>NC_087354.1:38064471-43064471 GCF_030014295.1 Loxodonta africana | reverse complement strand
TTTATGGCCTGACCTACCATGACCCTGTGGCTGGTAAGGACCGCATCCCGGGAAGAGAGGCCATATTGTGGTGGGGACACTCATGTGTGCATTCCTGTGCCCTCTCTTGCCCTTTGTGTTCTTGGCCCAGCAGTCTGTATCTCTGGCTCTGAGGGCGAGGTTGCTGTGCTGCTGAACCTCAGCGGAGAGCCCGTTCCTATCATGGTGACCCAGGCACCAGGACTCTCAAGCAGTGGGGGACAGGAACCTCTGGCCACTTGGAA
This sequence comes from Loxodonta africana, assembly GCF_030014295.1. NCBI lineage: Eukaryota > Metazoa > Chordata > Mammalia > Proboscidea > Elephantidae > Loxodonta > Loxodonta africana. The sequence continues at coordinate 43,064,208 of NC_087354.1, read as the reverse complement.
TGTCCTTCTGGGTTTGGTCCTCCCGCTGGGGCTGTGGGGACAGAGGAGGGAGCAGCAAAGCCAGAGCTCATGGGGAAAGAGTATGGATGTGATTTCTCTGTCCTGGTACAAGTGACCCCTCAGTCAGTGAGGAGACCAGGTGGCTCATGTTCATTTGCCAAACATGGACTGAGCACTTACTGTGGGCCAGAGCCTGTGCTTGGCCTAGGGGGACCCAGACCACTTTCCATTTTTTAGTCTTCTAGGATACTAAGAAAGGAGCCTGGTGGCACAGTGCTTAAGAGCTCAGCTGCTAACTCCACAGGAGAAAGATGTAGCCGTCTGCTTCTGTAAAAATTTCAGCCTTGGAAACCGTATGGGATAGTTCCACTCTGTCCCACAGGATCACTGTAAGTAGGAATCGACATGGCAGCCGCCAATTTTTTTTTTTTTTTTTGGTAGTTCTTTCCCACATTGAATCTGGGCTGGTCTTGTGACTTACTTGGGGGAATAGAATGCAACCAAAGGGTTGTACAGTTTCTGAGCCTAGGTCTTAAGGGGCCTTGCTTTCAGTCTCCGGCTACCCTAAGACTCCTTGTAAAGGAGCCCATGCTCGCTTCCTTGAAGGTAAGAAGCCCCTTGAAGACAGAGAGGCCCAGCCCAGCCTCAGCCATTTCCATCATTACAGCTAAGCGTTAGGCAAGTGAGTGAGGCCGTCTTGGTTCCTTTACCCCCACCTGAGGGTGCCTAGAAATGGGTGAGTGAGTCAGCTGAAACCACACGTCACAGAGATAAACAGCCCAGCTGAGCTGCAGCCCAGGTTGCTGATTTAGACCGTTCAGTTTTGGGGTAGTTTTTATGACAAAGAGACCATTAGTGGAGGCTGGAACAACGGTGAGGAAACTGCTATTGGAGACTGGAGAAAGGACAGCCTGTGTTATATGGTGGTGGGACTGTTGTCAGTGAAACCACAGCCTGTTGTCTTTTGGAGAATAGAAAATATAACTAATGAACCCATGGATCTGGCTAAGGAGATTTCCAGGCAGAATATTGAAATTGCCAGTTGGCTTCTTTTAACAGTGCCTGGTAAGGTATTATGAGACAGAGGGGAACTAAAGAAGAAACAGTTCAATTTGCAAACAGAATTTAGAGGAAATATTAGAGTCCAGGATAGTCTCCCCAGCAAAAGATTCTCAAAATAAGAAGTAGTCTCAGGGCAAAGAATGAATCAAGGTGGTGTCTTGTAGGACTCTTTGTTTAGATCTCAGAAGGATTTAAGGTGGCATCTAGTAGATTCTCTCAGCTAAACAAGAGAGCCTCTAACACAACCCTGACACACACCCAAAGACCCCATCGGTCTTGGAAAGTACTATGAATGTGGCTTTTGAAGCATGGAGTCACTCCCAACCAGTTTCATAGGAAACCCACATAATTTTAAAGAGAAATATCTTGACAAAAATACTGCTAGTTTGGACTAAAAGAGACAAAGATAGCAAAATAAAAAAGGTCTCTGGGCTTCTAATTTTTCAGGGCAGGAAGTAGGCAGAGGTATGTACCCAGCTGTAAATATTAAACAAATTTAGCCGTTAGTTATTGAAAAAGAAAGATATCCAGAGTATGAATCCAAGAACCAAGGAAAATAATGGATTGGGGAACTACTCTCAGGAAGCAGAAAATAGGCCCTAATCAAGGAATAATCCCTGTCCCTGGAGCTGGGAGGACTGATGACATGTGCCCAGCTAGATTTCAAAATTTCTATGGACCAGTGACTACCACGTGCCCCTTATTTACCTCCTGTGCAAGAGGGTGTATCTATTGAGGATATCTACCCTTGTCTCAAAAAAAAAATTTTTTTTAATTTTTTTTATCCTTGTCTCAGGACCGTAGGTTAAGTGTGTTGAGGTCAAATAACCTGTCTTTTTAGTTCACAGGTCTCTGGATCAATATGAGCGGTGTCCAAGGACTGCATCTCTCTTGAATGGCTGGGTGCAGGGAGTACATTCCCTGAGGTAGGGGGCAGGGGAGAGGAAATGGCTTTTGGGGGGCAGATAATGAGCTCAGTTTTGACCAGGCTGAGTGTAAGGTGCCAATTTGGCATTTGAATGGAGAAGGTCGGATGTGAAGATGGCTTCAGCCAACCCTTCCAAACTCCTCAGTTCTCACAAGGGTAAGGCCTTGCCTTTATTGGGTTCATTTCTACCTAGGAGGTCAAATAACATTTTGGGTATTAATTAATTTCTTAACTCCTACAGTGTCTGAAGGATAGCTTTTGGCTACTTTCACAAATTCATAAGCAGAGACAGAATGGAATGAATTTATTGTAGAATGAGACTGTAGAAAATATCTGGTCCATGTTCTGCCTGAGCCTGTGTTACCCTCCATGGTTTCATTGTGACCTTCCACCCTGGACCCTTTAGTGTGGCGTTCTCTGGTCACTCCTTCTAATAATTCAACCCCCCACAAAAAAACCAAACCTACTGCTGTTGAGTCAATTCCAACTCACAGCAACCCTATAGGACAGAGCAGAACAGCCCCATAGGGTTTCAGAGGCTGTAATCTTTATGGAAGCAGACTGCCATACCTTTGTCCCACCGAGCAGCTGGTGGGTTTGAGCCACTGACCTTTGGGTTAGCAGCCGAGTGCTTTAACCACTGTACTACCAGGGCTCCCAACTCCCCAGGCATCCTGGCATTTCAAATCCCATGTCCCAGCTTTATTTCTCCCTAGCATTTACCACCATTTAACATAGCTTAAATGGGTCACTGATTGGTTTAGTGGTAGAATTCGTACCTTCCCTGCAGAAGACCTGGGTTCAATTTCTGACCAAGGTACCTCATTCTGTCAGTGGAGGCTTGCGTGTTGCTCTGATGTTGAAGGGGTTTCAGTGGAGCTTCCAGACTAAGATGGACTAGGAAGAAAGGCCTGGTGGTCTTCCAAAAATCAGCCAATGAAAATCTTATGGATCATAATGGTCTGGTCCACAATGGATCGTGGTGATGGCACAGGACCAGACAGCGTTTCATTCCATTGTGCATGGGTTTGTCATGAGTTGGGGGCTGACTTGATGCCAGCTAACAACAACGTAGTTAACTTATTTATCTGATTTATTGTCTTTCTCCTCCACTAGAATAATTTCCACCAGGGCAAGCATTTTTGTTCATTTTATCCACTTCTATATCCCCAGTACCCAGAATAGTATCTGCACATAGCAGGTGCTCAATAAAAATTTGTCAAGTAACTGAGTACATGAATGAAGGAAGGAATTCCCGGAAAGTGGACATCTAGATGCTGTGGACAGGGAGCCCCTTCCTTCACTGGGCAAATTTTGCCTGTTTACGATATTTAGTGAATTGTTAGAAGAGGCGAGTAAGACCTCCAGAGTCCTTGCTTTGAGTCCTATGGTCTGTTTGACAATTTAAGGCTCTTGAGAAACAGTTGGGGATGGTTGGTTGGCTGGGGGTAAGGAATAAAGTTAAGATTTGGGGTGTTCCAGGTAGGCCAAGGGCCATTCTAGAACCTTGCTGCATCTCTCCTGAGCCCCTGGCTCCTCGATCCCAGCCATTTTCCCTTAAAGCAGTTGCCTTCTCTCCTGGCCCTCATGTCCTCTCTCTGGGATGTAAGAATTAAAGACAAGAAGTCTCAAAATCACTTTGAACTCCACAGAGGAGGGTGCCAACTAAGCTGAGGGCGTTATTAGTAAAAAGACAATTCCTTTGAAAATGGAAATTGCTGTATCACACAATCGTCCAGCCACGAGGTGGTAATAATGAGGAATTTGCTCAAGATTCACAGCTTCAAAATGATCTTCCAGGTGGCCAAAGGGAATTCACATTTACACTTCAATCAGAAATTCCTTTGTAGAATGTAAGAGGGGAGGGTTTAATTTTCCAAGATCACAAATGGCCGTCCCCTCCCTGAGAAGAAGAGAGCCCGTGATAAAGACTGCCCGGTATCTGTGAACTCTCCAGCTAATTAGAAAAGTGAATCTAATTTCACGGATTTAAGCTCCTATTAATTTATTCTGAGCTTGTTGGTAATGAAGCTGTGTGTTTATTTCTTACGAAGAAAACATCAGGGAGGAAAAGAATGGGTGTGAGGCCACGCTGTTTATTCTCTTACCTTCATTCTGTTAATTGAGGAAGTGACATATGATTCAATGTCTATTGCCAAAGGTTTGCTGTTAAACTTTGTTAGGGTGGTTCCAGCCTTTACTTGTGGTCTTATTTATCCTCTCTGCTAAGGCAGTGAAGGGGCTCTGGTGTCACGGTGGTTAAGTGCTCAGCTACTAACTGAAAGGTCAGTGGTTCAAACCCGCCAGCTCCTCCTTGGGAGAAAGACTTGGCAGTCTGCTTCTGTAAAGATTTATAGCCTTGGAAACCCTATGGGGCAGTTCTACTCTGACCTGTAGGGTTGCTATGAGTCTTTAACAATTCTGCCTTGAGCCAGACTTCACTTGCATACTCTTGGTCAGTATCTGGCTTGTATTTGGAAATGAACTATGAGTCAACATTGACTCAACGACTCCATGGCAATGGTTTTTTTGGTTTACTAAGGTAATGAGGGTGGTTCAGTGGTAGATTTCTCACCTTCCATGTGGGAGACCCAGGTTCAATTCCTGGCCAATGTGCCTCGTGCTTAGCCACCACCCATTTGTCAGTGGAGGCTTGAGTATTGAAATGATGTTGTACAGGCCTCAGTGGAGCTTCTGGACTAAGTCAGGCTAGGAAGAAAGGCCTGGTGATTTACTTTTGAAAATGTGCCAGTGAAAACCCTATGAATTACAATGGTCCAATCTGCAACCAATCATGGGGATGGCTCAGGACTGGGCAGCGTCTTGTTTGTGCGTGGGGTTTCTGTGAATGGGGGAGCCAACTTGACAACAGCAATGACAATGTCATCAACGTAGCCCTTGCCTTAGCTACTAGAAGAGCCCTGTGTGAGAGCCTATGAAGTGGAGTCCGTTTAAATATGACTAAAACACAGACTTATTGGGGTCATAGACCCACAGGTTATAGAAGCACCTTCAGTGGTAATCAATACAGGTGTAACTGTTTCCAGTCACACCGTCCATCATGGTCACCCCATTCCCTTGTCAGCACCTCCATTTTTTTTTTTTTTTTTTAGGATGAATAGCAGGCTTTGCCTGGGAGCCAAAGTTCTAACCATGGCTGTATTGAGACCATCTGATATTTATATCTCCTGAAGCAAGCGGTTAATGTTGACCATGGCACTGGCATTTAACACTTCTGTCTCGAGCCAGACTCCATTTGTATCTGGATTGTATCTGGAAATGAACTTTTCTTATCTTTGATGCCAAAGCCTCCATTTTGTTTTGGTTCGTGCCAAGTTTGCCCAGATACTGTTGATAGTAGCCTGTTCCAGAATTTTACATTTATTTAAATATTTGCTTACCTTCACTAATCTCTGCTGCTTAACTCTCAGCAGTTAATACTCCAAGTAATAGCCGAGTGTCTAGATGAGCTTTGTCCTGTAATAAGGACTACAGAGGGATTTGTGAAGGAAGGCAGTCTTTAATGCTAACGGTTTCCTATCTAACTGGCTAAAAAACCCCAGAAAAAAAAAATCAGTTGCCCTTGAGTCGATTCTGACTCATGGTGCCCCAGGTATGTCAGAGTAGAACTGTGCTTCATAGAGTTTTTTCAGCGGCTGATTTTCGGAAGTAGATTGCCAGGCCATTCTTAGGAGGAGCCTCTGTTTGGATATTATGAGTTGAATTGTGTTCCCCCAAAATATGTGTTGTAAATTCTAGCCTCTATTCCTGTGGTTATGATCCCATTTGGGAATGGGTTGTCTTTATTATGTTAATGAGACAGGGTTGGTGTAAGGTGTCAATCTCTTTTGAGATATAAAAGAGATTAAACAAGCAAGCCAGCAAGCAAAGATGGGGGAAGATTGATGCCAAGCCATATGGAGATCTCCGAGGAACCAAGAAACCAGCTGGAGACAATGACCTTCCCCTAGAGCCGACAGAGAGAAACGCTTCTCCTAGAGCTGATGCCCTAAATTTGGACTTTTAGCCTCCTAAACTGTGAGGACATAAAAATTTTTGTTTGTTAAAACCATCCACTTGTGGTATTTCTGTCATAGCAGCACTAGATAACTAAGACAGTGGACTTGAACCTCCAACCCTTAGATTACCAATAGAGCACATTAAGTGTTTGCACTACCCAGGGACTCCTCTAGCTGGCTAACAATACAAAATACAGGTGGAAAGAGAAAGTACAGAATATGCTTCTTTTAAAATTTCTTAACATTTATTTTTAGTGGAAATATATACAAAACATACACCCATTCAACAATTTTTACATGCAAAGTTCAATGACACTGGTCACATCACATTGTGTCACCATTCTCACTATTTCTACCTGTATTGTTTCACCACCATTAACTAGACTATCTGCCACATTAAAGTTCTCATCTGTGCTTTAGAGTTACTGCTGTCAATTTGATCTCATATAGATAATTCTTTAAAACAGTGCAATGCTCCAGGCAAACATTCTTTATTTGTTAACTTGTTATTTAGTTTAAAGACGACTTTATGGGATAGTATCAGTTCAGGTATTAAAGAGTATTTCCAGGCAATAGTTTGGGGGTTTCCCCCGTCTCAATGGATCCAGTAAGTCTGGTTTCCATAAGACTGTGAAGTTTTGTTCCAAATTTTCCGCTTCATCAGGGTCAATCTATTGGGCCCTTGGTCAAAATGTTTAGCAAGGCACTATCCATTTCTTCTTTTCTCATGGCAAAGGAGGTAGTAGTTCATAGAGGCAATTAGACCGGAAGTCCATTATTTTTGCTGATTCCTGGGCCTCCTTCTTCCTCTGCTGCACCACGTGAATGGAGACCAATTGTTGTAACTTGGATGGGCTCTCAAAAGCTTTTAAGACCCCAGGCACTACTCACCAAGCTAGGAGGTAGAACAGAAACTCTAAAGACAACATTAGGCCAACCGATTGGATAGACCCATGAAGCCTTGACCTAAAACCTTTGAACAATAAAAACTAATCCCATAAGGTGTTCAGTTGAGCCCTGGTGGCACAACAGTTAAGCCTTCAGCTACTAACCAGAAGGCTGGCAGTTCGAACCTGCCCATTGGCTCCGTGGGAGAAAGACAATCTGCTTCTATAAAGATTACAGCCAAGAAAACACTATGGGCAGTTCTATTCTGTCACATGGGGTCTCTATGAGTCGGAATCAACAGCACAAAACAACAAGTAGTATCGATAGCTGCAGTCTTTTTTTGGCTGATATTGTTCATATAAATTATACATAATACTATATTTGTCATTTTGCCCTGTTTTTCTGGTATACAGCTTAGTCATAGCAAGTTGTGTAACAATTACCCTTAGTTAGAATATGCTTCTCTTAGAAAAAAGCCCTTATTTAAGGTCCTTTTTAAAAACCCTTAACACTGTTGTAAATAAACACAAAACAAAAATATAAGCAATTATTTTTAATGGATATTTGTCTAAGACTATCTTATGTGCAGAAATTATAGAACAATGTAATTAATTTACACACAATTTACACGCGTGTAAATAAATTTTACACGCAAGTAAAATTTTGTTGGAGGTAATTAAAAAGTGGTTGTAGCAGTACATTGATGAGGAACTGCCAGAAATTCAAGCCAGATTCAGAAAAGGATGTGGATTGAGGGATATGATTGCTGATGTCAGATATATCCTGCCTGAAGGCATAGAATACCAGAAAGATGTTTACCTGTGTTTTATTGACTATGCAAAAGCATTCAACTGTGTGTATCATAACAAAATATGGATAACATTTCGAAGAATAGGAGTTCTAGAACTTTTAATTGTGCTCAATGAGGAACCTACTGTACATAGACCAAGAGGCAGTCCTTCAACAGAACAAGGGGACGCTGCATGGTTTAAAATCAGGAAAGTTGTGCATCAGCATTGTATCCTTTCACCATACTTACCTAATCTGTATGCTGAGTAAATAATCTGAGTGAAAAAAACATGGCATCAGAATTGGAGGAAGAGTCATTAATAACCTGTTATATGCAGATGACACAACCTTGCTTGCTCAAAGTGAAGAGAACTTGAAGCACTTGAAGATGAAGATCAAAGACCACAGCCTTCAGTATGGATTACACCTCAGCATAAAGAAAACAAAAATACTCACAACTGGATCAAAAAGCAACATCATGATAAATGGAGAAAAGGTTGAAATTGTCAAGGGTTTTGTTTTACTTGGATTCACAATCAACATCCAAGGAAGCAGCAGTTAAGAAATCAAATGACGTATTGCACTGGGCAAATCTGCGGTAAAAGACCTTTAAAGTGTTAAAAGGCAAAAATATCACTTTAAGAACTAAGGTGTGCCTGACCCAAGCCATAGTATTTTCAGTCACCTCATATACATGTGAAAGCTGAACAATGAATAAGGGAAGACTGAAGAAGAATCGATGCCTTTGAATTATGGTGTTGGAGAAGAATATTGAATATACTACGGACTACCAGAAGAATGAAAAATCTGTCTTGGAAGAACTACAACCAGAAAGCTCCTTAGAAGCAAGGATGGTGAGACTTCGTCTCAAGTACTTTGGACATGCTATCAGGAGGAACCAGTCCCTGGAGAAGGACATCAAGCTTGGTAAAGATGGGGGTCAGTGAAAAAGAGGAAGATCTTCTACAAGATGGTTTGACACAGTGGCTGCCACAATGGGCTAAAATATAACAATGATTATGAGGATGGTGTAGGACCAGGCAGCATTTCATTCTGTTGTACAGAGGGTTGCTATTTGTCAAAACGGACTCAATGGCACCTGACAACATCAATAACAACCTTACATAGATTTAAAAATCTCTGTCTTCTTCAAAGTGTGGCTTGCCTGGGACATAGGAGATGCTCAATAAATATTTGTTCGATACTACAGGAAAGAGTGAAGCAGTAGAAATTAATGAAGGCAAGTATCTATAGCAGATCCTGTTGGCCACCTCCCCATCATTTATCCATCTTTCTTCTTTCTTAGCTATGGCAGACACCTTAAGCTAACTCATTCACCACCCATTCCAACCCCCTTCTATCTTGACTTCCTGTACTATGGAGGCTGAAAAGCTAGAAACAGCATTTCTTTGACTCCCAGCAGGGCTCTGCAGGTGATCTCCATCCTGCCAGGGAGGTGTACCTCCACAAGACTTGGAAGGGAAGTGAGCAGTGTGAGGGATGGCTGTGCAAAGGCGGACTAGATCTCCTGGTAGAGCAGATTGTATTCCCCAAAAGTGGCCACCATCTATCCTGTTCTCACTTCCTTCTCTAGAGCCTTGCCATTCCTCCTTCAAGAGGTAGATTCTGCTTCTCCTCTCCTTGAAGCTGGGTGGGACTTTATGAATAACTTGATGAATACAATGTGGTGGAAATGATGCTGCATGACTTCTAAGGTGAGGTCACAAAAGGAGATCCAACTTCTGTCCTCACTAACTCTTGAGATACTTGCCCTGGGAACACAGACACCATGGTGTGAGGACGATCAGGCCACATGGAGAGGCTACATAAGACATGAAGGGACATCATCAGTAGGGGGACTTTTGGGAAAAGCTTCCTTACTTCTAATAACCAGCCCCAGGAAGAGATGGTCTCTCTTCTTTGCCCAGATGTGATGCCTAGAACTGCTGGGGTCATCTTGTAACCAGCTCAACACATGGAGTGGCACAGTCTCAGGAAACCGGACAGAAAAGAGTTGGAGAGCTCAGCACCTGGTCTGGAGCACTTCCTTTCCATCTCTGGACTTCCTGACATGTGAGATAATAAACTCCCTTACATTAAAAAAAAATCTATGTAACAAAGAATTCATCATTTAACCATTTTTAAGTGTAAATTCACTGATGTTAGGTAATTATGTTTCCCATGTTGTACAGCCATTGCCGCTGTCTGGTTCTAAATTTTTCATCATCTGTAACAGAAACTTGGAGCCCTAGTGGTGCAGTGGTTAAGCATTCAGCTGCTAACCAAAAGGTCGGCAGTTCAAATCTACCAGCTGCTCCTTGAAAACCCTATGAGGCAGTTCTACTCTGTCTTACAGGGTCACTATGAGTTGGAATCAACTCAGTGGCAATGTGTTTGATTTGAGTTTTGGTAACAGAAACTCAGTACTCCTTAAGTAATAACTCCTCATCCTCCTCCCCCCACCCTGGTAACCACTAATAAATTTTTGTCTATGCATTTGGCTCTTCTAGATATTTCATACGAGTGCGATCATACAAATTTGTCCTTTTGTATCTGACTTGTTTCACTCAGCATAAACGTTTAAAGGTTCATCCATGTAGTAGCATGTATCAGAATTTCATTTCTCTCTATGGCTGAGTGGAAACCCTGGTGGCATAGTGGTTAAGAGCTGTGGCTGCTAACCAAAAGTTCGGCAGTTCGAATCCCCCAGGTGCTCCTTGGAAACTCTGTGGGGCAGTTCTACTCTGTCCTATAGGTTTGCTATGAGTCAGAATCGACTCGACAGCAGTGGGTTTTGGTTTTATGGCTGAATAATATTCTGCTGTATGTATGTACCACATTTTGTTTATCCATTTATCTGTTGATGGACACCTGGGTTGTTTCCACCTTTTGGCTATTGCAAATAATGCTGCCATGAGCATTGGTGTGCATTATATGTTTTGAGTCTCTGCTCTCAAGTCATTTGGGTATATACTTAGGAGTGGAATTGCTGGATCATATGGTAATTCTTTGTTTAACTTTTTGAGGAATCACTAAAACCTTTTCCACAGCAGTTGTATTACATTCCAACCGGCAATGCACAAGGGTTCCAATTTTTCCATATCCTCCATGACACTTGTTGTTTTCAGTTTTTCTGATAATAGCCTTCCTAGTGGGTGTGAAGCAGTATTCATTGTGGTTTTCATTTGCATTTCCCTATTGCCTAATGATGTTGAGCATTTTTTCATGCACCTATTTTTTTTTTTTTTTTTTATTGGTCATTTGTATATCTTCTTTGGAGAAATATCTATGTCAGTCCTTTGCTCTTTTTCAATTGGGGTTGTCTTTTTGTTGTCTCCTTACATTTTAAGCTACTTGGAGTTGAGGGTTTCTGTTACTGTGGCTGAAAACATCCTGACTGATTTAGAGTCTGTTCCCTGATGGCTTTGGTCAGTTCCTGCCCTCTCTGTGTGTCCTGGGCACCAGGGCTCCCTCAGAGGAGCCACTGAGGCTACAGAAAGCCCGCTGGGTCCAATGACGCAGAGCTGTGCTCTAGAAATCAAGACGAGACTTCATGGGGTTTGGACCCATTTTCCAGAAGTCTTCACAATTTCAATAGGGCCTGCTTTGTCCTCTCTCCTGGTGTGACATGTGCAATTTGGAGCCTCCTCTGTTCTTTAGAGACGATTTTCTGGGAATGAGAATGAAAAATGGAGGAGGCAGGGAGTCTTCTTTTACTGTTGTAGCCACAGAGATAGGTTACCCAAAAGCCTTCACTTTAAGTGGTTCGTTGGCAACAGTGGTTGTGGTGGGAGGGGCTATACTTTAGAGCTAGACAGACCTAGGTTTGTACCCTGACTCCTTGGCTTCTATCTATGTGGCCTTAGGTCACTTCCTCTTTCTAGCCTCAGGTTCCCCCACCTTAAAGCAGGTGTACAAATCCTACCTCAGAGGATGTAACTGGGGATTCATAGCTGTTATCTGACCTTCAACTGAGTTTAGCCAATTGACCAAGTGGCTTTTTAAGAACTTGATTCTGTTCATGCGTGTACACAAATGTCAAAACTTATCAACTTGTACACTTCAAATATATGTAGTTTATTGTCTGCCATTAATGCCTCAAAGAATGTCTGCCTTCAGCATTGTGCTCTTCTAAAGAATTATCTATACGGGATCAAATTGGCAATAGCAACTCAAAAGTTTAGATAGGAAACTTAGGGGCAGTGAGTTTATGTTAATGGGGCAGGAACAATTTGGAAAAGGAGGGTGAGAATGGTTGTACAACTTGAAGAATGTAATCAGTGTCACTTAATTGTACATGTAGAAATTGCTGAATTGGTATCCGTTTAGCCGTGTATATTTTCAACAACAACAACAAAATAAACTTAAAAAAAATTGAATTTGCTAATAACGTTTTAAAATTAAGAGATTTCATGTAAAACTCTGGGTTTCTGGTTTCTCTGAAAAAGTGGAAATACCTGGCAGTTCTGTGGGGCAATGGAGAGCAGCCCCCTTTAGGTAGTGCCACCAGGTCCTCTTGATCATTGACTTTTGCTGCCGACCCTGGAAATATTTGACCTCTGACATACCTCCTGCAGCTCTGATACTCAGAGTGTGGACTGCAGACCAGCTGCCTCAGCATTACCTGGGAGCTTGTCAGAAATGCAGACTCTCAGGCCCCACCCCAGACCTCCTGAACTAAAATCTGCATTTTAACAATATCTTCTCACGATTCTTTGTACATTAAAGTTTAAAAAACAGTGGCTGTGAAGCTCAGAAATAACATCACCTGGCTTGGGGTAAGAAATAATGTCTAAAAATCACCTGGCTTGGAGTAAGCACCCACTTGAAGGAGACCTTCAGTGAGGTGGATTGACACAATAGCCTTGACAATGGGCTTAAACATATAAAGATCATAAAGATGGCGCAGGACTGGGCAACATTTTGTTCTGTTATTCATGGGGTCACCATGAGTTGGAGCCGATCTGACAGCAACTAACAACAAAAGGGTGAACTATTACTGTGTCATTTAATCCTTACAACAGCTCGTTGTACAGGGGAATTTATACTTAGGCTCAATGATTTACCCAAGATCTCACAGCCAACAGGTGGCAGAGCTGGGATTCAAACACAAGTCAGGCCGACTCAGAGATTTATGCTTTTCCCTCTCTGCCTCCTGCTTCCCTTAGAAAGCACCTATGACACCCAGGGTCATCTCTGGGGGCAAGATCAGCCCCATAGAGCAGGTGGCAAACTCTCCCCAGGATGGCCTGCAGTTCTACTCCCTCCTGCAGCACAGAGAACAGCGCTTGGTGTGTAGTGGGGGCTCAAAGGGTAAGAAGGAAGGAAGAGAGGAAAGGAGGGAGGTAGGGAGGAAGGAGGAAGATATCAAACAGGCATGTCCTTAGCTACCTGCTCCAGCCCTTGGCCCTGGGTGAAGGGTAGTTTATCAGTTAGGACTTGCTTTCAGTTGTGAATGACAGATATGAAACTTAAACATGCAAGAGCTTATTATTTATTATCCTCATACAACAAGAGAGCTAGGCTGTGGCTGGTGTTGTTTTACAGGTTCAAGGATGTCAGGTCTGCAGTCCTGAGTCTTTTATCCTTTTCCTCATGGTCACAAAATGGCTGCTGTACTCTAACCATCACGATCTAGTCTTGAATAGGAGAAAGAGGGAAGTACGGAGGGATGGTACTTATATTAAAAAGAAAATACTTCTTAACTTTAACTTATGTCTTTATTGGTAAGAACTGGGCTGGGAAATGTAAGATTTTAGTTTTGTTTCATTTTTAGCTGGTTCTTTGTTCTTTTTTTTTGTTGTTGTTCTGACCCCCACTCCTTGCCCCCAAATCAGGGTTATATCATAAGAAAGAAGGACAGGATAGATATTGAATTGACATCTGGCCGTCTCTGCCATGAATAGGGAAATAGGATCTAGTCCTGATTCCTTGTTGAGCCCAGGCAGTCCTCCCAGAGCTGGGGCTCAGCTTTGCTCCGGGAATGAGAAGCTTCCCCTCCCTCGCCCCAGGGAGGGCTATCTGCACTCAGTAAGTGTGCCCAGGGCCCGGTGGTTCCAGCAAGACAGTTGGAGAGAACCCAAGTATCTGGGGACAGCTGGACCATGGTCTTCCGCCCTGGCTGGACACCTGTTAAAAACTATATTTAGAACAGTAAATCTTGGGACAAGGAGAAGAGAGAAGCCAAGGGGGGTGGGTGCAGGGAAGGGAAGATACAGCCCATAAAATGGGCTATTATTTCCTTGCAACAAAGCCTCTGAGCACTCTGGACTGGTCCATAAGGAGGAGGACTGGCTGCTGGGCATGCCTGAGGACCAGCTTGGGGCTGAAAAAATTGTGCTGACGTGACTTGGGGAGAGGTTGACTCTGCCGCGCTGGCACAAAGGCCTGTCCTGAGAAGCCCTAAAGACCTCCTTCTACAATTGGGGCTTCTGAATCTTGGGATTGTGGGCACCCACAGGAAAGTCATAAGACTTTGCAGCTCTCTTCTTCCCTCTAGTTTCCACTGGGGAAAAACCTCCAGGGTTACAAAGAATGGTGTTATGGATTGAACTGTGGGCCCCCGCCCCAAAATCTGTTGGAATCCTAAACCCTATACCTGTGGATGTAATCCCATTTGGGAATGGGGTTTTCTTTGTCACGTTAATGAGGCTCTATCAGTGTAGGGAATATCTTAAACGTAATCATTTTTGAGATATAAAAACAGCAGATTAGACACAGAGACAAACCAGCGCAAACGGGAAGAGGGAAGCACACATGAGCATCTTCGAGGAACAGAGGAATACCAGGGCTACAGAAGCTGAGATATAGCCCTTTCCCAGGGCCAACAGAGATAGAGAGCCTTCCTTGAGAGCGGCTTTTGGACTTCTGGCCTCCTGTTCTGTGAGTGTCCCTGTGTGGCACAAATGGTTAAGCGCTCACTATTAGCTAAAAAGTTGGAAGTTGGAACCAGGGGTGTAGCGAGGGTAATGAGCACCCACAGGCAATCTCTAAATTGCTTGGCCTCCCCTAAGCCCAATTTGAGTGCCCAAGGGCAACCTCTAAATTGCACCCCTCCACTTCCTTACCCCTATCCCCCTACCCTCCACCCCATCCCTGACCAATTTCAAGACAGACATTGATAACAGTGACGACTTAGTAGAAACACCTTTCTCCCTGTTGTCTGGCGGCCTCAGTCGGGTGCCTCTCATATCTGTGGTGCCTTGGATGTCATTCCACACCTCATCTGTTGCCCCCTCAGACTTGGACTCGGACCCTCCCAGAGGCTTCTCAGGAGACAGGCTTGGCAATCTGCTTCCAAAAAGTCATAGCCTTGAAAACCCTATGGCACAGTTCAACTCTGAACACATGGAGTCACCAGGAGTTGGAGTTGACTCCGTGGCAACTAACAACAACACAACAACACTGTGAGAAAATAAACTTCTGTTCTTTAAATCCACCCTCTTACGGTATTTCTGTTACAGCAGCACTGAGAAACTAAGACAAACGGAGAGAAAGAAAACAGGTTGAATTTGTCATGATACCAGCAATATAAATGGATCACTTACTAGTTACTTTAGAAGAACAAACACACATAACTGATTTTTATACTATAAAACGATCTTCTAAAAACTTAAAAAAAACCAGTGATTTTATTTTACTTGTTAAAATAGCTGATATTCACAAGCAGCCTATCGCACATGACATGTCCTTCTATAAGCAGTAGATATGAGTGATTCACATTTAAACCCTAAACATAGGTCTTGAAGTCTAACGCAAGAAAATCATAGGGTAAAAATTATTGATGCAAATGTGATTCACTCAAGATTGTGAAATTAACCTAATAACCCACAAAAAGCTAAATTGATAGTGTCAAAGCTAAACTAAGAGAGTGTTATTTAAAAGAAAAATAGCAAGGCAATCGGTAACCAAAACCACAATAGATTCAGAGTAATACTTATAAAGTACTGAGCAGGAATCCTCCCTGAAAATAGTGAAATTCTAACCATCTTCAAGTGTGTAGGCAGGATAGGAGCTTGACAACTTTGCTATGTAGTGTGTAGCAGTCAGATTTCTTAGCGAAGTAGAGTCCTGGGTAATTTTAGTTTATGAATGGCACATTTTAGTAATGTTTCCTGACTTACTCATTAGGCTACTTAGTAAGTAGCTCATATCCATTGCCGTCAAGCGGATTCTGACTCATAGTAACCCTATAGGACGTAGTAGAACTGTCTCATAGAGTTTCCAAGGAGCGCCTTGTGGATTTGAACTGCTGTCCTTTTGGTTAGCAGCCATAGCACTTAAGCACTTTGCCACCAGGGTCTCCTAGTAGCTCATAGTTGCCTAAAAATATGAGAGTCCATAGAAGCATCAGTCACTTGCCTGTAAGAAATAAAGAAAGAACCAGTACTTTTGGGTCACTGTGACCCATGGGGGAGCTCTGTGGCCTGGCATGAAGCCTCAGGCCACATGTTGAGCCTCTGCCTTGACAAGTGGGTCTTGCCTACTTTTCTCCTGCCATTCTCCCCTTTCTCTATAGTGCAGCATTATCAAAATTTTTCTTTCTACTGGATTATTTTCATGATCACATACTGGTTGCTGTTGGGTAGATTCTGACTCAGAGCGACACCATGTGTGTTAGAGAAGAACTGTGCTCCATGGGGTTCTCCAGGGTTGATATTTCAGAAGTAGACTGCCAGCCATTGGAATCTCCAAGCTTTTGAACCTCCAAGTTTTGGAACTTCCAACCTTTGGAACCTCCAACCTTTGGAACCTTCAATCTTTCCATTAGCAGCAGAAAGCTTAATTGTTTGCACCACCCAGGACTCCCATTAGCATCTTAAAATTTGCTTTCTGACTTCACGTTACCTCCACCTGCCACCACATTGTCTCCTCTTCACAACAAAACTTCTCAAAAGAGTATCCCCAATTCTTCTCCCATTCTCTCTTGGATTGCTCCCACCACTTCAAAGAGACAGCTTTTGTCAAGGTTGCTGTTGAGGCCCAAGGTGGCTGCCCCTATCATTCTTGTCGGAATCATCAGTAGATTGTTCCTGTTTAGCCCTGCAAGTCCTGCATCCTAGAAAGTTCCTTAGACCCAGGAAAACCAGGAGAGTTTTAAAACTGAAAATCTTGAGTTCTGGGAACCCCTCAGTCCTGGGCAAATCTAGACAGCCACTCTGGATCAGTGGCCTTCATGTTGTTGAGTTCAAGGATGAACTCCTAGTCCTTTTCTTACTTGAGGCTCCCTGGATGGCACAATTGGTTAGTGCTGGACTACTAACTGAAAGGTTGGTGGTTCAAACTCACCCATGGGTGCCTTAGTAGTGAGGCCTGGTGATCTGCTTCCGAAAAGTCACATCCTTGAAAACCCTGTGGAGTGCAGTTCTACTCTGCGCACATGGGGTTACCATGAGCCAGAATCAATTAGAAAGCAACTAACAGCAACAACAAAACTTCTTACTTCACCTCACAACAGCCTTTTTAAAAAACAACTTTACTGAAATATGCTATCTCAATATATATTATATATTGTATAGAAAACCCTGGTGGTATAATGGCTAAGAGCTATGGCTGTTTGAATCCACCAGACACTCCTTGAAACCCTCTGGGGCAGTATATTTAGGGGAGGCCGGGAGGTATAGTGGCTAAGTGCTCAGCTGTTAGATCAGCAGTTCGAACCCACTAATATAACTGTATGTATTTAGAGTGTACAAAGTAACAAACTTCGATGTATGTATACATCCATGAAACCATCATTGTTGTCAGTGTAATGAATACATTGGTCACCCCTGTCATGGATCAAATTTTGTCCCCCCAAAATATCTGTCAACTTAGCTAGGTCATTATTCCCTTGTATGACTGTCTACTATTTTCTCTTCTGTTGTGATTTCCCAATATAAGTCCTATCACTATGATATAATAAGATGGATTAGCTGCAGTTATATTGATGAGGTACAAGATTAGGTAGCATCTTAAGCCAATCTCTTTTGAATTATAGAAGAGAGAAACAAGCAGAGAGACGTGGGAACCTCACACAACCAAGAAAGCAGTGCCAGGAACAGAGTGCATTCTTTGGATCTGAGGTTCCTGTGCTGAGATGCTCCCAGACTGAGGGAAGACTGATGATGAGGACCTTCCTCTAGACCCAACAGAGAGAGAAAGAATTCCCCTGGAGCTGGCGCCCTGAATTCAGACTTCTAGCCTACCGAACTGTGAGAGAACAAACTTCTTTTTTTTTAAACCATCCACTTGTGGTATTTCTGTTATAGCAGCACTAGATGACTAAGATAACCCCCAAAAGTTTCCTTGTACCCATTTGCAGTTCCTTCCTCCTGCCCCTTCCACCTGCTCCCCAGTCTGCAGGTGCATTACTTATTTATTGCCGTGTAACAAATCACTCCAAAACTTAGGGACTTAAAACAACAAAATTTACTATTGTTGTCAGGTATCATCTAACTGGCTTCCGCTCGTAGTGATCTTATGTATAATAGAATGAAATATTGCCCCATCCTCACAGTAGTAGGTATGTTTGAGACCATTGGTGCAGCCACTGTGTCAACGCATTTTATTGAGGGTCTTTCTCTTTTTTGCTGACCCTCTACCAAGCATGATGTCCTTCTCCAGAGATTGGTCCCTCCTGATAACATGTCCAAAGTAAGTGAGACAAAGTCTCACCATTCTCCCTTCTAAGGAGCATTCTGGCTGTACTTCCTCCAAGACACTTACTAGTTCACGTTTTTTGTAGTTAAGGGACCTGGCACCACCTACCTAGGTACCTCAGCCTTAAGGGCTCTCCTAAGCCTGTAAACAAGATGTTGGCCAGAGCTGCAGTCTCATCTTACAGCCTGACTGGAAGAGAATCTGCATCCAGACTTGGTCGTCGGCAGGATTCAGCTCCTCACAAGCTCTTGGACGGAGGGCTTCAGTTCCTCACTGGCTGTTGATGGGAGGTTTCCCTCAGTTGCTTGCCTCTCCTTAGGGCAGCTCACAACATGGCAGCTGACTTCATCAGTGCAATCGAGCCAGAGAGAGCAAGCAAGATGGAAACCACTATCTTTTTGTAACCAGATCTCAAAAAATGACATCCCATCATTTTTTGCCATGTTCTATTTATTAGAAGCAAGTCACTAGATCCAGCCCACACTCAAGGGGAAGGAATTACACAAGGGTGTGAATACCAGGAGGCAGCAATCATTGGGTGCCGTTTTAGACGTTGTCTACCACACCAGGTAACTACTGATCTGCTTTTTGTCACGACAGATTAGTTTGCATTTTCTAGAATCTTATACAAGTGGGATCTTATAGTGTGTACTCTTTTTTTGGTCAGGCTCCTTTCACTAAGCCTAATTATTTTGAGATTCATTTATGTTGTTGCATGTATCAATAGTTTATTCTTTTTATTGCTGAGTACTTTTCCATTGTTTGGATACACCACAATTCGTTCACCCATTCACCTGTTGGTGGACATTTGGGTTGTTTCCAGATTTTGACTACTACAAATCAATCTTCTGTAAATATTTATCTATGAGTCTTTGCAGGGATATATGCCTTCATTTCTCTTGGGCAAATATTTAGAAGAGGAAAGGCTGGAACAATGGTAAGTATATATTTATCTTTTAAAGGAACAGTCAAACTGTTTTCCAGAGTGGTTCCAATCATTTCACATTGGCAGCAGCAGCAGCAGAGTAGAGCTCAAGTTCCTCCATACCCCCACCAACTCTTGGCATGGTCAATCTGCTTTATTGTAACCATTCTTATAGGTATGTAGTAGTAACTCATTGTGGGTTTTTTTTTTTTACTTCTAAATTCTATTTATTTTGTTCTTGTTGAGAATATACATAGCAAAACACACACCAATTCAACAGTTTCTATATGTACAACGTAGGGACTTTGATGACATTTTTTTGGGTTGTGCAGCCATTCTCACTCTCCTTTTCTGAGTTGTTCCTCCCCCGTTAACATAAACTCACTGCCTCCTAAGTTCCCTATCTAATTGCTGTTGTGAATTTGATCCCATGTAGATAGTTCTTAAAAGAGCACAATACTTAAGGCCAATGTTTTTACTAGTTAAGCTAAACTATTTTGCAATTTTAAGATGACTTCAAAGGGTATTTTTGATTTAAGACTTAAAAGTTGTCTCAGGGCAGTAGTTTCAGGGGTTCATTCTCCATGGCTCATTCCATGAGAGTTTGAAATTCTGTTCTGTGCTCCTCCCCTTTTGATCAGGATTCTTCTGTGGAATCTTTGATCAAAATGTTCAGGAATGGTAGCCCGGCGTCATCCAATTCTTCTGGTCTCATGGCAAAGGAGGCAGTTGTTCATGGAGGCAATTAGCTACACATTTCATATCCTCCTCCTATTTCTGACTCTCCTTCTTCTGTTGCTTCAGGTGAATAGACACCAGTTGCTCTGCCTTGGATGGCCTACTCATTGTGGTTTCTTTCTCCTTTGAAGCTCTGACGTCCTGTCACCAGATGGCTAGAATGGTTATCAGGTATATTAGCCTAGGAGTCCATTCATTTTTCTTGTATGGATTCAGCTCAGGTGTCCAGGTAGCTGGCCATCAAGTGTGTGGTACAGGCTCTCCCCAACAGCCTTAGAGAGGGAGGGGTGATTGGTGTAGGTACCGGTATCTGGTTGCAGCAGGAGGTCAGGCTCTGAACAAGGCGGGGGGCTGAGAATTGTCCCCCAAGTGTCTCTGAGGAAAGCAGGTCCCTCTTCCCTAGAGCATATGGGTGTGTGGGTTCTGCAGATGGACCATGGGCCCCCAGTGCTTTTGGTTGTAAGGACTAGGAGGCACCAGTTATCCTTGGCCCGCCGTCACGGGTGGCTGGGTGACCTGAGTGGAACCACCAGTCCTTAGGCCCCTGATGTGGGTAGGTGAGGACCCTGTTTAACAGGGAAAGCGGTGTCAAACATCAAAAACCCACCTCTCTATCGCACAACTGAAACAGTTGTGGTCTGCCAATAAGGGCCTATTAACCCAAACGAGGCCCACACAGGTCCATGCAGGGGTGAAAGTTATTCAAAGTTCATGGACTGTTTATGCCTGGACAAGAGCCACTTCTGTCCAGAACTCCCCAGGTTAGTGGAGCTAGCAAATTATATTTTCCCCCAAATGCAAGTTTATTCCTTCTCCAAGGCCAGGAGAATGGTTCCCGGTACTCAACAGGGCCTATCTCAGGCCCAAGGAAATCAACAGCCTCTGAAGCCGGCTTGGGGGTGGGGGGCATGGTAAAATATACGCAAGTACTTAGCTTTTGCCGAGAGCGCCGTTCTTCTCTGCTTCCGGAGGTGTGAGTAGGCTGTGTGGCTGGCTGCTTCTACCTGAGGAAACAGCGGCCGAACGCTACTACCAGCCCACAGCAGCTGCTCCTGGGAATGGTGCCTGAGGGATACCAGCGATTCAGGTCCAGCGGCTCCTCTCTGCTCCTGAACCTTCTCTCCTTACGCCAGCCACTCAGTCTGTTTTCTAATTTTGCCTTTGATATTCAGGGCTTCTAGCTTGTCATAAATATGATTGTCTCACTTGTTTTTTGGGGTCTTTGTTGTAAGAGGGATCGCTGGAAGTGTCTGGTTATTCCACCATCTTGGCGCTACCTCTCATTGTGGTTTTAATGTGCATTTCCTATTGACTGTTAGAGCTCCTGGAGGCCCAGTGGTTAAGCTGTTAACCAAAAGGCCATGGGGCCACTTTGCTGGAAAAAAGATCTGCTCTGGTAAAGATTACAGCCTAGGAAACCCGGTGGAGCAGTTCTATGAGTCAGAATTGACTTGAGGGTACACAACAACAACGACATTGACTATTAATTTGAGAATCTTTTCATATGCTTATTTCCTATCCATATATCTTCTTTGATAGCATGTCAAATCTTTTGCCCATTTTTAGCTAGGTTGTTTGTTTTCTTAACGTTTAGCTTTGAGAGTTCTTTGTATATTCTGGATACAAGTCCTTTGGCAGATATATGATTTACAGATATTTTCTTTCAGTCTATGGCTCATCTTTTTATTCTTTTACAGAGTTTTCAAAAGAGAAGAAAATTTTAATTTTGATGAAGCCCAATGTATTTGTAGATTGTGCTTTTGGTATCATATCTGAGATAATCTCTGCCTGACCCAAGGTCACAAAGATCTTCTATGTTTTCTTCTAAAAGTTTTATAGTTTTAGGGTTTACATTTAGATCTAGTATTCATTTT
The DNA here is from genome assembly GCF_030014295.1 of Loxodonta africana. Classification (NCBI taxonomy): domain Eukaryota; kingdom Metazoa; phylum Chordata; class Mammalia; order Proboscidea; family Elephantidae; genus Loxodonta; species Loxodonta africana. The sequence continues at coordinate 43,042,344 of NC_087354.1, read as the reverse complement.
GAGTTAATTTTTTGTAAATGGTGCAAGGTATGGGCCAAACATTTTCTTGTATATGGATATCCAACTATTCCTGCACCATTTGTTGAAAAGACTATCTTTCTCCACTGAATTGCTTTTGCACCATTGTTGAAAATCAGTCGTCCATATATTTGTGGATCTATTTCTGGAAAAAAATTTTTTTTTTTTATTGTGTTTCATTGATCTATTTGTCTGTCTTTACAACAATACCACACTGTCTTGATTAATGTAGTTTTATAGTAAGTCTTAAAATCAGGTAAAGTTAGTTCTTTAACTTTGTTCTTTTAAAAAGTTGTTTTGGCTTTGGAGGTCTTTTGTATTTCTGTATGAATTTTAGAATTGGCTTGTCAATTTCTAAAGAAAAAAAAAGCCTGCTGGGATTTTGATTAGAATTGCATCGAACCTACACATCAGTTTGGAGAAAATTATTATCTTATTAACACTGAGTCTTCCCACCCATAAACACAATATATTGGTTCATTTATTTAGGTCTTTCTTAATTTTTTTCAGCAGTGTTTACAGTTTTGTGTGTTCAAGTATTCCAAATCTTTTATCAGATTTATGTCTAAGTATTTCATATTTGTCTATGCTACTGTAAATGGTATTTAAAAAATTTCAACTTCCAATTTTTCACTGTCGATATCTAGAAATAAAATTGATTTTTGTATCCTGCAACTAAGCTAAATTTTTTTATCCTAGTAGCTTTTTTGTAGATTCCGTCAGATTTTCTACATAGACAATCATGTCATCAGTGAATAAAGACTGCTTTACTTATTTCTTTCCAGTATGGATGTCTCTTATTTGTTTTCTTTGCCTAATTGAACTATTTAGGACCTGCAGTATAAAGTTGAATAGAAGTGGTGAGAGCAGACGTCCTTAACTTATTTTGATCTTAGGGTAAAGTATTCTCTCTTTCACCATTAAGTATGATGCCAAAAAACCAGGCCAAACCCATTGCTGTCGAGTCGATTCTGACTCATAGTGACCCTATTGGACAGGGTAGAACTGCCCGATAGAGCTTCCAAGGAGCGCCTTGTGGGTTTGAACTGCTGAGCTTTTTTTGGTTAGCAGCCATAGTACTTAACCACTATGCTACCAGGGTTTCCATTAAGTATGATACTAGTATGATATTAGGTATTCCATAGATTTTCTTTATCAAATTGAGGAATTCTCTTCTATTTCAAGTTTGCTGAGAATTTTTATCAGAAAGGATATCGGGTTTTGTCAAATGTTTTTTCTGCATCTACAGGGTCACTATGAGTCAGAATAGACTTGACGTCACTGGGTTATTGAGACAATCATATAGCTTTATTTATTTTTTGTTAATATTAAAAAAAAATCCAAATCCGTTGCCATCGAGTTGATTCCGACTCACAGCAACCCTATAGGACAGAGTAGAATTGCCCCATGGGGTTTCCAAGGAGTGCCTGGTGAATTCAAATTACTGACCTTTTGGTTAGCAGCCGTTACCCCTAACCTCTACACCACCAGGGTTTCCTTGGTAGTATAGTGAATCACAACGGTCGATTTCCTTATATTAAATCAAACATGCATTCCCTGGGTAAACCCCCTTGATCATGTTCTATTACCCTTTTTATATATTGTTAAATTGAATTTGCTAAAATTGTTTAGAATTTATGCATTATATTCATAAGGGATATTTGTCTGTAGTTTTCTTGTAATATCTTTGTTTGATTTTGATACCAGGGTAATGCTAATCTCATAGAATGAGTTGGAAAGTATTTCTTCCTTTTCAATTTTTGGGAAGAGTTTGTATAGAATTGGTATTATTTCTTCCTTAAATATTTAGTAGAATTCACCAGTGAAGCCACCTGGGCTAGAGGCTTCTTTGTGAGAATTGTAAAACTACACACCCAATTTTTTAAACAGACATAGGGCTATGCAGATGACCTATTTCTTTGAGTGAGCTTCGGTAGTTTGTGTTTTTCAAGAAATTTGTCCATTTCGTCTAAGTTGTTGAATTTATTGAAATAAAGTAGTTCTTTATATCCCCTTACTATTCTTTTAATATGTGTAGAATCTGTAGCGATATCATCTTTCTTATTCCTGATATTTTTAATTTTTGTCTTTTCTTTTTTCCTGATTAATCTGGCTAGAAGTTCATCAATTTTATTATCTTCTCAAAGAATCTGGTTTTGGTTTATTTCTTCTATTGTTTTTCTGTTTTTTTAATTTCATCTATTTGTGTTCTGATTTTTATCTTTTTCCTTCTGCTTTCTTTGGATTTAATTTACTCTTCCTTTTCTAGTTTCCTAAAGTGGAAGCTGTGTTCATTTTTAATATAGATGTTTAGTGCTATAAGTTTTCCGCTAAGTACTGCTTTAGCTGTATCCTCAAATTTTGATATGTTTTCATTTTCATTCAATTCAAAATATCTTTCAGTCTCCCCAGATTCTCAGTTCTGTCTCCTCAATTTAGGGTATCTGCCTGAGCTTCCTCCCCCTGTTTCATGTCCTGGGCACTCTCTCAAGGCAGTAAGCTGGAGCAATTAGATGGCTTCCCTTGTTTGTTTCTTGTCTCTCAGGGAGAACTGTCGTTCATTGCCTGATATCCAGTGTCTTGAAAACTGTTGTTTCATACATTTTGTCTGGTGTATTTAGTTGTTTCATGTGGTTGAGCTCTACCAAACATTAAAAGGACAATAATTTTAATACTACGTAAATTCTTCCAGGGTATAGAAGAAGATAGGATCTTTTAAAACAATTTTTATGACACTCTATAACTTTGATTTTAAAAAATCAGACAAGGACAATGTTTTGGGTTGAATTGTGTCTCCCCAAAATGATATGTCGAAGTCCTAACCCCTGATAACTGTGAATGCGATGTTGTTTGGAAATAGAGTCTCTGAAGATGCAATCGGTTAAGTTAACATGAGGTTATACTGGAGTAGTTGTTGTTGTGTGCTTTTGAGTTTATTTTGACTCAAAGCGACCCTATATACCAAAGTAGAGTGGATCCTAATCCAATGTCAGTGGTGTCCTTATAGAAGAAGAAAAGAGACACAGACACACAGAAAGAAGAATGCCATGTGACAATGGAGGCAGAGGTTGGCATTACTCTGCAGCTACAAGCCAAGGAATGCCTGGAGCTACAAGAAGCTGGGGGAAACAAGAAAGAATCTTCCCCTAGAGCCTTCAGAGAGAACACGACCCTGAGTTCAGACTTCTAGCCTCCAGAACTGTGAGACGATAAATTTCTGTCATTTTAAGCTGCCCATTTTGTGGTGTTTTGTTATGACAGCTCTAAGAAACTAATACAGACAGTATGAGAACCGAAGATTTTAGGCCAATCTTACGTAGATTATAAAGTGAAAATCCTAAACAAAGCATTACCACACTCAGTCCCACAATGGGTAAAAAAGATAGTGCATCATGATCAAAGTGGATTTACACCAGGAATGCAAGACTGACTTAATATTAAAAATTCTTTTAATGAATCAGAAAGGGATTTATTTTTATTTTCACTTATCTCTTTTAAGTTTTTATTTTTAGAGATTAATTTCAAAATTTCATTTTATCTTAACAATTATGGAAAATACTTACATGGTTCTAAATTACAAAGTGAGGCACATTCAAAGGAATCTAGCTTCCATCCTTGTCCCCTCCACTCTTTTCCCTCCCTCTGTTTTTAGGTAACCATTAAAAAAAAAAAGTTATCATTTATCTTTTCATTTTAAAATATACAAATATAATTGGATCTCTCCTTCTCTTTTTTAGCATACTGTGGTAATGGTAGCATACTATACACACTTTTACCATTTTACTTCATTTACTTCAAAAATGCATTCCGAAGATCACTCTTTAGTTATATACAGAAATGGCCCTCATTCTTCTTTATATCTGCATATAATTCCTTTGTGCGGTTATACCATAGTTTATCCAACAATTTCCTATTGTTGAGGGAGGGGCGGTACTTACAAATAGCACTGTAATGAATAGCCTCATGCTTTCTTTTTTTTTTTTTTTAATTTTTGGACAATTTACCTTTCGGGTATATTCCTAGAAGTGGAATTGCTGGGTCAAAGAGTGAATGTATAGATAATTTTGCCAAATTCCTTTCCATAGGATTGTCCAATTTTACATGCCCACCAGCAAAGTATGAGAGTGTCTACTGCCCAGAGCTTCACCAGGACAGCATGCTGTCAAAATTTTGAAGTTTTTGCCAGCCTAATAATAAGTGAAAAATTAAATCTCAATTTTCATTTGCATTTTTCTTATTATGAGCAAGGCTGAGCATCTTTTCATGTGGTTAAGAGCCATTTGCTTTTCTTTTCTGTTAACTTGCTGTTCAAATCTCTTGTTCATTTTTCTATGTAGTCTTTTACCTCTTTATTTTTAGAAGCTTAAAAAATATTAGGGATATGAACCTTTTGCTTGTGATATGTTTATCAGTTGAAAATCTTATTTTTCTCCAGTGTGCTGCTTGGAACTTTTTTCCTAACACCATAAGAAGTCCACAGTAGGGGGAAGTCAACATTGGTTCGGTGATGCAACAATGTCAGGGCCAGTCTTTCCGAGATTCTCTAGGCTTTTCTCTCATAGTTGCATTATGCCTGTGCTCAAGGCAGATAGGACCAGAAAGGTATGCTTCCAAAGACGTCTATCTCTCTGAATTTTTTTTAGAAAGGCAAAAACTTTTCCATAAACCTCTAACAGATTTCCATTCCTACTTAATTGATCAGAACTGTGTTACACGCTTCACCTTTCCCAAGAAAGAAATTATTTCTTTTTTCTATCTCTAGAGTAGAAGTGGGCAATTAAAAAGGGATTTAAATGAATGTTGAGTTATCCAACCAACTGCCCCAGACAGGAATGGGCATTTTTAGCTCAAATAGAAAACACATTTTTTCTTCCATTATGTGACAAATCTTTAAATCCACAGTGAGTCTTCAAATTCTACAGTTGCGCTCATAACTCCAAAAGGAAATTCAGTTTTGGATACATCAGTAGAGGTTGAGTGTCTGGAGCAAGGGAGGTGAGATGACATCTGAAGACCTGTGTTCCATCCTCAGAGCCTCTCTTCAAGGAGTGCTGTTGAATGGGAGCATGTCCAAAGGATAGAGAGGATCCTAGAAACCTTGTCCTGTCAAGAATAGTTGAAAGATTTGGAGACGTAATACTAGAGAAGATATGATTTTTTTTTTTTCCCTCTCTAGCTACCCAATTTCCTTCTAGTGCTCCACATTGACCAAACTCAGACAGAAGCCAGAAGACTCAGGAACCTGGGAAACTCGGGTTCAGTGGTTCAGCCCTGATGTATAGGGAGCAGAGCAAGAGAGGATGAGGAATGGGTTTGAGGGATAACAGGCCCAGGACCAACACACAATATGAGGAGAGTGTTATGGGTTGAATTGTGTCCCCCCAAAATGTGTGTCAACTTTGCTAGACCATGATTCTCAATATTGTGTGGTTGTCCTCCATTTTGTGATATGATGTGATTATCCTATGTGTTGTAAATCCTAACCTTTATGATGTTAATGAGGTGGGATAAGAGGCAGTTATGTTAATGAGGCAGGCTAAAATCTACAAGGCTAGATTGTGTCTTGAGTCAATCCCTTTTGAGATATAAAAGAGAGAAGCAAGCAGAGAGGAGAGGAACCTCTTACTGCCAAGAAAGAAGAGCTGGGAGTGGAGCACGTCCTGTGGACTCAGGGTCCCTGTGCAGAGAGCTCCTAGACCCAGGGAAAGACTGATGGATGACAAGGACCTTCCTCTAGAGCTGACAGAGACAGAAAGCCTTCCCCTGGAGTTGGCACCCTGAATTTGAACTTGTAGCCTCCTAAATATGAGAGAATAAACTTCTATTTGTTAAAGTCTTTCACTTGTGCTATTTCTGTTATACAGCACTAGATAACTAAGACAGAGAGATAGAAGGTCTTTGAGATGTGTTCTCCATTACCTCTATAATCTGGGCCTGAAGCTGCAGAGGGGTGAGAAAGAGGGATGAAGTGAGTGTGTGGGTCAGGGTCCAATGTTTCAAGAGAGAAGCAAACTGCTGGGGATGACAAATGAGGTTTTCCAGGAGAGGCAATACTAGTGTTGGGTTTTGGAGGATGAATATGAGTTTTCAGGTGGATGAGGTAGGGAGAGGCATTCCAAGCAGAGGTAAGAACATGTATAAAAACCCAGAGGTGGGAAAACCATGGTATATCTTGGGGACTACAAATGATTCAGTGTGGCTTAAGCCCTGAGTGTGAAGATATTTACAAGTTGCCTTTGAGTCAATTCCGACTCATGGTGACCCCACGTGCTTCAGAGTAGACCTGTGCACTGTAGAGTTTTCAAGGCTGTGTCCTTTGGAAGCAGATTGCCAGGTCTTTCTTCTGAGGTGCCTCTGGGTAGGTTCAAACCATAATCTTTTGGTTAGCAGTTGAGTACTTAACCATTTAAGGAGCCCTGGTGGAGCAGTTAAGTGCTCAGCTGCTATGGGAAGATTGGTGGTTCAAATCCACCCAGTGACTCTGAGGGAGAAAGACCTGGTAATCTGCTTTCGTAAAGATTACAGCCAAGAAAATCCTATGAAGCTCAGTTCTATCCTGTCACATGGGGTCACTATGAGTCAAAAAGGACTAGATGGCACCAACAACAGCAACTTAAACATTTGTGCCACCCAGGACTCCTGTGAAGTTATTAGATCTATTGAATATTTACAATGTGAAATAAAACAACTTGTTGACAGATTTGTGTGGGGTAGGAAAAACTGAGAGTCTGAGGATACTTATTTATTTAAAATAATTTTTATTGTGCTTTAACTGAAAGTTTACAAATCAAGTCGGCCTGTCACACAAAAACCCATATACACCTTGCTACACACTCCCAGCTACTCTCCCCCTAATGAGACAGCCTGATCTCTCCTTCCATTCTCTCTTTTCATGTCCATTTCGCCAGCTTCTAACCCTCTCCACCCTCTCATCTCCCCTCCAGGCAGGAGATGCCAACATAGTCTCAAGTGTTCACCTGATCCAAGAAGCTCACTCCTCAACAGCATCCCTCTCCAACCCATTGTCCAGTCCAATCCATGTCTGAAGAGTTGGCTTCGGGAATGGTTCCTGTCCTGGGCCAACAGAAGGTCTGGGGGCCATGACCACCAGGGTCCTTCCAGTCTCAGTCAGACCATTATGTCTGGTCTTATGAGAATTTGGGGTCTGCATCCCACTGGCCTCCTGCTTCCTCAGGGGTTTTCTGTTGTGTTCCCTGTCAGGGCAGTCATCGGTTGCAGCCGGGCTCCATCTAGTTCTTCTGGTCTCAGGATGATGTAGTTGCTGGTTCATGTGGCCCTTTCTGTCTCTTGGGCTCGTAATCGCCTTGTTTCCTTGGTGTTCTTCATTCTCCTTTGATGAGGAGACTTAGTTAATTGGTTATGCATGGACAGGAATCCATCCTGGTCTAATTAGCTGTGGCCAGGGAAGTAAGGTCCCATGATACATGGAATTGCCCTTTCTGGGACTGTGGGCGGGGCTGGGACGCTAGGTTGTTGTTGTTGTTAGGTGCCCTCGAGCCAGTTCTGACTCATAGCAACCCTATTTACAATAGAACAAAACACTACCAGGTCCTGTGCCATCCTCACAATCATTGTTATGCTTGAGTGCATTGTTGTAGCCACTGTGTCAATCCATCTTGTTGAGGGTCTTTCTATTTTTTGATAGTCCTCTACTTTACCAAGCATGATGTCCTTCTCCAGGGACTGATCGCTCCTGATAACATGTCCAGAGTATGTGAGATGTAGCCTCACCATCCTTGCTTCTAAGGAGCATTCTGGTTGTACTTCTTCCAAGACAGATTTGTTCATTCTTTTGTCAGTTAATGGTATATTCAATATTCTCCTCCAACATCACAATTCAAAGGCATCAATTCTTCTTTAGTCTTCCTTATTCATCGTCCAGCTTTTGCATGCATACGAGGTGATTGAAAACAACATGGCTTGGGTCAGGCCCACCTTAGTCTTCAAGGTGACATCTTTGTTTTTCTACACTTTCAAGGGGTCTTTTCCAGCAGATTTGTCCAATGCAATGTGTCTTTTGATTTCTTGCCTGTTGCTTCCGTGGGTATTGATTGTGGATCCAAGTAAGATAAAATCCTTGACAACTTCAATTTTTTTCTCCATTTATCATGACGTTGCTTATTTGTCCAGTTGTGAGGATTTTTGTTTTCTTTATGTTGAGGTGTAATCCATACTGAAGGCTGCAGTTTTTCATTTTCACCAGTGAGTGCTTCAAGTCCTCTTCACTTTCAGCAAGCAAGGTTGTATCATCTCCATAATGCAGGTTGTTAATGAGTCTTCCTCCAATCCTGATGCTCTGTTCTTCTTCATATAGTCCAGCTTCTCAGATTATTTGCTTAGCATACAGATTGAATAAAGGTATGGTGAAAAGATACAACCCTGGGGCACACCTTTCCTGACTTTAAACTACATAAAAAAAAAATAGTATCCCCTTAATCTGTTTAAATGACTGCCTCTTGATCTGTGTACAGTTTCTTCATGAGCTCAATTAAGTGTTCTGGAATTCCCATTCTTTGAGATGTTATCCATAGTTTATTATGATCCACACAGTCGAATGCCTTAGCATAGTCAATAAAACACAGGTAAACATCTTTCTGGCGTTCTCTGCTTTCAGCCAGGATCTGACATCAGCAGTGATATCCCTGGTTACATGTCCTCTTCTAAATCTGGCTTGGAGTTCTGGCAGTTTCCTGTCAATATACTATTACAGCTGCTTTTAAATGATCTTCAGCAAAATTTTACTTGCATGTGACATTAATGATATTGTTTGATAATTTCTGCATTTGGTTCGATCACCTTTCTTGGGAATAGGCACAAATATGGATCTCTTCTAGTCAGTTGGCCAGGTAGCTGTCTTCCAATTTTCTTGGCATAGACGAGTGAGCTCTTCCAGAGCTGCATCCATTTGTTGAAACATCTCAATTGGTATTCCATCAATTCTTCAGGGCAGCTTGGATTCTTCATTCAGTACCATTGGTTCCTGATCATATGCTACCTCCTGACATGGTTGAATGCTGACCAATTCTTTTTGGTATAGTGACTCTTTGTATTCTTTCTGTCTTCTTTTGATGCTTCCTGCATCATTTAATATTTTCCCTGTAGAATCCTTCAATATTGCAACTCGAGGCTTGAATTTTTTTCTTTACTTCTTTCAGCTTGAGAAATGCCAACCGTGTTCTTCCTTTTCGGTTTTCTACCTCCAGGTCTTTGCACATGTCATTGGGTCAGGCCCACCTTAGTCTTCAAGGTGACATCTTTGCTTTTCAACACTTTCAAGAGGTCTTCTTTACTTTGTCTTCTTGAGCCACCCTTTGACATTTTCTGTTCAGCTCTTTTACTTCATCATTTTTTCTGTTCATTTTAGCTACTTGATGTTCAAGAACAAGTTTCAGAGTCTCTTCTGACATCCATTTTGATCTTTTCTTTTTTTCCTGTCTTTTTAATGACCTCTTACTTTCTTCATGTGTGATGTCCTTGATGTCATTCCATAGCTCCTCTGGTCTTTAGTCATTAGTGTTCAAAGTGTCAAATCTATTCTTGAGATGGTCTTTAAATTCAGGTAGGATGTGCTCAAGGTGGTACTTTGGCTCTGGTGGGCTTGTTCTAATTTTCCTCAATTTCAACTTGAACTTGCCTAAGAGCAATTGATGGTCTATTCCACAGTCGATCCCTGGCCTTGTTCTCACTGATGATATTGAGTTTTTCCATTGTCTCTTTCTGCTGATGTAGTTGATTTGATTCCTGTGTATTCCATCTGGTGAGGTCCACGTGGATAGACGCTGTTTATGTTGGTGAAAAAAGGTATTCGCAATGAAGGAGTTGTTAGCCTTGCAAAATTCTATCATGCAATCTCTGGCGTTGTTTCCATCACCAAGACCAGATTTTCCAACTACTAATCCTTCTTCTTTGTCTCCAACTTTTGCATTCCAATTACCAATAATTATCAATGCATCCTGACTCCATGTTTGATCAATTTCAGACTGTAGAAGTTGGTAAAATCTTCATCTTTGGCCTTAGTGATTGCTGAGTAAATTTGAATACTAGTCATATTAACTGGTTTTCCTTGTAGGCGTATAGACATTACCCTATCACTGACAGCATTGTACTTCGGGATAGATTTTGAAATGTTCTTTTTGACGATGAATGTAACTCCATTCCTCTTCAAGTTGTCATTCCCGGCATAGTAGACCATATGATTGTTTGATTCAAAATGGCCAATGGCAGTCCATTTCAGCTCACTAACGTCTAGGACATTGGTGTTTATGCATTCCATTTCATTTTTGATGATTTCTCGTTTTTCTAGATTCATACTTCGACATTCCACATTCTAATTCTTAACGAATATTTGCAGCTGTTTCTTCTTGTTTTAAGTTGTGCCGCATCAGCAAATGAAGATCCCGAAAGCTTGACTCTGTTCACATCGTTAAGGTCGACTCTACTTTGAGGAGGAAGCTCTTCCACAGCCGCATTTTGAGTGCCTTCCGACCTGAGGGGCTCATCTTCAGGCACTATATCAGACAATGTTCTGCTGCTATTCATAAGGTTTTCACTGGCTAATTCTTTTCAGAAGTAGACTGCTGTGTCCTTCTTCCTAGTCTTAGTCTGCAAGCTCAGCTGAAACCTGTCCTCCTTGGGTGACCCTGCTGGTATTTGAATACCGGTGGCATAGCTTCCAGCATCACAGCAACACAGGCCCCTACAGTATGACAAACTGACAGATGTGTGTGGGGGGTGGGCACTAGGAAGAGGGTGTATCTCAGATCAAGTTCTCCTAGAAGCAGCCAGCCCCTGAGCCATGGATTTGAGTGCAAGGGATTTTTAAAGAAAGTGCTCCACGGAGAAATCAGTAAGGAAGCAGGGAGGCAGTGTGAAAGGTGAAGAAGTCAACAAAACGAGGGACTGCAGGTGAAGTCTTAACTTCTACCTGATCTCTTGGGAGCTCTGGAGTATGAATTGCGTCTGAGAGTTCTTACCTATTCAGGTGGGAGAGATGGGCTTCTAGTCCTGTCTTACTCAGTCATTGTTGGGGGTTGTGAAGTGGGTGGGGATAAATGTCTAGGCCCTTCTGGGCCTCTAACTCTGGCTATGTGAATACTTGTGCAGCAGCTCCAGAAGCCCAAGGGCAAGACTTGAAGAAGGCTACAGCTGCAGACAATTAGCAGCAAAGCACACAGAAGCTGGGGTGGGAGATGGTTGAGTGGGTAAGGAGTAGGGGATCTGGGTGGGGACTGAGGGCTCTAACCAAAGAGCGTGTGGCCAGGGAGGTGATGATAGACATCTCCCATAGACATGCACATGACACAGCATGAGACAGAAAGTAATGCATGGCCTAAGAGAGATACGGATAAAGTAGTAGGAGGCTTGTGGGAAGGAAAGGTTTTCTTTTCTTCTTGGCTTTCTTTACAGGAGAAATTTTTTGTGGTGGCTGTCTGAGATGTAGAAATGCCCTTAAGATGCTGAAAGCGACCCTTGAAGGTGGTGTTGTTGTGTGCTGTCAAGTGGATTCCACCAACTCATAGCGACCCTGTAGGACAGACTAGAACTGCCCCATAGGCTTTCCAATGCTGTAATCTTTATGGAAGCAGACTGCCACGTTGTTCTCCCACAGAGTGACTGGTGGGCTCAAACGGCTGACGTTTTTGTTGGCAGCTGAGCTCTAGGTCAGGTATAAAAATCACCCTGTTCAGACAGTATTGGAACACTTCCTCTGATCCCTGACTGGGCTCTTACCTCCCTGCTGGCTTCTTACCAGGCATATTGCCTCCTTGTTACCTCTTGGCTCTGGGATCAGTTCCCTGTGCTCCAGCTTTGCTTCCCACACCATGGATACTGAATCTGCTACCTTACCGGAATGTGTAGGGTAGATCCTGCAGACCTCTGGTGTCCGTCTCTACCAGCCCCCACGTCATACTGAGTTCAACGCTTATCACCTTCCCCTTTCCAAGCAGTATGGAAGCTTCCCCTTCACCCCAGATAACATGGCTCTCTGTCCTCTCTCTTTAAGAAGCTCATTTCTAAATACAATCCTGATGTATTATGGGTAGATGTAGCGATACAGTTAATGAGCCTCTAATGTGGACAATTATAACCTAGAATGCAGCTTGGCTTGGTTCTCTGCCACTCACGTGCACAGACTGATTCAGTCACATACACCTACTCACAATTATAGTCCTGTTCGCTGAGAAAACACCATCCACAGGCCTCACAGGCACGCAGCCCCAGGCTGCACACATGCATGCACACACATGCACCCAAATGCCCACGGGCCCTCACACTCTCTCAGATACATCCACTATGGTAAATGCGCTTGGGGTGTCTTCCCAGCTAACACCCCCTTCTTAGGATGGATCTACCATTGTACCTGTTGGAGAGGTGGGTCAAGGCTCTGCTTGTAGCAGGCACCCCTGCCCTCACTCTCCCATCAGCCATGGCTACTTGGATCAGATAGTCACTTGCCTTCATAAGCATGAGTCTTTTAAAGATTCCTTGGTAGCAAGAAGCAGAAACCAACTTAAGGGATCTTAGGAATCGGAGGTTCCCACAGAACACAAGGGCAGGAAATAAAGATGTGTCTATGAAGGACTGAAACTAAAAGCTGGAAGCCATCCTCAACCAAGGCGGCTGGTTTCCCCTCTTTATTTTCTCTTCAGGGCAGTGAAAGTCTTTCAGCTCTCCTTTTCTTTTCTTTTTCTGTCTTGCTGAGATACCTGCATTCAAATCACTTGGAACATTTATTAAAAATTCAGATCCCTGAATCTCTGGGGATGAAGCCAAGGAAACTACATTTTTAAAAAATGCCCCAGGTGATCCTCTGGCATGCATAAGTTTGAGAACCATCATGCCAAGGCAGAATATAACTCAAACAATCATACATGTCTTTGAGACCTGTCCTCCTGGCTACAGAGCCACTGACTAACTAAATTAGCATGTCTGTATCCCAATCCAAAATGTCTGGGAGTGAGAAGCCAGCTGATACAGTATGGGCCAGATGTCCTGGTCCGATGAACTGTGACTGCCAGGGATGAGGGTGGGAGTAGAGGAAGGTGATCTGGTCCAATCAGAAGGTACAGACTCTGACAGGGTAGGGAAATTAACCAACCTATCTGTTCAGCTGACATATTTTTAATTCCTTACAATAAATTCCTCTTTGCTTAAGTTGGCTTTGGTGAGTCTTTTGTAGTCATATGAATCCTGAGGCACAAGTTCTCACAAACGCGAAGGCATGCATGCTCACTCACACACATACGCACGCACACACCCATCATTCTGGGACACTGTGGGAAAGATTTATTCTGATAATAATCTCTTCGCAGCTCAACAAGACTATAAAAAAGGTGGGGGACCTTTATTAATTATATATCTTACATTCAATGAAACATAATATTTAATTTAAATAATTGCAGGAGGCGGCTTTGATACTTTGATTCCTTTCCCAGAACAAATGGCTTCGTTCCTTGGCTGGCCTGCTGAGCGGATCTCTCATGATGAAAGACCAACCTGGCCTTTCCCGTTCACAGGATTTTTGTCCTAGAAAATGATGAAATGCTTTCCTGGCTGAGAATAAAGCAGGGGCTGCAGTCATTTTGCCAGCTTTGAAAAGGAAATGCCAGGGAAATGTATCCCTTTTATCTTTGCTAAACAACAGGTTGGGGAGATGATGCTTAGAACAGGGTGCTCCTAGGTCACAGCCCAAGAGGGGGCAGGTGTTTGTTCTGTGCTAATGACCTCACAAGTTGGTTAACGGATCAGAGAGAATTTTTGCCCCAGAACCTGCCATGCCTCCTGATCTTGGCCACATCCTCCTTTATGTTGGGGGCAGGTGATCCCTGTGGCTCTCAGAAGTCCTGCTGATCTGTCCCACCCCTCCATCAAGGTCTCCAGAGGCAAAAGTTTGGTTGGTTCGTGCCAACCCCAGACAATCCCAGAACACTGTAACGTATTTCTCCTTTAACTCCTCCTATAAAACTAGAACACTGACAAATCAGGCTAGGAATTCCTATTTTGGTAAGAGCATCCAGAGTTCAGGTGACCAGAGGGCTCAAGCCAACATCTGATTGGAAGAAGGGATCTCAGGATCCTGTCTTAGCTGGGAGCTTCCCAAGCAATGCATCTGACTGAGTCCAGTCGACTTGGCTGTGTGCATCCCTGGAATTGCCTTTCTTCCCTTCCTGAAAGGCAAGAGACTTGGCATTGGATGTAGGTCAAGTTTGTGTCCAAGATTCTTTTCTTTTTTTTTTTCCAAGACAAAGTCTGGGGAGTAGTTGGGCTGATTTGGGACAGGGAGGAGGGAATCTAACATCTGTTGAGTGTCTCTAATGTGTCAGAGACTGTGGCTGGTGTGTGAACATCATTGTGTTTAATCCTCACTAGTCTTATGAAGTAAGGAGCCTTATTCCCATTTTACAGATAAGAAAACTCAGGCTACAACTTGCTAAGATCATTTAGCTAGTAAGACGCAGAGCTGGAATTTTAAGCTACAGTGTCTGATTCTCAAGGGCTACCATCCTTTTCTTCTGCAAGCCAGTGTGGGAGAAAGGTGAGGTGGAACTTCCTTGTTGAGTCCTGTTTTCCTCACTTCTAAAGCCTCACAGCAGTGGAGGAGGGACTAGACAGAGAGCTTCTGTCAGTGAGCTACTTCAGGGCCAGGGCACTTCATTCCAATTCTTATTGTCTAGTCTCTCTCTTGCATCGTCATTCTCACCCTTTACCAATCAAATACCCTCTAATCAATCTGATGGTAAACAGAACAAAACAAAGAAACAATCAACAGTGATAACAAAACAAAACATTTTTTGTCCTTTTTCTGTTTCTAGCCACCCGTTTATGTCTATGGGCTGCCCTGCTCAACTGAGCTACTTGAAAATGTTGTCCTAATACCATGTCTCCACTTCTGCATCATTCTCTCTTTAGCCAAGCGATTCTCAGCCCTGGTTGCTCATGAGAATCACTTGGGAGCTTTAGGAATCTGCCGCCCAGGGCCCCCGTCTCTTACCACTCCACTGAACCTGCCCCACCATGATCAGTGATTACCTTCTTCTTGCTAAATTCATTAGACACTTTCCATTCTTATTTTATTTGACTTCTCAGCAGCATTGATGCTGTTGACCTCTCAGTCTCTTTGCTGTTGTTAGCTGCCGTTGAGTTGACTCTGACTCATGGTGACTCCATGTACAAAATGTTGCTCAGTCCTGCACCATTTTCATGATCATTGGTATGTTTGAGTCCATGGTTGCAGCCACTGTGTATTTTGAGTGCCTTCCAACCTAGGGGACTCATCTGTAAGCACTGTATTGGACAATGTTTCATTGTGATCCATAGGGTTTTCATTGGCTAATTTTCAGAAATAGGTCTCCAGACCTTTCTTTGGTCTGTCTTAGTCTGGAAGCTCCACTAAAACCTGTCCACAACCTTGCTGGTATTTGAAATACTGGTGGCATAGCTTCCAGCATCATAGTAACACGCAAGTCACCACAATACAACAAACCGATGGATGGCGGCAGTCCCTCTTAGTATCTTCTTTCCTCTTTCTTCCATGACAGCATATTCTCTGGATTTACCTTCTACCTCTTGGCCACTCTTTCTTGGTCTCCTTTTCAGGTTCTTCCTCCATCAAATACCCAAGTTCTTTAGGATCTGACCTCTCAGCCTCTTCCCTTCTCACTCCATACTTGCTCTCCACTCTAACCCACTCCCATGGTTTAACTACCTCCAGATGCCAATGGTGTTCCCATTTGTATCTTCCACCCAGATGATTCTCCTGAGCTCCAGACCCATTTTTCCAGCTGCTTAGTCCAGGGATCAGAAAGCTTTTTATGAAAAGGGCCAGATAGGAAATATTTTAGGCTTTGTTGGCTAAATGGTGTCTGTTGCAACCACTCATCTCTGTCCTTGTACTGTGAATGCAGCTGTATTTGATACACGAATAAATAGGCTTGACTATGTTCCAATAGACCTTTATTTATGGACACCGAAATTTGAATCTCATGTAATTTTTACATGTCACAAAATATTATTCTTCTTAACCACTTGAAAATGTAAGAACTATTCTTAGTTTGCAGGCTGTACAAAAACAAACGGCAAACTAGATTTGACCTGTGGACTGTTGTTTGCTGCAGTCTGGTCTATGCGTTAGCTCACTTGGATGTCTCCTAGACATCTCCACTCAGTCTGTCCAAAATGTAACTCTAGACTGCTGCTACCAGATCACCTCCTCCACTGTTCCCAACTCAGTGAAGGACACTTTATTATTATTTTTAATTAATTTTTTGTTGCTATTGAAAATGTGCATAGCAATTCAATAATTTCACGTGTACAACTCAGTGACGCTGATTACATTGTTCAAGTTGTGCAACCATTATCACTCTCCTTATCTGAACTATTCTTCCACCATTAACATAAACTCACTGTCTCTTAAGCTTCCTGTCTGACCTTTAGAATTACCATTGTCAATTTGATCCCCTGTAGATAGTTCTTTAAAAGATCACGGTCCTCAAGGCAGATGTTCTTTACTAATTAAGCTAAGCCATTGTTTGGTTTAAAGAACACTTCAGAGGGTATTTTGACTTAAGTTTTAAAAATTATCTCAGGGCATTAGTTTTGGGCATTCATCCAGCCTCAGTGGCTCCAGAAAGCCTGGATTCAATGAGAATTTCAAGTTTTGTTTTACATTTTCCTCCTTTGGATCAGGATTCTTCTACAGAATCTTTAATCAAAACGTTCAGTCAGTAGTGGTAGCCAGGCACCATCCAGTTCTTCTGGTCTCATGGCAAAAGAGGCAGTTGTTCATGGAGGTAATTAGTCATGCAAGTGAAGGACACTTTAATATGAACTGTTGCTTATGTACGAAACCTGAGAATTATCCTTGACAGATCCTTTCTCTCACTACTCTGCGCTTCCAACTTTCAATCGCCAAATTCCCGTCAATTCCCCTCCTAAGTAAATGTAGTAAGATAACACTATGAACTATCTGCTATGGTTATTATTTTGGAATTTTGAGTTGGCTCACTCTCTCATCTCCTTCAAGTCTTTTCTCATTGTTACCTTCTCCATAAGGCCTAGCCTGACCACCACCCTGTTTAAAATGGCAACTTTTCCGCATCCGTGATTACCTTTACCCTGTATTTTTTCCTTCCCCTTTGCATTTATCACTCACTAACATATTATAAAACTTAGCTATGTATTATTGCTATTGTTTATTGTCTATCAGAGTCCTGGGTCGTGTAAATGGTCAATTGCGCTCAGCTGCTAACTGAAAGGTTGGAGGTTTGAGTCCACCCAGAGATGCCTTGAAAGAAAGATGTGGTGATCTACTTCTGAAAAGCCAGCCAGTGAAAAAGCTAGGGGGCACAGCTCTACTTCAACACAGATGGGGTCACTGTGATGCAGAGTCAGCTCAACAGTAACTGGTTTACTGGCTTTTTATTGTCTCTCTCTCCTTTTTTTCTCTCTCCTGGCTAGAATGTCAGTTCCATGAAGGCAGGGATTTTTGTCTCTTTTGTTCACTTCTGTATCCCAAACACCTAGAAGCGTGGAGGCTCAAGTAACATTTGCTAAGTGAATGATGCAGAGGCTTAGTTTCTTTCATGGGGAGGGCAGGCACAGCAAAGACAAGAAGTCCTAGCTATTCTTAAATGTGACTCTTTAAAGTACTGACTCTCCACCCTGGCTCCACATGAGAATCGTTTGGGAGTTTTAAGAATTCTGTTGCCCAGGTTAAGCTTCAGACCAATTAAATCAGAAGCTCTGGGAACGGCCCCCAAGCATCCGTATTTGTAAAACTTTTCAGGCCCCTACAAAGTGCAGCCAAGATTGCAAACCGTTGCTTTAAAGGGATGGAGATTACAGTGGTCAGAAAAGCCAGGCTTTCATCTGCAAAAGCCACTCTTTGTGGGGAGAAAAAAGCATTTGTGGGCTCTGAAGATCCTGAGCTTAGAGGACTGGATGTTTGAGCAAGGAAGAAAGTAGAATATGACACAGACGGAGATGAAAGTTCAACCTGGTGGTAAGAGATGAAGACGAGTGAGGACATGGCAGGGCTGGTATCTCAGTCCCCATGTCTTGGTTCAAGCCTCAAAACCAAAAATCCAAACCCACTGCCACTGGGTTGCTCCCAACCCATGGCCACCCCATGAGTTACAGAGCAGAACTACTCCATGGGGTTTTCTTGGCTGAATCTTTACAGAACATCTCTGGGTATTTTTCTTCCATGGTGTTGTGGGAAGGTTTGAACTGACAACCTTTAGATTAATAGATGAGAGCAAACCTTTTGCACCATCCAGGGACCTTCTAAGGTTTAGGCCTCAGAAGGGGTAAAAAAAATCTACGTAGAGTTTGGAGATGTAAAGAACCCTATGACTGGGTGGAATGCTTAGGTAGAAGAGCCTGAGTTAGCCTCTCATTCCACCTCACCCTGAGACTCTTTCACTTCCAAAGGTCTGTGAAGGAGACAAGAAAATGTTCCCGTGGCTCTGCAAAGGGTCAAGGAGATGGCTGATAATGGAGACTTCACGTAGCTGCCGGAGACCTTGTGTCGTGGGGTAAGAGAACCCTGGAACAGAGACAGTGGAAAGAACAGCTCAGGCCAGCAGAGGATAGAGATGGGGTCCATCTCAGAAGGTTGCCCAGGCCAGCAATAGCAAAAACGAGTGGTGAGTGCGGAGCGAGCAGACCACTGTACACTTAGCTGTTGAGAAAATGGACCACATAGCACACCAGCAAAGAACACTGGTCAAGTGTCTAAGGCTGACACCCAGACGGGCCTGGATGCTTCTGTGGGGTTCAGTAAGGACCAGAGGATGACATGTAGACAACGAGCCCGTCCCCTGGTTTCACAATGTCGTCTAAACCATTTTAGATCTAGGTTGTGTTTTTGCTTCATGTAATTCTCACTACTGTCATTGTATGGTAATGTAAATAATTGTCTAATGATTATTTTCTATCTAAACTGTAAGGCCTGTGAGGGCAGGAAATACGTCCATGTCCCCAGAGCTTAAGATAGGTATTGACTGAATGAATGAATGGGAGCCATGGCTCCTAGGTCCTGGGCTGAGGAGCTGGGCCAGGATTCCAGATGCAGGGTCTGCTTGCATAGCCCATCAGGTGCTACTGGAGGGAGTGAAGTCTTCCCCCTTAAGTGCCTTGAGGACAGAGACCATGCATGCTTCTGCTCAGTTTTGCTGATTTGAGTAGGTCTGGGCTTGTATCCACATGACTGGGCAGTACACAGATTCAGAAGTCCCCTGCCAGCCTCGGACACAGGGGTGTGGGACTGGGCCACATGTCATACTGCACCCTACCTTGGCCCCAGCCTTCTCCAAACCAGGTCTCCTGACACCCGCAAGGGGACCAGTTCTGGCCAGGGATCTCCCAGCTCCCTTTTACCCCCACTGGCTGTAGGGTTTCTCCCATCTTTGACAGAGGTCTTGGCCCCTGCCTTCCGGCATCCTTCCAGCCTCTTTCCTTTCTCCGGACCAGAGGCCCCATAATAAGTCCTTTTGGCCTCAATCAATAGGCCATTGGTTTGACAAGGGAGCTGCTGGTTTGCAGAATGGAGCCTCACAGGCTCGAAGGGGGCAGAGGCAGCCCTCTCAGACAGCTTTGCTTTTCCGGATGATGCATTAGGCTGCATCAGCGCATTTTTGCTTTTTATGAGGACATATATGACTCCCCAAAGAAACTTTACAGAGAGGGCATTGGGAGGGTGGGAGTGTGGGGAGAAGAGTGAAGGAACATAATTCTGGAAGTTCAATAGTGCTGTGTCCTCCCTGCCACCTTCCTGTTCCTTCCTTACAGTCTTAGCTTCTGTCCTCCCTGCCACCTTACAGTCTTAGCTTCTGTCCTCCCTGCCACCTTACAATCTTAGCTTCTGTCCTCCCTGACACCTTCCTGTTCCTTCCTTACAGTCTTAACTTCTGTCTTCCCCGCACCTTCCTGTATCTTCCTTAGAGTCTTAAAGTGCACCAGTAGCTCTATTTACCTAAGAAACCCACTCACATAGTGTAAATACATAGGTTCACGCAGGTACGGGACACATACCAACATGCACACACGCACTCTTGCTATATATAACTCACCGTGATACATACGTGTAAGATACTTATCTATTATACAGAGAAGCGTGTGAGAGCTGGATCTCGACAGGACTGCCTTGTTTTTCCAGGTCTCAAAAATTTTCCACCTTTGACACAGTATATTCTTACAACTTTTCTTTCACTGTCTATTAGTAGAAAATATTTGAGCTTTCTTTCTCTGACAGGTTTCCACCTTACACAGGTTCTGACTTTCACAGGTTTTACTGTATCTATCAATATCTATTTTATATATATATATATATATATATATATATATATGTAAAGAGCCCTGATGGCGCAGTGGTTAAGTGCTCCGCTGCTAACTGAAATGTTGATGGTTTGAACCTACCAGCCACTCTGCAGGAGAGAGATGTGGCAGCCTGCTTCCATAAAGATTACAGCTTTGGAAACCCATGGGGTAGTTCTCTGTCCTACAGGGTTAGTATGAGTCGGAATTGACTCAACAACAACAGGTTTTTTATATTATGTACATATATATGTTGTTGTTAAGTGCCATTGAGTTGATTTTGACTCAGGAAACCCATGTGACAGAGTAGGCCCACCCACAGGGTTTTCTAGTCTGTAATCTTTATGGGAGCAGATCACCGGGCCTTTCTACTATGGAGCTGCTGGTGGGTTCAAACCACCAACCTTTTAGTTAGCAGCGGAGCACTTAAGCACTGCGCCACCAGGGCTCTCTCTCTCTGTATACACACACGTATATAATACTGTTCCTTTCTCCTGATATACTTCCCCCAGCCACCCCTTTTCCTTCCTGCCCATCATCTAGCCAACTTCTGCTCTTCCCTAACAGCTTACGATTTGAGTCTCCACTTCCTCAGGTTGTCCCTTGGCCCAGCTCCCTGGTCTCTCATGGTACCATGTGCCACCCAGTTTTCTTAGCATTTACTGTAGTTGGAATTTGACATTTATTCGTGTGTGTTCTCAGTTCAGATGTGCCTCACCTACTAGGCTGTAACCTGTTTTGCTCCGTCTTCTACACTTAGCACATTGTCTAGTACATAGTAGGTGTTCATTAAGTAATTGCTGAATGAATGAATGGATTTGCCAGGCTGCTTCTGAAATGGCCCGCAGTGGTTTCTACCTCCTGGTACTCATGCTCTGGTGTTATCCTCTCCCCTCAAGTGTGGGTGGGACCTAGTGACTTTATTCTAATGAGTAGAATGCAGCAAAATTGATGACTGTCATCTTGAGGCGGGTTATAAAAGCTTGGGACTCCCGTCTTGCCTACTCCCTCTCTCGCTTCTCAACTTGCTTGCTCTGATGAAGCCAGCTGACAAGTCCTGAACAGCTGTATGGAGAGTGGCCTCTAGGTGACAGTCAGTGAGCAACTGAGGCCTCAGTTTATGAGAGATTGACTCCTGCCAATGATCATGTGAGTCAAGCTTTGAGACGACTGTAGACACCTTGATTGTGGCTTGTGAGAGACCCAGGGCCAGAGATTCCTTACCCATAGAAACTGGGAGGTGATGGATGTTGTTGTGTTGAGTCCTGAAGCTTGGGGTTGATTTGTTACACAGCAATAAATAATGCAATGGATGGACAAATGAGAAACACACAGTGGGAAATAGCCCACGATGCACCAAAGCATGCCCTTATCATAGCCTTCCCGCTACACTCAAATATCGTCCTCCACATACCAAAAAAACCCAAAAACCCAAACCAGTTGCCATGGAGTCGATTCTGACTCCTGGTGGCCCCACCTGTATCAGAATAGAACTGTGCTCTACAGGGATTTCAATGGCTGATTTTTTTGGAAGTAGATCACCAGGCTTTTCTTCAGAGGCACCTCCGGGTAGACTCGAACCTCTAACCTTTTGTTTAGTAGCAGAGGGTATTAATCATTTGCACCACCCAAGGACTCCCCCCTCCATATACATAACTCATCCCTGTGTTTCCACACATGAGCAATGTTTTTGTACACACACACACACACCTGAGCCCTGAGAGTGGTGTTCTCACTTACTCTGTGTTTGCTATGTTATAACCTCATTCAAGTGGACATCTGCCTGGTAAGTCCAATATGTCAGGCTAAAGCACAGGCCCATTTAAAAACTACCCCTTGGCTCTGCTGCTGAGCCCCTCGTCCTTACAGAACCTCCTGCCCAACTCTGTGTGGTAGTTAAGGCCAGAGTTACCAATTGCCCAGTGTCATGGATTGAATTGTGTTCTCCCAAAATGTGTGTAAATTTGGCTATGCCATAATTCCCAGTGTTGTGTTGTTGTCCTCCATTTTGTGATCTGATGTAATTATCCTCCCTTTTGTAATATGTTATAAATCCTAACCTCTACCTGTGGTTGTAATCCCATTTGTGAATGGGTTGTCTGTTATGTTAATGAGGCAGGTTTAGGGTGGATTTTGAGTCAATCTCTTTTGAGACATAAAAGGGATTAAACCAGCAAGCAGAGCTGAGATGAGGTAAGAGAGATGCCAAGCCACATGAAGATTGCCCAGAAGCAGAAGCTCAAGGAGGCGAGAACCTTCCTCCAGAGCAGAGACAGAAAGCCTTCCCCTACAGCCGGCACCCTGAATTCAAACTTCTAGCTTCCTAAACTGTGAAAAAATGCATCTCTGTTTGTTAAAACCACCCACTGGTGGTATTTCTGTTATGGCCCACCCAAAAAACCCAGGGCCATCTGTTACGGCAGCACTTAATAACTAAGACACCCAGCAATCTCGTCAGGGGTCAGTGTTGAGGCTGAGGCCAGCCTGAGGAGCTTGGTGAAGAGCAGGCAGTTGCAGGGGGAGCTGTCCCTCAAGCACCCTCCAGCTGTCCCCCCCTGCCCCACACAAGGCCTGCCTGTGCTCCTACAGCAGCTCAGCCCTCTCCTGCTGTCAGCTGCAGGCCTGGCCTGGCCGGCGTGGAGGGAATAAAAGGGAACTGTTCTCAGCTGGGTGCCCTTGGCCAGGCAGCAGTGGGCAGTGGAGGCACGCTCTCCCTCTCAGGCTGGTGGCTGGTGGCTGGCTGGGCAGCAAAGCATGGCTGCCCCTGGCAAACAGGAAATCCCTTTCTCCTCACTTGCTCTGTCCCAGCTTCCTCGAGGCTCTGGAGGGAAGCCTTTTCTAGCCTAGGGCTCACTGGACCCCCTGGGGATTTGTTTCTACCCGTAGGATAACAGTTCAAACTGTCAAAACGGAAGAGGATCACATTTCTGGTGCTGAGAGGGGCTGATTTCCAGAGGCCTTAACAGGGTCTGGTATTTGCTAGCAGCAGCACGGGTGTCCTTTACGGGGAGTGGGGGTGTTGACAAGCAGAGGTCCAGAAAGCATGCATTTCCTGCTCCTGTCTCCCAACCATCAGCTCTGAGGTGCCTGCCTTGCTCTGGGCACAGTGAACTTATTCTGAGTCCAGGGTTCATTTCCCTGGGAAGGATGGTTGAGGAACATTTGCAGGCATTTTACAACTTGCTTTCTTAGACTTTGTTTTCTCTTTGGCCCTGCTTTCTGTGGGCAAAATATGGGCAGACTTGGAGCTCTTCCATCAGGCCCTGAGACTCCCCTTTGCCAAGCAAGAGCAGCCCAAGCAGGCTGTAGAACTGGATTGTCTAGATGGACTGTCTGCAGGGACCCTCAGGGGTTGCTGGGGCCACTTTGCTGAGTTTAGTCCTTGTTAAGGATTGAATTGTGTCCCCTCAAAATATGTCACCTTGAAGATTAAAGTGTGCCTGACCCAAGCCATGGTGTTTTCAATCACATCATACGCATGCGAAAGCTGGACAATGAATAAGGAAGACCAAAGAAGAATTCATGCCTTTGAATTGTGGCGTTGGCGAAGAATATTGAATATACCATGGACTGCCACAAAGAACGAACAAATCTGTCTTGGAAGAGGCACAACCAGAATGCTCCTTAGAAGCAAGGATGGTGAGACTGCGTGTCACATACTTTGGACATGTTATCAGGAGGGATCAGTATGTGGAAAAAGATATGCTTGGTAAAGTAGAGGGTCAGAGAAAAAGAGGACCACCCTCAAGGAGATGGATTGGCATAGTGGCTGCAACAGTGAGCTCAAGCGTAACAATTGTGAGGAGGCGCAGGGCCAGGCAGTGTTTCGTTCTGTTGTACAGAGGGTCACTATGAGTCGGAACCGACTTGAGGGAACCTAACAACAACAACAATACTTGTGGACAAGGAGCCCTGGTGACACACGGGTTATGTGTTTGGCTATTAACCGAAAGTTTGGCAGTTTGAACCCACCAGTTGCTCCACAGGAGAAAGATGTGGCAGTCTGCTCCCATAAAGATTCCAAACCCCAAAACCAAACCCAAACTGGTTGCCGTCGAGTTGATTCCTACTCATAGTGACCCTATAGGACAGGGTAGAATGCAGACAATTTGGTTGGCAGCCAAGCTCTTAACCGCTGCACCGCCAGTGCTCCCTGTAAAGATTACAGCCTTGGAAACCCTATGGGGCAGTTCTACTCTGTCCTATAGGGTCACTATGAGTCAGGATTGACTGGAGGGCAGTGGGTCATACTTGTGGATGTAATCCTATTTGGGAATAGGGGTTTCTTTGTTATGTTAATGAAGTCATATCAGTGTAGGGTGTGTCTTAAGCCGATCACTTCTGAGATATGAAACTAGCAGGTTAAGCACAGAGAAGCAAGCAGAGATGGGGGAAGCTAGATGCCGTGCTACATGAAGCTTGCCAAGGAACTGAGAAACAGAAGCTGAAAAGAGGCAAGGACCTTCCCCCAGAGCCGACAGAGGGAGAAAAGCTTCCCCTAGAGCTGGCACCCTGATTCTGGCCTTTCAGCCTCCTAAACTGTGAGAAAATAAACTCGTGTTTGTTAAAGCCATTTATTTATGGTATTTCTGTTATAGCAGCACTCAATAACTAAGACAGCCCTTGGGCTTAGTTAGGAAGGCTAGCTGGCGCCCCTTTTGTTATGTTCCCGGTAGGTCCAGGTCAGCAGGCTCAGCATGTTATCACTGCCTGTCACTGCTGCGGAGGCCTGGTGGTACAGTGGTTAAGAGCTATGGCTGCTAACCAAAAGGTTTGCAGTTCAAATCCACCAGCTGCTCCTTGGAAACCCTACGGGGCAGTTCTACCCTGTCCTCTAGGGTTGCTATGGGTTGGAATAGACTCGACAGCAACGTTTTCTGTTGTTGTTTGTTTTTTTACAGGTCAGTGTTGTAGAGCCTGCTGCTTCAGTCCCGAGATCATGGGTACCAGGTCTGTTGTCTGAGAGCTCTTACGGGCACCAGCATAGTCATAGGTCCTGACACGGAGACCAGCTAGATGGAGTCTTGTTTGAAAAGTAAAGTTGAGAAGCCTTTAGAATTATCCATGAGTGAATCATTGCACTTACTCCAGTCTGTGCATCCCCAGAAGCTGGCACCTTGCATGCTGTGTATGCATGTGTCTGTGGGTGCTTATAGGCAATGCCAAGAGAAGTGAGGACTCTTACCTGGCAGTATTCTTGGGTAATGAGTTGAAATTTTTCCTTAATGCAAATATCTATTTGTCTATCTATCTATCTGCCCACACACCTGCCTGTCCACCCCACCCATCCTCCATCCATCTGTCCATCTATCTAATTTAATCTACCTACCTATCTATCTATCCATCCATCCATCATCAGTGGCCAATTAGCCCTGTATATCAAGGAACTTGTCACCTAGTGAAGGAGACCAAAATCACCAATGAAACAATCAACAACTACCTTGAGACTACTATGCTGTTAGGCCAGGGTACATTTAATAAATGCCCCAAGGATTCAGAAAGGAAAGTCAGGATAGCTGATAAAACTTCAATAAAGGCAGAGGATTGATCTGGGCCTTGAAGGATAGGGAAGAATTTAAATGGGGAATAAAGAGAAAGATTTTTCTGGTGGCTTTTTTTCTCCTATATCTCAGGGTTCAGGTTGGCTTCATGGGGTATTAACTAGCCTGCATTTCCAGGTGTGTTACCTGGTCCCTCCAGACATCCAGCAGGGATGCTGCTTCCAATTGAGCCCCAAAACAATCAGGAAAGCCATAGCCTCCAATGGGCCCAGACAGGTCCATAGAGGGCTGGAGCTTAAAGGAGCTATTGACACAGACAGACTGGGTGTCATGTGTTGAATTGTGTCCCTCCAAAATATGTATCAACTTGGTTAGGCCATGATTCCCAGTATTGTGTGGTTGTCCTCCATTTTGTGATTTTCCTATGTGTTATAAATCATAACCTTTGCCTGTGGTTAAAGAGGATTAGGGTGAGATGTAACACCCTTTCTTAGGTCACATCCCTGATCCAGTGTAAAGGGAGTTTCTCTGGGACTTGGCCTGCACCACCTTTTATCTTACAAGAGATAAAAGGAAAGGGAAGCAAGCAGAGATTTGGGAACCTCATACTACCAAGAAAGCAGTGCTGGGAGCACAGCGGGTTCTTTGGACCAGAGGTTCCTACATGGAGAAGCCCCTAGTGCAGGGGAGATTGATGACAAGGATATTTCTCCAGAGCCAACAAAGAGAGAAAGCCTTCCCCCAAAGCTGACGCCCTGAATTTGGACTTCTAGCCTACTAGACTGTGAGAAAATAAATTTCTCTTTGTTAAAGCCATCCACTTGTGGTATTTCCATCAGAACAGAACTAGATGACTAAGACACTGTGATAAGGCAGAGAAGATGCCATAAATGATGGTATACAAGGAACGGGAGCTGGAGCTTGACCTGGGAACCTGCTGGACAAGCTGAGTTCTGAGTTCAGTTAATTCTGGGTGGGAGAGAATTAACCAGTCTTGACAGCTGCCCATGGAACATATGGAGAAGGCGCTAGTGGCACAGCTACACAAGTCTATCACCTGTCTACTGAACGAGGAGCCAGTGCCCTTGCTATGGCCACAGAGAAGCAGTTCAAATGACCAAAGGGTATCATGAACATGTTGCAAACGGAGGTGAGTGGCCAGTAGTGACTGCAGTTGGGGATCCTCATTTAACATGTGTCCAAGGCCGGAGAGGGGCAGTAGGGGAGTAAATTTTGGAGTGTGTGCATAAGAGGACCTGATATAACATCCAAAACTACATTCATCCTCACCCTCCTTCAGACCGAAACTTGCTATTTCTATGCTTCCTGATTCAGTGAGTGGTAGCACTGCGGGTCCAAAAACCTGAACCATTAACTTTAAAGTTGTCTTTGGCTTCTCTTTTCTCTTATGTTCAATCCATTGCCAAGTATGGTTAGTTCTGCCTCCAAAATGTCTCTGGAATCTGACCACTTCTTTCCATCTCCATTACCATAATTCTCTTTCAGGCCACCATCTTCTCTAAGTTGGCTGCTAAGCAGTAGTCTTCAATGAGTTCCTTGCCTTTTGTCTTGTCTACCTCCAAAATGTGTCCCTCCCTGCAGTCAGCATGATCCTCTTGAAACACAAGTCTAAACATGTTACTCCCCTGCAGACAATCCTTCAAATGCTCCTCATTTGTCTTAGGAGACAGATCCAAACACAAGGCCCTGTCCGCTCTGGCTCCAACTTTATCATCTTGTCTCTCTTCTTGCTGCTTTCTTTCTTGCATGCTACAGTACAGCCACTCTGAAGTTCTTGCAGCTTTGCTACCATGCCGTGCTTTTGCTTCATCTATTCATTCATTCATCCTACAAGTGTCTTGTGAAAGCCTACCATGCCCCAGCACTGTTTTAGGCACAGCGAATGTAATAGGGATACTCTTGCTCTTGAGCTTTTGCACATGCTGTGCCTTCTGCCTGGAACACTCTTTCCCTTTGTGGCAGAAAATGTACGTGGGCTACTCAAACCTTTCTCCCTTGCCTTCCTACTACAGAGACTGGAAAATGAAAAGACTCAGGTTCTCAGCCT
This sequence comes from Loxodonta africana, assembly GCF_030014295.1. Taxonomy (NCBI): domain Eukaryota; kingdom Metazoa; phylum Chordata; class Mammalia; order Proboscidea; family Elephantidae; genus Loxodonta; species Loxodonta africana. Next base: position 43,014,420 of record NC_087354.1, on the reverse strand, counting down.
TCTTTGTAGGTAGAGGTCATAATATAGTTATGACCAATGAGATCAAAGCAGAAGTCCATAGAGAGGGCATCCCTTCCTGAATTAAAAGGCAAGATCCTTACCAAGAGAAGGGCTTTTTGCCCTTCCACCTTTTTTCTACCTGCAACGTGGATGTAAAGCCTTGAATGTGGCAATCGTCCTGCCACTATGAGGTGACAAGAACAAAGATAAATGTATCACAAAATTCTAACTCACACACACACACACACACACACACAAAAAGACCAGACTTACTGGTCTGACAGAGACTGGAGAAAGCCCAAGAGTATGGCCCTGGGATACTCTTTTAGCTGAGTAATGAAGTCGCTCTTGAGGTTCATCCTTCAGCCAAAGACTAGACAGGCCCATAAAACAAAACAAGACTGAGGGGGGCACACCAGTCCAGAGGCAAGGATGAGAAGGCAGGAGGGGACAGGAAGGCTGGTAGTGGCAAGCCCAACGTTGAGAACGGGAGAGTGTGACATGTCCTAGGCTTGACAACCAATGTCACAAAACAATGTGTAGATTAATTGTTTAATGAGAAACTTGTTTGCTCTGTAAACCTTCATGTAAAGTACAATTAAAAAAGAAAAAAAAGGACAAAGTTAAAGGCCTCTATGCTAGACAGGGTGAGTAGAAATAGGAAAAAAGCCTGGTTCTAAGGCTATCATGTACAATCATGTAGGTTGTGCATTGCACAACCCTAGGGGGCACCTTTATCATAGACTGTGACGTTGTTCAGCTGCCTTACTGGCCCTGGCTTTGGCCTAGTCTCTGAAGGGAGGGAAGAGAAGGGAAGGGCAGGAAGCTTTGACCTTACTCATTGTTGTATTCTTTCAAATCTGTTCAGCAACCAAACTGTTCTCATTACAGCAGAAGATAGTCAATCTCCTGTTTTTGAGCTCAAAAACAGGAGATTGACTATCTTCTGCTGTGACAGTCCCTCCCTAAGGCAATGAATGATGACTCACCTAGTTTACACGGGAAAAGGAATCCAGGCTGAAGGAATGTACGGGGGTGAGGTAGAGTGCATTGGCTGATATTTCAAAATATCACAGTGCAACAAGTGTACAAATAGATATTTGTGACAAACAATAAAAATACTCTTACTAGCGAAGCAATAATTCTGCTCAAGTCATGGTAGGAAATGAGGAAAAGCTGGAGAAGGATCCCCAGAGAGGGGCCCTTCCAGTTGTACTGGACTTTGTAGATGCAGTAGATTTTGGCAAGACAGGGAAGGGCACTCTAGAGAAAGGTTGGGTGTAAGCAAATTCAGAGAGACCAAAGTGTGCATGGCACATTGGAGGAATTGGGTCAAGTGTGGCAGGGGAGTGGCAAAAGAAAGGCTGAGAGGGAGGTTGGGGACAGATTAAGAAGGTTCTTGAATGTACAAATTTCAGGGAGCAGAGAAAAGAGTGGAGAAGTCCTGATTATCTTCTCGCAGACTTCCCCAACTAGTCTCGGATGTCTGTATAGCACCTTCACCGTGTTTGATAAGTAACTGCACAATGCTGGCCACTCTGGAAGAGTCATGGAGAATCTGAGCTGGCCCTGGGAGTGTGTACTCCAGGTGGCAGGGGTGCCCCCTGGCTCACCGGCTCACTGGCTCCTGAGATCTTAGCCAAGGCCCCTGGTATCTGCTGGAAATAGCCCTTTTCCCTCAAGCCTTCAGATATGCATCTAAGGAGGCAGACAAGTGTTGCAGAGCGGGTTGCCAGCAGAACCCTGGCCTCTACCAGCCCATTGTTGGGGAGAAGGAGTTCCCCTAGGTGCTCTGCAGCTGGTCCCCATTGGCCCATCTTGCTCCTCCTGTACTGTCTTGGCATGTAGCTCTCTGTGTGCACACCTCAGACGTGTAAATTGGGCTCTGTCTTGTGTTTAGACTTAGACACAGTCCCAGTGAATGGATTCATTCCCTGTCTAGGCCATCCTCACTCTTAGAAACAAGTGATTGGGTGTCCTTTGCATCCCTGGGGGTGGATCAAGACCCCCAGAGTAGGTGGGAAGAATGGCCTGAGGCTGAAGCTGGGGAGGATTTTGGGGTGCACCCTTTCCCCAAGCTGCCCATCAAGGGCTTCTTCCAGACAGCTGAGAGGAAACCCTGTGGGCATGGAATCATGGCAGAGCACGATGATACAGTCAAGCTGGTCACAAGAGGAGAAAGGCCACTTGACCACCAATGGAATCAGGGAGGATTTTCCTAAAACTCTTTTCACCCTCAGTTTGGGAGAAAGTAAAGGTGGTGATCTTCCCTGGATTCTACTCTGGCCTTGCCTAAACCACCATTTTCTAGGGTCTAGGGAGCCAACCCCTTCATGTATGTAGATCTTCATCCAAGTTACCCCTGTCAGTTTCAAGACCACAGGCCCAGGCTGGTTCCTGCTCAGTCCCCCTCACGCACTGACCTTCTGTTCTCTGGTAGGGCTATGGGGGGGTGTATTAATTTTCTGTCCCTGCCATACAAATTTTCACAAATTTAGTAGCTTAAGATATACCCACTTATCCCAGAGAGTTGTAGTGCAAAAGTTTGACCCTGGTCTCCTGGGACCAAAATCAAGGTGTCAGCAGGGCTGTGTTTCTTTCCAGAGACTCTAGGGGAGAATCCATTTCCTTGCTCACTCAGGCTGTTGGCAGAATTCAGTTAATTATAAGACTGAGGTCCCTGTTTCCTTGTTGGCTGTCAGCTGAGGGTTGTTCCAGTTTCTAGAGGCTGCCTACCTTCCTTGGCTTGTGCTCCCCCTTCCTCCATCTTCAAAACCAGCAAAAGTGGGCTGAGTTCCTCTTACACTTTAAATCTCTTCTGTCTCTTCTTCCATCGTATCTCTCTGAGTCCAGCCAGGAAAGATCTCAGCTTTTAAGGGCTGATGTGATTAGATTGAGCCCACTCAGATAATCCAGAATAATTTCTCCATCTCGAGATCTGTAACTTTAATCACATCTGCAAAGTTCCTTTGGCCAAGTCACAGGTTCTGGGGATTAGATCTTTGAGGGTTATTATTCAGGTGTGATCTGGTAGCTTTGTCTCTGTACCTTCTTCTACTTCCCACTCAAACAGAGTTTAGTCCTCTAACCTCAGGGTGGAGAAACCTCAGGGCTCAAGAGAAAAGCCCAGGTCTCTTTTTGGTTTACAGATTAAGGTTGCCCTTATCTGAAGTTGTCTACCTGATTTCTCCAAAGGGAGAGTTGGAATCCCACTAGAACTCTTGAGGGTAGGAAAGAGTGAGGAAGAATGAGGCCCTGCTACCATCACTGATTTCTTTTTCCCCACCCTTGAGACCCCAGCCTTGATCCAAAGGCATCTCCATTTACTGGTAACATGGAAGCAAATTTTGACATGAGGGACATTCCCTAACCTCCTCAGCTCATCCAGTGGCTTCAAGCTGACTATGGACCTCCCTCCTTGCTGGGGAGTCCAGGCCAGATAACCAGGCTCTAAGGAAGTACATACATATGTTTATTAAAGTTTCTCATATACTAAAAAATACAATTTGGGGAGCTGTTTAGAAATGTAAAATATTACCACCAAGGGCTGGTTGAGAGCCTGGTTACCCTGCAAGAACCTCTATATGGGCTCCTTCTGTGCACCTCTCCTCCTTGCATCTGGTCAGCATCTAGCTTTCATTGACCTCCTGCTCTCTGGAAGGGCCTGTCAGGCTCCCTGGCCTGATGGCAAACTTGTAGGATGCCGAGCAATCTATGGCATACTACCGGGAACAAACCCCCTAGCTGTAGATAGCGTCCGCCTCCTGGAAAACTAGAGTTTGCCCCACAAGGCTGATCACAGGTACTTGGAGGGCTGGGGCAGCTCTGGCCCCTGGGTTAGCTTCCTCCCCTGCCTACTGGGCTCTCACATGTTTGGGCTGTCCTATTGCCCCTCAGGTTCTCAGTGATGTGAACACACTTTGCGATTAGGAGGCAAAAGTGTCAAGGTAGTACCTTGCTATTGAGTCATTTTTGACTCATATGACCCTATAGGACAGAGTAGAACTGCCCCATAGGGTTTCTAAGGAGTGGATGGTGGATTTGAACTGCCAACCTTTTGATTAGCAGCTGAGCTGTTAACCACTCTGCCACCTGGGCTCCTTACTGAGTACAGGGCTAAGGGAATAAGAATCTCAGGTTATACCAGCATCTAAACATTTTCTCTACCACCAGGGGAGATTCACTGGTTAAAAAGTATTAATCAGCCCTTTCAGGGTTGTTTATTTCAGGAGTTTAACTTTCGCCTCCCTTCTTCTATTGTCTTGTCTATCCTTAACCTCCTGGTGTCCACCGCTTTTCTGTCCTCATCTTTCTAGCTCCACTAAAAATAACATGCTCCCTACATTAGTGATTCTCAAACTTTGGTGTACTTCAAGTTGCGTAGTAATGCAGACGCCTGGGCCCTACCCTTGGAAGTTCTGACCTGGGTCTGGGGCAGGGCCCGACTGTCTCTATTTCTAACAAGCTGTATTTTAAACAAGCTTCCCAGGTAACTGATGCAGCTCACCATCTGTATCTGGATGCTCAATCAGAGCCACAGCCCGACCTCTTCTCTTTGCGGTGGGTACTTTTATGCTCCTTGGTCATTTTGTTTCAGTCTCTTTCCTTTAGAGGTTAAAAGTACCTTTGGCTTGGACCAAGTCCAACACTGTATTTGGTACAGATCCTAGTATACTGGTAATTTTCAGTAAATACTTACCACCTGAGTTATTTATGCTTGAAACTAGCCTTTCAACTCTCAATTAAGTTGCTAGTGGATACAAATTCTGTTTGAAAGGATAATTTTTTTTTTTACTTGTTTTCACATACATGGTCAAAGCAAAAGTACTCTGATGTGATCTCTACGGATGTTGACAAATTTTCACTCATGCACTCAACATTGATTGAACAAGGACATAAAGATGAATAATGACCAAATGTCTTAGCAAGGCCAACAAGGCCTGTGTGCTCTGATCCTTACGAGCACCGCCAGTATCATTTAGCACCACAGGAGCTCCCAGCCCCATACTAGCTGCACTCAACCTCTTCCAGTCCCTTGAACTTGCTAAGCTTCCTGTCACCACTGGGTCTTTTGCAATACTGTTCCATCTGCCTGGAATACTCTTCTTTCCTTTTTCTAATTAACTGTTACTAATCTGTCAGCCCTTGGCTCAAAGGGCACCATAGCCTCAGGGAAGATTTCTTTGGTCTCCCAGATCTGGGTTAGCTTGGGCTCTCCCATTATAAGATCTCTTAGCTCTGTGTGCATCTCCTTAGCTGCTCTCACTTCTGTGCCTAATGCATAGCTGGTTCTTGGTAAATATTTGCTGAATGAATGAATGCATGGAAGCGTGTGGATCCGTGATCCTTCGGTTGTTCACAGACAAGCAGGAGAGACAGACGTGTGAAGTGATCGTTGTAATCGGTGCTATGATAGAGGAACATATAAAATTCTTCGGCGAAACAAAGACACAAAGACAGTTTGATCAGTGTCATTTGAGGGTTTGGGCTAGGGAAGGTGTCATAAAGAAGGAGACACTTGAGATAGAGTTTGAAGGATAACTAGGAGTTTTCAGGGCAGGTGAAAGTGTTTATTGGCTTAAAAAGATACCATGTGGAAGCAAAGGGATGAAACGTGGTGATGCTGTGGGGCGGTCTGGAATAGTTCACTGCACCTGATGTGGTGGGGCTTGGGCTTACTGGTAGCACTCCACTTAATGTCACTTTGGGGGCTAGATTCTACCCTGTAGTAGGCTGAATTACGGCCCTGAAAAAGATGTGTCCCATAGGGCTGATCACAGGTACTAGGAGGGCTGGGGCAGCTTTGGCCCCGTGGTTGGCTTCCTCCCCTACCTCTTGGGCTCTGACATGTTTGGGCTGTCCTATTGCCCCTCAGGTTCTTCGTGGTGTGAATATACTTTGCAATTAGGTATCTAACCCATGGTATCTGTGACTGTGGCCTTGTTTGGAGAAAGGGTCTTTGCAGATGTAATTAACTTCAGTATCTTGAGATATGGTCATCCTGGATTAACTACATGAACCCTAAACCCAATGACAGGTGTCCTTATAAGAAGAGGATAAGACGCAGGCAGAGGAGGAGCAGCACAGAGGAGAAGGCCATGAAAATGTGGAGGCCGAGATTGGAGTGATGCAGCTGTAAGCCATAAGTAATGCTAAGGATTGGCAGCAGCCACGAGAAGCTAGAAGAGAGGTGTGGAATAGATGCTCCCTCAGAGACCCCGAAAGGAACCCACCCTACCCACACCTTGATTTCGTACTTATGGCCTCCAGAACTGTGAGAGAATACATTTCTCTTTTAAGTCACCCAGCTATGGGAAATTGTTATGGCAGCTGCAGGAAACGAATACACCCCACAGGTCCACACCTGGATCCAGCATGGCTCTGCAACTGGCAATAATCAGGATTGAGATCCAGAGAGAGGCTCCTGTGAGCATTTGATTTAGCTATTTAACATAGAGGGAACCATGGTCACAATAACAGAGAGACCTCCCCGTAAGCAGGCAATCAACTGGCTGCCCAAAGAGGGTGGCCTTTTCAGGATTAAGAAAGTGCAGTCTACCTGGCTGGGAAGAATTTTCTGAAATCCCTTTGCCAGTAGCTTCTCATACTGTGTGACTGGGGTGAGGCCCTGGGCATTTGGCGCTGCCAAAACAAGCATTTACCTGGGTGGCTTCCAGGCTCTTTTCAGCAGGGAGAGAGCAGAGGGGTGGCAGTGGTGATGTTTTATGCCAAGAACTAAGGCAACATTTCTTTTGCTCACCAACCTTCTTGCCCAAAGCAAATTTGGGGAAGCTTCCATGATGCACTTTTTTTTTTTTTTTAAACTTCTTGGAAACTCAGTATTTGTTTAATTCTTTTAATTAGCCAGACATATGGAACTTTTTGGGGGGTCGGGGGGAGTAGTAGGCAGAAATGTCTGCATCTTAATCTCTGGAACCTCTGAATATGCTAGTTATATGGCAATGGGGAATTAAGGTAGCAGATGGAATTAAGGTTGCTACTCAGCTGACCTTAAAATAAGGAGATAACCCTGGATTATCTGGGTGGGCCTGATGTAATCATAAGGGTCCTTAATGTGAAAGAGGAAGGCAGAAGATCAGAGCGATAAGATGTGAGAAAGACTGAACTGGCCACTGCTGGCTTTGAAGATGGAGGAAGGGGCAACGAACCAAGAAATGCAGGCAGCCTCTAGAAGCTGAAAAAGCAAGAAAATGGATGTTCCCCTTGAGCCTCCAGAAAAGAACACAGTCCTAGAATACCTTGATTTTAGCCCAGCGAGACCCATTTGGGACTTCTGACCTCTAGAACTGTGTAAGAATAAATTTGTGTTGTTATAAGCCACCAAATTTGCGGTAATTTGTTACAGCAACAATACGAAACTAATAGCAAGGGTGTTGGTGGGGGAGGTCTGGAGAGGGGAAGTTTGGCTGGAATTCCCTTCCTTTTTTCCAATAAGGTTACTTTCATGGGAATTGTTGATGAGATACAGGCCTGAGCTATTATCAGTGGCAGAAAGACAAGGCAATACAGAAATAATAGTCCATCATTCTACTGTCAAGAAAACTAACATGACCTCCCACCGCCCTTCTCTGGAGTGTGGCAGTCTCAAGAGTTTTTGATTGCAGCAAAATCCCATGGAGTTGGAGGCTAGGAATGGCCTTGTCAGGACTCGGGGCTGCAGAGCGCAAGGATACATGGGACTGTCCTTTCACTGGATCTGGAAAGCCAGCTTTGGAGGAGAGCCTGGCTCTGCCTGCCACACTGGCCTAACGTCCCTATATGGGTCTGCTTCCTCTGCAAAGGATCCTGAGGCTTCACTATGTCTGCTTCTCTCTCTTCTGGTTCTTCAAGGCCCTCCCAGGCCTACCCAGACACCCTGGAACACCTGTCATGACTGGCCCACGTGCCACCCCTGGGAAGATCCGGAGAAGCGGCTGAGCCTGCAGATATTCCAGGCATGCCTTCATGCGTCACTTTTCCCGACAGCTTTCATCTTGGTCTTCTCAAATGTCTCTCAGAGCACTGGCTCCCAGCCTCCTGGCTGCTGGAATCTAAACCCATCAGCGATGGCTTTGCCTGCCTGGCCTGGGAGCATCAGGGGCAGAAACAGGAGAGAAAAGGCTTGTGGAGGCTGGGCAACTCCTTGGCTCCACAGTGGGACAGAGTGAGACCCACTGAGATTGAACTTGTCCCAGCACCTCCTCAACACTGTAGGAAGCCCTGGGTACGGTAGTTCTCTATGGTCTGTTCTGGAAGCTTCTCAGCATTCTGGTTGCATGTGTGAGCTCTATCCTATTCCACCACTTACTACCTCTGTGACCCTGAGCAACTTGTTTAGCTTCTCTGAGCTTCAATTTTCCCATGTGTAAAATGACAAAATAGTAAGCAGACAATAAATACTAGGTAATTAGTACCAATCAGAACATTCATCTTCAAGAGTCATGAATCTCTAAGTCCCACGGTCCTCCTGTGACATTCCCCAAATGCCTCAGGTCCTCCTTTCCTAATTCTCCTGTCCTTGCTCTTTTTTTTTTTTTTAAACGGTTTTATTGGAAATCCTGGTGGTGTAGTGGTTAAGTGCTATGGCTGCTAACCAAAATGTCGTCAGTTTGAATCCACCAGGCACTCCTTAGAAGCTCTACCGGACAGCTCTACTCTGTTCTGTAGGGTTGCTGTGAGTCAGAATCGACTCGACGGCAACGAATTTTTTAATTTTTTTTAATTGATGTACAATAAAAAACCAAACGCATGGCTGCCAACTCAATTCCGACTCATGGTGACCCCACGCGTTACAGAGTAGAAGTGCTCCATAGGATTTTCTTGGCTGTACTCCTAACCAAAGTGGAACACTAGGCCTTTCCTCTGAGGCACTGCTGGGTGGGTTCGAACCATCAACCTTTAGAATAGTCGTGGAGCACTTCACCGTTTGTATCACCCAGAGACCTATAATACATACATACGATACACTGCATATTGAAGTCGGTAGTTTGATATATTTTGCCATATGTATACCCTCAGGAAACCATCACTACCATCAAGATAATAAAAATATCCACCTTGCCCCCAAATTTTCCTTTGTAATCCACTCTCCCTCCTGCACTTCCCTCTCCAGTCCCCAGAAAACCACTGATTGATATTTGTAATTTATGTCTTCTCTCTCTTTTTTTTTCTGATCAGTTTGGCTAGAGGTTTATCAATTTTTATTGACCTTTTCAATAAATATTGAACTTTTGGTTTCATTGATTTTTCTCTATTATTATTATTTTTTCTGTTATCTATTGCATTCATTTCCGCTAACTTTGGGCTTAACTTGCTCATCTTTTTTCTAGTTCCTTAAGGTAGAGGCTCAGCTCATTGATTTAAGAGCCTTCTTATTTTCTAATATAGGCCTTTAATCCTTTACATTTTCCTGTAATTTAAAGTATTACTCTAGTTATATCCATAAATTTTGATACGTTGTGTTTTTATTTACATTCAGTTCAAACTAATGTATAATTTCTCTTTGATTTCTTCTTTGTCCTGTGGGATATCAGAAGTGTGTTATTTAGTTTCCAAATATTTGTGTTTTTTCTGTTATTGATTTCTTATTTAAAACCATGTGGTCATAGAACATGCTTTGTATGAACTGAATCATTTTAAACTTGTTGAGGTGGTTTATGGCCCAAATACAGTTCCAAGTGCACTTGAGAAGGCTGTGCACTCTGCGGTCATGACGTTCTATCAATGTGAATTAAGTCAAGTTGTTTGATAGTGCTTTTCAGTCTTCTATATTCTTACAGATTTTTTTTCTACATGTTCTATCAATCAGTGAGTCAGGATTTTAAAAGTATCCAACTATAATTGTGAATTTGTCTACGTCTCTTTGCAGTTTTATCAGTTTTTGTTGTGTGTATTTTGAAGCTCTGTTATTAGGTGTATAAATGTTTAGGATTGTTATGTCCTTTTGATTAATTGACCCCTTTCATAATATAAAATGATGTTATTTCTCCCTGAAATTATTCATTGCTCTGAAATTTATTTTGACCTTAATGTAGCTACTTCAGGTTTCTTTAATCAGTGTTAGCATGGTATATCTTTTACCATTCCTTTCCCTTTAACTTATCTGTGTCTTTATATTTAAAGCAGGGTTCTTATTGGCAGTCTATGGTCAGATTTTGCATTTTTATCCAACATGACAATTGAAGTTTTCAAGGATTTCATTTTACTTAGATCCACAGTTAACACTCATAGAAACAGCAGTCAAGAAATCAAATGACACATTGCATTGGCAAATCTGCTGCAAAAGAACTCTTTAAAGTGTTGAAAAGCAAAGATGTCACCTTGAAGACTAAGGTGCACCTGACCCAAGCCATGTTGTTTTCATTCCCCTCATATGCATGTGAAAGCTGGACAATGAACAAGGAAGACCGAAGAAGAGTTGACGCCTTTGAATTGTGGTGTTGGCGAAGAATATTGAATACACATGGACTCCCAGAAGAATGAACAAATCTGTCTTGGAAGAAGTACAACTAGACTGCTCCTTAGAAGCAAGGATGGTGAGACTCTGTCTCACATACTTTGGACATGTCATCAGGAGGGATCAATTCCTGGAGAAGGACATCATGCTTGACAAAGTATCATTTTTATCTTTGCTGTTCTGTACATAAGGAATCCTTTTTCTTGAATACTCTTAAGACTTTCTCTTTATCACAGATTTTAAGCAATTTTATTATGATGTGTCTTGGTGTAGTTTTCTTCATGTTCTTGTTCTTGGAGTTTATTGAGCTTTTTGGATATGTGGGTAGATCAAACCAAACCAAATCCACTGCCGTCGAGTAGATTTCGACTCATAGTGACCCTATAGTTTTCATCAAACTTGGAAAATTTCCAGCCATTTTTTTCTTCAATTTTTTTGGTCCTCTTCTCTTTTGGGGACTTTAATTATCTTTGTATTAAGCTTCTTGAAGCTGTTCCACAGATCACTGATGCTCAGCTTAATTTTTTCAGTCTTTCTTTCTCTCTGTCATTTGTTTAGTTTCTTCTGGTATGTCTTCAAGCTCACTATTCTTTTCTTCTGTAGTGTCTAATCCCATCTGGTTTATTTTTCAGCTCAGACATTGTAGGTGTTTATCTCTAGAAGCATGATCTGGGTTTTTTAATTTTTATTGTTTTTAATGTTTCCCGTATCTATCTTTAACAAGGTCGATCTTTCCTCTAGCTTCGTAAACACATGCAATGGAATTACAATAACTGTTTTAATATCCATGCCTATTAATTCTACCATCTATGTTATTTCTGGGTCTGATTCAGTTGATTGATTTTTCTCTTCATTATGTGTCTAATTCTCCTACTTCTTTGCATAGCTGGTAATTTTTTATTAGTTGTCAGACATTACGAATTTTACCTTGTTGGGTGCTGGATATTTCTTTATTTCTATACAATTCTTGAGCTTTGTTTTGGAATGTGAAACAGTTATGTTTCTTGGAACAGTTTGATCGTCTTGGGTCTTGCTTTAAGCTTTGTTAAACATTGTTAAGCAGAACCAGAGCAGTATTTATCCTAGGAATAATTTGTCCCACTACTTAGGCAAATCCCTTCTGGGTACCTTACCCAATGCCCCATGAATTCTGAGGTTTTCCAACCTGGCTGTTGAAAACAAGAACCATTTCCAGCCTTGCGTGAGCACTAGGAATTTTTCCCTCTAATCTTTTTCTCTTTCTCAACTCTTGGGTAGTTTCCTTACATGTGTGTACTAATTAGTACTTAGTTGAAGACTCAAAAGGGAGCCTCTGCAGATCTCTGGAGCTCTCTGTGTGTGGCTCTCTATTTTCCAGTCTCTGCCCTGTAATTCTATCTGCCTTGGTATTCCAGCTCTATCTTTTCAATTCGAGGAGACTGCTGGGCTCTGTCTGGGTTCCCCCTGCCTACACTGTGGTCTGGTAACCTAGGTAGTTAGGTGGGATGATCGAGGGTTCATCTTATTTGTTTACCATCTCTAGGGGATCACTGTCTTCTTCCTGATATCCAATATTTCGAAAACTGTTGTTTCAGATATCTTGCCTCAATTTTTAAAAGTTATTTTAGACTGGAAGGTAGCTGGTAGTAGAAGTCATATCCTTGTCTCACTGTTTATCCATTCTGCCATCTTCTCTCAAGCCCTTGCTATCGCCATTTAGAATCTTTCTTTAGATCAGCAGGAGGCAGCGATCGAGTACATGCCCTTGGACTCAAACACATTGGGGTTTGGACCTCAGCTCTGCTAATTCCTTGCATAGCCTTGGCCAAATTACTTCACTAGCTTGAGCCTCAGTTTCCTTATTTAAAAAAGAGGGAAAACAATACCTACACATAGGGTTGTTGTGAGATTTAAATGACACAATGCATAGAAAGTGACTAATACCGGGTAATGGGTTCAATAACATGATTCAATGACCAAATGAATACAAGCAGGGCTTTTGACCACATTGTTTTCAAAATTGCCTCAAATTTCTTTATTGTCTGCTCTAGCACTCTTCCCAGGGGTAATCCCATCCTTACTTTTGAGCTCCGGAAAGGGGGGTATGAACAGCTCTAAATTTCTTGCACCAACAGAGGGGAGCAGCCATGTGGAGAACTTCCAACAGCACATACTAGAAACATCACGGACATTTGGCTGCGTGAAGCATTATAATGATCTTTTCTTTGCGGCAGATTTACTTTACTAATTAGGTTGGGTTTGAGCCAATGTTAAATACAGTTTGCGTGTACAGAATGCAAACCAATTGGCAGAAACGAGGAATGCAGAAACATTTTAGGTATTGGGACAAGCCAGCTATGATTAAAGCTTTGCTTCAGATAATCCTTTCTTTCTCTCCCAGGCTCCATTTTTACAAGCTCTTTAAATATTCAGGATATTAACCCTTCATCATATTTGTTGCAAATAAACTCTCCTGATTTGCTGTTCAATTCTGTTTTTAATGCTTTTCTGAGTTCAGAATTTTTGAATTTTATGCAGTTAAACTTCAGATCTTTTCTTTCGTGATTTCTTATACTTTTTGTAGGCTTAGAAAAACCCCATCCTGAGATTGAATAAAAATTCACCTTTATTTTCTTTCTGTTTTAAACATTTTATTTCTTATTCTAACTAGAATTTATTTTGAGTTTGATGTATGGTTTAAGGTGTGAAGGTGTTGTATTTGAGGTAGTTAATGCTGGCTGCTACAACTATCAAACCCCCAAATCTCAGTGTCTTAACAAACCCTTAATTCTCATTCACGTCGAGCCTGGTGATGGTCAGATGACTCTTCTGAGCGGTTCTCCTCCAAGCAGTGACTCAGGGAATCAGCCTACATCTTCCTGCAACTCCACCATCTCAAAATTTTTGCTTCTTACCAGGAAAGCCCATTGCTTCTTACCAGGCGTCTTAGTCATCTAGTGCTGCTCTAACAGGAATATCACGAATGGATGGCTTTAACAAAGAGGAATTTATTCTCTCCCAGTGTAGGAGGCTTGAAGTCCAAATCCAGGGTGCCAGTCCAGGGGAAAGCTTTCTCCCTATCAGTTCTGGGGAAGGTCCTTATCATCAATCTTCCCCTGGCCTAGGGAGCTTCTGAGCACAGGGACCCCAGGTCCAAAGGACGCTCTGTTTTCCTGGCTCTTTTTTCTTGGTGGTATGAAGTCTCCTGTCTCTCTGCTTGCTTCTTTTATATCTCAAAAGAGATTGACTTAAAACATAACCTAATCTCATAGATTGAGCCCTGTCTTATTAACATAACTGCCTTTAATCTGGCCTCATTAACATCATAGGGCTAGAATTTACTTCACATAGGAAAACCACATCAGATGACAAAATGGTAGACAATCATACAATGCTGGGAATCATGGCCTAGCCAAATCCACACACATTTTGGGGGGCCACAATTCAATCCATGACACCAGGAGAGCCCACAGAATATTTGATAAGCACTAATTGCTTCTGTCTCTGTCTAAAGATCTTATTAGATATTTCAAATAACTAATCAATTATGTGCTTAGAACCTAGAGGCTATCCCTGGGTGGGGCAAACAGTTAAGCACTCGACTACTCAGTCATAATGTTGGTGGCTTGAACCATCCAGAGGTGTCTTGGAAGACAGGCATGGTGATTTGCTGCTGACACATCACAGCCTTGAAAACCCTTGGGCCAGTTCCATTCTGATGCACTTAGGATCACCATGAGTTAGAATCAACTCACCAGCAACCAACAACGACAACTGATCACATATTAAGTTCTTGTAAGAGCATGATAGCCTTTTTCTGGACTGTTATCTTGTCCTGTCAGGTACTGTACTAGCTTTTTTCTTTTCTTCAAACTAGCTTTACAGTATGTTTTAACATCTTGTAAGGTGAGTTTCCCCTCATTTTTTCTTTTTCAAGGTTTTCTTGGCTATTACAGATGACCTTTGATAACCTCTATTAGCACCTCAGAGCACACCCACCTCCAGGGGATCAGCTAGCTCAGGTGGATGATGTCTGAACCTCTGTCTCCATCTTTTATCCTTTCCAAAACCCCAGGCCACATTTCCTACTACCTGGTATTTGGCTGAAAATTCTGCCAGCACCTCTGGTGGGAGCTGGATTATGCAGCAGCCAAAGACTGATTTTGCTTTTTTTTCTTTAAGTCATAAGTAGAGGCACTTTGGGAGCAAAGAGCTGATGCTTCAAAATATCCCCCTATTTCCACCCAATACCTGGAGAAATAACAAGGAAGGTGGGAGAATTCCAGGGTCCCCTTGCTCAGGAGGGCTAACACCATCTTGGGCAACCTTGAGCAAGTCATTTCAGCCATGAGCCTATACTCTCCTCCCTGTGGCTGGGGCTTAGGGGACAGAAGAGAGAGTATAGCAAGGGTCCAGTGGATCTAGCTTAGAGAAACGGTTTACAGTTTGGTACCAGCTGCCAGCAGAGGGCTTTCAAGAAGAACTGGATGCCCTTGTACAATCTGGAATGAAGGACAGATGTCACCAACACAATAACAGTAGTAATTGATACCAGTTTTTGAGTACCTACTATGCACTAGGCATGTTTGAACATTAACTCATGTGACCCTCACAACTACCCTCAAGCTAACTAGTGTTACCCTCGGTGTACAAATGAGGAAACTTAGGTTCAGAAATGTTGAGTAACTTACCTAAAGCTGCATGGCTAATGAGGAGCAGAGCCAAGTTTTAAACCAGGGTCAATTGACTCCAAAGCTTGTGCTTCATCTACCCAGGTATGCTGCCTCTGCCATCTTTCAAATTAACAGGGGGACCTGGATTGTTAAAAAGCTTGTGAACAGAATTTTAAAATGCCTTAAACAATTGGCCTAAATTGTGAGGGAGAGGTGATGGTATGTCTTAAGGGTGTGTGGCAGGAGAATTTAAAATACTCTCCTTGGATCGCATGCAAGAAGAGTGATATGTGTGACGAATTAAACTGGGAACCTCTAAATGGGCAAGATAACCAAAATGGAATGCCCAGGCACTAGACAATTGCTAAGGAGCCCTGATGGCACAGTGGTTAAAGTGTTCGGTGGTTCGAACCCACCAGCTGCTCCGTGGGAGAAAGATGTGACAGTCTGCTTCCGTAGAGATTACAGCCTTGGAAACCCTATGGAGCAGTTCTGCTCTGTCCTATAGGGTCACTACGGGTTGGAATTGACTTCACAGCAAGGAGTTTTAGACAACTGCTTATGTTTACTCTTTGTTTCAGCAGGTAGACAAGTTATTAAGGAAGCGGCCCAGCTCCTCCAATAGGTAGCACAGAGGAACATGTTAAGAAATCTTAATGAACTTTGAGCTAAGCTTGGGCTAAGAGAGTGCTGAAGTGTAGACCAAGGCCAGGACCAGTTGGCCTTCTACATGACTAAAGGTAAAATAAGCTGCAAAAAGGTTTATCTGTGTCAAAAGAAACTTAGCTGTGTTTTGAGATGAAAACTCAGCTAAGCTTCTGCGTCTGTTTACAGCCTTTTTTAACAATCAGGTTTCCAACTACATAAAAAACCTGCAAAAGCTAGAACCTGCGTAAGGCAGAAAACTGTCAGAGAAGAAAAACTCAAATATTTCCCACTAATACAGAGTGATGGAAAAGCGGGAAGACTGCATCCTGTCAAATGCGGAAAACTTGCGAGACCTGGAAAAGCAAGGAAGTCCGGTCGAGTTCCAGCTCTTACAGGTTTCACTGTGTTTTGAAAGATGGCCAATGCATCATAGCTGCGTAGTTGGAGCACAGGCTTTTGCAGTCACCCTTCCATTCAGGGTATTAGTCCTTTAAGTACAGAAAAGCAGCCATTCTAATTAGCCTACTGGTCTCAAAACTGAATGACCAGCTTCTTTTAGCCTAAAGACTTCCTGGTTCCACGAAGGGTTATTCCGACCAGTTTGGATTAAGAATCAGAAAGAATTCTTATTTACAGAACATGTTGCAGTGTGGAATGGGTCTAGAACCTGGCCACGTTCCCTCTGGTGTCCTCTGAGGCTATCTTAAATCACCCACATGGTTAAGGGGAGTCTCAGACAAAGGAAAATCTCTACCATGTTTGATTTCGCTGAATGCAAGACTATTTCCTCAGTGTTTAGGGCACAAGAACCAATTATGCATTTTGCCTAGAGTGCTTGCTCCCTGCATGATTACATCCATGTGTATTTTCGGAGAACTGCAGTCTTCTGCTTCTCATTCATTTACACTTTACACTTCAAAAGGTTGTTTTGTAAGAGCTACTCAATGCACAAGAAGTCTCATGAGTTTTTCATCTAAATGAGCCAGCAACTTTCCAAGAATCAGGAAGCTGCAAGTTGCCAAGAATAAATAAATGAACCCCAGAAGGTTCAAGTTTGGTTTAGCACTCTGTATGGTTTTAAGTAGGTTCTATATCTGGCTTCACTCCATGTCCTCATTTAAGTAAACCACAGGAGGGAATACTGTTCCCGTCATGCAACTTTTCCTCAAGCACTGAATTTAATGATCATTTCCAATAATGATTAATTAGACAATCTTAACAAGATAGTTATAATGCAACGACACAAGGAGGAATAGAGGTATGGTGGAACAGCTCTTGCCTGAAGTTAGGCAGCTTGGTTCTGCTACAAAACATGCTGGATTAGGTAAATCCTATCACTCTGTGCCTCAGTTTCCTCATCTATAAAATAAAGAAACAACACTAGATGGTCTTTAAAATTCTGCAGTGAAAATCCCAAATGTCACCTTGTCTAATCCATCAAAGCGAGTAGTCTGGAGCTTCAATATTGTTGACCCAAGACTGAATTTAGCTGATTGTGTCCGTGTCCAGCTATGAAGGTAGCAAAGAAGTTAAAGTAAGCTAGTTACAGACATGTTAAGAGAAATATTTGAGAAATACGTTTGACAAAAATAAGAGGTTGAACCATCCCCGAAGACAACTCATCAGACATGAAAGGGACTGGTCAGCGGGTGGGAGAGAGATGCTGATGAAGAGTGAGCTAATTATATCAGGTGGACACTTGAGAGTGTGTTGGCAGCTCTTGTCTGGAGGGGGGATGGGAGGATAGAGAGAGAGGGAAGCTGGCGAAATTGTCACGAAAGGAGAGACTGAAAGGGCTGACTCAATAGGGGAAGAGCAGGTGGGAGTACGGAGTAAGACGTATGTAAACTTATATGTGACAGACTGATTGGATTTGTAAACGTTCACTTGAAGCTTAATAAAAGTTAATAAAAAAAAAAAATAAGAGGTTGATCTGCTCCTAATTGCCTAGGGTATTGGCGCTAATAGCTCACACCTGCTCTGGAGTCTTGCCCTTGGCTGATAGAAGCTGGAGGTGTGGGAGTTTAAAAGTCCTACCCTCTCAGGAGGCATCTTGGCCAATGACTGACTGATGGGGGAGAATAAGAGCCCAACCCCCTGGCTTCTGTGTAGGATGACCTCTATTGTGCACCTTATGCTCCAGGGCTCCCCATGGGATCAGGTTGGGGCTAGATTTCTCTGACATTCTTGCTGAGGTACTTCCCGTGTCCTCTCCCACCGCTATGGGTTTCTCCTGAGAGCACTCCTTCAACATATCACTTAAATAAGAATCCCCATCTCAGGCTTTGCTTCCAGGTACCTGACTTAAAGTGAGCACAAGAAGAAAAATGAACTGTGCTAGTGACCCATTCGTGTCATGAGAACCATTCCTGGCTCACATGCTCTGGGCCTGGCATGGACCAGAAGGTGACAGAGAGAGCAGGGGTGCAGGATACTAGAGCCCTGGAAACAGTGCTGTGGGCTAGGTAGGAGTTGTATTCACCCATCCATTCAGCAGCCATTCTCAGGCAATTATTACTGGGATGGCTCTGGGCCTGCAAGCAGCTTTGCTGGGGTCAATTCAGTTCATGCTGTAACCTGACCAAGCTGGGCCTTGTGCTAATAAGGCCTCAGCAGCAGGCTGAGAAAGGGAGGGGATGGGCATCATAGAAAAAGCTGAGTATGTGCCCAGGAGTGGGATGAAGACAAGACCAGGGGATTTGAGAAGGAGGAAAGATCACATGCATCTGGAAGGCCAGAGAAGGCACCCTGAAGGAGATGGCATTTATTTTGTCCCTGATAGCTATGTTGGATTGAAAAATGTGGAGACATATGGGACACAGGGTATTCTAGGTGGAAATGGTCTTATCTACACGAAGCGCTCTTTTTATTGCCCCCTCCCCCTCATGGAATTATACCAAAGTAAATTTTCGACCTTGGGCATGATTCATAGGTTTCAGACTCCACATGGGGAATTGAAGCTAAGATCCCATGGGGCTGAGAGCTCCAGGATCTGTTTCCTCCTTGTGGAAGCTACATGCCCCGGTGAGTGCTCTCAAACACTTTCCAGGCTTCACTCCTTTTTCTGTACCCCAAGTGGTGGCATATATGACAGAAGGAGACTCAGTTGGGGAGGGCTACAGACCTCAGACCTCCAGGGGAAACCAAGAGGATGCTAAGTGAAGGGGAGAGATTGTGAAAGCTCCCAACAGATAAGGATCCAGACTGAGCAAAGCCAAGAGAGAATACCATGTTCCTGAAAGTCAGGGAGTTCTCAGGGGAGATGAGAAAGCTAAGACGAGACGGCAGCTGGTAGTGGTGGGTATCAGCAGATGGTTGGCCTCGCTGCCGGAGACAGAATAGCAACCGTAGACAAAGACGCCATCCTGGAGAGAGGAGGACAGGCACGTTGGCCCTTCTGCCTGAGTCCTTGGCCAAGCTGGGAGGAGAAGCCTCTCGCCGTCTGCCAGGAAGTGGGAGAAAGGAGGGGTAGTGGCTTTCTGTGGTTTTCATCCCTAGGAGAGTCAGCACGCAAAGAGGTAGTGGAGAGTGCTAAGAACTTTAATTGCTTTATGTCAAGGTCAAGAAGGGTGCCTGTTGCACTAGGACCCATAGGTTTTCTGAGAGGAGAGATAGCGGAGGGAGGGAGTAAAGAAATGAATGACCAGGGGCCATGGGAGCTGTGGAGGAGAGGGTGGAGCAAGATTAAGTTCAGTGGGCTGAAGGATTAAGGAGCTTCAGTGTTAGCATTTCATTCTAGCGTGTAGTTACATCCTCAGAACTCAAGGGATGCGATCCTGACTTTTTCATATTACAGAATTTTTACACAGCAAAATCTTTTCCTTTGTGATTTCGCCTAGTGTTCCTAGGGTTAGAAAACCATCCCCTTCAAGAGGTTTGATTACTATCTGAGCTCACGTTTTCCTAGTTTTCTATGATTTCAAAAATCAACTCTTTTATATCACTGGAACTAATTTTGGTGCATGGAGTGAGGTGAGGACCTCATTTAAAAAATAATCTGTAATTCTTCCATCGATTAAAAAAATAAAATTAATGTTTTATTACAGTAGTAATTAAGAAAATGGCAGAGTTAAAAAAGGAAAAAAATCATGTCCTCCCTACCCAGAAAGAATAATTTTTTTTGCATATTTCCTTGCATTCTTTTTTGTCTCTAGTTTTTGTGATCAAATGATACACACAAAACGATACAGGCTGGCTTTTAAAATTGTGTTTATTTTTGATAAGAAACGTAATACACGTTCCTCTGAGAAAGTTCAGAAAATGCATAAATTTACGAGGCAGGAAATAAAATTCACTCAGAATCCTACCACCCATCTTTGTATATTTCCCTGTAAAACCAGAAAAACCAAACCCAATGCCACTGAGTGGATTCCAACTCATAGCAACCCTACAGGACAGAGTAGAACTGCCCCACAGGGTTTCCAAGGAGTGGCTGGTGGATTTGAACTGCCCACCTTTTGGTTGGCAGCTGAGCTCTTAACCACTGTACCACCAGGGCTCCATGACATACGTAACCTATTATCAAATAGTTCAGAAAAAAATTACACAGAGAGAGAGAGAGAAAGAGTGCAAGTGATAAGGCAAATGGGGGGTTTTCCCTATCTCTTCCACTGTGATTTCTTTTTTCTCTCTCTCTTGCGATAGCCATCCACAGTATTCTGTGAATACACACTTTAAGACCATACATATTAATACCCTGCTTCTCATCAAAATTTCCCCGTAGAATTAGTATCCGTTCATGATTCTTGTCTGATCCAGTCTTTACCATCACAGTTGCAAAAAGGTGATTTTCCAACTCCCACGTTCCTCCCACACTTACTAGCCAGCTCTTTGCATTGTTCAAGAGACCTCCCTTCTCCCCCATGTATGTGTTTACTTAGTATTTATCAATTTTCAGTAGATTAGGGAATTGCTGTTTTTTTTTTTCTTTTTTTTCCCAAGGGTTTATAATCCATGACTGTACTTAGGTATTTTGATGCTCAGATTATTCTAGATGTGGCTAGTGGGAGTCCCTTCAAGCTGGTTCCTGTATGCCTGTGACATGCCCTCAGAATGCTTTAAGCACTTCTTTACCTTCTGGCTTAACAAGCTGTTTCAGGCTCACCTTGTACCCACCCTGCCACAATCCTGGACTCAGTCATTTCTCCAAGGAACAAGGTGTCACGTGCTTAGTTTTAAGTTACTAGTTCTGCGAGGTTTGTTACAAAAACTGCAGACACAACACCTTTCCCTTCATTTCCTGCTTCCCAAACGCAACCACTTTCAACTTCCTTAACTGATCCTATTGGTATTTACCTCTGAATTACTAAATAGCATGCTTCTACCGCTACTTCTAGATTTCTCGCAAACATGCATATTTTCTATCTCCTTATGCTCCCAATTCACTTAGATCACAGATTCGGTTATGTCAATATTCAATGTTCACATTATTATGGCAATGTAAATACTATTCATAGCTAAACTATGAAGGTTTTCAGATGACTTTTCCTTTCCTATATAAGGCTTTATTTGCCCTTGAGTTAACGGTCTTCGTTTTTTCATTTGCTTCGTTTTCTGTGTATTGTTAGTGCTAATTCAACCCTGAACCCTCTGTCAGGTCTCTAAATCTGCTCACTATACCTGCAGATGCACCAGATGTGTATTCAATGTGCATCTTCTTGAAGGATTCACCCCGATAGCCTCCTGACCTGCTCCAGTTTGGGCTGGTTGCTACACAGGTGTGATCTTAGGGTTTACCTTCGCTATCATCCTGGGGAACCTGTTCTTCTCCGTCTCGGATCCCCTATTCCCTGATTCGCATCTCTTTCTATATTTAGTCCCTTGTTTTGATGAATCACAATCTCTAATTACTTCCTAAAAAAAAAAAAAAAAAGGCATGGGAAGTACATTTTTTGAGACCTTGCGTACAAGAAAATGTCTTTATTAGACCACCACCTTTAATTGACAATTTGGCTTGCTATAGAATTCTAGGTCAGGTACAATGTTTCTAATGTTGCAATCAAGAAGCCTAAAGTCATTCTGATTCTAGAAGTTTCTTCCAATCTTGTGCCAGAAACACATGTGGATTTTGGGATTCTAGAATCCAAGCATGGAGGGAGAGATGAATGCTTCAACTTTTAGTGTATAATCCCTGTCTGTGTTTGATGTTCCTTAGCTCAGAGAACTTCTGTCTTACACTCTCCAGAGAACAAATCTACAGTTTTCTGCAGAGTGGGGCAGGACAGCCCTTTAGGTGAGCCAAGTGGATGAGGGTATTTGGGGGTCTCTGGAAGTCAGTAGACTTTCCTCTTTATAGCTCCACCTTTACTTCTACGTCCAGGAGTATCTGGTTGGTGCTGCCAATTTCTGAGCCTTTTGGGGGTTCTTCAGTGTAAATTGATGAACTTCTCAGCTACTCAATTCCTTGATTATGACAATGGTCATTGTGTTCCTTCATGCAGTCCCACCTTTGTGAAGGGAAAGTTTAAAAATTCGGACTAGGGGCAGGGTCGGGAAGGCTGGGCTCCTCTGCCCACAGGAAGTGATTCGCTGGCAGGCTCCGCTTACCCCAGGCACACTACAGCACTGGGTGACACCAACCCTGGTGCTGCCACTGGCAGTTGGCCAGGTGATCAGGAAATAGGTCAAAGTCAGAGAAGGGCTATAAGAGGGACAAGCAATGTATGGCTGAGGTTGAAAAGAAATGGAAACTACATTGATTTGAAGAGACCTGGGAAGGTTTCACAGGACAATAACTTCAGAGGCAGGTCTTAAAGAGTGTGGTGTGTGTGTGGGAGGGGAACATCTCAGCAAGTAGCAAGGAAGGAAGCAAGGTCTAGGAGACAGAACAATGTGAACAAAACCCCCAAGAAAGAGAAGCTCGGGGTGTGGTGGTCCCATCGGGCTTCAGGACTGGGGGTGTGCAGTGTGGAGAGGGTCGGTGACTGGGTCTGGGAGAATATGTCCTCAGAGTAGATGTGTCCCTTCTTGGAACCAATCAGGCCGAAGCCTGGGCCGGTCTCTTCGAGTTCTTCTCTTTCCAGGGCCCTTGGTCCACTGCATTTCACCATCAAGGTTTAGGTAAAAAGGTGCTTGCTACTGTCTTTGGTTTCTGGGAGGCGAAGAAAAATAGACAATTTTTCTCATGGTGACCCCATTTGTGTCAAAGTAGAACTGTGCTCCATGGGGTTGTCAATGGCTGATTTTTTGGAAGTAGATCACCAGGCCTCTCTTCTGAGGCAACCCTGGGTGAACTCAAACCTCCAACTTTTCAATTAGCAGCTGAGCAAGTTTACTGCACCATCCAGGGACTTCAAAGCTGGGAAAGCCTGCTCTGAGTCCTTAAATGCAGACTTCACCTCACTGGTTCCCAGTGAACTTGAGGGCGGTTTTATCCTCTTTCACCACAAAAGGTATCAGATCTGAGACCTTGTAAATACTCTTCTTGCCAAAATCCCACAGAACCAGAAGAAGAGGACTCATTACAGTCTTGACTGCAAGACTTTAGCTTTTTTTTTTTAATAATTGATTTTATTGTTGTCGAAAATATACACAGCAGAACCTACACCAATGCAACAATTTCTATGTGTACGATTCAGTGACATTGATTACATTCTCCAAGTTGTGCAACTGTTCTCACCCTCCTTTTCTGAATTGCTCCTCCCCCATAGATGTAAATTCGCTGCCTCTTAAGCTTCCTATCTAACCTTTCTAGTTACTATTGTCGACTTGATCCCATAAGACAGATCTTGAAAGATCACGATGCTCAAGAGCAAGACTTGAGTCGTGTCAGACATCTGCATCCATGGGACCAGGTCATCCCTTCAATAAACATTTCCTGTGCTCCTTCGCTGTGGCAGGCACACAGGCTGCATTGAGCAGTTTGGCTAGTTTTTCTGATGCTGAGAAATGCCCCTACACAGCACCATTCTGGACAAGAGACATTCTACAGACCAGTGTCTGGGGAGGCAGTTTGGCTTCTCTGAGTCCCCAGAAGCCTTTGGCCTTTACTCTTAAGGAGAGAAGATGGCCCAGATGGGGAGTGAGTCTTCCTCAGAGATCAAGCAGCTACACTGCTGCCGCTCCCAAGGAAAAGGCAGAATTGCACAAACTCAAATGAATTAGGAGTGTAAATTGAGGAGTTCGACTTGGCTTGCACAGTACAATAAAGATCTGCAAACACTCAGCTCTATATTGAACCCGAGGCAGGGTGATTAATTCACTATTCACTTCCCAGCCTAGAAGGGGAAGCGAGTATACCCACGGGCCAGCATGGATGAGCATGATCATAAATCAAGACATTTACAAGCCCAGCAATGGGTAAGTCAGCTGGCTGGAGGGGTACTCTGCAGGCAGCAGCAGAGGCCAGAGGACGGGCCTGTCAAGGAGGGTCGGTCTGCTCTCTGGAGACGCACCAGTTGGCCAGTCATTCGGCCTTCCAGCCAAGACAGCCAGCCTCTGGGCCACCCAGCTTGGCTCTTCCTGGCCAGACCACGAGGAAACAAACTCCACTCCGCCCAGGAGGAGTGCTTATGTGACCTGAGATGGCCTCTCTCAAAAGTGGACAAATCGCTAGGAATAGCACTAGGATTTGTCCAAAGGCCCAACTGGGATAAACCATGGCTGCCCTCTGGGCTGCTCGGGGTTCCAGATCCTCCTGGCCCAGCCAGGAAATAAAACCAGTTGCCTTCCAGTTGATTCCAAGTCATGGGGACTCCATGTGTGTTGGAGTAAAACTGTGCTCCACTGGATCTTCAGTGGCTGATTTTTCAGAAGTAGGTCAGCAAGCCTTTCTTTGTAGATGCTTCTGGGTAGACTTGAGCCTCAACCTTTCAGTTAGCAGCTGAGTGCTAAACTGTTTGTACCACCCAGGGACTTCACCCAGCCAGAGGGTCAGGCTTTTGTCAGCTCAGCATCCTCCAACAAGGTCCCCAGATTCCATCAGCTACCAACTCTGAGCCAGGGCTTTTTCCCACCAATCTCTGCTGCCTTCAGGGCAGAGCCCTTTGGGGGACTGGAAGTTAGTTTCGAGTTGAAAGGTATCATTCAGCACAGGACATTCCCTGTCAAGTGGCTTTTTGGTCCCTATTTGAATACAAGGTAGCTCTTCAAATGTTTGAAAATTCTTTCTTTCCCGGGTAAAACATTCTCTGTTTTTCTCAACTGTTCCTCATATTTCAAGATTTCCAGGCCTCTCTGTGTCCTGGCATTTCATTATTGACTATTTCCTGTTTTATATTTCCTCTTAAATCTCCAAACTCCCAGAAGGGGACCCAGCATCTCACGTGTGTTCTCACAGTGAGAATAATAATATCATTAACACTTATTATGTTTATACCTATTATCTCATTTAACTCTAATAATGACATGGTGGCGTAATTATTACTAATCTCAGCTTACAGATGAAGAAACTGAGGCATAAAGAGGTAAAATAGCTGGCCAGGATTCAACCCTTGGTCAGTCTGACTCCAGAGATTGTGTTTCTAACCTCTATGACATACGGTCTCACACACCCAGAGCCCAGTGGGTTAATTGGCTGAAACACTAGAGACATCTGTTTCAGGGCCTGCCAAACTTGGGGGCTTTCTTCCTCCAAGCCAAGCTGAGCTTTGAGAGACTGGCCAAAGTCCTTAAATCTCTATCAAATGCAGCACCAAAAAGTAAATAAAATAAAAGCAATTTCCACGCTGCTGTCCACTCTCTGCCTGAGGTGAGCAATCCTTCCAGAAAAGGGAGAGGGACTCCTTATTTCTCTCATTCTTCTTCCGAGGATAGATGTTATGACCCATGATGTAAGCACTTACAACTTCCTTTTGCCTTATTTGGGACACAAAGGAGCTCCGTTCTCCCTAATCTATTTGTGGAGCAAAAGAGCAAGCAAACAGAATTCCTTAACAAAAGGGTCTCTAACTAAGGGATTAGTGGATAATACTCATTCTTCTCAGTGCCACCACACAGATATCTTACAAAAGAGGCACAGACACTCTGGCCTACCTGGCTCAAGAACAATGGTCATAATCTATTAATACTTTCTCTTCACCTAAGAAGGAAAAATTGTTCCACGGCCAGACTGGGGGTATAGGCTCTAGTTGGAGATTTTACCAAGCATTGTCCACAACAACACTATACATGTATTAACAAAGCCTCAAGTGAATATTCACAGAGGAATATTCTGATTGTACTTACACGTGGGCTGTATTTGACACGATGGTTAAAGGAGGAAAAATGGGGAACAGACTGTTGGGTACAGAAGGTTCTACTCAGCCTGGGAGAAGTTGGGTGGCATGAATGAGCAGCCTGGTGGACCCTGCAGAGCCTGCTCCCTGGTTACATTAAACCGGACGGCAAATACAGCCAACCTGATAGATGGTGCAAGGATTTCTGGCAACCTCAAGGAAGCTATAGTTATTGAAAGCTATAGTTTTGCCCAGTGGGTTGGAGATTGCTCCAGATGGACAGAAATATGGAAGCAGTACGCTAGCTGGACCTGCAAACCGTCCTTTAGGATGAGCGTGGGACGTGGGTGGGTATGAGCTCTCTGTTTTGGGCCACGGCATGGAAAAAAAAAAATTTTTTTTTTTTTTTTTTTTTATGGAGACTATGTGGAAAGTCTGGAGAAAATTGAGTGCAGCTCAAACCAGATGCAAATATCCACAATTACCTGAATTCAGGACACTCTGTGCTGAAGTACTGTGCATTTCAGTTTCATTATCCAACATGATTTTACAAAATGGATGTTATGTAAATTAAACTGTAGTGGTGTTGGATATGCCCTGAGAGATTTAGCACACTTTTACGTTCAAATGAACAGAGGTACCAACCTGAATTTGTGCTCATTTAACTTAAAAATCCACATGGCACAAACAAAAAAGTATGCAAACATTGAACTAAAGTGCAAATCGGAGGCAAAAATACTCAAAGTTGACCTAGTTTTTCATGGAAACTAATATGAACTGTAAAAAAATTTAAATAACTCTTTATTGAGGTGTTCATTTACACACAGTAAAATGGTCAAAGCTTAAAAGTAGTGCCTGTTGACCTTTTGCATATGCAGCTACTTCCCAGACCAAGAGATAGAACAGAAATTCTCTTATGCTCCTTCCATGTCAATACCCAGCCCTTGGGAAAGAACTGTATCTTTCATCATACATGAATTTTTTCCCCCTGTTCTTGAATTTCGTATAAATAGAATCATACATATGCATTCCCTGGCTTCTTTTGCTCAACATAACGTTTTTGAGATTATTCCATGCCATTGCACGTTTTACTGCTGGGTGCCATCGAGTTGATTCCAACTCATAGTGACCTTATGTACAAGAGAACGAAATACCGCCTGGTCCTGTGCCATCCTCACAATTGTTGTTATGCTTGAGCCCATTGTTGCAGCTACTATGTCAATCCACCTTATTGAGGATCTTCCTCTTTTTTGCCGACCCTCCACTTTACCAAGTGTGATGTTCTTCTTTAGGGACCCATCCCTTCTGATAACACGTCCAAAGTATGTGAGACCAAGTTTCACCATCCTCGCTTCTAAGGAGCAATCTGTCCGTACTTCTTCTAAGACAGATTTGTTCATTCTTCTGGCAGTCGATGGTGTATTCAATATCCTTTACCAACACTATAATTCAAAGCTGGGATTCTTCTTTGGTCTTCCTTATTGCCCAGCTTTTGCATGTGTATGGGGTGATTGAAAACGCCATGGCTTGAGTCAGGTGCACCTTAGTCCTTAAAGTGACATCTATGCTTTTTAAGAGGTCTTTTGCAACAGATTTGCCCAATGCAATGTGTCTTTTGATTTCTTCACTGCTGCTTCCATGGGTGTTGATTGTGGATCCAGGTAAAATGAAGTCCTTGACGACTTCACTCTTTTCTCTGTTTATCATGTTGTTGCATGGATCAGTAGTTAATTCCTTCTGTTGCTGAGTGGTAATCCATTGTATGAATATAATAGAATTTGTTTATCCATTCCCCTGTTGATGGACCTTTGTGTTATCTCCAGTTTTTGGTTATTAAGAATAAAACAGGTCTGAATTTTTTCATTCAAGTGTTTTTGTGTAAAAATGTACTGGTTTCTTTAGGGTACATACCTTGCCATAGAACTTCATTAGAAGCTGTCCCTTGATAAGCTATAAATTTAAAAATTACTTAAAGAAATGTGAAGTAAGAGCCAAAGTCCCTTAGAAATTGCTTAATAATTTGGAAAATATTTAATAATAGGTGAAACAGGAGGAATCATCCAAAATTCAAAATGTTTTATAGAGATAGGATAATTTTACCCCATATAAAATGCCACAAATGTACTCTTAAGATATAAATTTTCAACAGCTGGGACTTTAAGCAAATTGACTTTAGGCACATTGGCCCACAGGCTCAATATAGCCTCTTGTCAAGACAGGTCTCACCATTTTGTAAGTGTGTAACTGAATTTTTAAACAATGCAGACTTTACGTTCATCCCTGTGGGGTTTCATACCTGTGGGAAGTACATGTATATTTATGCACATGGATATATGGGATTAGGATGTTGCAACAAGTAGACACCTGGTGGAAGGAGGGAAAGGAATTCCTGGCGCTGTTCACAGAGCTCTGGGGGACTGAGAACGGGCCACAAGCTGGCAGGATGCCCAGGGAGTTAAAACCTGGCTGAGCCAGGGCAGGAGCCTAAGCAGAGGAAAGGTCCTGATGAGGCTCAAGTAGCTCAGTGGGTTTTGCTTGGCAATGTCAGGGCCAGTTCTTGGGGAGGAGCTAGGGACGGTTACAGTTAATGAGAAGAATAAGATAGAGGCTGACCCTGGGGGTGGTAGTGTAGAAAGCTTCAAAGCCAAGAGGGCCCACGGTGTCAGAGGGCTGTGCAAGTTCGCATTTGCCTGAATCAACCCGAAGCAGTCTTTACCCTGGTTGCAGATATTCGAGCCTTCACTGCCATAGCGTGTCAGCACATACGATTGCAATTTGTTCTTAAACTTACAGTCATTCTAATGTCTTCATTACCCCTTCTGCCTTAGTGTCTTTCATGCTTTTTGATAAAATTGGCTTTTATGTCATCTTCTAAATTATTAATAAAAAATATTAACCAGAACGAAGCCCACCGGAACACCTCCAGGACTCCCCTCTAGGGTGGCAGTGATTCATTACTCAATACCCCTTGAGAACAGTTGTTCCACCAACTATAAATCTACCTCTTAGTCCCGACCAACACATTCCTACCTTTGCACAGAGAATCGTGAGGAATTTCGTAAAAGACCTTACAGAAATAGGGCCACGGAGTCTATGGCATTCCCCTGATCCATGAATCCAATAATTCACAAAAAAAGAAATGATGTTCGACTTGTCCTTAGTCTCATTAGTCCCTGGCAAACATTGGTTTCTTTTTAAAGGACTCAGAAAACCATCTGCTTAATAATCCCATCTAGGTTTGTATTGGCACTGACAATACTCATTAATCAAATTGTAAATTTCTTCTCTCATCCCATTTTGAAATCAGGACATTTTCCATTTCCATCCTTTTGGCTACTTTGTCTGATTTTCTAGGACATCTCAAAGAGGTCATCTGCCTGGCCCAGCTGACTTAAAGTCATTCAAGCAAGGTAGACAGTGTACTTGGTAAAAGGGGTTCAAGAAACTTTTTTTTTGTCTCCTGTTGTCCCTTTAAAATTTATTCGGTGAGGAATATTCTTCGCCTGTCTATAATGAAAACCCATCAGTCCCATGACTTTTCCGATCCCTCATGGATAAATAAAAGATAAAAGTTCTGCGTTCACCTTAAGTCACAAAAAAACAGTCTCGATTTAGATATTAGATAAGCAAAATCGTATCTGTTGGGACCCGCTGCAGGCAGAAAGCTTACAGGTGGTGAAAATGTGTTGAGTTCTTTTTTTTCCTTTTTCCTCCTACATCACCTTGGAGACTTGGAATCCTAACCCTGACTACGCTGGGGTGGAGGAGGAGCGGGGAAGCTCTTTGATTTGCAGTATTGGAAAATGGAGTCCCTGGGTGGTACACACGGTTAAGATGTCAAGTCCACCCAAGGTACTTGAAACAACGGCTTGGCAATCAATCTACTTCCGAAAAATCAGCCATAGAAAAATCTTAGGGGCACAGTTCTACTGTGACACATATGGGGTCATCATTAATTGGAATTGACTTGATGCAACTGGTTTTTATTGTAAAATAGCTCTTCACTCTCTCTGGGCCTGGTGGGTATTTCAAGTCTATTCATTCTTTAGATTTTTCAGGCAGAAATGAGACCTCCCATTTACTGTGTTCCACCCTTACCCCTTCCTTGCCAACTGCTCTCCTCTGAAGCCTCTTCCTCTTGACTTGAGATGGATGGGGAGGACTCCCTCCCACACACCAACAGCTGTCTTTGAAGACCTCTTCCCTCCAAATCCTCTTCCACCTTCACTCTCCTATCTCATCGTGGTATTAAGGAGTCCAAGAGAAATCCAATCAGTTCAAAAACGCTTATTTTAAAATACTTGAACAATGGCCTTCTTTGAAATATAACATCTTTCTCTTCATGTTACACCCAAAACGGAGGGAGAATCCAGTTTGTATATTCCTTTAGAGCAGTTTTCCATTGCTGTTCTCCTATCTAGGCCTTCAATTTCCTCTATTCTGATTTGGTGGCATTTCTTGAAGAGGAAACAGATGAAAACAGGAGTTAAGAATTTTATCATGCTCTCTGAAACCTCCCCTCATTACATACCATCTTCCTCAAAGAGAAAGGGTTTCCTCCTTTTTGAAATGTATGCCCTTCAAAACCATAACCATCAGGCCATTCAGTTAATTTATAATGAATAATGTAATTGTGCATAGAGCTGAGTAGTCTTGTTCTTCTTTTTAAATTTATTTTATCTTTTGTTGTTGAGAATAAATACAGCAGACCATACATCAATTCAATTTCTACATGTACAACCCAGTGACATTGCTTACATTCTTCAAGCTGTGGAACCATTCTCACTCTCCTCTACCGAATTGCTCCTCCCTCAGACTCTTGTTCTTTTTGACATTTCCTAAGGGTGAAATTAAAACAGGAGCAGGGAGAAAGAAGCAGGGGAGAGAAGCCAACGTTTACTGAACACTATGTCCTCATTGCTTTATATTCTTTATCTTATTTAATAATCATACTAGCCATGGAAGGAAAATATTATCATTCCTGTTGTATTGATGAGGAATCTCAGGTATAGAGAAATGAAGTAAGCGGTCTAAAGTTTGCAGCTAGCCAGGTGTGTCTGATTTCAGAGGCCAGGCTTTCCCTACTACACCTCTCTGACTTCCAAATTACTGTCATAAGATAAATTCTTAAGCTTGGAAGAAAAGCAACTGGATTGGATTATCATTATTTAAAAAAAAAAAAAAAAAACCTGAATCGACAACTTTATTTACATCAGACCAAAGGCAGTTAGATTTCCTCTTCTCAATCATGACCTTTTCCTTTATTTTATTATTTTTAAAATTTATTTATCGTGCTTTAGGTGAAAGTTTACAAATCAAGTCAGCCTCTCACACAAAAAGCCATATGCACCCCACCGTGCACTTCCAGCTCCTCTCCCCTTAACGAGACAGCACATTCCTCTTCTCCACCCTGTATTCCCTGTGTCCATTCAGCCAACTCCTGTCCCCCTCTTCCTTCTCATCTCGCCACCAGGCAGGAGTCGCCCACATAGTCTTCTGTGCTACTTTGAGCCACGAAGTTCACTCCACACCAGCATCCTTGTCTATCTTAGAGTCCAGGCCAATCCCTGTCTGTAGAGTAGGTTTCAGGAATGGTTCCAATTTTGGGCTATCAAAGCGTCCGGGGACCGTGACCGTCAGGGTCCCTCCGGTCTCAGACCATTAAGCTTGGTCTTTTTATGAGGATTTAAGATCTGCATCCCACTGTTCTCCAGCTCCATCAGAGATTCTCTGTTGTGTTCTCTGTCAGGGCAGTGATTGGTGGTAGCTAGGCACCATCTAGTTCTTCTGATGACCTTTTGCTTTTAAAAATGAAAGCTTTCCCTTAAGGGGACATGGGGGATGGAGGAGGGGGGAGCCCCGGGAAGAGAGGGTCAGAGGACGGACTACAAAGAACAAAACAAAAATCACATGACATAAACATCTAAAACCAAAACCCAAACTCGTTGCTGTTGAGTTGATTGTGACTCATGGCAACTCCATGTGTTACAGAGTAGAACTGAGCTCCATTAGATTTTCTTGGCTGTAATCTTTATGAAAGTAGATCGCCTGGCTTTTCTTCTGTGGTACTACTGAGTGTGTTTGAACCACTAACCTTTTGGTTAATGGCCAAGAGCAGACTGTTTGTGCCCCCCAGGGACCTTATAAACACCTAAAAAGTTGATGTATCTCTTTTTAATATTTCTGTTAGGAATAGGCATGTGAGGTTGTTGTTAGTTGCTGTCAAGTCATTTCTGATTCATGACCATCCTACGTGTATGTAATAATTTTATAAAATTGAAAGAATACTGTATACACAGTTCTAAATCCTAATTTTAAAACTCATTATACTACGAACAAGGAGCCCTGGTGGTGCAATAGTTAAGCCCTCGGCTGCTAACTGAAAGATCAGTAGTTCAAACCTACCAGCTGCTCTGTAGGAAAAAGGAAGACCTGGAGATCTACTCCCATAAAGATTTACAGCCTAGGAAACCCTACGGGGCAGTTCTACCCTGTCCTGTAGGGTCACTATGAGAATACACACAGAATATACATCAATTCCACAATTTCTACACTACAGTCCAGTGACATCACTTACATTCTTCGACTCAAAAGCACACAACAACAACAACAGTATATTACGAACATTTCCCATTTGCCAGTAAAACTCTTTGAAAATCTTTTTATGACTGTATAATAGGCCAATGTGTGGGTACACCATGATTTATTTAACCTTCTTCCCTTATTATTGAACATTGAGGTTGTCTCCATTTTTTACCATTTTAAACATCACCATACATACACCATTGCACATAGACTTTTTTAAATTAATTTTTATTAAGCTTCAAGTGAACATTTACCATTCCAATCAGTTTGTCACATGTAAGTTTACATACATCTTACTCCCTTCTCCCACTTGCTCTCCCCCTGTTGAGTCAGCCCTTTCAGTCTCTCGTTTCATGCCAATTTTGCCGTCTTCCCTCTCTATCTTCCCATCCCCTCTCCAGTCAAGAGTTGCCAACACACTCTCCAGTGTCCACCTGATTTAATTAGCTCGCTCTTCATCAGCATCTCTCTCCCCGCCGCTGACCAGTCCTTTTCATGTCTGATGAGTTGTCTTCGGGGATGGTTCCTGTCCTGTGCCATCAGAAGGTCTGGGGAGCATTGCATCTGGGATTCCTCTAGTCGCAGTCATACCATTAAGTATGGTCTTTTTATGAGAATTTGGGGTCTGTAACCCATTGGTCTCCTGCTCCCTCAGGAGTTGTCTGTTGTGCTCCCTGACAGGGCAGACATCGATTGTGGCCGGGCACCAACTAGTTCTTCTGGTCTCAGGATAATGTAGGTCTCTGGTTCATGTGGCCTTTTCTGTCTCTTGGGTTCTTAGTTGTCGTGTGACCTTGGTGTTCTTCCTTTGCCTTTGCTCCAGGTGGGTTGAGACCAATTGATGTATCTTAGATGGCCGCTTGTTGGCATTTAGGACCCCAGATGCCACATTTCAAAGTGGGATGCAGAATGTTTTCATAATAGAATTATTTTGCCCATTGACTTAGAAGTCCCCTCAAACCATGTTCCCCAGACCCCAGCCCCTGCTCCGCTGACCTTTGAAGCATTCATTTTATCCTGGAAACCTCTTTGCTTTTAGTCCAGTCCAATTAGGCTGACCTTCCTTGTATTGAGTGTTGTCTTTCCCTTCACCCAAAGCAGTTCTTATCTACTGATTAATCAATAAAAAACCCTCTCCCTCCCTCCCTCCCCCCCGCTTTGTAACCACAAAAGTATGTGTACTTCTTCTTTTTTTCTATTTCTCAAGATCTTATAATAGTGGTCTTATACAATATTTGTCCTTTTGCCTCTGACTCATTTCGCTCAGCATAATGCCTTCCAGATTCCTCCATGTTATGAAATGTTTCAGAGATTCGTCACTGTTCTTTATCGATGCGTAGTATTCCATTGTGTGAATATACCACAATTTATTTACCCATTCATCCGTTGACGGACATCTTGGTTGCTTCCAGCTTTTTGCTATTGTTAACAGAGCTGCAATAAACATGGGTGTGCATATATCTGTTTGTGTGAAGGCTCTTGTATCTCTAGGGTATATTCCGAGGAGTGGGATTTCTGGGTTGTATGGTAGTTCTATTTCTAACTGTTTAAGATAACGCCAGATGGATTTCCAAAGTGGTTGTACCATTTTACAATCCCACCAGCAGTGTATGAGAGTTCCAATCTCTCCGCAGCCTCTCCAACATTTATTATTTTGTGTTTTTTGGATTAATGCCAGTCTAGTTGGTGTAAGATGGAATCTCATCGTAGTTTTAATTTGCATTTCTCTAATGGCTAATGATCGGGACCATTTTCTCATGTATCTGTTGGCTGCCTGAATATCTTCTTTAGTGAAATGTGTTCATATCCTTTGCCCACTTCTTGATTGGGTTGTTTGTCTTTTTGTGGTTGAGTTTTGACAGAATCATGTAGATTTTAGAAATCAGGCGCTGGCCTGAGATGTCATAGCTGAATATTCTTTCCCAGTCTGTAGGTGGTCTTTTTACTCTTTTGGTGAAGTCTTTAGATGAGCATAGGTGTTTGATTTTTAGGAGCTCCCAGTTATCTGGTTTCTCTTCATCATTTTTGGTAATGTTTTGTATTCTGTTTATGCCCTGTATTAGGGCTCCTAGGGTTGTCCCTATTTTTTCTTCCATGATCTTTATCGTTTTAGTCTTTATGTTTAGGTCTTTGATCCACTTGGAGTTAGTTTTTGTGCATGGTGTGAGGTATGGGTCCCGTTTCATTCTTTTGCAAATGGATATCCAGTTATGCCAGCGCGTATAGACTTTTTAAAGGCTCTTGGTACAAATCGCTATATTGCTTTCTAGAAAATTTTGTAAGAGATGGGCTTATCTGAACGGACAGTGGCATCAAACTCCATCGGTTTAAAACCCCATCTCCGTACTTGGGCCAGCCCCACCAAGAGAACCAGAACTTTTCAGAGGCTGGCCAGGGCATTGTCTCCTCTGAGCTATGTAGGAGTCACAGAGCAGAAGTGGTTTTGGGCTACAGTAACCGTATCTCCAAGCTGGGAATCTGCTTGGAGGGAGTGGGGGTAGAAGTACATTTGTATATCTGCATCGTATTCAGGGTTCTTCTGGGAGGTTGTAAGCTCCTCTCTTCCGGTCTGCATTTGGTTCATTGCCCTATGACACATCCCTGCTGCAGCCTGAGTGGCCATAAAAGCCATAGGGCAGGGCAGTTTGGTTTGTTCTCAGTCATATTGCTGTCACACCTTCTTGCACAAAAATCCAAGGAGCTGGAGTGTCTCTCAAGAATCCTCAGCAACGAGTTGATAAACACATCTCCAGGTGGGTTCGTTTTGCATTTATTACAGGCTGACTTGTCCTAGGTTTGCTGTCAAGTGATGACCTTTATCCTGAGCTTGTTCCAGATCTTGCCCATCCCCACTCCAGAACCATGCTTTTAAGATATCATATGGCAATACTCAATATATAATTAAATAACAATATTTTATAACTCTTTTCCTTCTAATCTCAAAAGCAGTACGGGTTTAATGCAGAAAGCTTGGAAAACTCAGGAAAGCAGGAAGGGAAGGTTGCAGAGTGACCAGCGTGGATGGTGGCCTGCCTGGCAGATGGGAGGTGCGCTTGTCTCGGTAGACATCTGTGCAGGGTCAGCAGGGGTGAGGCACAGCTTGGCAGATGTCGAGTGGACATACAACAAAGACTGAGGACCGTAAAGACTCCCACTTGGCACTGTGTAAGCCTGTAGAACTTAGCTCCAACCTCAGGGAGAATTGGGGAGGGGAACTCCTGAATTGACTGAGATGAAAATAATAACAGCAGAAGAAAGGTACTGGGTGGTGCAAACAGTTAATGCGCTCTGCTGCTAACTGATAGGTTGGGAGTTCGGGTCTACCCAGAGGCTCCTCAGAAGAAAGGCCTGATGATCTCCTTCTGAAAAAGCAGCCACTGAAAACCCTGTGGAGCACAGTTCTACTCTGACACACACAGGGTCTCCATTAGAGTCGACGCCACCGCAGTTCGTTTTAGAATGGCATGTAATACAGAAATTAAGTTCATTCATAGGAAAACAAAGAACACCTGAGTCTAATTTTGCGTTCCCTTTCTGGCTCCCTTTGACTTCTGATCCCCAACCTTGGGTGCAGTCTATCACCAACCTCTTTGCCAGTTTCTACGCCAGGTTCTGTCCTGAATTACAATCTTTTGGAATCCTGGGGGAAATTAGCTGTGCACATCACCTTGGAAACTGAAGATACTATGATTGTCAAGAGCTGGTCTTAGATGGAGCCTGTTTCCAGGTGAAGACTGGGGGAAAAAAAAAAACACTCTCAAAACGACATAACTCGATCAACGGCTCTCCACCTCTGAGCATTTTCTTCCCCTACTTTTCCTCACTGGGGTTGGGGAATTAAATCTCTGAAAGCAGCAGGTGGAAGTGAAAACATGGCCCAATGGGACCATGGACCTCCTCTTCGCAAGAGCCTGTTCTTGGCAGGAATGAACTAGGAGAAAGCACGCTGGTTTTCCTGAGCCATAATGCCAGGCCAGGCTCTTTGTTCCACAGGGGTCCCGGAGCCACCTGGCACAGTGGCCTTTCCCTTGGGGTCCTTCTTTTTACACTTCTGAAATCTTGGCAACATTTCAGGGGAGTTCCAGGGTGGGACAACATCTTAACTGTCAAGATGGTGCAGCATCAGAGAGTCATGAAGGCAGGCTATGGATCCCTGGAGACCTCCAAGAACAGAGCACATATGTGCCAGGCTTGTCACTGCAGCCACGACTATACTTACAAAAAGTTTGAAACATCCAAAATGTTGAGCCATAGGGGACACTTAAACAAATCATGGTACATCATACAAGGGAACACTGTGTAGTCATAGGAAATACATAGATTTGTGTAAATTAAAAGGGAATATTCTCGTAACGTGTTTTAAGTAAAAGAAATTTTTAATCAGTATGTACAGCATGAGCCTATTTTTTAAAATTTTATTTTATTGTGCTTTAGGTGAAAGCTGGGAGCCTATGACTGCCAACCAAAAGGTCAGCAGTTCAAATCTACCAGCTGCTCTTTGGAAACCCTATGGGGCAGTTCTACACTGTCCTATAGGATCGCTATGAGTTAGAATCAACTTGACAGCAACAGGGTTTTAGGTGAAAGTTTACAGTGTAAATTAGTTTCTCACTCAAAAATTTATACACAAATTGTTTTGTGACATTGGTTGCAATCCCCGTAACGTGTCAGCACTCTCCCCCTTTCCCTTTACACCCTGGGTTTCCTGTGTCCATTCGTCCAGTTTTCCCGTCCCTTCCTGCCTTCTCATCTTTGTTTTTGGTCAGGTGTTGCCCATGTGGTCTGGTATACTTGATTGAACTAAGAAGCATGTTCCTCATGTGTTTGTTTTATAGGCCTCTTTAATCTTTGGCTGAAAGGCGGACTTCGGGAGTGGCTTCAGTTCTGAGTTAGCCATGTCTGGGGTCCGTAGTCACACAACAATGTAACAAGCTCTCCATCATAATCTGAAATCTTTCCCCACCCGCTCCTGCTCTGTCTCCCCCTTTATCCTCTACAGGCATCACCCTAATAAATCTCTTGCAGTTTTAACTGCAACTTGATGTCTGCCTCCTGCAGGCCCAGTCGATCGCTTTGTGTTCATTAACAGAGTTGGAGGAAGCTGGGCATAGTTTCTACATTCTTTACATAGAAATACCCACCCCCTGCAAGGAATGATTGTCCTAGATGATCCCCAAGTAATCTCAAAAATAAAATGAAATGCCTTTGTCCACCCAGTTTTTTCTCTCCTACAAAAAAAAAAAAATAGTTTTTTTTTACTGATTGTTGGTGGCCGAAATTCCCTCTCTTTAAGCCCGCCTGTCAACCTTTCTGGTTCTAACTCAGAAAGATCAACAGTGGCCAGGTCAATGCCTACCTGTCTGTTACATCTAGAATTAGAAAATCCAGTTAACAAAAGTGAGGATCTGATAACTACGGATCCTTTCATGACTCAAAACAGAATATGAAGTAACTGTGTAGAAACCATGGCTAAAACCACAGGAGCTGAGGCTTTGGAACCAGGCCGAGCTTTGAGTTCTGACATCTTCAAGTAGGACCAATTTTTCCTAGGACACGTAGCCTCTGATAAGCAAACTGCTCTCCAGCTCTCAAAATCCGAGGTTCCCTCTGGCACACCCTCAGAAGGCCACACACAGTTGGCAGAAGGTGACCTTCTCAGTCAGCCTCAGAATTCTGACCTTAAATAGCCTGAGGACCTCAGAGTCAGCGCATTATGGGAAATTGAGACAGGAACAAAAATGGAAGAGGGCAATCCCAGCACATTTGAAGGAGGCTGGCAAGGGTTAGGAGAGGCAAGAATCAGAACATAGTGGGACTTATAACCAGATGTGATTGTGAGATGAAGGACACCTAGTATCTGGCTGCCCTCCTAAGAAGAAAGAGCCCTGGTGGGGCAACGGTTGGCAGTTCGTACCCACCCAGCAGCTGTGCTGGAGAAAACGTGACAATCTGCCTCAGTAAAGATTATAGCAAAGAAAACCCTATGGGCAGTTCTAGTCTGTCACATGTGGTCCCTATGAGTTGGAATTGACCTGAGGGCACCTAATAACAACAACTCCTAAGAAGGCTGCTGTCTTTCATAGCGCTTTCTGTTCTAGGTGGAAAAACATTTGCCTCCCCTGAGTCAGTGTCACCGTGCTTGGCCACAGCAATGGTGTTTTTACAGGACCTGCCTGGGCGTGATCTGGGGGCATGGACCCTGGCTGGACAGTCTTCAAGGCTGTTTCTCCAACCTACACAGAGAAATCTGTGAACTACTCGGTTTCTTTTTGTTTTTTAAAATAGTTGTGCGTATTGTTTGATCTTTCTAAAAATTTTTGTCTTGTTAGATATATATATCAAACCAAATTTGCCATTTTAATCATTTTTAAGTGTACAATTCAGTGACATGAATTACATTTACCATGTTGTGAATCACCATTACCACTATCTATTTACTAAAGTTTGTCATCACCCCAAAGAGAAACTCAGGATCTCTAAAACAGTAACTTCCAGCCTCTCTTCCCTCAACCTCTGGTAACCTGTTACCTGTTGCCATGGAGTTGGTTCCAACTCATAGCAACCCTATAGGACACAGTAGAACTGTTCCACAGGGTTTCCAAGGCTGTGATCTTTATGGAAGCAGACTGTCACATCTTTCTTCTGAGGGGTGGCTGGTGGGTTTGAACTGCCGAACTATCAGTTAGTTGATGACCACTTAACTACTACACTACCAGGGCTCCTCAGGCCCTGTTCCCACTGATAAGCTTTGGTCTCTACACATTCTTCTATTCTAGCTAGTTTATGTAAGTGGGATCATACAATATTTGTCCTTTTGTGTCTGACTTATGTCACTCAGCGTGATGTTTTCCAGGTTCATCCATATCGTGGCATGTATCAGAATTTCGTTTCTCTTTATGGCTGCATAATACCCCATTGTACGGAGGTACCACATTTTGTTTATCCATTTGTCTGTTGATGGATACTGCTGTTGTTTTTACCTTTTGGCTCTTGTGAACAATGTCACAATAAATATTGGTGTACAAGCCAGTCAGTATCTTTTTAACAAAGTTCTTTTCTGCTTAAATCAGCTGGAGTTGGTTTCTGCCCCTTGCAAACTAAGAACTTGGCTACTCTGCATGTATAACACATAGCATTTTTGTATATGTTAAATCAACATGTAGAAAAACATTAATAACTAAGTTGTTAACACGGGTTGCCTGGGACAGGGGTGAAGTGAAGGTGGGCAGGTGGAAGGCAAGCAAATATTGAAAAAGCAAAAAAAAAAAAAAAAAATCAACCAACCAACCAAACAACAACAACAAAAAGACTACGTAGAGGAAAAACCCAGCATATACTATGACATCCACGATGTATACACATATTATAAACACATATCATGTTTTCATTCACATATTCTTATAAAAGTATATTCATGTACCAGCCCTTTCTCAGATCCACAGGAAAAGAAATTTCTCAGGGTTATACCCAGGCAAGAGAGCTCTCGTGGCACAGTGGTTAAGTGCTTGGCTGCTAATGGAAAGGTCAGCGTTTGAACTCAGCATGGGAGAAAGATGTGACAGTCTGCTTTTGTAAAGATCACAGCCTTGGAAACCCTGTGGGGCAGTTCTACTCTGTCCTACAGGGTCGCTATGAGTTGGAATGGACTCTACAGCAGTGGGTTATGCCCAGGCCAGAGTGTTTTTGAAATCTTCTCAGGAGACACTAATTTAGAGCAGGCAGAGTTGACAATGTTCATTTGCCAGGTGATCCTGGACCACCTGCGTCAGAACCCACTAGAAGTTTGTTTAAAAATTCATGTTCCTGAACTCCGTGGCAGACCTCCCGAGTCAGGGCCTGGGGGTGGCGGACAGTTTCTGACCAGAGTGAGGGAGCCCTGTATCCTCTGGCCGCAGGACCAAATTCCTGGGGCCTGGAGCAGCCACAGGACTCCTGGGTACGAGGCCAGATCCCTTGCAGTGGGCCCGATCTTTTCAAAGATCTGCTTTTAAAATCTTTAATGGCTGTTTCTCCCAGCAGTTCACCTTCTTGGAACTTTTCCTAAGGAAATAACCACACAACGTGAAAGGATGTGTATGAAGGAATGTACATCGCAACCCTTGTTTATATTAATGAACATTTGGAAACAATCCAAATATCAGTCAATGGGGGGCAATTAAAACAATTATGACACATCCATACAATGGAAGGCTATGTAGTCATTAAAATTGTGAAGTAGAGCTCTAGGTACAGAAATGGAAATATGTCCACAACATCTTGTGTTAGGTGGAAAAAAATCAGATGGTGTAAAAGCAGGTATATCCCATAGGCATCCCACATATAGTGTATGGCATAGCTGTGGGTCATGCACAATTGAAGCATGTTCTTTTTCACCCCCCAAAACAGATCTGAATGCTATTATGGGGAACCTTGAATTCATTCTGCCTTCTTTTTTACATATACACACGCACATTTACTTTTTTTTATGGAAAATTTCAAGCATAAATAAAAGTGGAGTAAGTAGTATAATGGTCACCCAGTCTCAACAAATATTAATACAATCTTGTTTCATCGATTTTCCAAACTGCTATTCCCAGATATATTTTAATTTCATCTGTATTTCCCTATGTAACTCTAAAATATAAGGACACTTTTAGAAAACATAACCACGATATATTTATGATACTTAAATACAAATAATAATTTCTTAATATAATTGTATTTTCCTAGTTTTTTTTTTTTTTCTCTCTCTCTTTCTTTCTTTTTTTACAGTTTGTTCGAATCTGGATCCAAATAAGGTTAAGGTCCGTACCAAGTGATTGATATGCCTTTTACATGCCTTAATCAGCAATTTCCCCCTCTACATTTATTTCTCTTGTGATTTTGTTGTTGTTATGAAGAAAGCAAATTTATCCTGTAAAGCTGTGCTGTTCAGTACGGTAGCCACTAGCCACATTTGGCTATTGAGCGTTTGAATGTGACCAGGCAGCTGGGTTGCTAAATGGTTAAGCACTTGACTGCTGGCTAAAAGGTTGGTGGTTCCAATTCACTCAGAGTCTTTTCAGGAGACAAGCCTGGGGATCTGCTTCCAAAAGGTCACAGCCTTAAAAACCCTATGGAGCACATGAGGTCTCCATGAGTTGGAACTGACTTGACAGTGACTAACAATATATGTGTCAGCCATAATGTTGGTTGCTTATATAAAAGAGCCCTGGTAGTACAAACGGTTAAGTGCTAGTTTATTAACAGAAAGGATGGCTGTTCGAACCCACTCAGAGGCTCTTCAGGAGAAAGACCTGGCAAACTGCTTCCATAAAAATGGCAGCCAAGAAAACGCTATGGGGCAGCTTTACTCTGTCACATGGGTCACTAGGAGTCGAAATCGACTTGACAGTGCCTAACAACAAGTGTGACTGAGGAACTAAATTCTTATTTAATCTTAATTAATATAAATTGAAATTTAAAAACAGATACTTGATTCAGTTATTGGAAAACCTTTAAGTGTGTTTGGAGCAATGTGGGTATATGAATCTACTTTGTTAACTATAAATTTTATGAAATCTAAATACAAGTATTTCTGATGAAAATTTAGCATCCAAATTGAGATGTACTTTAAGTATGAAACACAAACTTGATTTTGAAGAACTTAGTATAAAAGTAATGTAAAATATATCAATATTTTTTATACGGATTACAGGTCAAAATGATAACATTTTAGAATACTTGGTAACATAAAATATATTATTGAAAATTATGTCACCTGTTTCTTTTTACTCATTTTTAATGTACTTTTAGAAAATGTAGAATTAGTTACATATGTGGCTTGTGTTATATTTCTATTGGGCAGTACTGTATAAAAATTTTCAGTGTGGGTTTTGTGGATCAAATACCCCCATGTGTTGTTTCATGCATTCTCTATTCTCTGTATTTCTCACAAACTAGTAGTAGAAGCTTGAGCAGAATCAGGTTTAAAATTTTTTTTGCAAGACTGCCTCGTAGGTGCTGTCTTAATTAACTAGTGCTGCTCTAACAGAAATATCACAAGTGGGTGGCTTTAAAGAACAGAAATTAATTTTCTCACCGTTCTAGAGGCTGGAAGTCCAAATAAGAGTCTGGGCTGTGGGGGTTACTTCCTTGTAGGTAGACCTGGGTGTTCTCTGGTTCCTTGGCTTGTAGGCGATCCTCACATGACGTCTGTCTTCCCTGTTCGTGTGTGTCTGTCCAATCCACTCTTTTTATAACTCAGAAGTGATTTGGTTTAGGACACACTCTATACTTCTATAGCCTCATTAACCTAACAAAGAAAAGCCGATTTCCAGGATTCTGAGGCGTATTTAGGGGGACACAATTCAATTCATAACAGGTGGTGTGGTGTAGTTCTATCAGAAGGCACACGGCACTTCACTGTGTTGCTTTCTGTGGTGCATCAGCCGTTGATAACCATTGCAGTCATTAAGGGGTTGCAAAATGGTGGCATTCTCTTTCAGTTATTTCTTCTTTTCTTCTTAGCTCGAATACTTTTATAGAGACAAACTTCCCTTCACCAGGTCTTTGATTATCCCGAATGCAGATCAGAGAGGAAAGTCAGGACAAATACTTGAGCCTCTTCTTTTAGTTACCAGTTTTCAGAATTAGGAGTTGGTTTCCAAGGTTTCCTCCAAAGGTGACCAGCGAATGTATCTTCACAAGGTCATGGATTTAACCCTGTCTGAATGACTTGCTCTATCGCAGGAAGGACTGATGCTTGTAGCAGTTGCTGTTGGTGTACTGCCCAGACCTCTGAGGGTTCACTGCCTCAGTGTGCTCCTCTGATTTCAGCTGATGGCATCTGCTGACCTGAGGGCCTTTTCCCAAGTGTGAAAGGCTGCTCTGCCCAGGCAGGGAAATCTGGAAGGGCTGGAGAATTAACAACCTACCTCCCAAAAGACCTCAACCAGTCACTGTCAAGAGCTGGTGTATTCATACCCCAGCTCCCTTGTCTCTTGGGTAGGATAACTCTAAAGATTGTGTCTATTCTGTTTCTCAGAATCTCCCAATGGGGTTACGCTCCAGTCACCTATCACCTGTTGCCATAGAGTCAATTCCAAGTCATAGTGACCCTGTAGGACAGACTAGAGTTCCCACATTTAGTTTCCAAGGCTGTAATTTTTATGGAAGCAGACTGCCACATCTTTCTTCCATGGAGTGGCTGGTGGGTTTGAACTGCAACTTTTTGGTTAGCGCCTGTGCTCTTAACCACTGCACCACTAGGGCTCCTTGGTCACCCGTTGTTGTTGTTGTTGTTAGGTGCCATTGAGTTGGTTTCAACTCATAGTGACCCTGTAGGACAGAGTAGAACTGCCTCATAGTGGTAGCTAACTTGATATCACACCATTTGTTGGCTGTCTTCCCTTCCCAGTATCACTTTTCCATTCCCCTACCAGTGTTTCCTACATTCCCCAAATGAACTATTTGCATTCAAGTACTTGTCTCAGGGTCTGTTCTAGAGGGAAACAAACTAA
The DNA here is from genome assembly GCF_030014295.1 of Loxodonta africana. Classification (NCBI taxonomy): domain Eukaryota; kingdom Metazoa; phylum Chordata; class Mammalia; order Proboscidea; family Elephantidae; genus Loxodonta; species Loxodonta africana. Next base: position 42,970,445 of record NC_087354.1, on the reverse strand, counting down.
AACAATGGTAAAATTTTCTTATTTTAGCTAGTAAGAGCCTCTTCAAGTTCTCTCTTGAGTCTTTTTGACACAATCCCCATTGGCTTTGGTAGCTTCTTTGCTTCCTGGTAGTTTGACAAAATATTTCAGGCTCAGTCTATATATATATCTCCTCCAGACCTGGAACCTTCAAGAAGCCCTGGTTCCTTTTAGAGGGAAATGGTATTTAGAGACCACGTCTGGGACTAGAGGTGCTTATTGCTACTGGGTTTATCACTGTTTCAGGGTGCATTATGTGGATGGAGTATATAACAAATATATTATGAATTTATATTGGTAATCACAATTCTAATTCAGGACTCGAGTTTTTACTTAACCTTAACAATCTTACATTGGTTTCTCTTTCAATCATTCTGAAAATCTCAGTTCTCAATGACACTAACTTACTCATTTGATTTATTCCTCAATACACAAATCACAATCTTAGGGTGACACTATCACTACCAATGAAAATATGATTACCAAAAGCAGTTTAAGATATTTTTTCCATTCTTTTTGTCCTTAGGGTATATCCAGTTCAGAGTATTTAGTCAAATCAATGTATTTTCAAGTCATTTGGAAAAATTCAAGGAGCCTTGGGCATGATGGTTAAATGCACTGCTGCTAACCAAAAGTGTGTTTTAATTTGTATTTCTTTTATTAGAACGATTGAGAATCTTTTCAAATGGTTAGGATACATTTGCATTTATTTTTCAATGGTTTGTTCGTTTTTATCTCCAGCCCATTTTTCTATGGGATTGTTGGTTTTGTCTTATCTGTTTTTAGATATTCTCATGTATTTGTAATACTAGTCCTTTGTGAAGTTAAGTTGAGAATATTTTTCCCCGTTGTCTTTTTACTTTGCTGATGGTATTTGGATTTTTTTCGAGACATGTAGATAATTTTTGATGAGTTCAAATTAATCCACCTTTCCCCTTATGATTTCTGGATTTCGAATCATAGTAAGACATATTTTCCAACTCCCAAGTTATTGAGAAATTTACCTTTTTCCTTCATAACTTTTATTATTTCATTATTTATATTTAAATATCTAGTCCATTTGGAAAATATTCTGGTGTACAATATGGTATATGAAACTTCTGTTACCTTTTTTGTCTACCTACCCATTTATCCTAATATCACTTATTAAAAATTTTATCTTTCTGTTGCTAATTTAAATGTGCCTTTTCATATACTAAATTTCTATTTGCATACAGCCTATTTCTGTATTTCTATTCTGTTCCATTGTTTGTCTTCCTATACATGTGTCGATATTACACTGTTTTATTTTAATAATTGCTAGGACCAGTTCTTTCTCATTGTGTCTTCTTTTTTAGAGTTTTCCTAACTTTTCTTGCTTGTTTCTCTTTCTAAATGAACCTTACCATCAATTTGTTTAGCTCCAGAAAAAAGTCTATTGATATACCAGATGAAGTCTATTAAATTTGTAAATTAACTTAGGGAAAACTGACATCATGATATGCTTTTTATCTAAAAACATGATGTGTTTTTCTTTTTCTTTTCTTTAGGTCTACTTTTGTGTCTTTCAGGAGTTTTGATTGTTTCTCACATATTGATTTTGGATACTTCTTGTTCTTTCAAATTTCTTGGCATAGATGAGTGAGTGCTTCCAGCATTGCATCTGCTTGTTGAAGCATCTCATTTGACATTTTGTCAATTCCTGGAGCCTTGTTTTTTGTCAGTCTTCAGTGTAGGTTGGACTTCTTCCTTCATATGCTTGATTATATGCTACCTCCTGAAATGGCTGAATGTCCACCAAGTCTTTTTGGTACAGTGACTTTGTGTATTCCTTCCATCTTCTTTTGATGCTTCCTGTGTAGTTCAATTTTTTGCCCATAGAATCCTTCAATATTACAACTTGAGACTTGAATTTTTCCATCAGTTCTTTCAGCTTGGAGAAATGCCAGGTGCATTCTGTCCTTTTGGTTTTCTAACTTCAGGTCTTTGCACATTTCATTATAATACTTTACTTTGTCTTCTTGAGCCACCCTTTGAAATCTTTTGTTCGTCTATTTTACTTCATCATTTCTTCCATTCACTTTAGCTACTTTTCATTCAAGAGCAAGTTTCAGAGCCTCTTCTGACATTCAATTTAGAAGACAGCTACCCGGCCAACTGACTGAAAGAGATCCATACGTGTGCCCATTCCAGAGAAAGGTGATCCCACGGAATGCTGAAATTATCGAACAATGTCATTAATATCACACACAAGTAAAATTTCACAGAAGATAATTCAAAAACAGTTGTAACAGTACATCAACAGGGAACTGCCAGAAATTCAAGGCGGATTCAGAAGAGGATGTGAAATCAGGGTATCATTGCTGATGTCAGGTGGACCTTGGCTGAAAGCAGAGAATACCGGAAAGATGTTTACCTGTGTTTTATTGACTATGCTAAGGCATTCGACTGTGTGGATCATAACAAATTATGGATAACATTGAAAAGAATGGGAATTCAAGAACACTTACTTTTGCTCATGTACATAGGCCAAGAGTCAGTTGTTCAAACAGAACAAAGCGATACTGATTGATGGTTTAAAATGAAGAGATGTGTGTGCAGGGTTGTATCCTTTCACCATACTTATTTAATCTGTATGCTAAGCAAATAATCCAAGAAGCTGGACTATATGAAGAAGAATGGGGCATCAGAATTGGAGGAAGATTAATTAACAACTTACAATATGCAGATGACACAAACTTGCTTGCTGAAAGTGAAGAGGACTTGAAGCACTTACAGATGAAGATCAAAGACTACACCTTTCACAACTGGGCCAATAAACATCATGATAAACGGAGAAAATATTGAAGTTGTAAAGGATTTTGTCATACTGGGATCCACAGTCAACTCCCATGCAAGCAGCAGTCAAGAAATCAAATGACATACTGCATTGGGCAAATACACTGCAAAAGACCTCCTTAAAGTGTTAAAAAGTAAAGATGTCACTTAGAGAACTAAGATGTGCCTGACTCAAGCCATTTTCAATCACCTCATATGCACGCAAAAGCTGGACAATAAATAAAGAAGACTGAAGAATTGATGCATTTGAATTATGATGTTGGCAAAGAATAGGGAATATACCATGGACTGGCAGAAGGATGAACAAATCTGTCTTGGAAGAAGTATCACCAGAATGCTCCTTAGAAGCAGGATGGCAAGACTACGTCTCACATACTTTGGACATGTTATCAGGAGGGACTAGTCCCTGGAGAAGGACATTATGCTTGGTAACGTAGAGGGTCAGCAACAAAGAGGAAGACCCTCAATGAGAGGGACGGACACATTGGCTGCATCAAAGGGCTCAAACAACATAGTAACGATTTTAAGGATGGCACAGCACCACGCGAGATTTTGTTTCATTCTGTTATACATAAGGTCACTATGAGGCAGTGACTTGGTAGCATTTAACAACAACTTGTTAAGTTTATGCCTAGGTATTTTCTTTTCTTTTTGTAATCATAGGTGGAATACTGTCTTCCTTTATATCTTCTAACATGTTCAGTTTGAATATATGAAAGCTAGATTCTTATATGTAGATTTTCTAATTTGATGCTTCACAAAATTTTATTGCTTATCTGTGGTAGTTTTTCCATGGACTCCTTTTTGTTTGGGAAATATATAATCATATCACATGCAAATAGAAATAGTTTAATTAAAATTTTTGGCTATTATATTCATGGGTGTTGCTAGTATGTAGTTTTTTTTTTTGGTTTAGTCTTTGTCAGGTTTTGGGATCAATGTTATACAAGTTTCATACACTGAATTTGACATTTTTATTTTTATATGATACTCTGAAATAATTTAGGCAACACTGGGTTATCTACTTTTTAAATATTTGGTAGAATTTCTCTGTGAAACCATCTGGGCCTAATAGTTTTTTATGGTGTGTATGATCTCTTTGACTACTTTATTTCTTCCGTAATAACTGGTCTATTAGGATTTTCTCTGTTTCAGTGGAGCTTCCAGGCTAAGACAAGCTAGGAATAAAGGACTGGTGACGTGTTTCCAAAAATTAGCCAGTGAAAACCTTATGGATCACAACAGAACATTGTCCAACTTGCTTGCTTTGGATGTGTCATCAGGAGGGACCAATCACTGGAAGATATTAAGTTTGGAGAAGTAGAGAAGATGGCCAGAGCGGGGTGGAATGCAAAGGAGTAGAAACCCAAAGCTTTCATTCTATTTAAAACCTGTGCCCGTGGAATCAATTCCAACTCATGGTGGTTCTGTGTGTGACAGAGTAGAATTGTGTTCCATATGACCTCTCAGAAGCAGATCCTTTCTTCTTGGACACCTCTGGGTGGGTTCAAACCACCAACCTTTCAGTTAGTAACAGAGTGCTTAACTGTTTGCACCACGCAGGGACTCCTTCCTACCGTTTAGCCCTTTCCTTGGTTCAGTGTTTGCTTAGTTGCTGTAGCCCTTTGACTGGCTTCTGGAGTTCTGACAAAGTTGTTCTGCCAGTTTCTGCTTTTTTTGATGTTTTTATGGAGCAATGGGGAGTGTGGAGTGGCCCATGTGGCCATTTTACTCCAGACTTCTTTCTTCATTCCGATTTGATTAAAAATTTTTTTTCTCCTTTACAACATTATTGTTCTTAAGATATTATTTACAGTGTTTGTTTACTTTTGGGTTCTATGGTGGGTTTCAAACAGGGTCACATAGAGGCAAGCGGAAACATTTTAAGGTGAGGTAACTGTCCTATACCTTGACTGTCTATAGTCCTATAGCTAGTGGTAGCTATAAGACTGCATTCCAGACCAAAAGACTGCCTGTGATTACTAAAATTCATCAATCTTCACAATTAAAATGGATGGATTTCACTGTATATAAGTTACACCTTAATAAAACTGAAAAATGGCTATAGATTCTTTGACATCAGTCCCATCAAGAGGTGGAATCTATGTCCCCTTGCCTTAAATCTAAATAGGCCTATGACTGCTTTGCCTAATGGATTGCAGTGGAAGCTATGCCATGTGACTTCCAAGGCTGGGTCATAAAAGGCCAAATTGATTCTGCCTTATTGTCTGGGATGCTCACTCTTAGAAACTTGAGCTGCCATGTATTAAGTTGACTTCCCTGAGAAAACTATCCTGGATGGGCCACCTGTAGTGTCACCTAGGCACTCCAGTCGACAGTCCTCGCTGAACCTGCCCTTCAGTCATTCCAGCTCAAGCACCAGATGTGTAATTGAAGAAGCCATCTTGGAAGTAGATCTTCCAATCCCAGCTGTTTCAGTCCCCAGCCATTCGAGTCATCCAGCCAAGGCCCAGAGTCCACAAGCATGGTACAGTTGTACTCCACTAAGTTTTGGTATAATTTATTATGTAGCAGTAGATAGCTCAGAACCTGATGGCACAGTGGTTAAGAGCTCAGCTGCTAACCAAAAGGTTGGCAGTTCAAATCCACCAGCTGCTCCTTGGAAACCCTGTGGGGCAGTTCCACTCTGTCCTATAGGGTCTCCATGAGCCAAAATTAGCTCAACAGCAATGGATTTGTTTTTGTAGATAACTAGAACACTTCCCTTATATTTTAGTCTTCATTTATGAAATTATATTTTTTGTTTCTTATTCTTTGAGTTCTGTCACTTCTCTTTTCAAATCTGTCTCTTCTCAAATCATCTCGCTGCCAAGTTTTTGTAATCTTATTATATAGTTCTTTCACAGGATGTATCATTTTCTTAATTTCTTTTAGTTTATTTAATGTATTTGGTTACTGGTTTTATCTGGTTTGTGGTCATGTCTTCATCCAGTAAAACCAGTTGCCTTTGAGTTGATTCCAACTCATGGTGACCTCGTGTGTGTCAGAGTAAGACTGTGCTCCAAAGGGTTTTCAATGGCTGGTTTTTTGGAAGTAGATCACCAGGCCTTTCTTCCAAAGTGCCTCTGTGTGGACTCAAACCTCCAACCTTTCAGTTAGAAGCTGAGCATGTTAACTGTTTGAACCATCCAGGGACTCCAGCATGCCTTCACTGTCTGCAGAGACATAATTCTGTCTCTTATTTTCTTTTCTCTTGTGGCAACTTTGTATGGGATTTGCTCACAATAATTTTCTGTTGCTCGTTTTTAATGAGAGGAATGTATTGTACTTTCAGGAGAGAAAAGTAGGCTAGGATAACTTTCCTAGGTTCACTACTCTCGATGTTCTTAGTTGTTTTCACAAAATATAGCCAAGTACTTTCCGAGCTGTGTTTCCACTGCTCTCCCATCGTTTATCTGAATCTTTTCTTTTTTTTTGCCCCGTCCCTGTGGAGCCCTGGTGGCACAGTGGTCAAGCGTTTGGCTGTTAACCAAAATATCAGCAGTTCGAATCTACCAGCTGCTCCTTGGAAACCTATGGGGCAGTTCCACTCTGTCCTGTAGGGTTTCTGAGTCAGAATCGATTCAGCGGCAATAGGTTTTTGGTTTTATTGTCCCTGTGATGCTCAATTAATTTTACTCCCAGAAGTTTCTTCTCACACAGAGCTTTGTTCTGGAATGAGGTTTTGGTTGTTAAGTTTCAAAAATCCAGAGGTCTCAGGCTGTTTCAACATACTCTGTTATGTTGGTTATGACATCTCAGCACCTAGTTTTGTTGCAGATGAAAAAACCTGAACCTGCTGCCGTTGAGTCCATTTCGACTCAGAGTGACCCTATAGGACAGAGTAGATCTGCCCCCTAGGGTTTCCAAGGCTGTAAATCTTTATGGAAGCAGGCTGCCACATCTTTCTCCTGTAGAACAGCTGGTGGGGTCTAACCACTGACTTTTTGGTGAGCACTTAACTGCTACTTCACCAGGGCTCCTTTGTTATAGCTCAGTGGTTTCTCAAACTGTGGAATCAGCACCAGCATATTCACTGGGAGGGCTTGTTAGAACACAGGTGCTGGACCCCACTCCCAGAGTGTCTGATTCAGAGGTCTAACATGGGGTCTGAGGATCTGCAGATCCAACAAGCTCTTGGGTGACGCTGATACTACTGGTTTAGAGATCCTATTTTTAGAACCACTGTTACAGATGTTCTCTTTAAGCTTTTTGTTTTGTTATCCTCACTGTTTTATGGAGGGAATTGTGGGATGCAAAAACTATGGTGCTGCTGCTTCGGAAAACAGTTTGCCAAGTCCTCAAAAGGCTGAACATTGAGCTACCAAAGGACCCAGCAATTCCAGTCCTAGGTATATAAGGTATATAGCCAAGAGAAATGAAAACAAGTGTTCACACAAAAACTTGTACATAAATGTTCATAGTAGCATTATTAATAATAGCAAAAAAACTGGAAACAAACCAGATATCCACCAGAATAGATCAATAAAATGTGGTATATCCATATGATGGAATATTATTCAGCAGTAAAAAGAAATGAAGTACTGATGCATGCTACAAGGTACATAAACCTTGAAATTATTGTGCTAAGTGAAAGAAATCAGTCACAAAAGACCACATATTGTATGATTCCATTTATATGAAAAGTCCAGAAGCGGCAACTCTATGGAGACAGAGTGAAGATTAGTGGTTGCCTATGGCTGGGAGGTTTGGGGTGAAATGAAGAGTGGCTACTAGTGGGTACTTTCTTTTTGGAGAGATGAAAACATTTTAAAATTGATTGTGGTGATGATTGCATAACTGTGAATATAAAAAAAAGCATTGTATCATGTACTTTAATGGGAGAATTGCATGGTATGTGAATTATATCTCAATAAAGCTGTTACTAAAAAAAAAAAAAAAACTATGTTGCCACAACTGCCATCATCCCAGAATCCACCTTATTGGCACTTCTAGTCTTTGTAACAAGTTTCATGCAGAATTCCCTGCAAGCCATCCCAACACGGCAGCCTATCAAGTATGCTGTGATCAGGAGCTGGTGGTTGAGTGTGCCCTGAGGAAGGCTTTGTGGCTCCAGACTGTTGCTCTCAGTATAAGCTGTGGTGAGGTAAAGTGAAGTGCGCCATGATAAAGCCATTTGGCTTCAGAACAAAGCCTTTCCACCCTGGGAATCTCAGCCCCTCCCTGGCCCTCAGAGGCCACAGATGGTTGCCCTTCTGCCATGAAAGGAAGTAGACACCTTCTTTGCTGTCTATTCTTTTCCCACTGGCCGACTCCTTCCCAGCCCTTCCCTTGGTTTCAGAGGCTGTCAGGGTCATCCTCCCTCTCCTCAAATCCCCCACCCCCTGCCTCGTCAAGATTCATTCTACTTTCCATCTTGTCAGACAACAAAGACACTGGAGGAATTTATTTATACCTCCAGCCAGCTAATGAGACAATTCAATGAAAAGCAGCTCAAGCTTGGTGGAGCCTCCTCAGGCCTTTGATTGCCTCTTCTGTATTCCAATTCCCAGCATTTATTCTACGTATAAATTTTCCACGATGAATAGACACCATTCTTCTAGGAAACCCATTTGTTCCCATGGCTATTTTATTACAATCTCTTGTATGGCTTATTATTATTAGTGTTAAACTGTAATTAATTCTTCTCCTATCAGCTTCTCTTTAGCATACGATGCCTAATGCAGCGTAAGTGTCTTCACTTGCCCCCAACTACACACCTATTCTTGAAAATAACAAAGCCTCTGACATTTAAAAAACACACAAGCTGCTAAATCCTTCTCTTTGTGGAATGGGAGAGGGGGAGGGAAGCACGTAGTCTTTGGCAGATGGAGTTGAAACGGTTTCATGGTCAAGTGACCATGGATTTCAACATAGCTGAGCTAGTTCTAATTTTATTTAGCCAACAGATACTTGAAGAGTTACAAGATCCATGAAGGAAGTCCGATACAAAAGCCAAAATGTTCTTTAAAATGTAGCCCATGTCTTGGTTGCTCTAAGGAGCCTGGTGGTGCAAACAGTTGAAGCTCAGCTGCTATACTAAAGGTTGGAGGTTCTAACCCACCCAGTCTCACCACGGAAGACAGGCCCGGTGATCTGGATTATCTGGTTGGGCCTTAAATCAAATGACAAGTGTCCTTGTAACACACTGAGAGGAGACAGAAGAGAAGAATGCAATGTGAAGATAGAGGCAGAGATTGGAGTGATGTGGCCAGAAACTAAGCTGGAAGAGGCAAGGAATGGCTTCTCGCCCTAAAACTTTCAAAGGGAGTGCTGTCCTGTCCACACCTTGATTTTAGACTTCTAGCCTCCAGAACTGTGAGAAAATAAATTTCTATTGTTTTAAGACACCAAGTTTGTGATAGTTATGGCAGCCACACATCCATTACTGGCCAATTCATGATGAGCAGAAGACACAGAAGAGATGGGACTGGCTGATACCAAGTCACAAGGTCTTCAAAGGTCAGGTGGTTTTCTTCCAGTGGTACACAGGATAAGTTGTTAGGTCAGATGAAGTTGTCCATATAACTCAAACCTGAAGCACATATTAGTAACAGGAAATGAATTCTTAAAATTCAGGCCTTGTCAGAACTGGCTGTCCACAGCTTTACTTTTGAGAAATCTTATTTCTCTTGTGTGCACAGGACGTGGTATATAGTTGCTCAGCTCTGACTTTTAGTTTATACCGAAGATTTCTCCATCCAAAAGGTTTCTAAGCTCAGGTTTCTATGTTTTTTTGATGGTTGGAAATAACACATTTGTGAGTAGTTAGAGAAGTTTCCTAGAGTCATGGGTCTGCAAGGAATCTTTCTGAAAAGTCATGCCATTCGTGAGCTGATAGGCTTGCCTTTGTCTTGAAAAGCGGTGTGTCCCAGCAGGCCTCCTCACTAGATGGGCTGCTCCCTTCTACCACTTTAAGAGCTGGCTCCTTTTCCTTCCTTCCTCCCTCCCTCCCTCCCTCCCTTTCTTCCTTTCACTCTTTCTCTATCCCTCTCTCCCTCCCCCTTCCTTTCTTCCTTCTACAAATGTTTGTTTTTAAAATTTTAATTTTTCTCATAGGTTGATGATACTTTATTGACTCCCATTTTTCTTTCTCACTCTAGTTGTTTAAGCAACTTCTGGTCATTCTCCCCATAAGCTTCTCCTTCCAAGCTGATCTGTGTCCTCCTTCCAAACTCTCATGTAATAACCAATGTATTTCCTTGCCCTGTCCTCAGGATTGAAGCCAAGCCAGTTTGGATCCGTATTTTTCTCTTCTCAGTACAAACAGTGCCTACATAGGTCCCAACACACAGGAAGTATGTCCTCATAAACCATCTGTTGAACAAAAGGTCAAGTCTTCAGATGTTCTACCCATATAGCGGAGTCCTGGTGATGCAGTGGTTAAGAGCTATGGCTGCCAACCAATAGGTTGGCAGTTCAAATGCACTAGCGGCTCCTTGGAAACCCTATGGGGCAGTTCTACTCTGTCCTATAGGGCCTCTGTGAGTCAAAATCAATTCAATCGGCAATGGGTTTGGTTTTTGGTTGGACCATATAGCAATACCCTGTTGCACTTTGACTCTATCCTGTGGGAAAACGCTTGAAAATTTAGGTTTCAGTTGCTTCTATTTCTCTTGTTTTGAATAACACTCTCTCTCAGCTTGCAGAGCATGTTTTCATCCCAAACGACTAGCTACATGTTTCTGTTTGACTTGTTTACATCTGTGTGTGCATCTGTGTGTGTGTGTGTGTGTCTTTGCACGCAAAATCCCTCTGGTAACAGAAAGTTTATTTTTCCTCTTCCCATAACTCAAAGTCCGCTGAATGAATTTAACTTAAATTACCTCTCCCGACCAAACTAAGTAAGTAAATAAAATATCAACAGGATAAATTATGGCCTAAAATGTTATTTCTTATTCTGAAAAAGTGAAAAGGTGAATGTAATTGAGTTTGCTGCTTGAATCACGGCTCTCACTCTTGGAAACACCCTAAAATAACACGTTCTGCCTTGGTTCTGCAGCCCAAACACAGCAGCCGTGAGGCCCCACTCCTCTGCTGATGAAAGCCCTTCCTTTCTGGCAGGGCCGGCCATGAACTGAGGCCCACAGCAGTGAAACAAGGGGTGGTGTGGAATTTACACAGCTCAGAGGGGCAATCCCCATCCGCCGGGGGTGATTAATATCTCCTTCTTTTGGGTTGAATGCCAGCCTTCAATTAGAAACAGAAACAGAACTTTCTTTTCACAGAGCAGCCCCCCAAGACAGCCCCTGGAAGGGGAATGCCCCTGGAAAGGAAGACCAGGTAAAATCTGAAGAGAAAGAGACTAACTGAAGTTCCGTTCCACAGACCCGGCCTGCTGTTGGCAGAGGGTGTTTTCATTCCTGGGGCACTTCCTGTGTCTTCCCAGCGGCCCATGCTGGATGCGGTTCATCATGGCAGGGAATTACCCCAAGAAGGTCATGGTCTAGTGGGGACTTGAAGGGAAAAGACTCAGTGGATTTCTTATTTTTTGTGTTTTTATATTAAAAAAAAAAAAATCCCTTAAGTCTGAGGGAAACTGGCGCTTCTGTTGATTCTCTAGAGTGTCCCCCTACCTTCACTCCCCTTCCCCTACCCTCCTCTCTTTTTACCCCCATAGCCTCCTTCTTTCATTGAATTTGGGAACCCACCATTTGGGCCAGGCGCATTGGAGGCTCTCCTGCTTTGTGTTGCAGCTGAGGTGGGTGTCTTCAATGCCAAGGGCAGTTACAGAGAGAACAAGATCATTGTAAATACCAGTGTTTAGATTTTTTTGTGTGTGTTTGTTATGAAACACTTGCTGTTGAGTCAGTTTCAACTCACGATGACCTTATGTGTGTCAGAGTAGAACTGTGTTCCAGTGGACTTTCAATGGGTGACTTTTTTGGAAGCCGATTGCCAGGCCTTTCTTTTGAGGCACATCTGAGTGGACTTGAACCAACAACCTTTCTGTTAGTAGCTGAGTGCACTAACCATTTGCATCACCTTAGGGCCTCCGTGTTTGTTGTGAATGTGTGAAGATAGTGCAAGTTCTGATACATTATAAAGGCCTATCTTCTTTTCCTCAACTTTTTCTCTTACTTTGAGTTAGAATGTATACTTGTGGCTCTGGCAGATGAGTCAATAGTACTCTTAAAAAGGCCTTGGTGGGTAGTTCTGGCCAGGATCCTTCCAGAACTGATGGATTAGAACTGCCAACCTTTTGGCTAGCAGCCAAACACTTATCCAGGGCTCCAAATAGAGTAGATAGGAGGTGGGGTAACTATTTTTTTAGGTTGGTCAGGGAATGTATCTCCTGAAAGTGATATTTGGGCTTGGGACCTCCGTGGTGACGTATACATAACCCCAAGGTAGCACAGTACTAATCTTGAGAGGTCGTGTGTTAGGCATAAAGCAAGATGGTTGCCAGGCGTCTGGGTCTGTTGCCAGGAAACCAAGTAGAAGAGGGAGGCATGATGGTCATCCTGTGTCCACCATCCTCAGGTCCCTTTAGATGCAGACACTGATGCCATTACCCTGCAGGTACCCAACACCCTAATGCTCAAAGCCAGGCTGGAGCTGGGTCTTAGGACCATCAACCCTGGCCACCAGTCAGTCCTGTCAGCCATACCCGGCTCCTTTGGGCCCCATCACTGAGCAGTGAGTCCAGAGGGAGGCTCTGGTGACCTTGACCATGCATATAAGTTTTTTAATATGTAATTTTATTTATTTTGTTGTTGTTGTTGAGAATATTCACAACAAAACATATACCAATGCAACAGTTTCTACATGTACCATTTAGTGACATTGATTATTTTCTTCGAGTTGTGTAACCATTCTCACCCTCTTTTTCTGAGTTGTTTCTCTCCCATTAACATAAATTTACTGCCCTCTAAGGTTCCTATTGAATCTTTTGAGTTGCTGCTGTCAATTGGATCCCACACAGATAGTTCTTAAAAGAGCATAATGCTCAAGACAGGCGTTTTTTTACTAGTTAGGCCAAACTATTGTTTGGTTTTAAGAAGACTTCATGGGATGTATTTGGTTTACTGTTTAAAGATGATCTCAGGGCAATAGTTTCAGGGAATCATCCAACCTTCATGGCTCCAGGAAGTCTGGAGTCTGTGAGAAATTGAAGTTCTGTTCTGCATTTTTCCATTTTTGATCAGGATTCTTCTATGGAATCTTTGATTAAAATGCTAAGTAATGGTAGCCAGGCACCATTTGGTTCTTCTGGTCTCTTGGCAAAGGAGGCATTTATTCATGGAGGCAATTAGCTACACATTCCATATCCTCCTCTTATTCCTGACTCTCCTTCCTCTGTTATTCCAGGGAAATAGAGACCAGTCATGCCTTGGATGGCCGCTTGCAAGCTTTTAAGATCCAAGGCACTACACATCAGACTAGGAGGGAGAGTAGAGGCACTGAACATGTTATTAGGCCAATTAACTGGGATGTCCCAAGAAACCATGACCCTAAACCTCCAAACTAAGAAACCAAATCATATGAGGTTTTTGCTTGTACATAAGCAGCCTGTTCTAGTTATCTAGTGCTGCTATAACAGAAATACCACAAGTGGATGGTTTTAACAAAGAGAAATTTATTTCTTCACAGTAAAGTAGGCTAAAAGTCCAAATTCAAAGTGTCAGCTGCAGGGGGAGACTTTCTCTTTCTGTCAGCCTTCTTATCAATCTTCCCCGGGACTAGGATCTTCCCTGCGCAGGAACCCCGGGTCCAAAGGACGCACTCTGCTCCTGGCACTGCTTTCTTGGTGGTATGAGGTCCCCCCCACCTCTGCTCACTTCTTTTATATCTCAAGAGATTGTCTCAAGACAATCCAAACTTTTATTTTGAGTGCTGCCTCACTAACACAACTGCTGCCCATCCTCCCTCATTAACATCACAGAGGCAGGATTTACAACATGTAGGAAAATCACACAATACCAGGAATCATGGCCCAGTGCAGTTGATGCACACATATTTGGGGGGACACAACTCAATCCATGACACAACTCAATCCATGACACAGCCTCAGCAGCTACTCTTTTTTTTTTCTTTTTGTTATTGTTATAAATATATCTATCACACAACTTTTGCCAGTTCAACTTTTTACAAGTGTACGACTTATTGCCAGCAATTACAATAATCGGCTGTGCAACTCTACTCTTAATCAATGTGATTTTCCATCACTGTTAACCCCCCGCCCCGTCCCCTCCCTCCTGCCTTTGGTAACCACTAATAAACTTTGTTCTCTGTACATTTACCATTTCTTGTCTTTTTATGTAAGTGAGGTCATACAATATCTGTCCTTTTGTGATTGACTTAATTCACTCAGCATAATATCTTCCAGCTCCATCCATATTGTAGCATGTATCGAGACATCAGTACTCCTGCTGACTGAGTAGTATTCCATTGTATGTATGTACATTTTGTTTATCCACTCATCTGTTGATGGATATTTGGGTTGTTTCCATCTTTTGGCTATTGTGAATAGTGCTGCAAGTCTCTGTTTGAGTCTCTGCTTCCAAGTCTTCTGGGTCTATACTTGGGAGTGGAATTGCTGGGTCATGGGGTGTTCTATTTTTAGTTTTTTTTTTTTTTTTGAGGAAACACCACACTGCTTACTACAACAGCTGTACCACTTTGCATTCCAAACAGCAATGGGTTAGAGTTCCAATTTCCCCATATCCTCACCAACATTTGTTATTTTCTTTTTTAGTCTTAGCCATCCTAATCCATTGCTGTCAAGTCGATTCCGACTCATAGAGACCCTATAGGACAGAGTAAAATTACCTCATAGGGTTTCCAAGGCCATAATCTTTATGCAAGCAGACTACCACATCTTTCTCCAGTAGCTATTCTAGTGGGAGTAAAATGATATCCCACTGTGGTTTTGACTTACATCTCTCTGATGGCTAATGATGCTGAACATCTTTTCATTTGTTCGGTGGCTGTTTGAATGTCCTTTTTGGTGAAATGTCTGTTAAAGTTCTTTGCCCATTTTATGATTGGGTTGTCTTTTCATTGTTAAGTTGTTGAAGTTTTATGTATATTTTGTTTATTAAATTCTTGTCAAATATATGGTATCTGAAGACACTCTCCCAGTCAGTAGCTTGTCTTTTCACTTTTTTTGGTAAAGCCTTTCAGTAAATAAAATTTTTTAATTTTTATGAGGTTCCATTTGTCTTTTCCTGTTTGTGCTTTTGCTATCATATCAGATAATCCATTGTTAAAAGCTAGGCCTGATAGCATTGCCCCTGCTTTTGCTTCTAAGAATTTTATGGTTTTAGTTTTTTTTTAGTTTGTATATTTAGGTCCTTAATCCATTTCGAATTTTTTTGTCTCTTCCCCCAAAATATCCATCAATTTAGCTGGACCATGAGTCCCAGTATTGTGTGATAGTCCACCATTTTATGTGATTTCCCTATGTGTTATAAATCCTATCACTATGATGTAATAAGATGGATTAATGGCAGTTATATTGATGAGATCTGCAAGATTAACGTCTTAAGCCAATCTCTTTTGATATATAAAAGAGAAAAGCGAGCAGAGAGGCAGGGGGACCTCATACCACCAAAAAAGCCTTGCCAGGAGCAGGGCGTGTCCTTTGACCTGAAGTTCCTGCACTGAGATGCTCCCAGACCAAGGGAAGACTGATGAAAAGGACCTTCCTCCAGAGCCGACAGAGAGAGGTAGCTTTCCTTTGGAGCCGACGCCCTGAATTTGGACTTGTAGCTTACTAGGCTGTGAGAGAATAAAATTTTCTTTGTTGAAGCCATCCACTTGTGGTATTTCTGTTATGGCAGCACTAGATGACCAAGACTGTGTGAAATAGAAATCCTGTTTCATTTTTCTGCATGTGGAATCCAATTTTCCCAGCACCATTTATTGAAGACATTCTTCTTTCCCCATCAAATGTGCTTAGCACCGTTGTCAAATCAGTTGACCATAGATGTGTGGGTTTATTTCTGGACTCTCAATTCTGTTCCATTGGTCTACGTGTCTAGTGTTATATCAGTACCAGGCAGTTTTGATTACTGTAGCTGTGTAGTATGTTTTAAAATCAGGAAGTATGAATCCTCCGACTTCGTTCCTCTCTCTCAATATTGCTTTAGCTATTCAAGGCCTCTTGCCATTCCATAAAAAGTTGAGGATTGGTTTTTCTATTTCTGTAAAGAAGGCTGTTGGAATTCTGGATCGAGATTGCATTGAATCTATAAATCGCTTTGGGTAATACTGACATATCAACAATATTAAGTCTTCCAATCCATGAACAGGGAACATCTTTCCATTTATTTACGGTCTTCTCTAATCTCTTTTGGCGATGTTTTGTAGTTTTCATTGTGTAAGTCCTTCACGTCCTTGTTTAGATTTATTCCTAGGTATTTTATTCTGTTAGATGCTATTGTAAATGGAATTGTTCACCTAATTCCCCTTCAGATTTCTCAATGCTGGTGTACAGAAGCCCAACTGATTTTTGTTTTTTGACCTTGTACCCTACAACTTTGGTAAATTCCTCTATTAGCTCTAGAAGTTTTCTGGTGAGCTCTTTGGGATTTTCTATGTATACAGGATCATATCATCTGCAAATAGAAATAATTTTTCTTCTTCTTTTCCAATCTGGATACCTTTTATTTCTTTTTCTTGCCTTATTGGTCTGGCTAGGACTTCTAATACAATACTGAATAGAAGTGGTGAGAACAGGTACCCTTGTCTTGTTCCCGATTTCAAGGAGAAAGAGCTCGGTCTTTTTCCATTAAGTATAACGTTTTTTATTTTAGTTATTTGCATATTTTTTCTGTCAGTCTAACTAAAGGCCTGTCGCTTTTATTGATCTATTCAAAAGACGAACTTCTGATTTTATTGGTTCTCTCTGTTGTTGGAATCAAGTAGATGGCAACAGGTTTGGTCTTCTGGTTATTGTCTGTTTTCAATTTTATTTATTTCTGCTCTGATCTTTGTTACTTCCTTTCTTCTGGTAGGTTTAGGCTTAGTTTGCTCTTTCTAGTTCCTGGAGTTGTTGAGTTAGGCTGTTGGTTTGAGACCTTTCTTCTTTTTTCACACAGGCATTTATTGCTATAGGTTTCCCTCTGAGTACTGCCTTCACTGCATCCATAAGTTTTGGTATATTGTAGTTTCATTTGACTCTAAGAAATTTGTCATTTCTCTTTTGATTTCTTCCTTAACCCATTGTTAGTTTAACAGTATACTTTTAATTTCTGTATGTTTGCGTATTTGCCAGATTTTTTTTTTTTTTCTTTTCTTTTCTTGATTTCTAGCTTCACTCTGTTGTGGTCACAGACCATACTTTGTATGATTTCAATCTTTTTAAATTTATCAGGACTTGCTTTGTGACCTAACATGTGGTCTATCTTGGAGAATGATTCGTGTGCACTGAAGTAGAATGCATATTATATTGTTTTGGGGTGGAGTGTTCTATATATGTCTGTTAAGTCTAGTTTGTTTATAGTGTCACTCAGGTCTTCTGTTTTCTCGTTGATCTTCTTTCTAGATGTTCTGTCCAATGTTGAAAGTGGTGTATTGACGTTTCCAACTATTACTGTACTGCTGTCTATTTCTCCCTTCAATTCTACCAGTGTTTGCTTTATATATTTAGATGCCTTAATGTTGGGTGCATATACATTTATGATTGTTAAATCTTCTTGATTAATTGACACTTTTATCACTATATTATGTTCATTTTTATCTCTTCTGACACATTTTGTCTTAAAGTCTACTTTATCTGGTACTAGGATTGCCACCCCAGCTCTCTTTTGGTTATTGTTTGGATGGAATATTTTTTCCTATCCTTTCACTTTCAACGTATTTGAGTCCTTGGGCTTAAGGTGTGTCTCTTGTAAACAGCATATAGTGGGATCATGTTTTTTATAATTTATTCTGCCACTCTTTGCCTTTTAATGGGTGCATTTAGCCATTTATATTCACTGTAATTACTAATAAGAAGTGACTTCTGCCATTTTGTTATTTGTTTTTTGTGTGTCTTAAGCCTTCTTTGTCTTTGTCCTTTACTACTGCTTGCTTTTGTGTCTTGTTGGTTTATTGTAGTGAGCCTTTTTGGTTCCTTTCTCTTTGTGTATTTTTTTTTTTAAATATATTTTCTTAGTGGTTACCATGAATAATGCATATGAATTTTTAAAAACTGAACATTTCAAAACATGTCCCTATTCTTTGTGTTGCTAGGGTTGTAGGCCCAGTATGGTTGGCTGGGGTAGATGGTTAGAACAATCCATCATGGGCCTTGGGGTTATGAAAGGGAAGCTCTAAATCGAAGCAGATTGAAACCAAGAGGGCTTACTCTGCAAAGGTCACCAGCTCTGTGTTTGCAACCAGAGAGAAGCTCCAAGGCCCTGGAGTGGGAGAAAGAGCTAGAAAGAAGAGAGTAAAAGAGAGAGCAGACCCAAGGAAAAAGATGGCCTCTGAGACATTCCCTATAGTGGGTATATATGGTTCAGGCATGGTTCAGGCCTGCAAGATCTGAGAAGTCTAAAATTGCACTATACCTGTTTTCTACTTGGTGCTATCCTTTAAACCCTTTGTTGTTGTTCTTAGTTGTGGTTGACGTGGCTCCAATTCATGACAATCCCATATAGAACAGAATGAAACCTTGCCAAGTCCTGAGCCATCTTCTTGATAGTTGGTATGCCGTATAGTCCATTGTTACAGCCATTGTGTATTTGAATGCTTTTCAACTTAGGGTGCTCATATTCCAGCACTATATCAGACTATATTCTCTTGTGATCCATAAGGTTTTCATTGGCCAGTTTTCAGAAGTGGATTGCCAGGCCATTCGTCCTAGCCTGTCCTAGTCTGAGAGCTCTACTGAAGCCTGTTCACTATGGGTGATCCTGCTGGCATTTGAAATATCATTGGCATAACTTCAGCATCATAGCAACACGCAAGTCACAACGGTATGACAAACCGACAGTTGGATGGTAGACAGACCCCTTAGTTATCTGCAAACCTTTAGGAAAAGTCTGCGACATGCAAAAACCTTAAGTTAGTGGAGCTTTAGGCCCTAAAAGAGAATGTGAAATGGCTACTCACAGGGCAGGTGACAAAAGGAAATCAAGAATTCAAAGGGATCAGGAACTTGAGATAAGGTAAGCAGGAGGATGTGAAATCCCTTGGGGTTCCTTAGAAATTCTTGTAAGGGCAGTGGATTTTCCACAGTATATGAGATGGAGGCTGGAGCAAATTTAACTGGCCACTGGAGGAGCGGTGATTCCAAAAGACTAGCGATTCTGAGGCTATGTGAGTTAGCAGAAGTAAAAACATGCTAATTGATTTTTAAAAATCCGAAAACTATAAAGAAGTAAAAATTGCTAGCCTGGCAGTTCCCTCCACTCGGCGTAATTCATTCGCGCATTAAAAAGTAAACTCACGTACCGCCCTCTCCAACTTTCCCCTTTGCAATCGCATCCGATGGTCCAGCTTTTACAGTAATGCAGTCCATGGAGTCAGAAGCCCAGAGATCCATAAACCATTCAGACATCTAATAATGCTTTAAAAGGGGCCCTCAACGCTGGAAGGTAAGTGGCCAGTAACGGGCGATCTGGGTACAGAGGGGGAGGCGAGAGGGCTTGGGGCTTCAGGGAAAGTGAAGTAGCGAACGTAAGGAGAATTTTTTACAGCAGCCATAAAATCAAGACCCATGAACACAGGGCTAGATTCTGAGTTGGTCAAATAAACGGATAGTTCAATTTGCCGGCCCTGGCTTCAGTTCTGGCAGCTATTATCTTACAGCCCCAGTGGAAATGTTTGGAGAGAGAAAGAGGCACCTCCATGTCTTTGTGGACCCAATGCAGGGATGGTTCTCTGAAGGGCCTCCTTGTTACCAGGAGTTACAAGGCAGCAGGCAGTCCTCCTGGTCAATAGGCTCCTGGCAGGTGATTATTACTATTCAACACCAGACTTTGGTTCCTTGAAACCCAACAATGGTTTAGGCTTCTGAGTGGGGGCCGCACTTTTCAGACACGGGAGGGGATGTCTGTATGTGCAACATGCAAAATGCTATGATTTAGAGTTGCTGACTCTGCAGCCCATTCCCACAGGAACTCCAAATGGAAACGCGCACCATCTTAGTTACCTAGTGTTACCGTAACAGAAATACCACAAGTGGATGGCTATAAAGAGCAGACATTTATTTTCTCATAATTCCACAGGCTAAAAGTCCAAATCAGTGTCTCGGCTGTGAGATTTCCTTCTGTGAGCCTCTCTCCTAGTTTCTGGTGTCTGCCTGCAATCCTTGTTGTCTGTCTTTCCCCAGTGCATGTCTCTGTCTATTCTGGTCTTTTTATAACTCAGAAGGGATTGGGTTTAGGAACCACCCTGTACTGGCCTGACCTCATTATATAACAAAGAAAACCCTGTTTCTAAACAGGATCACATCCACAGGTCCCAAACTGAAACCAAACCCACTGCTTTTGAGTGGATTCCAACTGATGGTGACCCCATGTGCTGCAAAGTAGAGCTGCTGCACATGGTTTTCTTGGCTGTAATCTTTATGGAAGAAGATCATCAGGACTTTCTTCCATGGCACTACTGGCTAGGTTCGAACTGCAAATCTTTGAAGTTAGCAGTTGAGTGCAAACCATTTGCACCACCAAGGGACCTTCCACAGGTACCAAAACCAAAACCGAGCCCATTGCCATCGAGCCAATTACAACTCATAGCAACCTTATAAGATAGAGTAGAATGGCTCCATAGGGTTTCTAAGAAGTGGCTGGTGAATTTGAACTGCCCACATGTTAACAGTGAACTGTTAACCACTGCACCACCAGGCCAGGAATTCAGCACATATTTTGAGGGAACAAAATTCAATCCATAACACTCACCCATCAGTTTCTCCCTGAACTCCATGTTCACAACCAGTTCTTTGTGACAAATGGAAATTTCCTGCTCCAGAGATGGCCAAGCACACTTGCTGGCCTCAGTGAAACACCCAGTTTAGATGCACTGGGCAAGTAAGGCCAGAACTGACTCCCAAGGGAAAAGCCCTGATCTGTAGCATTTGCCAATTTCCATGAGGTAAATACTCCCACCATGGCTGACTTCAAGCTACCAAATGATGTCACTGAACACAGAATTGGGAAGAGAAGCACAGTAGCACGGATGCTATAAGAGATGGAAATAACTTTAGTAACACCACTGTGTCACCAGGGCCCCTAAAGAACATTGTTGTTGTTGTTGTTAGGTGCCGTAGAGTCGGTTCTGACTCACAGTGACCCAATGTACAACAGAACAAAACACTGCCTGGTCCTGTGCCATCCTCGCAATCATTGTTATGGTTGAGCCCATTGTTGCAGCCACTATGTCAATCCATCTTGTGGAGGGCCTTCCTCTTTTTCGCTGGCCCTCTACGTTGTCAAGCATGATGTCCTTCTCCAGGGACTGATTCCTCTGGATAACATGTTAAAAGTATGTGAGACATAGTCTTGCCAGCCTTGCTTCTAAGGGGCATTCTGATTGCACTTCTTCCAAGACAGATTTGTTTGTGCATTTGGCAGTTCATGGCATATTCAATATTCTCCGCCAACACCACAATTCAAAGGTGTCAATTCTTCTTCGATCTTCCTTACTCATTGTCCAGCTTTCACATGCATATGAGGTGATTGGAAACATCACCGGCTTGGGTCAGGCCCCCCCCAGTCTTCAAGCTGACATGTTTGCTTTTCAACACTTTCAAGAGGTCTTTTGCAGCAGATTTGCCCAATGCAACATGTCTTTTGATTTCTTGACTGCTGCTTCCATCAGTAATGATCATGGATCCAAGTAAAATGAAATCCTTGACAACTTCAATCTTTGCCCCGTTTGTCATGATGTTGCTTATGGGTCCAGTTGTGAGGATTTCTGTTTTCTTTATGTTGAGGTGCAATCCATACTGAAGGCTGTGGTCTTTGATCTTCATCAGTAAGTGCTTCAAGTCCTTTTCACTTTCAGCAAGCAAGATTGTGTCATCTGCATAATGCAGGTTGTTTATGAGTCTTCCTCCAATCCTGATGCCTCATTCTTCTTCATAGAGTCCAGCTTCTCAGATTATTTGCTCAGCATACAGCTTGAATAGGTAGGGTGAAAGGATACAACCCTGACACACACCTTTCCTCACTTTAAATCACAAAGTGTAACCTTGTTCTGTTCCAACAACTGCCTCTTGATCCATGTACAGGTTCCTCATGAGCACAATTAAGTGTTCTGGAATTCCCATTCTTCACAATGTTATCCATAATTTGTTATGATCCACACAGTTGAATCCCTTTGCATAGTCAATAAAAGAGGTAAACATCCTTCTGGTATTCTCTGCTTTCAGCCAGGATCCATCTGACATCAGCAGTGATATACCACTACAGTTGCTTTTGAATGATCTTCAGCAAAATTTTACTTGCGTGTTATATTAATGATATTGTTCAATAATTTCCACATTCAGTTGGATCACATTTCTTGAGAATTGGCATAAATATGGATCTCTTCCAGTTGATTGGCCAGGTAGCTGTCTTCCAAATTTCTTGGCATAGGTGAGTGAGCACTTCCAGTGCTGCATCCGTTTGTTGAAACATCTCAGTTGGTATTTCATCAGTTCCTGGAGTCTTGTTTTTTGCCAGTGCCTTCAGAGCAGCTTGGACTTCTTTCTTCAGTACCATTGGTTCCTGATCACATTCTACCTCTTGGAATGGTTGAACGTTGACCAATTCCTTTTGGTACGGTGACTCTGTGTATTCTTTCCGTCTTCTTTTGATGCTTCCTGCATAGTTTAATATTTTCCCTGTAGAATCCTTTACTACTGCAACTCGAGGCTTGAACTTTTTGTTCAGTAGTTTCAGCTTGAGAAATCCCAAGTGTGTTCTTCCCTTTTGATTTTCTATCTGCAGCTTATTGCACCTGTCATTATACAGAAAGTAGTAAAACGTAGTAAGAGAATCAGGACATGATGGATTTTGAGTATTTATTACCTTCATTTTAATGTAATTTATTGAACTGTAATTTTATATAATTTAATTTTTAATAATGGCTGTGTTTAACAATTGGCTGGCAAAATTCCTAAAAATGCCACAATTTAGCATCAACTCTAATGAGCCAGTATGAGTTGGCTCTACATACTACTGCCTCGGCTCTGGGCCAGTCTCCTTTGGGTTCTGGGCCTAATTTCTTTCTGTAAATTTCTCTCTTCTTCTTCTCTTCTGTCCTGTTCCCTGTCTCTGGGCTTTTTGCCCTATCTCCTTGCTTTGCCCCATTTACTGAGCACTTTGCCCCTGTGCTGAGCCCACTGTATGTGTAAGTGGGAGGCCCTCTGGAGAGAGATGGCCAGTGCTCACCCACACACAGTTGTGGATGGGTGATGACATTTCCCTGCCTCTTAGCAGTTAGGCAGAGCCATATGACTAGTTCTGGGCACTGAGTTGAGAATGGAAGTGACGTGCCACTTCTAGACTGAGACATTTAATTGATGGCATGAGATCTTCTGATGCCATCTTTTCCTGCTGCAGCAATTTTGCATTAAGATGGTAGGGCCAAAAGATGGAAGCAGCTCAGATCTCTGGATCACCACAAGGAAGACAGCTGCCCTGAAGAATCACTCAGGGCCATAGTGGATTTTTGCGTGAATAAGAAATAAGCAATTGCATGTTAAGCCACAGAGCTTTTGGTATTGCTTGTCAATACAGAGTAACATAGTCTATCCTAACTAATAACCCTCCTTACAATTAACGGCAAACCACATGCTTGTATTATCAGGAAATCCAATCTACCTCCTTCAAGCCTCCTTTCTCCTCATGAAAATGTTTCTTTGTCTAGGAATCTCCATGTGCTATAAGTGGTTTTGGTTTGTTTTTCTTAGTGGGTTGAACATTCTGTTGTTTTTGCTAGCTAACTTGGTTCCGACTCATGGCAACCCCCTGTATTACAGAGTAGAACTCCTTCATAGGGTTTTCTTGGCTGTAATCTTTACAGAAGCAGATCACCAGGCCTGTCTTCCACCGTACCGCTGGGTGGGTTCAAAACACCAACCATTATGTTAGGAGTAGAGCCCAAACTGTTTGTACCACTTAGGGATGTTCTAGTCAATTTAAATCTTTTATTTGTTAGGAACCAAAAAGTTGGCAGTTTGAATCTACCAGTGGCCCCTTGGGAACCCTGTGGGCAGTTCTACTCTGTCCTGTAGGGTTGCTATGAGTTGGAATCCACTCAATGGCAGCAGGTTTGGTTTGGTTATAGACAAATTTAAAAATTGGGCGACTTAAATAAGATAGAAGCTTTACATGCTTGCCTCTCTTACATGTGAAAGTCCAGATGTTGGCAGTACAGAGTTGGCAAGGTACAGCCTGCATACATGGCTTCCATCTCTGGGTCCAAGACATATGCCTCCTTTGTTAACCCTTACCAACCAGAAAGAAAAGGAAAAGGGGCTGAGGAAGGAAGCCCGATCCTTTAAACTAAGATCCAAAAGCAGCACACTCATCACTTCTGCTTATATCTCACTGGCCAAAAATATAATCACGTGGCTACACATAGCTGCAAGGCAGGCTAGGAGATGTGGTCTCTAGCTGAGCAGCCATGTGCCCTACTAACACTGAGTGGGGCATTTCTGTTACTAAAGGAAGAAAGGGAGAACAGGCACAGGGAAAAAGGATACAGGCTTTCCGTAATCTTCACAGTGTCCTGGGAGAGAAGGAGACGTAGTTGGTGTGGAGAAGCTGCCTGTGGTAGAAGAGCTGTTCTCAAGCATAGTAACTGGTCCTCTCTGGATTCAACCATAGAATGGCTGCCCTTGCTGTAGGCTCTTTGGGGTGTAGGTGATTCTACTTTCTCAGAGCCATGCTGGATGGCCAATGTAATGTTGCTTCATCCCGAACTGACCAAAGCCTTCAAAGTCATAGCGTTGGCCATTTCCTCACTCAGCTTTGCCTGAGGTGAGAATTTGTTCCAGTGAGGCCACCTGCCATGGAGGGGCACAGACAGAGGGCAAGAAGCTCTGGCCAGACTCTGCAGAGCGATGGCCCAACAGCGGTGGAGAGCGTGGGCTCTGGAGTCAGACTCCCTTGGGCAAAGTGCTCAGTCTTTCCTAACCCAGTTTTGTCATCTGTAAACTGGGGTTAATAATCGTACTAACCCCATAGGATTGCTGGGATTGTTAAAGGAGAACAGTGTAAATGCGCTTAGCATAACCGTATGGAGCACAGTTCTACTCTGACACACGTGCTTGCTGTGAGTTGGATATGACTTGACAGCGACTGGCTTTTTATTACTATTGCTGCTGCTGCTGCTGCTGCTGCTACGGCTGCTACAGTTATCTGGCTGTAGGAAGTAACAGGTTCTTTCTTTCACACACAGCTGCTTCCACAGGTGGAGTGGCCACTAGAAGGAGTGGATGTGGCAGGCCCCACATGCCCTGTGTCCTAAGCCCAGGACCATTCTCTCCCATTCCTCCTTTATGGCTCCATGCAGAGCAGCCCACTGGTCTATGTCTGTTCTGTGGCAATTTTATGTCAGACTTCTTGTCACTCTTCCCTGTCTTGGTCAGGGGTACTAAGGCCCCCAAATATCAGTGAGAAGGTGTTAGGCAATCAGTCCATTCCTCCCAGCAGGGTCACTGGGTGCTTTCTGCAAATTTTCCCCCACCCCCTACTCAAAGTTTTGCATACCTAGGGGATCACCTGGATTTGCCACAGCAAACAAAAGTCCTGTTACACCTTTTCCCCAGGGCCTGTTGGCCTGATAATCTGCATGTCTAAGAAGACCACAGAAGGTGATTTCTGCCCGACCTAGACTGAGATGCAGCTGGGAGCTTTTCTTAAAAAACAAAACATAACTCAACAGCGACAACAAAACATAGCACTTTGGTAAGATACCCTGTTGGACCACCCATTACACAAATTCATTGACCATATGTGATCCTCACAGCGAACATGTAAGGCAGCTAACCCAGAGCCAGGTCTATTTGAGTCCAAAATATTGCCTTGCTTTGGTGGCTAAATTGCTCACACCAGCCTATTTAGGCAGAACTCATTCAGGGAAAAGAAGAAAAGTTTGCATGCATATGAGTTTCTTTTCAAGGAATATTCTCGTAATAGATAAGACTATTATAGATTAAACTGATAAACTCAAATCAAATTGGCTTACATAAAACCCACAGTTTATTGGCCTGCCCTCTGTGAAATTCAGGGGTGTCTGGGTTCACACAGGGCTGGACCCAGGTGATCAGATGATGTCACCATTGCTCAGAGTCTTTTCATTTTAAGCTCTGCTCTTCTGGAGTTGGCTTCATTTCCAGGCCCTTCCTTTCTTCACGGTGGCTTGGAAACTCCAGGCCAACAGGCTTCCAGTCCAGGAGAAAGAAAGCTTCTCTTTCCCCACAACTTCAGAGAAAGTTCAAGGTTTGAGGCTTACTGGGTCATGGCATCTCACTGAATCCATGTGGGGCAGGTACCCACCCCAGGAGCTAATAGGGATTGGGTGGGGGTGGATAGGAACAGGAGGGGTGGTTCCCCAAAGGGAAGTTGCTATATATTACCAAAGGGTAAAGCAAAATTGACAGATGCCAGAACTGTTGAACCTGTATGCTCCTATAAAAAGTGGGATGATGTAAAGGTGTTATGGATGGGATTGTGCCCCCCAAAAAGTTATCCTGAGGTCCTAACCCCTGTAGCTATGAATGTGACCCTGTTTGGAAATAGGGCTTTTCTTTTGGTGTGTTAATGAGGGCTTACGAGGGTGAGTCCTAACCCTAATCCCTTCTGATTAATGTCTTATAAAAGAGCAGTATAGATAGAGCCACACAAAGGGGGACACCATGTGACAGCAGGTGTGGGTGATCTATAAGCAGCAAAGGAGCACCAGCAGCCCCCTCAAAACCAGGAGAGAGGCCCACATAAGGAATCAACACGGCCGAGACCCTGATTTGGACTTTCAGCCTCCAGAACTGTGAGAAAATAAATTTCTGTTCTTTAAAGCCCCCTACTTGTGCTCTTTTTTGTTAGTGAAGCACCAGGTAACTAGGACAGTTGGCCTATTTTGCCTCCCCGCAATGTAAGATGAATTTCTCTCGATCTCTCTAGTTCAGGGGTCCTCTCCCTTGGCTGCACGTTGGTCTCAAAAATCCTGATCCTCAGGGCACACCACAGCCCGGTGAAATCCAGATCTCTGGGGGTGGAGCTCAGGCATCAGAAGTTTTAAAACCCAACAGGTGATTGCAATGTGCAGCCAGGATTGAAAACCAGTGCTCCAATTTCCTGGTCTTTCTTACTAAAGCCTGTGGTTTGCAAATACGTTGATTATGCCAAGTTCTGGCCCAGCGGTTCTGAGTGCTGCTGTGAGCTGTGTTCCTGAGGAGTGTGTCTGAGCCCTTCTCTCCCAAATGCTGAGCCAGGCCAGTCCACACGGGCTCCAAGGGAAGTCTCCAGACATTCACAGAACTCCGTGACAAGAACCAGACTTGGCTCCTCAAAGGCAGGACCCACAGGTTAGGGACCCGGTCAGCGCCCTCTCGGCACAGCTGTGGCCCTGTGTAATCAGCACCCTCATTGGGCCCAGGTTGGCCTGTTGCTTGTGGCCTCTGGCTGCCCAGGGTAAAGGCCTGGCAGAATGCCAGGTGGGAGGAGGCACTGATGTCCCCTGAGGGAGAAGGGACAATCCTTCCCAGAGCAATATGGATTTACCTGAGGAAGAGAGACCAATTGCTTAGCCTACTGGCCCCAGTGCGTCTTTTGGCAGAAAGGGTTCCAACCTGCACATACAGCCTCAGCCTTCCAGTGTCCACACTGCAGGTACGTGTAGGAAAGACTGGAGGATGCGCTGTTTTCTCGGTGCTTTGCCTGTATGAATCTCTCTGCTGGTGAAACACTGGGATGGGCGGCAGGAGCCAGACTCACTTTTGTGGTCTTTACCAACTCCCTCCCTCTCTCTGGTTCTCAGTTTCTCCTCCTGTATAGTGAACAGATTGGACTACCTCACCCTGAAGGTCCTTCCCAGCAGCTGTCGCAGGAGTCCACTACGATACACAATGAATGGTTTCCCTTCTAGAGGCTGCATGGCTGCCTCAAGATACTGAGATGCCTCAAGGTGTCCCCTGGAGCTCCTGGGTGGCAAAAATGGTTGAGCACTCAACTACTAACCAAAAGGTTGGTGGTTCGAACTCATCCAGAGGCACCTTGGAAGCCAGGCCTGGGAATCTGCTTCCAAAAGGTCCAAGCCTTGAAAACCCTGTGGAGCAGTTCTGCCCTGCACACATGGGGTCATGGTGAGTAAGAATTGACTCAGTAGAACTAACAACAGCAACAATAACAACAAGGTGTCCTCTAGATCTGTTCTTTGCTCCCAGATCCCAAGGTCATTGCCCTGGCCTGATGGTCAGCCGGTCCTGATTCACTTCCCTCAGCTGAGCCTCTCTGATCCTTTCTCCAGGAGATGCAGCTGCATCCCAGGGCCTGTGTGAGGTAAAGCCTCATCATTCATGCTCTAGGGAGGTGTCATTTTGAGTCTGCCTTGAGGACCCTGGGCTCTGAGCAGGGCAGGGGTCCCCTCTGATGCCAACTTGAGGCCACCCCCAAGGTCCAGAATCTCTCAGCTTCTCTCTCAAGCTGTAGTTTTCTCTGTCCCATGGGACTGTCATGGGTTGTAGATGCATCTTGGGATTCCCTTTGGCTCTAACTAAAGGCTGAGAATGTACTTCTTTCTTGCGGGAGGCGGAAAAGTCTCATACTTCTCAATCTGTGTGAATCAGAATTGAGCTGATTGTATTACCGGCCTCAATACCATTCCTGCCTCTGCCTAGCCTTCAGCTTGGACCACTGAACCAAAGCATTTCTCAAGGCTCTTTGTAAGTCAGCAAGGCTCAGGAATGAGCCTAAGAAACACATAAATACACATTTCTGATAATTTGATCCAGTCAGTGACCAATACTTAACGCTTTAGAAGTTAGAAGTCTCTGATAATGGGCCTATCCATTCACATAATCCTAAAAAATATGCCTTGCTGACCCCTTCAAGCAATCAGCTCATACCATGAAATATGAAATTCATACATATAGAACTGTGAATGTTATTAATGATCATAAAATCATCCAGCTTCTTTGAAAGCCTAAGCCTTATTTCCGACACAATTACCCCTTCTTGTAGAGGACTGGTTATTCATGATGGAAAGATGTATTTCCTTTCCTTTGTTAAAATTTACCAGTCATTAATTCTACTGAATGAGAGAATTCTCATGGTATGAACAGGTTGAAGCTTTTTCCTGAAGGGAGAGCTGTACACAGAAAGCTCCCTGCCTGGACCTGGAGATGTCTGGCAACGGCGTTTACCAACCTAGGAGAGTTCTCTCTGCCAGTTCCATTGAAGATACATACCATGGACTGCCAGAACAACAAACAAACCAGTCTTAGAAGAAATACAGCCAGCATGTTCCTTGGAAGGAAGGAAGGCGAGACTTTAGCTTGCTTACTTTGGACACATCATCAGGAAAGACCAATCGCTAGAAAAGGACATCATGTTTGGTAAAGTAGAGGGCCAATGAAAATGAGGGAAACCTTCAGAGAGATAGATTGACACAGTAGCCATGCCAATGAACTCAAATATACCAACAATCACGAAGATGGCAGAGGACCAGGCAGTGTTCCATTCTGTTATACGTAAGGTTGCCATGAGTCGGAGCTGACTTCATGGCAACTAACAACAATCTAAGCGTAAGTTGGTATCTTGGCTGGGCAGGATCTGGGGCTTATACGTTTTTGGGGAGTGGAATGAGACAGCACATCAACCTTTACCCCAGCCCAGAATCTACTTGCATGGACTGATTGTCATGGATTGAATTATGTCCCCCCCAAAATGTGTGTATCAATTTGGCTGGGCCATGATTCCTGGTATTGTGTGATTTTCCTACATGTTGTAAATTCTGCCTCTATGATGTTAACGAAGGAGGATGGGCAGCAGTTGTGTTATTGAGGTGGTACTCAATCTGCAAGATTGGATTGTTTCTTGAGGCAATCTCTTGAGATATAAAAGAGAGAAGAAAGCAGAGAGATAGGGGGACCTCATACCGCCAAGAAAGCAGTGCCAGAAGCAGAGTGCATCCTCTGGACCGGGAGTCCCTGCATGGAGGAGGTCCTAGTCCAGGGGAAGATTGACGAGAAGGCCTATGGAGAGAGAAAGCCTTCCCCTTGAGGTGACGCCCTGAATTTAGACTATTAGCCTACCTTACTGTGAAGAAATAAATTTCTCTTTGTTAAAGCCATCCACTTGTGGTATTTCTGTTATAGCAGCACTAGATAACTAAGACGCTGATTAAAAGTGGACCAAGTTAAATGCTTAACAATAGGAAATGGCTTGGTAAATTATGGTATATCCGCATAGATTGTCTGCCCAGATTCTACCTTTCCCAGTGTTGCAGGAGCTTCCTCTCCTTTAAGCCCTCACACTGTCACCATTCTCACTGCAATAGGAGCAGCCAGGTTCCTACTTAATAACCCTGGCCTTACTTTTTTTTTTTTTTTTTTACTTTACTCCAGTTGCCTACACCAGGGTCAGCACCTGATCAAAGCTCATCCAGTCAGAGTGTTCTCCCAAATATTTGAAATTAGAACTGAGAGATCAGTTTGTCTCTGGAGTTCCTGGACATGTAAACTCAGGAGTGGTTGGTCAATGGCCATGTTTCTGCCAAAAGTCAGTGGGCAAAAACAGGAAACTGGAGAAGTTCAGAGGAAAACAGATGCTAGTTGGAGGGAGGGGATTTTCTGGTTTTCCTACACCACACTAGTCCCTACTCATAATCTAGTTCTGAGGGTTGGCAGCATCCCTGCCTTTAGTTCCTGTGAGATACCCCTGAACCCTGTAACAAATTCCTTTAGTTGTTTTAATTTACACTAGCTTGAGTAGGCTTCTGTTACTTTCAACCAAAAGACTCTTAACCAATACAATATCATTGGATATTATGTGACCATTAAAAGTTGGCATGTAAATACTTTTCAGTGTCCAGGTGGAATGCTTATGATATAATGGTGATTTATTTAAAAAGAAGACCACATGTTATATGTATAGCATGATCTCAATGTAAAACAACGGAGGAGGGAAAACATTTGTGATTATTTCTAGGTAGTGGGATTGCAGGTGAGTTTTATTTTCTTCACTGTGTTTTTTTTTGTTTTCTTTACACATCATGCTTGGCAAAGTAGAGTGTCAGGGAAAAAGAGGAAGACCCTCAATGGGGTAGATTGACACAGTAGCAGCAAGAATGGGCTCAAGTATAACAATTGTGAGAATGGCTCAGGACCCGGTAGCGTTTCGTTCTGTTGTACACAGGGTTGCTATGTATGAGTCAGAACCAACTCAACGACATCGAACAGTAAAATGCATTTTACATGTTTTTTCATAAAGAATATGTATTAGTCTTATAACCATAAAATAACATTTATTTGTTCAAAAATAAAAATACTTAAGAATCTTTCCCCACATTCCTCCAAAAAAGTCTGCAATGGAAGATCCAACTTGAGTCCAAATGTGCTCATCGATAAAATGTAAACATGTTTAGAAAACTGGTGAGGCATCTACTGACGTGAGAGGGTGAGGAGCCTGCTGGGAAAGAACTCACTTAGCCCAGGAGTCAAACATACTAACCTGGTCCATTAACTGGGTCTTGGTTTTTAGGGAGGAGTACAAATTCCAAATACAGCTGGGTGCTCATTACTCAGACCTGCCCCAACCAATCTCATGTGGCTCATGTCACAGCAAGAGGCTGTGAATTAAAACTGAAAGGGCTGTTTTGCTGAAAACTCCAGGAGACAGAGTGGCATAAACAGCCCTTATTTGGGGTCCCTCAAACAGAGCGTAACTTGGGAAGGGGTAGTGGCACTCTCCCTGCCTGTTGCTACCCACCCTGTGCAGCTTTGACACCATAGGGGTCCTGAGGTTTGACAGGGATGTTGATGATGGTGGCAGCAACACCTGGCAGAGGTGGCCGCATTCAGGAGCAGAAATAGTTGTGCATGGTGTACCCAGCAGAAGCAATACCAGCTTCCAACTAATGCAGAGGAGTGTAGAAGTCCCAGGGAATCTACAGTGATATCCAACAAAAGTGGTGATGTTCAGTGGACAGGGCAGACCCAGTGGCTAAAATGGTACCCAGCACAACGGGGCTTGGAGTAAAGGAAGAAATTGTTAGTGTCTGATGACAGTTGAGAGGAAAGCTAAAGTATTCCAGAAACCCTCAGTAGACCACTAATGCCTCACTGAACAGTCTTTTGCCACATGACCACCCTCAGCACAGAGAAGATTGAGAAAGTAAGTTTTTAACTTTTCTGTTCCTAGCCTAGAAGAAAGCATGGAAGAGTGTTGGAAACGAGCATTGACTTGATAAAGGTGAGTTACTAAAAAATTCAGTATCAAATTAGATTTAGGCAAATACTCCAAAAAAAACCCATGGGAGGAAAATCTAGAATGACCTGCACTTAGATTGCAGTTTTATGAAATATAAAAGAAAATGCCTTATCCTTACATCTAAACATAGGCCTTCATGTGTTTAAACTAAAATAAAATGTTTAACATATGCCTGTGTTATTCTTTATGACTCCTCATAGAAAGTGACTTTTTCAACTTGTCAACTCTGGATCCTATCATATCAGATATATTAAATAGACTTCTATCACTTTTCTTTTTTCTGTATTTTGAAAATAACATTATTCTTTTAAAGAGTCATAAATACTGAAATAATAACGAAATATACAAAGACTAGAGTAAAATTGAACTGTTATGGTGAACATCCTTCCAGACCTTCTAGGAGCACTTATCAAACATTACACAAATGTGATCACACTGTTCTGTTATCCTTTCTCCCCACCTCTCCCCCATTTTTGTACTCAATTGTATGCATCAGAGACAAATTTCCATGTCATCAAATAAAGATCTACATTATCATGTATATATTATCTACTCTCAAGTGCCATCATTTTTCTAACCAATGATTTAAACTTATTGATGAATACTTAGGTCAACACCCATTTTTCATAATCATAAACAAAGCTGAAATGGAAGTCCTTTGTCTTTGTATACTTTGGTTGGCAATTATTGTCTTAGGAAAAATTACAAGAAGTGGGATTGCTGGGTCAAAGGTATGCTCATTTAAAACATTCATGCCTACCATTCCCGTGCATTCCAGAAAGGCTGGGCCAATTTATGCCACCACCAGCAGTGCATGAAAGGGCCGAGTTCCTGCCCCTCGCCAGTCCAAGGTTCTGCCATTCTTCTGTTTCTTAGAGCAAAACTTCAGAAGAATTCTCTTTATCTTTTGTCTACTAGGCTCTTTTTTGTAGATAATTTTTTGCATAAGTTCCATGCTGAGTTTTCTCAGCTTACTTATCCTTGATTGAGGGTAGTTCTATCAGGGTTTTCCATTTGCTAGAAAATAGCATGGGTGAAATCTCCCTGATTCCTTTCCCTGTTGGTTTGATTACCGTTTGGATCTTCTCTTAGGATTTGAGTTGAAAGGCTAGAATCTGATCGTAATTTCCTCTGCTTATTTATTCATTTGCCAGAAAGATTTGGTTTAGAGAAAGAGTCTTGATATCCCTCCTAAACTGTTGCCTCTCCTGGTACCTGGATAACTTGGCCAAGTTGGAAGAGTTTGGGTTTTGGTTTGTTTCCCCTCTTCTGGGTAGGCCAGCAACTTTGGTGAGAAGTTGGATGAGTGTTGCTGCATGGTTTGTCAGGTCAATCTGTTCCTCTTTACGAAGGAGATTGGCTTGATCGAGACACACCTGGGTAAAAATCCACTTTCACCAGCATCCTCTTAGTTAATAAGTCTTAGGTGAGAAGTGCCACCTTCTAGATCACAGGTCCAAGCAATGCCCCTGGCTGGCCCCTCAGGAACAGCTTGGCTAATAATTCTATCTAACACAGTCTCTAGAAGGACTAGGTTTCTCGGCTGATGTCTCTATTTAGAACCACACCCTTAAAGACAAGACGCTGCCCTTGATTGCCACAGCTCTCTCTTTTTGAGGCACAAGGCATGCTGTCCCTGACTGCACCAGACCTACCTATTTCCTGCCTATAGGCCACTCTTTCTGTGTAGAAGGGCTCAGCTTCAGGAAACAGCAGAGGAGCAGACAGACTGGGAAGCTCAGGGTTTGGGGTGAAAGGACCAGCCATGCCCACTGCTCTCCAGAGGCAGTAGGCTGCGCCAGGTGCTCAGCCTCTCCTTGACCGTGATGCATTGTCACATGAGTCTGGTGAAGTTTTCAGCTGAGAGGTCCAGGCCAAATGGTCCCAGTGAGGTAGGAGGCTGTATGTGGAGAGACGAGTGGAAGGGAGGGAATCACATAGGCCCTTCCTTGGGGTGATCTCTGGGGGACTTTTACTCCTGAATGAGTCTTGGCTAAGGAGGTCATCGTAGGACAGGCAATGGCCCCCACAAAGATGTCTGCACCCCCATCCCTGAAACCTAGGAATATGTTATGTTACATGACAAAAGGGTCTTTGCAGATGTGATTAAGGTTCTGGAGCTTGAGATGGGGAGATTATTTTAGATTAACCTTGTGGACCCAATCTAATCACACACACACACACAAAAAAAAAAATCAAAGGAAAAAATCCATTGTTCAAGAGTCAGTTCCAACTCATGGCAACCCTATGTATGAACTATGCTCCATAGGGTTTTCAATGGCTGTAATCTTACTGAAGTAGATCACCTATCAAAAAGCCATCTATCTCTAGGTGAATGGAACCAGGACCATCATCCATGACAACAGTAGGGTGGGCAAGAGCCAGAATTCTCTGTTCAGAACCAGACCCCCAAGAGGCTGGTAGAAATCACTGTTAGTGTTTTAGGAATGCTATCTGTCAGCTCTTTAAGAAACTTCTGATGGCCGAGTGCATCTTGGAATGAAGATCGTGGACTAGTTCAGTAATAGCTCTCAGCCTTCCACCTCTGTATTTCTCTGTTTTCTATTGCTGCCATGACAAATTACCACAACTTAGCAGCTTCAAACAACACCTATTTATTATCTTACAGTCTGTAGGTCAGGAGTTCGACACGGGTCTCACTGGGCTAAACGCAAGTTGTTGGCAGGGCTGCGTTCCTTTCTGGAAGCTCTGGGGGAGAACAGCTTCCAGGCTCATGTAGCT
Source organism: Loxodonta africana (assembly GCF_030014295.1). NCBI lineage: Eukaryota > Metazoa > Chordata > Mammalia > Proboscidea > Elephantidae > Loxodonta > Loxodonta africana. The sequence goes on along the minus strand of NC_087354.1, from coordinate 42,935,514 downwards.
TGTTGGCAGAATCCAGTTGCATGCGGTTTAGAACTGTTTCCTTGCTGGCTGTCAGTCAGGGGTCATTCTCAGCTTTGAGAAGCCACCCACATTTTTTTTTGGCTCATGGCCCCCTTTATCTTCACAGCTATCAACAGCAGGCCGAGTCCTTCCTATGCCTCGTCTTTCCCTGCATTTTCCTCTGTTGCTTCTCTCTCTTCAGCCAGGAAAGCTCCTTCTGCTTTTAAGGGTTTGCACTAGGCTATTAGCTGAAAGGTTGGCAGTTTGAATCCACCCAGTGGCACCACAGAAGAAAGGGCTGGTGATCTACTTCGGTAAGATTACAGCCATTGAAAACCCTATGGAGCATAGTTCATACATAGGGTTGCCATGAGTTGGAACTGACTCTTGGGCAATGGATTTTTTCCTTTGATTTTTTTTTTTTTGTGTGTGTGTGTGTGTGTGTGTGTGTGATTAGATTGGGTCCACAAGGTTAATCTAAAATAATCTCCCCATCTCAAGCTCCGGAACCTTAATCACATCTGCAAAGACCCTTTTGTCATGTAACATAACATATTCCTAGGTTTCAGGGATGGGGGTGCAGACATCTTTGTGGGGGCCATTGCCTGTCCTACGATGACCTCCTTAGCCAAGACTCATTCAGGAGTAAAAGTCCCCCAGAGATCACCCCAAGGAAGGGCCTATGTGATTCCCTCCCTTCCACTCGTCTCTCCACATACAGCCTCCTACCTCACTGGGACCATTTGGCCTGGACCTCTCAGCTGAAAACTTCACCAGACTCATGTGACAATGCATCACGGTCAAGGAGAGGCTGAGTACCTGGCGCAGCCTACTGCCTCTGGAGAGCAGTGGGCATGGCTGGTCCTTTCACCCCAAACCCTGAGCTTCCCAGTCTGTCTGCTCCTCTGCTGTTTCCTGAAGCTGAGCCAATGTGCCTGGGAGGATGCCACGGACTTTGGGCTTCAGTCCAATATGCCCAGAAGCAGAGGCTCTGTTTTCCTTTGCAGGGGACCATTAGAAGCTGGGGTTATGGTTTCTGTGGAGATATAAATATTACAATGGTATTGCAGCCGGGAACCCAGGAAGATCCAAATGCCATTCTGCCAATCATACCCTGCCCCTTGGCATCTCACGTAAGGAAGAGCAGTTGGACGAGAATGATAAATGCCATTTTATTGTTAGTTATGTTAGTGGCTGACACTCAAATCCAGAACCTGGTGAAAGGGTAATTGTATGAGATGGCTGGGGTCTCAGCAAGGTCTCTCACTTCCTCTCCTCTTGCCACGATATGCTGAGGGAGTGAACAGACCCCAATCTAACTTGCTTAATATATTCAGAGAGAGAGAGAGAGAGAGAGGGCAGGCCTGTCCTGGGGTGGCAGTGCTGCCTGGATCTACTCACCCCATACAGGCAGGAAGCAAAAGCGCACCCCAAAGACCAAGGCCTGCCTAGGACTGAGGCAGGACATGGAAGAGAGAAGGTGCAATCTGGGGTGGGTGCCTTTAAACTGCTGGAGCCGTGCTCACCAGAAAAATACGACCCAATGGACATTTGGGATTCTAACCTGTCAGATCAGCAACTGTTCTTGCTTTGGACAAGATGGGGAGGTACAGGATGAGGAGGTAGGGAGGAGTAAGAAAGAGACTAGCTGGTATTTGAAGAATGCGCAGAGGGATATTTCACTGGGGCCTGGTCCCTGGGTGGTGCAAATGGTTTGTGATCAACTTTTACTAACCTAAAGTCTATGGACATACCACCCTGAACGAACCTGGTCTCCTCTGATCTTGGAAGCCAAGCGGGGTCGAGCCTGGTTAGTACTTGGATGGGAGACCGCCTGGGCATACCAGGTGCTGTAGGCTTTTGGAAACCCTGTGGGCAAGTTCTACTCTGTCCTATAGGGTCGCTGTAGGTTGGAATTGACTCGACAGCAGTGGGTTTGTTTTTTTTCAACTAACCTAAATGTTGGCAGCTCAAACCCATTCAGTGGCACCTCAGAAGAAAGGGCTGGTGATCTGCTTCTGTAAAGATTCCAGCCAAGAAAACCCTACAGAACGTTTCTACTCTGTAACACGTGAGGTCACCATGAGTCAGAATCGATTTGACAGCAATGGGTTTGGTTTTTTGATTTTTTTTTTTTTTCCTACCTCTACTTCTGTCTCAACCCAGTGGCTGCCCTTACATTTCTGGGGATGGAGTGAGGAGAGTGCCTGTTGACCACATGCTTGTGAGCCCTGGCACCTTGACAATCAGGTGCCCAGCACTGTGAGTCCCTACTAACCACACCCAGCAGTGGAAGGACACATTGCCCGTAAAAGCCAATAAGCCAGAGACCTGCAATAGCATATCCGCTTTGAGATGTCCTGGCTAGCAATGCTGGGGTAAGCTGTTCCCCCAAATGTCAAGGACACCCTAAAGTCCTGAGATTCAAAGGACCATACAGGCTTTGGGTGCCACATTTCTCCACTGAAAGCTTACTGGGCTGGGTTTGGGGAGTACAAATTTCCCACATTCAGTGACTTGGTGTTCTCTAAGAAGTTTTCTCTAACACTCAGGTTAGAGTTAGATGTCTCCTGCCTGCTCTGTACTGTACTGAAATCACGTTCTACTAGTTTGTCTCCTCTAATAAATTGAATTCTTTGAGGCCATGACTATGGTTTTTGCTGTTGTTTTCCTAGCTTAGCATAAGACATCACACAGTAGGGGATCAGCTAATAGCAGTTGATGAATGCTAAATGATCGAAATATCCATCCTACCCCACCCAGCCCAGGCAGGGTTCCTGGCACAAGCCCATATCTCTCCATAACCACTCTGGCCATTTGTTCTGCTGTGGCCTCGGGTCCCAGAAGCAGGTTTCTCCTACAGCAGGTTTCACTTTGGGACAGAGGGAAGGCTTGTCTATAGTGATAGGAATTGTCTGCATAGAAAAGACAGTTGAAAACATGAAACAGAATGAAAGCTTAAAGGGAAACAATCTGCAGCTGTTTCTCTGCCTGGAATGCTCTTTCTCCCGATGGCTGCTGTTCCAGCTATTTTTGTGTAACAAACCACCTCAAAACTAAGCGACTTAAAATAACAACAGTGGTTTTATTTCTATCCCTCATGGTTCTGAGGGTTGACTGGGCTCAGCAGGGTGGTTCTTGCTCAGGATATCGCAAGTAGTTGTAGTCAGATAGTGGCTGGGGCTGAAATCATCTACCGGCTCCTTAGTCAGATGTCTAGAGCCCACTATTGGGGTTGGAACCGCTGGGGCTCTTCAGGCATCTCTTTCTCTCTATATGTCTCTAGCTTCAGCTCTGTCTCTCTCATCTCTCCAGTATCCTGGCTTCAAGGTAGGTAGATTTCTCACATGGTGGCTTACAGCTCCAAAGCCTCATGGAGAGAGAGGGAGAGGCAGAGAGAGAACCAGGAGGAAGAAGGAAGCCATATCACCTTTTACGACTAACGTCAGAGGCCACACAGCATCACTTCCACCACATTCTATTCATTGAAGCAGCCATAAAGGTCCACTCAGATTCAAAGGAAAGGGACATAGATTCCACCTCTTGATGGGGGAATAGAAAGGTTCTGGAAGAGCATGTGGGACCAGAAATATTTTTGTAGCCATTTTGGGAAACTCTGTCTACCCTTCCAAAACCCAGCGTGAGAAAAAAAGCATCCCCAAATCATCATGGTTGGTGTAACTCTCACTCTTCAGTCGCTTTCCAGTATTTCATACCCCTGTAACATCACTTAAGGAGTCCTAGTGGCACAGTGGTTAAGCACTCAGCTGCTAACCAAAAGTTCAGTAGTTAGAACGCATCAGCTGCTCCCCAGGAGAAAGATGTGTCAGTCTGCTTCCATAAAGATTTATAGCCTTGGGAACCCTATGGGCCAGTTCTACTCTCTCCTACAGGGTCACTATGAGTTGGAATCTACTCAGTGGCAGTGGGTTTGGTTTTTGGTAACGTTACTTAAAAACCAGTTGCCATCTAGTTGATTCCAACTCATGGTGGGTGATGCAGTTAACACGCTCAGCTGCTAACCAAAAGGTTGGAGGTTGGAGTCCACCCACAAGAGTCTCAGAAGAAAGGCCTGGAAATCTACTTCTGAAAAATCAGCTGCTGAAAACCCTGTGGAGCACAATTCTACTCCAACACATGTGAGGTTGCTATGAGTCGGACTCGGCTTGGCGACAACTGGTTTGGTTTTAGTTTAACATCATTTAGCGCCACAGGTGTTTTATTCTAGTTATATATACTGACACCTGTCTAAACTGTGAGCCTCTACAAGCCAAGGTCCTGTATTGTTCTGTTTTGAGGGAGCACAAAGTAGCAGGTAGCTCCAGTTTATTGACTTAAATGGAACGGCAGGACAAGAGCCGAGGACTGAGTACGGAACCTTGGGGGAAACCTATATTTGAGGGACAAGAAGCAAAATAGCCCATGAAGGAGTCTTTGTGGGAAGTTTTTTCCAAACCAAACTGGAACAGCCTTTGCAAAAATGTTGTGGGCGTTTTCCCTCTCTATGCGAATTGTCTCTGAATAAAGTGAGCTGTGTCTACAATAATGAACGACATCTGAGACACCTCCATAACTAATACTTTATAAACAAGAGTTGCTGAACAAGTTCACAATTCTCATAACGGGAAACTTCTGAAGAGTTAAACCTCAGAAGAAACCCTAACCATTAAATAGAACCAAACCTTGCAAGGATTTCCCCCTCCCTGAGAAATTTATGGTATGACAGGCATAAATTTACTAATAATCATATAGTCTTAAAATAATAACTGAGATGCCATTTTATGCCTATCAAATTGTAAAATGGCAATGATGCCACCAAAAAGATACTCGTACATTACAACAGAAAGGTGAGTTGACCAAGCCTTATGGACGATAAATGACTTTAAAGAGTTTGTTCTCTTTGATCTAGTAATTGCACCCTTAGGAATTTATTCTAAGGAAACAGGGACAAAATTCTTACTGAGGAAGCTGGAGAAAGTATATTATATGATAGCAAACTATTGGAAATGATCTGAAAGTTCAAATAGAGGTTTGTTAAATAAATTATTGTTAATTCACTTGCTGAAATGTTACACAACCATTAAAAAGATAGAGAGCATGCCCACAATATGACGTTCTGTGTAAATAAAACAGAAGACCAACTGCATAAATTGTAGACGATAGTAGGATCCCAATTTTGTCTACAAATTATATATGAAGGAAAGACTAAAGGCAAATTCCACAAAATGTTGACAGTAGTTATGTCTGAGTGATGGAATTAGAGACGATTTTTCTTTTTTAACAATAAACATGTAATGCTTTTGTAATTAGGAAAAAAATGTACTTTTTCGAGACGATCTAGCAATTGTTTCTGTGACTAGGTAGATGATTAACAAAATGGAGAAAATGTTTTTCTGGGAAAAAAATGAAATAATTTACGACAAAGGTCTTGGTATAGAATAACTCACACTTAAAAAAAAATCTCACATGCAAGAAGGCAGCCTGGACACATGCAGAAGTGCTATCTGGGAAGTGTGAAATTTCACACGTGCCAAAGCCTGTGCAGGTCCCTCTGAGCATTTCCTCTCTAGCACACGGGGACTTGTCGTCCTCCGGCTCTAAGACAGACTGTAATGGACGGCAGGAGTGCTGAGCTGTGCCTTTCCTAGATTTCCTGGGAAAGGAGGAACAAGTCCATTAACCTTTTTGAGCTCCTCAAGCTCCTGTCTGATATAGAAATCCACTAACCTCAAGGGCGCCTTCAAGCAAAAGTGAAAGAAAATGAAAGCCACAGGTAAGGCGGCTCTAGACAGAAGCCCAGGCCAAGAGGATGAGGACACCACAGAGAACGGCTTAGGCCCTTTGCTGAGGGTCTTCCCAGGGTCCTATTTCATAGCCCCCTTGTTGCAACACTGCTGTAGGCACCCAGAAAACAGCTGACTTTTCTGCTCAGGGACCCACAGCAGCTGCTCTGATAGGGAGCCTCAGTCGCAGGAACTAGTTACCATAATACCATCAAGCTGTCTGCCCTTGGCAATGCATTATGCAGTGGTGACAAGCTCATAAAACCTGACTTCCCTGTGGATACCCAACACCAGCCCTGGGGACATATACAGTCGGTGTTAAGGCATTTCCCAACTTGCAAATGGGCCAGTATCTTAAACCTTGTTTGTATAGCAATGGTGATGAGCTAGGGTGCCAGGGAAAGCACGTTATAAATGTAGCACAGTACATGGCACATAGTGGATGCTCAGTAAATATCTCATGACCAGTGATGGCCAAGTAGAGGTCAAGGTCCAGTTTTGACCCTTAGGAACATACTGAACCAAATGTGGCTGAAAGCTACATTGTTTTCTATTATCAGAAACAATTTTGCTTAATACTAGCAAATAAGGTATCAGAAAACCATTCACAGCATTAAATAATTGAATAATGAGCCTAAATATACTTATCTTAATGTGTCTGTTAAGAAGAAGGCAGGCTTACCCAGGGGAAGATGAGAATGTAGACTCTAGCAGAGACGAAAGAGAAATCTAGGCAATTTGAAGGAACTTAGAGATGAGAGACATTAGGATTTTATTATTTTACTTTTCATATTCTTTATGTAACATTAGCACTTCCTTTTTGGTTGACAGCCAAAACTGGGTCATTTTACAATGATTATAAGAGAAAAGAGGAGGGGGGAGAGAAAAAGAGGCAGCGTAAATCCATACTAAGACACAATAGAGTGACACAGACCTCCCACCACACACCTGGGCTGGAGCCGAGACAGGACCAGCATCCAAATCTAAGATTTGGGACCTGGTTGAGCCATTCACCAACTCTGACTTGGGGGTCAGAGACATCGCTCCCTGAGCTTCGATTACCAAAGCATAAGAATATCCACTTCATAGGGCTATTACTTTTGTGTTATGTGTCATCGAGTCGCCTCTGACTCATGGTGAATGAAGTGCTGCCTGGTCCTATGTCATCCTCACAATCGCTGGCATATTCGAGTCCATCATGGCAACTACTGTGCCCATCCATATCCCTGAGGGTCTTCCTTGCCCTCGTTGGCCCTCTACTTCACCAAACATGATGTCTGCCTCCAGCGATTATCCCCCTCCCATGACATGCCCAAAGTAAGGGAGTTCAAGTCTCTGACAATATTCTATGATCCATAAGATTTTTATCAGCTAATTTTTGGAAGTGGATCTCCAAACCTTTCTTCCTAGTTTGGCTCAGTCCAGGAGTGCTGCTGAAACCTGTCCACCATGGGTGGCCCTGGTGATAATTGCAAGATCAGTGACATGACTTCCAGCATCACATCAAAACACAAACCATCATAGTACGAAGAACTGACAGATGGAGGTGGTAGGGTTGTTGGGAGGGCTAAATAAGATCATGCATTTAAGCGCTCTAGCGCTGGTGCATAATAAATGCTAAATACTAGTTATTTATATATTTGTTATTTCTATTGTTATGAGAAATGGGTTTTCCTGAGCTCCTCCTCTAAACTCTAAGTAGGACTTACATCAATCATTTCTCTACTGCATACCCACTGCTTAGCAGACCTGGTATATGGCAGGGGCTTAACAAATATTTGTAGGGAAAAATCTACTTATTCCCATTTTTCCTTATGCTCAGTGGCATAGTTTTTTTTTGGTTTTGTTTCATCTATTCCCTTTTTTTCCCCTCAAGTGTTTTACATTATAAACATCATAGAACCCTGGTGGCACAGTGGTTAAGCACTTGGCTGCTAACTGAAATGTTGGTGGTTCCAATCCATCAGCTACTCCTCAGGAGAAAGATGGGACAGTCAGCTTGCATAAAGATTTCTGCTGTTGTTGTTAGGTGCCGTCGAGTCAGTTCCGACTCATAGGGACCCTATGTGCAACAGAATGAAACACTGCCCAGTTCTGTGCCATTCTCAAAATTGTTGCTATATTTGAGCCCATTGTTGCAGCCACCCTGCCATACATCTCACAGAGGGCCTTCCTCTTTTTCGTTGAACCTCTGCCTTAGAAAGCATGATGTCCTTCTCCATGGACTGATTCCCCCTGATAACATGTCCAAAGTATGTGAGATGAAGTCTCACCATTCTCTCTTCCAAGGAGCACTCTAGCTGTACTTCTTCCAAGACAGACTTGATTATTCTTCTGGCAGTCCATGATATATTCACTATTTTTCACCAATACCATAATTCAAAGGCATCAATTCCTCTTCAGTCTTCCTTATTCATTGTCCAGCTTTCATATGCATATGACGCAATTGAAAATACCACGGCTTGGGTCCCAGTCACCTTAGTCCTCAAAGTGCTATCTTTGCTTTTCAACACTTTAAAGAGTTCTTTTGCAGCAGATTTTCCCAATGCAATATGTATTTTGATTTCTTGACTGCTACTTCCGTGGGTGATGATTGTGGATCTAAGCAAAATGAAATCCTTGACAACTTCAATCTTTTCTCCGTTTATCATAATGTTGCTTATTGGTCCAGTTGTGAGAATTTTTGTTTTATATTGAAATGTAATCAAAACTGAAGGCTGTAGTTTTGATCTTCATCAGTAAGGGCTTCAAGTCCTCTTCACTTTCAGCAAGCAAGGCTGTGTCATCTGCATAACTCAGGTTGTTGATGCGTCTTTCTCCAATCCTGATGCCCCGTTCTTCTTCATATAGTCCAGCTTCTTGGATTGGGAAGATTGAAGCCCTGGAAACCCTATGGGGCAGTTCTACTCTGTCCTATAGGGTCGCTATGAGTTGGAATTCAACTCGACAGAAGTGGGTTTTTTGTCTAAAGATCGTGACATTTCATTCTTAAATATTTCACCACGCATCTCTAAAAAGGAAAGATACTTTCCTTCATAACCACAATCTCATTATCATACCCGACAAAATTAATGATAATTTCTAAATATCATAGAATACCTGGTCCATATTCAGATTTCTTCAAATATTCTCCCCACCCCCCAAGTCGTTTACAGCTGATTTCTTCACAACAGGCCCAAATAAAAGGACCCAAATTAATTTGGTTATTAGCTCTTCTACGTCTCTTTGGATCTAGAAATAGCATCCCACTCTTTCTTGTTGTCTAGAACACTGACTTATTGAAGAGATTGTAGAATACCCACCTTTTAGATTTGTCTAACTGCTTCATTGAAGTGACACCTAATATGTCCCTGTCTCCCTGTATTTCTTGTGAGCCGAAAGTTACATCTAAAGTCTTGACATGGTTCAGGTTAAATCTTTTTATCCAGAAAACCTCACAGATGATGCTGTGTAATTTGCACTGCCTCACATCAGGAAGCATATAATGTCTAGTTGTCCTCCTATTAGTGATGCTGAGATTGATCACCGAGTTAAAGTGGCGATGGCCTGATCCCTTCATTGCAAAGGTTTTTTTTTTTCCTCCCTTGGAACTAGCAAGTAAACCGTGGGGTAATAATTGGTACCTTGCAAATATGTAGTTCACCATTATTATGGATTGAAACGTATCCTTTAAAAATATGTGTTGTAAATGCTAGCCTCTATGCCTGTGGTTATAATCGTATTTGAGAATAGGTTGTCTTTGTTATGTTAATGAGGCAGGATTAGTGTAAACTGTGTCTTGAGTCAATCTCTTTAGAGATATAAAAGAGATTAAACATGCAAGCAAGCAAGCAGAGATGGGGGAAGAGACAAGCCAAGCCACATGAAGACTGCCCTGGAGCAGAAGCTCAGAAGGGACAAGGGCCTTCCTCCACAGCCAACTGAGAGACAAAGCATTCGCCTAGAGCCAGTGTCCTGAATTCAGACTTTTAGCCTCCTAAATGGTAAGAAAGTAAATTTCTGTTTATTAATTTAATGGTTATGAGTAGGTAAACCTACCACTCACATTTTCTGCTCCTGGAAGTGTATTGGCAAGCATCTGAGCTACTTTAGTGTGCTCTGGCATCTTGGTGGATACTGGTGCAAACTGCCTAAAAAACAAGGAAGTTGGTTTGTGCCGAATTTGAGTGTTGAGAGCCATTCCTATGAGGGGATGCTTCCTGGAGGAGTGATTATGTGAAACTTTTGAGTCTTTTGGCTTCTGTGCAGCTAGAGATAAGGCTTGCAAGTATGTTTACTATTTCCTTTGTGTTATTGGGAAGGTATGGTTACTGGCATTTGGAAATATTCAAATAAATGAGTTATTTTTTGGGTGAAAACAGTTTGTGATGCACTTCCTGGGCCATGGTACTGATATGTACCATGTTTGTGATGGGCTTCATGGAGCCTGACACCAATATGGCCTGCTTGCAGTTGGCACCCCATTTTTCCAAATAATAAAAAGCTACCAACAATGATTCAGCATCCATTCCATTAGTGAAAAAACATGGCATCACCAAAAAACTCCAAAAAAAAAAAAAAAAAAAAATTCATCCATGAAAAGGTTAAAGCCATCCACTTGTGTATTTCTGTTAGAGCAGTACTAGATAACTAAGACCGAATTTGGAACCAACAAGTGGGGGTGCTGCTCTAACAAACACCTACAATGTGGAAGTGGCTTTGGAATTAATGGGTAGAGGGTGGAATAGTTTTAAGGTGCCTAATAGTAAAAGCCTAGATTGCCTTGAAGAGACTTTTGGTAGAATTACGGACCTTAAAGGCAAGTCTGGTGAGGGCTCAGAAACAAGTGAGGAGAGCTGTAGAGAAAGTCTCTACAGTCTCAGAGAATTTATAGGGCACCAGCGACAGAACGTTGTTAGAAACGTGGGTGTTAAATGTGCTTCTGGTGAGGCTTTAAAAGAAAATGACGAGCATGTGATTTGGACAATGGCGATAGGATGATACTTTTTATGCAGTGGCAAAGAACTTGTCTGAATTACTTTCAAATGTTTGCTGGAAGGTAGAGCTTGTAAATGATGACCTTGGATATCTGGCTGAGGAGATTTCTATGCATGCTCTTAAAAGGGCTGCATAGTTTTCACCCCAAAATTAATTTACTTGAGTATTTCCAAATGCCACTAACCACACCTTCCCAATAACACAAAGGAGATAATAAACGTACTTGCAAACCCTATCTTGCTGTACAGAGGCCAAAGACACAAAAGTTTCACACAATTACTCCTCTGGGAAGCATTCCCTCATAGAAATGGCTCTCAACACACAAATGTAGCAAAGACCAACTTCCTTGTTTTTTAGGCAGTTGCACCAGTATCTGCCACGATGCCAGAGCTCACTAAAGGGGCTCAGATGCCTGCCAACACACCTCCAGGCATGGAAAATGTTAGCGGTAGGTTTGTTTACCCATAACCATTAAATTAACAAATGTGAGAGAAAAGAAATGGATTTAAAAATGAACTCTGCAAAATGAAAACAGAACTTAAAGATTTGGAAAATTCTGTCGTACAAACTAAGGACATGTGTCCTAGAATTTTCACCAAGTATGTGGCTCTTCTGTTAAAGAGATTAAGCCTGTGACTGATGGATCTAACCAATTACCACAGCAGAAAGCCCATCAGCTTAGACTGACGGGGATAGAGAAAGAACAAAAGGAAGGAACTCTGTCTGCCTGTTGGAATTCTACAGGCAGGAAACAGGCCAAAGGAGCTACATCTGTTGTCTTCCAATAAAAAGACAATCCCTCTAAGTAACTCAGAGATCAGCAGAACTGTTGGAAGGAGTGTGCCTCAGTTTCAAAGCATGGAACCACAGCCTGCTGGGTTTCAAAGGATGGGACCATGGCCACCTAGGTTTTAAAGAGACAAATCTTCACCAACTTGGTTCAGAGGGTGGGGCTGTGATTCATGAGTGCCGGGTAGATGGGGTCACTGCACAAAGCTGAGGGGGCAGGTCTGCCATACCCCAGGGGCAGAAGAACTAGGACCTAGGTGGTGGAGTCACCTCTCAAATGGAGTAGGAGAATGGAGCTGCCCAAAGCTGAGGGAGCAGAGCTGCTGTCCCAGTGGGCCTGGAAGGCAGAGCTGAAGCCCAGGGCTCAGGGGCCTCCACCCAGAATCCAGAGGGCATGGCCAATACCCAGAGTCTGGATGGCAGGGCCATTGCCCAGATGGTCCCAAAGAACAGAGGATTATTGTCAAGCCTTGAGAGCTAATGTAAATTGTTCTGCTGGGTTTTGTACTTGCTGGGTACCTGTTATCACTTCTTTCCCTCCAATTTCTCCCTTTTGTAATGGAAATGTCTACCTTGTATCTATTGTACCATTGTACTTTGGAAACAGAAAACTTGTAGTCTAGATTTCACAGCTTTGCAAATGAAGAGGAATTTTGACTCAGGATGGAATATGCCTAAAATCTCACCCACATTTGATTTAGATACTTAAGAAGATGAGATTTTGGACTCTAGGTTGATTTAAGATCTTTTGGGATGATGTGATGTGGTGAATGTGTTTTGCATGTGGCAAGGACTTGAATTTTGGGGGACCAAATGGTGGAATGTTATGGATTGAATTGTGTCCCCCCAAAATGTGTTGTAATTCCTAACCTCTATACCTGTCCCCAGAGAACATCATGCTTGGTAAAGTAGAGGATCAGGGAAAGAGAGGAAGGCTCTCAATGAGATGGATTGACACAGTGGCTGCAATGATGGAGTGAAGCATAACAATGATTGTGAGGATGGCTCAGGACTGGGCAACGTTCCATTCTGTTGTACGTAGGGTTTCTATGAATTGGAAGCTATTCAATGGCACCTAACAACAACAACAACATACCTGTGGTTATAATCCCATTTGGGAATGTGTTGTCTTTGTTATGTTAACGAGCAGGATTAATGCAGTGTGTATCTTGAGTCAATCTCTTTTGAGATATAAAAGACATTAAACAAGCACGCTAAGCAGGAGAGATGGAGAAGAAAGATGCCAAGCCACATGAAGACTGCCCAAGAGCAGAAGCTCAGAAGCAACAAGGACCTTCCTCCAGAGCTGACAGAGAGAGGAAGACTTCCCCTATAACTGGCACCCTGAATTTGGACTTCTAGTCTCCTGAGTTGTGAGAAAATAAATTTCAGTTTGTTAAAGCCATCCACTTATGCTATTTCTGTTATAGCAGCACTGGATAATTCAGACAACCATCAACCTTTCACCAGATGGTTGTAGTATTCACTGATGATCCCTGCCTGAATCAATTATCCCAATAGGGGTTTGCAAAATGGCAATTTTCTAATTCTATCATTCCTTCTTCCTTTATGAGCTTGCATTCTTCTGTAAAAAGATTTTCCCTGGTCAACAGAGGCTATTTGGTTACTCTGAAGCACAGCTCCTAGTGAAAAGACAGGACATACCTGCATATTCTTTCTCTTTAACAACCAATTTTCCATGTAAGCTATTGGCAAATAGCAGTATAATTTAAGTACTAAATTTAAATTAAGAGATTCAAAGCAAATATGACAAAAGGGGTTTCCTCCGTTCGCTGGCCCCAGAAATAATTGTCACTGGGCAGGCTGCTTAGTGGACATTATACCTCTGATATCACCCCCTTGATTTCTCAGATTCCTTCTCAGGTTGGCTGATCCTAAATCTAAGATAAAAAGTGGCTATTGTATTGCAGTAGCCCCTGGTTATGTGATTTACGAGCTTGGTGCTCATTTTCCCACTATAATTAATTGGAAGGTGATTTTTCCAACGCCTCCCTTGGAAGAGTATGCCACAAGCAGATGGAATCCAGTATCACTTATTTTTCTCTTTGGCTTAAAATTTTATTTTAAGCATTCCAACGAGAACTCTTAATTACAAAACCTCAAATCAGAGTAAATAACTCCCCTTCATCCCCACTGACTACACCGTTTACATGTGGCTAGGCCGGCTGCTAACAAAAAACCTCAACTCTCCACCCAGCCAAGCAACACAAACTGCATGGAGCTCTTTAGTACATCCTCATAAATCCAGCCCCGCTCGCTGCTTCTTCATTCCAGCCCCTCTCCTCAGCCTCCGATCCCCTGCCTCTCTAGCCCCCCTGCCCCCCATCACTGTGCTCTGCCCAGCCCGCTGCAGCGTGGTGCTCCCTTCCTGAAATCAGATGCAGAGTTCCCTACCCTCTCTCTGACCCTTTTGCCGCCATGCTGCAACATAAGCTCCCGTCTAATTGCTGCTCTGCCTCTCTCAGCAGAACTTGACCTCTTTCTGGGTTCCCCTCTTAAAGCAACTGTCTGTGTTTTTCATTATGTTTGCCAAGATGTATTAGCTTGACCTTTTCCCGGATGAAGCTCATTTTGCTACTTTTTCTGAAACCTCTGAGGCAGCAAGTTTCAGAATGTAGCCTTTGGGGGGACATTTTTGGTCTATGAGCCTTCAGCCAAGACAGTTGAGTTAAACAGACTGCACCTCCTGGTACTGCCGGAGAACGGCCCCTTTAAGAAGTGGACACGTTCTCCTTCCAGTTCTAAACCTCAGTTGGAAGTTCAAAAGCCACAACTTGAACATACATGTCCTGCCCAGAAAACTGCCCCAGCCTTACGGCTGACTTTCTCTTACCAGGCTGCCATCCTCAAACCCAGCCCAGGCAAACACAAGCATCTCTCTTTAAGCATGGAAGTCTCAAAGCCTCCACCCTGAAAAGGAAGTTGAAAGCCAATTTCCAGGCACCCTCAGCTTCTGTAGTCAGATCGGCAACCTGGCAAGACAAAGCGGCTCCGTGTCAGCCTGTGTTTGCCCAGTGCAATGCCAGCCGAGAATTCTTCTCTGATCACTGTGCAGATGCCATCTCTGTTCTCAGCTAATCCTTCCCTTAAAAATAAAAGTGTTCACGAAACTGAGAGACAAGAGAGGGGAAAAGCAGAGTGATAAGAATGCTAATGCGATGAGGGGAGTTCTCCAGCATTTAGCTTTGCTAGCAAAAAAAAAAAAAAGTCATCTATGAAAAGCTGCAAGGCTCTCTTGCAGCCTGGAGCCTTGGCCAGGGGACAGATTTCTTTCCTTCAACTCAGTTTCTTCCAAGCTCTTTTCTTTCTTTTCTCTTTTAACTGAGCCCTCTTTGTCTGGGAAGCAATCCACAGACCCAGTGAGGCCTGTACTGTGCGGACCCTAGAAGCAGATGAAACTAACTCCCTGCTGATGGGGACACTGGACCATCTGAGGGTACAGTTGGGAGACCCTACTCCTCAGTCTAGTGGGGCCCTGAAACGGTCATACCCAGATCTCCCTGCTACTTTTTCTATCACTTTTCGTGCTGTTTCATTCCTTTTGCCTTCTTCTCCCTGACTTCCCTCCAATGACAAGCCCTTTCCTTTGGTGGCAACTATGACCAAGGGAGTCACCGGGCACAAGGCTACCTCCTCACACCCCCTTCCTCCACTTGGTATTTGACAAAGCTGATATGAAACGACTTGACATATCCAAGGATGGCCTTTTCCCTGACTTCATTGTTTGGATGCAGGACCCCAATGTCTTTGTAAATAAAATGCTATAACCTCAAGAGACTTGCCTGCTGTAGAGAGAGGAATAAATAAATCAATATGTAAATAAATCCACAAGAGCGAGGGGATGGACTGAGACTTTGCAAACTGTGATAAAGCAGCTTAGAAGATGGACGTTGCTGTATTTCTGGTGAGCGCTGATTGAAGGGCTGTGATTCCAGCCATGGGCTGTGGGAGAGAGAAAGCGAGCCGTGACTGAAATTCCCTCATGGATTGATTTGACTCAAATATATTCCAGGAGCCCGTCTAATTGCTGGTTCAGTCTCAGCCTTTGATTTTTCTTCTCTCAATTCCGTGCATTTCAAACAGTTTCTATCAAGGGGCCCTGAGCTGCACCCTCAGCCATATTGAAAATCCTTTTGGATTCATGATCGACCAAGTCTTCTGAGAACACAGTGCTGGGAATTTTGCCCTTGGCCGAAGGAAGAACCAGACGCTCCCTACCTGGGAGAAAAAGCAGGCTGGTAATTCCCAGGGAAGAAGTTAGTTGTTCTCATTTTGAATTGGAAGCACAGGTGGCAGGCTTTTACTGTTTACACAAATTCAGAGCTACATTGCTGTTGGGGTGGAGCCCGGGGGAAGGTGGGAGAAGAGTTTCCAATCTGGAGGGTCCTTGTGCAGTGTCCATCCAGCACAGAAAGCCACAGACACTGACCTCTGGAGTCTGACCCACGACCGTTCCACTAAGTCAGAGCTCTCTACTTCAACTCTGCTTTTTGACAACAACATGGATTACCATCTGATTCATTCTCTCTCTCTCTGTCTCTTTCTCCTTACTGTAGAAATTCCAAACATATATAAAAGTAGAGACAATCATAAAATGATTCCCCATACCCAGCTTCAGTAATTATCAACTCGTGGCCAACCATGATCACTTATATGTCCACACATTTTCACCACCATTCCTCATCTTGCCCAGCTGATTTTGAAGCAAACTCCAGATATCATGCCATTTAATCTGTAAATAGTTTAGCACATATCTCCAAAAGATAAGACCCTTTTTTGGACACAACAAGAATTCCATTATTGTGCCTAGCAATAATAACAATAATTTCTAACGTCTTCAAATGTCCAGTCAATGTTAAAATTTCCCCAATGTCTCAGTTTAGTACAATTGTTCAAGTCAAGATTCAAATAAGGTCCATATATTATAACTGGTTTATGTGGCATGTAATCTTTTTTCATGCGGATTCTCTCTTTCTTTCTCTTAAAATTTATTTTTTGAAGAAACTGTGTTATTTGAACTGTAGAGTTTCCCACACCTGTATTTTGCTGGTTGCACCCTGTGGTACTGTTTAGCATGTTCCTCTGTCCTGTGTATTATCTTTCAGTTGGTAGTTAGATGAAGAACTTCATTGAATTCAAATTTGTTTTTTGTTTTTTGTTTTTTTTTAACAAGAATACGTTATAGGTGGTGGCGTGTTCTTGTCTCTTTCCCTTTGGTCACAGGGTAGGAATGCCTTTCTTGAACCCATCGTATTTGGGTAGGGCCATCTGACTAGTTTTGACCACCAAATTGTGGGCAGTATTGATATACGTCACTTCTAAGCTCAAGTATTTAGTTGCTGGGAAAGAAACTTCTTTCCCTACTGTTACAGATTGAATTGTGTCCCCTAAAAATGTATGTCAAATTGGCTAGACCATGATTTCCAGTATTGTGTGATTGTTCACCATTTTGTGCTCTGATGTGATTTTCCTATTTGTTATAAACCCTAGCTCTATGATGATAATAAGGCAGGATTAGAAGCAATTATGTCAATGAAGAGGGACTCAATCTACAAAAAAAAAAAAAAAAGGTTGTATCTTGAGTCAAGCTCTTTTGAGATACTAAAGAGAGATGTGAGCAGTGAGACAGGGGACCTCATACCACCAAGAAGGCACTAGGAGTATAGTGTGTCCTTTGGGCCTGGGGTCCTGCATTGTGAAGCTCCTAGGCAAGGGGAAGATTGATGACATAGACCTTCTCCCAGAGCCAACAGAGAGAGAAAGACTTCCCCTAGAGCTGGCACCCTGAATTCAGAATTTTAGCCTCATAAACTGTGAGAGAATAAACTTCTGTTTGTTAAAGCCATCCACCTGTGGTATTTCTGTTATAGCTGCACTAGATAACTGAGACACCTACCACGATCCTTCTTTCTCCCTACACTATAACGACCAGTGATGTTCGAAATGGTGGCTCCTCCGTCAGCCTGGGTCTCAGGGTAAAGAGCACAGTGCAGAGCCCTGCTGATCCATGATGGATGCGTAGCATTACCAAAACAAACCTCTGTTGTTACAAGCCACTGAGATCTGGGGATTATTTGTTACCACAGCATAACCTAGCCTATCCTGACTGATATAATAGATCAGACATGCTTGAGGCAAAGAGACTATCTAGGGTGGCCTTG
Source organism: Loxodonta africana (assembly GCF_030014295.1). NCBI lineage: Eukaryota > Metazoa > Chordata > Mammalia > Proboscidea > Elephantidae > Loxodonta > Loxodonta africana. Next base: position 42,917,783 of record NC_087354.1, on the reverse strand, counting down.
AGATTGTACCACCTTCTTGAAGTTCCAGGGTCTGATGTAAGCTCCTGTGTGATTTATTGGTCCAGGAGTGATTATTCACTTTGGTGACACATCCAGAACTTCCTGGCCTGCCTCCCTCCACATACCCAGAATAGTGGAGGCCTCTCATCCCTCATGATGCCCTGCACTACCATAGGGCATGAGCCAAGGCCAAGGATGGCCTAAGAAACTCAAGGTGTGGTAGGTAGAGCAATGGCCCCTCGAAGATGTTATGCATTGGTGTTTCAATGATAGAATGCTCACCTTTCTTCTGGGATACCTGGGTTCAATTCCCACCTCGTGCACAGCCACCGCTCACTTGTCAGTGGAGGCTTGTGTGTTGTGATGATGCTGAATAGGTTTCAGCAGAGCTTCCAGACAGCCTAAGAAGAAAGGCCTGGTGATTTACTTCTGAAAATCAGCCACTGAAAACCCTATGGATCACAATGGTCCAATCTGTAACTGATCTTGTGGTAGTGTAGGACCCAGGCAGCATTTTGTTCCCTTGTGCGTGGGATACCATGAGTCAGGGCTGACTCAACAGCAGTTAACAACAACAAAGATGTCCACATCCTAATCCCTGGGAACTGTGACTATGGTGCCATATACGGCCAAAGGGACTTTAAAGATGTGACTAAGTTAAGGATCTTGAGATGGGGAGATTTATCCTGGATTACTCTGGTGAGCCCAATGTAATCACAAGGGAGCTCATAAGTGAAACAGGGAGGCAGGAATGTCAGAGTCAGGGAAAGATTTGAAGATGCTATGTGGCTAGCTTTGAAGATGGAGGAAGGGGGCTATCAGCCAAGGAATATAAGTAGCTTCTAGTAGCTGGAAAAGCCAAGAAAACAGAGTCTCCAGAGGGAATGCAGCCCTGCCAACACCTTGATTTTAGCCCAGTGAGACTTGTTTCAGACTTTTGACCTCCAGAACTGTAAGATAATAAGCTTGTGTTGTTCTAAGTAACAAGTCTATGGCAATTGATTACAGCAGCAATAGAAAACTATATACAACGGAAGACCCACTCCTGCTTCTGAGCATGCTCAGGAGCCCGTCGCCCAAACTTTCCAGAGCCACAGGACAAGATGTACTTGATGGAGCCCCTGGAGTCCCTGGTGACTGTCCTATGGCAATGGGGTCTGTCAATAGGCTGATTCCTATAGTGATTATGGTAGCTATTCTTCAAGCTCTTCCAAGTTTGAATCCTCTATTGTCCCTCATGTTGAAATTGCTATAACCCTTGAACCAATGTACTGTGTCTTCCTTATTCACTGCTATATATTGACCATGTAGGTTGTTGTTGTGTGCCATCAAGTCAATTTCAACTCATAGCAACCCTATAGGATAGAGCAGAACTGCCGCTATTGGGTTTCCTAGGCTGTAATCTTCACAGGATTAAATTGCCAGGTCTTTTCTCTCATGGAGCTGCTGGTGGGTTTGAACTGCCAACTTTTCAGTTAGCTTCAAAACGTGTAACCATTGCACCACCAGGGCTCTTTTGGCAATGTAGTAGAAACCAATAGCTCTTAAGTGAATGGAAGAAAGGATGAGTGAATAAATGGCATGAGAATTCTCTGAATATGTATATATTTCTTAATGATTTACTGAAAATCTCCAGCAAGAAGCACAGCCAGCTGAGTTATGCACAGTAAAAAAATTCAAAGAAAACAGCAAACGGATACAAAAAGTATTTAATGCTTTGCCCACTCGCAGCTTTGTCAGGTGCAAACACAAGCTGTATGATTGTTCTTCGCTGGCTGATTCTTTTTGATTTCTTCCGCGTGCATGTTTTATCTGTGTGTGTGCTTACAGAGGGGATTTCTGACGGTGCAACAGATCCTTCTTCCCCTGGGCACCTGTTTCCTCCAATTTATTAAAATTGAACTCATTTTTAGAGAAGTAGCATGATTTTGTAAGCAAGGATGTTCAGTGGGACCAGAATGAAGGCCACAAGCTCATATTTGTGTGACCTGAATCTAGTTTCACTCACTCACATTTATTCAAACCCCGTTATTGAATAACAACAAGGACAAGAATTAGAGTTCATGCTGTCATCAAACAACATTTTGGATGAGAGCTACAGAAGTAAAAATCCCATTTTCACAAAAAGAAGCATATCTCACTTAATGTCAGGGACCTGGTGCTGAAAAACAAGAAATTCTGCCCCCAAACACTGATCATTATTTTAAATAAAAAATAATGATAAATCGTTACATAACAGCCCCAAATTCCCAAATGATTTTCTAAAATATCACAGAAACCTGGCCAAATGCCTATACATGTAACAATCATCATGTTTGCATGTAAAATGCTTAAAAAGTCACTCTCTGATCATGAAACAAATTTATAAAATTATGACACTTAACTAAAAAATGAATCAAACACCAAAATGAAAAACCTAAAACTATAAAACTTCCAGAAGAAAATCTTTGCAGCTTTGGATTAGGTAAAGATACTTGCTTAGCTATGACACTAAAAACAAAACTTAATAAAAGAAAAAAAAATTGCTAAATTGAACTTCATCAAAATTAAGAACTTCTGCTCTTCCAAAGACATTATTAAAAGAATGAAAAGATAATTCAGAGATTGGGAGAAAATATTTGCAAATCACACGTCCAATAAAGGACTTGATTCAGGAATATATGCAGAACTCTCAAAACTCAATATTAGAAAAGAAATAGCCCAACTTAAAAAGGCGGGTACTGAAGGAAGAAGTCCAAACTGCACTGAAGGTACTGGCGAAAAACAAGGCTCCAGGAGTTGACAGAATATCAACTGAAATGTTTCAACAAATGGACACAGCACTGGAAGTGCTCACTTGTCTATACCAAGAAATTTGGAAGACAGCTACCTGGTCAACTGATTGGAAAAGATAAAGATGTATGCCTATTCCCAAGAAAGGTGATTGAACCAAATGCAGAGATTATCAAACAATATGTCAATATCACACACAAGTAAAATTTTTCTGGAGATCATTCAAAAGCGGCTGCAGCAGTGTATCACCAGGGAACTGCCAGAAATTCAAAGCCAGATTCAGAGGAGGATGTGGATCCAGGGATGTCATTGCTGATGTCAAGTGGACCCTGGCTGAAAGCAGGGAATACCAGAAAGATGTTTACCTGTGTTTTATTGACTATGAAAGGGCATTCGATTGTGTGGATCATAACAAATTATGGATAACATTGTGAAGAATGGGAATTCCAGAACACTTAATTGTGCTCATGAGGAACCTATACACAGATCAAGAGGCAGTCTTTCGAACAGAGCAAGGGGATACTGTGTGGTTTAAAGTCAGGAATGATGTGCATCAGGGTTGTATCCTTTCATCAAAGCTATTCAATCTGTACGCAGAGCAAATAATCTGAAAAGCTGGACTCTATGAAGAATGGGGCATCAGGACTGGAGGAAGACTCATTGACAACCTGCGTTAGGCAGATAACACAACCTTGCTTGTTGAAAGTGAAGAGGACTTGAAGCAGTTACTGATGAAGATAAAAGACCACAGCCTTCAGTATGGATTACACCTCGACATAAAGAAAATAAAAATCCTCATAACTGGACCAATACACAACATCATGATAAACAGAGAAAAGACTGAAGTTGTCAAGGATTACATTTTACTTGGATCCACAATCAACATCCATGGAAGCAGCTGTCAAGAAATCAAAAGATGACCCTTCAGCCAAAGATTGGACAGGTACATAAGACAAAGTGAGACTAAAGAGGCACATCAGTCCAGGGGCAAGGATTAGAAGGCAGGAGGGAACAGGAAAGCTGGTAATAGGGAACCTAAGGCTGAGAAGGGAGACAGTTGACATGATGTGGAGTTGCTACCAATGTCATAAAACAATACGTGTACTGATTGTTTAATGAGAAGCTAGTTTGTTCTGTAAACCTTCATCAAAGGACAATAAAAAAAAAAGTTTTCCTCATAGTTTAAGGCCTACTTGTAGAAAGAATCCTTTCCTCATCAAATTGCTTTGGTGTCTTGGTCAAATTTTTTTTATCATATAAGTGTGGAGGTATTATGAGACTCTCTACTCTGTTACGTTGTTCCATGTGTCCATCCTTATGTCAATATCACGCTGTCTGAATGCGATAGGCTTGTAATAAATCCTCCAAGGTTGTATTTAAAAAAAAAAAAATCAAAAGACGCACTGCAGTGTTGAAAAGCAAAGATGTCACCTTGAAGACTAAGGTGCATCTGACCCAAGCCATGATGTTTTCAATCGCCTCATATGTATGCAAAAGTTGGACAATGAATAAGGAAGACCAAAGAAGAATTGATGCCTTTGAGTTGTGGTGTTGTTGAAGAATATTGAATACACCACGGACTGCCGGAAGAACGAACAAATCTGCCTTGAAAGAAGTACAACCAGAATGCTCTTTAGAAGCAAAGATGGCAAGACTATATCTCACATACTTTGGACATGTTATCAGGAGGGATTAGTACCTGGAGAAGAGCCTCATGCTTGGTAAAGTAGAGGGTCAGCGAAAAAGATGAAGACCCTCAACAAGATGGATTGACTCATTGGCTTCAACAATGGGCTCAAGCATAACAATGGTTGTGAGGATGGCACCGGATGGGGCAGTGTTTTGTTCTGTTGTACGTAGAGTCATTATGAGTTGGAACTGACTTGAAGGCACCTAACAACAAGAACAAAATGTGTGAAATATTTAAACAGAGACTTTACTGAAGAAGATATACGGTGGAAACATAAGCACATAAAAAGATGCTCATCATCATTAGTCATTAAGGAAATGTATTACACACCTATTAGAATGCCTAACATTAAAAAAAAAAAAAAAAGCTGACGATACCAAGTGCTGACAAGGATGTGGTGCAACATGAAGTCTCATTCTTTGCTGATGGGAATGTAAAATTGCACAGCCACTTTGGAAAACAGTTTGGCAGTTTCTTATAAAGCTAAACACACAATTATCATGTAACCTAGCAATCCCTCTCCTAGATTTTTATCAAAAAGAAATGAAAAATTATGTTCATGCAAAAACCCGTATGTGAATATTTATACTGGGTTTGGTCATCATCATCAAAATCTGGAAACAACTCAAATGTTCCTCAGTTATGGAATGGATAAATGAACTCTAGTCTATTCATGCAATAGAATATTATTAGCTATAAAAAAGAACAAACCATGATGCACACATCAACATAAATGAATTTCAAATGCACTACGCCAAGTGAAAGAAACCAGACTCAAAAGGCTGCATACTGTATGAGCCCATGTACATGTCATTCTGAAAATGCAAAACTATGGGGACAGAAAATAGATCAGGGGTTGCCAGACGCTGGAAGTGGGGAGAGGAGTTGACCACAAAGGGGCACAGGGGAATTTTTTGAGTGCTGGAAATATTCTATATCTTGATTATGGTGGGGATTACGTGTTTGCCAAAACTAGAAGGATTGCACACTTTCTAAAATAGTGAACTTTACTATATGTAGATTATACCGTAATAAATGACAGCTACAAAACAAACAAAAGCCAGTTGCTTTGTATGCAGTAGCCTGTATCGTTCCCACGACCCTTGTGGACACTGAGCAGTCTTTTCAAAACATCTGCACATGATTCTGATATTCTATGCCATTTGTATTTGGAAAGTAAGCTAAGATTTTTTCTACGTGCTATTTTGTTAAAATATCGAATTGAGGTTTGGGGATGTAAATATAATTTTTTTCCTGTGTAAACATCAGCCAAAAATATATTGAGAAGTACATATGTTCAATGAAGTTTGGGTATTAAAAACCCAGAGGAATTCTACTGGGAAAACAGACTGGAGAGACATTCTGCAGAGCGTGCCAGTACCGTGAACTCTATTTTTACACCCTGGCTGACAGCCTATACCATCACTATTGGAGTGACACGTATAAGACAAATTCTGTTGAATAAAAAAATTCCTCTGTATGTGCATATCTTTTGCAGTCACTGACAGTTAAACTGGCCAAAAAAAAAAAAAAAAAATAGAGGAATCCAAAAGAGTTGAATAATTTAAAGAATAAAGGATGATCTAATATTGGTTAACATTAATATTGATTTCTGTATGCAGTATCTAGAGAATATGCAATCTTTTCATGTCCATGGAATCTTTACAAACGTTGACATCTTAGTCTGTGAGATATTCTAAAATGTATAAATAGAAGAAGCTACATTCTCCGATTACAATTCAATGTTACCATAAATAAACAATGGGAGGATAACCAAAAATTTCTAACTACTTGGAATAAAATTGCAATTACAGAATGTCTGGTAAACATTGATATTGCAAAAACTACATATCAAAATGAATGGGCTGTAGCCAAAGCTGTACTTGGAAGAAAATGTATAGACTTTTAAATACATCAATTACCAAATAAGAAACCACGAAAATGAGCAACGAATGAAGTAATCAATTGAATAAACGTTTAGTGGGTAAGGAATCAATCAATAAACATTTCATGAGCAAGGAAATTAGAGAAAAACAATGAAACAAACTTTAGAAAAATAGGATAAATGGAAAACATTAAAAAATTTTAATGACCAACTTTGAAAACAGGAAGAGAGACAGAATAAGTCAGATATCTGGTCAGAGGCAAGAGGGGAGCAATAAAATAGACTATGGATAAAGTAGTCTAATCAAGAAGAAAGAGAATAAAACACAACTATAGAAAATATAGTGTTTTTTTTTTTATAGAAAATATAGAGTAAGAAAGGAGCTGCAGCCATAAATATAAATGAAATTTAAAGATTGTAAATTCTATGCTATAGAATTCATAAAGATTTATAAAGATATAAATTCTAGGAATCCTATGCTATGCATTTGATAATCAAGAGGAAATGAGAGATTTTCTAGGAAAATATCAGTTGCTAAAAGTGTGCAAGAAGCAGCATAAAATCCAGAGGCATTATTAGAGCTAAGGTAAAAAGTATGGATTTTGGAGTCAGTTACTCATTGTTTCAGGCCTGAGCTCTGCCTCGTAGTAACTTTAGCAGATTATTTAACCTTTCTCGGCCTCAGCTTTCCTACCTGTAAAATGGTACAAACAGTAGAATCTATACCATAAGAATGTGGTGGAGATTACTGTATGGCTATATGGCTCGTTTGGTGCACTGTTGTGATTACTAAAATTTAAAGAGATTGTGGAAGAAATAAAAAAATATGGTCAGAGTTATTCCTCATCAGAATACTGGAAGCAAAGTGTTTCACAGCTTCCACTGCTATTTAAGCTGTTTCAGAACCTAGAAAAAGAAGAAAGGTATCTCATTTCTTTTCAGGAGGCTAGCACACTCCGACACTAAAATCTGACCAAGACGGCACATGAAAGAAAAGTACAGACCAACCCTCTGAGAGATACAGATGTAAACTTTCCAAATAAAGTATTAGAACTCAATTTCAGTGTTATTTATATATAGTATATAAATCAAATTAATACTTCTTTATTATGTTTCTGATTATATAGTACGATAGTTTCCTGTTGCTGCTGTAACAAACTATCACAAACTTGCTGGATTAAAACAACACGAATTTATTCTCTTACAGCTTTGGAGCCCAGAAGTCTGAAAGCAGTCTCACTGGAGCAAAACCAAGGTGTTGGAAGGGTGTGCTCCCTCCAGAGACTCTAGAGGAGGATTTACTTCCTTGCTTTTTTTCAACGTCTAGCGCTGTATTCCTTACCAATTTCAGCTTCTAGCTTCCACCTGTCTCTCTTGGCTCATGGCCCCTCTCTCCATCTTCAAAGCATCTTCAAATTTCTCTCTTTCTCCACCAGGGTCATCATATCACCTTTTCTCTTCTCTGTGTGTGAAATTTCCTTCTGCCTCCCTCTTATAAGGGTACATGTGATTGCATTTAGGGCTCACCCAGATAATCTAGGATAATCTTTCCATCTCAAGATCCTTCACTTAATCACACCAGCAAAGTCACCCCCCCTCCTTTTTTTGCATACAAATTAATATTCATAGGCTTCAAGGATTAGGATGTGACTATCTTTGGGGAGAGCATGTTTTAGTCTACCACAGTCTGCCCTCTGGCCCCAAAGATTCACATTCATCCTACATGTAAAATATATTCAGTCATCCCAATATCCCTCAAAGTCTCAATCTATTACAGCACCAATTCAAGCCCAAAATCTCATCAGCATAAAGGTCCCAAAATTCATCATCTAAATCTTCTAAATCAGGTATGGGTGAGCCTCTGGGTATGAGCTATCCTGGGGCAAAATTCCTCTCCAACTGTGAGTTGTGAAATTATTAAGCAAGTAATCTGTTCCCAAAATACAGTAGTGGCACAGGCATACTATAACAACTGTAGACATTTTCATTCCAATGGGGGAAAATGGAAGGAATAAAGGAGGCCAATTTTGAAATCCATGAGGGAAAATTCCGATAGGTTTCAAGACCTAAGAGTAATCCTCTGTGGTTCAAGACTCCACCATCTGGGCCTGCAGCTCCAGCCTTGGGGCCTGAGACTCTGCTCTCAGAGTTATCCTTCTCTTTCTTGAAGGGTAGCACATGTCTGTAGCTAAGTAGTTTTATTAGACCCTTTCCTGCTTGTAGAATTTTGAGAGTCCAAAAGCCTTCCTTTATTCCATCCTCTCTCTGTCATTTTTAGTCTAAGTTGTGGTGTTTCTGCTGTTATAACATTCTCAAAAGTCTGTTGGTCTCCCTTGTATGTCAAACAGATTCTCACCATTAGACAAAGAGGGTCCTTAACAGATCTTCCGTGGATAATCCCATCCCTATTGCTGGCTTCTGCTGAGATGGTTGAGTAGATCCATGATTCACAACCCTAATCTCTTCAGCACTAGAAAAAAAAGGTTGTCCAGCCACCTCTGGCCTTCTCTCCAGAGCACACTTCCCTAACAGTGAATCTCCTGGTATTAGCATCTTTTACAATCTGGACAGCCTGAAAATTTCCCAGGTCATCAAGTGCTGGCTCCTTTTTGCTTAACAATTCTTTTCTCAATTTGTGTCTTTCCTTTCACATTTTACATAAGCAGCCAGAATACACCAGGCTATGACTTCAGCACTTATCTGGAAAATCTCCTCAGCTAAATATACAAGTTCATTGTTTACAAGTCTGCTTTTTACACAACCGTAGGATGCAATTCAGCTAGGCCTTCTGCCACTATATAATAAGAATCTCCTTTCCTTCGGTTTCCAATAACACGTTCATTTCCTTCTGAACTGTTGTTAGAAGAGCCTTTAACATTCATATTCCTACCAACATTCTGTTTATGATGATATATGTATTCTCTAAGATGATACAAGCTTTCTCTACTGTGCTTCTCACTTCCTCCTGAGCCCTCACTGGCAGAGTCTTCAACACTCATATTTCTGCCAACAGTCTGTTCAAAGTAATCTAGACTTTTTCTATCACGTGCCTCAAAATTCTTCCAGCCTCTCTACCCATTATCCAATTCTAAAGACTGTTCTACATTTTTAAGTATTTGTTACAGCAGCACCCTACTTCCAAGTACCAAATTCTGTATCAGTCAGGGTTCCACCAGAGAAACAGAACCAGTGGGATATATGTACTAAGAGATTTATTGCAAGGAATTGGTTTATGCAATTGTGGGGACTGGCTAGGAAAATCCAAAATCTGTAGGGCAGGCCATCAGGAAGGGCAGGCTAGAACACTTGGGCACAAGATGAAGATGCAGTCTACAAGTAGAATATCTTCTTCAGGGGCAGCTCATTTCTGCTCTTAAGGCCACTCAAATGTTTGAATCAGGGCCAACCAGATTCTATGATAATCTTCTTTACTTAAAAGTCAACTGATTATAGGTTGTAATCACATCTACAAGATACCTTTACAACAATACCTAGATTAGTATTTGATTAAATAACTGGGGGCTGTAGCCTAGCCAAGTTTACACTTAAAACTGGCCATTACATACAGTAAATAGATGATTAACGAAAAACATTCTGACAATCCAGAAACATAAAATAATGTAATAAAAAATAGCAGGGGACTTACTACCCAGGAATACCACTGCTAACCTCTTGGTGAACATCCTTCCAGACTTTATTCTACACAAATACAAAGTACACACATGCACACACATTTAAAAATAAGATCATAATATAAATTCTGTTAATAATTTTCATAAAAGAAAATAGCTATATACCGTAAAACCTGCGAAAGCCGGAATCTGTGTCCGGTTGAAACCTGCCAGGGAAGGAAAACTCAAATACTTTCCACTAAAAGGAGCAATAGAAAAGTGGTAAGACCACACCCTGTCAAAGGTGGAAAACTCGCAAAATCCAGAAAAACAAGGCAGTTTTGTCGAGTTCTGGCTCTCACAGGTTTCACTCTGTTTGATTATTTTAGAAGCGATACATGTTCATGACAAAACATTCAGAAAGAAAGTATATATTATTCAAAGTTCTATCACTCAGAGATAAATCCTCTTTAATAATTTGGTGTCTTTTTAAGGTTTTTTTCCAGATAGATAGATAGACAGATGCATGCATTTTATTCTAGGGCATACCATAATTTATTTAACCACTCCCTCTTTAGTGACCCTTGCGTCAGTCAGAATTCTTTCTATTGCAAATGACAAAAACTCAACTCCAACTAGCTGGTGAGAAACAAAGGAATATATTGGCTTAAGTAATTGGGGGGTTAAGGCACAGCTGGAACTAGAAGTCCAGTGAGGTCAGACTTTTCTCTCTCCAGCTCTTGGTAGATTCTCTCCACAGCCTGACTTCTACCAGCCCCTCTTAACTCACTTTTTGTTGACTAAACAATCTGTGGCAGAGACTGCTATTAGTCTACCCAGTTCCTAATAGAACTCTAATCTTATTTTGGGAACCAGCATATCCAGGTGAAAACTACATTTCTGAGCCTCCTTGCAGGTAGGACTCAGTTATGGTCAATAATATATAAAAGTCATAAGAGGGTTATAGGCAAAGCTCTTTAAAGGATGTTGACTCACCTGGCATGCACCCTTCTGCCCTGTCCGTTTTACTTCCTTTTCCTGCCTGGCAGATAGATGTGATGAGTGGGACTATAGCAGTCATTTTGTGACCATGAGGTACCTGGGGAAGGAAGCTACATGCTAAAAAAGCCAGAGGAGAAAGACAGAAGAATCATGGGTCATTGATATTAACATGGAGCTGCTGTACCATTCTGGACTGCCACCTCAAATTTCTTTTACATGAGTGAATAATAAATCCCTACTTTTTTATTCCACTATTATTTGAGTTTTCTATTACATGAAGCAGACTCAATCCCTAATTTAGGTGCAAACTGGTAGAAAGAGTATCCAAAACCAAACCAAAACCTGTTGCCGTCAGGTCAATTCTGACTCATAACCACTGCACTACCAGGGCTCCTTCAGTTTACCAGTAGTTCTGTCCAAATAACTCTGGCATAAAAGCCCCAAGGAAAACTGTAACTGGCTTGACTTAGATCTATGCCTGTCCTTCCCTGAGGCCAGGGAGATGTGCATCAACTAGGGTATATGTTGTCTCAAGAAACAGAAAAGCTCACCTTAAAACGACCACTTAAACAGAAGCTGCCATTTCCACTTCCATCTCATTGGCCAGAGCTGGTTACAAGCAGGGTTAGCAAATAAAATACTGCACACCCAGTTAAATTTATATTTCAGATGAACAAAGGGTCATTTTTAACCTAAGTTATATCCTATGCAATATTTGGGACATACTTATACTGAAAAATTGTTTGTTTATCTGAAATTCTCATTTAACTGAGTGTCCGTTGTTTTTATTTGCTAAATCTGGTAATCCTGCTCACATAGCTACTCAGAGCTATACAGGAAGTTAGGATGGTGAATTGAATATTTAGCTCTCCAGGCTCTGTATTTGAGGAGGCAGAAGGTGGAAATGTTGATGATAGGTGTTAGATTAGCTAACCAATAGCACCTGCTCCTGGATTGCCTTATTCTTTTAGCCCCCACTTCTTCCCTGTCTGAAACTAATTTTGGGACCCAGCTTTTTGTTGCTTGTTTTGCCCTGGGATGTATTTGTCTATCCTTTGATTTTCAATGTGGCTCTGTCACCTCGTTCTAGGTAGAGCTCCAGAAAATAGCTTCTAATCATTTTGCTTTGAAAAAGAACCCCGATCCGAACCTTTCTCTTTTAATAGAGGGATGCAGCCTTCTTGAGTATTTGATGGTATTTGCCTTCTTCCTTAATGTATTATGTTTGTGTCTTTGTTTACTTTCCCCCTTTTCTATGGCTCTTGACTCCTGTAATGACTCTGTTTTCTTCTTTTTTTCTTTGAGGATTTGAAAGCTACAGATCCTATGTCTGACCTACCTGAGGTTAATTTTACCTTAATGTTTGTAACCAGTATATTTGAGCACATATTTCTCAAAGAACTCCCTGCTGAACAGGAGAAAACTGTTGGCCAATCTCACTCCTTACCTCCCTAGCTACTTCCCAATCTTGTTGAAGAATTCCGGAGTACCACTGATGGTTTTACATTAAATGTCTTGTCTTTAAAGAAACTTTAAAAAAACATTTGCACTGTAATTTACAACCACAGTATCAGCATTGTGATTTCACTCTGGTTCTCAGTTTTTCATACTTTCCCTCCCCCTTTCTTGACACCTTTTTTATGGTTCTTTTTTTTTTTTTTTACTGGGATTCTTCTTTGGGGAAATTTTCTGAGAGGGTATGTGGGTGGCATCCTCCGAGTCACTGCACATCTGAGCATGTTTTTCTTTTGTCCTCACACATGAAACAATCATTGGCTTGGCACAGAATCTACTGGGAATCCTTTATCCTCAGACATCTGCTAACATTGCTTAGCCACCTCCTGGCTTTTAGTATCACAGAAGAAAAGTCCAGCACCAATCTGGTTCTCTCTCATGGGTATGAAATAAAATTTTTCCTGGCTGGATAATTTTAGAATGTTCTGGTCACCATGAGTCAGAATCGACAGCAACTAACAACAACGACAAGGCTTTCCAAAAATCAACCAACTGTTCTTGATAAAAACACTCAACAGACTAAGAATAGAAGGTGTATTTGTTTTCTATGGTGCTGCAACAACCCACAAAACTTAATGGCTTAAGACAACACAAATGTATTATCTTACAGTTCTGTAGGTTAAAAGTTCAACATGGGTCTCACTGGGTTAAAATCAAGGTGTTGGCAGGGCTGCATTCTGGAGGCCCTAGGGGAGAATTGCCTTCATACAGTTTCTAGAGGCTGCTGGTATTTTCTTGGCTTGTGGCCCCCTTCCTCCATCTTCAAGCCAGCAACAGAGCCTCTTTCTGAACCTGATTCCAGAGTCATCTCTCTCTTACTCTTTTTCATCGCTCTTTCACATTTAAGAACCCTTGTGACTACATGGAAATCCTGGTGATGTAGTGGTTAAGTGCCACAGCTGCTAACCAAAAGGCTGGCAGTTCAAATCCACCAGGCACTCCTTGGAAACTCTATGAGGTAGTTCTACTCTGTCCTATAGGGTCGCTAGGAGTCAGGACTGACTCAAGGTTTGGTATTTTGTGATTACACTGGGCCCGCCCAGATAATCCAGGATTATCTCCCTATTTTAATTCCCAATTGCCATATAATCTAATATATTCACAAATTCTCAGGATTTGGATATGGACATCTTTGGGGAGACATTATTCTGCCTATCACAAAAGGGAACTTCCTTAACTTGATAAACCCACAGCTAACATCATACTTAATGGTGAAAGACAATGTTTTTTTCTTAAATCAAAGGTAAGACAAGGATGTCACGCTCTTGGATATTGTATTATAGGTTCTAGCCAGGGCAATTAAGAAGAAGAAATAAAAGGTACCCAGATTGGAAAAGAAGTAAAACTATTTCTACTAAGATGACATGATCTTGTATACAGAAAATCCTAAGGACTCCATTAAAAAAAGATTGGATCATCTCACTCCAACAAGGCTGGCATTAATCCAAAAAACACAAAATAATAAATGTTGGAGAGGCTGTGGAGAGATTGGAACAATTTTACACTGCTGGTGGGACGTCAAATGGTACAACCACTTTGGAAATCGATTTGGCGCTTCCTTAAAAAGTTAGAAATAGAACTACCATATGATCCAGCAATCCCACTCCTTGGAATATATCCTAGAGAAATAAGAGCCTTTACACGAACAGACATATGCACACCCATGTTTATTGCAGCACTGTTTACAATAGCAAAAGCATGGAAGCAGCCAAGGTGTCCATCAACAGATGAATGGATAAATAAATTATGGTATATTCACACAATGGAATACTACGCATCGATAAACAACAGTGAGGAATCTGTGAAACATTTCATAACATGGAGGAACCTGGAAGGCATTATGCTGAGTGAAATTAGTCAGTTGCAAAAAGACAAATATTGTATAAGACCACTATTATAAGAACTTGAGAAATAGTTCAAACTGAGAAGAAAATATTCTTTTGTGGTTAGAAGGGGGGAGGGTTAGACAAAGCTTTCTTAGATACGACACCAAAAGCACAACCAAAAAGATAAACTGGACTTCATTAAAGTTAAAACCTTAGGTGCTTCAAAGCTTCACCATCAAAAAATAAAAAGACAGCCCACAGAATGGGAGAAAATATTTGTAAGTCCTATACCTGTGGAAAGGAGCCCTGGTGGTGTAGTGGTTAAGCACTCAGCCATTAACCAAAAGTTGGTTTGAACCCACCAGCTGCTCCAGGGAAGAAAGATGTGGTGGTCTGCTTCCCTAAAGATATACAGCCTCGGAAACCTTACGGGGCAGTTCCAACCTGTCCTGTAGGGTCACTATGAGTCGGAATCAACTCGATGGAAATGGGTTATTCCTGTTAAGGGTATAGTATCCAGGATATACAAAGCACTCTTAAAATTCAACCCAATTTTAAAAATGGGCAAAGGATTTCAGCAGACACATCTCCAAAGAAAGTATACAAATTGCCAATAAGCACATCAAGAGATGCTTAACATCATTAGTAATCAAGGAAATGCAAATCCAAATCACAATGAGATACCACTTCACATCCATTAAGATGGCTAAAATAGAAAAGACAGACAATAAAAAGTGTTGACAAGGATGTGGAGAAATTGGAACCTTCATACATTGTTGGTAGGAATGTAAAATGGTTGCAGCCACTTTGGAAAACCATCTGGCAGTTTCTCAAAACGCTAAACATAGAGTTTCCATATGACCCAGCAATTCCACTTCCAGCTATATAACCAAGAGAAATGAAAACGTATGTCCACAGAAAACCTGTACACAATGTTTATAGCAGCATATTCATAATAGGCCCAAAGTGGAAATAGCCTAAATATCCATCAACAGATAAATGGATAAATAAAATATTCTATATCCATACAATGAAATATTATTTAGCTATAAAAAATAAGGAAGTTCTGGTGTTTGCTACAACATGGATGAACCTTAAAAGCATTATGCCAAGTACAAGAAGCTAGCCACAAAAAGCCACGTATTGTGTGTATTATTCCATTTATAATTTTTTTTTATGAAATGTCCACAATAAGCCACTCTACAGAGATAGGAAGTAGATTAGTAGTTGCATAGGCCTGCGGAGGATTGTAGAGAAATGGAGAGTGACTGCCAAGGCTACAGAGTTTCTTCTTGGGGTAATGAAAATGTTCTAAAGTTGATTGTGGCGATGGGTGCACATCTCTGTGAACATACTGAAAGCCATTGGATTGTACACTTTAACAGGCAAATTTTATGATATGTGAATGGTATCTCAATGTTGTTGTTGTTGTTGGAACCCTGGTGGTGCAGTGGTTAAGACCTCTGCTGCTAACCAAGAGGTTGGCAGTTCAAATCCACCGGCTGCTCTTTGGAAACCCTATGGGGCAGTTCTACTCTGTCCTGTAGGATTGCTCTGAGCTGGAATCTACTCAACGGTAATGGGTTTGGTTTGGTTTTTTTAGTTGTTGTTCGTTGCCATTGAGTTGGCTCTGACTCATGGTGACCTCATGCATAGCAGAACAAAACATTGCCGGGTCCTGTGCCATCCTCACAATCATTGGTAGATTTGAGCCTGTTGTTGCAGTTACCATGTCAGTCCACTTCATGGAAGGTTTCCCTGGTTTTCACTGACACTTTACCAACATGATGTCCTTTTCTGGCAATTAGTCTTTCCCGATGACGTGTCCAAAGTAAGCAGACAAGTCGTTCCAACCTTGCTTCTAAGGAGCATTCTGGCTGTACTTTTTTTAAAGACTGATTTGTTTATTCTTCTGTAAGGCCACAGTCTGTCAGTTTGTCTGTCACTTTGTTGTATGTGGTGGCTTGCATGTTGTGGTGATCCTGGAAGCTATACCACCAAAAAATCTCAAATACCAGCAGGGTCGCCCATGGTAGACAAGTTTCAGCGGAGCTTCCAGGCTAAGACAGACTAGGAAGGAAGGCCTGGAGATCTACTTCCGAAAATTAGTCAATGAAAACTTTAGGGGCAAAACTTTATATCTCAATAAAGGTGTTTTAAAAAAGTCATCTCAGCCTGTCATCTGCTGTCCCTTTTGATCTGAAGATGACCTTCTATTATTTATTTGATTATTTCCCCTGCACCTGCTTCTGGAGCTTCTACTTCTGAGCCTCCAGAACTTCCTGAACCTATCCTTCTGGAACCTTCTGCTACATAGAATGTGTTTCTGGGAACTGCCTTCTATTCAAGGCCACTCAGTATTGCACGCCTCCGAAACCACCGCGCACAGAGAACACACGTGAAACATGCACCAAAGCCCACCTCCCACCCCCACCCTCAACCCCAATGGAGTTTTGCAATATCATGGCCCTTTGCATGTCCATTACTGTCTTGTTGCTGTTGTTTCTCAAAATCTTCCTCTGTCTGTTTCTTAAGACTTTTGGGAGAATTCCTTAGGCCAAACTTCTAATTAGGTGGTTTCAAAATCTGACCAAAACCCAAAACCAAACCCGTTGTCGTGGCTATGAGTTGATTCCGACTCATA
This sequence comes from Loxodonta africana, assembly GCF_030014295.1. Taxonomy (NCBI): domain Eukaryota; kingdom Metazoa; phylum Chordata; class Mammalia; order Proboscidea; family Elephantidae; genus Loxodonta; species Loxodonta africana. The sequence continues at coordinate 42,900,838 of NC_087354.1, read as the reverse complement.
GCAACCCCATAGGACAGAGTAGAACTGCCCCATAGGATTTCCAAGACTGTAATCTTTATGAAAGCAGACAGCCACATTTTTCTCCCACTGAGCAGCTGGTGGGTTCCAACCACCAACCTTTTGGTTAGCAGCCGAGTGCTTAACAACTGTACCACCAGGGCTCCCTCAAAATCTGACAGTTCATTAAAATCTCCTCCAACAGTTTGTTGAAGATATAGATTCTGAGCCCCCCACGGCCCCCCAGTCCCTATGATTCTGATTCCACAGATGTAGGGTAGGGCCCAGAGACTACTTTTTAATAAATGTACTGGGTGATTGGTGACTTTAATTCAGCCAGTTGGGCATTTAGAAACCACTTATATAATTCACTAATTCCGTGTTCTGTAATATCCATTCTGCTATTTACTGCTCTATTGAGCATTTTACTTTAGAAATATTTTTCATCCCTAAAAGCTTTTGTTCTCAGGTGGCAGGTTTTTTTTTTTTTCCCCTTCCTTTTCTATCACCACAATGTCCTCTCAAATCTCACCAAGAATACTAATGAGAGGGTTTTTTGTTTTGTTTTGTTTTTAAATTCTCTCCCTTTTTTTCTGTATTACTCTCTGTGTGTACTCACAATGCTCACATTCTAAGTGATTTATCTTCTCCTTGGCCTGTGGCATCAGGGTTTTAATGCTTGGTGTGGTGGGGGCAGAGGCACCCTCTAGCTGAAAGGTTAGAGGGTCAAGTCCACCCAGGGATGCCTTGGAAGAAAGGTCTGGTGATCTACTTCTGAAAAATCAGCCACTGAAAACCCTATGGAGCACAGACCTACTCCGACATACATGGCATTGCCATGAGTCGGAGTCGACTCAACGGCAACTGGTTTACCGGTGGGTGCAGTAGGGGCACCCAGTACACTAACAGGCAACTCAACTGGCAGCAGACTTGAGCTAAAGTGACCGTATCTCCTCTGAATTGCTGGAAATTTCCATCAACAATCATCCTACAAGTACTTATCTATCACCTTCTAAAGCAGTGCTTCTCCACATTGGCTGCACATTAGAATCACCTAGAGAACTTTCGGAGCCCTGGCGGCACAGTGGTTGAGAGCTCAGCTGCTAACCAAAAGGTTGGCAGTTCAAATCCACAAGGTGTTCCTTGGAAACCCTATGGGACAGTCCTGCTCTCTTCTATGGGGTCGCTATGAGTCAGAATTGACTTGACAACGGGCTTTGGTATTTTGGAGAGAGTTTAAAAATTCCATTGCCTAGGCTATGAGTCAGAATCGACTCGATGGCAATGAGTTTGATTTTCTGGGTTTTTAGGCTGCACCCAGAGTAATGAAACCAGAGTTTCTGGAGCTGCATCTCAGGCAGCAGTCCTTTCTAAAGTTTCTCAGGTGATCCCAATGTGTACCTAAGGCTGCAAACTGCTGTTCTACCCTAAATCCACACATCAAACCTGGAGATCTTAGTAAAAAGCAGATTTTGATTCACGAAGTGTGGAATGGAGTGTAAGATTCTGCCTTTCTGACAAGTTTCCATGTGATGCCAATGCTGTTGATATTTGGACCATACTTTGAAGACCATGGGTCTAAAGCAGTGGCTTACACCTCAGCTTAAAGAAAAAAAAAGTCCTCCCAACTCAGCTAAGCAGCATTGTGATAAACAGAGAAAATACTGACATTGTCAAGGATTTCATTTTACTTGGTTCCACAGTGCTCATGGAAGTGGCAGTCAAGAAACCATACAATTTTGCATTGGGCAGATCTGCTGCAAAAGACCTCTTTAAAGTGTTAAAAAGCAAAGATGTCACTTTGAGGACTAAGGTGTGCCTGACTCAAGTGATGGTATTTTCAATGGCCTCATATGCATGCCAAAGCTGGACAATGTATAAGGAAGACTGAAGAAGAATTGATGCCTTTGAATTACGGTGCTGGCAAAAAATATTGAATATAGCATGGACTGTCAGAAGAAGGAACAAATCTCTCTTGGAAGAGGTACAGCCAGAGTGCTCCTTAGAATGGAGGATGGCAAGACTTCATTTCACATACTGACATGGATTGAATTACGTCCCCTCAAAAACATGTGTATCAATTTGGCTAGGCCATGATTCCCAGTATTGTGTGGTTGTCCTCCATTTTGTGATAGTAACTTGATGTTAAAGAGGATTAGAGTGGTATTTAACACCCTTACTAAGGTCATATCCCTTATCCAATGTAAAGAGAGTTTCCCTGGAGTGTGGCCTGCACCACCTTTTATCTTACTGGAGATAAAATGAAAGGGAAGCAAGCAGAGAGTGGGGGACCTGATACCATCAAGAAAGCAGCGTCAGGAGCAGAGTGTGTCCTTTGGACCCAAGGTCCCTGTGTGGAGAAGCTCCTAGTCTGGGGAAAGGTTGATGAGAAGGCTGACAGGGAGAGAAAGTCTTCCCCTGACACCCTGAATTTGGACGTTAGCCTAATTTACTGTGAAGAAATAAATTTCTCTTTGTTAAAGTCATCCACTTGTGGTATTTCTGTTATAGCACCACTAGATAACCAAGACAGAATTTGGTACCAAGAGAATGGGGTGCTGCTCTAACAGATACCTAAAATGTAGAAGCGGTTTTGAAACTGCGAATGGATAGAGGAGTGGCAGCGGCAGAGGACCAGCAGCAGCAGAACCAGGAGACCAGCTCGAGAAGGCACTGGAGCCAACTCACAGAGTGAGAGCTTAGTGTCTGTGCACAGGAAGCTTCCCGGCAGAGTAGCATGCCTGCAGGCACTTATCCGTGGAGCTACTGAGCTTTGGAACGCTTGCCCCAACAGGGTAGATGCAGGCGTGAGGCCTGAGAAGCCAAGAGGCCAAGAAACCAGGAGGCAGAAGCTGGAAAGACAAAGAACACAAGAAGCCAAGCTGCCTGTCTCAAAAGGTATGGCTATGGCCTCTGGTGTTTCTAAGGGTGAGCTGTCACTCAAAGGGACTAGGAAAAATGTGCGTCTAGAGCCGAGGGAACGGAGTTGCCATCCCAGTGGGCCTGGACGGTAGAGCTGAAGCCCAGGGCTGAGGGGCCACCACTCAGAATCCGGAGCATGAGGCCAATACCTAGAGTCTGGAGGGCAGGGCCATGGTGTAAACTGTCCCAGGAACAGAGGATTATTTTCAAAGCCTTGAGGGAGAACGTAATGTGTTCTGCTGGCTTGCTTGGTGCCTGTTATTCCTTCTTTCCCTTCAGTTTCTCCCATTTGTAATGGAAACGTCTAGCTTGTGCCTGTTCTGCCATTGTATCTTTGGAAGCAGATAACCTGTATTCTAGATTTCACAGATAAAGAAGAATTTTTGGCTTTTGGACTTGGAGTTAAAACTTATGCTATGACATGATGGCGTGAATATGTTTTGTGTGTTGCACAGATGTGATTTTTTGGGGGGCAAAGGTGGGATTTCATGGATTGAATTATGTCACCCAAAAAATGTGTATATCAATTTGGCTGGGCCATGATTTCCAGTATTGTGTGGCTGTCTTCCATTTTGTGATTATAATTTTATATTAAAGAGGATTAGGGTGGGATTGTAACTAAGGTCACATCCCTAATCCAATGTAAAGGGAGTTTCCCTGGGGTGTGGGTTGCACCACCTTTTACCTTACAAGAGATAAAAGGGAAGCAAGCAGATAGTAGGGAACGTGACACCATCAAGAAAGCAGCTGGGAGCAGAGTGCGTCCTTTGGACCCAGGGTCCCTGTGCAGAGAATCTCCTAGTCTGGGGGAATGTTGATGAGAAGACCGACAGAAGGAGAAGGCCTTGCCCTGGAGCTGACACCCTGAATTTGGACTTTAGGCTAATTTACTGTGAAGAAATAAATCTCTCTTTGTTAAAGCCACCCACTTGTGGTATTTCTGTTATAGCAGCGCTAGAAAACTAAGACATATATTTTGGACATGTTACCAAGAGGGACCAGTCCCTGGAGAAGGATATCATACGTCGTAAGGTAAAAAGGTAGAGGGTCAAAAAAACAGAGAAAGACCCTCTGTGAGATGAATTGACACAGTGGCTGCAACAATGGGCTCAAACATAACAAAGATTGTGAGGATGGCGCAGGACCAGGCAGTGTTTCATTCTGTTGTACATAGGGTCACTATGAGTCAGAACTGACTCGGCGGCACCTAACAGCAACAGCAGTACTCTGGAATTTTTAAACAAGATTGGGAAGTAGCTGGGGCGGTAAGGAGTGAGACTGGCCAACAGTTTTTTCTTGTTCAGCAGGGAGTTCTTTGAGAAATATGTGCTCAAATATATTGGTTACAAACATTAAGGTAAAATTAACCTCAGGTAGGTCAGACATAGGATCTGTAGCTTTCAAATCCTCAAAAAAAGTAGGAATCAAAGTCCTTACAGGAGTAAGAGCCATAGAAAAAAAGGAAAGTAAACAAAGACACAAACATAACACATCAAGGAAGAAGGCAAATACCATCAAATACTCAAGAGGGCCACATCCCTCTATTAAAAGAGAAAGGTTCGGATCGGGGTTCTTTTTCAAAGCAAAATGATTAGAAGCTATTTTCTGGAGCTCTACCTAGAACAAGGTGACAGAGCCACACTGAGAACAGAAGGATGGACAAATACATCCCAGGGTAAAACAACGACTAGATGGAATCTCACAACAATAACAATAAAGCAGTGTTAGAGTCCCTGGGTGGTGCAAACTGTTAACATGCTTCCCTGCTAACTGAAAAATTGGATGTTCAAGTCCACCCAGAGGTGCCTTGGCAGAAAGGCCTGGAGATCCATTTCCCCCAAATCAGCCATTAAAAAATCCTATGGAACATTTTTGGGATGGAACATAGTTCTCTTCTGTCTCACATGGGGTGGCCATGAGTCGAAATCGACTCAACAGCAACTGGTTTTTTGGAGCAGTGAGTCTGACAAGCAGCAGCAGTCTCACCTGAGAACTTGTGAAAAAAGCAGGTTCTCCAGACAAATCCTAGACCTCCTGAATCAGACACTCTGGGGGTGGGACCCAGCTTTTGTGTTTTAATAATCCCTCCCAGTGATTCTGATGCTTGCTCAAGTTTGAAAACCTAAAGCATGTATTTCTCTAAACATGAGCTGCTTACCACTTGCATCAGACTCACTCGCCTGTGTTTTGTAACGTACAGATTCACGGACCCCACTCTCGCCCAGCCAATCTGTCTTCTCAGGGGGTGAAGCCCCGGATTCTGCCTTTTTAACAAGCATCCCACTAAAGCTTTGTGAACCACTGTCTCTGTTGCCTCATCCTGCTAGGCCTCTGAGCTGGTTTCCATGTCCCAACACTGACGCGGTTTTGGTTATTTCAATGCCCTGGGCTATTTCTACCTGGTTAATTACCTGTGTAGAAGCTTAACATGATTAATTCAGGTGGATACCATCTTGGAAGTCCCACAGAACCCTATAATTATGTGTGAGATACACATTTAATTTAAGCACAGGGGCAAAGATTACCCTGGTGATGCTCAGGGGCCTAGGGGTATGTGGAGCAGAGTTTTGACCCAGGCATGGGAGATGTCTCTCCCACGGTCAATGCTAGCCATTTGGTGCTGGGAGAATGCACCAGATTTGAGCCTTCCTGACTCCCAAGTCAGTCTTTATAGCATCCAATTAAATCGTAATGCCACTAGTTTGCCCAAGCTCAGAAAAAGCTGGTCAGGTCTCTGGAGATAACACCCAGCAGAGATCTACGTATAATTATTTGGATAATTTGACCACAAAAATATGTCAAATGAAATTTAATTTTTTCCCAAAATATGTTTTTGGGGCCCGAGTTATCAAAATCTCCTCTGTCTCTTGTTCTGGCTCTTGCAGAGATGGTTTTGTTTAAGTGTTTGTTTGTTTGTTTGTTTTATAAATAATACATGTGAATGTGCCATGCTATGATGTATTAAACGAATGGAGAGATTTGGGTTCAGAAATCCTTTTTTTTTTTTTTCCTTTGCCCTGGCCAAGTGTTTCAAATGATTTGGCTTTGGCTTCAGTTTCCCTTTGGGGAGTTGATTTTCTTTTTCTTTTCAGTAATGCCTTAAAACAAAAAAAAAAATCAATTCCAAAGGAACAGCCAGGGCAACTCCATAACTGCCCATCCCAACCCTAGGCAGAAAAAAATAAAATCAAAAGAACACAAAACAGCCCAACAGGCCATCCCCTAAGTAACTGAAAACAGCTCTTGAGGGAAGTGTTCCCTACCAGGGCTGTCTTTCCACTGCAGCTTCCTGGGCTGAAACTGGAAAGGGCCAGGCTTCGGCACCTCCTTGCTTTTGATTGCTGTTTATCCCTTGAAACATGATTGTCTATAATTATGTATAATCTCTCCCTTGTTTACTCGTCTCCACCGAAGCTTGAACGTGCTTTAATTGTGTCTCTTTCTTTGCTCTGCCTGGGTGCAGCGAAGAAACATTGCCTGCATTTTCAACTTTTTTTTTTAGTCCTTTCTTTCTCCCAAACCTGACATTCTGGCAAATCCTGAATTTATTTATTCGAGTGCCAAGCACTGTGCTGAGTGTCTTGGAGGATGCAAAGCGAAGCTGAAATGGACCCCACCCGCAAGGAGCTCCAGGGTCAGGGTCCCTATACTGAGAAGGTATGATAAGTTACAGGAAAATAGTGTAATTGAGAAAATAATGGGAAGAAGTAAAGCTACTCATCTTTCCTTTAGCTGACAATATATCAATCGTCAATAGCTTCTCTCTCTCAGTCACTTGCTAGTTTATTTCCTGATTCTGAATGTATCAGTTAAAGTTGAGTTTATTTAGAGGCAGGGCTCCAAGAATATCCTAGTTGGCTTTATCCACTATGGGCCATGTCTATACCCAAACTAAACCAAACCAGTTGCCATCAAGTTGATTCTGACTCATGGAGACCCCATGTGTTTCAAAGGAGAACTATGCTCCATAGGGTTTTCAAGGCTGTGCCTTTTGGAAGCAGATTGCCAGGCCTTTCTTCCAAGGTGCCTGTGGGTAGGTTCAAACTACCAACCTTTCAGTTATCACCCAGGGACTCTGGGTCACCTATACCCTCCTATTTTAAAGAAAGTGAAGCAAGGTTCTCTGCATGCAAAGCCAAAATCAAACCCAGTGCCATCAAGTCCATTCCAACTCATAGTTACCCTATAGGACAGAGTAGAACTGCCCCATAGAGTTTCTGAGGAGCACCTGGGAGATTCAAACTGCCAACCCTTTGGTTAGCAGCTGTAGCACCTAACCGCTATGCCACCAGGGTTTCCGCATGCAAAGCAGATCCCGAAAAACTGAAGAGGCACATGGAAGCATGTGTGTGAGGATACGAACCACACACACAGGGCAGCTTCAGGGGAGCGCCATCTATTCGGTGGCTCTGGGTCCCACACTCAGAAAGACCCAGGGCTTAATTTAATGGTCTGCCGTCACCACCTTGAAATTGTTAATTCTTGAAGAAGAGGCCCTGCATTTTCATTTTGCACCGGGCCAGCAAATTATGTAGCTGGGCCTACATGCAAGCCCCAGAACCTATGCTCCCATGGCATCCCCATTCAACCTCGAGCAAAAAAAACCGAGGGGAAGTTCATCCAGAACCTGATGGTACAGAGTGAGAGGCTAGAGGGAGGAAAGTTTGTGTGTGTGTTCATGTGCTAATGACTTTTGTGGCAGTCCTCCAGCCTGTGTTTAGATTTCTTAAAATGCCAATTAATCTTGTCAGGTTTCAGCCTAGTTCCTCTGAAATAGGACTGAACCCAGAAATATCCTGGCAGTGGGCTGTTCAGGCCCTGCCCCCTTTCTCAGGGCATCCTGATTACTGATACTGAGGGCGCTGTAAGGGGACAGCTGTCTCCCGGGGAAGGAAGCTACTAATTCCCAGGGATTGAGCTGGGAGGACAGACGAAGGGTGTAAGTAGCTCTTCCGCAGGGAATGTTTGATAAGGCATGTCCCAAATAGGGGGTGGGAGGAGTGGGGCCCTGTTTACCAAATCACCAGAGAATTATATAAGGGGAGAAACCCTAATTTATGAATTCCATCAGGAGAGGAGGGAAAGTTTCTTCTTGAGATGTGAGGAGGGTCAGCCCCATCTCTAGAAAGGGCTATGGGAGGGAAAGAGGCCCCAGGTCAGGCTACACAGCCCAGTGGTAAGAGGAGAAAGTGCATTTTTTTTTGACACACCCCTTGGAGTTGTCTTATAAGGTTTGCTTTGTATTTGGTGAGGTAAATATTGGCAAAGGAACCTGGTTCGGTTTTCCTTTTTTTTTTTAAGAGAAAAATCTTAAAAGCAAAGCTTTAAAAAGCCTGAAAGAAAACCCACCAAAATGTTACAGCACTTGATTTTGGATGGTGGATTAATGATTGAGATTCCCCCTCCCACCCCCACCTTCTTACTTCTGGTTTTTCAAACATTTCGCAGAGATAACTGTATAATTTTCATAACGTAAAAATGTGGTTATTTAACAACTATTCAAAACAGAAGGCTTAGTGTTCTAAAATGTAGAGATACGGGCATACATTTAAGCATGCTTAGGACACCTGGGAGGAGCCCTGGTGGCACAGTGGTTAAAATGCTCGGCTGCTAACCAAAAAGTTTGGTGGTGCAAACCCGCCTGCCACTCCATGGGAGAAAGACATGGCAATCTGCTCCCATAAAGATTAAAAAAAAAAACTCATTCCCGTCCAGTCAATTCTGACTCATAGTGACCCTATGGGACAGAACAGAACTGCCCCACAGGGTTTCTAAGGAGCGCCTGGTTAGAAACCCTATGGGGCAGTTCTACTTTATCCTACAGGGTCACTGTGAGTCGAAATCGACTCGATAGCAATGGTTTTGGGGGTCATCTAGTTCAGCAGAGCACTCTTCTCTCAGTTGCCACATTGAGCCTTAATGAAGAATGTAAAAGAAAATCATTTGACTTACGCTTCTCATTCCAACAGTTTTAAATCTTATGCGGTATTTGAATGCAAACAGGCACGTGAGCTCATGGCCAGCAGAATTCATTTGTACCTACCGAATGTTCCCACCTGAATTGCCAGTCATTCCTTGGCAATGCCTAAAGGGGAAAGAATCAAAGCCATAAAGCTGGCTATGGAGAGGCACAGACGTCCTCCCGAGAAACCGAGCCCTGGCTCCTCCACAGAACCTTCTAGCAACAGAGGCATGAGGGCTAACATTCTAATTACCTGGCATGTGTAAGTAATGATGTTTGCAAGAAAGTCTTTCAACCTTTTTTCTTTCCCAAGAAGCGATGGTGGCTCTTTCAAGTACCAATTATAAATTTTCAAACCCCAGACATTTGGGTGCCAGTCTGAAACAGGGGCTGTTCATGCTAAGACTTGTAGTAAATTGCAACAGTGTGGAAAGTGGTTGGTGTGTTTCCCAGAGTTCAAGCAGGGACTGCAACAGCCGGTGGCATCTCTTCAAGGTGTTTCTACATGGGATTCTTAGCTATTTCAAGATGGAAAATAGCTTTCAGCAGCTCCCGAAAGGGGTGGGCCAGAGGAGTGACCAGCAGGGTACAGAACTCTCAGGCCTGTGGGCTCCATGCTCATCAATAAAAAAGTAACTGTTTATGCAGCTTCCAGCTTTGAGAAGAATGTAAACAAACACTATGTTCTTCCAGAGGCCCCTAATCTGAGGCACCCAAGGATGATACATATGTATGTGTTAAAATTATAAAGAGTCAGGACTTGTAGATGTCCCTTTAGGGCTTACAAGTCAAAATGTGTACAGCGCTGGAAGTTAACTTCACACATACGGTCTCGTTTCAGACGAAAGGTCACAAGGCTGACACTGAGAGACTTGGAAAAAAACCTGTGTGAAACTCCTCAGGATGGCAGCATATTAACTTGGGTAAACACCAGCATGTATGTGTTCATACCTCAGTCAGATGAATAGTGCCACAAAACTGGTATTGAAGTGATTAAGTGTATTTGGGATTTTACTGATTCTGGAAGAGGTAGCATATGAAGGGAGGGCTGGGCAGGCAGAAAGGAGTATGTATGTCGACTGCAAGCAAGAGAAGGGTATGTTGTCTTTATGGGTGGCTGAGAAGTGCTGGGCCTGGAGGAAAGGCTTGAATCACCACCATAAGGGCCTGGGAAATCCTGGTGGCATAGTGGTTAAAAGCTACGTCTGCTAACCGAAAGGTCAGCAGTTCAAATCTATCAGGTGCTACTTGGAAACTCTATGGGACAGTTCTACTCTGTCCTATAGGGTCGCTATGAATCTACTCGATGTCAATGGGTTTAGTTTTTTGGTTTTGGATAGGGGCCAGATCACATATGGCTGCTGACTTACCAGAATATAGAGATTGCAAAGGTCTGGATTCACATCTGGTCACACAAGGGTCTCTCAAGGACGTGAAGATCCATGATCCAGTAAACCAAAAAACAAACCTGTTGCCGTACAGTCAATTCTGACTCATAGTGACCATATAGGACGGAGTAGAACTGCCCCATAGGGTTTCCAAAGAGTGCTGGTGGATTCAAACTGCCAACCTTTTGGTTAGTAGCCATAGCTCCTAACCAGGGCTCCAGTAAAGAGGACATGAAGTCAGAAAGACTCTAGACCCCAAGGTAAAAACCAAACCAAACTCTTGCCTTTAAGTTGATTCTGACTCATGGTGACTCCATGTGTTACAGAGTAGAACTCTCCATACACAGGGTTTTCTTGGCCATAATCTTTACGGAAGCATATCACAAGGGCTTTCTTCTGCCGCTTCACCAGCTGGGCTTTAACTGCCGAACTTTTGGCTAGCAGCCCATTACAAACCGCTTATGACCCCAAGATAAAGCCTCTCAAATCAACGAGGAAGCACAGCCTTCTTCCTAAACATCAAAGCGTTTCCTGAAGCAGGGAATATGAGAAAAGTATGCAGTAGGGGGGATGCTTAGACTGTACATGGGATGTTAGGCAGGAAAGGATAATGTTAATTTTGACATAAGGTGGTACCACTTGAACTGAGTACCAACCCAGTCCTAGAGGAATTGCCACAAGAGAAAAAGCTCTAAAAACAGAAACCCTGAGAGAGTAGAGTCATTGTTTCAAGAGGCATCCCCAAAAGTTGTAACTCATACTAGCTGTGAGGGCTGGGCCAGGGCAATGAGAGATCAAGTACTAGCAGGAAAAACGTGAGAGAACTTGTGAACACAGGGAGCTTGGTCAGTCAAAGAGCAGGTCTTGGACATCTTCTGGGCTTGGTGGAAGCTGGGGCTGGGAACACCAAGAGAAACCAGGGCTTTTTGGGAAAGGGTCACAAGCACTAGAAGATCCTGTTGTTAAATATGAACTCAAAAGTTACATGCAGGTCAAAAAGCATGGACTGTGGCCTCAGGGAGATCTGATTTCATCCTTTACTCCCTTCCTGAGCTTGGCTTAATGAACCTATTTGAGCCTCAATCAGTTTCCTTTAACCTATATACAATAAAACCTACCTCATAGGGCTGGTGGGAGGATTTAACAAGAAAATAATGGCAAACAGGATGCAAAAAATATGAGTTCCCTTCTTCTTCCATCCCTCCCCCACTTAATCATCTTCATTCAATACACTTAGTCTTTTTGTTCAGTTGCGATTTTTCTGTTTTTACTTCCTCAATTGTCTTTCAAAGAATGATGGAAGCTAAAGGTATAAATGGACTCTCCTTGTCCCTGGCCATACGTCCAGTTCTGACACAGACTTGCCCCTCGCTGTCAGATGGGTTAGGCATGCAGCGTGCTTAGTTATCAGAGGGCTCCCCAGTGCTTCAAAGCCAGGCTTTGACCGGCATCTCCCTTCTAGAATAGTCTTGAGAATTGCATTTCTCTTGGGACAGGCCACTTATAACTTCAAACTGGATTATTGTTATTCTTTAGCCTAAAAATGCTCAATTATAAGGATCTTCTGAAATCTTTAAGAGATTGTCCTGCTCGGCCTCCACTTCTTATACTTGGGCCAAATACAAGTGACCTTGTTCTAATTTTCGCAGCCAATAACTTTGTTATCTGTTTACTACTTTGAAGACAGACCGAAACTAGGTCAGCTTCTGTTATCCAAGGCTAAAATCAGCACATGGTGTTGAGGAAAGCAGCTGGCAAACATAAACCATAAATTTAGACAATTAAGTTCTTTTTTTTTTTAAGATAATACATTCTCATGGTTAAAAAAATCAAAACAGCATAAAAAGTTATAGAGTGAAAGTTTTCTCTCCTACCCCTCATTCACATTGTTCTCTACTCCTCTCCCCCCAAGAGATAAACACCTTTACTAGTTTACATTTCCCTCCAGTTTTCTTTATGCAAACATGAGTATCTCCAGGGCCACCCAGAGGCCTCTCAGAAGAAAGGCCTGGCAATCTACTTCCGAGAGGTCACAGCCTTGAAAACCCTATGGAGCAGTTCTACACTATACACCTGGGTTACCATGGGTCAGAGTCGACTCAAAGGCAACGGGTTTGATTTTATGTTGTTGTTGTTAGGTGCCATTGAGTCAGTTCCGACTCATAGCAACCCTATGTTAACAGAAACACTATGAAACACTGCCCAGTCCTGTGCCATCCTCAGAACTGTTGTTATGCTTGAGCCCACTGCTGCAGCCACTGTGTCAATCCATCTCGTAGAAGGTCTTCCTCTTTTTCACTGACCTTCTACTTTACCAAGCATAATGTCCACGTCCAGGGATTGGTCCCTTCTGATAACATGTCCAGAGTATGTGAGATGAAGTCTTGCCATTCTCACTTCTAATGAGCATTCTGGTTATATATATATATATCTTTTTCCTCCCTTTCTTACATAAAAGGTAACAAACTATATATCCAGTTTCTGCACCTTGCTTTTTCCACTTGACAATATATCCTGTATATTTCAACAAATCAGTATATAGAGAGGTCCCTATGTATTTTTCATCTCTTTGTATTAACGCATAATATTCCATTTGTCTTGGCAAAGACAAACAGTGCTGAAATGCTTTATATTAGGCATCTGTCATTCTATATATGGATATACAGGTGTACAGGCAAAACTGTAGGATAAATTCCCAGAAGTAAGCTTGTTGGGTTAGAGGGTCAATGCATTTGTAATCTTAATAAAAGAATAATCTTAATAATAGGTACTGTCAAATTGCCCTCCATAGAAGTTTGAGGACTGGGGACTCCCACCAGCAAGTGTGAGAACGCCTGTTTTTCTCTAGCCTCACCAACAGAGTACGTTGTCAAATCTTTGGGTTTTTGCCAATCAGATATATGAAACATGGTATCGCAACATCATTTCAAATAGCTTCTCATTGCATATCTTTTATATGAGTAAAGATGCTAATCTCATGTATTTAAAAATCATTTGCATTTTTTTCTCTGTGATCTTTCTGTGTCCTTTGCTTAATTTTCTACTGAGTCACTGTTCTTTATATTATCAATTTTTAGAGGTCATTATGTAATCGGAAGATTGGCCTTCTTTCTCATGAGTTCAGTTTTTTCCCATTTTTGTCATTTGTCTTTTGATTTTTTTTATATAGTTGAATTTATCAAGTTTTCATTTATGGTTTTTTGATTTTGACTCATAGAATGATGTTATAAAGGAATTTGTTCATGTTTTCAACTAGCATGTCTATGACTTTATGTATATATTGAAACATATATTTCATCCATATGGAGTTTATTCTAGTGTACAGTGTGAGGTAGGGATCCAACTTTACCTTTCTCTGGCTAGGTGCAGTTGTCCCAATACCATTTATTTTTAGATCCATCTTTACCTGGTAAAATTTTTATCATATGTAAAATACCTATGGAGCTCTGGTGGCACGGTAGTTAAAGATCTTGGCTGCTAATCAAAAGGTCGGCAGTTCAAATCCACCAGCTGCTCCTTGGAAACCCTAAGGGGCAGTTCTACTCCATCCTATAGGGTCGCTATGAGTTGGAATCAACTCGACGGCAATGGTTTGGTTTTTTGGTTCTAAAATACTCATATGTATTTGAGGTATTTGAGTCTATTTCTGGACTCTCTACTCTGCTTCTTGCAACCCCGAAAATGTATCAAGGGGTGATTAAGAGCATGGGGTTTGGAATCCAACTGCGTAGATTCAAATCAAATATATCAAGGCTATGTGTGTGACCTGGGACAATTTACTAACTTTCTCAATCTGTAAAATGGATTTAAATGTGCTTTGCACTGTGCCTGTCCCATGGAGTGCACTCAATCAATGTGAGCAATGAGAATAATGTTGACATGGCTCCCACTCATTACAGGGGATGCTGTGTGTCATCTAAGAAACTGCTTACGGAGGTGCCTCCTTCTTGTCCCCTTTGCTAGAGGCTTGCCTCTGTGAGAATGCTGCTCTTCGTACAAGTCCATCCTCCTTGTCTCTGTAAGATGCCAAAGTAGGTGCACACCAGCTGAGTTCCTTACTGCTCTGGGGCCACCCAATGATTTCTGTGTATATCAAACCCCTATAGAAACAGTCCTTCTTCCAGTCCTTCTCTCTGCAGACCTTAGACCCGTGTCCTTGGGAGAGAAGCTTTGGAACAAGTTCCCAGGCCAACACCAGTATGTCCCTTCTTAAGCTCCAACAGATGCCTTCCCTCCTCTTTCATACGAAACCTTCACATAAATCAACTCCTGTGGATCCGCCCTTGTTATGCTTGAATCTCAGCTCAGGCCCAGGACATGCCTCTCTCTCTGTCTCTCACACACGCATTCAAACACACAAAAATAAGTGTATATTAACCATGGACATGTGCATCTAAGAAGTGAAAGAGTGAGTCTTCAGGGACTGAAGAGAGAGGTCATTTGTGATTCTGAAAAGTACCGAGATAGAAAAATGCAGACATGAGTCCAGAAGCTGGGCTCACTAAGTATTCAGTCATTCAACCACCTCCCAATGTTCACGATATCTCACCGTGCAGATTGCAGCTATGCTCTGTGGAGGAAAGCAAAAGAAATCCAAGTCCCAGGCTCTGGCCTCAAGGGGCTTCCAGTTTAACTTAAGTATAAAAACTACACAGATATGCACCAAGCAAAAGAGAAATAAGTGTCCTACAGCAGCTAGTCCATGATACACACAAACACATGCCTGGCCATACTTCCTCTGTACTGGTCACATGATTGGAAATCCCTATGTGAGTAAGGCACATTACTTGTCAATTGATATTGGTGGTAAAGTATACTCTGAAAGTCCAAAAATACCAAAGCAGTTTTACAAAAACAACGAATTCGACTTTATTTATATAAAAGTGTATAGTTAAGGTCTCCTGTGAATCACTGATCAATTTGGGCCAAGTCAATGAAAACACAGCTATTTAACAGACTAAGCACATAAAATTCAGGTAAACATTTACTTTGTTTCTTAATCCTTCAGGCTCTGTCTCACAGGCTCTTCCTCATTTTAGCCACTCAGCAACTTTAAGGACACAACACAGTCACTGAGAAGCCAGAGTCACAAGGGCCCAAATTAAGTATTTGAGGGCAGGATGTGAATTAAGTGATTTTCTTCTTGTTTGGACTCTCTGGTGGTGCAGGAACTCCATTATGAAATCTGGGGTGGAAATAACAACCATCAAAATAACAGCATAGCAGTTCAAATCCACCAGGCGCTCCTTGGAAAGTCTATGGGGCAGTTCTACTCTGTCCTATAGGGTCGCTATGAGTCTGAATCAACTCGATGGCACTGGAATGGGTTTCAATACTTGTTGAGTCCTTGCCATGGGCTAGGCACTGTGCTAATGTGCTATGTGTTTGATTTGAGTTCTGTTTTTTTTTTTTTTAATCCTAGCAGCACATCTTTGAAGCAAGTACTGTCATTATTTCCATGTCATGAACGAGGAAATTGAGGCATAGACACATGTATTAGCTTCATAGGGCTGCTCTGTAATAAAACAGCACAAACTGGATGGCTAAAAGGAACAGAAAGTTATTCTTTCACACTTCTGGAGGCTAGGAGCTCAAAATCAAGGTGTCAGTGGGGCCACGCTCTCTCTGAAGGCTCTAGGGAAGGAGCCCTTCCTTGCCTCTTCCAGATTCTGGCGGTCGCTGGTGTTCCTTGGCTTGTGGCAGCATCACTCCAGTCTCTGCCACCATCTTCACATGGCTATTTTCCCTGTATGTCTCCCTATCTCTCTGTCTCTTTTCCTCTTGATTAGGATTAGGGCCCACCCTACTCCAGTATGGCCTCATGTTAACTAATTATATCTGCAAAGACTCTGTTTCCAAATAACATCACATTCATGTGTACAAAGAATTAGGACCTAAACATATCTTTTCTGGAAGACACAGTTCAACCCATACCAGATGGCTTTTGTGACTTTCCCAATGTCATAGAGCTACAAGTGGCAGAGCTTGAACTTAGGTCTGTCCAAGGACATTCTCTTAACCTCTCATTAATTAATTAATTACATTTGGCCTTCAATTACAAGAACTAATTGAGGCAAGTCTGCTAATGGCACCTGGAAGCATCAGTTACATAGCAGTAGTAGGGGCAGGTGGTTGGACCCTCGTCTGTTCCAGTTCATGTGTATGAGCTCATTACTAAGCATTCTCTTTGTCTAAAAATATCAGGCAGTCTGTGCCCTGGAGCCCCGCAGCTGCTCATGGCAGATGCTATAGAACTAGAAAGTGCTTCATAAAGCCTTCATAAAGGTTTTTTGACAATGGTGATGGTAGTGAGAGGAAGGGGAGGGGAGTGAAAGCAAGTAAGGCTGAGAGAGAGACATCCGTGAAGGTAGTGCAAACAAGTCATGGACCCACAACGTCTGCTCCCCTAACTGAGGTGGACTGCCAAGCATCAGGGTCCCTCCCAGAAGAGTCCGTCTTGGTTATTTAGCTCAACCACCTTTACTTTTCCCATACCTTCATGGCCCTTCCTGAAATAAAATGTGGGTTCTAAGGAGTGGCAAAAGGTGGCTTAATCATTCAATCCATGCAACAACTGTCTGGTAAACTTCTATCATATGTCAGCACTGTTCTAGATTCTAGGGATAGAGCACCAACCAACCAACCTAGCGTCCAAAAAGATCCCTGAGTGGGCCTCACGGATATTACATTCTAAGAGGGAAGGGGAAACTTCAAGTAGCAGACAAACAACCACAACAAAATCTATATATAGTCAGGCAGATGGTGATAAGGGCTATGTAGATAAACAGAGCAGAATAAGGAGGATGGGAAGTATGTGCGTGTTGGAGGAGGAGGAGGGAGGAATTGCTATTTTAATTCGGGTGATCAGGGGAGACCTGCCTAGATGAAGTGACTCTGTGCAGAAACCAGAAGGAAGTGAGGGAGTGAGCCATGTTGCTCTCTGGGCAAGAGTGTCCCAGCCAGAGCGAACAGCTAGGGCAGAGGCCCAAGGGCAGGGACATGCCTAGCTTCTTTAATGAGCAACATGGAGGTCCAACTGTCTGGAACAAAGTAAGACGGGGAGAAAGTGAAAGGTAATAAAGCAAATGAAGTAAGTGGAGGCTAGATTAAGTCAGGTCTTGCAGGTCTACTATGGCCTTTGTTCTCAGTAGATGGAAGGCCACTGAAGGGCTTTGAGCAGAGAAGTGACACAATCTTGGGTTTTAAAGGGATCATTCTGGCTACTCTATGGAGAGCAAGAGGTATTTCAATAATCCAGATTTAAAAAAAAGACAAAAACGATGATGCCATGGACCAGGGTCATAGCTGAAGAGGTGATGCAAAGTCGTCAGATTTAGGCCGTGTTTTGAAGGTAGAGCCTGCAGAATTTGCAGAAGGAATGGATGTGAGATGTGGAAGAAAGAAAGGAGTCAAGGAAAACTCCAGCATTTTTGGCTTGAGCAATTGGGAGAATAAAATTGCCATTTACTGAGATTGAGGGAGACTGCCAGAACAGATCTGGGGATAAATGAGGAAGTGGGTTTTGAAAATCTAAGCCTGAGAGGCCTATTAGAAAGATAGATGTTCGGTACGCAGCCAGGCATTCAGTGGAGAGGTCTGGGCCTCCCAAGTGTTACCTCGGCCCTTCTGCGTGTAGCTCTCCCAGGAAGACGCCCACCTTCATTCATTCGACTAGCACAGCCCCTTGATTAGGTTTCCTGCTGCAGTAATAAGTGCAAAAGATTAATTACTGTTGTATCGCATTATGGATGAAATACTTTGTTTAGTATTTTTTGCTTCGAGTTGAACTTTATCTGGTAATTATATCTCAATCCCTGTTTTATTTTTCTTTGTTTAAATGCCTAGTGCATCTTTTCCCATATTTGTAGTTTTTATTTTTCAGACTCTCTTTGTTGTAAAAGTGCCTCAAATAGTTAACCTATATAATATCATTCTAAAAATAAAAACCCAGTCTCTGAGTCTTATATTTTTGATGGGAAATTTTATCTGATTCATTATCGCACTTATTACTGTCAAATCATAATAAAATCTGGGTAAGATTTCCACTAGCTTGTGTGTGTGTGTGTGAGATGAGGATCTAGAACTTAATTGCAAAACCCACTGAATATATTTAAGCTTAAAAAATAATAGTATACAGTCTCATTCTAGAATATGGGTTCATTGATTCCTAATTAACCCCTTTGTTTCTTTATAGATCCCTTCCAGCTATTGTGATATATACATTTCTGGATAGGAGACCATTGCCTGGCTTTCATAATCAAGTTCCTGGGACCTGGAGTTGGAAAAACCTGGTAGGCAACTTCTTGTTCAGAATGCTGAGTCAAGCTTGTTTCTGTCTGGGTGCACAATATGCTACAGGAATCTTTAATTAGATATGATTGGTTGTGGGGAATATGAGGAGACTTTCCAAAGGAGAGAGCTCTTGAACTGACACGTGATAGATGGGGAAGATACACGCACAAGAAGGGAAAGGTATTTCAAACAGAGGAAGAAACATAGTGCAGAGGCACACTCCAGAATCTGTTGGAGTGGCTGAAAAGTGGAATGAGTAGAAAAGGGATTTAAGGATGTAGTGGAACAGAATGTCGGGAGGATAAAGCCAGACTGTGAGGGCTCCAAATGCCATGTTAAGGAGACTAGACTTCACTAAGTAAGAAATACCAAAACCCAAACCAAACCCACTGCTGTCGACTCAACTCTGACTCACAGTGACCACATCAGGTTTCCAAGGCTGTAAATCTTTATGGAAGCAGACTGCCACAACTCTCTCCCTCGCAGTGGCTGGTGGGTTTGAACCGCCAACCTTTCTGTTAGCGGCCCAACGCATTAACCACTGTGCCATCAGGACTCCAAGTAAGAAATACGGAACCATTAAAGGTGTATGAAGAGTAAAGTGAACATTCCTAATACTTTAGGATCATGAGATTATGTAGACAAGAGATTGAAGGCGGCAGATAGTTGTTGTTGGCTGCCATCAAGTTGGCCCCTGACTCATGGTGACCCCCTGCACAATGGGATGGGATCATTGTGATCCATATAGTTTTCATTAGCTGATTTTTGGAAGTGGATCACCAAGCGTTTTGTCCTACTCGGTCTCAATCTGGAGATAATAGGAAGGTTACTAAAATACCTGGGGCATGTATTGTAAATACCTGGTTGACTTGCTGATCCTCCTTCTCCCACGTTTACGGCAGACATCACTAATCGATCTTGGCATTCTTTCCCTGTGTACCTAGATGATGTCTCAGAATCCTTCACGATGTAGCCCTCCAGCCTATCTGAGTTGGTTTTTTTTACTAGCCCCAGTTTAGGCAAGAGGTGTTGAACATTTGAGCTGGGGCGGATATGAGATACATTGTGTTGGCAAAATAAAAAAAATTGGAAGAGGTAGATGAGGAAGCAAAAAGCATTTAGGATGAACGGAAAGTCTTCAGTCTTACAGAAATTCTCTCATAAAGCACACTGTGAAAGCATTCTTTCCAGGGGCTGTGATTCTGTGCTGTGAGTATATTGGGCTGTGGTGATGCAAAGAGGAGAATTGTGCTCAATAGTAAATATGCAACTCAACAAACCGGCAACTCATTTTGAAATTAATTGGTATGGAAATGCAATGTGAGAAAAATTTTAAATTATTTTTATGACTTTTCCAGTCTATAATTGATTATCTTATTGAGCATTTTATGTTAAGTGCTTTATGACATGGAGTATTAAGGATAGTGCATAAAAACAGAGTATACTATGCCTCAGATGTATAAGCCAAACCCAGCTCCATTTGTCAGTGCCTTAAATTAGCTTTGGCTTTCAGAAATTTTTTCCGTCTTTTGCAGCTCTTCATTGATTTTTTTTCCTTCCATCTCCTCTCAGTGACCTTTATTACACAGTCCTTTCTGATGCTAGTCCCTCCTACTCCATTTCATCTTTTCAATTTCTCCCTGATGAGATACCTTATCTTGCTGGTCCTGTTTCAGACAGAGACTGAATTATACAGATTCCCTAGGGAGCCTGCATTGAACCAAGGAAGTGACTGATATTTCTGCAATAATCTATCTGGGTTTGTAAAGATGTTCTTCCACCCTATTACTGAGAATTATCTACTAATTTGTTCATTTGGCAAATAATTATTTGGTGCGTACTGTGTTCTAGGCACTGCCCTAGGCACTGGAAATACATGTGTCTGTCCATAAGGTTACTGTCGGCAATTTTTATGCTATTTACATTTGTAATGGAAAAAAAACGTATTCATACTCCAACTCAGATGTGCAAAGAGAATGTTGTTTCTTTAGGTTGTCTATAACAGATCTGCTTTATAAAACTTGCCTTCTGGGAATTCAGAAAAAACTCCTGAATTTTAGTCCAAGCTTATTAACCTGGTTTGGTGCAATCATTTAAATGGTCTCCTTAAGAAAATGCTCAGTCTCTTTAGGTAAAAAGTATTTCACCTCTCAGATAGCCAGCCGTCCTGCTCCTCTGCAAGCTGGTGTCTAGGTGTGTGAGGAAGGGGGACCTTGGAACAGGGGAAAGGTCTTAGACCCAGGTTTGTGCTCCTGTGTGGTCTCTGTGGCAATGGTGTCTCTTGTCTGACTCATCGCTCATTTGCTCTGTGAGCCTCCTTTGCCATTGTCTGCAGCTTGGCACCTCAGCCCAGTCTAGCCCCAGTGGTGCTCCCCAACTGACTGGCTCCTTCAGCTCTTGCTGGTACTGCAGACACCACTGAGACTCTTCCTTGGCTTCCACTAGCCATTGTACAAGTCTGACTCTTTGCCCCTCACCACCACAGGCTTCGTGGCAAGCCCACCAGCTTTCAACTCAGTTACCTTCTGAACATCCACATGCTCAGAGGCTTGTGGAAACATCTAGGTCCTCCGCACACCACATTGTAACTAGCAGCTACTCAGGAAAACCAAACTCCTGTCCTCTCTGCAAACCGTGCCGTCCCATCAAACACATACTGATGTGGCCCCCACAGGCTGGGGCAGCACAGCCTTTGAGATGATCTCTTTCCAGAGTCTCAAACATAAAGCAAAACAATTACCTCCCTGACTGTAAAACAAAACAACAACAACAATAAAACATTTACTATTGAGTTTATTCTGACTCACAGCGACCCCATATGTGTCAGAGCAGAACTGTGCACCACAGGATTTTCAATGGCCAATTTTTTGGAAGTAGATCACCGGACTTTTTTTCTGAAGTGCCTCTGGGTGGACTTGAACCTCCAACATTTTGGTTAGCAGCCAAGCACGTTAACCACTTGCACTACCCAGGGATTCCCCGCTCTGAGCTGTGTCCTCGATGAAGAATTCTGGGCACAATCTCCGTTTTCCTGCTTTTGTCTCCCATCTTGCTTCCACAGTCTCCTAGGTTCGGGGGACACCTGGGGTGTAGGTATTTCTTTCACTTCCCCTTCTTGTCTGGCCAGACTTCCTCTAAGTCACCTGGGCCAGAAGAGGTGGGCTTTGAGTTGTCTTCTTTACCTGTATGTTTCCTCCACTTTCTTGACCTCAGCCTTATGGCTAAGCCCTAATAGTAAATGAGGAGTGCAAGAGAGAGAGAGGCTTAACAGTAAGTTAGCCCAAATTGAGGGATATTTTGAAAATATTGTTACACATAAAAAAGAACTAGGATTTAAAAATTTTTTTTTATTGTGATTTAGGTGAAAGTTTACAGAGCAAATTAGTTTCTTATTAAGCAGTTAATACACAATTGTTTTTTGACGTTGATTGCCAACCCTGTGATATGTCAGCACTCTCTCCTTCTCCACTCCAGTTTCATTACTTCCATTCTTCCAGTTTTCCTGTCCTTCCCCCCTCCTTGTCTTTGCTTTTGTGCTGGCGTGCCCATTAGTCTCGTGTACATGATTGAACTATGAAGCACGACCCTCACGTGTGTTATTGTGGGCCCTATGTTGGCCCTGTCTAATCTTTGGCTGAAGGGTGAACCTCAGGAGTGACTTCAGTACTGAACTGAAAGAGTGTCCAGGGGTCATACTCTTGGGGTTTGATTTTTTTTTTAACTGCCAAAAGACTGGGTCACAGGAATTTAGCTCTGAAATCCTGGAACAAAGAATAAGTCTTTTCGAAGACTTGTGCTTCGGATCACTCTGTGATACACATTTCTATTACATCATGGTCTGATTGTACCAAAAGCAATTACATGTATTTGAATATTATAATGTTCCCATTATAAATCTCATACTATAATAGGAAACTGGAATAGAAATCTTGCCATTAGAAGGAAACATTAGAGATCCATCTGGTTATTTGTTCTCTCCAAATAGAAAAGCTGACTTGTATTTCTCCATCCTCTGACTTAACATTTAAACTCTAATTAGCAAGAAAATGCAATGGCTTCAGCAGGAAACCTCTCTCATAGCTAAACAACCCCCACTGTGAGAAAATCCTGCCTCACATTTCAGTGGTGTCACTCGGGTTGGTGTCACCCAGCGTGGTAACTCATGATGTCACCCCGCTCCCATGGACCTCCTTCTGCACCAGACTGCACAGAATACTTAGCAGTGTTTTTTGTGCTAATGTTACTCATAGATCATACATAATTCCCATATGTCACTGAATGTAATGGCAATGGCAGTGACATAAACAACTAGCAAAATTAAAATCATGCCTTTAAATTATCATATCATATGCCCAGCTTAACTGCATTTACATTTACATAGTTTCTTGTGGTTGAAGTAAAAATTCAGTAAAAAAACAATAGAATTCAAAGTAAAGACATTTAGGAACTACATCAAAATTATGTTCATTTTAATGCTAAACTTTACCATTATGTGAGATACATTAATGGGTTAGGTGTGCGTAATCAATTTCGACCCAAAGAATGTAGAAGTTGTAGACAAATGCATATGGAAATATATTCATGAAAGAAGTAAAAACATAAAAATAAACAGGAACAAATACATAAGAATTTTAGCACTTAGTGAACATCTTGACTAAATCAGAACTTTCCTTTCCTGGCATTCAAAGCTTCGAACTTGCAAATAACTTCATCAAAATCGATGCCTTCTGCCAACTCTTTTTTTTTTTTTTTTAATGCTTTAGGTGAAAGTTTACAGCTAAGGTTAATTTCTCATTCCAAAATTTATACACATATTGTTTTGTGACATTGGTTGCAATCCCCACATGATGACAGCATGCTCACCCTTTCTACCCTAGGTTCCCTGTGCCTATTTGTCTGGTTCCTGTCCCTTCCTGCTTTCTCATCTTGCATTTGGGCAGGAGTTGCCCATTTAGTCTTGCATATTTGATTGAACTAAGAAGCACGTTCCCCACAAATCTAAACTGCAATGAGGCACCATCTCACCCTGACTGATACTAATCCAAAAAAACACAAAATAACAAACATTGGAGAGGTTTCAGGAGATTGGAACTCTTATGCACTGTGGGTGGGAATGTGAAATGGTACAACCACTTTGGAAAATGATATGGTACTTCCTTAAAAAGCTAGAAATAGAAATACCGTATGATCCAGCAATCCATCTTCTAGGAATACACTCTAGAGAAATAAGAGCCATCGCAAGACTAAATATATGCACACCCGTGTTCATTGCTGCACTATCCACAATAGCAAAAAGATAGAAACAACCTAAATGCCCATCAACAGATGAATGGATGAACAAATTATGGTACCTACACACAATGGAATACTACACAATGATAAAGAACAATGATGAATCCACAAAACATCTCACGACATGGATAAATCTGCAGGGCAATACACTGAATGAAATAAGTCAGTCACAAAAGGACAAATATTGTATGAGACAATTATTATAAGAACTCAGGAAAAGGTTTACACACAGAAAAAGGTATTCGTTGATGGTTATGAGGAAGGGAGGAGAAATCACTAAATAGATAGTAGACAGTACTAGATAATAGACCTACTAGATAGACACTACTAGATAGTAGACCTTCAACTACGGTGAAGGGAAAGACAACACACAACATAGGGGGAATCAGCACAACTGGACCGAAGCAGAAACATAGTTGTTTCCTAGACACATCCAAACACTCTGAGGGACCAAGTAGCTGGAGCTGGGGGCTGGGGACCATAGTCTTGGGGGACATCTAGGTCAAGTGGCATAACTTAGTCCGTAAAGAAAATATTTTATGTTCTACTTGAGAGTGGCCATCTAAGATACATCTATTGGTCCCATCCCATCCAGAGCAGAGAAGACCGATGAAAAACCAAAGACAAGGAAAATATTAGCCCAAAGGACTAAAGGACTACATGAGCCAGAGACTCCACTAGCCTGAGGCCAACTCACTTTTTAACGTGTCACTGCTTTTTTAAACCAAAATTCAAACTTAAACCCTGAAAATTATATTTAAAGTCAGATATATATTTGGAAGACAGTTATGTTTTTAAAGAAAGTTTTAAAAAGATTAAAATTTTTAAAACCTGAATTTAAGATTTAAGTTATATTTCTAAGCATAAATCAAGAAACATAACATTTCCCTCACTTCACATTTTAAACTCAATTTCTCTAGTTATCAGAGTTATATAATCAATAATAGTTATATATTTAGGTTTATTTTCAATTTTAATCATAGAAAAATATATCGTAAATGGCTTAAATGTAATATTTCTTAGATTATCTGACTATCTACAACAAAAGTGTTTTGTAAAATCTTTCTACATTGAATTACAATATTATGAGTAACTAAGTAAGAGGAAGGCTTTTTAAGTTTTTTCTCCGTTTTTCCTTTAATTACTACTTCATTCTCAAAAAAGCTATTGATACAGGTTCACAAATACTAATTACTACAATATTGTAGCTAAAACACCAGAAAATTTGTCAAAATAGTGACTATAAAAACATCATCAGCAACAAAAACAACAGCACGTGCTTGTATTGGGTACAGGTGAAACCACGTGATTTGAAGTGTCATTGTAAATTGGGCAATGATGACAGCTCTGATCAGAGCATATTACCAAACCAAAACCAAACCCACTACCCTCGAGTTGATTATGACTCATACTGATCCTATAGAGTATTAGAGGGTTCAAAAAGTTAACTAGCAGAGAGTTTTAGCCTTGTAGGTATGTATATTGATGCGTGTAACCTGGATTTACAAAAAATGTTTTTGTTGTTGTAGCTAACTATAGGGATAGTTTTATAAAAAAAATTATGAATTTCTGCTGAAACATTGCACAAAAATTTTTATAGACAGTCATTTTGGTGTCACTCCCTCTGACAGTGTCACCTGGTGGTGTCCGCACCCCCCTCCCGTGCTGCTCCTTAGTGACACCACTGGCATACTGAGTCACATTTGTCCCCCTGAGACTTGCAGGCTTTATTCCCAGTCCTCTACCCTGGAGCTGCAGAGGCGAATTGTAACATATTTTCTGTGTAGTGACCCTATGGAAACCCTGGTGGCCTAGTGGTTAAGTGCTATGGCTGTTAGCCAAAAGGTTGGCAGTTTGAATCTGCCAGGCACTCCTTGGAAACTCTATGGGGCAGTTTTACTCTGTCCTATTTAGGGTTGCTTTTTTATGAGTCGGAATTGACTTGACAGCAGCGGGTTTTAGCGACCCTATATAGGACAGAGTAGAACTTACTTCCCCATGGGGTTTCCAAGCAGACTGCCACATCTTTCTCCCACGGAGCAGCTGATGGGTTCGACCTTTTGGTTAGCAGCCAAGTCCTTTAACCACTGCACCAGCAGGGCTCCTTGTTTTCTGTATAATGCCATTTAAAATATCTTAATTGGAAAATATCCTGCCTTTTGCCCATTGTTTTTGTCATGGCGTGTGTGTGTGTATGTGTGTGTCTGTGTCTGTGTGTGCATTTTCTTTTTCGGCCACCTGAATAGTCTTTCCCAAGCACATCTCATCCTCTCGGTGTAGTGCCTTTCTTAAAACATGGTTCCTGGATGTGATCATGATGCCCCAGTGTGGTCCCCTAGCACCAAGTCCAGCGGGATCTGAATCACAGATGCCTTCTCTCAGAGTCTATTAACACAGATTAATAAATGTTTGCTCCCCAGTCATCACTTCCAAGACTGAGGTTGACTGAAACTCTTGGCTTGGGCCTTTGGCTACACCTGCCAAGAATATATTGGATCTTGATGCTGTAATGTAACCCACTCCTCGTCCCCTGTGTATCCCTGCCTCAAGACACAACTGATGAAACTGAGGGGCAGGACTTGCCCAGGCTCGTCCTTAATGGAGGCCGAGGTATAAAAACACATGTGAAAAAACAAAGCACAGATTTGCTGCACTCCACAGGCCAAAAAACCTAAAAAGATCAAAATAAAACATCAAGGTTTTATAGTCTCCATCTTTCTATTTTGTTGTCTCAGTACCTTTCCCCCTAGTTTAAAAAAATCTTTTTTCACATTTCTCGATACTATGCAGGACTTCTTAAAGAAAGTAAAGTCACCAAGGTCCCGTTAGCAGAAATGTTGTTAGGTGCCCTCGAGTTGATGCTGACTCATTGCGACCCTATGTACAACAGAATGAAACACTGCCCAGTCCTGCGCCATCCTCAGAATTGTTATGTTTGAGCCTATTGTTGCAGCCACCGTGTCAATCCAACCCGTCAAGGGTCTTCTTCTTTTTCGCTAATTCTCTACTTTACCAGGCATGATGTCCTTCTCCAGGGACTGGTCCCTCCTGATAATATGTCCAAAGTATGTGAGAGGAAGTCTTGCCATCCTCGCTTCCAAGGAGGAACCTGGCTGTACTTCTTCCAAGACAGATTTGTTCATTCTTTTGGCAGTACATGGTATATTCGATATTCTTCTCCAGCACCATAATTCAAAGGCGTCAATTCTTCTTCAGTCTTCCTTATTCATTGTCCAGCCTTCACATGCATATGAGGCTATTGAAAATAGGGGTTGGGTCAGGTGCACCTTAGTCCTCAGAGTGAAGTCTTTGCTTTTTAACACTTTAAAGAGATCTTTTGCAGCAGATTTGCTCAAGGCCATACGTTATTTGATTTCCCGAGGCTGCTTCCATGAGTATTTATTGATTGTGGAAGTAAAACGAAATCCTTGACCACATCAATCTTTTCTCGATTTATCATGATATTGCTTATTGGTCCAGTTGTGAGGATTTTTGTTTTCTAGGAGAAATGTACCAATATAATGTTATACTTTTTTTTGTAATAAGACACCATCGTGGTTAGTATGAATCATTTTGAAATGGATGGGTTTGCCCCCCCGCTACAATATTAAGATAGCCACCCTTAGAATACACATCTGCAAATACTTACTTCAATCCTAATGAAATATTAACCTATGACTATTGCATTAATACATGTAAAGTAGGAAGTATCTGAGGTTACTACTCTGCCTCTTAAATGAAATACCTTAAGTGAATACAAAGATGGTAATATAATATTCCCACAAGAACTGCAAAATTTTACATTTCCTGACTTGGGTGGGTTTGAAATTACATCCTTTCCTTTGAAAAAATATAGAGAGAGATGCCTTCTGGGTTTGCATGGCAGCAGATTTGCTGTGCCTGATACAGTTTCTCCTGCCTTCAATTAAAATGCCATGAGAATCCACCAAAATACAAAACTGGCAACAGCATTGGAAATGATGGACAAGACAATGCCATAGGCCTACTGTGGGGCCAAGAAGAGGGATTAAGAAAGATATTATCTGATTCGCCTTCTACATGTTTCGTCCTCTGAAGGAGAGCAGGCCAGATGGTCTCCAAGAAGCAAGAAATTACTTAAATTCTGTCTTCAGCGTTTATATTTAATTCAGATGCAGACTGGACAATCTAGAAAAACAAATTGCCTTTCCATAACTGTGCAGGGGTGTCCCTGCGTGGCACAAATCGTTAAAGCATTCAGCTGCTAACTGAAGCTTGAGGTTTGAGTCTGCCCCCAGGTGCCTAGGAAGAGAGCCCTGACCCTCTACTTCTGAAAAATCGGCCACTGAAAACTCTATGGAGCACAATTCTACCCTGAAGCACATGGTTCGCCATGAGTCAGCAAATGGTTTTTAACTGTGCAGAGGTCGTGTTTTGAATAAGCTGGGCTCAGCCCCCTAGCAGTCCTTTAGCATCATTCTGCACATTCATTTGGAGACTCTAACTCCCAGCATGCAAAAACGGAAGAGGCAGGAAGCAAGCAAAGAGGCACCAAATCCTGCAATAGAGTCACCTTTACATTGTGAGCAAGGGTGGACATTGGAAGAGTGCTGGAGGCGTGTGGCCTTTATGTGGGACGCTAAAGGAGAACTGCCCACTGCTTCTGACCCTCTCGTTCAGAAAATCTATTGGAATGGAGGACCCCACCTAGGTCGGGCAGAGATATATCAACAAATGTCTGCTAGGAGCTCTTATCTCAGCCTAATTTTCAGATTTTGAGTTGATAGGGCCAAGCAAACTCCATATAACTCGTCTATTGGCAAACCCTGAGTCTAGATGTATTTATTTCATTCAACAATGACTAAACAGAAAACAATAACAACATGAAGTTTATGAAAAGGTTTATGTTTTTGCCATTTATTAAGAAATAAAAGGAACTGGTTGAATGGACACAAGAAACCTGAGGTGGAAAGGGAGAGTATGATGTCACATGGTAGGGATTGCAACGAATATCACATAACAATATGTGTATAAATTTTTGTATGAGAAATTGAGCTGTAAACTTTCACTTAAAGCACAATAAAAAAAAAAAAAAAAGAAAGATCTAAGGACTACTTTTCTAAGCCCAAGATACTAGTGAAATAATTAAAAATAGATTTTCTGAATTCTAAATTACCACAGAAAATTCAAGCAAATAAATTATTATTATCTGTAATACAACATAGTATACAGAATAAAAAATATAAGACTGGAAGCAAATGGAAAACACAAAAAGCAGAAAGCATAAAATGAATTGACAAAAACAATCTCTTTCACGAAAGACATAAGTTTATTAATTTAATTTCTGTGAAGAAAACAGCAAAAGCTACTTTGGGAACATGGACAAATGTTCTTGCCTAATGGAAAGCTGGCGTGTGGGGTATGCAGAGGCAGTTTAGCATTCCTGGATTGCACATCTTCCCATCATTGATGTGTTTTTTCCCAATACTTGAATGGGGCTCTTCTATTTGTGTGCTATTTCTCTATCTGGCAAAAACTAATGGGGCAGATCCACCAGGAATCCATTCATAGGAGGGACTAAGGAGTCTTCTGGTAGAGAACTTACCCTGGGAAAGAACCACAAGCCAGCTTAGCCTAAGACCAAAGCCTTGGTCAATGGAGATAGCAAATAATGGTGTGTGGTATCTATCACCTGAGCTTATCTCCCATCTCAGCCCACCACGGACTCAGGTTTGAAGAGGGCTGGGTGTAACTACTGAAGAAGGAGGGTTGTAGCGTTGGGGAGTATACTTTGGTTTACAAATGAGAGGAATCCAAGTTAAATTATCTTAAGCACATTTGAACGACCAGACCACAGGAGTCTCTGAGTAGTGCAAAAGGTTAATCACTCGGCTACTAACTGAAAGGTTGGAGGTTTAAGCCCACCGAGAGGCACCTGAAAAGAAAGACCTGGCCATCTACTTCTGAAAGATCACAGCCATTGAAAACCCTATGGAGCACAGTTCTATTCTGACACACGTGGGTGTCACCATGAGTTGGGATCAACTTGATGGCAACTGGTTAACCAGACCACAGGAAGGGCAGAGATACAGCTGGGCCTGAAATCCAGCTCTTTGCCTCTTTCCTTATGCTGCGTTTCTTCTTTCAACCAGTTCTTCCACATTTAGCACCAGCAACTCCCAAGCTTGCATCCTCTGCATTTCTCACTCTAGAGACTAGAGCACTCCAAGTTAAAAAATCCCAGGGAAGAGCCCTGATTGGCTCAGTTTAGGGTAGTTACCCATTCTTAGCCAGTAAGAGGATTCAAAAAATGACAATAGTGTAAGCCAGAAATGGAGCTGGTTCTGTCCTCCACTTTGCAATAGAACACGGGGCAGCTTTTTGGCACCAGCAGCAGGAGCCACACGAAGCAGCAGCAGTGTCTGGCTAAGCGCCAGTGCCAGGTGAACATGAGTGTTCCCAATGGAAGAAGATCAAACCAGAGGGGAAGAAAAAACAGCAGAACCTTGTAGCAATGGACTAAGAATGCAGGAGCGGCACCAGGTAATCCCAGAAATGCTTGCTAATTGAGGAGTAACTTTGAAGTTGGCTCCTCCCATTGCAGGTGGGGCAAATTAGCAAAACACAAGCTATCATCATCAAAGTGACTTTGTATTTGACCTCAAACTGGAACAACCTCAGAAAAGGTAAGCTACAGAAAGAGAAATGAATTAACAAGTGAATGATTGCTAACCCACTCTTGTTATATGAAAAAGGTAATTAACAGGTAAATAAGGAGCACTTTCACTTTGGCTCCAGGGCTCTCTCTTGTCCTTTTTCAAACAATGTTTTCCAAGTCCGAATCTTATGTTTCATTGATGGAAAAGGGTGCCTGAAAAATCATCCAATTTAAATAAGAGCATGCACCAGCGATACTAGCTGTGTCTTCTAAGTCCTTGAGCATATTTTCCTTTTTCCTAAATAAGAACAAACCAAACCCAAACCCATCGCTATTGAGTCGATTCCAACTCACAGTGACCCTATAAAACAGAGTAGAACTGCCCCCTAGAGTTTCCAAGGAGTGGCTGGTGATGCAGTGGTTAAGGGCTCACCTGCTAACCAAAATGTCCGTAGTTCAGATCCATCCGCCACTCCTTGGAAACCCTAGGCGGCAGTTCTACTTTGTCCTGTAGGGTTGCTTTGAGTTGGAATTGACTCAACAGCAACTTTTTTTTTTTTTTAAATCTTTAAAGAAGCAGACTGCCACATCTTTCTCCCTGGGAGTGGCTGTTGGGGTCGAACCACCAACCTTTCAGTTAGCAGGCCAGAGCTTTAACTACTGCGCCACTAGGTCTTATTCCTAAATAAGAATCATTCTTCATATTTTATTGAATCTAAAACACTGTTGTTTGGAAGATGCACCAGTATTTTATGCTTTGCTAAGAAATAACAAAGGATGCCAATTAAACTTTATCATCATACTGTTTTATCTTACTAGAATTTGTTATACTTACTGAAACAGCTCTTTTAAACTTTTTTAGACATAGAGTTTTATTACATATTACCTTCATGTATCCATAAAGAGGAAATCTTAAGCAAAACAAGTTGGTTACGGTATTCTTAAAACTTCTTCTTGTTGGTAGTCTGGCCCTGCTAGATAATTTTTGAATTAGTATTGAAGACTTTCCTCTCCACCCCCATCCCCTTTGCACACCACACACACACACACATACAATATCATCCTTAGCTTTGCAACATCTTTTAAAAAGAGTTCTTCATTCATATTTCCTGAATATTCTTCTGCAAGTTTTGTTGTACATGTTCAAGCAATGGCAGCCTCATCATCAATTGCCACCTGGCCACCAGAAATTTTAAGACACATCCTGATTTCAGGTTGTTGAAATATGACAAAAATGGGCATCTTAGAACCAATGAAACACAATGTTCTTGGCAGGTTTTCGCAGTATGCCATGAATTGGACTGGGAAGTGCTATGTTAATGTTAAGGGCAAAATTTCTACTGACATTTAAGATTCAAGACAAGGCAGTAGTAACATCATGTTAATTGAGACAATCTTCTCCAGAACACTGTTGCCAAGTCAGTGACTTTTCTCTTTACATATTTTGTTAAGACCAATCCTAATGGTGGTGTTGGGACAGGTATTTATCAATTTTATATTTTATTTTACTTTTGGTGAAAATATATATAGCAAAACCCATTCCCATTCAATAGTTTCTAGATGTAATGGTCAGTGACATTGGTTACAGTCTTTACATTGTGTCAACATTCTCTGTTATTTCTGTTCTAGTTGTTTCATGTCCATTGACTTAAACTCCTTGCACCCCTCCAAAATCAAACCAAACCCATTGCTGTCAAATCGATTCTGACTCAGCAATCCTGTAGGAGAGACTAGAACTGCCTTAGATGGTTTCCAATGCTGTGAATCTTTACCCAAACAGACTGCCACATCTTTCTCCCGTCACTGCCCACTGACTATGCTTTAAAATAGCTACTGATCATTTGGTCTTACATAGATAATTTTTAAAAGAACACAATACTGAAGTCTGACAATCTGTATTCTTTGGGCTAAACTGTTACTTAGTTTAAGGGTGACTTCAGGGGATAGTTTGATTCAAGGTTTGAAGAGTAACTCAGGGCAAAAGTCTCAGGGGCTCTTCTAGCCTCAATAGGTCCAGTAAGTCTGGATTCTTTAAGAATTTGAAGTTCTGTTCCACAGGGACAGTTATTTTTGAATGAAACTCACACAACCTAAATCAGAAAGACAATACACGCTCTAAAATATGTTGCTTTTTTTTTCACTTAATGATATATTTTGCAGAGCTTCCAATACAAACACTCGTAACTGATTCATTCTTTGTGATCTCTACATAGCATCCCATTGTTTGGGTACACCATCATTTATTCAACTAGTTCACTACTAAGGGACTCTTACCTGGCTTCCAACCTTTTTGCTACTACAAATTATTCTGCAGTTTTGTAGACTTCTTTGCCTTTGGAAACATAGAAGCCATTAGTAGAGGCTGCCTCTCAAGAATGGGCCCAGTGGCTCGAGATGGGAGGGAATTTACTTTTCATTGTATACACTTTTGACTGTATTTATTTTTACTATGTGTTTTAATTTTTGAATCTCATTTTTAAAGATCAAATATTCTTCATATATTTTTCATACTAGATTTCTAAGTGCATTCAAAATAATAATGCATTTTTTAAAAATCTGGTAAGTATATAGATAATAGAACATATGCCATTTCTACAACTTTCACATGTACAGTTCAGTGACTTAAATGACCTTCATCATGTTGTTCAGTCATCACCATTAACTATTCGTGCTTTTATTATTTTAGCATTTAAAAATTAGACCGTCTTGTCATTTATTTATTTGGTTTGGTTTGGTTGGTTGGTTGTTGTTTATGCCTTGGTTTTAGAATGAATGTTGGACTTAGACCTCTCCACCAATACTGCTCCAACTAGGGAAACCTCTGGTCCCCTGTTGCTTGGTCCATTGCCTTATTGGACTTCTCCAAAGAACAACTGGTTTCTGCAGACCCAGCTCAGTGCTCTCTTCCAACTGCAAGCTAGAAACAGACACTTTTCCTTCTAGAGATGCTCCAGGCTGCCTGTGGGATCAAAGGCTACATTTTTTTGCATTTCCACACAGGAGAGGGCCAAACTGTGGCCTGCAGTACCCTGAAGGAATTCTGTAATCTGTTTCGCACAGGCGTGGGTATCCTTCCCTTTGCTTTTTAATCCTGAAAATTAGTATTCACACTTTACAAGGAGCAATATCATGTCTGTCCTGGAAGTTTCTTTCTATGGCCTTAATTCAGATACCACCCCCAGTCCTTAGAAAGGTCTGTTACAATGGTTTGCTATCCTTTCTAATAGTGAGGCTGTACTACAAAATGGTTAAATAGTGCATTCTTCTGTGGGTATTGTGATTTTTTAAAGCACTTTAAAGACTCCATTATCAATTTCAAAATTTCATGATATTAAAATGCTTTATTTAGATCAGCTTTCTACTTTTTGATTCTCTTTTTAGTACCTTGCCCAAGGGTACTTACTTGTCTTTGTTTCATACCAGGAATATTGAACTTCCAGAGTGTTTATCAAGATTTTTTTTTATGTATATTTTATAAACAAATAGAGGAGAAGAAAAAAGTCTTCCCAAATAATGTATGCAGATACCCTCTCCTCTTACCCCTGACCACCCAGGGTGAGCTGGGCTTAGTGACTCACTTCCAAAGAACAGAGTATGGAAATGGGAAATTAGTAATTTTTCAGTGGGGATACCTGGCAAACACTACTTAACCCAATAATCAAGGTTAACGTCATCAGTGAGTGACGCCATGTGGATATCAGATCCCCACAGGTATCACATAATGAGATGGGCACATGACCTCTTTGGTATTCTTTGGGAAAAACCCATAACTCCAGTCTAATCATGAGAAAATACTTCAAATCAATCCAAACTGAGAAACATTCTACAAAATTGGTATTTTTTTTTTAAGTGTCAAGGGCATGAAAAACAAGGGAAGACTGAAAAACTGTCACAGAGCAGAGCAGACTAAGGAAACATGACAACAAAATGCCATGTGGGATCCTGGATTGGCTCCTGGAGCAGAAAAAGGACATAGGTGGAAATTAGGTGAAATCCAAATAAAGTCTTACCCAGCTGCTGTTGAGTTGACCCTGACAAGTAGAACTGTGTTCCGTAGGGTTTTCAACGTGTGATTTTTCTGAAGTAGATCTCCAGGGCTTTCTTCTGAGGTGCCTCTGGGTGGACCCTGACTTCCAACCTTTCTGATTTGCACCACCCAGAGACTCCATTGCATTTTTAGATCCTGTCTTTCCTGCAGAGTCTTTTAGAACAATCATGTTAGTTGTTCCCATTGCCGTTGAGTTGATTCTGACTCACGGTGCCCTATAGGACAGGGTAGAACTACCCCATAGGGTTTCCAAGACTAATTTTTCTGGAAGCAGACTGTCACATCTTTCTCTCTCAGAGCAGCTGGTTGATTCAGACCACCGACATTTTGGTTAGCAGCAGTGCTTAACTACTGTGCCACCAGGGCTCCTTATACCAGGGGAGAGTTACAACACTACTAAAATTATAAAGATGCCGTAGACCACAGTGAACCAGTAACTTCTTTCAAAGAGTTCTGATCCACAAATGAGAGAGGGAAATACAAACAAGCAGATACTTATCAGTGGGCCAGATTTTCTGAGTCATTGTTTACAACCTGGCTCTCCATCTCCAGCTAAGAGAGACTTTGCAGGGTTTCTGAATAGGTGAGAAGATTTTGCTTCCCTTCCTTCTATCTTACAGGAGAAAGAAGGAGTTTTTTCTCCTGCTTTTTCTTCTATCACTGAAAGGGAAGAATTTTATAAGGGAAACTCAGAATAAGACCATTATGAACAAGGAGCCTCCCATCAGTTTTAATCCCAAAGGTGGCTGCTGGAGAAGGGACAAGGAAAAGGACAGAGCGGGAGGGAGAATGAGAACATGTCACCTGTCCTGGGCTCCACTTAAACTCCCACCCACACAGGCAAAGTTTAGCTGGCCAGAACCTAAATTACCACTAATAATAATAACTAAATACTGGTGTTTAGAATTTGCCCTACTTCCTTTTTTTATTTTTATTTTTTTGATCCTACTAATAGGAGTCGCTGCGTGGCACAAACAGTTAAGTGCTGAACTACTAGCCAAAAGTTTGGCAGTTCAAACCCACCCAGGGGCGCCTCAGGAGACAGGCCAGGCCATCTGCTTCCAAAAAGTCACAGTCTTGAAAACTCTATGGAGTAGTTGTACTCTCCACACATGGGGGTGCCATGAGTTGGAGTCTGCTCAACGGCAACTTACAAGGATAATTGAGTAGGTCCCTGGGTGACATAATCAGTTTGGGCTTCACTGTTAACCTAAAGATTGGCAGTGTGAGCCCCCCCCAGAAGTGCTGTGGAAGAAAGGCCTGGCGATCTGCTTCCATAAAGAAAACAGCCAAGAAAACCCTATGGAACAGTTCTACTCTGTTACACAAGGGGTCGACGTGGGTTGGAAGTGACTCAACGGCAACAGGTTTTTGTTTATTAATTGAATGACCTGAAGTTTCACCTTCAATTCTTTAAAAGCATCTAAGTGAACTTAGGAAATTCCCCCTCTGCTCTTTCCCACAGTGGAGGTCTTTCAAGGCTCTTATGGCGAAATTGCATGAGGTGATGGAGGCAAAAGTGTTTGCTAAAATACAAAGCGTTCCATGCATGTAAGCTATTCTTGGAAGGAAGCAGGAGGATGAATTTCAATCCCAAGATTCCTCTGAAAAATGTGTGAAAGGTCCCCCCTATTTAGACTGTCTCCCTCACTGCACATTTACAGACCATTTAGCAATTTCTCTGAGCAGCTCACACCCGTTCCCTCGGTGACATTCTTGCCCTGTGCTGGGGAGAGTAGGGAGAGTCCGACTCTCCCAAGCCTTGCCCAGTGGACAGCAGCAGTGCCTGTGGAGAAAGGGGCTCGGTTGCTAGGAGACCAGCAAAAGTGGGCAGCCCTCTCCCAAGCAAGTTAGAATCCGGCAAGGAAGGATTTAAAAAGCCTATTTCCGGCTGCTCTTGCTAGAATTGAAATTCTCTTCAGGGTCCAGCCACCAGTGATACAATCTGCTTACATTACTGGTATTAAGAGGCCCTTGAAAGGGATCTACTTGGCCATTTACTGGGTCTCCCTCCCACAGTGCCTAGAAAGGCAGGCACTTAAAAACAGAAAAAAGAAAAAAAGGAGTTGATGGAGTCAGTAGCAGAAGCAGAGAAGTGACAGCAAGAATTAACCCAAGCACATCTGATCATGACCCTCAGACCCCCAAAAGGAAATAATTGTGCTCGTGCTAGGTTAAATTACAGCACACCTTGTCTGGCTTCTAAGTACGTCGAGACATGTGGCTACACAGAACTGAGAGTGTTTTTCAAGTCCACAAGATGTGTGTCAAGCCAGTCTTTTCCTCTGGAGTTTATCTTCCCAAACACAGCCTGAAGTGCTTCTGGGCTAATTGGATGAGGTTGACATTGTATTTAAGTTTCTCCTTTGAAGATTATAAAAAGAATCTGATTTTCAAATGAGAATGTTTTTGTTTGCTGTTTGTTTTCCTAGTGCGTACAGTACACCAAAGAAATCAAATGCTTTTTTGAACCCTGTGTGTCTTCCACAAGATATGCTGACGCTTACAACCACCTAGAACAGAGTACTGAACTCCGGAGGAATCAGTGGGAAAAACAGTGGAATAATAAGTGCATTTAGAGTCATTTATGGGCTGACGCTTGACAGTCTTTGTGCCTTGTTACCATTGGAGCAGAGGGAGCAGAGCTGTAGTGCTGATTCATCAGGAAGAACGAAGCTTACAGAATGTATGAAAATAAACCATCTCTGAACAGGTTCCAATGCCCCTCGATACACAGGCTTTAGTTGGTTAAAACCTAACATCAAACGACAAAGTGGAAGAGCAATTTCAGTATTTTCAGGGACACCCTGGTTTCCAGCCTGCTTGATAGGCAATTGGGGCCAGGTGGGTAACTCGACAGGCGGAGGTCGTTATTGGTTGAGAAAAGCAGGATTCGGAAAATAGAGGACACGCTTAGGGCAGGGACTGTTTAACGGAGGTGAAGATGAGGGCAGACCTGAAATCTGAGAATAGTGTGCATCAAAAATGACTGCAAACCCTTCATTAGCTAATAGTAGGATGTGGGAGAAATACAAGGATGAGCTGATGCAGGGAATTGTGGCAAGGTGACAAGAGGAAATACCATGATCCTCTCATATAAATGAGAAACAATGGAATCTCATGTCTGCCTCCGCTTCTAACTCCCTGAATGAAGTGGGCAAGCTCTAGAGCCGATTCTCCCTGATTTCTCCATTCTGTAGGGTGGAAATAAGGATTCAGTCATGGAAACTATCATGGTGAGTAAACAATCATAGATTCAAGAGTCACATGGACCTGGATTCAAATACTGGGTCATCCCTTTACTAGTGCAGGGTCTTGTACAAAATATTTTCTCTTCTGAGTCTCAGTTTTCCCACCTGTGACATGAGGGTGATAATGCCTGGGCTGCCTTCTTCCATTGTGATAGTTTTTGCAAGAGCCCACTTCCATCTGCCTTCCAACCCCCTGCATTCCCACTCCAGATTCAAATGCCTGGGAGAGACAGATTGATTGCTGATTGTGATGGAGGAAGGGGCGGATTATCCAATAGGCAAGGGAAGCACGGTGCTTACCTTGTTTACCAGATCATCTGCAGTGAACAATTTCACATGCGCTACCACAGCTGTGGTAAAACCCATGTGAAATTGTTCACTACAGATTAGTAAGTAAGCACAAGTAAGCCTATGCTTACCTTACTTACTGGATTAACCATCCCTGTCAGGGACTGTAAATTTGAAAAGAGGCTTTGGGTTCTGTAGGAAGGTGTTGTGAGGTTGGGAAAGATGCCAGTCATACCTAGAACTAGAGTCTTTGATGTGATGAAAAAATGTGAAATTGTTCACTACAGATGATCTTTTTTGTCAATCTTTTTTTTTTTTTAATTGTGCTTTAGGTGAAGGTTTACAGAGCAAACTAGTTTCTCATTAAACATTTAATACACACATTGTTTTGTAACATTGGTTGCCAAAACCACAACATGTCAACACTCTCCCCTTCTGGACCTTGGATTCCCTGTTTCCACTTTTCCAGCTTTCCTGTCCCCTGCTGCCTTCTCGGCACTACAGATGATCTTGTAAGCAAGGTAGGTACCATGCTTACCTTGTCTATTGGATAATCCACTCCTGGATGGAAGGGGCGGGGTCCTGTGATTTGCAGTTTTCTGCAGAATCATATAATCTGATAGGAAAGGCTTTTCTCTAAAAGGAGAGATACTCAGCAGACAAAACCCAGATCCAAACAAAACAGCTTGAAAGGAATTTTTGACAACCTTAGGTTGAAGACCAGGTGAAGCTCTACTTCTTCGGGAGTTTGTTCTAAAGTAGTTCTTGTTGTTGGGTGCCATCGAGTCAATTTCAACTCATAATGACCCATGTTTTAATCCTTATGGGAGCAGATCTCCAGGTCTTTTCTCCCGTAGAGGGCTG
Source organism: Loxodonta africana (assembly GCF_030014295.1). Taxonomy (NCBI): domain Eukaryota; kingdom Metazoa; phylum Chordata; class Mammalia; order Proboscidea; family Elephantidae; genus Loxodonta; species Loxodonta africana. The sequence goes on along the minus strand of NC_087354.1, from coordinate 42,861,897 downwards.
GTGGCTTTGAACCACCAACCTTTTGGTTAGCAGCCAAGTGCTTAACTATTGTGCCACCAGGGCTCCTACAGTGATGGCGGCTTTGCAATTTCAAAGAAACATCCTTCTAGGCTTTGGAGCACCCTGACAGCATTGTGCACACCTCCTACGAGGACACCCTGGGTCTTGTCAGACTGTTTCCCAAGGTTTTCTTATAGCCAGAGCTGAACGAACCAGATCACCTAAATATCCTCACTGTCTCTGAGTTCCGAGTGGCAACCTTAATGGTTCCCGCTGCGTCTTGGAATCCAGAGAGCCAAGTTTCTCTCTCTGAGGCACCTTTTCCTCCTTCCTTCATGAATGAACATGAGTCTGTAGGCCTTGCTCCTAGCCTCGAAGATTCAGCTTTGGGAACGCCAGCACCTTTGGCCAGACCTGTGGGTGGGGATGAGTGAGAATAGGCATCAGGGTCCAGCAAATGCTGTATTCAGGCCTGGTTAGCAGCCTTTCTTTCAAACAGCACCAAAACACTATCAGGAGCAGTTGAGTTTAGGCGTGAAGGCATCCTGGGGCTGGGCCTGGGGGTAAGGCTCTAATGAAAACTGAAGAAGAAGGCAGCTTCTTGTCGGTCTACTCTGTGACTACCTGCTGGGTCATCTGAACATAGGTAGGGGTGGGAGGGGAGCTGCCTAAGAGGTCTCCCAGGGGTGAAGGCAGCTGCTGGCCCAGGTGCAGCTTACCATGGCGGCAGTCCTGGGCTCCTGGGCTTGAGCCATTTAAGGTAGGCAGAATCTAGCTCTATCTGATCAATGACTGAAGGTGATTCTGGGAAGAGTCCCATTTACCTATCCATCTTCCCCTCCCCAGAATGGCCCTGACCAACCTTACCATGTCTAAGGTGGCAGATTGCCGCATAAGTCGTCTATGCCCACATGTCTAGGTGCACATGAGGATGACCCGCTTTTCACCCTCCCCAGGCAGGTGGAAACCCAGAAAGACCACTCCCTTTGCTACTCAGAATCGTGAAGTGTGTAGGGTCATAAGCCTTCCAGCCATGTTAGAAGCTCCACTGCCGCATTCTGAAAAAGCCGAAACCTCCCTGTGCTAGCTAAGTTCATTATGTCCTTGCGCTCAAAGTGTGGTGTGCAGACTTGTGTCCACAGGTGATGGCTGCCCTACAGGGTAGTCAGATGGAGAAGACTGGGGCCAAGGCAAGTAAGATCTAGAAGGTGAGTTGTAGAATTCACAGCTGAGGGGAGGAGATCTGAAAGGAGTAATGAAGGCCGTTGAACTGAAGTCAGAAGCCAAGAGCACTAAGGGGTTAATTAAAACAAACAAACAGCCTGTTACCATTGAGCCAATTCCAATTCAAGGTGACCCCCTATGTTACAGAGTAGCACTGAGCTCCATAGGGTTTTCTAAGCTATAATCTTTATGGAAGCAGATCAACAGGTCTTTCTTCCATGGCACTGCTGAATGGATTCCAACTGCCAACCTTTTGGTTAGTAGCCAAGTGCAAACTGTTTATACCACCCAGGGACAAATGGTTTATGGAGAAGCATTAATAGAAGACAAGTCTATTCAGACCCACCCTATTCAGGTCTCTCTTTGGAGGAAAATAAGGTCAAGGTTGGGATCACTCTTAATGTGGCTGGAAGCACTGGAACCTAGACAGAGTGTACAGCTGAGGAGACAATTTCCATTACGGTTTTGCATCTTAAGTAAAATGACAATAAATCCTTGTCACCAAAGTTCAGATGTGTTAGTGTCTTGCTTGAATACTTTTGGAGCCAGGTTAATACACCTGAAGCCACTAAGGGGCAAGACCAAGAATGCAGGTAATAGGCTCCTGTGTCAGCAACTAGGCTGGGCTGTGCAGGTGGGTAACAAAGAAATTAGAGCAAGCTGCCATTTTGCCAGGGCAAGGGTGTGCCTTTAAAGGAGTCAAACCAGGTGAGACAAGGGCACAGACACAGGTTTCAGGCTTGGAGAGAGCCTAGATGAGATTGGGCTATCAGGGCCTAGTCCTGGTTTCAGGTCCCAGAGACTGAGACCCGGGCAGGTGTGGAGGGAGGTAGCACCTGATAGGCTGCCAGCAGCTGGCAGCCACATGGATGTTTAGCCTATGCTACAGGAGTCCAGGAACACCTGCCACACCTGAAGTTCCCTTTTAAGAAAAGTGGCCCAAACCGGTTCCTTCCTGTGTCAGTTGTTATTGCTTATGCCATGTTTTGAGTGAAACCAACTCAGTGCCCTGACCACAACTGGCTTCACCAGACGCTGATGTGAAGTAGAACAACTGGCTCTGAGGCAGGGTGGCATAAAATCTGCTCATTGAGGGTACCTCATATTGGAAACTGGCAGGCCCACCCTATTCAGTTCTCTCTTTTGCGGAAATAAGGTCGAGGTTGGGATTACTCTTAATGTGGTTGGAAGCACTGGAACCTAGACAGAGTTTAGTGTACAGCTGAGGAGAAAATGTCCCTTATGACTTTGTGTCTTAAGTATGATGACAATAAATCCTTGTCACCAAAGTTCAGATGTGTTAGTCTCTTGCTCAAAACCTTATGGAGCCAGGTTAATACACCTAAAGCCACTGAGGGGCAAGACCAAGAACGCAGGTAATAGGTTCCTGTCTCAGCAACTAGGCTGGGCTGTGCTAGGCTGTACAGGGCTGGGCTGGGTTGGCTCGGCTGGGCAGAAAAGGAGTTGACAAAATCCCAGGCTCTGACCAAGAAGATGAGGCAGTCTATGAAGGAGAGAAACAAGAGACAGTAGAAGAATGAAAATGTGTGTTCATGTTTGTAAGAAACACTGAGATGTTAATGGGGCTTCTAACTAGACACACAGACTAGAGGCAAGCAATTATGTCCAAAATCAGCATTGAGCCAGTGGCTGGGGTCCATTGAGAGTGGATATGGAAGGCTCAGGGGACCTGGGAGAGTCCCTGGGGTGGAGTTCCCAAATAGGATGGAGATGACTAGCTCCTAGTGAGGACAAGGTTTTCCCCAGCATGGTTGTACACTGCAATTCTTAGACTGAGTACTGGTTAAGGCTGGGTGGCAAAAAGGTTAAGGGCTCGACTACTAGTGGAAAGGTTGGTGATTTGAACCCACCAAGAGGTGCCTCAGAAGACAGGTCTGGCGACCTGCTTCTGAAAGGTCAGAGCCTTGAAAACCCTACAGAGTAGTTCTACTCTGCACACACAGGGTCACCATGTGTTGGAATGACTCAGCTGGAAACTAAAAAAACAGATTGAATATCATCTATTAGTTTCCCCTCCCTTCTCCCAGAAAGAATAAAATTTCTTTTTCCCTAATCAGCTGACGAAATGGTTAAGCCATTTCTTTGTGCATACTTGTTTTCCCCTCTTTCCTACAATGTTATTTATAAGCACATTTTAAAACTGTTTTGGGGAGACCATTGATATTTTGTTACTCCACAAAGGTTAGGTTACTGTAACTTTGGATTTTTCTGAAGAGATGAGAATCCAGGGAAAGTGAGATAAACTCCAGTCGCCCTTTCGAATGAAGTCTGGCAACTGTGTGAAGGAGTTTAAGACCTTGCCTGAAGCTCTAGCATGGTGGACAGCCAGGCCAGATGCAGAAAAGTCTCCTTGCTGTCTGCATGCTCTCACACATGGTCTGTATTTTTGCTTTGCTCTCTTTTGATTTGATTTGTTTGTCTTGCTTTGCTTGACTGTGGAGGGGTGAGCTCTCTGGAATGGGAGAAAATGTGGAAAGGGGCGTGCTCTCTGGAACACTGTGGGATCAAGAGGACCATCTCTACTGCTCCTTGTACAGCCTGTCCTTTCCCTTCTCCTCTTTCATTCCTTGAGGGCTTGGCAGGTGCTTTGGGGAAGAGAACAATAAAGTGTAAGGGTAAAGTTGGTTTGCAAAGTGAAGTCTTAGTACTAATGGGAACCAAGTAGAAGCATAGAACTGTTAAAAACAGAAAAAACCTCAAGCCCCTTGCCATCAAGGCAATTTCAACTCCTGGTGGTCTTATGTATTACAGAGTAGAACTACTCCATAGGGTTTTCTTAGCTGTAACTTTTATGGAAGCAATTTACTAGGGCTTTCTTCTGAGGAGCTACTGGGTGGGTTCAAACTACCAACCTTTAGGTATTGATTGCAAACCACTTGTGCCACCCAGGCTCCATAGAACTCTTACTAACAGCTAAATTTATTGTTTTTGCCTTCCAAGAGAACTATGACAATGGTAGTCGCCAATGGTCCTGTGGACCGGAGGCATCAGCCTTGGCTCTGGTGGGCACACACATGAGCACCCTTCTGAGTAAGGGGTCAGGGAGCCTAAAGGGAATAAGGTAGGTCCCATGGACTAGAATATGACATAGGGTTTCTTGACAAGTTTTCTAAGATCATGTCCCTAGAGCCTTCCCCAGGAAGGAAAAGAAATATGATCCCTATTATTTGTGGGAATTTCCCAGGGGTTGCTGTTTGGTGGTAACCAAACAATTTTACATATATAAATAAGCTTTAGAGCAGAATCTTTTCCCTAGAGATATTCAATAAGGAAACATTAACTCTCAATTCTTATTAGTTCAGACATTCCCTCTGCTTATAGATAGATAGGTAGGTCGACTAGATGATCTCTTGAGAACTCTCTCAGATCTATGATACTGTATTTTCTCTGGGTTGGGTAATATTCCAACTGTACTACTTGAATTTATGATAAAGGAAATGAGTGACAAGTATCTTTTATTATGTGTTCCGCATTAATATGCATGTTATGTATGCATGCTGTATTGTAAATCTACATATTTCTTTTCACCCAGTGCAACGATGTGACCGTGCATTTTGAACCACCTAAATAAAGATAATTTTAAAAGACTTGCGTGTATTTCTGCGTAGCCTTGGAAGAATGACCTCTTTTAAAAAACTCTAACTCCTTTGGCAGTGATTCTTTGGAGGGGTTCTCAATGGGCTGCACCAGTTCTGTGTGCTACAAGGGTATGTGAAAGGCTGAGTGGGGGGCTGTTTAAATCAGAGGTTGTTAGGGGAGTGTTGGGGAAGCTGCAGTGTGATGGGAGCCATAATCAAAATCCAGAAGGCAGCCTGCAGTACATCACACCAGGGCACCAGAAGCCAGGAGACTCAGAGCCCATCTGCCCAGATGCCACCACAGCTGCTCTGTCTCCTATATGAGAACCAGATTTCACATTTGAGGGCCATGGCTGAAAGTGCCCCGACCATTTGTCTTAAACTTCTGAAGAACATATAATACACCCAGGAAACTGGCAAGAGGCAATATGCACAGAAACTAGCAGGGAACTGAAACAGCAGAACAGAAGCCTAGGGTAGAAGAGTTTGCACTACAAAGAAATCAGAAGTTAGGTGAAAGGGTAATGTGTGTACCAATCCAAGGGGCAGAGAAGGAAGAGAAAGTTATTCCAGGCAGGATGGTGAAGGGCAAAGAGGCCTGGAATTGCAGTAAAAAAGGCTTAGTCTCCTTTCACCAATCACTGGCCTTCTTATCTTGAGAAAGCTGATTTGCTTCTTTTCCACTCCAGTTCCTCAGCTGTAAAAAGAAGAAAGGGAAAGAGAAAAGCAAACAACCCTGAGCACCTGCCACGAGCAAACACTTACATACCTGACCTCATTTAGTCCTTAGTTCAACCTCGCGTGGGAGATATTATTGTCCCCATTTTACAGATGCGATCTTGGAGGCTTAAAAGAAAAATAAAGTCGACAACTTTCCCAAGGAAGCCTAAAGATTAAAAGATTGGCCCAAGTTCAAATGGCTGGTCTGTAGCAGAGTGAGAATTTGAATCCAGATCTATATGGCCTAGTTCCTGGCTCTTTCTACTATAAAATAAAAAAACCAAACCTATTATCATTCAGCCACATTCCGACTCACAGCGACCCTATGCGTTACAAGAGCAGAACTGCTCCATAGGGTTTTCTTGGCTGTCATCTTTATTGGAATTCCAGAACACTTAATTGGGCTCATGAGGAACCTGTACATAGACTGAGAGGCAGTCATTCAAAAAGAACAAGGGGATACTGCGTGGTCTAAAATCAGGAAAGGCATATACCTCAGGGTGTATTCTTTCGCCATCCTTATTCAATCTGTATGCTGAGCAAATAATCCGAGAAGATGGATTATATGAAGAAGAATTCAGGATCAGGATTGGAGGAAGACTCATTAACAGCCTGTGATATGCAGATGACACACCATGCTTGCTGAAAGTGAAGAGGACTTGAAGCACTTAGTGATGAAGATCAAAGACTACAGTCTTCACTATCAATTGCGCCTCAATATAAAGAAAACAAAAATTCTCACAACTGGACCAATAAGCAACATCATGATGAATGAAGAAAAGATTGAGATTGTCAAGGATTTCATTTACTTGGATCCACAATTGACACTCATGGAAGCAGCAGTCAAGAAATCAAAAGATGTATTGCATTGGGCAATTTTGCTAAAGACCTCTTTAAGGTGTAAAAAAGCAAAGATGTCACTTTGAAGACTAATGGGCACCTGATTCAAGCCATGGTACTTTCAATTGCTTCATATGCATGCGAAAGCTGGATGATGAATAAGGAACACCAAATAAGAATTGGTATCTTTGAATTATGGTGTTGGAAAGGAACATTGAGTATACCATGGACTGCCAGAAGAATGAACAAACCCGTCTTGGAAGAACAGCTAGGATGCTTCTTGGAATGGAGGATGGTGAGACTTCATCTCACGATCTTTGGACATATTATCAAGAGGGCCCAGTCCCTGGAGAACGACATCATGCTTGGTAAAAGAGGAAGACCCTCAAGGAGATGGATTGACACAGTAAGTGCAACAATGGGCTGAAACATAACAAAGATTGTGAGGATAGTACAGGACTGGGCAGTGTTTTATTCGTTGTACATAGGGTCACTATGAGTTGGAACTGACTGGATGGCACCTAACAACAACAACAATCTTTATGGAAGCAGATCACCGGGTCTTTCATCTGCGGTGCTGCTGGATGGGTTAGAACTGCCAACTTTTAGGTTAGTAATCGTGTGCAAACTGGTTTGACAGAATGTGTGTGAAAAGCTAAATAGATGTAAAGAACGATTATTATTTAAAGTGAAATCTCTCTATACCAGCTCATGATGAGATAGTGGAAAACTGTGGTTTAGAGAAATGCAGCTCACTTGCCAAGTCAATGACACTGCTTCCCAGATCACCAACAGTAATAAAGTGCGTTAATGACTGAATAAAGCTTTTAATGGTGGGTTGGGCTAGATGGCTTCTAAGGTCCTGCCAAGTCAGTAATTCTGAGAATCAGAAATTTTATCAAAGCAGTCAGAATGTAGCCTTGTGCTGGATTTGACCTCAGAGAAAATGGTAAAGTCAGCAAAATGTTTCCTTTTTGTCTCTCATTTCATTTCTCTGTTCTTCCCTCCCCCGCCTCCCCGCCACCCCATTTCAGTGCTCTTGCCAGGCAGTCATCACTCTCTAGGACCTCCTTAGGGCTGTGTGCCACAGAGGAGAGGAATTTGATAAATGAATTCAGAGGTAAGGAGAGAAAGGTTACGTTTGACTACTGGCTCCGGCATGAGGACTGTCTGATCTGGGGGTGTGTCATGTAACCTCTCTGAACCCCGATTTCCTTGTCTATAAGAGGAGAAAAGCTGCTCTTCGAAATGGTTGTAGGAATTAAATGATGTGACAAATAAAATGTCTAGCACGCAGTTTGAGCTCTTTAAGTGTTCCTTCCCTCCCATCTTCCAGGTGCAATGACTGTTGGCAGAGGATAATCCTCTGAGAGGTGTCTGCATATGTAAAAATCGATACCTAGAGAAGGCAGCTCAGCACTGAGTAATAACCAGTCCAATGGTTGATTTTTTTTTTTTCCTGTTGCGAGAACTCTGGGTAGAAGAGAGAACTTGGAGGTAGCAAAAGAGGAGTTTGAATAGGTATGAAACTCCTGGCTTCTCCCAGTTTATTCCATAATCCATGCTATTCCACAGCATTGCACTTATAAGACCAGCCTCGGTGCAACAATGTGAAAATACTTCCTTACTTTACTTGATTGAAACTTCAATTACTAAAACTACTTTTTCTCCTATCAGAGAAGTTTAAAGAATTGTTGTTTTTACATGTGAATAATTAGTAAACCTGAAGGCTTGTTGGTCATTCATATAGGGAGATCATTCCACGGACCCAAAGGTTCTTTGCCCAAAAATGGACCATCTATGGTTGAAACAAAATATTGATAGATTTAACAAACACTTGTCTGGGCAGGGAGTCCCTGGGTGGTGCAAATGGTTAACGCATTTGGGTACTAACCGAAAGGCTGGAGGTTCAAGTCAACTCAGAGGTGCTTTGGATCAAAGGGCTGATGGTCTACTTCTGAAAACCCTGTGGACCACAGTTCTGCTCTGACACTTACGGGGTTGCCATGGGTCAGAGTCAACTTCATGGCAACGGATCTGGGCAGATGAGGATTTGGGAGATGAATGGCTCTCAGTTCTTCCTTCCAGGAGGACCCCAATCCAAAAGTAGTACACAGTCTGAAAAAGTCTGGGTTTCCTTGGACGCTAGTCATCTTTTACATCCAGTTATTACTTTTAATAATTGGACCTGCTAAAGGAAATGAGACTTTCTTCTTAGCGCTGTAAAGTACAAGGATTTTTTTTCTCCTGTTTTGTTTACTGCTTTATTTCTGGCATCTTTAACAGTGCCAGGCAGGCAGCCACTCAATAAACGTTTTTGAAACAAATTATTGGTGAAGGTGATACTTTAGAAAAGCAGCTCTTCAGACCCACCCATAGAGATGCATTTTAGCAGGCCATCGGTTAACAAGCTCTTGGAAATACAGTCAATGTGGCTTTTTTTTTTTTTTTTAGGCTTAGGGATTCTTAAATGCTACTGCCAAGAATTCCTATGTGTGACACAGAGCCTTCTCTATGGCCTTTGCCTTTTGGCTAATAAACAATAAATAATTCCTTGGAAGCATCTGCCCTTTATGGGTAATTGGAAGAAGGTATACTTTGGTGGTGGAATGAGAAAGAGGTGACCTTTTAACTATTATTCAATTGGTATGCGAGAAAAAAGGGGGAAAATTATAAACTGCAGAAGACAATATTCTGACATGCTTTCAAAAAAAGAAAAAGCCATAAGGTTTAATCCAGTCCCAAGTCTTTGTCAGTTCCAGCTCTTTTTGGCAAAAACCTTAGTTCAAGGCAGAAGGAAATTATTAAAAGAATTCATGAGGTTTTTTTTTTTTTAGGTATCAAGTAGCACTTTCGAAATATACTATTAAGTGAAAAGGAATGAAAATCATGATTAAATGTCCTTTGAAACCCATCCTTATTTTTAAGATTAGGAGACAAATTCCAGGGAGACCACATTTTGTGTTCTTTTGAAAACCAAACATTCGAAAACAGTTCTAAACAGTTAGTTGAATACCCAGTTCTGTCACCCATATATCTCCCAGCATACAGATTTTGTTTTGAAAAATGATGGAGCCAGTTCCTGTACATTTTTAGGTAAAAAAGGGGGAGGGGTAAATATTCAACAATAATAATTTAGGTTTCCAAGTTTTTTCTACAAAAGTACCAGACCTATGTTTGGAATGGGGGTTGGGAGGGGAGGGAGTGATTTAAAAATTGCTTAATTTAAATAATTTATCTGCCTATTTTAAATGTTTTGTATTTATCATAATATATATTTTATATTTTAGAAATAGTTTCTTTACCTCATTGTAACCACTCAGAAATATGTACCCTTTTGTTTTTTTAACTAGGCAGGAAGTTAAAATACCAGATTGCTTGGCTCAATACCAGACACATGGCAATCCTGTTATAACTCTGCAAGTTCATATAGCTCTTTCTTTTGGAACCTTGCATTTGTTTCGTACGTCCAGCCACCTCAGTGACTAAGAGGGGGTGGGGGTTTTCCACCAAGCAGTTGCCAGGCAGGGGCCTTCCCATACCTGTTTTAAGGCAAGGTCTCCCATGCCAAAAGAAGCGAGCCTCAAAGCAGCATCAAACCAGATAGCCAGGTCCAGAGACTAGGCCCCAACTCTGAAGGACAGAATTCCAAAGGCAGAGCCAGGTCCAAATGGATAGCTGTCAAACCAAGGCAGACATAAGAGGTAAACTCAACAAGGAACAGGTAGGGTGAAGACCAGGAGGAATTCCAAAGCCAGGCTGTGACCAACCACCTTGAGCTTTTGGTCAGTCTCTGAGGCCACGAATGGCCCATCCCTAAGAGTTAAAGGTATTGGTGGAGAATGAACATGTTTGTACTTTCCTTGAATACAACATTAGATAGTCTCATTTAAGGGCAAAGAATTGGTGTTACATGACACATCACTCTCAGTGAGTGGCCCAGGCAGGATGGAAGCAGCAGGGTCTTTCCCTTATTAGAGTGAGCAGTGCATGAGCCCTTGGGCTAGGGTCCTTTACTCTTCAGTCTGAGCCTGGTTATTAAAGAAGGGCACCTAGAACAGGCCACCAAAATAAGGAAGGGCTGAGGTGAGTCTTGGGAACTTAAGCGCAGAGAGAAATGGAAGTCAAAGAAACAGGAGACGAGTAGGGAGTTGCACATTATATGAGTACAAAGGAGGCAGTAGTCCCAGTGAATTCTGGAGACTGGGCCAGAGCTTGTACGAGGAGGTGAAGAAGATTGTATGAACAAGACCGGCTTTTGGGGAGAATATTGAGTGTTTTTCAACATCACCTGAAGCGGGGGTGAGACAACCAGAGTGTGGGCTTACATAATAGTAGTCACTGTCTTAGTTATCTAGTGCTGCTATAACAGAAATACCACAAGTGGATGGCTTCAACAAACCTAAGTTTGTTTTCTCATGGTCTAGTAGGCTACAAGTCCAAATTCAGGGCATCGCCTCCAGGGGAAGTCTTTCTCTTTCTGTCAGTTCTGGGGGAAGGTCCTTATTATCAATCTTCCCCTGGACTAGGAGCTTTTCCGCACAGGAACCCTGGGTCCAAAGGGTGTGCTCTGCTCCTGGTGCTACTTGCTTAGTGGTATGAGATCCTCATGTCTCTCTGCTTGCTTCTCTATTTTATATCTCAAAAGAGATTGGCTTAAAATACAATCTAATTTTGTAGATCTCATCAGCATTATGGCCACTGAACCCATGACATTAACATTATAGAGACAGAATTTACAACACAGAGGAAAATTATATCAGATGACACACATATTTTGGGGGACACATTTCAGTCCATGACAGTTACTAACCTTTCTAAGGAGGATGATAGGTCCAATAACTACAAAGCTTTTATTAAAGGAACCATGCAAATTTGGAGGCAGAGCTGAATTTAGAGCTGCATAGGTGAAGGGTAGTGGAACAACACTAAAGAGATAAATAGAATATTCATGATGGTAGTGATTGGGGTTGCTGTTTAGTGTGGATGTTAACTCTTTTCTCCATCCACCCCCATCCCCAGTGAAATTCTTAGCAAATTCTACATTAATTACTGATGCTTTTGTGCCAGTAGATTAAAAGGGGGAACATAAAAAGGTGCTATAGCTGCATCAAGGTGGTGCATGGTGGAAACACAGCACACACGTGGTAACAGCTTGTAGGTCAGACAGCTCTCTCTTGACTCTTGGAGGTCTTTTCCTTGGATGAGATTGGACCAGGGTTCCCCCAACCCCTGCCCCCCATGCTTACCCAGCAGAAGTTCCTAAGGTTCTCTAGCATGAGGTGGAAGGTGAGGTCTCTCAACTACTCTTTGGGCATTTATTCCTTCCAGGAGTCCAGACAGAAGGTTAGCTGGAGGGAGCGGACCATCAGGAGTTTTTCAATTTTCCATCAGAGTACTCAGGCTCCTTGTCTTGAGGTTCACTGGGGACATCTTTGGGGTATGGAATTGACTGTTAATACAGTTTGTAGAGTTGAAAATGAGGTGAATATGTTTAGAAAGGGGCAACAGGAGTTAAAAAAAAAAACTGAGGGGGGTGACTTCTATGACCTCAAAGGGCTCCTTCAAATACCAGCTTGGGCAAACAGTCCAAATATGTTGTTTTATGCTGTAGTGGGAAGAATAAATCCTTCCTGGATAAAGAGAAAAACATGATGGCAATAACTTCCAGCCTGAAGTGAAGGAAGTGAAGCTCCAGTCCTTATTAAGAAGTAGACTCTCTAATGTTACTGAAGTGGCTTTTTTGTGCCAATAATTTGTGTTTAGCAATCAGGGAGAGAACATTTATCCCTTCCCCCACAGCCTTCTCCTCAGTCCATGCAAAACAAATTGGAGTGAAACAACGCCATCTGCTCATTTCACACTCAGTGAAGAAGCACGTCAACTCCTTCTCAAGGTTAGGAAGCCCAAACTCAAAAAGGCACTTTTCTAGTTATGTAGGAAAAAAGTGCCTCCTGGAAGCAAGAAACTGGTAGGCTTAGAAGAGTCCAATATTTCCCAGAATATGACACTGCAAATGCTGAGCTGATGAGAACCACAAGGCTGAGGGCTTCGTCTTATGTGTGTTGATGGGGCTTTACTTGGAGACAGAAGGTCCTGTTTCACTGGCTAATTGTATTTCCATGATTTTGTGACTCTGACTTAGATGAGAGGAGTAGCAGCAGAAAGAAACCATCATAAATGGCTGTTTCACCATAGTGCTTGCTCCTTAGTGCTGAGAGGAAGGGAATAAAGTAGAAAGATAAATCTGGTCAATTTGAGTCCTATTTTGTTCCGATATTTTTCTTCCGTGTAGCAACCACTTTTTTTTTTTTTTTTTAGCAATCACTTTTTAAAAAATCTGAATCCCTAAATTAAACTCCATTATTCCATCCAGAGATGGTGCTTTGAAATTAGAGAGGATGTTTAGCCACGTGATTTGAGTCTACCTTAATTTACTTGTCTCAGCCAAGCTCCGGGAAGGTTTCACTAATTCATATGACTGCCTCTAGAGATTGGAAGGGGGAAGTCCTTTTGCTTTGCCAACAAATCTTAATCTCCTAGCTAGCCACCCACTAAATTATGCTGCTCCCAAGAAGATCCCTGGAACAATAGGTGGCTGAACTTGTCTTAGAGACTAGATGCTTTCAATACAGAGTCAGAAGAATCAGGTCTCTTGTTACCTATAGCACACCGTACTGGTATGTGTGTTGGTAATTTATAATCTCCTTGGAGAGGTAAGAGATTAATATAGAAGGATGAATTGTGACATGCTAAGTGCCAAATGAGTACCCATTATATGAAATTGTTCTTTTTGTTCATAAAGCCCTTGTACCAAAGTTTTGAGATTTAGTGAACAAGACCACATTAACGTTAATTCATTCATCCATTCAACTGTCAGTGTGTCCATCTGCCCAAGAAATGTTAACCAGGTGCCTATGGTGCCAGCCTTCACAATTATAGAGACAAATAAGGTATGACCCCCGCAGCAGCATCTAACAGCTTCTAGCTCCGAGTAGGGAGGCAGACTTGTAAATCACAATATTAGAATTGACAGTAGTAAATGACAATATGACTTGTAAATCACAATATGAGTAGAATTACAGAAGTGTGTTTGTCTTAGTTATCTAGTGCTGATGTAATAGAAATATCACAAGTGGATGGCTTCAACAAACAGAAGTTTATTCTCTCACAGTCTAGCAGGCTAGAAGTCTAAATTCAGGGTGTCAGCTCCAAGGGGAGCCTTTCTCTTTCTGTTGGCTCTGGAGGAAGGTCTTTATCATCAGTCTTGCCCTGGACTAGGAGCTTCTGTGCATAGGAACCCTGGATCCAAAGAAGGGGCTATGCTCCTGGTGCTACTTTCTTGGTGGTATGAGGTCCCCATGTCTCTCTGCTTTTATATCTCAAAAGAAATCGGCTGAAGACACAACCTAAACTTGTAGATTGAGTCCTGCCTCGTTAACATAACTGCTGCTAATCACATCTCATTAACATCATAGAGATAATATTTACAACAAATAGGAAAATCACATCAGATGACAAAATGGTGGGCAATCACACAATACTGGAAATCATGGCCGGCCATATTTAGACATTTCCGTGTAGATAATGAGGATCACTAGCAGGATTTAAGGAGGGCGTGTGTTTAGGATTCTTTCCACGATGACTGTGAGGGAAGAGTGTAGGAGAGTGAGAGCACAACAGGAGACCCAAGAAGGTCAAGTTGTCTCTGTGTCCATACCATGCTGTTTAAAACTTTGATCCTATTTCAGCCTTCGTATTTCCTGACTGAGAAATGTCAATATTTGTCAACCCCAGTACTTTTAATATCACGGATCACATTAGAAAGTGATCACATTTTTACAGCATACGGGTTGACTGTTGAAACTTCTTGTGGCCAAGAGGCCCAAGGGCTCTAGCTGTTCTAGTCCTCACTCATCCAATCCAAGGATTGAGGGAATCGGTAGCTCAGCACATTTGTAACCCAATAGAGGTACCCCTTGTGCCCCAGCGGCACTCTGAGTCTACCTGTAATGGAAACAGATGAAATAGTAATACAAAGCTCAATTAGAATAGAGCTGGAAGCTAAGTTCTGGTCTCCTGACTCCAGTTTTACTGTCTTTCTCCCCTAATCCAACTGTGCCTCCTCTCAGAGCTGCACTTGAGAAGAATTACTCTTTCAGGGTATAGGAAAATGTGTAATAGCCCATAATGTACAATCAAGGAAGCTGGGGATATTCAGAGCTGGCATCTTAGAAGATAATCATGGTTTCTCATAAAACATCTTTCAGTATCAAAGTCAGGAGAAGAAAAATGATCTGTGTGGTTCATAGGTTACTTTCTATAGTGATGAGGTTCACAGTTATTATTAATAGATGATGAAGTATCTTTGTAATCTGGACATGTAGACATAGAGATTTTGGATAATAAACGCAAGTAAACCAGTCAGTGAGTGATAAAGCTTGGAACAAAGAAGTCCAATCGTTCTAAGTTACAGCTGACACACTCTACTTGTCTTAGCCATTCTTTTTCTTTATTTATAATTTTTTGTGTTGGCAAAAAAAGATTGTACGTTAATGTTATTTTTAATTTGATTTGTGGTTATGAATAATTCATTTAAAATAAAATCTCAGTATCTTTTTTAATGTGTTTTAGGGTTCTAGGTATTGATTAAAACATCAGCCTGTTCAGCATATCAGCATGGCGCATGGCAGTCTTCAGGAAAATGCCTTCCTTCTTTGTGCCAGTACATGCTTCTGGTGGATTCATTTTGCATTATGTTACATACCATTGACTTTACTCTTCTACAATCCAATTGTTAAAGTCAGCTTCTAACTTTTTTCTTAATATTTGTTGCAGTGGGATTAAAAGAACTACACTGAAAGTTTTGAAATTATCTGTCAAGTTGGCAGAAAAGGTAAAAGTTATTTGTTCTCACCTCATTTTTTGTTTTCAAAGCACCACGTCTAGGACTAAGAAAGGAATGTGTGCTGTTGGTAATGTTATACTTCTTAGTTGTCCTGCTGAGACTGCCAACGCAGTAGCCAAACAACTGTAATAATTTCTGGAAGGCATTTGTGACATTGACACTTGGCTCTTTATGAACTGCACCAAGCCCCCCCAAATAACTTCATAGGGGCTTGAAAGCTGCTGTCAGGCGGTAAAAGCTCTCAATTGTTACTGACTTGGGCTAGATTGTGTTCCCCTTACGAATTTCCGTTTGGTGTTTCTGTTTGTGTTTGAATCAGGGCAAAGGTACAGTACATTTGGACTCTTAAAATTCATTCCATATTTCTTTTAATCAATACAAATCAAAAGCAGTCTGAAAGATGCCTACTTGTCAATACGTCTGGCCAAGTCAGAAGTAAATGTCATATGTTCTGAGGGTTGCATTTTCTCAAGGAAGCATATTCAGGGATATTTGTTACCTCAATTAGTCTGATTTAGTGGCCCAGTCAGTGAGCCAGGGCCTCTGGCACTCGGCAGAGTAATTTGATTTCTAAGCTGCTAGTAAGAGACTAAAAACCATCCAACATGGTAAATCCATGTCCTGAAAACAAGTGCACTGATCTTGACATTCTTGGTGGCATGCTGTCAGGGTATTGTGGTGATCTTTGATACAGTCTTCATCTAGGACCAGCCTGTCTTATTGTCACATGCCTTGGGACTCTGACTTTGACCGTCAGTTCCCTTTGAGAATGCTGGGAGGTGACAGGATGGGTGTTCCTTTTGCAAAGTCAGTTCCCTGAAGTGATCCTTTTTATTTAACTGCCTTTAGCTGGCAAGAGGTACAGGCTGATGGCCCTGAAGACAGAACTGCAGGGCATGTTAAAGAAAGGCTATCAATCTGCTCTCTTTTACCCTCGCTCCATCCAAAGGCCATGAAACCAATCTTCCGCTGCTCAGATTATGTGCTTTGGAAAAATGGTCACATTGTTACTGAGACTACTTGGGACCTCAAGCCAGTGCATTATCTAGATAAGGGATGAGGAGGATGGGACAAAGATAGCCTAAACCAATGAATGGTATTCTTCCCTCTCTTAATTCCCTGCTGAACTGACCAGTGTAACATAAAACATAATTAATCTTTACCTCCAGAAATTGGAAAGCAATCTCACTTGCAGTCCAGCCTCAAGAGTAAAACTAAGCTGGTTGCAAAAATATATATTAGCTAGGAATCTTTTGGTTGCAAGTGACAGAAAACCACTTCAAATTAGCCTGAGTACAGAGGGGGATTTGTTGGACCAATACTGAGGTATTTCACAAAACCGAAAGTGGAGTTGAACAACTATGGGTGCAGGGACATAGCTGCACCTCAGAAACACAGAAACTGAGAACTTTAATGACATTCAATTATTGTCTTGCTCATCTCTGCTGCTGTCTGATACACAGAGATTCTGTGTACCAGCTTCATTCTCTTTTGCTGCAGACTGGTTTTCTCCATAAGGAACCCTGGTAGTGCAATGGTTAAGCACCCAGCTGCTAACCAAAAGGTTGGCAGTTTGAATCCATCCAGTGGCTCCATGGGAGAAAGACCTGGCAATCTGCCTCCATAAAGATTATATCCAAGAAAACCCTACGGGGGCAGTTCTACTCTGTCACATGGCTATGAGTTGAAAATCGACTCAAGGGCACCCAACAACAAGTTTTCTTCATATGCTGAAAAAAAATATGGCCTCTGGCTGTTCCTGGTTTTTATATCTTAGACCTTAAGCCACCAAGGAAAAACTGACCTCACTCTCTCAGTACTCCAAGTCAAAGAGGCTCTTATGGGTCCGGTTGAGGTCAAGTATCTGTATATGAACAAATTGACTATGGCCTGCAGATTAGGGTACTGTGATTGGTTAAGCTTAGGTCAGGTGTCCATACCAAGCCCAATCAACTATGGCCAGGATATGGGAGACACGCTGTACTAACATCATAGTTTCAGTGGTAGCGGAGTGGTTGGAAGAGAAGCACTGAATGGCAGACACCACCACAGGTGTCCAGTACACATAGCTAAAACGAAAAGGAAAAAGTTTAAAATAAAAGGAAAACAAAGATACGTTAGACACAAATAAGCTTAAGGAAAGTAAAATTCAAGGCTAAAGCTGTAATTTTATTTTGATGAAAACTGTATTTTGAAATAAAAACGTAATGGCAATAAGTCCTAAAACATCAAGTAACAAGATATAAAAACATATAATAAAACCTGATAGAAACAGAAGGAAAAATGAATTGTATATCTATAAAACCCGAGTTTCCATTAAAAAGCTATTTAAATTGATAAAAAGGAGTTCAATAAAATGATAGGATGAGATAAACACACAAAAATCAATAGTGAGCTTGTATAACAGCAATAATGTATTTAAAATGTGATGAAAAGGAAACTCCATTCCTAATAGCATCAAAAATAGAAAAATGGCAGGAGGGGACTGGGATTAATACTTGATCAAATTATTATGAAATTTATTTAAAAGAATAAATCAAAGAATAATAAAAAATATGTTAAAAACAAGAATAATGAGGGGGAATTAACCCCACCAGATACTACAATGTTTTATACTTGAGTGATGAAAACAGTGTGGTATTGATGCAAAATATACAAATAAATTAACAAAATAAATAGCCATGAAACAGATCCTGATATTCTTAAAATATTAATATGTGATAAATGAAACTGCACAAATCAATGTAGAAGGGAAAAATTATTCAGCAAAGAGTCTCAGGGTAACTGGTTATGCAAAGAGTAACCAGGTCATCAAGAGTCACCAGATAAGACTCAAGTAAGAATCTAGAAAACATATTTGCAGCAAATATGATAAAAGGTTAATTTCTCCATTCTTTAAAAGCTCATTCAAATCAATAAGAAATTCATACAAAGATTATTTAAAAAGTGTAAATATCCAAAGATTCTACCTCAAAGGTGGGAATATGAATTGGGATGTTGCTATTGGGTTAGGCACTATTAAGTTGGTTCTGACTCATAGCGACCCTGTGCACAGCAGAAAGAAACACTGCCTGGTCCTGTACCATCCACACAATTGTTGTTATGTTTGAGCCCATTGTTGCAGTCACCATATCAGTCCATCTCATTGAGGGTCTTCTTCTTTTTCACTGACCGTCTGCCTTACCAAACATAATGTCCTTCTCCAGGAACTGGTCCCTCCTGATAACGTATCCAAAGTATGTGAGACAGTCTCACCATCTTTGCTTCCAGTGAGCATTCTGGTTGTACTTCTTCTAAGACAGACTTGTTTGTTCTTCTGGTAGTCCAAGGTATATTCAATACTCTTCTCCAACACCATAATTCAAAGACATCGATTATTCTTCAGTCTTCCTTATTCATTGTCCAGCCTTCACATGCATATAAAGGCGATTTAAAAAACCATGATTTGGGTCAGATGCACTTTAGTTCTCAAAGTGACATCTTTGCTTTTTTTTTTTTAAAACACTTTAAAGAAATCTTTTGCAGCAGATTTGCCCAGTGCAAATTGAACTGGGATAGTCCTTTGGAATACAATTAACAACACGTGTGAAGACTCTGAAAAATATTCATACCTCTTGAGTCAGTAATTCTACATCTGGTAAACTATCCTAGAATTGTCTTGATAGTAACTAAGAACAAAAAGAAACCATTCTACCAAAATAATTTGAAAAACTAAGAAGCATTATGAACTAACCTACTCGTTGCAGTGTTATTTGTATTAACCATCGCATATAAAATAGCAACCCTGTCACACTCTTCTGTTCATGACATTTGTTATCACCTGACATTAGTTTATTGCCAGTCTCCCCTCACTAGAATATAAGTACCGCTTTGATCATTGCTGCATTCCCAATCCCCAGAGCCCTGCCCAGCACATAACAGGCAGTTGATAAATATTTTTGGAAAGAAAGAACAGCCCCAAATATCCAACAATAAGGAAATGATTAAGCAAGTATAATTTGGCTACTCAATATAATATTCTGCAGCAATTAGATATATTGAGCAAGAATAGTAATTCATAACACGGAGAAGTTTTTATGATAAAAGAGGTTTAAGAAAACAATATATTTTCACATATTGTATATACTATGATTATAACTACTGAAAAATAAACTTTGGGAAAAGAAATAAAAGTAAATAAGAATGGTTGTGGGAAGATGCAGTACAGGTGATTTTCCTCTTCTATTAACATTTAAAAAAAATTTTTTTTTTATTAACTTTTGGGGATTTTCAAGGTGTTCCATAACATGCATTTTTTTAATATTGAAACATTTGATAAGTGCAACATCGAAACAGAAGGTCTTTAAAACGACCAACAATAAGAGGATGCGACCTCAGATTAAAATAATGACAAAGAGTAAAAGGAGAGAAGGAAGAGCAAAAGTGCTAAAAATAAGGAATCATAAATGTTTGGTTTATTTTAGCATAATTAAATAAATTTGAGTTTAAGAATATGAAAATATGTAAAGATGATTACCCTTTGAGTCACTGTACAAACACAAAAAATCCAGTGTATTTTCTTACTTCTGTCACCCAACTAGATTACCATCCCTAAGTTTCTCCTAGTTAGAAATTCTGAAGCCAACAGGATGCTTCTTAAAAATATAGATTCCTGGGGCCCACTCCAGGGAGTTTCTAATTCAGTAGAACTGGGGTGAGGCCCGAAGCTCTGGTGGTGAAGTTGTTAAGAGATACAGCTGCTAACCAAAAGGTTGGCAGTTTGAATCCACCAGCTGTTCCTTGGAAACCCTGTGGGGGCAGTTCTACTCTGTCCTAAAGGGTTGCTATGAGCTGGAATCAACTTGATGGCAACGGGTTTGGTTTTGGTTTGAGGTGAGGCCTAGGAATCTGTGTGTGTTTTAAACATAGTTTGGGTGATTCTAAATTTGGGAATCCCTGGGTTAAGTGTCAGGGAACTCTTCCTAACCTGGCAGCAACACATTTGAGCTCCTGGGGTGGAGGAACCTCTCTCCTATCTGCCCTAAGGTCACCACTGTGCCTGTAGTGTTGCCTTAGCTGCTGCAATTCTTCATCGTACACCTGAGGGTGGGTGTGAGAAATCTAGGGCCATAGTGTGAGAAGCCAACAGACTGGCCTTCCTCTGCCCCTTGGGCCTCCACCCATGGACCTGATGCCATTGCTAGATGTATCAAAAACCACCAAAGGCTATGTTAGCTATGCTGGGCTCCTCACAGTCCACAGTCCTCAACCCAAATACACTGGGTTAGCGTCACCACTGATTCAGAACCCCTCATCCTACGTTCGTTGTTGTTGTTGTTAGCTGCCATTAAGTCATTGAAAGTAGATTGCCAGGCCTTCCTTCCCAGTCAGTCTTAGGCTGGAAGCTCCACTGAAACGTGTTCAGCGTCATAGCAACACACAAATCTCCACTGATAGACAGGTGGTAGCTATGCATGAGGTGCATCGGTTGGGAATTGAACTCAGGTCTCCTGTCTGGAAGGTGAGATTCTACCACTGAACCACCACTGTCCTCTTGGCTCTTCTTATAATGTTCTGTGTTTCTTCCCCACAGATGCAAACTCTCAGTGCCAAACCTCTTTTGCAGCCATTCTCTTGTTCTCCCTGGAGATCCCATTGGATTTTTTTTTTTTTTTTTTTTAATGCCTCCATTTGGCCAGTCTCTGCACAGTTACTCCCTCTGCCTCCTGTTTGATTTGGAATCTGACTCTTTTCTGTCGCTGTATCTCCCTCTGATCCCATTTGTGTAGAGCTCAAGTGACCAGTAAAAAAAACCAAACCCATTGCTGTTGAGTCGATTCCAACTCATAGCAACCCTATAGGACAGAATAGAATTGCTCCGTGGGTTTCCAAGGAGCAGCTGGTGAATTTTAACTGCTGACCTTTTGGTTACCAGCCATAGCTCACTGTTGCTCTTAACCAGTGCCCCACCAGGACTCCCATGTGATCAGTCAAAAAACAAACAAATGCATTGCCATCGAGTCAATTCTGACTCACAGTGACCCTATAGGACAGAGTAGACGTACCTCCTACAGTTCCCAAAGAGTGGCTGGTGGATTCAAACTGCTGACCTTTTGGTTAGCTGAAGAGCTCTTAACCACTATGCCACCAGGGTGTTAATACTCACCTGGGCCCCCACTGCCACTTCCCCGCAATTTCACATCTATTCTGAGGCAAAAACAAACAAAAAACTCAAGCAAAACAAAATTTCTGTTTGATTTTGAGAATTATTGCATGCAGCCCACCGCCATTTTTTTTGTCTTCTATTTTTTTTTTTTTTTTAATGACTGACTTCTGAGTCACTCCTCAGGTGTCTTAGTGTAAAGTGGCTTACACTTTTTCTCTCCACACCGACTAGTCCATGTCCTGCTAGTCTGGAAACTAGGTAGCAGTGGTTAAGAGCTACCAAAAGGTCAGCAGTGTGAATCCACCAGCGTTTCCTTGGAAACCCTATGGGGTGGTTCTACTCTGTCCTATCGGGTTGCTATGAGTTGAAATTGACTTGATGGTAACAAGTTTTGTTTTTTTTTTTTTAAGTAGCAAATGTCAGGATGTTGCTTTTTATTTGCAGTCTTCATTAAGGTGCTACAATAAAGAACTATGCTCAAGTACAGCTGAAAGCTGCCTGGAAACCACAGGGCAGGGTGTAACTGTGTTCTGTGAAGTCCTTTTTGCCTATTGCCAGTTGCATGAGACTACTGAGGTCAGATAATCATGGGCCTTGCTGAATTACAGCTGCCAAATTATCTGCTGCACTGGTTCTACAGCTATCAATTATCCCTTTCTCTCTAGAACCTTCAACACCTCCCTCTTTATTGGCTCCTTATATCAGCATCTCAACCTACCCCCCTCTTAACAAAATCCAGTCTGGACTTCCCAACTCTTTCTTCCTATTATTGGCCAACTTCTTGAAGTTGTCCATACTCAATGTCAAGTCACAGTAGTCAGGCTACTTCACTGTTGCCTGCAACTGCTCTTGCTAAGGTTACCACAGACCACCTTATCACTAAAGCCAACGGATGTTTTTCAGGCTTTACCTTACTTGACCTCTCAGTAGCAGGTGACACTGTTGACCACTCCCTCATTCCTGAAACACTTTCTTTCCTTGGCTTCTCTAATACTACATGCTCCTGGTGTTCTTTTTTCATGTCTGCTTGTTTCTTTGCAAGCTCCTCTTTTTGTTCTGTACCTTACACACGTTGGTGCCCCTACTGGTCTGTCCTAGTCCTTATTCTTTGTTTTAAACTCTCTTTGGGCAATCTCAAACACTCTTGGCATTGCCGTATATGCCCAAGTCTAAAACAAAACGCCCGCCTCTCCCTCAATAATCCCTCAGAAAAGAGAGAGCCATGTTATGTTCTGACTCTTAAAAGGTCCATGTTTCTGGATTTTCTCTCAAGTACTTTGTTTTGAACAACAAAGTGCTTTTGGGGGGGAACATATATTAGCCTGAAATGATCTTACTCATTGTTCATATAGAGGACACCTGATAGAACTGGTGAGAAATGGAACAAAGACATTCAACATAGATTTAGCAATTCTAGGGAAATGCCTTCACATTTGCAAGTGTTGGCTGTCTTTGTAAACAAGCCTTTAAAAGTCACTACAAAAAGCAATATGGCAAGTGATTACGATTACAGGATGAATGATGTAATGTGATTGGATGCTTGTGGCTTGGACTACAATTCCCAGTGACAACATCATGTATAGAGTCAAAAACATAGGTAGTGTGTTCTGGGAAACTAAGAGGCTCCAAAATGTGACCCTGGTGATTATAAAGACACTGCTGATGAAAAAAGTGACCCTGGAAATGATAAAGATATGGTGAAGAGTTTCAATACTATTATTTTTTAATTCTATTTGATAATTATGTTAACTTTAAAATTATATCTATACTATGTTTTAAAATTAGTGCACTTTATATAATACGTAATTTAAAGTGCCTAAGTATAAATTTATACTTAAAAAAAATTTTTTTTTTTTTTTTAAAGTATAAATAGGAATCCCTGGTGGCGTAGTGGTTAAGAGCTCTTCAGCTAACCAAAAGGTCGGCAGTTCGAATCCACCAGGCACTCCTTGGAAACTCTGTGGGGCAGTTCTGCTCTGTCCTATAGGGTCGCTATGAGTTGGAATTGACTCGACAGCAATGGGTTTTTTTAAAGTATAAATAGGAGCCCTGGTAGTGCAGTGGGTAAGAGCTCTACCACTAACCAAAAGGTTGGCAGTTGGAATCCACTAGCTGCTCCTTGGAAACCCTATGGGGCAGTTCTGCTCTGTTCTATAGGGTTGCTATGAGTTGTAATTGACTTGATGGCAGTGGGTTTGGATTGATTTGGTTGGTAGTGCAATGGTTAAACACTCAGCTGCTAACTAAACTGTCCGCTGTTGGAGCCCACCAGCTGCTCCACAGGAGGAAGATGTGGCAGTCTGCTTCCATAAAGGGTATAGCCTAGGAAACCCTATGGTGGCAGTTCTACTCTTTCCTGTAGGATTGCTGTGAATCAGAGTCAATTCAATGGCAATGGATTGGTTTGGGCTTGAAGTACAATAAAATAAAAAATTAAATATAAGTAGATTCCTGACTATTTCATCTACATCTCTAAAAGTTTATATATTTAAGTGGATCACAAAGCTTTATTGGGGAATGAATATTTTAATTGGGAAAATGGGGGTTTACCCTATATTCAGAGGCACTTTATATTCAGGCATATATGGTATATGCTGATGACTCATCTCTGCAACCCAAATCTCCCTGCTTAACTCCAGACCCAAATAACAGCTTACTGATTCTTTCTATGCAGATGTTCTACAGACACTTTAAAACTCAACCTGTCCGAAGTTGAACTCCTCATATTGCCTCCCATCTCCTTCTTCTTGTTCCCTTCTCAATGAATGTCACCACCTTCATTCAGCTGCCCAAGGTGAAACCCGAGTCACTGTGTCTCCTCTCTCTCCCACATGCTCCTGTTGTTTCTATGTCTTCTATCTCTTATCTGTTCACTTCTCTTGATCTTCTCCTTCCCAGACTGCTGTAACAAAATCAGGATTAGTTTTCTTAGTTTTGTCTCCTTCCAACCTAACCTCTAGGAGTCCCTGGGTGACACAAAGAGTTAAACACTCAACTACTAGCTGAAAGGTTGGAGGTTCGAACCCACCCAAAGGCAGCTTGGAAGACTGGCCTGGAGATCTGCTTTTGGAAGACCATAGCCATGAAAATCCTATGAGCAGTTCTATTCTGCACATATGGAGTCGCCATGAGTCAGAATCAACTCGCCAGCAAGTTCGCAACTAACAACAATCACCTAACTCTGGGAAGCAACCAGAGCAGTCCTTCTAAAATGCAAATCAGATGCCAATTCCCACTGCAGGTGTGGCTAACTCCTACCCATTTTCAGGTATCAGTTTAGAGACCAATGCTTCTTCCCTAATACTCCATTCCCACCCCCACCCCCACCCCCACCAACACAGTTAGTCAGGTTAGATATTCTTGCTATGTTTTCCCACACTTCTTATCTTTCCTTATCACAACACTCTTCACACTTCTTTGTTATAATTGTTTATCTTTCTCTGCTAGACTGGGAACCTAGTCTATCTGGCTCACCACTGTGTTCCCCTAAAGCAGGGCCTGTGCTTTATAAATATTAAATGAATGAATGAACCAGAAAATCTGTAATCCCAGTGCCCAACACAATACCTGGCAAATATGTCCTCAATAATATTTGTTGAATTAATAGGTTGTTGTTGAACTAAAGATATGTGATTATCAACTAAGCAACATGAAATAAGGAAAATTAATATTTTGTACGCTCTGTTTTTATGGAGTGCAGATCCTTCTTAATGAGGCTTAATCAGAGATGGCTCCCTAAAACAAGTGACTTTTGAAGGAGAAAATAAAAAATTTTGATCTAGTTGAATGTAAAGGGCAAAAATAAAAATATGAATGTGTAGGTGGAAAAAAATCATGTTTTGAAGACAGAGGCAACTTCTAACTGAAATTTGCTGCGACAGCTATATGGGGGGTGGGGGGCTAGCTTTCTTCTTTTCTACCTTGGATACTGGGATTATTCCACTGGGGAATCAGCTGCAGAATCTCATCAATGCCAGCAATTAAGCACTGAAACATATTGCCACTCTAATGTCAAAAAAAAAAAAGAGAATTCTCTCAGTGTGGAGAATAAGATTTCTACCAAGTTTTGTATTCATAAAAAAGTGAAGGCTTGATTAATTTTTCATTTAATTTTTATATCAAAATACACTTAGAATAAATTTCAGAAGCATATTTGGTCTAGTTATTTTTGGTCTGCACCTTGATAACTTATGCTGACATACAATGGCCACTCTGTTTTCTTTGCTCTAAAAGTTCCTTTGTGCCTTATTCCTTGAACATGGGCCTCATGTCCTACCTTTAATTAGATGAAAAAAGTGTTAATTTCACAAACGGTTTAATGACAGCTCCTCAGACATTAATAGCTTAGACTACTTGAAAAGACTTTGATTAGCAGTGTAGGTATGGACCGAGGTATTAGCGGAAACTCTTGTTGAGAGAATGAGAATGATGAATGAGATAAGGGGGGGGGGGGAACTTTTCTCAGAGATGCCTTACTAAACAAGGGAGAGAATGACTCCAAATTATGATTTTTAACAACAGGAGTGTTTATGATATCAATAACATTGGAACAAGGCAAAGGGTTTGAATTCAAATGTATACCTGGATTACTTTACCATGTTACTCATGAACTGATTTAGAATCTCTAAATTTTTTTTTGGAGCTCCATCTACTAGTGGCTTATTAGAGTCAGTTTGATTACATTTGTGACTTAATCACAAGTTGGAAATATTTAATCACCCTATTTTTGGAAACTGCTTTAAATTTTTTGATACACAGTGGGCTGATAGTTCACAATAGTCATACATGAAAATCAATCTGATGCTTTATCAGTTACACCTTATGTATTTTTCAAAACTTGGAGATAAATGGAAGTCACATTATGCATTTTATAGTTTTAATACAATGAAAATTTTCCATACTTAGGAAAGATACCAGAAAATTAACATTTGCAAGGCAATTTATACTTTCCAAAGAGCTTTTCACATTAATTATCTCAGAAAACTGAATAATGATGTGATTATTAAAGGTTAATTAAGCAAATACTTGTGAAGTAATTGGGAGGTAATCTGTTTCTAATTTAACAGGTCAATCAGGGGGTATTTAGGAAATATTTTTGCTGGTTAACAACTATAACAAAAACAAAAAGGTATTAAATTTTTCCCTCGTGGAAAACAATACACGTAGGTTTACTCCTTGAAGCGTCAATTGTTTCTCAGAACTCGAATGAGGGTTCCTAATTCTACCCTTTCGATGGTTTAAGAGATTTTATGAGGATTCTGAACTCTGGTGGGCTGGAACCACCGGCCTTTCGGTTAGCAGCCCAGCGCTTTAACCACAGTGCCAATGTTAATCCAAGCTTTATGTTGTTTATCTTGGCACTTCGGAATAAAATAAGTACCAACGAGAAGACAGGAGGATGTGGAAGTCCAAGAAACAGCCATTTTCTGTGGGAAGCAACACACTTTGATTATTGACTATACAGATCACTGAATAAAAATTCAACTTATTCTGATAACCAAACATAACTCCCCAAGCGCATAACCGTCGGCGCAGCTTGTAAAATTATCAGCATTTCCTTCAGCAGTGGAAGTACAAACTGCTTTCCCTAACTTCGGGTAGCTAGACTGGGGTGTGCCTCACAATTGCAACGTGGTTTAAAATCATATTCCTCTTGCTCCTAGTTTACCGGTGAAACATGATTCCAGGTATGAAAATGCCAAAAGCCCGCACAGGTACAGGTAAAAGGTTTCAGTCACTGCCAGAGGACTAGCCCCGGGGAGTCACGGGGCTCGGCCTGGGCCCCCCGCACGAGCTGGAGCAGCGGACGCCGGGCACCTCTGTCTGCCCCCTCGTTCCCTGGACCCGGGCCCACCGGCGCGAGTGGGGGCGCGGGCGCTGCCGTCCGGGCGGGTCCCGGCACTGCCCAGGGGAAGCGCGCGGCGAGGGCGGCCGGGCCAGGAAGCGGGAGGTCAGCGGCGGCGCGGCCGGCCCCCTCTCACGGGAGCCGCGCCAGGTCCCAGCCAGAGCCGGGCGGGATCGCTATTGTTTTTGGCGAGGACATAAATCCCCGCGCCGACCCTCTGCGCACCCAGGTTTCCTCCCGGAGGCCATTCGGCTTCCTCTGAGGCCCTATATAGAGGTCCCGGGCCCAGGCTGAGCAGAGGTGCGCACCCGCTCTGGCCTCTCTGCAAGCCTGGGCTCGGAGCTCTTCTCGCCCTCAGGTCCCTGCAGCCCGAGGCGTCTGGGGAGGTGAGAAGGGGGAATTTCTCCCCGGGGCGAGTAGAAGGCGGGGACGCTCGGGGCGAGGGGCTGCGGCGAGAAGGCGGCGGGAGGAGGAGGAGGAGGAGGAGGAGGAGAAGGAGGACTCGCTTCTCCGGGGTTTCCCTGACGCCAGCAGCAGCGCCCGGCGCGCGCGCCCCGCGCCGGCCCGCGGCTCCGGGGAGGGGGAAGGGGAGCGGGCCCGCAGCCTGCCCTCGCGCCAGCCGCCGCGGCCCGCGAGGCGGCAGCCGGGATTGGAGCGGGGGCGGGCGGCGCGCGGAGCCAGGGCGTGCGGGCCAGGGAGGCGCGCGCCTGCGCGTGCGCGGGTGTGCGCGCCCGGCCCCCGCCCCTCAGCCCCGCCGCCCG
Source organism: Loxodonta africana (assembly GCF_030014295.1). NCBI lineage: Eukaryota > Metazoa > Chordata > Mammalia > Proboscidea > Elephantidae > Loxodonta > Loxodonta africana. Next base: position 42,833,855 of record NC_087354.1, on the reverse strand, counting down.
CGGTCTCCGCCCCCCTCGCGCTGGTGTGTGTAGCCGGAGTCGGCGGCGGGTGGCGGCGCCTGGGACCTGGAGACCGACCCCCCACCCCCGCCGGGAATGTACTGACTCCCCTTCTCTGCTCTCCTCCCCTTCCCGCCCCCCTGCAGGAGGGAGGCGCCCCCAAGTCTCCCCTCCCGCGAGAGGGGCCGCGCGGGCCGGGCCGGGCCGGGCTGGAGCAGCGGCGGCGGCGGCCGCGGGAGCCGAGCCTGCAGCGAGGGACCGGCTGAGGCGCGCGGGAGGGAAGGAGGCGAGGGCTCCGCGGCGCTATCGCCGCCGCCGCCGCCGCTGCTCGCTCGCTCGCTCGCTCGCGGGGAAGAGATGGCGGCGGCGCGGGGAGCCCGGCGACTCCTCAGCACTTCCTCCCTCTGGCTCTGCTGCCTGCTGCTGCTCGGACGCCGGGAGCCGGGCGCCGCGGCCGCCAGGAGCGGCTCCCCGCCGCAGTCCCCAGGTGAGCGGCGGCCCGCGGGGGGCGCCGGCCGGGGGGCGCGGGGTGGGGGCAGGGGTGCGGCACCGGTGGCGGCTGCGGTGTTTTTGTTTAGGATCCAGGAGGACGTGCAGGAACTTCTCTGCTTCGGCTCCGGTTGCCGAAGAGAAAGGGGGTCGCGGATGGTGGAGGGTGAAGCAGGCGGGAGGGGGCGCCGCCGTGGGGAGGGGCGGCCGCCGAGGGGCGCGTCAGGGGCTCCGGGGTCGAGTTCTGCGCTTTGTACCCGGAGGCAGGTTCACCCCGCGCCTCCCTCCCCTCCACTCCCCTCCCCCAGGCTCATCCCACTTGTAAGAGTGGGACATTCTTGTGCTCACACGAGCACCAGTAGAGGCCACTACACACCTCATTAAATAAACAATCGTACGGCCAATTCATTAATTTTCAGGAGAGGACGGGGGAGGGGGGCTGAACTCCGCATATTCTGGCCAGGGATTCCCTAGCTGAAGTCCCCGGGAAGCGCTGGCAGATCTCGAGGGACTCCTCGTGCGGGCTTTGGAGCCCCGAGTGTGCGGAAGCGAGTGTGTGTCAGAGGGACACAATTGCCCCCTCGCAACCAGTAGTGTTGACTTAACGATGAGGACACCTTGGAGGATGGTTCCAAGTGATTCTCTGTTAGTGTTCCCGTTATGAAATGCCTTTTCTTTCCTGGGGATTACAACTACATGTAAAGCCTATTAACCCCTCTTAGCCAAGGGAATTGTCTAAGCATCGGATTTTAAGGACTTGCAGGTTGGTTTCAGGCGGCAGTATAGTAAATATATTTAGCTTCAGAGGCCTTTTTAGTTTGTTGATTTTCGGTATCATAGATTATTGAAATCACAGGCTTGCTGGTAAAGATCTTACTGTGTTGAGGAGCAAAACACGTTGGCAGTTGAAGGGCAAATTAATGTGTAATCTGTTATAGTTGTTTGACCAAGGTGTGGCATATCATAAAATTTGACAAACCTTTCACTTACTTACCTGAGATCTGAAGTTTTTACATTTGAAAGTCATCTGATCAGACACAGTGGCAGCTTCTAATCACTAAATAATTACTTATTTTGTCCAGACTTACATGAAATAATATTTAAAATCACGCTGCAGTGTGACTTGGCTGATGAACTTTGATTTTCTTGCAGAGTATGGCTTTTGCCAATGTTAGAGGAAAGCTTTAAACCTAATATATCAATGGGGTTTATCCAAACAGATATATAAACAACAATGTTTAGTGTCAAATTTGCGTCACTTACGTCCTGATTTGCACTTGCCTGTACATGGTTTGGAATACAGATTTCACTCCTTAAATGTAGGTATCTCATCTAATCCTTTCTTTTCATGGGGATGGGCAAGAGAAATATAATTACCTTGGAAAATAAATTCCCTCTTACTCTGTTTTATTTTGTGTGTAAAATTGGTAGTTCATCATACTATGTGTTTTAGGTAGTAGGTGGCATTTCTGTTTGAAGTTTCGTCAGTGATTTTGTGACTAAATAAAGTGCTAGTTATTTTATTACTTAGGCTAATAGAAATAATGTAAGTAGTCTCTGGGGAATTGGTGTTAATATCTATTTCAACATTCACTCAGTTTTTTTTTTTTTTCCCCTGTCTGCTTTCATGGAGCCTACAGTCTGATGTGAGGGTAGGAAAGATAGTCCATTCAGTTACTAATTATATCATTAATTGTGATACAAAGGAGGAGGATAGGTTTACAGAAAGTGTATACTGCAGGGACCTAACCTTGTCTGGGTGTCAGGGTGTCTCAGAGGAAGTAATGCTTAAACTGAGCTCTAAGTGGTGAGTAGGAGTGGAGGTAGGAGGCTCACAACCAATTGGTAGTATAGTTGGGTCTAGAACACAGATCTGATTTTCCAGTCCTGAGTGCTTTCTACAGTCTATCCTGCCTCACTACGAAAGTGAAAGGAATAAGGAGGGGTTGGTCAGTTCTGTTGTAAACTGCGGCGGGATCAAGGGAATTAACTGTGGGAGCAGCTGGAACAAATGGTCAATCAGGTATCTTTTGTCATTATTTTTTATTTTTGTAGAGTGGTAGACTGAGCAGTCTTTTTGTATGGGATTACAGTGAGTAGGTAGTAAGGGAATGGAGATGTTTGGTTATAAAAGGTGGAGAAAAATAGGCATGTGGGACAGCAGAGTACATGGGGATTATATTTTTTTTTCCCTCAATATAGACGTATAGACCTGGGGAGATGGAGGAAAAAGGAAAGAGTGAAGAGCTGGTGATAAAAAATGGTCAGCATTGATAGAGGGTTAGAAATGAGTAGGGTCATATTCTGCTTTGAGGAAGGAAGAAAAGTAGATTACTGAAAAGATAAGTACAGACCCAGGGACAGATGATCTGATGGGGCAGCCTGTGCAATGCAAGTCTTCTCTATTCAGAGTGAGGCGGTTTAGGAAAGAATGGTAATGGGTTGGAATTGGGGTACAGGAATAGAGCAAGGAAAACACTGCTGAGAGCTCAGCTGAAATCAGTATGAAATTGAAGTAGACCACACCAGCTATTTCCACATGTTCTCCCAGGGCTTCAAACTGGTTTGTTCCAGTTCGAACCCCTGCTGAAAATTGTATTTCCACCCCAAATATACTGAATCAGAGTCTATAGTTTAACAAGATCCTTAGGTAATTCTTATGTATACCTTTGAGAACCTCTACTTTACTAGTGGTTCTCAGAATTGATCCCTAACCTGCAGCATTAGCATCCCTGGGAACTTGTCAGAAATGCAAATGGAATGAATTGGTTTGAAGCCCTGTTTTCTCCAGCAACTTTTTATACCCCAAGGGCAGTTTAAATCCAGTATTGGTTGCTTATGAGTTACATGAGATATATAGAAATTGTTTTTCCCCCCCAATTTTTATTAGAATAATTAAACATCCCATTTCATTGGTCATATTGGAAGAGAGTATTTGACCAAATGTCATATGGTTTTGAGGCTAGCCTCACCTTAGACTTCAGAGGTGCTACAGAAGTCACTTAGCTACACTTCTCATTTAAGGTAAAGAGTCCTTTGCTCAACATTCTTCGTAGATGACTCTGTAGCTTCTGCCTGAATCTTTTACTTGATAGTAAGATTCGTTACCTCGCAAGGCACTCTATTCCAGTTTTGAATGACTTCTGTTAGAAAACTTTGCTTTATGTGGTACATTTATTTAACTGTAATATTCACCCCCTCCTTGAAATTTTTCTCTTGTCTTGCCTTTTTTGACCTCTCCTTATCTCCTGATTCATCTCTTACTTCTCTGATTCTTCATTTGTTTTTCAGGTTTTTTTTCCATCCAATCATTACATATTGGTATCCAAAGTTTATCTCATTCGGTCAGTATACCCTCTACTTGTTTTCAGTTGCTACCTGTAAGCTAAATGACTCTCCTACTCCAAACCCTTATTCACATGTCACTGAGTAGCTTCACTGGTTAGGCAACTGACATGACACACATCCAGAGGTAACTCATCTTTGCTCTTCTTTTCCCCTATTTTCCTGTCCTCTTTTCCCAAACAATGCTGGCCTGGGCCTCTCACATTGTTCAAACGAATGGTTGGACTTCCCTGCTTGTGTACCTGCATTGGGCATCACTGTCCGCTCACTCACCCAAGTTGAGGTCTAGAAGTCATCCTGGACCCTCACCTTTCTCTTATTCCCATAGGCAATAGTTCTGTTTGATTTTTATTTCTTGAATCTGCATCTTTTGGTCTTTGTCCCCACCTGACCTAACAGTAGTAGCTGGAAAGCTAATCTCTTTTTCTCCACTGTTGCCTTCCAGAAGTCTGTTCTCTTGCCAGAATGAGCTTTCTTAAATATTTTTCTGATTGTGCCACCTTCCTACTTAACATCTCTTACTAGTTTTCCATTGTGTGTTAGAGTCTAAATTTCTTGGCATGGAGCTCGTGAGGCCTGTTGTGCTCTTTACCACCCTCTCCCCTCACTCGAAGCCTCAAGTCTTGGCACTCCTAGTATGTACCTTATGTTCCCGCGCTCCAGATCGGCTGCAGTGATGCATGACTCCACGCTTTGGCGCATGCTGTCCTTTCCCCCTGTTAATGCCATTTCCCACCTTCTCTGCTTCTGAAACTTATTTATTCAGTGAATTTTTCTTTACTAGCCTCCCCACTGGAAGAGTTATAGCTGTCATTCTCTGTGTTCCCATAGCTTTGTGACCACTTTTCATCTTATGTCACTTATTTTTCTTGGTGCCTCTTCTAGTCTGAACCTCTTGAGGCTTGGGACTTTGTCTTACTCACCTTGATATCCCTAGTGTAGCGCAAGCATCTTGCACAGAGGAGGTCAGCAATAAATGTTTGTTAAATGAATGTTAAATTGCCTTTATTTTTAACCCTCAGGACTGTTCAGCACAAATCTGATTCCTTTCTACGATAGACCTTCATGTGTTCGATGACAGATTTCCTCTGTGTGTCCCTCCCTCTCCGGAGCCTCTCCTCCTTTCTAAGTTAATTATCCGTAGTTTCTTTAGCTGCTCTTCACATTACTTAGTTTTCTGATCTTTTGTGAGTTTCATTATCCTTCTCTGGATATGCTGCAGTTTTAGTGTTTTTTAGTTCTGTCATCTTTGGATAGATCATTGATCTTACTGAATCATCTGTAAGAAGAAGCTGATTGCCCCCTCTGCCTTCCTGTTAGGATGAGGTGCAAGAGACCATAGGTTTCCAAGGTGATTCCATAGATTTACATACATAAGAAATACGCTTTTAGTAAAGTGTGTGAAAATTAATACGTGATATGGGATGGTGGGGAAAAAAAAAAAAGACTTGTGGAAACAAAGGATTTGGGTTTTGACTCATGTTTCTGTAGCTTCCCAGATATCTCTGAATTGGGGCTATAGGAAGGCCAGAAAAATACCTTGTCTATCTGTCAGAAGAATGAAATGTAAAATTGCTTGTAAATTGTAAAGTGCTGTGTCTGTGTAGAATGGTTTTAATGTTTTTTAGGAACTTTAAAAATATATTATAATTCTATTAAATTTTTTGAAAGTATAGTTTTTTTAATGTTTGGCTTAATCGATTGTTGTTGGTTTCTGCCTTATGAGTTTTCTCTATGCTGTTGGGGCAGCACTGATAAATCTCAGTATATGGATGCTTCGACGGCACTGGGATTTTTTTTTTTTCTTTATCTATTTAATAGCCTTTCTCCCAACCTTTATTAATGAATTCCATGTGGCCGGCAGGTATTTACCATGTGGAAACCGTGTTGGCTTTAGGTAAAATTGTATCAATAATGGGAAAATTAAAAAAACAAAAAACAAATGCATTGCCCATTGAGTTCTTTCTGACTCATAGCGACCCTATAGGACTGAGTAGTACTGCCCCATAGGGTCTCCAGGGAACGGCTGGTAGATTCCAACTGCTGACCTTCTTGGTTAGCAGCTGAGTTCTTAAATCATTGTGAAACCAAGGCTCCAATGGGAGAGTAGTCAGGAGAAATGCAATGTAAAATCATGTTGACCAGAAAGCTAAATGAGGTGAGTGACCAGAATATGTATTCAACTTTAAGTCTTTTGTTTAAGATTTTAAAAAAGTTCATTTGTCATGAAACACAAGCCAGTAAAAGATGTTTTTAAAATGTAGCCCAAATTCTGGATTCATTTAGAGTGAAAAAAGTTTTTTTGATTAAAAAATTTGGGACATAGAGATGAGAAAAAAAGATTCATACCCACTGTTAACAATTTGGAAACCCTGGTGGTGTAGTGGTTAAGTGCTACGGCTGCTAACCAAAAGGTCAGCAGTTCGAATCCACCAGGTGTTCCTTGGAAACTGTATGCGGCAGTTCTACGCTGTCCTACAGGGTCGCTATGAGTCGGAATTGACTCGACGGCACTGGGTTTGGTTTGGTTAACAATTTTGGATTGTTTCTTTCTAGTCACTGTCTATATGGTGCATTCATTTTTTTTTTAATTGTAGTGAAAATATAGACAACATACACCAATCCAACATTTTCTACGTGCGTAATTCAGCGACATTGTTTACGTTCTCCAAGTTGTCAACCATTCTTGCTATCCTTTTCCAAATTATTCCACCACCATGAACATAAACTCAATGCCTCCTAAGCAGAAACTCCCCCTTCCAACCTCCCTCTCACCCCTGGTAACCATTAACGCTTTTTGGTTTCTATGTATTTGCTTATTTCATGTGAGATCATACAGTATTTGTCCTTTTGTGACTAACTTATTTTGCTCAGCATGATGTTTTCAAGGTTCATCCACGTTACGGCATGTATCAAGACTTCATTTCTCTTTATGGCTGAGTAATATTCCATTGTATGTATATACCACATTTTGTTTATCCATTCATCTGCTAATGGACGTCTTGGTTGTTTCCCCCTTTTGGCTGTTGTCAATAGTGTAGCAGCGAGTATCGGCGTGCATGTGTCTGTTCACATTGCTGCTTTCAAGTCTCTTGGGTGTATAACATGGCACGTCCTTTTCACTTAGTAATCATGGTGTATATACGACTTTATATGTACATGTTTTCCCTTAACATTTTGCCGTTTTTCTTTTTTGCCACATTATATTTAGATTATCATTTTATTTTTAAAATTTATTTTCAAAATATTGTAATACATGTTTGTTTGAAGTCAAACAATTAGAAGTATATAGAATAAAAAGTTTTATCCCTTCTACTTACAAATTCCAGATTTCTGCTGTAAAAACAGCTTAGGGGCTGTGCCTGACCTTCTCCAACTCCCCAAAGGGAAAAGAGAACCAAGATAACAGTGCAAGGCCCACTCCCATGAGGTGGAGGCCAGACGGGCCTCCTCTCTCTGCCATCTTTACTAATTCTGATGCTAACCATTCCTCGCATGGCAGTCTGTACTTCTTGGCAGGGCTCAATAATTCATTGCAGTGGCCAGACAGAATTCAGAGACCATACTCATGATTATGGGGTTTGTTAGGGAATTAACAGTTACAATTCGGGCTCAGGAACACTCAGCATGCAGTTCTTCCATCAGGACAGCCTCTTCCCAACCGTGGTGGCAGGCATGTCTGTCCCTGGCCCTAGGCCTCTTAAAGGCAATCAGCTTCGTCTCTCTGTGGGCTGGGAAGCCCACCATGCCATCTCCTGCTGCTGGGTCTCAGGTGCTGGGTCTCTCCTGCCACCACTTCTCACTGGCTTTGGGATTACAGCTTGCTCTCTTTGTCTCTCTCTCCCTGCCGTTCTCAGTCTCCTATTTCTAGGAGCTTCTTAGCACGGAGATCGCGGGTCCAAAGGACGCCCTCTCTGCCCCTGGCTGTTATTCCTTGGTGGTGGTAGGATCCTCCTTTCTGCTCTGGAATTGGCTGTCGTTCAAGGCAAAACTGACCAGTCTCCTTGGTGGGGCGCAATTACCCTATCACAGAGTCTTGCCCAGTCACCTGAGTGGGAATTACAAAATCATGGCTAGAAGGGCCACACACAAAAGTAATTAATCCACCTCATAAATAGCCATTTACCCTCTGTGTTTATATATGTGTATATGAGCAGAGTTTTACTTTTTACGCATAAGTAGGATCATACTGTATTGTTTTTCAACTTGATTTTTTTCACTTTATAGTACCTTGAAAGGAGCCCTGGTGGCACAGTGGTTAAGCATTCAGCTGTTAACCAAAAGTTTGGTGGTTCAAACCCACTGGCCGCTACATGGGAGAAAGATGTGGCAGTCTACTTCTGTAAAAATTACAGCCTTGGAAACCTGATGGGGCCACTCTGCTCTGCCCTGTAGGGTCACTATAAGTCAAAATTGACTCAATGGCAATAGGAAATGGGTTTAGTGCCTTGGAGATCTTTCTATGCCATATGTCTAGATTTTCCTATAATGATTATTTAAAATGCCTGTGTAATATTCTAGTGCATGAATATAATATTAATAGTGGCCAATAAAAATAGTTATATTTTGAACACTTGGCGTCCCTGGGTAGTGCAAGATTGTTAAGCACTTGGCTACTAACTGAAAGGTTGGTAGTTCAGACCCACCCAGAGGTGCCTCAGAAGTCAGACCTGGTGATCTTCTTCCAAAAGGTCGCAGCGTGAACCCTGTGGAGCAGTTCTACTCTGCGCACATGGTGTGGCCGTGTGTTGGGATCGACTCCACCGCAGCTACAACACTGAAGACTCACCGACCTTCAGGCACTGTGCCAAGCCCTTTTATACCTATTTAACCCTTTCTGCAGCCTTTTGAGAAAGATGGATATCTCCCCATTCTACAGGTCAGGGAACAGTTCTCAAAGATTAAATGACTTGTCAAAGGTTTCACAGCTCTCATGTGAAAAAGTTGACATTCAAATCTAGGTCTTTCCAACTCCAAAGGTTATGCTCTTTATCACTTTGCACACTGCTGCTTATAATTTATTGTTTTTCTGTTATGGATGTTGAAATTGTTTTCAGTATTTTGCTGTAATAAAGAATGCTCTGATGAAAGTTTTCCTGCACGTGCTCCTAACCCCTCTATATTTTGTGTTGTATCCTAATGCTGGATTCCCATGCATGGGGTTATTGGTGAAAAGATAAAATTTTGTATGTTTATGTGTGGGTCAGCTTTCCATTTATTGTAGATGAGTAATAATACCCTTAGGAGTAATACCACTGACTAGTACTTACACAACTTTTTCAAGTTATTTTCACCTTTAATTATAAAGTTTGAGCCATTATTTAAAAATGTAGGTCCCTTAACTTCTCCATTTCAGTTAACTAAAAAAAAAAAAAAAAGGAGCTAATTAATTGGTGATTTCAAAGGTCCCTTCTACCTCTAAGTTTATATCACTCTGAGGTATAAAACTGAGTTGGTGGATTTATCTCAGCTAAATGACCTCAGAATTACAGTTCTTGGTTTTAACACTGGTCATTTCTGTTCGTGGATGCAAGAATAAGCTTTTGTCACTCCCTAAGTTCTATTCTATAACACATGGGGTTGTCATGAGTTGAAGTTGACTTGGTGGCAGCTAACAACAACGACAACAAAAAAACTGAAGTTATTGTATATATTTTTATCTGGTATGAAGTGGGATATGATTGGAAAATCTTTTAAGTTGCTTGTAAATCCTTGTATGTGATTTTATTGTATATGTATAAAAATAGCTTTAGGGCTGACTGCAGGAAATACAGGTTCATTGCTGAACAATGGGAGCCCTGGTGGCGCAGTGGTTAAGAGCTTGGCAGCCAACCAAAAGGTGGGCAGTCGGAATCTACCAGCCGCTCCTTAGAAACCCTCTGGGGCAGTTCTGCTCTGTCCTGTGGCATCGCTGTGAGTCAGCTCGACTTGATGGCAGCGGGTTTGGCAAGCAATTGTGAGATATTTTAAGTTACATTGTTACTAGAAACTTTAGACGCCAGGGGGTTTGGTGGCGTGGTGGTTAACTGCTTGGCAGCTAACCTAAAGGTCGGTGGTTTGAATCTATCAGCTGCTCTATGGAAGAAAGATGTGGCAGCCTGCTTCCCTAAAGATGACAGGCTTGGAAACTATGGGATGATCCTGCTCTGTTCTGTAGGGTCACTATGAGTTGGGATCCATTCCATGGCAACGAGTTTTACTCTTGGGCTCACAAGAAATGTAAAGTAGATAGACCAGGTTAAAGAGCTGGCTGAAATGAGCAGGCATGCCCTTTTGATTCCCATATGTAAAGAAAAGGGAGAGAGGTGTGGTGTTTGGTGTCTGGGGTAACCAGTGGTGAAGTTATATAAGTTTTATTTTACTGAAATTAGTACTTCAGTTCCTCTTGATGAGGAGTCAGCAGTTGGGCAGTCTGACATTCAGATTGTATGTCTTTGCTTTTCCTCTTAAAAAACAAACAAAAAATAATAATTAGCAATACCCTTCTTTAAAATTGTGTTACAGCAAAAATTTTTAAATTTTCTAAGCAGTCTAATAGTTCTTCCATAGCCAAAGCTAAACATTAATTTTAACAAGTTGAAAACATATATTTGAAGGCCAGTTATGCACAAAGCTATATATACTGTGGAGATACTAAAATGAATTGGACTTGTTTTCTACCTTCAGGAAGCCTGTGGTCTGATAGCACAGACATGACATATCCATAGGTAATATATAAGTTGATTTGGAGGTAGAAAGTACCATTAATGCTGTAGATGGAAAAACATTCTGGAACCATTGTGTATACTGTCGATCAAGCAATAGTGTGCTGCTTTGTCTCAGAATTCGGTTCTACACCCTTAGAGCAGCGCTAACGTAGTTTCACCACACCGGTAGACTAGAGAGCGCAGAGGGAGTTATTTCACATTTCCTTTAAGTCAGATGATTACTAGCATGTTTGAATGTGTAGGAATGCTAATAATGTGGAGCCATCTGAGAGTGCAAATACCTCATGTCTTCTGGAAATCTAGATATTGATCCTAAAACTGGTTTTCAGAGTTTATTACTGGTCTCTAATATCCAGAAAAAACTTACTGAGAAGCCCTGAGCAGAGTGAATTAAAAAAAAAAATGATACTACACAGAAACTAACACAGAATATTTCTGGTTTTCTGCTGTGGGATAAGTGAGCACCAAAATATATCCCATTATAAATGAGGCCTAGTCAAGATGATAGTATTTGTATTTGTTGTTGTTAGGTGCTGTCAAGTCTGTCTTTGACTTGTAGTAACCCCATGTGACAGTAGAACTGCCCTGTAGTGTTTTCTAGGCTGTAATCTTTGCGGGAGCAAATTGCCAGGTCTTTCTCCTGCTGGGTGGGTTCAAACTGCCAGCCTTTTGGTTAGCAGCCGAGTGCTTAACCATTGCTCCAGCTAGGCTTCTTGATGATAGTATCATAACCTATAAATTCATGGATAGAATAACCAAATGGAGATTTTATTCATCATTTTAAAAAGTTATAGCATAATTTTAAACGTAACAACTAAAATTTGAAGATTTTTTGGTTATTCTTGAAAGCGCTAGAAATTTGAGATGGGGTTATTATTTTAAAGTTACGTGTTATCTGGCATCCAAGTGCAGAACTTCTTATGGTGATAACCCCTTCATAAATAGCCACCCCCCACAAAATAGAACTTAACCGTCATGCACCCTCACCTCCAGAATATAACTGAAGACGAGAGAATATGAGAAATAATTCTCAGAAGGTATGCATTAAAGTCAGTGTCTCATGGAGTTCCGAAAGTCCTTGCTCCGAGCCTTTTTACCTCATATGAAGTTCGAATAAACTGCATGCTCTAATTTTGTGACCAGTAGCTGATCAGAAGTATGGAGAAGGATTTACTTGAGAAGGCCCCCTGACAGCAGCAATTTGCGACAGTTGCAAGTGAGACTTAAAATAAGTGTAAGAACTCAAAGATTTTCCCTGGAGCAAAAATAATTGTCTCAGCCAGATTGGGGAAAATTTCTTTCTCTCTCCATTGCTCCTGATGGATATTTCCTGCCCTGGCCCTTTCTTTTACCCCTGTACAAATACGTATGTGTGTATATGTGTGTGTGTATATGTATATGTATACTTCTATGTGTGTGTGTATATATGTATATATATACATACATGCATACATATGAGAGGGTTAGTGGTGGTTCAGCGGTAGGATTCTCACCTTCTATATGGGAGACCAGGATTTGATTTCTGGCCAGTGCATCTCGTCTGTAGCCACCACCTGTCTGTCAGTGGAGGCTTGCTTGTTGCTGGGATGCTGAACAGGTTTCAGTGGTGTGTCTAGACTAAGATGGACTAGGAAGGCAGTCCTTTCTGCTTCTGAAAATTAGTCAGTGAAAACCATGTGGATCACAATGATCCGATCCCTTGTGCATAGGGTAGCCATGAATCGGGTCAATGCACCAGCAGCTAACGACGACAAAATACATACATATATATATGTATGTACGTGTGTATATGTATGCATAAATATACACACATATGCATACATATATACACGCATACACATATCTACGTATGTACATATATGCACGCATACATATCCATACACACACAGACACACACACATATATATGCAGTTTCTGTCGGGAGAAACATCTTCCCTTAGAAATCTCTGGAATCTCATCACACTTCACATTAGTATGGGTCCAGGTTGAGGTGGGAGGAAAGTAAATGTGAATGGGAAGGGAGGTGAGGTGGTAGGTAGGGTACCTTCTCTGCCGGCCTCTGCCCCTCTGGCCAAGGTGTCTATTAGCAGCATTCCCAACCCTGATGGCTAAAATGTTTACGTAAATTAAACAAATTATTTTTTTGCGTAAAGTTTATTGTTGCCTCGACTTAAAAAAAAAAAAAGAATCGTAAAATTTCATACAGTACATAAAATAGTGAAATCATACTCCTCAACCCTCTCCCCAGAGCTAATCACTTTTAATAGCTGTTGACTTTCTGTTTAACACATATAATTAAATATTTAAGATATAATGAAGGTTGGGCTGTGCTGTGTATACAGCTTTTCAACTTGTTTTAGGACATCTTTCCATGGGAGTAGGTCTAAATTTATCACAGTTGCCTTGATAACCATATGGCATTTTGTATATGTATCATACTTCATTTAACCAATTCCCTTTTCTATTTTCTCAGTTTTTATGATTGCAAGCAAATAACACAGCGACATCCTTTTATAAATGTATTTGTGTACATGTGCAAGTATACTGTAGGATAAGTTCGTAGATGCAGAGTTGTGGGGTAAAAGTATGTAGATTAAATCTTTTGGTAGTTATTTCCAAAGTGACCTCCCAAAGGCGACTTACACTTCCCGTCAACAGTCAATGCAGGAGTCCTTGTTTCATCACGCCCTTGGCAACACACTGGTTATTTTCAGACATTTTAGTCTTTGCCAACCTAAGAGAAGAAGAAAGTGTACCTCTCAATTTTCCTTTTTTTAAAGTTATTAATGGAGATGAGCATCTTTTCAGATTTCTGTTGATGGTTTATATTGTTTGAGAATTGCCTATTCATTACTTTTGCTCATGTTTCTAGATCCATTCTTTAATCAGTGGTTCATTTATAATTATAAATTAAGCTGCACATAATTAAGAATAGGAACAATTTAGAACTTTCTCACTATCAAAACTCCCATAGCTGCTTGCTGTTTTTTAACTTAATGATAATCCAACAGTGTGATTGAGTCAGTTTGCTTATCAGACCTCTGCTAACCACGGCTCATGTTCATTTGATACGGATTCATAAGCTTTCAAATGCTTCGGTTTTGAAGGGAAAAAGTTATATATATATTTTTATTGATTTGAGTAAAGGATAGGAGTGGAAACAGATGCCTTTACCTCTTTTAAGACCGAATGAGTAATTTTGGTTTAGAGAGAGTAAGTTCAGTTAAATATTCCCTGGTTCTGTGCCATCTTCATGATCATTGGTATGTGTGAGTTCATTGTTGTGGCTACATTAAACTAGAATCAGAGCTATGTAAGGTGATAAAGTTCATTTCACCTACAAATATTTTATTGAGGAGCTCCTATGTGAATAAACAGGGTAATGTTCAAGTAATGTTGGCTCTTTCCCCTTGTCCCCAAATACATGAGGTGGCACTGGGGTGAGTGCTGGAGAAGGAGCAGGGAAACTTATAAAAACAATTCGCAGTACTGTAGTTTACTTTGTTCCCTGTGTGACACAGATGGTTAAGTGCTTGGCTAGTAACCAATAGGTTGATGGTTCGAACACACCCAGAGGCAGCTCGGAAGACAGGCCTGCCAGTCTCAATATAACAATAAGTTACCACCCTAGTGGGCCAAAGTAAGTAGTGAATAAATTAATATATGGCCATGTTTAAAACAGTAATAAACATAGCTCACCCACATAAAATATGGGAGACTAAATAGGCACACCAACCCAGGGACAAGGACAAGAAGCCAGGAAGGGACAGGAAAGCTGGACAAGTAGAAATGGGAAACCCAAGGCTGAGAAGGGGAGAGTGTTGATACATTGCGAGGTTGGCAACCAGTGTCACAAAACAATATATTAATTGTATAATGGGAAACTAATATGCTCTGTAAACCTTCATCTAAATCAGAATTAAAAAAAAGTATATGTCCATGTTTAGAACAGATCCTGGCTTATCTTATTCATTAAATGTAAACTGTTATTGTTTTATATATTCATGAAGAGGCTACCTAAAAATACATGAAAATTAGATAACTCTAATGTAATTTGGCTTATGTTTTTATCTGATGACTATATAATTAGACTGTTAAATGAATGAACTTATGCTGAGAAGGATAAAGATCTGTTTAGGGTTGTCACCTAAGTTTCTTAGAGGAGGTAGGACGTGAGCTGGTTCTGAAGGCAGTTTAGATGGGCAGTTTTTTTGGGGGGGGATGAGGGTAAGGCCAAGAGCTATATATGAGTAGAGGTAAAATACAGGCAGAAGCAGCAGAAATTTTCTTGATCAGTAGACCGTTTTTTGAAAGCTTCATTCTTATTGTAAAGTTTATCATTTGTTAGGTAATGAAGAGATGGTCATCACGTGATGAAGTCATAGCCAGATGAGCTTTTACAGATTGAGCCGTAAAAGACATCAGCATATAAGCTGGAGATAGAGCTTATGTCACTTTTTTCCCCAGTTAGTAGTAGTGGTATTTTTACTATTTTATTGTGTTTTAGGTGACAGTTTACATAGCAAATTAGGTTCCCATTTAACAATTTTTATACACCTCGTTCTTGGACATTGGTTACTTTTTTTTTTTTTTTTTTTTACAATGTGTCAACATTCTCATTATTTGCATTCTTTTTGTTCTATTAATCTAGCTTCCCTGCCCCTCCTTAGCTTCTCATCTTTGTTTTAGGGTCAGTCTTGGCTGTTCGGTCTTTTATAGCTGTTTACTTAAGGGAGCACTGTATTCATGGGTTGTACCGTTTATTTTATAAGCAATCTATTGTTTGGATGAAAGGTGACCACCGGGAGTGGCTTTAGCTCTAAGTTCAAAGGGTATCTTAGGGCGATAGTCTCAGGAGCTCCTGTCGTCTCTATTGGTTCAGTAAATTTGGCCTTTTTTAGGAATTTGAGTTTTGGTCTATATTTTTCTTCCTTTCTGTCTGGGGCCTTCTACTCTGTTCCTGGTCAGAACGGTTGGCAGTGGTAGCTGGGCACCATCCAGTTCTGGTCTCAGACTAGATGAGGCCGTGGTTCATATGGGCTGTTAGCCCTGTGGACTAGTTTCTTCTTTGAGTCTTTGGTTTCCTTCATTCTCTTTTGTTCTAGATGAATAGAGACCAATAGTTGTATATTAGATGACCACTCGCAAGCTTTTAAGACCCAGTCGTTACTCATCAAACATTATCTTTATGACCTATGATATACCAGTTGACCGAGTTGTCCCGAGAGACTATGATCCCAAGCCTTCAAACCCAGTAATTCAGTCCTATGAGGTGTTTGGTTATGTCTAGAAATATCTGTAACTGTACTTCCTATTGGTTTATTATATGTGTGAATATATATGCAGTGTACATAAACATGTATGTACATATTCCACAGATGCACCTGCACGTGCATCCTCACATACTCGTATGTACCTTCCTATACACATATATGCATACATGTCTACCTATGTAACCGCATACTTTTTTTTATTGTTATTGTTTCAAAATTGTATGTTACAGCATTTACCGAAATTGTCCCTTATCCTTGTGTACTTCTTAGCGTCTTCATTTACCTTGGACATGTTGTGCAAACTTCACCCATATTGGGTATTGCCTTTCCCATCACCAAAAATAGCAAGTGTCTACTGTCTATAGTGTGATTTCCCCTTCCTTCCCCTCCTGTCCCTGGTAGCTATCAAAGAATGTTTCTTTCTGTGTGTATACCTATTCTTGACTTTTTATGAAAGTGAGACCATACAGTATTTGTCCTTTTATGATTGACTTTTTTACTCAGCATAATGTCCTCCAGATTCATCCATGTTGTAAGATATTTTGCAGATTCTTCATTATTATAGTTGAGTAGTATTCCATTGTATGCATGTACCACAATTTGTTTATCCATTCGTCTGTTGATGGACACTTAGGTGGTTTCCATCTTTTTGCTATTGTGAATAATGCTGCAGTGAACTTAGGTGTGCATATTGTCGCTGCTCTTATATCTCTAGGATATATACCTAGGAGTAGGATTGCTGGATCATACGTATTTCCTAGCTTTTTGAGGAAGTGCCATACTGTTTTCCATAATGGTTGTACCATTTTACAATCCTACCAGCAACGTATGATTTCCAATCCCCCTACAACCTCGTCAGCATTCATTTTCTTTTTAAACCATTGCCATTTTTGCAGGGGTGAGGTGTCATCTCATTGTAGTTTTGATTTGTATCTGTGTAATGGCTAATGAGTTGCAATCAACTTGACAGCAGTTTTGTTTTGTTTTTGGCTTAATGGCTAATGATCATGAGCATCTTTTCATGTATTTGTTGGTCACCTGAATGCCCTCTTTCGTGAAGTGTTGGTTCATGTCTTCTGCCCATTTTTTTGATTGGATTGTCTTTTTATTGTTGAGCTGTTGAAGTTTCCTATGTATTTTAGAGATTAGACCCTTATCAGATACATCATTGCCAAAGATTTTTTCCTAGTCTGTAGGTTCTCTTTTTACTGTCTTCGTAAAGTCTTTTGATGAGCACAAGTATTTAATTTTTAGGAGACTTCAGTTACCTAATTTATCTTCTGTCATTAGTGCATTTTTAGTTTCTTTTGCTTGCCTATTTATGCGGAAAATTAGGTCCCCTAGTTTGACCCTGTGTCATCTTCCAAGAACTTCATAGTTTTAACTTTAACATTTAGATCTTTGATCTATTTTGAGTTAGTATTTGTGCATAGGGTGAGGTATGGATCTTGGGTCACTTGTTTAAATTTTTAATGCCTGAAAATTATCCTTATTATCACATATTTGTTTTTTTTAAGACCTTATTTATCCACTTAGATGTTGAGGGTGTCTGTTATGAAACATTAATTTCTCTGGAGTCTATTCAGAGCTGTTAAAATAAATTTCAGAATAGTATATATGTATTGGGAAGTTCTGAGAAGTTAATTTTTGCCACTTTCTGAAGAAAACTTGTATTTTTTAATTGTATTAGCTTTGTGAAAGAGCGAACCTATTTTTTCCTTTTTCAGAGCAGCTGTAGTTAGGTAGATTTTGCAGTTTCAGAATCAGTCAGGTTGTCAGTCATTGGAGTCTGTGGGTAAGAAATATCATAGACAACATCACGGTGTTAGCTTGGAGCTTCGACACTTTTTAAAAATTTGCGTAATAACTCGATCTTGAAATAAATTCCCACGTCACAGTCTTCTTTCAGAACTCACTGTTGCACGTAATATTAATGTCTACCAGGTACTAGGCTCCCCCTTCCAATCTTTTTTTTTTAATCTGTATTTTTATAACATTTGTGTGTGTGGGGGGTTGATTTTAGAAATCTCACTGTATGACTAGGTGTGAGTTTATTTGCTGATTTTTCTTTTTAAACCTGGTAAAATGGAGTTGCATTTTGCTTAGGGATTAGATTTAAATTCAGCAAGCAGTGTGAAAATTGCATATTGTTGTCTCCTTTAACATGCCTTAGGAAAGCCCCACATTAGAGGCTGTTACTTCATCCTCAATAAGTTGGGCACAGATAGTTTTTCCTTTAGTGTTGGAACAAATTCTCTGTTTTGTTGACTGCCAGATGAAGAAGAAGGCTATATTGTACAAAAACATGTATTTTTAAACTCTAGAATTGCAGTGTGGTGAGATGTGCACTCTCAGGCATGCTGGAGCTGAGCTCAGCTGGGAACAACAAGTTCATATCTCATATAGTATGCTATACTGACTCCTAGCCATAGGGTCTCTCTGGGTCGGAATCCACTTGACAGCAACAGTTTTTTTTTTTTTTTTTTAATGCTATCCTGAATGGCAGGTAGAATGGCTTGTTCTATTTAAATTATTTGATACTCTGTCTTTCTCTGGTATGTGAATGAATTCTTTTGACTTAAAACGTGTGTGATGTTACTCTTCAGTACTTAGTGGATCCTTTTGTTTTGAACACAGAAATCTCTTTCAGACTAGGAAAATTTTCTTCTTTTATTTCTCTGTTCTACTTTGTTATCTCTTTCTGGAATTCCAGTGATACGTGTTTGCCCTCTGGTCTTTGTCCTCCATGATTCTTTATTTCTCCTTTTTGTTCTGCTATTTTTTTGTTCTCTATATTTGGAAATTATATTATTAAATGCATACAGATTTGGAATTATCTTTTTGGTGAACTGACTTTTCAGTAATTATCTATAGCAATGCTTTTTGCCTTAAAGTCTACTTTCTCTGATGTTGATATAACTGGACAAGCAGGCTTCTGGTTAGTGTTTAAGTGGTTTATCTTTTCCCATCTCTTAGCTTTCAGCCTTTTTGTCATCTTATATTTATGTTATATGTGCAATATATGGTTAGGTTTTGTTTTTTCATTTTATCTGCCATTTTTTGTCTTTTAATTAGAGTATTTAGTCCATTTACATTTAATGTAATGGCTGATATATTTGGCTTTAGAGCTTTTATTTTAGTATTTACTTTCTATTTGTCCTGCCCATCCTATGCTCCCCTTTCTCTCCTTTCTTGCCTTCTTTTATTTTAGCTATTCAGTTTTTCCATTTCATTTCACTTGCCAGTTGTTTATCTTTTACTATTTATTTCATAGTTTTTAAATGCATCTTTGACTCAC
Organism: Loxodonta africana; assembly: GCF_030014295.1. Taxonomy (NCBI): domain Eukaryota; kingdom Metazoa; phylum Chordata; class Mammalia; order Proboscidea; family Elephantidae; genus Loxodonta; species Loxodonta africana. The sequence continues at coordinate 42,814,743 of NC_087354.1, read as the reverse complement.
TACTTTTACTGTTTCCTGGATGTTGCAAGGCCTTCAGAACACCTTCACTCCATTTGTCATTCCCTTTCAATTTATATGTTGTTGTTATATATTTTAGTTTTCTATATACTTAAGCTCCCCAAGACTGTGTTTTTTTTTTTTTAATCAGCATTCATTTAGATTTACCCGCATCATATTTACTGTCTTGCTTTTCATTTCTTTCTGTATCTCTGAGCTTCCATATGGGATCATTTTCCTTCTGTCTAGAGAATATCCTTTAGTATTTAGTTAGCTCCTACAGTCTGTATGAGACTGTATTTCACCTTCAATTTTGAATGATACTTTCCTTTTTTGGGGGGGGGATGGAGACAGTTTTTTTAGCCCTTTAACTGTATCATTCCATTTTCCACTGAGTTTAGTTTCTCGTGAAAAGTCATCTGTCCTGTTTTTCACTTATGTGGATAATGTATTTCTGCCTTCCTTTGATCACTATTAAGATTTGCTGTTTGTCTTGGTTTTCACAAGTTTGACTATAACGTGCCTAGTTGTGGTTTTCTTTGTATTTATCTTGTTTGTTAAGCTTCTTGGTCTTGTGGGATAGTCACTGCCATCAATTTGGGAAAGCTGTTCTCTCTTCAGATATTTCCACTGCCCTAATGCCCTGTTAGTTCAGTTAGGTTTCTTTGCATCCTCATTTCTCTGATGGGTTAAGATAAACTATGATTTTATAGCTTATCCAGCTTGTTTTGGTTGCTAGGGCGAGAGCAACAGCCTGTTGTGATTTCCTGCATTGTAACCAGAGACAGCACTCCACTTTCTGAGTTCTTAATTTCATTGGTTGTATTTTTCAATTCTAGAATTTCCATTCTGTTTTCTTTACAGATCTCTGCTGAAGTTCTCCACCTTGCATTTTATTCCTTTAATCTGCTCATGTGTGTTCCCGTGGAGGTTTGCTTTTACGTCTATTATTTTTCTTGATTTTTGGGTTGCTTGTCTTATCCTGTGCATGTTACCTTGTGATTGAATGCCAGGCATTGTGTTTGAAATATCATAGAGATAATCTGGATAATACTGTCTTCTCCCAAGAAGGATTCATTTACCTTGACTTCTGGTAGGTGGTTATGCTAGAGGTACTGACAATCACGGTTCACTTTGATCCATTCAAGACTTGAGATGATTCAGAATTGAGCTTCAGATCCTTTGAGTTGGAATATTTTAAGTTTACTCCTTGGGTGTAGCCCTTTGAGGCCCTAAGCCACAGTTTAAGGGGTTTATCCAGGCCCCTCTTCCTTGACAAACGCTGAGCTCCCAATTTTTGTCCCCTAGAGCTGGAGCCTGTCAAAAGCAATGGTCACTGTCTCAGCCTCTTCAATAGTAGTTTTAGAATCTGCAGATGCCTCTAGGCAAAATCAGCCCCAAATACCATATTTACCTCTTCATATTTTCTGATCCTGGTCTCTCAATTCCACATTGCCTTGGTTGTCTTCAAACAGATATTTTGTGTTTTGTTTAGTTTCTGTAATTGTTCTCAGTGGGAGAGTTGTTCTGAACCATCTGCTCTCATTCTTGGAAGGCAGATGTTCTCAGTGTTCCTTTGATCTTTTCTCTTATTTGTGTTCTGTGAGAAACTTTCAAGCTTGTCTTTGGTTTTCGGTTGTGTTCCATCTGCTCTATATTGCCCCCATTGTATTTTTGAAAAACTATTCAGTTGTTTTGTGACTGAACACAATCTTTCCTGAGTTCAGATTGTCTTCTTTTCATATTTCCAATATTCTCTTAAGTTTCTTTGGGATTTCTGCAGTTGGGAATTCTAATGATACTCAAAGATTTTCTCTCTTTCTTTGAGTAAATTTTCCAGGGGAAAATTTTGCTCTAGTTGATAGAACACTTACCGTTTTAGCTTCTGGGTCTTTTCAAATATTTGTTGGGGGGCGATTATGATGATAGGATGGTGTCTGTAAATGCTTAGATTACTGGTAGAGATGGACTTTTTTTGAAGATTGTGTAGGTTCCTGTTCTAATATTTCAGATCTAGAAGAAAGAAGAGAAAAATTTACATTTGCAGTAATTTCACATTACTAGATCAGAGGTGTCGTAGTCTGCAGTGAGCAGAGGTAAGCTGTAATCACGCACAACTAGACAGGAAGGTTTACTGCTAAAGTGTTTATTTTCAATTGAATGAATTATTTTCAGTTGATTTTTAGTTGAATTGAATGATGTAATTCAAAAATTGAAAATTTATCCCTTCAGTCTCTTGTGTCTAAACTTACTTGGCACATTATCCACAAAGTGAGTTCTGCCACCAGATGCTTTGCTGGCCTTTTTTCTTTAGGCAGCATAGGTCCACACATATGGTTGGCACTCTTCCATCATTTCCAGTGGGGATATAGATTATTTCCCCAAGGTGTGTTTTTGTTTTTTAAATTCCTATGGTTATTTCAGGGTATATTGGGGTGGGGTATTGGGTGTTGTCATTGTTATTAGATGCCATCAAGTTGGTTCTGACTCATGGCAACTCTGCGTGCAATAGAACGAAACACTGCCTGGTTCTGTGTTTCTGTGCCATCCTCACAATCGTTGCTGTGTTTGAGCCCATTCTTGTAGCCACTGTGTCAGTCCATCTCATTGAGGGTCTTCCTCCTTTTCGCTGACCTTACCAAGCATGGTGTCCTCCAGGAACTGGTCCCTTCTGATAATGTCCAAAGTATGCAAGATAAAGTCTCGCCATCCTTGCTTCTAAGGAGCACTCTGGCTGTATTTTTTCTAAGACAGACTTGTTTGTTCTTTTGGCAGTCCATGGTGTATTCAGTATTCTTTGCCAGTGCTATAATTCAAAGGCATTAATTCTCTTTCGGTCTTCCTTATTCATAGTCCAGCTTTCACATGCATATGAAGCAATTGAAGATACCATGGCTTGGGTCAGGTGCACCTTAGTCCTCAAAGTGACATCTTTCTTTGCTTTTTAACACTTTAAAGAGTGCTTTTGCAGCAGATTTGCTCAATGCAGTATGTCGTTTGATGTCTTGACTGCTGCTTCTATGAGTGTTGATATGGATCCAAGTAAAATGAAATGCTTGACGATTTCAGTATTTCTCCATTTATCATGATGTTGCTAATTGATCCAGTTGTGAGGATTTTTGTTTTCTTTATGTTGAGGTGTAATCCATACCGAAGGCTGTATTCTCTGATCTTCACCAGTAAGTGCTTCAAGCCTTCTTAATTTCCAGCAAGCAAAGTTGTATCTGAGAATCATTGCCCAGCGAGGCTGGTGTGTAACCTTAACCATCACAGCCAGCATTATTCTAGCTTTGTGCCTTGATGTTTCTTACTGCCAGACGTATGTCATTAATGCACAAAATAGTTGGATAGATTTTTTACTATTGTCGTAAATGTGAAATGCTGGATACCGAGATAGTCGATAACGAGTGAGGAGTGGGTGTAATTAAAAAAAAATTTATGTACTACAGATTGTAATTATACAATTAATGAAGAGTCCTTTTAGGCTAATTAACTCTTGCTTGATGGGAACTCTTTGATTTTTTGATAGAATGGGGCATTTTTAATTCAACAGACATTTTTGTGAATGCTTACTATGTTTCAGGGCTATCTTACATATCTATTCTTGAGGCAGAGGTATTTTTCTCTGAGGCAGAGAGACTTTTTTTTTTAAGAGACCCAAGCACCAATGTTCATGTAAAAATTTTTTTTTAACCCATTACTTATGTTGTTGAATATAAGTGAATATTTATAAGGTGGTTGATAATAATTTTCATGTATGTAGAAAATGTTCTAGTTCAAATTTTATTTATAATTTTGATTGAGTTACTCATCATTCTTTTTTATAGAGAATTAATTTTTCAGCTTATTCTCTTACCAGGTGATCACAGATTATTAAGTAATAAGGGTTTAGATTACATAAATGATTGAATTTACTCATATGTTGTACCTGTATGGAAAATAGGATGGCATGGCTTTTTAAAAAAATACAGAATTCAAAGTTTAGTAAGGTAGGCAGGACATGAGACAGAGCAAAGTACAAGTGTTATATATGCATTATGCAACTTTTTACTTAAAGAAAGAAGAATTGGGAATCTGCCTCAGCCTTAAATGTAGTTTGCTGGTCTGGAAATCAAGCTTTGGATATGGGTTTGAAAGGTTGGGTGTAGTTGAAGGAATTAGGAGAGTCAGGCAGCTATGGCCAAAGAGTAGATTGGAAAAGAAAATGGCTAGTTTCAGTGCACTTTTTCAGGAAGAACACAGTTATTTTCATGATAGGCATAAAATACTCTGTAAGGAAAATTGCTGTCTTCATTTGATCTGACAAGAATAGTACAGTTTAGGAAAAGCCATTAAATTGAGTCTACCTTACTAATACTTCGTCATGATGTAAGCTAATTTTGTTCTTACGTTATTCATCATAGGTTAAATATATATTTTATTTATGTAATACTATAAACGATACAGCAGAATACATTTACTGCCTTGTTTTCAGTTTTCAGTGTGGTGGCTTTCACACTGTGCAGGCATTAGAACACCTGGAAGTAGTGGTGTGCTTTGTGAGATACTTTGAACTGCTAATGTCTTCGATAATGTTAAACAAATGAAGTATAATTTTAGTGGTTGTAAATGTGACTTACATGAATTCAACTCAGTAGTTCAAGAAATATTTAATGAGCAATTGCTGTGTGTTATTAAAATGGACCATTAAAATTGTAACTTCATGATGAGAATGAGTTATGGAAGAACTGGAAGAATATGGAAGTGAGTTTTTTTCTGAATATCGATGGTATATAGACTATTGATTAGTTTGAGATATTTATTAGGGACTGCCCTGGTGGCACTATGGTTAAGTGCTTGGCTGCTAACCGAAAAGTCGGTGGTTCAAACCCACCAGCTGCTCCGTGGGAGAAAGATGTGACAGGCTGTTTCTGTAAAGATTTACAGCTTTGGAAGTCTTATGGGGCAATTCTGCTGTGTCCTGTAGGGTTGCCATGAGTTGGAATTGACTCGTTGACAATGAGTTTTTTTTTGGTTTGGTAGGCTTAATCAATGACAGCATGCCAAAGTAATTCTTAAAGTGTAGTCACTACCTTCAGGGCATCATTATACAGCTTCTGAAATAGAATCTCTGGGGTTAAGACGTCTGGGATATGCATTTTAAGAGGCATCCCAGGGGTTTCTTAGGCACAATAAAGTGGAGAAACATTTTCTAAATGTTGACTAAAAAGAACAAAATATTACTTCTTAATTTATAAGGAATAGTGGTTTACAATAAACACCCCCCACAAGGGAAAATATAATTTGCATATGATGGGGGTAGTTGCTGTTTATTCACTTGTGTTTAAGAAATGTCTTTTTGTAGCTATGACCATTTGGGATATTGAAAATAATTGCCATTTCTGTGAAAGTCTTTTAGTATTTTTTCCATAGAAATGATTGTTATGATATATTAATGGCTTTTAATGGTTTTTCAACTATGAAATGTCATTATAATTTGGTCTGTATTCCATTAATGTAATATCTGGAAGATTCAAAATTCTAATACATTTTATAAAAGGTTTTAATTTTGCTTTATTAACTGCTTCAACTTGTAAAGCGGGAACCTAAGCGAAAAGTTAAACTGGAAGTCTTAAGTATATAAGCTGCTTTTGATTCTCTGAAATAAAATGAATTTCAGACTACTCATTCATTCAGTAAACCTTTATTGAGTACATGCTGTATGCCAAGCTCTATGTTGGGGCCATGATGATGATTAAAACTTAAACCCTGTGCCATCAAGTTAATTCCTAATCATAGTGACCCTATAGGACAGAGTAGAACTGCCCCATATGGTTTCCAAGGAGTGGCTGGTGGATTTGAACTGCAGACATTTTGGTTAGCAGCTGAGCTCTTAACCACCGCGCCACGATGAGAATGGGAATATATGTGTATGTGTGTGTATATATGTATATATAAAAACAAGTGATTTATGCTTTGTCTAATATTTAAGGATTTGAAACTCCATCGAAAGGTAATTAAGTAACCTGAGCATTTATAACACAGGCAAGAAAAAGGGGACTGTGTGTTCATTGCTGGAGTGTGTGTGTGTGCGTGTATGTATGTGTGTGCTCTCTGTTGCAGTAAGCTAGGCAGTCTACAGTGATAACCTGGATTAGGATGATGGAGGTGGAGAAAAAGGAGTGTAGTAGAGAGATTTAGGTGATAAAATAGAATTTGGTGGTGGATTGGTATGGTGATGAGGAAGAAGAATGTGTCAGGTAAGTTGTGTGTGTGTTGAATGGGTGAGAAACTTGAGCATATTTTAAAGGCAGTGGTAGACTATTTGAGAGAGGTAGTTTGAAAATACAAGGAAAAGGGAGTAATCAGCAGTTTCAGTTGCCTGGGAAGGCTGGGAGAGCGTGGGATTGAGAGCACAAGTAGAAAGATTTGTATGGTTCAGAGGAGGGTGGCTGTTCTTTAACAGGAGGAAGGAGGGTAAGAATGGTGAACGTTCTTAATGAGGACGTGGGACCTTCTGCTGAAGGTGAAGAGGTTTGATAGCATGAAATATAGTGAAACCTGTGAGAGCTGGAACTGGATGGGACTGCCTTGTTTTTTCCAGGTCTCACAAGTTTTCTGCCTTTGACAGGCTGAGTTTTCCTTCTCTGACAGGTTTCTGCCTTACACAGGCTCTGGCTTTCGCAGGTTTTACTGTAGTTTTCATGAGAATTGGAGAGTGAATCGATCAGAGAGGTGGTATTACCAGTACCTTGTAAAGTACTAATATGAGCCTACACCATGTTAGGAGTTAACAAGTTGTAAATTCTGTAGGGATTGCATTGTTTTCTATGCTTTTTTTTTTTTTTTTTTTTTAATCTGCCATGGTCTGTGAGCACATTGGGGATTGTAGGTTCTCAGGTAAATATACTAAACCTAGAATCTTAAAAATGCATGAACAGTAACTACTCTTGACTAACTTGAATTTTGCAGACTACTGATAGAATTAATAAGTGAAGGAGTCTTCTTCCTGTATATGCTGTTTAATTCACCATTTCAAAAACTCCCTGAAGCCTCCTAAGCTTTCTCTTTAATTAAGTACCTGATTTACCCAGCAAATTTTGCTCATTTGAGGACTCAATCCCTGTCTAAACAAATAAAGGTAACAGCTGAGGCATAGTAAGATACATTGTAAATGCAATCAGAATTTTACCTCAAGGCAATTCACTTTAAGACATCCATCTCTAAAAACCTGGCGTGTCTAAAAGTGGGGACTCACTTTTATATAACTAATTCCTAATTTTTCAGAGGCTAATTATCTAGTTTATTTATCTCAAGTTTAGGCAATCTACTTGCTTACTTCTAATCTATCCTCTGGCCAATTTGTTACTGGAAGCTCAGAGGTAAGATGCTGAGGAAAGTAGAGACGTAGATAAATTACTGGCTAAAGTGCCCTTTTGCTTGTTAGTTTCTTTTTCTTGTACCTTATTTCTGTGACTGGTTGGGAGCTTCAGCAGTGACTACTATGTAACATTCGGCATAGGAAAATGGACGTTCTATGTGTGAAGATAATGTTGTTAGTTGCCCTCCAGTCAAGTTGGCTCTGGCTCGTGGTGATCTCATGTACGAAATGTCACCTGGTCCTTCCCCGCCACCTTCGTGGTAGTTGATATTCTCTTGCAGCAACTGTGTATTGTGAGTGCCTTCCAGCCTAGGGCTGATCTCCCAGCAGTATATCTGCAGTACAGCAAATGGCTTTATATGGCCCTTTTAGCCACGCATGGTCCTGTAACTTCCACACACTGATTGTGTGGGACTGTGTAAATAAGGTGCTTGGGACCTGCCAAGGACATTGGACAGCCTACTAACTATGCAAATAAGGTGCATAAAACCCTTGTGGGGGTGAGGCCATGCAAATAAGGTATATGGAACCCTAACAGTGGGATTGGCCATCCTGCTGGGCTTAAAGGGAGCACAGAAGCTAGAGGGGACCTCACTACCATCAAGAAAGACGAGCTGGGAATGGAGACCATACTCCTATAGGTAGTGGCCATGTATCTCCAGAAATACTGTTTTTGAATAAAAGACTTTCAAATTACAGTCATGGGAGGAATCATTTAATTCCTCTCTGCTTTTATAGAAAAGTGAAGCTTCGATTGAGTAACAGCTATTACATTTTAAGCCATACAAAGATTTGAGTATAATTTACAATCTCAGCCTTCTAGGAATACCAGGTTAAATAATGATGTAGAAAGTCAAGCATCCCTTTATCTAGCAGGGTTTTTCGGGGAGGGAATTGGGTAGTTTGTTACTTCTTTGGGTGCCTGTTTGCGGGATACAGCCTTATGGCAGATACAGAGTTGCATAAGACATAGCCTTTCCCCTTAAGGAACTTGTCTAATGGTAACATGAGGCAACATAAGAATCAATAAGTCTCAAAGCAGGATTTGATTAAATGCCAGATGAGTGGTACAGGTCACCTCTGTATATGCCAACTTGATAAGGTTAAAAAAAATGCTGCGGATCCATTGTCAGGAAGACATGCATTTTCATTTGCTTTTCTAGAAGAGGGGGGATAGATTTGGATTGGGTGAACTCCGTGTCTGGAAGCACATATTGATTAGTACTGTGGAGTGGTATGTCTTAGTATAAACTGTCCATGTGAAGATTGAGCCTGTTGATGGTTTCTTTTGTGTCATATGATGGTATATCATCAACTAAGGAATTTAGCCCAATCAATTAAATTGAACGGTGCTGGTATATTGTAAATTTATTTATCTGCACGTGTGTATATGTATGTGTGAAAATTGATGAATTCTAGAATTTTTTTTAACTGGAAATAGACCTTCAAGATCATCTGGGTCAACCTCTTCCTCTTTGGCCCAGAGAGCTTGATTATTTGATTAGGTCACGTACTGCTTAAGCTGAGTCTGACACTACGTCACATTCTCTTATAAGCTGTAACTTATTTTTCAGTACATTGAGTTTCCTTTTTTGCTAAGCTCTAGCAAAACATTCTCCAGCTATAATATGAATGTCTTATCTTTGCTGTAATTTAGGGGGCAGTTGAGGAGTCCCTGGGTGGCACAAATGGTTAAGCAGTCGGCAGCTAACTGAACGGTTGACAGTTGGAATCTGCTTAGAGATACCTCTGACGAAAGGCTTGGTGATCTACTTCTGAAAGGTCACAGCCACTGAAAAAGCCTATGGACCATAGTTCTGCTCTGCACACATGGGGTCGCCATGTTTTGGAATTGACTTCATAGCAACTAGTTTGGTTTGGTTGGGGATTAGTTGACTATGGAAGGAGTGGGTAGAAACCTAGGGAAGGGGATGATGAATTGATGTTGCTGCCATTGAACTTAGCAGAAGCAGAAAGAACCAAGAACTTGGGTGCAGTTCTGGTCTCCCTTTTGGCTTTTTTTGCTTTGTGATAGTATCGTTTTGCCTGCAAATGGCTGTGATGAATATTTTCATTTTTATCAACAGCAACATGGGGATATGAACAGATCCTGTGATGTACTAGATACAAGAAGCTGTGAAAAGAATGACATTTAGCCTATGTTTACCCTGATCTCAAGGTGTTTGTAATCTAGTTGAGAGATACTGCCTTCAAAAGGTTTATAATCTAATTGGAGATGAAGTGACCTACCACTGCCCACAGCCATCCAGTTGATTTGGACTTACAGTGACCCTGTAGGACGGAGTAGAACGGCCCCATAGGGTTTCCAAGGCTGTAAATCTTTATGGGAGCAGACTGCCACATCTTGCTTCTGTGGAGTGGCTGGTGGTTTTGAACTGCTGACCTTTTGGTTAGCAACCAAGTACTTTAACCACGGCACCATCAGGGCTCCTATGATCTAAAGAGGTTCAATAACAATACCAAATATCTTGTCCTTTGTGCTAAATAGAAAATAAATATATGTTCATTACTGTTTTCCCAGTGCCTAGAATAGTGCTAGGTACATAGTTAATTTTCAGTAATTATTTGTTGAATACACAGGAGAAGAGACCTGGTGCTCTGCTCCCGTAAAGACTACGGCCTAGGAAACCCTATGGGGCAGTTCTGCTTGGGCCTAGGCAACCCTATGGGGCTGTTCTGCTCTGTCCTGTAGGGTTACTACTATAAGTCAGAATTCACTTGATGGCACGCACACACCATCACCACCACCACCACTGACAGTAAGCATAGGTGTGGCAGTTGGAGAAGGCCTGAGATCTTGTAATTTCATGTGATTATGTGTTTCCAAGTCCCCCTGAGCTCATCACCTACTCCACCACCTTTTTCAACCCCCTGAGCAGCCCCTCCTTTTGGTAACTGATTTTTTCTCTGGAAGCAAGCCTGGCCCCTCACTTTGTTTTGCCACTGCTTTGGCCACCTCTTACCTCTTACTTTCTGCTCGTTCCACATCATTGCTGCTCATTTCCTAGAATTTAGAAGGATCATGTTTTGGCTTATAAGGTGACTGTGTTCTCTTAGGTGCTAGTATCCTCTTCAAGGAAGATTGTAGCAGGTGAGGCACTACCTGAGAACAAATTGAGTTATCAGAAAAAGTCCAAAAACATCTTCTGTAGTTGTTAAGAGGAAAACTCCAGGATAGGTGATATTTTATAACATAGCAAAATTTGAGCCATATTTTCAGGCTGTTACAACTACATTTTAATTGGCTGCATTTTTTTAAAACACAACTTAAACTAGTTATGTTCTCCACCCTCCTCAGTTTTGGCAGTATAAAGGCGTTTTTCACAGAGAAGAACACGTAAACAAGTAAGTACAAGGAAGCTTGTGTGAATTAAGTTCTGCTGTATAGCTCAGTGACTTTCTTTGATTTAAGATGTAGCTCTTGCCAACTTCAAATAGTTTGTGTTCTGTAAGGGAGGGGTTCAGTATATTTAACTGTGTTGAGTAAAACTAATTATGATTCTTAGACTCATTTATCCATTCATTGTGCATTTATTGAGTAGTTACCATGTGTGAGGCACTGTGCTGGATATTGGGAGATGGGAGAAATAAGAGTTACCAATCTATAAAGGGCATGTCATGTATAAAAAATCCTAATGCCATGCAGACAGTGATGTGTGCTATAAAAGGGTGCAGAGTGCCTTAGGGGTTCTAAAAATGGAGAAATTCCTTCTAGACAGGGTAACTCAGTGAAGGCTTTATGGAGAGGATAGAATTTGAACTGGATCGTGAAGGCTGAGCACAGGGCTTCTGCATACATATGGCAGCACAGGCCCTGTGCCACACAGCTCTGGGGTATGAGTCCATGATGCAGATGGTGCCCTGGGAGCTGTGCAGTATGTTGGCCCTGGCTAAGTAGAGGATGTGGACCTGTGGAGATGGGAATGAGAGCAAATATGAGCCTTAGAAGTAGGAGAGCACTGGCGGTATGGGCAAGAGAGGGTAACTTATCTTGAGGTTTAGGGTGGCTATGTGAAGTGGTACAAAAAAGGAATAGAAAAGTGGTATGCTTGATTTGATCATGGTATGTATATACTGCTAGTTGGGGAAGTGAGTTAAGTCTAAGCTGTTCACCAGATTGAGCCCTGGTAGTGCAGAGGTTAAGAGCTACTGTGACTGCTAACCAAAAGGCTGGCAGTTCGAATCCACCAGCTGCTTCCTGGAAACCCTACGGGGCAGTTATGCTCTGTCCTATATGGTCACTATGAGTTGGTATCAACTCAACGGCAACAGGTTATTTATCAAATTGATGTTTTGTGGACCATTGTTCCTCTAGTTTAGGAATTACTAGTTGCTGTTGTTAGGTGCTGTCGAATTGGTTCTGACTCATAGTGACCCTGTGCACAACAGAACAAAACACTGCCGAGTCCTGCACCATCCTCACCAATTGTTGTTATGCTTGAGCCCATTTTTGCAGCCACTGTGTCTTCCTCTTTTTTGATGACCCTCTATTTTACCGAGCATGATGTCCTTCTCCAGGGACTGACCCCTCCTGACAACATGTCCAAAGTATGGGAGACGTAGTCTCGCCATCCTTGCTTCTAAGGAGCATTCTGGTTGTACTTTTTCCAAGACAGAATTGTTCGTTCTTTTGGTGGCCCCATGATATATTCGATATTCTTCACCAACACATTTCAGAGGCATCAGTTCTTCTGTCTTCCTTATTCATTGCCCAGCTTTCGCATGCATATGAGGCAATTGAAAACACCATGGCTTGGGTCAGGCGCACCTTAGTGCTCAAGGTAGCATCTTCGCTTTTCAACATTTTAATTAATAGTATCATGAAGAAAACAGTATTTTCTGCTCAGATAAGTTTGAGAATCCCTGCAGGAGAGGGAGGGAGAATGAAACTATTTTAGAACGTTTTCTCTCATACACTGTATTAAGCTGTATTGCTGTATTAAAAATATGGTGGGTGTTCAAGTGTTCCAATAGATTTTATCAGTTGAAATTTGTTGCAGTTTTTCATGTTTTGCTTTCAGGGTTGATTGAAGAGCAGCCTTTTAGGTGATTGGGTTCATCTCCCTACCGCATTCCATGAGGCTCTATAATTTTGATAATGGTAGTGTTTCCTACCCTCCTGCTAAATAAGAAGTCCAGTACACAGTAAAGGGTTCTTTGAATTTTTTTTTAGGGACACTACAATGTAAGGTATAGCATAGGCAGCTATTGGTCACACAGATAAAGTACATGTCCTATGTTTCTACTGTGTTAACATACAGTTGGCTGTATTTTCCTTGTGTGTTTCTGCAGTTCTCTTCCTCATGCCTCCCTATTATCAGTACTAGGAGTTTCCAAGATTTTGGGACTTTAGCTACATCGGTAAACCTCTCTGTGCCTCAGTTTTCTTATGTGTAAAATGGAGATAATAAATACTGCCTGTTTCTAGAGTTGTACTGGCGATTAAATGAGAATGAATGCACAGTGGTTGGCACGTGAGGAGGGTGCATTAAGTGTTTCTGTTCACTGAGGTACACTGCTGAGGCCTTTGTATGTGTCCACACAGTTTGTATCAGAGGAAGGAATGAGAGATGGGGCAGCTTTCTTCAAATACTGTTAGGGACTTTGAATGTATATGGCATGCAATCATTATCATAATTATATTACTTAGGTGACTGACCTAATTTGCTGAGGGAAGAATGCCTCTCTTTTATCTCTTTTTGTCTGGAGTAGTCCCCCTACCTCCAGCCAATGAAGACCCTATGGATCACAATGGTACCATCTACAACCTATCATGGAATGGCACAGGACACAGCAGTGTTTCCTTCCATTATGCATAGGGTCCCCATGAGCCAGGGACACTTGGAGGGCAGCTAACAGCAACAATCTGGGGTAGACAAGGGTTGGGTGCGTTTTTCATCAGCCACTGTTTTATCTTAGATCATACGTATTAAACGCTTTTGTGCCAGAGACTTTCTTAAGTGTGTTACATGTAACAAGTCATTTAACCTGTGGTTATAAACGTAGTAAGTGACAAGCAAGATTTTGAACCCAGACTAGGTTCCCAACCAGCTTGCTGTTCTACAGTATACTAAACAGTGTGATTTTCCTTCCTGGAATGCTGGGTCCTTTCCTCTCTAAAGTGCTTTTGCTCCTGTTCCCTCTGTTTAGTCAAACCTACTTTCTCTGTTCCAAGAAAGGACAGGAGTTCTTGTCTGATTGTTCAGAAGTGTGTATGGCAGAGAGAGAGCTCAAATAAATTTTGCTTTGGGGCCTTATTGTTACTAGTTATTCACTGCCCAAAATGGTTTGCTCCAAAGAGCACAAGTTTCCCTTTGAAAAGTTCAGCGTGTGTTATATGCTGTTAAGTCATAGAAATACAGATGATATATTAAAAAAAAAAAAAAAAAACTCTAGAGTTAAAACATGCAAGGTAATTTCTATAAATCCATTTCTCTTGAAACCAGAGTTAGGAAAGAATACCAATAATTTTTCTTTTCGAAGGTATAAAATTATCCCACTCTTACTCTTGGAAGTTAAAAATTAAAAAAAAAAAAATTTTACTTAGGTATAATTGAAATACAGAAACAGCTGTAACGTAGATGCAGATCTTAAGTGTACATTCAGTCAGTTTTGATGAATATACTAATGATTTTTACCTGTATTGCATTTTGCCAATTAGAATGTGAACAAATATTTTTACTTTAAGTAATTGCCAGCCTTTGCTCTGGGGTAATAAGTGCTTTCTGCTTTCAGTGTATTTATTAAGAAACTCATACGTATTTTTGACTCATTTATATTTTACTCAGATACGTAGTCAGACAATAACCTATTAATTAGTAGAGGTAATCTTTTATATGAGCTTCTGCTGTTTTTGAATAGTTCCCCTTTAAAAATGGACTGTTAGTGTTGGAGCTACATAGACTGAATAAATTTCCTGGGAGGAAACGATAATAAAATATTCAGGAAGTTATTAGGAAAGGAGGACTTGTGTTCTTGTTCACTCAGATAAGCTGCTGAGGCCTTTGTATATATCCAGTTTGCATGAGAGGAAGGAATGAGATTTGTTAATTTTCTTCTCATACTGTTAGGAACTTTAAATGTACGATACCTAATTGAAAGAAAATCTCCCAAAGCAAAGTTGTTTGAGAATTGTTTTTCTCTCTCTCTCTCTTTTTTTGAGCGTCTATTGGAGAAGAAAAGTGAGAACTTTCTGCAGCCATGCTATGTAGTGAAGTACCCAGTGGGGAGAACTTCTTGGGGGAGACCTGCAGAGGTTTATGGCAGTGTGCTTGTGGCAGATAAAAGAAGGGCATGAGCATGCTTTTCTCCCTTTGGTTTTACACTCATATTTTTTGTTCTCTATGCTTTGCTTTCTTGTCTTCATCAGACAGTTTAGCTCTGTCCTTAATTTTAGCAACCTTGTTTTTAAGTTACTCTGAACATTGTAATTCTGCAGTATTTTTCCCTTTATTGAATGACATTGTTGTTTGTACTAGTTGTTTTATTTAACTAAGCGAGCTTAGAGGCTTTTTTTTTTTTTCCTTTAGGATGTGTTTGCAGCAGGGGTGACTTACCCTTAAGCTGATGAGCTTTGGGTCCCGTCACTGGTGTAGGGCCTGGGATAGGCTCTAAGCAATGTGTGTTCAATAGTCACGTATTTCTGAAAATTTTGCAAAATTGAGATTTTTTTTTCTTATTCTTTTCCTTAAAGAGGGCCCAAAATTACATGTGCAAACTCCTCAAAACTCAGATTTGCCCTAGTTCACGGTGCAGATGGGGTGTTGATTGCCAGCTGGGGTTGAGGTAATTTTGGTGGGTGGATTGAAGGACATTGGGAAGGAAGCATTAGTGACAAGACTGAGCCATTGGCTGATGTGTGTAGTGGCCAGAGGTCTCTTTCCAAGTGTTAAGAGCTATGGCTTCTCCTGTAAACACAGGCCAGAAAGAGGAGAGAGAAGTTGAGATATAGGTTGAAGATGAGTGATGTAGAAGGAGGAGGGTACGCTGCAGCCAGGGTGAACAGATGAGGGTGCTCTCCGTAGACTTAGAGGATGTAGCTGCAAATAGCGTTCCTTATGGCATTTTAAAATAACTGGAATCATCCCAAGATAACATATTTCATCTTGAAATTTCATAACAAATTCTTAGAATATTAGAGCCATCTTACTGAAAATTGGAAGTCAATTTTTAATTAATTGATTTGAAACTAAAGTGTTTTATTGGTTTATTGATTAGAATATTTCCTGAAAACAGCAATGTCAGTTGTTTTGGGTTACTATAACTTGGGTTTTGTTAACTCCTTGGTTTGGTAGGCGTTTCTTTTCTCTGTCCCTTCTTTTCTCATGCTGTCTCTCCTATGTCTTTCTCTGCCTTTTCTTTTCATCTCTTGCTTTTGGATTAAAAGCTCTTTCCACACTTCAGAGAATTTTGAATGACTGGACTGTGGGTAACCACATTTTGTATTGTATTTCAGTGTGCTGTGTTTTTTAAGGATAATTGGGTCCTCTGCATGGCTTGCAGATAAATTTATAGTTAAATAAAAATGTAATGTTCTCAGAACCAATTGTATCTAGCCTATGGTTAACTGGCTCAGGTTCAAATATGCCTAAAATTATTTAACTTTTCCAAAAATTCCTTCTAATTAGACTAACTTCCAGGGCTGATAAAAGCGTTTCTAGAAAGTTGTGTGGATCTGCCACCTGGTGGTGAAATGTTACAGCAATTATCAAATCTTTAATGAGTTTAGTAATAGATACTCTCTAGTCCTTCCGTTGTAGACATCCTACTTAGATTTAGCTTCTACTTAGGCTCTTTAGTTATATAACATTTTCCTCCATTAAAGTTTTTTTTTTTATTTGATTGAGAAAGTGTTACTTAAGTATGATAGAATGGGGAAATTTTGACTAATGCGTTTCTAATTTATAGGCTTGTTACTGGCTTATGAAATTTGATGTTACTGAATTGAGACTCTGATCCCTTTGAGAACATACTTCCTTTAAGTTTGAAAAAAAAATGAGCTTTTGAGAAGATTGCTGTTAATTATTCCAAGACTTTTAATATGGGTAGTCATTGAAACACAGAAGAAAGATAATCAAAGTTCACAGGACAAAGGCATTATTTTTGGAGAAAGAAATAAAACATTCTATTTATTCACTTTAAAAAGTAGCAACAGGCATTTAAAAGCTATTTTTAGTGAATAGGAAGATTAATAATATTTTATGGTCCTCAAATGGATTACTAGTAAGTATTTGTTATATACTGGGGACTGTGTTAGTCATAGAGGATAAAGTAAGAACAGAAATGTTTCTTGTCCTCATGGAGCTTATAAATCTAGCTAGGGAGGCAGATATTAAGCAGATATTTATAGAAATAATTGATTACAGTGTTGATACGTGCTATAAAGGAAACGTATGCACAGGAGACCTAACCCAGGCTGGTGTATCAGGGAAAGCTGCCCTGAGAAAGTGGCATTTCAGCTGAGATCTGACAGATACAGACCTAGCCAAACGTAGATTAAAGTGGGAAGGAGCTCGGTGGGTGTCAGGAATTGAAGGAAGGTCAGGGTAGCTGGAGTGTAGCGAGAGAGGGGAATTGTAGTGTTAAAGACAACAGGAAAGGTGGGATAGGAGGAGATAATTCAGGGCCTTGTTGGGTATGTGGAGGTTTTGGACTTCATCATAAAGAGTAATGGGACGCTGTTGAAGTGTTGTACTCAGGGAGGCTCATGATTATATTATTGATAATGGATTGGAGCAGGGCAGCACTGGAGGGAGGGAAATTGGTTAGAAAGCCGTGGTGGTAGTTTTGGCTTGGACCAGAGAGTATAAGTGGACATGGTTGAGAGACTGACATACTTGAGTATTTGAAGTAGGAGAGATAAGACTCAGGGAGTGAGTAGATATGGTAGAAGAGGAAGAGGTAGAGGGAGATACCAAGGATAAGTCCCAAGTTTTTGGCATTCATTCATTAGTAAAGATATAAATATGTAGTTTGGTCCTTAAAGGTAGAAAGTTCGGTAACCACAGTGTTCAGTTTATCTATTGATGGACATTTAGGTTGTTTCCACTTTTTTATTTGGCTGTTGTGGGTGGGTTATTGTGCATAATGCTGCAGTGAACATAGATGTAAAAGTATCTGTTCGCTGCTCTGTGTTTTTGCCCTTTTTCCTTCTGTTCGACATGGTGTTTTAGGGACGCACCGATGTCTGCGTCCAGCTGGTCGCTTCTGAGGGCTGTACTTCACCGTGTGCATCCACTGCATTTTCCTTACGTATTTCCTAAGCGGTGGATGCTTGGGTGTTAGGCTTGGAGGGTCATATGTGGTCTCTTTTGCATATGCTTTATTATTATTGCAGTTATTTTTATAACCCTTTAAAGTGTAAAAATCTGTCACTGGAGGCTTGCCTGTCACTCTGATGCTGAACAGGTTTCAGCAGACCTTCCAGACTGAGACGTACTAGGAGAAAGGCCTGGCGGTCTACTTCTGGAAATCGGCCTGTGAAAACTCTGTGGATCACAACAGTCCAGTCCACAGCTGATCATGGGGGTGGTGCAGGTGGGCAGCATGGGATCCATTGTGCAGGAGATTGCCACGAGTTGGGGCTTACTCAGCGGCAGCTAGGAATAACAACAGAGTGTAAAAACCGTTTTTAGCTGGCGGGCCATACAAAGCAGGCCATGGGCCTTATTTGGACCATGTGTTATAGTTTGCCAACTCCTGGTGTCTTACTTATCAAGTGCTGCAATAACAGACATACCACCAGTGGATAGCTTTAACAGAGAGAAATGTATTCTCTCAGTCAAGGAGACTAGAAGTCCATATTCAGGGTGTCAGCTCCAGGGGAAGGCTTTCTTTCTCTGTTGGCTCTGGGGGAAGGTCCTTTTCGTCAATCCTACCCAGTTGAGGAGCTTCTGGAGTCCAAAGGATGTGCTGTTCTCCTGGCTCTTATTTCTTGGTGGTATGAGGTCCCCATGTCTCTCTGCCTGATTGTCTCTTCTTATATCTCAAAAGAGATTGACTTAAAATACAGTCTAATTTTGTAGACTGAGTCTTGCCTCTTAACATAACTGCCACTAATCTCCCTTCATTAACATCATAAAACCCAAAACCCAGTGCGGTGGAGTCTCATAGCGACCCTATAGGACAGAGTAGAACTGCCCCATAGAGATGGGATTTACAACACGTAGGAAAATCACATCAGATGACAAAATGGTGGACAATAACACAATACGGGGAATCATGGCCTAGCCAAGTTGACACGTATTTTTGGAGGACGCAATTCATTGCACCTGGTTTAGGCCATTTACATTTAACATAATTATTTCCTATTTGTCCCCTTTGTTTTTTATTCTTCTGTTTCACCTTTCCTGACCTTTTTTCAATTATTTGAATATTTTTTAATGTCCCATTTTATCTTTTGGGGCTTTTACTGTATCTCTTTTTATAGTTTTTTTTTTTTTTTAGTGATTGTTCTGTGTAGTTGATACACATTTATATAATATATATTGAAAATACATAAATTAAATGTGCATATATGTATAGAAATTCTATATATATATATTGAAAACCTCACCAGACAGTGTTGTAATTTTGCTTTCTACCAGAGATAAGGACTCCCCTTTCTCAGAGTTATAGGTGCATATATCTGACTGCCATGCCACTGTCCCTACCACTGTGCAGCTTCAGCAGTAGGGCTTGCTTGGGGCAGAGCTGCATGTGAGAGAGGAAAACAAAACCGAGGTTGTTTTACCCAGTTTCTCTGTCCCATATGGGCACTGTCCTGCCCCTCAGACTGGAAGGAAAGGGTTTCTCTGGGAGCTCTTCCCATCCATGCCCAGTGTGCAGTTCCAGGGTTTGCAGTGCCTTTGAGTCCAATCTATGAGATACTGAAGGAGGGAAGAACAAAAAAGGGGACATTCACCACCAGATTGTACTTTGAGTTCTGCTTTCCTTCCCCAGTTGTCCTGTTACCCTTTGCTTCTCAGAGCCCTCAGACACTTACCATGTATTCTATCCAGGACTTTCAGTTGCATTCAATGGGAGACACAGGCTGAGTGTGCTTGCTTTACTCTATCTTACCTGAAACTGGAATTTCATTAGTTGGGTGTCTGCTGGGCTTTGATTTTAGTTCCTATCTCTACTCTGCTGAAACTGAGCTCTTTTAAAACTATTGAATTCCTTGGCCATTTTTTTCTTTTCTTACTTCACTTCTCTGATATTTATCTGTCAACTATTTCTTGAAACTTTCTTCTTCCTTTTGTTCCCTACTGTCATACTCCCTTCTGTTAATATTTGTTCCTTTCTTGGTAAGCTCCCACCTTAGTCTTTTACTGTATCCTCTTCCTCTTCCTTTTTACATAAATGTTCTCTGTTCTTTGTTTTCTTAGGTCACTGGTTCTCAAATCTTTATCTCCAAATTCTCTCTCTTTTCAGGCCTGGGGCCGAATTTCCAGTTGACTACCTGCAAGTTCTACAGGTTGCAGAAACTTGGCATTTCCATTTAAATGATCTTTTCCCAAACTTTTCAGTTTTTGTTTTAGTAATATAACCATACTCTATTTCTTTTTTTTTTTTCTATTTCAGGCCAGAAATTCGGGAGTTACTCTTGATTCCTCCCTTTCTTTCGTTTATTTCATTTAGTAGATTCAACCTTCTAGAATATTTTTTAAAACTTCCGCTTCTCTTCTTGCTATTTCTCTAGCCACTCCCTAGCTCAGGGCTCTTGATCTCTTCTTGGTAATATGTGTAGCAGCCTTCTAACAGGTTTTTGCACCTTTGGTAATCTCATACTGTAACCTCCCTACTTAAAAACCTTAACTTCTCATTACCTACAAATTAAGTCACATTTTCTTGTTTTGATAAATAATGTTTTTGCATTCTGGCCTTAATTACAGTTATACCCTCACCTTACTTCCTGACCCCTTCCCACCAACATTAGGATTACCTGGACACATCTTGTTCTTTCCTCAACTCTGCTAGAATGCCCTTATAACCCTTGTTTGTGTGACAGTTGTCTATTTTTGAAGGCAAAGCTCAAATGTTGTCACCTTTTTTGAAGCCTTCCTTGTCTGTCTGCCTCTACTCACATTTATCATATTTTTACTTTAGTACAGTTTGTAATTCTTTCTCATTAGATTGTGAGGTGTTGAGAGCAAAGATACTACCATCTCTTAATTTTCAGGACTGTGTACAGCGCCTAGCAATTATAGGCATGCAGTAAATGTTTGTTGATTAAGTGAAAAATTCTTTCTATTTTTTTTTTTGATAGAAAATATCTTGATAGCATTATATGTTAAAAATTTTATTGAACATAGTTTTTAAAAGTGCTTGACTAGGAATTTTGAGATTTGGGTTCTAGTCCTATTCAGCCAGTTCAGCTCAAATTTATAACATTTATTATGGTGTCAGTCTAATGAGAAAAGTAAGCCTGCTGTACTGAAAACATTCCAGCTTGTTGCAACCTGAATAAGTCTTGAACTTCTCTGTATCTCTTTTTTTTCTTCAGAATTACATTAAAGGGGTCATTCTTACTAGATAATTTCTGTCTGTATTGTCTTACGACTATTACAGTATATAATCATTTGCTATCTGTATGAATCAGAAGATCAGATTCTTTTTCTTAAAACAGAAAACCAAACCAGTTGCCAGTGAATCATTTCTGACTCATGGTGACTCCATGTGTGTCAGAGTAAAACTGTGCTCATTAGGATTTTCAGCGGCTGATTTTACAGAAGTAGTTCGCCAGGTTTTCCTTCCAAGGTGCCTCTGGGTGGATTCAGACCAACAATTCTTTCAGTAAGGACCAAGTGTGTTAACCACTTGCACCACCCAAGAGTGACTCTTGTTTCTTAAATGATCATTTAAATTATGCTGTTGAATAAATCGTTGCGGGCCCTTTAAAATATAAAAATTTTATTATCAGTATGTTTGTTGTAGAAAACATCAAAAATATTGTTAAAAATGTAGAAACTACAGACATGAATAAAAAATCACATATCTTACAGTTCAGATGATAACTATTTTGGAATTTTTTATTTTTTCCCCTGCGTACATACTTGTATATTTTAAAACTGCATGTAAGTGCATATGTTGTGTGTATGTATGTATTTAAAACAAAAATTGGGATTGTACTACAGATGCAATTTTATGCATGGACCCACTACGGCTACCTAATTTCATCGTATGGATGTGCCATAATTTTACTTAAATATTTTTCTAATGTTGAACATTTAAGTGCGATGAATATCTTTTACATAAGTTTTTATTTTTCCTATTATATATTTCAAGAAATAGAAAGGACTTGATGTATTTAAGGTTCTTCATACACATTTTCAAATTGTTTTCAGGAAAAGATGTACAAGTTTTTACTTTCTACTGGATCCTTCAAAAGAGTGTGTGTGTATGTGTGTATGTACAGATATATGTATGTGCATGTATATAATTTTCCTAAATTTTAAGGAGTATAGAAATCCATTCTTAAAAGTTTAGTTTACCAAATGAGTGTGAATACATTTTATGACAGTTTTGATATAGAAATTAAAGCTTTTAAATTACGAATGTGCAAAAATGCTGATAATGATGGAGATTCACAATCTCCTTAGTTTTATTCTCTTTCTGATTTACTAAGAACATAAAAGAAGTATTTGTTATCGAGTACAGTTTGCAAAATATAACTTTAATGGAATTGTCCTTGAAAATATGTGGTTTAAATTTTTCAAAGAAAATATTTTATTTGTGTTAAATAACCATTTTGATTCACAAGGTTAGTGAAACAGGTTCCTTATGTATAAAAGTATACGAGACTGCCCCAATAGAAGTAGTTAGGAATTTGTTTTTAGGTGTGTTTTAGCAAAGTCAGTATGTATAGAGTGACCATAAGTCTTGGTTTGCTTGGGGCAGTTTATGCTTCTTGTCCCTGGTATAATTATTAATAGTGCCCCCCTCACTCCCAGAAGTTTCCTAGTTTAGATGATAAATTCTGTAGTCACCTTGCGTTTATAATAAATTGGGCCTTTCCAGACTAGAAATTTGTTAAAAGCATTAAACCAAGCTTAACTCACCAAGGAATCCTCAAATTAGTCTTTAGGAACTCATGGGTGCTCAAGAAAAATAGCAGTTTTTGAAAGTAGGGTAACCCTTTGTCAACCATGGCTTTTAGTGGCAGTCTTGAAAAAAAATCTGGTTTTGTGTTTATGTATTGTGGTACTGTCGATTACCGACCGATTACTTTTGTGTGGCCATGGTCTTGTAACTCCCACCCAAGGTGATTGCGTGATAGGGTAATGGTCAGTTTGTCCTTAAAAGAGAGCCAATTCCAGAGCATGGAGGAGGAGCCCACCACCAAGGAAGGAGAGACCCAGCAGCAGAGACCTGGCACAGGAGACAGTATGGTGGGCCTCCCAGCCTACAGAGAGAGAAAGCTGAGTGCCTTTGGGCAGAGACTGAGGGCCAGGAAGATGCGTGCTTTCCAGCATAGCTGGAGAGAGGCTATCCTGATGGAAGAACTGTATTCTAAGTGTTTTTGAGCCTAAGTTGTAACTGTTAGTTCTCTAACAAAACCCATAATCGTGAGTGTGGTTTCTGAGTTCAGTGTGGCCATTTCAATGAATAATCAAACCCAGTAGAGAAGTGCAGAATTCTGTGGAAGGGATGGTTGGTGTCAGAATTTGTAAAGATGGTGGACAGAGGAGGCTTGTCTGGCCTCCGCCTTGTGGGAGCCAGCTTGCGTTGTTGATCTTGGTCCTCCTTTCCCCTTGTGGGGTTGGAGGAGGTCAGACACTGCCCCCGAGCCATTTTTATGTGTACCAGTATTTTAAAATTTGCCATCTCAGAGTATTTTCAGTTCCATTCAGTTCCCTTTAACCAAGTAACAGGACAGCAATTATTGTTTTCCCTCACTGTCGACCATGTTGTCAGTCTTTGAGGTTGCAAAGAGCAGAAAGTCTATTTCTATACCAGTCTCTTAGTATGTTTAAATAGAAGACCAGACCCAGAGAAAAGTGAGTTCAAACCATGCATTTATTTGGACAGGTATTTTGCCAATATTTGTAAAATGAAAGGAATACAAATACAAAGAGCACACTATTTCAGGACAGTAAGAAAAGAAGTACAATCTTCATAACATAAACTTATGGAATGTTTAATAAATTTATTTTATGCATATTATATGCCAGATACTGTTCTAGGCCCTGGGGATGAGCACTGAATAAGACATGCACAGCCTTGCCCTTATGGAACATATAGTCTAGTGGGGAGGACAGAACACTGAAGCATGTAATTAAAATGAAATATGATAGGTGTTTATGGGATGGTAGAAAAGGAATATCTAATGAAGTTGAACGGAAACCCTGGTGGTATAGTGGTTAAGTGCGACAGCTGCTAACCAAAGGGTCGGCAGTTCAAATCCACCAGGTGCCCTTTGGCTATGGGGCAGTTCTACCCTGTCCTGTAGGGTCGCTATGAGTCAGAATCGACTCCACAGCAATGGTTTTTTAATCAAGTTGGAACCATAAAATGTCCAGGCACTGTTTACATACTTTATTAAAATTAGTCAGGCAATAAGTACCGAGAACTTAAAAGAAGTACTAAAGTTATAATATCTGGATGTGATGTGTTAACATTCACTCTGTCCTGTACAGCCTACGATAACCTGTACAGAATGGAAGTGCCTAAGTTTTGCTTGGAAGTCAGTCATGCTAGGTGCATTTTTATTATTGTTTATGCATTTTATGTGAGTTCCCATGTAGGCCTGTATTCAAACAAAAGTCCAGAATTGTAGTAACAGCTTTCTTATCAATGAGAAATGTATAAAATGTTTAGTTACGAGCCCAGATCTATAGAAGCTTTTATTCTGGATTTCTCTGGATGCAGAAAGACGTCCATTTATTGATAAGATTTTTTTAATGTGACACATTTGAGTGTGCATATAGTTTATTGCAGTTTAAAACTATACTGAAAATTGATTCGGTTATTTAAGGAATTTCTGAGTCTGTCGCCACTATCCACATGTAGCTATTGAGCACTTGAAATGTATCTAGTTCTATTTGAGATTTGCTGTGAGTATAAAATACACACTGGATTTTGACGATTTAGTATAAAAAATATAAAATATGTTAATACTCTTCCTATTGATTACATGTTTAAATGATATTTTAGATATATTAGGTTAAATATATTATTAAAACTAATTTAATGTATTTTTTACCATTTAATGTGATTATTGGAACACTTAAAAGTACATATTTTATTTTCATTATATTGTACAGTACTATCCTGAAGTTTCTCTTCAGGATCTCAGAATTCTTTAGAATATGATGCTTTGGGCCACAGCTTCTCAATTTACATTCCATGTCATGGACTCTCAGGGTAGAAAGTGCAGTTGGGTTTCACATCAGATTGGAGCCAGAAATGTGATGCTGTAAGAAGCGTCTGTGTCCTTACAAACCCCCCCTTTTTTTTTCCTTAAGTCAGTTTGCCTGAAATTCCGTGGTTCATAATCAGAAGCGCCTTAGTAAGTCACACAAATGTGAGTCTTTTTTCCAAGCAGGGTTATAAACTTGAGGGCAAAGATCGTCTTGTATTTCTTGCCAGTGGCCTACAAGATTGTAAATGTGATAAGCACTTGTTGAGCTGAGGAAGTGCCAAAATATCAACACCTGTAGCAGTGATTTTCCAAGTTTCTCAGAGGAGAGAGAGGACACTTACGGCTGTGGTGATCCAGGAAAGTGTCAGGGAAAAGATAGAATTTGAGCTGTGACCCATATCAACAATAAAATCACCTAGCATTATAAACTTGACACTTTCTGAGGGCTTGAGTGGGGACATATTGCTTTTGCCATCACAGTGAAGATGGATGAAACTTTCCAAAAGTCTGTTTAAAATAAAAGCAATGCAAAGAGGATTGACAGGACCCTGAACTAAAAAACAAAGACAAAACTGAAAACCAGCCCACGAAGATCACCAGACTTGGGATTTACCACCATTTATGGAGAGAGTTCCATCTTAAAAGAACAGAGTTTTATAAGGTCAAATTCGTCTCAATGTCATGAAGTTAAAGAAAATAATGATCAGGAGAAAAAAGGAGGGAGGAGAATAAACAACAGTAAGAAGGTGGTAATAGAGAGTGTTATAACTAAAGGGCGTGAATGAGCTTTTTTTCAGTCAGGATCCATTCAGGAGACAGAAACTGTACCACTAAATCGAACAAGAAGGTTTTAAGAAGAAGAATTGTTATTTAGGCAGAGGTGATTAACTAATAATGGGTAAAAGAGAACTCTAAGATGTACAGAGATAGTAACTGCCAAGAATGACTACTGCTATTTCTAAGGCAAAAAGTAAATATGGAAGGAATTTAGAAACTCAGAGGAGCCTCCACCCTCCCTCCCCCCAGGTCAAGATCCAGACCTGTGAGGAGAGGGCTATGTCTGTTTCTTGATTATAATGATGAGTGGACACTAGATTTTAGGTTTAATTAAAAGCAGTTTCTTTCGTCCTCTGCCCCACGTTCCTTTATTAAAAATCAGGAATTTCACCACCTGTTTAAGAGCGGGAATAATTATGTGGACGTAAAAGAATAGGAGCAGGAGTACAGATTGGATTTCATTAGCCCAATGATTTGCGAAGACCTGATAAATTATTTTAATTATTGTTTTTGGTATCTTAGAGAAAATAAAATGTCTGATAGGCATTTTTTTCTGGCTCCAAATGAAAATGTCTTGAAATACGATATAGTACTAACTGGTGAACAAGTCACTTCACTTTCTAGGTATCTACCTCATCCTACATAAAATGAAGGGTGTAGTTAAGGTTCTTTCTTTGTCCTAAATTAAAACAATTTTCAATTTCATAATTTTTGATTTTGAAGTACTTTTAGAAAATAGAATAAAAACCTTGGTAAGCAGGCAAATAAAAATATCCAGTGCACGGAAAACAATGTGTGTTAAAAAGATAGATCCTCAGCCTTATCCATATGGAAAGAAGTACAAGTTAAAACAATTTGATAACCATTTTTTGCCCATTAAATTGGTGACCATTTAAAAGTCACTCAGCATTGAGAAAGGAAAGGGGATAAAGCCTCTTTCATATACTATTGAAGGTTGTATAAACTGATGCAGGCTTTTGGTGACTGGTATTTATCAAGATTTAAAATACGTGTTATTTTTGACGCAGCGATTCTGCCTCTACGTATCTATCCTACGGACATCTCTCACATATACAGAAAGTTATAGGCACGAGGGTATCCACTGAAGCATTGTTTACAGTAGCAAAAAATTGGAAATGGCTCAAATGCTACATAGATAGAGCTCTTCTATCTTTGTTGGGTGACCATGTGTCCCCTTTTCCACGGGATCAGCCAGATGTACACCTGTGCTACCAGCATAATTATTACAACCATTCTCTTTTACTCTTAGAAGTGCCCTGGTTTGGATGATGATTTATATGTTTATTGTATGTGCACACTAATAGAAATAGAGTACAATGCAGCTGCTAAAAAGGAGGAGGTAGACCTGTATGCACCGAAGTGAAAATATGTTCAGGTACATTGTGAAGCTAGAGAAACAAGTTGTAGAACAGTATATATTGTTATCCTATTCACTTTTTTAAACGGTAAAACCTTTAAATTCTTTGTATGAGTGAAAGAGAAAGAAAATGAGAAAATCTGTTGAAAAATGTTAGTGGTGGTAACTTGTGTTGCGAGGTGGCAACCCAATGAATGAGTATATCTTTTTTTTTCTTTTTAAATAAAAGCAGTAACAACAAAAGGAGGGGGGAGCTGTTATTGCCAGCAGATGCTATAATTTTTAACCAGAAAGCATTAATTATATAACTATACAAAAATACATTGTTTTTGGTATAAAATTATAACTATTGTACTGTATTCTCTATAAGTAATAACTATTGTACTAAAAAGAATGTAATAATGGAAATTTAGAAATTTGTCACTATTCCTCCACCATTACAAATCAACTGTTTATTTTTCATACTTTCTCCTGTTACTTGTAGCTGTATATAGATAATTCTTTCATGGTTTTAATCAGATCACAGATGTAACTTCATATACGTTTAAAAATCATACTCTATAGCATATTTTTTGCTACAATCTAGTAACTTTTTAAATTATACTTCAGATGTAGGTTTACAGAGCAAACTAGTTTCTCATTAAACAGTACACATATTGTTTTATGACATTGGTTAGCAACTCCATATGTCAGCACTCTCCCTTCTCAACCTTGGGTTCCCTATTACCAACTTTCCTGTCCCCTCCTGCCTTCTAGTCCTTGCCCATGGGCTGGTGTGCCTCTTCAGTCTCGCTTTTTTTTTTATGGGCCCTTCTTATCTTTGGCTGAAGAGTAAACCTCGGGAGTGACTTTATTACAGAGCTAAAAGGGTATCTGGCAGCCATACTCTTGGGGTTTCTCCAGTCTCTGTCAGGCCAGTAAGTCTGGTCTTTTTTTCGGTAAGAGTTTTGTTCTACATTTTCTTCCAGCTGTGTCCGGGACCCTCTATTATGATCCCTGTCAGAGTAGTCAGTGGGCAGTGGTATTAG
The DNA here is from genome assembly GCF_030014295.1 of Loxodonta africana. Lineage (NCBI taxonomy): Eukaryota > Metazoa > Chordata > Mammalia > Proboscidea > Elephantidae > Loxodonta > Loxodonta africana. Next base: position 42,786,838 of record NC_087354.1, on the reverse strand, counting down.
CCAGGCACCAGCTCGTTGTACTGAGCTCAGTCTGGTGGAGGTCGTGGTTTAGTAGCTTATCATTTTTGAATGCTTATTACGTGCTAGGTACTGTGCTAAGAGCTTTACATACATTATATGATTTAGTCCTTACAACTACATTGTGAGGCAGTGGCTATTATTACTCCCATTTTATAGGTGAGTAAACTTGAGAATAGATAATTTCCCAAGGCCACACAGTCAGCAAATGGCAGAGCTGGGATTTGAACTTAGGCACCTGACTTTCAAACCCATGCTCTGTCCACTACCCTCATTGCCTCCCTTCACAGTTTTTTAGTGACTGTATAATAATATCAACATACCGTAATTTACTTAGCCATTTTTCTAGTTATATGTCTAGTTTATAGGCTTTAAAATTTGAAACTCAAAATATTTTAATTAAACCAGTGCCTAGTACTATGGACAGTGGTATACATATATGCAGTTATGTTCTAGTATTATTTGACCTTTATGTACGACATTCTTGCAAAGTTGGTTTTCATTAATTTGAAGATGCAGTCCTCTGGAAAAACAATTCTTTTTTTCTCTCAAGTAATCAGACAGTATGTATAAAAATCAACAGTGAAGTCATAAAAAAAAAACAACAAAACATTGCTGTTGAGTTGATTCCGACTCATAGCGACCCTGTAGGACAGAGTAGACCCGCCCCAAAAGGGTTTCTAAGGAGCAGCTGGTGGATTCAAACTGCTGACCTTTTTTGGTTAGCAGTTAAGCGCTTAACCTCTGCTACCAAAAGGGCTCCAGCAAATGACCACGAAAGGACTCGAGCCTCAGTCTTCTGATCCGGAATCAGACACCTTATTCATTACCACGGGCCAATGCTTACATTGCTTACAGTATGTATTATATGAGAAATTACAACTTCAACTTTCATAGAGAAGTTACATTGTAACTGAGGAGAGTTAGATAGCTTTCTGACTTCTCTTCGCTGGATCAGTGTTATTCACTGCTCGTTTGTCTTTAGGAGATAGAAACCATCAATTTAGTAGAGGAACCTAAGTACTAGACAAGTGTCAGCTGCTGTAGTTGGATTGAGGGAGATAATTAAGGGCTTTATTTTAAAGCTCACCTGCTGGACTTCTAGATACCTGTTAAAATAAGAGTAAAACATATGGTTATGTAGCAAATAGCTTCAGAAGCCTCTTTGCCTAATTATAGTTTTTGAAGGCAATTTTCCTGATCTTTCTATAAAATTTTTCCTGATCTTTCTATAAAATTTTCCTGATCTTTCTATAAACAGCATTTATTTGATGACAGTTTTGTTGAGAATGTTGTTTATTCTATTGAACTGGAATGTTGTTGGAAATAGACCACTTCAGTATTTGCTTACTCAGTGTAGCTTCTTACCTGGTCTTTTCAGTGCTCTTATTATCTTGGCATTTATGTTTTGTGTTAGAAAGATTATTACACATAAAAATGAAAATAATTACTAGTATCATAAGATATCCAGTTGTTTGTATTTCTAATTGTTTCATAAATGTCATAATTATTATTTTTTAATAAAGTTTAATTTTTTTAATCAGTGTTAGCTTTACAAAAAAATTACAAAGGTAATACACAGTTCCCTCACCCCTTAGCATCTCTCATTAGAGTGGAACATTTGTTACAATTAATGAACCAATACTGATGCGTTATTATTAAAGTCCATACTTTATTCACAGTTCCTTATTTTTTACCTAATGCCCTTTACATGTTCCAGGATCCCATTCAGGATACCACATTACATTTACTTTATTTATGTAAATACCCTCAAGGGAGGGGAGAATAACACCCCACCCTTTAAGTGTGTGCATAGTGAGATCCTTAGACTCCTCTTTGGCTGTGACAATTTCAGACTTCCTTGTTTTGAGGATTACTGGTCAGGTATTTTGTAGAATGCTCCTTGATTGGGATTTGCCTGATGTTTTCTTCATAATTAGATTGGGGTTATGGATTTTGGGAGGAAGACCACAGAGCTTTGTAAAATATCATTTTCATCACATCATATCAAGAGTATATACTATTAACATGACTTTGTCAGTGTTGATTTGGATGACCTGGCTGAGGAAGTGTTTCTCCACTGTAAAGTTAACTCATTTATAAGTTAATCTCATTTATTTTACAGCTGTATCACTTTTATCCCATACTGAAAATCCCTGTTCTCAGTCGCATGAGTGAAATTACTTATTTGGTTTATCCCACAGCACGCACACAACAGTCTCAGATAATAGTACCAGTATTAACAGCAAAAAGTGTTTGTTAAAAGCAATTTCTTTCTTTTTTTTTTTTTTTTTGTATTTTTGATCCTTAGAGTCCATACCAGTATGTAGAGTTTGGTTATTGAGTTTTGAAATTCACTTAAACTACTTACTCAGTGTGGTTATAATGGCAATTGGAGACTTAGGCTCATTTGTTTCATTTTGCCTTTAATTTTTAGGGATTTTTTTGAAATTTGATTTTTTAATTATGTGAAATATTTACATGGTTCCAAAGTCAAATCTGTTAACAAGTTCTCCTCAGAGACATCTAGCTTCAATCCTTGTCTCTTCTACCATATTTCTTTTCCCTGTAGGTATTACGTATTAACATCCCATCTCTCTAGGTAAATATACCCACTTTTCTCTTAGGTAAATATATCCGCTTACTTTATTCTAGCAGTCACTCCGTGGTAGACTATAAAGTAATTCAACTTTACTATTTACAACTGCATAGTGCTGCATTCTGTGGCTCTGTTGTAGTTTTATTCAGCCTGTCCCTTATTGATGGTTATCAGGGTTGTTTCCAGACTATGGTTCCAAATAGTATGGCAATTAATAGCCTTCTGTATACCTATTTTTATGTTTTGGCCAATGTATCTTTGGGACAGATTCATAAACATAGGATTGTTGACATAGACAAAGGATAAAGTATGTATGTGATTGTACTAGATGTTGCAGTTCTCCTCTGTAGTGATCGCACCATTTTGCTTTCCCATCAACCTGTTCCTCTACAGCTTTGCCTGTAGAGTATGTTGTTAAATATTTGGATTTTTGCCAATCCGATAGGTGACAAACTGTATCTCAATGTAGTTTTAATTTGCATTTCTCTTATTATGAATGAGGTTGAGCATCTTTTCCTAGGACTAAGGGCCATTTGCATTTCATTTTAGTAACTAAATCTCATCTGTGTGAAAATGATATGCTGTTACAGTAAGCATGGAAAAATCTTATTGTACTCCCACAGTTGCATTTGCAGCTGCTTCTGTTTATTATAAGGAGGTCTGGTGGCACAGTGGTTAAGCGCTCAGCTGCGAACTGAAAGATTGGCAGTTTGAACTCAACAGGCACTCTGTGGATGAAAGATGTGGCAGTCTGCCTCTGTAAAGATTTCAGCCTTGGAAACCCTATGAGGCAGTTCTTCCCTGTCCTGTAGGGTCGCTGTGAGTTGGAATTGACTCGATGACAATGGGTTTGTTTTTCTATTTTCTCTTTATTTTATATGTATATATTGATTGAGTTCTTAATCTCTTGAGAACACACTTCTAATGTGAAATAATTTAGAAGGAGGGGGCAGGTCCAAAACTTCAAAATCAAAGAAATATGTTAATAGTGTTAGAAAGATAGACAACAGTCCTAACATATTCACAGTGAAGCCATATATATATAAATATAAATATATGTATATATTTATTTCACATTAGAAGTGTGTTCTCAAGAGATTAAGAACTCAATCAATGAAGTATGAAATTATTTGTGGCTTAATAGGACAGCTTACTAATGCAGGATTGAGTTAACAAGGTTTTTGAATTCAGCTTATTTCTGTAAGTCAATATACAGTTGCATAAAAGAATTCTAGAACCCGGTCGACAGATCTAGTGAGACTGTGGCTTGATTCTTCTGAAACATCTGTTTATTTTACACTGAGAGCTTCTGCATGCACAGCAGTCTTTGCAGAAAATAGCCTTGGTATTACCAGATTCATTAGTACAGATTCTTAGTCTTGTGTCCTCTTTTGCATATATTTAAGTTGTTAGATTATCCTGTGGGATTTCATAAATATCACTTGTGTTAGTAAAGCTGCTGACAGCATAAGCTCTCAATAAATTATTCATGTGCTATTTGTTTTCTGTGTTCAAGAGTTAATGCATCTTTACTCAGGTTTTTTTTTTTTTTTTTTGCCTGAACTTGGTGTAACCATTTGTAGACCTATATTGGTATACTCTTACAATATCTGTATTGCATGCTTTCCTTATAAGAAAGGTACTCCATTAGAAATATTTTGAGCAACATCAGCTCTCTAGAAACAGAGCTGGCTACGTGAAGAGTTATGGAAAAATAGCTTTAGAAATGTGAAATAATTACTGTCATAAAAATTTCTGCTTTTTGAAGATGTGGGTTACTGAATTTTATCACTTTCTGCTGTCTTCTCGGTACTTTCTGTTGGCTTTCATTCATTGAAAACTTTAGGTCCTGGTTTACAGTCTTTCTTGCCATTCCAAGTCTACTACCATTGTAGATAATTGAGTGTCTACTTCCCTATCTTTGTTTTTTTTTTTTTTTTAAATAATACTGTATTTTAAGGTGAAAATTTATAAACAAATTAGGTTCCCATTTAACAATTTCACAGTGTGTTATCATGCTCATGCAGTTCTGGTTATACCATTTCTAGTATTCTAGTTTCCCTGCCCCCTTACCTTCTCATCTGTGCTTTAGAGTAATTTTTGACTGTTTGGCCTCTTATAGGTGATTTTTTAAAGGAACTCATTACTCACAGGTGATATTCTTTATTTTACGAGCCAAAGTGTTATTTAGCTAAAAGGTGACATCAAGGGAGAATTTCCGTTTAAAGCTTAAAGCGTATCTCAGGACAGTAGACTCGAGGAGTCCTCTAGTCTCAACTGGTCCAGCAAGTCTGGACTTCTTAAGAATTTGGGTTCTGTCCCACATTCTTCTCCCATTCTGTCAGGATCCATCTATTGTGGCCCTGATCAGAATGGCTGGTAGTGGTAGCCGGGCACTATTTAGTTCTTCTGGTTTCAGGGTCAATGAGGCCATGGTTCGTGTAGACTGTTAGTCGTGTAGACTACTTTCTTCTCTGAGTCTTTGGTTTCTTTGTTTCTCTTTTGTTCCAGATGTGCAGAGACCAATAGTTGTATCTTAGATGACTGCTCACAAGCGTTTGGGACACTGCTCGCCACATTGGGATATAGAACATACACTTTATGAACTACATTATGCCATTTAACTGAGTTGTCTCATGACACTATGGTCCTAAGCCTTCAAACTCAGAAAACCAATCTTGTAAGGTGTTTGGTTATGGCTAAGAAGTATCTGTACCTGTGTCCCCTATGTGGTTTATTATATACATGGATATTCATGCATGCACACACGTCTGTATGTACATATGCCTATAGGTGCATCTATCTGTGCACATGTATGTACCCATATATTCATACCCATACAAATATATACCTCTGTATACATATTTGTGTAACTACACACATATTTTTTGTTAGTGTTGTGGCAAAATTATATTTGTCATATCCTTTACGAGAAGCATGCTTTTATCTTGTGCGATTATTAGTGACATCATTTACCTTGGTCAAGCTGCATGCACTTCACCCACATTCTATGCTAACTCTCCTATCACCAAAAATAACAAGTGTCTACTATCTCAAGAGTGCTTGTCTCTCATCTTCCCATCCTTGGTAACTACCCGTGAGTGTTGATCTCTGTATGTATATCTAGTCTTCTTATAAAAGTGTGATCATACAATATTTGTTCTTTCGTATTTGACTTACTTCACTCAGCACAATGTCCTCCAGATTCATGCACGGTATAAGATGTTTTGAGGACTCATCATTATTCTTTATGACTGCATAGCATTCCGTTGTATGAATGTACCACATTTTGTTTATCCATTCATCTATTGATGGGCACTTAAGTTGTTTCCATCTTCTTGCTGTTGTGAGTAATGCTGCAATGAACATAAGGTGTGTTGACCTGTCCAATATCACTTCAGTTCTTTAACCTTCTCCTCTTCAGTGACTGCGCTCTTTCATGCTACTTTAAGCATCAGCTTCAGTAACTGCATCCTACCCGCGTCATCACTCAGTGCTGAAATATTACAGTAACATCCAGTCGTACCACAGTCTCTGTTCCTTCCAGGTTTCTCACATTACACTGACATTGTTTTTAACAGGACTTCGAACCAGTTCATTCCAGTTCAACCCTGTGCTGAAAATTTGCATTTCCACCCCAGATATACTGAATCCGAATCTGCATTTTAACAAAATTCCCAGGTGATTCTTATGTATAATAAATTTTGAGGACCACTGCTCTTTTAGTTCTTACAGGGTTGCTATGAGTTGGAATCGACTTGACCGCAGTCGGTTTGGTTTTGATTTGGTTCCCTAACCAGCAGCATTAGCATCACCTGGGAGCTCGTTAGAAACGTAAATTATCACCAGGGGTTTGAACAAATGGTTCGAAGCCCTGGTTTTTCCCCATCCCAGTTCACTCCTGTTACTTTCTTCCCTCTCTGTCTTAGATTCCATAGACGGATGCTTCAGCCACTTGCTGGTATCTTCAGTCCTTTTGTTTCATTGTCCCTTTCAACTTACCTGCCTGTTGTTGGCGTTAGGTGCTATCAGGTTGGTTCCGACTCATAGCCATCCTATGCATAACAAGAACGAAACACTGCCCGGTCCTATGCCATCCTCACAATTGTTGCTATGCCTGAGCCCATTGTTGTAGCCACTGTGCCAATCCATCTTGTTCAGGGTCTACCTCTTTTTTGCCTGGAAAACTCAGTTTTAAGTATCTGCCATGTCTGCCCTTTCTACTTTACAAAATCATGTACTCAGATATTTGAACTTTTAAAATTCAATTACCAACTTCACCTGGGCTCTTAGTGCAGTACAGTCCACTCACTCTGTTTTCCCTTTTCAGTGCTCTCTTGCCCTCTCACCACAGCTATTTCAGATGTTTATCACTACCTGCAGTCCTTACCCTTCCCAACATCCCTAGCCCTTGCCATCAGTCAGTGAACTCACCTCATGCTTCAGAGACGACACAAGCCATTGACAGTGACATCCACAACTGTCACCAAGCCAACCCATATTCTCATCGTTCCTTCTTGTTATAGTGAAAGAGGTGTCCTTCCTCCAACCTGAAGTTAATCCTTCTGCACGTCTTATCTAATAAATTCTAAGCATTGATTTAGTTGCACTGCATAAATTTGCCATGGTGACTATATGAGGAAGAATGCGGCATCAGGATTAGAGAAAGACTCATTAACAACCTGAGACATGCAGATGACACAGCCTTGCTTGCTGCAAGTGAAGAGGACTTGAAGCACTTACTGATGAAGATCAAAGACTGTAGCCTTCAGTAAGGATTACACCTCAACATAAAGAAAACAAAAATCCTTACAACTGGACCAAGAAAAAGCATCATGATAAATGGAGAAAAGATTGAAATTGTCAAGGATTTCATTTTACTTAGATCCACAGTCATTGCCCATGGAAGCAGCAGTCAAGAAATCAAACAACATATTACATTGGGCAAATCTGCTGCAAAGACCTCTTTTAAGGATGCAAAAACAAAGATGTCACTTTGAAGACTAAGGTACGCCTGACCCAAGGCATGATATTTTCAGCCGCATCGTATGCATGTAAAAGCTGGAGAAGGCCAGAGAAGATTGATGCCTTTGAATTATGGTGTTGGTGAGAATATTGAAAATACCATAGACTGCCAGAAGAATACACAAATCTGTCTTTAGAAGAAGTACAGCCAGAATGCTCCTTTGGAAGCGAGGATTGTGAGACTTTGTCTCATGTACTTTGGACATCTTATCAGGAGGGCTCAGTCCCTGGAGAAGGACATCATGGCTTGGTAAGGTAGAGGGTGAGTCAAAAAGAGGAAGACCCTCAACGAATTGGATTGACACAGTGGCATCAACAATGGGCTCAAATCTAGCGACAATTGTGAGGATGGTACAGGAACAGGCAGTGTTCTGTTCTGTTGTACTTGGGGTCCCTATGAGTTAGAACTGACTCAACAGCACCTAACAATGATAACATTTTTATTTTCATTAAGTTCATAATATTTTGTAATTTCTCATGTGATTTTTTTTTTCTTTGATCTGCGGATGTTGCTTAATTTCCAAATATTTAAGGATTTTCCAGGTATCTATTACTGATCTCTAGCCTAGTTCTAGTGTGGTTAGAGAACATACTTAAGTCCCCTCATGGGGTACGTTAGCATCCATCCAGAGACTCAAGGACACTCTTCTGCCAAACTCTGGCATTCTCTCCTCTTTCATACGCTGCCTTGCAGTTGCAATTTCCTTGGCCTCCCCAGCTCTGATTTCTCTTTCTGCAATTCAGTGAGATGGCAGAGCTGTCTTTGGTTTCCCCGTTCCTGTGCTGAGGCCTGGAAACTACTCCAGGCTCTAAGATGGGATGATGTTAAAGCTCACCTTGATTTGTTACCTTTCTCTCAGGGGTCATAATCCTGGGCTGTCAGTGTCTGAAAAGGATAGTTTCATTGCTTTTGTCCAGTTTTCTAGTTGTCTAAGATAGGAGGGCAGGTTGGTCCCTGTTACTCCCTTATCGAGAGAAGCCTGGATCCCAGTCACTCTCTTCATGCTTGAATCTTCTATTTCACCCTATCTATTGGTTCTTTCTGTCAGCTTTTCAATGTGCTCAAGCCTCTTCTCTATTACACAGAATTTAGAAGAAAAAGCTCAGTTCTTCTTTACTTAACAACCTACCTTTCCTTTACCTTTTATAGCCAAATTATTTGAAAGTGTTATCTATACTCTTTTTCCTTCGAAGTGTCATTTGTGGACTGGCAGCCTCGCCTCACCTGGGAACTTGTTACAAATGCAGAATCTCAGGCTCCACCCCAGAACTACTGGATCCCAATAGGAATTTTAACAAGATCCCTAGGTGATTTGTATGCACATTAAAATTTGAGAAGCACAGTTCTACATTTTACAGGCTCTGCTTCTTCTGTTTTCCATCTGTTTCCTCAGTGCATTGCAGTCTGGCATCTACCTTTGGTGCTCCACTGAAGCCGTTCTTGCCTAGGCTATCAGTGACCTCAATATAAATATAATGAATGTTTATCTGTATTTTACTCTCAACAGTTCATCCTCCTTTTTGAGCATTTCTTTCACTTCTGGGATGCCATGGTCTCTTGTCCTCTTATCTGAGGGTTTACACGCTTTATTTCTCTGCTTGTCTCTATCTTGGTGTTCTGCAGAATTTGGTCTTAAGCTATCTTCAGATGTTGTACTCCTTTGTCTATCTCATTTTCTCCTGTGATTTCAGTTTCAACCTGTATCTCCGTTATGTATCACCCCTGATTTCCAGGCTTGTGTATCCTCGACATCTGTGTCCCAGAAATATCTTAATCTCTCCATATCTGTAGCTGACACCATGATCTTCTCCACTGTGTACTATTCCTCAGTGATTGGCACCACCATTCAGCCATCGTCCAAGCCAGAGACTTATCAGTCGCCTTGACTCTTCTTTCACCCGTACTCCACATTTACTCACTGCCACTTCCACATTTATTCATTTCCCAAGGCTTATCAATTCTACCCTCACTATTTATGAGATCTGCCCAATGCTCTTAGTTACTATTGCTGCTTTCAAGTCAACTGAGATAACTGCAGTAGCTTATGGAGCAAAACAGGGTAGAAAACATTAGTTAACTCTTACGTGCTTCCTGCTTTTAATTGATAACATGAATGTATTTGGTAGAGATCTTTAAATGTTAAACTATTTTAACTTGAATTATAAATTGAGAATTTGAAGCAGGAGAGCCTGGTAATAGTGTATTGCAAAGGATTAGGAAGCATGAATTTAAGATTTGGAAATTGACTGCATGGGGTAGGATGTTTGAAAGAGTATGTTATTAAAGAGCAAAATAAATATGAAGTCTAGTCTTTGACTCTAGTCTCTTAACCTATAATGAAGAGACAATTTTCTCATAATGAATAACATTATACAGAATGCTTGTATTTGTAGGTATACAAAAATGTTTGCTTATCTTTCTGCCCTGCATGTCTGCCACCATCAAACTTTGAACCTTGTTGGGCAATAGGACAGAGAGATTTCATTTTATTTCTGCCGGTACACAAACGCTGTATGTTATTGTTTTACTCACGGTACAATACAGTTTAGAATTATCACTGGCCACACAGTTAAGGTGTGCAGTCAGCGATGTGATTTATTGACGTTTGGGGGTGGGAGAATTGCAAATGAAATAAGGTCCCTGAGGATATTTTCCTTTCATAAGATGGAATTCTATCAAGAAGTGAGAAACTTTCTATCAAAAAGTGAGGAATAGACTATCAAGAAGTGACAGGTATTTCATTAAGAAGTGAGAAATTTGAAGAGACTTGGGATGTAGAAGACATCAGACAGGATCATTAAGCCTATTTCAAAACAAGTTGTCCAGTGACTCTGGCCATAATAAACTAAAATAAAACAAACTTAAGTGGATGGGGAATCAGGACCCTGGTGAGACGTTGAGGACAGTTTTTATACAAAGTCAACCAGGGAGTGAGTGCCCGATAACCCCTCTCCTGTGACAAAGAAAAAGTGGTTAAAGAAAACAGTGATAGGTCCTTTAAAAAAATAATCTTCTGTTTCCGACAAAGGATTGTTCACCACCAACAACAAAAGGTTTTTGTTATTTAAAAAGAAGATGACAAAAATACATAAGCAATGATTCATCTATAAAAATAGTAAGTAATACAGAAATAGATGGAGTAAAAAGAGCGCTCTCCATCAGCACCCCAATGCCATCACCCTCCCTAGGAGAAAACACTGTTTATTCTAGTAGATGTTTTGCTGTGTATTTACAATTTAAAAATGTGCACACACACATGTAAAAACAGTATATGTATATATATATTTTAACGTAAGTGATAAATACTATGCATATTTTGAAACTTGAATATTTTTAATTTAACAATATATCTCTACAATCCTTCCATCTGAGTATATACCTCCATCTTTTAAATAGCCACATATTATTCTATAGTATGATTGCACTATATCCATTCTTTGATTTATAGCAATTTAGGTTATTTGAAGTTTTTCACTATTAGAAACAATGCTAGTGGTAAATGTTCTTGAACATTGTTTCTTTGTGCATGTGTTGAAGTTTTTTTTTAAATAAATCAAAGTGTAATTGCTAAGCCAAAGGAAAAGAAATACATAAAATTTTAATAGATAACTGCCCATATTTCCCTCCAAAAAAGGCTGTATCAGCTTACATTCCCACCAGTAATATTTGAGAGAACCCCTTTACCCATATCCTCAGCAGCATTAACAGTATTAATTAAAAATTACTTTGTGGTTCTGAAAAAATGGGAAATCATTTTAATTTGCATTTCCTGGATTTTCAGTGAGGGTGAAACTTACATTTTTTATTTGTATTTCTTTTTCCATTAATGTTCTTGTTCTTTGCCTGTTTTTTGATGGGGTTGTAAAAGCTCTGCCTGTGTACTGGATATTGACTTTTTGTTATACATGGTGCAGATATGAACTTCCATCTATCACTTATATTTTAACTTTATTTTTGCCATGTAGAAGTTGTTAGTTTGTCAGATTATACCTGTCAGTCCTTTCCTTCATGGCTTCTCTAGATTTTATGCCTTGCTTACAAATGTCTTCTCCATTCCAATGTTATCAAAATATTCTCTTATTTTTTATACTGTAAGGGATTTTGTCCTCTTCGTGTACATAAAGTATAAGGAAATAGCCTTTTTTCTGCTTAAATAAGCAATACTACGTTGACACAGAATAATTCTGAGTATAGCAAAGGCAAAAGAAAAAAAAATCAACTGAAATCCCGCTACCCTGACATAATCCTGAAACATTATGGTAACTGTATCTTCTTATGTATCACTTCAGGTATTCACACAAGTTTGAACACACACCCAGATTTACCAAATTCATATGTGTAATATTTATAAATGGATTTTACATATGGAAACTATTTTGCATATGCACATGTAATTTTACTTAAATGGAACCATGTATGCCTGGTTGAGGATTTTTATTCTCTCTGTTTCTCAAACACTGACACACACACACCCATGCCTTTTCTCCCAGTAACCAGTGGTAACAGCCTGCTGCACACTTTGCTACCTTTCTCAGTGTTCCTACAGTTATGTACATAACGACATTGTATTATTCTTTATTTTCACTTGTCTGCATTGTTCATTTTTCACAGAACTTATTCAGATCAACTGAAACATAGTTAACTCATTTTTTGCTGGATAATATTCTAGTGCAGGGATCAACAGACTACAGTCAGGAGGCCAAATCCACCCCACAGCCTGTTCTTAGAAATAAAGTTTTATTGGAATCCAGCCTTGACCATTTGTCTAAGGCTGCTTTTGTGTAGCAGAGACAGAGTCAAGTAGTTGTGACAGACACCAGATGGCCTGCAAAACCTAAAATATTTGCTGTTTGGCCTTTTACAGAAAATGCTTGCTGACTTCTACAGTAGGGCATGAGTGTGTCACAGTTTCTTTAACAGTTTTTCTGTTGTGCTTATCTGGTCATTATAAACAGTGTTGTAATCATCATTACAGTACATATTGTCTAAAGTGTGGTGCTTTTATTTTTATGGGCTCTGTTCCATGATGTGGGATTGTTAGATTGAAGGATAAGATGTATTTTAAATTTTGGTGGATATTCCCAAATTGATTTTGCAGCTGTCTGTAACTGTTTACATTTTTACCAGCAATGCATGAGAATACTCTTTTCCTTGACTTCCTACCAGCAGTAGCTATTACCAAAAACAAAATGTCCCAACCATCTGAAAGGTGAAGAGGGTACCTATCTCATGGCTACTTTAATTTGTATTTTTTCACTGCTGGTGACATTGAGCATCGTTTTATATACTTACTGACCACTAAGATTTAGTCTTCTGAAAATCTGCAGTTAATATAGTAGAGTCTGCCCATTTTTCTATTGAATGGCTTAACCCTTTAAACTCTTTATCTGACATATATGATGTAAATATTTTTTCCCCACTTTATTGTTTGTCCTTTGCTTTGTTATGGTATTTTGCCATTAAAAAGTTTTTTTTTTTTTTTTAAATGCAGTGAAATGAAACATGTCTACCTTTTCTAGCTTTGAGGTTTCCTATTTTGATTTAAAAGGTTGCCTAACCTCAGATTTATTCCTGTATTTTTCTAAAATTTCTTCTAAGATTTTTATTACTTACATTAAGGTCTAGAATATATTTTTATATATGTATTTGTTGTTGTTAGGTGCCGCCAAGTTGCTTCTGACTCATAGCGACCCTATGTACAAAGGAATGAAATGGCCTAGCCCTGCGCCATCCTCACAATCGTTGCTGTATTTGAGCCCGTTGTTGTAGCCATTTTACCAGTCCATCTCATTGAGGGCCTTCCTCTTTTTTGCTGACCCTCTGCTTTACCAAGCATGATGTCCTCCTCCAAGCACTGGTCCCTGCCGATAACATGTCCATAGTACGTAAGATGAAGTCTTTTCATCCCTCCTTCTAAGGAGTATTCTGGCTGTACTTCTTCCAAGACAGATTTCTTCATTCTTCTGGCAGTCCATACTATATGTATATGAGTGGCATTATAGAGTAGTGGTCAGATCACACTAACGGATTACAAACTAGCTCTGTTACTATCTGTGTAACCTTGGACAAGTTAGTTAACATTTCTGTGTCTCAGTTTTCCCCTCTAAAATAGAGATGAAACTAGGACCTATCTTGTAAGATAGTAGTGAAAATTAAATAAATGAGTGTAGAGAGTGTAATATATACAACAACAACAACAACAACCCATTGCTGTTGAGTTGATTCCAATTCATAGTGACCCTATAGGACAGAGTAGAACTGCCCCATAGGGTTTCCAGTGAGCGCCTGGTGGATTTGAACTGCTGACCTTTTGGTTAGCAGCCATAGCTCCTAACAGGGTTTCCGTGTAATATATAAGAAGTATTTAAAACAGAGTCGGGTACATAGAAGTATATAAGTGTTTATTGTTATTACATATTGTGGTTAGGCATCTCTTCCCCTCCTCCACCGTATGCTAACCAGTTGCCCTAGTAACATTTATTGAGTAGTTCATCTTTTCCCCAGTCGATTTAAAATGCGGTCCCTATTGCGTATCAAGCTTCCGAATATTCGTAGCTGTGTTTCTGGGCTCTCTGTCCTGTTATGTGGCTCTGTTTATCCCTGCCCCAGGGCCACAGTGGCTTAATTATTGTAGCTTTACAAATACTGATAACTAATGAGTAAAGTCCCTTTACCTTGTTCTTCTTTAAAAATTATCTTGGCTCTTCTTGGCTTGCTTGTCTCTTCCATAGGTAGTATTGGAATGGAACCTTTGGCCTCGTCAACACTGTAACCAGTGGAAGTTTTTAGGTCTTGTCTAGTTATATAATGTGAAGGTTAATACCATCCACTGTGTAAGGTGGACACTAGACTATGATGAATTAAACCCTGTAGAAAGATAGATCTTGGGCCCACATTCCCAAACTGTGCCCTGAAATAGTCCAGGGCACCTCAGTGAGCTGGTAGGGGTATTCAGATTTTCAAGGGAAACACAGTGACATCTGTTGGACAGGATGCAAACTTCTAGCTCAAAGTAGTTCACAGTTTCAATATTTGTTATGTTACATTCCTTTTGATAACATGACATCTTTAGGTGGTTGATGTGGTTGCTGTGAGTCAGAATCAATGGTAACAGATTTGGTTTTGGTTTTACTCGTAAAAAGCAAGTACTGTACAAAAATCATCATGGAAATGATGGTGGCAGTATCCAGTCTGATTCTAATATTTTAGAAGTTGTGAAATGCCTGATACCTACTTCCCATAATAACTAATTGTGGTAATTTCAAAATGAAATAAAAGTATTATTTTTTCTTTCAATTTATGTATTTTTTCAAAAGGCTACTAACTTAGTAAGACGTAAATACTTAGGTTTGAATCTAAGTAATAAATGACTGTGTTAGGTATTTGTTTTGGCTTAGGTACTCTGTTAAAAAAAAAAAAAAACTGAGCTAATAAGAGCACCCCAAAAAAAGGAACCAATAAAGTTTGGGAACCTCTGCTGTAAACAAGTTTTTACAAATAGTTAAAGATTAAGACTATTTGAAATGCCACGTATGTATGATACGTAGCTATGCCGTGCTTGCTTAACAGGACGAGCTGACCTCGTCTGCACCAGGAACAGACAGATTTCTGAGAAAAAGTGATGTTTAAGTTGAGTTTGAAGGAAGGATAGATGTTAACTGGAGAGGGTGGTGATGAGAATAGCTTATGTGAAGAGGGCAGAAGATACAGAGGAACTGAAGGGAGTCCAACGTGCTTTAGAGGGTGTAAGGAGATGGTGCGAGGGGAGGTTGGAGAATAGGCTGCAGCTGAATTACATAGTAACATTAAAGTCCAGTTAAGGAGTTTGTTTAAATTTTTATATAAAAGGCAGTGGCAAGCTTTTGAGGGGTTTTAAGTCAAGAGAGAACATCTTAGGTTATTTCTCTCTTAATAAGGGAATAAAATACATAAAGATGATACATGTAAATACTTAGGTAACACTGTATTCTAAGTAATATATATTGGATTTTTTTTTTGTAAAATTATGCAGTTCCTTGATTTTCAAAGGCATTTGTATTCTATTAGTATAATTTTTTCTTAAGCACATGTACTCTCTTGTTCAACTTGGTTGATAAGGATATAAACTTTTTAAAAGGCAATAAATCAGAAGCCAGACAACGTTAACCTGTAAAACATTTAAATTAGTGTAGCTACTACTTTAGGTGAAGGGAAGGACAATACTCAATACACGGACGGTCAGCTCAACTGGATTGGACCAAAAGCAAAGAAGTTTCCGGGATAAACTGAATGCTTCAACGGTCAGCGGAGCAAGGGCGGGGGTTTGGGGACTATGGCTTAAGGGGACTTCTAAGTCAAGTGGCAAAGTAATACTATTATGAAAACATTCTGCATCCCACTTTGAAATGTGGCGTCTGGGGTCTTAAATGCTAACAAGCGGCCATCTAAGATGGATCAATTGGTCTCAACCCACTTGGATCAAAGGAGAATGAACACCAAGGTCACACGATAACTATGAGCCCAAGAGACAGAAAGGGCCACATGAACTAGAGACTTACATCATCCTGAGAGCAGAAGAACTAGATGGTGCCCGGCCACAACCAACAACTGCCCTGACAGGGAGCACAACAGAGAACCCCTGAGGGAGCAGGAGATCAGTGGGATGCAGACCCCAAATTCTCATAAAAAGACAAGACGTAATGGTCTGACTGAGACTAGAGGAATCCTGATGGTCATGGTCCCCAAACCTTCTGTTGGCCCAGGACAGGAACCATTCCCGAAGACAACACATCAGACATGGAAGGGACTGGACAATGGGTTGGAGAGAGATGCTAACGAAGAGTCAGCTACTTGGATCAGGTGGACACTTGAGACTGTGTTGGCATTTCCTGTCTGGAGGGGAGATAGGAGGGTAGAGAGGGTTAGAAACTGGCAAACTGGTCACGAAAGGAGAGACTGGAAGGAGGGAGTGGGCTGACTCATTAGGGGGAGAGTAAGTGGGAGTATGGAGTAAGGTGTTATATAAGCTTATATGTGAGAGACTGACTTGATTTGTAAACTTTCACTTAAAGCACAATAAAAATTATTTAAAAAAATTACTGTAGCTATTTTTTTGTATTTTCAAATGACAAAAAACTTGTTCTAATTTTAAAATTAAATTTGTCTATTAACATAATATTTTAAATTGCTAATATGCATATTTTGACTGCCGATTTAATATATTTATCTCTCTTAAGTACCTGAGCTGTTTAAATTTGTGTGGGATAAAGGAAACCCAGGGGGCATGGTGGTGAACAGCTACAGGTACTAACCGAAAGGTCAACAGTTTGAATCCACCAGACGCTCCTTGGAAACCCTGTGGGGCAGTTCCACTCTGTCCCGTAGGGTCGCTATGAGTCAGAATCTACTCGACAGCAATGGGTAATAGGAAAGGTATAAAAGTAATTTCTCTTAGTTGAGCTATCATTTTGTACTGCCCTTAAGTTTGTATTTTTGATTTATTTTCCTATAGTTCCAATAAATTAATGAAATAATAAAATTTGTATAGTAATGAGAAGTAAACTAACTTCAGATTACTTCTGAAAAATTCCTAAGCTCGTTTTCAAGAATTATTTATTTATTTTTATTGTGCTTTAGGTGAAAGTTTATAGCTCAAATTAGTTTCTCATACAAAAATTTATATACACACTGTTATGTGACCCTAGTTACTATCCCTATAATGTGACAGCATACTCCCCTCTCCCACCCTGGATTTCCCGTGTCCGTTCAGCCATCTCCTGTGCCCTTCTGCCCCCTCATCCCACCTCCAGACAGGAGCTGCCCATTTAGTCTTGTGCATCTACTTGAACCGAGAAGCCCGCTCTTCACAAGCATCACCGTATGTCCCATGGCCCAGTCTCATCTTTCATTTTCAAGGATTTTAAGACTTGACAGTCAATTTCATGTTCATCAACCAAGACTGGACACCAGAAACCCTTTTCCAGCAAGTGTGATTAGACTGCTTGGAATTCACTCATCAATGAAGTGTCAGAAAAAATTTTTTTAATTGAATATTATTTCCTTCCTGTCTGTCAGTATGTTTTAAATTTCATATTTATTTAGAGCCAGTCATTCATCTTATCATATTAAGTACCATTCTTAAGTTGATAATAAGATTTAAAGAGAGATGCTTGTATATGTTTGAAAAACAGTTTTGGTTTCATCTGATTATAAATTGAGTTGTTCACGAGGGAGTTGTTTAGTAATTTCTTTGAGGAAAAGAGGTAGATCTTTAAATGGGAAAGATTTTCCTGGCTCAAAATATAAGGCCCATAACAAACGTTTCCTTTAAATTTTGTTCTTCCTGTGTCGAAACAACTTGTCCAGAAAAATTAACGCTGGTCCGAACAATGCTCTCCATATAAAAATGAATTCTAGATGAAGATTAAATGTAAAAAATGAAACCACAAAAGTATTAGAAGGAAACAAGGCTGGAGTGCTTAATAATCTTGGGATGATGGAGACCTTTAACAAGATTTAATTTTATGTAAATTTTTTTTCTTAAGAAGAAAATCATAAAATCAACGTGAGAAAAAAGAGTATTTGCAAAAACATGACAGCCGTGCCCAAAGATTGCTTTTTAAGTCAATAAGATGAATACTCCATTAGAAAGTATATGTATAGAGAATTTATGAAAGAAATACAAATGGCCTATAAGCATAGGAAAGGTACCTTATTAACAAGTAATCATTTTAATATTTTTCCTTTATGTTTCATAGAAAATTTGATACAGTAATTTTAGTATGTAAAAATTTTATTGTATAACTTGAAATGTAACTTTTACTAGAGATTGAGATTCATATCATCTAACAAGGGTTGATTAGCTTAGCTGTCAGGGTCTTTTTTTTCCCTGATGTCCTTTTTCTAAGTGGGTCAGCTGTTGTTTTCCTAGTAAAAAGTAAATTTTTCATCATTAGTAGTGAAATGACTACAGGTAGCCCCCAGCTGACGAACATCTGACTTATGTACAACCCGTAGTTAACAAACCAGTCCCCCCCTTAAAGGCTATTATATTAAAAATCTGAGGTACGTACAGTGGTTCATAATAACAAATGGGTGCTACTTTGCTGCGCACATCAAAACGTTGTTATATTAAAGATGTTTTAGTGTAGCTGAAGTATTTCTTTAATGTTTTTTATGCATAGAATGGTACACTATATACCATGTACTAACACAAGCACTTGACTAACTGTTGTTAGATACGAACCATACCTGTTTCCATTTACGTACAGATTCAACTTAAATACAGATTGAGGAGTGGAACTCGTTTGTAATCCGGGGACTGCCTGTATCTTTATATCTTGCCCAAAGAGTAAACCATTTAAGAATAATTTTTGCACATGTTATATTTTCCTACAGCAATAGTAGAAAATTTTGCTTAACTTTGGTGGTTTTTTTTTTTTTTTTTTTTAAATAGGAGCCAGCATTCGAACATTCACTCCATTTTATTTTCTGGTGGAGCCAGTGGATACACTCTCAGTTCGAGGCTCTTCTGTTATATTAAACTGTTCAGCATATTCTGAGCCTTCTCCAAAAATTGAATGGAAAAAAGATGGGACTTTTTTAAACTTAGTATCAGATGATCGACGCCAGCTTCTCCCAGATGGATCCTTATTTATCAGCAATGTGGTGCATTCCAAACACAATAAACCTGATGAAGGTTATTATCAGTGTGTGGCCACCGTTGAGAGCCTTGGAACTATTGTCAGCAGAACGGCCAAACTCACAGTAGCAGGTAAGTTATTGGTTTGTATTTTCAAATTTCTGTAAATAGTAAATTGTGGTAAAAGCAGTATTATCCTGGAGTTTTCATTTAATTGATAACAACAAATACACTTATTTAACAAGTATCAATTGAGCAGATACTCTGTGTATGTGACTGCATGAGAACTTGCTGTAGTTTGTGCTGTAGAAAATAAATTGTTGTGCGATTCACTTATCTCAGGATTTAGAGGAGTTAAAGTTACTGTCAGAAGTACTGGGCCAGTTCTTCCCTTTTTTTGTTTTTTTAAACCTGGAAATGGCAGGGGAAGTAGTAGTATAGAAGAATTGAGTAGCTTTGCTTGCTAATGTTTATCCTACCCAACAGAGACCATTTAGTATGGTTTTGTATAATTGGCAATATAGCCAGAATGTAGGTCCTTTATGCATTAACCAAATAAGTGACATCATGAGTTACTGCAGTTGTGAAAAATCAATAGGACATGTATGGTAAGGTGGAGCACAGAAAGTTGTCAGGTTAGTCATGCCTGTTACATGGTGGACAGTGACAGTGTTTCTCAGATACATTGTCAGTGTGTACCAGATGAAGTAGTTGGTTTTTGTTAAACAGTGTCATGTTTATGTTATTAAAAATTATGTTATCTTTAAGTCCAGTATTTTCACTCACCTTGGGGAAAAAAAAAAAAGAATTTTCTTTTTTTTTTTTGGTGAAGTGCTAGCAAGTGAAAATGGAATCTGACTAAGGGAGTGGTCTCCCATCTAATTCCCACTCCAGGGTCATGGTCTCCCATCTCATGCTCACTCCAGGGTGTATTTGCTCATTCATTCAGAGCACTATGGCTCTTTTTCTCTTTGGGGCCAAATATTCAAAGTCGAATTTGAGTTTGATGTAAAGCCACTGTAGTTAGTCTACAGCCACAGTAAAAAGAGAAAAAAAAAAAATGGCCCTTTGTACAATTTTTTTTTCTTTTTCCTCTTTAACGTCTATTTGCCAGGCTTTCTCCAACGTGTTTGATAAATTAGCATAACGACTACCTCAGTAATTTCATTTAAGGCAGCTTCTGTTTATCATTTATATTCTTAAATATCTCTTATTTGGGCATCATTCTTGATCCCTTCCTGTAAGCTGTCCTAATTCTCTATAATGCCTCTATATTTGGGTCCGTTACTCATCATTCCTCACTGGATTTTTCCACAACCTTGTAACTCTGCCACGTCATTCTTGCTCTTCTCCTGACCAGGCTCCACACAGTGGTCAGAGCACTCTTCTCACCTTCAGTGGCTTTCCAGTAACCTGAAATTAATACCTAAACTCTTTAACAGACCTCTTGAGACCTTTCATCAGCTGGCCCCCACTTCTTCAGCCTCATTTTTGAATGCTCCACCCTGCCCCACAACCACCACCCTCATCACGACATTTTTTAACTCTGGCAATACTGAATGTTTTCGGTTCCCTTTTATTCCCTGCCTTCTGGCCTTTGCTCATGGTTTCCTTACTGCCTGTAAATCCTTTCCCTTCTACTTTCCCTCTCTTCTCCTCCACTAAGTTTGTCCATTATTCCTCTTAGAAACTGCTGACCTTTTGGTTAGTAGCTGTAGCTCTTAACCACTATGCCACCAGGGTTTCCAGAGTTACCATATGACCCAATAACTCCACTCCTGGGTATCTACCCAAGAGAAATTAAAAGATATGTCCATATAATTTGCACATGAATGTTCATAATAGCATTATTTATAATAGCCAGAAAATGGGAACAACTTCAATGTCCATAAACTGATGAATGGCTAACCAAAGCATGGTATGTCCATACAGTAGAATATTATTTGGCAATTAAAAAAAATGAAGCCCTGATATATACTATAACATAGATGAACCTCAAAAACATTGAGTAACAAAAGAGCACATATTGTGTGGTTTCATATATGGAATGTCCAGAATAGGCAAATCTATAGAGGGAAGGTAGATCAGTGGCTGTCTGGGGCTGAGTATGGGGGGGAGGGGGAGGGTGGGCTGGGAGGATGGAAAAGGACTGCTGATGAGTACAAGGTTTCTTTTTAGAATGTGATGAAAATGTTCTAAAATTAGATCTGTGGCGCAATGGTTGTACAACTATGAGTATACTAAAAGCCATTGAATTGTGCACTTAAAATGGTAAACTTTGTAGTATATAAGTTAGATCTCAATAAAACTATTTTTAAAAATTGCCACATTGCTGTTCAAAAAGACTATTGGTTAGGATTCTTTGGTTGCAACCACTAGAAACTGATTTGGGCCAAGAAAAGCAAGAAGGGAAATTCCTAAAAGCACACTAAGTAGATAGCTCATAGAATTAACTCTGAGAGGTATTTTCTGGGCTGTCATTTCCCTTCAACAGAAATTTCTGCTCTGCTGCCTGGTCAGTAGCCTGGCTGTGGGTGTTGGTGGTGCCCAAAGGTGGGGGAATGGGATGTCAGCCCCATGTCTCACTTCCGCTCTCTCCCTGTTTTCTCCTGCAATTCTCCCTAGGCAGCAGGACCAACTGGCTCTCTTCTGATGAGCGCAGGAAGCTGCCACATTCCCTGCCTGTATCAGTTACTAATCCCCCATCTGCTTTCTCTGTTCGGAAACTTTTTGAAATCTCTTGTCTGCTGACTCCCCATATGTTGTAGGTTTATATTTTTAAAAATTACTCATCTTCATGAGATCTCAAGAAAGAGGTTTTTTTTTGTTTTTTGTTTTTTTTTTACTTTAATCAGCTCTTGGTTTTATTTAAGGTTGTTTTTCTTACTTTATTAGCTTCTGTGTTTATCTTTGTTAATTTCTTCTAATTACTGGTTTCCTAAAAGTAGGTATTTAGGTAATTATATATTTATTTCTTTCCTTTAAAAATACTCTTGGAATAAAAAATTTGTAGCAGGGCTAGAAAACTAAGTTTTGCATTGACATTTGTACAAATTCACCACATAAAACTAGAAAACCTGGAATTGTTTCTTATGATTTAATATGTTTGTTAGTCTTTAAAGAAACATTCTGTTGCAGTCTGAGAATTTCCAGAGTCACTTTTCAGATCCTACTATTGTTAATAAGAATAATAGCTAGTATTTGTTTATTATTATAGGCACAATGCTGTGTATCCACACATGACTGTCAGTTTGTCATATTGTGGTGGCTTACCTGTTGCTGTGATCCTGGAAGCTATGTCACTGGTATTTCAAATACCAGCAGGGTCACCCATGGTGGACAGGTTTCAGCCTGGCTTCCAGACAAAGACAGACTAGAAAGAAGGACCTAGCAGTCTATTTCTGAAAAAATTAGCCAGAAAACCTTATGAATAGCAGTGGAACATTGTTCGATGGCACTGAACAACAACATGCAATATATGGGTTATCTGTCTATGAGTTTAATCTGTTTTAACCACCCTCTGAAGTAGGCCTCTTGTTCTCATATTACTGTTGGAGAAACTTAGGCTTAGAGAGAAGTTAAGGAATTTGATAATTTCCCACAGCCACGAAGTGGTGGAGTTGTAGTTCAAATTTAGGTTATTTGGCTCCAGAACTGATGCTCCTAGCCCACTACATTTGGTTCCATTTATGGAATATTTATGGCTCCATTTTTCTTAACATTTTATTTTGAAATAAGTTCAACTTACAGAATAATTGCAATAATTGCAGGAATAGAACCGGGAAATCCTATATACCAGATTCTCTGATAACATTTACTTCATTTTCTCTCCTTTCCCACTATACACACACACATTTTTTTTTTCCTGAATGTTTAAGTGTTAAGTTGCAGACATGTGGCCCCATGAAACAAAAACTGGAAAAACCAAACCCATTGCCATCAAGTTGACTCTGACTCATGGTGACCCTATAGGACACAGTAGAACTGCCCCATAGGGTTTCCAAGGCTCTAATATTTACGGAAGCAGACTGCTACATCTTTCTCCTGTGAAGCGGCTGGTAGGTTCAAACTGCCTGCCTTTCTGTTAGCAACCGATTGTGTTAACCACTGTGCCACCAGGGTGCCTTCAATCACATCAAACCAAAAAAAATCCACTGTCATTGAGATGATTCCATTCCAACTCATGGCAACCCTATACCCTTACCTAAAACAAGGACTTTCTCTTATATAACCACTGTTGTTGTTAGTTGCCATGGAGCCAGGTCCAACTCATGGCAACCCCATGTGTTACATAGTAAAATTGCACCGTAGGGTTTTCTTGACTGTAATGTTAACAGAAGCAGATCACCACACTTTGTCTTCTGTGGAGCCGCTGGGTGGGTTCGAACTGCCAGCCTTTTGGTTAGCAGTCTAATGTAAACCGTTTGCGCCACCTTACACCCATCAAAATCAGGAAATTAACTGTAATACAATACTACATCCAATCTGTAGGTGCCAGATTTCAGTGATTGTCTCAGTAATGTTCTTTATCGCAGAAGGCAAAAGCAGGAACTTCTTTTCCCCTGTTTCCTTTCTGGCCCAAGATGGTGTGTCATATATTTGTTGTGTTGCTTCAGACTCTATCTGGAACAGTGAACAGTTTTTCAGTTTGTCTTTGTCTTTCATGAATTTGATATTTAAAGTGTTATTTTGTAAAATATCTCTAATTTAGGGTTTGTCTATTTTTCCCTTGTGAATAGATTCAGGTTTTGCATCTGGGGGTAGGAATGCTACAGAAATGATGTTGTGTTCTTTTCAGGGCATCATATCAGGAAGCTTGTAATGTTTTGTTCTGTTAACTTCTATTACTTCATTGTTACGGTCTGTAGAGCCCTGGTGGTGCAATGGTTAAGTCCTCAGCTGCTGGCTGAAAGGTCTGCGGTTTGAAGCCACCAGCGGCTTTGTGGGAGAAAGACCTGGAGATCTTCTCCTGTAGATTACAGCCTAGGAAACCTTTGGGGCCAGTTCATCTCTGTCCTGTAGCATCGCTATGAGTTGGAATTGACTGAGTGGCATACAACAACAATAGTGATGGTCTATGACATATTCTCCAGGGTAAAGCTAATAACTATTTTAATACTTCTGTTAATTAGTAATAAGTATTAGCAATGATTGTGAGGACAGCACAGGACTGGTGGTGTTTCGTTCTGTTGTGCATAGGGTTACTGTGAGTCGGAACTGACTCCTTGGCACCTAACAATTTAGGAAGAGATACTTTAATATTGTGTTTCTCATTAGACTTTCACCTCTAGTTTTAGCATCCATTGATGATTCTTACTTGAATTAATAATACTGCCATGGTTGTCAAATGGTGATTTTTTCTAGTTTCATAATTTTTGTAAGGTAGAGTTTTCCTTCTCCTCCAAGTATGTGTTTGTTTGTATTAGCATGAACTCATAGATTGCTGTTTTATTCAGAGTCATAATGCATTATTATGATTATCCCAGGTGTAGCCAGAAGAAACTCCCTTCAGGTTGACTTTTGTGTCCTTTTGACAAGGCTTCATTGTTCTTTGGACACTTCCTTACTTTCTGTCACAAGATATTCCAGACTTGTCTTGTACTTTCCCTACTCCAGTCCTAGAATTAACTGTTTCTCCAAGGAGCCCTGGTTCCTTGTAGTGAAAAATGGTATTAAAAGCCAAGATCTGGTCACTGTATGTACTGTATCTACTGGAATAACACTGATTCTGGGCCTTCTCAGTGGCCATAGCTGGGAAACGTATGTATATTTATTAATTAATGTGTATGTAATTATTGTGTATGAAATGTATATATTCTTCACACATACACATTTGTGGCATTTGTGTTGATATATATTTCCATACCTATCTATAATTATATAAAACCATAAGTATAGGATGATACCTCCATTCTCATCAAATACCCATGGGGTTTATTCTGCCCTTCTCCTTTTACATATTTATACCTTGCTTCTCCACCTGTGTGAAATCGGACTCTGATTATCCTTGACACATTTACTTATTTGCTCAATATCCCTGTATGTAATCAATCTCCTGGCCACGTGGATCTTCTTCTCAGCCCTGGCTCTGCCGCATATTGTGACCACTCAGACTGACTTGATCCTGGCCTCAATGACTATATTTTTTAGCAGTGCTTAACTATATTTTATTTCTTTTACTGTCCAGGTCTTCCAAGATTTGCCAGCCAGCCAGAGCCTTCCTCTGCTTATGCTGGGAACAACGCAGTTCTGAATTGTGAAGTTAATGCAGATTTGGTCTCATTTGTGAGATGGGAACAGAACAGACAGCCCCTTCTTCTGGATGACAGAGTTATCAAGCTTCCAAGTGGAACGCTGGTCATCAGCAACGTGACTGAAGGAGATGAGGGACTTTATCGCTGTGTAGTTGAAAGTGGTGGGCCACCAAAGTATAGTGATGAAGCTGAATTGAAAGTTCTTCCAGGTATTAACTCATGATCGAGACAAATGTTTTTAGATTTATTAATGGCTAAAACTTGTTCTTTAGATGTTTTTAAGTAAGCGCTGTTAATATGTGGTGTGGCATGTTATTGTCAGCATAAGGAGCCTCAGTTTCTTACAACGGTAAAAAGAAGAAAACATGCCAGAAAGGTTCGATCTTTAATGAATACATTAATTAGTAAAACTCTGTCAAGCAATGAAGTATGTTCAGCATCTAATATAAGTACATTGTTCTTGGCCAAAAAACCATTAGTACTGTGTCTTTTGTCAAGCCCCTATCTTCTCCTGCTGTCTCAAAATACAGTGCCTTTTATGGTTAGATCCTTTCACTTGTAAGAATCTGGTTTACTCATGTGGCATTTATTTTTTCTTTTAACATGAGAGATTCATGTCACGTTTCCTCCAGTTGACCAGTAAGTACCCTGAAGGCAGGAGCTGTAACTTATTTATTTTAAGAACTGCAGAGCCTAGCACAATGCTTTGCACATAGAAGGTATTTAAGAAATATCACTAATTTAAATGGAGTTCTCTGTGTCATTTTTGCTTAAAATGTACTTTGTCATATAAAGCCACATAGACTGCCTAGAAATTAACTGTTCCTCATCATTAAAGCGGTAAAGTGCTTTCATAATTATTGTCTTTTATTTATGTATACTTTTTCTAGATCCTGAGATTACCTCAAACTTGATGTTTTTGAAGCAACCATCTTCCTTAGTCAGAGTCATTGGTCAGAGTGCAGTGTTGCCGTGTGTTGCTTCCGGACTTCCTACTCCAACCATTAGATGGATGAAAAATGAGGAGGCGCT
The DNA here is from genome assembly GCF_030014295.1 of Loxodonta africana. Taxonomy (NCBI): domain Eukaryota; kingdom Metazoa; phylum Chordata; class Mammalia; order Proboscidea; family Elephantidae; genus Loxodonta; species Loxodonta africana. The sequence continues at coordinate 42,760,289 of NC_087354.1, read as the reverse complement.
TGACACAGAAAGGTAACTGTTGTCTGCCTAAAAGCCTTTTTAGCCTTATCTTGAGACTTAGTCTAATTCTATTTGGAACTATCGATTAATACACAGTGGTTACCTATTTTATTTTTATTTAAAAACATTGTAATGTTCATATGTCATCCTCGAAATACATTTATATGTGCTGTATCTGGTAAGGATGTTTAAAGAAAAAACTACTTTCAAAATATTAAGAGATAATTATTTCCATTTGTTCTTTCTGAAGCTGCATTTACTTGGCTTAATGCTTTTGGACAGCCTTCCTTAAATTGTTACAAGAACGTCTTAAGTCCTGACCAGCATGAGTCTTCTCACTTATTCTCATATGCATTCTGTTGATTATAGTTTTTTCTTTGCTCAGACAATATAGGAACATGTGCTCTTTATCCTTTTGCCTGATAAAATCATACCTGCCTTCTGCTATCATTACAAATTTTTCCTCTTCCACAAAAGTCGTGTCAGGGAGCACCAACCACCCTGTTACCCCTTTCATCCCCTTCATTGCTTCTTTAAGTAATAAGCGCTTTTCTCAGCTGTACTGTGATGGAAGAACTGGGGTGGTGGTGGTGGTGGTAATGGAATATGTATTTTGTTTCCAACATCCAATCTATGACTTGTAATTTGACACTTTAGAGCAGGGTTTCCTAAGCTTGGCATTATTGACATTTTGGGCCAGATAATTCTTTGTCATTGGAGGACTATCCTGTGCATTCTAGGATGTGTAGCAGCACTCCTGGCCTCCATCACTGGCTATCAATAGCACCCCAAGTGGTGACAACCAAAAATGTCTCTAGATATTACTAAATATCCTTTGGGGAGGCAAAATTGCTCCCAGTTGAGGGCCACTTGTCTAGAGAGCAGTGCTGCCCAACAGAAGCATAATGCAAGCCCCATATGTAATTTAAATTTTTATGGTAGCCATATTAAAATAAGTAAAAAGTACTTGTGCACTACAATAAAACAGTAGTAGTTATGCAATGGGATAGTTAAAGTGAAATGTGCTTCTACCAAAACAATAAAGCTTGTAGGTAGTGAAAATTATTTTTATGCTGCTGTAGTTTTTAAATGAAAAATAAATAAAATAAAAAATTCAGTTCCTTGGTCATACTAGCCACATTTCAAGTGTTATAGTAACCACATGTGGCTAGTGGCTATTGATTTAGACTGAACAAGCCTAGTGTTTCCCAACTAGGTAATCAAAAGTGACCAGACACTTAATTTGTCATGGAAAGGGGTATCTGTCTAGTCAGCAGGGTGTATCAACCTTCATGATCAGTGAGGATGATAGAATGTAATCAGATTGTTCCTCACATGTTCCATTAGCAAAACTGATGGTATCATCTCCAGCACCACCTGATTTCTTTCCCAGCTCCCATCTAGCCACCAACTTCTGCCCATATTTTGCTTCCTTCCTTCCTTCTCCCCTCTTCCTAGTTAAATATTATGCAGCGATTTCAAGAGAGGTTTTTTTTTTCAATTTTTTTTGCTGAAAAAGAGGGAACTATGAAATAGGAGATTAAAGTTTCAGGTTCTAAAAGCAGAAATTTTAATTGGCTACATGTTAGAACAAAACCTTTATCAGGAGTAGGAAAACTGAAATTAGTTATTTAAAAAATTTTTATTTTTTATCATCTTAGGAGGACTTTCTGAAGAAATATAATATGGTAGTTGATAATTTATAGAAGAAATATAAATGAGGATTTCCTATAATTTTTATTTGTTTATCCAATAATTATTCAGCAAGTATTTATTGAATGCTATGTCAGGCACTGTTCTAGGCTCTGGGGATACAGTAGTGAATCAAACAGTTCTTGCTGTTATGGAGCATACGTTCTAGTGGGGGAGAGTCAGACAGTAGTCAGATTAAAATGTCAATTTATGAGAAAGGCTATAGGGATGCCTAGAGAAGTAGAGGTAAGATTGCTATTTTACATAGGGTGTTTAGAGAATTTTTCTCTTAGTAGAGTGATTCTCAGAATGGGGTGTGAGTGGGTCAGGGGCACATATATAATAGTATAAATATTATGTATCTTCCTGAACACTCATTTCATTTAAAGATTTTTGGGGGGGGGGATGTTTTTTAATTAAAGCAAATGTGGATATATTGTGGTTAGTGACTTTCCTCTGAATTTTAGGGGTAAATCGGGAGACTTTTAAGATTGAATAGACTTTTTTCTGCCTAGTTCTCTAGGCTCCTGGATAAGTACTTGAGTTAGATGGTGGAAATTTTAGGAGCACTGCCTTGGTATATGACTGTCTCAGGAAACTTCATTGGAATCTAAGAGTAGGACAGAGTTGGTCTTGTTCACGTTGGTCTTTCCGGATCCTGGCACAGTGCTTGGCGCGTAATGGGGGTGGTGGTGAATATATTTTGGTGGATTGACTGAATGCAATGTAGGAAAATAGAAGAAAGTGAAACACAGGAGTGTATCACTTTAAAAAAAAAAAATCACTTTAGATGTAGGTAATTAATTACTCAAAATATCTTTGTGTCTGCCAGAGCCCTATAGAGATAAGGCTTAGTTAATTGTTTAGACCCCAAATTCGAGATTTAGAAATTCAAAAAGAAAAAAAGTAGCAAGAATTCTAAATTGTGCTAGGCTAGGTCTAGTAAAAATGTCTTAAATAATAAGATATTCTTCTCTATTACTGATCTTAAGACCTCTTTGAAAATGAATATTTTAAAGATGACCATGGTTTTTATAAATATCTAAAAATTGATGATTTTATTTAACATTTTGATCAAATTTGTTCAGGCCCAACCAAACAAAGCTATTGAATTCAAGAGTGGGGTGGAAGTGGATCCCATTCATTGAATAGTTCTATTTCAAAGGGAGATAATTTTCAGAAAACACAAATGCTACTATGCAAGATGACTGAAAGCAGAATGTAGTTTAGTAATCAAATAATGTTATCTTTTAGGGGAATGATAGAACCAGCCTGCAAAGGGACAGGTTATAAAAATGCCTGATATTATATAATTCATGTGGAAAAATTAGGTTATTTAAAAAAAAAAAAGGAGGACTCCCGAGATGATGGAGTAGATATATTTTTTTCTCCCTTTCCTTCCACTAAAAAAAAAAAGTATAACCAAAAATTCTATTCATTATATATAAAGTAAACAAACAAACAAGACTATGAAACACTGTGTATGAAGGCAGAATGGCTAGGGACCTTGGGACCCAAAAAACAATGTGGTGGCAAATTCCTTGAGTTTTATTTTTGCCTCATTGTGGTGAAATGAATTCCTTTTTGTGGCTTTTTGCCTTGGTTCTTTGGAAAAATAGCTTGAGAAATTTTCCCCCTAAGCCCTGAGGAGTTACCTTTGTCCTAGTTCCTAACTGAGAGAGTTTGTTACTTTTGTCCAAGTTGATTGACATTTCCTGGGCAAGCTGTAAACAATTTGGTTTGCTACTTTTTGTCTGGTCCTGGGGTCTAGCCTGCCCTGTGATTGGTATGTACCTTGCAGAGATTGGTCAATGGACTGTGCAGATGAGGTGAGTTGTAACCTGTTATGCAAATGAACCATCCATGGCCTACCAAGAGAGGATCGGTCAGTTCATGGCCCTGGTAGCAGCACTATGCCTTGAAACTGACAAGGAATTTGTGTATTTAAGCAGCCAGCCTCAGAGAGCTTTTTGAGACAGAAAGAAGCAGGAAGAGAATCTGAGAAGATGCAGAAGGAAGAAAGAAGAGAGAGGGAGCAGAGAGAGAGGAGGCAAGGAACCTCCCAAAAGAGCTGTAACACTGAAGATAGTGAGAGGCCTGGAAAGGGACCCAGTGGCAGAGCCGATGACAGGCCCAGAAGGGGCCCAGCGGTGGAGCCAGTGGTGACAGACAGCAGGGCCAAGAGGAGGAGCCTGTCTTCAGGGGGCTGAGAGGAGGCTTGCATGGCCAGGAATTGCTGAGAGAGCTGTCCTGTGCTGAAGAAGGGAGACTTTACCTGCTCGTTTTTTGATCCTGATCCCGATTTATATCCCATTCGATAATAAACAACTTAACTGTGAGTATGATCTGTGAGTTCTGTGTGGCCATTGCAGCAGATTATCAAACTCAGCAAAGAAGTAGAGAGTGTCCTGGGAGGGGGTGGCAGGTGTCAGAATAGATAAAAAGTTGAAGAGTGGAGGTATGTCTGATCTCCACCTCATAGGAATTACCTGACAAGGATTTTTAAACAGTCATCATAAAAATACTTCAATGAGCAATTAGAGATTAAAAAAAAATAGAAAATTTCAGCAAAGAAATAGAAGCTAATAAAGAAGAACCAAATGGAAATTTTAGAACTAAGAAATAGAATAATTGAAATAAGAAACTCTTGTGTATGGGCTCAACAGCAGAATGGAGGGAACAGAGGGAAGGATCTGAACTGGAAGATAGAATAATAGAAAGTGACCCACTTTGAACAGCAGAGAAAAAAATACAATAAAAAAAAGTAACAAAAGATCTAATATTTGTATCATTGGAGTCCTGGAAAGGAGGAGAAGCATGTGGGCCTGAAAAAGTACTCAAAAAAATAAATGGCTGAAAACTTCTCAAATTCTTTTTAACTGTAGATACTTTTTTTGGGGGGGGGCGGGTATATATTTTTGTATATATTATCCTTTTTAAAACTTTGAAGTTGAGCAAATTCTGAACTCCATAAATCAAAAGATATTCACACTAATGTACTTTATATAGTCAAACTTCTGAAAACTAAAGACAAACACACTTTGAAAACCTTGAGAGAGAAATGATAACTTTTTATAGGGGGAAGACAGTTTGAATGCCTTTCTGATCAAAAACCATGGACGGTAAAAAGAAGCGACACAACATTTTCAAGCGCTGAACTAAGAGGACTCAGAATCCCATATGCAGCAATGATAGCCTTTAGCAATGAAGGTGAAATCAAGACATTTTCAGATGTAGCAAAATTAAGAGAATTTGTCACCAGCAGACTTATCTTAAAAGAATGCTAAAGCAAGTTCTCTAAACAGTTAGGAAAACATAAATGAAGAAAACTTGCAACAGCAGGAAGGAAGAAAGAATATAGTTAGCAAAAATATCGGTAAACATAAGTTTTCCTTCCTTTAAATTTTCTAAAGTATGTTTAATGATTAAAGTAAAAATTATAACAGTTGATGTGCTTTAAATGTATATAGAGGACATATTTAAGACAACTACAAACAGGACAAGTTAAGGGATATAAAGGAAAGTGGTAAGGTGTCTACACTTCACTCGAATTGGTGAAATGATAACATCAGTAGACTGTGATGTGATAAAAAATATATATGTATACACACCCAGAGCAACCACTAAAAGATATACCCAAAAACACTGTAGATATTTCAAAATGGAATTTTTATAACCACTTTATTGAGATATAACTCGAAGTTTTTTAGTATATTTTCAGAGTTGTGCAATATCACCACAATTTTCTTTAACAAAGTGAAATTTTAAAGCCTATTCGAGTAACCCACAGGAAGGCAGGAAAATGAGAAAAGGGAGAGAGAATATAAAATGTACCTTTCTTCTGCCTGTCCTTTCCCGCTGTTCTAAAGGAGGACATGTCTGAATAAAGCCTTTTGTTCCAGATCTGATTACTTCCCATTTTCTCCATTACTTCCTGTGAATCCCCTTTCAACTTTTTCTGTAAAAATTCTTACCCCTCTAATTCAAACAGCAACAGCAACCAAAAAACTCAATAAAATCTTTCTTTTTGCATTTCCCTTCACATTGCTGCCCTAACCCTCCAGTCTTTTTTGGCTTGGTTTTCCTCCTTAGCTTCTCTGCAACCCATCTGCAAGTCCCGTCATTTCATTCCTAAGTATCTCTGGAATTCATCTATGTTGCAATCACGTTATTCCAAGTTACTGTCAACTGTCACCTCATTTACTGCAATAACCTCCTAACTTTTCTTCCCAAATGTACTCTGGCCTCATTCCAAGTATGTGGCAGTCTTTTCGGAGTTCAGATCTCACCATATCATTCTTAACCTCTAACCACTTTTAAAACTGCTAAATGGATTTCTATTGTTCTGAGGTTAAGGACTCAAATTCTTAAAATGACTTTCCAAGCCTGTGTGATCTGGGTTCAGCTTCGTCTTTCTCTCTTTTCTTACACTTAGCCTTATTGGTTTCTTTCACATCCTCAAGTACATTGTGTTCCTTCCTGCCATGATTCTTTTGCGTGTGATTTTCTTCTTTTTCTCCCACCCATTATTTAGTTAACTTCAACTCGTTCTTCAGGTCTCATCTCTAGGGATACTTTGTCAGGAAAAGCTAAAGCTCTGAATGCATCCCTAGTTTTCTGGCAGTTTCTTTTGGTTTACCATATCGTCAGATTACCTTTTTTTCTGTCTTTCCCAGTGAGTTCCGCGAGAGCACTGTGTCCTCTTTTGCTCACTGCTGTATCCGCAGTGGCTTCCTGGCACAAAACAAGCACTCAAATAAATATTTGTTAAGTCAATGAGTAAATAAATCCCTCCTCTTTACTTCATTGCCCCACTGTAAGTGTAGTCAGTACTTTTTGCCTTCTTTTTACTCTTACTGTTACACCATAGTTAATCTCTATCATCAATTCTGGAACCTTAGAGTAACTTCCCCATCAAACTTCCTGCTTCTAGTCTTTTCCCCCTTTTCTTGGTTCTTTGTAAAATCTGATCTTGTGATTCATATGCTTAAAAACCTGTCTCCTTAGCACACCAAGCTCCTCCAGACTGACCCTGGGCTTCTCATGGATGGGAACACACGTGTGTGCACGCACACAGATGCACACAAGACACACACACACGTTCTTTATGTACAGCAACACAACTTAACTCAGGTCCATTGACTACCCAAACTTTTTCACATATTGTTCGTTTTGCCTGCATCTTTGAATTTTAGAGTTCTAAAAGCTTGATTGCTTTATTACTATGATTAAACGTATATGAACAAGTTAAATGAAATCTGCTAAGCGAATGGGCATCCTTCCTCTCAGGCTTCTTTTAAGAGGAGTAAAATCAACTCCATTAAGAAAGATTGACTACTACTCTCCTGGCACTCAGTTACACCAGTGTCAGATATAACGAGTAGAATGATTATTAGATATAAATGACTGTATCTCAATTTCAAAAAATACTGTACTAACTGGTGTTTCCAATTATGTTCATCTCAGCTGGGTATCATGTATATATAACTGATTTTCCATTTGTGAATGTTAAATTGTAGTCATTTTGTCTAAAGGTAAGATGTAGGATTTTAATTTTTGTGTATTTTTCTTGTTTTTTGAGGCACCAAAGCCCTGTCTTATCTATTTTATCCCATTCATTCTTGCTCTATTCCATTATGTTATTTTCCTCCTCTACTCTATCTCATAAAGTTGGGATTTGAGAATATGATTATGATGGTTCAGATAGGAAGGCCAGTTGATTAAGTTTAGTCACGGTCTTAAAAACCACCAAAACCAAACTCAGAGCCATTGAGGTGATTCCGACTCCTAGCGAGTCTATAGGACAGAGTAGAACTGCCCCATAGAGTTTCCAAGGAGCGGCTGGTGGATTTGAACTGCCGACCCTTTGGTTAGCAGCCGTAGCATTTAACCGCTATGCCACCAGTTACGGGGTCGCATTTCCTCGCAGAAGTCATCAAACCTGATTCTGGTTTTCACCTTTCTGTGTCCAGAAACTTAATCTTGTTTATCAGGTTCAGGAAGACTAATTATAATTATCTAAACTCACAATATATTGAAATTTAAGCCAGTGTGTATTTACTTAGCATAAGAATTATAAATGTGAGTCGGACTGGAGAGTAAGTTCTTCTGAGTTTTTCTTTTTTTCATAAGGAACTCTTATGAAAAACCTATTTATAGTCAGAACATTTTTTTTGTTGAGCATAGATACAGAGTGGAAATGTGTAACAATATTAAGATTTGAGAGAAAAATCTGATGTATGAAAATCAGTTTATGTACATCTATTGCAGTCTAAACACCATTTCTCTTTCATGTTGTTTTTGGTACTAGATTTTAAATTTACATCATTTATGAAAGTGATTTTTAAAGTGGTAGCTTTAATTATGAATTTAGGTTTAATTACATCCCTTGCTTTATGTCAGGAACCTTATATGTTTGATTTAGCTTATAACTTTCCAAATTAAAGTTGTTCACTTCGTAAAAGTTCGATCAGAATGTTGATTTGTGCTTTCTTCCTTAATGGTTCAAGATCGTTTTGGTTTCTCTTTAAATAGACTTAAATCAGTCTGTGGAGTTGTGTCAGTGACTTTCAGTGTCCTTGTTGATAATGGCATGATGGTGGATGATTTGTGCCCAGCGATAACACCGAGGTAGCTGCTCTCTGGCAACCATCCTTCTCTCTCTCTTCTCTTTCTTTACTAGCCAAACCATCAGAGGAGACTTTGAGTAGTGACTGAGACTCAGTGACTTACATTTCTGATCTGACATTTTGCCCTTTCTCTTTTTATTTTCATTTTATAATCTTGGTGTGGCATAGCTGTGGTGGTGTGACTCTCAAATTGCATCTAGACTTCAAAATCACTTACTTTGCAAAAATACTGGGCAGAATAGTGAGAATAGGGATGGAGGTGGTGGTGGAATTTGTCACAAAAATGGGTTCCCTTTGGGAATAACTAGAAACGTCAAAGGTAACTCATTGTAACATTTTGGTTTGTGTTTGTGGTCTTTATGCTTGTAAAATATGAGCGGAACAAATTGGAGTAAATTAAATTCTGAAAATCTTATATGAGTTTGTCAGTCTGTAGCCATATTAAGTGTTTTCTCTGTTTTATGTGGAGAGTTTCTCAGGTATTATTTTCCAAGTAGTGAAATGCATGATTGTTTTTTTGTTGCAGCTCTGAAAGATTGGTATTGCTGGCAGGTGGCAGCCTGGACATCAGCGATGTCACTGAGGATGATGCTGGGACTTATTTTTGTATAGCCGATAACGGAAATGAGACAATCGAAGCTCAAGCAGAGCTTACAGTGCAAGGTATGTAAATATTCAGTGTATAAATAAAAAATCTTATGTTCCTTCTGAGTTTGCTAATTGTTTAATATGAATGTGGGAAAGGGAGTATAGCATAATATTTAAAAGCCTGAGTTTTAGACCAGACTGCCTGGTTCAAATTCTGGCTCTTATAATTCCAAGCTGTATAACTATGGGAAATTGTCTTAATCTCTTTGAGGTCTCATTTTTCTTATCTGTAAAATGGACATACTGAGATTTCTTACCTCATAGAGTTTTTGAAAATTAAAGGAGCTGATACTTGTAAGGCAACCCTGGTGACATAGTGGTTAAGAGCTATGGGTACTAACCAAAAGGTAAGCAGTTTGAATCCACCAGGCACTCCTTGGAAACCCTATAGGGCAGTTCTCCCCTGTTCTATAGGGTCGCTATGAGTCGGAACCAACTTGACGGCAGTGAGCTTGGTAATACTTGTAAAGTTCCAAGAATAATAACTAGAATATGGTAAAAGCTCAGATTAGTTGTTGTTATTTTTATTAGCAGTAGTGTGAGTAGTTATCAGAAGGGACCAGTCCTTTGAGAAGGACATCATGCTTAGTAAAGTAGAGGTTCAGTGAAAAAGAGGAAGACCCTCAACAAGATGGTTTGACACAGTGGCTGCAACAATGGGCTCAAACACAGCAATGATTGTGAGGATGGCGCAGGACTGGGCAGTGTTTCATTCTGTTGTACACAGGGTCGCTATGAGTCAGAACCGACTCAGCAGCACCTAGGAAAAAGAGTAAGCACAGACAACTCTTCTGGACGGGGTTTCATATTTAAGTTCTTAGGGATAAAAAGCACTGGGAACAGGGAGTCTTCCTAGGTTGAAGCCTGTCAATTGGGAAGTCTACAGGAGGTGGGGCATTCTGAGCCAAGAAAGCAGAGCTGGACCTTCCAGATGTCCCGCATCACACCCTTACACTACTACTCATACGGTTGTTGTCCCAGTTGAGTCCAACTCACAGCGACCCTGTGTACAACAGAACGAAACACTGCCTGGTCCTGCGCCATCATCACAATCATTCTCATGCTTGAGCCCATTGTTGCAGCCACTGTGTCAATGGCATCTCATTGAGGGTCTTCCTCTTTTCTGCTGACTCTCTACTTACCACGCATGATACCCTCCTTCAGGGACTGGTTCCTCCTGATAACATGTCCAAAGTACATGAGACGAAGTCTTTCCATCCTTGCTTCTAAGGAGCATTCTGGCTCTACTTCTTCCAAGACAGATGTTTGTCCTTCTGGTAGTCCATAGTATATTCAGCATTCTTTGCCAACACCATGATTCAAATGCATCCAGTCTTCTTTGATCTTCCTTATTCATTGTCCAGCTTTCACATGCATATGAGACGAATGAAAATGCCATGGTTTTGGTTAGGCGCATCTTTAGTCCTCAAAGTGACACCTTTGCTTTTTAACACTTTTAAAGAAGTCTTTTGCAACAGATTTGCTTAGTGCAATATGTGGTTTGATTTCTTGACTGCTGCTTCCATGGGCATTGATTGTGGATCCAAGTAAAATGAAATCCTTGACAACTTCAGTCTTTTCTTCATTTATCATGATGTTGCTTCTTGGTCCAGTTGTTAGAATTTTTGTTTTCTTTATGTTGAGGTGCAATCCATACTGGAGGCTGTAGTTTTTGATTGTCACTAGTAAGTGCTTCAAGTCTTCTTCACTTTCAGCAAACAATTTTGTGTCATCTGCATATCACAGGTTATTAGTGAGTCTTCCCCCAATCCTGATGCCATGTTCTTCTTTATATAGTTTAGCTTCTTGGATTATTTGCTGAGCATACAGATTGAGTAAGTATAGTGAAAGGATACAACCTTGACACACACCTTTCCTGATCTTCAACCACACAGTATCCCCTTGTTCTGTTCGAATGACTGCTTCTCGGTCTGTGTACGGGTTCCTCATGAACACAATTAAGTGTTCTAGAATTCCCATTTTTTTACTAGTCTATGCCAAGAAATTTGGAAGGCAAGCTACCTGGCAGCTGACTGGAAGAGATCCATATTTGTGTCCTTGACAAAGAAAAGTGATCCAACAGAATGCAGAAATTATCACACAATATCATTAATGTCATACACAAGTAAAATTTTGCTGAAGATCATTCAAAAGTGGTTGCAGCAGTACATCAACAGGGAACTGCCAGAAATTCAAGCCAGATTGAGAAGAGGACATGGAATGAGGGATATTGTTGCTAATATCAAATGGATCCTGGCTGAAAGCAGAGAATACCAGAAAGATGTTTGCTTGTATTTTATTGACTATGCAAAGGCATTTGACTGTGTTGCCAGTGGAATGCCCAGTAAATTGGAGTAAACAACAGTGGTACTGAGGTCCCTGGGACTTTTGCTCTGGGACTTATTCCCTTCATTTCCTTAAGTTCATTTGGTTGGATATAGTTAGGGCCTGGCCTGTAAACGTTTACCAGCCAGAGTGGCTGGAACCCCAGAGGAACATTAGTTCACGGCAGAACTAGCCACCTGCATAATACAATTACTATAAAAGAAAGAGAATTACGTGAATAATATATATCATCTGATTGAGAATTAATGGAAAAGATTGACCAAAAATTAAAAATAAGCATGATAAACATACTTCAGGAGATAAAGGACAATACCAGCAATATTGTACAAGAACGAGGAAACATAAAAACATAGAGCCAGGTAAAAACACTACGTATGAAAAATGTAAAAATTAGTCTGGTCTAAAGCTCAGGCTTTTAATGAAAAATAAAGAATGTAGCATATTGGGTGATAGTTGAAGATACACAACTGGTGAACAAATTCATGAGTAGGAAAATGAGATTGAGGAGCCCTTTGAGAAGGCAATGAGGTATGACAGTTGGGTGTAGAAGCACTCTTCCCAGATAAATAGGAGCCCTAGAGGAGAGAAAAAAAGGGAGGAGAAAATATTTGAAGAGATAATTAAGGTAAATGTCTCAGAATTAAAGACTGATGAAAAGGTTTATAGGCTACTAAATAGGGGAGAGAAGGAAAAACTCACCCTTAGATTGCAGTGATAGATAATATCAAAGAAAAACTTAAAACCTTCCAGAGACAAAGAGCAGACCACCTCCAAAGGAATAAGAATTAGATTACATTTGGTGGTGATTTTTGAGAAACACAAGTATGCACTGCTCGTACAAGACACGTCTTAAATATAAGGTTACAGAAAAATTGAAAACTAAAAGGCTGGAAAAAGAAAAGTCATGCGAAAAACTAACTGGAAGAAAGCTAGTACAGATATCAAGCAAAGTAAACTTTAAGGCAAGATGGATTATTAGATAAAGAGGGAGATTTCATATTGATAAGAATTAACCTACCAGGAAAATAAAACCATTCTAAATACATATGTGTTTCATAACATAATCTCAAAACGTGAAAAGCAAAAACTGACAGGACTACAAGGAGAAGTAGACAAAATTACAGTCATAGCAATAAATTTTAACACTCTTTAGTGACTGGTTGAAAATGCAGACCAAAACAAACAAAAGTGAAGTAAAGCCCCAAAGTGTTTATATAGCATAACTGAACAACACAGTTAACACACTTTACCGTTTGACTTTCATATAACTGCACCAAACAAATTAATAAACCCTTTTGTTACAAAGATCTCTAGGTGGCACAAATGATTTGTACTCGACTACCGTCTTAAGAGTTGGCTGTTCGAACCTCTAAAAAAAAGCCTAGCGATCAGCTTCCTTTAAAATTATAACCAAGAAAACCCTGTGGAGCAGTTCTACTATGTAACACATAGAGTAGCCATGTGCTGGAGCGGACTTGATGGCAACAGGTATTTTTTATAAGTGCCCAAGAAACTTTTACCAAAATATACCGTATACTGCCCATTAAGTCAGTCTTAGCAAATTTCAATGAAATGAAATTATACAGATTTGACCATTGTGGCCTTAAGGTTGTAATTAATTATAAAAAAGGTACCTTGAGGTGGGTGGGAAGGGAAGGTAACTTGAAAATCTCCAAGTGTTTGGAAATTAAGTAAATCACCCTGAAATAATTCATGAGTCAGAAAAGAAGTGATGATGAAAATCATAAAATAGTTTGAATTAATAATGACCTGGGAAAGTAATGGGATGCTTAGAGGGTAATTTATATCCTTAAGTGCATATGTTAGAAAAGAAGGAAGGCTGGAAAATCAGTGATTTAAATATCCATCTCAAGAAACTACAAAAAAAATAGCAAATTAAACCCAAAGAAAATAAAAGAATTGCAGGGGGTCTCTAATGGTCAAAGCAATCTTGAAAAGGAAGAATAAAGTAGGGGAACTTAGATGCCCTGATTTCAAACTGCACTATAAAGCCACAGAACTCAAAGCAGTTAGGTACTGGTATGTTGTTGTTGTTGGGTGCCATCAAATTGGTTTCGATTGACAGTGACTCCATGTGATAGAGTAGAACCTGCTCCATAAGATTTTGTAGGCTATAGTCTTCACAGGAACAGATCTCCAGGTCTTTCTCCCATGGAGCCACTGTGTGGGTTCGAACCGCCAACCTTTCAGTTAGCAACTGAGCACAGTAGAACTGAGAATTCAGAGATAAACCCATACATCTATGGACAACTGATTTTTGATGAGGGTGCCAAGTCCATTCAGTGGGGAAAGAATAGCCTTTTCAGTGATGGTGCAGAGACAACTGGATCTCCACATACAAAAGAATGAAGTTGGACCCATATCTCACATCATATATGAAAATTAACTCCGTATGGATCAGTGACATAAATATAAGCTCTAAAACCATAAAACTCTTAGACGAAAATAGGGATAATACTTCAAGACCTAGTTGTTGATAATGGATTATTAGATATGACATAAAAAGCACAAGAAGCAGAAGACAAAATAGATAAATTAGACTTTATCAAAATGAGAAACTTACTCATCAAAGCACTTTATCAAGAAAGTGAAGAGACAACCTACAGAACGGGAGAAAATATTTGGTAGCCCAATTAAAAAATGGCCAAAATGAAGAGACATTTCTCCAAAGAAGATAAAAAAATGTCCAATAAGCACATGAAAAAGATACACAATGTCATTGCCCATTCCGAAAACCAAACCCATTGCCATGGAGTCAGTTCGGACTGATAGGGAAATTCAAATGAAACCACAGTGAAATACCATTTCACACTCACTAAAAGCACCTCTTGCCATTAAGTTGATTCTGACTCATGGCAACGCCATGCGTGACAAAGTAGAACTGTGCTCCACAGAATTTTCAGTGGCTGATTTTTTTTGGAAGTATATCTCCAGACCTTTCTTCTGAGGCACCTCTGGGTGGACTCAAACCACCAATCTTTTCGTTAACAGCTGAGCATGTTAACTATATGCACCACCCAGATTCCTCACACCCAGTAGGATGGCTAATATCAGAAAAATAGAAAACAAATGCTGGTGAGGATGTGGAGAAATTGGAACCCATGGTAGCACAACATGATGAATATAATTAATGTCACTGAATTGTATATAAAAAAAAAATAGTTACTTAAAATGGTTAAAAATTTAGTTTTTGGTTATATTTATTTTACCGCAATAAATTATATAAAACAAACAAACAAAAAAGTCAAGAAGTCAAAGCCATCCTAAAAAAAGTATGTGTTTGTGTGGTGGTGGTGGTGGTGGTGGCTTGGATGGTCTAGATTAAAGGAGATTAGAGAGACATAGACCCAAAGACAACATGTGAACTTTGATAGAATCCTGGTTCAAAAAATAGTTATAAAAGATACTCTTAGTACAATTGGAGAAATTGAATATGGATTTGATATTAGATGATAGAATTATTATTAATTTTTTAGGTGTGACAGTGATACTATGGTTACAAAGGAGACTGTCCTTATTCTTAGGAGACATATGCAGAAAGATTTAATGGTGAAGTATGATATCTGCAGTTTTCTTTGAAATGCTGCAGAAGAAGTATATACTTTAATACATATATGTATAAATAAAGCTAATATGAAAAAATAGGAACACTTTTCAATCTAGGTGGTGGGGTCTATTGTACATTGTACAAGTGTTCGTTGTACTGTTCTTTCAACTTTTCTGTGTGCCAGGAAGTTTTCATAACACAAAGTTAAGTAAAAAAAAAAATATATATATATATGTATATATAAAAGAACTATTTTTAGCTCAAAGGCTGTATAAAAGCAAGCCAGGGGAGTAGATGTACCTGCTGACCCCTCATCCAAATGAAGACCTTTGTTACTTTCGTATGAGTCTTGCCAAGGGTTTATCGATGTTATTTTTCTTTAAAAAGATCCCGCTTTTGGATTTGCTGACTCTTGCTGTGATGATTCTTTCAGTTTTATGGGTTTGTTTTCTATTTCATTAATTTTTTGTCTTGTCATTATTTTCCTTCTTTTATGTTCTTTATTTTTTAAATCCTTTATTGTAAAATATATGTAAGAGAACACTTGCCATTTTCACCATTTTTAAGTGCACAGTTCAGTGACATTAATAACAGTCACCATGTTGTGCAGAGTCACCACTGTACATTTTCAAATGTCTTTCACCCCCCAAGCAGAAATTCAGTACCCCTTAAGCAATAACTCCCCATTCCCCCCACCCTTCCAGCGCTTGACAACCACTGATAAACTTTTGTCTCTATGCATTTGCCTATTCTAGATATTTCATATAAGTAGGGCCATACAGTGTTTATCCTTTTGTGTATGACTTTTTTCTCTCAGCATAATGATTTCCAGGTTCATCCATGTTATGAAATGGAACAGAACTTCATTTCTCTTTATGGATGAATGATATTCCTTTGTGTGTATCCATCACATTTTGTTTGTTTATTCACCTGCTGATGGACACTTAGGTTGTTATTACCTTTTGGCTATTGTAACTAATGCTGTAATGAACAAGTGTGTTTGAACCAGGGTGTTTGAGTCCCTGCTTTCAGTTCTTTGGGGTATACACACAGGAGTGTAGGTGTGGGATTGCTGAATCATGTGGTAATTTTGTGTTTAAGTTTTTGAAGACCCATCAAATTGTTTTCCACAGCAGATGCACCATTTTACATTCCCACCGGCAATGCATAAGGGTTCCAGTTTTCTCATATTCTTCCCAACGTGTATTATTTTATATTTTTCTGAAATTAGCCATCCTCATGGGTGTGAAAGGTCCCTGGGTGGTGCAAACAATTTGTGCTCAACTTCTAACCTAAAAGTTGGTGGTTTGAACCTACCCAGTAGCACCACAGAAGAAAGGCCTGGCTGGCAATCTGCTTCCATAAAGATTGCAACCAAGAACACCCTATGGAGCTCAGCTCTAATCTTTAACACATGGAGGCACCATGAGTCAAGACTCTTGACAGTTCATATGAATTTGAGGATTACCTTTTCCATATGTGCAAAAAAGGCAGTTGGAATTTTGATAGGAATTGTGTTGAATCTGTAGATCACTTTTGTATTGGCATTTTAGCAATTAAATCTTTTAGTCCGTGAACATGGGATGTCTTTCCATTTACTTAGGTCTGTTTCAGTTTCTTATAGCAGTGTTTTATAGTTTTTAGTGTACCTCCTGGTCTTTCACATCTTTGGATAAATTCATTTCTAAGTATTTTTATTCCAAGGAACCCTGGTGGCGCAGTGGTCAAGCCCTCGGTTGCTAACCAAAAAGTCGGCAGTTCAAAGCCACCAGATGCTCCACGGGAGAAAGATGTGGCAGTCTGCTTCCATAAGATTTACGGCCTTGGAAACCCTATGGGGCAGTTCTGCTCTGTCCTACGGGGTTGCTGTGAGTCAGAATTGACTCAACAGCAGTAGGTTTGTTTTTAATATTTTTTTCTATTCTATATTATAAATTGAATTATTTTCTTAATTTCTTTTTTAGCTTGTTCATCACAGGTGTATAGAAAACAGCTAATTTTTGCGTGTTGATCTAGTACCCTGCAATTTCCTGATTTTGTTTTTTTAGCTCTAATAGCTTTCTTGTGGTTTCTTTGGGATTTTCTGTATGTAGGATTCTGTCATCTGCAAATATAGTTTCACGTCTTCCTTTCTGATTTGGATGTCTTTCATTTCTTTTATTGTGCTTAATTTCTCTGATTAGAACTTCAGTACATTGTTCAATAGCAGTGGTGAAAGCAGACATCTTTGCCTTGTTCCTGATCACAGGGGGAAAGGTTTTAGTCTTTACCCATTGAATATGATATTAGTGGTGAGTTTTTCATAAATGCCCTTTATCGTATTGAGGAATTTTCTTTCTAGTCCTGCTTTGCTGAGTGTTTTTATCCTTTGGTCATTTTTTAACTGGGCTACCAAATATTTTCTCGCATTCCGTAGGCTGTACCTAACCATGTCATTAAGTGAGGAATAGGGGTATAGGCACATAGAGCGATAAATTGCCCTCTGAGCACTGCCTTCGCTGCATTCCATAAGTTTTGGTGTGTTGTGCTTTCATTCATCTCTAATTTCCCATGAAATTTCTTCTATGGCTCATTGATTATTTAATAGTGTGTTGTTTAATTTCTACACATTGTGGAATTTCCACTTTTCCTTCTGTTACTGATTCCAAGTTTCATTCCATCATGGTTGGAGAAGATATTCTTGTAAGATTAATTAAACAGACTCCTGTTTTGAGTCTTTTAAGATTGATTGAAGCTTATGTTGTTACCTAACACATGATTTATCCTGAAGAATGAGCCATTTGCATTGGAGCAGAAGGTGTATTCCGTTGTTTGAATGGAATATTCTGTATCTGTCTGTCAGGTCTAGTTGATTTAGAGTGTTGCTCAAGCCCTCTGTTTCCTTATTGACCTTCTGCCTAGATGTTCTTTACCTTTTTAAATGGCTAAAACAATTCAAAAGAAGAAGAATGTTTTATGACATGTTGTAAAAACGGCATGGAGGCAGTGTGTCTGACTTCTTCCAACCGCACAACGGGGAATGAGAACCAAGATCAACAGCACAAGGCTGAAGCCCATGAGGCAGAGGCCAGACACCGTTTTTGCTAATTCTGACACCAACCGTCCCTTGTATAGCACTGTCTACTTCTCTGCTGGATTTGGTAATTCATCGCAGTGACCACGTAGAACTCACAAACCATACTCATGATTATGGAGCTGATTAGGAAAGTAACAGTTCAGCTCAGGCTCCAGAACACTCGGGATACAGTTCTTCCATCAGGACAGCCTCTTCCCAACCGTGCTGGCAGGCATGCCTCTCCCTGGCCCTAGTCCTCTCCACAGAGACACTCAGCTTTCTCCCTCCATGGGCCAGGAAGCCCACTGTGCTGTCTCCTGCTAGGTCTCTCCTGCCACCACTTCTCATCATCTTCAGGGTTACAGCTTGCTTTCTTTTTCTTTCTTGGTCTCCTGCTTCCAGGAGCTTCTCAGCACAGGGATCCCAGGTCCAAAGGACATGCTCCCCACTCCTGGTTGTTCTTATCCTCCTCTCTACTCTGGAATTGGCTCTCTTTTAAGGCAAAACTCACCAATCCCCTTGGTGGACCACAATTACCTTATCACATAATCCTGCCCAGTCACCTGGGTGGGAGTTACAAGACCATGGCTAGAAAGGCCACACCTAGAAGTAATTAGGCACACTGCACAAGTGGACATTTGATGAAATTCAGGTTTTATTCATAAATAAAGTTTTGTTGACACACAACCACATTCATCCATTTATATATTGACTATGCCTGCTTTCATGGTATGAAAGAGGAATTGAGAAATTGTGACAGAGACCTTGTGGCTCGTATAGCTTAAAATATTTACTGCCTGGCCCTTTACAGAAAAAGTTTGCCAACCCCTGATGTAGACCCTTAAAGAAATATACAGATCAATAAGGTAAAGACAGATAAGCCAGTAGAAAACAGGGCAAAAGACTTGAACAGGGACTTCACAGAAGAAGATTTCCAGGTGGCTACTAGACATTTAAAAAACTGATAACAGTCTTCAGAGAAATACAGATGAAAACCACAAGGAGATACCAAACCCATTGCCATTGAGTCGATTCCAATTCATAGTGACCCTATAGGACAGAGTAGGGTTCCCAAGGAACAGCTGATGGATTCAGACTGCTGACATTTTGGTTAGGAGCTGAGCTCTTAACAACTGTACCACCAGGGTTCCAGATACCACTATACTCCACCAGAATAGCTAGAAATTAAAAAGACTACCAACCACCAGGTGTTGGTTAGGGGATGGAGACCCCTGCTGGTGGGAGTATAAATTGAGACGGTTACTTTAGAATACTGTTTGGCAAAGCTACTAAAACCACACATAGACATGTTCTTTGTTGCAGCAGTTGTACTCCTAGGAGTATTCTCATCAGAAATGTATAAACATCTGTCCTATAGGGTTGCTATGAGTCTGAATCGACTTGACAGCACTGGGTTGGTTTTTGGGTTATGCACCAAAAGGCGTGCACAGCATTCACTGAAAACTGGAAGCAATTCAGATGTCCAGCAACTATAGAATGGACAAATATGTTGTATCCCAATCAAACAATGGCATAAGATCAGGAATGAAAATTGGCAGCCCAGTACTACATTCCACAGCATGGATAAATCTCATAAATAACTTTGAAAGAAAGAAACCAGACACAAAATAATACATAGTGTGTGAGTCCATTTTTATAAAGTTCAAAAGCAAGCAATGCCAATCTGTGGTTTCAGAAGTCAAGAGAGTGATTACTTTTGGAGGGGGCAGAAGAGTGACTGAATTTGCAGTGAGGACTTCTGATGTGTTCTGTTTCGTAACCTGGGTGGCAGTTACAATAATTCAAGCTGTAGCATTAATATGTGTCACATGCTGTCTTTTTTATTGTTGACAGATAAGAAGTCCTTATATATAAAAACATATTTGGAAAATTTTGTTTTGAACCTTACCCCTTAAATGAAAGTACTTTTTTTTTTCCTGGTGCTTAATGGTTGGGTGATGGGAAAAGCAGTTAATGTAAAATAGTTGGAGATGTATATGTGTATGTATATATATATATATATATATATATATATATAGTCATATGTGTCTGACTCCTGTTATTGTTTAAGAAGTTACAGCTACAGGAAATGCCATAGTGAGTGTTAAAGCAGAAAAGGTTATGAGTTCATTCTTCATCTGTTAAATATGAATTCATCTGTGACGTGAATTAGCCCATTGTGTATTTCCTGTCATCTCAAATTGCCGATAACACTTAAAATGGGTCATGAGTTGTTTTTTTTTTTTTTTAACAGGGATTTTTCCTTTGATCTTAAAACATTTTAACAGTCTGTGACACCTCTCTACTCCTATTAAAAAAGAAATTTTTCCATTTATATTTTTGTTGGGCATATTGAAACATTTCTAAATTGGCCGTCCCCTTGACTTTGTACACATAATTAATCTACCACTGAAGTTTTAAACTCCATCATCTATCTCTCTAGCCACAGCCTAATGTCATTCTACTCCTCTCCCTCTTCTACTCCCTCGGATATCCACCCCCATCGAAGACACTGATCGCTTTCTTTTCTCACAGTCTTCTTCATGATTTCACTTCCCTTTACCGAGTGGTCATTCACAGCATTCTGCTCACATTCATTAGACTGCTGTATTCTCTTGACTTCAGGGTAAAAAGCAAACTCCTTACGGCATTTGTACAAAGCACACCCAGACCTTTCACAGTCAACTCTTTAAGTGTTCACTGGAGAGACACCATGGAGAAGTATTTAAGAGCATTTCTGGACCCAGGTGCTAGGGTTCCAGTCTCAGCTTTGGCACTTAGTTTGCGTGAACTTGACCAAGTTCTTTAACTTACCTGTGTCTTGGTTTCTTTATCCATTTAATGGGCTGTTATAAAGAAGAATTAATTAAACTCCTGGCACTCTTCCACCTAACCTGGGATGGAGATGGAGTCATCTTTACCAAACTGCATTTAGCCGAATGTAGTATGTTGTTTGACAGCTGAGTTTCCCTGTATCCTCTCACCTCCAGCTAAAATTTCCTGATGTTCCTTCTAGTTCAGCTGACCCCCCATGAAGCTTTTCTTAACCATCCTCTCACCCTCAGGTATAACTTTTCTCTTAAAACAGATGCCTTTTTACTAGTAGTATTTCTGCTTGATTTGCTTGTGCGCCTTTTCCCATTACTACTAAACTAGGGTCTTTATCGACAGGGCTAGTCTTAATCATTTTTATCATAGTAGATTATCAGCAAACAATTGTTGAATGATTGAATGAAACTTTTTATTGAAATTGTTACATGTGACAAGTAGAGTGATTTGATGTCTGTGGTTACTTTATTATTCCTATTTTTCTTTACACCTTGTTTTTTTCAGACTTCTAGTGTGAAACACATTTTTTTGTTTTTCTTTTAATATCCTCCTGAAGGATTATTCTGGGGGAAGATGAGCCATTACCCTCATTTATATAGTTGAGGTCTTATTGCTACTTCATTTGCACGTATGTTTATAAGCAGTGCTCGATCATCTTTATTCCCATTCTTGACCTTTTGATGTTTTCCATATACAAAGATAAACTTAAAAAAAAAAAGGGAAGCCGTTAAAGATGAGCCATCCTCCACAGGCTGCCATCTCTACTGCTTAAAAACTTTTATATCCTTATTTGCCATTATTGTTCAGTACTGTGTGCATTGAATCCCTTCATCTTTAATCCCAACCCCATGAGATGCTCTACCATTTTGGAAAGAAACCTTATATATCTTCCTCTTGAGCCCTTAACCCTCTAATTTTCAGAATACAGTTTGTGTCTTTTTCCCCTGTTAGACTGAGTTCCTTGAGGACAAGGCTGAGTTTTGTCCTTAGCACCTAACGTAGTGCCTGAAACTGCATATTTGACAGCAAATGAAGGATTTAAGAATGTAGTCGTCCCACCTCTGGGTAAGATGTTGAGTAATAGATTATAATACATTCTAAAAGAGTGTGTTATCCGTGCCCGGAATATTTAAGAATTTCACATTGTAAACTTAATGCTTTTAAGCCATTGTTATAAATTAGAAAATTCTTTGGAATTGTTTTATAATCCTATATCAGGACGTGAATCATTTGGGGTTGGTTTGCAGTTCTTAGATTTTTGTTGCATCAGTGGTCATGCTGACTTCAAGCAGATTTCATATTCTGTAAGCTTGAAGTAATTTTCTCATAGTTATATAAATTTATTCTGAACCATAGTAACCTCATTTCCATGGTAACTAACCACCTTCAGAAGAGAACTTGCAGGTATTCTAGAAAAGACGAGGACTATCCACATGAAACAAAATGAAGTCTAATGTAAGGTTAGAGCCCAGACTTAAGTGGAATACAGCTGTGTGCTTTCTGACTATATGAAGATTTTGCAGAATAGAGGAGCTGTTGATGTGCCAAAGGTTCTGCCCGTTCGCTGTTTGTGCATTAGGCAAGGTGCAGCATGAGAGGAACTCAACTCTGCAGTGGTTTTTTTGTTGCCAGAATTATTGCAGTCAGGAGGAAGCTTTGTGGGGCAGATAAGCAGGAGTCGTGGTATAGAGACGGATCCCTGGTTTATATAAAATCACTAAGAGATCAGCGCTTCACCTCATAGAAGGAATTTGGTATGATGAAAAGAGGTATGTTTTTGGAAGCTTGTCCTTGTTTTCCAGTCTCTGGTTTTGTGATTTTGGCAAATTAATCGGCTTAGTTGAGCCTCAGTTCTTATTTGTAAAATGGGGATAAGAATTCCCTCTTTGTGGTAGTATTGTGAGGAAGTTGCCTAATACACTGCCTGGTGCATTGTAGGCAGTCATAAAAATGCCTCCCTGGGGTTCAAAGGACCTTTTCTTTCTGTCAACCTCCTTCACTTGATTTTGTTTTCCTTAATTTCTTTCTTTTTTGCCTACTTAACTTAGATTCTGTTTCCTCCTGGGCTCATTCAGCATAACTCCTCAGATGATTTTGTTTGGTTTTGTCCCATATCACAACCATCAGATAACTTTTGGCTCTGTGTTTTGTGGTCTGTGTGCCAGGCCATTCACACCCCACTTCTGTGCCCTGTTTCCCTTCTTAGGCTCTCACCTAGGTCTGTGTGTGGTAGGCTCCTCCTTGCCTGGGAGAGTAGATTGAACAAAATATTAGGTAAACATTTTTTATTTTTTACTTAAAAAGCTTAAGAATTGCAATTTGAGGGCAAATGCATATGCCTCTTCCAGCCCAGAAATAAGTAAGTTTTGGCTATTATTCTTGGCAATACTGTACCTCCTAGGTTATCTATCTTGACCTCAGAATTTAACGTTTTTCTTAAATTAGCCCGCTCTGGGGCTCTTGTTCATTAGTTTTGGCTGTCTTTCCTTGAATCTGTTACATATTCAGCCTTTTTGAGGGAATGTGTTCCATATAGTATTGATTATTCTTTTATTGAACTCTGTTCCTTTGTCTTCACAGGGGGCTATCAGACTCACCAAATTTGGTGAAGAGATTCATGCCAGGAAGAATTTTTAGTAATTTTAGTCATATTACCAATACATGCTTCATATTAAAGATATTGAGTCTCTTAAACTTCCCACCCTCTTCTTTCATTTTAGTTATTTTCCTCTTTTTTCATTAAAGAGATGACAGCCAGAATTAATAACAGCAGGAAAAGTAGATCAGTTTTATGAATAAAGAAACAGCCCCTTTCTTACTAAAAATAAAACTCAGAAGCTCCAAAACGGGCACATGAAAGATAATCTTCTAGTGAAAAGAGTATCTAGAACAGGTTTCTTCTTGATTCCAGATTTCTTCTCCATTCCTCCGCTCTCAGCCCTTACCATAAATGTTTATTGATGGCACTTTCAGGTAAACCCAGTTTACACTTGATTTGAATCTTACTCCATTCGGCCACAACGGGAATATCTTACCTCAACATAGTACAGTTACCCTCAATTTATCTGAAAGTTTAATACCGAGAATGATGACAGAAGTTCTGAGAATAACTGCCAAAAAGATTTTAAATGAATCCAAATTTATTCTGCTTTTTTCTAATTCCATTTGTAATGATAGGTTACCAGTTGCTGTCAAGTTAATTCCAACTCGTGGAGACCCCCTGTGTGTCAGAGTAGAACTGGACTCAGGAGGGTTTTCAGTGGCTGATTATTCTGGAAGCAGATCACTAGGCATTTCTCCTGAGGCTCCTCTGGGTAGACTTGAACCTCCAACCTTTTGGGTAGCAGCGTTAAGCATTTGTACCACCCAGGACTCTCGAGCTTTTTGTCCAGAGAAATACCTTAGGGTTGAGATGATGTCAGTAATTTTTAAACTTTTTTTTTTTTTTTTTTTGCGCCAAGGAACTCAGATCTTACTTGGAAGGCAAATGTTTACAATAGATAAAGGTGGAACTACTCTGAAGGAAGCTGGTTGGGGTAGAAGCTCTACATCCCAGTCCCTACATTTCTTGTTTTGATTTTTTCTTTTCGATGATTACAGATACAAGGTTTCGGTGGCTATCTTAAAAATAATAAAAAAGATATTTCTTAAACAGTCTTTATTCAGTACCTGCTGCACATAGGCAGAAGGCAAAATCCAGTATCACTGAAGACACAATGGCAAGTGTGCACAGTCCTCATCCTCAAGGATCCAGGAGGTGATTCAGAGAAGTAATTAAACATTTCCAGCCCAGGATGATAAAAGCCGCAATATTAATGCCAGTTGTATCCCCGAATCTCATTCTGGTTTTGTTGATTTAGGTGATTCTTGTTCAGAAAATAGAAGGGAAATATGACACTTGATGTTTTTCACAGGGAAATTTATTTTTTGAATTCTTGACATCACATTATGAGTCAGAAATGAATATTCAGTCAAAACAATTAAAAATACTTGTGTGAGGAATTTCTGTGTGAAAGATCTGATTTAATAATGATCACAGGCCTAAATTGTTCCATCTGTAGTTTTGAAGTAGAATTTTACATGGACAGACCTGGCTTGCGAACTTTGAAATCCTGACAAATGACTGTTGGGTGAGCTGGGTGTTCCGTTCCACTTTCAAAACTGAGCATCACTTGGCAAGATGCCAGTCTTTGTCATCCATTTCTATTTCTGTTTTATACTGTATTATTTTTTCTCTCAGTTATTTCTCAAATGGGTACTGCCTTTTTTTCTTTGCTTTTTAGGCTTTTAATCATAGTAATTTCCTCATGGTAAGAATGCGGGAGAGGTGAAATTTTTTTTAAGGGAAAAAAACCTTTCCTATTTTTTTTTTTCAACATTTCTCTGTGTTGGAAAATTTTTACAATAAAAAGTTGAAAGAATTTTACAGAAACACCCACCACCTAGCGTCTACACCTAACATTTTACTATAATTGCTGTATCACAAATCTGTCACTCTATCCTTCCATTGATCTATCTTAATTTTTTTTAATGCATTTTAGAGTAAATCGTAGGCACCCCCAAATACTTCAGCATTCATCTCATTAGCTGCAGTTTAATATTTTGTTTGTGATTCTTTTTTTTTATCTTGAGGAAAAATTTATATATAATGAAATGCACAGATCTTAAGTGTGTTGTTTGTGAGTGCCAACAAAAGCACATTCCTGTGCAACCAAAACCCCTGTCAAGATACAGAAGCCATCACAGCAGAAAGCTCCTGCATGGATCTTCCCAGTAAATCCTCTTTGTGCTAGTCCAGAGGCATCTACTCTTCGGATTTTTTTTCCCACCATAGATTAGTTTTGCCAGTTCTATAGCTTCATATAAATGAAATCATATTATATATATATATTATACTATTATATATTTATCATATTATATGCTATATTCTCTTTTGTCTAAGGCTTCTTTCATGCAGCGTAATGTGTTTGAGATTCATCCATGTTGTTGCCTGTTCCCATTTATTGCTGAGTAAGTAGTGTTTCTGCCAGGCCTTTTCCATAGTGGCTGTAGCAGCTTGCATTCCTGCCAACAGTGTGGGGGAGTTCTGGTTGCTTCACATCCTGGTCAGCACTTGGTGTTGTAAGTCTTGTCAGTTTCAGTCGTTCTGGTAGGTGGGTTTCATGGATTGAATTATGTCCCCCCCCAAAATGCGTGTATCAGCTTGGCTGGTCTGTGATTTCCAGCATTGTGTGGTTTTCCTCCATTTTGTGATTGTAATTTTATGTTAAATGGATTAGGGTGGGATTGTAACACCACCCTTATCCAGGTCACATCCGTGATCCAGTGTAAATGGAGTTTCTTGGGGTGTGGCTTGTACCACCTTTTATCTCTCAAGAGATAAAAAAAGAAAGGGAAGCAAGCAGAGAGTTGGGAACCTTCTTAACCACCAAGGAAGCAGTGCTGGGAGCAGAGTGCGTCATTTGAACCTGAGGTTCCTGCACTGAGATGCTACCAGACCAAGAGAAGACTGATGCATCCCAAGGACCTTCCTCCAGAGCCGACAGAGAGAAAGCCTTCCCCTGGAGCTGACACCCGGAGTTTAAACTTGTAGCCTACTCGACTGTGAGAAAATACACTTCTCTTTGTTAAAGCCATTCACTTTGGTATTTCTGTTATAGCAGCACTACATGACTAGGACAGCGTGTAATGTTATCTCTGTGGTTTTAGTTTGCAATTCTCTGAAGATTAATGATGTTGAGCACTTGAATATCTGCTTATTGTCATTAGTATAACTTCCTTTATGAGGTATTTTCTAGGTTTTTCTTTTTAACAGTGTTGATTTTCTGTGTGGAGATGCATTCATTTATTAATATGGCAATTAAAGAAAATTCTTTGAGTGTTGTGTTAGGAAATTGCCATTTGACACCTGAAGGAAGCAATAGAAAAATTTAAATATTGATAGAATTTCAAGCCTCTTCTTTATGCATCTATAGAAATAGTTGAAATTTAGCTCTCTATCACCTCTGTTATTAGGATTTGAAAATGTTTTCAGTATAGCTATTTGGAATTCTCTTTTTTATTGTACCTTAAGTGAAAGTTTACAGCTCAAGTTAATTTCTCATTCAAAAATGTATACACATTTTGCTTTGCGACATTAGTTGCAATCCCCACAATGTGACAGCACACTCCTCCTTTCCACCCCAGGTTCCCCATGTCCATTTAAGCAGGTTCTGCTTCTTCTTGCCTTCTCATCCTGCTTTTGGACAGGAGCTGCCCATTTGGTCTTGTGTATCTGATTGAACTAAGAAGAACACTCCTTACATGTATTATTTTTTGTTTCATAGTCCTGTCTAATCTTTGAAGAGTGGGCTTCAGGAATGGTTTTAGTTCTGGGTTAACAGTGTCTCCAGGGGCTGTAGTTTTAGGGGTTCCTCCAGTCTCTGTCAGACCATTAAGTCTGGTGTTTTTATGTGAATTTGAGTTCTGTTCTACGTTTTTCTCGTGCTCTGTACAGGACCTTGTGTTTTGTTCCCTGTCAGGGCAGTCGTTAGTGGTAGCCGGGCAACATCTAGTTCTTCTGATCTCAGGCTGGTAGAGTCTCTGATTAATTTGGTCCTTCAGTCCTTTGGGCTAGTATTTTCCTTGCATCTGGTTTTCTTCATTTTCCTTTGCTCCCAGTGGAATGGGACCAATTGATGTATCTTAGATGGCTGCTCACAAGCTTTTAAGACCCCAAGATACCACTCACCAAAGTGGGATATGGAACATTTTCTTAATAAACCATGTTATGCCAGTTGACTTAGATGTCCTCCGAAACTATGGTCCCCGGGCCCCAGCCCCAGCTACTCTGTCCCTCAGATTGTTTGGATGTGTCCAGGAAACTGCTTTGCTTTTGTTTTGGCCCAGTTGTGCTGACTTCCCCCGTATTCTGTGTTGTCCTTCCCTTCACTGAAGTTGGTTCTTGTCTACTATTTAGTTAGTGCTTTCACCTTCGCCTCCTTCCCCACCCTTGTAACCATCAAAGAATGTTTTTTTCCTGCGTGTAAACCTTTTCTTGAGTTCTTATGATAGTGATCTTACACAATATTTGTCGTTTTGTGACCAACTTAATTTCACTTAGCATAACGCCCTCCAGATTCATCGATGTTTTGAGATGTTTCACGGATTCATCATTGTTCTTTATCATTGCATAGTATTCCACTTTGTGTATGTACCATAATTTTTTATCCATTCGTCTGTCGTTTCCATCTTTTTGCTATTGTGAATAGTGCTGCAATGAACATGGGCGTGCATATGTCTATTCCTGTGATGGCTCTTAATTTCTCTTGGATATATTCTTAGGAGTGGGATTGCTGGATCATATGGTATTTCTATTTCTAGCTTGTTAAGGATGTGCCGTATCATTTTGGAATTCTCTTGAAGAGGCAAAGAAACATCAAATGTGCAATAAAATGTTTTCTTTCTTTATAATTTACAGATGGATTCAAATAATTTTGCCTCCATCTATCTGTATCTACAGCAAATAATTAAACTTGCCTAGTATACTAGTATTTACCCATTTATAGGTACTTAAAAAAAATCTAGTTACAAAGTCTGATTACTGCTTTGGCATTGCTAAAGCATCATTTTCGTAAACCCTGGAGAATATTTGCTCTCCAGGTTTATGAGCCTATCACACCATTGTGTTAAAGCGAAGAAATAATACGTAAGCAGGTTACTACGTTGGCCAAAGTCATTATCCCCAGCCCTTTTTGATGAGACCATAATGGTTGATTTCCAGTGATTGTACAACAGAATAATACTTTACGTATAAATATGCTTTACATGTCGGAGGCTTCGAAGAGATTTGTTAAAGTGCGTGTTATAATAGCTGACTCATAACTGATATTCAACAAAGTTAGTTCCCTTTTCTCTTGTAAAACCCTATAATAGGGGTATTATTACTAAGTCGGTGACTGGTGGAGGTTCTAGAAGTCCCCAGTTTATATTCTCATTTAGAATTTTTTCCTTGGGATGCTGAAAATACAATTAGGGTAGTGGAATTATGAGCCAATTTGTGATCTATGGCTTGCCAAGAAATTTGACTATGATTGTGATAGAAATGATGTCAAGCAACTTTTATTTTATTCACAAGGCATAACCATTTACATAGTCACATTTACATTATATGGTAATTCCTGGCTAAATCTTTAAATATGTGCTTTTTTGTTGTATTACCAAAGAAAATGTTTTCACATGTATAGTTATTATATCATTTTAAGGAAAAGTGATTTCCCCAAGATCACAACACACACTTGAAGACAAAGCCAGAATTAAAAGCCTAGAGCCCCTGATTCCTAGTCTAGTACACTTTCTACAGTGTTATGCCATTTCATTAGGGCTATTAATCTCCACCAATGGTGTTTAAACATTTTGAACTACTGCAGATAGTAAGAAGTACATTTTATACTGTAATCCAATATACATACGTTTGTATGTATGTGAAACAAGTTTTACAAAATAATACCAACCTATACTATTACAGATGCACTATTTCCTATCCCACCCCACCCCGTCTCTTCTTCCATATTTTATAAAATTGATTTTCTGGAACATTGATAGGTCAACTGACAAGGGGTAGGAGTAATCAGCCCTGGTGCGGAGGAGTATATTTATCATTGTCTTAGTTTAGATTGCTGGCACCTGGTGATAATAAAAAGCAGACTGACTTTAAGTCAGTTTAATTATTGTTGTTAAATTCTCTACAGACAATGCACCCCATCATTGCCTGCATCAGAATAGACCTCTCCACTGCTCTGCACTTTGTATGCCACTGGGTCCATGGTTTTTAAAACAAGTATTACAATTTTTTTTCTTTGTTGTACTTTAGATGAAGGTTTACAGGACAAACCAGTTTTTCATTAAACAGTTAGTACACATATTGTTTTATGACATTGGCTGACAACCCCACAACACGTCAACACTCTCACTTCTTGACTTTGGGTTCCCTATTGAAAAACAAATATTATGATTTGTATTGAACTGCTGAAGCTTGTATTGCTCAGCAAATCCAGTGATTTATTTAACGTCTACTAAGAGCTAAAATGCTCATTTTCAGCTGCAACTTGGAATTTTCAAATATGTATACAGGCAGTCCCCAGGTTATAAACGAGATCTGTTCCTAACTGTGACTTTAAGTCAAATTTGTATGTCAGTAACAGGTGCATATGGTTCTTATTTAGCCTTACTTTACTGTAAGAAAAAGCTCAAAGTCTTTTCAGTGATTCAAAAGCTGCAGGTGCAGCAAGTGAAAGTGATCTTGATGATGAGGTATTTGTTGCAAGTAGGGGTTGATTCATTTGTTCCAAAGTGAGGGCAAATTTACATAATATTAAAGGGCAGGTACAGTTGGCTGTAAATCTGATGTTCCTAACCCAGGAATTGCCTTACTTTAACTTCCATGTGAAAAAAGTATACAGAGATTTTTCTGTGCTAGGCCAACTTTGGAAACCCTGGTGGCATGGTGGTTAA
This sequence comes from Loxodonta africana, assembly GCF_030014295.1. NCBI lineage: Eukaryota > Metazoa > Chordata > Mammalia > Proboscidea > Elephantidae > Loxodonta > Loxodonta africana. Next base: position 42,730,030 of record NC_087354.1, on the reverse strand, counting down.
GAGCTATAGCGGCTAACCAAATGTTGGCAGTTCAGATCTACCAGGTGCTCCTTGGAAACCCTACGGGGCAGTTCCACTCTGTCCTATAGGGTTGCTATGAGTTGGAATCGACTTGATAGCAATGGGTTTGGTTTTTCAACGGGTTTAGTTATGCCAACTTGGAGAATTTTTATATGTGATAAGGAGTGAAAAATAAATATGCCAGTAGCAGTTTGATAATTAAAGAACATGTTCAAGAACAAGCTTTTCATCTTTGAAGATGAGGCATTTGGTAGTTCAGAAGAAGCTTCGTGTCGAGTTAGTGGTTTTGATTGGATTATTGCTCAAGGAACTGCACTCACTTATTCAAAGATCCGTAATGAGATTACAAAATTATTTCTCCACGCTTTAAGTTGATATGACAAAAATAACAATTCTATCACTTTTTAAGATTATAAGAATAGTTGTTATTGTATACTCTCCCATAAAAATGAAATAAAGCTAGAAACTAACGGGCATGAATATGTATTCCAATACAAATTTATTTATAAAAATGGACTGTAGTTTGTTGACCTCTGCTTTGTAGTATCCCAGTATATGAATATGTTTTAATTTGTTTATCCATGCCCCTAATTAATATTTAGGTTGCTTCCGGTATTTTACTACTATAAATAACACTGCAGTGAACATCCTTGTACATACACTTTTGTACAGTTGTTCTTTTTTTATGACACTTCCTAGGAGCACCATTGCTGTCTCCAAGCATCACTGATCTGCTTTCTGTCATTATAGGCTAGTTTCCATATTCTAGAGTTTTGTATACATGGAGTCATACTGTATGTGCTTTTTCTTTCTCTAGCTTCCTTCACTCAACACACTTATTTGAGATTCAGCCGTGTTGTGTGTATCAGTAGTTTGTTCCTTTTTATTGCTAAGAATTATTCCATTGTATGGATATGCCACAGTTGTTTATCCATTCACCTATTCGTAGACATTTGGGTTGTTTCCAAATTTTGGCAAGTACAAATAAAGCTGCCGTGACCATTTCTTTGATTTTTCTTTTTAATTTTAAGATATATTTTATCATACAGAAAATTTTCATTTCTGCATAGTCAAATATGTCAGCTTTTTCCTTCGGGAATTGGGTTTTGCTTAGGCTGTGTGCCCGCACACGTACACATACTCACGTTGGAAAAATTATCCCCCATTTTGTTCTAATACTTTTGTAGTTTAGTTTTACCTTTTGATCTTTGATCCTTTTGGAATATATTTTTGTAATAGAAAGCGAGCAACCTTTATATTTTCTTAGGTGGATTGCCAGTTGCCAGAACACTATTCTTTCCCCCAGTTATTTAACATATCACCTCTGTATAATCTGATTTCCCATTCCAGAAATCTGGGTCTTATTTCTGGACTGTTTTATTGATCAGTGTTTCTATTTCTACATCAATACCAAATAGTTTCAGCTATTGCGTTTTGATATTTTATTAAGAGAATCCCATTTCATTGTGCTTTTTTAAAAAATTTTTTAAAAACATTTCACTTCTAAATAAACTTGGGAATTAGCTTGTCAAATTTTATTAAAATTTCTATTGGGTATTAAATGGCATTTTATTGAATTCATGGGTTAATTTTGAAGGAATTGTGATTGACAGTTTTTATAAAATCAAGTCGTCCCAGCCAGATGTATGTATGTATGTCTCTTCACTTTTACTAGTTTTAATTAAAAATTTTTAATAATTTGTGCAGGTTAAAAAATATGGTAAAATATCACCCCTGTGTCCCAGTCCCCCTCTACAGAAGCATTTACTTTTTATGTGTCCTTCCGGAAGTATTCTTTTGTCTTTTCAAGCAAATATGTGTGCGACCTTAGAGATTGTCATCAGGAGCAGATCCTGCTTTTGTGGGGCCTGGAGTGAAAACTGTTTTGGAGGCTTTGGGTAAGAAAATGAATACCAAAATTAGGTACAAAAGAATAGCTATTCGGAATGAGAAACCACAACAAATTAGTTTTCTAAAAGCTGATAAACACTACACAACCCAGTGCCATCGAGTCGATTCCGACTCATAGCGACCCTGTAGGACAGAGTAGAGCTGCCCCATAGAGTTTCCAAGGAGCGCCTGGTGGACTCGAACTGCCAGTCCTTCGGTTTGCAGCCATAGCACTTAACCACTACGCCACAAACATCACAAAAATCCAGAAAAATAGCACTTTTATTGATTTCATTACTCACTTATGTAGTATTTGTTTTGACTGCATTTTATTTGACTAACTCTTCATATGACAATTTTTTTATTGCAGTAAATATATATATATAATAAAACATCTGCCGTTTCAGCAGTCTTCACATGTACAGTTTAGTGACATTAATTATATTTATCATGTTGTTCTTCCATCACACTTATCTGTCCCCAAATTATACCATCACCTTTAACAGAAGCTCAGCGTCCCCTAAGCATTGAGTCCTCCTTCCCCCCTCCCTCTCACTTGTCCCTGGTAACAACCTATAAACTTTGGTAGATTTTGTAAGTCATTTTCTACAGAGAGAATAGAAAGCTAATTTGACCTTTTCTTCCAGGGCTTAGGGTATGTTCATGTGAACGTGGCCCCGCACCTTTGTTTCTTAGTGTCGGGTCTTGACAGTAAGTGAGAAGAAGGAATATTTCTGGAAGCTATCTGATATGGACACAGCTAGCAATAGCTTAGGTATACATGGAAATAATGGCAGACCACGTAGATACATCCAGCTAAACCCATCGAAGATTTCTGCAGCTCAGCTTCCTCTTGGCTTCCCTTGATTACAAAAATACCTTCAGCTGCACCACCACCATCTGACATGAGGGAAGTCAGAGTGGAAGAAGCAGCAGTCTTAATGGATTGTGGTTAAAATAGCTTTGGGATTCCCAGTGTTTTGCTACTTCAAACAATGTACAGGGGCTATCCTCATATTTCTATGCAAATGTGTAAGTATACCTGTTGGATGAATTCCTAGAGGTTAAATTGATGGATCAATTATTTTTTTCTTCTAGTGCTTTTATGAGTCTTTTCCTCTTTTTTTTAACTATTAAATTTTTAATACATATGGAACTTATTTTGGTATCAGGAGTAAAGTATAGATTTAGCATTATTCTTTTCTAGATGGCTATACAGTTCCTAGGATTATTTATCAAGTTCTGCATCTTTTCCCCCTGTCATATCGGAATTTCATATATATTTAGGTCTATATTTGGCCTCCATTCTTTTAGATTTTCTTTTATGTCCTAAATATGAAACCTTAGTAAAGTTTCATAGTTTTCTTCATAATGGTTTGCACTTCCTTTGTTAGGTGTATATCTGTTTTATAGTTTTAATAGTTATTGTGAATTACATTTTTAAATTACATTGTCTCATTTTGGGGATATATAAGAAAATGAGTGACAATGAAAGAGTATGTCTGTCATTTACTCTGCTGGTTTACCAAAATTTCTTATTTAGTTCTAGTACCTTTTCAGTTTATTCTTTTGGCTTTTCTTTTTCTTTTTTAAATTACACGTAAGCAGTGCAGTACAATTATTAAAGAATCAAACCATACAGCAACGTGAATCTCCTCCTTCATTGCCCCTGCCCCATTCCCATCCTTTCCTCAGAGGTAATCATTGTCATCAGTTTAATGTATGTACTTTTGGATTTTTTAAAAGCATTTATACACAGATACATATAGAAATATACTGTTTTTCATTAACTTATAGGATCATGCCGTCCGCATTGCTCTGCAGATTGTCTTTTTTCTGTCTTTAGATTTTTCTGTGTTTGTGCATATAAAAAAAAAAGTATTTAAATGATCAAAAGCAGTGCTCATCAGACTTCAATGTGCCTATGAATCAGTCACCTAGAGATCTTGTTAAAATGCCAGTTCTCATTCAGAGGGCCTGCGGTGGGGCCAGAGAGATGATGCCGGTGTTGTCTGTCCCAGAGGACACTTGGAGCAGAAATGCTGTAACATATTCCTCAGTTAGATGTACCCCCCCAAAAAACAAAACCAAACCTGTTGCCGTTGAGCCAATTCTAATTCGTAGCAACCCTATAGGACAGAGTAGAACTGCCCCGAACGGTTTCCAAGGAACAGCTGGTGGATTTGAACTATCAACCTTTTGGTTAGTAGCCGAGCTCTTTAACCACTGTGCCACCAGGGCTCCAGATGTACCATAGTTTATTTAATTATTATCCAGTGGCTAAAAACATTGAGCTTTTCCTGCAACCACAAATAGTACATCAGTGCACATTGGAATTTTTCTGTAAGAGAGAGATTTTCTTGACTGTTCTAAGTGGACGTTTATTGCCATAGTGTGGTGGGTGGGTGGGGAAAGATTTCTCCAACCGCATTCCCGTATTTTAATTTATTTCATTGCGTTAGTTAGGACCTCCAGTGCAATGTTGAACAATGATTATCTGATGGGAATGTAAAATTGGTACAGCCTGTGGAAATATTTATCAAAGTTTTGAATATGATAACACCCTGACCTAGTTACTCCTTCTAGGAATCTATCATTCTGAAAGGCTTGCACATGTGTACAAGGCTACATATTACAGCATTTGCTGTAATAGGAAAATTTTTAAAAAACCTAAAACACCAAAAATGTGAATAGTGATTATTTCCAGAGAGGGTAGTGATAGGGGATTTGAGGCTTAGTAAAGAGGGAGCTTTATTTTTTCTGTATCCTTTACACCTTCTCTACTGAGTATTTACTCACCTTCTTAAATTTGAAAAGGAAAGTAGAGAGAAGGAAGGAGCCCTGGTGGCACAGTGGTTAAGAGCTACGGGCACGCTACAGCTGCTAACCAGAAGGTCGGCAGTTCGAATCCGCCAGCTGCTCTTTGCAAACCCTATGGAGCAGTTGTCCTCCATCCTGTAGGGTCGCTATGACTCAGAATTGACTTGACAGCAACGGGCTTTTGGTTTAGTTTAGAGAGAAGAAGAGATGGCAAGAGAACTCTCAGTCAACACAAAGAAGTAACTGATAAAAAGAAGCAGGGAGCAGATGAATCCAAAGCGTACAATAGTCAATACAGTTTTCTTAAATATGCAGTACGTGAAACTGGTGAGATTTCAGATAGTGCAGAAACTTGGTGACAAGTCACTGTCTTGTCTTTTTTTCCAGTTTACCTGTTTCCCAGTTGCCCTCCTGTGAGATAACTAGTGGGCCACTTATCTGTATATTCTTCTAAGCATCAGTATCAGTTATATCTCTCTTTTGAACTTGCATCCAAATAGCGCTGTATCTTTTTTTTTTTTTTAAACATTGTACCTTTCTGTCTTACTTTACAACTTATTAAGGACGTGACTTTATTATCCTTCTCTCTCATGTAGTATCCATCACAATGTCTTTGTAGCTTAGTAGTTGATAATTAAATATTTGCTTAGTGATTGAGCAAATGAACGAATTCTGTGGCCCTTGAAGTCACAGAATTGAGGTGCTCTCTCTGTGTATAAAATTGTGATGATATTTATACAAGCCATCTCCTTTAGTGACCCACTAATTGGGGTTCTGAAGGAGCCCTGGTGGCATACTGGTTAAAGCAGTCGGCTGCTAACAGAGTGGTTGGTGATTCAAAACCACCAGCGGCTCTGTTGGAGAAAGATATGGCAGTCTGCTTCCGTAGAGATTTACAGTCTTGGAAACCCTGTGGGGTCGCTGTGAGTCAGAATCGACTCGACAGTGGGTTTTTGGTGTGGAAATGTGGGGTTTTTACTTGTTGGCGTGACTGAGTATCATTTGAGAGAGCTTGTTAAAAATGTGGATTTTGTAGCCTTACCTTTTGGAATTTTCAAACTTGAGGTGTGAGGCGTAGGGTTCAACATTTTTCTGAGAATCTCTGCAGGTAGTCTGTGTAGCTCACTTGGAGAAAACACTGCCCTAAGGCCTTTGTGTGCTGCTACAAGACTGGAAGCAGAGCTGCAAGTTGAGCTCAGCTACTTGGAGAGCAGTTCTAATGTACTTACAGTGCCAAGTGAATCCACCTTGAGGCACCCAAGCCGCCTATATCTAGATGTGGTATGCAGTTAATGTTCAGGGTAACACTGGGACATTAAGCAGAGATTAAGCATATTCAATCTTGTTAAGAAAGGGGAGCCTATAATTTAGTAAAAAAAAAGCTTTTGTGAATTCTATAAAATAGTAATAATAAAAAGAATATATAGAGCATAGTTTCTCAAATTTAAGTGCTTAAGGGCCCTAAAATCTTAAGTTTGAGAAAGATTGTGTTAGGGTTAAATGCTGTAGTCACTGAGCCAGCTTGTTAACATAAACACAAATGTGGACGCTGAAATTACTTAGTAAGATTTTATGTATGAACAGTTTAAAACAAAATTTAAAACTCATGCAGAAAACTCAAGGACACCCAAGAATAAATAGATTTATGAATCTCTGTTGGAGAAACAATGGTAAACAACATTGAATCCTTGAGAAAGTGGGAATCCTTGGAGAATTCCTATCCTGGACATCTAATTCTCTGGTAGTGCTGATTAATGGGATTTTTAGAATTCAAGTAACTATTCCTTCAACAAATATGTATTGAGCACCCTCTAAGGTTTAAGCTGCTGAGGTTTCTGTGAAAATTAGGGCAGTGATGGGATAAGAATGGGGAAGAGAAATGGGAACCAGTGAATCAGGGAAAGCTTCTCAAAGGAAATACTTTTAATTGAGATCTGAAGGATGAGTACCTGTTAGCTAAGGTGGGAAGATGGTTAAGGAGAGGCAGTAAGACTGGAGCTGGGGGTGTGGGAGTGGAAGGATAGAAATACTATTTCAAAGTTGTGTGGCAACTTTGTCATAAATGTTGCTTCACTGTTAAGATTTTACCTGTTTCTCACTGTTAAGATTTCACCTATTTGACGCAGTCACCTTTGTTGGAACAGGAAGCATTCTCAAGAAATGTTGGAGGGTTCTAATGTATTTTTGCTTTGTTAGTTGAACCAGTACATACAGCAGATTTGTGATTAAACTGTCAGACAATATCCTTGAAGGGATTTCATGCTATTAAATGCTTGGTTTTTATTTGTTGGTGTTTTGTTTTTGGTTTTTTAATGAAGAACTTAAATGTAATTTTGTGAATTAAAGAGTCTGCTGCAAGTGTGTGGTTTAACATAAAATGGACAAAGGTGCTTTATTTCTCTACTTAAAGAGCCTTTTAAGACTTTCAGTGCATAAGCCTTCAAAATCAAAGAATGGAAACTCCAACAATTCAGAGCTAGTGTAAATGAAAACTGTTATAACCCTCCAAATCATAGCGTAATAAAGTAACCGTAAAACATTGGTGTTGGCCCTGTATTATTTTCTGTTTGAATTGAATGGCAATTTTCAGCATTATATAGCAGTAATGGAATTAAGTGATGTTTCTAGTAAAAATTTTGCAAGTATAATATGTTTTAGTATTAAATTCTTATGCATTTAGCAATTAAAATTATTCTTGTAATGATGATGGCATTAGAAGGGATAGGGAACTGTCAAAGAGGATTTGAAGCTTAATTATCTCTTTGGTAACGAAATGCATAATCTTCCATTACAGCACTTATTTTCTTATGGTAATTGACTCATTTGCTCTCTGGTTATCAATTTAGCTTCCCAACCACAAACATCTGCTCGTACATTGTGTTTAATTGGTATGAATGTTATCTACAGAATAGTTAAAATCCAGAGAACATTTTAAAGGCATTATTTTATAATTCATGAAAGGGACAAGTAAATGATGAACATTGTTTTGATGTTTTTTGTCCAGTAGTCTTTGAAAGTCTGTTTACTAAAAATACATACTAAAATTACATTAATTTGAATTGAATTTTTTAAAGAGGATTTTGCTGTGTTTTCCAGAATTATTTATTCTGCCTTAAGGGGAGCCTCAGTCCTTTAGATTCAACAATATGTCAGTTGCCTGGAAACATAGTATCATAGTGATTACGGGTGTAGAGTTTGAAGGTAGAAAAAATTGTTTAGTGTGTTACTAGGTAATCCTAAAGTAGAGGAGTGGAGGTAAGTTAGGTGTTGCTGTCAAGTCAGTTCCGACTCATAGGGACTACGGGTAGGGAAGAGCGGTTACAAGCTAGACTTGAGCATACTGTAAAATCTCACAAAGCAATTCCTGAAAATGGAAAGGAAAATTAAACAATGACAGTGAATGTCAATCCGGTTGGTAGTCTAGCCACACAGAAAGTTACTCTTCCAGGTGAATTTAAAACAGTAAGGGGACTGCACATACCTAGTGGAATATACTTTCAGGGCAAAAAGAAGTATAAACATCTTTCAACTGTTTTTCCTTATATTGTTGGTAGAAATGTTGGTATTGTTTTTCTGAGGCTAAACAAACAAACAAAAAAATCCAGTTGCCATCGAGTCGTTTCCAACTCATAATGACCCTACTGGACAGAGTAGAACTACCTCATAGGGTTTCCAAGGAGCGGCTATGGATTCGAACTGCCCACCTTTGGGTTAGCAGCCTGAGCTCTTAACTACTGTACCATCAGGGCTCCATTCTGAGACTACTGGGTATAAAATAAGTAAGTTATTATGTTTGTGTCTTTGAGGACAGAGATTTTTGGCTTGAGAGAAGGGGAGATACAGATGGAAAAATAATAAGGTTCAGCTAAAACCTGTAGTCCTGATTTTAATTGGAAACATCTCTGTGAAAAGATGATGAATTTTTTCTTTAAAAGAGTACATTTTTTTGCAGCTTTGTCTACCAAAAAAAAAGGAAAAAGAAAAAAGCTTAAAAACAGTGACCAGGAGAAGCTAAAGACCAGTAGGGTCACGTCAAAGATGGGATAATTTGAGCATAAAAAGAATAGTAAGTGGGTTGAAGTAAATGAAACGCACTTTAATCCATGAGTTCATAGTAATACTTAAAAAAAAATAAAAACCACATACACATATACTCAGTTGACCCCCTTTGGGAGAGACAACCAGCTCATTACTTTGAAGACTAAGTAAAGGAAAAGGATCAAGGACTTTCCCTGCCCTTTTTGTAGAGAACTATATACTCTAGAATAACCAAATAATTGATGAAAGATGTATCTCTCTGTAGAAGGAGTGATAGAATAAGAATATTATCATTTTGCAAAAAAAAAAAAAAAAGAGTATTGCCATTTTGCAACTCCTAATAAGCAATGATTATCAAGGGCTGTTAACATTACAAAAAGAGAAACAGTTACACGATAGGAACCTCCTGATGGAAGGACATGGCACTGCCTAGTCTTCAAAAAAAAAAAAGAAGAAAAACCTGACTCAAATCAAACCTCCTCTGTATTTAACTGCCAGTTTATAGGAAGAACATGTTAAACACCACCCATTTATGGGAAGAATATGTTAAACATCAGCAAAAGACAGACTGCACGAAACTTTACAGGATAAATGGCTTGGTTCTTCAATAAATAAACAGCAAAATAAGAGTTGATGGAGGAACTCATAGATTAAAAAAAACTTAAGAAACAAATTAATACCAGTGTATGTGTCTTGTTTGCCTGATTCAAATAAAATAACTAAATTTTGAAAACATAGACCAGTTAATAAAATATGAATACCCCGTTGCTGTTGAGTCGATTCCTACTCATACCGACCCTACAGGACAGAGTAGAACTGCCCCACAGGGTTTCCAAGGCAGTAAGTCTTTATAGAAGCAAACTGCCATATCTTTCTCCCATAAAAGGGGCTGGGAGGTTTGAACTAGAGACCCTTCAGTTGGCAGCCAACTGCTGTAACCACTATACCACCAGGGCTCCTGAATACTGACTGCATAATTGATGATTTTAAGGAATTCTTGTTGATTTGGGTGGGTGAGTGGGTATCCTGATGATGGTATTGTGGTTATGTTTGGGAATAAGATTTGTTGTCTTGTAGAGATACATACTTAGGTATTTATGTAAGAAATAACATGATAGCTAGAATTTGCTTCAAAATGACTGGGGACAAGCCAGGGTGGGTTGGAGTGTAGATGAAACATTATTGGCCGTAAGTTGAAAGTTGTTGAAGCTGGTGACAGGTATTTGGGGCTTTATTATTCTATTCTCCTTAAGTCTATAAAATAAGAACTTTAAAAAGATAGAGAAAGAGAATGTAAGGTTTGGAGCCAGAGTGCCTAGGTTTAAAATCTAGATCTCACTGACTAAGGCTTTATGACTGTGTGAAATTTACTTAGCCTTTCCTTGTCCTAATGTCCTCATTTGTAAATGGAAATAATAATAGTACCTAAATAATAGGGTTGTTGTGAGAACTAAATAAGTGGAAAAAACCCATTGCTGTGAAGTCGCTTCCAACTCATAGCGACCTTATAGGACAGAGTAGAACTGCCCCATAGGGTTTTCAAGGAGTGGCTGGTGGATTTGAACTGCTGACCTTTTGGTTAGCAGACATGCTTTTATCCACGGTGCCTCCAGGGCTTCAATAAGTGAAAAGCACTCAAAAATGTTAGTTATTAATTACCATACATTGAAGATATAAACTGTATAAAATCAGAGTTGGTTATCTTAGTATACTTAGGAATAGTCTAGTTGAGTTCCCTTATTTAGTACAGGAGCAAACTGAAACCTATGGATTTGAAACTCGTGTTCAGTAAAATACCCAGTGGTAGGACCAGAACGTAAGTGTAGGTCTTGACTCCCAGTTGTTACAACTATCTTGCAGTAAATCATTATTGAAGAATATTGAAGTAAACTCACATATCTGGTTCTCGAATAAAAAATTGCAGGATTGCAAATATTTTCATTTTACCTACATCTAAAATGTAATTTGAACGAAAACTCCAAGCTGTTCTTGTTTGTTTGCTTTGAAAAGGAACAGGGACACTTTAAAAATAAGTCTAAATTTTATCTGGGGAAAAAAACCTAAACAAACATGTTAGGAAAATTAGAAGGAAATAAAGGAGTAAAAGGAGAATCCTGCTGTACCTAATAATAAAAATATTGTATAGTTACAATAATGAAGTGTGTGATTCTGGCCCAGGAACAGACAGATCAGTGAGACCCAGAAATAGACCCAAGAGTACATAAAATTTTAATATTACAACTGACATTTCAAATCAGTTATTCTTTTGGGACAACTGGGCTTGCCATTTAGAAAAATATAAAGGTAGATATTTATATCAGTGAATTCCAGATTGTTTCATAGAAATACAATAAGAAAATGCAAATGAATATTTTTATAGTATGGAAGCAGAGAAAACCTTCAAGTAAGAATAATAAAATGCAGACGCCGAAAAGGAGGGGACTGATAAATATTACCACATAAAAATGTAAAACTTTGGTACAACGGGAGAGGTGCCTTAAGTTAAAAGACAAAAGAAAAAACAAAGAAGAAATATTGGCAGTGTCTATGACCTGGAGTTAATAAAAAAAAGTTAATAGCTTACTTTATTAGTCAAAGTCCAGTCTGGAGCCAGAAACCACACCAGTAATTTAAACAGGGAAAATTTAATATAAAGAAGTATTAACTAGTCAGACTCTTCTACCCTGTCCTGTAGGGTCGCTATGAGTTGGAATCGACTTGATGGCACTGGGTTTTCTGGGTTTAACTAGTCAGAGGTGTTTAACTACTAAAACAGTTAAAATAGGACTCTGAAGAACAGAAATAGAAAATATAGGAATCAGTTACTACCTCTAGGGCTGAGGGCGAGAAGTGAAGGAAGCAGCAAACTTGGAAGAGGGCTTGACCAGTCAAGGCTGAGATTCAGACCTTGCTGGAGAAAATATAGCTGCTGTCAAAGGCTGCAACCATGCCCCAAAACTGATCCACAGGAAATCACCCACTAGAATGCTACAGGCTTGAGCTAGTGTGCAGAAAGCCACCTGCTGGGGTGCCATGGGCCTGAATGGATGATGCACAGGAAGTTTTCCACTGGGCTGCCATGAGTCACAGCTGGTGTGCTGAAGCTGTCCATTGGGATGCTGTGGGTTGGAGCCAGTATGCAGAAAACCACCTGTTGGAGTGCTGCAGAAACTTAACCAGAGACTGAGTGGAGAAACTTGGAGGAGGTTGAAGATCTCTAGGTCCACCCCACCCCCACATACACTCTAGCAGCCACACCATAGGGGCAAGAAGAAGAGCACACCCAACCTGAAAGATGAGCTGCGCTTTGTAGTGTCTCTCTAGTATCCTTTACTGACAAATCTCACATTCTACCAGCTGGCAACGGTTCACATTCATTATTGCAAAAAAGGGTGGATTTGGAACTGAGAGGCCAGAAATTGATAACTGGCAGACTTACTATGTGAGGAATTCTTAGCAGTGGATAGAAAGTTGTGAACACTCGTGTTGAAAAAAATGGACACAGTACATGCATAGAAAATTCAGAAATACAAATGGCTAATCAGCGTTTAAAAGGATAGTCAAATTCACTATTAGTAATTTCTCTGATTGCATCTTGTTGCACAAATTTATGTTTTCTGTATTCTCCATCACTGTGAGTATGTTGTTTCTTAAGATTATACATTCTTTCCCTCCTTGTCTCCTACTGTTTGCCTAGAGCTCTGTGCTCTTAGTCTTCATTTACCCAAGTTACGAAGCTAGTCTGGACTTCTTCGCAGGGCCTGCCCTAGCCAGTGCAATAAGGCAAGAAAATGAAAAAAGGAAAGTCGATTGGAAACGAAGATGTAATACTGACTCTACTCACAGATGTAGTTGTCTGTGTATGTAATCCCAGAGAGTCTACACAAAATCTACTAGAACTAGCAAATGAGTTTAACAGGATCACAAGCTATAAGATCAGTATACATAAATCAATTTCATATCTGTATACTAGCAATGAGCAATTGGAAATTTACAAAAAATTTTTAAGTACTTGAAATACTTAGAGCTAAACCTAGCAAAATATGAGTAAGATTTTTGTATCCTAAAAATATGAAACATTGATGAGAGAAAAAAAGTTTAAATAAATAGAAAGGAAGACTCAATATTGTTAAGATGCCAGGTTGCCCCAAATTCAACACAATTCCAATTAAAGTCCCAGCATACATTTTAGCTCAACAATAGGGTTATTGTTACTGCCATTGTTGTTATTTAACAGAAATAGCCTATGATAGAGCTTGCTGCTTCCTTGTTACTTGAAAATTTCAGGCAGGGGTCAGGAAGACTGCTTGTCAAGGGTGTTGTATAGGAAATTATACCATTAAAGTAGGAAGTTCAACTAGGTGGTCTTCGTTGACCCTTTTAATTCAGAATCGTATGAATCCGTTATTTATGTCAGTGATTTACAACTCTGGGGCTAGAGGTAAGGGAAATACTGAAATATTCGGAGAGGCTTTTTCAAATACTTAGACGCTTTTTCTAAAGATGTCACTTACTCTTCCACCCTTGAAAACTATTTCATGTAACGAGGGACGTTACTAATGGGAGTGTGTTGCAGGAGTGAACTGTTTTCGGCCTCTGTGACATTTATATTGCATACATTTTTTCTCACTCATCAAGCTGACTGAAAAGGAAGATTATCCATCTTCTCAACTCTTTGAATTTTAATTATGGCTTTTCCAAAATGGTATAAATCTTAAAGTGTTCTTTAATATTCATTTTTAGACAGCTCGGCATATTCATATTTTCAATTTCTTCAACATAGTTGGCTTAGTAATTATTTCTATACAAGGTGCTAGGGAAACTCAGAAATTATCTTTGTAATTATTCTTTCAGTTAATTACACCAGAAAACTGATTTTTTAAGATATTTTGTACCTAAATTCTAGTTTTTATAGTATATGCCAAATATGTGAACGTATCAAATAATAAGTCAAAATCTGTGAACTTTATGATTTAAAAAATTGGTGGAAGTAACATATAACTACCTATTTTTATTCTGATAAATATCTTAATTTCTTTTTATTTTAAAGCCCAACCTGAATTCCTGAAGCAACCTGCTAATATATATGCCCATGAATCTATGGATATTGTATTTGAATGTGAAGTGACTGGGAAACCAACTCCCACTGTGAAGTGGGTCAAGAATGGTGATATGGTTATTCCAAGTGATTACTTTAAGATTGTAGTAAGTATTTTTCAAAGGACATTTTATCTCTGAAACTTTTAAATGTCTTTAAGTATAATCATTAAGAGATCAATGATCTTGCATATGCCAGTTTATGTTCTGCAAATGAAGGTAGAAAAATTCATGTAGAATGTAACCTCTTCATTAACTGATTTGAAAGCTGAGCCCAGAAATATGTCAGTAGCTTATGTAAGACCACATAGCAGATCCGTGGCTGAACTCAGCTAAAGCCCAGATCTCCTGACCAACAGTCTAGTACTCTTACTCAGACACATTGGTACTCTTACTCAAATACCAAAAACCAAAATCAAACCCACTGCCATCTAGTCGATTCTGACTCATAATGACCCTGTAGGACAGAGTAGAACTGCCCCGTAGAGTTTCCAAGGAGCGCCTGGCGGATTTGAACTGCCGACCTTTTGGTTAGCAGCCGACCTTTTGGTTAGCAGCCGTGGCATCTAACCACTACACCACAGCAGCCACCATTTTCTGAATAATGATTTTGTGTGTTTATATATGTGACCAATTGTGATTTTTAGGTTTCTGTTCAAGGTGCAGAAAGCTGTCCCTTGAAGCATGTTCTGCTGGTCCTTTGGAAAAATATATCAGGCTAGTAATGCAACTGAGATAATAAACACTTAGAAAAATGATAAATGTTATACGACACTTAACTAAAAATCGTATGTTGTTGTTAGGTGTTGTCGAGTCAGTTCTGACTCATAGCGACTGTTTGTACAACAGGGCGAAACACTCCCTGGTCCTGCACCATCTTCACAATCGTTACTATGCTTGAGCCTCCACTGTGTCAGTCCATCTTGCTGAGGGTCTTTCTCTCTTTCACTGGCCCTCTGCTTTACCAAGTGTGATGGATGTCCTTCTCCAGGGACTGATCCCTCCTGGTAAAAAAAAAAAAAAAACATATACTGGTGCATAAAACCAAAAAACCAAACCCACTGCTTTCGAGTTGATTCCAACTCATAGTGACCCTATAGGGCAGAGTAGGACTGCCCCATAGGGTTTTCAAGGAGCAGCTGGTGGATTCGAATTGCTGACCTTTTGGTTGGCAGCTGAGCCATCAGGGCTCCTACTGATGCCTAACCCACTAAAAACCCTTCTAAATAAATATTACCCAGTGTTGGACAATTGGTGTAACAATATAGATTATAAAGATTCTTTTAAAAAGTAAATAATGTTAAATATATTTAAGTGTACTCAGCCATAATTGCTTTCTGCTTTTTATATAGTAAATGCTTAGCTACTATCACCATCATCGTCATCATCTGATATCCTAGTAATAGAATTACCCAGCTTTTAGTAGGAAGGATTAATGACATACCTTAAAATGCATGCATGACATTCATAGCACTGATCAGAAGCAATTATGGCTGTTAAAGACGTAATGTCTCGTTACAAGTTTGCCGTATAAGTAATTCATTCTTTAGTAGAAATCTGTTTCCTATTTTTGAAATGCATAATCTCGTAAATGACTAAAAGTAGTTCTAAAGTATTTAGCATTAACTGAATAACAACCTGTTCTGGTTAAATCAACAATTTTACTATTAGTATGCTATTTTTTTTTCTTTTATTAAAGCTATTTAGTATTGTATAATATTGAAGCAAGGATGGTGACACTGCGTCTTAGATACTTTTGGACTTGTTGTCAGGAGGGATCAGTCCCTGCAGAAGGACATCGTGCTTGGCAGAGTACAGGGTCAGCGGAAAAGAGGAAGACCCTCAATGAGGTGGATTGACACAGTGGCTGCAACAGTGGGCTCAAGCATAACAACGATTGTAAGGATGGCGCAGGACTGGGCAGTGTTCCATTCTGTTGTGCACAGGGTCGCTATGAGTCGGAACTGACTCAACGGCATCTAACAGGAACAACAACAGTATTGTATCATTAACAGTTTAAGAATTTTGAACTAATATTCATCAATCAAATCATAATATTTATGTTTTTCTTGCTCAGAAGGAACATAACCTTCAAGTTTTGGGTCTGGTGAAATCAGATGAAGGATTCTATCAGTGCATTGCTGAGAATGATGTTGGAAATACGCAAGCTGGAGCCCAGCTGATAATCCTGGAGCATGGTAAGGGGGCTGAAACAGGAAGATGAAGGAGGGCTGGCTGTGTTTGAGAAGCTAGTCATCTGTCAGGAAGCCTCAGAATCAGTAACCTTTTTGTAGAGGCCAATGTATAGCATAACTAAGAGAAAAAGAAATAGTAATGTAAGTCAGCTCTGTAGCTTAAAATTACCAAGAATCATAATTTTGGATTACATTGAAAAGGCATTGATACTAAGAAAAATGGACAATTGTAGTCTTACACAAATGAATGTCTTTCAGATTTTAATCATTATAATCTCACAAATACATTTCTGCCCTCTTAAGAATAACTTCTAAAAGTAATGTTTTTTCTTCAGTTTTTCTAAAATAAAATTAAACTGCCTTTTCTGATTATTAGCAAAAAAAAAAAAAAATGCTTATTATGAAAAATTCAGACAACAGTGAAAGCAATTAAAGGAAAAAAAAAAATCAACCTTGAATCAATCAGGGTCCAATCAGGAGAAACCCCGTAGTAATTTGAACAGGGAAAGCTTTAATATAAAGAATTATTAACTATAACAAGGGATTGGAGTAACAAGGGGTTGGTAGTAAGTAAAGAGAACTCTAAGAAATACAGATAGTCCCTGATTTACAATGGGATTCCGTTCTGACAACTACTCCATTTTAAGTCAGTTCTGACATAAATTGAATACTTTTTTTTTTTTTCAGTTTTCATTATTATTGCCTTTTATTATCAGTATCTTTACAAATCTGATCTTTGTCTTCGAGGACTGGAAACATTACATCTGAGAATGATAATATTAGGAAATTATGCACTGCAACATTGTATGTAGTACATGTTACTATTGATAAGATGTACAAAAAAAGAAAACAGTCGTAGTGTGGTTTGTCATAACTCAAATACGCCATAAGTTGGGGACTACCTGTACAGGAATGACAGATAGAAGGAGCAGCCACTACCCCTAAGTCAGAGATACAGTGCCCAAGGAAGAACCCTCCTCCTCTACCCTGAGAGCTGAGATCCAGACCTTGCTGGAGAAGGCTCAGCCATGGCTTACTGGATGGTAGAGAAGTTGCTGTAGCGCTGTACTGGTGAAACATGTTCAGAATCAGCTCTCTAAAGTGCTAGGGAAAGCCGCCAACCAGGGAGGACTGAGCGTTGAGGGAAGCTGCTGGAACCTGGAATCTGCTGAGAGAACAGTGGTACCAGCAAGCAAGACCCCTTCCCTCCTATGACGTAGCTCCAGTGCCCTCTACTGATAAAAGCTTCACAGCTTGTGCCAGCTGGCAAAGCAAAAATATCTGAAGGGCACAGCTTAACTTTTACAAAACAGACAGTGAAGTTTGAATTTTGAGCTGAGAGGCAATAAATTGATAACCGGCATACACCCCAAATCCTACCAACTAGGTGTACTGCATATGAACATATACAGGTAGCTAGATAGCAGTTCTGCTCTGTCCTATAGGGTCACTATGAGTCGGAACTGACTTGATGGCAGCAGGTTTGTTTTTTTCTTCATATGTTAGTCTGTGATCATACCCTTCCCTGTTTATTGGAAATGATTTAGAAGCGTATCAACTGTTGCATCTTGGCAGAATGCCTGAGTATGATTACCAAAAAAGGCACAAACCAAGTCAGTGAGATAGATAGGCTTATTTCTTCTTACTAGTGGCAGTGATTTTCCTTAGTAAACTTTGTAGCTATCTTGGGGTATATTTACATGGAACTGAGCAAAGGCACTTCAGTTTATTTGTGTTGGTATTACCATTTTAAATCTAAATCTAAAAGTATAAATGGTTGGCTATACTTGGAGGTCCCTAAACTAATCCTCAGTATCTTTTGAAAATGCTTTGATAGTATAATAATCATGGTTACAGTGTGTGTATGTCTTTCTTTTTTGAGACAGTTTTCATGGGCTGGTGAGTTTTTTTAATGGCCTTGTCAGGGATGCATTAAGGATGGGTGGATTGCTTTCTGTTCTATCTTCGTAAGATAAATATTTATGTGGAAAAGCTAAAAGGGGAAATATAACAATCTATAAGAACTGGCCTGTGCCTTCCAGGAGTTTACACTATAATCAGGAAGGTAAGAAATGTATACAGCTTTAATACTAGTCCATAATAGGTGCTATTTGTATAGTACAAATGAAACAGCATAAAATTCCAAAGAGAATTGTACCTTTGTGAACAGAGAAGGTTTTTTTTTTTAAATTTTTATTGAGCTTCAAGTGAACGTTTACAAATCAAGTCAGTCTGTCACATATAAGTTTATATACACCTTACTCCATACTCCCACTTGCTCTCCCCCTAATGAGTCAGCCCCTCCCGTCTCTCCTTTCGTGACAATTTTGCCAGCTTCCAACTCTCTCTATCCTCCCATCCACCCTCCAGACAGGAGATGCCAACACAGTCTCAAGTGTCCACCTGATACAAGTAGCTGACTCTTCATCAGCATCTCTCTCCTACCCACTGTCCAGTCCGTTCCATGCCTGATGAGTTGTCTTCAGGAATGGTTCCTGTCCTGGGCCAACAGAAGGTTTGGGGACCATGACTGCCAGGATTCCTCTAGTCTCAGTCAGACCATTAAGTCTGGTCTTTTTATGAGAATTTGGGGTCTGCATCCCACTGATCTCCTGCTCCCTCAGGGGTTCTCTGTTGTGCTCCTGTCAGGGCAGTCATCGGTTGTGGCCGGGCACCAACTAGTTCTTCTGGTCTCAGGATGATGTAAGTCTCTGGTTCCTGTGGCCCTTTCTGTCTTTTGGGCTCATAGTTATCCTGTGACCTTGGTGTTCTTCATTTTCCTTTGATCCAAGTGGGTTGAGACCAATTGATCCATCTTAGATGGCCGCTTGTTAGCATTTAAGACCCCAGACGCCACATTTCAAAGTGGGATGCAGAATGTTTTCATAATAGTATTATTTTGCCACTTGACTTAGAAGTCCCCTTAAGCCATAGTCCCCAAACCCCCGCCCTTGCTCCGCTGACCTTTGAAGCATTCAGTTTATCCTGGAAACTTCTTTGCTTTTGGTCCAATCCAGTTGAGCTGACCTTCCATGTACAGAGTATTGTCCTTCCCTTCACCTAAAGTAGTTCTTATCTACTAACTAATCAGTAAAAAACCCCTCTCCCACCCTCCCTCCCTCCCCCCCTTGTAACCACAAAAGTATGTGTTCTTTTCAGTTTATACTATTTCAGAGAAGATTTTTCATGGAAAATCTTTCTTTTGTAGTAGGCCTTGAGTGGTAAGATTTCCTGGTGTTAGAAAGAGGACATGGACTAGTCAGGAAATACAGTCAGAACAGTTAGAGTGCCTGTTCCTATGGGAAGGTGGTCTGTAAAGGCGGAGTAGGACCAGACTGAGACTGGTCTTCATTATAAGCAGTCAAAGCAGTGCTGTAGTAGGGCAGTCTGATGGTTTAGGTTTTAATTAGAGGAAGGAGAGGAGACTGGTTGAAGCAGTGTTGGTATAACAGACCATTGTGTACTAGAGAAATGAAAAGCAAGGGTCCTATGAAAGAGATGTCAGTGATTGATCTGCTTCAGGTTTTATTAATTGAATGGATATTAGACGTGATGAAGAAGTCAGAGATACTTTCAGGGTTTCATCTGGATGACTGAAAGAATGGCAATGCCTTTACAAAAATAGAAAAGGAAGGTGAAGTGAAGTAGAAGGGGAAATCTGCTTCTGCTCAGGATGTAAAGAGCTTGCAGAGAATGTCCCACCCTCAGAACAAGAAGAAGCTCGATAATCTACTAAATTATAATTTGTCCTCAGCAGAGACCTGAGTTGGCAAAGCAACCAAGTAACCTAAATGCCCCCACTTGCCAAGGAGATGGGTATGGTCATATGAATTTTTTTACCTTTGGCAGAGCATGAGAAAAAGAGATGGTTGCTATAAAAGTGGATAAAAAGAAATCAGTTAAAGTTTTAGCTGATTGTTAGGCCAAGAAGGGGCTAGCATCTTAGTTTGGAATATCTGGGGACCCCATATACAAGGAGAGTTCACACTTGTTTCAGAGATAAAGGGTTTTCTCTTCTCTCTGTCCTCCAGAACACAAAGAGCCGTTGCTACTGGAGGAAGGAGAAAAGAGAAAACCCTTTATCTCTGAAATATGTGCAGAAACCATTTTTGGGCCCCAGGATCCTACACCAATACCAAGAAGAGGTCTTTTATAATTGGGGAGGAGTAGAAAATTCCCACACAAGACCAACCACAAATAAAAGGTAGACTTTGGCTGCCATAGAAAGGAGAAGCACAGGGCCTAACTAAGACTTAAGGCTGGACCAGGACAAAGATTCTCACCTGTCCCGACCATGAGCCTAACACTGAGTAATAAACAAAAGCTCTCTACTGCTGGAGGAAGGGTAAGACCATAGAGACCAAAAACCTGTTACAGTCGAGTCACTTCCTACCCATAATAACCCTATAGGACAGAGTAGAACTGCTCCATAGAGTTTTCAAGGAGTGCCTGCTGGATTTGAACTGCCAACCTTTTGGTTAGCAGCCATAGCACTTAACCACTATGCCACCAGGGTTTCCAGATCATGGAGAGGGATCCCTTTTTGGTGTAGGTATGCAGGAGTGGTTAAAAGAAGAAACAGGAAAGTTGAGAAAAAACGCTTTGGCTTCTCATTCTTAATATTAAGTACAAGACCGTAAAAATGTACTAGTAGAGGGATTTGAAACCTGTGGTGTGCTGAAAGTAACTATAACAACAGTAAAATTCGAACCAAGCTCAGCTCCTGACTAGATTGACTAAACCCCTCCACACTAATGGATTGGCAGAAGAATAGGTGTACCTGTTTTTAGGTGTAAATAATAATTGTTTCAGTCTCTCCTGTTCACCATGGTCAGCATTCTATCAAAAATTATTAACACGTACATCTAGCTCAATTGGTATAACATAGCTTATAAAGAAAATGTTCTACATCCTACTTTGGTGAGCAGCATCTAGGGTCTTACAAGTTTGTGGGTGGCCATCTAAGATACTCCACTGACCCCACCCTGTCTGGAGCAAGGGAGAATGAAGGAAAGATTAGACCAAAGGACTAAGAACCACAACTACCACAGCCTCCGCCAGACTGAGTCCAGCACAACTTGATGGTACGTGGCTACCACCACCGACTGCTCTGACAGGGATCGCAATAGAGGATCCCAGAGAGAGCTGGAGAAAAATGTAGAGCAAAATTCAGACTCACAAAGACCAGACTTACTGTTCTGACAGAGACTGGAGAAACCCCAAGAGTATGGTCCCCGGACACCCTTTTAACTCAGTACCGAAGTCACTCTTGAGGTTCACCCTTCAGCCAAAGATTAGACAGACCTATAAAACAAAACTAGACTAAATGGGCACACCAGGTCAGGGGCAAGGGCAAGTAGGTGGGAGGGGACAGGAAAGCTGGTAACGCGGAACTCAAGGCTGAGAACGGGAGAGTGTTGACATGTCATGGGGCTGGCAACCAATGTCACAAAACAATGTATGTATTAATTGTTTAATGAGAAACTAATTTGCTCTGTAAACCTTCTTCTAAAGTACAATTTAAAAAAAAAAAAAAATTAGGCACCCAAAAAAGAGACAAGGAAAAAAAATCCTGACCCATTGTCAAGAGATAAAGCAATCAACAGAACCAGACTCAGAGGTGACCGAGATGTTGAAACTATAAGACAGAGACATTAATTATGATTAGTAGGTTAAGAGATCTAATGGGAAAGATGAAGGACTTGCATGAACAGATGAGGAGTTTTGGCAGAGAAATGGAAACTAATGGAAAGAGATCTAAGATTCTTGTATTTGTCTTGAGGGTGAAAGGGTTCCTCAACCAGAGGCAGGAAACTATAAAAATGTAAAACATGTAATGAATTTCTGCAGAGGTGAAGAATTCCTTCAGGCTCATCAGTAGACCGAATACAGCTGAGGAAGGAATTAACGAACTTGAAAATAAATCAATGTAAATTATTTAATTAAACTGAAATGAAGGGGGAAAAAAAAAAAAGTAGGGAAAAACAAACAGCATTAAAATAAGACAAATCAGATTGCCTAACATGAGTAAGTTGGTATTTCCACAGGAGAAGAGAGCAAGAACAAGACAAAACTAACATTTGTCAGATAATAGCTAAGAATTTTTTTTTTTAATGAACGAGCTCAAACCACAGGTCTCAGAAGTTGAGACAACACTAAGTAGGCTAAGTGCCTAAATAATAATAATAGTTGTAGAAAGAAATGAAAACACATATGTACACATCACAGTCAAACTACTGAAAACCAGATAATGAGAAAATCTTGTAGGCAACCAGAAAATAAAAAGCGTATCATACACAAAAGAACAAGGATGAGAAATAAATCAGACTGCTTGTCAGAATGACTAAAGCCAGAAGACAAGGGAACATTTTTAGGTTCTAAAAGGAGGGAAAATTAAATAACCCTAATTACATACCCAGCAAAAATGAAAGCAAGTTGAAGACCTTTTCACAACAAAAGCTGAGAAAATTCGTTGCCATTAGACCTGTGCTGCAAGAAATGTTAAGGAAGATTCTTCAGGCAGGAGTGTAATACTTGACAGAAGCTTGGCTCTTTACAAAGAAACAAAGCAAACCAGAGTGGTTTTAAAAAAATTTAAAAGATAAATATAATTTTTTAAAAATCACTTTAAGCGATAACTGCCAAAAGCAGGGGCCAGCAAACTTTTCCTGTAAAGGGCCAGATAGTAAATATTTTAGGTGTTGTGGGCGAGTGGTCTCTGTCACAACTACTCAACTTTGCTCTTGTAGCATTAAAGCAGCTGGATAGATGAACAACTATGACTGTGCTCCAGGAAAACTTTACTTACAAAAACAGGTGGGAGATCCTAGCTCGCTGACCTCTGGTCTAAACCAACATTAGTTTATAACATAAAATGTACAACAAAAGCAGCACAAAGTTGTTGTCGTTGTGTGCCATCAAGTCAGTACCGACTCACAGTGACCCTATAGTACAGTGTAGAACTGCCCCATGGGGCCATAATCTTTTTAAGGAAGCAGACTGCCACATCTTTCTTCTGTGGAGCAGCTGGTGGATTCTAACTACTGACCCTTTGTTTAGCAGCCAAGGACTTAATCATTGCGCCACCAGGGCTACTTAGCATGAACTATAGAAGGGCAGAATTGAAAGTAAACTGTTGTAAGGTTCTTAATACTATGCATCAAGTCATATAATATTATTTGAAGTATACTGTGATAAGTTAAAGATGCATCTTATAAAATACCCCCAGGGAAACCACTAAAAAATTAGAAAAAAAGGTAATAAGCAAATAGTGAAATACAATGGAGTCATAAAAACTAGTCAGTCCAAAAGAAGGCAAGAACACAGACAAATAGATGTGAAAAAATAAATAATAAAAGTATACCATTTGCAATATAGGAAAGATAAAGGTAGGTTATTTTTAAAAACGTACATGTTCCACTTCACTTACAACCAAAGATACAAAATTAAATTAGTGAGATGTTATTTTTGCCTAACAATAAAGAATTTATAAATGAACATTACATCATAATGGCTGTCTAGGATATGATTAACTTTGCACCTTTCTTTCACTCTTAGTGAAAATGCAAATTGTTATATCACTTACTAAAACCATTTTGACAATTATATCTTAAAAATTACAGACTCAACCCATTAATTGTTTTTGTAGGAATTTTTCCAAAGGAAGGAATCAGATTTGGACAAGGTTTATATATAAAACTGTTAATTTCAGCAATGTAATTTAAAGAGGAAAAGATAGGGATAAAAAGAAAGAAAAGGATATGACTTAAATGTCCCCAAAATGCAGGAAGCTGTTTAAATAATTATAGTACATTCTTATGATGGAAAAATTGTTAGTCATTAAAAATCATGCTTTTGAAGACTCTTTAATGGTATCAGGAAACTCAGGTTATAATGTCAAGTAGAAAAGTAGGATACAAAATTACATATATCAAACAGTCCAGCTTAAGTTAAAATAGTTATATACACCAGTTTAGACATTCCCATAACAAAATGTTAACAGTGGTTATCTTTGAGTAATAACGTCACTGATGATATTTTCTAAAGTAACCATATATTACTTTTATAATAAGTAAAGGTGTTTTTTTTAAGTTAAGACTAGCCTCATCTTTTACTATCTAGTCATATACTCTAAAAAAAAAAAAATGCTTATATTTGCAGAGGTAACTTTTTTGGTGAAAATGTTTACTACTCAGTATGCACTAAGCCAAGTGCCATTTCCAGTGGCAGTTAAAAAATTTTTTTTGCCGTAAAGTTGACTCGGACTCATGACGACCCCATGTGTGTCAGAGTAGAACTGTACTCCATAGGGTTTTCAGTGGCTCATTTTTTGAAAGTGGATCAACAGGCTTTCTTCCGAGGTGCCTCTGTTCGTTGCTATTGAGTTGATTTCAACTCATAGCGACCCTGTTGGACAGAGTAGAACTGCCCCATAGGGTTTCCAAGGAGCAGCTGGTGGATTCAAACTGCCGACCTTTTGATTAGCAGCCAAATGCCTAACCACTGCGCCGTCAGGTGCCTCTAGGTGGATTCAGAGTGCCAGCATTCTGGTTAGCAGCCGAGTGCCTTAACTGTTTGCACCATCCAGGGACACCAGTGGCAATAACAGCTGTGTAATTATAAGGTGGTATTTTGTTATTATTTAATATTTGTTTTCTATCTGCCTGAATATATCAGAAGTGTTTTTTTCTCTAACATTTTCCACATATTATGATGATGTATTTAATAAAAAAAAAATTTTTTTTTTTTTTTAGATGTAGGATATATAATCAATGCAGAAATGGTACCATATAGAAACTTTGCATTTCCATTGGAATATGTATACTGAAGATTTATGGGGTTTTAAGAATTAGCATGTTTTCTAACGGATTCCTGTGTGCCTGATTAAAAGCATAATTCACATAAGGGATTGTGGCAATTGTACGTTGCCTCCTTTCTGTTGTTTCAGCTGTCAGGGTAAAGTGTTTTTCCTTATGATCTTTCTAATTAATATGACAGCTAAAAAGTTACCTTTTTTGGTAACCCATTATTTTCACAATGTGATTTTTTTTTTATTTTATTTTTTTATTTAAACAGTATGGAGTAGAAAATCCATATTTTTTTAACTTATAATTACCTATTATAATAATTATAAAAAGCATTGAAATATAAATTATTGCAGATATGTTAAGAGTAGTAAGAATTAAAGTAAAAATTTTTTTTTGTCCTTTAAATTTTTATTAGTTTTTTCTTCCTGTCAGTTTGAATTTGAAAATAGATTCCAAGATTATTATGTAATAATGGAGTGTAAAAACAGAGAGGTATGCTTTTTCTCTGTGTGTCCTTTCGTATTAAGGCTGATAATTGGCAGTATTAGGGCAGTATGGGAAGAAGGGTCAGTGAAAAGGGAGGAACATGAACTTGTTTTTAGTAAAGGAAATTCATACTTTACCACCTTCTAGGATATTATGGCTGTGAGAGATAAGGCTACATACTGAGCAGCACTTTTTTTTATTTTTTGACAGAAACATTTGTCAAAAATTCCATATAGTATCTGAGGTTAATATTGAATAATAGAAGTTGTGGAATAAGTGACTAATGGCCTGGCGTGATTAAAGTTGGCTAGATAACAGGAAATCATTAGTCATTAGTGGAATATTTTAAATCTGAAATGTTAGGATGTGTGATCGTTGGTGTTGATTTTGATCAAAGGGTAAATTCTAATCAGTTATTTTGCTTTTTTTTATGGCATTAATTATAAATGTTGGGAAAGTTTTGCTTAAGACAGCTGTAGTGTGGTTTCACTTTTTAGTCATGAATTCCATGTCTGGGAACTTTTTACGACTGAGAAATGCATCTGACTAACGTCAAGGCCTGGGTTCTAGTTCTTGTTTGCCATTAACTTGCTGAGTGATTGAATCAGGTGCTGAAATTCTGTGATTTTTATTTTCTATTTAGTGAAAGAATTAAATGATCTCTTAGGTCCCTTATCACTCTGAATACTATTAAATGCAGTTGTTTTAGAAATATGCATTAGATATATGGTGCATCTCAAAATACCTTTTCTGTCTAGGTATTGAAATAAGTAGGTAATGTTTGTAGACAAATTGATGCATTTCCAATTAATAATAGTTTTTTATTACCTGCCACAGTATGTATAATGAAACAGATCATTTGCTGAGAATCTGAAGTATTGGCTTTGTGTCCCAACTGTACTATGGATGAGGTAGCTAATCTCTGTGAGCATCAGTTTCCTCGCCTTTAAGTG
The DNA here is from genome assembly GCF_030014295.1 of Loxodonta africana. Taxonomy (NCBI): domain Eukaryota; kingdom Metazoa; phylum Chordata; class Mammalia; order Proboscidea; family Elephantidae; genus Loxodonta; species Loxodonta africana. The sequence continues at coordinate 42,703,723 of NC_087354.1, read as the reverse complement.
TAAACAGTAATTGCTGCACAGGACACCTCTGAGGGGCAAATAGAATAGTATATGTAAAGCATATTGTAAATTGTAAGGTCATAGCAATTTGAGGGCTTGTTTGGAGGTTCTAGAAGGGGAGCACAGCTGCTCATATACCCTTCACCAAAGGACGGTCCTCTCCTCTGTCGGGAAAGGTCGTCCTCTTCCACCCAGCGCGCATCTTCAGGAGGGACACGTGTGGAGTGGTGAGGGAAGAAGGGGACACCTGCTCAGCCAGCCAGATCAGCCAAATCAACCATGATGATCGTTGGGGTGACAGAGGTCGCAGCCAGACCACCCTCACGTCCAGGTCATAGTAATTTGAAAGAATGTATAAAGCCAAAGCATCCATGGGGATTCAGTAATATAGCATTCAGGTAAATTAAAATGAAGATTAAAAAATAAACTTCATGAAGCAAGGTTTGAAAATATTTTTAAGTAGACAACAAAAATCTTTTTAAGATGCAGTTAGATCATTTAAATTTGCAAAACAAGAAGGAAATTTTATATGACCAGATTGCAAGGCATCTGAAATGGCCTGGTTAAACTGAACTAGCTCTAAAATATTTTTTAATAAATATTAACACATGTTCATTGTCAAAAATAAAAATGCATAATTGAGCAAAATAAAAGTAAATTTGCTTTCTAACCCGTCCCCTAATCTCACTTTCTACAGACGAGCCTGCTGACAAACATTTTCAGTGTATTCATTCATTCGCTAAATATTTATTGAGCAAAATGCTATAGGCCAGTCATTTTGCTAAGAGGTGGGAATGGAATAACAAAGGAGTGTATGTGATTCCATGGCCTTGTGGTGCTTCTATTCTGTTAGCAGAGACAGACAATAAATGAATAAACGAAGTCATTATAACTTTCATGTACACTTAAAGGAACTAAAAAGGATGTTCTTATAAAGAACCATATTAAACCGTAAAAAACCTGTTGATGTCGAGTCAATTCTGACTCATGGTGACCCAATAGGACAGAGTAGAACTGCGCCATAGGGTTTCTAAGGAGCTCTTGGTGGATTCGAACTGCTGACCTTTTGGTTAGCAGCTGTAGCTCTTAACCACTACACCACCAGGGTTTCCAAAGAACTATATTGGGAATGCAAAACCAAAAACAAACAAACAAACCACTTTTGCTGGTTGAATCAATTCTGACTGATAGCGAACCCCATAGGGAAGAGTAGAACTGCCCCCTAAGGTTACCAGGGGTGGGAGGGAGGGGGAAAGGCAGGGTTAATGGTGATGGCAGTACCACGTTAAGGGTAGAGTTACACAGCTGATTATTATGATTGCCGTCGATGAGTTTTACAGCTGCAGAGAGTTGAATTGGCAAAAGTTGTGTGATTTATTTACAACAACAACAGAAAAAGAAGAAGAATAGCTGCTGAGGCTGCTTATATTCGACAACCAAAAACCTCATGGAATTTGGTTCTTGGTTTGGAGGTTTAGGGTCATGGTTTCATTGGACATCCCAGTTAATTGGCCGAATAACATGTTTAATGTCTCTCTTCTACCCCCTAGTTCATTTGTAGTGCCTGAGATCTTAAAAGCTTGCAAGCAGCCGTCCTAGGGACAATTGGCATCTATTCACCTGGAGCAATAGAGGAAGGAGAGTAAGGAACAGAAGGAGGGTAGTAAATGTGTGGTAATTGCTTCCATAAGCGACAGGCTCCTTTGCCATGAGACCAGAAGAACTGGATGGTGCCCAGCTGCCATTACTGAACATTTTGATCAAAGATTCCATAGAAGAATCCTGATCAAAAGGAGGAAAATGCAAATCAGAATTTCAAAATCTGAAGAACTCCAGACTTCCTGGAGCCATGAAGGTTGGATGAACCCCTGAAACTTGCCCGGAGATAATCTTTAAGCCTTACACCAAAAATATTCCCTGACACCTTAAAACGAAATAATAGTTGCTTGAATAGTTAAGAATGTCTGCCTTGAGCATTATGCTCTTTTAAGAAGTATCTATATAGCATCATCAGATTGACAACAGCAACTTGAAAGATTAGATGGAAACCTTAAGGGACAGTGAACTTACGTTAATGGTAGAAGAAAAGAGGGTAAGAATGATTACACAACTCCAAGAATGTAATCAGTGTCACAAAATGATACGTGTAGAAACTGTTGAATTGGTGTATGTTTTGCTGTGTATACCCTCAACAACAACAACAAAATAAAATAGAAGGATTCTGTGTGTAAATCTAAGGTTATGGTCAGAGTCTGCTTAGGTTAAGAGAGTTTGCCTCATTACCGTTGAGTTGTGCTATAATGTAATGAATGCTGTTTTTAGACAGCTTCGAAGAGGTGGAATGTAATTGAAGTATGATTAGCTTGTTCTGTTTTTACCATAGTCTGTGACTTTTAAAACTAGAACTTGTGAGAGCAAGCCAATAACTTAGTGCCTCCTTACAGTTCTTGATGTGTGGCAGTTAAGTAGAAGTGCTAAAAATAGCCTTTCTGGACACAGAGATGGATTTAGAGATTAACAGAGAGCAAGCTTGGATTTGCATTTGATGCTATTATTTTGTTTTAAAGAAAGAATCCATTATGCAGTGCTAAAACACCAGAAGGAGGATAGTATGTCTGAGTATTTTTTTATTGGTAGCTATATTTAAAAGATGCTAAATTATACGATAATGTCATATTTGGCAGAATCTCACTTGAGTCTAAGAAGCATCACTGACAGTCTGGCTGCCTGTGTACTCGATGTGCTGTGGTTTCAGTGTTGGATCAGTGTGTCTTTCCCTGTAGGTAATGTGGTTACCACTGACTCTACCTCTCAGTTGACGCATACTTTAAGAGATCATCAGAAATAGAAAAGTATGGTATAATATATGCATCTTTCAGAAATATTTTTCTGGGATACTATCATTTTAAATAACACTGCCTCATAACTGTTGTCCTAATATTTTTAGCTATAAACTATTTTTAAAAAAACAACCAGAATTATTTCCTGAATCTCTACTAGCTGAGCATTGTAGACCCCAAGTGATAAAATGAATGTGAGAGGCTTTATATCTGGATTCCAGTTCCATATTTTTTTCCTAATGTTTAGAGTTCCTCTTTAGTTTACATTCCTTTACAAATCTGAGTCATTGTCGTTTCTTTAAAAGTTTAATTCTGTTAAAGATCTTGATTAGAGACTACTTGGATTCTATTACCTTTTATAAAATCAGAGGTAATAGACACTGCTAGAATTTGCACTTCTGAATTTTTTAAAAATCCTAGTGATGTTCCTTCCTTGGCTACACCGTAGAAAATTGGTTAGGATCAGATTTAATGTAAATTACTAAGCACTTTGGAACAAAGTCAGTTTTCTCCTTTTATTGACCTAAATGGGTAATGAGAAAAATACTGTTACATATTTTGTCTGCCTCCTTTCCCCTGGGATGTTGGAATCTTACTGAGCAGACAGCATTTTGGTTTAGGATGAAAGGCGAGAAGGCTTTCTTTTTACTGGGCTCACTGCTGAGGTAGATGCGTCATTGACATCTGACACACCTTTTTTAATGAGTGCTATTTTTTTATTGATGACAGGAAGGAGTCAGATGACTTCCTTAAAATTGAAACATCTCTCCTGAACACAAGAATTGGGAGGAGTATTTTATGTTCAATTTATTTTATAATTTCCTTCGGTTGTTTATATAAGTCGCTTGTTTAAAACAGTAATTCGTCGCAACTGCTGCTTATCAGAACATTCACACAGACTGAAAAACCTCCTAATAGGGTGTGTTCCCACATTATCACATTAGTTTTTCTCTGGCCTTGGGACTTAGTTCCTCAGGGGTGGAGCTCTAAAGTCTGTAGGATCATTGACCTGCATCTCTTATTCTCTTACGTTGTAATTGTTTGAATACTTAAAATATGTAGCTTAGGCCAAGTTGTTCCTGAGTCCAAGTTTCACGTTGCGTTTTGCCCCACCTGGTGTCCTAGATCTCCAGCAACAATGCTGATGGCCATTTCAAGTATTTGAGTAGCTTTGGATTGTTTCATTTTAGAGTATGTTACTCTCACACAACTAGGGAGACAAGTACCATATTCATAAGTACCAAATTCATTTGGGCCTCAGACTGCTGGGTAATTATATTAGGTTTCCCTGGTTTATGCCTTATCCTTCCCTGTGTATCTATTATTTTAAACCTTCATGTTTCTCAAACCTACAATTCCTTTATTTTCAGCAGATTAATCTCATTTCCCAATTCATTGGAATTTGAGATTTTTCTTGTGATCTAATGCCTGGTTAGTTTTATGGTGACGGAGCCCTGGTGGCACAGTGGTTCAGATCCCGGCTGCTAACCAAGAGATTGGCATTTCGAATCCTCCCGCTGTTCCTTGGAAACCCAATGGGGCAGTTCTCCTCTGTCCTGTAGGGTCACTGTGAGTCAGAAGCAACTTGATGCCTTTGGGTTTGGTTTTTTTCTGGGTTATAGTGTTATGTTTGTTGGATATTATGGTTTGTAATTGTCTATTAGATCAGATCTGTTAATTGTGTAATTAAAATCCTTTATGTGCAAACCCACAGCCGTCAAGTTGATTCCAACTCATCAACCCCGTTGGACAGAGTAGAACTGCCTTATAGGGTTTCCAAGGCTGTAAATCTTTATGGAGGCAGACTTCCACATCTTCCATCCACAGAGTGGCTGGTGGGTTCAAACTACCAACCTTTCGGTTCGCAGCCAAGCACTTTTGGCTCCTAAAATCCTTTATAGCCATACTTAATGTTTGTTTACTTAACCTGTTAATTTCTAAGAAGGGTATGATTGTAGATTTGTTCACTTCTTCTATTTCTAACTATGATATTGCTTTATATTTAGAAGCTATGTTGTTAATGCATTAAGAGTTATGACATTGATGGATTACACGCTTCATCAAATCTAAGACATCATAGATTATAAACTGCATCCTGATTTCAGAGATGTGAAAAAATGCGTCTTAGAATCAAGAAAACATGACATTCATTTTATCAGCAGGAAACATTCATTTTTGCCCTAGTTGACGCTTGTTGCCTCTAGTTCTGTTTTGCCTAATGCTGATCTTACTGTACCTACTTTCTTTTTAATAGCATTGATTGATATATCTCTTTTATTTTCAGAGTTTTTAGTGTCATTTTGTTTTAGGGTTATCTACTTTAGGCAGCTTTATATTTACTGTCCTTACTAAGTCCTATCATCTTAATTTGTTTCTTTTTATCAAATGATTACCCTTAGAAATTTGACACACGTATTTAGCCATATTTTTTCTAGACGCACTTAAGGTTGTTAATCATGATCTCTTTCTCCTCACCAAATAATTAAAAAATTTCATCATGTGTCCACTACTGTCTTTCTTATACACTGTCGTCCCCCCAAGCTATGTTCTCTGGGCTACAATTTCTACATTCTTGGATTTGTTGTTTTTAATTGATTTTGCTAGAGTGTAGTGGAGCCTTCATGGTGTAGTGGTTAAGTGATACAGCTGCTAGCCACAAAGGTCAACACCAGCAGCTCCTTGGAAACCCTATGGGGCAGTTCTCTGTCCTGTAGGGTAGCTATGGGTCAGAATTGACTCCATGGTCTGTTTTGTTTTTTTTGATACTTTATAGTAAATTTCTCAGAGAGGTGGTATGTGAGTAAATTTTTCAAAACTTTGCATATCTGGAAATGCATTATCTGCCCTCATATAAAGTTTGATTGTTTTTTTAGCTAGCATGCTTTTAAGAATCTATTTCTTGTTCATTTAACTCAGTTAACTTCAGTTCCTCACTTACACTTTACCATTTAAGTTGTTCTGCCCCTAAGATGCCATTCCCTTCTACCAGGACTAAATGCTGTATATCTTTCAAGGCCCAGTTTTAAGTGTTACCTCAGCTAAGATGCTCTTGGTGATTTTCCCCTCTAGCACTTTCTCCTTTACATGTAATATAGTCATCTAATACATACCATTTATACCCTGTTAAATCATAAGATAACTGAGAGAAGAATTTGCATCTCACTTATCTTTAAAATTCCTAGCATTGCACAGTATGTACCTTTTCAATAAATATTATTTAATAAACAATAAATGTATTTCTTCAGTTTAATTTCTGTTTTTAATTTATAAATACAACTATTTAAATCAGTTTCTACATCAGAGTTGCTGATTCATTGTAAATATTTGTGTGGATTTTATTTAACTATGAGTGGTGAACTTGAGCATACCTGTTTTAATATTGCTGTTGAGATTAATATTTATGAATATCCAGGAAATGGCAAATAGTTTTAAAGCTAATTAGATAGGAGCCCTTCATTACACTGGCATCAGTGAAGGTTTATGAATTTCCATGAATATTTCAAGGAGATTCAGGATATTTGGGAGTCATTCACATGTTAAATAAATACTGTTTTGATTTCTCATTTCTCCTTACAGTTATATAATACAAATTATAATATGGAAAATGGTTCCAAAATCAAAAGTAGGCATCAAGTAAATCATTGTTTCTGTCATATAGACTCAGAAGGAAAATAGCGTATCTGTCAAGTCTTAAAATTCATGCCGCAATTTTACGAAGCAAATTGATTATACAGTATCTTTCTTTTCAAATATGGAAGAGTGAGATCTGTGCCCTTTCAAGCAAGTCATACGTTAAAAGGGAGCCCTGGTGGCACAGCTATGAAGTGCTGAGCTGCTAACTGAACGGTCAGCAGTTTGAACCTACCAGCTGCTCTGGGGGAGAAAGATGTGGCAGTCTGCTTCCACAAAGATCTGCAGGCTTGGAAACCCTATGGGGCAGTTCTACTCTGTCCTATAGGGCCACTATGAGTCAGAATCGACTCAACAGCAGTGGGTTTGGGTTGTTTTTTTTTTTTGAATGTTAGACATGAAATCCTGGGGATTTATTTTTGTCTGTTTCAGAAAAATCATAAACTCTTCCCCTATGCAATGATTAACTCTACTGTAACCAAAAGGTTGGCAGTTCAGATCCACCAGGCGCTCCTTGGAACTCTATGGGGCAGTTCTACTCTGTCCTGTAGGGTTGCTATGAGTAGGAATAGACTTGATGGCAACGGGGTTTTAACCCTTGGTGGCGTAGTGGTTAAGTGCTATGGCTGCTAACCAAGAGGTTGGCAGTTCAGATCCACCAGGCGCTCCTTGGAGCTCTATGGGGCAGTTCTACTCTGTCCTATAGGGTTGCTATGAGTAGGAATAGACTTGATGGCAACGGGGTTTTAACCCTTGGTGGCGTAGTGGTTAAGTGCTATGGCTGCTAACCAAGAGGTCGGCAGTTTTGATCCGCCAGGCGCTCCTTGGAAACTCTATGGGACAGTTCTACTCTGTCCTGTAGGGTTGCTATGAGTCGGAATCGACTCGACAGCAGTGGGTTTGGTTTTTTTTTAATATTCCAGCAATAGGGCATTCTCTTTCTCACAAGATGTCTTATTCTACTGTTGAATAGAACTTTAAGTTTAAAAAAAATTACTCCTTATTTTAAACTAAGATCTGCCTCTTTGTTTCTCAAGCTTCTTCCCTCCATATACTTTGAACCCATAAAAAAAAAAAAAAAAATACTTTGAACCCACAGAGTAGGTAAAAATCTTAGGATTTTTCCTAACAACTCCAATGGCAGCTATTGTGGGCATCGAGCAGAGTGGGATAAGGCTTAGATAGTGGGCTCTAGCTGTTTCTTTGAAGGAGTCTCCTGAAAGCAGATTTTTATAAATCAGATTGCGACAGTGTAAGAAGATGCTAAGCCCAGATCATCACCATTGTGTAGCATGATTCCTCTGCTTTAGTTTGCTTTAATTTAGTGTCGTTATTTTTAAATTTGGAAATATCGATGAGTTACAATAGTTTGGGAAGGGATGGTGGAAATCTATATCTTTTTCTCATGTGCCTTCGTGAAGTATGCCTCATCTGTTGAGAGACACCATTGGGAACAAGTATACAGCCTGAACTCATTGTAACTGCCACAATATTTTTCAGTGGCTCCTTTATGTGACAGATTACTCTCAGGAGCAAATAATATGCAGTTCTTGTCACATTCTGTTAGTGTTTTTTTTTTTTTTTTTTTAAATAAAGTGCAGTGATTAATAGTCTAGTGTAATTGTGGTTTCCCTGTTGAATGTAAATGCTTCATTTGAATGTCTTTGATCTGAGGGACCAGTTGCTTTATTGGACTCTTGTTGTTGTTCTGTGCTTCCTAAGGTTTCTTGGTTGCTTTCTTTGAGATGTTTGCGATGGGGAAAAATGAACTTCTCTATCAGAATCATCAAGTAGGACCCAATAGAGAAATTTTAAGGATGCATACTGACATACTTGGACATTCATGCATATATTTTTTATGATAATTTCAGAATGAGACCACTTTCCCCACTACCTATAGCAATTGTGATTAACTTTCAGTGATGATTATAAAAGTAGCTTACCTCTTTGGCCTACTGGCCTTATGATGATGTTGCCTTGTAGATGCTGTCTGCAATGCCAGGGTGCTTTCACTAGTCATCTTTTTTTTTTTTTTTTAAATCAGACTTAAAGTGTAATGTAAGACAAGAGATGGAGAAAAAGGAATTATTGAAAAATTGAGAAATTGTGAGTTGAGTTTTAATAAGAATATGATGCTCCTATTTATCCATAGGAGAGCTGTTCGTTGTTTTTGCTCTTGAAGTGGTGACATCTTCAGCTTGGTCATTTCTAATCCACTCCCAGAAACTTGGCTGGGATTAGAAGTGTTTCCTGTGGCTGTAGAGCAGTTTTCCCTTTTTTCAGGGATCCAGAATATAGGTTGGGCTTCATCATTAAAAAAAAAAAAAAATTTTTTTTTTTTTTTTTTTACCTACCATTAAACCCGAAAAAGAAAAAAAACACCCGCTGCTGTCAAGTCGATTCCGACTCGTAGTGACTGTATAGGACAGAGTGGAACTTTCTATTCTCATACCATCCCTGAAGTGCTACCAGTTCTGTGAGTTCAGTTGAATTGAGTTTCATCCATCTGTCCCTCTGAAGGTACTTAGATTAGTTCTGCTCCATGAAATGATTTACTTTTCTTTTTCTGCCTTCTCTCTTCGTATATTTTGGGTGATCAGAGATATTTCTTGTCATCATCCAAAATGGAGGTTGTGTTCCTGTTTCTTGTTCGTGTATTGTTTAGGGATATTTTTAAAGTGGCTAACACAGAAGTATATTTGGCCTTCCATCCTAAAACTGAAGTCCAAATAGCCTTTCAGAGGATTATTTGGTAGTATCTCAAGCTTTCAAGGAGACATACCTTTGGCTCAGCATTTTCACTTCTAGAAATTTATCCTACAGAAATACTTACACATGTACACAAAGATACATGTTTAAGGACGTTTATAGAAACACTGCTTGTAGTAGCCCCCCCCCCCAAAATTAAATAATGGAAGCAGCCTCAATGTCATCATCAATAAGGGAATGATTAAATGAACTGTGATCCATCTGTATTTCTGCAGTGCAATGCAGCAGGTACAAATAATGCAGTTAGTACGTATAGACACACCGACATAGGAAGCTCTTAAAGACATGATTAAGTCATAAGGGAGTTTGCAAAGCAACACATGTCTTGTCACTCCTTTCTCATTTATGTGTGCCTGTAAGTGTATAACTGAAAAGAAAAAAAATATTTGGAAGGATGTACACCAAGCTGTTAACAGTAGGATTTTGGAGATGATGCAAAGGGAAACTTGAATCCTTGTACTTGGAATACGTCTATACTGTATGGATTATTTTTATAACAAGCTTATTACATCATAATTGTTAATTTAAAGTATGAAATAGACTGCCTGGAGAAGGAGTGAGCAACCATTGAAGTTTCCAGGCAGAGTCTGTTTTAAACGGGCTCCTGCGCTGTTTGTTGATTTGGACTCAGTGTCCTTCCTTTTAGATTTCTTTTCATAATGGATCTCAGGGCATTTCAGGAGTCTAAAACCAAAATCCATTGCCATTGAGTTGATTACAACTCATAGTGACCCTACAGGACAGAGTAGAACTGCCCAATAGGGTTTCGAAGGCTTAATGGAAGCAGACTGCCACATCATTTTCCCAAGGAGTGCCTGGTGTGTTCCAACTGCAGACCTTTTGGTTAGCTTTAACCACATTACCCACCAGGGCTTCTCAGACAACAAGCCTCCCATTATTAAGGTTTGTTTAGTTTGTTCTCGTTCTCTTTGCTGTCGTATTTCAATCTGTAGGATACTTTCCTACCTTCTTTAATAATTTCAGTCACCCCGTGGCTTGTCTTCTCTCTATTCTGTTGAGTACTATCTTCTGTGATTTCAGCGTGGCCGCATTGACGTCCCAGTTCCTGGACACCAGTCTACATCCTGCTTCATCTACCCACTGCCTCACCCACTATCATAGCATGTTTGCTTGTTCTCCCCTCCTCTTCTACATGGAACTCCTCTATAATCATAGTCTTCCACCTCTCCCCACTTGACACTTAAAGAATCTCTTCTCTTTCTGTATCAAGATCTTCATTCTCTTTATCCCTTTATAGTCCTGAATTCATCAGCTCCCTTATGATTTTATCTATCTCCCTCTTCACCGTGTGCTGGACCTCTTGACCTCTTTGATCATGCCAGTGTCCCAACCTGTGGCACGTGTGCTGCTGTTCCCTTTCTTCAACTGTCAGCTCAGTATGGGGGAGGAAGATCAAAGTTGTTACCTAGGGCCATGAAAGCGTATACTTCCTCATATCCTCTGGACTCTCAGCTACCCTACTTCAGGATAGTTTTAATCTCTTATGTTGTAAACTTTTCTATTCCCTCAGGCTCCAAATCCTAATTGCCTTTGTCTCTATAGTCTGGGACAAACCCTGGTGACACAGTGGTTACAGTGCTTGGCTGTTAACTGAAAGGTGGGCGATTCGAACTCACCAGCCGCTCCCAGGAGAAAGATGTGGCAGTCTGCTTCCATAAACATTACAGTCTCGGAAACTCTGTGGGGCAGTTCTACTCTGTCCTGTACGGTCACTGTCGACTTGATGGCAGCAGGTTTTTTTTTCATAGTCTTTGGATGGCTTTACTTCACTTGCTGAAAAAGGTCAAAGCTCTTCGTTATCAGTTTCTGCAGCCTCCTTCTCCACTTCAAAATGTCTCTCACTTTAACAAATAAAGTACAAGGAGGAAAAAAAAATGAGGGGGATGAAATTTATAGATAAAACAGACTTAAAGGGTGTATCAATCAAATACAGTTTATGGACCTTGTCTGGATTCTGATTCAAATAAATCGACCTAGAGAGAGACATACAACATGGACATTTAAATACTGACTAGCTATCTGGTGATACTAAAGAATAATTGTTCATTTTTTAAGGTGTGATAATGATACTGTGGTTATTTTTAAGTTCCTAATTTTCAGAGATGTTTTTATATCCTGAAGTTTTTTGTATAGGCTTATTATAGGGCTTTTCTAGAATCCAGCGTGTTGGGGTGGGTAAGTGGGAGGGTGATAAAACAGAAGGCCATGTGTATCATGTAGCTGGGTGATGGGTGTATAGGTATTCATCATACTGTTGTCTCTACTTTTGTACGAGTTTAATGTTTTCCATAATAATTTTTTAAAAGTATATCTCCAGACTTTTCACTCACCTTTAAAATTTCTCATCCTTTCCTCCTCTCCCATCTCTCCTAAATCACAGGAAGTGGCATTCTTTGATACCACTAAGAATAAACCTCTGTGCCCTGGATCCTGTCCCCTCCCACTTACCCTAATTTTACCAGTCCTCTCTCTCTCTCTCTCTTTCTTGCATCTTTGCTTCTCAATCTTCTTATGTTATAAACATACTAAGACTTCCATTATTCCAAAGAAGGCTTTACTCACAGTTTTCTCTGCCCCTTGGAAGTGTTCTTCTGGCTGTTTTATTGACAGGCTTCTTAGAAGAAGCTTGAAGTCACACATTTTTTTAGCATTTACACTATTGACTTAAATATGCATAACACTGCTAAATCTGGTGTTTGATAGGTCACCTGCTTGATTACAAATCGTTGAACTGATCTCACTTCTTACCTTTGTTGTCTTATAATGAGTGTTTTATATTCTTAATCATTTCCTCCTATAACCTTTTTAAATTGCCTCAGTTGATGTTGCCTTATCCTGGCTTTTCTCTCAGCCCTGTTCATTTTCAGCTTCTGTTAGAATCTCTTCCTTCCAGCCCTTTCAGGTGGACCTTTCACCCATATCTTGGTATTTGTCTTTCTGCTTACCCATTCTAGATCTGTCTTCCAGCTGCAACTAACAACTTATTATAGGTGACTTTCTAATCTGTGCCTCAAATACTGATCCCCATTTATAACTGCTGACTATACCATTATAGCAAATCCACGGTTATGATGTTTATACTTTATGCTCTGTTCCAGGGATTCCATTAATCTCCCAGGTTTGAAAAGCTTGGATTCAGCCTTGACTCAGATCTTCCCATTATATTCTACGTCTTCCTCCCAAGCTCTGTTGATTCTAACATCCCAGTCCTCACAAATCTATTCCTTTTCCTCATACCCTACTCCCCAGCTTTAGTTGAGGCCCTCAGAACCTCATCCTCCAAATCAGTCTCCCTGTTTTTTGTCTTTTTCACTCTACGCTGTTTTTTTTGCATCTCCATCAAATTAATCTTCCTACTAACCTGTTGCCATCAAGTCAATGCCAACTCATAGTAACCCTAGAGAACAGAGTAGAACTGCCCATAAGTTTTCTAAGGAGCAGCTGGTGGATTCAAACTGCACACCTTTTGGTTATCAGCTGAGCTCTTAACCACTGTGCTATTAGGGCTCCAATCTTCCTACTACTCTATTCTAATCATATCACTCTACTCAGAAATGTGTTATTTACCAAATAATATTCAGACTTTTTAGCTTTTTTTTTTTTTATATATAGGCTACCCTCCAACACACACATGTACATATACAACCAAAATACCTTTCTAGCCCTGTCTCCCATTCCTTCCCTACAAGTACCCAAAACCAAACGGGACTGTTGTTGTTAGGTGCTTTCGAGTCAGTTCTGACTCATAGCGACCTTGTGTATAACAGAACAAAACAGTCCCTGGTCCTGCGCCAACCTCACACTTGTTGTTGTTTGAGCCCATTGTTGCAGCCACTGTGTCAGTCCATCTCGTTGAGAGTGAGTCTTCCTCTTTTTCACTGACCCTCTGCTTTACCAAGTATGATGTCCTTTTCCAGGGACTGACTGGTCCCGCCGATAACATCTCCCAAAGTACATGAGACAAAGCCTTGACATCCTCACTTTTAAGCAGCACGCCGTCTATACTTCTTCCAAGACGGATTTGTTTGTTCTTCTGGCAGGCCATAGTATATTCAGCATTCTTCTTCAGCACCATAATTCAAATGCATCAGTTCTTCTCTGGTCTTCCTTATTCATTGTCCAGCTTTTGCATGCATATGAGGTGATTGAAAATACCATGGCTTAGGTCAGGTGCACCTTAGTCCTCAAAGTGACATCTTTGCTTTTTAACATCTTAAAGAGACATTTTGCAGCAGATTTGCCCAGTGCAATATGTGGTTTGATTTCTTGACTGCTACTTCCATGGGTGTTGATTGTAGATTCAAGTAAAATGAAATCCTTAACTTCAGTATTTTCTCCATTTATCATGATGTTCTTTATTGGTCCAGTTGTAAGGATGTTTGTTTTATTTATGTTGAGGTATAATCCATACTGAAGGCTGTAGTCGTTGATCTTCATCAGTAAGTGCTTCAAGTCCTCTTTACTTTCAGCAAGCAAAGTTGTGTCATCTGCATGTTGCAGATTGTTAATGAGTCTTCCTCCAATCCTGACGCCATGTTCTTCTTAATATAGTCGAGCTTCTTGGGTTATTTACTCAGCATACAGGTTGTGAAAGGGATACAACCCTGATGCACACCTTCCCTGATTTTAAACCATACGGCATCCCCTTGTTCTACTCAAATGATTGCCTCTTGGTCTATGTACAGGTTCCGCATGAGCACAGTTAAGTGTTCTGAAATTCTTTTTTTTGACAGTGTTATCATTGTTATGATCCTCACTGTTGAATGCATTTGCGTTGTCGATAAAACACAGGTAAACGTGTTCCTGGTATTCTCTGCTTTCAGCCAAGATCCATCTGAGATCAGCAGTAATACCCCCCCTCTTCTGAATCTGGCTTGAATGTCTGACAGTTCCCTGTCCATGTACTGTTGCAAATGTTTTTTGAATTATCTTCAGCAAAATTTTACTTATGTGTGATATTAATGATATTGTTTGATAATTTCCATATTCTGTTGGATTGCCTTTCTTTGGAATGGGCACAAACACAAATCTCTTCCAGTCAGCTGGCCAGGTAGCTGTCTTCCAAATTTCTTGGTATAGACGAGTGAGCGCTTCCAGCATTGCATTTGTTTGTTGAAACATCTCAATTGGTATTTATCAATTCCTTGAGCCTTGTTTTTTGCCAGTGCCTTCAGTGCAGCTTGGACTTCCTCCTTCAGCAGCATGGGTTCATGATCGTATGGCGCCTCCTGAAATGACTGAACATCGACCAATTCTTTTTGATACAATAACTTTGTGTATTCCTTCCATCTTCTTTTGATGCTTCCTGCAGTGTTCACTGTTTTGTTCATAGAACCCTTTGGTATTGGCATCTTGAGGCTTGAATTTTTTTTCAGTTCTTTCAGCTTGAGAAATGCCTAGTGTGTTCTTCCCTTTGGTTTCTTATTCTAGCTCTTTACACATTTCATTATAATACCTTACTTTGTCTTCTTGAGCCACCGTTTCAAATCTTCTGTTGAGCTCTTTTACTTCATCATTTCTTCCATTCGCTTTAGTTACCCTATATTCAAGAGCAAGTTTCAGAGTCTCTTTTGACATGTATTTTGGTCTTTTCTCTCTTTTCTGACTTTTTAATGACTTTTTGCTTTCTTCATGTATGATGTCCTTGATGTCATCCCACAACTTGTCTGGTCTTCAGCCATTAGTGTTCAGTGCATCAAATCTGTTCTTGAGATGGTCTATAAATTCAGGTGGGATATACTAAAGGTCTGGTGGTGTAGTGGTTAAAATCTCGACTGCTAACCAAAAGTTTGGCAGTTCAGATCCACCAGCTGCTCCTTGGAAACCCTATGGGGCAGTTCTACTCTGTCGTATAGAGTCGCTATGAGTTGGAACCGACTCGACAGCACTTAACAACAGCGATACTAAAGGTCATACTTTGGTTTTTGTGGACTTGTTTTAATTTTCTTCATCTTCACCTTGAACTTGCGTATCAGCAGTTGACAGTCTGTTCCACAGTTGGCTCCTGGTCTTGTTCTGGCTGATGATATTAAACTTCTCCATCATCTCTTTCCATAGATGTAGTCGATTTGATTCCTATATATAGTCAGTGTTTATGATGTTGAAAAAAGATATTTCCAACGAGTAGGTCAGTGGTCTTACAAAATTCTATCATGAGATCTCTGGCATTGTTTCTACCTCCAAGGCCATATTTTCCAACTACTGATCCTTCTTTTTTGTTTCCAACTTTCACATTTCAATCACCAGTAGTTATCAATGCATCTTGTTTGCATGTTTGATCAATTTCAGAATGCAGAAATTGGTTTAAAAATATCTTCAGTTTCTTCGTCTTTGGCATCAGTGGTTGGTGCATAAATTTTAATAAGAGTCATATTAACCAGTCTTCTTTGTAGGCATATGGATATTATCCTATCACTGATGGCATTGTACTTCAGGATAGATCTTAAAATGTTCTTTTCGACAATGAATGCGACACCGTTCCTCTTCGGTTTATCACAAATGGGACTACTTGCTATAAAACAAACAAAATCAGTTGCCACCAAGTTGATTCCAACTCATGGGGACCCCATGAGTCCCTGGGTGGCACAGATTTTAAGTGCTTTACTACTAACTGAAAGGTTGGCATTCGAACCTGTTCAGAGGTGCTTTGGAAGAAAGGCCTGGTGATCTCTTTCCAAAAGGTTGCAGCCTTGAAAACCCTGTGGAGTAACCATTTTACAAGTGCACCAGCAATAGATGAGGGTTCTAACTTCTCCACATCTCCACCAACACCTTTCATTTTCTGTTTTTAAAACCCTGGCCAACTTAGTATCTAATAGTTTTTTAGTGCATTTCTTAGGGTTTTCTGTATTTAAAATTGTGTCACCTGCAAATAGTTTTACATCTTTATTTCAATCTGGACGCCTGTTATTTCTCTCTATTACCTAAGTGCCCTGGCAAGAACCTCCAGTGCAATGTTGAAAGAAGTGGTGAGAGCAGACATCCTTGTTTTGCCCTTGATTTTAGGGGGAAGGCATCCATTGTTTCACCATTAAGTATAGAATCATATAGTTTTGAACCACATAATACCTTAAATATCATTTAATCCAGGGTTCCCTAAATTGGATTATTGTTAGGGGAAAAAAGAGATTTCATGATCAAATAAGAATGAGAAGTGCTAGGTTAACAAATTAAACAGGGTTCTTTCCTGTAGAATTGCTGGATGTCCTTAACATGCTGATATGCCTGGCAGGTCTCCACAGTCTTCTAAATTTGATTCTAACCTATTGTTGTATGCCTATTAACATCTCCCCAAAGTAATGGTCTGTGCAGCTGAATACATTCCTGGGAAATAACCAATTTGGTAGAGTCCTTTACATGAGAAAATGAAAGGCTGGAGAGAGAGAAAATTTTCCATGGCACTTGCTTACTTTTCAGTGGAGTACAGCTTTTGAAAGAAGTTTGAAAACTAATCTGTTTTCAAGATTGTGAAAAGAAACAGAATTTTGGTTTCCATAAAGAAAAATTTAAATGTGCCTGCTCACCGCTCACTTGGATGGTGTGAGTAGATATTGAATTAGGATAATAGGATCCACTTAACCAAGGGCAGTATGCCCAGCATGGAATTGAATGATCTGTACCTTCAGAAACCATTTCAAAAGCAATGGATATATTGGTTAAACTCGTCATTATAAACTACTACAAGTGACACTTTATCAACTGCAAATCTAATGTGTCATTAAAACTAGAGGCACCACATATAGTATAGTTGGATTTTGAAAGTGAATTCTCAGAAAAATGAAGAGTGGCTCTGATGACTTGTTCAGTAACTTAAAGTTAGATTGGGAGACATCATAATCTTTCTTCAGAATCTGACATAGATATTTCTGTTAGTCCGGCTTAAGAGTCTGTTGAGGCCATTAGGTTTCAGTGGCAGTGCTGGTATGATGCTGCTGCCAAGAGTCTGAGCCAGCAGGTTAAAGCTAATGGTGTTTTTGATGTGTCATACCTTTTCTCAAAGAGCTTCTGGTCTAATAAAGATACACACAATCTCCTATTACAAGAGAAATAATATAAGTGCTAGGAAGTACAAAGAAAATGCTGTAGTAGCTCATAGGGTAGACCGTTGAATTACAACTGAGTAAAATGAAGATTTCGTGAAGAAGGTAGCACTTGAGTGAGTCTTGAAGTGGTAGAGGGATTCCAGAGCTGATTTTTGTGTGCAAATTTCCCAGTTGTGCTTGAATTGAGCCAGGTTTACCACGGTGTTACTGCTCTAAATAGCAATGTTAGCAAAAGTACAGAAGCTGGGAAGTCCATTCTTGTTCAGTAATCAGGTGAATTCAGAGCACAGCATATTCAAGAAATAAGGTTGGAAAGCTAGACTAGGACCAGTCTTTGGAGGATCTTGGACACTTCTGCTGAGGTGTTTGGACATTACTTCGTAGGTAGTTTTGGAGCATAAGAGTGATGTAACCAGATCTTTATTTCAGGAGTGAACTTTGGTGGCTGAAGGATTGGTGGCAGAAAGGAAGGAAGCCAGCAATGACTAACATAGCTCTTAACGTAATCAGACCCCTCCCCCTCACCCCCAAAGAAACAAAGATTTTACTGTATCTGGCCTACAGATCTGTATATTTCACTTATGCTTTGGGCTAATTCATAACTAATTGGCATTTGTAAAATCTTTGAGTAAATTCTGAACATTTTTATTCTGTGAGGACTTCAGATAGGTTGGTTTTGAGCTCAGTTATTTTGAGAACCAGAAATATCTTTGGGCTCTGTGTTAACTATTGCAGTTTTACATTAGAAAAAAATACATTTAATAGTTTCAACTAACGAGTCCAAGCCATTTTTTTCTCTTTTTTTAACAGCTTTATTTAAGTGTGACTTACCCCCCCTCCCAAAAAAAAAAAAACACTAAACCCAGTGCCGTCAAGTCAATTCTGACTCGTAGTGACCTTATAGGACAGAGTAGAACTGCCCCATAACATACCATAAAATTCACCCGCTATAAGTATACAGTTAGCGGTTTCTAGTAATTTATAGAGCTGCGCAATCGTTGCCGCAGTACAGTTTTGCATTTTCCACCACCCTAATACATTCCCTCTTGCCAGTTTGTAGTCAGTACCCACACCACCCCAGCCCCAGGTAATCGATGATTTGCTTTCTATCTTTATAAAAATACCTTTTGTATAGTCATTTGATATAAGTGAAATGCCTGTTTGTAGTCAGTACCCACACCACCCCAGCCCCAGATAATCAATGATTTGCTTTGTATCTTTATAAAAATACCTTTTGTATAGTCATTTGATATAAGTGAAATCATATGTAGTCTTTTGTGACTGGCTTCTTTCATTTAGCATAATTTTTTATTGTACTTTAGATGAAGGTTTAGAGAGCAAATTAGCTTCTTATTAAACAGTTAAAACACACATTGTTTTGTGACATTGGTTGCCAGTCCCACAACATGTCAACACTCTCCCCTTCTCTACCTTGGGTTCTCCATTACAGGCTTTCCTAGGCAACTCCCTCCCCTGCCTTCTCATCATTGCCCCTGAGCTGGTGTGTCCCTTTAATCCCCCTCCTCTTTTTATGGGCCTGTCTAATCTTTGGCTGAAGGGTAAACCTTAGGGGTGACTACAGCACCGAGTTAAAAGGGTGTCCAGGGGCTATACTCTCAGGGTTTCTCCAGTCTCTGTAAGACCAGTAAGTCTGGTCTTTTTTTGTGAGTTAGAATTTTGTTCTATATTTTTGTCCAGCTCTGTCCGGGACCCTCTATTGTGATCCCTGCCAGAGCAGTCGATGGTGGTTACTGGGCACCATCTAATTGTACTGGATTCTGTTTGGTGGAGGCTGTGGTAGTTGTGGTCCATTAGTGCTTTGGACTAATCTTTTCCTTATGTCTTTGGTTTTGTTCATTCTCCCTTGCTCTAGACAGGGTGGGACCAGTGGAATCTCTTAGATGTCGGCTCACAAGCTTTTAAGACCTCAGATACTACTCACCAAAGTAGGATGTAGAACATTTTCTTTATAAACTATGTTATGCCAATTGAGCTAGTTGTCCCCCCAGACCATGGTACCCAGCCCTCAGCGCAGTAATTCTGTCCCCCAGGAGTTGGGAGGTATCTGTGAAGCTTCCGTAGCCTTGCCTTGATCAGGCTGTGCTGAGCTCAGGTGTATTTACATAATTTTTTGAGATCATCCACACTGTAGCATGTATTAGTATTTTGTTCCTTTTTATTGCTGAAGAATATTCCTTTAAGTGGATCCATACAGTTTTATTTTGGAGCTCTAATGGCACAGTGGTTAAGAGTTCGGCTGCAACCAAAAGGTCCGCAGTTCGGATCTACCAGGCACTCCTTCAAAACCCTGTGGGGCAGTTCTACTCTGTCCTGTAGGATTGCTATGAGTCAGAATCGACTCAGTGGCAACTGGTTTGGTTTTTTTGATCTTATAGTTTTATTTATCCACTTACCATTTGATAGACATTTGGATTTTTCCAGATTTTGGCTATTCTGAGTAATTGCTGCTGTGAGTGCTCTTGTACATGCCTCTGTGTAGATATTTGTTTTTATTTCTCTTGGGTGGCTTCCTGGGAGTAGAATTACTGGGGTTTTGTTTTTTTATACTAAGTTTACGTTCTACTTTTTAAGAAACTGTCAGTAAAACTGTCTCTATTTATAGATGACATGATCTTGTTATGGGGTTTATAATTAAATAAATTAGTTTTTGTTCTGGTCCTGAGAGGTAACTTCTAAAACTTTGGAATTTCCCCAGCAATTGGAGTCTTTGTTATTTATGGAGGGGCTTCAGACCATAACTATCTCACAAGTTATGCTGATGAGATAACACTTAGGTAGGGGCTGGTGAGGCCAGAAAGACCCACCACGTGTTATAAGCCCAACCTCACCTCAGTGGAGGGAGTTAGAGATTGGATTCAACCTCGTGCCCAGTGATTCGTGAAGTCATGCCTACGTAATGAGACCCAATAGAAGCTCTGGACACCAAATCTCCATGAGCTTTCTAGTTGGTGAATAACATTGGTGCGTGGAAGATTACCTGACTCTTTTTTGGGACATGGAAGCTCCATGCACTGGGGACCTTCCTAGACCTTGTCCTGTGTAAATTATTGAATCCAAGGGAATGGCGGGAGCCAGAGATCAGAAATGAGGGTGTTATGGGGACCCCTAAGCTTGCATCTGGTTTCTGAAGTGTTGGGCAGACTTGGCAATCTAGAGGATAGTGCTGTTTAACTTGAATATAGAAAACCCTAAGGAATCCACTAGAAAGCTGTTAGAACTAATAAATGAGTTCAACAAGATTCAAGATCAGTATAGAAAAATGACTTCATTCCCACAGTAGTGCTGCTACTGACCATCTGGCATTAGGCCTGGAATTTTCATGTTTTCCTCTCTGCCTCTTTCTTACTAATTTTCCTATCAAGGTTATTATATTACAATGCAATTCTTATGAACCCCTTTAGTTCAAAAATATGAGATTAAATTTGTACTTTATGGCTCAGAATGAAGGAGTAAATTCCAGAATTGGAAGTGTCCAACAATAGACTGAGCTGCCTTAAAAAAAAAAAAAAACTGAAAACCAAACCATTGCCATCCAGTCAATTCTGACTCATAGCAACCCTAAAGCAGCCTTAGGAAGTGGTAAAGTTCCTATGATGATAGGTGTACAAACAGAGGCTTCCACCTAGTAAAACTTTTGCTCTCTCCTGCTTCATCTATCCCATACATCCCTGAGGCCTGCAAGCTGTTTTCATATACATTGCAGTGAGGATCATAAACAGATACACAACCTGCATATTGTATTTTTGTGGCTTTTGAATTTTAGATTCAGGATTTTATGCTGTCATAGTTAATGAATTAATCAGGTGGGAAATGAAGTGAGAATGGTCGGTAAACTTCACTAGATATTAGAGAACAGTTTAATATTAGGCAAAATTGATGATATGACCTCATAAAGCCCTTTTATCTAAGCCTCTCTACAGAGTTGAAGACACAGCTCTGCAGTGAGGTCACCATGGTCTCGGACCTATGGTGATTGTAACTAGGCTCATCCACACTATGCACTTTATTTCGTACTTTGACAAAGTAGAAGAAAACATTGAGGTCTTATCCTATATAGAGCCCTGGTAGTGCAGTGGTTAAGCGTTCAGCTGCCAACTAAAAGGTCGGCAGCTCAAATCCACCAGCTGCTCCTTGGAAACCCTATTGGGCCGTTCTACTCTGTCCTCTAGGGTTACTATGAGTCGGAATCGACTGGACAGCAACAGGTTTGGTTTTATCTTTTGTATCATATGTGAGACTTTATGTGCAGCTTGACAGAGGTTGCATGCGGCTGTCAGGATTTTGAAAATCATCTGGCCTCTGCTGTGTCCTTCTGTGAGATGTTTTATTCTTAGCCATCAGTCCCCTCTCCCTACCCCTGTCCCTTGACCACTACCATTACAGTGATCAAAAAGCCTGCTCACTCAACAGTGATGTGTCTTGATAGTGCCCGTTAGTTTTTGGTAGTTACCCTAGCCTGCATGGTAGCCTTCAGTTTAATGGCCTTTTTTATGTTCATTCATTTTATTTTATTTCCCATCGTGGTTTTGTTTATTTGTTTTTTGTTTTTTCTGTTCTCTTTTTTTAAAACCGTCGTGGTTTGCCCTTCATATTCCCCAATGTTTGCACATGACAAGATGTTGCCATCCCAACATTACCTCCCACTTCACTGACCAGTGCCACTACTGACCATCTAGCACCAGCCACAACGGGACCACTGCCTTCAGCTCCTCGGGATGTCGTGGCCTCCCTGGTCTCTACCCGCTTTATCAAATTGACGTGGCGGACACCTGCATCAGACCCCCATGGAGACAACCTTACCTACTCTGTCTTCTACACCAAGGAAGGGATTGCTAGGTAAGTGGCTGTGTGTCTGGAGCCTATTGGCTGCATCGTAGCGCACCCCAGCCCGGTCATGCTCACCGTGGCACTCTTGGGCAGGACGTGTACCAATTTTCGGTCCAGAAGGTATCACTAACCAACGTGCATCTTCCCTCATTTTAGGTCATCAAAAAAATTTCAAAACAGACTGAGAATTTGCTGGTACTCTTTCCAGCCTTTCTGAGTTGACTTGGGGAGTGTGTAGATGGGAGGGAGGAGCAAAACTAAGGATAAGGGAGCCATTTAGGTGAAAGTATTAAAATGTAACCATGGCTACCCTTTTTTTCAACACAGCCTACAGGATATAGCTTACGTAGGCCTTTCAGATTCTAGAACTCAACATGAACTGTTAACTTACTAAAGTTAAATGAATATTTGCCTGCACCCTTATGTGGGTTTGGGCTGCTGAGCTCCATACAGTCTCCTTGATGCAAAAGAGTTAGTGACAACATGGGGTCTCTATGAGTTGAAATTGATGTGACAGCGCCTTACAACAATAATCTTCCTAAAACAGCATTTTCATTACATTCCTATCTCCAGTCTTCTCAGGAACTCATATTGCCCTTCCATTGCTTATAGGAAAAAAATCCAGAATCTCTAGCGTACTTTACAGTCTGGCTTTATTTTATCTAGCCCAGTGCCATCAAGTCGATTCCGACTCAGAGCGACCCTATAGGACAGAGTGGAACTGCCCCATAGAGTTTCCAAGAAGCGCCTGGTGGATTTGAACTGCCAACCCTTTGGTTCTTTTATCTATCTAACCTTATTTTCCTCTCTTGCCCAGTTTGAGCTCAGTTTCTAATGAAACCAATCTAATTCCTACCACTATGGCTTTTCCCCACGTGCTGTTGTCTTCGGTCACTTCCCCCTCCCCTTTACCAGCTGAAGTACCCATCCCTTTATATATATATATATATATATATATATATATATATATATATATATATATATGTGTGTGTATATATATATGTGTATATATATATATACGTATATATATATATATACATATATATATATATGTGTATATATATATATACATATATATATATTCAGTCAATCCTTCCTGGCCCAGGCTAAGCCCCATAAAGCCCTCGTAAAGCTTTTCCCACCCTTTTTGGCACATACAGCATTTTAAAAGATACACTTACTTGTACCAGTAATATTGGCACTTAGTTATGACAGGATATGATCTTATACTGTCATGTTGTTGCTCTTCAACTATGTTAGGTGTATTTGTGTTAGGAGCCCTGGTGGCACAGTGGTTAAGAGCTCAGCTGCTAACCAAAAGGTCAGGAGTTTGAATCCACCAGCTGATCCTTGAAAACCCAGTGGGGCAGTTCTACTCTGTCTTATAGGGTCGCTATGAGTCAGAATTGACTTAATGGCAGCAGAGTTTTATATGTATATATATTTATATTTATGTTGTTTTCTCAACCAAATTATAAACTCTTTGGAAGGCACCATGCATGTGCTATGTGTCCTTAACGTTGCTGAGCATGTGGGGGCTCTGTGGGAAGTAGATTCCTTCATTATGTTCTTACTTCACACCAAAATAAGAAAGCCAAAATATCTGCTTTAGTTAGGGCCCTGCCACGTGAAATAAAGCTTGTCTTTCTACTGGGATACTTATATTTGAAAGAGAGAGAGGGAGAGATATGAGAAATGCTTTTCCCTCACAAATTCCTGTCTCCTTGTCTATTGTTCTCAGATGATACCTCCTCAGGCCTTCCTTGAATACACACCAGACAGACTCTAAAGTCAATGTCACACAGTGTGTACTAGAGCCAGCCCCTTCTCAAGTTACATTTTCAGGAAATTTTGAAAACCTGATGGTATCGCTTGGTTGCTTGAAATTAGCATGGTTGGAAGTATTTACATCAGCAAACACTACAACCCAGAGCCGATTGTTAAACACTTAGCAAAACACCACATCCCATCACATGTTTTGTTTTGTTGTGTTTTTCTATTTTTTTAAAAGCATTTATCACTTTCTGAAAAATTCTCTTTTATTAATTTATTTATCGCGTCTGTCTTGTTCAGTAGAGTATCACACCGCCTGGAACAGAGCCTGGCATACAGTAACATTCAGTAAATATTTAAGTGAATAAATTAATTTTAGTTCATGGAGAAGTAATGGATTTTTCAACAGATTGTATTGACTGTCCATTTGGTGGGAAAAATAAAAGTTTTATCCCTGTCTTATACTATGTACAACAACAAATTATAGATGGACTGTTGTTAGGTGCTGTCGAGCTGGTTCTGACTCCTAGCGACCCTGTGTACAGCAGAATGAAACACTGCCCGGGCCTGCACCATCCTCACAATGGTTGTTATGCCTGATCAGGAGATAAATATTTTTAAAATCTGTCAGTGTATTGGAAGAAAATATAGAAGCTATTTTTATCATTTTGGGGACTAAGAAAGGCCTTTTAAAGGAAGATAGAAAATCTAGAAGCCTTACTAGGAAAGATTGACAAAGTTTATTGTATAATGACATAAAATTCCATTTGCTAAAACATCATAAACAAGGTAAAACCATCAAGTGTCAAACTGAAAAAAATTATCCGTAACGTCTATAAAAGATAATGTATTGATATCCGGTCTACGTAAAGAGCTGCTACAAATTAGTTAAGTAAAAGATATCCCAAGAGGCAGATGATACAAGCAGGTGATTGATAGAAGTGATGGAAACCCCATGAAAGTTAAAAAAAAAAAAGGTTTTCACCATCATTAGCAATCTTTCAAATGCAAAATAATGAATTATCATATTTCACCCATAAGTTTGGCAAAAATTTTAAGTTGATAATTTCCAGTGTAAATGAGTGAAAGGACTGGGAAGAAGTTCATTCTAGGCTACCAGTGGCAGTGTAAACAAGAATAGGCTTTGGAGACGGTGATTTGGCAGTGTATGTGAATACCCTTCAGTCCAACAGTTACACCTCTGCTTATCTGTCTGAGAAACATGGAAATATACAGATGCACAGGGAGCACTTACAGAAATGTTCATTGTTTGTAAGAACAACGGCAACAAAAAAACCAATGTAAATGTCCATTGATGAGGAATGAGCAAATAATATTTGTTTATCCATATGGAGTATGATGCAGCAATTTTTAGAAAATGACTTAGATCTATATAATTTGATGTATATGTAAATATATAGACCAGTGATTCTCAATGGGGGGCAGTTTTGCCCCTAGGGGACAGTTAGCAGTATCTGGAGATATTTTTGTTGTTACAAGTGGGCTGGAGGGGTACATCCAGTGGGTAGAGGCCAGGGATGCTACTAAACACTCTACAGTGCACAGGACCGTCCCCACAACAAAGAACTGTCTGTCCCAAAATGTCAGTAGTGCTGAGAAGTCATGGCAGAGAGATCTGGCAGGATACATGTCAGTATATGCCATGGTTAGATCTCGGGATGGGACAGGTTTTCAGGAAGAAGAATTGGGGCTTTTGTTTGTTTGTTTTAAACTATATGTACTTTTGTATTTAAATGTTTTTAATGAGAATATGTCACTTTAAATTATAATTAATGGGTAATGGAGTAAACAGGCATGATTAATAAAGGATTAATAAATAAAAGGAATTGAGAGAAATATAAAAGTTGGATTGTTGGGGGCAAGAGGACAAGTACACATAAAGGAAGAGGCGCTATATAAGATGGAGTTCCAGCTGAATTTATGTTTCTAGTGTGTGAAGGATAGTTTGGATAGTTGGGCATGAATTAGTGAGGGATTAGAATAAAGTATATGTTCGGAGCCAGATGTTGGAATGCCAGGAGGAATTTGGACATAATCAGATAAGCAAGAAGGGACTATTTTAGATCCCTGAGTAAGTGTGCACTGTTTTTTTTTTTTAAAAAAAGCACCTTGTAATAGCAGTACTTTGGAAGCGTTAAACAAGATTGGAAGGGAGGAGGAATGGAGTCAGGGAGACAAAAAAGGTAGTTGTGTTCATTGAGGAACGCAGTGGTTGATGAGTTGGATAAAAAGGAAAGCAGTGACTTGAATTTCAGAGGATAGATCTGGGAAATATTTCCAAGGAAGATTCTCTGAGACTATACTCTTTTTTTTTTTTTTTTATCACTTTATTACTTTATGATTTCTGAGGAGAGGCAGTGAAGGAGTGGTACAAAGAACACCTAGTCAGAAGACTGTAGGTACTTGTTTTATAAACAAAGTTTATTTAACCTCTTGAAGCTTAATTGTTTTCATTTAAAAATTGAGGGTGATAGATTTACTTCGTAGACTTAATCAGAATTAAATGTGAGAGCCTGTGCCACTAAGTGGAGCCTTGGTGGCACAGTGGTTAAGGGCTTGGCTGCTAACCAAAAGGTCGGCAGTTCGAATCCACTAGCTGCTCCTTGGAAACCCTATGGGACAATTCTACTCTGTCCTATAGGGTGGCCAAGAGTTGTACTATACTGCATTAAGTGCAGTTGCCCCACTTCCTGCATTTGAACATTCAGCCACTAGGTGGCACTCTGTGCCTTGGTCACGAGATGAAATTCTGTTGGGTAGCTTAGTTGCCCAAGATTCTAAATAGTCCCTCTTTTGCCTTTTCAATTATAAAATTTTCAGCCTTTAATTAGAACAGTTGTACTTATTTGATATTAACTACTAAGTGGAGAGAAGAGAGTAAGTTATTCCAGAGATTGATAGCAATTTAGGACTGGATGAAACCTTAGAGATCTGTTAGTCTAGCCCAGGGGTTTGCAAACTGTGGACCATGGCCAGGTCAAACCAGCTGCCCATAGATAACTTAAGAATATCCTTCATTTTGCCTCTTGGCCTGCAAATACGGTGAAACCTGTGAGAGCCGGAACTTGGCGGAACTGTCTTGCTTTTCCAGGTCTCGCTAGTTTTCCACCTTTGAGAGGGTGCAGTCTTGCCACTTTTCTGTCACTCATTTTAGTGGGAAATATTTGAGTTTTCCTTCTCTGACAGGTTTCTGCCTTCCATAGATTTCGGCTTTGGCAGGTTTCACTGTATTTACTATCAGGCCCTTTAAGAGGAACTTTGCTGACTCCTGGACTGATCCTTTGTTTAATACACGAGGAAGGAAACTGAAAGCCAGGAAGGGTTAGTGACTACCCATGCCTATAGGGTTGCTATGAGTTGAAATCAACTCGATGGCCCCAGGTTTGGTTTCAGGTTCATGGACCCATAGCAAGCTAGTAGCATTGCCAGAACAAGAACTGGACCTCCTAACTTCAGTTTAAAGTAAAATAGACTCTCCTCCCATTATCTCTCTAGGAGAAAACTCATTTGAACTTTTATCTGCAGGGTGAGCAAAACAGATCTAGGCTTTACGCTTTCATGGAGCTTTACGTTTAGTGAAGTGTAAAATACATTTTTTTTTTTTTTAAACAGATCATTTGTGGACAGAACATAACAAATGTCAGAAACCTCAAAGTGTAAGAAACCGCTTGATATCATCATTCTTGGGCTCTGTGATTTAGAGGTTTAGCTGAAGGGAAAATATAGGTATCTCAAATGTCTCTGAGCAATAAATTTTATTACCATGCTGTTCTTTTCCAGTGAAAAAGAAAGCTGTTGCTGTCGAGTTGATTCCAACTCATAATGACCCTCCCTGTAAGACAGAGTAGAACAGCCCCATAGGGTTTCCAGGGAGTGCCTGGTGGATTCGAACTGCCATCCTTTTGGTTAGCAGCTGTAGCTCTTAACCACTGTGCCACCAGGGCTCCTTTCCAGTGAACCTGACTGATTACAGGAAAACCACCTCTATAGATACGGTATGGGGCAGTGTTGGATTTATTTTTTGTTGTTTAATTAAAGTAGGGCAGCTTAAAAAGCTGTAGAAAACTATTGAAAAACACGTAAGTCTCTCAGATGCAGAGGTTCATATACGATCAGAAAAATTGACATATGGTCATGTAAACCTTAACAAATTTTAATCACTGATTTCATGACAAATTACCAGTATTTTTAAGTAAGAATTTTAATTCAACAGGTAAGATAATTCAGAATAATTTCTCCCACAGAGTAATTTTGGCTTTTTTATTATTTTCTCAAGATAGATAGAGGTCTTTCCTCTTATGATTACAATGCTTAAAGACCAACTGTTTGTCTACAACAAGTAAATTCCTTCACAGTATGTGTTGAAGATTACTGTGTAATATTTTTTTTAGTAATTCTTATTGTGCTTTAAGTGGAAGTTTACAAATCAATACTGTGTGATATTATCTGATTTTTATCATGATAAGTACAGTAGACTGAGCACAAACGTGGACACACAGACCCCCAATATAGAGCCCGGAAGCTACCTTTTGAAGGAACCTAGACAACTGCTTTTATGTTTTTCATCTCCTCATGACACAGAGCACCAGATTCATTTGTACTGTTCATGATGAGATTTGTTAGATGTTTCAAGTCAGTTTGAAATCATTCAAAAGGAGTACTAGTTTTAAGAAATACACTCTTAAAATTCAGTGTCATGATTAGTCTATAGATTGGATTACATGTAGGATTCATTTAATTTTTTAATGTTTTTGTTCCCAATTTTAAAGTGATGATATGTAGTGTTTTTTTTTTTTTAGTTGAGTCTCTTATTCAAAATATATGCAGCATCCCTTGATTGTTTCTGTGAAAATTAGGTCATACCTACCACTACCTTCTGTTGAGTTTCTTGAGAATAACTCACTAAAACTCAGTGATTCCTAAAGCCTGTAAAGATGATGACAAGCTGCTCCATTTGAAATGGCACCCAGAGCTGTCTCTCTGTTTTCTCTGAAAGGAAGCAGTAATAATAATAAGCAATACCAAGGTTTGAACAGGAGCTCCAGCAAGTTAACAGACATGTATGACCTTGCTCTTTACCAAAGTCTTAGTCTACTTTGCACTGCCTTACCACCCCCCAAATTTCATTATTTGAGAATTGAGACTAAATTTGACCTAAAATTGTTAGACTTTGGTACGGAGTGATGTCTGTGGTCACTGCAGTGAAGATGAAACTCGACATTCTAGAAACGTTCCTAAGTGATGCCGTTTCTTTCTAAATCCTTCTTTGTCCAAAGGGAACGTGTTGAGAATACCAGTCATCCAGGAGACATGCAGGTAACCATTCAAAACCTGATGCCAGCAACTGTGTACATCTTTAGAGTAATGGCTCAAAATAAGCACGGCTCTGGAGAGAGTTCAGCTCCACTACGAGTAGAAACACAGCCTGAGGGTAAGTCTTCCACCTTTGCATCAGCCTCGCCTGTTGTAGGTAGAACTATATGAAGGTCTACCTTGTGTTTAGCCTTGCATGCCATAGAGAGACAGAAGATAACAGTTCCTCACCTTCAAGGATCTCGTGAATTAGAGAGATAAGATTAATTCACATCAAAAAATAGCAAATGATAGACAGTATGCATCTCCTAATACTGCTTTATATATTCAAATTTTACTGATCTTTTAAGACCTAGCTCAGCTTTCTTTCAGAATCTTTCCTCTGATCCTGTCTTATATTGGATCTCTACAATTCTAAGATACGTTATCACTTTTTTCTTTCAATTGTGATTATGAATGTATCTCATTTATCTTATGACAAAGACTGAGTCCTTGCCATCCTTATATTTCCCACACTGTCTACTGAAGTGCCCTCCATATGGAGACGGTATTTAATAACTGTCGTCAGTTGGATTGTCCTGATCTTTACACTGCACGGTTCAGAATCTCTTTAAGGCTTTTTTGTGCTAAATAGTGTTATTTCCAATTACATTTCTTAAGATGAATATCAGGTTGATTTATTTTATAGACGTCTTCTAATCTTAGATCTTGGTTATAAACTGTAGACCTGACATTATCAGAAGCAGTCGAGACAGAATTGATGCTTAGCCGCTTGGGACTTCTTCTAGACTTTGCCTTCCTTTAATCCATCTTTCCTAGGAGCGCCCCCCAGTCTTCTTTTACTGGTGATTGTACTACTTTTTTGTGTTAACAAACAGCCTCCGGTAACAACAAAGATTTTACTTCTGGTAGAGGGCATGTGAGATACATGTGTGAAAGCTGCTGGCCAGGGGACTAAACAGATTACGTGAATTTACCAGTGAAATTACGGGAATAATTTAAGTACTTTACCCGCTGGGTAGAATAAGTGAAGTCCAAAAGCTAGGGAACTTCACTTTCTAGTACTGTAGCGAATCATTCACTCATCGTGCATTTATTAAGCACCTCCTATACCAGACGCTGGAGCCCTGACGGAGCAGTGGTTAAGAGCTTGGCTGCTAACCCAAAGATCAGCAGTTCGAATCTACCAGCTGCTCCTTGGAAACCCTATGGGGCAGTTCTCTGGCTCGTGGGGTCACTGTGAGTTGGAATTGACTGGATGGCAACAGGCTTAGTTTTTTTTTCATACCAGGCCCTGAAAGAAAGACCTGGTGATCTACTCCTGAAAAAACGACCCAGTGAAAACCTGATGGATCACAGTGGTCTGACCCCATTGTGTCTGGGTCACTGTGAGGTGAGGGCCAACTCAACAGCAGCCAACAACAACATACCAGGCACCACACAGGTACTGCGGACATAGGGATGAACAAGACAGGAATTCTCCCTTTAAATAATGAGCAGCCAAAATAGGAAGTGATCATTTCACTGATAGAGATTGAGGGTCAGGGATCAAACCCAGGCAAGAATAAGAGACTATCAGAGAATCAAGGGATTGACTGAAAAGGAAAAATATGTTCTCATTACAGGAAAGGATGTTAAATTTCCCAGTTATTCATGTTCAGATATGAGTAGGAACATGGCATTTAATTTCAAGCTCAGTTACTTTCATTAGTGTTCATATACAGGCTTTATACATGAAAGCTATTGAAATGCAGAGTAAGGAAAAATGACTATAAAAGATAGGTAAGTTAAGGCAGGTTCCTAGGAAAAGATGAGACCTGAGGTTGACCTTGAAGCATTTGACTTAGAGCATTCTGGAGGAAGGAAGGTACATGACCCAAATCCCAGAACTAGAATCAAACAGTACATAGACAAGGTGAAAAACCAAAAATTAAACCCACTGCCAGTCAATTCTGACTCATAGCGATCCTGTAGGACAGAGTAGAACTGCCCCATAGGGTTTCTGAGGAGTGGCTGGTGGATTTGAACTGCTGACCTTTCGGTTAGCAGGCTGAGCTCTTAATCACTGTGCCAGCAGGGCTTCCAGACAAGGTAAGTCATGATGAAAATGAAGGAAAAGACCACTGGATTTTATCGAACACAGGAATTCTACCTGGAATTTATGAACCTCGTTCTGAAAATACATGAGAATACTTGTGTGTCTGCGCATCTTCACGTTTTCCTTGGGAGAGAGCCTGTAGCTTTCATTACCATTTCAGAGCTTGTGAGTCAAACTGTTGAGAACCACTGGACTAGAAAGATCACTGTCAAATTTAGAAATGAAAGAAAAGTAAGGAAGAGTGAGTTCGTTGAGTGACTACCATGTGTCATTCATGTGCGAGGCAGTGAATATGTAAAAATGGGTAAGATTTGACTCTTACCTGCAAGGAGCATACAGTCTGGTACCAGAGACAGACAAGTTAAGGTGCCATTTCAGTAGTATTAAAAGCGTTAGCATCACAAGGAAAGTAGACAGTGTTATCGCCTGTTCCAGAAATTTGGTTAAAACAAAGTAGTTAAGTAAGAATGTGAATGGAAGGGGCAACAGGTCTGGTGAAGTATTTTAGGGATAGAGAGAGAGAATGCAACATGTCCTGGCAAAAGAGAAGGAGTTAGTGGGGAAGGATTTGCATTTCATCTGGAGGTATTCAGCTTGTGTGGGGAAGGTGTAAGTGTTGGAATCAGCCCTTGAAAATATTTTACATATTTAGCTTCACAAACCCACTTGCATTTTTTTTTTACATTTAGTATGCCACTGTGCAGCTGAAATGAAGGAATTCATTAGCACCTTTTTTAGGATCATATTTGCCTACATTTAGCCAATGAATATATTGAAAGTGATTTCAAGGGAATTCAGGAACTGTTTTGTTTTAGGAAAGTTTCCCGTAGCAGCAGAAGTGTGACAAATCCCACCTGTCAGGCCGCACAGAATATGCACTTCACATTAAGTGAATAGCATGATTCATGACTAAATACAGCAAACAACTGTTAGTGTATCCATATTCAGGCTTCTCTACTTTGGGAGCAAAATTTGTCTTAAGCTGTGGTGGTGTTTTTCAAGAAAGCCATTTTGTTTTACATTTTGTTTGTTTCTTTTCCCCCCCCCGTTCCTAGCTCTTAAATCTAATGGATGTCTATTACAGAGACACTAGTGCCAGATAAATTGTTTTCAAATATAGAATGTCTACCAAAGTGTAGGCAGCTACCCAGAATTTGTGTCTAAATTGGAACTGCAGCCTGTCAGTCAGACAAAAAGAATAGGGTTAGAAAGGTGCATGAGCCATTGTGGGAGTCAGAACTAGACAGACACTGGACCAGTTAACTAGTCATCCAGTCATCCAATCATGTATATATTACTGAGGGTGTTATAATAATCTCCTAACTGGTCATCTTGAGCCCAAAATTTAGAAAGCACTCAGTTCCTGGCTCCATCTCTCCCTAACTTTCCCATCACTTGAGAAAAGTTCTTTAGTGTTTCAACCTCAGTTTCCTCATCTGTAAATGGAATGATAATAATATCTGTCTCGTTTGGGTTATTGCAGTGATTAAATAAGAAAATACATGTAAAGCACTAGTGTTTGACTGTCAGGTTGACTGGTTATTATTCCTTTATCTAGTCTTGTTTCCTCACTGTGTTTCTTCCATGCATGTGTTCAGATGTCCTTTCTAAATTAAGATCTGACCATGTTATGCTCCTGCTCATAATTTTTTAGTAATTACCTAACATCTGCTGGAGAAAATCCAAACTTCATAGCATTAAAGGCACTTTATTTCCTGATTCCTGTCATCCTTTTCAGCATTATCATCTCCCACATCCATTCTCTGATTCAGCCAACCTGAACTACATAACACTGTGTTTTTACATATATCCTACCTGTTGACCCATTGAATGGAGTAATTTTCCTCTTGGTATCTGAGCAAACTCCTATTCGTTCTTCTTGATTTCACCAAGTCTTCACCAATCCTTCCCTTCCCTACCTATCCCCTCCCACAGCAGAATTGAGCACCCTCCTGTCTGTTCTTGTTACAACCATTACCTGAATCTGTTAGCATGTGTTAGTTATCTAGTGCTGCTTTAACAGAAATACCACAAGTGGGTAGCTTTAACAAACAAAAAGTAATTTTCTCGTTGTTTCAGAGGGTAGAAGGCTGAATTCAGGGCACTGGCTCTAGGGAAGGCTTTCTTTGTCTTTTGGCCCTGGAGGAAGGTCCTTGTCTCTTCAGCTTCTGTTTCTTGGTTCCTTGGAGCGCTCCATGTGGCTTGGTGTCTGCCTTCCCCCTACTGGGCTTCCTTGCTTAATCTGATCTTTTTCTATCTTAAAAGAGATTGACACAAGGTACACCCTATATTAATACTGTCTCATTAACATGACAAAGAAAACCCATTCCCATATGAGATTATAGCCACAGGTATAGGAGTTAAAATTTGCAACACATATTTTGGGGGGACAAATTCAATCCATAACAGTATGTTTGACATTATTTGTCACTATTTACGTGTCTGACTTCCTTACTAGACTGGGAGTTCTTTGTGGACAAGGAACTCTATCCATCACTGTATCGCCAGAGCCAACACAGTGCCTGGCAAATGAAGGCTGTCTTAGTGGTAGTTGCTTTTATGTGATTTGTAGTCCAACTGTAATTTTTGTAAAACCAGGACTTTATAAACCACAAGGAGAGTTCTGTAGTTTTCCTTTTTTTCTTATTTTGAATCAATTTGAGGTATTTCACAGATAATTTGTGGTTTCGAGTCATGAAAAAGGAAATGCATTTAATTATATATTATCCTGAAGCCACTTCAGTTAAATCACATATTTTCTTAGTCTTTATTGTTCTTTAAACATGGCTCCATGACAATATTGCTGAGAATCATTATTGAGGAGTGCAGTGGATTTCATTCCTATCTTGCTCTCTTAAAATTTTCTTTCTAGTTCAGCTTCCTGGACCAGCACCTAACATCCGAGCATATGCAAGTTCACCTACTTCCATTATTGTCACATGGGAAACACCATTGTCTGGGAATGGGGAAATTCAGAATTACAAATTGTACTACATGGAGAAAGGAACTGACAAAGAGCAGGTATAAAATGAAGCCATGTTTTAATCCACTGATTGAACTAGTAGAGTTGAAACTCAGTATTGCTTAACTAGAAATCTGAGAAAAAAAAGATTAGGAAATTAACAGCAGACAGATTGAATTTCTTTGTACCAAAGTACCCTGTAGTTTTTACCAGCACAGGTCCCTAAATATCAAGCAATACTTCTAAAATAAGTTGCCAATGCTTATGATTCATCTGCTTTGAATGTTTAATAACATTGCATAAAAGGAAAAAGCTCTATATCATGTAAAATATAGAATTTGTATAGTAAATTCTTTATTTTGAAGCATTTGTCTTGACGAGTTGTATAAGTTGTTTTATTTTACTCAAGGATGTTGACGTTGCCAGTCACTCTTACACCATCAATGGGTTGAAAAAATATACAGAGTATAGTTTCCGAGTGGTGGCCTACAATAAGCATGGCCCTGGAGTCTCCACACAAGATGTTGCTGTTCGAACATTGTCAGATGGTGAGTCTTTATTTCTTTGAAACAAATACCATACTTGGTGCCCTTGGTGCCCTTGGTAAGATCATGAGTTTTGATGTCAGGAAGATTCAGATGAAACCTCAGTTCTACCACTTTTTGGTAGTGACTTTGGTCACGTCAACATTTCTGAGCATGTTTCCTTAAACATAAAATGTAGACAATACCAACTTCATAGGGTTGGTGTAAGGATTCACTGGGAGCATAGAGCACTGTAGTGCCTGGTACCGAATAGGCCCTCATTGTTTTTAGTTGTAGCAGGGACTTATGTGTAAGTAAATGCTATCGCTTGTTCAGAGCACAAACCATCCCAAGGCTGTTGGAAGGCTAGTCTTGCTGTACTTAACAATTAGATCTGCATGCCCAGTAGATCTTTCTAATTCTTCAATATTTTGTGACAGTTTCCTTTCTCACCTGTAACTGTGTTTGAACTTCTAAGATAAATTATGTACGTATACCCATGTGCTTTTCAAACTGCAGCTTGCCTAAGAGATTGAGTAGGTCAGGACCAGCATTTTTTTAAATCACATTAATTTTAGAATAGGACAGACAATATCAGTCATTGCATTTAGTTGTTCATGAAACAGAATTTTTTTTTTTTAATCCGTGTATGGGAATATATAGCCCTTATATATAAACAGGCATGCTTGTAAAAAGCTATAGTTTGACTCTCTAAGGCAAATGGCCAGACGTAAACATCAGCCGTGAAGGAGCAGACTGCCATCACATGCCTCCTGGTGTAATGCATTGATAAAGGCTTGAGTTAGCATTTTGTAAGTGGAGAGGAAAGGAATCACGTCTACTTAAGCTTTCTTTCCTTGCTATAGTCACTAGGAAGGGAGATGCTGGAGGATGAGGGCAGTTAACTTTGAGATACTCCTGCCTTACGTTCAGATATGCAGGAACTAAAGTTATACAACTGTTTGTTTAACCAACAGTTCCAAACTTCTTACATCTAAATGAATGTTCCCTGCTATGTAGTTGCCTTGGGAAACCAGATGGCTAGCTTTACTGACTCTGTTACTTCTTAAATATCTCTTTGCTCTTCTTGAGCACTGCCTTCAAAACCAGTTTAGGAACCCCACAAGAAAGCCAAGCTCATTGATTTATGTACATCTCATTTTGAACCATAATGATGTTAACCCAGTTCGTTCACTTGTCATGTTCATTAGACTTGGCTCCAGAAAACTTATGGCTCTTTCCCAAGACAAAAATAGGCTAAAACTAAGAATATTCAGAAGGTTTAATCTGTCTGGAAGAGGGACCTAGAAAAGTTGAAAGCCATTGGCATACCCTTGAAATAAGTATCTAACTTTCCATTGGTGCATACTGACTTTGGTCTAAACCAAAACCAAACCCATTGCCATCAAGTCAGTTCCAACCCATAGCAACCCCATCAGACAGAGTAGAAGTGCCCACATAGTGTTTCCAAGGCTATTAATCTTTACAGGAGCAGACTGCCACATCTTTCTCCCTGAGAGCAGCTGGTATGTTCAAACTGATGACCTTTTGGTTAGCAGCCAAGCGCTTTAACCACTGCGCCACCAGGGCTCCCAACTTTGGTATAGGTGTATACATATGAATATATCAGATTTTTTAAAATGGATCAAACGTGGCCACACCTCCTCAACATAGCACTTTGAACATGAGGGCACTGGCAGCTGGCTTTACTCCTTTAGGTTGCATAATTTGTATTCGAGATGTGCATTTGTGTGAAGTCCAGCCTCATAATGGGTGATGTGTGGGTAATTGAAAATAATTTTCCTTTTACCTTTTTTTCTTTTGGCCTGTCTAGTTCCCAGTGCTGCTCCTCAGAATCTGTCCGTAGAAGTGAGAAATTCAAAGGTAAAACTTGATGTTGCTGCTGCTCATTTTTACTGATCTGTTACGAACCTCAGAGGGCCTTATGGAGGAGGAGATTCTGTGGGAGGCTGTCAAAACAAATGAACGCTAATGTTATAATAACCTACTTCTAAAAATACGAAACCTACAAATTAGAATGTAACTGAAAACAAGCATCATCAAGCAGAGGAATAAGGTGACTTAGGTATTAAGCTTGCTAGTGAAGCTGGGCTTAGACATTGTCTTAGTTATCTAGGGCTGCTGTAACAGAAAGCCACAAATGAGTGGCTTTAACAAACAAATTTATTTCCTCACAGTTTAGGAGGCTAAGAAGCCCAAATTCAGGGTCCCAGCTCTAGGGGAAGGCTTTCTCTGTCTGCTGGCTCTAGAGGAACGTCCTTGTTTCTTCTGAGCTTCTGCTCCTGGACAGTCTTCATGTAGTTTGGCATATGTCCTCCCCCATCTCTGCTTCCTAGCCTGCTTGCCTGCTTGTTTGCTTGCTTAATCTTTTCTATATCTCAAAAGGGATTGATTCAAGATACACCCTACACTAACCCTGTTCGTTAACATAACAAAGGTAACCCATTCCCAAATGGGATTATAACCACAGGCATAGAGGTTAGGATTTACAACACATATTTTGGGGGGACATAATTCAGTCCATAACAGACATTGTTTCTAGTTTATTCTATTCAACTTTACTGCCTTTCTCTGATGCCAAAATTGCTTGAGACTTTCTTCAAATAAATTGCTATTGTTATGTAAATGGTAATGTTCTAGATCTTACTGGTCCAGAACCTTGGTGATATGGCAGAAGAATAATTAGTTTATGATAACATAGTCCTTTAGGACTGTGAGATGAGCCTGTGTGAATCCAAGCAGATACCTATCAGATTGGTTGCATGTGCTCAAACCATCCCTTTTGGTCAAGTTCTCACACACTGTACACTTAGGACCTTGTATGCCCCTCAGAGGTCCAGAGCCCCTTCTGGGCTACATAGACAACTGAGATATTCAGCCCTTTGAAAGAGTGCTCCAGGACTCCTTTTCCTCATAAGAAATAACCAGCTGGTAATGAATAATTCCCTTTTTGAAGAGTTTTAGATGGAAATATTTTGGTTTCAGCTATTCCACACTGGAGATGAAAAAGAATCTTTACAGCTAACAGTAGCTTGCTTCCTAACCCAAGCAAATGCCTCTGGCCTGCTTATGTTTTCCTTCTGAAAACTTTTCTGAGACTTCTGCCTAGTGTCTTCCTTCCGGTAAAATACCCCAAGAGATCAAGGGCCCAAGGCGTGCTGCACCGTATTGATGATCATCTTCCCATTTGATCATTGAAGGGTTTAAGATAAAACCGTATTTTTGAGCGATTATTCAGTAACTTAGTAAAACTCTGTCTGTGCACCCTGCTGCTTTATTTTCCATCCCTGTAAAAAAATCCCTGTAGCACAGTTAAATCAGGGCAATAAGGCATGAATCAGACCTAGCTTTTAATGTGTTCATTCTTCTCCATATAACCTTACTTTTCCCAGAGTATTGTGATCCACTGGCAGCCCCCTCCTCTTGCCACACAAAATGGGCAGATTACAGGCTACAAGATTCGTTACCGAAAGGCCTCCCGGAAGAGCGATGTCACCGAAACCCTGGTAACTGGGACACAGCTGTCTCAGCTGATTGAAGGTAAGCTGCTTTGCACATAGGCAAAAACTAGGATGTGGTATCTTTCTCAGACACTAAATTATGCTAGTTTAATGATAGCTGTGAGCTGTTGACTTACACAAACAGAAGTGTTTCAGAAAGATTTTTAACAGTTCAGTCTACTTCTGAGTCAATACAGATTGATGAAAACACTCCTACAGGTTCCACCATCTCTGATTAGTGAGATTGTGTTTGATTTTTATTTCCTTGTGTTTTTTCTGTATTTTCCAATTTTTCTCTTTTGAATATGTAGTACTTTTTTGTCGTCCAAAAAAAGTAAAACAAAGCTGTAGGAGCAAAGAAGTTGCTCCCCTCAATCTAGTTGCTAACAGAGGTCTACGAAATGATTTTTATAACACTGATGCCATACATGTGTTCGTGGGCCTGAAGCAGTATTTGTAAATAGCTGCAGCAGTACAATAATTATACCTGCTACTAGGGACTGGCTACTAGGGGTATTATAAAGTTTTAGAAAATTCTATCAGAGTCTTTCATATTGCATTCCATGTATGTGCAACAGAGCAGGTGGTGTACCCGATAAAAACAAGCCCCAATGCATATTGAATATAGGCTTCCCTTGCAGATCACAGAAAATCCACCCTTCTCCAAGTGGGGGAAGTAGAGTCGACTAAGCAAGGGCAAGGAGCGTGGGAGGGAAATTGAGTGCTTTCTCTTCGTTTGGATGGCAAAATCACATTTGCAAAGAATAAAGACAGATGGCCCTAAGCTGCCCTTACTCTGTAGAGATTCGCTGAGTTGTCTAATACTGCTGTAGAACTGACTGTAGTCTGAGCAGAGCCCATTCTGCCCTCTCCTGCATTAGTTTAGCAGTGCCTAGCCTCTGTCCTTCTCGACTACATACACCTCAGCCTCAGCCACCTGTCCCTGCCCTGGGAGTAAACTCACACGGGCTGTGTCTGTAGGTCCACTGCCTCAGATGCATTGCCTTTGTTCTGTAACTCGACAGAACTTATCTGTGTTTCATAAGCAAGCAGATGAATTTGAGTCTGTGAATTATCACTGTATAGTAGCAGTAATCATGAGACAAAAGCTCTGACTCAATTGATTTTTGCTAGGAAAGTCAAAAGCAGACTTGGTTGAAGAGAAGTTCAAGAGATGAAGGTATTGTTGTTATTGTCTAAGCCCTGAGAATGAATTTCGTCACCCTTTGAGAATTCTAACTTTCCTTGCATTGTATCCATCCTGGGTAGGCATTGAAATGAAATGATTCGAGAAGCTTGGCATCAGCCACTTTGCTGTGCACCCAGGGACCAGGTTTCTGAAATAACCAAGATCTGGGGTTAAAAAGTGTAATTCCATTCTTTGTATGGAAAAAGTTTCTAAAAATGGAGGGAGCCGCTGACATTGGAAATGTGTGCTCAAATGACCCAGCTTTTCTCTTTACCCCTCACCTCAGAGATAGGATTAACTTCATTCAGAATAGGAGGAGGTAGATGTTTGGCTGCAACAGTATCTTCAGTCTTTTAGTTTCTTTGCATGAAGCTGGCATCTCTAAGCTGCAGTGAGTAAACATGGCTGCAGTAGATGTTGCCAAGAGTCTCACTAAGGCGGCGTTATAGTCTCTGAAGTCAAGATGGTCTCTGAAGTCATTCTCTGATTTTACTCTAATAGCAGGAATAGTGTTTCCCATCTGTGAGGCTATTATTTTGAATATTTATTGATAGATGTTTATTATATACAGGTACTGTTCTGAGTGCTAACAATATAAAAAGAGTCCTTTCCCATGAGGAGACTATTCATTTTCTCAATGGAACATTTGATACGTAAGCAAAATGCTGCTTTTATAGTAAAATAGCTCTTTATCAAGAAAATCCTTGCATTTTAGATTCATCTCTAGATTTACTTGTTTAACAGGCTTTTTTTGGACCTTTATTAGCATGTGCTGGCACTGGGAATACCGTTGTGGGCAAAAACAGAGATCCTCGCCCTCTGGAAGCATTAGCTCAAAGCCTGATAAGTGTTAGGGCAAAATATGGATTACTAAGAGCCTATACTGGACAATGAATTATATGGTTGAACTAAGTTTTAGCTGGAAGTAATTGTCATTTTTTTTTTTTTTTGGTACCATTGTATCTTAAGGTACTTAAAGCTTCTGCCATATCTTTGTATTATGCATTTGTGTGCCTTAGTTTTAGACTATAAACTCTGTAGGCTACTTAGGAAAAGAGAAACTCTTTTTTTTTTTTTTTAATTGTGCTTTAAGTGAAAGTTTATAAATCAAGTCAGTCTCTCACACAAAAACTTACATACACCTTGCTATATACTCCCAATTCCTCCCCCAATGAGACAGCCTGCTCCCTCCGTCCACTCTCTCTTGTTGTGTCCATTTCACCAGCTTCTAACCCCCTCTACCCTCTTATCTCCCCTCCAGGGAGGAGATACCAGCATAGTCTCAATTGTCTACCTGATCCAAGAAGCTCGCTCTTTACCAGCATCCCTCCCCAACCTATTGTCGAGTCCAATCCCTGTCTGAAGAGTTGGCTTTGGGAACCAACCAAGAGTTGGCTTCTGGGCCAACAGAAGGTCTGGGGGCCGTGACCACCGGGGTCCTTCTAGTCTCAGTCAGACCATTAAGTCTGGTCTTTTTATGAGAATTTGGGGTCTGCATCCCACTGCTCTCCGGCTCCCTCAGGGGTTCTCTGTTGTGGTCTCTGTCAGGGTAGTCATTGATTGTAGCCGGGCACCATCTAGCTCTTCTGGTCTCAGGCTGATGTAGTCTCTGGTTTATGTGGCCCTTTCAGAAAAGAGAAACTCTTAACCCTCTTTACACATACTCTCTCTTCTCACTTGCTCACTCTCTCATTCCTCTCTTACATTCTAATGTCTCCCGAAAGGGGAGGGAATGTTAATCTGATTGGTTACATTCTTTCCAGACGTTGATTGAGCCCCGTGTTTGCTAGTAGTCCAGGTTACTGTCTGGTAACAGTCATAAGTACATGTACAGCCTGCTCTAGCAGTTTCTGGTTCAGTGTACATGGGGAGGAGGCAGGGAGGTAAACTGACTTCGGCCCAGCCATTTTACTCCTCCATATTTCTCATTCTTTGCCTTCTTGTGGGTAAACAGATTCAATATGGGCCTGCAGAGAGCAGAACCCACCATGTGTCCCCCAGTACCATGCAACAGGATTAACTGAGCCTAGGCTCAACTTGTAGCCTGGCCAAGTTCTTTGATTGGGTTTTCTGTACTTTGCTGCTGGCCAAAGAGCCCTTGATCTGCATATGAGGAGGTAGGGTAATTTTTCATAAGCCTTATAAGATCTAGCATAATATCTGGTATTTAAGTCCTCTAAAAATGTACGGTACAACAATTGTGAGGAGGGTGCAGGACCGGGCAGTGTTTCCTTCTGTTGTACGTAGGGTTGCTATGGGTCAGCACTGACAACAACCAAAATGTATGTGTGAATGTATTAATAACTGACTATATTATTATTGACTGTTGCCTTGCTTAGTAAGATAGACTTTTATATCTGAATCTTTGATGCCCTCAATACATGGATAAATCATGTGCTTTATTAGCTAGTATTAAGTATAAAAGTTACATGATAGAAAGTTGTTTTTTTTTTTTTTTTAAACCTCTCTTACTATATGTACTTATGAGCTACCAGGTTGCTGAGAAATAGCTATCTAGGCCTTATATGGTGTTTAAAATTTCTCTGCTGTGGTGATGGGGTGGCTCAGAGAGCAGAGGTAACCTGATGAAAGGAGCTACATCTTTGCATTCTCTTCTGGCTTTTGGTGTCTCCTGAGATCAACTGACTGTGTTCCTTTATTGTAACTCTTTCATTATCTTTGGCCTCTTTTTGGCCTTAGATTCCTTAGTAACAAAATAAAGGGATGGGATTAAATG
This sequence comes from Loxodonta africana, assembly GCF_030014295.1. Taxonomy (NCBI): domain Eukaryota; kingdom Metazoa; phylum Chordata; class Mammalia; order Proboscidea; family Elephantidae; genus Loxodonta; species Loxodonta africana. The sequence continues at coordinate 42,661,435 of NC_087354.1, read as the reverse complement.
ATGCCTAAGGTGCCTTCTGGAAACCCTGGTGATGTACTGGTTAAGAGCTATGGCTGCTAACCAAAAGGTGGGCAGTTCGAATCCACCAGGCACTCTTTGGAAGCCATATGGGGCAGTTCTACTCTGTCCTATAGAGTCACTATGAGTTGGAATCGACTCAACAGCAATGGGTTAAGGCGCTTCTAGCTCTTAAAAAAATAAATCTTAATTTCCTGGAAGCTTTACTGATTTTCTTTTCTCCTTTGGGGATGTGCGGGCTTCAGCCTCTGCTTTAGAGGAGGGAGCTATTGTGTTGTATTTATGTCTTGCTGGTTCTGTTGACTAATTGAAACCTTATAAGATAATAACTACATACATGTTCCCCATCAAGTAGAATATCCAGGCCTTACTGAATTGGTGGATGAGATATTTGCTTTAATGAACAATTATTAGTCTTGTTTTCCCAAGGCTTTTGTTTCAGCTTGTCTTATTTCTTGTTTGGGTCTCAGGTCTTGATCGGGGGACCGAATATAATTTCCGAGTGGCTGCTCTTACAGTCAATGGTACAGGCCCAGCTACGGACTGGCTGTCTGCTGAAACTTTTGAAAGTGACTTAGATGGTAAGAACAACAATTGGTGGGACTGACACATTCTGAGTACTAAAGCAGAACCAAAACAAATGAAATTTAGACAGGTGCTCTGGGTCTGTTTTTTTTTTTTTTTTTTTTTACCAAGGCCATTAAGTAGATAGATGATCTGAAATTTAAAGCTGAGGCCCATAAATCATGTCTTCATTTCAATTGCAGTTTCCCTTTTTCCTTAGTCCTGGACACATCCTATTCTTTTTCTCCCCTGTTTGTTAAACATGTGGCCCAAAGTGGGTGTGTATATGTAGCACCTGTGTCAGTGACAGGTGTTGGACTAGGGAGACAAAAGACCTGAGCTTTAATTCTCAGTTTACTAATTTTTAAAATAAGGTAGTAATTTATGCCTTGAAATAATATATGTGAAAAATACTGTAAATTGCCACCCTTTTTAAGCCTCTTATTAGGAGGATAAAAAAAAATGAATACTGCTATAATGTAATGCTTATCCACCTGTTGACAACAGGCTTCTAATTACTCGGAATTTTATGCCTTTCTCATTCTGCCTGGTTAAGTTTGGAGCTGGGACCAAGAGGGACAGGCAACTATTGAAAGGCACTTTATGTGTTCTTCTCCCGAGCAGACGTTCTTGAATCTTTGTCTTCCCTTTCCAAGGTAACATTGCAGTGTCTTATATTTTCTGACCATGGCGTCAGAATCCATGATATTAATAAAGCTGATTGGGTTTTGTTTTGTTCTTAGAATGTAGTAAAACCATGGGCCATGTTTCACTGTACATACAAGTTCTCTTTAAACTCTTGGGCATAATGGAAAACATTTAGCCCCAAACAGTTTGGCAGGGGACTGAGCACCATTGCCAAGGATGGTGAAATATCCAAAAGGAAGGTGGGTCTCATCTTGCTTTTCTGTTTTCATTCCCAGAAACTCGTGTTCCTGAAGTGCCTAGTTCTCTTCATGTCCGCCCGCTTGTCACTAGTATCGTAGTAAGCTGGACTCCGCCAGAGAATCAGAACATTGTAGTCAGAGGTTATGCCATTGGTTATGGCATTGGCAGCCCTCATGCCCAGACCATCAAAGTGGACTATAAGCAGCGCTATTACACCATCGAAAACCTGGGTAAGTTTGTTAAATCAAGGAATCATTGTACCAGTGATTTTTTTTTTAACCTTTTATATTGTAATAATCATTTTTACAGAAAAGTTGCAAAAACAGTACAAAGAATTCCTATGTAACCTTCACCTAGATTCTCCAAAGGCTAACATTTTACCACATTTGCTTTACCATTCTTTGTCTGTCTATATATACACGTTTTTTCTGAACCATTTGAGAGTTACAGACACGATATCCCTCTACCCATTAATACTTTAATGAGCACTTGCTAAAAATGAGGACATTTTCTAATGTAACCACAGTTCAGTTATCAAAATCAGGACATTAACATCAGGCCCATATCTATAGGCTTTATTCATATTTACCAGTTGTCTCGCTAAATGCCCTTTGAAACAAAAGAAAAACACGGTTTTCTGGCCCAGGTTTATTTAGTTATCATATGCCATTAGTTTTTTTTTTCAACATAGTACAGTTTCTCTGTCTTTCCTTGTCTTTCATTACTATTACATTTTTGCAAAGTGCAGGCCTTGTATATTTTGTAGACTGTCTCTTAACTTAGGTTTGTCAAATGTTTCCTCCTGATTAGATTCACATTATGAATTTTTGGAAGGAATAGCACAGAAGTGTTGTGTTGTTGGTGGTGCATTGTATCAGAGGTACCTGATGTCTATTTAGCTTATTGTTAGTGATGTGAACTTTCATTCCTTGGTTGAAATGATATCTGCCAGGCTTTTCCAATATAGTTGTTATTTTTTCCTTCATAATTAGTAAATGCCTTTTGGGAGAGACACCATGAGTCTTTGTAAAGGTCTTGTTTTTCATCAAACTTTGACTTGCTAGTTTCAGCATCTGTGTTGTTACTCTTGAGTGCCATCAGGTCAGTTCTGACTCATAGCGATCTTGTGGTAGCAGTTGTCACTATGGTATTTCCTAAATAGTGATTTTCCAATTCCATTATCCCTTCTATGTTTATTAGCACTCTAAGATAAGGAAGAGCTTTCCTTCTTCCCCACAGAGAGAGAATGGCCCCTCTGTCCATTTGACCTTTCCCATCTTTCTTTGGACAAAGTAAGATGTCCCAGGTTCATCTGGTATTTTCCTAGCCTCAGCCCTGAAATCAGCCATTTCTCCAAGGAGCCGTGGTTTCTTTTATGAGAAACGATATTTACAGATCAAGGCATAAACACTGCATGTGCTCATTGTTAATGGAGTAGAAATCCTAAGGAAGCTACAAAAAGCTACTAAACTATAAATATGAGTTTAGCAAGGTTGCAAGATAATATTTTTGTTAGGTGCTGCCAAGACAGTTCTGACTCATAGTGGTGCCATGTGACAGAGTAGAACTGCCCTGTAAGGTTTTCTTGGCTGTAATCTTCACAGAAGCAGATCGCCAGGTCTCTCTCCTGTGGAGCCACTGGGTAGGTTCGAACCTCTAATCTTTCAGTTGCAGCTGAGCACTTAGCCATTTATGCCACCAGGGAGTTTAGCAAGGTTGCAAGATACAAAGTCAGTATACAGATTGGAAAATCGGAGTTAAAATAATAATACCATTTATAGTAGCATCAAAAATATGAAGTACTTAGGAATAACTTTATAAAATATGTTCAAGATCTGTACACTGAAAACTAGAAATCATTGCTAAGGAAAATTAAAGAAGACCTAAATAAATGGAGATACGATGTTCACAGATAGGAAGATGCAGAACTGTTCAGAAGATAGTTCTCCCCAATGCGATTTCAAGTAAAATCTCAGTAGAATTTTTTATAGAAATTGACAGGTTGCTTCAAAATTTATATCGAATAACAAAAAAACCAAGAATATCCAAAAAAAATTTTTCAAAAGAAGAATAAGGTCAGAGGACTCACAGTACCTGATTTCAAAACTAACTATAAAGCTGCAGTAATCAAGACACTGTAGTGGTATTAGTGTAAGGGTAGATGTTATAAATTAATGAAACAAGTCCAGAAATAGATCAATGCCTGTATGGTTAATTGAATTTTGACAAAGCTGTTGAGGTAGTTCATTCAATGGGAAGAGGCTAGTCTTTTCAACAAGAGGTGTGGAAACAATTGGATATCTGTATGGGAAAGAAAATGTATCTTGACCCTTACCTCACGTTATAAACAAAAACAGATCTAAATACAAGAGCTAAAAGTATAAAATGTCTAGAAGAGAACACAGTATAAAAATCTACATGACCTTGAGGGTAGGCAAGGATTTCTTAGGATGCAAAAAAAAGTACAAATCGTAAAAGAAAATATTTGATGAATTGGACCTTATCAAAATTAAAAACTCCTACTTTTGGAAAGACACCAATAAAATGAAAAGGCGAGTCACAGACTGGGAGAAAATAGCCTCCATTCAAATATCTGACAAAGAATTTGAATCTACAGTGTGTAAAGAACTCTTACAACTCAGTAATAGGACAATCCAATAAAAAGTGGGTATGCAGAAGAAAAACTAGATAACTGGGAGCTTCTAAAAATCAAACACCTATGCTCATCCAAAGACTTCACCAAAAGAGTAACAAGACTACCTGCAGACTGGGAAAAAGTTTTTAGCTATGACATTTCCGATCAGTGCCTGATCTCTTAAATCTATGGGATACTGCAAAAACTCAACTACAAAAAGACAAATAACCCAATTAAAAAATGGGCAAAAGATATGAATAGACACTTCACTAAAGAAGACATTCAGGCAGCTAACAGATACATGAGGAAATGCTCACGATCATTAGCCATTAGAGAAACGCAAATCAAAACTACAATGAGATTTCATCTCACTCTAGCAAGGCTGGCATTAATCCAAAAAACTCAAAAGAATAAATGTTGGAGAGGCTATGGAGAGATTGGAACCCAGAGAGATTGGATTCCCACCAGACTGCTGGTGGGAATGTCAAATGGCACAACCACTTTGGAATCAATTTGGCATTCTCTTAAAAAGCTAGAAATAGAACTACCATACAACCCAGCAATCCCACTCCTCGGAATATATCCTAGAGAAATAAGAGTCTTTACACGAACAGAGATATGCACACCCATGTTTATTGCAGCACTGTTTACAATAGCAAAAAGATGGAAGCAACCAAAGTGCCCATCAACAGATGAATGGGTAAATAAATCATGGTATATTCACACAATGGAATACTATGCAATAAAGAACAGTGAGGAATCTGTGGAACATTTCATAACATGGAGGAACCTGGAAGGCATTATGCTGAGTGAAATTAGTCAGTTGCGAAAGGACAAATGTTGAATAAGACCACTATTATAAGAACTTGAGAAACAGTTTAAACTGAGAAGAAAACACTCTTTCTTGGTTACGAGAGCGGGGAGGGAGGGGAGTGGAAGAGGGGTATTCACTAATTAGATAGTAGATAAGAACTACTTTAGGTGAAGGGAAAGACAACACACAATACAGGGGAGGTCAGCACAATTTGACTAAACCAAAAGCAAAGAAGTTTCCTGAATAAACTGAATGCTTCGAAGGCCAGCGTAGCAGGGGCAGGGGTTTGGGGACCATGGTTTCAGGGGACATCTAAGTCATTTGGCATAATAAAATCTATCAACAAAACATTCTGCATCCCACTTTGAAGAGTGGTGTCTGGGGTCTTAAACACTAACAAGTGACCATCTAAGATACATCAGTGAGTCTCAACCCACCTGGATCAAAGGACAATGAAGAACACCAAGGACACAAGGTAATTACGAGCCCAAGAGACAGAAAGGGCCACATGAACCAGTGACTACATCATCCTGAGACCAGAAGAACTAGATGGTGCCCAGCCACAACCGATGACTGCCCTAACAGGGGACACAACAGAGAACCCCTCAGGGAGCAGGAGAGCAGTGGGATACGGACTCCAAATTCTCATAAAAAGACCAGACTTAATGATCTGACTGAGACTGGAAAGACCCCGGTGGTCATGGCCCCCAGACCTTCTGTTGGCCCAGGACAGGAACCATTCCCGAAGCCTACTCTTCAGATATGGATTGGACTGGACAATGGGTTGGAGAGGGATGCTGGTAAGGAGTGAGTTTCTTGGAACTGGTGGACACTTGAGACTATGTTGGCATCTCCTGCCTGGAGGGGAGATGAGCAGGCAGAGGGGGTTAGAATCTGGCGAAATGGATACGAAAAGAGAGAGTGGAGGGAGAGAGTGGGCTGTCTCATTAGGGGGAGAGTAATTGGGAGTATGTAGCAAGGTGTATATGGGTTTTTGTGTGAGAGACTGACTTGATTTGTAAACTTTCACTTAAAGCACAATAGAAATTATTTTTTTAAAAAGTAGGTAAAAGATTTGGACAGACACTTAAGAAGAAAAATCAGTGGACAATAAGTAAATGAAAAGATGTTCAACATGATTAATCCTCAGAAAAATGCAAATTAAAACCACAGTGAAACACTACAACACACCAACTAGAGTGGCTAAAAGTTAATAGACTGACAGTACCAAATATCAGCAAAGATATGGAACAGTTGGAATTCTAGTATTTGCTCGTGGGAACAACTGATGGGTATGACCACGGTTTGGAAGCTTCATATTTACAAGCCCGAAAGGGGATATAGCACAAATGTCCATTAACAGGTAAATGGTAAATCATACTCTCTCCATGCGACGGAATCCTGCTCAGCAGTTAAAAGCAGTAGACTGTTGATACATACAGCAGGATAAAATGAATCTCCCAAACATTATGCTGAGCAAGAGAAATGAGACACAAGAAAGTACGTATTGTGTTATTACATTTTTATGTAGTACAGAATAGCAGAACTCATCTATAGTGACGGAAAGTGGAACCAGGGATGTGGTAGTTGACCGCGAGGGGTGAGGGGAACTATTTAGGGTGTTAGAAATGGTGGTGGTAATTACACAGGTATATGTATTTGTCAGAACTCAACAAACTCAGTTGAGTGTATTTTACTGTTTATTAATTATACCTCAATGTTAATTTTAAAAACAGTGAGCAATATTAATATTTTCACTATAGAGAATGAATTGATTTTGGTAAGGTGGATTATCATGATAGATCTTTCTTTTAAAGACCTGTCTTTTGACTCAGAATCTGTCCTGACCAAATTTTTTATTCAAATTATTTCCTTGTGAACATCATTCCTCAGAGCAACTTTAAGTATGTAACAAATAAGTTATCTTCCTCTCTTCTGATAGGAAATAAGCAGCAATTTAATGCTTCGTTCAAAGCTCAAAGTAGTCTTTCTCTTTTCCTTCCAAGAAGAAACGGCACAGCTAGTAACCTGGGAAGTGCTGTCCCCACATGAGCAGTCTTATAAGGCTATTGTGGGAAAGCAGAAGAAAAGCTTTGTTGGTAGGATAAAAATGTCCCTGTGGTGACCAAACTCCTACTGTTCCCTTTATGCAACTACTGAAGTGAAAATCTTTTGCAGCATAGGCAAGACATGGTCCTTGACCTCCAGGTGCTTTTAGGCTAGTAGAGGAACAAAAGCAAGATGCAAGAAACAATGAAGTGAGTTGAAGCAAAGTATGTTCAGAGAAAGGAGAACTAGCTGGGCAGAGTAGAACATTCAGGGAAGAAACTTAACTTGTGCTTGAAAACCTGAGTCACAGTAGTGTTTGAAAACAGAGAGATGAGAAGGAGCACTATATTATTCTGAAGAGAATAAACAGGTAGAGTTGATAAGAAAAGAGAGTACATGTTAAGAAGAAGCAAAAACAATACATTTGGCATAAAATAAGCTAGAGCTATCTTTATCATCATGGATAGACCTCAGTTGCATATGATGAACAGAAGAAGCAAGTCAGAGGTGAAGAAGTACATTTAGGAATTCATTCATTTATCAAATTAAATATAACTCCTTAGCTTCAGACCTGTACCAACATCTGACTGCTAAGTAGCTGGACCTGGGTATATTCTGTATTCAGCTTGTTGAAAATTAAAGTCAGTATCTTCTCCCCCAAACAAGTCAATCACTCAACAAATATTTAATGAAAACCTGCAGTATCCCAGACACCGTGCTAGAGATAGAGCAGGGAATCAAACAGACATGGTTCCAGTTATTAGAAATAATACCATTACAAAATAGTTGAAATGGTTCAGAGCGCTGAGGAAGAGAAAGGGGTATTTAACTAGAGAGTTCAGGCTCTTTAATTAGGGTCTAATCCAGTCTTCTGCATGCGAAAACTGAACAATGAATAAGAAAGACTGAAGAAGAATTGATGCCTTTGAATTATGGTGTTGGCAAAGAATGCTGAATATACGATGGACTGCCAGAAGAATGAACAAGTCTGTCTTGAAACAAGTATATCCAGAATGTTCCTTAGAAGGGAAAATGGCGAGACTTGGTCTCACTTACTTTGGACGTGTTATCAGGAGGAACCAGTCCCTAGAAAAGGGCATCATGCTTGGTAGAGTAGAGGGTCGGCAAAAGAGAGGAAGATCCTCAACGAGATGGGTTGACACAGTGGCTACGATGATGGGCTCAAGCATAACAATGATTGTGAGGATGGTGCAGGACAGGCAGTGTTTCGTTCTGTTGTGCATAGGGTCACTATGAGTTGGAACTGACTCGACAGTGCCTAACAACAGCAATGATCCAGTCTTCACTATGCCCTGTCTGATGAATAGGTATTATCTAGACAAAGGGGGAACCCTGGTAGCGTAGTGGTTAAGAGCCGCGGCTGCTAACCAAAAGGATGGCAATTTGAATCCACCAGGTGCTCCTTGGAAACCATATGGGGCAGTGCTACTTTGTCCTATAGGGTCACTATGAGTTGGAATCGACTCAACGGCAGTGGGTTTGGTTTTTTGGTTTAGATAAAGAGGGAGAGTAGGATGTGTCCCCAGTACAGGGGTCCAGTGGTAAGAGAGAGCATGGTGCTCAGTGAACTGAGAGATGGCCAGTGGAGATGGAGCCTAGACAACAAGGCAAAGAGAGGTGAGAGACGAGACTGGAGAGTTTGGTAGAAGCCAAGCCATGTAGTACCTGATAGGTCATTTTAAGAATTTGGGATTTTATTAAAAGGCTTGAAGATTTTTAAGCAGGACCGTGGACACATTCACATTTACTCCTTTAAAAGATCACTGGCTGTGTGGGGAGAATTAATTTGAAGGTAGCAAAAGTGGAAATGTGGAGACAGAGAGACTGTTAGAATGGCCTAGGCAGAAATGACAATGACCTGAAGCAGTAGATGTGGGAGAGAAAGAGCAAATGAGTGAAATGAATTTAAGATATATTTAGTAGGTAGGATCAACAAGACTTGACAATTGTTTACTTAAAAGGATGATGGAGAAGGAGGCAAGAAAGAAGAGAAAGATTTGAGACATCCAAGTGGAGATGCCAAACAGGCAGTTGAAAATACAGGTATGGTGCTCAAAGAAAGGTCTAGTCTAGAGATATGTATTTGTAGTCAGTGGCACATAAGTGCTAATCAAAGCTAAGGAAATGAAAACACAGAGAGAGAAGAGTGAGGGTAGACGAGAGCCTAGAATCAAGCCTTGAAAATTTGTACACCATGGCTGCTCTGCCTCTGTCCTTGATCTCAGTGAACAGCATTACCATTGGTCATGTTGCCCAAGACCCTTCTCTCTGACCTGGGGAGATCTGATGCCTCTGTATTGCCCACTGATATCTAGAGAGTAAGTGGGTGTCTTAGGATGAGTTCTCTAGAGAAGCAAAGCCGGCAAAGCGTATATAGAGAGAGAGAGAGATCTATTTCAAGGTAATGGCTCACATGGTTGTAGAGGCTGGCAAGTGCCAAGTTTGTGGATCAGGTGTCAGGATGGAGGTTTCTCCTGACTCATGTAGCTGTGGGGGCTGACAGACCCAGGAACAGCAGGTCAGATTTCAGGCTGCTGGCTCACAGGCTGTGGAGGCCAATGAATCCCAAGATTGGCAGGCAGTATGGCAGGCTGCTGGCTCAAGTCCCAAAAACTGGAGGTCAGATGATGACAAGCCAGATGCATGATCCAGAGTGAGCAAAAGCCAGTGAGCTTTGCCAGAGCATCCATATATATTGGAACTAAACAAACCCTTTCTATCCCTGAAGGACAGGGAAACAGCCCCAAAGAAACTTACTATAAAACGGATTGGCTGATCACACCAGATGACATCATGGAGATGCTTACATTCTATCACAAAATGGAGGATAACTACATCATTACATAACTGCCAAACCACTGAGAATCATGGCCCAGCCAAGTTGGCGTGTAACCTTAACCATCATAGTGGGCCGGCCATCAAGCAAAGAAGCTGTTTTAAATTGTTAAAGTAAGGCAGGCCACTTGAGGTGTGGCCACTTTGGAAAACTGCCCAACTTTGCCATAAGTGAGTGGAATGGGTCAGCCTCTCACCCTGGAACACTTCTGTCAAGCCCAATCTTTATTTGTGAAACTGGACCTTGGAAGTACCCATACTAAACCTTACCTGAATCAAAAATGTGATCAATTTTAGAGTCTTCTGACTTAACCTCAGCCAGTTGGAAAATGCATACTATTCAGCCTGTTCAGTATCTCCTCTTTTCTCTGCATCTAAATAGTAGCACTTTACATGATCTCCCAGAGAGAGTGTCTCTCACTCTGGGGTAGCACTCTGGCCAGTCTTGCATTACCTTCAGCGTCATCTCCAGGCCAGTCACAGCAGTGCAGTTTAAATCCTGGGCTGTATCTTACTCAACCAAGAAGTCGTCATGATAGCTAGGTGAGGTTTAAAGGATTAAGGACAGTTAGTAGTTAGTAGGTTCATCTCCTACTTCTCTACCTTGGCTGTTCTAATCCCTGTCCTTCAGGGGTGGAAAGAGGTTTGTTTAGTTCCAAGCTCCACCTACAGGCTGCCAGCACATGAAAATCCTATTTACACATTCTCATCCAAGCCTTGCGCCATACAGTGAACATCATTAAACCATATCATTAAACCATAGTAGGGGCTAAAAGAGGCATGGTCATCCTCTCCTCCTGGGGCCAATTCCTGGAAGTTGACCTCAGGCGGTTTTTCTACACTGTCTGTGCCTCCATCTCCACATCTTTCCCCACCCCAAAATAATCTCACATGAAAAGTAAAAACAAACAAAAAAACTCCCTGATGTCCTTTGCAGTAAGATCATGCACAGTTATGCTTGAATTTTATTATTTTTTTAATTCTGTAGTGAGGAATTGTTTAAGTGTTTTCAACTTGTTTCTTTTCTTTAGATCCCAGCTCTCACTATGTGATTACCCTGAAAGCATTTAACAATGTGGGTGAAGGCATTCCTCTATATGAGAGTGCTGTGACCAGGCCTCACACAGGTAAGCTATCCTGTCTATCCCGGCTTTCAGCCGTTTTTCCAAGAGCTTAAATAGAGTGTTGGCCTGGGGCCTGCCTCATAGGTGTCAGTAGAAGGAAAAGTATATTACATTTTATGGTGCAGACTTCAAATGTGCTTTTGACATGGAAAGTTCTGTTAATTCTTGGTTTGCTTTTTGGAGAATATTAACAGTTCTGCCATGTAAGCAATTCTGTGTAAATATATAACACGGTTTTAATGTGTTGGGCTCCGGGCAGCGTTTTTTTAGGGAATTCATGGTGTTTTCCCATCTTTTGGTCATGTAAGTTATAACTAAAATGAGTCAATAAATGAAAGGTTATCCATATATCTGGAGGAATTATCTGAATTGTGGATGGTGGCAGTAAATGTATATGATTGGTAAATCTAACCCTTGTTTCACTAGTCATCACCTGAGTTGGTTGGGAAAGTGTTTTTCTATTTGCCTTTCATGAGTTTTATTTACATAAAAAGTATCAAGTCGTAAGTACTATCCATTTGATCCAGTGGTACATTTATTACAGAGAAGACCAAATATTTTTTTTCTTTTTAATTTATTTATAATACTAAATGAGTAATTTATAAGGATCGGCACAAAGCTGATTCCTGTGAGGCAGAGGTTAAAGACGTCCCAAATGTCCAACTTTTCCAGGCTGCTGTACCACTCCAGCATCTCTATAACGTCAGCTACTCCACTGCTCCTCGGTAATCTCCCTCTGGTCTTCCGGTTCTGTAATTCATGCAACATGTCACAGAACTCACAAACCATTTACAGCTAAGTGGTTTATTAGGGAAGTAACAGGGTACAACTCAGGATCAGAAATGACTCAGGATACAGTTCTCCATCAGGACAGCTTCTTCTCACCCATGCCTTGCCTCTCCCCTGCTTGGGCAAGTGTTACAAAGCTCCTACCTCAGTGGGTTGGCAAGCTCCATAGCAGCCGTCTCGAGCCAGTCTCCTGGGTCCTGCCATCTTGCGCCATCGCTCTTGCCACTGCTTTATTGCTCTCTCTCACTGTATTCTGTGTTATAGTTCCCCCCTTTCTCTCTCTCTGTCTCCCTTTAAGCCTAGTGGGATGGCAAAACTGACCACTCCCCTTGTTAGGATTCCATATACCTTATTTGCAGAGTCCCACTGCCACAGGGATACTGTGTACCTTATTTGCATTATTAGCAAGCTGTCTAATCCCCCTTTGTGGGCCACAGGCACCTTATTTGGATAGTCCTACCCAATCGTTTGGTGAGATTTATGAGACCATGGCAAGAAAGGCCACATAAAAGTGATCTGTTACACTGCACATACCTTTAAAATAAAGGCATATACATATCAATATAAAATTTCTACAGATATATAAAATATCTCATTTCTATCTGAATGCTAAAGGTTATTGAAGTAAATGTATTAGAATTGCAAATTTTTACCAAAACCAAACCTGCTGCCATTCAGTTGATTCGGACTCGTAGCAACCCGGTAAGATAGAGTAGAACAGCCCCATAGAGTTTCCAGGGAGCACCTGGCGGATTTGAACTGCCCACCCTTTGGTTAGCAGTCATAGCACTTAACCACTACGCCACCAGGGTTTCCAAATTTTTAAAGGGTACCGAAAACCAGAGCATTTATAATTTTCATAAATGTCCTTTGCCATTTGTTTCCCAGAATTTTGAATCTGTATTTCCTGCTGTGTTTCCTGGATACTTTGCATAATAGTGCAGATTTCGCAGTATTCTTCTTAAAAGATAATCTCTGTCCCCCCACCCCCGCTTTTTTTCCCATCATTACTGCATGTTTGGTAGTTCTGTCCTATCTTCTGCTCCCATGTGCTTACAATTTATAGGTTATTTTAAAATTTGCTTTAATATTCTAGAAAGGAAAAAATACCAAGTCAAAAAGAGGATATTTAAATAAGTGGCTTGCTACTTTCTATATCCACCTATTAGAGAAAAAAACAATTTGAAATTATTTGCTTTTATTGTAACTTTAAAAAAGTCTCCTGCTGTTTGGAAATACACAAGGAAATTTTCACAAGTCATGTAAGCCAATTACCTTTTCCAAGAAGTTGGTACAAATTAAAAAAAAATCCCCAAAGAATGCTAGTGATTTTCCCACCTGAAGGTACATCTTCTGTAACTAATTGGTGGTATATCCCCTGATGGTCTTTGAACAAAGCCAGTGATTATAATGTGGGCTGTTCCTCTGTTATTTAGCCCTCATTGTGTAGGAACTACACAAATGGAGACTGTTACTTTAGCTTGGCAGTAAAATCACACACAAGACCTGTGCTGTTTCAGATTTTGAGTTTTAAGGGCTAGTCCCACAGCCTCATGGGAAACCCATTTTAATACTTGAGTTTAAAATAAGTCAGCGCATATATACTTAGAAAACCTAACCAAAGGTTTTTAAAGTCCAAACGAACCCTGCTGTGTTGCCCTGGGCCCATGGTCATCCTTAGTACCTTTGGCTCATTCTGACCTCTGTTCGGCTGTCATGCTTAGAGAATGTGTCCATTACATATGACACAGACCACCGCATAGGTATTTCTTTCTGTCAAATAAGTATTCTGACTTCTACAGTTCTTAAAGGCTGTGTCACTTGGACCTGTGATAACAATGGTAGGTCCCATAATTGATTGGGTTCATCACTGGAGTGTTTTCTGACTCTCCTGAAAAAAGTATAGCAGCCACTCCAGCATATGGTGTCAGCTTACCTTTCCTCAAAGAAGAGTAATGCCCTTGAGTTCCTTTTGCTTTACTTGGATGTAAGCCATCTGGGTGTACTGCCTTTAGACACAGGACATCAGCTAATCTAAACTTGACCCTGTGTGGGTGTCAGTTACCCCCGATACCCAGGCCAGGCTAAGTTGCTGTGAGCTGACATTCAGAACTCAAAGTTTGAAAGTAGGACTCTTATATGTCCAGTGACATGTAGTTATGACCCGTGTCCTGAAAATTCACCCACATTCACTAAAATATTAAAACAGACCATAAGGTTTGTGTTGCTTGTTCAGAAATTGTACCCTTGATTTTAAAATCAGTTTTTGTCTTTTCATGATCCTTATTGTACAGGAGGTAGAATTTGCAAGTAATTTTAAGGAAAATTCAAGGATGAATAAGTTAATATAACCACTGGAATGTCAAATTTTAATATGCCTATAGAATGTAGTAGAGATTATGGTTAAGTACTGCTCTCCAGACATTTTCCTGCAGATTTTTCCTGAAAGAACAAAAGTGGGTATATTCTTTTAAATGAATGATGGTTGTCTATTAATTCCAGGTTCTCTTTCTTTTTCTCCATTTCTCACCTTTCATTCCATTACATTACCCTGCATTTCCCTTTTCTTTTATTTTTGTTTATGTTAAAATGCCACTCCCCTTTTTTAATTACTTTCTACCCAGACACTTCTGAAGTTGATTTATTTGTTATTAATGCTCCATACACTCCAGTGCCAGATCCCACTCCCATGATGCCACCAGTGGGAGTTCAGGCTTCCATTCTGAGTCATGACACCATAAGGATTACGTGGGCAGACAACTCACTGCCCAAACACCAGAAGATTACAGACTCACGATACTACACAGTCCGCTGGAAGACCAACATCCCAGCAAACACCAAGTACAAGGTACTGACACATTTGCCCTGGGTGAGAAAAGCTAATTATTGATATTTTCTGATTCTAAAGTTCTTGATTCATATCTTTCCAGAATGCAAATGCAACAACTTTGAATTATTTGGTGACTGGTTTAAAACCAAATACACTGTATGAATTCTCTGTGATGGTGACCAAAGGTCGAAGATCAAGCACATGGAGTATGACAGCCCATGGGACCACCTTTGAATTAGGTATATGTCAACAGAGTGTCTTTTCTCTTTGCAAGATGTGGAAAGCCAATGGAAGTTCATGCTCATCTGCCACCTGCCAAGTCATGAGATGCCTCATCTCCTGCGGGTACTACCAAAGGGAAGAGCTGAGCGTGTGAATTGACATATCTATAGAACACAGGGAACACTTAGAATTGGAGTTTGGTGTTTGCTAGTCCAACTGACAGGGTTTCTTAATCACTGTATAAAAAATGAACAAATAACAGGATAGTATAATACAAAGCATTCCAGATTTTAGAGATGAAGAGACTAGCATTCAATCCCAGCTCTGCCATTTACTGCTTGTGTGTGATCATGGGCAAATCACCCAGCCTCTCTGAATCTTGGTTTCTTCCATCTGTAAAAAGGAGGGCAGTAAGCCTTGCCTTTCCTGCCGCGTAGTGTTACCGTAAGGGTAAAATGAGGAACAGATGGGCAAGCATCCAGTAAATTACTGAAGCCCTATGTAGATGTAAGGGATTATTGTCGATAATCCTGCTTCACTGGTAAATTGTAATAGAAGAGATGAAGCAGCCTGCCCTTCACCAAGCAGCTGCCAGTACCTTACCTCCTAGAGCCTGAGCACTCTACCAGGTGACCTCAAAGCTGCTTCTGCAGCTCTCTTGCAAACCAGGTAGTGTCTGGTTAGTGCTTCCCACTGAAATATCCATAGGGTTTGTGTTTGTAAGTGGACATGAGAGACAAAAGAAAACTAAGTAAATTAAGGAGCAAGGAGGCCATCTGAGTTTGAGGTTCTGTTTGCTTCTTGGTGACTTTTAGGCCTACCCTTCCACCCTTTGGACTTTCCTAACATGGGGATACGTGTAAGCATTGGGAGTTTCTCTCTGTTCAGGCCTCCTAATTCTTTCTGTCCTATGCCTGAATGAAAAAATGGAGCTACAGTTCCTCCCCAGACTGGGCTTGGCCCTAAAATCGTTTTGTCTTCCGTAGAGTTAGTTGGACTTCCTACAGAGAAAAGGGTTGGATGTGGAGAGCTAGAAATGTATTGCACAAAAACTTATAGATCTTGAGTTTGCTTTCTCTGCCAGAGTTTTAAAGAACATGTGTTGGCTTTAATTCCAACTCATGAGCTAATAAATGCGATTGTGTTTTCCTTAGGATGTTTGCATTTCCATTTTCTACTAGAATTCCTGTATTTTAGGAAGAGAAGAGTACATTTAAGGATGTATTTAATTTGCTCATTTCCCTAGTAGTATTTTAAAAGTTTTCAGCCATAGCATGGAAACATAAGAAATACACTGTCACTTTTATTTTATTGGTTTTGCTGTCCCATAAATAGCTTTACGTTTCAGAGTAATAGCCTCAATAGTTGACAGTAGGTTTTCAGCATAAACTTAAAATGAAAAACACCAATTTGTAAATCATTTATTCTTTGAGGTAATTGGGCTTTTAACAGCCATATTTATTTTGGAAAGCCAGATAAATGAGAGACAGAACTATTTTACACTTAAAAACATTTTAACAAAATAGTCCAAATTGGGGGGACGGAAAGGATGTTACCTTAGGCAAATTACATAACTTCTCTCATTTTTGGCTTCCTAATGTGTAAAGCGGAAACCCCGGTGGCGTAGTAGTTAAAAGCTACAGCTGCTAACAAAAGGTCAGCAGTTCAAATCCACCGGGCACTCCTTGGAAACTCTATGGGGCCGTTCTACTCTGTCTTGTAGGGTCGCTATGCGTCAGAATCGACTCGACGGCAACGGGTAATGTGTAAAGCCGGGGTAGTGGTAACTACTTCTCAAGGTTGTCATAAATAGTAATCAAGGTACTGTTTGTAAAATGCTTGGTAAATGCAAGTGTTGTTTGATTTCCCTACATAACTGTTCTGTATATCCTTGACCCCCAACCAAGATGCCAATTCTGGATCCTCACAGTATGGTATTTTCTCTTTGGTACCTTGTACTTTTTTTTGAGCTGTTTATACATACATTGTGAGTTCTTTGAGGCCAGGAGGCTTTATCTTTTTTATCTTGTTTTTTTTACCCTTTATGGTGTCTTATAAATAGAAAGGATTGAACAAATAGTAAGGTCAATTAAAACGGCCATGGATTATTGAAAGTATTCTTGTTTTATAGTTCCTACTTCTCCACCCAAGGATGTGACAGTTGTGAGTAAAGAGGGAAAACCTAGAACCATAATTGTGAATTGGCAGCCTCCCTCTGAAGCCAACGGCAAAATTACAGGTACGATGCCTTTGAGCATGCATGTGTCTGTGCCCTGTTCTGCCTGGCAGAAGCATTCTAGGAGAGTGGTACCATGTTATTGGGAGAAGTAGGAGTCCTGGGGCTGGCCTGGGCATCTTATGGGGTGGTGTGAGTCATGATGGTCCTTGAGATGGGAGAGGGGCTGCTGTTTGTCCCTCGTGGCATGAAAAGGAGCTGCCAGCTGGTTGCTCTGACTCACATCACCTGAATGGGTGAAGGGGATTGGACGTATTAGACAGCCTTTAACTGTGGGGGAGTTTATGGATATAGTTATTTTTCCCAGGAAAGCTGTTCTTTTTAGTCTTTTACCGGATGACCAGTTTTGGAGCCATAGACCCTTGCCTCATTCTACATAATAAATACCTTTAGACCTGACTTGGATTACATTTTGCTTTGCCTTTAAAAACCAGTAACAACTCAGAAGACCACTATTGGTCAGGTAGGCTTGTGGCTGTAGCTTTTCCTGCTGCAACAGTGGGGATTGAGTGCCCTCTGGTGGAAGTATCAGGTGACATTTCACTGTGGCTTCCCTCACCCCAAGTCTGGGAGAACTTAAAACAGGTTGTTGCCCATCTCCCAGGAGTTTTTCTCCTGGGCAGTCCACATTGGCAAGAGCTAAAACAGCATGTTAGACCAATATCGGTTTTCAAAAGTGCATTGTTTAGAATCAACTCGACAGCACTGGGTGTTTTTTTAGGATACGTTATTCAAATATTAAGGTGTTGAAATGATTGGATGTTTTCTTTATATGATTTCTTAGCGTTTGATGAACGCGTAAGCTCCGAGGGTACTCAACCCTATCTTTTCATCTAAGCCACTTTTATTACTTCAAATGCTGAGATAGGTGATGGTGACTTATGGCCTGGTACTGTAGAAATTGTAGTTTTCTCCATATTATGTTTAGTTGTTGTTTGAATGGGTTTTGCCATGGCTCTTTAATCAGTAACTGGAGCTCTACATATATATTCTGTATATGTATCTTTATCGACTTACCGATTGCAAAAGGAAAAGCAGGAATAAGATTTATATTCCCATTAACTCTTCGGACAGGTTACATCATCTATTACAGTACAGATGTGAATGCAGAGATACATGACTGGGTTATCGAGCCTGTTGTGGGAAACAGACTGACTCACCAGATACAAGAGTTAACGCTGGACACACCATACTACTTCAAAATCCAAGCCCGGAACTCAAAGGGCATGGGGCCCATGTCCGAAGCTGTCCAATTCAGAACACCGAAAGGTAAAGCTCCCCAGGTAGAGGGCTTTATTGTGTGTCTTGTTAGTGGGGCTGTGTTTACACGCTTCAGCATGTAGAGACTGTGGGTAACATAAGAAGTCCTGATGATGAGCTCGTGAGCTACAGCATGAAGACTTATGTCCTATGGTCCCTCACCCATTGGCCACCAAATCGGTGCTCCTAGGTTACTGGTCTAACCATATCATACAATGGAACTTTCCCTCTAGGCTATTCAGGTCAGATGAATTGCAGTGATATAAGAGTTCTACCAATCGGATCAGATGTGATTCTCTTGGTTCCCCTACTGAGTAATGTTATTGCGATGGATGAGCCTTTGCACACGTGCGGGCTCTGCCCTGAAAGGCTTTTTGTGGACCTTCGTACAGGGAAAGAGAGCAAAAGGGGCCCTTTAAGGAAAACCCTAGATAAGAAAACGAAGATAAAATATTGAACCCAGTGAGCTTAGGTCAGCAAAATTCAGTTGGGGAGTGTCTAGGGAAACGGCACCAGATTTGGGTTTCTTTTTCTGCTAGTACTAAAAACAAGGCTTGCTTTTTTGGATACTTGTGGGGATTTTATTTTTTTCCTTTTAGAATTCTACCTGTCCCATCTTCAAAGCTTGTGACCCTTGCTTTTGTTTTTTCTTCCCCTGTGCTTGGCCTGTTAGCGGACTCCTCTGATAAAATGCCTAATGATCAAGGTAAATGAGTAGATGGCCTCTCTTTTCTTTCCTCTCTCTGTGACCTGTTATTAGCTTTTTTGTTGTTTTTGTTTCTCTCTCTCTTTTTTTAACCTGAAGATTAGTACCATGTGTCAAAAGACCACATACTTACTGGCCAACGTGGAGTGGAGTCCATACTTGTGGCACTCGGGGTATCTGAAAAGCTGGGGCATCTAGGTAGGAGCTAAATAGACTGGTGGAAAAAATTTGAGTCCACTAGGAGTCCTGCAGCTGTAGCTGTTTGGCATTAAATCTGTGCTAAAATGCTGAGGTTCTGTAGCCATGAGAGGCATTGGGGCTGTGAAGAGAACTTCACGGTCCCTCGTCCTCAAAGTGCCAAGTTTTCATATCGGTAGCATCTCTGATTTTGTTAGAGACTCCAAAGGAAAAGTTGTAACCAAATTAGTGAATACCCTGTTTTCCTCCCCTCATGAAGAATCTACAGATTTACCCTACTAAATATTATTTTAGTTGTGTGATTATCTGAGAGAAAATTGCGCTGTTATATTCCATTGGCATAAGCTTAATTCAGAGCTTTTTTCCCCATTTCTTCTCACAAGTATATCTGATAATTTTAAAAGAGGATATAAACAATTTAAAATGGAAACTTAGAAAGCCTCGATATCACCATTCTTGAAACCAGCAGTCTTTTTACTGTAATTGCTGGATGGAGAAGTAACTGTACTTTGATTTTCATCTCTGGGAGGTCAGCTAAGGTTGATGTCTGTTGACCACACCGAAGAAGTGCGGTGAAAGTAACTCTGATGGTCGCGTCCATGGTTTAGCAGTTATTAGAAGTTATTAGAAGAGTCAAGGTCTTTGGATCATGGTTAATGTCAAAGGAGATTCAGAATTGAGGTTTAAAGCTTCAGGGCCTTGGAAATATGTTTGCATTTGGTGAATCTTAGGTTATGCATTGGAGAAACTGTAAGCAGGCTTTTTTGTGTGTGTGAAAAGCACCCTAATCAAGATAGAAACTGTGACTTAAACAATTTAAGGGCAAGAACAGAAAAATCATCATAACGTATATGCACAGAATATGAATGTGCTCATTGTTCTTCCCTGACTTCACTCGTGAACCAGAATGCAGCTCTGAGCTACACCACACCTCCAGTATTTTAAAATTATTTAATTTTGGTATTTCTGGTCCTGGGTTCATCCTTGGAATGTCTTGTTTATAGTTTGATAGAAAAAAATGTAGGAATATAAACCAACCTGTTTATTGGCAAAGGGTGTTCTTTTGCAGTTATATACATAATACGATGCTCTGAGGAAACCCTGGTGGCATAGTGGTTAAGTGCTATGGCTGCTAACCAAAAGGTCCAAGTTCGAATCCACTGGGTGCTCCTTGGAAACCCTGTGGGGCAGTTCTCTGTCCTGTAGGGTTGCTATGAGTCGGAATCAACTCAACAGCATCGGGTGGGTTTTTTTTTTTATGATGCTCTGAATAGTTTGGCTTAAATGCAGTCTGCCACACTTAAATATGAAGAGCCTTATAAGTGCTAAGCCATCTCAGCCAACTAGACTTTACCACAGTGAAAAGCATATGAGGAACACTTGGAGTCCTGACATGTAGTGTGTGTCATTTGCAGGGAGTGATGGCAATAGAAGTAAGAGGGTAAAGGTATAAGTATGGACAATGGGAAAGGGGGCCAAGGACTGTGAGCTAAAAATTCTAGGACATTCATTTTGGATATCCAAGAGCTTCTCTTACTTTCTTTTAGGGGTTTTCAGCATCTAGAAACAATAGCTCTGACTAAGCAGAAAACATTGTTTTTGTGTCTAGATTTATTCTCTTAAATGAGCTACTTACAGAAATCTTCACATTTTAATTTATTTCATTTCCTTTCCAAGACTGATACTTTATAGAAGTACTTGACATTAGTGCTAATATTTTGTAGAAACACGTCTAGTTTATGCATTTCTAGTCAAGCTTTATTTGTTGACATAACTCTCTCTTATGTGTTTTCTGAAGCTTCATGTTCTCCACCTCTGTGAAGAGAAAGATTATATCCTTCCCGAGAGATTAATTTTCCTTGTAATAATAGTAGTTAATATTTACCGAATGCTTGCTTTGTGTCAGGCAGTATTCAAAATATTTATGGGATTAAATTTCTATTTAATCCTTACAACAGCTTCATGAAGTAGATACCATTATCATCCCTTTTATACAACTGAGTAAACGGAGGCCCCAAAAGAATAGCTAAATAGCTTGCCCAAGGTCAAACAGTTAGTACGTGATGGAGCCAGTATTCAAGCATGGGAAGTCTACTAAACACCGTGCTGCATTAGTCAGGAGCAGCATTTACTTCGCAATCGCTCAAGCCGCTTTTCAAGAGAATTACTGCCACTGCTTTGTGGCCACAAACTTTGGATTCAGGGATACCTTTGCTTTGTTGGGAAAGGATTCCTTGTATTTGTTTTACCCAAGCAGCTTTTCCTATAAATGTGAAGAGCAAACGGCAAGACGAAGGATGGGAATTTTTTAAAAACTGATATTTGTGTCTTCTGAGGCCTGCATCTTGGATGGTCCCCAGCCTGAGATTGGTAGCCTCAATTATGTGTTACATAATTCTGAATTAGGAGACAGTGTCCTTTGTGAGCCCTTCAAGGGAAGACTTTGCTTTTTCCATCTTTGCATGTTTAAGTGACTCAACAAGAATGGAGAGCCCAATATGAACCTCCACTTGCCTCCTGCTCCTGCCTAGGGTAACTTTATATTTAGACAGGCAATTCTTGAGAAAGAATTTCACCAATATTGACACCTGCTAGGCCAGGTCATCATAGCCAGGTCTCTTTCCAAGAGAATCTGCTTTTGCCATAAGTCCTCTGAGCAGTCCTTTAGGAACTATTTCCTGGGCTAGAGAAGCAGGTATGTTTCCACCTTCTGAACAGCAGAGTGACAGTCTGGTTATACGCTAGAAAGAGCTAGGGGACAAGGGTGTCAGCCTTTCAGATGCCTCATTGCATAGAAAGCTATACCTTAGTTTGCTTTGCGCAGATGTACTGTTTTCTTCTTTTTTTTTTTATTCATAGAGTAGACTGAAAATTTTTTTATAGAAAAATCCATTAGCTGTGAAGTAAAATGTCATTCCCAATGTGTTGGATTCTTACTGACATGACTTCTCCTCTTTCAGCCTCAGGGTCTGCAGGAAAAGGAAGCCGGCTGCCAGACCTAGGATCTGACTACAAACCTCCAATGAGCGGTAAAATCCTTCCTGTGGCTTTTTGTCCTACTGTGCTTGAAATCTAGAAATGTCTTTTGTATCTTGTATGTGGTGGGTTATATTACCTACTTCCTTTCATTTAGTAGATTTAGCATTAGGCTATTTTTCTATAAAATGTTTGCCAGATTACTGCAAGCCAATTATAGGATCCATCAGTAAAATTTGTTTTCCCAGATACCAACTTAAGATGAAATTAATTCTAAAGCAATGATTCTTCCTTTTGCCCATTGCCTCTAGAAAAAAATTAGAATCTTGCTTTCAGAGTAAACTTTCTGGTGTGAGATTAGCTACCATCCAGAACAAACCAGAGAACTGCTTCAGAATCATTCAGTCCTCCCCGCATTTAGTTTGGGAATTCTAGAAAGTTCTTGGCAGGAGCTGGTGCTTTCTAATTACTTTAATGATGACACTGCCTTGTCTATAGAACTTCACCATTTGTAAGTTACTTTCACACATGAAATCATGTTTGGTCTTCATAACACTGTGAAGCAGGGAAAACAGATATCATTATTCCCATTTTACACTTTGGCAAATTCTTCAGCATAATTAAGGGCATATATACAAAACAAACAGCCAACATTATTCTCAACAGAGAGAGATGGAAAGAAAGCATTCCCCTTGAGAACAAGAACCAGACAAGTATGTTCTTTATCACCACTCTTATTCAATATTGTACTGGAAGCCCTAGCTAGAGCAATAAAGCAAGAAAGGGAAATAAAGGGCATACAGATTGATACGGAAGAAGTAGAACTATCCCTGTTTGCAGATGATATGATCATGTACATAGAAAATCACAGAGACTCCACAAGAAAGCTGTTAGAACTAGCAGAAGAACTCAGCAAAGGGGCAGGATACAAGATTAACATACAAAAATCAGTTGGATTCCTCTACACCAACAAAAAGAACTCTGAAAAGGAAATTAGGAAAACAATACCATGTACAGTAGCCCTCAAAAAGATAAAATACGTAGGAATAAATCTAATAGAGATGTAAAAGACTTACTCAAAACTACAAAACACTACTGCAAGAAACCTACCTAAGTGGAAAAACGTACCATGCTCACGTATAGGAAGACTTAACATTGTGAAAATGTCAGTACTACCCAAAGCGATCTACAAATATAACACAGTCCCAATCCAGGTACCAATGTTATTCTTTAATGAGATAGAAAAACTAATCACCAGCTTTATGTGGAAAGGAAAGAGGCCTTGGATATGCAAAGCACTATTAAAGAAGAACTAAGTAGGAGGCCCACACACTCCCCAGTCTCAGAACCTATTACACAGCCACAGTAGTCAAAACAGCCTGGTACCGGTACAATGACAGACACATAGACCAATGGAACAGAACTGAGAACCCAGAAGTAAATCCATTCTCCTGTGGATGGCTAATTTTTGACAAAGGTTGAAGTTCATTCAATGGGGAAGAGATAGTCTAACCAATGGTGGTAGCAGGACTGGTTATCAATGTGCAGAAAAATGAAACAAAATTCATACCTTACACCATACACAAAAACTAACTAAAAATAGATCAAAGACCTAAATGTAAAACCTGAAACTATAAAGATCATGGAAGAAAAATAGAAACAATGCTAGGGGCCCTAGTATATGGCATAAATAGAACACCAGACATAACTGAAAATGCACAAACAACAGACGATAAACTAGATAAGTGGCATCTCCTAAAAATTAAACATTATGTTCATCAAAAGACTTCACCAAAAGAGTAAAAAGCGAACCTACAAACTGGGAAAAAATCTTTAGCTACAACGTATCCAACAAGAGGCTAATCTCTAAAGTTTATAGAAAACTTCAATACCTCAACAGCAAAAAGACAAACAACGCAATTAAAAAATGGGCGAAGGACCTGAACAGGTACTTCACCAAAGAAGACATTCAGGGGGCTAACAAACACATGAAGAGGTGCTGGCAATCATTAGCCAATAGAGATTCAAATCAAAACTATAACAAAATACCTTCTCACTCTGGTAGTAATGCCACTGATCAAAAAAACAAAACAACAAATGTTGATGAGGTTGTGGGGAAATAAGAATTCTTATACTCTATTGGTGGGAATGTAGAATGGTACAACCACTATGGAAAATGGTTCCGCACTTCCTCAAAAAGCTAGAAATAGAAATACCATAGGATCCAGCAATCTCACTCCTAGGTATATATCCTAGAGAAATAAGAACTATGACAAGAATAGACATATGCACTCCCATATTCATTGCAGCATTATTCACAATAGCAAAAAGGTAGAAACCTAAGTGTCCATCAGCAGATGAATGCATGAACAGAATGGGATAAATACATAAAATGGAATGCTACACAGCCATAAAGAATAAATGATGAGTCCTCGAAACATCTTGTAACATGGATGAATGTGGAGGACATTAAGCTGAGTGAAATAAGTCAATCACAAAAGGACAAATATTGTATGAGACCACTATTATAAACAGTCAAGAGAAGGTTTACACACAGAAAGAAACATTTTTTGATGGTTACCAGGGATGGGAGGGGGAGGGAGGGAAGTTCACTAGAGAGTAGAGGTGTGTTAGTTTTGCTGAAGGGAAAGGCAATACACAAATGGGGGAATTCAACACAATGTAACCAAGGCAAGGGAAGACACTGAGAGGTACACAAGAATAAAAGGCAATGAAGGTAAATATTAGAACATATGTAATCCTGCAGTAACAATAATAACAAACCATAATTTATGAGTGGTTACATAGATATGTATGCTGAATAGGTGTGGGAGAAGGGCACATGGAAGTATACCCACAGGCATGTATAGGTCTGGCTGTGAATATCCCTACATACATATTTGTATGTACAGCATGTGTACTCATATATATAATGGAACTAATGGGGAACAGTCATGGAAACAGCCTAGACATATCCAGTCACTTTGTGGGATTGAATTACTGTGCTTGAATGCTAAGGACTATAGTCTCCAGGGGCTTCTAGGTCAATTGACATAACATAGTTCTTAAAGAAAATGTTCTACATCCCTACTTTGGCGAGTAGCGTCTGGGGTCTTAAAAGCTTGTAAGCCATAAACCAGAAGCTACATCAGCCTGAGACCAGAGGAACTAGATGGTGCCCGGCTATAACCGATGACTGCCCTGACAGGAACACAACAAAGATCCTCTGAGGGAGAAGGAGAGTAGTGGGATCTAGACCCCAAATTCTCGTAAAAAGACCAGACTTAATGGTCTGATGGAGACTAGAATGACCCCACAGGTCATGGTCCCCAGATCTCTTAGCCCAGCACAGGAAAGATTCCTAAAGCTAACTCTTCAGATAGGGATTGGATTAGACTATGGGATAGACAATGATACTGGTGAAGAATGATCTTCTTGGATCAAGTAGACACTTGAGACTATGTTGGCATCTCCTGTCTGAAGGGGAGATGAGAGGGTAGAGAGGGTCAGAAGCTGGCCGAATGGACACGAAAAGAAGTAGAGGAGAGAAGGAGTGTGCTGTCTCATCAGGAGGAGAGCAGTTAAGACTGTATAGCAAGGTGTTTTTAAATTTTTGTATGAGAGTCTGACTTGATTTGTAAACTTTCACTTAAAGCACAATAAAAATTAAAAAAAAACTTGTGAGCCACCATCTAAGATAGAACTCTTGGTTTCCATCTGGAACAAAGGACAGTAAAGAAGACCAAAGACTCAAGGAAACAATTAGTCCAAAGGAGTAATGGACTGCAGGAACCACAGCCTTCACCAGCCTGAAACCAAAAGAACTAGATGGTGCCTGGCTACCACTACCGACCACTCTGACCAGGATTACAAGAGAAGGTCACAGTTAGAATGGGGGAAAAAGAATGTAGAACAAAATTCAGATTCATAAAAAAGACCAGATTTATGGGGTCTGAGAGAGACTAAAGGAACCCCTGAGACTATAGTTCTTAAATACCCTTCTAACTTGGAACTGAAGCCGTTCCTGGAGATCACCTTTCAGCAAAGTAATAGGCCCATAAACAATAACACAGGTGAGGAAAGTGCTCCCTAGAACAATCATCTAAACCAAAAAACCAAACCCATTGCTGTCAAGTCAGTTCCTACTCATAGCAACCCTATAAAAGACCACAAGGACAACATATGCCCAAAACCAAAGATGAGAAGGCAGGAAGGGACAGAAAAATTAACGAATGAAAATAGGGAACTCAAGATGGTAATGGGGAGAGTGCTGATACCTTGCGGGGATGGCAACCAATGTCATGGAACAATTTATTTATAAACTATTGACTGGGAAACTAATATGCTCTGTAAACCTTCACAATTTAAAAAAAAAAAAAAAAAGACTGGACAGACATGTAGAAATTGTTGAATTGGTGTATGTTTTGTTCTGTATACTTTCACCACAATAAAAAAACAAAAATAAGATACACACTAGAGAAGTAAAGTGCCTGGGACTGCCTGCCCACTAACTGTGGCAGTCCTAGAGCCAAAACTTGGCTAGCCTGACTTCTGGTTATTCCTTCTATCACATACAGCCCAAAAGACATGAGGTTCTGTACAAGATGTGAGAATCCAGAATGGCCAAATGTCCACAAAATTAGTTACTAGAAGTGAACCGTACTGTCTTCCCACCCTTGCCCAAGATAGACATATGGAAGTGAAAAGCCTGTTCTCTAGGAACTTACAGCTCAGCTGTGGGAATAAAATGATTTCTCAGTTTTTGCTATCTATTTAAATAAAAAGTGGTATGTCTAGGCTTCAGGGAAATCAGCTTGTTCTTAGGAGAGCCAGACCAAACTTGTATGTTTCAAGGAATTTTCATGCTCTGAATTCTAGGATTTTATTTATGAGTTTCTCTTCCTGGGATATGTATGTTACATTTTTGTCCTCTTCATAGTATAATGTTCATAGCTGTGAGAAAGAGTAGTTATTCCTTTGTCTTTTCTTTCATTTATACATGCGTGTATTCGTTCATGCAGTTATTAAAGGTTCAGGTTTTACGTGACAGGCCATGGAGCAAGAGGAGTGAGTGACAAACTGCCTGGTAGAGAGAAAGGGAAAGCTTCACAGAAGAGATGATATCTAACCCAGGTCTTAAAGGGGGCGTAGAAGATTGCTACAAGACAGGGAATCGAGCGTTCCAGGAAGTGATAACAGCATGTGCAAAGGCACAGCGGTGTAAAACAACATGATCTCTCCGGGGATCACACTGCCTAGAGACAGGACATAGATTGGGTTGAAAGGGGAGGTGAGAACCAGCCTGGCAAAAGCTCAAGTACCACTGCTGAGGAACTCAAGCTTTATCCTGTGAGTAACATGTTAAATATTTGATAACTACTATACAATGTGACTTCCATTTATTTATTGAATGTTTACTGTTGCTATGATGACAGTGGTGAGTATTGGGGGCCAAGAGTATAAAAAGCAGTTAGGAAGCTGTTGCAGTAGTCCAAGTGATGTTTAAGGCAATAGCCTATAATGTTGTCCCTGGTGGGGGTGTTGATGCTCCATTTGGCAACTCACTTTTGCCCTGTCTTAGAAGGAAGCTTTTGGACAACTTATATGTTAGAGGTCGAAGGCAGTTGAGGGAGAACTTGTCTTTGTTGAATGCAGGAGAGAACTACCACCACCTCTGCTTGCCTCCCACACCCCAGCTCCCCAGCCTCTGATTTGCAATGCCTTCCCCACCAGGCACCCCACCCAGTAGCTCAGCGCTGTTGTTATTAAAGGCTTTCTGTAAAGCCCTCCTCTAACATGAATGGTATGGTTTAGTTCTCTTGGCCTCAGTCCCATAGTCTTTCCCAAATATAAAAATGTTATTTTGTTGAAGGTCAGTATGTACAACTTAAGTTGTCTGTCTGCTTACCTTTTTCTCAGAAATGAAGGATGAAAATGATTGAACCAGCTGTAGAAGAGTATTAAATCAGCCCAGATTTAGCACTGTGCCTAGCTGTAAACTGTATAATCATAGGATCAAGGTTGGAGGTCAGCTAATCCAGTGTTGTGGAAGAGATTCCCACACTTGTTCTTGAAGCTGATAAGAGAATTAACTCTGCATGGACTATGTAGAGTGAAACTTGTGAGAGCCGGAACTCGGTGGGACTGCCTTGTTTTTCCAGATCCCACAGGTTTTCTGCCTTTGACAGGGTACATCCTTACTGTTTTTCTGTCACTCTCTACTAGCGGAAAATATTTGCATTTTCCTTCTCTGACAGGTTTCTACCTTACACAAGGCCCAGCTTTCACAGGTTTTACTGTATTTTTAAAATCAGAGAAACTTTATTTTTCGAGTAATTTTTATAATCTCAGATTATTTATATTGGAGAAAACATTTGCTTTGTATGAATGTACCTTTTTTAAATGGTTTTGAAAGTCAAGAAAAGTTGATTTACAGATGATGTTTACATGACAAATTTATATATAACATAAGATAGCAGGGGGATAGACCTTTATTTGTCCAAGTACATTGAACCTTCGAAAGTCCTTGAGCATTCAGTACAATTTGAGAAGCTTTTATTGAACACCAACTTTGTACAATGTGTTGTGCTGAGAACTGTACATAGGGTGAAATCCCAGCTCTCTAGAAGTTAACACTCTAGAGAAGGTAGTCATGTTCACGAGGCACCTTAATGCGCAGTGTAGTGATGAGTGTTACAAAAAGGCTCATGCAAAGTATTTTGAATGGTCCTATAGCCTGAGTGCCTCCGTTTTTCGAATTCTCCAGCACTAACTAATGTACCATTTTCCCTCTCCAGGCAGCAACAGTCCTCACGGAAGCCCCACGTCCCCTCTGGACAGTAATATGCTGCTGGTCATCATCGTTTCTGTTGGAGTCATCACCATTGTGGTGGTTGTGATCATTGCTGTCTTCTGCACCAGGCGTACCACCTCTCACCAGAAAAAGTAAGGAGTCCCCTAAATGGAGGCCCTAGATTTTGGGGTATCTAATTATTAAAAAAAATAAAAAAAAATTATTTTGCTTCTGTAGTTGGATTGTATACAGAATTAAAACATAAAATATACGAAGAGAAATATTTGAAATATTTTAAAAGGTAATGGAAAATAGTTCCTCTAATGGGTAGCTGTCAAGGTCCTGGCAAGAAAGAGGTGGAACACTTAAAAGGGGTGAGAGTTTAAAGAAGGGACCACTTACAAAGGCAGAGGTAGGGTTAAGGGAAACTAAGCAGGGATGCTGAATGGCTAGGCACAGTGATAAGCTGCTGTCACCTTTAGGCCTGAAAAGGCCAGAGGAGGGACTTGTTTTCAGAGATCTGAAGCTGTAGGAAAGGGCTTCCCGATAGGAGCTGTGCTGGTAGGTGGAGGAATGTAACCACTGCTAACCTCTAGCCCAGCAAGGAGGGGATGGGGGGAAAGAAAAAAAAAAAAAACACCTCCTACCCTGCAGTGTCTTGCAAGCACCTTCTAATGGCCAAACCCAACTGGAAGCCAGAGTCAAGGTTGCCAAGTAGATATAGTCCATTTAGCCCAGCCTCTCAAGCTACAAAGCCAGGTAGAGAGTAGATCTGGAGGGGAAAGTGGAAAATGTCCAGCATTGCTGGTAACCCCTCTGCAGTTAAATATGCACACAGTGAACTGGGTGCACGGAGTGTGTGGACATGTCTACAGGCTGCTTCATGGCACAAATGTCAGCTGAGATGAAAGAAGACCAAATCCTTTGCCATCTAGTCGATTCAAACCAAGGGTTGCCATGAAAGAAGACCATAGTCTCCTTATTCCAAACCTAAGTTTAAGAATATTTTCAAATAAGTGTATCTTTTTTCTTTCAGATATATAAAGATTTAACAAATTACTAACAAGTGTAGAGATCCTGGTTGGGGTCCGGGGAGGACAGTTTGCTTTCATGAATAAGAACGGACTGTCCATAATCAGCATTTTAATTTCCCAGGGAGGTCAAATGGCTGGAAGACTTCCCTAGAATTTTGAGGCTTCTGACTAATGGTAGCAGATAACAGAGGGGTTCAATTATATAGTGTTTGATCATAGCCCACACTGCTAAACTTGAGAGAATTCTTGACCCTAGGTTACATTCAACTCAAATATCTGGCCAGCAAGACAGATACCAAAAAAGGAGAGCCATATGTTGCCCATAATAGCAAAACACATTATGGGCAATAAAAGGGCTTCAATTGCAGTATCCCGAAAGATCATAAAATGGGAGTGTTGCTCCATGAAAGAGAAGCATATGACTGTGTTTGGGATTATCTGACTTGGTCAGCCCAGGACAAAGTTGCATGTATTTAATAGCTGTAAATTTGTTTGTTTTCCGTGAACAGGACGGGTACAAACTACCCTGTAAACTAAAGTTACAAACTGCTAGTAATAACTTTGTGTTATTTCCTGTAGGTTGTGTGATGTTTTGAATCTCTCTTTCTTTTGCCCAAATAAAGTAGCTATCCACAGCCTTCATTGCATCACTTCCCTAGGAGGATGGGGGCCCCTTTTATAAGCCACCTGATCACTGTTTACAGCTCTCCCTGTCTGCTTTTGATTATAGAAAAATCTCGAAACCTTCAGAGATGAATTTTTTTGTACTCTACAACTTTTCTGCAACCTTCTTTGTCAATCATCTATGTATCTTTATGAGCTTGATTGTATACCTAGTTTTAGAAATCTTGAGACCTTTAAGGACCAAACTGACAGAGAATCCCTGATGTTTTGGGGGATTTAAGATTCAAAGTAAATAAGGGTACTCATTCTTCAGATTCCCCAAATATTAAGAGGTAGAAAAATGAGTTGGTAGTAGTCTCCATATTCTGTATTTGAATCTGCAAGCTCCACTGATTGGGTCCTTTTGTTTAAAAGATCCATATGAAGTCTTCACAGGGCTTCCTCCCCCAGTGACTTGATTTCCAAGTGTTTCATCAACCACTGAAAAAAAGAGTTTTTCTTACTACTTCTTCTCTGATGCCTGAAATACCTCCCATTTAAATTATAGCTATCTTTATAGACTGTTAGAACTTCAGAGTTGACAGCAGTTAGCCAAAGCCTTCATTGTTTCTCAGCACATCCCCCTTTTCCGCTTCCTTCTCAACAGATGACCTGGGCTTCTAGTTCATAAAGTACATAGAAACCATCAGATGAGAACTTAACCTCACATGCCAGTATCAAATCTAAAACCTTTCTCCTTTGGTAGTAATCATTTCCTCCTCTTCCAAAGTATACTTCCTCGTATCTGAAGCCAGTTCCTTTATTATGTTCGGGATCTCAGTGCCTTCTCTCTTTCTAAGACCTGTACTTGCTATTATCCCTCTCTCCAACATAGCCAACCTCTCTATTGGCGCTCTCCCTTGAGCATTTAAGTATGTTCACTCTTCTTCTACCTTAAGAAAAAAATATAATTATAGCCCTTTCTCTACTGCATGGTCCTTACCACCAGCTTCTTCTAAATCCCTGTCTTTCCATTCACTACTACATTTTTTGAATACATGTCTGCACTGTTTGTCCATTCCTTGACCGTCTGCTCATGTTTCAGTCCTTTCTAATACAGATTCTGCCCCTACCACTTTACCAGAGTTGCTTTTGTTGAGGTCACCGATGACCTTCATATTGCTTAAGTCAAAGGACACTTCAGTCCTCATCTTACCCTGTCTCTCAACAGCATTTAATAGTCGACTACTCCTTCCTTCTTGAAACATTCTCTTCTCTTGTCTTCCATGATAGCATGTTCTCTTTCATAGTCTTCTTAGTGTCCCAGAGGCACCTCAACCTCATTATGTCCAGGTCAGAATTTATAGTCTTTCTCCTCCTTCTCCTCCATTTTCCCAAAGTTAGTAAATGGCTTAGCTAGAAACCTTGATAATCATCCTTTACTCCTTTCGCTCTTCCACCCCCTCCTCAACTCTACAGCCATTTATTCCCCAAGTCCTGCCATTTCTGCTTCCTAAATAGCTTTCAGTTCTGCTTTTCCTTCATTCCTACTCTCCCAGGCCACCATCAGTCACTGCTGAGATTAGTGCAGTAGCACCCTAACTGGTTTCTTGTTCTGTCCCCTGCCCAGCAAATCCACCAAAAACCAAAAACCCACTGCTGTCAAGTCAATTCTGACTCATAGCGACCCTATAGGACAGAGTAGAACTGCCCGATAGAGTTCTCAAGGAGTGCCTGGCAGATTCAAACTGCCAACCTCTTGGGAGCAGCTGTAGCACTTAACCACTACACCACCAGGGTTTCCAGCAAATTCACAGCTGGTGTAAATTTTTAACTCAAAATTGATCTCTTTACTTTTCTGCTTAAAGCCATTTAATGGGTTTTTATTACCCATAAATGGAAGTTCACGCTCTTAACATGTCTCTAAAAGCCCTTTATGATCTGGTCCCTGACCCTCTCTAGCATCACTGTGTATCTCTCACCCTGTGGTTCACTGTGTGCCCCCCACTCAGGGCTGCTTACAGTCGTCATATGCCCTCTGCTTCAGGACCTTGACATGAGCTGATTGTGCCACCTGGAATGCACTCTTTGTCCCTTTAGGTCTTAGCTTAAATGTTACTTCTTCCTCCAGGTTTTTCCTGCCCACCTTAGATCCAACTATTTTTTTTTAGATCCAACTATTAAGGGGTTGCTATAACACTTGGCATTTCTTGAAACTAAGAGCATTTTTAAATAATAGTTTGATATCTTTCTTCCTCACTTGACCAAAAGTGCTACGAGGGCCCAGCATCTAGCACAGGGTCTGACATACAGTAGGTACTTAATAAATGCTTATTGAATGGGTAGGTGGGTGAGTGAAGATGAAAAATAAGACACAGAGAAGTAGATGCCATCATCCCCATTTATGACTATCCAGTTGGTCGTCCCAGTTTGGGTTACCTAAAATGTTCTCTCCCTCCTTTGTAAGCCGTAGACTCTACCCTCTATTTCATTTTTATATTCCTAGTTAATTTTGTCTTTTCTCTATTGATTGGAAACTTATGGAAGAACTTTTTGCTTTAGAGATTATTTGATAGAAATGCTATCTTAATCTTTTCTTGATACTCAAAAATATAGTCACAAGGTAATATTAAAGTACACCTTTTATATACCTCTAAATATGTGTAGATGAAGTAGAGGTACTGTTGCTATTCCCAGAAGCGAACGTCTTCTGTTTTGTTTTGTTTCTTAAAGTTTCTACCTTTCCTCGAAACTTTTCTCAGAAGGGCAGTTTTAATCCTTCAAGCCTTTTGACAACTAGGTTCATAAGTTCCTTAAAACACACACACACACATAGCTATTCTCGTAATTTTGTGCTTAGGAAACGTGCTGCATGCAAATCAGTGAATGGCTCCCACAAGTACAAAGGAAACTCCAAAGATGTCAAACCCCCAGACCTCTGGATCCACCATGAGAGACTGGAGCTGAAACCCATTGATAAGTCTCCAGACCCAAACCCCATCATGACTGATACTCCAATCCCTCGCAACTCTCAAGATATCACGCCAGTTGACAATTCCATGGACAGCAGTATTCATCAAAGGCGGAATTCATACAGAGGTACCATTTTAAGTGCAGAGGTTTTTCCCCCAAATGTTGGCAGACTATTTTCATTTAAGTCATTTTCCATTTTCTAAGGTTGCCATAATTTGGAGATTCTGTGTAAGGCTAAGTTTAAAGAAATGTGTGTGGTATGGGTTTTGGTCAACATTTGATGAAGAATCACTAGCTTGTTCTGGAGGGAGGGGGGTTCTGTACCCATAAGAGACAACCTTCTAGATCTTTTAGGTCTCTCATCAGGCTTCACCAACTTGACACTCGAGCATTTGAAGCAGCCTAGCCCATGGCCGTGTGTTTCATTCCATCCCCTTTATTGGAATCCAGCTATCACTGTTGTGTTCAGAATGTTCTTAGCCTGGATGCTGTTACTCACAGACGCCCCACTATAGCATGGCAGGCAGCCGTGTGTCATCTACATTGACTCTCGGCAGGGACCCCTGTGCTGTAATGATCATTTCCTCTTTATTTCACTTTCTGCAGATACGCCTTGTCCCCATTATCATATTGTTTGTGGGTCCTGAATCCCCCACTAAAAATGTTTTACTGCTGAGGCCTAGGGCCTGCACCTGTAACTCTTCTCCGTATTTGATGTCTAGGGCATGAATCAGAGGACAGCATGTCCACACTGGCTGGAAGGCGAGGAATGAGACCAAAAATGATGATGCCTTTTGACTCCCAACCACCCCAGCGTAAGTTCTACCCAGTCATGTTGGGGCACAACTATGAATGATCTCTTCAAACTCACGTGGTCCTAACACAAAAGAAATTTACAAAAGCTTTGAGGACAGAAGCAGGAAGCATTTGCTGTATTTTGTAATGTATATTATCCTTGAGACTAGCATTTTTAATTTTAGGGTAAATAAGCTAAAAAGACAGTTTCCCCAGTCTCCCAGGAATAGGGAAGTACATAGCATCTCTAAGAGAGAGATGAGAGGCATCCCTGTAGGCCAGGCTTACGGACAGCCAGGTGTCACAAGTAGTCCTTAGACTTCCCGACATATATTCAGCATGAATATTTTAAATTCAAACTAAGTTAAACATCATGATTAAAAAGCAATGGGACAAACCAGTTCTTTGTTTTCAAATGTTTGTGTCCCTTCCCTTGTCTCTGTTTTCAAGGTAGAGAAGGCTTTCTCAGTGGGGCTTCCCTTGAGGGTCCCCTGTACCATTCTAGAATGGGAAAGAGCTTTGTTCGATCACTGAGCTGCCTGCCTTCCAATAGGAAGTTTAAAAAGCTCTTTCTTGATTTTGAGGTATTTGCTGTAAGCTGAACAATAGTCCAGTAAGCCTTGACACTGTAGAATCCCTAGATACAAATCCTGAAGGTGTCCACTAATCACCTAAATTAAACTGAGTTTCTGAATTTTCTACTGATTCCTTAATCAGTGTGCCATTTCCAAACTCCCAGCCAGCTCTCTGTCAACAAGTGACAGTGATTTAAGTAATCATGGACATGCCACACACAAAGAGGTGCGAGGGCACACTACACTGGAATGGTTCCTCACACACTCTGGTGGTACCCCCAGGCATGCAGATGTCTGCACACACACGCGTGCTCATTCGCGCTGCCCATGTATAGACACGTAAGACACTAGATTCTAAACATCAGCATTTACAGAGTAAGGTCCTACTCCTTAAGAGGCAATTTCTGCAGAGTAGTTTGTGCTCGGGGTCTGTACTGGAAAGTAGAACCCGTACTTGGAAGCATGCAGGGAGAAAGTGTGGTTCCTTTTTCATAAGAGGTACCTGGATAGGGTACCCCAGATGTAATGACACAGTACCTGAAAAGAGTAAATTAATGCATTCCTTCTGCTTTTGAGTTACAAGAAGATGGCAGCCTGACTCTGTTTTACATCAGATTTTAGCTCCTCTCGAACTGGCTCATTTTTAAAACTTGCAAAATTTGACTATCCCTATTCCTAGTTGTGTTACTTTTAGATGTGTTAAAGAAAAAAAGGAAACTCTGGTGGCCTACTGGTTAAGTGCTACAGCTGCTAAC
Organism: Loxodonta africana; assembly: GCF_030014295.1. Classification (NCBI taxonomy): domain Eukaryota; kingdom Metazoa; phylum Chordata; class Mammalia; order Proboscidea; family Elephantidae; genus Loxodonta; species Loxodonta africana. The sequence goes on along the minus strand of NC_087354.1, from coordinate 42,625,742 downwards.
CAAAAGGTCCACAGTTTGAATCCACCAGGCACTCCTTGGAAACTCTACTGTGCAGTTCTACTCTGCCCTGTAGGGTCGCTGTGAGTCGGAATCGACTCGATGGCAATGGGTTTGGTTTTTGGTTTGAAAGAAAAAAGGTATTTTATACCAGCGGATAGCATTCCTTTTTTTTTTTTTTTTTTGGTATTGGGGAAGGAGTATGTATAAATACACAGTATTATCATTAACGTCATTTAGTTTGTGCCTCAAAAATTGGGTGGGAGTAGAATTTTTTAATTCAAGAATCTGAAACCAAGTACCCAGATAATGTACTTGTGATCTTTGGGTTTTGAGATATCCATTTCCCTTTGTGGCTACAGTCCTCTTTCACAAGATGGGCTTCCCTGAGCTCTGGGTCCTGGGAGGTGCTGGGGTCTTGTACCCACCACCCACCCACACTTGTCTTCAGTGGCCGTGTGGTACTAGGGAGAGCTTGCTGGCGTTGAGGTGACGTTCAGTCCAATAAAGTGTTGTTTTTCTTTGTGAGAGTCCCCCATACTTACAGCCCTTTCAGATTACACCTGCCAGGTAAAAATCAGGAGACTGGTCTTTACCCCAACCTCAATTCTGGAAGACATGGATTCTAAAGCACCCCACTTCTGAAAACCACTTCTTACCCCCTAGAGAAGTCAACCCCTAAAATGGCCTGAGAGCCCTCCTCAACCAGGCAGCCCTAGGTTTTATGTTTTTATTCCAGCGGACACATGAGCCTTCTGATCTCTGAGAGGAGAACAGGAAAAACCCATGTTTGTTCCTCAGGCCTTGAGGAGGGAGGGATAGGGGATGCTTCAGTGTGCCAGGCTGGTTGTGCCACCTGCTTGCTCACACATGGCCAGAACAGGAGATGGTTGAAGAATAAGGCCACCCAGTTCATTGGCTGGGACTCCTCTTTACCAAAGTAATGTTGAGTGGCCCCACAAAGGTCTAAGGAGAACCTGGTGACAATGAACATTTCAATAGGCTCCAGAGGGCTAATTAAGTTTAATCACAAAGTTTATGAAACCCTTGCTTAGAAAAGAAAAGATTGCCTGTGTTCCTAGTCAACATTGCCTATTTGCCTATTCTGGGAGTTTAGAGCTGGTTAACTTGACCTTAAATATTCTGTTTCTGCAACTTCTCTAAGGGGAGGAGTGAGTATCTGAGAAAAATCTATTCCCAAAATCTGGGTTTCTGATTGTTTTTTTTTGTTTTTGTTTTTTTTCTTTTCATTTCTGGGATAGATATGGAAGCCTGATTACAGAGGGGCTTTGTCTTCATGATAAAGTTGTATGTGGAATCTCTGTGTGGAAATTTGGATTCTGGTGGGTATGACTGAACCACCAGACTGGAAGCAGCCAGAGATGGCGCCGCAGGCCCATGGTTCATGCTTTTAGTACCAGATTGGGCCATGAGAGTTCAGTTGCATTTGTATTGTTTTTAAGACCTGAAAATGGTTTAAACAGGCACTCATTGACGCAACCTGAATACCTATTGCATGCCTCATTTAGCAATTGAGAAAGGGCAGAATGAGTTGAGAATACGCTCAAAAGAGAAGGGACTTCAATCCTTTTATAGGAAAAAATATAATAGAAACTAAAGCCATCATTTGTTTGCTTATGGATTAATATTTTGAGACATTTTCAAATAGATACTTTAATAGCTCATGTAATCCATGTTTATTGTAGAAGAATTGAAAAATATAGATAAGCCAAAAGAAAAACATTTTTTAATCCTGACCACTCTCCCCCACAAAATAATGACTGTTAATATTTTAGTATATATTCCTTGGATTTTTTTGGAAATACCATCCCCCCCAATTTTTACTCAAATAACATGCACCTTCTATGTTTGTTTGCCAAACACACCCTCCTGCTGTGAGGCATTTTCATAAGCACTGCTACGCCAAATTTTTTTACGTGATGCTGTAAAAATTACCATAGCACACTTAAGAAAATACCACACGGCAGGGAATGAAGCAGTTGGCAAACAACTGTAGAAGGTGCACGTTATTTGCGTAAAAATACGGTACACATACACACATGTATATGTCACATTAATAGATTTATATGCATACATGTCAGATATGAATGTGTTGCTTTTTTTAAAAAAGACAAATGGAAAATCATGGCTAATTGTCCAAATCCAGCTAGCTGCCACCAAAAAGCCAAGGCAGGGGTTGGCATGGGAGGTGGGAAGGGGTGACGATGCTATTGAACTGTGATTCGTGTGTGTCTGTGCCAGCTTGTTAAGCATTTCTCTGTCTTGTGTTCATTCACAGCTGTGATTAGTGCCCATCCCATCCATTCCCTCGATAACCCTCACCATCATTTCCACTCCAGCAGCCTCGCTTCTCCAGCTCGCAGTCATCTCTACCACCCGGGCAGCCCCTGGCCCCTTGGCACATCCATGTCCCTTTCAGACAGGGCCAATTCCACAGGTGAGAGATGAGGGCCAAGCCCAGATGGCAAGCCTTCTGAAAGAGCTGGCAAGCTGAAATGAGGAAGGGCTTGCCCGGCTTAGAAGAGGGATTTGGAATTTGTCTCCGTGTTACTGATTGACTGTAACATTTCTGTTACTGACTCAGATTTGTCTCCCTAAAATTCACCCTGTTTGTCTCCACAAGTTCAAATGCTCAGTGCACAAGGTGGTGTTTGAGAAAAAGTAGGGATGGCTCGACACACATCCCCATCCCTTGTGCTGTAAACAGTCATTTTTTTTTTTTTTCGAGCTTGTTCATTATTTTAATCCTCCAATCTGAGAGGAAAACTCATTCGGGGTGCTTTTCAGACACCAGAGGTTGCATTTGTCTCACAGTCACCAGAATGATAGGAGGGTCAGTAAGGTGAAAATCCCTTCTGCCATTGGACCAAAGTAAGAACAACCTCCAAGAGGCAGTTGCGGGGAGCATGTAACCCAGCAGCCGCATTCAGCTTGGACATGTTGTGAACCTGGGCTTGTCTAATGGAGCCTGTTGTCTAATAAAAAAAAAAAAAATGGAGCCTGTTAAAATGAGGAAGGGATGTACAGGCGTAGGTCATCACTAAAACCAAATAGGAAATTAGCGTAACAGTCCAGCGTACTTAAAGAATGATACAATGGCATTGCCAAACAAATGTATCCCAGTTTGGGAACCATTAGAGGCAGCACCATCAAAGCAGTTTAGAAAATATTAAGGGAGGGGACAGCGAGTGAAATAAATATTGTTCTTCTTGAATTAAAAAATAATTTCTGTCCCCTCAGTTTCAGAGGACAACTCTAGTAACTTGTCATATGTACAAAATACTGTTTTCTTATCATCTGAGACCTGCCTATTAATAGTTGTTATAATGTTACTGTCAGAACTGAGTTTTAGTGGTGCTGGGAAATAAAGGAATTGCATGTGAGTTCCATTTTAAAACAACCCTATACTTGGTGCTAGAAGTTTGGGTTGCCAATAAATGTAGCGTCCTTCTCTCCTTTAAGTTTTGATCAGTCATAAACCAACCCAAAACATCAGATGAAGATGAGAGTTTATTAAGTGATGTCTAATAACCCCCCAGGAGCCCTGGTGGCACCAGAGGTTAAGCGTTCGGCTGCTAACTTAAAGGTCAGCAGTTCAAGTCCACCAGCCAGTCTTCAGAAACGCCACGGGGCGGTTCTACGGGGTCGCTATGTGTTGGAATCAACTCAACAGAAATGGGTTTGGGTTTTAGTAACTCCCAAAGTTAGCCACTATGTCTAAAAATTGACCTTCCTGCTGTCTTCTTCCAGATCAGGTTTGAGGACCTGCTTTTAGGGAGACAGTCCTCAGGATCTCCAGTTATTTCAGGCAGCTGTATGGAATCTGCTGCACAAACCTAGTCTCAAAGAACAGAGGACCAGGAAGCAGCACCCCCCCCCTCCCCCGCCCCCAAATCCTGATCTTAGAAAGCAGTTTTTGAGCCCGGACCCTGTTTCTCCATTTAAAACAGAGGAGCCCCACCCAGTAGGATGTAGGCCTGCCTGGTGGATGGCTGCTCTTCCCAGTCAGGTCAGCCCCTCCTCCTTCCTCCTGGATGGGAAGGGAGTGGGTGGTGGTGGAGAGGAGCAGGGCAGCTCCTGCCCAGCCCTCCTTGAAGGGGTCTAATTTGGTAAGAGTTCCCTCCTGTATGGGCTTAGGCAGAAAGTGAGGAGAGGGAAAACAGTAATGGCTTCCATTACTAAATGTAATTGATTTGTATTACTAAAGGGTTCCTTGCTTTAGTGACCAGAGAGGATAAAAGAAAAGTAAAACTAAGGTGGTAAACTCACTGAAGAGCAATTTGAAATATAGAGCAAGCATCTAGAAATGGTCTGAGTCCTCACACTGTTTTCCCAAGCCCGGCGTCTCTAGAGCCCGGGTGTGGACCACAGGCCCACGTGCATGGACGGGGCATGACTGTAACCTGGCCAGAGCAATCCCTGCTCGAAGGCATTTACTGTGTCACCACCACTTGACATGGGAAGAGTACTTTCCACTCCCCATGCACTTGGCCAGTATGAACTTCTGTGGGGCTTAAGTAACTGGGAGGCAAGTAGGTCAGGAAGTAGACCCCCCACCAAAACAGAAATTTTAGCTGCAGTATAACTTTCTCAGTAGGCCGTTGATGTTGTAGCAACTCCAGGGAGCATCTTTCACAGAGTACAGTGGACTGGTGTCTTTAAGGTGGCCCTGGTCAGGGCTGTACTCATGTAGGCAGCCCTGTTTGTCACCCTTTCCAGCATCTCTTTGGCCCTCAGAAGCTGTAGACATCAAGTTAAAGGCAGTGCGGCAACCAGGGTAGGCCTGTGTGGCGTGGTCAGGACTTGAGCCCACTTTTCTCCCTCCACTCCCTGCTACCCTCCCTAACCAACTTCCACCTGGCCCAGGATCCCACAGATTAGAGGCCAGCAGCTCCCCAGCTGTAACGATGCTGGCTCCAGCAGGCATAAGACCTGTTACCCTCACTACACCCTTTAGAGGGTGTGAAGTGACCTGGGTCTGGTAGGATTGTCACAGAGCCAGGCTTTGGGCACTTGGGGAGGGTGTGTGAGTCTCATCCCTAGGACTCAAGACCTTTAAGCTAAGGAAGCAGCACTCATGACTGGCATGGTCTCTTTCCTCAGAGCCCAAGGGAGCAGATGCATTGATAAAGTCCTGGTATAAAATGTACCTCAGAAACAAAGGCAGGGAAAAGCACTGGATTTCTGCACACTGCTCCTGCATTACTATTTAAAATGGGATATTTTCTTTTTAAATTTGAGGACTTTAGGAGCCAGAGGAGGACAGCGGGTCACCTCTTACCCTGAGCTGGTGTCCTCCCTGCCTCTCCTCAGGGATGGGAATGGTGGTCTGCACAGCTCATGCTGTTTGAAAGACCTTCCTTATATGGTCCCCCTGGGCCTTGGTGCTCTCCTGCCCCTGCGGGGTCAGTGGTGGGAGGTGGGTGAGTACTGGGCAGGAAAGGGCAGTATAGTATAGGGTGGTTAAAAGTATGAGCTTGGGTCAGAGTACAGGGATCCAGATTCCTGCCCCACTAGTTGTAACTGTGGCCTTCTGAGCTGCGAGGATCAAATGAGATAATACATGTAAAGCTCTTAGCACAGTACCTGGCTAAGAGAAAGCATTCAGAACGTTAAAAAGTAAAGAACCCTATCAGTTACTTAAGCACTGTGCCTAGCAGTTTTCATCCGGATTCTCTTTTATTCCTCAGTGAATTATGTACTGTTCTCCCTGTTTTACAGATGAAGAAACTAAGACTCAGAAATTCAGCGGCTGCTGAATTTACCCAGCTAGTATGCCGAGATTAGAGTCCAGGCCTAGCTGACTCCAAAGCCAGTGATTTTTCTACTCTGCCTCAGGAGCAGCTCTGCTACCTCTTCACATAGTTTGAGATAATCGTGTTCTTCTGAGTCTTCTGCTTCCCCAGGCTAATCTACCCCTATTTCTTTCTGTGGACCGAAATGGCCTTCATATGACTAACAGATGTCTAGACTATTTGGTTGTCCAGGTGTCGCCTTGGCTCTGCGGCTGTTGCTCTGATGAGGCTGTCCACAGCCCCCAGAAGGCGTGCAGAGCCTGTGGCGTAGACCTTTCCTGCGGTAACCTCCAGGCCTCACGGGCAGAGCTGGCACTTGTCAAGTATCCAGCCAGGCTTGGTGACCAGTCACGGTTGTCTGAAATGTCTGTCTCCTAAGACTATTAATCAGTGAATGGAAATTTTAATTTTCTTTTATACTTTATCTTAATAAACAATAGTCCCAGGAACCTTTACATGGGCTCCCTAATGGATACTAGGGAGAACTTTAAACTTGTAAAATTATATCCACTTGGTTTTGTGGATAAAAAGATTGGAACAGCTGGTTGACGAAAGGATGGTTCGGGACTCTTAGATTAGGCCATTCTTAGCCTTGGCAGTGATGCTAATCCGTGTTCTTTTGGACTAGCACTGATTACTGATTGAGCTGGTTTAGGGGGTTCATTACAGAAGTAGCCAGAGTCCTGGGCTTTGCATGTGTTTTATGATAAAAGAAATGCTAACATTTAGACTTTTCTGCTATAGAATCCGTTCGAAATACCCCAAGCACTGACACCATGCCAGCCTCCTCGTCTCAGACATGCTGTACTGATCACCAGGATCCTGAAGGTGCTACCAGCTCCTCTTACTTGGCCAGCTCTCAAGAGGAAGATTCAGGCCAGAGCCTTCCTACAGCCCATGTTCGCCCTTCCCACCCACTGAAGAGCTTTGCTGTGCCAGCAATCCCGCCCCCGGGACCTCCCACCTACGATCCGGCGTTACCAAGCACACCGTTGCTGTCCCAGCAAGGTGAGGGCAGCAGCACCGGGAGAGGAACCCTCTGGCTCAGGCGCAGGGCAGAAGTCAGCTCTCTGACAAGTAACACAGCACGTACCCTCCAAGCATATCCCAGTAGTTACAGTAGTGTGTCAGCACCCCGCTCAGGGAGGATGCGTGTTCCTCTCCTTTGGGAATGCATATGGACCAGAGAATAATGTGGTGGAAAACAAGGGCTGACCTTCTGAATTGTTTTATGTACAGAAACCTTGGTGGTAAAATCCAGTAGCATGGTTATGGGCAAGAGATCTAGTTTGCCCAGCCTCCTGGAATCGCCTAACTCCATAAGACTGCCAGAAGGGGTGAGGGAGGGCAAAACTTGGACTCATGGGATGGTGAAACAAGAAGGAACCTTATGAAAGAGAAATAAGCTCTGTAGAGGAAGTGACTTGTCCCGGTTCATACTGCTCAGCGAAGCGGTGTCTGTGACCTCGAAGGCATGCTTTCCCCTCCTCTTCTCTACCAGAATCTCTTCGGGTGGCTTACTTCAGGCTAGGTCAGTGGTTTACAAACTTTTTGGTCTCAGGACCCCTTTATATTCTTAAAAGCTGTTGAGAACACAAAAGAGCTTTTGTTCACATGAGCTATATCTACCAGTATTTCTATATTACAAATTAAAACTGAGAAATTTTTTAAATACTTTAATTCCTTTAAAAATAGTAAGAAACTTATATGTTAACATAAATAGCGTATCTTTGTGAAAGTAACTACAGTAAAACCTGTGAGAGCCAGAACTCAGTGGACTGCCTTATTTTTCCTGGTCTCACAAGTTTTCCACCTTTGACAGGGTGCCACTTTTCTGTTGCTCTCTATCGAGTGGAAAGTAGTTTTCCTTCTCTGACAGGTTTCCACCTTACATGGTTCCAGCTTTCGCAGGTTTTACTATATATTTTTCAAAACAAAAATGCAGTGAGGAGAGTGACAATTGTGAATACTCTTTTTTGATACCACAGCAAAACTCAACAGGTGGTAGCTTCTTAAAGGTTGGTTGTATTATGGAATCTGAAACCATATCAGCAAGCTATTCACACTCTGTGTTAAGATCCATTATTCCATCTTGCACTTTGAATACATGATTTTGAAACATGCCACATTAGTCATTTGGAAATATTGATTCAGTAAGTTATACAGATCCTCCAAATATTGACACATTTTATTATACAGTATCTAAAAACACATTAATACCACCAGAGTCTTTATTGGGAAGCTGTCAAGCCCATGGTGGCAGTTACAAGTATTTTTTTCTCTTGAAAACTTTATCAGTGGCAATAAATTCTGCCGACCGTTTTCCTTGAAGTAACAGACTTGCTTCATTCATTTTCTAGAAAATGTTTGTCAAATGCTCAAGTCTGAATAACTGCTTTGCCTGTCAGTGTTTATGTGAAGTAACAGTGGCGTTCCAGGATAAAAGCGACAGTTCAGCTAACAGCTCGCACTACCACGAACGCCTGTCCTTGAGGTGCCACTGTCCTTCTGGAGTCCAGAAGTACCTTGTGCGTACTTTCCATTTCCTCACATGGAATATTTAGAAGATGTGTACTCGAGGTTTGAGACTTGATCAAATAAATCCATTTTATTGGTTCATTAGGAATGATCTTAAATGAAACTGGCTTTGTTGCTAACTGTAAGAGCATGTGAGTGAGTGACTTTATAGTACAGTCAGGTGCCTCTGTCTGGGTCCAAGCTTTTTTTTTTTTTTAACCCACTGTTGCTTTTTACCATCAGTGCAGATGCCAATGCAGTGAAGAAGGCAAATGATATCTTAGTATTACTATGAAGAGTTTTGACCTGGTAAACATTCTGAAAGGGGTCCATGGACCACCATGCTTTGAGAAGCCCTGGACTAGGATGTTAGCTTTCTAAAGCCAAATGGAATATTTTCTCTGGCCTCTTGAATGCTCTGCTGTCTTCCTCCTTTCATCCTGTCCCAGTGCCTTTTGAGGAGCAGGATCTGGGAACTGGGCCTGGGTGGGCTTCTCACCTAGAGCAGCATCTGGACCTCAGGTGGTTTGTCGGGTCTGGGTGGTCAGGCTCGCCCACACACCTGACAGTGCCCTTTCCTCCTCAGCTCTGAACCATCACATTCACGCAGTGAAGACAGCCTCCATCGGGACTTTAGGGAGGAGCCGGCCTCCTATGCCAGTGGTTGTTCCCAGTGCCCCTGAAGTGCAGGAGACCACGAGGATGCTGGAAGACTCTGAGAGTGTAAGTCTGCAGGGCTGTCAGTCCAGCCAGGTGTCTGGGAACAAGTGCCAGGGCGGCTCCTTGAGCAGACCCAGGCCTCACTGCCTAGAAGTATGAAGCAGGTTCACTCCCTCATTTCCCACGTGTGTGTTGAACGTCTTCTCTGAGCCAGGAACTGGGCTCAGGATTTGGTCTGCTTTCTTTCATATGCGCTCTGGTGTTCCTTGGATTTGCTTTCCAAATGAGCACAGCAGCAATTTTTCTCCTGCTTCCAGCTGCCTTCCTTTCAGTTCTCTCCCATCTGTCTGATCCTCTGTTCTTGGTCCGAGCTATCCTCTCGTCCCTCCGCGCTTCAGTCCTGCTTCCCAACCTCATCTGAGGGGAAGGGCCTGAGAGGTTGCTGTCAGAACAAAAATCTCAGCGGACACTCACTCTTGAACTTTCACCCTCAAATTCTCACAAATACATTCTGACTCTGTGTTTCCAGACACCCGACCCGGAGGGGAATGCTTGGGGCCTAGGGATCCAGGGGGTATACCAGCAGTGTTGACTGTGAAAGAGACCTAGCAGGGGCAAGGTCACAGGTCACAGGTGACCCTGGAGAATGTGTGTTGGGGAAAGGCATTTTGCAATGTGAAGAAATGAGTAATTGCTGGCTCGGGATTTAGTGACCTCGGACACATCTTGGTGTCTCCATTTGACTCTTCTGGCACAGCCTGGGTTTCAGAGGGCCATTCTTGCAACACTGACCACTTGACACTTTGACCTCTCTCTCTGGGCTCTCCTTCTTGGACGGCCCCTTGTGCCATTCCAGTAACAGTATTCTCTTTTCCATAGAGCTCTGAACCAGATGAGCTGACCAAAGAGATGGCCCACCTGGAAGGACTCATGAAGGACCTAAACGCCATCACGACAGCATGATGACCCTCACCAGGACATGACTCCAAGCCTGGGTCTAGAAGTCTTGGGACTTAGCCTTGAAAAGCAAGGAATTGTACAGAGTACGAGAGGACAGCACTTGAGAACACAGAGTGAGCGAGCAGACGAGCCAGCGCTCCATTGGCGCTGGCTCCAGGCATGGCCACCTGCCTTCTCCTGGTCAGCCTGGAAGAAGCCTGTGTTGGGGCAGCCTCCCTTTGCCTGCTGAGACCCTGCAGGACTGGGCACCATGGGCCAAAATTCTGCGTCCAGGGAAGAGGCAAGACGTGCAACCTACATTTAACTTTGTGGTCAGGCTGCGTCTTCGTGCTGCGACTGCATCGCCTTTATGGAGTGTAGACATTGGCATTTATGTACAACTTTATTTGTGTCCTATTTTATTTTACCTTTTAAAAAAACACTATCCAAAACCAAGGAAGTCCGTGGTGTTCTCCACAAGTGGTTGACAGTTGACTACTTGTTTTAGTTTTGTGAGGAAAGTCATTGACAGTGTGGATTGTTCCAAGGGTTGGCTTGTTTTGTTTTAAATTTTTGTTCTGATTTGTAATTCTGAGTCATTGCATCCTCTGCCAGCTGTCAGTCCATCACTTCAGGGGAGGAAATGGCGCGTTGCTGTTTGTAAGCTTTTTTATTATTTTTTTATAATTATTAAAGGCCTGATTTTCTCCCCTCATCACTGTGAGATTACAGATCTGAATGAAATGTAACATTGGAAAGACTTGTTTGTTGCTCTCTGTGCAGTTTCAGTATTGGGGTGGGGGTGGGTTGGGGGTTGGGACAGAAAATGGAGGGGCTGCTGAAGTTCCGTGAATGTTTTGGTCATTGTACTTTCTTCCAGAAGCCTGCAGAGAATGGAAGCGTCTTTGTTGTTCTTTCCTGGCATGTCCATATCTACTGTCACTACATTGCAACTGGAGCGTCATTGGGACCTGGTTTTAAAATCCTGTGCAATAGGTGGGTTCAGAGATTTAGCTGTCCTGATGTTCGGGCCATATGCTGACAAGGCCGTCCATGCTGAGGCCCTGGGTGCTGTATTTCTGCTCACAGGAAGGATGCTGAATAGAACGAGAGACTGAGCCCAATCGGAGTTCCTGAGCGAGCAGAGAGCAAAGGATGGAGACCCTTTTCTGCTGCTGTCTTTGGTCCCCTTTGGGGAAGTTGGAGGTTAAGGAAGGAACTTGCCATGTGTAACTCCTTACTTCTCTCTTGTGCCTGCCCTCAGCCAGTCCAGCTCTCAACTGCATGTTTCAGAGCCCCTTCAGAAAAAGCTCATAGCGAGGATGGGGCAAGGCAGGGCTGCAGCACCCGCACGGCTCTTCCATGGCTTTCTGAACCTTGTTCTTCAAGTGGCAGGAGACAGTGGAGAGGGCAGAGGGGGTGGTGGAGCCCCCCTGCACCCCAGCAGCTCAGCAAAGTCCCTGACTAGGTGGCAGGTGGTTTCTGAGGTTTGCAGAGAGGCTCAACCGTACACACAGCCTTTTTCCCTGAGGCATTACTCATGGAACTCCCTTGCAAATAGTTCTTGTGGTTTTTTTTTTCTTTAAAAGATAGGAGCCGAGGTTTTTGTTTTGTTTTTAAATATTAAGACTACATTGTGAAAAAATACAGGACTGACCCTCCGTCATCTGTCCCTACTTCCAGCAGATTCCCAGGAGTGGAGAGGGCCTCCGTGTGCAAGGCAGTGACCTCAGTAAGGGCCTTGATTCTGTAGCCAAGAAGGAGCCAGCTGCTAAGACCACCCCTTCCCAGGCAGCCCACCCCAGGGCCCTGAGCACTGCCAGGCCTCATAGGGCCCCCGCACGCTGCTGGCGGGCTGCTTCCTTTGTACATTGGTTATCTCCCTTTTTAGGTTTTATCACACATTTGTACATTGGTTATCTGCCTTTTTAGGTTTTGTCACACATTTGCATTTCTAGAAGATGAGCTCTTCATATTTATTGTTTTGGGGGCAACGAATAGTGCAATGCTGGACTCCTGCTGCCATGCTCACTGGTCACAGAGGGTGGTGCCAGGCAGGATTCACGAACCCCCATGCACTGAACCGATCCTGAAAGAGTGCTCAGCTCTCTGGACACCAGGAGGGCTCAGTCCCCAGAAACTCTTACCTGTGCCCAAAGAAACATGCTCAGTATTCGGGCGTTCCCTCCCATGAACCCTGATACTTCTGTTACCTCAGGGCCTTGGTACCTGGATACTGCCACAGAATTGGGGTGGGGTGGGGGAGGGACCTATTTTTAAATAAAATAACTGTTCAAAGGTGGGGGATTTTTTAAAACTAAGAAAAAGGAAAGCTATTCTGTATTGCACCTTTTCACAATTTAATACATTTTCTTACATTTTTCCTGTAATTTTTGAAACTAAACCATTGTGCGTCTTGTCATGTCCTAGTTGAGCTGCTACTCAGCAGCTTCCTTCAGGAGGATTTGGAACAAATGTGTCTGTTGCCTTGTTGCCTGCTGGAGGGGTGCCTGGGGGGCTGCTGGGGACTGGTTCCGTACACACTTGTTCGGGCTTTTCTGTAGTTGATGCTGTAAACTCTATGGCTTTTTAAATACAGTTTCATGTTTTTATTTAGTATTGGAAATCCAATACACTTTTTTTAATCCAATCAAATTCTGGTCTGGTGAAAGAGTTTTTTCCGTTTTCCCTAAGAGGACTTAGGACCCTCGGTACCCTGGCCTCTAATTAGACTTCACCATTGCCCACAGACTGTAGAGCCAGGAGTTCAAAGAAGGGCCCAGGGAGGCGTGGCAGGTGAGCTGGGGAACACAGGGTGTGGTCTAGTAGTCCGCCCCAAAAATGAGTCCTGTTCCTGTTCCACCCCACTGTTGCCACCCTGTGGGAACTGAGCAGCCTGCAGAAGCTAAGGTGGCACTGCCAAAGAGCCAAGTGACGCCAGCAGAAAGGTGCTCCTGCCCCTGATTGGTGTGAAGGCATAGTCCTGCCAGCAGCTCATTCTGTTGGCAGACAGACTGAGCACCCACTGTGGACTTGGGCCCCCCCCACCCCCACACACACATGCACTCCCAGGTGCAGGACCCTGGAGCAGGTGTCTATAAGGAAGACTGCCTTTCTCAGGCTGCCTGCACCATCCTGACCACCTTCACTGTGTAAGATTTTCTTTTGAGTTTATGAGATTCTAGGCCATGCAACAGTGACAAACAGGACAGTTCGGCCCCTACCCTATGTGAACAGACAGAGTGAGGGCAGGATGCAGGGCACAGTCCTTCCTGACTGCCACTTCTGGTGAAACCCAAGCCCAAACGTCATCCCCATTAGCCATGCCCCACTGTCTTCAGATGGAGTCAGAGCCCCTAGTGCTCAAAGTCTGCTAGGCTGGCCACAGCCTCCAGGGCCAGACTGTTGCCTTGTGCAGCCATGGAAGACTACTTGTAAAACACATTTTTGTCTTTGCACGTGCTGTTCCTTCTGCCTGGAATGCCCTCTCCCCTGCAAAGCTCAACTCATCTTTCAAAACTGAAACTAAACAGTACCTTTATCCCCAACAGCTACACCCATTCCAACAGCCAGAAACCCACCAGTGCTCCCCCTCCTCTGTATCCCTAGATGGAGCTCTTGGCACATTTTGCAGTGGCTTATAACCCTGGTGGTGTAGTGGTTAAGAGCTATGGCTGCTAACCAGAAGGTCGGCAGTTTGAATCCACCAAGTGCTCCTTGGAAACTGTATGGGGCAGTTCTACTCTGTTCTATAGGGTCGGTATGAGTCAGAATTGACAGCAACGGGTTTGGTTTTTTTGTTTTGGTGTCTGAGTCTTTTTCCACTGGATTGTGGACCCAATAGGGACATCATCATTTCTTCTGAGTGCCTAATGCCAGGGACAGTTTTTGGTGCTTGTCTCCATCATGGGGGGCTAGTCATGAGGACTTATGGCCTGGAGCAGCCACGTGGAAGATCCACACGCACCCGCCATGCCCACCCCTCCCTTAGAAGTGTCCTCCGTAGGTCCTAATGTTACTGGTGCCAGGGCCCTTCTTCAGCAGCTAGTGGCCGTTAGGCATCCTGGGGTAAACCTGAAAGGTAACCAAGACCTGCCTGCCTGGCAGTATAATACGAAATGATGTTGATGCCACAATGGCCACCTGGGTGCTGGGATCTAGGGCAAGGATTGGTTCTAAGATAAAAATGAATAAGGGTCTATACGAAGAAGAAATCCCCTCTTCCCATAGTCCATCATCCCCTCCCTGTATCAGCCACCTTCCTGCCAGGGCTGGGGGCCTGTTGTCAGGAGAGACTGGAGAACTTGGCTTGCTCCTGCAGCTTCCACCCATAACCCAAGAGGTGTTTGTCATGGAAGGTCCCCATCTGTCTTCTTGTGAGATCTCAGCATCTTGTAATATTCAACTCTTCATGTTGTCACCTGATTTCCTTCCCTATTGGCTAATGTCAGTAATAGGTTAGACAAACATCCCCAACTTGTGGAAACCCATGAGGGCCACCTTGCTCACCCAATTGTGATATGTCTCTGGTCCCTAGGAATCCATCTTTAACCCATGTCTTGGTCGATTCACTCTCTGTATCTAGGCCCTCCCTGTGAGTATAACTGGCATCTTTGGCACTGAGAGAAAAGAGCAGTAAACAACCCTCTAATTGACAGGGATGGAAAAGCAGGGAGCTAAGAGGAACTACCCTTGTCCACACAAAGGGGACCCAGCCAGCAGATGCCTGGTCTTAACCTTGTATTCCCAGCTACCAAAAGAAGGGGTAGGAGGGAAGGGGTGAGAGACAGTAGTTGAGGGAAAAGAATACTTTCAGAACTTCACAATCTTTTAAAAGTATCGTAATTTGGGGGAAAAATTCTATTTAAAACTATAGTTGCCCTCAAAGGAGAGTGGATGACATTCATATTAAGATGCCATTTGACCCAGCATAGGAACTTGATAGGCTTTTGGAAGTGAAAAGATGGGCCCAGAGCTGAGCTCAGGGAGATTAGAGGGAGCTCTTGCTGCACCACAGAGTAAGAAGGGCTTGGATTTTCCCAGAAGAGTTGGAGGGGGTGCTGACAGTGGGTATAACCAATAAGATGGTAAGAGGATGAGGGTGCTATGTGGGAAGGTACACAGGGGGAAATGGCTGGATTTGAGGTGTTCCAAAAAACTTCTTTAAAATATCTGATAGGTGATTGACTGTTACTTCCTCTTTGCACTTCTATAATATAATCCCCCTCCAACTCCCCAGACCTTGTATAAGGTCTGCCATATGCACAAGGCTTTGCTTGAGCTATTGGTTTTCTTCTCCCCTCCCTCAACAAAGGAGCACCTGGGTCAACAGGGTGGGGAATAGACCATGAGTCTGGCACTGTGAGGGTGTCCCCTAAATAGAACTAGTTCACTGGAAGCAGAAACTCAGATCAGAAGTAACCAGAAGAATCTAAACTTGAGAATTCACAGGAGTCTAGGGAGCAGAGGGGAAGGCCCCAGACCTTTCACAGGTCAAGAATTGTGGGTTCCAGTCAGCCTTATCCATATATTAAGAGTCAAACTGACCTCAGTGTGGTGTCTGAGTTGCAAACATTTCACAATTCTGCACCCTTCACCAGTGACCTGGAGCAAAGCCCAGATCACTTTCTTGTAGGCATGTACTGGGTTTCCTGCCCTACATTACTGGGTCTACCTTCTGTGGACCTGGTCATCCAAAGGAGAATTTCCTCAACACTACAACACTCAGCAAATCCTGCCAGCTCTCCCTCCCAAATATGCCCAGAGTGGCTCCTGCTTGTCAGCTGTGGGGAAAACTAACTGATCCTCTTGCCTCGCCCTCACCTGCAATCCAGCCTCCACACAACTGTGGAAGCTGTTTTCCTAACTCAAATCTGATGTCTCTCCCCTGTTCAATGTTGGCAATAGCCCCCCCCCCCCATCACCTGCCCTACAGAAGACAGCCCACTGTGGCTCTGTCTGCCTCTTTGGTTTTATCTCCCACTTGCTCAGTCCCTTCACCCATAGTTGACCCTAGCAATGGAGAGCAGTTTGCACTTATTGAATAAGCCATGCTAGTTCTTGCCTCTGAATTGTTCCGCCTGGCCTGAATTTTCTCCCTACCCTCAACCCTCACTATCAGCTTTCTCTGCCTGGCAAATTATTAAAGACCGAGCCTAACCACCCAGTCCTCTGATAGTTCCTACTCATATTCCTGTCACTTCTAACACACTGTGACCTCCTCAGGAAAGCAGCCAGGCTTGTTTATCTTTGGACTCTCCCCAGTGCTTAGCGCATTGTAGGTGTTCACTACATGAGTTTTAAATGAACTTGCCCAGTGAGGAAGATAGACTTTAAATCCAGTAACTAACACACCATGGCACAGTGCTGGGGGAGCTTGACACAGCCCTACTTCTTCCTGGGAGCATATACTCAGGTTCCTCAGAGGAGGTAAGGCTGAGCAGAGTCTAGATGTTCTATAGGGCCACCTCTCTGCAGGGAGGAGTAGGCCACTGCAGAGCTGAGAAGCTGCCCACTTCACATGGCCATTAGTATACATTGAAGAGAGAAAATCGTAGCCATGTGAATGGGGCTGAAGCTGGGGTCACTTAAACTATGCTCAGCCGCCTCTCACTGGATGTGGTGCTGGGACCAGTACAGAGGACATGAAGAATGTAGGGGTCTGAACTGGCTGACCCTCAATGGAGAGAGAGAGCTGATGCTATCCTCCCTGAGATCCCTGGAATGTTGCAAGGGCAGTGCTGAGCCCAGTCTTGATCTGGGTTTAGTTGGTTTAGTACCATAGCTGGGGGTCAGTGCTGGTGAACGAGTTAAGAATAAAGTGGATTTCTTCCAGAAACTCAACACCAAGGCTTTATTGAGAATTCTGGGCAGCTTGCGGCTTTCTAAAAGAGGAAAAGAAGAACTGGAATCTGTTCCATGAAGGCAGAAGGATGGGTCAGGCTCCCATCAACAAAGTTGCCCGGGAGATGGCAGGAAAACCAATGGTGGAACATTTCAGGCCAACGCACAGAAGGGGAACTGGCTGGAACTGCAGCTAAAGAGATCTCAGTATGGGCAGGTGGTATGAGAGAAGTCAGAAAAGGATCTTCCTCACTCAAGAGGCTGGGAACCACTCATTGGTTGCACAGATGTCCCTGAGGGCCTACTATGTGTCAAACACCGAAGCTGCAAACATGAGCAAGGCAGTCTCTGTTGTTGATACATTCAGTCTAGAGGAGGACGCAGACAGGGAAGAGACAGAAATGACCACCCAGTGTGAGAAGTGCTAAGTGATGTGAACAAAGTGACTAGTCAAGCAAGGAAGGAACCTCGAACCCAAATCAGAAAGCCTAGGTGTCACAAAGGAAGTGATGCTGAGAAGAGTGATGGAGAATCCACCAAAGAAAGGAAATGGAATTCCTTCCCACAGCATTTGAACAAGACAGATATTCTGAGAAGCAGCCGAAGTTCAGGTGTAATGATGTGCTCAAAAGAAAGTGGGGGATATCTCTAACAAACAACCAGAAAACTAAACCAGTCAGGAAGCTGGAGATTGCCTGGGGCAAAGGGTGATACTAGGAACTGAAGTAGGGGGAGGGAAGAGAAGGCAGCCCGGGCCCGCAGGAAGTGAGGGAGCCAAACCTAGCACTGCACAAAGCCAGAACACTGAAGGGTAACTCTTAGGAAAGGGTGGTTAGTAAAGGCAGCCAGAAGGGAGCCTGACAGGCACTGCTGAGTTTAAAAAATAAATCATCATAATCATCTCCCTTCAAAATTCTAAACCACAGGCCTGCTTTCAGGAAGGCCTAAGGTTCAATTTGGAACTGCAATATAATCAGGGATATTGCAGACCTGGAAATTTTATTAGAGCGAACCCATGTTGGTAATACTCTGGTATTTAATGAAGAGCGAACCCATGTTGGTAATACTCTGGTATTTAATGAATGAAGAGCGAACCCATGTTGGTAATACTCTGGTATTTAATGAAGAGCGAACCCATGTTGGTAATACTCTGGTATTTAATGAAAGCAAATGTAAATTTGCTCCGGAGAAAAACACTTGAACTCAGACCCTTTAGATTTCCAAATATTAGCACGCAATAAAAATTGCCACAAACCAAGGAAACCAGCCTCCAAACACATTCAACAAATTCAAACCACTAAAGACTTCAGGTATTTAAACGATCAGGTTCAGATTATATAATAACCATGTATAAAATGTTTAAAGAAATAAAATGTATTCAATTGGATTTTATGTTTAGCAAAGGTGGAAAGGGTAGTCTTTGTAACAAACGGTGCTGAAACAATTGGATAAAAAATAAGCCTCAACTTTTATCTCACACCATACAAAAATGAACTAAAAATAGATCATGCACTTAAATATAGTACCTAAAACTATAAAATTTCTAAGATAAATTATAGGAGAAAATCTTTGTGATCTTGGGTTAGGTAAATATTTCTTAGAACAGAAAAAGCACAAATCATGAGAGAAGAATTTGATAACTTGAAGTCATCAAAACTCAAAATAGTTATCTTTCTGTGATACATAAGACTGCTATGAGTTGGAGCCAACTCAACAGCACCTAACAAGAACAACTCTTTGAAAAACATAGTGGAAAAAATAAAAAGACAAGCCACAGATTAGCAGAAAATATTTGTAAAATACAGGTCTTACAGAGGACTCGTATCCCTAATATAATTCAATAACAAGAGAAATGATCCAGTTAAAACAAATGAATAAACATTTCAACAGTCACTTTACCAAAGAACACATATGGATGGCAAATAAACACTTGAAATGATGTTCAACATCACAGTCGTTATGGAAATGCAAACTAAAACCGGGAGTTACCATTAGGCATCTTCTAGAATGGTTAAGGAAGAAAGGCCTAGTGATCTATTTCTGAAAAGCAGCCAGTGAAAACCCAGTGGAGCACAACAGTCTGACCTGCAACTGATCTTGGGCATCATGGAGATGGCACAGGACCTGGCAGCGTTCCATGGGGTCATCATGCCTCAGGGGCCAACAGCTTACAACCACAACAGAATGGCTACAACTTAAAAAAAAGACTGACAGTATCAAGTTGTGCAAGGTTGTGGAGCACCTGGAACATGAAGCTGGTGGGAGTGCAAAACAGTATTCCTACTTTGGAAGATAATCTGGTAATTTCTTATAAAGTTAAGAATACACTTACCGTATGACCCTGTAGGAAACCCTGGTGGCATAGTGGTTAAGTGCTACGGCTGCTAAGCAAAGGGTCAGCAGTTCAAATCTGCCAGGCGCTCCTTGGAAACTCTATGGGGCAGTTCTACTCTGTCCTAAAGGGTCGCTATGAGTCGGAATTGACTCAACAGCAATGGGTTTGGGTATGACCCTGTAATCCCATTCCTCAGTATTTCTTTACCAAGATACATGAAACCTATGTCCACATGAAGACTTGAATGTGGATGTTTACAGGAACTTTGGCTATTATTGTTATAGAAAAGATATATATAACACATTTGCCAATTCAACATTTTTCAGGTGTACAATGGCTATTGTTCTTTTTTGTTTTTTAAGAAAAAAAAAATTTTTTAACGGGCAAAAGTTTTGAATAGTCACTTCATCAAAAAAGACACATGGATGTGAAATAAGCACATGAAAAGATGCTCAAAATCATTAGTCATTAAAAACCAAAAAACCAAACCCATTGGCGCGAAGTCAATCCCAACTGATTAGTCATTCAAAAAAAACCAAACCCAGTGCCGTCGAATCAATTCCGACTCATAGTGACCCTATAGGACAGAGTAGAACTGCCCCATAGAGTTTCCAAGGAGCTCCTGGCGGATTTGAACTGCTGACCCTTTGGTTAGTAGCCGTAGCACTTAACCACTACGCCACCAGGGTTTCTATTAGGGGAATGTAAATTAAAATCACAGGAAGCTCTGCCCAAGTCTATTCGTTGCAGACAGACCAGGGACTGAATACCAGATGCATTTCCCATCTAATTTATTTATTTGTTTATCTATCTACCTATTTATTGTTAAAGACAAGTGTATGATTTTTAAAAATTTTTATTGTGCTTCAGGTGAAAGTTTAGGTTAGTTAGTAGTTAGGTTAGTTGGTAGTTAGGTGAAAGTTTACAGAGCAGATTCGTTTCCCTTTCAATAGTTTGCACATAAAGTGTTCCATGACACTAGTTTCATTCCCCACAATACGTCAGCACTTTCCCCATTTCTATCGTAGGTTCCTGTCTTCCTTTTGTCCCGATTTTCTACCCTTTCCTGCCTTCTCATCTTTGCTTTTGGGCAAATGCTGCCCTTTTGATCCCGTGTAATTGGTAAGAGCACATTCCTCTTAGGTATTACTGTTTATTTTATGGTCCTGTCTATGGTTTGGCTGACAGGTGGTCTCTGGGAACAGCTGAATTCCAGGTCAGAAGGGTGTCTTCGCTATTATTCGTAATATCCAAACACTAGAAACAGCCCAATTTCTCAACTGGTGAATGAATAAACAAAGTGTAATACATCTATACAAGGGAATACTACTCAGCAGTACAACAACAAGGAAGACTCTCGAAAGCATTAGGCTAAAGGAAAAAAGTTGGACACAAAGGACTACATATTTTGTGATTCCATTTGTATGAATTCTAGGAAAAAACCAAAACTTTAGTGACAGAAAGCATATTGCCAGGGGTCAGAGGTGTGAAGAAAGGGACATGAAGGAATATTGGGGAGTGATGGAAATGTTTTATATCTTCATTGTTGAGAGGGTGATATGACTGTATACATTTTTCAAAACTTACTGAACTATATGCTTAAAATTGATGAATTTTCCTGTATATTCACTATACCTCAATAAAGAAAATAGATACAATTAGCTATATCAACAAAAATACAAGGAAATAGGTGTAAATCCAATAAAATGCATAAACGTTCATGAAGAAAATTATAAAACTATGTTGAAAGATTTGGCAGAGACAGGTAAGGCCCCCAAAGATTCCACGTGCCCCCCGGATATCTCAGCCTCTTCTGCAGTTACATGTAATTCAGAGTCAGCCTCCTCTCCCGGCTGTCTCTTCCCCTCCCATGGTGATCTTGGAGACCAGGGGGGTTCAAGTTGATATCAGTAAGGAGAGGGACTGCCTGTCTTGCATGGGACTTTATCTGAGTTAGAATAAATCTGTATTGTTTTAAACCATTGAAATGTTGGGCTTTGTCTGTTGGTGTAGCTAGTACTAATTACCCTGAATAATTAATGTAAAAGACGAGGGCATTAGTGGTTCAGTGGTAGAATTCTCGCCATGTGAGAGACCCAGGCTCTATTCCCGGCCAATGTACCTCAAGCGCAGCCACCATCCATCTGTCAGTGGAGGCTTGCAAGTTGCTATGATGCTGAACGGGTTTCAGTGGAGCTTCCAGACTAAGATGGACTAGGAAGAAAGGCTTGGTAATTTACTTTTGAAAATCAACCAACAAAAACCTAACAGTCCTATCCATAACTGACCACGGGGATGGCACAGGACTGGGACAAGTTTATTTCTGTTGTACGTGGGATCACCATGAGGTAGAGGCCAACAAAAAATAAGACATTAAGAAGAGAAGAGGCACAACAACAATAAAAAGACATTAAAGAAGATCCAGATATGGGGAGAGTCATATTAAGTTCATCCATTGGACTATGAATTTTCTTAATAATGTTAATGTAATCCCAATCAAAAGCCCACAGAATTCTTCATTCGTCTTGACAGACTAATTCTAAAATGTATATGGTAGCACAGAGTCTAGAATGGCCGGACACTCCTTAAGAAGAAGAAGATTGGGGGACTTGCTCTACTAGACATCAACCTTATAAGGCTATAGTAATTAAGAAAATGTACTGTTTGAATAGGACTCAACAAATAAGCTAATGATACAAAATAAAGAGCTTCAACACAGATCCAGACATGATAAATAAAAGAAGTGACATTTGAAATTATTAAGGCTCATTAAATAAACGATATCAGAACAATTGGTTGTTCATATGGGGCAAAAATGAAATTAAACTGTGATTTCACACCACACCCAAAATCAAGGTCAGGTAGAATAAGGACTTAAATGTGAAAAGCAAAACTTCACGCTTTTAGAAAGGACTATGGAAGAATATTTTTATGATATCAGAGTAAGATTTCCTAAACAACCAAAAAAGGCACTAAGGAAGTATTAAACAATAAGGAAAAGATTACTAAATTTGCCCTTATTAAATTGTAGAACTTATGTTCATCAAAGAGCCCTGGTGGTGCAATGGTCAAGAGTTACAGCTGCTAACCAAAACGTCGGTAGTTCGAACCCACCAACTGCTCCTTGGAAACCCTATGAAGCAGCTCTACTCTGTCCTATAGAGTTGCTAGGAGTCGGATTCAACTCGACGGCAACAGGTATGTTCATCAAAGAACACACACACAAAAGGTGAAATACAAGCCATAAACTGGGAGGAGATACTTGCAACACATATAATGGACGAAGAGTTAGTTTTCCAAATAGATTCATGTGTGTATAAAACTCCCACAAGTCAATAAAAAGTCAAACAACAATAGAAATTTTGGCAAAATACATGAGCAAATATTTCTCAGACGGGGAAACACAAATGGCCAATGACTATAGGAAAAAGATGCTCGGCCTTACTAGTAATTAGTGATTTGCACATGAAAACACAATCAGATATCACTAGGTCGGGAGAGAGAAGAAAGTCTGATGATTCCAATTGTTGGCAAGGATGTAGAGCAAAAGTAGCTCTCATACATGGCGGGTGGGAGTAAACATTGTTACAACTCCTTAAAGCACCTTGGCCCTCTCTTGTCAAGAGAGCTTACATGTCTTTATCATGAACCAGGACATGAATGTTTATGGCAGCACTGTTTGTAACGGTGAGACCTGCAATGGTGGGACAACATGTCTACCTCCAGAAGAATGCCTATGTAAATGACGGTGTAGTCACATACCGGAATGCTATACAGTAGTGAAGATGAATTGACCATGCCCTGTGCATCAATGAGATCCCAAAAACACAACACTGGATGCAAAAAGCAAATTACTAAAGAATACATCCAGCATAATACTACTCATAAAGTTCAAAAATTTACAAATACAGACAGTGGTGTACAAAGTGGAGAGGGACCAGTCCACCCTTGATGAGGCAATAAAGGAGTGAGTTATTTGTAAAGAAATTTAAAACAATAATAAAGCTGAGTAAAAGTCAATCTGCTTTTTATTATCACTATGCATCAGGAATTCTAAATAATATTGAGAAAATCTTCCTTCACCAAGGCAGCTACTTTCTATACTACCTTTCCCTCACTTTGCTACACAACTGAATATATTATTTAGAGGTATTTATTTCTGTAGTAAAATTATCGTGAAAAGCAAGGAAATGATAAAATTAAAATTCAGATTAGTGGTTTTCCTTGGAGGGAGGGAGAGGGATATAGTTGTGGAACGCTGATGCCATCAACTCAGTTCAACTCATGGGGACCCCACAGAACTGTGCTCCACAGGTTTTTCAGTGGCTGATTTTTCGGAAGTAGATCACCAGGTCTTTCATCCAAGGCATCTCTGGGTGGATTTGAACCACCAACCTTTCAGTTAGCAGCCAAGTGCGTTAACCATTTACACCACCCAGGGACTCCCACGGATGCCTTCAAAGTTATTATGTCCTATTCCTTCAACAGAGTGGCTAATACATGGCTGTTCATTTTATTATTATTTTTGGTTTATATGTAATAAGATAGATGTAATGGGGACCCTGTTGGCGCAGTGGTTAAGAGCTCAGTCTGTAACCCAAAGGTGGGTAGTTCAAATCCACCAGCCGCTCCTCGGAAACCCTATGGGGCAGTTCTACTCTGTCCTGTACAGTCACTATGAGTCGCAATCAATTTGACAGCAACAGCTCTTGGATTGTGTATCTGTCATATATCTTCTGTGTGGATGAAGGACTCCCCGAGCGCAAGTGGTTAAGTGCTTTTCTACTAGCCCAAAGGTTGGGAGTTCCAACTCACCTAGAGGCACCTCAGAAAAAAGGCCTGGCCATCTGCTTCTGAAAGGTCACAGCTTTGACGCTCCTATGGAGCAGTTCTATTCTGCATACACAGGGTCTCGTCATGAGTCAGAATCAACTTGACGGCAACTGGTTTTTGTATGAATGAAATATTCCACCCTTAGAAGAAAGAAATAATGAAACACCGAAGTCAGGGTGGAAGGTAGAGTGAAGACATGCTCTGTAATGCCCTGGAAGTTGCAAACTCCACAAGGAATAAGAGGTCAAGCACAAGAGGATGAGAAGCCCGTGACAGCAGCCTCAATTGCCCAGTCTGAAGCTCAGAGGATGTAGGGGCTGGAATTCAGGGAAACACCTGGGCCTCCAAGCCGGAGACGCCATGACTCTGGGACGAAGTTACTCCCAGGAAGTGTGGGTGGAGAGCCAGGAGCACCAGCCTTTCAGGAGGAAGAGGAGCCCTTAAAGCTGAGGCTGAACAGAGAGAGATGGAGCAAAGAGGAGAGAATGGGGTTTCTGAAAACTGAGGAGGGCACAGTCAGCACGCCAGATCCGGCTGAGAGGGCAGTAAGACAGGCCTGAGAAGCTACCTGGGATTTCTCAGCACAAGCCACTGAGGACCTGGTCCAGAGCCCTTCCAGGGGTGGAAGGCAGAGCTAGACTGCCGTGAGGAAAGCGATTCCGAAGGGGAGTGAGGATGGAGTTTAGACAAGGCTTAAGAAGTCTGGCCGAGATGAGCAAGAAGCATCCGCTGGGAGGAGATAGAGAGTGGAGGGAAGGATTTTACTGAATCTTTAAAAATTTTTCATTCAAAAATTCCAATCTGATTTAGCCACACTAAGGCAGAAAGGGCACCTTCAGGCCTTCCCTGTGCTGGCAGCCCGAGCACAGCAGGTGCCCCGGGGGCTGAAGCATGGGGTGTGGTGGCCTTTCAATGGGGAGGGGAAGTCTGCCCTGGTGAGGAGGGGTATTTTAAAACTGACATTGTTCAGAATTGCTGGTACATGGTAAGAGAAAGCAAACAGACCTTGACTCATTGTTACTATTTTTAAATTTTCTACAGACAACCAGTTGCTGTCAGAACGGGGATGGTGACCCACGTGTGTCAAGAGTAGAACTCAGCTCCACGGGGTTTTCAATGGCTGCTTTTTTCTGAAGTAGATCTCCATCCAGGCCTTTCTTTAGAGGGGCTGCTGTGTGGACTCAAACTGCCAACCTTTCAGTTGGTGGCCAAGCCCACCAATCATCAACCATTTGTACTACCCAGGGACTCTGTGCAGGCATGCACCCTTTATTGCCTGCTGCTAGGACAGACTGCTCCTACCACCCTGCCCTTCCTAGATGTACTAGGGAGAGACAGACTTTGCATCCCCAGGATGGGATTGTGCATCCTAGCTTCATCGCATTCTAGCTAACTGGCCTGGGACAGGTCCCTAACCTTCTCAGAGCCTGGGTGCTCTTTAAGCCTATTGCCCTTTGGCTCACTGTAAATGGGGCTAATGTTTATTTCATAGGGTTATTGTGAGGATGAGATAACATGAAACACCCACTGCCTAGCGCACAGTAGGTACTTACTGAGTGTCCTTTTGGGGTAGAGGAACAAGGAAAATAGTGACTGGTTCTGCACCTCTCCCTGCACCCCTGGGAGTGGCGGAGAAGGTCCTGTAAAGCCTGGGTGGTGGCGGAGCTCTACTGTGGTCACGCGGTGGGCAGGGGTGGTGGATGGAGGAAGTCTCCTCCCCACTACCATGGGCTGGGATCTACCACTTTGCGGTTTGGTTGGGGCAACACCGCTAACCCCTCCCCCACCCCCACCGACCCTCATCACAGTCCCTGTCGGAGAAGCCTCGCCATCGCCCCAAAGGACAGGTCTGGGCCAGCCCATCTCCCCAAGTCCTCCTGCCCCCGCCGCAGGTCTGAGCTTGCGTCCCTGCCCAGCCGTCCCTGCGGGGTCCCCAGGAAACACCGCCACCCGGGCTGCAGGGGGCAGTTGTCATGGGGACACCAGGGCCTGCTGAGCTACCTCCTTAGCAACGGGACTCCCAGGCCGGTTACCATGGAAACAGCATCTGCTGGGAAATCGGTGATGGGGAACGCAGAGACGGGTTCCCTGCCCTTTCCGGAGGACTTTCCCCTCCTTGGGCGAGCCGGGAGAGACGGCACTCCCATGGCTTTCCCGAGGCACTCCCGGTGCCGCCTCCGGGAGCCCCAGGATTTCTCTTTTCCAGCAGCCAGTCTCCTGCCCATGGCTTCGGGCTGCCTCTCCCCTCTGGGGCAAGTTCAAGGGCCTTGGGAGGGGCCCTCCCCGGCCAGGGGTGGGAAGGGGGCCATGTGAGGGCTTTGCAGAGTGTCTGGGGACCAGGTCTAGGGGGCCATGTCTAGCATGCCACCACAGCAGGGAGTCAGTTCTACACCTCCTCCTAGCAAGTGGAGTCTGTGCTCAGGTGCCCCATCCAAGGTGGGCTTCAGCAGCTGTGCCCCATCCTCTGCGGCACTGGAAAGCCAACCCTCTGTCCAGCCTAGTCACTTCTGTCTCCCAGCTGCCCTCCAGCTTCTGAGGGCAGATGTGATCTGGCTAAGCTGGCATCTCCCCCTTCCTTCAGTATCCAGCTGGAGTTAATGCCAACACTTAACGCCCTTCTTCTCCTCCATGGAGCATCAAGGAGCCCCGGGGACCTTGGAGCACTGGCAGCTGGGGTGGGGAAGGTCTGAGTCAGGTTTCACAGCCTCCCACCCCTGTCTTTTCCCCACCACTGGCAGAGGGCACAACACACCCACCGTCCTCAACAACTCCCACCAGCCCATAAACACGCCTGTGACCACAGCACAGGGTGTGGTGACCAAGTCTGCGGGGGCTGGGGCTGGGGGACCCCCCATGGCCTCACACTCCCGGGCACACCTTGGGGTGTAGGTCTGCGTGCACAAGCGCCCACTTGTGCTCCAGGCTCATGACCACAGCCTGGCTCCAGATACCACTCCTCCAGCATCTGCATCAGCCTCACACCCACCCCCAATCCCTGACTCCTAAGACAAGAGAGCATCTGCTGGAATTTTTTAATTTAAATAAAATATACAATACCGCGCATTTACTGTTTTCCGTTTTAAAAGTGGAAGATTCGAAAATTGCTTGTGGGGGGATTAAGGATGGGAGCAGCAATAGTCTCCCATGAGTGGGCTGGGCTGGGTCAGAGCTTTTACAAAATGTGTGTGTATGTGTGTGTATAGAGAAGAGGGTGGTTAGGCCAGGCCCTGATGGCAAGGGGGGGCTCCTCACGCCCCTGGACCCTCCACCCTGACTCCTGTCCCCTTCCCCACCATCCCTGCTGCCTCCAGAACTAGACTCCGGGCTTGGATCAAGTCCTGCTGCCCCCGCTGAGCTGCCTGCTTTGGGGAGAGGGTGTTGTAGAACTCAGGTTGAAGCTGCTGCTTAAATCTTTCCAGTTCTGAGAACTCCCCAGGCCCCAGAGGGACTTTTCCAGCCCAGGAGAGACCAGGGCCAGGCTGGCTTCTTAGCTCTATCCCTAGGAGCCCAGGATCCCTCACCCCTTCTCTCCTCCATTACTGCCCACCCCCCGCCAGCCCATCTGTGGGAAATGGGCCTGCCTCACACCCTAAGACAAAACCAGGTCTTGCCAACATTCCGGCTTGGAGCATGGAGGATGGTTCGGAACCTGTACTCCCTGACTGTTGGGGAGGGGGATCATGCATGCCTCAGGAGGCCTCTGAGCTGCTTTCATGTTGGCCCTTGCTCTGAAACCTGCTGTGGCTTCCAGTTGCCTTCAGAATCAAGGCCAATCCTCTCATGCTGCCATCCCAGGCCTTCTCCCTGGCTCTCCAGCCTGTGGACCTCATCCCGAAGTTCCTGCTTCTGCACCCACTGGGAACTCCATTCCACTCACTGCCCTCCCTTCCTCTAATTCTTCCCATCTCTCAGGGCCTGGCTCAAGCCCGCCACTGGCTACACCCCTTCCTCAGTTCCTTAGGGAGGCCTACCCATCTCCGGAGTCCTGAGGTTGTAAATCCTGGAGCCTTCAGCCAAATCTCCCTGGGGCTCTCCCAGCTGACTGGAGCCATGGGCTGGGCACATGAAGAGGGGCAGAAGAAATGTGACTTGTTGAGCACCTACTGTGGTGTATGCCAGGCGCTGGGCTGGCCATTCCACACATTTTTCTCATCTGGTCCTCGTGAGGGTGGTACCATAATTACTCCCATTTTACAAATGAGGTAACAGACTTGGAAAAATTAAATAACTTGCCCAAGGTCACATGGTTAAAAAGCAGCAGAGCTAGGGTTTGAAGCTGGGTCTGCCTGCCTCCAAAATCTGGGCTCTTCCCTCTACACCATGCTTGGGGACTGTGGAACTCAGTCCCTCTCAATACAGCTTTCTGAAGGAAGGAACACAGGCTTTGGCCTCACTCAGGCGTGGATTTCAATCCCAGATCCGTTGCAGCTCTGCCACTCCTAGTTATGTGCCTCTGGGGAAATTACCTGCCCCTCGGTTTCCTTATCTGTGAAACAGGAAGAATGAAAGTACCTACCTCATGGTTTTTGTGAAACTGAAGAAGTTAATGCATGTAAAGTGCTAGACCAGCGCTTGGCATAGAGCAGACTTGATAAATAGAAGTTGCCCTCACCTGCCCCTCACTGTACAGATGGGGACAGTGAGGGCCCCAGAGGTGACAAGATGTGCTTGAAGCCCTGCGGGAAAGGAGAGGCACAACCCAGAGTCATCTGCTTCCACGTGATGAAAGGTTGGGCTGGGACTGGATTTAAGACCAGAGATGGGGAAGGAGGGGGCCTGCTGAGGAGTCCTGGGGGGTCCTCATCCTTGAGGACTGGAGAGAACACCTCCCCCAGAGCCTGCAGTGCCCAGCCTGCCAGCCAAGGCGGGTTGCTGGATGTAAGGTGACCTGGGTGTCCTGGCGACATAGGGTTAAACTAGACCGCACACGTGTGCGCACATGTGATTCACTATCTACATGGCTCTAGAGAGCATTACATAGCTATACATATACACATCTTACATACATATACATAGTCATATACATGTCTTGCTAAGTTTGCAGTAGAAAAAATGCAAGGTCCTCAAGGCCCTGCCCTGTTTTGTCCCCAGGACCCAGGCGTCTGAGGCTCCCCAGGAATACACGCAAGGGGAGCCCCTTCCCGGGGAACGAGGTGACCCCCAGCAGAGTGGGGCTCCAAGTTCACAGCTAAGGGACTGGTGGTGGTTGTTTCTTAAAACAAATACCATGACAGATCTGTTCTAGGAACCCCAAATATGGGTCACCCCACCCTTGTCCCTGCCCCAGAGACCCCACCTGCCTTCTCTCTGGCTTCTACGTTTGGGCCCCTCCTGCTCCCCTCTCCCCTCCCTCCCTCCCTCCCGTGCTGAGTATTAAAATAGTCTATAAAAGCAAGTGACCAAAAATCTATAGCTCTAAGAATACCTGGTTATTTTCTGCTGTCTTTTGTTTTTCTGGGGTGGGTTCTGTTTCTTTTGTTTTGTTTAATGGTAATTATTATTGATATTGGTATATCTCCTAATCACAGTTAAACCTGAAGGAAGAGAGAAGGGAGAAAAAAGAAGAGGAAGGAGGGAGGGCCTAGCTCATAGATTGGATGGCAGTTTGGAGCGTACTGGCTCAGGCCTGGCCCCAGGTTCCCTCTGGGGTGCAGCAGTCAGAGGGGTCCCCCCAGAAGAGACGGCTCTTGCCCCAAACAAAGAGGGCGGGGGTGGCAAGGAACCTGAGGATGTCTTCCGAGGCAAAGTGACGTGCTGGCCCGGAACGGCACCACAGGGCCTCCCAGGGGGGCCAAGGCCCCCACTGCTCGCACTAACCCCGCTGCCACCCCCAGCCCTGGGGAGCAGGGGGAAGGCAGCCACGGACTCCCCGGAGGAGTGTGGGGAGGCTCTGCGTAGAGTCTGCGCCCCATCCTGGGGTAGGGCTGGCTGAGAGGCTGATATGAGCTTGAGGTCCTGGGTGAGGCGGCCTGGGGTGAGGGGTGGTGTGCCCCGGCGCTGGGGGACCTGGGGCGGCGGGGGGCTGGATGCAGGTGGCAGGAGCAAGGACCCATGGGAGCCAGAGGCCCGGGGTGGGGCACTTGGGAAAGTTCTTGGGGGGCCTGGGCTGTGGCCGGGGGGGCTGAGGCCTCCTTGGGGGGGAAAGGCTACAGGGGAGGCCCCCCCAGAGGCCCTTGCCATGAAGGATGGCCGCTCAGGCTGCCGTGGAGGCGTCTCTGGCGTACTTGATGGGCCAGCAGCTAGACCCGGGGACAAATCCCCAGGAGGCTGGCCCAGCTGCCCAGGACTGGATGATGGGGACCTGGATGAGGGCGGGGGTGGTAAGAAGTGCTCCAGGAGTCCCAGGCCTCCCCGGGCCCCTGGCAGTGGCGGCGGTGGCTGGCTAGGCTGTGGGGAACGGGCCCCAGGCTGCAGTGGGGTGAGCAGTGGAGAGTCGGAGGAGGACAGGGAGCCGCCCAGCGCTTTGTGGAAGTGACCAAACCCAGCTGTGGTGGTAGCAGCCGTACTGGCAGATGGCGTGGGGGCTGGGGAGGAGCCGCAGGCCCCGGGCGGCGGGGAAGAGCTAGACGAGGGCAGGAGAGGGCTCAGTCCGGCAGGAGCAGAGAATCCGGCCAGCTGTTGGATGTGGAAGGAGGATGACGAAGGCGTGTCCACCTGGGATGGGCTGCTGGCAGGTGAGGCAGAGCCCAGTGCAGAAGGGATCAGTGACTGTAGCCGCTTCAGGTGTCTCGGTGTTTGCCCAGCCCCGAGGTTGCCCAGCCCCGGCCCCGGGGGTGGGCGGAAGATGGCGGCGGGCAGGCGTGGGTGGTGGGTGAGGGCGATGGCTACGGAGGTGGTGGCAGCGGCGGCCTGCAGCGGGGCCTGGATCAGTGGGGTCCAGATGACAGGTGTGGGGGTGGGCGTGGCCGAGGTGGCAGCCTGGACGCGGTGTGCACAGTGGGCCATCTCACGGTCATGCTGCACAATCTGCTGGATGATCTCGTTTTCCTGGTAGTTGAAGACACCAGAGTTGAGGTCGTGCTGGACCTTGTGAAGGAGGATGGAGTTCTTCTTGCCTGGGACACAGAACAAGAGCAAGTGGCTCAAGCCAGAGCGGGGAAGGGGACGGGGACCATGCCCCAGCCTAGGCGATCAGGAACCCTGCCCTCCTGCCTGTGGCTCCTCTCTCACCTATGCGATCCAGGCGGTCCAGCGCCACGGTCTCGAAGGCCCGCCGCATCATGGGGTACTCCTCCAGCACCTCGTTGAAGTTGTCCACGCTCAGTGAGTACAGGCGGCAGTAGGTGTCAGCCCTCACGCTGGCTGTGCGCCGGCCCCGGGTCAGTAGGCAGATCTCTGCTGGGACATCAGGAATCAGGGAGGAACGGACAGCCCCACCGGGACTCCCAGCAAATTCCAAAGTGCCTCCTGCCTGCCGTGTCCTGGGTCCCCACAAGCTGGTCCAGAAGCCTTGGCAGGCTCCCGAGGCCCCACCCCTAGGCTGTGGCCACAGTGGATGTCTGTTCTCCCCACCAAATGGGGTTCCAGACTGACTTCCCATCTCTGGGACCACCCCCCTATACTGGGCTCACAGATCCCCACCTCTAGCTGTGGCCATGCAGGCATCAATGCCTCTCATCCTTGGTGTCCTCTAGTCCATCCCTGGGAGTGGCCTCCTCTCTTCCAGGTCCCCCTGGCTGTCTCACCTCCAAAATAGGAGCCATCAGCCAGCTTGGTCTCCTTGTTGCCCTTGGTCAGCACGCTGACCACGCCGTGCTGGATGAAGTACATCTTCTTGCCGATGGTGCCCTCGCGGATGATGTAGTCCCCTGGCTGGAAGACTTCGAAGTGCAGCTTGGTAAGCATGGACGTCACAAAGTTGGGGTCTGCATTGGCAAACAGCGGCATGGAGGCCACCAGCTTCCGGCAGTTGAAGTTGATGATCTCCTGCTCCCCAGATGGGGTGGATTGGGAAACAGAAAGAGGTAGGTGAGGGGAGCTGCCAGGCAGGAAGGCCTGGCTCCCCTTCCCTGGTAGCGGCTGCCCAGCTCACCTCACGCAGTGGCTCGCTTAGCTCACCCAGGATGCTCTCTTCATCAAACATCTTGCCTTGGTAGCGGTGCTCATAGTAGTCATGGATGCGCTGCCGTGTGTCGGGCGGGAGCTTGTGGAAGGACATGTACTGCTCCACCTGCTTATACTGAGTCCCGGAAGAGAGGGGTGGGGGTGTCACTGCCAAGCCAGTCAGCTGGCACCACCCCAGTCTTGGCTCTGCTGGTGACCAGAGCTGAGCACCAAACCCTGTCAGCCTTGTTACAAGACCTCGGCTCCTTGAGATTTGAGGTCCTCAGTGTGAGTATGGTCACACTGTGCCCACAGCAATGGCCCTGATGCCCAGCTGCTTGGAGTAGAGAGACAGACTTCATAAAAGTGTCCTGTCCTCTCTATGTTCAATTCTATGGAGATGGGAGAGGACAATATGGACTGTACAAAGTCTGGTGACAGAAGTCAACAGATCCAGGAGGTCCATCAAGTTGCCTCTAAACGTCTGTCTTTTCTATGTTGCACTGAGGGCCGGAGAGGCCCCAATGACTCTGGGAAGAGTTGTTTCCTAGTATAGGCAATAAATTGGCCTAGTCAGATGGATTGGGCTCCAGTGAGTTAGAACTGGAGACTGAAGCAAAAGTATTCGACCCATCCCAATCCATCCTATGGTATCTATCCAAACATGGCCTCAGCTGAAGCCCTGAGTTATGTTGTTGAAGGGCAACTCCAGTCCATGGAGGAGGGGCTAGATCAGGGACCTTCAAAGAGAGGTCTGGGCACAAGAGATTTGTGAACCTAGGTCCGCATGGGTTAAACCCAAATAAGAACTGATCCTGCCAACCCTGAGAGTGAAGGGCAGGCGTTACTCCTACCATTCCTGGCTGGTAGATGGACAGGGGTATCCTCAGGAGCATGACTAGGGACAGGAGGCACTGAGTAGGCAAGAGCAGATTTTCCTACACTGGAAAGTGAGGGAGGTCCCTGTAACCTCAGGAACAATCAGAAATACGCAGCCTATTCTCAGGGCTCCAAGGAGGTAGGGACATGGTGGTACTGCTTTTAATAATGCCAGTTGTGGAGGGGGAAGGTGAAGTTTCCTAAGGTCCTTCCAGCCAACCTGTTCTCTATCTGCTCTAAGTTATGCCAGTACTCTTCCTAATCCCCCCTCCCCCCCCACCGAGGGGGCAGTGACTTCCTGGCTGGCTTTGAGGGCAAGGGCAGCCGGAACAGCTGGAGCTGTTTTAGTGAATTCCCCTGGTAGCAGATGGAGGATGGACAAGGGTGGGAGGGGGAGTCTGGAAGCAGGGAGGAAGTCAGAGGTTGTTGAAGTGGTCCAGGTGAGAGATGTAGTGGGAACAGAGGGGAGGTAACATTTATGGGTGAATCAGTGAGTCTTGGAAAGTTATTAACCAAAGAATAAAATAAGGTCAACTCTCAAATGGGAAGCCACGTGTACTTGACTCTTGCCCTAGAATAAACTCTGATCCTCATTCCTGATCCTGGCCTCTGTCTGAGCCCTAACCCTGGTCACGCTAAGCCCTGACCCCAGTCACACACAGAGCCCTGACCCCAGTCACACACTGAGCCCTGACCCCAGTCACACACTGAGCCCTGACCCCAGTCACACACTAAGCCCTGACCCTGGTCACACACTGAGCCCTGGCCCTGGACACACACTGAGCCCTGGCCCTACTCACACACTGAGCTCTGACCCTGGTCACACTCTGAGCCCTGACTATGGTCCCAGATTGATTTTCACCTGGCCTTAGATTAAGCCCCTGCCTGACCTTTATAACCTGACTCCCTTGCTACCTCCCCTCCCCAGCTCCCTTATTGCTGACCTGGAACTCTTTCCTCTCTCCAGTCTGCTTTCTTCACCACCTAGAATGCTCTTACACCTCCCCGCTCCCCTACTCTCCATCCTGCCCCAGCTCTGCAAGCCGTCTCTGAGCTCTTCCTCCTGGCATCATGGGACCCAGCCTTCACTCCCGAACAGTGGCCAGGGAGTTCTGGGTCAGCACCTGGGGCAGGCAGGCAGACAGGCACTTGATGAATCAACAGGGACCCCTCCTATGTGCCAGGCCCTAGAAATGCATCAGAGAAGAGGACAGACCTGGATCCTGCCCTCACAGGGCCATTAAACAAATGATTTCATATGATTAGTTAAGTAATCATGGGGGTGCAATGCGTGGTGAAGCAGAATTAGAGGGTGCCACGGGCTGTATGATGGGGTGGGGGGCTGGCAGGTCAGGGACGGCTTCACCAAGGAGCGGATGCTCAGGCTGGGACATGAAGAAGTTGTCAGTTGAAAAGGAGAGAGGAGAGTTTCGTATTAGAGCCCGTCCCAAGGCCCTGGGACAGGAGAGAACATGGCACGTGCATGGTCAGAGAAAATCTGGTCAAGATAGACTAGAGAGATCTGTGGCCCAAGGCGCAATTTGAGGATGGAGAAAGGCGGAGCCAGGTTATGCCCCTAAGTGCTGGGCTGAGAGAAAACGTTTAGAAATTCATTTCAAGAGCGCTGTGACAGCTCTGAAGAGTTTCAACGAGAGGAGTGAGACCATCGGATTTATACGTGTTTTAAAAACCACTCTAACTGCTGTGTGAAGAATGGAGTGGAAGGGCAGAGTGGAGCCTGCTTAGCTCATAAATATTGAATAGCTTACCAGGTGCCAACATGGGCCTAAGGGTTTGACGTGTATTTACTTGCTGCTCACAAACACAATGACGTTACTACCCTTATTATCCCCATCTTTACCAGCCAATGTGGAGTTGACTTTGACTTGTGGCGCCCCCTACGTGTCAGAGTAGAACTATGTTCCACAAGGTTTTCAATGTCTGCTTTTTCAGAAGTAGATCACCAGGCCTTTCTTCCGAGGCACCTCTCTGGGTGGATGCAAACCGCCAACCCTTTGGTTGGTAGCCAAGTGCGTTAACTATTTGTACCACCCAGGGGTACCATCTGCAGATGAGGAAATGAGGCACAGAGACGTGAAGCGACATGCCCAAGCTCACAGAGTTCCTCAGTGGAGAAGCTGGGATTAGAACTCAAGCAGTCTGACTCCAGGCAACAGCTCTCAAGCACTGAGGCATGCAAGAGTTAGGATGGTGTTGTAGTGACCTGGGCAAGAGAGAAGCTGGGCACTAGGGCACAGGCTGGCTGGGATGGAGAGAAAGGAGAAGAATTTCTGAGGCAGGCATTTATGACAGAGCTTGGTGAGTACTGTTGAGTGGTGGAGTAGACAGTGGTCAGGGATGACCCCCAGCTTCCCGGCTTGGGAGTTGGTATGGCTGAGATGGGGTACAGTGTAGGTTTGGAATGGAGGGGAGGGAACATTGTTTTAATTTTGAACATAATGAGGTTGAGGTGCCCAGGGAGGCATCAAACAGACAGTGTAAAGCTGAAAAGAAGTGGAGGCTAATTATACTAATTTGGCCCCACTGCATAGAGATGAACATAAAAACACGTGAGGTGGGTGTGGGGGTTGTAAAACATTAGTACCTAGAAGCAGTATAGATAGAGGAACAGAGGTTAACCCCAAGCCACCAGGGTTGTCCACAGCTAATGACTGAGAAGTCAGCAAAGTAGATTAAGAAGGACCAACTAGAGGGAGGCGTCCCTGGATGGCACAAGCAGTTAATGTGCTCAGTTGCTAATCTAAAGCTTAGAGGTTCATGTCCAGCTAGAGGTGCCTCGAAAGAAAGGCCTGGTGATGTTTCCAAAAACTCAGCCTTTGAAAACATTATGGAGCACAGTTCTACCCTGACACACATAGGGTCACTATGAGTTGGAATCAACTTGACAGCAGCTGAGTTACCGGAGCCAGAGAGGTAGGAGGAAAACTGGGAGAGTATGGGGTCAAGGACACCAAGTAAGGAGGCAAGATCGTTAGCTTCTGTCAAGTTGGCCCTTGATTCATGGTAACCCCGTGTACAATGGGATGAAATGGTGTCCCATCCTGTGTCATCCCCACAATTGGTTGTGGATCAGACCGTTGTGATTCATAAGGTTTTCACTGGCTGATCTTTTGGAAGTACATTGCCAGGCCTTTCTTCCCAGTCTGTCTTAGTCAGGAAGCTGCTGAAACCTGTTTAGCATCCTAGCAACATGCAAACCTCCACTGACGGATGGCTGGTGGCTAAGCATGAGGTGCATTGGCCGGGAATTGAACCTGAGCCTCCCTCACAGGAGGTGAGAATTCTACCACTGAACCACCACCGCCCCTACGAGAAGTCAGGAAGGGAGTGTTAACCCTGTCAAGGTTGCTGAGAGGTCAAGCAAGATAAGGGCCAAAAAGGCTCTACAGGATTTAGCAACATAGAGGGCACTGGGGAACTCGGATCTAAGGGGCTGAGATAAGGAAATGGGTTCAGCAAGCATAAACAATGTTTTTTTTAGGAATTTGCCCATGAAGAGGAGGCAGACAATAAATCAAGCAGGTTGATGGTGGAAGGACAGAGGCTTCTGAGAAGGGAGAGACTGAGCAAATTTAAATACTGATGGGAAGGGCCAGTGGTAAAGGAGAGGCTAGAGGCTGGCAGCGCTCGTGGACAAGGTGAGCTCCCTGAGAACAGGGACAGGGTGAGATCCAGAGGGTCTGTCAGGAGAGACAGGCCCTCAGTCACACCAGGAGGGAGCAGAGGGGTGCAGATAAAAGATATGTAAGGCTTAAGGCCAGGGAGCTGAGCAGTCCTTAGCCAAGGGGTGTCCCCCTCCTGTTTCACTGTCCCCCACACTGAGAGTCCTGAGCACAGGGCTGGATACCTGGGGACCCCCTCTTGGGATCAACCAATGGGTAGGTTCTCCTGAGTGCCTTGGGCGGATCATGGCTCTCTGCCCTACCTTTTCCTGGTACTGGCGCCGGGAGGAGTCCAGGGACTGGATGAGAGCCGTGGCATGGCCGATGAACATGGCGTAGCAGGTGGCACCCACGATCATGCTAAGCATGGTAAGCCAGACATCTGACATGCCCACAGGTGCCTGCCGCCCATATCCGATGCACAGCATGTGGCTCATGGCCTTGAAGAGGGCGTAGGAGTACTGCTTTCCCCAAGAGTTGTTCTGTGGACAGACACAAGGGTGGACAGACAGACGGTGGGGTGGGGGAGGCCTGAATGGGTTTGAGCCAATGAGAAGGCCGGCCCTTCTCGCTGGTACCGAAAACAGTCCCCAACCCTTCCATCTTCCCATGCCCTCCACCTAGCTCTCTCAGTGGCTGAGTTCAGGGCTCAGGGCCTTGCTGGAGGCTGAGAGTCTTGGGTGAGGGACCAGGAGGACCGAGCTGACAACCTGTGGTGATGGAGTGAAGCCACCACTTGGGCCTTTCTCTTGCAACGGGGGTGAGGGGCAGACTGGAAGTGCAGGCAAAGGCAGGGATGGGAGCCAGCCAAGCCCAGGTCTGACCTCTCGGTCCCCATGGGGCAGCCTGGAGCTCTCTGGAATAGCAGACGGCTCTAGGTTGAGCCACCCTGATGTCCTTCTGTTGCTGAAATAGCTCCGCCACCCCCAAGCTACCGCTCAGTGAAGCCCATTTCCCCACTGACCTCAATTATGAAACCAGATACGCTTCCCCTGGGGGGAAAAGGCTCCAGCAGACAGAGCTGCAAACACTGTCCTCATTCTGGGTAAGCAAAAGTTGAAGCGAGGAGGCCAAGCTAACTCCACCTCCTGTGAGATCCCTGCTCCCAACACACCCAGGGCAGCAGCCACTGGTTATATCCCCACTGCCTCCAAAGTAGACTGGCGACACACAATGCGTGTGGGCGGGAGCAGAGAGGAAGGGAGCAGGGCTCCTGGCTATTTTTGTCTGCACTGCCAGTCCGGTCTCAGGGAAGGCTAAGAAGGGCAGTATCTTGAACTAGTGCATCCACAAGCCTGTTATTCTTATACAGGAGACCATCCCAGACAGGGCCATCAGCTGAACCCCAGCGCAGGCCACCTCCTCGGTGTCTCTCTGCACACAGGGCAGGTGCACTAGTAACGATGTGGGAACTTGCCCAGGGCACCCACAGAATACTCCCCAGAGCCCCAAACACTTGGCCACCACCAGGCCTTTCCCACAACTGTAGGAAGACATGGAGGGCTTCTCAGTTCATGAAGCCTGAGGGCCACGTTCAAGGTCACTCTGCAAGGTACTGGACCAAGCCCAGCTAGTCCCTTGGATCTGGTGGCTCTCAGTCCAGACTAGGGTGGGGGTTTGAAGGGTTGACCCAGGGGGAGGTAGGGTAGGGTGTAGGGCCCAGCTCCCAGTTGCCTCCAGCCCTGCTTCCTGCTTCCCTGCCTAGCCTCTGGAGACTGCAGAATTCAATCCATATGGCCAATTCATTTACACTTAGCTCATCCAAAGGCTGTTTTGTAAAGGCCTGTTTGACGCTGAAAGATGCCTCAGGGTCTCTCTCACCTCTTCAAAGCAGGTTTTTCCTCGCCCTGGGACCCTGGGCATTTGCCTTCAGACCAAACCCAACTGAATGCGAGGGAGGATGAGGGAGGCTAGGGGTCAGCCAGAGGAGCAAAGGCTTGCAGGGCCAGGGTCCTTTCTCCTCCAGCCACAGAGGGGCAGGGGGACGCTGCCCTGTGGCTTCCCAGCCCCACTTCCAACTTCTCTCATGCAGAGGGTGTTAGGGGTGGGGAGGAGATCTGGCTCCATCCTGCCCAGCCCCCCCCCAGTGCAGGAGCCCACTGTGGCCAGGTCCTGTGTGTACGGAGGGAGGAAGCTGCAAGGATGGCCCGACTCTGCGGTTGGAGCAGAAAGTGGCCAGTGTTACCTGGAGTCTTTGTGTGCTGCAGTGTCCCTTCCGGGTTTCTGCTTTCTGGGTTCAGCTTTTAAGAGTTGAGCTGCTTCTAAGAGGCAGAGGTAGAGGGCAGGAGCCACCAGCCCAGCTTTGCCCCACCTGACACAACCTGAGGAGGCCCAGGTCTTGTTTCCCTGGGTGAAATCAGGGCCAAACACAGAGGCTCCCAACTTCCACAGAGGCTGTAGGAAGGGCAGAGGCCACAGCTCCCAGACAGAGCTCTGTGAGTGGATACCTGGACTTGCCGCAAACATGGAACTCTACTGGGCACCTCAGGGCCCTACATCCTGGGGCTCGGGAGCTCCAAGTAGTCAACCCACTCTGCCCCTTCGGGCCTTAGCCCCTGCCTGGCCCTGGCTCTCCGGGGAATGCCAGGCGGGGTGTGCTCACCACCATGTTGTTGATGGACACCCAGCAGTCGTCGGGGAAGTCCTGCAGCATGGGTACCAGGAACTGCAGACAGCCATCCCAATGGCACAGCAGCAGCATCATCCCGATGAGATTCACGATGCGCACCACGGCGCTGGCCAGGTCGTAGGTCATGTGGAAGATCTGCCAGCAGGGGTGAGAGGGGTGGTCCAGGTAGGTGGCTGGCCAGGTAGAAGAACGGCCCCCACCTGCAGACCCTGCAGGGGCTTGTGGGCCCTGCTCTGCACATACTTGGCTGAGAGTCCAGCCCAGTGCAGACGTCAGGCCAGGCCCCAGAGGCTGACTTTGGGCTGGGAAGTCCCAGAGAGAGGCCTCCTGGGATTGGGGGCAGATACAGAGGCCTCCAGCGGGAGGTCCAGCCATCCAGGCCAGACAAGTGGAGGGAGGTCATGGTGGAGAAGCCACTTCATCAGTTTGTCCAGGGAGTGAGGACACCTGGGGACAAGAGCCAGCTAGCCTGAGGTTCCTGAGGCTCCTCAGGGGGCTGCCTCTCTAACCCAAGGTCTGCAGTCATGCCAGGGGCATGGGATTCCCTAAATTTGTCCCTAGACCCTCACTCAGGACCCACACCAAGGGCAGCCCTGAAACTGCAGAGGGACCAGCACAGGCCCACAGGCTCCAAGTTCAGACAGACCATAATTCCTGGCCTGGTTCCTACCCAGTTTCTAGCTGTGTGACCTCAAGAAAGTCCCTGAAACTCTCCAATCAGGTTTCTTATCAGGAAATGGAGACAAAAATTCTTACCTGAGTGGGTTGTCAAAAAAAAAAAAAAAAGAACCCATTGCCGTTGAGTCATTTCCGACTCATAGTGACCCTGTGGGACAGAGTAGAACCGTCCCATAGAGTTTCCAAGGAGCAGCTGGTAGATTCAAACTGCCAACCTTTTGGTTAGCAACCAAACTCTTAACCACTGTACCTAGGACTAAATTATATATACGAAGTGCTTAGTAATGGGTATCGAAGGGCTTTTGGGTCAAAATTATGGACTTGTCAAATGCCACAGAGACCTGGTTGATTTCAGATGGGGAAACTGAGGCTCAAAGAGACAGACCCTAGATATTTCAATGCTCCAGTGGTCTAGTGGTCTTCTAGCTACAGCCCCGTAGCTGGTGGCAGGACATTCTGATACTAGTGATCTCAGTTTCCCCTTCTGAAATAGGGGCTCAGCCTGGGTCTATGTTTTGAAAAGCTAGAAATGAATACTGTTTGTCCACAGCCCACAGACTCCAGGGTCATGACTACCTGTGGCCCCTGTAAGGGAGCGACTCTGAATATTTCAGCTGAACATGCAGGAGTCTTCTCAGGATGAAATGAGCATTGGAAGGTTCATGAAAGGCTGGTAGCCCAGGACTATGCATCACTCACCGTGGCCCCAGCAGCAGGGAACAATGATACCACAAGGAGTGCAGGCACACGGGGTCCACACTCATCCTCTCACTTAAAACTCTCAACAACCCTTTGCTGAATGTATTGTTAGTCCATTGAGCAGATGGAAACACCAAGGCTCAGAGTAGCAAAGGTATTCTCCTAAGATCACAGCGGCAGCGGCAGAGCCAGATCCTGAACCCAGGTCTGTCTGACTCTGTAGCCAGTATATTAGGTTGTTACACTGACCAAGAAAGGGATGGGCGGTTTTCAGTCATTCCATTTTGCACGTAAAAAACAAAAACCCAAAGAGGCTGAATGCTGTGCCCAGATTCACACAGCAGCTGGCCACTGAGCTGGGCAGGACTTCCCGACATCTAGCCTCCCCTATGCCATGCACATAGTGTGGTGCTTTAGACAATGCTGTGTGCCCTACAGCCTGGCACCACTCGGGGCACAGAAGTCAGCACAGGGGCTGTCAGCATGCTAGCTCTTGGCTAAGCTAACACATTTCAGTGTTTGCCATGGCCTGCAAGGAATAGTGGGCACTGGGGACCAGGCAGGAGCTCTGGTGGCACAGTGGTTAAGTGCTTGGCTGCTGACCAAAAGGTCAGCGGTTCGAACCCACTAGCCACTCCATGGGAGAAATTCATGGCTATCTGTTTTCATAAAGATTTTTGTTGTTAGGTGCTGTTGAGTCGGTTCCGACTCATAGCGACCCTACGTACAACGGAACGAAACACTGCCCGGTGCTGCGCCGTCCTTACAATCATTGTTACACTTGAGCCCATTGTTGCAGCCACTGTGTCAATCCACCTCGTTGAGGGTCTTCCTCTTTTCCGCTGACCCTGTACTCTGCCAAGCATGATGTCCTTCTCCAGGGACTGATCCCTCCTGACATGGCCAAAGTATGTAAGATGCACTCTCGCCATCCTTGCCTCTAAGGAACATTCTGGCTGCACTTCTTCCAAGACAGATTTGTGACATATCATAAAGATTACAGCCTTGGAAACCCCGTGGGGCAGTTCTACTCTGTCCCGCAGGGTCACTATGAGTCAGAATCGACTCGATGGCAATGGGTTTTTTTTTTTTTTTTTGGCTTTGGGGACCATGCAGGTTGGCCTGTGGCCAGTCGTGTGACCAGGGTCAGCCTCAGTGTGAAGCCAGTGCCACTGGCCCCATCCCTCCCTGCTGGCCATGCCCCTCAGCAGCCTGGCTCCTGAGCCTATGAACCCCTGCCTAGCCTCTCCCCACACTCCCCCAGCAGCTCCCCGTACCAGTGCCCCAGCTCTGGCTCTGGGGGAAGATCCCACTCCTGCCTCTTTAGCACTAGGCAAACAGGACAGTTGTGTGACCTTGGGCAAGTTGTTAACCTTCCTGAATTTTGGATGACCAGGATGCCACCAGCTCCCTGCCTCCCTCCACCCTGGGGGAGAGGAGGCTGAGTGACATGGGACTGTCTCAGAGATGGCCATCGCAGCCCCTGCCCTCATCTCCCACAACACCTGAGCTCCTCAGCCAAAATGAGCTAGACATCTCCTCCCCCAACCCCTACTTCTCAGGGTTGCTTGAGAAATTAAAACTGGCTACGAATGAGCTCTGGGCCCTGGGATACGTACACAGGCAGGGCTGTTATTATTAAGCTTCTTCATTTCCCAGCCTTTGGAGCCCTGGGGACTGGCAGCCCTTTGCCACGGGTGGGAAAGAGAGGTTTGAAAAGTCAAGGCCACTGGTGGCAGAGGCAGGAAGGTCATCTTTCCAAGGCACTTGGCGGAGTTCTCAGCTGGAGACAAAAGGGTGGCCCTGGCCCTAACGTTTGAGGGTCCAGGGCCAGGGGACAAACAGAGTTCCACAAACCACAGGTCTGGATATTTAAAGCTGCAGATCGGGCTGACAAACTATTAAAGACAATCTAGTTTATCCTTCCACCTTGACAAAACGAACCATCCTAATGCCCTGGAAGGCCAGGTTCGAATTTAGAACTCTCAGGAAACCACAGCAGAACGTGGCCTACCCCTCTTCTCTCCCTAACTGTCCCACAGGGAGGGGCCCAGCCCACATCCAAGTTCCACTCCACAAACAGCTACCCCTGCATAGGTCTAGGGGTGTGAGCAGCAGCAGAATGGTTCCTCGGGACATAGATCTGGGGATGTGGCCTGCACAAGCCCTAGAAGTGGACTTAGGGCTGTTTGAGCAGGGAATTCTGGAGTCCCAGGTACCCAGACTGTAGTCTAGAAATGGCTGTAGAGCCCACAGACTCCTCCTTACTGTGGGGAGGGGAGTCCTCTAAACTGTGGGTCCAGGGCAGGGACCGTTGTTGTTCAGGTCTAAGGGCAATGCCCTCGGAGGGTCCCAAATGTCTACTCCACGTCCCCAGCAGGTCAGCTGGTGTCAGTGCCAAGAAAGCCCCCTCCACATGGGGGGTTCAAGGAGGAGGGTCTCACCCCTGCTTGCCCAGAGCGCGCAGTCCAGCTGGGGAGGTAAGTCACACTCAGGAACAGGACTTGGGAACATGTGTTTGGAAACCCGCAGCAGAGGATAATACACAGGGCA
This sequence comes from Loxodonta africana, assembly GCF_030014295.1. NCBI lineage: Eukaryota > Metazoa > Chordata > Mammalia > Proboscidea > Elephantidae > Loxodonta > Loxodonta africana. The sequence goes on along the minus strand of NC_087354.1, from coordinate 42,582,638 downwards.
CAGTGGGGAGTACAGGCAGCGGGCTGAGGCCAGGCTCTAAGCTCCGCCAGGCATATGCTTCTGTGGGATTGGATGGCACCGCTGGCTGTGGCCACAGAGCCTGTGGCCACAAGCACGCCACATCTCTTCTCCCACCCCTGGCTCATCCAGGCATCAGGAATTCTACTTGAAGATTTCCCCGGCCATGGATGATATTAGCATCCCTTTAAGTATCCTGAATAGAGCCTCACTGGCTAAGGGTTTCCCCAGTACGGGGCTCCAAAGGAGGAGGTCAGCAATTCTCCTCCCCATCTGATGGGGAACAACCTCTCTTTCTCCTCTCCCTTCAAGCCCTGACATCTCCCAGGCCCTGGTTTCTGTTATTCCCAAAACACACAAACGGACACTTTGTGCCTAGCTGTCTCCATGCCCATCTCCACCTGGACATGTCCAAATCTGTCTTTCCCCATTTCAGTAACTGGCATCATCATTCATGCAGTTGAGCAGCAAAAACCCAAAAGCCCCTCCGGATTCCCCTATCCTCTCATCCCCTCCCTGTATCCAATCCATCATCTAGTCCTTTGCCTTCACTTCCTAAGTATGAATCTCAAATCCATCTCCTTCACTTCAATTCCAATATCATTGTTATTGTTGGCTGCCACTGAGTTGGCCCCTGATTCATGATAACCACATGCACAGCAGAACATAACGCTGCCTGGTTCTGCACCATCCCCATGATCAGCTGCAGACTGGACCATTGTGATTCATAGGGTTTTCATTGGCTGATTTTTAGAAGCAGACTGGCAGGCCTTTCTTCCTAGTTTGTCTTAGACTGGAAACTCTATTGAAACCTGTTAAGCATCACAGCAACACACAAGCTTCCACTGACAGATGAGTGGTAACTGCACATGGGGTGCAATGGCTGGGAAGAGAAGCTGGGTCTTCCACGTGGAAGGCGAGCATCTTACCACTGAACCACCCCACTCCCTTCATCTCAATATTACCCTACTGTCAACAACCCAGGATGACTGCCCCAACCTCCGAGGGTCTCCCTGCCCCTCCAAATCCATTCTTGGCCAAGCAGTTTATGTCTTCTAAGGACATAAATGAGATTATGTCACGCCCTTACTTTAAACCTTCCAATGATTTTCCATTGTACCTAAGAGTACAATCCAACTGTCTTATGTGGCCTTCAGTGTCCTGGACCCCGGCTACCTGCCCAGCCTACCTCCACTACCTCCTTCTCAGTCTCCACCTCCAGCCACATTGGCTGCTGTCAAGACCTTGAATGCCCAAGCCAGTTCTTGCCCCAGGGCCTTGGTATTGGACTTGTTATTCTATCTGCCTGCCATATCCTTCCTCTAGCTTCTTCTTATCATTACATATCAACTAAAATGCCAATTCTAGGGAGAAGCCTTGGGAACTCCCCTGTGTAAAGTAACCAGAGCCCCTCTCTCCCTCACCATGGTTTATTTCCTTCGTGGACTTATCACAATCTAACATGTCATTTATCTACTCGTACACCATATTTTTACACAAATAACATGTGCCTTCTACATTTGTTTGCCAACCATGCTTTCCCCCAGAGAGGTATTTTCATAAGGGCTGTTATGCCAATTTTTTTTTTTAACATGTTGCTGTAAGAAAAAAAAAAGCACACCATGCTTACGAAATCACCTCAAGGAGGGAGGGCACGGTTGCCAAACAAACAGAAGGCACGTGTTATTTGTGTAAAAATACGGTATTGCTCCATCCACCACCCATCTGTCAGTTTGTCACACTGTGCTGGCTTGCATGTTACTGTGATGTTGGAAGCTATGCCACGGTATTTCAAATACCAGTAGGGTTACCCATGGCGGACAGGTTTCAGCAGAGCTTCCAGACTAAAACAGATAAGGAAGAAAAGCCTGGCAATCTATTTCTGAAAATTAGCCAATGAAAACCTTATGGATAGCCTAATATTGTTTTTAGAGTTTCTGTTCTACCTCCTAGTTCAGTGAGTACTGTCTGGAGTCTTAAAAGTTTGTCAGTGGTCATCCAAGATAAACAATTGGTCTTTATTCCCCTGGAGCAACAGAGGAAGAAGGAGACCCAGGAATCAGAGAAGAGAATGGACTACAGGTCTAACTGCCTGCATGAGCCTCCTCTGCCATGAGACCAGAAGAAATGGGTGATGCCTGGCTAACATGACTAAATGCTTTGATCAAAGATGGATCTTGATCAAAAGGAGGAAAAAATGTGGTACAAAACTTCAAATTCTTATTGGAAACCAGACTTACTAGATACATTGAGACTGGAGGAATCTCTAAATCATTGCCTGAAAACGACTTTCAAGCCTTGAACCAAAACTATCCCATGATGTCATCTTTAAACTTAACAATTTAGCACATTTAGTAAAGAATGTTCACCTTGGGCATTGCTCTCCTTTAAAGAGTTATCTGTGTGAGATTAAATGGACAACAGCAACTCGAAAATACAGAAGGGAACTGTAAGGGGCAGAGGGTCTAAGTCAATGGTGGTGAAACAATATGGGTAGAGACAGGGAGAATGGTGACACAAGGTGAAGTATGTCATCATTGTCAATGAACTAAGTGTACATGTAAAAATTGTTGAATGGGTATATGTTTTGTTGTGTATATTTTCACCAAAAATTATAAAATTATTAAAAGAAAGGAAGCTTATGGATCACAAAAGAACATTGTCTGAATTGCTTGTTACGGACATGACATCCGGAGGGATCAATGGCTGGAGGAGGACATCTTGTTTGGTGAAGTGAAGGGCCAGTGAGGGCGAGAAAGACCCTCCATGAGATGGACTGTCACAGATGCCATATGAGTAGATTGGAACATGCTGGCAATCGTGTGAGAGGATGACACAGCTTATCAGGCAATGTTTAGTACCTAAGGTTGCCATGAGTCGGAGTAGACTGGGGGCAGCTATCTATCTCTATCCATGCTGCTCTATGAGGGAAGGGGTCTTTTGTATATTTTTCACTTCTGTATCCCTAGTGCTTAGCAGGGGAAGGCATTCAGAGACATTTTTCAATTGCCTAAATAAATGCATGTATGTCTAAAATGAACAAACGGTACTATGTCTGGGCAAAAGGAAGCCTCAGGCCACTTTCAGAAAATGTCCCAGGCTGCCACAGCCCACAGTAATTGTTCCTTTCTACAAATGACTCTGGGTCTTAAAGACAAAAGCATAAAGGCTCACACATTTGTACGCAAAGTCTTGTTTTCTTTTTGTTTCATCCATGTTTTTCTTTGTAACTAATTTTCTGCCAAGATAAAGTCCTTGTCTAATTTTGCCTTCACCATGACCTCAGCAATGAATGCGGCATGGAGCACGTGGTGGGGACTCAGAAACTGAGAAGTGCTTAATGACGAAGGTGAAGGTGACAGTGACAGTGATGGGGATGGTGGTGATAGGAACGCCACTAATCTACGCAGTGGAATTAGAAAAAGGCACCCATGCAGGCAGAAGCAGCCCATGGGAACCTGCCTTTGCCTTCGTGGGAAGAAAAAACGTGTCTTTTCCTCCAGGTGGACACAGACTTCTGTATCCTACAGAGAGTGTGGAGTGGTGGGGTCTGGTAGTGAAGGTGGTGAAGGATGCAGATGTTGAATTACGCTGTTGTGATGGGCTGAGGGTGGCAACAGTGATGCTGGATGGTGGGAGGGTTCCATGGCGGTGGGCTGAGGGTGGAGCTGGTGATGTGGGGATGGTGGGAGTGCTCCATGGTGGTGCGCTGAGGGTGCCAGTGGTGATGTGGGATGGTGGGAGTGTTCCATGGTGGTGGGCTGTGGGTGGAGCTGGTGATGTGGGGATGGTGGGCATATTCCATGGTGGTGTGCTGAGGGTGGCAGTGGTGATGTTGGGATGGTGGGAGTGTCTGGTGGTGGGGGGGAAAGGGTGAATGATATTGTGGATGGTTCTCAGATACTACAAAACCAAAGGTACCAACATGACAAAGTCTGAACTTCCTACAAAGAGCTGGGAGGCCATATCCATTCAGGCTAAGAAGGAACACTAGATTGTGAGGACATTCACCTCACCCCAACAACTTGACAGCCCAGGACCTGGTTGCTGAGGGCAAGGATGGACGTTGCTGGGAGAGGCTGCTAAACACTTGCGTGTCCTCACCATGGGCTGGGGCTGCAGGCCACCCACCAGTCAGCTGCACTGGGCAAATATTTGTCTTGCTTTTTTACTTCATTAAAACCCCCTTTTATGATGTTGGTTCTGACTGTGAGGGTTGAGCACTTCCATTTCCATAGCCACTGCAAGCCTTGCTGGGTGGGCAGCCTTGCAGTTTGCTCTCTGCGACCTGCATGGCATTGGAGAGAAGCCCTGCTCCCACTCCTTCTGCAGTCCTTCAGCCTCAGTGCAAGGATAGAGCAATAAGTAATCTGCTCGGGCATCTGATTTCTCTGCTCTGAGCCTCACTTTCCTCATCTGTGGAATGGGTCAATAACTGTCAGCTTCCTGGGCTGTCTTGGGGTCAGGTGAGATTATGTCCACAGCTGGTACATAGCAGGTACTCAGCCCATGTTGTTTCCTTTCCTTCCCTCTCTTTTCCAGGCCTCAAAATAAAGCGTTGATTTCTCAGTTCAAGGAAAGACCAGAGACTGGGGCCAGGCTACCTGGAGCTTCCACCAAGCTCTCTTCTGGGGACCTGCTTGGTTTCCCTCCTGGGTACTTGTTTTCTCCTCAGTGAAGAACAAACTTCTACCTGTGTTCAGAAACAAACATCCTTACAGAGCTGAGCAATCCCAGGCCTGGGAGAGTAGTTGGTGCACATGAATACTCTGGAAGCAGCTGGACTGAGGGTCATGCTGGGTCCTTTCCTGGGCCAGTAGAGAAGGCCAGCCCCTGTTCCCCAGGACCACTCCTTGTGTCGTCCCCACTTCCCAAAGATACCAAACACTGGATCCTCAGAGAGACAGAGAAACTGAGGCCCAGAAGGAAAGAAACTCATCAGAGGCTGCACAGCCCCAATGCCTGGCCTCCTGCCGCTGCTCCAAGCTGCCAATGGAGTGAAGAGGCTTCTGGGATGGTGGCTAGAGTGCTGGGCCCTGCAGGTGAACATCCAAAGGGGGGCAACCGGTGGTTTCTAACAATAGCCTCTGTGCCTATAACAAGCTCGCACCTCAGAGGGAGGGAAGAGGCTGGGCTAGGAGAGGCTTGGGAGGGAGGACACTGACCTAGATCGCCCAGGATAGAGCAGAGGCTAGAGTCCTCCAAGATGGCAGCCTTTCCCAGCCCTAGTCCTCCTTCCACTCCACCTTCTCCTGACTCCAAAGACCTGCCATTAATGCTTAGGGAATCTCCTGTTGCGGGGATAGACTGGGCTGAAGGAGACAAAGTCAGGGCCTGGGGGGTCAGGAGCCTAGCATCTCTGCAGCTTTGCTGGGGGCCCTAGACAAGCTTTCCCGTCTCTGGGAGCAGCTTCCACCGAGGCTTCCTCTCCTGGGCCTGTCAGCCCTGAAAAAGTCCTCAGGATCAGCTGACCGATTATCTCCATGGGAGGCTACAGCTGAGCCCCAGGGAGCTACAGCCTCAGAGAACATCAGCTCAAGCCTGACAGCTGGAGAAACTGAGGCCAAAGAAGGAAAGAGATTCACACAGGGAGGTGGAGAAGAAATGGGGCAGGGCTTTGTCTACTAAATACTCCCCTCCTCAGGTCTCTGGGGGACCTGAGGCCTCAAAGTATCTTTCTACTGCTGCCCTTAGGCCTGGCTGAGTCTGACAGGCTGGCAGAAGCTTCAGAGCGAGGGCAGGCCATTAAGGATTTGGAGACAGGGTTCCCTGGGGCTAGCTGGGAAACCCCAGCCCAATCCCAGGGGTCCAGAAGGAGCCCTTGGCCAGGCTACGTGCCCAGCAGAAACCAACGCACAGCAATTTCCTCCCCAGCTGGCATGAGAGATAAGGGTGCATATAGAGAGAGCGGGGGAGTCATCCATCTGGCCTCCTGGGAGCTTCTTTTCTGCCCATAAAACTGGGTAGCAATGCCTAGTCAGAGCCTTCCCTGAGGCCTCTGGTGGCCTCTACCTGCCCCAGAGAAAGGCAGCCTGTCTGACCAGTTCTGGGTAGTCTGGAGAGGACAGGGGCCTAAGGCCTAAGCTCCTAGGGTACAGGTGACAAGGACTGCAAAAGAAGAGCTTAGCTCCTGCCCCAGGGCCCACCTTGCCCAGTCATGGCAACTCTGCTCACTCCCACAGCCAAACACCACAGTTCTCAGAGCTCAGGCCTCTGGGGGCAACAAGGTTGGCCCCAGGAAGGCTGATGCCTAGAGACATGAGCCTCTGCCAGGCCACTTCTCTGCTGTTAATGACAGTCTAGCGCCGGTTCTATACAAACAGAAGGTAAGGGGTCTCTTGGGGACTGAGGGAACCAAGTTGGTCCTGCATCCCTATCTGGGACAGAACCACTAGACAAGCCTGTCAGGTAATTCTGGGAAATATGCCACCATACTGCCTCCACGCTCAGAGTGTGCGCAGGCACTGTCCCCTCTCAGCCCCTGGGCTTCAGACCCACATGACAACATCTCTCTGCACCTAGATGTCCCACCAATAAAAATTAAACCAGTTGCCATCAAGTCGACTCCGACTCATGGCGACCTCATGTGTGTCAGAGTAGAACCGTACTCCATAGGGTTTTCAATAGCTGATTTTTCAGAAGCAGATCTAGGCCTGTCTTCCGAGGCACCTCTGGGTGGACTCGAACCTCCAACCTTTTGAGCGTGTTAACCATTTGCACCATCCTGACACCCCACAGGTACCTCAAAGTCAAGCTGTCAAAAAGAACTCCTCGCCCAGCCCTTTGACCCAGCCACTGCCCGCCTTCCCAGTCTCAGCTGGGAGTCACCCCATCCTCTTTTGACTACAGTGTGCCACAGAGGACAGAGCACAAGGTGAGTGTTCAGTGAGGGGCTGCTGGACTAAACCAAGTCCAGTCACTCATGGCGGGGCGGGGGGCGGGGGGACACCTCGGCAACAGATGGAAAGATAGTAACATCATAGTCATCCTCCCTTTGGGTTATCGGAGGAAGTGGGAACTGCATAGAATGAGGAACCAGAGTGTCTATGTCAAAGATTCTACTTTAGGGCAGCTGATCCTCTGGCCCTCAGTTTCCTCGTCTGACAAATGGGGATAACAAATCCTGCCCTGTTTACCTTGCCAGGTAGGTGTGAGGAATCAATGAAATAATGGCTCAAAATAGTCAAGAAAAGTAAACACATTGTAAAAGTATGTCGTTGTTGTTGTTAGCTGCCATGAAGTCAGCTCTTAACTCAAGGTGACCGCAAGTGCAATGGAACAAAACGCTGCCCAGTCCTGTGGCATCCCCTCGATTGGTTAGCGATCGGACCGTTGTGATCCATTGGATTTTCACTGACTGATTTTTGGAAGTAGATTGCCAGGTCTTTCTTCCTAGTCCATCTTAGTCTGGAAGCTCTGCTGAAACCTTCCAGCATCATCGCAACATGCAAGCCTCCACTGACAGACAGGTGGTGGCTGTGCATGAGGTACACTGGCCAGGAATTGAACTTGGGTCTCCCTCCTGGAAGGTGAGAATTCTACCATTATTAGACAATTGGGTGGAGAGAGGCATTTCTTAAATGGCTCTTCTGCGTCAGGCTTTGTGCTAATGGCTTAACAAAGCCGCATTAAAGCCTCACGAGGACCTGATGAGGAAAGCCACCAGGGCCTGATGAGGAAAGGACTACTTTTACCCATTTTATCGATGAAGAGACTGGAGTTCAGCAAGGCAAGGTGACACCAAGGTCACGCACCTAGGCAGGGTGGACCCAGGATTAAAACTCAGGTCTCAAATGTACAATCTGTCTCCAAAGCCTCAGAGCATCCTACTATGGCAGGCAGGGACAGCCATGCTGCTGGGAGCCAGAAGTGCTAACTGGGTTCTGTCCCAACTCTGCCAGGGGCCCGCTGTGTGATCTTAGGCAAGTCACTGCCCCTCTATCAGCTGCAACAATGCAAATTTTCCAAGCCAAAGAGAATTTCTGCCACAAAGCGATTCTTCAAAGCTGGTGTCGGCACTTCTCCTGTGGCACACGCACTCTTGATGTCTCTGGCCTGAATCTGCCGGTGCCCCAACCATCAGTCGTGGGTGCTGCGTGCCAGCGCCCAGACTGCTACTGGGGGTGTGGGCAGGGGCTTCGTATCCTGAGCGTGGGGACTTCTGTCCAATCAAGCAGGAATCCTGGAGACCAGGTGACCAGCAGTGTAGAAGCAGGACACAGTGGGAAAAGCACCCCTGGAAAAGCTTCCCCAGGCCACAGCCTGCTTGGTACCCCAAAGTGGGCCTGCAGAGCACACCTTCCCCGACCCGGGTACCTTTAGCCTGGCCTGGCCTGCTGCTGCTGCCAAAAGGCATAAACAGGTGGGTGGCAGACAAAGACCAAAACCTAGACAAGGTCACCCTGTTTTTTTTTCCTCTCTTCCTCTAGGTTTTTTTTTTTTTTTTTTTTGGTTTTTCCTCCTGCAGGCTGCATTCTGCCATTGTCGAGTTCTGTTGGTTCCAAACAGTGTCAGCCCACCCAGTTCTTTCGCCGTGATTAGTTTCTGCTGTCAGTGCTCTGCCCAGAGCCCCTTGGACCCCTTTGCACATTTTATGTACAGGGCTCCAGGCTGGCGTGTGCTCTGACTTCCAGCAGCCAGCACCTGTGGCTCTTTGTCAGTGGCCTGCCCCAGGCTGCTGGAAACTGCTTTGCCTGCTAGCATGGAGGGCTGGAAGAGCCCTTAACCAATGACTGCTGTTGTTGTTAGCTGCCGCTGAGTTAGCCCCTGACTCATGGAGATGCCACGCAGAATAGGATCGGACCGTTGTGATCCATAGGGTTTTCATTGGCTGATTTTTGGACATAGACCACCAGGCATTTCTTCCAAGTCCATCTTAGTCTAGAAGCTCTGCTGAAACCTGTTCAGCTTCATAGCAACATGCAAGTTGCTCCAGTGACAAATGGGTGGTAGCTGTGCTTGAGGTGCATTGGCCAGGAACTGAACCTGGGTCTCCTGCATGGAAGGTGAGAATTCTACCACTGAAACACTAAATAAGGGGATATAAAAATTCCAACTCCTTTGCCCTCATTGGGACAACTCTGGGGTGTGACCTACACTGTCTCCAGAGCTCCCCTATGGGACTGAGCTAAAGTCACCATCCATGAGACTGTGGTGGATGTTCCACCCTTGCTGGACTTCCTTTCCCTGGCCCTATTCTCCACTCCCTTACCAGGTTTTCCTGGAAACACTTCCCAAAAACATAATTTCCACGCAAATTCTCATCTCGGGGTCTGCTCCAGAACAACCCAACCTAGGATAGTTGCCAACAAAATTTACACAAAAATCCAGATTTCTGCTTCTCCTGATAAATCTGTAGATCTAGCAATCTTCGACCCATGCCTGATTGGCAACAATTGGCAAGAGCTGAGCAGGGGCTGCCCGGTATAGACAAAAGATGTGTTCTCCAGTTTTCCCCAGTCCACCACACTCCCTATTGTACCCCAGCTGGACCTTTTCACCCATTCACATTGCCCGTAGGCTTATGAGTTATTAACCCCTATAATATAGTGCAGTGGTTAACAGTGCAGACTCTGGGGTCAGTCAGCTGAAGTTCATATTTTAGGTACACCAATTGCCAATTGTGTGACCTTGTATAACTCACTTAACGTTTCTTTCAATTTCTTCATGTGAAAATTGAGTACCTATTTTTTTTTTTTTAATGTACCTAGGAGCCCTAGTGGTGAAGTAGTTAAGTGCTCAGCTGCTAATCAAAAGGTTGGCAGTTTGAATCCAACAGCTGCTCCTTGGGAACCCTAAGAGACAGTTCTACTTTGTCCTATAGGGTTGCTATGAGTTAGAATCAACTCTATGGCAACAAGTTTTGTTTTGTTTTGATGGTTGTGAGAGAATGAAATGGGATGCCATGCACCATATCTAGCACATGGTTAGAAGTCATAAAATTGCTAATATTTGTCCTCTCAGAGCAGATGTGCCTGCTACAATCTGACAGCCCATATCCAATTATTTGAGTTACCTGCCAGCTCCTCACCTCTCACTTCCCCTGTGAGGGAAAGACACCCCTTCCCCCAAGAAAGTTTTGGTAGTTTGGGTGGGTCTGACCACTCACCTCCTCCCACTGATGAATATATCGAATGAGGCGGGAAAGACGCAAGAGGCGCAGGAGGCTGAGGATCTTGGTGAAGCGGACGATGCGTAGGGCTCGAGCAGTCTTGTAGACCTCTGAGTCGATGCGTGTCTCCACAATGAGGAAGATGTAGTCCACAGGGATGGAGGAGATGAAATCCACCACGAACCAGCTTTTGAGGTACTTCATCTTAATCCGCTGCGGGTCCAAGATGATCTCCGTGTTGTCCTCCACCACGATCCCTGTGCGGAAGTTGAGGACCAAGTCGATGAGGAAGAATGTGTCCGACACCACATTGAAGACAATCCAGGGCGTAGTGTTCTCATCCTTGAAGAAGGTGATGCCCACAGGAATGATGATCAGGTTTCCCACCATCAGGAGCAGCATGGTCAGGTCCCAGTAAAATCTGCCCAGAGACACAGGGGATCAGTCGCCAGGGGATCAGGAGCATGAGTTACAGAGTTAGAGAGAAAGCTCCTAGGGAGAGCAAATGTGAGACAGAAAAGGTTTGGGAGGTTCTGAGGCACATGGGTACAAGGGCAAGATGTGGAGATTGGAAGGTACAATGGGAAAGACAGAGCAAGAGGGTCTTCACCCACTAATACCTCTGCCCTGCTAGCCCACGAGCCCCTCTGATGATAAGCCTCCTACTCCCATCCCCACCCCCAATGAGAATCAGGCTGAAAAACAAACCAAACGACAACATCCCAAGAGAAGTGACAGGCTATTTTAACCACAGGAGTAGCTTGCCCCATACCACCCTAGCTCAGGTCAGGCTTTTCCATCCCTTCTGAAGGTCAGCTGAGACCTGAGACAGGCTGTCAGACAGGCATAGCACACATTGTGGCCAGATAACAGGGATGGTTCAAACATACGGCAGGTACCTGGGAGGCAGGAGGCCCAGGCTCCAACCCAGGCTCTGTAATTGACATGCTGTGTGATACCAGGCAAGTGTCCTCATTTTTCTGGGCCTCAGTTTCCCTACTGTACAATGAGGGGTAGAGCCCCAACACAGAGACTTATCACTCTGATCTGGCTTCTCCCACACTAGCTCCTTGGGGGTCTCCCTTTTGTTCATCTTCCTGGAGAAATTTACAACCTACCAGGGGGATTGAGTAGGGGCATGGGAAGGCAGAGATATCATCAAAGACAGGAAGTATTAATGGGGGAATTTCAGGCATCAGTGAGGTACCTACCACACAATGCAATGGAGTGAGAATAGCCCAGGGCTTCCAGCATCATTTCTCCTAAGACCTCAAAGCACCTGCCATTCCCTTCTGAGGGGCAGGAGTGCAGGCTGAGCCATGTGAGGAAGTACAAACCCAATTCACTAGGTCTGTGTTGGGTTGGGAAACCCTGGTGGCATAGTGGTTGGCAGTTCGAATCCAACAGGCACTCCCTGGAAACTCTATGGGGCAGTTCTACCTTGTCCTATAGGGTCGCTATGAGTCAGAATCGACTCAACGGCAATGGATTTGGTTTTTTGGTTTTGGTGTTGGGTTGGCTCCCACCTGGCCCAGCACGGCCCCCTCTGGAATGTGAAGACAGCACAGGTGGGCAGAGACTTTGCATCTAGAAGGTGAGGCCAACAATTTCCAGAGACTCTATGCCCAGGTACCAGCCACTCCCGTGCCAGCCCCAGGACCAAGGGCCTGCCCTACAGAGCTGTTTCCCTCTGCTGTTAATTTAGATAGTTACACAATAGCAGATAAAGGTTTTAAGTTGGGCAGAAATTAGCATCTCTTCTCCTAAGAGAAATAATTTCCAGCCATCTTTAATTCCCTACTGCAGGGAAGCCGGGAGGAAGTAAGAGAAGGGACAAGCTTTCCTCTAGTCTTCAGAGGGTCATACCTCAAATCCAAAGTGCCCCCTGCCTAATGAGTTCCAGGTTTTTAAAAAAAAAAAGTACTTCACAACAAATTGTTTTCTTTGTCAGTACACCTCAAAATGGTGTCAGAAGTCAAGGAGAGGGCAGGGCCTACTTCACTGAAGGTGGGCAGGCAGATGTCCACATCACACAGCTCCAGGAAGGGTGGCTTCCACAAAGGAAGCTCCCTGCAGCTCCTGTGAAAGCCAAGCCCTTCAGGGCTTCAAGACAGGGCCTCGCAGGGCTAAGGCTTCTCATCCTAAGGCTGATGCTAGGAGATCAACTTCACTCCTTCCCTATCCCCCTATCCCACTGCCCCTTCTCCAGCCCCAATATCCCTATGCCAGCTGGGAGAACCCAACCTAAGTTCTACCAACCCTCCCAGCCCACTTCTCAGAGGGCAGCACATCCCGCTATGCAGTCGTGGGTACTGGGAGGGTGGTTTCAGCTCCTTCAGAGCACTCTTGGACTGGGTACACTCTCCACTAAGCCTCATGTACATCACTCAAAGACAGCTGTGTACACTCATCAGATGCCACACACAGGTCTTCCCGTTCTCACACCTGGTGTGCAAACACCCCTTTACGCACACTGCTGTCATCCCTTTTCATTTAATCTCTTAGGGCAAACAAAACAAAACTAAAAAAACTGTGGCACAGAAAGGCCACTGAGGGCCATGTGGCCCTCTGTACATAAAGCTAATAATACATCCGGGCTGGAGGAGTTTCTAAAATTAACAAAGCAGGCGCAAGGCGGCTAGGAATGCTGACTCCGGCAGGCCTGCCACTCTGGCGGGTTTCTCCACTCTTCCCAGCTCTAGTTCCCTCAATTACAGACCAAATTTGAGACAGTAATTAACAGGAGAATGTTTGCATTTAGTGGTCTTCATAAAACCAAATTATATGAGGCAAAAACACCCATTTCCTTGCATTCTGACTAATTGTTTCAATCATAAGTTTTTGGATGCTTAGAGATATTTCTGGGGCCTGGTCGGGGCTGGGGCTGGAATACTGGAGCATTCATCCCCACAAATCACGGCTCCTGGAGTACCATGGAGCTGACTGGGAGGCAGCATAACCCGGTGGGAAGAAGCATGGGCTCTACAGCCAACTTGGGTTTGATTTCTGGCTCCATCATTTCCTAGCAAGTCACTTCACCTCTCCATGCCTCAGTTTCCTCATCTGCTCAGTGAGGGTAATAACAGGTCTTACATAGCAGGATTGTTATAAGAATTAAATAAATTGTTATTTGTAATGTGTTTTGACCTATGCCACCACCCGTCTGTCAGTTTGTCCTACTGTGCTGGCTTGAGTATTGCTGTGATGCTGGAAGCTATGCCACTGGTATTTCAAATACCAGCAGGTCGCCCATGGTGGACAGGTTTCAGCAGAGCTTCCAGGCCATGACAGACTAGGAGGAAAGGCCTGGTGATCTATTTCTGAAGATTAGCCAATAAAATCCCTATGGATCACAACAGAATATTGCCCAGTATAATGCTGGAAGGTGAGCCCCCTAGGTTGGAAGGTACTCAAAATACACAGTGGCTACAATAATGGACTCAAGCGTATCAATGATTGTGAAGGTGGCACAGGACCAGGCAACATCTTGTTCTGTTGTACACGTAATAGCCATGAGTAGGAGCTGACTTGAAGGTAACTAACAACAACAACCTAGCAGGGTTGTTATAAGAAATAAATAAATTATTATTTGTAATGTCCTTTGATCTATGCCTCGCTACATTACCAAATGAATAAATAAATAATTCAAGTCAAAAATTCAAGAACTGAATTACTGAATCAGGTCAATAATTTAAGAACAAATTCACAGGGAAGAGGTAAGGGAGGAGGAGGACTGAAACTTCCAGGGAAAAGCCAAACCAAAGCATCTACTGGGGGTAGGTGTAGAGGGGGCCCTATAATAAACCCCAGAGGGCCAGTGGGAGGAAGCCAGGGATGACAATATTTCCTGACCAATCAGACAACAGAGCCTACTTACCTCAGCAGACAGATGCCCTGACCCCAGGAAGCTCATAATCCATTTAGAGGACCGACCAAACCAAAATTGTTGCCGTCAAGTCAATTTCAACTCATAGCGACCCTTTAGGATAGAGTAGAACTGCTCCATAGGGTTTCCAAGCAGTGGCTGGTGGATTTGAACTGCTGACCTTTTGGTTAGCAGCCAAATTCTTAACCACTGCACCACCAGGCCTCCAGTTAGAGAAGAGGGTTTGAGAAAAGACAACGTGGGCAGTGATGTAAGATACCGTTTCAAGCAGCCCAGGCATCTGAGAAAGGTGGGCTCCCGTGGCCTAGATGAGTGAGGCCAGAAAGTGTTCGTGGAGAAGGTGAGAGGAGTTGGGCTTTGAGAGCTGCCTTGGCCTCATGGACTACAAAGTCCTTATTCTTTGACAGAGGGTTGCACCGATCTCTGAAAGCACAGCTGCGCCAGAGCCAGAAATGGTGTTCAGCACCACGGACAGCACCTGCCGCACCAGCCAGCACCATTCTGTGGGTCCAAGCTAGGGGAAGTTGGCAATAGCCTCTTCACTGGCATCCTCGGCCCCTGGCCCCTCTCCATGCCCATCCTGGTGGTCAGAGCATCTCGAGTGATTGCTTAATGTTCTGGTCATTTTCACTTGGGGCTCCTTAGTGACTGAAAAGGTCTTCATTCAGAAAGACCCCTCCACGTTTATCGAGCACTTACTTTGGGTTCTCCATGCAGTGTTTCACCTAAATCCTCCCTCCAGCCCTGAGGTGGCTGCTACTATCTATATTTTGTAGATTGTGCCCCTGATGCTCAGAGAGGAGAATTATTTGCCTAAAACCACACAGCTAGTAAGGGGCAGATCCAAGATTCAGAGAGGTCCGAGAGGCAACGGGGTCTGATCTCGAGGTTTTAGGCACCTCAGTAGAATGTGGGGAGGCTGATGCACCTTTCTGCCACCTTTGAACCATGCTGGGGAGGCAAGCTACCACAGCAGGGGCAGCTCCCCTGCCCCAGAGACAAGAGAGGAGACGAGAGGGTTGCAAAGAGGCATCAAGGGGGCCCATCCTCCTGATGCCAGGGCCTTCCGAGGCACTTCCTGAGTTGGGAGTGTCACAGAGCTTTCAGGGCATTAAAAGCACCCTGATCCTCAGCAATTAACTGGGTGCAGCTGCCCCCATTCTGCAGAAGGGGAAAGTAAGATCCACAAAGGAGGGAACAGTGACATTTCCAAAGCTTCGAAGCAGATGCCCAATGCCCTTCCCCACCCCCACTGCCCCTAGAATCATCAATGAATAAATCCTACCATCTCTGAGTGGGTGTCAGGTTTTATAACCCAGCAGGAAGGCAATAGACAAGTAGACAAGGCCAAGCAGGAGTTGGCATATGTCTGAATTAAAGGCTTCAGTCTCCCCGAAGCCAGAGGGTTCTTCCCCATCCCAGTTCTCGCTAAGCAGAGAGGGAGTCCAGGCAACAAGACACCAACTGGGCTCCGAAGGCCCTAGCCCAGTTTCAGTCCTAGACCTAGATCCAGCCCCGGGTCCCAGCCCTCAGTCCCCAGCCCCAGGTTTGTCCTCCCTCAAACCTGAACCTCACCTCCCACCTGGACTAACAAGTCCATCCAGGGAGGCAGGTGGCCTCTCGGCAGGAGGAGATAGCCTCTAGGTTGGCTTTGGAGGGGGCAGGTCCCATGTAGAGAAGAAATAGGGGATGGGAAAAAGCCAAACCGTTCTTTTCCAATAATATCTGGAATATTTCCTGGTTTGGTCTGAGAGGAAAGTCAAGGAAACTGGGGGAAGAGAAGATAGGAGGCTCCTGGCCATGAACTATGAGACTCAAAGGCCAGATCAAGGGTCCTCTCCTTCCTTGAAACCAGAAACTGTGATGGGTGATAAAAGGGAGGCAGAAGTGGGGGTCCCAGCACAGGGATGGCCTCCTTTAGCCTTCTCTTGTCCTTACAGATCAATGCTTGCCTTTAAGCACATATGCTCTCACACACTCATGCACACACACACACATAAGTGTGTGCACACATACACATGCGCACATGCACACATGTACACACAAGCACACACATGTGCACACACACCCAAGAATACATTTTTGTAAACACACTCCTCTGTGCACTCTGTTTTTCAGCTCATACATGCACCACACCTTCATAGCTGCCTATTTTTATTGACATATGCGCTTGCATACATTTGGCACAAATGATATCCACTAGGAATTTTTTCAGTTCAAAGAAACGGAATGTTGTGGGCTTTTTGCCCATTAAAATCGTTTCCATTCTTCAGGGTTCATCTGAAATGCTACCTTTTCTGGGCCTTCCAACCACTAACCAACTGAGCCTCAGCCCAGTCTGAGCCCTGGTTTTAGATCTTCGAGTGAGCTGTGGGCTCCTTGAGGGCAGGGAGATTGTCTGAGGCACCCCAGTGGGCTCCTTGAGGGCAGGGAGATTGTCTGAGGCACCCCAGTATCCCTGAAGGGCTAATTCAAGCCATACTTTCTCCCAGGTGAGTGGCACACCGTGGTCCCATCTCTCACCCTCTCCCTCAGTGCAGAGGGCTCCCTCCCAGACACCACTCCTAACACCAGACTTGAATTCCCATCTGCCTGCGAAATGTGTCCACCTGGAGGGCCTGCTGTCTCCTATACCCAAGAACTTTAAAGCTGAACTCAGCATCTTCCTCCTCAAAGCTGAACAGCACAGTCAGTCAGCACTTCCATTGCCCAGGCTCAAAATCTCATAGCTACTCTCAGCTGCCCTGGCTTCCCTCCTCCCTGCCCCTCCAAGGCCCCTTAAGCAGTTACCAAGGTGATAATGATGGGAATGGAGGAAGGTAGCAGTCAAGATTTATTAGGGATTTAATATTTGTCAGCTACTGGTCTCAGTTCCTTATACGGATTATCTCATATAACAACTCTATGAGGTAAATACTATGATTATACTCATTTTACAGATGAGAGACTGAAGCTGAAGAAATGGAGCTATTTGCTATATATGGTGGAATAAGAATTCAAACCAAGCAGCCTGACTCCAGAGTCCCACTTCCAACCACTATGCAGAAGTATAAATTCTGCTAATAGTATTTTATCTCTCCCAAACTCAGGCCCCTTGTGCTCTGTGCCTCCTCCCATTCCTCTCTCCTGTGCCAAGTGCCACGGCACCTTTATCCTCAGCTTCTTCACTCCATGACTCTCCACCTCCTTCCCTAACTGAACCGTAGTTCTGTCCTAAGGACTTCACTTCCAAACCCCACATACCTCAGGTCAGAGGTGAGGTCAGCATCCTCCCCCCATCCCCACTGCTGCCACTTCCTGCCTGTGGTAGAAATGTCTTCCAGATCCTTTGAGAATCCTGTCATTTTCTGGCCAACCTTACAGCATCCATATGCCACCCTTGGGGTCCCTGGTGATGCTGGCACCTGGTTCACAACCTTCCATTCCACTCCAAATTCTGCCTTCATTCCAGGTGACTTTACCTCCCTATCATGGATGCAGACAACACCCTGATCTCTTGGTGGCTTGAGTCATCCATTCTAACGGTATGCCCTGGACCATCACCACCTCTCATGGTCCCATCTTTAAAATCTCAGAGGCACAATCCTCTCTCTCACCCAACCTCCTCTCCTTCCAGCTCTCTTATTCACTTATGATACATCTATTCTTCAAGGGCAGTGGTGGTTCAGTGAGAGAATTCTCACCTTCCATGTTAGAGGACTGGGTTCATTCCCAGCCAGTGCACCTCATGCGCAGCCACCACCCTTCTGTCAGTGGAGGCTTGGGTGTTGCTACGATGCTGAACAATTTCAGCAGAGCTTCCAAACTATGGTGGTCTAGGGAGAAAGGCCTGGCAATCTACTTCTGAACATCAGCCAAAGAAAACCCTAGGGATCACAACACCTCTGATTTGTTGTATACAGGACCCCCATGAGTTGGGGCTGACTTGATGGCAGCTAACAACAACAACAACAACACCTATTCTTTAGTGTCCTGGGAACTGCCAGTCTACTGACTCCTCTGATTCTCCCATCAAAATCTCCCTGCCCTCTCTCCCCACCTTAGACATCATGGGCCAGCTCATCAAACTCTCTACTACCAATACTTTTCTCTCCCTTGGCCCTGTCCTTCTGGCACCCACCTCATAAAAATCGCAGTCCTGGACCGGGGCCACCATTGATCCTTTTCATATTTACATGCAGGAAATCCCACAATCTCAGACCAGTCTTACTAAATATTCAAATCCCTTAGCTCTTGGTGCCTCGGTTTCCTCATCATGGTTTCCAGCTGGAAGCCATAGAAACTCAGCTGGAACCTCATGTCTGCCAGCCCATCCTTCTAGGAGATCCTAATAAACTTTCTCCATCTTCACAACAGCTATTTCAAATGATCTCCTCTCTCGTCCAGGCTCTGAAACCAGTACTTTCCGCCTCACTCTTGGCACACGGCACCATCTTCTACTTCACAGATTAAAAGGGAAGCCACCAGAATGTTCCCTCGCGCCTATTTCAGGAGAGCAGGCCTTTGTTGGCAAAGTGCAACTGTTTCAGCTGTGCAGTGGAGAGGTGGGTTTTTGATGTTTGACACCACTTTGCCTATTAAACAGGGTCCTCACCTACCCACATCAGGGGCCTAAGGACTGGTAGCTCCAACCAATTCACCTAGCCACCCTTGACAAGGACCCAAGGATAAGTAGTATCTCCCAGTGCTTACGACCAAAAGCACTGGGTGCCCATGGTCCAGCTGCAGAGCCCACCCACCTGTGTGCTCTAGGGAACAGGAGTGAGCTTTCCTCACAGACACTCAGGGGACAGTTGTCAGCCCCCTGCCTTGTTCAGAGTGTGACCCCCTGCTGCAATCAGATACCTCTGCCTACACCAATCACCACTGCCCCTCTAAGACTATAGGACAGAGCCGGTACCACACACTTGATGACCAACTACCTGGACATCTGAGCTGAAGCCGTACAAGAAAAGTGAATGGACCCCTAGGCTCATATACCTGCTAACAGCTCTAGCCATCTGGTGATAGGATGTTAGCGCTTCAAAGGAGAAAATAACCAAACTAGCTCACTCAAGCACCCTATTTGGGCATATCAAAACAAAACAAAGCAAGAAGCCAGGATACACTAAGCAAACATAAAATAAATTAACACAATAACTCGTAGATGGCTCAGAGACGACAGTCAATATCAAATCACATAAAGAAGCAGACCATGATTGCTTCAACAAGCTCTCAAAGAATCAAGGAATCTTCCAGATGAAGGTGTCTCCCTGGAATTACCAGATGTAGAATACAAAAGATAAATATACAGAACTCTTCAAGACATCAGGAAAGAGATCAGAATGTCCCCTTGCTCTTTCTGCTACCAAACTCCTACCTTGCTTGCATCACCCTCATCCCCCTCCCCTCCTTCCAGGCACAAGAAAAGTGGTGGCTCTTCCACCTGCCCTCTTGATCCCATTCCCTTATTCCTCCCCAGGGTCCTTAATCTATAGGTGATCCCTCTCTTGTCTACATCTTCAATATCTACTCATCCTTCCCCACCAGTTTTTTTTTTTCTTCTTCTTTTTAAGATCTCTAAACTTAAAAAAAAAAATAATAAAATCTCTCCCTGGATTCTACTGCCTGATTTCTTCTCCTCTTTGGAATCAAGCTTCTTGAAAGAGGTGTCACTGTCTCTACTTTTTCACATTCCTTTCCATTCCCTAACACTCCCCTAACTTTTTAGCAGCATCACCATTACACACCTTGCTGCTGAGTGCAATGGACGCTTTTCAGTTCATTCTTTTCTTAACCCTTAGCCACATTCGATACCATAGGCCATTTCGTCCTCCAGTTCCTCCTTGGCTTCTCAGACACCCTACTCTGCTAGTTTTTCTCTATTCTCTATGACTCTCCTTTCCCTTCTCTTGGGTGGACTCCTCTTCTCCTGCATGACCTTTAAATGTTTTTGTTCCTTTTGGCCCTTGCCTCTTCTCCCTCTATACACTCTGCCTGGGTGACTGCACCAGCTCTCATGACTTCAGTATTCTGCTGAATTTCACATCAGACCTCTCTCTTGAGCTCCACAGCCATGTGTCCACTTGCTAACTCACATCTACCTGGATGTCCCATGGGGACTGCATACTGACATGTCCAAATAAAACTCAACGGCTTCCCCCACAAACTCCCCCTGTGTTCCCAGTAACTGGTACCACCAGCCATCCAACTGTTTCATCTGGAAACCTGGGAGTTACCTTCAGCTCTTCATTTTCCCTTACCTTCTAACACTCAGTCATGTTGGATTCAGAAAGGCCCATCAACCTACCACCTGGGTGACTCCAACACCTTCCTAACCAGGGTCCCGTACCTCCTCTCTGCTCCCCTCTCCATTCTCCACACTTTGCCAAGCCCAAAGTCCTTCTACCTCCCCACCACCTCACAACTAAGATCCAAATTCTTCATTGTCATCTTCAAGACCCTTCCTGATCTGGGCTCTGCCTCCTTCTCCTCCCTCATGTCTCAGCATTCTCCCCTTATACACTCAGCAACTCTTAGGGCTCCAAACACGCCATGCTTCCTGCTGCCCCTGGGCTTTCCCAGATGCTGCCATCTATGCCTGGAACTCTCTCCTCCCCACTACTGCCCACTCCCACGCTCCCTTGGTTCAAACAAAGTGTCACTCCTTCTGGGAAGCTTCCTGTGTATCCTAGGAAATCTGGTTAGGTGCCCCTCTTACGTGCTGTGCTAGTGTCTGGATCCTAGCATCACACTCCAATGAAATGGTATGCTTGCTTGCTTGTCTATCTTATGGTCGTTCAACACCCTGAACTTGGCAGTGTCTTTTACATACATTACCTTACCCTTTGCTGTCAAGTCAATTCTGACTCATAGCAACCCTACAGGACACAGTAGAACTGCACCACAGGGTTTCCAAGGAGCAGCTGGTGAATTGAAACTGCCAACCTTTTGGTTAGCAGCTATCACTCTTAACCACTGTGTCACCAGGGCTCCTTTTACATAAAAAAAATAGGCCCTAATAAATATCAGTTGAATGGGTGAATGAATGAGTGAATGAATGATTGATTCAGGAGCCAAAAGCTGAGTGATGGGGAGCCCAGAAGAAGCCACAGGAAATGGGCAGCCCTCTGAGACACTGGCCCCTTCCCACAGGCTTTCATAGGCCTCTGATGAACAGCGAGGAACTTATCACATCTAAATCCTCAAGACTCCCAGCAACACCCATCAGCAGATGTCCCCCACCAGGTGCTGAAGATAATGGTGGAGAAGTCACAGAGAGGAAATGAGGGGGCTGGAAGTAGGGGAGAAGGTAGGTTGGGCCAGGAGAAACATGACACAGTATGATGAGAGAGAGGGCTGGTGGGGGGACATGGTGGATAAAGACTTCAACCAAGACAGTGACTGTGCTTCCAGCCTGGTGGGCACAGAACGGACAGTGGGATAACATGCCATAGCCCTCATTTGGGCACCCCGCAGTGCGGACTTCAATGGTTCTCTTTCCTCCCCCAAACAGGCCCAGCACAGAGACCCAGGAGGTCCTAGGGGTCGGGGGATGGGAGGAAGGGCAAGGAAGGAAGCCTTTCCACTTCTCTCCTGGAATCCTCCACTCTCCACCACGTGGACACAGGTGGTGCCTTATCTCTCCAACCCTACTGTGTGCTCCTCAAGAGCAGAAGGGATTTCTCATCTTTTGTTGAAATGTTAGCACATGGCCGGGCACAGGAAGGTCTCACTAAAATCCTCTTACTGTTTAATGGATGGATGGAAGATGAATAGATGGATGAAAATCTGTTACTAGCGGGGAAAGACTGCAAAACAAATAAACAAGAATAATACGCTGAAATGTTAACATTGATTACTGCTCAGGGGTGGGATTATGGGTGACTTTTGTTTTTTTTTTGTTTTGTTTTATCCATTTCACCTTTCGATATTTTCTGAATTTCCCATAATGGAAAAACATTGCCTTTATAATCAGGGAAAAAAAAAAAAACAACTTTAAACAATGACCAGGGTCCCACACTCTGACATGTGTCAGGGGAGACACAACCCTGGTCCTCAGGGAACTCCTAAACTGATGGAGGAGAGAGGGGGTGGGTGGAAGGGTGGGGGTGTCAGGATGAGATCTTTTAGAGGAGGTCCATTATGAAGGTGGAGAGGGAGGCCAGTTGAAAGGCAGGTGCAAAAGGCCAAGGGGACCTGCATAATGTCATATGCATGCTGCCCCTGGCACACACGTGTGATCACACACCTTCCTTGCCTTTGCCACTGCCCCAACTACAACAGCTGTTTGAAAGCATCTACCCCTTCCCCAGGCTCTCCTTTATCGTTCTCCTAGGCAGAGCTGCTACCCATGCCCCTCACCCCTACACCCACCCGAAGGAATAAGTGGCTGCCTCTGGGGGGGGTCTGGGGTCAGACACGCAAGCAAAAGCCTTCTCCAGCCTGTGTCCCAGGGCTTGCATTTTAGCCTCTCCTGCCCCCTCGGACTTTAAATAGCTGCCTCCCACAACCCTCTTGGGCCAGCTCTGCTCCCGGCCTCTAAGGGGAGTCTCTCCCCCTTCCCATTGCCGCCTCTTTGCTCACCCTCCAAACCCCACTCCGTTCCTCACTGCTCCTCCCTGACCCCAGGGTCTCCCCCTGCAACAGCTGGATTGCTCTCTTCCTCTACCCCACCTGGCCACTAGGGCTCTATTTATAACCCACCTCGAAATCTCTGACTCAGAATCACAGGGCTTCCAGGTAGCTGCTCCCTCAGCTGCCTGGGGCTGCCTCCAGAAGTGGCTGCATATTGAGCCAAGGGCATCCAGTGCTTGCTTTATGGGTGGGTGTTTGGATTTAGGTGTGTCTTTTTTTATTATTAGTTTTTCTAGAACATTATCAATTACTTGAGGAACAAAGTTTGGTTTTTAAAAAACTCAAAGATGACCCTTGGCTCCTGACCTCTTCCATCCTCCACCCCCCCTATCCTAGCCCCCTGTTCTCTGTATCATGAGGGCTAGTCTTGGCCACTTCCCAGGAGAAGGTGAGCCGTCTGAGGGCTGGAACAGATCGATTCTTTCCTTTCCCTTTTGTGATCCTTTAATCATATAGCACAGGGCTTCTCAAACTAAAGTGCACACAGATCTCCTGGGGACCTTATTAAGCTGCAGACTGATTTAGCAGGTCTGGGGTGAGGCCTGAGATTCTGCATTTCCAGCAAGCTCCCCAGTGATGCCAATGTGTAACATGGCTGTAGTGGAGGGTATAGTGGTTCAGGCGCTCTGGTATTTGAATACGTGGCTGTGTGACCTTGGGCAAATCACTTAACCTCTCTGAGCCTGTTTACTCATGGGTAAAATGAGAATAATGGCCCCAATCTCATAAGATTCAGGGAGAATTAAATGATATAATATTTGTAACACTCTGTACAGAGTTAACACTCAATACATACTGATCATCACCATTATTATTCCTGTGACCACTAAGACGCAGACCCTGTCCTGAATGTTACGGGGATCCTGAGCTGTGCGACACGGTTCCACCTCAGGGAACCCTCAGTCTGGGGAAGGGAAAGTCGTAAGCCCACAGAGGGAGCTGATGATCTAGGCCAGCTCCAGGGGCAGGCAGGATCATAAGCACAGGGTAGAAAGGGAGGGAGAGGAGGGGACTGCTGGCTTTGTACCAAGCAATCTGGGGGTGACTCTCGGAGGGGAAATTCACCAAGCTTGAGAATGTGGGCAGAGAAGAGCAGGGTAGCATGGCCCATTGGGTACTAAAGCCCCAGAAAGGAGGGGGCCCGAGCATGTCCACCGGTCAGGAAGGACATCATGGAGGCTAGAGCCCAGGCGTTACACGAAGGAGTCCAGGACAAGGGCCTGAGAGTCATTGTCTCTAACTTGCTGTGTGTCCTTGAATAAGTCACTGCCTCTCACTATCCCTTGCTCAGTTTCTCCATTGGTATGAGAGGATGGAGCCAGCTAATCTCTAAAGACACATCAAATTCCACGAACCTCTGCAGTGCAGAGGCTAGAGGTCAGCCAAGGGCAGCTGACCAGATCGAAAACTCACTATGGGAAGAAACCACAACTCAGAGAACTCCAAATATGGATCAGAAGGGAAGAGGGGGGCACCTTAAATGCTGGGATGAGTGTTCAGGGCTTTTCCAGGGGCCATGGGGCCATGAAGATTGCACAGAGGTTCATTAGGGAAGGGGTTGTCACTGCATGTTGTCAAAGGCACAGCCGAGCACAGGCCTCGGACAAGAAACAAATACCAACTCACTGCTTCTCTGATGGGCTAAGCCCTCCTCTGGAGACCCTATATCTGTGCACACACAGAGACATACTTGTTACACACACATGCCAAACTGCACAGGCAGGGTGGCCTGCTCTACAATGCCCTGAACTGTCAGGATGCTGTCTTCCCTCAGGCAGGTGGCCTAATCTCTCTGTGCTTCACCCAACAGACAAGAAATTGTGGCAGAATTGCAAAATTGAGGAGGGGACTAGCAGTTGGAGAACCCCTTTGCCCAGCTTACAAGAAACAAAGAAGGTTCAAACACAGCTCCCCAGGAACCTTCTGTCCCACCCACTCAGGAGACCAGAATAAAAATAGAATCTTGTTGTGGAGTAGCATGTGAGCATAGCCTCCAGGGAAATTAGGTAGGAAAGCTCACCTGCTCCTGAAGAAAGGAGGCACCAATAGCGTGAAGGAGGAGACAAGCACGAGTTGCACAACGAAGGATTGGGAGTGGATAGCGGGCAGAACTGCCCAAGGTCAAACAGCACTAATCAGGAAGGGGTTACCAAGAAGTCATGGGAAGGGCTGCCCCTTTGAGGGCAGCTACATAATGACTCTGTGAGGGTCCTTCTCACTGGGTTGGGGGTGGGGGTCTGTCAAGCAAAAGAATCCCCAGTGGGCTACCTAGGCTCTGAGGATGTAGAGCCAGATGCGACCTGGGCCTCCTCCTCCCCCAAGAAAACACAGTCTGACAATGAAGCTGAGCAGGGCCATCCCTGAGATCCTTCCCAGCTCCAAAAATTTCTGATTCTGATTCCTAACAACCGTGAGGAAGAAAAGGGGAACAACTCCCTGGAGAGGGAGGCCTTCCACAGAAGGGCTTGAAGGCCAGGAAGAGGAGTCAGTATTTTATCTCTAGGCTCTGGGGGCCCACTAAAGGACTAAGGCAAACACGCTGCAATCAGAGAACCGCCGGCTGATAACTCAGACAGGGCCTTGGGGATGCTCCTGCTATTGGCTCCCAAAGTGTTGGACGCAGAATCAGAGCGCGTCCTAAGATCCGATCAGCTGGGACCTCACCCAGGGAGATCCAGGCACCCATAATTGTGTAAAACTACCCAGGTGACTCTGCGGATGCCGATTTAGGCTTTAGGTCTTGCCCAAATCCAGCCCCTCCCCGGCCCCATTTCAGACAAGGCAGGCAAGGCCTGGGGAAGGGAGGCCTGGGCCAAGTCCACACAGCTGGACGGGGCTGAGCCAAGTCTTCAACTGGCCTCATTCACAGGCCAGGCCCCCTTGGCTCTGCAGGACAATGACTCCCCAGAGCCTCTGAGACAGGAAGGACAGGGTGTCACATCTCCTTCCACTGCCAAAGCTGACAGTCCTTCTGGTCTACCCCATGGGACACGGACACACACACCCACACCCACACCCACACCCACACCCACACCCACACCCACACCCACACCTCCAATGGTCATGCCCTGATACCTGAGGCCAGGTCTGAGATTCCAGGAGGGGACAAGTACTACTGCGAGAAGAGCCCATGGGCAGGGAGGCCCTTTCTAGAAGGGCAACATTTCAGCTACTTTTCAGTAAGCACTCAGGTCAGTCTCTGTAGAGGGTGCCCAAAGGACAAGGAATATAAACTCTATTCCCACAGGGGCTCTGGTCCAACGGGTGGACCTAAATAGAGAATACCAGTATAACACGCGGAGTGAGTCTGGCTGTGGTCTCAGTACTCAGTGCTGGCTAAGCCTCAGCAGAAAGGTGCCCATAGGTAAGAAATCCCCCACCCACTCCAGGGTCATGTCATTGCTCTTGTTGGGTGCCATCGAGTCAATTCTGACTTATAGCAACCCCATGTGACAGAGCAGAACTGCCATGTAGGGTTTTTTTGGCTGTAATCTTTATGGAAGCAGACTGCAAGGTCTTTCTCCTACAGAGTTGCTGAGTGGGTTTGAACCACTAACCTTTCAACTAGCAGCCAAGGGCTTAACCATTTCACCACCAGGGCTCCTTTCCAGGGTCATAGGAGCTGCATAACTACAGGGTCATGCCTGGCTGGGCCTCAGGAGAGTATCCAAAAAGAGGGAGGAAGATTCTCACCAGCTCTTCTCGTCGGCAGCACTGTCCCCACCCCGTTGGCTCAGTTTGTACTAATGGGGTCAGGATTACAGGTTCAACACTTATTTGGCCAATTAGCTTTGCTCTCTTCTCTGCCACAGACTGAACCTTGACTCTGGACACTGAGAGTGAAGAGGATTTTGGTGAGGTCACACAACAGAACAGGATGAGGGTCAGGAGGGCACACTCAGCAGGAGCAGTGATCAGTTAAGAGCCGAGGGAAGCTCAGGATGAGAGGACGCAGGCTTCTGGGGGCGGGGGACAACCCAGATGTGGGCCCTGCTGCACAAAGACAGACCCCACCTACACAGTCTCCGCTGCTGGACCCCACAAGTTTCTTCTAAAGGATGCCAATGGCACTGATGAGACCTGTGGACCTAAGGGTCTTTCCCATCCCTGGGAAAGGAGCAAGTGCCCCACGTCCTCAGACAAAGCATAGGGGGGAGAAGCCCATGGCTGACTTTAGCATGGAGTGCTAAGGGTTCCCGTTAATCACTGACAGGGGTGGCTCCAGCCTCCAGTGGGGGAACCGCAGGGTAATTACTTCTGGGCTCCAGGCCACACGCTCAGTGACATTATTGCAGTGGCATTAACACCTGCTTTCCGGGCCTGGTACAGCAGAAGAGTCTTTCCGAAGGCTCTGCAGGCTGGGCCAGAGCCCAGGAGCACTCCTCTGGGCTGCAGGGACCCAGGCTGAGGAGCCAGAGAGGTGCACGCACACACACGTGCATCCCTCCACACACATGCACACACGTGCACACATGCACACACACTCAGGCAGCATCAGTGGCAAGACCCAAGAGCAGCAGGAGCGGGATCCTCAAGGGCGAAGGGTCGAGCTTAAGGAGAGCAGGTCCAAGGAGGCCAGTTTTAGGTAATCCATCCTCAGTGCTGACCAACACCCACCCCAACCAGGTGGCCTCTTAGCTCAAGCTCCCAGACACCTGCTCACCGAAAAAGTGTGCATAATGGTACCATTCTCCTTCAGATTCAGATCAGCTCTGCTTCCTCCAGGAAGGCTTCCCTGACCACCAATCCATACTGGTCTACCACTTGTCTGTCCTCTCCAAAATCAGACCTGAAGGCCCTATGAAGAGCTGAAATCCTTCTCTCCACTTTGCCAGTTGAGTTGTGAACTCTATCCCCCTTGATGAGTGGAAAGAGCCTTTGAATGGACCACTCGGTCTCCCACAGGGCATGGCCCCTTTAGCTTGTCCCTCCAGCCCAGAAGCCAACGTATTAAGCAGCCCCACGTTATATATCAATTTCTGAAAGTCTCGTTCATGCAGACATAACACATCCACCCACACGGGTAAATGCTTAGACAGACACAAAATCAGCAGCAGCCAATTACCAGGCCCCCGCAGCCACCGTGATCAGACCTGGAGGCCCCGCTGCTTGTTCCGCGATTGGTGGTTGCCCAAGCTGGGGGTGTGGTGGGATGGAGGGAGTCCCTCTACTGAGCTGGTACACCTCACATGCCCAACCCTGAGCGTGGCTCTGCAGGTGCCAGCGAGCTTGCTGCCTGGCTGGGAAGACCAGACACCAGCCCCAAACAATGAGAGAGCAGAGAGGAGCGGGGAGTGGTCACATGTGAGATTTGGTGGCTCTGGCATCGCAGCGGTAGCACTGCTGTTTATTTATAATTTGTACTTTACCTCCCAGAGAGGACCAGAGGCAGCTGGCTGGAAGACTGAGAGGTGTCAGCGCTCAGGGAGTTAGGAAGCCAAGAGTGCCTGGGGAGGGTGTCCTAAGGGGGAGGGGACAGGGCTAGAGGACAGGCCACATCCCACCCTACCTCAGGGAGGATATTAGGATTGGCTTGGAGGCTTTGGTCAAGGACTCCAGTTCCTGACCCCAGATTAAGCCCTGATCTTGGTGGCAGGTTGAGCCCAGTCCCTGGTCACACATTCAGCCCTGACCATGGTCACACACTAAGCTTTGTCTCTGGTCACACACTGAGTCTCGACCCTGGTCACACACTGAGCTTTGTCCCTGGTTACACACTGAGACCTGACCCTGGTCACACTGAGCCTTGACCCTCGTCACACACTGAGCCCTGACCCTGGTCATGCAATAAGCCTTGATCCTGGCCACACACTCAGCCCTGACCCTGGTCACACAATGAGCCCTGACCCTGGTCACACACTCAGCCCTGACCCTGGTCACACACTCAGCCCTGACCTGGTCACACACTTAGCCCTGACTCTGGACACATACTGGATCCTGACCCTAGACATACTGAGTCCTGACCCACAGACTGACTCCATTTCCTCACATCTCTGAAGGATGTAATGAGTAGACCATGCGTAACCATCTATTTCTCTGGTGGACAGAATAGAGGTACCACTGGATATTTGTCCTCTTTCCCCTTTGAACCTCAATCACCTCTACCCAGAAATGGGCATCAATGATGCCTGAATGTGGTTCCAAAATCCCAAAGGTCTCCATACCAGTCAGGACCCACTAGGGGAGGAGCAGGGTGGATGGACATCATTCCAATCCAGCACGCCCAGGGGTAGCAGCCAGTGGTCAGGGGTGAGTGAGGGCCTGTCTCAGCCCCAGACTTCATAACTTCAGATTTGGAAAGACTGCCTTCTCAAGGCAGAAACCTCAATTACAACTGGACCTTGCAAATATCTATCACCCAATAAAAAATAAGCTGGTAAATGTTCACTTGAAGCTTAATAAAAATTAAAAAAAAAAAAAATAAGCTGGCCTGGGGCTGGGGTGACAAAAGCTCCGAGTGACAAGACGATTCAGGAAAAGGCTTCCCTGGAAACCCTCTAGATGAGGAGCTGGGATGGACTGTGGAGCTTTACGACCTTTGCAACCCAGATGTTACATATCTCACTTGGGTTCCATTTTCGTCTCTGACATGGACTTACTCTAGGACCTTGGGCCAGTCGCTCCCCTTTTGGAGACTCTGCTCCCCATCTGGAAAGTACAGGCTCTAGGCCTGGGCTTCCTAAGGCCTCTCCAGATCTGATACGCTGAAATCTTGATGAATTTCCTGTGCTTGCTGGACCCCCTTTCTGAGCTCCTCCTCACAGGTAATGCGCGGTCAAATATCTGCAATGGTTTCATTTTCAGGAGAATGCTTTCTCTTTTTTTTTTAAGAAAAACATGTATTTTATTATTATTATTTTTTGTGTGTGTGTGTGCCTTAGGTGAAAATTTACAGAGCAAATTAGTTTTTCATTAAACAATTAATATACATACTGTTTTGTGACATTGGTTGCCAATACTGCAATGTGTCAACACTCTCCCCTTCTCAACCGGGTTCCCCATTTCCATTCGTCCAGCTTTCCTGTCCCCTCCTGCCTCCTTGTCCTTTCTCCTACCCATTTAGTCTCATCTACATGTATTATTGTTTGTTTTATAGGCCTATATAATCTTTGGCTGAAGGGTGAGCCTCAGGAGTGACTTCATTACTGAGCTAAAAGGGTGTCCAGCCACTATTATAAGAACTCGAGAAACAGTTTAAACATAGAAGAAAATATTCTTTGATGGTTATAAGAGGCGGGAGGGTGGGAGAGGAGTTTTCACTAATTAGATAGTAGATAAGAACTATTCTAGGTAAAGGGAAAGACAACACATAGTAGAGGAGAGGTCAGCACAACTGGACTCAACAAAAAGCAAAGAAGTTTCCGGAATAAGCTGAATGCTTCGAAGGCCAGCACAGCAGCGGCAGGGGTTTGGGGACCATGGTTTCAGGGGACATCTAAGTCAGTTGGCACAATAAAATCTATTAAGAAAACATTCTGCATCCCACTTTGAACAGTGGCGTCTGGGGTCTTAAATACTAGCAAGTGGCCATCTATGATGCATCAATTGGTCTCAACCCACCTGGAGCAAAGGAGAATGAAGAACACCAAAGACACAAGGTAATTATGAGCCCAAGAGACAGAAAGGGCCCCATAAACCAGAGACTACATCAGCCTGAGACCAGAAGAGCTAGATGGTGCCCAGCTACAACTGATCACTGCCCTGACAGGGAACACAACAGAGAACCCCTGAGGCAGCAAGAGAGCAGTGGGATGCAGACCTCAAATTCTCATAAAAAGACCAGACTTAATGGTCTGACTGAGACTAGAAGGACCCCTGTGATCACGGTCCCCAGACCTTCTGTCAGCCCAAGACAGGAACCATTCCGAAAGCCAACTCTCCAGACAGGGACTGGACTGGACTATGGGATAGCACATGATACTGGTGAAGAATGAGCTTCTTGGATTAAGTAGACACATGAGACTATGTGGGCATCTTCTGTGTGAAGGGGAGATGAGAGGGCAGAGGGGATCAGAAGCTGGCCGACTGGACGTGAAAAGAGAGAGCGGAGGGAAGGATTGTGCTGTCTCATTAGGGGGAGAGCAATTAGGAGTATACAGCAAGGTGTATATACATTTCTGTATGAGAGACTGACTTGATTTGTAAACTCTCACTTAAAGCACAATAAAAATTGAAAAAAAAAAAAAAGGGTGCCTGGAGCAATACTCTCGGGGTTTCTCCAGTCTCTGTAAGACTGGTAAGTCTGGTCTCTTTGTTTCGTGAATTAGAATTTTGTCCTACATTTTTCTTCAGCTCTGTGCAGGACCCTGTATTGTGATCCCTGTCAGAACAGTCAGTGGTGGTAGCCAGGCACCATCTAGTTGTGCTGGACTGTCTGGTGGAGGCTGTGGTACTTGTGGTCCATTACGTCCTTTGGACTAAACTTTCCCTTGTGTCTTTGGTTTTCAAAAAATGTTTTCTTGAACTACTTGTGTAAATAAATATTTGAAAGCTAACAAAAAGAGAAGAAGGGAGTGAAAGAAGGAAGGAGAAGCATGAGTTTGGAGTCCAACCAACCAAGCTCAAATTCCAGTTCTTGTGTTTTGTAGCTGTCTGATTTGAGGCAGAGATCTTTTTTTCCCCCATCAGAGTCTCAGTTTTCTTATCCAAAAACTGGGTATAATGGAAACTATCTTTCAGCCTACCAGGAAGAGTAAATGGGACACGAGCTATAAAACTCCTAGCACAGTCTGTGGAAATAGTAGATATTTGGAAAATGGTGGTCACTGACCTGTGAATTCACCTGGCTTTAGTGTCTGTGAGTTTAAGTCTTGGGTTGTAAACTCAGAAGCCTACAGCGGTTGGGCAGGCAATTGTGCATAAGTGACGTGGGGGGTGTAGGACAGAGACCTTAGGGACAAGTGGAGACAGTGGACAACTGGACAGCAAAAGCTAAAAGGGGCAGCCTCTATTCTGTTCCAGCTCCTGCCAGGGGGGCGGCAATGCGGAAACAAAGCTGCCAGAGTTTTTGATTTTTCAAGAGAAGCCCAAAAGCCAAACTTGATGTTACATCTTTCAATTTTCCAACACTGGCTCAGGTTTGTGATGACATACTATGCTGCCTGGCAACCTCTGGTCTAAGCACTGCTTAGTCCCACCTTGAGTGCCCTCAGTGACAGGGAGCTCTCACCACCTCTCTGTGCTGCCTCCAGCCCCAGTTTTGGGCCGGTGCTGATGGGAGGGATTGTCTCCAAGTAGCCACCTAGGCCTTGGGACCGCACCGATTTTCAGCGCCCTGGCAATGTTTTCTCAGTAAAGAAGCCTGGCTGGCAGAGAACATTCTCTCAGAAGCCAAGGAAATGCCCCTGCCCTCCCCACGGCCCGCTCTGGCTGGGAAATGTGGATTCTTCAGTGTCCCCTGGGCCCAAGCAGGACCGCCTGGCCGGCCTCAGTAGCCCTTCTATTAATTAGCAACTGGCAGGAACAGCTTTGTAAGAGCCCTTGAGCCAAGCGGATGTGTGTGCTGGAGCTGTCAGCCTCCCCGGTTATATGACAAGCCCCAGGGGACCGGGACTGGACCTTCTGCTCTGGGTGAATTCTCCACGGCGTCCAGTGTACACAGGGGCCACTCAGACCGTTATGCCACTTGTCAGCCCTGTCATCTGTATAAAGGGCAGTGCCTTCCGCAGTGGGGGTGGTGAGAGGCGACAGGCAAGCCCAGCCCACAGGGGAGGCTGCTGGCCCTGGCCTGGGCCAGTTGGCAGGTATTAAGAGTCAGCCAAAGCCCCTGCTCGAGGTGCTGAAGCAGCTGCTGTTGCCAGGTGCTTCTGTCCTTCTCCCAGCCGGCCACTGTCAGAGCCACATCACACCAGCTCCCCCACCCTGTCACCTCTGGATTCTCTCACTGACAACACCTGCT
Organism: Loxodonta africana; assembly: GCF_030014295.1. Classification (NCBI taxonomy): domain Eukaryota; kingdom Metazoa; phylum Chordata; class Mammalia; order Proboscidea; family Elephantidae; genus Loxodonta; species Loxodonta africana. Next base: position 42,550,109 of record NC_087354.1, on the reverse strand, counting down.
CCGGCCTGGAAACCTCATTCCAGTCCAGCGGTCACTGCACTCCCTGACCCTTCTCCCCCAGGCTCAGGTCCACCCCTCTGATGCTTCGGTTGTAGGAGAAGCTGCCAAATGGGGAGGAATAGGATGAATTAATGAGGGTCCACTGGCCACCCTGACTCCCCTGCTCCCCTCTACCCCTAGTGGCCAGCGTCCACGACCAACAGAATAAGTGGGTCCAAGCAGTGCAGGAAGAGGGGCCGAGCAGGCTGCAACTCCTCACCCCTGGGTTTGCAAGGCCGGCCATCAGCAGACCTCTGGGGGTTGGCTCAGGCCCATTCACAGAATTCACCCAGCGTTCCGAGTAAGGCACGAAGGGCCAAGGGGAAAAGACAAAGTCTCTGCCCACAGGAATGTAGTTCAGGAGCTCAGGACAAACACATATCTGTAACCTCAATACTCCAGGTGTGGTCTGGGCACCTGCAGCATCGGCATTACCCGGGCACTTATCAAACCAGTTTCCAGCGTTGGTTCCAACTCACAGTGCCCCATGTGTCAGCGCAGAACTGTGCTCCGCAGGGTCTTCAATGGCTGGTTTCTCAGAAATAGACCACCAGCTCTTTCTTCTGAGGTGCCTCTGGGCAGACACCAACCTCCAACCTTGCAGTTGGCAGCTGAGTGTGTTAACCATTTGCAGCAGGGTCGCTATGAGTTGAGTTGGAATCGATTCGACGGCAATAGTTTTTTTTTTCTTCTTCTTTTTTTAATGGGTTTCAGGGACTCCAGGCACTTGTTAGAAATACAGTCTCAGAATATGTACTTTAACGAGATCTCCAGGTGAGTCAGATGACATTACAGCCCCAAGAAGCACTGCACTATAACAAACCCACAGCTCCACAGGTGGTCAGAGAGGGAGAGGGCATCCCAAAAGAGTCGGGGATGAGGCTGGGCCTTAGGGCACAGGAGACAAGGGCAGACAGGCCAGTACTGCTGGATGCTCCCTGTGTAAGGCAGGCTACTCAACACCCAAAAGCCTCACAGCTCTCAGCAGCTAAGGGAGCCAGTGGGGCAGGGCCAGGGAGGAGAAAAGACAGCCCAGCCTCGTCGTGCAGCCCCCAGACCAGGGAACTGAAGAGCCTGGAGCCCAGACCTCCCTACCCAGGAACACAGGGTTCTTGCCCTCCACCCTCTCAGGTTTCTGTGCACCGGGCATCCTGGGGGCACCTTGGCCGCGGCTGGGTGTTGGCATTCGAAGCATGCCCTCCACCAGTCTTGTCAGGGTGGGCCCGCCCTCATCACTGAAGAACCTGCTGCCCACCGTACCAGCTGACAGCACTACCCAGGCAGCTCACCTTGGAATTCCCCTCTGCACCAAGGCGCCCTTCCCCCTCGCCTGCTGGCGCCGGGCCCTGCAGCTCCTTTCCGCTGGGGTTTCCACACAGAAGCTCTCAGACCCAGGCCAGGCTGCTGCTTTCGTCCCCTCCCCCACCTCCCACCAAAACAGCCCTTTCCTGGGCTGACAGGGAGAGGGATGGGAGTCAGACTGAGGAAAAAGAAAAGCATCTAGTTCCCCAGGCAGAACATCTTTCCCAGGGAGGTGGCAGGGGGTGGGGGGTGGAGGGAGTCTCCAGGTGTCTACCTTTGACCCTGTTTCATTTCCATCCTGGTGGCGACAGGAGACCCAAGTCCCAGACTACAGAAAAACTCCCCCACCTCCAAGCTGGCATCCCGAACCAAGCCAGGCTTCTCTTCTGGGATGGCCTAGAGTGGAGTTCACAACCTCAAGATCCCCATGGTCCTCAACTTAGGGGATCCACAAACCCCCAAAATTCAGTGCCACATTGTGACGTACACGTATCTTTCTGGGTAGAGACTCCACTATTTCCAATGAGATCTCTGACCCAAAACAGGTTCAGAACCACTGGCCTGAGTCAAGGACAGAGGCCCACGTGATCTGCCCAAATCTAGGGAAGGGAGCAGTGAGGGCATCGAAGGTGTGGTTCCCAACCTGTCACTGGTCCTCTGACAGCTTGGTAGAGCCTCTCAACTCCACGGTGACTCCAGTTGTATAGTTTGTGTCTGACATGGTGATAAGCAATAGGATTCCCATTTTCTAGGTAGGAAAACTGAGGCTCAGAGAAGGCTCACAACCCAAGCAGGGCTCTACAGATGAAAGGATTAAGGAGGTGACATAAGGTGGTAATGGCAGGGGCTGAGTGCCAGGTACCAGCAGTAGGGAGTTGGTTTGGGCTAAACTTTGGGACCTACCAGACCATTGCCAATCCCCTGAAAAAATTTTTTTAAAAGTTGCCATTGAGTTGATTCCAACTCACAGTAATCCCATGTGTGCAAAATAGAGCTGCACTTTGTAGGGTTTTCATGGCTGTGACCTTTCAGAAGCAGATTGCCAGGTCTTTCAAGGCACCTCTGGGTGACTTTGAACTGCCAAACTTTCGGTTAGCAGTTAAGCACTTGACCACTGCACCACCCAGGGGTGATTTTAGAGCCCAGCTGTTTCTGCCCCAATGAAAGGACCCGTTAAGGCACTCTCTTCCCTTCCTCACAGCTCCAAGGGGCTCAGACTAGGAAAGGGTGGGGACGAAGGGTGAGAAGGTCCAAGCTTCTATCTGCCTCCATCCTCAAGGCAGAGCTGGTGTTCAGGGCACAGTGGCCCCAAAACTGATATCCTACAGAGGAACTTCCCTGCCAGGACTCATGCCCACCCACATAGTCCCAAGAGAGCTGTACGAACAGACACCAGACATGTATACCCCTGTAGACTCCCTGAGCCAGAAGCTTGAAAGCCTGGACCAGCACCTCAGAACAAAACCAGCTACATCTTCACTCGAGGGTCCCCACTCTCCTTCCTCTCTCCTTGGAAAAGCAGAACCATCCTGATGCTGTGTTTTATTTACTCCAGGTTCCCATCACCAGGCTCTGCTTCCATGGCTCATGTAAAAGGAAGGACTCACCCAGGACCATAGAGCCCAGTCAGCCATGGGCAGGAGCCTGGGGACCAAGATCCCAAAGGATTACTGCCGACTGGTCTCTTCCCTTAACAAATCATAAATACAAGTTTCAAAAGACGAATGAGGAGTTGAAGGGGCGAGAAAGCCAGACAAGCCCTTAGAGCCTGGAGGAGCCATGGGAGTAGCCAGGCGATGGGGTAGCATGGGGGGGTGGTGGTGGTGACAAGAAGCAGAGGCAGCCAAGAAAAGCCTATTTTTAGATACGGCCCAGGTTATGCTGGTCCCTCCAAGTGCAGCCCACTCCAGTCCTTGGGAAAGGCACCCAGCCTTCCTTCCCCAGGAACAGAATTGCCAGAAGCAGACCATGACAGCGAACCCTGAACGCCAAACCTCAATCTATTATGGTTTGCCGGCAATTCTTTATTAAACCAATTCTGCTGGATCAATGCTTCCTGCCCGTCAGAATGATGAATAAATCCTCAACTGGCCTGAGCAATGCTTGCAGAAGCTCCCAGAAAGCCTGAGGTGGGCAGTGGGGATGGGTTCCAGATAGAGGCCCAAGGGCCAGTGGCTAGAAGAAAAACTCTAGGGACTGAGGTTTGGGGTGCTGGGGGTAGGATGGGGTTAGGCTGAGATGAGTGGTAGGTTTTCTAAGTTAGCTTAGAAGACTTAGTCAGGCTGTTGCCTCCATGACCTTCTGAAGATGAAACCAGCTATTTTGGCCTAGGGGCAGGAGAGGCATGACCACCATCCCTCCAGACACACAAGGATGGTCTTTGGTCTTTCTTGGATTTCTTTCCTTAGACCTCCACGCAGTCCCAGACAGCCCAAGGCTGCACACAGAGGACGTGCGCTTCCAGCCATCAGTCCCTGTTGCTTGTTGCGCAAACCCAAACTCAAACCCCAGCGTATCACTTCCTGTTACCGGGATCAATCCTGCGGCATCCCCACCCCACCCCCAGCCATGTCCCAAGGAGCTGCAGTTAGTGGGAGATTCTGCAGCAGGGGGACTGCAGACAGCTATGCCAGGTAAGACCAGGAAGGGGGAGAGGTTCCCATTAATAAAATCGACCCGGTCCTAACCCTTCACCATGCAAGGTAAGGGGAGAATAGGAAGGCAAGGCCCAGTGCAGTGCCCAGAAGGTACTCAAGAAATGTATGCTTTTCATGGATGCTGTGTATGCCTAGGGTTGGCCCCTTGCAGGCCCCTGGACCCCAAGCAATGCGGCTGATGATGAGAGACCTAAACAGAAGCTTTCAGATGACAAAGACAGCAGGGCGCTGAGCAAGAGAAGGGAGGGCCCCTCAACAATCTCAAGTGGTTGATATGGCGGCTCCTGGGACAGTCTGTCTGCCACCACCACCAGGGAGTTCAGAGGGAGGAAGAGAAGCCCCGGACACCCAGGGGAGGGAGTGGGGAAGGCACAGCACCTGCACACTTCTCTCTAAGTCAGGCTGGGGCCTTCAAGTCCCAGTAGTCTGCCAGAGGGGAGGCCACCTTCAGGAGCCTGACCCTGGGGCCCAGCCACAATTCCTGACAGACCGTCCAGTGTTTGCTCATATACTTGATGTCTGTGGCCCTGTCTCTCCAGCCTGCCCTGTGGCCTCCCATGTCCTCTGGGAACCCTGGGCATTAGGGTTAGGAAGAGTAGCCCCTCCAAAAAAAGGCCTCTATTCACCAACTATTTTAAGCCATCGGGTGTTGCCTGAATGGTCATTCCCAGCACGAGAAATCTCTCTCATTGGATGGAAAATGGCTTTGCTCTCATTACAAACCCAGCTTCCCTGGAGTTTGCAAAGAGGGCTCTGGGTTGGCAAAATGCTTATTAATAAAGCAGGCAATCGGTAGGCAGGAAAGAGGGATAAATAGGGGGCAGGGCCCAAAGAACGAGAGAATGAATGGGAATTAATCCCAGGCTGAAAAGGTGAATGTTCTCCAGGTCCTCATCTTAACCTTGTGTATCAGGAAAGCCCAGGGGGACAGGGGCCTTGGGACCCTGACTGGATATGGGCATCCCTGACCCCTACTCCATTGGCAAGCACCAATCCCTCTTTTTGCGTAGATATCCGCACAGGCCCAAGTCAGTCCTATCTGCAGTTAGGTGGTATCTGACTCAGGTGATGGGGGAGGAGGCGGGTCCCTCTTCCTGGCTGGCAATCACACCTTTTGTCTGGGGGCAGAGACCCAGCAGCTAGTGGAGCTGGGACAATGGAGTGGAGTGGGGCTCTGGATAAGCTTGGGGGTCGCAGGATGGCTGCTCATCAGGCAGGACATCAGGCATTTTCTCTGACCACGACCAGCAAGGTCATTCTGCCTTGCCAGTCTAGATGCCTTGCCCAGGGTGCCCAGTCCTGGCCCACCACTTGGCATGAGGGACTGAATCCAGGGTTAAGGTGGGTACACAGGGCTCTCACCCTGAGCCTGAGGCCCAGTGACCCCAATCCTCCAGGGCCCAGCTCTCCCTCTGGCTCCAGCTTCCCAGGGACCAGAAGGCAGATATTAATGCCTGGCGTCAGCGCCAAAGGAGCTGGCCAAGCTAAGAGATCTGTCTCCTTTCCTGGCTATGCTCTGCAGGATGGCCACCCTGACTCTGCAGCCTTGGTGAGGGAGGTGGGATGTGTAGTTTAAGGTGGCAGAGCCCTGTCCCTGTTGGAGGCTGGGCTAGGCCAGGCTTGGAACACCTTTTCTGCCTGACTCAAATGCGGCCCAGAGCTGAGAGGATGGGAGCCCGAACACAGGAAAGTTCCCAGCGCGGTGCGGGAGGAGGTCTGGGGGTGCCTTGGAGTCTAGAGGCTCCCGGCTCTCTCTTGGAGCTCTCACAGCGCTAGGGAGGAAAGTTAACTCAAGTGGGGAGGCAGAAGCGGGTGCGACAGCTCAGGGCATCCACAGGATCACGCCAGGCCCCTTACCTGAAGTCGCTGTAGGGGTGGATAATCCAAAACCCCGCCGATTTAACTCGCTCTTGCTCGCGCTCCACGGCTTTCTGGCTGCCGAACATCCTCAGAGAGAATTTGTTGACCCCGGGCTGGAGCATGGCCCCAAACTGGCGCTGCATGAAGCCAGCCTGGCCCAGACGCACCTCAGCCTCGGGGAGGATCTGGTCGCCGGCGGCCGCGCCTCCCTCCACTTTTATAGCGGTGTCCGCCGAGGGCTGTTCACAGGAGGCGGAGGCCGGCTGCGGCGATTGCTGGGGCGGCGGCGGCGAGGCTGCGGGCTGCGCCGCGACGCCAGGGCGCTCGGGCTCAGCCGCCAGGCCTGGGGGCGTCCTGTCCTCGCGCGGGGACGCATCGCCCTCGGTGATGAGCTGCCGCTCCTCCGCGGAGTCATGCAGGTGCCCGTGGCCGCTGCTGCCCCCCGTTCCGGCGCCGCCGCCTCCCCGGCTGCCCAGCGACGCCAGGCTCCCGCGGAAGCGCCTGCAGTCGCCGTTCGTGTTGGACTTGCCCGCGCCGCGGGCGGGCCCCTCGCCGTCCTGCGCCCCGAGGGCCGCGCCCCGGGGTTCCGTGCCGCTCGCGGCCGCCGAGGGCGAGGGCAGCGGCCGCAGCCGGATGCTCCTCTGGCTGGAGTCCTGGCGGCCCCCAGCTCCCTCCTCCTCGGCGTCCTCTTCTTCGTCCATGATCCACGCCTTGGCCCCCACCTGCTGCGGGAGGCTGTAGAGCCGCTTGCGCATGGACGGCGGCAGCTTGTCCATGGTGCCAGGGGCCGGGGCCGGGCCGGGGACTGGGACGCGGGTGCGGCGCCGCCGACCGGCTCCAGGTCCGCCCGCCGGTCAGCCCGCCCGGGACACGTCCTTCGCCGCCGGCGCGGGGCCGCCTCAAGCGCCCATGCTTGGGCAGGCTGCGCGCGGCGGGGAGGCGCCCAGTTCGGCTCCGGGTCCCCGGCGTGCCGCGCTGCGCCCCCTCCCGGGCCGGGCTGGGCGCGGGGACCCCGCTCTCCCTCCCTTCCTCCCGCGATCAGGGGCGCGGCGCGCGGCCAGGCTCCAGGCGCCCCGCCCCCGCGAGGAACAATGAGCGCCCTGCTGGAGCGGCTCTGCGGCCGCGGCGCTCGGGGAGCCGCTCCGGAGCGCAAAGCTCACGGCTCGCGCGCCTCCGGGCGTGCGTCTGGCGGGCCGGCGAGCTGTCAGTCTGTCCTGGCACCGGGACTTTGTGGCCCGCTGCCCGCAAGCTCGCCTGGTCTCCTCGCAGAGCCCGGCGGGGCCGTCCCGGGGCTCCCACCGCAGCCGAGCACAGCCCAGCTGCCCGCCGGGTTTACATCAGCGGCCGCCTCCCCCAGAGCGCCCTCCGGCAGCTCTCCGGCTCCCGCGTCCCGGAATATTCATGAAGCCGCCGCAGCTCGCGGGTTGCCATAGGAGCGGCTCCAGCAGCCGGGCCTGCCTACCTGGGCTTCTTAAAGGGACAGTGTAGCGCGGGCCGGGGGCCCGAGGCCGGGAGGGGCTCCGGGGGCGGGCCCAGGGGGGGCGCAGGGCGGACTCTCGCCGGACCTTAGGGGCTGGGACCAGAGGTGTCCTTACTCCGGCGCCCACAAATATGTTTCCCTGGCCAAGGGCTTGGAGCGCGCCCCAAGTCTAGGGCTTCGGCTTCGTAGAGAATTCCCCATCCCAAGACTGGGGGGGCAGGGTCCCCGATCTCTCCTCCAAGTGTTGGGCTGCCCTTTCCCTGTAGGTTTTGCTTCTCAGGTGTCTCCGACCCTCCTCGCGGGAGGAGTGCGGGTCGTCTGGATGCGGAGACCCGGGTCTTCTCGTGCCCCGCCTAGAGAGGGGGTTTCCGGGAAATACGCTGCTTCGGGGGGCGTTCACAGGCTTTTCCCGTGACACGGGCAGGGGGAGAACCCCCGCAGGTCTTTCCCTAGAGGAGCCTCGCAGCTGCCGAGCGCGAAGGGCGTGGGGGAAACTCGGGGAGGCACAGGGTGCGCGGGTGGCACCCATCGCTTCGAGGTAAGACTTCGAGGAAATGCGCCTGCAGCAGTCATGGACGTGGGATCGGAACGCCGGATCCGGCGCACGCCTCTCCCCCGGGCGGTTCGGACGGGTGGTTCCTAGGCGAGCCAGCTGCAGCCAGGAGCCGGCAGGCGGGCCCTTCTGGAGACCTGGCACTCTGGGGCTGGCTTTGGACCCCCTTCTCCCTGGGTTCCCAGATAAATTGTGGCATCCCCTGTGTGGAGCAACGCTAGAGGACTTTTCCTCTCCACCCTGGCTTCCACCAAGCAGCTGCACAGCCCAGACCACCCTGGAACCCCGTCCTCCGGAGGCCAGCCAGCCGTGTGTCCTCTCTCCCCATATACACTCTCGGGTTTTATGAACGGTCTGCCTAGCTCAGGCTGAGGTATAGCTCTCCCCATCTCCAACACCCTAGGACAGCCTGACCCTCCCCAATCCACACAGGCCGGGCTGCCAGACCCTCTCTCCCTGCCCTGGGGGCAGTCCAGGTGGCTCACGGGGTTACTCAGATTCTGTCAGGGCGCAACACCTCCAGATTTAGCCCAGATGTAGGGGGAGGTTAGATGGGAGTTAGAGCAAAGCTGTCGACCAGCGAAACCTGAGTCAATGCCGAAGTGGATTCTCAGCAATGTCTGACTAGGAGGGAGGCAAGAAAGTCCCCTGGCCCTGCCATCTCTGTAAGGGATAACATGAAGTTTTTCCTCAAAGGAATTTTTAAATTCTCGTTCTTAGCCCACTGTGACGCCCACCTCTCCTTCCCCCCTCAATCAGGGCCAGAAATCTCCAGGGCAGGATGCGAGGCAAAGGCCACCTTGGTAGGGGCTTTTCTGCTCTACCCACTGGACTGCAAGACCTCCCACGGGAGGGGGGAGGGGATGCCTAGGGTGATGACATCACCCAGAGCTGGCATTTCTACTTTTGAGCAGCTCTGAGCTGACAGTTCCCTGCACAGATGCTGGGAGGCCTAATCCCTGAATGTCCTTGGGTCTCCTTGAGGAGTGTTCTTGACTGGCTGTGAGCCCTGCCTGCCCTGATGTGCCAGCCACAGGAGGGCAGGCCTCTTTTAACTCACTTCTTTGGGCTCCTGTGTCCGGCTGTTAGCTAGGCAGCCCTAACCTAGCTTCAGGAAGTCAGCTAGTGGCCTCTGGTGAGGGCGACCCTTCTAGAAAGCCTTCCCTGACCACCCCTTAGTCATGTCCCCTCTTTTGGTTCCACCAACCCCAGAACTGATTACATAGTGCAGTCCATTTCTGAGTCTGTGTCCACTTCTAGACTGAGCTCCCCAAGGGTAGGGATAGGTCCGACTCATCTTAGGGACCAGCACAAGGGCGAACAGAGAGCAGATTAATAAAGTCAACTCTGCAAATGAGAGAAGTTAAGCTAGTGGCACTGAGGGGAATCCTAGAGAAGGTGGAGGACACCAACAAGGTTCTGCCTCCAGGGGCACTGCTCCCACAGGCTGGCCAGTGGTAGAAAAAAAAAAAAATCACAGTAGAGTGGATTCCGATTCATAGAGACCCTATTCAACAGAGCAGAATTGCCTCATAGAGTTTCTGAGAAGTGGCTGGTAGATTCGAACTTTTTGATTAGCAGCAGAGCTCTTAACCACTGAGCCACCAGGACTCCAGCCAGGGGTCAGAGTCCCTTAATTCCTCCACCTCTAACACCTCGCTAGAAGCCCTGGTAATGCAGTGGTTAAAGCAATTGACTGCTAACTGAAAGATCCGTAGTTCTAAACCACCAGTAGCTCTGCGTGAGAAAGATGTGGTAGTCCGCTTCCATAGAGATTTATAGCTTTGGAAACCCTATGGGGTCACTATGAGTGGGACTCGATGGCAGTGGGTTTTTTGGGGGAGGGGTTAGCACTTCACTTACCCTCAATTCTGTTAGCACCACCCATTCAGGACTACCTAGGACCACCCTTGGGTGCAAAGAAATGACCTTTAGATAAATCAAGCCCCGGTAATCCCTGATGAGGGGGCATCTTCTGTCTCCTGTATGTGAAAACCCTAGTGGACGACATCATGGTATGCCAGCAGTCTGGGGGACAAAGGAGGAAGAGACCCAGGTCTTCCCCTTGGCGGGCTCCAAGTTGTGGGAGGGCAAGACTCATGGTTAGGAACTGAGGAGAAAACCCAAAACAGGAAATAAGTGTCTAAATTATGTCCCAGTCAGTGAGAGATTTGAGGAAGGGGACCTCACTGAGTTTGGAGTAGCTAGGGAGGGCTTCCTGGAGAAGGAGTCAGGTTTGGTCAGAGATATGTATCCATCACTTTACACCTCACTTGTTAAGCCACACAAAATTGTCGTTTTTGTGAATCAAAAATAGTCAACTTTCAGCAAATTCACATAGCTCAACCTAAAATTCTAACTCCCGTTCACAATCAGACAACTAAAGATCAGAGAGTTTAAATGACTTGCCAAAAGTCCCACAGCAAGAAAATAGTGGAGTTGGAACTCCAACCAAGGGCTGTACAGGTCAGGCTCTTCTCTACTGCCCAGCTGTCTCACAGGAGCAAAAGGGACAGAGTCAGGCACAGATGGAGAAGAAAGGGACAGTTCTGAGTCTGGTCTGGCAGAAGCTGAGAAAAGGTGAAGAACGGGGAGGGAATGGAGCCTCCGGCATTCATCTCTCCCCATTGCTCCACCTGGGACTCCCGCCCGCCCTCTCCTTTCCAGCACTGCCAAGAAGGCTTGGGTGGAGGCTGCTCCTGGTCTGGTGATAACATAGTATCCAGGGCCTGGGGACCCCAGGAAGGGGAAGGTCCAGCCTCAGGAGCGAGATAAGGAGAAGACGTGCTGTTCTCAACATCAGTGGGGGACTGGGCAACTCCGGGAGACAGATGGGCTCCCTGCAGGGCTGCGGGGGGCCTGCTAGGCATTCCTGAAATGCAAAACCCAGCAAAGATCTGGGTGTAAGAAAGGAGGCGGGCTGGAGAGGATGGGCTTCCTTCCCTGCGTACCCAGATAATGTTGTATATCAGTGAAATTCAGCAGGCCTGCTGGGGATGGGGTGGGGATGTAGCTGGTTATATATGTCAACCTCAGACCTTATTTGGTGGGGACCTGGATGGGCAGGGGAAGGAGGGGAATTTCTGGAAGTGTATTTGCCTGTGGACTGAGGGCTTTGTTCTTGCCTGGAGAGGCAGTTCCGCGGGATAGGGCAATGGCTCCCATACCCTGAAATACCAAGTTTTGGGCCAGTCCTGTATTTAAAAAAAAAAAAAAAATGAGAACAATGTAGGATATTTTAGTGTACGGTTGCCAACTGTCCTTTCTTAGAAGGCTGTCCTTATTCTAAGATTATATCCTTCCCACATTTTCTGTGTTAAAATGTCCTTTTATGAAATCATGGTGCTAGGAGATGGTATTTTTTTTATGTGCTCGGCTAAATAAAAAGTTGGCATAGGGTTCTGTGTTTGTTCCCAAAAATCACTTTTGAAATGTTACTAGGCTGGGAATCCCAAAAGTCTGGGAACCCCGTCTGTAAACAATAAAGCATGAGACAGGAAAACAAAAGCTGTGAAATGAAACCCTTCTCTGTCATTTACTGCCTGTGAATGCCTCAGTCTTCCTCCTGTGTAAAATGGGTTTAATGAGATGCACCTCACAAGTTCTTGTGAAGACAAAATGAGAAAAGGAATCCATCTAGCACAGTGTCTCATTTGTCTTAAGTTCTCAATAAACAATGAATGATGAATGAATGAAACCCACTTTGGAATCTGATTTAGGTCATATATTTGACTTTAAAATTACTGTTGGGATAAAAGAGATGTTATTATGAATTGAATTGTGTCCCCCCCAAAATATGTGTTGTAATTCCTAACCTTTATGCCTGTGGTTATAATCCCATTTGGGAATGAGTTGTCTTTGTTATGTCAATGAGACAGAATTAGTGTAAGATGTGTCTTGAGTCAATCTCTTTTGAGATGTTAAAAGAGATTAAACAAGTAGGGGAGCTAGCAGAGATGGGTTAAGATAGATGCCAAGAAACAGGAAGGTCTCCAGGGAACCAGGAAGCAGAAGCTGAAGAGATAAGGACTTTCCTCCAGAACCAACAGAGAGAGAAAGACTTCCCCTAGAGCTGACATTCCCAGTTTGGACTTCTAGCCTCCTAAAATGTGAGAAAATATTGAAGTTGTCAAGGATTTCATTTTACTTTGATCCATAATCAACAACCATAGAAGCAGCAGTCAAGAAATCAAAAGACACATTGCACTGGGAAAATCTGCTGCCAAAGTCCTCTTTAAAGTGTTGAAAAGCAAAGATGTCACTTTGAGGACTAAGGTGCACCTGACCCAAGCTCTGATCCTTTCAATTGTCTCATATGCATGGGAAAGCTGGACAATGAATAAGGAAGCCCAAAGAAGAATTGATGCATTTGAATCATAGTGTTGGCGAAGAATATTGAATAGCCATGGACGGCCAGAAGAACAAATCTGTCTTGGAAGAAGTATAGCTAGAATGTTCCTTGGAAGCGATGATGGCAAGACTTTGTCTCATGTACTTTGGACATGTTATTAGGAGGGACCAATCCCTGGAGACGGACATCATGCTTGGTAAAGCAGAAGGTCAGCAAAAAAGAGGAAGACCTTCAGTAAGATGGACTGACACAGTGGCTGCAACAATGGGCTCAAACATGGCAGGAATTGTGAGGATGGCGCAGGACCAGGCAGTGTTTCGTTCTGTTGCACACATGGTCTCTATGAGTCAGAACCGACTCGACAGCACCTAACAACAAACAACGAACTGTGAGAAAATACATTTCTCACTTCTAGTATTTCTGTTATAGCAGCACTAGATAACTAAGACAGAAATCTTGCTATACAGAATTGCTTCTTTTGAATTCCCCGTCCCTTAATAAGTCCTGGCCAGGTCCCCAGAAGGCAGGCTTTCTTCTTCTACCTAGGACAGGCACTTGATTAAGTGCAATTGTGTAGAACAGCAGAGGGAACTGGCCACGCCCTTGACCTGTGCTCAGGACCTCCTGAGAAGGCTGGGGGTGAGGTGGGGGAGGGTATCCATACAAGGCTTCATCATTCTGTTCAGTGTAGATATTATCCTGCCCAGGGTGTCTCCTGCTCTGCCGGGAGGGGATCAGGGACATGTAGACTTCCTGCTGGGACTAGGACTCAGAGAAAGAACATGGGAACCGGCAACATTTCCTCAGGTTTCCTGACAAAGATACTAGGAGGGGAAACATGGATCAAGCTGGATGTTGGATGTAGCTGTGTGGGGAAAACAGGCAGACAGCTGCCCAGCAGGGGTGGCTCCCAGTCTGGTCGAAGCAATGAGAGAGCATCCCAGAGGTTTGTAATCAAGAGTCAGAGAAAATGGCTCAGAAGCTCAGAGAAGTAGTGTCTCCTGAGTATGGTCTAGACAGGCTTCCTGGAGGAGGTAGAACGTAAAGGACGGTTTATAGGCAGGGGTCACTGTGAGTGTGTACGTGTGTGTGTTTATTACAGGAGAAGCAGTGCATGAAGTAGCCTGGCACGGGCAAGGGTACTGCTATAGTCTCTCAGTGAGGTAAACTGAGTCATTGTCAGGGGCTAGGGCTAGGGCAGGTATCTAACTTAGGGGCCTATGCTGGCCCTAGGAGAAGGTTTGCTCTCCCCATAGGAGAGTATCGGGCCTTCTGATCCGCTTCCTCCTAAAACGCTCATCCCCAGACTCTGGCTGCAATAAACATTGGGGCTCATGCCCACCCATCTCCCATATACATTAAGGCATCCGTGAAGAAGGAAGCCCCTACAGGCTCCATTTCCTGTTGGGCTTGCCACCTGTTTTTGTTTGTTTTTCAGTTCTGCCCAATTTCTCCTGAGTTATTGTGTTGTCCCCTGGTCTTTCTCCTGCCTCTGTGCAGAGCCCTATCTGTAAGCACTGGGGCCCAGCAGAGCCCAAAGCCACAAAGCCCTTTTGCCCCCCAGCCAGCCCTGGCCCCACTGCCTTTGGTCTCTTCACCCTCCTCAGCTTGCACTCTGCTGCTCCCTCTGGGTTCTGCCAGGGCCCTGACTGGAACCTCGTGCCCCCCACCCCTTCCCAGGGAGCCTGGGGAAAGATGTGCTGACAGCTCAACCAGGCCTGGACTGTGTCTTTGTGTCCCGATGAGGCTCCGGGACGTCTGGGCCACCTGGACTCGGAGCCAGGCTGGAGAGTGAGGCGCTGGCGGGGGGAGCAGCCCCTTGAGGTGCTGGCTGAGCTAAGCTGCCCAGAAGTAAGTATCAGAGACTCCTCTGTGCCAAGTCTGGAATTCACAATTCATGAGGGCAGAGGGGAGTTCAAAAAGGGGCCCCCAGGGGTGGTTCCGACAGCTTGGGCTGAAGGATTCTGGGTGGGAAAGAGGGAAGAAGATGAAGGGATGGGCTGGGGGAGGAGGAAATAGGCTTGGCAAATGGGTGGGGAAGAGGAGTGAGAAGAGCTGGGAGATGGGGTGTATCCAGGGAACCCTGAGATGGGCCAAGAAATGCACTCGGCTCACTGTCCCCCATTAACACTGCTGCCCCCTCTGCCAAGCTTTGTCCATGCCACCTTCCCCGCCACAGCCCCCGGTCCTCTCCCCAATTTCCCTACATTTTCTTCTCCCCCTAATTTCACATCATTCCTTTTATTTCTTCAATCATCCAGCCATTTCTGTATCTAGCAAACTTTTGGGTATTGACTATATGATGCTATAAGAGTCAGCCCCCAATCTCCAGGTACCTCGGGGCTGTGGCAAGAATAAGACGGATGCAAAAGCTCATGTAAGGAAATCAGGGACAAGGACTGTAGGATGTGGACAAGCAGCTTGGGACAGCAGAGGAAGGAGGAGGACAACCCTGGAGGAAGGAGCGGAGGAGCCAGTCATGTTTGAATGGGTCTTTGGAGAAGGCACATATGATTTGGAAAACTGGAGGCAGAGGGGTGGGGCATGCCAGGTGAAGGGTGCGGTATGAAGAAGAGAGAAGCAGAAGAGAAGTCCATGTCCTGGGATGGATGAGCTGTCTGGCAAGACTGCAGCTCTGGTGATCAGAGGAGTAAGCACCAGGACAGAAAGATAAGCTGAGCTCTGGAGGCATTGGGGAGTGACTGGAACTTTATGAGCAGCCATTGTTAGGTGCCATCAAGTTGACCCCCGATTCATGAACACTCCATGCACAATGAGATTAGGCTGTTGTGATTGTAGGGTTTTCATTAGCATATTTTTTTGAAAGGAGGTTGCCAGGCCTTTCCTCCTAGTCCATCTTAGTCTGGAATATCTGTTGTAAACTGTTCAGCATCACAGCAACACACAAGCCTGCTACTGACAAATGGGCAGTGGCTGCGCCTGAGTGCGTTGGGTGGGAATTGAACCTGGATCTCCAGCATAGAAGGCAAGAATTCTACCACTGAACCACTGCTGCCCTCTTTTTGAGCAGAGAACCAACTTAAGGCAGGCTGGGGCTTTGAAGAGGCTTGTGCCCTGGGTGCCGAGCCCTGTGCTCAGCTCTACGATAAGTAAGCAAGAAAAGAACACAAGAATAAGACACAGTCCTTGTTCTTGGAAGCTCACAGTAGGACCAAAGAGATGAAAGTAATGCCACAAAACCATTCAGTCACCTGCCTGAGGCAGGGGCCTGGACCCCAACCCCTGTGGGCACGTGGAATGGGCCACAGCCAGGCTCAGGCGGCTGGCTTGGGAGATCTGCTCTTCAGCTCCCTGTGAAGCACATCTTTTGTAAGGGCCCCATGGCCCAGCCTCCCTCCCACAAGCCCTGCACATCAGGATAACCTGCTATTACATGAACCTTCCGCTGGACGCCTTCCAGAAAGAGACAGTTCCTCTGTGTAATGAGAGCTGTGCCCCACAGGCCCCCCGGCAGGGCCCAGAGCAGAGGCAGAGCCAGGGAGAGGGCGATAGAGGCTGTGACAGGGGCTGTGACGGATGCTATGATAGAGGCTGTGACAGGGCTATGATGAGGCTGTGACAGATACTATAATGGGGGCTGTGATACAGGCTACAATGGAGACTGTGACGGGGCTGTGATAGAGACTGTGACACGAGTTCTGACAGGAGCTTTGACAGGGGCTGTGGCAGATATTATGGTGGGGCTGTGATAGAGGCTGTGACAGAGACTGTGATGGGGCTGTGACAGAGACTATGATGAGGCTGTGATAGACACTGTGACAAAGGCTGTGATAGAGACTGTGACAGGGGCTGTGACAGAGACTATGATGAGGCTGTGATAGATGCCATGATAGGCACTGTGACAGAAGATGTGATAGAGGCTGTAGCAAAGACTGTGCTAGTGGCTGTGACAGACACTGTGACAGGATGGGGGCCGTGACAGGGCTATGACAGATACTATGATGGGGCTGTGATAGAGGCTGTGACAGAGACTGTGATGGGGCTGTGACAGAGACTATGATGAGGCTGTGATAGATGCCATGATAGGCACTGTGACAGAAGATGTGATAGAGGCTGTAGCAAAGACTGTGCTAGTGGCTGTGACAGACACTGTGACAGGATGGGGGCCGTGACAGGGCTATGACAGATACTATGATGGGGCTGTGATAGACATCGTGACAGGGCTGTGACAGGTGCTGTGACAGGATGGGGGCTGCGACAGACACTGACAAGGGCTGTGACAGAAGCTATGATGGGGGCTGCGATAGACACTGTGACAGGACCTATGATAGAGGCTATGACAGGCTGTGACAGAGGCTGTAATAGATACTATCATGGAGCTGTGACAAGAACTGTGACAGGGTCTGTGAAAGGGATTGTGACAGGGACTGGGTCAAAAATATAACTAAGTCTGGAACCACAATCAGAGTTGGGACAATAGCTTGTGGAGCCCAGGCCCACACTTCCCACAGTCGACGGAGCAGTTGGCAGTGACAGCAGCAACACGGCAAACACGTGGGCCCAGCCAGACTCAGGCATTTGTGGAAATGCCGACAGGCTGAAGCTGCCACAGGAAGGCAGGGAGATGCCGACAGGCTGAAGCTGCCACAGGAAGGCAGGGAGAGGGAGGTGAGTGAGGCGAGATCTCACCCAGCTCTGGCATGAATTCCTGTGTGTCTGTGGGTAGTAGGTTTCTGACACTTTCTGGGCCTTATTTCCTTACCTACCTCAGGGAGAGAACAGGTTACGGAGTGAGATAGGTGCAAACATGTGGACTGACTGAGGGTCCCTGTGAGGCTCCGAGTTGTCGCAAGGTTCTCTGAGTCTCCACAGCCTCGCCAAGTACAGCCTGTAGCCTGAATAAATAATGTGTCTTCCACGTTTACATACAACCATTTCCCCCATGTGAGGGAACGTTATTGTGATGAACAAAATGCAGCTTCATTTTAACGTATAACTGAATTAATAATATTGGTGACAACTAACATTTGTGGAGAGCTTGCTCTTTGCCAGGCACCATGCCAAGTGCTTAGCACGGATTAGCTCATGTAATCCTCACTGGAGCCCTGTCAGGTAAGTGGTATTATCCCCATTTTACAGATGACTAAATTGAGGCTCACAGAGGTTGACTAACTTGGCCAAGCTCCCACAGATAGAGGAAGAGCCAGGGTTTGAAGGTAGTTACGCCTCACCCAGTCTGTGTCTGCCATTAGTAGCTCTTTCTATCACAACTGCCATTGTGTCAGATATATTTTGAAGTTCTGTAGTCAGACTTTTTAAAGTGAAAAAGGGGTACTCATACTTGAATTGACTGGGATCTGCTGGGAAGCGCTCCTTCAGTCCATGGGCATAGGTCCATGGGTGATACAAATGGTTTTTGCTCAGCAAGTCACCTAAAGGTTGTCAGTTTGAATCCACCCATTGGTACCATGGAAGAAAAACCTGGCAACCTCCTTCCATAAGATTCCAACCAACCAATCAACCAGTTGCCATCAAGTTGATTCCAACTCATGCCCTGTGGAGCACAGTTCAAGGACTATAGTTGTTGCTGTAACTTTTAGTCAGGATCAAACTCACCAATGTGGGTTGTAAACAGCTCTGGCCTGGAAGATGCTCGGAGCTTGGAGGTCGTTGTTCTCCTCTCACGACGCTGACACCACAGGCTTTTCTGATGACCCAACCCCTTATCTCAAAGCCCTTCTCAAGCCATGTCCAGAAGGGAAAGTCTCTGCCAGCCACTGGAGAAGACAGGACCTCAGCCTCTTCACAGAAGGCCCCCTCCTCGCTGTCCTTGAAGGGAGGAACTTCAGTCTCCCAGGCTCTCCCACCAATGGTCAGGAAGTGAAGTGGTCACTCACTGCTTCTCCCAGACCATCCCTTCTCCCCTTCCCATGAAATACCTGCTCGTCTGAGGCTCCCACAGCCAGTCACCTCATGAGTATCACCCTGGGATCATGCCCGCCTGGCTTCCTCTCCACCTCAATTCCTGCCTTCATCGCGGGGACTTCTGGTGAACTTTGGCCTTGACTTCCTGGTCTTTAGTGACCTTCCTCTCAACTTTAGCCACTGGCTCCCGTGGTCGAAACCTAGAACTGCTCCACCTGTAAAATCTGAAGTTTTAGCACCCCATTCTGACCTCAGCCTCTGCTCCTTCCAGCCTGGACCCTCCCTTCATCCCTTATACAGACAGGGCATCATGTGCTCTGTCTGTCTGCCCCTGCTGTCCTCAATCCCTTCTCTCTCAGCTTAGATTCCAAGGTCTCCCACTTCAACCTTCATCTTGCCAGTGTCCTCAACTCCCTTGTCCCATGGTCCTTTTTTTCTGCCAAACTGGAAATGCCAACCCTGGATCAATCCCATTAGCTACCCTTTCTGCAAATACATCAGCTGCAGCAGACCTGCTGGGGCAGCCAGAGGAAATCACAGGGCTGCACAGTCTCATGCTTCCCCAGGTGCAGGGTCCTTAATGTGCCCCAGTGCTGCCTGGCAATCTGATTATATTTCCTTATCACATTGTTTGCATCCTGTTCCATCAGTTATTTCTTTCCTATTTTCAATCTCTACCTACAGGATCTTTCCCATCAGTGTTTAAACCTGGTCCAACCTCTCTATACAGAAAAGTCCTTTGTGAGCCCCACTTTCCCTTTTGTTTTCCAATCACACTTAAACTCCTTGAAAGGGTGGGCTTCACTTGCTTCCTTTCTGAGCTCTCCACTCATTCCTCAACCCACAGCAATCAGCCTTTGGTACCCACTGTGTTTTCAGCAAGGCCATGAATGACCAACCTCATTATGATTGAATCCACTCTTCATTCCTTTCCTCACTTGACCTTTCAGCATTGTGTGACACTGCTGACCACTCCCCTCTTCCCCGCTTCTTGAAACATCCTCTTTCTTTCCTTGGCTTCAGGGACACATACTCTTCTGATTATCTTTCTCCATCCCTGGGCAGTCCTGTTTCCTTTGTGTCTCCTCTTCGTCTGCTGGCTCCTCAGACGTTGACCCGATCCCTGTCTCTGTTGCATGCCCTTTCCTTTCCCATGTGATTGCCCTCCCTGGATACTCACCTTGTTGGCTTCAGACACCATCCTTGTCTTCAGCTTAGACTTCTCCCCTGGGCTCCAGGTCTATGTGTTCAACTGCCTCTTGGACACCTTATAAGCACCTCACACTCTAAATGTCCACACACCAGTGTTCTCCAAAGACCCCTATTCTTCCCAACCAATGAACGACACCACTATCCATCCAGTGGCTGAAGCCGGAAATACCATTCCTACCTCCTTCCTCTCCTTCCCCACCCCAGAGCCAATTGATTCCTAAAGTGTCATTATTTCTCCTTCATAAATATGTCTACTTCTTATCTTGTCCACTGACACAGCTCCACATTATTTCTTCCTAGGGAATGACAATAGCCTCCTAACTGGCCTCCTTACCTCCAGCCTGTTATAATCCATTATTCATGATGCTGCCAGAGTGGTTTTCCAAAAATGTAAATCTGGGCATATCTGCTTAAAACAATTCAATAAATTCCACTGGTTTTAGGATAAAGTCCAAACTCCTTAACTTGGCAAATAATCTGCTTTATGGCGGCCATTACTTCTTCAGCCTTCCCTCTCACCAGTGCCCTCCTTACCCTTGCTCTCTATACTCATGCACTTTTATAATGTTTTCTGCTTGATTTCGGCCCTAGTGAAACTGGGTTTTAACTTTTAACCTCCAGAACTGTAAGAGAATAAATGTGTGGTGTTTGGAACCACCATGTGTGCGATAATTTGTTACAGCGGCCATAGGAAACTAATACAGTCCTTCTTCCCTTCCTCCCCCTGCCCATCTCCCCACCAACTTTCTTTTGAGTTGGATTAAACCCCTGGGAGAGGCCAGACGCCAGAAGGATATAGAAGACCATTCTTCTCATTCCTCCTTGAGACCCAGTGCCCTCTGATTCCAGGGGGTTGTAGCTTTGGGAGCGTTGGAAGGGGACACATCCTCCATGAGGAAGTCACACATAGGGCACTGTAGGAGTGGGTGCGAGGCTACCTCTAGCAGCTTTGCTGGCAATAGGCACTGAACTAGGACAGGAGAGGAAGAATTCCATAGAGACCATATGGGGATTGGGGCTGACAGGGTGATACTTCAGCGTATGTGGGCTCTCTTTTTGGAACTCTCAGAAATACGTGTGGCAGAGGAGGAAGAGGGCAGAGGTCCTGTAGGTGCAAGAAGAGAAAAAGCAGGAACGCTGGGTTATGGATGCTAATGGAGTGTTATTTATAGTCAGTGACTGGGAGGGTCTGATAACATTGGTGTTTCATGACTCTTCTAGCTGACTCCTAGTGGCTCTCCTCCCCACCCCCCACCTTTACGCAAGGTGCCTGGTTAAGCAAATAATGATTTCCAAACTCTTTTCATCTTCTTCTCCCATTTGCATTTGGTTTTTATCTTTTTCTTATTGTGTTCCAGGACACTTTCTGTATTGAGGGGAGTATCCACTTTTATAGAGGCACAGGATCTCTAAAATATAGGAAAATCACACAGTACCAGGAATCATGGCCCAGCCCATGATTATCGCTGCAAATAGCCATTCTCCATCCACCCCCCCGTTTATTATTTATTTTAACTTGTGTTATGAAATTTTTGCCATGCAGAAACTTTAATCTTTATGCATTCAAGCTTATCAGTCTTTCCTTTCATAATATCTGACTTAGAGGCCACACTTAAAGCCCTTTTTCCCTCAGGAAATATTCACTGAAATTTTCTTATCTATAAATAAATTTTTGTATACATATATAATCCATCTTTTCCTTATTAATTAGAAACACCTCATTTTCCATATACTAATTCTAAATTTTTGTATGTACATAGATATATATTTCTAGATTCTATATCTGTTCCCGAAGGAGTCCTGGTGGTACAATGGTTAAGTGCATTTGACTGCTAACCAAAAAGGTTGGAGGTTCAAACCCACCAGCCAGTCTGCAGGAGAAGGATGCGGCGATCTACTTCCTTAAAGATTACAGCCTTGGAAACCCTATGGGGCAGCACTACTCTGTCCTGTATGGTCACTGTCATGGATTGAATTATGTGCGCCCAAAAATGTGTATCAATTTGGCTGAGCTATGATTCCTGGTACTGCGTGATTCTCCCGTATGTTATAAATTCTGCCTCTATAATGTTAATGAGGGAGGATGGGGGCAGTTGTGTTCATGAGGCAGGACTCAGTCTACAAGATTGGATTGTCTCTTGAGGCACTCTCTTGAGATATAAAAGAAAGAAGTGACTAGAGAGATAGGGGGACCTCATACCACCAAGAAAGCAGTGCCAAGAGCATAGTATGTCCTTTGGACCTGGGGTCCCTGTGCAGAGAACTCCTAGTCCAGGGGAAAATTGATGAGAAGGCCAGCAGAGACAGAAAGTCTTCCCTTGGAACTGACACCCTGAATGTGGACTTTTAGCCTACTTCACTGTGAGAAAATAAACTTCTCTTTGTTAAAGCTATCCACGTGTGGTATTTCTGTTATAGCAGCACTAGATGACTAAGACAGTCAATACGAGTTGACGGCACACAACGGCAACAACAACATCTGTTCCATTGATTTGCTTCCCTAGTCTCCATTCCTCCCTGCCCCAGATTTCTGTAACAGACTATTACCTTAAATAACAATAATAAGAGGAGTCTCCCCCCTCTACCACTCTTTGTTTTCAGAATTTTCCTAGCTATTTCTTGTGAGATTGACTATAAAATTATTTGGCCATGTTAATAAAGCATGTTGGTATTTTGATTAGAATTGTGCTGAATTTATATGCTAATTTAAGGGAAATAGAGATTTTTATATCAGGGCATATCTCCTCCAAGAGGAAGGTCTGTCTCTATTTAAGTCTTCTTTTGTGTCTGAGAAGAGTCACGCTGTGGTTTCAGCCCTGGTGCAGCTTTTTCTCTCATTTTTGTTTCTTTTTGTTCATTTCTGTCAAGTTTGGGGAGGGCAGTGTGGTAAACCTGCATTTAAACCACCATGATTCCCAGAAGTCTTTAGTTTCGCGCTGAATTGAGGGTGAAGGCGGGGGTGATGAGCTGAAGCTCTGTGTGTGGGTGAAATTCCAAAGGAGATTAAATGATAAATGAGAGGAACAAAACCTTGCAAAGCTCCAGCATTTATGGGGCAAGAGAACCTGGTAAATGTGGATGAGAGAAAGCACATGGAAGGGTGAGGCGGGAAATGAGCAGAGCGATGTCAAGTATGCCAGAAAAGGAGGAAAGTTCAAGAAGGGCATAGTCAATGGAGTCCACTGTCACAGGGAAGTGTGGGGAATGAAGACTATAATGGCGCTGTGGATGTAGGGTGACCACATTATTTAATGTTTAAACCTGGACAATTTGAGAAGACTCTGAGACAACAGGGGTAAATCAAGATTATTCCAGAAAACTGGGACATATGTTGACCCTAGTTAGTGGAGACCTCTGAGAAAGTAATCCTAGTGGAGGGTGGCCAAGATGTCCAGGTTGTGAGGGCTGGGGAATCAAGAGAGTGAGAGCAGTCTGTTCTTTCTGGAAATTTGGTCACAATGCAAGGAGAGAGTTGGATAATAGCTATACAGGAGTTCAGGTTGAAGGAAGGTTGTCTGCTTGTTCTCTAGGCTCTGAGAGATTTGTCTGGGGAGGGAAAGGATTTAGTAAAGAGAGAGAGAAAATTAAGATGCAAGATACAGGAGGGATAATTAATAAAGAAAAACCAGTTCCTGTTGAGTTGTTGCCGACTCCTGGTGCCCCCATGAGTGCCAGAGTAGAACTGTGCTCTATTGGGTTTTCAATGGCTGATTTTTCAGAAGTAGATCACCAGGCCTTTCTTTCAAGATGCCTCTGGGTGGACTCAAACCTCCAACCTTTCAGTTAGCAGCCAAGAACGTTAACTGTTTGCACTACCCAGGGACTCCAATTAACAGAGAAGGCGTGAAAGAGGGAAAGGGGCAATGCCAATGGCATACAGAAGCTGTGGGGTTGGCCTGGAAAAGGAGGAAGGACAGCTTCTGATATGAGAGGCAAATAAAAGGATGCATGACAAACCAGAGAAAAGTTGAGGTGCAGAAAAGGAGACTTGAGGAAACTCATTTAACTTTTCCAGAATGGTTGTTGAGAAGGAGGTAGGCAAATCTGTATGGGGCAACGAGCCTCCAGGAGGATGGAGTGGGAATGCTGACCCTTTCCCTTTGGGGATCCACACAGTTAGACTATCTCTGATGGACTGAGAATGTTCTGAATGAGGTCTGCTGGTGGTAGGAATTGACACAGGCTAACCAAGCTCAGCGCTCAGTGCTAGGCCCCAAGCTAGCAGGGTTCTGGCTGGTGTATGTCTGGAGATGGAAGCCTCTCCCATCCTAGATGCTTTGGCATGTTGGCATCTTTGTCCACTGGAGAACTACAGCAATCTCTGTAGAAATCTGGACCAGCGAGGACATCATTGCATTGGTGGACAAGAATGTTCAGACTGCAAGACCAGATTCTATAGTGTCACCTTGGGGAGGCCACAGAAGCCACAGCTAATCAGAGGTTCCAGTTATCTCTTTGCCTGACTTTGGAAGAGCCAGCCCTTTGGATTCAGGAAGTCCTTGGTGTTCTTGGGCAATACAGGGTGGAGAACGACGATGAGAAAGAAATACTAGATTTCAGATGTCACCACCTGCCCCATGGGAAGCCAATAGTCAAACGCACCTCTCTGCCCAGCACAGCAGGGTTGTCTCTCTCCCAGGAGCAGCACCTTGGCCAAGCAGCATGAGGAGTGAAGTGGGACAGGTGAGGAGGGAGGGTGCTCCCCTGCCCCACCCCATGCCCATGTGAAGACTCCACACCAACCATGGTACCTACTGGCTCATCTCTGAGCTTCCCGCAAAGATGATCTGGAGGGGACTGTGATTTATCCCCGTCTGACTCATGATATTCCATAAATATTTGTTAAATGAACAAATGAGTAACTGAGTGAATTAATTAATTAACTAATTTTGTGGGCACAAAGGCCCTAAATGGCTGGATGAGGAACTAGAATCTTTTTAGATCAGGAGCATGTAGATAAAAATACCTACAGTGCCTTGCTGTGAGTAAAAAAGATGCCAAGATGCCAAGATTTGTGACAGTGATGACAAATTTTTATGCACTAATCATGTTAAAAGTTACTTGACAAAAAAAAAAGAAGAAGAAGAAGTCTTGCCATATACTAGAACCACAGATTATCAAGTCCAACAAAGTCCAAAGTTTAAATAAGAAAAGTGAGATCTGGAAAGAGAACAGAGTGTATGCAAAGCCACTAGGGTGGCAGAGTTAAAGGAAGAATTTAGGCCTCTTGCCTCCCAGTCCCTGCAGAGCTCTTCCCACCATCCATGCTACTTTAGCAGTGTGGTTGGGGACCTTCCGCTCTGGACCAGATTTTCTTATAAATAAATATTGATCTGGCACCCAGTATGTGCTATGTATCTACTCCGTGCTAAATAAGTTGCTAGGTGCTCAGAATATAATGGTGAACCATCGCTGCCTTGCTGGTGCAAGAGTTAAGCACTCTACTACTAACCAAAAGGTTGGTGGTTCAAACCTATCCAGTGGCTCTGCGGTAGAAAGAGCTGGCGATCTGCTCCTGTAAAGATTATAGCCTAAAGGACCCTGTGGGGCAGTTCTACTCTGTCACATGGGGTCGCTATGAGTCAAAATCAGCTTGATGGCACCTAACAACAACTGTTGCCTTAACAGGAGAAGAGACAGGCAATTAACGAGGCAATCATGATATGGGAAGTGCACCAGGCTTTGGGAGCCCAGAGGAGGGCCACCTGGCCCAGTCTTGGGGCAAAGGGTTAGATGCTGGGGGAGCTAGGGGTAGGAAGCAGACACTCAGCACAATCCTCCTCCAGCCTTTCCAGGGACATCTGTACCACATTCCCCGTCTTGTTCTGTCTCCTGCTTGCCTGTGAGTGTCAGGGGTCCAGGCACTCCAGATAACAGTTACACCTCAGTGGCTAAGGAGACAGATAAGCAGGACAGGCTGCTCAGAAGGAGGAGCCTCAGGCAGAGGCAGCAAACTCCACAGGGAGACCTTGGGAAGGAAAGGACCTGTCATTCTGCTTGAGGGGTTATGGGGGAATGGTGTGGGCTTCCGAGCCCCAGAACCCTCTCAGCAAGCCCTTCTAGGATTCTCTCAGCAGGCCCTTCCATCCCCAGGCAGCCATGCTGGGTTTTCCCCTTCAAACATGAATCTCAGTCACGTTTTAAAGCCAAAGCTTCTCTAGGAGGCCCTGGATGACTCGCATCCTCCTGGTCTCCTTTTCCATCTCCCCCCTCCCATTGGCTGACTCTCCACCTTGTTGATGACAGGCCCCTCTAGCCTCACTAGCTCACCCGGAGCCATTTCTTCATTTGGCTAGCTCCTGAAATTCGGTCTCTTCCAGAGAGGCTTTGGAGGCAGAGGCAGAGTTGGAGAGAGAAGGATCTCTGTGCCCCTCTTTCTCATCATCCTCATTCCGGTACTAGCAGTAAGAATAACATAGGCAGGGGAGCCTATGTATCAGCCAGGGTCCCTATGGGAAATGGAGGCCATATTCATACTAGGCTATGGAGGACAGCTGCACAAAGAGACTACATATGAAGGGAAGCCAGGAGGGATGGTACAGGACCCTACCTAGAAACAGCAGGAAGCAGTTTCCACTCCTGGGCCTAAAAGGGCAAACAGGGAGCAACCACTGAAATCTGGAGTGAGAAACAATACAGAGAGGCCCTCTGAAAGAAGCTGTGGCCTTTCATAGAGAGACACACTCCATCAACAGTGGCCTGAGAGGTAGGGTGCCAGGGCATACCCCAACCTCTGTCTCTTCCTTCCCTCTGGTCTCCTGCGGTGTCTTCCATTGGCCAAACCCAACTAGAAGTGAGGGCAGGAAGCCCATTGACGCAGTCAATAAAGGTCAGGTTTGGGCACACTCCAGTAAAAGGAGTGGCCAGTGGACCCGGAGGGGCACACCAAAGGTGTCCAGCTCTGACTGTGTCGGGCACTGTGCTAATGCCTCACAGGTACATCTCATTTAATGGCCCTAACAACTCTAGGAGGCCGGTGTTATTTAGTAATAAATAGAGAAGGAATCTGAAGCTCAGAGAGGTTAAGGAACTTTCCTAAATCACTCAGCTAGTGAGTGGATGGGAATGTCCTGTATTGGCACTGCCCAATTCAATAGCCACTAATCACATGCAGCTACTGAGCACTTGGAATGTGGTTAGTGCAACTGAGGACCTGAATTTTAAATCATTTTCATTTAATTGGCCATGTGTGGCTGCCCTATTGGACAGCGCAGGTCTAGATCTCACTAAGTGGGTCTTTGGTTGTTGGATTTCCCTGAGGGAAGAATTGCTGATGGTGTCACTCTGCAGCTCACAAAACTTTTGGGAGGCTGGGCTGGTTGACAGGGTTATGGGGATGAGGTTGGGGTACTCTTGGGCTGAAGAAAGATATATAAGCATTTAATTATCTTCCCCCATCTCAGGCTGAAGAAGTCACCAGATACACCCTTCTACCCTCACTTCGGCAGGAGCCGTCACAGAGATAAGAAGGCTGTGGGTCAGCAAGATGCTGACTGGGACAGCGTCCTAAGGGAAAGGAAGCAAAGAAACTTGCATCACCTTTCCCAGCTGGACATGCTGGTTCAAATAACCAACCAAAAAAAAAAAACCAAACCCAGTGCTGTCAAGTCGATTCCAACTCATAGCAACCCCATATGACAGGGTAGAACTGCCCCATAGGGTTTCCAAGGAGCACCTGGTGGATTTGAACTGCTGACTCTTCGGTTAGCAGCCATAGGACTTAACCACTATACCACCAGGGTTCCCGGTTAAAATAACAGGTAGTCCTAAATCAGGCCTCTCAGAGATTTAATTTGCTACTCGGCAGGCCCTGGGCACTTTTCACGCTTCTTGATCAGGAGTTCTTATGTGGGCTATTAGGGTTCCATGCATGGGCTAGGGCGAGAGGGTCTCTGAAGCCCCTGCAATTGCTGGTAAAATATTGTGAGCTTGCAAGTGTCCTTGTTTCCGGGAGAAGGTCCGCAGATTTCATCCAATTCCCAAAGGAATCTGTGACACACAAAAAGTTGGAGAACCACTCATTCAGGTCCTTGGAGGAGGAAGCAGTGTTCTGCTTGCCTGCCTTCTCCCGCAAGGACCCTCCCTTCCTCTAGGTTTCTTCCACTCCTGTAGTTCAGCAGGCAGCCTGTCCCTGGAGCCAACGGGGCTGTGTGCCTGTCTGCTCACCTGGACACAGCACTGAGCCTCTATCTACTGCCCTATTTAGAAGCTGCTGAGCCGACTGCAGAAATCAGGTCTGTGTCTGTCCCCTCCAGAGGTGGCCAGGTTTTGAGGAGACGTGTGGGCAAAGGACCTCCAAATCCTGAATCTTTAGGCTTCTCAAAAGGAGCAGGAGTTCTGTAATGAGAGTCATGCATTCAGCCTTGGATCTGTGTCACTTTGGATGAGTTAATGAACCTCCCTGAGGCTCTACTTCCTCATCTATAAGATGGGAGAGAATAATGCCTCCCTATAGCGTTTTTTTTTTTTTTAGGGGTGTTGCGAGGATTAACTGAAGTAATGGTTATAAAATGCCAAGCACTCGATAAATGTTAGCTGTTATCTGGCACAACTGGATCCAGAAATTTTCTCTACAGTGTCCCCAGCAGGAGGTTGTCCAGCTCTGCCTAGAGAGCTGCTGCCTCCTGAGGTGGCCCAGCCCCCATTTGGACAGCTCTGACTGTGAGAAAGTTCTTACGTCAGTGTCAGTCAGGAACTCTGAGTTGAACTGACAGAAGCTGGCTCACCAAAAAAGGCAATTTGTTGGCCCAATAAATTGGGAAGGGCAGGAGCGGAGCTAACCTCAAGGGCTCTAGAGACCCAAACAATGTTGTCAGGACTTCCCCTCCTCCCTACCGCAAACAACTCTTAGCTCCGTTGTTCCTTGTGAGTCAAGGAGAAAGCAACCAACAGCTCCCAGCTTATATCATCACAGCCTAGTGAACCCAGAGAAGAGAGCTTCTTTTCTCCAGTGACCACACATAAATTCCCAGGGAAGAATTGAGACTGGCCAGACTTGGATCATGTACCCATCCCTGAGCCAATCACTGTGGGCAGGGCCATGGGTCATGATGGCTGGTCCGGCTTTGTCACATGACCCAGGGGTAGGAGACAGGGTACTATGAATGGTAGCCACATTGGAACCATATGGAGTATGAGGGTAGGTCCCCCAAATGAAGGACTGTGGTTTCTAGAAGCCTGATTGTCTGCCCTAACAGCCTTCCCTCAGCACCAGCACTAGCTCTATCCTCCTGGCCTGCATAGGACAAGGTGGCTCACTCAGCGGAGTCAGCCCCTCACAGATATGAAGAGTCTTTTCTCCAGGTTAAGTTGTTCTCATCCTCCATCTCTCATCCTCCCTTACACCTGAGCAGAAGGCAATAATCTGGTTGGAAGTTGGAATGGGGGCAGGACTTGAGAAATATCAACTGGGGAGATGATGAAAATAATGGAGGGTTTTAGTGGCCGTTAACCCACCATTTCAAACCTACCAGCTGCTCCACAAGAGAAAGATGTGGCAGTCTGCTTCTGTTAAGGTTACAGCCTTGGAAACTGTATTGGATAGTTCTACTCTGCCCATAGGGTCCCTTTGAGTCAGAATCAACTCAATGGCAATGGGTTTGGTTTTTGGTTTTAGGTGCTAGCCATGGAAACCCTGGTGGCATAGTGGTTAAGTGCTACAGCTGCTAACCAAAGGGCCGGCAGTTCAAATCCGCCAGGTGCTCCTTGGAAACTTTATGAGGCAGTTCTCCTCTGTCCTATAGGGTCGCTATGAGTCGGAATCGACTCGACAGCACTGGGTTTGGTTTTTGGTTTTAGTGCTAGCCACTGACCTGGTGCTTCCTTTAGTGACACAAGAGGAGTTGACCAGGGGAGGAGGGACAATGAAGGAGGGGTATATGGGTGGGAGGAGGAGGGGGCTAAGGAGGAGGAACAAAAGAACTGTGATTGGAAGAGGGGAGAAAGAGAAAATAGGAAGAAAGGGAGGCGACAAGAAGAATGGGGAGAAAGCTTCAGCTGAGAGCTCTCAGGCTGGGACGTACAATCAAAGACTTAAAAAGGCTGGGAGCCATCCCGTGGGTAGCCAAGTCAGGCTTCCTGGAAGAGGTGGCCTAGAAGGATAAAGAGGACTACAAAGCCGGATTCTGACTCTATGAATCAGCTGCAGGAAGCATAGAACCATCCCAGATTGTTCAACTGAAGAGTAGTGGGCAGGCTAGCAAGGGAAGGGGCTTCTGCTCCCCTGCTCCATTCTTCCTTTCCCAGTTGGGCTGCTCTGCAGAGGTGTCACCCCTCAGCTAATGAGGAATCTTCCTGAAGTTTAAAACCAATTAAGCAACAAACAGTTTCTGATTAGCTATTTCTCTTGATGTGAATTTTAATGAACAGTCTACTCTTTCCTCCCTATCTCCCAAGCACCCTGGGAGTTAACCAGCTTCTGGTTTTGCCTTGAAGAGCCCTCAGGGGTATCTAGGAAGACTGAAGGAGGAAGGGGAGAGGGGTGGGTTCCAAGCAGCTTTATACAGCCCAGCAAGCTGTGGCCAGTCAGTCTACATTCCCCCTAATATTTCAGGGTGCCAGCGTGGGCTGGTTTCCCTGGGGAGGGGCAAGGGATGAGGGAACAGAGAGACGAATGGGACATAGCCTCAGACCTCTGCCAGCTCAAACTAGTCCGAAGAGGCTGAAGCATAACATGTAAAAAATTATCCAACGACCAAACCTAGATATGCTTGGTGACAGATGTGTGACTACATGGGGAACACCAAGTGGCACAGAGAGGCACAGAGAGGGGACAGGGCTATAGGGGAAGGCAGAACGGAGCAGTGAGCAGGCTCCAGTTTTACAGGGATGAACTGTGTGACTCTGAACAGGGAAGCCCCCAATCTGGGCCCTTATCCTTCCTGGAATGTGGAGATGAGGGCTATTGATTGCTTGGCCTTCCTCTAGAGGTTCTTACGACCCTCCCATGAGATGGCACATGGGAAAGCCCATTGTAAGCCAAAAGAAGCCTAGAGTTAGGGTAGCAAGTGTGTTGGAGGTGGCAGGGTATTGTCCTCTTTACTTCTCTGAACTTCCAACAGGAGACCCTCAGCACAATAGCTGTAGGACCATATTTGGTTATCCGCCAACCCTACTCACAGGCAGCAAACAGGCCAAAGGTCTCAGAAGCCTCCAGTAGGGTTGGGAGGTCCTACTGCAAAGTCTCAAGGTCCAGCTTTCTCTTTCTTAGCACAGGCATCTGTTAAGATCCTCTCCCAGGACCTAGAAGGCCCTGGAAGGTAGCTGAAACACAGCAGCGTTGCTCTATGGGCTATACCACTCACCCCAGGCTCTGCTCAGCCCCACACTCCTGACCACTCCTTCCAATCAAGCAGAAAAGATCTTTTACTGAGGGAAGGATAAAGTCCATAGTTTCTGCTAGAGGAACGAATGGGAGGGGAAGAACCTCTGGGGAACTGCTGACAGAAATAAAGATGGATTTTTCTGCAGGTTGCTCTTCACTGTCTCCTCCTTTTCCCCTCCCGGAGTACCTCTTTCTCCTCCCCTGCCTCTCTTTCTTCCCTCCCTAGGTCTGTGTTGGCTCTCAGGGACTTCTGGCTGAGGAATTCCAGGGGGACTTGATCAGGCCCTAGACTTCCAGGGAAAGCCCGGTGATTTTCATAGTGATTCCATAAAAGTCGCCTGCTGCCCAGGTCAAGGAAAGACATCATTCCCAGCTCCGGCATCTGGGTGATGACAGATTTAGAGCAGCCACTTCTAAGTCCAAACTTTTTGGCTTTGCTTTTGGGTTCCAGGATCCAGCCTGGCCCAGAAGATTGGCTTTAGACCAGGACTATGCAGCCCAGAGCTTGGGGGCAGCTGTTTTAGAAACTTCCCTAAACTTTTCCCCATGTCTTCACCAGGAACCTGGGTCTGTCTCATTGGCGTTACTGCCCCACCTTCCTGGAACATGTGATTGTATCTTTCTCATGCAATGGCAATGGGTGAGGGATGAATTGGTCAAGTTTCTTAATGGCAAGGGGGAGAACCCAGCCCATTCTTTGGGCACAAAAGGGGACTTTATTAGTAGACATAGTAATACCAGGCTATCCCTTCTCACGAGCCACCCACAGCAGATATGGGGTATTGGAAAACACATTCCAACCAAAAGAAGCGTTGAACAATCAGTTTGGGGAAGGATGAGGATACTGCTGGATCTCAGAAACATCTGAACCCAAGTCTCGAAGGCTGCCGGGAATGGCTCCTTTCATCCCCATCCCTTGCCTCTGCTTGTCTCTCACTGTAAAAGGGCTTCCTATGCCTCCTCAGCCTCACCACTCATGACTTCATCTCCTGGAGGGAGGCTGACTCTGTATCTCAAAACCAGTTCAAAATATCCTGGGGAAGAAGCCTGATTGGCTCAGCTTGGATGGAGAGCCCACACCCTTAGATTGGTCAACTATGACCAAAAGGTGGAGTAACAAAATGGCCACTCCCGTGGGACCCCTGTGGGTGGAGAAGGTATGGATGGAGAAGGGGAAGCAGCAGCTTACTAGAAAAGGGAGGTGCTCTCCCCAGAAATTGAGAGGAGGGCTGGAGAGACAAACCAACAGATATCTACCTCATCTGGTCTCTCCCTCTCTCTCTCACACACACACACAAAACACAAAATGGCTGCCATGGAGTCAATCAGGACTCATGGCAAAGCCATGTGTGTCACAGTAGGACTGCGCTCCGTAGGGCTTTCAGTCGTTGATTTTTTGGAAGTAGTTCACCAGGACTTTCTTCTGAGGTGGCTGTAGACGGACTTGAGCTGCCAACCTTTTGGTTAGCAACCAAAGGCATTAACTCTGCACCACCCAGGTACTCTCTCTCACAGAAAGGACTGTGGAACATTTTTACAGGTTCCACTAGAGAAACACCACTCTCACCAACTTTGGTTCTCTGAGGACTTGGGCAGCTGGATGTATTCCACCCCCTTGTCCTCAGTTCCTGGACGATCATCCTGGCTCAGAGACTGCTCCCACCTTCACCCCAGATGTTAGCCCCGGTAACCCACACCCACCATTGCACCCGAGCAACCCCTCGTCTTGGTAAGCCTTACTTAGTGATTGGAAAAGAGTCCAAAGATAACTGCCCAGGATTTGGAGTCAGATATACCTGAGTTTGAATTAAGTGCCACCAGTTACTACTACCTGTTGGATCTTAGACAACTTCTCTGAGGTCCTGCTTCCTCAATTGCCAAATGGGGAAAATAATAGCAGCTAGCTGACAGGGTATGGTGCAGATTAAAAGAGATGGTAGATACAAGCACTTGGTACATAGTAAGCAGTCAATAAATTGCATTAAAAAAGCCACTCCAAGGTGTAGAGTCTTCTCAGAAACTTTCCAAACAGCAAGATCATCTGAGCAGGAGCTATTTGTAGGGGAAGCTGGACAGAGATTGTCTTCTAGTCCCAGGCTCCCACCTAGGACCAGTCTAGAGTGCAGGCTGAAGGAGAGAACCTCAGTCTCCCCTTCCCAGCAAACCCAACACACGTGGCACCCCCCATCTCCTGGAGAGGGCCAAGGTGCTGGTGAAGGCCCTCAGGACTGCCATTGGCCTTGGGGAAAGGGGCTGCCTTCCCAGGGTGTGTCCAGAGAGCAGAGTAGATCAGCAGAGGAGGGCCCTCCAAGGGGCCCTGCCCACATCTGTCCTGAGGAAGCTCCCAGCTTCTAAATGCTTCAGACCACAGGGAAAACCCTGAACACAGGGTCCCACAGGGTCATTGTCTGCATCTGTGCCCAAATCAGCCTTCTGTATGAGCACAGGCTGTCTCTTCCAAGGAGCCAGCTGTGTTGGGTTATTGACAAATACATCTCAGCTTCTCTCCCCCTGGTTGGGATCAGCATCCCTGAGCTGCTGGCTATGAGAAGAACAGTGATGGAGGTGTATGCAACAAGGAAGATCAAAGATGTGGACACACGTGCACGTACCCTCTCAGACAGACACGCGTCCACACACGTGCTGGCCCTGTGCGCAGAGGGAAACAGATGGCCGGGCCAGAAGCCCCACCTGAAACCTCCCAGATGCGTATAATAGTAATTGAGCCATCCTTTTTTTTTAAGGAGCATTTGCCATGCACCAGGCACTGGGCTAACCTCTTTATGTTCATTATCTCATTGAATCCTCCACACAAACCTCTGAAGTGGGCATTAGCATCCCTGTCTTACAGATTAGAGAACAGAAGCTCAAAGAGTTGAGTAACTTGTCCAAGGTCATAGAGTGAAGCTGTGGCAGGTCAGCATTCAGTCCCAGGTCTGTCTGCTTTCAAAGCCCTGTTCTGCTGCCCAGCTGGGTACTACAACAGACCCAGGTTCCTGAAGGAGAGATTCCCAGGGGACAGAAGAGTCTCTGGGCAAACGCACTGGTTCTTGCTGGACCCGTTCTTCCTCCGAGTGTTGAGATGGATGACATGAAAGATTGATGTGGAGTCCTTTGCCTATTTATCTTAAGGCTGAGTCAAGGCTGGAGGGGCCTGTTCTGTGCCCTGCTGGAGAGCTCATCTTTCTACAAATGGAGGAGAAAGAGGAGAGTCCTCCTCCCCTAATGCCCAAAGCAGAAGTAGCCTAGGCCCCAGTCTACACTCCCTGGCCTGGGAGGAAGCTCCACACCAAGACAGCTCCAAGAGGGGTTCCAGGTTGATTTCTAGGCTTTTTATTCCTCCCTTATAAGCCCTAACCTTTAGGACAGAGGCTTTTGATGGACTCTAAGGAAGCTTCTTTGTCCTTGATCCAAAACGTGAAGGCCTGGAGATGACCAGCCTCAAAATCACCTGGAGAGGTTACTGAAAGTGCAAGTTCTTGGGCCATCACCTCTCCCCACCTCCCTTCCAGGTACGGATTCCATGGGGTTGGCAGGTGGAGGGGGGTGAAGGTAGGGGAGTGGCTATCTCCCATGAAGATATCTTCCCTCCCTATTATAGAATAATACTGCTGTTTATTGTGTTGTTGTTGTTAAGTGTTAGGTGCCATCAAGTCAGCTCTGATTCATAGCAACCTTATGTATAACAGAATGAATTGTCCCATCCTGCGCCATCCTCACAATCATTGCTATGCCCAAGCCCTTTGTTGCAGCCTCTCTGTCAGTTCATCGCTGTTCATTGTAAGGTCTTTAAATCCAAATTGCTTCACGTGGGGCTCAGGAATCTGCATTTTTAAACAAGCTCTCCAGGAGAGACCTCTGTTCATTCAAGTTTAAAAACACCTGCTCACAGGTTTGAACATGTGGCCTGCAACACAGTTGCACAGTTGCGGGCTTCCTCAGGTCAGTCCCAGGGATCTGAAGAGTCCTCCAGGGACTGACAGTGGCAGATTTGGGAGGAGGGCGCACCTCCTCCAGCTTAAGTCTGGCTCCCCAGGCTCCCATAGTCCCTATGGACTCAGCCTCACAAGGAAGGGCGGAGGCAACAGTGAGCCATCCTTGGAGAAGATGACTCTAGCGGGCCTTCCTGGTCCATGGAAGCATGCATTCGCAGCTTCTGCAAAAGCCTGTCCTCCCTGTGGTGCTCTTCCCAGGACCCTCTCCGCTGGAAGCCTGGGGCCACCCCTTGGCTCCTGACTCTCTGAGCTCCTCCCACACCATTCTGCCAGACTCAAAAAACTCCTTTTCCAAGAATGTCCTCCCCTGGGTAATTGGACCCTCAGGCCATTGACATTTAGAGAAATGTTCTTGACCTTTTCAGCAGTTCCATAAAATCACAAAATAGAACTCTAAATATTACTCCAGACTCCTACTTGCCTAGACCCTGGCAGAGGCTCATTTTCCAGGCTAACTCAAGAAAGAGAGAAAATAGCAAAATTGCTAGCAAAAAGGGGCTCTTCTCAACCATCTCTGTTTTTTGCAATCATTCCATTATGGACCACTATGTTCTGCATCTGCACTCTGTCCTCCGCCACCACCGCCACCACCGACCCCCTTACCATTGCCGCCCTGATCCCTATTACATGGTTCGCCATCACCACCTTAATTATATAATGACATAAAATGTACAGGTTTATGCTCTTGTGTCTCCCAGTGTGAAAAGTCTGTTGGTGGTTTAACTATTCAATCCAGCCATGTGAGGACCTTGTCTCCTTTCTCTCTGTCCCTCATCACTGTGGGACCAGATGAAACAATGGCTAGAGAAGGACCAACTGGAGGCAGGACCTAAGAGAGGGCAAAACCTAGGGAGGAGGAGAGTAAATGTGTTAAAAGACATTTTTGAGAAAATCAAGGAAATTTGAACATAGATTAGATATTAGATCAGGCCCATCCCTGGTATTTACAGAGCTTGGACAAGAGGAGAAATTTAAATTATTTTTCCTATGTGTTTTCAAAGTAGATTTTTTCATCTAAAGCAGAGATCAGCAAATTCTAGCCTGCAGGGCAAATCCAGCCCCTGGCCTGTTATTATACAGCTCTCGAGCTAAAACTGGTTTTACTTTTTTTTTTTTAACAGCTTTAATGAGGTATAATTCACATGCCATAAAATACACCCTTTTAAAATATACAATTCAGTGGTTTTTAGTATATTCATAGAATTATGCAGCCATCACCACTATCTAATTCTAGAACATTTTCATCACCCCAAAAGAAACCTGTATACATTAGCTATCACTCCCTGCTCTCCTACCCCAAACCCCCTGGACTCTGCCAACCACTAATCTACTTTCTGTCTCTACAGATTTGCCTGTTCTGGACGTTTCACGTAACTGGAGTCACCCAATACGTGGCCTTATGTGTCTGACTCCTTTGACTTAGCATAATGTTTTCAAGGTTCATCCATGTTGTAGCATGTATCAGAACTTCATCTCTTTTTATGGCTGAGTAATATTCCATTGTGTGGGTATTTGTTTATTCATCGGTTGATGAATATTCAAGTTGTTTCCACTTTTTGACTATTATGAATAATGTTGCTATAAACATCCATGTATAAGTTTTTGTGTAAATGTGTGTTTTCCATTTTCTTGGGTATATACGTAGAAGTGGAATTGCTAGGTCATACGGCTAACTCTATGAGGAACTGCCAAACTCTTTTCCAAAGCAGCTGCATCATTCTACATTTTATGCCATTCTACAGGGTAAGAGGGTTCCGATTTCTCCACACCTTCACCAATACTTGTTATTTTCTGGCTTTTTTATTTTAGCCATCCTAAAAAAAAAAAAAATTTTTTTTTCTTTTTTTTTTATTGGCTGAGAGTCCCTGGGTGGTGCAAATGACCAAGTGCCGAACTACTAACTGAAAGGTTGTTGGTTCAAACCCACCCACTGTTGCCCTGGAAGACAGGCCTGGCAATCTGCCTCTGAAAGGTCACAGCCTTGAAAACTCTATGGAGCAGTTCTACTCTGCACACATGGGGCCACCATGAATCAAAATTGACTCAATGGCAGCTAACAACAACAACAGTGGCTATGGCTGTGAGGTGGTATCTCATTGTGGTTGGTTTTTACAGTTTTAAGGAATTGTAAAAACAAAGACAAAGAACATGTAACAGGGACTGTAAGCCATATATGGACCACAAACCCTAAAATATTTACTATCAGGCCCTTTATAGAAAAAGTTCACTGATCCCTGGTCTGGAATATTCTAAAATATCTATTACATTAGAAGACAAAATAAAAATTAGAGCAAATAAATATCAAAGTGGACATCCAAATCATTTAACCAAAGCTGACAATTTTAACGTTCGATGTCTATCTAATTGCCAATGTAAAGAATTGGCACCATACGTCAGGAATATTACGTCTAGGTGAAATGGAGGAGTAATACGAATTGTTTAATTTTGTAAAATGTTCTGTCACCAGGTACAACTGTTGGAAATACTGCACTAGGTCATGACTGCCTCCAGACCCATGAACTGGAATATGAAGAGAAGCAAGAAAATGGTTTCTTGACGCTACTGGGACAGATACTTCATTATGCAAGAATTTATCTCATTCACGCTCTCTAAGAAGAAGGATTTGACAAGTTAATTAGTTTGTCTTTTCTCTACTTAAGTGCTTCTGCTGCTAAAATCCTGCAGGCTCCTGGCAGTGGACCCACCTCCAACCTCAGGACAGGACAAGCTAATATATGCTATTGTTAGCTATCTTGGAGTCAGCCCTGACTCATGGCAACCCTATGCACAATGGAACGGAACACGGCCCAGTCTTGAGTCATCCCCATGATCAGTTCTATGACTGATCCACAGCATTTTCATTAGCTGATATTTGCCA
Organism: Loxodonta africana; assembly: GCF_030014295.1. Lineage (NCBI taxonomy): Eukaryota > Metazoa > Chordata > Mammalia > Proboscidea > Elephantidae > Loxodonta > Loxodonta africana. The sequence goes on along the minus strand of NC_087354.1, from coordinate 42,512,573 downwards.
GTAAGTCTCCAGGCCTTTCTTCCTAGTTCCTCTTAGTCTGAAACCTCCAATGAAACCTGTTCAGCGCCATAGCACCACACAAGGCTTGACTGACAGACAGGTGATGGCTGTGCATGAGAAGCATTGGCCTGGAATGGAACTGAATCTCCTTTACGGAAAGCAAGAATTCTACCACTGAACCACCATTGCCCCAGTTGTATGCAGTCACCTTGTATTTGGAGGACCTGAGGCAAGAGGTGTGGAGAAGTGGTTCCTGGGAGACTGAATTGGTTGACCTTAGTCACAAGAGCAGATTTTAGGGCTTTTGTTTCTTTCGTGCCAGAGCTGAGTGTTGTATGTTTAGTGATACAGATGCCCATGTGTTCTTTAATAAATTTATTTTTTGTGTATTTGAGATATGTGGGAACCTCTAAAGACTGGGGTTCCTCTTGCCCAGGTGTGACAGCAATACTGTAATTACTGTATTAGAAGATATTGAGGTATTGGTAATTCTGTTAGGTGTGATAATGGTATTATGATAATTTTTAAAAGTCATTTGCTAACACTGAAGTGTGAATGGATGAAGTGAAATAATATCTGGGATTTACCTTATAATACTGCAACAAAATATCGGGGGCAAAAGACGAAATAAGATTGGCAAAATATCAACATTAACAGGACCCATACCTGACACCACATACGAAAACTAATTCAAAATGGGATCGAAGACCTAAATATAAAACCAAAAACTATGAAGTTCATAGAAGAAAAAATAGGGTCAACCCTAGTACACAGCATTAACAGGATACAAACTGCAATCCACAACACACAAACTCCAGAAGATAAGCTAGATAACTGGGATTTTCTAAAAATTAAACACTTATGCTCATCAAAAGACTTCACCAAAAGAGTAAAAAGAGAACCTAGAGACTGGGAAAAAGTTTTTGGCTATTACAGATCAGACAAAGGTCTAATCTCTAAAATCTACAAGAAAATTCAACACCTCTACAAAAAAAAGACAAATAATCCAATTAAAAAATGGGCGAAGGACATGAACCGACACCTCACCAAAGAAGACATTCAAGTGGCCAACAGACACATGAGGAAATGCTTGGGATCACTAGCCTTCAGAGAAATGTGAATCAAAACCACAATGAAATGCCATCTCATCGCGGCATTATTGGCAGAAATCAAAAAAACAGGAAATAACAAATGTTGGAGAGGCTGTGGGGAGATCGGAACTCTTATGCACTGCTGGTGGGAAGGCAAAGTGGTACAACTGTTTTGGAAAATGATATGGTGCTTCCTTAGAAAGCTCGAAATAGAAATACCATATGATCCAGCAGTCCCACTCCTAGGAATATATCCTAGAGAAATGGGTTGTCACATGAATAGACATATGCACACCCATGTTCATTGAAGCATCGTTCACAATAGCAAAAAGATGGGAACAACCTAGGTGCCCATCAACAGATGAATGGGTAAACAAACTTGGTACATACACACAATGGAGTACTACACAAAGATAAAGAACAACGATGAATCTGTGAAGCATCTCATAACGTGGATGAATTTGGAGGGACTTATGCTGAGTAAAATAAGTCAATTACAAAAGGAAAAACATTGTATGAGACCACTACTGTAAAAACTCATGAAAAGGTTTACACACAAAAAGAAACAGTCTTTGTAGGTTACTAGGGAGGGGAGGGGTGGGGATGGAAAAACACTAAACAGACAATAGATAAGTGGTAACTTAGGTGAAGGGGAAGACAGTATACAATACTAGGGAAGCCAGCATAACTTGTACAAGGCAAGGTCATGGAAGCTCCATAGACACATCCAAACTCCCTGAGGGACCAAATTGCTGGGCTGAGGCCTGTGGGGACCATGGTCTTGGGGAACATCTAGCTCAATTGGCATAACGTAATTTATAAAGAAAATGTTCTACATTCTACTTTGGTAAGTAGCATCTGGGGTCTTAAAAGCCTGTGAGCATCCATCTACGATACTACACTGGTCTCACCCCTTCGGATACAAGGAAGAATGGAGAAAACTAAAGATACAAGGGAAAGATTAGTCCAAAGAACTAATGGACCACATCTAACACGCCCTCCACCAGACTGAGTCCAGTGCAACTTGATGGTGCCTGGCTACCACCACTGACTGCTCTGACAGGGATCACAATAGAGGGTCCTGGACAGAGCTGGAGAAAAATGTAGAACAAAATTCTAACTCAAAAAGAAAGACCAGAGTTGCTGGCCTGACAGAGACTGGAGAAACCCTAAGAGTATGGTCCCTGACACTCTTTCAGCTCAGTAATGAAGTCAGTCTTGAGGTTTACCCTTCAGCCAAAGATTGAATAGACCCATAAAACAAAACGAGACTAAAGGGGAACACCAGCCTTAGGGCAAGGACTACAAGGCAGAATGGAACAGGAAAACTGGTAATAAGGAACCAAGGTTGAGAATGGAGAATGTTGACATGTCGTGGGGTTGTTAACCAATGTCATAGAACAATGTGTATACTAACTGTTTAATGAGAAACTAGTTTGTTCTATAAACCTTCATCTAAAGTACAATAAAAAAAAAAATCAGCATTAATCATTGTCAAAATGGGGGTGATGGGTATAAGAGGCTTCGTTTTGCTTTCTTTTCTACTTTCATATGTTTGAGATTTTTCATAATAAAATGAAATGAAAAAGGACAGAAAGATTGTGGGTGAGGGGAAGAGACAGTGAACAAGAGAGAGGGCCCAGAGAAGAAGTTCCCTGCCTAAGAGGCAGCCACATGCTTCTCTCCAAGAATACAGAAGGAAGCAGCCCACTTGTGAACGGTGCTGGGGCAGGGCACAGGTGCAAGAATCATCACCGGCCAGCTCCAAAAACCTGGTACGGTATGACTTGTACCTGAATCAAAGGACCAATTAAAACTTCTCTAGAATTCCAGTGGTGTATGTAATAGTTGGCAGTATTTTTTTTGTGTGGTAAAATATATATAACAAAAAATTTGTTATTTTAGCCATTTCTAAGGGTACAATTCAGCGACATTAATTACATTAGCCATGTTGTACAATCATTGCCACTATCCATTTCCAAAACTTTTCATACCCCCAAACAGAGACTCAACAACCCTGCAGCACTAATAACCAATTCTCTCTCCCCTCAGTTCCTGGAAGCCACCAACAAACTTTTGTCCCTATGCCTTTGCCTATTCTAGATATTTCATAAAAGTAGGATCATACAATATGTGTCCTTTTGTGTCTGACTTCCACTCAGCATAATGTTTTCAAGATTCATCCATGTTGTAGTGTGTATTAGAACTTCATTCCTCTTTACAGCTGAGTAATAGTCCACTATATGCATATAATACATTTTGTTTATCCATTCATCGGTTGTTGGGTTGTTTCTACCTTTTGGCTATTATGAATAATGCTGCAATGCACATTGGTGTGCAAATATCTGTTTGAATTTTTGCTTTCAAATCATTTGGGTGTACACCTAGGAGTGGAATTGCTGGGTCATATGATAATTCTGTGTATAACTTTTTTGAAGAACCACCAAACTTCTTTCCATAGCTGCTGGACAGGCAGTGTTTCATTCTGTTGTGCCTAGGGTCATTATTGGTGGGAACCTACTCGATGGTACCTAACAACAACAAAGCAATGCAGGAGGGTTCCAATTTCTCCACATCCTCACCAACACTTGCTATTTTCCATTTTTATGATAATAGCCATCCTAGTGGAGCTGACTTGGGCCTGTTTTTAAGTCTTTCAATGTTATTGTTGTTGTGTGCTGTCAAGTTGATTCCAACTCATAGCAACCATATAAGACAGAGTAGAATTGCCCTATAGGGTTTCCTAGGCTGTAAATCTTTACAGGAGCAGATTGCCAGGTATTTCATCCCATGGAGCCGCTGGTATGTTCAAACTGCTGACCTTCTGGTTAGTAGCCGTGTGCTTTAACCATTGAGCTGCTAGGGCTCCTTAAGTCTTTCAATAGTGTTTCACAATTTTCTCCATTAAAGGCCTTGAATGTTTTGGACAGGTTTATTCTTAGTTAAGTTCTAGTTTTGTTTCACTGTTTTGGTGGTAGTTTAAAAATTGTGTATTTGTTGCTGCTATATGTGAAAGCAATCGATTTTTAAATATTTTTGCCTTCCTCTACTCTTAGTTCTATTAATTTTATTGTAGAATCTCTTAGATTTTTTTTTTCTATGCAATGAATAGTCTGAAAATAATGATAGTTTTGCTGCTTCTTTGTTGTTGTTGTTAGGTGCTGTCAAGTTTGTTCCAACTCATAGTGACCCTATGCACCACAGAATGAAACACTGCCCAGTTCTGCACCATCCTCACAATTGTTGCTGTGCTTGAGCCCATTGTTTGAGCCACTGCGTCAATCCATCCGTTGAGGGTCTTCCTCTTTTTTGATGACCCTTTACTTTACCAAGCATGATGTCCTTATCCAGGGACTGATCCCTCCTGATAACATGTCCAAAGCATGTGAGACACAATCTCACCATCCTTGCTTCCAAGGAGCATTCTGATTGTACTTCTGCCAAGACAGATTTATTTGTTCTTTTGGCAGTCAGTGATATATTCAATATTCTTTGCCAACATCACAATTCAAAGGCGTTTATTCTTCTTCAGTCTTTCTTATTCATCATCAAGTCAATGGATCAGGATAGGGCTTCTCCTGAATCACGTAGCTGCAGGGGCTGGCAAACCCAGGATCAGCAGGTAAGCTGCTAGCTCAAGTCCTAAGAGCTGGAGGTCAGGTGAACAAAAGGCAGCTGCAGAATCCAGAACAAGCCAAAAACCTTGGCAAGACCAGCAGGAAGGAAGTAGGCAGCGGAGGGTGGAGAGATGAAGGCTCAGGGGTCGGTAAGCCACAACAGGACCCGACCCTGCCAGTACCACTCAGCAGATTCCATCATGGGGGTAATCACATTTCAAATTTCAACAGGGAAGTGATCACATCATACAACTGCCAAAACACTGGTAATCATGGCCCAGCCAAGTTGACGTACAATCTTAACCATCACACCAGGCATGATGTCCTTCTCCAGGGACCGTCCCTCCTGATACCATGTCCAAAGTATGTGGGACAAAGTCTCACCACCCTTGCTTCTAAGGAGCATTCTGGCTGTACTTCTTCCAAGACAGATTTGCTTGTTCTTCTGGCAGTCCATGGTATATTCAATATCCTTCACCAATACCATAATTCAAAGGCATCAATTTTTCTTCGGTCTTCCTTATTCATTGTCCAGTTTTTGCATGCGTATGAGGGAATTGAAAATAACCTGGTTTGGAAAGACAGCGCGTAAGACTGGGGAAGCCAGCACAACCTGACGACAGCAAGGTCGTGAAAGCACTGTAGACACATCCAAGCTCGCTGAGGGACCAAATTCCTGGGCCGAGGGCTGCGAAGACCATGGTCTCTGGAAATATCTAGCTCAAATGGCATAACATAGTTTATAAAGAAAATGTTCTACATTCTACTTTGGTAAGTAGCATCTGGGGTCTTAAAAGCTTGTGAGCAGCCATCTAAGATGCTCCAGTGGTGTCACCCTGTCTGGAGAAAGGGAGAATGAAGAAAATCAAAGGTACAAGGGAAAATTAGTCCAAAGGACTAATGGACCACAACTACCACAGCCTCCACCAGACTGAGTCCAGCACAACTGGATAGTACCCAGCTACCACCACCAACTGCTCTGGCGGAGATCACAATAGAGGGTCCTGGACAGAGCTGGAGAAAAATGTAGAACAAAATTCTAACTCAAAAAAAAAAAAGAAGACCAGACTTACTGGTCTGACAGAGACTGGAGAAACCCCGAAAGTATGGCCCCAGATACCCTTATAACTCAGTAATGAGGTTACTCCTCGGGTTCACCCTTCAGCCAAAGATTAGACAGGCCCATAAAACAAAACAAGACTGGGTGGGCACACTAGCCCAGGTGTGGGGACAGGAACGCAGAAGGGGACAGAAAGGCTAGTGGGGGGACAGGGTCAAGGGGGGGAGAGTGTTGACATGTTGTGGGGTTGGCAAGCAATGTCACAGGGCAATATGTATTGGTTGTTCCGTGAGAGGCTGGTTTGCTCTGTGAACCTTCATCTAGCATACAATAACAAATAAATAAATAAGTGATTTTTGTTTAGCGACTAAAAAAATACCCTGGCTTGGGTCAGGTGCACCTTAGTTCTCAAAGTGACATCTTTGCTTTTTAACTCTTTAAAGAGGTCTTTGGCAGCAGATTTCCCCAAGGGAACACATCGTCTGATTTCTTGACTGCTGCTTCTGCGGGCATTGATTGTGGATCCAAGTAAAATGAAATCCTTGACAACTGCAGTCTTTTCTCCATTTATCACGATGTTGCTTATTGGTCCAGTTGTTTTCTTTATGTTAAGGTACAATCCATGGTGAAGGCTATAGTCTTTGATCTTCATCAGTAAGTGCTTCAGATCTTCCTCACTTTCAGCAAGCAAAGTTGTATCACCTGAAAAATCATTCTGCATTTTCAATATTTGTTGCATGAATATTTGTTGGCAGTTGAATAAAACATATACACAGAGCAGCTACCACAGAGCCTGACATACAGTGATGGGGAAGTCGTGATGGCAACTCTGGGCATAGGTTGGAGGGATGCTAGCCAAGTAGAGGCCTTCGCATACATACAACCCAAGTCTCAGACAGACAGTGTCTCCCTGACCAAAGCCTGGATGACAGAGCAGGGTAGTTCCAGCCTCCCTCCCTTTCTGTGACCTCTTTTATGCACCCTCTCTAAAGTGCGATGGAGCCAGACAAAAGAAAAGTGACAGGAACATGTCAATTCACAGAGGCCTCTCTCCTTGATCTGGCTTCCTCCAGCTCACCCTTATTTGCTTCTGTTTCACTAAGAGAATGAGACACAGATGAGCATGCGGTCCGCTTTACTTCTTCCCCAGGAGCTGTCAGCCTGCCTGTCAGAATTTATTCTTGCAAAACCATCACTGATCAGAAAATACTGTGGTTGGTCCCCTTTCCTGGCTGTCTCCAAAAGAACCATGGAAAAAGCATGAATCACGTCCTTTCTTCCCCTACTAATGCCCATCTTCTCCCCTCGCAGTGTCCCTACCGCACAAGATTGGATTCTCAACTGCTGTTCTACCTTCTTCTAGAGAGGTGGAAAAGCTAAAAGCTGTTTCTCAAATTCCTTTGCAGTTAGGCTCCTGGATTCAAACAAGCTTTCACCAAATACCTGCACTCAAAAGATATTTGGAAGAAGTGAGGTGGAGGCCATCTTAGTGGCGTAGCCGCTGCTAACAAACAAGGTTGAGGGTGTTTAGAGTCTATAGCAGCAGGTGGACTCATGGCCCCAGTATTTAGTGTCCATATTTGTGGGGTGAGGGTCAGTGGTGGTGGCCGCAGAGGTGGCAGCAGCAGAGGTGGCAGCAGCATTGGCTTCCTCACAGCTTCAATGGTGTGCCCCTTTATTCAATAGCCCAGGGGCAGAACACTGACTTCCACACCTCAAATCCCTTCCTGGAACACCCCTGATTCCTTGCATTAAATCCCTTTCGACGTAAAATACTTAGGGTGGTTTCTGTTTACTGCCCTGAATGCTGATTGATGCATCTATCCTCTGCTGTTATCGTTGTTGGATGCCATCAAGGCGATTTTGACTCATAGCAACATCATGTGACAGAGTAGAACTGCCCCACAGGGTTGTCTAGGCTGTAATCTTTACGAGTGTAGATCACCAGCTCTTTCTCCCACGGAGCTGCTGAGTGGGTTCAAACTGTCAATCTTTTGGTTAGCATCTGAGCACTTAATTGTTGCACCACGAGGACTCCTCTCCTCAGTCCCCTAAATAACATTTTTTGTCCAGGAGAGAGGTCATTTCAGTTCAGTTTAACCAAGTCTGTGTTGACCTCCACTACACAATGCTCAGTTCATTTTTTTAGGCTCTGCATTCAGGAATCTACTAGTCATCTAGGGAGCCAGAGTCACACATGGGGTCTATAACAGTCACTGCTACTTATTGAGCAACCACCAAGTACAAGGTGCTTTAAATACATTGCCTCTATTTCTCATCACAGCCCTTTAAGGTATGTGTGTCAGGAATGCTTTTGGATGTGAACATTAGAAAACCCCACCACAGTTACTTAAATAAGTAAGGGGTTTACTTTTCTCCAGGAATAGATGCTCGTGTTAGGAAATTTAGGGATGTATGGCCTGGTCAAGGTTGTTATGAAGAACTGGAATTTGTTTGTCTTCCTGATCCATCACCATTAGTGTGTTTCTTCTTCATGATCATAAAATAGATGGTTCACCTCCAGACATCTCATCCAAGTTCCAGGCAGAAAAAGAGGGACTTGACGCAAAAAGAAAATGGCAAAGAGCTAAAACCTTCTCCTTGTTAGGCATTGACTTTTTATTCTGGCAGTCCCTTCCTGGGGTCTTCTGTCTGCACCTCATCGGCTAGAGCTATATCACATCTGTCTGCAAAACAGGCTGGGAATGTAGGTGTTTCACATTGCTAGTAGAGCAAGGCAGCGGAGAATTTGGTTGAAATGGGTACTGAATCAACCCATCTACAATATCTGTCATGGCAGGTATTATCACAGTTTTACAGAATGAGGAATGTAAGGATGAGAGAGATCATATGATCTGCTTGAGTTAAAAAAGGGAATGCAAACTAGAGAAATCTGTCAGCCTGCACTGACAGAGGTGAAGGCCTGCCTCTTATAAAAGTCTATCCCAGCCTCTTTGGGCCCATTGCCTTTTGCAGGCATTCTCAGACCCTGGACAGAACGTAGAGACTTATAGAGTCCCTGACCCCATTTGACCTAGAGATTGAGGAACCTACCTTACCATGCTAGTGGATTTTCTAGAACTAAAGGATCACCTTGGAGATATAGAGGCCACTGTGAGAAAATAGGGCTCAGAGGAAGTTTCCACAAGTACCACAAACTCATCAAAGACATCTGCCAGCAGTTTTTTTGTGGCACCAGCGGAGAGCATCAGGGCTAACAGAAAATTGTGCTCATTGTTGAGTTGGTGCAGAGCTGGGTTGAGGCATTTGGGATTGCTTAAAAAAGGAATGGTTAACAGATAAATTGTTTGGGAAGTAGAGGAAGAGTCTTTGTCCCTGTTGGATTGGCTTAGGCTTGAAGGGAGAGTGAAGCCAAAGATAGGGAGACCTGGGGTGATTGGTGGCACCAGAGGGAGAAATGAGAGGATTGGAAGTTAGTGGCTGCAGTGGATGGTCTTACTATAAGACCTCAACAAAGATAACTAGAAAATGTTAAGAGACTAAACTCAAATTCCTAAAAAAGACCAGACTTGCTGGACTGATAGAGACTAGAGGACCCCCCAAGACTACTACCCTAAGATACCCTTTTAACTTGGAACGAAGTCACTCCTGGAGGTCTCCCTCCAGCCAAATAATAGATTGGCTTATAAAATAAACAATATCACCCATGAGAAACATGTTCCCTTAAACAATCAACTATATGAGACCAAATGGTCAACACTTACCCAAAAGCAAAAATGAGAAGGCGAGGAGGGGCAGGGCAGCTAGATAAATGGAAAAAGAACAGATAGAATAGAAATAATGTGAATGCCAACACATTGCAAAAATTGTAGCTAATGTCACAAAATGATTTGTACAAAAACCATTAAATGGAAACCTAATTTGCTGTGTAAATTTTCGCCTAAAACACAATTAAAAAAAAATATTAAGAGGCTTGAGGAAGGCCTAGATAAATGAAGAGATATACTATGTTCATGGATTGGAAGCCAATATTGCAATTATGTAAATTCTTCCTAAACTGACCAGTGGATTAAGTGCAACGCCTATTAATATAAAAATATTTTTTTGTGGAACGTGACAAGCTGATTCTAAAATTTATATATGGAAATGTAAAATAAAGATTATCTAAGACATTCTAATAAAAGAAGAACAAGGTAAGAGGACTTGTTTTAGCAGATATCAAAATATATAATAATATAAGAGAATGCCTTTAAGACCTTAGTGCAGGAGAAACTTCATAAGACACAAAAAAGTACTAACCATAAAAAAGATCATTCTACATTAAAGACTTTAAGATCTTTGTTCATTCATAGACACTATCAAGAGAGATAAGCCACTGAATAAGGGGAAATTTTTGTCACACATAACCCATTGCCGTGGAGTCAATTCTGACTCATAGTGACCCTATAAAATAGAGTAGAACTGCTCCGTAGGGTTCCCAAGGCTGTAATCTTTACAGATATAGACTGCCATGTCTTTCTCCCATGGAGCGGCTGGTGGGTTCAAACAGCTGACCTTTTGGTTAGCAGCTGAACGCTTAACCGTACCTGATGATGTAAAATGCCTACAAGTCAATGAGAAAAGGACAGACAATATGATTTAAAAAATGGTAAAGTATTTTAACAGGCACATCACAAAAAAGGAAGTCCAAATGCTGAATAAACTGAAAGAAAGGTGCTTAATCTTAGTAATCGAGGAAACACAAATTAAAGCCACAAAGAGATTTTACTACACTCCCGTCAGATAAGTAACATTTTCTAAAAGTCTGACAGTACCAGGCATTAGCTAGGGTGTGGTGTAGGAGAACTCTCTTACACTGTTTTGTTGGTAGGAGTGAATTGGCTCAACCACTTTGGAACACTGGCTTTTTCTAGTAATGTTGAAGATATGCATGCCCTGTGACTCAGAAATTCCTCTGCAAGAATGTACATGAGCAAGAATGTTCATAGCAGCATTGCCTGCAATAGCCTCAACTTGGAAACAACCTATATATCCACCAACAGTAGAATGGATAAATAAATTGTGGTATATTTACACAAGGGAATATTATATAGCAACAAAAATGAACAAACTTAACTGCATGTAATAACATAGATGGATCTTACAAACACTATTTGATCGAGAGAAGCCAGATACAAAAGAATAAACGCTACGCAATTTCATTTATATAACATTTAAAAACTAGCAAAATTCAACTACCTGGTTTAGGTTTGGAAACCCTGGTTTTATAGTGATTAAGCACTACGGCTGCTCACCAAAAAGTCGGCAGTTCGAATCAACCAGCCGCCCCTTGGAAAAGCTATCGGGCAGTTCTACTCTGTCTTATAGGGTGACTATGAGTCGGAATCGACTTGATGGCAATGGGTTTGGCTTTTGGCTGGTCTAGGTTTGCATAGCTGTTACTAGGTGTCATCAAGTTGGTTCTGACTCATAACGACACTATGTACAACAGAATGAAACACTGCCCAGTCCTGTGCCATCCTCACAGTCTTTGCTATGCTTGAGCCCATTGTTGCAGCCACTGTGTCAATCCATCTTGTTGAGGGTCTTCCTTTTCTCGATGACCCTCCAGTTTACCAAATATGATGTCCTTCTCCAGGGCCTGGTTCCTCCTGATAACATGTCCAAAGTACCTGAGACAAAGTCTCGCTATCGTCACTTCTAAGGAGCATTCTGGCCGTACTTCTTCCAAGACAGATTTATTTGTTCTTCTGGCAGGCCATGATATACTCAATAGTCTTCACCATAATTCAAAGGCATCAGTTCTTCTTCGGTCTTCCTTATTCATAGGCCAGCTCTCACATGCGTATGAGGCAATTGAAAATACCATGGCTTGAGTCAAGCGCACATTAGTCCTCATAGTGACATCTTTGCTTTTTAACACTTTAAAGAGGACTTTTTGCAGCAGATTTCCCCAACACGTCATCTGATTTCTTGACTGCTGCTTCCATGGGTGTTGATCGTGGATCCAAGTAAGATGAAATCCTTGATAACGTCAATCTTTTCTCCATTTATCATGATGTTGCTTATTGGACCAGTTGTGAGGATTTTTGTTTTCTTTATGTTAAGGTGTAATCCAAACTGAAGGCTGTAGTCTTTGATCTTCACTTTCTGCTAGAAAGGTTGTCTCATGTGCATATCACAAGTTGTTAATGAATCTTCCTCCAATCCACATTCTCCTTTATGTAGTCCAGCTTCTTGGATTATATGCACAGCATATAAGTATGGTGAAAGAATACAACCCTGAGGCACACCTTTTCTGACTTTAAACCATGCAGTACCCCCTTGTTCTGTTCTATGTACAGCTTCCTCATGAACACAGTTAAGTATTCTGGAATTCTTTGAAACGTTATTTGTGATTTGTTATGATTCACACAGCTGAATGCTGTTGCATAGTCAATAAAATGCAGGTACACATCTTGCATATTTAGGCAGGAACCAATTACCATTAAGTGTCAAGATAGTGTATTCCTCTTGGGGAGGCAGAGGGTTGTGATTAGGAAGGAACACATGGGAGAGTGCTTAGCGCTGTTGGAAATATCCCTTTACTTGAACTGTGTGCCAGTCACATGCATGGTCAGGACATAAGGATGATTAAACCCTACATTTGTGTTTTATATACTCTCTTTTTATTTCAGAATAAAAAGGTGAAAAAAACTATCTATATTGGATTTGGAAAGGACTCCTAGAAATCCTCTGGTTTAGGACCACTCCACCGAGCAAATTAGATGTCTTGGACTATCTACGGACTTGGAATGTTCCAGCCTCCACAATCCTGTGAGCCGTTTCCTTGATATCATCCTATTTTACAGGTAAGGCAACTGAGTCTGAGAGCTTTAAATGACTTGTCCAAGGCTATTCAGTGGTAATGATCAGAACCAGGAATAGATCCCAAACATCCTGCTCTTTTCAATCTACTTTTCATTTCTCTCAGCCCAAGCATCAGGAGTTGGATTCACAAAGGGTTAAGCAACATAGCTAAGAGAAGAGTGTGACCTGGTGGCCAGGATTATCACTAAGGCAGGTGAAGAAGTTTCATCCTTTCCCCCAGTCACATCCTGGCGGTCGAGGCAGTATTAGGGGCTGAGACTGGAAAGTAACCTAGAGTCTCTGGCCTGGAAGCCCAGAGATGGCTTCAACAGCTGCCCGGGACTTCTGATACTCTTTAGAATTGAGTTGCTCATATTCCCCTGCTCTGCCCCATATCCCTAGGCTGACCTTTCTGGACCTAAAAGCCCTGGATGGTATAACCAGTCCTCTGTGCTTTATATTTTTTATTATTCCTCAATCAAGAAGAGAACTACCTAGAAGACATACAGCATAAGCTCTGAGAGGGCAGTGATCACATCAGTCTTGACCCCAGGCACTATATTCCCAGTATCTAACACAGGGCCTTGCACAAAGAAAGGGCTCACTCAATATCAATCATCCATTTGTTGAGTGGAGGGTTGAATGGTCATTTGTTCAAAGACCAGTCTAAGAGTGTGGTGGTTAAGATTATGTGTCAAATTGGCTGGGCCATGATTCTCAGTGTTTATATGTGATCACTCCCATGACGGGATCTGCTGTGAGTAGCCAGCCAATCAGTTGAAAGGGAGTTTCCTTGGGTGTGTGACCTACATCCAAATACAAGCAGAAGTTCTGGCTTTTTGCTTGCTCGGGAGCCTGCAGCTGCCTCCTGTTTATCTGATCTCCAGTTCTTGGGACTTGAGCTTATCTGCCATTGAGATTCGTCGATCTTCACAGCCTATGAGTGGGAGCCCTGCTTTTCGACCTGCCGATCTTGGGTTCACCAGCCCCTGCAGCTTCCTGAATCAGAGAATCCTTGCAGTCTTTTCTGCCAATCTTGGGATTCGTTGATCCTCACAGTCTGTGAGCAAAAGTGCTGCTCTTCGACCTACCGATCTTGAGTTTGCCAGCCCCTGTGGCTACATGAATTGGGAGAAGCCTCTATCCTGATCCACGGACTTGGGATGTTCTAGGCTCTAAAATCTGGTGAGCTGTTTCCTTGATATAAATCTCTCTCTATGTATATTTATATGCTTTATTGCTTTTGCATCTCTAGAGTTGGGCTTGGAGGTGGGCGTGAGATGGGATGGATGGAATTGTTTCCTTAACTGAGACAGTCCATGATCTGTATGTGGACTTTGTAAGGCACAGATATGAGGGCATTGGTGGATCAGTGGTAGAATTCTTGCCCTTTCACGTAGGTGACCTGGGTTTGATTCCTGGCCAATGTAACTCATATGCGACCATCACCCCTCTGTCAGTGGTGGTTTTCATGTTCACTGCATGTTGCAATGAAGCAGAGCTTCCAGACTAAGACAAATTGATAAGTGGAAAATAATGGGGGATATTCCAACATGGGCAGTGGCAGTGGCAGTGACATGCGGAAACTCCAGGTCAGTTTTGGGGCACTCAGCAAATCATTCATGTGAAAGTGTATCATTTAGGGTTCCATCAGTACATCTCACTGCCCTTTATGATATGGAATACTTCAAGGCTTGCCCTTGAGCTCAGTGAAGCTTCACTGTGCGCCATTGCGCTCCCTCTTCAGAGCAGGAGCTCCTGCAGGGGTGAGGGGAGCAGCCTGGAGCACTACGCTCAGCTGCTTTGCCCAATTCCCCTCTGATTACCAGCCTGTCTGTCAGGAGTGTTCTCCCCCTTGACCATCTGGGTTCCAGATGATGGTTCCCACAGACGTCCTGGTTTGCAATTTTCGCAGGTTGAAGTGCACTATTCCATCCACAGCCCCAACCTTTCTGCATTTTCTACCCCGCCCCTCCATATTTTCAGTAACCAATGTAATTAATGTGGTGTCTAATTTGTTTTCCTGGAACTGTGATTATGTTCAAGGTATCTCAAGGCTTTTTACAGTAATTATTGGGAAAAGGCTTAGAGAGCATGAGATGTGCACATGGAGTGTGCTGTAATCTGGCCCTTGGACACTTAGATGTTAAAAATCTCTCTGTCTGCTTCCACTTGCATTTCCAAATTCTCAGGTTAGAGGGCCTTTCAGTTAATTCAATAATGGGTTAATGGAATCCTCGCTTTAATTAAATCTAGACTCTCTTTGTGAAAGTGCACACTTGACACTCTCTATCTGAATCATTCTAATTGCATTCTGAGGGTGCTATAGGGGGCTGCTTTGAAGAAGCAACTGTCCTATATGAGGGTAGAAATTCTGTGAGAGAGGAAGAGGAGCCAGGAACACAGTGGCTATCCAGTTCCTTGTACTACTACAACATAAAATTCATGACAGTGGGACCTGCTGTCTTGCTAACCACTGCATACTCTATGCCTAGAACAATGGCTGCCACTGTTCTCAATGCTGGCCCCTTAATGCTTGATAATGACTTCTTGAACGAATGAGTGAATGAATGATATGCAATTGACATACCCAGTGGGATAGTCTGGATGGTCAAAACAAAACAAAAAACAGTGGCCATCGAGTCAATTCCAATTCTTGGATATAATTTCAATCTCATATTTCAAAATACAGGATTAGGATACATTTCACATAGAACATGAGAAGGTTCTGGACATAGGATCCCATACTGCTCCAAATATATGCTCCCATCGGGAACCTTCTGGTGTGACTGGGTGGTCTGTCTCCTCAAAAAATCCTATGCCTTGCTACTAGCCATCTTATTTCTACCTTAGTTATACAATATGTAAAAATGCTCTCCTAATACCAATGCTAGTGAATCTAAAACATACCACTCCCTCTAGCTGCACATCTCTGTGCTTAACTCTTATGTTTAAAAAAAATTTTAGCCTTAATTTTAATCTTAATCCTTAACTGCAGAGGAAGAGTCCTGGTTGTGGTGGAAAAAATAATGGAGACTTCTGGATTTTCCCACTACAAATGTTTAGACAGAAAACGTAACAAACATAATTTTTAAAAATGCATGGCTGAGGTGTTGTGTATATCTTTACAACAATAAAAAATAATAATACTTCAAAAAATGCAGAAATGAGCTTGCAAGAAAGAAAAGTGAAACTTCAGGGGCCAAAAATGAAGGTGGAAATGAAAACCTATATGGTAAGTAGAGAACTACAGTTGATATGGAAGGAGATGAGAGGGTCGGTATGGAAAAGTCGTGGATATTGGTAACCTGGAGCTTGAATTTTAACATCTGTAGTGGGGGACAAGAGATAAGATCTAGAGCACCCATGAGGGAGAACAGTGAAAATGAAATCCCAATATAAAGTCTAAGACCCTTGAAAACTGCACCATAGGTAAAAGGGTAGGTGGTTTAGACTGAGTTCCCCCAGAAGCGTACCTTGAAGCAAGGACTTGAGTGCAAGTGGTTTATTTGGGAGGTGGTCCCAGGAAACAGCAGGAGGAGAGTGGGAAGTGATGCAGAGAAGAGAAGAAGCCAAAACAGGTATACTAATGAGCAGGTAACTGGAAACTCTGGAAGACAGTGTGAACCGTGAGTCAGAATGTCCCACTGAAGGGTATTCATGACCTCAGGGTGCATCATTGGCTGGGAGCTACGCCTGGGGCGTTAACTCCTAGGCACTCTCGGCCTGCCCTACTTCTGTGCAGAGGAGGAGAACACATTCCGGCTGCGTCACAGATGCTCTCAGGATGTAAGGTAGAATGAGTGCCAAGCAAATAGAGGCGGGGCGCTGATAGTGGCAGTTCCATTCCATTCCTTGCACAGCTCAGATCTTTCATGTCCCACATGGACTTCTTTCTGTCCTCATTCTCAAGATTGTGCCTGGTCACAATTCTTAACAACAACAAAAAAAGGGAATTTAGCAAGGACAAATGACAATCCCACTGCTACAGTTCTGCTGGAAGGGTCTGGGCCCCTGGGTATCATGTTCTTTTTAGGCCATGAATGTTGTGATTACCCATTCACAATCAACATGAAGCATGGAAGCAACAATAGATGCTTCAGGGAACTCTCCGAGTCCCACTTATACTGCTCCCTGCTACTATTTTGTAGTAACAACTCTATTTCCTTACCATATCTGTTGTGCCAGTTGCACAAATCAAGGCATTCCATTCAAACCAGGATGCAGTATTATTTCTAATTTACTATCTTGGGTGAAGTGGAGAACACAATTTAAGGGGCTTTTCCCCCACCTACATTAGCTGGTCATTGGAAGCTTCCCACGAAGACTTAGGTCTGAACTGAGCAAGAAGTACAGAGGTAGGTAGCATGGAGATTTGGGACACCTGAGAGAATAAATTGTTTGTGCCCTCCAGTTTTATTTGGACCTAATTCCAAATGTACCAGTTCCACCATATAATGGGTTTCTGCTGTGCCTCTCAGCCTTATCATGTGGTAGATGTGACAGGACCCAACTTCTGAGGTTCAGTTCTAGTCACGTAGTCATCTGATGCTCCACAGTCATGTACTCAATCTCTACCAGGGCTCACTGGCATGCCACGAGCTGTTTTTGAATGATGGGTAGCTTTCTGCTGCAGACACCATGGCCTTACTCCAGAGCTTAAGGATTTATGCTGCTACTCTCCTAATAGAACTTGCCAGAGATTCTACCCAGAGCCCTTATCTACCCCAGATGCCTCTAGCCTTATTGACTCTGCTGGGTTATATGAGCCAAGTGGCAGGGCTGCTTTTACTGTAGCCTGGACCTGCTGAAGAGCCCTTATTTACTCTGGGCCCAATTCAAAACTAGCAGCCTTTTAATTCGTTTGAAATGAGTTGAACAATATTCCCAAGCGTGGTACGTGCTGTCTCCAAAATACAAAATACAGAGGCCTACAAATAACTGTGTCTCCTCTTTTAGTAATAAAAGATATAAGGCACAATAGCTTGCCCTTTACCTTGGAAGAAATATTTCAGCATGCCCTAGGCCACTGGGTATCTAAAAACTTCACTGATGTGGTAGGTCCCTGAATCTTTATAGGATTTATCTCTCACCCTTTGGCACTCAAGTGTCTTACCAGGGCTTCATAAGTGCTTATCAGTTCCCACTTACCAGCTCTGATTAACATGATGTCATTAATATAGTGGGCCAGCATGAAGTTCTATATAATGTTAAGATTATGGAAATCAAAGGATAGTCCCTTTGCACTACATTGTGACAAAGAGTAGGAATGTTTACCTAGTTCTGGTGCAAGACTGTGAATTTGTATTGCGCTCTCTCCTGGGTAAATGCAAACTGCTGTTGATCTACTTTCCTGATGGAGATTAAGAGCAATTCACTCTTACATAACATGGAGGAATCTGGAAGGCATTATGCTGAGTGAAATTAATCGGTTGCAAAAGGACCAATATTGTATGAGACCACTATTATAAGAAGTCATGAAATAGTTTAAACAGAGAAGAAATATTCTTTGATGATTAAGAGAGTGGGGAGGAAAGGAGGGAGAGGAGTTTGCACTAATTAGATAGTAGATAAGAACTACTCTAGGTGAAGGGAAAGACAGTACGCAATACAGGAGAGGTCAGCACAACTGGACTAAACCTAAAGCAAAGGAGTTCTCTGAATAAACCGAACACTTCGAAGGCCAGCATAGCAGGGGTGGGGATTTGGGGACCATGGTTTCAGGAGACATCTAGGTCAATTGGCATAATAAAATCTATTTAGAAAACATTCTGCATACCACTTTGGGGAGTGGCGTCTGGGGTCTTAAATGCTAGTAAGCGGCCATCTAAGATGCATCAATTGGTCTCAACACACCTGCCGCAAAGGAGAATGAAGAACACCAAAGACACAAAGTAAGTATGAGCCCAAGAGACAGAAAGGGCCACGTAAACCAGAGACTACATCAGCCTGAGACCAGAAGAACTTGATGATGCTAGGCTACAACTGATGACTGCCCTGACAGGGAACACAACAGAGAATCCCTGATGGATCAGGACAGCAGTGGGATGCAGACCTCAGACTCTCATAAAAAGAGCAGACTTAACGATCCGAGGCTGGAAGGACCCTGGAGGTCATGGTCCCCAGACCTTCTGTTAGCCCAAGACAGGAACCATTCCCAAAGCCAACTCTTCAAACAGGGATTGGACTGGACTATTAAATAATGATACTGGTTAGGAGTGAGCTTCTTGGATCAAGTAGACACATGAGACTATGTGGGCAGCTCCTGTGTGGAGGAGAGATGAGAAGGCAGAGGGGGACAGGAGCTGGCTAAATGGACATGGGAATACAGGGTGGGGAGAAGGAGTGTGCTGTCTCATTAGGTGAAGAGCAACTAGGAGTATATAACAAGGTGTACATAAATTTTTGTATGAGAGACTGACCTGATTTGTAAACTTTCACTTAAAGCACAATAAAAATAATACTAAAATAAAATAACACTCACCAGTTCAACAGATGCATACCAAGTGCCACACACTGTGTTATCTGTTCAGTAAAGATATTATATCTGGCACAGGAGCTGGGATTGGGACTACCACTTGTTTAATTTATGGTAATACACCATCATCTGCCTAAATTCATCTGATTTTTGTAGGAGCCATACTGGTGAATTAAATGAGGGTATGGGGAAACTGGAAACCCTGGTGGCGTAGTGGTTAAGTGCTATGGCTGCTCAACAAAAGATCGGCAGTTTAAATCCGCTACGTGCTCCTTGGAAACTCTATGGGGCAGTTCTACTCTGTCCTATATGGTCGCTATGAGTTGGAATCAACTCAACGGCAAAGGGTTTGGTTTAGATTTTTTGGATGAGGAAACTGCACCATATGCCTACTTCCTGAATCTGTCAGGTCCTTTAGAGTGGCACTAATCTCTGCTATTAAAACCAGGTTGCAGTATTATTTCTAATTTACTATCTACCCTGGGGTGGAGAGCATAGTTTAAGGGACTCCCATTTGGCCTTACATGACATAATGGCTCCTACTCCACAGGTCAGGGAAACAGTTGCTAAGTATGCATGACCTCAAGGTGAATTTACAAACCCACTGGACCCGCTGTGACCTGGACATGTAATGCCTGGCCATATACCCCAACCCTAAGCACAGGAACCATGATGACATTTTGGATTCCATGGTATCGGTGTCAGCTCAAACTCTAGATTCAACAGCCTTCAAAATATCTGGTTATTCCTCTGCATTCAGTGTACATTTACTCTGGTAAACGGCTGCAGGTCCCTTTGGGAGAAAAACGGGGAAATACCTACTGCGTATACGTGCTATGGCATTGCAGGGTTCTTTTTCAAGGTGGCACAGACTTCTCTTTACCAAGTGCTCTGAGAACTGGCTCAGGTCTGGAAAAATAGGTGAGGGACCATAGTATTTTTCCATTGCAACCAACCTTCTTCTCACCCTCTCTGTATCTATTTAGATCATATAAGTCAAGCAACATCCTTATTGTCTACCCATTTATCTCACCCCGAGGAACATTATTGTCTATTAGCCATTACCCTAGGTCCCCGTGGGTCACGGCCCCTTGATTTCCATCTGACCTTGCTGTTCATTATAGTAATTATACCCACATTGTCTCTGACAGTTAAGTGCTGCCACCTGGCCTTCACTATGTCAGAATTATATCATCTCATTTACAATAGTAAACCCAGTTCCATAGCAGAATTTCTTATCATCAGCCTTGGCCTACAGAGGACAGCCACCACTGAGCTGCATAGCTAGCATATTTTTTATCATTTTAATGAAGGAAGTGCCTCCTAGACTTTATTAGGGAGCAAAGTCAGCTGGAGGGTTCTCAGGTATTACACAAAAAATCCATTCTACCATACCTATCTCTCTGAGGTTTTGGCCCGCCCCTCAATACTCTGCCAAGGCACCTCCACCTTATTTCCCATAGACCATCATCAGTTCCAAGCTTCAAGGACCATTCCAGCAGCATATTAGGATTAGCTCCAGGCATCTTTGACAGGATGTTAAATACAAAGTCATGGAAGGGTCTCCATATCATTACATCTTCCTATCTGGTCTTAGGAGCTCCGATGGTGTGTGCAGCGGTTAAGTGCTTGGCTGCTAACTGAAAGGTCAAGGGTTTGAACCCACTAGCACACTCAGGGGGACAAAAACGTAGTAGTGTGCTTCCATGAAGATTATAGCTTCGGAAACCCTATGGGGCAGCTCTGCTCTGTCCTACAGTGTTGCTATAAGTTGGAATCGACTTGACGATAATGGGTTTATCCAGCCTTATATTCCAACCTCCTTGGTCCAGCAACCTCAAAATCCATTCCCATACATCTTTTCTCATATATTCACCATGTCCTGCACTCTTTAGGTGAATAATCTCTCTTATTTCGTAGTAAGGATGATACTTCCCCACTGAAGCCATGCTAAGACCTGACTGTAATTATTAATCTAGAAGCATTGAAGGGTGGCAATGGGAAGCTACTCTCCTAGTAAAAGGGAGTAGCCCCTGCTGACTCAGAGAGTCCCAGATTCTCAAAGACATTCACCCAAATTTCTGTATCCCATGTCTCAGGGTGCCAATCTCACCCTACCAGGGCCCTGATTTTAACATAGGGGACTTGTTAGCATTGCTGAGAATTTATCTTCCTTTGTAACTCTGCCACTCTTACAATGAAATCTTGGCCTGATTTTTAGTGTAATCTTTCCTTTAGCTGCATGAGATGAGGGTCACTTTAAACATTTCTATGCAGGTAGAGGCGTAATTAAGGCATAGCAGGTAGGGTGTTGTCATAGATTGAATTGTGTCCCCCCAAAAATATGTGTCAGCTTGGTTAGGCCATGAGTCCCGGGATTGTGTGGTTGCCCTCCATTTTGTGATTGTAATTTTATGTTAAGAGGATGAGGGTGGGATTGTACCACTACCCTTACTCAGGTCACCTCCCTGATCCAAGGACTGTAACACCACCATTACTCAGGTCACCTCCTTTACTCAGGCCTGTACCACCTTTTATCTCTCAAGAGATAAAAAGGAAAGGGAAGCAAGCAGAGAGTTGGGGACCTCATACCACCAAGAAAGCAGCCCCAGGAGCAGAGCAAGCCCTTTGTATATGGGGTCCCTGCACCTGAGAAGCTCTTCAACCAGGAGAAGATTGAGGACAAGAACTTTCCTCAAGAGCTGACACAGAGAGAAAGCTTTCCCCTGGAGCTGACACTTTGAATTTGGACTTTTAGCCTACTTTACTGTGAGGAAATAAATTTCTCTTTGTTAAAGCCATCCACTTGTGGTATTTAGGAGGGGCGCTAATGGACAGTTTCTATTGGCCATCACAGTTTCCATTGCCAGCTGTGAAAGTTCATTCAACAATTTAAAACTAATTGCGAAACAATATGTGTATACATTTTTGAATGAGAAATTAACTTGAGCTGTAAACTTTCACCTAAAGCACAATTAAAAAAACAAAAACTACGAATTGGCGTAGGTGCTATTTCCTATAGATAAGCCCTTGCATGCAGGCTCTATGGCCTTCCCACTGTGTCTTGACTTGGTAGTAGGCTGACATGAGCCTTTTAATTTTTTCCTTCAGAGCTTCTACTGCAGTTAAAAACAGCCAACCAACTCTACCATCCCAGTGATTACCATTGCCATTGCCCCTGTATTCTTCAAGTACTAAATCTATTGCATAAGCATTCCACCCCATTTCACCGGTATCCCATCCCAATCTATACATAAGTTTTCTTAATTGTGATGCTACAGCATGAAAGCTATTATCTTCACTCCACTTACCACCAGCTACCATCTGGCATGTAAATAGTACAATTTCAAAATCCCACACTGAGGGTCTGCTTCCTAGGTTCACCTTTGGAATAAGACTTCTTAGGATAAGAAAAGGATTTGAATGCAAGTGACTTATTTGGAAAGTGATCTCAGATAGCACTGAAATGGACATGGGGAAGAC
Source organism: Loxodonta africana (assembly GCF_030014295.1). Lineage (NCBI taxonomy): Eukaryota > Metazoa > Chordata > Mammalia > Proboscidea > Elephantidae > Loxodonta > Loxodonta africana. The sequence goes on along the minus strand of NC_087354.1, from coordinate 42,490,034 downwards.
AGACAAAGAAAGGAAGGCACCCAATTAAAAAAAAAAAAACTGTTGCCATCAAGTCAATTCCGACTCATAGAGACCCTATAAGACAGAGTAGAACTGGCCCATAGTGTTTGCAAGGAGCGTCTGGTGGATTCAAACTGCTGACCTTTTGGTTAGCGGCCAAACTTCAGCACTGTGCCACCAAAGCTCCGGAACCCAATACAGGGTGTATTAATGAGCAGGTTCCCACTGTGGACACCTAATAGTCAGCCCCACTCCTCCCATTCATCATAAGCTAAGAATAACTCCAGGGACCTTAACTCCCCAGCACTTATGGTTCACCCTACACATGAACCAAATGAAAGCACTCAGGTAGAGAGTCACAGGCATTCACAGAGGGATACAGCTGGTTTGTATGGCAACAGTAAATGCTGAGGCTGTATGGGTGTATCACTGACAGCATAGGCTACAGCAGACTAGAAAAAAAACTCTTCACCTCTACCACTCCACACACAAGGAGATGTCAAAGAAGTTTGTCTTTCTTAGCTTGGGCAGAAAAAAAAAAAGAAAACCTTATCCACAATTACAGTCATCACCACTTAGCAGTCAGCGTCGACTCAAAGCATCGCATATAACTATCCCGTCTATTTCCAGCCACCAGGGCTGCCAATAGCCAAGACATCCTCACTCATACCTAATCCATCACCGCACTAGGACAGAGGGATCTCCACCACTTGACATATGGCTTCAAGGGAGGTCAGCACTGTCATTGTCAGACACCAAGGGAAGCATGGACTAAAAAGAATAACAATAAAATTTCCAGCAAAAAGCCTCCCTGGTCTTCTGATCCATTTAGTGAAGGGAGACAGCATTAGAGTCAGATGAACCAATGTCAAAACGAGCTTCACCAACTATAGCTGTGCGGTTTAGGCAAGATACTCAACCTCCCCAAGATTTGATATTCACATCTGTAAAATAATACAAGAATTGCCTTGACCGTTTAACAAATGGTGCTGGCGTAACTGGATATCCATCTGCAAAAAAATGAAAGAAGACCCATACCTCACACCATGCACAAAAATGAACTCAAAACTGTTCAAAGACCTAAACATAAAATCTAAAACAATAAAGATCATGGAAGAAAAAATAGGGACAATGCTAGGAGCCTTAATACATGGCATAAACAGTATACAAAACATTACTAACAATGCAGAAGAGAAACTACATAACTGGGCGCTCCTAAAAATCAAATACCTATGCTCATCCAAAGACTTCACCAAAAGAGTCAAAAGATTACCTACAGACTGGGAAAAAGTTTTAGATATGACATTTCCGATCAACATCTGATCTCTAAAATCTACATGATACCACAAAAACTCAACTACAAAAAGACAAATAACCCAATTTAAAAAGGGCAAAGGATATGAACAGGTACTTCACTAAAGAAGACATTCAGGTAGCTAACAGATACATGAGGAAATGCTCACCATCATTAGCCATTAGAGAAATGCAAATCAAAACTACAATGAGATTCCATCTCACTCTAACAAGGCTGGCATTAATGCAAAAAACACAGAATAATAAATGTTGGAGAGGTTGTGGAGAGACTGGAACACGTATACACTGCTGGTAGGAATGTAAAACGGTACAACCACTTTGGAAATTGATCTGGCACTTCCTTAAAAAGCTAGAAATAGACCTACCGTACTATCCAGCAATCCCACTCCTTGGAACATACCCCAGAGAAATAAGAGCCTTTACAAAAACAGATACACACACACCATGTTCACTGCAGCATTGTTTGCAACAGCAAAAAGATGGAAGCAACCAAGGTGCCCATCAATGGATGAATGGATAAATAAATTATGGTATAGTCACACAACGGAATACTACGCATCAATAAAGAACAGTGATGAATCATTTCATAACATGGAGGAATCTGGAAAGCAGTACGCTCAGTGAAATTAGTCAGCTGCAAAAGGACAAATATTGTATGAGACCACTATTATAAGAACTCAAAAAATAGTTTAAACAGAGAAGAAAGTATTCTTTGATGGTTATGAGAGAAGGGTGGGAGGGAGGGAGGGGGTATTCACTAATTACATAGTAGATAAGAACTATTTTAGGTGAAGGGAAAGACAACACACAATACAGGAGAGGTCAGCACAACTGGACTAAACCAAAAGCAAAGAAGTTTCCTGAAAAAACTGAATGCTTCGAAGGCCAGCGCAGCAGGGGCAGGGGTTAGGGGACCACAGTTTCAGGAAACATCTAAGTTGATTGGCATAATAAAATCTATTAAGAAAACATTCTGCATACCACTTTGAGGAGTGGCGTCTGGAGTCTTAAATACTAGCAAGCGACCATCTAAGATGCATCAATTGGTCTCAACGCCCCTGCAGCAAAGGAGAATGAAGAATACCAAATACACAAGGTAATTATGAGCCCAAGAGACAGAAAGGGCCACATAAACTAGAGACTACATCAACCTGAGACCAGAAGAACTAGATGGTACCCAGCTACAACTGATGACTGCCCTGACAGGGAACACAACAGAGAACCCCTGAGGGAGCAGGAGAGCAGTGGGACGCAGACCTCAAATTCTCATAAAAAGACCAGACTTATGGTCTGACTGAGACTGAAGGACCCCAGAGGTCATGGTCCCCAGGCCTTCTGTTAGCCCAAGACAGGAACCATTCCCAAAGCCAACTCTTCAGACAGGGATTGGACTGGACCATGGGATAGAAACTGATACTGGTGAAGACTGAGCTCCTTGATCAAGTAGACACATGAGACTATGTGGGCAGCTCCTGCCTGGAGAAGAGATGAGAGAGAGGGCAGAGGGAGGCAGAAGCTGACCGAATGGACACGAAAATAGAAAGTGGAGGGAAGGAGTGTGCTGCCTCGTTAGAGGGAGAGCAACTAGGAGCATATAGCAAGGCGTATGTAAGTTTTTGTGTGAGTGACTCGGTTTATAAACTTTCACTTAAAGCACAATAATAATTTTTTTTTAAAAAGCATTAAAAAAATAATTACCTTGAAAATTTGTTATGAACGTTTAGAGGCAATGTAAATAAAATGTCTAGCTCACTGCTTGGCACATGGTAGGGAGTTAATAATCCATGATAAGCATCTCTTATTACCACCTAAAGAGACTGGATGAAAAATCTAAGGGGCTTACAAATGCCCTTGCAGGAAGACTGGCTCTTTGACCTATACAGTAAGGAAACATACTGGCCTCTCAATAATTTCACTCCCGTTTTGGGCTTGAACCATCCATTCATCCATGCTGCCCCTGCCTCTATAAATATAATGGGCTGACAGCCACTAGTGCTGGAAACAGCTCTTTCTGAGCTGGAATTTCTGACAGCTCGACTTCCACAAGCTGTTCATGAGTTATTTCAAGGGACACTTCGCTGTCAATCACTTACAACTGGAAGTGGACTACATAGGCCTGCTGTGCACCCGGGATCATGAGAGGGGCTGGAACAACATTCGCTTCTTGGAAATGAGCACATTAGTTCATGACCCGTAAGAGGCAACTGAGAAAACGTGTGTGATGTTACATAAAGAAACGAAACTATTCTTACCAAGAACTTCGTGTATATTGGGGCACTGTGTTTGACCTCTCTTAATTTACAAAAGAACACTACTATTACTGTTGTTAGCTACCATCTAGTCACCCCCAGCTCATGGTGATCCTATGCAAAACAGAACAAAACACTGCCTGGTCCTGTGGCACCGCCATGATAAGTGTGGATTGGAGTGTGGGGATTCACAGAGCTTTAGCTGATTTTCGGAAGTAGAACGGCAGGGTTTTCTTCCAAGTCTGTCCTAGTCTGGAAGCTCCACTGAGACCTGCTCATCATCACAGCAACACACAAGCCTCCACTGATAGATGAATGGCTGTGCCTGAGGTGCATTGGAGCCAGGTAATAGATTCCCATCTTACAGGTAAGGAAACTGAGGCTCAGAGATGCTCATTAATTTGCCCCAGCTGGTAACAGGAGGAGGTGAGTTTCAAACATAGGCCTCTTTGACTACAAAGTTTTTTCCCATTGTTTCTCAGAGGTGGTACTGTTTTTATTTTGGTTAGTATGGTTCTTTATTGCATGATGTTTAGCAACTCCGGTCCTTGGGCATTAAAGACCAACTGCATGCCCAGGTTACTGTGACAACTAAAATTACTTCTACACATTTTCACATACCCCTTTGTGGAAGGATGGAATGGTACACCCCAGGCTGAGACCCACTTACCAAAAGAGCATCCTGTTTCAAAACAGAATTTTGACAGAGGGTAAGAGGTGAAAGCAAGTTTTGCAGACATGGCCATGAGCAGTCTCGCCTAGTGTGAAAATGTATTTGTGAGTCTGAGTATGTATCCAAAGTTAAGGATGTTCCTCTATGCACTGTGTGTGCATGCAAATGAAGGTGCACACCTATGAGGCGTACCCTTGAGTACGCACAAGAACGTGCTGGTCCAAGTCACCCTGGCCCCCTCTTTCTCTCTCACCCCACATTCAATTAGTCTCTTAAATTCTGCCAATTCCCCCTCTCAAATATATCTCACACCTATTCTGTGTTCTATTCCTACCACATTGCCCTACATCAACCTTTTCCTCTCTCATTCCGACCATTGCAACAACCCTGCCTCTAGTCACAGGTACCACAAATTCATTCTCCATACCTCCGCCAGACTCATCTTTCTGAAAGGAAAATCAGACCATGTCATCCTCTAGCTCAAAATTCCTCAGTCATTGCCTTCAGAAGTTTTAGAAGTGGAGCCCTGCATCTAAATGAAATCTCCAAACCGAAGTGCAATATGTGAAACAGATAAACGCAGAGCAGCTCTGTTGAATTATGTGGACTCCTTAGCAAGGCACGTGAGATCTTTCATGATCTGTCCCCTGCCTTCCTTTCCAGCAACATCTCTTAACTGTATAGAAGCAGCATGCCTTGATGGCTAAGTTTAAGGGTACTAGAACCAAACTGTCTGCATTCAAATCCTGGTGTTGCCACTTATTAGCTGGGCAATCTTGAGAATGTTGTTTTACTCTCTGTGCCTAGGTTTCCTTAACTATAAAACGGGGCTAATAGTACTCATGGAGTTACTTTGAAGATTAGGTGAGTTTATACTTGTGAACCACTTAAACGATTCCTGGCACATAGCTTGTTCTTGTTGTTAGTGGCCCCTGACTTAAGGTGATACAGAACGGAAGGAAACGCTGCCCGGTTTTTTGGAAGTAGATCACACGCACTCAGTAAATGTTACAGCTTGTTATTTTACTTGTACCTCAGCCTGAGTGCCCCTAAATTTCTACGAGGTCCCTGAACTGTTACACCGAACTAACCCTCCATTACTTTGTGTACTGTGTGTAGGTGCACAGGTGAGCAGACATGGAGTCACAAGGCTGCTTGAGAATGGAAGGTGGCTTATTGTAATACACATGTGGACTGGACTGGAACTGGCACCAAAAGTTGTCCAAGATTCACGGTGGTTCTGGGCACCAGATGTCCTAACCAAATCCTCTTTTCTCTCTGAGCACTACCTCCATTGTCCTTCTATTCCGACTTGTTGATAGGTGCCAATGAGCTGATTCCAATTCATAATGACCCTGTGTGACAGAGTAGAACTCCCCCATAGGTTTTTTTTTTTTAATTTTTATTGTGCTTTAAGTGAAAGTTTACAAATCAAGTCAGTCTCTCCTACAAAAATCTCTGTACACGTTGCTATATACTCCTAGTTGCTCTCCCCCTAATGACACAGCACTCTCCTTTCCACTCTATGTTTTTGTGTCCATTCGACCAGCTTCTGATCCCCTCTACCCTCTCGTCTCCCCTCCAGACAGGAGCTGCCCACATAGCCTCTGTGTGTACTTGATCCAAGAAGCTCACTCCTCACCGGTATCATTTTCTGTCCCATAGTCCAGTCCAATCCCTGTCTGAAGAGTTGGCTTTGAGAATGGTTCCTGTCTTGGGCTAACAGAAGTTCAGGGGACCATGACCTCCAGGGTCCTTCTAGTTTCAGTCAGACCATTCAGTCTGGTCTTTTTACGAGAATTTGAGGTCTGCATCCCACTGCTCTCCTGCTCCCTCAGGGGTTTTCTGTTGTGTTCCCTGTCAGGGCCGTCAATAGTTGTAGCTGGGCACCATCTAGTTCTTCTGGTCTCAGGCTGATGTAGCCTCTGGCTTATGTGGCCCTTTCTGTCTCTCGGACTCATAATTACCTTATATCTTTGGTATTCTTCATTCTCCTTTGTTCCAAGTGGGTTGAGACCAATTGATGCATCTTAGATGGCCACGTGCCAGTGTTTAAGACTCCAGACGCCACTCCCCAAAGTGGGATGCAGAATGTTTTCTTAATAGATACTATTATGCCAATTGACCTAGATGTACCCTGAAACCCATAGGGTTTTCTTGACTATAATCTTCACAGAAGCAGATCCCCAGGTCCTTCTCCCATGGAGCTGCTGGGTGAGTGTGCACGGCCAACCTTCTGGTTAACAGTCTACTCTGGCTAGACAGTACAATTTATATTCTCTACATTCTTGAGAAATCCAGTCTGATTGCCTAAAATCAGTTTCTAATGCCCAGTTGCTTATAGGATACCATCTACTTGTCAGGAGGCCACCTCTGGGCTAATCAGATGCCACCCTCCTTCAAAGAATGACCTTGCTTCTCTCCCCTGAGCCAGGTGCTGTGGTGAGGCAGGTGCAGCCAGAAGAAAGGGGTATCGTGATCATGCATCTAGCATCACGTCCTAAGATCTCCACCTAGAATGGCCTCCTTCCTATTTCTCTGCTCTGTAGACTTTCATTATCTGTCAAATATCAACTCAAGGATTACTTCTTCTGTGAAACCTTCCCGTATTCTCCCAGGCACATTTCTTGCACATCCAGGTCTGAGGTACAGCTCTCCATTAAAAGACCTGTCTTAGCATCTGTATTTGTTTGCCATCTTTTCACAGGAGCTCTTGGTATATCTCTAGCACCTGGTACCCAGGAGGTGCTCCTCAAAAAATATTTATTGGATGAGTGAAAGAAATCTAGATATACATGTAAACAAAGGTTAATTTCAGCCTATATTTGTTTTCTTTGCTGAAATTCTGCCTTTCTTCAGAACTAAGACAAGTTCAGGTCGAAGAGGAGAAATAGATTTTGTTCTTGTGACATTTTCAAACCCTTCCCTCCTACCCGGAGGCACAATTGCCTCCTACCTGTCTCCTTTTCTGCTCCCTCCAAATGGAATCATTCACAACCTGCAATATGCAGATAACACAACCTTGATTGCTGAATGTGAAGAGGACTTGAAGCACTTACTTATGAAGATCAATGACTACAGCCTTCAGTATGGATTACACCTCAACATAAAGAAAACAAAAATCCTCATAACTGGACCAATAAGCAATATCATGATAAATGGAAAATATTGAAGTTGTCAAGGATTTCATTTTACTTGGATCCACAATCAACACCCTTGGAAGCAGCAGTCAAGAAATCAAATGATGTATTGAAGTGGGCAAATCTGCTACAAAAAATCTCTTTAATGTGTTAAAAAGCAAAGATGTCACCTTGAGGACTAAGGTACACCTGACCCAAGCCATGGTATTTTCAGTAGCCTAATAAGCATACGAAAGCTGAGCAATTGAATAAGGAAGACCCAAGAAGAATTGATGCCTTTGAATAATGGTGTTGGTGTAGAGTATTTCATATATCATAGACTGCCAGAAGAACAAACAAATCTGTTTTGGAGGAAGCATAGTCAGAATGCTCCTTAGAAGGGAGGATGGCAAGACTTCATCTCATATACTTTGGACATGTTATCAGGAGGGACCAGTCCCTGGAGAAGGACATCATGTTTGGTAAAGTGGAGGGTCAGCAAAAAAGAGGAAGACCCTCAATGAGATGGATTGACACAGTCGCTGCAACAATGGGCTCAAACATAGCAATGATTGTGAGGATGGTGCAGTTGAGTCGATTTTGAGTCATAGTGACCCTACAGGACAGGGTAGAACTCCCTATAGAGTTTACAATGAATGGCTGGTGAATTCGAACTGCCACCCTCTTGGTTAGCAGCTGAACTCTTAACCACTGTGCCACTGGGGCTCCATTGACTTTGAATAGTACCTCACATGTTAGTTCCTCCAGGAACAGCTGTTTGACCACCTCTTCCTCCCCAACCACAATACTGTTCTTCATTCCTCCCTGTTCTGTGCTGAATTTGTATGGTGTGTGGCAGCCACACTTGTTATGTTTATCATACAAGATGGAGATTTATTTCCTCATATGTTTATCTTTTTGCTGAGAAAGGAGCTTATTGGTGGCAAGGGGGGGGGCCTTATTCATCTCTATAGCTCCAGTGTACCCAGCATACTCCTTGGAACAGAGTTGTTGTTGTTGGTTGCTGTCAAGTTGATTCCTACTGATGGTGACCTTGTGTGCCTCAGAGTATAGAAGTACGCTCCACAGGGTTTTCTCCGCTGTGACCTTTCTGAGGCAGATCGCCAGGCCTGTCTACAGAGGCACCTGTGGTTGGGTTCAAACAGCCAATTTTTCAGCTAATGGTTAAGCCCTTAAATGTCTACCAAACAGAGTAGGTGCTCAATAGATGTCTGTTGAATGAATGAATGAATGAATGAATGTATGTAGAGTGAATATCTATTCAAAAACTACAGGAAAATTCTCAAACCCTTTAGCTTAGCCTTTGAAATATGATTTCCTTGCTTTTCTTGCTGGGTTTTGTTCAGACTGAAGCTACTTAGGTTCCCTTCTCATCATTTCCACAATTTCCCTGAACATATGTCAAGTGGTGAATGGAAGTGAGGGAATCTAAAATTACTCACTAGCATTCCACCTGTAGACAATCGAGGCCCACCATCAGCCTTTTCTTTTTTTTTAATTTTTATTGTGCTTTAAGTGAAAGTTTACAAATCAAGTCAGTCTCTCACACAAAAACTTATATACACCTTACCATCAGCCTTTTCAAAGTGGGTTTTATATGATTGTTTTGCCGAACAATGTCCCAGGACTCACGCTTGGATGAAATGTGAAATTTCTTTACTTTTTCTGGCTTCTTCATGGTTCTCCGCTCCTTTTCTACTTTTTCTACTCCCAGGTCTGACAAATCTGCATTATGCAAAATGCCAGAATACCTCTATGAGAAGCGTTTTTCAGAGCAAAGGAAAGCTTCTCAATGCTTGTTACCTCAAAAACACTGATTCCTCACATCATGCAGGAAAATAAATTCCAGATGTGTTAAAGACCTAAATGTAAAAGCAAACAATAAAACTATGAGAAAAGGTAATAAGTAAATATCATTATGAACTTCCACAAAAAGAAGGATTCCTTAAACAAGACAGAAAAAAAATTAATAGATTTGACTACACTAGTAATAAAGAACCTAATTATCATAGGTAATGTTAGAAGACAAGCAAAACATTGAGAGAAAATATCTCCAACATATTTAACAGCTAAAGGATTAGTATCTAGAATAAATGAAGAACTGCTACAAATCAAAGACCAAAAGACAAACCCAAAAGACAATGGGCAAAGGATATGAACAAGCACAAGAGGACAACAAAATAGGCAACAAACATATGAAGAGATGCTTAATTTGATTAGCGAGCAAGGAAATGCACATCAGAAACAAAGATGGGCTCTATGGCGTAGCAAGGAGCCCCAGCGGCACAGTGGTTAAAAGGCTACTGACCAAAAGGCTGGCAGTTTGAACCCACCAGCCACTCTGCGGGAGAAAGATGTGCCAATCTGCTTCCCTAAAGATTCCAAAACCTGTTGCTGTTGAGTCAATTTTGACTCACAGTGACGCTGTAGGACAGAGTAGAACTGCCCCATCGGTTTTCCAATGAGTGGATGGTGGATCAAACTGCTGACCTTTTGATTAGCAACCGTAGCCCTTAAACACTATGCCATCAGGGTCTCCTCAGGCAATGTAGGAGTGAGTTATTGTAAAAGGTCAGCAGTTTGATCTTAACCAGTACGCCACCAGGGGTTCCTCCTCAAGCATAGCAATATGTTAATTAAAAGATTAATAAGCTCGACTTTGTATTTTTGAGCTGATATTATGGTAAAGTTATCTAAAAGCAGGGTGTTGATGTTTGGACAAGTGTGTAATGTCAATGCCTGCCATAGGCAGCACCATCTTCCAAAGATATGCCGCTGACCCTACCAGATTAATAGAAACTGCCCAGTGGTGCCACACACCCAGGGCTGGTGTAGTACCTGCCATATCTGCTGCTTTCTTTTAGTCTACCTCTTCCTCCCAGCCTACTCAAAGCTGCAGCTTCCACTGCCCTCCTACGTCAGTTACCATTCCTCATGCAGTTTTCTTTCTTTTGGAAATTTGTTGAAATCTCTCCTCCAGTTTGCTTTGTGATCAGTCTTTTTCCCCCTATGTTAGTTGATACTACATTTATTAATAAGACAATATGTTGCATCTTTTAAGTTAGTCCTTGGTTTTAATACTTCATGTTTGATGTTCTACTGTATTTCACTTTGTAATCTGTGATCGCTTTTCTGAATGTGTGTGTGTGTGTGTGTCTTCTCATAATGTGGGAGTTTCGTACAGTCGTCCCTCAGTATCCGTGGTGTGTTGGTTCCAGGATCCCCGTGGATACCAAAATTTGAAGATGCTCAAGTCCCGTATATAAAGTGGCACATAGTATTTGCATATAACCTACTCAATCCTTCCGTATACTTTAAATCATCTCTAGATTACTTATAATACCTAATACAATGTAAATAGTTGTTGTACTATATTGTTTAGGGAATAATGACGAGAGATGAACAAACAAGGAGTGCTAGAGAGAGGCACAAACAAGGAGTGCTAGAGAGAGGCTGAGGACCTGTGAAATGGTGGGAGGTTACAGCAGGGTATGCCTACACATCATTTCCTTCGTGTGGATTCAGTGTAGTGCTCGGTGTGTGGCAAATTCAAGAATTGCTTTTTGGAACTTTCCTTTTTTTTTGTTTTTCTGAATATTTTTGATCCAGTGTTGGTTGAATCTGCAGATGTGAAACCCGCGGATACGGAGGGCCAACTGCATTCTGATGTTCTTATAGTTGATAACTTTAACCTTACTTAATATAATTAATTCTAGCATATAGCTAGATTTTAAAAAATCTAATCTGATAATTGTTTTTTAATATATGAGTAATATGTGAGCCCTGCTGGCAGTGGTTAAGAGCTCAAGCTACAAACCAAAATGTTGGCAGTTGGAATCCACCAGCCACTCTTTGGAAACCCTATGGGGCAGTTTTACTCCGTCCTAGAGGGTGGCTATGAGTTGGAATTCACTCGGCTATGGGTCAGAATCGACTGGATGGCACACAACAGCAACAATTTGTTTATGTTTTTTGTGAATACTAATATATTTGAATTTTTAGTACCAGCTTATTTCATAATTTCTTTCACCTTTTTTTCTTCTTTCTGTTGAATCTATAGGTTATATCTATAGAAGCCATAGATTATGTCTATTTTTCATAGTAGTTTCTCTAATGTTTTGAACGTATACACATTTAATTCCTCATTTTCCTAACAAATCTAAAGGTATTAAATAGTTCAATCTTACCTTTAGACAATAACATAACTATTCATTGAACACCTTTCTTCTTCCATCTTGTACTTTTCTTTAGTTTTTATTTTACATTTTTAACACAAAAAGTTTTATTTTTAAATAGTCAACAGTTAAATGTCTCTAAAATTTAAATCAGTTTCTGTGCTATTAAGTACCTTCTCTAAGAATTCTCTTGTGAGCGTCTGGGAGTATAAACTTGCTTAGTCATAATTATATCTGAAAGTTTATTTACTGTCTGTATTTTCAAATGTACTGCTTTTTAATTGAACTATAACATACAAAAAGAAAGTACAAAAGTTGTATATATATAATACAATGATTTTTCATGAAGTGAAGGGCAACCATGTAACGAGCACCTGGGCCAAGATATAAAACATTTCCAGCACCCCAAAACCGTCACTTGAGCCCTCTTCCAAGGACAGCCACTATCTTGACTTCAAACACCATAGATTAGTTTTGTCTATTTTTCTCACATTCTATAAATATAAGCACGTCTTATGCTCTTTGGGGAGCCCTGGTGGCACAGTGGTTAAGAGCTATGGCTGCTAACCAAAAAGGTCAGTGGTGTGAATTCACCAACCACTCCTTGGAAACCCAATGGTACAGTGCTCCTCTGTCCCATAGGGTCGCTATGAGTCAGAATTGACTCCACGACAATGAGTTTTTTTTATTTTGTTTTGTTTTATGCTCTTTTGTGTCTGGATTGTTTTGCTCGGTATTATTATTTATCCATATTACCAGAGGTTGCAATAGTATTGATCATTTTTAAGCATTTTTGTCAGTCTGTTCTATAAAATGGAGTTCTGAGGGGTGAAAATGAGTAACATGCTTGGCTGTTAACTGAAAGTTTGGCGGTTTGAGTCCATCAGAGACACCTTGAAAGAAGGCCTAGCCATCTACTTCTGAAACACCAACCATTAAAAGCCCTATGGAGCACAGTTCTACTCTGATGCATATGAGGTTACCATGAGTCGTAACTGACTCATCAGCATCTGGGTTTGGTTCTATAAAATTAATTTGATCAGCAATGAATTTGTATTCCTATTGTTGACTGTCTTTCCTAGAATTAGATTTCCTCAAGAGTTTTAGACTTTTGCTTTTCTGCGAAGATTTCTGCTTTTCTTCACCTTTCCCTTCCTTTTTAGTGGTAGAGTGGGTGTGCTATTTCCTTCTCTTAGTGCCCCAGGCCCCAGCCCAGAACCAAGTCTTATGAGGTGTTCCAGCATGCCTCCTCTGCTGCAACTTTGGGGATATCCAGTCCCAAAGCCTGCAGGAGACTTGGCTCAGGTCCTGCTTGTGGGGCTGTGCCTGTCCACCTGCCTCAGCGGGTCCCTGTCTTCCTGGAAACAGTTACCCCAGGCAGCAGAGGGGCAGCCTTTTAAAATCCCTTTCCAAAGAAGGGGCCCCAGATCCTTGCCCAGTGCAGGGAGGCTGGCTCTATTCTGTGCCTTGTGCGGAGACTTTTGTCTCTGTTCCTCTGCTGGAGTCGTTTCCCCTGCCACTGCTGCCTGTGTCCAGACCTGGAGCCCAGCATGCCCCTGGCATCCTCCTTGTTCACAGCTATGACTTTCTGGTCCTGGAGATGCTTGCCTTGTTTTCGATCCCAGCTATCTTTTTTTTTTGGTGATCTCCTCTTATGTGTGACCCATCATTGCTGTGTTATCTGGAGATAAGAGAAGTTGTTGACCAGTAAACTTAACTGCACTACAGGGTCTAGAAATCTGTATTGCTTTGTTTTATCAGAGAATAACAAAACCATTTTTTTCCTGGTATTTTAAAAATTGTGGTAAAATATATGTACATTAAAACTTGCCAGTTTAATCATTTTAAGTGTATAATTCAGTGGCATTAATCATATTCAGAATGTTGTACAGCCATCACCGCTATTTATTTGCAAAGCCTTTTCAATACTCCAAACAGAAACTCGGTACCCATTAGGCAATACTTCCCCATCATTCCCTCTTCCCAGCCCCTGGTAACCACTAATCTACTTTGTGTCTCTTCGCACTTGCCTATTCTAGATACTTCATATAAATGGAATCTTAAGATAATTTGTCCTTTTGTGTCTAGCTTATTTCACTCAGCATAATGTTTTCAAGGTTCATCCCCGCCATAGCAGGTATCAGGACTTCATTTCTCTTTAAGGCTGAATAATATGCCGTTGTTGTGTATATACCACATTTTGTTTATCCATTTATCAATTGATGGACATTTGTGTAGTTTCCACCATTTGGCTATTGTGAATAATGCTGCAATGAACATTGGTGCGCAAATACCTGTTTGAGTCCCTGCATTCAATTCTTTTGAATAGAAAAGCCATTTTTTTATTCCGAAATAAAGAAAGCACTGTTCAAGAGTCTCCCACCTCTGCAAACCTTCCTGACCACTCCTGTTTGAATGTACCTCTCCTCTGCACCAACACATGCCAGGTTCTTACCTTTACTGAGCACCTTTCCCATTACGCTGCAAATTATTATTTGTCTTTGTGTTTGTCCCTCTCCCAGACTACAAGGGTGTCCAAGAGAAGAACTGTGTCCTATTCATGTTCGTATCTTGATGCTTTGCTTAGTGCCTGGCACAGAGTAAGCCCAACAAATACCTACCGAATAAATGAACAAAGTGGTTGAACTCACGTGACCACTCAAAAAAAGAAAAAAAACAATTCCCTCTTCCTTTGGGTCTCTCAACTTATCTCCAGAATTATTTCCTGGGGAAATAATTTTCATTAGGAAACATACTGTGATGCCTTCAGAGCTCAAGTACTTGGGGTGAGGAAATAGCCTAAGCAGCCCTGAATGGTTCCCTGGGGTGCCTACTGAAACTTTGACCTCTTAACCCCAGCCAGTTCTAACCGAACATCTGCTGGAGGCTCAGTCACAATGGCTGCCGGCTAAAGGATTAAAAATATTCACAACTAAGCTCAAAAAGGCTTCTGCTGAGTCACTTTTGAGCATAAAACCTTTTCTTTAGGATGTTCTCATCTGTCCTCTGAGGCGTAAATTGCAAATATCACAGCCTTATTCTAAAATTCTACAGAGGTGGGTTAAATTACTTTTCTAGTGTTAGGTAATAAGTGATGAAATAAGTGATGCATCAAATTGGAAGAAATTTCTAGAAGGTCTTCCTTTCTATATGCGCCTATATGTATTTGTAGACTCCAGGGTTAAAAATTTCCCAAACATACCCAACTATCAGATTAAGATTTTGAAACACGAAAATTCTTCTTTAGCTGTAGCTCTAATATTCTTAGGACATGGCTAATGATGGAGGCCTGCTGGTACAGTGGTTAGAGCTTGACAGCTAACCAAAAGGTTGACAGTTCGATTCTACCAGCAGCTCCTTGGAAACCCTATGGGGCAGTTCTAGTCTGTCCTATAAGGTTGCTATGAGTCAGAATCAACTAGACAGCAATGTGTTTGGTTTTTTATGGCTAAAGACTTTCCTTCTTGTTCTGGCTTGTGTGGAGATACGGATGAGAAAGAGTTATTAACCCTTTTACGGATGTTAGCCCTTTATACTCTCAATGTGATTTTTAACTTGGTTTATTGTGATCAAAGTTATTTTTAAGCCATTCTTTTCTCTCTTCCATATTAAAATTTGCAATCCTTTCATTAAAAATAAATGATTGAGAAATCTACCATGTGCCAGGAACTCTGGATTCCAACATCAATAAGATATGGTCCCTCTCTTCAAGGTGTGAGTTCATAGGCTTTCGTTACGGTTTGCTTGAAGTTCCTATTTTCTGACACTCTTAACCCAGCTTTGTAAAATGTGGCCCCAAATTTATCAACTGGTATACATTTTTCCCCAATCTTCACAATGTTATCCATAATTTGTTATGATCCACACAGTCAAATGCCTTTGCATAGTCAATAAAACACAGGTAAACATCCTTCTGGTATTCTCTGCTTTCAGCCAGGATCCCTCTGACGTCAGCAATCATATCCCTGGTTCTATGCCCTCTTCTGAAACTGGCCTGAATTTGTGGCAGTTCCTTGTTGATATATTGCTAC
The DNA here is from genome assembly GCF_030014295.1 of Loxodonta africana. Lineage (NCBI taxonomy): Eukaryota > Metazoa > Chordata > Mammalia > Proboscidea > Elephantidae > Loxodonta > Loxodonta africana. Next base: position 42,474,452 of record NC_087354.1, on the reverse strand, counting down.
AGCTGTTTTTGAATGATCTTCAGCAAAATTTTGCTTGCGTGTGATGTTAATGATATTGTTCTATAATTTCCTCATTCAGTTGGATCACCTTTCTTGGGAATAGGCATTAATATGGATCTCTTCCAGTCAGTTGGTCAGGAAGCTGTCTTCCATGTTTCTTGGCATAGATGAGTGAGCACCTCCAGTGCTACATCTGTTTGTTGAAACATCTCAATCGATATCCCATTCCAGAACACTTAATTGTGCTCATGAGGAACCTTTACATAGATCAAGAGGCAGTTGTTCAGACAGAACAAGGTGATACCGATTGGTTTAAAGTCAGGAAAGGTGTACGTCAGGCTTGTATTCTTTCACCATACCTATTCAATCTGTATGCTGAGCAAATAATATGAGAAGCTGGACTATATGAAGAAGAATGGGGTATCAGGATTGGAGGAAGACTCATTAACAACCTGTCTTATGCAGATGACACAACCTTGCTTGCTGAAAGTGAAGAGGACTTGAAGCACTTACTCATGAAGATCAAAGACCACAGCCTTCAGTATGGATTGTACCTCGACATAAAGAAAACAGTAATCCTCACAACTGGGCCAATGAGCAACATCATGATAAATGGAGAAAAGATTGAAGTTGTCAAGGATTTCATTTTACTTGGATCCACAATCAACAGCCATGTAAGCAGCGGTCAAGAAATCAAAAGACGCGTTGCAGTGGGTAAATCTGCTGCAAAGATGTCACCTTGTGCGCCTGACCCAAGCCATGGTATTTTCAATCGCATCATGTGCATGTGAAAGCTGGACAATGAATAAGGAAGACCGAAGAAGAATTGACGCCTTTGAATTGTGGTGTTGGCAAAGAATATTGACTATACCATGGACTGCCAAAAGAATGAACAAATCTGTCTTACAAGAAGTACAACCAGAATGCTCCTTAGAGGCAAGGATGGTGAGACTGGGTCTTACATACTTTGGACATGTTGTCAGGAGGGATCAGTGCCTGGAGAAGGACATCATGCTTGGCAAAGTACAGGGTCAGTGGAAAAGAGGAAGACCCTCAACGAGGTGGATTGACACAGTGGCTGCGACAATGAGCTCAAGCATAACAACGATTGTGAGGATGGCTCAGGACTGGGCAGTGTTTCATTCTGTCGTGCATGTAGTCGCTATGAATCAGGACCGACTCGACGGCACCTAATAACAACATACATTTTTTACTAGCTTATCATGCTCCTTGCTCTTAATAAATGGAAGAAGTTGGTGTTAATCTCTCTTCACATTGTGCCAATGATTACCAGCCTGTGGACAGGATGGGATTGTCTGTATCCAGTCACATCAGAAGGAGTTTTGGTGGCACAGTGGTTAAAAGTGCTTGGCTCCTAACTCAAAGGTAAGTGGTTCGAACCCACCAGCCACCCCATGGGAAAAAGATGTGGCAGTCTGCTTCCATAAATACTTATAGGCTTAGAAATCCTATGGGCAGTTCTACTCTGTCCTACAGGGTAGCTATGAGTCATAATTGACTTGATGGCAGTGGGGTTTTTTTAGTCACATCAAAATTCCTTCTATTACCTGAAATGAACCAGTTATGTTTTTCACATGAAAGGGGCAGAGAAGAAACTTGAAAATAATTGCTTTCTAGCAGCGAGTGTAAAGTTTCCATGGAACCATGTGTCCTTACACAGCATCCCCAGGCCAGACATCAGGGAAACGCCTCATCCAGACTGACTGACACAAATAGGGCTTTTCTGAGAAACCCCACAGGCACTGACAGTGCCCTGCAATTCTCAACAGCTCTGTGTGGTCCCCAGCTGTTGCTGAGAGACATGGCGGGCAGAGCCAAGGCGTACGTTTCTCTGTCATCCTGTCAGCTAGAGGACCCAAGGAGACAGAAGCCATCATTTCTTTGCTGACTCAATATCCTAGGGAAAGGGAGGTGTATGGGGTCCCTGATCTGCTTTGAAAGGGACTTTCTAGGGTTCCAGAATCAGTCCTGCAGGCTGCCTCCAACAATGATGCTGACAACTCATGGAGCAAGCATCTCTTGGGGTCATTTACGCCGCCTACAAAATAGTCAGAGTTACACAGTGAAAGGATGTGGGATCAAAAAAGATCTCCAATGAAATGAACACATTTTAGCTTTAGGGACTAGGTTTTTTTTTTTTTTTTTTTTTTTAACGGTCTGCTGAGAGAGATGTGTTACATTGGAGAGTCTGCTTTGGATGAGAGAGTGACTTCTCCCTCCTCTGAATGCCTTTTGTACCATCTTCATGTATGTAACTATATTATAGCTATATTCATGAAGGCAGGGACTGTTGGTCTTGTTTGTCACTGTCTGAATTATTCTGAAATCTAGGAGAATATGTGTACAACCCTGGCGTAGGTCGTAGCACTGATCTTAAAAGAAAAAAAATTGATACATGCGACTTCATCAAAATAAAACACTCTGCTCTTTGAAAAATATTGTTAAGAAAATGAAAAGGCAAGTGGTAGAATGGAAAAATATTTTCAATACATATCTCTGATGAAGGACTTGTATCCAGAATATAGAAAGGACTCCTACAAATAAAAAATGGCAAAAAATTTGAGCAGACACTTCACAAAATAAGATATACAAATTGCCAAGAAGTCTTTGGAAACGAGGCTCAACATGCATTGTCAGGGAAGTGCACATATAAACCACGATGCAATACCACTACACACTCACTGGAATGGTTAAAACTAAAAAGGCTCGAAAATACAAATATCAGCAAGGATGTGAAGCCACTGGAACTCTCCTATTTTGCTGGTTGGAGGGCAGAATGGTACAACCACGATAGAGAACTGTTTGGCAGCCTCTTATAAACATATATCTCTCCAGGATCCAGCAATAGCAATTCTGCTCCTAGGTATTCAGTGATAAATGAAAGCTTGTATCTACAAAGAAGACTTATATAAGAACGTTTATAGAAGCCTTTAAAAAAAACTGGAAAACAACTCAAATGTCTACCAAAAGGAAATCATTGAACCAATTGCGGTATAGTCATAAAATAGAACACTATTCGGCACTAAAAGGGAAGGAACTACTGATACACACAAGGTGGATGGAGATCAAAAGCCGAGCAAAAGCAGCAGATACGAAGGAGCGCATTCTATGTTATTTCATGTATATATAGTCCAGGAACAGGAAAGCTAAGCTATGGAGATAAAATTCACATCAGTGGTGGGTGGAGATTGAGAGGAGGTACTCAGAAGGGAACTTTGGGGGTTTTGGAAATGCTCTGTATCTTGTTTTGGTAGTCGTTACAGGAGTGTGCCAACTGTCAAAATTCATCCATTTGAACACATATGATCTATGCTTTTTGTTGTTTGGAAGTTAGACATAAATAAATGTTACAGCTTTACTTTGAAAAAGAAAACACAACAGCCATTAAAAATATGGAATAATTTACTCTTTGTTTACTAGACTCTCACTAGACTCCAAGCTTCTGGTGGGCAGAAATCATGTCTGTTTTGTTCTCAGTTGTATCGCCAGCACCTAGTCCAGTGCCTGGCACTCCCTGAGTGCTCTAGACACATTGGTTCTTTTCCCTGAGAGTTTTTAAGAGTCTCTGTACATCGAGCTGTGGGCTTATCATACCTCCCTTTGCAGACCTGACCTGTTCTTAGCTGACTCTGGCGGCCTGAGGAGATCCAGCACAGGAGCATTGTCTAGGAAGGGAGCTTGCAGGTGGGAACCCAGCAGGGCCCTGGGTGTCCTTGGGCACTGACAGGGTCCCAACTGTGCGCACCATCTGCTCCTTTGAAGGCTGTCTGACAGCAGCTGCAGCCCAGGATCGGAAAGTGAGCGCCTCTGAGAGTGAATGTCAGGCTCCCGTTCCCATCCTCCCTGCCTGAGGGAGTCCACGGAAAGTCACTTTGACCCTGGCAACAGAAGGAACCAACATGTGTACCACTTTGTAATTTACCAGCTGTTTTCCTATACTTGGTCTTGCTTTACCTTCCAATGAATCTGTAAGGTAGGTCTTTATTAACCCCATTTTACGGAAAGGTTTCTTCCCCAAGGTCACACAGAGCTGGGATCCAAACCAAGTTTCTAACCATTTACTACTATTTTAAATGCAATATTGCTGTGTCATTAAGGACCTCTGAAAGCAGTTTCTGAAATCTTACCTCATCCACCAAGCTTTGCTGAACTAATGGAAAGGTAAGTGGTAAATCTCCCTTGCCTTTAATCCAATTTATCCCATATGCAGCCCCAGTGTCACTCCCCTATGCAAATTTTCCACAACCCTCCCACCTACCAAGGAAAATCCACACTCCTTATTAGCTGCTGCTCAGTGCTTCTGCCCCGACTCATCTTTGTAGCCTCGCCTTCCTTAAAAACAATCTTGCAGTCTAGCTCGTTATGTCACTGTCCTCATCTCTGCAATTTTGCTCCTCAATTTCCCCTACACCTGGAATACCAGGTTCCTCCATCTTCCCTTGGGGAACTTTTTCTCACCTTTCAAGTCCTAACTCAAATGCCACTCCCACTCCCTGTAGGTAGGTTTTTTTACTTCATCTTTTAGAGGCTTAGTTTGTACTTTTCACGTGGCATTCACTGTTGAATATTATAGGTATGATTCCTGATTACCCCAGTTGGTTAAGTGCTTGACTACTAGCCTAAGGGTTTGCGGTTCGAACCCACCCAGAGGCACATTGGAACACAGCCCTGGCGATCTGCTTCCAAAAGGTCACGGCCTTGAAACCCTAGCTCACAGTTCTACTCTGACACACATGGGGTGGCCATGAGTCAAAATCCACTGACAACAACTAATAACATTATGTATGTATTTGCACCTCATTTTTTCTTTATTGGAGCCCTGGTGGCACAGTGATTAAGAGCTACAGCATACTATGGCTGCTAACCAAAAAAGTCGGCAGTTCGAATCCACCAGTCACTCCTTAGAAAACCTACGGGGCAGTTCTACTCTGTCCTATAGGGTCGCTATGGGTTTTTTTCTTTGTTAATAGATTCTGGGGTCCTAGAAGGCTAGATTCATGACTTACTCATTTCTGTAATCCCTATAGTGACAAGTATATCTGTGTGCACACTGTGTTTAATCGATGCTTTGTTGAGTGAATAAGATACCATCTCTCCAACCATTGTCCATGCATTTAATATACTTTGATACACATAATTTCAAAAAATCCTTTGCATTTTAACGCTACTTTATGTGTTTGGTTAATATAGCCTCCTCCCCTTTATACTGTGCTTCTGGCTTGAGCTTAGACTGTATGAATAACTAAATGCTTTGCAAGTGGTGGACACATGAAGAGGTTATGGAGTCTGCAGTTTCATTCTGGCTTTGCCGTGAATTGGCTGTGTAATTCTGGACAAACCACTTCTACTCTCTAGACCTTATTTTGCCTCTATCTAGTCAATGGAGGTAACAATCCCTGCTTTGCTTAATTCACCACAAAGTTGTTGGGAGAATAAATGAAAGAACACATGTGAAGTGCTTTGTTGACTAGCAATGTAGTTCAGTTACACCAGCTGTTTGATGGAGACACACCTTGTATCGCTGGCAGTCCCCCACCCCTCTGCTCCTGACCTGGGTCAGAGGCATTTCATCCGAAAGGCTGTTGTGAAGAAGGGTAACACATTGGTCAAGGCAGTTTCAGAGAGCAGACCTAGTACCAGTGTATAGACATTATGGAGATCAGCCGCTTCTAGAAACTCCTCAGTCAGAGCTGCTTGATAATGGAAAGGGCTGCCTGAGAGTAGGTGAAGGCCGGAAAACTGATGAGGCAAGATCAACTACCATGTATATGCATCACAACCACACTTCAAGGTAGAGCTACTACCTCTTCTTTGCCCATAAAGATAAGAACGTGCCGAAAGGTAAAGCAGACCCCTGAGGTATGCAGCAGAGCCAAGCTCCAGTAACTCAAGAACCCCCTGCAGGAGTCGTCTGAGCACGTCCATTGGCTTCCACAGGAGGAGAAGGGTGGGCCAGGGATCATTTTGCTTCCTAATTGGCTAGCTGTGCGGGTTGGCAGCCCCCTCCCCCCACGCGGCTGCGCATGCTCGACGGCCAGACATGGCGGAAGCGGGAAAAGTGCAGGCCGGCTTCGGGCTTCCGGGATTAGGAGCGGCACAGTGGCCTCTGCAGCGGTATGGCCGCTTCATGCCCTCGGGGACAGGAGAGCCGCCTGTGCCTGACCTGGAAGCTGGGACAGCCTCTTCTCCTACATGGAAGGTGAGGCCGGAGGGCAGGAATGGCTGCCAGGTGCTCACAGGCTCCAGGGAGGGTGGGGTGTGAAGACCTCTGTTAGGGCCACGGGTGGTCAGGTTCCCCGAACGCTACTTGGACAGAAGGAGAGGACACTAAGGGACTGACAGGCTGACGGAAATGTGAGGAATGGACAGGCTGACAGGGATTGTATGGCGTGGACACTGAAGGGGCTGACTGACTCTGACAGGCCGGCAGGGAGACTGGGGGCCAGTGTGACAGACAAGGGCTCTCTGATACTGACAATTACACTGTCACACGTGGAGGCCGACTGGTTGTCAGGGGCCACCTGGTACCTACCTGGACTGAGGTAGCACTACGTAAAAGCTCACTAGTCCATCTCCTTCACGTTCCCCACTGAAGTGCTGACCAACCAACCACAAACAAACAAAAAAACCAGTTTGTATGGAGTCGTTTCTTAATCGTGATGACTCCTGTGACCTTTTGGAAGCAGAATTTCAGGCCATTCTTCCGAGGTGCCTCTGGGTGGGTTTGGGTTGGTTAGTAGGTGGGTACTGAACCCTTTGGGTCACTTAGGACTTCAGCTGACTAAAGCCTGAAATAAATGGAAGGACAAACTAAAAGACAGGGTCACTGACCCATGGGGACTGTCTCTCAAGTTCCAGAGCAAAGAGTATATTGGTGGGGCAATCCCAAGGAAATGTCAAGAGGCTGGGTGAGGATGCGCCAGGAGGTAGATCTGGTCCACTGCATGGGGTGATGTGACCATTCAGTCTTGTAAAAGTGCTTGTACATATATTATACAAATGAAAGGGAGTATAGTCATTATTTTGTTTCCCCTTTTTTTTTTTTTTTTTACTCCTCACTATTGGCCTTACAGGCTCCCTTGTCCCTATATCCTATATTTGAAGGGCGGGAGAAAGGTACCAAGAATGAAGTGGGTGCTCATTCCCTATCCTGGACCGTCTATTCCGCAGTTTCCTTATGTGCTACTGTTTTTGCTTGTTTGTTTTTTGAGGTAAAATATGTATAGAGGCATAGAGAGAATTCATTTTAGTTACAGAATCATCTATAACCAAGGTGGAGAGGAAGAAGGGAAAGTCTAAGAGATAAGGATTTCTTGCCTGGAAAATGAGAGGCTGACGCCTCCTTATAGTGTTGCCCATATGAAAATGTTCTAAACCATTTTTGTACTTGTCAGTTTCACATACCTGTCCTTCCATACCTTGAGATACCCAAATGGGCAACCTCAACTCCTACCTTATTGAAGGGGTTGGATGGAAGCACGTTCATTTTCTTTTCGAGGTACCTCAGAGTAGCTCATCTCTACCGAGTCTATCATGTCCCAAAGTATGTTACTCTTAAAATGGTTCCATGATTAAATTAATTGAGAAAAAATGTTAAACAGGTTTCTTTCATTAAAGATTATTCATTCTTTACTATGCTACGGTGCATTATGAATTTCCAAAGTGGGGGCAGAGAATATAACATTCCCCCAATGTAGTTGAACATTGAACCCACTTTGGAGGAAGCCCCTAGTGTACCATGGAATACCTTTTGAGAAGCACTTCTGTACTCTATTTTTTTTTTTTTGTCCCAGAGGGCTCCCTTACGTGTGTTACCTATTTATTTATAGTAAAAAATATGCCACATAAAAATTGCCATTATAACCATTTTTAAGTGTGCAATTAACTCCCCATTATCCCCTGCCTCCAGCCCCCGACCCCCAAAAAAACAAACCAGTTGCTGTGGAGTTGATTCTGACTCGTAGCAACCCTGTAGGACAGGGTTTCCCAGGAGAGCCTGGTGGACTCGATCTGCTGACCTTTTGGTTAGCAACCATAGCTCTTAACTACTACGCCAACAGGCCTCCAGCCCCAGGTAACATCTAATTGAATTTTTTGTTTCTGTGAATTTGTCTGGAGTCCCTGGGTGGTGTAAATGGTTAAGCACTGGACTACTAACCGAAAGGTTGGCAGTTCAAACCCATCCAGAAGCACCTCCGAAGTAAGGCCTGGCAATCTTCTGAAAGGTCACTGCCTTGGAAACCCAATGGAGTGCAGTTCTACTCTGTACACATGGGGAGGCCATGAGTACGTATTGACTCAGTGGCAACTACCACAACATGCATTTGTCTCTTCTAGGTATTTCATGTAAATGGGATGGTACAATATTTGCCCTTTTGTGCCTGGCTTTTTTCACTTGGTTTAATGTTTTCAAGCATTTTATAGCATGTATCAGAACTTCATTTCTTTTTATGGCTGAATAGTACTCCATGGTGTGGATGTACTACATTTTGTTTATCTATTCACCTATTGATGGACACTTGAGTTATTTCCACTTTTTGGGTATTTTGAATAATGCTGCTATGATCATTGGTATACAAGTATCTGCTTTCACTGGAAAGTCCCTGCTTTCATTTCTTTTGGGTATATGCCTAAGAGTAGAATTGCTGGGTCATAACGGAAACCCTGGTGGCGTAGTGGTTTAAGTGCTATGGCTGCTAACCAAGAGGTCAGCAGTTCAAATCTGTCAGGTGCTCCTCGGAAACTCTATGGGGCAGTTTTACTCTGTTCTATAGGGTTACTATGAGTTGGAATTGACTCAACAGCAGTAGGTTTGGTTTTGGTTTGGTAAGGTAATTCTACGTTTAACTTTTTGAGGAACTACCAAGCTATTTTCCACAGCAGCTGCACCATTTTATATGCCCACAAGCAGCGCACAAGGGCTAATCCTTAAGAATTAGGTTCTCACTCAACAATTTCTACACAGATTGTTCAGTGACATTGGTTACATTCTTCACAATGTGTGAACATTCTCATTATTTCTGTTCTGTTCGTTCTGTATCCATTAATCTAGTTTCCCTGCTCCCTTACATTCTCATTTCTGTTTTAAAGTGACTATAGACTGATAGGGAGATCTTACTCTTGGTTATTTTATTTTTTTAGATATACAATTTCTATTTGATTACTTTACAAATCTTCTGTGACTTTTTTTAGTTTCTATTTTCCTGTCAAATTTTTCAAGCCTGGCTCATATTGACTTGAACATAGTAAGGATAGTGGTTACTTAGTCTGTGGTTGATAATTTCATTGTGTGGTGTTCCTTTAGATCTGTTTCTGTTGTCTACTATTTCTTTTAGTTCTCATTTGTGTTGTCTTGCTTCTTTATATATCTGATTATTTTTAATGGTTTGCTGGGTGTTGCATTTGAAAAATTATTAATAGAAATATGTTGAGACCTAAGATAGCATTATCTTCCTCAAGAGAGAATTTTTGTTTTATTTCTGTTGGGTGTCTGGAGGCACTAGCAATTTGAGATCTCCTTAATCTAGTTTTAGGGTTTGATATTTTCTGGGCCACCCAAATAAGTGTTCTTCCTTTGATGCACGGTGGACTCCAGCTTTATCCCCCCAGCCACATAATTCTGTGAAAACCATAACTCAGTCTCTCATCCTTCCCTGTGGACAGAAAACACCTCTGACGCATAACTCACCTCCCTGAATTTTGCGTTCCTTCTCAGTCTTGAGCCATTATTCTCTACTATCTTTTAAAATTTTTTGATAGTTTTGAAATACGGTTTTATATTCTGTCCAGCTTTTTTAGTTGTCTTTAGCGGGAAGATTTGTTCCAATGACCTAGTCAATCATTATTGGAAGTAGACGTTTGATAGTAAGAACCATAGTTGTTAGTATACCTGATGGCTTGGCTCTTAACTCTCTCCATTCTTTCATTCATGCTTGGGAATTTGTTTCATTCTTAAGCATTTGACTCTTTTATCCATTTAGGTACTGTATGGTCATGATTTCTCCTTTGAGCATCAAGACTGCATTTGATTGTCTGCTGAATAGCTTTATATGGGTGTCCTAACAGCATCTCAAAAATAAACATGTCTCAACTGGCAAAATAATTCTATTATGAAAACATTCTGCATCCCACCTTGAAATGTGGCGTCTGGGGTCTTAAATGCTAACAAGCGGCCATCTAAGATGCATCAATTGGTCTCAACCCACCTGGATCAAAGGAGAATGAAGAACACCAAGGTCACACGATAACTAAGAGCCCAAGAGACAGAAAGGGCCACATGAACCAGAGACCTACATCATCCTGAGACCAGAAGAACTAGTTGGTGCCCGGCCACAACCGATGACTGCCCTGACAGGGAGCACAACAGAGAACCCCTGAGGGAACAGGAGATCAGTGGGATGCAGACCCCAAATTCTCACAAAAAGACCATACTTAATGGTCTGACTGAGACTAGAGGAATCCTGGCGGTCATGGTCCCCAAACCTTGTGTTGGCCCAGGACAGGAACCATTCCCGAAGACAACTGATCAGACATGAAAGGGACTGGACAGTGGGTAGGAGAGAGATGCTGATGAAGAGTGAGCTAATTATATCAGGTGGACACTTGAGACTGTGTTGACATCTCCTGTCTGGAGGGGGGATGGGAGGATAGAGAGAGTTGGAAGCTGGCAAAATTGTCACGAAAGGAGAGACTGGAAGGGCTGACACATTAGGGGGAGAGCAAGTGGGAGTATGGAGTAAGGTGTATATAAACTTATATGTGACAGTCTGACTTGATTTGTAAACGTTCACTTGAAGCTCAATAAAAGTTAATAAAAATAAATAAATAATAAACATGTCTAAAAACCGAGCATTTTGTCTTTTCACTCAATCTTTTTACCAAAACCGTCTCCCTCTCTGATCATTTTGGTGTTCATTCATTCCTGAAACTTTGGACGCGTTCTTTATCTCTGTTCTTGATTTCTTTACTGTCAGACACTGAATTGTTAAATCTTCTTTGTTCAGTTTCTTGCATTAATTCCTCTCCTTCAGATACAACTGTCACTAGTCCTACTGCATATCCTACCCCCAGGCCTTCATCAGATCATTCTCTTTATTGACATAGTCTTCTTGCTTTACTGGTTTGCCTTCTACTGACCTTTAAGACTTTTTCCGTTCATACACATCTGTTTCATACTGAGCGCTTAACCACTGCACCATAAGGGCTCCTTCTTCAGAGGAAGAAATATAAGTATAAGAAATTGTGTATTTGAACAGATAAACTAACATATGAAGATATAAATAGTAATATAACACATGATTGGAACCCATTAAATTCTCAAAATAATTATGCAAAGGATTAAGTAGTAAGCGTTCATACATTCAACAAACACTGAGCACCTAGAGCCCCTAGCAATAACCAAGATATAAAAGGTCCCTGCCCTCATTTACCACCACTTGTCTGTCAGTTTGTCATAACGTGGTGGTTTGCATGTTACTTTGATGTTGGAAGCTATACCGCTGGTGTTTTAAAACACCCGCAGGGTCACCCATGGTAGACAGATTTCAGCGGCGCTTCCAGACTAAGACTAGGGAGAAGGACCTGGGTGTCTTCTTCCGGAAAAAGAAAAATTAACCAGTGAAAACCTTAGGAATAGCAATGGAATATTCTCTGATATAGTGCCGAAAGATAAGCCTCTCAGGTTGGAGGGCACTTGAAATACAAGTGGGGAAGAACTGCTTCCTCAAAGAGTTGACCTTAATGATGTGGATGGAATAAAGCTTTCGGGACCTTCATTTGCATGATGTGGCATGGTGCAAAATAAGAAAAAAACAGCTGCAAACGCCTGTGAGTAACTGGAACATGGAATGTACAAAGTATGAATCAAGGAAGATGGGAAGTCATCAAAAATGAAACTGAATGCTTGAAGATCTATATCCTAGACACTAGTGAGCTGAAATGGACTGGTATTGGCCATTTTGAATCGAACAATCATATTGTCTACTATGTTGGGAATGACAAATTGAAGAGGAATAGTGTCACATTCATCATCCAAAAGAACATTTCAAGATCTACCCTGAAGTACAATGCTGTCAGTGATAGGATAATATCCGTAAGCCTACAAGAAAGACCAGTTAATACAACTGTTATTCAAATTTACCCATCAACCACTAATGCCAAAGATGAAGGTATTGGAGATTTTTACCAACTTCTGCAGTATGAAATTGATCAAACATGCAGTTAAGATCCATTGATAATTACTTATGATTGAAATGCAGAAGTTGGAAACAAAGAAGGATCAGTAGTTGGGAAATACGGCCTTGATGATAGAAATGACGCCAGAGATCTCATGATAGAATCTTGCAAGACTAATGGCCTATTCCTTGGAAATACCTTTTTTTTCTTTTTTTTTTTAGCAACATAAACAAGGAGTATACATCTGGACCTTACTGAATGGAGTACACGGGAATCAAGTCAACTATGTCTATGGAAAGAGACAATGAAGAAGTTCAATATCATCAATCAGAACAAAGCCAGTGGCCAACCACAGAATAGATCATCGGTTGCTCATTTGCGAGTTCAAGTTGAAGCTGAAGAAAATTAAAACAAGTCCAAGAGAGCCAAAATGTGACCTTGAGTATATACCGCCTGAATTTAGAGACCATCTCAAGAATAAAATAGATTTTACTAATTGAACACTAATGACTGAAGATCAGAAGAGTTGTGGGATGATATCAAGGACCCCATACATAAAGAAAGCGAAAGGTCATTAAAAAGACAGGAAAGGAAGAAAAGACCAAAATGGATGTCAGAAGAGACTCTGGAACTTGCTTCTGATCATGGAGTAGCTAAACTGAAAGAAAGAAATGAAGTAAAGGAGCTGAACAGAAGATTTCAAAGGGCAGCTCAAGAAAACAAATATAATTAAATGTGCAAGGGCCTGGAATTAGAAAACCAAAAGGGAAGGAAAAATTGAAGCCTCAAGTTGCAATATCGAAGGATTCTATGGGCAAAATATTGACTGATGCAGGAATCATCAAAAGAAGAGAGAAGGAACACACAGTCACTGTACCAAAAAGAATTGGTTGATATTCAACCCTATCAGGAAGTAGTGTGTGATCAAGAACCCATAGTATTGAAGGAAGAAGTCCACGCTGCACTGAAAGCATTGGTGAAAACTAAGGCTGCAGGAATTGATGGCATACCAATTGAGATGTTTCAACAAACAGATGCAGTGCTGGAAGCACCCACTCATCTGTGCCAAGAAATGTGAAAGACAGCTACCTGGCCAACCAACTGAAAAAGATCCCTATGTGTGCCCTTTCCAAAGAAAGGTGATCCAGCAGAAGCGGAAATTATTGAACAATGTCATTAATATCACATGCAAGTAAAATTTTGCTGGAAATAATTCAGAAATGGTTGCAGTAGTACATCAACAAGGAACTGCCAGAAATTCAGGCTGAATTCAGAAGAGGACGTGGAATCAGGGATATCATTGCTGATGTCAGATGGATCTTGGATGAAAGCAGAGAATACCAGAAAGATGTTTACCTGTGTTTTATTAACTATACAAAGGCATTTGACTGTATGGATCATAAAAAATTATGGGTAACATTGTGAAGAATGGAAATCCCGGAACAGTTAATTGTGCTCATGAGGAACCTGTACATGGATCAAGAGGCAGTTGTTTGAACAGAACAAGGGGATACTATGTGGTTTAAAATCACAAAGTGCGTCACGGTTGTATCCTTTCATTGTACTTATTCAATCTATGCTGAGCAAATCTGAGAAGCTGTACTATATGAAGAAAAACAGAACATCAGGGTTGGAGGACGACTCATTAACAATCTGAGATATGCAAATGATACAACCTTGCTTGCTCTGAAGACCTGAAGCACTTACTCATGAAAATCAAAGACAACAGTCTTCAGTATGGATTACACCTCAACATAAAGAGAACAGAAACCCTCACAAGTGGACCAATAAGCAACATGGTGATAAACAGAGAAAATATGGAAGTTGTTAAGGATTTCGTTTTAGCTGGATTCACAATCAATGCCCATGGAAGCAGCAGTCAAGAAAATCAAACGACATATTACACTGGGCAAATCTGCTGCAAAAGACCTTTTTAAAGTGTCAAAAAGCAAAGATGTCAGTTTGAGGACTAAGATATGCCTAACCCCCCAAAAAAAAGCCAGGGTATTTTCAGTCACCTAATTGGCATGTGAAAGTTGAACAGTGAATAAGGAGGATCAAAGAAGAATTGACACCTTTGAATTATGGTGTTGGTGGAGAATATCGAATATACCATGGACTGCTAGAAGAACGAACAAATCTGTCTTTGAAGAAGTAAAGCCAGAATTCTCCTTAGAAACAAGGAGAAGAACATCATGCTTGATAGAATAGAAAGTCAGCAAAAAAGAGGAAGACGCTCGATGAGATGGATTGACACAGTGGCTGGAACAATGGGCTCAAACATAGCGACAATTGTGAGGATGATGTAGAACTGGGCAGTGTTTCATTTTGTTATACTTACATTGGGTTGCTATGAATCAGAACCAACTTGATGGCACCTAACAACAACCCTCGCTTATGTTTTTTATCTAGGGGAGGACATAGTATCTATCCAAATAACTGTGTAAGGGAGGGGCTGTATAGTCCATAATCAAGTTATATGCTCTTAGGCAGTCAAGTACTCACACAAAAGAAGAAGGACTAAATTTGAATCCTAGCTTTGCTACTGAATTTCTTTGACCTTGGTTAGGTTACTTAACCTCTCTGTGCCTTATTTACTTCATCTTAAAATAGAGGATACAGTAGTACCCATTTCATCAGATTATTTTGAGCACTGAAGAAGTAAATATATTGTAATCACCTAAAGCAGTGGCTTTAAATTATATAAAGGTTTGCAGTTAAGATTATATTTGGTGTTATCTTTTCACACCATGGGTTGCCAATTATTTGGTTCCTTTTGGTCTTTTTTGACTATTGGATGTAGACGCTGGTGTTTTGGGGTGCGTGCGCGCATGCGTGTGTGTGTGTCGGGTAGCAGTGAGTAGGAGAAGAGTGAGGGAAGAGAAAAAACAGTGTTTCAGGTAGAGGACTCAACGTATGCAAAGGCCCTGTGCCTGGAAAAATCTCAGCATATGTAATGTACGGAGAGAAAGCCAGTAAGGCTGGTGCTTAGAGAAAAGGGGAATGATAGCATGAGATGAGGTTGTCTGAAGAGGTACCTTGTGAACATTATCTAAAACCAGTAGGAAGCCACTGAAGGGTTTTAATCAGGAATATTTTCATCCTTCAAAGATCACTCTGGCTGCAGTGTGGTGATAGAATTAGAGGGGAATATGACTGGATTCAGGAAGATGACTTAGGACACTATTGCTGTGTTGTAGGCAAAATATGATAATGGCGTAGACCAGGAGGATGGCAGTGAAGATGGAGAAATTGGGGATATTACAGCTATATTTTGAAGGCCAAAATGACATGACTTGGTGATTGGATATGAGTGGTGAGAGAAAAGGACTTCTGGGTTTCTATCAGAAGCAACTGGCTAGATTGTCGGCAATGGGGTGCACTGAAAGAGGATCAGCAGGGGAGAAGATACAAAACTCCAGTTTTGGATATATTGAGTTTAAAGTTTATGAAGCATCTAAGTGGAGATGTTGAATAGGTAGTTTGATATTCTGGTCTGGACTCAGAAGAAAGATCTGGGCTGGAGATGTAAATATGTGAGCCATCAGCAGGAAGGAGATATTTATAGTCAGGGGATTACATGAAATTCCAAGACTAAGCCCCAAGGAAGTCCAATACTTTTAGGTCAGGTAGAAGGGACAGAGTCCTCAAAGAAGACTGATACGGAACAGAGAGTTGGGAGTCACCCAGGAGAATGCAGGCCTATCAAAGCTAAAGAGAGTTATTTTAAGAGGGAGAGATGATCAACTTTGTTGAATGATGCTGCAAAGAAAAGTAACGACTAAGGTCTTCATTGAATTTAGGAATATGAAGTTCCTTATGGTTGGAAACCCTGGCGGCGTAGTGGTTAAACGCTACAGCTGCTAACCAAAGGGAAACTCTATGGGGCAGTTCTACTCTGTCCTATGGGGTCGCTATGAGTCGGAATCGACTCGATAGCACCTGGGTTTGGTTTTTGGGTTTTGGTTACGGTCCTTACCAAGAGAAGTTTCAGTGGAGTTAAAGGGTTGGAAGCCAGATAGGAGTGGGTTGAAGAGTGACTGGTAGGTGAGGAAGTAGAGCCAATGTGCACAGACAATTCTTCTTAGACTCTTGCTGTGAATGTGAGTAGAGATAGGACAGAATGAATTATTCACCAAATTCTAGAATACTACACCTAGAGATACTTCTTAAAACTTGAAATCAGTAAATGAAGGACCACAAAAAGGCATTAAATATCTAGTTGTACTCTTGCTAATGTACCCAAAGTAAGTAAGCTGAAGTCTCACCATCCCCACTTCTAAGGAGCATACTGGTTGTGTTTCTTCTAAGACTGGATTATTTGTTCTTTGGGCACTCCACGGTATATTCAGTATTCTTCACCAGCACCACAGTTTGAACACATCGATTCTTTTTCTCTCTTCTTTTTCACTGTCCAACTTTTACATGCATATGAGGTCATTGAAAAGATCCTGGCTGGGGTCAGGTACCCTTTTTTCATCAAACTGACATCTTTGCTTTTTAAAAATTTAAAGAGGTCTTTTGCAGAAAATTTTCCCAATGCTTTTCCCAGTTTGATTTCTTGGTCCCTGCTCCCATGGATGTTGATTGTTGATCCAACTGGAATGAAATCATTGACAGCTTCAGTTTTTTCTTCATTTATCATGAGGTTGTTTATTGGCCCAGTTGTGAAGATTTTCATTTTCTTCATGTTCAGATGTAATCCATGCTGAAGGCTGTACTCTTGACCTTCATTGGTAAGTGCTTCAAGTCATCTTCCTTTTCACCTTCTTCCAATCCTGGCTGCGTTCTTCATATAGGATGCTTCTTGGATTATTTGTTCTGCACACAGAGTGAATACATAGGTGAAAATATACAACTCTGCCACACACCTTTTCCAGTTTTGAGCCGTGCAGTATCTCCTTATCCTGTTGTAACAACTGCCTCTTGATCCAGACACAATGAAGTATTCTGGAATTCCCATTCTTTGCAATGTTATCCATAATTTTTTATTATCCACACAGTCAAATGCCTTTGCATAGTCAATAAAACACAAGTGAACATCTTTCTGGTATTTTCTACCTTTGGCCAGGATCCATGGGATGACATCAGTGATGATATCCCCGTTCCATATCTTCTTCTGAATCTGGCTTAAACTTCTGGCAGTTCCCTGTTGATGTATGGCTACAGCCATTTTTGAATTATCTTTAGCAAAATTTTGCTAGCACGGGATATTAATGGTATTGTTCAATAATTTCTGCATTCCATTTGATCTCCTTTCTTTAGAATAGGCATAAATATGGATCTCTTCCAGTTGGTTAGCCAGGTAGCTGTCTTCCAAATTTCTTGACATGGACGAGTAAGCACTTCCCAGCATTGCATCCATTAGTTGAAGCATCCCAGCTGGTATTCCGTCAGTTCCTGGGGTCTTATATTTTGCCAGTGCCTTCAGTGCAACTTGGACTTTGTTTCAGTACCAGTCATTCTTGATTATAGGCTACCTCCTGAAATGGTTGAATGTTGACCATTTCTTTTTGGTGCGGTGACTTTGTATAATCCTTCCATCTTCTTTTGATGCCTCCTGCGTCATCCAGTTTTTTGCCCATAGAATCTTTCAATAATGCAATTGAAGGCCTGAATTTTCTCTTCAGTTCTTTCGCTTAAAAATGTCCATTGTATTCTTCCTTTTTGGCTTTCTAATTCCATGTCTTTGACCATTTCATCATGATACTTTCTCTTGTCTTATCTAGCTGCCCTTTGAAATCTGTTGGGTTCTTTTACTTTGTCATTTTTTTCATCCACTTTAGCTAGTCTGTGCTTAAGAGCAAGTTTAAGAGTCTCTTCTAACATCCCTTTTAGTATTTTCTTTCTTTCCTGTCTTTTTAATAATGACCTTTCGTTTTCTTCATGTATGATGTCCTTGATGTCTTCCCACAACTATTCTGGTCTTCAGTCATTAGTGTTGAGTACATCAGATCTATTCTTGAGGTAGTTTCTAAATTCAGGCAGGATGTATTCTAGATGGTAATTTGACCCTTGTGGATTTACTTAGATTTTTTTCAGCTTCAACTTGAACTTGCACGTGTGTTATTGATGGTCTGTTCCACAGTTGGCCCCTGGCTTTGTCTTGACTGATGATGTATCTTTCCACAGGTGTAGTAGATTTGGTTCCTATGTAATCCATCCAGGGAGGTCCACATGTATACTTAACCATTGTGTTGTAGAAGGAACGTATTTCTGATGAATAAATCATTGGCCTTGCAGAATTCTATCATGTGATCTTTGGTATCATTTCTATCACTAAGGCTGTATTTTCTAACTACATACTGATCTTCTTTGTTTCCAACTTTTGTGTTCCAGTCACCAGTAATTATCAATGCATCTTGATTGCGTATTCAGTCAATTTCAGACTGTGGTGGGCTGTAAAAATCTTCAGTTTCTTCATCTTTGGCGTTCATGGTTGGTGGTAAATTTGAATAATAGTTGTATTAAGTGGTCTTCCTTATAGGCGTGTGGATATTAACCCATCACTGACAGTGTTATGCCTTAGGATCTCAAAATGTTCTTTTTAATGAATGCAGTGCAGTTCCTCTTTAATTTGTTGTTCCCAGCATAGTAGACCATATGATTGTCAGATTCAAATGGCCAATACCAGTGCATTTCAACTCATTCATGCCTAGGATATGGACCTTCAAATGTTCCATTTCACTTTCGATGACTTTCAAATTTCCTTGATTCATATGTCACACATTCTGTGTTCTGATTACTAATGGATGTTTGCAACTGTTACTTCTCATTTTGAGTTGTGCCACATCAGCAAATGAAACTTTACTCCATCTTTGTCATTAAGGTCAACTCTACTTTGAGACGTATTTTGAGTTCCTTCCAACCTGGGGGGCTCATCTTCCAGTACTATACCAGACAATATTCAGTTGTTATCCATAAGATTTTCATTGACCGATTTTCAGAAGTAGATCACCAGGCCTGTCTTCCTAGTCTGTCTTAGTCTGGAAGCTCTGCTGAAAGCTGTCCACCATGGGTGACCCTGCTGGTATTTGAAATACCAGTGGTATAACCTCCAGTATCATAGCAACAATATGCAAGCTACCACAGGTACAGCAAACTGACAGATGGGTGGTGGAATTTATTATAATAATAATAATAAACTGTTGCTGTTGAGTTGTTTCCGACTCATAACAACCCTATAGGACAGAGTAGAACTGCCCCATAGGGTTTCCAAGGAGTGCCTGGTGGATTCGAACTGCTAACATTTTGGTTAGCAGCTGTAGCTCTTAACCACTACATCATCATGGTTTCCAGGATTTATAATAGGATCTTATAAAAAGCTAGAGGTGTTTGAGGACATATTTGATCTTTGAAGCTGCCCCAACAGGTTCCTTATGCCTTCTCTTCACACCCTTTAAATGCCTTCTTCCAAAGAATCTGTATTGGGTATATTGGCTCAGATGCAGCTGGGTAACTCTTAGATTTTTAGCCTGCAACCCAGAGGCCATGAATATTTGACCATTCTGAGAATTTGATTGTTATTACATTTTTTTTCCTTCTATTTGCAAAGCTCTTCATAGTTGTTTATAAGGAACAGTAGTTCTCAAATGTTTGGCATAAAGCCACAGCTACAGTGACAAGAGATGAGGTTGCTTTTGAAAACTGAACATTTGTACCTTCTTTTGAATCTCTGCTGAGCCTTCCTACCTGCTGTGATCAGCTTCAGCCTAGGTCTGTCGTTTTTTGGGAAAATGAAAGAGAAAACAAGATTCGTTCTATTTTATGGGCAGTGTGACTATTGTAAGGGGCCCTGGTGATGCAGTGGTTAAGCGCTCCTTGGTGCTAACTGAAAGGTTGGCAGTTTGAACCCACTAGCTGCTTCAAGGGAGAAAGCTGTGGCAGTCTGCTCCTGCAAAGATTTACAGCTTTAGAAACCCTACAGAGCAGATCTGCTCTCTCCTAAAGGGTCTGCATGAGTAGGAATTGACTCTACGGGCAATGGGTTCAGTTTGTTTTGGGTGACTACTATGCAACAACTATAATAAAAGGTGAGCCACCTAAAGAGCTACGCTCTCTAAGTCTCATGTGAATTTCCTTATTTTAAAAACTTGATACCTGTAGTAAAAATACATGTTAGGTAAAGCATAAAAAAATTATTGTGGTGGAAAGAATCATTCTGATTGTTCTTTCCCTAGGGAACTTTCAAGTTCAATCTTGGTTGAAACTATTTTGAGTTAAAAAATTTTTTTTGGAGTTAGGGGAATAATCTCTTTTCTAGATACTGTTCTGTACAGTTGTTTAATTACAGAGGACTCATCACAAGGGCCAGGTGTTAAGGCAAAAATGTCAACTCCGGAGGCAAAAATAAATAGACTTCTTAGACTTGAAGTACTGGCTGACAAGTAAGGTCTAGTCTGAGACCTAAAAATTACGATGTATAAAATATCTAATATATATGTATGTTGGATTTGTTTTAGTTATCTGACTCGTGCTATTCTTATTACAGGTTACTACCTGGAAGTAAATTAACCACAGTTTGCATGCAGGTTTTAACTGTGTAATGACAAGTGTACAAAAGTGCCCCCCCCCAAAAAAAAATCAGAACTGTGCTTCTCAGATTTTAAAGTGTATAGAAATCACCTGGGGCTTGGGGGCTTTTGTTAAAACTGCAAATTCTGCCTCAGTAGCTCTGGTTTGGAAAATGAGATTCTGTAGTTCTAACAAGCTCCCAGGCGATGGTGATGCTGCTAGTCTGAGGCCCATGCTTAGAGGCAAGGGTTTAGAAGACCTTGAATTAAAAGGGAGGCATATAGTATTAATAAAATGAATTTATGGAGTTATGGGGTAAGGCAGTCAGGTTCATAATGAATATGCAAATGTTTTATTAATAGGGTTAATATTTAAACCATCTGTCGTCATATAAGTGGAGTGAGCACATGAAATACAAACTTGAACTTGATTTTAATTCCTTACATCTGTTAGCCCAGCCTTTCTGAAAAGCTTATCATAATAACAGATTGGTCCCTTTTATGTATTTTGTGTCTGAATATAACTTAGTCTACTAATTTGAGAATAATTTTGAAAGGTGATGTTAATTGCAGGTTGCTTTTGAGATTCAAGTTTTACCATGTTTTGGAGATTCCAAGGATTTCTCGGACGTGTCCTATTTGATTGAGCCTGACAAATTCTTAGATTATTTTTTTCCTTTCAAAGGGGAAAAAAAAATCATCCTTTAATTTTTATGAGGAACTTAAAATAATTGCCCTACTTAGGAACTAAGAAATAGAATATGAAGTTTGTACTTGAAATGAACTTTAAAATGTAAATTCAGCATACAATATTTTTTGGATCCTCTTACCAACAGTGTCCTTTTTTTCCCCTTTTGTATTCCCAGTGCCTACATACTACCTAGCATATGATAGGGGCTCAGTAAATGCTTGACTGAATATGTAGTAACTTTTTGGAATTTATGATAATATGTTAATTACAAATTCAGAGCTACTGTTTATTGTTTAAGGAGCAGTGGTGAAGCGGTTGGCTGCTAACCAAAAGATCGGCAGTTCGACCCATCAGCCATTCTGCAGGAGAAAGATGTGGCAGTTTGCTTCTGTAAAGATTTATTGTTTAATTTTTCAGAATTACTACAGCAGCCCTACTAAGCAAATATTGCTGTACCCATGCTGTATATAAGTGAACTGAAACTCAGAGAGGTTAAATGACTTGCCCAGGGACACAAAGGTAGCCAGTTGAGAAGAATTCAGATCCTGGTTTTCCTGTCTCTAGAGCTTAGGCTTTAAACCACTTTGCTGTTTATCTTAGAAGTGTTAATATTTTACATGGAGAACAGCAGTTCAGTTATGTAGGTGAGGAATTTTGAGATTACACACAGGTTAAAATGACAGTGTGTTGTTGTTTTTAGGAAAATTTAAGATTCAGTAAAATCCCCAAGAAAAGTATTTTTAAAAATAGTAGAGTAGTTTTTTTGCATGCCTGGAAATTTCTGATTCGATGCCTGATGTTGCGAATGTTCTCTTTTTGGGTGCAGGATATTTTGCATTCCCATAAATATTCTTGAGCTTTGTTCTGGGATGTAGTTAAGCAGCTTGGAAACATTGATCCTTTGAAGTCTTGGATTTGGTCTAGGGCTAATTTTAACCCCACTCCTGAGACAAAACCCTTCTGAGAACTCTATGTGATGCCCGGTGAATTATGACGTTTTTCACTGTGTGCCCCATGTGAGCTCTGGGCATCGTTGCCTCAAATCCTTTCAGGTGGTTCTTTCCCTGGCCTCCAGTAGTTTCCTCACAGACATGACTGATAAGTACTCCGCTATAAGACTTGAGGGGGCCTGCTGTAGATCTCTGGAGTGCCCTCTGTTCTACTCTCTGCTTCCTAGTATTTTGCCCTGCAAATGTAGCCACATTGATCTCCCTGGGCTCCCAACTTCATCTCCTAACTCCAGGAGACTTCAGGCTCCACCTGGATTCATCGTCCTTGCTCTTTGACCTTGAGACTCTCCAAGAAGTAAGCTGGGGCCATTGCGGGGCTCACCTCCTTTGTTTCCTGTCATTTCTCGGGGATCACTGTCCTTCATTACCTGATGTCCATTATCTTGAAAACTATTGCTTCCTCTAATTTGTCCAGTGTTTTAGTTGTTTCAGGCAGAAGGGTAAAGTCAGTCCCTGTTACTTCATGTTGGCCAGAAGTAGAAATCCATGGTGGGTCTTTTGATCCAAGTTCACTTTGTCTTTTTCCTCTTTAGTTCATCAGTTCAGCAAATTATTATTATGTACTGGGTACTTGACATTCATCTAGGCTCTGGGGGTACTATGGAGATACTACGGAGATACTATGGAACTGCCCTTGCACTTCATCACAAACTTAAAATATTAGGGCAGTTGAGTACAGGATTAAAAGTATAGGTAGGACCTGATCACTACAGCAGTGTTTTTCGAGGTGTAGAGGGCTGACTGCTTTCATCAGCGTCTCTTGGGGGTGCATGTTGAAATTTATGTTTCCTGATCTAGACCTACTGAATCAGAATCTCTGATGGCTCTCTAGGTGATTCTTACATACTGCAATCAGTTCGTATGTCCCAGTTCTGAAGGAGGGGTAGAGAAGAGGGAACAATTGACAAAGTAATTCTTGTAATAGCACTTTACAATTTATAAGGTGTCTTCATAAACCTCTTCCCATTTAATTCTCATAACTCTTTAGGTCATATTACCATTTTGTAGAGGAGAGGCTGAGGCCTAGCTAGGTTAAATAGCTTGCCAAAGTTTTACATAGGAAGTGGAAGAAGAGATTATAAAACTCAGGTCTTCCTCAAGCCAAATGCCCATTCTCTGTACAGTGCTGCTTCCTAGATGGATATTTTCTCTTATGAAGATGCAAGGGTATCATCAAGAGTTACTGTTTCATGAAGCTTGCTTTTTTGAAGAGTCAACAGGTTAGACCTTGTATTAGTTAGGATTAAGATTGGCTCTCAGTGACAGAGAATGCAAAATAATAGTGGGTTAAATAAGACGGAAGTTCATTATTCTCGCGTGTAAAAGTCCAGGCCTGGTATGATACTTCACAGTGTCAGGAACTGAGGCTCCTTATATTTCATTCCTCTGTTATATATGGCCGTGATCTCATAGTCTGAGATACAGTCTGTATTCTACACAGCTGGGTGAAGGAAGGAATGAAGTTGGGGACAAAGGGTACCTGCTTGCTGTCTCTTAAGGAACTTCGCTGTGAGCTACCACATGACAGTCCCTCCTATTCCTCCTACAACGTAGTGGCCAGAACTTAGCCCTATAGCCAGCCATCTTAGCTGCACAGACAGCTAGCAAATGTAGTCTATATTCCATGAAGTCATGTTTCTGCCTACAAATCAGAGGTTCTGTTTACCATCTAAGAAGGAAAAGTGGACATTGGAGAGCAACTAATCGTCTGCCACACATTTTTCTCCTCCCTGAAGCTGCTAAGAAATGAAGACTTACTCCCAGGGCTCCTGGGTAGAACTCAAAAGGCATTTTCTAATAAACAGTAGCAACAACAAAACAAATATTATTTAGTGCATAATTACTATATGTTAGTACCTAGAACAATACTTGGCAGATGCCTGATAAATATTTATTGATTGAATGAATTAAGGCCAGGTATTTTTTTTTTATTCTACTAAGCACCAAATCTCACATTATATCATTTAATTGTTCTGATGATCTTCTTATGTAGTTATTCCTATTTTTATTTTACAGATAAGGAGATTAAGTATACTTCTAAGTGGCAGAGCTGGGATTTGATCTGGGGTCTAAGTGATTCCAGATAATGGCTTTTATAAAATGGTAGCCATTAGTGCTGTTCACCAAATGTACTTAACTGCATATTCCATCCACCTTCCTAAAGTTAAATGTGTCATCTGACTGGTTTTGGCCAATGAAATGTGAGCAGAACTGACATATGTCATGGGCAGAAGTTTTAAGAGCCAGAGCAGTCTTTCTCTTTGCTATAATGTTGCAGATATTGCCTGCTTTGTCTGCCTAGGTCTTGTAGGAAGAATGATGGATAGTGTGATATAGTGTGTGATGACAGGAGTGAAGATGGATGGGTAGTGTGAATGAGAAATAAACCTTTGCGTTTGAGGATTGTTAATTTCTACAGCATACCCTAGCCTTTTTTTTTTTTTTTTGGTTACCCTAGCCTATTCTAACTGATAGGTATAGAACTATTTTTTGTACTTGTGATTAAGTCTGATTGGATTATATGGAACATATGTTGTAGAATACTTAGTCTTTGAGGACCAATTTGGTAACTGATGTCCTAACATGTTCTTCATTCCTTGTTCCAAAGCACCAGTTTATTAAATACATATTTCCAACTTGGGATCAGTCTGTGTTCTCTTTCTTCAATGAACACAAGCTTAATTTCATTGTGTACAGACATATTTTTTATAGAGTCCATGGTTTGTTTGTGTAACTGATTTAAGGTAGAATGTATCCGTACAAATATAGTAAAGAACGTTTTTTTCAGCTTTGTGCTTTAAGGAGTCTAAGAAGTTGCAATTAAAAATGAGACCCAAGAGTATTAAAATTAATTCACATTTAGTATTTTATTCCCCGCCTACTACGTGTCGGAAACCCTGGTGGGGTAGTGGTTAAGTGCTATGTCTGCTAACCAAAAGGTCAGCAGTTTGAATCTGCCAGGTGCTCCCTGGAAACTCTATGGGGTAGCTCTACTCTGCCCAATAGGTTTGCTGTGAGTTGGAATCGACTTGATGGCAACAGGTTTGGTTTTGGTTTTAGTATGTGCCAGATGCCATGGTTCTAGAGATGATTAAGGCATTGCCACTAAAAGAAAGAGCTAGCCAGTTAAGCTCAAGAACCTGTTCATTTGGAATATAGAGTGCGTTTCACCTCACAAATAATAATGTGGCATCTGAGAAATAAGGTATTTTTTAAATTCCCTGATTTAGAAATACAATTTGGATATTGGAATTGTTAAGAGCTAAATGGGCCTTGTTTGTGAATGAATAGATAAGAATGCCTATGAAGATAGCAAGTGCTAGTGTGAGAGCTGTAGAGACCTAGGATTAAGTGTGTCAGTGGGAGGTATTTTCTGGTTATGCTTGGTGATTATTTTAGGTCTATTATCGTAGTCTGGGAATTTTTTAAAGGACTTTTTTTTAATGTATGGGAGAAATGTTCCTATGACTGTCATGGAAAGAACAATACCCAGAGGGGCCTTGATTGCTAATTTCAAAGACTTAAAGCACTTATTCCTCTGTTACATGGAAGGTATTTGAATAAATGTCTTCTATTTGTGGCTACTAATCGAGACTGCATTAATTTACTAGCTAAATTTAAAAGGTCTGGATAATTTCATGACCACATCTTATTCTTATGGTTATGAGGTAGAACAAGATGAATCATATACTTAGATGCATGAGATAACTTTTTCAGGCTTTAAAAGAAAAAAATTCCTCCAGTATGTTACTTTTTTAGGGGCGCCTGGGTGTTGTTGCTCTTGTAATTGTTTTCTTTATTATTGTTGTTGTTAACACTTGGGTAATAGGTGTGTAGCAGGACCACTCTCATTAGCATAGTATACAAATTTGTTGGAATATTTATGAGCCTCTTTAGCTACAAAGAGCCAGTAGGGAGGCAGCTGTTAGCCTACTTAGCAATATTGCTCTTTTTTTGTATTTTGTAATGCACAAATCAGCAGTTTGAGTCAATATATACAGCTGTGACACTTTCTGAGGGGTCTTCAAAGCAGAAAACAAAACGTTAAATCGAGTACATGATTTGCCAAAACCTGAAGAGTAATACTATATTTTAGTCTTTCATGTAGATATAACTTACTTTAGAGTAAGTACATTTGAAATACTTTTTTATATTTTCACACAGTGGTTTTTACTTCTCTCTATTTAATTTTAGATATCTCTTATAGTACAGACTTGCACAAATCCATGTGTATAAGATGTGAATAGAGGAGTTTCTCTGGATATTTAACTGATGCATAAATTGTACCTGAAAAACCAGCTTGTGATAGGCAGGCTCCAACTGTATCTCAGTGTGTGCTCATCACTGTGTTGATGGCAAAATACTGCAACAGACAGGGGTTAGGTTGATGTAAATCTTAAGCTACAGTTAGGTTAGCAACTGGAATGAAGAGAAGATATAAAAATGATGTATGTCCTGTCTGACACCTTAAAATTAATATCTTTTTCTGTTATAACTTGGTCAGTAGAAGAACATTTTTCTTTGAGCTTGCCATATTGTGTTAATATGAACATTCCAGTAAAATACTAAATTGTCACTCTTTAAACATGGTTCCCAAAGCCAGAAATAAGTTATTTTTATAATATGTCTACAGTTTTGGAATTATGATACTTGGAATTTCTCTGCAGAATTAGGACATTACATTTCCTTTGTAAAAAGCTGAATGCTTTCCTTAACCTTGATCCTACCTAGTGAACAAAGAGCAGGGGAGCCTTTTAAAAATGCTTTATTATAAAGAATTTCAAGCATAGTCAAAGATAGAATAGCGTAGTAAACGCACATGTACGTATCACCCAGCTATAAAACAATTATCAATTCATGGCCAATCTGTGCCCTGCTGGCACAGTGGTTAAGAGCTCAGCTGCCACCCAAAAGGTTGACAGTTCAAATCCACCACCTGCTCCTTGGAAACCCTGTGGGGCAGTTCTCCTCTCTCCTATAGGGTTGCTATGAGTTGGAATCAACTTGATGGCAGTGGGTCTGGATTTGGTTTTTACACCCCATCTACTTACTCCTCATCGTGTAATTTTGAAAAAAATCCCAGACTTCATACCATTTCATCAGTAATTACTTCAGTTTGTAATTCTAAAAAATAAGGACTTAAAAAAGAACATAGCCGTAATAGTATTATCACACTAAAAAATTAAGTGATTCCTTAATATTATCAAATAGTACTCAAATTTCTAATAGTCTTATTGTCTTTTTTTTTTTTTCTCTAAATGGGGCCATTGTGGTTGATTGATAGGTCTTTTAGGTCTATTTTAATCTTTAGGTCAAATCTAGATGTTGTTAGGTGCTTTCGAGTCAGTCCTGACTCATAGTGACCCCGTGTACAACAGAACGAAACATTGCCTGGTCCTGCGCCATCCTCACAATCTTTGCTATGTTTGAGCCCATGGTTGCAGCCATCTCGTTGAGGGTCTCCCACTTTTTCCCTGACCCTCTGCTTTACCAAGCATGATGTTCCTCTCCAGGGACTGGTCCTTCCTGATAGCATGTCCTAAGCACATAAGACAGTCTCAGCATCCTCCCTTCTAAGGAGAATTCTGGCTGTACTTCTTCGAAGACAGATTTGTTCATTCTTCTGGCAGTCCATTCAGTGTTCTTCACCAACACCATAACTCAAAGGCGTCAATTCTTCTTCGGTCTTCCTTATTCATTGTCCAGCCCTTGCGTGCATATGAGGCGACTGAAAGGCACACCTTAGTCCTCAAGGTGACATCTTTGCTTTTTAACACTTTAAAGGGGTCTTTGGCAGCAGATTTGCCTAGTGTAATGTATCATTTGAGTTCCTGACTGCAGTTACCATGGGCATTGACTGTGGATCCAAGTAAAATGAAATTCTTCACAATTTCCATCTTTTCTCCATTTATTGTAATGTTGCTTATTGGTCCGGTTGTGAGGATTTTTGTTTTATGTTGAGGTGTAATCCATACTGAAACCGTATTCTTTGCTCTTCATCAATAGGTACTTCAAGTCATCTTCGTTTTCAGCAAGCAAGGTTGTTTCATCTGCATATCGCTGGTTGTTAATGAGTTGTTAATGAGTTAAAATCTAGAGGCTTGATCAAATTCAGGTTGATGTTTTGGCAAGACTATGTATCTTCCATCAGATAAAAAAAATCAGATACATAATATAATTTTTGTCTCTGTTTTTGTGATATTGCAGTTATTAATGCACAATATCTAAAGCTGTTAATTAGGGGTTGCAAAATGGTGATATTCTAATATTATCATTTTTTCTTTATTATCTGGAATATTTCTATAAAGAAAAACTTGCCTGTATTTTCTAGATAGGAAAAATACTTGATTCTTTCCTTTCGTTTACCATTAAAAAAAAAAATGTTAGTTTTCTAGCATCCTCCAGTGTTCCTCTGTCCCTTCAATTCAGGAATTCTACAAGGATTTGTCTAGTTGTTGGCTTCCCCCCACCCCCCCATGGATGTCTGGAACTTGAACCCTTTCCATCTTCAGTCTGATGTCTTTCTGCAGTTGAGGGATATTTTCTTCTATTATTTGTTTAATTAATGGCTTTCCTCCATCTGCACAGCCCCCCAGCTCCTGTCATTAACATTTGTTCTCCTGAATCTTCCTTCCACGTATCATACCTTGTTATACATGATTTCTGCTTCTTTGTAGTTTGCTCTGTGTATCTGAATATTTCTCCTACTTGATTTTTCAGACAATTAATTTAAGTCTAAACAGTATCTATCCAATTCTTGAATTAGGCTCTTGAATTTTTATATTTATAAAGCATGTTTTTGCCATTTAAATTAACATATTCTACAGGTTCTGGGGATTAGGATGTGAACATCTTTGGGGCAGCAGTTTATTATTCTGTCTACCACACATCTTAACAATATTAAGTCTTCCAACCCATGAACAAAGCATCTCTGTCCATATGTTTGTCTTCTTCTATATTTTCTCATTTGTTGAGATAATCATATGGTTTTCCTTTTTTAGTTTGCTAATATGGTAAATTTCATCCAGTGCAAAATACTTAATTTCCCTTTTAATTTCTTATTTGGCCCATGAGTTATTTAGAAGTATTTTAATTAGTTTCAAAATATTTGGGGCTTTTTCACTGAAGAAAATATTGCAGGGCTTTGCATACCCTCCTTCATATCCAAAATGTTATTTGATTTTTAAATACGGAATTTAAAGCGAATTAGAGAAGCAGCAGTAGAAAATCTTGAATTTAAATATAGCATTAAAGTTCCAAACCTCAGATATGAAACTGTAAAGTAGAGTATTATTGCTCAGTAGAAGTAACTGTGTAAAAAATATGCTTTAGTTGAGTTAGGCATGTGTTAATTATTTTGAGCTTTGAGCATTAAGAGTGAGTTTACAATTTCATCTTATTATTTACAAATTATACCAGGGTGTTACCTTACAGGGTTTATTAATGATATTAAAGCCATCAATACAATGTAGTCACTTAAGGTCCAAATCCCACTCTAATGTATGTATCAGTCACATTCTCTTTGACATTTAACTGCCTCAACGCCTCACTAGAGCTCAATAGTTTGGAACAGCAGCGCAGATGTAACAAGATAAAATATAACAGGGATAAATCCAAGGTCTTACATCAGGGTCAGATGAAGAAAGGGAAAGTATGATTTACCAAGAACCTATGTGATGAAGTTTCAGGAGGTTTTCTAAATATAAGATCAAACTTTTCAATGGGACTGCCTCTCAAGAGATTCATGATACTGTAGGCTGCTTTACTGCAAGTAGTGGAAAGTTAGTTAGACCACACCAACATCATTGTGATCAGTTTTGGCGCCACATTTTAAAAGTGACATTGACAAATTGTAGCTCCTCCAAAGAAAGCACCGGGTTTTCAGACTTAGTGGATCCACTGAGACTGAGAAAACCTCCAAATGTATTGTCCTGAAATCATCTTTGAACCTTGATCCGAAACTGTCTCAGGGAGTCATCTATGAACATAACAACAGTTTAGCTCAATTAATAAAGAACAATGGCCTTAAACATTTTGCTCTTTTCAAGAATTATCTATATGTGATCAAATTGACAACAGTAACTCTAAAGCACAGATGACAACTTTAAGGGGCCTAGAGAGTAAAAGTTTATGGTGGTGAAACAATATGGGTAGAGATAATGAGAATGGTGACACAATGCGAAGAATGTAACCAATGGCATTAATCTGTACATGTAGAAATTGTTGAATGGGTATATATTTTGTTTTGTATATTTTCACCAAAAATAAAAGTATGAAAGCATTTTGGCATATTTTCTCAATCAACAGAGAATACCGTGTACTGGTGGGAATCTGAAACATGTTTTGTATTTTTTTTAATGACGATAAATAAAGTGTTAGTTTGAAGTCTAGAGGGAAAAAAGAAAGAAAATATCAGGTTTTGAGGGGTTGTGAAAAATGGATTATACGGTTAAAGAAACTTTTTTTTTAATAATTTTTATTGTGCTTTAAGTGAAAGTTTACAAATCAAGTCAGTCTCTCACATATAAGCTTACTACATACGCCCGTTTACTCTCCCCCTAATGAGTCAGCCCGCTCCCTCCTTCCAGTCTCTCCTTTCATGACCGTTTTGCCAGTTTCTAACCCTCTCTACCCTCCCATCTCCCCTCCAAACAGGAGATGCCAACACGGTCTCAAGTGTCCACCTGATACAAGTAGCTTACTCCTCATCAGCAACTCTCTCCAACCCATTGTCCAGTCCATTCCACGTCTGATGAGTTGTCTTCGGAAATGGTTCCTATCCTGAGTCAACAGAAGGTTTGGGGACCATGACCACCGGGATTCTTCTAGTCTCAGTCAGACCATTAAGTCTGGTCTTTTTATGAGAATTTGGGGTCTGTGTCCCACTGTCTCCTGCTCCCTCAGAGATTCTCTGTTGTGCTCCCTGTCAGGGCAGTCATCGGTTGTGGCCCGGCACTGTCTAGTTCTTCTGGTCTCAGGATGATGTAAGTCTCTGGTTCATGTGGCCCTTTCTGTCTCCTGGGCTCTTAATTATCTTGTAACCTTGGTGTTCTTGATTCTCCTTTGATCCAGGTGGGTTGAGACCAATTAATGCCTCTTAGATGGCCGCTTGTTAGCATTTAAGACCCCAGACGCCACACTTTAAAGTAGGATGCAGAATGTTTTCTTAATAGAATTTATTTTGCCAGTTGACTTAGATGTCCCCTGTAGCCATAGTCCCCAAACCCCCACCCTTGCTCCGTTGACCTTTGAAGCATTCAGTTTATCCAGGAAAGTTCTTTGCTTTTGGTCCAGTTCAGATGAGCTGACCTTCCCTGTATTGAGTATTGTCCTTCCCTTCACCTAAAGTAGTTCTTATCTCCTATCTAATCAGTAAAAAACCCTCTCCCACCCTCCCTCCCTCCCCCCCATAACCACAAAAGAATGTTTTCTTCTCAGTCTAAACTATTTCTCAAGATCTTATAATAGTGGTTGTATACAATGTTTGTCCTTTTGCATCTGACTAATTTCATTCAGCATAATGCCTTCCAGGTTGCTCCATGTTATGAAATGAAGAATCTGGAACTTTGAAGTGTCATCACAATCCTCTAGGACATTATCCCCATTTTATAGGAAAAAAAAAATTGAGGCTTAGAGAGAATTAATGATTTATTAAAATGTAACGAACAAGTTGGCTTAGGGGTCACATCTCCTGATTCTTAATCCAGTATTCTTTTTGTTTCAAAATACTCGTTTCGATCATGTTTTTTTAAAGCCTGAATGTTAGCCCAAGTTTGAAGTTACAAGAAAATGATTTCATATTAAATAAAATGAAAGAAAACATTCAGAGTAGGAAGGTCACTGTGAGAAAATAATTTGGTTATCAGTATTATAAGTGTGTCAGTATTGCAGAAATGTGTTATCTTATGTACATTTCTCTCTCTCTCTTTTCAAGGTTTTTGATTCCAGTGAAGAATCTGGATATCTTGTTCTCACCATAGTTGTCTCAGGTCATTTGTTCATTTCTCAAGGACAGACATTACTGGTAGGTTTTATGCCTATTGTTTATACACAGATATATTTCTTGACCCACATAGTTTTACATTAATTTTTATATCCTTTAGCTTTTTTTGGCCTCAGCAAGTTCAGAAAATTAAGCATGTATTAAATGTGCTGTAATAGTAGGAAACACAAAAACATAATGAATATTACCTGCCTTAAAAAAAAATTTTTTTTTTTTTTTTTTAAGGAAGTTTAGTTCTTTGTTGGGAGTCAAGTGGATCAAGGCATTAGAATTAACCAGTACTATAAAGGATTTTTTTTTTTAAAGGATTTTTAATTGGGGAGATCGGGTTGAAGACAGACTAAATTTAAAGAGAAGTGTGTGGAGGGTTTTTTTTATAAAGGATTTTTTTTTTTAAAGGATTTTTAATTGGGGAGATCGGGTTGAAGACAGACTAAATTTAAAGAGAAGTGTGTGGAGGGTTTTTTCAGGTAGGAAAAATAGCACATGCAGAGGTACAGACTTGAGGAAATAAAAAGCTAAAAGAAAACTCGAAGGATGCTATTGTTAATTGATGTAGCCCTCTATAAAACTCTAATTTTGTAAGAATGCATTTGCTCTTTATTCTAAATATATATAGTAAGAAATTTTAGAATGAAGAAGTATATAAAGGAGGAAATAACAGTTGTTTTGTTTGAAAGTTTGGGTTTGAATCGGTATATAGAAACAAAATGAATGAAGAAACAAGACAATTGTTGTTGTTGTTAGGTGCCGTCTAGTCGGTTCCGACTCATAGCGACCCTGTGCACAACAGAACAAAACACTGCCCGGTCCTGAGCCATCCCTACAGTCGTTGTTATGCTTGAGCTAATTGTTGCAGCCACTGTGTCAGTCCACCTCGTTGAGGGTCTTCCTCTTTTCCTCTGACCCTGTACTCTGCCAAACATGATGTCCTTCTCCAGGGACTGATCCCTCCTAACAACATGTCCAAAGTATGCAAGACGCAGTCTTGCCATCCTTGCTTCTAAGGAGCATTCTGGTTGTACTTCTTCTAAGACAGATTTGCTCGTTCTTTTGGCCGTCCACGGTATATTCAATATTCGCCAGCACCACAATTCAAAGGTGTCAGTTCTTCTTCGGTCTTCCTTATGCATTGTCCAGCTTTCACATGCATATGATGTGGTTGAAAATACCATGGCTTGGGTCAGGCACACCTTAGTCTTCAAGGTGACATCTTTGTTCTTCAACACTTTAAAGAGGTCCTTTGCAGCAGATTTACCCAATGCAATGCGTCATGTGATTTCTTGACTGCTGCTTCCATGGCTGTTGATTGTGGATCCAAGTAAAGTGAAATCCTTGACAATGTCAGTCTTTTCTCCGTTTATCATGATGTTGCTCATTGGTCCAGTTGTGAGGATTTTTGTTTTCTTTATGTTGAGGTACAATCCATACTGAAGGCTGTGGTCTCTGATCTTCATTAGTAAGTGCTTCAAGTCCTCTTCACTTTCAGCAAGCAAGGTTGTGTCATCTGCATAAGACAGGTTGTTAATGAGTCTTCCTCCAATCCTGATGCCCCATTCTTCTTCATATAGTCCAGCTTCTCATATTATTTGCTCAGCATACAGATTGAATAAGTATGATGAAAGAATACAACCCTGACGCACACCTTTCCTGACTTTAAACCAATCAGTTTCCCCTTGTTCTGTCTGAACAACTGCCTCTTGATCTATGTAAAGGTTCCCCATGAGCACAATTAAGTTTCTGGAATTCCCATTCTTTGCAATGTTATCCATAATTTGTTATGACCCACACAGCCGAATGAATGCCTTTGCATAGTCAATAAAACGTGTCTGTCAGTTTGTCGTACTGTGGGACTGGCGTGTTGCTGTGATGCTGGAAGGCAATTACTAATTTCCAATCAAAGAGATCTCACAAGAAAGGAAATGTAATGGAAGATTATTATATTGTTCAGCTGCAAATAATATTGTGAATAATATCTGTGTACATAATAAATTCACTCAACAAGTGGTTACTGAAATCTACATATGCATAATTTATTCATTTAACAATATTTATTGAACAATTACTACATATTAGACATTGTTTTAGGTGCCAGGGATACAGCAGTGAACACCAGAGCCACAACTCCCTGTCACCATGTTGTATCATCATTCTAGTGGAGATGTTCTCTCATATTATGATGGCAGGGTCCCACATGTGTACATTAGGACAATTCATTTTTCCACTTAAATAGACTTTGGCCTTATTGCATGTGAGGTGACCTGCAAGGTCATCTTTGTGTGCCTCGTGACTCTTAAAGGTACAGCACAAGTTGTACCATTTTGCTTTATCTGCCTGTCAGGGCCTGCATCAGTTGCAAGAGGTAAGGTTTCTCTGTCAGCTGCTAATAAAAAGTACTCTAAACAGTGGCTGAGGGATGCCTGCCTTACCGCTAGTTCTCCCTGTCAGGATCCTGGGTCTTTACTGAATGGTGACATTAATGCAGTTTGGCTTTCCTTAGACATAGGTGGACCCTCTGAGCTTTGTCTCTCTTTTCTATACCAGTGGTAAGTGTTGTTACAAACTGGTAGATGTTTTTTTTGCTTCATACATGGGATGATTTTTGCACTGCAGTTGCAAAACCAGGTTAATCAAATTTCAAGACACACACCACTGAGAAACATAGGGTAACTCGACAATTTGGTATATGTTTTATATATATTTATGGGTCTGAGTTCATTTTATTGTATGTGGGCATCTAATTGTTCCAGCACTATTTGTTGAAAAGACTAGTGTTATGGATTGAATTGTGTCTCCCAGAAGTGTGTGTCAACTTGGCTAGGCTATGATTCCCAGTATCGTGTGGTTCTCTTCCATTTGTGTTCTGATGTAATTATCCTATATGTTATGAATCCCAACCTCTGTAATGTTAATGAGGCAGGATTAGAGGCAGTTATGTTAATGAGGCAAGACATAATCTACAAGACTAGATTTTATCTTGAGTCAATCTTTTTTGAGATATAAAAGAGAGAAGTGAGCAGAGAGGAGAGGGACCTCATACCACCAAGAAAGAAGAGCCAGGAGCTTAGTGTGTCCTTTGGACCTGGGGTCCCTGTATTGAGAAACTCCTAGACCCAGGGGAAGTTTGATAACAAGTACCTTCTCCCAGAGCTGACAGAGAGAGAAAGCCTTCCTCTGGAGCTGGTGCCCTGAATTTGGACTTCTAGCCTCCTAGACTGTGAGAGAATAAATTTCTGTTTGTTAAAGCCATCTACTTGTGGTATTTCTGTTATAGCTGCACTAGATAACTAAGACAGCTAGCTTTCCCCCATTTAATTACTGTGACACCTTTGTTGAAAATCAATTTGCTGTATTTGTGTAGGTCTGTTTCTGGGCTCTCTTTTCTGTTCTTTTGACCTGTATGTCTATTTTTACTCCAATAACACATTTTTGAGTATTCTAGCTTTGTAGTAATTTTAAAATCATATAGTATAAATCACCCAGCTTTGTTCTTTTTCATAGTTGTTTATTTTTAGTCATTTTCATATTAATTTTAAATCAGCTTTCCAATTTCTACACCCCCCCCCCGAAAAAAAAAGCCTGCTGGGGTTTTGATTGGGCTTTCCTTGGATCTATAAATCAATTTGGCAGGGAGTAACATCTTAATAAGGAGCCCTGGTGGCACAGTGGTTAAAGTGGTTGACTGCTAACCGAAAGATCAGCAGTTTGAAACCACCAGTGACTCAATAGGAGAAAGATGTGGCTGTCTGCTTCCATAGAGATTTACAGCCCTGGAAGTCCTGTGGGGTCACTGTGAGTCAGAATTGACTCGATGGCAGTGAGTTTGATTTTGATTTGGACATCTTAATGTTGAGTCTTCCCATCTGAGAACATGTTATTATACTCCATTTTTTTATATCCCATTGCCATCGAGTCGATTCTGACTCATAGTGACCCTGTAGGACAGAGTAGAGCTGCCCCACAGGGCTTCCAAGGAGTGCCTGGTGGATTTGAACTGCTGACCTTTTGGTTAGCAGCTGTAGCATGTAACCACTACGCCACCAGGGTTTCCATTTATTTATATATCTTCCTTAATTTCCCTCATCATTGTTTTGTAGTTTTCAGAACACAAGTGTAAAAATGGCATGGCGGAGGCTGCTGACCTCTTCTAACTTTACGAGAGGGAAGGAGAATCAAGATCCACAGCCCAAGGCTGATTTCTTTGAGGCAGAGGTCAGACATACCTCCTCTTGTCAGCCATTTTTACCAATTCTGATACCATTTGTCCCTCCCACGGCACATTCTCCTTCTCTGCTTACTTCAGTAATTCATTGCAATGGCCACAAAGAACTCACAGCCAATACTCACAAATGTGGGGTTTATTAGGGAAGTAACAGGTTACAGTTCAGGTTCAGGAACGCTCAGGATACAGTTCTTTGAGCAGGACAGCCTATTCTCAGCTGTACCTGCAGGCAGGTCTCTCCCTGGCCCTTGGCCCCTCAGCCCTTCAGTCTGGCCTCTGTCCTGCTCAGGCAAGTATCTGCCAATAAGTGCCCTAAGGCACCGCACTCCTCCAGTAAGCCTTGACCCAAGGGTGCTCAACCCTAGCTCTTTGGGTCTGCAAACCTAGCTCCATCAAGTGCCTGGATGCACCCTACTCACCAGGACATCACCTGCTAGTAGGCATTCAGCTTTGAGAGCTCCGTGGCAGGCCTCCTTCCAGTTTCATATTGGTTTTCTACCTCTGCTGCCGCCATTTCTCTGCCTCTGCATCTCATCATCTCCAGTGTTACAGCTATCCATTTCTGTCTTCCGTGTTATAGCATCTACACTCTCTCTCTCTCTCTGTGTCTCCCTTTAAGCCTAGCACGATGGCAAAATTGACCAGTCCCCTCGTTAGGTTTCCATGTACCTTATTTGCATAATCCTACTCAGTCATTTGATGGGAGTTACAAAGACTATGGCTAAAAAAAAAAAAAAATGGCTAGAAGGGCCATATTAAGTAATTCACTACAGTCAAACAACTGTACATATTTTGCTAAATTGGCTTCTTTTTTTTTTTAATAATTTTTATTATGCTTTAAGTGAAAGTTTATAAATCAAGTCAGTCTCTCACACAAAAACTTATATACACCTTGCTACATACTCCCAATTACTCTCCCCCTAAAAATAAATAAATAAATAAATAATTTTTTAATGAGACAGCCTATTCCCTCCCTCCACTTTTTCTTTTCGTGTCCATTTCACCAGCTTCTAACCCCCTCCACCCTCTCATCTCCCCTCCAGGCAGGAGATGCCAACATAGTCTCAAGTGTCCACCTGATCCAAGAAGCTCACTCCTTACCAGCATCCCTCTCCAACCCATTGTCCAGTCCAATCCATGTCTGAAGAGTTGGCTTTGGGAATGGTTCCTGTCCTGGGCCAACAGAAGGCCTGGAGGCCATGACCACTGGGGTCCTTCTAGTCTCAGTCAGACCATTAAGTCTGGTCTTTTTACGAGAATTTGGGGTCTGCGTCCTACTGCTGTCCTGCTCCCTCAGGGGTTCTCTGTTGTGTTCCCTGTCAGGGTAGTCATTGGTCACAGCTGGGCACCATCTAGTTCTTCTGGCCTCAGGCTGATGTAGTCTCTGGTTCCCGTGGCCCTTTCTGTTGAATTGGTTTCTAAGAATTTCAATTTTTAATGTTATTATAAAAATATTTTTAAAATTTCAATATCTAATTGATGCTAGTGTGGAGAAACAGTTACCTTTTTTGTATTGACCATGTATCCTGTGATCCTGCTAAACTCATTTATTAGTTTTACAACTTTTTTTAAATATTCCTTAGGATTTTCTACATAGAAGATGTGTCGTTTGCAAATAATGACAGTTTTACCTCTTTCTTTCCAACCTTATGTTCTTTTTCTCCCTAATTATAATGGCTAGGACACCCAGTACAATGTTGAATAGAAATGGTGAGTGTTGATATTCTTGCCTTGTTTCTAATCCTGGGGGGAAGCATTCACCTTTCACTGTTAAGTCCAATGTTAGGTGTACATTTTTTATAGATACCTTTTATGAGATTGAGGAAGTTTCCTTCTCTTTCTAGTTTACTGAGAGTTTTTAATCATGAATAGGGGTTGCATTTTATCAAATGCTTTTTCTGCATCTGTTGAGATGGTTTTTCTTTTTAGTTCTGTTAAAATAATAAATTTTAAGAATATTCAGTTCTTAAATTGGTGTTTATTATAGAGCTATTTGCTTTTTAAAACTATGTACTTATGTAAGTTTGGTAAAAATAACAGTACATATTTTAAAAACATTGTACCCATAAACATTGTACCCATAATGAATAGTGGTTTTTAACAATATTTTCTGGATTCCATAAGAATCAACACATTGAGGAGGGTTGTGGTATATTTTTAGAATTCTTCTCATAAAAGGTAGGGACAGGACACTCATGGAAAGTTTTAGCCACTTCTGCTTTAGAACAAGATTCCAGTTGCTGGCATCGGTTAAAATATGCTGTATTTATACTTTCAAATTTTTATGGAAAGTTTATAGTCACCAGGGCCCACCACCTACCTTACCTCCCACCCCCAAAAAAGTCATTTCTTTTAGGGAAACTGATGGGTAGAGCCCTGTAACAGCTCCAAGTGTGTGATACGTTTCTGTAGAAATTGAAGCAGATCAGCAAGGCTTTGGGCTTTCCTCTTGGACCTGGATAGCTATTTAAACGTAATTTCCCTTAAAAATAACAGGTCTCTGATGCCCTGTGAGGTCTTGGAAACTTAATTCTTCAGATTAAACCATGTGCTTGGGGTCTGTTAATACCACAGGTTTCAATTTTGCTTGTTCGCTTAGCACCTGCATTCAAGCAGGGGCATCACTGTCAGTGGGCTCCATGCAGACACATTCATAGGCCATCCTGTTGTCATTTCTGTCAGAAGGTTGGTATAGCAAGAAAGCTGGGAAACCTTGGCCCCATCCCCTATCTACCTTGGACTTGGGCTCAGTTAACTTCCCCTTAAAACCTGTAATCAATCTTCCCTTGGCTATCGTTAGCCTTTTTTTTTTTTTCTTTTTTAACATTCGCTGCCAAACACACACATACATGCGCGCGTGCGCGCACACATACACGCAAATACCAGCTAGTGAGTACAGCTTCTTTTTTGCCAGGTCTCATCTGATTCCCTTTCCCGCCCCTGTTTTCATCTTTCAACTTTAGGTGTTGGATGTGCCCTGTGAGTTCTTTTTAGGGTGGGGACATGTAGGCATGGCTCCTCTGGGGCACATAGCTCTGAGCCTTGCTGTACTCTCCCGTGGTGACCTATAAGTTTGAGATTGTTCCTGTCACCTGCTTCCTTCCTGCCATCTCAGTCTTACTGGGCTACTTCAGTCCTGGTGCTGGAGCTCCTGATATTAGTCTACTCAGCCTTCAGTGGGCTGCCATCTATTTCCTTTTTCTCAAATCCCTTTTTGAAAAGTAGAATTCACAACTTCCTTTGGGATATTTCTCCAAAGTTAAAAACATAGTCTATTTATAATTGTGAATCTCTAAAGATCTGCCTTTTATAAGCATTTTCCTTCTGAGCTGCAGAAGCTACAGAAGCCAATGTCTCAAGCCAAAATTGTAAAGATATCCACATAGGAGACATTAGTTCCCAAGACTTTTAGCCCCTTTTTCTAGCCACCATTTTTATCTCAGTTGGTTCTAATCCAACACAAGTGTCTTTCCCTAAATAAAATTATGCTTGAAACACAGAAGTTAAATGGTCTTGAAACCATATTAATTCTACTTCCTTGGGAAAGAAACATAGGTCACCCTGAAAATGATAGGGTTCATAGTTTTTAGGATTTTTCCCCTTTTTCTTTTTTACACCCTGTCCAAATATTCTTCCAAAAGAAATTGGCTTATTCTTTATGAGTGAAAATGATATATTTCTATTTAAGAAAACCCTGTAACCTTCAAGGTCTAATTTTAACCCACTTAGTTTTAAAAATATTTGTCCAAATCACACAACTTCTCAACTTCAGAACTTTCTAAGAGGAAGGATTTAGCACAGAGTTTTAAAATCAAGTTATTCACACTGTTGAACTCTTTAAAGTAGTACCAGTCTTTCTTTGGCCACTTTTTCAGGAAGAACCAGGAAAGACAAAGCTCTGCATAACTTATTATCATCCCCCTTTCCCTTATTTAAAACCATTGACATCTACTTAATTTTACTTTTTGTGTGTTTTGTTCTCTTTCCTACAGAGAGTTGGGTTAGCAAGAGTTAAATTGTTTCACTGTTCTAAGTTTATCCTCTCCCACAGCTAAATAAGCCTCAGCTCTTATGCAGTACCTGCCTGAAAAGTTGCTGACTACTCATTGGAAGAAATATGAGGGATTTCCACCCTACCTCCTCTATCTCCCTGGCTTTTCCGCTCCCTTTGGGAATCCGTGATCCTCCTCCCCACCTTAGAGAGAAACTAGTGAACTATGCCTTAGACTACCTTGCCGTTGCCTTTCCTCTTTTTAATTTTCTGTTGGGCTGTATTTGTCAGAGGTTGGGGAATAGTCTATGAATACTATCCTTAT
The DNA here is from genome assembly GCF_030014295.1 of Loxodonta africana. Lineage (NCBI taxonomy): Eukaryota > Metazoa > Chordata > Mammalia > Proboscidea > Elephantidae > Loxodonta > Loxodonta africana. The sequence continues at coordinate 42,433,502 of NC_087354.1, read as the reverse complement.
GACTACTCCAGAAAAACCTCTCTTACTCGCTCTAACCTCTCCAGTCTCCACCCAGACGAATGTCCTCAGGCAGTACTTCCCCCTTTGCCTTCCCAGCACTCCTTCTAAACTCCAACCATGTGGTGGTGTGTGTCTGTGCTAATGGTACTTCTGATGCTAACTATAGCATTTCGGTGAAAGGAGAAGGTACTTTCATGCACAGGAGAGGCAGGTGAAGTTCCTTGCTTGTTGGCAAAGAAAACAGAATTTTTTTAGAAGTGAGGTGACCACGCGGGGCTGGGTTAGATACAGCGAATATCAGCATAACTTGCGCTTGACCCCATTTTCTGCTGATAAAACATTGTTTTTTGCCTGGCCCTGAAAGCTTCCTTTTTTGCTAGGCTGTAGCCCTTTTATATTTGGAACTTATGTCACCATTCCAGAAGAATTTGTATTAACACTCAGTGAGCTTCTGATTAAGGGAATGTTTATAAGCATCAAATTCACATCTTTTTCAAAGACAGAGCTAGCTCTCAGTACTCAGGTGTCCCTGAAAATCTCTCCTCTTCTAGTTCTCCAGCATTCTGGCAATCCGTAGTGTACTTCATATGTTCTACTGGATTACTGGGGTTTATTTTTGGTATTGTTGTAAAACTTTATAAAAATCCATTGCCGTCAAGTTCATTCCAACTCATAGCGACCCTATAAGACAGAGTAGAACTGCCCCATAGGGTTTCTAAGGAGCGGTTGGTGGATTCAAACTGCTGACCTTTTGGTTAGCAGCTGTGACTTGCCGTAGCTCTTAACCATCAACAGTATTAAATCTTTGAAAGTGTGAAATATTTTTTCTTGATTGCCTTTTAAAATCAGTTTTACTGGGATATAATTTATATCTAATAAAATGCACCTATTGAGTTAACTGAGGAAACGCTGGTGGTGTAGTGGTTAAGTGCTACAGCTGCTAACCAAGAGGTTGGCAGTTTGAATCTGCGAGGCCCTCCTTGGAAACTCTATGGAGCAGTTCTACTCTGTCCTATAGGGTCTCTAGGAGTCGGAATCAACTTGACGGCAGTAGGTTTGGTTTTTTTGGTTATTGAGTTAATTAGGTTTTGATAAATGTGTAGAACTCTGTAAAACCATCCTCACAATCAGGACAGGAATACTTCTGTCAGTATAGAAAGTTCTCTCATGACGCCCTACCTCCATCCCACCACTTCTCTGCTGTTTGTCACTGTAGCTCAGTTCTGCCTTTGCTAGCAATTGATATCAATGGGATTATATAGAACATACTCTTTTGTGTCTAACTGTTTTTACTCAGCGTCATGTTTTTGAGCCTAGCCATGTCGTTGCATGTATCAGCAGTTGATTTGTTTATTGCTGATTAGCATTTCATTCTATGGATATACCACAATTTATGTATCCATTCACCTGTTGATGGGTATTTGAGTTATTTCCGTTTTGAAGCGATTATGAATAAAGCTGCCGTGAACATTTTCATACAAGTTTTCATGTGAATGTATGTTTTAATTGCTTTTTTGGATAAATACCTAGGATTGGAATGGCTGGGTTGGATGGTAAATCAATATTTAACTTGATAAGAAACTGTCATGGTGTTTTTCAAAGTGATTGTACCATTTTGCATTCCCACCAGCTCTGTTTGACATTTCGAATTGCTCTACATCCTCACTAACACTTGATACTGTCAGCCTTTATACTTCTAGCATTCTAGTGTCTGTGGGGTGGCATGTCATTGTAGCTTAATATGCATTCCCTGATGACTAGTGAGCACATCTTCGCATGCTTATCGGCTAGGAACGCATTTTCTTTTGTAATCATATGCTTTCTTTTGTAAAATGTCTGTTCAAATTATTTGCCCTTTTTTTTTGTTGTTGTTACTGGTTATTACATAGGAGCTATTTCTAAATTTGGATATAAGTCCTTTATTTGATACATGTGTTGGTAATATCTTCTCACAGTCTGTGGCTTGCCTTTTGATTTTCTTAAGAATGTTATTTGAAGAATTAAAATTTTTAATTTTGATGAAGTCTGATTTATCTTTTTTTTTTTATTTCACAGTCCTTGCTTTCTGTGTGCTATTTAAGAAATCTTTGCCTACTCTAAGGTTGCAAAGATTTTCTCCCATGTTTTCTTATAGACGTTTTATAGTTTTAGCTATTATATTTAGTTCATTGTGGATTAATTTTTGTGTATGGTGTGAGGAAAGGGTGGAGGTTCATTTTTTTATCATACTGAAATCTAGTTAAATTTGTAGAAAAAATTATTCTTTCCCTATTGAATTACTTTGGCATCTTTGTTGAATATCAATTGACCTTGTATGTGTGGGCCTGTTTCAGGATTCCCTATTGCTTTCCATCGATCTGTGCTTTTCTCAGTTGTATTGAATTTCATACATTAGAATTTTAATCAAGATGTACCATTTCCAATTCTGTGTGTTTTAAAAACTATGCCTTTTCTCTGTATCTTGTGTTATATTTTCCTTTCATTTTTGTGGCAGAATGTTTTCATAGACCCGTATTATATTTTTTTCTTTTTCTCCTCTTTTCCTCCTCCTTTTCCCTACTATCCTCTTTTCCCTTCTCCTCTTCATTCTCCTCCTTTTTTTAATTTTACTCATCCTTATGCATGGAGAAGTCTCTTCTGTAGAAACCTGTGGGTGAATTCATCTGCAATAACCTCACTGTCCTTGGATGCTAATAGATTTTTTCCTTTCCGATATTACATTAGAGACCTGTTTGATGTAAATTTACATTTCTGTAAATTTACAGAAGCCTGAGAGGAGGGGGTTGGGAGCCTGTCCTAGCAGGGCAGTTACCTCTCTGTCTAGTTTCTTCTGTGAGGAACCAGCATTTTCCTGCAATGTCAGTTGTAACTGTGGTTATTCACCCACCTTCCTGGTATGTCTTCACACTGTTTCTGGGAGAAATTCCTTTGATTTCGCAGACTCCTGCTTGGTATACTGAAGTACCCATACTGGGGCCATTGTGTCTCATGCTTCTGATTGGCAGTGGTGAAATGGATTCCAAATGGAGAATTTCTTATTTTGTCCTATGGCCTGCCTGTTTCCAAGCCCTTGCCCCTTTAAACTTGAAGATGTTTGTGGTGTTGCTACCACTATCTCCTCGGCTTTCTCTCTGAATCACAGCACTTCTTTCTCAGGAAGGCAAGTCACTAATTGGCTGTCAGCGTCTTTCTTCCATCAGATCTAATCTAACCATGTCTTGCAGAAATTCTTCAACATTTTATCATAGGAATGGCGCTCATTCCTAGTTTCTCATATTGAAGTAGTCCTCTCCTAATTTAGATTTGCTTTGGCATTTTAATTGAGATGAGGTCAGGGTATGAGTTACATGCTTCTGTTCAAGATATCATTTTACTTGGAAGTCTAAAACCTTTTAGATTGTTTTTCTGATTTTTTTTTTTCACTTAACTAAAACCCCTTAAGTATTTATTCTCCCAAAATGTACCCTTTTTCACCATAGGGTAACAAACAGTTAAAGTTTTGCAGCTTTCTGTGACGTTTGATGATTAGTGATATCTCAGAAGAAGCTATGCCTTGGCAATTAGGCGATCTGCTAGCAGTGGACTAGAATATCCAAATATAAATCAGGAGGTTTATGTAGATGATACAAGTAATTCATTTGCTAAAGTGGATCAGACAAATGAGGCACTCTAATTGGGTAGCTAAAATGGTGATCTTTGACCTAAGCCTGTGCTATTTTTTTTTACTAAGTGTTTTGTGGAAAGTATCTAGCTAGCTTCACTGATACCATAGTGGCTCTGAGAGGGAATTTAAGGGCTTATCTGGTCAGCTTTGCTTTTAAAACTATAATTATACTTTTGTTCTGCTGTAGTTTCATTGTGGCCTTTATATGTATTTCTTATACCTCCTTTAAGGACTAATTTTTGACAATAATTTTTAAAAGAGCTTCTGTTTTATACTTAACATGAAAATCTTAAGCACGTGAAGCCAGTAATATTGACCATCTCATTTCTTCTTCCCATCTTTTCTATTTTCTCTAAAGGGACTTATAACCTTTGGAATAATGCTTTTGAAAGAGTATTAGCTACAACAAGGAGAGTAATTTTGACAATTATAACCCAAGCCCCCTTCTTATTCCTTTTTTATTATTTACTAATGTCTTGGAGTCAAACATATTTGCCAGATTTTATAAACTGTGCCTTTATTTTCAGAGCTCCCATTTAGCTTACTAGATTTATAGTTTGGAAGAAAAAGTGCCTTTTGGGGGGTAAATTCTGGTTAATTCCTATTAGGCGTATTGAAAGTTTATATCACTATGTACCTCACTAGTTATCAGTGATATAGTTTATCATCAATGTCATAACCCCCAAACAAATGGTTGTGAATACCACAGTCTTAGAACTATTTTGCAGTGCAAATCTTAAAAAAATAGTTTCCTTATTTCTCTTTTTTTTTCCGACAGTAATAAATTCTTGATTTAATTTGAACCCTACTTACCCTTTTGTCCAATTACATGGAATGAGAAGCTTACTCATAGCAAATTGACAGACTTCTCTCTTGATTCCTTCTCTAATTAAAAGCTATAGAATTTAGTTGTTATTGTTTCCTATTGAGTTGAGTTTGACTCATAGCAATTCTATAGAACAGAGTAGAAATGTCCCATAGGATTTCCTAGGCTGTAATCTTTGTGTGTGTGTGTGTGTGTGTGTGTGTGTGTGCGTGTGCTTTAGATGAAGGTTTACAGAACAAATTAGTTTCTCATTAAACAGTTAATATACATATTGTTTTGTGACATTGATTGCCAACCCCTCAACATGTCAGCATTCTCCCCTTCTTGACCTTGGGTTCTCCATTGCCCTCCCTCTTGTCCCCTTCTGCCTTCTCGTCCTTGCCCCTGGGCTGGTGTGCCCATTTAGTCTTGTTTTGTTTTATAGACCTGTCTGATCTTTGATTGAAGGGTGAACCTTAGGAGTGACATCAGTACTAAGTTGAAAGGGTGTACAGGGGCCATACTCTCGGGGTTTCCCCAGTCTTTGTCAGACCAATAGGTCTGGCCTTTTTTTGTTGTTGTTGTTAGAATTTTGTTCTACATTTTTTGCCAGCTCTGTCTGGGACCCTCTATTGTGATCCGTCTCAGAGCAGTTGGCGGTGGTAGCCAGATACCATCTAGTTATGCCGGACTCAGTCTGGTAAAGGCTGTGGTAGTTGTGGTCCATTAGTCCTTTGGACTAATCTTTCCCTTGTGCCTTTTGTTTTCTTCATTCTCCATTGCTCCAGGCGGGTGGGATCAGTGGAGTATCTCAGATGGCTGCTCACAAGCTTTTAAGACCCCAGATGCTACTCACCAAAGTAGGATGTAGAACATTTTCTTTATAGACTATGTTATACTAGTTGAGCTAGATGTCCCCTGAGACCATGGTCCCTAGCCCTCAGCCCAGTAATTCTGTCCCTTAGGGAGTTTGGATGTGTCTATGAAGCTTCTATGATCTTGCCTTGGTTACGTTATGCCGACTTCCCCAGTGTTCTATACTCTCTTACCTTCACCAAAGTTACCCCACTTATTTATTGTCTAGTTAGTGTTTTTTCCCTTCCCTCCCCTACCCTCCCTTCTCTTTTAACCATCAAAAATTGTTTCTTTCTATGTATAAACCTTTTCATGAGTTTTTATAATAGTGGTCTCATACAGTATTTGTCCTTTTGTGATTGGCTCGTTTTACTCAGTATGATGCCCTCCAGATTTATCCACGTTGTGAGATGCTTCGCAGATTCGTCATTGTTCTTTATCACTGCATAGTACTCCACTGTGTATATGTACCATAGTTTGTCTAGCCATTCTTCTGTTGATGGACACTTCGGTTATTTCCGTCTTTTTGCTACTGTGAATAATGCTGCAGTGAACATGGGTGTTCATATGTCTATTTGTATGACGTATCTTATTTCTTTAGGATGTATTCCTAGGAGTGGGATTGCTGGATCGTATGGTATTTCTATTTCTAGCTTTTAAGGAAGTGCATATCATCCTCCAAAGTGGTCGTACCGTTTTACATTCCCACTAGCCGGGCATAAGATTTCCAGTCTCCCTGCAGCCTCTTCAACCTTTGCTATTTCCTGGTTTTCTTGGTCAGGCCGTGATATTTACAGGAGTAGCTCACCGGGTCTTTTCTCCCGTAGAGCAGCTGGCGGCTGGAACTGCTGGCCTTTTTGGTTAGTAGCCAAGCACTTAACTGTTGTACCACCAGGGCTCCTTATAGAAGAATTTAGGGCCTTTATGACAATACGTCTTTGGCATAGGAATTTTTTTCCACAATATTCAAGTCTACACTAGTTTCATTGGGATTAACTTTAATTAGGTTCTTTTATTCTAAAAAGTGGTAATATTTTAAGTCACTAATCATTAATGAAGGGAAAATGAGCAGATTTTACTTGACTATGACTACTTACACTCTCCTTGTTAAACCTTTGAGATAATTTAATACCTGAGAGTGTTTAATCCTTCAATGGAGCTTATTAACGGAACAAAATTTACACACTTGAACAAAGAAAAGGCAAGTTCTGTATGGTGTAGTTTGTATTAAAAGTACCAACAGCATCATCTTTTTTTTTTAACTTTTTATATTGAAATAACTTCAGACTTACAGAAAGAGTTGCAAAAATAGTACAAGGAGTTCCTATATACCCTTTACCCAATTTCCCCAAATGTTAACATTTACATTACACATCGCAATAGTTAAAGAGTTCAGATGCTACCTGAAAGGCTAGAGGTTCAAACCCGTGCAGCAGCTCCACGGGAGAAAAGACCTGTTGTTGTTGGGTGCCCTCAAGTTGATTCTGACTCATAGTGGCCACATGTGACAGAGTAGAACTGCTCCACGGGGGTTCCTAGGCTGAAATCTATACAGGAGCAGATCGCCAGGTCTTCTCTCCTGTAGAGCCGCTGGGTAGGCTTGAACTGCCTGCCAACCGTTCAGTTAGCAGCCAGGCTCTTAATGGCGCCAGTGTCATTGTGCCACCAGGGCCTTTTCTCCATAAAGATTACAGCCTAGGAAACCCTGTGAGGCAGTTCTACTCTGTCATATAGAGTCTCCGTGAGTTGGAATCAACTCTGTGGCACACAACAACATAGTGCACTGATCAAAACCAGGAAATTGATATAATACTATTACTTAATTAATAGACTTTATTCAAATTTTGTCACTTGTCTCACAGGCCTTTTTCCGGTCCAGGATCTAACCTAGGATCCTACATTGCGTTGTCATGTCTCCTTCAATCTGGACCAGTTCCTTGATCTGTCTTTGTCTTTCATGACCTTGACATTTTTAAAGAGTACTGGCTATTATTTTGTAGAATGTCTCTCAAAGACAGAAGAGATGTTTGGTCTTTCTCAGTGCATCATCTCAGGAGATACACGGTTGTTGTCTTACTCCTGGTGATGTTAACCTTGACCATTTGGCTAAGGTGGTGCCAGGTTTCTCCATTGTAAAGTTACAGTTTTCACTTTGTAATTAATAAGTACCTTGTGGGGAGATACTTTGAGGCTATGCAAATATCCTATTTCTAAATATACTCTCTTGCCCACTAATTTTAGCTTCCATTGATGGTTCCTGCCTACAAAAATTATTGTTCTGGCGTTTGCCACATGGCTATTTTCTATTTTCATCATTCCTTCTACATTTATTAATAGAAATTCTACTGTAAGAAAGGGTTGAACCTTTTCTTTCATTTATTTATTTATTCATTTATTTGATTATATCAGTATTGACTCATGGATACTTTATTCTCCAGGTTATCACCCACTTTTATTATCTGTTTTGACACTGGCACCGTATTATGAGGTAGAATATCAGGGTTCCAAACTCTGACTTCCCCATGTTCCTTGAAACTTGACTCAGCAGTTATTCAACCGTTTTCTCTCTCAGTGCCCTCAGTAGTAAAATGGGAATAATGATATCTGCTCTGTTATATCTGAAATAGATTATTTTTGAACTATAAAATGTGATACAAATGGTAACATTGTTACTGTTTTATCGTTAAATGCCTATCGAAAACAAAAACCAAACCAGTTGCCTTTGATTCTGACTCGTGTTGACGCTTGCTGTGTCAGAGTAGAGCTGCTCTCCACAGGGTTCTCATGGCTGTCATCTTTTGGAAATAGATCACCAGACCTTTCTTTCGAGGCACCTCTGGGTGGGTTTGAATTGCAAGCCCTTTGGTCAGTAGCCCAGTGTTTAACCGTTCACACCACCCGAGGACTCCTAAATGTTTATGTTGTTGTTGGGTGCCATCAAATCAATTCCGATTCATAGTGACCCTATGTGACAGAGTACAGCTGCCCCGTAGGGTTTTCTAGGCTGTAATTTATGGGAGCAGATCATCAGGTCTTTCTCTGGCGGAGCTACTGGCTGGGTTTGGACCACCAACCTTGTGGTTTGCAGCTGAGTGCCTAACTGTTTCACCACTCAAAAATCCCAACCCGAACTGATTGCATCCGAGTTGATTTCAACTCATAGCAACCCTAGAGGATGGTAGAATTACCCCATTGGGTTTCCAAGGCTGTAAATATTTACAGAAGCAGACTGCCACATCTTTCTTCTGCGCAGCAGCTGATGGGCTCAAACCATGGACCTTTCACTTAGCAGCCAAGCACTTGACCACTGCACCACTAGGACTCCTCAAATAACTATTAAAACAAAAAAAAAACCAAGGCCATTGAGTCAGTTCCGACTCATGGCAACCCTATAGGACAGAGTAGAACTGCCCCATAGGGTTTCCAAAGAATGGCTGGTGGGTTTGAACTGCCGCCCTTTTGGTTAGCAGCCAAGTGCTTAACCACAGTGCCACCAAATGCCTATAAGTTGTGCAGAAAACAGCCCTCGTAGCACAGCCATTAAGAGCTCGTCTTATGAGTTGGAATCGACTCGACGGCACTGGTTTTTTTTTTTCTGCTAACCAAAAAGCTGGCAGTTCGAATCCATCAGCCACTCCTTGGAAACCCTATGGTGTAGTTCCACTCTGTCCTATGAGTCGCTAATTAGTTGGAATCCACTCGGCAGCAACAAGTTTGGTGCAGAAAACAGAGGCACTTTTCAGGAGCAGACTTGGGAGTTAATTCTTTTAGACCGTCCACTTATTTCTATAGGAAGGACCAAGAGTGGTGGTGGAGAAAAACAGTTGTATGGGAATCCGAGGCAGTTAAGAAGCCATTCTGCTATGTAAAGTAAATACTTGCTGATTCCCTAGGATCTTAGCAGTAGTAAATGTATTTCATTGACTATTAGTCTTGAAGACTCGCTTGTTTCATGTGATAAAACACATTGCCAAATTAAACCTGGCTTATAAAAAAACAATATTAAGATAATTTTTTCCTGCATCTTAATCTGTTGTTTGCTTTAGAGATGTTATCTCTGGTGTGCTTTATTAAGGAAGTGTGAAGCACACAAAACCATAAGGTGTTGTGAGTGTTATTACTCTTGAATTATTTTCCAATTTGCTGGGTGAGTCTTTTTTAGATACCTATGACAATATCATGTGCAGAAGTCCTTGATGTGACTTTTTCCTATTAAGTCTCTGAATCAATACATATATCAGCTGCCCAGGGTCACTTGTTCCTCCATCCTGTTTGCTCGAACTATTTGGAGAATCTACTGAATGCTAAATTTGTGATTTAAGATTTTTTTTTTTGTCTTTGGAGATGAAGGTTTTATTTCTTTCTGTCACAACAATCAGGCAAAAAATAGTAGACTAAGCTGCTAAGTAGGTCGACCTGCCTCAGCATCGTGAGGTGGCAAATTCTAATGAGATTTCCTGACTTCAGCAGTTATCAGTGATAGGAACAGGGAGTAGAAATAGCGGTATTTGAACTTCAAATATTCAAGGAAGAATAAAGGAGTTTCTGCTTTGTTCAACATTTGTAACTGAGGAAATAGAAGATTTCACATCATGGTTTTTAAATTTTTTTTTTTCTGTTAACAAATGTGCCCAAAGGCATAAAACCAGAGTGAAATTAAGAGCAAATCATATTATATGATTATTTTAATGGATTTTAGGCAATTTCAGTCGCCATCTTCTATGTTCTCTAATACAGTAAAAGATTAGAAATAGACTTGCCTCCTTGTTGTATATGTTTATAAAAGCTAAAAATGAGGTACTGAGGCTATAAAAAGATCCGTTTTGTACCAGTCACTTTGGAGACAGATGTTTTCTAAAATTCGCTGAGACATCAAAATGAACAATAAATGCTGTGAACTTCAAACTCTGGCTTTTGGTTTTAGCTTGGAGTTTCATCGTTTGTGTTGCTCTTTGGCTGTTGACTTGTTTGCAAAATGGTGCTCAGCAGAACTCTCCCCCCGTCACTGCCACTCTAACCAGGCCTGCTAAGCACCTCACCTCCCAAGATGACAACCACAACAGCAATGGGAACCCATGAAACACCTGTGAAGGGATTACACTTTTGAGTCAATTACTCAGATTCTTTTTATTTAATTGAACTGATATCAATCATGGGGGGGAAATATTATGGAGAAATATTTTTAATTGCCGCAAGGCCATGTGGAAAAGATTTTAAAAGCAAAATTTAAATATTTATTCACCAGAAGTCAGTTTGACCACTTGTTATCTAGTGCATTCTTTGTGCTAAATCTTTTAGCGTGGTTGACAAAGGACAACAAGGTAATTTTTTAATAAATCATGTTAAAAAAACAAAATAATTTTCACACTCAAGTTGCCTTCATCTTTACTATCACTACCTCCGTTTAGGCTCCCATTTTCTCTTGCCTGTGTTCCTTCAGTAACCTCCTACTTTAGTCTCTTGTTTAGTATCAGTATTGGTATCTGAAAACTCATTCTAAAATACAAGTCTCATCAGATCATTCGCTTACTTACAGTTTCTTCCACCTGGCTTTCCATTGCTTATATGGTAAAGCCCAGATTTCTTAGTATGGAATGCAAGGACCATGCTGACTTAGCCCCTGCCTGGATTTTCAGTCTTAACTCTGACCACAGCCGAGCTCTTAATCACTACGCCACCAGGGCTCCATTGTTTTATTGGCCAGCTCCTATTCATGCTTCAAGATAGAATTTAAACTAAAACAAACAAACAAAAAATCTTTTTGTTATGAATATTGTGAAAAACGAAAGTAGAGAGAGTAATGTAATGAAGCTCTGTTTATCCCTCACTCAACTGCAGATTATCAACATTTAGCATATCTTCTAAACTAGTATTTAATTTTCAGCTCAGTCTTTTGGACCATCTCCATTGGAGCCTTCCATGAGCTCTGTAGGCAGAGTGAGCCATTCCTTTCCTACATTCTCCTCGCACCTTGACTCCTTTACTATGTTCCCTCCAGATAGTGAGTCCCTTAGGGTATAGACCAAGCTCTTTCCACCTGGTATTCTCTGTGCCTAACGTAGACTCTGACACCTGTAATAAGTGTTCAATAAAAATGAGTGAAAGTAAAAGAAAACACCTCCAGTCTTCCTCATTCCACTTGTCATAACCCTGCCCACCCTTCCAGCACTTGTCTGTCAGTTGGCCTTTCTGTGCTGGCTTGTGTGTTGCTGTGATGCTGGAAGCTATGCCCCTCTCAGGCTGGAAGGCACTCGAAATACAACTGGGGAGGAGCTGCCTTGTCAAAGTAGAGTCAACCTTAAAGGCATGGATGGAGTCAAGCTTTCGGGTCCTTCATTTGCTGATGTGGCAAGACTCAAAATGAGAAGAAACAGTTGTGAACATCCGTTAATAATCAACAGTGGGCTCAAGCATAGCACTGATTGTGAGGATAGTGCAGGACCGGGCAGTGTTTCATTCTGTTGTACATAGGGTCTCTTTGAGTCAGAACTGACTCGGCAGAACCTAACAACAAGCTACGCCTGCTTCCCAAAAATACACTCATAAAAATAAACTTGTACTCCAAAAGAAGCCAAATTAAAAAACAAAATTCAGTATATAAAAGTTCAAGGTAAAATGAATCTATGGTGATAAACGTCAGAGTAGTGGTTACCTTTGGCAACAGATAAGATGAGAACATTGTTGACTGGGAGAGGTCATGCATAAGGGAGCCTTCTGGGGCTCTGGAAACGTGCTGACTTGATCTGGATGATGATTATATATATGCATCTAGGTAGACAAATAGGAGCCTTGGTGGGACAGTGGTTAAAACAATTGGCTGCTAACCAAAAGGTCGGTGGTTTAAAACCACCAATGGCTCCGTGGGAGAAAGATGTGGCAGTCTGCTTCCAGAGAATTTATAGCCTTGGAAATCCTATGGGGTTGCTGTGAGTTGGAACTGACGACAGTGGGTTTAGACAGACAGACTGATTGAGAGAGACAGACAGATATATAAAAAGATATGTGTGTGTGTTACTGTTTTTTGTTGTTGGGTGCTGTCGAGTCAATTCTGACTGATAGCAACTCCAAGTGACAGAGTAGAACTGCCCCATAAGGTTTTCTAGGCTATAATCTTTATAGTGTGTGCGTGTGTGTATACATACACACACACACACACACACACACGTATATATAAAACCATAACCAGTTGCAGCTGAGCCGATTCTGACTCACGGCGACCGCACGTGTGTCACAGTAGAACTGTGCTCCATAAGGTTTTCAGTGGCTGGTATTTCAGGAGCAGATCATCAGGCTTTTCTTTCAAGGTGCCTGTGGGCGAACTCGAACCTCTGACCTTTCGTTTGCACCACCTAGGATCTCTCTCTCTCCGTCCCTCTCTCTCTATGTATGTATGTGCAAATGTATCAGGCTGTAAATTTAAGATTTGTTTACTTCGCGATATATATTTAGCACCTTGATTAAAAAAATTTTTTTTTAATTGCTCTCTTTGATTATTTTCTTTCTTGCTGATAACCATCATTGTCTTGATTACTCAAACTGGAAAGCTGCGAGTTCCTTCAGACTCCTTATTCTTCCTCCCCTGAGCTCTGATGGACTCATAAATAGCATTTGAATCCTTCCCTTCTTATTCATCCCCAGAGCCTCTGCCCCTAGGATACAGACCAGACACTGGAGCTGGATGGGCCTACTCTGTGTCAGATAACCCCACTGCTCCTATCATTTGAAGGAAGGAGTCACTGGTTTACTACCCATTTAACAGGAATTGTGGGTGGGACTTGCCCCAGAGGAAGAAGGGAGGCGCTGTGTCACCACATCCCTATCTAACTATGGCAGAATTTAAGGCATGTCCACTAAGCCATTTCAGTACCTAGATGAGTATTCGTGCAAATGAGGTATCGTATTCAGAGAAAAAACAAAAAACCCACTCTTCTTTTGGCTAAGTGTTTATCTTATTGCAGCGCATCCATGAGGGTGTAGTATTCACGCTATTTCAGTAAACGTTCATTAAAGCTCAATAGAAACAAGTCTCTGTGGCATGTAATGTGGAAGTGCAGAGTCAAATTTAAAGCGGATATATTTTACACAAAGATTCCTTGTCATTTTTCTTCTCTTGGAGGAATGATAGTAAAAGTAAAAATTCGTAGGATGGTCCAAAATGGCCATCTGTGTTTATTTCGTGAGTCTTTGCCAGTTTTATTATTGAGGAAGGACAGAATTGTGTCGCTTCTAAGAAAACAGCTTTCACGTGTTGTTCTTCAGAATAAATGTTTTGTCAGGTAATTGGAGAGCAGGTGCAAAGATGCAGTGCAATGATTGGAGCAGCAAATACCTAAATACATGCAGGTCATGAATAGAGTTTATTTTCTTGTGAAATAGCTCTTATTAAAATTATACAAAAAAAAAAAAAAAACTCTTTGCTGTGGAGTCAATTCTGTCTCATGGTGACCCTTATAGGACAGAGTTTCCAAGGAGTAGCTGGTGGATTCAAACTGCTGACCCTTTGGTTATCAACTGAGCTCTTAACTACTGTACCGCCATGGCTCCATTAAGGTCATATTCTTCTGTAAATATGCTCAGGATTTAAGAAAGTTCTGTTGTGAAAAGGACAACTCTAAGAATGATGATCTTTGTGAAGCGAGCTGGTAATTTTAGTTTATACAAAACATAATACTTGTACACATTGTATTCGCAATGTTATTATTAAATAACAAATCTTATGGAAAGAATTGTTAGTCACCACCTTGTGACAAACCCCTGCACAATGGGTTCTGACTGTTGTGATCCATAAGGTTTTCAGTGACTGATTTTTTGAAAGTCAATCACCAGGCCTTTCCTCTTAGTTTGTCTTAGTTTGGAAAACCCACTGAAACCTGTTCAGCATCATAGCAACATCCAAGCCACCACTGACGGACAGGTGATGGCTGTGCTTGAGGTGCAGTGGCTGGGACTCAAACCCAGGCCTCCACATAGAAAATAAAAAAATGGAAGGTGAAAATTCTACCACTGAACTACCACTGGAAAGAAAAAAAAACTAAAATATCAGTAAGGCAGAGGATTCTATTTCCAGAGCAGTATTATCTTACTGTACTAATTAGTTTTAGATTCCAATTAAGCAAGTTGTAGTAATGAAAACTTGAGAAGGCAAAAAAATTAAATATTTTGTGTTAATTCAGTGAAATTGTAGCCCATTCTTTAGGTTACTATTATTACCAACCCCCCCCCAAAAAAAATCCAAAACTATTCGAATACTACTATTTGAATAAAGGACAATCTCTTCAAGACATGTACTGTATTTGTACTGGAGTTAAATCATTTTGGCCGTTTATAAGCAATTATGGACCCACCACCACTGCAATTATGGAGGAAGATTTAAAGGCTATTAGCTTGTCTTTTAATTATCAATTTTAGACATTCACGTATTTTAGATACTTCATGGTTTAAAATCAGGAAGGGTGTGCATCGGGGTTGTATCCTTTCACCATACTTAGTCAATCTGTATGCTGAAGAAATCAGTCTGAGAAGCTGGACTATGTGAAGGAGAACGGGGATCAGAATTGGAGGAACTCATTAACAACCGGCATTATGCAGATGACACAACCTTGCTTGCTGAAAGTGAAGAGGACTTGAAGCACTTACTGATGAAGATCAAAGACTACAGCCTTCAGTTTGGGTTACACCTCAGTATAAAGAAAACAAAAATCTCCATAACTGGACCAATAAGCAACATCATGATAAATGGAGAGAAAAGATTGAAGTTGTCAAGGGTTTCATTTTACTTGGATCCACAATCATTGCCCATGGAAGCAGCAGTCAAGAAATCAAACAACGTATTGCATCGGGCAAATCTGCTGCAAAAGACCTCTTTAAAGTGTTAAAAAGCAAAGATATCTCTTTAAGGACTAAGGTATGCCTGATCCGAGCCATGGTATTTTCAGTTGCCATGTATGCATGCAAAAGCTGGACAACAAATAAGGAAGACCGAAGAAGAATTGATGCCTTTGAATTGTGATATTGGCAAAGAGTATTGAATATAGCATGGACTGCCAGAAGAACGAACAGATCTGTCTTGGAAGAAGTACAGAAGCCAGAATGCACATTAGAAGTGAAGATGGTGAGACTTCGTCTCTGGTGCATTGGACACGTTATCAGGAGGGACAATCCCTGGAAAAATGTATCATGCTTGGTAGAGGGTCATCGAAAAAGAGGAAGACCCTCAATGAGATGGATTGACACAGTGGCTACAACAATGGGCTCAAACATAGCAACTACTGTGAGGATGGCGCAGTACCGGGCAGTATTTTGTACATAGGGTCACTATGAGTGGGAACTGACTTAACAGGTCCTAACAACAACAATGTATTTTAGATGCTAGTACTTTGCCATTTATGTGGGTTGAAAATCTTTTTTCCCATCCTATGGATGATTTTTCAGTTAGTTCATGGTATACTTACAACTTTAGCTGTACATAGTTTTTATTTTTATGCCCATGGATTTCCTTCCATAGAAATATTTTCATATTTATTTTCACGTTTATATTTCTAACTCTCCCGGAATTTATATTTGTGTATGGTGTGAGGTAGAAACCCACAGTTATTTTTTATATGTGGATAATCAGTTGTCGTGACACTATTCTCTCCTCACTGATTAGAAATGTAACCTTCAGTTCTTTATCGCTGGACTGCCTGCAGTGTTGATGCCCTTCCTGGGCTATGTTCCTATGTTCCTCTTTGGCAACAAGAATCCTTGTCATTCTTTCCTGCCTATAACCAACAGTTGCTTTCCCTCTTCCTGGGTTTTTGTTTTATTTATTTATATTTTTTAGGCATAGTTATAGATTTATGCTGCTTTGGCTCTACATCCTTACTGCTCTCCAGGTTTGGAAATGGGTCACTTAGTTTTTTCCTCAGGAAGAGACACAGTGGGGGTAGGTGCAGGTAGGAGCAAGAATGCTGACTTTATATATTGGGCCGGACTGGCATGAACTGTTTTAATTTTTTTTATTGTTTATTAAAGCACTGAATAAGTACGTATTATATACTTAACATAATTTTAATGGGTTTTGTTGGAGAATATAGACATTTTCTTGGATTGAGTTTAGATTTGGTTTAAGAAACCCCCTGGACCTTGAGTTGTCTAATTTCTGCCATAGTAAAATTGCACCCTCTTCTCTAGCCACACTGAATTACTTTCTGCTCCTTGCTCGTGCCTTGTTCCTCCACTCCTCTTTTCATTTGTTCTTGCAGTCCTCACTTCTAAGAATGACTTTTTTCCTTCTTTTCTGGGGAAACTTTTACATGTTTATTACCTTCCCCACTAGAAGGTAAGCTCTCACTCTTACTGTCTCTTAATCCCATTTGCTTTAATGGTTCATAAAATGTAGTAGGCACCCCGTAAATGTTTATGAATGATTTTACTATCACTGTAATGGTGGTATTCTTCAAGAATAAAAGTTTAAAAATTTTTCAATAATTAACTTGGCCTTTAGTCAGTGTATAGGGGAATCCTGGTGGCACAGTGGTTAAGAGCTCGGCTGCTAACCCAAAGGTTGCCAGTTCGAATCCACCAGCCACTCCTTGGAAACTCCATGGAGCAGTTCTACTCTGTTCTGTAGGGCCGCTATGAGTCAGAATTGATTCATTGGCAATGGTTTTTTGTTTTAGTCAGTGTAGGTTTACCAATTAAATACAAATGTGTCCTTATTCGTTGGATCCTACTATCCATACTCAACTTGTTTGTTGCAAATTGACTAAATCCGCCAAGATTCTTCGTTAAATATGCTGCATCTGCAAACTTCCTGTCCATCTCTTTGATGCAAGCTTCTCAGTACCCTTTTCTTCTTTACCCTTTGCACTGTGTAGGGCCTTTTTTTTTCTTATCCTGCATTCGGCTCCAGTTTTCCTTTCTTATCCTGGTTATTGTTCATAGAAAATTCTCTATTTATACATTGGTTATTGTAGCTATTGTAACTCATGCTTTTAGTTTGAAAATGCTTTCTTTACATTTTTATTCCTCCTGATGGAGCACTTGAGAACAGCATGCCTGAGAAATGTCATTTGTGCAGAGCACGTCCTTTCTGCCGCTGACAAAGAATTACCATCTCCACTTTTTTCTTCTTTTTGTAAACAAATGTCTTTATATTGATTTAATCATTCTGTACAGAAAGCTGCTTTCGGTAGGCTCCATAAACTAAAGGTAGGGAAAGCTGTGTTATTTCTTAGAAGCTAAAAGCTTTATTTTTTGCATGTGGTCTTTTGTCACATCTATTTTCTAATAATGGAAAATAGTGAGAATTGGGGAGTAGGGCTCTAAATTGTGACCCTTCTGTTTTTTAAAAAGCTTTGCCGTGTTGTCTTGATTCTGCTTTTAATGTCACTTAGTATTGTCAAGCCAAACTGAAATAGCAGGAGGTGGCATTATACCTAGCTCAGCTGGTTCACTGCACTGTTATAATTACTACTACTTGTGAAATCTAAAAATTAAAAGTTTAAAAAGATGCCTGGGTTGCTGATAGAACACGGCTGAAAGTGCCACTAGAAATGAATGCAAGAGGAAGTACTATATTTAATAATTCAGGAATTAGGTCAGAAATTGATGTTAACTGTAAACAATGTAGATATTGTTGGTTCAATAAGGGTTATAGTTTAATTCAGCCTTACATATTTCCTTGTTAAAACCAAAGTCCTTTGTAGAATCAGTGTTATTGCAATAGTAAATCTTTTGGAAAGGTAAAGGAATGGATGAGTTTTATAAATCCCATCTTATTTGCCTGGTAGGCCAATGACCACATCTAACTTAGAGACCCTTGGAGTCAGGCACTTATATAAGTTTGTGTATTAACTCCATAACTTTCTGACCTTAGACACGATTTTTAAAAATCACCAAGGAAAAAAGCAACAAATTTTGCCTGCATAGAAATGGGAAGCTTTGTTATGTCAAATAAAATCTATAACCAAACTAAAAAAGGCTTTTAAAAGTCTTGGAGTGAGGAAGACCTTTCTAAATCAGGTATAAAAACTCAAAATACTAAAAAAGAGAAAATTGGTACAGTTTGCTACATAAAAAAGCAGAACTTTCTGCATGTAGAAAATGCTGTAAACAAAGTTAAAAAAAAAAAAAAAGACAAACGGAAAAAAATAAAGATAAAGCGTTCATTTCCTGCATATATGAAGAACAGCAGTGGGTTATGAAGAATATCTACAAATCAATAACAAATAATCAAATTAAAAATGGGAAAGGATATAAAGACACTGTCCACAGAAATGGAAACTATGTGTGCAGATAAAAATATATCATGTTTGTATATGCATTTTTTATATGCATAGGGCATTTCTAGAGGATTTATAAGAACTCAGTTTCAATGGTTGCCCCCAGGGAGGGGAACTGGATGGCTGGAGGACAGGAATGGGAAAAGAACTTAACTGTTTACTTTAGAATCTTTTTTACCTTTTGATTTTTTCCCCTGTGTGTATGTGTGTGTGATGTATTAGGTAGATACTGTATCGATAGATTCTATATATGTAGTTTTTGTGTGTCATCAGGTTGACTCCGACTCATAGCAACCCTATAGGACAGAGTAGAACTGCCCCATAGAGTTTCCAAGGCTGTAGTCCTCACAGAAGCAGATGCCACATCTTCCTCAGAGCAGCTGGTGGGTTCAAACCAGCGACCTTTGGGTTAGCAGCTGAGCACTTAACCACTGTGCCACCAGGGCTCCTTTGTGTATATAAACTTACGTGATTTTTTTTTTCAAGTTAAAAACTTAAAAGCAATATTTAGAGCACAAAATGACAATATTTTTATTATAACAAAGAGCTCACACAGATTAACAAAAACCCCAGGACTGTTACAGTGTTATAGATAGATAAGTAAGGAGATGTACATAAGTAAGTAGTTCACAAAAAAAAGAAAACAAAGACAATAAATAAACGAACATACAAAAACGTGTTCAATGTCAGTAGCAATCAGAATGAAGTGTAGGTATGATTTCCTCAGGAAGCCATGCCTGACCACCTAACCAAGCACCATTTCTGTGTGTTCCGGCAACAACTTCTACTTGCCCTTGGGATACTTGTCTCTGTGTTCTAATTACTGGTTTGTTCTTGTTTGTAAATAGATAGCAATCAAAGATAGAGAAGTTAAAACAAGATGCTTTGGTTTATTTAATAAGGGAAAATTAAATTATGATATACAGTATGTTGATAAGAATGTGAGGAAACTATTACTAGTGACCTAGTATATTGTTTTTCTAAATGTTTTTTTAATCCTTAATATTTATAAAGACCCCCCCCAGTATTGCACAATTGCTAGCTTTTGACCTAATTCTGTTTCTCAGCATCCATCTTAAGATAATAATTTAAATTAAAAAATGTGTGTGCCCAGAGATGTTCTTCACAGTGTTATTCATAATAGGGATAAAATGAAAGTACATACACTAGCCAGCACTAAAATAATGGCTTTTAAAAATTGTTGCATCCATTTGACAGGCATTAAAAATTACAATTCTAACAAAAATGTAACAGTATAAAAATGCTTGTGGTATAACAGTGTTAAGTGAAGAAAACAAAATTCAGAATATAAATATACTTTAACAACAAGTATAAGATACAAATCAGAGACTAGAAGGAAACATTTTAAAATGAGAAAACAGGAAGGAATACCTGTTTGCTCTAATTAGGAAGATTTTAAGTCCACTGGCTAAAACTCCCTTTCTTCTAGAAGTGCATGGTTGGGCACTACCAATATTTATTTACCTCTGACTCTCTCTGGCAGTTTTTTTCTTTAGATGTATTAACACATTCAAATTATTTATTTATTTATTTATTATTTTATTATTATTTTTGAGGCCAGAGAGTGTGCCTTTTGATATTTTTCCTGTGTCTGCCACAGTGTCTGGCACATGGCGTGCTATTTGTTGAATAAACCGGTAGTAATTTTTTTTTTTTAATTAGAGATGTAGAAGTTAAAACACAAGGCGCTGCGGTTACTGTATGGATGCACCACAGTCTGTTTATCCACTCACCATTGCAGGGTACATCGGTTCCTTCCAATTTTTGGAAATTGTGAATAAAGCTGCCGTAAAGATTCAGGAATCTGGGAGATTCCTTTTCCAACAGTTCTCTAATGTGATGTTATTTTTTTTAATTAAAAAATTTACGTATCTCAGCAAATATAATAAGATCTGTATTCTTATTGGGGTATTGCAGCTATTGTCTTGGTGACATTGCTTACAAATTTCCCGAAGTCTCTCAGCAGGTGACTTTCTTGGGCTAAATTGTCATGACTATGGGATGGTGTTTAAGGCAAATAATAGCTGATTTAATAATTTGCCTGCAATCCATTTATTTACAAGGAACTGAATATACAGACCAGTTTCTATGGGTTTTAAGCTGTCAGTAAAATTAAAATTATTCTTGTTTTAAGTATCTGGGGAGCTGTAGAGAAGAACCCAGTTATAACCTGAAACAAGGAAAACAGATTTCCTTCAGAGAGTAAAACTGTAAAATCAAAGCAGAGGTATGGAAAAGTTTCCCAAGGAGATAAGTTAGCTCCCAGGCTGAATGCTGGGGAAAATTAAATTAAGATAGACCAGTAAAACCGTGGAGATTATATTGGTGAATGAAGACCCCATGCTGTAAGAGTGAGGCAGCCTTCTGAGCCAATATGTACTCAAGGAGAGGCTATTGTGCCACATCCTCACCAGCATTTGGCATTGTCGCTTTTTTTTTATTTTTAATTTTAGTCTTTCTGATAGATACGTAGTGGTATCTCAGAGTTGTGTAATTTGCAATTCCCTAATGACATATGATGTTGAGTATCTTTTCATGTGTTTATTTGCCATCTGTATATTTTTCAGTTGTGGTTTTTAAAAGATAGAAAAAGATACCTCCTCCAGTAATGTGGCGAACAGTAGGGGGTGGGCAAGTGGATACAGGAAGCCTATATAGGTGGCTATTTTAGTAAATCAAGAAGGAAGACAGTGGCTTGGCCCAGGATGGAAAGAAGTGGATTGATTTAAGAGACATTTAAGAGTTAAAATCAATGGGACTAGGTGGCAGTCTGGATATGGGAGTGAGGGAGAGAGAGGTGTGAAGGAAAACTTCCAGGTTTCTGGCTTATGCAATTCAGCTGAACGTAGCATCATTCACTGCAGTTAGGGAACACGGGAGAAGAGCCAGCTCAGCAGCAGGTATGTGCATGATGACCATGGCTCTGGGTTTAGACAGTTTGAATCTCAGGTGTCTTTGAGACACTCAAGCAGAGATGTCAGTTCTCATGTCCTCATTTACTGTTTTAACAATGAACCACCCTGGTTCCTTACAGGGCAAAGAGGTCTGCTAGAGATAGGACTGAAGAATCACAGGCATTTAAAAAGTAATTGAGACCATGGTGTGGAGAAGATAGCCTGGGGAGAGGGTTAGAAAATGAGCAGAGAAAGAGGAGAATAAGATAGCAGAGGAGGCCAAGAAGGAGCTGTCAGAGGTGGCAGGAAAGCCAGGAGAGGAAGTGTGGTAGAAGCTAGAGCAGAAGTGTTTCAGCAAGGAAGCAGTGGTCAACTCTGCGGAGTACTGCTAAGAGATGGAGTAAGACTGAAAAACTAATTTGTTAATTGCTATGCTGATAAATGATATGTGGAGTTCTGAATGGAATGGCAGTTGGATGGGGAAATTCAGCCAGATAATTGAGTTGTTAAAGAAATGAATTGTGCTCACTAGTATACTGCTTAAGGGGGTGTATTAACAAATTGTTTGGGTGACACATAACAGAAAACCTGCTCAAGTTCCTTTAACTAAAATAGATACTTTATTGCCTCATGGTATTGGATTGGCAGAGTTAGGCTTTTCTTCTGTGTACAGCGAACAACCCTCATGGGAAGAGAGCCTCTCCTCACCTGTTCTAGCAAAAGGCCCAGGAGTCACTTGGATTTACTAATTTGGATCACATGCTTATCCATAAACTAATCACTCTGGCCAGGAGCAATTCAATACGCCAACAGACCAGGCCTGAGCCAACTGCTCACCTCTGGAGCTGAGCCAGGTGAGGAAGCAGCCTTGTCTGAGTTGCATGGCTTGTGAATAGGGGAGGGGGACTTGCCAAAGAAAGATCCAGATGTTGTTCCCAGAAAAAGGAAGAATATGTGCTGGGCAGGCAAAACCAACACACAGACATCTATTTCAGCTGTAAAAAGAAGCCTTTGGCCCGATAATTTCAAAGACCTGTTCCTATGACATACGATGAATGTGTAGCTGTAACTTGTAGAAGGAGCCGCTAGGTCTGATTCTTGTGGCTAGAGAAAGGTTGTGGTTATTCTTGCTGCGTGTGCTGCCGCTGGTTTGTGGTGTTGAATAATAACTAATCTTAACAGACACATTGACTGATTCAACAAATTATGTACATAGATGTTCCTTAAAGACTAATTTATAAGGACTTCTTAATAGGAATTGGTTTACATAGCCAAAGGCAAGGAGATTTCAGGGGTTGAATTTATCAGAAGATACACCCAGCAGCAGCACCACCATGACCCTGCCCCATTTTGCCCTAGATATGCCTCTGAACTATGTGCTAGTTTTATTTTTGCAGTGGTGTTGAGATAAATATATATATCCTTTAAACTTCTTTTGCTTGGTCCTTTCTTAAATAGTCCATTTATGTTACTGGTAACTACCTTTTAAAAGAATTATCTTTAATATAATTGTGGGGAGTTTGTAATTCATTATTTAAGAAACGAAATCAATCCACACTTTTATGTGCCGTCGAATGTGGTTGCTGGACTTCATTTTTTCATTCATTCAGCAAACATTTATCAGTGCCTGTTGAATGCTGTTCTTGAGCTAAGAGATAATAGGTATACAACATGATCTTTGTCTTAAGGATCGCACCAAAACCAAAACCAAACCCGTTGCCCTCAAATCAATTCCAAGTCATAGTGTCCCTACAGGACAGAGTAGAACTGCCCATAGATTTTCCAAGGAGTGGCTGGTGGATTCAGACTGCTGACCATTTGGATACCAGCCATAGCTTGCCATAGTTCTTAACCATTGCAGCACCAGGGCTCCAAGGATCTCACAGACTGAGCAAACACACAGGACAGAGTGGCAGGTGCTGTGATGAAGGTATGCACAGGATACGGAAATGTAGAGAATCAGTATCTCTTTCAGGATGAGGCAGGGTATAAAGTCGTCTTAGCGGAGGTAATGACTGGACTAAACTTTTTGAGCATATAAAAATTCTTAAGAAATAGACAAATCTATAATTACACTTCTGTCATAGCAGATAAAAGAGCAGACAGAAATCAGTAAGGATATAGAAGATGGAACAAAACAACAATCTTGACCTAATTGACATACATAGAACACTGTATGCAAGAATGGTAGAATTCGCATTCTTTTCAAGTACACATGGGAAATTTACCAAAATTGGATATATGTGGGTCTAAGCAATGCTTAGTGGAAATTTTATAGTAGAAAAAAGCATATTAGAAAAGATGAAAGATTGGAAATCAGTGATTTAGACTTCTATCTCAAGAAGATGGAAAAAGAATAGCAAATCAACCTACGGAAAGCAGAAGAAATGATAAAGATAAGAAAAGAAATCAATGAATTAGAAAACATACAATAGAAAAAATCAACAAAACCAAAAATGATGCTTTGTGGATACATATTTTCATTTCCTCTGGGTAAATACCAAGAGTGAAATTGCTGGGTAGTATGGTAGGTGTAATTTTACTTTATAAGAAACTGCCCGACTGTTTTCCAAAGTGGTTGTACCGTTTTACACGCTGACTAGCAATACACAACCATTCTAGTTGCTCCACATCCTCCATAACACTTGGTATGTTCAGTCTTTCTAATTTTAGTCATTCTAACGGGAGTGTGGAGCCCTGGTGGTAAAGTGGTTAAGTGCTCAGCTGCTAACCAAAAGGTCAGCAGTTTGAATCCACCAGCCACTCCTTGGAAAGCGTATACGGGCAGTTCTAGTCTGTCCTATAGGGTCACTATGAGTCGGAATCAAGTTGACAGCAGTGGGTAATGGGTGTGTAGTGGTATCTCATTGTGGTCTTAATTTCTATTTCTCTGATGATAGATAATGTTAAGTATCTTTTAATATGTTTATTGGCCATTTGTATCTTCCTTTGTAAAATGTCTGTTCAGATCTTTTGTCTGTTGGGTTGTCTGTAAAAGGTTATTTAAAAACATATTCTAGATTCAAGTCCTTGGCCAGATGTAGATATTGTGAATATTTTCTCCCAATCTGTGCCCTGCAAAGCCTAAAATATTTCTGGCCCTTTACAGAAAAAGTTTGCCGATCCTTGATCTGGAGGACTAATGACCCAGTTTCTTCAACAGAAAATTGCATGGAAGAATAAAAGAGATGAAAGAAAGAACCAGTAGTTTAAAAGAAACTTATGGAACATATAAACCATCATAATATATACACCTTATTTGAATCCTTATTCAGAAAGTGAAACATTGTGAAAAAATAAGTTAATCAGAGAAATGTGGACAGTGACAGAGATTTGATGATCTTAAGCAATTGCTCATTTTTAAAGACTTGATAATAGTTTTGTGCTTATATTTCAAAAGGATCCTTAGTTTTTAGAGATGCATACTGAAACATATACAGATGTCTGGATTTGCTTAAAATAATCCGAGGCGTGAGGAATTATTGGGCATGGGTATAAGTGGAATAAGATTGGCCACATTTTCATTTTACTTGGATCCACAATCAATGCCCATGGAAACAGCAGTCAGGAAATCAAAATATGTATTACATTGGACAAATCTGCTGCAAAAGATCTCTTTAAAAGTGTTAAAAAGCAAAAATGTCACTTTAAGGACTAACGTGCATCGGACCCAGGCCACGATGTTTTCAGCTGCATCATATGGGTGTGAAATCTGGGCCATGAATAAGAAAGACCAAAGAAGAATTGATGCCTTTGAATTATGGTATTGGTGAAGAATATTGAATATACCATGGACTGCCAGAAGAACGAACAAATCTGTCTTGGAAGAAGTACAGCCAGAACGCTCCTTAGAAGCAAGGATGGTGAGACTGCGTCTCACGTACTTTGGACATGTTATCAGGAGGGACCAGTCCCTGGGGAAGGACATCATCCTTGGTAAAGTAGAGGTTCAGTAAAAAAAGAAGACCCTCAACGTGTTGAATTGACACAGTGGCTACCACGCTGGGCTCAAACATAGCAATGATTGTGAGGATGGCGCAGAACCAGGTAGTGTTTTGTTCTTTTGTACATAGGGCCACTCTGAGTCAAAAGCGACTCAACAGCACCTAACAACAACCTATTTTGAAAATCGTTGTAACTGGAAAATGGGTACGTGGTAGTTCGTCATACTATTTTCTCTACATTTATGTGTTAGAAAATTTACATTACAAAGTTAAAAATAAAAGTTATTTCAAAACAAAAGTTTCTTAAAAATCAGTTCAAAGGCCATTTCCGCTGGGCCTTATAATCTAATGCCTTTTTTCTGTGCCTCTGTAGAAACATGGAACTTATCACAGTGTATTGTTATTGTTAGATGGTTATTTCTTCCATTTCCCCTAGACTTCCAGTTCCTTGAGCGCAAGGACCATGTCTTATTTGACTTTGATCCCCACTGTCAGTCATAGAAGAACCTGGTACATAGCCTGGTACATAATAGATCCTTAATAAATATTTTTAGAACAAGTTGTGACTTCTTATAGCATATCATGATTTCTAGATTTTAAACATTCTAAAACGTAGTAGTCCTTATTTTATGGGCATTAGTCATTCATTTTTATTTACCTCCTCCAAAACATCATGTAGTTCAGCATGAAAGCAAACTGCATATGTATGTCTTATAAATCAGGAAAAATGTAACCTCAAAATAAATTATTGAATGGACATCTTAGTTTGGGCCGCCTCGATCTAAGACATACATAGTGTGGCCTATTTATCTTCATTTTTTTTGTTTTTTAAGTGAAAAATATTAAGGAGTCTCTGGGTGGCACAAATAGTTAAGTGCTCAACTACTAGCTGAAAGGTTGGCGGTTCAAACCCACCCAGAGGCACCTGGGAAGAAAGATCCAGTAATCTGCTTCCAAAAGGTCCTAGCCTTGAAAACACTGTGGAGCAATTCTCTCTGCACACATGGGGTCACCGTGAATCAGGATCAACTCTGCAGCAACCAGCACCACCAAGTGTAGAATGGGTCCTTCTGAATAAGATTATTGTTTCTTCCCCAAACACAGTATTATGTATTTTTTAAAAGAACAGAAATCTAAGACCAAAATCTAATCCTCAAACAAGCTATAAATTATTTTTCTCTCTTATTGGTCCCTTTTAATAGATTAATAAGTAATACTTGGTTATGATTACTGACAATTTAATTTTTAAAAACCTCAATTCTTTTCCTTTCTTTCTCCCCCTCTGCTCACTGGTGTCTTCTTCTGTAGCAGCTCCTTTTTAATGGACTGTTCCCCCTGTTTTTAGTGTAATTTGAACCTCTCAAACCCTGAGCGCCAGGGAAAGTGAGTCAGAAACACAATCCTGAAGCTTAAGCCAGGATCTGATTTTTAAATAAATCACCTGGCACCTTAACACCTTCTCACATTCATCAAAAAGCCATTTTGGTACTCTGGGCTTAGGGACTAAGTGGATTGTCAAATGGTTAGTCATCAAGTTATTTTTGTAACCTTGTTCTCCTAGGCTCTTTTCCTCTGAATCAGGGCATTTGTAGCAGATGTGAGAATTTTTAATTGTTATTTCCATAAAAGTAAAATGCTGTGCTTTTTTCAGAGCATTTATGAAATCATACCTGGCATGGTTTTAAAGCTGCTTTGCCTGGCTAGATGCCAGTGACCCAATGATATCCTCCTGGCACGCTTGTTCATACTGGTAGGTGAGGTCAGAAATAAACTACCTCAATGACAGAGTTAGCAGGGAAACTGACTTTGTTAAGATAAGGGCGCAGGTAATTCCCCGCCCCCGCCCCCCCGCCCCGATCCTTGCACTGCAGATTGCCTACAACTGATGTCTGCACCCATCTAATTTAGGTCCCTTTGCAGCTCTCCCTTCCCTTGGCTTCCTTTTTGTTTGTTTTTATGGTAACTCTTAATTATTTGTGATAGCAAGGGCCAAAGAGAACATGGATAACTAAAACTTAGAAATGAACTTCACAATTTAAAATACTGAAAATCAAAGCTTGAGACTCTGTACAATAGTGTAGTGAGGTCCCCATGGGAATCATATGTGGCATTCTGGCCACTGCACCTCAGGCTAGACAAGATGAGGGGTTGAGTCAAAGGCTGATGGAGGAAATGAGAGTGACAGCCATATGGCAGAGACTGGCACTCTTCTTTTTTATTCACTTAGCACACGTGGGGCACAAAGATGAATGAGACAGTTCTTGCTCTCATAGAGCTTGCAATAAAGTGGGAGCTAGAGAGTGAGGGCCAGGATGACAGACATGTCCACAGATGGCTGCAGTGCGTAGCACCTCCTGACTGCCAGCTTCAGTGCAGACTCCTCTCTCTGCATTACCTGCCACTGCTGACCATTTGCTGCTTGAAACTCTCACCTCTCTTAGCTTCCATAAGACTATCCTGGATGTCATTTCTTGCTATCGGCTCCTATTGTTTTGTGTAATGGTAAACTTGGTATTTCCTAGAGTTCTCCACTCTTCTTTTCCTCCCCACCCTTTATTATCAGTTGTCAAGCAGTGCACCCCCTCACCCCAACCAGCACTTCCAAGGGATATGACAGACTCTCATCAGTAACAGTGACTTCTTATGGTAGTGATTCTTGACCTGGTGGAGGGATGGTATGTCCCAAGCACCAGTAGGAGTTCCCTGGGTGATTCTGATGCATTTCCCCTTGGAGAAGATTGTGTGTCTTTTTTTAGTGCCTAGCGCAGCGGCTGACCACGCGGGAGCTCAGGAATGCTGAGCGATTTAGTAGCAGTCAGCACAGCATGCTGTGGAAGCACAGGGCAGGTCACTCAGCTGTCTGAGAAAGTCAAGAAAGGTTGCACAGAGGCACCCTTGGCTGAGCTAAGCTGAATTCACTAGGTTGATGAGCCGTAAAGGAGATTCCAAGAGGTGGATTTTCAAAGATCAGGAGATATGTGATTGAAATCTGGAAATTTACGAATGACAAGCGTTAGGTTCACAGACTTCATTAAATCCCAGCACATTCAGATGAAAGATACGTTTTTCAGTCTTGAGTAAGATTAGTATGTGTCAAAGAAAAGTAAGACATTCTATATCTTTGGACAGGTAATAAATGTGTTGACCTCATTGCTCCCCCCAAAATGATACTGGAATAAAATATTCTGTTAATTACTTTTAAAAAGAGTTTTATTCAGTCATTCATTTACTCAATAAAATTTATTGCTGCATCTTCTAGTGCCAAACATTATAACAGGTGCTATATATACAGTGAGCAAACACGTATAGCTTTAGCCTTATAAGTTTGTGTAGTCTAATAGAAAAATATACTTTAAGCGAATAATCACTACACACATACAAACTGATAAATGTGAAAAAAGTAGTGTTATGGGAAAGCATAGCAGGGTGATCCAGTTGAGATTAGGGGTGAAAAGAAAAATGATTAGAGGTTAATTAGGCAAACAGTAGGGAAGAAGAGGACAAATTGATGAAGAAGAATCATAAAATAGTTCAATTAGGAGATATCATCACGGAGGAAGGCCATGGCTTTTCCCAGGATAGCCACTGCCACAGAGCCCTAAACTGAATGGATGCTGGGGTAGACCCAGTAGCATTTGCTAAACATTGTGATAGTTGCTGAGAATTCAAGGTTTAGTACGACACGTTCTAGAACCTCCGTTGCCCTGCCTAGGGACTCCTCCTCATTGTAATCAGAGAGAAAGAAATGTAACTAATTATAGCATGCTAAGTAAAAGGTCCTGACAGAGCATGAAATTCTGAGGGATCAACCAACTTTGCCTTGTGGGAAATAGTTGAGATAAATCTGGGTTTTAAAAGATCAGTGAAAAAGGAAGAACATTCCAGAAATGCACTGTACAGTGAAATCAAGTTGTGAGGAGCATTTGCGGAACCACAGGTCGTTTGATATGGCTCTAATACGGGGTTTATATGAGAGTCGAAGGAAGTAATCATGCATAAAAGGCAGAAGCCAAATGTTAGAGACTTATATGCAACTGAGGAATTTGGACTTTATCCTGCAGGTGTTTCTTCCGGGAAGGGAAGGAATGATGGCATTGAAGGAGACTGACTTGGTCACATTTTTGTTTTTGAAACACCATCCTGGCAGCAGCATAGATACGAGTGGTGGTGGTTGGGGGGATTGGGCATAGGGGAAGGGAGACCAGTTAGGAGGATATTGCAGTAATTCTGGGAACAGCTTATGGGGGTCTGATGTTGGCAGTGAGTATAAATGGTTAGATGAGAAAGCCATTTGGGGGGTAGGACCTCTAAGACTTGCTGATTGGTGTTGGGGGATGTCGTAGGCAGGGTTCTCTAGAGAAGCAAAACCAGTAAAGCATGTAAATATCTACATAAAAATTTTTTTTTTTTTTATAGAGAGAGATTTATATCAAGGAAATGATATAAATTCCAGTTGTAGAGGCTGGAATGTTCCAGTCCATGGGTCAGGCTGGAGAATTCTGATTTATGTAGCCACAGGGGCTGGAGAACCCAAGATTGGCAGGTCAGACAGCAGGGCTCTTGCTCACAGGCTGCGAAGACCAACAATTGCCAAGATCAGAAGGCAAGAGGGCAGGTAAGCTGCTAGCTCAAATCCCAAGAACTGGAGACCAGACAAACAGGAGCCAGCTGCATGATCCAGAGTGAGCAAAAGCCAGCAAGCCTTGCCAGAGAGTCCACCTATATTGGATCCAGGCCGTACCTCAAAGGAAGCTCCCTTTCAACTGATTGACTTCTCACAGCAGATCCCATCATGGAGATAACTGCATTATATCAAATCTCATTATGGAAGTGATCACATCATCATACAACTGCCAAACTACATCATAACTGCCGAACTACTGAGAATCATGGCCCAGCCAAGGTGACACACAACCTTAATGATCACAGGCAAAAAGTGAGAAAACAGGGTCAGCATGAAATCAGGTTGATGGCCATTCACTGAGGCAGAGAATGTAGGAGCAGCAACATGTGTGGGGAGAAAACTGTTGCCTTCTGGTCTGGGCACGCTTACATTGAGCTATCAGTGGGATAGCCAAGTGGTGATATTGTCCCGTAGGACCCAAATTGGGCTAGAGATAGGAAGAGGAAAGTCAGGCCAAGGCCAAGAGCTGATCTTCTCGTTTCTCTTGTAATAAACTTTTTATTTCAGAATAGTTTTAGATTTATGGAAAGTTGTGAAATTTCACCTCTTCTTTGACTTACTCAGGTTCATGCCTGTATTGGAATGGTTATCCTTGTTTGCATAAATGTTCTCATATGCATGCATAGAGGCTGTGCATGGTTTCAAAATCAAGGCAATATAAAAAAGGTAAATCGTGAAAAATCTCATCCCACCCCTGTCCCCATCTGCCCTGCTCACTCCTACCCACTACGGTAATAATTTTTTTAGTCTCTGTGTATCTTTCCAGTTGCTTTATGTAAATACAAGCAAACAAGAGTAATACATTGTTATGCTCCCTCCTGTCTTAGTTATCTACTGCTGCTATAACAGAAATACCACAAGTGGATGGCTTTAACAAACAAATTTATTTTCTCACAGTTTAGGAGGCTCGCAGTTCAAATTCAGGGTGTTGGCTCTAGCAGAAGGCTTTCTGCCTCTTTCGGCTCTGGAGGAAGGTCCTTCTCTCTTACGAACTTCTGCTCCTAGACAGCCTTCATGTGGCTTGGTGTCTCTCTTCCCCCATGTCTGCTGCTTAGCTTGTTTGTTACATCTTTTATATCTCAAAAGAGATTGATTTAAGACACACCCTGTATAATCCGACCTTATTAACATGACAAAGACAACCCATTCCCAAATGGGATTACAGTCACAGGCTTTATTGTTGTTAGGTGCTGTGTAGTCTGTTCTTACTCATAGCAACCCTATGTACAATAGAAGGAAACACTGCCCAGTCCCGTGCCATCCTTGCAATCGTTGCTATGTTTGAGTCCATTGTTCTAGCCACTGTGTCAATCTGTCTCATTGAGGGCCTTCCTTGTTCGCTGACCCGCTACTTTACCAAGCTTGATGTCATTCTCGAGGGACTGGTCTCTCCTGATAATATGTCCAAAGTAGGTGAGACAAAGTCTCGCCATCCTCCTTTCTAAGGAGCCTTCTGGCTGTACGTCCTCCAAGACAGATTTGTTCGTTTTTTATGGCAGTCCGTGATATATTCAATAGTCTTTGCCAACACCATAATTCAAAGGTGTCAATTCTTCCATCTTCTTTATTTGTTGTTCATCTTTCGCATACACATGAGGCAATTGAAAGCACCATGGCTTGGTTCAGGTGCACCTTAGTCCTTAAAGTTATATCTTTGCTTTTAACACTTTAAAGACGCCTGTTGTGGCATATTTGCCCAATGCAATATGTCATTTAATTTCTTGACTGCTCCTTCTATGGGCATTGATTGTGGATCCAAGTAAAATAAAATCCTTGACAACTTTAATCTCTTCTCCACTTATCATGATGTTGCTCATTGGTCCAGTTGTGAGGATTTTTGTTTTCTTTATGTTGACGTGTAATCCATACTGAAGGCTGTGGTCTTTGATCTTCATTAGCAAGTTGCTTCACATCCTCTTCACTTTCAGCAAGCCAGGTTGTGTCATCTGCATAACGCAGGTTGTTAATGAGTCTTCCTGCAGTCCTGATGCCGTGTTCTTTATCATATAGTTCAGCTTCTCGGATTATTTGCTCAGTATACAGATTTAATAAATACGGTGAAAGGATACAACCCTGACGCACACTTGTTCTGTTTGAACGACTGCCTCTTGATCTATGTACAGGTTCCTTGTGAGCACACTTAAGTGTTCTGGAATACTCGTTCTTTGCAGTGTTATCCACAATTTATCATGAGCCACACAGTCAGATGCCTTTGTATAGTCAATCAAACACAGATAAACATCTTCCTTGTATTGTCTGCTTTCAGCTGAGATCCATCTGACATTGGCAGTAATATCTCTTATTCCACATCCTCTTCTGAATCTGGCTTGAAATCTGGCAGTTCCCTGTTGATGTACTGCTGTAACCATTTTTTAATTATCTCCACCAAAATTTTACTTACATGTGATATTAATGATATCATTTAATAATTTCCATATTCAGTTGAATCACCTTTCTCTGAAATGGGTGCAAATATGGATCTCTTCTAGTCAGTTGACCAGGTAGCTTTCTTCCAAATTTCTTGGCACAGACGAGTGGGCATGTCCAGCGTTGCATCCATTTGTTGAAACATCTCCAGTTCCTGAAGCCTTGTTTTTTTGCCAGTGCCTTTAGTGCAGCTTGGACTTCTTCCTTCAGTACCATTGGTTCTTGATCATATGCTACCTCCTGAAATGGTTAAATGTGGACCAGATCTTTTTGGTACAATGGTTCTGTGTATTCCTTCCATCTTCTTTTGATGCTTTCTGCGTTCTTCAATATTTGCTCTTAGAGTCCTTCAATATTACAACTCGAGGCTTGAATTTTTGCTTGAGCTCTTTCATGCATAAAGACTAGGAATTATGTCATGGATTGAATTGTGTCCCCCCAAAATATGTGTATCCGTTTCACTAGGCCATGATTCCCAGTATTGCATGATTGTCTACCATTTTGTCATCTGATGTGATTTTCCCATGTGTTGTAAATCCTATCTCTGTGATGTTAATGAGATAGGATTAGTGGCAGTTATGTTAGTGAGGCAGGACTCAATCTCCAAGATTAGATTGTGTTTTAAGCCAATCTCTTACGAGACATAAAAGAGAGAAGTGAGCAGAGAGACATGGGGACTCTGTACCACCAAGAAAGCAGTGCCCGGAGCAGAGCGTGTCCTTTGGACCAGAGGTTCCTGTGCTGAGAAGCTCCTAAACCAGAGGAAGATTGATGGCAAGGACCTTCCTCCAGAGCCAACAGAGAGAGAAAGCCTTCCCCTGGAGCTGGTGCCCTGAATTCAGGCTTCTAGCCTCCTAGACTGTGAGAGAATAAACTTCCGCTTGATAAAGCTGTTCACTTGTGGTATTTCTGTTACAGCAATACTAGATAACTAAGACAAATTACCACACATTTTTTGGGCACACAATTCCATCCATAGCAGCTTCCTTTCTTAGGTAAAAGGTCACATAGCGTTCTGTATTGTTCTGACATTGTTCTGACATTATTCTGTATCTTGCTGTTTTGCTTCACAATATACCTTGTAGATCAGTACACATAGAAAGCAGAGCTGCCCTGCTCGAGAAGGTAGCCATGAGCCATATGAGCTGTTGAGCATTTGAAGTGTGACCGGTGCAACTAACCACCTGAATTTTTAATTTTGTTTAACTTAAATTTTAAAATGGAAGGAGTGTAAGTTATTTTCCCTTTAAGCTCAACTTTATTCTTTTTATAGAACTACATTTCCATTTAACCATTGAAAATTTAGCATCTGAATTGAGATGTGCTGCAAGTATAAAGGACACACTGGATTTCAAAAATTTAATTAAAGAAAAAATAATGTAAAATATCAATAATTTCTTACATTGTTTACATGTTGAAATAATAATGTTTTCTTATGCTAGGTCAAATAAATGCTAATATCAATTTCACCTATTTCTTTTTGTTTTTTTTAAACGTGGCTACTAGAGAACTTACAGTCGCGTAGGTGGCTTGTGTTATGTTTCTGTTGGAAAGCACTGATGGAGCGCATGCATTATTTTTGCAGCTGCCTGGCATTCCGTTATACACCAGTTTTACTGGTAGCCGTTGATTCGATTCCGACTCATGGTGACCCCATGTGTGTCAGAGTAGAACTGTGCTCCGTAGGGTTTTCAATGGCTGACTTTTAGGACATATCTCACCAGGCCTTTCTTCCTAGGTGCCTCTGAGTGGACTTGAACCTCCAACCTTTTAATTAGCAGCTGAGCACATTAACCATTTGTACCACCAAGGAACATTCCATTGTGTAAACCAAACCAATTGCCATTGAAGCAACTCATAGCAACCCTATAGGACAGAGTAGAAATGCCCCATAGGGCTTCCAAGGCTGTAAATCTTTACAGCAGTAGACTGCTACATCTTTCTCCTGCAGAGCGGCTGGTGAGTTCAAACCTCTGACCTTTTGTTAGCACCCAAGCACTGACCCTCTGCACCAACAGGGCTGCTCTTCCATTGTATAGAGCACTATAATTTATTTAACCAGTCCACTGTTGATGTGCACTTGAGTTGTTTCCAATCTTATACTATTAAAAGAATGCTTATGCTTAGCCTCGTACGTGTGTCACTTCATATGTGTACAGATGGATCTGTGGAATTACTGGTTCAGAGGGTAAATGCATTTGTGATTTTGTTATTGCCAAATTGCCCCCAGAGGGGTTGTACCAACGTTCACTCCCACCAGCCATGTATGTGAGTGCCAGTGTTCCCATATACTGCTGTGCTAAGCTACAGTTATCTGCAGGTTTTGGATATAATAATGAATTTCTTTTTGCTAATTCTGAGAGACTTTTAAAGAAGATATCACAAATGATTTGGCTAGCTGCTTTTTCTGTTTAAAAAATAAAGAAAACCTACCGTTGATGATAGAACTTTTAGGATCAGCAATTTAGAATTGATCTTTTTTTTTTTTTTTTAATAAAGATGTCAAGAAATTCACCCACAGTGTTCTTCTACCCATTTCCTCTATGGAAATAGCAACATGGACCGTACTCAGATTTAGGAAGGATTTTTTGAGGGTTTGAATGGATGAGGATCAACATTTCTTTGTTTTTCAAGAGTTAGGGATTTCTTGAATTACTACCAATAGTCTCCACTGGTGTTGGAGGACTAGCATTACATACCATTACAAAGTATACAAAGTAGAAAGGCAGTTTGCAGGCAGTTTTTACACCCTGTCAGTTTATCAGTGGTTAAGAGTTTGGCTGCTTACCAAAAGGTCCACAGTTGGAATCTACCAGCTACTCCTTGGAAACCCTATGAGGCTGTTCTGCTCCATCCTATAGGTAGCTATGACTCGGAATCTACTCGAGGCCATCGGGTTTGGTTTTTATATGCTAAACACATTCTAGTTTAATGGGCTGCTGAACTGAGGAAATCCGCTGACAACATAGTTGGAGCTGCCATAATCATTAGGTACATTCTGTATCCTTTATAAATAAATAAACTGCAGAAAAAGCTCATCTTTCCACCTTGGGGAACCACCTCTTGTCCCTCTTTTAAGACTCGTGTGCCCTCTACTGCCCTCTTTGCCTTTTTGGTTTGTTTGTTTGTTTTTTCAGATTAAAATGAAGAACCAAATATTCAGTATCCAAAAACAAATTGCTTTAATTTTTCCATTCATGGAGAGCTGAAAATAAGATTCTCAGAAAGAGAAATCTCACTGTGTAATTAGCAATGTATCAGATACATTAATAAATTAGTATAATGGCAATAAGGGATATAAAGTTCTATTTGGCAAATCCTAGAGCTGGAGAAACGCATTTTTTATAGAAAATATGACTATAGACATTTACTACCTTTAATATTTTATTGACTTTCAATATGAAAAGATTAAGAAAAGCAAAAAGAAGTTCAGACTAATATTGCTGATCATGTAGGAAGAACACTAGGACATGGGGACTTATGCCAAGGGTCACGCTTAGCAATTGGAGATGTTGAATTATTTCTACTGTGCTTAAGTTATACAGTAAATACACAACTTCCTGATAGGAAGCAGCTGCACATAAGCTATTCTTCACATCTCTTTTTCCTTCTGTTGCTAATTTTGCCTGTTTATTTTGTTTCAGGAAGGGTTCTCACTCATTGATAGCAAGAACTGGTTGAAGATTGTAAGACGCGTGGATTGTCTGTTGTTTGGAACAACAATAAAGGCAAGATGCTGTGTGTCAACTATTTTAACCATACGGTCACGCCCTTCTCATCTTCTATGTGTGTGTGATGGGGGTAGGGTGAAGTAGGCGGGAGCTTCTCTTTGTAGGTGAAATGATTTGGAGAAGAATACGCATGTTTAAGAAAGGTTTACATTGGTTATGAGCAAAACAAGCTTTACAACACAAAACAAGAATTGTAGAGAGGCAGAAACCTAGTTAGCAAGAGGACACTGCTAAAGAGCCAGGGCTTTGATTGGTTTCTTAATACCTGTCTGATTCTCTATCCCCTAAGCACAAATGGGAGTAGGTGGCGTACATCATAGTTTGTCTTGCTCTTTGGATGTTAAAAAAAGGTGTGTATTTTGGAATGTTGCATTGAATATGTCTTTTCATTTTTTTCCTCTCTTTATTATAAAAAAAAAAATTCCCTTTTATTTGCTTTTTAGCTGCATTAAACATAAAGAATGATCCTCATCATAGAAACATGCAGGCTAATCACCTGGGTTATTTTCTTTCAGAAATAACGATAAAAACCAATCTGTTAGCATTCACCGAGTAGATCATAGTGAAGCTTAGGTGAAAGGTGGTAACTTTTAATGGACTCAGTCTCTGAGAGTTGGGCTAGGTCTTCAAGAGCATCTAGCGGAGGAGTTCTTAACCCCCAAAGAAAGTCCATGAACCTCCAAAGAGTCTCCAAGGCATTCAGATGTCTATGAACTTGCATGTATTTGTACTGACCTCTAATTGAAATTTATCATTTCAAATTGTGAATGTAAGAAACAGACCACAGTAGTAGTAGACCTTCTCACCAATGGGAATCACAGCTACTTTCATGTGACATTACAGTTTTCTCAGATATCTCAAAATGTCATTTATGCTCATCGCTACCTCAAAATTATAGTGGTAATTAGTCCTGCCGCTCTCCTATGCAGCCATCAGTTTGTCCTGCTGTGGGTGCTTGCTTGGTGCTGAGATGCTAGAAGCTATGCCGCCAGTATTCAAATACCAGCAGGGTCACCCATGGAGGACAGGTTTCAGCTGAGCTTCCAGACTAAGACTAGGAAGAAGGGCCTGGTGGTCTACTTCTGAAAAGAATTAGCCAGTGAAAACCTTATAAATAGCAGCAGGATGTTGTCTGATACAGTGCCAGAAGTTAAGACCCTCAGGTTTGAAGGCACTCAAAAGATGACTGGGGAAGAGCTGCCTTCTCAAGGTAGAGTCTACCTTAATGACATGGAGGCAGTCAAGCTTTTGGGACCTTCGTTTGCTGATGTGGCATGACTCAAAATGAGAAGAAACAGCTGCAAGCATCCATTAATAATTAGAATGTGGAATGTACAAAGTATGAATCTAGGAAAATTGGAAACCGTCAGAAATGAAATGGAATGCATAAACATCGATATCCTAGGCATTTGTGAGCTGAAATGGACTGGTGTTGGCTGTTTTGAACTGGACAGTCATGTGATCTACTATGCTGGGAATGACAACTTGAAGAGGAATGGCATTGCATTCATTGTCAAAAAGAACATTTCAAGATCTGTCCTGAAGTACAATGCTGTCAGTGATAGGATAATATCCATACAACTACAAGGAAGACCAGTTAATATGACTATTACTGAAATTTACACAGCAACCACTAAGGCCAAAGATGAAGAAATTGAAGACTTTTACCAACTTCTGCAGTCTGAAATTGGTCAAACGTGTAATCAGGATTCATTGATAATTACTGGTGTTTGGAATGTGAAAGCTGGAGACAAAGAAGAAGGATTGGTAGTTGGAAAATATGGCATTGGTGATAGAAATGATGCCGAAGATCATATAGTAGAATTTTGCAAGACCAACAACTTCTTCATTGCAGATACCTTTTTTCACTAACATAAATGGTGACTGTACACATGGACCTCACCCGATGGAACACACAGGAATCAAATCCACTACATCCCTGGAAAGAGACAATGGAAAAGCTCAATGTCTTCAGTCAGAACAAGGCCAAGGTCCAGCTGTGGGACAGACCATCAGCTGTTCATATGCAAGATCAAATTGGAACTGAAGAAAATTAGAACAAGTCCACAAGAGCCAAAGTATGAGCATATACCACCTGAATTTAGAGACCATCAAGAACAGATTTGCCGCATTGAACACTAATAATGTCCAAAGGTCAGAAGAGTTGTGGAATAACATCAAGGATGTCATACATGAAGAAAGCAAGAGGTCATTAAAAAGACAGAAAAGAAATAAAAGACCAAAATGGATGTCAGAAGAGACTGTGAAACTTGCTTTTGAGCCTTGAGTAGCTAAAGCAAACAGAAGAAATGATGAAGTAAAAGAGCTGAACAGAAGATTTCAAAGGGCAGCTCGAGAAGACAAAGTTAGTATTATAATGACATGTGCAAAGACTTGGAGGTGAAAACCAAAAGAGAAGAACACGCTCTGCATTTTTCAAGCTAAAAGAACTGAAAAAAAAAATTCAAGTCTTGAGTTGCAATATTGAAAGATTCTTACGGGGAAAATATTAAATGATGCAGGAAACATTAAAAGAAGATGGAAAGAATACACAGTCACTGTACCAAAAAGAATTGGTTGACATTCAGTCATTTCAGGAGGTAGCATATGATCAGGAACCAATGGTACTGAAGGAAGATGTCCAAGCTGCACTTGAAGGCATTGGCAAAAAACAAGGCTCCAGGAAGTGACAGAAAACCAATTGAGATGTTTCAACAAATGGATGCTCCATTCAACAAATGGAAATGCTTACTTGTCTATGCCAAGAAATTTAGAAGATATCTACCTGGCCAGCGGACTGGAAGAGATCTGTGTTTATGCCTATTCTCAAGAAAGGTGATCCAACCGAATGCGGACATTGTCATACAATATCATTAATATCACATGCAAGTAAAATTTTGCTGAAGATCATTCAGAAGTGTCTGCAGCAGTATATTGACAGGGAACTGCCAGAAATTCAAGCCGGATTCAGAAGAGGACATGGAACCAGGGATATCATTGCTGATGTCAGATGGATCCTGGCTAAAAGCAGAGAATACCAGAAGGATGTTTACCAGTGTTCACTATGATAAGGCATTCGCATTGTGAAGAATGGGAATTCCAGAACGCTTGATTGTGCTCATGAGGAACCTGTACATAGATCAAGAGGCAGTCATTCAAAAAGAACAAGGGGATACTGTGTGGTTTAAAGTCAGGAAAGGTGTACGTCAGGGTTGTATCCTTTCACCATACTTATTCAACCTGTATGCTGAACAAATAATCTGAGAAGCTGTACTGTATGAAAAAGAACAGACCATCAGGGTTGGAGGAAGACTCATTAACAACCTGTGATATGCAGATGACACAACCTTGCTCGCTGAAAGTGAAGAGGACTTGAACCACTTACTAATGAAGATCAAAGACCACAGCCTTCAGTATGGATTAACACCTCAACTTAAAGAAAACAAAAATCCTCGTAACTGGACCAATAAGCAACATCATGATAAACAGAGAAAAGATTGAAATTGCCAAGAATTTCATTTTACTTGGATCCACAATCAGTGCCCTTGGAAGCAACAATGAAGATATCAAAAGACGCATTGCGTTGGGCAAATTTGCTGCAAGAGACCTCTTTAAAGTGTTGAAAAGCAAAGATGTTACCTTGATGACTAAGGTGCACCTGACCCGAGCCATGGTGTTTTCAGTCACCTCATTATGCGTGGGAAAGCTGGACAATGAATAAGGAAGACCGAAGAAGAATTGATGCCTTTGAATTGTAGTGTTGGCAAAGAATATTGACTATACCACGGACTGCCAAAAGAACGAACAAATCTGTCTTGGAAGAACAACTAGAATGCACCTTAGAAGCAAGGATGGCGAGACTACGTCTTACATACTTCGAACATATTATCAGGAGGGATGAGTACCTGGAGAAGGATATCGTGCTTGGTAAAATAGAGAGTCTATGAAAAAGAGGAAGACCCTCAAGGAGATAGATCGACACAGTGGCTGCAACAAATGGCTCAAGCATAATGACGATTATGAGGATGACACAGGACCAGGCAGTGTTTCTTTCAGTTGTACATAGGATCGGAACTGACTCAATGGCACCTAACAACAACAGGCCTGCTGCTAGACCTTTTTATTGATTATATTACTAAAGAAGCGTATATATTATTAGATCACAAATTAATGTCTTAATGTTATAATAAACTATTTCAGCATAATTGGCTTTCTTTGTAATCTTACATGTTTTGTGTGATTAAAAACATTACTCTGATGAGAAAGAGACCATGGACTGCAGCAAATACACAGAAACCTGGATGATTGACTCCTGTTTTCATTTTGCTTATGAGGAACCCTGTATTCATTTTACATGTGAGGAAGCTGAATTTGCCTTAAGCCAGTGGCCAAGGTTGTAGCTGGCAGAGAGCTGGGCTGCACATTGGTCCTCTGACTCCCAGTCCAGGATTATATGTGCTGCATATACAGATCTTTCAAAAAAGTTATACTCTGCTGTATGTTTGATATTCGAGTTTTAAGTTGTTATTAAAAAATTTAACTGCAAGTGGCCATCTAAGATATTCCACTGGTCTCATCCCTTGGGGAACAAGGGAGAAGGAAGAAAACTAAAGACACAAGGGAAAGATTAGTCCAAAGGACTAATGGACCAGTCTACCAGGGCCTCCACCAGAGTCCAGTACAACTAGAAGTTGCCCAGCTACCCCCACGGACTGCTTGACTGGGATCACAGTAGAGGGTCCTGGATAGAGCTGGAGGAAAATGTAGCACGAAATTCTAACTCACCAAAAAAGACCAGACTTACCTGCCTGAGAGAGACTGGAGAAATCCCAAGAATATGGCCCCCCCAGACACCCTTTTAGCTCAGTACTGAAGACACTCCTGAAGTTCACCCCTCAGCCAAAGATTAGACAGGCCCATAAAACAAAATGAGACTAAAGGGGGGCACCAGCCCAGGGGAAGGACTAGAAGGCAGGAGGGGACAGGAAAGCTGGTAATAGGGAACCCAAGGTCGAGAAGGGAGAGTGTTGACATGGTGTGGGTTTTTAACTAATGTCATGAAACAATTTGTGTACTACTGTTTATTGAGAAACTAGTTTGCTCTGTAAAGCTTCATCTAAAGTAGAATTAAAAAAAAATTAAACTATAAAAAACAAAATAAAAACCATAATTTGACCATTCAAAAGTAACCATTATTAACATTTTGAAGTTTTTAGTAGGCTATTCAGTAAGGAAGGTGTTTGGATGCATGTAACAGAAAGCCCAGATATAGTGGCCTAACGAAAAAGGGGATTGCATTTTCACTTACTAAGAAATCCAGAGACACGCAGTTACTGGCACTGGCTCAGCAGCTCAACAGTGTCAAGGCCGACATCTCTCTAATTCTCTTGGCCTCTCCCTCACAGTTGCGAAATGGCTGCTGCAGCTCTATTTCCATTCAAGGAAGATCAGCTGCATCTGTCCGTTTTAAAAGGCCAGCAGAAATTTTCCTATAAGGCCCTCCACCTCCCACAACCTCCGGAAGAGGCCTGTCTCATGGACCAGAACAGTGTCATAAGCACCTCACCCTCCAAACTGCAAAGGAGATTAGGAGAAAGACTGTTGGGCTTTTCCAGCCCTGGTGATGCAGTGGTTAAAGTGCTCGACCGCAAACCGAAAGGTCGGCAGTTTGATCTTACCATCTGCTCCAAGGGAGAAAGATGTGGCCCTCTGCTTTCGTGAAGAGTTACAGCCTTGGAAACCCTATGGGGCAGTTCTACTCTGTTCTGTGTGATCACTATGATTTGTAATTGACTTGATGGCAATGGTTTTGTAGAAAAAAAGACTGGGGTTACTTTGAATCTGAATCAGTGGCAACTGGTTTGCCGTTTTGTTTTGTTTTGTTGCCATATAGATAATTTATAAAATTGAGATTTCACTATCCAGAGTACTCTGTATCCTGCTCTTTTGCCAAGCAACATTCTATCGGAAACATTATACCAGGTCATTATGTAGTCTTTGAAAACATGATTCTTAATGGCTACATGGCATTTTATTGTTCGGATGTTTTCAGTTAACCCGTCCCCAGTTTTTCACTATTACAAAGATGTTTTGATTTTCATAGGGAGTTGTTTACAGGGTTGCTTGTCTGTGATGATTTTCCTAAGAGGAAAGCCCTAGAAGTATGAACATTTCTATTGCAAACTTGTCTGCCAGATGGATTATACTGTTTATATCCCACTGGCAACATGTAAGAATGTTCATTTATTCAAATCCTCACCACAATTCCATAGGCAAAAATTAACATCTTCCCTTGATGTTATTTCTTTGATAAGTGGTGAGAATAAACATTTTTGTGTGTTTATTAGCTATCTGTATCTCTTCTATAATTTACCTGCCCAAGCCTTTTGTCTAATTTTCCTCTTTTTCAAGGTATTTAGAATACTATATAGAGATTACATTATATAGAAATATATAATTTTTATAGTTATATAATGTTTTATATATTTTATTTGTGTGTGTATATATATATAGGCTTTTAAAAACTATTTAAGGTTAGGAACTTTTTGTCTGTTCCTGTGGATTGTATTCTTTATTGTCAAGTTATTTCTAGCTGCTTACTGGATTTTTTTCTGAATTCATTTAAGTTTAGCTTTCTTTGTTTTTAGCTGCCATTGAGTCAGCACGACTCTCAATGACCCCATGCACAACGGAACAAAGCGCTGCCCAGTCCTGTGCCACCCCCATGATCGGTTGCAGATTAGACTGTTGTGATCTGTAGGGTTTTCACTGGCTGATTTTCAGAAGCAGATTGCAGGTCTTTCTTCCTAGACTGGAAGCTTCGATGAAACCTGTTCACCATCATAGCAACATGCGAGCCTCCACCTGACAGACGGGCGGTGGCTGCGCGCGAGGTGCGTTATCCAGGAATCAAACCAGGTCTCTCACATGGAAAGTCTCTCCACTGAACCACATGGCCTCACCTCAGCCTCCTTACTAAACTTTTATTAGTTCTGATTATTTTATAATTTTTTTAATTTCTAGGAAAGCAGTTTTATAATCTGCAAGTAATGATAATTGTATTATTTCCGGTAGTTTATACCCTTTATTACTTTACCCACCTTACTGAAGGGCTAGACCTTCCAGTGTAATTATATGGTTATGGTGGCATCCTTGACATCTTCCTTATGAATGTGAAGTAGTGTTTAGATGTTAAGTACAACTCTGACTGTGGATTGGATATTCTTTACCATGGAAGGCATATTCTTTCATTTATAGTTCATTTATTTTTTTAAATTTTTCTGTGCTTTAAGTGAAAGTTTACAAATCAAGTCAGTCTCTCACACAAGAACTTATTTACACCTTGCTACATACTCCCAGTTGCTCTCCCCCTAATAAGACAGCCCACCCCCTCCCTCCACTCTCTCTTTTCCTGTCCATTTCTCGAGCTTCTAACTCCCTCACCCTCTCATCTCCCCTCCAAGGAGGAGATGCCAACATAGGCTCAAGTGTCCGCCTGATCCAAGTAGTTCACTCCTCACCAACATCCCTCTCCAACCCATTGTCCAGTCTAATCCCTGTCTGAAGAGTTGGCTTTGGGAATGGTTCCTGTCCTGGGCCAACAGAAGGCCTGAGGGCCATGACCACTGGGGTCCTTCTAATCTCAGTCAGACCATTAAGTCTGGTCTTTTTATGGGAATTTGGGGTCTGCATCCCATTGCTCTCCTCTCTGTTGTGTTCCCAGTCAGGGTAGTCATCGGTTGTAGCTGGGCACCATCTAGCTCTTCTGGTCTCAGGCTGATGTAGTCTCTGGTTTATGTGGCCCTTTCTGTTTCTTGGGCTCATAATTACCTAGTGTCCTTGGAGTTCTTCATTCTCCTTTGCTCCAGGTAGGTTGAGACCAATTGATGCGTCTTACATGGCTGCTTGCTAGCGTTTAAGACCCCGGATGCCACTCT
The DNA here is from genome assembly GCF_030014295.1 of Loxodonta africana. NCBI lineage: Eukaryota > Metazoa > Chordata > Mammalia > Proboscidea > Elephantidae > Loxodonta > Loxodonta africana. The sequence continues at coordinate 42,389,275 of NC_087354.1, read as the reverse complement.
CCAAAGTGGGATGCAGAATGTTTTTCTTAATAGATTTTATTATGCCAGTTGACCTAGATGTCCCCTGAAACCATGGTCCCCAAACCCCTTCCCCTGCTACGCTGGCCTTCGAAGCATTCAGTTTATTCCGGAAACTTCTTTGCTTTGGGTTTAGTCCAATTGTGTTGACCTCTCCTATATTGTGTGTTGTCTTTCCCATCGCCTAAAGTAATTCTTACCAACTTTCTAATTAGTGAGTACCCCTTTGCCACCCTCCCTCCCTCCCCCTCCCTCCCCTCCCTCCCCCCTCTCATAACCATCAAAGAATATTTTCTTCTTTTTTTAAACTATTTCTTGAATTCTTATAATAGTGATCTTATACAATATTTGTCCTTTTCCAACTGACTAATTTCACTCAGCATAATGCCTTCCAGGTTCCTCCATGTTATGAAATGTTTCACAGATTCGTCACTGTTCTTTATCGATGCATAGTATTCCATTGTGTGAATATACCATAATTTATTTATCCATTCATCCATTGATGGGCATCTTGGTTGCTTCCATCTTTTTGCTGTTGTAAACAGTGCTGCAGTGAACATGGGTGTGCATGTATCTGTTCGTGCAAAGGCTGTTATTTCTCTAGGATATATTCCAAGGAGTGGGATTGCTGGATCATATGGTAGTTCTATTTCTAGCCTTTTAAGGAAGTGCCAAATTGATTTCCGAAGTGGTTGTACCATCTTACATTCCCACCAGCAGTGTATAAGTGTTGCAATCTTTCCACAGCCTCTCCAACATTCATTGTTTTGTGTTTTTTGAATTAATGCCAGCCTTGTTGTCAAATATCAGGTGCTCATATGGGGATGGATTTATGTCTGGATTCTCAATTCTGTTCCATTGGTCCATGTATCTGTTGTTGTAGCAGTACCAGGCTGTTTTGACTACTGTGGTGGTGTAATAGGTTCTAAAATCAGGTAGAGTAAGGGCTCCCACTGTTCTTCTTTTTCAGTAATGCTTTTAGTTAACTGCGCCCTCTTTGCCTTCCGTATGAAGTTGATGATTTGTTTCTCCATCTCATGAAAGAATGTCGTTGGAATTTGGATTGGAATTGCGTTAAATGTATAGATTGCTTTTGGTAGAATAGACATTTTTATAAAGTTAAGTCTACCTATCCATGAGCAAGGTATGTTTTTCCATTTATGTAGGTCTCTTTTGGTTTCTTGCAGAAGTGTTTTGTAGTTTTCTTTGTATAAGTCTTTTACATCTCTGGTAAGATTTATCCCTAAGTATTTTATCTTCTTGGGGGACTACTGTAAATGGTATTCATTTGGTGGTTTCCTTTTCGATGTTTTTTTGTTGTTGGTATAGAGGAATCCAGCTGATTTTTGTATGTTTATCTTGTATCCCGATACTCTGCTGAACTCTTCTATTAGTTTCAGTAGTTTTCTTGAGGATCCCTTAAGGTTTTCTGCGTATAAGATCATGTCATCTGCAAATAGAGATAATTTTACTTCTTCCTTGCCAATCTGGATGCCCTTTATTTTTTATCTAGCCTAAATGCTCTGGCTAGGACCTCCAGCGCAATGTTAAATAAGAGTGGTGATAAAGGGCATCCTTGTCTGGTTCCCGATCTCAGGGGGAATGCTTTCAGGGTCTCTCCATTTAGAATGATCCTGGCTGTTGGCTTTGTATGAATGCCCTTTATTATGTTGAGAAATTTTCCTTCTATTCCTATTTTGCTGAGAGTTTTTTATCATGAATGAGTGTTGAACTTTGTCAAATGCCTTCTCTGTATCGATTGATAAAATCATGTGACTCTTGTCTTTTGTTTTATTTATATGATGGATTACATTAATTGTTTTTCAAATGTTGAACCATCCCTGCATACCTGGTATGAATCCCACTTGGTCATGGTGAATTATTTTTTTGATATGTTGTTGAATTCTATTGGCTAGAATTTTGTTGAGGATTTTTGCATCTAAGTTCACGAGGGATATAGGTCTGTAATTTTCTTTTTTAGTGGTGTCTTTACCTGGTTTTGGTATCAGGGATATGGTGGCTTCATAGAAGGAGTTTGGGAGTATTGCGTTCTTTTCTATGCTCTGAAATACCTTTAGTAGTAGCGGTCTTAACTCTTCTCTGAAAATTTGGTAGATCTCTGCAGTGAAGCCATCCAGACCAGGGCTTTTTATTGTTGGGAGTTTTTTGATTGCCTTTTCAATCATTTCTTTTGTTATGGGTCTATTTAGTTGTTCTGCTTCTGTTTGTGTTAATTTAGGTAGATAGTGTGTTTCTAGGAATTCATCCATTTCTTCTAGGTTTTCAGATTTGTTAGAGTACAATTATTCATGGTAATCTGATATGATTCTTTTAATTTCAGTTGGGTCTGTTGTAATATCGCCCATCTCATTTCTTATTCGGGTTATTTGCTTTCTCGCCTGTTTTTCTTTTGTCAGTTTGGCCAATGGTTTATCAGTTTTATTGATTTTTTCAAAGAACCAGCTTTTGGTCTTGTTAACTCTTTCAGTCGTTTTTCTGTTTTCTATTTCATTTAGTTCTGCTCTAATTTTTATTATTTGTTTTCTTCTGGTGCCTGTGGGTTTCTATTGTTGCTCTCTTTCTATTTGTTAACGTTGTAGGGATAACTCTTTGATTTTGGCCCTTTCTTCTTTTTGTATGTGTGCATTTATTGATATAAATTGACCTCTGAGCACTGCTTTCGCTGTGTCCCAAAGGTTCTGATAGGAAGTGTTTTCATTCTCACTGAATTCTATGAATTTCTTCATTCCATCCTTAATGTCTTCTATAATCCAGTCTTTTTTGAGCAGGGTATTGTTCAGTTTCCAAGTGTTTGATTTCTTTTCCCTGCTTTCTCTGTTATTGATTTCCACTTTTATGGCCTTATGGTCAGAGAAGATGCTTTGTAATATTTCAGTACTTTGGATTCTGCTAAGGCTTGCTTTATAACCTAATATGTGGTCTATTCTAGAGAATGTTCCATGTGCACTTGAAAAGAAAGTATACTTGGTTGCTGTTGGGTGGAGTGTTCTGTATATGTCTGTGAGGTGAAGTTGGTTGACTGTGCCATTTAGATCTTCCGTGTCTTTATTGAGCTTTCTGGATGTCCTGTCCTTCACTGAAAGTGGTGTGTTGAAGTCTCCTACTGTTATTGTGGAGCTGTCTCACTTTTCAATGCTGATAGAGTTTGTTTTATGTATCTTGCAGCCCCGTTATTGGGTGCATAAATATTTAATATGGTTATATCTTCTTGGTGTATTGTCCCTTTAATCATTATATAGTGTCCTTCCTTATCCATTGTGGTAGATTTAACTTTAAAATCTATTTTGTCAGAAATTAATATTGCTATTCCTGCTCTTTTTTGATTGTTGTTTGCTTGATTTTTTTTTTCCATCCTTTGAGTTTTAGTTTGTTTGTGTCTCTAAGTCTAAGGTGTGTGTCTTGTAGGCAGCATATAGACGGATCTTGTTTTTTAATCCATTCTGCCACTCTCTCTTTATTGGTGCGTTTACTCCATTTACATTCAGGGTAATTATGGATAGGTATGAGTTTAGTGCTATCATTTTGATGTCTTTTTTTGTGTGTTGACAGTTTCTTTTTCCCACTTAATTTTATGTGCTGAGTAGATTATCTTTATATATTGTCCTTTCCTCATATTTGTTGTTGATTTTGTTTCTGCTGAGTCTCTATTTTTTTCTTGTATTTTATTTTGATGTGTAGGATAGTTTGTCTCCTTTGTGGTTACCTTATTATTAACCCCTATTTTTCTAAATTTAAACCTAACTTTTATTTCTTTGTATTGCTGTATCTTCCTCTCCATGTGGAAGATCTATGACTACATTTCTTAGTCCCTCTTTATTGTTTTAATGTTGTCTTCTTTTAAGTAATAACATCGCTGTTACTCTGTTTTGAGCTTTTTTTTTTTTATCTTGCTTTGTTTTTTTGTTTTCCCTGCCTGGGTTGACTTCTGAGTGCTCTGCCCGGTGTTCTAGTCTTGGGTTTATACCTGATACTATTGATTTTCTAACCAAAGAACTCCCTTTAGTATTTCTTGTAGTTTTGGTTTGGTTTTTGCAAATTCCCTAAACTTCTGTTTATCTGGAAATGTCCTTATTTCACCTTCATATTTAAGAGAGAGTTTTGCTGGATATATGATTCTTGGCAGGCAATTTTTTTTCCTTCAATTTTCTGCTGAGTAGTCCGAGTTTATTCTTATTGGTTCTCCTTTGAAGGCGACTCTTTGTTTATCCCTAGCTGCTCTTAAAATTCTCTCTTTGTCTTTGGTTTTGGCAAGTTTGATTATAATATGTCTTGGTGACTTTGTTTTAACATCTACCTTATGTGAAGTTCGATGAGCATCTTGGATAGATATCTTCTCATCTTTCACGATATCAGGGAAGGTTTCTGCCAACAAATCCTCAACAATTCTCTCTGTATTTTCTGTTATCCCTCCCTGTTCTGGTACTCCAATCACTCGTAGGTTACTTCCCTTGAAAGAGTCCCACATGGATTCTTAAGGTTTCTTCATTTTTTTTTTAATTCTTTTATCTGATTTTTCTTCAAATATATTAGTGCCAAGTGATTTATCTTCAAGTTCAGAAATTCTGCCTTCCACTTGCTCAATTTTGCTCCTCTGACTTTCTATTGAGCTGTCTACTTCTGTAATTTTATTGTTAATCTTCTGGATTTCTGATTGCTATGTGTTTGTGGATTTTTGCCTCTTATTAAATATTCCATTATGTTCCTGAATAATCTTTTTAATTTCTTCAGTTGCTTTATCTTTGTGTTCCTTGGCTTGTTCTGTATATTGCCTCATTTCCTTCCTGATGTCTTGAAGGGTTCTGTATATTAATCTTTTGTATTCTGCCTCTGGTAATTCCAGGAGTGCACTTTCATCTAGAAGATCCCTTGATTCTTTGTTTTGAGAGCTTGTTGAGGCAATCATTGCTTGTTTCTTTATGTGACTTGATATTAGCTGTTGTCTCTGAGCCATCTATAGTTATTGTATTAGTTTATTTTACGTTTGCCTACTGTGTTGTAGCTTCTTGCTTTGTTTTGTTTTGATATGCCCAGATGGGTTGCTTGAGTGAGCTAGCTTGATTATTTTTGCCTTTGGAGCCCTGATGTCCTGTCACCAGATGGCTAGAGCTGTTATCAGGTTTATTAGTCTAGGAGACCATTCACTTTTCTTGTATGAATTCAGCTCAGGTGTCCAGGTAGCTGATCGTCAAGTGTGTTGTACAGGCTCTGTCCTACAGCCCTAGAGGGGCAGGGGTGATTTGTGTAGGTACCAGTATCTGGTTGCTGCAGGGGGTCACACTCTGAACAAGGCAAGGAGCTGAGAATTGTCCCCCACACGTCTCTGAGGAAAGTGTGTCCCTGATCCCTAAAGCGTACATGTGGGTGGGTTCTGCAGATGGCCCATGGGCACCCAGTGTTTTTGGTTGTGAGGACTGGGAGGTACGTGTTATCCTTGGAGCCCTGTCAGGGGTGGCTGGTTGACCTGAGTGGAGCTGCCAGTCCTTAGGCCCCTGATGTGGGTAGGTGAGGACCATTTAATAGGCAAAGCAATGTCAAACATCAAACACCTGACTCTCCGCAGCACAGCTGAAATGGAATCTGCCAACAAGGGCCTATTCTGAAATGGGCCTATTCTCCTGAAATAGGCCCACACAGGTCCACGCAGAGGGGAAATGTACTCAAAGTTCACAGATCGTTTATGCCTGGACGGAGCCACTTCTGTCCTGAGCTCCCCCAGTTAGTTTAGTGGAGCTGGCAAATTGTCTTTTCCCCCAATTGCAAATTTTTTCTTTCTCCAGGGCTGGGAGGATGGCTCTAGGCTCTCAACAGGGTCCATCTGAGGCCCAGGGAATTCAGCTGCTGAAGCTGGCTTGAGGGGGTGGGTGGTAAAATACGTGCAATTACTTAGCTTTTGCCGAGAGCACCGTTCTTCTCTGGTTCTGGAGGTGTGAGTAGGCTGTGTGGCTGGCTGCTACTCCCTGAGGAAACTCCAGCCTAACGCTAGTACCAGCCCGCCACCGCCACTCCAGGAATGGTGCCTGAGAGCTCCCCGTGATTCAGGTCTGGTAACTCCTCTCCGCTTCTGAACCATCTCGTCTTCCCCCGTCCCTCAGTTCGCTTTCTAAGCTTGCCTTTGATGCTCAGGGCTCCTAGCTTGTCATAAATGTACTTGTTTTTTCAGGTCTTTGTTGTAAAGAGGGCTCGCTGGAAGCATCTGTCTATTCCGCCATCTGGGCTCCACCTCCTATAGTTCATTTATTAATTTAGCAGGACTACATATTACATTTTATCAAATGCTTTTTGACACCTATCAAGATTATGGTTTTTTTCCTCCTTTGATCAACTGATTTGCTGTAATAAATTAATATTGAACCAACAGAGTCTTCTTTTTGCCTCAGTCTGGCAAAAGGTATTATGTTTGGTGCTTCTTGCCTTGCATAAATTTTAGTTACCAAGTATTATACAGCAAGCACCACTGTTTAAGTTGACAAATGGGAGAAGTATTTTCAAGTAAAATTTTTGTTCTTCTCACAACAATTTACTATAACTTAAGTTCTGTGGGTAATACCTAAGCATTGTGTTTCTGTGTCTCTCTAGACTGAAATAAGTAGATTAAGTTCTGCTACTTGTAATATGTGGTTCTTTTTGTTTCGGCAAATCTCATGATGAATGGCTCAGTCTACTGTGAGCCAGTGATATGTTTTTTCAGATTTGCCAAAACAAAAGGAAGCACACTTTCTAACAGGGAGTTTTTGGGTGGTGCAAACAGTTAACTAGCTTGGCTCCTAACTGGAAGGTTGGTGGTTTGAACCCACCCAGAGGCACCTTGGGAGAAAGGCCTGGTGATCTACTTCCAAAAAATCAGCCATTGAAAACTCTGTGGGTCCCATTTCTGCTATGACACACACAGGGTCATCATGAGTGGGAGTCGATTCCACAGCACCTGGTAGACGTCTAATTCCCTGTGGTAGACATATAATTCCCTATCCAGAGGGCACTTTGGTTCAAAGGAGTAAACCTAAACCTCTTTACTTCTCACCGCCAGGAATTCACCAAGGAATTTTGTCACGATTTTGCCTGGCCTGTGCTTTGAGTATTGCCTCTTGATTTCAAAGCAAACAAAGAAAATGCTGCAATTCCTTGTCTGGTTAAGTTGTTTTTCTGTAGTTTCCCCCACATTTTCTGCAGTAGAGGAATTCAGTCAGTAGTGGGAAAACAGCTTTGTTGGGGTCCTAGTGGCAAAAGATTTCTCACAGATCTGGAGGCCGAAACTAAAACCAGCAGGAAAAACCGATTGGGTTTGTGAGGCCCCTAATGTCACCTAGGCTCTCCTTCTCCGAGGCTACTGCCTGGGCACCTCATCTCACAAAGCGTGATGCTGTCCTTACATCATCTGCTCTGTAGCCTGCGGCTTAAGAATCTTCCCTGGGAGATGCTGTTCACACTTGTGAGTCAGCACTTAGTGAGCCTCATCGCCCCAGGACAGCAACAAAGGCTTGATCTTCTTAATTGAGTACGTGAAAATAAGTGTAGAGAAAAGCACTGACCCTTAACTTTGGCTTCCTAGAGGAGTCTGTTGTGTAATTTCCTATTAGTTGTAATAACTTGGAATTGTCTTGTAAATAGGGTAGAAACAATTTAACGTGTAAGCCACTACTTAAAATATAGTAATTCTTTGCTAATCTCTGTAGATGATAGAAACTGGAGACTACGTTTTTGGGGCAGTTTATGGCTGCTAGTATATACTTGAAAACTTCATTTCACAGCAAGAAGTCTTTCTGGCATTTAGTTATGGCATAAAAATCAATCTCATCAAGATTTTCAATCTAGTAGTCCTTTTTGTTAAACCGGCAGCAGGTTTTCCATTGTGTAAACCATGGCACTGAGGATGTGGGTTAGAGATGTAACTCATTTTTAGATTCTCCCTGATGTACCTTGGCTTTATCTTTGGTCCACATGCACTGAAGTGGTATTTCTGGCTTTAGATGATAAGCTCAAATTCTTCCAGAGGATTTAACAGAAGCAAACATGGAGAAGGACTTCAGCTATGCTATCAGACATATAACTTACTCTGACATTTCTTAGAATTGCACTTCCAAGAAACCCTGACTACCCAAACTGGTTCGTATGTATGCTCATATATAGCTCTTAACCACTACGCCACGAGGGTTTCCATATATGGTCTAGACTTATGCACTTGGTCTCAGATTTTTGCCATGCTTATCCACTTAATAACAATTGCCCATCTGTACGTATAGCTCTTCAGCTAGCTACTAGGTACACTTATTTATTGTGATTGTTTCCAAAAAGGTCAGTTAGATATTACAGAATCAAAATAGAAATAGCTAATATAAAAGTACTTCATATATACATCTTCAAGTAGCTTCTAAATTAGGATGAATTGGAAACAACTAATTGTGAACAAAGAATCAGCTCTAATTTCACAGAAGAAGATGCATACGTAGTATTACCAAAAGCCGTATAGTTCTCTTAACAGCTCTTTACCTTTCCTCATAGAAAATTAGCTTTTAATAATTTTTGATAATTTCAGGATTATCCACCCAAGGAAAAATGGACAGTATACACACACACACACACACACACACACACACACAAACCAATAAGCATGAGAAGAATATGCAAACTCACTAGAAATCAAAGAAATTACTTTTTTTTTAAGAGTAAAATTTTAAAATAAACATTTGTGCTAACCTAGTAGGTTGACAAAAATTTAAAAGAATGAGAATCTCTAGCATTGGAGAGTAGAAGGAAGTGGTACAGGGACTGTTGGTGGGAGTAAATTGGTACTCTCTTGCCATGGGCAATATATACTAGAACATGAAATAGAAACATCCTTTGACCCAGTAAGTCTGCTTTTAGACATTTATGTACAAAGGTGTATGTGTAAGAATGCTCACCAAAGCATAGTTTATTTACGTCTTTATGTCCAAGGTGTGTCTCTTGTAGACAGCATACTGATGGAGCGTATTTATTTTTTTACCCATCTGCCACTCTCTGTCTCCTTACTGGTGCATTTAAGCCATTTACATTCAGTGTGATTATTGACAGACATAAGTTTACTGTTGTCATTTTGTTGTGCTTCTTTTGTGGTGTTGATGGTTTCTTCGTTCGGCTTAATTTTCTGTGCTGAGTTGTTTTTGTGGATTTTCTTTTCATTTCTTTCATTGTTGTTGATTTTGTGTTTACTGAGTCTTTATGTTTTTCTTTTTTATTTTGATGAGTAGGTTTGTTAATTTTCTTTGTGGTTACCTTGAAATTTACCTTTATCTTCCTAAGTTTAAAGTGGTCTTTTATTTCTTGAAATCGCCTTGACTTCCTCACCATATGAAAGTTCTATAACTATACCATTATTTCCCCTTTTTGTTTTGATGTTGTCATCATTTACAGAGTGACGTCTCTGGTTCCCAGTTTTCAGTCTTTTACCTTGGTTTTATTTTTGAGAACTCTTTATCTGGGTTGGTACCTGGCTAATGCTGTTTTGTGTCCTAATCCCAGGTTGTGATCTGGTGTCGTTGTTTCTCTGTCTGGTTTTTACAAATTTCCTTAATTTTGTGTTTGTTTGCCGCATCCCGATTTTTGTTTTGTTTCATTTTGTCCTAATTTCACCGTTGTATTTGAGGCACAATTTTGCTGGATATATAATTCTTGGTTTGCAGTTTTTTTTCTTTCAAGGCTTTATATATGTCATCCCATTGCTGCCTTCCTTGCATAGTTTCTGCCTAGTGATCCGAGCTTAGTCTTAATTGGTTTCCCCTTACAGGTGATTTTTTGTTTTTCCCAATCTGCTCTTGGGATTCTTTCTTTGTCTTTGGTTTTGGCAAGTTTGATTATGAGATGTCTTAGTGACTTTTTTGGAGGGTCTGTATGGGGTTTGTTGAGCTTCTTGGATGATATCTTCTTATCTTTCATGATATTAGGGAAGTTTTCTGATAATTTTTGATAATTCTGTGGGTTTTATTTATTTATGTATTTTGTCTCCTGCTGTTCTGGAATTCTGATCACACATAAATTTTTCCTCTTGATAGTGTCCTACATAATTCTTAGGCTTTCTTCATTTTCTTCATTCTTTTTTCTGATTTTTCCTCAAACAAATTGTCATCAAGGAATTTGTCCTGTGTTTCACTGATTCTGTCCTCCATTAGCTCTGCTCTTTTGTCCTACTGAGTTACCTATTTCTCAAATTTTATTGTTAATCTGTTCAATTTTTAGTTTCTGTTTTCGTATGGTTTCTAATTGTCTGTTTGTCCTTTTGTTCTTGTAGTATTTTCCTGAATTCTTCTATTGCTTTGTCTGTGTTTTTCTTGATTTTGTCTGTTTTCTTTGGTTTTATCTGTGTTTCCTTGGTTTTGTCTTTGTTTCTCTTGATCTCTTGCAGAACCCTTTATGTTAGTCTTTTGAATTCCTTTTCAGGTAGTTCTATTACCATTTCTTCCTCCAGAAGGTTTTCTGCTTATTTATCACTTGCTGGAAGCCATCTTGTCCTGCTTCTTTATGTGATTTGATATTGTCTGTTTTCTCTGAAGCATTAAGGTATTATTGTATTTATTTGTTTATTGTATGTTTGTTTGCTGTGTCCTGATTTTTGTTTTGTTTCATTTTGATATATCCAAGTAGATGGGGCGTGCATGCTATTTTGGTCACTGGTCTGGCCGCACTGGAGTTCTCACCACCTGTCTCCAGGTAGGTGGGGCAGTGGCTGGGTGTGTGAGCATGGGTCTCTGTTCACTGGTCTTGCAGGATGGCTGAGGTTGTAGCTGGTGTTGCTGGTGAGGTGATGTGCCTGTCTGGCCAGTCACTTGGGCATGGGTGCGGGGAGTGTTTTGACTGTTCTCTGGGTCGGGTAATGTGTGTGTGCACTGCCGATTGCTTCGTGGGCAGGGAAAGTGTGCCCAGGTCATCAGTCACTGGGTGGGTGGTACAGAAACTCTCACCAGTGGTCCTGAGTGGGCAGGGCTGCTTGGGGGTGGTCGGAGTGGGCACAAGCCTCCAGTTGCTGGCAGGGGGGCGGTGCAAGGGGTGAGGAAGGGGGAATGCTGCCAGTCCATGGGTGCCCACTAGGAGGGCATGCCCCTGTTACAGCACAGTGCGGGGGAGGGAGTGCCATTGGTCCTTGGGTCCCCAGTGCAGGTGGCTGGAGGGAGTAGAAGGCACTGCTGGTCTGTGGGTCCCTGGCATGGGTTGTTGGATATAGGAGTGGGTGCCTCCAGTTCATGGTCTCCTGGCACCAGTGGCTGGGCAGGGTGGCAGGTACCACCAGTCTGTGGGTCCTGGTACGGGCAGCTGGATGTAGGAGCGGGTGCTGCTGGTCCTCAGGTCCCTGATGCAGTTGGCTGGGTGGAAGAGGAGGTGCTGTCAGTCACTGGGCCTCTGGCGTTGGTGGCCAGGTGATGAAGTGGATGCTGCTGGTGTGCGGGCTTGGCTTGGGTGGCTGGGCTTAGGAGAGGGTGCTGCTAGTCCACAGGCCCCTGGCATGGGTGGGTGGGCAGAAGAGGGGGCGCTGCATGTCCACAGGCTCCTCGCACAGGTGGCCAGGCGGAGAAGCGGGCACCACTGTCTGTCCCCAGTGAGAGTGGCTGAGTGAACAGGTGGGCACTGCCGGTTCGTGGGTTCCCAGCTTAAGGGGCAGGGCGGTGGTAGGTGCCACCTGCCCGTGATCAGGTCTGCGGCCTCCAGCGCAGGGGGCTGGGAGGGTGTGGTGGGTCAGGTGAGTACACTTAACTTTTGCAGGGTGGGGAGCACTCCTGCCTGGCTCTGGATGTGGGTGCAGAGTTGCTGCTGCTTGGCTGCACCAGGTGATGGGGGCTTCGGCTGAGAGCGCTGCTTGCTTTGTCCCAGTATGGCCGCACTGTGCACGTTTGGCTAGCAGGGCCCTGGTGATCTGTAATTCTCTGTGTCTGCTGTCTTTGTAGTCTCTCCTTCTACTTGGCACTTGATCTGAATCTTCAGCTTTGCCGTTGATGCTCAGGGTTCCAAAGTTGTTGTCTATATCCAGTTCACTTGTTTTCTTGGGTCTTTATTGTAAGAGGGATGTTATGAGGCTTCTGACTACGCTGCGGTCTTGGACTGCCCCCCTCATCTAAAAATGTAAATAGTGTAAACAGTGAAGAGGAGAAGCGAAGACTCCTTGCTTATGGGATACAGGATTTTGTTAGCTGTGGTTAGAAGTGTTTTCAGGTTAGTGATGTGGTTTATATATTAAGTGAAAAAAATCTGAATTTCTTTACAGAAGAAAGTGAACAAAGGACTACGGTATATACAATCATGTCTGGGGTGGCTTTGTATAAGCTCACTCCTCTAAACTGGGCAAAATATTAGACTGGAAAAAGAGGGAACTACTACTAAAATAATGTTTGTTGTTGTTATAATCAAGGTCTATTTTTAACTTCACGATCAAATAAGTTTGATGTAGTTCCCAGATTGTTTGTTATAATTGCATCTGTCCCACATTTGCAAACTTGCCAAGGGATGTAACTCAGACAGCAGATTAGAAACAGCATTCCACTGTGTCATTTGTACAGTAGCCTAAATTTCACTGGCTTTTTAAATGTGACACCCCCCTGGCTCACTCTTCTATATACTCAGCTCTAGAAAGATATTGTTGAGCCAGGACCATTCTGCATTATCTCCACTGACCGTCCACTTAGGGAATTAAAAGCTATGAAATTTTCATTTCAAAGCAAGATAAAACATTGATCTTTCTCTTCAGTCGGTATAGAGACCTTCTTTGGCTTTAAGATACAGGCTTTCCCATTTTTGCTAATGTCAGTTCCCTGAAGGAGATGAATTCTAGTGTGAGATACAGCTCTCAAAAAGAGGAAGAAAAATAATTATTGGCTTTTTTTCCCCCATACTCACATGAACAAGATTGGGTAATTGCTCCCTTATCCATACCTCCTCCCCGTTCAAGCAGAAGGAGTGACTCACTAGAAACTCCATTGTAGGTGAAAGTAATATATCTAGGGTCACTCAGGATAACTTTTGATTTGTCAAACAGGGTAAAAGCCGCATGTTCCGGGTACAGTTCAGTGGAGAGTCCAAGGAGCAGGCGCTGGAACGCTGCTGCAGTTGTGTGCAAAGCCTGGCCCAGTACATAACCGTCCAGGTGCCGGATGGAATCATCCAGGAGCTTCAGCCACGTCCTGGCCCACTCAGGGCAGGTGAAAGCCAAGGGCAGGACTGTGTGAAGAGTGTCCCGTTGCAGCATGGAGTAAGTAGGCGACTGTCCTGGCCATACAAGAATTTGACTGTGTAACGCACCACGGGGGCCACGATCAAAATGGAGTTTTTTGAGCCCATCAAGTGTGTAGTTTAAAAGACATCTAATGCTGAATAACTCATTTTAACTGATGGTTTGGTCCTCATTGTATTCTCCTATAATCCTAGAAATTAGAAGGGAAGGGAGTCACTCTGGGTGTCACTACAACAGTGGTTCTCAGAATGTGGGTCCTCAGGGGTCCACCAGGCCAAATTATCTTCCGAATGTTTGTTGTCGTTGTTTACCATTGAGTCAGTTCTGACTCATAGCAACCCCATGTGGCAGAGTAGAACTGCCCTATAGGGTTTTCTAGGCTGTAATTTTTTTTTAAATAATTTTTATTGTGCTTTAAGTGAAAGTTTACAAATCAAGTCAGTCTCTCACATATAAACTCACACACACCTTACTACATACTCCCATTTACTCTCCCCGTAATGAGTCAGCCCGCTCCCTCCTTCCAGTCTCTCCTTTCGTGACCCTTTTTCAGTTTCTAACCCTCTCTACCCTCCCATCTCCCCTCCAGACAGGAGATGCCGACACAGTCTCAAGTGTCCACCTGATACAAGTAGCTCACTCCTCATCAGCATCTCTCTCCAACCCATTGTCCAGTCCATTCCATGTCTGATGAGTTATCTTCAGGAATGGTTCCTATCCCAGGCCAACAGAAGGTTTGGGGACTATGACCGCCAGGATTCTTCTAGTCTCAGTCAGACCATTAAGTCTGGTCTTTTTATGAGACTTTGGGGTCTGCGTCCCACTGTTCTCCTGCTCCCTCAGGGGTTCTCTGTTGTGCTCCCTGTCAGGGCAGTCATCGGTTGTGGCCGGGCACCATCTAGTTCTTCTGGTCTCAGGATGATGTCTCTAGTTCATGTGGCCCTTTCTGTCTCTTGGGCTCATAATTATCTTGTGACCTTGGTGTGCTTGATTCTCCTTTGATCCAGGTGGGTTGAGACCAATTGATGCATCTTAGATGGCCACTTGTTAGTATTTAAGACCCCTAGGCTGTAATTTTTATGGAAGCAGATCGCCAGGTCTTTCTCCCACTGGGTGGGTTTGAGCCTCCAACCTTTTGGTTAGCAGCTGAGCACTTAACCATTGTGCCACCAGGTCTCATTTTCAAAATAATATTAAGATGTTATTTGTCGTTTTCAGTGTCGACATTTGCATTGATGGTACAAAAGTCACAGCGGGCAAAGCTGCTGTCGCTTTAGCACCAATGAAAGCAGTGGCACCAAACTGTGCTGGTAATTCCTCGTATTTTTCCCAGTCACTCACAGTAAAAACAAACCAAAACAAAAGCACCCTGCATGCTGAAGTCTGATGGTTGTCTGAAGGAAAAGCACTTCCGTGACTGTTCGAGTTGAGAGCTGAACTAGCCTCTTTTTTCACAGAACACAAATATTACCTGAAAGAACAAACTATGCTTTATTCAGATTTGGGTATCTGGTGGACATTTTCTCAAGAATGAAGTAACCCCATCACATCAGGAAAACCACTGGAAGTATTTATTGACAATGATAAAAATTTAAGCTTTCAAGTGAAGGTTAGAATTTTGAAAAACATGTTTGATGGCTTCCTAACCCGAAAGACTTTTCTGATGTTGGTATTAATTACTGTGATTTAAAAAAAAAAAAAAAATTACATAACGAAGTGGTTCAACATTGGCAAGATCTGTATGGTTCAGTGAACCATTGCTTTCCAGATGACTGATGCATGGTGTTCAAAAGCATGCATGGCTGAAGGCCCCATGCCAAGTGCAGGACAGACCAACGGATGCCAGTACAACGGAGTGTAACAAGTTCACTGCTGTGGCTTCAGATTCTGTGTTGCAACTAACCTGAGATACTGTCACTTGGAGAGTTCTGGTGTCATACCAAAGGATAGCCACAATCATCTGAAAGGCTATTTAAAAATACTCCTCCCTCCTCCATCTATGGGAGCCGTGGTAGTACAGTGGTTAAAGCGCTTGGCTGTTAACCATAAGGTCGACAGTTCAAACCCACCAGCCACTCCTCGGGAGAAAGATGTGGCAGTCTGCTTCCCTCAGGATTTTACAGCCTTGGAAGCCCTATGGGGCAGTTAGTTCTGCCCTGTCCTATAGGGCTGTTATGAGTTGGAATTGACTCGATAGCAGTGGGTTCGGGGCTTTTTGGGTTTTCCATCTACATATCTATGTGAGGCTGGGTTTTCTTCATCTACTTCGACCGGAGCAACATACTGCAGCAGATTGAATTCAGAAGCAGATAGTAGGATCCAGCTCTCTTCTGTTAAGCTAAACATTAAAGAGATTTGCAAAAGTCATTAATTTTTATGTTGGAAAATAGTTATTTGTCATGAAAATTTTGAAATATCAACATAAAATGAGTTTTTTTTTTTAATGGTTCAAGCTGGGTTTTTTTATTTTCTGCTTTGAGAAATAATTTTCCAAATGTGGCTTTCCATCACTGCATCCTGTTAGTTCCATTTAAACTCAGTGTACCAAGATAATTCATTTTTTGCTATTTTATCACCAAGTTTCTTGTCATTCATAATTTTATTTAAGGTGAACACAAATTTACATATCATAAAGTCTTCTCCGTTAAGCAGGTGCCGCATGACTTCTTCTTGAATGTGGTTAGTTTGCCAAATCAGATTTTAGTGTTTTTAGAATTCTTTCTCTCCATCTGTTGCTCCACTGTCTTTTTTTGGTGTGAAGGTGCCTTATGTTAAAGCTGTCTGTCTCCCAGACCTTGGATCTAGGTTCAAACAATATACCTCATCGGTTCTTGTATGTTCTCTTGAGGCTCTCCTCCCTACAAATGGGATGGACTCATTTATTATAAGGTACTTTTTGCCTATGGTCCTTTGCCCTTGAAATAGGTTTCTTTTTATGTAGTTTTCATTGACCAGTTATTCAAATTCAAATTATAACACAGTAAACCCAGTGCCTGGCATGCAACAAGAACCAAATAGGGTCTCAGAGTTTGGCACTAGGTCTGGAATGCCCCATAAAGGTAATGAAGACACATCAGGCTAGAATCTCATCGGGCTACACAACGATCCAAATGTAAAAAAGGCAAGATAAATTGAGGCTGTAACTTGCAGTAATGAATGCAGGCTAAGGGTTGTGAGTTGTAGCAGCAGATACAGGCTCAGCTCTCTGATTTTAAAGGCTGGCCCCAAATATCTAGAAATAGCCCTCAATTGGTTAAAAAACATGTCTTTTCCTGATTCTGTATTCAGGGACTCTTCTGACCTGTAGTCTGGTTTTCTGAGTAGATGAGACAGCGTGAGGCTGTGCGAAGACCAGTCTTCAGGGTGGAATGGATCTAGGTTTGAAACCTGGCACCGTTAGTAGCTGCGTGATCTCATGCCAGCCACCGAACCTCGTGTGTAAAATGGTGAGATTGAAATGCCGTGGAGGAAGCACCTAGTACTGAAACCAAACCAAACCCACAGCCATCGAGTCAATTCTAACACCTAGTGACCGTATAGGACAGAGTAGAACCGCCCTAGAGTTTCCAAGGCTGTAAATCTTTACGGGAGCCTACTGCCACATTTTTCTCCCATGGAGCAGCTGGTGGGTTTGAATGGCTGACCTCTCGGTTAGCAGCCATGCACTTAACCACTGCGCCACCAGTGCTCCTGCACCTAATACAGTGCCTGGCAAATGCAATATAAATAGCATTGTCCATTACTACTCAGTAATAATGGGCAGTTCCTAGCTCTGGCACACCTGGCTGTTGTTCACGGTGTTTGTGGGCCACCGTTTTGGTTGATGTCTTTCTCAGCTGTTTGAAGAACATTGTATTTTCCAATAATACCAATAGCATTATTATTGCCAGTAGTGTCATCTTTTCAGATTTCCCTTTGTTTACAGATTAATAAATTAGCATTGTGGTCAGTTAGCAAGGATCAGAACCTCTAGAGCCAACAGGGGACATGGTAAGATTAAGTGTCTGAAGCTACAGAGCAAAAGGCAAGACAAAGTCTTAAAAGTGAAATCCTCCGGAGTGCAGACATTACAAAGCACTGCCTATAGCATTCTAGTCTTCCTGATGGCAAACCAGGAGTCATTCCCAGGTTTGCCCGTACTGCTGCTGTGCAAAATTGGCATCATGCTCCCTTTCTCAAAATCCATCTAAAGAGTTGCAGACTGTGCCAAGTTCTGGTCCTCTTGCTGCTTTCCCAGTCAGGTGTGGTTAAGCGTTCGGCTGCTAACTGAAAGGTTGGTGGTTTGAACCCACCAGCCACTCCACAGGGAAAAGATGCGACAGTCTGCTCCCGTAAAGATTGACAGCCTTGGAAACCCAATGGGGCAGTTCTACTCTGTCTTATAGGGTCGCCATGAGTTGGAATCGACTTGACAGCAACGGGGTTTTATACATATGTTTTTATCTAAAATAGTTGCTCCCTTCTTTACAAAGAGGGATAATTCTATGTCTATTTCAAGTTCTTGAGTCATTTCCTGGCTTGTATTTTGGCTTTTAACTTTCCCTCAGCCTTGTAATTTTGCTAATTGTGGCCTAACCAGGTGTTTTTTCTCAACCTGAGGGCTTCTAAGGCAACCCACCCCATCCCAGGGGGTTGGAGGGGAGCACAGGAAAGAGGTCGACGTTTCCCACGTGAACTCTCCTTTATCATCCCGAAAAGTCCAGAAGGAAGTTGCCAAGGGGTGTCAACACTTTGTGCACAGAACCTTCCATCCCTGAGGGTAGAGGACCACCTAATCCTGGGACTACCCAACTAACCTAAAGTGCCTCAGCACACCCGGCTGCTGTTGACACAGCAGTTTTCTGTGGCATACTGTTCTGGTCTTTCCCAGTTGTTTGAAGAACACCACGTAAGCTGGCTGTTATATACCCTAGGAAAGCAGCAAACAGCAGAGCCCAAAGAACAAGCTGACTCCTCGTTTTTACAGCTGAGGAAATTGAACAGAGAAACAGGGCCTGAGAGCTCCTGATTCATTGCCGAGTTCCTTAGCCTTTTTGCGCATATGACTTAGTATTCTTGACCTGTTTCTTCTTGTTCTTTCCTTCCTCCCTGACCCCCCAGCACTTTTTTTTTTAATAATTTTTATTGTGCTTTAAGTGAAAGTTTATAAATCAAGTCAGTCTCTCACATATAAACTTATATACACCTTACTACATGCTCCCACTTACTCTCCCCCTAATGAGTCAGCCCACTCCCTCCTTCCAGTCTCTCCTTTCATGACCGTTTTGCCAGTTTCTAACCGCCCCCATCTCCCCTCCAGACAGGAGATGCCTACATAGTTTCAAGTGTCCACCTGATATAAGTAGCTCACTCCTCATCAGCATCTCTCTCCAACCCATTGTCCAGTCCAATCCATGTCTCAGGAGTTGTCTTCGGGAATGGTTCCTGTCCTGGGCCAACAGGTTTGGGGACCATGGCCGCCGGGATTCTTCTAGTCTTAGTCAGACCGTTAAGTCTGGTCTTTTTATGAGACTTTGGGGTCTGCATCCCACTGTTCTCCTGCTCCCTCAGGGGTTCTCTGTTGTCCAGCACTTTTTGATGCTTTCAGATTTATGCTGCTTCTAATACCTACTGACTAGTAACATGTAGGACAGAAGACAGAATTCGGCATTCTCTCACTTCAGCAGCCAGAACATGGTGTACCTGTACAGGGCACCCTCCAGAGGGCCTGGGTTTCTCCCTGTATTCTATTGTCAGCCCTCACCCAGTGCAGGAACCTGCTTCTTGTCTGGAAGTTAGCACTGCAGCAGCCACAGCGATCCAAAACTCAGCCAGAACCTGCAGGCATGTCGGCTGGGAAGAAGGGGTGGTGGACTTTCAGAAATGCCCGTGTCTTTAGGTGGAAGCAGCTCTTAGTCTTTCCTACCCCAAACCTTATACATGTCATTCGTTCCATTGCCTGTGTTCTACCTGAGAGCGCTGCCTCGTCACTACCCATTTCGTGGGCTCTGGAGCAATCCTGCACTCCATGCTGGGCACACAGTGCCCTCCAGGCCGCTTCCTCCCCTGCAAGCCTGAGCACTTACACTTACCTCATTTTACTACTTACCATCTGCCTTGTAGTCAGTGTCTGATTAAGTTCTCACTAGCTTCTTGAGGGCAGGACCTCCATCTTGTTCTTTGCAGCCCCTTTTCCTTTATCACCCCACTGGCTAGTATAAGGTAGCCACAAATTGTTGAATTAATGATAGCTAGGAATCTTCTTTTTAGGAACTTTACTTATAGAAGAACTCATTCCCTCAGAATACCTAAACTGAGATTTTTTTTTTTTTAATTGAACCATTTTATGTCATCTCACAATTGTAGTTTTTTTTTTTTCCTACAATCAACATTTGAGTAATAATTTTAGAAGGTGACAAATCATGGTTATCAGACACTGAGCAATGTCCACTGCATGCAAGCTGCCCCAGGGACTCTGTTTCCATGGTGCTCCCTGACTCTGGGCTGGGTCTCTGAAGACAGTGCCGAGTGTCTGACCCTCAGGAACGTCACATACAGTGGGAGTCTCGGGCTTAAACTCCTTCAGTACCTCTGCTGTGGTCAAGCAAGTAACAGCCCCAGTTTGAACTAGTACAAACCTGCACTGACAGTGATTTTTACTCTTAACCGGTATCTTCTTTCTTTGAACATAAATAAATGCATGTGTTTCCATTTCTTTAGTGGCCTGTGGTGTTTCTGATTACATCCAGCCGGTCTCCTAACTGCATGTTGTTTCACTCCAGTTACACCAGAGCCCAGAGCAGCTGCAGCATAGAACACCTGGCACGAGCGCTCCAGAGGGAAGGGCCTCAGTGACACTGTTAGCTCAGGTACAGCAACTTGTGTGTTCCCCTTTTGTCACAAAAAATAGTGATTCCCTAAGAATGTGTATCCCTCCGTTCACTCCCTTGTTCTAGAAAAGTAACGTCAAGGCTCACTAAAGGCAACGGGCAGGGCAGAGGACAGGCCATTTTCATCGATGGCACAGCCTGAAGAACTCTTCTCCTGAGGGAATGAAGAGGAGGAGTGGTTTCTAGGGTGAGCCTTTCTTTACACATGTGAGATAAAGAATCTAATCACCACTTTCTGGAGTCGGTATCGACTCGATGGCAGTGGGTTTTTTTTTCCCAAAAAGTGGAGTAAAGGGAGGAGTTTAATTTTGCCAGCAAAATTTGGAAACCATCCCAAGACGACTATCAAAATGAACTTGGAGTCAGGCAGGTGAACTACAGTTTCTGTATGAGCAAATCCTCAGTGCTAAGCTCTTAGCTAAGGATGTGTGGAAACCCAAGAGGATTCTACTCTGCCACCACAGATCTGCTTCCAGACACCCCCTTTCCCTGAGCAGTTTGCTATACCTGAGAATTCCGGAAAACTTACGCATTCGAAATCATGGCTACTTGACGTCTGTCCTGCTGGAAGCTCCTTGAGGACAGTGTCTTCCTCCCTGCATCTCCTGCCACACCCACAGCAGGCTCTCACGCCGCAGCGTTGCTGTCCACGAGGTTCTGCATGGAATGCATCAGTATTCAAGGATGAATGTTCCTTTTAGTGCATCTACCAAACTGTGCTAACAGTGGTATATAAAACACGGGTGTTTTCTCCATCGGACTTACCACTAACTCAAAATAAATGGACAATCGTATAAAATAAAAAATTCGAGGGATAAGAAGACTAAGAATACATGTTCTTTTTTTTTTTTTTAATAACCCAGCAACTATGACAGAAAATTAAAAGGCCTATTTTCCCCAGCAAAGGGCAGACCTTATAATGCCTGATTGGTAGCCTTGTATTTGCACTGGGGTTAGGGGTTAATTGCATCGGAGTGGCTGAGGACACTAGAGCTGCAGAAATACAGGAGTGAGGCAGGGTGTGTGTCTTTATTCAGGAAATATCAGTTGCTATAAAAGGTACCTTAGCCCAATTAAATTAATTTACATAGTATATAAGAACTATGTGCAGATGAGAAAAGGCACCAGACTTGAAGCTCGGATATGTTACTAGTTTGCTCTAACCTTCTGGGCAAGTCATTGTATGAATTTAAGTTGCTAAACTTTCTAGAAGGCAATTTAGCAATATATATCAAATTTAGTATCTTATTACCTATAATTCTATTTTAACTATCTTAGCTACACAAACATACATATAATGCTGTTTGTCACGGTGCTGTTTATAGTAGCCAAAAACTAGAAACAACATAAATGTTCATAAACAGGATATCGAACAGTTCAACCATAGATGGGATAAGAATGCAATCAATGAAAGTGATGTAGTTTCCTATTTATTGGCATGTAAAGATATTCACAACACTGAGTTTTTAAAAAAGAAAAACATACATACATACGAAACAGCATGTATGATTCAATTACTGTAACAAACACACACACACACACAGTAAGTTTGGAAAGATATACACTAACATGTTAAAGGCAGCTCTCCTGAAGAAAGAACAGGGCTCCATGTTACTTTCATTTTCTTAGTCATACCTTTAGGCAGAATCTGAAAAGCTGGTATGAATGTAGAAAAGTAAGCTTCTATTATAGATGACTCCCAGAGAAATGGCCATTTCACAGATACACACTAAAGCATGCCACCCACAGGAAGGGAAATAAAACCACCTATTTAACAGAATTAATATAAGAACACTCATCCCCCCTCATCCGTGGTTTCGCTTTCCACGGTTCCAGTTACCCGTGGTCAACTGCGGTCCGAAAACTTTGGATTACAATGTTCTTCCAAAAGGTTTTGGAAAAAAAAACTTCCAGCTGTCGAGGATCCTCAAGCATCACCATCTTCACGGCTCGATGATCTTCCTTCTGGCCTATCATCAAAAGGTCAGCAGTAGCCTAACGCTGCATCACCGTGCTTACGTCATTCACCTCACTTCATCTTGTCACACAGGCATTTTATCATCTCGTATCATCACAAGAATGGTGAGTACAGTACAATAAGATATTTTGTGAAAGACCACATTCACATAACTTAATAATTATTCTCTTTTATTGTTAATCTCTTACTGTGCCTAATTTATAAATTAAACTTTACCACAGGTATGTACATATAGGAAAAAATAGTATCTATAGGGTTCAGTACAATCCACAGTTTCAAGCATCCACTGGGGGTCTCAGAAAATATCCCCCGTGGATAAGGGGGCCTACTGTACATAAGATGACTGAGTCAAAGAACCAAAAGTAAGGCTGACCGCAAGAGAGATGGAGCCAGTCAACCGTAGTTATGTGGGAATGAGGACCCAACGTTGCCAGATCTTCGAATTTTCAAGCAGTCACGCTTTTATGTGAAATCTCCTAATATTTAAATGTCGGCAGCATTGCAAATAATTGTAAACATTGCATATACCAAAGAAGATATACAGATAGCAAATGAGCATGTGAAAAGATGCACAACAGCCTCAGTCATTAGGGAAATGCAAATTGAAACCACAAAGAGAAAACACTACACACTTTATCAAAATGGCTAAATTAAAAAAAAAAAAAGATAATACAAAGCGCTGGATGGATGAGAAACTGTAACTCCTGTACTGCTGGTGGGATGTGAGATGTACAGCCACTGTGGAAAGTTTGGCAGTTTCTTATAAACTTAATTATACACCCACCAAATAACCCAGCAGTACCACTCCTATGTGTTTATCCCAGTGAAATGAAAGCCTGTGTGTATACAGAAACTTGTTCATGAAATGTTTATAGCAGCTTTATTCTTAATTTTAAAAAGCAGAACAACCCAAATGTACCTCAGCTGGAGGATAAACTGTGGTACATCCAGACAATGGAGTATTACTTAGCAATAGACAGCGCTAGTCTGCCGCTACACTCAGTGACACGGATCAACCTCTAGTGTGTTATGTTTAGTAAAAGCAGCCAGACTCAAAAGACTACATACTATGATTCCATTCATATGACATTCTGGAAAAGGCAAAACCAAAGGTACAGAAAACAGGCCAGCAGTAGCCAGGGGCTAAGGGTAGGGGCTGGTTCTAACAAGGGATTTTGGGCAGGGGGGTGATGGAAATGTTCTCTATCTTGATTGTAGTCTGATGGTTACATGATTCTCTGTGAAACCTCACAGAACTGTATACACCAAAGAGTGAATTTTGCCATCTATAAATTTGAAAGTGTTTTAAAAACAAGTATCACAGGGCTGGAAAAAAGACAGGTGTGAGCTAAGTGTGGTATCCTCTGGGTGGTCAGTTTGTGACCTCCCTTTCTTATATTCAGAACCGGCTTCCCCATGGGGGACTGCTCACGCCTCCTCCTCCACTGCGGTGGGGTGATGAACTAGTCAGACAAATTCCTTCATTGCTCAGTATTCATTAAAGCAAGACCTCAACTCTGCAAATCATTTTAATCCTTTTTCTTTAAGGATACACGTTTATCTCACTTTCTAAATGCATTTAGAAAATGTGTACATTAAATATTACACCAGAAGTTATTATAAAAAGGAACTCTGGTAAAGCTAATTGTGTGTACATTGGCCAGTTTCCCTAAAGTTTCCATAAGGCAAAGTTTTTCTGTGTTCTGTTATTCAGACTCTTGCTTTCACCTGCATCTCTAATAAATGGACTCTGTGATATCCCTGCAGTCTGTCCTGACGTCAGAGAAGCTGTCCCTTGTCTACGAGCAGTCTGCATGGGGTGCTGACGAGATAGGCCCCTTTCTACGCCTGTGCCTTATGGATCAGAATTTCCCAGCATTTGTGGAAGAGGTGGAAAAGGAACTAAAAAAGCTGACAGGGTTGAGAAATTAACACTCTATGTATATATATAACTAAGGAACTTGAAAATATTGGAAAAAGCATCTTCCTAAAATTAGAGAAGATACCGGAATAAAGGGTATTATTCCAAACACCTTTTATCAATGTTTTATTTTTAAAAACAGGTAAATCCACTTTTTTATACATCATTGCACTTCAACAATTACACAGAACACAAGTACATGCATCTATAGTTACGTACTGCATGAGAACCCTGTTAGGTTAGAAAATCTACAATCAACCATCAAATCAATGTGAAAAAAAATACAGTGTCAAAGTGTCAAACCAAAAAGCATGACTAGCTGCATAGACTATCACCATGCTATTAACACCTCAAGGTCATTGAAAACAAAAGGTAAATTATAAAAGTCTGCCTTAATTGAATGTACAAGAATATGGTTCAACACATCAGTGCAAAAGGGTTTAAGAATTTACATGATTTAACAGAAGAAAAAATTATCACTTAGAAAGCAATCATACATATATACTGCAGTTCATTATATCCATTCAGTGGACTGTACCAGCTTCTTATTAAAGTCATAGGTTAAGCCCTTAAAATTACAGATTTCAGTTTATATTATTCATCTTTACATACCGGGACTGCACAGTTTCCTCATCTGACAACGTACAATATGAGGAGTGACTATGAGCAGCTTAAAAATGAAACAAGCATTTACTTTATTTTTGGATTTCTCCCACCCCCAAAAATATAAATATATATATATATATTTATATACTGTATATATCTGTAGGTTTTGCTGTACTTTACAAAAATGTATCACTAGATGGCAGCAGTGCATTTTAGAGCTTTGCCAATTTAACAGCTGCATTAAGTAAAAAATGGCGCATGCATGATCTGATCCTCAGAGGAGCTTTTCACTTCTGTTTAAATATTCTAACAAAGGGAAAGAAGCAACATTCACAGCACATCAAGCCCCAAAGAGTTCACACCTTCTACACTGAAGCACTGTTTACAATGTGGCTGGCTAGGTCATCCTTGCAGGAGAGGCGAAGTAAGGCATGCTTTAGACAGTCATGTGGTGCTGCTCGCTTGGAAGGGGGAGAAGAGGAGAGTCAGAGAACGGAAGAGGTCCAGGCAGGACGTTTAGCAGGTCACGGTGCCGCCAGTTCCAGGAGCCTAAAGATCTGTACAGAAAGAGGAATTTGGAAATTAAAAAGGAATATGCACTGTCACTGCGGACTGCGTCAGGTGACACGTAAAACAAAGCCTGGCTTCAGACAACACGCTCAGGGATGTGGTGTGAAATTCTGATCTCCGTGTGCCTCACACGACAGCAGGTGGCCCAGCTGCAGCCTGGGCACCACTACTGACTCGCCCTTCAAAGCAGAGTGAGACTGACTGGCCCCTGGCAGTAGGCCACCAAAGAAGATGACGGTTTAATTTTTACTTCTCTTTAAAGAGAGAAGTGAATAGTGATGCGATGTATTTCTTTTGAAACATCATACATAATCTGAAACAACATTCATGTAAATATGTGAAGCAAGGCAGCTGAAAGACGTTCCTCTCCAGCCACAAAAGTGGGCCAACAGAACTTGTTCCAGCAGCCTCAGCTGCTCTGAAATTAACTGAAGATCTTACCAACATTAACACCAACTATTAAAGAATTTGTAACAAGGTCAACATTCATTTGAATATAATTTTTAAAACCTCCAAAGAAGGCCATACTTACATTCGAAGCAGTACTTAATTTGTGTTTCTCTGGCGCAAGTTTTTATCTTTGTGATTGTTGGTGGAGTTGGTTTTCCTTCGGAGGAAAAATTGCATTACAAGAGTTAACATCAAAGTCAGCAGCAACTTTTTAAAGTACAACACATGGAAATACAGGGAGTCTTTCACTTACTGCCATCCTTGGTGTAGGAAGATCCCTTAACCACACGATATTACTGCCTACAAGTATCCCTTATGGAACATACCTTCAGTTAACAGATCCTTTTGACTCCCAAGGCAGATGACATACAGGTAACTTTCCCTTTGTTTTATCAACTATAATCCAATCACTATAAAGCTGAGAATAATTTTTTCTCTGCTGCATACCACTGTCCCTTTTCCACTGATAAAAGGTACACATGGGCAGTGCTGTGCTCTCTGGTACTTCACTGATTCGGGCACTGTGTGCCTGCCTCTAACTCCTTAGCCCCCGATTCTGCCAATCTTGGGGACTTCCGATTCCACATTTGCAGCTCCATCTCTCTTGGATACCAGCAATTACTAATGGAGCTAGACAGGGCATGTGGTAGTCCAGCTTAAAGTTAACTTGAACAAAACCTGAAGTCTTAGATACTAGTCACCTTCCCCACGTTATCAATTTAAGCATGTAAGATGTACAGAGCGTTAAACACCTTTCTTTGCATGGTATTCTACTTTGTAATGCTACTAACAACCAAACTGTACTGCCCGTCCTGGGAATCATATCATCATCCATCAGGGCAATGTCACTTTGAAGTCTACACTGCATCACCATCCATCAGGGCAATGTCACTTTAAAGTCTACACTGCAAAACCGTTCCATTCACTACCTTCCTCTGCAATCTTAGTGACTCTGTCTGATGAAATGGTGATACAAAATAATTCAATCAGAAACTGGTGGACCAACGTCCAGTAAATTACTTACATGGGCCCAGCTGGTTCATCGTCTACACAGGTGTTCAGATTTTTAACAGCCCATTGAAAGAAGAAGAAGAGAGAAAATCGTTAGACTCTGCACAAGGGTTAACAGAACAACAAACTGCAAGTGGCAGACACGGCTACTCATAGCGTTTACTCAAGGCCATTCCGTCTGGAGGTGCAAAACACTCATGGAGTTATTTCTGGATTCAGGTTTTTAATGGCAAGTATGTTGTTTCAATGGTTTTAGTTAACACTTTGAATGCTTGTCATGAAAAACTGCAACTGTAGCGGACAGATAGGCTGCAATACCATTATACTCATCTTGTCCCCAAGTTCCAGTGGTTCACTCATAAATAGATGAGAAGACAAACAACATTTCAGTTGTAAAATCCTGCTGTTTGTTTTCTTGTGGGGAACACGTCCACAGTTCTGGCTCAGCCCTAAACGCGGACGGCTGTGGGCGTTCTGTACGTTTAGCCACACATCCTCGTTTCCCCCAAAGGCCGCTCTGTTTTTCTTGCCGTTTTGCAATCTTTAGGAGTTTCTGATCTGGAGAATGAGATTGAGGAAGAGGAAGCCACAACAGCTGAACCTAACACTGGACCAGCCATGCTGGGCTGTGCTAGCAACCAGCGTATGCGTACCAGAGGACATTCTGTGACACACCAGGGAGCTAGAAAGTGGTGACAGCCCTCAGACAGAAAAACAGGCTCACTTTTATGCCCTGGCCAAAACCAGAACCCAAACCCAGATGGGCCATGGGAAAGGTTTATTCATTTATTTTTTAATCAAAAAAGCTTATACTATTTGAGTTTAGAAATAAGTTTAGAAGCTGTCTTAAATTGTTAAAGATCCTGATTTATAACTTTTTCTTTCCTGTTTCAACTAAGGGCAACTTGTTCCCCTTTAGGCAGAGAGACACATACATGGAGAGAATATTGGGGAGGGGTGGAGGGGAAAGATCCCCAAAGGGGAGGGAGCAAGTAAGTGCTCTTAGTTTCTTTTTAATCCACAAAGGTCAGGCGGACTGAATGACCCAGAACAGTCTGATTTCATGAAGGGCGCATAGAAAACCTCTCAGCAGGATTCCACAAGGGGGCTTGGTGCACATGAAGCAGTTATGGAGCTCACAGTCTCAGTGTAGGCATCTGCAGGAGCACTCGTCAGGAGTAATGTCTGTCAGAGGGAGACATTGCTCCACCTGTTCCTTCGAGGCAACGGAGAGGCAAAGCCACCGCCAGCACACACAGTGACTGGAGCAAAAAAAATATTTCAAAAAAAAAAAAAAGAACTAATCACAAACCAATGACTCATCAGCCAAAACAAGAGGCTAGCGACACACCAGTGTCCACAGGAGTCCATTACTAACAACAATAACTATCGAAACAGGTACAGAGAACAAAGACTTCAGGACACCCAAGACATCTGTGTACTGGGTATGCAGTGGAGATATACAGAGACAAGCCAGGTCCTAAGACATACAAGCCCAGCCTCAATCCTGCCCTCACCGCAACTTCGTAACGCCTGAGCCAGCTCAGCTCCATGCTAGCAACTAAGCACTGGGGAACTTAAGGAAAAGACACAGGGCAAACTGTTTTTAATGCTCCGGCTGTGCACCTGGAAATATAAAAGTCTAATGCGAGATAGCAGATTGAGGATCTCACCAACCTACTCCCAACTTTAAAAGAAGCAGCAGGGGAAGTATAAGGGGTAGAAGGAGTCGCGATAGCCAGGCTGATCTCTTCAAAGTGTAACACTGTAGGCACCAACCCAAGCACTTTACAGCGTAAGCTTTTCTTTCTTTTGGTAGGGGGGATATTCCCTGGTGTCTGGTAAGTAACATTATTTTCCAGCCCAACAAGTTGGTAACGTGCAAAGGGCTGCATGGAGGTGTTTTAGCAACAGTGGCTCCAGTGTAGCTGCCATGCCCGCGAGTGGGAGCAGCTATGAGTCACACTAGCGTCTCTATCTGATGGGCCCTTCCTCTCTCTCCCCAAATCCATTTCACAACAAGGCAAAGAGCCCGGTGTCGCCCTGATCTCCCGACTGCATCGTTCTCTACAACACCACTCTCCTTTACAGCTCAGACAAAAAATGACTGACCCCCAACGGGGAAATCAGGGCAGAGGGAAACAACAGAACTACAGGAAAAAAAAAAAAAAAATACAAAACTCAAAGTAAATGAGGATTAAACAGCAAACTGAAATCCAAATTAGTTGTGAAAGTGAATGAAGTAAACTTGAAGAAAAGTGTTAACATCATGAACTGTGCATCGTATAGACGGAAGCGGAGATTAAACAAACTCCAAAAGCATGCATAGCGCTCACTTACCACCATGTTTTAAGGGTATGATGCAATTGAAGGGGGAAAAAAAAGAAGTCATAGTAACCGACAAATATCAACATACCCCACACCCTCCGGCCAAAGACAGCCAGCTTACATATAGTGCCCGTCCTCTCCGCCTGCCTCGGCAGCACTCATAGCCGCAGCTGGAGGAGCGGAGGGAGAGGACGGGGGAGAGAGAAAGGCAACAAGATGCTCAGGATCCACCGGACGAGAGGGACGCTCCTGCTGGAGCCGCGGCACACCTATTCCTCTGCATGGGCAGTCTCCCGACCAAAGGCAGCACAGCCCTCACTCCCATGCCCGCCTCGTGGTCTAGAAGGAGGCTCTGCCATGCCGCTGGGCATGGGGCTTCCTGATAAAGTGTCACCTCCAAAAAGATGGCTTTAAGGCCAAAATAACCAAGAGCTGACTGTCTCGTCACAGCTGCCTCTTCACTGTCTTCATCTCACTGAGGGTGGTGGTTTGTGGTTTCTAAATTCACTTAAATTCTGTCTGCTCTCCAGACACGAGGCAGTAAACCCAAGAGAGATTAACAGTTACTCCCAATTTCCTTCCCTTTTTGGACTTATTGTATTTTCTCCAGCTGGTGGCTTGTTACCGGCCCAGCTGAGCCCTGTGGAAAGACACCGAGTGTGTGTGTGTGTGTGTGTGTGTGTGTGTGTGTGTGTGTGGACTGCCTTTACAAAGCCCCATTTCCTGGCCAACATTCCTGGCCTGCTGTAAAGCGGCATGTGCTGCTCGGACCAGCTACCAGCGTTTGGAACATGAGAACAGCTCTTCATTCCAAAGTGGCTATATCAGGGCCACTTAATATGGCCCAATAAGGCCTCAAATGAATAAAAATTATCCTCCTAATGTGAAAATAGGAAACTCTTCTTGACGCCATTTCTTTACTTAAATCAGCTCCTACTTTTTAAGCTGGTGTCTGTGAGATCCCTAAAATGTTCCCAGCAAAACTAAAGGCCACTAAGCAGGTTCACCCTTACCTCCCCAGGGGCTTGGGGAGGGGGGACCAGAAAGCACACACTAATCCCTCTCTGGGTTTAGCCAGCTCTGAGTTCAGTCAGCAAGGAACCACCACAGAAGGGGCCCCAAGCACGTTAGTAGCTGTCAGAAGGTTGGAAGGCTGGACGGATGCCAACTTGACTTAGTCTTAGAAAACTACCGTTTAACATTTTCGGAGAATACAGTCTAACGGTGAGTAAAGTGAAAAAACAAAGCCCTATTTGGTCCTAAGGTCCAGCTGCTCCTGAAAACACTGACGGCAGAAAGTGAAATATAGGTAACCCACCTACAAGACAGACTATTAGATACCGATATTCAAGGAGACCCTACCGGGGTCCAAAGGAACGTAATAGACATGAAGATCACTTACAAAATGGCCTGAGTATATTTCAGCAGATAAGAAGACTGGGCCTTTTGTTTTCAGGGAGCAGGTAAACCTTAACCGTCAGCATTTTCAGTGTGAGAAATTTAAAACAATATTTGCTTCTAGTGGGACACATGAATCCAGTCCCCTTACTAAGGGAGTAAGAAAAACTCACTCAGACCACACTGTATATAAATGCAAGTTTGTGTACATTAATATTTCGTACTGTTCTCTTAGTGTTTTTCTATTAAGGGGATGAGCTACCAAGAACTCACAGACTGCCCAAAATATGAATCCTATGAGTTCATATAAGAAAAAATTCAGTGAGGCTGAAATAACTATAGGTTTGTCTTAATAAAGTGCTTTTCTGGCAAAGAAAAAGCATGTCAGGCTTATTTTAAAAAGTAGCATAAATAAGCCAACACAGAGCCACAGAACTCATCAGCTCTAAAACTCCAAATGTATGTCAGGTGTAACGTACTTCTTCATTCATTCCAAAAAGGAACGTACGTACACATCTACCTGTAAATTTGGGGAGGGGCAGATGGAAAGAAAGCCTCAGAGGTGAGTTTGTTCTTACTATAAACTGCAGGAGTCGAGTGGAAAAGTGGCTAAAGGACCAGCAGCAGCCACAGCATGAGGAAAACTCACTGGAGAACAAGAGGCTTTTTTGGGAGCGGGGCAGGAGGCAGGAAGAGTTTGAGAGAAAGAAGTAAAGAGACAAAGGAGAAACCATGGAATGGAAACACTGGAGCGAGGGCAGGGACGGAGATGTACCACATTGGCTGCTGGAAGGGAACAGCATTGCAGTAATTCCAGCATCCCATAATATTTTTCACCTCAATTCAATAAAAAAAAAAGTAAAAGTTGGCTTACATTATTCTCCCAAACCAAGAGACGAGGGCAAGGAGTTTCTATCCTGCACCTACCCTGTAAGCATCTCTTTTACATAGGATTCATTGGCTGTCTGTGATAATTTAGCTTAAAAGAAGTATTTTCCCTCCAGGAAGCTGTTCAGAAGGTGTGCTGGCCACAGGTGTCAACTATAACAGACCGGTCCCCCCCGCTTTGAGTTCAACAGCCAAGGAGCTCATAGAAAAAAATAGCTATCTGCTTCCCTGGGCAGGTGTCTACATTTGTCAAATGGAGCCAATACTAACCACTCCTCAAATCTAACCAGAATGTCATCTACATACTCTGGGGTAGCAACCTGGTAAGCTAAGTGGCTTCCTATGAGTAAGACTGGAAGCTCTGATGGGGACATTCCAAGCCAATGTGTCACTCTGCCATGAGAGTGGCAGCCAGCCTCATCTCAAAATCAAAAAGCAGGTTTTGAAGCCTATCTTTGCCTTCTCCTAACTGATTTTTAGCTTCTTGACCTTTCCAAAGGGCAGGCTGAGGAAGACGGTATGTAGCAAAGCAAAAGCTTTCTAAAGAGATGAAAAGGCCCTTTACAGGAATGAGGCATAAGTGTTCCCAAAGAGCCAAAGCTGAAAACACACAAAAGACAGGCAACTGTCTCCGTTTACTCTCTGCTCTAAATATAGGTGTGCCCTTGGGAATCTTAACATGTAGCAGGAAAGATAAAAAAGCATCAGGGTTGTCACAGAGTAACAGTTTTGTGGACCTAGAAGGAAAGTAGAAATCTTGGGGCTGCTCCAATGTTGCAGAGAACTAGACTACTCACTAAGAAGGCCCATCTGCGCCCCACGATGTCCACCCCATCCTTCCATCTAGTTCACTGCCGAATGCGCATTGGGAAGGGAGCCCACCAGGTCTGCCCCCAACCATCACTAGTCTCAGCGAACCCTCTGCACCAGCCTCTCACTCTAATACTCTGCTTAATGCAGACAAAGAGATTTAGGAGCTGCCGAGAGGAAAGGGAAGGGAATTGGCCACTGCCCCCAAACATGTCCTTGCAGAGACTCTAAAGCCCCTGGCATGCCTCTGGGCCACACTCTTTGTGGAGGAGTACCCCACCTCACTTAGTATTCTCCACTGAGACACAGTGCAGGGCAAGGCGCTCTGCGAGAACTGCCGGCTCAGCGGGATGCTGCAGTCTGGCCACGTGGTACAGACAACTCTGCAGGGCAGGTTTCAGTGCCACGAGTGTACAAGCACAGGCCCCAGACCAGTCGGCCTGCAGCCAGCAACCCCATCATCCCCCGAAGCCAGCTTCCACTGAGCTCAGGAACATACCCTTCTATCCTAGGCCAGCTGGGCCAGGCAAGTGGTGGCAGAGGTTGGGTGGCTAATTAATGGGGTGGGGGTGGGGGGGCGCAGAATATGGTGCTACTTAGTAATCGGAAGCACTACTATACAGGTCTCCATCAGTAGCTCCCCACTAGTTGTAATCAGAGGGTTAGAAAGGGAAAATCCTTGATAAAAAAAGAGAAAAATTTTCCCAGAGCTTTTCTGACTCCAGGCATATCCAATCATCTAAGACTTCCACTCTTGATCTTTCCAATGTTTAAGGTTCGCTGTGGTTCTGCTGCAACTACCCACTCCCTTCACAGACCCTCCGCTGTCCTGGGGTGCTGTATTGGGGCCTGGACTCCAGGCGTTAGCTTTCACTGCCTTCGTCTTAAACTGGGTGGGTGGATATATCAGCCGCCCTCCACTACTCTTGTCTGTGAGACACAGACTGAAAAGCCAACAGCCTTGAAAACCTACAGAGGAGGGAAATCACAGGCTGGCTTGCTCCGACGCTTTTCTGAGAAGAGTCTGACTGGGCTGGGACAGTAACCTGCAGGACTACAGGCAACCATGTGGCAACCAATTATATACCTTAAATCTGCCTGAAAGGCCAGGTGGCCTGCGATCTTGGGGTGGCTTCTAGGCTTGACTTGGATTCTCCTCAGGCTCAATCTGCCTGATGATCTGTATTGAAGGAGGGCAGAGCTGAACAAAGGGAGTGACAGCTGCTATTCCCCACATGAGGCCTGAAGGGCAGAAAGAACTGGGGTTTGGAGAATACCCAAACAGAGGGATAAAGCCAATTATAGTTCTAGGTGGCTAAGGCAAAATAATCTTGGGGGTGGGGAGGTAAGGAACCAGCGTAAGAATTTTTCTTCTCTCCTTTTGGGACTGAATCCCAACATCCTTATAGTCCTTTATGGGTGCTTGGAAACCACCCCAAGGAACCAACCCCAACGTTACAGCCATTTTGTAGGGATGCTCTTACCGTCAGGAACTTCATCTGGCCTCTTCCTCTTCTCGTACACAACAATGATCACCACAAGAATGATGATTTCAGCCAGGATTCCCAAGAAAGGCCAGAGTGGAGCCAGGTGGCTCCGTACCCTGAGGATGGTGACAACGGAGGTGGAGCCAATGGTGTTGGTAGCATTACATTGATACTCGCCAGGGTCTTCTGTGATTTGGAGGTTCACAATGTTCAACTCAGTGTAATTTTCCTTGTTGATGATGAAGAAGCGGCCAGAGGTATTGCTAATGTCCTGCTCAGGGGCAGAAAAAGTGAGAATACACAAAGGTCAGGGTAGGTGACCCAGCAGTACCCACGAGAGGGTGGCACTGGCCAGCATCCTGAGCAGCACCCTGACTGGGATGAGGGAGCACTGTCTAGCACTAATCTAGCCGAGCCATCTCTGTTCAAGGAACCCGGGGCATTTCATTAATGACTTCCCTTCAATATCATCAACAACAATAACAAATCAACAAGCCGCTGACAGAGCCAAGGCAAACACCTCCCCTGGCACTGGTCCTCTAGACTTCTCCAACTTCCATGGAGTGAGTGGAAGGCCCACCGCCTACTGACCTGGAAAAGATCAACTCATCTAGTAAATGCCACTGCAAACATCAGGTGAGAAATAGTAGCAGAAAAAGGATCCGGGAGGGGGTGACCTCCACAGTCAAGGGTGTCTAGAAACCTTAGGCCTGTCTTGATGACTTTAGAGGCAGCCCATCTCCTTCAGGCTAGGTAAGTTCAGGGAAATCTCCTTAGACTTCCTCCAGAAGAAATGCTGAGATCTTGCTCCTAGTCAGAGTGAGGGAAATTCAAAATTTCCCTTTCCTTTTAGGGCATAAAGCCTAAAAGAAATTTTACTCATTCAGTCAACGAATATTTACTAATGTGTGCTAGATGTTTTATGTCCTCCTAAGGGCAAGGTGAGAAAGGAAGAAATATGACACAAAAATGAACAAGGAACTTGGCCTCGACGGAACCAGCCCACTAAAGGGATCATTAAGGAACGTGTTCAGAAGCCCTCACTCAGAGAGTGACCACTGCTGGGCAGAATCACACACAAGCCTACACTGACAGACACCTGAAGTAGACGGTGGTGGAGGAGGAGGAGCTAATCAAGCAGAACAGGAGTGCTCCAGGCAGAGGGAAGGACGTGTGCAAAGACACAGGGGACGGAGTCCACAACCTGGGGCTCAGGAGCCGGGACATGCGTGCAGCACTAATCTCATGGGGTACCAGCAGAGAAAAAACATCGACTTGTGAGTCTTCGCCTTTCAACAACCTAAGCACAGTCAGAAACAACAGAAAAAAGGGGGAAGATAATCCCCCCCAAAATGTCTTGCTATAAGCATACAATCATTTGCCTGCATTCGAGTGTAGTAAACATAGCCACCAGCTGTCTGTCAGTGCAGGCTTGTGTGTTGTTATGATGCTGAACAGGTTTCAGCAGAGCTTCCAGACTAAGATGGACTAGGAAGAAAGGCTTGGCGATCTACTTCTGAAAATCAGCCACTGAAAACCCTATGGATCGCAACAGTCCAACCCTGTTGTGCGTGGGGTCGCCATGAGTCACGGGCTGACTTGACAGCAGCTAACAACAACATCATTGAAACTGGGGGAGCTCAGAGCCTTCAGAATAAGTTATTCTGTGAAGCGGCAAGTCTAGGGCTTGGAAAGCTACCAACTTTTCTAAACCTTACTTTACTTGCTCAATAATTCTGTGCTTTTTATTCACAACTAGTACCGCCAAGTCTTCAATGGGCAGTTCCTGAATACTGTCACAGGCAAGACTTCCATCTTTTCAATCACTACAGTCAATAACAAGGCAAGGGACTTGTCCTTTTGCCCTACAGTAGATGACTAAGGAGAGAGGCATCAAAAGTATCCCATATTCTAAAAAGATGCTAAAAAAAGATGGAGGGCAGATAGCCCTCCCAAAGTATACTGAAAGGAAGCCCCATCAGGCTATCTCACCGCCAGTTATCACCTAAACTAGATCACCCCTCCCAATCTGTAAGAGAAGGCAGGATTGGAGGTGGGAGGAAAGGAGTTATACTTGGCATTGCATCCTTCCACCCTGCAGCCAAGTGGAACAAGCACTAAGAGAATCACTCAAAGACTAGGGGGGCATGAAGAAAGAAGATCGGCAACTTTTTCCAGAAGGTATTTGTTTAGGCAGGAGACTGGTTGATGTACTCTATGTGTGCTTATCTCAGAAAAGGGTTATTTGGAGATAAGAAGGAAGATCAGCTGATACTCCCACCATCTGGAGAGCCATGGTGCTCAAATTTCCTCTACCTCAGAAAGCTGCCTATTGACTGTAAGGCCTCAGCAGTGAGAAGCTCAGGAACAGGCCACAAGATCTAGCATTTGGATGTCCACCACACAGAGGCCAGCTGACTGAGGCCACAGAAGCAGCAACAACCAAGACTGGACTACAAGAAAAGTCAGGGAAGTGATATTTGTCCCTCCCCTCTCTCTCTGCCTCATACCTAGAAGAAAAAGGGGACCCAGAAGACAGAGAAAAGATAATCC
This sequence comes from Loxodonta africana, assembly GCF_030014295.1. Lineage (NCBI taxonomy): Eukaryota > Metazoa > Chordata > Mammalia > Proboscidea > Elephantidae > Loxodonta > Loxodonta africana. The sequence continues at coordinate 42,353,178 of NC_087354.1, read as the reverse complement.
CCCACCTCCCTTGCAGGTCCTCCAGGCTACGGGACTTTTGAATTGAACTGGACTAATTTTTTTTTTAAGTTGGTGTAAAATATAGATGATGCATTTGCCAATTCAACATCTTCCATGGATACAATTCAGTGACACCAGTTACATCAATCACATTGTGCAACCATCGCCAATATCCATTGCCAAGCTTTCCATCACCCATGAACAGAAACTCAGTGCTTCCTCAACAATGGACTGAACTTTTCAACAACACAGAGTTCCAAGAAAGCTACGGGATCCATCCAGAAAAGGAAGTTAGAGCATAGCTGACATTAGTGTCTAGAAAAAATTAAAAGCATTTCATCTCAGCACTCAACTGAGTTTCAGGCTGTTCAACAAATTGGTTTTCAAAGGCCTAGGAATAATTTTTCTTTTACCCATCCTTCTTTCCTCAAAAATGTTCTCTCTACCAAATGATATATTGCTCAAAAGTAAGGGCAAGTAACAATGCTTGATTTTAAATGTTTTTCAGAATACAACAGATAATTTGCAGGGATGAGAAGAATAAGAAAGATGAAATACCCACTCAGGAATCTTAAACTGCTTTGGCAAAAATTCAAGGGCCTTCCTCCCCAGTGATCAAACCAAAAAGCCCACTGCTGTCAAATCAATTCCAACTCATAGTGACCCTACATGACAGAGAAGAACTGGTAGATTTGAACTGTCGACCTTCTGATGAGCAGCCATAGCTCTTAATCACTGTGCCATCAGGATTTCCCCCAATGACCAGTACAGAGAAATGGGCATTTCCTCGCCAGCATCTCAGAAGATTAAATGCCTTGTTGATCTTTCAGGGCAGGCCTGAAAATGCTCAGTTGGCATCTTCATCTCTCCATTTTTCATTAATAGGACGTCCCCCATTAACTGGTTTCTGAAATCTAGCCATCATTGTTGATGTTGGACTATCACCACCTTGACATTTTATTACTGAGACATTATGGAGTGCAAAAAATAACAGACTCAGAATGAAACACTGGATCTGACCCTTGGTTTTGCCACTAATTTACCGCAGTTAATACATAACCTTTCCATGTTTCTCACCTCCCTACAAAATAAAGAAGTTGAATTAGATGATCTCTGGGGGTCCCTTATGGTTTTGAAGACTGACAATGAATAAGGATGTCAGAAAATTTAGCGCCAGGCATACAAGGCTTGGGACTGGGAGGAATAATGTCAATATGATACCCCTCTGACAGAAAAGGAAACCCTGGCGGCATAGTGGTTAAGAGTTCGGCTGCTCACCAAGAGCTCAAAAGTTTGAATTCACCAGGTGCTCCATGGAAACCCTATAGAGCAGTTTTAGTCTGCCCTATAGGGTCACTATCAATCGGAACCAACTCGATGGCAAAGGGTTTGGTTTTTTTGGTTTCTGACAGAAAAGGTGAGTGGTCAAACATCATTAAATCAGAGACAGTGAGAGAGACTAAGTGACTCTCCAAACAGATTGGAAGAATCATCCCACAGATGGGAACAGATGTTCTCTTTGATCTTTTCTGGAGCAAATAATGGCAGATTCCCAATGTCTGAGGTGGCCCTAAGGCCTCCACTGGTGACCCCAATTCCTCATCAGTTTTTCCTGTGTTCCAGGAATATATGGAATATATTAATAACTGCCCTCAGTGCTCTGTCTTCCAAAAAAAACCAAGAGGCACATTAAAGCCACTTCTAGAACAATATTTTCTTCAGGATAAACAGACTAGAATAATTGTAAAGGTTTAAGATTAGGTTTAGCTCATTCAGTGTCCTATCCTGAAGGCAAGCAATCTAATCCCTAAACAGACAGACAACTTTGACAAATCGTGTATAGGGATCCCTGCTGAGTGGAGACTGCAAGTAGTCTCCAGATTCACTCATGACACAAACCATTCATGGCCCAGGGAGGGTAGATAAAGCCATGCACAGTCAACGGTACGGCTGCCGCAGCAACTGGTCCAGAGGTCTGCACCCCCAAGGAGAAACTCTAGCAACCACAGGGACTAGGCAAAGAGAACCCGGACTGCCCTCCTACTCACCAAGAATCCATCGTCCCCCTTCTTCTGCCATACCCACTCTGGGTGGGGGTAACCAACTGACTTGCAGTACATCATGGCATCCTGCCCTTCGTTCTTGTTCTCACTCCGTTTATGGCCAGTGATGTCAGGAGCAGCTGTGAGAGAGAATGTTGAACTGTTACCATGGGAACCTGCTCTGAACAGGGATATGAAGGCCCTACCTATTGGCTCAGAGCCCTAATGCAGTCAGTCTTTGGGTCCACCCTCATCTTCAGCTTTGATAAAGGGCATTTCAGGTTAGAACAGGACCAACCCCATCTCCTACCCTGTCCCCCACCTCACCAAGCAGCCCAAAAGATACCAGGGTTACTAATAATATGAGGTTCTACTGATGTAGGTGTTCTCCAATCTATTGGAAAAGGGTGCAGGCCCAACTGCCCTAAAATTAATAAGCTCTCCTTTAAACAAAATGCAAACACAGTAGCAAAAAGATGGAAGGAACCAAGGTGCCCATCAACGGATGAATGGATAAATTACGGTATAATCACACAATGGAAGACTACGCATCAGTAAAGAACAGTGACGAATCTGTGAAACATTTCATAACATGGAGGAACCTGGAAGGCATTATGCTGAGTGAAATTAGTCAGTTGCAAAAGGACAAATATTGTATAAGACCACTATTATAAGAACTCGAGAAACAGTTTAAACTGAGAAGAATATATTCTTTGATGGTTACAAGAGGAGAGAGGAAGAGTGGGAGGGAGAGGCGTATTAACTAATCAGAGAGTAGGATAAGAACTACTTTAGGTGAAAGGAAAGACAACATACAATACAGGAGGTCAGCACAACTGGTCTAAGCCAAAAACAAAGAAGTTTCCGGAATAAACTGAATGCTTCGAAGGCCAGCATAGCAGGGGCGGGGGTTTGGGGACCATGGTCTCAGGGGGCATCTAGGTCAATTGGCGTAATAAAATCTATTAAGAAAACATTCTTCATCCCACTTTGGAGAGTGGCGTCTGGGGTCTTAAATGCTAGCAAGCGGCCATCTAAGATACATCAATTGGTCTCAACCCACGTGGAGCAGAGGAGAATGAAGAACACCAAAGACACAAAATAAGTATGAGCCCAAGAGACAGAAAGGGCCACATAAACCAGAGACTACATCAGCCTGAGACCAGAAGAATTAGATGGCGCCTGGCTACAACCGATGACTGCCCTGACAGGAAACACAACAGAGAACCCCTGAGGGATCAGGAGAGCAGTGGGATGCAGACTCCAAGTTCTTGTAAAAAGACCAGACTTAATGGTCTGACAGACTAGAAGGACCCCGCGGGTCATGGTCCCCAGACCTTCTGTTAGCCCAGGAGAGGAACCATTCCCAAAGCCAACTCTTCAGACAGGGATTGAACTGGACTATGGGATAGAAAGTGATGCTGGTGAAGAACGAGCTTCTTGGATCAAGTAGACACATGAGACTATGCCGGCATCTCCTATCGGGAGGGGAGATGAGAGGGCAGAGGGGGTCAGAAGCTGGTGGAATGGACACGAAAAGAGAGAGCAGAGGGAAGGAGTGTGCTATCTCATTAGGGTGAGAGCAATTAGGAGTATGTAGCAAGGTGTATATAAATTTTTGTATGAGAGACTGACTTGATTTGTAAACTTTCACTTTAAACGCAATAAAAAAAAATTTTTTTTAAGTATTTCTGGACATATAAGATTTTAAAATTAAATAAAAAAATGAAAAAGAAAATGCAAACAGAAAACTATTATCTCCTCCGTCACACATTCCCTTAAGGAAATGAGAGATCCCTCAGTCCAGCACCTGAATTCAAGTCCTACTACAAGGTATGTAAAAACAATGAATAAGAAGCTTCTGGACAAGCCTTTGTTATTAATATTCATCAAGTAATGACAAAGGCACTCCCAGGAAAGAGAGAATCCAGCAAAAGGGTCTTCACAAGGGAGAGGGAAAGAATGAACAGGTAATTTAAAGTGTCCCAAGAGAATTTTATTAAGGCCTCAGGAATCTGACTCACAAACCTGATTAGCAACAATCTCAGTGAACCAAAATCTTGGAGAAATTTCTAGGCCTGCTCGAGGCTGTTGGTCTCTGCTTTTAGGGGTCTCCTAGGAAGAACTAAACATCATCTGTGGTCTAAAAATGGGGTCAATTTCAAGGATCTAAGAAGCCTGAAATAGGGGTTAATTCTTTAAATTTAGCCTCCTTTTATCTTAACTGTATTTTCCACCAATGACTCACCAGTTACAGTAACCTGAAAGCAATAAAAGTAAGCCACACATCACTTTGTTGGCCAAGGTAGAAAGAGAATCAAGAGGCATGGTCCAAATTCCAGATGTGCTAGCTCTTTAACTATCCTGTGCTTCAGTTCTACGCCCGTTACGAAATGCAAGTAATTCTCGTCCTTGTCTGCCTCCCAGAGTTCTTGAATAGATGAATAAGATGTCAAGACGTTCATTCTGAGACTATAAAAGCCTATATAATTATACAATATCACACGCTGATTCCATGTACCCTCTCTGGCTTAGCTTTCCTTGGCTTAAAAACAATCAAAGGTCCTCCTGGGATGGGCAAGGCCTCAAACTCTCTCTACAACCGGCCACTGCCTGTCATGGATTGAATGGTGTGCCTCTAAAATATGTGTCAACTTGGCTAGGCCACGATTCCCAGTATTGTGTGATTATCCACCATTTTGTCATCTGATGTGATTTTCCTATGTGTTGTAAATTCCACCTCTATGATGTTAATGAGGCGAGATTAGAGGCAATTATGTTAATGAGGAAGACTCAATAATCTACAAGATTAGGTTGTCTCTTAAATCAATCTCTTCTGAGATATAAAAGAGAGAAGCAAGCAGAGACAGGGGGACATCTTATCACCAAGAAAGTAAAGTCAGGAGCAGTGCACGTCCTCTGGACTCAAGAGTCCCTGCACTGAGACGCTCCTAGACCAGAGGAAGATTGATGACAAGGACCTTCCTCCAGAGCTGACAGAGAGAGAAAGCGTTCCCGGGAGCTGGCACCCTGAATCTGGACTTCTAGCCTCCTAGACTGTCAGAGAATACAGTTCTGTCTGTTGAAGCCATCCACTTGTGATATTTGTTACAGCAGCACTAGATAACTAAGACACTGCCACACTGAGACCTGCTCAGTACTGCTCAGTGGGAGATGTTTTCTAGACAGGATATTATAAAGGAAATTTTGTATGTGTGTTTTTCCAAGGAAAATTCCTCACTGGCTCTATTTTATTCCAACCAAACTTTTCCCATAGTCACTCAATTCACTTCTTAGACCCTGGTGTTTGGCCTGATCAGCCTTTCTCAGAGCTTTCTGTAGGCAATACGTGTTAGTGACCACAATAATTACTCCGAAGAGCAAGCTTTGTGGCTACGCACTAACTAAAATAGCATCACGTATAAGCAAGGGGATGCAACAAGCAGAAAAACCATTACATGTTGCCTCTATAGTTGTGTTTTCATTCGACAAATGTGCTGAGCACACATTACATGTCAAACATGTCACCGAGTCGTCAGGAAAGGCCCTTCTGATGAGGTAAGTTTTAGCACAGTCATGAAGGAAATAAGGGAATAGGTCATTCAGATATTTGCAGGAAGAACATTCTAGGTGGAGGGAAAGGCAAAGGGCTTGAGGCAGGACCGTGCTTGTTATTTATAAGGAACAGCAAGGAGGCATTTAGCTGGAACACAGTGTGCAAGGGGGAGATGGTAGGGTTTAAGTCAGAAGGACCAGGGGCCCAGATCAGATAGGATTTTGTGGCCCACTGTAAATGACTTTAGCATTTACAGAGTCAGTAGGCAAGTCACTGGTGAATACTGAGCAGAGGAATGAAAGGATTTATACATCTTAACAGGCCCCCTCTGGCTGCTATGTGGGCAACAACTATAGAGAGACAATGTGGAGCAAGGAGACCAAGCAGGAGGCTATTAAAGTAAGCCAGGCAAGAGCTGGTGATGCAGACCAGGGGAGTAGCAGTAGAAGGGGTGGTAAGTAGTGAGATTCCAGGCACGTTTTGAAGGCTGAGTTAATATATTTGCTGGTGGGTTGGAAATGGGATATGAGAGAAAAGACAGCCAAGGTTTTTGGCCTCAGTTAACTCTAAGAATGGAGTTGCCAATTACTAAGATGAGAGAATCAGGGTAATTTTTTGTTTGTTTTTCTTTTGTTTTGTTTGTAGTTGGAAGACAATAACCAGAAGTTCAGGTTTAGGACATGCTGAGTTGAGATACGTATTTAACATCCAAGTAAAGCTGCCAGGTGGGCAGTTCAGGGGACTAGTATAGGGTGAACACATAATTTAGAAGGCGTCAGCTAACAGGTTTTACTTTTCTCCATTTTCATGCTCGTTTGCCCCTACTCTGGCCCAGTTATTTGACCAATTTCAATACTACTTGTATGTATGCTTTGGGGACTCATCACTAAGATTATACACTAGAACCTAATAGGCTAAAACAAAGCCCGGGATGCATAGGGGTTAAGAGCTTGGCTACTAACCAAAAGGCTGGCAGTTCAAATCCACCAACCGCTCCTTGAAAACCCTATGAGGCAGTTCTATTCTGTCCTATAGGGTTACTGAGTCAGAATTGACTAAATGACAACAGGTTTGGTTTACAGCTCTATACCCCCTAAAAATTCACTATTGTGAAAGGACTCAGACTTAAAGCCAGGGGTGGGGATGGTCTTCACTCCTGCCTTGATATTTAGGAGACTACTACTTACCCTTTTCTTTCATCTACTTTGGTATTCTATAGAGGCTTCTATTTATAGATGTAAACATGGCCTTCAAGACTATGTGTAGAGACTAAGTCCTTCCATCCAGGAGCTTAGCTAACCCCACCCCACTATGCTGGCCATGTCTACAGTGTGAACCTACAAGAATGAGTTTTCAATGGTTAGAGCTAGTGACGCTTTCTCCTTGTCTTAGCAAAGAATGCCAAATGACACTCAGGAATATCCCCTCTGCCTGATGTACTGAAAAGAATAACCCCTGACTATTTCACCCTTGAGGTGGTGGAATCATCACTAGCATAGTGGGTAGAGAGGAAATAAAGCCAAATCACATCACTCCACCCCTAAAGGGAGTGATTATGACAACTATCACTGTAGCCGTTGGGTCAACAGAAAGTTTTTTCACTTCCCGCTAGCCTTTCTGGTGACTGCGCAATCAGAAAGCCTGCTCCTGCCCACCATCTGCTGAGCAGGGCAGTGAAGACACAGTAAGAAAGGTAGCCCGGCTCTCAGAGCACATGGAAGCTGTGGGCAGAGAGGCTGCCCCTTAGTCCACCTGCGGTGATTTTTAAATAGTCCACAAATTCTTTGATACTCTTCCCTTCAAGAGGTGGAGCCTAATTCCCCTCCCACTGAGTACACACTGGACTTCCTGGCTCTCTGCTAAGAAATAAAATAGAAGTAAAGGCGTGTGGCTTTGGAGACAGTTCTTCACAGGCACTGTGACTTTCCCCTTGCTGTCTCTCTTGGCTGGCTTGCTCTGGGTGAGGTCAGCCATGCTGCAGGGCCCCTCAAACAGCCTATAGAGGGGCCCACGTCATGAAGAATGGAGGCCTCCTGCCCACAACCACGTGACTGAACCCTCTGGGAAGTGAATCCTCCAGCCCATCAAGCCTTCAGATGACTGCAGCCCTGGCCAACAGTTTGTATCCAATGATCTATCCAGTGAGGCAACCATTACCCATTTTTATGGTTGGGAAAACTCACGTGTGGCAAAGCTATTTAAAATCTCAAATTATATGGCTAATAAATGGCAAAGCTAGAATCCAAATTCTCTGACTGCAGAGGCTATGCTTTCTGTAATTCTCTAAAAGAGGGGAAAAGAAATCAAACTAGAACAGTGTCCACAAAAATATACAATATGGGTCACTGATAACTGCACAGGAAACTGCCAAAGGTTATCTTTGCTTGCAGATGTGCTAGAACATCCTATACCAAAGATGAGACAGATTGACTTGTTAGAGGTTAACTACTCCATACAGTGTCATGTGAAGAAAAGAGCTTTGGACCTGAAGTCAGAGAAATCCAGGATCTATCGAGACTCCATCACTTACCAACAGACTAACCTAAGGCAGGTCATTAAAAACCCTTTGAGTTTCTGTTTTCACTTCTATAAAATGAGAATACCACCCATATACTTCATAGAAGTGTTGTGAGGATTAAACAACATCTCTATACCAATCTAGCACGTGGTTGGCACTCAGGGTCAAAAACAAGCATTTAAATTGAGCTTTTAGGCAAGGCAAAGGCTAAGGCTCAGACATTATCAGCTCTAAGAAGTCAAAGAGATACTGATTATTATGTGCCCTCTGTATGCAGGAGTTCGTTGTGACGCTAACAGGTTCAATCAGGTCAGATACTGACAACTTATACTGATTAATGGCTGATTTTAGTGCCTCGCCCCATATAAGCTTGCCATTTAACAAAGGAGTGCCTAGCCAGGTTCTGCTGGCCTGAAAGCAGCTCTGCAGAATCACGCCAAACCTTCACTACCTCAAGGAGATAAGGCAAATGCTCCTTATTTCCTTTACCTCTGAGGAACACGGACTAAGTGGCAGGAATGAGGGGCAAAGTGGTGAGGAAGTAGCACAGGGACCCTTAGAAGAGGTCACTGACCCAGTTGAAATTAAACTTACTCCCTGGCCTTGCTGGCCACATATTCAAATCACTTTAGTTAATGGATATTCTTCCAGTAGGCTCAAGAATGGCTACAGAAGGGTCCCAAAAGAGTCTCAGTCACCCAATAGCACCTGACCCAACTTTATTACCTGGGTAGTCTGGCCTTTGGCCAAGGGCAAAGGCATGTTCCTCAGTACCCTCTGCTGCCCCACCTATACTTAGGGCAAAGCATCCAGCTTCCCTGCCAGGCCAGCGGCTGTAGGAAGTGTCAACTCGGGGAACGGAGGTCTGTTCAAATGAAGCAGATGTGAAATAAAGTGAAGCAGAACAGAGCTGAGAAAGGCGTGCAAGTATGGGGCCTCTTCCACAGACTGCCTATTTGATGCTCACTTTTCAAAGCAAACTCATAACCTACGGACTCATTTTTAAAGAAACTCCATCCTTAAAGGTGTTGTCCTTAAGTGGGCTGTTTCCAAGTAAATATGCTGATTCTAGACCGTCTGTTTCCTTCGTGCAACTTATCAAATCCCAGAGACACCTCATCTTTGCTGTAGCCAAAACAAGGGCTTGGCTGAAGACAGAGGGAGAGTCAAGATTTACATTTAGCCAAGGGCTAAACCCAAGAAGGAATATGAGACCGGTCAAGATGAAAGCAAGATAGAGGCTGGCTTTTGACTCAATATGCTTTTCCCACCCAGAGCACACTCACCGTTGGTTGTGGAAACTAGAGCAAGATGGAGGCTGGCTTTTGACTCAATATGCTTTTCCCACCCAGAGCACACTCACCGTTGGTTGTGGAAACTAGAGCAGTCTGGGCCTTGTGCTGGCTTCTGTGGAGGAGGTTCTTCTCTTTCCTGCAGTTGAAACCACTGTGGAGGAGGCACTGAGGTTTCCTCTAAGACAGTGACTCTCAACCTTAGGTGTACACTTATAGCTGGTGTGCTTTTAAAAAGCCCGATGCCTAGGCCACATTTCATCTGAATTAGATCAAGTTTGAGAACTGCTGCTCTAACACATTCCCTGGCACCGGTGTTTGTGGTCACGGGACTCCAAGGAGGGAGTGTGCCCATGAGATGGGGAGATGAGTGGGTGGAGAGGTGGAAGGCCCCGAGCTGACATTCTCCAACCTGAGAAGCTGTCAATGACCACTATTAGGAAGGTAAGCTCAGAAACCATTTCCTTCAATATCCCAACCTCTCACCTGTGTAATAGTACTTTTCAGGGAACCACAGACTGTCAGAGCCACGGAGATTACAGGAACCTTAAAGATCATCTGTCTTACCCCACTCCATCATAATTTGGGGAAGCTGAGGCCCAGGGAAGGGAAGTGACCGGTCAGGGTCATGGTAAGTTTAGGGGCAGGGCCAGGATTAGAACTCATTTCTTCTAACTCGATCCAAGGCCTTTTAATTGTTATATGCTCAACAAAGCAATATGGCTTAGTGATGGCGCGAACCTGGCTCCACCAGTTGGCTCTGTCAAAGTTAGCAAGTCATTTAACTCCCTTGAGCCTTGATTTTCTCAGGGCAATGGTGGCGCCAGTGGTTAAGCATTGGGCTACTAACCAAAAAGGTCAGCAGTTCAAATCCACCAGCTGCTCCCTAGAAATTCTACGGGGTAGATCTACTCTGTCCTGTAGGGTTGTAATAAATTGGAATTGACTCGACAGCAATGGGTTTTATAAAGTAGAGATAATAACAGCATTCCCTCATAGAGTTGTGGGGACTAAAAAAGAGAAAACGCATATGTAGCACAGCACTCCCCACATAATAAGTGTGCAATGATATTAGCTGTTCTTATTAAGGAAGGTCAAGGCAGTGCCCTAAGCAAGGAAAAAAAAGAGTAGGTAGGTATGGCTATTTGGGCTGAGGTTGATTTTCAAATTGTCCTAGCAGCTTCAAGATACTATTATCATGCTTTCAAAGACTTCTCAGGTAGGGGCAGTTCTGAGTCAGAACCAGATTTGCTATCAGCTATGAACTAAAGGGTGTCACAACCTCTAACTATCCCCACCTGCCAAATTAGCTGCCTTTCCTGCCTAACAAATGAAGAAATGACCATGAATATCTTCTGTAAGCTGAACATGTGGTACAAATGCAAGATGTGTATTATAACTCTTCACAGCATTCACCATCATCACACCCAGTCCATCTCAGCCAGGCTGAACTCTGCTATCATATCCCTGAAAGGCCTGGCAGCAGAGGAGGAAGCAGGCAGCAGGGCAAGGGCACTTACAAGAAATCCTGACATTCAGACACAATATCCAAACGGAAAGTAAGCAAGAAGCAGGGAGGTGAAAAACAAGATTAATCTTCACTCTAGTATCTACGAAAAAAATGAAAGCTCGCGTGAAATACCCCGAGCAGGGAGAAACAGCGGCAGGTCTCCTGAGACCGGAGACCCAGGCCTTGTGAGGCTGTGAGTGTGCCTTCCACAAGAGCCCAAGGTGTGTCCATCGCAGGTGACCTGAAGATACCGAAGTCCTTTTCTACAAACTCAAACGCCTTGTTTCTTGGATTAATTAAAACGGCTGGGGGATGAGCACAGGATTTGGGAGTCATGAGAGGGATTTTCTGTTTTTACTTCGTAAATTACAAAGAAATGTTTTATTTGCTTTTTTGTGAGCACATTTTCTAAAATTAGAAAAGGAAGGAAGGGGAAGAGGGAAGGAGTAAGCAGTATAAGGATTAGAGAATTACAGGGATAGAAAACTCCACATCTTTTCACTGACAAATTCTCTTTGATAAGGTGTGGTACCTGTGGAAGACACGACCTCTGAAGACTGGAAACAATACGGAAGGAATGCCCGCCCCAGAGGTACCTACGCAGATTCCCCGAGAGGCCAGGCTATAGGGCAGGGGCCTCGTCACCGTGGTTTCCTCCCTCCTGGCCAGCCCAGCTCCATCTTCCACCTCTAGCATCTGCTCGAGTCACCTGCCAAACACCTAAGAAACGTAACCCTAAACAGTAAAATAGTATCTTCCTGTTTACACTGTGCCTCATTCTTGTCCTTTAAAGGGAGAGAGAAACCACCTCACCCTCAAAAAAAAAAAAAAAAACCCTACCTCAAATGCAGGCTTTCCCTGCCACATGTAGATACCACCAACCTCAAAATTCCTACAGACTTTTTAGCATGAAAAGCACTGCCTCTTCAGATGAGTTCCCAGACACATGCCCCTCCGGCTGGTTCCTTCAGACTTCTGTTCTCTTGTACACTATGGGTAGCTCAAGACTGACTCATCTGACAGCTACTGCCCCTGTCCCTGGCTAGCCTACGTCCTTCATTCAGTCACAGTACCGAGCCCAAACAACAGCCAGAGAAGTTCTGAACTGCACCAAAAGGCTGACAGGCAAGAAAAGGGCTGAGTGTATATATAAACTGCTTAAAAAAAAAAAGATACGTATGGTCCGAATTACACTGACCCTGGGTTTAAGGTGCTAATTTGGTTAAAACCACAAAGGAAGATTTCCAGAGATGTCTTCAGCAAAGAGGTCATGTATGTGCCTTGAACCTCTCTGTTCACCATCTCCACCTCTCTGTTACTCAGCAGACTTTTCGAATCACTGTGACTATAAACAAAGGACAACTGCATCTTAACCCACCAGGGGTGCACTGAGGAAACAGGAAGGACACAAGGTTTGGGAGTCAGGACAGGGACTTTCTTTTTACTTCGTAAATTACAAAGAAATGTTTTGTTTGCTTTTCTGTGAGCACATTTTTTTAAATTAGAAAAGGAAGGACGGGAAAAAGGGACGGAGCAAGCAGTTTATAGGAAAAGCTTTGGGAATCAACACACACACACATTCACTACGCTAAATGCAAAGTAGTTTTTCAATCCCAATCACAATTGGGATCTGGCTTAGAATATGATTCTGGGTACATGGTTTGTGTGGATTAAGTTCTTTTGCAAACGTTTCTAAACTTAGATCGAAAACAGTGAATGTCCATGGTCCTTACCAGATCCAACTGTCCATGACCTGAGAGACACTAAGCATGCAGCTGTTTCTCCCCAGGTGTCAGAACACGGAGGAGGAGGGAGAGACTAGAGCTCCTTCTGAATTTTCTTGAGAGACTGTCAACATATCTGTCCAAACTAGTCTCAGAATATGTTTTAGGACTGAATGTTCTCAAGGGCCACATCCGTAAAACCAGGACACCACCCCTGCCGCCACATCGTCTCTAGAAGCGGTAGTACAGTACAAGGGCCACAGTGCACGGTGAGCACCTGGCATACCGCCGTCAGCTGTTACTGCCTCTGAAACACTCCTGCCTGCAGCCTCCTCTCTGCCCATCCTGACTACCACTTCATATCTGCTGAAGAGAATGTGAAAAGAGATGCCTCTGGGGCCGGTGAATCCTGCCTACTCCAGCAGCCAGACCACTGGAAAAACCACCGTGTCTCACTCCTGCAAATGCAGCTGAGATATCATTAACTCTAAGTCAATCACATTACAGTTAGTCAGGACTTGCAATTGTATGTAAATTATCCTTTAGACTTAGAGAGAACAATTAACTATACACACCCCCCCTTTTCCTACCTCCCCCACCCTGCTCCTTCTTACAGGACGTGGACTTTGTGCCAAAAGCTCAGCCTGGAATCTTGCAGGGCTTCAAGTTCCACATGGAGGAGCGAACCGTTTCCCCTCGTAGCTCAACTCGCCCAGGCTGGGGAAGGCACTCGATGGCTTAGACAAAGTGCTTTCCCACCCTCTCCATCCTCATGTTGAACATATTCTTCAAAAACACAGATAAGCCCAGATCTCTCCAAGAAAAGCCATCGACAAAATCAAACCCGAGGTTCTCTGGCCTGTTGTGAACTGCGACTATCCACCTTGACTTAATCCCATTAAGCCTTCAGACTATCATTAAATCTAGCAGCCGGAGGAGCCACTAGCCATTTCTACGTCAACTCACAAGTTAAGGCAGCACCACAAGGATAGTGTTTTCATTTAATAACCCCAGGGACTGAAAGAATAAGTTCATGTCCTTCCTAAGCAAACTGAAGGAAAAAAAATCATCTCTTTTGCCTGACCTCAAACAGCAGCCCCGGCTCCCCACGATTCTTTTATTACAGTGAAAAGAGCACTGGACTGGGGTTCGGAATCCCTGGGTTCTGTGCTAGTTCTGCCACAAACTCACTGTGTGACACAGCTAGTGGTTTCGGTTCTCAGCTGCTTCTCTGGAATAACACGGGAAAGCTGGGATTGGTGATATCATGCACAACTCCGACTTTTATACTTCTGTTTGCCCTTCTTGGGACTTTTTCAGCTATAGCCTCATCTTGAAGATGCCAGGCACCGACAGGGTTTCTATTAAAATTCTAGTGACTTATTCACACACAGCTATGTTCACTCTACATGCTTGGCTTTGCCAAATCCTGCTGGCCCACTGGAGAGACCTATGCCACGGTAACAGTAAGCCACTGTTCCAAGATCTTTACCTAAGGTTGAATCATATGCAACTGCCAACATTCAAACATTTTTGACATACCCAACAAAAAAAAAAAAACCCACTGCTGTCGAGTCGATTTCAACTCATAGCGACACTATAGGACAGACTAGAACTGCCCCATAGAGTTTCCAAGGAGCACCTGGTGGATTTGAACTGCCGACATTTTGGTTAGCAGCTGTAGCTCTTAACCACTACACCACCAGGGTTTCCTTTTGACATACAAAAACATCAATTTTATATAGTTTAACCTACTATATTATTTAATCCCCCTAACAACCCTGTAAGGTAGGTTCTGTTGATATCCTTATTTTATAAATGATGGAGCTTAAGCACAGAGAAGTTAAAAACTCGCTCATGGTCACACAGCTAGTAAATGATGGGGCTGGGCTTTAATGCCAGGCATCTGGGCTCCTGAGCTGTGTCCTAACCATGACATTATATATTGTCTCTTATAATGGAAACAAGAAACACTTGAAAAGTGGGAGTCCAGACCAAGGCAGTATCTCTCAAGGAGAGTGAGAGGCTCAAACCGCAGCCTCTTTTGGAGTGTACCTTTGACTTCGATGGTGGCATTTGCTTTAGGAGCACTGGCAAAGTGAAATACGCAGTGGTATTCGCCTGAATCCTCAGCTCTTGGCTTAGGGATCCTGCAGGATGAGAGGAAAAACCAAGTGAGGAGTCTGGGAGAAGTCACATTACATAACAAAAGAAGAGTCAAACGGGCAACCAGGGAGCCTGTTCTCCAAATCCTGCCCCTTAATGCAACTCACCTCCCCCTAACTAAAAGCAAAAACCTCCCCCTTTGTGTCCCCAAACATTACTGCCTTACTCCTTTCTGGGTGCCAGGAATACAAAGATGGGATAATACATGGCTCCCAGCCTCAAGATGCTCCAGTCTATTAGGAGAATAAACACATGAAAACAAGTAACCATAATAGAAGGCCGTACAGAGCTCTACGACCCACACAGATACAGAGCATGGAGCCATCCCTAAGATCTGCCTGCTCACCTGGTGGTTCCAGGCAAACAAGGGCAGAAGAAAACCAAAGCTTCTTCTGGTAGTTACTTTCTTCCCACCTTGTGTTTCAGTAGCACACGCTTCACCAACTCTACTCACTAACAGGATTTCAGGTACGGCAAAAAAAAATGGAAGAAAGGAAAGGCTCTGCCCCCTGAGTGTCAGCCACAGGGATGCCAACTAAACCACATTCTCACCACACACTCCCAGGTCTGCATGACCTGGGCCCTGCCTAGCTCTCTAGCCTCATCCCCTGCTACCTTCTGGCCATGCTGGTCCCTTCAGATTTTCAATGTGCCAAATGTGTTCCTACCTCAAAACCCTCACCACAAGCTGTTCCCTCACATAGGATGCTCTTCCCATCATCTAGTCCAGCTAACTCCTTTCCAGCAGGTCTTGGCTCACATGCCACTTCCTCCCATCCCGAATCTAAATTACATAACCCCTCCTTGACATTCTCTTATACAACCCCAAAATTCTTCAGAACAGCACTTATCACAACGTGTACTTATATATTTGTCTGACTGCTTGATCGATGTCCCTCTCCCCACAGACCAAGTCTGGTGAGGGTGAGCGCTGTTTACTGGGTGTACAATTATATACCCAGTACCTGCATGGTGCCTAGAATGCAAAAAGGGAATGAAAGAACAAACAAATAACTGAATGAAGAGGATCTGAGAGTGGAGAGCTGTGCAGAGATCCAGTCCGAGTCAGGCAGTGACAGGCAGGGCTGCAGGAAGTGTGCGTGGCCAGAACAGCACTTCCTCTGAATCCCACAGGATTATCCCAAACAAGCGTTCTTGCCCGAGGCCTCACTTCACGCTGGCTCACTCTGTACACTCTGGCCTACACACACACCAAGCATGTGCAGAGAGGCTGGTGTGTATTATAGAAGCAGAGAAACAACGGCCTCCAACATGGAGGATAAGCATTTATGTAGAACAGGCCTCCTGCTCTTTTGCTCCGTGGTTAAAATATGATACTGGTGATGGTCAAACCTCCACTGCGCGAGTCAGCGTCTGAGAGAAACTCCTAATCACAACCACTAACCGGCCTAACCTATTTATCCATCTTACTCTTCATTCCAAAAAAGAAACACAGGTTAAGAAACGGTGCATATCCCACTTTAGTGAGTGGCATCTGGGGTCTTAAACCCTAGCAAGTGGCCATCTAAGATGTATCAATTGGTCTCAACCCACCTGGAGCAAAAGAGAATGAAGAACACCAAGGACACAAGGTAATTACAAGCCCAAGAGGCAGAAAGGGCCACATGAACCAGAGACTACATCAGCCTGAGACCAGAAGAACTAGATGGTGCCCAGCTACAACCGATGACTGCCCTGACAGGGAACACAACACAGAACCCCTGAAGGAGCAGGAGAGCAGTGGGATGTAGACCCCAAATTCTCGTAAAAGACCAGACTTAATGGTCGGACTGAGACTAGAAGGACCCCAGAGTTCATGGTCCCCAGACCTTCTCTTAGCCCAAGACTGGTACCATTCCCAAAGCCAGGGACTGGACTGGACTGTAAGATAGAAAACGATACCTGTGAGGGGTGAGCTTCTTGGCTCAAGTGGGCACATGAGACTACGTGGGCAGCTCCTGTCTGGAGGGGAGATGAGAAGGCAGAGAGGGACAGGAGCTGGCTAAATGGACACGGGGGAATACAGGGTGGAGAGAAGGAGTGTATTGTCTCATTAGGGAGAGAGCAACTAGGAGTACATAGCAAGGTGTATAAAAATTTTTGTATGAGAGACTGATTTGATTTGTAAACTTTCACTTAAAGCACAATTGAAAAAAAAAAAAACCGAGGCATAAGGAGAGAGAGAGGGCGTCTCAGGACTGCCTCAGCAGGTCCATGCAGCATGATATTCTAAGAGAAGCCGCCAAGAGATTTTAATCTGACACAGCCTCTTCTTAAATGAATATGCTCCCAATAGCAAAAGAGACACAACTAAGGTCTTCTTCACTCCAAGTGTTCCAGAGTTTAGGAGGAACAGCAGCTATAGCTTCAGGGCTTAGACTGACTCTAAGTTCTTTGAGAAAAACTTGGGAAGATGACTCCCAAGCTTGAGGCCATTCCAATGTGTTCAAATTTTCCCCCATCCCGTTTCCTGGACCAAGTATTGGGAAGCAATTAAAGCAAAGGGAAAATGTCCCCTTACAAGCTGACAGAAGCAGGGTTCTGAGAGTGGCTTCGTGGCTGACTAATTAGGTGGCCTAAAGGACTCAGCAGTTACTATTCCACAAAATGCAGGAGGTCACAGATTCCCTGAAAAGCTCTCACGATGCAGAACACTCTTGGAGAGCTTCAAAATCAGCTGAGAAAAAAAGAGGGGAAGAGGCATTTAATAAAGTCAGGGTATATGTTTTACAGCCCAAAGCTTTGTGGGCGACACTGTACAAGACCCAAGAGAAGCATGATTGGACATCTGCTACCCTGAAAGAGGTATTATAAAAAAACAAACTCGTTAAACTGATCGGCAAACCAAAAATAAATCCCTTTCAACTCACCTGGTACCTCTATCTGCTTAATCCTTTCCAAACTGTAAGGATCCGGCTGAGGCTGTATTTCTAAGAAACTACGGGGCAGATGGGTAAACTGACTTGCTACTAAATGGCACGGTGGAGCAGGAAAAAACAATGATCTAGATTCTAGAAAGTCAGAAGACATGGAATCTAGCCTTGGTTCTGATACTTATTAGACACGGCAACTGGCTTTGGATGCAGCCAAGAGTTAATTACTCTTCGAGCCTTAAGTTTCCGCATCTGAAATATAAGAAGTGCTCCCTCTCATAAAATCATGTGGATCAAACAAAATAAAGGGTGTGAAAAGATCTCAATGCTGCAAGAAATGCACAATGTCCTTGACACTACTGGATACATAGGTCTCCCTGGTCCCACTCCAGCGAGCTCTTTCTTAGCAACGCATCATCCTCCTAAGCAGGATTAGCTCATCCTCTAAATCAGTTTTCAACCAGGAACAACCTAGACTGAAAGGTGAGGTGCCATGTGTTCTAGACATTCTAAAAAGCACCAAACCTTTTGGGTGCCAGGTAACTCCAGCCAGCAAATACCCACTTTTCTTCAAAGGATATTTCCAAGCTATCATCGCTGTATTCACTGGTCTTGATCAGGTTATGATGATTTAAAAAAAGAAAAAAAACCATTGCCTTTGAGTCGATTCTGACTCATGGTGACCCTATGCGTGTCAGTACAGAACTGTGCTCCATAGGGTTTTCAGAAACAGATCGCCAGGCATTTCTTCAGAGGTGCCTCTGGGTAGGTTTGAACCACCAACATCTCAGTTAGTAGTTGCGTACTTAACGTCTGTGCCACCCAGGGACGGAGTGATGATATTAAACATTTCTAAAAGGTAATTCACTAGGGCATCTACCCAGCGGAAAGATCGTTAGGCAGATGTCTTGCTAGCCCCTCTCACCTGTGTTCCATGCTGCTGGCATTCTTCCGAGTGGCCGTCAGTTCTACCCCATTCTTTGTCCAGTAGCTGTATGTAAGTGTGTGAGAGCTGGAGGTGAGGTTACACTGCAGGATGATGGGGAGGACAAGGCTTTCTCGAATAATGACCTCTTCACTGGTGACAATCCTTGGCTCTGTAATAAGAGTGAACAATGACAGAGGGCCATAACCTTCTATCCTCTGCAGCCCTGGCCTGAGAGTTGGTTGGGGTAGGAAGGGGAGACTAAAAGAAGAGGGAGGGCAGACAGGACCACATGAGGAATTTCACTTTACCACTTTGGAGGAAGTCAAGAAAGGAAAAACAATGATTATAAGCAAATGACCACTAGCGCAGACAACAGCCTGAAGACCAGTTGGCCTAGACGTGAAAGAATGGGAGCATTACGGGTACTTGTACTGGCAACAATTCACTTACACTTTTGAATACCACCTTTTTATAATATAGGAACCACCAACCGATTCAGCTTCAATTTAGAAAAACCAGGCTCCAGCCTGCAGTTTTGAAGACAAAGGCAATTATCGTTTATATAAGTCATAAACTCCCTATGGAGTCACTAGGCCTTGGAACAGTAAGAGGTATAATTACATAATACATGTATGGCTCTTCCCACATTTAAATCTGATAAACCTTCTATGGCAAACCAGCCATGGCCAATATTTATGCAGAAAAAGACGGTGTAGGTCCTAGAAGCAAATTTCCCACTGGAAGTCTATTGCATTGGCAGAATTCTTAAGGAACTATATCGATTCTTCTCTCCAGCCCATTTATATTCCCAACAAAATTTTTTCAGAATTGCACTTGAAAACGTGTTCCATTCCAAGGTAATATAATCATAACCAGAGTGCAATATGTGTTAGTATTATGGGCTCCTAGAATTTGAGCTAAAAGGCCCTTGGAGTTAACTGAATCCCACCCTTTCAGAGCTAGAAAGGCGAAATGCCTTGCTCAAGGCCGCAATTATTAGTGGCAAAGCTGAGCCTAGAAAAGACATCTGATTGACTTTTCTATTCCTGCCCCCCACCCCAAAATACCCCCTACCTCCCACCCTAGTGCAAGGTGCATAGTTGGCCTCCTTGGTCTGTCCTGGGCTAGATAACCTGGGATCCCTAGTTCAGTATCTACAAAAATAACGATTTGAGTCAAATATCACATTCAGCAGAAATCTTTAAGTCACACTGTATCATTCCTAGAAGGTTCATCTTTAAAGCACTCTGAAATCCATCACCAGTATTAAAGCCAAGATGTTTCTAAGTTTGTTATCTGTCTTTTAATCTCTTCCCAGGCTTAGTTCTCTCCCTCCTTTGGTCAAACATTACCAGGTGAGGTCTAGACTAACATCTTTTCCCATCCAAATCAGAAGTATCAGTTCGTTTTATTTTTATTTACTTATTTCCAGTTCTTTCTCAGAAATGCTTGACCAGCTTCCCATTTCCCTGTACCAGGCTACTTCCTGTCTACAATTCATAGCAGTTACCTGAGGCTGTTTTATGCAGTGTAGTGCTGTCCTGAGGACAGAACTCTCTCCCTCCACTGCAACTAAGTTTTGCTCATTTTACAGGGAGGGAGAGAAGATGGGGAAGTCATGGGATACTTGAAAAATGTAATGCCCAAGGACCTCCTAATCCACATAGCATTTCTGATTGTAGAGCCCGTATCTTCAAAGAAACCTGTGATAAATAATGCAAATCCTCAAATTTGCTTCAATAATGAATCAGCTCTATTTCCCAACACTGGCAAAAAGATAGTAGTTCTCTTCCATTCAGCACCGGTCCTTACTGGTAACACCAAACAGGGTCTCTATGTACAAATAATGGAGGCATAGCAGCCACTGAGACAGAAGCAGATGCATGTGAACACGTTAGCGCTGTGGTATCCCACGGTTTCCAAAACACACTGGACAGAAGCCAAATCCCTGGGCCTTAAGTCGAGCAGAACGGCCGCAAACCCTGCAATGGAAGGCGCACACATACCATCAGCAGAAAGCATCACAATTCCAAGAAAAATCAAAAACCAAGCAAAAACAAAAGAGAGAAAAAGATAGAACCAGTACTCCACAGAAATTAAAAATATATAAAGGCAACATTAAAACCCAAACACACTTTTAGATTTTTACTAAATTTTTATTATCCAATTTCATTTCCTGTCCCACTTGGGACTCTCCTTCTGGTTCTTCCTCTCAGACTGCACTGAGAAAGGGCGAACTCGAAGAATGAGGCCATGAGCTTCCAAATGTCTAAATACAAGGAGGCCAAAGTAAATGCTACTCTTACCTGTGGCGATGCAAATGACCACTGCAGATTAGGGAGATGAAGAAGCTGATGAAAGCAACCTGGTAGACTTTCTGCCAAGAATTCTAGGAAGGCAAAGGAAAGCACTTTTTCCTTTCAGTGTTAACGATTCAGGAGCGTGTCAGCTGGGAGCAAGTAGGATAATTTAAATAGGCTTTAACATGATTCTGCACCATAGGAGGGCTGTGGGGTGGGGTCACCTGCCTCCTGTAATTGCTGTATATGGAAGGCAGACCTGGACCGAGCTCCTTGGCCACAGTGCCACATTTGTGTTCTGCACCAGGATGAAGGTGAGGCTTTTTTTTTCCTGTGGCCAGTGAAAGTCCAAGAGTGACGAACATTTAGGAGAAACTCAAATTTTTTTTTTTTTTTTAATGCAATTGACTCTGTTTAGAAGCAGGGTGTAGAAGACCCTTAAGCTTGCCATCATGCGAGTGTGGTGGAACGTGCTATGGCCAGAGAGCTATCCCAGAAACTGGGCACATTTATATTCTTGCCTTGCATTGCTCAAGGAGCTGTACTGCCAGCAGGCCAGTCTTAGATGGAAGGCTTCAATCTCCCCCTGGAAGCAAATGCCCTTGGGGATGCTGAGATCATAAAACAACACAATTAGAGTTCAATTCAGATAAAATGGAAAAAAAAAAAAAAGTAGCAGCAGCAGCCTGGCTTCCCAAAACGTTTAAGTAGGGTTAAGTGACTGTGACTGATAAGAAAGTCTACCTAAGAGACTGAACTACGCAGGGTTTGATTCAACAACATGCAAATACCCCTAAGTTAGGAAGCCTGCTTCCAAGTAACCAGGGGAATGCTAGGTACACTCCGGGCTAGGTGGAGACTCATCTTTTTTCAAGTCCTCAGGCATGACCTTCCTAGCTATTTGTCTACTTGAGTCAGGCTGCTGAAAGTACAAGTAACCAAACACCCAGCCCAGTCCATGCCTGTAAACTTTTGCAGACGTTTGTGGCCATTTGGTAATTCTGTTTTATAAGCAAAGGAGCAAGGGGGCAGGAAAAGGAGGCGTGCAAGGGAAAAAATTGTTTAAAAAAAAAAAAAAATCGCTGGGTTAATGTTCCCTATTTTCACATAGACAAAATTTTCTTTTTCCCCTTTCCAGAAGCAGTTTCTCTGATTCAACAGTGCCAACTGCAGCAGCCTCTCCTCTCCTCTGAAGCCTCTTTTTTTCCATAGAGGGATCTTCTCCGTTGCTATAAGGAAAAGATACTAATGTCTTACTTCCCATGTAAGAACACAGATTCAAAGTCGTATTACCTCCTGTGTTATTAGCAAGTTCCTCATAAACGTTTTTTACTATTTTTGCTTATTCCCTCTAAATCAGTTGGTTCCTCAAGCTGGAACTAGTCATGAATCTCTCACCGAGTCCTTGAAGAGAAGGTGAAAAACCCGCAGGACCTTTCCATTAAATACAGAACTTCCCCTCGATTATAACCAGGTCTGATGTGGGGCTAGAAATTTCCCTGGCCGAAAGCATTGGCTCTATGGTGGCTTCTCCCTCCCTCTCCTTTCCACCATACAAGTAACGAGTCACTTTCCAGAAGAGAGGTGACAACGCAAGCTGCCATGTCTGAGATCTCACTTGTACCTGCTACGATCAATGAATGGAGGATTCTAAGCCAACTCGGCTCAGCCTGTCACTCACAGGGTCAGGCTGGAATTTAGTCTCCTCTTTTCATGCCACAAAGGCCGCTATGCGTGGCTTCCAAACAATTCTGTGGAGTGCTGTGCCAACAGCCATCGGAGCTCAACTGTCTGTGAACAGGACTCAAAGGCAACTGACTCAGAAACAGCAGTGGTGGGGCTTAAAAAAAAATACCTCACAGCTAGATGTCACCTGGCTCCTCGTGGCAAGCTGCTTGGAAACTTCCAGACTGCTGCTTTTCCGAGGACAGGAGACTGAGGGGGCAGGACCACTAAGGAGGGGCTGCTGCATGGAGGGCTGCGATCAGAGAAGCACATGCCACCGCTTCAGAAAAGAAAAAGAGCTGGAACTATGGGAATATCCAAGCTTACATGCCACCCGACAACCAAAACACACCACCACACTGCACCCACGGCAACATTCCCGTCACAGAACAAGATGACACCAAGTCACAGTCAGGGAAAGGCTGGGCAGACACAAACTTAAAACCATAAGCCAGAGAGGTGAAGGCAGCTACTCAGAGAGCTTCAAACAGAGGAACAGAAGAAATAAAAAGCATTCAGACTGGGGACAGAAAGAAAAATAGAAAGGCACCAGAGAAGAAATCAGCAAAAAGATAGCAGGAACCCTACTACAAAATTAAAGAGGAGGGAAAGAAACAAGATCAACACCACCCTGGTTTGACTGACTGGTTTTGTAAATTTAAAACTTTTTTTTTTTTTTTAAACCTTCCCAGTTCTCCCTCCCCAGCTCTCCCCAACGCAGCTGATTTTGGATAGTCACAGATTTCCCCAAGTTCTTTGTCCTGAGGAGAAAGACACAGTGAAGGGTTGGGGATAAAGGAGGTAGAGAGGATGGCAAATAAGGGGGGAAAAAAAAAAAGTTGCCACAGATGTTTTTTATACACTACAACCAAAAGGATCATGGGTTTGAAAAAAACGAAGACAAGGGGGAGGTGAGTGATCATACTGGGGAAGAGGGAAAGGAAGCAGAAGGGAAAGGCATCGGGCCACCTCTAATGACTACAGTACTACTACTGTAGGGTGCTGGACTCACTCTGAAGGACGCTTATGGTGGCCTGGGCTCGAATCCATGTTATGGAGGGGTTTTGCCTCAAGTCATTCCTCTTGGGGTCGTTGCTGGCCCTGCACTCGTAAGTCCCAGAGTCCTCCAAGGTGAGCCGGGTTATTCTCAGCACACTCACGCCGTTTGACCCGTAGGCGGTGTTTACGGTGACACGGCGCTTCCGAGCACCGTCCCACAGCTGTCTGAAAGACTCTGCCCGGTTGACTTCTGCGTACCACCACTGGATCTCTGGCGTGGGACTCCCGACCACGTCACAGTACAGCTCAAAGGCGTCCCCCGTGAGCTTAGTTTCTGACATGGGCGACTTGACAAACCCAGCTAGAGGGAGGGGGAGCAGGAAAGCAGTGACAGGCCAATCCGAAAAAAAAAAAGAATCAACAGGTGTTAATAAAAATTTAAAGAAAAGAAAAAAGCAAATGAGTTGCAAAGAACAAAAAAGGATTCATTTTTAAACTATAAAGAGACAGTAATAGCAATTCATACAAGCTTTTAGAAGAACCACCCTGGGAAGCTTATGAAGCAAAGGCAGGCTAATTACAAGCTGGGGCAGCCCAGGTGCTGGCCAGGCAGAAGCAAGCCCACTGGAAAGCATATTAGCAATGGGCCCAGCTGGTAGGAATAAGAACGCCTCAAGTCTCCGAGAAAGGCCTCTTTTCTCAGAGCACACACCGTTACCTTTCTAAACTCAGCCAAGTGATGAAAGATAACCAGAAGCGGCAGTAGGTTTGTATGTCAAGTCAGGATCTCTCTTGGGATGGGGGGACACTTGGTAGAGAAGATGTCATTTCTTTGTGAGCCTCAACAAGGAATGTTAACTGACCTACTGGCACCTTCCCTTGGGATTCAGAGTTGAAATTTCAACTGAAAGGACAGCAAATTTTTCTTTCATGCAGGAGTCTACCCTGGGTTCAGATTAGATTTTCCCCACACCCAGTTGTCAGTGACCCTCAGGCACAGGAGGACAGGAGAGTCTGTGCTTGGGGGGCAGCTCAGGAGTGGAATCAACAGTAACAGCAACGACTCATTGCCAGTGAATGAAGGTACTATGTCCTTCATAATCCCATAAATCCATACAAACAGAAAAATCTCCTGAAAAGCCAGTCTCAGAAATAACCACAGTACTTGACAGGATTTCTCCACATAGTTTCGTTGCCTGACTGCTAGAAGCCAGCTTAAAAAGGACGAGAAATGTAGACTGATGAGCTAAGCTCTAAGGTCAAGGCCAGGCCTCAGCAACCACTGCCAGGCACTGCCCAGGAACTGAAGTTGATGCCTACTTCCACTGGCCCACAATTTGCTTCAGGTTACACTTCCAAAAGACAAGGTGGCAACGGCAGAAAAGAGTAAGAAAAATATAGGTTTTTTGAAAAACTTGGAGTTGGATCCACAGAGAACTAAATCACAGTTGCGAGCATGCTGTCTTACCCATTCACTCCACCTCGGTTGTTCAGCATGTCTACCAATTCAGGCAGTGTGCTAAGGTACTAGGCAAGGAGCTAAGTGAGTACTTGGAGTGGCCGGACAACTTCCCCTGGAAAGTCTAGCTCATGAGTCAAGCCTGCCCCTCTGCAGTGAGCAGAAAGTGGGGCCAGGATCTGCCAACATCAGACGGAGAACACATCCCAGAGGAGAGGTATGAATTAAACGAAACAATTTTCCTATAGTCCAGAAGCCAAAGATGTAACAGGACTGGCTAAAAATGAAGACTGTTAAATAAAGAAATTTCTGTTTATATCGACAGTAGTATTTGCTTTCGGAGACAAACCCCACTCCATGGACCCCAAAACAGTAAAAAACAAACCAGATGCTGTTGAGTCGACTGTGACTCATGACAACCCCATTGTGTCAGAGTAGAACTGTGCTCCATACGGTTTTCAATGGCTGATTTTCCAGAAGCAGACTGACAGGCCTTTCTTCCAAGGTGCCTCTGGGTGAACTCAAACCTCCATCCTCTTAGTTAGCTGCTGAGTGCATCAACTGTTTGTACCACCCAGGGACTCCAAGAATGGTAACAGAGGTACTAAATCAAGCAGAGGTCAGGACCTCCAAATTCATACTAGTCCTTCCAGTCAGGAAACGTTCAGATCTGGGGAGGACAGGAATGCACTGATTAACAAGCTGAGGCTAAATGCTCTCTCCGCCTTGAAAATTTCATTCCAAATCACCTCTTCAGATCCAGTGTCAGTTCTTGTAAGGAACCATCTACCAGAAGCCCCACAAAAGCCAAAAAGCTATCATTCTCAGATGCAGGGGAAGTTTTAGAATTACAGAAAGGAAACACCAAGCCCCTGTGTGAAGAGCAGCATATAGTGCTCACCTCCCCATAGAGTGGCATCAAGGGAGCCATGCCTCCTCAGTCAGTCTTGCAAACTGCCGTCTACCCACCTGTCAATGTCAATGCCAACTAACACAAAGGGAGAGGTAAAAGAATCTGGTTCCACTTGTTTTACTACTGGTTGTATCATCAGAGAACACTGGAAATCAGTAAATCCCTAGAGAGCAGTAAAGAGTGTTACTCTATTGTAATATTCTTGACCATGAAGTGGAAATCACAAATGGTCTCATTCTCATATTCTCTATGAACTTCAGTTATGTCCTCTCAAATGCTGTGACTATACCCTTAATTATGCCCTGCAAATCTGTTAATAGGTTTCTTTTGTATTTTTTTCCTGTCTGAATTAGCCTGTTTATCAATCTGTTGTCAGCACCAACATAAAAGGGGTGCCAGCAAGTATGTTCAGAAGCAGCAAGAGCCCATCCAATTCCAGTGTAATCTCAAATTCCAATACCACACAATCTGAAGCTAGCCGAGAAACCGCCTGAACGTTATTCCCAAAGCGCGGAGCTGAGCAAGTCACTCAAACCAACACCACACCCCTGGGCAAGAAAGAGAAGGGAGGAAGGAATGCTGATCTGATTTAGTTTAATTTCCTATTTCTGTAGAGGAAAATGAGACTAAGTCAGAAATGTTCTTTGAATTAGTAAATTACATGAGGTATATTTAAACCAGCTTATTTAAAATCAGAATAAAAACTCCTTAAAACGCTAACAATGAATAATCTTTCTGTACTCTCTTGGATGCCATAATAACAGTTATTATTAAACACATATATCAATCAATCAACAGGTAACATTTTCTGTTACACGTGTTAGGCAATGCACTAACCCAACCAAAATCTGTTGTCAAGTCGATTCCAACCCATAGCAACCCTATAGGACAGAGCAGAACTGCCCTATAGGGTTTCCAAGGAGCAGCTGGTGGATTCAAGCTGCTGACCTTTTGGTGAGCTGCCCAGCTCTTAACCACAGCGCTAGCAGGGCTCCAGGCAATGTGCTAAGCACTTTATATTCATTATCGCACTTAATTCTCAAAACTGTCTTATAAAATAAGTGCCACTGTAATCTCCTTAAAAAGACACAGAAACTGAGGCCCAAAAAGTTAAATACTCTGTCCACAGTCCCAGCAAAGAGTCTTGCCCAGGATGCAGATGAGCCTAAAGCCAAAGCATGGTCTCAACATTGCCCACAACAGTGGTCAACGTGTTTTACTAGGCTGCAGAAAGTTCTTGTACGTGTTTAAAAGTTAATAGGTATGCTTTGTTAGTTACCACATCATTAATTAAGAGTTCCCAGCCACAAAAAGCCAGGAACCGTCTATTGGAATGTTCCGCACACTATGATCACTAACTCCTGGAGCTGTAATCATATTAAAGAATGGAAAAGAGCCTAGGATCAAAGAGTTTCTAAAGCAACTGGGGGGGGGGTGGGGGGAGGGGAGGTAGAGGGAATAAGGGGATGACAGTGAGAAAACAAAAGATGGTTACGGAGGCAAGACTGCCCCTCTTGTTCTGATGATTCAAATGTCCTGCTCTTGAGAAGGCCGGCTTCACAGGAGGAAGGCATTTAAAATACACTAGATGCATTTCTCTGTTAAAAGGCTAGATAAAGGGTAGCAGCTTCAATTTTTACAGAACTTTACAGTTTACAAAGCGCTTCCACATACATCATATCTCATTCCGTTCAAATAATTCCCCAAGGTCCGCAGGACAGATGCAGAAACGGGATCATGACTTGCCCAAGATCACTTACGTGGCTAATCCTTAGAGGAACTGGGACTAGAGCCCAGGTCTTCCAGCTCTTAGTCTAGAGTTCTTTCCAATAAACCAAGCCACCTCTAAACAAACCAACTAGGGGATTCCTTGATAGCTGAACACATCAAAAATCATGAAAACTGATCTATTTCCCTACCTAGCAGCAAGGAAAAGAGAGAGAGAGAAAAAAAAAAAAACCTTCTATCCACAGCACTGTGAAATCACAATTAGCAAGGGAAAGTTATTAGCAACCTTAGCCACCCAAAATTAGCTCCAATTCAGAAGAGAAGCAGCAGCTCTCAGCAACAGCAAGGAGGTGGGTAGCTCAGAGTCTGACTCAGTGCCCTGCCTTTCATTACCAAGGACTTTCAAACAACCATGTGCCCTCAACATGAGCATACACAACTGCTTAAAGTTGGGAGGGCAGTCGAGGCATCTGTTGGATCTCCAGGTCAAGGTGCACCCAGTATTTTGGAAAAAGACTCAATTTCAGAAAAGCAGCCTCCCTTCCTCCTTCCCACCCCAATAATCTCCACGCATCTCATCAGTGACTAGCTCAGACCTTACACAGTTTTGACAAAGTACTGATACCAGAATGTTCACTTCAACAATGATCAATGAGGGGAGCTTAGCGGTGGCGAATGGTTCTGGGGGAGGGAGGGGCTGACAGCTGGGGGTGGAGGGGTGGCAGGCAGAGCACAAAAAATGGAGGTAGCAAAATGGGGAGAAGTGTAATATAAAATTGCATAACGGGGTGGGGGATGGGGCAGGAAGACGACAGCTGGGGCTAGCAGCCGGAGGAAGAGAGGAGCTCTCTGGCAGGAAAACTGGATGTGTAGATATGCACAGAGGGTGAGAAGAAAAAGGGAACACAGAAGAGCAAGCTGAGTCCAAATCGGAAGAAAACTGCTTTTACGTATGCCCTAAGGAAGCAAAAAGCTAGCCTAGCCCCATACCGGAGGGGCCCCCAGAGGTTTTTACAGAGGAGGTTCTCATTTCCCTCCAGGGCATCACTGGTAATAAAGCTAACTGCTCTCCCTTCTCCCTTGGCTGACTACTGTCCAGGGCAGGCCTTTAAACCCAGCCCGCTTCTATCATTTTTCAAAAACAAAACAGCTATTCCCTTTAAGGCCCTCTCACCACTGTTCCCTCGGGGTGGCTCCTGCTGTGCTCTCCTTCAGACCTCACAGGAAAGAAGAGATGACAACCAAGGACACAGCAGCATTTCTCACACACACACTCGCATGCTCAAATCGTATACCTCAAAAAGAAGAAAGACTGAGCAAGACCCATTGACATCTAACTCCTGGTTACAGGGTCTATGATGATTTCAATCTGTCGGAATGGCCCCTAACTGCGCTAAGACTGGAACATACGCAGGCTCTGTACCTTGCTGTTAACAGGAGAAGCGGCTTGTTTGTCCCTACTGTAATACACCAAAGGTAGGGCAGAAGTCGCTCTGCACCCATTCCACGCCTGCCAACCAAGGCACAGACAGGCCTGAGGCCCTGGGAGTGGATGGAAATGGGGTAACCTGATTCTCTGCACCAGGAAGAAGGTACGTGGGTCTGATCTCATGGATTAGTCTGATCTCTACGCAGAGGTGGCAGCAATTACAAAGCATTTTCCAAATTCAAATCCACCACTTCCACAGCTTCCCCTACGCCAGGCAGAAATGACAATGGCTTAAAAATGAAGATCATTTCTACCACTAGCTTCTCAGCCAGAGCACACCCTTTATTTTGAAATTACACCACCCAAAGTAGCCTAAAGGAATCTGTTTGGTCCATATTAACTGGCCTTCAGCTTTAGAGAAACAGGGAAATTTATTTAGTGCCAAAAGCCTATATATTGATTAAAAGAAGCAAACTCTAAAATCAGACTGCCTGGGTTCACATCCAGGTTCCGTCACTAACAGTGTTACCTTAAACAAGTGACCTAACCTCTCTGAGCATTATCTCCCTCATCTGTAAAATGGGGCTAACAATATGAGTACCTCATAGGTATATATTGTGAGGATTAGATAACACAGAAGTTCCATAAATAGCGCATGGCTCACGGTAAGTATTCAATAATGTTAGCTATTATTATCCGTCTCCAGAGAAATAAACGCTGAACAGGCCATGTGCAGTAGACTTCAGCACTGCTCCACAACAGGTGGGAAAAAAGAACCTTTACGTTTGAGATGAGTTTCAACTTGGAATCCAGTGTCTTCAAGAAACAACAAATAATTAGCCTTAACCTTTCAAGTAAAATGAGTAACAAAAGAGAAATGTTAACTGGAGGAGGCAATGAAAAAGGAATGAATTCTCCATTCCTTTCTCTCCTTACAGCGAACTAGAATCGGGAGAGTGGTAACAACACACACACGCGTGGACTCAGGAGTAGCAAACATTATTATAGAGTTGTCAGCCATCAAATCTGGGATATTATCAACACCATAGGAAGCCCAAGAATAATGAAAAAGAGGCAATACAATGTTCTCCTTAAAAAAAAATAAAGAATAAACCAACCAATTACAAATCAGGCTGCTTCACCATGACCTATGCAGGAAACACACTGGCTACTCAGCAAGCCAAACAGTAAATTCACAAAACTTAAGATGATAGTTACACAATTTTGGATCATGTCAGACTAGCTGAATTTCAGTCTAAGAAAGACTGAATTCTTATACTCTTTGAGCAGTTTCTTCAGATACAGAATGGGAATAATGTCACCTACTTTATAGTTGCAAAAATCATGTAACATGTGGAAGAGTTCTGTAAATAGAAGCTCTATGCAAATGTTACTTTAGGAGTGACAAGCATCTGATATGATCCATCTATACTTCAACAGGGATCTTCATTCAGTCCTGTGACAGTGCCACTGACAAGCTAAGCAACCACGACCTACCTAGATCTGTGGGCCTTATAATGACACACACAAAAAGGATAGGAATCTAATGAAAAGCCATGGGCCCCTCTCATCCCAGAAAAAAAAAAAGCACACAAAATTCTGCATCTAGTTTCAGCAGTGTTTCAGACCCCAGGTTTGATACCCTAAGTCTAGGTGGTACTGCCACTGAGTGAGTAGACAGATAGGGGTCTATTAGGCCAAGAGCTCACCTTATAGGGAAATGAGCCATGGTTTAGAACATCTCGGCTGGATTCTTCAACTTCTTCAACCTCAGCCTCCTCATCTGAAAAATGGGGATAACAAGCTCCTACCTTCTTCATAAGGTCATGGACATGAACAATGTATGAAAATCACTTTGTAAACCTGTAAAGCCATGACTGTAATAAGATTGGAGTTTTATCCAAGAATTCTACTCTGTAACTTACAGGACGATCCAAACCGGTCCTGAGTGCTCTGCGGAGGAATCTCAAAAGCAGTGTGACAGGGCTCACAGGCTCACCCACCAGAGGCAGTAGTATCTCCTGTGGTGACTTTTTCTGACCTTTTCCATTTTCCAGAAGAAAAAAGGAATGAAAACCACTGACCCGAAGAATTTAAACATGTTTCAAACAGAAAGTAACATTAAATATGGTAGCATTGCCAGCAATCAAAAAAGAGGATTTAGAATAAATTCTCATTTTTTAAAAACGGTCTTATAAAACTTGAACCTGACACCAGATCTGCAAAGAGAAGAATCAGCTCAGAAGTGATCCTATTTTGCATTTCTTCCTGCACCTCTAACATGTTCCAGGGGCTAAGTAACACTTGCCTGCAATTCTAAATATCCTTACGTGGGCTCTAACAAATTAAAAGCCCTGCTTATATGTTATCGGCTTTTTGGGTTATATGTTATCTGTCAGAAGGTCCTAGTCACCACGTACTTAGTCTGGGCTTTTCTAGTACTCAGATAAACATCCTCATTATCAAAGACATTCCTTGAGACCAAGGCTTCAAACTGGGTTTGTTCCTTTCCGACCCCTGCTGATAATTTACATTTCTAACAAGTTCTTAGGAGATGCTAATGCTGTTGGTTAGGGACGAATTCTGAGATCCACTAGCAGCGTGGCAGTTCTCAAAGTTTATTTTACATAAGGATCACCTGGGGATTTTCTTAAACTGTAGATTCCGATTCAGTACATCTGGGATAGAAACGCAAATTATCAGCCAGAGCTTGAACCTGAAAGAACTGATTCAAAGCCCTGCTTGAGACTAACAACCTGGTTTTCCTCACCCCAGACTCATGGTGAGCCTACAGGACAGAGTAGAACTGCCCCACAGGGTTTCCACTGAGCGACTGGTAGGTTCAGACTGCTGATCTTCTGGTTAGCAGCCAAATGCTTAACCACGGTGCCACCAAGGCCCTGCTACACCAACAGGACTCCAATAATAGATCAGGTCTCGTTTTGAGTCTGATATCAAAATGACCATGACTTTTTAAAAACTAAAAGTGTGTGCAAGTGGGAAAATGTAGTAACCACCACCTGCTGTTAAACTGATCTTTTTAGGAAACTCTAGGAAATTCACTTCATAACCCCACAAATGGCATGAGCAGTATTCAAACAGTTGGTACACAAAGGAAAAAAGCTAGTTTTGCTAACATTAAAAACAATGGATGTCTCACGCAAGGAAAACACACAAAAACCAGTTCTATCTCAAAGAGAGTTGTTAATGAAAACTTGGGTTCAAATAGTGAGAAATCCTTGTATGTTTAAACAAATGCTCATAAAAGTTCTCTTATCCCAAAAGACTGTCAAAAATAGCTCTGGGTTGGTCTAGAACTACATCCAAAATGGAGCTCTGAAGCCAGAAACCTCTTTTTTTTTTTTCTAAGTTACAGCATTTTAGGACTGTGCTTCATTTGGCCCTCCAGTTAGGATTTATTAAAGGCAAAATGAAAACAATTTGTTAAAAAGGTTGAATACTCTGAAAAGCCTTGAGTAATTACTGTATCAAAAACTAACCTAATTACTTTTTTCTGAAATGCACTTGGCTATACATTCAATATAACTTCTGATAACAAGCTCAATTTCTGTCTCCAACAACTTTGCACTAACAATCAGGGCTTAAGTGTTAAAGATAACACCATTCATCTCAGTCTTCCAAAGGATAACGCAATTCATCTCATTCTTCCATCATCATACATGCCAGGAATACGACAGTGAACACAAGCAGCCCAAGCCAACGGCCTAGATATAATCCACGAGATTTTTAACTGGAGGAGGTAGGAAGCTACCCCTGGCAGCCCCCTTTTAAGCTTTTTCCCAGAAACCGGAGTCAAGTTCTTGGCACACGGGGAAATTCAATTTTTGAATCACGTTCCAGGATGTTAAGGTAAAACAGTCCCAGTCTTCCCAGTGGATGAGTTATTTACAAACCATTAATAGCTTATAGTAGAAGCCACAATGAGAACTGTGTTATTTATATTATCAAAGGCAAAACTTTTCTTAGATGGCAAAATCCTAGAGCAGCGATTCTCAAACTTTGTCATACATCAGAATCACTTGGAGGGCTGGTTAAAACTTAGATTGTGGGCTCCCCGCCCTGAATTTCTGATTCAGGTGGTCTGGGGTGGGACCTAAGAATCTGCATTTCTAACAAGTTCCCTGGTGTCGCTGGTGCTGCTGGTTTACAGACCACACTAGGACAACCACTGTCTCAGGAATTCTGAAACTGTTAACATTTTCAACTTGTTCAAGCAGAAAGAAAATAATGGCACAGGAGCCACAGAGATGTTTCTGAAACCATATAAAGATTCTTGGCAGCAGCTGCATCTGTGGTCATATCCCAAAGAAGTAATGTAACAAAAATAATTGCTAAAAAACTGTCACTCAGTATATGACTTCATAACAATGACTTTTATATTTGTTCAGGTTACCAATCTATAAATTGAGAACATGCCCTCAATTACCATTTACTGAGGGCCTGTTTTGCCAAGGACTGTGCCTAGGGATAATGAAGATAATCTGTTCCTAAAGAGATCACAACCTTGCAAGACAAGAGATATACGAAAAATCAAAATTAAATACAAATTATAACGGCCACTTCCATGACAGATGTGTACAACGGGAACATATAACAACACGTACCAGGAATAATTATTTTGCTAAGTGTGCATGCCTAGAAAGCGTATGCATGAGATCTGAGTTTAGCCTCGTCAGGTTGGCGGTGAGTGGGTGGTGGTCTGGTTCTTGGCAAGAGGAAAGAGAGCACAGTGCTGGATGGAGAAGTGGCAGGAATGAGCAGTTCAAAATACAGCTGGAAAACTTCAGTATTTTTTGAGTGCTATTATATTCCGAGCACCTGTTAAGTGCTCATGCTACTCAGAAAAACAAGACAGTCTCTATCTTCAAGACCTCACCATCTAGGGAGAATGACAGGTATCTTGCAGGTTATAAAAAGCGTGTGTCCTAAGCTAAGCAGTTTGAACTTCTTTCTACAGAACAAGGAGTGTAACTGATATGACCTGTGTCAGTATGAAGGATGGACCAGAAGGAAGGAAGTCAGAAAGACCCGCTAGGAAGCCCTTTCAATAATCCAAGTGAAAAATGAGAGTCTGAACTAAGAGTGGCTGTGGGAATCGTGAGAAGGTGACAGATGGAAGGAATGTTTACAAGATAGAATCAACTCAACCTGTTGGCCTTATGGGTAGAGAGTGATACTACAAATGGAATAAGGGAGGACAGGCTGATATCCAGGTGAAATGTCCCAAACTCACTGCCAGAAGTTAATTAGGACTCACAGCGACCCTATAACAAAAACAACAACAGCAACCCTATAGGACAGATTAAAACTGCCCCACAGAGTTTCCAAGGAAGCAGACTGCCACATCTTTTTCCTATGGAGCAGCTGATGGGTTCAAGCTGCCAACCTTTCAGATAGCACCTGAGCACTTGACCACTGTGCCACGAGGGCTCCTTGGTGACATGCCCAGTAGGTAGTTAAAAAAGTAGAACTGGTAATCAGAAAAGAGGTGGAGGCTGGAAACATGCACTTGGGAATTACTAGCTTAGATGAAACTGAAACCATGGGAGGAGAAGAAATCACTCAGGGAGGGTGAGAAAGGGACTGAGAATGGAACTTTCTACGTAATTACGCTTCTTTCCAAATGAGTCATCACTGAATGCACTACACTTTTATTAGGATAAAATATACCAAGTTAGGAATTCATTCCCATCCTTTATCAGCACCACCTTTAAACAGCATCAGGTAAATATTATTCTGCTTCTGAAGGCTTAGAAGAAGGATCTTCTGTTGTTCGTGATGACAGTGACTCCTCAGGTACAGGCATGGTCTCCATACCGGAAGCTCTCAAAGGTGCAATGGACTCTGCTTGAGTAGAGTGTGTCATGTCATTTGCCTTTATAAGGAATTCCCAATTTTTTCAGAAAAGCTATCCATTGGCCAGAGTATCTTTGGAAATGTTTCTTGGTGGGGAAAAGCTAAACTAACACTTATTCCCAACCAATCTTCTTAGCTTTTAAAAATGTATGCAATCTCAGTCTAAAGCCCTAGGCAAAACCAGCTCTCACTATGCAGTGAAGAGTACTGAAAAAAGCAAAGCCAGTATGCCACAGACCAAGTGATTCTCCAGAAAATATCAACAGCAGTAGTAGCTCTATTTTAGATTGTGTAAGAAGTTCATGAGGGAATATATTTACACTCTTTTTGCTCCTTTCTGCTCCTCAATATTTCTGTAAAGATTAACCAGATATGATTTTGAAAATTAAGGATGTGACAGTAACACAGGCAAGTGACCATGAGATTTCTTCAATATTGGTATGAAATGGGAAATATGCTACCCCTCCTCTAGACCCCCAATGGTTTCTCAATTTTAAAAAGCGAGGATACTCTACAGATTTAAAAAAAAAAAAGTCATTGCTGTCAAGTAGATTCCGACTCATAAGGACCCTATAGGATAGAGTAGAACTGCCCCACAGGGTTTCCAAGGTTCTAGATCTTTACGGAAGCAGACTACCACATCTTTCTCCCATGAAGCAGCTGATGAGTTTGAATGCTGACCTTTGGATTAGCAGTCTAGCACTTTAACGACTGAGCCGCTACAGCTCCTTCAATAGAACTACACTGAGTCTTACTGTGAATTTTCAAAAATGAGACAGACTGAACTCCTTTACCTATAAGGTCATACTGCCAATGTGTTGAAACTACAAACTTTCCCACTACTTAAGTCATTATGGTGGCAAAAATTATTTATATGGTGAGATTAAACAACAGATTCCAAGGACTATTTTGTATTACACGCTATACATGGAGATCTGTATTTCTTCCAAAATTTTCAACAACTTATATGGTTATTGTCTCTTCCAGGAATTTTACTTGCCTCCCCAAAAGGGGCAATGACATGAAAAAAAAAAAAAAGATGCTATTAATAATTTTGATGGGGCAACGGGCGCAAACTGAGAATTGTGGTCATCCAATTTACAGGGAAACTGGAGGTTGTGTTGTGTAAGGTCAAGCAACTAGCATGGTGCAATCCCAGAATAAAACTCCAGGTTAATTAACTTGAAATCCTAAATGCAGAATAACGGTGATTTACAAACTTTTCCCAAACAACTTCAAGCAGTAATTTTCCAAGAACTCTACTGATTGTATTTATTCCTCCAAAGCGCCTTCAAAGTCCTAGTTTTGTTTTTCTCTATCAAAAATGAGAAATCCTCAACCCACAGTCTTCTACATTAAATA
The DNA here is from genome assembly GCF_030014295.1 of Loxodonta africana. NCBI lineage: Eukaryota > Metazoa > Chordata > Mammalia > Proboscidea > Elephantidae > Loxodonta > Loxodonta africana. The sequence goes on along the minus strand of NC_087354.1, from coordinate 42,316,777 downwards.
TCATTTGGTAGCTATACTACCCTTGGAAACCCTGGTGGCGTAGTGGTTAAGTGCTACGGCTGCTAGCCAAAGGGTCGGCAGTTCAAATCCGCCAGGCGCTCCTTGGAAACTCTATGGGGCAGGTCTACTCTGTCCTATAGGGTTGCTATGAGTCGGAATCAACTCGACAGCACTGGGGTTTTGGTATACCACCCTTGGCTCAGGTAACTTCCTCATTAACCAGAATCTCTTCCCTTACTGCAGAGTACACAATTCATGGCCCTAGTGCCCAAAAGGAAGATACCTCCTCTCATGATTTCAAATGATAGTATGCAAAGATCACTGAACCTTAAAATTTGCAAAGGGTATTTCTCTATGTAGTAATCTCAGAGTATTATCTGGTGTAAATTATAAACCCTGGTGCAAAAGAGGCCAAGAATGTGTAGTCTAGCATTGACTCTCTAGAATGTATTATCTTGTACTCTGATAGTATTTCAGATATGAACACCAAAGTGTACAGTATTAAAATGTTGTTGTTGTGTGCCATCGAGTCAATTCTGACTCACAGAAACCCTATATGACAGAGTAGAACTGCCCCATAGGGTTTCCTAGGCTGTAAATCTTTACTGGACCAGATAGCCAGCTCTCTTCTCCCACGGAGGTGCTGGTGGGTTTGAACTGCCGACCTCTCGGTTAGCAGCCAAGCACTTAACCATTGTGCCACCAGGGCTTCCACTGAAATGCTAGACACATCAGTTTAAACTGTGACTTAAAAAAAGTTATGTATAGAAATCATTCCATTTAATAAATATATATACATTAAAATGTGAAACCTCAGTTCTCTTACATGTACAACCAGTGGAATGTGCCTGGTTCCTAGGGTTTCTTTCAGCTCTAATATTCTGCAAATCTATATATTAAAAATCACCAATTAACTGAAATAGTGTATATTCTATGAATTCATGAAAATACATAATACAAAACTGTGTTTATAAAAAATAACATTTTAATATATGACTTATTTGGAAACCAGGATATGCCTCTAATTTTGTATCCCAACAATGCCTTGCTGCACACATTATACTTAATCATGTCTATTAAAAGAATGGTAAAAAAATAAGATTCTCATTACCAAGGACTAAGGATAAAATGCTTTTATTAAATTTCAACCTATTAACAACTTAAAACGTACTAGTAGTCATTAGTTTGTTAATGCACAGCATAAAAATGAAACCATTTTTCTTTAAGTTGTGGGGTGTTTCATGACATCAGGGCCATCTTTCTGTATCAATAGAAGCACAGATTCTAGGACGCTACACTACAGTACATTTGAATTTACCATAGATGCTCTGGAGGCTGTTTTTTATTTAGAAAAATTAAATCCCCACTGTCAGTCTGTTTTCTTGACATGCATTCGTTAATCCTGGCAAGCAAGTGAATAAAAACTGAATGTAAAATTGATTTTTGATTTGAGATTTACCTTACAGTTAGATTGCAACCTTCCCACGCTTTTCCAAAATAGGTAATAATGCCGCCTCATCATCAATTCGTACAGGAAAAGAAGTTCAGGTTCTCTGTAAACCTCTAGAGTAAAAAACAAATGAGCAAAAAGCCTAGAAGTCTTTTCTTTGAGAATACAACCTTGGAAAAAAACACTTGGGAGTGGAGGGAGTAGGACATTTTCTAGCTATTCTAAAAAAGCAAGAAAATTTCAAAAAGATTACTGAACCTATAATGTTTCTGAAAGTAATTCATTATAACAGCAGCTAACATTCATTAATCACTTTAGGTGTGTCAGGCATACTGCAAAGTGTATTATGTAATTTAATTCAGCACATAATAATAGAATCTACCTCGTAAGCACAGAGATTAAATAATTTGCCTAATATCACTCAGCTGATGGTGGCAGAGAGGACACAGACCCTGACAGTGTGATTCCAGAGCTGGTACCAGGACACTATACTACCTCACTAATACTTTGTTTACCATGGACATTTAGAACTAAAGAGTATCTAGTATACATTATTCAATCCAAAACATTTTATCCTTGAATGACTGGCATACAAGAATACTCTGCTTCTTTCTCATTCATGTTACCAGTTCAGGCCTTAATCATTACACATCTATCCCCAATTATCTGAATTATCTACGTAGAAATTCTTTGTGGGCCTCTGAGTTTAAAAAGTATGTGGCATTATTAAACATGAACTTTTTTTTTTTTTTCAAAGCTGGCATTCCTAACTAATAAACTGGAACTTAGTATTCAGTCTCCGAGGTGGTTGCTAAAACCACACAGCCCTAAGATCTTACCCCCACCAAGAAGGGCTGAAAACTAATAGCACTTTCAACTCCTTTCCAAGCAGAGACTTACCAGCACACCTCTGCACTCTACTATCACGTTTGTGCATATTCCTGGATTTCAAAACTCTGGGCAAATAACAAGTAGCTCTTTCCCACAAACAAGGTGAAAAGCCTTGCAATTAAGTATTATTTTACCAAGTCCATTTTGCATAGGATGATTATCCTTTGCTATTTTATAGACACTGCCTGAAAGGGATCATCTTTTCTTTTGGTCTCATTTCAACCATAGACACATGTGATGAGTATTTTAACCATTGATTGTACATGTAACCACTGACTGTACATGTAAGAGAGCTGAGGTTTCACATTTTAATGTATATTTGACTTTGCAAAGTATGCACAGACTCTCTTCCATACAAGTATCAAGACTGACCAAGTACATCATGAACCAAAGGTACAAAACATCCTTGTGCAAAAATTTCAGAAGTAGGTCTACAAAGGGGCCATTTATTTCATCAATTTTAAAACCTTGTCTCTCAGACCCTAAGGACTCTTTGGAACACTTAGGGGACTTCTTCTCCCCCAAACAACCCTACTTTGATCTGACAAATTGAGATTCTACTTGGTATTTTAAAAACAAAACTTTTCCACTGCTAAAGTTTGAAAAGTCCTAATCTAACACTTAGATATACTATGGTCCAAAAAGGCTATAATCTACCTGCAGGACTCTTACTAAAATCCAAGTGTTCTGACTTCCTGGTCACTAATGTCGTTATCTACTAAAACTTGCTGCCCCCTCAATCTCTCAGGAAGACCCAAAATTCAATCAACCCTCCAAATCTGTTTTGTTCTCCCTTCATAATTACTTCCAATTTGGACTCTTCGAGCCTTGTTTCAGGTCCTCATTACCTCAGAACTACAAGACTGGGTAGAAATGTGAGGTGCAGGATCAGGTTATGTTACTTACCTAGCAAAACTGTTTCCAGAATGTTTTCCATAAAAAGTGGCAGAGGTGCCCTGGGAATTGTCCACATGGCTAAGACATCAAATGTGTGAACATTAAAGATTTCTGCCAAAAAGCATGGCTCAAGATAAAAATCATGGCAATATACTGTTCTTTCCCATTTAACAAAGCTTTTCCCTGTTTGGAATGAGAAATGGCCTTTTGGTAGGTCAATTTCAGTATCAAGAATTCAGTCATCATCAACATAATTCTGTTTAACTGACAATTAGTAACAACGGATGTATTCTAGAGGCACCATACACATACATAAATGAAAATATCTGTCACTTCAATTAGTATTTTCAGAAAAGGAGGGCTACAAATACCTAGATGAATTATAATTAATACTACTCAGTACAAAGCATTACGGTCTGTAAATGCTATGTGTGTACACAGTTAGCTTTGAAAGGGTACACAACAAAGTACTAATATAACAGTGCTTATTCCTGTTTTTATTCCTGGGGAGTGGGAATCAAAGATAGAAAAGGAGAAGCTTTAATATACTACTTTAAACACCAGGGTATTATTTGAAATCATCATGTAAGCAAGCCCTTTCATAATTTTTAAAAATCCAAGAACTTTTCCCGTTTTTCAAAAAGTCAAATGAAATAATTCTATGCCAAAATACTAGTTAGTCAGTATCCAGCTGGGTGGGTTCATTCATCCAGACTGGTAATATTCCCTCCCGTAGTTAGTTACAACTTCTCTTTGAAAAGTCAATCTGGTGAAAGCTTTGTTAACTTCTAGGCAGAGTTGGCTAACAGTCTTGTGTATCTGGTTACCTCAGGCTCACCTGGTCCTACTAGGCCTGTCAAGTTTTTGCAATGGTGTATTTTGAGAGTTTAAGACTTTATACAATTCTTGAGGTCTTTCAGTGACAAACGGATAGTGTTGTAGAATGGTAAAGTGACACTCTACTAAGACACTACTAAAAACACATTCCACTCAAGCCCTTTCCCATTCTGGCTGTAAAAAGCTACTGAAATACACATACCTGTTACTGAAATACAGGTGCCAGGAGGCTCATACCTCTACTGGTAATTTCTGGGCAATTTTCACTATCACCTAATGCTGTTCCTACAGCAAGAATTACTGCTCTGTATTCTCTAGTGAATTTTTTTCCCTTTAATGCACATAATAATTTGCCCTTTCATCTTCTAGCTATAAAATCTGATTACTCCTAGTCCCACCCCCCTCCCATAACTGAAATTTGTCTACCTGCCACTGGGTAGCAGATTGTATGTTCCATGGGCAGACATTTCAGCATGTTTCATGCGTATTCATAGTTAAGTGGTAGCCTTACAAAGAACTAAAATTTACCAGCCACAGCAGTACCTCATAGTTCACAATCAGTATTCTTTACTAGCCACCTGCCTGGAACTCTTTCTGCCTTGATGTCCTCAGTTCCATCAGGAATTAATCTCCTTTGTGACTAGGCCTTGAAGACTACCTGGGCTGTTCCTGAGAAATAAGGACATTATGACCCTGTGGGGATTAAGAGATTTTAAAAGCATGTTAGAAAAATCCCCACCATCTACAGAAAATCATTAAACACCTACTAGGAAATGTAAAAATACGCAGGAGTCAAAATATGCCAACATTCCAATTCCAAAATATCAGCCAACTAAACTAACCCTTGTATATTACAAGTATAATAGAATTTGCCATCCCTCTGCCTAAAAGTACTCAAATAAAACAAGATAACGAGTTGAAAAGTGCCAAACGTTTATCTAGAAACAAATGAAAATACCAGAAGGGACAAGACCAAGTACGTATGATAAGAGACTAAAATAAAGATAAGGAAAATAAGAAAACAAGACTTAAAAAAAAAAATGTACATCTAACTAACTCTTAAAAGGGACTCAAAATCATCTTGTGGAGGAAAACAAAGACAACAGAAATATAGGGATGGATTACTAAAAACTAAAAGCTTAGTATGCTTAAAACAGCAAGATGTATATGTCTCTTTTAGTATTTTATAAGAACCAAGAAAATGTAGAACTTTCAAACATTTCAGTGGACAATTGGTAGAAAATCAGACTAGTTTCCTAGCAAAAATCATGTTGCTAAATTTCTAACTCAAGCAACAACTATAAAAATGTCACTTTTTATAGCATGATCTAATTTTGAAGGTGTAATAAATTACTACAGTACTACTAGCAAAATTACCTGCCCCATAAAATAAAGATCATTGATACCTGGATATGCTGTGGTTGAAAACTAATCTGAAAGACTAAGAGGTTGATCAATTAAAATAGTTTGGAATCAGCTTATAAGCATCAGGCTCCAAATAAATGGTAGGTAGGTTGTCTGTTAACCAAAAAAAATAAAAATTACTTGCTTGCTTCTATTAAAAATAAGGAGCCTGATATCCCCTAAATTAAGGATGTCAAATTTCATTTAAAAATTCACTATAAAACACAGTAGATTATAAAAGTAAACCAGGATAACTGATGGGTATTGGCAGTAGGGAGAAAACTTTATCAAACACATACCCTGTGCCAGAAGCCACACACTAAGCACCTTATATACACAATCTCATTCTACTTACCTCCCTATGAAAAAAAAATAAAAAATAAAATTTTTGAGGTGTGTATTATTCCTAACAGGCAGATGCGGAAACAGAGGCTAAGAGTTGCCAAACTCAGGTTTCCGATCCAATCTCTCATATTGTAAGCCTTTGGTGAAGAGGATGCAAACTGGGGCCCCACTGAATGTTTTATTTGACCAGCACTGTGTATTTAAAAGCCCAACTTCCAGTGTTTTCAGAACATGTATTCTCAGTTTAGCAAATGGTACTTGCCTAGATCGTGACGTAGCAGGAGAAAAGTAGGGTGCAGAACTCAAGTTCTAGTAAAAAGACCAGACTTAATGGTCTGACTGCTACTGAAGGGACCCCAGAAGACATGGCCCCCAAACTCTCTGTTAGCCCAAAACTAAAACTATTCCCAAAGCCAACTCTTCAGACAAAGATGATACTCGTGAAGAGTGTGCTTCTTGGCTCAAGTAGATCCATGAGACTAAATGGGCACCTCCTGTCCGGAGGTGAGATGAGAAGGCAGAGTGGGACAGGAGCTGGTAAATGGACACAGGAAATACAGGGTGGGAAGGGGAAGTGTGCTGTCACGTTATAGGGAGAGCAACTAGGGTCACAAAACAATGTATGTACACACTTTTGTACGAGAAACTAACTTGAACTCTAAAGTTTTCACTTAAAGCACAATAAAAAAATTTTTTTTAATTTCCTAGTTTCACAAAAATCACAAGTTACTTTTAACACTTCCTAAAAGTGCCTTAAATGTATTTCAAATAAATATTTATTAGTTATGATTATGCTTCATGTTGCTTAATATCATTCATCTTGGAACCTATTTCATTGTTCAGTTCTTATTGTTCTTTATAGCCACCACTCCCCACCCCAACCTCCACCGAAAGAACAGAAGGTAGATCTCTTATACTGAATTATTGACATACACTGACACACCACTGGTTAAAAGACCTTGTAACAACAAAGCTCATGAAACCATGATTTGTCTTACTATTGAAATTTAACTATAAAAAGACCATATTCCTGGTGTGCAGAGTTCGCATCCATCTTCTCTGACCCTCTAAATCTGGTGGTTATAATTCAGCATATGAAAATTATTCTAAACCAAGTAGGCAGAAAAGGGTGTGGTCAAGCACATCTTTACTCATACCCTTTTCTTCTTCCAAGCCACAAAGCCAAGAATACAAACATATTTCAAATCCCTAGGCAAAAAACTCACAGAAGGACAATCTTTGAACCTCTAGCCCCAGAAGCATCCTTATGGGCATAGCCTCAAGACGATAGTGACCTAAAATTTTAAATATTTTAAATAAAAGGGAGAAGAGAGGAATTGCTGAGACCCTCAGCTCATCTCCTTCCTGAAAACAGCTCTAATTTTTAGAAATGAAAAAATTATAATTGAAGAAAACATATGTAGAAATTTGATGTAACCAGACTAAAACATTATATTTGCTCACACAAAATTTGCGATGCAGTATAATTTTGATTATATTAAATCTACTTTAGGAAGATTTTATGCCACAAAAAACTCAAAAACTTATAAGACTTTGTCTGCTAAGTTCTAAATGGAAGGCCAAAACGGCAAAGACACTCTTCTCTGAGAATAAAAATTCATTGTTGATCTAAAATTCAAATTTAACTGGTCATCCTGTATTTTATCTGGCAACCCTACACTCTTCAAACCAATTAAAGCTCTCTACCAAATTATTACAGCACCACTCCCACTCCTAAAGGACAGCTGGGACATTCTATCACAGCAGAATTTTGACCAATAAAGTCTTAGAGGCTACCCAGACCCATCTTAAAGGCTGGACGTGCTCTATTCCTGGTGGTATGGTTTTCTTAATAGCTCACATTTGCCACATAAAAGAAAAAGCCTAATTTCTAACAGCCAAAGGTGAAAGTTTTATGAGAGTCCACCCAAAGACTTCTGTTGTTGCTGACACGGAGTCCCACTCATGGTAACCTTACGTAGAGGCTAACAGAAAGCTCACCTGTCCTGCATCATCCTCACAACCGCCCGCATGTTTGAGCCCACCGTTGAGACTACTGTGCCAATCCATCTCACCGAGGGTCTCCCATACCCTCGTTGGCCCTCTACTTGACCAAACGTGATGTCCTCAAGTGACTGATCCCTCCTGATGACATGCCCAAAGCAATCAAGTCAGACAATGTTCTGTTGTGATTTATACGGTTTTCACTGGCTAGTGAACTCTTTCTAACTTTATACCTCAGTGTATCAAACACAGACTGGAAGAACTTCAGAGTTTAGATTTTCAATAACCAAATATAAAGAAGTTGCTTATGAAGATTATAATAAATGGAATCTTGTTTTAAGTATTATAGGAAGGTCCCAAAAGCTACTTCAGGAGTCCCCGGGTGGTACAAACAGTTACAGGCTGGATGACTAGCCAAAAGGTTGGCGGTTCAAACCTACTCACAGGTGCCTTGGGAGACAGGCCTAGTGATCTGCTTCTGAAAAGTCGGAGCCTGGAAAAACCTATGGAGCAGTTCTAACCTACACACATGGGGTTGCCATGAGTCTGAATCAACTCCATGGCAACAACAACAAAAGCTACTTCAATGAATTCCAAAGTTAATCTTCCATTTTTCTTGAATTCATAATCATGTAATTTTAGAGCCAGAAACACATTAACATCCGACCCTTAAAATTTTCTAAAATCCATGCATTTTGTTTTCTATTTATTTCCAAGATTTTAAAAAATTTTCTTCTATTGAGCCCAAGTACTAAATATATAACAGAAACAAAAGATCCTCCTTATTTTACAAGGTCTCTCTCAACCAGCTCTTTACCCTACTTGTAATAGCTCTGACAATGAGCAAGTGCAAATAACTGTTCTTCTGCTGGTTTCATTAAAATCATCTAATACTGCATCTATACTTCCTTGTGCTCCAGGCCACTGCTCTTTGATACAGCCCATCCATCTCTGGAGACTGCCTAATTCCCTTACTTCATTTACACTGCTACCTTGAAGGTATTAATAGGTAATCACATTCCCTAATGGCTCCCTTTTCATAAGTTTAGCTCCTTCAGGCTTTTCTCAAAGTCTCACTCTATCATCAACTTAAAATGTATCTGTCTTTTCCTAAATGTGGTTAGAAAATGTTTGCAATTATTTGGAACTCAATCCTAGCAAGAGAACAGTAACACTGTTAGTGATCATGTATCAGAATTATGGTACTATGCTATCTGTCTAAGGGTAATTCGATGATAGTTCACTGCAAGCTACTTGAAACCTCTTTATACTTGCTCTCTTCCAGGTAGCAGTCTCCTGGTTTGCATTAAGGCCATTTATTCCATCTCCCTTGGTGAATGATTTGAGATGCAGCTTTAATAACTATACTTTCAATGCTGGAGATGCTGTGCTATTTTTTCCCAGTTGTTCCACAATGGTTCCCAATCTGCTAAACTTGAATAATCAAAAAATCTTCAAGTAAATTTAACATATTCTTTCCACCTATGAATTAAAAAGTATTGCACAAGTAGTGGCCAACACGAGATAGGGACATCTTGTTGCCTTTTCTTTCTTCCAAGAAGCAGTGTCTACAAAAATAATCCTGCTGCTTTAGGATTTTTAATAAAGGCAAATGCTTCTTCAGTGATTACTCTGCTTCCCATCTCCCTCCCTTCCCCTGACTAGTATTCAAGTCAATCTGTACTCACCAGAAATATGCCTCAGACAACAGCATCAGAGTTAAGTATTCAGCTCAGGATAAACAGTAGTGCTCCCAGCCCTGTACTCAACGAATAAACTCAAAGACAGAGCCTAGGGAATAAGGAACACGAGTGCTAATTTAAAAGAAAGGACAACTAAACATACCGGAAAACTTATGTTGTGATTACGATATTCAAATTACTGCAGCTTCCTTTTTTTCCCAAGTACAATTATGAAAAAAAAAAAATCAGTACTATAAGAAGCATGACTAATGTATGAATTCAATAATACTGTATTTTCTTTACTAAGTATGTGCAAATATTCCTGACAAAATTCCTTGTGAAAATTCTTACTGTGTTTATGAAACCATCAGATTATTCCAGGCTAACACGGCATTTAAAAAAAAAAAAAAACTATTCCATACCTGAAAATACTATTTTTTAACCTGCATGTCAAGACCCACTGATGAGTTGTGAAATCAATTTACAAGGTCACCAGTCTTCTTTAAATGAACTCCAGAGTAGGTAGTTTCACAAAACATCAGACATTTATGCATATAAAAAAAAAAAAATTTTTTTTTTTTTATACTTAGTCACAAAATCTATTTCTTTATCTGGGTCACAGATGAAAAGTTTGAAAGCCTTTTCTCTAAAGAGCTTTGTATTTTTAAGATAATTTCAGTACGACTACATGTGAAACATACATTTCTATCTTACTAACATAACCTCAGCTAACTGCACTTCAGCTCCTAGAAATTTTTATAGTTTGCAATTTAATGTTTCAAAGTTATTTTTTAAAAAAGCAGCAAGGATGTGGCTGATAACTTAAAATTAGATGATAGGTTGCCGTTAGATGCTTTCAAGTCAGTTTCAACTCATAGCAGCCTTACGTACAACAGAACAGAACACTGCTCAGTCCTGTGCCATCCTCACAATCGTTGCTACACTTGAGCCCATCGTTGCTGCCACTGATCTAATCTATCTCGTTGAGGGTCTTCCTCTCTTTCAATGACCCTCTACTTTACCAAGCATGATGTCCTTCTCCAGGGACTGGTGGGTATATGGGGGCTTATTACATTATACACTCTACTTTTGTGTATGTTTGAAATTCTAATAAAATGCAAAAAAAAAAAAAAAATGAAGAAAGAAATGGGCCTACCTACAAGATATAAGGAGCCCTGGTGGCACAGTGGTTAAGAGCTCAGGGCTGCTAACCAAAAGTTCCGCAGTTCAGATCCACCAGCCGCTCCTCAGATCCCTATGGGGGCAGTTCTACTCTGTCCTATAGGGTCGCCGTGAGTTGGAATCGACCAAAGGCAACAGGTTTGGGCTTTTTTTGTTTGGTGGCACAGTGGTTAGGAGCTCAGCTGTTAACCAGAAAGTCAGCAGTTCAAATCCACCAGCCACTCCTTGGAAACCCTACAGAGCAGTTCTACTCTGTCCTATAGGATCGCTATGAGTTGGAATAGACTCAACAGCAATAGGCTTGGTTTTTGGTTTTGGCAGATTTTTTTTATAAAAAAAATACAATGAAAAAGTTTATAAATTGAGACCTTTAATACATCGTTACTACAGAATACCTATCTAGGAGCTACCTAAGATGTAAATTAACACTTGGGTTGTCCTCTTCAACTCTAAGGGACAGGTATAGAGATCTTTAAAAGAGACCTGACAAGAGAAACTAAGTCATACATAGAAGACAAACTTCTTTAATGGACAACATAAAAAAACCATGAGATTGGTTAAGTGTACTTGTCTCTTCCATAACCATTTGCTGTGAAGTTGACTCCGACTCAATGGAGACCGCATGTATGTCAGAGTAGAACTGTGCTCCACAGGGTTTTCAATGGCTGATCTTAGGAAGCAGATCACCAGGCCTTTCTTCCCAGGCACCTCTAGGCAGACCTGAACCTCCATCCTTTTGGCTGGCAGCCAAGTGCATTTACCATTAGTACTACCCAGGGACTCAAGAGTCTACTTTCCAGCCCACCAAAAAAAAAAACACAAACCCATTGCCATCAAGTCGATTCCAACTCATAGCGACCCTATAGGACAGAGTAGAACTGCCCCATAGAGTTTCCAAGGAGTGCCTAGTAGATTATAACTGCCGACATTTTGGTCAGCAGCCGTAGCACTTAACCACTACACCACCAGGTTTTCCAACCCACAGAGGTTAACAAAATATCTGTCTACCTAGGAGACATTTTCACCACTTCTTAATGATTTAATTCACACTGGCAATTTTCCCAACAAGTTTAATATGAGATCTCTGTATAACAGACATTGCTCTGCTTTCCTTGAAACAAGAACTGTAGGTGTTGTCTGAAGTAGATTTACAGTCAACTGGATTTCAAAATAGTGTACTCTTCAAAGTCAATTTTCATTATTTACAAAAGTTTTAAAAAAACTACTTAAAATAGAAAATATTATCTCTCTGGACCCCTAACCCATCAGAAGCAGTATCTAAGTCATAAGGTCAATAGAATTTGGAAATTTTAGAAGTGAATTTAGGTATCATTTAGCCCAGTGGTTTTCAAGAACTATCACTAAGAACATGGCATAACAAGTTATATATGCAGGTACACTCTTAACTGCTTTTTTTACGTATTGCATATGGAGCACTGTGTTAGTATTCCGTCAGAAAATTCTGTTGTGTATTTTATATTAATTACTTTTAGAATGTGAGCATTCATTTGGATATGATTAAAACTATTTGTGCAGTTTGGGACCTAATATTTTCTAATAATAAAATCTTACGTAATACATAGAACCATGACATTTTCAGTGATCACACATCACCTCATTTTTACTCCATTGTCCAGTCAATGTGAAGCAATACTTGAGTGTAACAATAATATGAATCAAGATAAAACAAAGGGAAGTGAAACATAACCAAAATGATGTTCTTCTGGAAAAATACCACAAAGCATACCATAAGGCTCTAGTAACTGATTATTTGGTAAGAAAGCTAGTCTTAAAACATTCCATAATTGTTTTCAGAAATGCAAAACAATACCATTTAGTACTTTCAAGTACAAGGAACTTGACACAACATGTTTTCATCAAAGCTAACCACACTCTCCTTTAATAAACAGGTAAGACTCACTTTTTTATTTGAAACACAAAAACAAAACAAAAAGCCAGCAGGTGTCTTCAGAACATTAGATATGTCTCCCACTAACTTACTCTGCATGAGTAAATGTAGATACTTGGAAAATTCTTTAAATATTTAGTAAACCCTATTTCCACACGGATAGATCAAACTAAAAGTTCTGAGCAATCACATCAAAATAACCTCAAATTAATTAAGCTTGATTGATAAATGTGTATTTAGAAACACACACACACACACAAGCAAACAAAGAAAATGTTAGGCTTACTTTCAATTTTAAGTAACATACTAAACTGGAATTAGACACAAATCGTGATTCCCCCCTCCTACATTGAAGAAACTCTTGAAAAACATTTTACTTACGCATTCAATCTTTCAAGTTTAGGTATCAATACCACTGGAATAATGCTTTTATATAGGATTACTGCAATGTTTCACTTTAAATCCAATGAGAAACTTATTTATGTATATAAACCTATAAAGTGCAAGAGTTTATAATTTTACTGGAGAGGGTCCTGACTTCCCAAACGTAATCCTAACCAAGGTTAGTAATTCCACACACACACAAAAAAAAATCCAAACAAACCTCACAAATAAGGTAAAAAATAATTATCTAAGGTGCTTAAAATTAAAAACTCCGTATTATGAATGAACGGCATTTAATTCAGGTAAACTGATAAAAGACAGTTAATGTTTTGTTTAAAGAGGCCAGCTAACAGCCAAGCCGCGTGTTCACAGGAGGTGATTTCTGCACCATCCCTGCTCTATTCATTCTTCCGGACAGACTCTGTGTTTCCAGACGCTCCTCAAAGGCACACTCACTCCAGCGTCCTGCTTCTCTCCTGGCACCCCTGCGGCCTCTCTGCTGTCCCTCCCTCTCCCACAGCCCCACTCTCTCCCTCTGATCCAGACTGTGCTCTCGCTGTCAACGATAAACTGAATGGAATGCATCAGACCATCTTCAGAATTCAACTCCTTCAAAAATTTCTTTGCATACTCAGCACTGTTCTAGTCACATCTGATCCTCTCCGAAGGCCCAGTTTAATAATAACTTTTTATTAAAAAAGACACAATACAATAATATGTTCTCTTTTATTAATGTCTAAAAATATATATGCTACACAAGAGAAAATGTTTCACATCAAAATTGAATTAATGAGCAAAAAACAAAGGAGCTCCATCAAGATAAAATACTCATGAGAATCTGTATAACACATGCTAAGTTAGACCTGTAATGAACTTCAAGTTTAATTTATTGCAAATGTTGGGACTGTGGAACACATTTAAAGGTTTCTGTTTCCCTCTGCTCTTTAAAACCTCGGTATATTTACAGGTTAAGCTTTATTACGTCTGGCAACACAAAAACCCAACTCTACCTCTTTCTAATGTGGGTCCAGGAAACCGCTGGAAAACAAAGACCAAGAGCCAGGAACAGGACCTGATGTAGTAACATGGCCTTTCCCTGCTAGTAGCAACACTTTGGTGGGTTGCCGGAAAGCCTGAACGTGCGGGATCTCCTTAGGAAATGCTTTATTCCAAGGCAGACTATTTCTTCTGGTCGTTTTTATCTTAGTTGGATTAATTATGTCAAAATCCATTGCTTGACATTTGGCACATCATTTGTGTCACAGTTACCACAGATTAGACCTGTCTCCTGTTGCTCCCTTCAGTTCACCCAAAAAGGGGATGCACAACCAATAGCAAACATACCTCTACAATGTACTCAGGGAGGGAAAACTACCAAACCACTGAAGCAAACGGCACCTGACAGAAAAGAAGAAGATTCATGAATCATCTAACGCTAATACTGGCAGTATTACAAAGCACAATGTTCACAACTATCTGGCATCACCCAAGCAAAACTGTTTCTTAAAATTTAGCTTGTTAATAATAAATTCATTAGACTCTTATTTTCCCCCACTCAACAGTGTTAATTATCTAAATTTGTATTTCCAGTATAAATATATTACCATGTTTTTACACTTCACAGTCAGTCAACTAACAATTATAACGGTCCCACTGTGTGCCAGGCACTACATTCGATTTCTCTTACAACAAAAGTATTCTATGAAAAGACGATGTCTGGCCCATACAAAAAAGGTATTTGGTTCACCAAAGACAGTCATGAGAGATGGCAGACAATGAAATGGAAATGTGAACTTCCTCCCCAGAATCTGCAGTTGCCAGCAGAGCAGCTGGTCACTTTTCTGAAAAAGTTACATAAGCAAAAGCACGAATCTCTCTGTGCTGGCCTCCAAATGGCCTACTTACCTTTATTCAAGGTGATGGTGACCAGCGTTAAGAGTTAAATGTTCAATGCATATATGAAGAGAAATATATAACTAATGAAGCCATTTTTCAGAGGAAAATAATAGTAATAGCTAACATTTACTGAGATTCACTACATGCCAAGCAGAAATCTAAGTGCTTTATGGCTACTGTCTCATTTAATCCTCACATCATCCCTAAGGGATGAGGAAACTGAGGCTTGGAGGTAGTAAATGCCCGACACAAAGTCACTCAGCTGCAGAGTAGAAGAGCTGGGACTCAAACACAGAGACCCAAAGCCTGTGCTCTTGATCACCATATTATACTGCTTGGTTTACACTCCTTCAATTTTAGCCTAAAGCTAAAACCTGTCTTAAGAGGGTTATTTTTCAGGCAATTTTCATCCTTTAAAATGAAGTACACTTTTGTTGATACATACAAAAATCAACAACTTAAATAAGGATTTTACTTGAAACTGTGGTCCTACAAGTCTAAACCGTCTGAATGGAAAACAAAATCTATACGAACGAAAGCACTGAATCTCTGTGGTAATGGTCAGAGACTCAGGATTTTGTCTTCTATTGCTTATTTCCATTCACCCAAAGAGGAGATGTACAATCAATAGCAAATATACCTCTAAAATGTACTCAGGGACACCGTGAAGGTCATCTAGTCCGAATTCTTCATTTTAGGAATAACGAAACAGAGGCTTTTTGGGAAAAATAAAAATCTATACTCAATCTAAACTACCAAATATCCAATCCAGAAACACCTAAGTTCTTTTTCAAATCATCATTTTACATAGATAACCTAAAACTCCTAACATTTCACATGGTATCCATTTTCGAAGGACAGTAAGAAAATACAAACTCCATGACATGAGGTCAGACTATTAGCAGTTGAAAACTTGAATCTTGTCAAAAAAAAAAGTTATAGAAAGCTCTAAAATGGCATCCTTATCTATATGAACGTATGAACCCAAACTCAAAAAGTAGCCATTTCTTCCCTGAATTAAATTTACATTCATTTCGGTCAATTACTGGCTCAGCTTCACTTCACCGGTCATGTCACGTGTCTGAATTTAAGCTCATTTCAAGGAAAAGGCTGTATGTACTATGTTGTATTTAGAACACACATCACTGAAAACAGCCAGAGGAGTTTAGGCCTATCCAAAAACCTTGCTTTAGTTGCTAAGAAACTATAATTTCACCGTACTATAAATCACTGAAAGAAGCTATGCCGGCAGAGATCAAACATGTTGAAATCAAGAATTTCCCACCTATTGTGCAAAACAAAACCATGTATTTCACAAATCAAATAGCTGAATTAGTATTAGGCTTCTTTAAGACATCCTGTTAGCACAGATGAAAAATATAAGACGTATCTTTTTTTTTTTTTTATCAGACTAACTCTGCCCTGCCTCCACAGCAGCCTTGTGCTTTGAAGGAAAGCAGGAAAAATACCTCATATACTTAGCATATTCAAGCCACAGACAGAAAAATAGTTCTTTTCTGACCCCTGCAGTGAGTAAACCAAAGCAATGAAGCACACAAGATATTTGATTAGTTCTATTTGGTAAAATGAACACTTTTATATTTAACCAATGATTTCACTGATATATTTTCATGGTACTCTTCAGCATTTTAAGCCCAGTTTCTCCTTAGAACGTTCGACTCCACTGGCTCTATCATCGATTTAAAAAAAAATAAAATAAAATGAAAATCATTTAAATTCCAGCTATTCTAACAGTAATTTTAAATTGTTCTAACACAACAATGAAAAAACACTGAAAGATTAGCAAAAATAATTATGGTTCATTCTCCAGTACTGACTTCTCATACATTCTTTCCTATAAAAATATTTTTTAAACCGCTTAATGGCTGTCTAGTCTCACCTGTGAAAGATCAAAGAAGCCGCTGAATTGTAACTCACGCCTTCAATCAGAATCTATTGCCTAGGTCCCCCATCACCACGATTCCCCACCATTTCTCCATCTTCTCCAAAGAGCTACATTTCAAAATTCAATTCTCTCTTTTCCACTGCACACATTACAGGGACTACTTTCATGCTCCTCGGAAATAATGTCTGTCTTGAAACTTTTCAGATCTCAAAAACCCACTTCCTCCACCTCCCTCTGACCAGCCAACTGCCCTCAATCCCACCACTGCAGTTTCAGCGAAGTGTCCCTGCCGTCCCGGAGGCCCAACCAGTATCATACAGCACTTGCCACAAGCCAGCTCCTCCCTTCGCTCACATATCCTCCCCACTGCAAACCAACACTACACCCCCGGCTTCCTGGATTTTACTCCCTTCCCTTATTTTTTGTCTCTCCCCCCACCCCCATCTCTATACCCCGGCACCTTCAGGTCTCTAATAAATATTCCCCCTACTTTAGTTTCAACCCTTTCTCCCCAACCTCTTTCCTCTCCTTATTTAGGAACCCCTTCCAACCACTACCCTAGAATGTCCAGCACTCCGCCCTTCTTAGCAAATCCAGCCCTCTCCCTCCCATGTCGCTTAGAGCCACCGCTGCTTCTCTTCCCAGGTCCTCTACTGCAGTCACCCCACTCCCTCAGCTTTCCACCCACCTTCCCTCCACCCCCATATCCAAGGTCCCCTGATTCTCTACCCCTCCTTAGGGCTCTAGTACTCTGCTCGCCCTCCCTTATTTTGAATCCTGTCAAGAGACTTACGAGCGTCAGGAGAGTCCTCGACGACCCCCGCTCCCGGGACCCCCGCTCCCGGGACCCCAGTTCTCTCGGGAAGCCTAACCGACACCCCCTCCCTTCGCCTGTGAACACAAATGCCTGTCTTCTGCCGCCTTCTTTAAAAGCTGCGCCCCCTCCCCAGCCGCCCCCGCTACTCCGGCTCCTCACAGGGCTTCTTCGGTGTCCCCTCCCCGACGTGGAGCGACGAGCCCCACGATGCACAGGTCTAAGTCGGCAACACCTCGGGCTCATGTCGGACGCCCCCTCCCCTCGGACAGGCGCCTCCTGTCCGCACACAACGCCGACCGGCATCTCCTCTCCGACCCGCAGCCCTCAGGCTCTTCCCCTGGCTCCGCACCTCCTCCGGCCCCGGACGGGCCCTTCGCAGCCGCCGGGGCCCTCGGCCCCCGCCCGACCCGCCCCCGGCGCCCCGCTTACCGTTCTGAGCGGCGCCAGGCCCTGGGAGGAGGGAGCCGGAGACCAGCAACAGCGAGAGGGCCAGGGCGCTGGGGAGCGAGGAGCCCGACATTCTCCCTAGCAGCAGACGGAACAGCGAATAGGCCGGGGCCGCAGCCGGGGCCGGGGAAGGGAGGGGAGGGAGGGAGGGGGCGGGCAATTGCGCGAGGGAGTCAGCGAGGGAAGCAACCGCGGCTCGGCTCCGTCCTTCCCCGTCCTCCTCCAACCGCCGCAGCGCCCAAGCCTCGCGAGACCTTGGCGCCCGGCCGTGGGCGGCTGATGAGCGACGGCTGCAAGGATCGCGAGAAGAAACGGCCTCGACTAATGCTCCCGCCCTTTGGACTCCGCGCCCCGCCCCTGCAGAGGCTGATTGGCCTAGTGAGAGGTAGGTCACGTGCTGAGGGCGCGCGGCCACGTGACGAGGGGAGGCGGGGCTTCGCCCGCTGTCCTGGCGCAGAGAAAGCGAGAAGTTTGTGATCAGTTTAACCGGAGCGCTACGAAATAAGAGGTTGCTTTAGGAACACAATATATTTTCTCCACACATCGTGTCTTCCATTTGTTAGAGCTCTTGGCTACCAATCTGATCCGTTCGTGGTCCCCTGTGAGAGTCCTGCTATGTTTTGACCCTGAACTTTGAACACAGACGCCCTACTGGTATCTGGCCCCAACCTCTCTCGCATTTCGTGTTTTTCCCTTTCGGGCAAGGTGATGTGCTCCCTTTGCCCGGTATTATCTTGTGCTCTCCTGCCTCCACATCTGCTGTCTCTGCCTGAAATGGCCTCCTTTTCGGTCGTTTCCCATTCCTGCCCCCACCCCCACCCCTCTATATTGGCTTTATTTTAGTTCATAGAATCTCAAGGCCCGAAGGGGTCTGAAAGTTCAACTAAACTAATTGCACGTCATAAACATTAAATTCTACAAGGAAGTTAAGTATTAACTTGTATGAGGACTCTTTAGAAGCGTTGTAATGCAACGGACATGTATTGACATGTGGAACCCAGATGAAAAGAGGGCCCCACCCTAACGGAGTTCAAACCTAGTCTATCGGAGGAGTGAACGAGGGGCAAATGACCGCGTAGCAAAACCACCCAAAGGAAAGGAGTCAGCAAAGCGCTCTGGAGGTTGATTTGTTAAGCGATCGCTACTGTTTCCCCTGAAGTTTGGGAAAAGCTCTTCATATGGGCAATTCTTGTATTACTTTCAGCGTGCTCGGTCCCTGATTGGCAAAGGAGTTTCTGTGGCTTAGTTCATTCCTGACTCAGAGCAGGCATCTTGGGAGTGCCTGGAGTGAAACTGCGAGGGGCCAAATAAACAGTCATGAGGACCTGACTTGATTGAAAGAGAGAGCTTGGGAACCTGGAGGAAGGAGTGCTCGCTGTGGACCCTGCAGTCTCTCTCAAGTCAAAGTGGTCTGGAGTATTCAACAGGAACTAGATAGCTGGACATTTTTAAATGAGCTTTCTAGCAAGGGCCAGGACAATTATACTGTTTTGTTGATTAAGTGAAAACTATATGCTTCAAGACCCCAGGTGTGTGAGTAAGAGGTGGGCATGTATCTTTGGACAAAGGCTAGTCCACAAACAGCCCTGTACAGAGAACTACAGGGCTGGTGGTAACAGGACCCAGATTTTCATTTGATGAAAACTTTGGCTGGGTGCAACCACAATGACCATAGCAAACATCCCTATTTGATCCTTATAACAAAAGTAGAGGGTGAGCAAAGCAGGGATTGTTGTGCTCATTTTGTGGGTAAGGAAACTGAGGTCGAGAGAGGATATGACCTGCCCAGGGTCACAGAGTGTTTGTGGTAATCGTGAATGGCAAATAGTTTTGTTTGCATCCTTCTAGGCTCATGGTAAGATTTCTTTGCCCCTTCGAAGTTGGGAGGGGCATGTGACTTGCTCTGGTCAATGAAATGTGAGAAGGAACATGCAACACTTTCAGGAGAAAGCTTTTCACTTCCAGTGCAGACACTAGCATGCTCTTTTGCCTGCATGGTGATCAGTGAAAGCGAGGGTGAAAACACGTGTGAAAATGAAGCTCATGATGAGTTGGAGAGGGACGCTGGTGTGGAGTGAGCTTCTTGGATCAGGTGGACACTTGAAACTATGTTGGCATCTCCTGCCTGGAGGGGAGATGAGAGGGTGGAGGGGGTTAGAAGCTGGCGAAATGGACATGAAAAAGAGAGAGTGGAGGGAGAGAGCAGGCTGTCTCATTAGGGGGAGAGTAATTGGGAGGGTGTGGCAAGGTGTATATGGGTTTTTGCGTGAGAGACTGACTTGATTTGTAAACTTTCAGTTAAAACACAATAAAAATTATTTTAAAAAAAATGAAGCTTATGTCATTGGGGATTCCTGAGTTAGCACAGTGAGCCAAGCCTTCTGCCAACCCACATTAGAGAGGTACCACTGTAGAGTTGCTGTGAGTCAGATTCAACTCAATGGCAACGGGTTGGGTTTTTTGGTTTGGTTTGTTGAATTAAGCAGAGATATAGGGATATTTGCTCTGATTACATAACCTGTACTATTCTGGTTAGGGGAAAAATGAAACCCAAGTTACATAAACACACCACTGCCACCACCTTCTACTAGCTGGGTGATCTTGGGCAAGTGACCTCATCTCCCTGGACCTAATTTTAATTATCTGTCAAATGGGACAAATGATAGTACCTACCTCATAAGATTGTAAGTGGAATAAAAAACCAAAACCAAACCTGTTGCTGTTGAGTCAATTCTGACTCATAGCAACCCTATAGGACAGAGTAGAACTGCCCTGTAGGGTTTTCAAGGAGCAGCTGGTAAATTCGAACTGTTTTTGGTTAGTAGCCAAGCTCTTAACCACTGCACTGCCAGGGCTCCCATAAGTGGAATAGATGAGTGAATTTATGTACAGTGTTTAGAACAGTGTCTGGTACATAGAAAACGCTCAAATGTTGATGATGGTGATAAATACCATTGCTACTGCTGCTGCTACAGTTCTCACCCCAGCCCTATGTCCTATCGACTACTTGATGCATCTTCCAAAAATGATTTGGGAAGAACTTTTGAAGCACAGGTGTTACCAACAAACTCTCAGAGCCTGCAGTCATAACCAACCCTTTTTACCCATGGAGAAGATGTTATCAAACCCCGTGTTACAGTAGTTGTACTTTAAGTACCCTTTTGTTGGAAAAAAAAAAATACATGATTAAATAAAACTTTCCAATAATTCAGTTATTTCTTTATAAAGGAATTTGGATTTTTTTTTCTTTTAATATTTACATACACTTAAAAATCTCTGTGGTCCAATACTGGGGAAACCAGCACGACTAGTTCAAGGCAAGGTCACAGAAGCTCCATAGATACATCCAAACTCCCTGAGGGACTGAATTGCTAGGCCGAGGGCTGTGGGGACCATGGTCTCGGAGAATATCTAGCTCAATTGGCATAACATAGTTTATAAAGAAAATGTTCTACATTCTACTTTGGTGGAGATCTTAAGAGCCTGTGAGACAACAGCCCAGGCACAAGGACTAGCAGGCAGAAGGGGACAGGAAAACTGGTAATAGTGGACCCAAGGTCAGAAGGGAGAGTGTTGACATGTTGTGAGTTTGTTAACCAATGTCATAAAACAGTATGTGTACTAGCTGTTTAATGAGAAATTAGTTTGTTCTGTAAACCTTCATCTAAAGTGCAATCAAAAAAAAAAAAAAGGAATCCACCCAACTGCTACTCTCCTAACTCCATTTACACTTTCCCTCGTGATAATATTGCTAGCATCTTTCCAATTCAATACATCTAACTGTACCTCTTTACTTTTTGAACCACTACTTTTCTTATTTAAAACAGAAAAAAATTCATCAATTCCAGGAATGAATATGAAGGTCTCTCAACTCAGTACTTGTTCAGAAGGTTATTTCTAATTTTTCCATATTAGAAACAATAATTTCTGTACTTAGGTTTTGCATACGGTATGTCTACAGGATAAATTCTAGATGTGGACTCAATAAATGACCTTTACATTTTGATAAATGATGTCAACCCACCCTCCAAAAAAAAAAAAAAACCCCTGTGAGTGGCCGTCTAAGATACTCCACTGGTCTCACCCCTTCGGGAGCAAGGGAGAATGAAGAAAAGTAAAGATACAAGGGAAAGATCAGTCCAAAGGACTAACGCACCACAACTACCATAGCCCTCACCAGACTGAGTCCAGTACAACTAGACGGTGCCCAGCTACCACCACTGACTGTTCTGACAGGGATCACAGTAGAGGGTCCCGGGCAGAGCTGGAGAAAAATGTAGAACAAAATTCTAACTCACAAAAAAAGACCGGACTTACTGGCCTGACAGAGACTAGAGAAACCCCCGAGAGCATGGCCCCAGGCAACTGCCGCAGTATGACAGGAAACTGCCAGAAATTCAAGCCAGATTCAGAAGAAGACGAGGAACCAGGGATAGCATTGCTGATGTCAGATGGATCCTGGCTAAAAGCAGAGAATACCAGAAAGATGTTTACCTGTATTTTACTGACTATGCAAAGGAATCCGACTGTGTGGATTATAACAAATTATGGATAACATTTGGAGAACAGGAATTCCGGAACACTTAATTGTGCTCATGAGGAATCTGTACCTGGATCAAGAGGTAGCCGTTGAAACAGAACAAGGGGATACTACATGGTTTAAAGTCAGGGAAGGTGTGTATCAGGGTTGTATCCTTTCATCATACCTATTCAATCTGTATGCTGAGCAAATAATCCGAGAAGCTGGACTATGTGAAGAAGAACCAGGCATCAGGATTGGAGGAAGACTCATTAACAGCCTGCATTATGCAGATGATACAACATTGCTTGCTGAAAGTGAAGAGGACTTGAATCACTTACTGATGAAGATCGAAGACTACATACAGCCTTGAGTATGGATTACACCTCGACACAAAGAAAACAAAAATCGTCACAACTGGACCAATGAGCAACATCATGATAAACAGAGAAAAGATTGAGGTTGTCAAGGATTTCATTTTACTTGGATCCACAATCAATACCCATGGAAGCAGCAGTCAAGAAATCAAAAGATGCATTGCACTGGGCAAATCGGCTGCAAGAGATCTCTGTTGTTGTTGTTAGGTGCCAATAAGTCGGTTCTGACTCATAGCGACCCTATGAATGAAACACCGCCTGGTCCTGAGCAATCCTTACGATCATTGTTATGCTTGAGCTCATTGTTGTAGCCACTGTGTCAGTCCACCTCATTGAGGGTCTTCCTCTTTTCCGCTGACCCCGTACTCTGCCAAGCATGATGTCCTTCCCCAGGGACTGATCCCTCCTGACAACATGTCCAAAGTATGTAAGGCGCAGTCTCGCCATCCTTGCTTCTAAGGAGCATTTCAGTTGTACTTCTTCTAAGACAGATTTGTTCGTTCTTTTGACTGTCCACGGTACATTCAATATTCTTTGCCAACACCACAATTCAAAGGTGTCAGTTCTTCTTCGGTCTTCCTTATTCATTGTCCAGCTTTCACATGCATATAATGTGATTGAAAATATCATGGCTTGGGTCAGGCACACCTTAGTCTTCAAGGTGACATCTTTGTTCTTCAACACTTTAAAGAGGTCCTTTGCAGCAGATTTACCCAATGCAATGCGTCATGTGATTTCTTGACTGCTGCTTCCATGGCTGTTGATTGTGGATCCAAGTAAAATGAAATCCTTGACAACTTCAGTCTTTTCTCTGTTTATCATGATGTTGCTCATTGGTCCAGTTGTGAGGATTTTTGTTTTCTTTATGTTGAGGTACAATCCGTACTGAAGGCTGTGGTCTTTGATCTTCAACAGTAAGTGCTTCAAGTCCTCTTCACTTTCAGCAAACAAGGTTGTGTCATCTGCATAACGCAGGTTGTTAATGAGTCTTCTTCCAATCCTGATGCCTGGTTCTTCTTCATATAGTCCAGCTTCTCGGATTATTTGCTCAGCATACAGATCGAATAGGCGTGGTGAAAGAATACAACCCTGACACACACACTTCCTGACTTTAAACCAATCAGTATCCCCTTGTTCTGTCCGAACAACTGCCTCTTCACCTATGTAAAGGTTCCTCATGAGCACAATTAAGTGTTCTGGAATTTCCATTCTTCACAATGTTATCCATAATTTGTTATGATCCACACAGTCGAATGCCTTTGCGCAGTCAATAAAGCACAGGTAAACATCCTTCTGGTATTCTCTGCTTCAGCCAGGATCCATCTGACATCAGCAATGATATCCCTGGTTCTACATCCTCTTCTGAAACCAGCCTGAATTTCTGGCAGTTCCCTGTCAATATACAGCTACAGCCGTTTTTGAATGATCTTCAGCAAAATTTTGCTTGTGTCCCATATTGTTCTATAATTTCCACATTCGGTTGGATCACATTTCTTGGGAATAGGCATAAATATGGGTCTCTTCCAGTCAGTTGGCCAGGAAGCTATCTTCCATATTTCTTGGCATAGATGAGTGAGCACCTCCAGCGCTGCATCCGTTTGTTGAAACATCTCAATTGATATTCCACTAATTCCTGGAGCCTTGTTTTTCGCCAATGCCTTCAGAGCAGCTTGGACTTCTTCCTTCAGTACCATCGGTTCCTGATCATATGCCATCTCTTGAAACGGTTGAACATCAACCAATTCTTTTTGGTACAGTGACTGTGTATTCCTTCCATCTTCTTTTGATGCTTCCTGCGTCGTTTAATATTTTCCCCATGGAATCCTTCACTATTGCAACTCGAGGCTTGTCTGTCAGTTTGTTGTACTGTGGGTGCTTGAGTGTTGCTGTGATGCTGGAAGCTATGCCACCAGTACTCGCATACCAGCAGAGATCTCTTTAAAGTGTTAAAAAGCAAAGATATCACCTTGTGCACTAAGGTGCACCTGACCAAAGTCACTGTGTTTTTGATCGCCTTATATGCATGTGAAAGTTGGACAAGGAATAAGGAAGACCAAAGAAGAATTGACGTCTTTGAATAGTGGTGTTGGCTAAGAATATCGAATATACCATGGACTGCCAGAAGAACAAACAAATCTGTCTTTGAGGAAGTACAACCAGAATGCTCCTTGGAAGCAAGGATGGTGAGACTGCATCTCACATACTTCAGACATGTTGTCAGGAGGGATCAGTCCCTGGAGAAAGACATCATGGAGGAAGACCCTCAATGAGGTGGATGGACACAGTGGCTGGCTGCAACAAGGCTCAAGCATAGCAACAACTGTGAAGATGGTACAGGACCAGGCAGTGTTTTGCTCTGTTGTTCATAGGGTCGCTGTGAGTTGGAACCGACTGAACGGCACCTAACAACAATAACATCGCCCCCAGA
Organism: Loxodonta africana; assembly: GCF_030014295.1. NCBI lineage: Eukaryota > Metazoa > Chordata > Mammalia > Proboscidea > Elephantidae > Loxodonta > Loxodonta africana. Next base: position 42,291,402 of record NC_087354.1, on the reverse strand, counting down.
CACCCTTTTAGCTCAGTAATGAAGTCACTGTTGAGGTTCATCCAAAGATTAAACCAAAGATTAGGCAGGCCTATAAAACAAAACAAAACTAAAGGGGCATACCTGCCCAGAGGCAAGGACAAGAAGGCAGGAGTGGACAGGAAAGCTGGTAATAGAGAACCCAAGGTCAAGAAAGGAGAGTGTTGACTGGTTGTGGGGTTGTTAACCAATGTCATAAAATAATATGTGTAGTAACTGTTTAATGAGAAGCTAGTTTGTTCTGTAAACCTTCATCTAAAGTACAATTGAAAAAAAAATCTCTGTGGTCTGATTTGCAACCAGTCATGGGGATGGCGCAGGCCTGGGCAGCATTTTAATCTGTTGTGCATGAGTTTGCCATGAGTGGGGGCCCACTGGACCGAAGGTAACAGCAACAACAAAATCTTTACAAGTGCAGCTGTGCTGGAGTATAGTTGAGCTCCTTGCAATACCTCAAAGGAGCCCTAGCGGTCCTCAGTGCTCAGGTTTAGACATTTTCCTGGCCTCCTGGGACTGTTAGGAGTTCTGGTTTTTAGTGTTGATAGCGCCCCCTGGCAGGAAGGCCTGTAACAAAGCATTCCCAATTGAAAGAATTCATTTGGGTTAGGTAGTTTGGTGTGGAACATTTGACCATTGGAAGAATGTCAGTCAAAATGATAGTAGTGTCTATCAGTAGAGTTGACCGTGGACTTCCTAATGGTTTCCCCCCACCCTTCTGCAAAGATCTCTGCTTCTTTGGAGCTCTTGCTATTCAGATATACCACCCTACCCGTCTTGATTGCTGCCTTCTTCTGATCTCCCAGTCACTCTAATCTTTTCCCTGCCCCTCCCAACTCCTAGCACAATTCTTGAACTCCATGGATGAATTCAATATCCCTGTTGATGACCTATTCAATACCCTCCCAACCCCTGGACCCTCTCACCTCCAATAATCTCCTCAACTTCCACCACTTCCAAGGTTACACCCTCAACACTTCAATCGTCTCGAAGGACTCTATCTTTGAAATATGAAAATATGATACCCCACTCTCCATTTACCAGTTCCTATTTTTGTTTTTATCCTTTCAGTCATTTGTGCTAAGACCCCGTCTGCTATATTTTTCAACCTCATTGAGACCTCCAATCCATTAATCCCACCAATTTCTTGTTACCCATTCTTCATTTCCTTCCTCGTTCAGTTTAGGCCACTAATAATCATTATATCATTTTAATCATTCTTTTGCCCACCTAAATTTCCAACATACTTTCCTGGAGAAAACACAACCTGACTGAACACTACCGTCTGAAATGAGGTTCCGTGTCTGCACTTGAGCAGCTGAATGTTGCCAGAGAAAAATCACAAAACAGGCTGAGTGACTACATTTTAAATTCATGATCTCAAACCTCAAATGAGTACTCAACACCACCCAGCAATCCTACTCTTTCATATGTAGTAAGCATATATTTGCAACCATGATGGCTGCATATCTTTTATTTCTCTAAATCATATTTAATCCATTCTGAACCCCTTTCTACTGAGATGACAAGAAATTCAGTTTGGTCATTATGAGCCTCCCTCACTACTTCCACGGTAATATGAAATTCTTGGGGGTTTATGTAGCCAGAACGTTACTTTTTTGCGGGGGGGATCTGGCTCTGTTCTTAAGTTTACCCTGGTCGCTGCTGGTATATGTCTTGTCCAGACCCACATGATCCCTTGGAGGTGAATGACTTAGTACTTTCAATTACTCCTCTCACTAGCCTCACCCTACACCACACTCCCTTTCAGTTCATTGTAACAGCTCTGCTTCTTCTCCTCTCAGGTCCTTTGTACATTCTGTTCCCTTTTTCTAGAATGCTCAACACCCTGTCCTCCCTGTCCTTCTGGTATACTTCTCATCCTTCAGATGTCAGCGTCAAATTATCTTAAAATGCAAATTAAAACCATAATTAGATACCATTTCATACACATTTCGTTTTAATAAAATAAAAAATATTGGCAGTGATATGGAGCAACTAGAACTCTCATACACTGCTGCTAGGTGTATAAAAGTGGGAAAACTACTTTGGAGAATTATTTGGCGGTTTCTCATAGAGTTAAATATACATTTGATTTATGACTCAGCAATTCTACCCCATTCATTATCTCCCATGTCCACAAAATTAAATGTTCCAGAATGTGCATAGAAACTTTATTCATAATAGCTAAAACAGGAAACAACCCAGATATCCATCAACAGGTGAATGGATAAACAAACTGTGGACTATTCATACAATGGAATATACTCAGCAATAAAGGGTGAACTACTGATACATGTAACAACATGGATGAATCTCTGAAGCATAGTGCTGAGAGAAAGAAGCGAGACAAAAAAGGGTATATGCTGTGTGATTCTATACATATAAAGTTCTAGAGTAGGCAAAATTAACCTGTAGTGATGGAAACCAGATTAGCACTTTCCTGGGGAGCAGAGGAGATTGATACTTGGGGTATCACCTCTACTCTGATGGCCAGTGCAGGGATGGGACAGAGTAATTCAACAGCCCAGTTAGGCTCTCCCCACTTTTGGGGTTGGAGTCTTATGGCTAATACATAATGCCCTTTGAATCTCCGCTCAAATATAGGAGACAAGGAGGAAGTTGGCATAGGAGTCAGGCAAATGAAGAACAAAATATCCCCTTATAAAGGTGATGTTGGAGAACAAATGGGCTGGCCAACACTTTGCCCCTGGATTTGGCAGACTTATCCATTCAGAGACACTGGCAGTGCAGGAAAACCATAGGCCCCTCACTACCACTGGAAAACTGAGGGCACCATAGAGAAGCAGAGCCCAACACTTGTTCTCTGCAGGCAGCAGGTCCCAAAGGCAAGAGGGAGAGGCTAAGTGAGCTTGTTCAGCTGCTTCTCCCACACTCACGTATCAGAAAACTCACCCCTATACACATAGAGAGGAGCAAGTAAAAAGTGGTCAGCAGTATTACAATAATGAAGTGCTTCTCTGCCCTGGCTACATGTTCGAGTCACCTAGGGAGCTCTGAAAAATTACCAATAGCAAAAATATATCTACCAGTGTCCAGACCCTGCCCCAGAGATTCTGATTTAATTGATCTGGGGTCGGACCCAGCATGGGTAGCAGAGTAATGCACTGGTTCTCAAACTCGAATGCACTTTAGGTCACCTGGGGAAATTTTAAAAATCCCAAACCCTAGACCACATCAGTTAAATCAGAATCTGTGGAGAAGGGACCCCAATACTGATTCCAGTGTACAGCCAAAATTGAGAACAGGTGCTCCAATGCAGTAGTTTTTAAGATTTGAGTGTGCAGCAGAATCACAAGGAAGGCTTATTAAAAATGCAGATTGCTGGGCCTTGGCCCCAGAGATTCTGATTCATCAAGTCTGGGTGGGGCCTGAGAATTTGCGTTTCCAACAAGCTCCCAGGTGATGCTGGTGCTGTTCATCTGGAGACCACACTTTGAGATCCACTCTCCAATGGCTGTCCCTCCACAGAGCAAGTCAGAGAAGTGTTTCCTCTATCAGCTGACACAGACACGGAAAGGCCTGATGTGATAACTTTTGTTCCTGAAGGTCCATGGAAAAATGATCGTACCAAAATCAGTCAAATTGGCCTATGTGGTTATTAAGGAAGGTTAATAGATTCTGACTTTAGAAGAGATAAGAGCTGACCACACTATGAGCCTGTGTCAGAATGCCCGCGATGCCCTCTAGGTTGGTGACCTCCTTCCCAGAGTTGGGAAACTCATTTCCAGTGTTTACCATGTTAGTGTTTGATTATAGCAGACAAAGCAATGTTTTCTCAGTATCGCCCCTTTCTTCTAAGAAATGTTCTGACCCATGTGGCTGTAAATTGGGACATTCCATTTTTGCAAGCTTCTGCCCCCACCCCCACCTTCGTTTAGTCCAGGTGTGGTCGCCAGACTCAAACTAGGCTACCCAGCAGCCCAAGAAATTGTTGGATTGAAACTCAGAAAAGAGAATCAGTCTCTCTCTCTCCTCAGTGGTATTTGTTGTTAGTTGAAGTCACATCAATTCCAACTCATGGCGGCTTTATGAGTGCAGAGTAGAACTGCTCCACAGGGTGAACTTTCAGAAGCAGATAGCCAGGACTGTCTACAAACCTTTCAGTTTGTAGTCGAGTGTTTAACCATCTGCACCACCCAGGATCCTCCTCAGTGCTACAAGCTGTGACATGTGAGGCTTGAGGTGTCAGTGGCCAACGGTCCTGCCATTTGGAAGGAGCCAGTCTGCGAAGAAGGTCCCTGGGTCATGCAAGTGGTTTCACTTGGCTATCAAGTGAGAGGTTGGCAGTTCAAACCCACCCGGCGGCACCACAGAAGATAGGCCTCGTGATCTTCTTCCATAAAGATTCTAGCCAAGAAAACCAGACGGAGCTCAGTTCTACTCTGTAACGCATGAGGTCACCATGAGTCAGGGGCTGACTCAACAAGTCTGCAGAGAGAGAAAGAAGTTTACAAATAGTAAAGATATTTCCGCTCTACTGTGAGTTCTAAAGAACTGGGTATTATTTAGTGTTACATTCCTCAATGTCTAGCATAGTGAATAGCACAAAATAGTGCATCAATAAATATTTTCAAACATTTCATTGAGTTATAATTGACATACAACAAATTGTACATATTTAAACTATACAATTTGACAAAAGTTTTGCCATATTTGTACGCTTGTAAAACCATCGCCATCTGTCACCCCCAGAAATTTCCACATGCTCCTTTGTAATCCCTCCGCCTCTTGCCCTTGGTCAACAACTGATCTGTTTTCTGTCGCTAGAAATCAGTTTGCATCTTCTAGAGTTTTATATAAATGGAATCATACAATATTGTTTTGATCTTTTACTCAGCATAATAATTCTGAGATTCATCCAGGTTGTTGCGTGTATCGATAGTTTGTTCCTTTTTATTGCTGAGTAGTATTCCATTGTGGCAATATATCACACTTTGCTTATCCGTTCCTCTGTGGATGGACATTTGGGTTCTTTCTAGCTTGTAGCTATTACAAATAAAGTGAGTGTTCCAGTTCCTCCATGTCAACATTTGGTATGGTCAGTCTTTTAAATGTTAGCCATTCTAATAGATATGTAGTGGCATCCCACTGTGGTTTTAGTTTGAATTTCCCTAATGATTAGTGATGTTGAATATTTTCTCATGCACTTAATTTGCAACCACTATATCTTCTTTGTTGAAATATTTGTTCATAGCTTTTGCCCATTTTTAATCTTGGTTGCTTGTTGTCTTATTACTGAACCGTAAGTTATTTATATATTCCAAATATGAACCTTGGTCAGATATTTATTTTACAGATATCCTCTCCCATTCTTTATCATGCTTTTCATTTTTATAACAGTGTCTTTTGAAGAGCAAAAGTTTCAGTGATTGATAGAACACGTAGAAGGCATGTGAGGACATAGAAGACTTGAACAACACCATCTACCAACTAGACCTAATAACAGCAATAGGACACTCTACACAATAATAGCAGAATACACGATCTTTCTGATTGCACATGAAGCACCACTAAGATAGACTGTGTTCTGGGATATAAAACAAGTCTCAATAAACTTAAAAGTATTGAAATCATACAAAGCATATTCTCTGACCACAAAGGAAACATATAGAAATCAATGAGAGAAAGATATCTGGGAAATCCTCCAAGTAATTGAAAATTGAACAGCACATTTTTAAGAAATTATGATGGCACTTTAAAAACATTTTGAGTAGTCAATTTCCTTTTAAAGAGATTAAAAGCTTGAAAATATATATATTTTTTAATATTAATATCTATGTATTTACCATTTCCAGTATTGTTCATTCTTACATGTAGATCTAAATTCCCAACTGCTATCAATTTCCTTCCGCCTGAAGGACTTCTTTAACATTTGTTAAAGTACAGGTTTGATGGTGATGAATTCTCTAAGCTTATGTTTATTTGAGAATGTCTTTACTTTGCCCTCTGTTTTAAAAGGTGTTTTTGGTGGTTATAGAATTCTAAATTGTGAGATTTTTTTTTCTCAAATTTTCAAGGATATCATTCCATCATGTTCCGACTTGCATGGAACCCTATGTACAACAGAAGGAAACACTACCCAGTCCTGTGCTATCCTCACAATCGTTGTTATGCTTGAGCCCATTGTTGCAGCCACTGTGTTAAACCATTCTGTTGAGGATCTTCCTCTTTTTTGCTGACTCTTTAATTTACCAAGCATGATGTCCTTCTTCAGGGACTGCTCCCTCCTGATAACATGTCCAAAGTATGTGAGATGAAACCTTGCCATCCTTGCTTCTAAGGAGCATTCTGGCTGTACTTCTTCCAAGACAGATTTGTTTGTTCTTCCCACAGTCCATATTTTCAATGTTCTCCCCCAACATCGTAATTCAAAGGCATCAATTCTTCGGTCTTCTTTATTCATTGTCCAGCTTCTGCATGCATGTGAAGCGACTGAAAACACTATGGCTTGGGTCAGGCCCACCATAGTCCTTAAAGTGACATCTTTCCTTTTTAACACTTTAAAGAGATCATTTGCAGCAGATTTGCCCAATGCAATGCGTCATTTGATTTATTGGCTGCTGCTTCTGTGGGCGGTGATTGTGGATCCAAGTGAAACGAAATCCTTGACAACTTCAATATTTCTCTGTTTGTCATGCTGTTGCTTATTGGTCCTGTTGTGAGAATTTTTGTTTTCTTTATGTTAAGCTGTAATCCATACTATAGTCTTTGATCTTCATTAGTAAGTGCTTCAAGTCCTCTTCCCTTTCAGCAAGCAAGGTTGTGTTCTCTGCATATTGCCTTGTTCTGCTCTGTTCAAATGACTGCCCACAGGATCTGCATGGGCACAATTAAGTGTTCTGGAATTCCCATTCTTCAAAATGTTATCCATAATTTGTCATGATCCACACAGTTAAATGCCTTTGAATAGACAATAGCAAAAAGCTGGAAGCAACCAAGGTGTCCATCAATGGATGAATGGTTAAATAAATTGTGGTATACTCACACAATGGAATACTACGCATCGATAAAGAACAGTGACGAATCTGTGAAACATTTCATAACATGGAGGAACCTGGAAGGCATTATGCTGAGTGAAATCAGTCAGAGGCAAAAGGACAAATATTGTATAAGACCACTATTATAAGATCTTGAGAAATAGTATAAACTGAGAAGAACACATACTTTTGTGGTTACGAGGGGGGGAGGGAGGGAGGGTGGGAGAGGGTTTTTTACTGATTAATTAGTAGATAAGAACTGCTTTAGGTGAAGGGAAGGACAATACTCAATACGTGGAAGGTCAGCTCGAATGGACTGGACCAAAAGCAAAGAAGTTTCTGGAATAAAATGAATGCTTCAAAGGTCAGCAAAGCAAGGGCAGGGGTTTGGGGACCATGGTTTAAGGGGACTTCTAAGTCAATTGGCAAAATAATTCTATTATGAAAACATTCTGCATCCCACTTTGAAATGTGGCGTCTGGGGTCTTAAATGCTAACAAGCGGCCGTCTAACATGCATCAATTGGTCTCAACCCACCTGGAGCAAAGGAGAATGAAGAACACCAAGGTCACACGACAACTAAGAGCCCAAGAGACAGAAAGGGCCACATGAACTGGAGACCTACATCATCCTGAGACCAGAAGAACTAGTTGGTGCCTGGCCACAATCAATGACTGCCCTGACAGGGAGCACAACAGAGAACCCCTGAGGGAGCAGGAGATCAGTGGGATGCAGACCCCAAATTCTCATAAAAAGACCATACTTAATGGTCTGACTGAGACTGGAGGAATCCCGGTGGTCATGGTCCCCAAACCTTCTGTTGGCACAGGACAGGAACCATCCCCGAAGACAACTCAGCAGACATGAAAGGGACTGGACAGTGGGCGGGTGAGAGATGCTGATGAAGAGTGAGCTAATTAGATCAAGTGGTCCCTTGAGACTGTGTTGGCATCTCCTGTCTGGAGGGGGGATGGGAGGATAGAGAGAGTTGGAAGCTGGCAAAATTGTCACGAAAGGAGAGACTGGAAGGGCTGACTCATTAGGGGGAGAGCAAGTGGGAGTACGGAGTAAGGTGTATATAAACTTATATGTGACAGTCTGACTTGATTTGTAAACGTTCACTTGAAGCTCAATAAAAGTTAATAAAAAAAAAAGTCGCTGGAATAAAAAAAAAGTCACTTGATTGGAAAAAAAAACACAGGGAAACGTCTTTCTGGTGTCCTCTGCTTTCAGCCAAGATCCATCTGACATCAGCAATGATATCCCTTGTTCCACATCCTCTTCTGAATCCAGCTTCAGTTTCTGGCAGTTCCCTGTCAATGTACTGCTGCAACTGCTTTTGAATGATCTTCAGCAAAATTTTACCTGTGTGTGATATTAATGATATTGTTCGATAATATCTGCATTCTGTTGGGTCATCTTTCTTTGGAATGGGCACAAATATGGATCTCTTCCAGTTGGTCGGCCAGGTAGCCGTCTTCTAGATTTCTTGGCATAGATGAGTGAGCACTTCCAACACTGCATCCATTTGTTGAAACATCTCAATTGGTATTCCATCATTTCCTGGAGCCTTGTTTGACACCAATGCCTTCAGTGCAGCTTGCACTTCTTCCTTCAGTACCATCAGTTCTTGATAGTATGCTACCTCCTGAAATGGCTGAACATCAACCAATTCTTTTTGGTACAGTGACTCTGTGTATGCCTTCCATCTTCTTTTCATGCTTTCTGTGTCATTTAATATTTTTCTATGGAAACTTTCAATATTGCAACTTGAGGCTTGAATTTTCTCTTCAGTTCTTTCAGCTCGAGAAATGCCAAGCGTGTTCTTCCCTTTTGATTTTCTAGCTCTAGGTCTTTGCACATTTTATTGTAAGACTTTATTTTGTCTTCTTGAGCCACCCTTTGAAATCTTCAGTTCAGATCTTGCTTCATCATTTCTTTCTTTGACTTTAGCTACTCTCTGTTCAAGGGCAACTTTCAGAGTCTCTTCTGACATCCATTTTGGTCTTTTCTTTCTTTCTTGTCTTTTTAATGACCTCTTGCTTTCTTCATGTATGTATGAAGTCCTTGATGTCATTCCACAATTCATCTGGTCTTTGATAATTAGTGTTTAATGAGATGATCTCTAAATTCAGGTGGAGTACACTCAAGGTCATACCTTGGCTCTTGTGGACTTTTTCTAATTTTCTTCAGTTTCAGCTTGAACTTCCCTATGAGCAACTGATGGTCTGTTCCGCAGTCAGGCCCCTGGCCTTGTTCTGACTGATGATAGTGAGCTTTTCCATCATCTCTTTCCACACATATAGTCAATTTGATTCCTGTGTATTTCATCTGGTGAGGTCCACGTGTATAGCAGCCATCTATGTTGTTGCAAAAAGGTATTTGCAATGAAGAAGTCATTGGTCTTGCAAAATCCTAGCATGTGAACGCCAGTGTCTTTTCTATCACCAAGGCCATTTTTTTCAACTACTGTTCCTTCTTTGTTTCCAACTTTCACATTCCAATCACCAGTAAGCATCCATGCGTCTCAATTGCATGTTTGATCAATTTCAGACTTCAGTAGTTGGTAAAAATCTTCAGTTTCCTCGTGTTTGGCATTAGTGGTTGATTCATATATTTGAATAATAGTCATATTAACTTGTCTTTCTTGTAGGCATATGGATACTATCCTATCATTGGCAGTGTTGTACTTCAGGATAGATCTTGAAATGTTCTCTTTGACAATGAATACAATACCATTCCTCTTCAATTTGTCATTCCTGGCATAGTATACCATATGATTGTCTGGTTCAAAATGGCCAATACCAGACCATTTCTGATGAGTAGTCTACTGTAATTCTTTTCCTTGTTCCTTTTAATATGGCATGCCTCTTTTTCTCTAGCTGTTACTAAAATTTTCTCTTTATCACTGGTTTTCAGCAATTGCGTTATAATGTGTCTTGGTATTTATTGTTTTCTTTATGTTTCTTCTGCTTGGAGTTCACCGAACTTCATGGATCTAGAAGGTTATAGCTTTCACCAAATTTTGAAAATTTTAAGTACTATTTCTTCAAATAGTTTCCTGTCCCTTTCCACTCTGCTACTCCACTCTAGTACTCCAGTTGCCCTTATTTTAGAGCACTTGATATTGTCTTATAGGATCACTAGTCTCTCCATTTTTCCAGTGCTTTTTCCTCCCTCTGTATGCTTCATTTTGCATAGTTTTTATTGCTATGTCTTCACATCCACTCATCTCTTTTGTCTACAGTGTTTAATTTGCTCTGAATCCAACCCTGTGTGGATTTCATTTCAGGTAATTGCATTTTTCATCTCTAGTTGTTCCGTCTGGGCCTTTTTTATAGTTTTCATTTGTTCTTTCATTATTTTCATGTCTTTCTTTCCATTTTGATCATAGTTATAAGACTTAAATAGCTATGTTAAAGCCCTTGTCAGCTAATTCCATCATTTCTGTCATTTCTGGGTCTGTTTCTATTGATCAGTTTATCTGCTGGTTATGGTCATTCTTTCCTGCTTATTGGCATGCTTGGTGGTTTTTCATTGGTAAAATCTACCTTGTCGAATGCTGCATTTTGTTATATTTCTTTGAAGAGTGTTGGGCTTTGTTTTGGCATACAGTTAAGTTATTGTGGATCAGTTTGATCCCTTCGAGGCTTGCTTTTCTGTGTTGTTATGGTATCAAAGCAGCAATTTTTCTAGTGCTTATTTAGATCCTCTACTAAGTTTACTAAGGCATATATCTTCTGAGGACTCTATTCAATGTCCCATATATTAAAAGGTCTCTTCACTCTGGCTAGTCGGAACCCGAACTAGTCCCAGCTGTGTATGAGCTCCAGAATTGTTTGGCCTACTGCTTTCTAATAGTTCTTTTCCAAACTTCCTGAATTCCACCCTAAGCATATGCAGATCAGCCCTCAGCCAAAGAGCCATCCAGAGGATCCCTCTGCAGCTCTCTGGAGCTCTGTGTATGTACAGCTTCATCCTTTCTAGTACACCACCCAACAAATTCTAGCCACATCAGCTTACCTAAATTCCAGTCTGCCTTCTCAATTCAGCAAGACTGATTCTGTTTGGGTTTTCTCTCCCTGCACTGTAGCCAGGGCACTGTCTCCAGGCAATAAGCTAGAGCAATCATAGGGCTCACATTGTTTCCTTTCTCTCAGGGATCACAGCCTGTGCTGCTGTGTTGTTTCGTATTTTTTGCTCTTTTCTAGGTGTTTTTTTTTTTTTTTAATAAAGGAACAGTGATTTTTGTAGCACTTAATTCTTAATAGGAGGAAGCAGATGTTAGAGTCAACCGATTTCCGGTATTTCTCTTTTGGTTCTAAAGTTAGTTCTATAACTCTAAAAAATACACTTGAGCTAATTTTTTAAAAATATATCAACCTCCTGGTACGAAGAATGAAGATTTAGCTCACTTACACTATCTTCAAACAGAACAAGGGGATACTGCATGGTTTAAAGTCACGAAAGGTGTGTTCAGGGTTGTATCCTTTCACCGTACTTATTCAAATCCATACGCTGAGCAAATAATCAGAGAAGCTGGAATATATGAAGAATGAAGCATCAGGATTGAAGGAAGACTCATTAACAACCTGTGATATGCAGATGACACAACCTTGCTTGCTGAAAGTGAAGAGGACTTGAAGCCTTTACTGATGAACATCAAAGACCACAGCCTTCCGTATGGATTACGCCTCAACATAAAGAAAACAAAAATCCTCACAACAGGACCAATAAGCAACATCATGATAAATGGAGAAAAGATTGAAATTGTCAAGGATTTGATTTTACTTGGATCCATGATCAACGCCCATGGAAGCAGCAGTCAAGAAATCAAATGATACATTGTATTGGGTAAATCTGCCGCAAAGGTCCCTTTAAACTGCTTAAAAGGAAAGATATCACTTTAAGGACTAAGGTGGGCCTGACCCAAGCCATAGTGTTTTCAGTTACCTCATATGCATGTGAAAACTGGACAATGAATAAGGAAGACTGAAGAAGAATTGATGCCTTTGAATTATGATGTTAGCGAAGAATGCAAATATACCACGGACTGCCAGAAGAAAGAACAAATCTGTCTTGGAAGGAGTACAGCCAGAATTCTCCTTAGAAGCAAGGATGGCAAGACTTCGGCTCACATACTCTGGGTATGTTATCAGGAGGGACCAGTCCCTGAAGAAGGTCATCATGCTTAGTAACTTAGAAGGTCAGCAGATAAGAGGAAGACCCTCAATGATGTGGATTGACACAGTGGCTACAACAATGAGCTCAAACATAGCAACTATTGTGAGGATGGTGCAGGACGAGGCAGTGTTTTGGTCTGTTGTACATAGGGTCGCTATGAGTCAGAATCAACTCCATGACACCTAACAACAACACTACCTTCTACCTTTCTCCCTCCCTCTTCCCAGTATGAATAGTTAACACTGATTTTCTTGTTGTTCTTCACTTTTTTTAGCGTGTAATTTTAAATAATATACTTGAAAATATATTTCTCACTGCATCATCTTTTGATAGTATCTTTGGATTCTCTATCACTATGTAAAATGACGTTATTAGCATCCTTTCATTTCTATTTCCTGGCTTCCAACTTCCAACTTACTTATAAGCTGTACCTTTCGTTTTCCCGTTGCTGTGGTTGATATCATTTATGTTTAGTTGTGTAAAGACATTTAAATTTTCTGTGCTTTGTCCATAGATTTGATCCCCAAAGTTGAAAACTAATAAATATCATTTATATTATTATAGTTAGGAAAATATTGTTGCTGCAGAGGCAAGCTGTGCAATCAAATTATATGTCTTTCTCTATGAGATCAATGATGTGAACCCATGATAGTTGAAGGAAGTCAGGTCAAATGGATTCTCCTTTGTCTCATATTTGGACTATGACTTTGTCATATGCATTTTCTTCTAGAATTTCTAATTCTGTCATCTTGTTGAGAAAAATAATATAATCCCATCACTTAATCCTTCCAGCTTCTTACCTACTGTTTTTGTTTGGAATCTGTCCTACTCTTCTTTTTAGAGCCCATAATATGTTATTCTAAAATGAAGTGATTGGCTTCTTCACCTGCTGCACTGTGGTCTTAGTGAGACTTCTTTCCACTTGGTGAACCCTACGTATAGCAAGCACTAAAGTGAACACTGGTGAATTCCCCATTTCACATTCTACCCGGATGATGAGTCCAGTTCAACAATGATAATCGCTTTGCCAGCATTTGGCTCAGAAATGTGACTCAGTTCTGACCAATGAGACATGAAGAGAAATTTGCAAGAGGGCTTCTGAAAAAAGTTTCTTTGTTCCTAAGGAAAAAAAGAACACAGAAAAAGAAAGTCCTTTTTCTTCCTCTGGACGTTGCCATATCTGGACAGGACAAATGAAATTGTAGTAGCCATCTTGGTATCAGCTTGAGGACAAAGCGAATGTCAAGGGAGGCAGAGCAGAGAGGAAGAAAGAACCTGGTCTCCAGATGATATCACAGAGCCAGTGAATCAACTAATTCTGGAAGCCCTACATCCAGACTTTGTTTCCTTATTGCTTAAGGTAGATTTTTGTTTCTTAGAGCCAAAATATTTTTTTTAATGTGGGAAACAATGTTCGTTCCCTACCTAATAGCTTTTCTTCCTTTCTTTATTACTACACTGCACTATTCTTTGGGGGAGGGGGGTAGGAAGGAGGTGAGTAGTATGTTCAGCTAAAAAGCGTTTATTTCTTCAGATTCCTTTTCAGCTAGGGATGGCCATATGACCCATCTAATCCTAGCTATCCTCCACGTGTTTGTCAGTTTGTCGTACTGTGGGGGCTTGTGTGTTGGTGTGATGCTGGAAGCTATGCCACTGGTATTCAGATACCAGCAGGGTCACCCATGGAGGCCAGGTTTCAGCTGAGCTTCCAGACTAAGACAGACTAGGAAGAAGGACCCGGCAGTCTACTTCTGAAAAGCATTAGCCAGTGAAAACCTTATGAATAGCCGCAGAACATTGTCTGATATAGTGCTGGAAGATGAGCCCCCCAGATTGGAAGGCACTCAAAAGATGACTGTGGAAGAGCTGCCTCCTCAAAGTAGAAGTTGACCTTAATGACGTGGATGGAGTAAAGCCTTCAGGAGCTTCATCTGTTGATGTGGCATGACTCAAAATGAGAAGAAACAGCTGCTAACCTCCATTAATAATCAGAACCTAAAATGTATGAAGTATGAATCTAGGAAAATTAGAAATCATCAAAAATGAAATGGAACACATAAACATCAATATCCTAGGCATTCGTGAGCTGAAATGGACTGGTATTGCCCATTTTGAATCGGACAATCATATAATACAAAGTAAAGTATTATAATGACATGTGCAAAGAGCTGGAGATGGAAAACCAAAAGGGAAGAACATGCTCAGTGTTTCTCAAGCTGAAAGAACTGAAGAAAAAATTCAAGCCTCAAGTTGCAATAGTGAAGGATTCCATGGGGAAAATATTAAATGATGCAGGAAGCATCAAAAGAAGACGGAAGGAATACACAGTCACTGTACCAAAAAGAATTAGTTGATATTCAACCATTTCAAGAGGTGGCATATGATCAGGAACCGATGGTACCGAAGAAAGAAGTCCAAGCTGCTCTGAAGGCATTGGTGAAAAACAAGGCTCCAGGAATTGGTGGAATATCAATTGAGATGTTTCAACAAACGGATGCAGCGCTGGAGGTGCTCACTCGTCTATGCCAAGAAATATGGAAGATAGCTTACTGGCCAACTGATTGGAAGAGATCCGTATTTATGCCTATTCCCAAGAAAGGTGATCCAACCAAATGTGGAAATTATAGAACAATATCATTAATATCACATGCAAGCAAAATTCTGCTGAAGATTATTCAAAAACGGCTGCAGCAGTGTATCAACAGGGAACTGCCAGAAATTCAGGCCAGTTTCAGAAGAGGACGTGGAACCAGGGATATCATTGCTGATGTCAGATGGATCCTGGCTGAAAGCAGAGAATACTAGAAGAATGCTTACCTGTGTTTTATTGATTATGCAAAGGCATTTGACTGTGTGAATCATAACAAACTATGGATAACACTGCAAAGAATGGGAATCCCAGAACACTTAATTGTGCTCATGAGGAACCTTTACATAGATCATAGAGGCAGTTGTTCAGACAGAACAAGTGGATACTGATTGGTTTAAAGTCAGGAAGTGTGTGCATCAGGGTTGTATTCTTTCACCATACCTATTTAATCTGTATGCTGAACAAATAATCTGAGAAGCTGGACTATATGAAGAAGAACGGGGCACCAAGATTGGAGGAAGACTCATTAACAACCTGCGTTATGCAGATGACACAACCTTGCTTGCTGAAAGTGAAGAGGACTTGAAGCACTTACTGTTGAAGATCAAAGACCACAGCCTTCAGTATGGATTATACCTCAACATAAAGAAAACAGTAATCCTCACAACTGGACCAATGAGCAACATCATGATAAACGGAGAAAAGATTGAAGTTGTCAAGGATTTCATTTTACTTGGATCCACAATTAACAGCATGGAAGCAGCAGTCAAGAAATCGGTCAAGATGCATCGCATTGGGCAAATCGGCTGCAAAGGACCTCTTCAAAGTGTTGAAGAGCAAAGATGTCACCCTGAAGACTAAGGTGCGCCTGACCCAAGCCATGGTATTTTCAATCGCATCATGTGCATGTGAAAGCTGGACAGTGAATAAGGAAGACCGAAGAAGAGTTGACACCTTTGAATTGTGGTGTTGGCGAAGAATATTGAATACACCATGGACTGCCAAAAGAACGAACAAATCTGTCTTAGAAGAAGTACAACCAGAATGCTCCTTAGAAGCAAGGATGGCGAGACTGCGCCTTACATACTTTGGACATGTTGTCAGGAGGGATCAGTCCCTGAAGGACATCATGCTTGGCAGAGCACAGGGTCAGCGGAAAAGAGGAAGACCCTCAACGAGGTGGATTGACACAGTGGCTGCAACAATGAGCTCGAGCATAACAACGATTGTAAGGATGGCGTAGGACCGGGCAGTGTTTCGTTCTGTTGTGCATAGGGTTGCTGTGAGTCGGAACCGAGTCGATGGCACCTAACAACAACGACAATCCTAGCTAAAGAGATGTAAATGGAAATTTCTGATATAGATTTGATCCCCATGTTTTTAATGGGAATAGATTTAATTGTTACACTTCTTCCTTCCTGGTTCTAGCCTGGAATGGAGACATGATGCTTGGAGTTACTGCAGCCATCTTATGACAAAGAAGATGGAAAACAAATCCTAAAGCTGGCATAACTGGAAATTAGTAGGAGCCTAGAAACTTTATGATATCCCTGAACTGCTGTACCAACATAAGTTGCCTATAACTAGACTTTTTGTTATGTGAGAAAAATAAATCCCTATTTCTTTAAACTGCCATTAGTTGCATTCTCAAAAAATGCATCAAGCATCCAACATCTTCAAAAAATGCATCAAGCATCCAACATCTTCCTGTTCTCTCTCTGGTTTTCACCTTCATTTTGCTTGATTATGTCACAACTCTCCCTCCTAAAAACTACGTGGGAGGTAAGCTTTCTTTACATTTTTGCATGTCTGAAAAAAAAATCCTGATTTTTTTCTCATACTGATTGTTAGTTTGGGTAGGTATACAATTCTAGCTTGAAAATATTATTTGTCACAGAAGTTTCAAGGCATTGCTCCGTTTTCTTCTAGTATTTAATATTACTAATGAAAAGTCCACTATTAATTTGATTACCAATGCAAGTGACTATTTTAACTTTTGGAAGCTTTTACAAATGGCACTTTATTTTTGGTGTTCTGCCCTTTCACAACGGTATGTCTAGATGTGGGCCTTCATTTATCATGCTAAATACTTGGTGAGATCTTTCAGTCTTAAGACTACTGTCTCTCTGCTGTCCTGAATAAATTCTGACCTCCATCTTCTTTCTTCTCTTTCTGAAATGTTTAACTTTTGGGATTGATTCTCTGCTTCTTGTCTTCTGTCTCATATTTCCCAACTTTTTTTGCTTTATAAGAGATTTCCTCTACATTATCTGTTAATTCTTTCATTACATTCTAATTTCAGCAATGGTATTTATAAATTCCAAGAGCAATTTCTTATTCTGTGATTCTTCCTTTATCATAGCAATCTGTACTTGCTTTATGGATATATTATCCTTTTTTTTTTTAATATAGTTTTTTTTTAAGGTTATCTTCTATAGTCTGTATTACTTTTTCCTCTATGGTCCATTTTTTAAAATATTCTTGTTCTGATCTTTCTCTTTTATTTGTATGTCTGGTGATCTATACTTGCTTTATATATAAGAATGAAAAACCATGCTGGGTGGCTGGTATGAGTTTCCTGAGTGCTGCATGAATCTAAGTCTATTTTCTCATTCAGCGTCTCCCTGAAGAGGGGGGCTGGCTAGCCATTCCAGGCAAACAAATTAGATTTGTCGCTTGGAGTTGTCTTTTAGAATTGGGAGGGCATCTCAAAAGGAAAGGGCTTTATTCCAGGCACTGTCAGCCACCTAGCAACCTTTGTTATCTATGGCTAACCCTGTCTGGCTGAGTTCTGCATGTGTAGAGATAGCAAGGGAGGAGACTAAGGAGAGCCTCTTGGAAGAGTTGTTTATAGAAAAACTTCCAATTAGCCCCCTTTGATCTCTCCTTATAACACTTTTCTCCTCACCCACCAACTCTTGGGCTTTACTGGGCATACCACCTCCTGCTCAGCTGTAGGCCCTTCCTTCGCTTATTCCGGCAGTGGACTCCATTTCTATGTCTCATCCATCAATAGCATTACTCCAGGTACTGCTTTGCAGGCTAAGAGCTATGGCAAGCTATGGATCCTAACCAAAAGGTTGGCAGTTCGAATCTACCATTCGCTCCTTGGAAACTCTATGGAGCAGTTCTGCTCTGCCCTATAGGGTTGCAACGGGTCAGAATCAACTCAACAGCAATGGGTTATGGGTTTTATGGGTTTATTTTATAGATGCAGTTTCCTCTTG
Source organism: Loxodonta africana (assembly GCF_030014295.1). Lineage (NCBI taxonomy): Eukaryota > Metazoa > Chordata > Mammalia > Proboscidea > Elephantidae > Loxodonta > Loxodonta africana. The sequence goes on along the minus strand of NC_087354.1, from coordinate 42,273,385 downwards.
ATGGTCTGCAAGGACACCAATTCACTTTTAAAATTTTTAAATTCTGCTGTTTTCTGCATTAACTCTGTTTCTTCCAATTTATTCATCTTGGTTTTCTACAAATATCTAGTGATTCTTGATTGTTCATTTATATTTTATCAGTGCAAGATTAGGCCAATGTATAGTTTGCATTCATTTTCTTAACCACTGAATCTCTATCCCACAAGTGTCCTCTCTCCTTAATTGCAGGATCAATGGTTAGCTCTTGGTGTACGAGGGTCAGGAACAGTTAGAGAAGCTACCATAGTTGATAAAATAAGGAAGGGTTTACTCTATAGATGAGTGCTTTGTTTAATCATGGGTGGACTGACTTTCTTTGTTTCTTTCTTCCTTTCTCCCACTTATATTGTGAATTTACAGTGTGTCTTGGGCCTAATTTGATTCTCTGGTCCCAAGATCTGACAAGGAGTCTCTGTGACTTGAGGCAGATTCTCCGATTTGATTAGAGAGTGATAATTATGGCTTTATTCTGGGGCCGTGCTTTGCATCCAGCTGCTCTATATAGAGAAAGGAGAGGTAATGACTCGCTCAGTTGTTTCAGGGAAGACATTTAGTTAACTACTCCAAGGTCCACTCCTGCTTCCTGCCCTTGCTGACTCCTTGAAGCTCTTTGTGAAAAAAATCTCTGACTTATGTTTCAAATCTCTGCTACGTCTGTTTAAGGCGTGAATCTCTTTGCTCTGCTTTCTCCATCAATTGAATGCCATCTTCATTAATTTTTGCTTTTGTGGACCTCAGGTGCATAGGATTGAACTAATCATACTCCTCAGTTCGTGCTAATCTATTATCAGTCTAGAAAAAAATTCGAACCTGTTGCCATCTAGTCGATTCCAACTCATAGCGATCCTATAGGGAGGAGAACTGTCCCAGGGGTTTTCCAAGGCTGTAATCTTTAGGAAAGCACACTGCCACATCTTTCTCCCACAAAGCGGCTGGTGGGTTCAAACCGTTTACCTTTCGGTTAGCAGCCAAGTGCTTAGCCACTTAATCACTAGGGCTCCATCAGTCTACAAGGTTCTTCTGTTATTACGGTCAAACATTCGAAACCTGGAACATGTGTAAGGCAGAAACCTATTGGAGAAGGAAAACTCCAATATTTTCCACTAAAATGAGAGAAAAGTAGCAAGGCTGCACCCTGTAAAAGGCAGAAAACTAGTGAGACCTGGAAAAACAAGTCAGTCCCATCAAGTTCCAGCTCTCACAGGTTTCACTGTATTCTCCATCTCAACTCCTATTCCCCTTCATAGGATGAATGTATTTTTGTTAAATGTATGTTTGAATTTTTAACTTATATAAATTGTACTAAAGACCTTGCTTGTTTCTTACTTTTTCAGTCAACACTGTGCTTTAAAGAAATGCTTATGTTTTATGGATATTAAATTAATTACTTTAGAATGTACCCTAGTATCCCATTATAAACCTCCACTATATTCTACTTAAGGAGCCCTAATGGCGCAATGATTAAAGCGATCGACTGCTAACCAAAGGTTGGTGGTTCCAAACCACTAGCAGCTCCGATGGAGAAAGATATGGCAGTCTGCTTCCATAGAGATTTACAGCCTTGGAAACTCTGTGGGGGTGTTATGAGTCGGAATCGACTTGATGGCAGTGGGTTTGGTTTGGTTATATTCTACTTATTCCTAGATTGCCTCTAATTTAGGAGATAATATTGGAGCCATTATTCCCTGTTCTAGAATGTGACTCAGCTGGAACTGGACTTAAAGGACCCACAAGGACTCACAAGGACATATCACCCAGGCCCTGAGGTATAAGACAATAGCTAGGACAATCCTGGAAAACATCTTTTAGGGAACCTATCACGCAAACAAATAAAACAGCACTAATGACCCACATATTTTCCACTCCTATCTTTTTCTCTTAGAATTTCGTGAATGGTAAGATTTGCTGGACAAATGAAGACCCTCCTGACTATAGCAATGATTGTTAAGAAAGACAATTTGAAATGTAGGATCACAGTTTCTAGCCAATATGTGAAGAGGTAAAGCTTTCAATGGTTTTGCCCATTTGTAATGTTAATAAGTACTGATAACTCTGTAATGTTCCTTGGACTCAGGCAGACAGGGCTGTGGCAGCATGTTTGTCCTTTTTCCTGTTCTTGCCTATCTTGTAATATTTCCTTGGACTCGGGCAGACGTGGTTCTGGCAGCATGCTTGTCCATCTTCTCACTTTTGCTTATTCTGTAATATTTCCTTGGACTCAGACAGACGTGGCTCTAGCAACATGCTTGTCTGTTTTCCCACTTCTGTCCATTCTATATACATCCTCGGATTCAGGCAGACATTAGCTCTGGCAGCATGCTTGTCCACTTCCTACTTTTGCCTTTTTGAATATACGCCAAGTAAAACCTTCTTTTTGCTTTACCAAACTTTGTGATGTTTTTATCCTATAACGCCTCCAACTCTCTACTACCACAAACAGTATTTCAGTTAATAGTCATCATGCATTTCCTTTATGTGCTTTTGTGAGAGTTTCTCTGGGGTATCCCCAAAGCTGAGACTGCAGGATCATAGGATATACAGATATTTAATTTCACTAAGTTATAGTTCAGCCAGGTTTCACTTCCACAAACATGTCATTAGAATTCTTGTTTCTTAATATATTCCAACACTTGCTGTTTCTCTACTTTCTAATTTTTGCCTATCTGATGGATATAGAGTAGTATTTCGTTGCTGTTTTATTTTGTATGTCTTGAACATCTCTTCCATTTACGTGTTAACCATTGGATTTCCCTTTCTCCAAACTGCCCATTAGATTAGTCAGGGTAAACTAGATTACGCTGCTATAACAAAAGTCAAAAAATGTTTTTGGTTTTAAAAAATAAATGTTTGTTTCTTATTCTTGCTACATGTCCATAGCAGGTTGTTGGAGGGACTCTAGTTCTCACAGTCATTCAGGGACCCAGGATGATAGGGCAATTATTATGCCAAGAAAAGAGGACGTGGTAAATCTTGCACTGGCTCTGGAACTTCAACCCAGACATGCCATACATCATTTCCACTCACATTTCATTGTCAAGGCTAGTTACATGGCCAGCTTTAACTTCAAGAGTATGGGAAAGTACAATCCTACTGTGTTCCCAGAAGGTAGAGAACTGGAAATACATGCTTAACAGCACTAATAATGACCGTAGGTTGTCCTTCTGGTCAAGATATATTCAGTTTGCTTTTTTTCCTTCATAAATACACTCCCTTCCTACCCAAGGAATTTGTCTAAATATTCTACCCAGTCATAATATCAAGTTCAAAGTCCTGACACTCTGGGTGATGTGTAGTGGTCTCTACATCAGGCCCAGGTAGCTTTTTTTTTTTTTTAATCTACCCCCCACATACCAACATACGCTAGTGGAACGGGAACAGAATAACTGCAGTAAACTCTCTCATTCAGAAAGGGGAAGAATTGGAGACACACAGCAGCATAAATGTAAGAAAATCTTTTCTGTAAGAAAATCTGAAAGCCTCTTGGGCAGAAGATATTTTAAGGCTCCTGGGTGGCGCAAATGGTTTGCCATCAGCTGCTAACCTAAAGGTTGGCAGTTCAAACCCACCCAGTGGCACTGTGGAAGAAAAGCCTGTCAATCTGCTTCCCTAAAGATTACAGCCAAGAAAACCCTATGAAGCAGTTCTACCCTGTAACACATGGGGTTGCCATGCGTCAGAATTGACAGGTTATCTTGGGGATACATAAATTCCTTGCTTTGGCCCTGATTTCCCACTCTGGGAGTAGCTACCTTGTCCTTTGTTCTCCGTAGCCCCTGGCTCTACTTTCTGGGAGATTTTTTTCTCTCCATTATCCTCTTTGGCTTTATCTGAAGTGGGCATGAGAGAATATGCCCTCTAAGAGCTCAAAAGGTTGGCAATTCAAATCTACCAGCCACTCTTTGGAAACCCAATGGGGCAGCTCTACTCTGTCCTGTAGGGTCACTATGAGTCAGAATCAACTCAACAGCAGTGGGAATGGGTTGGGATGACTTTCTCAGTCCATTTTCTTTTCATTAGTGGTTGTCTTAGGCTGGGTTCTCTAGAGAAGCAAAACCAGTAAAGGTATAAATATATATACACATAGAGAGAGAGATTTATATCAAGAAAACAGCTCACACAATCGTAGAGGCTGAAATGTCCCAAGTCCATGGAGCAGGATAGAGGCTTCTTCTGATTTACATAGCTGCAGGGGCTGGCTAACTCAAGATCAGCAAGTAGGAGAGAAGGACTCTTGCACACAGGCTATGAAGACTGATGAATCCCAAGATTGTCAGGTAAGCTGCTAGCTCAAGTCCCAAGAACCGAAGAGCAAATGAACAAGAGGCATCTTCAGGATCCAGAGACAGCAAAAGCTAGAATGTCCAGGTATATTCGAGTGTAGGCTACTTGCCCAAGGAAACTCCCTTTCAACTGATTGGCTACTGACAGTAGATCCCATCACAGGGGTGACCACATATAAACACGGAGACTCATGGCCCAGCCAAGCTGACACGCAATCTTAACCATCACAGTGGTTGAAGGTCCTAGGGCCATTTTAAGACTCAATGGGTTGGCAGGGAGCCAAGATGGCGGACTAGGCAGACGCTACCTCGGATCCCTCTTACAACAAAGACATGGAAAAACAAGTGAATCAATCACATACATAACAATCTACGAACCCTGAACAACAAACACAGATTTAGAGACGGAGAACGAACTAATACGGGGAAGCAGCGATTGTTTCCAGAGCCTGGAGCCAGCGTACCAGTCAGGTACGGCACAAGCACAGAGACCTGCTCCACCCCCCTGAGCTAACCCCGGGAGGGGGACCAGCCGGTTCCACGGGCGGAGTGGGACGCAGCCGGTAGGAGAAGTCCCCGGGAGGCAGTGACTGGTCTTGGAGCAGAAAGAGCAGCGTCCAAGCCGGGGAACCGTCCCGCAGGGATTTGGACTGGACGCAGGTACGGCATAAACACGGAGAGTTGCTCCACCCCCCTGAACTAACCCCGGGAAGGGGACCAGCCGGGTCGCGTGGGCGGCATGGGACGCAGCCGGTAGGAAAAGTCCCTGGGAGGCAGCGACTGGTATTGGAGCGGGGAGAACAGTGTCCCAGCCAGGACACTCGGTCATGGCACAAGCACGGGGAGCTGCTCCACCCATCTGAACTAACCCCAGGAGGAGGCCCAACTGGCTCTCGGGTGTGGCACGGCCACGTGGCTGGAGGGACGAGAAGTCCCTGGGAGGCAGCGACTAATTTTGGAGTCGAGAGTGCACCATCCCAGTAGGGGAGCCTTGACGCTGGGCGTGGGGCTGGAAGCGGAGGATCTGACCGTGACTCCAGCGGGCCAGACCCCCCGGGGGCAATCTCCACACAGCCAGCACACATAGGCGACGCGCCCGCGGGAATCTCAGATATAGTAGTCATTCCAAGCAAGACAAGCAACTCTGGCTATATTCTGAGGTGCTACTCTCCTATCTCTCTGTTCCCTCCCCCACCCTCCCCAGGCGGCTTCATTAACATCCGAATAGCCTGAGCCAGAGGGAGAACTCTGATAGGGATCTGACTGCATTTTTTTTAGCGGATTTTCTGGAAAAACTAGTTTCCCAGTGATGGCTCAGAGACAACAATCCATATCAAACCACTTAAAGAAGCAGACCATGACAGCTTCTCAAACCCCCCAAACAAAAGAATCAAAATCTTTCCCAAATGAAGATACAATCTTGGAATTATCAGATACAGAATATAAAAAACTAATTTACAGAATGCTTAATGATATCACAAATGAAATTAGGATAACTGCAGAAAAAGCCAAGGAACACACCAATAAAACTGTTGAAGAACTCAAAAAGATTATTCAAGAACATACTGGAAAAATTAATAAGTTGCAAGAATCCATAGAGAGACAACATGTAGAAATCCAAAAGATTAACAATAAAATTACAGAATTAGACAACGCAATAGGAAGTCAGAGGAGCAGACTCGAGCAATTAGAATGCAGACTGGGACATCTGGAGGACCAGGGAATCAACACCAACATAGCTGAAAAAAAATCAGATAAAAGAATTTAAAAAAATGAAGAAACCCTAAGAATTATGTGGGACTCTATCAAGAAGGATAACCTGCGGGTGACTGGAGTCCCAGAACAGGGAGGGGGGACAGAAAACACAGAGAAAATAGTTGAAGAACTCCTGACAGAAAACTTCCCTGACATCATGAAAGACGAAAGGATAGCTATCCAAGATGCTCATCGAACCCCATTTAAGATTGATCCAAAAAGAAAAACACCAAGACACATTATCATCAAACTCACCAAAACCAAAGATAAACAGAAAATTTTAAAAGCAGCCAGGGAGAAAAGAAAGGTTTCCTTCAAGGGAGAATCAATAAGAATATGTTCTGACTACTCAGCTGAAACCATGCAGGCAAGAAGGGAATGGGACGACATATACAGAACACTGAAGGAGAAAAACTGCCAGCCAAGGATCATATATCCAGCAAAACTCTCTCTGAAATATGAAGGCGAAATTAAGATATTTACAAACACAAGTTTAGAGAATTTGCAAAAACCAAACCAAAGCTACAAGAAATACTAAAGGATATTGTTTGGTCAGAGAACCAATAATATCAGATATCAACACAACACAAGGTCACAAAACAGAATGTCCTGATATCAACTCAAATAGGGAAATCACAAAAACAAACAAATTAAGATTAATTAAAAAAAAAAAAAAACACATAACAGGGAATCATGGAAGTCAATAGGTAAAAGATCACAATAATCAAAAAGAGGGACTAAATACAGGAGGCATTGAACTGCCATATGGAGAGTGATACAAGGCGATATAGAACAATACAAGTTAGGTTTTTACTTAGAAAAATAGGGGTAAATAATAAGGTAACCACAAAAAGGTATAACAACTCTATAACTCAAGATAAAAACCAAGAAAAACGTAACGACTCAACTAACATAAAGTCAAGCACTATGAAAATGAGGATCTCACAATTTACTAAGAAAAACGCCTCAGCACAAAAAAGTATGTGGAAAAATGAAATTGTCAACAACACACATAAAAAGGCATCAAAATGACAGCACTAAAAACTTATTTATCTATAATTACCCTGAATGTAAATGGACTAAATGCACCAGTAAAGAGACAGAGAGTCACAGACTGGATAAAGAAACACGATCCATCTATATGCTGCCTACAAGAGACACACCTTAGACTTAGAGACACAAACAAACTAAAACTCAAAGGATGGAAAAAAGTATATCAAGCAAACAATAAGCAAAAAAGAAGAGGAGTAGCAATATTAATTTCTGACAAAATAGACTTTAGACTTAAATCCACCACAAAGGATAAAGAAGGACACTATATAATGATAAAAGGGACAATTGATCAGGAAGACATAACCATATTAAGTATTTATGCACCCAATGACAGGGCTGCAAGATACATAAATCAAATTTTAACAGAATTGAAAAGCGAGATAGATACCTCCACAATTATAGTAGGAGACTTCAACACACCACTTTCGGAGAAGGACAGGACATCCAGTAAGAAGCTCAACAGAGACACGGAAGATCTAATTACAACAATCAACCAACTTGACCTCATTGACTTATATAGAACTCTCCACCCAAGTGCTGCAAAATATACTTTTTTTTCTAGCGCACATGGAACATTCTCTAGAATAGACCACATATTAGGTCATAAAACAAACCTTTGCAGAATCCAAAACATCGAACTACTACAAAGCATCTTCTCAAACCATAAGGCAATAAAACTAGAGATCAATAACAGAAAAACTAGGGAAAAGAAATCAAATACTTGGAAAATGAACAATACTCTCCTGAAAAAAGACTGGGTTATAGAAGACATCAAGGAGGGAATAAGGAAATTCATAGAAAGCAACGAGAATGAAAATACTTCCTATCAAAACCTCTGGGACACAGCAAAAGCAGTGCTCAGAGGCCAATTTATATCAATAAATGCACACATACAAAAAGAAGAAAGAGCCAAAATCAGAGAACTGTCCCGACAACTTGAACAAATAGAAACTGAGCAACAAAAGAATCCATCAGGCACCAGAAGAAAACAAATAATAAAAATTAGAGCTGAACTAAATGAATTAGAGAACAGAAAAACAATTGAAAGAATTAACAAAGCCAAAAGCTGGTTCTTTGAAAAAATTAACAAAATTGATAAACCATTGGCTAGACTGACTAAAGAAAAACAGGAAAGGAAACAAATAACCCGAATAAGAAATGAGAAGGACCACATCACAACAGAACCAAATGAAATTAAAAGAATCATTTCAGATTATTATGAAAAATTGTACTCTAACAAATTTGAAAACCTAGAAGAAATGGATGAATTCCTGGAAAAACACTACCTACCTAAACTAACACATTCAGAAGTAGAACAACTAAATAGACCCATAACAAAAAAAGAGATTGAAACGGTAATCAAAAAACTCCCAACAAAAAAAAGCCCTGGCCCGGACGGCTTCACTGCAGAGTTCTACCAAACTTTCAGAGAAGAGTTAACACCACTACTACTAAAGGTATTCCAAAGCATAGAAAATGACGGAATACTACCCAACTCATTCTATGAAGCCACCATCTCCCTGATACCAAAACCAGGTAAAGACATTACAAAAAAAGAAAATTATAGACCTATATCCCTCATGAACATTGATGCAAAAATCCTCAACAAAATTCTAGCCAATAGAATCCAACAACACATCAAAAAAATAATTCACCCTGATCAAGTGGGATTTATACCAGGTATGCAAGGCTGGTTTAATATCAGAAAAACCATTAATGTAATCCACCACATAAATAAAACAAAAGACAAAAACCACATGATCTTATCAATTGATGCAGAAAAGGCATTTGACAAAGTCCAACACCCATTCATGATAAAAACTCTTACCAAAATAGGAATTGAAGGAAAATTCCTCAACATAATAAAGGGCATCTATGCAAAGCCAACAGCCAATATCACTCTCAATGGAGAGAACCTGAAAGCATTTCCCTTGAGAATGGGAACCAGACAAGGATGCCCTTTATCACCGCTCTTATTCAAAATCGTGCTGGAAGTCTTAGCCAGGGCAATTAGGCTAGACAAAGAAATAAAAGGTATCCGGATTGGCAAGGAAGAAGTAAAGTTATCACTATTTGCAGATGACATGATTATATACACAGAAAACCCTAAGGAATCCTCCAGAAAACTACTGAAACTAATAGAAGAGTTTGGCAGAGTCTTAGGTTATAAAATAAACATACAAAAATCACTTGGATTCCTCTACATCAACAAAAAGAACACCGAAGAGGAAATAACCAAATCAATACCATTCACAGTAGCCCCCAAGAAGATAAGATACTTAGGAATAAATCTTACCAAGGATGTAAAAGACCTATACAAAGAAAACTACAAAGCTCTACTACAAGAAATTCAAAAGGACATACTTAAGTGGAAAAACATACCCTGCTCATGGATAGGAAGACTTAACATAGTAAAAATGTCTATTCTACCAAAAGCCATCTATACATTTAACGCACTTCCGATCCAAATTCCAATGTCATATTTTAAGGCGATAGAGAAACAAATCACCAATTTCATACGGAAGGGAAAGAAGCCCCGGATAAGCAAAGCACTACTGAAAAAGAAGAAGAAAGTGGGAGGCCTCACCTTACCTGACTTCAGAACCTATTATACAGCCACAGTAGTCAAAACAGCCTGGTATTGGTACAACAACAGACACATAGACCAATGGAACAGAATTGAGAACCCAGACATAGATCCATCCACGTATGAGCAGCTGATATTTGACAAAGGACCAGTGTCAATTAACTGGGGAAAAGATAGCCTTTTTAACAAATGGTGCTGGCATAACTGGATATCCATTTGCAAAAAAATGAAACAGGACCCATACCTCACACCATGCACAAAACTAACTCCAAGTGGATCAAAGACCTAAACATAAAGACTAAAACGATAAAGATCATGGAAGAAAAAATTGGGACAACCCTAGGAGCCCTAATACAAGGTATAAACAGAATACAAAACATTACCAAAAATGATGAAGAGAAACCCGATAACTGGGAGCTCCTAAAAATCAAACACCTATGCTCATCTAGAGACTTCTCCAAAAGAGTAAAAAGACCACCTACAGACTGGGAAAGAATTTTCAGCTATGACATCTCCGACCAGCGCCTCATCTCTAAAATCTACATGATTCTGTCAAAACTCAACCACAAAAAGACAAACAATCCAATCAAGAAGTGGGCAAAGGATATGAACACACATTTCACTAAAGAAGATATTCGGGCAGCCAACAGATACATGAGAAAATGCTCTCGATCATTAGCCATTAGAGAAATGCAAATTAAAACTACAATGAGATTCCATCTCACACCAGCAAGGCTGGCATTAATCCAAAAAACACAAAATAATAAATGTTGGAGAGGCTGCGGAGAGATTGGAACTCTCATACACTGCTGGTGGGAATGTAAAATGGTACAACCACTTTGGAAATCTATCTGGCGTTATCTTAAACAGTTAGAAATAGAACTACCATACAACCCAGAAATCCCACTCCTAGGAATATACCCTAGAGATACAAGAGCCTTCATACAAACAGATATATGCACACCCATGGTTATTGCAGCTCTGTTTACAATAGCAAAAAGCTGGAAGCAACCAAGGTGTCCATCAACAGATGAATGGGTAAATAAATTGTGGTATATTCACACAATGGAATACTACGCATCGATAAAGAACAGTGACGAATCTCTGAAACATTTCATAACATGGAGGAACCTGGAAGGCATTATGCTGAGCGAAATTAGTCAGAGGCAAAAGGACAAATATTGTATAAGACCACTATTATAAGATCTTGAGAAATAGTATAAACTGAGAAGAACACATACTTTTGTGGTTACGAGGGGGGGAGGGAGGGAGGGTGGGAGAGGGTTTTTTATTGATTAATCAGTAGATAAGAACTGCTTTAGGTGAAGGGAAAGACAACACTCAATACATGGAAGGTCAGCTCAATGGGACTGGACCAAAAGCAAAGAAGTTTCCGGGATAAAATGAATGCTTTAAAGGTCAGGGGAGCAAGTGCGGGGGTCTGGGGAACATGGTTTGCAGGGACTTCTAAGTCAATTGGCAAAATAATTCTATTATGAAATCATTCTGCATCCCACTTTGAAATGTGGCGTCTGGGGTCTTAAATGCTAACAAGCGGCCATCTAACATGCATCAATTGGTCTCAACCCACCTGGAGCAAAGGAAAATGAAGAACACCAAGGCCACACGACAACTAAGAGCCCAAGAGACAGAAAGGGCCACATGAACCAGAGACCTACATCATCCTGAGACCAGAAGAACTAGTTGGTGCCCGGCCACAATCGATGACTGCCCTGACAGGGAGCACAGCAGAGGACCCCTGAGGGAGCAGGAGATCAGTGGGATGAGAGAGAGAGAAACAGTGGGATACAGACCCCAAATTCTCATAAAAAGACCAAACTTAATGGTCTGACAGAGACTGGAGGAATCCCGGCGGCCATGCTCCCCAGACCTTTAGTTGACACAGGACAGGAACCATCCCCGAAGACAACTCATCAGAAATGAAAGGGACTGGTCAGCGGGTGGGAGAGAGACGCTGATGAAGAGTGAGCTAATTATATTAGGTGGACACTTGAGATTGTGTTGGCAACTGTTGTCTGGAGGGGGGATGGGAGGATAGAGAGAGTTGGAAGCTGGCAAAATTGTCAAGAAAGGAGAGACTGAAAGGGCTGACTCAAGAGGGGGAGAGCAAGTGGGAGTAGGGAGTCAGATGTATGTAAACTTATATGTGACAGACTGATTGGATTTGTAAACGTTCACTTGAAGCTTAATAAAAATTATTAAAAAAAAAAAAGACTCAATGGGTCATAGATGTTTTAAGTTTACACTCATGGTTCCTTTGGCAATACAACACTCTTTAAAAATGTATTAGCCTTCTTATTTATTTGATTCCAGTCAGTTCTGTATGCCATAGCCCACCCACAGTTATTTTCTAGACATACTTCTTAAATTTGCTGCATTTCTTGTTTTCTTACTCCATTTTGTCCACCTTTCCTCCTGCCCCCCCACCCCACCCCCTTAATTGTAGGTAGCTTGAGATGATTAGGATTTGGTGAGAGAGCCACACATTTAGTCTCTTTTTGCAGAGATATTTTGTCAGATTAAAAGGAATGACTGAGTTCCTTAGTTGGACCCTGACTTTGAGATATTTTTATCCACTCAAAGGTTTTTATCAATGGATGGTACAGCCATAACCTTGATTTGATCCTTGTCAAAAGGCTGAAATTTTAATTGGCCTTTGTCCTTGAAAGTCCTTCTCATTTGCCCTTTTTATTTGTTAGGATTGAAAAGCTGTTATAACTTCCAACTCTACAAGGCCCCAATTTTCTGGTCCTTCTTGATTTCCTTCCATTTCTGCTAGGAAATTTGCCAGTTATTTTCTGAGTTTATGTCAAATGCAGTCAGCAGAAACGAAAGCACACCACTGTTTTCCTTTCCACTGAGAATAGGCTCTACCTTCCAAGTGGCAGTTCCACCAAATATTTTACCACTGCTAACTTTAATCGCCATCCTTCTAACTTGTGCTGTTTTCTTGCCACCTGGGGACCAGGTCCTAAGCCATTGCCACATATTTTAGATTATATTGTTATGGTAGAACCCCACTTTTATATCAGTCAAGAGAAACTAAATTATCCCACGGTAACAACCATAAAATCACACAGGAATATTTATTAGTCATGCTACACGTCCATTGCAAGTCAGCAGGGGTATCCACTCAGCATAGCTACTTAGGGACCCATGCTAATGGAGTATCCAACATCTCCAAAATTGTTGGTCACCACATCAAAGGGAAGGAGAGTTTGGTAAGCTGCACACTGGCTCTTAAAGCTTCTACCTAGAAGTGGCACTCATCACTTCCACAGGCATTTCATTGACCAAGTCACATGGTCACACCTAACTTCAAGGAGGCAGGAAAGTACAATCCTACCATGTGCCCAGAAGGAGAAGCAGAAATACTTGGTGAATAACATTAATGACTATCTCGTGTACTTTGTCCATTTATATTGTGGTGCATGTCTTTTTCTTATTGATTTTTAGAATTCCTTGTATAGTCTAGAAGGTGTTACTCCCTCATCAGTATTATTTACTTATTTAAATTCACAGCAGTAAAAATTAAACCTCATCAGTTTTAAACATTTAAAATATCTTTTTTCCATCATTCATCTGTTAACTTTGTCTATGGTGTCCTTCACTAAATAGAAATCTTTATGTTGATGTAGATAAATTCATCACTTTTTCTAGATTAAAGCTTCTGCTTTAGGAGTCTTGTCTAAGAAATCCTTTCCCATCCTAAGGTCACAAAATATAATCGTGTACTTTCTTAACTCTAATTCTTAGTTTCCATATTTAGATTTTTAATACATCTAGAATTCACCTTGCTTTTTTTTTCTTAAGGTATGAGGTAGGAATCCTTTATTTTAATCCATCCTTTATTTTAAGCCAATAATCTTATCTACCATAAAATTCATCATTTCTCCACTAATTTATGATTACATCTTTAGGATATTTCAAATTCATGAACTCTTTTCTTTCCATTGGCCCACTGATTTCAATTCTAGTTCTACCTTGTTTTTAGCACTATGATTTTGTAGATTATGTTAACATACGTTAGGGAGAATCTTTGCTCTTCTTCAACGTTGTCCTAATTATCTGTGAGCTAGGATTCTTCTCTATAAATTCCAGAATAAATTTGCTAAGTTTCTAAAAGAAATTTCTGACAGAAATTCTGCTAAATGTATAGGCTAATTTGAAGGAGAATTAACATCTTTCCCATTAGTTAACATGGCATATCCTTGCATATATTATGGCTTTCATTTGTATTTTATTAGAATTTTAAAGTTTTCCTGTAAAGATCTTGTACTTCTTCTATAGGTAAATTTCCATATATTATATAGTTTTTTGTTTTTTTTTTAATTGCTACTGTGAAAGGTATCTCAGTTGATGTTACACTTCCTAGTTGGCAATGGAAACCCTGGTGGAATAGTGGTTAAAGAGCTACAGCTGCGAACCAAAAGGTCAGCAGTTCGAATCCACCAGGCACTCCATGGAAACTGTATGTGGCAGTTCTATTCTGTCCTATAGGGTCTCTATAGAGTCGAAATCAACTCAAAGGCAATGGATTTGGGTTTTGTTGTTGTTGTTGTTAGTTGGTTATAGCTGATCTAGAGGAATGCTATTGATTTTTTAAAATAACATTTTATTGTGCTTTCGTGAAAGTTTACACAGCAAATCAGGTTCCAATTTAATAGTTTGTGTGCAAATGGTTCAGTGACATTGGTTACATTTTTCACAATTTGTCAACATTCTTATTATTTCCGTTCTAGTTGTTCTGTTTCCAGTAATCTAATTTTGCTGCCCTCTTCAATTTCTCATCTTTCCTATAGAGTAAGTGTTGACTGTTGATTTCATATAGGTGACTTTTTAAAGAAGCACAGTACTCACAGGTGATATTCTTTACTTTATCAGCCAATCAGTTATTTAGCTGAAAGGTGACCTCTAGGAGTAGTTTGAGTTCAAAGCTTAAAGAAGGTCTCAGGGTGATAGTCTTATGGGGTCCTCTACTCTCTGTCAGTCCAGTAAGTCTGGACTTTTAAAGAATTCGAGTTCCAGTCTACATTTTTCTCCCATTCTATCAGGATTCATTTATTGTGGCCCTGATCAGAATGGTTGGTAGTGGTAGCTGAGTGCCATGTAGTTCTTCTGGTCTCAGGGTAGATGAGGCCATGGATCGTGCAGCCTATTAGTCTTGTTGACTAACTTCTTTTCTGAGTCTTTGGTTTCCTCCTTTCTCTTTCATTCTGGATGAGTAGCGAGACCAATAGTTGTATCTTAGATAGCCACTCACAAGCTTTTAAGACCCCAGACACTACTCATCAAGAGAATGTAGAACTTAGACTTTATGAACTATATTATGCCAGTTGACCAAGTTGTCCGACGAGACTATGATCCTAAGCCTTCAAAGTCAGTAAATCACTCCTGTGAGGTTTGGTTATGTCTGAGACATATCCATAACTGTGTCCCCATGTGCTTTATTATACATGTGAATATATATATGTTCACTCATACATGTATGTACATACACATACACCTATGCATCCACACATATATGTACACATATCCCTATGTATACTCATACATGCATAAATACCTACATATGTAACCATGCATATATTTTTGGTTGTTGTGCTATTGATTTTTTAAATTCTTTAATATTCTAACTGGTCTTATTAATTCTAAAATATTTTCTGATGTTTTTGTTGCATTTTCTATATAGATGATAATATCCATCATTTGAAAATAATGGCAGCTTTTGCTCTTCTTTTCCAATCCTTAAATCTTCATTTTTTAAATCTATTACATTGCCCAAGTTGAATAGTGATGGGGATAGTGTTCATCCTTAATTTGTTTGTAATTTTAAAGGGCGAATTTTTTTTGTTTTGTTTTGTTTTTGTAATTTCCTCTAACATATTAATACCTATATTTGTTTTTGATTTTCCTCTCCAGTTTTTAAAGATGGAATTTGCTGGTGGGGGGAAACGGATATCGTTTTATCTAAGGTGGTTAGTGAAGGCCTCTCTGGGAAGGTAACATTTGAACAGAGACCTGAAGAAAGCGAGGAAGTAAGTTACATGGACCTGTGAAGGAAAAGGGTCTCAGTCAGAGGAAACAGCAAGTGCCAAGGACCTCATACAAATATGCCTGGAGGAAGCAAGGGTTAGAGTGGCAGGAGATGAGATCAGAGGGACAGCATGGGGCGGGGCCATGCAGGACTTTATAGGGCAATTTAATGACTCATTTTTTACCCTGAGTCCAAATCAAGTGACTTGATTTGCCTTGTGTTGTAAAAGGATCACTCTAGATGCTATACAGAAAACAAACTATACAGAGAAAAGGTGGAAGCAAAGAGATCAATTAAGAGACTATTGTACTCATCCTGGGTCCTTCACTTCTCTCCAAAACCTTTATATTGGAGAACCCCAGAATTTATTACTCGGAACTCTTCTCTTCTCAGAACTCTAAGTGATGACAGTGGTTTGGGCCAGGGTGGTAGCAGTGGAGGTAGTTTGATTCTGGATATATTTTGAAGGTAGAACCAGCAGGATTGCTGATGTGGCATTTGCAAGAAAGAAAAATCAAGGATGACTGCAAGGTTTTTAGCCTGAACAAATGGAAGAAGGGAGTTGCCATCACCTGAGATGGGGGAAGCTGCAAGAGAAATAATTTATTTTTGTTTTGTTTTGTTGGCAGTGGGGAGGAATGGAAATCATGAGTTTGACTGGAAACAAGTGGAAATATTGAATTAGCAGTTGGATATCTAGACTTCAAGGACATAGCCCAAGCTGAAAATTTGAAGTTGAGAGTTGTCAGCACATAAAACCAAACCAAAACAAACCCATTGTCGTCAAGTCAATAGTGACCCTGTAGGACAGAGTAGAACTGCCCCATAGGGTTTCCAAGAAGCAGCTTGTGGATTTGAACTGCTGACCTTTTGGCTAGAAGCTGAGCTCTTAGCTACTGGGCCACTAGGGCTCCTGTCAGCACATAGATGGTATTTAAAGCCATCACGAGATGACCAAGAGGGTGGGTATAGACCCCGAAGAAAAGAGTTCTGAGTATTAAGTTCAGGGGGTTTCTCAACATTAATGGACTGAGAAGAGAAGGACCTAGCATGGGAGACTAGAAAGAGCAAACAGTGAAGAAAGAGGAAAAGGAAGAGAGTGGTGAGTGAAAAAATTGCTGGAGAGAGAAGGAGAATTGCCAGAGCGGTGTCTTGAGTAGGTGAGAGTGCACAAGAGGAGGACTGGCCTCAGCAGGCGCACAGACCCACCCTTCATCTGTAGTACCAGGAGGGAAGGCAGAGTAGGGGGAGCCAGATGCCCTGCTCTTCTCAAGGGTGGCTTTCCCCTCCTGCCTCTATCACCTGACCTCCTTCCTGGTCACAGACTCCATGAGGAACACCACTAAGGTAATTAGATCAAGGTCTTTCCAACTTGTGTGTTGTCTTAGAGAAGTGCCAGACCTGGGCAAGACCCTGACCATTTCACATGAGAAATTCCTCCCATTCTTCAAGGTCAGCTATAAGTCCCTCTCTTCTGGGAACCCTTGCCTGATCTCCACAGCCCAAACCGACACCGTTTTCTCCTTCCCCCCCCTTTCTCTAGAAGCCTGGGTGGTGCAGTGGTTAAGCACCCAGCTCCTAACTGAAAAGTTGGCGGTTTGAACCTACCAGCTGCTCCAGGAGAGAAAGATGTGGCAGTTTGCTTCTGAAAAGATTAGATCCTTAGAAAGCCTATGGGGCAGTTCTACTTTCTCCTAGGGAGTCGCTATGAATCAGAATCAACTTGATGGCCGCAGGTTTTCCCTTCTTCCTCTAACTCCGAGACTAGCATTGAAGAGCATCCATGTAGATCTAGGATGGATGAGGTTAAGCCCTCTTCAGCTGCATTTTCACTTATCACCTAGAGGGGGCTCACAGGAGGAAGTGACTTTTGTCAACCATGATGGAAAGAAGTGGAAAAACTAGGGGTTTGGAGGCAAATTTTTAGTCCCTTCCTAGCTTCACAGGCTCTTTATCCATGGCTCTAGCCTGGTTCATTAGGGCCAAGGGCAAAATCCTTCTGGTGCTCTCAGGGAGAAATAGTCAGTGGCTCAGCTGGCTGAGGGTGAGCCTGGGGAGGGCTCTTTTGGAGGAAAAGGAGACAAAAGCCTGGAACAGCAAACCCACTTCCCCAGCCACATAGCAAGTCCTTAGCAGAGCTGGGAAGTGAGCCCTGGTGTTCTGGTTTTCAGCCTATGGTACTTTCTATACCTTATCCCCAACAACAGCCGGTATTAATGCATTCACTCCAGAATTCAAGCTTTAGTTTAGCTACAACATGAAAGGTGGAGAGGGGAAGGGGACATGAGTGAGGATCCTGGAGGAGAATGAGCTGTATGCCCTCAGGGAGTTCTCAAATGCCTGGGGGAGATATGACATAATGGCCTGGGACATGCAGAGAACAACACCTCAGGCAGTGCACTACAGAGCAGACAAGGCTGAAGTTGGCACTTGCAGCTTGGAGGAAGCTTAGAGAGTAAGTGGATTTGTCTAACAAATTCCCTTTCCCTGAAGTAGGAGGAGTTGGACTGTGTGAATATTTATGGAGGGGTTTTTTTTTTAATGGGATGCAAGGGTCTCTGGGGTGGTGCAGACAGTTAAGTGCTCAACTACTAGCCAAAAGTTGGTGGTTTGAGCCCACCCAGAGGTGCCTCTAAGGACAGGCTTGGCAATCTGCTTCAGAAAGGTCACAGCCTTGAAAACCCTATGGAGCAGTTCTACCCTGTACACGTGGAGTCGCCGCGAGCCGGAATCAACTCAATAGCAACTAACAACAACAGTGGGGTGCAGAGCGAGTAATAGGAAGGAATTGCATTTTGGATAACAATGCTGACCCCAAGAGAACGTGAAGGGCTGATCAGGGAATTTCTAGGATGAGGGGAGAAACTTTGTGCCTGGGATCATTCTTCAGAGCTGGCCACACATCTCCCTGAGTGGATAAAGTTGGTGTTGCTGCTAAAATTCCTCTTTGGAAATCCAAGACCCACCCTCATTTGTCTGTGGAGGTGTTGGGTTTCCTTGGAAAATCTGGTCGTAGGGGATTTCTTTAGAAGTTTGTTTGTGATGATCTCATCACGGAAAATAAGGAAAGAAGAAGGGGTGCCAAATATGTCATCGCGCTGAATGTCCTGTTTTAAGAAGACAAATGCAAGATTGTATTCATTAGCAGCTGCTAACCACAAAAACGGAAGAAGCAGTTAAGCCAATGAGAAATAATACCCCACAGGTCTTAAACGCTGGCAAGCGGGCATTTAAGAAGCATCAATGGGTCTTAACCCACCTGGAGCAAACAAGAATGAAGAACACCAAAGATTCAAGGTAATTATGAGCCCAAGAGACAGAAAAGGCCACATAAACCAGAGACAACATCAGCCTGGGACCAGAAGAACTAGATGGTGCCTGGCTACAACCGATGACTCCCCTGACACGGGACACAACAGAGAACCCCTGAGGGATCAGGAGACCAGTGAGACGCAGACCCCAGATTCTCGTAAAAAAGACCAGATTTAATGGTCTGACTGAGACTAGAAGGACCCCAGTGGTCATGGCCCCCAGACCTTCTGTTAGCCCAGGACAGGAACCATTCCCGAAGCCAACTCTTCGGACAGGGATTGGACTGGACAGTGGGATAGAAAATGATACTGGTAAAGAATGAGCTTCTTGGATCAAGTAGGCACATGAGACTATGTTGGCATCTCCTGTCTGGTGTGGAGATGAGAGGACGAAGGGGGTCAGAAGCTAGCCGAATGGACACAAAAATAGAGAGTGGAGGGAAGGAGTGTGCTGTCTCATTAGGGGGAGAGTGATTAGGAGTATATAGCAAAGTGTATATAAATTTTTGTATGAGAGACTGACTTGATTTATAAACTTACACTTAAAGCAGAATAAAAATTTTAAAAAAAGAAATAAATAATACCCCACATCTGATGCAGTAACCTTTAGTGAAATGGGCCAGGGGAAAGAAAGCCCCACTTCTGATGGCAGAGCAGGGTGGGGGGGACTGAGCCTTGGTCACCATCTGGGGGCACTGCAGCTCACACACCCTGCTTCGAGATTGGGTTGACTCCTTGACTGTCTCCAGGATCACTGAGCCAGGGGCAGACCTAGCAGGGGTCAAGACATGATCCAGCTCGGGTCACTTCCATCACACTATTTATTTTCAAAAGAGAGGGACAGTGGACTGAGAGGGATCACCAACTTGGAAGCAAAGAACAAAAGGTCAGGGATCAGCAGGTGAGATTGACATGAAGAACTGGCAGTCTAAGAATGTCCTGTTAAATAATAAAGGGCATCTGTGCAAAACCAACAGCCAACATCATTCTTAATGGAGAGAGGCTGAAAACATTCCCCTTGAGAACAGGAACAAGACAAGTATGACCTTTATCACCACTCCTATTTAACTCTGTGCTGGAAGTTATAGCTAGAGCAATAAGGCAAGAAACAGAAATAAAGGGCATCCAAATTGGTAATGAAGAAGTTAAACTGTCCCTATTTGCAGATGATATGATACCATACATAGAAAGCCCAAAAGACTCTACAAGAAAACTACTGGAACTAATAGATTCAGCAGAGTAGCAAGATACAAGATAAATCTACAAAAATCAGTTGGATATCTATACGCCAATAAAAAGAACGATGAGAAGGGAATCACGAAAACAATACCATTTATAATAAAAAAAATTTTTTATAATAGCCCCTAAAAAAACGAAATACTTAGGAATAAATCTAACCAGGGATGTAAAGGACCTATACAAAGAAAACTACAAAACACTACTGCAAGACACCAAAAGAGATCTACATAAATGGAAAAACATACCATGCTCATGGATAAGTAGACTCAATGTTGTGAAAATGACAATTCTACCCAAAGCGATTTACAAATATAATGCAATCCTGATCCAAATACCAATAAAATTCTTTAAAAAGATGAAAACTTACCATTAACTTTATATGGAAAGGGAAGAAGCCCCAGATAAGTAAAGCACTATTGAAGAAGAATAAAGTAGGAGGACTCACACTACCTAACCTCAGAACCTACTATACAGCTACAGTAGTCAGAACAGCCTGGTACTGGCATAACAACAGATACATCAACCAATGGAACAGAATTGAGACCCAGATGTAAATCCATCCACCTATGGTCACCTGATTTTCGCCAAGTCCATCAAATGGGGAAAATCCTTTCTAACAAATGGTGCTAGCAAAACTGGATGTCCATCTGCAAAAAAAATGAAACAGGGGCCATACCTCACACCATATACAAAAACAAATTCAAAGTGGATCAAAGACCTAAATATAAAGCCAAAAATTATGAAGTTCAGAGAAGAAAAAATAGGATCAACGCTAGAGGCCCTAATACACAGCATTAATAGGATACAAACCACAACCAACAACACACAAACTCCGGAAGATAAGCTAGATAACTGGGATCTCCTAAAAATTCAACATTTATGCTCATCAAAAGACTTCACTAAAACAGTAAAAAGGGAACCTACTGCTGGGAAAAAATTTTGGGCTATTACAAATCAGTCTAAGGTCTAGTCACTAAAATCTACAGGAAAATCCAACACCTCTACAACAAAAAGACAAACAATCCAATTAAAAAATGGGCAAAGGACATGAACAGACACTTCACCAAAGAAGGCATTCAAGCTGCCAACAGATACTTGAGGAAACGCTTGCAGTCACCAGCCATTAGAGAAATGCAAATCAAAACCGCAATGAGATACCATCTCACCCCAGCATTAGTGGCACGAATCAAAAAAACAGGAAATAACAAATGTTGGAGAGGCTGCGGGAGAAATCGGAACCCTTATGCACTGCTGGTGGGAATGCAAAATGATACAACCATTTTGGAAAATGGTGTGGTGCTTCCTTAGAAAGCTAGAAATAAAAATACCATATGATCCAGCAATCCCACTCCTAGGAATATATCCTGGAGAAATAAGAGTTGTCACACAAATAGACATATGTACACCCATGTTCACTGCAGCGTTGTTCACAACAGCAAAAAGATGGAGACAACCTAGATGCCCATCAACAGATGAATGGGTAAACAAACTGTGGTACACACACACAACGGAGTATTGCATAATGATAAAGAACAACGGTGAAGCTGTGAAGCATCTAATAACATGGATGAATCTGGAGGGCATTATGCTGAGTGAAATAAGTGAATCACAAAAGGGCAAATACTGTATGAGGCCACTACTGTAAAAACTCATGAAAAGGTTTACACACAAAAAGAAACAATCTTTGATGGTTAGGAGGGAGGCGAGGCGTGGGGATGGAAAAACACTAGACAATAGATAACTTTAGTGAAGGGTAAGACAGCACACAATCCTGGGGAAACCAGCACAACTTGTACAAGGCAAGGTCATGGAAGCTCCATAGACACATCAAAATTCCCTCATTAAAAAAAAAAAGTCCTGTTAGGGAGATTGGTATAAACAGTTCTCACCATTGGAGCAGTTAAACCTTCCCTTGAGCTCCATACTGGGGCTGGGACTATGGTCAGATGCCCTGAGGATGCCCAGGCACGGTATCTCAAGCCAACAGACTACAGCTGTCCACAGAGAGACCCTATGACTCTGTAAACAGCACTTAATCTGAAAAAAGCACTCAAGATTTAGCATCTGGATTGAGATTAGAATCTTCAAATTTCAAGTGGTTTATCTACTGTCTTCCTTAAGAGTCTCCATTCCTGGCTTCTGGTGCTGGATCCCTTGTTCTCCCTACCAGGGCCCCTCATTTGTGCTCCTCTCCATACTCTCCTCTCTGCACCTGTCACAGGTCAAACCTAACAGCAGTGTCTGGACTAGGGTGAGGTAAGCGAGGCACCTATCGCACAACATGTGGGAGACACTCACTGTCAGGCTAGTGCACATGCAAACCCTGTTTTGAATAAGTCGATTATTTGCACTTGGGGGCCATTAGGGGAAAAAAATACTCCCAATGAGAAAGGAGTTTCCCCCCTGGCATCATGGTGCTATTTTTGTTTTGTTCTGTTTTGTTATTGTTGTTGTTTTAACTCCAACCCAACACTCCTATTTGGAGGACTATTCTGATTCTCTACCAGCAGTAAGACAGGGAGCAAAGGCCCTGAGATCAGAGGGTGCCTGTTTGAAAAATAGCAAAGAGACTGGTGTGGTTAGGGGAGAAGCAAAGTAAAACAGAAATAGACTATACTATAAGGGAAGTAATTTTTTTTTTTTTTTTTAGGGAGGTAATAGGGGGTTGAGTGTGGAACCTAGAGGCTTAGTAAGACAAGGAACAGAGGGGCCCCCAAAACAAAAAATGGGCCAGGGCACAGAAACAAAGCCATTCCCCAGAACAATGGGGCAGGGTATCTAAAAATAGCCTGCAAACTTCTTTAAAGTTGCCTTTCAGAAGCAGCTGGAGAAAATCAGGCCCAGGGACATGCGCAGAACATCCACCTGTGACTGCTGTGTGACCTTCCACCAGGGGCAGTGAGGGGCTACAGCCCCAGCTGGGGAATTGAACCCAGAGAGTGTGAGACTGTGCAGGTGTGACACCCCATAATAAGTCCTGCTACGAATCTCAGAGGCCTCCAGGACAGGAGTCATCTTGGAAAGCTGCTGCAATGCACACCTTGGTTAACATATCCCTGCCTGTGCCTATGAATAAACATAAATCTTTTCCTGCCCCAGAACTTTTAAAAACTCGGGCCTGTCTTTTGTCCTGTGAGATAAGGGTAACTGTTGCTCTAGGGCCTCCTCATCTCCGCTTGCAAGCCTCTTCAATAAAGCTTTGCTCATGTGGAAAACTCATGACTTACCTGCTCATTCTTGACCAGTGAGAGGAAAGAACCTTATTCCAGTAACAGCAGGACACAAACTCTGAGTTGGATTCCCCAGTATTAGGAGTGTTGTAATCCTGGGCTATTGATAAAGGAAAGGAAATGGTGGTTTAAATGGGTCCACCAGGGATAGGGGAAGGAGGAGAGATAATGGAAGAGGGTTAACATGGAAGAAGAGAGGATAGGGGGGCATGGGGAGCCAACACGGCAGACTAGTCTGATGCACCACACTGTCCCTCTGCAGCAATGACCTGAAAAACCAAGTAAAACAGTAACAGATGTCAATTCTGGAACCCTGAACTTCAAATGAAGGGATAAAGAACTAGGTTGAACAACACTGAATGGAAGAAGAAACTGACTGAAAACAGCAAACAAGAAGGGATGGAGCCGAGGTGCCTAGCCAATCGGCCTGGCACAAGGTGGCCATCTTGAGACAAAGACAGCAGCAATCCTGGGTGAGGGGCATAGAAGGCAACACATAATATGGGAGAAGTCAGCACAACATGACCAAGGCAAGAGAGGGCACTGAGAAGAATGCAAAAATAAAGGGCAACTACAGTAACTATTGTGAAAAAAAAAAAAAAACTACTATAGCATAGATAATTCTGCAACAATAATATTAAAAAAGAATAATTTACAAATGGATACATAGGTAGATAGACACGTCAAGAGGCGTGGGAGGGTGTAAGGGAGCACGCCCGCCGGCAGATACAGGTTTGGTGGCAGGTATTTCTACATGCATGGCTGTAGGTGCTCCTCATATATTAATATAGACAATAGACCACATGGAGCCCTGGTGGCACAGTGTTTAAGTGTTTGGCTGCTAACCAAAAGGTCGGAAGTTTGAATCCACCAGCTGCTCTTTGGAAACCCTATGGGGAAGTTCTACTCTGTCCTGTAGGGTCACTATGAGTTAGAATCAACTCAATGGCAACTTTTTTTTTTTTAATAGAGCACACAAGCGGCAGAATCAGAGAAACCTCTTAGACACAACCAAATACCTTGCAGAATGAAGTTCCTAGGATCGAAGACAAAGGACTATAGACTCGGGGGACATCTATGTCAATTGGCATAGCATAGGTCATAAAGACAAAGTTCTGTATCCTACTTTGATGAGTAGCATCTAGGGTCTTAAAAGCTTGTGAGCAGCCATCGAAGATGCAACTATTGGTCCAGAGCAAAGAAGAGTGAAGAAAACCAAAGACTCAAGGGAGCAATTTGACCAAAGGACTACTAGACCACATGAACTACAGCCTACACAACTCCGAGATCAAGAACTAGATAATGCCTGGCTTTTGCTATTGACTGCTCTGACTGGGATCACAACAGAAAGTCTCCAGACAGAACAGGAGAAAAATGTAGAACCAAAAATCAAATCCACAAAAAAGACCAGGCTTACTGGTCTGACAGAGACTGAAGGAACTCCCAAGACTATCGCCCTAAGACACCTTTCTGACCTGGAGCTGAAGACATTCCCAGAGACCACCTTCCAGCCAAACAATAAACAAGCCCATAAAATAAACGACAACACCCAAGAGGAATGTGCTCCTTAGAAAGATCGATCATACGAGATCAAAAGGGCAGTATTTGTCCAAAAACAAAGATGAGAAGACAGGAAGGGGTATAAAATCAAGACAAAAGGAAACAGGGAACCCAGGGCGGAAACGGGGAGAGTGCTGAAACATTGGGGGAATGAAACCAAGGCCATGAAACACTTTATGTACAAATTATCGGATGGGAATCTAATTTGCTCTGTAAACTTTGGCCTAATGCACTACAAAAAAAGAACCCAGGAAGAGGTGTAATCTATATATTCTCTTATCACTACTTATTTTTTCATATTAATCTGGAGAGTCAACAAGCTTTCAGGTTACAGAGCTGACACAACAGGCAAAAAAATTAAAAAAAGGCAGATACGTTTAATTCAACTCTTCTTATTGTGTTGGCTTAAGCATTTATGTTTTAATATGCTCAAGGGAAAAAAAGGCAGAATTAAGGAACTCTGAGAGTGTCTGTGGAAACTCATGGAGAAGTGCATTTTAACATGACATCTTCCCATTCTGACTTCGCAGGTGTATTTCATGATGCAATTGCAAAATCATTTGCCTGATGGTGTAAGCAAAAACATTTTTGGTCTTTGGCCACTTTGTGACTCAGCAGATTGTACCTATAAGTGATTGAAAATGCAGAGCTCTGGCTGGAGTTCTTTAAAATTCTTGACTTACTGTCAAAGCACTAAGCAGAATATTCTGGTAAATCATGCTTAATTTTAATTCTACTTCCAAACCACACCAAAACCCACTGCCATAGAGTCAATTCCAATTCTTAGCGATCCTATAGGACAGAATAGAACTGCCCCATAGGATTTCCAAGGAGCACCTGGTGGGTTTGAACTGCCGACCTTTTGGTTAGCAGCCGTAGCCCTTAACCACTACGTCACCTGGGTTTCCAAATTCTACTTCAGGGGACTGAAATTTTATTGCTGGCTTTTTAAGCAATCTGGAGCAATGTAATTAGTTGGGACACGCTAAAATATGATAACAAAAAGACCCCAGAGTACATAATCCCTCAAGCCTAACAGAGTCTACTTCTCATTCACATAATAATCTGAGGAAGATGCTCCTGCTCAGCAAGCAGCTCACCTCCATCTGGTGACTCAGGGGTCCAGGCTCTTTCCACACTGTGGCTCTGCCACTCCTTATGGCCTCATCTTTGCCTGCATCCAGACAGCAGAAGGGGAAAAAGGAAGCATGGAGGGGCAAGCTGCTCCCTAAAGCCTTGGCCTAGAGATGGCACACAGCACTTTCACTAGCATGCCATTGGCCAGAATTGGGTCCTAGTGACATATCTAACCTCAATGGAGCTTGGGAAAGGAAGCCTAACTGTGTGCCCATGGCAAAGGAAAAGGATAAAAAGATTGTTGGTGAACAGCAGACAATCTCTGCCATAAGCAAGTCAACTAATCTCCTTGTGTCTCTCAGCAACTTAATTTACAAATGGGTAATGATTATGTACATTCAATACTAATCTTGAGACACGGTGAATATTTATACCAATGAAGCACTTTCAGTTCCATGGATAAGCAGTGTATCAGTTGAACATATTGCTATTGTTTATGCCTTGCCGAGCTATTGCTACTTGAAATGTTACATTGGGTTAAGTAACAGTAAACAACATAGATCTTTCTACCTATTATCAAGAACACCATCTTAAATGCAATCTTGCCTGGTGGTACAGTGATGAAATTAAAAAAGAAGAAGAAGAAGAGAGGGTAGTGAGTCAGACAGAGGCAGCTAGTTATCCAAGCTATAAGCTATGTTGTTATTTTGGTATGTGTGTATGTTGGGGAAACCCTGGTGGCATAGTGGCTAAGAGCTTCGGCTGCTAACCGAAAGGATGGTGGTTCAAATCCACCAGGCACTCCCTGGAAATTGTGTGGGGCAGTTCTACTCTGTGCTATAAGGTCGCTATGAGTCTGAATCGACTTGATGGCAACGGGTTTGGTTTTTGGCTTTGGTGTACGTTGGGGTATCCCTGGATGATCCACCTTGGAGACTAGGCCCTCTCTTTCTTCAGGCTGCTACTGTAATTTTGCCTGCGAGATGCTTCTGGCTGGAATAATTTGGATCTAGACACCTGAATTCAAGTGCCAAAAATAAGAAACTAGAAAGTAGGAACCTGCAGTGGCTACTATGCACCGTATTCAGCCCTACACTCTGTCCTTGGGGGGAAATGTAATTGCCTTAGACATTCTGGGCTGGATGGCATGGCTCCAGATGGCAGCCCTGTCAGTCTCAAATGAGTGGATGGCACAGGGGGGTGGCCTTTGCCAAGACACCAAGGACTTGAAGTCTGAAAATGCAAAAAACTCAGGAGGTAATGTACACCAACCAGCCTGAGCAGAGGGTGACCACTGTCAAGACATTGGCTAAACATTATAAGGGATCCTCAGGAAAGTGCTCAGTTGGGACCTAAAATCCCCTGCATTGCCAAGAATTTATTTTTCTTCCTTATGGAAGCAGATGAAATGAATGGATTTTGACTATCGTTCTTAGGCAAGGCATGCCAACGTCTCTGGGCCCCTTCTTGAAAGATGGGTTGCTTAGCCGCTCCAAAAGAGAAACAGAGACTGCAGAAGCCTGCTGAAAGCTAGGTTAAGGAGTCCAGTGTGCCTGATTTAAGTGTTTAAACAGGTGATGAAGAAACCTGTCCTTTCGTATGCCAAAGGAGGCAAGAGGAGGTTGTCTCTGAATTTCACCTTGAATTCAGTTTCTACTCTGGAAAGAAATAGGAGGGTCAGAACAGTCCCTCCCTTTGCTGGAATGGTAGCCTGATGTTCTTTATAGGTAGTCTGGGGAGCACAAGACTACCGAGGTCCACCACTCCGCCCTCAACCGTCCTAAACCAGCAACATCAGTGCTGGGGACAGGCAAAGGGCTGGTATGCTAGCTCCATAATGCCTTCAGGGCCCAAATTCTTTCTTTCTTCTCTGCCGTTCTTAGCTTTTGTCCCCATAGTGGCATGATGGCTGCTTTACCTTCTGGCTTTGTGTCTACATGTCAGGCACAAAGAGAAAGAAGGGTGAAGAAAAGGCAAAGGCGCCTGCCCTTCAACACACTTTCCCCAAAGCCCCAGCCAGTGAGTTTTACTTCTAACTTATTGGCCACACTGGGTCACGTGACCACCTCTAGCTGTAAGGAAGTCTGGAAAATCAAGTAGTTACAACTAGGCATGGAACTTCTTAGAATAAAAATGATTCTCTGTTGATAAGGAAGAAGGGGAGAATGAATTTTAGGAGACACTTAGCAGCCTGAGCTACTACCTGTCTCTCAGTTTGTCGTACTGTACTGGCTTCTGTGTTGCTGTGGTGCTGGAACCTATGCCACTGGTATTTCAAATACCAGCAGGGTCACCCACGGTGAATAGGTATCAGCAGAGCTTCCAGACTAAGACAGAGTAGGAAGAAAGGCCTGGCAATCTACTTCTGAAATCAAACAATGAAAACTTATGGGTCACAACAGAACATTATCGAACATGCTTGCTTTGGACATGTCATGCGGAGGGATTAATTGCTAGCGAAGGACCTCATATTTGGTGAAGTAGAGGGCCGGTGAGGGTGAGTGAGGGTGAGGGAGACTCCAATAGATTGGCAAGATCCATTGGCACAATATGATGGACTCAAACCTACCGGCAATTGTGAGAATGACGCCAGACTAGGCAACCTTTTGTTCTGTTGTACTTAAGGTCATTTTAAGTCGGAGTCAGCTCAACAGCAGCTATCTATCAATCTAGCAGACTGAGGGCAAATGACAGCAGTGGAAGGGTTTCAGGTAGGCACGTGATCAGATTTGTATTTTAGAAAAATCTCTCTAAAGCTGTGCAGAAGGTGGTGGACAGAGGAGTCAACATCAGGAGAAAGAAAATCAATGAAGAGGCTACCACAACAATCCAGTGAGGCGTGATGGGGACCCAGATGAAGGCGGAGTGGCAGTAGGAATTTAGGGGAGGGAATGGGTTCGAAAAATATTCAGAGACATCCCTTCAGGTCAGTCTGGATATTGGTGGTAAGGGGTAGAGAAAAGTATAGGACGAGTTCTGGTTTGTGGCTTAGATACCTGGGAGATTTCCTGGAGATCTAGGAGGAGAAGCAGGTTTTGGAGGACAGATGACAGTTCAGTTTTGCATGTGTCCAGTCTGAGGAATCTGCAGGATGGGTTGTTGTTGTTGTTAGGTGCCGTCGAGTCAACTCTGACAGCAACCCTATTTATGGCAGAATGAAACACTGCCTGGTCCTGTGCCATCCTCACAATTGTTGTTATGTTTGAACCCATTGTTGCAAAAACAATCCATCTTGTTGAAGGTCTTCCTCTTTTTTGCTGACCCTCTACTTTACCAAGCAGGATATTCTTCTGCAGGGACTGGTCCCTCCTGATAACATGTCCAAAGTATGTGAGACAAAGTCTCGCCATCATCCTTGCTTCTAAGGAACATTCTGGCTATCCTTCTTCCAATGAACAGATTCGCTCGTTCTTCTGGCAGTCCATGGTATATTCAATGTTCTTCACTAACACTGTAATTAAAAGGCATCAATTCTTCTCTGGTCTTTCTTATTCATAATCCAGCTCTCACATGCATATGAGGCAATTGAAAACACCATGGCTTGGGTCAGGCACATCAAGGTGACATCTTTGTTTTGTTTTGTTTTTAACACTTTAAAGAGATCTTTTTCAGTAGATTTGCCCAATGTTTTTTTTAATGCATAATTTGATTTCTTGACTGCTATTTCCATGGGCATTGATTGTGGATCCAAGCAAAATGAAATCCTTGGCAACTTCAATCTTTTTTCCATTTATCATGGTGTTGCTTGGTGGTCCAGTTGTCAGGATTTTTTGTTTTATTTATGTTGTGGGACAATCCATACTGAAGGCTGTAGTCTTTGATCCTCATCAGTCAGTGCTTCAAGTCCTCTTCGCTTTCAGCAAGCAAGTTCGTGTCATCTGCATATCGAAGGTCGTTAATAAGTCTTCCTCCAATTCTGATGCCGTGTTCTTCATGTATTCCAGCTTCTCGGATTATTTGCTCAGCATACAGATTGAATAAATTTGGTAAAAGGCTACAACCCTGACTCACACCTTTACTGGCTTTAAACAAAGCAGTATCTGCTTGTTCTGTTCAAAAGACTGGCTCTTGATCTATGTACAGGTTCCTCATGAGCACAGTTAAGTGTTCTGGAATTCCTATTCTTTTTTTTTTTTTATTTATTGTGCTTTAAGTGAAAGTTTACAAACCAAGTCAGTCTCTCATACAAAAACTTATATACACCTTGCTATATACTGCTACTTGCTCTCCCTCTAATGAGACAGCACATTCCTTCTCTCCACTCTCTTTTTTCACGTCCATTTGGCCAGCTTCTGCCCCCTCTGCCCTCTCATCTCTTCTCCAGACAGGAGCTGCCCACATAGTCTCATGTGTCTACTTGATCCAAGGAGCTCACTCTTCACCAGTATCCTTTTCTATTCCATAGTCCAGTCCAATCCCTGTCTGAAGAGTTGGCTTTGGGCATGGTTCCTGTCTTGGGCTAACAGAAGTTCTGGGGACCATGACCTCTGGGGTCCTTCTAGTCTCAGTCGGACCATTAAGTCTGGTCTTTCTACAAGTAGAATTCCCATTCTTCACAATGTTATCCATAATTTGCTATGATCCACACAGTTGAATGCCTTTGCGTAGTCAATAAAAATACAGGTAAACATCTTTCTAGCGTTCTCTGCTTTCAGCCATTATCCATCTGACATCAGCAATGATATCCCTCATTCCATGTCCTCTTCTGAATCTGGCTTGAATATCTGGCAGTTCCCTTTTGATGTGCTGTTGGAACTCGTTTTGAATGATCTTTGGTAAAATTTTATTTGCGTGTGATATTAATGATATTGTTTGATAATTTCTGCATTCAGTTGGATCACCTTTCTTTGGAATAGACATAAATATGGATCTCTTCCAGTCGCTTGGCCAGGTAGCCATCTTCCAAATTTCTTGGCATAGGTGAGTGAGCACTTCCAGCGCTGCATCTTTTTGTTGAAACATCTCAATTGATATTCCATCAATTCCTGGACCCTTGTTTTTCACCAATGTCTTCAGTGCAGCTTGGGCTTTTTCCTTTAGTACCATTGGTTCTTGATCATATGCTACTTCCTGAAATGGTTGAACATCGATCAATTCTTTTTGGTGTAGTGGGTAGGTAGATGGGTAGGTAGAAAAAAGAGAGGAAGACTTGCCCCAGTCTAGGTGTTTTGGGATTGGCTTGTGACCCCCTTGGGGAACTTAAGGCATAACTGAAAATAGATTGCTTGAAGCCATCACTTTCTCCTGGGTTGGCCCAGAAAGAACCCATGTAGACAGCCCTCCATCCTGAGTTCCTCTGCTTGGGGTGGCGACCTCTGAGAATCCCCTCCTCTTTTCATGAGGTCCTAGGGACAACCAGAAAAACATCCTCTGAACTAAGGAGACACCTGTGTGTTGGGATGGTTACACTAGCTGTCTTTGTTTGGGGCCAAGTGTCTGAGTCTCAGCTGAACCGAGTCCTGAAGCCATGCTATGTATGCCGTGTCCAAGCTATTTCCCCTTCCAGGTGGATCAGGGCCTCTCAAGCCACTGCTCCCAAGAATGGGAGCCAATACCCATTTCCTTCCTTCCTGACCTGACCTCTTTGGACAATTATGATAAAAGTGTCCCCCACCGTAAACCACTCTGCACTGTTCCTTCTCTGTTCATCACAGCGGAGTCGTGTCTTGCCAGCCAGTCTGTAAGTCTTCTAGGGCTACACTTTTGTCACACCACAGGGCACAAAGCACAGGGCTGCTACTTGGTGAAAGGAAGGACAGGAAGTTGAGCTTCCTCTAGATTGGTTCAAATGCCATTGCCAAGATCCTACTGTATGACTCCTGGCTTCCTCAGCCTGGGGACACCTCTCCCTGGGAGGTTTCTCTCAAGTTGCCGGGCCACTTTTCCTGAGACCTGTGAGGCCAGGCCCAGGCTGGGCAGAGCCTGACAGGGCAGGGGGAAGTGGTGTGGATTGGAGGGGAGGCTGATGACCTCCAGAGACTCTGGGCCAGAGGGTGACCCTTAACCCTCCACCCTCTGTCCCTATCCCTAGGTGCAATCATATAGACAGCAAAAAAAAAAAAAAAAAAAAAATCAACGACATCAAAAAACCCATTGCCATCTACTCAATTCTGACTCATAGCGACCCTATAGACAAAAAAAAAACCCAGAGTAGAATTGCCCCATGGGGTTTCCAAGGCTGAAATCTTTACAGGAGCAGACTGCCACATCTCTCTCCCGTGCAGCAGCTGGTGGATTTGAACCTCCAACATTTGCTTAGCAGAGGAGCACTTAATCACTGCTGCATCAAGACTCCTCACCAGGGCCTCTCATACAGACACAGCAGCTGTCAAATGCACATTTAGAGACACATGCACACACAGACTCAGATTCAGAGAACTGCTCACGTGTTTACAAATACACACACCCACGTATTCTCCCACTCATATACCACACACACAACAGTTAAGCTTGAGCCCAGGACTTAAATTCAAGGGGGGAAAATCCTGGTTCTTCCACTTAATAGCTGGGTGTCCTAAAGTAAGTAACTTATCTCTTTGCACCTTAATTTCCTTATCTGTAAAAATGAGGACGATAATGGCATTCACCTCACTGAGCTGTAAAGATGAAATGAGATAAAATGTGGCCAACACAAAGGAAATAATAAATACTAAAAAAAACCTATCACCTATTATTATATGTACCGATGCAGAGAGACACACATGCATTCATCCATATTTTCTAGGTCCCCTCTCTTACTGCGGCTGTCACTAGGTTGTGGGTCTGGCAGGACTACAAGTGTGGAGTCCATTCACCCCTTTGAGCCTCTGTTTTCCCTTCTGTAAGACAGGGACCTTACCTACCCCTGAGGGCTGTTGTGAGGATCTAAACAGGCCCAGCATGGAAAGCTCCTAGCCTAGACCCTGGCCCACAGAAGCCTCCTTACACGCTTGCTGTTGCTGTCCGTATGATGAAGAACAGGTCCAAGGACAGGGGGCTGGGACCCCGTGGGTCCTATCCTGCAGGAGGCAATGGCCAGGCGGCCCCCATCTCCTCCAGGCTGCAGCTGGGCCCTCTAAGGACAGAACCCAAGGTCACAGGATGTCAGGCCTGCCCCTTCTTTTGGAGCTCAGTCTGGCGGCAGCTTGGCATGGGCTGGGGGCAGGGTTAGCCGGGTGGCGGTGGGTGGAAGGAAAAGAGGAAAGCCGGCACACTGGAAATTGCCCTGCGGTTGGCTCACGCGCCCACGACACTGTATTTATAGAGAGCTCCCTGTAGCGCCCAATTTCTCCCAGTAGGGTTAACCCTTTCCAGGTCGCGGTGAAGGGAGAACACAGAACTGGGATCAGAGAGCCGATTGGAGCCCTGGCCCTGCCGCCAGCAGCCTGGGTGGTGGCGGGTGGGATCAATGACCAGTCACTCGTCCCTTCTGGCAGAAAATAAAGTTCGGATCTTGGAAGTATGGGAGTGGGTGGGGGGTGGGCAGTTATTAGACCAGCGTCCCGCTTCCCAGAGCACCCGGTCTTCCCAGCGTGGGTCTGGACTGGGGCCGGGGGCGGGGTTCAGGCCCAGTGCCCTGCCCAGCGGGCGGGTTTAGGCCTTTGCCCCAAACCTCCGCTGCGGGGCCAATCCGGCTTCTGGGGCGCAGCCCGGCGGTCTTTCCGGGCCCGCGGCTTCCTCCAGCCGCTCCGCCCCTCGGACTCCCGGGCCGCCCCGGGCCCCCATTCAGGTCTGGCCTTGCGGCGGCAGTGGCGACTCGCTGCGCTCCGCCGCGTCCCCGAGTCCCGGGAGTCGGCGCCGCGCGGTGAGTGCTTGCGTGGCGCGGCCGGCGGCGGGGTGGAGACCGCCTTTGTCTGCGGCCTCGCCCGGCCGGGGGCCACGGAGGCGCGGGCTGAGGGGCCCAGGCAGGCCGGGCGGCGCTTCTGCTGCTGGGTTGTTGTGGCCGGGCGCGATGCGCCCCCTCTCTCGCACGGGCACCCACACCCCAGCCCTCTTCCCTGGGCCGGGGCTGGCCTCTGCACGCGAGCACGGTGAGCCCCCGGGGCCGAATTTCTGGCTTTAGGGCCCAGAGGGAGCCGGGGCAACCCGGATTCTACCCCGCCCAACCATGCCTCCCTGCCCCCCAGAAGAGAGGGGACTGGGGCGCCGTCGGACCTGCCGGCACCGGGGAAGCAGCTGGAGGAGGCTGGGTGGGTAACTGGAATTACCGAGGCCCCGGGTGTGGGGAGGGACTGAGACAGATCTGTCACCGTGTCTCTGATGATTCTGAAAAGCTTCACGAAGCCGCTGCCTGGGGCCAGGAGGGAAACAGAGCCTCCAGGGCCCTGCAGAGGGAAACAGCAGAGGTTAACAGACCACTGGCCATTGGGGGCGAGGGCTCACTCAGCTTGGCCCTGGCGGGGACAATTGAGGGGCTTCCACAGGCAGAAGTGGGCACGGAAGGGACCGACTCTGAGAAGGACGGATACGGACAGCTGGCTGGAGAGGAGGGGGTGAGTAGGTGTTGAGGGGGCAGGTAGAGGCTGAGGAAGATCAGGGGGTGTGGAGGAAGCAGGGATGGGACAGTTTTGGCTTGGGAAGTCTCAGGGAGAATGGTGGATGAGGTAGTGTGGGGAGGAGATGGGGAGCCCTGAAGAGGGAGAAGGTAGGACTACTCTAGTAAGGAAGGTAAGGTGGGTCGTACTAGAGGGGAGGAGACTGGATCCCAGCGGCCCAGGGCCCTCAGCCACTGCTGTTGAGCTGATGCCACTGACCTGCCAGAAAAGGAGATTTATTTCTACCAAAAACTTGCCCTAATGAGAAATGTGTGATGGATGACTCAGATATGGGATTTGTCTATCCTTGAAGGGGAAGGTCAAGCAAATGGCAAAGCAAAGAAGATGGGGGGAGGGGGGGGAGAAGGGAGGGAGTTGTTGTTTGACCTAACAGAGAAAAGCTATTTACCCTCACATTGGGTGTGCATAAATGTAAAGAAATCTTATTTCTTCATTAAATTGAAGGCCCCCAGGTCCTTATCTTCTAAGCCTGTCTCTAGCAGTGAGTTTCACTATTAGAAAGCAATAAAGTTTTTGTTTTCAAGAGAGTTCCTTACTTCCTTCAGCCTCTCTCTAAGTCCCTCTGGCCGCCCAGAATTCCCTAGGAAATCTGATGCAGTGCCCTCCTCCTTGTAGTGTGGGGGCCTGCAAATAGGTGGGGCACATTTGGAGGCCAGGGAAATTGAAGTCTGAACTTGAAATTGAAGTCTAAACATGTCAGGCTGGGTTGGGCTGATCTGAGTGCCAGGGAGGGGTGGAGGGCTGTGAGGCTGTGGGCTATGAAATGGTGGCTCATATTTCCAGCTTGCTTTAGGAAGGAGAGTGTTTTGGGTGAACATTTTCCTGATATCTGGAATTCCCCAGCTTAAGTGCTAACACTTTTTTTTTTCACAACATATATATTTTTTAATTTTTATTGTGCTTTAAGGAAAAGTATACAAATCAAGTCAGTCTCTCATACAAAAATTTATATACACCTTGCTGTATACTCCTAATTGCTCTCCCTCTAATGGGACAGCACACTCCTTCTCTCCACTCTCTCTTTTTGTGTCCATTCCACCAGCTTCTGACCCCCTCTGCCCTCTCATCTCTACAGACAGGAGCTGCCCACATATTCTTATGTGTCTACTCGATCCGAGAAGCTCACTCTTCACCAGCATCTTTTTCTATCCCACTGTCCAGTCCAATCCCTGTCTGAAGAGTTGTTTTTGGTAATGGTTCCTGTCCTGGGCTAACAGAAGGTCTGGGGGCCATGACCACTGGGGTCCTTCTAGTCTCAGTCAGACCATTAAGTCTGGTCTTTTTATGAGAATTTGGGGTCTGCATTTTTTTTTATCCCACTGGTCTCCTGATCCCTCAGGGGTTCTCTGTTGTGTTCCGTGTCAGGGGAGTCATCGGTTGTAGCCAGGCACCATCTAGTTCTTCTGGTCTCAGGCTGATGTAGTCTCTGGTTATGTGGCCATTTTTGTCTCTTGGGCTCGTAATTACCTTGTGTCCTTGGTGTTCTTCATTCTCCCTTGGTCCAGGTGGATTGAGACCAATTGATGCATCTTAGATGGCCACTTGCTAGTGTTTAAGACCCCAGACGCCGCTCTTCAAAGTGGGTGCAGAATGATTTCTTAACAGATTTTATTGTGCCAATTGGCTTAGATGTCCCCTTAAACCATGGTCCCCAAACCCCTGCTGCCGCTATGCTGGCCTTCGAAGCATTCAGTTTATTCAGGAAACTTCTTTGCTTTTGGTTTAGTCCAGTTGTGGTGACCTTGCATGTATTGTGTGTTGTCTTTCCCTTCACCTAAAGTAGTTCTTATCTACCATCTAATTAGTGAATATCCCTCTCCCTCCCTCCCTCCCTTCCCCCCTCATAACCATCAAAAAATATTTTCTTCTCTCTTTAAACTACTTCTCGAGTTCTTATAATAGTGGTCTTAAACTATATTTGTCCTTTTGTAACTGACTAATTTCACTCAGCGTAATGCCTTCCAGGTTCCTCCATGTTATGAAATGTTTCACAGATTCCTCACTGTTCTTTATTGATGCGTGGTATTCCATTGTGTGAATATACCGTAATTTATTTATCCATTCATCCGTTGATGGGCACCTTGGTTGCTTCCATCTTTTTGCTGTTGTAAACAGTGCTAGTGCTAACACTTTTTATGTTAACTGTTGAGCATGGAAACCTTTCTCCCCAATATTAAGTACATCCACTCTGCTTAAATTGAATGTCCTGATGTCAATGAAATTTTTCTCCCTGACTTTTTGAATCCACATTGTGAACATCAGTTTTTGCAAGAAAGGGTCATATGGCAAACAATCGACTGCTAACTGAAAGGTTGGCAGTTCAAAACCACCAGTGACTCTGTGAGAGAAAGATGTGACAGTCTGCTTCTATAGAAATTTACAGCCTTGGAAACCCTATGCTGTCGCTTTGAGTTGAAATCGACTCGATGGCAGTGGACTGCATGGGGACTTTTGAGAGAGTAAGGTTTTGTCCCTGCACTAAGCAGCCTCAGCAATGCTTGTACTGTCCCATGACTGATCTTTGGAGTTCTTCTGTCTCCTTAATGACATTGGTGTCCCTGGGTGGTACAAACAGTTAATGTACTTGGCTGCTAAACAAAAGGTTGGAGGTTAGAGTGCACCCAGAGGTGCCTTGGAAGAAAAGCCTGACAATCTACCTCTAAAAATCAGCCATTGAAAACCCTATGGAGTATAGTTCTATTCTGACACACATGGGGTTGCAATGATTCCAAATTGACTTGATGGCCAAAATAAAAAGGACATCACTTGTGATTCTCTTGCCTGTCTCCAATAAGCTTTCTTATGTGCTGCCTTTAGACTCCTGGGCTGCAGAAATCAGCCCATCCAGCTTGTTAGAGGTGAGAAGTCATGCAAACCTAAGGATGAAAAGGTGTGGGGATTTGAGGGCCGGGTTTTCCTTCCTGCCCCTGGCCCTCTTACAACTCTGCCCGGGTACGCCATAGAAGCAGACTAGCTGAATATCTGAGATGCTCAGATGCCGGCAGCTAGGTTGGGACACTTTTGTGTTGTTCCTTCGAAGTAGCCCTCTAGGGAGGCTGTGCCCTTACTCTGGTGAGGTGGCTTTCTGAACTTTTCTGTGGGAATTCCGCATCCTTAAACTCTGGCCTTCTCTGGAGACGTCCATCTTCATTCTTTGCAGTGGGATTTTGCTTTGACGCTGAGTTGGGCAATACTGTTCCAGGTCAGAGTAGTTGCGTGATCAGAGAAACATGAGCTGGGATTTCCCAGTGCCCAAAGAGACACCTGGGAAGTGTCGTAAAACAAGTGTCTGGCCTGTTGCTGGCTAGTTCTTGGTTGAACATAAGGGCTTTGGGATGTGTGCAGAAGAATGGCCTAAGTCAAAGCAGCCTCTTTGATTACAGTCACACGGGGGCTGCTGAGCCATGGACCTGAGTCATGGGGTCAAGGGAGAGGAAGAAGGGCAGGGAGAATGATGTCACTGCCCATGAGCTTGGCCTCTGAGTGGGCAGAGGCTTTCATTGCTGTCCTTTTCCCACATTCCCAGGGTGGGAGTGGCAGGGAGGGCCACCAGCTAAGTTAAACATAGAATTACCATGATGCTGTTGCTGTCGTTAAGGAGCCCTGGTGCCGCAGTCGTTAAGTGCTCAGCTGCTAATGGAAAGGTCAGCGGTTCAAACCCATCAGCCACTCCAGAGGAGAAAGATACGGCAGTCGGCTTCTGTAAAGATTTACAGCCTAGGAAATCCCATGGGGCAGTTCTACCTCGTCCTATAGGGTTGCTATGAGTTGGAATCGACTCGATGGGTTATGGATTTTTTTCTTGTTAACTCAGAACTAGAGTACATCTGGGAGATGGGCACATGTGCTGTTATACAGCCCTCCCCCACCCCCACCCCAACCTAGTCCTGCTGCCTCTGGGGTGTGAGGTTCCAGAGGCAGGCATTGGGTTTTCAGGTATTGGGAGCGGGGTTGTGCTGGGTGCTTAACATCTCATTTAAGCATCATAGCAGTCCTATAAGGTAGGGTATCGCTAGCATCATTGTAAAAAAAAAAAAAAAAAGGAGTAATGAACAGTTGCCTTCGAGTTGATTCCGACTCATGGCAACCCCATGTGTGTCAGGGCAGGACTGTGCTCTGTTGGGTTTTCACGGGCTGATTTTTTGGAAGTAGATTGCCAGGCTTTTCTTCCAGGCACTTCTAGGTGGATTTGAACCTCCAACCTTTCGGTTAGCAGCCGAATGCTTTAACTGTTTGCACCACCCAAGGACTCCAGCTGAGGCCCAGAAAGGGCAAGCAATAAGCCCAATGGTACACAGCTGGCAAGCAGTAGAGCTGGGATGCAAGCCCAGGGCTGTCCGTCTCCAGGGCTGGCTCTTTCTGTAGCTCTGGAGTTAGGCACAGTCTTCACCCCTCATTTTGGAGCCTGGTGAGATGATCCAAGGGTCCTCCTAGGGAGGTAGAGAGGACTCATCTGTGGGCCTCCGAGAGGGCAGGCCTGACCGGGGTGATCCAGAGACTTGCAGCCCAGTTGGGGCAATTGCTGAGCGTTCTTGCCACACTGGTGCCTCCAGCAGTTCCTCCCACGCCCTCCACTTCTGCTTAGAGCTCTCAGCTAGCTGTCCCCATTCTCCCTCTCAATCTCTTTGCAGTCCAGTGAATCGATGCCTCCTCCACACCCTTAATGCCTTGGGCATGTGGTCTTCCACTTGCTTAGAGAGAGTGTGCTGGAAGGAAACCCTCTGGGAGTGGAGAATGAGAAGCACTTTTGGTTGGAGAACCATAGAGCAGGGAGAGATACTATGTATGGGAGACAGGGGTCCCAGGTCACCCGTCAAGTGAACCTAGCTTCTAGAAACAGGGCCTCCCCTGTACTGAGGGATGTGGCCACAATAGGGACAGTAGGAGCTGGAGCCCACAATGCTTGGTGCTGGGGCCTGGCTTCTGGGAGGGAGGAAGGGGAGAGGACCACTAGGAATGGGCCAGACCCGGAAATGGAGTCCTGTGTTTGCTGCTTGGAGCTGGGATGGAGATGGGGGTGGTTTGTGGAGATGGTGTGTAGGTAGGAAGGAGGACGTAGAAAGAGTAATGGTCCCAGAGACCTAGATGCACAGTCCAACAAAGGAGGTCTTGGCTGGGGGAAGCGACGGGGGAGGTTCCAATGCAGAAGGTCCCAGGAGGCCTTATTCTCACAGTAACCCTGTGGCGGAGGGACGGCTATCCTCGTGTTAGAGATGTGGGATTGAGTCTCAAAGAAGTCGAGTCATTTACTCTTAGTCAGGCATGCCAACAAGGTGGCCTGAGGATTCCATTTGACTGGTGAGGAGTCCAGCCCAGGGGCATTCGCAAACTGCCTGAGTCACCTCTGAAGGTGATTGAGCATGGGCCCTTGGGCAGCCTGCCTTCCCCTCTGGGCTCAAATTCCCATCTGTGCAATTGGCATGGAGATGGGAACTGGACCTGGTGAACTCCAAGTGGCCTTCCAACTCCAAGGGCCGGTGGAGCCGACTGCATTCCTGAGAAAGGCTTCCGGGGGAGTGGGCAGTGGGAGAGTGTGATCTCCAGGCTTATTTAGGTGGGCACCTAGCAGGACTTGGCAGATGTTGAGTGAATGCAGGTGTGTGTGCCGCAGGCCTGCCGGTGCTTGACCCCAGGACCCTCCCTCTGCCTTAGTCTCCTGCTCTTTCAACCCTTCCTCTCTCCACTCTCCTCCTTCCTGACCCTGTCTGGGTGGATCTCCTCTGAGCTCAGTGGGGCTTTCCCTCTTTTCAGGGCTCTGTGCTTCCATTGCTGTGTGTGGTGTGTGTGTTTGTACACACACATGTGTGCATCCACGGGTACAGATCTGCACGCACCTCTAGTTCCAAGATAGTGTCAGCTGCCCTGTCAAATGGCTGCTGGGTGCTTAGAAGATGCACACTCAGTTTGGGGTAGTCCACCAGCCAGAGGGGATGTGAAAAGCAGGCCAGCTACTGCATCCAAAGTTTCACCATGTTCTCAGACCCACTGAGACGGCTCTGTGGATTTCCCCATGGTTTTGCCTTTTCCAGGTTCTGAAGCCTTGACCTCAATGTGGAGAATGGGGATGTGGTGGGGACAGTGGGCACGCGAAGGCCTGAGCTCAGCTCTGTCCTGTTGTCCTCTCTTCCTTGTTCCTAAAGCCACAGGGGAAGCAAGTGGAGGACACTAAAAAGACCTTGGCCCGCTCTGCCGGGCTGGCCCCAATGACACACTGCTGTCCTGACTCACACAGAAATCACTCTGAGAGGAAGAATTGATTTCTTCTCTTGGGTGGGATCACGGGGCTGGGGAGTGGTGGCCAGTGGACAAACAGACTTGAAAACAAAAGGCACACACTGACTCAGATTACCAGGAAAAGGAAAGGACAAGAGTGAGACCATTCCCAGGGAACCCTGGAGACCCTCCTCTGCTCTCCCCAGGCCTTGCCCCTTTATAGAGCCCATAGCAGTACTCTTTGGAGCTCTGGTGGTTCAGTGGCTAAAGCTAGGCTGCTGTCATGGATTGAATTGTGTCCCCCAAAACATCTGCCAACTTGGCTAGGTCATGACTCCCAGTATTGTATGATTGTCTATCATTTTGTCGTCTGATATGATTTCCTATGTGTTGTAAATCATGCCACTATGATGTAATGAGATGGATTAGTGGCAGTTATATTGATGAGATCTACAAGATTAGATAGTGTCTTAAGTCAATCTCTTTTAAGATATAAAAGAGAAAAGCAAGCAGACAGACATGGAGACCTCAGATCACCAAGAAAGCAGTGCCGGGAGCAGAGCACGTCCTTTGAACCTGTGGTTCCTGCTCTAAGATGCTCCTAGACCAAGGGAAGACTGATGACAAGGACTTTCCTCCAAAGCTGAC
Organism: Loxodonta africana; assembly: GCF_030014295.1. Taxonomy (NCBI): domain Eukaryota; kingdom Metazoa; phylum Chordata; class Mammalia; order Proboscidea; family Elephantidae; genus Loxodonta; species Loxodonta africana. The sequence goes on along the minus strand of NC_087354.1, from coordinate 42,231,801 downwards.
AGAGAGAAAGTCTTCCCCTGGAGCCAGTGCCCTGAATTCAGACTTCTAGGCTACTGGACTGTGACAGAATAAACTGCTCTTTGTTAAAGCCATCCACTTGTGGTATTTCTGTTATAGCAGCACTAGATGACTAAGACAGCTGCTAACCGAGAGGCTGGGCATTTGAATCTACCAGCTGCATCTCGGATATGCTAAGGCGCAGTTCTACTCTGTCCTACAGGGTCATTTATGAGTCAGAATCAACTCGATGGCAGTGGGTTTTTTTTGACCCTTATGGGATGATTATAAGACTCAACAGAGTAAATATATCTAAACTGACCTAATAAATACTACTGAAAAAAAAAAAAAACCCATTTAGATATAGATAAAGCAGTTGAGTCTTATAATCATCGTATAAGGATCAAAAAAAAGCCCCGTTGCCATCGAGTTGATTCTGACTCATAGCGACCCTATAGGACAGAGTAGAACTGCCCCATACAGTTTCCAAGGCTGTAATCTTTACAGAAGCTGACTGCCACATCTTTCTCCTGCAGAGCAGCTGGTGGGCTTGAACTGCTGGCCTTTCCATTAGCAGCTGAGTGCTTAACCACCATACCACCAGGCCTCCTTTCCTATAAAGATAGGTCTTATAATTCCCACTTTTCAAATGAGAAAACTGAGGCTGAGAGAGAGTATTTCCCCAAAGTCACATGACTAGGAGGTAGTAGAATCTAGCTTTGAACTTGCCTCTCTGACTCCAAAGTCACTTGTTCCATGAAGCCTCTGGTGACTATATGGTCATGATTATAGCACAGAGTGGTGGACAGGCCCCTCCTTTGATAACTGACGAGACGAAGACCCAGAGGACAACGGGTCTGCTCTGCGGAGCCTAGCAAGTTAGCGCTGGAGCCAGGGCTAAAACCCACATCATCTCTTTGATGTTGCTGTTTTGCTTTCTTCTTGTGTTAGTTGCCAGAGAAAGACACGCTCATTGTCAAAACTAGAGAAGTATATCAAGAAAGCAGAAGTAGACTCCTATTCTCATTCCCAACCCAGGGCTGGGTTCGCTGTCAGGTTTCCAGACTGACTCTTTTCCAGCTTAGAAACATCCAGCCATCCACCTCTCTATCTAGCAGCACACACATGCACATAAACCTGCATTCATTCATTCATTCATCAAGCAATGCATTGAGCCCCATTTCTTGCTGACACTAGGGGTGCAGTGGCAGATGAAGCAGACATGGTTCTTGATCAAGGAGCTTCCAGTATGCCATGAGGAAAATAAACTGGGTGTGGTCAATAACAGGGGTCTTCTTAGAAACCAGGGTCCCCAGACCCCCGTCCCTGCTACTCTGTCCCTTGCAGTGTTTGGTTGTGTTTAGGGAACTTCGTTAGCTTTTGGTTTAGTCCAGTGGTGCTGACTTCCCCTGTATTTGTGTTGTCCTTCCCTTCACCTGGTAGCTGGGCGCCATCTAGTTCTTCTGGTCTCATCTCTTCACTTTTTCGATGAAGTCCTTTGATGCCCCAAAGTTTTTAATTTTGATAAAGCCCAGTTTATCTATTTTGTCTTTTATTGCTCATGATTTTGGTGCTATATCTAAAAATCCATTGTCAAAAACGAGATCTCAAACCTCTATGTTTTCTTCTAAGATTTTTGTGGGTTTTAGTTCTTATATTTAGGTCATTCATTCATTTCGAGTTAATTTTTATGTATGAAGTGAGGTCCAACTTCATTCTTTTGCATGTGAGGATACAACTGTCCCAGTACTATTTGTTGAAGAGACTATTCTTTCCCCATTGTATGAACTTGGCATCTTTGTCAAAAATCATTTGTCTGTAGGTATATGGGTTTATTTCTGGATTCTCAATCCTATTCCATTGGTCTATATGTCTATCCTTAAACCAGTACAAATCTATGTATCCTTATACTGTAGCTTTATAGTACATTTTGAATTCAGGAAGTGTGGATTCTCCTACTTTGTACTTCTTTTTCAAGATTGTTTTGGCTATTTGGGGTCTCTTGCAATTCCATCTGAATTTGAGGAAATTCAGATGGAATTTCTGCAAAAAAAAAAAAAAAACAGGCTGCTGGAATTTTTATAGGGATTGCATTGAATCTGTAGATTGCTTTGAGTAGTATTGGTATCTTAATATTAAATCTTCCAATCCATGTACATGAGGTATCTTTCCATGCATTTAGGTCCTCTTTAATTTCTTTCAGCAATATTTTATAGGTTTCAGTGTACAAGCCTTTTGCCTTCCTGGTTAAAATTATTTCTACATATTTTATTCTTTTAATGTTAGGAGGAATGGCTCCCTATATTAGTTCGTTAAGATGGTGAGTCTTCAGGGTCCTTCTATCTTGCTGCTCTGCAATCCCCAGGGTATTACCTTTGACAGCATGGTCCCCATGGCTCACCACATCTGTGTTCCAGCCTGTGGGAAGGGGGAAGGAGAGGATTGCTCCCTCTCTTTAAGGCATGACCCAGAAGTTGTACACATCGGTTCCTCTCATATCCTCTTAGCCAGAAAATGTTCACATCCAGCTGCAAGGGAGGCTGGGATCTGTAGTCTTTAGCTGAGTGACCATGAGACTATCTAAAAATACTACAGAAGAAGGGGAGAATGAGTGTAAGGGAAAACTAGTGGTTGATGCCACAGTCACTTTGTACCTTTCACTGTCACCTCATGGCAGCTAATTGGCTAAACCTTAAGGATGTAGTACATGAAGGCTTAAGGTACTGATGAAGTTCAGCGAGTGTCCAGCAAAGCTCTTCTTTTATAGATGGAAACATTGACCTCGGAGAAGGGAAGTCACAGTCATCTGCTTAAGATCGCACAGCAAAGTATCAGAGCTGGGACTGGAACCCCAAACTCTGGGCTTACTTTCTACCATTTCAAGGTGATCTGGCTGAGAGGCAGACAGGCAATGCCAAAAGGACAGGTCTCTTGGGGCTGGGAAGGGCACCACCTTTCCCAGCCTATCCACCTTGGGGTCTGCTCATCATTTTTCAGGACTCAGCTCTGGGTTACCTTGTCTCTGAGGAGCCTCAGGTAGCCCTCACTGTATCTCGTATAGTATACAGTACTGAGCTGCAGTGATTTGTGTGCATGTCCATCTTCTCTGGTGCAATGCATGCTTCTTGAGGACAGACACACAGCTTATTCATCTCTCTGTCCCCAGTGCCTGCCTCAAGGCAAGAGTTAAATGACCTACTGAACACATGAATGAATGCATATTTGAGAACTCTTTCAGCTGCAGGTAATACAGTAAAACCTGTGAAAGCTGGAACCCGTGTAAGGCAGAAACCTGTCAGAGAAGGAAAACTAAAATATTTTCCACTGATAGAAAGTGATAGAAAAACGGTAAGCCTGCACTCTGTTAAAGGCAGAGAGAAAAAGGGTAAGCGTGCCCCCCGTTAAAGGCGGAAAACTTGCGAGACACGGAAAAACAAGGCAGTCCCATCGAGTTCCAGCTCTCACGGGTTTCACTAGCTGAAACTAGCATAAGGAAAAAATGATTGGCTTAAGTATCTGGGCAGTCCAGGTGTGCAGCTTTCTTCAGGTATAGCTGGATCCAGGGGCTTAACTCATGTTTTTGGGGCTCTATATCTCTCTGCCCTTTCTTGTCTACGTTGTGGGAAGTGGTACCTAAGCAGCCCCTGCAGGGGTTGGGAGGAAGTTGGCATGAGGAGGATGCTGGTGGTCATGGTGGAGGAAAGGAGTCCCTCTTGGGCATCCCCGGGCCTGGGTCCAGAGCCCAGTCTAGCCCTTGTTTTTTGGTTTGGGTTCCGTGGGGGCATGTCTTGGGTCATCTCTCGCAAGCTTCCCTTCGGCTCCACCTCTGCTGGGATTAGAGGCACCTGCTGCACCTCAGGCTGAGGGTGGCCTGGACTCCTACCTTCTGCTTCTCTTTCAAAGCCCAAGGCACTCTGTGGTCTTTCCTGGCAGGGCTTCTGGGGTTCCCACGTGGGGCTGGGACTGGGGGAGAGGAGAGGACAAGGAGGGCTGGCTGGTGGCTCAATGGGAGGAGTGGCACATGCTTAGCCCAGGGCAGGGCCCCCTGGGGATGAGAATTCCCCTCTGTGGGAAAGGTGGGCTGGGGTGGCGTGTATGCAGCACGAGGTCATGTGTCTCCATGTGGCTCTGTGTACCAGGCCGCCCGTCTGTCCAGATGGGCAGTGATTCTTTTCTCTGGCTGCCTCCTGCGCTCTGAGCAGCTCCTGGTCTCTGAGATATGTTTCTCTTTCCTGCTTCCAGCTCCTGGCACTCAGCTGTTGGGTTAGGAGTCTCTTGTTGCTGTGTCAGGTTTCTCTATAGGGTGGGCCACAAGGGTGGGCTTCCTGGGCCCAGAATCTAGGAGAGGAATCAGCAGGAGAGCAAGCCCAATGCCCACCCTTGGGAACGCCCTCATTCATTCTCTGGAGGGAAGGATAGCTAGGCCCTTGGGGAGACCTGGTCGGTCTGCTCAGGAGAGAGGTGTTCCCTGATCCCCCCACATTCACAGAGGTGGCAGGCAAGAATTCCCAGGAAGCCCTGGAGGGCAAAACCCAGTGGCAGGAATTAGCTTCATGTATGGAAAAGTCAGTCACTAGAAAGGTCTTGAGTGCCAGGCAGGGGAATGTGAGTTTACTCCTGTAGTGAATGGGGAGCCATGGGATGTTTTTGAGCAGGCGAAGCATGCAAGCAGATTTCTGTCTTAGGTCCTAAGAGAAGGCACCTTGGAGAAGCATTGGCAGGGAAAGTGTGGAGATAGCAGGGCCAGTGAGTAGGCTCCCGGAGGGTCAGGGTGGGAGACAGCGGGCTTGAGCGGTAGTGGGGAGGGTGAGGGAGGTGGCCCAGGAAGGACAGACAGGCTTTGGTTCTGCCTGGGGGTGAAAGACAAGAAGGAAGACTTGGAATCCGGGAGCCCCTTAATCCTTAGTCCTTTCTGTGGTGGCTGGCAGGCACGGCAAGCAGCTCCCTAGGGGCTAGGTTTTCTTGTGGGCCCTGGTGGCCCTCATAGGGCAGGATGTGGTGCCCACCAAGGGTGCTTTTATGAATGGAGTGGGAAGGCCGCTGACTCAGCAGGTGGCAAGGCTTTGAGGCTGCTGGATTTTAAAGCCGGCGGAATCATCTGGGAAGGAAGTGGCTGCTGAGGGCTTCCCCACAGCGGACAGCTGGGGGAGAGGGGGGAGTGCCAGGCAGGATGCAGTCGGCTTGGCTAGAGACAGGGAGCCCCACAGCCCAGCTGCTGGGTGTGTGTGGCGGGGAGGGAGTGGTGGTTGGTTGGGATTGGAGGGGCTGAGGTTGGGTGCCGGTGACTGGAATTGATGCTAACGGTTACTGATCTGGTTTGCTCTGTGGAAGGGCAGAAAGGTGTAGGGGGTCGAGGACCTGAACTCCTATCGGCTCTGCTAACTGGCAAATTACAAGACTTGAATGAAATCGCGTCACTTATCTGGGTTGTCATTTTTTTCTTCTACAAAATGGGATGGAGTTGCCTGGCCCACCTCCCAGGGTGGTCATGAGGATGTGACATCATGTGTATTCTGGCTGAACAGCACCGGTCATGTGGCTTGATCAGGATGTGGCATGAGTGATTTTCCCTGTGTGGGACACAGGAAAAGTGTGTGCTGCCTGCCGGAGTCAGATACCTTGGGGGCGGCCCCCTTGGTGGGGGGCGGCCAGGATTGGGAAGGCTAGGCTCCCTGGCTCAGGCCTGACCAGTGGCCAAGACCCACCTCTCACTCAGCCCGGACACCAGGCTTGAGGAGTCAGCCAGCCCTGGCCTCTCCTACTTCTGACCGGTCTTGCATTAAAGTAGCAAATGTCCTCCCTCTCTGGAGCCCACACTCATACCTCCAGCTGCCTCTGAGAAGTCTCCCCTGGAAGTTTCTGCACAAATGCGCTAACTTTGCATACCCTACACTGAACCCTTCCATGTTCCCTGTCTCAGGGAACACCCCATCTGGTCACTGGGGCTCAAGATGATGGACACCTTGACTGCTGTCTCTTTCTTTCTCTCCATGTCCCCAAATCCTGTCACTTTTACCCCAGCCTGCCTTTTCTCTTCTGTCTAGCCTTCTCATTTAGCCTGCAGATGATACCAGATTAATCTTCATGAGGACAAGTCTGACCATATCATTCCCCTGCTCAAGAACCTTCAGTGGCTCCCACCTGGCTTCAGGATAAAGTTGACACTCCTTAGCCCGTGTCTAAATCTGGCTCCAGCCTCAGTTCCTCCTCTCCCTACTAGCTGTTGTCTCCAGCCAAGTTGATCTGTGCATAGTCCTCCCCCAGAGCAGGCCTTGAACTTGCCAGCCTTGTCTTTGTTTGCCTCCTTGCCTCCTTTTCCTTATATTTGTATACTAACATCTTCCTGCTGAAAGAGTGGATTCCAGCTGCCCCGTCCCCACCTCCCTGATCCAGCCTCTCCAGGAACTCAACTCCCTCCTACCAGCATCTCTCACAAAGATCTCCCATCAGGGAGCCTTGTGGGGTGTGGGAGGCCCCGGGAGGGAGAGAGGGAGGACTTCCCAGGGGCAGTTGCAGCCTTCCTCCAGCTGGTTCCAGGGTAGAGGAGGTGGGAGGGGCCTGGGGATGACCTTTTGAGACAAAAGCCTCACTTCCTCTTCCTCGCAGGCAGGGGCAGCCTTCCACCACGGAGATCCCAGCTGTCAGCTGCCACGCGGGAAGATGCGGCATCAGCAGGGCAGCCCTGGCGTGGGTGTGCGTGTGGCCACAGCCCTGGGAGTGCTCTGGCTCTGCCTCACAGGTGAAGGGGGCGGGGGGAAGAAAGGGACAACAATTATGGTAGGGAGTAAGGGGGGCTCCCACTCCCACCTGGGGTCCTGCCAAGCCATCTCTCTGGAGCAGGGCTGAGGCCTGTGCCCTGTCCACACTCGTTTCCACCTCTGGGATCCATAGGTAACATACTGAACCTGTCTTAGCCTCAGATTCCTCTATTATAAAATGGTAATCATGATATGTGAGGCTGTGGTGGTTCAGCGGCAGAATTCACACCTTCCATGTGGGAGACCGGGATGTGATTCCCAGCCAATGCACCTCATATGCAGCCACCACCCGTCCATCAGTGGAGGCTTGCATGTTGCTATGATGCTGAACAGGTTTCAGCGGAGCTTCCAGACTAAGATAGACTAGGAAGAAAGGCCTGGCAATCTACTTCCAAAAAACAGCCAGTGAAAACCCTGTGGATGACAATGGTCCGATCTGCCACTGCACATGGGGTGGCCCCAGGCAGCATTTTGTTCTGATCTGCCACTGCACATGGGGTGGGCCAGGCAGCATTTTGTTCTGTTGTGCATAGGGATCACTATAAGTAGAGGACTGCCTTGATGGCACCCAACAACAACGATCGTGATACCGTCCTACTCTGCAGAATTGGGAGCACTAAATGTGATGATGCTCTTTCTTGACCACACTGTGTGGGCCCCTTGCTAAGATCCGTTGCACCTACTGTTCCCTCTGCCTGGAACTTTCTGCCCCCCAGACACCTGCATGACGTGACCACTTACTTTGTTCAGGTCTTTGCACAAATGTCACCTTCTTAGCGAGGCTTTCGTGACCACCTTGCGTAAAATAGCACATCGTCCTCCACCCCTCCCTATCCCTGACCTGACTTCATTCTTCCTGGCGTTTACCACCACCTGGCATATGTTTGCTTGTTTATTGCCTGTCTGTCCTCAGTATAACCATGTTGAATAAATGATGTAAATCTTCCCACACAGGGCTTGGCACATAGTTAGCACTCAATCATGGTAGCTACCTTAATAATAATATCCTCCTCATATTTCAAAACCGAATCAGTATCTCTGCTTGGAGGGACTGGCTTCTTCGGCCATAGAGAAAACAAAGCGGAGTCTCTGGTGCCATCTTGTGGCCACAAAGGGGTGATGCTGGACATCTCTACCCATGCTTGCTTTGACTTCTCTGGAAAGAGAAAAGGCCACTAAGTCCCCACTAAGGAGGCCACCCTGCTCCCGTTAGCTAACCTGGGGCTCTTGGGGTTGCAGCAAGAGAGCCAGGGCCAGCTTCAGACCTTTAGAGACCTCCACGCACTGCAAAGATTATGACCCCATATGTAAGTTGTAATAAAAATGCTAACTATAATAAAAGAAATGCTGTTTTTCTAAATGGAAGAAAACTTTCACAGGCACTGTAGTCAACTAGCTTTTTTTCAAGACTGTTTGATCTTCACACTTCTTGAGTGTGCCTGCTTTGCTGGTGTCCAAAGCACACACTTTTTCTGACCCAAGAATGACAGTGGCAGCATACAGGGTGCCTCTCTCCCAAAGAAAATTTATCAGGGACCCTTGTCAAGCTTCCTAGGGCTCTAAAGGAAGAGGTGGAATGGAGGTGGAGGTGACTGGGTAGGGAGGCTGCAGGGTAAATGCACACGAGAAAGGGCTGGTGTTTCTCTGGGGGCTCCAGCTCTGGACATGTCCTGGTTTCCCTCTTGCCCTCCTACAATCCAGTCTCCACAGAGAAGCCACAGTGTGTTTTAAGAGTGGTGCAGTGGTTAAGAGCTCAGCTGCTAACCAAAAGGTCTGCAGTTTGAAGCCACCAGCCGCTCTTTGGAAACTCTATGGGGCAGTTCTACTCTGTCCTCTAGGGTCCCTCTGAGTCAGAATTGACTCATGGGCAACAGTTTTTTTTTTTTTTTAAACCCAGATCAGGCCTGATTAAAACCCCCATTGCATGCAGAATTAAACCTAAACCCCCTCCCTGGTCTCACAAGGTCTTCCCATCCAGATGCTTAGCCACACTGGACATCTCAGGGCCTCTGGGCCTTCCCACCCGCTGTTCCCTCTGCCAGGAACACACTTATCCTGGCTCTTTGTATGTCCAGCTCTTTTTCATTCTCTTTAAATCTCAGCTTAATATCATCTCTTTAGAAAGGGTATTCCTGATAGCCATATTTAAAGTAGGCCTTTCTCTTTTTTTATATATATAAAAAATTCATTTAGGAAAAAAACAATGAATAAGTTTTTTGAAAAATACTTGTAATCCTCTCTCATACAGAGAAAACCACTATTTACATTTTGGTGTGCACTCTTCTAGAACCTGCCCTTTTTCCAACTTATAAAAATAATATATAAAACAAAACAAACAAACCCATTGCCGTCAATTCTGACTCATAGCAACCCTATAGGACAGAGTAGAACTGCCCCATAGGGTTTCCAAGGAGTGCCTGGTGGATTTGAACTGCCGACGTTTTGGTTAGCAGCCATAGCACTTAACCACTATGCCACCAGGGTTTCCAAAATAACATATATTTACAGGAAAGTTGCAAGCAACACAGAGGGCTGTAAAATACCTACCAGATTTTTGGAACACTACAACCCTCCTTTCTCACCTATTAGCTTTTCTTCCTTCATACCCCTAACCACACAATAATGGAAATCTGTGTGCTAGTTTGTGCCTCTTGCCCATTCAAATGTAAAGCCTGTAGGGGTGTAACTTTGGTCTTGTTCTCTGTTGCATTTCGCAACCTCATCATAGACAAATAGTAGGTGATCACTATATTCTCATTGAAAGAATGACTGAATGAATGAATGAGGACCACTGGCACTTACTTTTGGGTCTCAGGCCTAAAAGGAGGGGTAGACAGACCGTGGGGTTAGCTGGGGGAGGTCGGAGGGGGAGAACCTGGGTGTCCCACGTGTCCCCGCCCCTCCTCATCGCCCCGCCCCTCCGTTCCCGCCCCCAGGCGCCCTAAAGGTCCAGGTCCCCGAAGACCCTGTGGTGGCCCTGGTGGGGACCGACACCACTCTGCGCTGCTCCTTCTCACCCGAGCCCGACTTCAGCCTGGCGCAGCTCAACCTCCTCTGGCAGCTGACAGACACCAAACAGCCGGTGCACAGCTTCACTGAGGGCCGCGACCAGGGCAGTGCCTATGCCAACCGCACGGCCCTCTTCCTGGACCTGCTGGCGCAGGGCAACGCGTCCCTGAGGCTGCGGCGCGTGCGCGTGGCAGATGAGGGCAGCTTCACCTGCTTCGTGAGCATCCGGGACTTTGGCAGTGCCGCGGTCAGCCTGCAGGTGGCAGGTGAGCACGCGGAGGGAGGGAGCGCCTCCTCATCCAACAAAAACCCAAAACCAAACCTGTTGCGGACTTACAGAGACCTTATAGGACGGAGCGAAACTGCCCCATAGGGTTTCCAAGGAGCGGCTGGTGGACTCAAACTGCCAACCTTTTGGTTAGCAGCCAGCTCTTAACCACTGCGCCACCGGGGCTCCTCCCCTGTCCTATATCCCTCAGATATCCCGCAACCCCTTACCCATTGCCCACCACTGACCCCAGATCCAAGCCCCAGTGCTGACGCCCTGCACTCACAGACCCAGGGACCCTCTCCTTCACTGTGCCTCCCATACCCCTTGTCAACCCTTGACCCCTGCCTTCTGCCCCTTTCAGCCCGCTACTCGAAGCCCAGTATGACCCTGGAGCCCAACAAGGACCTGCGGCCTGGAGACACGGTGACCATCACGTGCTCCAGCTACCGGGGCTACCCTGAGGCCGAGGTGTTCTGGCAGGATGGGCAGGGCGCGCCCTTGACCCACAACGTGACCACGTCGCAGATGGCCAATGAGCAGGGCCTGTTTGATGTGCGCAGCGTGCTGAGGGTGGTGCTGAGCGCCAATGGCACCTACAGCTGCCTGGTGCGCAACCCCGTGCTGCAGCAGGACGCCCACGGCTCCGTCACCATCGCGCCCCACAGGAACCCCACAGGTTTTCTTGATTTTTTTTCTTAAATATCCACCTGAGGGAGGGTGGTTCTGGTTCTGTCAGCAGGGGCCGTGGGGTTCGAATCTAGTTCCCCACGTTCAGCCTCCCAGAACAGGGAGATGCGTAGTAGGAATGACGGGAGAAATGAACACGGTGCGGGGCCTTTGTGTATGGAGGGGGCGATGATCCCAGGCCTTCTTGGCCCTCCACCTCTCCTGACCCCAGAGTTCCAGAAACCTTGGAAAGAAGGCATAGATGGAGAAACATTGAGGTTTGGGGGAGGTAGAGACCCTGCCGGGGAGGGGAGGTTACTTTAACAGAGGCCTGGAGCCCTTAAGGGTCACACTACCCCGGGCCTGGCCCCCTTGTCAGGCCAAGGCCAACCTGCTGGATTCTTGTCAAGAAGGTTAGGGAGAAGCCATGTCTGGAAGTCCTGAAACTCAAGCTGCTTTGGCATCTGAGGAGGAAATGGGAAGATGGAGCAGGGCCTGGGGCGCTGATGGGGGTAGGAGGTCTGGAAGGCGGCGGGGTGATAACCCTGAGCGCCACCGCCCCTCCGTCCCTGCCCCCAGGCGCGGTAGAGGTCCAGGTCCCCGAAGACCCTGTGGTGGCCCTGGTGGGCACCGACACCACCCTGCGCTGCTCCTTCTCACCCGAGCCCGACTTCAGCCTGGCGCAGCTCAACCTCATCTGGCAGCTGACAGACACCAAACAGCTGGTGCACAGCTTCACTGAGGGCCGCGACCAGGGCAGTGCCTATGCCAACCGCACCGCGCTCTTCCCGGACCTGCTGGCGCAGGGCAACGCGTCCCTGAGGCTGCGGCGCGTGCGCGTGGCAGATGAGGGCAGCTTTACCTGCTTCGTGAGCATCCGGGACTTTGGCAGTGCTGCGGTCAGCCTGCAGGTGGCAGGTGAGCACCCGGAGGGAGGGAGGGAGAGACGGAGGGCCCGCCCTCACCCCCCATCCTACACCCCTCAGATATCCAGGGCCCCTGACCCACTGCCTAACATTGACCCCAAATCCAAGCCCCAGTGCTGACGCCCTGCACTCACAGACCCAGGGACCCTGTCCTTCACTATGCCTCCCATATCCCTTGCCATCCCTTGACCCCTGCCTTCTGCCCCTTTCAGCCCCCTACTCGAAGCCCAGTATGACCCTGGAGCCCAACAAGGACCTGCGGCCTGGAGACACGGTGACCATCACGTGCTCCAGCTACCGGGGCTACCCTGAGGCCGAGGTGTTCTGGCAGGATGGGCAGGGCGCGCCCTTGACCCACAACGTGACCACGTCGCAGATGGCCAATGAGCAGGGCCTGTTCGATGTGCGCAGCGTGCTGAGGGTGGTGCTGAGCGCCAATGGCACCTACAGCTGCCTGGTGCGCAACCCTGTGCTGCAGCAGGACGCCCACGGCTCCGTCACCATCACAGGTGAGGCGGCTGACAGGCAGCCAGGAAGGATGCCTTTTTTTCAAGATCAGTCCTTGCACTGGAATTTAAATAAGCTGGTCTGAATCTACTCTATGGCAATGGGTTTGGGTTTTTTTATTTGCTCAAAAGACTGTTTAAAAGTCCGTTTCACACATTTCAGGTGTTTCACGTTCTCCCCAACAAGAAGTCAAGGGACTTTAACGAGCTGATAAGAAAATTGTGTAATATTTTTCCTTCTAACAGCTCCTTGGTGGTACCTGTGCTTCTTACATAGAGGACGAAGTACCCGCCTGGAATCTGGAGGGGTGGGCGGAGTCCTGGGGCAGCCTACAGGCGGCCTGGGGCAATGGTGGTGGATTGGTTTCTCACGGGAACCTCGCCAGGGGATGCGAAGGTATTGCTGCGCAGGTGGGCACTGTCTGATTCTGAACCCCTGAGAGACAGGTAGGCTTCTCCAGGCGGTCAGACCCCTAACCTGGGCCAGTGTCCCCTCTTCTTCAGGCAGAGGTGAGCTCCACCTTGGCAGCAGCTGGAATAGCTGGAGCTGTCTCTGCTGCCCCCATGTGGCCAAATGCTAGATGGAGGTCCCCCATTTGGCGATTCCCACTTAAGGTGTTTCTAGGATCCTACCCTAGGCACCCTTCCCTTTCTTTAATGCCCACCTCAGGGGGCATCCCTTGTGCCTGGGAGTGTGCAGAGGGCTCAGGTCCACATTTGGGCCAAGGGAGGCAGTCTTCATCTGTGTTTGGACCTGAAAGTCCTGTAGCCAGTCCTTCCCCAGGCTTGTTAGTTCAGCCTGGCTCCTCAATCCCTCCCGCTGGGCCAGCTGAGCTCTCCCTGGGGCTGCCCTGCACACTCTGGGGCTAGAATAGCTGGTTCTGTCCATCAGATTCTCCTCTTTTCTCTTCCAATGGCTTCTTCTCACGCTCCTACCCCATCCAAGTCTCATCATCTGGCCCGCAGTTTCTGCACAAACCTCAGGACTCACTGACTAGTTCCTGTTTTGCTTCTCCACTTTGAGTGTGCCCTGGGCCTTATATGGTCCTCACGCACCTGGAGCCAGTGCTTCTTACGCTCGTCTTCTAGGAGTTCATGGCTTAGCCCTTCTATCCTGGGAGTTCCCTTCTAGCCAGGCTGTGTTCCTACCCTAGGCACCCTTCCCTTTCTTTAATGCCCACCTCAGGGGGCATCCCTTGTGCCTGGGAGTGTGCAGAGGCAGCCCCAGGGAGAGGGGGCTAATGCCCACCCCCTCCCCAAGATTGAACCCATCCCCTCCCTGGAGACGCCGTGGGTCCTTGTTGTCTGGATGGGAGTCACTTCCATGGGCTTTTCGATGCTCTGAGAAGTCTCCTTGCCCTTTTAGAGAACACCGCACGGTCTGGTGGCGAAAACGCTGTGTTCACTGGAAACAATAAAAAATACAGGATAGAATGAGATTGACTGGGAATGTGGAGTTTTCAGAGGAGAGGAGTGTCAGGAAGTGGCCAGGGAAAGCCTCTAGGGGGTGGTGCGAGTTGAGAGGAACCTTGAAGCCTAGGTGGGCTTTGTGATCGTTTGCACACTGGGCTGAATTAATTATAATTAGTTGCACACGCCCGAGCAGAACATGTGAGTATAAATGTGACAGCAAGAGCGTGTTTACTCCACCTAAGGGAAGCGTCTGTTTTAAGTTGCTTTAGCAGCTAACGTTTTTTATAAAACACTTAAACTGCTAATTATAAATAATAGTCATTTGTATGATGCCGAGAATTCTGAAAATGCTTTCATTTAGGCTGGTGTTGCCAAGCGCATTTCCCAGACGAGGAAACTGAGGTCCAGAGAGAAGGAGTTTTCTCCAGGCCGCAGAATAACACAGTTGGCTCTGAATCCTTTGAGGAGTCTTTGAAAATTGGATAAATACTAAGGACCTTCTTCCCAGACAATGTGCAATTGCATATGGTAGTTTTGAGGGTTCCTGGCCCCCCTAAACCTACCCCTGGAAGTCTGTGGACCCTGGCGGCAGCACCCTGCCTGCAGTGAGTAGATGAACCAAGATCAGAATTCACCTTTGGCCCCTCGGCCTCATTTTCTCTCCTCCCCACCACCTGGCCTCCTGTTTTCATTAGAGCGGGTCTGGCCTACTTTGGAGCCCTTGGCCTGCATTTTGCTTCAGGGAGCTTTGTACCTTGTAAAACATTCTGGGATTCAGACTTTGAGGCCTCTGGCCCGGTTGCTGCCACAGCCGATGAGGGTTAGTGAAGCTGGCTGTGCTGTAAGGAGTCTGTATGTGAACGGGGCTTTATGCAGCAAGCGCTGGGCTTGGAGCCTGAAGATGTGGGTCTGAGCCCTACTCTGTCCTTTACTGGGAGATGAACATAGAAAGGATCCCCCCCACTCCCTCCCCCACTGCAGGAGCCCCATCCTAGGACACCAGGGGTTTCTCTTGTGTGCTCCTGGCCATCCATGTCAACTGCTACTCTCCTCTCCTGCTCCTGCTCTAAAGTTAGCGGGGAGCCACAGGTTCTTGAGCATCATTCACCTGCAGACTCTTCAGCCTTCCCAGGTTGGGGCAGATCTACATCAGCCATGGCTCTGTTGGGTTGGGAACGAATACGAATGAACGGGAGAGGGGCATTGGAATCGTAAGTGAGCTCTATTCGCAGCGCTAGTGAGGGCCAGAGCCCCAAACCCTTTCACACTTTGTATACTGCCCTCAGGGCATTCAGGGTCAGGCCTGAAATTCTTCCCACACCCCCCTCCAGGGCAGCCCATGACATTCCCCCCTGAGGCCCTGTGGGTGACCGTGGGGCTCTCCGTCTGTCTCGTGGCACTGCTGGTGGCCCTGGCCTTTGTGTGCTGGAAGAAGATCAAACAGAGCTGCGAGGAGGAGAGTGCAGGTGAGTGAGAGGGAGGGTGTGTGTGCACAAATGTGTGCTTGGGAATGTCGGTGTGCCTGTGACATCACTGTGTGTAGAAAATGATAGAATGGCTGTGGGTGTGCAGACTGCACTGGATTTAGTGTGTGTGTATGTGTGCGCACACGTATGACTTTGAGTCTGAACATGTCTTATGTGTAGGCAAGTGTGAGTTTGTCAGTGTGTATATGTAGCAGAATGTGTGTGGCTTTGAGTATAACTGGGAAGGAGGGGGTGGATGTGCAAGGCTGAAGTGAGACAAGGGGATGGATGTGTCTGTGCAAATACGAGTGAGTGTGAGAGTGTAAGTCAGTGAACATGAGTGTGTTTGTGAGGGAGAGAGCAGGCTTAGAACATGAGAACTTAGCCGCACAGCTGTGAATGTTCAGTGTTTTGTGTCACCGTGTGTGAATGTGTGCCTCAGTGGGGAGATCCTGAAGCAGATGCTGTTTGCCAGGCTGAGTGATTTGACATTGGCAGATAGGTGAGTTGACCTTGGTAGGTGGCTGAGTTAACTCTGGCGAGTGGCGGATGGATGAGTGGACATTGGTAAATGGGTAAGTTGACGCTGCTGGGTGGTAGATGGGTAAACAGAGGCATGAGAGTAGATGAGTGGTCAGAGAGGCTGAAGGAGGACTAGCTGTCAGGAAGGAGACTGTGTGTGTGAATGGAGAAGAAACTGGTCAGTTGATGGCTGGGTGAGGACCTGTGCACTGGCAGCTGGGTGGGCCAGGGGAAGGATGAGTGAATAGATAAATGGATGGCTGTATGTGTTGGAGGTGATGGTTGACTGGGTTAGTGCCTGGGTGGATGAGGTGATGGGGTTGGTGGGTTGGTGGAGGGGTGGGTAGAGGGTCCTTGGCTAGGTGGGTGGTAGTCTTCAGGCTGGGAACCCTTTCGCCCTGCCACAGGGCTCTCCTCTGCTCTGTGCTGGTCTCGAGCTCTGACCCTGTGTCCAGCGTTGGACCACAGTTCAAGCCTGCTCAGGCCTCACTTATCTGCACAGGTGGGAAGTTCGATTATGAAAGGGGGCTGAGAAAGGTTTTTGTTCACTCAGATTTCTTGTTTCCCAGGGGCCGAGGACCAGGATGGGGGTGGAGAAAGATCCAAGACAGGTGAGTCCCAACTGGGAGCTGACCTTCTGGGCTGGGGAAAGCACATAAAGAACAGGGGAGAAAACGCCACAATCTGGGGGGGGTCAGATTTGCTTTAAGATTCGAATGAAGTGTGTTGTCCGGCCCGAGGCCTCTCAAGCCAGAGAGTCTGGTATTTGCTCAGAGTCGGACCTAAAGATGGATCTTCCCTGATTCCCTTCGAAGTGATGCTTCATTTCTCCTGCCCACCTTTACCAACCCACCAGGGTCGGTTCCACCCTGAGTGACCCTGCAGTCTGGTGGCCTCCTGGGAGTAGGCTCAGAAGACAGGGCAGTCCTGGTATAGTGGTTAAGACTCCCCACCCACCGCCACAGAGGGAGTGGTTAAGACTTTGGAGTCAGACAGCCTGAGTGGCTTCGGGCAAATCATTTTGCCTTTCTCAGCCTCAGTTTCCTCATCTGTAAAATGGGTATAATAATGGGACCTACCTTCATAGGTCATATGGGTTAAATGAAACGAGATAATATGTGTAGGTGCGTAGTTCTGTACCTGTCATCTAGTAAGTGCTCAGTCAATTGGAGCCCCATTATTAAGCAAGTAGTTAAAGGCAGTACCACTCTAGTTAGAGCCTCAGTAACTTTGGGCGGGTGCTTTGTTCCTCTGGGCTTTGGTATTCCCATCTGTAAAATGGTCAGGTTGACCCCCACTTTGATGGCACCAGTTGATGTTGTTAGGTGCCATCCAGTTGATTCTGACTCATAGCGACCCTATAGGACAGAGTAGAACTGCCCCATAGGGTTTCTAAGGAGCAGCAGGTGGATTTGAACTGCTGAACTTTCGGTTAGCAGCTGAGCTGCTAACCACTACACCACCAGGGCTCCACAATGGCACCAGAGGGCTGGTTTAAAGCTCTCTTGAGAATGGTTAGGAAGGTAGTTTGCAAAGGACATGGTGCTGTGGAAATACAAACCAGGAGCCCAGCTTGGGTACCAAGTCACTCGCACCATGGCCACTGGAGGCCTTGTGGCCTTCTATTCCAGGATCTTCAGGGCTGGGAGAGGCAGATGCCTGATAAGGCATTTGGGATGGTTCCCTCCCCACCCCCACAGAAGGAGTCGCAGGAGATTGATACCTGGAGATTGCTGTAAATCATGCCAATTTAATCACCTGTCACCAAAGGGTGTGGCAGCTGTGGAGACAGCCCTGAGGTCAGGCCTCATTTTTCATGCCCAGAGGCAGTTGTGATTGGAAGAAGGGAGGGGCTGGGGAGAAGCAGGTGGTGAGAGATTTGCCCAGGCTCATTCCCTATGGCCCCGGGCCCACCTCTGACTGTCTATAGATATGCCGCCTCCTCCATTAGCTTTCTCCTTTGCCCTTATTTGTGGAGCAGGCTCAGTGCATTTTCACATCTCTAGCTCGTTGGCAGGCAGTGTAATTGTCCCCATTCTATAGATGCAGAAAATTGAGGCCTAGAGGGAGGCACAACAAGCCACAGTGGAGCTTGGGACAGCAGCCTAGGGCTCCTCCCTGGTGCTGCCATGTTGTCCCCACCCTCCCGACTTCTCTGTCTACCTTCTTTCTCCTCCTCCGAGTCCTTCTACCCCCACTTCTTCCTCAGCCCCTGTCCCTCTCCCCTCTGCTGACCCCTGTCCTGCCACTTCCCACGGCCCTCCTCTCACAGCATGCTCCGTCCTTTTTTGCAGCCCTGCAGCCTCTGAAACACTCTGAAAACAAAGAAGGTAAAGACATGTGGTGCTTGAGACTGTGGGTCTATGTGTCTATTTGTCTGTGTGTAGGAGGCTGGGACGGTTGTTCACTAGTGACCTGAGACTCCCTTCCTGGAAGAGCTGCCTCGACCTCCCCCTTTGTGAGGTGGCATAGGGCTGAGGACCCGAGGTCCCCGTGTTAGCTGGGATACAGGTCCCAGCTGCTCTGTAAAGTGGTATGTCCGTGTTTCCAGTGACAGTAGTGGAGGCCTAGGTTGGGGCCTGGAGGATGGAGATAAGTGACTGACCTCCCTGTTGTTCTAGATCAAATGAGGCATAGAAGAATCGAGCAGATGGAGAGCAGAATGTCAGCTTGGTTTTTGGGGAATGTGGCCTGGGTGTGTGAAGCAGCGAGCTTCCCAATCCTGCTCCCCCGTGAGGTAGCCCGGGGCCTGGTCTCTGGCCAACTGGACAACCACAGAGTCAGCCCCTGATGGGAGAGTGACCAAGGGCACTTTCTCTGTGGACAGACGGAGCCCAAGAATAGGAAAAGGAGGGGTGAGGCCACATGCCAGTCCCTCTTTATTCAGGTTAGGGAGTAGAGAGAGGCCAGGGATGTGGCTCTAAGAAGCCCGAGGGAGGATGTTCCCCACAGCGTCATTCTTGGGGAAATCAGTAGGAGAAAGGACAGTTCAGAAGGGGTTTCTGGCTAGAGGAGGGGCTTTGGAGGATGGATTGGATGGAAAGGCAGGGAGAGATGGGGAGGGAAAAGTATCCCAGCTGAAGGGACTGGTTGGCAGGTCAGTGTATGTGGTGTGATTGGCCCATGGGGACTGAGGACAATCTCCCTGGAGTGCCTTCTTGGCATGTCTGACACCCAGCTCCCGTGCTTGTATCTGGGCCTGTGAGGGCAGTGGTTGGCACAGGGGGCTGTCAGGTGGACTGCTGCTGCCAGTCTCACACCCACTGCCAACCCTGAATGTGTGACCAAACCTGGAGTTCTAGTGTATCCCATCGACTCCTTGCCCTAGAATGGAACCAGCAATATTTACTGTTGTTTTCCCCTTTTTTCTTCCTATAATGAGATGCAGACGATGGACAAGAAATAGCCTGACCATGAGGACCAGGGAGCTGCTGCCCTGCTTGGGGCCCGCACCTCCGGCTGTACTGGGCCCTCTGTGTGAGCCTGGGGCTAGGGCTTCCCTGCCCCCACTCTGGCCAGTCTACTCATTCTCCAAAGGACACGATACATAGACTGACCCCTATCCCCACCACCTTCTTCCTCCAATGGACATGATTCCCAAGTCACCCTGCTGCCTTATTTTTCTGGCGACACAATACATAAACCATTCTGCTGCCTTATTTCTCGTGGACGCAACTACAGAATACCCTACCACCTTATTTCTCCAGTGGTTATGCTACCTGGACCATCTGGCTACCTTTTTCTCCAAAGGATGTAATATTCAGACCGTTCCTTTGCTTTATTTCTCCAAGGACATGATACAAGTCACCCCCTGCCTGGTTTCTCCAATGGCCCTGATACACTAGTTATCATTTGTTAGCCTTCTAGTCCTGATGTCCCCCATAATAATCTCTATTCCCGTCTCTCAGACAAGGACCCTGCAACCTCAGCAGCTCTTCGAGTCTAGAGGCTGTCTCCTCCTGCCTCCTCCTTCGCTGGCCCCAGTGTTGGGCTTTTTCCTTCCCCCCTGAGTCAAGACAGGGCCCACAGAGCCACCTACAGGTGTGCAGAGACACACAGGTGCACGTGCTGGAACACGGATGCCCCTCCTCACCCTGTCTCCTTTGTGGTGCCCTGGGCTGTGCCCTCTGAGCATCCTCCTCTCTGCCCAGCCCTCCCCAATGAAGCATGTGCTGGTCACACTGGCTGTCTGGATGTGCGCCATGGGCCTCCCCCTGTAGGGACCCAGCTTCTGTCCCTCTTCCTTTCCTGCCTTGGAAGCCGCAAAACAACTCCTTTCATTTATCCATCCAATTACTGTTTATGGAGCATCCACAGGGTGTCAGCACTGTGTTAGGTGCTGGGGACCCTGAGTGAGAAGACCAGTCCCTCCCTCAAGGATCTCGTCATCTGGCTGGGAAACCTGCAAGGAGCCAGACAAGGAGCTGTGCGTCAGCCTGGGGGACAGTCAGAGAGGGTGGTTCACAGCGGGCGGCTTCTGCCTTGCTCCCACTGACCCTTCTTCTGTGCCCGCAGCTTCTGGATACCTCACCCCCACCCCATCCCTAATCCTTACCCAGAGCATGGGGTAGGGGCAGAAACTGGAGAGAGGGCCGTAGCCTCATGCCACAACTGGGGACTCTGATGGTTTCCGGTGTCTTGCCAGGTGTAAGCCTGGAAGAGCGGGCAGGTGAGCAGGTGGCCATGGGCCCCCAGACCTGGGATAGCAGCAGCATAGGTGATTCCTGGGGCCTCCCTCATGGCTGGACTTGGGGGCGGGGCCAGGAGGGCTGCAGGACACAGACACTGCCCCCACCAACCATGGTGCTGTTCTGGGGCTGGGGCCCCACCTGGCTTGTCTGGCCAGCATCCAACTTCTAGTAGGCTCGAACTTCCGATGTTCTGATATCTTCCTGGTGACAGCTCTCCCCCCAGGAATGGAGTACGTGGGGATTTTTAATTTAAATGTGGGACTCTGAGGAATTTTGTAAACTGGGAGAGTACTGGGGAAAAATAAATGCCTTTGTAAAGAGCTTTCTCTCTGTGAGTGTTTGGAAGGAGAATGGGGCATCGGGACTCAGCAGAAGGGTCTCCTTCTGGAAGTCTCAGGGTGGGATAGGGGCCTGCATCTCCTTATGCTCACCGTTCTTAAGTGACTGAGTTTCCATGGCCATGTGCCACCCCTCTCCCTGGCCTCAGTTTCCTTGTTGGTGAAGTGAGGTTGGATAAGCAGAAAGCCAAGTCCTTTGGTTGCTCTTTGGGGCTCCTCCCACTTCTAGGAGTGCCACCTGGTTTCTTAGAAGATTCAGTCCCTAGGGTTGTTCAGGGCCCTGGCTAAGGCCCCCATTTTATTGATGGGGAAGCTGAGGTCCAGTATCGGAAAGGAGTTCTGTATGCTGTTCGTGGCCGACCCAGTGAAAATGGCATCAAGCAGGAGTCAGGGGCTTAGTTCTGTCCTGTGCCCTTGAGCAGTACATTTAGCTTCTCTGGGCCTTTCTTACATGAAAAATGGCGTTAAAGTCTTAACTACCTTCCATCTCAAAAGACTGAGAGGACGGTGAACTTTCCAGGTAAACAGGCTTCCAGAGAACCAGGTCGAGGGATGAGGGAGTCTGCAGAGCACTCTGTGTCCATTTGCCCCCTGGTGACAGTGCCTCAGCTCTCGGCTGGCCAGTCATTGCCTGGAGCTTCACAGGCCTGGAGCAGCAGGAAGAGCCTGGGCTGGGAGTCCTGGGTCTGCTACTAACCGACCGAGCCCCTGAATTTTTTTTTTATCTTTTAACTCTCTCTTATATGGGGGTGAGACCCCTCCTGAAAAGAGTCCCTGGATGGTACAGACAATAAAGCACTCATCTACTTGCTGAAAAGTTGGCACTTCACACTCACCCAGAGATACCTCAGAAGTAAGGCCTGGCATTTTGCTTCCGAAAGATCACAGCTTTGAAAACCCCATGGAGCAGTTCTACTCTGTACACATGGGGGTCACCATGAGTCAGAATCGACTCAACAGCAAATAACAACAGCAACTACCCCTCCTGAAAAGTAGGGGGTATTCTTCACAAACTGGGGGTTTATTATAAGGTCATGACTCTAGGAGTCACCCTGTGTATGCTCTGGGTGGGTTTTAGAATTAAAAGACTTGTGCCTTTACCCTTTATGCTCCCCGAGTGCCTGTGAGCGTGGCACCTCACTTCGCTGGGCTGCAATCCCCACTGTGAAGTGGGGACAGCAATAGTTTCTATTTCACAAGACTGTTGTGAGAATCGGATGAAACAGTAGGTAAAAAGACAGGCTGCCAATGCTAAGTGCCGGGCACAGGTGAGGCATTCTCTTCCCTTCTGCAGTCAGGGCCGCACACTCATGTTCCCCCAGGTGATTGTATAGATGGAGTGCAGTGACCCAGAGCAAGCATCGGAGGCTCAGTTTACCCACCTGTAAAACAGGCAAAGTGGTGCTTTTTCTTTCTGAAGGGGCTGGGATAAGGTTCAGACATGATGCTATATCAAGTGCTCAAGGGAGGGACGCCGTAGGTGTGGGACTTGCCTGGGAACTGAGAGGCGAGGAAGGTGGCCACTTGAGTCACCTGGTGACGAGTACCCTGGAGAGCAGTATTTTTAGCTGCCCTTCCTGGGCAAAGCTCCAGCTCCTGCATTTTAATGGAGAAATAATTCTCACAGTGCGACATGCTGTAGCCTGCAGGTGTCACATCCATATTAAAGAGAGGACAGAGCAAGAGTTCATTTCCCTGGCTGGAGGTGTGGCTGGAATTCGCCTCCAGGCCTTGTTTGTAACAAGGGCTGTGAAGGCCAATTAGTGATCTGCCCACTCAGAGGGAGAAGACATAGAGTGGGAGTGGCAGCATTGTTGGGGCGTGCCTGCCTCTTTCTCCACCTGCTTGTTTCCTCTTCCAGGCTGCTCCAGCATGAATGGCACCTTCCATGGGGTTCTATTCAGGGAGAGGCACCTGACCTTGCTAGGCTCCAGGAGGTGATTGCTGGGTGGGATGTCAGTGAATCTGTGCAGACTAATGAGCAGAGACCCTGGCACAGTCTAAGCTGTCCCATGATCCTGTTGCAAAGTCCACTGCTTAAACTGAGAAGTGAAGCCAATGTTTGCCCTGAGTAGCCAAAAACCAGGGCCTTCAGGAGTATGAGCCACACAAAGAAGCAGGAACCAGAGGCCCAGGAGCCATGAGAGGCTGGAATGGTAGTGTGGGGAGGCAGTTAGTGGGCAGCAGAATCAAATAATACAAATGCAACCAATACCGAAATGTATAAAGTGGTTGTCCTCACTTCTAGTCCACCCACTCCCAAGGGGAAGCAATAGTAACAGTCTGCCGACCTTCCAGAGGAGTCCCAGGGTGGTATACACTGAACACACTGGGTTGCTACCTAAAAGGTTGGAGGTTCAGGTCTCCCCAGAGGTGCCTTGGAAGAGAAAGATCGGCCATTGAGAATCTTAATGGACCACAGCTCTACTCTGATACTGTAATAGCTTGTGTGTTGCCATGATGCTGGAAGCTATGTCACCAGTATTTCAAATGCCAGCAGAGTCACCCTGGTGGACAGGTTTCAGCGGAGCTTCCAGACTATGACAGACTTGGAAGAAGGACCTGGCAACCTACTTCTGAAAAAACTGGCCTGTAGAAACCTTACAAATAGCAGCGGAACGTTGTCTGATATAGTGCTGGAAGATGAGGTTGGAAAGCACTCAAAATACAACTGGGAAAGAGCTGCCTCCTCAAAGTAGGTCAACCTTAATGATGTGGATGGGGTCAAGCTTTCGGGACCCTCATTTGCTGATGTGGCACAACTCAAAATGAGAAGAAACAGCCACAAACAGCCATTAATAACAGGAAAGTAGAATGCATGAAATATGAATCTAAGAAAATTGGAAGTCGTCAAAAATTAAATGGAATGCATAAACATCAATATCATAGGCATTAGTGAGCTGAAATGAACTGGTATAGACCATTTTGAATCAGACAATCATATGGTCCACTATGCTGGGAAAGGCAAATTGAAGAGGAATGGCATCAATGTCAAAAACAACATTTCAAGATCCACCCTGGAGTACAACGCTGCCAGTAATAGACTAATATCCATAGGCCTACAAGGGAGACCAGTTAATACGACTATTCAAATTTATGCACCAACTACTAATGCCAAAGATGAAGAAACTGAACATTTTTACCAACTTCTGCAGTCTGAAATTGATCAAACATGCAATCAAGATGCATTGATGACAACTAGTGACTGGACTGGGGAAATTGGAAACAAAGAAAGATCAGCAGCTGAAAAATATAGGCTTGGTAATAGAAATGACTCGGGAGATCCCATGTTAGAATTTTGCAATACCAATGACCTATTCATTGAAAATACTTTTTCAACAACATAAATGGCAACTATACACCTGGGCCTCACCAGATGGAATACACAGGAACCAAATCAACTACATCTGTGGAAAGAGATGATGGAGAAGCTAGATATCACAGTTAGAACAAGGCCAGGGGCCAACTGTGGAATACACCATCAATTGCTCATATGCAAGTTCAAGTTGAAGCTGAAGAAGACTAAAACAGTCCATAAGAGTCAAAGTACAACCTTGAGTATATCCCACCTGAATTTAGAGACCACCTCAAGGATAGATTTGATGCACTATTCATGCATCACAAATAACGGAAGACCAGATGAGTTGTGACATGACATCAAGGACATCATACATGAAGGAAGCAAAAGGCCATTAAAAAGACAGGAAAGAAAGAAAAGACCAAAATGAATGTCAGGAGAGACTCTGAAACTTGCTCTTTCTAAAGTGAATAGAAGAAATGATGAAATAAAAGAGCTAAACAGAAGATTTCAAAGGGCGGCTTGAGAAGAAAAAGTGAGGTATTATAATGAAATGTGCCAAGACCTGGAGTTAGAAAACCAAAAGATAAGAACACACTCGGCATTTCTCAAGCTGAAAGAACTGAAGAAAAAATTCAAGCCTTGAGTTGCAATACTGAAGGATTCTATGGGCAAAATATTTAATGATCCGGGAAGCATTAAAAGAAGATGAAAGCAGTACACAGAGTCACTATACCAAAAAGAACTGGTTGACATTCAACAATTTCAGGAGGTAGCGTATGATCAAGAACCAATGGTATTGAAGGACAAGTCCAAGTTGCACTGAAGGCACTGGAAAAAAACAAGGCTCCAGGAAGTGATGGAATACTAATTGAGATGTTTCAACAAATGGATACAGCACTGGAGGTGCTTACTCATCTATGCCAAGAAATTAGAAAGACAGCTACCTGGCCAACTGACTGAAAAAGATCCATATTTGTGACCATTCCAAAGAAAGGTGATCCAACAGAATGTGGAAATTATCAAGCAATATCATTAATATCACACGCAAATAAAATTTTGCTGAAGATCATTCAAAAGTGTTGCACCAGTACATCGACAGGGAACTGCCGGAAATTCAAGCCGGATTCAGAAGAGAACCTTGCTGATGTCAGATGAATCTTGGCTGAAAGAAGAGAATACCAGAATGTTTACCTGTGTTTTAATGACTACGCAAAGGCATCCAACTGTGTGGATCATAACGAATATGGATAACATGGTGAAGAATGGGAATTCCAGAACACTTAGTAATTGTGCTCATGTGAAACCTGTGCATAAACCAGGAGACAGTCATTCAAACAGAACAAGGGGATACTGCGTGGTTTAAAGTCAGGAAAGGTATGCATCAGGGTATCCTTTCATCATACTTATTCAGTCTGTTTGCTAAGCAAATAATCTGAGAAGCCAGACTATATGAAGAAGAACACAGCGTAAAGATTGGAGGAAGACTCGTTAACAACCTGCGATATGGAGATGACACAACCTTGCTTGCTGAAAGTGAAGAAGATTTGAAGCACTTACTGATGAAGATCAAAGACCATAGCCTTCAGTATGGATTATACCTCAAAATAAAGAAAACAAAAATCCTCACAAACAGACCAGTAAGCAACATCATGATAAACGGGGAAAAGTTTGAAGTTGTCAAGGATTTAATTTTACTTGGACCCACGATCAATGCCCATGGAAGCGGCAGTCAAGAAAACAAAGGGTGCATTGCACTGGGGAAATCTACTGCAAAAGACCTCTTTCAAGTATTAAAAAGCAAAAAGGTCACTTTGAGGATTAAGGTGCGCCTGACCCAAGCCACAGTATTTTTCAGTTGCCTCATATACACGCAAAAGCTGGACAATGAATAAGGAAGACCAAAGAAGAATTGATGCCCTTGAATTATGGTGTTTGTGAGGAATATTGAATATACCATGGACTGCCACAAGAACAACCAAGTCTGTCATGGAAGAAGTACAGCCAGAATGCTCCTTAGAAGCGAGGATAGCAAGACTTTGTCTCACATACTTTGGACATGTTATTGGGAGGGCCAAGTCCTTGGAGAAGGACACCATGCTTGGTAAAGTAAAGGGTCAGTGAAAAAGAGGAAGACCCTCACACAAGATGGACCGGCACAGTAGTTACAGTAATGGGCTCGAACATAGCAACAACTGTGAGGATGGTGCAGGGCTGGGCAGTGTTTCGTTCTGTTGTACAGAGGGCCACTATGAATTGGAACCAGCTCAGCTCAACAGCACCTAACAACAACAACACACGTGGGGTTGCCATGTGTCAAAGTTGACTCAAAGGCAACTGGCAGTCCTTCCAGACTCTTCCCCGAGGCTTACACATTTACAAAAATAAAATCATATATGCTGTTCTCCAACATTTTGTTTTTCTTCACCGTTTTTCTAAGTCAGTTCTAGAGTGCCCTCTGCCTCCTTTTTTTCTTTTTTATTGATGCGTGATATGCACTCGGACTTGACAGCAACAGGTTTGGTTGGTTTGGTAACATACACTAGGAGCCTTGGTGGTCCAGTGGTTAGGTGCTCAGCTGCTAACCAGAAGGTCGGCAGTTCGAATCCACCAGCCGTTCCTTGGAAACCCTATGAGGCAGTCTTACTCTGTCCTACAGGGTTACACTATGAGTCGGAATGGACCTGGCGCCAATGGATTTGGTTTTTTGGTTTTAACATAAACTAATTTTTGGTGTATGGCTCTGTGATTTTTTACACAAGTGTATAATCATATAACCACTACCCAGATCGAGATATAGAGCAGTTCTGGGATCCCAGAAAGTTCTTTTGTGCCCCTTTCCAGTCAATAGCCCTACCCAGAAATACTTATTCTGACTTCTTTCATCATTAGTTTTGCTTGCTCTTTAACTTTGTATAAAAGGAATCCTACAATATGTAGGATTTTGTGTCTTGCTTCTTGGAAAAGCCGCCCTCATTTTTTTTTTTTTTTCCTAATGGCAAGATAGCAACCTATAGCATTGTTGTTGTGCAATATATTTTTACCAGTTCCAGCAGTTGGGACACAAATAATGCAGTCTTCTGGCAGGATTTCTACAGTGCTGAGCCCTAGAATTGGGATCCCTGGGTCATGGGACCCGAGCAGTTTAAATGTTGATAGAGTTGCCAATTGTTGGGCTGTTTTTCTAGCCAGTCCCTGTGGCAGCAAGAACGTGCATGTAAGAACACAGGACCTTTAGCAAAACGATTTCTCGACAGGGCGTTAACATTGCTTAGAAATCTTGCCCCAGCTGGGCTGCAGCCCGGAGGGGCAGGGCTGTGTTCGTACTCAGCAGCGGCAGGGGCCTGTGGGCGGCCATCCTTTCCTCCCCCAACCTTTCCAGAGACCGTTTTCCCCTTAAACCTCAGCCTTATGGCCGCCGCCTCCTCAATTCCTCAGATCTTCTGTCTTCACATTTCTGGAACCTCAGTCCTGGAGGTGAGGGCGTCTGCCTCCTGCTGGACGGTGTGGGCATAGCGCCACAGCCTGAGTGTGTGCCAGGGCTGAGCGGATCCCTGACCAGAGCTGATGGGGCTTCGTCAGCACCTTGTTGAATGTAGGTGCCTCAAGGCAAATTCAATCTCCTGCACTTGTGTCTGAGGAAATTCATAACCCACCATTTGGCTCCACCGGCTCCAGGTGACTCTTTCACCACTGGGAAGCCCTCGATGGCTCAAGTAGCTAAGCGCTCAACTACTAACTGAAAGTTCGATGGTTGAAACCCACCCAGAGGTACCTCAGAAGAAAGATCTGGCAATCTGCTTCCAAAACGTAATAGCCTTGAAAAACCTATCGAGCTCAGTTATACTTTGCAACACAAGGGGTCGCCATGACTCAGAATCGACTTGATGGCAGCTACCCTCCCGCCCCTAACCCACCACCACTAATGGGTCGTTTCGTGAGAGCAGAGAAAAGCCTGGGGCTGATGGGGAGGACACATCCCAGCCCTCAGATACAGAGGGACTGTGAGCTTTGCCTCTGGCCTTTCCCCGGTATCTGAGCAGCAAAACACCCTCCTCCCCTCAACCTCCTCATCTGACGTGGTTTTTCCATCCTCATCACCTTCCTCTGGACATGTTTCATCGTTGTGCCTTCCAGAGTGAGGCCACAGCATGGTTGTAAGGTTTCAGCTCACTATGGGCCAGCTTCTCAGCTCCTCGACCCTGATGAGCACCATGCGCCTCAGGATACGGCTCCAGAGCCTGTTAGTCCGGTGGGCCCTGACCCTGGCTGCATGTTAGAGTCACTTGGGGAGATTTTTAATAATGCGGGTGCCTGGGTTCCACCTCTGGAAGTTCCGCTGCATTTGGTTGAGATCATTGCTGAATATTTAGTGTGAACACCTGGTGACTGTAGCTTATAAGTTAATGCAAAATAGAATTAGGAGGACAACCCTGAACAGAGACCTTAGAGAGGAGCAGAGAAAGTGGATGTTTCCAGGCACCTAAGACAAGCTGGTTGCTCCCAATGGTCACTTAATCAGACCGCAAAGTTTTCATATTTTAATTGAAGGAAGCACAGGAAAGACACATGTTTAGTACAGAGAAGAGGGGGACGGTGTTTTCCTGTGTTATGGGTCCCAGAAGAGCAGGAACCCCAATTTCCTGCCCTCATTCAAACCAGGTACCCACCTGGGCTCTGGGGAATAAGGAGGGTTGGGGTGCTATGGATGATGCCAAGCTCTTTCAGCTCGTGTATAGGAAATGGGGGGCCCTCCCCTCTGCAGAGTGCCTCCCACCCTCACTGCCTCCCTTTCGCCTTCAGTCTGTCTCCCTAGTCACCCCCAGCCCTCCAGATGTGCACAGGCACGTGGCTGGCTCTGGCTCCCTTCCTCCTCCTTCCAGCACCACGTTCTCCACGGGGAGAAGGACCATCTGTCCTGCTTCCTATAACCGTCAGTCTGTGCACATGTGCCAGGCGCAGGAAAACAGCCCCTGTGCTCTGTCTGCTTTCCTCCCTCCTTGTCTCAAACTTGCTCCCGCCCCAGGATATCCTGAGGTCTCTACTATACTGAAGGATCCCTGGGGGCACAACAGTTAAGCGCTCAGCCACAAACCAAAAGGCTGTCGGTTAAAACCCACCCAGCAGGTCTGAGGGAGAAAGACCTGGAGATCTGCTCCTATAAAGACTGCAGTCTAGAAAACCCTATGGAGCAGTTCTGCTGTGTCACACAGGGTCGCTATGAGTCAGAATCAACTTGATGGTACCTAACAACAACTTAAACTGCAAGCCTCCAGTATCCAGGCTGACTGACCAGAGCATAGCATCTCTCCTCTATCACTCCCCGCCCCCCTTCACCAGTCTCCGTGTAGGGTCTCTGGATCTAGTCCTTCCTTAGTCTCAAAACTTCCCTACCCAGAGCCTAGCTCCCTAGCTCCGTAGTTCTCTCAGGCCAGCCCACTGCAGGCGTCCTGCTCTGGGCCCTGTTCACTTTCCTCCCTGTCTCTTGTGATTCAACATCCTCCCCTGAAAAGTGCCTGCAGTGTGACTTGCACCGTTGCAGGGTGGGGACAGGGACTAGCATGCGTCCCTGCAGAGCCTGCCAGCCACGACCTGCCTTTGCAGCTTATTTGCTGAGATAATTTAGTGTCATTTGCCGCTAATGGACGAACACACTACTTTCCGTTCCTGTAGATTAAGTAACCGCATTGAATGCCGTACCCACTGATGGCGGCTTCAGGAAACCTGCCAGGAACCGGAAGCTGGCCTGGTCCAGCAGGAGCGCAGCCTCCTTGGGTGGCCACACCGAGGCCCTTGGTAACCTGGAGGCATGGCCAGGGGGCTGATTTCCTTGGCATCTCTAGCTGTGCTATCCTTCTGCCGGGGGGATCTGGGTCAGCTCAACAAGCAGGTGGGGCAGCCAGGGCTTTCGGACCCGGGGCAGTTGTGGAATGGTCTCTGCAGGCTGCAAGAGAGCAAATTCCACTGTCTGGAGCGTGGGTGTCGAGGGAGTCAGACTGGGTGGGGGCCACACCCGGGAAGTATAAGGGAGAAGGGGACAGAGGTATGGCAGAAGTTGCATGTGCCATAGTCAATCCTGTGCTCCAGCCACACACACACCCCCCGCCACCTGATCCATGCTGGCTCTCCTGCCTGTGGGAATCCTACACGCCCCCTCCCTCCCTCCCGTGAGGCCCCCACAGGTCTCTGTCAGCACCTAGCATTTCACAGCCAAGATGAAGCGCTGGCTCATTGATTGCCCTCTGGGAGTTCATCCTCTCCCCAGAGCAGGTCCGGATTTCCCCCCAGCCCAGAGCTGGGCACAGAGCATCCCCCATCGTCTGGGACAGGAAGGTAGGGAAGTACCTACAACTACTTGAGTTTGGGTCTCTGAACGGAAAGGACTGAGGCTGGAGCTTGCTCCTTCGCCACCCAGGAACAAAGGTTTTCCCCCACATGAATAATGTAAATGACTCTGCCAAAGGGCATTTAACCTATTTAAAAACCAAAACCCACTGCCGTGGAGTCCATTCCGACTCATAGTGACCCTATAGGACAGAGTAGAACTGCCCATAGAGTTTCCAAGGAGCGCCTGACGGATTTGAACTGCCAACCTCTTGGTTAGCAGCCGTAGCACTTAACCACTATGCCACCAGGGTTTCCTAACCTATTTAAAGGAGGAACCTATTTTAGAAATCTTTTAGAAGCCCCTATTTACCTAGAAACAATTGATACGGTAATTGAAAGTCATTCTTTTTTTATTTACCTGAGAAGGTTCCCCCGGCTCTCTTGAAGCACTCCCACGCTCTGCGTGTGGAACGCTACCTGCTAACCCTTGGGGAGCTAAGTACTGAGTCCGCAGTGTCCTTGGACACTGCATCTGTAAAATGGGGTCAAGAATAGTGCCCCCTCCCCTGGCGGAGTGAGCTGGAGAGAGCCTTCACAGGGCTGCCTCACTTGCACTTTGACGGTGTAAATGGGTAGGTCTGAGCAGAGGATCTCTCTCAGGTTCAGCCAGGACAAAGGAGAGGCTTTTGACCTGAGACCAACAGAGAGGGGACAGACAGGTAGGGGAGGAGGGACAGGTGGTGATGCAGAGGGAGGGCTGTTCATTGCTCAGCCGGTGATGGCAACTGCAGGAGCCCAGGGTGAGGGGGAGCAGCCATGGCCCCCTGAGGACCAGCCCTGCAGATCAATGTAACCCCTGGGCCTGCAGGTCGATTCTGTTTCTCAGGGTTTAATTGGGTTGTTGGCCTTGGCTTGGGGAAGAGAAAGAGCCTATTTCCCAAGGAGAGGACCTGCGGCCACAGAGCCTCCATCCCTGCCCCGCCCCTCAGGGATGATGAGTCACTGGGCAGGATCTACTTCTTAGTCCCTCCGTGGACCCAGCCAGAGCTCTCCCTGCCTGGTGGAGTGGGCTGGGCAGCCAGGATGCTGGGCAGAGGGGCTCCTGGGATGACTGTCTAACTCTCTGCACCTGGTCTGACGTGGCCCTGGATGTGTGTAGATGTGTGTGTGCACTGTGGGGGAGAAGCAGATGAAGGGGAGGGACGACGAGAGAAAAGGTCAGTGGCCACAGATCTGGAGACATCAGCTTGCCCAGGAAGGAACTTGCCAGCCTCTTCCCCACCGTACTGTTGAGCTCTGAGAAGGGGAAGAATTGCCCCAGCAACGGGGAGTGAAGTGCAGAGCAGGACCCAGGAGGCCCCTCCCTCCCAGCTCCATGCGTGCCCATAGGACTCTGTTGTGTACCCCCATGTGGTTCTGTCCTGAGGAGAGGAGCATCGGTATCTGAACAGCCCCTCCTGCAGGAGTGGGGGGCAGCTCGATAGAGCAGGCTTTTCCTCTTGGCAGCCCCTACAGGCCGAGCCCCTCCAAGGAGTAAATGCTTCAGCCATGGTGGTGGTGACAGCTGAAACCTTAAGGGGTACCTCTCCTCCCGGCCTTAGCAACCTCCTCTCTTCTCCTGTGGTTTTCCTAATAGCCCAGTGCCGTCGAGTCAATTCCGACTCATAGAGACTCTATAGGCCAGAGTAGAACTGCCCCCATAGTTTCACTTTAAAATATTTATGAAGGCAACTTCAATGAAGTAACCCAACATGGTTTTAAAATTTTTTTTTCCTCTCATAGGTAACTCAGGCATGACCTCTGATTCCCAAGCCCTTAAGTGCGGGCCCATCAGGGTGGGGCCCCAGGGTGGGCACCCCGGGGTCTCTATTAAAGAGTGAAGCAGTGGGACCCCTTCCCTCTCTCGGGGCAGTGGGGGCCAGGCCTGGGGGCAGGTGTGGAGGAGTGACAGTGTGATAGAGCTTGAACTCTAGAGGAAAGGGTCAAGGGTATGGGGAGACAGACCAAGGCTCTGGGACCACTCCTGACAACAGAGGAGGCTGAAGACTGGAAGCTTCTTTAGAACCACGGAAGCAGCCCCAAGTCCTGCCCCTGGGTGACTAAGAAGCCCAGGAGCTGGGAGTAAGGACTCCTGGGTCTGTGCCCCACTTTGTTGACGGGAATGGGGAAGGGCAGTATTCTAGGAGGAAGCAATGAATGCTGTGGACTTGTGGGGTGGGCCTGGGGTGCCCTGATGGCTGAATGGTTGTGGCAGGAGTGGACATGATAACAACATCTGACGTGCACACGTGGGAGGGAAATTCAGGATCTGCCATTGGGCTTTGAGACCCAAGGAGGCCCCTCCTGCCATCTTTCTTGCACAGATCCCCAAAATGCCCTCTCATGTCCAGCTAGGATGGCCCCTTGACCTCCTGGTACAGCCAGGGAGATCAAGGCTCCTCCTCCTCTGCATCCTCCCTGCCCCCAGAAAAGCCTCTTTCTAACAAGACCTGTTTCACCACCATCACCTAAAGCCTAGAAAAAAAAAAAAAAAAAAAAGCCTAGAGCTGCTCTAATTATGTGTCAGGCTGGAATCCGACAGGAAGCATTTTAATTATTAATTTGAAGTATACTGATCTTGGGAATGGAGGAGGGTCGGTTCCCCAAGCTCACACCCAGCCCTGTCTGGTGGGACTTCATTAATGACACCTTGGGGTGCCTGCCTCCCAGCCTCTCCTCCTAGCTGGAGCCTCTTTCCTGCCGGGGTCCCAGAACCTGCATCTCTCCTCTGTCTTTTCTAACCACTTATTTTGCACAGTTCTTTCTTGTTTTCTTTATGAGTCTTTCAGCATGGAGTCTGCTGCTCCCATGATATGGATAGAGGAAACTGAGAGAGGCCAGGGGATCTATCTGATGTCGGAGTGCATTAGCCACAGGTAGGGCAGGACCCTTGGTTTTCCCAATTCCAGGCTACCTAGTTCTTGCCTGCAAGTGGCGGTGGCTCCTGCAGACCTATTGCCTGCCGCCTTCGTGCCTACGTCACCTAAGGTGTCAAGCAAAGTTTGCTTGGATTTGTTGCATGCATCTGACCCCTTTAAGGAGCAGTTCCCTTGCTCTGTTTACATCTAAGGGTGAACATGCCCCTGTGAGTTCTGGGACCAGATCCTGGTCCTGTCCTTGGTGTGGTGGACTCAGGATCTGCTGTGGACGAAGGACATCATTTTACCTGTTGCCTCCCATGCCCCCAGTCAAGGAAGTCTCATCCTCTGCTCATTGGTTGCTTGCCTGATTTAATCCTCCACACTCTTCTGAGTATTGGGGCCTGTCTCCTCTGTCACATGTCATTGCTTCTGCATTCTGGATTCAGGGCCGTGAAGCCCCAGGCTGGGAAGTAGCCCTAGGGCTGAAGAATGTACTCCTTCACGTGTATTCAGTGCTGACTTGCTTTGAATCTGAAAATACTTTTTACTTTCCCCCTGAACTCCATGTAATTTAAGAAGTGAGATTAAGAAGCTTTTTTATCCCAGGCCAATCCCTATTTGCTGAGGCAGCCTGGACCCCATGCTAGTTGATCCCCTTCCTTTCCAGGTCATCTGCCTCTGCCAGCATCCAAGGCTTGGTGCTCAGGAACCTGGTGTCCAGCCAATGGCCTTTAGTTCATTTCTTTATGCAGCTTTCCCTATGTGCTTGGATGGAGAGGTCATGATCCAATAGAGAAAGCATGTTAACGGGTACTTGATCTTGTAGGAGCTTGGGGACCAGAGGAGGGAGCAAGGATCCCTGGAGGAATCGGGAAGGCTTTCCAGAGGTGGTGACATTTGAGCGGAGCCTTAAAGGATTCTTGGTATATGAGTCATGGTTGGGTGCAGGAAACAGGAAGCGACTGTATTTTAAGCCGGAAGTGGTTTAATACAAGGGATTGGGTGTTTACAAAATCGTTGGAAGAGCTGAAGAAGCAGGCTTGAGGCTGGGTCTCTAGGAATGAGTCCCAGAATACCATAGAACTGATGCAGTAACCAGGGAACTGCTCTGTTGGCTACAATCAGAAAGGTGTGTGGTAGACTGAGTACCTTATTTCTACATAATGCGAACCTTTGAAGTTTGTTTGCCAACCACACCCTTCCCCCCAATTGTAAATGCATTATGCTAATTTTTTAACAGCAACATGTAAAAAAAATTGGCATAGATGCACTTATGAAAATACCTCGGGGGGGCTCAGTTGGCAAATGTAGAAGGTGCACATTATTTGCGTAAAAATATGAATGGCCCTCCCAAAGATGTCCCTGTCCCAATTCCTGTAATCTGTGACTATGTTACCTTATATGGCAAAGGGACTTTACAGATGTGATTAAATTTAAATTCTTGCGATGGGAAGATTATCCTGGCTTATCTGGGTGAGCCCAGTGAGGGTCCTTATGAGAGCGAGCCCAGGGCGCAGAGTCAGAAAGTAAAGGAGATAGGCTGACATAAGCAGGTCAGAGAGAGAGAGTTGGCCTGATTATGGAGGAGAGGGCCCTGAGGCAAGGAATGCAGATGGCCTCTAGAAGATGGATAAAAAGGCAAGGAAACGGATTCTCCCCTCAGCCTCCAGAAGGAACGCAGGTCTGCTGACACCTTCATGTTAGCCCAAACCAAAAGGATTTTGGACTTCTGATTTCCAGAATTCTAAGAGAATAAATGTGTGGTAATTTGTTACAGCAGCTAAAGGAAACTAATACAGGGGTAGTGGAGAAGGGCTAAGAGTCATTGGAACCACTGGGTTCAGGAACACACTGCCACAGGCTGATCCAGGGATGGAAAATCTGCTGCTGCCACCTTTCCACACCCATGAGTTTGAAGACTCAGCACTGGAATGCTGCTGAATTTCCAAAAACGGCAAAGAGCAGCAACAGATGGCCTCCCAATCTGCCTCCCCTACCTTGCAAAGGTGCATCTAATTACTGGAACCTAATTTACATTAAAAAAAATTTTTTTTTTTAATTTACATAGGGACCCTGGGTGGCGTAAATGGTTTGCTCTCGACTGCTAACCTAAAGGTTGATGGTTCAAACCCACTCAGCAA
This sequence comes from Loxodonta africana, assembly GCF_030014295.1. NCBI lineage: Eukaryota > Metazoa > Chordata > Mammalia > Proboscidea > Elephantidae > Loxodonta > Loxodonta africana. The sequence goes on along the minus strand of NC_087354.1, from coordinate 42,196,572 downwards.
CCTAAAGGTTGATGGTTCAAACCCACTCAGCAATGCCGTAGACGATGGCAACTAACAACAACAATTCACATACAGAACCTCGGCAGCAAAGGAGTCTTGGAAACTTCATTTTTAGCTTTCCAGCCTCTGCAGTCCTGCAAGGCCACAAGGAGGAGGTAGGAATAGGAAGCTGAGTGTCAATCAAACATATCAAACACACTGGGGAATAATTAATGATTAAAACAAGTAATATGTGTTAAAACCATCTACGGGTTCAGCATGAAAACCTCACAACAGCCTACGCACAGGTATTTTAACTGTCTTCTTTGTTCAGCTGAGGCTAAATCATTTACCCAAAGTCCGACAGCAGGGAGGTGGTGGAACCAGGGTTTAAAGCCAGCTTTGCTTAAATTCAGAGCTCAAGTTTCTAACTACTACGCACACCAGCCACACTGACCAGCAGAGACCAGGCTATGGAGTGTCTCCAGTGTCCTGCTAAATTGCTGTGATTTGATCCTAAAGGTCATGAGGACCCATTGATTTTTTCCCCCTGTAGAAGGTTTAAGGGAGAAGAATGACAGGAGTTGTTTTCTACTTTGTGAAGACTAGTTCAAAGTCAGCAAGAGCAGTTAGGAGATCTTTTCCTTAGACTGAACCCAAAATCCTAAACCAAGCTAAGCCCTGACCCTGGACACACATTCAGCCCTGGCCCCGGTCCGGTCACACACTGATCCCTGACCCTGAACACACACTGAGCCCTGACCCTGCTCACACACTGAGCCCTGATGCCAATCACATACTGAGCCCTGACCCTGGTCACACACTGAGTTCCCAGATTGAGTCCTATCATACCCTCACAGGTCCCTGAGCCCTAACCTTTATTGTGGACTAGGTCTGTCCCATAGCTGAGCTCCTATGTCATCCAGCCTTCCTAGGACAATCAGGTGAAAGGGTGATTCACTCAGCTCAGCCCTTCTCTACTGCTATGTCAGCAGCCTAGAACCCATGTCTTAAAAAAGCAGCTTCCAAGTGAGGGATGACCTGACAATGCTTGCTCAGTGCCTGATGGATTAAGGCAAGAAGGAGGAGGTGGGAGAGCAGAGGAAGGTGAGCTCCTGGAATATTCATCTCCCTTTTCCATAACGAAGGGGTTCTCGTTAAGAACCTGGAGCTCGCTGACAGCCAAATGGGGTCGGGGTGGGGGGACTTAATAACAACTTGGAGCTTGGTGTGCTCTGGCCTAGGGCTTGCTGGGCCTCCAGGAGAGAGATTAGATTCCAGGCCCTCCCACAGCCACAGCCCAGGGTGGTCTTACTTAGCAAGAAGAGGGCGGAGGAAACCTGGGGGCCAGCAGGGTACGCTGGGCCTGTTCCTCATGGGCACCACTGGCATAGCACAGGTAGCACTGTAGATGGATGTGATAGGATGTGCATGCCAGCTAGGGCACTAGGCAGAACCAGACCCAGAAACACAACCTCTTCGTCTTCTGATGGCAGGTGGGTCCAAGATACTCACAACCTGTGGGTCGGCCCACGGCAGTCAGAGATGAGGTCAACCTCTCCTGTGTGCTGGAGCCCCTGCCCAGCCCCTCCCTAATTTTCCCTTCCAGCTCTAGGGCCACCTGGACCGCGTCCCCCTCCTTGCAGATTTCTAGCATCTATCCTGTCCTTAAAATCTCCAGAGGACAAGGGAGGGATTTTCTCTGCTAACAGGAGTGATCATCAATGGGGTGGGGGGAGATAAAACTTTCAAATGGGCAGCTCGTGAAAATCCCTAGAACCCCCTGGTTCAGGTGGACCTACTTTCAGCAAAGCGAAAGATGTCACACCGTGTGCGGGAGACACTCTGCTCTGGCCTCACCTTCCTGGTCCGTCTCTCTGATGACATAGGGGCAGGTGCTATCCTTGTCCAGACCTTTGCAAACTGACCCCAGAGTGGCCACAGGAATGCCCTGTTGGGACTTTGCTCCTGAGTTCAGGGCATTTCCTAGGCCAGTGTGACTGGGAGACAGACAGTCCTTAAAAGGGAAGCAGCCACATTGTTGGCGTAGGTCCTGCTGGGCCCCAGACGAGGGGCTTTATGTACATTTTGTCATTGAGCCTTCAAAGCAGAGTTGTTGGGGGAGCCTTGTTAGCCTTAAGGAAGAAGCTCCTTAAGAGTTTAGGTGACTTGTGCCAGGTTTCAAAGCAGGTAGAAGGTAGAGCCTGATTTCAAACCCAGGGCTCTCTGGCTCCTGGGACTTGGGACTGTCACTCGTAGGCCAGCCATCTCCTGACTGGGCCTGCACACCACCTGGGCTGGGATGCAGGCAGCTTCTGAGTCTGACTATGGAGGTCAGTGATTACGAGCCTGAAGACCCTAGGATGCAGCTTGCAGGCCTGGGCTGCCCTAGATCCTGCTCTCTGCCCCCTGGCATTCCAGAATGGGACCTCTCATCTTGGGACCAGTATGGAGCCGAGGCAGGAATCCTTTCACTAGCCACACCCTGCCCCCCCCCTCGCCACATTCCATTCCATATAGGATCCTCTCTGGGCCAGTCTGTGAAGTGAGGGTGCCCAGGCCAGCTGGAGCTCAGATGCATGGGGTCCGGAAGGCCCTTAGTGGCCTCAGCTCCAAGTCTGAAGCCTCCATGTTGTACAACTGCACAGGGTGTCATTCCAGTGGTGTTCTCTGTGGGGCTGTGCTTAGGGGGCCATGAACACGGGGCACAATGCAAACCGTGTTCCTGAAAGTGTCCTCAACACCCTCAGTGGGTGTTCCCTCAGTGAGGAAAGTCCTAGCAGGGCTGGGGTGAGACAGAGGGGGCAGAGGGTACAGAGCTTGTCAGCAGGGAGTCCTGGAGGAGCATCTAGGGCAGCCTTCCAAGGCTACCAGCGGTGCGGGATGTGAGGATGCCAATGGTTTTAACTAGGCCCTAGTGTCTGAAGCTCCACTGGGCCTTCAGAATGTACCAACCTTATGGGACAAAGGCACTTGATTAACCAAAAACTCACTTAGCTGACATCTCATAAGCTCACATCTAACACTTGAACAGTGGCAGTTACTAGATGAGTGAGTTATCCCTATTACCAGAGCACCAGCGGATTGATAGAGTAGCTACAAGGATCATTTGATTTGAAGATGTTTTATTAAAAAGTGTGAAATCCTCCCTCAGCCCTGCTGAATGCTCTAAATTAAAAAACAAAGCAAAGCACAATTGGGCGAGTACTTTGGAACTTCCAGTAGAGATTGGACACCTCAAGGATCAGGAGCAGTTGTACCCTTCTTATCCCATCACTCCTCCAAGACCCAGAATCACATCCCCTCCATTTCAGGAAGACTTCAGGAGTCATGGCCCCCCACCCCAGGTCTGGAGAGGGATTAGGCCCTGCAGGCAAAGGAGGGCTATGGAGGGCTTCAGCAGGGGAGAGAGACAGATTCATTCAATGTGCACTCATGGAGGACCTACTATGTGCCAAGCCCTGTGTCAGCTCCTGGGAGCACAGCAAGTGTCCCTGCCCTCAAGGAGCTTGCAATCTGCTGGAGGGCACAGCCATAGGACGAAAGGAAATCTCAATGCAGTATTGAAGATGAACCAGGACCAAAGGTAGGGTTGCTATGAGTTGGAATTGACTCAACAGAAACAGGTTTTGGGGATTTCTAGGGGCAGAAGAACGATCAAGTCTGTCTTGGAAGAAGTACAGCCAGAGAGCTCCTTGGAAGTAAAGACGGCGAGACTTCATCTCATGTACTTTGGACATGTTATCAGGAGGGACCAGTCCTTGGAGAAGGACATCATGCTTGGTAAAGTGGAGGGTCAGCGAAAAAGAGGAAGACCCTCGACAAGATGAGCTGACACAGTGGCTGCAGCAATGGACTCAAACATAGCAACGATTGTGAGGATGGTGCAGGACCAGGCAGTGTTTTGTTCTGTTGTATGTAGGCTCGCGAAGAGTTGGAACCTACTCGATGGCACCTAACAACAACGACAGGCAGAAAAAAGAACCCTGGTGTTGCAGTGGTTAAGTACTTGACTGCTCACCTAAATATCGGTGGTTCAAGTCCACCAGCCACTCCATGGGAGAAAGATGTGGCAGTCTACTTCCATAAAGATTACAGCCTTGGAAACCCTACAGGGCAATTTTGTCCTGTCCTATAGGGTCGCTATGAGTTGGAGGAAGGGTGGGATGACGTGATAAAAGGTGAATTTGGGGCAAGTTGGGTCAGCAGAGGAGTCACAGACTCATATACCTGCAGAAGGAGTCCCTGGGTGGAACAAATGGTTAAGTGCTCATCTACTAACCCAAAGGCTGGGGGTTCAAATCCACCTAGAAGTGCCTTGGGAGTATGGCCTGGTGATCTGCTTCTGAAAGGTCACAGCCTTGAAAATCCTATGGAGCAGTTCTACTCTGCACATTTGGAATCAACTTGATGGCAAACAACAACAACAACCAACGGCCGCAGGTGCCAATGGAAATGAGGGAAAACCAATCGGGCATCTGGAAGGGGAGGAGCTGGTGAGTGTCCACCACACTACAGGGTTCCTGCTGCTCATCCCCAGCTGACGGTGGTCTTGTGGAAATACCAGTCCAATGTTGTCAGTCACTGATTTTTCCCAAAAACCTGAAGTCTGGATTTTGATGTAAAATATAATTTTTTTTTGAACACTGTGCGTGGGAATCGAAACAGGTGTGCAGTCCACCAATTTGCAAACCTCTGGATGAGAGGAGAAGAAATACCTCTCAAGCGAATTGAGGGTTGAGTAGGGTCAGCTTGGCTGGAGGTGGGGGGCGGGCTGGGTCTCTGCACTAGAAAAGTTCTCAGAGCACCCCCCTGGGGCAGCAGGACCATCAGTCTGCAGCTTCCCAGACACCAATCCCGGCCTCCACGTGAGAGCTAAAGACAGGACCTCTTCTGTTAGGAAGCCAGAGGGAAAGGCCCTGCATCAGGTGTTCCTTTGAGGAAGGCAGGAGCCCTAGTGAGACCCGTAGGGTGAGTGGGCAAGGCTGGACCCCATGATAGGGGAGCCCACCCTGAAAGAAGCTCTCCTCTTGCCTATACCAGGCTTAGAGCCAGGGAACTGGGGACTGGGCAGAGGGCTGGGGACTGACCACCCTCAGCCCATTGCCTGCCAAGCCCTGCACTCATCACTCTTTGCTCATTGGTTGGTTTTCCAGTTTTAACCCTTCATGCTTCCCTGGGTCTCTGAGGTGAATGTGCCTCCCCCAGCATTGTCCCCTGCGGAGTGCTCAGTCTCAAGGGCAAAAGGGGAGAGAGAGCGCCAAGATTGCTGGCTATAAGCAGACGCCAGGGTTCTGTCCCTCTCCTGGCACTCCTGGGTCACTACCCCTTCCCACCTCTCCATAGCAGCCCGTGCCATTGCTGCCATCTTTGGGAAGCCTACCATAATCAGTCTAGTCTTTGGCTCCGGAAAAGTTCCCTACCCTTACTGGTGTCTCCTGGGAAGTCCCTACCACTGGTCAGGATGAGTCAAGAAAACCCTGCAAAAGCCAGGGCCCCCCGCCTCGGCCTCTTTCCACAGTTCCTCACAGGCTGTGCCTTGAAGTGACTCCCCATCCCATCTCACCCTGCTTTCTTGGGGGTGGAGGGTGGGTGGGGCAAAGTGAACAGCAGGCAAGCTAGGACCTGGAGACTGGGTTTCTGTGGAAGGACACGGGAGGATCTGCACCACGTCTTTGCTGGCAGCAGCAGGAAGCACCTAAGCTCTGCACCTCCCAGCAGGGACAGGAGGCGAGGGAGCAGCCTGAACAGGAACCTGAGAGCCGCAGGCAGGTGTGTGAGCCTGAGTGTTCCTGGCAGGGAGTCAGATCTGATCAGGCACAAGGCCTAGGCTGTGGACACCATCTCCTGAGGTCACCCTCCAAGACCCCTCGCTCTCCTTTGCTGACTTGGCAGGGGGGAGGCAGATAGGGTAAGGAGTGGTGGGTGGAATTGGCAGCTGTGTTCCTCTCTGTAGTCGGGGTTCAGGGGAGGCAGGTGGGCAGAGTCAGGTCTCATCAGGATCCCAGCTAGCTCAAGTGTAACCAACCAGGAGGACGTGCCCCAGCATCCCACCCGCCTGCCCCGTGGGGGAAAGAAAGGCTCACCAAGAATGCACACTAGGAGGGATATTTAACCTATTTATGAGATGAAATTATTTTCAAAGGCTTTAGCATATCCATTTTACTTGCCAATGTGCTAATTACGTGCTGTTCTTATCTATTCATTAAAGTGCGTTCCTATCAGAAGGTCTCTATTGGATTACATGTTACTGAGCTATCTTAAATCTGCTCTCCCAGTCTTGGGCTAGTCAGGAAGTCAATCCTTCCAAGGTCAAAAGGACAGTGTGGCTGTGGGGGGTGGGGCTCTGGGGCCTCTAAAGTCCCTTGCTGAAGGTGTGCTGACCTTTCCCATTACAGACCAACGTGCACTCTCCACTTTAGCAGGGCCTCTCTCTACTGCCTTTGTTCACAAAGTTCCACCAGCCAGAAATGCTCCTTATTCCCACTTCTAGTGCCCAAGTTCTACTCCATTCCAAATCCCTCCTTCTACCAGGAGCTTTTCACAGATACTCCAACCCCCAAATAGGTCCAGTTAAGCCCAGACCAGAAGAAGCCTGGGCATTATTCGGCTGAGGGGAGGCCAGTCTTCCTGGCTCTGCCAGAGAGATGAGAAGGGGGACAGGACACTTGGAACCTGGAGCTGTGTTTCTGCTGGTCCCCCGGTCAGTGCCCCAGGGAAACCAGGGGGTGGGCGCTGGGAGCCTGGACTAATGCTCCCAGGGGTAGGTGGCAGACTGCATGAGGGAGAGGCAGGCTCAACTCAGTGAGCGTTGCTGGCCTGGCTCATCCAGGTTCAGGGACAGCTCTACTGGGAGAAGTCTGTGCCCTGGAAACAGCTCTACTTGCAGGGGCTCCAGGTCTTTCGGAGCTAGGAGTATGGGCAGCGTGGTGAAGTCTAGATTCATTTCCCATTTCTGCCACTTGTGAGCTGGGCTATCTTGGGCTGGGCACTAAACCTCTCTGGGTCTCAGTTTTCTCATTTGTAAAATGGTGATAGTCACAGTTACTCTGGAGGGTGAGATAATTTATGTGACATGCCTAACACAGCACATAGGAGATATTCCGTATTCTATAAATAGTAGCTTTTATGTGGTGTTTTTTTATGTAGTGTAAAAGGAGCCAGGGTGGCACTGTGGTTAAGCGCTCAGCTGCTAACCAAAAGGTCAGCAGTTTGAGCCCACCGGCAGCTCTGTGGGAGAAAAATGTGGCAGCATGTTTCCATAAAGATTTCAGCCTTGGAAACCCTAAGGGGCAATTCTACCCTGTCCTATAGGTTGCTATGAGTCAGAATTGACTTGACAGCAATGGGTTTTATACAGTGTAAATAACTAAAGACCTGTTGCCGTCAGGTTGACTCTGACTCATGGTGACCCCATGTGTGTCACAGTAGAAGTGTATTTCCGAGGGCTGATTTTTCAGGAGATCGATAGGCCTTTTGAGACACCTCGGGGTGGACTCAAACCTCCAACCTTTCAGTTAGCAGTCAAGCACCTTAACCGTTCGCACCACTCAGACTCCTTCCAGAATTTGTACCCATATCAAAACCCACTGCCCCCTTTTCCAGGACACCCTTGTACCATGGCCCCATTTGGGGCACGTAGCCATGGGGTGGGTCAGGGAACCGTTGATGGGCATTAGCCACAGCCATATACAATCTCATACAGCCAGGTGGGTGGAGGATCTCCCAGGAGTGGACAGCTCCTTCCCAGGGCTCTCTCAGAGCTCCCTGGCTGTGTGCCTCTTTCTTCCTCTGTGGGAAGTCTCATTTGGACTATTCTGCTGGTCTCTTTTCCCTGACTGTTGTAAATATGAGAGACTATAGGTCTAAAACCACCTGGTTGTTTTCTGAGAGGTAGGACTATAGTAGATGTCTTCCTCAGAACTAGGTGTGCCTACACCTGGGTGGGGACTGCCCCCATTTCAGCCCCAGCTGCCCCCCTCGGGGACCTCCTGAATGAAGGTCCTATTGGTGATAGGCCTCAGGCGATTGATGTCTGATAGAGGGACTGGGACCTCCCTGCTCTCAGACCTGGGCTGGGGAGAAGTAGCCACGGCCCACCCATTTTCCACTGTGGTGGCTGCACCCAGTTAGCTCTTTAGGGCTCCGACCTCACCATGGGCTGAGGAGAGTTCTCCCACTGCAGAATACGCATCTGAAGCTTCCCCAATCTTGTCCTGATGGTGTCCCTGGTATCCACTCCAGACCAGTCTCCTCACGGGTAGGGCTGGACAGCCCCTCCTCTGGCCCCTCAGGCAGGAGCAGTGGGTACTGCCAGGCCTGCTGGTCAGGCTTTTTGGTAACCCCACGTGAGGAGCAGAAACCCCTCCCAAAGGACCTGGCGGGCTGTAAATCTGGCTGAATTGAAATATAACTCTGGGAGCCCTCCAAGGTGGGCCAGTGCATCAGGCCGAAACCATCTCCTGACCTCGAGCTGCTGTGGGAGACAAAGCAAAGCAGTGTGTGTGACCCAGGGGCAGCTCCCAGTCAGATAGCAGAGGGCTCTTTCCCCATCCCACTCAGAGCCCCCTGCCCTAGAAATCACCAGAAAGCTGGGCCAGGGCCACACTGGTCACAATACATGTTCGATACCTTCAAGTTTATCACGTGCTTTCGTCTCCACCATCTTATTGGAGCCCCACAATGGCCTGTAAGGTAGGTGAAGACCATAGGACCATTTTATAGATGAGGTAGATAAGGCTCAGAGAGGTGAACTGGCTTTCCCAAGGTCACACAGCCACTATATAGCAGAGCCAGTCAGGACTTGCCCCCCTGCTTCCAGAATTAAAGGAGACGTTGGTGGTACAGTGGTTAAGAGCCTGGCTGCTAACCAAAAGGTTGGCAGTTATAATCCACCAGCTGCTTCTTGGAAACCCTGTAGGGCAGTTCTACGAGTCAGAAGTGACTCAACGGCAACAGGTTTGGTTTTGGTTTTTCGTGCTTGGCTGCTAATGAAAGCTTGATGTTTTGAACCCACCAGCCGCACCACGGGAGAAAAGAGCTGATGATCTCCTCCCGTAAAGATTTACAGCCCAGGAAGCCTATGGGGAAGTTCTACTCTGTCCTATAGGGCTGCTATGTGTCAGAATGGACTTAACAGCACACAACAAAGATAAGATAATGCTATAAAAATTACCCAGTATAGTACTGACATAGAGACCTGCTTAATAAAAGTATGGCACAGTTGTGACTATTATCCCAAGGATATTCACATGCTGTCCTCATGCAGGTCATGCTCCAGATGGAGCCCCGGTGCCTCTGGGCTCATACCTGGTCTCCGCTGGTGTCATTCAAGACCTGCTAAGGTAGGCTCAGGGCCCAGGTGTGGAGAAGAAGGGGTGGAGTGGGGCACTAGATTCCTCTGCAGGCTGCCTGGTGTAAATGGCCAGAAGCCTGTTGTGGGCCTTGCTCACAGCCCCATGGTGGCCGCTGCCTGCTTTCTCATGTTGATCTCAGGTCAGCTCAGGGCCAAGTCAGGGGCTGGCTGAGGCTCTGCCTGAGTCTTTGATCCCTAGAGGAGTATGGACCAGACTCAGCATAGGAGCTGAGAGGATTGAAGGTGGTCCAGGTGGATCCTCCATGGTCTGTGGAGCCTGCCCATGGGAGCAGCTTGCCCTCCCTCTGTGTCCCAGGCAGCCCCGAGATAGAAGGGATGTGGACGGGGTGGGTACATCTAGCATGTCTGTCTGCCTTGGAAAGAGGGCATGAGGGTGCAGATGATCATGGGCCCAGCCAGACTGATACTGCCCCCAGTTCAGTCCTACAGTCTCCTCCAGTCCACACTATTACCCTGGACTTGAGATTGCCCCCTTCAGAGCAGACCTCCACCTAAAGAGCCCCTCTGGGACACAGCCCAGGCCAGCAGCCCGACTCCACCACAGGGCTCTACCCTGGAAGAGGAGCTCCAGACTACCCTACCTCAGTCCCCCAGTGGGAGGCTTGGCCTCAGGACCCCCCAGAGAAGTGGCCCCCACATCAACAATTCCATCCCCCATCCTGGTAATTCACATACTTTCACAGACCCCCTTCAAAAAACCAAAAAAAGCCAAACCTGTCATGGTCGAGTCAATTTTGACTCATAGCAACCCTAAAGAACAGAGTAGAACTGCCCCATAGGGTTTCCAAGGAGTGTCTAGTGGATTTGAACTGCTGACCTTCTGGTCAGCAGCCATAGCTCTTAACCACTACGCCACCAGAGCTTCCGGACCCCCTTTAGGAGCCCTCTAATGAGAAGCAGTGGTGGTTCTGGCCACACCTCCTGGAACCTAGGAGGTGAGTGGGCATCGCTTGTGTCCAAGATGAGCTTTGTGACAGCCTTGGGGTCTGCGGGGCCGGATCCTTAGCATTTTTCAATTTTATTATGCCTGTGTTTGTTTAAATATATATATATTTATAGCTCTATGTGCCCACTGCCCCCTGCCCCTCCCTGGCCCCTAGTTTTTCCCTCTGGCTTTCTGTCTGGTGGCCGTGTAGGGCAGCACCGTTTGCGTGCTCTTGTCTGACACCGTCTGGGTGCTGCTGTTCCGTGTGACCCTCCGGGTCTGCTCAGGGGCCAAGGTGGGGCCTGAACGGTGGCTGGTCAGTGGAGAGCGCCTTGGCTTGGGGGGAGCTGGGGAGGGCTTGAGGGGGCCTGTGAGGGCCTCTGTGCGGGGGGGCTCGGGGGGCAGGCCCACCTCCGCTTCCTCTGCCTCCTCCTCGCCATCCCCCTCCTCATCATCACAGCACAGTGCGTGGTACAGCACTTTGTCACTGAACCGCACCCTCTCCCGCGTGCCCGGAGTCCGCTGGGGCAGCTCCGGGGTCCGCTGGGGCAGCTGGCCTTTGGCGGGGCCAGCGCTGAAAGCCTCCTCGCTGGAAGAGTCTGGGGTCTCTACCTGCGGCCCATTGGGAATGGGCATGCCACCGTTCATGAGCCGGTAGTCAGGGCCAGCAACTGGCCGGGCCAGCTCAGGACAGTCCACAGAGTCTGAGGGGGTGGACATGTCCAGGAAGGAGCAGAACTCCCAGCTGTCTGAGAGTATGTCAGCTGTCATGAAGTCCAGGTGGCCCAGGTCAAAAGGGCCACCCACACCCGCCTTGTCGCTGCTGGAGGTGCTGCTCACAGTGGCTGTGGTCCAGTCATCTGGCTCCAGTTCAAAGTCGAAGTCTGAGGTCAGCTTATCGATCTGGCTCACCACCTGGCCAGGGAAGGGGAGAGGAGATGAGAGGTGCCAAGTGGGGGGCTAGAACCCCCTCAGTGTGAAAGCACCATGTCCCGCTGTGGTAGACCCCAGCTGGGGACCCTACAGGATGGTGACTGAACTTGTCACAGGTGTGTTTGCCCTGTTGAGAGCCCAGATCGAACCTGGGAGAACAGAGCTTGTTCCAGGCATTTCCAAAGGCCTGCTTGCCCCTCCTCACTCCCTTCCAACCCTGCACCCCTATCCCTTCATAACTCCTCTCCCTCAAAGCCAACTACTGCTTGGAGGGAGCCCTGATGATCAAGGCTTGATCTACCTTTGATTGATAGGGGCTGAGGAACTCTTAAGTGAGTCCTACTCAGTAGAGTGGTGAGCAGCCCACCCACCCTCCAAGAGGAAATGATAGGGGCTGGCCATGAGGAAGACCCAGTCTGAGCTCTCTAAAGCAGCCGCTCAGCGACTGTCCCCATGGGTCTTCCACAGCCCGTCAGGACATGAAGACCAGGTGTGCAGCACTGGCTAGGTTACCCTCCTCTCACCCCCCGTTCCCTGCCCACTGCTGAATGGAGATCAATCCTGGCTTGTTTGGAGAAGGAATAAAGCAAGCCCTATTTGGTAAGCAATAAAGAAACCATCCATCCTGGGCCCAGAGCTGCTTGTTAAATGATCTTAGGTGGCAGCTCAGCTGCAGAGGTCACTGGATCCTGCCTGCCCCGCATAAAGCGAAGCCCTGGAAAAATGTAGCAGGCAGGCCTCATACCGGCGGGTCTGCTTTAGGACACCCCTTTGCCCGGCCCCTGTCAGCACCTAAATCAGAAATGTCGATGGGAAGGATGATGGGAGAGGGAGACCCAGTCAGAGACACAGAGGATGGATAGAACAAGAGGAGGGAGAAAGCAGATTCAGGCTAAAAACAAAACAACAAAAGCAAAATGGAGGGACCAAGAGTCAGGGCAGCAGAGACTTAAAGACAAAGAGATACACAGTGAGTCATCAAGACCAGACTCGAACTCCCAGTGCCTCCCCGGTGTTCTTCACCTGTGGTCACAGCAGTCAATTAATTAATTAACTAATTAATTCCTTGATTCGGCAAACACTGACTGAGGACTACTGTGCCCAGGTATTGTTCAGTCTTGAGCAAGGAGTTGGGGGTGTGAGTGTCCCAAAGCAAAGGAGAAAAGCTAGGGCAAAAGTAGTTGGGCTTAGTGGGAAGATTACATGGTCAAGAGTCAGGTGACTCAATGAAGGTGACTTTGGTCAGTCATTTTCCCTCTCTAGGTCTCAGTTTCTCAATCTGTAAATGGGGTGGCAGGGTCAACTAGTTTATCTCCCAGGTCTCTTTCATCTCTGAGCTTCTAGGACTCCATGCTTTTAGGAGTGACTTGAGAACCTGCTTCCAGGTGCCAATGCGTAGGGATGCCCACACCATGGACCCAGTTCTAGAGTGGAGGGACCACTTGGTTGAGGCCTGCAGGGCAGCAGGGGGAGTCAAGACACCTGGCTCCCAGACTTAGCTTAGACATCGCTCTATGTGTCTTTGGGCCAGCACAAAACCTCTTTGGACTTCAACTTCATTCACCATCAAGTGGGTATGAAAACCCCAGCCTGCCAACCTCATGAAGTTTCACGAAGAACGGTGAGAAGGGCAGCAAAAGGGCCCTGTGGATGGTCAGTGATAAAAGTGACATCATCTTCCATCTCTTGAGCACCTACTATGTGCCAGGCTTTCATCCCTGCTCTTGAGTCTTCACCACTACCTATGAGACCGTCATCTTCTGGGTTTACAGATGAGGAGTCTGAGGTGCTCGTCACTGGGGGAGTTGAGCTTCCTCCCCTGCAGCTCCCCTTCAAAACTGCACACTGCCTGGAGGTGCTGCTGTGGTTTCTGGGCCTGGACAGGAAATGGGTGGGGCCCCACCCTCTAATCTGGCTACCCCTTCTTATGGTCCCCCTCCCAGGATGACTCCAGCTACGTCATAGAAGCCCTCAGTCAACTCCTTCTCCACCTGAGGACTGGTAGCAGCTTTGGCCTTGTGTTAAACCAAACCAGTTGCCATCAAGTCGACTCTAACTCATGACAACTCCATGTGTGTCAGAGCAGAACTGTGCTCTACAGGGGTGTTTTTGGTTTTTAACTTTTTACTTGGAACTAATTCTAGATTCACAGGAAGTTGCAAAGAAAAGCACAGGAAGGGCCCGTGTGCCCTTTACCCAACCTCTCACGATGTGAACATTTTGCATGGTAACAACATCAAAACCAGGAAATTGACACTGGTAGAATCCATATCACTTACTCAGGTTTCATCAGTTATACACACACTTTCCTGATGTATCACCTTTCCAAGGCAGATCACCAGTCCTGTCTCCCAACTCTGTAAGATTTTCAATGACTGATATCTTGGAAATAGATCACCGGGCCTTTCTTCCAAGGCCCTTTGCCTGGACTCGAACTGCCAACCTTTCAGTTAGAAGCCGAGTGCTTAACCATTTGCATCACCCCAGGTAAGGGTCTTCCAACTTGAGTGTGCCTCAGCTCACTCCTCAGAGTTTCTGATTCAGTAGCTCCAGGGTGGGGCTAGGGAAGGTGCATATCTAACAAGTTCCCAGGCGACGTGGCTGTTGCTGATTCAGGGACTACACTTGGAGACCCACTGGCCTAGGGTGCTGGGGATTTAAACTGAGCAAAGACACAGCAGGTCACGGCGTTAGGGGCCTCCAGAGTTGTCCAGTGGTCTTTGAGGCAGCCATAACTTCAAATTAGGCTCCCTTGATCAAGTGAGGTCCCTGGGTGGTATAAACAGTTAATGCACTTGGCTGATAATAGAAAGGTTGGAGGTTCAAGTCCACCCAGAGGCACTCGGAAGGCCTGGTGATCTCCTTCCAAAAGGTCACAGGCATTGAAAATCCTATGGAGTGAAGTTCTACTCTGACACACATGAAGTCGCCATGAGTGGAGGGTGACTTCACGTCAACTAGTTACAAGTGAAGGCTGTTGAGTCTGCTGCTGCCTGAGTGTGGGGAGACAATGACAATAGTGATCTGGAATTAAATGGCTAGGCCTGATCTCATAGGCTTGGCTGTGGCTATGCTGGGTCCAGAAGCTAGGCTCCTAAGGCCCAATGAGGATGAGCCCCTCATGTCTCAACCTGGCAGCAGGGAAGATCCAGGCTACACAGAGCAGGAGCCCTAAAGCCTTCAGGCCTGGATATACTCCCCCAACCCAAGAAGCCCAAGCTTGCCACCTCTTGGTGGTTCCTCTTCTCCAAGTCTCCTGTGAAATGGGATGACACTCTCTCCTCATCTAGGGTGATGGGGATTTAACAGATAGGACTGTGTCTGAAACAGGAGTCAGCACAGCCAAGTGCTTAAGAACCTGGGATCCAGACCTAGGATCCAACTCTGACCCACCACTCACTTCTGGCCAAGTTACTCAACCTGTCCGTGCCTAAGTGTCTTCATCTATAAAAGGAGAATTCCAGCAGTACCTCCTTGATAGAATTGTTGTGAGGATCTAATGCCTGTAAAGCATGTGGAACAATGGAGACTACTAATACCCACTATAGACCCCTGGGTGGTGCACTCAGCTATCAGCCAAAAGGTTGGCGGTTTGAACCCACCCAGAGAGCCTCAGAAGACAGGCCTGGTGGTCTGCTTCACAGCCTTAAAAGCCGTATGGAGCAGTTCTACATTGCACACATGGGGGGCCGTGAGTTGGAATTGACTCAACAGCAACTAACAATAGCAAAATATCCACTACGCACCAATGGACACCAACACGTGACCAGGCCCCTGGCACAAGGCCCAAGCGATGGGAGTCAGCTTTTCTCCGAAGTGATGACACTCTGGTGGGGAAATTTCTAGTGCCTGTGGCAGGATAATGGGGATCTACTGAGCCTTTCAAACTCCAGCACAGGGGTTAAAGTAGGGCTGTCTCCAGACAGAAAAGAAGCAGAAGAGGTTCTAAACAAGAAGCCCAAGGGCTGTGAGGCTCACAGGCAAATCTGAACTGATCTGTTAGGTGGGACCAATCATGCCTACTTGATGAGTGACATCGGTGAGGCTCAGTAAGGGAAATGACGTGCCCAAGGGCACATAGCTTGTATGTAGGGACCTGGGTCTGCCCACAAACCCCCTACACCTCCCTGGGGCCTCATTTCTTGGAGCCAGTGAAGAGGGCAGGTGTGGGGCAGGCCCCATGCTACCTGCCACTCTGCTTTGGATGCCTTAAAATCTGTGATTTCTCTCAGAGATTTAATAATCATTTTGCCTACATATAATTTGGGATTGTCTTGGAGGGCAGGGAAATAATTATATACACAGAAGAGGAGAGACAGAATGGAGAGAGAAGTGGAACCATAAAATCACAGAATCATGGTACCTGGAAGTAGAAGGGACTGGAGACACTGTTGATTGAGTTCATCCTTCTCATTATTCTTGTTGATGGGGAAGCTGAGGCCCAGAGACTGGAAGGGGCTGAACTGAGACCAGAATCCTGACTCCTGGGCCTGGCCCCTTAAGACCAAGGATCATCTGCCCTGGAGGGGGCAAGAGGGGGCACTAGAGAGGAAGGGCAGGGCTGAGGGCAATGACAGAACCTGCTGGGGATCCCAGGCCCTGTCCCCAGGGGCATCCCTGCCCTCTGTCCTGGTCATGGCCTTAGCCTTGCTCACCTGAACACTGAACCGTCTGGTCTTCCCATTGCTGATAGCTTCCTGTGTGGGTCCTGCTCTAACCTGCATCCAGGGAACTTTCTAATCAGGATCATGTCACCCCTCTGGTTCCAGCCCTTCTCTGCTCCCCAAACACAACCGAACAACAAATCTGGCCACAGGTCCTTTCCTCTCCAGCTAGGGGCCTCCCTGCTGCGAGGCCCACCTCCTCACCACCCCACACACTCCCTGCTCACTTCTGCCCCTGGGCCTCACCTGGAGGGCCCTCCTTCCTTTGCAAGTCATTCCATCATCACTTCCTCAGAGAAGCCTTCCCTGACCCCCAGTCAAGGTCACATACTCTATGAAAGACTCTTAAAGCACTCTGCACCTCTCCTTAAGCACCTCTTATCACTGCTACATCCATATGTGTAATGATATGGAGCCCTGGTAGTGTAATGGTTAATTACTAAGCTGCTAACTGAAAGGTTGGAGGTTCGAACTCACCCAATGGCTCCACAGGAGAAAGACCTGGTGGTCCACTTCCATAAATATTAAACCCAAAAAACCACACCTGTTGCTGTCGAGTTGATTCTGACTCATAGCAACCCTACAGGACAGAGGAGAACTGCCCCATAGGGTTTCCAAGGAGTGGCTGCTGGGTTCGAAATGCCAACCTTTTGGTTAGCCGCTGAACGCTTACCCACTGCACCACCAGGGCTCCTCTGTAAAGATTACAGCCTAGGAAACCCTATGGGGCAGTCCTAGTCTGTCCATATGGGATTGCTATGAGTTGAAATCAACTCAACAGCACCTAATGACAACACGTGTAATGATCTCCCCACTAGACAGCAGGCCCCACGACCGGGGCCCCAGCCTGGCAGAGAGCTTGGCAACTCTTTGTAAATTCAGTTGTAGGATGAATGGATGAGCTGAGACAGAAGGATTGATTAAAAGCCACCAGGGCCTTCTTTTCTGCGTCCACAGTCTTGAACACCCTAATACTGCCCAGCCCCTTCCCCTCCCCCCCGCTCTGGCTGAGTCCCCTTCCTGAGGAAAGCGCCTCTGTATTCCTTAAGGCTCAAGAGCCAGGTCTGGGGCCCCCGGAGTCCCAGGACCAGCTTCTTCCCCCTGTCCTCACCTCCGACCCCCTCACCTCGCCTGACAAGCTGCTATCTCCTCCCCTCCAGCCCAGCTCCCCAGGCAGCCAGTTACATAACTGGGGATTCTGCATTATTTAGGACCACTAATTATTTTTTTAATTCCGTGATTACGTTATTTATTATCTTTCTGGGGGTGGGGGGCTGGCACTGGGGAGAGGTAGGTGAGCTGACCGTGATTTACTACTCTCTTCATGCAACTTGGCCTAATTGGCCAGGGAGCAGCAGTGAGTCTGTTCAGAGGAGAAAGCAGAGGGAAAAGGGAGGAATGGAAAGGCGAGAAAAAAAAAGAAAAACTCCGCGCGACTCTTGCTGAGCTGCGGGTGACGGAGCTGACCCAGTTTGGCACAGGCACCGTGGTCCCCAGCCTCCACTGCTCTAGCTGCTGCCTGGCCGGGCCACATTCATCTCACGCCCGCCTGGCCTATAGCTTTCCTGCCACCTTCGTCTGCAGCACCTTGCCGAAGGGACTGCACAATTGGGTGGCCAGAGAACAAGCTGCCTCTTCTGCTTCTGGGGAAAACCAGCTGGGGATCCTCCACTGCCATCTCAGCTAGGGAAGGCTCATGCCTGCCTCTTCACCTCCCTGAGGGGCTAGGGCCAAGGTGGGCAACTGCCATCTCAGCTGGGGAAGGCTGGTGCCTGCCTCTTCACCTCCCTGAGGGGCTAGGGCCAAGGTGGACAACTGTGCCCTTAAGTAATGCCCTGGCTCAGAGCCAGAGATAGGGGTGGGTATAGGTGTTCAACTCAAGGACCATGCACCCAGCCCATCCTGAGTGACATCTTGGGGAGGGCAAGGCCAAGGACGAGGAGGCCAAGTACCTGCTCAAGCGAAGCTCAACATCTGGAAGCCAAGAAGAGGGCCCTTGACCTGGGATGGTGGGAAATGGGACAACGGGAGGCAGATTCTCACCTAGTAATATAAACATGAAGGAACCCTGGTGGCTCAATGATTAAGCGATTGGCTCCTAACTGAAAGGCTGGCGGTTCGAACCCACCCAGCAGCTCCATGGAAGAAAGATTTGACAATCTGCTCCTCTGTAAAGATTACAGCCTTGAAAACACTCTTCTCTCACATGGGGTCACTATGAATGGAAACTGACTTGATGGCACCCCAACAGCACATGCAAGAGACTCCTGGATAGAGTATGAAATTCTCACTCATAACAAAATCCAAATTCCACACCACGGCCGCTATGTGACCCGGCTCCTGGCTCCCTTCCTGACCTCTTCTCCTGCTTTCCTCCTCCTTGTTCACCCACTCCAGCTGCACTGGCTTCCTTGCGGTTCTTGAACATGTCAAGCCCAGGGCCACCTCAAGACCTTTGCACTGGTTGTCCCCACTGCCTGGGATGCTCTTCCTCTAGATATCCATTTGGCTTGTTCCCTCACTTCCTTTGAGCCTCTGTTCAAAAGCCAGTTTATTGGAGATCCCATTCCTATCCCTGTCATTGTCACTCTCTGTCCCCTTTTTCTGCAGGTAGGGGTGGGACCACCTACTCCAAGAGAAATTAAAGAGCCCCAGCCAGCTAGGAGGTCAGGTTCCTGGTCCTGGCCTTCCTGATCACGGCTAAGAAGCTGATGTGACTCCAGAAAGCATGGCTAGACATGGAGTAGCGGAGCAGGCCAGTGCTAGAATAATTCATTAATAATATCTACCAGATACGGAGCTGACTTATTGTGCTCCATACTCACCCCTACCTGCACAGAAAGGGGATACAGAGTGACAGTGAGAGGGAGAGGAATGGGATCTCCAATATAGGGTCGCTATGATTCAGAATCAACTTGACGGCACTGGGTACTGGGTACTGGTATTGTGCTCCATTACTGTGCTAAGTATTTTACATATAATATCTCATTTAATAGTCCCCAGGTGGCACAAATTAGGTTAAGCATTCGACTACTAGCTGAAAAGTTGGCAGATCGAACCCACCCAGAGGCTTCTTGAGAGACAGGCCAAGCGATCTGCTTCTGAAAAGTCACAGCCTTGAAGACCCTGTGGAGCACGCCACACAGGTGAGGTCGCCATAAGTCGGAATCAACGCGAAGGCAACTAGCAACAACATCTCATTTAATTCTCACAACAACCCAGGGGCAGGGAGAGAGTTTAAATGTATTTTCCTCATTTTACAGATGAGGAGACAGAAACACAGAGAGGTAAAGTCACTTTGCCGAGTGCACACAGCTAAGAAGGGGCAGAGCAAGGGTTTGGACCAGAGCCCTAGCTCTTTGCCGCCGGCTGTGCTGCATCCTAAGACCCACGGGCTGTGAGGGGCTGGGGCAGAGAGACCCTGCAGGGATTAGCCTGGTATCCTGGAGTACTGGGGAGCCTAGGAGAAATGAGGGATAATTAATGAAAGGCCATCACACCTCTCGGCAGCACCACTTTAGCTTTCAAAGTCCCTTGACATTCCTCACCTCAGTCCTTTCAACTACTTTCCCCACCCATGGGACAGAACCTGCTCTCTAGCACCCAGGAAGCCGGTGGCAGAGCTGTGGCAGAGGTCTGGGATGGTGGAGGTGGTATGGGAGAGGGAACTTCAAATCCTCTAGGGGTGCCCCTTGCCACATGCCAGGCCCTTGATAAGTCCTTGTAAAGTCACTGTGAGATGCGTATCATCACCATTCCCATTTCACAGATGAGCAAACTGAGGCTCAGGGGCTGGGGAGAGAGGTAACTGGGTGCCTCTTTTCTTTCTGTGAATTTCAGGCTGCATGGTCAAGAGGTTGAGGAAGGTCTGCCATGATCATTGGCGTCTGGGGGCCGAGGAAGGGGAGAGGCCGATGGAGGAGGACAGCAGAGGGGACCAAGCTAAGCCCTTCCTCACTGTTGGCCTTGCGCCTTCATGGAGCAGTCTGTGCTGTTCTCTGACAGTCTTGCATATGAGTCTTGTCTCTGCGTCTAAGCACTTTGACCCCCTGAGATAAGAATCCAGCTGGTGGTCCCTGAACTGGTGAAACCTGGGGGATGGGGTGTCATGAGTGAACAAGCGCCTGCTGCCCTCTCAATGCTAAGTGCCTAAGAAGGAGCACCAGGCAGATCCAGCTTTGCAGCCCCCGTGGAGGACAAAGAGCCAAGATCACAGGGCCCGGGGAACAGGGGTGCTGAAGGCCTTCTCCCCAAACCAGAGCCCGGTACCCCTGCTTGGTGACCCCATCCCCAACAAACCCCATCCACAGGAAGTCAGTTCTCTCTGGGCCTCCCAGAGCCTCATCTGCCCTTCCCTTACTCTGCCCCCTGCTCATCACCCTACATTCAGACCCTGCCTGGGGGGTAGGGGAGCTCTGAGGTCTGCCCCCCTTCCCAGCTGGGTGCCATTGGCAGCGGGCGGGCGGGTGGCATACGGGGTAGGCTCTGGTTGCCGTAGCAACCTGCCAAAGTCTCGGGTGGAGGCACATGGCCTACAGGGTGTGTGGGGGGAGGGGACTCATCTTTCTCTGTCCTGGCTAAAGCCCCTGGGCTGGCTGGGCCTGTGAACAGGAAGCTCAGCTGTGACAGACACGGGAGTGGGTGTGTGGGTGTGTGTGTGTGTGTGTGTGTGTGTGTGTGTGTGTGTGTGTGTGTGTGTGTGTGTGTGTACTGAGGAGGGAGGGGCATCTTAGAGATCTGCAGATATATCCTATGGCTTCTGCTCACCCTGCCTCACCATTAAAGGGCACTCCCCTTACAGCATCACAGCCTAAGCTTAAGCTGTCAGCTCTAGAAGGCCCCAGTCAAAATGCAAATAGGTTGCCCATTAGCCCACCTACTAAAGCCCCTCCCCATGCCTCCCCCGACTAGTAGTCAGGAACCTGAGTTCTAGGCCTAGCTCTGCCACTAATAGGTTGTGTGACCTAGGGCAAGGCCCTCTCCCTCTCTGGGCCTCAGTTTCTTCAACATTCAGTGGGCAAGGCTGGTCTGGGTTACCCTCAGATGCCTTCACACTCTGGGTGGCTATGCTGGGGGAAGGGGAGGCAAGTGCCTGGAAGGTGCTCAGTTGGGGTAGGCTCTGAGCTGTATCAGAGCTGACATCCTGCTCTTCCGGTGGGCCTGCTGTGGCATAGGTCCCATTCCCTTGCTCAGGATGGAGACCCTGGACAGCACCCATGGCCCTGACAGGACCCTGGACTATGTGAAATGAGGTGGGAGGTGGGCGTAGGGGAAGGGCTAAAGTGCCTTGGACTCAAGAGGTAAGGGGGGGAGGTGTTGCTCAGAGGCATCTGGCCTTTGACCTCCAAACTGTACTGCTCAAAGGTGCTCAGCCCAGATCCTGGCCAACCCAGACCCTGGCCAGCCCAGCCCATGGCAGAAGCAACTCCACCTCTTTACCTGAAGCCACAGCTATTCCTACTTCCTGAGAAAGGACTTCCTGGCAGGCTCCAGGAAGCTGACCCTGGACAGACGGCTACCTTGCCCACCCTCAATTACTGCCTCAATGTCTCCACAACCCCCTCCACTCTGAATACAGCTCACTTCCAACCCCCTCTGCTCCTTTGTGCTCAGGTCAGGCTGGAATGTCTTTTTACCAGCTTGGAGTTGAAACCCATTATTACCATCTCCTCAGCCCTCCTGGAGCCCTGATGGCCCTGCACAGCTGCCTGGGGAGAGCTTGGGCCCATAACTCCAGCTCAATCACTCTGCCTGCCATCTCTGCAGGGGCCCTGGTTACAAGGAGTTGAAATTTGCCTAAAGCCCACCTTGCCGGCATAATGGCACCCAGCAGGCAAATTCAGGCCAGTGGCTCAGAACGCTGGTCATGCATTTTGGGCTCGAACACAGCCCAGGGGGCAGGGCCGAGGATATGTGTACCTCGTTACCCCGGCAAAGTGGGAAGCAGCAAGTAAACTGGCTCAACTTGGACAGAAAGTGACACATGCAGTCCCTGCATCTCTGGGACTTTTCACCCGTGGCGAAAACGCTCAGAACTATAGGATGGGGACGCAACCCCTTAGGGAAGATTCCTGTCCCTGCCAGGGTACTCGAGGACCTCGGATACCCACTAGCACTTCCAGACCCATTACACCCCAGGGCAGGGAGGGCATAGCTGGCTTTCGTTTTTCCAGGCGCAACGGTTCTGAGCACCTGTGTGATCTCTGGGAAAATGCTCTGAGTTGGGCTTCGAGCAGTGAGGGCTGCCTCAGTAGAACCATCTACGGAGGCTCCCAGGCCCCCTTACGACCAGGTCAGAGTCTGGGAGTCAGAGGGGGAGGTGAAGGGTCAACCTTGGTTCCAGAAGAGAGCTTCCCACTAAGAGGCAATAGTGGGATTCAGTCCCTGACTGACCATCTTAGCAAACCTAAGTGTCAACCACAGAGCTATGGGCCCACTGCTGTGCTGCCCAAGTGGTCTCTACAACACCAGGCTCTTCCAGCCCTGGGGGACAGGAGAGTTTTAGCCAAGCAGATATGGGGGGAAGGGGAACAAGAAGGGAGACACCCTGCTGAGTACCACATGTGCACACAGCCTTGGGTGTGCAAACACACGTGTGAGTTCATTTTTGTATCAAGTCCAAGAAGGCTGCTCTAGGGTCCATCTGCCCGGCCCCTGTTCAGACCTCACTCACCTCCCTCAGCTCCTTGGCTACCTCCTTGAGCTCCCGCAGGATGCCCTCAAGCTGCCCGATGACCATCTTCATGCGCTGTCGAATCCGCTCCCGCTCGCCGCCACTGCTGGGGTCGTCAGGGGGCTGCCCGAGGTCCGGGGCACCCCGAATGTTCATCCTTCACCACGTGGCTGTGGGCCTGCCCATACTCCCCCCAGCCGGGCACACACTGCGTCTGCCTCCACGGAGCCCCCCTCAGCTGGGCAGAGCTCCACATCTTAACGGCCCCCCAGCCTACCCTGGCCCTGGGCGGCCCTCACCCAACCCCTGCCCCCTGCCACCCCGCCTCCTCTGCCTCTGGGTGGGAAATGGGACACCCAGAGGGGGAGAGAGTCTGACAGAGAGGGTCAAGGTGAGGACACAGGGGGGCAAGAGGAGGGGCCTTGGGTCTCAGGAGTGGCCTCCAGGACTTGATGTGCCTGTGGGTGTGCAGAGCTGATCTCTGGCAGAGCCTGGACACGGAGGCAGGGGGATGACTCTGCAGGGACTAAAGGTAAGAGATGCCCTTGGGATGGCGGAAGGCAGCAGTAACCCCCACAACTCCTAGGCAGGTGGGAAGGCAGAGGTCTCAGGGTGCAACTGACACCTGCAGGGGGGTACTGGCTGGGGTCTTCCAGATGTGGAGGGAGCTCCAGGTGTGGGCAGCTCTGGGTAGGAAGCTGGATTGGAGAAGGGCAGCCCCCTGCAGAGAGAGCGAGCCTGGCGTCAGCCCTCCCAGGCTGCAGCACCAGCCAGCAGTGGTGTGGCCGCTGCCTCCCTCCTCTCCCCTTCCCGCACCCTCCGTCGCTGGGGGTTTATTCATTTTTTCTTTTTTATGGGGGGGGGGGGATGGTGGAGGCAGATGGCCTACAGCTCGGCCCCTTTTCTAGAGGGGAAGGAGGAGCCCCCTGCTTCAAAGGCAGAAGTCCTCAGCCTGAGACGGGCCATGCTCACCGCGGTCCCCTCCCCCAGCCAGGCCTGGCCCCGCTGGTTCGCAGAGAACCTCTCCGGTCCACGGTCCTCCCTCTAGTGCCCCCAGGGTGCCCTCGTTCCCAGCAGACCCTCCCTCCCCCAGCCCCGCCTTCCCTCAGAACCTCCGCTTCCGGACTCACCGAAGGTGGGGGCACGGCCTTCCCTCCAAACAGCGTCGGGGGCCAAGCCCCAAGACGATGTTGGGGGGCCCCCAAGGCCCCCTACGGCGGGCTTCTCTCTCTGGACCCTTCGGCCCCTGGCCTCGGGGAGGTCATCCGAACCGCCGCCGGAGACATCTGGGCGGTGGGAGGGGGCGGGGCCTCCGCGCTCCAGGGATCCCACTGCCGTTGAAGGGGGGCAGGAAAAATCTCCCCCAACCCCCGCCAGGCTCCGGGCTGGGAACGAGCGAGGGTCCGGCGGGCTCGGGGCTCCGAGGCCACAGGTGACCCGGGCGCACGGCGAGCGAGGTGACGCCGGGCCGGTCCCAGTGCGTGAGCCAAAGTCGGAGGGATCGGAGGTTGCCGGGATCCCCTCAGCCCACGCCCAGCATTGCCTGGGCTCGGCACAGTCCGGGGTTCACTCTGTCCAGTCCAGATCGCCGGGTCCGGGCTCCGCCGGCTCTGCTCTGCCCTGCCGGGATTGAGCTGGCACCGCCGGGCGCCCGGACCCGGAATGCCGGCGCTCCAGAACCCGTGGTGTCCGGAGCGGCCGCGAGGCTCCGCTCAGCCCAGCCCCGCGGTCCTCCCGGGGCGAGAACGCGTCCAGCGCTCAGTCCACGTTCCGGAAGGTCCGGAATCCGCCGGGTCCCGGCGGAGGGGCGGTGTCGGCCGCGGGCGACCTGGTCCCCGCCAGGCCCAGCAGAGAGCGCGCGAGGCAGGGGACCCGGCCCGGCTGGGTTCGGCGGCCCGGGCGCGGGCGGGCGCGGCGCCAAGCGGAGGCGAGGGGAGGAGGCGAGGGGAGGGGAAGGGACGGGAGGGGCGCGCGGCGGGCTCGGCGAGCCGGGGCGCACGGGGCTCGCAGCCTCCGCTCTGCTCCCCTCGCCGACCGCCGGCTCGCTCTCCGCTCACCGCCTCGGCAGCCCCCGGACGCCGGGTCGCTGCCGGTGGGGCAGAAAGGCGGCGGGTCGGCTGGGCCTGCCTCCGCTGCCTCTCTCTGCCCTGCCCCGCCGGGCTCTGCGGGCCCGGGCCCGCTCCCCGAACGCCGTGGCGCCGCGCTGCCCGCGCCGGGTCGCCCCCGGCCCGCCCTGCAGCCCCCCGCCGGACTGGCCGCCCGGGCGGCGCTGGCTCCCTCAAAGGCCGCCCGGCTGGCCCGCTCGCCTCAGCGCTGTCAGGGAAGGGGCCGGCCTGGCGCTCCGGGAGGGAGCTTTTAAAGCGACACACACGCCTCCGAGCGCCGAGCGCGCGAGCCGGGGGGTCTGGCCGCTCGCTCGAGGGCAGAAGGTCTTGCGCTTGCTGGGCTGGAGGTGGCGTAATTCGGCCGGACTCCGACTGATCCCGGGCTTTGAGAGGCAGCGGACTTGGGACTTACTCAGTTTCTTTCCTACCGTTCCAGACACCCCCCATTCTCCCCTTCCCCCACTGCCGTGGACCCCAGGCTTCCCTTTTGACTAAGATCCTCACATCCAGACCCTCCCTCGACCCCTATGGTGCCTCAAAATATCCCAGACCTTGTCTTAATCAGATTAATTCAGAAAACAGACTGCTACTGTACTGAGCACCTGCAATGTGTCAAACTGGGCAGGCATGTGTTAGACACGCATTACTTCATTCAGTTATTTGTCCATTTACTCAACATTTATTAAGCACCTTCTGTGTCAGGATCTGGGGATATAGGAAGGAGAAGCAGCGAGCGTTTCAGGGAGCTCACAGCACAGAGGGAAAGATTTCTGAATACACTGAGGGTGGTAAATGCATGGCAAAGGCAAGTTCTAGAACCAGCGGTAGCACCCGGGTCCCATCCATTGGTGCGTTCTCCCAAGGACGCACCCCTGAGCTGAATCTCAAAGGGGAAGTAGGAGTTACCCAGTTGACTGCCAGTGTGGGGGAGGTGGAGATGAGCCTCCCAGGCAGGAAGAAGGATGGGAGAAAAGGCTCAGAAGCAGAAACTGGGGGGTGGGGGGTATTGAGTCAACTGTGGCCTTTTAGAGATACCATTGTGAAAACGTGGAATGTGGACTGAAGAAGGCCAGATCATGGAGAAACTGGAGGCCATGATTAGGAACTTGGATTTTATCCTGGGGCCAGTGGGACTCCATAATGTCGGGGAGGAGCCCAGTCTTTCTTGCCTTCTGGAGAGATCCCTCTGGGGCAGTGTGGATGGTGGGTTTGAGGGTTAAGCTAGAAGGGAGGAGACCAGGTAGGAGGCTGTTACAAGAATGGAGTTGAGAGAGGAGAGTCTGAGTGGCAAGAGGGATGGAGAGGAGGGGACAATTTGAGAAATAATTTAGGAGAACATGGTAGGACTTAAAGGCTCATTGAACTTTGAGAGGTAGGGTGGGTCCAGGATGAGTATGGCTTATAACTGGGGAGCCCAGTAGATGGTCGTGCCACCAGTTGAGCTAGAGACTAGTGGGAAGATTAGGTCTTGGGAGGAAGACAAAGGGTCCAATTTGAGACAGGTGGCAATGTTCAGAAGACAGTTAAATATATGGATTGGTGCTCATGAGAGAGGCCTGGGTTTTTTTTTTTTTTTTTTTTGAATCAATATTAGAAAGAGATTTAGCAGGAAGAACATGTAGACTAGCAACCAAGCAGTAGGTCCTGACTGGAACCTTGGAAAAGAGTCCCTGAGTGTGATGGAGAAGGAGTAGTCAGTCAGAGAGGTTGGAGAACCAGGAGAGTGGGAAGTTGTGTGGGCCCAGGGAGGAGAGAATTTGGAAGAAGCAATGCTCAACAGTGTCAAAGGCTACAGAAAGGACTGTGAGAGAAAGAAAAAAAAAAATTTTTTTTTTAAATACCCATTTGTCTTGAGCTTAGGAGGCCACTGCTGACGTGGCAGGGGCAGTTTATTTAGCGGGGAGAGGGTAGCAGAAGCCAAATTGTTGGGCAATGAGGACCGAACGGGAGGTGAGGAACAGGAGTTAGTGAATATAGATGACTTTGTCATAAAGCTCAGATAAGAGGAGAGTAGAGATCTTGAACTAGAGGTGGATAAGGTGTCAAGGCAGGTGGGGCTGGGATGGTGGTTTGGGGCTGGCCCAGGGGAGCTTGAATTCCAGGGGCAGTAATGGTGTTATGGGTACTAATGGCTTCCCTTACTCTCCAAGTTCTCTCAGAGGTGTGTTTACACGGATCTTCTGGAGGCTCTGGGTCTTCTAGAACCTGTGAGGGAAGGAATCCAGCTTCTGGATGGAGGAGATGTTCTCTTGGGGAGATGGATCCAGAAAGCCCACCAATCACTTTTGTGGAAGCTGTGATACTAAGGGATAGCCAGTATCAAAGATGGAATGAGCCTGAAAAAATGAGTTTCTGGTTGTAGGTCCATGGAACCATCTGCTCATGTCAAGGTGTTTGAGCTGGGAGTGTTAGGGGGCAGTGAACTCGGTTTGAGAGGGTGGAAGATGGCTATTTCATACTTAATTGATCTTGGGTCTCATTAATAGAAGTGCAGTGTTTAGGAAAAGAAAGGTAACATTTCTTTTTTCTGTGTGGATCAAACCATGCCCAGCACTTCAGTTTAAAAGCAACCTTGGGTGTGTCCAGAGGAGGGCAGCCAGGGTGGAGGAGGGGAGGGGACTGGCATATCTGTCCTGTGAAGAAGGGTTGAGCCCCTCACAGCTGGCCAGAGGAGAGGAGACTCAGGGGAAGGGATCTCTGTAAATCTCCAAAGGGCTGCCACAGGTAAGAGAATATATACGTAGATCCTAAGTGGTGCTCAGGCTTGCCGTCCTTAGTGTTTGGGGATTGACCAATCCTTTCTTCCATCCAAACTACCTGGTCACCAGCCCAGATGTTCCCATCCTTCAGAACTCTGCTTGTTTCCCTCCCCCCTCCTTCTAGGCAGCCTTTCCTGGACCTTCAGTCTACGAAGAGAAACAGAGCACTCTTTTGGTCATTTAATATCTTAGCTGTGTGACCTTGGGTAACTCACTTAACCTCTCTGAACAGGGATAAGGAGCCATAATGGTTTTTTTTTTTCCTGAATCGGTTCTCTTAAAAAAAAAAAAATCCTACTGTCTTTGACTCAGAAAACTAGGGATGATAACAGCACTCACTTCACAGGGTCATTGTGAGCATGGAATAAGATAATGCATGTGGCAGTAATTGGTCCAGTGCTTGTTATCTGGTAGGTGCTCCGTAGATGGTGGCTGCTATCAGCTGCTATTAACACCTTCGCATACCAAAAAACCAAACCAAACCCTGTGCCATCGAGTCGATTCCAACTCATAGCGACCCTATAGGACAGAGTAGAACTGCCCCATAGAGTTTCCAAGGAGCACCTGGCAGATTTGAACTGCCAACCCTTTGGTTAGCAGCTGTAGTGCTTAACCACTAAGCCACCAGGGTTTCCCACCTTCGTGTAGTTAAACCTTATTTCCTGGTGAAACCGTGAACTCCCAGGACGGTGTCCGCGTAGTGTCTGCTTCTGTCTGCCACGTGGGCCATCGTAGTGGACTGTGGCAACTAGTGACTTTTACCCTCCAGCCTGCTCTCCATCACCCTACTTCTGGCATCCTTTTCGTTTGGGAAATTCCTCCCTGTCTCCACATAGTCCTGGTGGGATGTCAGTTAAAATGCCCGCTACTCCCACCCATCCCCATCCCATGGCCACATCATGTAGACAGCTTCCTTCATTGTCTCATTCACCACCCTGCCCTTAATGTCCAGCTCAGTCTGCTATAGTCAGTTCTCAATGTATGTTTTCTGAACATTGAATGAATGTCCAAAAAAAAATTTTTTTTTTTTAGATCTTTATTAAGCAAAATATTTTCTAAGGTGAACTTGAGATGGGAAAAGCTAGAGGAAGGGGGCCTGGCACAGAGCTCAGCGGTCCCAACTGCCACATTCCCACCCTCCTGCATACGTACACCTTGAAACTTCACACCCCTCCCCAACCTCTGACTCTCAGGCCCTGCTCTCCTCATGGTGGCATGGTGAGCAGAGCAGGACAGAGGACCCAGAAGACTTGTGTGCAAAGCCCTGCGGTGTGACTTGAACAATTCATACAACCTCTCTAGGCCGCTGCTTCCACTTCTGAAGATGCGATAGTCCAGGAAGAGGATGGTTGGCAGAGTGCTTTCACACAACGAATCCCCTGTGACTCTGCCAACAGCAAGGAAGAGCCATGTTGTTATCATCCCCTCCTGCCTTCTGGGGAATCTTGGCTGTCCATTATCCTTACTGTCCTGTCAGTTAAATATCTCTCTTTCTTGCTCCTTTTGGTCCGCATTTAAACTCGCTCTCTACACTCTCCCATCTTAAAACACCCCCTTCTCTCCAAGGACTGTCTCATCTTTCCTCCTTGCACAGCCAAACTTACCCCAAGAGTTGTCTGCGTTCCCTGCCTCTCCTTCGCCAGCTCTCACTTGTTCCTTTCCCTTTTGCAATCTGGTGTCCGCCTCCGCCTCTCCCCTGAAGAAACTTCAAATGCTAAGGCCACTCGTGACCTCTAAGATGCTGAATTCACCGGACACGTTTTCATCGTGTTCTGACTTGTCTTTCCGCTGCTTTCGGCATAGTCAGCCACCTCCTTGGTCAACCATCTCTCTTCCCTTGGCCTTGGGGACACCAAGGCTTTCTGGGTTTCTTCCTGCATGCTGACTGTGGGCTCTCACATCCTCTGCCCACGCCCTTACTCTCCCATCTCTGAACATGAAGTTGCTCAAGGCTCAGTTCTAGGTCCTTTCCACTTCTCGCCCCACTCTTCCCACTCTGTGGGAGCCCGTCTAATGGTTGCGTCACCACCTGTATGCCCTCTATTCCCAAACCTGCATCTCCAGTCCTGACTCTTCTCAAATTCCAGACTCCTGGATCCTCCTGCCTCCTGCACAACTCAAATTCAAAACAGAACTTAGACTATTTCCTAAACTCTTCTTCCCTGTGGGTTCCCTACCTCAACCGCTCCTAACAAAATTCTGGGTATCTTCCTCTGTACTTTCTTCTCCATCACTGCCCAGATCACACCCACTTCCCTTCACTCATTCTGCCTCCTGAAGATTTCTTTTGTCTGGATTCTCTGCTGCCACACCTTTTGTCCAAGACACTGTCATCTCTCAACCAGACGATAAAAATCCCCTCCTACCTGCTCCCATGCAACTGCCCTACAGCATCCACAATGATCTTAAAAATCCTCGAGTCTGACAGATCATTCCCCTGCCTAAAACCTCTGACCCATTTCACATTTTGCTGAGGGTAAAGACCCAAATTCTCCACATGTCCACAAGCACCTGCATGGTCCGGCCCCTGTGGTTCTCTCCAGCTCTCCTCTCTTCTTACTCCCCCTGTTCTCCAGTCACGCTGGCCTTCTTTCAGCCCCTTGGATGCACATGATTCTTGCCCCTGGACGTTTGCACACGCTGTTCCCTCTGCCTGGAGCATTCTTACTCTTCTTCATCCAGCTAACTCCTGCTTGCCGTTGAGGTCTTGGCTTGAAATTTCAGTCCTTGGGAAAGCCTCCCAGATCCGTCCTCCAGAGTAGGTTATACTCCAAATTTGATATCCACACTTCCTGCTAGTATGTAAGCTAGAGTGCACATGCCTTTTATTGACTACAATGCAAGGGCTAAATTAATACTAACAGACAGCTGCTGAAGTTCACAGTGGCTAAGCAACTTGCTCAGAGTCACACAGCTCATCGGTAGTCAGCCTTATCTTAAGCCACTTTGGGCTAGTTTTTTTGCCCCAGTCATATGGCCCCACAACACACAGGTTCCTTTTATCAAAGCGCTAATCACACTTTACGGGCGCTGGTAGCTCGGTGGTAGAACTCTTGCCTTCCATGCAGGAGACCCAGGTTTGATTCCTGGGTAATGCACCGTATGTGCGGCCACAGCCTGTCTGTCAGTGGAGGCTTGCATGTTGCTGTGATGCCGGACAGGTTTCAGCAGTGCTTCCAGACTCAGACAGACTAGGAAGAAAGGCCTGTCAATCTACTTCCAAAAAATCAGCCAATGAAACCCTGTGGATCACAACAGTTCTGTTGTGCGTGGGGTCACCATGAGTTGGGGGCCAACTCGATGGCAGCTAAACAACAAAAATTACACCTTATCATGGTTGCTTGCTCAATGGCCCATCTTCTCAAGAGTAGAGGCCACGCTATGTTACTCATACACACGTGTCCCCACCTTCTAGCTGAGCGTTGGCCCCGGGGGGCATGGAGTACTAAGAATGCTTGTTGACTGACTCTCTGATGATGAGTTCCCCAAAGTCTCTTCCAGCTCTGACTTCCTACCAAGCACCAATTTTACTCTTCATCCCACCTATGGATTGATCTTCCTTTTTGTTTTTATCCTAAATTAAGTCTTTGAAAGCAATTTTGACTAAAAAAGAATAAATCAGCAAAAAATTGAGGAAAGCCCTGAAGGAAATAAACAAAAACGAGAGACTGGAAATGGTTGAGGTGAAGAAATGTGGCTCCATATAACCCGTGTGGGCTAAGCTGACACAGGTCACGGCCCCCCACCCTCCTCAGTTGGCCTTTTGGTCCTTGGGCTAGTTCCTCATCCCTTTCCCCTTCCCCCTTGTCTGGGCTCAGTCCTGGTCAGAAGGCCACTTCCTACTCTTTGGAAGACTTCCCTGGGCAAACTCCCTTCCTAGCTACACTCTGGCTGGCAAATGTAGGAGAAATACTTTGAAGGGGATTGAAGCCCCATAAATGATGCAGAAACAAAGACTCAGAGAGAGAGGACAGGTCCACAATGGGCTCCATGTTCATTCCATTAACCCTGCTATGCCCACGCTGGCCCAGCCTGTTTGCGCTTTCCCCCAGAGAGCTGTGCGACCTTGCCTGGGCTATTTACCCTCCTCTGCATGTGGAAGGGCAGGATTGAGGGCTTGAGACTGAACTACTGGGGAGCGGGAGCGGGGGCGGTGGGACTGAACAGACTGGGAGGGAAGCTGGCAAGGCTGAAGCTGAACCCACAAGGAAGGGCAGGGACGACAGGGCTGGGGCTGGCTGGAACAGCAGGTTCTTGTCAAACACACAATTTAATTCTGAGGCTGTATTCCTGGTGCCTGGGAGATTTTCAGCTTGCAATAGTGTCATTTACAGATGGATTTGCAGCGGCGAATTACAAGTTTGTAAGCAACAGCTTCTCTGATGCCTCGAAGGAAAAAAAAAAAGCTGCATCCCTCTACAAATTATAAATTCATAACTAACAGTGTTAGCCAACTGAATGCAAAACAAATTCATTACCAACTACATTATTCCATTGAATACCAAGTGAATGAACTGCACAGGGTTTTGTGAGAATCAGGGACATGTCAGGAGAGAGGAACCAAACAGTCCTCCCTCTACTTTCCTCTTCTTTGTGTCCTTTCCGGCCCACCTCAAGCTAACCCTGAACGTGGGCAGAGCTGGAGGAATGTGTACTGTGTAGATAAAAACGAGAGTGGAGGTGATGGTGGCGATGGTGGGGTACTGCAACAGATGGCTACCTTGCCATTGTGTGGTACATCTTTTGCAAGATTATTAAAACTACAGTGGTTTTACCTTATCATACTGTCTTGCGAAGGCTTTTGTGTGGCTTCCTTGTGAGTGGGAGAACATCCCCTGAAAACGGGGTCATCCTCCTATTGCTAACCATGCGGGAAAGACACCAGAGATCAGAATGAGAAAATGAGTCTTAGTTTAGGCGTTGGAGCAAGGATTCCTTTCCTTTATGATGTGAAGTGAGCGTGGTGATAGCAGGCATTCTTGTCCCGCTCCTGACTTAAATGCGAATGGCCCTTTCTAGTGTTCCATGTTTAAGAATGATGTTGACTTGACTGTTGGTGTTGTAGAGAGATTTTTATTATGTCAAGGAAATGTCCTTTTATTTTTATTTTACTAGGAGTTTTCCATCAGTCTCTTGGGACCAGGCTTCAAGATTCTGGGACATCTAGATGGATGCTTCTGGGTGGTGGGTGTCAAGAGAGTGCTCACAATGCACAGACAGCTTGGAGTCTGTGGTGGAAGGACATACTTTTTAACCTGGACTGTCTAGTTCCAGTGAGACCCTGGGTGGTACAAACAATTAATGCACTCGGCTGCTAATTGAAAGGTTGGAGGTTCAAGTCCACCCAGAAGCACCTTGGAAGAAAGGCCTGGTAACCTACTTCCAAAAATTTAACCATTGAAAACCCTGTGGATCACAGTTCTGCTCTGACACACTTGGGGTTGTCATGAGTCAGAGACAACTCTATGGCGACTGGTTTTTGGATATTTAGTTCCTTGTGATTCTTTGGTGTTTTCCCAATTTATAGTCCCTGAAACTTACTTTTTCTTTCATGCTTATTTAAAAAAAATTAGAAAATACAGTGAAACAAAAATAAGAAATATATAAATTGCCCATAATTTTCCCCACCAAAAAATAATCACTATTACCATCTTGGGGTAGATTAGACCTGAAACTTTAACCTTTCTTCAGTTTTCACAGAACAAGCATTCATCCAGAACCTCTGAGCATTTAATAAACTTGACTTGAAATTTGGTGTGAAGGAGAGAAGAAATAGTCAACGCTGCAGCCACACAAACAACTTTCAATAAAGGATTGAGATCCCAGCTTTTCAAAGGTCCTCCCCGTTCCTGCACTGGGCAGTTTCCTGGCATCCTCCGTCTTGGCCTCTCTCTTCCACGCCGACTTTTCTCTCTCTCCCTTCTCTTCTGATCACCTCACCTTTCTCTGCCATCTTCCTCCAGAGCAAAATGAATTCCTCTCCTCGTCTCATGCTGAGTGGATTGCAACCACCATCTATCTCAACAGTTAATCTAAGTATTTTTTTTCCAAACAAAGACAGTTCCCTAAGAAGAATTTTTGTTCTGACTACTAAGATAAAATATCTTCACCTGGTTTCATGCACACATGCGTAGTTTTAGAAATAGAGGGTGACTCTAAAACTCTCATCTGAAGCCTGCTTTTGCTTATTAACAACATAGTCAATGTATTTTTATGTCAGTAGATAAATCTATATTCTTTTTAATGGCTATGTATTATTCCATATGGTTTCTTTAAACAATCTCTTTTTTGCTATACATTTAGGGTGTTTCCTTTCCTTTTTTTGCCATTGTAACACTCACACAACATCTTTACACATTAATCTAATTATTTCCTTCGGATAGATTCTTGGAAGTAAATTTTTGAGAATGCACTTTCTGAAGGCTTTTTTTTTTTTATTGTGAGCATACTCTTCAGAAAGTTTGTACCAATTAATACTCCCATCAGCAGCTTATAAAATTGTCCTGCTAATGTCAATGTCCTAGCTTTCTCTTAGCTATGTGTCGGGGTGTTAAACACACGGTCTCAGTGACAACAATGGCAAGTGGTGAGAGATTCCCCCAAAGATAAAGAGTCCCAGAAAGAAAGAATGGGGGTCATGTGATGTAGCTTCCCTTCCCTGTGTAGATTCTTCCATGGCTTCCATTGAAGGATCTAAAATTGATCGACTGATTGTTTTTATGAAGGAAGACAACATTTCTTTTCAAGTGATGGTGATGAGTGGAAAGTTGATCGTAGTGATGTGTGGCCATAACGGTGTGCTATTTTCGTGGAGAGAAAGGTGGTGGTACAATGTAACAGGTGGTAACAGGTAACGGTGGTGAGTTCAATGTTGATGATGGAGATGGTAGTGGAGGTATTGACAATGGATGGCAGTAATGGTGGTGGTGATGATGATGATGGTGGTGATGATGGTGAGAATGGTGATGGTAACAGTGGTGGTAATGGTGAGTGTAATTTAATGGTACAGATGGTGGTAGTAGTGGTACTGACAGTGGGGTGTTGGTAATGGCAATGGTGGTGATGATGGTGGCGTTGATACAATGAAAGTGGTAAGAGTGGTGTTGGTAACAGTGGCCGTGGTGGTGAGTGCAATGCTGATAGAAATGGTGGTAGAGGTAGAAAAGGAGATGGTGGCAGTGGCCCTGACAGTGGGGTAGTGGTGATCGTAGTGAGATATGATGATGGTTGTGAGAGGCAGTACGGTAGAAGGTGTTGTGGTGGTAGTTCACAATGGTAGTGAGAGTGGTGTCGGTGGTGATAGTGAGCCCAATGGTGGTGGTGGTGACGGCAGTGATGGTGGACCATTGGCAACATTCGAGGTAGGGTGCTATGGAAAATATAATGGTGAACGTGGTGTTAGTGATGATGAGGAATGTAATATAGGATTAAAATAGATACAAAGGGAGGGAGAGGTCATCTCAGGCGTGGGAACCAATGTGAATAGAGGAGGCAGCATGAGTCCAGTGTCTGGAACAATGAAGAGATCCACTGGCCAGTAAGTGTGGTTGCAGGGATGTTTCAGAGACTGCTGGTGGTGAGTGGGTGCTGGAAAGGGTCTTAAAAGTGCCAAGAGGATTTTAGACTTGAGAAGGCCAGCACATAGACACTTTTCTGGATCCCAGGAATAAGTCAGGCCAGAGCTGAATTGCCTGCAGGATAGAAGAAGAGAGTATGAGGAGCTGAACTGTTGGCCCACTGCTGGCCTCAAAGGGAAGCATAGGGGCATTGGGCAATCTCAAGTGTGAGCGAGGATCCCAGGTCTGCTGGCCATGTGGAAGAAGGTGTGAAGTCCTTGTGGCACTTGATCCAATCTTAGAACCCATGGTGTGGGGAAAGCCCCTGACGCCCTCCACTCCTGTACCAGCCCCAACTGGCAGCCTGCTCTCACCTTTGGTCAGGAGGGAGGAGAGTGCAGAACAATCCTCTAGAACTCTGCATTTCTCTCTTTTCTCCTGCTCCCTGCCACCTGGCAGCTCCCAGCATCTCTGGCAGCAAGCTTTTACTCAATCTCTTTGCCTGGGAAGAGCCCT
Organism: Loxodonta africana; assembly: GCF_030014295.1. NCBI lineage: Eukaryota > Metazoa > Chordata > Mammalia > Proboscidea > Elephantidae > Loxodonta > Loxodonta africana. The sequence continues at coordinate 42,161,086 of NC_087354.1, read as the reverse complement.
CAGCCCACTTCTCTAGGTGCAGCACGAAGCATGCTCAGCATGTGCCCAGAGCTGCAGGATCCTCTCTTCTAGGCAAGGATGCCTGAAAAAGTTCAGGGAGGCAGAAGGCCTGGGTCTCAGCAGCCTTGATCGTTTCAAGGGGTCAATTCATCCCTGAGGGCAGAGTTAGACCTTTCCCTCAGACTGCCCCAGCCCTCCCCACTCTCCACTGCAGCCAAGTGAGGGGCTCACTTTGAGGGAGGAAGAGACATTTTTTTTCTCCCGTTTTAATGGTGCTCGTGACCTCACAAGGTTTCCATGGTGACAAGACCAAGGAGCCAGGGGGATCTGGTGATTTAGGCCCAACAAACCCATCGCCCAGAGTCTTCAGCCCAGATTCTGGGCTTGGAGAGGGGGATTCTAGGTAATCAAGGAGCTTGATGAGGAAGGAAGGGTGGGGGCTGAGAGCTTGACACTGGGGCATGAAGAGAGAGCCTGTGGAATCAATCTGGGCCCTTGTTTGCTTCCTGTTCCTCACGTTCATCTTATCTCAAACCTCCCTCTCCTAGAGGGCAAGGTGCTAAATGTGACCTCTCACAGGAGATCTGGCCTGAAGGGCACGTCAGACAGACATTCTGATCCTAAAGGTAGGAAACATTTATGTTGTTAGGTGACTTTGAGTCGATTACCACTCATAGCGACCCCATGTGACAGAGTGGAACTGCCCCAGAGGGTTTTCTAAGCTGTAATCTTTACAGGAGCAGATTGCCAGATCTTTCTCCTGGGGAGCCTCTGGGTGGGTTCAAACGGCCAGCCTTTCGGTTAGCAGCTGAGCACTTAACCATTGTGCCACCAGGGCTCCTTCAGGAAACAATAATGGGGTAATTTAAAGCACCAAGGCAGATGAGAAGATCAAGGTGGGTGGAAAATAGAGCAGAGAGGGAGGGTTTGAAAGGAGGAGGAAGTTAGCATTTGGTTAGGAGTCAGAGGCTTGCCAGGTAAAGCTTGGTTTTCCAGGCAACAGCGAGGGGCCAGTGCTTGAGACTCTGGGCCATGAGGTCCAAGTCCCCATGCCTTGTGGTTGTGGATTAAATGGGACATCAGAGGTGAAGCATTAGTTAAAAACAAAAAAAATTTTTTTGTTGTGAGTATAGTCTGCTCATGGAGACCCCATGTGTGTCAGAATAGAACTATGCTCCTTAGATTTTTTTTTTTTTTACCTTAGGGTTTTCAATAGCTAATCTTTTGGAAGTAGACCGCCAGGTCTTTCTCCCAAGGCAATCTTGAACCACCAACCTTTTGGTTAGCAGCCGAGCGTGTTAGCCCTTTCCACTGTCCAGGGACTCCCAAAGCACTAATAATAGGTTCTCAGTGTTTGTTTCTTCTCTCCCTCCCTTCCTCTCCTCCCCACCACTGGGAGGTCATGAGTCCCAGAGAGGTTTGAAGCCCTCTGCATTGCCCCTCATTAATTTCTTGCTTTCGGGACTGGATAATTTGATCTTCACGTAATTCGGTGACTGAAATGCCCCTATACATTGTCCCAGTGCTTAAAATCCCAACACCAAATCTCCCTGTAAATGGCAGCATCCCCCTAGGCAGGGTCTATAGTGCTGGGGAGGGGAGGGGGCAGTGGTTTTTTAGTGCAGATGGGGCCTATGAGTAGGGACAAAAGGAAAGTGGGAGAACAAGGAGGTTTGCCACCCTGAAATGCTAGCCAGCTGCCAGACTTCTGGCTCTGGGGTTTCTCTGAGGGTGAGTGATGGGACAGCCGGAGATTATCCAGCATTTGAGAGGAGCTTGTCGTGCACATCATGGTAAACTCACGCCACGATGGAGGAAGCATCTACAAGCTTCACTTTCCTGGAATCTGAGAATGGTCCCAGGGAGCAATGCTGCAGCCAGGGCCTCTGTATCTGCAAACCTGCTGGATGTCTCCTGGGGCATCATGTCACCCCTAGCAAGGCAGAGCCTGGTGACCAGGAGCCTGGAGGCAGAGGGCCATGGAAGGAGCCCCTGGCATGGAATGGAACTTGGAGTTTGGCTGGTAGTGCGTCTTTGCCTTGGACAGGTTCTCTTGGGAAATCTGCTTTAATGAATCTGGAGGAGCAGTTTGTAATCAGCCCATCAATTGTTCAGACACAACCTTTTAGCTGGAATCTCACTGGCTGGAAGTCTTTATCCTTTAAAAAAGCAGATGAAAATTCTCCATCAGAGTTTGCAGCCCCTTACCTCATATCCCCATCACCTGTCTGCCAGTTTGTCTCACTGTGGTGGCTTGCACTTTGCTATGAAGCTGAAGACTATGCCGCAGGTATCTCAAATACCAGCAGGATCATCCTTGGGGGACAGGTCTCAGCGGAGCTTCCTGACTAAGACAGACTAGGAAGAAAGGCCTGGCAATCTACTTCCAAAAATTAGCCAATGGAAACCTTATGGATCACAAAAGAACATTGTCCAATATAGTGCTGGAAGATGAGCCCCCTAGCTTGGAATGTACTCAATATACACAGTGGCTGCAACAATGAACTTGAGAATATCAATGATCATGAAGATGGTGCGGGACTAACCAATGTCGCATTCTGTTGTACATGGGGTTGCCATGAGTTGGAGCTAACTCAAAGGCAGCTAATAACAACAGCCCCGAATCCAGTGCAACCTGGAGTCCCCAGCAAACAGGCACTGCCCCTCAGTGAGTTCAGATTCTGCGAACCATTTGGAGCTGCCAGGGTCTCACTGCCCTGAGCCACTGTCCGTCAGGACTGCTGGAACCAGCTGAATCTAACAGGGCAGCAGCTGCAAGCCCAAGCCCAACTGTTGCCAGTCGTAAAAGATGCTCCAGGACGTGCATTTCCTGCTCTTTTCCCTGCCCTCTCCATCCCAGCTGTGATCCCTATTTTCCATCCCTTCCCTGCAGGCCAAAGCAGGAAAGGGGCTTATTCCTGAGCCTTGGGTATCCTTGGGCTGCCCCTCATTCCATTCAATCAGGATGTGGGGGGTCACTGATCCAGAACCCACACTGGAGAACTTCTTTTCTTTCTCTTATGTTTTCTTGCTGGATTTTGCTAGTGCATTTATTTTGATACTGGCCATCGTACTGACCTCTCTCATATTCTCTTATTAGTTTTTCAGTGGATTCGCTTGTGTTTTCTAGATAAGCAATCATATCATGTACAAATAAGAATAGCAATTTCTCCTCCTTCCCAAATGTTATGTTTCTTTTTTTAACATATTATTGCATTTGGTGAGAACTTCCAGAAGGATGTAAAGTAAGCGTGGTAATAGCAGGCATTTTTGTCCCACTCCGGACTTAAATGTGAATGTCCCTTGCTAGTGTTTTCTTGCTAAGAATGATGTTAACTGTCAGTTGTAGAGAGATTTTTTTTATTATGTCAAGGAAATGTTCTTTTATTTTTATTTTACTGTTTTCCATCAGAATGGATGTTGAATTTTAGCTAATGTATTTTTTAATTTTTTTGTTTGTTGTTTTTGTTGTACCATTAGTGACATTGATTACATTCTTCAAGTTGTGCAACCATTCTCACCCTTTTTTCCTGAGTTGTTCACCTCCCATTAACATAAATTTGTTACCCTCAAAGTTTCCTGTCTAATCTTTCAAGTTGCTATTATCCCATATAAATAATTCTTAAAAGAGCTTAATGCTCTAACAAACCACATGGGGGTCACAGCTATGGAGCCTTCCTAGATGTATCCAAACAACTCGCAGGATTAGATTACCGGGTTACAAAGCTTGGGACCATAGTCTCGGGGGATAACTTAGTCGATTGACAATAACGTAGTTCACAAAGATAATGTTCTACATCCTAGATTGGTGAGTAGCGTCTGAAGTCTTAAAAGCTTTTGAGTGGCCATCTAAGATACAACTATTGGTCTCTACTCGTAGGGAGTAAAAGAGAATGAAGGTAATCAAAGGCTCAGAGAAGAAACTAGCCCACAGGACTAGCCCACATGAACCACCTTCTCTAACCTGAGACCAGAAGAACTAGATAGTGCCCGGCTACCACTACTGGGCATTCTGACGAGGGACACAATAGAAGGTCTCAGATAGAATGGGAGAAAAATGTAGAACAAAACTTGAATTCCTAAAAAAGGCCAGACTTACCGGAGACTAGAGGAACCCCTGAGACCATTGCCTTATGATAACCTTTGAACTTGAATTTGAAGTTATTTCTGTATGTCACCTTTCAGCCAAATAATAGATTGGCTTATAAAATAAACAATGTCATCCATAAGTATTGTGTTCCCTTAAACAAGTGACTACATGAGACCAAAGGGTAAACATTTATCCAAAAGCAAAGATGAGAAGGCAAGGAGGGAAAGGGAAGCTAGATCAATGGAAACAGAACAAACAGAATGGAAATAAGGACAATGCTGACACAAAGTATGAATTGTAACCAGTGGCACGGAACAATTTGTATAAAAATTGTTAAAAAAAAAAAAAAAAGGACCCTAATTTTCTGTGTAAACTTTCACCTAAAAAACAATAAAATATTATCTAAAAAATAAATAATGAGATGGACTCAAAAAAAAAGTTTAGAATTCACCTAGAAGAGATTTTATCTAAGAACAAAAACCAAATGACTTAAAAAAAAAAAAAGCAGAATGCTCAAGGCAGACATTTTTTACTAGTTAAGCTAGACTTATTCAGTTTTAAGATGACTTCAAGGGATATTTTTGGTTTAAGGTTTTAAAGATTATTTCAGGGCAATTGTTTCAGGGATTCATCCACCCTCCATGGCTCCAGGAAATATAGTTGTTGTTGTTGTTAGGGTGCTGTGGTCTGTCTGCTTTCCTGTATTTCTTCCAAGTCAGATTTATTAATTTTTCTGGCAGTCCATGGTATATTCAATATTCATCTAGAATCTATGATAATTTGAAATTCTGTTCTACATTTCTCCCCTTTTGATCAGGATTCTTCTATGGAATCTTTGATCAGAACGTTCAGTAATGGTAGGCAGATACCATCCAGTTCTTCTGGTCTCACTGCAAAGGAGGCAAATGTTTATGGAGGCTATTACCCACACATCCCATATTCTTCTTCTATTCCTGACTCTCCTTCTTCCTCTATTGCTCCAGGCGAATAGAGACCAATTGTCGTGCCTTGGATGGCCACTTGCAAGCTTAACCAATGCACTTTGATGTCTGTTAAGATGATCTTCTAACTTTTCCCTTTCTGGTATTGACATGAATATTTATACGGACTGATTTTCTATTTAGTAGTCCTCACCCTGTTGCATACATCTGACGTGGCCATCTGTGAGTTGGGGAGAGTATTGGCTGTCCCTCCTTTTCTGCCTCCCTTCCTGGTTGAATAGCAGATCTGTATTGTGTCCTGTGCACGCTTACCTTTTGCTCCCTGCTAAGGTGCAGTGGTTAAGTGAAAGTCGGTGGTTTGAACCCACCAGCTGCTGGATGAGAAAAAGATATGGTAGTCTGCTTCTGTAAAGATTACAGCCTTAGAAACTCTCTGGGCAGTTCTACTCTGTCCTAGCAGGTCGGTATGTGTCGGAATCAACTCGATGACACACAACGACAGCAACCTCCTAATCTGGGAGCATTGGTGGTTCAGTGGTAGAATTCTCATCTTCCAAGAGACCCAGGTTCCATTTCTGGCCAACGCACCTCATACACAGCCACCACCTGTCTGTCAGTGGAGGCTTGCGTGTTGCTATCATGCTGAACAGATTTCAGTGGCGCTTCCAGACTAAGACAGACAAGGAAGAAAGCCCTGTCAATCGACTTCTAAAAAAAAAAACCAGCCAATGAAAACCCTATGGATCATGGGGTCCCCATGAGTTGGGGGCAACTTGATGGCAGCTAACAACACCCCCTAATCCAGGATGGAATCTCAGGCCAACGTACTTTGATGCCTAAAGGGCTTGAGCTGGGGCTTTTGAGAGAAATGGGGTGTCAGCTGGTCCTGGTATATTTTGCCGATGCTACATGTACCAGCGCGATCATGCTAAGGGTCAACCAGATCAGATGACTCCCTTTAGCGGCTCCAGTTGCCTTCAGCAGAAAACCCAAGCCCAGGGCCCCTTACAACTGGCCTCTATTCCCCCCACCTCAGCTTACCCCCATTCCTCCCCTCTAACCACATGGAACCCCTGGCAGGTGCCGTACATACCTGTGTTTCTTCCAGGGCCTGACATGCTGCTCCCCGCTGCCTGGAATGCCCTTCCCTCCTTCCTTCCCCAGGCAGGACTCATCAGCCCCAGCAGGGAGCCTTCCTGGGTCAGGCTGGGTTAGGAGCTCCTCCCAGGCTCTACAGCCCCTGAGCCCACCTCCTTTTCGGTGCTTGCCAGGAACTACTTTGTAATTTCTGTGTACAGATCTGCCTCCAGAAGCTCCAGGAGGCTGGGGACCAGCCTATTCCACTCTTGGTCCCGCTTCCCAGCCCAGACCCGCCCATCGGTGGAATGCTGCTCACACTCATGAACGCACCCTACCTGAACACCCCACCCAGCCTGTGACCCACAAGGCTCGCCTGCTCAGACCCCAATCTACTGACCGTGGTGGAGGCCCCAGTAGGTGGCCTCACAGGTGGCTGTGGCTCCCTGGAGCTTCTTTAGAAAACCCAGTCGGCCTTGTTTCCTCCTCATAAAACAACGACAACGTAGCACAGCGTTGGGGCCCTGGGGAGAGTATTCCCCCTAGTGCTGCTGCCATTGGAGGTGCAGGAGTGGGGAGCCAAGTGGACCCAGGAGGAACTGCATGACTCTGGATAGATGGGAGGGAGCCAACAGGAGGGGCTTGGATAGCCTTGGTCCCCCTGGATTCCTATACATCCCAGAGGCTGCCACCTGACTGGGCTAAGCAACAGGTCTGCCTGCCTCTCCAGTGGGCGTGGGTGCATGCCCTGGTTCCCCGGCAAGGGTCTCCTCACTTTCAACTCTCTGTGTTCCTCCCCGCCCCCTTCAACGAGCGGCCAGCTAGACTTCTCACCTCTTGGGACAAAAAAAAAAAAAGCTGATATCAAATGGGGGGCTGCTCGGCCACTAAGCTTTGGTAAGGTAGGAGTGGGGGCAACCCAGATCTATTCTCTTCTTCTCCTTCCGAGGCCATCCTGAGTTACACAAGGCATTCTTGGGCATCAGTCACTCTGGTGAGAGGTTGGGCGACATGGCTTAAAGGGCATCAGGGTGGGGTTATGGCTCACCTTCTGTCTTCACCCCTTGCTAGCTGTGTGACCTTGGGTAAGTTACTTAACCTCTCTGAGCCTCAATTTCTTCACCTGTAGAATATAGTCCTTACCTGTTGAGCTGCCGTAAGGATTAAATGGAATGAATGACTGACCATAAACCACTTAGCACAGTGCCCAGCACGTGCCAGGCACTCAGTTTATGTTAGCTGTTGTTTGAAGCTGCAGGTCAGAGCAGGCTGGACCTTAGCTGCTGCCTCACACATCTCTGTCCCCATCAATGGTGGAGAAGCCGAGGCCCAGACAGACACAGGACATCAACCTGCTGGCTGTCCTCTTCAGCCTGGGCTTTTGTCTACAGAGGAGTTCTTTGCTAGGAGTTGTCTCGGGAAAAGAAGGCTTCCGGTGCAGTCAGTGAGAGAGGCGCAGTATGCTGACCAGGCTGCCTAATTTTAATCTGGATTTCTAGTCTAACGGCTATGTTTTTTTTTTTTTGAGAAAAAATGTTTTTCCATGGTGGTCAAAACTAGGATGTGAAACCATATGCCCTGTAGGGTCTTGACCAAATGACCGTCTACTCTCCTCAAATACACATACTCAGGGAGAGTGCTGTCTGGGTGCTGCTGCCAATAAGATATTTGAGCAAGATAGACAAAGAAAATACACAGAAGCATGATCTAAGCATCCTGGGAAACTATCTGTAATCACTAGCTACAACAGTTAACAGTAACCATTCAGAGTGTGATTATTACAATATTTATTGATTTTCCTGTAATTGCCCTCCCTACAGTTTGGTTCTTTTTACCCCATAAGAATACTTCTATAACAAAACCACCCCAGACTACCAGGCTCCATTTTCAATGGGCTACGCAGTTCCCCAATTGCAACTGTTTTAAGTGCATAATAAACCTCTCTGTTTTACCTTGAAACAGCGTTCAAGTTTTTCTCTACAACAGAGTCAGAGTTTCAAACAGAGACTCTGATGACTGGAGTCCTGAATCTTGGGCCCCCATGAACATCCTGCCGGCCTCATTTATTTAACAAACTTCACATTCTGCTTACTAATGCCAGGTACTACTTTAATCCTTCAAACAACCATTGTGAGGTAGATATTATTATTATCCCCATTTTACGGATGTACAAGGTCACACAGCTAGCAAGGGGCAGAGCTGCTTTCTTGCAGCAGGGAAGCCATCAACAAGGTTCCCTCTCTCAGGTGGACACAGATTGGGCTCCATGGTGGGCAGATGGAGGTGTCTGTGGCATCCTAAGCCTGTCTTCCCCCGACACCACAAAGTGGGAGTGGGAGGCATCTTTGGGGAGGACTTGGCAGCCTGTGCCTGGAGGGCAGAAGCAACAGTTTTGTCCTACAAATGCAGATCACTGGAGACCAGGTCTCAGGCCACAGCAGGTGTTTCCCTGGAGAGAGGACAGTGGAAGCTTGGCACAGAAATCTCTTTATTATTCAGAATAACCGCACTATTTAATTTACTATTAATAATAGCTCTTGAGTCAACCTTGTCTTGAAGAGAAGTGAGAACTAAAAGGATGTCCTTCTCTCTCCTCTCCCCTCCTGCCTCCCTCCTTTCCTGCCTCCCTTCCTGGGAATGCTGCAAACTCAGTCACGAATGATTTAGCTGTTTTGGGGGTTGGAGTGGGAGAAGTTGAGGCTCAGCACACAAAGCAAGCCCAGTTACCCCTCCTCCCTTCAGAGCCTTGCTGCTGCTCCTCTGGGGCTTCCTGGAGAGCTGGAGGCCACCACCCCTTTGCTGTAAGACCCCTGCAGGGAGAGGGTGTGCCTTCTGTCCCCTTGAGCTGAGCCAGAGGGCAGAGAGCAAGAGGCCGTGTTCCAGCTGAAGTGAAGGGAAGGCTGGACTCAGCAATCCTTACCCTCCTTGTTCTGAGGCAGGTGGCAGGGACGGGGTGTCAGGGAGCCTGGATCTCTTCAAGGACCCATCTTCTGTCCACTTTGTCCAGTGCGGAGGGGCAATGTAAGAAGGAGCGTGTCCAGAGAAGAACAGCCGGGGGGAAACTGGAACCCAAGCCAGAGGAGTGTTTGGTTTGGAGTTAAGAAGACTCAGGAGACCAGAGAATTGTCTTCAGAGAACTAAAGGATTTGGTTTCTCATCCACAAGCCTTCACTGAGGACCTTCTCTGCCAGGCGCTGGGTCCGGTGCTGGGAATGTGTGTCCCGGTCTCTATGAGGCCCCCAGTGTGGCAGAGGCCAGGTACTTAACTCATGCCACTATAAGATAGAGCATCAGGTGCAGAGCCTGATGCCTGGGTGTAAGTCACAGGAGGTGGGGACTTGACCTGTCTGATTCATTACCAGTCTGGTCTCCTGGCTCCCAGAGCCAAAGCAATACACAGCCTGTCCTCCAGAGTTGAGCTTGGCTCATAGGCGTTTATTCAAGGTATTCTTGGGCAGCCATTGTCCTTGACTCTGCTTCTTATTGGGTCCCCTCTGAGATCTCACCTCGCAGAAGGCGGCGGTCTTTTATTCTCTTTCTTCTACGCGGAGCTCGAGGAAGGTGGCTGTCCCTATGGATTGTGGGTGAAGGTCTCTCAGGGCTGGAGAGCAGCACCTGGCCCTGCCTCCCAGCTCCTGGGAAGATCAGCCAACCAGCCCCCTCTTCTCTGTTGTGGGCCTCACCACATCGTCTTCACCTGCAGAGTGGGCTGAATCCTAGACATCCTCATTGGATTGAAGAGTGCATTGTGACAACACTCTTCGAGGGGTGGTTTCAGTCCTGTTGATGCTACTTAAGCTGCCTTAAATACCAGAGCAGGGTTCCTCATACCTGCACACACGCGGTCTCCTAAACCCACACTACCTCATGCGCACTCAGCTCTCAATGTGAGGGCCCCACTCTTTATTCAAGGAGCGGTCTCGGGTGTCTGAATGGATGCTTGAAGACTCAGTCTTTGCAATTAACACGCTGCTGCAGTATTATTAGCCTCTGATAGGCAGGTCTGCCTTTGCCAGAGACTATAAATATGTGGGGCCAATGACTCAGCAAATCTGTTGCTATTTTTCTTGCAGGTCGGTGTGGATCTGTGTCTGTGTACACCATGGCCCTATCTCCCAGCAGCTCCCATGGCTAGTATCCATGGAAACAAAGTCCTTCCCAGCTGACAAACACTGGGAGTCTCCCCAGCCCCCTACCCACCTCGGAGAGGGTATGTGGACCACACAGGCTCCCAGAGAACAGGAGCGGGCACTGATGGAGGAGGTGGCCAAACTCTCAGTTGCTTCGAAGTTCCAGGCCAGGCTGGGCCTTCAAGCCCTTCCCCCACTGGTCTGTGGTCCAGGCCTTGTGGCTTCTTCCAGTCGAATGGCCTGGTGAGGGATTCCTTACCCAGGCCTGGCCCTAGCAAGATTGAGGTTGGCAGGGCGGTTCCTGAGAGCTGTGGGCAGCAGGCAGGGGAGGGACTGTGAAGTGGGGAGCATTAACATATGGAGAGGGAGACTAGGAGGTGGGGAAAAGGACAGTGGAAGTGAGGGGGAAGAGATCAAATTTAGGATGAAAACATGGAGGCTTGTCTCCTGATTGTGTCTCCTTGGCTGTGTCAAAAGAAGGTGTGGAATGGAGGAACGTGGAAAGGCTTCGGCATTCTCCCCTTCCTCCCTCTTTCCCTTCTTCCCTCACTCTTTCCTCCCTTCCTTCCTCTCTCTCTTCCTCCCTTCTTTCCTTCTTTCAACAAATATTCACACTTATTTGCTCTTTGCCAAGCCCTGTGCAGCATGTTGGGACACAGAGATGAATGAGAACCACAACATTTTTCCCGAGGGTTCATTGTCTGGGGCCAGAGGACAGACTCACTGTCAAGTCAGCCAGCTCAGGAGTCCTGAATGTCAGGACAGACATCTGCCCCAGGAGCAGTGGGGCACAGGAGGGTAGTCAGAGGACCTGCAGAGACAGGAGGGCTTCCCAGGGGAGCTGTGGCTCAGGAATCAGGAATCGAGTCAGGAGGAGAAGACGGGGTGGGGATGTACTGGTAGGAGGCGAAAGGGGGCATTCCTCCCAGCTGGGCAGCAAGGTGGTGAGAGACACACACACTCCAGGGCTCTAACTCTGGCTCCTAGTAGAGGCAGCCCTTGACAACACTGCCTATAAAATGGAAAACAACACCTACCTCACAGGAGTGGGGGAGAATTAAAGAAATCTCCAGACTATCGAACATTTATATAGTACTAACTATATAGTCCCTGGGTGGTACAACACTTGTGCACTTGGCTGCTAACCGAAAGGTTGAAGGTTCGCACCCATCCAGCGGCTCCGCAGGGATAAAGACCTAGTGATCTGTTTCCATAAAGATTACAGCCTAGAAAACCCTATGGGACAGTTCTACTCTGTCACATGTGTTCGCTATGAGTCAAAATCGACTCAACAGCACCTAACAACAACTATATACTGGAGTCCCTAGGTGGCACAAATGGTTACGCTCTCAGCTGCTGACTGAAAGGTTGGTGGTCCAAGGTCAAGCAGAGGCACTTCAGAAGAAAGGCCTGGTGATTTACTTCTGAAAAATCAGCCACCGAAAACCCTATGGACCACAGTTCTACCTTGACACACATGAGTTCCCCATGAGTAGGACTCAATGGAAACTCGTTCCTTGTTTAACTACATAACAGGCTGTCTACCTGTCAGTTACTTTCTTCCTTGTAGAGTTTGTTTCCTCATTCCTCAAATGAGAAGGTTGGGCCAGACAATGGTTAAAGACCGAGTGGGTCTGAAATTCCCTAGCCTCAGTTTTCCCATTTTCAAAATAGGGAGAAGAAGGTCCAACGAACTTCAGAAATGGATCGTGGAAACATTCAACGAACATTGGCAGGTGTTCATTAAGTGCTACTCACTTCTCCCCCTGCTCAGGGAAAGCAGATGCCAAGCTGATGTCACAGCCACTATCTCCATGGGGTGTGGAGGAACAGGACTCCCCTACCCCCCACAACCACCAGTCCCTCAGAGCTTCCCATGTGGCTCAGAGACCCAATGTGACGCACCAACGTGGAGGGCTCCCATGCTTGGTCCTCCGCGGCCTTCTCCCCTTCTCTGTTCTGTCAAGGCTAAGGGAAATATTTGAGGACCTGAAATCTGAGCACTAAGGACCCTCTGGCCCACATCTGGCCTCCAGACCACTGAGATCGTTGTTTTCAAAGCTCCAGGGAGGCTGGAGGACCTGGAGTATGTGAAATCATTGAACACTCTCTTAGCATCTCATAGAGAAATCTCACACTGACCCTGTGAGGTAACTACTATTATTATCTCCATTTTACAGATGAGAAAACTGAGACTCAGAAAATTTAAGGACTGGCCCAAGATCACGTGGACACAGGTGGTAGAGCCAGATTTCCATCCAAGTCAGTGTGACTCCAGCGCCCACGCTCTCTCTGCTACTCTGAATTCCCACCCTCTGGAACCCTGGTAAACCTCCTCAAATACTTTGGGGAAGTAGAGAAGATACAAATAGCACCTGGGATTGTGAAGTGGAAAGAGAAAACTGCAGAACAATACATACAGGAAGATTGCAGTTGTGTAAAAAAAAAAAACCCCAAAAAACACCTCGAAACAATATATGTGTGTATATATACTTATAAATGTGTTTGGGAGTAAAGGCAGAGAAACAATTCTGGAAGGAGATCTATCCTGCTGTTTGAACTGTATTCATCTCTGGGTAAGGGAGTGGGCTGGAGGCGGGGTAAAGGAGGCATGTTCCCTTATTACTCAATGTATTTCTGAATTGATTAAGTTCTAATGACAATGAGAATGTGTTTGTGTTTTACTTGTGCAATAAAAACACTGTACACAGAAGGAGTGATTCTGCCCTAGGTGGCCCAACTCCCCACGCCATGAGCAATGCCAAGTGAGGTCGGGGGCAAGCAGCAGCCTGCAGGGGAGGCCCTGGTTTGTGATGTTAAGTTTGACAGCCCAAGTGGGCTGGTTCATAAAAACTCTTCAGGCAGACGTGGTGGTTTTTTGTCAGGAGGCTCCAAGTGCTTTATCTGTCTTTCAATAACCTAGCTCCACCCATTTTATAGATGGGGACCCTTATATCCAGAGACAGACTACCAAGTTCATACAACACTGTTGCTGTGGCTTGGTTGGTTAGTACACCTTCCCAATTAGCAAGAAGCCCCCACTGGGTCAGAAGATTGTGAGTTTTGCCTTCAGACAGGCCTGGGTTTGAGTTTATGCAGTCAGTCATAGATTCTCTGAGCCTCAGCTTTCTGATCTGTAAAATGGGATTGATAGACCTACCTCTAAGAGCTTTTGTGAGGATTGAATGAGGTCAGGTTTGCTAAGTAGTTATCACAGGCCAATGCTTTCTTCATGATAGTTCTCTAGCTGTCTTCTCTCTTCCTTTTTGTATTTGTGTGTGTGTGTAAAGGATGCTGTTTTGGACTTGACATGGTACAGATGAGATACAGGCCTTTGCCTGAATCCTGGTTTGGCCACACAGAAAAAATTATTGCACATACTGAGCACATCTTTGGTACAAAGTGTTATACACGTAATTCCCTTAATCCAAAAAACAAAACAACCAAAAAACCTGTGACATACTTACTATCTGTTATCACCACTTTACAGACGTGGGAACTGAGATATCAAGCTTATACTGACCTCGTAAAATGAGTTGGAAAGGTTACCCTCTTTTTCTATTCTCTAAAAGAATTTGTGTAATATGGTTTACTTCTTTCTTAAATATTAATTAGAATTCAACAGGAAAATCATCTGGGCCTGGAGTTTTCTCTGTGAGAAGATTTTAATTACAAATTCAATTTCTTTCTTTCTTTTTTTTAAATTGTGCTTTAGGCGAAAGTTTACAGCTCAAGTTAATTTCTCATACAAAAATTTATACACATATTGTTATGTGACAGTAGTCGCAATCCCTATAATGTGACAGCACACTCCCCCTTACCACCCCAGGTTTTCCATATCCATTCAACCAGCTCCTGTCCCTTCCTGCCTTCTCATCTTGCCTCTGGACAGGAGCTGCCCATTTAGTCTCGTGTATCTGCTTGAACTAAGAAGTATACTCTTCACAAGTATTTTATGTTTTATAGTCAAGTCTTATCTTTGTCTGAAAAGTGGGCTTCAGGAATTGTGCAAATTCAATTTCTTTAGGAGTTTTAGGACTAATCCTATTTTCTATTTCTTCTTGTGTCAGTTTTGGTACATTTCTCATCTTTAAGAAGATAATAGTAATTCCTACTGAACAGGATTGTTGTGTGGAGTAGGGAAGTGTACTACTAGTCACGGATCTGCTACCTAATGTGAGCAGCATATCCACTCAGTGCCTGATATATAATAGAACTCCTGACGCTACACTTGAGCACCGTGATGTCCACCTTTCGTCTATCAGAGTCTAAGAAGGTCAGAATTGGAGTCAGTGTTTCTCTGTTGAATATGGGGCCTGATTTCTTTTAAAATACCAGAGGGATTTGGCTTAAGGCAGGAAGCCCTGAAAGATTGACACATGAGGCTGGAGGGACTGTCCAAGGCCTTGGACAACCCAGAAAGCCAGTGTGGGATAGGGAAGCAGGGTACATCAACCAAATCCAAAAAACAAACCAGTTGCCCTTGAGCCAATTCTGACTCACGGCAAACCCATGTATGTTAGAGTAGAACTGTGCTCCATAGGGTTTTCAATGGTTATGGTCTGTCAGAAACAGATTACCAGGCCTTTCTTCCAAGGCACTTCTGGGTGGATCCCAACCACCAACCTTTCAATAGTAGCCAAGTGCTTAACCCTTTGCTCCAGCCAGGGACATCAGGGTACTTTAGGACCCCCATATTAGTGAGGTCAGCAGTTTTGGCTCTGAAGTAGGGGTAGTCCCCAACTTACGATGCATTCAAGTTATGACTAACCACACTTGCAATCATCCTTTTTTCCTTTTGTACATCTTATCATTAGTAATATGTAGTCATATGTGCTACGTACAACATTGCAGCACATAATTTGCTGATGTCCTTCTCAGATGTAATGTTTCCAAGCCTCAAAGACAAATAAAGATAAGATTTATAAAGATACTGGCAATAAAAGGCAATAATAAGGAAATTAAAAAAAAAAAAAAGGGTATTCAACTTATTTCAGAACCTGCTTACAGCAGAGAAGTTGTCAGAATGGAACCCCACCCTAAGTTGGGGACTATCTGTACTGAGCACACAACTGGTATTCAGCTAATACTTGTGGAGGAAGAGGATGGAGGCAGGGGTGCTGAAGAAAGGCTTTCTGGTCCAGAGGAGGGATGAGGATGAGTGTTTGGGGGCTTCCCTCTCCAATAAGCCTTCGGAACCAGATGGTTACAACCAGAGGGGAGGTCCTCTGCACTTTGTTCTCCTTAACCCCCAGCTCCTAAATCTGAGTTCTGGAAGGCATGAATATTATTTCAGACCCCCACAACCACCCCTCTAGCTCCAGAGCCTGGATGCTGTGGGAGCCTGTATCATGCCCCCACCTCGATACTTTGGCTCCTGGCTCTTGTTCCTCACTGAACAGCAGGGCTGAGTGCTTGGGGGGAGGAGGATGAGAACCCACTTTGCTGTCTTGGCTCTAGGCTTTCATCTGCTTCCTGCTCCTTGAAGTTGTAAGGAGCTAGGCCTGTGGCTGGAAGTATCCATCCCTGAGCCCAGCCTTCTGGGGACTGTTCCTGAGGATCCACTATGCAAGAATGTTCTAGACTCTACAATAGCTTAGCAGAACAGAGCTGCTCCACCTGGCACTGGAATCTCTGAGAGAGCCTCCATGAACCCTAGAACCAACGAGTGAGCAAATGAACAAATGGCTCACTAAATGGCGGGAACAACTACTATATGCGCCCAGCACATAAAGATAAAAAGACAAGAAGCCTGGTGAGGGTGACAGACATACAAATGTGGTGCTACATCTTTGGGTGATATATGTAGTGCTAACACTGGCACAGCACCTTGTAAGGGCACAAAGGAAAATGGTCTAGCCAATCACAGGGACAGGGTAAGGGGGATGGCAGTGATTCCTTGGAAGAGGTGACCTGGCCTGAGTCTTGAAGGATAAATAGGAGCTAGCCAGGAGGTTGGTGGAGCTGGGAGGGAGCCCAGGTGATAAGAAATGCATGTGCAATTACACAAGGGAGTAAGAGACCATGTGGTCCCTGATCTCACTCTCTGTTAGTGAGGTTACTGATCACTCAACAGCCGTCATTGTTCCCAAGGCCTTTCCTGCTCCAAGTGGGAGCGTTGGAAACTCAGGGTCCCTTCTCTTCTGCAAATACTGAGTGCAGGAGAAAGAGATCTTTTTCCACCTGGACTCAACATTTCTAAACTGAAAGAGGGTGGCATAACAATTAAGGCTCTGAGTAACAGAAAACTCAGTAAACAGTGTCCTACCAAGTAGGGAAGGCCCTTGGGTGATGCAAATAGTTTGTGCTTGATGACTAACCTAAAAGTTGGCAATTTGAACCCAACCAGTAGTGTCACTGAGGAAAGGCCTGGAGATCTGCTTTTGTAAAGATTACAGCCAAGAAAACCCTATGGAGCAGCTCTACTCTGTAACACATCGTTTCACCCTGAGTTGGAATTGACTCAATGGCGAAGGTTTGTAAGGGGAGTGATTTTTCCCTTCAACAAGAAATTCAGGTGTGGGCACTCCAGGGCTGGTGTAGCTGAGCTATACAACAACCACTCAGGTAGAATTGCGGGTGGAGTAGGGGGCAGTCACAGCTTTCACAGCAATGTCAGCCCCACACTGTCCAAAAGGCCAGGCCTGTCCCTGCCTTCCCACCTAAACCTTCCTCTTCCCGACTCACTGATGCTGTCTGACAAATCATTACCCCTCAGGGCCTGAGCTCAGGAAGTTACCTCCTGATGTTACAGCACAGCAAGGTCACTCAGGTCTTCTAGAGCTTGCCCCACGATGTCCCGCCAGCGCCAGATGGAGAGCAGATCCACTCTGGATCTAGTGAGAAATGCCCAGCCCTGGCTTCAGAAGGCCTGTGTGACCTTGGGCAAGTCAACCAACCTCTCTGGGCTTTTAGTGACACCTTGTGGCAGCGTGGGTTGAAACCAAAGTGGTCAGGTGAAAAAAAAAAAAAAGCTGTTGCCCTCCCACTACTCCCTTCCTCCTGGGCCCAGGCCTGCGCCCCCTCAAAGCAGAAGCGCACCCCCACGGCACGTCTCCTGGTTCCAGCCTCTCCTCGCCCACCATCCTGCCAGCCCCACAATCCTGCCAACCCCACCATCCTGCCAGCCCCACCATCCTACCAGCCTCACCATCCTGCCAGCCTTGTGATTTGGCCAGGGAACCAACTCTCCCAGGGAAGCAGCCGCTGCTCAGTCCTCCAGTCTGTAGTTGCAGGGCTCAGGGCTCTGTCCTGCTTGGTACTTTCATCAGCTCTGGGACGAGGACATGACAGACACTTTCTGATCACGCGAAGTCAGGAAATATCCCCATCTTCCAGATGGAGAAAGTAAGTCCACGGCTGAGTGAGACTGGCCTCGGTTGCCAGCTTCAGCCTCCGGTTCTCTCTCCTCCTCTGATGGGGTATAGAGAACCTCCCAGCCCAGAAGAAACCTGGAAGGTTCCCTGGCTTGGTTGTATGTCTGTGTATGTGTATATACATTTTGTCCTTTGGGGAACTTCCTCCTGGGTCCCTCCAATGGGATGGTTTCAACCCCAACCCCAGCTGTGAGACAGGGGCCCCAGTGTTTGGCATTTGTGATCAGTGTCCCGCCAAGTAGGTTATCGGTGCTCTCGGCATCCTTCAGCATGAGCCCCGTAATACGTGGACCGCTCTGCCTCACTCTCCCACTATCAAAACCTTCCCATGACCAGAGGTCTGCTGGTTAGAAGGTGTCTAGTAAAACTCCTCCTAGAGGCAGCCGTTCATGACTAAGAAGGCGCCCTTGGGGGATTTGCAGGTTGAGAAGGGCCTTCCAGGCCCACAGCCAAGCACTAATGGTGGAATTTCAGACCAGGTCTCTGTGGCCCCAAACATTTTCTCATCCAGCCTGTCAGCCTGACCCACAGCAAGAGGTGGCAGTTTGAAGTAGATAGGAAAAGATATCCTAAGCCATCTGCACCCCCCACCCAGTCACCAGTAGATTACAGGCAGCAATCTATGGACAGGGCTTGGAGGCTTGGTTTGGGACCCTGAAGTGGCCGGCCCAGCTCCTTATCATCATCAGGAAGCTTAAGGAAATCGAGCAACCAATTTGAGAAAGGTGCTTGCTATTTAAGTTAGAGGTTGGCCTGAAACCCACCCACTAAAGGTGCTCATCCCTGGGACCTGAGGCCTCCCTCAAAAGGCAGGAAACTCATCTAGGCCCTCCTTTGGCTGGAGGAAACCCATGGCAACCGACGGCAACCCACAGTGGGTCTTTCTTTTTTTTTAATTTTATTATTATTTTTATTGTACTTTAGATGGAGGTTTACAGGACAAACTAGCTTCTCATCAAACAGTACACGTATTGTTTTATGACACTGGTTAACAACCCTGCGACATGTCAACACTCTCTCTTCTCAACTTTGGGTTCCCTATTACCAGCTTTCCTGTCCTCTCCTGCCTTCTAGTCTGTGCCCCAGGGCTTTTGTGCCCCTTTAGTCTCATTTTGTTTTATGGATCTGTCTAATGTTTGGTGAAGGGTGAACCTCAGAAGTGACTTCATTACTGAGCTAAAAGGGTGTTCAGGGGCCAGAGTCTCAAGGTCTCTCCAGTCTCTGTTAGGCGGATAAAAAAAAAAACCCAGTGCCGTCGAGTCGGAATAGGCGGGTAAGTCTGGTCTTTTTTTGTGAGTTAGAATTTTGTTCTACATTTTTCTCCAGCTCTGTCTGGGACCCTCTATTGTGATTCCTGTCACAGCAGTCATTGGTGATAGACGGGCACCGTCTAGTTGTATTGGACTCAGACTGGTGGAGGCCATGGTAGTTGTGGTCCATTAGTCCGTTGGACTAATCTTTCCCTTGTATCTTTAGTTTTCTTCCTCCTTCCTTGCTCCCGAATGGGTGAGACCAGTGGAGTATCCTAGATGGCTGCTCACAGGCTTTTAAGACCCCAGACACTACTCACCAAAGCAGAATGTAGAACATTTTCTTTATGAAGTATGTTATGCCAGTTGAGCTAGATGTTCCCTGAGACCATGATCCCCACAGCTCCCAGCCCAACAATTCAGCACCTCAGGGAGTTTAGGTGTGTCTATGGAGCTTCTAAGACCTTGCCTTGTACAAGTTGTGCTGGTTTCCCCAGGATTGTGTACTGTCTTCCCCTTCACCAGAGTTACCACTTATCTATTGTCTATTTATCTACTTATCTATTGTCTATTTTTTTTTATTGTCTACTTGGTGTTTTTCAACCCCCACTCCTCCCCTCCCTCGTAACCATCAAAGACTATTTCTTTTTGTGTGTAAACATTTTCATGAGTTTTTATAGTAGTGGTCTCATACAATATTTGTCCTTTTGTGATTGACTTATTTCACTCAGAATAATGCCCTCCAGATTCATCCGTATTACGAGATGCTTTGAAGATTCATCATTGTTCTTTATCGTTGTATGATACTCCATTGTGTACATGTACCATAGTTTTTTTATCCATATATCTGTTGATGAGCATATTGGTTGTTTCCATCTTTTTGCTATTGTGAACAATGCTGCAATGAACATAGGTGTGCATATGTGTATTCATGTGATGGCTCTTATTTCTCTAGAATGTATTCCTAGGAGTGGGCTTTCTGGATCATGTGGTATTTCTATTTCGAGCTTTCTAAGGAAGCACCATATCATTTTCCAAAGTGGTTGTATCATTTTGCATTCCCACCAGCAGTGCGGAAGAGTTCCAATCTCCATGTGGCCTCTCCAACATTTGATGTTTTCTGTTTTTTTGATTCATGCCAGTAATGCCGGGGTGAGACGGTATCTCATTGTGCTTTTGATTTGCATTTTTCTAATGGCTAGTGATTTGAGCATTTCCTCATGTATCTGTTGGTGGCTTGAATGTCTTCTTTGGTGAAGTGTCTGTTCATTTCCTTTGCCCGTTTTTTAATTGGATTTCTTGTCTTTTTGTTGTAGAAGTGTTGAATTTTCCTGTAGATTTCAGAGATTGGACCTTTGTCGGATATGTAATAGCCAAACTTTTTTTCCAGTCTGTAGGTTCTCTTTTGGTGAAGTCTTTTGATGAACCTAAGTATTTGATTTTTAGAAGATCCCAGTTATCTAGTTTATCTTCCGGAGTTTGTGTGTTGTTAGTTATGGTTTGTATCTTGTTAATGCTGTGTATTAGGGCCTCTAGGGTTGATCCTATTTTTTCTTCTATGATCTTTGGTTTTATATTTAGGTCAGAGCAGGTCTTTTCTAACACCAACATTATATCACTTAATTTTGTCCAGATGAGAACATTAATCCCCATTCCACAGAAGAGGAAACTGAGGCTCAGAGAGGTGGGCCTGAATCCTGCTGCACCATGTCAAGTGTCAAGGCAGCCTGCTGCCTGAGGTCAGGCAATGTGGCCAATGGCAGGGCCTCTACCTCATTCTGGGCCAGAGTTCCGCCTGCCAGGCTCTGGGAACTGCCTCCCTTACTGGATCAGAACCAGGAACAGAGGTTCTGGGGGTCAGGGGCCAAACCAGGCTCCTGGCACTGCCACACATTGGCCCCTTCCCCCACCCCACAACACTGCTCCGGTCCCAGTTACTCTTCTGCTCCTAGGTGGTGGCTCCCCTCACCTCCAGGACCCCCTACCACCCCTCCCACCTCACGTCACTGCCTCCATCTGTCTGGGCTGCTCCTCTTTGCCCCATTCTTACCACCTGCCCGTGCCTCTGTCCTCCCCTCTGTCTCCACCATGGCGTTCCTACCATCCTATCATCCTTCAAAAGCCTTTCTCCATGAAGCCTTCCTGCCTCCTCTCTGCAGCTGGGCAAGTTATTTAACCTTTCCAAGCTTCAGGCTACACCTCTGGAAAAAAATGAGGCAGCTTCCCTGAGTGGTGCAAACAGTTAAGTACTTGACTACTAGCCAAAAGTTTGCCATTCTAACACACCCCAAGGTGCCTCGGAAGATAAACCTGGCAATCTGCTTCTGAAAGTTTATAGCCTTGAAAACCCTATGGAGCAGTTCTACTCCACACATATGGGGTTGCCACGAGTCAGAATCATCTAGAAGGCAGCTAACAACAATAAAATGAGAGTGGACATCAAAAGGGTTGTGGTGCGGCTCTCACGAAATGAGATCATGCATGCCCAGGGCTCGGCTCAGTGCCTGGCACTGGTGGGGCCTCAATCAAAGGGAGCCGTGTCGACTTCCATCACCATCCTCCTTGTTGTGGGAATTCAGGGCTCCCTCTTCTGAGCTCCAGAGCATTTTGGGCCCCCACCTGTGCTCATTTCATTAGAGGAGTGACTTGTGGGCACATACCCTTCCCTGAGGCCCCTTCAAGGCTGGGTCCTGAACCCTGTGGCCCAGGACAATACAGTTCACACTCTGGACCACCAGGACACCCTGGACTACGGGGCTTGTTTCCTGAACCTTGGGGAGTGTGAGTGATGGAATCTCACACTAGGTTCCCGGATGTATATGTGATGGAGGAGGTGGCAGGGCCTGGGCTGGGCTCCCAGCCCCTCCCCAAGCCTGGTGAGAGCTCTCATTATCTCCCTTCCATGAGGTAGGGCTTGGGGTGCAGCCAGCCCTCAGCCTTTGACTGAGAGGAAGACTTAATTACTTTCTCAGGCTGAGGGAGAGGATAATGAGGAGATGCAAAGTCGTGCAAGGCTGCTGCTCACCGGGACCCCCGCCCCTCTGCGAGCACCCAACCTGCCTCACCTCACCTCCAGCCTCTGGGCTTAGGTTCAGACCTGGTGCCCTAGTCTTCAGGGGTCCCAGGCAGCCATGGCCCTGTGAGATGCACAGATCACAGCGACTGTCTCTGCAGTGGTGCTTAATATCCCCCATTAGTACTCCTGTGGGTCACACTTATCAGCACTCCTACCCAATACAGTATGGAAGGGGTGGCCAAAATCTCCCGGACCACACTGGGATCGGAAGGGCTGAGCCACAGGGACCATTCAGAGGAGGGTGACCAAGTCAGATATTAGGGTCTCTGTTTTTCTGCAACCTGAAAATGAGAACCCAGGTGCTAAATGAGAAGCAAAGGACACCTTTTGCAGAGGGGTGTCATTGAGGGTGGGCCGTGGACCCTGGCTGGGGGTCTGTGGTTGGCACCAGTACAGCTGGGCTCCAGCAGCTTCTTCCATCCACTGCAGAGCATCTGCAACACCCGGTGTGGCACAGGAGGAGGGGGAGGAGGAAGAGGAGAAGATGAGAAGTTAGTGTCTACACAACGTGACAAGGGGAGGGAGAGGAAGTTGGAAAGACAAGTGAAGGCCCAGGATACTGGATTCTTTCTTGTGGGTGGCCCTGGGAGCTGTGCCTAGAGCTGGGATGGTTTGACATCACTCCCCCCAAACACTCCCAAGCCCTTGCCATGGAAATGTAACTGTGCTCAGCCCACCCGGGAGACCCTAACTGAGGACGCTGAGCCACGTGACTGTACCTTGTACTTTCTCCAACTTGCCCCACACAAGGTGGGGCACACAGGCCAGAGGGTACTGTTTAGCCTGTACGCCAGCCGGTCCTCCTGAACAGCGAGCACGGCTGGGAGAGAGGAGCTTGCAGGAAGTACTTCTGCCCCGTGTTGTTGTGTCGTTTTATGCCCTGCCAGTCAATGCTGACTCATAGAGACCCTATAGGACAGAGTAGAGCTGCGCCCTAAGGTTTCCTAGGCTGTAATCTTAACAGGAACAGATTGCCAGGTCTTCCTCCCGTGGACCCACTTGTGGGCTATTGCCGACCTTTTGGTTAGCAGCCAAGCTCTTAACCATTGTGCCAACAGGACTCCTTACTTCTGCCCCATAAGGTGCCTGAACCTCCCTATTAGTGCCACTTACTTCCCAGAGAGGCAGTAGGGAGGGGTGGAGGGGGCTTGGGCACTGCAGTTCCCACCACCACTTACTGGTTTTGTAGTCCTGGGGAAGTCACTTTACTTTCCTAAGCCTTGGTTGCCTCATCTGTAAAATGGGGACCATAACAATATCTCATACAATTGTTGCAAGGAATAAAAAAAGTTAATGTATGTAAAATGCTTGGCATAATACCTGGCCTGGGGCAAACGCTCCCAAAGTGTGAGTGTTTATTATGGTTATTACTATTAATCTCGTCAGGCAGTGTTTCAACCTTTTACAGTTCCAGGCTCCCTTGTGATAAGCATACAAACCTCAGACTCCTCCTTCTAATGGTACAGGATTTGAGATGTCAAAGAAATAAAAGGTTGTTCCAAAAACTAAATCAAAGCACTTATTATACGGAATATGCTTTTTCCAACTAAAGAACCCTCCCTTTCCCCCCACAACTGAGGCTCACCATAGGGGTGAGGGGTGAGGGGAAGGTAAGAATACCTTGGGCTGGACTGGGGGGCAGTCCAGCCAGAGGGAGGCCTGGAGGAGGTGTGGAATGGAATGAAGGGGGGAAGGGCTGGAGGAAGTAAGGGTGGGGAACACAAGGCAAGCTCCCCTCTGGCGGGGGGCCTCTCCCCTTGCCTGCCTGCCAGGAGCCTCTGGATTCTGGCGAAGCCTCCCAGCTCCGACAGCAAGGACTTGGAGGGAACAGAGGGAGCTCTTTGGAATACAAATACCTTTGGACCCTGGATCCCAGCCGGCACCCCATTCTCATGCTAATATGGAGAGAGGGTTTGGGAGTCTCTTGAAGGGAAAATCGCCGACTGTAGGCAACTCACTTCAAGCCTGGGGCCCAGGGACAGGGCCAGGGGTGCTGGGGTCCTTTCCAGCTCATCCTCCTGGTACCTAGCGCTGTGTTTCAGCCCTGCATCTAGCAGTGCTGGGGAACCCTGAGCCTTCTGGGCAGGTGCCATGGTTCAGGGTCTGTAAGGAAGACAATTGCCTCTCCTGCATCTCCATGCAAATAACAATCCGCTCGACAATTCAACTGCCTTTTACCCCACTCCTCTGTATGCCAGTCTTTGTGAAGGCACTTCATGTGTCTTTGTATCACGTGTAACCCTTGCTGTGCAGCCACGGAAATGAAGCTGAAGTGGGTACCAATTTGCCCCAGACCTTGCATCTATCTATGGTGCAAAGTTCCAAATCCAGGTGTGTGCACCCCAGGGCTCTGGCTCCAAGGCCTATGACTCCCCATTGCTTATAAGACACGCCCTCACTGGGTTCATGGTGCCTCCAATGCCAGTTGGAGGCCTGGTGAGCCACCAGGTGGCATCAGGGAGGTCTGGTAAGTTGGGCTAGGGGTAGGTGTTGGAACAGGCAGAGATCCAAACTGTGAGATGTGGGCATAGGCACAACCCAGATGTCTGGATGGGATCCAGAGGTAGTGGCTCAGGCCCATCAGGCAGTCTCCTCCAGTGCTGAATTCCAGAGTTCCAGCCCAGGCCAGGCTGGGGTGGAGGAACAGATGGACCTGGGCAGAAACTACATGAGGGGGTGATACAGATTTGATAAAGGTGATCTGCTGACTGATTATGGAGTGTGCTATGGGCAGGCCTTATGCCTCAGCTTGGTGAACTTTCTATTTATCCTTCAAGGCTCAATTCAAGCAACACCTCCCCTGTGAAGCCCCCCTGACTTCTCCAGGCTAACTCTCTCCTCTATGCTGCCACTTTTGTAAACCTCTGTGGCACAACTTAGGTGTGGCTCTGCCTCCTCCCCTAGTCTGGGAAGTCCTTGAGAGAAGAATTAGTGCCTGATTCATCTCCATGACCCCAGAGCCCAGCACAGGGCCTGGTACTCGGCTTGCTCAGAAATGTTTGTGAAAGGAATGAGTATCTCTACAGAAAGGCTCTGATTGAGAAGGGCGGAGATCTTCGCCCTTCTAGGATCTCCAAACAAAAGGCAGCAGCTTAAACCTGAGCAAAAAGGAGGCAGTTTAGCATAGTAGATCTGTCTATGCAGGCACCACGTCCGTCCCCTGTCCCCTCTGCTCAACTCTGGTTTCAGCCACAGCTGCTGTGGACTATTCTGGGTAAGCTCAGACTCACCATGTGCTGTCAGTGTCTCCCCTCAAGCACACTCCTGAGACAGTTTGCTTTCTGCCTTAGGGTTTTGCCAATGCCAGGGAATGCTGTCTGACCCCGTGAACAAATGCAGACTGATCATGCAGGGAGTTGACAACCCCAAGGACACCCCTCAACCAATCTGGGACAGGAGCCAGTGGGTAACTGCTCCAGCCTCCTGTCTTTCAGGAGATAATTGGTGGTTTCTCAGAGGTCAAGGCAGAAAGAAGCCTGCTCTCCAATGACCTTGACATTAATGCTACCCTGTGTAGGCTGTTGGCTTTCCCTGCTCACTCTTCTGCTCCCTCACTCTCAAACAAACTTTCTGCCCCCAAGTCCTGGTCTTTGCTTCTGTTTTGGAGAAAGCCCTTGTCAAAACAGTGAGCTACGCAGCAGAAATTTCTTGATTGCAGATGCCCTCTCTCTTATGGCTCCGACCCTGATTTCTAGGGCTTCCTGTGCAACAGAACTTCATGTTGACTTCCAAGTATTCTCTGGGGTGTGAGTAAGGCTCTGGTAAAAAAAAAAAAAAAAAAAAAGGCTCTGGTAGAGGAGAGTTATTCAGGAAATTATTTCCTGAAATTAAAGTCCATGGGTCCCCAAGGGGGTGAGCAAATGGGGCCCAGTGACGTTGGGGTGGGGTGGAGAGAGGGAAGTTTTGGGGGTTTGATGGGAAGCCCATTTTGCTTTAATTGTATTGTGCACATTAAATCAACAACTATAAGAATAAATGGGGGTGGAGGAAGGCACAGCAGAAAGATGGCTGGAATGAGCTGGGGGGCGGCAGTGTCTGAGGATTCAGTGGGGATAAGGCATTGGGGTTTAGGGACTGCTTGGCCAGGTAAGGATACCCTACCCCACCTCTTGCCAATGGGGCATAGCGACTGGTGGTAGCCGAGGTTGGAAGGGGGAGGCTTAATGCCAGGCATTGCATGGGTGCTTGGCTGCATCTCACTCATTTGTCCAAGCTGCTCTACATGCATCAGAATTTAACCGTTGCACCCAACATGTGAGGAGGGCATTACTGCTGTCCTAATTTCCCCAGAGAGAACTGCATGGAGAGGGTCGTGACTTGTGAAGGCCACAAGAGGGTTCACCTGCTCCCTCCTAGCCAGGGATGAGTGAAAGGGGAGTGAAGGGAGAGAGGGTAATCAAGGTCAGGCGCCTGGTGAGGGATGGAGAAGCCATTCTGGAGAATCTTCGATACAGACGTAGACCCTCTCCACCCAGCAAACCAGCCCCCCATTAATGAATGCGCTGATGTACTCATTCACTCCACTGCTCCTGCCACTTCGGGGCCACCCTGGTTGTGAAGACAGATTCCAAAACCAAAAACCAAACCCATTGCCGTGGAGTAGCTTCTGACTCATAGTGACAATATAGGACAGAGTAGAACTACCCTATAGGGTTCCTAAGGAGCAGCTAGTGGATTCAAATTGCTGACCTTTTGGTTAGCAGCCAAGTTCTTAAGCACTGCACCACCAGGGCTCTGAGGACGGATTACGGCCTTGCAAAAGGAGAAGTCCTGGGCCTCAGTGCCAGGTGGGAGGAGGACCAAGAGCTCTAAGAGGACTGTCAGTATCCCGGAAGGCTTCCTAGAAGAGTGTGGCATGACCTTGGGTGGGCCCCTCTCCCTCCCTAGACCTAGATGCCTCATCTGGAAAACAGGAACTGGAGTCCTTGCCCTGCCTCCCTCTCTCAGGGGCTCCTGGGAGGATGCGGGGGCATGCTGTAGAACGTAATCATCCAAGGGTATGCCAGGAGTGATTAAGATTCTCTTTGGAAAGGCTCAGGCTATCACGAGCCCAGAAAATGGACTTGATGTGGTCTACGAGGAAAAAGGCACTCCTTGGGGGGAGTGAGGGAGGGTGCCTCTGCTGGACCTGCCTGGAGTTCCTGGGGAGGGGGTCTTGAGACCATGCTCCTTCTCTCCCCTGCAGGGGCTAGCGAACTGGTTGGATAGAGGTGCCCCCTCCCGCCACATGTCTGCTGTGCCAGCCACTGCCTCTCCAGAAGCCTCAGAGTCTGGCCAGTTCTGGCTCAACTTGGCCTCAGATTTGAGGTGAGGACTCCAGTCTCCGAAATGGCAACTTGCTGGCTTCCCTCCTATCTGCCTCATCCTAAGGGCCCTTTGCTAACCCTGGCTCCCCTGCCGTCCCCTGATCTTCCCTCCTCTCCCCTCCTTTCTCTTCTCTTTTCTTCCCTGGAAGCCTGTGGTCCACTTCTCAGGCCCTCCCATCACAAGACTGCAGGATTCGTTTATTCTTTTTGGGTTCCGCTTTCCTCCTTTCTCCCCTATTTGGATGTTTTCTAAGAGAATAGAATTCCAACCACCAGCCAACCCTCTCTGCCCCATCCAACAACACTGGTCATCTGTTCTCCATCTTCCCAGAGCAGAAATGAGAGCAAATGGACTCAAATTGCAGTTGTGGGGGGCGGGGGGGCGCGGGGCGCTTGGGATGAGACAGGTCAGGCTGGCAAGGGAGAGCAGGGATGGACTGGGGACAGGGGATGCTCCTTTGGGATCCTGGTCTTGAGTAGGGCAGAAACAAAAGATGAATCCAATGACTTCGAATTCTCCCTTCCTGCCTGAGGACCCTGATCTTATCAGAGAGGTGGCATGGATTCCAACCTAGACCACTGGGATCAAATCCCAGACCTGCGTCTTCCAGGCTGAGTGACTTTGAGCAAGTTACTTAACCTCTCTGTGTTTCAGTCTCTTTATCTGTCAAATACGGTGAATAATAATAATAACGGGGCCCTGGTGGGGCAGTGATTAAGAGCTCAGCTGATAGCCAAAAAATTGGCAGTTAATCTACTAGCCACTCCTTGGAAATCCTATGGGGCACTTCTACTCAGTCCTATAGGGTCACTATGAGTCTTGATTGACTCAGTGGCAATGGGTTTGGATCTTTCTTTTTCTTTTTTTTTACCCCACAGGGCTTTGTGAAGAGTAAATGAGCACTGAGCAGAGGACCTGGCATATAGTAATTCCATGTAATTGTTAGCTTAGTGCAGCTAATTAAAAAAAAAAAAAAAATTATTAGCTACACTAGCAGACCACACACATTTCTGATGGCTCACTCTAATCAGTACACGCAAATCAATAAATAAAGCCCACTCCCAATATATATAGTTATTCATTTGTAAATTATATACATGTATTTCCGTAGTCATATAATTGTATATTATAGGACACACACAAAAGAGTAATTTAAAAGGAATAAGATTAAAAACATCAAATATAAATGGAAGCTCTAATACACTTTCTTCTCACATCCCAGTGGACCCATTTGAGCCCCCACTGGGGCAAGCGCGGTGCTTTGGAGACCCCTTTGTGTACTGGCAGGCCCGTCAGCCTTGGCAAATTGTAGTGATTTGGGCAGCAGTCCCTTCAGAAAGGCTTCTGCCAGGGCCAGAGTGAGAGGAGAGGCTGGGGGCCCCCAAGCGGGAGCCAGAGAGTGCTAATGTGATGATTAAATCATTTGCGATAATCCATTTGGAACTGCAGCCGTGTCTAACATGGGGTGTGATGACTACTCCACAAATAGAAAGGTGGCCAGGGAGGCAGTTAGTGGGACATACTCCAAGGGCATGGGGTGGGCACACACAGACTCGCCCTTGCTGCTCACTGCCTCCTTGCTGTGGTTGACCCACGAGGCTGTGCCTGCCCAGGGCAATGGATCTTTCTGCCCCTTCCCTTTCCAGACATGCCTGTCTTCTGCTGCTGAACTAGCGCCTTCTTCTCCAGAAAGCCCTCCCTGCCTGATGGCCCTTCTTCTTTCTCTTTTTTAAAAATAATATTTTATTGAGTTTGTGGTGAAAGTTTATAAGCAAGTTAGGTTCCCATCTGACAATTTCTGCACAAGTTCTTCAGCGACCTTACGTTTATCACAATGTTCAACATTCTCTTTAATCTCATTCTGGTTATTCTGTTTCCAGTACTCTAGTTGCCCTGCCTCCTTATCTTCCCATCTTTCCTTTTGAGTAATTGTTGACTTTTGGTCTCATACAGATGGCTTTTAAGTAGAGCAGAGATCTTACAGGTAGTATCCTTTATTTTGTATGCCACTCTGCTATTTCACTAAAAGGTGATCTCCGGGGATAGACTCAGTTCCAGGTTTAAAGAGTGTGTCAGGGCTATAGTCTCAGGGAGTTCTCTATTCTCTACTGTTCCAATTTGTCTGGCTTTTTTTTTTTTTTTTTTAAGAATTTGAGTTCTGCTCCACATTTTTCTCCCATTCTATCTGGGACCATCTATCGTGATCCCGGTCAGAACGGTCAGTGATGGTAGCCGGGCACCAACTAGTTCTTCTAGTCTCAGGATAGACGAGGGCATGGCTCATGTAGACTTGTTTCTTCTCTGAGCTTTTGGTTACCTTCTTACTCTTTTGCTCCTGGTGACTAGAGACTAGTAGTTGTGTCTAAGACGGCTGCTTGGCTCTTCTTCTCTTAATCTCCCCCCTGAAATGAGTCCTCTCAGGTTTCACTCTTCCCCTCTCCCTTCCTTTTATCTAATAACCAGTGTGCACCCTACTTGGCTGTCTGTTCTGTGTAGGTGGTGTAAAACATAACCGTTGCCTTTGCTCTCCCAGCACTGGTTCTCCCTTCCTCTGGAAACCATAATCATCTTTTCCTAATGTGAAACCTCCCCTCCCTCACTTTCAGTCTACAATATCTGAATGAGGTCGATCTCACCTCCGAGGCTCTAAGAATGGGCATATCACCCAGGTCTAGCCGATCAGAGTCACAGTGGTGGCCACAGGATCCAAACCAAGCCAATGAGATCCTGCTGTAGGTCTTTTGCTGGAAGCATTTGGAAAGAGGTGCTCTCCATTGCAATTGCTAAGCTTGTTAAACCTCCTAAGTCTAGATGACCCTCAAGACTTACTCCATCACGACTTCTCTGCCTCATCTCAAATAGCACCTTTCCTGACTGACCAGCCAGTAGCAAATAGCAACCCCCTGGTCCCCCATTACTCCCTATATCCTTAGCTTTCTTCATTTTTTCCATAGCACTTGTATTTAATTGTTCATTTGATTACTGACAGTCTTGGCCATTTAGATTGTAAGCTCCATAAGGGCAGAGCTTTGCTTTATTTAGTGTAGCATCCCCAGGGCCTAGAACAGAGCCTGACACACAGCAGGTGGTTGAATAAATGTGTCCTTCTTGCTGTTCCATGAGGCTGAGCCCTATCGTTCCCTGGCCTAGACTCACAGGTGAGGGCCAGGGCTTCTCTTCTTCCTCCTCCTGCTGTGTCTCTCCCACTGGTTGACTTGCTAGTGCAATGGCTGGTCCCCTTCCATTGTGCATTCTCCTTCATGACATCAATCACATCTGTAATCACGTGCTGGGACTCCATCTTCCCCATCACCTAGCACCTACCTGGTGGACCCCAAGTACTCAAAACAAGTTTGTTGAACAAGGATCCAAACAGCACTGGTCAAGAGCAGATGAGGAGGAAGGCCCAGAAGCCTCCCAGGCAGTCCCTTCCAAGGTATCGAAGTCAGTTTTTCAAGAGCAGGCACTTCATTTGCTCCCTAATTACCAGCCTCGCTGTGGTCATCCTCAGAAGATGTATCTTTCCTAATTAAAACAGTGGGGTGGATTGCAGGCTCTGGGCATCGTCCCATGCCTCACTCAGCAGGAACCAAAGGCAGCAAAGGTGTTTCATTAGAAGAGAGTTAGAGAAGTTACTTGGAGGCCCACGATTTAGATGCACAATGAAACATCAAATACAAAAATGATCTGCCTCCCTCTCCTGGAGCTCAGGCCTTACCTGGCTTCTCCTCCTCCCACCAACTCTCCCATGCATAGCCACGAACTCCGACTAAAAGGTAGCTCTGCAGAGCACCTGCTCAGGTGACCTTGGCCTCCCACTGTCTGTGGGCAGAGAAGTGGTGGCTTAGGGGAGGGCCTGGGGGTGGTTTGGAGTCCTTCCCCTCCCTGAGCCCCTGGAAGAGATGATCTCTTGGCCCTGGTCAGTCAAGCTCAATGTCTTAGGGCCTATTTGGCTTGTTGGAGTTGTTGGCTGTGGTAGAGCTCACTTATTGTGTTCCTGATACCTATTCTCCCAGGAGAATGAAAATAGTTCTTAGTAATAGAGCCTCAATTTAATTCCAGGCAGCAAGATACCCAGCTAAAAGAATTACATTTCCCAGCCTCCCTTGTAGCTAGAGGTTGCCAATATAAACAGAAATGGTAGGGTGGACTTTTGGGAAGACTTCTTAAGAGGAATACAGACAGCTGGCCTGTGCTCTTTTTGCACTTTCCTCCTTCTTTCTGCTTCTTGCCTGAAATGTAGTTGTGATGGCCAGAACTCAAGCAGTTATTTTGGGACCTTGAGGATGGAAGCATATGCTGAGAATGGTGAGGTCAAAAGACAGAAAGATTAGCAGGTCCCTGATAATCGTAGAGCTGCCACACCAACTAGGACTTCTTTTTTTGATAGAGAATAAATCTCTAATTTGCTTAAGCCACTGTAGTTGAGTTTCTGTTATTAGCTGCTGAATGCAAATCCTAACTAATGCACTGACCCCTTTGAGAATGTGTTAAAATGTGGGATTCCACTTCACAGGTATATACACCTGTGAGCAGGCATGGGCACATGTGTGCATGCACACACACACATACATACATACACAATTTTGCACACAATTTCAGTGGGGGAGAAGCAGTCACACACATTTTCCAAGTAAGGAGACTCAACCATCTCCTTAGTCTCTCACTCCAGGTCTTAGTCACTGTCTCTCACTGTTTCTGGGCCCTCAGGGTACAAACCCATGATCTGGAGTGTAGAGTCTTCCTCTGTGCTTCCGGTGCTGTTAGACCATGTTTCTGAATCACAGAATAGAAGAAAACCCAAGAACTCCCCTCAGTGAATCTTGGTGGAAAGTAGACTCACACTTACTGGTTTATTACCAATATGGATGGGATAAAATTCAGGTCCGTGGAGGATCAGAGCCAGGATCTGAAACCACAGCCATAGCTCTGGATGTCAGAGGGTACCATGGCCTGGAGAATTTAGAGAAGGCTTCCTAGAGGAGGAGGGAATCTGAGTTCTGGGGAGGGTCAGCTGAGAGCAGCAAGCCTTGAGCCTTGAGTAGAAAAGATGTAGAAGGCACAGAGGTGACTTGAAGGATAGAAGGTCAAGATAACACTTAAAGCTAAGAGGGCTTTGGCCTCTGTGTCCACCGGGGACTGGGCAGGAGGGCATGTCCTCACCTGAAAGCAAAGCCCTTCACCTGCAGGCCACTTCCCCTACGTACATTTCTTCTACTCTCCCTTTTCTCCCGCCCTCAGACCCCCATGCTCTTGAGCTCTCAAAGAATTCAGACACTGTAGCTTTCAAGGCCAGCTTGTTGATGTCATTCCTTCCAGCCTGGAGGAGAAATCTGCTCCAAGGCAGCCCAGACCAGCTCAATGGGCTCCCTCCTCCCTTGGCTCATTGTTCTGAAAGTTTTCCTCCCCCTCCTCTCACCTGTTCTTCCCTCCTCCACCCCAACCCCTGCCCACGGGTGACAGAGGTCAGAGAGACATGAACAACCCACAGTTTCCAATTAATTTTTAATTGCAACTTGAAATTCTTAATTGCTGCTGAAACGCTATCTCTGGTGGAGGTGTGATGGTGGGGGTGGGGGTAGGGGTGACGCTGTTAGAGCTACTTGGCCCCTGCTGGACTGGGCACTGAGCCAGCAGAGGAGGGGGCCGGAGGGCAGCCTGAGTGTGGCAGGGCGCTCTAGCCAATTACCCCACAAGCTGACTGCAGAGCAGTTTGCCTTGGAACCTGGGCCTGCCCTCAGTGGCCAGAGGCCTGTGCTTTGGCCTGTCCTCTCGGGTGGGCTACCTGAGAAGCCCCATTTGTCACTGTCTCATTATGTCTATACAGGGTCCTGACAGGAAGTGCAGGGAGCCCCATTTGGTCAGTTAGAGTCCTCTACTGGAACAAGGCTCTAAAGCAGGACTAGGAGCTTTCTGGGCTAGGAGGCCTTTGGGCCCTCTCAGGGAGGCCTAGGTCTCCAGAAGTGGGGTAGGTGGCTGAGGAACACTTGACATTTGAGCCCAGGCTATACATGGCTGGGAGCGTTAGAAGTAGGATGACCTAGGACTGAGGGGTTTCTCAGGACATGACATGGAACTTTCTCCGCTAAAACTGGGAGCGTCCCAAGCAAACCACAATGGCTTGGACAACCTCAACCAAAACAAAAAACCAAACCCACTGCTGTAGAGTCAATTCTGACTGAAAGTGACCCTATAGGACAGAGTAGAACTGCCCCATAGGGTTTCCAAGGCTGTAGTCTTTACAGAAGCAGACAGCCACATCTTTCTCCTTGTGGAGTAGCTGGTGAGTTCCAACCACTGACCTGTTGGTTACCAGCTGAGTGCTTAACCACTGCGCTAAAAGGGCTCGTTTTGGGTACCCTAAAAAAAAAAAGAACCAAAACCAAACTCGTTGTGGTAGAGTTGATTCCAATTCACAGCGACCAATTGAGTCCCTATGAGTTGGGCACTCTAGTCGGAAGTCATTAACTCCTTGCAGGTCACTAGTCCTGGGAAGTGAGGAACTACAGCTGAGGCTTCTCCTGGTCGGGTGGAGGCCTCCTGACTACAGAAGGAGCCCCCTTTCTTTTCTTCAACACTTGGTTTTTGTAGTCTGTTCTTTTGACCTTTAAGAGCCAACATGGTGACCCACAGGGCCTGTGGGTGCCTGTTGTCTCCTTACCTGGACTCATTCATTCTGCCCACCCACCTGGGGGGTGAGGCAGACATGGCTCTGGCCCGCACTCCACAGGCAGCTCGCTATTTGATCTGGAGTAAGGCCTGTGGCCTGTGACTGGTCTAGGCCTTAGTTTTCCCTGTCTGTCCTCCCTCCCTCTCTCCGGGAGTGGCCTGGCCCAGGTAGGGGTGGGGCCTCTAGGCTGTGGATGGGACAGGCCGCTGTGCGGGAAGAGGGCGAGCAGGAGTGGACTGCTCGGCCTTCGCAGCCTGTCCTGCAGGAGGAGCTCTTGGAGTGGGAGAGGCCCCTCCCGCCCAGCGCCAGTCGCGGGGGCGGGGCGTCCCCAGGAGGAGCCAGGCCGAGGCTGTCTGCCTGCCCCTCTGCTCGCCCGCCCCCTCCCGGGATGCATTTGCAAACTCTTCAGCTAAAGGCAGCTGGTTCTCCACAGGGGCTGTTACCTGAGACCTGACAGCTAACGACAACAGAAAGCCTGCACGTTGGCTTCCCTCCCTGTGCTAGCCAGAAAGCCTGCTTGGGGCTGCTGGGCAGGGTGGGGGCTGGGCCGGGCTGGGGCAGAGACTGGCTCACAGTGATGCAGGGAGAGGGGTCGGGGCTGGGAGTAGCCTCTGGGTCAGGGGCAGGGGCTTGAAGAATGGGAAAATTCGGGGAAGGGGAAAGAAGGAGATGCGCTTTCCTGAAAGGCTGGCGGGAACATCTCACCGGCAAGCATTGTCCAGTAACCCAACTCCTGCCCCCATTCACTCATTCACTCGCTCATTCATTTAACAGGGGCTTTTTTTCACGTGTGTGGTGGTGTGTTTTTTTTACTGAGCCGCTATCACGCGCAGGACCCATTGTGGTTGCTGGGGTACTTAGGCAAGGAGACAGACCAAAGCCAGAATACCAGCCCCTTGGAGCCCCTCTTTCTGCAGTTCAAAGTCTCGTCTGGGATATGGTTCCCAGGCCCCTCCTCCTGGCCTGGCCCCTCCCCAGCAGGTTCCCGACTTCTTCATTTCCGGTCTATGCCTGCAGCAGGGCAGATGAGGGAACCTGGGGCTCCAACCTGTCCAGAGGAGCAGCCTGGAGTGAAGGGGGGAGATGGTGCTGACTAATGGGCCAAGGAACTGAGGGACTGGGGAGCCTGAGGAGGGAGATGGGACCTGCCTGTCCCCTAATATCATCGTCTTGGCCTCCCTGGCACTGACTGGGGCTTGATGCGGCAAAGCTGCTTCACCCTTGGCAGTAGTCCCCAGCTCAGGGCTTACCAGGCACCCCTATTTCACAGGAGTTCCTCTGGGGTGCCCCAAGCACTACACTCTCTACTATCAAAACTTACCTGTCCTGGGTCCTTGTCCTGCAGGGGTCTTCCTGGGAATCAGTGGCACTCGAGGGATTAATAAAATAACCAAATACATATTCACGATTGTTCTGAATCACCTCCTATTCACCCTGATGCTAAAGGAGGAATTCCCACCCTAAGGTTACAACACCTCACACTGGACAGATGAGATCAGTAGCAGTTTATTAGTCACATACACTTACAGCCTAGGAGGATACCGCACACCCTGCTGGGCCACACAGTGGTTGGGCTCAGGAATAGAGTGAATCAACAAGGGCTGTGGGAGGCACCCTTTGGTAGTAACAAAAGGGTAGAGTGTCCCCTGGGTCCTGCTGTAGGATACAATTAGCTTTTCTAAATAATTTCACAGGCTGGAAGTGATGTGAGACCCATTAGGTTGAGGACTAGGTGGAGTGCAGCTGGTCTGGCTGATAGCGGAACTAGCTGAGTGAGGGTGCTTTTCTGCTAGGTGACTGGGTGGGGTATACCTGGCAAAAGCAGGGGAACTCATGGTTAGGTCTTTGGGGGCCCTGTGAGGCTGAAAGATGTCAAAACAGCACTTGAAATTTTAGGCCTTACAATACAATGACGTATTCTTCAGCTATGCATTCTTTACCTTGAAGAGCCTGGAGACAAGTGGGGAGAGGGGCCTGGGCTTAACAACAGCTAACATTTATGGAACCCCTATGACATACCATTATGACATACCAGGTGTGATACTTGGCACTTTACTGTCTCATTTGTTGCTCATAATAACCCTATGAAGTAGGTGCTGTAATTATCCTTATTTTACAGATGAGGACACTGAGATGGAAAGAGGTTCCCTAACCTAGCTGGGGGCGGGAGAATCTACTGCTGAACCTGTGCTCCTAACACCGATACTGTGCCCTCCTGAAAGGCAGACAGCAGCTGGGTGAGGTTAATGACAAGCAAGGAAGAAACTGTGTCAGCTTCTCCATGCTCAGAGGGAGCAAGACCCTGTAGACAGGGTTTCAGCGAAGGCTGCTACAGGAGGGAGCCTGAGCCCTCCTCAAGGGCAGGCCTTGGACAGACCCCTGCCCGTGACCTGCCCCCAGCACAGGGCTCTGCCCAGCTGTGGAACTTGAGGAAGGCTGAATGAAGAAAAGTGATATGGGCCTTCAGCTGGTTCTTCCTCAGACAGGAAGAGCAAGGGCATCTCTGTAAAAGGGAACAGCATGAGAGAAGACCTGGAGGTGTGGATGAGTCTGATGAGGGTTGGGAAGGGAAAGAAGGATAATGATAAAGAGCTTGACCTTGCTAGAGGTGTCTGAGGGAATTCCTAACTTGATGTGGGTGGGAAGGGAGTGGCTAAGGGCTCCCAGGCCAGTGTCAAAATGAACGTCTGGTCTGGCTGAGGAAAGATGAGAAGCCAGCAGCTAGGCTGCTAAGTTGGCCGAGAGCTCTGCAAAGGTGACCTCTGCTTTGGCTTGACTTTGGCTCGCAGACCTGGGAATCTAGAAGAGTTGGGCTGGAAGGGCCTTCATAGATCAGGTAACCCAACCATCCTTGTGCTGGTGGGAAATGGCAGGGTCTTATCCACCTCCCCACCTCCCATTGCTGGTGTGGCCCTCCCTGGGGAAGCAGGGTGTGGATCGTCAGGTGTTGTCAACCATCCAGGCCAGACCCTGGCAAGTCAGACCCCAGAGAGAAGCAGAAACTAAGGCCTACGAAGGACAAGCCTGGCAATTTACTTCCAAAAAATCAGCCCCTGAAAAATCCATGGAGCACAGTTCTACTCTGACACACACGGGGTTGCCACGAGTCAAAATTGACTCCACGGCCACTGTTCATTTATTTTCTTTTTTAAGGAAGGACAGGGGCTGAGAGGCTTCAGCCCCTCCCAGGCCAGCCGCTTTCCCATTGCTCAGCAGTTGCCCTACCTCCTGTGACTTCCCTCTTCTTTCTATTTCTCCAAATCAGCCCTATCATTGGACACTCCAGGCTCTGCCTCTTCAGGAATTCTCCTGAGAGTGCCCCCACTAGCAGACCCCTCTCTCCCTCGCGTGGCTCCTAACCTGAGTCTGGTTCTGATGAGATAAGTGCAGGTGGTGTGGAATTGGGGTGCTTCCTTGTCCTTCCATATATCTGCTGCTCCTCCCCTGCCAGGCTCTGAGGTCCCTAAGGGGATGGTCCTTTCCTCCCTTCTGGAACAATTGTGCTAGAGAAGAGAAGGCCACTAAGCCCTGGTCCACGGGAAAGCTGAAACAGGGTTCCTCACCCCATCTTGCTGACCTTGTCACCTGCTTGGACAGGGAGATGGCTTTTGCCTCTGGGGTCTGATTATTAAGCATTCGGCTGCTAACCAAAAGCTTGGCAGTTTGAATTTACCAGCCGCTCCTTGGAAACCCTATGGGGGAGTTCTACTCTGTCTTGTAGGGTCTCTATGAGTCAGAATCGACTCAATGACAATGGGATTAATCTCCATGACTTCACCCATCCCCCAGGCCAGCCCATTCCCAAGCCCGTGGTGGCTCATGTCAGGGCCAGACCGCACATACAGCTATCAGGCCAGAGCCTTTACATACCCCTGCCAGGGTCCATCCGGCTTCTCTTGCGTGCCCCAGTGACAGGCCACTTCATATCTGGCCTGGGCTGTTCAGAACCTCAGTCTTTTTAGGTCAGCAGTTCCTGGCACCAGAAGTTCTGCTACCAGGCCCAACGCTGAGTGGGCAAAACATAGGCTGGGCAGCTTGTTGCTGGCTACCTTGGGATGGGGCCAGCCTTTGCAGTCTACTCTCCAAGCTGATTCTTTTAGCTGGGGCTGCATTGCCTGCCTGTCTTCCCTTCCTCTGTTTTTTTTCTCCTCCTTTTCCCGCTCCTCTCCCTGCTTCCTTGTATCTAAGGATTGCATGAGTCATTTCACTCGGAACTGCCAGATGTCAGAGGCAGTTGGGCTCGGAGTTAAAGCCAATGTTTTCCCTTTACTCACCGAGAGCTCGGGGCTGATGAAAGCCCCCAACACCATCATCTGGATTTTTCAGGAGGGTGGGGATGGCTGCGCCAGCTAGCGCCACCTCTCTGAAGTTCTGGCCAGTTCACCCTCCACCCCTAATTTGGGAAGGCTACTTGTCCCCCGCCTCTGGCACCAAGCCTGAGGCCAGGCCAGGTCTAGGCAGCCCAGGGCACGCTCAGAATCAACCCCAATCATCTGGCCGCTCAGAGCTTTGCCGGTCTGAACAGATCTCAGGGCCCAGGGAGTTTTGAATGAGAGCTTCCTCTGTACCTGGCTCCATGCTGTGTTGCAGGGGAGATAGGAAAAAATAAAGTCCTTGCCTTAAAGGAATTGGCAGTCTGTTTAGGGAGACAAAATCCATAGAAGTAGTGGTTCATGTTTTTCAGCCTGGGTTGTGTGTCTACTTCCAGACAACGACCTCATTTAATCTTTACAACAACTCTTCTGAGAAGAAAATGGGGCTCTGAGAGGTTAAGTGACTTGTCCATGGTCACACCGATGGTGGAGGAGCTGAGCTGAGCCCTGCCCCAAGTTCGTCAGGCTCAAAGCCTCATTCTACCTGTGGTAGAGTTGGAGAGGAGGCAGGGATAGCTTCGGGGTGGGGAGTACTGCCTTCTCCCCTTCTGTCTCCCAACTGAAACTGGGCTGTGCTCCTTTACAGGGAGAATCTATCTGTCTTGAGGAACTCTGGAGGCGTTGGTTGCATGTGGGGCGTAAGAAAGTGGAGTGAGGGGGCTTTCTTAGTTTGGATTCCCTTGAAAGCAAAACCTGAGACCAGGGTTTGGGTGCAGGTGGTGTATTTGGCAGGGGAATCTCAGGAAGCAGGAAGGCAGGGGCAAGAAGAATGAGACAGGGAAGGAGAAAAGCCCATAGAAAGGAGACTTGTCCCCGAAGCCAGCGTGGGCAGTGGGGCTCTGCTCCCCTGGACCTCCTAGAATTGTTTGCCTAAAAGTTGGAAGGCTGGGATATTTACCCATGTGTGCCCATCCCACTGGTGGGGGGCTGGCCCACGGGGTGTTCACTCCTATGAGCCGGGTGGACATCAACAGTGTCAGGACCAAAGTGGAAATACTGGCGGGAAGAACTTGAGTGGAGGCTGAGCTTGTGAAAAACTGTCTACCACGGTGTGCAGCTGGGCCCGGAAGTGGCTTCTGCTACAGAGGGACCAGCTGCATTTGGTCCTGAGCAACCACATTCTGGGCACCAGCTGCTGCCCTGGAAGGCCCTTGGCTCAATGACCTGAGACACAGCTAATGCACTACCAGTCAACTCCAACTCATAGCGACCCCATATGTGTCGGGATAGAACTGTGTTTCATAAGGTTTTCACTGGCTCATTTTTCAGAAATAGATCACCAGGCCTTTCTTCTGAGGCATCTCTGGGTGGACTCAAAACTCCAGCCTTTTGACTAGCAGCCAAGCAGGCATTAACAGTTTGCAAGTGGGCAAGCTTTATTGAGCTGTTACCAGTAGGTACCCAGCTGGGCACCCTACGGTGAACTTGAGAGAGAAGAAGAAAGATGTAGAAAGAGGAAAGGAGAAGACATTTATATACACCAAATTCATTTTGCTTATGGTCAGCTTAGTTACCTAAATACCCCCACCTCCCCACCCCCACTGGCTGGCAGGCTCCTCAAGGGCAAGGCTAAGGTCTGAACCATTTGCGTCCTCCCAGCATAGGGCCTAGCACAGCGGAGACATCCAGGTAAGCAACACCGAAAACATTGGCCTGTGATAATGATCCAGGCTAGGTTCTTGCCTGCCAAAGGTGGAATGTGGGCACCTGAGTGTACCTCAGATTGCCCTGGGTCTCCAAGGAGGGGGAAATGAGGAGGGGAGCCACCCTTCCTTGCCTCTTAACTGACTGTGAGGCCCCAATTTGGGCCTCTGGCTCACAAAGCCCTGTACCGCCCCCCTCCCCCTTTTCCTTTTCCACTTGGTTAAAAAAAAAAAAAAAAATTTTTTTTTTTTTTTTTACTTATCTCTAAAATGAAGTGGTTTCAGGCTGCCAAGTGTTTGGGGGAAAATATCCTGTGTAAGAAAGACACATTCCCTCCATAAACTTGTATTGTGTTTTTGATTGTCTCCCATAAAGAAAGAGATGTATCTTCCAGTTTATGTTTACGACTGTGTAGCTGAAAAAAAAAAATCAATTCCTTTACTCTACAGCTTTTCAGCCAAACTTCCCCCCAGCAGTCACTCTACTGGGCCCGCAGGCTGATGCCCAGACCTCAGGGCTGGAGGCTTGTCTGCCGTCTGTGAGCAACCAGGAGAGATCCTGGCTCGGCCTGGCTGTGGGCCTGGCATAGGCTGACACAGGAAAGGACTTCTTGTCTGTTCTTGGCTACCATCTCAGGTCGGACTCTGGAAGGCAGACGTTGGCTGGGGGAATATGGTTCTTCCTTCAAGTGGGAAGGTTGGCAGGGAAATAGAAGGCAGCCCCAGCCTGCACCAGCCCCCTCCACCAGGCCCAATGCGGCCTCTGATGGAGGCGGCAGAGACCTTGCCCCCACCAGCCTCAAGTGCTGCGTTCTCATATATGAAGCCCTCCTGATTGCTTCTTTCTGAAACCTCCACCCTGGCTTTTCCTCTGTCTGCTGATTTGGAGTTATGGCTGCCTGGTGGTGACTCTCTCGTCAGAACATTCCAGTTCAAATTCTAGCTCCTCACTTCTTCACTGTCTGACCTTGGTAAAGTTACTTACCTTTTAGAGTCTCAGTTTCCTCAACTGTCAAATGGGAGATAATTTTAAGGATTAAATTAGATCACCCTGTTTAAAACCATAACCCCTTTTCTTACTTTGTTGTTCCCCACAACCTCTAACCTATAAACCTAACCCATTGCTGTTAAGTCAATTCCGACTCATAGTGACCCTGTTGGACAGAGTAGAACTGCCCCATAGGGTTTCCAAGGAGCGCCTGGTAGATTCGAACTGCCGACCTTTTGGTTAGCAGCCATAGCTCTTAACCACTACGCCACCAGGGTTTCCGCATACTCTCTAACATCCTGTAATTCATGTTGTTTAATGTTTGTCTGGAGTCCCTGGGGAGTGCAAACAGTTAATGCACTTGGCTGCTAACTGAATTTGTTGGAGGTTCAAGTCCACCTAGAGATACCTCAGAAGAAAGGCCTGGCAATCTACTTCTGAATAAATCAGCCATTGAAAAACCTATGGGACACAGCTCTACTCTGACCCACATAGAGTCACCATGAATCAGAATCAGTTTGATGGCAACTGGTTAAATGGTTTGTCTGTCTGCCCTCACTAGAATGTAAGCTGTAGGAGAGCAGGGTCTTTGTGCTTTGTTCACTGCTGTGTCCTGGGCGGTAACAAGCCTGGCACAAGGAGGAGGTTCTGTTGAGGCTCGTTATTGGACTGGGCCCATAGTGCAGGTGGAATTCGTGGCCAGGGCCTGGCTCTGAGGAAGCGCTTGGTAAATGTCGGCTCTGCTTTCTAACATTCATACTGGAGTCCCTGATGTGGCCATTTTGGGCAGAAGAAGCACCATCCAAGGCTGGTCATGTAGATTGTCTATGAGTCTGGCACCAGAATTAGACTGGAAGCTCTTTGGGGACAGGCCCTGTATCTTGCCATCCGAGGGTCCCCAGTGCTAGCAAGGGCCTTGCTCTTGGAGGGCCCTCAGAGTGGCCAGACCCTCTCACTGCAAGAGACCAAAGAATGGATGCCTTTGGCCTCTCTCATAAGGGTAGTTTTAGTCTAAATTGTTCTGGAGATGCGGTGCTGTGGGCTGCCCTGCCTCTGTCATCAGAAAGAGTAGCCAGTGACCGAGGCTCAGGTCCCCAAAGCACTGGACACATCAGCTCACCTTATGGCTCACATTGACCTCAGTTATCTGGTTCCAGTTTGCCACACAGGGATCTGAGTGCGAGGTGGTGCAGTGATGGGTAGGGGAGGGGACTGGCTTCTGTATCTGGCAGAGGTGGCTTGATTTCCAGAGAGTGACCTTAGGCCAGGCCCAGCCTCCTTCAACCTCACTTTTGGCTTCTGTGGAATGGGGGTAAGTAGAAATTATGAGCATGAAACGAGGTCTCGGTGGGCCACGCTCTCCCAGAGAGTCCCCGGGTTTGCCACAAGTCCAAGCAGTCACCCTCACATGCCTTTACCTTCCCCTAAACAAGCCCTTCCTCACCTTTTACTTCATCTGATCCTCGTGATAGGCTTGTGAGAAAGCCAGCAGGAGTTATTGAACCCATTTTAAAGATGAAGAAACTGAGGCCAAGAGACTTGAAAATCATGCCTGGAGGGCTCCCAGCAGCCTGGGCCAGGCAGACAGGACTTCTGCCTGTCAGACCAACCGTGGCACCAGCTCTGAGGGCCTTGAGGGTCCCCACCTAGGTCTCCTCTGCAGCGGGGCCTGAAGGCTGCACCTGCCCTCCCTGCCGGCCCCACTGGGTGGCCCAAAGGTCTCTTCTGCCTCTGCCTTTTAATTGCTTGGAAACAGGGCTGGAGGCGGGGGAAGAGCTTCGCCACTGCTGGTCTCATGACTGGAGGCTTTTGTTTGTTCACAGAATCATATTTTTACACTCTGGCTTCCGCTAATTTACGCCACATACTGAGCTCTCCCTTGCTGAAGATCATGTTTGGGGGAGCAGGGAGTCGATTCCTGGGTTTATTTAGTCATCTCAGACCCTATCAGAAGCCAAGCGGGGGATAAATTAAAAACAAAAAAAGTAATAATAGCTGGGCTCAGTGTTTATTTTCTGGTGGCTCCCTCCTCCAATGGGCTCGCCTGCTCCCTTAGGGCACCCACCGAGAGAAGCTTCACTGGGAAAATTAAATGACAAGTCACTGGTTGCTGCTCAGCACCTATGGGGGCTCATCCCAGCTCAACTCCAAGGGGAGAGGGAGGGAGGTGGGAAAGCCTCAGAGCACAGCCCTCAACACACACACACACACACAGAGAGAGAGAGAGAGAGAGAGAGAACACCTCGGGCTATATGTAAACCTCTCAGTATGAAACTGATGAAGCTCAGGCGCAGACCTGCAGCATCCTATGGGAGACTGGGCTCAATTAGGAGCAATCAGGGAGGACTTCCTGGAGGAAAGGAACTGGGGTTCTGAGAATGGGGAGAAGGAGTCTGAGCCGGACCCATAGTGGAACA
The DNA here is from genome assembly GCF_030014295.1 of Loxodonta africana. NCBI lineage: Eukaryota > Metazoa > Chordata > Mammalia > Proboscidea > Elephantidae > Loxodonta > Loxodonta africana. Next base: position 42,117,748 of record NC_087354.1, on the reverse strand, counting down.
AAGGCAGGGACCCATGCAGCATGGCTGTGAAGGAGGGAACAGGGAGAAGGCCAGTGTGTTGGCTGGGGCCCCACTTTGGAAGTCTAAATTGTCGCAAAATCTCTCCTGCAATAGGCTCTGCCTCCAAGAGTGAGGTTTGGGTCAAAAACTTTTGTACCTACTTCAAATAAACCAAGGGCTGGAGCTGGTGGGAGGATCTGGGAGGAGACCCAAGACTCCTGAAGGTCTCAGTAATAGAAGATTAAAAAAAAAAAATTGTTGTGGAGTCAGTTCTGACACATAGCGACCCTATGTGTGTCATAGTAGAACTATGCTCCACAGGATTTTCAATGGCTGATTAGTTTGGAAGTAGATTGCCAGACCTTTCTTCCAAAGTGCCTGTGGGTAGACTTAAACCTTCAACCTTTCCATTAGCAGCCAAGTGTGTTAATGGCATGAACCATTCATAGACTCCAGTAACATGATTGTCTCTTCATCAGAAACTGAGTCAGAAAGGGCCAGAATAAAGCCCACTGGAAGGTCAAGCTCAGGCATACAAGATTATGAGAGCAAAGAGGGGGGCAGAGGGGAAAACGGGAAAGGGAACTAGGGCTGGCACACAATAAGTACTCAAGACATGTTAATTCTTGTCTCTCCCTTGACTTCTCAGGGCGTATGTGGCTGCCTTGCCATGCCACCTACCATGCCCATCAGCACGACTTTTTCTGGTGGGCACAAACCTGCCGACTGTAACCACCCACCCAACTGTCTTTCCACCCACTCAGTTTCCCATTCATTATCCACCCCTTCACTCATCTACCTATCCATCCACCCACCCACTTATCCGTACTGTCCACCCACCCTTTATCCATCCATCCATTTATCCATCCATCCATCCATTCACCCACTTATCTACCATTTATCCACCCATCCATTAACATCCAGCCACCCATCAGCCAGCTCCCTACACACAGAGCACTTTCCAATGGAAAAAAGAAGGAGCACAGTAGTGCAAAGCTCCCCATCAGCAACCTGACTGGCTGCCTGAAGCCCTCTCAAGGTGGCATCTACCTTGGGAAGGCCCCCAGGGCCTGGTCATCAGCCTTGGAGGCACAGGAACCTGCTTGGGAGAGCGAGGTGCTGAGGAGATTCATCTCTCTGTGACAGATTCACATTTACCAAGCTCACAGGGACTGATACACATATATATACACACACCCTGATGCCAATTTATTAATTTATAATAAGAAATGCTACTCAAGTGGAGTGGTTGTTTGCCTTGGCAGAGCAGAGCATCTCCCAGGAGGCAAGCTACATGGAAAGTCGAATTATAATGAAAATGCTGGGGTAGGAATGCATAATGAGAAATGGACCTTCTGGGGGCTCTGGATGTGGGTATACTTCCAGGAGAGTCTTCTCTTCCTAAAAGCAAGTTAGAAGACAATCAGAAGGCCCCTGGCGGAACCTGCATTAGAGCACTGGGGTGGGGTGGGGGGGATGTTGTATGATTTGCTAACATTTGCTCCACCTGATGCAGCTGCCTCACCAAAGGACCAGACCTGTCCCAGGTGCCCTCTAGGCCAGGGGTCAGCAAGCCATGGCCCGCGGGCCGAATCCAGCCTGCTGACTGTTTCTGTATGGCCTGCGAACACAGAGTGGTTTTTACATTTTTAAGTGATCGAAGAAAAAACAAAAGAAGAATGGTCTTTTATACCATGTGAAATTCAAATTTCAGTGTCCAAAAATAAAGTTCTAATGAAATACAAACCACGCTCATTCATGTGTCGTCTAGGGCTGCTTTTGCACTACAACCCCATTGCTGCGTAGTCGCGACAGAGATCATACAGCCTGCAAGGCCCAAAATGTTTACTACCCGGTCCTGTAAATAAAAAGTTTGCAGACTTTGCTCTAGGCCAACCCCTCACCCTTCTGTGGCCTTCACACCTTTACTAAATAGTTGTCACCCTCCAGCCCTGTTGACCTGAGATCGTTCACAGGTTGCCTGGACTATGGAAGCTACCTAAGTTTACCAGTAAGCCATTTCAGACACTCTCTTGGTTCACAGACACAAACTGGCCCAGCATAACCCGTGCGCAAGGACACAGTCAGCTTGGCCCCAGTGGGGTCCACCAGCACCTCCAGGCCCTGACGACACTGAACGCTTTGTTTTCGTCTCTCTATTCACCCCCCAGCCTCCTTTCCATCATCCGTCCATTCACCACACCAGCCTCACTTGTCCATTCTTGGTGGCGCCTATCTCTCCATCCCTTGGTCTTCCACCCAAGCGTCCACTTGCTGTTGTTGCCAGTTGCCGTGGAGTTGGCTCCAACGCATGACGACCCCACATACAACAGAACAAAACGCTGCCCGGTCCTGTGCCATCTGCACGGTCTTTGGTGTGCTCGAGTCTATTGTTGTGGTCACTGTGTATTCTGAGTGCCTTCCAACTCACCTACCAGCACTGTATCAGACAATATTCTGCTGTGGTCCTTGGGGTTTTCATCAGCTGATTTTGGGAAGTACATCACCAGACCTTTCTTCCTCATCTGACTTAATCTGGAAGCTCCACTGAAACCTGTCCACCATGAGTGACCCTGTTGATATTTGCAATACAAGTGGCATAGCTTGCAGTATCGTAGCAACACATAAGCCCTCACGATACTACAAACAGACTGATGGGTTGTGGACCCCTCCACTTAGCCACTCTCTAATCAGGTTTTGTGTGCGTGTGGTGGGGGTAGGTGGGCAACTTCACAACTCAACAAACTCCTGCTATATTTAAGCTTTAATCAGGGGTAGTTCTCTCAGCAGCTGGTGAGGAGGCCATGGTCCCTGTGGATCAGGGTTTCGGTGCCAGGGCTGGGCTGCCTGCCTTCAACAAGAATTTCCACTGATAGAGAACAAAGAGCACAACTGGGACTCTGAGGTCTTCCTCTGCCTGAAGACTATGAAGTCTGTCTGGAGTCCTTAAGAGGCAGATGTGTGGGAGAGAGAGAAACCGAGAAGGAAGGAGAGGGAGGAGGAGTGGAGAGGGAGCCAGAGGCAGAATGAGGAGAGGGAGAGAAGGAGGGAGGGGAGGAGAGAGATTCACAGCCCTGTAGGAAGCATTCATATGGTAGTGCTCAGGGCCCATTGATTCACTCTTTCAAGGCGCCTTTGTCCTGAGGCTGGGTGGCGTGGGCGGCTTGTCTGGGAGTGCCCAGTGGCGGTGTGGGCACAGCTGGTCGCTCAGTCCACAGCCCCCCGGTGCACCGCCTCCCACAGTCCTGCCTCCAGCTGGGGACTTATTTTCCTGGCTCCCCAGGAGGGGCTGGGGAGACTGGGCAGTACTCAGCCTGAGCTTGAGGGGCATTCAAGGAGACAGACCCCTCAAACCCATAGAAAGTGGGTTACTAAAGCCAGTGGCCCCAGAGGCCAGCCACGAGCCTGGCTCAGCAGCTTAGTTGGCCTCCAACACCAGACCCCAGGCCAGGTGATGAAGGCCACACAGAAGTGCCTGGGCAGAGAAGGGCCTGAAACCCAGCATCTGAGACCCCAGATTCTGGTGATGCCTGCCTCACTCAGCCAGGCTTCCAGAGGCCACAGGCAAAAGGCTATAACTAAGCAAACAAACCAAAGAGAGAACAACCTTTAAAAAAATGCTGACACGAAGGCACGATTATTGCCCTTCCTGCTACTGACGTTGACCTTTAAAGCTGGAGGCACCTGCTCCTCCCCATTTTACAGAGGGAGAAGCCAAGGTCTTCAGGTCACAAAGAGATAAGTGGCCCGAGCCAGGGATGATCTCAGGCCTCCTGATCTCCAGTCCAGAAGTTCTGTCTCCATAGGGAAGCAGCATAGCATGGGGTTAAACCCTTGGACTCTGGTGTCAGAAATCTGTGGGTTTAATGCCACCTCCACACCTGGACAGTGTGCGCCTCCATCCCCTTTATAAAATGGGAATGCCATAGACAGAGAACCAGGAGCACCTGGGTGATGGAAACCCAACAAGTAGGCCTGGATCTACTTGGAAAGATCACAGCTGTTGAAAACCCTGTGGAGTGCAGTTCTACTCTTGACATGCACGAGATCCCCAGGAGTCAGAACTGACTGGAAGGCAACTACTTTGTTTATTTATTAGGTTTATAGAGAGAACCTACCTCGTAGGTTGTTTTGAGGAATAGAAGATACTTCTTGTAACTCGTCTAGCATATAGTAGGTGGTGAATATGGTCTAACTTGTAGAAAGTCTCTACTGTGCACTAGACTTGGGGTGCACGAATTGAAGAAAACCCAGTCCATCTTTGCAAGGAGACAACACGTTAGTGGAGGAGAGATGTAAGTTCCCCATCCAGAATAATCAGACCAGTTGGTGCAGAAGTTATAGGGTGCTGAGGGAGTGACAAGGGAAGGGGACTTGAAGAGAAAGTGTCAGGGAGGTAGATGACAGGTGAGGTTAACACCTGGGGGTGTTAGTTGTCAAGTGGATGAGGGGATGGGAGGGGAGGACATTCCAGATGTGTGGCTGGTCCAATGGGCAGCCACTCAAGGGTTTTCTCTGCCAATTAAGGGTCCCCAGCTGGCCTCCATAGCCCCAGGCTCCTTCCACCCTCCCTCCAGCATGAGTTCTGAGAAGCAAACTGGCTCAGCATTTGCTGTAACCAAACACCATTTTGCTTCAGCAAATTTTCTGATGGAAAAAATAATTCTGTAATGAGGCCCTGTAACAATGATGTGGAGGGGGCGTCCAACCTCCTCTAACTTCACAAACGGAAAGGAGAATCAAGATCAACAGTCCAAGGCTGATTTCTATGAGGCGGAGGTCAGGCATACTTCCTCTCACCAAACTTTTTACCAATTCTGACACTAGCTGTCCCTCCCACGGACCTCTCTTCTTCTCTGCTGTGTTTGATACTTCATAGCAATGGTCACACAGAACTCACAGATCATGCTCACAGTCATGGGGTTTATTAGGGAAGTAACAGGCTACAATTAAGGGTCAGGAATGACTCAGGATACAGTCCTTCAGTCAGGACAGCTTCTCAGTCATGCCCACAGGCAGGCTTCTTCCTGCCCCTTAGCCTCTCAGCCCCTCCGGCGTCTTGGGCTGGCCTGGACTCTTCCCTGCTTGGAAAATAGTATAAAGCTCTTCAGCTCTGCCAATAAGTGCCCGGGGGCACCCCACTCCACCTGGGGTAAGGCGCCTGGGCTTGAAGGCGCTTGAGTCTCTTGCTCCATGGGTTGGCAAGCCTAGCTCAGTTGACAAGTGCCCAGAGGCACCCTACTCCTTCAGGAAACCTCCTACCTGAAGGCCCTCAGCTCTCTTGCTCCGTGGTTCTGCATACCCACTGTAACTGCCTTGCTCTGTGGGCCAGGAAGCCCACAGACAGTAGAACTCCTGGTTCTACTGCCACCACTTCTTTGCCACCACTTCTCATCATTTTGCTCCATCTCCAGTGTTACAACTCTCTCTCTGTCTTCTAAGAGTTTCTTAGCACAGGGACCCAGGTCCAAAGGACATGTTCTGCTCCCAGCTCTTCTTGGTGGTGATGAGGTCCCCCCGTCTGCCTCTGGGATGGCTCATTTTAAGCCTAGTGGGGTGGCAAAACTGACCAGTCCCCTAGTTAGGGTTCTATATGTCTTATTTGCATGGTCCCACGCCAACAAGGATGCCATGAACCTTATTTGCATTATTAGCAATCCCCTTGGTGGGCCACAGTACCTCTTTTGCATACCCCCACTCAGTCATTTGGTGGGAGTTATGAGACCATGGTAATAACAAACAAAATCCATTGCCATCGAATTGATTCTAACTCATAGTGACCCTATAGGATAGAGAGGAACTGCCCCATGGGGTTTCCAAGGAGCAGCTGGTGGATTCAAACTGCCAGCCTTTTGGTTAGCAGCCGAGCTCTTAACCACTGAGCCACCAGGGCTCCATGGTGAGAAAGGCCATATAAAAATGATCCATCGCACTGCAGGCCTCATGTCTGGGATTATCTGGCCCAGTGCATTGCCAGGAGAGTCAGAAATGGAGTAGGGAGATAAGGAGGATCAGCCCAGTCAAAGTGCGAGAGCCTCCTTCACTGTCCCCCCTCCTCCAGGCAGCCTCCCCCGGTTTCGCCTGTATGTAGGCACACATACAGACAGCCCTCCCCCACATGCTATAACCAGCCACCCCACGTTCGCCTCTGAGCACTCAGCTTCTCTCCCACACCCCCAGTAAACAACTATACACAGTCACAGCCACGTACCTTTTGGAGCACACACAGATGCCCAAACTTGTCTACAGTACTTGTTTCTGCACACACTCACACAAATGCGTGAGGCTATTCTGAAGTTTCCTTGGACCATTGCTGCTTCCAACAAGCCCCTGGATGCTGAGGCACAGAAGGATTGGGGGGCCCTGGACACAAAGATTATTCCAGCCTGCCAATTGCCACCGTCTGCCTCTTCCCAGGTTGGGAGGGTACACAGATGCTCCTAGCCATCCCTGGCCATTCACCAAGCCCAGGAGGTCTGGCTGCCCTGCTCTGATCCTGGGCTCACTCGGGGAGGTGGGTGGGGGCATGCCAGGTACTCTCTGTGGCCGGAGCTCAGAGCACATCATATGGGAGGTAGCGGAGGCCAGTGTATTTGGTTCAGAGGGGCCCGAGGGTGAAATCATGTTGCTGTCAGGCTCCGTGGAGATGTAATTGGGTCTGATGGTCCTTGGCTCATCAGCGTTTGTCTTCCACAAACCCCTGCCATGCTGCCCTCTGCTTGCCCAGCTGCCCACAGCCCTGGGCACGACCTCAGCTGGGGACAGACTCTGGAGAGGGAGGAACAAAGGCAGGGGCAGGGCAGAGACCCAGTTCTAGAGCCAGAGGAAGACAGCACGTCAGACACACAGTCACGGACAGGCTCCAGTTTCCAGAATTAAATTTTGACCATGTGGCCTCAGTGCCTATGTCTGCCTTCCTGTCCCTCCCAGCCTCAGAGACCCTTGCTCAGATGTCAGAAGGGAGTGGTGGCATCTCCTGGGCAGGTGCTGACTCGCACACACAACCTGCCGCCTCCCGGAGCAGGCTGCATGCAGGCTGCTGCAATCTGCTGGTTATTTCTGTGCATGAAGGTGTGATGTCACAGGTACAGGGGCTTCCTGGCTCCCAGGGGGAGTGGCAGCTGAGAGACGGGCCGGGCTTGCTGAGCTCAAGTGGACTCACATCAGTGCTGGTGTTTAGGGTCTCCGTCAGCCTCCTCCCTCCATTAGCTTGCTAGTCCTGCAGGAGAGGGGGGCCAAGCACCCCCTGATGTCCCAGTGTGCCCAGACCTGTGCTCGAGTGCTCTGGGGATTCTCAGGATGAGGGTCATCTATGGTGAGGCAGTGGCCAGGGGAGCCGAGGAGGAGGAGGAGAATTTGGACAAGAAGAGGGATGTTCTAGATGGGGGAATTGTACAAGCCAAGGCTTAAAAAACTGAAAAACCAAACCCATTGCTGTCAAGTCAACTCCAGCTCACGGCAGCCCTGTGTATTACAGGACAGAACAGCTCCATAAGGTTTTCTTGGCTATAATCTTCACAGAAGCAGATCACCAGGATTTTCTTCTGTGGCCCCACCAGGTACTTTTGAACTGCCAACCTTTAGGTTAGTAGCAAATTGTTTGTGCTACCCTGGGACCTGAGCTGAGGCTTAGAGGCCAGGATAGCAGCTAACACTTCCAGAGTGCTTACTGTTTGCCAGGCATTTTTCCAAGTGCTTTTGTATGGTTGAATTTCTCTAATTCTCACAACTAAGGCACAGAGAAGTTAAGCAACTTGCTCAAGGTCACACAGCTAGTAAGTGGCTGGGATTTGAACCCAGACAATCTAGCTTCCAGAGACCACACTTGTAGCCACTCTGCTTTGCTGTGTGTGAAGAAGTCACCTGGGTGGAGGGAGCGTATAGAGCAGGGGGAGCTGGCAAGGTAGGGGGAGTGGAGGAGGTGTTGCAAAGGGCCTTAAATGCCAAAGAGAGGATTTGAGAGTTGATCTGATGGGTGATAGGGTGGTAGGAGGTGACAGCCCCTGCATGTCATCTGTACCCCTTCCCTACCTATACCACCCCCTCCCTCAGCTCCTACCAGTTCAGAGGAGGAGAAGGGGATATTGGAGGCCATCTGAGATACCTATTGCTTTGTCTGTCCAGCCCCTCTCCTTGCTTATTCTGGTGATGAAATAACATTTCCCAGGGACCTGCCAATCACACAACAGGCCCTGCCCACAGAGATAGGCCCATGACCCAAGCCTGGCCAATCAACATCTTTCCCTGGGATTTTAAAACTCAGAACCCAGGGAGGAAAGCCTCTTTTCTCTGCAAGGAGCGCTGGGCAGAGGGGAGCCCTGGAGCAGCCTATCAGTAAGATGCTGGCCTCGTAGAGAAGGCTGGCTGGAGAAAAGGAGGCTGACTGTCACAGGAAGCGTACGAATCTCACTTCCAGCCTTGCTGCTCCCCTTCCTTTCTCACCATTTGGTTTGGTGATGCAGTAACCTCCACTTTGTGCCTAACTCAAATTGGGAAAGATAGTGCCTCGCAGGCTCTGGAGAAGGGACCTTTGAGGGGCTCTAATGCAGGCTCCATGCAGAAGCTGGGGCCTCTGGCAGGTGCCCACTCACTGTCTCCAGACACAGAGCTCACTGGGCATGCTCTGTGTTCAGGCTTGGCCTGGAAAACGCTGGGGTCAAGGATGGATCGGGCAGAGTCTGTGCCCCTGGGGTTCAGACCCAGCACCGAACATAGCAGAATAGAGCTGAACTGGGCAGAGGAGCCACCCCACCATGGGAACTGGGCCAAGAGCACCATACCCCAAGCCCAGTTCCATGCAAGCCTCTGAGGCCAGTGGGGAGACTAGACCCACAGCTCCAGGTCCACCTGGTCTGGCCTGCTGGCCAGGAACCTATACCTGCCCTGGCACAGGGAGAGTCTGTCTTATCTCTGAATGGACAAGCTGCCTGGGCGGGGCCCAGCAGACACTGCTTCCTGGTTTTCCTGTGGGGTTGATCTCCAACCCTGGCCACCACCCCAGCAGCAGGCCTTCCTCCAGACCATTGGGAAGTTCTTGAAAAATAGCAACAGCACAGCAAAGCCTCAACACAGAATGATTGTTACTGCAGTTCCTTTCCCTGGAGACAGTCCTTCCTCCCCGGGATTCCAGCCAGCTTGCACTCTGGCCCCTGCATCCCAGGTGGCTGTGCTGATGTTGGCAGATGCCTACTCCAGGCCGACGGGGGCCAGTTGCCCAGTTAGGCCCTCACCTTCTGCTGTATTCCTGCACTCTCTGTTCCATTCCAGGTGTCTGACTGGTTTCCTTTCTCCTGGAGCCCTGGTGGCCCAGCGGTTAAGAGCTCAGCTACTAACCAAAAGGTCAGCAGTTCAAATCCACCAGCCGCTTCTTGGAAACTCTGTAGGGCAGTTCTACTCTGTCCTGTAGGGTCTCTATGAGTCAGAATTGACTAGATGGCAATGGATTTGGTTTTTGATTTTGGTGTCTCTCTGGACGATGGTCTTCTGGGACAGACGCTAGAATTAACTAGACAGCAACGGGTTTGGTTTTGGTTTTGGTGTCTTTCTGGATGATAGTTTTCTGGGACAGACGCTAGAATAAAATGACAGGAATACCAAGCCCGGGCAGCTCCATTTCTCTGGTCAGCTGCCACACTGGGCCCTCTCTTTCCCCACTTAAAAAGAGTTATGAAAAAAAGTGTCTCCTAAATCCTGGAGAATTTGGACTTGGTGATGGTTCATGGAAATTCAGTCCTGTTGTTTTCTGTGCTGGGACTCCACCAGGAAGACGCTCAGAGAGGGGAGAGGCAGTCCATGTGTGTGTGCTCATGTGGGTACACAGTGTGTGTACACGCTCAGGCTTGGCCACACCTGCCCAGGGCTTCTGCTCATGGCAAGGGCTGGTCTTCAGCAAAGCTACCAAGTTTGAGGATTCTGAGGCTGGTACCTCCACCCCATCACAAGCCCTGGGCCTGGCCCTCACCCCCTTCCTAGCCAGTCCATCAGACCTTTCTGTCTGTACTGTTTCCCTGCCAGATGCCTCTCTTGATGGACAGCTGGCCAGTTTTGACTTCTGTTCGGGGGTTATAAAGAACACCGTTTAGAAACAATGTTTTCCTTAAAGCCTTATCAGCCAGGTCTGATACTTCCCACAGTCCCCAGAAGTTATGTCCTTTTCTTTTTTAGTAAGGAAAAAAAAAAAAAACAAGAATATCTGCACCTTATCTATTAAATAACTTAAACTCTGTGGTGTGCAGCTCCAGGCTTTCCCCAGCCTGGTCCCAGTTCCTCTTTCCTGCCCATCAGACCTTTGTGGACCCTCCTCTCTCCCTAGACAGGGAGGTAAGGGGTGGGAGGAGGTGGCCCGAGCCATGGGAGGTCTGTGACTTGGGGTTCTTGGATTCCAGTCTGATTTCTGCCAATAACTAGGTGTGTGACTTTGGGCAAGTCCCTGCCTCTCTCTGGACCTCAGCTTTCCTATCTGTAAACTGGGTGCATTGGACAACATCAATGGCTCTCAGCCTGAGGGTCTGTCAGAACCTCCAATGGTGGCTTTTGAGATCTGAAAAAAGCTCATTTCTTTCATGGAGGCTCTGATTTGTTTTAAATCATATCGAATTTATTTAGAAATGTCACCCACCATCAAAGGGGAATATGAGATTTTTCTATCAAAGAGACGCAGGAGCAGGGTTGAGGAGCAGCAGACGAGAAGACCTGTGAGCGTCGTCCCAGTCCTGTCTGTGCAGTTCTAACTGCCATGTGCCGAGGAGAATACATGTTAATTTAATGTCAACTGAAGCAAAACACAATCAAGGAGTGAGATCTATTTCCACCAGACAAAACTGATCCCAGGCACATGGTCTTGAGGCGCGCCTTTGGGTAAAGTGTTGTCCGATCTGTGAGGGATTTTAGTTCAGGCTGTTGAGAGCCAGGCCCCTGCTTTGGCGCTGGGGCACCGCCATCACGAGCCTTCAATTACCACTGGCTCCTGGTTCCATGGTGGCCCCAGAGTCACGACAGATGGAGCCCAGGTCAGGCTGGCAGACTGGCTGGAAAGGACATGGCCCAGGTCTCCTGAGCACCATGCCCAGGACGCCACACCGCTGCCTCAATGCTCCCAGGTGACCCAGGAACAGGAGGCGGGCCCTCCCGTTCCTGCCCAGCTTACATCCGTCACCCACCCTCACTGTGGGAGAGGGTCACCTCTCAGGCTGTTCCAGACAAGCCAGTGGAGCCACTGGGCCTGTTGGCTCCACTTAGCTGCCTCTTACAGTTTGCTTCCTCCATACCTACCTCATCCCTGCCTGCAGCCTCACAGCCTCCAGGTGGCGGGAGGGTGGGGGAGGCTTTGGGGTCAGACACACCCGTTGCCGTTGATTCCTGCTCATGGTGGCCCCACATGTGACAGAGTAGAACTGTTCCATAGAGTTTTCTTGGTGGTGATCTTTATGGAAGCAGATTGCCAGGCCTTTCTTCCATGGTGCTGCTGGGTGGTTCAAACTGCCAAACTTTAAGTTACCAGTTAAGTGCAAACTATTGTGCCATCCAGGGACCTTGGGGTGAGACATGCTTGAGCTTAAACCCTGGCTCTGCCATTTACCAGCCGAGTTTGCTTGGGCAAGTGACTTCACCTCTCTGACTTGGTTTTGTCATTTGTAAAATGGAGACAACACTCCTGGGTATAAGGGTAAAGGAGAGGGTGGAGCTGGACCCAGTAAACAGCTACCCTGCTGCTGCTGGGGTAGAAATTCTGAAGAGAGCTCTTGGAGCATGTATCTGTTTGCCACGAAAGCTAGAATAGAGAAGCCAGGAGGCAGAGGTGTCCAGAGAGGCTGGGCTGGGCCGTGTGCAGCTGAATGAACCGGAAACAAAAGCCATAAATTGGCAGCAGGAGAGAAGGAAGGAGGCGATATTAAGCCTAAATGTCTTTTGGTGGCTGTTACGGGTTGAATGATGCTCCACCAAAAGATATGTTGAAGTCCTCACCCCTGGTACGTGTAAGTATGACCTCGTTTGGAAGTAGGGTCTTTGAAGATGTCATCAGTTGACGTGAGGTCATGCTAGAGTGGGGTGAGTCCCAATCCAACCTGAGTGGCGTCCTTATAAATGAGGAGAGATGCAGAGAGAGACACAGAGGGAAGAACGCCACGAGAAGACAGAGGCAGAATTGGAGAGATACATCTCCAAGCCAAGGGGTGCCAAGGCTTGTTGGCCATCACCAGAAGCTAGGAAAGAAGCATAGAATAGATTCTCCCTCAGAGACCTCAGAAGAAGTCAACATGCCTGATACTCTCGTTTGGACTTCTAGCCTGCAGAACTGTGAAGGAACCCCCCTTTTACAGCACTTAAGGAAACAAATGCAGAGGCCTACAAGGCCCTATAGGGTCTGCCCTGCCCACATCCCTCGCCCTTTCTCCCCGCACCTCCAAGCCTGTGGTGCCCAGCCGCACTGGCCTTTTTTTCATTCCTCCAGGGAGCCTTTGCACATGCTCCCCCACCCCCCATCTTAGCTAATCTGCTACCGGGGAGGCTCTTCCACCACTCACCTCACTCGGGCAGACCAGGGGGCCTGGATGATGAGCAGGGCTGGCCTGGTTACCCCTTGTAAATAGAGGAGGTAGATATACAAAAGGCAAACTGAGGCCGGGGGGTGGGAAGGGATTTGCCAGCACCCTCACAGTATGACGGTGGCAGGCTGGAGCTGTGGTCCAGCCCCCTTCTGCCCAGGCCTGGATTTTCTCTTGGGATTCAGAACGGTGAGAGCCACTGCTGGTTGTGGAAATCTATCGAGGCCAGCACAGGAGTGGCTGCTTCTGGAAAGGATGGTCCAGAGAGGGGCCTTGGGCTCTGGAGAACAGCTATGAGGCCTGACCCCCAGCGCCTACCTACACCTTGTTTTCTCTGAGTAGCAGCAGGGCTGGGAAGCAGGAGAAGAAAGTGGGTCAGGCCTGGCATTCTCCATACCCTCTGCCAGCAGCCTGGGTCCAGGCCTGCCTCTGCTGGCCCCACCATTATCCACACCAACATACCAGGCTGTCTCCTTTCTCTCAGGGAGAGTATTTGAAGTCCTATTCCAGACCAAGTGCCCAGCAACCTGAAGGTGGCCAAGCTGTCCCATCCCCATCACAGTGCTTGCCTCAGCTACCGTACCATGGGGGTGGGGGAGACTGAGCTCAGAGCGTGAGGTCTGGTTAGGCTGCAGTGGTCTAGGCAGCTACCTCTCAGGACAAGGCAGGTAGAGCTGGCACCTGAAAGGTGAAGGGAATTTGTAGAGGTAGGTAGTAACAGGGAAGGGCATTCCAGGGGGAGGGAGATGGCAAGGGAAGGTGAGGAGGTGATAGTGGAGTCCAGGCTGGGCCTTCTTTGGAGGAGGGTGGGGGAGGAACAGCAGGGAGGAGGAAGGACCCTCAGCCCAAGGTGGCACAGGAGGAAAGCCCAGCTGTCTGTGCAGAGCATAAGAGACAGGCCAAGAACAGGGCTTAGTCTTTAGGGAAGGAAAAGGATCATGTTGACCTTGTGGAGCTGGGTGGGGACATGGACACAGCTCCCAGCTCCCTGTAAACGCACTCCCTGCTTCTTTCTCCTGGGCTACCCTCCAGGGCTGCCAGCCCGCTCTCTTCCTGGGCCTGCAGTCTCTCTTCTCCCCAGTGAGGACTCTGATGCTGGGCTCAGCTCCTTTATAGGGGTGGGTGAGTCCATGAAGGTGCTGCCTGAAAGGGGGCTCAGAGGCAGGTGCAGGGGTGGGGTAGAGAGACAGGTTCCTAGGCAGGGTCTGGGCTCAGAGCCCACCTCTGCATTCTCTGTCTCCTGGCTTAGTAAAGCAGCCCAGGGCTTGGGCTCCTCCCCTGACAACCCCCAGAATGCAATCTCCTCCCAAGGCTGCACCAGCCTGGGGCTCCGGGGCCTCAGAGTGGCGGGTGGAAGCAGCTGGTCTGCCTCAGCTGCTCCAGAAACGAGGCTCCTGTCCCAGGGGCCAGGCCCATGTGGTCTCCATCTTGATTTCTCTTTGTTTCTCTGCCTCTGGCTTTCTCTCCTTTGCCTCTATCTCTCTTGGTATCTGCCGTCTTCTCTTTTCTTATCTTCCTCCCGAACCGTTGAAATCCCTATAAATCTGCTGTCAATCTCTTGGTGTCTCTCTCCTTCCCTTTTTAAAGCTTTTTCCCACTCTCTCCCTTAACTCCGACTCTCCACACCCAGTTAGCTCTGTGCCTGCTGCACTTTTCTCCAAAGCAGTCCTTATAGCCGTGCCCTTCTGTCCATGCTCTTAGTTACCACCATTGTTCAGATGCCCATGGCCTTCAATGGCTCCAAAACTCTGCAAATGGCTCCTGTTTCTTCCTTAACACCATTGCCGAAGTATTTTCTCTAAATCCATTTCTACCCTGTCTTTCTAGGGGTCAAACAGTGAGCATGGCTGCCTGGTGCTTCAGGAGCAAACCACTCATCTTGGTCCTCAGACCCCCTGCCCTCTGGGTCCCCCTCAGCAAAACTAGGAGCAAGAAAGAGGTAGACATACGGCCTGTCAGAGGTAGGGGCTGCATATAGATGAGGGGTCTTAGGGACTGGACCTGGTTCAGGGGGACTTGACCCGAGTCTGCTGGAGGAGGCATTGTTGGGATGAGAGGCAGAATTGTAGCTGGAAAGAGCTAGGAAGTAAAAGGGTCAAAGGGACAGAAGTCGTGGAACCAGGAGGTTGGGTCAGATGTCCGTAGATGAACCCTTCCGTGTACTGTCCTGGTTTGATCACCAAAGAGGTTTTCGTCGCTGTCAGCTGCCAGGATGGGCCAAGACAGAGTGGCAGGTGTGGGCGTAAGGACACCGTGGTCAAGACCAGGAGAATTCAGGTGGAAGACAGGGATTTCAGCACCTAAAGCTGCTCTCTAGGGCCAGCGAGGATAACACCCTGCACCCCTGGGCACCCACTGAGTGTATTTTGAAGGTGTGGAAGGAGGAGCCAGAGTGGCTAAATTGTTCTTCTAAAAAGAAGAGGAATTTGGGGTGGGGTGGTTAGGTCATGGAGGAGAAGACAGGAACCATGGAGCCTGGGGTTGGAGTGAGGAGACAAAAGACAGAACTTGTTGGAGTTTGGGTGGCCAAGAAGAACCTCTCGAGAAATGTCCAAGAAGGACATTTGAATTGCTTCTAAGAGGTTTGGAATGTAGACTCCTCTTAACTGCCCTATAAAGTCTTTAGTATATATATCTCATTCACACTCATATAGGAGTGGATTCCTTGAGGGAACTTGAAGGGAGGTTGGGTTTCTCATAAGGGCCTTTGTGATGGGGCAGAGATAGGCACTGAAGGTGTAAACCCAGGAGGAGAAGGGGCTTATGAGATGGAAAGCCCTGGGAATTCCCAGGAGCCCCCACTGGACACCTTTTGTGGTTGGGGGACTTGAGAACAAAGCAGTGTATAGTCTGCCATTCATTCTAGTTAGAAATGGGTGGTCCTTGACCTTAAAGGAGAGTGTAGATGTGTGTAATGTGTGTGTAGGGGGCGGGCATGCGTCTGAGCTGAGAAACTGCATTGGGACCCCAGGCCCACAGAGATGAAGCTTGACCAAAGATCAGTGGAAGCTCTCTGCCCCCTCTGTACCTAGAGAAGTTGCTGCTGGACCATCACTGCCTCTGACTGGGACTCCACTAGCCTGCCAAGCTGCCCATAGCCCTGCAAGAGTTTGGGAAGTTCAGTTGAGGATCATGGGATGTCTTGACAGGCCCGGAAGGCTGTCTGGTTTCTCACTGTGAAGCAATAGCACCAGGACTGACCCACGCACTGGACATAAAACCCTGGGGTTCTTGGTTATATCATAGGCGGGAGGGTCCAGGAAAGTAAAAGACAGTCAATGAGAGCAGAAAGGGAGTATCACTTAATTTCATTAGTAAAACAATGTAATCTCTTTTTGCTTTCCTAACCGGCAAAGAAGACATATCGATGCCTCAACTCAGACTTTACTAGAAGCTGTGTGCTCTTAGCCAGGGAGAGGAGACTCTACATCCCTGATTCAAGAACCCATGTGGTCCTTGGGCCAGCACAATGTGACTATCAAGTCAGAGTATTGAGTCTGATCTTTCTGATGTTTTCTGCAGGTTTCCAGAACTTTAAATGGGGTTTTGCAATGTAAGGTTTTCACAGCTGTAAGGCCTGGTCTGTCTTTGCCAGGGCATACCAGGTGTGCTCAACACTTTGACCAAAGAAACACAAGAATGTTTACATTGGACAATTATCCGTGGCCATGACGATGTTGCCAAACCAGGCTTGGGATAATGGCCTCCTCTATCCTCAAAACATGCTCTAGGCCTGGTTGGACCACAACACAGGCTACCAGCAGCCCTAGACAAAGCTAACTTAGCCCAGGCAAAAATATGGTAATGCTTCTCGTATGCACAGGCAGTGCCAAGAGGAAGCAGGAAGCTGGATCAGATGATCCTAGGTGACCCCTTTCTTGTCCCTCCCTAGTTTGATTACTAAGGAGGTTTTTGTGGATGTTGGCTGCCAGGCGTAAAAAAACTAAATTGGAGTTACATTCAGAAACATTGATCTATATTTACCAAGCACTCATTGTGTTTTAGACTTAGTGCTAGACACTGGGATTCAATACCAAATAAAATAATCACGGTCCTTGGATTAAGTTTAATCATATGAAATTACTCATTTTGTAGGTCAAAATGGTCAAATATTGGAAATGTCATATGGCTCAACCTAGTACTCAAGAAGGTCATATACAGGTGAGGGAGACAGAGAGGTAAAAAGTCACTTACTAGCTACTGTGACAAGCTTTGTTGAGAGTTAGTGTAGGGAGCTATAGAAATCCCAGAGGAGTGAACCTCAGCAGGGCGTTATAGAAGGTTTCCCAGAGAAGATGGCATCAGTAAGTGCTGAAGGATGGGAAAGAGATAGCCAGGCAAGAATGAAGGTGGCAGGGAAGACAAGGAAGATGTTCAGTGCGTAAGACTATTGGGAAGAGGAAATAGCCTGCAGAAATGCTCAGAGATGAGAGAGAACATGGCATATTTAAGGACCTGATGAAGTTCACTGTGGCTGGTGTACTGAGTTCCAGAAGGGTACTGGTGAAAGATGAAACTTGAGAAGTAAGCAGAGCAGGATAATAAAGGGCCTCCTAACCCATGCTAAAGAAACCCTGGTTGCTCAGTGGTTAAGTGCTCTGCTGCTAACCGAAAGATCTGTGATTCCGACCCACCAGCTGCTCCGTGGGAGAAAGATGTGGCAATCTGCTTCTGTAAAGATTTACAGCCTTGGAAACCCTATGGGGCAGTTCTATTCTGTCCTATAGGGTCACTATGAGTCAGAATTGACTCAGCAGCAATGGGTTGGGTTTGGCTTTAACCCATGTTAAGGACACTGGATTAGACTTCATCTTGAGGGTAATAGGGAGCCATTGAACGTTCTAAACAGGGGAATACAGTGATTAGATTTGTATTTTAGGAAGATTATTCTAGACAACGGAGTGAAGGCAACAGATCAAAGAAGAAGACTTTGGAAGTGGGAGGGGCAGTTATGGTCTCAGAGTAAGAGATGGTAGTGGGCTGGACCTAGGCAATGATGGTCTATGGAGAGGAAGAGCAAGAATGATTGGAATGAGGGATGACTTAAAGTCTTCTATTCTTTGGTGGCTAGAAGAATAAGCCATTACTCCTCTTCAAGCAGACTCCTGGGTGGAGCCTGCAACCTTTTCCCATACAATTCAGTCTGCTGTCAGGAAGAACATCTAAGAGAATGGATTGTATTGGGCTGGAGCTGTGAAGGAAAGCACATGGATGGGCTTGGGGTCAACAGAACTCAGCCCTCTTGGAAGCAGGAAGCCCTATTGCTTCCTTCTCCAAGTCCCCAGTCCAGCCATGGCCTGTGACCTCATGCCTTGCCTCAGATGTTCTCATCTGAGCCTCCTTCTTGCCTATCTGCCTCTGACCCTGGGGTTCCTGCTTTTTCCCATCTGAACAAGTGCAGCCACACCTTATGCTTGTGCTGACTCAGTCAAGGCTCCTGATCATCTGATGTAGTCCACCCCATGAAGAGGTCCTGGGCCTTCCCATGACCCCTCTTATGTCACACTCCTGCCTCTAACTCAGCCACTTTTCCTTTGCTTTTAGGCATCTGTTGGCTCTGAATGTCCTGCGTTCAAGGAGAGGTAGTACCTGGTGGAGCCAAGAGCGGTTTGAGTCATAAACTGCGGCTTCCTTACTCTGGGAATGGGTTGAGCTCTCCACCTTCTGGAAAGTCCATCCAGATCCAAGCTCTGAGACGAAGTCTAAGGGCCCATGCCCTGGCTCTCTGCTCCCAGAGGTATGAGCCCTATCTCCCAGCTCTTCTTAAGCACATGCCCCATGAACTCTACGGTTCTTTCTTCTGTTCTTGGTCCAAATCAGCATAAATGTCCCCCCGCCCCCACCGCATGCTCTATCCTTGCTCATTGTGGGAGAGGAATATGAATGGAGGGGAAGCTTCTTTAGCTCTGGGGATGGGGAGACAGGGACCACACATCTTACAGCCAGCCCTCTCCCCCACAGTTTCAGTACTCTGCCTCCATGGATTAACAAAGACGAGCTCAGGCCTGTAGAACATACAGCTTGCCAGTTTTGTTTCCAGGTGAAGCCATGAAAAGAAGGTGGAGGGGAATTACGTGCAGAGGGAGAGGCTCCAGGAGGAGGTGGATGCCACTGAGTACCCAGTGCTCCCTGATGTTTTCCTCATGAAGCAGGTGATTATCTGCGAGGACGCCTTTGGCTTGAGGTAAGAGAAAGCTCTGGCTTGACTGGCTAAACGATAAGAGGTTATAGTACCCCACAAAACAAGAAGTCCAAAGGTGGGGTGCGCTCCAGAGGCTCCAGGAGCAGCTCAGGCTCGGCTTTTCTTGGCTTCACTCCATTATTGTGAGAGAGGTCAACTCTTCCTGTATGCTCCTTTTTTATTTTATTTTTATCAGTATGGCGTTGTTATCCACACCCCTGCCGCAGCAGCCTTTCTCTTATATCTATCTCACTGGCCAGAATTGTTCAAATATCCTTTTCTAAGCCAACAATTGGCAAAGAAAATGAGACCTCTACGATTGCCTCAGTGAAACTCACTGCTTTGTAGAGGATGGTGCCCCTGGACACAATCTGGGTTCTGTTAAATGTGAGAAGTGATTGGTGGGTGGGAGGAATATTGGGTGGGTAATCAACAATGCCTGCTACAGGTGGTGAGGTTGAAACCATTCTTGACTCTTTCTCTGCATTGCTTGGGAAGAAAAGGCAATTTTTTTTTTAACAGTGAGAAAGAAAGGGATGAGAATCACGGCAGGTCAGGGGCTGAGCTGGACATTTGGACTCAGAGTTAGTCCCACCTGTACTTTCTGCTTCTCACAGCACTTTTCAGTCCAATGTCTCGTTCGATAATCATAATGACCCTGTGAGCAAGGCAGGGAAGTGATTATTCTCTCCATTTGACAGGTGGGGAAGAGGAGACACAAAGAGCCAAAGTGACTTGTCCAAGATCGCTTCTGGGCACTACTTTCAGTCACACACCTAGACACGCCCGCATATAGTTGTGGTTTAGTTTTAGACCTAGGAAAAAGGTTCATTCTCGCTGCTACAGGGTCCCATGGGCCTGCCTGTGGAGTCAAGTGTCCAAGGACTCAAGACACTTCTCAGGATACTCACATTGTTTCTCCTCTACCTTGTGGAAGGAAATGCTTGGAAAGATCTCCTTCCCTACGCTGATCACAGGCTTTCTCTATTATGGAAAAAAGATGCTTCTTAAACTAACCTTGCCTTCCTTGGGGAGAGATGTTGTCCTTGGTCTTGGTCTCTGTTTTCCACCATCTGTTCTCCTTCACTCCTTCCCTTCTCAGCTTCCAGGCTGAGTTCTTAAGCCAAGATCTGGAAAGATTATGGTAACTACAGTCCACCCTAGTATCACCCTTGCACCAAGGAATTCGTCTATGTTAGGGGAAAACAAAAGCCAAACCAGTCTCTGCTGAGTTGATTCTGACTCACAGCAAGGTAGAGATGAATTAAAAAATGATTCACGGGCTCCAGACACATGCTCTCATGTGGCTCCATTGGCTTAGCACAAGTCTACAGAACTAAGCAGTCATATCTACATTCTCTAGTTTAGGGGTTAGCAAACTATGACCCGCAGCCAAATTCAACCCACTGTCTGTTTTTGTAAGTAAAGTTTTATTTAAACACAGCCACATTTATTTATTTATTGTCTGTGGGTGCTTTTGCCCTACAACAGCAGAGTTGAGCAGTTGCAGCAGAGACTGTATGGTCCAGAAAGCCTAAAATATTTACAAACTGACTCTTTACAGAAGAAAAAAAAAAAGGTAATCCTTCTCTAATTTATTCCCTTTTGGGTAAAGATTTTAGTTCAGAGCACAGTCCCATATTTTTGATAATTCCCTTTATCTTATCTTTTCCCCCAACCCAGGATGGGGTCTCTCCCCAGCTTCCTCAGTTCTGGGAGAAGCAGTTTTCGTTCCTGTCTTGACTTTAGGGCCATCTCACCTCTTTAAATTCAAACTGCTCTAAGGGAATACTAATTCAGTTCTATCTTTGTTTCCCAAACCCTCTCATCTTCAGCACACATCCTTCTGTTCCACTTCTTTGAGCCAAGCCACCAGTGTAGACAACATCAGCAGCTAACCAGTTAAACCAGTGCTCACTCCTAGGAGACTCAAACTTCTTTATAACCATTCTCAGTGTGTTGGAACTCTTTGAGTTGCAAATTAGCTTAATTAAAAAAAAAAAAAGAAAATCTGCTGAAAATCCAGAAATAGATCTTAC
The DNA here is from genome assembly GCF_030014295.1 of Loxodonta africana. Classification (NCBI taxonomy): domain Eukaryota; kingdom Metazoa; phylum Chordata; class Mammalia; order Proboscidea; family Elephantidae; genus Loxodonta; species Loxodonta africana. The sequence continues at coordinate 42,096,983 of NC_087354.1, read as the reverse complement.
TGAGCCCAGAACTCAGATAATGTGATGTTTTATCTTATGCTCTCAACATCTTCAGGAGAGAGAGAGAAGATCCCTTAGTTTTAACAGAAGAGCCCAGAGCTGAGTCTCAGTGGCTTGGGTGGGATCACATGATCATCTCTGAGCCAATCACAGTGGCCAAAGGAGTGGACTATTGTGATTGGCCAGGCCTGGGCTAGGTGGTAGTGTGGGTGTTGTGTAGGCAACCTCACTGGATAGATAGATTGAGAGCAGCTAAGGAGTGTTTCAGGAAGGAGAATGCCTTACCAGACCGAAGGTGGGTGGATGCTGGTCACATAAGGACAATGAAAAAACATCTCACCCCACCTGCTGCTTTTGTATTAATTCTTCCTCATTGATTTTCATGTTCTCCTTCTCTACTATCTCCTCGAGAGGCTATAACAATGTCCAAGTCTCTCCTAGCGGGCACAAGAAAGCCTGTGCTTCCTAGGACAGAACATAATATCCCTCTTGCCTGCTGCTCCAGCCTTACCTCTCACCCTCCTCTTTCTCTCGTAAGCTCTGGCGGTGCTGAGCTTCCTCTAGCAGTTCCCCGAATGTCCCAGGTCTTCATTGTGTCTTTGCACTCCATTCCCTATACCTTTTTCACTTTGTCTGCATGGCACACTTCTCCTGATTCTCTGCCCAGATCAAGAATGCCTTCCTTTGGGAAGCCCCCTCTCCACCTCCAGGACAGAAGAAAATATCTTCTCAACTGTGCTATCACTATCCCTCCGCCAATGTCCCACTGTCCTGATCCTGCATTTAGCCCACTGTGTCAGTTACCCAGTGCTGCCATAACAAACAAACACCACAAGTGGGTGGCTTTATAGAACATTAATTTATTTTCTCACGGTTTTGGAAGCTAAAAGTCCCAATCAGGGCCTCTGCCTTGTTGATTCCTCCTGTGTGCCCCTTTCCTAGTTTCGTATCTGTGGCAATCCTTGGTGTTCCTTGGCTTGTAGGTGGGAAGTCACATGGCATCCATCTTTCCCTTGTCTGTATGTCTCTTCTGCTTTTTTTATAAGACACCACTCAGAGTGATTAGCTTTAGGATCCACCCTACTCTGGTGTATCTTCATTAACACAACAAAAGAAAACCCCTATTTCCAAATAAGGTTCTGTTTATAGGTACAGGGGTTAGGACTTCCACATTTTTTTTCTAGGGGACACAATTTAATCTGTAACACCCACAGAGTTAAAGGCATTGACTGTTTATCTCTGTCTTCTCTTTTATTCTGTGAGGTCCTCAAGGGCAGAGACATTTTCTGGAAATGATTTTTGGACTTGGTGTGGCTCCTCCAACTCCAGGCTTACGGCAGTGCCAGTTCTTCTAAAATCGCATAGGATTAACAGGAGACCACAGGCTTAAAATGGGCATGAAGCCAATTAAATGCATTGTTAATTAATCGAGCAGATGCATATTGAACCCTTTATATGTTAAGCACGATGCTAAGCAGTGGGACCATGGACGTGATTCAGGCACATCCCCAACCTTAGGACTCACCATGTGGTAAAGAAATGAAGATGGCTGAGCTGTTTGTCTTTTCATCTCTCTCTCTCTCCAGCACCTAACCTAGTACCTGACACATAGTCAATGTTTAATAAACAGTTGCTGAACAAATAAATGAGTAAGTGAAAGAACTAATGCTACGAAAGTTGCTGTCAGAGTATAGAGTAAGAAAAGAGAGCAAGGGGGCATCGTTTTGTCATCTCTCATTTACTGATGGTGCAAAATCCTGCGCCAGTCACTGGGGATACAGAGAGAAGGGGCATTTGCCCCCTGTTCTCAAAGATCTCACAGCCCAGGGCATTAGACCAGATGAAAAAAATCAATGCTTACAAGATAGTGTGAGAATTACCAAGCAGAGATACGCTGAGAGCTATGATAAGAAAACATGATCGAAGAGTGCAAGGAGGGAAAGCCAATGAATTACTTGGCTTTCATAATGATACCCCTATGTACTCAGCCCTTGCCTGGAGTTTTTGTGGGAGCCGCAAGAAAATACTAATCCTTTCCCTCAAGGAGATCATAATCAATGGGGGGAGGAATAAACACTATACAAAGAGTCAAAACATTGGACAATGCGTGATCACCTGATAAAGTTATGGCAAAGAAAATCAAAAAAGAGAAAACTCAGACCCACAGTGGGCCCAGGTTGTCAGGAAGGGCTTCCTGGAGGAGACACATTCTGGAAGAGGCACTCTGGGGACTGTAGTTCTCAGAGGGTCTCAAATGCCAGGCTGAGAACATGTTACACATTGATCTTCTACTCTGTAGGTAGCAAGGAGTCGTGGAAGTGTATCGAGCAGGGGAGGAACATGACAAGATAAAAATTTTAGAAAAGTTACTCTGGGACATAATATAGAGAATAAAGGAGGGAGATGGGGATTCAAGACAGGATAGAGAGGGACCTGCTAAGAGGCTTTGCCATAGTGCCAGTAAAAGACTATGACGGCCTCAGGCTCGTCAGTTGAGACAACCTGGCTCCCGGTAGTTGGAAGGCTATTGAATCCGTTCCTTTCCCTCAGTTCATGATCAAGTGAAGGATTCTTGGAATTTCCAATTCACTCATTCATTCAACAAATATTCGTTGTGCTAGACACGGATCTAAGTACTGGGGATAAACTGTGAACAAAATAGACAACATCCCCTGCCTTCACGGAGCTTCCATTCTATTGTTGTAGATGGCTCCCAGGGAGAGAAGGAAGCTGGCACCAGAGTTGGGGTGGTACATCTAGGGGGTGCGTCTTGGCAGGCAGCCAGCTGCTCTCCCCACACTCTCTCCCACAGCCCCCTTGGCTAATAAGCCATGTGCTTCTTCCCTTTTATCCCATTTAATCCTGATCCCCAGCAGAGCCTAATGAGGTCGATGGCGGTGCCCATTATACAATGATAATGTGTGCGCAAGCGCTCCCTGGGGTGCCACTGGCAAAGGCTTCCCTTGGAGGGTACTGAGGCAGGGGGGCAGCTGTGGGAAGATGCTGCTGCAGATCAGGCAGGGAGTTTGTGGGGAGGCCCAGTCCTGGGCAGGGGGAGGCCTCCTCGATGCCTGAGTTGGCCCAGCGGCACCTGGGGAGGGCTGCACATTGCACCTAAATCAACGCTGACAGCCACCGAATGCTAATCCGACTCAGACATCAGGATCTAAGACAATAACTGCGATGCAGAAAATACACAAAATAACCAGGCAGCCTTTGTAATTAACTTCCGCTCCTTTCCAGCAGTCATTTGGAGTTAATGGCTTCTTAATTCTGTGCTCATTTGGTGACTTTAATTTCCAATTAATTTTGCCGATTTTCCTCCGAGGTGCTCATGGTGTGATAGAAATTCCTGCATGGTGAATTCATAGGCTCCTGTGGGGAGGGGATAGAGAGCGAGGGGCTGGGGTCAAGCTACCACCAAAAGGCGAGGCCTCTGCCTGAGGACCTTTTATACGTTTATATTTATATATATGTTAGTGCCTCCTGGGTCCATGCAGCTAGAGGGTCCTTGGGAGAGTCCCCATCTAGGACAGGGCTGGCGAGAGCTGAAAAAGCGGTGCAGGGGTTTGGGGTGTCCTTTGATTTCTCTAGCTCTTGGTAAGAACTTTGATTTTTGGCCAGGGGTGCAGTAGGGGAGGAAGTCCAGTCTGCTGGAAGTAGAAGGGAAGTGCCAGGATCAAGGACAATGCCCTCCCTTCTGCAAAGCAAAGGATAATTTGAGAGGTCCCTGGTTGTCGCAAATGGTTTGCTCTCAACTACTACCCTAAAGGTTGGCAGTTTGAACCCACTGTTGGCACTGTGGAAGAAAGGCCTGGCAATCTGCATTTGTAAGGATTACAGCCAGGAAATCCCTATGGAGCTGTTCTACTCTGTAACACATGGAGTTGCCACGAGTTGGAATAGACTCGATGGCAACAGGCCTGGTTTGGTTAGTGTTCACGCTGAAGTCTGTGGGTGGTATAAATGATTAAGCACTGGGCTATTAACCCAAAGGTTGGCAGTTTGAACCCACCCAGAGGTACCTGGGAAGAAAGGTCTGGAGATCCGCTTCTGGAAAGTCGCAGCCATGAAAACTCTGTGGAGTGCAGTTCTACACTGACACATACGGGGTCGCCAAGACTCAACAGCAACTGGAATGCTCACACTTTGCTGGACCTGTGCACCCATCACCCAGCTGCAGCAAGTGTCTGCTCCACTTGCTAACAGCTTTCAGCTGCCCTCTGCTCTGGAGAACTGCCTTTGGCTAATGGGATTCACCTCTTCTGGAAGGTTATACTCTCCCCACATGGGGTGTCCCATGGAAAAGCACTGAGTGGATATAGGCAAAGGCTGCCCTTCACCCCCGCTGCCTGCCTTTGCCTCAAGGTGACCTGTCCTCTGCGGTGCAATTGATGTTCCAAAGTGGTGCAGCCAGACCCCAGCTGAGACCACATCCTGACTTAAGCCCATTCCATCCTCTCTCTTCCTTCCCTCCCTCCCTTTCTCCTGCAAGGACTCCCTCAGTAAGTTCCATGCATGCACCGGACTCCCTGTCTTGGGCTCAGCTTCTAGGGAAACCAAACTGCAAAATACTCAATATATCTAACTCTTACTTTGTGCCAGAATTCTTTTGCAAAAAGGAACTCATTTAATCCTCATAGCAACCCTATCCCTATTTTGAGAGGAGAAAACTGAGGCTTAGAGAGATGAAGAGACTTGTCCCAGGGCAACAAGCCAGAAATGGCAGAACTGGAATGTGAACCCAGGCAGTCTGGTCCCAGATTCTGCTGTTAACCATTACACTGACCAAGAAGTAACCACTAGTCTCCCTAGCAATGCCCAAAAAGCCTGGGTGATGTAACGCAGGAGCCTGAGCTCCCCAAGTGGTGAGAGGTAGGTGGTCCTCTGCCAGAAGATTGAGGAGCAGGGAGGTCTGAAGCCTTGGGGCCCTGGTCCTGCAGATCTCAGGCACACCCTTTAGGCACACTCTCCTCCGGCCCCTGTGGAGTGCTACTGAAGACCCACAGCATGTGATAGTGGAAGGTGCGCTAGTGGGAAAGCCAGATGACCCAGCTTCAGTGACCCTGCCCCTGACTCCTTTTGCGACTAAGGGTGAGCACTGCTCCATGAGTGGGCCTCCATTTCTCCATCTCTGTGTGGATGCGCTGGTGATACTGCCTTGAAGAGCCCCAGCTCTAACATTTTACTAACTCTTCCCTAGGGGACCCCCCCTCAGAGGGTGACAGCTGATATCCATGAAAAGCAGAAGGCATCCATCCCGCAACCTGCAGGCATTGATGTCTCTGTCCTAATAGCTGAGAGTGTCCATAGACCCACAAAAGACACTGACTCACAGTAACCATTCAGTGCTCATTTATCAAGTGTTGACCTTAGGTCAGAAGGAGCTCTGGTGGCACAAACAGGTTAAGCGCTCAGCTACTAACAGAAAGGTTGTTGGTTCGAACCTACCTAGATGCTCCATGGGAAAAAGGCCTGGTAATCTGCTTTCATAAAGATTATAGCCGAGAAAACCCTATGGGGCAGTTCTACTCTGTAGCATGGGGTTGCTATGAGTTGAAAAATGACTCTACAGCACCTAACAACAACTACCTTGTGCCAGGGAGTCTGTCCATGCAACTCATGTCTCCCCAGCATAGGGGCATGCCAGAGGCACAGTCACAGCAATTGCCATCAATTCATCGGCCCTTGCTCCACTTGCTGTTGGAGGGCCAGCCCCATGTAAAGACCCCTTCTCCCCCTTCCCACATATACACGTGCAGTGATTTTCAGAGTCTCCATGGGGCATCTCCAAGGTACTCCAGAATAGGTATCTTCTGCTCTCAAATGGGGTCTGCCATGCTCTCGCTCCCTTGCCTGCACCCCTCTCGGTGATTCCCCCTGTCTATGCAGCCACAGGAGAGGACCTCCCTGCCACCTCCATGGCCAAAGCCTGTATCCTGGCTGTTCTCCCCAAGCTGCCAGGCTACAGGGGCCGGGAAGTGTGATGCTTTCTTTGCCCCTCATTGCTCCAGAGACACCCAGTGTCAAAAGAGGCAGAGGGTCCCCTGAGGCAGTGCTGGGGCAGGGTGACCACGATGAGGGAGAGTGAACAGGGATGGTATAAGTATTTATTCTTTCTTTCCCTTTCTTTCCCCTCACTTCCTCCTTCTCCAGACCTTAACCACTTGTCTTCAAGTCAACTCTGACTCATGGTGACCCCATGTGTGTTAGAGTAGAACTGTGCTCCACAGGCATTTCAAAGGCTGATTTTTTAGAAGTAGATGGCCAGGCCTTCCTTCCAAGGTGCCTCTGGGTGAACTCAAACCTCCAACCTTTTGGTTAGCAGCTGAGCACGTTAAGACCATATCCAAGGGTGGCCTCCTCCCCACAGATCAGAGGGGCTGGGAGAAGCAGGGAGGGGGCAGGGCAAGAGCCTGCCTACCATATTTCCTCTGTGAGTCCCTCTTCCCACTCCCTGTTCCCCCCCCAAAAAAAAATTCAACCCTCAGAAGTGTCCATGGCAACAGCTGCTGCAGATCAAAGGCTCTGCCAGGAAGCTCTGGGCCCAAGGCCTGCCCGGAGGTGCCAGGAGCTGTCATGGGTGTCACAGAACCCAATTCCCCAGCTGGCTAGAGCTGCAAAGTCCAGCCGGCCAGGGAAGATTTGTTATTTTTCTAATGCTGTGAGTGAAAAACATTATCTTTGCAGAGAAGGACATGCACTTTATTCCTGAAACTGTTCGAGCCGAGGCCACAAGGTTACATGCCAAGCAACCCCTGGGCACAGCCCATGTGACTGGGGAAGCCAGCCTGGCCAGAAGCCTCCTTGGTGTGCTCCCAGCTTCTTGTCTCACCCTCTCCATCGATCCTACACAAGCACAGCTCTGATCATGCCCCCTTCCCCTGCCAGCCAGATAAAATTTGAACGAGACCCTTTGGCATCCAAGGGCTGCCAAGCTCTGCCTCTAAACCTTTTTACTCGTATCAAAGACTCTAGTCAACTCAGAAACCCACTCCTTTCCAAATGTGCCACTTGCTTCAGAGCCTCAGGGCCTTTGCACATGATGTCCCCTCTGGTTGGAGTGCTCCACTCTCCCTGCCCCCCACATCCACCTGTGGAAATTTACTTTTTCCCTGGGGAGCCTTGGGTACAAAAGGAAACTGGCCATGGATACTGACACCAAGTCGGCCAATGTGATCCTCTCCCCAGTGGTCATGCTTTCTCCTGCACTCCCTTGGCCCCTGTCTTCCTAAATTTTGATGAACACAATAAAATTACAGTCTAGGGGTTGGAAGGGACCTGGGAACTCAGTCCTCCTACATGCACCAGATCTGCGATTCTCAGCTGTGTCGAGTTGACTCCAACTCATGGTGACTCCAGGTGTGTCAGAGTAGAACTGTGCTCCATAGGGTTTTCAAGGGCTGCTTTTTCAGAAGCGGATCGCCAGGTGCTTCTTCTGAGGTGTCTCTGGGTGGGCTTGAACCTTCAAACTTTCTGTTAGCTGCTGAGCGCATTCACCATTTGCTCTAACCAGGGACTCCTCTCAAACTTTAGGTTGCATCAAATCACCTGGGAGGCTTGTTAATACAGATTACTGGGTCCGACCCGCAGAGTGTCTGACTCAGGAAGCCTGGTGTAAAGCCCAAGAATCTGCATTTCTAACAAGCCCTCAGGTGATACCAATGCTGCTGGTCCAAAGACCACGCTGTAAAAACCATTGTTTTGCATTGTGGCTCAGAAATTAACCTTGTATCTATACTTCCCCTAAGGGTTCGACTCCAGCATTCACTCTCTTGGTTTGTAGTCGTTAATGGCTGGGGCTACCAAGGGGGAGCAGAGCTTCCAGGCACCTGGCATTCAGAGCCCTGGAGAAGATTTCTGGGTATCATTAGTACAATGAAGTCACAGACAAGAACATACAATTCTCTGCAGGCAGAATAACCACAGTGATCTGTAAAGGAGCATGCTGTAACCAGATCAGTAGTGCTGATAATAATAGTAATAACGTGATTACAATATAATGTCATCTGCCCTAATGTGCCAAATCCAGATTGATGTGAGCAATATAAAAGAATTACTGGCATATACAAACGCCCGACAAGCCTAGCTTAGCAGTATTTGGGGTCATTTGGTTGATGGCGATGATGATGATGACGGTAATAACAGACCATATTGGTACCCAGCTTCAGTGTTTCTCCGGCACTTTCCCTTTGCCTAGTTTTATCTTAGCAACAACCCTGGGAGGTAGGCGAGACGGGAAAGCTTCTCTGGTTTATGGATGAGGCTCACATTCACGTGTTCCTTTAGCCTTCATTCAGCAGACTTGAGTACCTGTTGCGTGCAGGTCATGTACCACGCAGGGGCTGGGATAGGGTTGGCAGGAATGCCAGATGAACAGCAAATCGTTTTGTAGTATAATGATGTCCCAAATAGTCCACAGGATGTATACCAAAACATTATTCATTATTCATCTGAAATTCAAATTTAACTGGGTGTCCTGTATTTTTATTTGCTAAATCTAGCAACCCTACTGGGGAAGGAAGCGGGGGATAAAAAGAATAAGAAATATTTCTTGCTTTCAGAACAAGCTTACAGCCCGGTAGGAGATAAAAACCATAGACAGATGATCCCAGTCCACGTAATCAGCGGTGCGGTAACCGTGCTTCTCAGACTTGACTGTGCACGTGAATTACCTAGGGATCTTGTTAGCATGTGCATTCTGATTCAGTAGGTTTGGAAAGGGGCCCAAGATTCTGTATTTCCGACAACCTCCCAGGTAATGCTGCTGCTGCTGCTGGTCCCTGATCACACTTTGAGTAGGGCAGGTGCAGAGGAGGCTTATAAAATGGTCTTGGTCCACCTTTGTGGGGCTGGGAAAGGCTTCTTGGAAGAGGTGGTGCCTGGGTGGGTCTTGGCTGATATGAGTTAGGTGAAGAAGGTGTTCCAGGCAGAGGAAGCACCATTCCTGAAGTTCCAGGGCCATGAGAAAGCACTGCAAATTTGCAAAGGGCAGGTGGTTAAGTGTGGCTGGAGGATTGGTGGAGATGAGTTGTGTTGGGCTCTGGGAATCCAGAGATTAATCAGATAGGGTCACTGCTATCAGAGACCCCACCACCACCACCACCCTCACCCCATCCTATGGAGAAGGAAGAGCCATGAACAGACTGTACAGCCCAGTGTGGCCAGTGCTGTGTTGGAGCAAGGCACTGAAGTGGTGGGAGCCTAGGGAGGGGGCTTCTTAACTCTGCTTGGGAGGTCGGGGAAGACTTCCTGCAGGTCAAGGCACTAGGGTTCAAGGTGTTAGAGGTGAAAAGGACTTTTTCCCGGATAGAGAGGAGCAAATGTTCCATTGAGGGGCGGAAATGGAGTGTCAAAAGCTTGGTATCCTTAGGAAGAACTGTGTTCTTGAGAGCTGTAAGCATAGCTGAGTTACTCATCACATCATTCCCAGTACATAGCCTAGGGCCTTGTTGGATGGCTGGCTCCAAAACAACTTGAATGTGGGGCAGAAGTCCAGTCCCAGCAGGAGGCTCAGCTGACAAGGTAGCCCAGAGCCTCTACCCCAAGCCCCCCTTTCACTTCATCTCCACATCTCTCTCCATACCTTGGTCAGAACATCAGTGGAGGAGACACTGTTTATGTTGGCAGACTTGGATTAATGGATGGGGTTGTGGAATCCATTGTAGTTAAGAAGTCTTGGAGCGCTTTAACTAAAGACAACACTGCACTTACAAGACCTGTTCTAATGTTTTTAGCATTTGTCATAGCACCCAAGACAGATTGCTAGTGCTCCTCAGAGCCAATTTTCTCCCTCTTCCTTCGGTAGCAAAACCCCCACATTTTAGCTGGGTACATGGCCACTCAAGAAATTCTACATTTCTCAGCCTCCAGGGTCTGGCCAATAGGGTGTGGGTAGAATTAACATGAGAATCAGTCATCGTGCAGTACAGAAGACAGAAACTACTCTAGGTGTTTCTAGCAGAAAAGGACTTAATGGTGGGAATTAAGTACTTTCAAAATCATTGACAAAGCTGATAACATGGAGGTTGTGGGATGCTATACACCAGAAGTCAGGAAGCTTCAGGAAACTGCTGCCAATGTTGCAGCTGCCCCTAGATGGACAGTGGCCAGACAGTGGATTGCAGAATCCAGCCACTGTCCAAAACTCCCGTAGACCAGATCAGCTGCCTCCACTGCCAGAGGGAGAATGGCCTCAACCTTCTTTCTGCCTTCCAAATTACACATGAGCGTAGCTGTGGCTGGAACTAATCACGTCCAGAATCCTCATGGCAAAAGAGTCTGAGAAAAACTCAGTACAGGTATTCCCCGACTTACAAAGGGGTTCTGTTCCAACAACTACATCATTGGTCAGTTCTTTTGTAAGTTGAATACCTCTTTTTTTTTTTTTAGTTTTCATTATTATTGTCTTTTATTATCAGTGTCTTTATAAATCCAGCAGTGTTTTGAATGGTAAATTATAACTGAACATCTGCGAGTGAACATCTGAGAATGACATCAGCAAATTACGTGCTACAACACATTACTAATGGTAAGATGTACAGAAGAAAAAAAAGGACTGTCGTAAGCACGGTTCATAGCACCTCAGGTATGTCGTAAGTCGGGACTACCTGCAGTGAGGCTTCTGGGCTGTGTGATAAAGGAGAAGGCATAGTGGGATGGGGAGTACATGCTGAGAATCACCTGACAGCATTCACTGTCATCTCCTTCCTGCCACCCGGAAAGAGAGAGGCATGATAGATGTCAGGGAACAGCCTGCATAGGCAAGAAATGAACTTCTGCCTTGTTTAAGTCACTATTTCAGCAGCTGAGCCTGTGTCCTGAAGTGGTGCCATTAAGTGTAAAACAATGTCTTGGAGGTATCCCTTCCAGCACGTGTGGTGTTGATGTTTCTGTAGTATCAATGTAGCCCGGCCATCAGGAGAGCAGCAAGTCTTCAATAAATCCTCCATTGAGAGACCAAGCAATATTCAGGGCTGTGGGTGGTCGGTACCAAATGAGGGCCATTGAGACTACTCTGAGGGAGGCCAGCAAGAGCTCAGAGAGCTAGAGGTGTTTGGAAGGATTTCTTGGAGGAGGTAGAGCTGGAGATGGAGAGAAATAGAAAGGGTTTTCAGTGGAGGCCACTTTTTTCTCTTCTCCCCAGAGCTGCATCAGCCAGTGAGCTGCCCAGCCCTGCCCCTGGCCTTGACCTGAGCTGGCCAAGGCCACAAAGAGGCAGGGGGAGAGAAGATGTCGTGCTCACAGTTAGTCAGGGGAACTGGCCTTCAAGCTGGAGCAGGATGGAGGCAAGAAGATGGCCTATGAGGTGTGAAGGGAAGAGCTAGGCGTTGCTCTAAGGGAGGGGTCTGTGCCTTTGAGAATTTCTCAGCTATGTCCATAAGGCTCAGAGGACAAAGATGGCGATGGACCCATTCAAGAAATAGCCTCAAGCTCGTGCAGTGCTGCCTGGCTCTGGCTTGTCCCTCTCTCCTCTCCTCTGCCCTGCTACTCCAAGAAGGCAAAAACCACCCTTCAAACAAGGGGTACCTCTATTGTGTCTGCAGCCTGGGAAGCAAGACAGCCACATTAACCTGCATGCCAAGCACTGGGGTTGGGCTGCGCCCAACCAGTTGTTCTCTATGCACCATCTTTGTGAAGAAGATGTAGGGATAGGCTCAAACTGAACAGGGCCAAGGTTTGTTTAGAGAATAGGGTCAGGGTTTAGTCTATGACCTGGGTCAGGACTGCTCAGGGTGAGAGAATAATCTAAAGCCAGGATCAGAAGTTAGACTGGGACAAGGACCAATCTGTAAGCAGAGTTAGGGCTAATCTGGGGCCAGGGTCATAGCTTAGTCTGTGACGAGGACATAGCTCAATCTAGGACCAGCAGCAGGACTCAGTCTAGGACTGAGTTTGGGCTCAGCTTTTCATGAGAAAAGAGTGTTAAGCTAACTGACCCTATGTATGAATTTAATTTCATTATCTCCCTGGATAATAAACCAAAATGAAAGAATTTCACAGTTACCTTCTTTGTTTATACTACACTTAACCTTCAAGGCCATTTTCTTTCTAGGCTCTCTCTTAACTCTTCCTCCAGACTTGCGATTTAGATCCTTTTGTCACCTGTAGTGGAAGAGGTCAGGCAGGCACAGAGGGTACAATGAGCTGCCTATGTTCTCACAGCAAGTTCAGAATGAGACAGAGCCAGACGAGAGGCCAATTGAGAGAGTGCCCAGCACCGGGCATCTCAGTGGGCTCACAGCTTTCTGCCCTGCTTTGGAGACAAGCCCTGGGTCACCCTGAGACCCATGGGCAGGTGGCAGGCGGGCAGCAGGCAGGCGACTGGAGGAGCTGGCAGTGGGAACGTCTCGGATCAGAGCCTTAGGCTGCAGCCAAGGCAGTTTAGCTGAGGTGGAGGGTGGGAGCGGCCATTTTTTCTACCTGCTCTGTAGCCAGCCCTGGGGTAGGTGCCAGCAATTTGCCAGTCTTGAATGATACAGCCGTGAACCACTGAGTGGCCTGGAAGGGCAGGGACCCCCAGGTCCTTGTGGGCATGCTCAGCCACTGAAGGAAATATGAAGTGACAGTAAGCGACAAAATAGAAAATGTAACTAAGACAGATGGAACTCACCAGCGGGGATGATAAAAGCCATTCTCCAGGCGCTGAGATTTAAAGCAAGGCCACAGGACGACCCCATCCTGGCTATGCAGGTTGCCAGGAGGAGGTGAGGGAATGAGCTTGAGGATGGAAGCCAAGCTCTGTGGAGGATGGTGAGCAAACTGGGCTTTGGCTGCTCTAAAAGAGATTTAGGTCAGATACAGATGAACTTCCTGGGGATGAGGGTGGCTAAACGTTGGCATAAGTGTGACATCATCTCCTTTTCCCAAGGACACATGTATTCCTCCTGGACAGCCTTGGACACAGGGGTCTGGACAACCTGGCCTTTCCAACATAGGTGACAGTAAGAAATGACTCCATTACCAAATGAGAAAGCTGCACAGGTGGTGGTGAATGGCACTTGAAAAGAAGAGAGACAGAAGGGGTACAGACCTGGAGGGCTTCCTGCTGGCCAGAGCTGAGAGAGTGGCAGTCAGCCAGGCACCATGCAGGTGGGTGTCTCAGTGCTGGACCTGACCAGTGAGGAGGTAGCTGAGTCACACCTTTTTTTCTTTGGCACTGCTGTCCCTCACCCAGACCACAGCCAAGCCACTCCTTAGCCTACAGGAAAATCAGCCACAGCATCTGGCCCTGGGCTCTCCAGAGGCTTTGATAAAATTCAGGTGGCCCTAGGGGAAAACCTCTCTAGCCCTTGTGTTAGGTGGGGTGGCTGGAACCTGTAGGAACCTGTATTCATGGGAGAATCAGGGCACTCAGCACCAACATTGGGGTAGGCTTGCTGTGCCAATCACTACTGACAGAGCCAGCTTAGTGCTTGCTATGATGGAGTAAACTGGCCAGCTGAGTTAGCCCCATTCTTTCTCCATCGTGTGCCAGTATTCTGTGCTGGACAGCAGGGCAGTCAGGGAAGATGGCTTCTCTAAGTCTGTGGAGCTCCCAGGTTGGGTGGAAAGAAGAGACTCATGCCCCAGTTCAAGACTGTCCCTGAGTTTACATTTATGGGGCATTTACTCTGTGCAGGGGTCCACTGTGGAGTTTCAGGCAAGAATTTAAGAAGTTTACAGTTTTGTTGGGGATTGAAACATATGAAGTAATCAGATACAAGTGAAATACTTAGGTATTAACTCAAGGTGATATGTGGTTCAAATGATAAGTGCGTAGGAGTTGGGGGAAGGAGGAGGTCTGCGCAGGCTGGAGTCATCAGTGCAGCCTTGAAGCTGGTAGGAGGAGAAGGAGTGATTTGGAAAGATTAGAGAAGGGGACTGCATTCTGGGTGAACTCAATGCATAGGTAAACGTGTGGAGATGAAAAGGAGTATTCAGAAAGAGTTTTGCTGAACTTCAGGACAGAACTAAGGTTAAGGCGAGGGACAACAGATCCCTGAGAGATCGCAGGAGATCCAACACCACTGTTGGATCAACCAGTTCTCTGACTGAAAGCCTGTACCTGAGATGATTCCCTTCCCCAAGTGGGCAAATCCATCTTCAGGAGGTCAGTCCTTGATCCGAATGGGCAAGGACAGGGGCCTCTGTAGCCCCCACTCTTGGGTCTGTAGAGCATGTTCCCCAAGTCCCTCCACAAGCCTCCCTACCACAGAAAATGAAACCAGATTGGAATAAATGACATCCCTCTGCTGTGCTGATGGGGAGGGACCAAAGTCACTGTAGCCACCCCAAGGCCAATCGGTGGCAAAATGGTGTGAGAGGAATGGAGGCTTGTACCCCGTGCACCCTCTCCACCAGGAGCGGCATCACGAACTCATCTGGCTCCAAGGCCGATCCTGCAGTCCTCCATTGCTGGGGAAGATATAATGGAGACAGGTTGGTCCTGCCATCCCTGGACCATCTTTCATTATAGGACATGTCCTTGTAATAGATACTGAGCATTAAAAAAAAGGGCCAGCGTCATCACCAGAGATAGGAGAGACACGGGAGGAGTTCTCCATCATTTCAAGCACACCATCTATCCATCCGTCACACCCCAGCATTTATGCCTGCAGCTAGAACACTGAAATATCAGATCAGAATTTATCGAGGGTGTTAAGTCATAATTTATGCCACTCTGTTTCCCTTTGGAGGACAGTTTTCCTGAAACATCTCTATCTCCCTGACTCACCATTCCTAATGATCTAAGACATGTGTCTGTCCACCTACAGTCCTCTTTTGGGGGTGTTGTCTCCACTATCTCCTCCAACCCCATGTGCACCTCTCAGCTTGGGGCAGCCCCTACCTCTGATCTGGGAGAAAGGATCCCCAAACTATAAGTGAAGAGGAGGAGGAGGTAAGGCCCCTTTCTTGATTTGCCTGCTGGACCACCTAGGGACATGAATGTTCCAGAAGGGCCCCCAGTCCCTTATCCTTGGTAGATCTAAGACAACGAAGGCAATTCCAGGTCCCAGCCGTGTAGTCTTGGAGAAGTCACTTTCCTCAAGCTGGGATTTCACCTTCTCCGTAAAATGTAGGGACTGAGTTAGATAAATGCTTAACACTTCTTCCCACTTGAAAACTGAGTAACTGCATGTCCTAGCCTGGCAAAAATGTCCTAAAGGCCATCCCAGTGCTCCAAAGAGAAGTCAGAGCCAAATACTAAGGGTGGGGCTGTGGAGATAACACTCTCAGTCATCTTTCACTTTGTAGAGATCCCAAAGGGAATTGTTTTCTTTGAGGGAGAGGGCTGGGTTTTCACTACTGTGTTTTCTTTCTCTACCCTTTCCTCTGCTCTCTTAGTCTCTATCTCTCTGGATTACTTACGCCTACCTTAGGCATAGTGGTTAAGTGCTGCGGCTGCTAACCAAAGGGTCAGCAGTTTGAATCTGCCAGGCTCTTCTTGGAAACTCTATGGGGCAGTTCTACTCTGTCCTGTAGGGTCGCTATGAGTCGGGATCGACTCAATGGCACTGGGTTTGGTTTTATTTTTTTTGTTGTTTACCTTAAACTTTGTCATTCTGTTTTCCCATAAATTGCTTACTTCAAACCTTGCCTTGCCAGACCAAAAACAGTCCCAGTGTTCACCCAGACCCAAACAAGTTCTGAATCTGAAGCCTCAGTCCCCAACTCTGACTGGTCTTCTCAATGTTTAAAGACCTTGGAGCCCATCTCAGCAAGAGAAGGACCTTGGGTGGGCATCATTTGTGGAGAAACATTCCTGACCTGGGCATTGAACACTGAATGTTCTCAGGACATGCTTAGGGAAGCATGTCACTCTAATTTCCTCAGTTCACTTTCCACTCTTCTGCGGTTGGAGCTGGTCTTGTCCAAAGCCTTGAGCTCCAGGGCCCTTTCAGAAGAGGTTGTCCTGGAATGGAGTTGTACAAAGTCAGGAATGACGTGGAGCATACTCTGGGTGGCTCCAAACACCTGCCTTCATAAAACAGGTAACACAGTTGTGACAAAGTAAAATATCTTTTAACCACATACATATGTTTTTAATTTTTGAATCTATAATATATTCACAAGGAGCCCTGGTGGTGCAACAGTTAAGCTCTCAGCTGCTAACCAAGAGGTTGGCATCCAAACCCACCCAGCTGTTCTTGGGAAAAAGACCTGGCAATCTGCTTCCGTGAAGATTACATCCAAGAAAATCCTATGCGGCAGCTCTACTCTGTTACAAGGGGTCGCTAGGAGCTGGAATCGATTCTGCAGAACCCAACAACAACAATATATTCACATTGCTCAAAAATGAAAAATATACAAGATACATAGTGAAGGCTTTCCCTTCACTCCCATCAACGATCCATCCAGTTCCCACCACCCCTCACACGAACTGCTATGAATTCCTCATGGAGCCCTCCATAACTTCTTTATGTCATTATAAGTAAAGACCAAGGTGTACTCACATTCTCCTATTTTTACACAAGGCAGTATCCTATATATGGTATCCTGCTCCTTTTTTCTCTTAATGAACGATCTTTTTATTTCTTTATTTTTTTCACATTTGTGTAGTATTCCATTGCAGGATTTATTTATAATTCAAAACGCTCCTATATCCAAACACATTTTGAGGCAGTTTACAGGACAGTATACACTCACTAGGGAAGGTTTGACATAAAGGGTCAGTGTGACCCCCAGCAGTAGGTCTCAGACTTTCATTTGGTTAAGAATTAACTTGAGATGCGTAAGACTCAGCCCCCACCCTCACTCGCACCCACCCCACCCTCACTCGCACCCCTCCCACCTCACTCACACCACCCCCTGCCTCAGGGTTCCAATCCAGTCGGTCTGAGGTAGGACTAGGGAGCTGCATTTGAACAGGTTGATTCTGTTCCAGGCATCAAAAGTCCTCCCTTTGAGGAACCCTGGTGAATGGGAAATGAAGCAAGGACTACATCCTACACCAAAAATATTGAGGTTGTTGCAATTAATCATTAAATCTAGCTCAGAGGTTCCTGGCAGCTCAGACCAAAGTGGAACCAAAGGCTGTAGTGTTCTCCCTGCCAGAACAAAAGGCCAGTATTTTCAGGAGAGAGAAACATGTTCCTGGCATCAAATTCTAAGGAATTCATCATGGGAGCCATTACTTAAAGTGCATTGAGTTACACAACGGGCAACATCTTCCCTGATGGACCCACAAGAAATGCAGTCACATTCTTCACAGTGCCTCTGCAGAGGTCACGGCCTGTCCCCAGGCCCAGCTCTGGATGGTGTTTCTCCAGGAAGTTCAGCCAACATTTGCTGGAGAAGTGAGAAAGAACAGGCCATCCAAGAGTGAATGTGGGAGTATCTGTGATGCCATCAGAGTATCTGAATGGAGGCGCTCAGTGTAACTGAGGAGAGACAGCAAGAAGGCTCACCCCACTCCTGGGACTTCTGGAACCATGGGGAATCCAGACCTCTGTCTGTAGGACACACCCAGTCTGAAGAGGGAAGCTTCTCACCCTGCTCTGAGAAGCTCCTGGGACCATGTGATGGGAATGAGGTGGGTAGGATGGACAGCTGCTTCCTCATTTTTCCCACCTAAAGCTTTGAGCATTTCCAGAACCTTTAGCAATTGGTGTCACTTCTTTATTAAGATTACATCTCAAGGATTGGAATGTGGCATGTACTCAATAAATGTTGGAGCTGATGATATTGATGAAGGGGGGCAGTAACCAGTGTGTTCCCCATCTTGAAAACCTGTAGTGTTTCATATGAATTTCAAGGGGCAAGGGGGAGTGAATATGTCTAACATTCTAAACATGGTCTGTATCAGTGTTTTCCAGAAAAACAGAACCAATAGGAGATACACACACAACATGTACGGGTATGTATGAATGTACATGTATATATGGGTATATGAGTATATACGAACATATGTATATATATATATAATATGTACGTGTGTGTGTGTATATACATAATTATATATAATTATATCATTGTGGGGGCTGGCAACTCCAAAACCCATAGGGCAGGTCAATCGGATAGAAATTCAGACAGGAGTTCATACTGAGTTCTTGAGACAGAATTTCTTCTTTGGGAAACTTGTTTTTGCTCTTAAGGCCTTCAGTGGATTAGATGAGGCCCACCGCATTATCGTGGGTAATCTCCTTTACTTAGAGTCAACTGATTGTGGATGTTAGTCACATTTACATAACACCTTCACAGCAACACTTAGATTAAAAACGAAAACCAAACCCCTTGCCGTCAAGTCGATTCCGACTCATGGTGACCCTATAGGACAGAGTAGAACTGCCCCATACAGTTTCCAAGGAGCACCAGGTGGATTCAAACTGTCAACCTTTTAGCACTTAACCACTACACCACCAGGGTTTCCACACCTGGATTAGTGTTTGATTAAATCACTGAGTACTATAACCTAGCCAAGTGGATACGTAAATCCAACCATCATGTGGTCCTTCAACCCCAACCTCTGTCTGCTCAAACTTAGGCAGACCAAGATATTATAAAACCCATCGCTTCTCTCTCCCCTTGAGGCACCCTTATTCCAAGTTGGAGAATGACCTTGGTTATCATGACTGCTATCAGGATGCCCAGGGAACTATTATAACTGAAGCAGGAGCCATGTTGTAATAGATGAGGACATAACTCTGGGATACATTCAATTTATCAGAGAAGGCCTGTGGTCTGGAACAGATGCAAGGAATCATTGTTTCCATGAGATGGAAGAGACCTTAGTAATTATAGTGGAGACTGCTAGTTATATGCCAAAGTCCATCTTCTTTTATTCCATAATGATACAAATGAAGCTAGTTATGTGTCTGCTCAGCTGGGGACTACATTTCCCAGGCCCCCTTGCAATTAAGTGTAGCCAAGGAACAAAATTCTCACCAATGGACTATGAGTGGAAGTGGTGTGTACCATTTCCAGGCCTAGCCCATAAAACCCGGAGGTGTGCTCCTCCATGCTCCCTTCCTTGCCATAAGCCCAAACTCAGACACACCTGTGACCCAGCTGCACCCATGCAGATAAGTACAATGCCCTAGAGCAGTAGTTCTCAATCTTTAGTGTGCATCAGAATCACCTGAAAGGATTGCTAGACCCACCCCCAAGTTTCTGATTCAGTAACTCTGGGAGTAAAAACCAAGAATTTGCGTTTCTAACAAGCTCCGAGGTGATACTGATACTGTTGGTCCAAGGACAACACTTTGAGTAGAAAGGCCCTGAAATATGATCTGAAGATGGACGGAACCTAGATCCCTGAGTGTTCACATGGAGCAGAGCCTCCATGAACCTGGAATGTTCATCTTGGACTGATATATCAGTCACTAAGTTATTGTTGTTGATGTGTGTCGTCAAGTCAATTTCGACTCATAGTGACCCTATAGGACAGAGTAGAATTGCCCCATAGGGCTTCCTAGGCTGTAATCTTAATGCAAGAAGATCACCAGGTCTTTTCTCTCGTAGAGCAGCTAGTGGGTTTGAACTGCCAACCTTTCAGCTAGCAGCTCAGCGCTTTAAGCATTGTGCCACCAGGGCTCCTTACTGAGTTATCGCTGGTCTCAAATTAATATAGCAGTCACCTAGTTCATCACTGAATACATAAGGAGATGCTGAGGCCCAAGAATTGTGGTCAAGCCAGAATGAAAACCCAGGTCTCCAACTCTAATCCCCAACTTCTATAACTAAGGCCTGACTCTGTAGTTTGCACCTCATTTGGGTCATGCATGAGGCTTCCTCCACTAAACATTTTGGAAAAATGCTGACCCCTCAGGAGCAAAGTTGGGGTGTGGCTGGCACAGACTAGCCCTGCTCCCATAGTCCAACTCAGAATGTCTCATTGAGGCCATTAGGGATTTTTGGGTGGAAACCCTGGTGGCGTACTGGTTAAGAGTTACAGCTGTTAACCAAAAGGTCTACAGTTGGAATCTACCAGGTGCTTCTTGGAAACCCTACAGGGCAGTTCTACTCTGTCTATAGGGTTGCTATGAGTCAGAATTGACTCTATGGCAACGGGTTTGTTTTTTTTTGTTTTTTGGTGGGGTGGGGTTTGGAGGAGGATGCCGCTGCTGATAGGATGTGATTCCAGTGCCAAGGACAGGGAAGTGTTGAGGATAGTGAGGCATGGGGTATAGATCCTGAGGAAGAGGTGAGGGTGAGGGTGAGGGTGAGGGTGAGGGTGAGGGTGAGGGTGAGGGTGAGGGTGAGGGTGAGGGTGAGGGTGAGGGTGAGGGTGAAGGTGAGGGTGAGGGTGAGGGTGAGGGTGAGGGTGAGGGTGAGGTCTGGGCTCCCTCTGGAGACCTCACTCCCAAGAAGATGCGGCCAGTTTGTGGACCTGGGAAGAGTATTTGGCCTCTGGGGGTGGGAACATCAAGCATGGCCAAGGGCCTCTGAGTGTCTGGAGTGCCTGAGAAGTGGTCTGTGGACTCTACGGAGTGAGAGGTTGTACAGCTAAAGGAGCAATGTCTACCAATGGGGAGATTAATCCCACAGCGGACTTCAAGCCCTCCCCAAGTGCTCTCTCCCTAGTCCCCAGCCCTCCTTGGTCTCCATGCTCTGACCCCTCAGCCTTGCCTTGTTGCATCTCCCTGCTCCCTGGGTCACACTCTTGTTTGTCTACCCTAGTATGAGCTCCCTGAGAAGAAAGCCCTGTTTCTTCCTCAAAACAGGTATTTGTGTCCAGGTGGGAAGAACTGGAGGAAGGAAGATGGCTAAGGAAGCCATTGCAGTTTGTGTTTGATGGTGGACTACGGAGCAAGGTTTGTGGGGGCAGGAACCCTAAGCTGAGTATAGGAGCAGATATCAGGAGTCCTAGGATTTAGACTCAGCCTTGCCACTGTCTCCTGTATGACGTCAGGTGAATACTTTTGTCATCACCTGCAGAACCTTAGTTTCTGCATGCATAAAATGGGAATGTTAACTCATATGTATTCAACTATGGGGGCTGATTTTTGGGGAAGGGCCTTAAAAATGTCTGAAATTCTTATTCAGCTTTAAAATTAGAATACGAGAGGAAGTGGAGCCTCACAAATGGCTGAATATCCCATCCCTGCTGGGCTAGAATGAGGGGGATTAAGTCAAAAGAGGGAAACATGGATTAGACTCAATAATCCTAAATTGAAGTGGACTCCTGGGCGCAACAGGAGAGGAAGCATTAGGGATGTGGTGTTCATTCATCTGGTCAAACAGCTCTGGAGGCAAGGACTGTGTGGAATGACCCTTCAGCTCTGAATTTGGGGCCAGTAGGCCAGCATTGTTTAGACGGGGAAGAAGCTAAATAGCCAATCATTTACATGTTAGTGTGAATTATGTGGCTGGTTTATTCTTCCCCCAAGGGGTTTACCTATCAGCCTGAACCCTCCAGGCAAACAAAAAATTCTGTCCCCTAGTAAAGGGCACTTAAGCATCACAGTGAAGAGAACTGGTCATAGAAACTTCAGCTATGAAGCCATCACCTTTACTGCCCTTTCATCTTGACTCAGACACTCCTGTGTCCCAGAAATGCTGGAATGGTTTGCTTGCCTTTTCCAGCTGGGTGAGCAGAGAATGACCATGTCAGAGAAGTACTGAGTACCCCCACCCTTTGGGAGAGGGGTCAGGCATTGGACAAGTTGCTACTTGGAGAAGAATCAGCCTTTTGAAGCTTGCATTGATGACGTATAGGTTCCTTTAACACCCCTGCCTAACTTAGATCTCAAGATTCTGTGTTAGGGATAGGCACACAGGGACTGTAAAGCCCTATTGTCCTATGCTCAAAAGGGAATGTCCCACAGGCCTCCCTGGCCCCTTTGTATGAGGTTCTTTATGGGAGAACACTGGGGCTGCAGATCCAGCCCTTGAAGCTCCCTCTCTAGGCCCACTGGAAAAGGGGCCCATGGAGAACCATGAGTGGCCTCCACTTAGGCTGATGGCTTCCACAGACTTTCCCTAGCCCACCCAGCTGCAGGCCTGATGTTGAGTTCAGGGGCAGAAGGAGCCCCCAGCTTGGGCACACCTTCTTCCCATGCTCAAATTCCTCAAACTGAAGGTGACACATTTCTCTTCCTTTGGAACCAAAAGAGACTGGCTGGCAATTTCTACACCATTTTGGTGTTGTTTAGATGGGAATTCATGCCAGAAAGG
The DNA here is from genome assembly GCF_030014295.1 of Loxodonta africana. Classification (NCBI taxonomy): domain Eukaryota; kingdom Metazoa; phylum Chordata; class Mammalia; order Proboscidea; family Elephantidae; genus Loxodonta; species Loxodonta africana. The sequence continues at coordinate 42,074,885 of NC_087354.1, read as the reverse complement.
GCTGATGTGGAGTGCAGGGGAAAAGAAGCAGGAGAATAGGAAGAGGAAGAAGCTAACATGTAGACAGCACCTATCCTATGCCGGAAACTGTGGGGGTACTTTCTAAGCATTCATTCATTCTTTCAATCATTATTTCATTCACAGATTGCTTCAACACCCATGTGACAGGCCTGATACCACCTCTGAGAAAGCCACAAACTAATAAATGCTATGAAGGTTATGTCATCTACCTTTCACAAAATCTCCTTGAGAGAGGTATTATTTTTTTTCCCATTTTACAGATGAGGAAATTGAACATCAGAGAGGTTAAGCAACTGACCCAAGTTTACACTGAACGTGGCAAAGCTGGGAAACAGAACTTGGTTTTTACTTCTGTTACCACCCCTTCCTTCTGTGTGCCTGTCCTCATTTGTAAAATGGGGGTTCAGCTCCCTATTTGCAGGGTTCTTACGAGGATTAGATGTGATGCGTGTAAAGCAACTCTCATGATGTAGATATTCGGTAAGTTTTTTGGTTCATGACGCAGTGGCTCTTATGGCTCCAAGTCCAATGTTCTCTCATTTCCCCACTTGGTTGTTAGAAACAGGCTACCACAAAGCTCAACTTAACAGGAACTGGGGAAGGATGGCAATTAATGAACTGGAAAAAGCCCGAGCCCTGTGGGAGGCAGATATTAATAAGTCTGTCACCAAGTAAACATTGAGAACCAACTGAGTGTCCTCAGGACCTGAGAAAGAAGTGGAAACCCAGAAAGTAAGATCCCCACTCTTAGGGAACTCTCAATATGGTTAGGGATGCAAGCCAGACACATGAAACAGCATAGGACAGAGCCTTGAGCCTGTGTTCATAGCATAAATGCTACTGGGACCCATAAGTGGACGTGGGTAGAGAGGAAGTTTCCTGCAAAGGCAAAAGGTCTACATGGGTGAAAAGGAGGAAGCTTCTGGGAGCACCATTAAAAAAAAAAAAAAAACTTTTATTTGAAATTAATTATAGACTTCAAGAAGTTGCAAAATTAGTACAGAGAGGTCTTAAGTACCCATCACCCAGCTTCCCCCAATGGTAGCATATTAACTATAGTACATTATCAAAACTAGGCAATTGAATTAGCACAATACAATTAAATAGACTACAAACCTTACTTGGATTTCACTATTTTTGCATGCACTCATTTCCTTTGTTTGTGCATATGTATTGTTCTATATATCTTATCGCCTATAAACCCGTATAAACACCACCACAATCAAGATACAGAATTGTTCAATCACCACACAGAAGCTCTCTTGAGAGCACATTTTAAAGTCAACCAGATTGTTCCCTGTGCAGAAGTGCCAAGGATATAGCAGCTCTGTGCTCTGCTGAAAAGGCCTCCCTGTCCTGTCCTACTCTGTCCAGTGAGCCCTTTCCAGGTAAGGTGAATTCGGGCCTGGGGTTGGCAGCAGCCCACATGCACGACCTTCTGTGAAGAGGCTCATCTGCTACTTTCTTGCAGAAAGAGAAACTGAAACCCTGAATACTTGGTCCTCCCAAGGTGAGACTTGGACAAGGACCCTGAGATTCAGCACCACGGATAGAGCTAGGATCGCAAACACGCAGAGAGCTTATAAAGGCAAGAGAGAGGGCTGCTGGTTCTCTGAGTTGCCTCTGAATCTGGAGCTGAACCAACTTGGGGAGGATACTCACCTCCAGGCCTCAGGGAAGGGCAGTGAGAGGACACTTCACGAGCACAGGTCCTTGTTTGCCTGACTTCTCCCCATTATTCAAGGCTCCTCTTAAGTCACTTCCATTCTGAAGATCTCTCCTTGACTTTCCTAACCAACCTTGCTGGCTCCTTTCTCTGGGTAAATTTACTCCACGAGCTGGCAGCGACACCCAAGGCAGCCCAGAAGCACACCACGTACTACTGCCTGCCCGCTCCCAACATATGGGGCTGCCACCCCAGCTAAAATGGGAATTCCTTGAGGCAAAACCAACACATTCTTTACTTGTCCCTTTCATTTTTCCCCTCTTTTTCTCCCACCCATTGTAGCTCCACACAGGACTAGGCACTCAGGGTCTTTCCAAAGGACACGTCAGTCAGGAGACTCTGTCCTCAGCTTCAATTCTCCTCTCAGAATCCTATCCTGGGTGCTTTTTGTGCCTAGCATTCTGTTGGGGTAGGGAGCAGGGAGGGTATATTCAAGCCTCAAGCTGCCTTCCAGAACTCCTTGCTGCTGCTGCTGTTCGGTGCCAACAAGTCAGTTCTGACTCATAGCGACCCCTATGTACAACAGAACAAAACACGGCCCCATCCTGTGCCATTCTCACCATTATTGTTGTGTTTGAAACCATTGTCCACTGTGTCAATCTATCTTGTTGAAGGTCTTCCTCTTTTTTGCTGATCCTTTGCTTTACCAAGCATGATGTCCTTCCCCAGGGCCTGGTCCCTCCTGATAACATGTCCAAAGTAGGTAAGACGAAATCTCACCATCATTGCTTCTAAGGAGCACTCTGGCTGTACTTCCTCCAAGGCAGATTTGTTCGATCTTCTTGCATTCCATTGTATATTCAGAATTCTTTACCAACACCATAATTCAAAAGCATTGGTTCTTCTTGTCTTCCTTATTCATTGTCCAGCTTTCTCATGCATATGAGGCAATTGAAAATACCACAGCTTGGGTCAGGTGCACATTAGCCCTAAAAGTGGCATTTTTGCTTTTTAACCCTTTAAAGAGGTCTTTTGCAGCAGATTTGCCCAATGCAATATGTTGTTTGATTTCTTGACTACTGCTTCCATGGGCATTGATTGCGAATCCAAGTAAAATGAAATCCTTGACAACTTCAGTATTGTCTCCATTTATCGTGATGTTGCTTATTGGTCCAAGCTGCCTTCCAGAACTCCTTAGCCCAGCTTTATTCCCTTTCTCCCACAGTCTGTAAGACCCTTTCCCCTAGGAAACTCTAATCTGTGGTCTGTATTGTCTCTAGAAGTCTCTGTCCGTCCAGGAGCTGGCCTCACCAAGCCCAGGGAAGACCTTCCCCAGCCCCACTGGTATCATTGAGAAACCTCTTGTCATGAACGCTGCGCTGTGCTGCCCAGATGCCCCCTTCAGAACTTATTCCCCTAGCTGCTAAAATAAAAAAGTGGTGCTTTGACATCTCTCAGTTGTCAGCCCCTTCTGGGAATTGCCTCAGCTGAAGAAAGCATTCTTGCCCAAGGTCACATCCCCTTTCACTCCCTTTCCAACTAATTGTCAATCAGTATCTTAAAATTAACCTAGATATTGAGCATGACAAGCACAGATGTTGGCATAAATATGTACGTATTAAAAAAAAATTTTTTCCATGTGATGGAGTGCGGAGATGGGATGGGGTTTTTCAAGTCAACTCTCTCTGTCTTGATTTTCACGCTGTTGGAAAATCTTGGCATCTAATGAAAATTACTTACGGTGTGAAGAATAACAGGTGTTTTCATTCTGACCTAAAGGGAAATGGAGCCCGGCCAGGCCACCTTTTATATCTGGCTAGAGCAGAGGCTGTGTCACCATAAGGTCTGAGCCACTAAGAGCAGACTTTCCTCCGAAGCAATAGGTGAATGAGTCAGAGAAGAGGTGGTACCTTACGTTACAGCTGCTTAGCCCACACACCTGGTTACTGTCGTTTGGAAGAGAGGATGTGAGCAGACAAGTAGGCCTGTTAGGTTTTAATGAAAGTATAACTCGTCCCTAAAATAATAGCACTAAGTATCCAAGCAGGAGTCCCTTGTGACGCAAACTGTTAATCGCACCACGGTTAGTTGAAAGGTTGGCAGTTCGAACCCACTCAGAGGCCTGGTAATCTGCTTCCAAATGGTCACAGCCTTGAACACACTATGGAACACAGTTCTACTCTGCACACACGGGGTCCCCGTGAGTCAGACTCAACTCAACAGCAAATAATAACAACAACAAGTATCCAAGTGTCCGACAACCATCTCTTTTTCAAATGCAGTGATCATCCGGTCCCCTCCACCTTCTTCCCACTCCTCAGCCTTGTTTTCCACCAAGCCTTCCACTCCTCTGCACCAGGGAGCAGGAGAGGCCCTGACCTCCCCAGAGCTGGCTCCCCACCCTGCCATGGGCTTGGTGCACAGGGCAGGAGCTGGAGGGGGAGTGGGGAGTTCAGGGCAGGAAGCCACCCACCCAGCACATTCCAGCTCCAGCTGGGCCTTTTCTGACAACCTTGGACCGGCACATGCCGTCCTCCGCGACACCCGGGCTCAGAGAATGCTGAATTCAGCCCCAATTACAGGGCCATCTCAGGGCAGGCTGCCGGCACCAGCAGATGCTATTTTGGGACTTGGTGAAAGCACTATCTTCTCACTCCTTCTCCATCTCTGCTGCTGTATTTTTCTTCCCTCTTTCCCTTCTCCACTTCCATCATCTCTTTAGATTTTTCCAATCCAAGTGTGCATTTCTTTTCATCTCTCGGTTTCTCTGTCCCACCTGTCTCTGTGACTACATCTTACTCTAGATCCTCTTATCAAATCAATTTGACAAATGCTTATTCACCTCTCCACTAGCCAGGCCCTGGCTATGCTGTGGGGCGGGGTGGGGGGGCAAGCTATGTGGAGTCCCCTGACCTTGAGGAGCCCAAGGTGTGGCCTGCCTTTCTCTGACTCCTCCCAACCCTCTCCATCTGTACTAGCCTTGCTGACCCTGTCCAGGAAGCCCAGGGCTTTCTCCTGAAGGCCAAGGAGAGGACTCACATCCCAGCCACTCTGTGGTCCAGCTTCTGTGCCCTCATCCCCTCCCGTGAGGTCTAGGTTCCCAGTCATGCCCTTGGGGTTGAACTCTTCTCTCTTCTTTCCAGTTCTCCAGAGGGCCTGTGGCAGCAAATGCTCCAGGATGGCTACGAGGCCCAAGGTAGCATTGGCCCTGGAGGCTGTCCCAGTGCCTGAAGTGCAGGGCTGCTTGGTCTCCCTGGTCAGGCCAGCAGGACATACTCCTTGCCAACCAAGAGACTGAGGATTCGTAGACCAAAGCCTCTTCTCCCTCTTCACCTCCTTCCTGAGGAGAGGGCAGCCCTGAAGCACCCACGGCAGGCCCCACACTGGGTTTGTGAGGTTTTGTCCCCATCCTCTTCCTTTCCCAATATTGACATCCTGCTAGGCCGGTTCACTTTCCTGTTTCCCTGAAGGCCCAGACCACATCCATCTCCTGTCTTCAGTTCCCACAGCCCTGGCAGTCTGTCCAGTCCTCTTGGCTCTGAGCTCTTCCCCCCATCTTCTGCATCTGCTGGCTGCATTTAACCTGAATTGTGATCTTGTGGGGAGAGGGAGTAGGGGTCCTTCCCCTCTGTGACCCTCCAACCTAGGGCTACCCTTCTGGAGCTTCCTCATGTACTGGGAATTGGGGGATGGAGGGTGCATGGTAATTTACGTACCCATTGTTGAATTAATGACTTTTTAAAAATTAGTACCTACTGTGGTCCAAGCACTGTTAGACATTTTCAGATGTATTATCTTACCCAATTCATGGATCAGCCTCAGGCAGCTGGTATTACTGACCTCGTTCTGGAGAGGAAGCAACTAAAGCCCAAAGAGGCTACTAAAGTCAAATTGTTAGGGGAGAAACCCAGGTCCCCACCTCTCTCCACCTTGACCGGCCCTGCCCACCCTGCCCAGGAAGCCCAGGGCTTGCTTCTGAGAGCTGAGGAGAGGAGTCACATTCTTGCCACCACCCCCTACCCCAAGACCACATGAACTCTCTGTACCCCCAGGGTCCCAGGCTCCCAGTCGTGCCCTTGGGGGCTGGGGACTTCTCTCATCCTCCCAATTCAAGAAGCAAAAGAAGGGTTGGCATTCCTGTGTGGGATTGTGGCAGCAAAGGCTTCAAAACTCCCATGTGGTAATCAAAGAGGAAAAGAAAAGACTTCTACAGAGCATAGTTCTTCCCAGGAAAGTCTTAAGGCGGGATCCAGGGACCTCACTGCCCTCAGCAGCTGCCCAAGAGCTAGACCCAACTCTACAAGAAAGACAGGCGGCGCCCAGGGCACATGGCTCCAGACTTGGGCCAGGTGAGGATGAAACCCTTGATGAGCAGGGCCCTTGCTCTAGGCCAGGGTAGGCACGGCTAGTGACTAGTCCTCAGTCAGTGGGATCCCTGGGGCAAGAGGACGCCTTGGGGGAGAAAAGCGATCTGTGTCAGCCAGAGGCTCAGAAGAGAAGGCACTCAAGGCTCCCAGGCAGCAGGCTGGACCAACTTCCCCACCCCTTGGTAGGAACTAGGAGGTTGGCTCTGCCAAAGTCACCTTTGAAGCTCCTAGGGGAGAGACGTGCGACTCCGGTGAACAGTTGGTCCCCTCAGGCCCTAGCAGGAGTTGGGGGTCTGAAGCCGGCTTTGGAGCTGGTGAGAGAACGTGGGTCTGGGACGGTGCTTTGATGCTTCCTTTCTTCTCCAGCTTTTTCAAGATCCCTCTGCTCTTTGTCGGCAGTGCTGTCATGTCAGAACGTGCCAGATGATGAGGACATGGGCGGGGAAGTGACAACTGTGCCAGGCTGCTATGCCGGGGCCTCTGAAGCCAGCCGTGCAGCCAGCAGCCTAGCCAGGAATCCCGAACCCTATTCTCTGGAGGCCCCTGGCTCCCAAGCAGGCCTGCCCCAGGTCTCTCTGGCTTCTCATGGGCAGTCTCCCAGTGCCACCCTTGTCACCTTTTAGATTCCTGGGGACCCAACACACTTCAGCTCTAGCTCCCGAACCCTGGGCCGAAGGCATCTCTGCCTTGGGTGCCACATCTTACAGTTCACAGGGTCGTGCAGATTTCTTAATTTCTCACATTTGCTCCCTCTTCTTTGGTTTTGCCAGCTCTGCCAGGTTCAGACCCTCCTCCTCGGCCCCCTGGGTTGTTATCACAGTTGATCTTCTGATCTCCCGTCAGCCCCATCCACCTCCAGCAGCGCCAGCTTTCTAACCTGCAAAGCAGGCCCGGCCTACCTCACCACTATCACCTCACCTCATCCATCACCCAACGCCCAGGGCACAGAGACCCAGCCTGTGACCTCTCCATCCTCATCCCCGCTCTCCCCAGCGTGCCCCCTGGGTTCAGCCTCACACAGCCACGGCCATCCCTCAAACACGCCTGCCCACTCTCCCGCCTTGCCTTGACCCTGGCTGTTCCCTCTACATACAGCAGAATTCTCCCGCCCACCTAAAGTCACCAGGTGACTCCTAGTCTTCTTCTTGGCCTCCAGACTCTATTCCATCTTCTTCAGAAAGTCTTTCCTGGCTGCTGGGCTGGGCCCAGGGCCCCCCTTGGGCTCCCCGTGCCCTGTGCTGCCCAGTCCTGGCACTTGCCATGCTGGGTGGTCACCACTGGCAGGTGTGTCTCCTACAGAAAACCAGGCCTCCTAGAAGGCAGAAGCCACAACTGTTGCCCCTCTGGGGCTCTGCTGCCCAGCACAGTGGTGACAATGAAGAAACAGGCAGTCCTTCACCAGTCCCCACTATCCAGTTCAGGTGGCAATACACATGTACTTACACACAGATACACTTAAACTCCTACATTCACACAAGCATGGTCACATATATACACACTTCCACTCACACAAACACATTCTCACACTCATACAGCCCATTCACAAACACGTCACACATGCACACTTATACAAGTACACATACGATGTATAGTAAGTGTATCTGTGTGTACTTATGCACAGATACACTTATATATTCACACAAACACACATAGTTACATATATACACAGAAACACATTCTCACACATTATATCCCATTCAAAAATACTTCACACATGCACACTCACACAATCTCACACACACACACACACCCCTGGAATCACCTGAGCCCTCTCAGAACCAAGCAATGTGAGCTAAGTTGAGTGCTGCAGTCAGCAAGGAGGGTTCCATTGAGGAGGCAGGATTTGAGCTAGGTCCTGGGGAGTGGGCCACCACTGTCCTGGAGCCTTGCTCTGTGGCCCTGTCCAGGGATGTGGGAATGGACACTTGTGCCCAGACTGGCTGGAAAATGACAGTGGTAGATTGCCTTGATGGCCCCAATGCTTTGCCCTCCCCGTATCAATGCCCTTTACCAATTATCTTCATATTGCCCTCCCACCATGAGTGGAGGTGACCAACCCCACCCCTTGACTCTTGGTCCAGGCATGCAACTTGCTTTGACCAGCAGAACTCTAGCAAATGTGATGCAAGCAGAGGCTTGAAACGGACTTTCCTCTAGGGCCTGCCCTATTGTGCCTCTGCCACCAGAGTGAGAGACACGTGGAGCAGAGCCAAGGTGTCTTAGGCACCCCAGCCAAGACCAGCCCAGATCAGCTAATAGCCAGCCAACCTCCAGAGATGTGCGTGAGCCCCGTTGAGACCTGAAGAAATACCAGCTGAGCCCAGCCCAAATCACTGACCCACAGAATATTGAGTTAAATAAATGCTTAGGATTTTAAACCACTGAGTGTGGGGGAGTTTGTTATGCAGCATTATTGTGGTGATATAGTGACGAAGGCCAAAAAGACCAGCCTCTGGAAGGGCAAGCATATCTACAACAGTGCCCACATCGGGCTGGCATATATGAAGTCTGAACAGAATCCCAACCTCCAGGGCCATGCCTCAACATACCTGTCCTCAGCATTGCCCATTGACCCTTCCATTCTGGTCACCTGGGCTTTGCGAGGCCTCATACATGTCCACACATGCTCTTGAACATGTGACCTGTTCCCTCCTCCTGGAATGCCCATCCCTATCTTACCCTCTTTGAATCCTGTTCACTCTTCGAGGGCAGGACATGCTCTGGAAATCTCTGTGGAATCATAGCCACCATGAATCTTTTGGCAAGATGAGGCGTAAGTAAGTAGAATTGCCCCCTTTCTCTTTCCTTCTCACCCCCATATCTCACTGTGCTCTGCCTGTAGCTTTATTACAGCATTGTTACCAACCCACAGGGCTGTTGCATCTCCTGAACAGTAAGTAGGTCCTGGCCACACAGGGACCAGGTGTCATGTAGTCCTGGATCTCACAGAGCCCCAGCACAGGGCCTGGCACCCGGCAGTGTCCAATGAGTGGGCAATGAATAAACTTTCCAGCTATTGATTGTGGAGCCACTTAACAATACATTGTAAAAACCAAATTGCAGTCCAAAGAAATATTTTCAGTCCCTGCCTTGCTCTGCAACCTTTAGCAGTGTCCTACCCCTCTCTGAGCCTCAGTTTCCCCATCCACATAATGAGGGGTTGTGCTGACCCATCTCCCCACTCCCTGTCAATCTATAACATTCGCTCACGTGTCCAGTCTTCTAGCTGCCAGGTCTGGCCCAGTTTCCCCCACCACTCTCTGCTGGCTGTGAGTTCCGTGCCAGAGCTTCCCACAGCCCTGTCAATCCTCTGGATAGTGGTGGCCAATGAGTTTCGCTTGGCTTCTATTGACTCCCAGCTTCCTTCGCTTCCCACACCTGCCAGTGGGATTGGTGAAGCCTTGGTGTTGGGAAGCAACTCTTCTGAAATCTCTGCTGGGCGAGGCTGGGTCCCTGGCCTGTATAATGGGGAGGCCTGGTCCATCTTTAAGAAATTCTTTTTTACACATGTGTGCACGCATGTGCATACACACACACACACACTTACCCACTCAAGATTCCTCTCCTGACAGCTCCTGCTTGGCCAGAAGGAAGGAATGCTGACTGGCTGTATTTTCTTCCTAGAACTCCCTGGAGTCAGGTGAAAGGAGGGAGGAGAAGAAAATGGGCCAGTGCAAAATCAACCAGAGAAGGGAGGACCTTTTCACTCCAGCCTACCAGAAGCAAGGATGAAAGATTTCAGAAACCAGAGATCCAGCCTGATCAACATTTAGAGATGGAAGCTTCCTAGATTCCAGTGCAGGAAGGGGAGCAGGGGCAGCTGAGCTAGATCTCATCCCCCAGCCAATATCACTGCCTGCCTCAGTCTCACCTCCAAGCTCTGTTTTGGAATTGGGACAACTCTAGAGATCTCAGATCGTGCATCCCCTTGGGATAATAAGAGGGAGCATGGAATAGGAAAGAACAGGTCTCTGGGGCTGGGGCTGCAGGGTGGAGGAAGGCTGGGTCTGCACTCACATCCACCTGCCCCCCTGTGGCTTCCAGACACCACCCATCATGGACAATGGGGACTCACCCCAGGCAGAGTCTCAAGCTCTGCTCCCCCTGCTCTGTCTCCTTCCTTGCTGGCCCCCGCTGCCAGCAGAGAAAGCTTGAAGACAGATGTGGGTGTACGAAGAAGCATCGCTCACTCCCCGCTCTGTTCTCCTACCATCTCTTCCCACCCCACCCCCCGTGAAAGTCAGAGATAAAGATTGAGAGGCTGGAAGTCAGAAGCCGGGGGTTCTAGTCTGAGTGCTTGCCCTTGATACCTCTGTGACCTTGGGAAACCCAACTCTTCTCTTAGATACCTAGTCCCCTCTCTGCAGATGAGAGGTAATGATGCCCATTCTGTCTCAAATGAGAGCAGGGATGGGAAAGACCTTTCAACATCATAGGCCCTTTACACACAGAAAATGCTTTCATTATTGAGAGCAGAGAGGTCCCCAATGTGCTTGAGGTGTCAGGTACATTGTGGGATCTCATGTCCCTTCTTTGCTGGCCTCTCTGCAGCCTAGGTTTTGTGACGCACAGACAGTACCTGGGCTCTCTCCCCCACCCCAACTCCCATCTCATGTTCCCCCAGCCAGCCAACAATCTCAGAACCACCTGTGGGCCCATCCCAGGGCAGCGGTCTCAGGGAGGTAGAGAGGGGGAAAGCCTGTACCTTCCTTTCAGAATTTCCCTACCTGGGCTTCTGACAAGGTGCAGAGCCATCCAGAGAAGAGCAAAAAGCCAGGGCAGGACAGATGTGAGCAAGCGATGGTGTGTGGGGCTTCGATTCTCAGAGAAGGGAGAGGGTGGTTGGGCTGGGAGAGGGTGGTTGGGCTGGAAGAGCCAGGGAGGGCTTCCTGGGGGAAGGGACAGGCTGAAGCTGGACCTTGAAGGGCATCATTGCTGCTGTAATGAACATGGACATGGCTGATTGAGGTCTCATGGCTCCAGAGGCAGGAGAACCAAACTCTGGGGTAAGTTCTTGCTCACCCATTCTGGTACTCAGGGACAGACCCATGTTAGAAGTCCAGCAGTAGGGGGGCCTACGGCGGCTGGTGGGGAGTTGGAGCAGGGGTGGAAGATGGCACTGAGGACCCTTCTGCTTCTGTCACATCAGCCTTTGCTCCAAAGGAGGAAACACAGGGCTGTTGAATGGATGACTCAGAACACAAACCTGTGAGAGGCTGTCTGCTTCTGTCCCTGGGCCTGGCCACAATAGCCAAGTTCATGTCAGGGCGAGAAGGCCAGAAAACCCTGCTCTGTCCACGGATCCCTCTCTTGTGTCTGTCGGCACAGCATGCCCTTCAGAACTAACCCTGGTTGCACATTCCCAGGCATCTGAGTGGCGTGGGTCCTGTGAGGGCAGAATGGGGGTTTCACACCCAATGAGCACACTGATTCTGGGCAGGAGAGGGGCTTGACCAAAGTGCCAAGGCCCAGGACTAGAACATGGGCCTCCTACTCCTCAGCTGGGTCAGTGTGAACAAACCAATAGATAACCTAGGTCAATGCAGACAAGTTGACTTGATGGTTGCTGTTGTTGTTAGCTGCTGTTGAGTTGGTCCCCACCTCATGGTAACCCCGTGCACACAGAACGAAATGCTGCCTGATCCTCCACCAGCCCAATGATAGGTTACAGATCAAACCAATGTGACCCATATGGTTTTCATTGGCCAATTCTTCAGAGGTAGGTCACTAGGCCTTTCTTCCTAGTCTTTCTTTGTCTGGAAGCTCTACTGAAACATGTTTAGTATCATAGCAACACACAGTCCTCCACTGTCGGATGGGTGGTAGCTGAGCAGGAAGTGCCTTGGCCAGGAATCAAAGCAGAGTCCCCAGCATGGAAGACAAAAATTCTACCACTGAACTATCTGGTAGTTAAAAAAAAAAAAAAAAATCCACTTTGAAATAAAAATTACAGTGTAGAGACTAGACGTAAGATAACTACTAGGTATACAAGCCTACCTTGTGGAGGCATCGTGAGGGGCATTTTGCACAATGTCTCGTTTTATATGCAAATCCACTTTACAAGCCGAGTATCTTCAGCCCCGTGTCATGGGTGGGTGAACGAAGGGAGGCTCAGTGAGCCTGGGCAGCTTTTCCAAACCACCCAAGAGGAAGTGGCAGAGTCAGGGTCCAAACCTGGGTCTCTCTGAGGCCACGGCCCTGCATCTTTCAGCCACCAGCTGGCAACACCAGACAGTGTGGGTCCAAGGCATTGGCATTATTGGGAACATCTGGGCCAGGGAGGGAACAGCCCTGCAGGTAGGACAGGAGTGAGGGTCTTTCAGGCGGTCTCTCACTTCAGTTTGGTTTTCCCACTGGCTGGGAGAATAACAACCCCAGCAACAACCACTTCTGCTTTCACTGCTACGACTGCTTTCTATGCTAAGCACTTCGTATACACCATCGCATTTAGTCCTCAAAACAACCCTGTGAGGTAGGTTCTTTTTTTAATCTCCATTTTATAAATGAGGAAACTGAGACTCAGAGGGGTAAACTAACTCGCCAGTCTGTCTCTAAAAGCTTGTACCCTCTACAGTCTACACTATAAACTGATCTCAGCTGGAAAGAAAGACCTTCTTCCCAACAGTGAGAGTTGTTCGAGAGTGAAACGGCTGTCTCTGAAGGGGGTGAGCCCCCATCAATGAGGCTTTTTTGATATGTGTGAGGAATGTTGTACACACAAAAATACTATTTATAGTTCCCTTTTGAAAATTAATATTTAACTTAGTAAGGACGCACATTGAAAAACATAGCTTTTCTTAAGGATTAGTTCCACTTACTAATCTTATTGTTCTATTCATAATTGTAATAAAATAAGAGCAAAACCTTCATTTTTTCTTCAGTTAAAGTTTGATTAACTCAGGTCGAAAAAACTAAACTCCTTTAAACAATCAGTGCCTTTTACAACTTAATTTGCCTGAACAATTTCAACTACATTTAAACATTTAATGCATTTGATCTTCCTAAGTCACCTAAATGCCTAATTGAACAAGCAAAACATTTTCATCATGTACTTGAAAAACTTATAAATCTAGTAAATTAAATTTGTAGATGTAGTGACTCTCACATTCTCTTAAATGTAGCAATGCTGTTTGCAAAATTAGTCAAATTCTCTCGTACTTTTCAACTCCAGGTTACATGTCTGCAGGTTTGTAGTTACAGCTAAGATAAAGTAAGCACACTTCACCTCTTTCTCACTCGTTGCAAATAAAAACACATACAGCAATTGTGTAAATACTCTGAAAAATAAATAATAGCAAGCAGTTTAGGGAGGGAAATTGTCATGCATTGAATTGTGTCCCCCAAAAATAAGTGTCAACTTGGTTAGGCCATGATTCCCAATGTTGTGTGGTTGCCCTCCATTTTGTGATCGTAATTTTCCTACGTGTTATAAATCCTCATCTCTGCCTGTGGTTAATGAAGCAAGATTAGATTATGTTAAAGGGATTAGGTTGGGATTGTAACACTCTTACTAAGATCACATCCCTGATCCAATGTAAAGGGGGTTTTCCTGGAGTGTGGCCTGCACCACCTTTTATCTATAAGAGATAAAAGGAAAGGGAAGTGAGCAGAGAGTGGAGGGCCTCATATCACCAAGAAAACAATGCAGCAAGCAGAGTGCTTCCTTTGGACCTGGGGTTCCTGTGCAGAGAAGCTCCTAATCCAAGGGAAGATTGATGAGAAAGACCTTCCTCCAGAGACAGAAAGACTTCCTCTGGAGCTGATGCCCTGAATTTGGACTTCCAGCCTACGTTACTGTGAGAAATAAGTTTCTCTTTGTTAGAGCCATCCACTTGTGGTATTTCTATTATAGTGGCACTTGATGACTAAGACAGAAATCAAACCTCAAAGAATGACCTATACGGCCATGAGTTTCCTGGGTTTTTTCCCTCCCATATCTCCTGATTTGGACTCTAAAGATCCTAAGTCTCAAAAAGCTCAAAGCTGGCACAAACAGAAAAAGCTCTAAGAAAAAACCTCTTTCTGGGCAGGGGACTGGTAACATTTGCAGGGATCCCTGAAGCACAGAGTATGTAGGGGCCATCTACTTTTTTTTTCACTTTTATTCTCCTGGCTCTGTCCCAAGGAAAGCCCCAGTCATGAAGCTATACTCCCGCAGCATTGAGGGCACCCAAAACCCCAAACCAAACCCATTGCCATCAAGTTGACTCATAGAAACGCTTTAGAACGGAGTAAAGCAGCCCCCATAAGGTTTCCAAGGCTGTAATCTTTATGGAAGCAAACTTCTACATCTTTCTCCCACACAGCAACTTGCGGATTCAAATTGCAGACCTTTCGGTTAGCAGCCGAGCACTTACCTGCTGTGGCACCGGGGCTCCCCATGGCACAGGTACCTAAAACTCCGAGAGAACATCCTTCCCTTGGACCAGAGGAACTGGTTCTAAGAGTGTAGGGAAAATCCTGTTTTTTTTTTCTCTCTCTTTTATCTCACACTTTACCCTGGCAGTGGACCCATCCATGGCTGTTCAGTCAATTCCAACTCATAGCAAACCCATGGGGCTTCCAAGGCTGTGAATCTTTATGGAAGCAGACTGCCACATCTTTCTCCTGTGGAACCGCTGGTAGTTTCGAACTGCTGATCTTTCGGTTAGCAGTTGTGCGCTTTAACCAATGCACCTCCAGGGCTTTCAGTCAGGGGAAATGTGCAACAGTATGGGAGGCTAAAACCCCAGCTTTTTAGCTCAAGAATGAGGAAAAGGGCCTCTGGGACCTGGGGGAGGAGGGTGGTTGAGGTTCTTGGAGAGCTAGAGAAATGACTCCTCTCTGTATGAAGTCCTGGACTCACCCTTGGGCTATGCATGCATAGGACTGACTCAAGGCAGCATAACAAAGATTTGGAGATCTGAAACATGGTGTAGGCCTCTGATCAGATCCTAGAAAGGATCCTGAGTGGTACACTTGTGGGGCAGACCTGACTAGCATAAAAAAGTAATTTGAGACTGGAACCATAGCCCACAGAAGGTAGGTAGGACTTGTGGTCTGAATCTAATACGGTTGATTACATAATATTTAAAATGCCCAAAACTACTCTACATGCAAAGAACCAGGTAAATCCCAACTACTCTCAAAAGAAAAGACAATAGATGCTGGCCCCAAGATGATTCCGATATTAGAATTATCACACAAAATCATTAAAACAGCTATCACATCTAGGGTCCATGAAGTAAGGGAGAAGGATCTTAAAATGAACAAAAAGATTGAAGTTCTCAGGAAAGAAATGAAGAGTAGGAAAGAAAAGAACAAAGTGGAGATTATATAGCTGAAAAATACAATAACTGAAATAAAAAATTCACTCTATGGGCTCAATAGCAAAATGGAGATGACAGAGGAAAGAGTCAGTAAACTTGAAAACAGACCAATAGAAATCATCTAATCTGAACAATAAAAATAAAAAAGTTTAAAAAATGAACAGAGCCGCAGGGACTTGTGGGAAAATATTTAAAAAAAAAGTCTAACTTTCATGCCCCTGGAGTCCCAGAGAGGAGAAAAAGCTTGGTGCAAATATATAAGAGAGATATATAGATATATTTGAAGAAATCATGGCTAAAAATTCTTCCCAAATTTGGTGAAAAGACATAAATTTTTAGATTCAAGATCAATAGACCCCAAAAAGGATAAATTCAAAGGAAACCTGAGCAAATACATCTTAATCAAACTGGTGAAAACCAAAGATTAAAAAAAAAAAATTCTGAAAGCAACCAGAAGAAAACAACACATAAACACATATAGGGGGAAAAAATTCAACAACTACAGATCTCTCATCAGAAACAAGGGAATCCAGAAGATAGTGGAACAACAAGAAAAGAACTGTCAATCCAGAATTCTGTATCCAGGGAAAATATCTTTTTTTTTTTTTAAGACAAAATAAGGGTATTTTTAGATGTAAGAAAATTAAGAGAATTTGTTGCCAGCATATCTGCTCCAAAAGAAATGCTAAAGGAAGTTCTTAAGGAGAAAGGAAGCTATACCAGAAAGAAACTAGGAACTTAAGAAATAATAGAAAACAAATAAATATGATAATATCTGGATAGATATAAGACAAAATTTTCTTCCCCCTCTTAAGTACTTTAAAATATGTATGACTATTAAAAACAAAATTGTAACATTGTTTGATGGGGTTTTATAGATGGAATTCATATAACAACTACAATATAAAGGAGGGTGAGGACCTATATAATTGTGAAGTTTCTATGTTTAACTTGAAGTGGCAAAACTAACTCTAAGAAGACTTAAAAGTTAGGTACGTATATCATAATCTTCAGAACAACCACTAAAAAAAAGAGATTGTACAAAAAGATTTAGTCAAAAAGTCCATTGAGAAATAAAAATGGAATACTAAAACAATATTCAAATAATTCAAAAGTAGGAAGGAAAGGAAAAACAGAGGAATAAAAAAGAGGGGACGAACCAAAAACAATAAGTGCTAGGCCTAAATCCAACCATATCAATAAATACATTAAATGTAAATGGCCAAAACACACCAATTAAATGACTGAGATTGTCATATCGTGTTGTGTGTGTGTATATATATATGTTATATATATATATATAAGTAAAACAAGACCCATCTATATGCTGTCTATAAAAAACTCACTTTAAATATAATGATATAGATAGGTTAAAAGTAAAAGGATAGGAAAAATACACTGTGAAACATTAATTAAAAAAAAAAACCTGGGATGACCATATCAGGCAAAGTAGACTCCAGAAGAAGGAAACTCACCAGGAATAAAAAGGAATGCTACATAATGATAAAAGGATCAATACACTTAGAAGATTTAACAATCTTAAATGTGTGTGCACCCAAAAATAGAGCTTCAAAATGCATGAAGCCAAAAACTGATAAAACTGAAAAGAGAACTAGACAGATGCACAATTATACCTTAACACCCTTCTGTCAGTAACTGATAGAAAAGTAGAGAGAAAAACAGCGAGGATATGGAAGGTCTGAGCAACATTATCAACCAACCTGATCTAATTGACATTAACAGAATACCACCAAGAGTAGTATGCACATTCTTTACAAGTTTTTCATGGATCATTCACCAATATAGACCATATTGTGGGTCATAAAAAACACCTTACTAAATTTAAAGTAATTGCAATCATAACAAGCATGTTTTCTGACCATAATGGATTAAACTAGACATGAATAGCAGAAAGATATCTGGAAAATCTCCCCAAATCCTTGGAAATTAAACAACACACTTCAAAATAATGCATGGGTCAAAGAGCTAGGAGGTTGAGAGCTAGGATGCTAGCCCAGGAAATTTGGTCCAGGAGCCCATGTTCTTATCCTCTAGGCCACAGAGCCTCTCATCAAGGTTTTTCAGGGCCTTGAATGCCAGGATAAGGAATTGGGACATTGCATTGTATTTAATGGATAAGTGTGTAACGGTTTTCCCGTGTAAGGCAGAGCGCTATCTGTAGGTAGATGGAGTTGGGTATGGTTTGTGGAGGAGGAGAGGGACAAATTCACATTCTGTCCAACCAGGAAAGATGAAGTGGAATTAAGGAGTTTGGATTTTTCAAGATGCCTGAAATGAGACATTACAGAGCCAGGGCCCATCCTTCCTTTTTCACACAGACTATTTTCAGTCTTTCTGATGAGCTGGCCGTCCAGAGAGAGGAGCCTGTCTCCACCCTCAGACAGGGGGCTTCCTGAGGACAAAGGCCATGAAGGCCCATAAGAGTGAGGGTTTCCCAAGGTCTAACTAACTTGTGACTCTAGATAAGTTACCATGCCTCAATTTCTCATCTGTAAAATGGGGATAATGTCAGTTCTCACAGACTGAGCCCTGACCCTAGGCTGGAGAAATGCTGGCAGGAAATCTGAAACGACGGCTCCTGCTAGCTGCTGTGGGGCCCTGGCTGGAAGGGAGGTCTCTCTAATTTGCAGTGAGGTTGGGAGTAAGGCTTCAGCGTGACAACGAGTGGGCCTTCCACCTCCCCAGTGCCCAGAGTGGGGGCAGGGTAGGGCACATTAAAACCTCCTCTGCAGAGACTTTGATCAGCAGCGATGACAAGGACGGCTTCTGTTCTCTTTGAAGCAGCAGAAAGATCAATCCGTCTTCTTATCTCAGCCTCTCTGCACAGAGGTGTCACGTGTATCTGCAGCCGCTGATGCTGCTACTCTCTGGGAGAAGACTGGAACAGAGGGGTGGTACCCAGCCTAGCTCTCCCTAGCCTCCCTGGCCTCCTCCAGACTGAGGGGCCCAGTAGGACCCACCGCTTTCTGGCCTTCACCTGGCCCTGCCGCAGCAGGGAGGGGGAGAAGGAGGGCTTCTGCAACAGCATCACCACCATTCACCAGGGCCCCCCTTACCTGGGCACTTCCTCTCTTTTCTTCAAAGCCTGGCTTAAAATGGCACCTTTTGGTGGCACAGTGGTTAAAGCTCTCGGCCACTCATCAAATGGTTAGAGGTTCAAACCCACCAGCCGCACCCCAGGAGAAAGATGTGGCAGTCTGCTCCCATAAAGATTTATAGCCTTGGAAACCCTACGGGGCAGTTTCGCTCTGGTCGATATGGGTCAGAATCAACTCGACAGTAGTGGGGTTTTTTTTTTGTTTTTTTTTTTTTAAGATAACTGGGCCAGGAAGCAGAAGACTAGATTCTAGTTACAGCTCTGCCTTTGGTTTGCTGTGTGACCTTGGGCAAGTTACTGCCCCTCTCTGGAGCTTAATTTCTCTATCGATGAAGTAGGGTTGCTGAAACAGGCTCAACTTAAAATTCTGTGGTCAAAATCAGCCTGTGACTCGGGTCAGGGCTCAATGTGGGTTCAGGTGGTAGAACTGTCTTTCTCTAGTCCTGCTATAGGAGAATTGTCCCCATAACCTTGACCTCATTGGCTCCGATTTCTTGGCCAAATGTTTTTCTGCACAATCCCATTAGTGAAAAGTCTGCTTTGCAGGTGGAGCAGCATCCTGAGTCTGAAGCTCAGCCCAAGTGGGTCAGGAACAAATCCTACAACAGTACTGTCCCCAGCTCCTTCAAGGACTGCAGAAAGCAGAGGAGAAGATTTGCAGGGTCTCTCTGCTCCTGGAAGCCTGGCTGGGGAATAAGGGGATGGGGTATGTGGCAGGGGGGAGGGGCTGGAGGAGGATTAGGGGTCAGGGGGAACAATGGCCTGGGGCTTTATGCATCTGGGTGTTGTGTGTTTCTGACCGCACCAGGTCAAAGGGTTAGGGTTAGGGGAGCCCCTTCTGCCCTGACTGCCGGCTTACCCCATACAGTTGCCATCCCTTCCTCCCAGGTGGGTGAGTGAAAGAGTTTCAGGCACAAAGGAAGTGAGATCGATCCTCCACTTGCCTCCTGGCCCAAGAGCAGTTCCCTGAGATAGAGGCCAGAGGCCATACCAGCCAACCGACCCTACTTCCCGTGGCACTTACTGCCTGGCTCAGGTGGCCACAGCAGACACAACGTACTGACAGAGGCTGGAGAAACCCAGGAGAAAATTTCCTGGGATTTCACTGTTGTCCTGGAGCAAATAATTGTAATACAAACAATTGTCATTTATTGAGCACTTGGACTGTGTGCTAAGCACTTTACAGACATAATGTAAGTCTCACAGCAATGCTATAAAGTAGGTATTATTACCCTATGTTCAAGATAGAAAAGCTAAGTCTAAGAAATTAAATGGCTTGTCTGGTCACACAAGTAAGTTATAAGACTAGGACTTGAACCCAGGGCTGTTTGACTCTAAAACACATGCTTCTCTCTCCCAATTCTGATCTGTGGATTATCTTAGAAAGCCCAGAGGAGTCAGTCCCTGAGTGGCAGGAAAAGTTAAAAGCTCAACTACTAGCCAAAAGGCGGGCACTTTGAACCCACCCCAGAGGCATCTAGGAAAACAGGCCTGGTAGTCTACTTCCAAAAGGTCACAGCCTTGAAAACCCTGTGGAGCACAGTTCTCGGCACATATGGGGTCGTTATGAGTCAGAATCAACTCGACGGCAACTAACCACAACAACCACAAGGACGGACAACAGAGCTCATTTTCCCCAAACCCATACTTACCAAACAAATCTGTTTGGCTTGTTAGAGGTGAGCCTTCATTTCACAGAAGAAGCTCGCTTTATACCGCCGGATTTAAGATCCGTTAACTCCTGGACGAAGAGAATGGGGAGGGGGTGGTGGGCAGAAGAAAATAGTTGGGTCCACAACCAATGAAGGCTTCCTGGACCCACTGGAAAAAAATTCCCCCAAACTTCAATGGTGTGAGGAACTTTGATTTGCTGACCTAAGTCCACACCTGGTGATCCAGGAGCCCAGGAGGCGAGCGAAGATTCCATGGCCTTTCCTGTGGCTTTCCCGGGAGGAATGTTTTGTGGGCACCCTAGGGCTGAGGCTGCTGTGGGAGGCAACTCAGGTGAGGTGGTCTGAGGCCCCCCAGACATCCACAGCTGCTCTTGGCTGCGCTGGGAAACTCTGCTCAGTCCCTTCTTACTCTGATTTAAGTTGCAGGGAAAATGCATTATTTTTTCATTAAAAATTCATTTTGGAACAGATAGCCTTCAGAGATGTAATTAGCTACTTTATTTCTCTCCATTAGCAATCCCTGGGGTTTGCCGGAATCTCTTGTCCTTTTTCCTCTCCATTTCGCTTCTTCTATCCTCTTTATAATCTAGGTTGCAACACTTTCCCACCCTCCAACCATCGCCACACAGTCTGTTCTTGGACTGAATCACTGTTTTAAAATCTGGAGAAAGAGTTATAGCAAACTTCCCCCTCCCCACTGGGCTATAGGCTCACGGTCCCCTGAGCCACTGAGGAGCAGGACGACAATGCCCACTGCTGCCCCCGGGACAAGGCACACAGAGATGGCCTGGATAGTGGCAGAGCTAGGTAGGGTTAGGAAGGTTCCCCCACTTACTCGCTGGGTGACCCCAGGCAAGTGGCTTCACTTCTCTGAGCTTTTGCTGCCCTGACACACAGAAAATACTTTGCCTGAGGTATATAGCAAGTGTCCAGTAGAAGGCAGCTCTGGTTAGGATGTCCGGGGGCAAGGTGGGGGAGGCTTCTGGGGGCTGAATGAACAGGAGATACAGACGGCACGAAGGACCCAGCCTGGGCTTGGCCAGAGGCAGAGCTAGATGCTTGGTGGGGCCTGAGGAATTGGGCTGAGGGGCAGGTGGCAGGGAGAACCACGAGCGGTGCCTCTCGGGAAGCAAGACTGAGAGGGCTGGGTGGAGGGAGCACTCAAGGACGCAGCCCTCAGCTGCCCAAGACTGCGTGCCTCTATTTGGCTGACTATGGCAGCCTGTCCTCAGAGTTGCTCCTGGGGATTATTTCTGGCACGCCTGAAAGCTGATGTGAGGTGATAGGCATTGTCACCTGACTGGGGGGAGTGCAGCAGGTGAAAGCTTTGTGCTGAGACTCAGCAAGAGGGGGCCCCAAGATCTTGGAAGGCCCCAGGTGCAGTAATTCTCAGCACTCCCTCTAGCTCAGGAGGCCCCAGGGTGACCAGGCTGGCCGTTGCCCTGGAGTTCTAGCTCCTTCATTGGCCCGAAGAAAGCTCTCCCTGCCCAGGCCCCATTCCTCTGCTCCCCTCGCGGTCATGACACATGATGTACAGCTGTCTCCAGCATTGTCAGAAATCCAGGCTGTGTGGGGGCGAGGGCAGAAAACCTGCTGCCAAAATCTAAACTTATCATGGCTCCCCACATCCAGGGGTAAAGAGAAAAAAACAGGTTTAGCATAAAAGAAAGATCCCTGGGTGGCACAAACAGTTTACGCTCAACTGCTAAACAAAAAGTTGGTGGTTTAAACCCACCCAGTGGCACCAAAGAAGAAAGGCCTGGCAATCTGCTCCTGTAAAGATTACAGTCAAGAACACCTTATGGAGCACAGTTCTACTCTGTAACACACGGGGTCACCATGAGTCAGAATTAACCCCACAGCAACAGGTTTGGTAGCATAAAAGATCTTTGGCACTTTGCAACAAAATAAAATCAGATATATGTGATTTATATCAGTAACTAGAGAGCCCAGGACTTAGACAATCACCATATGGGTGTCCTCGGAAGGGGCTGGTACCTGCTAACAGGAATGAGGTTGTATTGCATTTCATTGAGCTGTGTCACGTTGCATGGTGTGAACGGAATTGCAGTGAACTAGGTTTCTAATACTGGTCTCATCCTGTTTTTAGTCATCATGGTCCCTTAGGTTCCTGGAGCAATGCAGAGCAGCAGAAACTGGCTCATGGAAACTTGGACCTTTTTTTTTTTAATTGTACTTTAGATGAAGGTTTACAGAACAAACTAGTTTCTCATCAAACAGTTAGTACACACATTGTTCTATGACATCGGTTAACACCACCACAACATGTCAATACTCTCCCTTCTCAACCCTTGGTTCCCTATTACCAGCTTTCCTGTTCCCTCCTGCCTTCCAGTCCCTGCCCCAGGGCTGGTGCGCCCCTTTAGTCTTGTTTTGTTCCATGGGACTGTTCAATCTTTGGCTGAAGGGTGAACCTCAGGAGTGACCTCGCTACTGAGCTGAAAGGGTATCTGGGGGCCATATTCTCAGGGTTTCTCCAGTCTCTGTCAGGTCAGCAAGTCTGGTCTTTCTTTTTGAGTTAGAATTTTGTTCTACATTTTTCTCCAGCTCTGTCTGGGACCCTCTATTGTGATCCCTATTAGAGCAGTCAGTGGTGGTAGATGGACACCATCTAGTTTTACTACACTCAGTCTGGTGGAGGCCATGGTAGGTGTGGTCCATTAGTCCTTTGGACTAACCTTTCCTTGTATCTTTAGTTTTCTTCACTCTTCCTTGCTCCTGAACAAGTGAGACTAGTGGAGAATCTTAGATGGTCGATCACAGGATTTTAAGACCCCAGAAACTACTCACTAAAGTAGAATGTAGAACATATTTTTTATAAACTACTTTATGCCAATTGAGCTAGAAGTTCCCTGAGATTATGGGACCTTGGAACTTTTGCCCTGATGTTACTACAGGCCTCACGGGCAAGTCCTGGCAGTGAATGATAATAACGATGATGCTGAGGTTGACAATAATTGCCACGTGTTGGGTGCCTACCATATTCCAGGCCCTGTGCTGGACCCTTTGCTTACTGTGCTTCATTTACCCTTCAATTCCATTAGGTATTATCATACTCCACTGCCCAGATGGGGAAACTGAGGCTCAGAAAGGGTAAGAGGAAGGACCAAGATCACGTCATTGGTGGGTGGCAGGGTCAGGATTTGAACTTTGAGTTTTTTGGCACTAAAGCCCTTGGGTTCTCTCACTGTACAAACACCGCTTGACTGAAGATTAGAGGACCTTGTCCAGACGCCTTCTGAATTTGCCCTTTTCACGTCATCACTGCAAACCTGTTATCTAATGAACAGCCAGATTTGTTACAGAAAAGATGGGCTCAGGTGGTTTTCTCCTCCTGGGACTTCTTTGTATGCAAATTCTAGATTTCTCCAACCCTTGTCCACACTCCAACACTAAGAGTAACATTTTAAAACCTGAGAGTCTCGTGCCCTGAAAACTCCCAATGTATAGAAATATAAAGCAGAAAACTGGGTTTCTATCAGCTGGAGGAAATGCATAAAAGATAAGTAATACAGAAGAATCTAAAGAACTTGGGCAGCTAGAAAATAAAGGGACATGGTAAGGACCATGCTATGGATTGAACTGAACCCCCCAAAAGATATGTTGAAATCCTAATCCCCAGTACCTATGAGTGTGACCTGGTTTGGAAATGACATCTTTGGAGATGTTATCACTTAAGATGACATGAAGTCATGCTGGAGGAGGGTGGGTCCTGCCTGATTCACTATGAGTGGTGTCCCTTATAAAAGAGAAGAGACAAAGACAGAGAGACACAGAGGGAAGATGGCCCTCTGAAGACAGGGGCAAACTGGAGTGATTCATCCAGAAGACACGGAACACCTGGGGCTACCAGAAGCTGAGAGAGACAGGAAGGACCCTTCCCTAGAGCCTTCCAAGAGAGCGTGAGCCTGCCAACACCCTCAGTTCAGACTTCTAGCCTCCAGAACTGTGAGGCGATAAATTTTGGTCCTTTTAGGTCACTCAGTTTATGGTACTTTGTTACAGCAGCGCTGGGAAATGAATACCATTCAGCCCAGGAAAAAGCGAGATTGACACACGCAAATCCCTTTTAAGAATCGGAAAAAGGAGGAAGGCACAGACCCAAAAGCCATCTTACTTCCTGCAGTTCCCGGCAGCTCTGTTTGAATATTAAGGCTCCGTGTGTTTACTCTGGGGCTTTTGTAATAGGACCAAACGATATTGGCTAATTTGGGGAAGGTTTATGTATTATCTGTAACGTGCAGAGAGGGAGGCAGAAAGGAAAGGAAGCTTAGTAGCTGACTGATGTCCTCAATGTTCATTTCAGAAGGTGAGTGGGATTTAGAACTCAGATTTTCCAACTCCCTGCTTCGACCTCATCTTCTTAGGGAAAAATCGCAATTAATTCTCAGTTGTCTATGTCGTTAATGTGGAGGAAACGAGGCATAGATAATCCCAAATGGTGAGTAATGCCCACACCATGTCTGCAACTCTGGACATTTGCTCTGGAAGCTTCTTGAAAACTTCACAATGAAGCCACGTGGATGTGGGAGGCTGGTCAGTCCTTATTGCCATGCCCTGCCTGCTCAGAACCATCCCACCCGTTGCTCCACGAAGACCTAGGGGCCACAGATTAAGGGGAGGAAGCTCTTCAATGCTTTCCTAGGTTGGGGAGGGGTAGTGGGAGGCAGGCAGATAATAAGGCATTTTGATTTAAAAGGCTTCCTGCAGGGCCACAGGCTAGCAGAACGTAACAATAAATGAGACAATGAATTGTGTCCTCTGGAGACGTCCATATGGAAGCTGATTCATTGTGTTAATAAGGACACGAAAGCCAGAGGTTAACTGTATTCTGATTTCATGGCTGAGGGATCTGTGGCTCAGAAGGGGGGAACATCCACATTTGAGGTCAGAGTTCAAATTCCAGCTCTGAGCTCCTGATTCCAATTTGGTTTCTATGACTCAGGATACCTTAGGACCACATGGCTCTAACAGCCAGGACCTGAGTAGGAACGCAAGCGATGGCTAAGGTTGAGAACTGGTGATGCTGGAGCCCAGAGGAACCAATACTTCATCCATTCAACAAATATTGAACACCTACCAAGTGCCAGGGAGTGGGCTTGCACTGGGAGGGGAGAACAGAAAAGAATCAGACATTGACCCTGACCTAAAGCTACGCAAGGTAGAAGGGGAGATGGGGCATGTACGAAAATCTCTGTAACACATACAGAGAGGGTGCTGAGATGAAATCTAAGAGAGAACCAGCTCATTCATTTTTTCCTTCAATTAAAACATTCATTCAGTCATTCGGCGCTATCTTGAGTACTCTGGATACAAAGATAAATAAAACTGATCTCTACCCTCAGAAACCCTGGTGGCATAGTGGTTAAGAGCAACAGCTGCTAACCAAAAGGTTGACAGTTCAAATCCACTAGATGTTCCTTGGAAACCCCAAGGGGCAGTTCTACTCTGTCCTTTAGAGTCACTATGAGTCTGAATTGACTCAAAGACAATGAGTTTTTTTGGCTTGGCTACCTTCAGAAAGCTCCCCTTTGAATGCTTAGAATCTGAGTCACTGTGGGAGCACTTCAAAATACAGTTTCCCAGGCCCCCAGCCCAGACATGCTGACTCTAGACCTCTGAAGGTGGTACCCAAGGAACCCAAAGCTCAGGTTCAAGGCGTTCTCCAGTACGGGTCTGGTGGGATAACAGGCTAAGGGGAGGGAAAGCCCGAGAGAAGTAGAAAGGCTTCGAAGCCCGCTTTGTCCCTGGGTGGGGGGCCCGCACTGGTCTCCGTGTGCTCTGGACCCAACCTCCATTGCACATACTGAAGTTTTTCTGGGTGATGGATGGGAGTGCATGAGTACTCCCATGTTCCCATGTTGATGATGTTCCAAGGTCATTGTGACTAGGGTTCCAGGGGCCTGTGACAACACAGCAGGCTGGCTCTGTCCAGGTGTGGGAGGTCAGGAGGGACCCAGATCCTCCTGGGAATGCAACTCATCCCTGTAAAAGAAAGATCCCCTTCCCCTGCTGATTAAGCATTATTTAGGGCTCTGAGTGAGTTCTGTTCAGAGTCTGCTTTGAAGACAGCAAGCAGGGGCCATGACCACCCTCTCTCCCGAAAACAGCCTCTCAGCCAGGCGGTCGGCCTCCTTCATCCTGGTGCGTGATCTTCATCGGTCTCTCCCTCCCCAACCACTGGTCTGCAAGGGTGCCATTTTCCTGGCAAGGTGGGAGGGGCTAGACCCCCGAGCTGGCCTAGAAGGTGGAGCAGGGCTGGTGGTACCTTGGCCTCATCATCAGCATCAACAGCAGGACGGAGAAACATTAGGTCTCCTTTCACCCTTCTCTCCAAGCCAGTTATTACGTTCTCCCCAGATGTGGCATTCTAACTTTATTCGGTTTTAGGTTTGCAAGAGGCTGGTAAATTTTCTTTGGTGTTTTTGCCAACAATTTTGGTATGCTGCCGCCAGGTGGCAGTAATGCTTTTATTAGTGGGTGGTTTCAAGCCCAGTTAAGATTCTTTGGACGTCAGCCTTAGTCATAAAAATTTTCCACACAGTATCTTTTTCAAAATTAGAATAACTAATTATAATGACCTTAGCCACTCTCAAGTCTCATTAGTCATCGTGATTAAGAGAGTGATACATAAAAAGCAGAAATGCAAAACAGGCACCTCTCTCCCGGAGTTTTACATATTATTGATTTGTTGCAAATTTTCACCAGGCCTTGACTTTAATTTTCTTTATATCTTTCTTCATTTCTCTGAACTTAGAGAAGAAGAATAACAACAAACTCTCATCTAGCACGTATGTACAGTGACTGTTCTAAATGCTTTATTTACAGTCATTTGTTCTTGTCTCAACCCCACGTGATAGAAGTTGCTATCATCTTCATTTTACAGATGAGAAAATTGAGGCACAGAGACTCAGTAATTTCCGAAAAGTCACACAGCTAGGAAGTGGCAGAGCTAGAATTTGAATGCAGGCAGGTGAGCTACAGAGTCCATCTTGTAAACCAGTGATTCTCTAAATGTGGTGGCCAGGTCTGTAGCACACGCATTCTCTGAAAATTTGAAAGAAAGGCAGATTCTTCGGGTCTCCCCAGACATTCTGAACCAGAAACCCTGGCGGTTGGGCCCAGTAACCTCTGTTTTAACAAGCCCTGCACGTGACTCTGATATGCAGCTAGCTTTGAGAACCAGCCTCTTCATCACTGTGCTATATTGATGGTACCTGGGTTGGTAATAATTACCCAGTTAACTTACAAGTTGCACATATAACCACTCCCTTCCTAATTTTAATATGCCTGCCCTCCTAGGGCCACCCCGCTCTCCTTTGGGTGAGAATCAAGGACACAGTGAGCCACTGTGGACTGGAGTGGAAAAGAGGTTGAGAACCTTAAGCAGAGCCAATGACCCTTCCCAGGATTTATTGGAGGCTCTGTAACTTATGGGTATTCAGAGCAACTTGGCATCAAAAACCCTCATAGAAAATTTTCCTTATGCTCTGGTGCCTTTTCCACTTTGCTAAAAAGTCTGGATAAAATCCTTAACCCAACGATGCAGAGGGGGAAATGGGGTGGGCAAATGTATGCTCATAGTCACGGCCTCTGGCAGTAGGAAGCTGTTAGGGAGATTGATCTTCTAAGGCTCGCTTCTGGCCCCCTTCTCCAGCAGAAGCAGCGGCAAGGTTTCCCCAGGTTTGCTGGTAGAGACCTTTAACCTGCTTAGGTACACCCTGAAGGTGGGAGGAGATTTCTGCAACTGCTCTACCTGGCAGTATTCTTGCCAAGAGACTAGAAAAGAAGCTCTGTTGCAGAGCTGAAGAGTATCCAGCATGTCACGGACCACATATTTTCCCCTCATGGATTACGAGGTCGTTGCACCCAGAGGGTTGGATAAGGAGTTGGTGGAGCCAGGAATGGGGGAGTATGGGAGGATAAAGATGGATTTGAGAGGCCATCAATTTGAAGGACTCCAGATACTGGTTCTCTGATTTCTGGCATGGACAGGGAGTATGGACACACTGAAAAAAGAGAAGGAGGCGGCTTCTCATGGGGACACTTTCCCTTTGGCTCTCTGCAGGTCAACAGGCTCCTTGTGCTGGCCCTTGACTGTCTAGCAAGTGTCTTGTACATTCTTGAAGGTGGCCTGTAGTTTGGTTTGGGGAGGGAGTGGTACAGGGAAGAGTTGGGGATAAAAAGAGGAACGGAATTTCATGGAAGGAGGAGGCAGAAACCTTTTGTAAACCAGTTCAGCCATGGCAAAGTAGGCAGATGGCCAATTGTGACAGGTAGAGGTTTAGAAATGTAAATTCTCTGAGCACTCAGCAGATGTCTTCCTGTGCTGTTTCTAATTATCTCTGCCTTATTGTGTTGAGGCTGTATCTTCTATTATGCTGTGCTGTGCATAGTATTTTGATTCTAATATTGCCACCCTTTCATTTTTTACCTTTTTAACATTTCTTTGTTCACCATTTATTTTATTTTTTAAATTAATAGACTTTGTTATTTTTAGAGCAGTTTTAGGTTTGCAGGAAGTCCAGAGTTTCCATACACTCCGTCTTTCCACCCCCCGTGCCCAACATACACACTAAGTTCCCCGTATTATTAACAGCCTGCGTTAGTGTGGTACGTTTGTTACCCTTGATCAACCTGTATTAATATACTATTATTAACTAAAGTTCATAGTTTACATCAGGGTTCACTCTTCGTGTTGTATCGTCCTGTGGGTTTTGATAAATACCTGATGTCATGTATCCTTGAATATACGAATTAACCCTCCTAAGGTCTCAGTTCTGTGATTTGTTTAACAGTGTCATAGCCATGCTGCCTCGTACATAAGGACCCCTGGTGGCAAAGTGGTTAAGCGTTCCGCTCTTAATGACTCCTAATGGAAAGATCAGCAGTTTGAACCCAGCCAGCAGCTCCAAGGGAGAAAAGGCCTGGCGATTTGCAGGTCCTAGATTATAGCCCAGGAAACCCTTAGGGGCAGCTCTGCTCTGTCATATAGGGTCGCTATGTGTTGCATTTGACTCAACAGCACACAACAACAGCGACAACCTCATAGGTAGTTGTGAGGATTAATGAGTTTAAATATGCAACACACTTAGGGTACTGCCCGACACATCGTCAGTGCTTTTTAAGTGTTTACAATTAATAAGAGAATTTAATACTTGTTATTTCATAATTATTTATTTGGATTTTTATGCTTTATATTTTTGTGTATTTCTTGCTGTTTCCTGTATTATTTGCTTTTATCTTTAAAAGTGAGTTAGAAGGAAAATATCCTGTTCCTATAAATTTCTAATTCTTAAAGTAAAAAATAAAATAATTCCTCCTGACTCGATCCCTATATCTAATCAAGACATCGAATATGTGGTTAAAAACCTTCCCACAAAAAATTTTTAAAAACTCCAGGCCCAGATGGTTTTACTGGTTAGTTCTACCAAACATTTAAAGAAGAAATAATACCAATTCTACACAAACTCTTCTGGAAAACTAAAAAGCAAGGAGTATACTCCTGCTCATTCTATGAGATCAGCATTACCCTGATATCAAAATCAAACACATTACAAGAAAAGAAAATTACAGACAAATATCTCTCATGAGCATAGATGTAAAAATTCTAAGCAAAAATGTATCAAGTAGAATCCAATGATATATAAAAAGATATGTCATCACTAAGTGGGGTTTTATGCCGGGACTGCAAGGCTGATTTAATACTCAAAACCATTCAATATAATTTATCATATTAACAAACTAAAAAAGAAAAACCATAAGATCATTTCAATAGATGCACAACATCATTTGGCAAAATCCAACATTCGTTCCTGATAAAATCTCTCAGAAGACTGGGAATACAAGGAAACATTCTTAATCTGAAAAAGGGCATCTATGAAAAACCTACACCTAACACCATGGTGAATGGTGAGTGAGTGAATGAACAAAGCAAGGATGTCTGCTTTCACTCCTCTATTAAACATTATACTGAAGGTTCTAGCCAGGTCAATTAGGCAAGAAAAAGAAATAAAAGGCATTCACATTGGAATAGAAGAAATAAAACTCTCTTCATTCACAGACAGCGTGATCATCTATGTCAGGGTTGACAATTTTTCTATAAAGAGCAAGATAAGTAAATATTTTCAGCTTTGTATGCCATGTGGTCTCTGTCACAACTACTCAACTCTGCCACTGTAGCATGAAAGCAGCTATAGACAATACATAAATAAATGGGTGCAGCTGTGTTCCAATAAAGTTTTATTTAAAAAACCAGGCGAGGGGCCAGATTTGGCTCATAGGGTGTAGTTTACTGATCTCTGGTCAATGTAGGAAATCCCATGAAATCTACAAAAAAATGCTACTAGAACTAATAAATAAGTTTAGCAATGTTTCAGGGTACAATATCAACATGTAAAAATCCATTGTATTTCTATGTACTAGTAAGAAACAATTGGAAACTGAAATTTAAAAAAAAATACCATCTACGATAACATCAAAAATCTGAAATACCTTGGAAAAAATCGGATAAAATATATGACCAGTACACAGAAAACTGCAAGTATTGCTTCAAGAATTTTTAAAAGACCGAAATAAAGGGAGAAATACACTGCTTTCATGGGTTGGAAGATTTAATAGTGTGAAGATATTAATATTCTCCAAAATGATCTACCCAATATCAACCCAAGTCATAGCTGTTTTTGTTATAGAAATTGACAAATTGACTAAAATTTCTACGGAAATGTGTTCCTAAAGTTAATGCATTTCCTCTTAGAATTAAGGATCCCGGGGACACAGCCCAAAGTTGCCTATTCCCCTCTACTTCCTGCCACGTTGCATGAAAAGCATTACAGTCTCTGAATGAACAAAGACTGGGCGAATATGATGTAGTAAGAGGGACAGAAGCCTGGCTCTGATTGGTTCAGACAACCAGGAGACAAAATATGATGAACACGCAGTTAGTGTAGATTATCTCAAATGTTTAGTTTACAGAGCTGTCTTGTCTTCTAGCACTTTGCTACTATTGGACCAGCAGCATCAGCAATCACCTGGGAGCTTGTTAGAAATGCATCCTCTTGGGCCTCACCCCCCAAACCTACTGAATTGGAATCTGCATTTTAACAAAATCCTCAGGTGACTCACATGCAAATTAAAGTTTGAGCCATACACGGAATGAATGGGAAGTTGGAAGAATGCATATTGGACATGTCTGGTCACCTGCCAAGCTCTTTCCATCAACACATCTTCATGTCTGCAATGTGGCATTGCAAGAAATTCCTGTATCCAAGTAGGAGGGAATACCCTACCAAGAAAGGAATCTCCCCTCACCCCATTCCAATAGAGACTCTCTTAGTTGTGTGAACATTTTGAATTACTTTGCTTGTAGGACACTCACCTCTCCCTCCACCCCTTCCCCACCACTCTGACACACACACACACACACACACACACATGCACACACACACAACGCTCATCTAAACCAGAAACGATTCCTTGTGATGAACTGTTTTGCTCTTCCAGTAAAAGCGAAATGGAGTCCACAAATGTGTTTACTTATTGTTTATTTAATATTTTCCCATTATCAAAGCAGTAGGTGTTATTACAGAAGATTTTTAAAAGACAAGAAAAAGTAAAAGTAATTACTTATAATCCTATCACCCAAAGATGATTAGTTTTTTTTTAGAGAGGTGTGTTTTTTTGTCTTTTTTCTAACATTTTTTAATAGCAGTTAATACAGTACATATGAGGATAGATGGCATACTTCTTACAATGTATAGCATACATACAAATATGGAGTATAGTACACAGAGAAGGTAGACATCGTACAGTTTTGTGGGGTTTTTTGTTAACATTTGTATTTTTCCAGATTATTATTCATTCCTCATAAGCTTCATTTTGTATGCCTCACAATATTCCACTGAGTGTATAAACCAGAGTTTACTTAACTGTTCCCCTATTGCAGAACATTTAGAACGCTTGCATTTTTCGTCTTGGTAAGTAATGTGCAATGAAAATTATTGTGCACACAGCATTTTTCTATATATTTTCCCTAATTTCCTCAGGATAGAGTTCCAGAAGTGAGCCAGAGGCTGTGAACTGTGATTCAAGTAGCAAAACTCAGAGCCTATCTTTTAAAAATCACACTTAAAAGAAAAGCCAAAGATTCCTAGCAGAAGGCTGCCACGGTTGTCCTTGCAGGTGAAGAGAAAGCCGCCCATCGACAAGACAGAATGGGATGGCTTCTTTGACGAGAATGGGCACTTGGCCAAGTCACGGGACTTCATTTGTGTTAATATCCTGGAAAGAGTAAGGCTCCCAAGTTACCCTTAACCGTGCCTGGAACTGGGGGAGTGGATAGGCAAGGGGGCAGGTGTGGCGCTGGGAAGGGCCCTTTGGTCAGGTATCAGAGGGCCCATGACTTCCCACCCCCTATGCACCTAGGGCCTGCACCCTTTGGTGAGGACGGAAGCGTGGAAGTTCCTCACGGGCTACTACTCGTGGCAGAGTTCCAGGGATGAGCGGCTCACAGTGGACAGCACGAGGAGGTAGAACATTCCAGATCCTCTTTCAGGGATGGGAGAGGGTATTCGCCCCAGCCTGGTGGATTCAGTCTTCTTTCCCCAAATGGACTTCTTGTTCTGAGAGAACTTTGGTTCACTCTTTCCCCTCCACCCACAATGGCCTCCCGTCATCTGGCTATCATACCTCACTCAGCCTCCAAGGTCCCAATCAAACAGTGCACCTCCTCCAAGCAGCCCTCAGAGGAAGGGGGGCCTATGCAGAGCCCACATCCTCAGCGGACATTGCTGCATTCCAGATGGGCATGAAAGAATGGCTAGGGGTGGCACAGGCAGAGAAGACAGAAAAGCACCACAGGTGGAGGCAGAGCCTGAGCAAGGGCACTGCCCTGTATTCCCCTTGAACCTGGCAGCTGCCTCTGCCTGGAGCTCTTCCCCATGAGCCCGAAAGGGGAAGGCCACCTTGTTCAGCTTCAGTGCTGTTCTCACAGGAAGAACTACAAGGTTTTATGCGAGATGTACGAAAAGATCCAGCCCCTTCTAGAAAACCTGCACCAGAACTTCATAGAGACTCGAAATAACATTGGTGAGAAGAGTGGTGTGGGGAGGGGGACAGAGGGTAGGGCTGGAAGCCATGCTGCCCCTTCTCAACAATTTCTGGGGACAGATAGTTCCCAGGTTCCTGCTGTGTATGTGCCTCAAATTTTGCCAGCTGAATCTTGGTAAATCCATCCACCAGTCTCCACTAGTTGCCCCCAGATACCCAACACTGTTTCCCTGGGCTCATGCTGTTCCTGCTGCCTTGCCTTCTTCGCCTCCTTTGGCCTTGAACTACGCTCGATTTGATTGGAAGAGATGAAGTGGTGGGAATTTTTGGCAGGAGGTACATCCTGGCCAAAGATTTGGAGGTGGGGAGAAACCCAGATCACTCAGAGTGTGGCTATGGATAGAGCCTAGTGGGGGCTGATGTACCTTTCACAGCCCCTTCCTAGGATGTCCTAGGGTCTGTTCTTTTGGGGGTGAGAGAAATAACCTCATCTCAGGCCCCTCTGCTGGAGGTGATCCGATGCCTCTTACCTGTCCCTTGCCCCCAACCTAGTGTATGACATCCAGAGACTCTACGACAAAGACCCCCTGGGCAACGTCCTCATCGACAAGAAGAGGTTGGAGAAGATCCTTCTCCTGAGTTATGTCTGCAACACCCAGGCAGGTGAGTCAGAAGTTGAACTCCCCCTTGGCCCTCACTTGACCTAGACCTTGCCCTACTCAAGCCTAGGCTCCACCGTCACACTGGCCCCTCCTCACCTGCCCCCTCTCCACCCCAGAGTACCAGCAGGGCTTCCACGAGATGGTGATGCTTTTCCAACTGATGGTGGAGCATGACCACGAGACCTTCTGGCTTTTCCAGTTCTTCCTGCAGAAAACGGTGAGGGTTGGGCCTGAGCTCAGGGATCCTGATCCTCCAAACAGCACCTCGAGGTTGAGCAGACTCAGCAGCCCCAGCCCTGAAACAGCGCTCTATCATGGAGGAGCCAGGAGGGCAATGCTAAACCCAGTGGGGAATGTTTAAGGGGATAGGTATTGGGGTTGAAGCAGGGGGAGGGATGCCCTGGGCCCAGCACTCATCAAACTTTGAAGAGCTTGTGTAAAAATGGCTTGGGGGCAGTGTTCGACCTCCTCCTACCCCACAAGGGGGAAGAAGAACCAAGATCAACAGCCCAAAGCTGATTCCAAGGAGGCAGAAGTCAGACATGCCTCCTCTCTCTGCTATCTTTACTAATTCTGACACCAACGGTACCTCACACAACACTCTCTGCTTGTCGGCTGGGTTCGGTAATTCACTGCAATGGGCACACAAAACTCAGAGACCATACTCACAATTATGAGGTTTATTAGGGAAGTACCAGGTACAATTCAGTCTCACGAACACTCAGGATTCAGTTCTTTCTTCAGGACAGCCTCTTCCCAATCGTGTTCGCAGGCACGCCACTCCCTGGCCCGAGGCCTATCCCCAAAGGCACTTAGCTTTCTCTCTGTCTGGGCAGGGAAGCTGACCATGCATTCTCCTGCTGCCGGGTCTCTCCTTCTTTGGTGGTGGTGGTGGCCTCTTTCTCTTGCTCTGGAATTTGCTCTCTTTTAAGGCAAAACTGTCCAATCCCCTTGGTGGGCCACACTTACCCTATCGCACAATACCTAGGTGGGAGTTACCAAGATTATGGCTAGAAAGGCCACTCAGAAAAGTAATTAATCGCTCCACAGCTTAGCTGGCAGACCAGTGACGGCGCCGTTTCCTGGCATTCTTCCCCAAATCCCGGCTCTCCTCCTGCAAATTCCTCAGGTTCCCCCAGCCTTCAGAATATAATCCAGTAACCTTGGCCAGATGTTCAAGGCCTTCATCTTGGGTCTTGCCTTGCACTTCTCCCTTCCTCTGTACCAGGGGACCCAGTCTTCCCCAGATTTCACCCCACACTGCCCAGGGTGTGGGGTTTTGAAGGTGCTGCTCCCTGCAACACCCTCCCTGGAAAGTCTTTCCTCATGGTCTGTGAGAGGCTGCCCAGAACCCTCCCTCGCCCCTCTCTCCACCCCTGCAGTAATGTGCTCATTGCTCTTTCCTTGTCTTGATTTGCTCTGACCCATGGTATGTGCATGTGTGGGGGGAATAGCTGAGCTCACTAGGTTGAGCCACACTTGAGATGCACCACACACATACACACACAAATGGACACACTTGCACATACAGATCACAGGCAGATAGACTGCATGCATATATGCACCCACAGACACATAGACGTATACAGACGGCACACAGACACAGACACATATACAGACCACACACACAGACAGACACAGGCATGTGCACACATGAACACACCCACACACAGACACACACAGGTGCCCAGACTCACGCAGAGACATGGCCACACTAGGAACCAGACACACCCAGAGCCTCCAGAATTGGGGAGCTGACTAACCGGGACTACGCTTGAGCCGAGGAAGGCTGGGTTGCCTTCTCTCCCCCGCATTTCCTACAGGAGCACAGCTGTGTCATCAGCATCGGGGTGGGCAAGAATCTCGACATGCTCAACAACCTGATCAACTTCCTGGACCCCTTGTTTGCTGAGCATCTAAGTGAGTGGACCCTACCTCCTGCCACCACACCTTCCTGCAGGCATGGGAGGGGGTCCAGGACCCAGGCAATGGCAGGAAGGGGTAGGAAATCGTGGTGGCAAGGGGTCATTATCTTCTTTCCTATCCTTGGGAGGAGCATTCATCTATATGGAGTTGGACTCTGGACAAGTGAAAATCTACCCCAGTCTCCAAGGGAAGCTAGAAAAGAAATAGCCATGGGTTTTTGTGTTTCCTAAGTGTTTCGCATGCTCTGCGGTTTGGCCTCATATGTGTACATAAGTGTCCTCTGGTGCTTCCCGCTGACTGCGGCCTCAGCCAACACCCAGCTTGTCTCCCCACAGAAGGGAAGGGTGCGGGGGCCGTGCAGTCCCTCTTCCCCTGGTTCTGCCTCTGCTTCCAACGCGCCTTCAAGTCCTTCGATGACGTCTGGAGGCTATGGGAGGTGAGGGGCTCAGTTGGGGGCCGTGGGGCAGACCCCACCCCTTCATTTCTGGCTTTGGTTGGGGTTTAGTAATTTGCAGTTTGATTGTGCCAGCGGCCTGCACCCTTCTGTAGGGCAGTCAGAGCAGCAGGGCTCACCCGGCCTGGGCAGTGGAAGCCTGGACCTGCACGTCAGCTCTGCCTGTCCCAGATGCTCCTTCTCCAGGCTTCCCCTCCACCTGGTGCTGGCTCCTTGCTGGCCGGCTCTCCTGGATAGGGCAGGGCCTCAAAGGACAGGTCTCACCTGAGTCTTTTGATCACCATCTCGGGAGCTATGACCTCCCCAGGAGCACCCTCACCACCCGTCACTGCCCTGCCTGGGGGCCACCACTGTCTGCAGGATCCAGCCCAGTTCCTCATCCTGGCATTCAGCGTCCCTGTGAATCAGCCCCTCCCGCCTGGCCTGCTGGTCTCCACATCCAAGTGCATGACCCCCTCCAGGCTTCTGGTGATGCCTCTGGATTCAGTTCCCATTTGCTGTGACAAAACTCCACTCAAATGCTATAAACACTTTTCCAGTCTCTTTCTCTTTTTACTCTCTCTCTTTTGCTCTCTCTCTCTTGCTCTCTCCTTCTCTTGCTCTCGATATCACCCCCTCTCTTCCTGAAGCTCCCTGAAGCCATTGTCTCTGAATCCCCCGGGAGCTAGCAGAATGCCTAGAAACCAGGGGGTGCCTGTCGGCACTTGCCTGACTGAATGAGTGAGGCCCAGGAAAGGCACGTGGTTGGTGGGAACGTCATCATCCAAGGTCCCTGCAGTCTCAGGCCACAGGCCCAGGCTGAGCTGTACTGCCCACAGGTGCTGCTGACGGGGAAGCCCTGCAGGAACTTCCAGGTGCTGGTGGCCTACAGCATGCTGCAGATGGTGCGGGAGCAGGTGCTGCAGGAGAGCATGAATGGGGATGACATCCTCCTGGTGAGCACCCTCTGGCCAAGGCTGGCCCACTGGCTCCTGGAAGCCTGTAGCACCCACATCTCATCTCAGGGAGAGCTGGGTATCACTGCTAGAGTGATGAGAGCTAACATTTATTGAGCACCCACTATGCCCTGGAAACCCTGGTGGTGTAGTGGTTAAGTGGTATGGCTGCTAACCAAAAGGTCGGCAGTTCAAGTCCACCAGGCATTCCTTGGAAACTCTATGGGGCAGTTCTACTCTGCCCTGTAGGGTCGCTATGAGTCGGAATCCACAGCAATGGGTTTGTTTTTTTTTGTTTGTTTACTATGCCCAGCACTGTGCTGAGAGCTTTTAATAGACTAGCTCTTTTAAGCCTCCTGATAAGCCTGAGACAGATGGGGCCTGATTATCATCATCATCCTCATCATAGCTCTGTATATGAGGAACCTGAGGCCTTGAAGCGTTCTTAGCTGTTAGAGTCGGCTGCCTCACCATAAACCGCTTGGCCCTAGAATCTTCCTGTGGGGAAAAGACTCAGAGCTTTCCAACATTTTAAAAATTCAGCTGAAGAAGTCTTTGTTCAAAAAAGTGTTTGACACTTTCTCAAAAAGTTAATCATGGAATTGTCTTATGATCCAGCAATTCCACTCCTAGGTATAGATCTAAAAACACTGAAAAACAATATCCTAACAAAAACGCGTACATGAATATTTATAGCAGTATTCTTTATAATAGCCAAAAAGTGGAACATCCCAGATGCCCATAACTGGTGAATGGGTAAATAACTGTGGCTTATCTACACAATGGAGTGTTCGTCAGCCACACAAAGGAGTGAAGCGCTAATACTCCCTACATTGTGGCTGAACCTCAGAAACATTATGCTGAGTGAAAGCCAGATACAAAAGGTCACATATTGAGTGATTCTGTAATAGGCCAATCCAAAGAGACAGAAAGCAGATTTGTGGGCCCAGGGGCTGGGGGGAAGGGGACATGGGGGTCACTGCTTAATGTGTAAGGGATCTCCTTTGGGGACGATGAAAATATTTTGAAGTTACATAACATTTGAATGTACTAAATGCCACTGAGCTGTATGTACATTTTAAAATGATTAATTTTGTGTTACGTAAATTTCACCTCAATTTTGTAAAAATCTGAGGTAATACCCCAATTATAAAACACAAAAGTGATGTCTTCCCCCAAGTCTCCCTCAAAAGTCCCTGAGACACTTGGGGGAACCCCAGTACTCCCTAGAGCCCAGTATGAAAACTACATTTACCATCCCCTCCCCCAAAATATACAATTCTAATGGTGAGTTTTCAGGCACTGTGCCAGGCTGGTCGGTGGGAGATTAGGTGGCTCCTAGTCAATGCTGTGAGCAGTGGCCTTCTTCTCCTAATGTTGCAAGCAGCTGTTTGTAACCAAGTGCACAGGGAGACCTCCACCCTCTCCCCGCCCCATCCCCACGCCTTTCTCCCCGGACAGGCTTGCAACAATCTCATTGACCTTGATGCTGATGAGCTGATCTCTGCAGCCTGCATGGTGTATGCTGAGCTCATGCAAAATGATGTAAGTTGCCCCAGTTATTTGTCCTCCTCCAGGAAGCCTTCCCTGGTCTCCCAAACCCAGCTAAGTCCAGGCATTTTCAGCTTCAGAGACACAATTTGTGCCACACTCTCTGCCATCAAACCCACCAAATGTTGCTCTACATGGTCTTCTCCATGCTGCAAGTAACCTATCTCCCTGAGCAGACTGCTTTCTGAGGACAGGGCCCTCCTCCCCGTTCCTTGTGGCCCTCCAGGGGAACTGGGCACAGTGCTGGGTACCCAGGGCCTCAGGAGAATGTCACTGAGGAATGAGAACAGCAAACCACTGTCCATACTCCTCACACCTGCAGGGACTCTCTCCTTCTCCAGGTTCCTCAGCCATTAAAGGATTTCTTTCTCTGAGGACACTAACATCCACAACAGAAGGACACCCCAGTGGACAGCATGAAGGTGGCTCTTCAGCCATGAGGTCAGGATCAAGGCCAATGGGGTGCTAGGGTGATGGAGTAGGTAATACAGTCACAGTAGAAACAGTCTCTTGGAGTGAAGTTTGTGGTCAGATGTCTCCTTGGACTGTGGGGAGCCTCGGGAGAGAATGTGTGGGCAAAGACAGGATTGTATAAGAAGAAGAGAGGCTTGCTGGAGGAGAAGAGTGATGGGGAGGGCTAGAGATAGAGTGCAGGCTGGGAAGGGAATGTGTGGTCAGCAGTGTCTTAGTTTCCCAGGTCTGCCATAACAAAGTACCAGGAAGAGGCAGCTTTTAGGAACAGAAGGGTGTCTCATAGTTCTGGAGGCTGGAAGGCTGAATTCTAGCATCGCTGGACTGTGCTCTGTCCGCTCTAGGAAAAGATCCTTCCTTGTCTCTTCCAGCTTCTGGTAGCCCTGGGCGTTTCTTGGTATCCTCAGCTTTTAGGTGCATCTTCACCGGCCTCTGTCTTCCCCCATGTGTGTGTCTGTCCATGTCTGTTCTCCCCTTTGATAAGACGCCATTCAGAAGGTCTAGAACCCACCCTACTCCGGTGTGACCACGGTAACTTCACTGATAACATCATCAAAGGAAGACCTTATTTCCATAAAGGTCACATTCACAGGTACAAGGTCACATTCACAGGTACAGGCGTAAGGACTTAGATTTATCTTTTTTGGGGGGGTGGGTGGGGACACAATTCAACCTCTAACAGTAACTTTTGTGTCACGAGGGGTTTTCTAGTCTGCAGTGGTTCCACCTCGGGAAGCAAATGGTTAAGGATATAGCCAACTTTAAGAGCCTTCCAGGCTCCTGTGGAAGAGAAATTTGAGCATATCTAATAAGGATTACACGCAACATGTAAAAAAAAAAAAAAAATTGGCATAGTGGCACTTACAAAAATACCTCACCGGGGGAGGGCATGGTTGGCAAACATAGAAGGCACACTTTATTTGCATAAAAACCCCGTAGTCAATGCCTGGGACTCAGATCCCAAGACAAGGGCCTGACCCAGGGCTTTACCCCTCCATTGCTCTCATCTCCACATGCCAATCACACAATTAAGTTGTCTTTCCAGAGCTTCCCCAGCTGTCTGTGGAAGGACAAAGCCCAAACCTCCGACCAGCAGCAATACCCTCCTGGTTTCAAAGCCTCCTTCACAATTGCCCCTTCATTTCTCAGGGGGCAAATGTCTCCTCAAGCTAAATTCTCTTTTTCAGCCTTGCCCAATCTCTCCAGAGAATACAATCTCTTTCCTCGTGCAGACAGCTCAGTCTTTCCCTGGGGGCAGTCACATCCCACCTGCTCCCCGCTAGCTATGCCACAGCCCCAAGGCCCCTGCGCAGCCTGCCCCAGGCCCTGGCTGGTTGCTGTGAGAGATGTCCTGAGAGCAGACACAAAGATTGACCAGTAGGGGCTGAAACTACAAAGGGGCTGGGCTGACCAGGCACCCCCGCAGCAGCTCAGCAACACAACACACCCACTATATATGCGTGCACACACACATACATAGCTTTGCCAGGTTGCTACATTTGTTTTTCAGGAGGGATCCTTTGGTTTTGCTGTGGATCCTGGTCCTTGGGGATGAGGCCTAACCATCTGCCCTCTCTTTCGCCAACTACCCCTCCTTTCTACTCTCATCTTTCACATTCAGTGACCATCACCCAAAAGGCACCATGTCCCCAATTAGGGCCTGGTCTACATCCTTGGGTGACAATCTCCATCCATGGCTGGCTCTGAGTCTCTGTGGGTGCCATATCTCTGCTGAGTGGAGATTGCTGAAGAGCTGGGTCCTGCTTAGCTTTATGTTCCCAAGACAGTTATTTAAGTAAGGTTCCTGCGTAGGCTACAGCTCTCCAAGAATGAAACTGTGTCTGTATTTTACAGAAGAACCGGATTAAAAGACACTGTCATGAGCTAACAGTGGCCTTGGGAAGAGAAGAGTAAATAAAAACATCAGATACAAATTTTCTAATGGTTCTTTTGGCCTGGTGGTGTTAGTTGACCCGTGATTTTTGGTTGGGACATATACACCATGCCAAAAATCTATTTCAAAACTAAAAAAATCCAAAAACTCACCTTCTAGACCAATGATTTTCAAACTTGTTTCTGAAAGTTAGTGGAATCCTATTGTTACACAATCCCAGGGTTTCCATGGTTGAGATTTGGGTGGAATGCCCAAAGCCCTCCCCTCTGTAACCCCCTCAGATTCCTCCTTGAACCTCATATCATTCCCTAGGGTACCTCCAAGGACATTTGGCGAACTGAGGAGAAAGTTTGAAATCCTCTGTTAGGTCTTAAAGGTAAACTAGATTAAATCTTTACACTAAATTGATGCAGGTTCAGATAAATATCAGGTGAGGTGAAAGTAAAGACTGTAGAAGAGCCAAACTTCTCTCAGCTCATCTGCCCAGCTCCCAGCCCAGCAGAGTGCAGATTAGAGTCCTCCCACCATGTGCTGTGCGTAGCATGAAGCCAAAATGGCTTCCTCCTCACCTTTGTTTATCCATCAGTCTAGTACGGTCCAACCAGACACAAAACTGTGAGAATATTGAAATCCTAGAGCCTAAGTTCCTTTCAGCGTAAGGACTATGTTGGCCTAAATAATTTGTTAATTCAACACACTTTATTGAGTCCTTAGTGTGCATTACCCACGATCTGCACCCTGAGATTTCAATAACAGGGGAAAAGAGACACAATTTCTGTTTCCAGGACACTTGGAGTTGAGTGGGGATCAGATAATTACCTTGAAGAATGTATAATTGCAAATTTTCTTTTGTGGTCTGCAGGAAAGGAACACGGCTCTAGGAGAGAAGATAAATTAGTAGCGGCTGTAGTGGGGGGGTGTGGTGACTAATGATGGTGGTGATGTCAATGATGATGGTAGCAGTGACAATGGTGGTGATGACGAGGGGAAGTTGTGACGTCATTACAGATGGTGGTGAGTGATTGCGGTAGTGATGTCCGTGATGATAACATTAGTAACGTCAGTGATGATTATGGTGGTGGTGATGGTGAAAAGAGGCTTTGATTCTGTAGGAAGGTGCTATGGTGTTGGAAGAAAGATAGATGCCAGAGGTACCTAGAAGCAGAATCTTTGGTGTGGTGGAAAAATGTGAAGTTGTTCACTACAGATAATCTGGTAAGCAAGATAAGCGCCATGTTTCCTTGCCGATTGGATAATCTGCCCCTGGTAGAAATGTTAGTGATGATGGTGGCGACAGCAACTGTGATGTCAATGACGATGGTTATTGTCAGTGATGCTGTTGGTGGCTATGTCTCTGATGGTGGTGATATCAATGATGCAGTGATATGGGTGGCACAGGTGTGATGTCATTCATGATAGTGGAGGTGGTGGTCATGGTGATGTCAGTGTGGTAGCCTTAGTGACGGAAGTGTGATGTCAGTGCTGGTGGTGATGATCATAATGATGTCAGTAATGGTGATAGTGGTAGTGTTGACTTTGATTCAGTCAACAAAAACTTCCTGAGTGTCTGTATTGATGTTTATGATGATGATTGTGGAGATGGTAATCATGGTGGAGGTGAAAACAATGATAAATTCATTCTGGAAAAACTAGTACTCAGGATACTTTCAATGAGCAAGAACATAGTATTCTTAAATGAGTCACAGTGGCCATGAGTGTGGAGATAAAGAAAATGGAAGCATTCAAGACCCATCCAAACTTTCCAAATCTTGATCCTGCGCATGCTATGAAAGCTTGAATTGGCCCTGTCCCTTCCATGACCTCACCTCCACCTCTCCTTTCCTTCTTGTTCCAAGCTTCTTCCTTGGAGGACATTTCTTTTGCCTTCCCTGGCTACCTTGAATGCTCCCAAGCCCACTCTTTGTTACTGGAGTCAGGATAATGGCTCCCTACCCATGAACAGCTTCACAGAGGCACCATGTAGAAAGCTCCAAGTTCTCTGGGCCCCAGGGTCTATATTTCTCTCCTCAGAGAAGGAGAAAGGACGTGGGTTTCTGCGTTGGACCCCCCCCCACGCCCACACTCAGGCTGTAGTCAGCTAGACCTGTGACCAATGAAGGGCAAGGGACACTCCCCATCTGTAGAGGGGAGGACATAGCTATCAGGAGGGGCCTCTACTGCCCAGGACCCAACCCCATTGATGTGGCCAGACTTTAAGTTTGGAGCCCTGGCCTCACAAGAGGAAAGGGAGTACGCGGAGAGGAGGAAGAAGAAAAGGGGGAAGTTTAAGACATTTTTGGAAGGTAGTGAGATAGGAGGGAATGTGAGGTTCCTTTCTCAATTAACAGAAGGTTGTCACTCACATTAGGGATCATCAACAGAGCCCACTAGTGTTGCTTGAATGTGGCAAAGTGATCAGTGATACCTGTGCACCTGACCTTCAGGCTGATGCTTCTCATTGATGTATTTCCCTAAGCACTCCCCCATCCCAATCCCAGCACACGCACACCCTATACAATCACACTTTAGCCTCTGGGTATCCCTGATGGTTTTCTTATTCACTCTACTAAAATGTAACTACGTTGGAAACTCCTTCTTTTGCCTGCCTTTCAGAAAATGGATGTTCAAGTCCATTTAGACCAAAGAAACACCTTCTCCCTTACTGCACCCCCCCAACACACGCACATACACTTTCAATTTGTCACCAAATGCTGCCAGCTCTACCCCTGCATGTATCAGTTGCTTGGTTCTCTAACTCCTAGTGGAGGGAAGGGGTTTGAGCATGCCGTTTGGACCCTTGCCCCTCAGGGTGGATGCAGAACAGGCTCTGCACATCTAGAGCTCATTAGCAGTGGGCCTGAGCTGTCTCCCTAAGGTGGAAGCCTCGGGTTGCTGCTCCACCCTGCTGCCCCCGCTACTGTCACCACCAGACTCCCTGAGAAGCCTCAGGCATCTACAATATGGAGTTGCCCAGTCCCAAAGGGCAAGGCAGCAAGGTTTCTCCAATCCCACCCTCTCGCTGACCCTTTAATGCTCTGAAGCCCCGGGGGGAGGACACTGGAAGGACAAGGAAAGAGGCCAGAGCTCCAGGGGTCAGGAACAAGGGCACTGTGGACCCCACCCTCATAATAATCAGAGCTGCAATGGCTGAATAATCATTAGCCCTGTGCTAAGCCCTGTTTGGAGCCCCTGGGTGGCACAAATGGCAAAGCACTTGACTCCTGACTGAAGGTTGGTGGTTCAAATCTACCCAGAGGCACCTCAGAAGACAGGCTTGGCAATCTACTTCTGAAAGGTCACAGCCTTGAAAACCCTATGCAGCAGCTCTACTCTGCCCATGGGGTGGCCATGAATTGAAATCAACTTGGTGGCAACTAATAACAACAAAGCACCTTTCAGGTTTTTTCTCACATAATCCTCAG
Organism: Loxodonta africana; assembly: GCF_030014295.1. Classification (NCBI taxonomy): domain Eukaryota; kingdom Metazoa; phylum Chordata; class Mammalia; order Proboscidea; family Elephantidae; genus Loxodonta; species Loxodonta africana. The sequence goes on along the minus strand of NC_087354.1, from coordinate 42,030,349 downwards.
ACTCCTCAACAAGGCACAGTGATTTCCGTCTCTTTACTGCTGAGGAACCTAAGACTCAGGAGTACACAGCTGGGGGTGGTTAAGCCAGAATCTGAACTCCAACAGATTAGCCCCAGAGCCGCCGCTGTTAATGCTTCACTATTGGTTCTGGGGCAGCCCCGGTGTTCACCCCTTTCCCTGTCCACACTTCACTTGGGGTCTGCCATCCCCCTGTACCAGCACACACCAAATATCCTGCCTGGTCTTCTTCAGGGCAGACTGTCATCTCACAGGTCACTCCTGCCCTCGGCAACTGAGGATCCAGGAGAGGCCAAGATGTCCCAGGATGGGACCATGGGGAGAGGTGGGGGAAGGCTCTGTCTTAGTTCCCTGTCCTTCCCTAGTCCTGTTCTGACCCCAGTGAGTCTGGGGGAAGGCCAACATACAGCCATGTTTACTGCATCTTGTTTTGAAAAAAGGTTCAGGTGGCTCTGGGCACTCTCTCTCCTGGACTGGGGCTGGGCTGGGGCTCTAGGGTTACAAAGAGACCAGTCTGCAGGGTCGAGAGGGAGGAGCTGTGATAGGGCAGGCAATCCAGGCATGGTAACGGAGCAGCCAAGTCTGGGAGGGTGGAAAGTCCAGGGGTGCCAGGTTAGACGGACACTAGCTCCGGGAGAAGGGGGTGAGGGGCAGGGTGGGATGTGGAGCTGGGGACAGCAATGCAGGATTTGCCTCCTTCCCCATCCCTGCCCCTACACACCCATCTCTGGACCAGCTGGGAGATGGGGTGGAGCCAGACCAAGGCAGAGAAAAGGGAATTCCAGTTAGTGCCAAGTGCTGCCCCACCACAGGCTGACCATGGGCCACATCGCCCAGGAGGGGAAAAGATTTATTTCTAAGACTTCAAACGAAAGCACTAGCATCCAACTGTACTGCCAGCCCTGGGGCTAGGCGAGCCTGGAGTGGGGAAGAGATTAGCAACCAGAAATGAAGGAGGTAGGCCAAGGGAGACAGCAGGAAGCTAGCGGATGGATGGGAAGGGGCAGGAGGCTGGAGTCACATGAAGTAGCTTTCAATCCTGGCTACACATTAGAATCTCCAGGGGAGCTGTTTAAAAATACCAATGCCCAGGGCCCACCAATTAAAACAGAATATCTGGGGGTGGAGCCAGGGCACTGGTATTTTTGAAAAGCTCCCCCAGGTGACTGTATGTGCAGCCAGGGCTGAGAACCTCTGAGTTCAGAGCAAGAGTCCTACGGAGAGGATTAGTAATTAACTGGCCTGACCCCCCTCCTTTTATACAAAAGGAGTCTAGGTCCGCACAGGGACGGACTTGCCCAAGGTCACACAGACAGTGGACTCTGGCCTGAAGAGGACAGGTATGGCTGTGCTGACCGCTGTCCTGAATGGACAGTGAGAAGTAAAGCTTGTCTCTGCAGCCAACACCCTATACACACACACACACACACACACACACACACACACACACACACACACACATTGATGCTCAACCCTGGACCACACCGAAGCCCTGGGCTGCCCTCTCCCCACGGGCTCTGAGCTGAACCTCCCCAACTCCCTCCTTAGAGCTCTTTAACCACATGACTGCAGAATTAAGCATTCCAACTTCTTTTCTGAGCCAGCACATAAAAGAATCTCTTTAGGGAATTATTAAGTGCCTGAGTCCCAAAGGCCTGACCCTCACCTGCAGCGATATGCAAATGGTACCCAAACACCCAGGGTGCAGTATCCAGAGGCTGCTGGATCAAATGATATGTAAATATATGCAATCATTATGCAAACAAGGGCAGCCCCGGATTAATGGCTTCCATCCTTCAACCAGGCAGCAGCTGTCTCTTTAGGTATAGGCATGGCTGACAGGGAGGCAAGGGTTCTCTCCTGTCAGAAGCATCCTGAGGAAGGGCCAGGTCTTGGAGCAAGAGGAGGGATCCTTCTGACACGTGGCTTGCTGATGCTCTGCTTTGAGAAATCTGAGATTGGGTGTCTGTCAGCCAGGCAAGATGTTCACCTCTGTGACTGGGCTCCATCCCCAGGTACCAGGTACAATGTGCAGCACTGAGCTTTGGGGGAGAGAGTAGTGGTATTAAGGATGGTAGAGAAAATTGTAGAGATAATAGTGGAAGTGGTAGGATTGAAAATAATTGAGAAGATGGCAGAAGTGGAGATGAGGGTGGTGAAGGTGCTGATAATGGGGGTGACATGGACAATAGGGATATTGGTAATGATAGAAGTGAAAATGGGCTTGGAGGAGATGGTTGTCATGGTGGCGATGAAGGTAAATGTAATGGGGGTAATAGTAGTGGTGGCAGTGATGATAGTGATGATGGAGGTGATCTTGGGTGTGATGCTGTGGATGAAGGTGGAGATGATAGAGTTAATATTAATGATGGTAAATGTGGGCAGGATGGCAATGATGGAGGTGAGGTGGTGGAAGCCTTGATGATGAGAATGATACAGGCAGTAGAAATAATGGCAATGGAAGGCGATGGCAGTGATAGGGAAGATGATGGTGGAGGTACAAGTAATCGGCAACGATAGAGTTGGGGGCGAAGGTCACTGCAGTAACCAAGAAGAGATGAGGGTGGTGAAGCGACAGAGAAGGTAAAGGTGGCGAGCGGGAATTGTTGAAGGTGGGTTCTCAAAATTCTTAAGCTCAATAGGGGAGGATATTGGGAACCTGTCAGAACAAAGGCAGGGGAAGGGGGAAGGAACTTGAAGAAGAGATACAAGGTCTGTTTGTGGTGCGGCAAAGAGGACTGAGGCCCCCAACCACAGACCTAAAGAAAACTCAGAGACTAACTTCTCTCTCCTTGATAAAGACTCAGCTACTTACCCCAGCTCCACTCAGTGAGCGTGGCAGGCCTGAGGTCTTCAAGTGACTTCAGGGGTGACCTGTAGGTCTGCCACCGGGCCTCAGTTTGCCCCTCTATGAAATGGGAGGAAGAGTGACAACCAAGTGACTGAGTGAGCTTGTCCTCTCCTTCTGGAGCAGCAGAGGTCTTATCCACAGAGACCCTTTGGCTGCATATGTGCAGTGGAATGAAGCTGCCTTGTGTGTTGGTGGCGGTGGTGGTAGGGCAAATATCAGGAAATAGAAGGCATATAGTAACTGGGACTTGGAAGACATCAGGAGAAATCAGAAATGGCCTTTTGTCACCCCTACCCTATGGCCCAGATCCTCTCCACTTCTCCACCACCCTCACTTTCATTTTAATCTACCTTGGACGCTACAATGAATGTCCCCAGAGCTGTCCTGCCTGACACTGTCCTCACAGCTCTATTTCCCTCCTCAGAGGCCCAACCCCAAGCAGGCTGCAGAATTTAGTCCATTGGCTTAGGAGACAGACAGACGTAGGATCAAACCCCAGCCCTGCCATTTAATAGCCATATGACCTTGGACAATATATTTACCCTCTTTGAGCCTCTATTTTCTCCCTTACAAATTAGAAATAAAAATACCTACCTTACAAGTTGTAGTGTGGATATGTGCATAGCATGTTTAGTCCAGAAAACTTCAAAACTCAAAGAACTGGCAGCTGTCAGGCAGACACTGTAGGAGTCAGATGTACCACTATGGTTTAATCTTTAACATGAGAAGTGGTAGCCACCACAGAGAGGGCCTCTCCAGGACCTTACTGTAGTGCTTCCTACAACCACAAAGTCCAGCCTCTAGGCTGAGCCACTTCCTCCTTCCTGTGGAACCTGCATTTACATGTTACATCCTGCAGAGGGTGCTCCTCCTCCACAGCACAGGCCTCCACTGGGAAGAGGCACCTGCCCAGGTTGTGAGATGCTCTGTGTGAGCTCTGGCTGGGGCTGGGGGAGACCATTGTTGTTCATGGTTCTCAGGGGTCCTAAGCCTTCCACTCTGGCTGCAGATTTACCAGCAAACAGAAACCCTCCATGGCTGTGTTGGGGACCCTGCCGGGAAGGAAGCTTGGGAATGTGGGAGCCTTTGGGTCCCCCTGGAAGCTTCTCTTGGTAGCCTCAGAGCTCTGTGGGCAGGTGTGGGGTGTACCATGCCCCACCTCCACGCCCCCTTCCTTGGCCCAGGGTCCTTCCCTTTCTTTTCTCATACACACACACACACACTCATTGCAGGCCGGCGTGTTTCACTGTGAACTATGCTGATCATCCTAATGGCCCAGAGGACGGCCCATGTTTTCCTGGGGTAGCCTGAGAAGAGTGGGGGCCTTGGATGAGCCATTTCTTCAAAAGGTAATGAGGTACCTATCGCTGCCACATTTTGCATGTTTTCAGTATATTAAGGCTTGAAGTCATGGTAGGCTCCTACTTGCGATTTCCATTAAATTCATGATGGGTCTAATATTTTAAAACAATTTTGTTATTTCTGTAATGTCTAGGAGCTTTTATTCGACTATGATAGTTTGAAGCAATAAGGGGAGAAGGGTGTGGGTGTGTATTGTTGTTTTATTGTGCTTTAGATGAAGGCTTACAGAGCATATTAATTTCTCATTGAACAATGAATACACGCACACACACAAAAGGGCCTGACTGTCAGCCTTTTTAGGGTCTTTATCACACCCATCACACAGGCACACCTCTCACCAGCAGAGGCTCCGCTCCAGGGCACAGCCTGGCCAGGCATAGGGAGCAGCCTCACTAAGCCATGCACTCCCGACACAGGGTCAGCCATGGGGCCAGCACTGTCACAGCTGTGACCAGGGCTCAACAGGGGGCTGGAGTCAGAGGCTGCCTTTGTCTTCTTGAGCCAGTTCCAACCATTACCTGCTCACAGTGTGAAAAATCATCCAAGCATCAGTGTCCAAAAGAAACGTAATGTGACCACAAATACAGGCCACACACGTAAAGTTTTTTTAATAGCACCGTTAAAAAGGTAAAAAGAAACGGGTGAAATTTTAATAATTTTTTTTATTTAACCCAATACATTCATAATGCTATTTCGGCATGTAATCAATATAAAAATTATTGAGATTTTTACTTTTTTGTGCATTAAGTCTGAAATTTGGTATACGTATGCTTATCAGAATCGACTCGACGGCACTGGGCACTGGGGTATACTTACAAGGCATCTTCGCTTAAGTGAATCATATTTCAAGTGCTCAGTAGCCACATGTGGCTCGTGGCTCCCATATTGGACGGTGCAGACTTATTATGTCACTCACACTTATTATGGTCTGGTACCCAGTTCTCAACAAATGCGTGCTGACTGTATGATTTACAGGCTGATGGTCCCCCTAGGAATGCTCTAGCAACTGTGGCTAAGGGGTCTGATGAGCTTTCGGTCCTCTACTGAGAGCCCAGCCCATAACCCTTCCAGCTAGGCACCCCTAGGAACCTCCTGGGGAATTGGTGAGGCTCAACTGAGACCCCTGGCTCACAGCTAGACAGGGCCACAAATTCCCACCTGGGGTGAGGGGTGGCTTACCATCTCACAGGAAGCTGCCGTCTGGAGCAGTCTTCTACAAAGTGGACATGAGGTGCCCTCTTCACATCCCTTCCTCAGGTCCCAATCTGCACCCCAGACCTGCTGGCCCTGGCCCATGCCCCTTATGGTGGCTGGGGTGGCCTCTGCCTGCATGATGGGAGGAAATTTGTACAGCCTGAAAGGGGAGTCAGTATTTAGATCACAGGAAGGAAGGGGTGAGAGAAACGGGTCCAGGAAGGCAACAGTGTGAGCAAAGTTCTGGAGGTGGGATTGGGGGGACAGGAGATGATGGGGAGCCAAGGGGGATCCAGGGGAAAGACAGCTAGCCATTGTTGGCCTTGGAGGTGCTGGGTGGAGGTGGGGGGTGTTGCTAAATGCCAAGTCTCTATGACCTGGAGCCACTGAAGTTCTCCGAGCTGGGAATGTAATGTAATGGCATAGGGTTTGAGGCACATTATCTGGGGCCCATATAGACAGGGTTGGGAACGGCGAGATGGGGGAGGAAGTAAATGCTCTGGGCAGGCACCAAGAGCACACGTGACCTTCTGTGGTTGGCCCCAGGGAGTTCAGCTTGGCTATCTGGGTGGACACTAAACCCAATGCCCAGTGTCCTTATAAGGCAAGAGGAGAAGCACAGAAAAGGCCACGTGAAGACAGAGGCAGAGATTGGGGCAATGCAGTCCCAAGCGGAGGAATGCCTGGAGCCACCAGAAGCTGGCAGAGGTAAGGAAGGATTCTTCCCTAGAGCCTTCGGAGGGAGCATGACCCTGCCGACACGTGATTTCAGACTTCTGGCCTCCAGAACAGTGGGAGAATAAACCTCTGTGGTTGTAAGCCCCCAAGTTGTGGTAATATGTTACAGCAGGCCTAGGAAACACAGCATCATCAGAGTACAGGCCTGAAGACCAAAGTAAGAAGGCCAGAGAGGTCCACCTTCCACAGATGTGGGGTCTGCTGAGCTGTGCCATGCAGCGCCCCCTGTGGACCAGGGTTCTCAGCTCCCAGCTGTGGTCCACTGAGGACTCCCAGCCTAAACTGCTCCTGGCCAAAGAAGACTGCCTTACAGAAGCTCACATCCCCTCCCTGGGGGCAGCCCCATCCAATGTCCACTCCAGGTGGGTACACCGGCGAGGCCCTCTTGCCTCACTCTGGGGCAGCTCTGCAGGGCAGCATCACGGCCCCCGAGGCTCCATGGAATCAAAAGTGACAGCACTGCAGCTCACCTGGCCCTCTACACACCTCCGCTGCCCTCACTCCCGAAGATGGCAGGTGTGACCCCAGAGCCTCCCATTCACGTGCCTGCGTGCAAGTCTGCGTTGCAGAGTCTGCTTCCCAGTGCATCCGCTTACAAGGCTATTGTAACAAGTTTCTACAAACTCGGTGCCTGAAAACAATGCACATTTATTCTCTCACATTTCTAGAGGTCAGAAGTCCGAATCAGCCTCACTGGGCTAAAGTCGTGGTGTCGGCAGGCTGGTTCCATCTGGGGCTCCAGGGGGAAGTCCATTGCCTTACCTTTTCCAGCTTCGGGGACTACCTGCATTGCTCGGCTGTGACCCCTTCTTGTGTCACTGCAACCTCTTGCTTCCGTTGTCACATCTCTTACGCTCTCCTCTGACCTTGCTTCCCTCTCAGAAAGACTTTGTGATTATATTTAGGGCTCACCTGAATCATCCAGGACAATCCTCCCATCTCAAGAGTCTTAACTTGATCACATCTGTGAAGTCCCTTTTACCATATAAGGTAACATTTATAGGTTCCGAGGAGTAGGACATGGATATCTTGGGGTGCCATTATTCAGCCTCCCACACCAAGGAACCTAACCTAAGAAAGCAGCCTTGGCCCCTTAACTAGGTGCCCAGTGTGGCATTCCTCCTTGTCTTCCAAGCATCCTCTTTTTTTTATTATTATATTTTAAGTGTACTTTAGATGAAAGTTTACAAAGCAAACTAGCTTCTCATTAAGCAACTAATACACATAGTTTTGTGACATTGGTTGCCATCCCCACAAGATGTCAACACTCTCCCTTCTTGACCTTGGGTTCCCTATTACCAGCTTTCCTGTCCCCTCCTGCCTTCTCGTCCCTGTGCCTGGGCTTCTGTGCCCATTTAGTCTCATTTTGTTTTACGGACCTGTCTAATCTTTGCCTATAGGGTGAACCTCAGGAGTGACTTCACTACTGAGCTAAAATGGGGTCCAGGGCCCAAGTATCCTCTTTTTGACGCCTCCCTAACAAGGTCAAGGGGACTCCATCAAAAGGCAGTAGGTGGGGCACAACTATGGAAGAAGGTCCCTGGGTGGCACAAATGGTTTGTTCTCAACTACTAACCTAAAGGGTGGCATTTTTAACCCACCCAGCTGTGCTGCAGAAGGCCTGGCGACCAGCTTCTATAAAGATTACAGCCAAGAAAACCCTATGGAGCACATTTCTATTCTGTAACAGCGAGGGTCGCCATGAGTCGGAATCGACTGGACAGCAAGGGTGCTTTTTTGTTTTTGCTTTTGCTTATGGAACGGGTGTCTCTGGAGGCAGGGTGCACCCCCAATCCTGAGGGTATATAATATCCAGCTACCAGGAAGGCTGAAGCAGGCTGGGCACCATTGCTAGGCATGCCTGCCCCCCTTTTCCTTTTTAAAGGTGTCTTAGTTTTCCAAGACTTGGCTGCTTCAAGAAGACTTCCTCGGCCCAAACTCAACAGCTCCCTCCTCTTGGCCTCCACCACACCTGCTGGTGCCTCCACTGGAGCACACCTGCAGCCTGCTGCCTGCGTCTGCCCTTGCATCTGTATGTCCTCCCTAGACTGCCATGATAGAGACTGCCATGATAGGGACCAAGCCCGTCTCATTTTCTTATCCCTTTACCACCTAGCATGGGGTCTGCCCCCTGGACAGTGGAGGCTTTGTCTGCTTCCAATCAGTCAAATAAATGCTCGCAGAACTGGGTTATACTGAGCCGAGGAGGAAGACAGAAGTACCTGGTGGCAGCACAGTGCCCAGACTGTTCAGTCTGCATTCATGCAGGCTGGGGTGCTCTGGGAAGGGCCCTACCTCCCCTTCCACCAATCCAGGTCCAGCAGCTGGTGGGGTGACCTATCTCCGCTCCTACAGGGCCACCTGCTTCCTCACCCTGGCTCTGAGCAACTCCACAACCAGCTCCCAGCTCACCTTTTCCCCACCCCCAGGCACCTTCCAACAGTTCTCCCCTTGCTCATACTTTTCAGAATAGCCCATACTCTCTATTTCCTCATCTCTATTCTCCCCATCACTCACTTTGTCTCATTGAAACCACCCTCCTCAATGTCACCAACAACCTCCTTGCAGCCCAAACCAAAGGGCATTCAGTCCTTACCATACTAAGCCTCTCTGCTGCCTCCGACCCTGGTGGCCATGCTCTCTGGCTTCGTGGGTCTGTCCACAGGAGGGCATTCTCTGACCTTGAAATGAACTTGGCCCACATGCGTGTAAGGCCAGGGAGATTAACACCCCAGGAACAACCAGCTTCCTCACCCCTCAATGGGACGATCCTGAGGTGTGTTCTACACCACCTCAAAGTGTCCCAAGTGGACTGAGTCCCAGCAGTATCGTGCCCTTAACACACCCTATGTTGTCTTTTCTCTCTTCCCTGTCTTACTACCCCATTCCTTCAAGTGATCCTTGGGATCACCTCCCAAACAAATGACCTCACCTAAATCTTTGTCAAAAGGCTTGTTTGGGGGAAAAAAACAAACTAAAGCAACCTATCAGATCATGTTACTCTCATTACCCACAAGAAAAGACCAGGCCCTTTCACTCAGTAGTAAGGCTGTCAGTGATCTAGCCCTTGACTGTGTCTTCTGCACCACCTCTGACCTTTGGGAGCCTCATGCTTTATACTCTGAACTGCGTGTGGTCACCACCACTACCCACGACAACAGCTATGCCCCCTCCACAACCTGGCTCCTGGCCTCTGTCCTAAATGTCCTTGCATCCTCTTCTGCACTTCTGCTTTATGTCTCTGTCCAGGCATTTCACCTGGGAAGGCTTCCTTCTCAAGTATGGAGGTCAGTCCTTAAGGTGAGCCTGGTTTTGAAGCCAGCTACAAGTAAGAACTAACCAGGATGGAGTGGGGTGTTGGCCCAGTGTCCAGCCCTGTAAGGCCCAGTGAGACCTCGCCTTGGAGAGGCTGTGGTGGGCAGCCCTGTGGCCAGCCCTATGGACAGCTCCCTGGGCCCTACAGGGCAGGCCCTTCCCCTTGCCAGGCAGTGGGCTTAAGTCATCATACACTGACTCTCAAGAACCAGCTGTGTGCTTTTCTTCCCAATTCTGCGATCAGTGACATCATGTTGGTAGCTTGAAATTGGCCATGGTTGGAATATTTATACCACGGACATTGGCAAACGCTACAAATCAGGGCTTCTTTTTTGTTCAGAGAGCCACCATTGCCTTTGCCCACCCGCCTTCCAACCTGTGGCACCGGGTGCAATGAAACCCTGAGCGTGTCTATGGGTCTACTGCATTTGTTCCAGGTCTCACCTCTGAGCCTCCGTCAAGGGGCAGAGCAGCATCAGCTTGTGGGCGTCAGGGGGTGGTCAACTGGTTAGCATGGTGCCAGGGTTGATGGGGGCAGGACTCAGGAGCCAGAGTGTAACTGGGTGAGGTGGAAACCAGGGCATGGAACTGGAGGACAAGGGCCAGAGGTGCGCGTGTGTGCGTGCGCGTGCGCACGCGCGCACATCCACGCACATACAGAAAAGAGAGACTCCAAGAGATAGACAGAGACCAAGAGAAACAGATACACCAAGGAAGAGATTGAGAGTCGAGAGAGAGAGACAAAGCAGACACAAATAAAACAAAAACCACCGAAGGAAGGAAGAAGACAGCGTGAAACAAGGCAAACGGAAATACACAGAGGCAGAAACAGACAGAAAGCAAGACAACTTGAGAAAGGAAGAGCCAGACAGAAACAGAGAGAGCCCAGGGCAGAAGGAGGAAAAGAATCCAATGACCAAAGTGAGAACCGAGGAATGACGAGCAAGGACAGCAGCAGCAGGAGACGGCGCGGGAGGGTGCCCAGGCCAGGTCCAGTGACCCCTGCTTCCACTGCATGCCACCTTGTGCTGCATTGATAGCTCCAGAGAGAGGCCCAGAGCCCACCCAGAACAAGGTCTCTGGAGCCCCCCACGCCCAGCCATTATGTGTATACCTCCTTAGGTGTCAATTACTTGGATTCAAGATGCAAATGTTTGATTGCTTCTTCAGTTTAGACACTGACTCCCTCAGTAATTCAATAATGCATTGCCCAATTACTCACATGAAGAGCAATTTTAAATTAGGTAAAAAATATTTAGGCAATTAAATTGCTAAGTGATTTGATTGTTTCTGAAAGAAATTCCCTCATAACACTCCTGTGAGCTTTTTATTCTCCCTTCTTAAATCAACCGATAGATTAAGAGGTTCACAGATTTAGGGGTCTGCAGGGACGCTCTACCTGGAGGAATTCAGCATATCCTTGAGGTTAGGGCTCCCAGATTCAGGCCCTTTCCCTTGCCCAGTGGAGAACTGAAGTCAACTTGCACAGGCTCTCAGGAACCAATGTGCAAACCACTTCCCAATTCTGTGTTCAGTGACATTATATTGGTGGCTTGAAATCAGCTATGGTGGGAGTATTTACACCATGGAAACTGGCAACTGCTACAAATTGGAGCTTCCTTTTTTTTTTACTTCAGAGACGGTCACGGCTGTCTTCACTCACCTCCCTTGCCCCTCTCCAATCTTTGGGTCCCAGATGCTGTGAAACCTGAGCATGCCTGTGGGTCTACAGTATTTGCCCCAGGCTTGGCTCTGAACATCCCTCGAGGGGAAGGGAAGAATGAGCTTGGAGGTGAGGCGGGGGCCAATTGGGCAGCATGGTGCCAAGCTGTATATGCAAGAACCCTTCCCTGGCCTCTGTCCCAGGGACCCTGGTGCCTCCCGTTCAAGGCAGTATGGACTGGAGGGAATTGCTGCCATCTGAATGCTAGGAGAATCTCTGAACCTCAGGCAAGGAAACAGGCTCAGCAAGGAAAGAGGCTGGGAAGTGACAGCAGTGTGGATGCGGTGAGCCTAGGCAGGTCTCCCGGGCTTCAGTTAGCGTCCTTTTGGCTAGTCTAAGCTGCTTAGACTTGGGTTCCAGAAAGTTGATTGCTGTTATTTCACTGTTATTTATAACTCTCCATTGCCTTCTCAGGAAGTTAAGTCCTGGTGGCTCCTCGTGCTTTGTGTCACCCACCTTGTAGGATATGAGTGGGCAAATTAGGGAGGGGAGGAGCCGGGGAGGAGGGAGATTTAAGTGGGGAGAAGGAGAGGGAGAGGCCTGAGAGAAATGTCAAAAAAGAATGTCAAGTGTCACTGTGGAGTGTTAGACTTGATCTTCCCTTCCAAATTGTCAATAAATTCAACCTCGTGCATTGATGTTTTTGAGCGAGTGAAATTCAGATAGGGAGGATGGTGGAAGTTTGAAGAGAAGTATGAGAGACCCACTGGTTGCACGTGGAGGGGACAAAGTACTTTGTGGAGGAGGTCAAGCTGGGGCAGAACCACAGACCTCTGTGGGAGGAGAAGGCAGGTCCTCACCCCTCTGCTCTTCTGGTAAGTGGCTTGTTCAGGGAAAACCACCCCAAGACTTTCCAGAGCATGTGATTCAACTTACCCTTGTGAGGCAGATGAGGGAGGTACCAGGTCCTGGCCCATGAGGAAGGGTGGCTGAGATCAAGTAAATCAAAGGAACAAACCTAACTTCTAACCCCATCCAAGACACATTCGCAGAGCTGGGAAACTGTTTTACTGGCTCTGAGCTATGCCAACTGTTCGTCTACAAAGCCCCAGTACCCTAAGCATACAATGAATCAGAGACAGATCTCATTTCTGAAGAGAGGAGACCCTCAGGCGTGGGAGACTTTCCTCTGCAAACCTTGCCTTCTGTCCCCCCAGCCTGGTGGTATGGCCAGGCTTTTTCTTCATAAAGAGACCCTCACCAACAACAGTTCTACATGAAGGAGTTGAAGTTCTCCAAAACTGGCTGCAGAGACACAACTCTGAGGGGAGGACTCTGGTCCGGATGGCTGGGTCTCTCTCTCTCCTCCAGTACAATCTGGACACACATTCCCCACCACCTAACTAGCCCACAGCAAACAGCTAAATATAGCCCTTTATTCCCTGACTCCTAGAAATTGGCCACAAACTGTCCATCAACATTAATTCCTCGGCTTAGTCGTTCCAGCTGTGAGCCAGTTGCTGCTCCTGGAACTTGACTGGGCAGCACTCAAGCCCATCTTTGGTGGAGTGTGCATGCCAGGTGGACACAGGATTGAGAGAGCAGGTAAGAAGGTATGAAAGCAACATGGACTTTGGAATCAAAGACTCTGGGGTTCAAATCTTAGCTTCACCACTTCCCAGCTATGTGGCCTCAGACAAGTTACTTAACCTCCCTGAGCCTCATCGTCTTCATCTGTACAATGGGACTAACATTGCCTGGCTCACAGGACTGCTGGGATCATCAACCAAGAGAGTAGGTATAAATAAAGCTTCTAGCCAAGGCTTGGCAGAGAGGGAGAGTTTGATGGCTGTTAGCTCCCCCTGCTTCACAGAAAGTCATTCCTTTCTTATTCCACAGATAGAACAGAAACTAGAGTTATGATGTCTGCCCCAGAAAACGGTTTTACTGAGGTCTGTAAATCCAGTGGCTTGCAATGAACACAGTATCTGCCCATATACTGTGGCCCTGCCCCTTCCCTCTGACACTGCAGGGCTGTAAGATGTGCTTCCTGGGTGAGCCAGACACACACACACACGCACGCATACATGCACACACACACGCATGAACACAGGAACACACACAAAGGCATACCAACTCACACAAACACACATACATTCCAAGATACTTACCAATCCAGAGGCACACTCACAAACACAGAAGACACATCCAGGCATGCACAAACTCACCAGGACATGCAGACAACCACACACACACTCAAAAAGACACACCAGAATGGACACGACTAGATTACTGATGCACAAGGCCATGCAGGCTCAGACACACATACACACACGGGGGTACGTACATGTTGCTTGGTCAGAGTGTAGGCACACAGACCCATGGGCTGACTGAGGCACAAGGAAACAGTCCAGCCTGACCCACCTGGCCCTCTGCTCTCCCCTCCTGGGCCAGGCCCCGGCCCTGGTGTGTGAATAGGCTTTGGCGCCCTCTCCTGGCTGCAGCACTGCCTTCCGCCCAAATCCAGCCCAGATAGCGCCAATGTAGCAGCAAGCCCTGATGCCTGGGGACCCCCTTTCTGGTGGAAGGAGAGGGAAAGCCAGAAGCGGGGAGGGAAGTGAGATGGGGATGAAGGGAGACGAGAAGAGGAGAACCCAGACCCATTCTGTCCCCAGTGCCACCAGGATGGAGGATTTGGACATGTACCCACTCCACTGACTGTAGCACCTGCTCACAGGACAGCCAGTTCCTCAGCTGCCCATAATGACCCTTAGAGGCCTCGTGGGGACAAAGCCAGGTGGGGTGAGGGGCACAAGCCCCACGGGGTTTCTCAGGCTTCTGGCAGTGGTGTCTGTAAGTCCACCCCGAAAGAGCCATACCCCAGGCCCCAAAGTCTTTTCTGCATTCTCCAGAGATGCCAAGGCCCAGGCCTTCAATCCTGGAGGCAGCAGAGCTTGATGGCAGAATGCCAGTACTGCCCCTCCGTAGCTGGGTGGCCCAGGATTCTTACCTTCACCAAGGTTCCGCATCTACATCTGCAAAACGGGCAAAAGAATACAGCTGCTGTGAGGATTAAATGAAAAATTTAGAGCACAGCCCAGGGCCTGGCACGTGGTAAGTGCACAATAAATGCTGGCTACTATTATTACTGTTATTGTTGTTACAGGCCGGCCCTTGCCATGGGCTTCACAAGGCGGGGAGTGCATAGTTTCATCAGAGCCTCTGCAGCTCACCTGGTGCCCTGGGAGACAGACGGTTGCTGGGCTTGTCGGAGTCATGTCTGCAGAAGGCCAGCCTGGGCCACAGAGTCAGACAGAATCCTGTAGGGAACGTCAGTTGAGATTGCCTGACTGCCCCGACCCAGGGCTGTGCATCTGGCCGGAGCTCAGCCATTGAGTCCCTCTTCCAGTATTTTTAGACTTGTGACCATCAAGAGTCAGTTCTGTCTCACAACAGAACCTCCAAGGTACAAAACCTGGAAGCCGGTGGCTATGTTTTCTGTCTTTTGGATAAAACCCACCAGCAGTGAGAGGAAAGAATAAAGTTGACCTGCAGCAGGAAGCAGAATCCTGAGCTTAGCGGTCCCTGTGGCTCGCAGGTCCCCAGATCCAGATGTTGCTGACGTCCGTCTGCCCTCCTCCAGGCTCAGTTACTTGACTCCTACTTAGAGCCTGTGAGATGCTCCAGGATCCTTCCAGTAAAAAACAAACAAAAAACAGTTGCCCTTGAGTCAACCCTGACTCACGGTGACCCCGTGTGTGTCAGAGTAGAACTGTGTTCCATGGGATTCCCAATGGCTGATTTTTCGGAAGTAGATCTTCAGCCCTTTCTTCAAAGGCATCTCTGGGTAGTCTTGAACCTCCAACTTTTCAGTTAGCAACTGAGTGTGTTAACCATTTGCGCCACCCAGGGACTCCCTCCTTCCAATAAATCCCCATTTTTGCTTAAAAAAAAAAAAAAAAAAAAGCTACTCTGAATTGGGAAATGCTGGTGGCGTAGTGGCTAAGTGCTACAGCTGCTAACCAAAGGGCCGGCAGTTCAAATCCGCCAGGCGCTCCTTGGAAACTCTATGGAGCAGTTCTACTCTGTCCTATAGGGTCGCTATGAGTTAGAATCGACTCGACGGCACCGGGTTTGGTTTTGACTATGAGTTGAGTGAGGCTTTCACATTGCTATGATGCTGAACAGGCTCCTTAACTGGAGCTTCCAGATCAAGATGGACTAGGAATAAAGACCTGGAAGTCTACTTCTGAAAATCAGCCAACGAAAACCCTGTGGGATCAAAATGGTTCCATCCCATTGCATGTGGGGTCACCATGAGTCGAGGGCCAACATGATAGCAGCTAACAACAACAACCATGAGTTGGACTTCTGTCACTTACAAGCAACAGGACAGGACTTGCTCCTTGACCCTAGTCACTCCCCATGCTGATAGCCTCCTCCATCCATCTTTACTCACAGATGCTCCCAACTCCTTGTTTTGGCCCATCCTCTGCCACTAACAAGTCCCAGAGTTGTTTATTTCCTTCGCTTTTAAGAAAGATTTTTTCAAGTGTAACAAGTTTATTATAGAGGCTCAATTCGTTGGGTAGAAACATGAAAATTTTTTCTAGCAACTGCCCCCCAACTGTGCTCTGTTGAAATCCCCTTTCCTGCTGAGTGGTGGGGATCTTAATGACAACTTGGCTGCCTCCCACAACTCCCCTGTCACTTTCAGCTATTGGAACAGTCTCATTTCATTAATCAGGATTCTGTCCTGGCCCACCCCTCTCACCAGCCCCATCCCCGCTCAGACTAGAACTGTGCCCCCCAGCTGCTTGGCCCAGAGGGAGAGGGGCCTCTGTCTCTAGGCCCTTCCTCTCTTCTAGGCACCTCTGGGATTGCGGGGCCAGGAGAGAGATGTGGAAGCAGGTGTCAAGACCGTCCTCTCCTGGTGGATTGTCGTTGCTTCTCTGGCTAACTCCCACCTATCCCATCCTATTTCTTTTCTCCCCTGCTCAGACAGCTCAGCGTAGACCACAGGACCACAGACTAAGCAGACACCGATCTGGTGGTGAAATGCTTGTCTCTGTTTATAAGTGATTCCATTGTGGCTTCAGTAAAGGAAAAGCATCCATCTTCCCCCATGGAGAGGGGAGGAAGTGGCCTGGACACAAACACTGCACTCCTCTCATGACAAATGACTACTCCACCTCTCCCAGCCCCTCACTGTGGGAGGTGGCGGTGGTTGATGGGAAGAGCCAGCCAGCCCCCTTTGCAGTGGGGAGATGGTACTAGCTGTTGGCTGCTCACTGGCAATTCTCTCAACATAGAACGTGGGGCCCCTAGTGCCTTTCGTACTCAGCTTTAGGTCTTAGCTGCAATCCAGAGCAAGAGGAAAAGTCCCACACAACATCCTGCTAGACAGGTGCAGCCTCTCCTCCCTCTCTTCTCCCTCCCAGCTGAAATGATCAAAAGGATATGAAAGAAGGGAAAGCTGTGTCAGCCCTGGCAACCTGGGAAGGCAAATCCCCATGCCAGAGAGGCTGGGCAAGCTGTGTAAAACGTGCAAGCTCCAGACTGAAGGGAGACCTCAAGAGTTGATTCACAGTTCGTTTCTGAGAAAGCAAACCTGTACCATGGAAGTGAGCAGATGAGAACCTGGCAGAGTTTGCTCCACACTGCCCCAAGTGGTGGGACGTGAATCTGTGTGGGGTGGGACAGGGAATCCATCGTTTGGAAGCCCTTTCAATGCTGCAAATCCACAGAATTTGGAAGTTGCTAACTGGGAAGACTTGGGGTGCACATGGTTGCTATGCCAAGTGGATAATTGGGGGTGAGGCGGGAGCTCCTCCCTAAAGCGATTTCTCCCTCATACTTCGTTCCTCCTTCCCTGTTAGGGTGGACAGTAGCACCAGGCACAAGACTGGTCATGGCTACATCAGTTACCTAGAGGCGCAGTCTAGCAACCCAGAACAGTGGGCACAGACAGCTGGCCCCGGGGGCACCAGCCTCGCCAAATGCAGAGGCAAGGCTACCCACTGGGCCTGCCCACAGCAGACTCCCACCCATTCCCCCAGCTAGATTCACGACCTGGTAATGGCTTTTGGGAGGTTCAGCCTGGAGCGGGGAAAGAACAGAACAACCCCCCTCCCCTGCCAGCCAGCTAGACTTCCAGTTCAACTCTGACTATGGGGGAGGGGGAGCGGGGAACAGACATATGTCACAGCCTGACTGTGACGCCACTAACTGGTGATGTGGATTGGCATTAACCAGTCCTTCAGCCAAAAATATGACAGGACAATTAGGGAAACGTCAGGTGGATGGCGAGCTGAGAGAATCCACCTCTTTGCTCCTTGTTTTGGGGAAAAACAAGATTTTATAAAAGGCTCGTTTTTTTAAGGAGGAGTGCACAGGAAAGCAAACACACACCACACCAGCATGCACACACCCCCACACCCACATTCACAACCCCCCACGCCCGCATGCACACCCCCCTACACATGCATGCACACCCTCCCATGCACGCATGCATGCTCCCCACGCACACATGCATACCCCCTACGCCCGCATGCACACACCCCCCAACACACACACAGATACACTTGCTAAAACACAGAGCCTTTGGAAAGATTCCGTATCATAAAAGCAAGACAGTGTAGCACTCAAAAGGGCAGGGAAAAAAGAATCCCTTTGAAAAAGATTTATCACAGAAACATAAATAACTTCCAGACTGCATCTGCTTTGTACTCAGTTCATTTCATTAAAACACAAACTCTAAAAAACAAGAGTTGAAAAGCAAGATGGAAAGAATGAAATGAGAAGGTTGTTGGCTGAGGAGCAGGTGGAAATGAAAAGCAAACCATATAAGAGAAAGAAAGGCTGTAAAGAAACTCAAAAGGCAGCAGTGGAATTTAAAGTTGTATTAAAATGGTAAAGAACAAAATTGAAAGTACAGAAAATTGAATCTGGAAACATGAAGGACAAATATGAGAAGCTCTCTGAGAATGCAGAGGAATTGCCCAAAGCAATAAACACAAAGAGAGCACAGGATAGATATCTAGGCCTAAAGAAGAGACAAATGAAACAAATGCAAGAACCAAAGAAGAAAGGAGAAAGCAATATTCCTGAGCTGATGAAAAGCCTGAAGCTTATCTAAGTCAAATTAATAAAAAAGAATTGAAATACTTGCAAATACCATGAGGATTTTGTGTTATTGTTCGCTGCCCTGGAGCCCACCCCCAACTCATGGTGATCCCATCCATGTACAGCAAAACCAAACACTGGCCTGTCCTGGGATTTCTGATCAGACCGTTGTGCTCCACAGTGTTTTCATCGGCTGATTTTCTGAACTGAATTGCGAGGCCTTTCTTTTTAGCCTGTCTTAGTCTGGAAGCTCTGCTGAAACCTGTTCAGCATGATAGCAATCCACACACCTCCACTGACAGACGGGTGGTGGCTGCACATGAAGTGCTTTGGCCGGACATTGAACCAGTGTCTCCTGCACGGAAGGTGAGAATTCTACCACTGAGCTACCACTGCCGCCCATAAAAAAAAAAAAAAAAAAATTTTTTTTTTTTATAAGCACCTATAAAAAGGGGAAAAGGGGGAAACATCTACAACATTTTCTTTTTAAATTGTGCTTTAGGTGAAAGTTTACAAATCAAGTCAGCCTCTCATACAAAAAGCCATACACATCCTGCCATGTACTCCCAGCTACTCTCCCCTTAATGAGACAGCAAATTGCTCCTCTCCACCCTATATTCCCAGTATCCATTCAGCCAGCTCCATCCCCCTCTTCCTTCTCATCTCGCCGCCAGTCAAGAGTTGCTCATATAGTCTCATGTGTCTACTTGAGTCACAAAGTTCACTCCTTACTAGCATAATCGTCTATCTTATAAAAAAAAAAAAGTTCAGGCAAATTCCTGTCTATAGAGTTGGTTTCGGAAATGGTTCCAATTTGGGGTTATCAAAGGGTCCAGAGACCATGACAGTCAGGGTCCCTCTGGTCTCAGTCAGACCATTAAGACTGGTCTCTTTACGAGAATTTAAGATCTGCATCCCACTGTTCTCCTGCTCCATCAGGGATTCTCTGTTGTATTCCCTGTCAGGGCAGTGATCAGTGGTAGCTGGGCACCATCTAGTTCTTCCGGTCTCAGGCTAATGAAGCCTCTGGTTTATGTGGCCCTTTCCATCTCTTGGGCTCATATTTACCTTGTGTCTTTGGTGTTCTTTATTTTCCTTTGCTCCAGGTGGGTTGAGACCGATTTATGCATCTTAGATGGCCACCTGCTAGTGTGTAAGACCCCAGTCGTCTCTCATCAAAGTGGAATGCAGAACATTTTCTTAATACATTTTGTTATGCCAATTGACCTGGATGTCCCATGAAACCATGGTCCCCAGACCCCTGTCCCTGCTATTCTGGCCTTCGAAGTATTTGGTTGTATGCAGGAAACTTCTTTGCTTTTGGTTTGGTCCCATTGTATTGATTATCCCTATCTTATGTGTTGCCCTTCCCTTTACCTAAAAAAAAATTTTTGTCTACTATCAAGTTAGTGAATATGCCTCTCCCTCCCTCCCCGCCCTTGTAACCATCAAAGATTATTTTCTTCTGTGTTTAAACTTTATTTAGTTCTTCTAATAGTCGTCTCATACAATATTTGTCCTTTTGCAATTGACTAATTCCACTCAGCATAACGCCTTCCAGATTCCTCCATGTTATGAAATGTTTCATAGATTCATCGTTGTTCTTAATTGCTGCATAGTATTCCATTGTGCAAATATACCATAATTTATTAAACCATTCATCCATTGATGGGCACCTTGGTTGCTTCCAGCTTTTTGCTATCGTAAACAGTGCTGCAATGAACCTGGGTGTGCATATATCTGTTTGTGTAAATGATCTTATTCCTCTAGGTTATATTCCAAGAAGTGGGATTGCTGGGTTGTATGGTAATTCTATTTCTAGCTTCTTAAGGAACTGCCAAATTGATTTCCAAAGTTGTTGTACCGTTTTACATTCCCACCAGCAGCGTATAAGTGTTCCAGTCTCTCTACAACCTCTCCAACATTTATTATTTTGTGTTTTTTGGGTTAATGCCAGCCTTGTTGGGGTGAGATGGAATCTCATTGTAGTTTTGATTTGCATTTCTCTAATAGCTAATGATCGTGAGCATTTCCTCATGTCTCCGTTAGCAGCCTGAATGTCTTCTTTGGTGAAGTGCCTGTTTATATAACACTTCTTAAAACGTATAATTGGAAGATTCCATGGAATGTTGGTAAGTACTTGTACTGGAAAAGAAAGGTTCTGTCATAAAATAAAATTGGGAAATGCTAAATTAACCAAGTCAAGACAGAATCCCTTATACTGAGGATTTCTCAGGACTTTCCAAAGTGTTCAAACATGTTGTTAAATTAGCAGTATTAGTAAACACAGATTTCCAAACCTATTTGACTATGAAACACTTTTCCATAGAGTATGCAGGGAGACTAGTACTCAAGGGAATACCCTTTGGGAACCACTGTTCTATGGTATTTTGAGGGATCACAGTTAGGACCTGAAATTTCAACAATCTGCCAGGTGCATTCACACATGAAGACAATAGAAAGAGACCCACATCTGCCAGAATTAGGATCTATGCCATGCAGGACACTACCTTTCCTAGGGGAAAAAAATACTCAGAATTCACTCTTAGCAAGCAAGAATCAAAATAAGCAAAATCAGAATAAACCAAAAAAATCCATATGGAAAAGTTATTATATAAAAGACCTGGAAGTCAATATTAAAAAAAAAAAACAGTTGCTATGGAGACAATTATGACTCATGGTGACCCCAGATGTGTCAGAATAAAACTGTGCTCCAAGGGTTTTCAGTGGTTGATTTTTCAGGAGTACATTGTCAGGCCTCTCTTCCAAGGTGCCTCCAGGTAGACTTGAACCTCCAACCTTTAGGTTAGCAGCCAAGTATGTTAGCTTTGCACCACCCAGGGTTAGGGTTACGGCTAGTCAAGTCAGTATTAAAATCCAGGTAAACTCATAATTATGTCTGCCTCAGTCGGGGTTTAGTCAGGAGACAGATCACAACAGACATTTTAACACAGAGAACTTCTTATAAATAATTGCTCACCAGGAACGGGAGAGCTGAAAATATCTGAAGCATCACAGAGGTAAAGAATTTAGGAAGTAATGTGCATTTCTACAAAACCTATGGGTGATTCTTTCACACGTTAAAGTATTAAACTTCCTCAACTGGAAAAGGTGAAAAATACAATTAATGTGGTTGGCTTAGTATGTATAAACCGCTATATCCTAAAAACACAGAATATACCTTTTAAAGCGAAGCCTTTAAAAAGTGCATGCCTATTACATACACGGCCACCTAGAAAAAGTTCAATAAATTTCAAAACTCAGAAAACGTATAGGCCACATTCTTCTATTAGAACGCTCTTCCAAATAACTATTGTGTCAAAGAGGATAACAAGTAAATGTCAACTATAATTCTATTTACTAAATTGGTAACTCTCAACAAATGAATGATTTGCTGAGAAAGTATAAATGATCAAAATCGACTTAAGTGTGAATCCAAAATCTGAAAAGACTAATAATGATAAAAAAAAAAAAAAAAAAGATCATTTTAAAGTTGTCAAGAATTGCCTCCAAGAAAGCCACAAGGTCTAGATAATTTTACAAGCAAATTTGCTCAGAATGGCTGCTATCTGAGTGGTACCAGAACTTAGAAAAGGATGTACAGCTTCCTCTGCTGGTTAAGCTCTGCTCACTCCCACCTCCCCAGTCTTGTCCACTAATGCATAGTCCTGTGCTCCGGAAGAGGAAAAAGACATGGCAGTCGGCTTCCATAAAGATTTGCAGCCTTGGAAACCCTATGGGGCGGTTCTACTCTGTCCTATAGAGTCACTATGAATCTGAAATCAACTCCATAGCAATGGTTTGATTCTTGGGTTTGGTGCTCCAGGAAGATGACCCCCTACAAACTGTGTTCATCACCCAGGCTGTCTAGCCCTCTAGCTTCTGGTTGGGTTCTGAAATAGGAGGCATGGGCAGGAGGCTGGAGGGTGGGTGGAGAGAGGGTTGGTGTATCCTGCCTGCTCTCTCACTACTTCAGTGCCTCCCTCTGGAGGTAGCTGTGCTCCTCCACAACCTCAGCTCCTGCCTCAACCTGTTCTCCAAGTTTCCAGCTCTCTCTCTGGCCTCAGTCACGCGGGTTCCTCCCCTTGTCCATGCAGCCTTAGGAATGTCTGGAACCAAACCAAACCTGTTGCCATCAAGTCGATTCCGACTCATACCACCTTATAGGACAGAGTAGAACTGCCCCATAGGCTTACTTAGGCTGTAATCTTTACGGGAGCAGAATGCCACATCTTTCTCTCGAGGAGCGGCTGGTGAGTTCAATCTGCCGACCTTTAGGTTGGCAGCTGAGCACTAAACCACTGTGTCACCGGGCTCCTTCTAGGGATGGTAATAGCTCCCCATGCCTGATCAAGCCTCGTTTCCTTGTTCTTGTTGTTGTTGTTAGTTGCTGTCGAGTCAGTTCCAACTCGTGGTGACCCCACGTGTACAAAGCAGAACTGCTCCATAGAGTTTTCAAGGCTGTGACCTTTCAGAATCAGATCACCAGGCTTATCTTCTAAGGTGCCCCTGGGTAGGTTCAAACTACTAACCTTTCAGCTAAAAGTTGAGTGCTTAGCCTTTTGTGCCACCCGGGGACTTCATTTATTTCCTTAACCATTTCCATACTTCTCGAAGTCATCCCTTCATTAAAGTCTCTTTAGTTAGACCATCTTGGGTGAATTACATTTCTTGCCAGGACCCTGACTCTCATGCTTTCCAATTCTGTTTGTAAGGCCAGGATAACCCTGAAACTAAAACCTGAGAAACGGTACTAAGAGACAGACAGAATGAATGAATGAATGAATCATACACCACGGTCATTTACGTAGACATAAAGTCCTAATGAAAATGTAATCATATTAAGTCTGACATGAGTCCAACAATATATTAAAAGAATAAACTGTGAGCAAACATTCCTGGAACACATGGATGATTCTGTATTAGAACTACAGTAAACCGATTTACCACAGCACAGGTCAAAGGAGAAAAAGATGATTTTCACACTGAATAATGTTTGGTAAATTTCAACATCCATTCCTGATTTAAAAAGAAAAAAAGCTCTAATAAATTGGAGATTAAAATATACTTATTTCACATGATTAAATATATATATATAAATACATATATATACTAAATCTCAAATCAACAGCTAATACCATAAGAGTAAAACACAAAAACCGTTCCCATTAAACCTGGAAACAAGACAAAGATTTCTACTATCCCATTATTTTACATTGTTCTAAAGGTCTTAGCTAATGCAATTAAGACAGAAAAAAAAAAAGAGAGAGAGAGAACCAATTATAATTATTTGCAAATATGATTGTCTTCCTAGAAAAAATAATAAACACAAAATTGTCAAGAATAAAAGAGTTCGGTAAAGTGGCTGGTTATAAATAACTACAGAAAGTTAACAGCTTTTCTATTTCTTAACAACCTGTGAGAAAACATGCTACAAAGAAAGTGCTGTATTAGTTATCTAGTGCTACATAATAAATCATCTCAAAGCTTAGTGACTTAAGACCACAGCACTAATTATCTCACGATCCCTGTAGGTCAGGAATCTGAGTGCAGCTTAGCTGGGTCCTCTGTTTTAGGGTCTCTCACCAGGCTACAATTAAGTAAGGTATCAGCCAAGGCTGTGGTCTCATCTGAAGGCTCAACTGGGGAAGCATTTGCTTCCAAGCTTGCTCACATGGTTGTTGGCAAAATTCAGTTCCTCATGGGTTGTTGAGGGCCTCAGTTCCTTGTTAGATGTTGGCCAGAGGACAACCTCAGTTCCTTGTCACATGGGACTCTCCATAGGACAACTCAAAACATGACAGCTGCCTCCACCTAGAGCAGACAAGCAAAAGGGGCAGAGATAACATGCTAGCAAGACCCGAATTAGTCTTTCATAACCTAATCTCAGAAGTAACATCCCATCACTTTTTGCCATGTTCTGTTCATTAAAAGTGAGTCACTAGGTCCAGCCCACATACACAGGAATGGGATGACATAAGGGACAGACTACCAAGAGGTGGGGATCCTTGAGAGCCATTTCAGAGTCTACCTACCACAGATGCCATTGCTATATTTCATGAAAATAAGCACCCAACACATATATTCATCCTTAAAACAAAACTTCACTGAAGAACAACAATAAAAAAGGCTTTGGTGACAGAAAATTTTCCTTGTTGCTGAATGGAAACACTCATTGTCGCAAAGAAGTTGATTACCACTAAAATAATAAATTTAATCCAATTCCCAGAAGATTTTTTTAACTTGACAAAAAAAAAAAAACCCTGAGTTCGTCTTGAAGAATAACCAAGAACAATGTTTCAAAAGAATAAAGGAGACTCGTATGGTGGAAACACTTAACGTGCTTGGCTACTAGCTGAAAGGTTGGAGGTTCAAGTCCACTCAGAGGTGCCTTGGAAGAAGGGCCTGGAGATCTACTCCAAAAAAATCAGCCACTGAAAACTCTAGGGAGCTCAGTTCTGCTCTGACACACATGGGGCGGCCGTGAGCCAGAATCAGCTTGACGGTAACTGGTTGGTTGGTTAAGGAGCCCCCGTGACGCAAAGGCTAAGTGTTTGGCTGCTAATGGAAAGGTCAGTGGTTCGAACCCATCAGCCACTCTGACGGAAATAGACGTGGCAGTCTACTTCCATAAAGACTACAGTCTTGGAAACCCTAGGGAGCAGTTCTACTCTGTTCTGTAGGGTCCCTATGAGTTGAAATAGACTTGACAGCCATGGGCATGAGTTGGTTGGTTGTGGGGTACTTTCAGTTACTAGCCCTTATTAAAAACCCACAATAATTAAAATAGGGCAATACTAGAATAAAAATGATCTGATAGGCTAATGAAACAGAATTGAAAGCCCAGCCAAAGAAAAAAATATTCAGTATATGGTTAAGGTGGCCTTTCAGATCCCCGGGAAATGACAATTCATTTATGATTCATGTTGGGATAGTAGTAGTTTAATTTTTTTTTTTGAGTTAAGTTCTTACTTCTCATCATACATAGAAATAAAGTAGTTAAATATAAGAAAGTAAAATGAAATCATAAAATCATAGAAGAAAATTTAATTGGAAATTTATACATCCTTGGTGAGGGCAAAGGTCATTCTAAGTAAAACAATAAAGTCTGAGACCATAAAGAAACAATTAATAATTTGACAGCCTAAAAATGAAGCACTTCAGTACATCAAGAAACTCTATTAAAACGTGAGGCAAGTGACAAGTTTTAAAAATTAGTTGCACAATATATGACAAAGAGTGATATATGAAAAAGCTGCTAAGTGTAATAAAAAAAAAAAAGTGTAATACATCTTATAAATCAATACTAAAAAGATGAACATTACAAAGAAAACAGTCAAAGAAAATGAACAGGAAATTCACCATGTATTTATTTATTCAACAAATACTTATTAAGTACTTCCTATGTGCCAGACGGAGCCCTGGTGGCTCAGTGGTTAAGAGCTCAGCTGCTAATCAAAAGGTTGGCAGTTCGAATCTACCAGCCACTCCTTGGAAACCCTATGGGGCAGTTCTACCTTGTCCTGTAGGGTCACTATGAGTCTGAATTGACTCTACGGCAATGGATTTGGTTTGGTTTATGTGCCAGACATGATTCTAGGTACTTGAGACACAGCCATGAACAAAACAAAGATCTCTGCCCTCATGGAGCTTGCATTCTGTTGTTGTATGCCATTGAAGTGATTTTGACTCATAGTGGCCCTATAGGACAGAGTAGAACAGCCCCCACAGGGTTTCCAAGGCTGTAAATGTTTTTGTTTTTGTACTTTAGATGAAAGTTTACAGCACAAACTAGTTTCTCATTAAAGAATTAGTACAAATATTGTTTTTGTGACATTGGTTGCCAGCCCCACGACATGTCAACACTCACCCCTTCTCGATCTTGGGTTGCCCATTACCAGTTTTCCTGTCCCCTCCTGCCTTCTCATCCTTTCCCCTGGGCCGGTGTGCCCATTTAGTCTCATTTCTTTTTATGGGCCTGTCTAATCTTTGCCTGAAGGGTGAACCTCAAGAGTGACTTCATTACTGAGTTAAAAGGATGCCTGGGGGCCTTACAGTTCGGGTTTCTCCAGTCTCCATCAGACCAGTAAGGGTCTTTCTGTGTGTGTGTGTGAGTTAGAATTTTGTTCTACATTTTTCTCCAGCTCTGACCAGGAGCCTCTATTGTGATCCCTGTCAAGCAGTCGGTGGTGGTAGCCAGGCACCATCTAGTTGTGCTGGGCTCAGTTTGGCAGAGGCTATGGTATGGTACTTGTGGTCCATTAGACTTTTGGACTAATCTTTCCCTTGTGTCTTTTGTTTTCTGCATTCTCTCTTGCTCCAGATGGGGTGAGACCAGTGGAGCATCTTAGATGGCCACTCACAAGCTTTTAAGAACCCAGACACTACTCACCAAAGTAAAATGTAAAACATTTTCTTTACAATATGCCCAATGAGCTAGATGTTCCCCGAAACCATGGTCCCCATAGCCCTCGGCCCAGTAATTCGGTCCCTTAGGGAGTCTGGATGTATCTGTGGAGCTTCCATGACCTTGGCAAGGCTGTAAATCCCTGTGGAAGCAGATTGCCACAGCTTTCTCCCGCAGAGCTGTTGGTGGGTTCAAATCATCAACCTTTTGGTTAGCAGCCAAGTGCTTAATCACGGCGTCACCAGGGTTCCTCTGCTTACATTCTAGTGGGGAGAAAACCAAAAACCAAACCAGTTGCCATTAGTGTAAATAACGATAAAAAAAAAATAATTGCTGTCTAGTTGACTTTAACTCATGACTGCCCCACATGTTTCAGGGTAGAACCGGACTCCGTAGTTTTCAATGGCTGTGAGCTTTTGGAAGTAGGTCACTAGGGCTTTCTTCCCAGGCGACTCTGGGTGGATTCGAACCACCAACTTTTCAGTTTGTAGCCAAGCACTTAATTATCTTAATCATTTACTCCACCAAAGGACTCCCCTAGAACCTTCAGACACCTTGGTTTCTGATTCCCAGTCTCCAGAATTGTGAGAGAATAAAGTTCTGTTATTTTAAGCCACCCAGCTTGTGGCAATTTGTTACGGCAGCCCTGGGAAGCTAATACAGTGCTCATTACAGCACCATTTATAATAATAATAAAAAAAAAAGTTAAAATCAACAAAGGGAGGAGGTTATTAATTCAATTATGATTTATCCACATAATTCATTCACTGAAAATCTTGAAGTGGAAGTTTTATAAATAGCCGGCTGCCAACATAGGCAGAACTTTAAGGAGCTTCCTGTCAGAAGTTGCCCGCTACCGTGCAGCTCCATTTCTTGATCTGGGTGGGCAGTTACCTGGGTGTGTGCATTTGGGATCATTCATCAAGCAGAGCCCTTAGGATCTGTGCGCCTTTATGTATGTATGTGATGCTAAAATTTTAAAGTTGCTTTTTTTTTTTTTTTTAATATAAGTTCACAGATGCTTCTCCTCCTTAGGCAATACAAGAGGTTCTTGGAGAGGTCTTTTGGGGTCAGTGAAGAGTTCCTGAAAGTTCCTTCTTAGTTATGTAGATGTAACACCAGAGGCACTGCCTGCCCCAGGGAGCAGCATTTGTTACCGAACTTTCCCCGGCTCAGAAGGAGTCTTTGGGCGGTGTTTTCAGTTTAAGTCTACCCAGAGGCACCTCAGAGAAAAATGCCTAGGAATCTACTTCCAAAAAATCAGCCACTGAAAATCCTATGGAGCACAGTTCTACTCTGGCACACGTGGGGTCGCCATGAGTTGGGATCAACTCCACAGCAACTGGTTTGGGTGGTTTTTTTTTTTTTTCTTTTTCCTCTATGGCCGGAGAAAGTCTGGTTCTTCCAATACCACAAGAGGAAGTGGTTTTGCCTGAAGTGGCTGGCCTCCTAGGCAGACAGGAATTAAAGCCACCCCACCACCCCTTCCCATCTCAATTAGTGGGCTGAGATGCCCCAACTTGGATCTCTTTGCTAATCCCACCTCCCAGAGTGAAACCCACCAAAGGGGAATGGAAATGAAGACCTGTGGGCTCAGGATCCAGGTCCAGGCCTGAGGGGGATGTGGCTCTAACAGGAAAGAAGCAGGCTGGAAGCCTCCTGAGCCAGCCCCTCGCCCCCAATCCTGCATAGAGGCCATCTGGAGGAACAAAGGCTTGACCACCTACCCCTTCCTCTGGACAGCGGGAGCTCCTGTGATCAGTGGGAAATAGAAAGCAGTGGGTCATGGCAGTTACCCTAATGTGGGAAAATGTTCATGAAATGTTATTACATGAACAAAGCAGGTTATACAACATACAACAACATAGGAGATACAATTCCAATTTTTTAAAAAAGCCTGGAACGGGGCGGCCAGAGGGCTGTTTTTTCTCTTCTCGTTCTGTATTTTCTAAATTTTCTGTAATTGACATAGTTGTTTTGTAATCTGAAATTAAAAGTTATTTTTAAAAAATTAAGGGGAAGATTTCTGATATGCTATCTCCATTCTTCTTCCTTCACCCAGTTCCCCTTCCTCTCCCAGATCCCAGTGGGACAAACCTAGACTCTACAAGCACTCCTGGGGGCTGGAGATGGTGGTCACATACACTAAAGAAATACCATCAATAAAGAACCTTACTTTGTCCAGTGCCTTGGCATAACAAACCAAAAACCAAACCCACTGCCGTCGAGTCGATTCCGACTCATAGCGACCTTATAGGACAGAGTAGAACTGCCCCATAGAGTTTCCAAGGAGCGCCTGGCGGATTCAAACTGCCAACCTTTTGGTTAGCAGCCGTAGCACTTAACCACTACGCCACCAGGGTTTCATATAGGAGGAGCTTAATCTATACCCGTGACTGCAGTCCTTATCACACCCAAGAACTGCCTGCAAGGATTCCTCTTTGAGGAGAATCTCAAGTGTCAGGTGACTTGGAGGAACTTGGGAAATTGCTGTGACTCAGAAGTTTACTGAGGCACAGTGCCCTGGGGTAGGACGGCATCCTGGAGAATACAGCCTGTCCCCAGCCCTGGGACAGGCACTGCTGTGAGACTGTCCCCCAGGGCCCTGCTCCTTTAGTAGCTCACCTCCATCCTCTCCCCCAGATCACCTGCCCTTGTTCAGCTCCACTGCCTTCCCCCTTACAGCAAGCAGGAAACAAGTTCCCTCATGAGGGTGAAACAAGGATAGAGTCGCAGATGGAGAGAGGTGGATGGAGGAATGTATGGACAGATATGGAGACTGAGGGAAATAGAAATGCCTCTCAGAGGTCATGAGAGTCAGCATAATTCCATCACCTCCACCCGGGACTCCTGTGCCTGTTCACTGACCTGTAACGCAGTCTTGTCCGTGAGCTCTGTGGGGCCCTGACAGGTCTGGCTTCTCAGTAACTCCAGCAGCTAGCATCAAGCTTCTCAGTAACTCCAGCAGGCACCCAGGGAACGAGGTGACTGGGCAAGTGAATGGGTTAATGAATGAGTAACGGGAAGAAACAGCAGTAGAGATAGAGACAGTGAAGGAGTGAGAAAGAAAGAGATATGCAGGAACGGAAACACAGAGACAGGTGGAGACCGCAAGACAGGATGGAGGCAAAGACAGACTGAGGGAGACAGAGACCGAGAAAACGAATGAGTGAATGAAAAGATGGGGGGGTGTTACTGGCAAAAGAAAAGAGAGAGAGAGGAGAAAGGAGTCTTCCCTTAGTCTAACCAGGTTATTATTTGTCAAAGCCATTGTGGTCCTGCCTTCGTTCTCCTACTCGCTCTCCAGGCCTTTGTTGGGCTACGGCCCAAGGGACTGGCATCCTGCTTGGTCCTGCCACCCTCCTCCCTTGGGCAAGGGACTCTGTTGCCTCCTCCCCGTCCTGTGCTGGTTGAGCTACCTAACAGAAGAGGCCTTCCCGCCCAGCATTCCCCTGCCTGAGTCTGAGCAGGCAGGGCTGCAGGACCCCCATCACCACCCAACAAATACAGCACAAACCCTCCACCCGGCAAGGTCCCTGGGATGAGGCGCCTCTCCTCTCTGTCCCAATCCTGTAATAAGGGTGCTCCCTGCTTCCACCAGCTCCCCCCCCACCCCGGCCCTCACTGAGCGGGGTGGGGAGCCGCATCCAAAGGTTACCCATGAGCAGGCCCCAAAGCCACGCCTGCACCAAACTCTTTGGGGGGAGAGAAAGTCAGGGAGGGGGGAAGCTGGCTGGGCTGGTGGCCGAGGGGGCCGTAGGGGCCTCCTGCCTCCACTGAGCCTTGCCCCATGCCCAGACTATTATAGCAGTTCTGGTATTTCCAATTCCCCAGGGAACTTTGGGGGAGGGGCTGGATAGCTAGGAGAGAAAACAGAGTGGTAAGTGGCCAGAGCCATCGAATTCCCGAGGTCCTAGGAAGGGTGGGTTGCTTCCCTTCCCCCACCCCATCAATCCCTCACACAGGCTCTGACCTCAACCCCCCCGCCCACTTCCGGGCTGCTCCTGAGTTCCGCCCCTGAAGAGAGACACTTCCAAACCAAAGGGTCCAGCCCCCTCCACGGGCCCCCTCCACGGCTGCTTTAGCTCTGGGGACCCAAGTTCCCCCTTCCTCCTCCGCCATTGCACCAGATGTGGCTGCAGGGGAGGGGTGTGCTCAAGGCCCAGCTGGCAGTGGTCACTTGGTGGTCCTGTCCCTGCATAGTCAGCGCTTTCTGTGCCAGCTCACCCTGCCTCCTCACTCAGCACGTCCTCCAGCCCCACATCCCAGAGGCAGCAGCTGGGTCCACATCCTCCACTGCCCAGGCTGGGGCTGCAATGTCCAATTCAGCACAAATCCCACTCGCAGCCTTGAGCCACCCACCTAGGTGCCTAGGCCAGGGCTCCACAGTCTGTGGTCTTAGGGTGGAGACCCAGCGCTGCAGCCTGGGTGAAAGAGGACAGGGGCACCCTGGGGCCTGTTCTCATCCCCCACCCCATCAGAACCTTTCTGACTCACAGCGGGTCTCCTGGTCTCTTACAGCAGTGAGAGACTCAACAGCTCTGGTCCCTTCTCTGCTCTCCAAAACCTCTGCCAGTCAGGCCTGCTGGCCTCTCTCTCCCCCATGATTTTCCAGAGCCTGGAGCTCCAATGTTGGCCCAAATGGTTTCCAGTCGTGCTCGACTACTACCTGAAAGGTTAGCAGTTTCGTGGAAGAAAGGCCTGGTGATCTGCTTCTGTAAAGATTATGGTCAAGAAAACCTTACAGAGCAGTACACTCTGTAACACACAGGGTTACCAAGAGTCAGAATTGACTCAAGGACAACAGGTTTGGCTTTGGATGTTTTTGGAGTTCCATCACAGTATCACGGCATATGCTGGCTGCTCCACAGGAGTCCCAACAACAGGGCAGTCCAGCCCGGAGCTAAGCACACAGTAGGTGTATAATAAAGTCGTGCACTGTCAACAGGTTCCTTCAGCCCCATATCATGAGCCCTCCTAGGATTCCTTGAAACTGGTTCCTAGTGGCAGAGGCTGGCGGTAAGCCTCAACCACATGCCTGGGTCTTAAAAATATAAGTATGAATCCAGCCTGTAGGGACAGGGCTGCTTCCCCCACTGCCCTCCCAGTCAGCTCAGGCCCTGCCTGGCCTGGTGTGAGAGAGTACAGCCCTCATTTCACCCAGGCTCTGTACCCTCCACAGCCTGCTCAGGTCTCTTTCAGACCCGCATTCTCCAGGCTTCCACCTAAGAACACTAGGCCACCTCCAGCTACTGAGGTGCCTCACCCCGCATGTGGAGAGGAGGAAACAGGCAGGCTCCCCTGGGCTCACAGAGCCACTGGCCCTGCCCCAGCTGGGCCTTGTCAGCCACTGCGGGAGACCCAGACTGGAAGGGAGAAAGAGGTCAAAGGGAGGGGCAGAGGGGAGGGAGGAGGCGGGGCAGGGGGCAGGCGGAGGAGCCTTCCCAGGCTCTGGGCTGCGCAAGGCCCACCCCAGCAATGAAGAACACAGAAGAGAGATAAAAACAGGAAAGAGAGAAATGCACCCTCGGGAGACAAAGCCCTCTCTTCTCTCTGGAGTTAAGAGAAAAGAAAACAGCGGCTGGATGCCTGGCATTGCGCTGGGTACTTTTCATTTCATCCTCCCAAACGTGCTGCAAGAGAAGTACTAAGGTATTATTACTCCAAGTGACAGATGAAGACCTTGAAGTTCTGAGAGCGGAACAGGCTTCCCCCTGGGAGTGGCCAGGACTACAGTTATCCGGTGGACCCTAGGTCTTGGGTCTCAGCAGGGACGGCTGGCAGGGCCGAAGCCCTGGCCGGGGGAGCCTGTTTAGAGGCCCAAGCTATGTTCAGAGCAGAGTTTATTCAAACAGAGCCTAACAGGAAACTTGGCTCTCTGACTCACTCTGATTCGACCTTATTAAGAAAAAAGAAAAAGGAGCGGGAGCCAGCATCGGCTAGGGTTTCACGCAAAGAGCTGGCTCTGAGGGCTGTGCGGCTGAGCGGGACAGCGGTGCCCTGATGGTGTGGACATCTCCCCACAGCTCCCAAGTCCCTGGGCAACCCTTGCCCCCCGCCAGACACCAGGAGAGGGGTCCTCCTTCTCCATTATAGGCCAGTGGGGCACCACTACCTCGCAGCCATCTCTGTCCCCCCATCCCTCCTCTTCCCCTCCCCTCCTGGGGGTACCCTGAGGCCTGTTTCCACTTCTCCTTCTCCTCCTCTCCTGGTGCTGCTGCCCATCTGGCGTGAGGGCCCTACAGGACCCCAGGGATTCTAAGCAGCTGAGGCCAGCGCTGCAGGGGGCAGGCAGGCAGGAGGGAAGGCTTAACCCTCCAAGTCCCGGCCCTCAGCGAGCCTGCCCCCATGCCATTATGGTGTCTTGAGCAAAACTAGTTGCTCCTTGTAGGAGTCCTGTCTGGGGTCATAGAGCAAACCCCATGCCACGAAGCTGAGGGGTCAGTGTTGATTGGTTGCTGGCCAGGGGTGTTGCTGGAAGCCCCCATGTCCCCGGCTGGATTAGGAGGCTTTGAAGGTTAGATGCATGCCCTGTGTCACTGAAGCAAGCGTCAGTCCAGCAGGACAGTGCAATGGGTGAACAGAGGCTGCCTGGCAGGGCTGGGGGCAGGGCGCTGGGCCCGAGGAAAGTCCACTCTGGCTGTCTCCCCTGGGCTTCAGGAGTTTCCAAAGCAGAGGGGAAATCTGCAGGGCCCAAGCTAAGGGCAGGTTCTTCCTAACTGGCTTATAAGCACAAGAGGGAAATTTCTGCCCTCTGGGTCCCAGGCACAAGGTTGGAGAAGGCAGCCTAGGTGAGGCCTGAAAAACAGCACTCAGATTGTGATTTCTCAGGGGGCAAAATGTTCAAACTTCTGGAATCCCTCCCACCTCCACTGAGCCCAGAGGGAAAAGAGAATCCCTCAACACACCCTTAGGGGCCATCTGGCCTAATCCTCCACTGATCAGATATGACAACTGGATCAGAGAGGGGAAAGAACTTGCCCAAGATCATCCAGCGACTTAATCACAGCAACAGGACCAGGCCCCAGCTCTGAATTCCCCTCTTCCCTGTATGCTGACAGGTACCTCTGCTTCACAGTGGCCCCATCCCAGATCAAAGGTAACAGCCTCCGGGTTTCATTTTATCCATGTGTACACTCGGTTATTCCCAAGCTAGATAGAATCAAGAGATGCAGGACGGAAATCACACATGATGTATAAGAAGTTGGTCTCCCTCATAATTTCACAAGTCCTATTCAGCTCAGGGGCATACTCCCATTCTACAGACTGTGCTAGTAGGGCCCAGAGGTATGCCAGCAAGGAAAAAAGCTGAAGCTCCAGCCACCTTGTGCTCAGGGCTAAGGGCTGGATATCCATTCCTGTGGTCAGGAGTTAGAGGATGGACCTGGCTCCGCATCTCCCCAGGGGGCCCACCAGTAAGGGAAAGTGTCTCTTAGCACTGGCTTCACGGAACAAGGGAAAAGGGAATTCAGGGGTCCTGGGGAGAAGCTGGAGTGGACAGGAGTCAGGGAACCCTTCAAACCTAAACAAGAAGCCAGTAAGAAAGGTGGAGACCAGGGATGTTGGGTCCTGTTCTTTCCAAAGAAAGGAATGGTCAGGATCTGCCTGCCAGGGCCCCACTTACCAGGTCTGAGTCCCCAGAGGCCCCGGCTTATTCCCTGCCTCACTCCCTTCCTCAGAGGCAGGTCTGTGGCTTGACTGGGCGCACTAGGGACTGGGACAGCATAGCAGCTGTGGGACAGGCCACATAGCTAAAACCCGGCGGACCATAGGGCCCCGCGGAGGAAGCCCCAGCAGGCAGACCGGTCTGCTAGAAACCTCCCAACTCTCCCAGCCTGTTGCTTATTCATTCAGAGTGGGAAAGCGCCAGCCCAGCGGCCAGCCAGTACTGGGCTGGCCATGTAAGGCCCCCAGGCGGTCCTGCCCCGACCGGTGCCCTGCAGAGAGCCTCGTGCAGCCCTGGGCACCGCCCCTGCCCTGCCCTGACCCCTTGGCCTCGAAATGCTGTCATCGGAGGAGCAGTCCCGCTCGGGACAAGGCCAGGATGGACAAAGCTAGAGCTGGGGCAGGCACGGAGCCGTCCTGTCCTCGAGGTCGTTGGAAGAGAAGCACACACAGGAGGCCACTCTTGAGAGCCTCTCTGTTCACCAGGCCTCTGCAGAGGGGCCACCATGGCTCTGGCCCGGGCCGGCTGGCCGCTGGGGGCCCTGGTGTGGGGCACCTGCCTCGGCGTCCTGGTGCACGGGCAGCAGATGCAGCCGGGGCAGGGCTCAGACCCGGGGCGCTGGCGGCAGCTGATCCAGTGGGAGAACAACGGGCAGGTGTATAGCCTACTCAACTCGGGCTCAGAGTACGTGCCGGCCGAGCCTCATGGCGCCGAAAGTAGCTCCCGGGTGCTGTTGGCAGGCGCTCCCCAGGCTTCGCAGCGGCGCCGCCATGGAAGCCCCCGGCGTCGGCAGGCCCCGTCCTTTCCCCTGCCCGGGCGCATCGGCTCGGACACTGTGCGCGGCCAGGCGCGGCACCCATTCGGCTTCGGCCAGGTGCCCGACAACTGGCGCGAGGTGGCCGTCGGGGACAGCACAGGCATGGCCCGGGCCCGCACCTCCGTCTCCCAGCAACGGCATGGGGGCTCCGCCTCCGCCTCGGCTTCGGCCTTCGCCACCACCTACCGCCAGTCGCCCTCCTTTCCGCAGCAGTTCCCTTACCCGCAGGCGCCCTTCGTCAGCCAGTACGAGAACTACGACCCCGCCACGCGGACCTACGACCAGGGCTACGTGTACTACCGCAGCGCGGGCGGCGGCGTGGGCGCGGGGGCGGCGGCCGTGGCCTCGGCGGGGGTCATCTACCCCTTCCAGCCCCGGGTGCGCTACGAGGAGTACGGCGGCGGCGAGGAGCAGCCCGAGTACCCGCCCCAGGCCTTCTACCCGGCCCCAGAGAGGCCCTACGTGCCGCAGCTGCAGCCGCAGTCCCCCGACGGCCTGGACCGCCGCTACTCGCACAGCCTGTACAACGAGGGCACCGTGGGCTTCGAGCAGGCCTACCCGGACCCAAGCCCAGACGCGACGGCGCAGGGCAACGGCGGTGCCTACGGCGGCGACCCTCGCCTTGGCTGGTACCCGCCCTACGCCAACGTGCCACCCGAGGCCTACGTCCCGCCGCGGGTAGTGGAGCCGCAGCCTCCCTTCCGCGTGCTGGAGCCGCCCTACCTACCCGTGCGCAGCTCTGACGCGCCCCCGCCCGGCGGGGAGAGGAACGGCGCGCAGCAGGGCCGCCTCAGTGTGGGCAGTGTGTACAGACCCAACCAGAATGGTCGCGGTGAGTATCGGCCCCCAAAGCCCTGGTGCCCAGGGCCTCTCTGTCGGTCCGCCGGGTCATTAATGAACTGCTCTCGGCGGCCAGGCCCCTCCTTCATCCTTTACCAAAGGCCTCCACTGAGCTGCTAAGGACCCACTGCCCCCAGCCAACATCCCTAGTGGGCCCCACCTCCCAGACTTCCCCATCCCCAGGTATTATGGGTGCCAGGATTTGGCCAGGCAAGCTTTGGTCCTGACCCTAGCTTTGGGGGTAGGGAGTGGAGGGCCTGGCTGGGCTTTGGAGGAGGCGCCTTCCTGACCTGGCCTGGGTCATCTGGGGACAGAGGGAAAGGAGCCCTTCTCCCTGTCTCTCCCTCATTGCAAGTAAGTCCTCCACCCTTGGAGGTGTCCCCATGCCAGGTGAGGTAGGAAGCCTGAGACACCTGGGTCTTCAGGGTCAGAAAGGCCTGAGGGGATGCGCCTGGAGGTGTGGCAAGTTCCCCATCACTGAGCATAGTGAGCTTGGTCTGAAGGGCAGGAGGTTAGAGAGGAGGCTTCCACCCCAAGCAGGGGTCCAGGCTAGACAACCTGCTAGATGATTAAGAGCTCCCTAATTTTTTTTTTTTTTTTTTTTGTGGGGGAGGCTGAGTAGTTAAGAGCTGGCTGCTAGCCAAAAGATTAGCACTTCTAATCCACCAGCCACTCCTTAGAGACCCTATGGAGCAGTTCTACTCTGTCCTGTAGGGTCACTATGAGTCAGAATCAACTCAAAGGCAATGGGTTTGGTTTTTGGTTTTTGGAAAGGGGGAGGCTGCAAGGTGGAGACTAGCATGAGGCCAGTGAGCCTTTGCTCTGAGCCATAAAGTTTAAGGGGGCACCAGCAAGCTCAGTGATCACAATGAGTAATATTTACTACCATATTTAAAAGAAAACCAAAGTTAATGGGAAAACGTCTGTGATGAACAAAATACCAAGATTTTAAATAGAATCAGTAACTGCTATGCGGAGCCACATTGCAGCTGAAGGCAAAAGGGAAAATCAGCAGTATTGATCCTGTCTTTATTTGAAAATTTGATGTTTTGTTCATCACGGGTTTTTTGCCTTAATTTTGATTTCTTAAAAATATTGCATTAACGTATCACTTACCTTCATTACTGAGGTTGTTGGCACCCCATTAAATTTTGTGCCCCAGGCTAGTGCCTTACCCTTCTCACCCTAGTCCTGGCCCTGGGGGAGAGTCCCAGGAGGCAGCTGTGGGCCTGGGTGCGCTTCCCTCTCACTTATTTAGGGGGTGAAGAGTGAAGATATGACCTAGTCCTGGGTAGGCCCAAATCGTCTGCCCAGGAGGAGCCAGTGGAGAGGGCAGTCCTCGGATGGGCAACTCCACAGTGCTATTCGCAGGCAGAGCTACCGCAGCAGAAACACAGGCCAACTGGCGGTCTGGCCAGGGCTGGCAGCCATCTGCCCATCCTCTGCTTTCTTAGAATTCCCTGTTCTGCTCTCTCCCTGTGGGCAGTCAGTTTGCTCAGGGTCTTCTGTTCAGCTCCCCATAGACATGCATTCCACCCCTGCCTGACCTGCTGCTTTCAGGCTATAATCAGTGCCCTCTATCCATGATTCTCTGCTCCATACTGAGGTCACTACGCCAGGTCACCAGGTGAGGGGTGAGCCGTGTGGGGTCCAGGGGCCCAGGTACTGCCCCCCAGCCTCTGCCCCTTTGTCTGTAGGCAGGACTGCTGCCTGTCTCCAGCCATGCTGACTCCTGTATGGGACTCTGCTGAGGGTCCTCTGTCTCACTGGCAGATGCTGGAGCCCAAGGCTAGGGAGAGGACTGTTCCCACTGGTACCCCTCCCTCCCCGCCCCCCCACATCCAAGGTATAGCACTCAAGTTTGGTGCTGAATCCCACTTTGAGAACCTGCAGGAGGAGCTCAGGACAGGAACCAGCTGGAGGGGCCTTCTGTGATGCGTGAGGGATGCATCATCCGGTCCACCCTGGCCCCGACCCAGCTGGTCCTCCCCCAGGGACTTGAAGCCTCCCTACACAGCGTGTGCTATGGCCAGCCATCGGCTGCTCCTAGAGCCCTATCCAAAGGGGGCTAGACTTTTGTAGCAGCTTTTCTTAGAATGCAAGACCTCAGAGTGGGGCTCAGCCAGAAGGGCCCCACCCTGGGCAGAGGAGAAGACTGAGGCCTCAAATGTCACAGCATGATGTTGGCAGCGGCAGGCCTGGGACTCGGCCTCTGGGCTCCAGGCCAGTGAGGTTTCTAGGGCCCCTCTTTGGCCCGCCAGTTCTTAAGGGAGCCACTTAATTCAGAGAGGGATGGGCAAAAGCAAGGCTGCTTCTGAAGTGGGAGGGCTTGGTGCTTAGGCAGGCCTCTGGCCAAGGCCCCCAGAGCCCCAGAGTTCATTTAGGGTCAAAGACGTTTCTCCCTTGGATGTAGTATACTCAGTGCCAAGTCATGTGTGCTGATATGCATCAAATCCAACCCTGCCCTGAAGGAACACACAGCAGAGGGGGGCATTTCAGTGCTGTGATTGGGCAAGTGGGTGTTATAAGAGCCCAGAAGAGGGGGCCTCCCTAGTCAGGGAGGACTTCCCAGAGGGGCCCAAGAATAGCTACAAGGGATGATGGGTCAGCACCCTCCCCTAGTCTCGGAGGTGATGGTGTCTAGGGTGGGAGGGTATGTGTGGGGGCGGGGGGGTATGGGCAGGCTAGTTTGGAGCTCACGAAGAGGCCCAAGAGGGAGGAATACCATCTCCCCCCATCATGGATTCTCCCTCCCCACCACTAGGCCCAGGCCATGGAAAATCCCAGCCCAGGGAAGGCCAAGCCTTGTGCTTGAAGTCAGACCCCCAGACCTGGTATGGGAGCGTAGGGCGGATTCCCCAAGACTGACCTCATTCCTGCTGGCCTCCCACCAAGGGGTCTGAGGCTGGGCGCTGGCAGCCTGTGAGTGTGCGTGGGCGTGGACATGTCCTCACAACACCAAACACATGTGAGCACCACCCCTGGCCCTCCATGTCTTGGTGGTTTCCCAGCACTTGTCCTGAGCCCTGTCTCTTTCTTGGGTGAGTGCACCCTCCTCCTCCCCAGCCTGGGTGCTAGGGCTTCCCAAGGCCTCCTTCCAAACCATTGCCTCCAGCTGTGAAATGCGCAAGGGAAGGGATGAGAGGAGGAAACACAGGCCCAGAGAGGGCCAGGTATTTCCCCAGCTCTCACAGCAAAGCCTTACAGAAAGGCCTGAAGGGTGGTCCTCTGTTTCCCGGGCCTGCAGTATCCTCTGCGCTGTGCCAGCTCCCACAGCAGCTCTGCTACAGCCAGGCCCTCCACTCCTTGCCTCCCTGCCACTGCTCCCCACCTCCCTGCCACTGCTCCCCACCTCTCTGCCCCTGCTCCCCCAGCTTCTGTGCTCCTGTGCCCCCAGCCTCCCTGCCCCTGCTCCCCCACCCTCCGTGCCCTGCTCCCTCAGCCTTTCTGCCCCTGCTCCTCCAGCCTCAGCCTCTCGGTGCCAAGTCAGATCACCCCCAGCCCCCCAAAACCACCTCTCTCCTCCCTGGGCCTCATCCCACCCTGGCCTGATTCACCGCTCTGGCAACCCTGCCAAGGTAACGTGGAACGGGCAGCCTGGCTATCCGCCCGGGCATCTCTGGTGGCTGAGCCAGCTTTGCCTGGCATGTGTCCTCCATCCCTGTCCTCCCACAGCCAATTGGAGGCCAGAAGTGAGCTGCAGCTGCGTCCTCCTTGGTCTCCTGGCCTCTCTCTCCCTCTCCAGTCCATTCTACATCCTACATGTGCTGACCATGTTACTCCCCTGCTCAGGAAGTTTCTGTGGCTCCCCAAGGCCTTCAAGACAAAACCTAAATGCCTTAGCTACCACTTCAGAGCCTGAAGCACCTCCCCTCCTCTCCCG
Organism: Loxodonta africana; assembly: GCF_030014295.1. NCBI lineage: Eukaryota > Metazoa > Chordata > Mammalia > Proboscidea > Elephantidae > Loxodonta > Loxodonta africana. The sequence continues at coordinate 41,990,470 of NC_087354.1, read as the reverse complement.
CTCCTTCCTCTCCTGAGCCTCTCCAGCCCCATGGGCACTGTGCTGCTCCTGGACCTAGGTGTTACATCTCCTGCCGCCATAGGATCACCATGAGTTGAAATCAACTTGACGGCCATGGGTTATGCACACCCAGGAGTTAATGTGCTCAGCTACTAACCAAAAGGGTAGAGGTTTGAATCCACCCAGAGGCATCTCAGGAGAAAGGCCTGGAAATCTACTTCTGAAAAACGAACCGTTGAAAACCCTATGGAGCACAGCTCTACTCTGACATACCCATGAGTTGGAGTTGACTTAATGGCAACTGGTTTATGCACTCCCAAGAGTGTTTCTCAAGCACCTCTCTTTCTGTCCAGCCTCTGGACCCAAGAGGTCAGATCTGCACCCTCAGTCCCTGAGAGCCACCCTGGCTCCCTGCCTCGACCCCCAGTGCCTGGGCCCCTGTCTCTCCTGGGCCTGCCTCCTAACCCGGGCCACGAGGCTTGGAGTAGATACAAGGAAGGACAGAAGTCCTCCACCCAATGAGCTCCCAGAGTTAGAGCCCTGAGGCAGGGATAATAATGACAGCTCTGGCCATTTGCTGAGGAACCCTACTGAGCTTAGTGGCTTAAATGAGCTATTTCATTCCTCCCCCCAGCACAGTGGGGATTATCATCCTCTTTTTACAGATGAGAAAACTGAGGTCTCAGGAGGCCTCTCAGCGGGACATGACACAGCCAGAATTCAGACAGGGCCTGTGCCCTCTGCATCATATCCAAATGACCCAGGGTACCTGTGCTCAGTCAGAAGCTTGGGCTACAAAGTCCAGGGAGGGAGCCAGGCAGGCCAGGGCGTGAATACAGGGCTTCTCCAACACCGTTTCTTCTCTGTGCCTCAGAGGAGATAATTACACTCACGTTTTTTGAACACTTTACACATAATCTCCCTTAATTGCCACAACAACCCGTGGGCCAAGCACTGTTATTAAACCATTACTGTCAGTTCTGACCATAGCAACTCTATAGGACGGAGTAGAAATACCCCATAGGGTTTCCAAGGAGTTACTGGTGGATTCGAACTGCTGACCTTTCGGTTACAGGACAAGCTTTTAACCACTATGCCCACCAGGGCTCTAGCACTTTTATTAGTCTCCTTTTATAGATAAACTCAAGAGTCGCTGAATGGCTCAAAAGGTTAATTGCTCAACCACTAGCTCAACCCACCCAGAGGCACCTCGGAAGACAGGCCTGGTGATTGGCTTCCGGAAGGTCACAGGCTTGAAAACCAAATGGAGCAAGTCTGCTCTGCACACATGGGGTCGCCATGAGTAGAGCAGAATTAAGTAGCAACAACAACAATAGATAAGGTGCCAGCTCATTGCTGTCACACAGCTCTAACCGTGAAACCAGGATTTCAGTTTGCGTGACTTCCCATCCTGAGTTCTTTACCACCACTCATTGTTTTAAAAATATTTATGTGTTATTACTTACCCTACACTTTATTCATTCACCCATTCATTCATTCAGCAGTTTTTGACTGTCTGCTATACTCTGGGCACTGGCTGTGGTGGGGTGAAGTGGGACAGTGGGTGTGGAGGGCTTTGGAGACACAGGCCCTCCCCAATGTGCTTTTAGAGGGTTGCCTTGTCATTCTCACTCCAGACTCCACAACACTTACTTAACAATTATATCGTGCTTGCCCCCTGTCCATACTGTTCTTGGAACTTTACAATTAGAGTCATTTAATATTCATATCAATCCTATGAGGTAGGTACTGTCATTATCCTCATTTTCAAGATGGGGAAATCGAGGCCCTGAGAGGTTAAGCAACTTGTCCAAGGTCACATAACTGGTAAGCGTTGGAGCCAGAATCTGACGCCAGGGAGTCCGGCTTCACAGCTCAGCAGACCTCCTCTCTTCCCTGAAGTTATCTCAGATTGTTCCTTCAGAAAGAAATGGAGTTTTCAGGCTGAGAAAGTTGTGGCTAGAGGTTTAGGTGAGCTGGGGTGACAGAGGGATCTGGGTCCTTTTCCTGCCTCCTTGCCTGGCTGTCGAGGGTCGCAGGTGTGTGAACAACCCAACCGTGCCCTGGGCAGCCTCATCCAGGCAGACTCCCTGCCTCCTCCTCTCTCCCCTGGCCTCAAACTGGACTGTTCTTGCAAGAAGAGATCTCTCCTGTTGTTAGTAATAATAATAAAAAATCCATTGCCATTGAGTTAATTCTGACCTGGTACTTATTGAATACTTACTATGCACCAGTACTATGCTAAGCACTTCATTTCCATTTTCTCATTTAATGCCCTCAACAACTTTGTGAGATAGGTATTACTAGCATTCCCATTTTACAGATGAGGAAACAGAGGCTCAGAGAAGTCAAGTAACGCCCCCAAGGTCTCCAAGTTAATGAATGGCCAGGCTGGGCTGCTTCAACCCTGCCCTGCTCCTGCCCCTCAGGAAGGGCTCTAACCCCCTTGAAAAACCAAAAGTTAGATTTTGCCTCCAGTTTGAGGTGTCTTTTGAGCATCTTTTGTTTGCTCTCCCCAGATATAATCTCTTTTATATTACCTAACCTAACTAACGTTACCTAATTTATCTTCAATGTTCTGCAAACCTATGTCGAAAGTCTTTTGTGGTGCTGGGGGGCAGGGTGGGGAGTCATTAGGGCCTTACTGGCACCAGGCCTGGCCAGACCGGTCCCTCTGACCCTGGGGGCAGCCATCTCAATGTCCTCTGGTCTCAGAAGGGGTGCTCCTCCCCAGTAGCTCCCAGCCAGAGTCCACCAAACCTCCTGTCCATGCCAATAACAAATGGAAAACTCTCCAGGGCAGTGGCAGGAATGGGCAGGAGAAGAAGGGAAAGAGAGGGTGAGGCGGCGGCGGCGGCGGCCTGCCCAGCATCCCACCCCTGCTTCCAGTTCCTGTGCCCAGCGTTCCTGTGTAGGAGTGCTCAGGGCTTCAGAGCCTGGAAGGGAGACTCTGGCTTGTCCCCTCCCCAGACTCTGAGCTAAACCCTCTTTGCCACAGGCAGCTGGAGCAAAAGGCCCTTTTTGTGTCCAGGTTCAGGATTACAGGGTGAGGGTTGGGCCTTTTGCCTTCCTTATGGGCACCCCCAGAAAGCAGGCATTTCAATATCACCTGAAAATTGGGAGCAAGGGGGTTAGAACACCAGCATAGGAAGGGACTCAGGTGGGAAAGGTAAAGCCTGAGAGGCCCTTGTATCAGAGCTTCAGGAGGCAATCCATCCTCTCCTGCTTGCAGGGCTTTCCAACCCTAAAGGTAATCCTTTTTCAAAACAAAGAACTTTGGAATCAATTCCAGCTTCTGCTTGACAATAAAGCCTGTGCTTATCCAGACAGATGACACCAGACCCTTGGCGGGCTGCAGGCACGCTGAGGACATACAGGTGTCAGCCCTCAGCTGGGTATGGGGAATTCAGGGCCCCCCAGACTGGTCCCTGCCCTCACCTGGGATACAGAGTGATCCAAGCCCACTTCCATCTCCCCCACCTCTCTGGTGACACTCACCTGCTGCACCCAGACCTGGGCCAGCAACTGCATGGCAGGCAGAGGAGATAGCACCCACCCCTCCCTCAGGGGCTCTTGCATCTCAGGAGGAACTTCATCCATTCACCATTTATGGAGTGCCTGTGTTCTGGGTGCTGTTCTAGAGCTGGGCGTTCATTAAAAACCAGAAACCAAACCCATTGCCATCAAGTCGATTCCGACTCATAGCAACCCTATAAGACAGAGTAGGACCGTCCCATAGGGTTTCCAAGGAGCACCTGGTGGACTCAAACTGCTGACCCTTTGGTTAGCAGCCATAACTCTTAACCACTATGCCACCAGGGTTTCCATCAGTGAAAAGAAAGTCAGAATCCTTGCCCTTATGGGTCTTATCTTTTTATTTATAACCCATGACCATCATAAAAAGGCAAATAATAGAAAGTGGTAAGTGCTCTGGAAGATTTAGAGCTAGATAAGGGAATCAGGAACACAGGAGGAGGGGGCAGAAGGAGGTTGCAGTTTTTAAAAAGGTGGTCATGGTGGGCCTCATTGAGCAAAGACTTGAAGGAGGTGAATGAGTGAGCCATGCAGCTATCTGTGGGAAGAGCATTCCAGAGAGAGAGTGGCCAGTGCAAAGGCCCTGGGGCAGGAAATGCCTGGCATTTTTAAGTGTGTTCCTGTGTGGCTGGAACAGAATGGGGGTGAGAGGGGGAGTAATAGGAGACAGGTCAAAGAGGTCACAGGGCCCAGGCTGTGCCCTGGGGAGCAACAAGCAACATTTAAACAGGACCTTCCACCTGCTATGTAGGGAGTGGGCAGTAAGGAAGCAGGCCAGGAGACTGTGAGGAGGCTGTTACAGAGAGCCAGGCAGGGTAGTAATAGAGGTGGTAGGAAGTCAGATTCAGGATATATCTTAGAGACCAATCTGATGGGATTTCCTGACAGATCGGATGTGAGGTGTGAGAGAAAGAGAGGGGTCAGGGTGACACAAAGGTCTGTGGCCTGTGCACCGGAAGGACGAAGTTGCCATCCACTGGGATGCAAAGACTGTGGGCAGAGTGGGTTTTGTGAGAAAGATAAAACTCAGATCCCTGTGAAGGACCTGCGAGGGCTAGGACGGAGCCTGGGGGAGAAGGCTGGGTGTCAAAGAAGGCTTCCAGAGATGAGGGTAGGGGGCCCTGAACAAGGCTTGTGAGGGAGGAGGGGCAGGGGCTGCCTTCGCATGGGCGGGAAGTGTGAGGTGGCGGCATATCGACAGAAGGTAACTGCCTCCTCAAAGGTCGCGCCGTTTGCTCTATTGAACAAATGCTCACAGATCCCTCTCTGAGCCCAGACATGAGGACGGAATCACTGCCATTGAATTGCCTTTCTCAGTCCAGGGCGGGGGGGTGGCAGATGTGTGCTGTAAGAGGGGTCCAGGGCCATGGAGGAGGGGTGATCAGGACTGAGAGGTGGGCTTTGGGGCCTAAAGATTGTGTGTGTGTGTGTGTGTGTGTGTGTGTTTGTGTGTAGCAAGGGATTCTAGGACAAGGGCATCATGGAGTCAGACGCCAGGGATAGAAAAGGTGGGGCTGCGCTGGGGAACTGCCACTGATCCTCAGGGTGAGGAGATCTGGAAGGACGGGTTGAGGCCAGACCACAGAAGGCCTTAGCTGCCACTCTGAGAAGTCTGGGCTTGATTCTGTAGACAACGGGGAGCCATTGGAAGTTTCTGGAGCCAGCTTTGCAGCCACCATAGCTCATTGGTCCGGGCTGGCATGGCCCCGTCATGATGGAGCAAAGTGAATTCTATGGCCCCCTGTCCTGCCTGCTCACCAACCAGGTGTGGCACCACCGGGGCCGACGCTGACAATGTAATGTCCTGATTATTAGATAATAGTTGTGTGGGGCGCGAGGAGCTGCCAGCTCCAGCCCGGGAGGCCCTCTCTGGCTTGTGTTTATTCCAGGCAGCACTCAGGAGGGCTTTCTGCTTTCTCTCCACCTGGGGGCTCCTCTGGAGTCTGGTGGCGCTAGCCAAAACGTCCCGCTCAGCACATATTTCACAACCGACTGACCGGTTCCTGCTGGCCTGTGTTTATTCTCCAGCCCTGGGCTCCAGAGATTAGGGCTATTTTGCATTCCATTTTCCATCATCTGTTTCTCGTGAGCAGCCGGCTTGGGAGGAAAGATTTTGAAGGAGATGAGGTTTATTGAGCCCACAGGAAAGGGGAAGCCAGGAGGGAAACAGGTGATGGTGTGGGCCAGCGGCAGGAATGTAACCACAGGGTGCTCCTCCCAGGGCAGCCTCCAGCACCCGCCAAGCAGGAGGGAACAGATTTCTAATGAAGCAGGAAGGATTTAGGTCAGACAGTGGGAGAATTTCCTGACTGCTAAAGTAGTATCTGTAGAGGTTGTAAGAAGGCGCCGGCTGTTGCCCAAGGCTGGGAGATGGACTAAATAGCTCCAAAACAGTATTTTAATCTCCAAGCATGTATTGATCCACCAAACCTGTGCTCAAAGAACAGTTTGTCCAGCTCCCCCATCATCCGGATGGGCTTAAAGAGCCCCAGAAAGGGGAGGGGACTGCACAATGGGGAGGGTGGACAAGATGGCGAACCGGCCTGCCAAAGTCTTACCCATGAGAAAGCACCAGCTAGGTCCTGCCAGGACGGGAAGACAGTCGCTGATCTGGGGTTCCCACAGGTTGGCCCGTGAACTTTCTTCAGTTCCAGTCCAGCCTGGGGCCGGAGGACAGGGGTTTGTCCTGAGTACATTGGACTCCAAGAGTCTGTGGCCCTGCTGAGGCCCTGGATCCCTCAAAGGGAAGCCCCAGGGCCGGAACAGGAATGCACAGCCCGGGTTCTTTCTACCCAGGTATGAGTCTTCACTGCCCTGGAGGGACTGAAAAGGCAAGTCAAGGCCAAAGGGGCCACCCCCAGGTCAGTGGCTGCCTATGGAATGGCCTTGGGACCTGATTTGCTTGCATCCAGCCCTTCCTCAGCACAACAGCCTGGCTTTGGTATCTCAGGGTCCGTTGCTGCTTTGTGACTCATTGCCCCACCCCACCTCTGGCCTGGATCTCTGTAGCCTGAACCCCTATGTGCATGACCCCCCTGGTCAGCATGTTCCTCCTGGGGAAGTATGCCCACAGGGGGCTGGCACAGGGCTGCAGGTCATGAGTGGGGTGGAGGGCAATTAGACTGAAGAAATGGGGGCACTGAGGCCCAGAGAGGGGTCAGGCTTGCCTAGGGTCACAAAGAAGGTCTATGGCAGAGTAGATCAGGATCCTGTCTACCTCCTGGGAGCAGAAGGCAGGATGCTGATGTTGACCAGGGCCTCCCTAGGTACCCTGAGCAAGACCTTCCAACCACCCTTCGGATGGTCAGACCCATCCATCACCCCACCCCCTTCCAGTGGAGCTGGGGCTTGGGAGAAAGCTGCATAAGACTGGAGGGGACCAGGGATTAGAAAGGGAGCTAGATGTATATCCTCACCCAAGTACACAGGGGACACGCACAAGCAGTTCATTGCAGCATGTTTGTGGAGCGAGGAGTTGGAAGCTGCCCGGGGCCCATCATCAGGAGACTGGGTAGATGGGACATGGCAGATGTGAACTGTGGAATCCTATTTAGCAACGACAAGCAGTGAAATAAATATATTTTAAATATTTATATTAACTTTAAAAAAATCAGGAAACAGAATGAGATCAATATGGCAATATAATTTACTTAAAAAAAAAAGTTACTGTCAAGTTGATTCCAACTCATCAGGACCCCCTGTGTATCCTGATGAGTTGACCTGTGCTCCTTAGGGTTTTCAAGGGCTGATTTTTTGGAAGTAGATCACCAAGCCTCTCTTCTGGTGCGCCTCGGGGTAGACTCAAACCTCCAACATTTTGGTTAGCAGCCAAGTGCTTAACCATTTGCGCACCCAAACCAAAAACCCATTGCCGTCGAGTCAATTCCGACTCATAGCAACCCTGTAGGACAGAGTAGAACTGCCCCCTACAGCTTCCAAGGAGCAGCTGGTAGCTTTGAACTGGCAACCTTTTGGTTAGCAGATAAGCTCCTAACCACTGTGCCACTAGGGCTCCTTGTACACCCAGGGGATCCTGAAAACACACACCCACCCCAAATGCACTGCAAACTTTATACAGATACACAAATGTTCAAGGACGTGTCTAAGGGTCAGAAGTTAGGAACAAGGTGAAAATGTTTTAAATAAGACAAGAGGGGAGCCTTGCATAGACCAATGATAATGGGTAGTTGCCTTGAAATGAATTGTGATGAATTCAGTTCTCTGCATTTATAAAAATGGGGAGGATCTGGGAGGAGTCTTCAATGGACCCCACTTTACAGAGTCTACAGTTGCAGGCCCAAGGGCCAGATGAATCTGTGTATGCTGAAAAGAGACCCTTGCCCCCGTGAAAATGACATCCCCATGACTGATGGCTGAAATCCCTTCATTGGTTCCTTGCCTTTGGGATAAGCATTACCCTCCCTCCAGGATCTCTCTTTAAAATGCACACTTCTTGGGATGGGGGTGATGACACTTGTCTGGCTGCAACTGGACTTCACCCAACATTGGCTACCCCACAAGCCAAAAACAGCAGAATGACACCCCTGCCCCTATACCCCACAACTCCCCACTCAAGCCTTCCCTCATCTCCCTCCCAGCATCACACAGCCTCCCCCCTCTACTACGCCCAAGCCTGATGACGATGACAAAGGGGGCCTCGAGCCCAAGTCTGCAGGCCTGGCTGCTGACGGAATGCCCCCTGGGAGAGCAGGCCGGGAGAAGGAGGCCTTGTTCCTTCCTGGAAAAACATACCAGCCGAGGGAGGGGGCCGCTGTTCCCTGGGACCTCAGCAGGGGATCCCTAACAGGCCTGAACTCCCAAGGCTGCCCTCTTTTCCGGCAGCTTTCCAGAGCTGCTGCCTCCCAGGCCAATAAGGGTATGACAGGGACGGGGCTGAACACAGCAGGGAGAGGGTAGTTGTGGAGGGGGGCAATTAGGGGGCCACAGAAGGCCCCAGTGATGGTCAGAGATGGTGGAGCAAAGAAAAAATTAAATAGCTGTAGGAGTGATTCCATTTGTATGAAGTCCTAGAAGAGGCGGAATTAATCTATGGTGATTAAAAAGCAGATCACTGGTTGCCTGGAATGGTGGAAGGGGAAGCGGGATTGAATGGGAGGGGGCAGGAGAGAGCTTTTTGGGGTGACAGAAACAATCTGTAGCTTGATTGTGGTAGTAGTAAAGCAAGTGTATATATGTGTCAAAACTTATCCAACTGTACACCTGAAATCTGTGAATTTGACAGTGTATAGGTTATACCCCCCAAAAAGTTGATTTTTATATCAAGAAAATGATAGGAGGAGTCCCGGAAGGAGGTCAGGACCTGGGATCTCCTCCTGGGGCTGCCCCAACTCACTTTGTGGCCCTCAGCAAATTCATCGTCCTCTCTGAGCCCACATTTTCTCCAGCACTTCCAAAGGCATGGGGTCTCCTGGTGTCTTGGAGAAACAGGGCCTGGAGCACTCATGTGGAGGATTGGAACAGTCATGTATTAAGCCGTTAATCTTTAAAGCAGCTTCCCTGACAGAGGGAACCCGCCTGGCCCTGCAATTCGTCAACAGTAAGAGGAGAAGTTGATCATCTATGGCCAGGCTGAGGCCTCAGATTGTGTCCAGCAGCCCCAAGCTGTCAGTCTCTTCTTGCTGACTCCCCATATGGGGTGCTCTACAAATGCTCCCGCCCATCCCAGGTTTGGGCTTACAAAAAAAACCTACCCCGCTCAGTTAAAATTAAGAAAGTCTGATGATGTCAAAGCAACTCCTTTTAAGACTTTTTTTTTTTTTTAAATACAGAGATTTAGCCCATCATCTGTGGACAAACAGCAGTGAGTCTAAGGCTCAGAGTCCTTGACAGGTATCAGGCCTCAGTGTAGGGCTAGGGTCAGGGCTCAGTGTGTGACTGGGGTCAGGGCTCCGTGTGTGAGCAGGTCAGGGCTCCGTGTGTGACCAGGGTAAGGGATCAGTGCGTGAGCAGGGTCAGGGCTCAGTGTGTGAGCAGGTCAGGGCTTAGTGTGTGACCAGGGTCAGGGCTCAGTATGTATCCAGGGTCAGGGCTCAGTATGTGAGCAGGGTCAGGGCTCAGTATGTGAGCAGGGTCAGGGCTCAGTGTGTGACAAGGGTCAGGGCTCAGTGTGTGAGCAGGTCAGGGCTCAGTGTGTGACCAGGATCAGGGCTCAGTGTGTGAGCAGGGTCAGGACTCAGTGTGTGACTGGGGCCCGGGCTCCCTCTGTAAGCAGGCCCACAGCTCATTGTGTGACCAGAGTCAGGTCTCTGTGTGTGACAGGGTTAGGGCTCAGTATGTCAGCAGGGCCAAGGCTCAGTGTGTGACCGGGATCAGAGCTTGGTGTGTGAGCAGGGCCAGGGCTCAGTATGTGAGCAGGGTCAGGGTTCAGTGTGTGACCAGGGTCAGGGCTCAGTGTGTGACCGGGGTCAGGGCTCAGTGTGTGACCAGGATCAGGGCTCAGTGTGTGACCAGGGTCAGGTCTCCGTGTGTGACAGGGTTAGGGCTCAGGATGTCAGCGGGGCCAAGGCTCAGTGTATGGCCGGGATCAGAGCTCAGTGTGTGAGCAGGGCCAGGGCTCAGTATGTGAGCAGGGTCAGGGCTCAGTGTGTGACCAGGGTCAGGGCTGAGTGTGTGACCAGGGCCAGAGCTCAGTGTATGACCAGTGTCAAGGCTCAGTGCACGGCCAGGATCAGGGCTCCCTCTGTGAGCAGGCTCACGGCTCAGAGCCCAGAACCACTGGCCCTCACTGGCCCTGAGGACCCCTGGCCTCTTACTCATCTGGCTCACCCAACTTCCCTAGACTGCACAGCTCATGGACTGGCCTAGACAGGCAGGGTTGGGCCAGAAAAGCTTTGTGGAGCCATCTGTGCAGTGTTTATTGAAACCGGGCCTAGGAGGGAAGGCAAGCTGTCTGGTGCCGAATGCTGGGTCCCAGGAGGCTCAGGCCCAGCTGACCCACCCCCACATGTTGCTGAGAAAAAAGCACTTTGATGATGGTAAATGGGGTGTGTCTCTCTTCCTCACCCCTCTCCAGAGGCTGTTCAGGACCAAGGGTGGGAACCAGCTCCCAGCTTGACACCAAGGTGGCCTCTTTCTTTGAGGGCCTGAGAGCCCTTGGGAAATGACTGAAGGCATTCCTGGGGGCTTGGGTAATAGGGCCGAGGCTCGCCAAGACGGCCCCCATCCGCCAGGAACCACCTCATCCTCACCCAACCCTGTACTCCAAGCTGCCGCTTCGTTCCGAGTAGGTGAGATCATGCTGGCTGCCTGGACCCGGCCCTCGCATGAGGCCCAGACCCAGGGAGAACAAGGCTAGAGTCTGGGGGCCCAAGGTGTGTAGTGTGAGGGGGCAGCTAGGGGTGCAGGCAGATGCCTCCGACCAAGCCTTCAAAGCCAGAGTTCACCTCCTCTGCCTCATCTCTGAACCTGATGCTGACAAACCAGGGGAGGGGGGTAGAAGAGTGTCAGAATGCCTCAAGCCCCCCCACCCCCACCCCATTGTTTGCCCTCCCCTTCCCCCTGCCTCCCAAGAGCAGAGCACTTGAAAAAAGTTAAGAGGAATTTACAAACTCATTTCACCCTACCCTGTCATTTACCTACCAGAATCCTTGAGGCCTGAGAGGGGAAGTGACTTAGATGCCCCAGGCTCAATCCCCTTTAAGTCAGTGGCTGAACTGGGATAGAGCCAGGGCTCTGGAGTCTCCCGTGCCCACCTGCTGGCTCACCACTGCCCCATCACTCCCAAACATCAAGACAATTGCGCCTTTATTCCCATGCTGAAAGGGGCCTGGACACCCGAGTTTGGTTTCTTCTTCCTAATTATTTGGACCAATTCTGTCATGGGGAGCGGGGCAGGGAGCAGGGTGAACGCAGCCCAGGGAATGAGTGGTCCACGAGGGCTGCAGCAGTCTCCAGACCTTCCCAGGGCACTTGACCCTGGGCCCTGCAGGGGAGAGAGCGAGGCCCTCCCTGGTCAGGGGCAGAGGATGCAGACATGGGAGGGTGTGCTTAGGTCTGGGGGGCCCATGGCAGGAAGTCGGGGAGGAGGGACCATGCCAGGCAGAGAGAAGCCCTAAGAGGATCGGGCTGGGTGCCCAGCTGAGGATTCTGCTCTGTCAGCAGCCTGCCTGAGGAAGTGTTTTCCTTCCAGCCCCTTCCTTCCTGCCCACTCTGACTTCTGCCAACCAAAATTCACCTGGCTGTGCCCACGAGCCTTCTGCCACCCACCCCAGGCCAGAAGCCCAGGGCTTTCTTGGTGGTTCATGAATCTGCCTGGGGTGAGAGGAGAAGGCAGTTAGAGGCTGGTGGCCAGAGGCTGGGGAATAAATGATGTGGAGGGGAGTGTCTATCAGGAAATCACTTGGTTCACTCAGACCTGCCCCCAGGCCATTGCTTATGCTGTTCGCCCTGTGGAGAACACCGTTACCTCACTCTGCTCTCCAAAGTCTGTGTAATCTCCCAGGTCTTGCTCCTGCCCCAGCTCTTCCAGGAGGTCTCAGGAGCTCCTACATTATGGAGCTCTGTTGTCATCCAGCGACACCTGAGCCCAGGACCAAGCGCCCAGGGGAAATGGTCCAAACTGCATACCTAGGTCAGGGTGGAGAGGCTTCCTGGAGGAGGTGACAGCCTGCATAGAGAAAGGAGAATGGCAAAGGCTATTTGGGGTTGAGAGAAGCCTCTGGGCATTAGCGTTGGCCAGCCTGACCTCCTCCAATGCCATGTTCTTCCTTTCTTCCTCCCTCTCTTCCACTCCCCACTCCAGGTCTTCCTGACTTGGTCCCAGATCCCAACTATGTGCAAGCTTCCACATACGTCCAGAGAGCCCATCTGTATTCCCTGCGCTGTGCTGCGGAGGAGAAGTGTCTGGCCAGGTAAGGAACTGAGGTTGAAGCATAGAGCATTGAGACAGACCCCAGGAGTCACCCAGAACCACTGCTCATGCCAGCCAGGCTGTTCACAAGCTGCATGACCTTGGCCAAGTGCCTGAGCCTCTCAGGACCTTGACCTTATTATCTATGATCCTTGCCTGGCTCCAGAAGTCAGGAAGGGAACAAGTAAATATTGAGCATTTTCTGTATGTACCACAGTACAAGGACCTTTACTTTTGTTGCGGCGTTTTGATCTCCTTGCCAGCCCTGAAGGTATGTATTGCTCCCATTTACAAGAAGAGAAAACTGAAGAACAGTGAAAGGATTTGAAATCTTTCAGGTAGGAGCTGCCTAACAAGAAGGCTCCTTACAAGGAGCCTAGGTTTCCAGTGCTCACACAAGGACCCAGGGAAGTCCTGTAGGATGGACAAACTTTCAGGATAGAGGGCAGGATTATGGCAGTATCTCCACAGAGGACAGTTGTGGCTTTGGCCCAACTCAGCCCAGGCTGTCTTTGCCTGGGTCACAACAGGGGCAGAAAGCACAAGGGACAAAGAGGCCTCAGTTATGTGTTGTACCAGAGGCGAAGGAGACCACTTTACGCAAACCCAGAAACTGAGCACAGCCAACTCTCCATTATTTGTGAGAGAATCTGCCTCCTGTAGAGCTCGCTTCTAAATTTATTAGCAGTTGATATTCTGCTCAGATGTGTGTGCTTTGGGGACATCTCCCTGCACTAAAAGAACTAGTTAAAGATCACATTTACGTACTTCTTTTGTTGATATCTTTCTGTGTTAAAATCACCTATTTTTCTTAATTACTGGTTTTTTTTTTTTTTTTTTTTAACATCCATACTCTACATTTACTTTTTTAGTGTCTGGGAAGCCCTTTAGAATCTCGTTTTCTCATATATAGAACCTCTTTTCCAAAGCGAGAATAGCTTGCCACAGTCTCTTCATTACCTGTCTGTAACAAGGTAAGGAGCTTGCACCAGAATGTAACTCAACTCACTGCTTCCTTCATTGAGAAAGTCTTACTTAAAAAAAAAAAAAAGTCAGCTGAACTAAACAGTGTGGTTAGTGATGTAGTTGATTTACATTCTAGTGCAAGTTTCTTATCTCATCACAGACTGGCAACAAACAGTGTATCAACTGGCACCAGTCCAGGGACCACACTTTGAGAACCACTCAGTCTGCCTACCTATTCAGGTCTTGTCTCATCTCAGTTGTCCTTGGGAAGAGAGCATAATATTCCTGCTATAATTCTTCCAGCGATGAGGAACTTACAACCTCAATGGCAGCCCGTCCAGTTCTGAGGAGCTTGAGACAAAGCCAAAGTATCACTACGTTTTTATGGAACATCCTGTGTGCCCTGACATGACCTTCCAGATGGGGTGAGGAGGGGGAAGTCTGGGGTCTGTCCCGGGGGATTTCCTGGTCTGGGTGGAGAGAGTGGCCCCTCACTCATGCCCCAGTGGCAGAATCAAACCATGCGGAGTGAGATAAGAACTAAAATGAGGGGTTCACAGGCTGGGGCTGTGGGAAGTAGGAGGGAGAGGTTGGCAAGGGCCGAGGCATCCAAGGAGGCTGGGCACAGGACTGCAGACCTAGAAAACCCACAGAACTGGAGTCCTGGAGCAGGAGGGCCCTCCAAGATCATCTAAAGTGTGGTCCATGAACGGGTGCCAGTTTGCACACTGTGCACAGAACCCAGAGAAGGGAAGGGAAATGCTCCAAGTCTCACCACGAGTTTGTGGCCAAGCTGGGCCTAGAACTTAGACCCGGGTGGTTTCCCACGGTGTGCTGAGCTGAACAGAAGGGTAGGATTTAAATGAACAGAGGGAAAGAAGATGTTTTGTTCCAACCAGACACAGACAGATTCCAGCCCTCCTCCACACAAGGCTGAGGGCCTTTCGTCCTGGCAGACAGGAGTCTGAGCTGCCTGTTGTCCAGACATCCTCTCAGAGAGCAGGCTAATCCCCATGGCTAGCCACCTCCTTCCTCTGGCCTTAGGACCCAGAACTTAGTGAGTGTCAATGTACCGCCCCTGAGCCAAGAAGGAGCCTTCAGCCAGCCCTCCTGTTGGCACACCTGTGTGTGTGTGTGTGTGTGTGTGTGTGTGTGTTCCCTCTCTGCCTCCCCTCATTCCTCTCTTTCCCTTCTCCCCTTCTCACGAGGCACGTCTCAGTTGGGCATTTTAGGTCAGCAAGTGAATGTGAGCAGGCAGTCTGCCCTAGAACCGTGCTTGCTCAATGGAAAAGCACGGGTGGCTGGCCGTGAGCACGTAGTCAGGGAGAGGTGGCCTGGTCCCGTCCCGCCCAGTGCCAGGCACGTGTGGTGTCAGGGTGTGCTGCAGGCAGCCTCGTTGGGGCTCCCACGCAGTCAAGAGTCTTCTAAGGGGAGCAGCCAGGGCAGACTTCCTGGAGGAAGGTGACCTGAAATGGACCTAGGAGGTTGGGTGAGCTTTGGAGTTCCAGGTGGAGCGAACTACATGGGTAAAAGTATGTCCCAGAGAAAGAGCCAAGCCTATTTGAGGGCCTGTGTGTGAAGCTGGAGCCCAGGTGTATGGGGACCAGGAAAGTGAAGAGGCTTTGACACTGAGGAGCTCATGCCTGGTTTTTAGGCCCACACTCAAGATGTGCCAGACAGACATTGGTCAATAATTAGGGTCTTTGTCTGCAGGAGGAAATATTTATCAGACTTCCCAGGATAGGGCTGTTTTTAAAAAGCCCTCCAAAGACTTTACTATGCCCACTCCCCACCTCAAATGGGCTATCCCTGCCTGAGAGTCACTTACAGGCATCAGGGGCCCTCAGAGGGTCACCCCAGGCCTGATGGACACCTGCTTTAGGAGGATTTCATGGTGGAGGCCAAAGAGGAGGGGATGGCCAGAACCACTGGGGATTAAGAGGGAGAGGGAGAGACCTGAGCCTCAGTCACTGTGGAGGGGTGAGATGTGAGAGGCTTGCCGAGCGGGCAGGACCCAAGGCCAGGAGCCTGGGGGTGAGGGCTGTGGGAGCCCAACCCCACTCACTCATCTCCTCAGTCTCCTCACCTGTCCCCACAGCACAGCCTACGCCCCCGAGGCCACTGACTATGACGTGCGGGTGCTGCTACGTTTCCCCCAGCGCGTCAAGAACCAGGGAACGGCGGACTTCCTCCCTAACCGGCCTCGGCACACCTGGGAGTGGCACAGCTGTCACCAGTGAGTAGGGGGCAGGGGGCAGCCAGCTTCCTTCCCGCTCCTCTTCTGGGTAGGGGCCCTTGGGGCCTGCCTCCCTGCCCCCATTAGAGCTCTGGAAAATGTAGGTGCTGGTTGAAGGCCCCAGTGTGGTGTTCTCTGCCAAGGACACGTCACTGGGGCAGGAGTTTTCTTGAAGAAGTCTTACAAAAACGGTGGCCTACAAGATGGGACATGGATGGATCAGCCTTGATAGGGGATGGAAATGTCTGGAATATAGGGCATTGCCCAAGGCAGGCCAGTACAGGTGGGGAACCCAAAAAGGAAGTGAGAAGTCCTGAAGAGGTGCTGTCCTAGGGTGGCCTGGCTAGGTGGGGAACATCAAAGTTGCTGCTCTATGGGACATAGGGGATGGAAGAGCCCAGACTGGTCAGGAGGCTGTGTCACAGCAGGGTCACCTGGACCCACCTCAGGGTGGGTCAGGATGGGAGGCCCATGGTGACTGGGCCCTCATCTCTCTCCTCTTCCTCCCCCTTTCCAGACACTACCATAGCATGGACGAGTTCAGCCACTACGACCTGCTGGACGCAGCCACGGGCAAGAAGGTGGCCGAAGGTCACAAGGCCAGCTTCTGCCTGGAGGACAGCACCTGTGACTTTGGCAACCTCAAGCGCTACGCATGCACCTCTCATACCCAGGTTGGGCTACAGAGGCAAGGCAGACAGCACAGGAGTGCTGGGGATTAAGCCCAGCCTGCGGGGAGGAGAGCAACGCCTGGGCTGAGCCCAGCTGGAAACAGGCTACTGCCAAGGCTCCTGCCTACTCCAGTCAGAGTGAGAGTCCTCTCGCCAGCCTTCATGGCACCACAGGGCCCTGCTGGGATTGCCCCCTGCTGCCTAGGCCCTTCCTGTGCATCCTGCCCAGAGGGGTCTGCTCATGGAAAGAAAGGACGTTCTGATAAAGTCTGGATGCCATGATGTCCCATGGGCCCACTTATCCACCCAAATCTGTCTTTCCATCAGTCCATCCATCCACAAAATGTCTGTCCATCTGTCTGTCTCTTTATCCATTCTCCATCCATCTATCCCAAGCACCCTTCCCTCCTTCATTTTATTCCTCCCATAGGGCTATTCTCTCTCTCTTCTCCCTCATCCACCCACCCAGTGGGCCTAGGAAGGTGGCAGGACCCACACTGAGCAGCCTGTCTTGTCCAGAGGAAGGAGGACACAGACGGGCGAGGTGGGCGTGGGGCGGCTCTGAGGGGTGAGCAGCTCTCCAGCCTCTCTATCTGGGCCTTTTCCCAGGGCTTGAGCCCAGGCTGCTATGACACCTACAATGCAGACATCGACTGCCAGTGGATTGACATAACTGACGTGCAGCCCGGAAACTACATCCTCAAGGTGGGTCTCCTGGGCTGGGGCACTTCCTCCAACCAGATGGACATGTTGCTCAATGGCCCCCCAATTCTGAAATATGCTTCAGCCTCTGGGCAAGTTTCCTCATCCCCAGCTGCTGAGCAGAGGTATCATCCTGGGTATACCCTTCCCCAGTAAAGGTCTTCGCCTCAGGTAGGCACAGCCTCTCTTTCCATAAAGACACCAAGGAGCCTTCGGCCCCAGCTGGCGATGATGGAGGAGATGGAGACCCTGTCTTCTCTAAACAATAGAGGAGTGGAGAGCACACGAGGACTTGGAAAGTCCATGTGGTCCGTCCCCTGTCTCCAGGCAAGGCAGGCTTTGGCCATCTGAAAGAGAACACAGCTCTTCCCCAAGAGCTCCTCACACTGACCCTTGCAAAGCTGAGGACTTCCGTGGCTAAGAGTCCATCTAGCCCGAGTCCCTCCTACCCCAGTGTATGCTCACTCCTTCCCCTTCCCTTGGTGGGGGCACAGGTAGAAAAGCATGTTCAGGACACACAGCCCAACTTGTTCCAGCTGTGCAGGCTGTGCAGGTGCCTGCTGGTCATGACCTCACCTGGGAAAGGCAAACCTCAGACTCCTCAATACAGGTGCAAAGTAAAGGTGGTGATCATTCTACCGGTTCCCTTGGACCGGCTCCACGTAGAAGTTCAGGAGAGATAGAGCAGGGAAGGTGGGGCATAAAACGCAGGCTCCTGGGAAGGCTGCATTCAGAACACAATGACCAGGAATCAGCTGTGCAGCCCCCCCGAGCCCTTCTCAGCAGACTCGTGTGACCTCTGCCCGGCCTCATCCACAGTCTGGGTTGTCAGGTGTATGCCTGTCCCTCATTCATCCAGCCCTCAAACACATATGAAGGCCCTCTGAGTTCTAGTTCTAGGCACTGCTGCTACAAACCAGGTAAGTAATACACAGTCCTGCCATTAAGGAGCATCTACCCATAACCCATTGCTGTCAAGTTGATTCCAACTCATAGCGACCCTATAGGACAGAGTAGAACTGCCCTATAGGGTTACCAAGGAGCAGCTGGAGGATTTGAACTCCCAACCTTTGGATTAGCAGCAAAACGCTTAACCACTGCACCACCAGGGCTCCTAAGGAGTATCTCCTAGGACTTAAAAGTAACATAATTACATCTATCCTTAAATGTTTTGCAAATAAAGCTGATCCCTAGCCCCATGAGGTCCTACCTCAATTAGGGAAACATTTAAAAGGTTTTCCTTGTGTCTTCTATTAGTTTCCTAGCCTCTAGCAAATTACCACAAACTGTGTGGCTTAAAACAACAAAAATTTATTCTCTGACTGTTTAGAAGGCTGGAAGTCGAAAATCAAAGTGTCAGCAGGGCTGGTTCCCTCTGGAGGCTCTGAGGGAAAAACCAACCTGTTCCTCTCCTAGCTTCTGGTGGTTACCAGCAATCCCTGGCATTCTTTGGCTTATGGACACGTCACTTCAAGCTCTCCCTTCTTCTTCACATGACCTTCTTCTCTATGTTTCTGTCTGTGTCCCCTCCTCTTCTTCTAAGAATACCAGTTATTGGATCTGGGGCCCACACTAAATCCAGGATGATTTCATCTCAAGATCCTTAACTAATTATGTCTGCAAAGACCATTACGGTCACATTCTGAGGTTCTGGGTAGACATGAATTTGGGGGGACATTATCCAATATGTCCCAACAGTTCCTTTTCAGATAAAATTCACAGGCAGAGCTTAGGCCCATCATCTCATTAAGTGTCGTGGGTGCTCTGGGTTCCAAGACAGGGCATGCCATCTGGCATTGGACAGCCCCTCAGTGGGCCTTCTAGATGGGTTGCCTGGTGAAAGGATGTGAATCTCAGAGTTGGACAGGGTAGGCATTGAATCTCTGCTCAGTCCCTCACTCACAGCTGTGTCCTCTGGGTAGTAGCCAGCCTCTCTGACCCTGACTGCCCAGGGAAGGCCCCCCGACACAGGCTCTGGCTCTGGAGGACCCTCAGCTCCTCTGTGAGGGTGCCCGGTGATGTTGTGACTATGTGCTGTCTTGTCTTCCCCCTCTCTGCTTCCTGCATCTCTCCACATCTCCCTTTTTGTATACTATCTCTATCTCAGTATCTCTTGTTTCCCTCTCTCTATCCCTCCTCTGGGTCTGTCTGTCTGCCTGTCCACCACCTTCCAAGGTGACCAGGTGAAGCGCACCCCCACCCCAACTAAATCCCTTTTCTTTGTCCTCTCCTCCTACAGGTGCACGTGAACCCTAAGTACATTGTTTTGGAGTCAGACTTCACCAACAACGTGGTGAGATGCAACATCCACTATACAGGTCGCTACGTTTCGACAACAAACTGCAAAATTGTCCAGTAAGTGCTTGCCTCCTTCCTGGCGCAGCCCCTTTTCTACCTGGGAAGCAGGCAGACCCTTGGGAAACACAGAAGATACTTGCACTTTGTGTCACCTTGATGGCCCAACACAGCTGCAGTTGGGCACAGCCCACCACTTGGTAGAAAGAACCTGCCCCATACCAGGCCCACGCTGAGAACATGTGGTGGGACTCAGTCTGTGGTGTGGATTTGGGGCCTAAGTGTTCAGCTCCCTAAGATTTCTCAAGTGAAAGCCTGCAGGGGGCAGCATAATTAGGTGGATGCACATGGGCCCTGACATCCCAGTCCTGTGACTGCCTCGCTGCTTTTCTCAACTATAAGTACTTCCCACATAGGCTTGTTCTGAAGAAGTAAAGGCCTGACTTCTATGCATGTTCTAGGGCATGGCACACAGTGGAGCTCAATGAATGGCAGCTCTGATCACAGCACATTACCAAGTGGATGGAATTAAGCACTCTAGATTAGAAGCCATGCTGGTTTTAATGAACTGTCATCAGGCCCTGGGCCCGCTTTGTAGATGAAGCTCATAAATTGACCAGGCCCCTCAGCTAGAGCTACCTCAGATTGGCTGTTCTCAGTCACCCTCCAATTCCCTCCGTGGAATACTTTGCAAAGGGGGCCCCCTGCTTACAAACATACACAGAGACACCCCACCCCACTCAGTGTGGATTTAAAATGTTTGCTCAAGTCTCTAGAGCCATCCTCCCAGCCTTGGGGAAGGAAAAAAATTGCAGTTGGGGGAAAAGATAATTTGCTAGCTCCATTAACCGGGGGAGCTCAGGACAGAAGCGGCTCCTGTCCAGGCATAAACCGTCCATGGACTTAGAGCACCTTTGCCTTCTACATGGACCTGTGTGGGCCTATTTTGGGAGAATAGGCCCTTGTTGACAGACTCCAACCATTTCAGCTGTGCGGTGGAGAGGTGGGTGTTTGATGTTTGACATTGCTTTGCCTATTAAACAAGGTCCTTACCTACCCACATCAGGGACCTAAGGACTGGTAGCTCCACTCAGGTCACCCAGCCACCCGCAGCAGAGGTCCAAAGATAACTGGTACCTCCCAGTCCTTACAACCCAAAACTTTGGGTGCCCATGGTCCGTCTGCAGAACCCACCCACCTGCACGCTCTAGGGAACAGGGACATGCTTTTCTCAGAGACACTCGGGGGTCGGTTCTCAGCCCCCCGCCTTGTTCAGAGCGTGACCCCCTGCTGCAACCAGATACTGGTATATACGCCAATCACCCCTGCCCCTCTAAGACTGTAGGGCAGAGCCTGTACCACACACTTGATATCAGCTACCTGGAAACCTGAGCTGAATTCATACAAGAAAACTGAATGTACTCCTAGACTGATATACCTGATAATAGCTCTAGCCAGCTGGGGACAGGACATCAGAGCTCCAAAGGCGAAAATAATCAAGCTAGCTCGGTCAAGCAACCCATGAGGGTATACCAAAACAAAACAAAGCAAGAAGATACGACACAGTAAGCAAGCATAAACTAATACAATAACTTATAGATGGCTCGGAGACAACAGTCGATATCAAGTCACATAAAGAAACAGACCATGATCACCTCAACAGGCCTCAAAACAAAGAATCCAGGGATCTTCTAGATGAAAGTGCATTCCTAGAATTACCAGAGCCAGAATACAAAAGTCTAAAATACAGAACCCTTCAAGACATCTGGAAGGAAATGACACATTATGCAGGACAAGCCAAGGAACACACAGATAAAGCAATTGAAGAAATTAGAAAGATTATTCAGGAACATAATGAAAAGTTTAATAAGCTGGAAAAATCCATAGACAGCAATCAGAAATTCAGAAGATTAACAATAAAATTACAGAAGTAGACAACTCAATAGAAAGTCAGAGGAGCAGAATTGAGCGAATAGAAGTTAGAATTTCTGAACTCAAAGATAAATCACTTGGCACTAATATATTTGAAGAAAAATCAGATAAAAGAATTTAAAAAAATGAAGAAACCTTAAGAATCATGTCGGACTCTATCAAGAGAAATAACCTACAAGTGATTGGAGTACCAGAACAGGGAGAGATAACAGAAAATACAGAAAGAATTGTTGAAGATTTGTTGTCAGAAAACTTCCCTGATATCGTGAAAGATGAAAAGATATCTATCCAAGATGCTTATCAAACTCCACGTAAGGTAGATCTTAAAAGAAAGTCACCAAGACATATTATAATCAAACTGCCAAAACCAAAGATAAAGAGAGAATTGTAAGAGCAGCAAGGGATAAACAAAAAGTCACCTACAAAGGAGAGCCAATAAGAATAAGCTTGGACTACTCGGCAGAAACCATGCAGGCAAGAAGGCAATGGGATGACATATTTTAAAAATTGAAGGAAGAAAATTGCCTGCCAAGAATCATATATTCAGCAAAACTGTCTCTTAAATATGAAGGAGAAATTAAGACATTTCCAGATAAAATGTTCGCTCAAGTCAAAGCAACTCCTTTCCAAAAAGTAGAGATTCTGAGGCCCAGAAACGTATCTTTCCCTAAAAGTATGTATTTATGAGTAGTAAGAGAGCTTTTCACCTATGACTAAGGTCAGAGCTCAGTCTGACTAAGGTCAAGGCTTAGTCTGACCAGGGTCAGGGCTTAGTGTGTGACCAGGATCAGGGTTCAGTCTGACGAGGATCAGGGCTCAGTTTGATCAGGGTCAGGGCTCAGTGTGTGGCCAGGATCGGGGCTCAGTCTGACTAAAATCAGTGCTTAGTCTGACCAGGGTACGGCTCAGTCTGATCAGGGTCAGGGTTCAGTGTGTGACCAGGATCAGTGCTCAGTCTGACCAGGATCAGTGCTCAGTCTGTCCAGGGTCAGGGCTCAGGGTGTGACCAGGGTCAGGGCTCAGTCTTACCAGGGTCAGGACTCAATGTGTGACCAGGATCAAGACAGCCTGTGACCAGGGCCAGGGCCCATTTAGAGACAGCCCATTCAGCCTCGGCTGCTACCACCACCCTAATGGCTCACAAGCCTCTCCCTGCTCCGTGAATATTTAGAGACAAGGACCATAGTCTCTAGTTCAATACAGAGATTAGGCTCCTCAGAAATAGAATTAGATCAGAATTTTCTAGGTCACAGAGTGCATTAGAACTACTGACTCCTGCCCCATCCCTGGGAGCTTGGCTCTTAGGTTGGATCAGGACCCTTCCCACGCTGACAGGGCCTGTCTCATCAGCTATTCAACATTCAGTGGACGTTTTCTGGGAACCAATTCTAGGGAAAGAGAGGGAGGAAGGAAGAAAGAGCAGGCAGGGGAAAAAAGGGGGGCTAAGGGAGGCAGGGAGCCTGCATCTGTCTCGGGCCTCCATCTGCCTGCGGCTGGGAAAGGTGGATGGAAACAGTGCCCCGTTTCTCAGGCGCCACCATGGGCAATCGTGAAGCCCCTTGCAGCTGGCCAGGCTTGAGAAACAGCCCCACCTCTTGGCTCCCCTGGGGCCTGTGGGCGGCAGGGCAGGCTGAGGCCCTTCCTCCAAGCCGTTTACATAAGTGCTTGGAAGGGGTTTACTACAGCGGCTCTGTGGCCCTGACCGCAGGCAGGCAGCCCGGCCAGCATGCACAGGAAGCCCAACGGAGCTTTCCCAGAAAGGCCAAGGGGCTGACGCCTGTGGGTTTCGATCATGTTTCTGAAGAGGAAAGGGCAGGCTTTTTTAAAAAGTACTGAGTTAGAAAAAAGAAGAAAATATGCTTCCAGACAGTAGTGGCTCTGCTAATAATGGCATGGAAAATAATCTGCAACTCAGGGCCTGGGGAGGAGGTGTGCTGAGACCGGGGTCCGGGTGCCTGAGAGATCGCGAGACCTCTTCTCAGAGCCAGGCCCAAGGGGCGGCCTCTTCCCCTGAGCCCAGATTACCGAGGAAAGTGGCAGCACGCGCCCGCCCTTCCATATGGCATTGGGGTCACTGGGGGGAAGCCCCAGCTGGGGAAGCTGCAGAGAGGTCCTTGCTGAGAGCTGGGGCGGAACACGTACTGCACAGCCTGCCACTGACCCTGCTGTCTTCTTTCCCTAGGTCCTGATCTCAGAGCGGACGGACAGACAACCAATCTCTCCCCTTCCCAAAGCAGGCCCTACTCCCCAGGCAGCTTCCTGCCAGAATAAACCTGGCCCAAGGGGCCCAGCCCCCCAACCCACAGGCAGGGGAAGCTGGACGTCAGGGGCATCCCTCTCCGCCGGCCTCAGGGAGCGCACGTGGACCAAACCCACAGGGATTCCAGATGCCAACCCCGTTTTTGTACTTAACTTTTCTCTGAAACTTTGTTTTGTTGGTTGTTGGTTTTTGTTTTTTATATTTTGGCCATACCACAGAGCAAGATTGCCCAGGTTTGGGCTGAATAAAACAAGGTTTTTCTACTCTGTGCATCCGCATGTGGCCTGCGGCTGGGCTGGCCAGAGCTAGGCTGGTCTCAGGGGATGTCCTTTGGCTTCATCGTTCCCTAGAAACAGGGGAAGAGAGCAGCCACCACTCCTGTCCAGGACACAGCTAGACCGCAAGGGCCTCACGCCCATTGTAGAAACCCAGGGCCAAGCCTATGGCATGGGAGGAGGACCACATCCCACTGGGTGTGGGATTCCCTGCAGGGTGGGGTGGAGGCTTCAGCCCACTCACCACCAGCTCATCACCCAGTCCTTCACTGCCCCCTTCTGGAACCTGCCTGCAGCCTCCCACTCCCATGTACCAGATCAAGGGCCTCCCTGCTGGCTCTCTCACTTAGTCATTCACTCCACCGCCCACTTATTCCCTTACTCACATATTGAGTGCCTAGTGAATACCAGGCACACACAGGAGGGTCAGGCGTAGTTCCTGCTCTCAGGGAGCTCACAACCAAGCTTCATGAGTTAGCACCTGGAAGAGGTGAAAACAAAGCTCCGTGGGGCTCTAAAGGGTAAGCCATTCATCTTAACTGGAGAAATGGCGGGACCTTCACGTGGGAGTTGTGTCTGACCAGAAAGGAAGATTAGTATTCTTGGCAGAGGGGACAGCGTTGAGCAGAGACCACGAGATGGGCCTGGAGGCTAACGGGGCTGGGAGTGAGTGATGGGGGAGGCCC
This sequence comes from Loxodonta africana, assembly GCF_030014295.1. Classification (NCBI taxonomy): domain Eukaryota; kingdom Metazoa; phylum Chordata; class Mammalia; order Proboscidea; family Elephantidae; genus Loxodonta; species Loxodonta africana. The sequence continues at coordinate 41,966,044 of NC_087354.1, read as the reverse complement.
CGCGGCTGCTGCAGCTGCACTCTCCTGCCCTGGCTGTGGTGTCCACAGAGGCCCAGGACATCTGCCCTTTTCCTTCCCCTCCCACAAGCCCTCTGGATTCCTCGGCATCCACCTGGCTCCTGCCAGCATCCTTTCTTCCAGGGGAGTAACACTAATGAGAAACACTTCCCTGGAGGGAAAGAGTCTTGGGCTGAGAACCAAGGCTCTGGGCTTCAGGGCCAACTCCCCGGCTCACTGGCCATGTAACTTCGGGCAAGCCGTGCTATACCTCTGGGTCTCAGTTTCCTGGTCAATAAGTGGAAATATTCTGCCTGGCTCACAGGCTGCCGTGGACAGCCAAGGAGCTACTGCTGCAGGGAGGGCCCTGAGTGAGCTACAGGGGTCAGCACCCACTCCCTACAGCCCATTTACACTTAGAGATCTTGTAAGGAGGGAGTATCTTTTGGCTCTGATGCTATCCTTGCCACAAGGCCCTTGGCAGCAACTGGGCCCTCTGACGGGACCAAGAGGAGGGCTTCTTGAAGCCACGCTGTACTTCCGGAAGGGCCCTGGCCCCAACCCACTGGATCCCTTGGGCCATATACTGGCCAAGGCAGCAGGATGGAGTGGAGCCTGGCTGCTGGGCGCATCTCTTGGATTCAGCCCTTGTCTGGCACAGGGCAGGTGCTGTGGCCTGTCTACTCTCTATTGGCTGGGTCCGGACTAGGAGCACTGAGCAGGGGCCAGGGCAGAATCCTGTCACCCAGGGGTCACCTTCTGTGATGCTCCCTTCCACACACACTGCATGTGTGTCTCAGCAGTGCTCTCCTTACTCCAGCCCCACACCCTCTTCTTTCCAGAAGAGAGCAGGAGGGGACCAGTCTCTGCATTCTAAACCGTCAGAAGGACTGTATGCAGTAGAGTCAAAAGTCCCCAATTCCCATCTCAGAAAATAGGCTCAGAATGGGGGCAGGACTGGTCTGAGGCCACAGGCAGGTTTCAGGCAGACAGTGCTGGAACCCATATCTCTAAATGCCAGCTCAGGGCAAAATGCTGGCTGTGGGCAGTTTTCTGGGGAGCAGAGCTGTACCTTCAGTACCTGCTCAGGGTTGGGAGGCGGTCTTAGGCCCAAAAGACAGGATTGAGTGGAAAGGGAGTGACTTTTCCAAAAAGAAGCACATTGCAAACTGTGAGTAGGGAGACAGACGAACAAATGGAGACACCCAGACACCGTGTTCCTGCATGCATGCAAACCATCAGCTGGGAGTTTAGGTCCCCAGGGGGCTGGCAGACGTCCCCAGACCTGCCTTCAGGAGTAGGGATGCCTTGACCAGTCCCCACATGCTGGCTGAACCCTTTGAGGCAGAGATCCCTGGGGAGGGGCTTCAGGGTCTGCTGCCCCAAAAGGAGAGAAGGCTTCCTATAAAAACTCTGGGTCCAGAGAGAGGGAAGACAGCCACCATGTGGAGTGACCGTGGGTAGCCCTCCCCTCTCCCTGCAGGCCTGTCTCAGTGTCCCTGTTAGTACAGCCTCGAAGCACTGCCCTAGCGATGACAAGCCTTCTGAGAGGAAGCTGCTAGTTTGAGTCCCAACACTGACTCTGCATAGAAAATACAAACAGACCAATGACCACAGAAGAAATTGTAGAAGTTGTCATCCCTAAAAAAGACACCAGATCTAGAGAGTTTTCGTGAGAGTTATTTCAAACTAGAGGAAAGGATCGTTTCTCTGTTATTTAAATTCTTCCAGACCATGTAGAGGAAATGCTGAATTGATTTCTGAGTTCATCTAATGCAGCTAACATAATCCCGACACCAAAATCTGACAAAGGGCCATTCTACCCCGCCTGCCGCGCAATCAGGGCCGGTTTAAGGCATGTGAGGGCCTAAACACTGATAACCTGTGGTGCCCCCTCCTCTGCTTACTCACGCACTCAAATGGGATGTGTTCGTTAGATATATAAACAAACATTGCTCTCGAGTCGATTCTAACTTATAGTGACCCTGTAGGACAGAGTAGAACTGCCCCGTAGGGTTTCCAAGGAGCGGCTGGTGGATTCAAACTGCCTATCTTTTGGTTAGCAGCTGAGCTCTCAACCACTGTGTGTGGTGTGTGTGTCTTTGCTATCCATGATGCAACTTCTTTGTAAACGCTACTCTAATATTAAAAAAACCTAGTGCCTCGAGTCGATTCCAATTCACAGCAGCCCTGTAGGACAGAGTAGAACTGCCCCATAGAGTTTCCAAGGAGCTTAGCGAACGAAAAAGTGATGTATACTGTTTTAGTGGAATGAGATGAGCTGGGTTATTAAATTTTTAGTGGGTGAATGTAGCAAGAGTTAGACTGGACAGCTCGCTCCCATCTCTTGTTTATTACAAAGAAATAGTATACTCCCAAGAGACCAGCTGAGACAAGGAATTTCAATTACATGGGAGGGGACTGTAGGAGGCAGATGTCAATAAAGGTGTTGAAGTGAGAGGGACCTCACAGCTTAAATGGCCTTGCTGGCAGGCATCCTCATGACCCTGCCTGACTTATTTCCTGGCCAGCGCATTCTCACCCACTGAAGTTGGTATCAGTTTCATTCAGCACCCTGCCAGTGCCCTTCCCCTGCAGTGCTCACTTCTTCCTGTGTCCCGTCTGCTTGGCATCTATGGGTCTTTGCTTTGGACAGCTGGTGCCCCTGTTTTGTTGATGCCCTAAAGCATGTGCTTACCTTGCTTATTGCATAATCCGTCCCTGTGTGAAATGAGACCCCCAGACCAATTTTACTCCAGGCTCTCAATACAAAATCCTGGATCAATACCAGCAGATGGAATCCCGAATTATCCTGGCGTCTAACGTGGCCAGGGTTGCTCACAATTATCCAACATCCAGAGTTTGGCATGCTTTGCCATATCCCAGATCAGTGCTAGGGCAATGCTGGGCCCGGGCAGTTTGTACACAGCATCCACTTTGTAAAGTCCTCGGGGCCCCACTCAGGAAGCAGAGAGAATAAAGACTTGCAAAGGCTTGCAAAAATACAAATAGGCTACAGCTTGAATTACTGGTGCTTCCTGCAAACTTGTGGTTAGCTGGAATTGCCTGTTAGGTAGACAATTTGTCATTTCCTTTCTGAGAAATTTGTGTTTTTTTTTTTTTTTATAGGCCACATGCTGTGCCACCACCAACCCCTCTACCCCTTGCATGGCTTGATAACATCTGACTAAATGATTAAATCCTGATAAAATTCCCTCTTTGCTGTATCAATACACATACCCCCAAAATACTTGTGGACAATGCCTGCAATACCCTGGGAATCCTAAGCTACACAAGAAAGAGAGGGTCTTGGCCTCTGCCGAGGGTTCTCAGCAGCTTGGTAACTCCTCAGCCAGGACATGGACTGTCACTGCACCTGGGATGCCACCCACAAGCAGTAGGACTCTATTTCCACTGACTTCTGGGATTTCAGTCGTCAAAGCCCATCTCATTTTTGATTCACAGCACATGCGTCTTTCACTTTTTTGACATAATTCAGGTCTATTAAGAAATAATCTGCATACAGTGAAATTTACAAGTTTCAGCTGTATAGTTCAATGTATTTTGACAAATTGCCATACTGTAGTGGCTTGTGTGTTGCTGCAATGCTGGACATTATGCCACTGGTGTTTCAAATACCAGCAGGGCCGCCCATGGTGGACAAGTTTCAGTGGAGCTTCCAGACTAAGAAAGACTAGTAAGAAAGACCCGGTGATCTACTTCCAAAAATTAGCCAGTGAAAACACTCAGGATCAGAACAGGATACTCTCCAACTGAGCTCAAACATAGCAATGATCATGAAGGTGGCACAGGACTGGGTGGCATTTTATTCTGTTATTATTGGGGTTGCCATGAGTAGGAGCCAACTGAAGGGCAACTAATAACAACATGTAGCCGTGTGACTATCCCACAATAAGGATATAGAATAAAGCCATCATCCTAAAAGGCTTCCTCATGCCCCTTTGTAGTCAATTTTCCTGCTCCCCAGCCCCAGTGTCTGGAAACGCTGATGGGCTTTCTGTCCCTATAATTTTGCCTTTTCCGGAATCTCATGTAGATGGAATCCCATACAAAAGCTGCGAGAGCTGGAACCTGTGTAAGGCAGGAACCTGACAGAAAAGGAAAACTCATATATTTTCCACTAAATCAAGCGATAGAAAAGTGCTAAGACTGCTCTCTGTCAAGGGCAGAAAACTTGGGAGACCCGGAAAAACAAGGCGGTCCCGTCAAGTTCTGGCTCTCACAGGTTTCACTGCAGTACGTAGTCTTTGTATCCAGCTTCTTCCACTTAATGCTTTTGAGATTCACCCACGTTGTGGTATGTATCAGTAGTTTGATCCTTTTTAATTAATGAGTAGTATTCTTTTGTGGGACTGTATCACATTGTTTTTCCATTTACCGGTAGATGAGTGTATGAATTGTTTCCAGTTCTGGGCAATTATAAACAAACCTGCTGGAAACATTCATATACAGATTTTTGTGTGGACATAGGTTTCCATCGTTCTTGGGTAAATACCTAGGAATGGGATTGCTGAGTCATATAAGTGTATGTATAACTTCGTAAGAAACTGCCCAACTGTTTTCTAAATTTATTGGTCTACCTTCAAGCCAAGACATACTGATGGAGCAGGGTGGCTCTGGGCACTTACTGGTAGAGCTAAAGAGCTCTGTAACACTTGCCCAAGCAGGGCAGAGATCAGGCAGGCCCAAGAGGCCTGAGGGACCCTGAGGTGCTGAGGGCCTGATGGGCCTAAGGCTGAGAGGCCGAAGGCCAAGAAGAGGCCTGCCTGTGGGCATGACCACAAAGCTGTCCTGACCAAAGAACTGTATCCTGAGTCACTCCTGATCCTGAATTGTAACCTGTTACTTCCCTAATAAACCCCCAAATCATGAGTATCATCTGTGAGTTCCGTGTGGCCACTGCAACGAATTGTCGAGCCCAGCAGAGAAGTAGAGAGTGCCGTGGGAGGGACAGCTGGTGTCAGAATTGGTAAAAAGGTTGGATGCAGGTGCTCAAAGTTCCAACCGGAATAGAAGATTCTTCAGACCAAGGAACATGTTTGTCCCCTCAGAATACTGTACTGGTTAGACTGGAAAGGGCAATTTAAACATAGGCTACGTAAAATGGGGGGAGATACAGGCACGACGTAGTTGGTTGGCATGCTCCGAAATGGGTACACCTCTTCTGTCAGGAAGTTAGTCGCAGGGGAGGGGTTGAGTTGATCTAGACAGTAGTTGTGTTTGGGTTTTGTTGTTCCTACTCTTAGTGTCAGGAGCCTTGGTGGCAGAATGGTTAAAGTGCTCAGCTGCTAAGCAGAAGGTCAGCAGTTCGAACCCACCAGCTGCTCTGTGGGAGAAAGATATTGCAGTCAGCTTCCATAAAGATTACACCCTTGAGACTGGACAATGGGTTGAAGAGAGATGCTGATGAAGAGTGAGCTACTTGTATCTGAAGAGTGAGCTACTTGTATCAGGTGGACACTTGAGACTGTGTTGGCGTCTCCTGTCTGGAGGGGAGATGGGAGGGTAGAGAGGGTTAGAAACTGGCAAAACGGTCACGAAAGGAGAGACTGGAAGGAGGGAGCGGGCTGACTCATTAGGGGGAGAGTAAATGGGAGTATGGAGTAAGGTGTGTATAAGCTTATATGTGACAGACTGACTTGATTTGTAAACTTTCACTTAAAGCACAGTAAAAATTATTTTTAAAAAAGAAAAGATTACAGCCTTGGAAACCCTAGGGGGCAGTTCTACTCTGTCCTATAAGGTCGCCATAGGGTTACTATGAGTCAGAATCAACTTGACAGCAACAGGTTTTACTGTTCGTGTCGTGCACTCCAAGTTTCAGTTTCTTCAGCAGTGGGCTATTGTTACTCTGTGCTTAGCTTGGTGCCTGGGGCACCTGAGGGTTTTTTCCACCCTCAGCTTTCAGTAGTCCCACACCTGCACCACAGGGGCTCCCTTCTTGCTCTTGCTCCCCCTCTAATGGTAGACTGCTGGAGCTTGTTGTTATGGGTTGTGCCAGTCTCAATTTCTTGGTTTTGATATTGTACTGTGGTCAGTGAGATGCTGGCATGGAGGGGGTGCTCAGGGTAAGGTGCATGGGACTTCTTTGTAACCTCCTGTGAATTGGTCATTATTTCAAAATTAAAGTTATGTATAACCAGAATCCAGTCCCTTCTAACTGCCTGCCCTGCTACCAGCCTGGTCCGAGCCACTCTCGTCTCTTGCTTGGATTATTGCAACAGCCTCTGTCGTTGATTAAATCGTGTCCCCCCAAAATATGTGTTGTAAATCCTAACCCCTATACCTGTGGTTATAATCCCATTTGGAAATGGGTTTTCTTGGTTATGTTAATGAAATGGTTAATGTAGGGTGTATCTTAAATTTCTCTTGAGATGTAACGGATTAAACAAGCAAGGGAGCAAACAGAGAGGGGGAAGAGAGATGCCAGGCCACAAGAAGATTGCCCAGGAACAGAAGCTCAGAAGAGACAAGGACCTTCCTCCAGAGCCGACAGAGGAAAAAAGCCTTCCCCTAGAGCTGGCACCCTAAATTCGGACTTTTAGTCTCCTAAACTGTGAGAAAATAATTTTCTGTTTGTTAAAGCCACCCATTTGTATTTCTCTTATAGCAGCACTAGGTAACTAAGACAGCCTCATAATGGGTCTCCTTGCTTTTACATATAGTTTATTCTCAACAGAGCATCCTTTTAGAACAATAGGCAGATCCTAAAGCAGTCATCCCTCTGCTCAGAATCCTCCAGTGGGTCTCCACTGCAGTCCTTACAATAGCCTACCAGGCCCTATATGATCCACCCACATTACCCCTCTGGCCTCCACTCCTCCCACTCTCCCCTTCACTTCATTTCAGCCACACTGGTCTCCTGGCTGTTCTGCAACATGCCAGTCCCTCTCTGACCTGACAGCCTCTGCAATTACTGTTCTTTCTGCCTAGAACACTCTTTCCCAGCTATTGGCATGGCTCACTCCCTCACATCCTTCAAGGTTTTGCTCAAATGTCACTTACTCAAGGAGGCTGACCTTGACCATCCTACTGCAACCCCTACTTCCAATCCCCATGATTTTGTTCTCTTAACCAACCCCCAACACCACCCCAGCCCAAGGCACTTGCCACCTTCTAACATACTGAATGACATTTATTTTTAACGTCTATTGTTTTTGTCCGGAAACCCTGGTGGCATAGTGGTTAAGAGCTACGGCTGCTAACCAAAAGGCTGGCAGTTCGAATCCACCAGGTGCTCCTTAGAAACCCTATGCGGCAGTTCTATTCTGTCCTATAGGGTCTCTATGAGCCGGAATCGACTTGACAGCAATGGGTTTATTGTTTATGTCTAGCTCTCCCAACTAGAATATAAATCCCACCAGGACAGGGGTTGTAGTTGGTTTTATTCACCACTAGATCATTCTTCTAACCAGCCCACAGTGTGTGCCCAAGAAAATGTTTGAATGAATAAATAGGTATTTGTGTGCAGGCATATTTAATAACAATGACTACCTTTTAGGAGTCCCGGGTGGCACAAACCGTTAAGTGCTTGACTACTATTCGAAAGGTTAGCAGTTTGAACACACCCAGAGGTGCCTCGGAAGACAGGCCTGGCAATTTGCTTCTGAAAGGTCACAGTCTTGAGAAGGCCGACGGGGCACTGGTCTACTCTGTGCACATGGGGTCTACGCAACTAACAACAACAACTACCTTTTATTGAGTACTTAAGAGTTTATCCAGGCACTAGGCTAAATGCTTTCATGAATTCTTGTTGTTGTTAGGGGCCATCAAGTGGATTTCGACTCATAATTTCCCCGTGTGACAGAGGGGAGATGCTCCACAAGGCTTTCTTGGCCGTAATCTTTACGGAAGCAGATCACCAGGTCTTTCTCCTGAGGAGGAACTGGTGAGTGTGAACCTCCAACCTTTCAGCCAGCAGCCTAGTCCTTAACTGTTTGTGCCACCAGGCTCCATTTCACGTATTATCCCCTTTGGTTCTTTATAGCTCCCCTATGGGGAGGGTGTTACCAGGGTCACTTACTCATCTTTCAGGTAAGATAGACCCAAGGAGTACAGTACCCAGAGTCCTCGAGTTTTTCAAGGACCTACATAAATGATTAAGACCTGAAAAAAATCTTAGTTCTAAAATACAAAAACTAAAAAATAATCTAAATAGATAAAGGTTTTAATCAAATGTCTAGAAAATGTCATTGGTTGTTAATTCATGTCGTTAATTCTATGTCAGCTTCTTTAATTATTAAATGTAGTGTTCACAAGAATTTCATTACACTTGGAAAGAACTGGTAGATTAGTTTTTGTTTAGTTTTAACTCCGTGAACACTTTAAGAATACAAATGAATGCCCAAGGTTGGCTGAGAAAACTTGGATAATTATACCGTAAGCGAATTACTCATGGACAAATAATTTCCAAGCCAAAATTAAAAAAAAAAAAAAACTCCATATTATTGTACAGTAAAGTGATATAGTTAATGTAATAATTCCATGCATTTTAATATTTGATAAGATGTGGAAGGAGCCTCCCAAAGGAAAAGCACCTCCTCCCAAGCCAGTTGTCACTGAGTTGATTCCAACTCATGGGGACCCCATGTGTTACAGAGTAGAACTGTGCTCCGTAGAATTTCATGGCTGTGACCTTTCAGAAGCAGATCACCAGGCCCCTAACCTTTCCATTAGCAGCTGAGTGCTTATCCATTGAGCCACCAAGCCTCCTTAGGGACAACCTAGTCTTAAAATAATAGCCTTTGATATAACTAGCCCATTTTACAGACTGAACCCCATGATCTACAGTTCCTGGTCACACTAGTCAACCTCCCACAATTTCTCCAGGCCAATCCCTCCCACCCCTGCCCCGCCCCACACACACACTTTCCACCTCCCTCCTCCTGCCAAGCCTGCCCTAGGCCTAGAGGGATGTTTGTGTGCGCGTGAATATATATGGTACAGTCAGACAAGATAAGCAGTCACCTGCCTGGGGCTCAGGCTCTGGCTTCTCCCCTTTTTCACTCTCCACTATCCCAGCTCCATTGCCCATTAGGACCCTTCCTGGCCCTTGAAAGCTACATCAGTAATGAGCAAACCAGCTATTCCCCAAATAGCCACTAGATGGCACCACATGCTCACGACTGGGCCTCTGTGGGTCCCTTCAGGCAAACAGCAGCAGACCAGGGAACCAGCCTCCTCAGGGACAATGCTGGCTTTGTTTTCACAGATGTGGCATGCCCAGCAGTTTGGGCACCCACAGGGCCCAGAAGGGAGCAAGGAGCTTCGAGGACCCCATTTTGGCCTCTTAGACTCTCATCCTCAGTGCTAAGGCCACGGTTAGGATGGAGTCTGAATTGAGGGAGGACAGAGTTCCGAGATCCCAAAGCAACTCTGAGACCCCCTTGCCACCCCTGCGGTGTCTCACAGACACCAGTCTCCTCTCGCACTGTCTCTGCCTCTCTGTGGTCTATGGCCCTGCTTGTCTCTGTCCCTGTCCACTCATCTAGCCCCACCCCTCTCTCTGTCGCTGTCTCCCTCTTTCCACCACTTGATTCTGTCTCTGTTGTGTCCCTCCTTGTTCCTCACCCAGTCTTTGTCTCTCTCTAGTTCACTCTTTCCATCTCTGTCCATCTCTCTGTCTTTCTGTCCTCTCTGTCTCTCTCCATCTTTCTCAACAAATTCAAGACTCTTTCATTCTATACAACAAATTAATTTTAAAAACCAGTCACTGGTACCTACTATATGGCACGCTCTGTGCCAGGCTCTGGAAATTCAGTGAGAGCAAGTTGGAGTCCCATCCCAGGGGAAGCAGGTCACAGCAGAAGAGGGCTGTGGTGAGCAAGCGCCCAGTGCCTCAGAGTCTCTTCTGTCCTCTGACCCCACCCCAACCCTCTCTGGCTTCTCTCCTGGCTGGGTCGGGAAGAATTTGGAGCAGTGGGGGTGGGGACCGTGCCCACCCCTCTGCTCCCCCCATGGTCTCCACCTCTGTACAGTGGAGTCAAGCTTGGCAGAGTGACAGGAAGCACCAGAGGTGGAGACCCTCTTTATTCTAAACAAGTCCCACCTTCCCACGGTCCCCAGCAGATGTAGTAGAAGAGTCCTGAGGTAAAAATCACAACGCTTGGGTTCTGGGCCCAGTTCTGCCGCCAACCCCTCTGGGAAGGCCCCTCTCCCAGCCTGCCAGGCCTCAGCCTCCCCTCCTGTGAAGTAATATCAGTAATCTCCTGCTCCCTTCCAGCTCTGCGCCCTTCGATTCTCCTGGACTCTCCCCCTACCCCTGCCTTGCGGCCTCACCTAGAACTCCCAGCTCCCTCCCCAGGACACTGGCCTGCGGTCTTCACTGAAACAATCACTGTCTTGGCTGGTTGGCTGGACGCCACTCAGCCCAGGACAGGGATCAAGAACCACCCACCTTTACCATGATGGGAAAATCACATTGATTAAGGATAGGGTTGCCCAGCCGATTATTATAAGTGCTGTCAACAAGTTGTACACCTGTAAAAAGTTGAATTGGCAAAAGTTGTGTGATAGATATATTTACAAAAAAAAAAAAAAAAGGAGTAGCTGCTGAGGCTGCTTATGTACAACCAAACACCTCACGGAATTTGATTCCTCAGTTTGGAGGTTTAGGGTCATGGTTTCATGGGACATCCCAGTTAATTGGCCTAATAATCTGTTTAGTTCTTCTGTTCTACCTCCTAGCTTGTTGCATAGTGCCTGGGGTCTTAAAATCTTGCAAGTGGCCATCCAAGTCACAACAATTGTTTTCTATTTGCCTGGAGCAATAGAGGAAGAAGGAAAGTCAGGAGTAGGAGGAGGAAAAGGGATGTATGGCATGAACACCTGCCTCCTTTGCTATGAGAAAAGAAGAGCTGGATGGTTCCTGACTACAGAGAGTGAACATTTTGATCAAAGATTCTATATAAGAATCCTTATCAAAAGGGGGTAAATGTAGAACAAAATTTAAAATTCATACGGAATCCAGATTTTCTGGAGCCATGGAGGCTGGATGAACTGAAACTCTTGTTCTGAGATAATCTTTAAACTTAAAACCAAGTCTTCTTAAAACCAAAAGTCTTAAAACCAAGCAATAAAAAAAAAAAAATAGTTTAGTTTAACTAATAAAAAATATCTCCCTTGAGCATTACGATCTTTTAAGAGCTATCTATATGGGGTCAGATTGACAACAGCATATATACACAGCATATATACACATAAAAGAACCACCTACCAGAGAGAGCCTCCACCCTCCCGATACACAAACACACCCCCCCGCTACTCCGCCCAAGTTCCCACCTCCTGATCACTCTCACTGCATGAGTTTTGTCTTACGGGCTCCACTGAGGGCTGAACCCAGGGATGCCCATGGGAGTGACACAATGACTAATATTTGCCAGGAACATTTCTTTCCCTTGAAATTATTACAGCTAATGTACGTTCTCAAGCCTCCTGTGTGCTAGGCAGGGGGTGGGGTGATTATAGACATGTTCTACCTTAGCCCAGATATCTACTGAGGCTAATCCCTCCATCGGGGCTCAGGATCCCATTCCCTTCTCCTCCTTTAGAAACTCGCTCCTTCACTCTCTCTTCCTATTGACTCCTCCACTCAGCATAGTAACCTCTCACATCATTTCCATCTTAAAAATACTCTCCCCTAAACTAGCCAAGAAGACCTGGTGGTGCAGTGGTTAAAAGCTCGGCTGCTAACCAAAAGGTCAGCAGTTCAAATCCACGAAGCACTCTGTGGAAACCCTATGGGGCAATTCTACTCTGTCCTATAGGGTCACTATGAGTCATAACCGACTCAACAGCAAGGAGTTTGGTTTGGGTTTTGGTTAAACTAGCCAAGGAACACTGGTGGTGCAAAGATTAAGTGCTTGGCTGATAACCACAGCCTAGGAAACCATAAGGGGCAGTTCTACTTTGTCACATGGGCTCACTATGAGATGAAAATTGAAAATCAACTCAATGGCACCTAATAACAACAAACTAACTAATGCACCTAAATAAGAGAAAGAATCTCAAAGTTTCAGAAAGGAGGTGGTAGAGTTATCGACATTTGCAGGTGATATGACTGTATGCAGAAGATGAAGTACTATAAAGTACAGTAAAATCCCCATTAAAAAAAAAAAAAAAACCTGTTGCCATCGATTTGATTCTGACTTATAGTGACCTTATAGTAAGGTAGTAAGGTACAAAATTATTGTAAGCAGTAAAATTGCTTTCTGATCAAATAATATAATAGAAGAAAGGTCCAATTTATCGAATTATCAAAAAAGATAAAGTACCTAGAAATAAACCTAATAAGAAATGTTCAAGACCAATATAAAGAACATTTTTAAACTTCTGAACATAAAACTTACAATGTTCATGGATAGCAAGGCTCATAAAAATTGCAATTTTCTTTAAGTTACTCTACACATTTAATGTAATCCCAGTAAAGATATTGACAATTTTTTAGACTAGATGATTCTAAAATTCCTTTTAAAAATAATAAACAGGAAAACTTTCTTAAATAACGTTAAAGAGAATTGATCCTACAGATATTAAACATTTTATGAAGCCTCAATAATCAAAGCAAAGCAATTCTAAAACATGGATAAACATTAGCCCAATGAAACATAACAGAAATCCCAGATGTAAATCTAAATACAAACAGAGATACATGATGTTGAAGAAATTGAGGGCCCATATTTTATACTTTACACTAATTTAAATTCCAAGGGGGTCAAAAATTTACATGTAAAAAATGCAATAATGACAATACATGAAATTCTGTTATCTCAGAATGGAGTTTTTTTGTTTTGTTTTTTTATGTTTCAGAACCTAGAAGTCATCAAAGATTTATAAATTCAAATACATTAAAAAAAAGTACATGGAAAATATAAGCCAAGAGAAATTATAAACAGCAAATTGGATTTAAAAAAGATTTCCAACAAATATAAAATGCTCAACCTTAATCACAATAAAAGAAATACAAATTAAAAGGTGTCGAGGTTATTCAGTGGAGAAAACCTATCTTTTCTACAAAAGGTGCTGGCACAACTGGACATGCACATGGGGGAAAAATGAACCTTGGCCTTTACCTCACACCATACACAAAAATTAACTTAAAATGGATCATAGACCCAAAAGCAAAAGCCAAAACTAGAAACTTTTAGAAAAACATCAGAGAAAAATTTCAAAACTTTGGGATAGGCAAAAATTTCCTAGACAAGACACAAAAAACCGTAACCATCTTAAAAAGTATAAATTGGGCTTCATCAAAAGTAAAAACTTCCGCCCTTTAAAAAAAAACACCCAAGCCTGTTGCCTTTGAGTCGATTCCAACTCATAATGACCCTATAGGACAGAATAGAACTGCCTGCCCGTAGGGTTTCCAAGGAGCGGCTGGTGATTCAAGCTGCTGACCTTTTGGTTAGCAGCTGAGCTCTTAACCACTGCACCACTAGAGTTCCAAAGAATTCAGTTTTTTAAATGGACAAAAATTTAAACAGACACTTCACAAAAGAAGGTATATGGCCAACAATCACATGAAAAGATGCTTGTCTCAGTCATCTAGTGCTGGTACACAGAAATGCCATGAGTGGATGGCTTTGACAAAGAGGAATTTATTCTCTCACAGTCTAGGAAGCTAGAAGTCCAAATTCAGAGCACCAGCTCTAGGGGAAGGCTTCCACTCTCTGTCAGTTCTGGAGGAAGGTCTTTGTCATCAATCTTCCCTCGGTCTAGGAGCTTCTCAGCACAGGAATCTCGGGTCAAAGGACACACTCTGCTCCCGGGATTGCTTTATTGGTGGTATGAATTCCCCACGTCTCTTTGCTTGCTTCTCTCTTTTATATCTCCAAAGAGACTGGCTCAAAACACAATCCAATCTTGTAGATTGAGTCCTGCCTCATGAACATAACCACCACTAATCCCATCTCATCATCTTCACAGAGATAGGATTTACAACACACAGGAAAATCACATCAAATGACAAAATGGTGGGCAATCACACAATACTGGGAATCGTGACCCAGCCAAGTTGACAGATATTTTGCGGGGGGGGACACAGTTCAACCCACGACAATGCTCAGTGTAATCAATCACACTTACCAGAGTATTTAAAATTATAAAGACTGACAATACTAAGTGTTGACAAAGATATGGAACTGTTGAAGCTCTCATACGTTGCTGGTATGTTACAACCACTTTGAAATTTGGAAATTGGTTTGATGGGGTTTTGATCCAGCAATCCCACTCCTAGGTATTTACCCACATGAAAACATACTTTCATAGAAAGACTTGTACTCAGATGTTCACAGTTTTATTAAATAACCAAAAACTGGAAACTACTCATATGTCCATCAACAATAGATGGATGACTAAATCGTGGGTCTATCCATACAATGGAATACCACTCCACAATAAAAAGGAATAAACTACCGACACTCATAACATGGATGACTTAAAAATACTTCAGTGAGAAAAAAAGACATAAAAGAGTACATGCTGTATGAGTTTGCTGATTTGAAATTCTAGAAAAGGGAAATTGAATCAGCAGTTACAGAGAGCAGATCAGTGGTAGCTTGAGGCAGGTGAAGGTTGACTGGGAAGAGACACGAGGGAACTTTATGAGTTGATGGAAAAGTTGCATGTTCTTGACTGTGGGCGGTGGTTACATGGGTGGACACAGCTGTCAAAATTTATCAAGCAATACACTTAGAATGGATAACTTTATTGTATTATACCTCTATCAAGTTGATTAAAAAAAAAAGTAAATGCTGGAGGAAGACAGCAAAAACCCAATGCTTTGCTGGAACTTCAAAAGCAATAAAACAATTGAACAATAAACAAAAAACTACAGTGAGATGCAATTTTTCACTTGTCAGATTGTCCAAAACTCTAAAAGTTTAATAACACATGGTGTTGGCATGGCTGTGAGGAAACAAAGACTTTCAATTACTGATAATGGGAATGTAAACTGTATAATCCCAAAGAGGGCATTCTGGCAATAAAAACAAATTACAAATGCTTTGACCCAGCAATTCCTCTTCTAGGATTTTATCCCACAAATCCACTCAAGCACAGGTGAAATAATGTATGTTAGAGATTATTCATTGCAACATTGTTTGAAATAGCAAAACACCAGAAATAATCTAAGTGTCCCTCAACACAGGACAAGTTAAACAAATTGATACACCCATGCAACGGAATACTGTGTGGGTGTTGCGAATGGTTAACCACAACAACTAGTGGATAGGTTGTGGTTCAAACCCGCCCAGAGACTCCTTGGAAGACAGGCCTGGCAATCTGCTTCCAAAAGGTCACAGCCTTGAAAACCCTATGGAGCAGTTCTACTCTGCATACATGGGGTCACCATAAGCCAGAACCGACTCCAACCAACTCAAGGGAAACTAACAACATTCCTGGGACTAGAGAGTTTGCTATCCCTTCCCCAATGACGTAAGGTTTTTGCTTTGTCTGCGGTAACGTCCTCCTGGAAAGTGGGTGGTGTGTCCTTCCTGTCCTCCAAACAGCAGTCATTCGCCTCTTGCATGTCTGTGCCACCAGGGGGCTCTCTCCAGGCTCCTGCTGTGTCTCCCGTCTCCCTGATGCACACCCAGAGAAGGCTTGTGGAAAAGTGCGTAGTAATGAGTGCAAACTCCCTCCCGCCCGCCTCGAGCTCTGTCAAAGGCAAAACGTTCCTACCCTGTCTCTCCTTGGAGAGGGAGCTTGTCACGCTTTGAATTCCATTCTCTTGGTTGCCTTATGATCTCAGCTCTCTGATGGGTTTAAGAAATCATGGTTTTGCAGATTATCTGGCTTTTTCTTGTTAGAATGGAGTGAGTTACTTTTGTGCCATTCAACATCCTAAAAAGAAGTTGAAGCATGCTACTTCATTTTTTTTAATTGTGGTAAAATACATGTAACAATAATCAAAGTGCCCTCTCAATGACTTCTACTCCCCTCTAGGACAAAGTCCATGGCTTATACATTGTCTCATGGTTTTTCTCATTTCCCCATAGTTTGGGTTGTGCTTGGTGTCACTTGTGTAGCTGACATTTATTGGCCTTTACTGTGTTCCAGGCACTGTTCTATGAAGTTCCTGGGTTGCGCAAATGGTTAAGCAGTCAACTACTGGCTAAAAGGTTGGCGGTTCAAATCCATCCAGAGGCTCCTCAGAAGACAGGTCTGGCTGCCTGCTTCTGAAAGGCCACAGCCTCGAAAACCCTATGGAGCAGTTCTACTTTGCACACGTGGTTGCCATGAGATGGAATCAATCTGACAGCAACTAACAACAACAAAGAGTAGGGAAAGTCTACATCCTCAAGAGATGCATCTTGGAAGAACTACAACCAGGATGCTCCTTAGGAACAAGGATGGTGAGACGACATCTCACATATTTTGTACACGTTATCAGGAGGCACCAGTCCCTGGAGGACATCATGCTACATAGAGGGTCAGTGAAAAAGAGGAAGACCCTCAATGAGATGGATTGGCAGAGTGGCTGCAACAATGGGCTCAAGCGTAACAACGATCATGAGGATGGCGCAGGACCTGGCAGTGTTTCGTTCTGTCGTACGTAGGGTCGCTATGAGCCAGAACCGACTTGACGGCGCCTAACAACAACCCATCTTCAAGACGTAGCGTTGTGTGAACAAATTCGCAGAATTGCAGGACACTGTGTTTGCTGTGTTGTCATTTGTTGTGTAAACACACACACACAGAGGATACATATGTATTTGGATTTTCTTATATATGCATGTGATCATTAAGGTTGTGAGTCAACTTGGTTGCGCCACGGTTCTCAGTGATTTGGCAGTTATGATGTATTTTGTCAGTCATATAATAATGTGATCACTTCCACGAAGGGATTTGCTGTGAGTAGCCAATCAGTTGGAAGGGAGTTTCCCTTGGGGTGTAGCCTGCATCCAATATAGGCGGAATTTCCGGCAAGGCTTTCGGGTTTTTGCTTACTCTGGATCCTGCAGCTGGCACCTGTTCATCTGACCTTCAGTTCTTGGGATTTGAGCTAGCAGCCGATCTACCGATCTTGGGTTCACCAGCCCCTGCAGCTATATGAGTCAGGAGAAGACTTCAGCCTGACCCACGAACTTAGGATTTCCCAAACTCTACAGCTGCATGAGCCACTTCCTTGATATGAATCTCTCTCTCTCTCTGTATGTATATGTATGCATGTACAGATAGAAATATATATATATATATATGTACGTTGTTGCGGTTGTTAGGTGCCGTTGAGTAGGATCCAACCCATAGCGGCCACATGCACAACAGAATGAAACACCGCCAGGTCCTGCACCAACCTTAAAATCATTGTTATGCTTGAGCTCATTGTTGCAGCCACTGCGTCAATCCACCTCGTTGAGGATCTGCCTCTTTTCCACTGACCCTGTACTGTGCTAAGCATGACGTCCTTTGTCAAGGACTGATCCCTCCTGGCAACACGTCCAAAGTATGGAAGATGCAGTCTCGCCATCCTTGCTTCTAAGGAGCATTCTGGTTGTACTTCTTCCAAGACAGATTTGTTCATTCTTTTGGCAGTCCACAGTATATTCCATATTCTTTGCCAACACCACAGTTCAAAGGTGTCAATTCTTCTTCAGTCTTCCTTATTCATTGTCCAGCTTTCACATGCATATGATGCGATTGAAAATACCATGGCATGGATTGGGGCACCTTGGTCTTCAAAGTGACATCTTTGCTTTTCAACACTTTAAAGAGGCCCTTTGCAGCAGATTTACCCAATGCAATGCGTCTTTTAGTTTCTTGACTGCTGCTTCCATGGCTGTTGATTGTGGATCCAAGTAAAATGAAATCCTTGACAACTTCAATCTTTTCTCCATTTATCATGATGTTGCTCATTGGTCCAGTTGTGAGGATTTTTGTTTTCTTTATATGTTGAGGTGCAATCCATACTGAAGGCTGTGGTCTTTGATCTTCATTAGTAAGTGCTTCAAGTCCTCTTCACTTTCAGCAAGCAAGGTTGTGTCACCTGCATAACGCAGGTTGTTAATGAGTCTTCCTCCAATCCTGCTGTCCCGTTCTTCATATAGCCCAGCTTCTTGGATTATTTGCTCAGCATACGGATCGAATAGGCATGGTGAAAGGATACAACCCTGATGTATACCTTTCCTGACTTTAAACCCATCAGTATCCCCTTGTTCTGTCCAAACAACTGCCTCCTGATCTATGTAAAGGTTCCTCATGAGCACAATTAAGTGTTCTGGAATTCCCATTCTTCGCAATGTTATCTATAATTTGTTATGAACCACACAGTCAAATGCCTTTACATAGTCAATAAAACACAGGTAAACATCCTTCTGGTATTCTCTGCTTTCAGCCAGGATCCATCTGACATCAGCAATGATATCCCTGGTTCCACGTCCTCTTCCGAAACTGGCCTGAATTTCTGGCAGTTCCCTGTCGATATACTGCTACAGCGGTTTTTGAATGATCTTCAGCAAAATTTTGCTTGCGTATGATATTGTTCTATAATTTCCACATTCAGTTGGATCACCTTTCTTGGGAATAGGCATAAATATGGGTCTCTTCCAGTCAGTTGGCCAGGAAGCTGTCTTCCATATCTCTTGGCATAGACGAGTGAGCACCTCCAGCGCTACATCCATTTGTTGAACCATCTCAATTGATATTCCGTCAATTCCTGGAGCCTTGTTTTCTGCCAATGCCTTCAGAGTCCCTTGGACTTCTTCCTTCAGTACCATCAGTTCCTGATCATATGCCACCTCTTGAAATGGTTGAACATCGACGAATTCTTTTTGGTATGAGTCTGTGTATTCCTTCCATCTTCTTTTGATGCTTCCTGCGTCGTTTAATATTTTCCCCATAGAATCCTTCATTATTGCAACTCAAGGTTTGAATTTTTTCTTCAGCTCTTTTAGCTCGAGAAACACCGAGAGTGTCCTTCCCTTTTGGTTTTCTATCTCCAGTTCTTTGCACGTCATTTTAATACTTTACTTTTCTTGCGCCACCATTTGAAATCTTCTGTTCAGTTTACTTCATCATTTCTTCCTTATACTTACATATACAGAGTGTTATGGATTGAAATGTATCCCCAAAAAATGTGTGTCAACTTGGCTATGCCATGTTTCCCAGTATTGTGCGACCGTCCAACATTTTGTGAGCTGATGTGATTTTCCTATGTGTTGTAAATCCTGCCTCTATGGTGTTGAGACAGGATTAGAGGCAGTTATGTTAATTCGGCAGGACTCAATCTATAAGATTAGGTTGTGTCTTAAATCGGCCTCTCTTGAGATATAAAAGAGAGAAGTGTGCAGAGAGACAAAGAGACCTCATACCACCTAGAAACAAGAGCCAGGAGAACAGTGTGTCGTTTGGACCTGGGGTCCCTGTGCTGAGAAGCTCCTAGACTAGGGGAAGACTGATGACAAGAACCTTCCTCCAGGGCCAACAGTGTGAGAAAGCCATCCCCTGGAGCTGGCATCCTGAATTTGGACTTCTAGCCTCCTAGATTGCGAAAGAATAAATTTCTCTGTTAAAGCCATCTACTTGTGGTATTTGTGTTATGGCAGCACTAGATGACTAAGACAGAGAGAAGCACTTCACTCGTTTAGCATTTCCAAAGAACCCAGCCTAAGACAATGGATTAAAAAAAAAAACTTCTCGGAGAATAACAAAGAAACTAATAGCAGGGGGTACTTGTTTGGAGGAAGGTGTGCGAAGTGTCTGGATGGGGTCAGGAATGTGAGAGATCATTTTCTTTGTGCCTTTTTAATCTTTAAAAAATTTTTGAGCCATGTGAATGTATTAGCTATTTAAAAATTAAATAATTATTTTAAAATAACACCAAACCAACAAAAAAACCCAGTGCCGTCGAGTTGATTCCGACTCATAGCGACCCTAGAGGACAGAGTAAAGCTGCCCCATAGAGTTTCCAAAAAAACACCAATATTAATATATATTAACACATCAACATAGCATAAACATTTTAAAAGTACTATTCACCAGGTTGTCTTGAGGAAAAAAAATAATATATAGGCAATGTTGAGTCCAATACAGTGACACATACAACACCCGATAATGGCCACTATTTTTGTCCCCTCCCCAAATCCCTGCCCACATCCCTCTCATACTTTAGGTTCCAGTTCCCCAGATTGAAAGTGCCCACATGCCTCTTCCGCCTGTACCCTTGCAGGGGCCTTCCCCTCTGGCCGACTATCTTTCCCCTCCTCTTCTCTCATGGCCCACTTAGCCTCAAGTCTCAGGCATCACCTCCTCCAGGAAGACTCCTGTGATTGACATAACCCTCATGCTCCCTTCCTCCATGGCAGTCCTCACCCTTTGTGGACTCCAAGGTTTGCTTAATCCTCCATAGCCCAGGGTCCTTGAGCCTATGCACTCCTTTCCCCTGTAGTGTTGCCCTGGCCAAGAAATGAACTCTCTCCCACACCCTCCTCACCCCATGTTGGTTGGGTAGGTCCTGTCCTCCACCCACACCAAACCAAAACTAAACCCATTGCCTTCGAGTCGATCCCCTGTAGGACAGAGCAGAACTGCCCCATAGGGATTGCAAGGAGCAGCTAGCAGATTCAAACTGTTGACCTTTTTTTTGTGTAGCAGCCAAACGCTTAACCGCTGTGCCACCACCCACACAAATATCCAGAAAAGTTTCAGTTTCCCGTAAATGTTACGTTGCTCTTCTCAAACCCACAGAGAAACTCAGCAGTTTCAGTTTCCCCTAGGTTTTGATCTCATCATTCCTGTCTCCCCTGGCTCAGCCTGGAGGGGTAAGTGCTATCTTCTGGCAAAGGCACGGCAAAGGCACGGCTGTCATGGTGAGGATCTGCGGGGCTTCCTGTTAACGCTGTGCCTGCTGTGTGCAATAGGGATGACGGAATACATGAATCGCTCACTCACGCGGTTCATGGTCCCTCAGGGAAGGCAGGCACAAACATTAGGAACACCTAGGGACCAAGCACTGCCATCCCCACGGGACCTCAAGGGGCATGGGAGTGTGGCTGCTGGGGATTGGAGGGAAGACTTAGTCCCAGCTGAAAGGGGCCAGTAAGGGTTAGAGGGCACAGACAACCCCAGCTGGAAAGTTTCAGGGCCCGGAAACACCTGTAGATGTTCCAGGCTTGGGGAGAGGGCGCCCTAGAGCTAAAGCCTGAATCCCCATGGCTGTGAGGTCTGCGCTGGGCCTTAGGGAGGTGCCTCAGGCACTGTGGAGACACACAGGAGGAGGGAAAACGCAGTGCCAGGCAATGGCTGGAGCAGAGGGGCAAGCTGGACCAGCCTGACCTGGACAAAGAGGGAGCACGCCCTGGGAGGGCCAGGCCTGATTCCAGAGGACAAGCTGAGCTTGTTCCTCAAAGGAGACACTCATTTAGCTCTGATTTTTGTCTGTTTTTTTCCGTAACACTCTCCAGGAAGTAAGCTTCATTTCTCAGGACTAGAGAAGTCGGAGGCCCATCTCTGGGGCCTCTGGGGCTGGGGCACTGAAGAGAAACCCACTGGGCCCCTGGGGCCAGGCCTCAACGTCTATCTGTGTGCACCCCTTCAGCCAGTGGAGAAACAAGCAGTGACCCTGGGTGGCCCAGGAGAGGATGATTGCAGCCCAGCCCCTCTCCTTAAGGTGATGAGCCCCCCGCCCTACCCCTCATTAGGTCCAGGTGTTTGGGGGCCCAGTTTTGACCTGCCCATGCCCCTCTCTCCTAGTAAACCTGTACCTCCACCATAAAGAGGGATAACAGAGTGACCCCCTGTCCCACCCTCCTGCCTGTGGGAGGAGTCAACACTTGGAGTCACTCAGCAAAGAAGGGCACAGCAGGGGTATCTGGACCCCCGTGGCCCTGGCCCAGCAGTAGGGGCATTGCCTCATGGACCCTCCTAGGCTACTCCCACTACATCCAGTCTCCACTCCTTCTCTCTTCTGATTGTAAACACATTTATTTCTTTTGGAGGTTTTCTGATTGTAAACACATTTATTTCTTTTGGAGGTTTTCAGGCCTCTGGCTAGAAGCACGGGAACAGCAGGGCTTCCCTTCATGCTGCCCTGGGTCCCGGCCCATCACGCATGCAAGACGGCCGGTACATGAATCAGGTTATCCTCAGGAGCAGGGCCAGGGGAGGAGCAGGCCCTGCTCTCTCCCATCCCCACCCTCCAACTAGCCTGGGCCTGGGCTGCACCCAGGAAGGCGGGCCCAGCCCGGATCCCCAGGTGCCTCCGCTGTAGTGAGTGCTTCTCGGTGGCTGCCTGGCTTCTCCCTCCCCCAACCCTTTCTGCACCCCTCCTTCTGAGCTCCCCCAGCATTCCGAGCCTGAGCCACACAGTCTGGCCCCTCGCTCAAGGCTAAAGCAGCTGCTGCCAGGCTGTTTCTGTGGTCCTGGCTTCCCAGCCAGGTAGGCAGCAGAGCAGGGCAGGCCCATCCACACTATGTACCCAGCTCAGGGGATGGGCAAAGGCTTGTCCAGGGAACCAGTGTTGCAGGCGAGAAGGGCAAGACAGCCTGGTTTGGCCTCTCTCGGCCTCCGCTGTCTGCCAGCCTCTGTCCATTGGCCCCAGCTGGGCCTGAAATGCCAGAGAGCCTCAATTCTCCAAGGTGCATCAACAGTGCTGCCTCCTCCTCCAAGAGGCCTTCCTGGCTTGGCACCAAGCTCGAGGCTGGGCTACAGGTGGTCAGCTGAGGCTGCTGCTACTTCAGGGCCCTGAGGACAGCCTCCAGCTTCATGGCCACGGCCAGGTCACCCTTCACCTTCAGCCGCCCGCTCATGTAGGCCCCCAGGGGCCGTAGCTCCCTACAAAGCAGGGCCCGCAGGTCCGCCTCGGTCATCTCCACCAGCACGTCAGGGATGCCATCAGGCACCCCACGTCCCACTCTCCCTCGCCCTGTTGGGGAAAGAAAACGGAGTGTTAGTGGGGTGATTACAGGGATGGGGGAGGGGTGCTGCTGAATTCCCCTGCTGACCTATTCTGTAAAATGGATCTTATCCGCAATACAAAAAGCCTTCCCTCCATCTGTTTCAGAACTGCTGGACTGCAGGGTTATCACGTCCTACCGGGAGAGGAGAAACCCTGGTGCCAAAGATGTTAAGTGCTACGGCTGCTAACCAAAGGCTCGGCAGTTCGAATCTGCCAGGCGCTCCTTAGAAACTCTAGGGGGCAGTTCTACTCTGTCCTATAGGGTCGCTACGAGTCGGAATTGACTTGACAGCACTGGGTTTGGTTTTTGTTTTGGACTGGGAGAGGTGGAAAGCAGTGGTTGGAGTTGAGGTGCTAACACCCTGGGTTTCAGTCCTATTGGCTGTGTGGCCGCTCAGAGCCTCAGTTTCCTGATCTGTGAAACGGGGATGATAGCAATCCCTAAATCATAGAATCAGGTGCAATAACACACAAGAAGTGCTTCACACAGTGCCTGCGACACAGTAGGGCCACAACACACGCAGGCTCTTGGTGTGGGACGCCTGGCCCTCTGAGCTGTACTGCCAATGGTGGGGGGCCGAGCCTGGACAATCATTGTCGGAAAATGGCATCTGAGCCCCAGACTGCCATTTGAGTTCACCCGAAACTGCTGGCAGGAGTAGGAGACAGTCTGAAAGAGGACCACTGGGGGTGGGGGGACCTACAAGCAACCTGGGTAGGAAAGAAGGGCAGGCAGGCTGTCGCACCTGTGGTGAGGTCCAGGAAGTAAATGTTCTGGGTGCCACTGGGCATGATGACATTGAACTGGTAGCAGGCTCCGACCTGGCTGACCAAGGCCTCAGACAGGAAGGGCTGCAGAGCAGTCAGCAGCTCCTCAGCCACAGGCTGCTTCAGGCTGGGCCCAGCGCTGACATTGGGGGCAGGCAGCTCAACTTCACTCACCATCTCCAAGGTGTCTGCTGGGGAGGGAGGCAGAGAGGAGGGAGCAAAGGTCAGTGTGCTGCCAAGGCCAGGGCACTGTGGCCTCAGTACCTGTGTGCGGCAGTTCCCCTCATAGCCCTTTCAGGCCTCTATCAACTTCCTTCTCTGCTAAGAAGCACCCCCTGGGTTCCAGCCCTAATCCCCCAGCCAGCTCAACCTACTCCAGCTTTGAGTATAAGACTCGTTTCCCAGCTTCCCTCTGGGCCCTGTTGCCTCCTTCCCATGGGGGTTCCCAAAGGCCTCCACACTCCCAGACACCTGGACTCTACTCACTGCCTTAGCTCTGGTCAGCTCTAGCATCAGGGCTGCTTGAACAGCTGTGCAGGCTGTGCCCTGCACAAGTGTGCCTGGTTAAGGAAGAACGTGGCCAAGTGCAGCCTGAGCTGTGCTCTGCTTGCCAAGCTGAGTGCTCTGGTGCAGGGCCCCATATGCCCAAACTAGATGCCTTTTTCTGTCTCCATCAAAGGTGCTGTATGAGCTAGAGAAGCCCTGGCTAGCACCAACCTCCCACAAAACACCCTTCTCCCCACAAAAAGTCTCCATTTCCTCTCTCAGCCCAGGTACATGAAGAGCGGCCTCCTCTCCCCTACCATCCTCGCAGGGCTCCTCACCTGGCCCCGGGGGCAGGGCACCTCCTGCCACTGAGGACATGCCTCCTCCCAGGAAGTGAAGGGCCAGCTGCTGGAGGGTGCTGTCCAGGCTGGACCCGGCCGGGCTGTCCTGGGGCGGCTGGAGCACAGCCTCGACTGCCAGCTCCACGCGGTCCACCTCCAGCCCCCAGGCCCTGGTCACGTCGTTGATCTCCAGCTGGAGGGCAGTGTGGGGAGAAACGGGATGCATTCAGCACACCTTCCCTGAGCGCCTCCTTTGGGCAGGATAGTAGGGACAGGTGGGGGCATAGAGGTGGGTGAGGCCCCACGCCTGCCTTCAGAGAGCTCCCAGCCTGGGAACGCAGGCGGAAGTCAACTACAACCTAGCTGTGGTAAGTCCTAGACAGCAGGGAGGTGTAGGTTCCCAGGAGAGGGGCCTGGCAGGGCTGGAGGGCCACGGAGGCCTGGGGCAGGAGGGGGGAATGATGCCAAGAAGAGTAGGAATTATTCAGTGAAAGGGGCATAAGGGGATGGAGAACCCTTCCAGGCAATGGGAGCAGCATGTGCAAAAGCCAAGACAGGAGAACCTGGCATGTTCTAGAACTGTGAGTAACCACAGTTCCATTGAGCTGGGCCCTCAAGTGAGGGCTGGGGGGCTGGAGAGAGCTGAGGGTGAGAGGCAGGGCTGTGCCCGCTGACTTGGACTTATTCTCAGGCAACAAGGAGTCTCAGGAGTTTAAGCAGGGAGGCTGCCGTGTGAATGCTGGACTGGAGGGGCTGAGGGTGCAGACTGAGAGACCAGGTGAGATACCACTTCAAGTGACAGGTAAGAAATAATGATCTGTATCTGGCAGAGTGGTGGCTGTGAAGCCAAGATAAACCCAGGGAGGAACAAACTCTGTTAACTACTTTAAGCCACAGCAAGATATGAGAGAAATGGAACCACTAGGCTCATCGGCTGTCTGGATGTGGGATGGGGGGCGAGTAGGGGGAGTTAGGGCCATCCAGCTTCTGGCTGGGTTCCTGCGTCCCTGGGAGAGGACTGAGTGGTACCCACTGGGCTATCAAGAGGGAGGCTGCCATGATGTCGGCCAGAGGTTTCTCAAGGGGCGGGGGGGTGGGGTGGCAGGGTGGAGATGTAAGGGGAGATATGGAGGCCTTCCAAGGGAAAGGGGAGAGAGGGCGTGAGAGCTGGAGGGGACCAGGCAAAGGGAGAGCAGGAAAGGGAGAAGGAGGGACCTGAGCCCTGGCCAGAGAAGCTGGGGCCCAGAGCACTGCCTGGTACAGGGACAAGCCTCACACACAGGAAGTGGGACCAGTAATGAGGCAAGAGAAACAGCACAGATGTAGATGCATTTGAAGGGCTCTTAGAGGCAAGTCAAACCATTTCCGTTTCCTCCCTCCAAAATAAAGCCTGCCCTCCTGCAACAAAGATGTAAAGCTGAGGTACACTGGGCAGGCAAGAGGTCTTTTTTAAACTATAAAATGCTTGGGAGAGCTATTATTACTATCATGGGTATGATTTTCTGGAGAATTCTGCCTGGCTGGTTGTTTGCCAGTTTACTTCCTGAAAGCACTGGGACCTCCACCCCCCGTCCTGTCCTATAATCCTAAGTCCCGTGGAGAGAGCAGAGCCGAAGGGGATGAGGGGACCTTCATCCACATTACCCAGTCAGACCTGGGAGGGGGCACAAGCGGCCATGCCGTTGTGTGTGCAGGTCCTTCTACCCCAGCTTGTTGCAGAAGGGATTTAAGGTAGCTTATTTCGGCGTAGATAAATTCTCTTACACACGAGAAGTGGCAGGAATAGGGTCCAGATATACCCAGGCCCCTTTGTTCTGTTCAGAACAAGGGAAAAAAAAAAAAAATGTACAAGCCTAGGAGGCTGCATTGTGGAGCAGGGAATTTCCCACCTGTCCTTTTACCCACCTGTGAGTGAGGTGAGTCAGGCCCAGGTAATGGGGACTGCAGGGGAACCCTGAGGCAACCACTGGGCCCGGTAGAGCAATGTTGGGGAAAACCTCAGCAGTGAGAAGCAGGCCCCAGGAATTTCCATTTAGGCCACTTCCCCCTCTAAGGGCCCGTTCACTTCTCAGGAGCGTGTCTGCCCGAGATCACATGCTCTGTGCGCACCTTCCATTCCTCAACATACAGTCCCACTGACTCCTCAAAGGATGGTACACTCACTGGCCATACAGTAAACTGAGGCCCAGAACAATATGGTGCTTTGTGCAAAGTGATCCAGGGAGGAGGGGGTGCTGGGCTGCCTACCAGGAGCTGGTCGCTGATCTTGAGCTTCTCCAGCTGGATCTCCCGCAATGGCCTCTTGAGCAGGGCCTTGGTCATGGCGTTCTGGGCTGTCATGCGCGCGGCTGTGTTCAGGTCCTTCACAGTCATCACCGACAGCATTGGGTCCCAGATGCGGAACTGGACATCAGCCCCTACAGACAGCACAGCCCCGTCCTTAGACGCCAGCTGTTGGACAAGGCCGTGAAAGAGGAGACAGTCAAGGGCTGGGCCAAGAGGCTGGGGCTGCAGGGACGTCAGGCCCCTGGGGCCACCTGCCTGACCCACCCACCTGGCAGCTAGCTCCTCAAAGGCAAAATGGGATCCCCAATTGCATGGGGTTAGGTGTATGCAGCCAGGGTGCCTTCCCAAGCTCCATCCTCATTTCTCTGGTTTGTTCTTCCTCCCCCACCCAGAAGGTTACTCCTAAGCCCAGGGCCTGGTGCTCACAGTCCACTGTGCAGGCCGCCATGCCCTCTGTCCAGAGGAGCTGAGAAGCCCCTCACCTTGCAGGGAGGGACGTTGAAGGCTCTCGTCCTCAGATCCACTCTCTGAAAGGAGTCAATGAAGGGCAGGAGCAGGACCATGCCAGGCCCCTGGGGGGTGCGGATCCGGCCCAGCCGGAACACGATCATCCGCTCATAGGTGGGCACAATCTGTCCACGATAGCAAGGCAAAGGGGTGAAAGTGGTGAACCTAGGACGGCCAATGACTTCTGCCCAGGTTCCTCCCTCACCCTCTCCCCCCGCCTTGGTCAGAGTTAGGCATCCTTAACTGTTTTTTAGATGAGAAAACCAAAAGCTCAGGGATGTTAAATGACTTGCTCAAAAAATCACACAGCCATTAAGTAAACTAGGCAGGATTTGAATTCAGTCTTGAATGACTCCAAAGGGCATACTCTCAACCACCACACTGTATTGACTTGAACCTCAGAGAAATATTTCACCACTGTGTTCTGAAACTAGACGTGACTCATATCAGAAAACTGTCTACCCTCAGACTAGTTAGGGGGAAGGCTGGAATGCTCTACCAGAACCCTAGAGCCAAGGTCTTTGCCAGCTTCTGGCCCCTGGAGCTTCAAAGAGCAGATATGTCCACACTGAGAAACAGAGGTCTAGAGATGCAAAGTGACTTTCCCATAGGCACACAGCATTTGTTTCGGTGGCAGTTTTAGGACTAGGATCTTGAGCTTTCTAAGGACTGTCTTCTAGACCACACCAAGCCCAGAAGCTTTCTCACAAAGCTGATGGTTGCCTAGGGCCCCATGAAGGGCAAGGCTGGCCCCGGCTTCCAGCCTCATTGCAGCTTCCTGGTTGATCTTCAACTTGTTAGTTGCCGTTAAGTCAGTTCTGACTCACGATGCCTTATATATAACAGAATAAAACGCTGCCCAGTCCTGTGCCACCTTCACGATCATTGGTATGTCTGAGTCCATTGTTACACCTGTATTGTTCATCCTTTTCCTCACTATACCACCCCTTGTTAAAAACCAGGCCTGAATTCCTCTTACTCATTACTTGCTGGGCCAAGTTGCTTTCATTTCTAATTTAGCCTGACCCAGAGGGTGTAATATTTAGCCAAAATATCTGTGTGCATCTTCAAGCCAGCGTTCAGGTTCCAGGACTTGGGGGTTTCGGGAGACTTATTCTACCACTTGAAGATCAAAGACCATAGCCTTCAGTATGGATTACACCTCGACATAAAGAAAACAAAAATCCTTACAACTGGACCAATGAGCAACATCATGATAAACGGAGAAAAGACTGAAGTTGTCAAGGATTTCATTTTACTTGGATCCACAATCAACAGCCATGGAAGCAGCAGTCAAGGAATCAAAAGACACATTGCATTGGGTAAATCTGCTGCAAAGGACCTCTTTAAAGTGTTGAAGAGCAAAGATGTCACCCTGAAGACTAAGATGTGCCTGACCCACGCCATGGTATTTTCAATCGCATCATATGCATGTGAAAGCTGGACAATGAATAAGGAAGACTGAAGAACTGACGCCTTTGAATTGTGGTATTGGCAAAGAATATCGAATATTTCATGGACTGCCAAAAGAATAAACAAATCTGTCTTAGAAGAAGTACAACCACAATGCTCCTTAGAAGCCAAGGGTGGTGAGACTGTGTCTTACATACTTTGGACATGTTGTCAGGAGGGATCAGTCCCTGGAGAAGGACATCAT
Source organism: Loxodonta africana (assembly GCF_030014295.1). Taxonomy (NCBI): domain Eukaryota; kingdom Metazoa; phylum Chordata; class Mammalia; order Proboscidea; family Elephantidae; genus Loxodonta; species Loxodonta africana. The sequence continues at coordinate 41,937,090 of NC_087354.1, read as the reverse complement.
GCTGGGCAGAGTACAGGGTCAGTGGAAAAGAGGCAGACCCTCAACGAGGTGGACTGACACAGTGGCTGCAACAGTGGGCTCAAGCATAGCAACAACTGTGAGAATGGCTTAGGACCGGGCAGTGTTCCGTTCTGTTGCGCATAGGGTCGCTGTGGGTTGGAAACGACTCGACGGCACCTAACAACAACAAAACATTCTACCACTTACTGGGCGACTTTGGACAAGTCTGAGCCTCTGCTTTCTCATCTGGAAGATGGGCATGAACAATCCTTGCCCAGCTCATTTCACAGAGGTGGAATAATACACTGTTTAAGGAAAGGGGGCAGAAGATGAGGGATTCGCTCATCAATGGCAAAGCTCTCAGCACACCCCAACCGCCCTGACGCAGGCAGCCTTACCTTCAGGGCAAACCATCCAGAAATGGGGAAGGTAAGCAGCAGCAGCAAGAACCCCAGGAAGCTGATGAGACCGTGGCAGAGGCAGGAGGGCCAGCTCTGGGGCACATCTGGAGGGAGAGCAGAGGCAGTCAAGGAATGCCAATTGGTTCTGGCAGGACAGCAGGAAGTTGGTCAAGTGTATCTTTTGCCCACCTCCCCTTCAAAAGCTCGTTCCTTCTTTGGGCAGGTACTAGTTAGGGAGTGTTCACCTCCCACACTTCAAAACTAACCTGTTCTGAGTCCCGCTCCCACAAGGCCCTATGCTCTGCTAGGCACCAGCCATTGAATCTGACTATCCAATCCACGTGATGCTCTCCTTGGACTGAGCGGGGGTCAGTCTCCTTGTCTGATTTATGTTGCCTACTTATACCTGGAACCCAGGTGAGTTGAACTGAATGTAGCTGGCTTAACACACCCCTTCTCTCCCACCAGGAGTCCTTTTGAAGATAATGTCTTAGCTTAAAGGGATAAAGCATTACCGGAGAGATGAACAGGGGCTAAGATGTTCTTTTCCCGCTCACTATTGACTCGATGGCTGTGGGTTTTTTTGGTATTCCTCACCCCATTTAATGCCCTTGTTAGCTGCTAGGCAACCCCGTGCACAATAGAACTAAATGCTGTCCTGAAGCTCTGCTGAAACCTGTTCAGTATCATAGCAACATGCAAGCCTCCACCAACAGATGAGTGATGGCTGCACATGAGGTGCACTGGACAGGTATCGAACCCAGATCTTCCGCATGGAAGGCAAGCATTCTACCACCAGTGCGGGCTATCAAATGCATGCTTCACTTCGAGCAGCTCACGTGGGAGGCGGGGAACCAAGAAGAGGCTCATTTGAGCCAGAGGTCCTGGCCCCTAGAAGAGAACCAGGAGCCCCCGGATGAAGTGGAGCTGAGACGAGCCCAGATTCTGGGATGAGATTACTCTCTGCTCTTCCCTCCCTCCTAATTGTGACAGGAAACAGGCAGTTCTGCGTCATCCTTCCAGGAACCCCATATCCTCTGGGCTCTCCAAGTCCCAGGACACTAAGTTTCTGTTTCCTGCCTGGCTCTAACCCTGGAAGCCCCTGCAGAAAAGAAACCCTTGGATAAGGGCAGCTGTCAGTACAGGAGTGCCAGGGTTTGGTTGTCTTCCTGAGGGGTGTGGGATCTGGCCTGTGCGCTAAGATAACCATGGAAGGTTTTGGCACAAAAGAGGGTCAGAACAGACACAACAGACTGCTGAGGGTCTGCCTTTTTGGTCTGTGCATCTTTACCAAGAAATAAGGAGGTGCTCTATGAGGTGAAGATTTTTGCCATTTCTCTGCAGCCAAGTGTTCTTAGAACCGCTGGTAACCTCCTCTGCCTAGACCTCATTTTTTTTTCTCTCCTATGCAGATTAGCGTCTTGAAACATCTGCTCCGGCCTACAGGGCTGCTAGAGGGCTGCTAAGGGCCAGTATGGTGGGCAACGGCTTTGGAAGGTAAGAGAGCTGCGCCGGCTCCAGGACTGCAGCCCCAAGGTCCCACAGGGGGCGGATCGGCGCCAACACCCCAGCTCACGGTGCAATCTCCTCTCGGTCCCTCCTCTTGGATGGGAGGGCGCCTGGCCAGCCAGCTCCTGAGAGGGGGTGGAGTTCGGGCATAAGGGCGCCAGCAGGTTCCCCCCGGACCCGCAGTGCTGGGCGGCCACTCACCCGCCCCCGTCCCCACGCCGCCCCGTTCCGGGGACAAGCAGCCCTTCTGCGAGCTCAGGAAGCCGAAGCTCGACTGCTGGAAACGGTCAAAATCCCCCAGAGGCAGCGCCCGGTACCCGGACCTGCCGAGCATGACGCCTGACAGACGGCACTGGCCACGACCCGCGCGGCGGGCGCCTGACCAGCTGGGCCTGCACTGCCCCGCCCCTGCCGCGGGCTTGGGCTCAGCCGCTGCTTCCGGCTTCACCTGCGCGGCTACCAGCAGCGGCCAGGGCGCAGGAGGAGGAGGCAGGCCAGGCCCCGCTCCCGCAGCCGCACAGCGCCCCCTGCCCTCGGAGGACCGAACTGCGACCACGAGGCGGGAGGCTCTGTGCTCCTGGGAGCTGGCCAGGGGTTCCCTCTTCTCCTCACTCCTACCTGGCTTCAGAAAAGGCGCAAGAAAGGAAGCTGGGTTTTATAAGGTGGTTTTCAAGATTCCAATAGCCCCAGAATCAAGAAAATGCTGTTATCAGCCTTCTCCCTCTCTAAACTCATTGTTGACTTGTGAGCCCTGCTCTTGGTGAGCCCATGTGTTACAGAGAATTGCTCCATGGGGTTTTCTTGGCTGTAGTCTTTATGGAAGCAGATCACCGGTCCTTTCTTCTGAGGCACCGTTGGGTGGATTCAGACTTCCAAGCTTTAGGTTAGCAGTCAGTACAAACAATTTTGCACCACTTGGGGACCTCGGGCATATCGGAGTGGTTCCCTTATCTAGACTTAGAGTTTCTCCAGGCATGGCCAGCAAGATTCCTCTTCGCCTCCCGCAGTCCAGGAAGCCGGAGCAGAGGCGCAGTACTTATTTGTTGAATGAAGTCGTGACCACTGCCGCCCAAGGTGGGGCAAGCGAGAGGGCCTGAACTTTGGCACAAAAAGAGAAAAATTTCCTGTACAGACTCAGGGAGCTCTGCAGAGTTAGGAAGGAGGGGATAGCAAAGAGCTATGCCTACAGCAGGCTGTCCAGGGCATCACAGAAGTGAGACCCTCAGTCTTGCAGATCCTCAAACACCACACCCCTTGATCCAGGTACCCAGAGTTAACTTGCCTCTCCACAGCTTGAGAAAACCCAAAGCAAATGGTGGGTTTACTCTGAGAAGCCTTAACTCCCATCAGGGTGTTGGCTCTGGCTAGGAGGTTGTCTTCGAAAGGCAGCAAAGAAATCAATAAATTTTTTCTTGTCTTGGCCACATGCCTGTCTTCCCTCCCCAGGCACCTCAGCCCTTCAGCCCACTGCAGATGGCTGCCCACCATTGTTAGCTTTTCCTAGTTTGGTGCTCAGAGGGTGACCTGACGGTAGGTACCCTGGGGGTACTGACCAGGCTGGAAGGTAGGGAAGGCTCCTGAGGGTTCTCACGTTTTCTGGGCAAGTTGGGTCTCTCTCCACCATCCCCTTTCTATCCCCGCACACACCCCAGACTATAAGCTTTACAAGAACAAGGCCCTGTCACCGTCCTTTCTAGTCTGTTCTGAGTTGGAACTGAGCACAGAAATGGGTACACAGGGCTTGGCACAGCGGTTGGGTTGGTTTGACGTTTCAAGCCAGGGACACTGGCCCAGTGAGGCCCCCTGGAGACACCAGCTGAGGGTCTGGCATGCTTCTCCACTGGCCAAGACCTTGCCTGCTCTCTCCTTACCATCTTCATGCCTGCTCACTGGTTCCCACCAACACCATCACCTTCCTCAGACTCACTGGCCTTTCCAACTGTCATCCACCGCATCATCTTGTCCTGCTTATCTAGTCAATGCCTCCCTCCCAGTGTCTCTGACTCAGACCCCTCCTTGGCATTCCACAGCCACTGTCCTAGACCAGACCACAAGGCCCTAGGTTGTCAGAGTGACTATCACAACATGCATAGCTGATGGCTCTGTTCCCAGCTCTAAACCCTTCACTGATTCTCTGTCACCCACAGAACTGGTCCAATCTCCTTAGCTATGATCTTGCCCCAGCCCACTCCTCTGGCCTCGTTACTTATAAATACCCTATGAAATGAGAAAATAGACAAAACTAGTTTCCAAACAGGCTCTTCTGTTTCACACCTCCATGCCTTTGCACATACTGTTCTATCTGCTTCAAGTGTCCTCCCAATCCCTAAATATCTGGCAAATTCTCTCTGTTCTTCAAGACCCAGCGAGGGATCTCCTTTCCAGCCAGTCCCAACACTGCATAGAAGACTGTTCTCAAGCCTGCTCTTGGCTAGATCTGGGGTTCTTCAAAAGCAGGAGTCGTGTGTGGCTATTCTCTGCGTCCTGTCAAAATAAAAATCTGATCAATAAGTCAATTAGAGTTCAAAGGTTTTGTTGGGCAGAAAAAATCTGTTTGTGAACAGTGAGTACCCCTCCAAAGAGATGAGTTTGGCACCTTACAGTTTTGATCAGCTTCCAGGCAGTACAAATTGTTAGGGGACTTCCCAAAAGGGAAATTTAAAATGATCGGTTGTCCTTCGCTTAATTGGCAGGAGGTGGGCTATCTAAAAGTAGGGCTTTAGCTTGGATGGGTTTATCACGTTTGCGTGTCTGCATTCTACAGGCTAGTTAAGGCTTACTTAGTTATCTAAACTTTTTCCGGAGCTGTCTTTATCACGAGTTTTTAGTTTCTCGGAAAGGTTTAAAAGTTAAGTTTATTAGGTACAACCAAACACCTCATGGGATTAGTTTTATTGGTTCAAAGGTTTAGGGTCATTGTTTCGTGGGACAGTCCAGTCAACTGGCCTAATATTCTTTTTAGAGTTTCTGTTCTACCTCTTGGAAACCCTGGTGGTGTAGTGGTTAAGTGCTACCGCTGGTAACCAAAAGGTCAGCAGTTTGAATCCACCAGGTTCTCCTTGGAAACCCAGTGGGGTGGCTCTACTCTGTCCTATAGGGTCGCTATGAGTCGGAATTGGCCCAATGGTGACGGGTTTTTGTTCTACCTCTTGGAGCCCTGGTGGCGCAGTGGTTAAGAACAGTTTGCCAGTTAACCAAAAGGTCTGCCATTTGAATCCACCATCCACTCCTCAGACACCCTATGGGGCGGCTAGTTCTTCTCTGTCCTGTACGGTCACTACGAGTTGGAATCAACTCTATGGCAATGGCTTTGGTTTTTTGTTTTTGGTTCTACCTCTGTTTTTTAAAGTAGTGCCTGGGGTCTTCAAAGCTTGCTGGGGGCCATCCAAACTACAACAACTGGTCTCTATTCGCCTGGAGCAAGAGAAGAAGAAAAAGACCCAGGTATCACAAAAAAAAAAAAAAAAAAAAATTTTTTTTTTTTTTTTTTATCACAAAAGAAACTGAACTGCAGGTCTAATTGCCTCCATGAACTACTGCCTCCTTTGCCATGACACCAGAAGAACTGGATGGTACCTGGCTACCATTTTTGAATGTTTTGTTCAAGGATTCAATAGGTGGATCTGGATCAGCAAGGGAAAACATGTGAACAGAATTTCACATCCTTGTGAAATCCAGATTTACTGGACTCACTGAGAATGGAGGAACCCCCAACTCTATTGCCCTGAAAAAATATTTAAACCTTGACCTGAAACTGTCCCCTGAAGTCATCTTTAACCCAAACAGTTTAGTTCAATTACTAAAGAATGTTTGCCTTGAGCATTGTGCTCTTTTAGAGAATATCTGTGTGACGCAAATTGACCACAGTAACTCTAACGCATAGATGAGAAGCTTAGGGCACAGGGAGTCTAAGTTAACGGTGGTGTAGTAATTTGGGTAGAGATATGGAGAATGGTGAGACACACGTGAAGAATGTAACCGATAGAAATTGTTGAATGGGTGTATATTTTGCTGGGTATATTTTCACCCCACATAAAATAAATATTTTTTTAAAAAGAGTTAAGTTTAAAGGGGGGGCATTTAACAGCTGGAGGCTGGCACAGAGTTGTGCAGGGGTGAGCAGAATGAATGGATCAAAGGCAGGGGTGAAGGCTGTTTCTCTCCTTGTCAGCTCTGTTTCCTTCCCTTTCCCCAAGGCAGCGGCGCATCTGCTCCTCTCCTCCCCGCTCTGATCGCGTCTACAAAACCCACACTCTACCTCTCGTTCCTAGAACCGCCCCCGGCCCGTGTGTCACTTCCTCTCGGGAGGCGGGCCTCAGCGAGCGCCTCCCTTTTGGGCAACTCCGGCGACTCTGCTACTGGCGCGCGCCTTCCGTTCAGTTTCTCCTCCCTCTTAGCTCAGAATCGGGAATCGAAACTGCGCTGGGTTCCATGCAGCAAGAGCCCGCACCCGCCAGGTCTCCCGGGCCTCAGGAGGACCCCGCACTGCCCGACTCGCCCACTATGCCGCCCCCGGGGTCCCCCTCCGAGGGCCACCAGTCCAGCCTCAGCCCCAGCCGCAGCTCCAACCCCACGGAGGTACTGTTGGGTTTTGGGGTTATGGAGTTTGGGCTTTGTTAGTTTGCTCTGGTGGGGGATAGGGGCGGGTTGGGGGGGTGGGGAGGAGGGTGTAATGGGGAACCTGGCCAAGTACCTTGAAGAGTGGTACAAGGGAAAGATCAGACTCCCAGGTACCGACTCTCTTGGCAGGGGTCGGGGGTGGAGCAGTGGGGGAGAGTAGAAAGGGAACCAAGATGAGCTGGGGCAGCCTCTCTGAGCTGCAGTTTGTCCATTGAGCAGAGAGGAGAGCTGAGGGTCATAGGCGCCCCCCCCCCCCCCGCGCCCTGGGGCCTTGCCCCTTGTTCTTGCTTCAGCTGAAGGATCACAGATTAGCAGGGGACAGGGAGTAGCCCTGTGGCACTGGCCTGGAGCCAGGGGGCATGTCCCCAGGTTTGGGAAAGCTAAAATCTAAAGTTTCCAAATTGGAGGCGGGAAACTGTGGCCCAGACAGAAGTATCTTGGCCAAGGCCTCGTAGCTCAAGTTGTCTCTCCTCCAGGAAGCCTTCCAGATCCTTGTCTTGGAATACTCTCCCTGCCCTGCCAAGAGAAGGGGCATGTTAGGTCCTTCCCCAGGAAGATTTGCCTTAGCCTGTTCCATCTCAACACCCGCACCCCCCAAGGAGCTCTGTGAGGTCCCTTGCTCTGTGTTCTCCCAGGCCCTTTGCTCCTCTTCAAGAAAGCTCAAATGACGCTGTACTGCAGTAATTTTTATTATTATAACTAAGGTTGATATTAGTCTTATAATTTATAAGCCTGGTAGTCTTATAACTAAGATTAATATTTTAGACAATACTCATTAACATCTATTAAGGGCTTCTCAAGTGTTCGATACTGTGTTAAACATTTTATATGAGGTTTACGCTTAGGTCCTTAAGTGTGCCTACTTTCTAAACTGAAGGCAAGAATATGTCCTATTCATCCTTGTATCTCAGGGTGTGTCTGATGGAAAGTAGGTGGTCAGTGAATTGTGGCAGAGAGCAGGAAGGCCTGAGTAAATGGGGCCTGGGGTGCTGATAAGCCAGGGTTTTGCAACATTCAATGACTGATCAGGTGGCATGAAATATGAAGTCCCAGGAGCCCTGGACGGAGGGAAACCCCGGCCCACAGGGGTGGGTGGCCAGGAGGGTGAGGACCCCCGGGACTTCTCCAGACTTCATGCCCCTCTTTGCCCCCTAGCAAATCGCAGAGGAGGAATTCCAGTTTCTGCGCTGCCAGGACTGCAAGGCAGAAGCCAAGTGCCCCAAGCTGCTGCCTTGTCTACACACGCTTTGCTCAGGATGCCTGGAGGTGGCGGGTGTGCAGTGCCCCATCTGCCAGACGCCCAGGTCCCCGGGTGCTAACGCGCCGGCCCTGGATAACGTCTTCTTCGAGAGTCTGCAGCGGCGCCTGTCGATATACCGGCAGATTGTGAGCGTCTGTGCAGCCTGCACCCGCTGCAAAGAGCCCGCCGACTTCTGGTGTTTCGAGTGCGAGCAGCTCATCTGCACCAAGTGCTTTGAGGCGCACCAGTGGTTTGTGAAGCACGAGGCCCGACCCCTGGCGGATCTCCGCGGCCAGTCGGTGCATGAGTTCCTGGACTGCTCCCGGAGGTCCAACAACATCTTCTGCTCCAACTCCAAGCACCACACCCCTGAGCTGACTAGGTGAGCCGGCCCCCCCAGGGGAGTGCGGGCTGGAGGGTGGGGCAGAGACCCAAAGACGTCATGCAGCTGTGGGTAAGGACTTTGCAGAGTCTTAACAGATTCCCTAGTGGCGCAATGGTTAAGTGCTTGGCTGCTAAAGGTCAGCGGCTCCTTGGGGGAAAAGACCTGGCGATCTGTGACCTGCTCCCTCCCATAAAGATTCCCCCCGCCTCCCCTCCCCTCAAAAAAAAGAAAAAACAGACCCACTGCCTTCAAGTCAGGTTGCTTCCGACTCATCAGGACCCTTTGAAACCCTATGGAGCAGTTCTACTCTGTCCTGTACGGTCATTACAAATCCGAATCGGGTCTACTGCTCGCAACACCACCACCACCAGGGCCTTAGCTCCAGCTGTGGCCTGTGGACCGGCAGCATCTGCAGAGTTGACCATAACTGATGCTACCAATCCCCACCTTGGTGAATACTATGAGTTTCAGATTCCCTCTTTTTATAAATAATGCTCGGCAATCATCTATGCAGTCCTATGCAAGAATTTCTTTAGGACAAAATTTGAGAAGTGCCCTTGCTGTAAAACGAAAAATTTACGTTGTGATACATGTTACCAGACTGCCCTTTAGGAAGTCCTACAGTAGAATTTTCCGACTGCTTTGTATTCAGCTCAGTATATAGCTGGATTCTAGGATGAGACGCAGGGAGTTTCTTTCTGAAAAGTCAAACCTGTAACACCTGGCGGTGCTATATGGAAATGTCGGTATGAAAAAAATAATCGAACCCAGATATAATTTTTTTTTAAGTAGCATAAATTTTTAATGCAGTCTTTTAATAAATAATACATTTTATGATTCAAAACATTACAAATTTTAGAAAAATATAGACGGAGTGAAATCTTCATCCCACCCCTGCCTCTTGTCTGTCTCATTCCCACTATTCTCTCCCCACCACACATCCACTGGTAGTCATTGTTTTTAGTTTTGAATGTTGAATGTATCTTTCCAAAGTTTCTTTGTGAATGTATAAACAGATATGAGTATATAGTTTCATAAGGTCGGATTCCCCTTCTCCCCATTTAACCAAAAAGGTAGTATTGTTGTTAGGTGCCTGCGAGCCAGTTCCCAGGAATACATTGCTTGTATGAGATTCCCATGGGTACTAGTTCTTTGGGATCCTTTTGCGAAGAGATCGTATTCTCTGGCCATCCTGGACATACTCAGAACTGCACACCTGCTAAACTGAGTGTGGTTTGTTTCCACACCACCTGCAAAACCTCTCTGAGGGTCTGAGGGGATCGGGTTTCCTCCCAGGGAAACGTGGGAGATTATTGTTTTAATTTGCATTTCTTTGCTTGGTGACAAGGTTGAGTAGCTTTTCATATGCTTATTGGCCGTTTGTGTTTCTTCACTTCTGAATTGCCTGTTAGGTCCTTGGCACATTTGTTTTTAAGGAATTAGTCACTTTAATTCGTAAGAGCATGTTGTAGCGCAAATATTTTCCCCACGTTGACCTTTGGCATTTCCTTTACTATGTTATCTTGCGTTTAAAATAAATTTTTAGTTTTGTATACAGGTAGTCCCTGACTTACAACAACATTCGAGTTACAGTGAACCACACTTAGACGACTCTCCAGTTTTGGGTTTTTTTTTTTTTTAATATTACTATTTTAATGTAGTATAATTTAATATTACTATATATGACGTTGCACCGCATAATTTGCTGATGTTATCATTCTCAGATGTAATGTTTTCAACCCCCCCAAAACAAAAAAGATTGGCTTTATAAAGATACTGAAAATAAAAGGCAATAATGAAAACTAAAAAAAATGAGGTATTTGACTTACATCAGAACCAACTTACCACGGAGTGGTTGTCAGAGCAGAACCCTGTTGTAAATCGGGGACCACCTGTAGTCAAATCCCTCGCTCTCTTCCTTTAAGGTCTCTGGCTCTGATGCATCCTAGGCAAGATTTTTCCCCACGCCAATGTTAAAGATATTCTCTTACATTCTGATTACTTCATAATTTTGCTTTTATATTTAAATCTTTAATTCATATGGAATTTATTCTTGTGCATGGTATAAGGTAGGAATCTTAACTTTTTTTTCTCTGGATGGAAAGTCAATTCTCTCAGCATTATTTGTTGGATAGTCTACTCGGCTCATTGATCTAAAACGCCCTTTTTTTTTTTTTCCATGTACTAAATGCCCATGTAGTCGTGAGTGTGTTTCTGAATCTGTTCCGTGCCAGCGATCTGACTTTGTTGTCATTAGTTGCTGTCAAGTCTGCTCTGATTCATGGTGACCTTATGGATCGTTGGTATGTTCGAGTTCATTGCTGCAACTATTGTGTCAATTCACCTATTGAGGGTTTCCCTCATTTTCACTGGTCCTCTACTTTACCAAGGAGTCCCTGGGTGGGACAAATGTTAAATGCTTGGCACCTAACCAAAAGGGTGTGAGTTCAAACTCACTCAGAGGTACCTTGGAAGAAAGGCCTGGTGATTTGCTTCCAAAAAGTTACAGCCATGAAAACCCTATGGAGTGCAGTTTTACTCTGAGACACATGGGGTCCACGATTCCATGGCAATTGGTTATTGTTGTTGCTTCTGCTTTACCAAGCATGCTGTCCTTTTCTAGTGATTGATCTTTCCTAATGTGTCCAAAGTAAGCGAGTCAAAGTCTCACTATCCTTACGCCTAAGGGACATTCTTGTTGTAGTTCTTCTAAGACCAATTGGTTTACGCTTTTGGCAGTCCTCAGTGTGTTCAATATTCCTCACTAGCACCACAGTTTGAACACATCAGTTCTTCTTCTGTCTTGCTTTTTCATTATCCAACTTTTGCATGTGTACGAGGTGACTGAAAAGACCACAGCTTGGGTCAGGTGGCCCTTGGTCATCAAAGTAATATCTTTGCTTTTTAAAACTAAAGAGACCTTTTGCAGTAGATTTGCCCAATGCAGTATGCTGTTTGATTTCTTGACTGCTGCTTCCATGGACGTTAATTGTTGACCTAAGTAGGAGCCCTGGTGGTGCAGGGGTTAAAGTGCTCGGCTGCTAACTGAGAGATCAGTGGTTTGAACCCACCAGCCGCTCCACGGGAGGAAGATGTGGCAGTCTGCCTCTGCAAAGATTACAGCTTTGGAAACCCTACGGGGCAGTTCTCAAGTCATTGACAACCTCAGTTTCTTCTAGTGCCCTGACTATTCCTTCATGAATCCTTAACTGCTGTAAGAATTTCTGCAGCTTTATACTTGATGGGGCACATTCTCATTCTTTGCTCTTCAAAATTGTTTTTGCTTTTCTTTGATCTTAGAATTTTTGCAGTTTGAAAACTTACATATTCGTTGGGATTTTGATTGAAATTGCATTAAATCTGGGGAGAACTGACCCATCTCTTGCTGTTTCTTTCAGGTTTTATAGCTTTATTCACATAGGTTTTGAGCTTTTCTTAGTAAATTTATAGTATTTAGTTAATATTGTGAATGGGATCATTTTCCATTATAATTTCTAACTCCTTATTGCTAGCATTAATTTATGCATATTAATTTTATACCCAGCCATTTTATAGAGCTTTTTTATTAGTTCTAGTAAGTTTTTGTATTGATTCTTTTGGGTTTGCTAGGTAAACAATCATATTATCTACATATAATAAAAACTGTAGATGATATGATCGTTTACTCAGCAAACCCAAAGGAATCGACTCGATGGCACTGGGTTTGGTTTTTGGTATAATAAAAACTGTGGGGGTTTTTATTTCCAGTATTTTATATATTACCTCATTTTATATCTTGGTTTCATTGGCCAGAACTAACAGAACAATAGTGAATAATAGTGGTTTAAAAAGGCAACTTAACACGTTCCTACATTTAATAAGTAGCCCTGGTGGCGCAGTGGTGAAGAGCTTGGCTGCTAACCAAAAGGTGGGCAGTTCAAATCCACTGCCACTCCTTGGAAACCCTATGCAGCAGTTCTACTCTGTCCCGTAGGGTCGCTATATGTCGGAATCGACTTCACAGCAATGGGTTTGGGTTTTTTAAAAAATATGTATATTTAACGAGAAAGTTTATGTTGTTTTGTTAAGTGTGATGTTTGTTATTGACTCCCTTAGGTAATTTTTTTAAAAAATCACATTAAGAATGTTGCTTCCCATTCATGAAAAATCCCATTAAGAAAGTGTGTTCCTATTCCTGGTTTACTAAGGGTTCTGTTGCTGTTGTTGTTTTGTCTTACTTTTGACTCAGGAGCAGGTGTCCTTTTGGACTCTATGAAGGTGTCTTTTCACCTTTTAATATGATAAATCATATCAGTACGTTTCTTAATGTTGAACATTTTGAATTCTCAGGAGGAAAAATGCCATTTGGTCATGATATACTATTGTTTTAATTCATAGCTAGACTTGGAATAGACTCAATGACACCGGTTTTTTTTTTTTTTTTTGGTTTAGACTCCATTTAGTAATATTTTATTTAGGCCGTCATCTATATTCATAAATGTGATCGATTTTGTATGAATGTGTATGATTTCTTTGTCAAATTTTCTTACTCATTTTATACTAATCTTTTTAAATGAAATTGTAAGCTTTCCTTCTTTTTTGAACATGATAATATTGTATATAAATTGCTTAGCACAGTGCCTTGTTACTGTTGCGTGTCATTGAGTAGATTGCGACTTGTAGGGACCCTATATGGCAAAGTAGAGCTGCCTCATAGGGTTTTCTAGGCTGCAGTCTTTACAGGAGCAGATTTCGAGGTCTTTTCCCCTGTGGAGCTGCTGGTGGGTTTGAACTGCTGACCTTTTGGTTGGTAGCCGGTTGTTAACCCTTGTGCCTCCTCATTTTGCCTAGCATATATTGTTACTCAATAAATGTTAAAATCCTATTATATATTCTCTGCTTTAGAACAGTTTAAAGAACATAAGTTCTTTTCCCTTCAAACTTCAGAGAAGTTGCTTGAAAAACCATCTGGGACTGGTACCTTTTATGAGGATTAGATTTTTGAGAATCTTTTCAATTTTTTCCATGGTATTAATCTATTTTGGATCTTGAGTCATATTTTCTGGAAAATTTCCAGTTCATTCAGAGTTAGCTTTCTTAATTTAAAAAAAAAAAAAAAAACTCCTCTATACCTGTAATTACACCCCTTTTCTTATGTCTGTGCTCTGGTGGCACAGTAATGAAGCATTTGGCTGCTAACTGAAAAAAGGTCAGTGGTTTCAACCAGCCACTCATCAGGAGAAAGATGTGACAGTCAGCTTCCGTAAAGATTACAGACTTAGAAACCCTATGGGGCAGTTCTACATAGATGTGAGTAGGAATCGATTCGACAGCAACGGGCTTCGTTTGGTTTTTGATTTGTTATGTCTAATAGGAAACCCTGGTGGCGTAGTGGTTAAGTGGTATGGCTGCTAACCAAGAGGTCAGCAGTTCGAATCCACCAGGTGCTCCTTGGAAACTCTACCGGGCAGTTCTACTCTGTCCTGCAGGGTCGCTATGAGTCAGAATTGACTCGACGGCAGTGGGTTTATGTCTAATATTGTATATTTGTGTCTGGGAGCTCCTGGATAGTGCAGACAGTTAACAAGCTCAGCTGGTAACTGAAAGGTTAGAGGTTTGAGTTCATCCAAATGTGCCTGGGAAGAAAGGTCTGCCCATCTACTGAAAAATCAGCCATTGAATATCCTATAGAGAACAGTTCTGGCTGACATACATGGGGTCACCATGAGTTGGAGTTGACTCAGTGGCAACTGCTTATGTTTGTGTTTAACTTAGCTCTTAGTTTTTCCTCAGTTTGCTTACTGATATTAATGTTTTTCTTCTTTCTAATTAATCATTCTGTTTTTGTCATCATTATTTCTTTTATTTTTTTATCATTATTCTTTAATTGAATATTTAATTCAATTACTTGTGAACTTTATTGTTTAACAACAACAAAAAAAATTTAAAGGTATGAGTTCCCTTCTGAGGTGGCTGTGGCTGCATCCCATAAGTTCTATAAGGAGTGTTCACATAGTCAATCAATTCTCAAATAACTATAATTTCAGTTTCAATTTTCTGTTTGGTGGAACAGTTTTAGTGAAGAGTTTTTTGTAAAATTTTCAAGTGGTTTGTGATGTCTGGTTTCTATATTGATGTTAATTTCTACAGTATGGTCAGTTAATATATCCAGTAAGAGGTCTGTATCTGGGACTATATTGACATTTTCTTTGGAGCCTAGAACATGATCAATTTCTGTAAATATTCCTTGGACTTAAAAAAGGTGTACACTTTGCAAGGTACCATTTTATACACACACATATTGTTGTTAGGTGCCGTTGAGTCGGTTCCGACTCATAGTGATGCTGTTACAACAGAACAAAACACTACCTGGCCCTGCACCATCTTCACAATCCTTGTTATGCTTGAACCCATTGTTGGAGCCACTGTGTCAATCCATCTCATGAGGGTCTTCCTCTTTTTCTCTGACTCTCTTCTTTACCAAGCATGATGTCCTTCTCCAGGGACTGATCCCCCTGATAACACATCCAAAGTATGTGAGATGAAGTCTCGCCATCCTTGCTTCTAAGGAGCGTTCTGGCCGTACTTCTCCCAAGATAGATTTGTTCGTTCTTTTTGCAGTCCATGAAATATTCAATATTTTTCACCAGCGCCATAATTTAAAGGTGTCATTTCTTCTTTGGCAAAGTGAAAGTGTTTATTTAGTTAGTCAAGTAAAGGAGCATGCCGGGACTTGAGTTGCCATCATAGTAAGCAGAATCAGGAAATTATACATATTCATGATTTTTGCTGATTATTCATTGCAGGGTAGGGCTAGGAGTTGGCATGGAAGCGACTAATGGACTTTTTGCTTCTGCAGTGGGCTCGGCTACTGCAGAAGACATAAGTCTGGTGATTTTTAGTTCCTTGGCATGAGTGTTTTTGTTCCTTGACATGAGTTTTCTGATTCACCTGCACACGTCTGGTGGTCCGGTGCTGGTTTTTTTTGGAACTTGTTTATGACTTTTAGCAGCAGAATTACCTTGAAGTTAAAACCATGTAAATAAAGAATAAGGAAGTGGTTAGGCATAGACAGTTTTGGCCTGAAGCCCTAATATAGCCTGGTTCTATGGTGAGGGCAGGAGTGCGGTTTAACAGCCACCTCAATACTTCATATTTAATGGCCATCAGTGGCACAGATTTTAATGCTCCAAAGGAAATATCAATTCAGCAAAATGTTTACATTTAATTTACTTTTAAAAACAGTAAATTTAAGGAAGAACTGGCTTCTCCTGATACCTCATTTTTAAATTATTGATACAGATTTAGCAGAGAAATAATTATATATTTTGCCCAACATAAAATAATCCACAAAAGATTTCTAAGATAGATGCGTAGCTTGCTCACTTTCCAAAAATAAATAAAGCCTCTCTAGCTCTCTAAGCATTAAAAAACAAAGTCCAAAAAAAACACTCTTAGATATCAATCAGATCTTTAACAGCCCACACAGTTACATAAAGTATTTTCTGTCTCAAAACTTTCTCAAATTCAAAACATATATACTTCCTAAAATGTGACAGGCTCCCTTTTAAACCAGTAAGTCTGTTTCCATGGCAACACTGGGGGACCATAAGTCGCATTAGTTGACTGTGGAATTTCTGAATCTTCTTTACATCTTGAGCGTGGTTTGTTCTGTACACCAAACAAACTGAATCATCTGTTACTTTAATACACAGATTCCCATCAGTATGCCTGTATTTGAGAACCACAGGGGCCTTGATAGGGCCGGTGAGGTAGAGCTTCTCTGCTGCCATGCTGAACTTCTCCCAGGCCTGGTACTGCAGCATTGTGGGCCTGGGGTGGGGCCACCAACCCACTCAGGTGTCCCAGCCACTCAACAATGGTGGTGCTTCTTCTTACCAATTTTTTTATGCCTTTTTTATCTTAAGTATCCTTTTTTTTTTTTTCAGTAATGTGTTCTGTGCATTTGTTTGGTTTGTGTTTTTTTTTTTTTTTTTTTTAGCACTTTATTGTGTTTTAGGTGAAAGTTTACACAGCAAATTATTTTCCCATTTAATACTTTATACACAGTTTGTTCCGTGACATTGGTTGCTATCCCTGCAATGTGTCAGCACTCTCCACATTTCCACCCAGCCTTCCTTGTTTCTGTACTTGCAGTTTACCTGTGTCTTCCTGCCTTCTCATCTTTGTTTTTGGGCAAATGTTGCCTGTTTGGTCTCATATAGTTGATTGTTCTAAGGAGCATATTCCTCACAGATGTTATGGTTTATTTTATAGGTCAGTCTATTATTTGGCTGAAATGTGACCTCCATGAGTGTCTAAGCATCCTTTCTTAACAGTTATTAAGCTTTATTATCACATTACGACCAACTTATTAGTCGTAATCTTAGACTTTAACTAGCTTCATTGCTCACAGTAATTTTTTTCTGTAGCGTGTCTTCCCCTTTCTTGAATTATTTTACTGTGATTAATTTCCCATTTGGTTGGAATACTTAATCAAGTTTTTTTTTTTATTTTTAAAAAAGAGTGTACTTTCCTAATTAGATAGTAGACAAGAACTATTTTAGGTGAAGGGAAAGACAACACACAATACAGGAGAGGTCAGCACAACTGGACTAAACCAAAACCAAAGACATTTCCTGAATAAACTTAACACTTTGAAGGCCAGAGTAACAGGGGCAGGGGTCTGGGGATCATGATTTCAGGGGACATCTAGGTCAACTGGCATAATAAAATCCATTAAGAAAACATTCTGCATCCCACTTTGGTGAGTGGCATCTGGGTTCTTAAACACTAGCAAGTGGCCATCTAAGATGCATCAATTGGTCTCAACCCACCTTGAGCAAAGGAGAATGAAGAACACCCAAGATGCAAGGTAATTACGAGCCTAAGAGACAGAAAGGGCCACATAAATCAGAGACCACATCAGCCTGAGACCAGAAGAACTAGATGGTGCCCGGCTACCACCGATGACTGCCCTAAAAGGGAACACAACAGAATATTCCTGATGGAGCAGGAGAGCAGTGGGATGCAGACCTCAAATTCTTGTAAAAAGACCAGACTTAATGGTCTGACTGAGACTAGAAGGACCCCGGAGGTTGTGGTCCCCAGACCTTCTGTTAGCCCAAGACTGGAACCATTCCCAAAGCCAACTCTTCAGACAGGGATTGGATTGGACTATAGGATAGAAAGTAATACTGGTGAGGAGTGAGCTTCTTGGCTTAAGGAGACACATGAGACTATGTGGGCAGCTCCTGTCTGGAGGGGAGATGAGAAGGCAGAGGCGGACAGAAGCTGGATGAATGGACATGGGGAATACAGGGTAGAGAGAAGGAGTGTGCTGTCTCATTAGGGGGAGAGGAACTAGGAGTACATAGCAAGGTGTGTATAAATTTTTATATGAGAGACTGGCTTGATTTGTGAACTTGCAGTTAAAGCACAATAAAAAAAAATAGAAAAGAAAGCGTGTACTTTCTGAGTCCTTAAATGTCTAAATGTGAATGTCTTTTTTTTTGCTGCCACACATAAAGGAAAGTTTAGCTAGGTGTAGAATTCTGGGGTCGCAATTCTTTCCTCACAGAATATGTAAACACTGCTTCATAAATTTCTAGCCTCCAGTGTCGAAGATTGGAAATTCCATTATTGTCTCAGTATTTTTTTCCTTTGTGGGTGGTCTGTTTGATTTTATTTGGTAAAGATTTTTATATAATTTTCTCTTTATACTTGGATACCATTGATCATAGTTATATGTAGGTATAGGTCTATTTTCCCCTCAGTAATTCTCTATGACCAATGTTGATCTAAAAACTTGAGTTTTTCTTCAGTTCAGGGAAATTGTCTTCTACTTTTTTAATGTGTTGATTCCCTTTCATTTGCTTTTTTTTTTTCTTTTTGCAATTATTTTCATATGGATATTGAACTCCAAATCCATCTTCTACATCTTTTATCTTTTTTCTTGTTAATTCTATTGCTTTTCTTTTTTTCCCAGAATTCAAATAGAATTCCTTGAATTGATTTTTTAGTTCACCAACTCGTTTCTTTAGGAGATGCCATTCTGCTATTTGTTGCCTATGTTGAGTTTCCACCCTCTGCCCAGCAATCAAGTATTTTTAATTTCCAGAAAATTTAATATGCTTAAGATGGTTCTTTTGTCAGCCTGTTCTTGTTTTCTCTTGTAGTATTTTCTTATATTTTCCTTAAAAAAAAGAAAAAAATTAACATTTTAGACGTTTTTGTTTCCTGTATTACCCTTTTCTCAGTGGGGGCCGAGAGACTTGCTTGGTTTGGCTCCCCATCTTGAACAACTGATTGTCTTCACAGATCATGTGTTTCCACGTTGAGGTTCACATTGTTCAATTTTAATGGCTAACGTGGGCTCGGCAGCAATGGTGTAGACACAATTGATTCTCCCACCCCCAAAGTGAGGACTGTGAAGCCTCTAGAGCCCGACGGCAGTAGACTGAAAGTGGTCCCACCCCTAGTGTGGGAGTCAGGGGTAGATTTCTCCCCCAGGTACAATGGGCAAGGCTGGTCCAGTAGTGGGTATGCCCCCGCATCCTTGGTGGATGGCTTGAAAAACCTGACCTTGTTGCTTAAAAGTCTCACTCTTAACACTCCCAATTCTCATCGTTTCACAATTTCCCAGTAGTTACTAGAAAAACTCAATTTGTTTTTCTGCAGAAAATCTTAGAGCTATAAATAACGCACAACTTCCTTCTGGCCACGAGTCAGTAATAAGCCACCTTGTCCTTTGAAATTGAGCTAACTTAGAGCTTACACTGGGGAACAGCACCAGAGCTGACTTTAAACCTGGGACCTGGCCAAAGAGTGTCTACCCTGAGGCCACTGCCACTTGATCAACCTGCCTGTGGAGTCCGTTCTTTCAGCCCACATCTCTGTGTGGCAGGCCCTCTGCTAGGTGCTGGGGTATACATTTGAACCAATAGCCCCAGCCCTTGGTGGAGAAGCCACATCAGCAGGGAACAATCAAGGCTGCTCACTCTTGCCACTGTCCTATCTCCTGTGTCCGGTTTTGATTACACCTTCACACTGTCTTCTACCTTATGCTTTCCCTTGCCAATTCCTCCAATCAGGCACAGCAGTGACAGCCAGTGAGCACTCAGTCAATAGTTGATAAAGGGCAGAAGCAATCAGGCATGAAGGTGGGTGATCTTGTTTATTTTTCTTGCTAGCTTACTCTTACTTTTCCACTGAATATCCTGTGGAATGATACAGTGGGAGTCAGACCCCACAGAGGCTCTATTGGAGATCCATTGGTGGGTTTTAAGGCAGAGGGTGAGATGATTAGATTCTTCCTCTGCTCTGTGATACTTTGACAGAACTGGGCATATTTGGGAACAGGGAAACTGGTATTTGTTCCTGTGGCTGGATACTTACTTAAATTTAGCCTATTTTACTAAGAATTTGAGGTGCTTTATTACCAAACTGTTGGGTAAGTACCCAACAGAAACTGAAGTAAAGAATTTGGACCAGGGAAAAGGAAGCCCCATTAGGAGACTGAGGTCATAGACCAGGTGGGTGAGACCTGCAACAACGCAGAGATGGTGGGGTGAGGGCAGGCCAGAGGCTCACACTGCCGGGCCTGCCTGGGGGCTAAGGTAGCGGCAGCTTTTCTAGCACATGTGCCCTAGAGCACTGGGGAGTGGCTTTCCCCCAAAAGTGATATGGGTCTAGGACTATAGGTAGACCTGAGACCTGTGCCTGGGTATCAGATCCTAAGGCTTGCAGGATGGTATGGGGGAATTAATCCTGGGCCATCAAAGCCTGTAGCTGGAAAGAGCTTGGATTATAGTTCAGTGGGGAAAACAAAAGACGTATTAATCAAGTTTAAGAGGTGTGATGATGTCATAAGCTGGGAAAACAGTTCCCAAGACTAGAATCTAGAAAGATTGGCAGCAGATGGGGCAGAGGCCTGCCAGCAGCATTGGGGAGGGTGAGGGCAGAGGCTGACATCAAGTGATGGCAAAGCTGGTGGCAAGGCAGGGAAGGGCTGCAGGCTGAAAAGGAAAAGAGAGGGTCAAGGATCCTGATGGGGCTGCTTCAGGCCTGGACTAGGGGGAGGCAAGCCAGACGCCTGGGCGCAAACCTTAAGGAGGCACTCACCTGCACTCACAGAAACTGAGAATGTTTGCCCCAGGCGTCTAACTTGCCTCTCCCCGGGCCTTGGTTCTGTCTGGTGCCCTCGATGATGCCACCAGGAAATCACGTCTTACTGGGGATTGATTATCTCATTGAAGATTAGTTCCTGACGCCAATGAAAAGAAAGGCTGCTGCCAGGAGTTGGGGCAATATGCTTGAGTGGAGATAGTCAGATGACCCATTTTCCAGTTTTTCTGCTTTTTGAGATAGTTTCCTATGCCGTTGTCTTAATTCCTGCACCCTCCCTTGAAGTTGTTGAAGAAGAAAGAGTTGTCCCCATCGTACAAATGAGGCAAGAGGCCAGAGAGTTACTCCAGTTAGGAGCTTCTCAGAGCCACGGCCAGAACAGGATGCAGGGTTTCCTGACTGCAGAATCAGTGCACCTTTCCTAGTACACAGCCTCTATGCTCAGGTAGTCCTCAACCAACAACTGGGCTGGTTTGCAAAAAGGATGCTGCAAGGTGCTTGTTTGGAACTCAGAGTGTATTTTCCCTTCAAATTATATTATTAAAAGTAATTATCCTACTTAGTCAGCATTAAGTTTAATTTTCCTTGACTTCAACAGAAGAAAAAGAAGCTGAATTAAAACTAAACAGATAGATAGATGACAGATGGTTGGATGGATAGATAGATAGCTGCCGTCAAGTGTGTTCCAACTTATGGCCACCTTATGTACAACAGAACGAATGTTTCCTGGGCCTGCGTCATCCTCATGATTGCTGGCATATTTGAGTCCATTGTTATAGCAATTAAAGTAAAATTAGACTTGTTAAACTTTAAAGAAATATTTCTTCATCCCAAAATATTTTTCCTAAAAGATCACTCTAGAATTAAGCCAAAAAATTACAAAGACATTAAGAGGCTGGAGGCATTATAGTTTATTTTTAATGAAATGCTCCTATTTTAGAAAGTAGTAATTGAGTCTCCACTATGACAGATGAGGACAGTCTGTTCCCATCCTTCTAGTCTTGATTCCAAATCAAAACAGCTACAAGGCTCAACACTGATCATTTTGCTTTTTATATCACTTTTCCCAAGTTCTTTATCTTGATTCAGCTCTTTCTTAATTGGGCAGTTTGGTCAATAAACAGTTCTTTCAAGGAGGACTTCTGTATTCTGAATTCCTTGAGTATCTTGGTGTTGGTAAAGTCTATCTGTTGCCCTTATATTTGAATAACATCTTGGCTGGGTATAAAATTTTGGCTCATACTCTCTTTCCTTCAGAACTTTGTAGACATTGCTGCATTGTCTTCTAACACTGAGTGTTCATGAGGAGAGGTCTAAGGCCAAACTGATTTGCTTTTCCTGCCTTGATGCCCAAAGATATTTTTTTTAATTCTCGAAGTTTATTAATTTAACCCACTGTCTTGGTGTTGAGCATTTTGTATCAAAGTATTCTGAAACCTGGTATGATCCTTCAATCTAAAAGTGTTTTTTATTTTAATGAAATTTTCGTACATTATCCCACCTTTTCCTTTTTCTTTGTCTTTCTCCTCATTTTCCTCTTCTTGCTGTACTATCACCAGTATCACACTTTTTAATTTATTAATTTTGGTCTTTTGCAGATTAGTAATTTAACAGCATTAGTACAGTTTGGGAGGAATTAATTCTTTTGTGATTATAGAAAGAGTAACCAAGATCAGAAGCACACTATGCATTCAAAGCTACATAAAAGTAATTTTTTTAGTATCTGTATAAAAAATGTAACACATTTTTATAAAAGTGATTGAAGATATCAGAATTGTTTATATCACATAGGGCTTTCTATATCACTAGATTCTATCAACATTTAGTGATAAACTTCAGTCATTGTATTTTGTAACAAATTCCTGCTTTGGCGTATTTTACAGTTTAAATATATTCTGCCAAAGCTATTAGAGTCAGCAAGGTATTTCAAGATTATCATTACTACATAGAAGAGCTACCTGTTTACACCATATACTGTTTAACTAATATATTGTTACCTTTTGGAAACCCTGGTGGCATAGTGGTTAAGAGCCATGGCTGCTGACCAGAAAGTTGGGTTTGAATCCACCAGCTGCTCCTTGGAATCTCTATGTGGCAGTTCTACTCCATCCTGTAGGGTCTTTATGGGTCGAAATTGACTTGATGGCAACGGGTTTGGGTTTTTTTTTTTTTAAATCATCGAATATGGTTTTGCTTATTCATGGCTTTAATTCATTGATTATTCTAGGTGTTCCCATTCTTTATTTATTTATTGCCATTTCATTTACTTAAATTAGATCAGATTTAAATAAAGTAGCTTGATAATTACTGTGCTTATCTACATGACACACTTTGTCTTATTGCCTTGCAACATTTACTGGTATGTAAATCCAAATTATATTCATGTTTACCAGTATTCAATACTGTATAATGGTAATGCATTATCATAAAACTTAATGAATTTCCCCGAACGATCTAACCTTGTTCCAAAAATTGAATCTCTTTATTAACATCATGTAACTTACATGATGCTTAGAAGACTTCTTGTACCTGACACTCTTCTGATTGCACTTACAATCATTACATTTTAGAAATGCCACATTGGTGGCGCTGGGGAGGGTTTATAGGAGTTGGAGAGACCAGGAGCAGAGAGATCTATTAGGGATTGTGCCAAATGACAGATAAACGGTAATTGGGGAGAAAACAAAGACAGTAGCGGTGAGAACAGATATGACAGATCCAGGAGCCAGGATTCTGCCTTAATCGTCATTACATCCTAGCTCCATGCCTGCACATGGTAGGACTCAGTAATTTTGTAGAGTAAATGAAGGTAGAATCAACGAGGCTTAATGATGAATGATTGTTGAAGGGGTAAAGAAGGAGGAGGAATTTAGAATGACCCCTTGGCATTTGGCTTGAGTGGCATGTGAATGGTGGGCTGTTTACCACCATAAAGAGGGCAAGAGGATCAGAGAACCTACACAGCAACACACCTGCTACCTGCTGAATAGTGATATGACCCAACAGAACATTGTCCACCATGGATACGACAGCCGTCTGTCTTGGGAGCAGGGACCTGTGCAGGAAAGATGAGGGGAAGGAAAAGCACAAATTTTCTCTTCCTCTTGCTTGAGTGTGGGGCCAGCATGAGACCATAGTGTGAAACAAACAACACTTCCTCCTCTCACCTCTTCCCTTGCCTCTTCTTTCACTTCTGGTCGCTTGCTCTTCGATGACACCTTCTCAACTAATGACAAATTGGAGGAGGGGAGGTAAATAGGAATAATGCATTCACTCTTCAAGTATCCCAGGCTCTGGAATTACCCATCTCCTCTCCTGCCTTCAGAAATCTTGTTTCCTCAATTGTATCACCCAGGAGATGGCAGGAACCAGTCTGATTAAATGCATTTATACTGTAATGTAAAGGACTATTGAACCCTTAACTGCCCGGTAGTTATTTGCTTTTCCAAAAGAGGCTGCTCCTTTACTACCTCTCCAAAGTGAAAGCTCCAACTTGCTGCGTAGAGGTATGTGTTGTGGGGGAGAGTTTTTCTGTTGCCACTCAGACAAGCTAGGTCCTGCCCTGGGGCCCTGCTCCAGCTCTCCTCCACTGGCCCTATTTTCATAGCATTTAAAAAAATTTTTTTGTGCTTTAAGTGAAAGTTTACAAATCCAGTCAGTCTCTCATACAAAAATTTATATACACCTTGCTATATACTCCTAGTTGCTCTCCCCCAAATAAGACAGCACACTCCTTCCCTCCACTCTATTTTCATGTCCATTCGGCCAGCTTCTGACCCCCTCTGCCCTCTCTCCTCCAGACAGTAGCTGCCCACATAGTCTCATGTGTCTACTTGATCCAAGCAGCTCACTCTTCACCAGTATCATTATCTATCCCATGCTCCATTCCAAACCTGTCTGAAGAGTTGGCTTTCAGAATGGTTCCTGTCTTGGGCTAACAGAAGGTCTGGGGACATGACCTCCGGGGTCCTTCTAGTCTCAGTCAGACCATTAAGTCTGGTCTTTTTATGAGAATTTGGGGTCTTCATCCCACTGCTCTTCTGGTCCCTCAGGGGTTCTCTGTTGTGTTCCCTGTCAGGGCATCTAGTTCTTCTGGTCTCAGGGTGATGTAGCCTCTGATTTATGTGGCCCTTTCTGTCTCTTGGGCTCATAATTACCTAGCATCTTTGAGGTTCTTCATTCTCCTTTGCTCCAGGTGGGTTGAGACCAATTGATGCATCTTAGATGGCCCACTTACTAGCATTGAAGACCGCAGATGCCACTCTACAAAGTGGGATGCAGAATGTTTTCTTGATAGATTTTATTATGCCAATTGACTTAGATGTCCCCTGAAACCATGATCCCCAAACCCCCGCCCCTGCTATGCTGGCCTTCGAAGCATTCAGTTTATTCAGGAAACTTCTTTACTTTTGGTTTAGTCCAGTTGTGCTGACCTCTCCTGTATTGTGTGTTGTCTTTCCCTTCACCTAAAATAGTTCTTATCTAATTAGTGAATATGCCTCTCCCTCCCTCCCTCCCTCTGCACTCTCATAACCATCAAAGAATATTTTCTTTTCTGTTTAAACTATTTCTTGAATTCTTATAATAGTGGTTTCATACAATATTTGTCCTTTTGCAACTGTTTCACTCAGCATAATGCCTTCAGATTCCTCCATGTTATGAAATGTTTCTCGGATTCATCATTGTTCTTTGTTGATGCATGGTATTCCATTGTGTGAATATACCATAATTTATTTATCCATTCATCCGTTGATGGGCACCTTGGTTGCTTCCATCTTTTTGCTATTGTAAATAATGCTTCAGTGAACATGGGTGTGCATATATCTGTTTGTGTAAAGGCTCTTGTTTCTCTAGGATGTATTCCAAGGAGTGGCATTGCTGGACTGTATGGTAGTTCTATTTTTAGCTTCTTAAGGAAGCGCCAAATTGATTTCCAAAGTGGTTATACCATTTTACACTCACACCAGCAGCGTATAAGTGTTCCAATCTCTCTGCATCGTCTCCAACATTTATTATTTTGTTTTTTGAATTAATGCCAGCCTTGTTGGAGTGAGATGCAATCTCATTGTAGTTTTTATCTGCATTTCTCTAATGGCTAATGATCGTGAACATTTCCTCATGTATCTCTTAGCTACCTGAATGTCTTCTTTCGTGAAGCGCCTGTTCACATCCTTTGCCCATTTTTTAATTGGGTTATTTGCCTTTTTGTAGTTGAGTTTCTGCAGTATCATGTAGATTTTAGAGATCAGATGCTGATCGGAAATGTCATAGCTAAAAACTTTTTCCCAGTCTGTGGGTAATCTTTTTACTCTTTTGGTGAAGTCTTTGGATGAGCATAGGTGTTTGATTTTTAGGAGCTCCCAGTTATCTAGTTTCTCTTCTGCATTTTTGGTAATATTTTGTATACCGTTTATGCCATGTATTAGGGCTCCTAGTGTTGTCCCTATTTTTTCTTCCATGATCTTTATCGTTTTAGGTTTTATATTTAGGTCTTTGATCCAGTTTGAGTCAGTTATTGCACATGGTGTCAGGTATGGGTCTTGTTTCATTTTTTTGCAGATGGATATCCAGTTATGCCAGAACCATTTGTTAAACAGACCATCTTTTCCACATTTAACTGACTTTGGGCCTTTGTCAAATATCAGCTGCTCATATATAGATGGATTTATGTCGGGATTCTCAATTCTGTTCCATTGGTCTATGTATCTGTTGTTGTACCAGTACCAGGCTGTTTTGACTACTGTGGCGGTATAATAGGTTCTAAAATCAGGTATAGTGAGGCCTCTCACTTTGTTCGTCTTTTTCAGTAATGCTTTACTTATCCAGGGTCTCTTTCCCTTTCACATGAAGTTGGTGATTTGTCTCTCCAACTCATTAAAAAATGTCGTTGGAATTTGGATTGGAATTGCATTGTATTTATAGATTGCTTTTGGTAGAACAGACATTTTTACAATGTTAAGTCTTCCTATCCATGAGCAAGGTATGTTTTACCACTTATGTAGGCCTCTTTTGGTTTCTTGCAGTAGCGTCTTGTAGAATTCTTTGTATAAGTCTTTTACATCTCTGGTAAGATTTATTTGTAAGTATTTTATCTTCTTGGGGGCTACTGTAAATGGTATTGATTTGGTGATTTCCTCTTTGATTTTCTTCTTGTTGGTGTAAAGGAATCCAAATGATTTTTGCATGTTTATCTTGTATCCTGATATTCTGCTAAACTCTTCTATTAGTTTCAGTAGTTTTCTTGAGGATTCTTTAGGGTTTTCTGCATGTAAGATCATATCATCTGCAAATAGAGATACTTCTTCCTTACCAATCTGGATGCCCTTTATTTCTTTACCTGGCCTAATTACTCTGGCTAGGACCTGCAGTACAATGTTGAATAAGAGTGGTGATAAAGGGCATCGTTGTCTGGTTCTTGATCTCAAGGGGAATGCTTTCAGACTCTCTCCATTTAGGATGAAGTTGGCTGTTTCATAGCATTTTTGCTTTCTGCACCTCTGATCTGAGCCACCTGTTTCCCAGAACAGCAGAAGTGAAATGCTGCTCTGGCCCAGCAGGAGGTCTGGCTGGACTGGGGTGGCCTGTCCATACCGTGAAGGGAACAATCCTGAGACCACACTCAGTTGTGATGTTTCTTTACTGTCCGAAGTTGAGAGGTTTGCCTGCTAACAGCAGGACTAACCCTTGCCACATGTACATAGGTGTTAATGTCTTCTCTTCTTTCATGACCCCAGAATGTCCAATGTATGCCTGGCGCTATGCTGGGCACTTTACCTACAACCATCCCATCTTTGTCCTTGCAGCAGTCTATGAGGGAGGCATTTGTTGTTGTTGTTAGTTGCCATCAAGTCGACCCCTGGCTCATTACAACTGCATGTACAACAGGATTGGATCACTGTGATCCATAGGGTTTTCACTGGCTGATTTTTCAGGAGATCACAAAGACTTTCTTCCTAGACTGTCGTAGTCTTCCTAGCTGTCTTGGTCTGGAAGTGCCACTGAAACCTGTTCAGCATCATAGAAGCCTGAAACCTTCCACGGACAGATGGGTGGTAGCTGTGTTTGAGGTGCATTGGCCAAGAGTTAAACTTGGGTCTCTAGCACTGAAGGTGAGAATTCCACCTCTGAACCACTGGTGTTTATTCCCATTTTACAGATGGGGAAATTAAGATTCATAGAAAGTAATTTGCCCAAGGTCTCATAACTAGGAAGTGGCCGGGTCTGTTGATGCCTCCAGAGCCCATACCCTTTGCCCTGTCTTTTGGTCTCTGGCATGGTAGTTTAGACAGTGGCAACTTTAGGATAGAAAGCCTGAGAACCCAAGAAACATATTGAGGCTTCTATTAACATATTAACAACATAGCCAATTCACTGCATAGTCATAAGAGATAAGTGAAATAATAGATCACAGGGAAGAAGAGAAAGAGCTTTGTTGTAATTCCTAAGTGGAATGTTCCTTGAGGGTGCCCTCTTGCCTCCTATTTAAAGTCCAAACTCTTTTGCTTAGAAGTGATGATAGAAAATTTTGGAAAATCTAAAAATGTGAAAAGTGGGGAGGGGAGAGAAAGAGGTAGCCAGTATCAATACAGACTTTTTCCTTTCCTTCTTGCTGTCTTTATAATCATCTAAAACAAATTGAACAACACTTAGTGCTCTTCCTTTCCTTCTTGCTGTCTTTATAATCATCTAAAACAAAATGAACAACCCTTAGTGCTCTGTAATGTGCTTTTCTTATATAATAATAAGCTGGAAATGTCTTTCCAAAGGACCCCCTGGGTAGTGAAAGTGATTAAGCACTTGGGTGCTAACCTAAAAGCTGGCGGTTTGAGTCCACCCAGAGGTGCCTCAGAAGAAAGACCGGATGATCTTCTTGTGGAGAAAATCAGCCATTGAAAACCCTGTGGAGCACAATTCTACCTCGACACACATGGTGTCACTCTGAGTTAGGATCGACTCAGTGGTAACTGGTTGGTTAATGTCTTTCCCAAAAACTATAGTTTTGGATTTTCAGGAAGAAATTATATGATTTCTTTCATAACTTCAGCGATTACCATCATGAGAGCAAATAGTCAACTTTAGTTTCTCCTTCATGATGGTGTTTTTTTACATTTAACTTTGTGAGCTATTGGAAATGTATCTTTGTGTGGAGTATGAAGCAAGACTCTAACCTGGTTTTTTTCCCCCCAGTAGCCAGTTTCCCTGCTACTAATTGTTGAAAACCCGTTTAATTTCTGTTAGTTTGGGGTGCTTTCTTTACTATATAAAATATTATGTTCATATAGATGCCAGGGCCTGTGTTAGGACTATATGGGCTGTTCTGCTGATCTTTGTCTTGACTCGTAGGCTAGTACCACACTCTTTTAATATAATGGTAGCTCTATAATGTGTTATATCTGGTAAAGCAAATTCCCCTTCATTACACTGATTTTTCAAAAATTTCTTAGCTATTTGATCTGTTTTAGAATCGTTTGGTCAAGTTTCAAAATCCCGTTTACAATATTATTAAAATTGCTTTAAGTGTTTATATGAACTTCAGGAGAATTAACATTCTGATAGTACTTAGCCTCTCCAGCTGAAACTTTTCTGTTCTTTAGACCTTCTCTAACCCTAAGTGGATTTCTGTTATTTTCTTCATTAAGTCTTGCATATTTCTTGTTAAGATTATGTCTAGGTATTTTTAGCATTATTGAAATTGCTGTTGTGAACGTGGACTTTTCCCCATATTTATCTTCATTTGCTTTGTTGAGATAGAATTAAGCTATTTTCTTGTCATTTAACTCTGGCGTAATTCTGTTATTTGGCTGAGTAGTTTATTAATTCTATTGTGTTTCAGTTGATTTCTTTGGGTATTCTCAGAGCAAATCCCTGTCATTCTGCACACACATTCCCAGAGATATTCTTCTTTATGTCTGTGTTAAATCTGGGTTCTTATCACAGAGCTCCTTGAGGGCAGGTGCCCACCTTGCTCCTGCCTCCCCCAAAGCGTCAAGCACACAGTAGGTGCTCAATGAATGTCCCTTGAATGAGGGTGAAGGAATCATTAAGCTAAGGCCTGAGGTTAGTCCTGGCCCTGGGTGGCGGCCCCTTGATGTTCACCCCAATTCAGGGTCTGTACCTGTGTCTTATCAGATTGCTGGGGGGAGGGGGGTTGGGCTCAGGGGGACTGATTTGGGCTGACCAACTCAGAGAGGTCTGCTGCCAGTTGTCCATTTCCATCCTGGGGGAGATCGGTAGCCAGCTTCTCTAGGGAGACCCCTCCTGGGGCAGAGGGTGCTTGGAAATAAGACCTTGGCAGATGCTGGTGGGTGTCCCAGAAGGTCTTGCTCTCCCACCACCAGGGCGCTGGAGGTGTGTCCCTGCCAGGCTTGGAACGCTCTTTCTTAGCAAGGGTGCCCAACATCAGACCCAGCCCTTCTTCTGTGTGTCCGAAGTGGAAAGATGACAACTCTTCCCTTTATTTCTAGACTCCATATTTTTGTTGTTGTTGTTAGTTGCCATCAAGTTGATTCCAACTCACGGCAATCCCACATGTGCAGAGTAGAACTGCTTTATAGGGTTTTCAAGGTTGTGACTTTTTGGGAGCAGTTTGTCATGTCTGCCTTCTGTGGTGCCTCTGGGTGTGTTTGAACTGTCACCCTTTCAGCTAGTAATCAAGCACTTAACTGTTTGCGTCACCAGCGGACTCCTTCATTATTGCTTAGCAATTCTAATTAAGTGTTACTGGTGAGCATTAATATTGCAGTCAGTTATAGTGATTGTAGTCTTTGTTAAGAGGGGGCAGTGGTTCAGTGGTAAAATTCTCTCCTTCCATGTGGGAGACCCAGGTTCAATTCCCCGCCAGTGCACCTCATGTGCAGCCACCACCCCCTTAACAATGGAAGTTTGTGCATTGCTATTATGCTGAATAGGTTTCAATGGAGCTTCCAGACTAAGACTAGGAAGAAAGACCTGGTGATCTACTTCTGAAAAATCATCCATTGAAACCCTGTGGAGACAATTCTACTCTGACATACATGTGGTCGCCATGAGTCAGAACTGACTCTCTGGCGATTGGTGTGGTATATACCTGTAGACTTGGAGGAATGTCTGTGATGGAAGTTAGAGGAGGAAGTTACAAAGTAATGCTATAGCATGATCTCATTTTTAAGAATATACATTAGTCCCCCCCCAATTCTTTTAAAGAATTGGGCCAATTTTTTAACCCCTGTGTGACTCGGTTTCTTCATCTGAGAAATGAGGGTAACAGTAATTCTTACCTAACAGGTTCTTTTTTTTTTTTTTTAGTATTTTATTGTGTTTTAGGTAAAAGTTTACACAGCAAATTAGGTTCCCGTTTAACAATTTTTGTACATTTTGTTCTGTGACATTGGCTACAGTTTTCACAATGTGTCAGCATTTCTTATTATTTCCATCCTGTTTGTTCTGTTTCCATTGATCTAGCTTCCCTGCCCCTCTTTGCTTTCGGCTAAATGTTAACTGTTTGGTCTCATGTAGTTGATTATTTAAAGGAACACATTCCTTACTGGTGATACTGTTTATAATCCAATCTCTTATTTGGCTGAAAGGAGACCTCCGGGAATGACTTCAGTTCCAAGTTAAAACAATATCTTAGGGAGAGAGTCTCAGGGCTTCCTCTAATTTCTATCAGTCTAGTAATCTGGTCTTTTTTTTTTTTTTAATGAATTTTGTGTTTTGTTCTACATTTTTTTCCCATACTATCCAGGACCTTCTGTTGTATCCCTGGTCAGAATGGTTGGTGGTGGTAGCCAGGCACCATCTAGTTCTGGTCTCAGGCTAGAAGAGGCCATGGTTCCTGTGCACTGTTAGTCCTGTGGACTAGTTTCTTCTTCACGTCTTTGGGTTCCTTCACGCTCTCTTGCTTGAGACGGGAGGAGACCAATAGTTGTATCTTAGATGGCCGCTGGCAAGCTTTTAAGACCTCAGACGCTTCTTCCGAAGTAGGATGTAAAACATTATGAACTATGTTATGCCAATTGACTGAGTTTTCCCCCAAGACAATGGACTGAAAGGTTCTTGTGTGGCTTAAGTGTCATGATAGGTATCAAGTCCTTAGAATCCTGAAAGCAGCAGCATTGTCTGGCTATTTGTGTAAGGTGGTTTGAGTGGAGAAAGATGTGGAAGGATGTCCCCCAGGATGTTCACGTGATTACCTGGAGGTGGGGAAGAGAAATTCCTAAGGTGGGGAAAGAAATTGACTTTCTCTTTGTATATCTTTATGTTGTTTCAAGAATGGAGGCTAGCTATTGCTACTTCAGTAACTTCTTTAATATTTTAATGTTTTATCAGTAGTTTGGATACTATCACCATAACCGCAGACATTGAATTGGGAAAAACACAAACCTAGAAACATACCATGATTGAAAGTTTGGTAATTTTTGAAGAGGAATTTAATAATAGAAACGTAAAGTGGGGCGAGAGAGCGCAGAACCCTAAACCAGGCTACTCTTGTACGTCCGCAGCATCTACTGCCGGGGCTGCTGCAAGCCGCTCTGCTGCTCGTGCGCACTCCTGGACACAGGCCATACCGAGCTCAAGTGCGACATCCATGCTGAGATCCAGCAGCGGCAGGAGGAGCTGGCTGCTATGACGCATGCGCTACAGGAGCAGGAGAGCGCCTTCGGTGCGGCGCATGCGCAGATTCGCTCGGCCCTCTGCCAGCTGGACCGCGCACGCGCAGACACCGAGGAGCTGATTCGAGCGCGCGTGCTCCAGGTGGTAGCGCACGTGAAGGCGCGGGAGGAGGAGCTGCTTGAGAGCCTGAAAGCGCGGTACCGGAGTGACTCTGAGGAGATGACTAGCCGCCTGGGCCACCTGGATGGCGTGCTGCAACGCATTCGCATGGGTGGTGCGCTCGTGGAGAGAATGAAGCGCTATGCCTCAGAGCAGGAGGTGCTGGACATGCACGGCTTTCTACGTGAGGCGCTCCACCGCCTGCGCCAGGAGGAACCCCAGAGCCTGCAAGCCCCCGTGCCCACTGACGGCTTCAACGAGTTCAAGGTGCGCCTGCAGGATCTCATATCTTGCACCACCGAGGGGACAGGTAAGCACTCCGAGCCACTCCCATGGGTGGCCTGTTTGCCATTTAAAAGGGCTTGCTTCTCATAGTTGCTGCCCTGGGGGAGACAGGACAGAAAAAGGTTGTTTCCACTTCACAGAAAACAGGGTTTTTATTCTGTTGGGTTTAGTCAGGTGATAGGTTCCAAGACGCAGGATAAAGGAGAGAGGAGGCCCTGGCATGGGGTTGCAGGCACCCAGAGGTGGTAATTTACACAAAACACTCTCTGGATTAGTTGTGACCATTGAGGGACATGGAAAGTTGAGAAACTGCAAAGCTTAGAACCAGATTCTGGTATCATTTTGGCCCCAGAGGGACTAACCACTCCAGAAGGTTCTTGTAGCACCTACATCCAGGAACAGAGAAGACAACTGGGGCATGAGTTTTAGGGCAGAACTGGGCTAAGAACACTCCCTGGAGTGGTTAGGTGCTTGTCCCAAACCACACAGTGCACAGTGGAGGAGATCCTTTGTCCCCAGTATGGCCTGACATCTGGGCCAGCTGCCAAGCTTTGTAGGCCCTGCTGGTATTGGGCCCTTAGGGGATGAAGAGACAGCAGGCCAGTTCCAGACCTCAAGAGGTGCCCAGTCTAACTAGGAAACAAACTGGGGGCACATCACAAAGCTGGAGAATGCTTGGCTCTGCAGTCCCAATCTAGGAGTCGTAGAAGCTCTGTATGAGCTGGGACATCAGAGAGACTCTGAGGAGAAGCACGAGGGCCTCCTGGGGGAAGAGGCTTTAACAACTCTGACTAAATCTCTAAGCTGGAATCTGACCTCAGGGCATCTGGCGTGAGGATGCCTTTACTGAGAGAGGAGAGGGAGGTTACAGAATCAGAAGGCCCCCAGGCAGGCGCCAGTGATGGAGGGCTTTTCCTGGAGCTGAGGGATGTGGGCCCCAAAGAGTGGGCATGACACTTGCATCTTCTCTACCCAGGCAGTGGATGTTGCCCCCATATACCAAAAATGATCCCACAGAGTTTAAACAATTGATCTTTAGAGCTGTAACCTGGCAATGGCAGAGTTAGAGAAGTCATTATATTCTGCAGCATGAGAGATTGAGGCTAGACTTAATAAAAACCAGATTGCCGGTCCGAAGAGTGTCATGGGGCTCTCATTGAATGTAGAAAAGTCTGTGAGCAGCAGTGGCTTTAGGATTTTCTACACATTGCCTTGCTAGTGCCTCAGCGCTGGAGAGAGGTGCACTTGCGTTTGGAGCCAAAGGCAAGCTCTCTCTGATGCCACCCGTTCTCCCTTCACCCTGGGTTCATGCCCACTGTAGCCAAGAGAACTTTCCTCCCAACTGCCAACCCCTCCTCGAACCTGCCCCTGAGCTGTTAAATGCCCTGGGAGTGGGTCTCCAGACAAAGCAACAGGGACATCCTCTGTGTCACTGTCCCAGGCTAGGCTGTCCCTCTCACCAGGGCTGCCCTGACCTGCTTGAGACCTTCTCTGTGTTCTCCAGATGCAGCTTTACCCAAGAGAGCCAGCCCAGAGGCCGCCAGGACTCCGAGGAACTCTTTTGACGTTGACCTGGTGAGATGGGGTTGAGGTGTGAGGGGGAGGTGGTAGGGCCCAGCAAGTCAAGTGGTTTGGCAGCTCCTGAGTCAGGAAGGAAATCCACTGCTTGCTGTTCCCATGTGTGCAGGGAATGGAGGAGAGAGAGTGCCTGAGAGAAGGACAGCAGGTGGCTGGACTGGAGCTTTCCAGTGGGTGGGAGTAAAGGAAGACATCCAGGAAGGGCTGGCTGGCTCTGGGCTCCTAAATGCCAGAGTAGCTCTTAATGGGACATGAGCCAGGTTCAGGAGGGTGGCCTAGGCCCAGGGGTAGACAGGAGGACATGAATGAGGTGGTCACTGGCAGGTGGCCCTGATGGACATGACAGATGACCTGTCGTCTGATGGTGCTCCACCCGTTATGTGAGCCTTTTCCTGGGGTCAGCATCTGTGGACCTCCCCCTTTTCTCCCCCAGATACGTGGTTCTTAGAAAGGAATGAAGAGTGGGCCAAGAGTCAGACTCCATGCCAGCATCCTGGCTCCTGCTGCTGGGACTCCAGGACCAGCATGTATCTAGTCGGAAGGGTTGGTCAGGGTTGGAAGGTGCCCCTATGCCATCTGATGTTGGCATTCCCTCTGTAGTGCCACTGACCTGTGGCTGTCCACCTTCATGCACACACTTCCAGGGACAGGAAGTTCACTTTTTCTTGAGGCAGCCACTCCCATCTCTGGAATGCTGTGACTGAGAAAGTGCTGCCCTGGGTGGAAATGAAATGGCATCCTTTTGACTTGCCCTCTGGCACTCACCAGCACAGCTCCTCTCCACCAGGATGAGCTTGCTCAGTTCCTGCCTGGACCGGGCATCTGGTCTCCTCTGCATTTTGGTCACCTAAGCTTACGTGTGCCTGCCTCTCATGGTTCTCGGCCCAGGACTGACTGGTCCTCTATGGAAAGTGGGTCATCAGGTGGGCGGTGGGGTAGTAGCGAGCCTCCCTAGCTTTGCCACAGCGTGACGCATAAATGAGAGAGATTGCTGTGTACTGAGGCAATCGGGAGATTTTGTGGAGCAGGCAAGTCTTAGCTTCTGAGACTTTAGAGCTAGGAAGGAGCATGAAGTCTAACCTGCACTTTAAAAAAAAAACAAACAAACCCAGTGCCATCGAGTCAATTCCGACTCATAGGGGCCCTATAGGACAGAGTAAAACTCCCCCGTAGAGTTTCCAAGGAGTGCCTGGCGGATTCGAACTGCGACCCTCTGGCTAGCACCCGTAGCACTTAACCACTATGCCACCAGGGTTTCCTCCGCTCTTTTACAGAGGATGAAGCTAAGGCCCGCAGAGGAGGGTGTGACTTAACCAAGGTCACACCGCAAGCCTAGGGGCTGGACTAGAAATCAGCTGCTGTCTGCCTTGGGTACTACATCCCCATATACACAGCTTAAAAAGTAAAAAAGAACATTTTATCACATGACCAAAAGTAGTATAAAGTCTCGCTCCCGCCTCTTCCTCCATTTGTCCAGTTCTTGCCCCCACATTCCTCTGTATTAATTGTTAAGTATCCTTCCAGGATTTCATTATGTAATTAGAAGCAAATATGATTATAGACACTTAGTTCCACTTTTTTATGCAGAGGAATCATACACAGCATATGTCTTGGTTATCTAGTGTTGCTATAACAGAAATACCACAGTGGATGGCTCTAACAAAGAGAAGTTTATTCTTTCACAGTCCAGTATACTAGAAGTCGAAATTCAGGGCACCTGCTGCAGGGGAATGCTTTCTGTCTCTCTCAGCTTTGGAGGAAGGTCCTCACAATGCATCAGTCTTTGCTTGGTCTGGGAGCATCTCAGCACAGGAACCTCAAGTACAAAGGAAACACTCTCCTCCCGGCACTGCTTTCTTGGTGATATGAGGTCCCCATGTCTCTCTGCTCGCTTCTCTCTTTTATATCTCAAAAGAGATTGGCTTAAGACACTATCTAATCATGTAGAGCTCATCAATATAAGTGCCACTAATCCATCTCATTACATCACAGTGACAAGATTTACAACACATAGGGAAATCACATCAAATGACAAAATGGTAGAAGATCATACAATACTGGGAATCATAGCCTAGCCAAATCGACAGATATTTTGGGGGGACACAATTCAACCCATGACACCATTTTAAAGTACTCAGTTTTGGCGTTTAGTACATTGACAATGTCCTACTACCACTGTCTAATTCTAAAACATTTTATCACCCCAGTGAACACTTTGTATCCATTAAACAATCACTCCCCATTCTGGACATTCTCTATAAGTGGAATCATACCATATGTGGCCTTCTTTGCCTGGCTTTCATCTTGCATAACGTTTTCAAGATTCACCCGTGTCACCGCATTTATCAGCACTTCATTCCTTTTTACGGCTGACTAGCATTCTGTTAGAATGGGAATTCCAGAACACTTAATCGTGCTCATGAGGAATCTGTACATGGATCAAGAGGCAGTCATTTGAATAGCACAAGGGGATACTGTGTGGTTTAAAGTCAGGAAAGGTGTGCGTCAGGGTTGTATTCTTTCACCATACCTATTCAGTCTGTGTGCTGAGCGCATAATCTGAGAAGCTGGACTATATGAAGAAGAACGGGGCATCAGGATTGGAGGAAGACTCATTAAGAACCTGCATTATGCTGATGACACAGCCTTGCTTGCTGAAAGTGAAGAGGACTTGAAGCACTTACTAATGAAGATCAAAGACCACAGCCTTCAGTATGGATTACACCTCAACATAAAGAAAACAAAAATTCTCACAACTGGACCAATAAGCAACATCATGATAAACGGAGAAAAGACTGAAGTTGTCAAGGATTTCATTTTACTTGGATCCACAATCAACACCCATGGAAGCAGCAGTCAAGAAATCAAAAGATGCATTGCATTGGGCAAATTGGCTGCAACAGATCTCTTTAAAGTGTTGAAAAGCAAAGACGTCACCTTGAGGACTAAGATGCGCCTGGCCCAAGCCATGGTGTTTTCAATCACCTTATATGGATGCGAAAGCTGGACAGTGAATAAGGAAGACCGAAGAAGAATTGACGCCTTTGAATTGTGGTGTTGGCGAAGAATATTGAATACACCATGGACTGCCAAAAGAACAAACAATTCTGTCTCAGAAGAAGTACAACCAGAATGCTCCTTAGAAGCAAGGATGGCAAGACTGGGTCTTATATACTTTGGACATGTTATTAGGAGGGATCAGTCCCTGGAGAAGGACATCATGCTTGGTAGAGGGTCAGTGAAAAAGAGGAAGACCCTTAACAAGATGGGCTGAAACAGTGGCTGCAACAGTGGGCTCAAGCTTAGCAACAATTGTGAGGATGTTGCAGGACCGGGCAGTGTTTCGTTCTGTTGTGCACAGGATCGGAATCGACTCCACAGCACCTGACAACAACGTTCTATTGCATGTGTGTACCACGTTTTATCTCTTCATTTGTTGAACATTTGAGTTGTTTACACCTTTTGGCTGTTGTGAATAGTGTTGCTGTGGACATTTGTGGACAAGGATTTGTTTGAACACATGGTTTCATTTATTTAGGGCACATGTCTAGGAGTGGAATTGCTGGGCCGTATGGTAATTCGATGTTTAACTTTCTGAGGAATTGCCCCTGTCTGGCCTGGCACAGAGTAGTAGTAATAATTACTGGATTCGAGCACAGTGGTTAAGAGCTCAGCTGCTAACCTAAAGGTTGGCAGTTTGAATCCACCAGCCACTCCTTGGAAATCCTACAAGGCAGTTCTACACTGTCCTATAAGGTTGCTATGATCTGGAATCAACTTGAAGGCAACGGGTTTTTTTTTGTTTTCTTTTGGTGCACCTAACAAAGAGGCAGCCCCAGTGGTGGAAAGCGCAGGAATAAGACAGGAGGAGGAGATGATGGCCACGGATCTTGGAGGGGAGACTCCGCCGTGTGGCTGAGGTGCCCTCTGGGCTGCGGCCACTCTTCCAGGTGCTGTTGAGTTGGTTCTAACTCATAGCAACCCTGTTGCAACAGAATGAAACACTGCCCTGTCCCGCACCAACCTCACAATCGTGATGTCGGAGCCCACTGTTGCAGCCAGTGTCGATCCATCTCATTGAGTGTCTTCCTCTTTCCCGCTGACGCCCTACTTTACCAAGCACGTTGTCCTTCTCCAGGGACTGGTCCTTTCTGACAACATGACTAAAGATGTGAATCATCAAGCAAAAGAAAAACTGAACAAAACAGAGGAAATCAGCAAAGATAACTTTGGAAGCACTGAATGCAGCAAAGTAAGGATAATGGATCTGAAGTTCAGCAGCTCCAGGAAGTGTAGTTTTTATTGCCATCCCTTCCAAAACCCAAACAGCGTCACCACACGTCAAGTCAGTAGATGCTGTTGTGGTCCTTGGCATAAAGCTCAGCAGATATAACAAACGTACTCAATTTTCCATATGTGTTGCTGGCCTTTTTGTATTTTACCTAATTTATGGATATTTACAGGAAATATTTTAGTGGAGAGCTTTAGGTCCTATGGCTGGTACCTTACATTAGTGCAGTTTGGGTTTTACTCCATATTTGGCCTAATAGAACGTCGGCTTATTCAGGACAAAAGGAGAATACTAGGAACAACCTACATGATGATGGCTTTTCTGAGTGGGGTTATGGGGTTATGAAACACTTCCTTGGGCTACCTGAATTATCCTACCCAAGTCATCTTCAAGTGCTGCAAATTAATTTCGGTTATGCTGAGAGTTGTTATTCAAGGAAAGCAATATAACACTGCAGATGAGTCTGCTGCAGTGTCTATGAGCCTTGTCCGGATAAGGTTTACCCCGGCTGACCGCACAGTTGCACCGAATTTCGACCTGACGGGTGATCCTGTTTCCTCGGTACCATGTGCAGATGGCATTATTGGGAACATCTAAGAGAAAGCTATGAGACTACATAATGCTGCTAATTTGGAAGTGGGTCTGTATTCGCATTCAGTAGGTTTTGTATATGCTTTATTGGGATTGACATGAACTAGCGGATTACACTCTGCAGTCACATTTTGTTCAAAGAATCCAATTCAGACCTATGGTTATGCCTCCCTTTTTCCCCCTCGCGGGGTATTTTGGAATCTCCTTGTTCTGGCTTTGCTTAAAATTTTTGGTGCACTTGTTGCTATAATAGTGATAACAGAAAGAAAAGCGACGGCCATTGTACTTTCATTTGTATTTTTTGCTAGACCGTTAATATCGCAGGCTGTATGGCCTGGTTAGTTGTCCTGGGTGTATTTGCAATGTTTACAGCAAAAATACGGACAAAATAAGACTACCATCACTACAAGGTCTGATAAATCAGTGGGTGAGAGAGAGTCAAGAATGGTGGCACAAACCATATAGGTGCCGTTCAAAGCAGAATCTTATGGGAAGAACCATCAATTAATGAACTTTAGAAAGGGATTGTTAAAAAAAACCAAAGGATGTGAAGGCATGCTGTCCATTTGTGGAAGGATCACGTATGATGAAGTGGTTTCACGATGTCAGCCTTTTCTTCAGAACGTTGTGACTGTTTTCCCTTTGAAGCGTTATTGAGAGCCACTGCCTAGCACACCTTAAGAATAAAATGTCAGTGTGAAGGACTGAAATTCTTAGCAGTTTAATGAGCATTTTCATTGGAAATGGACCATGTTGCAAGACTAATTGGATGTCATTTATGACATATCAGAGAAACTGATAAGTAATAGCAAGTTGTTTTGTCTTCATTCCATTTCGGTGGTGGTATTTAAATTGATTCTCTGCTGTAAGAGTGAAATGATTTCAGGTATGGAGAGAATAGCATCCATTATAAATAAAAGTTATTCCGTGATTTAAAAAAAGAAAAACAGTTATGATTATGTGGCACATGTAAGTACCAGGTGGTGTTCTAAGTATTTTACTTACGTTAGCACATTTAATCTGTATTACCTTATGAGGCAAATATTATTATTCCGGCTTTACAAAGGGTGACTGAGGTCCAATGTGTTTTAAGTAATTGGCTCAACCTGTATGACAGCTCTTCTGACCCAGGCAGAGTTAAGGTCACAGGGAGGCTGCTTTCAGCTCAGTGGGAGGATTTTCTCGATGTCAGAAGTTTGCAGCTGTAGAAGGAGCTGCTTCCGTCAGTAGTGAGCCCTTTGTCCCTGGAGATGTACAAGCTGGGGCAAGTTATTGGGCTTGGGAAAGAGTCGGGCAGTGTGATCCCTGAGGCCATCTTCTAGCTGTGTTAGGACACATGAACTGAAGTGGCCCCAGACCACCAGCAGCTCTGGGTCAGAAGAAGGTGAAGTCATGGAGGATGTGGCGAGGCTTCTTGTTCTCCGTGGGCTCCTGGGATTGGATCAGGAAGCCTGCACCTAGGGCTTGGTGAGACCCTGGGGATGTCACTCAGCCATGGGCTGACAATAGGCCT
Organism: Loxodonta africana; assembly: GCF_030014295.1. Taxonomy (NCBI): domain Eukaryota; kingdom Metazoa; phylum Chordata; class Mammalia; order Proboscidea; family Elephantidae; genus Loxodonta; species Loxodonta africana. The sequence goes on along the minus strand of NC_087354.1, from coordinate 41,896,821 downwards.
GGGGTCCCTAACCCCGGGCCTGCTGCCTGGTCGTTTCTGACTCTCTTGTTTCTCGATTTTGTAGCCAGAGGAAGCACAGAGGGCTCAGGCGCAGGTCCTGGGGCTGAGTGAGGCCCAGCCAGTGGCTGTGGTACAGCAGGAGCCCGGTGCACACCCTGTGCCGGTGTACGCGTTCTCCATCAAAGATACTTCCTACGGAGAGGTAAGCTTCCATCCAGCCTCCACCCACCCACCTACCCTCCTGAGGGCCTCATCCAGGATCTGCATTGGTCCTGGACATGGATGCAGGTATAGGGCAAGGGGACCCAAGAGAGACCATGCTGGGTTCCCGGTCCATGGGAAGCCATGCTGAGTCTGGGGACAGCATCTGGGTGGTCCTTCTGTCCACTCTGAGCCTTGGCTGGGGAGTCCTTAAAATGATGGTTTACATTATACTCATTGTAAAAACAGTATCATGGGAACATTCAAGAAGCTTGAACCTGCCTTTCCACACAACAGTAACTCCATTCTCCCATCCTTTTATCAATTTCACCCATTCCAGCAAGTTTGAGATATGGAAGTAGTTGATAATGTTTTAAATCTCGTATGTAGAGTTAGCCACTTCATTCCCCATGTCCCAGGGACAGAATTGCTCAGTTTGCTGCCTCATCAAGATAGCTGCGGTGTCACCATTAGGGTGGGATTCCCTGCCCTCCACTCGCGAGCAGGGGTTTATAAAAGCTTTGGGTTCCCAGGCTCTACCAAGGCAGGGCAGTAAGGGGTACAGCTGGGATGAGAATCCAGGCTTAATCAGCTCATCAATGAGCAGGTGCTCCTTAAACACGTACTGTGCGCAATCCCTTGCTCTCGGCTTTAGGGAAGCACCCCTCTAAGCATAAACGGGGGAGCTGGGACCCACAGGACAACCAGAGGCCAGTGGAGGTTGGTGGTGGGCAGCCAGGACCAGAGTGCAGGGCAGCCTGGGAGGGCTTTCTGTCTGAAGAGAGGCATGGTTAGTCCAGGCAGAGAGCAGAGGAGGGGCACGGTGGGCAGAGGGGGAGCAGGAGCACAGCAGGGCCTACAGCTGCCTGGGCTGGGCTTTCAGCCCCACTGCGCCTACCTGCCGGCCCTCTGCATGAGCCCAGTCGCCTGGAGGCACCTGACCCAGCCCTGTGACCCCTCCACTGCATAGGAGGACTCCAGCCCACCCCGATCCCAGAAGAGGAAGTCCTGCCAGACCGAGGGCCCCAGGAAAATCATCAAGATGGAGTCTGAGGAGGAGAAAGAGGCAAGGCTGGCCCAGAGCTTCCCTGAGCAGCCCAGGCCCAGCACCTCAAAAGCCGTCTCGCCACCCCGTCTGGATGGGTCCCCCAGCCCTGAGAGCCCCGTCGTTGGAAACGAGGCCCTCCTGCCAAACAGCAACCACGTGACCAGTGAGCCTGGAGAGGCAGGTAGGAAGGTGGGGTAGCAGCAGAGGCTGAGGCCTGCACGCTGTCCTCCGGGGGCTGGGTGGGACCCCTCTTCTGCATTTTAACCCTCACCCGGGGAGCCCCAAACCAATGAGACCCCCGTGTGCCCTGCTCTGAGCTGATGCAGAATAGAGCAGGGAGAGACCCTGAGATTTACCATGGGCTTTGCTGTGACCCAGTGTAGGGGGTATGCCGGGCTAAAACCCAGAGTAGTTGGAGCTCCTTCCCCCAGCGCACTCGCACGGCGCTCAGTACCATGCTCTGCACAGGGTGGGTCTCTTCAAGAAATGTTTGCTGGTGGGTGCCTTAGGTGAAGACTTGGGTGAAATCCACACCCATCATTTCCCCAGATTTTTTCTGCAAGGCTACTGCCCGAGGGATCTCATTTGTCTGAGATCTTTTTCATGGCCACTGCCAGACAGGGAGTCCTTGGGCAGGAACTGAAGCCAACTCATAGAACCCTGGATCAAGAGAATTCTGTTTCCTGGATCTGCTTCACCCAGAGGCCAGCTTTGTTCTTCATTCTAAGCCCCTGACTGAGCCCTGACCCATGTTCCTTTCTCACAAGCATTGTTGGTTATCCCAAAGGATTTCAATTAACTAGATGAACCATCTTTTGACTGTAGATACCACAGCTCGTGGGGCGGAGAATTGGAACAAACCAGTGTGCTTCGTTAGGGTTCCAAACTAGGTGGTGTCTGTCAAGCCTCCTGTCCAAGGAGCAAATTCCGAAGTTAGGGCCAACAGGCTATTTAAATACGAACAGCAAGAAATGATGGACGCCTTTTTGCAAAGAACCTCTCTGCACACACAAGACAGATGAGGTGTACACAGTGAATGTTCACGTCCCCCCCCACAGGGCACGCTTCACCCACACAGTCCACTCGCCTGCCCGTTGTACCCAGGCAGGGCCTAATGGCATCTCCCTGCCTGTTTCAGAGGAGCGAATTGTGGTGATCAGCAGCTCGGAAGACTCAGATGGAGAGGACTCGGTGAGTGGCCCAGCAGTTCGGCCCAGGACTCCTGCCTCCCCCCATTCCAGGCCCCAGGGGGCACAGCCTCAGCAGGTGACTCTCAGACTTGCCCTGCACCTGGGGAGTTTTCCAGCAAGGCAGTGAGTCCTGAGCTGTGCTGGGGAGGGCCTTCACATGCCAGCTGCCTGCCTGGACCACCCCAGGCCTCCCACCACACCAGGGCAGGAGCCTTCGTAACTATACATACTCTTCTGCAATGCTGGTAGAGTGTTACCCGGCGCCCTGTCTCTTTTCTGGAATACAAGCAGTCCCCGGGTTACGAACCAGATCCATTCCTAAGTCTGTCTTTAAGTTCAATTTGTAGGTAAGTCGGAACAGGTACATGTGGTTCTTATTTAGCGTCAGTCAAATGTTTGTCTTAGCATATAGTGTATATTTTATCTTTCTCTAAATATAAAACATTTAAGAAACACTTCCAAACTGCGCAATGTTTCCATGAGTGTCACAAAGTAATGCGTGCGTTCCTTATTACAAACTATTGTATTTAACTCAAGTTTTTTAATACAGTAAGCTTTACAGCAGTCCGTTCTTAAGTATGAGTTGTCCACAAATTGGATGTTCGTAACCTGGGGACTGCCTGTGTCCCATGCCTTGGTCTGGAGCACCCTTATGCATTCTCTGTCCTCTTAAGTCCTCAGCAAGGGCGGGATAAGAATCCACTCTCTCATTAACCCCAGCCAATGAGGGCCCGTGAAGGGGTGTGAGGTCACTGGGGCCACACCTACAGGGGCCAAATGAGCAAGTTTTGACTCCATGTCAGAAAGAGCTTTTCTAAAGCCATCCCGCAGTGGGAACAGGTGGCTTTCTGGGTAGTGAGCCTTCTGTCCCTGGAGTCTGTTAATAGAGGCTGGGCTGTCAACTGTCCAGGGGAAGAGGGGATCCGAACAGAGTGAAAGGTTGGACTGGGTGGCCCTGAGCTCCCTTCCAGCCCTCAGTCTGAGGTTCTGTATTGGAAAGCCTGTGGAGCCGACGGAGATGGCTGCGCCACCCTCCTCGCCAGCCCACCCTCTGCTGAGAGCACGAGGAGCACCCTGCCCCAGCCGGGCCTCCCGTCGGCCCCGCCACAAGTGCTGCCCCACCGCCTGGCCTCCCCACCATCCTGCTGAGCAAGCCGACGCCCCTGAAGCTCAGCCTCCCAGCCTGCTCGCCGGACACGAGGAACATGTCACCACCATCCACCGTGGGATCTGCTTCCCAGTGCACAGAGCACAGAGAGGCAGCTGCCTTCGCCAGCCCTGGGGCTTTCCCTTCAGAGTGTATTGTGCCCCGGTGTGGACTCCTGCTGTCCTTGCAGCCCCAGCCACCACTCCTGCCACCTCAGGTCCTCCCAACCATTCGGCCCTGTCCCAGGAGGCTCCCACCCTCCTCCAAAGGGCCAGCTGCCAATCCCGCCGGGCTCGAGGAGGGCGGCCCCGCGGCCGCTCATACCGGGGTTCCCAAATCACCCAGTGGATCAACCACTTTTTTTCCCTCCCTGTCTCCTCAGTGGCTTCCCAGTTTGGTGCCTCTGCTGGGGGTGCTGAGGAGGGAGGGAGGGTACCCCAGATTCTCGGGGCAGGAGTTCTCCTTAGGGATTCTAACAGAACCCCTGTGGAGGATCCCCAAGTCTGACCCCCTCTGGAAGCCTCTCCAGTTGCATTCCCATCATCCCTTCGGAGAGGCCCTCACCAGCCCAGGCCCAGGCCCCCCTCAGGTGAGCTCTCTGAGAGCGCTGAAGGCCCTCGTCCTTTGCTGCTGTTGCAATCATCGTCTTATAACTGGCCAAACACCTCTGTCCTGGTCCCTGCGTCTCCTTCTCCAGGTCTGGCCATGCTCCTAGAGGCCCTGTACATAGTGGGCATTCGATAAATATTGGTCACTGAATGACTGAGGGACCTCTGGGCAGGGACACATGGGTCCCTTCAGGCTGAGAGGGGGAGGGTGAGATTCAGACCCTGATTCTCACACCCCAGGGTCTCTCTGCCCAAGAAGGAAGTTCTCCAGCTGTTTGTGCCCTCCTGTGTTTTCAGCCGACCCCCTCCCCACTGATAGTATATCCTCTGTCACCCCATACCCCACCTGAAGCCTTTCCATTAGGCATCTGCCAGGATCTGAGTCCATGACGGCAGGGACTCTGCTTGCCCTGTGAGTTGGCAGACATGGCTGCTCAATAAATATCTGTTGAAATATCAACCTTGCGAACCCTCATTCCATGGCCACCCCGGTCCCTGATGGACTTACCTCTCCCCACAGGGTGTTTCTGTCTCCTGCCTTGAGAGGATTCTCCTCTGAGATCCTGTATCCACTCTTCCTCCCACACCTGTGAGCACCTGAGGTGGGCGGTGGACTCGAGGCCCTCCTTGCCGCATGGACTGTTATGTCTCCACCATTAGATCAGATCCCCCCAGCCTCGGAGGCTCCAGCCATTGGATGTACCCTACTCTACCCAGTCATCTCACCTCCCCCTCATGTAGGGGAGACTCTGGCCCCTGCCTCCAGGCTGCTTCTCCCTATCCAAGTCCTGCCTTCTTCCTGGGTGACTTTGACACCAACAACTCCTTGTCTTCTCAGGGGTCTTCACCCCACTCTACTTAAGCTGCCAACTCCATGATCGCCTCCTGGGCATCACCATCACAGAGAACTGTCCATCTTTACAATGTCCCTCTCAGACCTCCAACTGCTCACAGCCTCCTGTTTTCGTACCCTCCATCCTTTACTTGCAGGACCTTGGTTCTTTGTTCTTCTTGGGTGCTGCAGCCTCTCTGCTCTCTGCCTCCACCTCCTGTCTTCACCTCTCGAGTCAGCTAAGTCCACCATTTCAGCCCATCTTTCATCAGGATCTGACCTCCTCCTTTCTCCCTGCCCTTTCCATTAGTCCTGCCTCCTCTGTGCTGCCACCTGGAGGCCGAACTCTGTTAGAAAAAAGTCACACCTCTAGGAAAACTACAAATGCTTGCTTCTAACCTGTCCAGTCCCTTGGTACTGTGAACAATCTCAGGTGTCCTGCCTCAGTGCACTCTTCTGCTCATGCAGCAGCCCCTCCGCACCTCCGCTTGCCTCACTCTGGTCGCTCATTCTGACCCTGGTAGGCAGGTGACCAAATCTCCTGCTTCAGAGATAAGACGGGAGCCCTTGGTTGGGACGGAACTGTCGATATCCTGCTACCCCGTTACAGACTGACGTGCCCCACCGCATCCTCCCCTTATCCTTTCTGTTAGGGTGGAGGAGGGGCCGCCCCACCTCTGTCTTGTTTCACCCCCTTGGGGCCCTCACCCCATCTGCTCATCCTCATCTCTCACGCATCTTCCAGTGCTCCTACTTCCTCCTGAACTGCAGCTGCACTAGGCATTTTTTAGATGCACGTTTTAAGACTTAACCGTTGCAGGAGTCCCAAACTTCTTAAAAACAATGCTTTAAAACAAATTTGGTCCCTGGGTGGCAGTTTGCTCACAGCTACTAACCGAAAGGTTGGTGGTTCGAACCCACCCAGTGCTGCCACAAAGAAAGGACTGGTGATCTGCTTCTGTAAAGATTACAGCCAAGGAAACCCTATGGAGCAGTTCTACTCTGTAACACATGGGGTTGCCATGAGTGGAACTGACTCGAAGGCAATGAGTTTGTTTCTGTGTATCCCTCCGTCCCACTGGGGCCCCTACAGCCCCTGCAGCACCCCCCTCCCCCCCGCAAACTCCTACTCCCTGCTTAAAGGGCCGGGCGGTGTTTGCAGGGTGCTCCAGCTCCCACATAGCCCCGTCCTCTCCCTGCCTGTGGCCTTCAGCCAACCTCCCAGTGAGTGAACGTGGCAAAATATGGCCGGCTAAGGTCAGTTTCCGAGTGTACCAGGGCATGTAGAGACCTACCTGCTGGGCCTCGGCTGTGTCTGTGGCCGGAATCCAGGCATGTCTGGGGGCTCAAGCGCAGGCCTGCAGAGTCTGCGAAACTGCTAGAGCCAGGAGGTGCTTTCTGTGAAATGCCTTGGCTGTGCTAGAAGAGGCGGTGAACCGAAGAGTGGGCCATAGATGGAGCTGAGCTCAGGGGTGGACTGGCGAGCCCTAGACCCAACTGTGGGGCTTGGGTGAGGACTGTGCTTACAACCTGCGAGGGTGGGTCAGCAACGTCTCTGCCATGGGGCTCCCATTTCAGCCCCCAAAGCAGAAAAGATAGGTGTTCTCACACACCTTCCCCACAGGGTGACTGGCTCTAGCACCTCGGCAGCAGCAGGACCCAGTGGAAGCAGGAGGGCCTGGCCAGCGTGGTAGCCAGATGGCAGAAGTGGCAGTGGTGACCAGATGAAGGGAGGTCTGTGTGCACAGGCCTACCTAGGGCGTGCGGCACAGGCAGGGCACGCCCTGGGCGCTGTGTGAGCACAGGTGCCCATGCTCTGGGTGCTGCTTGAGGAGAGGGGCTAATGAGCAGTTTCTATTGGTCATCACAGTTTCCCTCGCCAGCTGAGAGAGATCACTCAGCAATTTAACACTAATTGCCCTAGGTGGAGCTCTGGTAGTGCAGTGGTTAAGAGCGCAGGCTACCAACCAAAAGGTTGGTAGTTCCAATCTACCAGTTGCTACTTGAAAACTATGGGGGCAGTTCTACTCTGTCCTTTAGGGTCTCTATGAGTCTGCCTGTGGGGAGCAGCTGATGGGGAAGGGAGCCGTGGTGCTGGTGAGTGTCCGTCACCCTCCTTCCACGGCCCCCTCCTCAGGGAGGCTGGTGGGAGCTGTGTTCCCTGAGGGTAGCAGTGCCCTGCCCAGGGGCCAGAGCAGTGGACAGACAGGCAGTAGAGGCCACAGGCTAGCTAACAGAATGGTCCAGTTCATGGATACATAGGAGCTATCTCCAGGGCCTTCCAGACTTTGCAAGAGCTGGGGTTTCATGTCTGTGAAAAACAGTGATGCATTTGTTTTGCTAAACTGATCCCAGTCGTGGCTGCAGCTTGGTGACAGAGAAAGTTCCTTAGGAGTTTGGGGTTCTTGATGAGCATTACTGCTGGAGACTGGCTATTTCCACGTGATTGGATGCTGTCCGGAAACCTTGGTGGTTTAGAGTTTAAGGGTTACATCTGCTAACCAAAATGTCAGCAGTTCGAATCCACTAGGCGTTCTTTGGAAAGTCAGTGGGGCAATTCTACTCTGTACTACAGGGTCATTATGAGTCAGAATGAACTCAACAGCAATGGGTTTTTGTGTGTGTGTGTGTTTGGATGCTGTCCATCAAAGAGTCTGGCTCATGTCTGGTTGACTGATGACCAAGCATGGAGCGAGTCAGTAATTAGGAAAGTGGCTCTCACCCCTGGGCAGTTTGAACAACTCTGCCTTCCTGGGCACAGCCTGGGCATTGAGATTTGTTAAAGCCACTAATGCACAACCAGAGGAGAGGCACTCGGAATCGGGGGTTCAGCTGCACATCTGTGCCAGAGGAATGCTGCTCACAAGTGGGGGTGACATGTCCATACTGGGGTATGATACAGCTGGGGACAAGAGAGGCTAGGTCTTCACAGATAAGCTCTCTAGACTTTTGGAAGGTGGTGAAAATGTCAGCCCAGCTACCTCCTACGAGTGCCCTGGTTAGGTTTCCTGTGCTGAGTCGGAATGCACTTGACCTGCTCGGGCCCTGAGATCTGTGATGGCGATCAGTGAAATAGAACTTGTGAACCAGATTGCCTGGGTATCCTAGTAGCACGTGTATCCTGGAAAATTCCTGGATCCCATAAGGTTCAGTCTGAGCACAGTTTTGCATTCAAAGAAACACCGTCCATTAACCAAGTATAATAAAAATAAATTCCAGTATTGCATCTTTTGAAGAATATTAAAGGGAATCCAACTCATAACCTACTGCCAAAAAAAAAAAAACCCAAAACAAACGCATTGCTGTCCAGTCAATTCTGACTCACAGCAACCCTATAGAATAGAGTAGAACAGCCCCATAGGGTTTCCAAGGAGTGGCTGGTGTTTTCAAACTGCCAACCTTTTGGTTAGCAGCCAAGCTCGTAACCAACCTACTGCAGTACTTAATAAATTCCTTTTCTCCTTTCCTGTAGCTCTCATCACTTCCCACACCATAGTTCATAAAAGCTTTTCCCTACTTTTCACTGTTCAGTCCTCACACATGGATGCTTCTCTGTTTCCCACTCCCCATTTCCTCTTGCCCCCATTCCTTTTCCCTGCCAAGCAAATCTCAGCCTTTTCCTGTGAAAGGCCCTTTCCTGGCTTCTTGGGTTCTGCTCTCTACTGCTATCCTTCTCTGTCCTCTCCCTCTACCCATCCAATTTCCCTGATAAGTGGATAAAGCCCAGGAGAGGGGGTGTGGGATATGGAACATCAGAATTTCCCTTAATGAGTAGAGAGAGGAAGAGATGTCTGAAGCCAGATTCCTCTATGTGCTGATGGCCCTTCTGTTAAACCTGGGTCTTTAGAAAAGTCTTGTTTAAATGCTCTGGCTACTTCCCAACTGTGTTGCTGGGATTTAGAGAAGGTGTTGTGAGTTTACTGCTGGCTGGAGTTAAACGGAAGGCATCACAGTGAGACCAGCCCCCATGGTGCACGCATACCTTATGGAAGCCCTCAAGGGCAAGAGGAATCTTGGAGGAAGAAGAGTTGGGGCTGAAAGATCCATCCTTCCTTCCACCGACAAGTTCAGTGGAAAGGAGGTATCCTTTTACAAGTTCAGTGGAAAGGAGGTATCCTTTTACTAAGGGAGCTAGCAGAGTTTTCTTACAGAATACAGCTTCAGTAAGTTCGGGACAAAGGAATTCCCGTGACTATAAAAGGGAAAATGGCGTCAGGACAATGGGAGACTCTGCTGGCCATCATAAATGATCCTGATGTAGAGATGGGGGAAGTAGCCCAAAGATACAGTTGTGTGGCTCTCTGGGGAGCTACTCTTGGAAGTGCAGATATGAAAGTGAAAAGATTGTGACTCTAGACTTGGCTCTAAGGTTGAAGCAACATCCAAAGATCCAAAGTTCCAAATGGAAGGACACTAGTAGAAGCACAGAGGGGCTTTTGTAGTTATCTTCGGAGCAAAAAGAAGAACAAAAAAGAGAAGGCCTGGAATACCATGTCAGTGGGTGACAGAGAGGACCCGGCCGAGGGGACTGCTCTTCAGCCATTGGCAAGAGGAAGCTGAGGCCCCGGGGACCACAGAGCAAGGGAGCCCAGTCCCTCCATCAGCCAAAGTATGAGAGAACCACCGCTTTGTGAATGGGACAGGTGCTGGGAGGCTGCAGAAAGAAAACATCTTGATTCTCCTAGAGAAGAAGAAAGGAGTCTACTGTCCACCATCCAATAACAACTTTGACGATGACTCCGTGAAGAAGGCTCCTTATGGGTAGGAAAACAAGTGGTCGGAGAGACAGCAGTGTGGGCTCACTTGGAGCAGAGCATATACAGTCAGCCTTTGATGGCATGCCTGAACCAAGGCAGTATAGAGACAAAGCATTCAACAGTCTCTAACTAGATCTGTACGTGTTGTCGTTAGGTTCCATCGAAGTCAGCACCGACTAAAAGCAACCTTAGGTACAACAGAACAAAATGTTGCCCGGTTCTGCACCATCCTCACAGTCGTTGCTATGTTTGAGCCCATTGTTGCAGCCACTGTGTCAATCCATCTCACTGAGGGTGTCCCTCTTTTTTGCTGACCCTCTGCCCAGCATGGTGTCCTTCAGGGATTAGTCCCTTCTGATGATGTGTTCAAAGTAAGCAAGACAAAGTCTCACCATCCTTGCTTATAAGGAACATTCTGGCTATAGAACCATAAAAAGAAGAAAACCAGTTCTGGATGGATTTACAGCGAATGTCTGTTTCTATCAATGACTGGGAGGAAGTTATTAAGCCTGGGCAGGGCTATGAAATGCAAATAAAGTAAAAACCAGACATTGCTTGGAAAACCCAGAACGTGTAAATTGTGGGCAGTAATGACTTTTCTCTGGGCTGAACTTTTATTGAAAACCATGTTTCACGTGGACCATGGAAGGGCTAGGGAAATGTGCTAATATTCTCAAGACTGAGATATTAGCCAGAGGCCAGAGTTAATGGAGGCCTCGGATACCTCCAGGTGACACCAACTCCCATCATCAAGCCAGAGGCAATTCGTAAAGAGGAAAGACCAGAGGTCTACTTTGGACTCTGTCCCACAGTGTCACCACCAGCCCTATGACACTGGCCATGTCCCTTCCCCCTGGTCTCTGGCTAATGTCCATGGGTAGAATTCACAGGATGGCTCCGAGCTGGCCACTAAAGACTGGACATCTGGGCTCGGCAGCTGTGCAGATGATGAGCAACTAACCCTGTGTTTTCATCACAGGCTCAGCCTCCCTCGTAGCCCCAGTACCTCTGGAGACTCTCGGAGCTGGAGCCCTTCCTCCCTCCCACCTCTGAGCTTTTCAAACTGTGTTTCTGCAAGGGCCCTGGGGCTAGAGAGGTTACAGCCTCAAGTGCCCAGCCTGGGGGAGTCCGGAACTCACAGGTTTCTCTAGGCAGCCTGGGACATGGATGCTACATGAGAGGAAGGCCTGGGTAGCTCTCCAGGCTCTGAGGCTTGGAGGCATCTCCCTCCACTGCTCTCCCGCTGCCAAGGATCTGCCTGTTCACCCAGGTGTGAAGTTCAGGGTGTGAAGTTCCTGTCCCCTTGGTGCGGATCACTGGGGCCTCTGCTGGCTTAGGGGACAAGAAAACCAAGCTCCTAGGACCTTCCAGAGAAGTAGCTGGGGTTCAAGATAGGCTCCTTCGTCCCAGCCCCAAGTCTGTGGTGGCTCTTCTGAGTCCCCTCAGGAGCAGACCTCTCAGGCCCTGCCCAGCACAGCAGCCCACCCTGGTCCTGAGCCCCGTGCCAAGCACTGCTCACCCATGCACATACTCACCCACATATTCTTTCACAGTTTCACACACTTATGTCAGCACTGGTTCCCACACTCACACCCCCTTGTGCACGCACACACTTGACCCTTCATGTCCACACTCATGCTTTCACACACTCACCTGTGTGGTCACACCCTCTCACACCTAATCACTTGTTAAAGCATACACACTGGTTCTCACACTCGACCCTCACGCCTCACATCCACACATTCATGCAGGTACACACGTCCTCTGGTGCACACATACTCAACTGTACGCATACGTTCTCTGCCCCAATAATATCCCCTCCCTTGTGTGTGCACAGATGCCCCGGCCATACCCGCCTGCTCGTGTTCACACTGAGCACACGCTCACAGGCACACGTTGCTGATGCACCCTCTTCCCTCCGAGCCCCTGACCTGTTGGTTTTCTGTGTTGCAGTCCTCCCGAGAGCTGGATGATAGCAGCAGCGAGTCCAGTGACCTCCAGCTGGAGGGCCCCAGCTCCCTCAGGGTCCTGGACAAGAGCCTCGCCGACCCCCGAGCAGAAGACAGGCCCTTGGTTTTCTTTGACCTCAAGATTGACAATGAAAGTGGGTTCTCCAATGGCCATACCCACCCCTTTCTAGCTTAGCCTCTCAGGCCCCAAGGCACCGCCACCACCACCAGTTGCCATAGAGTCGATGCCAACACATGGTAACCCATGTGTTGAGAGTAGAACTGTGCTCCATAGGGTTTTCAGTGGCTGATTTTTGAGCCAGGCCTTTCTTCCGAAGTACCTCTGGGTAGACTCCAATCATCAGCCTTTTGGTTAGCAGCCGAGTGCAGTAACTGTACCATCTAGGGACTCCATTCCTAAGATAAGTGCAGGCAGAGCTGTGTGCAAGGCCTGGGAGAGCCCTGAGCCCTGGCCAGTGTCTGCAGCTGGAGTGGGTAGAGCACTGCCTCACCTGGGGCCTCCCAGGTGTACCACTTGTTTGTCTGAGTAAGGACTTTTGCCTTGACCAGTGCCTGGAAGTGTGAGGAAGCACTTCTTTTATACCCAGAGCCGGGGGAACACACTTCTAAACAGAAACACAGTGTGTGAACTCATTGCTATGAGGCCAGTAACCCACATAGCTTTTGGCTGAGACCATACATTCCTGAGTCCAGGCCCATCCCACAGATGACTCTGGAGGGAGACCACAGAGCCAAGGCCACAGACACCCCCTTCTCCTGGAGGCCCCTCTGCTCTCCAGAGCTTGTGCTGGTCCTCCCTGAGCCTGAGCCCCAGCCCTGCCCTGTGGCATGGATTCACTATTGGAGCCCATCCAGCCCACAGAAACAGCAGAGCTTTCATAGTGCAGGCAAGCCATTTACAGACCTCAGGTGTAGGCTCTGGGCCTTGCTGTGAATGGAGTGGGCTGGGTGGGTCTGCCGCCCTCATCCCAGGGCTCTGACAGGGCTGGGGAGCTTTAGCCAAGTGACTTACAGCATTGGAGGTCAGAGGGCAGGGAGTGGAGGGCCAGGTGGATCCAATCAAGGGTCTCCCATGTAGGTGGGTAGAGGCTAATAGACAGTAGGGACCTGGATCCGAAAGGGTTTGGCAAACTCTAGGGCAGGTGAGCAAGGGGTCTTTCAAGGGCAGCCTGGCCTTCCCCTCAGACCCCTGTCCCCATTAGAGCCAGGGTCAGAATGCGTTTGGAGGCTGTTTGGTTATTGCCGGAAGGCCCCAAGGTGGAGTCTGTAGATGGTGGGTTGGCTGCCCTAGAGCCTCCTCTGCTCGCGCTCCAGTGCCTCCTGTTCCCCTGGGGCCTCATGCTGCCCTTTTCTCCTGCCCAGCCCAGAAGATTAGCCAGCTGGCGGCAGTGAACCGGGAAAGCAAGTTCCGTGTGCTCATCCAGCCCAAGGCCTTCTTCAGCATCTACTCCAAGGCTGTGTCCCTGGAGGTGGGCCTGCGGCACTTCCTCCGCTTCCTGGGCTCCATGCACCGCCCCATCCTGGCCTGCTATAAGCTGTGGGGGCCCAGCCTCCCCAAATTCTTCCAGGCCCTGGAGGACATGAACAGCCTGTGGGAATTCCAGGAGTCCATCTCGGGCTTACTGGCCACCCTGCCCCTGATCCGGGAGCAAATACCTGGGGCCAGCAGCTTCAAACTCAAGAACCTGGCCAAGACCTACCTGGCGAGAAACGTGAACGAGCGCAGCGCCCTGGCCTCTGTGCTCGCCATGAGAGACTTGTGCCGCCTCCTCGAGGTTTTCCCAGAGGCCCGGCACATCTACTCCTTCAGCAATCTGCAGTGCTTCGCATCCCTGCAGCCCCTGGTTCGCGCGGCTGTCCTGCCCCTGGCTGAGGCCCGCCTTCTGGCCCTCCACAATGTGAGCTTCGAGGAGCTGCTGGCTGCCCACCGCTGCGACCCGCAGGGGGCTTTCAAGAAGTACAGCCAGTACCTGAGCCCACAGGCTGCTCCTGCACCGCCCACCCAGCCAGCTTTCGACCTGCAGGTTCTGAGCGCCTACTTCGCAGGCCTGTTGGCACAGGGGGAGGGCATCTCTGTGCCACCCTCCAGCCATAGCTTGGCAGAAAGGGCCTCCCAGCAGAGCTGAGAGGAGGGGGTAACTGGCTTGAGATCTCTGGGGGCAGAGGGGGTGGGGCCCCTGAGCCAGGCCCCACCAGTCACAATAGTCCCAGGTCTCCAAAAAAGAACCAAACTTGTTGCTGTCAAGTCGATTCCAACTCATGGTGACCCTAAAGGACAGAGTAGAACTACCCCATAGGGTTTCCAGGGAGCAGGTGGTGGATTTAAACTGCTGACCTTTTGGTCAGCAGACGTAGCTCTTAACCATTACACCGCCAGGGTTTCCTTGTATCTTCATACTCAGTTGTTATTTGGCCCAGAACCACTTCCCCTTCTCTGGGACCAAGGTTCCAAGGCCAAGAAACCCCTTGAGGGGCCACCCAGATCCCCTTGTGGGTTCTGGGAGAGCCAGTGGGTTTGCTCACGAGACCCTCACCACTCCCCGCCTGCAGCCAGGAGCCAGAACTAGGGACATCCTAAGGGAAGAGACCATGGCCTCTGGGCTCTAAGTGATCTCTGTCCGGGCCTGGCTACCCCACCTGCCTCTTCCATGGATGCCCTTCCAGTTCTTCCCTGACCCCCAGACACCACCCAAGGGATCTGCTGACAGCTTCCGTGGACGGCAGTTGGAGAGGACACTGCTTTGGACACCAGCACCCCCCCTACCAGGTACCCAAAGTGCCTTTCACGCCAAGCTACCCCTCATGAGTTTGGGTTCTCCCAGCCCCTGTCTGCCCAGGACCTGGCTTTCTGTAGGCCTCCCCTTGGGAGCATTTTCATTCCAAAGGGGCCTCATAACCACAGAGACAGATGCTGTGGCTCCCTGCGCCCCTCCCAGCTACATCAAACCACAGGATGCCTGTCTCCACTTCCAAAGTCTGACCCTTCCTCATGGCCATGCAGACACTGCTCCTTATTCCTGGCCACAGACCCCTCAGCATGGCCGTGCCCTCTCCCTGCACTGCTCGCTCCCTCAGGCCGCACTCCAGGCAGCCTACTCAAAGTGTACTTGGGGACCAGCAGCATTGGTGTCACTGGAGAGCTTGTTAGAAGTGCAGATTCATGGGCTCTACTTCAGACCTACAGGATCAGAATCTTTGGGGTAGGACCCAGGAATCCGGGTTGTAACAGGTTCTCCAGATGATTGTGTTGCACACTGAAGTGTGAGAACCACCGCTTCAGTAGACCACCCCTCCGAGGAGAAGCATCGTGGAGCAGCGGAGAATGAATGCGCTGGCCTGCCCCAGCTGTGTGCATTGAGTGGGACCTAGGAAAAGGCCCCTCACTGAGCTCCAATGTCCCCATCTGTAGAATGGGCTGATTGGCCAGAGAGTCTCAGAGGTCCCATCCAGCTCTGGCATTCTGGGATTTTAGGAACAGACAGCAGTCCTCTGAGGTGGTGGACCAGGAGTTTCCTCATTCTTGAACCCTAGCTTCCATCCCTAGGCCACTGGTCGCCAAGACACAGAGGCTAAGCATCCTTGTGGTCATGCCAGAGCTCAGCGGCAGAACACTCTACCCCCTGACCAGCAGAGCCCCGTCACTTCCTCGCCCTCCCTCCTACTCCCCTTTCCACCTTCTTCCTTGGATTTCCTGCTACTAGAATGCTTCACAGACTTGGCCCAGGCCTCCAGCCTCTGGGGCCTCAGTTTCCATACCTGTGGGATCTGGGTAATGACACCTCAGCCCCCGCCCAGTGGGTGCCCTGCAGATCCAATCAGGGTTTACATAGGGGCTTGCTGCTGAGGTGGGAACAGCGAACTTCCAGTTACCAGTTGCCATCAAGTTGACTCTGATTCATGGCAACCCCAAGTATCCGTGACGGCCCTGAGTGGTGCAAATAGTTAACTTGCTTGGCTACCAACCGAAAGGTTATAGGTTTGAGTCCACCCAGAGGCACCTTGGAAGAAAGACCTGGCGATCTACATCTGAAAAATCAGCCTTTGGAAACCCTGTGGAGCCTAGTTCTACCCTGACACACATGGGGGCGTCATGAGAACAGTGGACTCAGATGCCAGACCATTAAAGCAGGTGCTGACTCCAAAGTTCCCGTGGGGAGCAGGCTAGTGGGTGGAGGGGAGGAGGGTGGCTAGGACCACAATCTGACTGTGATGAACATCTCAGCAACTGACAAGGCAGTCCTTGGGCCACACCCCATGTCCTCCTCACCTCAGCCTAGCCCTGGACCGAGTAGCGCCCACCAACTTCCCAGCTCCAATCACACCCCAATGCTTGCTATTTTCAGATGCAGCTAATCCCAGTTTTTATAATGAAGTACGGCTTTGCCCTGTCTCCATTGTCACAGCCTTTAATAAAGATGTGAGTCCTAAAAGCCTGATGCTCCAACCTAAACTCTGCTTGGCCCAGCCCAGAGCAGCCAGAGGGAAACCTCTTGCCTGATGAGGGGAGCAGCATCCCCAATCCCGGGCATGGGGAAGGCCACACGCGCAGCACAGCCATTCCTTGTGGGGGTCTTCTGAGACTTGGCAGAGCTGACAGCACCTCAGTGCTGAGGGCCTCGAGGATGTGGATCCCCCATGGCAAACAGAGACCAGGGTGGGCCTGCCTTGGGATCATCTCCAAAAGGGAGAGAGCACCAACTTCAATAGTTACCTCCTGTGGGAATAAGGAACCTGGGGCAGGGTCTGCAGGAACTTTAACGACTGACCTGCTGGGTACTTGTGTATCCCTTTCTGTGTCAGAGAGATAGGAGGTAACCCCTTTAGAAGAGGGGGAAGAGGCTGGGGACGTTGGCAATGTGTAATGAATGTGCTGCTATCCTGGGTGTCACAGATGGAACTTACATAAGGACCCAGAGGGCTTCCTGTGGCACCCCCAGCCTGGATGAGCAGCCTGGTGATGTGATTTATCACTGCCCCCACCCTTCACCCCGTCTATCTCTCCCAGATGCCCAAATTCCAGTCCCAAGGTTTTCTCAGCCCTTTGACCAAAAGATCAAGTCCAAACATGTCACCTGTGCTTTATCTTTGAATTATATGTCAGGTTTACATGTGTCAGCTAACTGGGAGCGTACCGGGGTAGAGGTCAGGATGCTGAGTTTCAACCCTTAGTCCTATGACCCTAATCTGGTGCATTAGGCTATCTGATCCCTAGGCTTCCCCTCTATAAAATGGGATAATGTGGGTCATTTTTGCCTTGCAAGATCTTTGTGTGAACCAATGAGAAAATGTTTGTGCAAATATCTTTAATATATGAAGAAGCACACAAATGTAAGAGATTATTTTATAGACAACCAAGAGGACTGTATTATTGCTTATAAATTCTAGAAAAATAAACAGATATTAGATCTTAGGGGAGAAAGTGCATGGGCTTGTATTTAGGGGAATAAAGAACAACATCTTGAAGACCTGAAGAAAACCCCTGAACAGAGCATAAACCGGTGGGGGTCCTGGAGCCTGAGGGCGCCAGGAAGAACAGGGGAGCCCACCTTGAAGTGGTTGAGCGGCAGGTGGCTCTCTGTTCCCAACACACCCAGGTGGAGATTTCAGCCACGTGGACCTGGAGTAGAGAACAGCCTTCATGTGGTGGCCCTGCCGAGCCCAGCCCTGCTGTTCAGCCCAGCCTTGCCCAGCCCAGCCCAGCCCAGACCTGCTGTCCAGGCCAACCTTGCCCAGCCCAGCCCAGACCTGCTGTCCACCCCAGACCCGCTGTCCAGCCCAGCCTTGCTGTCCAGCCCAGCCCTGCTGTCCAGCCCAGCCCTGCTGTCCAGCCCAGCCCAGCCCAGCCCAACCTTGCCCAGCCCAGCCCAGCCCAACCCAACCTTGCCCAGCCCAGCCCAGACCTGCTGTCCAGCCCAACCTTGCCCAGCCCAGCCCAGCCCAGCCCTGCTGTTCACCCCAACCTTGCCCAGCCCAGCCCAGACCTGCTGTTCAGCCCAACCTTGCCCAGCCCAGCCCTGCCCAGCCCAGACCTGCTGTCCACCCCAGACCTGCTGTCCAGCCCAGCCCAGCCCAGCCCAACCCAGCCCAACCTTGCCCAGCCCAACCTTGCCCAGCCCAGCCCAGCCCTGACCAGCCCAGATCTGTTGTCCAGCCCAGCCCCACTGTCCAGCCCAGCCCAGCCTTGCCCTGCCCTGCCCAGCCCTGCCCTTCACAGCCCAGCCCTACCCAGCCCTGATCAACCCTGCCCAGCCCAGCCTGCCCTGCTCTGCCCTGCCCTGCCCTGCCCTGTCCTGCCCTATCCAGCCTGCCCAGCCCTGCCCTGCCTTGTCCAGCTCTGCTCCAGTGCCTCCCTCTACGGCTCAAGGGCTTACATCCCCAGGAAGGTCACTCAAAAAATCTGATTTAACCCCAACCCTAACTTTTTTTTTTTTCTAACTTTGCCCTTATATCCATCCACTTGCACAACACCTAGTGCTACCCTGGAGCCTGGCCCTGCTGTTCTACTGCCCTGCACCCTCCCTTCATCTTACCCTAGCCCAGCCCGACTGCCCGCTTCCATCCTTATTCCCTCTGCCACACTCACACTGACTCCTGTCCCCAACCCTAACCTTCACCTTATACCTCCCAGCAGGCCCCGGCCCTCTCTTGATCCCACCTCTTCCTCTGACCTCAGGCTTGTCTCCGCCCCACACAGGTGTAAGGAGGTCCTTTCTCTTCTTCCTCCACCCCTCACCACCAAGGGAATTGCACAGCTCGTGAGCAGGGGCCAAGGCACACCAAATGTCAAGTGAGAGGGACTGCCTGCAGGGAAGAGGAGCCGAGCTACAGCGGATCTCAGTTTCGGCCAGAAGAGGGCACTGCAGCTCCACCGTGCCTGGCGTTGAGGCAGCCTCTCTCCAAAGTGGGTGGGGAAAGGTGATGCAGCTTAAGCTCTGGTAGCTGTCTTTACAAAGTGCCGAGGAAACTCTCCGTGGTAGGAGGGATAAAGGCATGTTGTGCTTTGGAGAAATTTTTTTTTTTAATGTTAACCATTTTGCATTTATTTTAACATCTATTAGAAAAAGGGAGCCCTGGTGGGGGCAGTGGTTAAAGGGCTTGGCTGCTCATCAAAAGGTTAGCATTTGGAATTCACCAGCCACTCTGCAGGAGAAAGATGTGGCAGTCTGCTTCCATAAAGATTTACAGCCTTGGTCTGGGGTCTTAAACGGAAACAAGCAGCCATGTAAGATGCATCAGCTGGTCTCAGCCCACCTGGAGCAGAGGAGAATGAAGAACACCAAGGTCACAAGGTAATTAGAGGCAGAAAGGGCTATGTAAAGCAGAGACTACATCAGCCTGAGACCAGAAGAACTAGATGGTGCCCAGCTACAACCGATAACTGCCCTGACAGGGAACACAACAGAGAACCCCTGAGGGAGCAGGAAGGCAGTGGGGTGCAGACCCCAAATTCTCATAAAAAGACCAGACTTAACGGTCTGACTGAGACTAGAATGACCCTGGAGGTCATGGTCCCCAGACCTTCTTTTAGCCCAAGACAGGAACCATTCCCAAAGCCAACTCTTCAGACAGGAATTGGACTGGTTTTTTTTTTTTTTTTTATGGGATAGAAAATGATACCGGTGAAGAATAAGCTTCTTGGATCAAGTAGACACATGAGACTATGTTGGCATCTCCTGTCTGAAGGGGAGATGAGAAGGCAGAGGGGGCCAGAAGCTGGTGGAATGGACACGAAAAGACAGAGTAGAGGGAAGGAGTTTGCTGTCTCATTACGGGGAGAGCAATTAGGAGTATATAGCAAGGTGTTTATAAACGTTTGTGTGAGAGTCTGACTTGATTTGTAAACCTTCACTTAAAGCACAATAAACATTAAAAAAAAAAAAAAAAAAGATTCACAGCCTTGGAAACCCTATGGGGCATTTCTACTCTGTCCTGTAGCGTTGTTATGAGTCAGAATGGACTCAACAGCAGTGGGTTTGGTTTTGGGGTTTATTAGAAAAAACATCAATATTGTGTTTTCTAGGATATCATTGCTCAGAATGACACTAAAGTGGTATTCCTTAGAGGTCAACTTAGAGAAAAAAATTCAACGACTAAAAGTTCAGTAGGGCCACCGATATAGCGAAAGTTGTGACCATAGAAGGAATGGTCCAATTTTGAGAAATATTGGGTTATCAGTAAAATTAGGCTAAGGGTTATGAGGGAGGGTTAGCAGCCCAAGGTAAGGAGGGGGCAGGATTGGGAGTCAAGGTTAGGGTTAGGGCTAAAGTTCAGGCGAGGTCTGAGGTTAGGGCTTGGAGTTAGATTAGATTTGGGGTCACATTTGGTGATTAAGGTTAGGAACAGAGTTGAAGAGTCCCTGTTCAGGCTACTTGTCCCTTCGGCAACTGAAAAGCCAGTAAAACTCTGGACAGATGGACAGAAGACTTCTGAGGAGGATCCGACCAGAGATTCCTCCCTACTCTGGCACCGCGAGTTCTCTTTCCCCAGCATCCTCTTCTAAAAGCCCTGGCAGTGGCTTGGCCTGGACTCACTGAACCGTGGTGGGGCCAGAGCACGGTGAGGGACTTGGCGAGGGACTGAGGAATGGACACACCTTGACCGCCGTGAGATGGCGCCTGTGAGACAACCAGGTGACACAACTGAGATACCTGTGTGCCATACACTGTCCTACCATGCAGCACAAGTTACCTCCTTTAATCTTCCCAACAGCCCTATTCAGTGACGTTGTCATTCCCATTCTACAGATGCAAACGGTGAGGGCAGGAAGGCTAAATAACTTGCACAAGATCATTAAACGTGTATGTGATCGGGTTGGGATTTGCCCCCAGGAAGCCTGTGTCTGCACTGAAGCCATCTGCTGCCCACACTGACAGGTACGTTGCCCTGTGTTGAGGTGCCATGTCAGGGGGCAGGGAGGGACTGTCCTCTCCTTCCTGTGCCCTCCCCAGGCTGTCAATCTCACATGATGGGAAAGGCAGACCCTGGAAAGTTCATGCCTCAACATTCTGGTCCCAGTGCTTGGTCTTATCCTAATTCTAATGTTTTCTTTCAGGACTGTGTTTCTCAACTTCTTTTTCTTTTCATTATCACCCCCTGGTAGAGTTCTCACCTCCCACGCAGACTACCCTGGTTTGATTCCCAGCCAATGCACCTCTTGCATAGCCACCGCCCATCTGTCGGTGGAGGCTTCCATGTTACTATAATGTTGAACAGGTTTCAGCGAAGCTTCCAGACTAAAACAGACTAGGAAGAAAAGCCTGGTGATCTACTTCCAAAAATCAGCCAGTGAAAAACCCAAGGATCACAAGGGTTCAATCTGCAACTGATCTTGGGCACAAAGCAAAACCAGGCTGCATTTCATCTCTTTGTGCACGGGGCCACCATGAGTCAGGGGCTGACTCCACCACAGCTAAAAACAACAACAAAAGGAGCCAGTTTAGACATTCTTTTTTTTCTTAATCATTCCCCCAATGAAATGTTAATATGTAGATATACCATAAATTCCTTCAGATTTTCTATACACAAAATCATATCACCTGCAAATAGAGATCGTTTTGCTTCTTCCTTACACAGATTACTGTATATCTGCTTATGTACTGTGGTACTTCAGAAGGTCAGAAACCATTATAATAGCTAAGGCTGTCTGCCTCCCCGCTCCCACCCCCAAGAGCCAATTTTTGTTCCCTGTAGGGTGATATGGCCCCTATTGAGATTGTCTGTTGCAGTGTAATTAGGAAGTGGTTATGGGGTGCAAATGGCTAACGTGCTCAGCTACTAACTGAAAGGCTGGCGGTCCGAGTCCACCCAGAGGCACCTCAGAAGAAAGGCCTGGCACTCTACTCCTGAAAAATCAGCCATTGAAAATCCTATGGAGCACAACCCTACTGTGACACACACGGGCTCGCCATGAGTCAGAACTGACTCGACAGCAACTGGTTAACCTTTCCATGTGGCTTGGTTCATAGGTGGGGACGATGTGGGCCAGGCTGGAGGGAGATGGGAGGGAAGGTGAGCAGAATCTCTGAGGACACACCCCTCTGGAGTAGCCCTGGTCCTGGGCCCAGGCACGGGGGGAGCCTGGGGCTGGGAAAGCGAGGGGTCAACACCAGCATTTATTTTGGTCTCTGAGCCCAGGTGTCAGCTCCAAACCTTTTGGACTTGAATAAACCAGATACCAAACAGGACTGAGTTGAGAAAAGGGCTTAGAATTTCAACTGACAAACGCTTCCCACAAAACAAAAAAACCATTTGCAGACAAGTGAGGGGAAAATTCCTTCATTCTTGGCTCAAGGAACTTCCTCAAATGCAGCCCGGAGGAATTCACTAAAAGACCAGCTGCCCAAACGATGCTAAGTCGGTTTACAAATATTAGAAATATCCCCAAACTGATAACCAAGCACATTACTGGCTAACCACAGACATTTTCCAAAAAGCTTGCCAGCCAAGCCAGGGTGATAGGAGGTTTTGTGAGGGCCAACGGTGCTGGCCTAATCATCTAAGCGTCGCTTGTGCAGACTGAGAAGCAGAACCTGGAATGGAATTTACCTCAGGGCTGGCTCTCTCCTGTAGTCCTACAGCCATCAAGCCCAGACTGATCCCAGAGCAGAGCCCTGACTGATTCCGATTACTCTACAACAAATCAGGCCAGCCAAGGAGTAGGCAGAGGGTGGCGCCCTTGTAGAATGTGGGCTTTGGAGGGACCTGGGTTCAAGTCTCAGGTCTTCCATGTGACCTTGGACAAGTCATTGAGCCTCTGTCATCTCATATGTAAATTGGGAGTGATAATACACACTATGGAAACTCTGGTGGCATAGTGATTAAGAGTTCCACTGCTAACCAAAAGGTCGGCAGTTCGAATCCACCAGGCACTCCTTGGAAACCCTATAGGGTAGTTCTACTCTGTCCTATAAGGTCGCTATGAGTTGGAATCAAGTGGACAGCAAAGAGTTTTTTTTTTTTAATACACACTTCACAGATGGGGAGAATGAAATGAGGTGACATACATAAAGCACTAAGCTTAATGGATGGTTACTGCTCAATAAAAAGTAACTCTGCTACGGCTGCTAACCAAAAGGTCAGCAGTTCAAATCCACCAAGCGCTCTGTGGAAACTCTATGGGGCAGTTCTACTCTGTCCTATAGGGTCACTATGAGTCAGAATCGGCTCCATGGCAACAGGCTAGGCTTGGCTATACATCCAACAGCTCAGCGGAGGTGTTTTACTGACAACCAGAAAGCACTCTCTGCCCTTCCTCTCCCCTCCCCTCCCACCCTCTTCTCTTCCCTCAGCTCTCCCTCCTCCTGTCTACCCTTCCCCTCCCTTTCTCTCTCTCACTCTCCTCTCTCCTGGCTCCAGTCCATTTAGGATGGGTGACTCTGGGTGACTGTCCCAGACCATCTCTCCTGGCACCTCTGTCCCTCATCTCTCCAAGTCTCCTCAACTGTCTGCTTTTCCCAGTGGATCACCCTGCAGGCTCCAGGCTGGACAGATTTATAGTAGTCCTCCCCCCGCCCTGCTCGGCCCCCACCTGGATACCAGACACAGCCATCTGCAGGAAGGTCACTTTCTCGCAGCGCAGACAGACATATAGGCTGGACAGAGGGGGCCCTAGAAGAAGCAAATAAATACATCAAGTTCCCAGCTGGGCCTGGAGATAAGGGCTTTTGTGATGAGGCTGTGCATTCACAGAGGCCTCCTAGCCCTCCCACTGGCCTCGCCGGGACCCTTGCTGGGAGCCTCGCTGGGAAAGCCCGTTTGGGGCACTTCAAAGAGGACATGGCACAGGACTGTGCCTGGCAGTTCTCTCTTCCTGGGAGGGCGCTGTACTGAGGGGTCCTTCCTCAGTCTGGATTTGGAAGGAACAGGCCTGAGAAGCGGGACTGTGAGAGACCTGAGCCACAGTCCCAGGTGAGGCAGGTGGGAGGGGAGAGGTTAGACTTTTCTAAAGTCACACAGGAAGTCAGTGGAAAAGCAGGTGCCCCCCAACCCCTGATCTCCCACTGTAGACCCCCTTACACTGAACTCTGCCTGAGGGTCCCAAGATGTTTTGCTATTCCAGTTGGCTCATCTGGGTGTAAAACTGGGGGCACCTCAACTACAAGGCAAGAGCTACCTCAGGGAGGGCTCTCCGTCCTTGAAATTTCTGCCCCAGCCAGCCACCTGGCCAAGATGTTCCTCCTGTGAGGCCGATTTGGGATCAGCAAAAGAGCCCTGGTTGCAGAACGGTTGAGTGCTCATTGGCAGTTTGAACCCACCCAGCGGCTTTGCAGGAGAAAGACTTGGCGATCTGCCCATAAAGATTACCGCCAAGAAAACCCTATGGGACGGTTCTACTCTGTCACATGGGTTCACTGTGAGTTGGAATCGACTCGAGGGCACTTAACAACGACAACATCCTGCTGTTATAAAAAAAAAATAAATAAATAACTCCAATTTGAGGGCATAACCTCAGCCTGTCTTGGACAAGGGTGGGGCTCTGGTTCTGGTGCCTGTAAGCACTTTGTGGGGGGAGGGGAAACAGTGCACAAAGGGCTAATGCAAAAGACTGAAGTGTGGGGCACCTGTCCCAGCCCTGAAACAGCTGCCTCTGCCCTCAGGGAAGCCACAGATGCCTGAAAGTCTCAGAGGCCTGCTAACCAGCACGCTCTCCAAGGGCCACCAAACCTGGCACTTTCTTGACCCTGGCTACTCTGAGGGTATGTCAGAGAAGCAGCACCCTGGGGACCACCTAGCCTGGGTTCTCGCCCCAGCCCCAACCCCAGCCCCATCTGCTCTGACCTCTCTCTTGGCCTCAATTTCTCCTCCAGGAAAGTAAAGGAATGGGAACAGGGGAACTCCAGGCCCCCAGCTCTAATGTCCCGTGATTCTGGGAGCCTTTAAGGCTGTCAGGGGCAGCTTCCTGTCCATATCTCCTCTCAGGAAAACAGAGCTTGGCATGTGTCATGGATTGAATTGTGTCTCCCCAAAAAATATGTATATCAATTTGGCTAGGCCATGAATCTCAGTATTGTGCGATTGTTCACCTTTTTGTCATCTGATGTGATTTTCCTATGTGTTGTAAATCCTATCTCTATGATGTTGATGAGATAGGATTATCGGCAGTTATGTTAATGAGACAGGACTCAATATGCAAGACTGGATTGTGTCTTGAGCCAATCTCTTTTGAGATAGAAAAGACAGAAGCCAGCAGGGGCGGGGGAGTCATACCACCAAGAAAAGCCAGGAGCACACATCTTTTGGACCTGGGGTTCCTGTGCAGAGAAGATCCTAGACCAAGGGAAGATTGATGGCAAGGACCTTCCCCCAGAGCTGACAGAGAGAGAAAGCACTCCCCTGGAGGTGGTGCCCTGAATTTGGACTTCTGGACTACTAGACTGTGAAAGAATAAATTTCTCTTTGTTAAAGCCATCCACTTGGGGTATTTGTTATAGCAGCACTAGATGACTAAGACAGTGGGGGAAAGGGGAATACAGGCCTCACAGACCTGACTGAGTGGATGGAGCATACTCTGGGGGCACTCTCCTTCTAGAAGCCCAAGGTCACACAAAGGGGACCTGAACATGTTGGGTGGTGGAGACACTCTCCTAGGGCAAAGATGGCATCTGCCTGATACACTGCCGTACCTGTGCCAAGCGTAGAACCTGGCATGGGGGGGACTCAATGACTATTTATTGAGTGAATGATGTAGCAGACCCATCCCCTGGCTTCTGTGTGATTTGCGTCTGACAGCTCACACCTGTGACTTTCTTCACAGGCCTGCCCTTGAGCTACTCAAGCTGCTTTGCCCACAGGCACAGAGGGAGGGAAGCATCTGGGAGTTTATATCTCCCTGGCACAGCCCTTAGGAGTCCCTTGGGTGGCCCCAACAGTTAAGCACTCGGCTGCTAACTGAAAGGTTGGCACTCTATGGAGCACAGTTGTACTCTGACACACATGGGGTTGCCATGGGTTGGAATCAACTCCATGGCAACTAGTTTGTTTTTGGTGTGGGGCAGTCCTTAGCCAATGTCTGGCTGCAGTGCATCTAAGGGAGCCCAGCTTCCCCACTCAAGTCAAGACAAACTCTGGGGTTAATTGATGCTCTAGAGCCTCCCAGCGGATCAGGCTAAGGTTGAGGCTTTGCTTGAAACAACACCCTTCCTTAGCTCCTTCCCTTCCTATTCTGCTTCCCCTTCTCCCTAGCCAGTTTCTCCTGGGAGCATTTCCTTAACCACCACTACACACAGACCCTTGCCTCAGAGTCACTTCCTAAAATAAATGAAGAGAGCTTGTTCACAGTGAGAGACTAAAGATTCCTGGAAGGACATTCTGTTTTATTCCATCCGCCACGTGCCCAACCCTGAGTTGCTCTGGGCTCTGACGGGGACAGTGGGTGAGGAACTCTAAGCCTGGGGGCTGGAGAGGAGGACAATCTCTTGTGGACAATGCCGGAGGCCACATGAGGGGAGGGAGTCTCTGGGCATGTGTTTGTTGTGGCCTTACATCTCTGATGGACCAGTGTGATGGTTAATTTTATATGTCAGTTTGGCTAGGCTGTGGTTCCCAGTGGTTTTTGCCAAACACTAGACTAGTTGTTGTTCCACAATGTAATCTAACTTGATATAATGTAATCACATTCCATAATGTAATCCAATCTATCAGCCGAAAGAGGAATTTCCTTAGGCTGTGGTCTGCCTTCGGACTATAAATAGATATTTTGGCAGATATCTCTCTCTCCCTCTCCCTCTTCTACCTTCTTCCCTCTCTCCCTCTCTCTCTGCACTCTTCCTATTGCCTGACCTAAACACCTGGGGATGGAAGCCTGCAGAAGACTCCCACTGCTGCCAGACCGACAGATTTTAGACTTCCCAGCCTCCACAATTGCATGAGTCAACCCCTTGAAGTACAACTCTCTCTCTCTCTGTGTATATATGTATGTATGTGTGTATTTCTCACTGTTCCTGCTTCTCTAGAGAACCCTGACTAAGACATTGAGGGAACCAGGGCAGAGGGGAGTGGCCAGAACTACAAGAAGAGTTGTGCATTCTTCTGGATGTCCCCACCAGCCAGGTATCCCCTGGCAGCCTTGGTCTTTCTTCCGAGACCGAAGCACCAAGGCTTCTGAAATAGTCAGTGGTCAGATTTTAATTCCTAACATCACCCATGCTGCTCCCTGAATCCTACTATGTCAAGGGCCTTTGAGAAGTGTGCCTCCTATCCACAGAGCAGTACCCAGTAGTTTTGAGGAGGGGGTTAGCTCCTGGGGTCGGGTGTGCTAATAGCCTCAGAAATGAGGCAGACTGCAGTGTGGTGGGAAATTAAACAAAAAAACTGTCCAGGGACTGGAGGAGGAAGAGAAGCAATGCCACCAGACATTCTGAGGACATCCTACTGCAGGAAGCCCCACTGGAAGGCAGCCTGCCTCCCAGAGGCTCTGGGTCAATCTGCAAACTGGCATCTCCTTCAGTCTGTGCTCCAAGAACCAGGATCTCAGAGAACAGCCACGCTGGAAGGGCCTCGGAGAGCATGGAGTCCATCTCTTACTGTGGCAGTGGAGAAACTTAGATGGAGAAAAGGAAGGAAGAGCCTAAGACCACACACAGTCAGTGCAACTGGAGCGAGATTTCCAAGCCCAGTATGGTTGCCACTGCTTTGCCCTGCTTCCGCATACTTCATAAGACTAGGGTAGAATTCTCCCTCCTGTTTCCACCTCTATGGGAAAGTGCCTCTCTTCTCAGCCATAGGAGCAGGTGACATGTTTAGGATGTGAAGTCATGTAGGAACAGTTCTGAGCTCATAAACATCTTCTATTCATACATATCCAACTAACGACGGAAGCTTCCACTGCTCCCAAAATAGCTTTGGATCCCAGCACTGACATTTCCAAGAACAGATTTGTATCCTTTCAAGAATTCTAGGAAAGCAGAGGATTCTGTGATTTGCTTATCTATCCAAGAGAGCTCCATAATCCTGGCCCCAGGCTGAACCTGACCTTAATCACATATTGAGTCCTGAACCTGGCCATGCCCTGAAACTTGACCCTGACCCCATACTGAGCCCTGACCCTGGTCACAGATTATGGATATAGACTGGTCTAATCTGCAGATAAGGAGGTGTCCAATACGGTTCATTACAATTGTGGTTGTTCTCATTTCAATTCATTCTGACAGAATTATTAGATTACTCTGAGCATGTGATTCCCAAATCTTTCTTTAAGGCGGAAGGAGGGTTTCTTGATTGTAGTGCACCTTGGGACTGACTCCTTAACATCCATTTCAGGGCAAGATGATTACTCTAAGACAATCAATCCCATTCCCTTTGCCAGTGATTAGTAGTTCAGAGATGGTGGGTGAGTCCTTAGTCATTGTGTATCAGTAAGACCCGTGGAGAGTCTTGCGGCTTCCAGAAAGAGAGCTTAGCCTTACCAGTTTGTTACCAATCAGAATGTTACCCCAGCTGCTGCTAAAACCATTCAATGGTGCCAAAGGACATGAGTCTTAGGCTGAATCCCTGTTACGGGTGGCAGAGGAGAGAGACAGAAAGATCCTGGGCCCTGCTGATGTCGTTGAGCTGCTGAATCAACCAGCCCTGAAGCCAGCCTACTTCTTACTTTATGGGCTGATACACTTAATAGTTTAAGATCCTTTGAGGCGGAATTTTTGTTGGTTGCAGATGGAAGCATCATAAATAATTCCCTGCCCTCCCTCTCCGATACCTCCCGTACTCTCAGCTCTTCACATTAAGTCCTGCCTGGGTTGGAGTGGAGCAGCTGAGCCTGTTGCCCCCCATAAGCCCGAGTGTTGCCTCTCCCAGGCAGGAGCTCCCCATCCTCAATCCAGATAATTACATGAGCTGCCACTGAAAGAGCTGTCGTTAATTTTGATGGCAATAAACAGCCTAGCCAGCACGTTAAGCTAATTTCATGAAAGCACCAAAGCACGGGGAGGAAGGTCATGGACAGGACCCTGGATTGTTAATAACGTGGAGCTCCATTTGAACCACTCAGGAAATTCCTCCCAGTTGCCTCCAGCAAACTGCCACAGGTTGCTACTTTCCTGTGAAGTCAACAGTCATTCCATATGCAAATGTAGATTTTTTTTTCCCTAGAAAATAATTAAAGTCACAGAGCCCAATAAATACTTAAACAGATTGTGATTTTATTTAAAAACCTCCCACCACAAAGCTGCAGCTGTAGGTCTTTCCAAACAGGCACCCTGGTGACACAGCAGTGAGCGTCAGAATCTGGGTTGAAGCATGGGTACTAGAAACCTTTACAAATAATACTAGCAATCATTCGGATTGCTGCCTATGCCTGCAATATGTGAATATGGGGAGTGGGTGGAGACAGGCATCTTGGGGCAGGGCCAAGGTCCTCCTCCCTGCTGGGGGAGGAAGAACGCATACATGTAGGGGTGTGCGCACCAGACACTTCTTAACACACCTGTATCCAGTTCATCCAAGTGAGAAAAAGATTAATTCTAGCTATTGTTAATAAAATAACAGCTCATTTACTGAGCACTTTCTATGTGCCAAATATTAAGTGCCTTGTACGTAGTGGGAGCCATGGTGGCACAGTGGTTAAGAACTCAGCTGCTAACCAAAAGGTCAGCAGTTTGAATCCACCAGCAGCCACTCCTCGGAAACTCTGTGGGGCAGTTCTACTCTGTTCTATAGGGATGGCTATGAGTCAACTTTTGACTCATTTAATCCTCATAGGAGACCAATGAAATAGGCACTCTTATTTATACCCCTTTTACTGAGGCACAGAGAGGTTAAGAAACTTGCTCAAGGTCACACAGCTAGTGCACAGTGAAATCTGGTGGTAGAATCTGTCCTTCTACCCACTAGACCGTGCCTATGAGGGGAAGGATGGGGAGAAGTGGGATAGTATGAACAGAACCTGGCTTCCCTGAGGAGTGAGATTTCTCTGGACATAAAAAGAGGACAGCAGCTTCTTGGAGGGGCTGGTGGGAGGACTGTGTGACTGTGTCAAGAGGGTAGGGACACAGGACTGCAGAAGCTGAAAGCTGGTAAGCTGCAAGCTCTCAGGGACTTCTGGCTGGAGGGCAGCTGGGAGGTGGGGAGCCAGGGAGGGGTTTCTGAGCAGGCTGCTACGCTGGCGGATGTTTGGTTGGGGATGTTTGAAGCCCATGGAGGCGCTGGCTCTGTGACTCTCAGAGGTCCCTCCCACATTCCCTGCAAGCTCATAGTTACTCCTGTGTCACATGAAAATCAAGGCACATAACTCTTTGCATGGAGTTGAAACTGAACCGTTTGCTGTGTTACATGTCCTAAACATTTCATCCAACATCTCTTAATTCAATTTTATTGTTTTCTTTTCCCCTCTTAGAGCCAACAGATTTTCTTTTTTAGATCTCAGACATCTTACAGGCCCTTGACAAAGTCGTTGTCTTCTAGGGCCCGGTACAAGGCTCAGAGATGGCTCTCCTGCGGTACAGGAGGTGATGGGGGGTGTACAGGAAAGTTTCCCTTCAGGAACAGCGACTAGCTCAGTGGTTCTTGCCTAGGACTATTCGCTCAGTGAGTAGTCATAGGGCGCCTTCTGTGCCTTAAAAAAAAAAAAAAAAAATGCCTTAGAAGCTGAAAACACGAAGCGGCGCGAAGCACCGCTTGGATGGGTCAGGGGAGGGGAGGTTGCAGATTCCTGGGACGTAGGCTAGGGTGGGCCTGGAAGGAAAGCCTGGGGACCTTGGTTAATACCCCTTCCCGGCTTCAAAACTTTGCCCTGCAGGACTGCAGAGCTGCTGGGAGCGCGCGCCTTGGTGGAGGTCTCGCGCGGTAGCCCCTTCCTCCAGGTTCCCAGGTCATCATTCCCGGCCTCTACGCCTGGCAGGCGGTGTCCAGCAGAGGGCGCCCGCGGACCAGGCCTGGGCCAGAGACCAGAATCCGCAAAGCGAGAACCCGAAGCCTTCTAGTTTCAACTCGACCTACCCTCCGGACACTGAGGGTCTTCAAGGTCGAAGTCAGAAGTCCGGATGCAAAAGAGTGGCCTGGAGCTCCAGCTCTCCCCTTCTCCGGGTCTGTCTGTGGCTGGGTCTCCAGTGTCGTCCCGATGCCTTAGTCCGGATTCCATCAGATTCCAAATCTAGAGCTCTTGGCGCTCGTGGCTTGGAACCTACTATGCCTCCTTTCTCCCTCCCCTACTCCCACACACCTGATTAAGGTGCCTGTTTCTTTAACGATCAAAGACGTGGGCGGCTGCGGGGGGTGCTATTCTAGCTCGGTTCTCCGGCCCTCTGGTAACTGTATGGTTATTAACATTATAAACATTAGACCGGCTCCTGCGCGGCTGGCGGCCCCGGGCGCAGTAAGCGCAATCTCCTAGCAGAGATTCGAAGCCGAAGCCTGAGTCGCGGCTCGCAAACCAGGCCTCGGTGGACTGTGCCTGGGAGGCTAGGGCTCTCGCCCTGCCGGCGCAGGCGCTGGCCTCTCCGGGTCGCGGGTCGAAGGCTGGGGTAAGGGACATCTTTTTCCCCCAGGGCAGGTTCGGGGAACAAAGGCGCTGCCGGAAAGTGGGTGGGAGTCTCGGGAGCCCGTGGGATTCAGCGCCGGTGCCGGGGTGCCCGCTGGGCCCTTGCCGCTCCTTCATGCGCCTGGCGCCCTGTTTTCCCCCTGAATCCCCCAGCTTTTGCTCCCCCCCCCACCCCCGGTAAGACAGAAAGCAAAAGAGGTTTCTTGGCCTAGGGGCTCCGGGAGATTCCCGGGACGCTGGAGGGGCGGGCCTCTGCGGTACAGGGAATCCGGGCAGCTGCGAGCGAGCCCATTCTCACTTCCCTTCCCCCGCCTCAGTCTTCCAACTTGTCCCCTGCCCACCTGCCTCCACCCCAGAGGCAAAAAGAACCAGAAAGAGGTGAAAGCCTGGGGGGAGGGTCCTCCAACTGTGTGCCTCCACGCCGGATCCTCTGCGCCCAAGTCTCCCCCACCCCTGCCCAGGAAAGCCTTTAGGGTCAGCCATCGCGGATCCGACTCCGTCTTCGCTGCTGGGCCTCCGCCTCCCTCTACCTCTCTTCCCCGGCTAAGGCTCACGGAACCGTCTCCTCAGGGTTCCCGAGACGCCGACACTACACCCAGGACGCTTCCTCGCTCCGCAGACAAAGAAGCCGGTGACGGGACCCACTGCCCGCGCCACTCCCCGATCCAGTCAGGCCCAAACAGCAGAGACTCTCTCCTGGGTTAGGGACGCGCTCTCGGCTGTCCCACCTCGGGATCCAGTTTGGGGGTTGGGACACGCAGCCGCCTACCCTCAGCTCCCTGGAGGGCCCCTCCCCCAGCTCCCAGAGCCCTTCCCCTCCTGCTGTAGAGACTCCAGGCCTTGGCAGGCAGGGGGAAGTTCTGGGTTCTGAGCTCTGGGCTGAGAAAGCCGGGCCGGTCCCAGCCCACTGGGCCGGGCCGCCTGTAGCCACCGCTGGAGTAGAAGGGAGGGAGGGACGCGGAGAGTGTGTGTGCGCCAGTCTGTTCATATTTAATTTACAAAGGAGCCTCGGAACCCCGGCCGGGTGGTCTCTTCAGATGCAGAGCTCCTCGCCCAGCTCTCCCCCACCCCCTCCTCTGCTCATTAAAATGCGCAACACTCAAATCAGGGTATTGATCTCCGCAGAGGCCCCAACCCCGTGCCATCGACCCACGGCGAGAGACCCCCGCTGCCCGGGGTGAGGACTGGGGGGCCACATGCGCCCTGAGAGCCCAGTGTCTGTGGCGAGGATGGCTGGGGCCGGGGGGCGCGTCTCCTGGAGTCTGTCCCCCTTCTTGGTTCTGACCAGCAGCTGTTTCCAGCGCTGCCTTGAGCTGCACAGGGAGGCAGAAATCGGGCTTTAGCCAAACGCCTCGGCAACCCCCCGTCTCCGCCTCCGTGTGGCAAAAAATTGCTTGGGTTTCGCCAAGAGACGAGGACAGTGGGGACCGGCTGTCGTGTTAGGGTGTGAGACGGCGGGCTGTGGCGGGCCCCCGCGGCACTGGCGGATGGTGTGTGGGAGTGACGGTGTGATTGCTTGTGAGCCTGTGAAGATATGTACGTGGGAGAGGAGATGCTCGCCCTTAAGTCCCCAGCCCGCGGTGCTCCAAGAGGCGCAAATATTTTGTAAACCCTTCGCGTCTGTGCCACTGTCCCCTGCAGCCCTAGTGCCCCATTAGCCTGGAGCAGGCCAGACCCGCCGAAGAGGCGTTTGGGTGCCCCCAGACCCGCTTCCTAGGAGCGTGGGTTGATCCGGCTCGCCTCGCCCCACCCCACCCCTCGGCGCGCCAGGGCCAGCGCTTTGGGCAGTTGGCTTAAAGCGCTGGTTTAGCCACAAAAGACGAGACGAAGAGTCGGGCTTTCAGAAGCGGGGCAGGGGCGGAGTGGGGTTAGGGAGGGAGACGTTGCTTCCCTGCGCATCCTGCAGTGCCGTGCGTTCTCGTCACCGGGTTGGACTGGAGGGAGGCGGGGGAGATGGGGACTCGGATCTGCCCAGATCCAGGCAAAAATGGCAGGGAGGGTGAGGCGCTCTGCTAACACTATCAATTATGCATCGTGTTGAACGTGTCTTCGGGGAGGAGGAGTGCAGGAGCGAAGGATCGGTGAGCGCAGGGATGCGCGCAACTCAGCCGGTCGCGCTTGAGGTCTGTCTGCGCCACAGCCCACATTTGCAAAAAGAGTTTAAAGGCAAAGACACGCCCTCCCACCCGGCAGCAACGCCTTTTCTTCCCCCAAAATCCTCAAAGATGGTTTGTCTCACGTGTTGCGGGGCGTAAAAGCTGCTCGCATTCAATTAGCAGCGAAGCTCGCGGGCGCAGGCTGGACGGGCGCGTGAGGGTGAGTGCGCGTGAATGTGTGTGCTTGCGGGAGAGGGAGAATGGAGTGTCCCGGGTAGGGGGTGTGTGTGAAAATGAGAGTGAATATAGCGAGAGCTCAACACATTGACGCGATTATTGCACTATGATGCATAATTCTAATGTGTGAAGGTCGACTGTGTGGAGGGGGTGAGGGTCTGTGTGTGTGAGAACGTATTTGAACGTGGGGGCCGGTGTGGAGAAGGATAGTGACAATGTCAGAGGGTGTGTAAATGTGGGGGGATGTGGGTTATGGGGAGTCCGGTGAGCTGGAAAGAGACAAGCCGACGGCGGTGGGCGCGGGAGCACTCCTTGTGACCGACGTGTCTCGGCCTCGAGGAGGGTCTCTAACAATTGTGGACCAAGCGGGAGGTGGGAGAGGCTGTGCGCATCCCCGATGAGTCAGGGAGCGCGCGCGGACTCTCTCCAACCTGCAGCCAGACAGAAGTGGGGAGTACAGACAAGAAAGGAAAAAACTGCTAGTGGGACCTCGGGGCCAGGGGAGTCCCCCAAACTCACCAGTTCCTTTCTCTGCCCCTCTTTCGTCTCTCCCCGACAGCCGCAGCAACAGATGCAGGGAGCATCCTAGGGCTGTCTGTGGCCCGGGCTTGGCGACACTGCCTCTGGAAAAGGGGCTGCTGGCCCGAGGGCAGAGCTCGGAGAGTCAGTGAGAAGCAGGTAAGCGACGGGGACCGCTCCACAACCTCTACCAGGTGGGCCCCGCCTGGTGCGCTGGACCCCGCCAGCGCGGTCTGGGCGGGACAGGGGGGAGGGAGCCTCCCCCGGGAGCGAAGGCGGAGCAGGGGACCCAGGTTCCCAAGGATGGAATGTGGGAGGGGCTCTGCTGGGCCTGACAGGCCCCCCAGCGGGGCGGGGTGTCTGTGTGTAAGTGCGTTTGTGTGGCTGGGGATAAGAAGGTTTTATGGGGGGCCCCTCAGGCGTTCTGAAACTGCGGAGAAAGCCTTGGAATCTTGAACCTTTCCTGGCTTCATTAGCTTGTGGCAGCTCCCCTCGGCCCTTCGGGCGGGACCCCTCTGTCCGGCTGGGTGCTGCCTGGGCCTCAGAGGGACCCGAAAGGGTGCTGCGGGGACCATTCCCCCCAACAATTTTCTCCCGGACCTCGGAGGAGGTCCGCCCTTTCCGGACAGAAGGTTGACCCTGCAGCCCTAGTTCTCCCCTTGGGAGAGCGGGAGGCTTTGACCACAGAGGGGACGATCCAGCGGGTCTGCTTCCCCGGAGCCCACACGCGGGCCACCCTCCCCAAGTTCAAGTTCTAGGCGTAGCTGATCAGCTGTGCTAGGAAAGCCAGGGCTTCAGCCCCAATGGAGGGCTGTGTGCACAAGCAAGTGAGAGCCTGTGTCCCTGTGTGTGGATTGGTTCAAGTGAGGACGTGTGTCCTTGTCTATCAGTTCTCACAATGGACAGGAAAGTGCTTTGCTCCGTGGTGGTAAACGCTGGACAAATGCGGGGTCCTGTTGCTAAAACAATGAGGTTTCCGGGGTATATGGTGCCCGTGTCTAGGTGCCTGTGTGTTTTTGTGTATGCGAAATGTGTTGCGAACCTTTCGATGGCGCATAGAGGCTCGAAGCCCCTGCAGAAGTTGGCGGATTGATGGTGATACCTGTGCCTGTGTATTGTGTGTGCCCATATGGGTGCGTGTCCGTGTGCTGTGCGTGGGACAAAGGGAAGACAGCTGGTCACCGACAAAGATACCTGTTCTGTGGACCCTTCTCACGGGGCTGAGCAGAGGCTCCGGAACGGAGGGGGGTCAGTTCCCCGCCAGGGCAGATTCGCGAGCTGCAAAGCCTGTGGAGAGATTAGTGCTTGGCGGTGCTGGGTGAGGGGCTAGGCCGGGAAATAAGTGTGAGTTATGAGATTACCGGAAATAGTGGCTAGGGCCTTGAGAGTGGGTACCCCCCGAATCCCAGGACTACTGAGCTCCACCAGTGCCCAAGAGAGGCTCCTCCGCACAGAAGAGGTTACTCGAGCTCCGGGGCCTGCGCTAGACCAGCTTGCGTAGGCAGGGCTTTGTAGGGGAGGGGAACTGGGGCTTAGCGAGTCACCTTCTCCCCCCTCATCCCCGCTTCCATCTGCAGGAATTGCAATGGCGACCCTGAGGGCCCTGTGGCTGACCTGCGCGCTGCTCGGAGTGGCCGGAGCGTGCCCAGAGCCATGCGCCTGCGTGGACAAGTATGCGCATCAATTTGCCGACTGTGCCTACAAGGAACTGCGCGAAGTTCCCGAGGGGCTGCCGGCCAACGTGACCACGCTTAGTCTGTCGGCCAACAAGATCACCGTCCTGCGGCGCGGGGCCTTCGCCAACGTCACCCAGGTCACATCTCTGTGGCTGGCGCACAACGAGGTGCGCACCGTGGAGTCAGGCGCGCTGGCCGTGCTGAGCCAGCTCAAGAACCTCGATCTGAGCCACAACCTCATATCTAGCTTCCCGTGGAGCGACCTGCGCAACCTGAGCGCTCTGCAACTGCTGAAAATGAATCACAACCGCCTAAGCTCGCTGCCCGGCAACGCGCTCGGGGCGTTGCCGGACCTGCGCTCCCTGCGTATCAACAACAACCGCCTGCGTACGCTGGCCCCCGGCACCTTCGACGAGCTGAGCGCTCTGTCACACTTGCAGCTCTATCACAACCCTTTCCACTGCGGCTGCGGCCTTGTGTGGTTGCAGGCCTGGGCCTCGAGCACCAGGGTCTCGCTGCCCGAGCCCGACTCTATAGCATGCGCCACGCCTCCCGCGCTGCAGGGGGTGCCGGTGCACCGCCTGCCCACGCTCCCCTGTGCACCGCCCAGCGTGCGTCTGAGCTCAGAGCCGGAGCCGGAGGCACCCGGCAGCCCTCTGCGCGCCGGACTGACGCTTGTCCTGCACTGCACTGCCGAAGGCCACCCGACGCCCCGCCTGCAATGGCACCTTCAGATCCCGGGTGGCACTGTAGTCTTAGAGCCGCCGGCCCTGAGAGAGGAGGACGATGCGGACGGGATAGAGGACCAGGAGGGGGATGGGGACGGGCCGACGCAGACCGAAGCCCCAACCCTGACTCCAGCACCCGCCTGGCCCGCACCCCCAGCTACCCCACGCTTCCTGGCGCTCGCAAACGGCTCCCTGTTGGTGCCCATCCTGAGCGCCAAGGAGGCCGGCGTTTACACCTGCCGTGCACACAACGAGCTGGGCGCCAACTCGACGTCAGTACGTGTGGCTGTGGCAGCAGCAGGGCCTCCGAAGCACGCGCCCGGCGTCGGGGGAGAGCCCGGTGGGCAGACCCCGCTCTCTGAGCGCAAGTCCACA
Source organism: Loxodonta africana (assembly GCF_030014295.1). Taxonomy (NCBI): domain Eukaryota; kingdom Metazoa; phylum Chordata; class Mammalia; order Proboscidea; family Elephantidae; genus Loxodonta; species Loxodonta africana. The sequence continues at coordinate 41,859,966 of NC_087354.1, read as the reverse complement.
GCCAAAGGTCGGGGCAACAGCGTCCTGCCTTCTAAGCCCGAGGGCAAAACCAAAGGCCAAGGCCTGGCCCGGGTCAGCGTCCTCGGGGAGACGGAGGCGGGGCTGGAGGAGGAGGCAGGTGAGGGAGAAGAGGCCGAAAATCAGGTCCTAGAGGGCTCAGCGGAGGAGCAGCGGTGCGGCCACGGGGACCCCTCGCGATACGTGTCCAACCACGCGTTCAACCAGAGCGCGGACCTTAAACCTCACGTCTTCGAGCTGGGAGTCATTGCGCTAGACGTGGCGGAGCGTGAGGCGAGGGTGCAGCTGACGCCGCTGGCGGCGCACTGGAGCCCTGGGCCCGTCGGGGCCGCGGGAGCTGGGCAGCCTGGGCGGCGGCCCCTGCGCCTACTCTATCTGTGCCCAGCCGGGGGCGGCACCGCCGTGCAGTGGTCGCGGGTGGAGGAGGGCGTCAATGCCTATTGGTTCCGCGGCTTGCGTCCTGGCACCAACTACTCCGTGTGCTTGGCGCTGGCGGGCGAGGCGTGTCACGTACAGGTGGTGTTCGCCACCAAGAAGGAGTTGCCCTCGTTGTTGGTCATTGTGGCCGTGAGCGTATTCCTTCTGGTGCTGGCCACCGTACCCCTGCTGGGCGCCGCCTGCTGCCATCTGCTGGCCAAACACCCCGGCAAGCCCTACCGCCTTATTCTGCGACCACAGGCTCCCGATCCCATGGAGAAGCGCATCGCCGCCGACTTCGATCCGCGTGCCTCCTACCTCGAGTCGGAGAAAAGCTACCCCGCAGGCGGCGAGGCAGGCGGCGAGGAGCCAGAGGAGGCCCCCGGAGAGGGTCTGGATGAAGACGCGGAGCAGGAGGACTCTAGCGGGGACCTGCAGAGGGAGGAGAGCCTGGCGGCCTGCTCTCTGGTGGAGTCCCAGTCCAAGGCCAACCAAGAGGAGTTCGAGGCGGGTTCCGAGTACAGCGACCGGTTGCCCCTGGGCGCCGAGGCGGTCAATATTGCCCAGGAGATTAATGGCAACTACAGGCAGACGGAGGGCTGAACCCCGGGCCCACTGGACCCACCAGGCCCGCCCATTCCCACCCCTCACCTTGGGTCCCGAGGAGCAGAAGCCTTGGGCTGGCAGGACTTATCACCCCATCCCACCCCGGGTACACCCACTCCGCCCCCTTGTCACTCCCCAATCTTGAATACTAGGGGCGTCGGGAAAGCAGACCGTTTTCACCAGTCCCCAGTACCCACAGCCTGCCGTTACTCTTTCGGCGGGTGGAACCCCTCCTGCCTCAAGCACAGTTCCTCGCTCCTTCCTCCCCAAATAAGCCACGCCCCACAAACGGGAAAGGGGGGAATCCACACCCCTCCATTCCCATCGCGAAGGTTACCTAAGGGAGCAACCAGCTGGTAGGTGGTTCTACGTCCCACCGCCGACCCCACGGTCGGCTCTGGATCCAAAGGAAATAGGAAAAGACCTTGGAAACATCTGGTGGTAATGCTGTGGCTTGGAACCAGCCCTGGACCCCTGGCGGAAGTCCCTAGCGCGGTGCGCCGTGGGCTCCCATTTCGACCCCACTCCCTCCGCCCTTTCCGGGGCGCAGGGATCCGGTGGCATAAAGGGAAGTCATTTTCCCTTACACCCCTAGTTTTGTGTTTGAAATCCTCCCTCCCGACTGGGGTCCTTTTCCACTATCCCCACCCCGCTCTGGCCCTAGCCGGCTTCTGACCAGCTGGAACTGAGCCGGGTACCTGGGCCCCTTTCAGCTCAGTGCTCTGATTTTCATATTTTTGTTCTTTTCAAAGACAGCTACACACTCCCAGGCCTGGTGCTAAGAGCCCTTTCCAGCTTCTGGAAAAATTGGGTATGTGTGTGGAGGGGGGACGGGAACCCGTTTCTCTCGCGCTCCAGCCTAACTTAAAGCGCCGCAAGACTGTGCGCCCCTTTTTGGCTGATGGTGCGGGCTGGGCCCGGGGCCAATTTCGTTGTCAATGTGTTGGGGTTTCCGGAGGTCGGTGCGGTTTCCGCGACTCCCGGGGGCCCAGACCCGTGCCCACGAAGGCTGGGGGCATAGGAAGCCAACTGCGGCCCCTCTGGCTCGGTCCCTCATGAATGTTTGCGCCCTGGTTAGCACAAAGCCTCCGCGGGGCCGCAGCGAGATGGGATGTAGGAAAGCGCTAGGCCCTGGCGACTCCCCGCCCTGTCCCTCCTTGGGTGAGAATCGCCTTGGGCGGGCGTGTAGTCCTAGACAGCGTGCTCTGTAGGGGAAAAGACTGTGTCCTGTGAAATGTGAGCGTGTAGTGTAGAGGGGGCGGGCGGGCAGACAGGTGGGCCGGGAGGGAGGGAGGTTGAGGGCGGGCGCGGCAACTTGGGTCGGGATCCTTTTTCGTTTTTGAAGGAAAGCGTCGGGGTTGGGGTCGGGGGTTTCGGGCCTGTGGGTCGACCCTCTCTGCGAAGCGCAGCACAAGTGCGGCTCGGGAAGGAGTAGCCCCCCCCCCCCGGAGCCCGCGCCCTTTTCTATACGCGTCTGTATGTAAACAGTCAATAAACTATCGGCTTGAACTGGGCTCCGTGATTCTTTGTCCGGGACAGAGGGAGGAAGCCCCTAAAACCCTCCAGTGTCAGTCTTTTGTGTGATTTTTGTCTTTGTCCGACAGGTCTGTGATTTTGCCAGGCGTTTGGTGCTTCCAGCTCCTGGGTGGAGGGCGAAGCCACATGGAAGGGTGGGGGGTTGGGGAGGCTGGGAGTAGGTAGGGGGCTGGCAGAGTGGGAGGGGTGGGTCTCTGCACACGCTGAACACGGGGAGCTCCAGGAATGCCTGAGTGAGTGAGTGTGTGTGTGTGTGTGTGTGTACTGCCAACACCAGCCTCAGCTCTCTGAGAAGCCAGTGTGGGGGACTCACAGGGGCTGAACAGCTGTGGCTTCCACAGGAGAAGTCACATTAAACATAAACTACAGAAAAAGCTGACACTTTTAGCCCAGAGCCCAGTGTGTGTAAGGGAGGGGGAGGTGCTCAGTGAACAGTACACGGACACGTGGCAGGAGGTGTGCTAAGGTGTGCACATGTATAGCACATGGCTGAAAGCAGGCTAGTTTAATAGTTCTAGAAATGGGGCTCCTCAGGTGGGGAACTGGAGAGACGGGGAAACAAAAGTGGATGTGGGGTTCCTGAGGCTGAGCTGGCTGCCTGTTTCAGTTCAAACCCCCACCCCTGCCAGGATAGAAGGAGTAGCCCAGAGGGGCAGTAAGAAGAGAGTAAAGGAGCAGGAATTAGGGAAGCAGGTGAAGACTGTATCCCTCCCCTCCCTTCTTCCTTCTCCCCTTCTCTTCTCCTCCCCCACCCTTTCTGTAGGTACCAGGTCCTTCTACTTGCACCTGTCCAGGCTGGGTCCAGGCCTGGATCCAGGTACCCAGCATCCTTTCCTAGCCCGGGACGTGGCAGTGGCTGGGAGATTTCCCAGAGGCCTGAGCCCAGGTTCCCTCCCCAGACCAGTCCAACTTTCTCAGAAAACACTGCCTTCTGTGGGCCACAGCCTGGGTCCTGCCCCTGGTCACAGCTGAGTGGCCAGGAAATGGCCCAATTCCTGTGATTGCTTTGGAAATCGACCCGTGGATGATTGCATTTTGGCACAGACCAGGATAGGCCAGTGAGGGTTCAGCAATTTGAGTCCAACCCAATCCACTAGTCATGAGTGTCTGGGGGAGAAGGAGTCCTTCCTGTCCCTCCCTGTTCGAAGGAACTGGGGGCCATCCTGGCAACCCCCTAGGATCCTGCGTGCCTGCAGAGGAATGTTGGCAGAACTGAGCATTCTGCTTTTTTGTTGGGGCCAAGCTGTGTAACGGATAAACACACACCATGCTCAACTAGGCCCTGTGCTCCCTGGCCAGGACCAGGCCCAAAGGCTGGGCCCAGAAGACTGGAACGGTGGGTGCTGCAGACCCAGGGCTGAGGCCCCAAGACACTCTGATAACTGTCCACAGAGACACCTGCCCTCCCAGGAACTGTCAAGCTTTTCTCTGAATGTTTGGTACATGCATACAATGGCCCCCACCTTCTGGCCTTCCTGCCTGCCTCCTTTTACATTTTATTCTGTCATTTCCTTCCCCCTCTTCTCTCTGTTCTCTTTCTTCCTTCCCTTTTCCTTCCTCAAGGAAGCTGGTAACATTCCAGGGTTGGAAGGGACCCTGAAGACTTGCTAGTTCGACAACCCATTTGAGGTTTAATTCTTTTCTACAATATCCCCAACCAGTGGTTGTGGACCCTCAGCTTGTACTTAGCCCGAAAAAGGGGAGTTCACTATTTATTTCCTCTCCCAAGGAACCAATTGGTGAATAGTACAAAATATGTCCCCTTACTTCCACTCTGCAGGCCTGAGTGTCCTGGCGCCTGCACTGTAAGAACACGGTGGAGGCCTGGAGGCAGAGTCCTCAGCTCCATCCCTCACTCCAGGACTCCCAAGCTGTTCCTCCAGGGCACCTTCCCTGAGTGCCTCCTATGTGCTGCAGGTGTTGTGCTACCTTAGCTTTCTCCAGTTTCTTCTCTCATAGAACTTCTCTGGCTGCTACGTGGGAATGGAGCCTAATAGGTTGAGGACTGTGCGTGTGTGTGTGTGTGTGTGCGCGTGCATGTGTGTGTGTGTGTGTACTGGGGGACCTGGAAAATGACCAGAGAATGTAATCTGACAGGAGTGGCCTTGGAACTCAACGCAATTTATCAGGAGCAGTAATTCTTTGAGCAACAGAAACCAGATGCCCAGGAGGTGGCCTTGGATCAGATTGGAAACCTGTCTGCAGAAAGGTGATTTGAAAGGACCCCCTCCCACCTCCCACATGTTCTTAAAGATCAGCCGGAATGAGAACCATCTTGAAGCTCATTAGAGGAAGTCCATTAATATAAGAGGACAAAGGGAGGCAGGGCTTCTTTGAGGAAAAAGCAGCTGAGGTGGGGGGTCCTCTGTTCCCTCACCCTGTGTCTAGAACACAGTCCTGCATCTATGACACCTAAATAATAACAACGGAAGCTAACATCTATGAAGACTCAGTCAGTGTTTGTGCTGTTACTCCTGATGGCGATGCTAATCTCAGCTCCCCCCACCTCCCCCATCTCAGGGTGTTGCATTTTGGTCGATAAAGAAAAAGGGGCTGCATCTTGCTATGACTGCCTCACCCCAGATTTGTTAACATTAGAGCCCCAGCTGTGAGACACCCCCCAGGGAGAGATGGGCCTGTACGACAAGGGGTGTCACCTGCAGAGAAAGAACCAGGACTGCGTGAACACTGGGCAGGAGAAGCTGGAGAAACATGTCCATTCAAGGACGAGGTGCATACACCGAGGAAAGAGCCAAGCCCAGGCACCAGAACATAGGAGAGTTCCATATAGAGGCAATAAATTGCTGTGTTTGACCTCGTAACTACCTATACCTTGTAAATCTCCAATACGAGGATACCAACAAGAGCAATTCAGCTGGGGAATTGGGAATGGAGCAAGCAGAGCCATTTCAGTTGTAACGTGTCAATTAACTGATTGCATTTGAAACCCGCCCACCACACATATGTGTTCAATGACAAGATTTTGCCTTAGGGCTCAATAGAGAACGACATCATATTGAAAATGAAAGATCTGCTTGGGACTGGAATATAAAAGAGATTGAATTATGAAATGTCTTGCAATATAAGTGTTTAGTTATATGGCCAGTGTTCCTAATGAGACTTGATATGGATGGAAAAAAAAGAAAGAAAATGAAAAAAAGTAGCCATTCAAAGACCCCAGACCAAAACTCACTGCCTTCGAGAGTTGGAATTTCTGACTCATAATGACCCTATAGGACAAAATAGAACTTCCCCATAGGGTTTCCAAGACTGTCCCATAGGTTTTGACCTTATAGGACAGAATAGAACTGCCCCATTAGGTTTCCAAGGCTTCTCCATAGGGTTTCCAGTGCTATAAATCTTTACGGAAGCAGGCTGCCATATCTTTCTCCTGCAGAGTGGCTGATCTTTCTGTTAGCAGCTGAGCGCTTTAACCACTGCACCACCAGGGCTCATTAGAGACCCCATGATGGGTGGAAAATAAAACCAAACTGTTGGGTTAAATTAGTTGGGAGGACAATTTTTTTTTAAAAATCATAACATTTTCAAATTACTGATTTGAAAATGTTATGATTTTTTTAAAAAATTGTGCTGATTGTGTGCAATTTGTCTGGGACATGTGACTGCAAGTTTAATAATTAAGTTTAAGTCCACATGGAACAAAAAGAATAAAAGTGTTCATATTTTTATCAACGGTTTACTGTCCAAACAGGGCCCCTTGTGTATTAGGAGTTAATTTGCTTTTGAAAAATTAGACACATTTTCTCTTAGCAACACTCCGGCAAACAGGTCCTTAAATTAAGTCTAAAAGTCCTTCAGGCTTCTGACCATTTGCCACGACCATAGAAATCAGAAAAGAACTTTATAAGAATTGATCAGTGTTAAAATGGGGAAAAAATGGGAAGGGGAAATTAATGATCAAATGTTTTTTAATAAAAGTGGCTTACCACACATTTAGAATGGCTAAGAATGGTCACCCTAACATTAATACAACTATTAATAAAACCAACAATAACTAATATTTATTAAACTCCTACCATATTCCAGGTACATGCTATGAACTTCATAAGCATTATCTTACTAATCCTTATAAAATTCTCTGAGGTGGTAACATGGTTTTTCCAATTTACAGGCAAAGAAATAGAAGAACAGAGAGGGTTAGTAAGTTGCCCAAGATCACACAGCTGGTGATTTGCAGGATGGAGGTTTCCCCTTCAGTTGTCTGACTCTGAAGCCAGAGCTCTTAGCCATCAAGCCAAACCTCCTCCTGAGACTTATAGAGTATAAGTCAGACTGAGTGAAGGACAAAATGGTTTACATAGCATTAAATTTGCTGCTAATTACGGAGTGTGTCAAGAAAAAGGGTTTCTCTTGCTGTCTCAAAATATCAAAAATTGCATATCTTTTGCCGCTTATAAAAGTAAAACATGCTTAAACTAGAACTCTCTGGCTGCTGTTGGGGATGTAAATGGATAAATATAACCACTTTGGAAAAATGTTTGGCACTGTTTGCTCAAGTTAGAAGCAATTTATGACTCAGCAATTTTACTCCTGGATATATATATACACATACATATATATGTATACACATACATATATATATATACGGAAATCCTGGTGGTATAGTGGTTAAGTGCTACAGCTGCTAACCAAAAGGTCGGCAGTTCAAATCCAGCAGGTGCCCCTTGGAAACTCTATGGGGCAGCTCTACTCTGTCCTACAGGGTTGCTATGAGTCAGAATCGACTCCACGGCAACGTGTTTAGTTTTTTGGTTTTGTGTATATATAGGTATGTATGTGTCTGTTTTTTGTTGTTATGTGGTGGCCAGCCCATTCCGGCTCATAGCGACCCTATGTACTGCAGAACGGAACATTGCCTGGTCCTGTGCCAGGTCCTGGTCCTCACAATCGTTATGCTTGAGCCCATTGGTGCATCCACTGTGTCAGTCCAACTCATTGAGGGTCCTCCTCTTTTTCAATGACCCTATACTTTACCAAGCATGATGTCCTTCTCCAGGGACTGATCCCTCGTGATAACATGTCCAAGTTACGTAAGATGTAGTCTCGCCATCCTTGCTTCTAAGGAGCATTCTGGTTGTACTTCTTCCAGGACAGATTTGTTCACTCTTTGGCAGTCCATGGTATATTCAATATTCTTTACCGACACCGTTGTGGCATAATGGTTAAGTGGTACGGCTGCTAACCAAAAGGTCGGCAGTTCAAATCCACCAGGTGTTTCTTGGAAACTTGATGGGGCAGTTCTACTCTGTCCTGCAGGGTCACTATGAGTCTGAATGGACTCGATGGCAATGGGTTTCACCAACATCACCATTCAAAGGAGTCAGTTCTTCTTTGGTCTTCCTTATTCATTGTCCAGCTTTCACATGTATATGATGTGATTGAAAATACCTGGCTTGGGTCAGGCACACCTTAGTCTTCAAGATGACATCTTTGCTTTTCAACACTTTAAAGAGGTCTTTCACAGCAGATTTGCCCAACACAATGTGTCTTTTGATTTCTTGACTGCTGCTTCCATGGCTGTTGATTGTGGATCCAAGTAAAATTAAATCCTTGACAACTTCAGTCTTTTATCTGTTTATCACAATGTTGCTTATTGGTCCAGTTGTGAGGATTTTTGTTTTCTTTATGTTGAAGTATAATCCATACTGAAGGGTGTGGTCTTTGATCTTCATCAGTAAGTGCTTCAAGTCCTCTTCACTTTCAGCAAACAAAGTTGTGTCATCTGCATAACACAGGTTGTTAATAGTCTTCCTCCAATCCTGATGCCCTGTTCTTCTTCATATAGTCCAGCTTCTCAGATTATTTGTTCAGCATACAGATTGAACAGGTATGATGAAAGGATACAACCCTGATGCACACCTTTCCTAACTTTAAACCACACAGTATCTCCTTGTTCTGTCTGAACAACTGCCTCTTGATCTATGTATAGGTTCCTTAAGTGTTCTGGAATTCCCCTTCTTTGCAGTGTTATCCATAATTTGTCAATAAAACACGGGAAAACATCTTTCTCTGCTTTCAGCCAGGATCCATCTGACATCAGCAATGATATCCCTGGTTCCACGTCCTCTTCTGAATCCAGCCTGAATTTCTGACAGTTCACTGTCAATACACTGCTGCCGCCGATTTTGAATGATCTTCAGCAAAATATTACTTGCGTGTGATATTAACCACTGTGATATCATTCAATAATCTCTCCATTCGGTTGGATCACCTTTCTTGGGAATAGGCATAAATATGGATCTCTTCCAGTCAGTTGGCCAGGTAGCTGTCTTCCAAATTTCTTGGCATAGACGAGTGAGTGCTTCCAGTGCTGCATCCATTGGTTGAAACATCTCAGTTAGTATTCTGTCAATTCCTGGAGCCTTGTTTTTGCCAATGCCCTCAGTATAGCTTGGACTTCTTCCTTCAATACCATTGGCTCCTGTTCATATGCTACCTCCTGAAATGGTTGAATGTTGATAAATTCTTTTTGGTGTAATGACTCTGTGTATTCCATCCATCTTCTTTTGATGCTTCCTGCTTCGTTTAATATTTTCCCCATAGAATCCTTCACTATTGCAACTCGAGGCTTGAATTTTTTCTTCAGTCCTTTCAGCTTGAGAAATGCAGAGCGTGTTCTTCCCTTTTGGTTTTCTATCTCCAGTCTTTGCACATATTATTATAATACTTTGCCTTCTTGAGCCGCCCTTTGAAATCTTCTGTTCAGTTCTTTTACTTGATCATTTCTTCGTTTTGCTTTAGCTACTTGACATTCAAGAGCAAGCTTCAGAGTCTCTTCTGACATCCATTTTGTCTTTTCTTTCTTTCTTGTCTTTTTAATGACCTCTTGCATTCTTCATGGATTATGTCCTTGATGTCATTCCACAACTCATCTGGTCTTGGGTCAGCAGTGTTCAAAGCATCAAATCTACTCTTGAGATGGTCTCTAAATTCAGATGGGATGTACTCAAGGTCATACTTTGGCTCTCATGGACTTATTCTAGTTTTCTTCAGTTTCAACTTGATCTTGCATATAAGCAATTGATGATCTGTTCTGCAGTCAGCCCCTGGCCTTGTTGTGACTGATGATATTGAGCTTTTCCATCATCTCTTTCCACAGGTATAGTCAATTTGATTCCTGTATATTCCATCTGGTGAGGTCCATGTGTATAGTCGCTATTTATGTTGGTGAAAAAAGGTATTTGCAATGAAGAAGTCATTGGTTTTGCAAAATTCTATCATTCAATCGTCGGCATTATGTCTATCACCAAGGCCATATTTTCCAACTACCCATCCTGCTTCTTTGCTTCCAGCTTTCACAGTCCAATCACCACTAATTATCAATGCATCCTGATTACATGTTTGATCAATTTGAGACTGCAGAAGCTCGTAAAAATCTTCAATTTCTTTATTTTTGGCCTTAGTGGTTGATGCGTAAATTTGAATATAGTCGAATTAACTGATCTTCCTTGTAGGCATATGGATATTATCCTAACACTGACGGCATTATACTTCAGGATGGATCTCAAAATGTTCTTTTGATGATGAATGCAATGCCATAGTAGACCATATGATTGTCTGATTCAAAATGGCCAATACCAGTCCATTTCAGCTCACGAATGCCTAGGATATCAATGTTTATGTGTTCCGTTTCATTTGTGATGATTTCCAATTTTCCTAGAGTCATACTTCGTACATTCAGGTTCTGATTATTAATGGATGTTTGCAGCTCTTTCTTTTCCTTTTGAGTCATGCCACATCAGCAAATGAAGGTCCCAAAAGCTTTACTCCACCCACGTCATTATGGTCGACTCTACTTTGAGGAGGCAGCTCTTCTTCCCCAGTCATCTTTTGAGTACCTTCCAACCTGGGGGGCTCATCTTGTAGCACTATACCAGACAATGTTCCGCTGCTATTCATAAGGTTTTCTCTGGCTAATGCTTTTCAGAAGTAGACTGCTGGGTCCTTCTTCCTAGTCTGTCTTCTCTGGAAGCTCAGCTGAAACTTGTCTGCTGTGGGTGACCCTGTTGGCATCTGAATACCAGTGGCACACCTTCCAGCTTTATAGCAACACACAAGCCCCCACAGTATGACAAACGGGGGGGGGTATATATATTTTATCACCACAGCCTCATTAAGAACACTGGCTAGAGAGACAGAGAGAGAGAGAACCAGTGTTCGTAATAAGGCTTTGGCGATGAAAAAAAAAAAAACAAAACCAGTTGCCATTGAGTCGATTCCAACTCATAGTGACCCTATAGAGCAGAGTGGAACTGCCTTATAGGATTTCCAAGGAGCAGCTGGTGGCTTAGAACTGCTGACCTTTTGGTTAGCAGCAGTAGCTCTTAACCTAATAAGTGTTTATACAAGAATGTTCATAGTGGCTTTATTTGTAATTGTCTCAAACTAGAAATAACCCAAATGTCCACTAATAGTAGAATGGGTAAATAAACTGTGGTATATTCATACAATGTAATATACACAACGATGAAAAAAATGAACTACAGGTACACACAACTATGTGGATGCCATAATGTTGAGCGAAAGAAGCTGTCTGAGTTACCAAGTGCTGCTGTAACAGAAGTACCACAAGTTAGTGGCTTTAAAAAAGAGAAATTAATTTTCTCACAGTTCAGGAGGCTGTAAGTCTGAATTCAGGGCACCGGCAATAGGGGAAGGCTGTCTCTGTTGGCCCTGGGGAAAAATCCTTGTCTCTTTCCTTGGTTCCTTGGTTCCTTGGTGAGCCTCACCTGGTGTCTTTCTTTCCCTGTTTGTGCTTGCTGTTGTGTCTAATCTGCTCTTCTTATAGCTCAGAAGTGATTAGATTTAGGCCACATTGTACATGAAAATGCCCTCACTAACTTAAGAAAGAAAGTTCTACTCCCTAATGGGATGAAACTCAGGTAGAGATAGGGGTTAGGAGTCCAACACTTATTTTGGGGGAACAGAATTCAATCCACAACAGGAGTCAAACACAAAAGAATCCATAGTGGGTGATTCCATTTACATGAAGCTCAAACACAGGCAAAGCTCACTTATGATGCAAGACGTTGGGATACTGCTGGGGAGCACTGCCTAGCAGGGGCCTCAAGGGAAACTTTCTACATCTTGATCCGGGAAGTGGTTACACAGCTGTACGCATATGTCAAAGTTCCTCAAGCTGTACACTCTAATACCTGAACTTTATTGTATTTGTTATACTTCAATATTTTTTAATGGAAAAAATCACCCTTGGAAATAAGGCAAAAAAGTAAAATGTGCTCATTATAATACTGCACTGTCCAATATGGTAGCCACCAGTAGCCACTTGTGGCTACTTAAATTGAAATTAAGTAAAATAAAAAACTTAGTTCCTCAGTCACATTAGCCACATATCAAGTGCTCGATAGCCACAGATTGCTAGTGGCTACCTTATACCAGACAGCAGAGATGCAGGACATGTCCCTCATCACAGAAATCGTTGAGGGTTATAGATCCTGTGCGTGTTGCTTTAGTGTAACGTTTTTTTCTGTCCTTTTGAAAACATTGTGAATTCCAGTATGAATTTCCCTTTAACCCAAAAGATTTTATAAGTGTATTTAAAATTTTTCAGGTGGCTGGTTTTGTGGTGGTTGTTTTATTCGGCTGTGCTTAAATAAATAGAACTCCTACTTTTATGAGGTGTGGCTGGGAAAATGTCACGTATGATTTTTGTTTCTTGAGTTTTATTGATTTCCTTTGTGGCCTAATTAATGTTTAATTTTTTCGAAAACTTCATATGTGTTTGAAGAAAATCTATACTCTGTAATTATTGGGTAAAATGTTTCATACCATCTTTTAGATGAAGCTACTTCATTGTTATCAAACCATCGTATTCTTGTTTTCTGTCTATCTGAGCTGTGGACTTCGAAGAGAGATTCATTCGGAATCTCCCGCTTTGTAGATTTCTTTTATCCCTGAATTTCTGTCAAAGCTCCATTAGTAGATAGGCAAATGATTAGGCCTATTATTCTTTCTTGGTGAACTATGCCATCTATTAATATGAAATTCCTTCCTGGTTCCTTTCAATGCTTTTAACCTTGAATTTTATTTCTTCTTATATTAATATTTCAACTATTGAAACTTTCTCTTTCTTAGTATTTGCCTAAGGTATCTTTTTTCTATTATTACATTTTTAGTTTTACTCAAATAATTTCTAAAGTGTATAACGATAAAAACAGTCCCTGTTTTTTGTCCCTGATTCCAGTTCCCTAAGGCAGCCACTTTCAAATTTTTCAGCTGTTTTGTCTGATATTTACTACCATATTAAAAAAAACATGCTTTTCTGCTTTTTTTTTTTCAGTTTTAGATATTACCGATTGACTTCTTATGGAAGTTAAAGATTTAACTCTCTCTCTCTCACACAGAAACCCTGGTGGCGTAGTGGTTAAGAATTATGGCTGCTAACCAAAAAGTTGGCAGTTCGAATCCACCAGGCACTCTTTGGAAACCCTATGGAACAGTTCTACTCTGTCCTGTAGGGTTGCTATGAGTTGGAATCGACTTGACAGCAGTGGGTTTTTTGTTTTTTTCTCTCTCTCTCTCTCTCACACACCTCCCTCATCTTTCCAATATAATTAAATTACAATTTTTTCTTCAATCAACATTCAATGTTTACATTACAATAATTATCTAATTGCTAGTCGCAGCTGGTCCACGCATTGCAATGTGATTATATATCTTTTCTTATATAAACTTTTGTTCTCCTTGGAGTTGATAATTGCCTTGTTTTTTCAGATTTGTTTATTTTCTGTGTTTCTATTGCTATCTCCCAAAACTTATTGCAAAAGTGTAAGTTTCCTCTCAAAATATTTAAAAAATTTGATGTTTGAGGCCTTTATTTTCTCTTCTTGGTCATACTCCTTCTGCAGCCCCCCACCGCCCCACCTGGGCACCTCTCAAGGCCTCCTGCACAGCTGTCAGCCTGGACGTCCTGCACCAGCATCCCCAGATCACCTTTGCCCTGTGCTATGTGGGGCCTCCTGTTTCCTGGGTGCTATGTTATTGTCATTCTTGGTTTATTCCCCCTTTTGATGGAGGACTTTGCCTAAAGAAGCAGGAGAGGATCTGGGTTTTGTAGGGCTTAAAATGTATACAATTACACAAAATTACAAGCACAAAATAAATATTTATTTTGAGTATGGAAAGAAATCACAACAAATTGCAGTTTCAAAAAAGCTGACAAACACCATAAACATCACAAAATCCAGGAAAGCAGTCTAACATTAAACTGCATGGCGCACATCTATAATATTATTGAAATTTTAGTTGTATCTCTGATGGCTTCCGTCAGAAGCAGAACCACTAGAAGGTTAATACACACACACTTTTATACATCTACATCTCTGTTTATCGGCCTCTCTACTATCTATCTATCTAAAGGAATCCTTGGTTGGTGCAAATGGTTAACATGCTCACCCGCTAACCAAAAGTTTGGAGATTCAAGCCCACCCACATGCACCTCGGAAGAAAAGCCTGGCATCTACTTCAGTCAGCCATTGAGAACCCTATGGAGCACAGTTCTGACACACATAGGGTTGCCATGAGTTAGAATCAACTCGATGGCAACTGGTTTTACTGGTCAGCTATCTAAAATAAGGGATTTGTTACAAGTATTTACACAGTTATGAAGCTGGTTAAGCATGCTTTGTAAGGCTGTTGTCTTTCCACCTGACACTGGAGCTTGAAGTCTACAGGGCAGGCAGTGTGAAAAGGAAGATGGATGTAAAATGAGGGAGAACAAGGACAAGCTGGAACCCAAGAGTATGAGCTGGGCTCCACTAGGGTAGACTGGAACTGTCTCCAACCTTGATGACATTGGTGTCCTGCAGAAGAAGCTGGTGCCCTATGTCATGGAGCTAAACACATACCTGGCCCAGGAGTCAGAAAAGTTGGAGGAGGATCCTGGGGAAGGTGGAGCTGCTGCAGGCCCAGCTGCTGCTCCAAAAGAAGGAGGGTAATCAACAAACGTGTATGAGCTACAGAGAGGCTGCTGCTTCTCTTCCACCTTCTAAATCCCACTCAAAAATGTCTCTGGTGGCCCACCCTAGGTGGAAACATACAGGGAAGGAAATTCTGGGAAAAATAATTCGACCTAGACAATGTGACACGTTCCAAAGCCACCAGTGCTTCTTCTTAGTGGTAATGACTTTGTAATATTTCCCATGTTATTGGGTGCTATGGAGTCCATTCCAACTCGCAGCCATCCCATGTGACAGGGTAGACTTGCCCCACAGAGTTTTCTTGGCTGTATTCTTTATGGAAGCAGATCAAAGATAGTTCAGTCTACTTTAGCATGCTTGATGGAAATTTGTTGTTTATTATTGAAAATTGAGATTCATAAAACATGACAGATGGGCTTGAAGTTTGCAACACCATTGTAGGTTTGTGTCCCACAGACACAGGAATTCCATTATATTCTATTTAATGTGATTCCCACTCAAAAAGAAAAAAAAAAATGTGCTCTCACATTTAATTAATAATTTGGCTGAGTACAGAATTCTAGGTTTGAGGCCATTTTAACTTGGTACTTAGAAGGTATTGGGCCATTTAAAAAAAAAATGCTGTGTTTTCAGTGAAGGTTTACACAGCAATTTAGGTTCTCATTCTACAATTTCTACTCAAATTGTTCAGTGACATTGGTTACATTCTTCACAATGCATGAACATTCTCATTATATCTGTTCTGGTTGTTCCATTTCCATTACTCTAGTTTCCCTGCCTCCCTTTTCATCTTTACTTTAAAGTAATTGTTGACAGTTTGGTCTCATATAGATGTTTTTTTAAAGGTACACAGTAGTCATGAGTGATATTCTTTATTTTGTGAGCCAATCTGTTATTTAGCTAAAAGGTGATCTCGGGCTAGTTTTGGTTCAAGGTTTAAAGAGTATCTCAGGGCAATAGTCTCAGGGAGTCCTTTAGTCTCAACCTGGTCCAGTAAGTCTTGATTTTTTTTAAGAATTTGAGGCTGTGTTCCACATTTTTCTCCCATTCTATCAGGATCCAGCTATTGTGGTCCTGATCAGAACAGTCAGTAGTGGTAGCTGGGCACCATCTAGTTCTTCTGGTCTCAGGGTAGAAGAGGCCATGGTTCATGTAGACTACTGGTCTTGTAGACCAGCTCCTTCTTTGAATATTGGGTTTCCTGCTTTCTCTTTTGCTCCAGATGAATACAGACCAATAGTGGTATCTTAGACAAGCTTTTAAGACCCCAGACACTACTCACCAATCTAGAATGTAGAACATAAGCTTTATGAACTTTATTATGCCTATTGACTGAGTTGTCCCACTAGACTATGGTCCTAAGCTTCAAACCCAGAAAAGTATTCCTGCAAGATATTTGGTTATGTCTACAAAGTATCTATAAATTTGCCCCCTGTGTGGTTTGTCATATATATAAATATGTAAGCATACACACACATACATGCATATACATAAATATTTGTATACACCTATATATATAAAACCCTGGTGGCGTAGTGATTAAGTGCTATGGCTGCTAACCAAAGGGTCGGCAGTTCAAATCTGCCAGGGGCTCCTTGGAAACTCTATGGGGCAGTTCTACTCTGTCCTGTAGGGTTGCTATGAGTTGGAATTGACTCAACGGCACTGGGTTTGGTTTTGGTTTTTATATATACACACATACACACTCACACATACATGCCTATACATGTATATGCCTACATACATACATATATACCCATGCATATATTTTTTGGTTGTTGTTTCAAAATTATATAAGCCATAGCAATTACCTAAAGGTCCTTTTTTCCTGTGTACATCTTAGTGACATCATTTACTTCCGTCAAGCTATGCACACACCACCCTCATTTGGCGTTACCTTTCCCATCACCAAAAATACCAAGTGTTTACTATCTGTAGAGTGAATCTTCCTCTCCCTCCATCCCTGTTGCCCACTAATGAATATTAGTTTCTGTATATTTACCTATTCATGTCATTTCATAAAAGTGAAAACATACAAATTTGTGGTTTTTTGTTTTTTTTTTTTGTGCTTGACTTGTTTCCCTCAACATAATGTCCGCCAGGTTCATCCATGTTGTAAGATGTTTTAGAAACTCATTTTTCTTTATAGCTGAATAGTATTCCACTGTACATATGTACCATATTTTACTTATCCATTCCTCTGTTGATGGGCACTCAGGTTGTTTCTATCTTCTTGCTATCATGAATAGTGCTGCAATGAACATCGTTGTTAGATGCCGTCGAATTGGTTCCATCTCACGCACAGCAGAACGAAACACTGCCTAGTCTCAAACCATCCTCACAATCATTGCTATGTTTGAGCCCATTTTTGTAGCCACTGTGTCAATCCATCTCATTGAGGGTCTTCCTCTTTTTTCTGACCCTCTACTTTACCAAGCATGATGTCCTTCTGCAAGGACTGGTTCTTCCTGATAACATATCCAAAGTAAGCAAGATGAAGTCTCACTATCCTTTCTCCTAAGGAGCATTCTGGCTCCTCTTCTTCCAAGACAGATTGGTTCCTTCTTCTGGCAGTCCATGGTATATTCAATAATCTTCACCAACACCACAGTTCAAATGCATCAATTCTTCTTCAGTCTTCCTTATTGACTGTCCACCTTTCGAATGCATATGAGGTGATTACGAATGACATGTCTTGTGTCTGGGGTACCTTAGTCCTCAAGGTGACTTCTTTACCTTTTAACACTTTAAAGAGGTCTTTTGCAGCAAAATTTCCCAATGCAATATGTCTTTTGATTTCTTAACTGCTGCTTCCATGAATGTTGATTATAGATCCAAGTAAAATGAAATCCTTGACAACTTCAATCTTTTATCCGTTTATCATGATGTTGCTCATTGGTCCAGTTGTGAGAGTTTTTGTTTTCTTTATGCTGAGGTGTAATCCATACTGAAGGCTGTAGGCTTTGATCTTCCGCAATACGTGCTTCAAGTTCTTTTCACTTTCAGCAAGCAGGGTTGTGTCATCTGCATATTGCCGGTTGTTAATGAGTCTTCCTCCAATCCTGATGTCATGTTCTTCTTCATATAGTCCAGCTTCTCAGATTATTTGCTCAGCGTACAGATTGAATAGGTATGATGAAAGGATACAACCCTGATGCACACCTTTCCTGATATTAAATCGCGCACTATTCTCTTGTTCTTTTCAGACGACTTCCTCTTGGTCTATGTACAGGTTCCACACCAGCACAATTAAGTGTTCTGGAATTCCCATCCTTCATAATGTTATTCATAATTCATTATGATTCACACACTCAAATCCTTTTGCATAGTCGATAAAGCACAAGTACACTTCTGGTATTCTGGGCTTCCAGCCAACATCCATCTGACATCAGCAATGACATCCCTCACTCCACATCCTCTTCTGAATCTGTCTTGAATTTCTGACAGTTCCCTGTTGATATACTACTGCTGGGGGCCTATCTATGGAAAATAGCTACCATGGCAATTAGTTTTAAATTTTTGAATGATTTTTCACAGCTGGCAATGGAAACTATAATGGCCAATAGAAACTGCTCATTAGTGCCCCTCCTCAAGTGGGACCCAGGGCACTCGCTCTACCTGCCATGCTTTAATTACACCTCTGACTGCTACAACCATTTTTGAATTATCTGCAGCATAATTTTACTTGCATGTGGTATTAATGATATTGTTTGATAATTTCCACATTCCATTGGGTCACCTTTCTTTGGAACAGGTATGAATATGGATCTCTTCTAGTAGTTTGGCCAGGTAACTCTCTTCCAAGTTTCTTGCATAGACAAGTAAGCCTTTCCAGCATTGCATCTGTTTGCTGAAACATCTTGATTGGTATTCTGTCAATTTCTGGAGTCTTGTTTTTTGCCAATGCCTTCAGTGCAACTTGGACTGCTTCCTTCAGTACCATTGGTTCTTGATCATATCCTACTTCCTGAAATGTTTGAATGTTGACCAATTCTTTTGGGTACAGTGACTCTGTATTCCTTCCAATGGACACAGGTATGCATATGTCTGCTCCTGTCACGTCTATTCTATCCCTAGTGTATGTACCTAGGAGTAAAATTGCTGGGTCATATGGCAGCCCTACCTCTAGTTTTTTGAGGACTCTCCAGACTGTTTTCCACAGTGGTTACAACATTTTGCA
The DNA here is from genome assembly GCF_030014295.1 of Loxodonta africana. Lineage (NCBI taxonomy): Eukaryota > Metazoa > Chordata > Mammalia > Proboscidea > Elephantidae > Loxodonta > Loxodonta africana. The sequence goes on along the minus strand of NC_087354.1, from coordinate 41,841,249 downwards.
TTCCCACCAGCAAAGGATGAGGGTTCCAGTTTTTCCACATCCCGTCTAATACTTGTTATTTTCCATTTATCTTAGCCACCCTGGTCGGGGTGAAATGGTATCTCATTGTGGTTTTGATTTGCCTTTCTCTGATGGCTAATGATGTTGAGTATCTGTTCATGTGTCTGTCAGCCATTTGGACATCCTCTTTGGCGAAGTGTCTGTTTCTGTCCTTTGCCCAGTTTTTGATTGGCTTTTTTAAATTTTTTTTGTTAAGGTGTAGAAGTTTTCTATATATTTTAGATATTAGACCCTTATTGGTTGTATCATTCCCAAAGAATTTTTACCAGTCTGTAGGTTCTTCTCTCTTTCGATAAAGCCTTTTTGATGAACATAAGTATTTAACTTTTATGTGGTCACAGTGTCTATTTTGTTTTCTGTTGTTTGTGCAATCGTTGCGTTCAATAACCTATCATTGAAAAAAATTAGGCCCCAAACCTTTGCTCCTATATTTTCTTCCAAGAACTTTATGGCTTTAGATTTAATATTTAAATTAAATTTAAATATTAAATCTAAATTTAATCCATTTTGAATTAGTTTTCTTTTTGTGCAGGGCATGAAGTATGTTTCATTTTTCTGTGTGTGGGTATAGGTCCATTTTGCACTATCAAATATATTCCTGACAGGAGAGACTATTGGCTTTTACTAAGTGTAATGGATTGAATTGTGTCCCACCAAAATATGTGTCAACTTGGTTAGGCCATGATTCCCAGTATTATTTGGTTGGTCTCCATTTTGTCATTTTCCTTTGTGTTATAAATCATAATCTCTGACTGTGGTTAAAGAGGATTAGGGTGGGATGCAACACACTTGCTTGGGTCACATCTCTGATCCAATGTAAAGGGGGTTTCCCTGGCGTGCGGCCTGCACCGCCTTTTATCGTATAAGAGATAAAAGGAAAGGGAAGCAAGTAGAAAGTGGGGACCTCATTCCACCAAGAAAGCAGTGCTGGGAGCAGAGCGCGTCCTTTGGATTCTGCTCAGAGAATCCCCTAGTCCAGGGAAGGTTGATGACAAGGACCTTCCTCCAGAGACAACAGAGAGAGAAAGCCTTCTTCTGGAGCCGACGCACTGAATTTGGACTTCTAGCCTACTAGACTGTGAAAAAGTAAATTTCTCTTTGTTAAAGCCATCCACTTGTGGTATTTCTGTTATAGCAGCAGTAGATAACTAAGACACTAAGTTTCAGTAAGAACTGAACCCTTCCCTTACAATTGTATACATTCGATGATAGGAAGAATTTTCCACAGACTAGCTTTTGGCTCCATACATTTCAAACCTTGCTTTTTTCCGCTACCCACATGCTTCATTGCCAAATGCCGTGGAACACAGTCATATTATGATACAACATATTCATAATATGATATAAGGGCTCTGTACCTTCAAGTCACCATGAAAGGTGAGCTGGCCCAGTGGGTGATAGGAATATTCCCAAACATCATTCTTAAATTCGGGCAAATAGCAAGAACTTAACTATACATGAAAGTGACTGCAAACCACAAAAATATGCCACTAAACCTAAGCTAAATCTATCCCCAGCTCAATATACCCTTAATCAGATCCCAGATATACCTGCAGCCACTCTTAACACCACTTGACAAGAGCTAGACTTGTGTTGCATTGACCAATACCAATATAATGTGACAGAAGGGACATATGACTTCTGAGGTTAGGTCTTAAGAGGTCTTGCGGCTCTCTTTTACCCTCTTGGAACCTTCTAACCACCATGCTGTGAATAAGCCCAGTTTAAGCTTCTGCAGGATGAGAGACATCAAAGAGAACCAAGATGTCCCAGCCAACAGCCATTACCAACTGCCAGGCATGTATTGAGGCCACTTTGAACTCCCCAGCACTGGCTGAGCTGTCAGCTGATAGCAACCGCATGAGTGATTCCAAGCAAGACCAGCAGAACTGGATTACCAATCCATAGAATCATGAGAAATAATAAATCATTTTTGTTTTGAACCACGAAGTTCTAGAGTAGTTTGTTAAGTAGCAATAGATAACTGAACATTTGTAAATCATGTACTACTGGATTTTCAAGAACCCAGTCTGAGCACCTTTCTTTTAATAGATTAGAACTTATTCATGATATATCATGCTTAATGATATGTCTACATCTATTCCTGACACGTTCTTTTGAGTATTCTATCTACCATACTTTTTTTTTAAATAATTTTTATTGTGCTTTAAGTGAAAGTTTACAAATCAAGTCAGTCTGTCACATGTAAGCTTATATATACTTTACTACATATTCCCATATTTACTCACCCCCTAATGAGTCAGCCCGCTCCCTCCTTCCAGTCTCTCCTTTCGTGACCGTTTTGCCGGTTTCTAACCCTCTCTACCCTCCCATCTCCCCTCCAGAAAGGAGATGCCAACCCAGTCTCAAGTGTCCACCTGATACAAGTAGCTCACTCTTCATCAGCATCTCTCTCCAACCCATTGTCCAGTCCCTTCCATGTCTGATGCGTTGTCTTCGGGAATGGTTCCTGTCCTGGGCCAACAGAAGGTTTGGGGACCATGATCGCCGGGATTCCTCTAGTCTCAGTCAGACCATTAAGTCTGGTCTTTTTATGAGAATTTCGGGTCTGCATCCCACTGTTCTCCTGCTCCCTCAGGGGTTCTCTGTTGTGCTCCCTGTCAGGGAAGTAATCGGTTGTGGTCAGGCAACATCTAGTTCTTCTGGTCTCAGGATGATGTAAGTCTCTGGTTCATGTGGCCCTTTCTGTCTCTTGGGCTCATAGTTATCGTGTGACCTTGGTGTTCTTCATTCTCCTTTGATCCAGGTGGGTTGAGACCAATTGATGCATCTTAGATGGCCGCTTGTTAGCATTTAAGACCCCAGACACCACATTTCAAAGTGGGATGCAGAACGTTTTCATAATAGAATTATTTTGCCAATTGACTTAGAAGTCCCCTTAAGCCATAGTCCCCAATCCCCGCCCTTGCTCCGCTGACATTCAGTTTATCCCAGAAACTTCTTTGCTTTTGGTCCAGTCCAGTTGAGCTGACCTTCCATGTATTGAGTATGGTCCTTCCCTTCACCTAAAGCAGTTCTTATCTACTAACTAATCCGTAAATAACCCTCTCCCACCCTCCGTCCCTCCCACTTCTTGTAACCACAAAAGAATGTGTTCTTCTCAGTTTTTACTATTCCTCAAGATCTTATAATAGTGGTCTTATACAATATTTGCCCTTTTGCCTCTGACTAATTTCACTCAGCATAATGCCTTCCAGATTCCTCCATGTTGTGAAATGTTTCAGAGATTCGTCACTGTCCTTTATCGCTGCGTAGTATTCCATTGTGTGAATATACCACAACTTATTTACCCATTCATCCGTTGATGGACACCTTGGTTGCTTCCAGCTTTTTGCTATTTTAAACAGAGCTGCAATAAACATGGGTGTGCATATATCTGTTTGTGTGAAGGCTCTTGTATCTCTAGGGTATATTCCGAGGAGTGGGATTTCTGGGTTGTATGGTAGTTCTATTTCTAACTGTTTAAGAAAACGCCAGATAGATTTCCAAAGTGGTTGTACCATTTTACATTCCCATCAGCAGTGAATAAGAGTTCCAATCTCTCCGCAGCCTCTCCAACATTTATTATTTTGTGTTTTTTGGATTAATGCCAGCCTTGTTGGAGTGAGATGGAATCTCATCGTAGTTTTAATTTGCATTTCTCTAATGGCTAATGATCGAGAGCATTTTCTCATGTATCTGTTAGCTGCCTGAATATCTTCTTTAGTGAAGTGCATGTTCATCTCCTTTGCCCACTTTTTGATTGGGTCATTTGTCTTTTTGTGGTTGAGTTTTAACAGAATCATATAGATTTTAGAGATCAGGCGCTGGTCGGAGATGTCATAGCTGAAAAATTTTCCCAGTCTGTGGGTGGTCTTTTTACTCTTTTGGTGAAGTCTTTAGATGAGCATAGGCGTTTGATTTTTAGGAGCTCCCAGTTATCTGGTTTCTCTTCATCATTTTTGGTAATGTTTTGTATTCTGTTTATGCCTTGTATTAGGGCTCCTAAGGTTGTCCCTATTTTTTCTTCCATGATCTTTATCATTTTAGTCTTTATGTTTAGATCTTTGATCCACTTGGAGTTAGTTTTTGTGCATGGTGTGAGGTATGGGTCCTGTTTCATTTTTTTGCAAATGGATATCCAGTTATGCCAGCACCATTTGTTAAAAAAGACTATCTTTTCAAAGACAAACAACCCGATCAAGAAGTGGGCAAAGATACGAACATGCACTTCACTAAAGAAGATATTCAGGCAGCTAACAGATACATGAGAAAATGCTCTCGATCATTAGCCATTAGAGAAATGCAAATTAAAACTACGATGAGATTCCATCTCACTCCAACAAGGCTGGCATTAATCCAAAAAACACAAAATAATAAATGTTGGAGAGGCTGCGGAGAGATTGGAACTCTTATTCACTGCTGGTGGGAATGTAAAATGGTACAACCACTTTGGAAATCTATCTGGCGTTTTCTTAAACAGTTAGAAATAGAACTACCATACAACCCAGAAATCCCACTCCTCGGAATATACCCTAGAGATACAAGAGCCTTCACACAAACAGATATATGCACACCCATGTTTATTGCAGCTCTGTTTAAAATAGCAAAAAGCTGGAAGCAACCAAGGTGTCCATCAACGGATGAATGGGTAAATAAGTTGTGGTATATTCACACAATGGAATACTACGCAGCGATAAAGGACAGTGACGAATCTCTGAAACATTTCACAACATGGAGGAATCTGGAAGGCATTATGCTGAGTGAAATTAGTCAGAGGCAAAAGGACAAATATTGTATAAGACCACTATTATAAGATCTTGAGAAATAGTATAAACTGAGAAGAACACATACTTTTGTGGTTATGAGGAGGGGAGGGAGGGAGGGTGGGAGAGGGTTTTTTACTGATTGGTTAGTAGATAAGAACTCCTTTAGGTGAAGGGAAGGACAATACTCAATACATGGAAGGTCAGCTCAACTGGACTGGACCAAAAGCAAAGAAGTTTCTGGGATAAAATGAATGCTTCAAAGGTCAGTGGAGCAAGGGCAGGGGTTTGGAGACCATGGTTTGAGGGGACTTCTAAGTCAATTGGCAAAATAATTCTATTATGAAAACGTTCTGCATCCCACTTTGAAATGTGGTGTCTGGGGTCTTAAATGCTAACAAGCGGCCATCTAAGATGCATCAATTGGTCTCAACCCACCTGGATCAAAGGAGAATGAAGAACACCAAGGTCACACGATAACTATGAGCCCAAGAGACAGAAAGGGCCACATGAACCAGAGACTTACATCATCCTGAGACCAGAGGAACTAGTTGGTGCCCGGCCACAACCGATGACTGCCCTGACAGGGAGCACAACAGAGAACCCCTGAGGGAGCAGGAGAACAGTGGGATGCAGACCCGAAATTCTCACAAAAAGACCATACTTAATGGTCTGACTGAGACTACAGGAATCCCGGCAGTCATGGTCCCCAAACCTTCTGTTGGCCCAGGACAGGAACCATTTCCGAAGACAACTCATCAGACATGGAAGGGACTGGACAGTGGGTAGGAGAGAGATGCTGATGAAGAGTGAGCTATTTGTATCAGGTGGACACTTGAGACTGTGTTGGCATCTCCCGTCTGGAGGCAGGATGGGAGGGTAGAGAGGGTTGGAAGCTGGCAAAATTGTCACGAAAGGAGACACTGGAAGGGCTGACTCATTAGGGGGAGAGCAAGTGGGAGTATGGAGTAAGGTGTATATAAACTTATATGTGACAGACTGACTTGATTTGTAAACGTTCACTTGAAGCTCAATAAAAATTAAAAAAAAAAAAGTGAGATCAAGACAAAAAAAAAAAAAAGACTATCTTTTCCCCAATTAACTGACACTGGGCCTTTGTCAAATATCAGCTGCTCGTATGTGGATGGATTTATATCTGGGTTCTCAATTCTGTTCCATTGGTCTATGTGCCTGTTGTTGTACCAGTACCAGGCTGTTTTGACTACTGTGGCTGTATAGTATGTTCTAAAATCAGGTAGAGTGAGGCCTCCCACTTTCTTCTTCTTTTTCAGTAATGCTTTACTTATCCGGGGCTTCTTTCCCTTCATATGAAGTTGGTGATTTGTTTCTCCATCATATTAAAAAATGTCATTGGAATTTGGATCGGAAGTGCATTGTATGTATAGATGGCTTTTGCTGGAATAGACATTTTTACTATGTTAAGTCTTCCTATCCATGAGCAAGGTATGTTTTTCCACTTATGTACGTCCCTTTTAGTTTCTTGCACTAGTACTTTGTAGTTTTCTTTGTATAGGTCTTTTACATCTTTGGTAAGATTTATTCCTAAGTATTTTATCTTCTTGGGGGCTACTGTGAATGGTATTAATTTGGTGATTTCCTCTTGATGTTCTTTTTGCTGATGTAGAGGAATCCAAGTGATTTTTGTGTGTTTATCTTGTAACCTGACACTCTGCCAAACTCTTCTATTAGTTTCAGTAGTTTTCTGGAGGATTCCTTAGGGTTTTCTGTGTATAAGATCATGTCATCTGCAAATAGAGATAATTTTACTTCTTCCTTGCTAATCTGGGTGCCTTTATTTCTTTGTCTAGCCTAATTGCTCTGGCTAGGACCTCTAGCACAATGTTGAATAAGAGCAGTGATAAAGGGCATCCTTGTCTGGTTCCCGTTCTCAAGGGAAATGCTTTCAGGCTCTCTCCATTTAGAATGATGTTGGCTGTTGGCTTTGTATAGATGCCCTTTATTACGTTGAGGAATTTTCCTTCAATTCCTATTTTGGTGAGAGTTTTTTATCATGAATGGGTGTTGGACTTTGTCAAATGCCTTTTCTGCATCAATTGATAAGATCATGTGGTTTTTGTGTTCTGTTTTATTTACATGGTGGATTACATTAATGGTTTTTCTAATATTAAACCAACCTGGCATACCCGGTATAAATCCCACTTGATCGTGGTGGATTATTTTTTTAATATGTTGTTGAATTCTATTGGCTAGAATTTTGTTGAGGATTTTTGCATCTATGTTCATGAGGGATATAGGTCTGTAATTTTCTTTTTTTGTGGTGTCTTTGTCTGGTTTTGGTATCAGGGATATGGTGGCTTCACAGAATGAGTTAGGTAGTATTCCATCATTTTCTATGCTTTGAAATACCTTTAGTAGTAGTGGTGTGTTAACTCTTCTCTGAAAGTTTGGTGGAACTCTGCAGTGAAGCCATCTGGGCCAGGGCTTTTTTTTGTTGGGAGTTTTTTTATTACCTTTTCAATCTCTTTTTTTGTTATGGGTCTATTTAGTTGTTCTACTTCTGATTGTGTTAGTTTAGGTAGGAACTGTTTTCTAGGAATTCATCCATTTCTTCTAGGTTTGCAAATTTGTTAGAGTACAATTTTTTTTTATTAACTTTTATTAAGCTTCAAGTGAACGTTTACAAATCCAATCAGTCTGTCACATATAAGTTTACATACATCCTACTCCGTACTCCCACCTGCTCTTCCCCTATTGAGTCAGCCCTTTCAGTCTCTCCTTTCGTGACAATTTTGCCAGCTTCCCTCTCTCTCTATCCTCCCATCCCCCCTCCAGAGAAGAGCTGCCAACACACTCTCAAGTGTCCACCTGATATAATTAGCTCACTCTTCATCAGCATCTCTCTCCCACCCACTGACCAGTCCCTTTCATGTCTGATGAGTTGTCTTCGGGGATGGTTCCTGTCCTGTGCCGACAGAAGGTCTGGGGAGCATGACCACTGGAATTCCTGTAGTCTCAGTCAGACCATTAAGTATGGCCTTTTTATGAGGATTTGGGGTCTGCATCCCACTGATCTCCTGTTCCCTCTGGAGTTCTCTGTTGTGCTCCCTGTCAGGGCAGTCATCAATTGTGGCCGGGCACCAACTAGTTCTTCTGGTCTCAGGGTGATGTAGGTCTCTGGTTCATGTGGCCCTTTCTGTCTCTTGGGCTCATAGTTATCGTATGACCTTGGTGTTCTTCATTTTCCTTTGCTCCAGGTGGGTTGAGACCAATTGATGCATCTTAGATGGCCACTTGTTAGCCTTTAAGACCCCAGACGCCACATTTCAAAGTGGGTTGCAGAATGTTTTCATAATAGAATTATTTTGCCAATTGACTTAGAAGTCCCCTCAAACCATTTTCCCCAGACCCTCGCCCCTGCTCCACTGACCTTTGAAGCATTCATTTTATTCCGGAAACTTCTTTGCTTTTGGTCCAGTCCAATTGAGCTGACCTTCCATGTATTGAGTGTTGTCTTTCCCTTCACCCAAAGCAGTTCTTATCTACTGATTAATCAATAAAAAACCCTCTCCCTCCCTCCCTCCCTCCCCACTTCGTAACCACAAAAGTATGTGTTCTTCTCAGTTTATACTATTTCTCAAGATCTTATAATAGTGGTCGTATACAATATTTGTCTTTTTGCCTCTGACTAATTTCACTCAGCGTAATGCCTTCCAGGTTCCTCCATGTTATGAAACGTTTCAGAGATTCGTCACTGTCCTTTATCGCTGCGTAGTATTCCATTGTGTGAATATACCACAATTTATTTACCCATTCATCCGTTGATGGACACCTTGGTTGCTTCCAGCTTTTTGCTATTTTAAACAGAGCTGCAATAAACATGGGTGTGCATATATCTGTTTGTGTGAAGGCTCTTGTATCTCTAGGGTAATTTCTGAGGAGTGGGATTTCTGGGTTGTATGGTAGTTCTATTTCTAACTGTTTAAGAAAACGCCAGATAGATTTCCAAAGTGGTTGTACCATTTTACATTCCCACCAGCAGTGAATAAGAGTTCCAATCTCTCCGCAGCCTCTCCAACATTTATTATTTTGTGTTTTTTGGATTAATGCCAGCCTTGTTGGTGTGAGATGGAATCTCATCGTAGTTTTAATTTGCATTTCTCTAATGGCTAATGATCGAGAGCATTTTCTCATGTATCTGTTGGCTGCCTGAATATCTTCTTTAGTGAAAAGTGTGTTCATATCCTTTGCCCACTTCTTGATTGGGTCATTTGTCTTTTTGTGGTTGAGTTTTGACAGAATCATGTAGATTTTAGAGATCAGGCGCTGGTCTGAGATGTCATAGCTGAAAATTCTTTCCCAGTCTGTAGGTGGTCTTTTTACTCTTTTGGTGAAGTCTTTAGATGAGCATAGATGTTTGATTTTTAGGAGCTCCCAGTTATCGGGTTTCTCTTCATCATTTTTGGTAACGTTTTGTATTCTGTTTATGCCTTGCATTAGGGCTCCTAGGGTTGTCCCTATTTTTTCTTCCATGATCTTTATCATTTTAGTCTTTATGTTTAGGTCTTTGATCCACTTGGAGTTAGTTTTTGTGCATGGTGTGAGGTATGGGTCCTGTTTCATTCTTTTGCAAATGGATATCCAGTTATGCGAGCACCATTTGTTGAAAAGACTATCTTTTCCCCAATTAACTGACACTGGGCCTTTGTCAAATATCAGCTGCTCATATGTGGATGGATTTATATCTGGGTTCTCAATTCTGTTCCATTGGTCTATGTGCCTGTTGTTGTACCAGTACCAGGCTGTTTTGACTACTGTGGCTGTATAGTATGTTCTAAAATCAGGTAGAGTGAGGCCTCCCACTTTCTTCTTCTTTTTCAGTAATGCTTTACTTATCCGGGGCTTCTTTCCCTTCATATGAAGTTGGCGATTTGTTTCTCCATCATATTAAAAAATGTCATTGGAATTTGGATCAGAAGTGCATTGTATGTATAGATGGCTTTTGCTGGAATAGACATTTTTACTATGTTAAGTCTTCCTATCCATGAGCAAGGTATGTTTTTCCACTTAAGTATGTCCTTTTGAATTTCTTGTGGTAGAGCTTTGTAGTTTTCTTTGTATAGGTCTTTTACATCCTTGGTAGAGTACAATTTTTTTTAATAATCTGATATGATTCTTTTAATTTCAGTTGGGTCTGTTGTGACGTGGCCCGTCTCGTTTCTTATTCGGGTTATTTGTTTCCTTTCCTGTATTTCTTTTGTCAGTCTGGCCAATGGTTTATCAATTTTGTTAATTTTTTCAAAGAATCAGCTTTTGTCTTTGTTAATTCTTTCAATTGTTTTTCTGTTCTCTAATTCATTTAGTTCAGCTCTCTGCCATACTTTTTGTCCTCCCTTCCTGCCCCCCATTTCTTGCCTTTTGTCAAACTGGTCACGTTTTATTTATGGTATGTTTCCCTCTCATGGTTTGGAAGTTATAAATCCTGTTTCCCTTCTCCTGGCTTTTATATTCAGGAAACAAAGGAACATATCTGAACTTGTTCCTCATTTTTCTTTGACTATAGGGTGTGCTTTGGGTTTAATTATGTTGAGTTTTATCTATCAAAAGGGAAGCTACTGCTTGTGGCCTAGAAAATGATAAAACCATCAGAATCACCACAGGAAAGGAATCCTACGGGCCTGTCTGTGTGTGGGTGTGTGAGTCGACAGTTATTGGAAAATGGTCAGGGAATGCAACTCATCATTGGTGGCCTTGTACTTATCAACCACCCACCAGGCACTTACTGGAAGCATCAGTTCCTGGAGATGTAGTCATCGTTCGCTGGGAATAAAATCTTGGGTATCTTCAGCAACCTGGAAGGTGCACTCCTTATGGTCAGGAATAGTACCTTACTCACCTTTTTTTCCCCAGAACTTAGACTTAGGCTTGAAGTATAAGCAAACCCATTGTCGTCGAGTCAATTCTGACTCATAGAGGCCCTATAGGAGAGAGTAGAACTGCCCCCATAGAGTTTTCAGGAAACGCCTGGTGGATTTGAACTGCTAACTTTTGGTTAGCAGCCGTTGCACTTAACCACTACTACACCAGCATTTCTGGCTTGAAGTATAGTACGTACCTACTTAATACGTATCTTCTGAATTAATGAATGAACCAATGAACGAAGAGTTGTTCAACTCAGGAGACAGAAGGAAGCTGGGAAACATGAGGCTGGCCCCTCCCTGCCCCAGAAGCTAGATGCTCCCTGTTCCCAGCTGTGACTACAGGAATTTTGGGAACATATCCTGCTGCCATGGAAATGAGTGCAGTCACAGAGTGGGAAAACACCAATTACCTTCCGTATTACTTTCCCAGGGCTGCCTTAATAAACCCACAAATTGGATAGCTTTATAAGAACAGAAATTTCTTGTCTCACAGTTCTGGAGGCTGTTATTCTTGTTGGTTGCCGTCTAGCCAGCTCCAACTCATGGCAACCTTATGTATAACAGAACAGAACGTTGCCTGCTCCTGCACCATCTTCACCATTGTTGGTGTGTTTGAGCCCATTGTTGCAGCTATTATGTCAATCCATCTCACTGAGGGTTTCTCTCAATTTTGCTAACATCCTAGGAGCCTAAATTCAGGGTGTTAGCCATGTTGTTTACATCTGAGGGCTCAGAGAGTGTGTTCCATGACTCTCTTCTAGCTTCTGGTGATGGCCAATGATCCTTGACATTCCTTGGCTTGGAAATCACTCCAATTACTGCGTCTGTCTTCCCATGGCTGTCTTCCCTCTGTGTCTCGTCTCCTCTTTTATAAGGACACCAGTCATATTGGATTTGGATCCACCCTAGCCCAGTATGACCTCATGTTAATTTAACTGATAAGCTCTTCAAAGACCCTGTTTCCAAGCATGGTCACAATCATAGGTACTGGAGGTTAGGGCTTCTACACATCTTTTCTGGGAGCCGCAATTCAATCCATAACATCTTCCTAAGACAGCAATACCATTTTGAAGCGGATTTCTAAAAGTCCTTGTTCCTGTAAAAGCCAATGACTGGCTGGTAATAATTAAGTTCACATGGTTAACTATGATAATGTCAGAGGAAGCTCAAAGGGCAAGTTGGAAAATGCAAAAACTGCTGCCAGTTTCTTGAGATCCCTGCCAGCCCTTGCCTCATTTTCTCCATGCTTACCTTCTCCAGCTTCTTGCAACTGGATTTATAGATGTGTCTCTGCAGCAGGCCCAGTCCACCCTAGTGACAGAGCCAGCAAATTGAGCTGTTAGTCTCAGCGGTGGAGGATGAGCTGAGTCAACTAAAATCTGTTCACCCTTCCCCTGAAGCTGCTCCTAAGGCTGTCCCTACCCCACCAGCTTTGGTGGGGTATGTTTGTCTTTGAATCATTCTTGACTTGTTCTGGACTATATCTGGATTCCATATCAGCCCTCTGACAAGTCCCATGTCTCTGCCAGCTTCCTGAAGTCTGTAACTCTGAGAAGCACTGAAAAAAAAAAAAAAAAACCGTATTGCCCAACAGAATCAGCATCCACTGGGGCAAAAAACCAAAACCCAGTCAAAAGCAATTTGGCCAAGCATAAGTGTCCCCAGCCACTAAGAACCCTCAATCCCTGGTTTTTCAGGTGTGACTAATATTTATTTTCCATGGAGGGGTTTTGCAAACATCTTTAAGCATTTTTGTGACTGATCTGATTTTTTTAGTTTTAATAGGTTTTTTTCTCTTTTACTTAAAAAAATCATTGAAATCCATTGTTAACTGATTATTCATTCTCTGAGCTGTTTGTAACAGCAGAAAGCTAGAAAAAATGTCATTTTCCAACAATTAAAGACATCGTTCCTCTGCCTTGTGTGTTCTTCCGCACGCAAGGTGACAGGCCAGCGGTACTTATATCCTCCCACTGTCCTCAAGCACAGCTAATCTGGCTCTTGGCCACCTGACCCTTTCCCAAGCAGGCAGAGCACCTTCTTGTTCCCTGGGGGAGGATGGAAGCAGAGTGCTGTCCCTTGGTAACCAATGACAAGGGTGCATACAATCTGCACACCCCATGTGCTCCCTCCTCCATGGATGCAGCCTGCCTCCCCGGAGCTTAGTCTGCTCACTCACCCGCCCCCTCGCCAGTGCAGAGAATTGAGGATATTATGTTAGTGAGATCCCCCACTTCCCTCAGTCACATGTAAGGCTTAGAAGTGGTTACAGTGATGACAGCATCCCCTCCTACCTCCCTGTCTACACAGATGAATAGCTGTGCATCGGTCTAGAAAAGTCACCTTGAAGATGGGCTCTCGTTTGGGGAGGTGGTGCACTTTTGTTTGTCCCAAGAGATGTTCTTCTGCTGTTCTTGTATCGGGGAAGGGGCTCCTGGGCTGGGTGCTTCCGCCCTGGCAGCGGAGAGCCACAGCAAGCGACCCTGACAGAGAGATCTGTTCACCATTCACCAGTCTTGATCTCCCCTCCTACCCTTGAGTGTTCAGGCTGGGCTCCACTGTTCTGGGGCTGAGGAGTGGGATGGTGGGGGTGGGGGGGACCCTGGCCCTGACTCATGGGGGCTTCCCGTGGAGGAGGTGAGTGTCGGGGGGGAGGAACGAGCAGGCAACCCACTTGATGAGTGAGAGGATGGCAATGGGGGCATGGAGGAGGTCAGAGATAAACAGAAAACGCTGTGCTCTCCAGAGCTCAAGGAAGAGCCTCAGGATAGGAAAGCTGAGGTAGGCAGAACAAAGTCCTCTACTCACCAAAATGTCTATGCCCTAATCCCTGGAATTTGTGAATATGCAAGGCAAATGGGATTTTGTAGATATGATTAAGAATGTCAACTTGAGGAGATTATCCTGGATTATTCAGGTGGGCCCGATGTAATCACAAAGGCCCTTGTAAGTAGAAGAGAGAAGCAGGGGTATCAGAGAGCTTTGAAGATGCTATGCTGCTGGCTTTAAACATGGAGAAAGCACCAAGAGCCAAGGAGCATGGGCCACCTCTAGAAGCTGGAGAAGGCAAGGAAGAGTTTCCGGAAAGAATGCAGCCCTGCCAATACCTTGATTTTATCCCAGTGAGACCCATTTCAGACCTCTGCTGTCCAGAACTATAAGAGAATAAGCGTGTGTTGTTTTCAGCCACCAAGTTTCCAATAGTTAGTTACAACCACCTTAGGAAAGTAATACAGAAGCCTCCCTCCACCCCAACCTACCTACCTTGGTCAAACGCAGCTCTCGTGGCTGGACATACTCCAGACCACAGCACCAGGCTCAAGAGGATGCTGGGCAAGGCCAGTTTTCTGGCCTACCCTGGGAGGCAGAGTTTGGGTGCTGAAAGACACAGTTCACTTTGCTATCTCGGGAGGAAGCAATTCTTGTCTCTTAATTTGGGCAACTTCCAGAAGCCTTGACCCTGAAGGTGCCAGGAGAAAAGTGCTGAGTGAAGCCCTGCCAGACCCACCATGAGGCTACCAACAGGTGACAGGGGACCTCAGTATGAGCTGGAAGGCCAGCTTTATTGGGGCTACCCTGCTCTCAGGAATGCATGCAACCCTCCCAGACTCCTACTTTCCTGACTGTTCACATTTCCCTTCCTGCTGTATAAGACATACCTTTGTCCAGGTGTGTGGGTGTTCTGCCGATGACCCTCTTTTCCTGTCATTTACCTCCCAGCTGACAAATGCTTTGGTCCCAGCTTAACTGGGTCTTCTAATCTGATTCCCTTCCTTTCTAAATGCCTTGTCCTCCAGAGGCTGGAGAGGCTCACTTTGCCCACCAGCCTGCTGTCGTGCGTCCTGGCTCACACTGAGCACACAGTGAGGCCTGGCCTTCTGCCACTGGGGTCCCACAAAGAGGGATTGAGCCCCGGCCCAGCCTATTTCTGCTTGGAGCCTCACTCCATAGCAGCCTTTTTTTTTTTTTAAGGCATAGTTTACATATGGTAAAATTCACCACTTTTAAGTATGCTGTTCTGTATATTTTTATAAACTTATATAGTTGTGTAACCACCAGAACAATCAAGATAGAGAATATTTCCATCACCTCCCAAAATTTCCATTGCATACCTATGTAGTCAATCTCTTTTCCCACCCTCAGCCCCTGGCAGCCATTGACCTGAGTTTTGTCTCTGTAGTTTTGCCTTTTCCAGAATATCATATAAATGAGATCAAACACTATGCACTCTTTTCTAGGATGACAACTGCCTTGATTTGCCTGGGACTGTCCTGGTTTTGGAATCCCTGGGTGGCACAAAGGGTTAAGCATTCAACTACTACCTGAAAGGTCAGCAGTTCAAATCTACCCAGAGATGCTTTGAAGAAAGACCTGGCAATCTGCTTCAGAAAGGCTATAGCCTTGAAAACCCTATGGAGTGTAGTTCTACTCTGCACACATGGGGTTGCCATGAGTCAGGATTGGCTTGATGGCAAAGGTTTTGTTTGTTGGTGTCATGGATTGAATTGTGTCCCCCCAAAATATGTGTTAACTTTGCTAAGTCATGATTTCCAGTATAGTGTTGTTGTCCTCCATTTTGTGACCTGATATAATTATCCTGTGTGTTGTAAATCCCAACCTCTATGATGTTAACAAGGCAGGATTAGAGGCAGTTATGTTAATGACACAGGACACAATCTACAGGATTAGGTTGTGTCTTGAATCAATTTCTTTTGAGATACAAAAGAGAGAAGTAAGCAGAGAGGAGTGGTATCTCATTACCACCAAGCAAGAGGAGCCAGGAGCAGAGCACATCCTTTGGACCTAGGGTCCCTGTGCTGAGAAGTTCTTAGACCAGGGGAAGATTGATGACAAGGACCTTCCCCCAGAGCCAACAGGAGAGACAGCCTTCCCCTTTAGCTGGTGCCCTGAATTCAGACATCTAGCCTCCTAAACTGTGAGAGAATAAATTTCTATCGCTTAAAGCCATTCACTTGGGATATTACTGTTATAGCAGCACTAGATAACTAATGCAGAATTTGGTACCAGGCGTAGGATGCTGCTCTAACAGATACCTACAATGTGGAAGCAGTTTTGGAATTGAGTAATGGGTAGAGGTTGGAAGAGTTTTAAATGACTCAAGGGCAATGGGTTTTGGGTTATTAGTAAAAGCCTAGATTGCCTTTAAGAGGCCATTAGTGGAATAATGAACATCAAAGACAATTCTGGTGAGGGCTCAGAAGGAAGTGAGGAGAGCTAATAACACTGGAGACAGCGCAGACAATGAGAAGCAGTGGCAGAGAAACAGTGGCAGCAGAACCAGGAGATCAGCATGAGATGGTGTGGGAGCTGACCCACAAAGTGAGAGAGCTGAGGGCCTTCAAGCTGAGGCTTACAGGTGAAGTGTGGTATTTCTGGGCACTTACTGGTAGAGCTGAAGTGCTTTGTAACACTTGCCTGAGCGGGGCAGAGGCAGGGCCAGTCCAAGAGGTCTGAGGGGCTGAGAGGCCAAAGAACAAGGAAACAGAAGCTGAGAGACAAGGAGAGCTACATCAGTCTCAAAGGTGGGGGCTATGATCTCTGGGGCCTCAAAGGATGGAACCATGGTGTGCTGGGTCTCAAAGGGTGGGGCCGCAGCCTCCTAGGTTTCAAAGAGTCAGATCTTCACCAACTTAGTTCCAGAATGTGTGTTGCTGTTCGCAGGTGTCAGGAGAATGGGGCTGGATACACTGACCAAAGCTGAGGGAGTACGGTTGCCACGCCCAAGTGGTACAAGAACAGGGCCTTCCAGAGCTGAGGGGGTAGGGTTGCCGCTTAGTTAGACTAGCAGAATGGGACCGCCCAAATTTGAGGGAGCAGAGTTGCTGTCCCAGTGTGCCTGGAAGGCGGAGCTGAAACCCAGGGCCTAGGGGCCTCCACCCAGAATCTGGATAGTGTGGCCAACACCCAGAGTCTGGAGGGCAGCACCATTGCCTAAATGGCCTCAGGGAATAGAAGATTATTTTCAAAATTTGAGAGCTAACGTAATGTGTTTTGCTGGGTTTTGGACTTGCTTGGTGCCTGTTATCCCTTCTTACCCTCTAATTTCTCCCATGTGTGATGGAAATGTCTAACTTGTGCCTGTTTTGCCATTGTACTTTGGAAGCAGGAAACTTCTATTCTGAATTTCACAGATGAAGAGGAATTTTGTCTCAGGATGGAATTTGCACTGGAAGTTGATTTAAGACTTTTGGGGAGATATGATAGGGTGAATGTGTTTTACATGTGGCAAGGATATGAATATTTGGGGGCCAAAGAATGGAATGTTATTATTGAATTGTGAAATGTGTGTCAACTTGGCTAACTCTTGATTCTCCGTATTGTGTGGTTGTCCTCTATTCTGTGGATAATTATAACACATAGGATAATTATCCTATGTGTTATAAATCCTAACTTCCATGATTGTAAAGAAGCAGGATTAGAGGCAGTTATGTTAATGAGGCAGGGCACCATCTATAGGATTAGGTTGTGTCCTGAATCAATCTCTTTTGAGATATAAAAGAGAGAAGTAAGCAGAGAGGAGAGGAACCTCATTACCACCAAGCCAGAAGAGCCAGGAACAGAGCACATCCTTTGGACCTAGGGTGCCTATGCTGAGAAGCTCTTAGACCAGGGGAAGATTGATGACAAGGACCTTCCCCCAGAGCCAACAGGAGAGACAGCCTTCCCCTTTAGCTGGTGCCCTGAATTCAGACTTCTAGCCTCCTAAACTGTGAGAGAATAAATTTCTGTTGGTTAAAACCACCCACTTGGGATATTACTGTTATAGCAGCACTAGATAACTAAGACTTTTTTTTTTTTGTCCTGATTTTAGCACTAAAAGTCTTTTGTCCCAGGAAACCCCTGTCTAGAATGAAAAAAAAATCCATTTTCACTGATGGATATGGAAGGCTGGGGAAGAAGCACAAGCCCCATATGGTGGCCCAAAAACTGGAGCTGAAAGCAACTTTCTCTTTAGTGTCAGCTGGATGCAGCATAGATCCTTTCGTAGTTGCTGTCATTGGCTTTCCCCTGACCCCTGATAGTGGCAACCACGATTTGCAGTCACAATAATGATCACCAGCAGCTACATCTCCTTTAACCTTAAACTGTGATGTTCGGCGTCTTTGCATGTGCTTATTGACCATTTGTATACCGTCTTTGGTGAAATGTCTATTCAAGTCCTTTGCCCGTGACTCTGTTATTTTAACGACAACTGGAAAGACACATACAACTGGATTAGGGAGGTAAGTACCAGCACTGAACATGCTGTACAATATGGGGTATGGGCATGTGGAGGAAAAAGGGATGTAAAAATCCCTAGGTGGGGATGGGATTGGGCACGGTGGAGGAAAGAATGTGAGAGCACATATGAAGACTGAATCTCATAAATCCAAGTTGAGACAGATAAGTACCCCCAAATCAATCGAAAGTTTTTACATCTCCCAAAAAGACACCAACACTCTGGTGAAAACAGCAGCAACTGATTCAGCTTGGGTATATCACACAAAAGGGAAGAATTTGATAATAGATGGGTTGGCCCCTCACAGGGTATAATGGATTGAATTGTGCCCTCCAAAATATGTGTCAGCCTGGTTAGGCCATGATTCCCAGTATTGTGTGGTTGTCCTCCATTTCGTGATTGTAATTTTATGTTAAAGAGGATTAGGGTGGGATTATAACACCCTTACTAAGGTCACATCTCTGACCCAATGTAAAGGGAGTTTCCCTGCACCACTTTTTATCTTACAAGAGATAAAGGAAAAGGAAGCAAGCAGAGAAGGGGGTACCTCATACCACCAAGAATCAAGAGCCAGGAGAATAGCACATCCTTTGGACTCGGGTTCCCTGCACTGAGAAGCTCCTAGTCCAGGGGAAGATTGATGACAAGGACTTTCCTCCATAGCTGACAGAGAGAGAAAGCCTTCTCCTGGAGCTGACACCCTGAATTTGGACTTCTAGCCTACTAAAAAACTAGACTCTGTTAAAAGCCATCCACTTGTGGTATTTATGTTAAAGCAGCACTAGATGACAAAGACGCAGGGTAAGCTGACCCTGTGAGATCTTACCAATCAGGGAAGGATGACCCAATAAGCAAGGTATGCACAGGATTACTTGTGCTTACTCATCTGTAGCGCACTACATAGCTTGCTGTAAACTCATGCATACCTTGTTTACTGGTCAATCCACCCCATTACCAACGGAGGTTTTCTATAGTGTATAGAATAGACAATGAATTGAATCATGGCAGCAAAAACGTGTTTTCTTAGTTTTTGATTTGAAAAATGGAGTTTCAGATTGTTTTATTGTTTTCTATGACTGTTTTAATGAAATCACAGAGAATGTTGAAGAAAGATTGTTGATAACTTGTCCAAATGCAAGCAAGACTTTGCTCATCTGTCTATATTTTTGGCGAATACTGCAAATGTAAATTTTGGCAGATTCTGCTCAGTCTCTGAACTTCTTACCAAAGAAAATGCGAAGATCTTGCATGATAAATGTCCTGCACATCTTTACACAGCACTGCTAAAAAGGGGTGTGCTTTGCTGGCCTGTGATATAGAAGCTTACATAATGAAACACCTCCTTAGACATGTGTTGGCAAGATGTCTATCATTGGTGCTGGCCATAGAAAAGATGTGAAAATGTTGGCCTGCCATAAAATCATATTTTTAAAGTGTGGGACAGGATGAATGCCCTTCTGTGATTTGGAAAGGCATTGAAGATGAGAATGGAGAAAAAAAGTTACAGTAAAACAGGAATTTATATGCCGTTTCTCTAAAATTGATGGTCTTTGAAGAGGCCATAAGGAGCCTAGACAAGGGGTGAACTGACCGTACCTGAGTTGTTCTGCGTTATGATGAGGTTGTGACAAAAACTCATAGAGCAAAAAAAAGACTCTTGCTTTTTGGGAAATAAGACTGCTTCGGAAGTAAAAAAAAAAAAAAAAAGGTATTACCAGAAAACAGCAGTCAAGTTAAACAGGATGTCCTCAATTTCTTTACCAAGACAATAACTTATTTGGAATCCAACTTCGATTTCACAAGTTCAGATTACCTCTGTGCTTTAAAAACATTTTCCCTGAGAAAAGCGGTTTACTTATGATGACACCCAATGTGCTTCGAAATGTTTAAAAAGGATGGACACTTTAGACATGGGTATCCTATATGATGAATTTATGGGTACAAAGGTCCTGACTGATGCACAGCTGGTCTGACAAACAAGCCTTTAGATACAAAGTGGATGGACATTTTTGGAGATGGGAAGTGGAGATTAATTCCTACAAGTCTAAAATCCTGCTGCTGCTGGTAAGAAACATCCTAAGCAGTCCACGTTCAAAAGCTTTTATTGAAAGGATATTTAGCTTGATGTATCAGGTTGGACTGGCACCAGGAAACGGTGTCATGTGGGCTTGATAAGAGTAGAGCCCCAACTCAAAGTGCATTTTACATTTTTTGTATTCAGTTTTACTACTACATAAAAGACAAGATGGAAACCCTGGTGGCGTAGTGGCATAGTGGTTAAGTGTTACTGCTGCTAACTGAAGGGTCAGCAGTTCGAATACGCCAGGCTCTCCTTGGAAACTCTACAGGGCAGTTCTACTCTGTCCTATAGGGTCACTGTGAGTTGGAATCGACTCGATGGCACTGGGTTTGGTTTTGTTTTTAAAAGACAAGAAGGATGTCCTCACCATCACAGGCAGTTCAGAGAAGCAGTATTGGAAAACGGAGCTGAAAGAGTAAAAATCTCCTAATGTATCATGGGACAGAAAGAAACATGTCATTGTTATTTTGTATTATTTGTAGGTAATATCTGTTTAATTAGTGTGATTGCATTTATGTCTCCCTTTTAAAAAGTCCTATATTTATGTATTCTAAAATATACAGTACTTTTTTTTATATAGTTTACAAAATTTAAATGTCCAGTAAAGAGTTTTTAAAAATTAAAATAAACTTCTTTACCGGAGGATAGAAATAGTATAAAAATTTTGTCATATTTTTCTCATATATTTGTTGAATTAGTCTTTGGGTGGCACAAACTATTAAGCGCTTGACTAGTAGCTGAAAAGTTGGAAGTTCAAATCCACCCAGAGGCACCTTGGAAGACAGGCCTGGTGATCTGCTTCTGAAAGATCACAGCATTGCAAACCCCGTGGAGCGTGTCTACTCTGCACACTTGGGCTCACCATGGGTCAGCACTGACTCCATGGCAGCTAACAACGACAACACCATTAATTACTGCTGCCACTGCTAACTAGTCCTATTGATGCTCTGTTTAAGTAGTAGCAAATAATAACAAGAAAAGTAAATAATGCAGAATAATATATAATTTCAAATAAATACCTACGTTCATA
Organism: Loxodonta africana; assembly: GCF_030014295.1. Lineage (NCBI taxonomy): Eukaryota > Metazoa > Chordata > Mammalia > Proboscidea > Elephantidae > Loxodonta > Loxodonta africana. The sequence continues at coordinate 41,820,173 of NC_087354.1, read as the reverse complement.
TTTTCTAGTAATAGTTTAAAAGAAATCAAACAATTGCGTATAATTATTTAGGAAACCCTGGTGGCATAGTGGTTAAGTGCTACGACTGCTAACCGAAAGGTCTGCAGTTCAAATCTACCAGGCGCTCCTTGGAAACTCTAGGGGGCAGTTCTACCCTGTCCTATAGGGTCGCTATGAGTCCGAATCGACTTGAGGGCAATGGGTTTGATTTTTGGTGTAATTATTTACGAAATGATGTATTAATATGAGAGTTCTAATTACTCTGTGTCCTTGCTAACATTTGATAATTTCAGGTTTTTTTTTTTTCTTTGTCAGCCATTCTAGTAGGTGTATTAAGGTATTTAATTTTTTAGAACCCTCACAGCAGTCTTTGCAGTAGACACTCGACTGTTTCAGATGGAACTGAGACAGAAAGAAAGAAAATTCCTCCTGTGAAACCAAAGACTGGGAACAGGTGTGGAAAGGGTCCTGGGGACTCTCTGTGTGATATTGATCCAGTTCCAGGTAAAGAATCAACTTTTGGCTGAAGGACAGTGGGCGGGGGGTGGGGGGAACCAACCGGATTGCCCCTCAGAATCTTATACCTGGAGCCCTGAAGGTTCTCATGTTGTATCTCAAGAGGAAAGAAGGAATGGGGAGGAAGGTGGAGAATTTTTGCTCAGAAAGTTCTTTCTGGGAGGCAGCATCCAGGTCGCTGGCTGTGAGCTCCATAAAGACAGCCCAGTTTCAATCTTCTCCACTGCTCCATCCCCAGAAGCTAGCTCACTACCTGCCTCGTAATAAAGAGCTCAAAAACTATCAGTGGAATGAATGAATGAATGGGTATCTCTCATCTAAGTTACCACCTCCTCACCATCCCATTGGTGAACATCACCCAGAAGAAATGACTGCACTCTTTTTGCCAGTCTGGGAAAAGCCCTCTTTTCTTACCCAAGCCCAATTTATGACCCATTTTGTCATTTCTTTACTACCTCCTACACCTGGCCACCCCACTGCCACTACCCTTACCAGTACTTCTCCCCTGAGCTAGTAAGAATTTCTAACAGGGAATCAGGGAGGGCTCCTAATGCCTCTTCCTGCTCCCCCACCCACCATCCTCTCTATCTAGTCTATCTCATCTGCACCAGATGCTGAAGTCGTAAATCCTAGCACTTATCCTATAGGTCTCACATCCAGGAACCCTCATTGGCTCCTAGATGCCCACAGGAGAAAAGCCATTGTAGGCAGCCTGGCCCCAGCTCACTTCCTTCATCCTTGCTCCCACTGGCCATCTGGAGGGCTCTGTATTTTGGTCAAACAAATTCCACCTTCATGTCTTCGCTCCTTCCCTTTCCTACAGAAGCCAAATTCTAACCAGTCTGCAAGGCAGCTGAGTGGAATGTAAGGAACAGGGCTTGAGAATCAGGGAGGTGTTAGCTTGTGCTCCTGTCCCCTACTTCCTATCTCAAGGGGCACTTGACAGATTCCTTAACCCAAGTCCCCAATGTCCCCCTCTCTAGATGGGCAATGAAGATACTTACCTACTTTGTTATGTGGTCATAAGGAGATGGTATGTATAAAGGGCCAGGTACTAGGTATCTAATGAGTGTAGATATGATTAAACGAGCCCTGGTGGCACAGTGGTTAAGCACTCAACTACTAACTGAAAGGTCGGTGGTTTGAACCCACCAGCAGCTGTGCAGGAAAAAGATGTGGTAGTAAGCTTCCATAAAGATTTGCAACCTTGGAAACCCTGTGGGGCTGTTCTTCTCTGTTGTATAGGGTCACTATGAGTGAGAATTGACTTGAGGGTAAAGTGTTTCTGGTTTAGATATGATTAAAGGAGCCCTGGTGGCACAATGGTTAAGACCTTGGCTGCTAACTGAAAGGTCAGCATTTTGGACCCATTAGTGACTCCGTGGAGAAAGACCTGGAGATCTGCTCCCATAAAGACTACAGCCTAGAAGACCCTATGGGGCAGCTCTACTCTGTCAAACAGGGTCACCATGAGTCGGAATCGACTCCACGGCACCCAACAACAACAATGGGTATGATTATTGATAATTTCTGGAAGAAAAAAAAGTAAGGAAGAAAAAAAAGGCTGTTTATTAAACTTAATTTTTCCTAATCCTTCCCCAGGCAAAAAACTGAAGCATACTTCTGTAAAGATGTTGAAGGAACCGCCTGAGGGGAAGTAGGTTTTAAATGTGGGTGCTGATGCCCCTGAGTAAAGACCCCTTCACCCTGGCGTTTGGGCGTACTCCCCAGCCTAATGCTTCACACATCCAAAAGAGAAGCTGACCAGCCAAGATGCTCCCCTATCCAACCCTCTTCCTGGGGCCTGTGGCCAGCCTTCCTCCTTGGGTTGAAAGCCCGCCTCATGGGTTGAAAGACCTAGTGTGAAACAGTAGGAAACAATAGGAAATGCAGCCAGTGAAGGAGAACACCTTCTTTCTCAACTATGGAAAATTGTGATCACTTCATGTGTGACCATCATGGAAGAGGGCCAAGATAAACAAATCAGGTATGTCCTCCCTTCTCCCAGGGGCAGCAGATTGGCTGAGCCTGGACCAAGCACAAGAGATGGTTCAGAAAAGACCTAATGATGATTAGAGTTGTTCCAGGAAGAGGACCCTCCCACGTCTCCAAAGTGGATAGGCCTCTTTGGAGAAGAAACTTCCCCAATATGGATGGGATTCTAGAAGGAACATTTCAATCAGGGAGGAAAGTAAAACTTTAATTGAGCTCTTTGGTTAGATGCCCTCTAAATCCTGGCTTCGTCCTGGAGTCTACAATTGAGAAGGCTTTGGCATTTCCGAAGGCTTCCGGCTGCTTAGAAAGCAAAAACTAATCAGAAATAGCTCATATGTCAATAGATCATGTAATTAAGGAAAGTAGATGCTTTTAATACCAGGCAATGTCAGCACGGGGAGATATACACAAAGCTGAGTAATTTGTAGTATTGAGTGAAGGCACATTATTCTTTTGAGTATATGAATAAAGAAAGCAATTAGAAACCCCAGGAAAATCAAACGCTATACAAAAAAAAATCCATAGTCCAAATATAAAGCAAACGAAATGTGGCATGCTTTGAACAATTGCTAGAGCATAAAAAAAAAATTAATAATTTGACCTTGATATTAAGAACTCCTCCCAGTCGCCTGGGTATCACGACCTTGGATCAGAAGGGAAGGCAATGCAATCCTTGGGTGGTCCTTAGCTCAGCAGCAAACGATATTCACCCCGTCAGGACAATGTGCTATCGGTTTATTGGTGGGTTTTTTTGTTTTTTTTTTTTAACTTTTAGAATGAATCTATGGAGAAAAATGCAACTGTCTTCAGGAAAATATCTAAATAGTACCTTCATTTAAAGGGTAAAAACAGGACTGCTACAGACTTAAGTTGAAAGGTAGGGTGGGAAGCAGAAAGGGAGAGATGGGAGTGATACGTTTCCATTTTATGTCCTGGGAAGTCGTTAGATTGCATCTCCATTCTAAGGAACAGGAAGTGAGGTGCATGATTTAAAATGCAAATGTAACCGATGGAAGAACCAAGAATATTTTAACTTTGCAAAATTCAGGAGACTAAGGGAGGGATGAATAGGAACAGTATAAGTGAGCAAAAGCCTTATTTTTTTTATAGTAGCCAAATCATTAAATATCGTCTAAAATTTCTATATAAAAGCATGACGGTCTATGTATATATGTAGTTCAATGTCACCCTTAAATCCAGGCGAGGGGTCCCCTGCTCTAAGCCCTGTGCTATAAAAGAGGGCTCTTCCTCTGGCCTAGAGCTGCCAGATTTAGCAACATTTCAGATAAACAAGGAAACCTTTTTTAAAGTATAAGTATATCCCATGCAATATTTGGGACATACTTATACTAAAAAACTAATTGTTGTTTATCTGAAATTCAGATTTAATTGGTATTCTGTATTTTATCTGGCAACCTTACCCTGGCCATGCCCTTCCAAGGGAATCTTCCCACCCAGAGCCTGGATCCCCACTTCTGTACCAAGCTTTGAGGACCTGGGACCCTGGAATTCCCTACCAGATGACCTGAGCCTATTTCTTGAGCCTCTGCAGGTCTTTCCACCTCTGAGGAAAGACTATAGCACCAATGTGTGCACCTCTATGCCCGAGTCAGTTTGAGGGAGGTGGGGATGTGGACAGAGTTTTGAAGTGAGAACTGGGGTGTCCACCCATGTATGCACGAGCCCCTCTTGGACAGGACACAGGCTGGGGTAGGAAGAGGTTTACAGGGTCTGCCCAAGATGTCTGGTTTTGGCATGGGGTTTCTAAGGAGTCCAAGAATTCTAAACTTGAACTTGGCCTTCCAGGTCCTTATGAAGGAACATTTGTTAAAGTTGTTCTGTGCTGTTGAGTCTATTCTGACTCCTAGCCACCCCACAGGACAGAGCAGAACTGCCTCGCAGGGCTTCCTACGCTGTAACCTTTATCGAAGCAGACGGCCACATCTCGCTGTTGAAGAGCCGCTGGTGGGTTTGAACCCCCAGACCTTTGGGCTGGCATCTGAACGCTTTAACCTCTGTGCCACCAGGGCTCCTTGATAGGAGAATAGAGCATGTTAAATAGTTTGTAGGGCTTATTATTTAGATATTTAGACAGGTTGTACATGGGCCCCCAACTGGACACTGCCCCAGGTCCTGCAAATGTTATGGGCAGTCCTGATGTGTGTAACTATAGCAGAACTGAAAACTGAAACCATTAGAAGTCCTTAGTGGTCAACAGACCCCAGCCAGAACCTCACTTCTCCCTCCTGCTCCAGCCTCCCAGCTCAGACCCAGACCCTGTCTGCTTCACCTGCACATCCTGGTAGCTGTTTGTAGGTGTAGCCGCTTGTAGGCGGGGAAGCCCCAGGCCCTAGCCTACACCTTCTCTCTGGTGGTGGTTGGAGGGAGCTGCGTGGCAACAATGTGACCTGCCAAGGACAAGCCCAGTGTCAATGGCTTTCCACTGTCAGCCACGTGGGTGACCTTCCTCCCACTGTCCCAGGGCTTTCCCTTCACTGTTCTCCTGTCTCATCTCTGCCTGTTCTCTCTCTCTCTCTCTCTCAATTTCTGTCCTTCTCTCCCTGTTTCTCTCTCACTCTCTGTTTAAAGCCCTTTATATTTTTAGAGCAGTTTTAGGTTTACAGAAGAATTGTGCAGAAAGTACAGAGAGTTCCCACGGAACGCCCGCTCCTGCACAGGTTTTCTCCTATTATTAACATCTTGCATTCCTATGGTATAGTTGTTACATTGGTGGACCAATATTGATACTGTTATTCACTTCAGTCCATAATTTACATTAGGGTTCATTTTTTGTGTTAGTACGGTCTTCTGGGCTTTGAGAAATACATAATGCCATGTGTCCGCCGTTCCAATATCAGGCAGAATAGCTTCACTCACTACCTTGTAAATGCCCTGTGCTCCTTCATCCTTCCTCTTCCCCCAGCCTCTGGTAACCACTGATCTTACTGTCTTTAAAACCAAAAACCCATTGCCGTCAAGTCGATTTCAATTCATAACGACCCCATAAGACAGAGTAGAACTGCCCCATGGGGTTTCCAAGGAGTGGCTGGTGGATTAGAACCGCTGACTTTTTGGTTAGCAGCCCAATGCTTAACCACTGCACCACCAGGGCTTCACTGTCTCTGTAGTTTTACCTTTTTCAGATTGTCATATAATCAAGTTATATAGTATGACGCTTTCTCAGACTGGCTTCTTTCACTTAGCAATATGCATTTCTTTTTTTATTTCTTTTTCTGTTACAGTCTTGCCCTCTGTCCACTGCCTCAGTTCTGCTTTCCCTGAGGGACAAAGGGACTATTTGCTACTCTACCATTCCAGACCCTCGACTGTCTTTCATCCATAAGGCTATCTTTGTCCCCGCCCATTGACCAGCACCCACCTCTAATTCTGGCTTTTCCAGGTGACCTCCTACAGCTAACATGGAGCCTGTGACTCTGACCCTGGAACCCTGGTCCAAGCCTAGAACCTTCATTCACACCCTCACTGTCATTCATAACACTCCCAATTCTATCCCTCACCTTTGGAAGGGGCTGGGGCTGGAGATCTGCTATGTGCCCTGCCTGTGTGGCCAAGGTCTGGGTTTCTGGGAATTACGGGCCTGGCCTGGGAAAGAACAAAAATAATTCCTACGAAATATGCTATAGTTAGAGCTACTGCTGAAAATGCTCCCTGTGGACCGAGGGAAAGGTCGTAAGAGGGCAGTGAAGACAGTATCTGAAGCAAGGATGAGAAATGTTGGCTGAAGAGGGTCAGTGAGTGAGAAGTCAGTGACCCTCAGCAGGGAGGGGCTGTTGATGGAGGAGGGTGTACTGGAAAGCAAAAGTTTCCTGCTGGAAGCCTGTAAGTCACTCCTAATTCATTTGCTCAACAACTATCTATTGTGCACCTACTCAGTGGCAGACCTCTGGCCAGGCTCTGGGGGGTATGTCAGTGAACAGAACAGAGTCCCCATCTGCATGAAGCTCACGTTCAGACTGAGTGGCGGACAAGAAACATCCTGTCATGGACTGAATTGTGCCCCCCAAAAATATGTGTCAACTTGGCTAGGCCATGATTCCCAGTATTGTGTGGTTGTCCTCCATTTTGTGATCTGATTATCCTCCATTTTGTGATGTGCTGTAACTCCTAGGCTCTATGCCATCTGTTATGGTCCTATTTATGAATGAGCTGTCTGTTATGGTAATGAGGCAGGATTAGGTTATGTTAATGAGGCAGGATTAGGTCATGTTACTGCGGGTTAGGGTGGAATGCAACACTCTTATTCAGGTCACACAGCCCTGTTCTGATATAAGAGGAATTTCCCTGGGGAGGGGCCTGCATTGCCTTTTATCTTACAAGAGATAAAAGGAGAAAGAAGAGAGCAGAGAAAGACCTCCTACCATGATGAAAGAGGAGCTGGGAGAGGAGCACATCCTTGGACTCAGGGTCCCTACACTGAGAACCTCCTAAACCAAGGGGAAGATCTATTCCAAGACACATGGTGGTCTCCAAGGAAAGCTACTGGGCCCACAGATATTGAAAGGACCTTCCCCCAGAGCCAACAGAGAGAAAAAGCCTTCCTCTGGAGCTGGTGCCCGGAATTTGGACTTCTAGCCTCCTAAACCATGAAAGAATAAAATTCTGTTTGTTAAAGCTATCCACTTGTGGTATTTCTATTTTAGCAGCACTGGATAACTAAGGAAACCCTGGTGGTGTAGTGGTTAATGGCTACGGCTGTTAACCAAAAGGTCTGCAGTTCGAATCCACCAAACGCTCCTTGGAAACCAAACCATATAGGGCAGTTCTACTCGGTCCTGTAGGAATCGGCTTGATGGCAACAGGTTTTTTGTTTGTTTGTTTATTTGGATAACTAAGACATATACTAACATATATGGCAGGAATAAGTGTTAGGAAGAGGAAAAATAAAGCAGGTTAGGGGGACAGAGAGTGACAAAGGCCATGTCATAGATTGAATTGTGTCCCCCCAAAATACGTGTCAACTTGGCTAGGCCGTGATTCCCGGTATTGTGTGGTTGTCCTCCATTTTGTGATCTGATGTAATTGTCTTATGTGTTTTAAGTCCTGTGATTGATGAGGCAAGATTAGGTTATGTTAGAAAGGATTAGGGTGGGATGAAACACACCACTTACTCAGGTCATAGCCCTGATCTAATGTAAAGGGAGTTTCCCTGGGGTGTAACCTGCATCACCTTTTATCTTACAAGAGATAAAAGGAGAGAGAAGCAAGCAGAAAGAGGGGGACCTCATATCACCAAGAAAGAAACACTGGGAGCAGAACGCTCCTTTGGACCCCGGGTCATTGTGCTAAGAACCTCCTAGACTCAGTGGAAGCTTGATGAGGACCTTCCCCCAGAGCTGACAGAGACAGAAAGCCTTCCCCTAGAGCTGGCACCCTGATTTCAAGCTTCTAGCCTCCTAAACTGTGAAAGAATAAATTTCTGTTTGCTAAAGCCATTGACTTGTGGTACCTCTGTTATAGCAGTGCTCGTTAACTAATACAGGCCGTTTGTATGGAGTGGTCCGGGGAGGCCTTGCTGGGGAGCTGGACTTTGAACCAAGGCTCAAAAGCCCTGGGGCAGTGGACGTTGCAAGTGTCGGGGGACGGTGTCCAGCCCAAGAAAAGAACAAGAGCAGGGGCCCCACCTGAGGTGAGAGCAGGGGAAGTGGGAGGCCAGATATAGTGAGCAAGAGCTGTGGGAGATGAAGTCAGAGAGGGAGCCAGGGCAGATCACAGAAGGTGAGCCCTAATTTCCAAACTCTGAAGGATTGAGACTCTGACAGGAGGGGAGAGGCCCTCACGCCTCATATGAGGACCCCGGCTAGCAAGTCAGCCTGGGGCCAGGATGCCTTCTCTTGGGCTGAGGCCTCTGGGCTGAGGCTGATGCTAGAGGGAAAATGGGCCTGCACTGCCTACCCCATCCAAGCCTCAGGTCCCCAGACAATGAGCTGATGCTTACTCCAGCTCCACAGACCCACACCTGCACGCGCACCAACACACACGTACACATGTGGAAAATGAGCACAGGATCATGCCTGTGCAAACAGAAATTATCACACAGGACTCATGTACGCACACATGCACGCTTCTCACCTCTAGGCGAACACCCATCAGAAGTTCTGGGATCGCAGAACATCACGGTTGAAGGGACTTTAAACCATCTCATCCAACTCCTATACATGCAGAGACATTGAGTCCCAGAAAAGGAAAGGACTTTCTGAAGTCCCATAATGCGGTGATCTAGGCAGGTCTCAATCTTTCTATCTCTTTCATACATGCATAGGCACACACATGCACAATGTCCCATAACCCCACCTCCACGACATCCTTCTCAAGGACCCAAGGCAGACTCTTCCTCCCGGGAGTTCCACAGGGAGGGCACATGGGGCTGGGACCCAGGCTGCCTCTGCCTTTCTTGGTGTGATGGTGAGCCTGCTTGTTTTCCATATGTGTGTATCGGTGCATGTGCAGACCCACAGCCCCAGGGCCCCAGGGCCAAAGCCCACCCTGTCGCAGCAGCATCCCTGTGCTAGCCTCCCTCCCTCCGTTTCCTGTTTCAGGAGCCGTCTCAGATCATCTTTCTCCATCTCCCTCTCTGTGTCTCGCTTCCTTCCTTTCTCTACCTTTGGGTCTAAGCCTGGCTGTCTGAGATTTTATGTTTTTCTCCCTCCTTTTCCCAGTCTCTGTCTGTCTCCCATTTCTCTGTCTCTCTCTCACTCTATTTTCTCTCTCTCTCCAGGATCTTTCCTTGCCTTCCAGGAAAAGCTGATGTGGTGCTGCCAGCAGCCCCCCCCTCCCCATCAGCGGGTATGAGGCCTCTTTGGGGTGGGGGAGTCAGCTGAGCAGTGGCAGCTGGGGTGGGATTGGCTGCCCTGGTTGGTGGAAGCGATGGGAGAGGAAAGAAGGAGGGAAGAAAGGGAGGAGACAGGGCTGGGCCTCTGTGAAGGGCAGGGAAGGGCTGTGGGGAAGGGGGGCAGGAAAGGGAGGGGAGGAAAGAAAAACTGTGAGGAAAAGAGAAGTGAGCACCATGTCCCCTGCCAGGGGGACTAACCATCCGGGTTGCCTGGGACGTCTGGATTTTAGCACCGAAACCCCTTGTCCCAGAAACCCCTCTGTCCCAGACAACCTTGATGGTTGGTCATTCTATGAGCTGCCCTAAAGCCCACAGAAGTGGGGCCAGAGCTGGTAGGTGGGGCTCCCAATCCTGGAGACTTTCCTTTCCTCTCTCTCCCCAACCCCAATTCTCCCCTCTGCTGCTGCTTCAGGGGCTGTGGGAGACACCGGGGGAGGCGGGCAAAGTGCTGTGTTGAGGGGCTGAGAAGTGCTCTCCAGTCCTGGGCCTGCAGGCCTCTGTCTGTAATCTGGTCAAGGAACCCTCATACTCAATGGAAGGCCCCCATCTCCAGGCCTGAGCCCAACTCCCAGGAGGCTGGGAGAGGGACGATGGTGGCCGGGCACCCACAGGGAATTCCCAGGCCAGGGTGTGTGGCAGAGAAAGGGTGTGTGCGCTCCTTGCCTGCGTACATTATCTCCCATGGGATGGGCTTTTCAGGAAGGCCTTTCAACCACTGACAGCTATGGGAGACTAGAGAGGGCTGACTAGGAGGTAATACATCTCCATCCTTGAAGTGTGGGAAGGGCCTCTCCTGGGCTCTGCGGGGCCTAGGCCTGAGGTCCCACTGTGACTGCGCTGGAGGACGACAAAGTTCTTAGCTGAGCCCGCACGACCCTTGTCTTATTGTTCTTCTCGGTGGAGGTGAAACATGGCTAAACCTTGCAGGCAGAGGGGTCTGGACAGATGGGAGAGAGCTGTTGGTACTGACAAGAGCTGTTCAGTTCTGCCTGGGTGGGCTGGTCCCTCTGGATTTGCTTCCTCTGCCCTTAGTCCCCCAAGGCTCTTCCACAGTGGGGCTCTGAGGGCAGCTGGTGTGCAGCTGTCACCAAGGTCTTCCATGATAGGGGAGGGGGACAAGCCCCCCTGCCCCGGAAGCTGGTAACACTCTCACTCATTCATCAGAGTGCGAGTCTATCACATTGTGTGATCCCAAAACCAAAAAAAAAAAAAAAACAAAACCCATTGTCATCAAGATGATTCTAAATCACAGCAACCCTACAGGACAGTGTAGAACTGCCCTGTAAAATTTCCAAGGCTGTAAATCTTTACGAAAGCAGACTGCCACATCTTTCTGAACCACCAGCCTTTCAGTTAGTAGCCACGCTCTTAACCACTGGGCCTCCAAGGCTCCTTTCATATAGTGTGAAAGACTCTTAAAATGTCCTTGTCATAAGGAACTGCGGGACCTTGGGCACATCCCTTCCCCAGTCTGGACCTCAGCTTCCCGATCTGTAAATGAGCAGGTGGACCCTATGACCTCTAAAGCTGCACTTTTCATTTCTGGCATCTGACACCCATCAACACACCCACTGGTTCAATCAAGAGATATTTACGCAACAGCAAGTGGGAGACCAGGTGTCTGCCCCCACTGGGCTTTCTCTCTCATAGAGGGGTTGCACGTTAAACACGTATGAATAAATAATTACAGGTTATGATAAGAGCTATGAAGCAAAACCAGGGAGGTCTGTGAAGTCAATTAATGGGGAGAACCTACTTTAGATTTGGTGGTCTCCAAAGGCCTTCTCTGGTGAGGTGATGTTTAATGGAAATCTGAGGAGCAAGATGGAACCAAACTAGGAGGGACTAGGGGCCAGGAAGGATCGTTGCTTTCTGACCCTGAGTGCTTTGGACGGGGAGCAGTTGGGGCAGAAGCATCTGGGGCTGAGGCTGTGGCTCACTGGGCTGTGCTTGGGTGAGGGTAGTATATAGGCCATGAAGAAGCACAGTGATACCCTCTCCTCCAGGAAGCCTTCCCTGACTCCAGCAGTGAAATCACTCATTCTCCCTTTTGGTTCATGGAACCCTGGATATGTGTGGTTCCAAAGACAGGTGCCTTCCAGCCTCTGGTTGACCCACTAAATCCAAAACATTCCCGGGAATTCTCCAGCAAGATAATGATAATGTAAGAGAGCAGTTCAACTGCAGAGGGAGGGATCTAAGTTAGACTATAAGAATATCTTCAGCATCTGACTGGTTAGGAATATACAAGAATGCAGAAGGAGACCACAGACTTCCATATTCTGCAGGCGGTAGGCTGTGCTTCCCAGGACCCTCCAGCCTTGCTTGGCGATGGGGGTAGCAGTGAGAGGAGTAGGGATGGGGACTCCCCAGAGATGCTTTCAACCAAAGATGATACCTAGTAATCTTTGGCAATGGATAGCCCTCCCAAGAGTGTATAAGTCGTCTCATAAGCAGAATTCAGCCAGGTTGACAGATGGAAGGAAAAGGGAGCTTGGGTGAGAGATACGGAGGGGATAGAGACAGGAACCTGCTTGCTGCTAACCAAAAGGTTGGACATTTGAGTCCATCCAGAGGCACCATGGAAGAAAGGCCTGGCAATCTATTTCCAAAAAATCAGCCACTGAAAACCCTATGGAACACAGTTCTCCTCGGACACACATGCGGTTGCCACAAGTCAGAAGTGACTCGATGACAATTGGTAACTGGTATTCTAAAAAAAAAAAAAAATTTTTTTTTTTCTTTTTTTATTCTGTGGAGGGCAAAATCATCCAGTCTACAAAGTTCTTTTGCGGGGCTCCCTCAACTTCCGGTTTTTCTTCCAGTCCTCTTGTTTTGGGCCCCTTTCTTTTCCACATCCCACTCCCCTGGGCCCTCCCATTTGGGGAAAAAGGGTCATATACCTTCACCCTAAAGGCGTGTTCGGGACAGTGGAGCCCAGAGAGGGAGACGCCCACTCCACTTCTTGTGATTTCCGGCTCTGAGGGAGACCGCAGAGTCTGGAAGGAGTGAGGCCCTCAGCCTCACTTCTGCCTGTCAGAGCGGCGGTCCCAGGGGATTGTAGCATCTCTGTGGGCTGAACTGTCTCAAAGTCTCAGCCTGGGAGACTGAAGCCCTACTGGCTCCTCTCCCAAACCTGCCATTGGGTTTTGAGGCATGCTCCCTATCACAGCCTGCCTGCCTTTCTATCGCCTCCCCACCCAGTGTGGGGGTGGAGGAGAGGGGGCTGGGAGGGAGGCCTTGGGATCACTCTGGCCAACCACACATGTTAGGGCAGCTCAGCACTGGAGCCCGCAGGCAGGGCCTCTGCCACAGGCGAGGGGATACGTGTTCTTAAAAACATGCGCCTGACATTTGGCTTGTTGCCAAGGGGTTGGAGTCCGGTGAATATTTCAGAGGCTTTGGCCTTCTCAGCCTTTCATTGAAACACATAGTCTCACACTCAGACAAACACACGGACACACAGAAACAGCAACAAACACTCACTACATGCATGCCCAAATATACACACAAACTCAAACATACACACACAGGGTTCACGCCCATACCCAACAAACACAGAGAGACACACACACACAAAGACACAGGGTCTCACACCTGCACCAATAAAACACAGACCCACACACATAAAGACACAGAGTCTCACGCCCACACCCAACAAAGAGAGACACACACACAAAGGCACAGGGTCTCACATCCACACCCAACAAACACAGAGACACACACACACATACAAAGACACAGGGTCTCACACCCACACCCAACAAACACAGAGAGACACATACACACTCAGTGACACAGGGTCTTGCACCCAAACCCTACACACACACACAAAGATACAGGATTTCACGCTCATACCCAACAAACACACATAGAGAGAGACATACACACACACAAACACATACACTCAAACATCCCCAAATGCACACAAACTCACATACACAGAAAGACACATGGTCTCGTACCCACACCCAACACATACACACAAATGCACACACAGACATACAAACACACACACATACACAAACTCAGGGTCTCACACCCACACCCAACAAACACAGAAAGAGACACACACACAAAGATGCAAGGTCTCACACTGATAGCCACACAGACAGAAAGACAAGCACTCATATCCACATGCCTGACATGCATACCCAGGCTTTCCAAAACACACAGAAACACACACACAGAAAGGCACACAGTCTTATGTCCACATCTACACACACGAACTTATCTGCACACAGACACACACTCACCCATACATTCACCCACGCTCTCCCTCATTGGCCACACAGCACCAGCTTGGAGAATGGAGCCCCTTTTTTCTTGTTTGAGGTGAGATCAGAAGTCTCGCATTTTTCCGTATGAGGTTCAGTTTCTCACTTGCCACACCCCGCCCCCCATCGAAAAAAATCTCCTCTGGCCCCATCTTGGATCCTGTCCAGACAGCACTGTGTCTTTAAAGAAGTTGAAGCTGTTAAAAGTGAGTGAGAGGGAGAGAAAAAACACAACCCAAAAAAATTTGGCATCTTTTCCCCTCAAGTTTCTGGTGTCGCTTATGAAACACAGGTCCTTGTTGCTGCAGAGAAGCAGTTGCTTGGCTGGAAGGAGGGAGCGTGTGGGCTGCCCCAGGCTCCCTCCCTGCAGCCTCCTCTCAGGGACAGTCCCAAGCACCCTGTCCCTGGCAGGGCGGGCTCAGGCTTGCACACTGAAGGTGGGGCGGGGGCTAGGCTCCCCCCCTCCTGCATCCTTGCTCTCCCTTGGGCAGGCCTTGGCCCTGCAGACTCTCCTGAGCTAACTCCGTCCTTTGTTGCTTTCTGGTTCCATCTAGAAGAGGCTCTTCTTGACCAAGGAAGACTAGTTTGAAGGTAAGCCAGGGGAAAGGAGGGCCCCAAGGGCCAGCGGGAGGAGGGAGAGGTCTGCTGGGCACAGGGGTGCCCCCATCCACATGTCTCTGTTGGGTTGAGGTGCTTGGGACAATGCTTTGCTTGAAGTTATTCAGCGGGCCTCTGCTCCTCCAACAATAAGAAAAAAAAAAAAAAAACCAAACCCATTGTCATGGAGTCAATTCCAACTTATACTGACCCTACAGGACAGGGTAGAACTGCCCCATAGGGTTTCCAAGGCTGTAAATCTTTACCGAAGCAGACTGCCACATCTTTCTCCCATGGAGCGGCTGGTGGGTTCAAACTGCCAACCTTTCGGTTAGCAGCTGAGTTCATTAACCACTGTGCCACTAGGAAAATGTAGGGGCCTGGAAATCCAGCAGTGTTGGGGCTGAGCCTATGGCCTCGCCCTAGCCAGCTGAAAGGGCCTGGCAGGGGTTTATTTAGGCAGCTGCCTGGCGTCTCTAACAGAACAGGCCACGGGTATGATTCTGTAGAAAGGGTCTGTGTCTGCTGTGGTCGAGGCTGGAGGAGTGGGAGGGGGCGACCAGGGCGGAGGGGGGTGGTGTACACTGCACAAGTAGCCTTGTCTGGGCTGGGGCAGAGCATACCTATGGGGGGCTCTGGTGGGAGGGGCTGTGGCCAGGATGTGGGAGGGCAGGAGGGAGGTTCTGTGTAGTGCTGGGGGTAGGGGCGGCTGGAAAACAGATTTCAAGTCATAAAGTCTGCTAAGAACAGGCCGAGGCAGGGAGAGCGCTCTGCTCAGAGGAGGATCTAGGGTCCTGGCCCATCCTGCCTTCACTTCGCCTGGCTGTAGAATCTTGGGCAAGTGCCGGCCCTTCTCTGGGCCTCAGTTTCCCCTTCTGTAAAATTTGGGGGTGGTGGTTTGGGCCCTAGCTGGGTTATGTGGGGCAGGGCTTCCTAGTGGGGAAGGGCTCAAGGGTCCTGGGAGGGAGGAGCCCCTCCCCTAGGCCCTCAGGGTTACCTTGGCGACATGCCTGTCTCTGCAGGAGATACAATGCAGGAGCTGTGTCTGCTGTGCTGGGCGGTTCTCCTGGGCCTGGGGCAGGCCTGTCCCGAGCCCTGTGATTGTGGGGAGAAGTACGGCTTCCAGATAGCAGACTGTGCCTACCGAGACCTGGAGACCGTGCCACCCGGCTTCCCATCCAACGTCACCACGTTGAGCTTGTCTGCCAACCGTCTTCCAGGATTGCCTAGTGGCGCCTTTGAGGAGGTGCCCCTGCTGCAGTCGCTGTGGCTGGCGCACAATGAGATTCGCACGGTGGCTGCCGGTGCCCTGGCCTCTCTTGGCCATCTCAAGAGCCTGGACCTCAGTCACAACCTCATCTCTGACTTTGCCTGGAGCGACCTGCACAACCTCAGTGCCCTGCAGCTGCTCAAGATGGACAGCAACGAGCTGGCCTTCATCCCCCGAGATGCCTTCCGCAGCCTTCGTTCCCTGCGCTCGCTGCAGCTCAACCACAACCGCTTGCACACGCTGGCCGAGGGCACCTTCGCGCCACTCACCGCGCTGTCTCACCTGCAGATCAACGATAACCCCTTTGACTGCACCTGCGGCATCGTGTGGCTCAAGACGTGGGCTCTGGCCACTACCGTGTCCATCCCAGAGCAGGACAACATCGCCTGCACCTCACCGCATGTGCTGAAGGGCACGCCGCTGAGCCGCCTGCCACCGCTGCCATGCTCGGCACCCTCGGTGCAGCTCACCTACCAGCCCAGCCAGGACGGGGCAGAGCTGCGGCCCGGCTTTGTGCTGGCGCTTCACTGTGACGTGGATGGGCAGCCGGCACCCCAGCTGCACTGGCACATCCAGACGCCCGGGGGCACCGTGGAGATCGCCAGCCCCAATGTGGGTGTGGACGGACGTGCCCCACCTGGTGCGCTGGCAGCCAGTGGCAGGCCCCGCTTCCAGGCCTTTGCCAATGGCAGCCTGCTCATCCCCGACTTTGGCAAGCTGGAGGAGGGCACCTACAGCTGCCTGGCCACCAACGAGCTGGGTAGTGCCGAGAGCTCTGTGAACGTGGCGTTAGCCACGCCAGGCGAGGGTGGCGAGGACGCACTGGGCCGCCGGTTCCACGGCAAAGCGGCTGAGGGCAAGGGCTGCTACACCGTTGACAATGAGGTGCAGCCATCGGGGCCTGAGGACAATGTCGTCATCATCTACCTCAGCCGGGCTGGGAATCACGAGGCCGCAGTAGTGGCAGGAGGAGGCCCTGGGCAGCAGCCCCTGGGCTTGCTCCTGCTGGGCCAAAGCCTCCTTCTCCTCTTCCTCGCCTCCTTCTAGCCGACCTGGGCTGGGCAGGGCCTCTCCAGCTCCTCCCCTGGCTCTGCCAATGTGCCTTATAAGTGCCTTAGAGGCCTGGGGCTGGCAACTCCTGAGGCCTGTGAGGGCAACTTCCCATCTTCCTACCTCCCCTTCTAATCTCTTCCAGAACACCCACCACCCTCAACTTCTAGACCTGCTCAAAGCTAGTGAGTAGGACAGACTTTGATCCCATAGCTCACCGTCTATGGTGCTAATTGCTGCTAACAACATCGCCTGTGCTTCCCTACCGTGGCAGCATGCTAACAGGGCGATGCCTTCACCTGACTGGATGAAGCCTCAGTGGTGGATCCCAGGCACTGTGACTGGTGAGCTGGGGGGCGAGGGGGAGGTCACTGCAGCAGACAGGGCCCGAGAGGGGAGGAATGGACGGAGGCACAGTGACCTGCTCCAGCTCCGTGGGTATCTCTGCACTCAGCTCAGACTGGACTAGAGGACCAAGATGGCCTTCTTCTCCCTCAGCTGGTACCCCTCCAGCCTGGACACCAGCCCCACCTGTCTCCAAGCATGCATCTGTAGCCTGCCCCTCCATAGAGGCCAGCCAGCCTGGGACGGCAGAGAAATAAACAGTGTTTTTGATTCTCTCCATGTCTGCTTGGAGTTGTGTCTGGACCCAGAAGTCCTCCAGTGGGGATGGGATTGGGGGATGGAGAGTCAGGCAGCCAGTCTGCCACCCATACATGGGTACACGTGCCACCTGCGGGACAGGCAGCATGTGAGGGGGCCCACTGGGGGGCTGAGCTGTGGACATTTCCTCCCCCTAAACTCTGAGTCCGAATCCACTTGACGGCAACGGGTTTTTTGGTTTTGGTGAACTAGCATGCAGGACAAATGGGGAGCAGGGAGCCTGAAAACCATTGCAGAGGCTTCCCTGGGATCAGGGACTGCCCTGAGCAAGCTTTAGTCCGGCAGTAGCTGAAAGGGTATTTGGAGGGGGTGGGGAGGACATGGAGGTACCTGGGTTGTGACCTTCCTTCCCTGCTCCTGGGGGAGATGTTAGGAATCAGGGAGGGGGGCAGGCAAGGGGAGAGACAGGAGAAGGCAGGGACAGGGCCATGGAACAGGGGAGAGAGGAAAGATGAGAAAGCCCCAGCGAAACTGAGAATAAGGGAACACATTTGAGGGTGAAGCTGGGGAGATGGATCTTGAGGGTGAAGCTGGGGAGATGGATCAGACTTACCCTCAACCTTATCAGAAAGAGGAAATGGTGTTTTCTGAGGAAAGTCCGAACTGGGCCTGTGGGTCCCGTAGGGATCATTTCACTGTGGGGAAGCCAGTAACTGACTTGGGGGTGGAGGTTGGGGCTGGCATCGACCTGTGGTCTCAGAATAGGGGGCATGTGGATGGGCCCAGAAACCTCAGAAGCCTCTGCCCAGAGAGCCCCCAGGACTGCTGAGCGCAGCAGTGCGGAAGCGGAAGACCAAGGAGTCTAGGGTAGCAGCTGTGAGCCTGGCAGCTGGCCAACCCCTCCACCCCAGCCTCCTGGTCCACATACAGCCCCACCCCCACCCCCTGGCTTACAGCCCCAGCTGAGCTAATGTCACCAACAGCATGTATCAAGACTGGCCCTGAGTCCAGTGGGAAGCAAAACAATGGAGCCAAATTCCTTTACTGTGCTACATTAGGTAAGTCACTGCCCTTCTCTGGGTTTCAGTTTCCTCAGAAAAGCAGGGTGGTGCTTAAGGGTCCAAAGGGCTCTGATAGTCTAAAGCTGGGTAATCCTAACCTCACGGGGACCCCTATGTCTCTACCCCCATTCACAGCTGGAGCAGGCTTGTTTTCTTGGCGTTGGACCTGAGTTTCAGACCTGCGTCAGTGCTAGCATGGGGAGCACCCATGCCCTGAGTGAGTAGGTGCTCCCTTGTTTAAAGTCTTCCTTGGCTTCCCCTGCTGCCCTGGGGTGAAGCCAAAGTCTCCCATGGGGCCATTCACACACCTCTGACTGACTGCACCCCCATCACCTACCCCTCCCTGTTGTCTGAGCTCTAGGCACATGGAGCTGCTCATTGTTCCCAGAATGCTCAATAGTGGTTCATGCCTCTGTGCCTTTGTTTAGCTTTTCCCTCAGCCTGGACACACTTCTCCATTCCTGACTTGGCTAGGTTAGTCTTGAAGACTCAGCTCAGTCATCACCTCCTCCAGAAAGCCCTCCCAATGCTCCCCTCCACCAATTTGGACCAGACGCCCCTCCTCTGGGTTTGCACAGTCTTGGGTGTCCAGTGACCCAGCCTGATCACATTCTATTGTACTCTGTTCCTTGTGGAGGGCAGAGACGGAATCTGGGTCCTTGGACAGTTTTCATTGGCTGTAGTGGGGTGGAAGCCTTCTCTTTGCCCGCTCTCATAGGCGGCCTCCAAGGTGGGTTTGAGCTCTCCGGCCCCATGTTTGAGGCTGCAGGGGAATGGGAACACAGGGCGGCGGTTTCTACTAATTGTGCAGACATTTTTTCCAAGCCCCAAGGACCCAGACCTGTGGGTGGCTACATTTCTCTGCCCTCTGTAGCTCTGGGGGCTCCATCAAGGCCACCAGCAGAGGAAGGGGCCCCCAATCTGTCTCTATCCTCCTTAGCTGCCTCCCCTGCATGCTTGGTGCACTCCCGTTAGGACAGCCCCTCTCTGCTCCCTGAATGGCCCACCCTACCTTTGTCCACAGGGCTGCCCCATTGTCCTTCCAACTACACCTCTCCTCCCCCAACCCGGCCCCTTCTTTAGGACCCAAAGTAAGTCCTATTTCTGGAGCCAACATCCATACCACACAGGGGTGGGCATAGGATCCCAGCCTCTTCTCCAGCCAGAGGGTGTGACATGGATTCTACTCTGCCCCCCACCCAGCACCCAGCCAGCATGTGCCCAGAGTACCCGCAACCCCCCCAAACCCCATAAGTGCATGGTGCATGCTGGTGTTCCCTCCCCACACCCCACACAACCTCCCCCATAAGGAGAGCTGTTTTTCAGGGACAAGTTTATTACAGGGAACACACTAACCTCTTTCATAGTATCTAAAGGTAGAAAAACTACAAAAAATATCTGGCTCTCAAGTGTGGACAGCTTGGTGTGGGGCCTGGGTTGAGGTGTGACTTGCTGCCCAGCAGGACTCACGGCTTCCTTCTGGGCCCGCCTAGCAAGCCAGGATGCCCAGGAGCCTTCCAGCCATTTCCCAGAGAAGGGGAGGGAAGTGGGGAGGAGAAGGAAGCCATATTCCGTCCCATGGTGGTGAGGTCCGCCCGAGGTACAGCTGAGCTGGAATTTGAGGCTGTCCAGGCCCCAAATCACCAACTTTCTTCAGGAGTGGGTTCCAGTGAGGCTCTGCGAGGAGGAGCCAGGGTGGGGAGGGGCCTGGATGTGGTCGGGCCCCCCCTTCCCTTTCCTCCCCCGACACCAAGACCACCCTGGCCCCATTGGCTTCCAGACCTTGGGCCTAAACCTCCAACTGCTTCTCCAGAGTTGTTGCAGACTCTCCTGAGGCCAAGGGGCAGATCAGAACCCTCCCGAGGCTCATAGTGCAGGCCTGTATCCAACCATGGTGACCTCTGAGAGGGCTGCTCTGGGCTGTGCTCTGTGGGGACCTATCAGCAGAGCTGGAGCTAAGTGGAGGGGCTGCCAAGCCTCGAGAGCAGGGAGTGGGATGGCAGGAGGAGAGCGCCCCCTCTCCACAGACAAGGCCAGGGTGGCTTGGCCTCCCCTGCCCTCAGGGCTGGGTGCCGTTGGTCCAGGCCTCTGACAGGGCTGGCTTCCGGAAGGCCTGCAGGGCTGGGTTGTGGAGCAGCGTGTAGGCTAGACCCCAGCGGGCCCTGCCGTGGCTGGCCCTGGGCCCTGCTCCCTTGATGGTGGGGTCTTTGGTCTGTAGCAACTGCATTCCTGTAAGGGAGAGACCTTCTGTGAGTCATTCAATACACCCAGCCAGGCCTCCCGGGGACCTGGGCCCAAACAGAGCCTGGCAATCCCATGCGTAGGGTGGGAGCAGGTGGTGGGGTGTGGGTTCCAGGTGCTGGCTCATAGATTGGAGATTCTCGGAAGTGTGAGGATGCGGAGGGGCGTTTGTAAAGGACTGGGGACACTGACCGAAGGGTGGCAGACAGAAGAGGGGGGCATGAAGTCTGTGGAGGAGCAAGGCCCTGGAGCTGGCTTAGTGTCTCCCACACTTCCTGGGCAGCTGAGCAGAAGGGCTATCTCACTGAGAGGGAGCGGCTGGTCCAGGGAAGTGGTGAGGGTGACCAAGCCCCTTAGCAAATCATCCATTTAATTTTCTGTGTGCGTATGTGTGTGTGTGTTCCTATCATGGAAAAAATTACCCTGAGACCAAACCAGGAGGGGCAACCACAGGCAGCCAAGGGAGAGAGGAAGTGAGAATTTTCCTGGCACTTGTTCCCAGTGTGTGTTGGGGGAGGGGGGTGGCCTCCTTCCTGGGAGAAGCTAGGTAGGCTCAATCCCCTCCCAGGAGGAAGGGTGCACCTTCTTCTTCCTCCCCGGCTCTGAGGCTGTCCTGGGGGCGTGCTGGGAGCTGGGGCTGGGGCGTCCGCCCTCGTAGAAGCAGGGTGCAGAAGGCTGTCACAGCCGGGTGTGACTGGCTGACCTCAATCTTCAAGAAGTTTCGGTATGTGTGGTAGCCTGGGTGGGTAGGGAAGGGCAGTGCTGGGGGAGGAGGGGCCACCAGCCGGCCAGAAGCCTGGAGACACTGCCCCCCAACACACACACAGGGACTACACCACACAGTCTTCATACAAACATACCGACAGGGCGAATTCACTGCACGTGGGCACATTCGGACATGCTCGGAGCGCACCACACGTGTGCCTGCTACAGCCCGTTCAAACTCACACAAGCCACAGCCGCACACAGCACACACTATGTTCTTGTTGTTAGGTGCCGTGGAGTCAATTCCAACTCCTAGTGACCCCATGTGAGAGAGTAGAACTGCCCCATAGGGTTTCCTAGGCTGTAATCTTTACAGGAGCAAATCGCTTGGTCTGTTAAGAACTAGAGCTGCTAACCAAAATGTCAGCAGTTCAAATCCACCAGCTGTTCCCTGGAAACCCTGTGGGGCAGTTCTACTCTGTCCTATAGGGTCGCTATGAGTCGGAGTCAACTCAACGGCAACAGGTCTTTCTCCCTCAGAGCAACTGGGTAAATTAGAACTGCCAACCTTTCGATTAGCAGCCAAGTGCTTAACTGTTGCACTACCAGGGCTCCTTGTACACACTCTACAGAGTGTAAAAATAAAAATTATACCCTCCAGACTTGCTGGAGCCTAACGACTGAAAGATTGAAAGCACCCAAGCTCTTAAGGAAATAACCTGCTCAGAAGTAACTAACAGACTTTGGGTTTTTTTGCCCCTTGTGACCTGCCAGGAAACCCTGGTGGCGTAGTGGTTAAGTGCTACAGTTGCTGACCAACATATTGGCAGTTTGAATCCTCCAGGCGCTCTTTGGAAACTCTATGTGGCAGTTCTACCCGGTCCTATACGGTCGCTATGAGTCGGAATCAAGATGGCAACGGGTTTTTGGTGACCCGCAAAGCGTGCTATGCCTAAAGTTGTCCTTGCCATGGGCCATAGAGATCACATGATCACCAATAGACCACATTTATGACTGCCGTTATTTGAACGTCTTTATCCCTGTTTTGACGAATGTCAAACCTCAATGAAGTCTCTACTTCCTTGTTTCTGCTATACAAACCATTGACATCTTTCCCGTCTGCAGAGCTACTTTGCACTTTTAGTTTGGCTACTGCCCTATTCATGGATCGTTTGATCCCACTCAAATAAGTTCATTACAAATTTTAAAATTTGCCTTCATCTCTGAAATACTCTTTGGCAGGAGAAATCTCACACAGCACAGCACATGCTGCCATACACACAGACATCATCTGAGGAGAGGTACATGCCTCACACACAGACCCCCACGCGGGCACACAGCGCCTTTGGACTCCTGCTGCACCACTCACACGGGTACCGGGACACACACTCACTCCCCGCTCTGCACACGAGCACCCTGTGGACACGCACGTCACAGGCCGACACACAGAATGCCGGATGCTCAGGGCGGCTGGCACAAAGACTCCTGGCGCCTGGGCACACGGTCATGCGCAGCCTTTGACACACAGAGCATGTGCACCATCACTACAGACACCATGTGCTGCACAGGCAGTGTCCCCCTAGAGCTGGTGCACGCTTTCACTTGACATCGGGAGAGACTCCTGGGAATATGCACACACAGATACAGGACACATGGCCTGCTCCGAGCACACAGCACACACTACACACTCCTTCCTTCCCACAAAGTTAATCGAGCTACTAGCTTGCATGGGATCCCGTCACAACTTTGGCCAAACCACATTTCAACCGATCGCTTCATGTTTTCTTCCCCCAAACAGCCTCAGGAGAGGTGCTGAGCCATGAACACATACCATTTTACAGTTGAGGAGGCCAGGCCTCAGAGAAGGGGTGTGCATGGGCTAGGAGGGGCTGAAGGTGACATTCAGGTCTGTCTGCCCCACGCAACTTCCACTCACCACGCTGAGTGCCACCACGCTGAGTGCCACCCCGCCCCACCCCCACATGCAGAGCTGTCCAGCTGTACTTATTTGGGTCTAGTTCCTGCACAATGCGCATTGCCGTTTGGTATATATGTGTTTTACTTAAGTGGGAGTATGTCACCTGTCTCATTCCATTTTCCCTTTTCCACTGAGCACTGTTTCTAAGATCCATAGGGTTGCTATGCATTGGTCTACTCTGCAGGACTTCACAGTGTGAGCACCCACACTCTCCCTTTCCTCCCTCCCAGGGACGCACACCCCAGAGCTGGGTTCAGACAGGCTCTCCTCTACTGCTTGGACAGCCTGCCGCAACCTCCAGCCCTTGCCCCTGCCCAGTGACCTTACCGGGGTCAAAAGTGGCGGCCTTAGGCGGCAGCAGGCTGAGGTCCATCTGGCTAAGGTGGATGGCATTGTGGAGGGCAGAGAGGAGCACTCGCCAGGTGGCCACCGTGGTGCCCACCAGCACGTTGATGGGGAAGAGAAGGAAGACGACAGCAAAGAGAGCTCGCCTGGCAGGGCCAGATGACCCAGTCAGCAAGGTAGGCACGGGCTTACTTCTGCTTACTTGCTCATCTGGAGTGCACAATTTCACCTGTTTCTCACCATATCAAGGATGTGGTGAAACGCACGTGAAATCATGCACTACAGATGAGTAAAAAGTAAGTAAGCATAATTAAGCCCGTGCTTGCCTTGCTTACTGGAACCCTGTGTGTACCTTGCTTACTGGTTAACCCGTCCCTGTCGCCTGGGGTAGGGAGAGCAGACAGGCTGAGGCGCCCCACCCCAGAGTCAGTATCATATCACATGAGATGCCCACAGCACCGCTGTGCACCCCGCCCTGTGCTGGGCCTTCTCTCTCCACCCAGCTGGCCCTCCCCACCCACTGCAAGACAGGTCATGTCACCCCCTTCAAAAGAAGGGGATAATGAAGCTCGGAGAGAGTGAATGACTTAGCCAAGGCTATCTAGTGGAGGGCTAGGATGTAAGTGAAGGTGCACTTGAATCTTTCTGGGACCCATGTGTCTCCCACCTCCCTCCACTGGGTTTCTTGTCCTCTAACTCTTGAGTCCCTCCTGGGGCCAGAGTTCTCTCTCCCACAGCCTCCACCTGACACACAAACAGACTGCCTGCACACTGAGGGGGCACATGGCTTTGGAGGGGACAGAGGATCCAGGGGAGAGCTGCACTGACCCCTAAAGCAGAAAAAACTCATGGGGCTATGACTGGCCTCATGACAGGTATACTGAAGTGCCCTTTTTCTCTGCGAGGAAGGCAAACTGTCTCTACTACCTGCTGGGCTCCCTAATAGAGAAAAGGAGGGGATGGCAATGGAAGGAGAAGGGCACAAAGAGTGAGAGAGACATGGAGAAGAGACTGAGGGCCAGAGGAAGCCACAGCCCAGGAGCCACCTCACCGGTTGGTCAGCTCTGGGCATCCGTGGTGAGTCTCCAGGAAGGCCCAGTGGGCCGCCATGTTCTGCAGAGTCACAGCCAGGGCCAAGGTCAGCCAAAAGGGCCTGGGAGTGGGGTTAGGGAGAGTAGTCACTGTTAGCAGGCCTCTGAGAAGGGGTTCTGGAGCCCTCTGTCCCTTGCCCCACTCACCATGAGGACTCCAGGGCTCGGAGGAGCAGGAGGTTCCTGCCATGGAGCACAGGCACAAACACCAGGAAAGCGAGGGCCATGGTCCCCAAGAAGAAGATGGTTTGCTGCACCAGGAGTCCTGCCCCAGGGCAGAGGTAACAGGGGGACAGGCATCAGGCTCTGGGGGGCCTGGCTGTCCCTGCCACCCAGGGCCCCGAGGGCTTTGGAATCAGGCAGACATGGCTTCAGATCCCTACTCTACCACTGCCTAGCTGTGCCACTTGAGTAAGTTACTTTACCTCCCCGAGCCTCAGTTTCTTCCTCTGTAAAATGGGGATAGTGGTACCAACCTCAGAGGACTGTTGTGAGGATCCGGTGAGATAATGTCTATGATGACTCTTTGAAAACCACAAAGTGCTTTGCAAACATTATTTTCCCTCAAGTGTTCCTGGGCCCTTGGGGATAGGACTGTATTTTCAACTAATATTTGCATTCCTACAGGCCAGAGCCTGGCACATGGCAGGTGCAGGAGAATGCCTGTTGAAACAACTGGCTAATTGCTTACTGGGATAATGTGTACAAAAGGGTTTGGGTATGTTGTTGTTACGTGCCGTCGAGTCGATTCTGACTCATAGCTACCCTGTTGGACAGAGTAGAACTGCCCCATAGGGTTTCCTGGGCTGTAATTTTTACAGAATCAGACTGCCACATCTTTCTCCTGTGGAATGTCTGGTTAGTTCAAACTGCTGACCTTTCAGTTAGCAGCCAAACACTTAACCACTGCGCCACCAGGGCCCCTTTTGGGTATAAAGTCTACCAAAGAAATTATGACTTTTAGACATAATTTAGTCCTTTAGTGCTTTTAGTTCTCTACTCCTTTATCAACTTCCTCCTCCTTCCCCAGTGATGTGAGAACTGAAGGAACCAGCAAGGAGAGAAAGGGGGCCCATGACCTGGACCCCAGCGCCTCATGTCTCCTGCCATGGCCAAGAGGAGATTCAGAAACTCGGGGCTAGGAGAGGGGTCTTTGAAGATCATCTGGTCCAGCCCCTTAGGGCAGGAAGCCCTTTGCTGTTCCAGCAATGGCCACTGAATCCTGCTTGTATACCCCCAGTGTCAGGGATCTCATTATGTCTTGAGACAGTACATTGTGGCACAGCCCTCCCTTAGGCAGGCTGGAATGTGTCTCCTTGCACTTGCAACTCCCAGCCCTTGGTCCGCCCTTCATGTAAATGCCTAATGGCACCCAGGGCCATACCCTATGTGAGGAGTATCTATTCTCTGAGGGTACATGCACTCCCTAACCTGAGGGCAGGAAAGGCAGGGCAGATCCCTCTGCTCTGGGCAGCACAGCTAGGGACCCTGGGGTCAGCCCAGAGCTGCTGAGCTCGGCTCCCCTCTCACACTGGGGCCAGAGTCTGAGGTGGGGCCGGACTGAGGCAGGGTGGCGTGGGCATGGAGGGCTCACCAAGGCAAGTGAAGGCAGTCTGGTAGGCACTGAAGCTCATCCAACAGAATATGGCCTGGCGAGAGGGGTGGGGGCTCTGAGCTTGGGAGCCCAGGTCCAGGGCAGCCCCTCGGTACAGAGCTTGCAGGTTGGCCCTGGGGCAAAACAAGGGAAGTAGGGACCTTGGCGAACAACATACACTCCCAAAATTCCTCCTCCGGGCCAGCTTCTGGCCAAACTCCTAGTCTAATTACAACCCACTGCCAAGAAGCCAAGGGCTTCCCACTAACCCAACCTGATGGGTCTGGGAGGGCTTCCTGGAGGTGACCCTGGGCAGCATCTTAAAAGGTGAATAAGAGTAGGCTGCCGTGTGTTTGTGTGTGTGTGTGTGTGTGTGTGTGTGAAGGGATTCTTGGGAGTCAAGTCAAAAAACAGAGAAACAACAGCGGGAATGGAAAGTGACACACAGCTCGGCCACCAGGGCAGGACGCGAGGTTGCAGGCAGGAGGTTTGCAGGGAGTTGGGGGTGGGAGGAGTGGGGCTTGAATGCCAGGCTGAGATCCCTGGGCAAGAACTCTGAAGCACGTCAAAGGCTCAGGGCATGTGGGCCAGTTCCCTGACAAGTGCTTGGACCTCCCCTTCTCACCTACCTGCTCCTCGTCGGCTTGGCATCCCTCATGCTCCTCTTTGCTCACCATCAACAGGCAAGCAAGGCGGTATGGCATCCAATGCCCTAGAGCAATCTCTCCACCACCCTGGCACCAGCCAGACCACCTCCTCACCCACCTTCCCACATGTCAGGTTCAGCCCAGCCATCTGCTCTTGCCCACCTTGTGTCTCCTGCCTTTAACCCCCTTCCCCCATCTCCTACCTCTCCTTCTACTCCCAGCTTCCCCAGGCTGCCTTCCTTGTGGAATTCAGCCCACCGGGGGTCCCTCGTCAGAGCACAAACTCCACATGGCAGCCCTGAGTCATCACACCCTATATCACTCACAGACATTTCTTCAACTGTACAGGACCACCCCCTAAGGCAACAGGACCACCTTCTCCACCCCCCAATGCAGCAAAGCTCAGGTGGGCTCAGGGACAACCTGGGGCTGCAGAGACCCTCCCTCCAGCCCACAGGTCCTCCTGGGTCAGGGGCCTATAGGACTCTGACTTCTTCCTCCCACCCTCCACCTCCACACCAGATGGGTCAGAGCCTGCCACTAACCTGTGCATCACCAGTGAGCGAATCTGGACGAGGAAGGTGAGTGAGCAAGACAGGACCAGAGCTGAGACGTAGCAAACTGCAGGGGTGGAGAGGGAGCAAAGTGGCCTGCCAGGACCTGGAGGGTTTTCAGGAGTCTCCAACTGTCACCAGGATCATGCCTGCATGGACTTGCCCCTGCCCTACACCCCACTCTGAGCAGAGACCTCCTGAACTGCTCGGACCTCAGCTGCCCCCATCCTTTCCTGTGACATATGGTGATCACAGTAAGGAGAGGACAGCTCTGAGCCTGCAGACCTGGCCCTCATCCTGGTTTTGCTCCTTGCATTGCTGTGTGAGACTCCATCCCACAAATGACACCAGACCACATTGGTGGGCTCTGTCCATCCGAACGAGGGAGGCAGCCCTGCTACCCATCTCCTCCGGAGTGGAGATCCCCCTTCCCAACATCGCACCTTCTGGCTATGCCCATGGGTTATGAGTCTGCTGTGTCCCCAGAAGCCGGGAAAGAATGGGTGTTTCCGCACAGCAGGGGTATGGGGCTGCAGCCCTCCCACCCTACATCCACTCTAGCCTTTCTCTGGACCCGCATAGCAATTCCTCAAGGTCAGGGCACAGGAATTGTTCCCATTGGGCATATGAGGAAGTTGAGGCTCAGTGAGAGGGCCTGACTCAGCAGCCACACTGCTAGGAAGTGATGGAGGCAATGTGCAACCATTTCCAAGTAGATCTAGTGTGAGCCCAGGGCACCTGCACCCTGACCTCATCAGTCGGCCCAGGGAAGTGTTCCTTGTTCCTGGGTCCCCACCAGAAACTTGGGATGGGGGAGATCAAACACACGTGGACAAGACAAGTGCTATTTCCATATAGCTACAGGTACTATTTTTTACAGGTACTATATATATAGCTATATGGCTGCAACAATGAGCTCAAGCATAGCAATGATTGTAAGGATGGCACAGGGCCAGGCAGTGTTTCATTCTGTTGTGCATGGGGTCGCTATGAGTTGGAACTGACTCCACGGCACCTAACAACAACAACAGAGGTGCTAGAGTAGTGGACCTCGGCATAGGCAGCAACTTAGGATCACCTGGGCAGGGAGGCTTTAAAAGCTCCCCATTGCCCAGGCTATACCCTAGGCCAATGAAATCAGAATCTCGGGGGGTGGTTCCCAGGCCTCAGGTTTTGTGAACGCTCCCCTAGTGATTCCATTGTGCAGCCAGGGTTGAGAACTACTGCACTGGGGGCTTTCCTGAAGGCAGAGCCGTAATCATTTATTTCAATCAGCAACTGATGAAAATTAGTCAACCAAGCAACACTGTCTAGCCAGTGATTCCCAAACTGTGACTCGCATCAGACACATCTGAAAGGCTTGTTCAGTCACAGATGCTCGACCACACCCTCAGGATTTTGGATTCAGTAGGTCTGGGCTGGGGCTTGAGCACTGGGGCTTTTGAAAATCTCCCAGATGATCCTCAGGTGCCGCCAGGGTTGAGAACCACTACTGCAGAAACCTAGGGACCTCTCTGCTGGCCCCTGGCTCACTCCCCAATGGCAGGGGAGGGCACTTTTCTGAAAAGTAAGGTTGGGAAAAGAAGCTGGGCATGCACAGTTCTGCCCTGCTCAGTTTGCCTCTTCCGGAGCCAGCTCACCTGCAGTGAAGGTGCACTCTGGACAATTTTCTGCCAGCAGGTGAGGGGCCTGCATGCTGAGTGTGGCTGGGTGAGTGCATAGGTTGATGCAGGGGTGAAGCAAGGGGTTAGCAAGACCTCATGGCCATTGGGCAACCTTTGATCTCCATCTGTCTGCCTCCTATTTTTCTTTCCCTCAGTTTGCTCCAAACTCAAGTCTCTCCGAATCATGGTGCCCATTACATCTACCAACTCTTTGCCTCCTCTGGTACCCTGCTTCACCAGCCTTCAACATCTCCCAGCTCCAGGCCCAACCCTGCTTTGTGGCTAGACCTGTCCCCCCACCCGATTGAGGGCCTCAATGACAAGGTTGTCTTTGTAGCTTCAACACCCAAGAAAGGCCTAACCATTTTTTGCAGGTAGGGAAATTGAGGTCCAGAGGGGTGAAGTGGCTTGCCCAAATTCACACAGCTTATAAGTGTCAGAGCAGGAATTCTAATCTAGTCTGCTTGATTCAGAGTCCGAACTTTTGTGAATGATACCAGGCTTGTGGTCCAGAAGCCAGGTGGGCAGCCCTGGTGGAGGGCTCTTAGAGCTCAGAAGACTAAGAACAGACCAAAGGACTCCCAAGCCTAGAGCCAATCTCAGTTTCACCCCTGGCTCAATGAATGACTTTGGGCATATCTCTAATGCTCCTGGGCCTCAGTTTTCCTCATCTGCAAACTAGGAGAGGAAATGCTGCCCTGTTTGGTCCCTGCATCCAAGAAAATCCAAATTGGAAGCATTTGGGCTTGGGAACTGCAACATGTGACTGTACGTGTGAGGCGTGAGGAACGGAAGCAGAATTCATTTGCCCTAGACCTGTCACTTCCTGCCTCTGAGCCTTGATTTCCTGCTCTGTGAGAGGGGCTCGATGATTCACAACTTAGCAGGGCTGCTGTGAGCAAGGGTCTGGGTTTGGAGGTGGACTGACATGGGCTGTGTTTGCTCCTACCTATGGCCCAGGTGGCAGCCAGCTTGAAACATCTCCAGAGATATCATTTTCAGCCCACCTTGTCACTTGCCCAGCTTGTGGGCTGTGGTAGCATTTCCAGGGCAGCTTCTGGTATGGGAACTAAAGAGCTCAGGAAGGTGGTAGGGGTGGTGGTCATGGAAGGGAGCAGTCACTGCACACACCTTGCCCCCCTCCCCCACACCCTGCGCCTCTTCATTCCCCACATGGCTAGGTCTGTGGGTAAAGGATGACGTTAACAGTCAGGTGCAGCTACAGATCAGTAATACTGGCAGCCTAAGCTCCGACCATCACATATTACTCTTCAGAAGTCAGGATGCTGCTGCTTCTGCCCCTCATGGCCACTTCAGCCCACACCAGCCTGGAACCCCCAAGTTGCAAAGCTTTGTCTCAAGGTGGTGGACAGTGCTCTGGCTTAGGCATCGGGAGATTTGAGTTCTTCTCTTGGCCCTACTTCTGACCTGCTGTGCAACCTCAGCCAAGTCCATCTCCATATGTCAAGTGCAATCAATTCTCAGTCTCCTCCACAGGGTTGTTGGGAGGGTCTGGTAGGTGGGTGTTCCCTAGCAGGGCTGCAGAAGGCATCAGATCATGGAATGGAAAGTTGGTATGATTCCCTGGCTTGAAGGCTCAGTGTCAGGGGAAGAAAGGAGAGAGGAGATGGCCAGAGAGGACAGGGATTGGGGAAAAGGAAGCATCCACCCTCCCCAACCCCACCCACCTGCCACAAGGATCCTCCTTTCCCACCCTCAGCAAAGGTCCCAAGTCCTGTCCCCTCAGCTCACTTGTACCATTGCCTTCCCCATCTCCACATCAGGGGAGTCAGCCAAAGACGTTCAGGGTGGTGGTGGGAGAAGCCACAAAAGCTGACAACGGCTAGAGGGCTGGCTGGGACTATCTCTTCAGGTCTCAGAAATTGGCAACTGGAAGCTCCAACCGTCCCAATTTGAAAATGTGGCAATCAAGGCCCAGAGAGGGAAGGGGTGTGCCCAGTGGTACCCAGTATATTGGTGGCAGGCTGGAACTGAGCTGGGGGATTCTGGCTCCCAGTCCTCGCAGCAGTGGGCCCTCTGAGACTCCCATGAGGCCTCACCTTCCAGTGCCCACAGGTGGTGCTTCACCAGCTCCACCACCTCCTGCCTGTCCTCTGAGAGCACGATCCCAAAGCCGGCCAGCAAGTAGGAGACGTCCGCGGTGATGCCTGCCCTCACCTTCTGGATGGTGGGAACCACGCCCACCAACAGCAGCAGGGCCACCTGGAAGAGCCCTAGAATGAGGGCGCCAGGGTCTACCTGTGCTCGCCCCTGGCACTACCATCCCAGGAAGTGTTTGCTGAGCTGACAACAGCATGCTGCCTGCAGCCACGTGCCCATGTCAGAGTTGGTGCTCAGAGCCTCAGGCCTCTCAGCAGCAGGTTACAAACAAACAGGCATGACTTTTGCATAATGAGCCAAAGACGTACTTTTAAGCAGCACAATTGTGTGTGTGTTTGTAAAATTAAATAACGAAATATAAAACTGAGTATATAATATAATATTTTCAATTTCTCCATGTTGGAGGAAGCCATGTCCTATATGTGGGGGTGGGCATTGAAGCTAGACAGATCTGGACTGAAATTTTGGCTACCCTAGATACTACTAGCTCTAGGAACTTGGCTAATTCAGAGTCACCTATCTGAGCCTCAATTTCCTATCTGTAAAATGGATAAAAATTCTACCTATTTCTCAGAGTTTTTTGGGGTAGGGGGAGAAGGTATTTACCAAACATATATTATCTCACTAAATATTCTAAACTACCCAAGGAGGAAGGTATTTCTGTTCCCCCATTTTACAGATTAGCTGAAAGTTCAGAGAGGTTGAGTAACTTGCCAAAGGTCACACAGGAGGTAAACAATGGAGCTGGGATTTAAATCCCTGTTTATGTGATCCCAAAACTCATGCCCTGACTCACTATATGAGCCCAACAAGAGTTAACTCCTCTCTTTCTGGGTGGGTCACCTTTCCCAAGATGGCCAGAAGCAGCTGGAGGACTGTGCACGGGGCTTTGGAGCACTGAGTTGGGCCCGAGCTGCCCCAGGCTGTGGGTCAGAGGCTAGGGTTCAGAGGCAGATGGCACTACAGAATGCAGGACATACCTGGTAAATGGCGGTCACTGTCAGGGCGGCCGAAAGCACCAGTTTCAGGGGGAGTCGGAATCCTGCAGCCCTCAAAAGAACAGGCATGGTGAACCCCAGCACCACCCAGACGAGGGGTTTCCATCCCTCCCAGGGGCCCAGGAAAAGAGCCAGGGTTCACGGGACCCTGGACAACCAAGGCCAGCCCAGGGCTTCTTCTTGATCCAAACTGAGGGTTGTCCTTTCTGATGACAAGGGTGCTAGGAGGTAGGATGCCAGAGCTGCCCTCCATTGCACCTGTTTGGCCCAAGGGAGGGGCGGGGTCACCTGCCACCACTGGCCTCAGCTTCCCATCCCATACCTTGCTGCGGGGTGTAGATATGGTGTCTGAAGCAGATCCAGGCCTGGGACAGGAAGCCATGCTTGGAGGTGTGGGAGCTGCAGAGAAACCCAGGCAGGTGGGGGTCCTCAGGAGAAGCCCCTGCCTTGAGGCCAAGCCCCAGAGCCTGGCTTATTCCCACTCTCTGCCCCTGCCACGCTGCCCAGTGCTAGCCTCCCAAATGACCCACCAAGTGTATACCTGGGGCCTCACCTGCTTTGCAACTTCTTCCTGCGAAGGAGGTACCTCAGATACTCCTCAGAGTAGCTGCTCTGCAGCACCTGTGGAGACAAACAGATGAGCAGATGTGGCCTGCCTGGAGCCACCTCTGCGGCCCCAGCTCAGGGTGATAGTGGGCACGCAGTTGGTATTCCGTAAAGGCCACTTGGCTGTGGAGGTAACAGAGTGCAGAGAGGTGCTGAGCTATGTAGATGAGACCTGGGCTCCTCAAAGCTGCCCTTCTCATCTCCACGAATGCAAGATCAGCCACTTTCCTATTGAAGTTCTTCCTGGGGCCTATCTCCAACTCTCTCCTGCTTTATTCAGTCATATCCTCTTATTGCTTCCCTCTCAGTCCTCTGGCCTGGTACATTCCTGACCAGGATACAGGAGAGGGCCATTCCAGGTCAGAAACCCCAGGTCTCTTCTACTAATACTCAAGGGAGATCACAAGGGTGATCGGATTTGTCTAAGCCACATTCCAGGCTTTAAGCTGCCTGCAAAGTGGCTGAGGCTCCTGGCAAGATGGGGTGAGCCCCTGCTCCAGATCACTGGGGGAACACAGAGAGGCTCGTCACCTGTTGCCATGGCAACCCTGGCATCTTGGACGGGTGTGGGTCAACTCAAAGCTTGACTGGGTCCTTTGAGGCCTAAACCTCTTTGCCCAAGGGCCAAAGAGGGTTTTATTCCTCTCATGACTCAGGAGAAAGGCATGCAGTGGAGGAAGAGGTGAGGAAGAGACTACCCCTGGGAGAAAGAAGAGGTAGAGACGTCCCTAGCACACTGTGTATCCCAAGGAGAGCCACTCCCCTCTTCTGGACCAGCTGAAACATGAGGGGACAGTGAGATTTCCCCAAAGGAGTGGGTGTATCAGGAGGGCTGTGAGGGACAAATACTTAGAACCCTGTTCACCTACCATGTGAGAGCCAAGCCAAGAGTCAGGCAGGTCTTCTTGGACCAGAGAGCCCAGATGTGACCCAGGTCTGCCCCATGAGCACCTGAGTCCACCCCAGCCTCTTCTCTCCTCCCTCTCCATCGCCTGGGTGATCTTGCTCACTCTCTAGCTTTAGCCTGATGACACCCAAGTTAAGACTCAGTCCTGGCCCCTCTCCTGAGCTCTGGACCTGTGGTCCAGCTGTCCATTGGACACCTCCACAGGAGTATCACCTAACCCCTCACACCTGGCACATCTACAACTGAGTACTCTCCCCTGCACATCTGCTCTCTGTCCTAGATCCCACCCTCTTAGAGGCCTTTCCTCACATTCCCTATCTGAAAAGTAACAAATCCTTTTGCATCTGTGTCTGCGACTTGTCTTGAGTCTTACCCTCTCACCCTCTGAGGGCCTCTGTGGAGTTTTTTTCTTTCTCTGCTCTCACCAGGAAAAGTTATTTGGCCCTGCCTCCATCTGCGTTCCCATGGCATTTGGATGATCCCCTATTGCACTCTTGCCTCGCACCGTAAATAGCTGGTGCTGCACCTATCTCCTCCACCGAAGTGGGAGCTCCTGGAGGTCAGCTCTGAGTCTGTAACACCTGTGCCTGACACATAGTAGGTGCTCAGAAGGCTTCTTAATAAGATTGAAATACCTTGTAAGAACCCTATCTCACCATGATATACTCAGCCATCCACTCTATCCATCCATCCAACCATCCATCCAACCCTCCCTCCCTCCCTCCCTCCCTTCATTTCTCCATCTACTATCTATCCAAAAATTTGAAAATATTTTCTGAGTATCACTTATGACTAAGACCTGCCGGGTCTTGAACAAAACAGACACAGATTCATCTCTGCCGCTTTACTAATGCTCTTTCCTATGCCTGCAATGCCTTGCCCTTATTCTCTCCCCACTCCAGATTCTCCCTATTCTTTGGGGTCCTGCTAAAGCCTACCTCATCCAGGAAGCCCTCCCAGCCTGCTTCACTTTTCCCAGAGCCCCCTTTTATCTGACATTCAACTGCATCCAACCTAGTGTTGATTCCTAACACTCTTCTGCCCCGGGTACTCCTGAAGCATTTCAATATCTGCAGATTTGGCTCCTATTGGCACAAGGCCCCTGACCTGTCTCATTTCCCCAGCTGGATCCTAAGTGTTTCAGAGACAGAGCTACCACTTTCCTGTCTTGTGACCCAATTCTCCTTTGTTGAGCTCCTACTGTCCATACAGCCCAGTTCCCGGGGACTGGGCCAGCCTTTGCCTGGCATAGGGGGAGGACCAACCAGTCACTCAGTGATTCAGCAAACAGTTTCTGAGCACCTACTATGTGCTAGGCCCTACATCGAGAATGTATAGGACCAAGAGACACAGAGGAGTAGAGCGCATCTTTGGGTGCTGAGTAGGAGCCCATCCCAGCCCTGCCCCTTTACCTCAGAGTCTGCTGCTGCCCTGTGGCTGAAGCTTTTCACCAGCTGCACTGGGTACCAGAGGCTCAGGAATCCCAGGCCCAGAAGGAGAGGCAGGGAGGCCAGCAGGGAGTAGTACTTGTAGATCTAGATAAACAGACAGACAGGCACCCAGACAGACCTACCTTCTGCCTTCCTCCCCTCACCAAGGACCAGGGTCCGTTTCCCTTCTCACCTCACACTGGGCTCTGTGAAGGGCCTGAGGATGGTCTGGGCGCTGTGGGAACGGTTCTGGTTCTGTTGCCCTCCACCCTGGACCACACAGCACAACATAGCTGCTTCCCATCTCAGGCCCTGCAGGTGTGCTCACCCTTTCCCCAGGCTCCTGGACCCC
This sequence comes from Loxodonta africana, assembly GCF_030014295.1. NCBI lineage: Eukaryota > Metazoa > Chordata > Mammalia > Proboscidea > Elephantidae > Loxodonta > Loxodonta africana. The sequence goes on along the minus strand of NC_087354.1, from coordinate 41,784,721 downwards.
ACTGCCTATGACCTTAGAGGAGCCAAAAGGGAGGAGGTTATGTAATTCCCTACACCCTACTCCCAGGGACCGGGCAGAGGCCTGAAACAAGGGACACCTGCTTTCTATGTTCCTATATCCCTGGAGCTTTTGGACACAGGCCCCTGGAAATTAGACAAAGGCCTAATATTGCCTCTGTACTGTCTTCGACCTGTGCATCAGGGAAGTGGATGTCCTACCTCCCAGGGCTGAGGCCTTCCTGAGGCTGGGCCCCTTACATAGTCATTCGTTTACTCGTTAATTCAATGTTTTTCTCTAGAGCTTAGCATGTGTCAGGTTCTAAGTGGTAGAAACCAAGTGCTTGCTGTCAAAGGAACCACCAAATCTTTACCTCCACCCTGGAGAAACTGGTGTTATCAACCTATTTATAAGTGGGGAGACTGAGTCTCAGAAAGGTGACATGTTTTTCTCGAAGCACTTATCACCATTTGACATCATTTGGTATAGCTGCTTATTTGTGTATTTATTGTGTCTCCCTTTCTGGAATGACAGCTTTGGGAGGCCAGGGACTTGCTCACAGCTGTATCCCCGGTGCCTAGAAATGTGTCAGATACAGGGCATGTGCTTTAAAAATGCTTGTCAAATAAGTGAATGGGTAAATGAATGAATGAAGTGGTAAAACTGGATTCAAACTCAGGTTGTCTGGCTCTGAAGCCAACACTACGCCCTTTAGGCTCTAGCCTGGGCAGCTTCACACCTCCAGCCAGCCGCTAGTGCACCAGGTTCTGATAATCTGCTTTTAGTCCTCTGAGACCATCCCCCAGCTCAGCTCTGGCTGTCCTCCCTCTCTCTTCACTTCCACCTACTCCAACCTGCCCAAAGCAGGCTGGAGAATCAGTAAGGGGGTGGGGGGAGGATTCCAGGCTTCCTCTTGCTTATTCTCTGCCCACTTATCCCCTTCCTCCTCCCTCCTAGACTGGAAGCTCCTCAGGGCAGGGCCCAGCTGCCTTGTCCTTGACCTCTCCCATAAGGAGGCCTAGCTTAGGAATGGGCATGTTTTTTAAAGGACTAAATCCTGTGCCCAATGGAATGTAGTAGAGAAGCCCATCACATAAACAGAGATAAAAGGAGCCACTGGCCTTAAGCAGGCTTGTCTGCATGTCCCTCCACCCCAAGCCATCATGAGCCAGTGGTTACCTTGGGTGTCTGGGGACACTCCACTCTCTGCCAGACCTGGACTCCAAAGTGGGCCCAGGACAGTAAGCTTCCAAGGAGGTACGCAGCTCCATGCCTGGCTGTGGCACAGGCGGCCAGAGGGTAGTAGAGGGCTGGGTAATAGAGCAAAGCCAGCATCTTCCAGGGCCCTGGAAGGCAAGATGGACAGGAGTACATGAAGGTGAAGGGCAGACATGGGGCCTGGGTCCAGCCCACCCAGGCCTCTCTCCTGTCTCCATATTCCAACTGTCTCAGCTGGTTCAGTGGGCAAGATCTCTGGGTTCAAATCCAGACTCAGATAATATCAGCTCTGTGATCTCGGATGAATTACCTCTTGGAAAATGAGAATAATAATAGTACATCACCAGTTGCCATGGAGTCGATTCCAGCTAACGGAGAGCCCATGTGGGTCAGAGTAGAACTGTGCTCCACAGGGTTTCGAACGGCTGACTTTTCAGACGCAGTTTGCTAGTACTTTTCTTCCCAGACGCTTCTGGATGAACTTCAACCTCCAACCTTTTGGTTAGCAGTCAAGTATATTAACCACGTACACCACCCAGAGACAATAGTATGTTCTTGGTAGGTGCCATTAAGTTGATAGCAGCCCTATATGACAGAGTAGAGCTGCCCCATAGCGTTTTCTAGACTGTAGTCTTCATGGGAGCAGATCATCAGGTCTTTCTCCCATGGAGCTGCTGGTGGGTTCTAACCACCAACCTTTCAGTTAGCAGCCAAGCGCTTAACTGTTGGGCCACCAGGGCTCCTTAATTACCTCGTTGCTCATCCAGTCTATTAAGGCTCATAGCAACCCTATGGGACAGAGTAGAACTGCCCCATAGGGTTTCCAAGGAGCGTCTGGTGAATTCGAACTGCCAACGTTTTGGTTAGCAGCTGTAGCTGTTAACCACTACGCCACCAGGGTTTCTGGCTCCTTAATTAGGGAAAGCTAAATGAGAGGATATATGTACAGTGCTTAGAATAGTGCCTGAGTAAATGCTCAGTAAATTAAGCTCCCACTTTAGCATTGTTCCCTCTCTGACCTTCAGTTCCCTCCCCTGTAAAATGGGGCTCATATTCTTACTTTGGAGCCCTGGTAGCACAGTGGTTAAGAGCTCGGCTGCTAACCAGAAGACCGGCAAATTTGAATCCACCAGCTCTCCTTGGAAACCCTATGGAGCAGTTCTACTCTGTCCTATAGGGTCACTATGAGTTGGAATCAACTTAATGGCAACAGGTTTGGGTTTTTTTGGCTTTGGATCTATCCTTTGCAGGGCGTAGTGGTTAAGTGCTACGGCTGCTAACCAAAGGGTCAGCAGTTCAAATCTGCCAGGCGCTCCTTGGAAACGCTATGGGGCAGTTCTACTCTGTCCTATAGGGTTGCTATGAGTTGGAATCGACTCGATGGCACTGGGTTTTTTTTTGTTTTGTTTTGTTTTTATGAGGACTGGATGGTCTCATGGGGGTCCGGCCCCAAGGCAGTGGCCCCACCTGAAGGCAGCTGTCCTTTTCATCATCACCTCCCTTGAGTCAAGATGTAATTCCTCAGGGTTCCCTCCCTGTCTCCCTCCCTACCATCCTTCATGCTCACACAGGGCTACGTACTCTCGGGGACTTAGCCTGTCCCCATGAATGACAGAGATCCCTCCCTCCTGGGAGTGGGGTTTGTACAGTAACAGAAAAAAAACTGGAAATGGCAATTGATGCAACAGCTGGGATCAATAATGGGGAGATTTCAGGCATCATGGTGGATGGTCGGGGAGTGGAAAGGGGCAACATCGTCTCAGTGGCCTCTCATGACATGGGATGGGGGCTGCTCTGCTCACTTGCAGAGGATGCCTGCCCCAATGCTCAGGGTTTCCCACCCAGCAGCCCTGGTACCTTGGCTGGGTGTCCAGATGAGGGTCAGGAAGGGCAGCGGGTCCTCATCGGGGAGCAGCAAGCACAAGGAGCTGAAGAGGACCATGAAGACAGCAGTGGGCACCGTCCGGGACTTGTCCTCAGCCAAGAAATCCACAGGGCTGAAGCGGAAGCAGGGACAGGGCAGGAGGAGGGTGCTCAGCCCCTGTACCCCCAGGCCATGCTCCATAACCTGGGGAGGTAGAGTTAGCCCCACTTTCCAGATGGGGAAACTGAGGTCCTTTCATTCATTCCGCAAAGATTTGTAAAGTGTCCTATATAACAGTCATGGGGCCCTGTGGAAAAGTGACTGGGGAAGCCCTCACCCCAACACACATTCACACACACAGTGGGAGCATGCCCAATCACTGCTCCCTCCGCCCACCCTGGAAGTGCCAGGAAATAGCCGCCTCCACACTAATCTGTCTGGGCTGGCAAACCTTCAGAGAGTTCAGTGAGTCGCAATATCCTTATGCAACAGCTGCTGCCCCTGGGCTGGGTGTGGCCCCGGGGAAGAGGCAGACAGCAGGCACAGCTGTCCCAGGCATTGCTCCTCTGGGCTTGGGGGAGGCGGGGAGACTCAGACCTTCTGCTCCTGCATCCCAGCTTGCCCTGGCATCCTAAGAGTTCAGCCCTGCTTTGTTCTCCCTCCAGGCCCAAAGTCCTACCCAGGCAGGGCAAGTTCTTTCCTGGGCCAGTGGGTGAGGCAAAGATCCCAAGATGGTTCCCCATACACCAGAGGGCAGAACCCCTCTGGGTGCACAGCATGGCTCTGGGGTGTAAAGCTATCTACATGGGGCCCCATCTGCTGCCTCCCTCAACTCTCTGGCCTGCTGCACACAAGCCTGCCCAGTCCCATCTCCTCAGGGTCATCCCCATGCCAGGCTCTGGGGTTACAGGGCTGAAGGAGACGAGGGGAGAAAGTTCCACTCATAGGGGCTGAAAGTCCCCATGAATCTGCCTTTAAGCACCGGGGTCCAGGTGACACCCACAAGGGAAACCAAGGTCAAAATGACATTGGCATGGCCATGGCCTGTCCAGACACTGACAATCTTAGGAGCTGTGTCCTGGAGCTAGGCCCTGATGGGCTCACATTTCCTGGGGTCTAGGATGGAACCCTCTCTCCTCATGTTCTGGACAACTGAAGCAGGTGGAGCTGAGTGCCCCCCCTCCATCCTCAGGGGGTCTTGACTAAACCTGGAGATGGGGGTGGGAATGGAGAGATCCCCCAGGCTAAGAGAGGTGGGGGTGTCACTGAGACCAGAGCTGGCTTCAAGGTACCTAACAAATAACCCACCCTCTGAGAGTGGTCCCAGTCAGCTGGGCCCCTGAGTGGGGCTGCCCCGGCCACAGCACCTACCTGGGCAACCCGGGCCTGCCGTGCCCGCAGCGGGGCCACAGCTGGCGGCGCCTCACCAGCACGGCCAGCAGCAGCAGCACAAGGACCTGCCGGGAGAGCACAGGAGAGGGCTTGGTGTGCCCAGGCCTTACCCCAAAGGTCTCAGTCCCCAGACACCCCTTCCCCCCTGGTACATACTCATGTGGCATCTTAGGGGCTGGCAAAGAGGTGACAGAAGTCTGGGAGGTTGGGCTTGGACCGCATCCTGGTTTGGGACCCCACCTGGGAGGATTCCCAGATCCCCCCTCCCACATTCTGGGCTCCCAGGGCCTCCCTGGACCAGCTCCAGCAGGCTGGGGTGCCCTCTGATCATTGCAGCAGGTTGCAGCCAGGTTGGACTCACCGACAGCGAGGCCAGGCAGGCGTGGGAGAGACTGGGCGGTATGCTGGTCTGGCACAAGGACACAGGCCTGCAGAGCGAGCAAAGGTAGGGTCAGGCCTGGGTCAGGGCCCCTGGGTGTACAGCCCAGGTCTGAGATGCAAGGCTGTCTACACTGGGGCTTCACCAACTACCCCCCTCAGCCCTCTGGCCTGTCCCACACAAGCCTGCCCAGTTCTGCCTCCTCAGGGCCATCCTGAGGCCCTTGCAAGCCTATGGTGTCCCCGGCTCTGGGGTTAGATGGGGAGACGTGGGAGAAAGATGTGCATGGATGGGCCTGTCTAGAATGGGCAAGCTTAGCCTATGCCCCTCTTCCTGCTCACTCAGATACTACCTATAATTCAAGGCCCACTTCACCCCTTTCTATTCCAGGACTCACAGGCCTCTCCTCAGAACTGTGGCTGGGCCAACCAATCAAGAGTTTGGTCCTATGATCTTGCCCTCTACTCATTGCTGGTATCTGAGATTGGTCATGCTCTTGACTAGAATGACCTTCCATGGCCCCCAGGACTTATGTCTTTTCTTTTCCTGTTTCTCTCTCCTTAAGGGCCTCTGTGTACAATTGGGCAGGTTGTGTACTGCACAAGGATGCCCAGCCAAGGGAGCGAGTGGGGTTTGAAATCTAGACCACGCTGCACCTACAGGGGGAGTCCCTTTTTCTAATTACCACAAATGCTCCCTATGGCCTGGCAGAGGTCCTGCTCTCGCCTTAGCTGAGCATAGAGGCAGGGCCATGGTGGAGATAAAGAGATCAATGAGGGCAATGAAGGCCTCAACTTCCCCAGCTGGGTCATGTGCCAAGAGGAAGGGGTTGGGCAGCTGGGTCAAGTGACATGAGGAAGGGTTTGGGCAATAGCGCTGCCTTGAGCTCAGGAGTGGACCTGGGCCTTGGAAAGCAGACCAGACTGGGTCTGTAGGGAGGGGTAGACCTCTGAGTTTGCCCAGCTGGAGTCTGGGACTGCCAGTGGGAGGATACCAGTGTGGTCACCCAGTCGAGGTCTGGTGGGGCCAGGAAGGTCCTGAGAGGAAGCCCTGTGCTACAGCTGGGCCCTCTCAGCCCAGGAGGCTCAGCTCACCCTCCTGGGCACCCTCCTGCTGCATGGAAAGGGGAATCCCAAGGGTTCATCTTCAAAGGCGAGAGCAGAGCTCAGGGACCCTCTGCTGGCACAGCCCAGTCTCCCCTGAGTGCTTGGGAAATCCCAGAGGGATGAGACGCAGGAAAGAATCTGGTCCCACGGGCTTGTCCTCGGGGCGGAGGGGGAGAATAATTCCGTCCTGTGCACCTTCTTGGCCAGGGCAGAGCTGCCCTCTTCCTGAATGGAACTGTGCTCAGGGGTACAGCAGGGGCTGTGCAGAGGATTGGGTCCCAACAGTCTGAGCTCGGGCTGCCCACTCCCAGTTCTAACACTGAAGTCTCTCACTCTGGTGGGCAGGGCGGGGTGTGGGAGAGGCACAGCCCCTGTCCCCCATAAGCATTCAGAACAGCCCTTCTCAGCCCCCACCTCCTCACGTGATTAGGCCCTCCTTGACCCCGGATCCCAGGGCCCAGCCAGAGCCTGCCAGGGCAGGGACTCTGCAAACTGCCCTGGATCCACTAAACCTATTTCTGAGAACCCTCGCCCCAAACCAGGAGCTACTTTCACCCCATGGATTCCCTCCAGGCCTCATCTGAGGGTAACTCCGGCCCTTTCTGTACCATCTGGGGTCCCTCATCTGACCCCTCCACACACTTGTTCAATGAACAAATGTTTGGCTATAGGTCATGGACCCATGTTTTATGCTGTGGGACAGGCAAGATGGTGAAGACACAGATAACAAAGAATGACACCTCAGGGAGAATGGTGTGCACCTGCCAGCCTAGCAGAGGCCGGAGCAGGCGGGTGCTAGAGGGAGAGACCTCAGGCAAGGAGTCAGAGGAGGTGGTATTTGACTGGAGCTTGAAAGATAGCTTTATGTAGACAAGGGAGGTTCCTGGGTGTTGCAAGCAGTTTGCACTCCACTATTAACCTCAAGTTTGGCAGGTTGAACCCACCCAACAGCACTGCAAAAGAAAGGCCTGGAGAACTGCTTCCATAAAGATTATGGCCAAGAAAATCCTATGGAGCTGTTCTAGTCTGTAACACATAGGGTTGTCATGATCAGAACTGACTTGATGGCAACGGGTTTGGTTTCGGTTTGGTTTTCTGTAGACAAGGAGACCAAGACTCAGAGAGATTAAGTATCTTGCCCAGATTGCACAGCTAGAAAAGCAGAAGAGCCAGGATTTGAACCAAGAAGGTAGTCTGGCTTCAGCACCTACATTCCTAACCACTTTTCTGTGCTGCCCCTGTGGAACCCGTTGCTTTTGAGTTGATTCTGACTCATAGCGACCCTAAAGGACAGAGTAGAACTGCCCCATAGGATCTCTAAAGCTGTAAATCTTTATGGAAGCAGACTGCCACATCTTCCTCCCTCAGAGCAGCTGCTGGTTCGAACCGATGACCTTAGCCAGCACACCACCATGGCTCTGCCCCTGTGAAGACAGGCGGAATGGGGACCAGCCAGGAGGAAGCTGTTGCACTAGCTGAGGTGAGAGGTAAGGGGTGTATGAAGGAAGATACTAAGTTGAATGATACAAAAGTGCCATTTCTGTAAGTCCAGTCGAATATCCGCAGTTTCAATTGGTTCAATATAAATAACTGCTGGGGAATGGAAAGGCCAGGCTGTATTTCAGAGACACTTAGGAAGAAGAATTTACATGCCTCAATGTGGAGGAGCTGAGGGAAGGGGCTTTTTGGGGTGATTGTAGGATCTGGGCCTCATCCCAAGAGGAGGGGTAAGGACCAGAGTCTTAGGTAGCCCAGGGAACCTGAGGCTTGATCTTGGGCACCTTGGGGCGGTGCAGAGACCAACTGCAGGGTGATGACGAGTGCCTGAGTCTGAGTGGTAAGGACACCAGATAAGGAGCCAAGACAGCTGTTCCTAGAAGCTGGCTCTGAGCAGGAGCCTGGGGAGGGCCCCTCCAGAAGTGCTCTGCTATGGGTGAGAGGGAAAGGCTGACCATCTGGGTTGGGGCTGTCTGTGGGCAGAGGTGCTGAGAGGGCTGGAGCCCTGCTTCCTGATGTCCTCCCCATCCACTGTAAAAGGGCCTGCAGAACACCCTGGCATTAGCCCACATGGTAGGAGGGCAGGTGGTGAGGGAAGCCCTCAATTCCACCTTCCCAGGCAGCCCTTTGAAGTAGTGGGGAGGTGAGTGACAGTGGCCACAGGTGTATTTGTGTCCCCAGGCTCTGGATGGGAAGCTTGGCATTGGTGGTAAGTGGATATCCAATGAGCACAGGTATCACAGGTGGGTGCTAAAGGGCTGGGCACATACCCTCTGGCCAGAGGGACTCTTGGGGGTAAGAAAAGGCCAACTCTGCTCACATAGGGCAATCCCACACTCACAGGAGACCCCAGAATGACACATTCCAACCCAGCCAACCTCATCAACCAGGTCCTGGTTTGGCAGGGACACCTGAGTCCATCCTAGCCACAGTCTCAGTGCCCACCAGCCCCAGCTCCTGCCTGAGCCACACTGGTACACACTGAGGCACAGAAGAAGCCGCTGTCTGGGGCTCCCCAAAGTATCGATGCACCGTTTCCCTGGGGTGGCTGACTCATGCAGGGAGAGGTGAACCCAAGTTCATTCACTTCCTTGGGATTCCCCTGAGCTCCCAGTTTCCTGCCCCCACCTTTGGCCCTGGGGCAAATGGCCCTACTTGGTTTGGCTAAGTATGTAGACTCAGAAAAAAACCTCTTCATCCTGAAAGGTGGCATGGCCTGCAGTGGGAAAAGTCCAAAACCCCAAACCCAATGCTGTTGAGTTGATTTCAACTCATGGCGACCCCATGTGTTACACATAGGGTTTTCTTGGCTGTAATCTTTATGGAAGCAGATCACTAGGCCTTTCTTCCGTGGCACTACTGGGTGGATTCGAACCAGCAACCTTTAGATTAGTAGTGGAGCACAAATCATTTGTGCTACCCAGGGACCTCAGCGGGAGAAAGGGATCTGCCAATCCCAGATGCCACCACATTAGCAGCAGCACACCCTACCACCTAGCTTCCCGCTGTCCCCTGGTCCCCGCCATGCACGCAGCTTTATTCTGAGACCAGTTTTATATCTAAATACCCCAGCACAGAGCTGGCTGCAGGCACTTGGCCCCCAGCCAGTGCCCAGGCCCTGAGGCTCTCAAGGACAAGATCAGGGTCTTAAACTGTCAGGGTCTGCCTCCTGGCCTTTCTTGGGTTCCTCCCCCGCCTGCTACCCTGCCCTCAACATGCACACAGCAGGGGCATGGGGGCCCACAGGCTCTCTAGGTCAGCCGGAAGGGAGTGAGGGGCACGCCCTTGTTGCTGGCAGCTGCTTTCCAGGTGGTCTGAACCTCGAGTCCTCCAAACACCACCTCCTTGCCCCAAGCCTGGGTGGGGCCCCTGTCCCTGCAGGTGACCCGAGACTGCCCAGGCTGCAGCCCCAGCCCCTGAGGAGACACGAGAGCATTTTTCCTTCCCCAGTGTCGGTTGTTGATGAAGAACAGATGTGCACACATCTGGCTTGGCAACTCCCCAACCTTACCTTTCTCGTTCCCCAAACCCTCTGACAGAGGAGCGAGGCAGGAGATGGGGCCAGGGCCAGGAACAACAGGGGAAGAACTGAGTTCTGGGTCCCCCACTGGCAACAGTCTTTGGTAGCCAGTGGGGGCCACAGAGAGGCCCAGACTAAACAAAGATGGAAAGGGTCTGGGCAAGCATGGGCCGCTCTGGGGTGGGCTGAGGCTGCCTCCCTCCCTCCTCCAGGCGGAGAACAGGACCTACTCATCTATCCAAAGACAACAGGGGTGGGTGTGTTTCCTCAATGAGCCCCCACCAGGATTTATTCTGAAGGTTCTCTGCCTCTCCCTCCCTTCTCTGCCTGCCCAGAGAACCTGACCCTTGCAAACACCACACCCCACATGGTCACCACAGAGACCAGTAACCACTTGAAGGCCAGGCACGACTTCCCTCGACCACTCACCAGAGCTCCTTCAACCTGGTGACAGGCCAGAATCACCCAAGGATTAGCTCAAAAGACAGCCAGCAGGGCCCCACCCAGACCTGCTAAATCCATATCTTCAAGGATAGGGCCCAGGAATCTGTATTTTAACGTAGCACACGGGTTGTTTTGAGGCGACCAGCCTGGCCTAGGTCCCCACCTCAAGCATCTTAACAGCAGTGCAAGGGCTGTTTCCATTTAACAGACTGAACATTTAGTAGGAGACTGAAGCCCAGAGAGGTTGTGATTTGCTCAGAGTCACACAGCACACAAGGAGCAGATCTGGGCTAGAGAGCCCATCTTAGGAGCCTATGCTCAGAGTCTACTTCCCCGATCTGTGACCTCTGCCACACCCCACTCTATGAGCAGACTGGTCCAGGGCTCCCACACTTACCTCTCAGGCTTGGGCTCCTCACCCCCTGGGGGCTCGTCGATGTACCAGCTGCCATAAGAGTAGTCCTCTGTGGCCCCAGAGGTCTGGTTTCCGGCTGCCTGGGACGACATTCTCTCGTACCTTTGCCTTTGACGCCCAGACAAAAGAAAAAAAGCCACTACAGATGTGAAAAAAGGCTTAAAAAAAAAAAAAAACCTAAACAAAGAAATGTTTTTGTTAATCCTAAAGGTTACTTTCTTGCTTTTAGCTGCCTGGGAAAAGCCTGTCTGAGAGTGAGGGCCTGGGCAGGCTGGCACCGGAGGAGGGGACGGACTTCTCGTATCTCCTCCCGTCCCTTCCTGCCCAATTTCGCCCAGTCCTGCAGAAGCTAACTGTACCCCCTTTGGGGTCTTCGGGGCTCTGGCTGGAGCATCTATCTGTCCAACAGGTCTTTGCCCAGAGGAGATTTTCAAAGAAGGTTTGGCAAATCTGAGCCGCCCACTGAGACCCTCACTCCTTCCTCTATCCAAGCCCACCGGGATGCACTCACAAACACACTCCCAAGGGATGACAAAGAGGAAAGAGTTGCAGAGATGAAAGGGTGGGCGGGCTGCGGGGCGGGCTCAGCAAGGTCCAGCCTGGCCCTCCCAGCTGGGTGCCCCCGCTCCCTCACTTTCAGGGTCCAACCCAAAGCCCCTTTGTTCGGGCTCCTTCAAGACCACCCCTCAGTCCCACCCTGCCCCTCTCTGGCCCCTTTGGGCATCAATGATAGGAACACACCACAGTCATTGACTTTAAAGCCCCCCTCCCAGGGGAGAGGGTGCCAGTGCCATTGGTTCCCCAGTCCCTGAAGGGTGTGGCCAGGAGGGTCCCCTTTCCCCCACACCTGGCTACACACACATACCTACTCCAGCGCCTGCCCGAAAGCTTCCACACCTGCCTACCACATCTGCAGTGCCCCCTACAAGTCCAGCGTTCTGGCAGCCCAAGGAGACTGCTGGGGCCGGGCTGGGGGCGGAGGCAGGGACGGGGGCCTGTCCGTTCCTTCTGGGGTTTCCATGAAGGAGGCAACTTGCGTCTCACTGGTAAAACCTTTTTGTTTCTCCAACTTGATTTCACAAGGAGATAACTCACCCCCACAAGGCGGAAATTAGTCCTTTAAACACAATCCAGACCCACGGATAGCCAAGAAGGGCCCCGCCTGGCTTCTGGCTCCTTCAGGGTGTGGGGTGAGGACCAGGAAGTTGAAGTTTGGTAAGGGGCTGAGGGTGCCTCTCCTGAGAGCTGGAGCCCTGGCTGGCTCCCCTCCTGGTCCCTGGACCCCAGCCTAGAGGGTGGGACAAGATGCAAATGAAGGCAGAGAGCAGTTCTCAGGCCCTAATTCCTGGGCCCCTGCCCCCTAATACCCTATGCAGAGCCTAGGCAGTGGTCTTCCCCAGGCAAAACATTCATTTAACAAACTTTCTTTTTTTTTTTTTTTAACTAACTTTGATTTATCCCTTCAACATAAATTTACTGAGCACCTACTACGCGCCAGGCACTGTTCTGGACACTGGGGACGTGAGAGTTTGCCATTTAGCCAGGGACTCAGACAAGTAAGTAAGTGACCTCAAAAGCCTGAGGTGATGAAGGGAAGGTCCAGGGTGCCAGGGCGTGTGCCGTGGGAAACCTGACTTGGTCTGAGAGAATCAGGGAGGGCTTCCAGAAGGAAGTAGCCTTTCCGCTGGAAATCTGAAGGGCAAGGGCAAGTCCTCTGAGCAGAGGGTGGGGGCTTGAGCATGGAGTGGGGGTCGGAGGCAGGGAAGCATGGTCCTAATAGAGGGAACAGCATGGGTGAAGAAGGCTCAGAGGAAATAGAACTGAAATCCTAAAGGCTCCTCATCCAAACTCCTTAGCCAGGCTCACAAGGCTTTCCAAGATTAGAACCCGAGTACTTCCTCCTCCTTCTTTCCCAAGAACCCCTTTTCCAGGAAGATGCCACTGACCACCCTCCCCCACCCCCAGAAGTGACTCAAAGATGAACCTGAACTTGATGTGATGCAATGCAGGAGCCCACACTGGCTGTTTGACCCCAGGGATTCCAGATGAGTCCAGGCCTGGCTATGAGCTCCCTGTGGGCAGAGCTCTGCCTCTTCTTCCCCTTCTTCTCCCCTTTACCTGCTCACATAGGCTTGTCCCATATCACCCCCTGTTCTGGCCCTGGGTTTTACCATCCAAGCTTACCAGGCTTTTCTTGCTCCAACATCAGAGCCTAGCACCCCCTTCCCTGCTCAGTAGTCTCAAACCTTAGCTTAGTGAGCAGCCACCTCCTATCTCATTTTAAATCCCCCTCATGAGTAGCACAAATGGTTTGCATTTGGCTACTAACCAAAAGGTTGGCTGTTCTAATCCGCTCAGCAGTTCTGCAGAAGAAAGGCCTGGCAATCTACTTCGGTAAGATTAAAGCCACTGAAAATGTATCGAGCACAGTTCTACTCTGACATACATGGGATTGCCATGAGTCAGAATCTACTCGATGGCAGCATTTTTGGGTTTCATGAAAAAAACAGTTACCAGCAAATCGATTGCCACTCATGGTGACCCCATATATGTCAGAGTAGAACTGTGCTCCACAGGGTTTTCAGTGGTTGATTTTTTCGAAGCAGATTGTCAGGACTCTCTTCTGAGCTGCCTCTGGATGGACTCGAACCTCCAGCCTTTGGGTTAGCAGCCAAGTGTGTTAACTGTATGCATACCCAGGGACTCCACCCCCTCATGACACCTCCAATCACTGGAGACAAGTTGAGGATGGGAGGCTCACTTCCTCTACAAGCAGAGATAATCTTGGCTAGACATCAGAAGCAGCTCTCTTCTTAGAGGAAGCCTAGCTCTGCCCTTGCCAGGCTGCTTTGCTCGTTCATTCACCCACAAATATCTACTGCATGCCAACTATGTGCCAGGCCCTGTTCTGCATGCTGAGGATACAGCGATGAGCAAGACAGACAAAGTCCTCGTGGAACTCACCGTGCAGTGGGGGAGACAGCGCATACTGTGCCCTGAGTGCCGAGGGAAAATAACGCCAGGGGAGGAAGGAGAGAGACTGGCAGGAGTGAGCTGTTTTAGGCAGGGTGGCCTGGGAAGGCCTGGCTGAGGAGGTAGTATTTGAGCAGAGACCTGAAGGAAGGAAGAGGGTCCCAACTGGGCACTGAGGAAAGGCCTTCAGGCTGCCTGAAGGAATCCCCATCAACCTCAGCGGCCACAGCCAGTCTGGCGGGGGGTGGGGGGCCTCCTCCAAACCCAGGCACATCCCTTCCCCACTGCACCCATCCCTGAGCCAAACCCTGCTCATCCCCAACAGGGTTATCACACCTCCTAAGGGGAGCCCAGTGCCCACAGTGCCACGTCCCTCCATACTGGGGAGTTGCCGACCATCTTCAGGGAAGCACTAAGCAGAGGAGAGGAAATGGTGGCCTTCCTCCCTCTCCCCTGGTGAGGGCACAGTAGCCAGAGGGCAGGAGGGTCAGGAATGGTAAACAGAGGGAGGTGTAGGTGTCTTAGGAGAACTGAGAAAGAGTGTCTGAGAGGTGAGCAGGGAGCAGGGCAGGGTTTGGGCTGCCTAGCTGAGGCCCGTGTGAGCCCACGACGGCATGTTCAGTTGGAAAAAAAAAAAAAGCTGAGGCCAATATCCAAGGAGACCTTGGCCCAGTAGTCCCGGTCAGCAGGATTCCAGATGGGTACAGACTAGGGGGGCACTGAGCCCTGCTTGCTGTGGGAGGGGGTCCCAGGAAACTTATAGGCTAGCAAGAACGGTTGCACAACTTGAGGAATGTAATCAATGTCACTGAATTGTACTTGTAGAAATTGTTGAGATGGTGTACGTTTTGTGGTATATACTTCTGCCTTAATAAAAAAGAATAATAATTTTTTTTTTTTTCTTTAAAGCTCCCAGATGCTGGGCAGGCAGAGGCCATCTTCCATCTGGGCCTGGCACAAGCCACCCTGCCCCTCTGCTGGAGCTGGTCCATGAAGGCCTGAGGACAGGCAGGGCTTCCTTCCTCCCTGTTTTTGTTCAAGTTGATTAAACCTGAGGAATTCTTGTGTCCAGGAACAGAGGCCCCGTGCGTGTCTTCAGCAGCCAGTAGTCATCAAAATCCTCAAAGGGCAAAGTGCTAAGCTCAGAAGGAGCTAACAGTGGGTCAGAGGGAATGGGGAAGGCCAGAAGCACCCCCGAACCTCAGAAACACCCCCCAAGGACTCCCAGATCCCTCAGAGTACCTCCAGAATCTCAGCAACATCCCCAGAATTTCAGTAACCCCAAAAAGTCCCCTGGTACCTCAATATCCTCCCCCCGCCCAGGACCCACAGAACTTCAGCAACATCCCAGAACCTCTAAAACACCTCAGAGCCTTGGCACCACACCAGCCTCAGCGAACACCTCAGACCAGCAAATCAAGCACAAGCTGAATGAAGCAAGATGGTCAAAACCATGACAAGCAGTTACAGTAAGTCTAGACTCCCCCATTGCTCATCACCCCCCTGGCCCAGCCCTTTGCTTTCTGAGTCCAGCAGCACGCCCAAAACTTCTACAACACCCCAAACCTCAGTAAGACCCCATAACTTCAGCAACACCCACAATCCCCAGCAGCACCACAGAGAAAATACCCAAGGGGTGCTTCAGTCCAGGAGCAAGGATGAGGGTGAGGATGGCCAATGCGTCTGCAGCCAGCCACTTCTATGAGCCCTCAGATAAGCAGCCAAGGCAGGTGGAACCCCTGCAGGTCCAGAATCTCAGAGTCTGCCCCCATGCCCCACCACCGCAGATGCCTAATGCTGGTCCCAGACTGAGCTTGACTCCAGGCAGTAGGCTGGGAGCAGTATTGTTGGCTGCTACCCTAGCCAGGGGAGAACCCGGATGGCTCCCTAACTCTCACCCAGCTCAGGTCCTGCCATGCAGAAAGAGGGTCGGAAGCATCATTTGACATAGCACCCACTCCTTACTGGAATTCACAGGCCCCTCTCACCGACAGCCTCATCATAGCATGAGAGGTTGAGCTCTAGGGATGAGTGTGCACACTGGTGAGAAGTAGGAGGTTAGTGTCTGTTCCAGGGGAGCAGGGTGTTCTTCCCTTCCCAGAGGGAGAAACCAGAACTGACACACAGGGGGGAAGGTAGGAGGGGGAGCTTGGGACAAAGGCAGCTTTCTCACTCTCACAGAATACTGAGCCCCTCATCAGGGGAGGCAATCAAGAAGGAGCTAGTCCTATCAAGATGCTACAGAGAATTTCCTGGCTTCAGAGTACTGGCCCAAAGATCATGAAGATTCCCCCAGCTATAAGTGCACTGGCTTCTCCCCTCCCAGTACCTCCTCCCTGGGGTGGTGCCACCATGACCTGGCCTTGAGAGGTAGATGTTGTGCTGCCTTCCTTCCTCACCAAGGACACTGGGTGCTGGGCAGATTCCGTGAGTCCTCTCTCCCTGTTCCCCTGCTGACCACAGGACAAGGCCCTCCATCCAGTCTCTTGCCCACAGGCAGTCAGACCCTGCTCAAACATGGTTCCTATCCCTGCCCTTGGGAGTTCCCACTAGCTCCCCAGTGTCCCTGAGCTCAGCCATCTCCAGGTCTCCAGACTTATCCCTCAAAATTGTTCAGCCCTGATGCTCTGCCCCACTCCTTCCTCCAAGCCTCTGCTCATGCTGTACCCCCTGCTGTGCCTTCTCCCTGCTCCCCCACCTGTTCCAATCCTACCTGGCCGTCCAGACTTGGCTCCAGCCCCACCTCTACCAAGCAGCTCTCTTGACCTCTCCTTTCTGTATCTCTTCCGGTTCCTTTATTGCACCCTGGGGAGCCCCTCCAGGCAGGCAGAGTGTTCCCCAACAACTAGGGCCACCTCCTCTGAGCCCTGGCCCCAGCTTGGTCTGGGGCTCAGGAAGGGGTGGCTGTTGTGGGTCTCAGCAGTTCACCCAGGCAGTGTCCCCAGCAGCACCTGCTTTAAAAGGTGTTTGATCTCCTCCGGAAAAGCGGCTCCCTCCTTCCCACCAGCTCTGGCCCTGCCCCTCCTCCCGCCTCCAGACCTCGTGCCAGCGATCCCAGGATCAGAGGAGCCCACCCCACCCCCATCTCTCCAGCTTCCACCCACAGCAGGCTGGGGCCCCACACTACACACAGGAGGCTTGTCTCCAAAACGGAGCCTCTCCACCCCTCAAGCCATTTGCCCGAAACTTGATCTCCTTGGCCCTCAGAGTCACCTCTGTGGAGGAGCCTGTGCAGGGCTTTGATGGCTGAGTTTCTCCAGCTGTGGCCTCGGATGGGCTCAGGAACCCCCTACCAGCTCTCATTTGTCACCATCCATCACTTCAGGGGTAGCATTGCTGGATGAATTACCAAACCAGAGGGGAACCACCAACTCGGCTTTTAATAACACGGTCAGCATCCTGCTGCTGCCCAGCTGGGCTGAAGGCCCTGCCCATGGGAGGGGGTGGGGGGGACTTGTCACACTTCCATGGAGCTTTGAGGATTTCCTTCCAGGTGTCACCCAAAGAGCCCCTCAGAGAACTTTCTCTTCCACTCTTCACAGCCTGGCTTCTCCCCAGGATTCTGGGGCCCTGAGCCTCCTCCCAGGACATTCCTGCAGCACCCCCCTCCCATCCACTAGGCTACAGGGACAGTTAGACCTGGTCTTCCATCACTGAGCCCAAGGGGCTGGCACAGGCTCGTCATGCTTTCCCCTCTTCCTCGTACAGGGGGCACCGTGTAGGGATATAAACAACACTAAAAACCCAACCCAATGCCACTGAATCGCTTCCGACTCATAAACAAGACCAAGGGAGGGGAAAAAGTGCTCAAAAGGTACTGTGGCAGGCAGGGCGGTGAGGGCTTGGGAAAAGAAAGGGACCCTAAAGTCTCAGGAGAGGGGAGCTGGCAGGTAGCCTCTTCCCCTCCAAGGAGAAATGGGGCACAGCAAATTAGAGGGTGGCAGCCTAGGAGGCACAGGCTATAGGGTGTGAGATTGGTTCCCAGTGATGGTGAAGACCCTGAAAGAGAGGGCACAGAGGTGAGGATGATGCCAGGGCTGTGCCTGCCCAGGGAGAGAGGGGAAGAGAGAGAGAAAAGCCCAGGGCAAGACACGGACCGCCACCTTCCCCATCAAGAGGGGCTTTCTAGGGAGAAAGGGTCAAACCCACATCACAAAGAGAGAGGAGACCTTTAGGAAACCATCCTCAGTGGATGCTTACATATATATGCAGAGAAGATGCCCAAGGCTGTTTGTAATAGCAAAAACTCGGCAACAAGCCCAATATCCATTAATAAACTTCCATATGGTTGAGTACTATTCAGCTGTTAAAAAGAATGAGGTACCTCCTTGTGGAATGACATGGTAGAAACCCCAAGACCCATTGCCAAGTGACGATAACCAAGAAAGTGAGTTGTATGTTATGATCTTATTTGATGTTCCTTTAACACATATGTGTGTATGTAAATACATAAAAAGCAAAGCTGGCAGACACACAACAAACTTTTCACAGTGGTCACCCTTGGGGACAGGATCGGTTTGGGAGGATGGAGATTTTAATGTGTTTGAAATGTGTATTTTTAAAACTTGCAATGCATATGTAATTTGTTTTTAATAGCAAAAGGGAAAGCTAAGCCTGTGTTGAACCCTGCTATGGATGAGAAGTTATGAAGGCATCACTGAGCTGTGTAAAGTGAATTCTGTCCATAATTCATTATTGCACATTCCCCAGCCTCTCTACGTGAAGCCATGAGACTAAGTATTCACCAACAAGACAGAAAAGGCAGCATTGAATATAACTTCCAGGTGTTCTTAAAAAGAGAGGTGTTCTCTTCTTTACCCCTCCTCCTTCCAGCTGGTTGAAGTGCAGTTGTGATGGCTGGATCTCAAGCAGCCATCTTGGACCATGAGGTCGAGGTCATGTGTTACAGTAGGATGGAGCAGTAAGTTAACTGCAAAGATAGAGCTCAAGCTAAAGCAGATCACAGGGCTAGAGAAGACCTCAAAGGCTCTTTCTCGACCCATATTCTCCATCACATTCAAGGGAAACTGAGGCCCAGAGAGGCCATATGAGATGCTAGGGTCAGCGATTGAGCCAGGACACTTTGGCCAGAGGCTCCCCCATTTTGCCAAGCTCATGGCTCTTTCCCCAAAAGCCTCTCAGAACTACTACTCTGCTCATCCTGTAGCTTGTAAACCCCTTTGGGACCCAGTCCTTGAATCAGGGGGAGGCTCCCAAAGTTAATTAAGCCAAATGGTAGGTCTGGGACATACCTCTCAGTATTCTTTCTGGTGAGAACACAGCAGAACCTCTGTCTACTACTCCCACTACTGGGTTTGTCTATTTGGCTTCTCTCTTCTCTATCTCATTACCTCTCCTTTTGTCTGCCTGTCTGTTCCTGTCCATCAGTCTCTCTGTCCGTCCCTGTATCTCACCCCTTCTCTGTTCGATGCAGTCTGCCTGTCTCCCATTTTTCTGCCTCTCCTTCTAACTCTCTCTGTGTCTCACTCTGTCTCTTGGGTCTCTCTCTATCTCTGTGTCTGTCTCTATGATTCTCTCTGTCTTTTTCTTCCTATTTTTCTCTCTTGCGCTTTACTTTCCTTCTCTCTCTCTAAGCCTGGCTGTAAAGGTTTTCAGCAGCACCGTCTCCTAGCTGGCCGCTCCCCTGCCTAAATCCCTGGTCATGGGCCCTGCCCTGCGCTGCGCTTGGTACTGCCCCTGCCAGCTCCTGCCCCCTCCCCTCGGTTACCTGCTTTGTCTGTCCCCTGGTGCTGCAGGAGAACTGGCACCGGTCGCAGAACCCCCAGAGTTTGCAGGGCCCTGCCGGGCTGGACGCTGTCTCAGGGATTTGAGTCCTCGGAGCCCAGCAGAGCAGCCAGGTGACTGGACACACAGAAGGCAAAGGTCAGTGCCGCTGACGCTGGCAGCAAGGCTAGCACCCTCTCCCTCCTTCCGCCCCAGGAGCTTTCTCCCCTTGAGGCAAGGCTGGCAGACAGGACTGTCTGCCAAGCCCAGGGATTAGCCATTGCAGGCCCAGCTCTCCTCTGCCGGCTCCTGCTTAGCTGAAGGCAAGAGCAAGAGGGCTTCAGGAATGACCAAGACTCTCCTGACGGTGCTCAGCGCTGGAGCCTGGGGCAAGGGGCCAGGAGAACTGGATGGGGAAGGTGAGGTGGAGAGGTGGGAGGATGACAGTTACCACTTAGAGGGGAAGGCTCGAAGGTAGCCAGACCCCTGCCCTAATCACAACAATTAATGGAGGGAAGAGGCCGGCCTTCTAATTTTGTCCTGAATGACTACAAGCAAGTCCCTTCCTGATCTGCCCTCAGTTTTCCCATCTGTGCAATGGAAAGCAGCTGGCTCCCATGCCTTCACTTTGCTGGTTTGAGTCTGTGATTCTATCATCACGTGAGCCTCTGGCCTTTTGGATTTGAAGGGAGTGGGGTGTGGGCCTGGGACATTTCCACTGTAGGGAGGGGGAGGCTGCTGGAGGGGGCTGGGTGCTGAAGTCTCGCTGTGGGGAGGTGAAGATCACATGATCATACTGGCCTGAGAATCGGGAAGCTCGAGGTCCAGGTGTCACTCCCCACACTATCTCTGAGGCTGCGTTTCCTCATCTGGAGAAGGGGATAACAGTCCTAGGAGACTCACAGATGGCCTTGCCTGGAGGAATCAGCTCTGAGCAAAGGCCCAGGGGGTGGGTCTTTGGGGATGGGTCCGAGGTCTCTCAGGAGCCATGGGGGGTGTCAGCTGGTGGAGGCTGAAAGAAGCCATTGTGGGAGGCAGGAAGGGGGCCCTCTGGGGTGGGCTAATTACAGGCCCAGGCTCTTCCAGACAAAGCCAGAGGGCTCAGTGGCCTTTCTTCTGGGGAAGAAAGAAAACTCAAGGGTCTCATTAAAGCCTTTCATGCTGGGGCCAAGGAAAGGGCCTTGGAAATCAGCACTGTTCCCTCCCCACCCCACCGCCCCACCCCTTCCTGGCTCTTTCAGGGGTTGCAAGGCCTCTGCCACCCAGGAAAGCCTCTCCTGGAGTTGAAGCCTTTTGAAAACTGCAGGAAACTGAATCAGTAGGCAACTGGGAGTGGAAAGAATTCTGGGAAGGGAGTAGGGAGCTAGTCCTGCTTTGCTGCCCTGGGTTCGGTTTCCCCTTCTGTAAAATGGGAGTGCCATCCAGCCCTGATTTGCTAGAACTCATTGAGGTTTCATGATTTGCCCAGTAGAACTGAGGCCAGGCCCAAGGCAGCACCTGCCTCTGCCCTGCCACCCACCCCCACACTGCTGCCTTTCTCCTGGGCACATGCCTTGCCCATCCAGGTCCAGGATGCAGGTCTGAGTCCCAGTTTGGGTCAAAGACCCAAAATGGTCTTTGCGTCTCATGGAATCCAGATGACATAGCCAGAAGAACCTGAGTTTCCAGATTCTTCTCTGCACAAGAAGCTGGGTCAGGTTTGCTCATGAATTCGTTTATTCTTCCATTTGTTCATGCATGCATCTGTTCATTCTACAATGATTTAACCTTCTTCCAATCACCTGTCCCTTGCCCAGCCCTGTCCTGGGCACATAAACATCATCCCTGAAGGAACGTTCAGTCCAGTGCAGACAGGTCATCATTTGAGACAGGAGAGGGAAGCACACGGTGTGGCAGAGGAGGGCAGGAGGAGGCTTTTAGCCAGTGTGCAGGGTGAGTACGATTGTGCCAGGTGGAGCTGGGCACTTTGAGCAGAGGGAATAGCACCAGCAAAGGCAGGGAGGCGAGAAAGGGCAGGCCTGGCCTGGGGCAAAAGTGAGCCTTCCCCGGAGCCAGAGTTGGGGTGGGGAGGCCAGAAGTGACGGGGTGCAGAGGTCAGATGGTGGAGATCCCAAAATTCATGCTAAGGCCAACACAGTCACCTCAGATCTTTTGTAGAAAGTGGGAGGTGGGGAGATGAAGGGAGAGAGGGGGGAAACGGGAAATGTTGAAGGGATCCAGGATACGCAGGCTGGGAAAGCAGGGGTCTGTGTCTGGGGCCTGACTGCGGGGGCACAGGGCTGAGGTACAGTGCACAGAGGTTGAGCCCAGGGCAGAAGGGACGGACCCCTATCTTGTAACATCTCTTAGGGTTGCTTCAAACATGCATGGGAAGAGAGCTGCTTTTGCTGAACGACTACTGTCCATGATGTTAGACCTGGCAGAGGCAAATCACAGCCTCTAGATCCAGGCTAAGGCACCTGGGTGGCACAAACAGGTTACAATCCACTACTGAACTAAAGCTGGTAGTTCAAACCCATCCAGTGGCACCACAGAAGAAAGGCCTGGCAATCTACTTCTGTAAAGACCACGGCCAAGACAACGCTATGGAACAGCTCTACTCTGTAACACATGGAGTTGCCACGAGTCAGAACTGACTTGATGGCAATGGGTTTAGACCCAGGCTGTTGGCCATGCCTAGCTATTGAGGCAAAGGTTCCAGGCAATCCCTGCTACCCACTCTTTCCCCAAAATGGCCATGCTATGGCTTTTCCCAATATGACTTATACAGAATTTCAGACTGTCAGAGGTGTGAAATGACTTATCTACCCCACTACCACCCATTGTACAGATGGGGGCACTGACTTCCAGAGAGGAGCAGGGATTTGCTGAACAACTGCCAATCAGGTGACTAGAACCCGGGTCTTCTAAACCCTCGTTGCCTCGGTTTCTCCTTGGGGGGAACCCGAAGAAACTGAAGTTTAATCTTTGCCGAGGGAGTTCACTACATACAATCAGGCTGTCTTTAGCTGGGGGGGGTCGATACCATCTTTGGATTGGTATTGTCTTAGCATCAAGTGGTGCCATAACAAGAAATGCCACAAGTGGATGGCTTTAAAGAACAAAAATTCATTTTCTCAAAGTTTTGGAGGCTGTGGCTCTAGGGTTCTTCTTTTTCTGTAGCCCTGGGCATTCCTTGGTATTCCTTGATTGCTTGCAGGTGTATCTTTACTTGGCATCTGTCTTCCGCCTGTGTGTGTATGTGTTTTCCCTTTATAAGAGACCACTCAGAAGGGATTAAGTTTAGGACCCACCCTACTCTGGTACAACCTTATTAGCATAACAAAACGCTATTTCCAAACAGGGTAGGTTCACAGGTATAGAGGTTAAGACTTCAACATCTTTTGGGTAGACACAATTCAATCCATAACAAGTATTTTTTACTCTATGAAAACCATGCGTTCTAGTCAAAGGGACTTTACAATGAAATCTATGCTGTCCTAAGTGTCCTCTTTAGACTCAAAACTATACCTCTGCAGTTTTGGCGTATAGAATTCTCTAATAGAATGAATTTCATTGGATTAGGATGACTGAAAATGGTGGCCAGTCCCAGGGCATGTTTAGCTTAAGAAAATACAGATAGGCTTAGAATTCCTGGGTTCAGATCTCTGCTCTGCATGTTATTAACTGTGTGATATGGGATGAGTTTCTTAACACTCTTAGCCTCAAATTCCTTGTCTGTAAAATGAGGATAGTTATATCTACCTCACAGAGCCATATGGAATGCTTGGTATCCAGGAGCTGCACAATGAAGAGTGTCACTAATCATACTGGGTAATGATGACGATGATGGTGAGGGTGAAGGTGATGGTGTGGTGGTGGTAATGATGGTGATGACGGAAGGTGATACCAGTGGTGATGGTGGTGGGTGGTGGTAATAGCCGAGGTAACAGTGGTGGTGGTGGAGGTAATGATGGATATGGTGGTGGAGGTGATGGCAGTGGTGGTGGTAGTGGAGGTGGTGGTGGTGATGGTAGTGGTGGTGATGGTGGTGGAGGTGGTGGTGGTGGTGGACGTGAGGGTAATGGTGGTGGTGGTGAGGGTGGTGATGATGGAGGTGGTGGTGATGGTGGTGGAGGTGATGGTGATGGTGGTGGAGGTGGTGGTGGTGGTGGAAGTGAGGGTGATGGAGGTGGTGGTGAGGGTGGTGGAGGTGATGGCAGTGGTGATGGTAGTGGAGGTGGTGGTAGTGGTAGTGGTGATGGTGGTAATGGTGGTGGAGGTGATGGTGATGGTGGTGGAGGTGGTGATGGTGGTAATGGTGGTGGAGGTGATGGTGATGGTGGTGGAGGTGGTGATGGTGGTAATGGTGGTGGAGGTGATGGTGGTGGAGGTGGTGATGGTGGTAATGGTGGTGGAGGTGATGGTGATGGTGGTGGAGGTGGTGATGGTGGTAATGGTGGTGGAGGTGATGGTGATGGTGGTGGAGGTGGTGATGGTGGTAATGGTGGTGGAGGTGATGGTGATGGTGGTGGAGGTGGTGATGGTGGTAATGGTGGTGGAGGTGATGGCAGTGAAGGTGGTTGTGGTGGTGGTGATAGTGACGACGGTAGAGCGGGTTCTTACTGAGGGGTGTTCCAGGACCTCTCCTCTCCCATTGGATAACAAGACCCAGGATCAGGGAGGATGGAGTCCAACTTGACAACTCTTTGGTGTGAAAGGCTCTCGGCCCTCTGTAAAGTGAATCTATGTCCCACATTGTGAGTCTTGATTAAAAAGGTGAACTAGTTGCAGAAACAGGTGCCAAGGGCATGCTCCCAGGAAATGACACTATCTGCCTTCCCTTGAGAGGACAAGGGAGAAGCCAAGTCAAAAACTTTTGGGAATGAAGAGGCATATAGAGACAGGCTTTCCCAGAAATAGGGAGTTTGACTACCCTATACCCATGTGTTCCCCAACCCCATAGTCCTCCTCATCCCTAACCCTCCTCTAATTTTTGCCATAGAACTTATCATGTGCTGCCATCTAGTCAGCCCCCAACTCGTGGTGACCCCATGTAAAACAGAACAAAATATTGCCCGGTCCTTCATCACCCCCATGGATCAGTTGTGGATTGGACCATTGTGATCCATAGGGTTTTCAATGGTTGGTTTTTGGAAGTGGATTGCCAGGACTTTCTTCCTAGTGTATCTTCGTCTGGAAGTTCTGCTAAATCTTGTTCAGCATCCTAGCAACACACAAGCCTCCACTGACAGACAGGTGGCAACTGTGCATGAAATGAGGCCCATTAGCTGAGAATTAAACCTGGGTCTCCTGCAAGAAAGTTGATCATTCTACCACTGAATCATCATTGTCTCTATGATAATTTTGTTATCATTTCATTTTCTTATCACCTTCCAGCATATATTATAATTTGCTTATTTTCTATGTTTAGTGTTTATTTTTGTCTGGTTCCCCTGCTCCCTCCTCCCATTAAAAGATAAGCACCTGACAAGAATCTTTGTTTGGCTCACTGCTATATTCTAAAAGCTTAGAATGGTGCCTGGCACATAGTAGGTGCTCAATAAATATTTGTAAAATGAACAAATACTGAAAGGGAAGTATGAATGGCTGCCTTTGTTCCCCAAGGACAAGCCCAGGTTCCTGACTTGTTACCTGGTTTCTCTTCAAACAAACAGAGAGGGGTGAGGTGTGGCCCTGAGGGCCCAGAGTGTAAGCTTTCAGACTGGGCCCTGTCTGGGACTGTGGAGGGGACGGAGAGTGCTGACTGACAGTGGCCATGGCCTTTAGGGGGCCAGAGCCCTGGGTCTCTGCATCCCTGCTAAGCCAGAGGCTGAAGGCTGGGGAGAAGACACTGGACCTGGAGTTTGAGGTCTTGAGTGTGGGGTTTAACGAGACTGGCAGATATGCCCTTCGGCTCTCCGCAGAGAACCCCCTGCAGGCCAGCTCTGGGGCAGGGGTGCAGTTGCAAGTGAATAATGGGGACCCCTTCCCTGCCTCCTCTGCTGTCACCGATGTCATTGAGCAGCAGGATCCTGGCCAGAGCCTCACCCCCACCAGGAACAAGTTTGTCTTCACGTTGCCCAAAGGTACAAAGTAAGGTTGGGAGTGGGGGGAGAAGAGCCAGGAACTCCTGTCCTGCCCCGGTTCGGGCCCCAGGGAGCCTCACTGGAATTGCGAGGGGCAGGGGCAGGGGCAGAGCTCTAGGCCTAATCCTGGAGCTCTGCCTGGTGGACCTTGAGCAAACGCTTCCCTCTCTGAGCCTCTGCCTCCTTCATTGTGACATGGGGGCGCTGGTGCTGGTCACATGGTGTCTGATGAGGAAGAAGTAAAAAGGCAGGTGAGAAATGGCTTTGTGAGTGCACCGCAGGCTCTGGGCCGGTCTGGATGTTACACGGAGTAACATTAGAACCGGTCCCTGACTGCCCCGCCCTGAGTACTGTGTGGTGTAGGGGAGGACAGAGACGAGACCCAGGCTCTTCCCTCCCTCAGGGAGCTTCCAGAACATGTGAAGGGTAGGGAATGCCAAGCAGGGGGTAGTTAAGTGAGCCAGAAGGAGCAGCACATCCCTGCTTACTTAGACTATGAGGCCACCCAGGCCGGCTTACTGGGGGATGAGGAGCAGAAGGGCATGGGGAAACCAAGTCCCAGGCCTTCAGGTAGACAGGGTTCAGGGGTAGGCTGAACTCCTCCCTCAGGCTGCTGTGGGGATCCGGGACCATCTCACAGAGTATGAGCCCTTTCTCCTCCACCTGTGGGCTTGGACTGGCTGTCAGGAAATGGGGGTGGGGGGCTATCAAGGGGCTTGAGAGGACGCCATAGCATCTTCCAGGGAAATCTTACCCAAGCCTGCTTGGCTTGTACTCAAAGCTCAGTCAGCCAGGGCTCCTGAGGGCCCTGCCTGCCCTCCTCGTCCCATGGGGGAGGCAGTGAGACCCAGAGCCCGTCTCTGAACCTCATGTTCCCCCACCAGGATTCTGCAAGAATGACGGGCATCATGACGCACAGCTTCGGGTGGAGGCACTGAGGCTGGATGGGGCCTCAGGACGCACAGCCCAGCGGGTGGGTGAAGCCATCTTCCCCATCTACCCACGCCCAGACCAACCCCGCATGAACCTGGATGCCCAGGAGCACGAGGACGTATACCGCTACTGTGGCACCCTGGCTCTGCTCCGGGCTAGCGCAGACCCCACCGCCCGCCACTGTGGGGGCCTGGCCTACAGCGTGGCCTTCCATGAGCACCGGGCCCCAAGGCCACCCACCTTAAACTGCCCTCCAGGGGTCAGCCAGCCACAGCCGGTGTCACTGTGCCCAGAGCCCCAGCTCCACAGGCTGCAGGTGGGTGTTCCCTGGGTCCCACTCTGGCTCTGCCATCTCTCCTCCCCAAGGCACAGGACCCAGCCTCTCTGATAAGCCTGGCCACTGCCCTCATCCCTCACTGATCAGGCGACACAACTTCCCAACATGTATTTAAGGTTCCTTCATGTCTTTTCGTAGCTTGAGAGCTCATTTCTTTTTATCACTGAATAATACTCCATAGATGTACCACTTTGTTTATCCATTCACCCATTGGCTTAGTCATCTAGTGCTGCTATAACAGAAATACCACAAGTGGATGGCCTCAACAAAGAGAATTTTATTCTCTCACAGCCCAGTAGGCTAGAAGTCCGAATTCAGGGCGCCCGCTCCAGGGCAAAGTTTTTTCTCTGTCGGCTCTGGAGGAAGGTCCTTGTGATGCATCAGTCTTCCCTTGGTCTGGGAGCATCTCAGCACAGGAACCTCAGGTTCAAAGGCTGCACTTTGCTCCCAGCACTGCTTCCTTGGTGGTATGAGGTTCCCATGTCTCTCTACTCGCTTCTCTCTTGTATATCCCAAAAAAGACTGGCTTAAGACCGCTGTCTAATCTTGTAGATCTCATCAATATAACTGCCACTAATCCATCTCATAACATCATAGTGATAGAATTTACAACACATAGGAAAGTCACTCAGATAACAGAATGGTAGACAATCATACCGTACTGGGAATCATGGCCTAACCAAGCCGGCAGATATTTTGCGGGGACACAATTCAATCCATGACACCCATTGAAGGACATGTTGGTTGCTTCTTTTTTTTTTTTTTTTTTGCCAGTTATGAATGAAGTTACAGTAAACATTCACGTGCAGGTTTTTGTATGGACATAAGTTTTCAACTCATTTGGGTAAATCCCTGTGTTTAGCTTCATAAAAAAGTGCCAGGCTGTCTTCCAGAGTGGCCGTACCATTTTGCACTCCCACCAGCAATGGACGAGAGTTTCTGTTGCTCCGCATCCTCCCCAACATTTGATGTTGTCGGTGTTTTGAAGTTTCGCCCGCCCTTCGGAATCCACTCGACAGCAGTGGGTTTGGGTTTTTTGGTAATAGGTGGGTAGTGGTATCTAATTATTGTCTTGATTTGTAGTTCCCTAATGACATTTATATGTTGAGCATCTTTTCATAGGCTTATTTTCCATCTGCATATCTTCTTTGGTGAGGTGTCTGTTTAGATTTTTTGCCCATCTTTTAATTGGGTTGTTTGTTTTCTTATTGGTGAGTTTTAAGAGTTCTTTGAATATCTTGGATGTAAGTCCTTCATCAGATATGTGTTTTGCAAATATTTTCTCCTCATCTGTGGCTTGTCTTTTTTATTCTCTTAACAGCGTCTTTCGCAGAAGTTTTTAATTTTAATGAAGTCCAAGTTATCAATTATTTCTTTTATGGATTATGCCTTCGTTGTATCTAAAAACTCATCACTAAATCCAAGGTCACCTAGGTTTTCTCCTACGTTATCTTCTAGAATGTGTACGGTTTTGCATTTGACATTTAGGTCTATGGTCCATTTTGAGTTAATTTTTATAAAAGATGTAAGTCAGTGTCCAGATTCATTTTTTTTTTTCCCATGTGGACATCCAGTTGTTCCAGCACCATTTGTTGAAAAGACTATCCTTCCTCCATTGAATTGCCTTTGCTCCCTTGTCAAAAATGAGTTGGCTGTATTTGTGTGGGACTATTTCTGGCTCCTTATTCTATTCTATTCGTATGCTCTTTCACCAACTGAGTGGGGTTTTGGTTTGTTTTTGTTTTGTGCAGTGGGTAAATATGGCTTGAGGCCCTTCAATCCCCAACCTCAATCTTGCTTATTCTGACCAGGTTCCACCAGAGGGCCTGAGTGACCAGGAGATAGAAATCTCCTCTGTGTACCCCCTCAAACCCATTCAGCTCTTCCCATAGCCAGGAGGGGCTCTGCCCTGAGCCAGGACCCTGGCAGGCTCAGGCCGAGATGCGGGCGTTCTAGTCCTTGACCATGCTGTAGGAGGCTTCGCCAATATGGCCAAGTTCCGCAACCAGGTAGTGTGTCTGGTAGGCCTCACAGCCAGCACAGGTGGAAACTGGTCAATCTCACATGTGTAGAAACTGAGCCCCAGGGTGCTTGATACCTTTTAATGCCAACATTTTCTGGGGGCCTTCGTGCAAAAATAGTGTTTGGAACTCACAGCTTGATCAGTTCCCATGTTCAGGGTGCCACCCGGCTTGAAGACAGTCAGTTACAACGTAGACATCACACACGGCCCTGTAAGACGTGCTAGAAGGGGCACTCTGGTGAGGGAGTGCACGTGTTGGATTTTAGAGCCTAAGAAAGGCTTCTCAAAGGAGGTGACATTTGAGATGAAACTTTCATCCATCCGTCCGTCTGTCTGTCCGTCCATCCATCCATCCTTCCATCTATCCATCCAGCTGTTCCTTGGAAACCCTATGAGGCAGTTCTACTCTGTCCTATAGGGTCGCTCTGAGTCGGAATCGACTCGGCAGCGACAGGTTTGGTAATAGGTGGGTAGTGGTATCTAATCATTGCCCATCCATCCAACATTTGCTAAGTGCTGATTCTGTCAGACCCCATGCTAAGTGGGTGAGATTTAGGGGTGGCAATTCTGGGGCTTGGGTAGGCATTCCAGGGGGAGGGTCCAGAGTAATCTGGCTGAGGGGAAGGAAAAGCTGGAGGATGAGCTGAGGTTGGAATCAAATGTTGGCAGTGGTGCCTGGCTGTCCTGTCCCCAGCAGCCAGCACCAGTCTGGCGCTGAAGTGGAGCCCTGGGTGGTAGGCTGTGTCAGGCTGGGAGAGGACCCAGGATGGGAGAAAATGGAAAGAATGGAGAGCAGAATGGCAGAAGAGTGGGGTGGATAGTCAATTCAGGAAGCAGTGGGGAGCCACCAAAGGGGTTTGTGGGGAGAAAGACACCATCTGGGCTGTGGTTTAGATAGACTGACCCAGCAGTGTATGGAAGAGCCAGGGACAAGTTCAGCCTATTACATGGGCCACTTTGGCTTCTGTTCATTCTTTCCTTAGTCAGTCAATCAACAAATACTCTTTGGCCACTTTGTCCTTAGCTCTTTTACCAATTGGATTTTTTTTTTTTTTTTTTAGTTTAGGTTTTTTGGTTTGTTGGGTGCTGAGGATACAGCGGTGAGCTTGTCAAATGGTTGCTATGTGAAGGTCTAGTCCCTCTGGCTGCTAACTCCCAGACTTCCGGGCCTGGCCCCTTCTTTTGCCCCTTGGCCTCCTTCTTTGTCTTACAGTTTATTATAGGACTGGGTGTGTGGGAGGCACAGAGCTTGGGGAGAAGCAGTCCTTGCTCTCCAGGTCCCCACACGTCCTGGCCACCCCAGGGCCAGGGGCCACAAGGACAGGACTTTCCAGGCTTCAGCTCTCAATGAGTATGAGGGAGGGGAGACCACTGCAGAGAAAGGGGGTTGTCGAGATGGCTGAGCCTGCGGTAACAGCTCTAATTTCTGTTATTTAAAGCCATCATCTCCCTGCCATGCTCCCTCTTAAAGTGTCAGATGTCTGCTTCTACCAAGACAAGAAAATGGCTTTCAAGGGAGAGGAAAATCGCATCCCTCCTGGGGGCCAGCAATCACAACCCTGGGGCTCTGGGGAACAGACAATGGAGAGGGGTCCTTTAGAGAATAGAGGGGCTGTGTCTTTCAGCTCAGACAAATGGCTCAGTGGTTCACCCTAAAGAATGTGCGAGCCTTTCTGGTCCTGTGATTTGGAGGCTCAAGGACACAGCAGAAGAAACAGCAGCAAGACCAGGTTCTCAGGGAGGGGTGGGGCCCTCAGGCGATCCTTTGGGCCTGTGGGTCAGCTCTCTTGGGAAGTGGATGTGGCCTAGAACCACAGGGACCCTTGAACCCTTGAAACCATCCTCCCCTTCTCTCTTTGTTTGTGAACAGGGAAAAAGAAGCCAGAGGGAAAGATTTAACCCAGCTCTCTCTAAAGCAGAGGAGAAAAGAGCTGAAAAGAGGGGTGGAGATGGTGGGGAAAAAAGACAGCAAGAAGAAAGGATGGGGAAAGAACTGCATTCTTGGGGTGCAGCCCAACTTTGCAACATTCAGTTCAAGGCCAGGAATGGATGATTTCTGGGCTCCAGATGCAAATGTCTAGGTTGAAAACTGCCTCCTCCAGGAAGCCTTCCTTAACATGGCTGTTGTCCCCTCTGCGCTATCCTCAGTCCTGCATCAGGCATTTCAACAATTTTATCTACTCAATTTAGATCTTTATCGTAGGATCACAAATTTTCTCTGACTTGCATAGCGTGTGTTATTTCTTCAAGCGGAACCTGATGTTGGTCGTGGATGTGTGGCAGGGAGGGAAGAGGAGGGAGATTAAGAATGCAGTGATCAAGAATGCACGTGGAACAGGAGGCAGGGCTCAGTCTGGGCTCAGTGTCCGGGCTTAGTCTGCAACCTAGGTCAGGGCTCAGTCTGTGACCAGGGTGGGGACTCAATCTGTGGCTAGGGTCAGGGCTTAGTGTGTGACCAGGGTCAGGGCTTAGTGTGTGACCAGGGTCAAGGCTCAGTGTGTGACCAGGGTCAGGGCTCAGTGTGTGACCAGCGTCAGGGCTCAGTGTGTGACCAGGGTCAGGGTTCAGTGTGTGACGAGGGTCAGGGCTCAGTGTGTGACCAGGGTCAGGGCTCAGTGTGTGACCAGGGTCAGGGCTCAGTGTGTGACCAGGGTCAGGGCTCAGTGTGTGACCAGGGTCAGGGCTCAGTGTGTGACGAGGGTCAGGGCTCAGTGTGTGACCAGGGTCAGGGCTCAGTGTGTGACCAGGGTCAGGGCTCAGTGTGTGACCAGGGTCAGGGCTCAGTGTGTGACCAGGGGCAGGGCTCAGTGTGTGACCAGGGGCAGGGCTCAGTGTGTGACCAGGGTCAGGGCTCAGTGTGTGACGAGGGTCAGGGCTCAGTGTGTGACCAGGGGCAGGGCTCAGTGTGTGACCAGGGGCAGGGCTCAGTGTGTGACCAGGGTCAGGGCTCAGTGTGTGACCAGGGTCAGGGCTCAGTGTGTGACCAGGGTCAGGGCTCAGTGTGTGACCAGGGTCAGGGCTCAGTGTGTGACCAGCGTCAGGGCTCAGTGTGTGACCAGGGGCAGGGCTCAGTGTGTGACCAGCGTCAGGGCTCAGTGTGTGACCAGGGGCAGGGCTCAGTGTGTGACCAGGGTCAGGGCTCAGTGTGTGACCAGGGTCAGGGCTCACTGTGTGACCAGGGTCAGGGCTCAGTGTGTGACCAGGGTCAGGGCTCAGTGTGTGACCAGGGTCAGGGCTCAGTGTGTGATGAGGGTCAGGGCTCAGTGTGTGACCAGGGTCAGGGCTCAGTGTGTGACCAGGGTCAGGGCTCAGCCTGTGGCTAGGGTCACGGCTCAGTGTATGACCAGCATCAGGGCTCAGTGTATGACCAGCGTCAGGGCTCAGTGTGTGACCAGGGTCAGGGCTCAGTGTGTGACCAGGATCAGGGCTCAGTGTGTGACCAGGGTCAGGGCTCAGTCTGTGACCAGGATCAGGGCTCAGTGTGAGACCAGGATCAGGGCTCAATGTATGACCAGGGCCAGGGCTCAGTGTGTGACCTGAATCAAGGCTCAGTGTGTAACCAGGGTCAAGGCTCAGTCTGTGACCAGGGTCAGGGCTCAGTGTGTGACCAGGGTCAGGGCTCAGTCTGTGACCAGGGTCAGGGCTCAGTCTGTGACCAGGGTCAGGGCTCTGTCTGTGACCAGGGTCAGCGCTCAGTCTGACAGGTCAAGGCTCAGTTTGTGCTTCAGTGGCAGACCTTGCTTCTCAGCCAATGCCCACAGATAGCCCTAAATGGCCATGGTAATGTTGATCACAGCATTCCCTGAATCCTGGAGACCCAGCTGGAACAATCAGTTGCCCTGAGCTAATATTATTGTGGCCAGTGCACATCTGACCCTCCCTTCTCCAGTCCTCAGGCTCCTGTGCTTGTGAGGGGGTGGGGAGGTGATGGCGGAGGGACCACCCCCATAACTTTTCCAGTAGGTACAGTCAAAGATGCCAGAACAGAGGTCAATTCCTCAGCCCCTGACCCGAACCGGGAGTGGGCAGGCAGGGGCTGCAAAGGGAGCTGTACCCTGCATGTGAGGGGGACCACCTCCAGGTTCCCTGTCAGCCACAAGCAGAGGCCCTTCCCAGTCCCAGCCTTAGGGCATCTCTAGGCGACTTCCTTTCTGGGCAGAGCTCCACCAGGCTCATCCCATTCCCTGCTGCTGCCTCCTGTCTGCTGTGGCTGGTTTGAGACCATATGGCTGTGCCGCCCCCAGCCCCACAGCCCCTCCTTCCTCAGGGTAGAGGGGAGGGTTTGCAGACAGGAATGAGGGTGGCCTTGCCAGTGCCAGGCAGTGTGTCTCCGTGGGTAAGGGCAGCAGCAGGTCATTCTCATGGAACTCTTCAAGGGCCAGTGAGACCTCCAGGAGGGTGAGGGTGGGGGTGGGGCCAGGGAGGCCAAGGCAGCCCTGTGCTGGGAGCCCAAGGGGTCTCTCTTCTCTCTGCAGGTTTAAGGACAATCTCCCACAGGCCCAGTTGTTTAAGAGGGAAACTTTGGGCTGGAAATTCCCAGTGATGAAATTTCTTGAAACATGAATTTACAAATTCCTTGCTCTGAAGCTCTGGGAGCCACCCTGGGGATTTCTCTCTCCAGGCCCCTGGAGCTTCCTCCCCTGAAGCTCTGAGTTGGAAGACTCCCTATGGGCCACAGTAGAGGGGTATGAGCCCCTCCCACACTCCCTCCCCTACTCCCCCTGCACACAACCCCCACAGCATTTACCTCTTCCAAACAATTGCAGTTTTGTTACTTGGAAACGATTTAGTTCCCCAGGAGCCTTTTAAATGGCTTTCAAGGGTTTCTTTCTTTCTTCCATTTAAAACACTTTTTTTTTTTTTTTTTGCCCCAGAGGAGAAAAAAGGAGAATAAAAAGCTAATAAAGCAATCACCAAATGCTGAACACCTGGCTCTAAGCCTGTGGCTTCTGATTGTGGACTTGGTACTGGAAGGCTGGGGGCTTTCATTAAGGGGAAGTGGAGGAGAACCGAGCAGCGGCCCGCGGAGCTGCTTGTGGCTCACCTCCAGTCCCCTCACCGCCCTCTGTCAGAAAGCCCTGGTCCCTCTTTGTCTCCTCTCTCCCTCTTCCGCTCTCCCCTCACCCTCTTGCCCCTTGGCTCCATCTCCCTTTCCCCCTCCCATTCTTTCCTTCTTTCTGTCCATCTTTGGTCCCAGTTCTGGCCGGAGCCCCAGGCCTGCATCCTCCCCAGTGCACTGGGATCCTCATGCTCCCCTCCTTTCTGCTCTGCTTTTAAATTCATTATGCCTTTTATTGCTCGCTATTGCATACACTATTTCCATTGCCCTGGAGACTGGAATGGTTCAACCGGGAGAGGCGTACAACGTGGATTTCATTAACTTTACCGCCCGTTTAATTTCCTGGGGAGCTGGCCTGGCTGGGGGAGCTGCGCACCCCTTTGCTCGTGCCCCTCTTCACTCAGTGCCTTCCCTTGTTTTGTGAGCCCCCCTTCTGCTGCTCCCTCCCACTTTCCCGGTGGAGGGGAGTGCCCCTGGCCCCATTTCACAGGTGGGGAAACGGAGGCTCAGGAAGGTACTGCTTGGGCTGCCATCAACGAAGTAAGGCGAGGGAGGAAAGATGAACAGGTTAGACAAGGACTGCCAGCCCCCTCCCTGGCTGATGTCCCAGTTTCTCTGCACTGGGACCCTAAGTAACACCCCTCCTCCTTCCTTCCCGGCAGAGGGGGGCGGGCGCTCCATCAAATACCGAGGATCTGAAGCAGGTCAGCTCCTCCTTGCAAATGAGGCAGTTTTATGGGCTTTAGAAAAACACTCCAATTGTTCCCTCAATTACCCCGAGCGAATTGAATATATTAATCTCTCTCAACTCGAGTTAGAGACTCCGCTGCCACCCCTCCCCCAGCCACCAGCGCCCCTCCACAGGCACGTGCCAGGGAGCCGCTCGGCGCTCCCTCCCAGGTCAGCCGCGGTCCAGACAGCGCTTTCGCTAAGGCTGTGTCCCTGTCCAAGAAGTGCACACACACACTCACACACACACCACGAACCTGCTTTGCATTTCTCTATCAATTTCCATTGATTTTCTCCTTTGCCACTACTTGGAGGAGCCTTTTCCTTGAGCAAACACGATCACGGGGGTGGGGGGTGGGGGCAGAGTGCGGAGAGGGAGGGGCGGGGAGGGCGCTGCAGGCGGCTCCCCCTTCTGCTCCTGCAACAACCGCCTCCAGCTTAAACACACTCTGCCCCAGGCAGCTGAGCCCCGTTAAAAGCTACCTGAGGTTTCCCTTTGTAGCTCGATTTTCTTTTATTTCAGGGGAACAAAGGCACTGTCAAGGCGTTCCCATGATAGCTGCCACCCGAGAAGGGAGGGCTGCAGACCCTAGCTATCACCGTGGTAGAGGGCTGAGGCTGGCGGAAGAGGCGGGTGGGGGTCGGCCCCCGTGAGGGCGCGGTAGTCCGCCCCCCGGAAGCGAGAGGCCCTGGGCTACGTGCACCGCAATTCACCTGCAGGCCTTGGGCGGTCCACCAGCTCATTTTCTTCCTTGGCTGCACTGGAAAACACTTACGCCAGCGAGGGGGGCGGGGGCCGGATTGAGGGAGACCCCAGAGGTCCCTGGGAACAGTGAAAGAGAGGGAAGATGCCTAGGTTAGGAGTCCCATCTTTATGTCCTTGCACAACCCTGTCCCTCTACCCCCACCCTGCCTGATTTCCAAAGTGGGTATGTCTACCTTTGGGGTCATATCAGGGTTCAAGCCCGCAGATCAGCAGGGTGCGGGCATGGGAGAGATCTGGAAGTCGACCAGTTTAGGGTGAAAGGCAGGTGCCTTGGGGTCAGGTGGACCTGAGTTCAAGTCAGCCTCTAGCATTTACTTAGTAGCTGTGTGACCTTGTGCATATTACTTAACTTCCCTTGGCCTCCATTTCCACATCTATAAAATGGGAGCAAACAATTCTGTCCTTGATGGCTGGGAGGATCAATGAGCTAATAAACAGTTAGCCCTGCCCCAAAGGAGGTGCTTAATGAATGCTTGCTGCTCAGGAATGACTGGGATTCTGGGTTAGGGAAGGTGAATAGGTCTGTGTCTCAGTTTCTAGAAAATAGAGGTGCTCCTTGTTGCCCAGCTGACCTCCCAGGGGAGGGGTGTTGAGGCCTTGTAGGCCTCACTGTCTCAGGGCCCCCAGGTCCCAAGTTACAGGGTACAGAAGGCCAGCCCAGCCTGGGTGCTAGTCTGGGAAGAGGCTGTATTAGCAGATTGCTGTATCTGAACACACCAGATGGCCCTGCTGTCCCTCCCCCGCTTGTGCCTCCCCCCCTCATCCTGGGGCTGATGTTGACTCACACCTCCTGGAGGCTGTGTGTGTGTGTGTGTGTGTGTGTGTGTGTGTGTGTGTGAATGTATGTTAAGAGGGGGGAGATGGAGAAGGGGGTGCCCACCTCTGATGCCCTCCCAGTCAGCCTTCCTGGCAGGCCAAAGGAGTGGGGGCCCAAAGGGAAGGAGCATGTTTCTCCAGCAGGGGTGTCCTAGTTTAGTGCCAGTGTCAGTGGGCACCGGGGAGGGAAAATGTGGTGACCTCATCTCCAGAAATTACATTCATCATGAAAGCAGCAGGGAGGACAGGTGGAGGGTCCCGTTATCGGGACCTTTTAGGGTCATCTCTTCTCTCCCTCCCTCCCTTACACGTCGGGAAGGCAGATGCACCCAACAGACACTCATATCTCACAGATGCTGACACACAAGGACACACACATGTGTGCACACATATGGGGGTACACGCAGACCCGCCACATCCTCGCCATGACATGCAAAGTCCCTCCATTCACAAAGACAGATACACACAGACACACTGGTGAACATGTGGGGCGTGCACACAGGCCCCATCCACTTGGGCCTACCCGGTTTCACCTCTGTTCACCTCCTCCCCAAGGGCAGCCTCTATAAGATGAGAAAGAGCCTTCAACGGCATGGCATGTGTGATGTATGAGGCGAGATTAAAACCCCACTCAAAACAGGTCTTTAATAAAACTCAAAAAATGGATGGGGGAGGGCAGAGAGGTGGAAGGCTGACAGTGCCCAGTCAGCCCACCCTGGACCTAGTGAGGAGTTGGCCTGTCAGGGGTCAGCCCAGCCACCCCAGCCTGGCTTCTGGGATGGTGCTTCAGAGTCACAGGGGTCAGCACAGCGGAGACCAGCAGAGACCAGCCCCTTTCCAGGGATAGATGGAGGATGAGTGTGGGGTGTCTTTCCTCCACCTGGATCTGACAGCCTGACCTGAGGCCCAGTGGCCAACCTACCTCCGCCTAGGAAGGTCACCCATCCACCCATCGACCTGCCCACCCACCCACCCATCTATCCACTCCTCCAAGCTGGGAAGCAACTGAGCCCACCCTGGAGAAGGGTAAGAACACATGAGTAAAGATAGGAAGGCAGGGAGGAAAGTGGTAGAAAGTTCTAATTAAATTACTTAAATCACTGTCTGCCACCTTCCAGCTGTGGGACTTTGGATCAGTTACTTAACCTCTCCCATTTATCAAACAGGGATGATAACAGTACTCTATTATTTCCCAGGACTGCTATAACAAAGTGCCACAAAGTAGATGGATTAAAATGACAGAAATTTATCCTCTAACAGTTCTGGAGGCTCGAAGTCTGAATTCAGGCTGTTGGCAGGGCCACGCTCTCTCCGAAGCCTCTAGTGGAGAACGCCCCCTTGTCTCTTCCAGCTCCTGGTGGCCCCAGGCATTCCTTGGCTTGTGGCAGCATCACTCCAACCCCCGCCTCTGTCATCACATGGCCATCTTCCCTGTGTGTCTGTATCTCTTCTCTTTTTATAAGAACACCAGTCGCATATTGGCTTAGGACCCAAACTACTCCCGTATGACCCCATGTTAACTAATCACATCTGCAAAGATTCTGTTTTCCACATCCACAGGTACCAGGGGGATAAGACATATCCTTCTGGGGGACACAATTCAACTCATAACACTTGCCTAACAGGATTATTGAATTGAACATACAGTAAATTTAAAGCATATAGTAAATGCTCACAAAACATTAGCTCTTATTATTATATTATGCCAGGTGAATGGGAGCTTGCCGGATAGACAAGAGTTGAAGGGTTGCATCCTAGCCAAGAGGGAACAGCTTAGGCAAAGGCCCAAAAGCTTGAGAGAGGGAACTTGGAGATCTCAGGGGAGGTACAGAGTAGAAGGGGAAAGGTGAGGGACCAGGCCATTGGGGGAACATGGCAGGGCGAGGGGGGAGGGCTGAGTCTATCCTCTCACCCCTCATCCCAGCAGGAAACCAGCCCTCGAATGACTCCTGGGAGCCTGGCAGAGGCCAGCGGGTGGGCATGGGGCCGTGTAGACATTATTTTAATCTTCCTCTTAAAGCATAATTGCTTTTCAACGGGCGTTCCGGGAGGTGCCTCCCTACAAGATTGCTTTCCAGGCTCCTCTCCTGGTGGAGCCAGGCAGGGCAGGGCCGGCTCTGTGCTACATTAATACGCTGCA
This sequence comes from Loxodonta africana, assembly GCF_030014295.1. NCBI lineage: Eukaryota > Metazoa > Chordata > Mammalia > Proboscidea > Elephantidae > Loxodonta > Loxodonta africana. Next base: position 41,746,821 of record NC_087354.1, on the reverse strand, counting down.
AATGCGATTTCATGGCCTCAAATGAGATTAGGGCCAGAGGCTCTGCTCCCTGGGGCAGGGGCGAGGGGCTGCCGGTGTAGAGCAGGGAATCTGAGAGGGAGGGAATGGAAGGGTCTGGGCTTGGCCTGAATAAGCAGTTTCCTGTAACTGAAGCCCCTTATACTTGCTGGCTCATCCTGGCTGCAGAGCAGTGGGTGGGGGCACTCAGGGCTGTCTCCCCTACCCCCAGACTCCCCACAAGCACCTCAGTAAGGGAAAGTTATGAAGAACACAGCCTCTGCAGCCAGCCAGTCTGGCTCTTCTGCTCCTGGCTGTGTGACCTTGGGCAAGTTATTACCCTTTCTCTGCCTCCATTTTCTTATCTACAACATGAGGATAACAATAGTACCTGCTTCATATATTGCTGTGAGAATTGAGTTAACGTATGTAAAGCACTTAGGACATTGCCCTGCACAGAATACGTGATCATTAACTGTTAATTATCATGAGGTTCACACACACCAACTATTCACATCCCAGTAGGAGGGCAGAGGGCCCTGAGGGCTTGGACTCTAGAGAAGCCAGGGCTACCAGGAGCAGGCATCACTGTCCCGTACCAAACTAGGGACATGTGAGGAACTAGTAGGGAGGAGGAAGGCACCCAACATTGATGTCATTCCTCTTATTCAGTAGGTACTCCCCTACCTCCAACTCTGCCAGACAACATGATGGGCCCTGGGGACCCAGGGAGCACCAGGCACCATTCCTGCCCTCAGGGGAGACCCTGTCCTAGGAAAGTCAGTAATGGGTCATGAGTCAGGGCAGGGTAAGGCCCAGGGGCTGTGGACCTGACCACTTTCCCATCTCCCCACCCTGGGAAGTTTCAGGGAAGATTTGCTGGAGGCTGTGGCATGTGTGTCTTGATGAAGCACCATGAATAACTCAGGGTGGCTGGGGGGAGAAGGATAGTCCAGGCAGCTGGAACAGCCCATGTGAGGGCCAGAGTCTGGAGAGACCACGGCCAACTCAGGGATGACGCAGTGTGCAGTGCACCTGGAGTGTGGGGTGTGAGGCAGGGACGGAGTGAGATGAGGCTAAGGAGGTGGGGTGGGCAGCACTGCCAGGGGCCCCTGAGAAATTTAGACTCTCTCCTGAGAGCAAGGAGGCCCCCCTGAAGGGTTAATTGAAGCAGAGGAGGGACTTAATTAGATCTGTGGGTTGGAAGAGCTGGGGTAAGGGGGCATAGATTTGTTGGGAATTGGTTGAGCATATCTCCTAGGCCTCTCTGCCCTCTGAATGGCCCCCCTACTCCACCTTCACAGAATCCCCTTCCGCCCCCCTACCCTGGACGGACTAGTGGCCTTCATTGCTTATTCCTTTATACAGTCCCTTGTTAATGAGCTATTGATTTTTCAAAAGAAAAATGTCCAAAAAGCCACGTTGCATCTTTAGCAAAGTGATTCATGACATGACGATAGGACCTGGGCTGCCCCAAACAAGAGCTCCGGTTATCGAATGCTGAATGCGCTCCTTCGATACGGGTCGATAAACATGCCCACAAAGCGCGTGGAAGCCGTGCTAGCCAATAATACTGCACCCCTTGACTGTAACCCCCAAGTCCCCTGTTGCCAAAGCTGGGGCCACGAGGGGCTCCATATTGGCACAACATGGCACACACGTCCGGGAGGGCTCACCCCAGGGCCGCAGCCTTCTCTCATCTCCTCAGCACAGCCTCGCTGCTTTGCAGATGGGGAGCTGAGCTCCCAAGAGACAGGTGACTTCCCCAAATGCTTGCTACAGCGCCTGGCATGTCTGATTCCAAGCTGCCATGTTTGTTCGGTTTTTGTTTGTTTTTTCTTTTTTTGCCTACTTGGTTGTTCTCAGCCAGGCTGGTCAGTCCCAGAGGCCAGAGCCCATGAGAACAAAGTACAGAGAGACAGGTCAGGGCCATCAAGTATGCTCTGTGGAAGCACAGAGATTTAGCCCAGTGATCATTTACTGAGCTGATAAGGGTCACCTCTGCACAGTAAGGGGACAGGGGAAGGTCAGAAGGAGAGCCCCTCAGCACCTCCAGAATCCCACCGCAGCATCCCACCATAGCCCACTGAGACAGCAGCCCCTGAAGATGGCAGCCTGCATCCAATGGGCTTAGCTGGAACTGGGAACACCTACCATGACTGCTCCAGGCACAGACCAGGGGTGCGGTGACCCTGCCAGGCCTCTGCAGTCCAACAACCCAGCCATCGTGTGTGCTGGGTAGAAATGGCGTCCTCCAGACACCTCTGCTCCTGCCCTTGCTTCCAGGGACCTGGCCAGCTGTGCCAGCTGAGCCTCCAGGACACACCACCTCACTCCCCTTACCACCAGTGTCGAGGGCTGCACAAGAGCCATCTGTATGGTCTCAATCAAAAGGTAGTGGGGTGTTTTTTGTCTCTGGACTTGACCTCCCTCACAATGCCTTAGTTTTAGGAGTGAAGGAAGGAGAGATGCGACTCCTTTCCCCAGAATGAAAGAAAAAGGCAGTATGGTTCACTGGTTATGGTGGCTTTGAAGTCAGCCGACCTGGATTTAAATCTAAACTCTGCTGCTTCCAAGCTGTGCAGCACGGGGAAAACCGTTTAATTTCTCAGAGTATCTGTTTCCTCATCTTTAAAAGGGGGCACCAACAATAACTCTTGTGGGGTCGGCAAATGTGAGGATTAAATGAGACAGTGCAGATAAGTTCTTGGCACAGCACCTGACATATAGCAAGTGCTCACTGAATGCCAGTAAGGATAAAAGTGCTCACGGTGATGATGATGGTGGGGACATCAGGGAACCCTGCCTTTTTGGCTCACCTAGCAGTTGGAGTCCTGGCAGGGAAAAGAAGGCACTCAAGTTCAGTGATTGGAAGGGAGTTTTAAAGAGACTATATGCAAAGTTGTGGGTGGGGCTTAGGAAAAACAAGATGGGCCTAGGGTAGAGGGATACAGCTGACCCCAGAGAACCAGTTGAGAGGGAGCTAAGATCCCTGCCAGCACCTCCCATAGCCTAATCCATCCACAGCCCACCGATGGGGTTTCTCCGGGTCAGCCTTCTGGGCACAGAGCATGGTGGGGAAGAGGGACAGCAGATCTGGGGTACGATCCGGAGATATCCCGCGCCATAGGTGAGAACAGGAGAGGAGACTCCACCATGCGTTCCAGGTTTTCTTAGGCAAGGCGTGCTCATCCATTTGAACTCTCGCTAGGGAAGCCCACCACCCTGTCCTGGGGCTTCTTCTTTGGTGTAGAGGACTGGATCCTTCACAGATGGGGCAAACTTCCACCTTTTCTCCCAAAGACAGTGAGGACAGGATGAAGGACAGGCTGGACGGGCAAATTCACAGAGAGAGCAGCTTAGAGGGTACCCTCCCCAGCTCAAACTCAGCCCAGCCCCTGGGGGAGTAGAGTGTGACCTGGCCCCCAAGGGGTCCGGTGGAGCCATAATTGAAGCAAAAGGCAGAGCCAAAAAGAAAAAAGAAAAACCCAAACCTGTTGCTGTCATTCAGTTTCAACTCATAGCAATCCTATAGGGTAGATTAGAACTGCTCCATAGGGTTTCCAAAGGCTGTAAATCTTTATGGGAGCAGATTTGCCATCTTTCTCCCAAGAAGTGCCTGGTGGGTTCAAACCACCGACCTTTCATTTAGCAGCCAAGCACTTAACCACCATGCCACCAGGAATTCTTAAAGCAGAGACAACCCCCCAAATCTCTCTGCAGAAACTGGGGACCTTAGCATCATAGCAGCCCCTGAAGGTCCTGGCCAGGCAGCCCATTGATTCTCTGCTGTCATCAGAGGAGGGGGCCCTCAGAGAGTCTTCCTCCTTCAGCTAACAAGTCAACACCTGCTGTGTACACTGCTGAGGCTGAGGGGGAGACAGTAGTAGATGGAGGCCAGAAGCCCTCCAGAGGAGCTGTCTCAGTTAACAGATGTCAAAATAAAAACCAAGAAAGGGGTGAGAACTTGCCTAGGTCCCATGCCCTGGGCTCCTGCTTGTTAAATACCAGGAGTGAACTCACAATGTTAAGAGCTGTCACAAAGCAGCAAACACTGTCAGGCATTGCCATGGACAAACGAGCTGTGTTAGTTCAGAGCAGAGGATGAAGGGAATCAAGGAAGGCTTCCTGGATGAAGTGTCTTGAGCTAGACCCTAAGGGTAAATTGGATTTAGGTAGGAGGGCAGGGGCATTTTTGGTGAGGGGGCTACCCAGGGAAAATTGCAGCTGTGGGAGTGGGCCCGTAGGGGAAAAGGGAGAGGGGCTGACTGTCTGGGGTGGAGTGTGAAGACCGGAGTGTTGCATGAGACATTCAGACTCCCCCTGCAGATATTTTACCTCTCTGGCCCATTTCTGCTGGAGAGAACCTGGCAAGTCCAAGGCTGTTTATCAGGGAAAAGAGAAAGCATTTATGGAGCACTTACTGAGTGCCAGGCCCAGTGCTAAGTGCTTCACCTGCATTTCTCATCTGGTCCTCCTGACAGCCCTGTTTTCCTCACTGTACAAGGAAGGGAACTGAAGCTCAGAAAGGGTTAGTATCTTGTTCAAGGTCACACAGCTATGAGCTGCCATTTGCTAAAAAATCACATTGCTTAAGCTTCCCACCTTATCCATCCCTTCCCCTCCCCAGAAACCTGATTCAGGCTCCCAAAAGAGATGCAGAGGGAGTGACGCTGGAAGGCCAAGGGGTGTGGGAGAGCACTAAGAAGTAAGGAAGGCCCTGGGGAAGGGAAGGTCAGGTTTGGGGGCTCTTGGAGACACCTTAGGAGCCCTGGTGGCGTAGTGGTTAAGAGCTTAGCAGCTAACCAAAAGTTGGCAGTTCGAATCTACCAGCCGCTCCTTGGAAGCCCAGTGGGGCAGTTCTACTCTGTCCTATAGGGTCGTTATGAGTCAGAATTGACTGGACGGCAATGGGTTTTCAATGAAGAAGACACCCCCTCCCCGGGACATGTGCACAGGTTAAAAAAAAAAAAAGTTGCCGTGAAGTCAGCTCTGACTCATGATGACCCATGTGTGTGAGAGTAGAACTGTGCTCCATAGGGTTTTCAATGGGTGAGTTTTTGGAATTAGATCACCAGGCCTTTCTTCCTCTGGGTGGACTTGGTCCTCCAACCTTTCAGTTACCAGCCGAGAGTGTTAAACATTTGTACCACCCAGGGACTCCACTGCATGGGTCGTTAGTGCCAACCTAGGCCTGAAGGGTTGCCTCCCCAAAGCCAGGCTTACCGCCCAACAAGCCCTGTGCAAAGCCAGGTGAGGATGCAAGGGCTCAGGCGGCCCCTCCTTCTCCAAGAGCCAGCTGAAGACCCAACCCCAGCAGCCTGCCCCTCCAGAGCAGTGTAACGGCTGCATTTAACCCCTGACCCCCCGCCTAATGATGCTACCTCAAGTGCTCCCTCCTCTTTCTGCATCTGTGGCCAAGGCCTCCACCTCAGGGGAGCAGGCTTACCTATTAGCCTTGAGATTAATCATTACCTGCTTCCCCTCCCACTGGAATCACCCTGAGTCATCAAAGCTTGGAGCCCCTGGGAAGGGGATATTTGGGGAGCAGAATTGGCTCACTTCCCTCGGCAGAAGGAGCTCTATCCGGGTCCTTTCCTGGGTAAGAGGAATGAAGAAGGCATAGTAACCAGTGTTCATATTGCCCTTAAACGGAAAGGCGCTCCAGGCCCGCAGGCTGAGTTGAAGTCCCTCTTGCTGGGGAAGGGAGGAAGGAAGCAGATCTGGGGGGAAGGTTAGGGTAGGTGGGGGAGCGGGTATCCCAGGGGTCCTCGGCCCAGAGAGATGAGCAGCCAGCCAGTGAGGTGGTGGGAGGGCTCCTTCCGGGGGTTGCTGAGTGTGCAGGGCCTGCTAGCACGGAGCCAGACGGCCTGGAACCAGTGTCCAATTGCATTATCTTCTTCGTAGGCAGAAAGGCCACAGGGCTAGGGGCTGCAGCAGCAGGAAGCTCAGTGAGACAGGTTGCTGGGTGAGAGCTCCGAGCCCTGGGGCAGCCCTGGTGAGCAGGCTGGTGGGGAGGAGCTGCCAGCAGGGCTAAGACTACTATGAAGTCAGGTGGCAAGGTGAGGCAAGGCTGCAGCAAGGTGGCTAGAGTGCAAAATTTAAGGAGGCGCTCACTCTTAGGTGCCAATCCTGCACTTGCATGACCCTAACAGTGAGTGCCTCCTTAAGGTTTGCTCCCTGGGCGCCTCTTTGCTGGCTCCCTGTCCCTGCTGCTCCAGCCTCCTGCTCTAAGCAGGCCTAAGCTTAGCCTAAGAGCCTGTCCATGCAAGCTGCATGTTCCACAGGTGACAGTGTTAATCCAGGAGATAAAATGTGGGTTCTCAGCCAGTCCACCCACTGTTGGGAATATCCCTAGCCCCAGAGCCCTGGTAATACAGCTCTTGGCAGGCCTAGAGGGGAGAAAACTAGGAGCGGGACTCCTGCCTACCATCCGCAAATGTCTGGGTGACCTTGGTTGGTCCTTTCAGTTCTAATCAAAGGTGAGACCTCAGTTTTTCTGTCTCTAAACTGGGGAGAACCCTGCCTTCCTCTCTGAAGTGGGCATGGAGGGGAGAAGCTGGGAGACCCTACCAAAGCAATAAGTTCCTACCTCTTACTGCCAGTGTAGGCTTGCGCTTGGGTCCCAAACCAAGGAAGACAGAAAGACCTCCCAACATGTGGCACAAAACAGCTGGCAGAATCATGAGGCAGGCCACAGGGGTCTCCCAAACACCTCCAAACCCCATCCAGCATCCCAAATCCTTTCTTTTCTAGCCCAGGATTCTTGCTTATCCTTCAAGCAAGAGTCCTTCACCTCCCCAAGGAGCAGTCATCACCCCAAATTAAGGGCCAGTCACTCACTCCTCATTCTGCCATCTCCCTGACATAAAAGCACTTAGAACCAGGCTTAGCATATAGTAAGTGCTCAGTAAAAACAACTACCTTTATAATAATTTTTTTGTGGAACTCAGAATTTAACCATAATCTTTGGTTCATAACCCAGTGCCATCATTGACCCACACACGGTCCTCTTTAATCCTTTGTTATTTATTCTCAATAACATAATGAACACCCATTAACTGACCATCCATTCTAAGAAATAGAAGGCTATCTGACATATATACATCTTTGTTCTTTACCCATCTTCCCACTCCCCAAAAGGAAACCATTCTCTTGAATTTGTTTTGTTTATTATTATATTTGTGTTTATTATTATTAAACCAGTGAAAGACTACAGCCCCCAAGAGGTCAGGATGGCTGCAGATCCTTTAACAGAAATGGCTGCTTTACCAACCAGATCGTAACCTGCTCGAGGGTAGTGCCTAGGTCTCCTCCTTTCCAGCAGTGAAGAGTGGTTCGTGAATCTTGGCTGATGGGCTGCTTGAGGTACCAAGAGCAGGAAAGGTGAGGACTAACTGCCATCCAGGAGGCAGGACACGGCTCCAGGAATAGGGAGAAAGGCTTCTGGATCCACCCCACTGCACCCGAATAGGTGTCTGTGTCACTTCTGCCCTGCCCTGTGATGTCACACAATGTTGCCCAGGTGACCCAGCTGAGTGGAAGAGTCCTCTGCTTTCCCAAGCGTGGGCAGAGATAGGGCCACTTGTGCTTTCATCTTGGGGGCATCAGGACTCAATTTCCTGGCCCCCACCCCACTGGCCATGGCCCTGATCCCCCCATAGAACCTCTACCCACAGAACATTTCGCTGCTGAGAAAGCTACAGACCCCTGCCCCACCCCTCCCCCTTTCTTCTCTCCAGCCCCAGAGCTGGTGTATGGCACCCCTGAGATCACACTGACACTCCATACTGCTCGCCACCCCCAAAGACCCCAAGGCACTAAGGGCAGCTCTCTGGGCAGGACTGATGCCCGATCATCCACCAATACCAGGTACTGGTGCCCAAGTCTGTTAAACAAGGCCAAACACTCCTGACTCAGAGAGGATGGGACGGAAAAAGAAAAAGGTGAGGCCTGGGGGCATGGATCACCTACAGGAACTCATCTCTCCTTTGAAGTCCTTTGCTTTGTTTGCTCTTAAATCATGACAAAAGCTTTCCTTCTCTGGGCCTCAGTTTTCACAGCTGTAAAATAAGCAGTAGGTGGTCTCTGGGGCTCTTCCAGGTTAGATGTCCTATACACTTGTGCTAGGTGGGATCTGAAGTGGGGTGGGTGCATGCTGATGCTGACTACACTTACCCGGTTCTTTCTGACCCAGAGAGAAATGCAGTTTGGTCTAGGGCATAGCACCCTCCTCCCTGCTCCCCATCTGGAAATGGAGCTGTGCCCTTTTGTCGCTGAGTCACACAGGGCTGTCCAGAAAGCCCTCTGTGATAGCTCATCATCACCCTCCATGATCTCCCAGGAGACCGCATGCTGCTATCCTGGCAGTTCCGATGCCCGCTGCTGCCACACTTGCCCAGCACTGGCTCTGACCTTCCTGATGTATGAACACCACAACCGCAGAGACTGTGTCTGTTCTGATCACTGCTGTGTCCCCAGCACTCAGAACAGTGCCTGTCACATACCCAAAAATCAAACCAGTCGCCGGCACGTTGATTCTGAGTCACGGCGACCACTTGTGTTTCAGAGTAGAGCTGAGGTCCATAGTGTATTCAGTGGCTATGATCTTTGGGAAGAAATGCCTGGCGATCTACGTACTTGGAGGTAAATCACCAGGCCTTTCTTCTGAGATTCTTCTGGGTGGATTCAGATCACCAACCTTTTGCTTAGTAGCCAAGCGCTCACCCGCTTTCAGCGCCCGGGCTCCACCCAGCGCATAAAACCCATTGCTGTTGAATCCATTCCAGCTCATAGCAACCCTATAGGACAGAGTAGAACCATCCCGTGAGGTTTCCAAGGAGTGGCTGGAGGATTTGAACTGCCAACCTTTTGGTTAGTAGCTGAGCTCTTAACCACTGCACTTCCTGGGCTCCACCTGGCACATAATAGGTGCTTAATAAATAGCTGTGACAGAGGGATAGGGCCCTGTCAGGAGGGGACTAAAATCCCAGTGCAATGACATTCAAACAGTTCAATGTGAGGGTTCCCTTACTTCAGCTAACTGGCACGGCCAAGCCCATACCCTTTACCGTGCCACATGGCCACAGGATAGCAGAGCAAAGCCACAGAAGTCATTGCTACACTAACCAAACAACTAGGGGTGCCTAGACCCCAATGTGGTTTCCATGTTTATTACCCTTGACTTGTCTCCGCTTCCTAGTGTTGTCTGCCTACAGCCCCAACTAAATGTTCCCAATCTTACCCTATTCCACCTTCCCCCTTTGCGCTTCCTTTTGGAATGTCACACACTCAGGGCCAGGCACCAGGTAGCCTGGCCTGCGGGCCCTAAGCTGCCAGCTGGCCCCTGACGCTATTCCCATCTGCCCACCCAACCTGGATTTCAAGGTCTAGGGCCCTGAGGAGGAGGCAGATTGGTTTGATTTGATTCCTAGCACTGGGAAACATTTTCAGTAGCTGGGTAGAATCTCCTACCAGGACGTTCATAATGTGTACATGGCATTATAGATTAGTATTTCTTCTTTTGTGAATCCTCGTGTTATTAGTTGCTGATGAGTCAATTCCATCTCACGGTGACCCCACACGTGTAGAGCAGAACTATGGAGAACTGCTCCTTAGGGTTTTCAAGGCTGTGACCTTTTGGAAGGAGATTGCCAGGCCTGTCTTCTGAAGTGCCTTGGGGTGGGTTCAAGCCATCAGCCTTAGTTGAGCACTTAACATTTGCACCTGGTGACATTTATAGATTTTAGTCCTCTTCATGTATTAGAAATATTAATCCTTTGATATATATAGCAAATATCTTTTCCAGTTCCCCCCACCTTTGGTATTACAGTGAATTTCAGACCGTTATAGAAGTTGGTATGGATTTTTTAATGCAACCGACTCTATCAATCCTTTATGATTTTTGACTTATGTGTCATCTTTTGAGAAGCCTCTCCTACTCCAAATACCACAGCTTCTATCGCTACTGCCAAAAGGACCGTGAACTTCGGTAGGAGCCCAAGTGGGCACACGTCATGACCCAGGGACCTCCCCACATGCAAAGAACCAGAGTTAGGGTAGAGATGATGTCTTAGGCTGGGTTCTCTAGAAAAGCAAAACCAGTGGAGCATATAGATAGATAAGTAGATAGATAGGGAGAAAGAAAGGGAGAGAGAAGGGTTTGTCTCAAGGAAATGGCTCACGTAGTTGTGGAGGCTGGCAAGTCCCAAATCTGTGGGTCAGGTGTCAAGCCGGAGGCTTCTCCTGACTCAAGTGGTTGCAGGGGCTGATGAATCCAAAATCGGCAGATCATATGGCAGGCAGCTGGCCCATGGGGCTGCAGAAGCTGGCAAATCCCAATATTAGCAGCTCAGATGGCAGGCTGCTGGCCCAAGTCCCAAGAACCTGAGGTCAGATGATGACGAGCCAGATGCAGGATCTGGAGCAAAGCAGAGCCTTGCCAGAGCATCGGTGTATTGGTCATACCCCCAAGAAAACCCCTCTCATCAGATTCTTGAGTAAGGGTGGGACTCACCACACACCTTAGGTTAGGATTCACAACACATAAAATGGAGGATAATTATATAATATCACAAAATGGAGGATAATTACATCAAATCGAAAGATGGAGGATAATTACAATCATGGTCTAGCCAAGTTGACACATAACATTAGCCATCACAGATGGCAATAAGGAGCCCTGCTGGTGCTCAGCTGCTAACCAAAAGGTTGGTGGTTCAAACCCATCCGCTGGTTCTGCAGGACAAAGATATGGGCATCTGCTCCTGTGACGATTACAGCCTAGAAAACCCTATGGGCAGCTCCACTCTGTCACGTGGGGTTGCTATGAGTCAAAATCCACTAGGCGGCACCTAGCAGCAAAAATTCCAGTTCTAGCTCTAACCGCATTAGCTAAGCTGTGTGCTCTGGGGCAAGAGGTGTACTTGGATTCTGTTCCCTTACCTGTAAAAGGCCCACGGGAAGGTCGTAGTGAATGTAAAGCTCAGGGCTCAGTGTGCATTCCCCTTCTAACTATAAATATGGTAACTCCCAGGCAAGTTCAGATGCTGGAACTAGAGGGAATGTGGGGACCATTTTTAGCTCAAAGCCCTGAAACAGACCCACTGTTCAAATGATGATCAGAGGCAGCCAAACCCTCTGCCCCCAGCCCAGTGCCCCGTCCTCTGCCCCTGACAGAGCTTCTCCGAGTGTGGCTTTCAGGTGAAGCCGCCTGGAGGGTGGGACTGGGCTTCTTTGCCTCTCACGGCCTCCTGGATTGCTGGGGGGCAGAGGGATGGCAAGAAGGGGGGACGTGGGGGATGGAGAAGCCTGTCTCCTTACACCCCTTTCCCCATCAGAACCAGTTAAGCCTCTGCCCAAAGGAGCTGAATCTCATTGGCCATTAACCCTCTCACTGCTGGGTCTACTCTCCCACTCCCCACATCCAAAAATGCCCTGTGTGACAGACTGTCCAGGATCCCCCTGGACATCTGCTGGCTAATCCTGGCTTCTCGGGGGCTGGGCAGCCAGTGAGGAGAGTAAGGCATTGGAACGAGCGTCTTGTGAACCTGCCCACATGCCAGGTCCTGGTGGTGTAGTTGAGAGTGCTGTGCTTTGGGATCAGGCAGCATTCAGTACCCATACCCAGCCCTGAACCCACTGGCTGTGAGGCTTCAGGTGGATGAACCAGCCAGAGCCCCACCAGGAAAAGTTAGCTACTGATTTCTGTCCCCTAGCTATGAGTCAGAATCCCCTAGATGGCAATGGGTTTTGGTTTTCTGTTTTTTTCCTCAGTAGTATTGGTGAATCCCTGGGTAGTACAAACAAAATGGTTAAGCGCTTGACTATTAGCTGAAAGTTGGCAGTTCAAACCCTCCCAGAGGTACCTCAGAAGACAGGCCTGGCAATCTGCTTCTGAAAGATCACAGCCTTGAAAACCCTATGGAGCCGCTGTACTCTCCATACATGGGGCACACATGGGGTGGCCAAGAGTCGGAGTTGACTCGACAGCATATCTAACAACAACAACAATAGCAGTGTTGGGTGGTTAACGAGTATGCCTGAAAATCCCATATAAGCACCCAGCTCTACTCCTGGCCCAGAGGAGACAGTCAGCAGGAGTGAATTCCCTTCCCGGTGTTCATAGCACCCCACAGATCACCCACAGCTCACTCCCCTCCACATGACCTCGGCCTATGCACCTTCTTTCCACTGATAAATTCCTCCAGTGCACCCAGGCACTGGGGACACCCATTGGTCCTGCCACAGGTATATATATCTCTGGGGGATTCCGTTTCAGACAGGGGAAGGAAAGAGGTTGGAAGGCCTGGCCTACTACCTTTCCCCATCCGGGCCTCATACTTGGCCCTGGTCCTGGGCTCAGCCTGCCCAGCAAGCACATGCCTGCAAGCCTCACCAGGAGGCGCCGGCCTGGCAGCTGGCTTCATGCCCACAAGTGAAACCGGAGCCTTTCTCGGCAAACCCTCTGCAGGCCTTATTTCCTGGAAGGTTGTACCTGAGGGTGAGGCACAGGGGATATAGCACAGGAGGGGGCACAACTCCTGGTTTTGCCATGCTGGGTTCATACTTCTGTGGCCCTAGGGAGCTCATGACAGGCCCTGAGCCCTCACAGCAACAAGGGGGCCAGGGCTGCCATCCTAGGGAGCTCCTGGGAATCTGGGAATAAGAGGGACATTAGTCACCTCTCCTGGCTGCACTGGAGGAATCTCAGACATGCCAACTACCCAAACCAAAAACCCGTTGCTGTCGAGTCAATTCTGACTCATAGCACCCCTATAGGACGGAGTAGAAGTACCCCATGGAGTTTCCAAGGAGCGGCTAGTGGATTTGAACTGCTGACCTTTTTGCTAGCAGCCGTAGCTCTTAAGCACTGTGCACCAGGAAGACCAAATACTGAGGCTCACAGAGGTAGCACAGAGTTGGGGGCAGATCTGGGCTAACATCTAGGCCTCTTGCCCTCCCCAGGCTGCTAGCCTCACTCCTATACCACTAAATCAGGAAAGCAAACCTGCTGGGGAGGGTTTGTTGGGGGAGGGGTTGGTTGGAGGAATGGGGTGAGGGTAGAACACTGGGAAAAAAGTAATCTGACCTATGAGGGGAGGAAGTGGTCCCTGAAGTTGCTCCTGCTCCCCACCCCTTTCCCGCCCTTGCACGGAAATGGGGGAAGGGAGGGAAGGGTGGCTCTCATTAACACCTCTGCAGATGATGACACCTCTGCTGGGTCCTGAGGGAGGGGGAGGGAGCGCCTCCCTCAGTCAGAGGAAGGAGAGGGTCTTCTCAGTGGTGCCGGCACTTCTGGGGGAGGGGCTTCCTCACCTCCCAATTAGTCATCTTGTTAGGCAGGGGCCACGGAATGGGGGACAGAATCTGGGGGAAGAACACTGGGAGCCAGAGCAGCTAGGCAAAGGGAGCTTGGTGTGTGTGAGCTCAAGGCCAGTGTGACTGGAGCGGAGTGGGCAAGGAGGTGCATGGATGAGATGAGGTGGTTCGCCTGGCCAGGTTGCATATGGCCTTACGGGCCATTGTACAGTAAAACAGGGACCACGGCAAGATTTTGAGCAGAGGAGTGACTGGTCTGACTTAAGTTTTGAAAAGATTACTCCAGCTGCTGTGTGGGGTGGGGTAAGGGGGAGGGAGGGCAAGAAAGGAAACAGGGAAAGCAATCAGGAGGCCAGGACAGAAAGCTAGGGGTCTTGGACCAGGGGTGGCTGTGGAGATGGCAAGAAATGGAGATTCTAGATATGGCTTGAAGGTGGAGCTGACAGGACGTGCTGACAGATTAGATATGGGATGTGAGGGGGAGAGAGAGAGAGACAGAGAAGTCAAGGAGGACTCCAAGTCTGCAGCTTGAACAACTAGAAGAATGGAGCGGCCATTGACTAAGACATAGAGAAAGGGAGAAGTCAAGAGTTGGGCTTCAGCTAGTTACCTCCCAAGGGAGCTGCCGAGGGGGCATCCAGAGTAGCATGGAGTTCATATATGTGGTCACCCCACACCATGGTTGGGAGAATTGAAGTAATGTCCACAAAAGCCCTCAGGGCTGAGTGGGTTCAAGTCTTTGGTCTTTCCCTTTTACCTCTGCCCTGATGGCTTCCAGGAGCCAGAAGGGGCTGCACGGAGTCCAGCTCAGGGTGGGGGGCTGACAGTGTGTAGAGAACCTTGGCAGGTTCCAGACAGGCTGGTCCACCCCTCACTGCCCAGTTGGGGAAATCAACCCTCAGAGTGTGAGGGATCACATGGGCAGAGCTGGTTTAAACCCAAGTCTCCAGACAGTCAGTGCTCCTCAGGAGCTGGTCAGACTGAGCAGGGACCCAGCCTTCCACTGGTGCCACCAGGGCCAAGCCCTCACAGGGACCTAGGCCCCTACTTTTCTTTGGGTCCCACTCTTCCCCTCTGTGTAATAGGACATCGTTCTCAAGGGTCTCCTTGGGCCCTTCCCACTCTGAAGACATCCCCACCTGACTAGGGCCTGACCTGGAATGCTGAGTCTGATAGGCTAGGCTCTCCAGATAAAAGGGTCAGTCCCCAGTGGCCCTCTCAGGGCCCCCTCTCTGACCTGAGAAGGTCTACTGCTCCTTTCCCAGGGCTGGCAGTGCTAGAGTTATTCCCCAGAAACCCCCTTCTGCACCCCACATCCCCAGCTCTGCACCTTCCCTTAATCCCCACTGTATCCAAAGTCAAACTGAGCCTCCTTGGGCCTGAGAAATCCCCTTGCTTCCTACTTTGCTGAGTTGGCTCACAGTGTTCTGTTTTCTGGCTTATCCTCCCTGGCTCTGTTCTTGTGGCATCTCTCTACCTTCAAGGTCTGGTCTTCCCAGAAGCCTTCCCTGACAGTCCCAGCTGGCTATGGCCTCTGTCTCCTCTCAGCAGCTTTTATCACCATGGTATTTCAGGCTGTGAATCCACAGCTGTTGAGCCCCTGCATGCGTGTCTGTTTGGGACAACTGGCCTAAGACTCGAGTCCTCTGCATGGCCAGTCACCTCGCCTTCCTTGCTGGCCCACACAGCACCCTAGGTGGATGCTGGATGTGGCATCTGGGACTGACACATTCATTAACCTCCATTAATGCATTGAGTGACCCCATGGATGCTGGTAAGCTTTGTAAACTATAAAGTGCTGTACACAGGTGGGACCTGAGGTGACAGGTGGACTGAAGTGAGGTGACAGGATATATTGAAGATGGCCAGTTGCTAGGACCTCAAAAGCAGGTGGTATTTCAGAATTTCAGGCCAGGGTACCTGCAAAAGCAAAGGCTTGGAGGTAGGAATGGGCTTGAAAGGTGAGGTGGTCTGGTCTTAAGGAGAAGGAGGCCAGGTGGGGAGTGGTGGCATTTCTGCTCCTATAGCCTGTTCTCATCCTGGCAGGGTTGTAGAGGAAAGCAGCAAGAGGGAGGCATGGCAAATGCTTGAGCTGGGGAGTGATAGAGAAGACAGTATTCTAGACTGACCAAGATGGCTACAGCCACGAGAGGTGGCCCGGAGGGGGACAGGCTGGAGGTAAGAAGACCCATAGGGAAGAGGCTGCTGCCTCATTCTGCAGGAGGTGATGGGTCCAGGACTTGGAGTAAGGTCAGGGAGGGATAGAGATATGGGGTGAGGGGCAGAGGTAGGGAGAAGACAAGGTCAAAGGGAACTGCTGCTGCAATTCCAGACTGGGTGGGGGGTGACTTGGGGAGACAGCCACTGGAGGGGAGTGGAGGCCATAGGGTGGCAGGTAACAGAGGTGGCCACACCAGAAGAGGCCACTCAGCCCTGGTTCTCTCCACAGGACTCCGAGGACCCACAGGAGCCCCTGGACACCTCTCAGAACATGGAGTCTGCCATCAGCCACCTGTCCCCCTCTAATAAGGAGACCATGGTGGTCACTCTCCATGGAGCTATCAACCTACCCACCTGCAAGGATGGCTCAGAGCCATGGCCCTATGTGATAGTGTAAGTACTGGTGACAGCAGGGGCAGGGCAAGGCTGTGACAGAGAGCAGGTATGGATATTTGGAATAAGAGCACACAAAGGTTTAGGGCTGGGACTAGGATACCAGGGGGGAATCACACAGGGGCTGTGGGCTCTGCAAATGGGAGGCTGCTTCATTCTCCCAGTCCCCCTTCTGCTGTATGTGGCCTTCAGGCTGGAGAAGTGAAGGTACCAAGAGATCCAGAGAGCTGCTCCTTGATCCCACAACCAACTGATCTCAGCTTGGCCACAACTCTGACATCGGGGGGAGGGCAGAGCCCTTGTATGAAGAGGCCCACACTTAGCTCAGTGAGGGATGATGGTCACAGGAAGGAGAAGGCTGGGGCAATTACCATGCTCAACCCTGGGGTAGGGGCCTTATAGTCATCCTCCTCCTTGACCCCCCCATCACATCCCCAGCAGTAGGGGCTTCATTAGTTCTGTCTTTTGATGCACCTTCCTCACCAACCTCCACTCCCAGCTGCTGTCTGGGGTACACACTTCTC
Organism: Loxodonta africana; assembly: GCF_030014295.1. Taxonomy (NCBI): domain Eukaryota; kingdom Metazoa; phylum Chordata; class Mammalia; order Proboscidea; family Elephantidae; genus Loxodonta; species Loxodonta africana. Next base: position 41,730,367 of record NC_087354.1, on the reverse strand, counting down.
ACAGCCTGGTGTCCAAGGCCTATCTGCTGCCCACCTCATAGGCCTTACATCTTCCAGAAGAGCATCTAGACAGCACAGTCTCCATCCAGCCATTCCCTGATATGGATGTTGGACATTTGCTCGTCTTTATTATAAAGCACTATGCAATAGGCCCCTTGTGGTCCCTCAACTCCTTCCACAAACATTCCGGAGCCACCACTGCCTCCCACCAAACTACCCACACCTCCAACCCAAAAACCCATTGCCATTGAGCTCATAGTGACCCTGTAGGACAGAAGAGAACTGCCCCATAGAGTTTCCAAGGAGCGGCTGGTAGATTCAAACTGCCAACATTTTGGTTAGCAGCCAAGTCTCCCCCACCAATCCCAGCACCATTCAGTTCCTCCCTGCAGGCTTTTGCCCATAGCTTCCTTTCCAGAACTACCTGCCCAAGCCCCCTCACCTCCACCTGCTGAAATCCCGACTTCAAAGCCTTGCTCATGAGGCATCCTCCTCCAGGCAGCCACCAGAGCTGCCTGCCCTCTCCCTCCTCTGGAACCCCACAGCAGAAACGCTGGTCTGACCTACTTTATATAAACAAAGTTTATGTGCACCTGCCAGATGGTTGCTCCCCGAGGGCAGGACCTGGGGCTCTTCCTCTGTCCCTCAGATTGGACTCACCAAGGACAGAACCTGGGTGTCCTCTTCCATTTCCCCAACAATGCACCCAGCATAGGCCTGAGCACAAACGTAAGGGTCCGGAGAGTGACTGAGGCAAACACCCAGTTACTATAGCAACACCCCCCCCCCCACCCGCCCCAGGGTGAAAGGGGAATGAAACCATGCTGGAGACCAACAGGTGAAGCACTTGCTTGCCTCAAAAGGGGCGTCTCCACCAGCCCGGCTCCTCGGCCCTCCCCACCCCCAACTCCATTTCCGTGGCGGCGGAAGGACAGGTGGCGGAGAGCAGTCTTGGCAGGGAGGTTGGTTTCTAGCTGGGAGCTCGCCTTCTCCCCTCAGCCATTTCCATAAACCAATTATCGCCGATCATCTCGGGAGATGGAGGCGCTGCCTATCACCAATCCTTCCGGGGCGGCGGGGCGGGGAGATGGGCGGCCGCTGAGCTGCTCTGCAGGCGCCGCGACCCGCGCTCTCACCCCGTTGCCATGGGAACGCGCGGCGGGAGCCCAGCCGGCCGAGCCTGGGTGGGGAGTGTGGCGGGCTGGACACGCCCGAGACCGCCTGGACCCTCCCAGAGGCTGCGGCGCGTAGGGCGGAGAGAGGCGGAGCTGTGGGCCCAGTGGGGGATGGGGAGCGCATCCCCACACCCATCCCCACCCAGGGAGGGGGCAGGGAGCCGGCCTGCTGGAAGTGGTGCTAATCAGATGCAAATGAAGGGAGAAGGGAGGGCTTCCGGGAATGGAGGCCCAGCTGTCAGGATCTGATGGGGGGCTTTCCGTGCTAGCCCTCAGCCCCAGACAGGAACCCCAGAGGGCTCCTTTAGAGGCCCTAAACCCTGGAAAGAATATGATGGTCGTGGACGTCTAATTCGGAAGATACAGAAACAAAGCATAAAATAAGAAAGTCAGCAAAGTTTTATTTTTCCCGTGACGAATACTTTTATGCTTTAAAAATAATAACAATAAGATATGTGTATATATATATATAACATATATAAATATATGTATAACATATATAAATATATATACATATATGTGCATATATATAATGTGTCATTCTTTCAAAACTTTTTTCTCATCTTTTTCTTGTCCCTGTTATTCCGGTGCCCTAAGCTTTTTTTTTTTTAATCGCCCCAGCTTAGTTTCCTGCTCTGCAAAGTGGTCCCTGCCATCGCACTTTGTCTCACCTCAGATGGGGGTGTTCAGGGGGCTTTGGATCCCGTCTTAGCCTGGCTCTGCCCTCCTAGCTGGACTTGTTGCCCACCGCGGGGCAGACCCAGGGCAGGTGGGGGTAGAGGCTCCGCACTGAATGTGCTTCATTAGTGGGGAGTGGACCCCATTTGGGGGCAGCTGAAGAGTCAGGCCCAAAGATGAGACCTCCCTTGCTTGGGGTGTGGCCACTTCACCCCTTATACAGGCCATCAACCTTGAATCATTCTAGTGAAAATTTGTGTCCTCCTGTTCCTGACTATTCCAGACCAACAGTGGACTTGTTGCTTCACTGGGCAACAGGAGACACCTGCTCACCTTGTGCTTCTGCCTCACTCCATCTAAGGTATTTGTCTGGCTTCCACTCCGACACCACTTCTCCACTAAACAGCTTTCTCTAAAGTCACTAGAGAGCGCCATGTCTGACCCTATGTCCAACAGGCATCTCATCTTGCATGGCCTCTCAGTGATACCAGTCCCCCATGATCACTCTATTTGAAGCCCTGCTCTTGGCTTCCAAGATACCCCCCTCTCTTCTTTCCCTCTGTGGCCTCTTTGTGTCTTCCACCTAGCGCTAAATGTTGGCCTGTCTCAGGTTTTGACCCTAGGTTGCTCTTCTTTCTCTATGCTGTCTTCCCAGGTGATTTCATCCACATCCTGGCATAAGGAATCACATTCTTTCACACCCATCCAACCCATGACCAAGTCTTGTCTGTTTAGCCTCCTGTCTCTAGGATCTGGTTACTTCTCCCCACCAGCTCCACCACTCAGGCTACTGCACCATTCTTTCAATTGCTCCTGTACCCCCTCCAATCACATCCTTCAAAGGCTGAACCCTTTGAACCCTCCAATGGTTTCCCATTGCTCCCAGGGTCAAGAGGATTCCAGGCCCAGCATGGTTGGGTTTTGGTCGGCCTCTCCAGCAACTCAGCAACATACCTCCATCTCCCTCTCTGCTCCAGCCACACTGGACATCTCTCAGTTCTCTGAGCAGTTACTGTTCCCTCCCATCAAGGGCCTTTGCACACTGCCTTCCCCAGAATATTCTCCTTTCTCCTCTTTGGATCTCAGCCCATTCATCACCTTCTCAAGGAGCTCCCAGAGCAGGCCAAACCTGTCCCCCATATGTGCTTTCATGGGGCTCTGTACTTCTCCAGGGTCGAGGCTGCAGTTCCACATGTGTTTAGGTGCTTTTATGTGATTTTTGTTTTACTCTTTGTCAATGCCCCCCCCCCCCCCCGCAGTGTGCCCCACTAATTCCCTGAGAGCAACCACCAGGTCTGTTTTACTCACCACTATGTCCCTTTTAGTAAATGCAGTATCTGGACCATAGAATGCTGTCAATAAATAATTGTTGAATGGATGAATGAACAGATAAATTAATGAATGAATCTGGCCCTGCTACAAGCTTGTTGTGTGACTTTGGGAGTTACTTTACCTCTCAGTGCCTGAATACCTTGGATGAGAATCTGTCTCATAGGGCTATAGTGATGGTGGAGCCAGAGAGTGGGAGATGCTGATAGGCCTAAAGATCCACCTGGGAGTTAAGAGGTATATATAGCAGCGCTCACAGTGGGCACTTGAGACCTATCAGAAGAAAGCTACAATGCAATGGAAAGAAGACAGACTGGAATTGGGATGTCCCAGAGTCTGGCCTACTGCCCCTGACTCCCTGAGTGACCTCAGGCCAGTCCCTGTCCATCTCTGAGCCTCAATCTTCCCATGGCCAGGATGTAAGGTTTGGGCTCAAAGCTGTCCCAGGCCTGTCCCCATCTGATAGTCTGCAGCCAGCTGCCTGGGTGGTTTGTTCTCTGGCCTGAGAAACAGTCTCAGTTCTTTAGAGGCAACAAGAGCCCCAGCTGTCCAGCCCTGAGACAGGTTCCACTCCCAGGTCTTCTGGGCAAGGGGCCAGGCCCAGGGTCTCCCTGACTGGCCTGGGCCTGGCTCAAGGCCCTGGGGCCTGAGCAGTGCCTGGCACCTGTCTCCCAGCCTGGCACAGAGAGACCTGCCAGTCAGAGCACAGCAGGGACCAGGAAGGCAGTGGCACTGACAGGTGGGGGAGCTCCAGCAGGCAGGGGGAGGAGTAGGGAAGGGGCCAGCCAGGAGATATAGCCCATGGGGTTCTGACCCTTGGCCAAAGGCTGGGTAACTGGATTGCCAGGGCTGGCAGCTGCTCCTCTGGCTGCCTGTTGCCCAGAGCTAGGGTGTGGAGACAGAGCTGGTACTGGGAGGGAAAGGCTCTGCTTCCTCTGTGCACATGGGGCAGGCTTGGCTCAGGCCAAAGGAGAAGGAGGGGAACCGATCAAGGCCAGTTAGTCCTGCTCAGGGAAACTTTGGTCATCCTGGATTAGCCTGAGCCCTGACCCTGGGTCCAGGCTGAGCCCTGACCCTGGCACTCTGAGCCCTGACTTTGATCACATGCTGAGCCCTGACCTTGGTCACAAGCAGCCCTGATCCTGGTCATAGACTGAGCCCTCCCTGACCCTGGTCATAGACTGAGCCCTGTTACTGGTCATTAATTGGTAAAGGTATTGAAAGTAGGACAATTATCCGAGGTAAGAGAGAGAGGGTAAAAGAAGGTTGTTTTTATTAAGTACCTACCATGTAGCTGGCAAATGTGCTAGGAGTATGTGTGTGTGTTTCATATAATTTAATCGTCACCCAATCTTGTGCTCTAGGTATAATATTATCCTCATAGATGAGGTTACTGAGGCTGAGAGCATTTCCATGACTTGCCCAAGGTCACAGAACTAGGGAGGACCCAACTACAATCCAGGATCTAGGATTCCAAAATCCGAAAGCTCTTTCCATCTCATTCCCTGTCTTAATCTTTCATGCAGTGATGCATGTAACCAATCTAGAGGCCCCTCCTGGGATCTGAACTTCCCACCTCCTCCCTTGTCTGGCTATGGGCTTCGGCCAAGGGTCCCAGAGGACAGGGATCCAGGCCAAGTGGGTGGATACCCAGCATGACTCACTGTGGGCTTGTCTCAGCAGCCAGAGGGTTGGGCTCAGCAAAAATAACAATAACAATTACAGTGACCTTGACTGTGATCATAGGAACAACGGTACCAGGAATAAAGGGCCCCAGTTACTGCTATGTTTCACTCTGAGATCTGTTCTCTCCCTACCCTGGCTCACTCACAACAGCCCTGGGAGGTAGGCTCTGCTGTCCCAATGTTATAGGCAGGGAGGCCAAGGCCCAGGGGAGCGAAGGGACTTGTCTGAGATCACATGGCTGGGCAGATGAAGATGACTGTCCCCGTCTGGCTCTAGCAGAGGCCAAGGCTCCGGGATGCCCATGGGAAAAGGCATGAGGTCAGGGAGCAGGCTCTGGAGGGGGCCTGATCTTCCACCCACACCTGCTCCAAATGACGTAGGTCTCTCAAGGCTGAGCCTCGGAATTTTTATTCAGTGAGAACCTCCCTGTATCCCACAGCTGTGAATACAGCTGGCGACGGTGGTTAAAAGGAGGGTTGGCCTGGGACCCCCGGCCAGACTGCAGCCACAAGGATTCTTTCCAGATGTTCCCCATTGCCCCACCCAAGGCCTCTGAGGGCTTCTCATGCCTGAGACACTTATTCAGACCCCAAAAGAATGAGTTGTCCCTCAGCGACATTGGAATCCTGAAACACCCCAAGAGAGCAATGCTTTTCCAAGAGAAGCAAGTGCTAGTGGGGAGATTCCAGGCAATGAGGCAGGCCGAGACCTCCTGGTCCTCATCACATTACTCACGGGCTGTCTCCTCCGCTTAGTTCTGAGCATGGGCAGTGTGCTAGCGGGGCTTCTCCCTCCCTGGGCATTCTTGGTCCTCCCTCCAGTCTGGCTTCCCTCTGCCCTTGCCTGGCCCCCATGGGCTTCAGGGTCAGAGGCCACGTGGCCTAGTGCAAAGCGAGGGAGACCATTGAACAGGGAGCTGGGAGCCTGGGTTCCAAGTCAGCTCCTCCTGCCCTTGTGTTCTCCCCATTTCTGTCGCCAACCCCCAACAAACACACATGCACGCACGCACACACACACACACACACACACGCAGAGTAAACTTTCATCAGAAGGATCTATACCAGAGACGGCAAAGCCAGTGCCTTTAGGGCCCAAGCAGGTTGTATAAATCCTGAAGCCAGCAGAGTACATGATACAATAGAGAGTAGAAGCAACTGTGACAAACTGGAGAGCTCACAGCTCCCTTCTGAGGTTGGGAAGTTCACCATTATATCTGGCCCAAATCCCTCTTGCTGTAAGCCCAGAACCATGAGGAAGAGGATACCCAGAAGTGGATGTTCAGAGTGAATTATTAAGGGCCCCAAGTCATGGCAAGACCTGCCCAGGGTTGTCTCACCCCTGCCTGTAACTTTTCAAGGAGATTGCTATTCCAGCCCCATGGTATCGTGATGTTGATTGTCAGGTGGGCCCTCCTCCCTCTGCCTAAAAAGATGGCTCTCAGGGACCCTCACCAAGGCCACAGGAGACACTAGAAAGATTGGTAGATGGGCTGGAGAGGGGCCCTGCACCATCTCTAGCCTCAAACAGAGGGGGAAAAAAATCTCCGGAAAAAAAGGAAATTCCCTTTCCAGGAAAGATGAGAGGGTGCCACAATGCCCAACGGACCCAGCATGAGTCTGACTTTGCACCAGTCCCAAAACTCTGTGGCGATGGTTTCCTCCTGGGCCATGTGGGAAAAATATAGGCCCTGCTCTGCCCACCTCATTGAGCCTCTCTGGGGACCGGTAGTGCATGTGGCCACAAGGGGCTCCCTTTAAAGCAGGAGGGCTATTTCAGTTGAAGTGTGAGAGGAGGGGAGATTCTTCACTTTGTCAAAGTACACATCTCAGAGTTCCTTGGAATTTGCCATTTCTTCTTTCCAGAGCAGCCTACTTCCTGAGGGAGGTGCAGGGGGAAAAGCCGGGCCTGCGGATGGGGAATTGGCTGGCCTCCAGTTTGCACCGCCCCCTTGCTCCAGAATCAGTTACTCTGTACAGCGAGGCCCACCTGTAGTGCTGTAGAGCCATCAGCAATTAGCGATGCTTCATTACAGCCCAATTAATAAATGAAACCCAGGATGAGAGCCCATCACCTAGCCTCGAGAAACAGCCCTGCTCATGCCTCAAGTGGCAGCCTCCTGGGAGCGCAAAACCCACCAAGACCAGCTGCCCAGCCTTCAGCACGGGGTGGGGGTGGGGGGCATGGGGGAGGGGGCAGGTGTGACGTGGGGGGCTTTGTTGATGAGCTGTTGGAGGAGAAGTGGGAGAGGGGAGAGAAGGGAGCTTCAGACCAGATACTCCCTGTCTCAGGAGAGGGAACCCAGCCCCATCACAGCCCCTTTGAGCAGAGGCCTGAGGCTCAGCCAGCACTTGCCCAGGTCAGGACCCTGGTTGCAAGTTCTTGCCCAGCAATCCCAGGGGAGCTTGGCCAAGGCCAGAGACAAGAGGGCCAGGGCTTTTTCCTCCTGCCCATCTGGCCCCAGAGGGCACTGCCCATGAGCAGGGAGAGAAAGGGGCTGCAGAGGGAACAGGAGGTGGGGGTGGGAGACCACAAGCCCTGCCTCACCTCTCTGGCTACCCTGCCCATGCTCTTGACCTACTCAACCAGGATCAGGCAGACAGCCTTTCCCTGTCACCTGCCTGTGAGCCAGTTCAAGTCCCCCTCCAACCCTCGGGCTCTATCCTGCATTGGGAAGGTTCTCCTCTTTCTCCATCTAAGCAAGCCCTGTTTCCCTAGGAGACCTTCCCTCACCAGTCCAGCCCAGGGAGGGTCAGAAATATACAATCCAGCCTTTGACCACCTGTCTTCAGAAGCCAAGCCTCCCACTCCTGTCCCTGTTGCAAGGGGCTGGGCTCCTGGGTGGTACCTTCCAGGGATGGAGGTAGGCCTGTGGCTCAGGAGTCTGGCTGCCTCATGGACATCTGGGGGGTGGAGGAAGCTGGCCTCCCTGACTCAGAGGCTGGCATGCAGGATGCAGGTAAAGGGGACTTGCCGTGCTTTCTCAGGACAGAATGAGGCCCAGTCATGGCATACCTGGCCCTTGGTGCAGGCAGGAGGGCATTTCAGAGAGGAGGGGTAGAGAGTGGGGCGTGGCTCCTGTGCTCAGCTCTCTCCCGCTCTTCCTCAATGCCCTGTGCTTTTCTGTGCAGCTCACCTGGGCTCACAGCAGCAGCTCCTGGGAACCAGAAAACGCATTTGCTCTTAGTCTTGACCTCCAAAAAGGAAAGCAAAGGCCTTTGAGTTTTCTTCCTCCCACTCACAGCTGCAGCTGGGCCTGGCCCTCACCCTCTGTTACGGATGCCTGGGTGAGGCCTGAAATTTATCAAACACACATATCCCTGTTTAATATCTTAGCAGGTAGGGAGAGGACATTTTCTAGCAGTCTGGGGCCCAGGCCTGCTGCCCTGTGCCTCTGAATCCTAGTTGCATCCTGGCATGACTGCCTGGCCATGGCTGGATTAAATCGGAGCCCGAAGACAGCAGACACCATTGTCAGCGACTCCTGGAGCTGGGTAATGGAGCTAGAGCAGGGCTTTTGGGGACACGGTGGGAGGGGCAGGCCCTGGAGAGCCCCCCTGGACTCTGAAACTGTGCCAGAAACCCTGCACTCTATCAGGGGCCTCACCCTCCCACGTGCTCAGCCACATATTGGGGGCTGGGAGCAGGGGTGAGCTGGTCTCCTTCCCGTATTCTGTGAGGACTCCCAGGCCCCTCTTGCTCTCTGGTTTCTAGAATAGCATCAAGGCCCAGAGGAATCAGCTGCGCCAGGAAATGCCATTACCCTGACAGCCTTCCTCTACCTGCTAAAAGCCTCTTCCTTCCCCAGAGGCCTCACCACCTCCCAAGTTATTTCATCTCCACTCACCTAGCCCCAACCTCCCTGGAATATGTGTGGGAGGGAGGGGAATGGCTGGCTTAACTCTTTCTATTCAGAGGAAGTCAACACCAATGAGACTTCCTTGCTGCCTCATCCTGCCCCATCTCTCTGTGCCCAGTGCGCAAGTTCTATGTCAAGCTTGATGTTTGGGGTGTAGAAGGACTCCCTTCTTAGACACCTGCCTGAAACCCCACCCTAGTGGGTCACACCATCCTGCTTCCCTGGCCTCTGTTGAGTGCAGCCCCTGAGAGGGTGAGGCTGGAAGCCTGGTCCTGCATTAACATTGCGTAGGGAGCAGCGGTTAAGAGTTACAGCTGCTAACCAAAAGGTTGGCAGTTTGAATCCACCAGCAGCTCCTTGGAAACCCTGTGGGGTAGTTCCACTGTGCCCCATAGGGTCACTATGAGTCAGGATTGACTCAAAAGTAATGGGTAGTGGTGGTGTCAATCGATTACGACTCACAGCGACACTATAGGACAAAGTACAGCAGCTGGTGGATTCGAACTGCTGACCTTTTGGTTAGCAGCCAAGCTCTTAACCACTGCGCCACCAGGGCTCTGCATAAGAGGTCCCAGTTCATGTTATTTTCTCATTTGTGATACAAAAAAGGGGCCTCCCTGAGAAGAGGAGGATGCAACAGGTTTTTCTTCGGGGGGCCTCCTATAGGCCAGGAGCTTCACATGCTTTCTTTCCAATTCTCATAACCATCTTCTGAGGTTGTTGTTATTGTTGTTGGGTGCTGTGGAGTCAGTTCCGACTCATAGCAACCCTGTGTACAAGAGAACAAAACACTGCCTGGTCCTGCGCCAGCCTCACAATTAGTGTTACGCTTGAACCCATTGTTGCAGCCACTGTCAGTCCATCCCACAGAGGGTCTCCCTCTTTTTCGCTGACCCTCTACTTCACCAAGCATTATGTCCTTCTCCAGGGACTTGTCCCCCCGATAACATGATAACATGTCCAAAGTACGTGAGATGAAGTCTCGCCATCCTCACTTCTAAGGAGCATTCTGTCTGTACTTCTTCCTAGACAGATTTGTTCATTCTTTTGGCAGTCTGTGGTATGTTCAATATTCTTTGCCAACACCATAATTCAAAGGCATCAATTCTTCTTTGGTCTCCTATATTCATTGCCCAGCTCTTCCATGCATATGAGGTGATTGAAAACACCATGGCTTGGATCAGGCACACTTTAGTACTTAAAGTGATGTCTTTGCTTTTTAACACTTTAAGGGGGTCTTTTGCAGCAGATTTACCCAATGCTATGTGTTGTTTGATTTCTTAATCGCTGCTTCCATGGGTGTTGATTTTGGATCCAAGTAAAATGAAATCCTTGACAGCTTCAATCTTTTCTCCGTTTATCATGATATTGCTTATAGGTCCAGTTGTGAGGATTTTTGTTTTCTTAATGTTGAGGTGTAATCCCTACTGAAGGGTGTGGTCTTTGATCTTCATCAGTAAGTGCTTCAAGTCCTCTTCACCTTCAGCAAGTGAGGTTGTGTCATCTGCATATTGCAGGTTGTTAATGAGTCTTCCTCCAATCCTGATGCCCTGTTCTTCCTCATATAGTCCAGCTTCTTGTATTATTCGCTCAGCATACAGATTGAATAGGCATGGTGAAAGGATACAGCCCTGACACAAACCTTTCCTGACACTACACCCCAAAGTTTCCTCTTGTTGTGTTCGAATGACTGTCTCTTGATTCATGTACAGATTCCTCATGAGCACAATAACGTGTTCTGGAATTACCATTCTTTGCAATGTTATCCATAATTTGTTATAATCCACACAGTCGAATGCCTTTGCATAGTCAATAAAACACAAGTAAGCATCTTTTTGGCATTCTTTCCTTTCAGCCAGGATCCATCTGACATCAGCAATGATATCCCTCATTCGACATCCTCTTTTGAGTCCAGCTTGAATTTCTGGCAGTTTCCTGTCATTGTCCTGCTGTAACCGCTTTTGAATGATCTTCAACAAAATTTTGCTTGCGTGTGATATTAATGATATTGTTCGATAATTTCCACATTCTGCTGGATCACCTTTCCTTGGATAGGGATAAATACGGATCTTTTCCAGCCGGTTGGCCACGTAGCTGTCTTTCAAATTTGGCATAGACAAGTAAACACTTCCAGCGCTGCAATTGTTTGTCAAAAAATCTAAATTGGTGTTCTTTCAATTCCTGGAGCCTTGTTTTGCACCAATATCTTCAGTGCACCTTGGACTTCTACCTTCAGTACCATCGGTTCTTGATCCTGAAATGATTGAATGTTGACCAATTCTTTTTGGTACAGTGGCTGTATATTCCTTCCACCTTCTTTTGATACTTTCTAGATCATTCAGAATCTTGCCTATAGAATTCTTCGCTGTTGCTTGAATTTTTTTCTTCAGTTCTTTTAGCTTGAGAAATGCTGAGCATGTTCTTCCCTTTTGGTTTTCTAATTCCAGGTCTTTTCTCATGTCATTATAACACTTTACTTTGTCTTTTCAAGCTGCCCTTTGAAATCTTCTGTTCAGCTCTTTTACTTCCTCATTTCTTCTGTTTGAGCTTTAGCTCCTTGACTTTCAAGACAAGTTTCAGAGTCTCTTCTGACATCCCTTCTGGTATTTTCTTTCTTTCCTATCTTTTCAATGACCTCTTGCTTCCTTCATGTATAATGTCCTTGATGTCATTCCACAACTCATCTGATCTTCCATCATTAGTGTTCGATGCTTCAAATCTATTCTTGAGACGGTCTCTAAATTCAGGTGGGATATACTCAAAGTCACACTTTGGCTCTCATGAACTTGTTCTAGTTTTCTTCAGCTTCAGCTTGAACTTGCATATGAGCAATTGATGCTCTGTTCTGCAGTCAGCCCCTGGCCTTGTTTTAACTGATGATACTAAGTCTTTCCATCGTCTCTTCCCACGGTTGTAGTCAATTTGATTCCGGTGTATTCTGTCCAGAGTCACCGCTTATGTTGTTGAAATAAGGTATTTGCAATGAAGAAGTCATTGGTCTTGAAAAATTCTATTATGCTGTCTTTGGCATCATTTCTGTCATCAAGGCCATATTTACCAACTACTGATCCTTCTTCCTTGTTTCCAACTTTCACATTCAATTACCAGTAATTATCAATGCATTCTGATTGCACATTTGATCAATTTCAGACTGCAAAAGCTGGTAAAAATCTTCAATTTCTTCATCTTTGGACTTAGTGGTTGGTGCATAAATTTGAATAATAGCCATATTAACTAGCCTTCCTTGTAGGCCTATGGATATTATCCTATCACTGACAGCGTTGTACTTCAGGATAGATCTTGAAATGTTCTTTTCGACAATCAGTGCGATGGCATTCCTCTTCATGTTGTCATTCCTGGCATCTAGACCATATGATTGTATGATTCAAAATGGCCAATTCCAGTCCATTTCAGCTCACTAATGCCCAGGATATCAATCTTTATGCGTTCCATTTCATTTTTGACCATTTCCAATTTTCCTAGATTCGTACTTTGTACATCCCACTTTCCTATTATTAATGGATGTTTGCAGCTGTTTCTTCTCATTTTGAGTCATGCCACATCAGCAAATGAAAGTCCCGAAAGCTTGACTCCATCTACATAATTAAGGTCGACTCTACTTTGAGGAGGCAGCTCTTCCCCATTCGTATTTTGAGTGCCTTCCAACCTCATCTTCCAGCAGTATATCAGACAATGTTCGACTGCTATTCATAAGGTTTTCACTGGCTACTTCTTTTCAGAAGTAGACCTCCAGGTTCTTCTTCCTAGTCTGTCTTAGTCTGGAAGCTCAGCTGAAATCTGTCTGTGATGTGTGGCCCTGCTGGTATTTGAATACTGGTGGCATAGCTTCCAGTATCACAGCAACATGCAAGCCCCACAGTATGATAAACTGACAGATGCATGGGGGCCCTCTGAGGTAGGCACCATTTATAGAGCAGTAAACTGAGGCTCACAGAGGGGACCTATCCAAGAGATAATCATGGTCTCAAATCCAGTTCTATGTGACCCCAAAGGTGGTACTATTTCTAGAACTCCACGCCTTCATCACAGCTGTCAGAGACCTCCACTGTAGACTTGTACAGAGTCAGGTTCAAGATGGGGAGAAACAGGCCAAGGGTAAGGGGGCAGGTTGTGAAAGGGCAGGCACTGAGGCCAAGATCTTTAGTGCTTTGGGGTAATAACAAAACATAAAAATATAAAAAACCCAAACCCTTTGCCATTGAGTCAATTCTGACTCATAGTGAAACTATAGGACACAGTAGAACTGTCCCATAGGGTTTCTAAGGGGCGGCTGGTGGATTCGAACTGTCAACCTATTTTGGTTAGCTGTAGCTCTTAACCACTGCACCACTAGGTCTCCTTTGGTGTAATAAAAACCCAAAACGAAACTCAGTGGTGTCGAGTCGATTCTGGCTCATAGTGACCCTATAGGACAGAGTAGAACTGCCCCATAGAGTTTCCAAGGAGCGCCTGGCGGATTTGAACTGCCGACCCTTTGGTTAGCAGCCGTAGCACTTAACCACTATGCCACCAGGGTTTAATAAATGTTAATAATAATGATGGTGGTGGTGGTGGTGATTAATGCATTCATGGTGCTTAACAATGCGTCTGGCCCTTTATACATATTCATTCACTTCATTTCTATAAGAAACCTGCTGAATGGGAACTATTATTGCCCCCATTTTACAGATTAAAAAAAAAGACACAGTGAGGTTGTGTAACTTGCCCAAAGTCACACAGCCAGTAAGGAGTAGAACTGGGATGTGACACCTAGGTGTTCTGACTCCAGGGTCCCTGTTATAATCAATATACCACACTGCCCCTCAGAGTCAAAATAGAGGGGGAATCATCAGTTGACCCCTGGAGCTTGGAGGCAGGTCTCCCACGAGAAATGTCATCCACAGGAGCAGGGCTGGGTTGGGTGGGGATCAAGGAGCAGGCGGCAGCGTCACTTCCATCCAGAGGACACAGAAAGCAATGAGGGCCAGGGGGCCCCAAAGGGCTTCCTGGAGGAGAGGCACAAGCTGGGCTGGTAAGGCTAACACACAGGGGCTTGTCTGCTCCTACACTCCCTTTGGGGGCTTGTGGGGGCCTTTAGGGGTGGGGCTAAGGGCTGGTGAGGACACCTCTCTGTTTCCCACACCAGGGTTGCGCTTGTGCATGAGCCCCCCCATCCCCAAGTGTGTGGCTCAGCCCCCCGACAGACTGTCTGGGATGATCCCTCCTCCCCACTGGATTGCTGCAGTTAATGAATGTAACAACACCTTTTACTGCCTCGGCATGATCACCTCTCCAACAGAAGTATTAACTCTTTCACTGAGCTGTTTAATGGCTCCATCTCAGTGGCACTTATCCCCATATCTGTGGGGTGCTCCAGGATACAGAGGGCCCAAGCTCATGCCTCCCCCAACAGCCTCACTCTGCATGGTCTGTGAGTTCTTGAGGGTTGGAAACCCCTCACCACCATGCAGCCCTGTGCCCAGCCCCTGTGCCCAGCCCAGGGCCTGTACACAGTGGGCACTGCAGAAGGCAGCAGCAGGTGTGTGCTCTGTAAAAAGGCACACAGCTGGGGGGGGGGGAGGGGTGGCGGCGCTTGGGAATCCAGACCAGAATCTTAGGGAAGTGAAGGTCAAGAGAGAGGACAGCCAGGCACAGGACACCACCCACTGAGCAGAATCCAAAGAGGATAGGGAGGGGATATTGGCAGGCAGGTGGGCTGATGTTGGAGAGCCCTCCCCTGGCAGGAGCAGAAAGTCAGACAGGCCAGGCATCTACTACCACCCTTGCTCTTGCCTGGGGCCTGTGCGGCCTGAGTCCAGGTGACAGTCTCTGTAGGCAGGAAGCAAGACAGTGTGGTCACCTGGGCAGGCAGTACAGCTAAGGAGAGAGGCCTGGGGTCCCCTGGGCCTGCGTGACAGGATTGTTCGTGCCAGGAAGCTCGGTCCATCCTTTGCTTAAGATTCATGGACAGTGAAGTCTGAGGGTGGGGTGGGGGAGCATCAGGCAGAACACGCTCTCTGACTCACCCCTGCCCATCCCCTCCCTAGGAAAACCACATCCGAGGACTCACAGAGCCAGAACTCCAAGGCAGTTACGTCTGTGACCTCGGAGCCCACCAGAGCCCCCATCTGGGGGGACACGGTGAAAGTAGAGATCGAAGCTGAGGACGCTGGGCGAGAAGGTGAGGCTGGGGGCTGAGTGGGGGTGATTGTATAGGACAGGAGGTGTGACCCAGAGAAGCACTTAGGAGAGTGACAGAACCACACCACTGCTCAGCTGGAAGCAAGCTGAACACTTCCTTGGGCTCAGTTAAAAGCATTTTACAGGAAAAAAAAAAAAAAAATCGTAATCCTGTCATGCCTCATCTCCCCAGTCTGCTCAAAAAATGAGTTGTTCCACATAAATGAATTTTCCAGACAACGAAAGCTTATCTTTCTTTATGACTGTTGTTATTATTTTCACGGTTGTTATCACTGCCGTCTCCCGCTGCAGCGTCACTTTACAGCTGCCTAGCATATCCTCACGCATCGTCCTTGCAGAGGCCCAACCTCCCAGGAGGAGCAGTGCTGCTCCATTGCTTGGATGAGCAAATTGAGGTGCAGGGAATCTAAAGAACTTGCTCAAGTTCGAGTGGTCAGTAAGCAGAAGGCCTAGGACTCAGCGTTACATGGTCTCGCAAAAGTCCAGTGCTCTCTCTGCCTCAATTTTTTTTCTTATGTTTTAAAAAATGTCCTTAGACTGGATCCTTATCCCTGCCTAGGCCTCCCCGGGGCAGTGCCACCATCAGAGAGGAGTGTCCCAGGGCTTCCCAAGGGTTGGGGCCAGCTCTTGTAGAAAGCACTTAGCAGCTCTCCCCATCTGCCCCCAGGAAGCCCTATCAGCCCCCTAGTTTTGGCAAATTGTCTCCTGGGCATTGGTAGGCAATTTCGATGGTTCAAGGCAGGGCTTAGACTGAACCCCCAGGCACCCGTGTACATGCACACACATGCACACACTTGTATTTTCACACCATGGGCCAATCTGGTTTCTACTTCTAGGCAAGAGCTTGGGCTGGGCACAGGAGTACTAGCTGGCTGGTGCCGGGGCTGCTGGGGCTGCTGGCACTGTCAGCACAGACCCCAGAGGTGCCCAGGACGTTTCTGGCTTTATGTGGTCAGAAGGACCTCCATCTCCCTCCTTGCAGGTGGCCCCCTCCCTGAGAGAAGAGGCTCTGCCCCTCCCCTTGAACAGTACCCATTGCCGTGGAGTCGATTCCGACTCATATAAAAAAAAAAAAAAATCTTGCTGAGGCCTTGGGCACGACTCTTCATTCACCTCACAAAGAGCAAAATGCTAGAGGCTGTGGGAATCGGAGGAGGGAGAAGGAAGGGGGACATGGATAAAAGGGGAAGAAGCTAGCTCTAGGTCAAGCTAGAGAATTATTTCTCTCTGCCTCTAAAGGGGGATAGGTGGAACTGTCGGAATGGTTTGAGAAAATGCAAAAGAGGAAGAAAAATTGACCTAGGATCTCATGCAAATGCATGTGTGAGCCTGTGTAAGCATGTCTGTGGTTGCCAGCATACCGGTCCCTGTATACGTGTGGACGCTGTGTGTGAGTACACGCTTGTGTCTGTGCCTATCAGCATGCGTGTCTTTGTGCAGGTGTGTACTGGTGTGTCTGGCTGCAACCGTGTGTTGAGCATGTGCTTCGAAGTGTCTGGGTGGTGGTGTGTGCCCGCCTGTGCGAGAGTACATGTAGTATGTGTGTTGTTTTTGTGTGTGTGTAACATGCATGTGCATTTGTGTGGCTGATGGGAAGTTGGGGTTGTGGTGAGTGGACCTGGGCTGGGATCCTCCCCTGGACTCTACATTCCTGGGGTGACTAGAGGAAAGAGTGTGATGAAGTCAATGGCCTTGGGGTCCATCTACAGCAGAGACTGGGGCAGAAGGAATGGGAGAATGAGGACGCCTCCTGGGCAGACAGGGAATATTGGCAGGCCCCTCTGTGCAGACTGAAGTAGCTGGATGCCTGTTGGAACCTGCTTGGAACCGGTTGCTGTGGTGATGTCTGTGGTAGGAGGTGGGGGAGGCGGGGGCCAGGCCAAGAGGCGGGGGAAGGGTGGGCGGAAGCATAAGGAAGTGTTAATGAAAAGCAAAGGGGAGTTTCAGACCCCGTGTCGGGCCAAAGCAGGCAGGCGCCAGAAATGGCTTGTTGGCCACACAGAGGGAGCAGCAGGAGGCTGGAGGGGCACAACGCCCAGAGAAGAAGCTGATGAAGCATGTTTGTAGCATGGAGACAGCAGGGTGGGGTGGAGGCAGGGAGGGGCTGTCCATCCCCCAATTATAGCTCATCTGCTGATGGAGGGGGGCAGATAACGCAGGGCACTCACCTCTTGCCCAGCCTATGCGAATCTCAGCCAGGTTTGGGGACTCAGGGCCCATGGGGAGTGGGACGAAAGACTGCAGCCTCCACAGCTAGTCTTGTGGCTTTGGCTGGGAGCAGTGGAGTACCCCGGCTGAGTTTCCTCAGGTCCGCTGGGGGCTGGTGGGTGTGGGCGGGGCTACAGAGAATTAACAAGGAGGAAAATAGTGACAGCCGCAAGGAACATTGGCACAAAATTTTATAGCTTGAAAACCACACTCCCATCCCTACCACAATCCTAGGAGAAAGACAAGGATTTTCTTTTTTAAGGTATTAACGTTTTTCAGAGCAGGAAGATAAGGAGCAGGTTCAGCGACTTGCTAAAGGTCACAGAGCAAGTTGGTGTCTTGATACTAGGACCAAGTCCCTCGCCTTACCCTACTTCCTTCAAGCCAACCCAAGAACTTTTGCTGCCCACCCCTTTCCTTTGAGCATGGATCCCACATGGCCAGCTCTTGATGGGCCTTGTCAAGTATCTTTCCCTTTCTGTGCCTCCGGGGTAGCTGGAGGAGGTGGGGAAAAGGAACAGTGTTTAGCGGGACCCTCAGTTTCCTTCTATACCCCCAGGTCCAAATGACCCATCCTCATGTCCACATGACTCACCCGGGTCCAAGTGACTCAGAACCAAGGGGAACCCAGCCTGCCGAGTGTTTTAGGGCCGGCAGCTGTTCCTGGTGCTGAAATGCCGTGGGCTCCAAGAGAGACAGAGGGGAGCCCTCTTCCTCATCCTGCCTTTCAGGTTCTTTTCTAACTCCTTTTCTTTCTGTCTCTTTTCCCCCTCCCTCATCTCTCCTCCAACCTTCCTTTCCTTCCCTCCCCCATCTCTTCTTCTTCCTCAAGTCACAGACTTCCAGAGTGGGAAGAAGCCTCAGGGTCACCAAATCCAGCCTCTCCCACCAGCCATTTACTAGCTGTGTGATGTTGATCAAGTTCCGTATACAACCCCTCTCAGCTCCAGTCGACATGCTTTAAAAACAGATACTGATAATACATATTCTAGGGGTTGTGCCAAAGGTTTATCAAAATAATGGCTGAGGAGTGCCCAACCCCATACCTAGCACACAGAAGGTGCCCACTGTGTAGTACCACCATGATTATTTCCTAGTCATTGGTGTTTTCCTTAGAATTCATCCCAAAATTTATACCTTTTAATGACAAATATGATCTCTTTGGAGAGAGTTTACTAAGATTGCATTTTTCTTAGCTTTTTTAGACTAGTTTTCAATTATTTGGAGTGTTTTTATCGACAAAGGATTTTTTTGGCAGATCACTTTTTCTTACTGAGCCTCAGCTTCCCCATATGCAACATGTAGGAGATAATCCCTCCCTTCCTGCCCGATGACCTGGTGAGGGTGCATGTGACCAGAAGATGGGACCTTCTTACTGGGAAGGGGTATTCTTCCTGCTTGCATGTGTATCACTGTGTGGGCAAATGTGTGTATTGCCATGGGTGGTTGGGCTTAGTTCTACGTGTGTCCATTCCTGGGTTGGCAGCTTCTGGTCTACAGGAGACAATTGCGTATTTGGGCCCTAATAGCATCTAGCACGGGGTCTTGTGGGGCTGTGTCTCCACTCATCTGCACATGCACTTGTGTGTCCCACATGTGTGCATGTATGTTGATTCCTCAGTGTGGCCCCCAAGCTCCTGCTGTCAGTAATGTCTATTACCTCTCACTATCTCACCTCCCTGGGAGGGAAGGTGGTCATCTAAGCCTTGTCTTGACTCTGCCCACTTCTGTCTCCAGATGTGGTGCTCAAGGTGGTGGACAACAAAAAGAAAGAGGAGCTGCTGTCCTACCAAATCCCCATCAAGTACCTGCGTGTCTTCCACCCCTACCACTTTGAACTGGTGAAGGTGAGTCAGAAACCCAGGCTTGGTGGCCACATGGGCCTGGGGCAGGTGGGCAGAAAGCTGGTAGGAACCACCTTGCTGCCTCCAGCTCTTCCCAAGAGTAGCTCTGGGCATCCCATGCTCACCTCTCATTATGGAATGCTTTCCACAAGAATTTGGAATTCTGTAGATTCATTTCCATAAAGCAGCCCATTGGACAGCTACCACGTTAAATGAATGCACCGATTAAAGATGTATTCTGATTTCATATATGCTGAAAGACATGAGTATATCCCAAATCTGAAGAAACACAGTATTTACCAAGTACCCACTATGGTCCAGGTCCTGTGCTAGACACCTTTCTCACTAGCTCTAATCCTCCAGGTGAATTATGTCTTGCGTACAGAGGCCTGAGGGCTTGGGGAAAGGAGTCCTCTCATCCTGGGTCACAGAGCTAGTGAGTGGCAGAGTCAAGGGGGAACCCAGGTCACTCTGTCTCCCACACACTGCCTGGGCAGGAGGAAGGCCCAGGAAAGTTGGAGTATGTGAGAGATAAAGTGTTCCCTGGTATGCACCCCCATAGTGGGAAACTGGGGGTGACCCTGAGGTGGGAAGGCCTCAAGGCCCCTCGGTCCATGGTTTGAACCTCCCAGACTAGCTCTGCCTCCTGGCTCCCCTACCTAGCACTGATTACTGGAATAAGGGAAAATTCACCCTTTCATTGCTTAAGTGCTCATTAGGCACCTACTGTGTGCCAGGCACTGGGTCAGAAATGAGCAGAAGCACCGCTTTTCCCTTCCCTACATGCACTCCAGACCCCTATAGTGGTTTAGAGAAAAGAGCAACCTAAAGTCAGATTGTCCAGACTCATACCCCATGTCTGCTGCTTACCGGCTGGGTGGCCATAAGACCAGTTGCTGCTAAGTTGTGTCCGACTCATGGTGACCTCATATGTGTCACAGGAAAACTGTGCTCAAAAGGGTTTCAATGGCTAATTTTTTGGAAGTAGATCACCAGGCCTTTCTTCCGACGTGCCTCTGGGTGAACTCGAACCTCCAAACTTCCGTATAGCAGCTGAGAACATTAACCCTTTGTGCCACCCAGGGACTCCGATATCCACAGGAAACTGCTTAATCCCCCAGGCCTCCATTCCCCATGAGCAAAATGGAGACAACATACCTTGTAGCATGGTCATTTGAAGGATCAAATGCAACACTGGGTATAAAGCAACCAGCAGGCTGCCTGGCAGGTAGCAGGTGCTCTGTTTGGGTTTATTCCCTTCTTCCCTGTCTCCCCCCAAGCCGTGTCACAGACCTTTCCCTACAACTCTTAGTTTAGTCACGACCCAGGGATCTTTACCTTCCCTAGATCCCAAAGGGAACCCCAGGTGCACCTGACAGAACCTAGAGTGGCTTCAGGATGGGGCACCCAGCAGACTGGCAAGCGAAGGTCCAGAAAGATCAGTGAGCTACGCTGGGAGACACAGCACTTGAGCATAATCCTGGCAGCATTGCCGAGGCCTCCCAGCCCTCAGTCTACTTACACTCCAGGTCTTGTTATCACATCTTTACAAAGACAGCAGGCAGGCCTACAGTGGTCCTTGTGAGGGCGATGAAATATTCCAATAGAAAAGGAAAGATTTATTATATTGATCTCCTTGGAAGGGCTCACAGGGACAATGAGCTTTAATTATCAGCTTGGAGCCCCAGTGGAGCAATGCCAAACGATTGTCTGCAGAAGGGTTGGATTTATGGCCAGGGTCGGCCCTCTCCACTCTCGCCTTCTTATGTGTCTTCTTCCTCCACCCTGTCCCCAGCCCACCCCATCTGGGAAATCTGATGAAGCCATTTCCAAGACCCAACTGTTCGCAACAGTCGTTCGGAAGGGCAGCTTCATCCCCCGCTACATTGGCTGCAAGCACACAGCTCTGGAGGTACTGTGACTGGGGGACCTGGGAGGGGTAGGGTAGAATGGAAAGGAGACTAAGCTTTAAGCAGACCCTGTGCCCTGTCTTTGACCTCCTCTGCCTGGCCTGATGGTGTGGAAATGGGGTGTCTGGGGAAGAAATGAAGAAGCAACTGAGCCTTTCAAAAGAAGTAGTTTGCAGACAAGCCCTGGGATGGCAGGGATGAGAGGGACGATGATGGGTGATGCCTAATGTTTTCCAGAGCTTTCCAGGCACACAGCCCTGCCCTAGCCTTTCCTTTCCGCTCTGTCCTTGGAAGTGAGAGGAAAGGCACCTCACCACAGCTGTGCTGCTCCCATCTGTCCCCCATGCTGCAGGGAGAGTGGGAGGCTCCCCCAGCCCACTGTCTCCCTGAATCTCCTCGGCGGAGCCCTGTGCTTCCCACTTGGCCCACAGTCCTGGCTGTTTTCTATCCCCTCCTCTCCCTCCTGGGGTAGTGACCCCTGACCTAGGGCCTAGGTCCCCCAAGCAATAATTTTAGGGCCTCTCCCACCTTTTCTTGAATCCCATTTCTAAAGAGGTTTGACAGGCCTGCTGATTTGGTATTCATTCATTCAAGAACCATTCTTCGGGTCTAACTTCCACATACAACCCCCTTACTCCCACTCCTAGGCCTTTCGGCAGCCTCAGGAGGGACTGGGAATGCTACAGGTAGACATGGTCCGAGGACCTGGCCCCCTCCCTTTTCCCCCCAGTCTTCAAACTGCCCAGGGCTATAATCAGGGTGGGAGCCAGTAGGGTCCAAGCTCTAGGCTTCCCCTGCCCCACGATGGCCAACCTGATCCTCCCCTGAGCCCTGTGAAGCTGGTAGGACAAGAACTGTCCTTTAGCCCCATTTCACAGCTGGGGACACTGAGACCCAAGGGAAGCCTAGAGCTCCTGGCTCACATCTGCTTCCCCACAGTGAGCCCTCAGATGCCAGCATGTGTCATGTCCTTGCCTAAGGACAGCCAGCATCTCTCACGGACACAGAACCAGGAAGAGTGGCAACAGCTTGGTCTTTCTGTCCCTAAGCCAAACCCCACAGGGAGGGGCCACATCCCCAAGACCCAAACAGAACCTTAGGTCTGCAGAGGGGCAGCTGTGTCTTGCCCCACCCCACTCCCAGCCCCCTGACTTACCTGGTAAGAGGTGCGGAACACAGACCCAGAAGTCTGGGCCTCCCTGTACCCCAGCACCCCTCCCACTCCCTTGCCCACCACCACGCCCCAGCACAGATGCCTCCCTGTTCTGTCAGGGTGTACAGCCTGTGAGTGATGTCTGCTCTGACGGCAGGCAGGCCAGCACAGCGGGGGATAAAATTGCTTCTTCTGTTACTCACTGAGCTCTGTCACCAGCGGGTGTACTTGGGTAGCTGTCTCATTCACACCTGATCAGTGTCAACACAGAACAGATGTAAATTAGCACCCCACTGCCCACTGTACATCTCAGAGCCCCCTCCCAGCCCTTATACTTGTTTGAGCCCCTTGAGCCATAGAGCCCAATAGCTCTCCAGAAAATTCCTCAGGCTCAGATCCTTACCCCCACCCAAAGTTTGAAATTCCAACATTAGAGATTTATCCCTTTGAAACTCGTGAAGGGACTTCAGTCTTCAGAGGCCCCAGTAGGGTCTGAAGTGCCTTGAAAACCAGTTGCCATCAAGATGACTCCAAATCATGGCGACCCCATGCGTGTCAGAGAAGAACTGTGCTCCACAGGGTTTATAATGACTGACTTTTTGGAAGTAGATCACCAGGCTTTTCTTCTAAGGCACCTCTGCGTGGACTTGAACCTCCAGTAATTTACCCAAGTTAACCATTTGTACCACCCAAGACTCCAAAACATCTTAAGAACTGTTTTACGCCCTGATCAGTCCACACCTGTGTTGGGTTAGCTGGCAATCAACTTTGGGAGGTGCTAAGGAAGAAGAGGAAAAAGAGAGGGTATCCAGGATAATCTTTGCTCCTGGGCCCTCTCCTCCCACGAAAGTTAGAGTTGGAAGGACTGGGGAGATTATGGTCTAACTCTGAGTGTACAAGTTGGGGAAGCTGAGGCCTGGAGTGGAGCAAGGATTGGCCAAGGTCACACAGTGATCAAGCTGGAGAGTGTGAGGTAGCAGCCAAGCTGGAGTAGACCTGGCAGGGCCTCTCCCATCACAGGTGTGCCAGAGGCGTAGCACCTCATTTGTGTCCAGGGCTCTGGCCCTTTCCTCTTCCTGCTTTTCTTTCTTTCCATCAGCACCATGGAATTAAGATGCCCTGCCCATCCTCCAAGATCAGCTCAGCCCCAGACTCTCCCTGTCTCCTCCCCCTCCCATGTCTCTATGCATCTCTTTTTCACATTCAGAAACACACAATCTCCCCTATTCTCCCTTTTCTCTCATTGATATTACACTCATCTATCCCACAAACAAATTCTGAGCTCCCATTATATTATGTGCCAAGCACTTTTGCTAAAAGTTAAGGATAACAGTGGTGAATTGGGCAGATTTGGTCTCTGCCCATGTGAAGGCTTGAGATCTAGTCAAATGGACAGAAAAGAAACAAGAAATAAATGATAATAATCACAAGCTATAGTGATTAGTGCTGTGGGGGAGACTGTTCAGGGGCTGAGAGAGGAAGAATGGGTGGCGGTTACTTAGCAAGAGTGATCAAGGATGGTCCCTCAGAGGTGGTGGCACTTAAGCTAAAGGATGAGAAGGAGCCAGCCATGGAGAGGGGGGGATCAGCACGTGCCTCCCCTGAGGCAGAAAGGAGCTGGGCATGCTGCAAGAGTGGGAGGAAAAGAGGCTGGCACACAAAAAGGGGGCTGGGGAGCTGGTGGAAGTGGGGGCCAGGAGCCAGAAGTTCAGTAGCTCTTGGGATGGCAGTGGAGATGGATGGGCATGGAATCTATGTCTTCTCCCCCTACCTTCCCAATGCCTAGCCCAGGGCCTAGAGCAGAAGGTCAGTGAGTGTCAGAACAAAGCTTTGGGCTCCCATTCCCTGGGGAAGTTGCCCACTTATCCTGCTCTGCCCCTCCTCACAACTGCCTCCTGCCGGGAGCCCCTCCTCTGCCCTAGTGTTTGCTGGTGCCCCCTGAAAGCTTGGCCAGTAGAAGTCCGGAAAAGAAGACATTGAGGGCTGGGGTGCAGAGAGGTCCTTAGGAAGAACAGAGGATTGAAAGCTCATTGGAGTGTGGTAACAAAGACGACTAGGATTTGATGAAGCAAGGGGAGCACAGAGTGCTGATGTTTGCAACTTCACTCCAAGCCACCAGCATTTGCTGGGAAAGCTCTGCTATGAGATAGGCACCATGACAGGCACCAAGGGGGTCCAGGGGAACCTCAGCCATGATCGGAGACCTCAGGAAGCCCAGTGTGGTTGGAGAAATCAGATCTGGGGCTTGCCTTCACAGTTTACAAAGTCTTCTCACAGCAATCAACTCAGAGACACCTCACGACCCTGGGAGGGAGCCAGAACAAGAATTTTCGGCCCTGTTTAATTGACAGAAACAGGGTAGCCAGGACTACCCCTACCCCAGGAGCTGGGATGAAAACACAGCTCTTCTGACCTCCTACCTAGCCCCGGTCTTTTATCCCACATCCCCTCCCTAAGAAAAGCTGGCGTAAGAGAGCCACTATTGAATCACAGGATGGAAAACCAAAGGGCATGGCCTCAGCCAGGCAAAGAAGGCTTCCTGGAGTCAGATAGCCTTGAACAAAGACAGAACCAAGTGCAGCAGGGAGAGGAAAGAGCAGGAGCAAAGGTGTTAGGCAGGGATGAGCCATCGCTGGGGAAGAAAGATGGCAGGTGGGGTAGCTGTGTCGCTGAGTTTACCTGCCTCTTCTCTTCCCAGGTCTTTCTCCGGGGAGTCAATGAGCCCCTGGCCAACAACACTAGCCCCATGGTGGTGATTGCCCGAGTGGTTCCCAACTACAAGGAGTTTAAGTAAGTGGGGCCCAGATGGGCATGGACAAGGAAGGAGAGGAGGGCAGAGGACAGAGGAGGGGAAGAGGCTGTCATTGTTGCTGCAGGCTGTGATTCTAGGAGCCCTGGAAACCTCCCCTCTCCCCAAGGCCCTTCAAACCTCCCCAGTGGGTCTGAGGTCCCAGTAAGCTCCTTGAAGCAGACAGTGCCTTTCTTTCCACAGGGAGAGTAGAGGCTCCTAGAAAGGGACAGCTCAGGCATCTCCTGAATGCAGGCTGGGGGTGGGGGAGTGGGGTCCTGAGTGTCTGCAGCAGGCCTGAAGAGCTGAGAGAAGCCAGTGTGTGGAGGAGGAGGGGGATCCCCAACCCCTGCCCATAGGCAACTCAGCCCTTCCAAATCTGCCTGCCCATCCATCCCCACCTTGACAGCCCCCTCCCGCCCAGGTCAGGGCCACAGGCTCCAGACTGTGGCTTTCCCCAAAGGAGGAGGCCCAAGGGTCATCTGAGAAACATATCCTTTAGCCCTGCCTAGGCGTGCCCTCCCTCACCCTCCTGGAGGCCCCTGGCTCCAGGCCCAACATGTCCCACTGCTCCCCCAGACCTCCTTCTGGGCTTGTTGCATTCACAGTTCTCAGGAGGAGATTTGGGCTAGTTTTGCCACTGGAGGCAGTAGGGGCAGGGGGTCCCCAACGGACATGTGCACCCTAGAACAGCACCATCTCCTGGGAGGGCAGGTGTCTGTCTCTGTCATTTCCAGTGATATCGATGGCTCAAAAGGACTCCCTGACTCCTCTGCACTGCCTGTGGTATTCCTAGGACCTGTGAACCCTCCTTGCTTGTTGGAGGGATGAAGATGAGCTCAGCATGTACACACACACGCACACACACACCCTGAATTCCACCCCTGCAGGCTCTCCATGCCCCTGAAGCCTAAACGAGGACTCCCACCATGGGGGCAGTTTATTCTGACAAAGCCTTCCAAAGGGGAGGCAAGAAATTCAAGGCTTATTTTAAAGATGAGGGAGTAGAGGCATTCAGATGTGGCTAAGGCCACAGGGAGTCACAGTGTGTCATGGCTAAAGCCCATCTCCTGACCAAGATGAGATTTCTCATGACTTTGGCCAGCATCAGAAGGACCACAGCCCACCACCTATGCTGCAAGGCCTAGGCCTGAGCTGGATGAGCCACTGGACTCACCTCCACTCTCCCATCAACCTGGTGGCTCCAAAGTTGTAGCCCATGGCTACCAGGCTTGGGCACAGAGTCAAGAATGTTGAGCACCGTGAGCACTCCCTCACTGACCCCTGTCTCCTTGCCTGCGCAGGTTCAGCCAGGTAAACCAGGACCCGGCATCTCTGGGGCTGCCCATCACCCACCTGTCCTTCCCTATCTCATCGGTGATGAACTTCGACGTTCCTCGGGTCAACCAGAATGGATGTCCTCAGGTATAGTTCCTTCCCTCATTCACCCTCTCACTGCTTTATGCTTGTAGTAACTCACCTACTCATTCATTCATCCCCTCACTCACTCAGTCATTCATGGGGCTGTTGAGTATGAGTTTATCGAATCCCACTGCATACCCAGGGCCATGCTTGTCTGTGGTAGGGGGACGCTGTCCTCAGGGAGTCTTGGTCTGGAGAAGATGATATCACACACGTGAAAAAGTTAAACATCAACACAAGGCAACGTAAAACCCAACAACAAGCCAGGAGAGCCTGTCAGAGCTGTAAAAATCAGAGGAGAGAGGGATGTGAAGCTGCGTGATAAAGAAGAGCACCCAGGGACAGGAGTCTTGAATTTTAAATAGGGGCAGGAGAGGTGTAGGGTGATGGAGAACAGCGAGGTCAAAGGTGCAGAGGTGGAAATACATGTGACAAGATACATATCAGGTTGAAGGAGAGGGGTGCATGTTTGTGCATGTGTGTATGGGGAGGAGGGGACATGGCTGGGCCCAGGGGAATGGCCAGAATGACTTCTTACCCTAGCCTGCACTTCAGTGGAAGCTTGCCCCACACGATGGTCCCAACATTCCCAGTGGCCCTAAAGAAGACCGGTGTTCCCAGAAGTCCCTCTTGTTGTCTGTCCAGTATTGCTCGTGTCTGGCATGGCAAAAAGAGAATGAGGCACCCCTCCGGAGACCCAGCCTTCATTTAAAAGCAAAGACGTTTGAAGAAGGCTCAGAGTGATGATGATGGGGAGGGGTGGGACGCAGGGGGACCCTGGGGATGGAGGCTTCAAACTCAAACCAATCCTCCGCCTGATTTCCCCAGAGCCGGCTCACACATGGCCCTGCATTTGCCCAGAAAATTATGAACCAATCAGCAGGCAGTCCCAAGGGGGAGGAGACGCTGCCTGCTTTAATGAGTGTGCCCCTGCCCCACCCCCGGGCCCTTTCTGGCTGCCTTGGCTGCCTAACTAGTCTGGATGGGGGAGGTGCCCCTCAATACAGAGACTTGCCCCAATGCCTTTTGTACATGTGGGACACAGGGCCAGAAGTCCAGCGATGGCAGAACACTTGTTGAAGATCACCCAGCACCATGGCAGCTGGGCCAGGTTGAGAGCTCGCTAGCAGCTGGCATAGAGGTGCCCAGGTGTCAGCTGCTGTGGTACAAGCAAGGGGGTAAAGGGGAAGGAGAGTGGTGGAGTGGGAAAAGGCCCTACCTGAAAGGAGTACCAGTCAGCAGCCCTGGCCTCAGAACTCATACGGACCCCCTGCTCCACCCCTCCCTGAGCTTCAGTCCCCTCATCTCTACAGTTGCTGGGGTGACGGTGGAGTGGTAATTTCTAGAACTTGCCCTTTCTGCTGGAGTCCTGGGTGGTGCACAGTTTGCGCTCGGCTACTAACCTGAAGGTTGGCAGTTCAAGCCCACTCAATAGTGCCATGGAAGAAAGGCCTGGCAATCTGCTTCTATAAAGTTTACAGTCAAGAAAACCCTAAGGAGCACTTCTACTCTGTAACACATTGAGTGGCCATGAGTTGGAATCCACTCAAGGGAAGGGGCTTTTAGGTGTTTGTCCTCTCTGACATCTCGGAATGCTGGGGTTTCCCGCCAGGCGTCCGCTATGCTAAAGCACGGTGGGCGGGCGGAGAGTTTGAGGATCAGGGAGACCTGGGTTTGACCTGTTAAAGAAAAACAGACTTTGATAGGGAGAAGCTATCTTCAGGAAGAAAGAGTATTGGAACAGGGAGCATTTTCTTCACTCAGAAAACTGCAAGCATCTCAAAATCAAACAGAAAAAGGCTTTTCTTTTATAGGGTAGAGAGAGGCATGCAGAGATAAGCAGAATCTTTTGGGAGAAAGCTGGACAGGCGAGGGGAAATGGCCATTCGGTCTGACAGGAAAAGTGTCTCACTGTTGTCAGGTGAGTCCCAGAAGAAGCTGATAAGGGGGCCACGTTCCAGTGTTTTAGTGCTTTCTCAGGCATGAGGGGAAGCCAAGTTCAGAGACCTATAGGAAGGCCTGACTAAAGTTTGGTCAAGACAAAGGAGAGGGTAAGAAATGGGCAGTTGTGAACACTTGGTCAGGCCCAACTCTGAATCTTACAAGCTGTGTGACCTTTAGCAAACTGCTCTTCAGACCTACTGATTTGTACCTTGTCCAGCTGTTGTTGTTCACTGCCCTCAAGTGGGCCCCCAGCTCATGGCAACCCTGATCCTGAGCCATTCCCCTGGTTGGGGACTGGACCGGTGTGATCCATAGGATTTTCAATGGCTGATTTTTCAAAGTGGATCAACAGGTCTATCATCCTGGTCCACCTTAGTTTGCAAGCTCCACTGAAAGATGTTGAAGAGCAAAGATGTCACCTTGAAGGCTAAGGTGTGCCCGACCCAAGCCATGGTATTTTCAATCGCATCATGTGAATGTGAAGGCTGGACAATGAGTAAGGAAGACCGAAGAAGAATTGACGCCTTTGAATTGTGGTGTTGGCGAAGAATATTGAATATACCATGGACTGCCAAAAGAACGAACAAATCTGTCTTGGAAGAAGTGCAGCCAGAATGCTCCTTAGAGGCAAGGATGGCAAGACTCTATTTTACATACTCTGGACATGTCATCAGGAGTGATCGGACCCTGGAGAAGGACATCTTGCTTGGCAGAGTACAGGGTCAACGGGAAAGAGGAAGACCCTCAACAAGGTGGATTGACACAGTGGCTGCAACAATGAGCTCAAGCATAACAATGATTGTGAGGATGGTGCAGGACCAGGCAATGTTTCGTTCTGTTGTACATAGGGTCGCTATGAGTTGGAACCGACTCGACGGCACCTAACAACAACAACTGAAAGGTGTTCAGCATCACAGCAACACCAAGCCTCCACTGATAGACACGCGGTGGCAGCACATGAGGTACGTTGGCCAGGAACGGAACCCGGGTCTCCAGCAAGGAAGACGAGAACTCTACCAATGAACCACCACTGCCCCATCTGGGCTTTTAGGAGAACATAAAGGGAAACCATGTGCAAAGCCTCCAAGACCAGGGTTGAAGTTAAAAAGGTTTCATTCCTTTCAGAATGCACCGCCCCCCGCCCCCAGTGCCAAATGCCCCCACAGAAGCCCACCTCACCATTGCCCTTGTTACCTTTGGCTACAAGTAACAGAAACCCCAACTTGATCAAGTTAAACGCTAAGGATATTTATTGTCACACATCACAAGAAGTCCTGAGGTACGGTGCCACCAGAATTGATTGATTTAGCTCGGCAGCGTCCTTAAGGATCCAGGATTTTTCCAATACCCCGAATTCCCATCCTCAGCTGACCAACAAACAGCTCGTGGGGACAAAACAGAACATTGTGCTGTTCAGGGACTTCCACCTAGATATGACCAAAGTGCTGAGCAAAGAGGACCGCTCTCTCTTTGGCTGTGGGTTTAAAAAAAAAAAAAATTACGAGAAAGTAAAACCCGTCCAGTAGCTGCTCAGCCGACCTCCCATCTAGTCTCATTGGCCAGAATTGGGTCGCATGTACTGCCTGAGCCAATCACTGGGGAGGGGTGAGGCTCCACCTTGCCAGCCTCCATTGCCTGGATAGGAGGAACCGCCAAAGCAAAACCGGTTTCTGTTGACCTTGAGGAAGGGAGGAAGGGAGAGTGGCAGTCATCAGTGTGTGCTTCACTCCTCTTGGAACCTGGTGAAGGTGGCAGAACCTGGAGCTCTGCCCAGTAGAAGGATAGGTTGGCGGAGGTCTGGCTTGACCTGGGGCAGCCTGCTGGGCTTAGGAGTTAGCCCTACCCGGCACCCCACACCTTTGAAGGGGACCATTGCTGACAGGCTGCACCTGTTGGCCTGGCCTTTGACAGAGCTGGGCCTGAGACACACGAAACAAAACTTCTGTGCCCACCATCACCTCCTGTCTAAGGCCCCAGAGCCAGCCTCT
Organism: Loxodonta africana; assembly: GCF_030014295.1. Classification (NCBI taxonomy): domain Eukaryota; kingdom Metazoa; phylum Chordata; class Mammalia; order Proboscidea; family Elephantidae; genus Loxodonta; species Loxodonta africana. The sequence goes on along the minus strand of NC_087354.1, from coordinate 41,700,185 downwards.
TCCTCAGCGCTCAAGTTGCCCTTTTCAATCCCCGCAGACCCTACCTAGTGCTGGCCTCATCCCCTCTCGCCTGGACCATTGTCTCCACTCAGCCCCTCCCATTCATCTGAGCAGCAGGCAGAGCGACCTTGTCCCAATCACTGACAGGGCAAAGCCCCCACCCTCAGCCAGTGCACAAGGCCCCGCCTCCCCCAGCCTCCTGTTTCCCTGCCTGGATTCACACAGGGGTTCTCCACACCCATGCTGCCCTCTCTTATCTCCCAGTTTTCCCCTCCTCTGCATTCTCAGCTCAGAATGGCCTTCCTCTTTCTTATCCACTCCCCTCAGCTCTGAGGGCCTCCCTTCCCCAGATCAGAAGTCATGGTTCCCCTCAGACATCCCAGCTCCCACAACCCACAGCTCCATGCTTAGCCTGTGTAGGGATCATAGGGGCATTTTGTGTGTGTGTGTGTGTGTGTGTGTGTGTGTGTCCTGTCCCCTATCCCCCTGGCAGACTGTGAGCTCCCGAGGAGACACAGGGACTGGCTTTAGCTCCCCTCACCCCCTATGTCCCACAGGCATCTAGCAGACAGAAGTCCCCCAAACAACCTTTGCTTAATTTGCTTAAATTGAACTTTCACCTTCATGGCAAATTATCCAATGTCTCCTTCAACCCTCACAGCCTTCCAAGTCCTGGAGCACAAGGCACCTTCCTGCTGGACAATAAAAAAACCAGGTCCTAGAGAGGGGAAGGGACTGGCAGAAGGCCACACAGCAAGGTTGAGGCAGGCCCAGGACCAGAGCCAGGGGGTCGTAGCTCCAGCCACTATTCTCAGGGTGGCTGGCGCTGTTCAGCAGTGGGTGTGGGTGACCCCCAGGGGAAATGGGAGCGAGGTCTGTGGGCTCATGGACTGAAGGCTCTGTCCCCAGGGAAGGCAAGTCTGCCACAGTGGCTGAGGGTTAATGGCTTTTCTGAAGATCACAGCTATGGGTTAATCACATTCCCTAATTCCACAGCCCGATGTGGCCTTTTCCATTAGCATCAGCAAGCAATGGTTCCCCCACCCCACCTGCACACATCAGCCACCACCACCATCACCGGGGCCCTGGCATCAGACTCTGCAGGTTGTTTAACCTTGGTCCCTCCCCTCCCACCAACAGACAGACAGACAGAAACACACACACATACACACAAGAACAAGAGAGAAAGAAAGAGAGACAGACAGACACGGAGGGAGGGAGGGGGAGAGAGAGAGACCCCCCACCATCCTCAATTCTGGCCAAGATCCGAAGGGATCTTTTCTGGGGGACTCATCCTGGGAAACCATTCCGGGAAGGGCTGTCCCTCGCTGGGCAGGCACTCACCACCTCCTGCTTTGTAGTCTCCATCTAGACATTAGCAGGTCCCAGAGATGACAGCAGCATCCATTAGTGAGCCTCTTCCAGGGGGAAAAGCCAGGGATCAGCAACCCTGGACTGAGTCACAGGTCCTTCTTGAGCTCCCCATTGCCTGGCAGGTGGTCCAAGCCACGTAGATGCTTCACTGGCACCCAGATATGGAACCTGGAAAATGAGGTGGCTCTGGGATGGGATGGTTTGGGAATCCTCCCCGAAAGGTAACTCCCAACCCCTACAGAACCCAGAACAGCTTCTCTGCTCTGACCTGCTCCCAGGGACACTCCCAGCACCCCAATTACTGCCCCCGTGTTCTGGCCCCCCAGCTCCAAAGTGACTGCAACCTATCTTCCCCAGCGGCAGGGCAGACACAGCTGAGCCTTAGGCTGGGCCTTGGAAACCCCAGGCAAGCACATTAGTGTGACAGGCATCAGGGCCCTGCCACCACGGGGGGAGTGGACTCACACTGGTATTTCACAATCCCACATCAATAACTCCCAGAGCTGGCGGTGCATTTGTGCTGACCTTTTAGAGCAATGACTGATTCCCGCAGGGCAGCAGGAGGTGGGAGCAGCCGCCACTGTTGCTGACAGCTCCTCGGCTGGGGGCAGAGAGAAGACTTGGGGAGGCTGTGCTATTGGCCCCCCGGTCCCTCCGCATTGTGCTGGTTCCAGGCAGGGCTGCCTGCTGGGAGTTATAGGCAGAGGTGGACCATATCTTCTAGTCCCCACTATCCCCTCTCCAGCCCTGCAGATCCTGAACCTCCACCTGGAGAACCTTCTCATTCCAGGGGTCCTCTGCACAGGCCATGCTGGCCCCACCTCCGTGCTTGGGCATGTGCTGTTTTCCCACCCAGGAGATCTTTCCCCCTCCACCCAGCCAAATCTGCCTTCAGAGTTTCCCTCTGGTCCTGCCTCCATCAAGAAGGCTTTTCTGACCACCCTCAGGAATGTCTCCTAGAGTCCTCTTATTTGGGGGCCATAGTTAATATTGAGGAGCACTGGTGGTGCAGTGGTTAAGCACTTGGCTGCTAACCAAAAGGTCAGCAGTTTGAACCCACCAGTTTCTCTGGGGGAGAAAGACCTGGCAAACTGCTTCCATAAAAATTACAGTCTAGGAAATCCTATGGGGCACTTCTACTCTCATATAGGGTTGCTATGAATTGGAATCAACTCAATGGCACTCAACAACAGTGAGAGTTAACAGTCTTGTTTAGTTGTTAAAATACTACCCGTGTGCACTCAGTGTGCCATCAAGTCCCCTGAATGCTTGACACACTGCTACACAGACACACTGAGGCTCAGGTCTGAAGGACTATTGGGCCTTCTGACAGGGGCTGGGCAGCCTGCATGGGGCAGAGGGGAGCTGGTAGCAGGGGTAGAGCCGTGTCAAATTTGGTATCCGTGACACCACCAGCCATGGGTGTGGACATTGGTGTGGCTCTTCAGGGAAACAATTTACCAGTAATGAGTCAAGTGTCTTAAAATATGCATGTCCTTTAGCTCAGCAATTCCATTTTAGGTACTTGTACTAAGGAAATAGGGAGTCCTGGTGGCACAAATGGTTACGTGCTTGGATGCTAAATGAAGAGTCAGTGGTTTGAACCCACCCAGTGGCTCTTCAGGAGAAAGACCTGGCAGTGTCCTCCGGTAAAGATTACAGCCTAGAAAACCCAATGGGACAGTTCTGCTCTGTCACATGGAGTCTCTATGAATCCAAAATTGACTCGACAGCACCTAACAACGACAACACTAAAGGAATAATTTGAGATATGGAGATGCGTGTGAAAGTATGTTCAACGCAGAGTTATTTATTACAGGAGAATATGACAAGAGACAAACCAGGGCACTTAGACATAATGGAATATTCTGCAGCTACACGGAGTTCCTAGTGGTGTAAATGGCTAATGCGCTTGGCTGCTAACTGAAAGGTTGGAAGCTGGAGTTTACCCAGAGATGGCTTGGAAGAAAGTCCTGGCTATCTGTTTCCAAAAAACCAACCATTGAAAATCTTATGAAAACCATTGCAAAAACCTATCCAGTCACGCTGTTGTGCAGTGGTTAAGTGCTCAGCTGCTAACCAAACGATCGGCAGTTCGAACACACCAGCTGCTCCACTGCTCTACTTCCATAAAGACTACAGCCTTGGAAACCCTATGACGCAGTTCTGCTTTGTCCTGTAGGGTCGCTATGAGTCAGAATCAACTTGACAGCAACGGGTTTTTTGGTTGGTTGCTTTAGTGGTTACTGAAGTCATGTTATGGGTAAGAAGGGTTTCTTATGATCCTGGCTATGCTTAGGTTTTAATGGTTAACGAAAAGGCAAGATGCTGGGATGATAATTCTATTAAATAATAGGCACAGGAAAAAAAAGCTAGAAAGAAGCGCACAGTCTTGTGAACAGTCATCTTTAGTGGTAGGAGTACAGATATTTTTGTCTTCTACCTTTCCGTTTTTTCCAAAACTTATTCAACAAGTGTATGTTGCTTGTATAATTGGGACAAACAGTGTGGCATATACACACACACACACACAATCAGGTATCTGGACATCCTTTGATGTGGGAGAAGATTTGGCCCCAGCACCTACTCCCACTCTCTCCTTCCAGCTGACCAAGCCTGGGGGACCCCCAGAGCAGCCCCTGTGGAACCAGCCCTTCCTTTTCCAAGGCTGTGGCGGAGCCACCAGCTTCTCAGAAGACACAGCCCTGGTCCTGGAGTACTACTCTTCATCATCAAGTAAGTGCCCTCTGGTGCCACACGAGGACAGCCACTGTGTCAGGAGACATGGGTGAAAGATTGTTCAAACCATCCCCAGACAACCCCACCTCTGCGTTCCACAGGGATAGGTTAGGTGTCTCAGGTTCCAAGTGCATGCAGACAGGTGGGAGGAGGAGCCTGGCTGGTCTCCTTGCCAAAGTGACAGCTTTGGGGCACAGGTCAGGACCCATGGGTCCTATTCCCATAATAGGCTCGTAGTTTTTTTTTTGGTCCATATTTCTTTACTGCACCCCCTTTGCACCCATCAGTGAGGAGGGGGGTGGGTGGTAACTCAGAGCTCACAGCCAATTGGGGAGGCAGGGTTTAGAGACCAGATGACCCACAATCTAAGCAAGCTCCACACTACAGGATTGAAACCCCCAAAAGCCAGAGGCAAGGGAGAGCCATAGCAATATCCAGAGACACAGAGTGTGTTTAGGGCTGGCCTTGAACTCATGAGTGGCAAAGAAGGAGGATGCTTGTGCAGGGAAAGGCCAGGAGGCAGAAAAGCAGTCGGGGTGTGGGAGATGGGAGAACTAGGTGTCTGACATCAAAGGTTGGGTCCGTGGTGGGTGCGCAGGCGCTGGGATCTGGGAAGCCGGAAGTGGAGGCTTCGGCAGAAGCCAGAGCTGATCCTTCTCCCTCACAGTGAAAGGCAGCGAGCCATGGACCTTCAGCCAGCCCCTGGGTGTCTCCGTGTTGCCGCTCAAGAGTCGTTTGTACCGAAAAATGCTGTCTGGGAAGGGCTCAAGTGGGCTGCGTGTGGAGCGGCTCCCCATCACCGTGAGTCCCCTGCCTGCACTGGCCCTGCCCTACCCCACCCTGCCCCACTTCCACAGGAGAATTTAGCTTCTCAGACAGCTTCTGCCAGGGCACCCACTAGGGAAGGCTACAACTGTCAGGTATGAGCTGCTCCCAGGAACACCAAACTCCCGTCTTGGCTCTGGGGCCAGTTAATGAACCCGCCAGAGGAACTGCTCCCTGGCAGTTTGAGGAGAATTAGAGCAAGGCCTGTGGGATGGCGACAAGAGCTCAGGCTTCAGAAAGAAAAACCTGGGTTCAAATCTTGCCTTGGCCTCTTCCGCACTGTGGAACCTGGGACAAGTCAACCTCTCTGAGCCTTAGCGTCTCATCTCTAAAATGGAAACAACAACCCCTTGGGAGAAACAAGTGAGAGAAATAAATGTAAAGGGCGAAGTACATGATCTCTTTGTATAAGGAGATAATTGAGTCCAGGCCGTCTGGGGCCAAATTCTGAGTCCACCGTTTACCACCTGACATGACCTTTGGAAAATTCAGTTTCAGTACTTCAGTTTCCTTGTCTGTAAAATGGGTGCATAATAATCATTCTTTTCTTATACTGTCACTGTGACATTTTGGAGGAAATACATATAAAGCACTTAGAACAAAACCAGGCATATTCTTAGAACAGAATACACTCTCAGTAAGAATTAATATCGATATCATTATCTATTTCTATACTTCCTAAAATATGTATGGCCATCCTGACAAAAGATCTCAATAAACAGGACCTTCCCCTTCTGCCAGGAAGTGGTTAGACTGTGGGGGTCATTAAAGGGCTTGCCCAGTCAGGTCTCCAGTGGAGCTGGGAACAGTGGGTGTGGAGGTGGTGAGGGTAAACAGAGGCAGAGCCCTGTTCCCCCTCATCTGGGCACAGCCTCACCTAGGCACAGCCCCAGTAGCCACCTTGCTGGGGAATCATAATGGTGGGTGGGGCAGAGACAGAGTCTGACTGCTCCCTCCTCCTCTCAGGACACCAATCTGAAAACCATAGATGGCGAGGCGCCCACAGTGGATCTCTCCTTCCAGCTGCTTTCCTCTGAGGTAAGGCTGTGTGCGGGTCAGGGGAAGGTGAGGGTCTGCCAGACATGTGCCAGCTCAGCAGCTCCTCAGTGGTTCCAGCCTCCTTCACAATTGCTAACCTTAGTCAGGGGCTGGGGGCAAGGGCTGCTTCGGAAGAAACGTCTGAGGGTAACCGGTTGCCTTCCAGTCGATTCTTACTCATAGCGACCCTACAGGACAGAGTAGAACTGCCCCATAGAGTTTTCAAGGAGTGCCTAGTGGATCTGAACTGCTGACCTTTTGGTTAGCAGCTGTACCACTTAACCACTTCACCACCAGAGTTTCCCAGAGAGAAAGAAAGTTGAGGCATTATCGTTCCTGTTCTATATATGTTCTTGTTGTTGGGTGCTGTCAAGTCAATTCCAACTCGTAGTAACTTCCTGTGACAAAGTAGAACTGCCTCATAGTAACTTCCTGTGACAGAGCAGAACTGCCCCATAGATTTTCGTGGCTGTAATCTTTACAGAAGCAAATCACCAGGCCTTTCTTCCAAAGAGCCACTGGGTGGGTTTGAACCCCAACCTTTCGGTTAGCATCCAGCACTTAAAGAGTGCGCCACCAGTGCTCCTTATATTCTAGGAAACCAAAGAGAAAGCTGAGAGATTAGGAAGAGAAGAGTTGCGGGCAGAGGACACCCAGACCTCGGAGTCAGCTCCAACTCAGTCCAAGCCAAGTCTGGCTCACTAGGATTAAAAGTCTATGGGGTGAACTGGGGTGTTAGTTTTCTATTGCCATGCAACAAATTACCACAAACACAGCAGCTTAAAACAACATCTATTTATGAGCTCACAGTTCTGTAGGTTGGAGTCCTACACAGCATGGCTGTGTTCTCTGCTCAGGGCCTCACAAGGCTGAAACCAAGGAACTGGCAGGGCTTTGTTCCTTTCTGGAGGCTCTGGAGAAGAATCCACTACCAAGCTCATTTAGTTGTTGGCAGAATTCAGCTCTTTGTACTTGTAGGATATAGGTCCCCATTCCCTCGCTGACTGTCAGCCAGGGACTTCTTTCAGCTCCCTAAGGACGCCCACATCCCTCCTGACAGGGCTCCCTCCCTATTTACCTATTTACACCGGGGTGTGTGAATCTCCCTCATGCTTTGAACCTCTCTGGCTTCCTTTAGTGTCAGCAGCCAGATAAAACTCTCCGCTTTTAAAAGGGCTTATGTGATTAGGCCAGGATCACCCCAATAATCTCCCTTTCTTAAGATCAACTTGTCCAGCACAACTAGATGGTGCCTGGCTACCCCCACCAACTGCTCTGACAGGAATCACAATAGAGGGACCCAGACAGAGCTGGAGAAAAATGTAGAACAAAATTCTAACTCACAAAAAAAAAAGACCAGACTTACTACTCTGACAGAGACTGGAGAAAACCCAAGAGTATGGCCCCCAGACATCCTTTCAACTCAGTACTGACGTCATTCCTGAGGTTCACCCTTCAGCCAAAGATTAGACAGGCCCATAAAACAAAACAAGACTAAGTGGGCACACCAGCTCAGGGGCAAGGACAAGAAGGCAGGAGGGGACAGGAAAACCGGAAATGGGGAACCCAAGGTCGAGAAGGGGAGAGTGTTGCTATGTCATGGGGTTGGCAACTAATGTCACAAAACAATATATGTATTAATTGTTTAAAAAGAAACTAATTTGCTCTGTAAGCCTTCATCTAAAGCACAATAAAAAAATCAACTTTGCCATATAATAAAACTATCACTGCAATGATATGACATCATATTCATGATCTCAGTGATTAGGATACAGTAGCTAAGGGGCCACCCTTCGAGTTTTAGAATTCTGCCTACCACAGGTGGGTGGTCCAAGTGGAAAGATACCTGGGGCTGAGCCCTGCCTGGTGGGTAGGCCTCCCTCCCTCTAACTAGCTATGCCTGGGCTGGGTGAGTCTAGCCTGGACTGTGGTCATTTGGCTATAGAGCACCTGAGAGGCACCTGCTGGAATTTTTCCACTTTTCTCTGTGGTGCTGACCCTTATGGACAGGCATGAAGCTGGGATGTGGGCACAATTTAGGACCATGAACTCAGGGAATAGTTGCAAGGGCTGATACCAGGGTCAGCCCACTCCTGCCAGGAAAAATAGCCACCAGCTCTGGGGTAATACTTGGTCCTGTGACCTTACCCATGAAGAACATGGGGAGTTCCACGTGTGGGGGCTAAGGAAGGTTTAACAAGGTACCAGCCCCAAAGGCTGCTGTTCCCACAAGTCCTCTTTCGAGTTTCTGAAATCTCCCCGTGAGCGCTCCCTGCTGTGGAATGTTGAGCATTGCCCTCCCAAGACCCCTCTGAAATCCTGGTTGGAAGGAGTTCATCAGACACTCCCTGACAGTGCACCCTCCACCAAAAAAAAAAAAACAACACACACACACAGCCAGGTGCAGAAACAAAAAGGTGCTGAGATGGGAGCACACAGAAGATCCAAAAGACCCCAGGGAAGGGGAAGGAGTGTCCTTAGAGAAAAATGTCACAGATTAGAGTCCATCCCTCCAGGATCTCTGCCCAGACCTTAGATTCTGCCAGTGGCCACTGCCTTCCTCATCTCCCCCTGCCTCCTGCCCACATCACTGGGACATATGTGTCTTGGGGACTAAGAGGAATGTTAAGTGCCCCTGGTCAGGGGACTAGTAGACTCAGGCAGGCAACAGGCAGGTGGGCAGGACCCTTCCCCGATTGCCCAGGGGCTGGGCACAAGGGTCTCCGGTGATGAATTATTCACCGGAGCTGGGCTAAGTGCAGAATTAATCCTTTTCCTTCCAGCTGGCGGCCTCACCAAATTATCCCCCCAAGTCATGCGGGAAAGCGCTGCCGAATTCATTTAGCTGCTGAGCGTTTTGATCTGGGCCTTGCGATTTTAGCTTCCCCTTCCCCCATCCCTCCCTCCCCACCCCAGGCAAGTAAAAAAAAAAACCTTTTAGTAGTGGATTTCCGAGAAGAAAGGAAAAGAAAGGCCAAGGGATCAAGGTTGGGTGTGTACCAAGAAAAAAGTACTGGCGGAAATTCAGAATCAGATTCAGAAATTGGATTCTGCAGCCAAGAATTCGCACACTTAGATTCTAGACATACACACGTGCTAGCGCACTCGCATTCAAATATCTATACACAGACTCACTTATGCAGAAATATGCACTTACCCACACACACACACACACACACACCTTTGCAATGGTGCGCACAGTTAACGCTCACAAACGCACACAGTCAAACTGACAGGCAGACACTTCCATACCCACATCGGCACACACACAAGCTGTCTGATTACCTCAACTGTTTCTTGGTGAAACAACTTGGGAATTTGCCAATAACTGACTCACTTTGATTCTAGAATCTTGAAGACCAGTTTGGGGGCCTGAGTATGAAATGCTAACGTGGGTGGACTTGGCACAAGGCTCTTCTCACAGGTGCAGCACCCATTCATGCATTCCTTTATTCCACACGTAGTTGATAAGGGACCACTATGTGCCAGGCACTGTGCAAAGCAGAACTAGAATTTTGGCTGCAATGGGGAGAGGAAGGGATTGGCAGCCTTGGAGCCCACCTGCCTTGAGTTCACCATTACTGGGCTTGGAAGTGGCACTCTGCTAGTGCCTGAGCCCTTTGGGCATCCTTCTTCCTAAGGGAGCAGGGGCGGGGGGCAGGAGTGTGTTAAGAATTGAGGAAAGATCAGATAACATTGCAACTAAGTTTAAAGGAACTCACCCACCACCCACCACCAGTCCTTTCATTATACCAATGCCATCATTGTGTCTACAACAGTGCCAACATTTATTAAGCACCCATCATGTAGCATACACTGCTCTGAGTTGTAGGGATATTACATTGAACAAGACCAAAAAAGCCCTTGTCTCCACGGAGCTGGCATTCACAGAACAGGGAGTGTGGAACAATGAACAAATAAATCCATCAGCAGATAAATGTAAGTACTATGATGAAAATCAAACAAGGTGATGTGATAGGAAGTGCATAGAGAGGCTATTTGGATTGGATGTGGTATCTTAGTAAGGCTCCAAGCTAGGCCGCCATTACAAAAAAACCAGGTTCCTCCTATCTTATCTTTCTACCTATGGAGTGGTCAAAGGAGCCCTGGTGGCACAGTGGTTAAGCACTCGGCTGCTAACCAAAAGGCTAACAGTTTGGACCCACCAGCCGCTCCATGGGAGAAAGATGTGGCAGTCTGCCCCCATAAAGATTACAGCTTTATAAACTCTGTGGAACAGTTCTCTTCTTATAGGGTCACCATGAGTCAAAATCAACTCAACAGCAACAGGTAAAGAGCAGCCTGCCACTTCGTGATGGAAGGTACCTGACCTTCACCTCTGCATTCTAGCCTGTAGGAAGGTAAAAGAGCAAGAGGCTTGTCTTATATTGAGGATAACTAAAAGTAAAGTCGGTGAAAATGAGGGAAACCCTCAATGAGATGGATTGATATATTAGCTATAACAATGGACTCAAAACATAGCAACGATCAGGAAGATGGCACAGGACTGAGCAATGTTTTGTTCTGTTACCGTAAGGTCGGCATGACTGGACAGCAACTAACAACGACAGTCAGCCACAGATGGTCAGGAAAGGGCTCACTGAAGGGGAGAAATTTGAGACCTAAATGAGAGGAACTAGGCCAGGCACAGGAAGATCTAGGGAAAGAATGTTCCAGACAGAAAGAACAGCCAGAAAAGAACAAACTTGCCTTGTTCCAGAAACAGAGTGAGCAAGAGAAGGAAACAAAAGGAAGGTGGAGATACAGATAGGGCCAGGCGCTTGGGCTCAGTGTCTACTTCCCGTGATGGAATGCTGTGGAAAGATCTCACTCAGGAAGTGACATGATCTGATACACACTTTGTAAGAAGACCACTCTGGCTGCTCTACGGATAATGGATTAAGAGCCACAGTAGAAAATGTGAGGGCTACCGCGGAGGACCAGGCAAGACATGAAAATGGCTCAGACCAGGGCAGTAGCAGCAGAGACGGGGAGAGGTGGACAGCTTCAGGATTTGTTTTGCAGAGAAGCCTCAGCCCCACTCCACCATCACCACCAGTCACATAATTCATCATTTGTCACATTATTCCATTTGCTTCTCAGAACTCCAAAGAACTCTGTGAAGGCAGTAAAGTAGGGATCATAATCCCCATTTTATAGGTCAAGAGACCAAACCTAAGGTAAATGAAGTGGTTTGCCTGGTATCCTGTGATCGCTGGGACTGGAGCCATCAGTCCTTCCACCGTTTACAGCAAACACTGCATAAAGCTCCCAGGAGCCACTGACTGAAGCCTGGAGGTCTTAGAGTCCTTGGACACTCCAGCTGCAGCAGGGCTTATGATAGGGCCTCTCATGGTCCTCATCCACTTGGTTGGTAACTCCATCTCGGGCTCTCCTTGCACATGGTCAGGCTTGCTACGGAGAGGAAACACTGCAGAAGAAATGAATGGGCATGTCCTACCTGGGCACCGCCCCAGCTTGAGGACAGAGTCTCTTTCCATGTCTAGGAGGTTTGGGTACAGACTGTCTTGGTTAATCTGACACTTTGGTGAACGGAGTCTCCCCACACCCAGCACTTCCACCTCACACATTCCAAGAACTCTAGGAACAAGAGCAGTGCGGAATTTCCAGATAGGCAGAGACTGCCCTGGACAGGAATCTCCTTGGCAATGTTCACCACATGTGGTCATCCCGTCCTCTCCTGCTTTGCCATGACCAGGTGCACACTGCCTTCAAAAGCAGCCCATTCCTAGAGGCTACAACCGATAGAAGCACTCACCCCACATCAAGCCCAACCTGCCTCCTGGGGCACCCCCTCTGTTCCCTGGCTCTGCACCTGTGCTGATATAGGAGACACCCGCACACCAGTAGCCATCTAGCACCCTTGTGGGCAAACTAACCAACTAAACCTGCCAGTCTATGTGAATGACAAGAGAAGGTGATCTTCTGGTTTGGGATATTGTGCTTGAAGGTAGTCCTACTGGTGCTGGGTTGAGTTTTTAGCCTCCAGTGAAACTTCTCTATAAGCCTGTGTAGAGCGATGTGCCTTAAGCTGGAGTTGTATATAGATGAGTATGTATATAGATGCACACAGACCTATAAAAACTAGAAAAACCCAGACCCCTGCATATGCACAGAAACACCCCTTTATTGCACGTTCAGTGGGACTTGGACCAGACAGCCTTTGAGATCCATTAGGCTCTAAGAATGGCTGTTGCACATGCATATATACACATAAGCCCCTGGACTCCCCCATTCCCTCTCTGATCTCACCCTCTTCTCTTTGAAGAGTGTGCTCTGGTCCCCTGGGAGTCTATACTTCTTCAGGCTAAGCAGCCTGGCTGTTTTAATGAACTGGCTTCAAGATTCTGTAGCATCCTGGGTGCCCTCCAGCTTTCAGATGGCCTCTTTGAAGTGAGGCCCACATTGCTGACTCGTGTGGACTGAGAGCCTGGTATGCATACAGTAGGTTCTCATGCCATTGTCAGTTTGTGCTTCCCTGCCTGGAAAGGCACCTCCTCATGACATGGGACAAGTTCATGCAGTCATCTCTGTGTCTGGCAATATTTCCCCTCTTGGGGTTGGGTTTAGGATCCAATGTCTTGCCCAGGTGTCTACCAGGCAGAGGTAGAGCCCCATCCTCAGCCCATAGCCCAAGGGATGCTGGGAAGACTGGGACCTTGAAACCTGGCTTCCTTAGACTTTTCACAGGGAGGGTACATGTGAGTGGAGGGAGCGATGGCACCTCCCATAGTCCCAGTCTGACCCTCCCTCTCCCTGTTCCCTTCATAGGGTGGGGAGAGTCTTTGATGCCATGCAAAGACATGCCCTGGTCGGGGGGTTTTGTGTTTGTTTTTCAAACCAGTTACAAAGCTGTCTCTGGAGACCAGCCCAGAGTGGGACAAGTAGCTGTTTAGCAAATGTGGAGGAGAGTGCAGGGGATAGGCAGAACCATACTGGTTTTTGATGAATTTTTATGGATTTTCTGAAAACCATATGTAACCACCGTGGCCTGGGCCTCAAAGAAGCCCAACACAAGCCTGGCCTCCATTTCCTCACCAAGCACACCTGCCTGGAAGGCCCATTGTCCAGGATAGCACAGCAGTCTTCTCAGCTGGTTCTCCTCTCTGGAAGGTTCTATCCCTGCCAACCCCAGGGCTCCAGCTCTAAAAACACTACCATAAGGATGATGATGGATCCAGAGAAAGACACTCTTTCCTCTCCTTCGCCTCACAACTTTCTCGCCTGTCTTCCCTTCTACATCCTCAAAGCCCCCTTGCTGTTCCTGTTTTCTCACTCTCCCAGACCAGATGGCAGGAGAGAAAGGAAGTAGGCCTGTCCCTCGCCCAGTGCACAGGTGCCTTATTTCTCACCTTCTCAGGTTTGCAAACCAATCTGGAGATCTTTTCATTCAACTTGAAGCTGGAAGCAGGGGCAGTTGAGGGGTGGTGAGAGCCTGAGCTTTTCCAGGGCCAGCTTGGCCCTTGGGTCCCAGGTGTTCAGTGTGGAGGCAGCCTCAGCGATCCCACCTCTATCTGCTTTTCACAATGCCTAAATTCCTCCCAACAGTGCTCCATGCCTTGTGTGCAAATATTGCTCCCTCCACAGTCTCATGCAGCTCCTCCTGTCCCTCACCTCAGAGAGTTGTTTTTGTCAGGTGCCGTCAGGTCGGCTCTGACTCACAGTGACAACAGAGCAAAACACTGCCTGGTCCTGCGCCATCCTCACAGTTGTTGCTATGCGTGAACCCATTGTTGCAGCCACTGTGCCAATCCATCTCATTGAGAGTCGTCTTCTTTTTCTCTACTTTACCAAGCATGATGTCCTTCTCCAGGGACTGAACCCTCCTGACAACATGTCCAAAGTATGTGAGACGTAGTCTCACCATCCTTGCTTCTAAGGAGCATTCTGGTTGTACTTATTCCAAGAACTCCAGAGAGTTCTACACACACAGAGGGTTCTACAGACTCAGCTTCCTCACTTCTCATGACAGGGAGCTTACAACCTCCCAGGAAGCCCCCCTCAGCCCTCCATCAGCTCCCTTGTAAATCTTTTCCTTCTCTCTCTTACTCCAGTTTCCTCCCCCAGCCCTGCTTTTTTCTTCCTGAGGCCCCAAAGAAGTCTGTTCCCAGGCCCATGTCAGCCACTCTCCCAGACCAGGTGGCAGGAGAGAAAGGAAATAGGTCCGTCCCTCCTCCAGCTCACAGGTGCCTTATTTCTCACCTTCTTGCGTTCCCAATCCAATTTGGAGATCTTCCCATTCAACTGCTGATGTTTGCAAATTCTTACGTCATCTGCCACCTGAATCAACTCTTTGCTATTTGTCAGACTTTGTTTCTGTTCTTCTCATCCCCTTGGTTGCTTCCTCTTGACAAGACTCACCTTAAAGTGTACCCCAAAACTGTAGGGCTGGATCTGCATGGATGGATAGAGTAGGACCATCATCCTCTTTCTCTAAGCACGCTCTCCCCTTTGGTACAGACAAATTCTACATTATTACTTCCCAAGGCAGGGTGGGTCCATTTAGAGCTTTGGAGTCCAGTCTCTGGCATGTGACCCGTTGTCAGCCATCATGTTCTCACCTCGTATCTCTGCTGCTCTATTTTGAACTCCGGCAGGGTTTCTCTTCCCTGTGATATTTCACTTTCTTGATCTCAGCCCATCTTTTAGGCTTGAGATCACTCTGGACCCTGACTGTATCATGCAATGTATTCACAGCCCTCCCTTCACCCCTACCCCAAACTCTAGGTCCTCAGTGGTTGTGGTCAGGACACGTCATTGCTGCAAGTTCACTGGACACATGCACCCTGAGAGCTGGGTTTGAATCCCAGATCTTCTCTTGATCTTAGCCACCCTAAGCTTCACTTTTCTCATCCATAAGTGGGAGTTGCAATCCCAACTAGCCAGGAACCTAGTAAAAACGGGATGAGGGAGTGTGTGTAAATGCCTAGCACCGTGTCTTACAGACACTCAGTAAATGGAGCTCTTAGTACCATTCACCCAAGTTGCTGACAAACATGTTGAACTCATCAGGATGATGACAGGGCTCCTGGGAGATGTGCAATGATGGAGCCCTGCTAATCCATCACTCGGCGCCCGCCCTTCCCGACAGCTGCTCTACCAGCTTCACGTCCATAAGGACATCGGGAGGCCTTGTCAAATGCTGAAGATAACGTCACCAGCACCACATTTGGTCTCACAGCAATTTTTCAGAGAGTGAGGAAAAGGGGAAATGACAGACAATCATCTCTCCATAAGCCAGACTTGCTAAAGTCCCTGATGTACCCTACTCTGTACTGGAGGCTGTGGAGGAGATGGAGAAAGTACAGGACTGCTCCCTGACTTGGGAGCTCCCAGGCTGGTTGAAAGCAGGGTGGGCAGGGCTGAAGCAAGAGCCACAGCACAGGCTCATCCCCAATGCCTCATCGACAGCAGGATCCTGTGTCACCTTGAGAATGTGACCCTTGACTCCCAGCCATCAATGCAGTGTATTGAGTCAGTCTGCAGGGCTGGCCAAGGAAAGTGGACATTTAGGCCCTCCCCTCTCTGCTCTGCTCTGTGCTCCTTCCAGACCAAACTTCTCAGAAGACGGGGCCTGCTCTCAGGATTCTCCTCATCTCAAACCCAGGCTGACCTAGCCTAGACCTCCCTTCAGCCAAGCCAAATGTATCCCTAGCCCAGTCAGGATCATTCATGCAAAAATTCATTCACCATTCATTAGATTCTTTCCCTGTACCAGGCAGTAAACCTTCCCAGCATATCATGACCACCTGTCTTGCTAAAGTCCTTGTAGAGGTAGATGCAGTGAGCACACAAAGTTCAGGGGAAGAGTCACAGAGAGGTGTGACTTACCTCCCTCTGCCTCAAAGAGTGGCTTAGAAGTTGGCAGGGCAAGGATTTTCTGGGCAGAGGGAATCGTGTACAAAGGCATGGACTCATGAGAGTGTCTGGAGTACATGGGGCATAGGTGGCTGTAGTGGACAATGGGAAGTCCCTGGGTGATGCAAATGGCTAATGCACTTGGCTGCTAGCTGAGAGCTTGGCAGTTCTAATCCACCTAGAGGTGCCTTGGAAGAAAGGGCTGATGATCTCCTTCCAAAAAATCAACCAGTGAAAACCATATGTAGCACAGTTCTACTCTGACACACATGGGGTCGCCACAGCTTGGAGTCGACTTTACTGCAACCGGCAGTGGGCAGTGAGGCTGGGGAGTTAGATAGGTCCTAGATAGTGCAGGGCCTGGGCACCAGGATATAAGGTTTAGACCTTTCCATAAAGCGATGGGAAGCTGAAGAAGGTCTCTGAGCAGCAGGAGGATGTGATTTGACCAATGTGTCAGAAAGGTCTCTCTAGAAGTAAATAGGGAGAATGCAAGGGGAACGATTAAATGCAGAAAGATTTCAGGCTAACAAAAATGAGCCCACAGCTCATCCACTGAGCTATCTCAGGGCTCTATTGAATACTAAAATCCCTCCCAGGATTTTTAAAAAATCCTTATCACTGGCTTCCCTCCCCTGACCCCACAACTTGCTTTTGGATTAACCCTCTGACACTATATTCTGAGGAGTGAATCATGGTCCCAGTGAGGATTAACAGCTATTCTTGGCTGGGAGACAGACTCAGAGCCTCAGGCCCCGCCACAGCTGCAGGACCGTGTGGGGATGCCATAAATGAGGTTCATAGTATGCAGGGGAGGCGGCAAACCCTCTTGGAGGGGCCTGTTGTCTGAGCCTCGCCTTCAGCTGAAGAGATAAGAACCTACAACTGCGGCCACAGGAAATGACAAAGCAGCAGTGACTGATCGGGGAGCTGCTGCACAGGGCTCATTACGGCGCTTGCCAGCGGGCGAGACACCCTTATCAGGGAGAAAATTGCATCAGGCCTTCTGAATTACTAGCGATTGGAAGCAGATTTCTTGGGACGCACTTTGTTAGATACCTAATGAGCGGGATACAGACGGGCAGAGCCCAAAGCCGGCGGGGCGAGGGACAAATGTCTTTGTTAAACAGAATTTGTCAGTTTCCGCTCCAGGCTCCCCAGGGAGGGTTCAAGGCCAGCTAATTGAATTAAGAGCATGTGTGCTCCAAAGAGAGGGCTCAGGGCGGGGCGAGAGGCGGGCAGGCCGGAAGGCAGGCGCTTTCAGCACCAAGGACAGCAGCTGCAGCCTGGCTGCTCCGTAATTGCTAGGGCAGGCTGGAACTGCTGCATTTTGCATGATCAGGGACTTAGGGGTTGGAGTGGGTAGGAGGGAGACAGAAGATGTTGGTGGGGGGGTGGGTAGGGAGGTGGACAGGTGACCCAAGAGCTTGGAGATCATTATGCCGTTGGTCCGGTCTATCTCAACAGGCCCTCTGCTGGCCACAGTGAGGTTTGGGAGGTTTAAGGAGAGGGTGTCTTCTCCCCACCATGGTGCTCACATGTGGTGTGGGGCAGCCGCAGGGGCGTGAGGAGCCGTGAGTTGGGTACTGAGTCTGAGCCAGTGCATGGTTGTGCATTGCTCTGAGCTTTCAAAGTCATCTCCAATTATAGTCCTAATGAAGCAGGACATGCTGCAGCCACGGAGCCACAAAGAGGGGGGCCACTTGCCAGCCACAAGCTGCCCCAGCAGGCTAGATCCTAGGCAGGGCCAGGTCCTGCTAAATAGAGAAGCAAAGGAGTGGGCTTGTGGGGTGGGTCAGCAGTCCTCACCCCTGCCTGGAGGAAAGGGGAACAGCTGGCCTGAATAGTGAGGAGTTAGTCTCCAAGGTTGCACTCTCTCCACATTCCCATGTTAGCATTGCTTCCTCCCCCAGCCTCTGCCCTGACCAGCCCCCTCCAGCAGCCTGGCTTATCCTCCTACTGTCTCAGGCAAGTCCCTTCCCATGAGGACCAAGGAGGTGAGAGCACAATCTCCATCCCCAAAAGGGGCAGATTGAAACCTAAGCATTGGGTGAGGCAATGCTGGCCCTAAAGAAAGGGAAAAATTCGGGAGAATTTAAGTGCTGTGGACAGCACTGCAGTCCTCTTGGCACCTCTTACCTCATAGGACAAAAACAACTGCCTCTGGCCTCCCCTGCAGAGCCTGTCCTGTTTGGAGGTCTGAAGATTTCTGTATAAAAGCCACTCACACATCTCACCTCAAAACCCCAGGCCAGGATGAATCCTGGCAAAGTTAACCTCTTGGTGACCCAATTATTTCTGCTTTGAATTTTTTTGTTATTACTGTGCATTTTCATTAATGGAAACATGCTGAATCATTGAGTGTGTCTGAATTTTTGGTAGGTAGTAGGATTTTTTTTTTTCTTGTTCCCTCCCACAAGCCTACCCTAAATGTTTAGTGGTACATATGAAATACCACTAATTAGACCCCCAGCATCCCCACTGGGGTCTGTTGGTACATATGTATAAACAATAAAAATTTTCAAAATTCCTATTTTTCCTACCAAAAATTCAGAGACCTCATGCAATACCCTGTAAAAACAGTAATTTATAACACACACTCATTTCTTCCTTCAGTTTCAAACAGTCATAAACGCACCTCCCTTGCAGCAGCACACACTGTCAGTGGTAGAGCAGCTTCCCAGTAAACCCCAACCAAAAAACCAAACCCATTGCTGTTGAGTTGATTCCTACTTACAGTGACCCTATAAGACAGAGTAGAACTGCTCCATAGGGTTTCCAAGGAGTAGCTGGTGGCTTTGAATTGCTGGCCTTTTGGTTAGCAGCTAAGCTCTTTACCTCTGTGCCACCAGGGCTCCCAATAAACCCAGAGGCTGAAAAAGTTCACAATTGCTGTGTGTACTGCTGGGCATAAAAGGGTTAAATAGAGAAGGAGATTAGAAACATGGCAGGAGACATGCAAAAGGGGCAGTAGGCCTGGAGTGGCCAGAGCACAGAGGTAGGCAGGGCCAGCCATGGGGGTGGGCAGAGCAGGGCACAACCACTGAGTTTGGCAGCTGGGGGTCAGGAGGGAGTGGGATGGCAGAATAGATTTACAGTTCACAGATGCTCTGTCGTCCCTTCCCTCCTTCTCAGAATACCCACCCCTGCCCAGGAGAGTGAAAGCACTGGTCTGGACTGGGATCAGTCTCATTTTTATTTTAGCATAAAATTAAATGAATTTACATAGTAAGTTTCAGAATACACCCAAAAGTATCTAGCGAGTGCTCAATTCCAAAAAGGGTTTAGTTAATGTCAGCTCTGGGTCACTGAGTTGAGTTCCTCAGCTGGGGGTGGGGCCACACAGGGTGGAAGTCAGGGAGACAAGCTGTGGGGGAGGGGCCGCCCACAGCAATGTGCCTCTGGTCCCTGGTCCCTGCTTTTAGAACTGATGAGGGGACCTCTGAGACCTCTCCCTTGATTTCATTACTCCTACTTCCTCTCCTAACTGGATTAGATGGCAGTCTATGAAATCCAGGGCATCAGGATTGGCTTTCTGCCTGGAAATGAGGAGAAATGTCATTACGGGTCCTGAATCAGCATCTCAACCCAGCCCTGGGCAATGGGGAGTTGGTCTTTGCCCTGGATGAGTAAATAGTTATTCACTCTTTCCTTCATCCTCTCCTGCATCCATCCGTCCATCCAATACGTATTCTGTAGCTTTCCCTCTGCAGCCAACCTGGAGTTCAGCTGTTTCAAGCAGGAGACAGGAGATGTGGTACTTTTTCCTATCTAAAACACACAATCAGAAAACCTCCAACTCTCTGACTCACATGTTATACAGAGATGCCAGGGGTACTTGTGGGACAGAAGGCTTCATTTCAGTCGGGAGCATTTGAGTGAATCCTGCCTTCCCTGAACCATAGCTATGGAAAAGAGCAGATGGAAGAGACGACCAGGTCTGACGCCTAAGAGCAAACAGGTCAAGAGTCTTGGTTATGAAGCGCAAAACGTGGTCTGCAAAGTCCAGCCCTAGGGTCACCCAATGCTTCCTCTACCCATCTGAAGAGTCTTTTTACAGCTGCATTCTCTTTGGAACTATCTATCTTTGTACCCATTTGACAGACAGGAAAATGAGGCCCAGACTGGCCTGGATGCCTCTGTGTATTCATATGACTATCCCTTACTCTACAGACACAAGCCTTAAAAAAGGTTCATGGCATTCAGTTTCTGTAAACCAAATTTTAAAAGGGCATGAAGAGTTTATTATTTAATTAATGCACCCCAGTAGTAAAGTGAAGGCTATTGCCCCAATTCATCTGGCTCATATGTGTGCATTTTCACATAGAGTATTTGCTTAAAGAGAGGCCCAGCAGCACTCATTGTGTCACTCTATTTGTTTAGGGTCAGGCATTGGGCACCTCTAACCTTGAGCACATTTGCTCTGATTGGCACTGTGCCCATTGCTCTATTTGCTTCTAGTACAACATTCTAAATAGCAGGACAATTTGTCTGCTGTGTGGCAGAGAGGGGATTCCAACATCTGATACAGGATGGGAGTGGGCACTCTTGAAGTCCCTACAAACTCTGAGACTGTATGATCTTTAAAAAATTGGCATGTTTTCCTCCTTTGCTATGTGGCCAGAAGAACTGGGTGGTGCCTGGCTACCATTACTAAATGTTTTGACCAAAGATTCTATAGAAGAATTCTGATCAAAAGGGGGAAAATGCATAATTAATTCAATGGATCAAAGATCTAAATATAAAATCTAAAATGGTAAAGATCATGATAGAAACAACACGGACAATGTTGTATAGGATAATGCCGTAAAACATGGCATAAATTCAGTACCATCCATATCTAACTATGCACAAACACCAGAAGATAAACTAGATAACTGGGAGTGCCTAAAAGTTAAACACTTATGCTCATCAAAAGACTTCACCAAAACAGTAAAAAAAAGAACCTACAGACTGGGGAAAAAAACTTTGGCTATGACGTATCCAACAAGGCTCTAGTCTCTAAAATCTATAGAACACTTCAACACCTCAATAACAAAAAGACAATCCAATTTAAAAATAGGTAAAAGATGTGAACAGACACTTCACCAAAGAAGGCATTTTGGTAGCTGACAGACACATTAGGAAATGCTCATGATCATTAGCCATTAGAGAAATGCAAATCAAAACTACAATGAGATACCATCTCACCCCAATATTACTGGCACAAATCAAAAAAAAAGAAAATAACAAATGTTGGAGAGGTTGTGGAAAGACTGCTGGTGAGAATGTAAAATGGTACAACCACTATGGAAAATGATATGACACCCGCTTAAAAAGCCAGAAATAGAAATACCATGCAACCTAGCAATCCCATTCCTAGGAATATATCCTAGAGAAATAAGAGCTGTCACTTGAATAGACATATGCACACCCATGTTGATTGCAGCATTATTCATGATAGCAAAAAAGATGGAAGCAACCTAAAAGCCCTAAAAACTCATCAACAGATGAAAGGATAAACAAATTATGGTACATACACACAATGGAATACTGCGCAATGATTAAGAACATTGATGAATCTGCAAAACATCTCACAACGTGCATAAATCTGGAAGGCATTATGCTAAGTGATATAAATCAATCACAAAAAGACAAATATTGTGTGAAACCACTATTATAAAAACACAAAAAAAGGTTTACACACAGAAAAAAAACCAATCTTTGATGGCTACAAGGTAGGGGAGGGGTGGAGAAGGAAAATCACTATATAACAGACAAGGGTTAACTTTGGTAAAAGGAAAGACAACACACCATATGGGGGAAGTCAGCACAGCTTGACCAAGGCAAAGACATAGAAGCTTCCTAGACACATCCAAACACCTTGAGGGACCAAGTTACGAGACTGAGGGCTGGGATTCATGGTCTTGGGGGGCATCTAGGTCAATTGGCATAACATAGTTTATAAAATGTTCTACATCCTACTTTGGCGAGTAGCATCTGGGGTCATAAAAGTTTGTGAGTGGCCATCTAAAGTACATCTATTGATTCCATCATGTTCAGGTAAAGGAGGGTGAAGAAAACAAAACACACAAGGAAAATATTAGTCCAAAGGGCTAATGGACCACATGTACCACAGCCTCCACCAGCCTGAGGCCAGAAGAACTAGATGGTGCCCAGCTACCATCACTGACTTCTCTGACAGGGATCACAATAGAGGGTTCCAGACATAAAAAACCCAGTGCAGGTTTTTTTGTTTTTTTTTTTTCCAGACATAGTGGGAGAAAAATGTAGAACAAAATTCAAATTCACAAAAAAAGACCAGAATTACTGGTCTAACAGAGACTGGAGCAGCCCTGAAACTGTAGCTCCCAGACACCCTCTCAGAACTGAAACCACTCCCGAAGTCCACCTTTCAACAAAAGATTAGACAGGACTATAAAACAAACATTGATACACGTGAGGAACATGTTTCTTTGTTCAATTAAGTATACAAGAGCAAGTGGGGAACACCTGCCCAAAAGCAAAGATGAGAAGGCAGGAAGGGACAGAAAACCTGGATGAACGGACATGGGAACTCCGGGTATAAAGGGAAAGGAGGTGAGGAGAATGCTGACACATTACGGGGATTGCAACCAATGTCACAAAACAATCTGTGTATAAATTTTTGAATGGAAACTAATTTGTGCTGTAAACTTTCACCTAAAACACAATAAAATGAAATAAATGGGGTGGGAATACAGAACAGAATTTCAAATTCTCATAGACTCTAGACTTTCTGGAGCCATGGAGGCTGGATGAACCCCTGAAACTATTGCCCTGAGATAATCTTTAAACCTAAAATATCCCCCAAAGTCTTCTTAAAACCAAACAATAGCTTACCCAGTAAAGACTGTTGGAGCCCTGGTGGTGCAGTGGTTAAGAGCTTGCCTGCTAACCAAAAGATTGGCAATTCAACCCAGTAGCTGCTCCTTGGAAACCCTATGGAGCAGTTCTACTCTGTCCTATAGGGTCACTATGAGTTGGAATTGACTGGACGACAATGGGTTTGTTTGTTGTTGTTGTTTGCCTTGGGCATTGTGCTCTTTCAAGATCTATCTATCTGGGATTAAACTGACAACAACAACTTGAAAGATTAGATGGGAAACTTAGTGGATAGTGAGTGTATGTTAATAAGGAACTAACCAGAAAAGGAGGCTGATAATGGTTGTACAACTGGGAGAATATAATCAATGTCACTGAATTGTATATGTAGAAATTGAATTGCTATATATTTTGCTGTGTATATTCTCAACAACAAAATTAATAAAATTTTAAAAAAGAAAAATCGGCATATTTTAGGGCCAACCACAAATTTCAGAGATTTAAAGTAATGTTTCTCCAATGGAAGCATAGAACATGCCCCGAAAGCAAAGAACTTTATGTTTTGTTAGAAGGAAGAGAGTTGCTTAGTGGGTGCTAAGATTGGAGGATGACAAAGGAGATAAAATGGAAAATAAGTATACTCAACAAAAAGTGGGGATTTTAGAAGCTGTTACTGCACTGATGTGGGGGTCACAGATGGCATAGCTTTTGTTTTTTCGATAAATTTATTGATCACCTACAATAAGGCAAGCACTAGGACAAACAAGGTCCCTGCATAGAAAAAACTTACATTCTAGTGCAGGCATTGGAGTAGGGAGGCAGATAGTAAACAAGTAAACAGACTTTTTCAAATTAATTCTCTGGCAGGTAAGTATTACGAACACAGTGAAATGGGATAATGTGAATGAGGTATTTTGGAGTTGTGGTTACTTTGGACGGGGGAGGCCTCTATCTCAGGGGGCAGGGCCTCTCTGAGAAGATCACACCTGGGCACATAAAGGTCCAGGGATCTCTCCAGACAGAACAGCCAATGCAAAGGCCCTGAGTCAGGAAAGAGCCTGGATTGTTGGAGGGACAGCAAGGAGAGGACAGTGTGATTGGCACCTAGTGATCAAGGGAGCAGGTGATAGGATGTAGGAAGGGGCCAGATTATGCAGGGCCTCCTGAGCCATGGGGAAGGGAGGCTTGGGGATGTAGAAGGTGCACTTACGGTAGAGTGTGTGAGCCTGATGCAGAGAAAGGGCCTGCACTTTCTCTTGCCAGAGACCAGAAAACTTCCTGACACCGAACAACAGCAAGACTCTGCCCATCCTTGATCCCAAGATCCTGGCCGAGAATCTGGGTACTATCTGTGAGTCCTGGTCAAAGTCCCTGGGGAGCTCCACAGTGGACTCCAGCATATCCATCCCTCAAGAAGAAGAGGCAGAGATGTCCAGTGAAAAGGTGAGTGTGTCTCCCAGGGCAGGGAGGGCCAGAGCAGTGATGGGGCCATGGGAATGAGCCTTCCCTGCCACCTGTGGGCCTGGCTCACTCTACAGGTGGCAAGTCAACCTCCCGTTTAAGCATACTCTCTATGTGAGTGACCCCAATGATAAACAGGTAGAAGCTGTGGATTCTTCATTTTTCAGAGCTTTTTCACCTTATGAATGTAGCTCCCATAAGATTTCTTTCAAAACGATCTCCTGCAGCCCTCCAACCAAGACAGGGTTCCATTTACTCAAGAAGTCATTAACTCAGAACTCCCTTAGAAGCATGTTCATCAGGTGACAGAAGGCCCCCTAAGAGATTATTTTTTACTTCTAAAAGGGGATATCAGGGCTCAAAGAAAAGAGGACACCATCTTTGGTCACAGAGCCTGTGTCCTGGACCATGGGAGCTAGGTATCTTTCCATTGTTGAGTTGACCAGATGTTTGAGAAAGATTAGTGAAGGTGACATAGTGCCCAAGATGCTGTCTTAATTTAGTCAGGGGTCAGTACTGGATTCAGAGACCTAAAGAATGGGCCACCAAAAGAGGTAGTCTAGTCAAAGTCCCCCAATTGAGGTCTTGTGACAAGGATCACGGGTGAATTCATATGTGGCTTCCTCCCTTCTTCCACAGCGGACCCCATGGGGAACGCTGCTCCGGAAAATCCTGAGAAAAGGCCCCAGACAAGAGCACCGGCCACTAGGGAAGCCCTGGGCATCCTCCTCTGAGGACCTGCCCCCCTCTACTGACAGCCTCCCCATTTTCCCCTGGCACTTCTGCACCTTTCTGGAACATGTCCCATCAGATGAATAGGAGGGGTTACTATTTACTGGGTGTGACCAAGATGCTCCCACCCACCCTGGAGCAGGGCCCTTCCTGTCAGGTCAGGTACCACAACACTTATGGGCCATCTTCTGCAACTTCCTCCTCTCACCTCTGCCCTTCGGGAAAACAGCTCTTGGTTCAACCTTTCAGCTCAGCCATCAAATGGGTTGAAAATCAAGATCTTGTCTTTGGAGAATTTTGGCAGCATGAATAAACCAGTGCCTGCTGCCCCCAACAGCCTCGTCCTGTGACTCCCCCTTTGTGTGCCTTTAAGCAGAGGTAGTGAAGGGAGGAAAAGAGAAGGTTAAAAGGCCAGGGAAGAAAGAAAAAGTGAAGGTGTCATCAAAGGAAAAATGCAGGCAAGAAGGAAGGAGAAAGGTGAGGTCACTTACCTCCTGGACACAGCCCTGCAGAGAGTAGCCCCATCTTCCCTCACTCCTCCAGCTTGGCCTCCTGGGGATGCACCAGCCAGCCAAGCCTCATCGCTCATCCAGTTAAGTTCCCTCTCACCCAGGATGCAGAACTAAGCCCCAGTATCACACTACCTCTGAGATCAGGACCCTTTATGCTGCCTGGCTGGACAAGCCTCTGGTCTCAGCCACCTGGGTGCTGGACACAAGGAGGACCAAGGAGGAGGTGGTATCAGGCCCCCATCTCTGGTACTGTACATGGCAGGGGCTCCCTGATTTGGGTTTGGTGAAGATTTCTACTGGACGAAGGATCCGAGGTCTAAGTTGAGTCCACAGATTTGAGAGACATTAGATACAGATACTTAATACTGTGGACTTGTTTGGGGGAGGTAGAACATAGAAAGGGGAATTAGTTGGGTCGGAGTCTTCATTCTGCTTCTAAAATTCTATGATGGTGAGGATAATGTTGATGCTGATGGTGATAATGGAGCAGAGAAGGAAAAAAACAGGGCTGAGGGGGAAAGGGTATTTAAATATAAAAGGAGTTGGATATGTGGGGATTTTAATATTTTTAATATCTGAAATATTAAAATAATATTTAATCTGAAATAATAAAATATGGGTATAATACTATACCCATATAATAACATGGGTAGTAGACTGGTTAGTCTTGATCTTAAGGATTAAGCCAAAAGAAATTGGACTAAACCAACTTGAGAAGTCAAGATTAACCATTAGGAGGAACTGTTTTTGAGCAAGAGAGTGTAGCCATTGCAACTGACAGAAAGAAGGAAGAGAAATGTGTGTCCCAAGGAAGGCTTTTCATCTAAGTGATAACCAGGAGACTCAGGATGGCCCCATACCCACAGACTGTCAAAGAAGTCATGAGTTGCATCTGTTGGGTCTATATCCAGAACTAACCCAAGCATACCCACCTTGGATGTCACCCATCAGTCACATCAATGGTCTTTGTGCCCATCAAGAGGGCTCCATGGTCCCTTTGCTCCCCAATCCCCTTGCTGACACCTGGCAAGTCCATGCTGAGTGGCTGCTGACCCTGATTTGCTAATGGCTTGGTCCACTCAGCCATCATCATTCAGCTCTTGAACTAAGTGCGTGCTGCCTTCCTCATCTCTGGGTACCAGGACCCAGCCCAAGCCTGGCCCCACATAGACCTTGGTAAATGCTTGTTGGATCCCATAGTAGAGCATATGGCCGGACAGCAAGAGCACCAGAAGGAACCTTAGAGCGAATCTGTCCAATCTCTTCATTTTACAAAGGGTAACAATGAGGAGGCCAAGGGTTGGGACAACATCTGTCCAAGCTTCCCTGCTCCTACTATCCCATCTGCTTTGCATAGAGCCAAGGAGAAATAACACATGGCTACAGAAGCCTACCCACCCAGCTCTGTACCCTTCAGCCAGCCTGCCACCATTGGGTCCTTCAGATACTCACATAGTACTCAGGACAGTAGTCTGCCCCCCTTCCCATCCCAGCTTGTTCCAGGCCCACCCTGTTCCCTCCTAGTTTTCCTGACTCTTGTTTCCATCCCCTTTACCCTCCCACCCTTGTCCTTCATTCCTCTAACTCACCACTCCTCTCTCTCTCTCTCTCTCTCATTGGGCTCAGGTTGACAATGCTAGCTATTCCCACCTCTGACACTTTGCCTTAGTTGGGCTGTGGAGACCCAACCCCCAGCTCCAGCTCCTGCCCATTGGCCACCAGCCTGGCCAGAATCAGGGAAAGATACAGACAAATGCATTCATGCACCAGCAGAGTCCAGTTACAATCAATAGAACATGGATGGGTAGCAACAGTGTACAGCTCCATGACAATTGGAGGTAGCCATGTAGCCAGAGATCACTGTTACATAGCAGCCAAGCAAAATTACATAGCAATGGGCAAACTAATGCAATCAAGAAGCACAGTAACAAGCAATAGAATTCAGTCATGGGGCAGTGAAGTGTAGTTGTGTAGCAATAGACTCAAGCCATGTAGTGATACCACACATCCCTGTATGGCAGGGGAATGCTATCATGAGCATAGCAATAAGCATAGACCATGGTTGTGTAAGCCATAGACAGGTTTACAGAGCAATGGAAGATACTTGGATAGCAAAAGAATGCATCTGAATAGCAATGATATGTCACAAGGTGTTTACCTCTTGGACATGTCATCAGGGACTGGTCACCAGCAACATAGCCTGGGGTGTAACGTCAGCCTGCTGATGTGACAATGGTTGTGTAATGGTCACATGATTAACTGCCTCCCTCAGCTCTCACCATTGTCCCCCAGACTGTGAGCCTCTCAGCACCCCCTGATTTCTGGAATATGTTTGTTTGTGTCTGGTCTGCAGCACGTCCCCCAGAACCCAAGAGACAATTTCGTCCCTGATTCCCTCCACAGCCTATTTTGGCTTCTTAGGAAATTGAGCATTTTCTGTAGAAAGGAGCACCATGGGAATGGAGGAGGGAGTGGAGGGATGCAGGGTCTGTGCCCTGTGGAGGGTGGGGGAGGGAGCCGCAGGTGCTCCCTGCTGCACAGGGCCCGTCAGTCACCACCACCAGCCCCACCTAACCCTCCTGGGCTCCCCTCCACATAGTGTGCTTCGATGCACCTTTATTTCCAGGTTGCAATCCAGCCATTTCTTCCGTCTCGGGCTCCCTTCGTCCAGGACACCTGGTTTTGATGCAGACCTTTCAAATGCTATTTTTTCAACAGTGCAAACCTCCAGTCCTGGTGGACCCCCTGTGGTCAAAGTCCCATAGATGTGGTCATGGATCAGGTGTAGGGCCTGGGGAGAGTTCAAGGAAGACTTTACCTCCCTTCTGAGCATCTCAGGAAGTTTTTTAGATAAGTGAGTGTGAACAGTGAGATGTTAAGAGTTATCCTGAACAAGGCAGCTCTCCAAACATCGAACAAGTTGCAAGGATTTCCCCTTTACCACTAGGCACCCTGAGCCCGCCCCACGCTGAGCCACTCAGTGTCTACCACCATTGGGTGGACGCAGGTAAAGTGAGCAGCTTCATGCCGTCTCTAGAGGGCCAGCTCCATTCACGAGGGGGCTTCTTAAGCCCCTACCACGTGCCTGGGTTCCCCATTCAGCACTTCCTCCAGCCAGTCAGGAAGCCAAAGCTCTTAAAGCTCCCCCCACTGGCTGTCTGCCCAGCCGTGTGTACAGCTATACAGGGAGCTCCTGAAGTTCCCTGTCTGTCAGGAGAGTGCCACACCCCGAGGGACAATTAGTGACACAGAGTAGGTGTGCAGGAAACATTGGTAAGTGATGAACAAAGAGCCCTGGTTGACAGAATGTATCTTCTTCGTAACTACCACACTAACCTAGTATTGCAAGCACATCTCATAAACCCTCAGTAAATGAGATCAAGAGAAGTAAGGAAGGCTTCCAGGAGGAGGTGAGCTATACTTTGGGTAATCAGAGACAGAGATGCTCAGTGCTATGCAAACAGTGTGTGTGCAGTGTTGTTTCAGGGCAGAAATTCAAGCACAGTGTGCTTCCCCGCCTCTCTCTGGCTCCCTCCCTCCCTGCTTTTGCCTTTCCCTGGTGTCTCCATTCCATTTCTCTCTGATTCTCTGGCTCACTCTCTGCTCTCAAGCATAGTCCCTCTGACATCCTCCGTTTCCTCCCTCCCTCTGCCTTGCTCAGAGATTTGTGGCAGACCAGAGGGCCCTTATACCAGGAGATGAATAATTGACAAGGGTTGTTTAAAGATTCAGTGGAGTTTTTCCAATTCTGCCACACTGGAATAACTCATTTCTCTCATTCTGTCTTTGAAAGCCTTTCCCCCTCCCTCTACCTCTCCCCTTCCCAGTCCCCTCATCCCTGCCCCCGCTGAGCACAATGCTTTTGTTTGAGGCTGCTGGACCCCAGAAGAATCCTTTCTCCCTCCTTTCTTTAAGTCCACTTCCCCAGCTGCCCCCGCCCAACCCACCGCATCTAACCTGCTCCTACGGGGATGTCAGGGAACTGCCCAGGGCCCAGCCTTTGACCTCAGTCCCTCTGGACATCTGCTTATCCATGGGAAAAAAAACAGTTGCCTTCAAGTTGGCTCTGACTCATGGTGACCCCATATGTGTCAGAGTATAAATGTGCCACATAGGGTTTTCAATGGCTGATTTTTCGGAAGTACATCTCCAGACCTTTCTTATGAACCACATTTTGGTGAACTTGAACTTCCAGTCTTTTGGTAAACAGCGGAACACATTAACCATTTACATCACCCAGGGACTCCCTCCCCAAGGGAGAGGGGCCGCCGTCATGAGGGAAGAAAGGAAGGCTAGAGAGGCTGTGTCTTCTCCCAAGTCACACAGCAACACACTTGGGCCCTCCTGGGCCTCCCAGCCCAGGGACTGCTTCCGCATGGGTAGGCAGGGAGAGCTGCTGGCTTTGCCACACCCTCCCAGAATGGCTCAGGCACTTTCTATCCCTGCACCTTGATTTTTCCGTCTGTAACCCAGGAGCACTTCTTATCCTGCCCTGCCTGTCCCTCAGGATTCAATGGGACATGTGAGGGTTGCTAAGAAGGGGGCTGGCAATGTACAGAGCCACTCATAAGCCTAGTCCTGTGTGCCTGCCTGGCATGTCCCTAGGGTGACCAGCCACTCCTGTTTGCCCAGGACTGAAGGGTCCCAGGATGTGGATCTTTCAGTGCTAAAGCTGAGACAGTCCCAGGCAAACCAGGACAGGTGGTCACCCCCTACGCATGGAAACCTCCCTTCCCAGCCCTGCCCAATTCAAGTTTGTTGCACCCTCCACTCCCCCCACCCAGTACCCCATAGCGACAAGGCACACACCCAGTTCCCCCCAGCCCAGCCCTGCTCCACGCTGTTCTTGCACTCACCATGCTGTCACTGTGTCCTTGAAGTGACCTTGAACCCCAGGCCCCATTCCTTCCTCTGTCAGCAGAGGATGTTGAAGCAGATGTTCCCAAGTCCCCAGGGGCTTCTGGGCTGTGGCCACAGCCTTGGTTCTGCCCCCAGGCCCACCCCGGGATGAGGTCTGCAGACTCAAACCAGGGAGGCTCAGACATAGCTTCAGCTCCATCAGCACCACCTGCTGGCAGGTGATGAGTCCTTTGCAGAGCCACCTGCAGCCACCACCAGAGGGAACCCAGTGCACCCCTGGACACTGTTTACATTGGTGGCAACACTTAGCAGGAACATCAGCCCAGGGTGATGGCATCACAGATCCCAGGGACCCTGGCCTGGGCCCACAAGCAGGGGTGAGCAGACCTCTCAAAGATGGTGCTTCAGGCACTGAGCCCCACCTGGGAGACAGACCACCCCGGTCCTGAGAATAAGAGTCCCACCCAGGACCCAGATCCTTTGGGTGGAAAAAATAAAAGAGAAACAGAGAGTGAGCAATTTGAATCTGGTACCTACCTCAGTTGTCCCCATACAGGTGCCCCAGACTTGGTACCACCTCCAGGCTATCCCAAGAAAGCTACCAGACACATTCCCAAACCCCACTGTCACCATCTCTCCCACTCTAACACCTCAGTCTCCCAGGTCGCCGACTCCGCTGGCACTTGGGGCACTTGGGGCCCCACAGTGCCTGGCCAGTATTCTCTCCCAATCATCTCTACGAGCACCCCCTGTTCTGTCCACCAGACCTCGAGGCCCACCTATGGGCGCGTGTTCACCACACACTCACACACACCATCACCGCATTCTCCTGCTCCCAGCCAGGCCCAGCTCCCCACCGGCAGGAGGTCTTCTCAGGGCTCATGCTTCCTCAGTTCCTACTCTGCCCTCCTACAGCCCCAAAGCCATGAGCCCCACAACGCCGCTGGTGGTGGGGGTGGGGGTGAGGGGTTCTAAAAATAAATCCTTGTGAGGGTGCAGCAGTCCCAGGTGAGAACCTTACCAGCTCCCCTCCTTCCCCAGCTCTGTCTTCTTTCTCCTCCTCCCCCAGTTCCTACACACACACACACACACACACACACACACACACACACAGAGCACATATACACACACACAGAGAGAAAGTGCTTAGCATGCATTTGTGGAAGGAAAGAAGGGAGGTGAGAAGAAAGGTGGAAAGAAAGAAATAAGGATCCCATCACGCAAGTCCTTGTTATCTCCCTTGACAGACCCCCTCTATCTGCGCAGCTGTAGGGGGGTTGGAATCCAGTCTCCACCATTCAGGAGCTGTGTGACCTTAGATAAATCACTGCACTTCGCTGGGCTTGTCTCCTCATTGTTAAGTGGGGGGTTCATCTTGAGGCTGTGGGGAGGACTAAGGAGAGTGGATGGTAGAGCACTGGAAACTGCAAAGGGCTGTCTACTTTTTTTAAATTAATAGTCATTGTGTTCGTGGGGCTCTTTGAGACTGAGCAGGGAGGGGGAAGGAAACACAGCTCACCCAGGCCTCTCCCTCTGCCCTCCTCTCCTGAAGGGCTATTCCCAGACCCCTGACCCACTTCTCCCTCCTTTCCCCCATCCCTCTGAGTCTCCAGCGGGCCATTCTCCTCCATCCATCACCTGGGACTAAAGAGATTAATAAGCGAGACTCATAACTCAGCTGCTGGGATGCAGCAGATATTTACGGCTCTGTTTCAATTTGCAGAGAGATTAAGTGTTTGTCGATTTATTGTCTCTTGGTGTGTATAAGCGGCTGAACAAGGCCCCCTGCAGGCCAGCTCCCTCCCTTCCCCCATCACACACACGCCATCACTGCCCCTCGGCCCCCAGGCCGCCTCTGAGGCTGGTGGGGAGACCTGGTGCTACCCAGCCAGGGAAAACCACTGGCCACTGGGGTGGGCTTGTCTTCCTGGTGGACTTGGCCAGAGGGGTGAGTAGCCTTATCCAAGGAAAGGATGTGGGGCCACGGATCAGGGTATTAGGCAGGATGGGGGCAGTACTATCCTGAGATGGCCGTAGAGGGTCCCCTCTGGCCCACCTCCAGCCTTGTCTCTCCCCACAGAGCAAGGCGTCCACAGGGCCAAGTAAATACTCCCCAAAGCCCAAACCCCTCACTTCTAAATTATCTCTGGGTACCCAAGACCCCAAAACTTCTGCCCAAATGGACCTGACCCTGCTTCTAAGGACCTCTCCCTGAAGCCCACCCTCCCAGAGGTGAATTCCCTCCAGACTTGTGCACCTCTGGTCCCATGGGATGGCTCCTTGAGGGGAGGGGCACATACTGGAGCCTCCATTGATGTTCTTGCCCTGAGCCCCACGAATGTTCGGGTTGGGTCTGAGGGGGCCATGCCTCCAGGGAGAGAATCCCCCAGCATAAGTGGGAGGAGCCTGCAGAGGCCAAGGGAGAGCAGATAGCTTGAGGGGCTGGAAAGAAGGGGGGGCGCCACCCCCAAGGGCTGAGAAGGGGGAGGACCCTGCCTTAAGTATGAGCAGTGCTTAAGGAGCCAAGAAGGGGAGCAAATGAACACAGGTAGCCCCTGCACCCCCAGCACACCCTGCTGCCTCTCCTTTTCCTGTTGACTTTGCAGTCTCCAGCAATGCATTCATTCATTCATTCATTCATTCAACCAGAATCTGAGAATCTCCTGTGTGCCAAGTCCCCTTATCCCTCCCCACCCCACCCCTACAGAGACCCCCTCCACTTATCTGTGCAGCTATAGTGGGTTGGAGTCCTGTCTCCACCATTCAAGAGCTGTGTGATGTTGAGTAAATCACTCCACTTCTCTGGGCCTGTCTTCTCATTGTTAAGTGGAGGGAATAGTCTCCCCCTCCCTCCTCTTGCGGCTGAGAGGACTAATGAGAAGTGGATGGCATTGGAAATGGTAAAAGGCTGTTCATTTGGGGGCGTACTCAACAGCAATCGGTTTGGGTGTTTTTTTTTTTTTTTTAATTAATAGTCATTGTGTTCATGGAGCCTTCCAGACTGAGGACGGAAACACAACTTGCCCAGGCCTCTCTCTCTGACCACCTCTCCAAAAGCTTGTCCCCAAGCTAAGAGACAGTAAAGTAAAAATAATTCCGTGTGAGAGTTTCTGTGGTCAGGAAGCCCCAGTTCAGCAAGAGAGACCATCGGGGATCAGTATAGGAGGTGCGGTCAGGACTGGGGTACAGACTGCTCAGGGGATTGTGGGAGAACAAGGGAGGGGTATTGCCTATCCCTAACTCCACCACACCCTGCCCCAGGCAGAGACACTTTGCACAGAATGCTGGGGGTGGTCCACAAATGCCGCCGTGATAAATAAGGAGAAAAACCAGCCTGTTGTCAATGGGTTAGCATGAAAGAGCTTTGATTTGTTGGTGGAAGAGGAATGAGGAAGAATCTGTTGAATGGAGATTGTGTGTGTGTGTGTGTGTGTGTGTGTCCATCTCTCTCCCAAGTGGGACCCTCCCCTGGGGTCTCATCCAGAGGTGCTATGGGGCCCTCAGGCAAGTCCCTTCCCCCTTTCGGCCTCAGTTTCTTTATCTGTAGGAAGACTACCTACCTCCAATGAAGGTTCAGAATTCCTTGAGAAAGTCCTGGGGGATGTGGAAGAAAGAACTGAGGGGGTGGGTGGGGCAGTAGATTGGCCAAATCAGAGCCCAGCCTCAAGCACCCAGGATGCACAGGGAAAGATGGGGTTCAGAGGAGATGTGGATGAGAGGGCCCCTGGGCACAAAGGCTGCCCAAGAGGAGAGAAAACTAACAGCTGAGAAAGCACTGGATGGGAAGAGGCGTCAGCATCAGGAGACCTGGGGTCTAGTCCCAGCCCTGTCATTGACTTGACGAACCACCATGGTTGACCCCCTATGCAGGCCTCAGTCTCCCCACCTGTGAAGTGAGGGGCCCGCAGACCTTGAAGATTTACTCCTTCAGCCCAGCAAACAAGGCAGGCGGATATGGGCTGGTGTCCTGGCTCTTCCTTAGCAAGACAGCTGGCGCTGCCCAGATCACTGTCCATCTCAGTTCCTTGATTAAAGGGAGGAGGGGCAAACTGGGAGTGTGGCGCTCTCTGTAAATAAAGCCATGGTGATGAGGCCATAAATTGCTGAGAGACTGAGCCATCGATTGGTGAGGGTGGGAGGGTGACTTCAGAACCCAGGAGTGATGGAGAGAAATTTGCAAACCTGGGAAATGTGGCCTGTTCCCTTCTACAAGCCCCTAACCTACTCTATACTTAGCCCTCTTTTTAATAATAATAATACTGATACTCATCAATACTTATTGAGCTCTTACTCTGAACCCAGAACTTCAGACATAATCTCATTTAATCCTTGCATCAACCTAATGAGGAATGTACAGCTATCATCCCCATTTTACAGATGGGGAAACTGCCAAGTCTGTAGCTCGGGCCCTCCCAAAGACCCAGGGCAAGACTAAGGGAGAGCTAGGATCAAACGCAGGTCTGGAGTCCCCATCCCAGTGCCGGATCCTGCAGCTGCCAAACCCAGTGACTCAGAAATCAGGAGCCTGAGCCCAAATCCCATGCTCTCAACTCGGTGCCTCCCAGTCTGTCTGGGTGAGAGGGCTGCCTCAGTTTCCAATAACACCAGAGCAAAGTTCTGTGGGTGCAGATTCCCCCCCAGGCTCACCCTGAACATTTGAGAGTACAAATGGAGGCCCACATATGTCTAAACTCTAAACAATTATAAGCTATGAATCAAGCTGAAGCTAACAAATTAGCAAATATGTTCTATTCTTCGGCCTTGACAAGTACACCTTTCTAACAGCCTCACAGAATGCTCAGATTGGACCCTGGCTACTTGGCATGAGCTGCTCCTTGCCCCTTCCCATGGCAGGTCAGTTCCAGTCCCACACCCACCAGGCCCTGGGGGACTTTACAAGCGCTTAAGGGGACACCACCACCTTCAGGAGGACAGGCCCCGGAAGGAGGCCCTCACAGACCCTGCATGTGGAGGGAATTCCAGGGTTCTGGGTACCTGGGGTGGGGTCTAGGTGGGGGCACAGCTCTGTTTGGGCGTGTCCTCTTGGTCCCACCAACTCCTCACCCTAGGAGGAGGGCCAGAGTAGGACTCCTAAAACAGGGGCCCCTCTTGTACAGATCTAGGGCAGCACCATCCCTCCCCTGGCCCCCTTCAGCTCAGCGACTCTATTAGGGTATGCTCCTGAGCTCAGATGAAATGCTTTTCAATACAATCCAATTTCCTCCTGACATGAGCTAGAAAAGCCTAGCACGCACACACACACACACACACACACACACACACACACACACACACTACCCATTTGGTGTTAAATACCCAATCTGGTCCAAAGATAACAGCAAAAGGCTAGTTCACTTCTGGTTTAACCAGATAAACTGACCTTCATCGCCAGCAGCAGACAGACCTGAGCAGACCGACAAGGTGGGAGGGGCTGCGGGAGAGGGACCCCAGAACCATGTTGAGTATGTGGGCTGTACCTTTAAAGCTTCAAGGAGGGGGGACGGCGTTGCCCACGGGGGACTAATTATCCTTCAGCCTTTAGCCAGCTCTTACTCAAACAGACAAAAGGGGGCACAGCAACTCTGATGGAGCTAAGCCTCTGCGACAGATTCTTTTTTTTTTTTTTAACTGTCAGATATGCAAATTCATCTCTGAGTCCTGGACTCTGGGGACCTCTGAATAGTGGCTCAGGGACATGGAAGGGCCTGAAAGGGGCAGGGGTCTGGTGGCTGGAGCCCCTTGGAGGACCAGTTTGGGGGTACTGGAGATATCTCACTCT
This sequence comes from Loxodonta africana, assembly GCF_030014295.1. NCBI lineage: Eukaryota > Metazoa > Chordata > Mammalia > Proboscidea > Elephantidae > Loxodonta > Loxodonta africana. Next base: position 41,664,143 of record NC_087354.1, on the reverse strand, counting down.
TCCAAGTGGGGCTGGGTGGGAAGCCCACTCGGAGCCCTGCTTTACAAGTGGGGGTGGGACTTGGGGAAGCCAAAATGAAGGCTCTCCCCTATCTTCTCCTTTATGTGGGTGGAGGGCTCCTTTGGATGCCCAGAGGGGCTCAGTAAGGAGGCTGGCTCAGGTCTAGGAGCTGACAGCCCATATGGGGGCTGTCTTCTGCCCACCTTGGCTGCCTCCAAGCCACCTCCCCAGAGCACATCCACCAGGGGACCTTTCCAAAGTCCAAATACAGGTGCACCGCCCCCTGCTCTAAAATGTTCTGTGGCTTCCTCACCTGCAGTGTGAGCCCCTCACCCTGAGGCCCCTGTGACCTCTGAAGCCGGCACCCCAAGCCCTTACATAAACCTAAAATATTCTAGCCACAGCTAACTCCAGCAACTCACAGCTCCAGGCCTTTGCCCCTCTGCTCCCTCCACCTGGTATCCCCTGGTCCACCTCCACCCTGGGCGCCTGGCACACCATAGGTGCTCAGTACATGTGTGTCCAGTGAATGTATAAAATGCCCCTGCCTAAGCAACCATATGGCCCAGGGGACTGGACAGATCCAGGACCAGAGAGCGAAAGTTTGCCTCCCACTCAGCTCCCACATCATCATCACCTGTAGGAACCTCAGTCTTTTCAGCTGTGAAACGGGGATGGTGACAACCTTTCCTCACAAGCTGGCTGTGACAATCTCATGGTGCCTGGGGAGGGCTCAGGAAGCTGGGAAGGTCCCTGTCTTAGTCATCTGGTCCTGCCATAACAGAAATACCACAAGTGGATGGCTTTAACAAAGAGAAACTGAAGCCTGAATTCAGGGCTCCAGGTCCAAGAGAAGGTTTTCTCTCTCTGTCGGCTCTGGAGGAAGGTCCTTGGCATCAGTCTTCCCTTGGTTTGGGAGCATCTCAGCTCGGGAACCTCAGGTCCGAAGGATGCGCTCTGCTCCTGGTACTTCTTTCTTGGTGGTATGAGGTCCCCAATCTCTGCTTGCTTCCCTTTCCTTTTATCTCTTATAAGATAAAAGGTGGTGCAGGCCACACCCTAGGGAAACTCCCTTTGTATTGGATTAGGGATGTGACCTGGTAAGGGTGTTACAATCCCACCCTGATCCTCTTTAATACAAAATTACAATCACAAAATGCAGGACAACCACACAATACTGGAAATCATGGCCTAACCAAGTTGATACACACAATTTGAGGGGGGGCATAATTCAATCCATGACAGTCCCTAAGACACGTGCTGTATCATCCGAAGCAGCAGATGAGGAGAAGAGTACTGAAGGGATGGGGGAGGGAGGGATTTGGGGACCAGATAAGATCTCTTTCAGTCCCTCCCAGGCCCTCATACTAGGCAACCGTCAGCCACTCCCTCAGGGAATTAATTCATCTACCTTGTATGGGTCTCTACCCTACCCCTTGACTCCTCCAAGTCCACTACCCAGCACCACAGTCCCACTGCCGTTTCAGCAAGAGGGATCTGGACCATAAAAGAAGGCAGGGGCTTGAAGGGGTACTGAGGCAGAACTGGTGATGGGCTTGGTGCAGAGGTCTAAAGAAGCTGGGACTGGGATTCTAAGATGGAACCCCGGCCTGAGGTGGGCAGAGGGCATCCTGAGAGACCAAGTGGGAAGGCGGCTCCCGGGCAGAAGGAGTTCCCTTCCCCCATGAAGTCCCCTCCTGTCATTGCTCCCCTGGATTTCCTCACCTGGGACAAGACCTGGGTGCCAGTGAGGCTAAAAGAGGGTGTAGGGAAGGTTCCACCTGGAGGACCCCAGCCAGGGAGAAGGTGGGTCTTGAGGGAGGACATGGCCAAAGAGGCTGGAAAACAGGCGGGGTGCGTGGAGGGGGCTATGAGGGGACCCACTGCTCAGGGGCTCAAGCCTCAGAAGGCAAAGTTTAACATAGGGGTGTCTAGAGGCACTGCCCAGGATCCTGAAAGCTGAGGCACTTTGTGAAGACGGGTTGAGCCTGGGTCCTGGCAGATGGAGCTCAAGTGTTCCAGCACACAGGGCTAGGAGAGCTAGCTTTGCCCTGGGCTGGAGACAGGAGGGCATGAGCCAGACAGCAAGGATTGAGCTGCTCAGAGGATGGGCGAGCAGAGGGCATAACAGTCTCCAAAAAAGACTCTGGATAAGGCCAGAGAGGCAGAGACAAGGTGGGTAGACTGGCAGGGATGTGGACCTTATACATGCTCCCTTCCCAGGGCAGGATGCCCCAGGAAGGGCCCTAAGAGGGTTGCCCAGCCACACCAGTCTTCCCCAAGGAACGTCCCTGGGAGTCTGTTCCTTCTACTCAGCGGGCCTGGGCATTTGGAGCAGAGGGCTGGGGTTCACTAGCCACCTCTCTCCCCACTGCCCCACCAGCACTGACTTTATAGAGGGTGAAGTCAGAGTGAGGAAGAGGAAGGGGAGGCCCCACTGTCTTTCATGGTACCTCCAGTTCTCCTGTGACAGCTCAGCTCCCCTGTTAACTCCTGTCCCTCCCCCACCCACTGCCTCTCCCTCAGCTCAAGATTGTCTAGGCCTCCATGAATCCCTGAAGTGTCCAGCCTGGGGCTCCTGCCCCGACACCAAGGCCTGGCAGGTGCCCCAGGAGCTTTCCCCTCCCACAGTCCCTGCCCCAGGTCGTTTCCCTTGGCCTGGGTGGGGAACAACGACAGGGAAGCCATGGACACACACCTTCACAAAAATGCTGAAATGAGGGAGAGCCTGGAACTAGGGTCTGGATGGCATGCTAATCTAAGGAGGTGACACTGTAATGGTAAAATGTCAATGCCCTCCCACCAAGGCCACCAGGAACACACCTGGAGCTGAACAAAGTTGGGTTTATTGCAAAAAGGGGGGACCCCACACCATGGGAGCTGTGGGACATCTCAGTAGGAAGATGTTGGAGAGGACTTCAGGATTCAGGCATGTGTAAAGTGATATGGGGAGGGTTCAGGAAATGGGGCTTTGCTCTGGGCCGGGTGCTATCAGAAAAAAAAAAAATTTTTTTTTTTTTTTATCAGGAGGCAGGGGTAATTCTATGAATGGATGTCTTAGTAATTCTGATCTAGAAGGAAGGTGCAATGAAGTAAGACCAAAACCGTAGTTGGTAAAGAAACAACCAAAACAACAAAAAGTCCATTGCCATCAAGTCGATTCTGACTGACAGCAACCCTGTAGGACAGGGTAGAACTATCGCAGGGTTTCCGAGGCTGTAATCTTTACAGGAGCAGACTGCCACGCCTTTCTCCTATGGAGGAGCTGGTGGGTTCCAACAGCCAGCATTTCCGTTAGCAGCTGAGCGCTTAACCATTGCCCCACCAGAGTTCCTTAAAGAAACTCATTTTAGCTAGGAAAGGGAGAAGTTTGGGCCTTTTTGTGGTTTGGGTAACGTTCTTGAGTTTGTTGTGTTCAAACAGGATTACAGAGTGGCCTTGTTGTCTTGCTCCATCCTGGTGAGAGTGGCCTTGTCTGATGCTGGTGTTCTGTGAAATTGTTTGTGTTCGAAAGGAGGACACCAGGGCTAGCTATAGGTGCCAAGCCAGCTTCTCAGAGGTCAGGGCTGCTCTTCTTTTTCATGGAAGCTTCAGGCAGAGAGAAGAGGAAAGAGGGAAGTATGTGTTACACACACACCATGTGCCAGGAACTGTGTGTGACACTGGACACGCCTCTGCTCACTTATTTTTCACCACAGCCCTCTGAAGCAGGTATTACTCTCCCCGTCGTACAGGTGATGAAACTGAGGCTCAGAGAGAGGAAGTGTCAGCCGAGTCACAGAAAGTAACTAGCACAACCAAAACGTAAACCCAGACCTTTCTGGCTCCAAAGTCCCTTCCTGCGCCTGTCCTTGCACGAGAGGCTGAGCCTTCACCCACTCCTCAGGGCACATGGCCTGAATTCTGTCCCTCCCCCCACCCCCAGGCATCCCAGTTGGGCACCTTTTGCTGCTTGGGCTCAGCCTGCCTCTCACAGGCCAGCCATGTTGTCAGCAGCCGCCACAGCCCAGGCTGGTCCCCTGTGCCCAGAGGTGTGAGGGGTAATGAGGCCCCGTCATTAAGGTTTCTAGAGACATGGCTGGGAGATTTATAGACAGGAGTTGTCAATAACTGTGCTCCTGGCTGCAGATCCAGCGAGACATCGATAAGTGCTTGTTACAGCTTCTCCCACTCCCTGCCCTGTCGCCCCGCTCCACACACACACACACCCCTCCCGGGCCTGTCAGCTGCCTGTTCACAGCACCGATGTACACAGGCTTCGCTCAATTAATCTGCACTTGTTGGCACCATCTGTTCTTTTCATGTGTCGTTATCAGGAGTGTGTGGGCCCAGCCTCCTCCTCAGATGGGCTCCAAAGCAGAGACATGGCAACCCCCTCAGACTGGGGCTCCCAGGCCTAGGCCATGGCTCCCCCTTCAGACTGGGCTTCCCACGGCTGGGCCATATTTCCTCCTTCACACTGGGACTCCTAAGAATGGGGCACAGTCTCCCCTCTCAGTCTAGGAGCTCTGAAGGCAGAGCCAAGTCTTCCTCTTCCTACATCTCCCATCTGACCCCTAGCTGGACCCAAGAAGGCCTCCTCATCCCCCTGAACCATGTTCTGCCTGAGACCCTTGCAGACCTCCTCTAAGCCTGACCCCACCAGCCAGAGTCTTGGCCCACCAGAGGAAGCCCCCCAATCCCAAGCTGGCCCCTGGAAGGCTGGCTGCCCCCTGGGTCCTGGGAGGCAGGACTCCGGTTCTATTCCCACTTCTGGCTCCCACCACCTGAGGTCTGGCAGGTCCCTATTCTAAGAACAGTGGCAACATTGAGTCACCAGCTTGGGAGGAGGCTGAGAAGCCACTTCGAAGTCTCTGCGTCCCTTGAACAGCAGCCCCCAGGGCTTGCTCCAGGATGCCACAGCAGCACTGCCCGCCAAGACAGCAGAGAAAAAGCAGCGTCCTGAGGACAACTGCCAAGGACCCAAGGCCCTTGGTTGCTGACATCCCAACTCACCCCTTTCTGGGCTGCTTTTTCCTCCAGAAGTTCTCTTGGCCCCTTGCAGCTCTGGTAGCCTGTGCTTTCGGGCGTTGGCACAGATTCCTGTGATAGCCTGGCTTCCCTTACCCTGGAAGGCAAGGAAAAATGAGTTCTGGCCCAGCATCTTGTCCCCTCTGGGCTCTGGTGTGCTGAACTGCACACTGGACATGTTTATGAGACAACCCGGGCCTCACACTGGGAGGGCCTTTGGAAATTCATAGTCACTGGTACCAGCACCTAGCTCTAGCCCAGCCCACCTCACCAGACTATAACAAGTTGGGCCCTTAGCCTGGCATTCAAGGCCCTACGAGTTGGGCCTGCAGCCACTCCAGCCTCATCTCCTACCTGTCACCTCCCCCTCCTGACTGTCCACTACAGTGTGCCAGGCTGTTCCTTAGCATCACCCCTCTGCTCCTGCCCTTCCCCCTGCTGGGATTATACTTCTCCCTCACTTCTGTCACCTGACACACTCCTACTCATTCTTCAGTATTCATCTCTGGCTCTAAAATGCCTTCCCTTACACCCCTGCTAGCACCCAGGGGTGGGGAGGGAGCTGGCTTCAGGGCTCCCCCTCAGTGCCCCCACTACTGGATTACCGTATTGCATGGCTGTACCACTCTGTGCCCACTACCACATTTCACTAGCTGCAAGCTCCTCGGGACAGAGCCCAGCCTCAGTCAGGTCTGCCTCCCCCGGTGCCCGGCACAGGGCCTGGCCACATCCTGGTGCATATATGTTGGACAGGGTGGAAGCAACTGGCAGGGGCATTCCTATCTGCTAGCCTGCCTCGAGAGTAAGCCAATACTCACCCCTCCAACAGATGAGAAGCCCTACCCCCTCCCACCCTGGCTGCCCACTAACAGGGTCGTGGGGTCTCAGGAGCGGGCAGTGGACTCAGGGCCAAATTCAGATGCGTGATTAGGGGGCACACAAGGAGGGGTGTTACCAAGCTCCCTGCCTGCCTCCCCCCTCAAACAGCCCCCCACCCTGGATCTATCCCAGGACCCCATGTGAATGTCTGGAATCATAGTGAGGGTCTCTGCTGCAGCCAGCTCCAAGCTATGCCTGCCTGGCACTTGGGGTGGGAGCTTGGCGGGGGTGGGGGTGTAGTTCCTGGTCTCCACGTGTGCCAGGCCCAGCGGCGGCATTCCTGCCAGGAGAGGGTGTGTAAATGGGGGCCCATGCTCCCTTGGCACAGGCCCAGCCTCTGGGTACTGGCATCTCAGGCCTCATGTAGCCCATGTGCAGGGACACAGAACCCGGTGTATCCACCAGCCTCCTTCTAGGCCCGAGCAGAGGCCCGCAGTAAGGCAGGGCCCAAGGAAATCCCCAAACACGCTGAAAGCAACAGTACAAACTACCTCAGCCTCCAGGTCCCCTCTCCTCTTCACCTGTGTATCTGATGTTTTAGTTTTGTTGGGGAGAGTGACAACATTCAAGAGAGCAGCCTCCAAATATACCAGCTGGAGGGAAGCCTAGGGGCTGCAGGAGGCAGAGCTGCCAGTGGGGCTCCAGGACACATGTGTGGGACTCATGGGGAGCATTGCTGGGGGCCAAGGAGGCACTTGGGCCTCCTGCCAAGTTAGCTTCAGATTCGGTTTAGAGTGAGACCTCTCCTGCCATTCACATGATTCTTAACGCCCTGTGTGTCCCTCCCTGACTTTAGCTGAGCTGGGGGCCTTTGGGTCCTTTGCTGGGAAAATCCTAGCCCTAGTGCATGAGGAAGCAGGAAGTGTGAGTCCTTCCGTCATGGACACAAAGGCCCTTTGAGGGCAGGAGAGCCAGCCTGTCCTCCTGTCACCTGGGAAGGTGGTTAAAGTGCAGAGTCGGAACCAGCTCCCCCACTCCGACAAGTTACCTAACCTCTTCCTGCTTCATTCTCCTCCTCTGTAGAATGGGGACAAGGATAGCTACTTCCATGGGTGACTGGGAGGTTGAAGCTACACTGATCTGTGTAGCCTTTAGAACAGCGCCTGACCCATGGTAAGGTCTTGTGATTACTGGCCTGTTCGGACTAGGAATTCAGAAAAGGCAGCACCCCTTCTCACCAGGGAGAGTGGGAAAGGCCTTTGTCAGGAGATGGACTTTGAAAAATGGATCTGCAGAGAGAGGGTGATGGCGCCTCTGTCCTGTTGGTGGAGGGAACTGCGTGAACAAAGGCACCATGTTAGGACAGAGCAGAATGTTTGTCTTCCAAAGGCTCTGGGGCTGCAGGAAGCAGATGAGTGTGGGGAGCAGCTTGGGAGGAACGGGAGCTGTGCTATGAAGCTGGAGAGGGCACAGACCCAGATCACAGCTGACCTTGAACACCAAACTGCCAAGTGTCAATAATGGCTCCCCTCCACTGTCCTGCCCTCTGTCTCTCCCCACCCCAGCCTGGTGTCTGCCCTGTTTCCTGGAGCCCCTTGGAAGAAAGACATCCCCCAGCACCACAACGAACTCTAGTTTTCGTACAGCAACTGCCTGGTGTGTCTCACCACCCTCTGAGGGATAGGGAAGGAGCCTGGGGGCTTCTTCTCACCCATTTTATAGATGAAACACCTTAGACTAGGGGCAGGTCCCCTAGGGCCTGTCTGGGGCTTCATGCGATAGGCTCAACCCTCCCTGTCTGCATCCCACACTTGCTGTACGTCCAGTGATGCGGATGCAGAGCTGAAGGGACCCCATCAGACCCAGGGGGATCCACTCGGCCCCCCCTCCTCTTTCCACTAGAGAAGGGCTGGAAGACAGCCAGGTCTGGGGCTTGGCTGAGCCCCAGCCGATGCCTCCGCATGGTACATTATTGATGGGGCTTCTAATTGTGCATTTCCCAAAGTCTACAGGCCTTTGATGAAAAATTCATGGCATGCCCAAGGATGGGAGCGGATTCAATCGATTGGTAGCGCAGCGGGTGCTGAGGACTGGGCCTCTTGCAGGGCTGGGAGGCTGAACACCAGGCTTGGAGGCGGCCTCAGTCTGGCGTGTCTTTACCCCAGGCTTTGGCCCGTGACTTTTGGGATGGTAGGGGTACACTCAGCAGGAGGCAGTGGCCCATTTCCTGGTGGGGAGGCTGAGGGGTGGGATCAGGTCTAGTGCCCGCATCCTGGGTGCCATCTGGGTTACTGAGAGGGAGGAGGGCCATCTCTACCAACAGCCTCATGTCCCTGGAGGAGTGTTAGACCCTCAGAGCCCCCATGAGAGTCACGGAGAAGAGGGGGAGAGCATTTATGGAACAATCTCGTGGCCACTCGCATGGCCAGGCACTGTGCAGGGTGCTACACACGCACAATCTCATTTAGTCCTCCAAACAGCTCTATGAGATGGGCACAGTTATGCGCTCCATTTCACAGATAAGGAAACTGAGGCACAGAAAGGGTCAATGACCTCTCCAAGGTCACACAGCTCTGAGCAGATTCAGAGCCCTCTGTCTTTCCACTTCACCAGGCCTGGGACTACTTGAGCTACAAAACATCATGGGGTCCCCTCATCCAACTCCTCTGCCCACCCCCATTACACAGATGTAGAAACCCCATTAAGGAAACGTGAACTCTCCAGGGTCTCAAAGCGAATTCAGTTAAAATGAGGGCTGAAAATGAGAAGAGTCATGAATTTGAGTCAGGGTCCCCCTTGCAAAACTGACAGAGGTCAGAGGCCCCCACCCATGCATAGTTCTGGGCTAGGCACCCAGCAGTTGGGGGTGGTGCTGACTTGGACAGGGGCAGTACTTTCGAAACAGAGATGTCTGCTATTGTGGATAGATGTGGTTGCTGTTATTGTGCCACTCTCGAGGCCCAGAGACCCTGGCATCCACCCATGCATTCATTTATTAAGCTAGTCGACAAATATTTATTAAGCCCCAGCCCTGGGCAGGCACCTTGTCGGGTCCAGATGGGGGACCAAGCATGCTTGCAACAGGCTGCTGAGCCCAACTCCACTGGGCAAAGGCCAGGCAGACACCCTTCGTGCCCCGGGAGGGGTCTCCACAACTAGGCCCACGGCCAGTTTTATCAGGATGGGTGTGTCTCCATGGCCAAGGCTGTTTCTAGGCTAGTGGGCTGGTTTGTTTGGGTTTGTTTTCCCTTCATTTCCAGAGTGAGCTCCTTTCAAAAACATCCACCTATGTCTCCACCAAACTCAAGGGAAAGGAATTTGTCCAGACCAGGAAAACAGAGATGAGAAGACCCCAGGGGCCAGGTGTGGGGCCCTAGGCCATGCTGCGCAACTGCAAGGGGGCGAGGGAGCCCACACCCAGCCTGGGCTGCTGGGGAGGGGTGACTGGGGGACAGTGAGGGGGGAGACGGAGGGAGAGAGAAGGGGAGACTAAAGGGTGTGGGGTAACTAAGGGCAGACAAAGCAGAGCTGAAGAGGCAGGAGAAGAAGCAGAGAGGCGGAGACTGAGGTGTAGCTGCAGGGCAGGTCAAGGAGGAGGGGCGCTGAGACTGAGCTTGGGGCGCTCCTTAGGGACTTGCCCCTTCCCAGGCTCCTGGCCTCCGCGGCCCTCCCAGGCCCTGCAATCTCCTTACAGTTCCCTGGCCTGATTCCAGCCACCCCCTTCCAGACGCTTCTACCCTGCAACAAAGGTGACAAGGCCCCAGGGGCCTGTGTGCTTCCAGCTCAGGGCTGGGCTCTGTCACCGGGCACACTTGTTGTAGCAACAGTCCCTGGGGACCCACCCTTGGGACAGAACTGTAAGCAGGAAAGATGGGGGAGCCAGAGTCCCCATCCCCTCCAGCCCCCAAGGCTGCCCCAGGTCTCATCGGCAGCTGCCCTGTAAGTCTGCCCCCTACCATGTGGTTTGGGAGGATGGGTGGGCTCACCTAGCAGGCAAGTATGTTGGGTTGCCAGGTGACCAACAGAGGCCTTCCCAGAGCTCTATAAGGTGGGGAGGCAGGGGAGGGAAGAGAGGATTAGGTCTAGGAACATTGGCTTCCAGATGCCCAGGGTCACAGGAACCTTCTGTTGGGCCCCCCTGCCCTAGCTAGGGCCACCTAAGTCCTTACTCAGGAACCCAGAGAAAGAGGAAAAAAGGGCTTCTGGGAAGAACCCTTAAAGTGATCCTGCTAACCTGGGCTCTGGCACTGGCCTCTTGGAGGGCTAGCCCCAGATTCTAGAAAGTGGCTGGGGACTCGGCTAGCCTGGGCAGGAAGTGCAGAGCTTGGCCCAGGGCTGTAAGGAAGATGATGAGCAGATGGGGGCATTCAAATGGAGGCGGAGCAGCCCCAGGCCACAAAGCTCTGATGGGGGGGTAGGGGGGGGAGTCAGTCAGGAGGTGACTGGTGGGGAGGGGGCTCTTTGGGGGAGAGTGAGCTGGACCGGTGAGGTTAGTGCTGGGGCCTGTCCTGTCACCTGTAAAGGGCTCTGCACTTCCTCGTGCTGGGGGTAAAGGCCAGCCCCAAGCTGCCATCCGCAAAGCCAGAGATGTTGGGCCCAGGTTAGCAGGGTCATTTTAAGGGATTTTCCCAGAAGCCCTTTTCTCCTCTCTTTCTGGGCTCCTGGGGAAGGGCCTAGGTGGCCCTAGCTGGGGCAGGAGGCCCAACAGAAGGTTTCTGTGACCACAGGCATACCTGAGATGCTGGCTGGGCTCTGAGTGACCAAGGGGGTCTCCCTGGAGGAGGTGGGCACAGAGTGGAGCCTTGAAGACTGGGCAGGGTTCAAGAAGGCCTGGAGAAGAAATAGGAATGGAAGGCCAGGCATCTTCCAGGAAGCTCCGCCCCTAATCCTGCCAGCTCCATTGTCCTGGCCTGGCCTAATTAGCTGGCCAGTCTCCTGCAGGGGTCAATTAGCAAAGGCTGGGGTCAGCACTGGCCAAGGACCCTGCCATCCTAAGAGCTTCACTAAGCAAAGCACAAAAGCTTTCAAGGCACCATCTCTGCTGCAGCAGGAAGGAAGAAAAAGAACAAAAGAAAGGGAAAATTCTCTCTTGTTTCTTTGCTGTAACCTTGAGCTGAACAAAGAGGCCTCTTCCTCCACCTCCCAGGGAAGGCAGCTCCATAGAGCAGGAGAACCTGTTTTAAATAGCAATTTACACAGATTGTGGTCAGAAGGCCCAGCTGACATTCAAGGGGAACCAAGAGGGGGTTGGGATGAGCAGGGCCCTGGCTCAAGAGCCTTCGGTGGCTCTCTGCTGCCCTCAGTTCAGAAACAGAGCTCCTGGGCCTGGCGCCCAAGGCTCCACCACCTCCTGGGCTGGTGCCGACCTGCTTGGCCTTCTCCTGCTTTCTGGCCAGATAGAGCTGTATGTCTTCGCTGCCTCCAAAGAATCCAGGCCCATGTCTGCCTCCATACCTTCTCTCAAGCTGCTTCCAGTACCTCAAATCCCCTAGCAGTCCATCAAATCTTACCTATACCTCAAAAGCCCCTCCCCTCCCATACAGGAAGGCCCGGACTCCATCTAGTACCTCTCTGACTTCCATTCCTAGAGTGTGAGCAGTGGCCCCTTGGCAGGCCACCACCCTCCTACGTGAGCTCTGAAGGCAAGGGTCTCCCCACCCTCATCAGAGCTGAACTTCGGGTGGGAACATTGGCTGCCAGGCCTTATTGGGGAGCAGGTGGAAGATATACCCTGACAAAGACCTGAGTGAGCCTTGGGAAGCTGGGGCCACCCCCAGGTGGTGACAGGTGAGGAAGGGGCCCACCAGTGCTGTGCTTCCTCCAGGCTTCCGCCCCAGGGCCCAGGACCGATCACGGAGGCCTCCCTGCCGAAAGCCCCCAGCCCTGACTGCTCTGCCAGGCCACACCCTCGGCCGCCCCCCACTGTGGCCTCTCCCACTCGACTCGGCCACGCCCCAGCTGTCTAGCTTGGCCTGGGCCTCAGCTTCCCCCTCGGGCTCCCAGGCCTCCCTCGCCTGCCCTCTGGTGGTGAAGAGGTTCCAAAAGTGAATGGAGAGAAAGGAAGAGGCTTGTTCTCAGGGCCACTGGGTTCGGCTGTTACACTGTCCGCAGCTGGACGGCAGGAGCTCGGCTAGGCGGGCAGTGGCCTTGGACCCAGAGGTGTCGGCTTGGGTCTGCATGTGGGTGAGGGGACTGCTTAGCCACAACAAGCCCCATCCGTTCTCTCCCAGCAAATCTTCGGGCACCACCTCGATCTCTCCCACTCCTCCCTGAGATGGCCTCTCGGAACGGGGCTCTTGCAGCAAACCCCCTGATCTGGGGAGCTGCGGTTAGGCCAGGACTCATTTGCACAAGCTCAGTGTTTTCTTTTGTTTCAAAGAATGTGGTTAATTCCCTTAAAAGGTGATGGATAACTTAGATTAGCAAAGGGCAGGCTCTCTGGCATTCTGAGGGGACCTGCTTTAAGGAAAAGATAAGAATGGACTGTGGTTCGCTCATCTTCCGGCAAGCCTCCCTGTGTCCCCAGGCCTGGCATAAGGCTGCCCAGAGCAGCCTTCAGCCCTCCAGGCTCACCTCTCTGCGGGTTACACGTTCTCCCTGCCACAACCTGTCTGTCCAATGCTGGTAAATCTGCAGGAGCAAGGCCCTGGCCAGGCGGTTGCCTGAGAATGTCCCTTAGCCACCTGCCCTGAGGGGGTCTGCCTGGCCCTACTTCCCTGACTCAGGGAAGCAAACAGAGGCTGCAGAGAGGAGGGGAGGCCCCTCCCTGCTGTCAGGGCCTCCCGGAAGCTGGAGAGAGAGTGCAGGTTGTCTCAGGATGGAATGTGTCAGGCCGGTGTGGGTCAGAGATGGCTTCTTGGCAGAGGTGGGCAGGGCTTCAAAGACAGAAAGGGGCCCATGGAGGCTGGGCCTGTAGGCAGAGTGGCTGGGGCTAAATTCTGGAAAGGGGTCTAGTTGTGCTAGAACAGACTGCCTTGGATCTCAGAGTTGGGAATTTATCATGAGGGCACGTGAGAGCCATTGAAGGGCTCCAAGAGGCCAGAGAATGTTCTAAGTATCTGTTGCTGCAAAACAAACTACGCTAAAACCTTGTGACTTAAAACAATTTATTATTATTATACCTCACAGTTTTGTGGTTCAGGAACTCAGCCAAGGCTAGCAGGCGGGGGCTTGTCTCCACTCCATATCTGGGTCCTCATTCAGGACAACTTGGAGGGCTGGGGGCTGGAACAGTTGGGTCCAGTCAAACATCTCTGTGTCCTGCACAGAGTTTGGGCTTCCTCACAGCACTGTGATCTCAGTGTAGCAGGGCCCCTTCCTTGGCAGAACAGCAAGTGTTCCAAGAGGGAGGGCGGAAGTGCAAGGCTTCTTATAACCTGGTGTCACACGTCCCAGAACATCACTTCCACTGCATTCTATCGCTCAAGCAAGTTACCAAACCCAGGCCAGTTAAAAAAACAAAAACAAAACGCACTGCTGCAGAGTCGATTATGACTTACGGCAACCCCACGTGTTACCGAGTAGAAGTGATCCATGGAGTTTTCTTGACTGTAATCTTTACAGAAACAAATTGCCAAGCCTTTCTTCCATGGTGCCACTGGGTGGGTCCAAACTGCCAACCTTTAGGTTAGTAGTCCAGTGCAAATATTTGTGCCACTCAGGGACCTCAGTCTGGTTACAGTGAGGGGGGAGTTAGATTTCACGTCTCAACGGCAGGAGTAGCAAAGCGTTTGTAGCCATCTTTCATCGAGCAGAATGGAAGTCTGTGTTTGAAGGGAGCACAAAGAAAATCCAACTGTACAGGAGGCAGAGAGCTAGAAGGAGTTTCAGGCATGAGACCAGATAGCTGAGCAGGAGTGGTGGGAGGGACCTGCTCTACCTGGTGCCCGGGGCTTCCTGTGACCAGGAGATGCCAGCTTTGGTCAGAGGAAAAGCCCAATCCGACTCTCTGGTGGTGATGAGGTTTCGAAAGCACAGGGAGAGGCAAGCAAGAGGCCTGTTCTCAAGGCCACTGGGTTCATCCGAGACAGACCCCTCATACAGAAGAACAGTTTAGAAGGTCTTAAATGCTGTTTGGAAAGTGTACCAAGTCAGCCAAACACACACACACACGACAAAACAAACAAAGCCTGAATCTTTGCAATTCAGACAAGATTCTTCTATCCACTCAGGAAGACAAACTATGAACACTGAACCCAGGTAGGGAGCCCTGTACAGAGTAATTTGTACAGAGTCGTGCACAGAGCCATATGCATTAGCTGGTTTCTCGGGAGCAGAGTGATAAGTCGTGAGGGAGGAGAACTGGCCTCTCTCTGCCCTGTGTGAGGGTCCAGGGACTCTAGGGGGAAGGAATCTTTCTATCTCTGGTTCAGACAAGCAGCCAAGGACTAAGAGCAGCCCCGCTGCCGTAGGGGATGGAAGCAGGACTGGGCGGCCTTAGCCCACTTCCCCCTAGCCTCCAAGCAGAGACCTTACTGAGAAGAAATACCTCAGTCCCTGGTGAAAGGAAGAAGTCAAGGACAGGGTGACATTTTACCCTGTCACCTTGGAGATCTGCAACTCCAGTATCCCACCCCAGGCCCAGCTCCCTGGGCTCCATAGCCCACTCCTCCAGCAAATGCCCAAAGAGGCCCAAGTTGAGTTCTGGCGCTGCTGGTTGTGAGCAGACAACCATGAACAAATCTCCCAGCCTTTTCCTCTGTGGGCCTCAGCTGCCTCCGTGGTAAATTGGGAATTAAAGGGTCTTTCTTGCAGACTCATTGTATTACACCAACGACAGGGCAGGTGTGCAAAGGGCTGGGCCAGTTGTAGTCAGTGAACTAGTGGCAGCTGCTGCCATGAAGCACTTGTGACCCCCAGGGCTCCCTACCCAGGTTCAGCTTCCACAGTTTGTCTTCCCGGGTGGATAGAAGAATCTTCTCTGATTTGCAAAGATTTAGGCTTTATTTTGTGGTATGCGTATGTGTGCATGCGTGCGTGTGTGTCTGTTTGGCTGGATTGGTACACTTTCCAAACTACATCTAAGCCCCTCTCAACTGCTCCTTCTGTACAACGGGGCTGCTGGTATGCAGGTGGAAAGTGTGGGGGCTACTTCAGTGCTTTAAGTAGGCGCTTGTCCCAAATCTCCACCTTCCCTGCTCGGCCCCATCACCTGCCCTGGGCTGCAATGGGAACCTATCAGAACCTCTGAGGTGGGAGTTTGGGGACAGGAGGAGGCTGGGAAGTCTCTGAGAACCAGACCAGACCTTCTGCAGGAGGGATATGTATGCCTGAGGTGGAAGGGCAAGACAACTCCCATCCCTCCCCCTCAACATGAGCTCTGGGGTCTGCTCTGGCACGCCTCATTCCAGATGCAGGCTCAAACCTGAAGAATCTGTGAGAGGTGGCTGCCCTCTGCCAGCTGCAAAGGCGAGCTGCATGCCAGGTGACCTGGGCCTGCCAGCAACAGATCCTTGGGCCTGGGGACTCAGAGATCTGGTGGCTGCCCCAAGGAAGGGTAAGAGAGGGGAGGGTGCGTGCCAGGCCCAGAAAACCTGCCACCTTGGCTCCATCTCACTGTCCACTTTCTCTACTCACTCCATTCCATGAAGAGCCCTGCCACCCACGCTGCCCCTCACCCAGAAATTTGTCTGTGCCTGCCCCAGCCTCTTCCCCTTGGAGAGTGAAGCCCCTCCCGCCATGCGCCCCTCCCTGCCTAGTCTCCTAACTCTCTAGGAAATCCTCAATCTCTTTCCCCGTTCCTCCTCCATCCTGTGTCCCTTCTCAACCTCACTGCCTCCCTCAGTCCTCATCCCACTGCACGCCAGCATTCAAAGCACTGGCCAAGGCCACCACAGACCACTTCCTTCTGCAGACCTAGAAGCTGCTGAGCCTCTCTCTCCTACGTTCAAAACCTTTTTACATGGTGAGAGATAACCCACATGCAGAAATTGCCTTGAGCATAAATATAAAGTGGAGCCAATTATTATAAAGCAAAGGTCTTTTTCCCTTGGAGCCACTGAGTGGGTTTGAACCACCAATCTTTTGGTTAGTAGTTGAGTGCTTAACCCTTGTGCCAAGAGGTTTCCTTATCATCTAAGTATTCCTCCCTAACACTAAAACTGAATTTTCCCTATTTCTTAACATAATATAAAGGGAACCATGCCATATGTGTTATTCTGCAGATGGGTCTTTTGCTCAGCTTTATGGACATGAGCTCCATCTGTGTTGTTGCTTGCGGCTGGGGTTGCCTCTTTTTCATGGCTGCATAGTTCATTGTCTGGGTCCCTGCCTGTCCCTTCTCTCTGCTCAGTAATTCCTCACGCTCTCACCAGCTCTTTGAGGCTTTTAAGAAGGTGATTTTTGTTTAGTACTCAGTATTATCAGTTATCTCCAGTGGGAGTGTTGGTCTGCATTACCCAATCATCTGCCATTCCCTGGAGTGCAAGGTGGGTGCTCCGCCTTTGTAAAGCAGCCTTGGCATTGCCAGCCTGCTCCCGCACCTCTACCTCTACGTTTCTGGCAATCGCCTTGATCCTGAAGGCTTCTCTCCCACCACCACACCTCTCTTTGTCCTTGAACTCTTCTCCTTCACGCCACACTCTCCCCACCCTAGAAAATCTCCCACCTTTCCAAGGTTTCCATCACACCCCCATTGGGCTGGTTTCTCGCATCCCTATCTCTAGCCAGTCTTTTCAAACTTGACCACCATCCAACTACCTGCTGAGCTAGATGCCCATAGGTACATGCCCTCGCCTCCCCCACTCCATGCCTGCACCCCCTCTACCCGATGACCCCCCACTCCTCCTCCTCAGTCGTCTCTCTCGGCCATGCTCACCTCCAGCATCTCCTGCCCTAACTTCTACGCCCTCTGTCTCTGCCTGGTGCAGGTCCCATGGCGTTTTACCCACTCACTGATCTTGCTTGTAGTCCTTCTATTCAGCCTCTGAGCTGGGCAGTCACAGGAGTCTTGTCACACACACACACACACCACCCCAGATTAGGTCCTTCAGTGGCCCATGATGGAGTCCAAGCTACTGAGACTGGCCTTCAAGGCCCTTCTGCCTCTCCAGCCATACCCTAAACCTCCCTGAACCCTGCACCCTAGTGACTCACCTGCTTTGGTCCCCTTCACACCCTCTCTCATCCCCCTGCTTTTGGCATGGTGTCTCCTCTGCCTAGGGAGTCCTCTCCCCAAACCCCAGATAATACCTACTACCCTCCAAGAGTCAATCCAGACATCATCTCCTCCAGGATGCCCTCCTGGGTTTCCAGGCCGGGTTAGGAGTCTCCTCTGAGCTCCACTCTGTCACAGGCACTTGCCTGCCATCTCTTCTGTGTGGAGGGGAGACCCTTACAGGCAGGGAGAGATCTGGGCTCCATGGCCCCAGTGTGGCACAGACCTGGCACACAGTAGGCATTCAGCAAGTATTGGTTGAACTGTGTGCTTCTAGCCTAGGATTTATAATCAAGTCCCTCTGACCTTGGGCACACTGCCGCCTCCCACGGCCTCAGTTTTCCCATCTGTACAATGAGGTTGTCTGGGCCCTTCTGGCCATCGTGGCTGGAAGTGACTGCAGACATATTTTTTTTCTTTTTTATTGAACTCTAAATGAAGGTTTAAAGAACAAACTAGCTTCTCGTTAAACAGTTAGTATACACATGGTTTTATAACATTGGTTAACAACCCTACAACAAGTCAACACTCTCCCCTCTCAACCTTGGGTTCCCTATTATCAGCTTTCCTGTCCCCTCCTGCCTTCTAGTCCTTGCCCCTGGGCTGGTGTCCCCCTTTAGTCTTGTTTTGTTTTACGGGCCTGTCTAATCTTTGGAAGAAGGGTGAACCTCAGGAGTGATTTCATTACTGAACTAAAAAGGTGTCTGGGGGCACTCAGGGTCAGGTGCAGGTGGCTTGGAGTCGGTGGCCCTAGAGAAGGCACTAGCCCAGAGAGGAGCTGCGAAGGGGTAGACATTCTGCCCCACCAACAAGCTAGGATGTGGGGAGTGGGCAGCCGCAACAGGAATCTGGGCCATGGTGTCCTGCCTCTTCTCAAGGTTGAACTGTGACGCAGAACGTGGCCCTGAGGTGGGGGAAGGCAGCCAGCTGCAGGCTTCGGGGAGAGGTCAGGGCTCAGCCTTCCACCCAAGGTGCTGCCCAAGGTCCCAGCTCAGCTGTGGGGATGGGGGACGGGGAAGGGAAAGCAGGTCCTCCAGGCTCCCACTTCTCCTGTCCCGAGGCCTTAGGGTACTGGACAGGGTGGAGACTGAGGAGAGTAAGCCAGGACCCAGCTCCCTTTCCGCCCTCCTGGGCAGATCCTTACTCTGAAAGGGCAGCCAGGCTGGGGGTGAGGTAGAGGCCAGCAGAAGGTCTGTGGGACCCATGGTCAGAGAGTAGAGTAGAACCCATCACCCTTCCCCCAGCAGGGACGTCTAGCTGAGGCAGAAACACCCCACTTCATCAGGGGACATACTGTCCCTCTGGCTCTTCCTTCTTACGGAGCTTTCTTATCTGTCAAGTGGGTTTCTTTCTTTTTTTTTTTTTCAAGATGGTGGCGCTTATTAGGGAAGTAACAGGTTACAATTCATTCCTCAGGAAACTCAGGATACAGTTCTTGCATCAGGACAATTTCTTCCCAGCCAGACCACAGTCAAGCCTGTCCCTGGCCCCTTGCCCTCTGTCCTGTTTAGATAAGTGTTACAAAGACCTCTTTTAGCTCTGCCAATTATGCCCAAGGCACCCCAAGAGGCAGCAGGCCTCGGCCTGGAGGTGCTCGGCTCTAGTTCCCTGAATCAGCACACCTAGCTCTGCCAAGTGCCGGAATGCATCCTACTCTGGCAGCAAGCCTCCTGCTCAAAGCCTCAAGGAGGGGTTTTAATAACCGACCTCCACCCACCCCGCAGGCCTGCCAAGTCAAGGAATGGTGGAGTCTCAGAAAAGATAAGCACCAGTGTTGGGCTAGACTATCAGAGCAAAGGAGGAGGGAGAGGAGCCTGGGGCTCTGCCCAAAGGGGCTGCCAGTCTGGCTGGGAAAGGAGAACTCCACAAATGACAAAGCCACCTCTGGCCCAGGGAGGTCCGGGCTGGGCCCAGAGGGACGTATTGGACCCTCCCAGACTGCAGGAAGCCGGGGCCCAGGGTGCAGGGAAAGTCTAGGAGGCCTTCTGGAGGAGGTAGCCTCACTCTGGGCCTAACGGCTAGGTTGTAGGCATTGGGGGAGGGAGCTTGCAGGCAGGGAGTTCCACTTGAGCAGAGGGGTGCAGGTGGGAATAAGAACAGTGTGCTGGAGCGGGGAGGGCTGGTCAAGGTGAGTGGGGTAGGTGGTAAGATGCCTGGAGTGTCAGGCCTCACATCTAACATCTGAGTTGCCGGAGCTGGAGACAGAGCTGGGAGAGCCTGGCCAAAACCTCAAGCTCTTACTCTGAACCACAGCCCTAAGGATCTAGGCCTCCACACAGATATACAAAGGTGCCCCAGACTTCAGCACCCAGCAGGAGTCTTTACCTGGGCAGGCTCCCCAACACCACCAAGGATGGCGAGTCAGCAGGGAGGTGGCTTTCGGAGGAGGGGGCTGCCTGAAGCAGCAGTTCCCAACTTGGTAACTCCAGGGACCCTTCAAATGATTTCCCCATCTCCTCATGTCTTAAAAGACTCTGTCTCTGCAAAACAAAAACAAAACAAGCCACTTTGAATAAATCAATAATATGATTTTGTTCTTGGTGTTGACCAAAAAAAACCAAAAAACAAACAAACCCAAAACCGTTGCTGTTGAGTCAATTCTGACTCATAGCAAACCTATAGGTCAGAGTAGAACTGCCCCGTAGGGTTCCCAAGGACCGCCTGGTGGATTTGAACTGCTGACCTTTTGGTTAACAGCCGTAGCGCTTAACCACTACACCACCAGGGTTTCTGGTGTTGACCAAAGCCACCTAGAACTACCCATCAGAGGTGGTTCTGATGGACAGGGAAGAACCAGGTCACATCATATCCAGCCAGCCCAAAGCGGTATCCTCACCGTGCTGGGCCAGGTGGGGGTGAGAGCAGGAGAGGAGGCTACACAGCCACCTCTCTGACACAGGGGTCCTGGGCACAGCTGGCTCCCTGAGAAGATAGCAACCCCCTCCTTCAACCTCCTCCCCAAGGCAGCCTTGGCCTCCTCCCCTTATCAGCGCCCCTCGTTCCCATAGATGGATTCAGCTCAGTGTCAAGCCAGGGCCTGCACCTCGGTCTTCTTCTCTCTGTCAAGAAGCTGCAAAGAGCACAGGCTTTAGAGTAGAATCTGGGTTCAAATCCTAGCTCCACCATTTGTAGGCAGTATGACCATGGGCCAATCACTGAACCCCTCTGAGTCTCATGAGCATGCTGTGAGGAATCGGAAACCCACAGGCACTCGACAAGGGTCGCTGGATGTCTCTGCCCATCTTCAGAGGGCCCTGTGGGAAGAGAGAGGAGAATCAGCCCAGCCCTCCAGGACCAACTGAAGAGCACCAGCCAGGATAAGAAGGCTGGGATGAGGCCCAGGAGCAGGATGCTCCTCTGGGAGCTTCCAGGGTTCAGGGATGGGAAAAGCCCATTGTGCTGTGAACTGGGAGGGTCCCCAGAAGAGAATGGCAGTGTAGAGGCTTTGTGCACTTGACCAAGATTGAACTAGGATTTCATTTATTTTTTAATTCTTTAAATGTTTTTTACTTTTTTGTGTGCATTGGTGGTTCAGTGGTAGAATTCTCACCTTCCATGCAGGAGACCCGGGTTTGATTCCCAGGCAGTGCATCTCACACACAGCCACCACCGGTCCCTCAGTGGAGGGTTATGTGTTTCTATGATGCTGAACAGGTTTCAATGGTTCTTCCAGACTAAGGTGGACTAGGAAGAAAAGCCTGGTGATCTACTTCTGAAAATCAGCCAATGACAACCCTACAAATCACAGTGGTCCGATCCGCACTCGATCAAGTGGATGGCACAGGATAGGGCACCATTTCATTCTGTCATGTATGGGGTCACCATGCTGACTCAATAGCAGCTAACAATAGCACACATTCAAAGAAGTGCACAAAGCAAATGCGTTCACTGCGGTGAGTTATCGCTGCACCTCAGAACTTCCCCCGTGCCCTCCAGTCACCCTTTATCTCCCCAACATATCTGATATCTGGACTTTCACTCTATTGTTTGCCCCTTGTTGAAGAGAATATATATGAAATTCACAGAGTAGGTATTTTGACTTCTTTTGCTCAATGTTATATTTAAGAGATTCATCCATGTGCTTTCGTGTAACTAGTTCATCGTTTTTATTGGTGTATAGTATTGCATTGTATGAATATCTCTCCACTCTACTGTGATGGGCATTTGTGTTATTTCCAGTTGGGACAATTACAAATACGCTGCTAGGAATATTCTTATACCTCCTTCTTGATGCATCTGCACATGTGTGCTTGTTGGGGCTTATACTCAGGAGCGGAATTGCTAGGTCATAAGGTACGAATAGTGCAACTTTAATAGATATCCAGTATCTGAGCAATTTTCCAAAGTGATTGTAACAGTTTACACTCCCATCAACAGTGAATAAGTGATCCCGTTGCTCCACGTCCTCACCAGCGTTTGATATGGTCAGGGTTTTTTTTTGTTTTGTTTCATTTTGAGTGGTTTTTTGTTTGTTTGTTTTTTGTCCTGTCATTCTAGTGGGTGTGTAAAACCAAACCAAACCTGTTGCCATTGAGCTGATTCCAACTCATAGCGACCCTATAGGACAGAGTAGAACTTCTGCATAGGGTTTCCAAGGCTGTGATCTTTATGGGAGCAGATCACCAGGCCTTTCTCCCACAGAGCAGCTGATGGGTTCGAACCTCTGACTTTTCAGTTAGCAGCAGAGTGCTTAACCACTGTGCCACCAGGTATGGTGGGTATGTAGTTGTATTTTACTGTGGTTTTAAATGACTAATGAGAGTTGGCACCAATTCTTATGCTTTATTGGCTTATTTTGTGAAATGCCCATTCAAATCCCTTGCCCATTAGCCTATTGAGTGGTCTTTCTTATTGATTTGTAAGCATTATGGGCTCATTTTCTTTTATGTATGTTATAAAAATCTTCTCCCATTCTGTGTCTTGCCAGTTCACCTTCTTACCAGTGTCTTTTGATGAAAGTGTTCAATTTATCAATCTTTTTCTTTCTGGTTTGTGTTTTTGTATGTCTTGTTTTAAAACCCCCCTTATCCAAGTTCATGAAGATATTCTTATGCATTATCTTCTAGAAGCTTTATTGCTTTACCTTCTGTGTTTAAATCTACAAATACATCTGGAATTTATTTTTAATGTATGATATGGAAAAGGAATCAAGCTTCCCTTTTTCGAGGTGGATATCATATTGATGCAGTAGCATTTATTTAAATTACAGTTCTTTCTCTGCTGCTTCATAGCATCACCTTTGTCATAAATTAAGTGTTCACATATGTTTGGGTCTGTTTCAGAGCTCTCTGTTCTGTTCTGTTTCTTTGGCCTATTTGTCAATCTTGGTACAAATATTACTCTGTCTTAATGACTGTAGCTTTATAGTAAGTCTTGATAGCTGATACAGCAAGTCCTTTCACATTGTTCCCCTTCAAAAATCTCTTGGCTGTACCTGTCTTTTTCATTTCTGAATCAGCTTGTCCGTTTCCATACATAAACATGAAATATTATGATTTTGATTGGGATTGCATTGAATCTACAAATCAGTTTAGGGAGAACTAACTCTTTAAATATTGCATCTTTCAATCCATGAACATAGTATAGCCCTCAATTTATTTAGGCTTAAATTATTTTTAATTAAATGAATAATACGTAAATACATTCTCATTAAAAATGCAAATATCAGAAATGAAGGAAGTGTTCCTTTCCCCTAAACACAGAAGTAGCTACTGTTACTATATACTTATACGTATGTCCATGCATATGCACATGTATACACACACATGGACACACACATATATCAGTTATGGATGGGATCATATTGATTTGCCACATTTTTTTTTATTTAACAATATAGTATGGACATCTCTTCATGTCAGGCAATTAAACCTAAGTCATTCTTTTTCACTACTGCCTGTAGTCCAGAGAATAAGCATGCCCTAGCATAAGACTATAAACTGTGCTGCAGTGAACATCCTTGAACACGTTTTCTTGGACTTGTGTGAGTGTCTCTCTAAGACATACTCTAGAAGTAAAGAACCCTATTTGGAAGCTGCTATAATTGTCCAGAGTAGACATGATAAGAGTCTGAACCAGGCTTGAGAGAGAAAAGAGGGGATGGTTTCCTTTCCAAAATAGCATGGGCTTCCTCTCGACTGTGTACTGGGCCTTCCAAACCCCTATCAGTCAAGGGGCTGCCATAAATTTAGGGTTTATACGGGTTGGGTTGGGATCACAGGAGCACAGAAGCCTGAGGGCAGCAAGGAGGAGGAAGAGGGCTGACCAGTTGATTAAAGCAGCCATTAGAACAGAAATGGAATGGGACCAGAATGGCTGCCTCAAAATTATACCTCCCCTGGGCAGGGCCCTGTGCCAGTTGCCTCACACACACTAACTCTGAGCCCCCAGCAACACCATGGGTGACCTATGGGGGAATCTGAGGTTCAGAAATGTAAAGAGGCCTTTCCCTGCTCACACAGCATGTCAGTGGTCAAGTCAGCCTTGTATGTCTGCAGTCTTGGGACAGAGTTTCCTAATTAACAGTGCTGTCTGAGAACACCAGATGGGCAGATCTGGAGGGGCCAAGACCTGGGACCGACTGGGGCAAATGCTGGAAAGATGGACCAGCACTGGCACTGGCTAGAGTCCAGCCAGAAGGCCAGACAGTGACAGGTGACAAGCGGTGTCTGATGAGCCCCTGCTGTCTGGGAGCCCCTCTTCAGGAAGCCAGTAGCCCACTGTGTAGCAGGTGGGAGGCAGTGGCTTGGAAGCCAGGCCACACCCCCAGTCAGCATGGGGTCAGGTGGTGGTTAGGGCAGAGCTCTGCTTCCTGGGGGCTCAGACACCTGTCAGGACCCAGGAAACCCCACCCTCATGTGCAAGCCCCCGCCCCCTCCTTCAGGAAGAGGACAAACCACCAGGGCTCGGCAAATGCCCAACTCAAAACCTGTTGCTGTTGGGTCAATTCTGACTCATACCAACCCTGTAGGACAGAGTAGAACTTTGCCCCATAGGGTTCCCAAGGCTGTAATCTTCATGGGAGCAGACTGCCACATCTTTCTCCTGGGGAGCAGCTGGTGGGTTCGAACTGCTGACCTTTTGGTTGGCAGCCATGCACTTAACCAATGCACCAATGCATACTGGGCTCACTTCCTTCCTTTTCTCCCCTCCCCCGCTCCACCCCTCAGCCTAGGTCCTCACTTCCTCCTCCTCCCTCAGGATCTGTCTGGCTTCACTTCTTGGGTCCCCTTTTATATTTATGATGTTTAGATTTAAGAAACTCCCTTTATGAAGCTTTTTTTTAAATGAATAACACAAGAGAATCCCTGATTATAAAATAAATGCATGCAAATATAGCTTATTAATTTTTCCATGCAACGTGTATGGGCAGACATGGAATTTTTTCCCAATTGAGATCACATTGTTCATTCTTTTTTTGTAGCCTGCTTTTATCACTTCTCAACATATCGTGAACACCCTTCTAAACAAGATGGTTAAAGCCTGGAAAGCGTCTGTGTGAGAGGCATTGTGGCAGGACCATGCGGGCTTTAGAACATAGATGCAAGCCCCAGCCTGCCTGGATTTCAGACCCTGGCTCTGCCATTCATTAGTTTTGTAACTAAGCATATTACTAGCCTCTCTGGGACTTAATTTCCTCATCTGTAAAATGGGGATAATAATACCTACCCCTCAGGTTTGTTGTGAGGACTAAATGCAGTAGGGTACATAAAGCCCTTAGAAAGAGCCTGGAACATCATACATGCTCAATAGACATCAGATGATAGAGAATCACTGTGATTTCTGGACTAATGACAAAGTCCAGCTCCTGGACCCCATCTCACATCCCAGGTCTTATAGCCGTATCCCAAACTTGACCCCGAGTCCTTATCTGGGTCTCCTGGGCTTACCCTGTGTCCCTTCCTGGCCCCTAAGCTAGTTGGGGGCTGATGCCTGGGCTCAGTTCCCAAGTGGCATTGGTGGGATTTCAGAGAGGTTCTTCCCTGGGTTCTCAGTGACACGAGGGAGGAGGAGAAATTAGAAAAGGGGGAAAGGAGGAAGGAAAAGACAAAGAAGTGGTTATGATTTTTCAGCCAGAGTCTGGAAACCTGGCCTCAGATCCTTCAAAGCTTCCATTGCTTAGAGGTTTCCTCATCTGGAGCCTGGGCCCTGGGTCCTTCCTTGAATTGGTATCATAGAAGCTCCCCCAGGAGAGAACATTAGCTCTGCTGCTCTTGCTTGGCCTAGAGGCTCACTTTCTGGGGGTTAATACAAATCATAACCAGCCCTCAGGGGAGTTGCTAAGACTTGGGGACCCAGCCTGGGGCTCCTGGAGCTCATTGGCCTTGGGGTGGCTCGCTGACTTCTAGATGTGGGGTGGAGGCTCAGCTCTGGGCTCTGTGACCACAGGAGATGAGCAACTACCGGCGGGCCATGCAGAAGATGGCCGAGGACATCCTCTCGCTGCGGAAGCAGGCCAGCATCCTGGAGGTCGAGAACCGCATACTGAGGAGTCACCTGTACCAGCAGGAGGCAGAAGAGGAGCAGGACAAAGCCAAAGAGGTCCAGGACCTGGGTGAGGGCGCAGAGGCCACTGACTGGCTCTGGATTGTGGGACAGGGAGGGAGAGAGCCTTTTTCAAGTGCTTGACTCAGGCTGGTAGGGCCCTCCCACACACAGACACTTAGTCCCTGCAGGGCCGGGTCCTCGAAGGGAAGGTCTATTGGTTTCCCGGACAGCCATAGCAAAGTATCGCAAACTAGGTGGCTTACAACAACGGAAATGTATTCTCTCACAGTTCTGGAGGCTGGAAGTCCAGAATCAAGGTGTAGGTAGGGCCATGCTCCCTTTGAAGGCTCTAGGGAAGAATCCTTCCTTGCCTCTTCCTAGCTTCTGGTGGTTGCTGGCAATCTTTGGCGTTTCTTGGCTTTGAGCTACGTCGCTTCAATCTCTGCCTCTGTCATCACATGCCTTTTTTTGTATGTGTCTTCTCTATGCGTTTGTATCCAAGTCTGCCTCTCCTTACAAAGAACGCCTGTCATTAGACTTAGGGCCACCCTAACCTGGTATGACTTCATGTTAACTTGATTATATCTGCAAAGACTCTATCTCCAAATAAGGTCACATTCACAGGTACCAGGGTTAGGAATTGAACATATCTTTTTGGAGAACACAATCCAAGCCACTACATACAGATGGGAATCCAGTCCTGTCTGAAGCTCTAGAATTGAGAGACACTTGGCCCCACAGCTCTGCTGATTTCAGCCAGGAGAGGCCTCCTCCCTGAGTCAGCTCTCCCTATCCCTGATCCCCGACACAGTGTCCATGAAGCAGAAACTGCTGCTGAGTGAGGTGGATATGAAGAAACTGAGGGACAAGGTGCAGCATTTGCAGAATGAGCTGATTCGAGTGAGTTGAGGCTTGGGGGGCAGGGGGCAAAGGGAATGGGGGTCGGAGGGAAGCTAGGGTGGGGTATCAAAAGGGAAAGGGTGCGTAGAAGGAAGGGGGGACCAGAGCAGTGGAGGATTCAGCAGAGGAACCCAGGGTGGACCCCCAAGGCCAAGGGTGGTACCCAAGGACACTTCTCTTCCCTCCCCTCGCAGAAGAATGATCGAGAGAAGGAGCTGCTCCTTCTGCATCAGGCTCAGCAGCCACAGGCTGTGCTGCTGAAGAGGTACCGGGACAGGCTGCAGAAGATGAAGGCCCTGGAGGAGACCGTGCGCCACCAAGAGAAGGTTGGTGCCAGAGCAGCCACCCTGCCATGGGCCAGATAGCCAGGGCCCAAATATGGCTGGAAGATGGCAGCCCACGGGCCAGCCCAGCCTCTGTCTTCCGCTCTCCAGGTGATTGAGAAGATGGAGCGGGTCCTGGAGGACAAGCTGAGGGACAAGAATGAGCCTGTCCTAAACAGGCCGCAGGAAAAGCCCACTGTGGGTGAGTCCATTCCCCAGCCTCTGCCGGTCCCTGGAGGCCCAGCCTTTTCGGGGCTTCCCAGCTTCAGGAGAGCCTGCCAAGAGGGTGCTCTGCACACTCAGTTATATCCAATGGCCTAAGAGACCCAGAAAGCACTAATCTCCAACTCATTCAGATCACCTAGTGCTTCCAGAGGTTGCCCGAGCACCTTCTGTCCGGCCAGGGAGCCCCTAAGGACATAGGACACAGGGTGTGCACCAGGTGCCAGGCTAGGAAAGGCCTCCATCTTCCAGGGGAGGGGCTGGGCCAGGCTAGAACGCAGGGAGGGGAGGAGGAGGCTGCCTGGGTCACAAGTCCCCAACTTCTTAACTCCAGGGACCCTTCAAATTATTTCCCCTTCTCTTCCTGTCTTAAAAGATTCTGCCTCTGCAAAACGAACACACCACCTTGAACCAACCAATGATGTATTGTCTCCATTGGTGTTAAATTAACCAAAGGCACCCAGAACTCCCAGCAGAGCTGGTTCTGATGGGCAGGAAAGAACTAGGTCACATCATATCAGGCCAGCCCAAAGCAGGGGCTTCCTGGAGTCCATCTGTTTGGCCTCACCAGGGACCCCAGTGTGCCCAGCCCTGTGTTGGCCTTCACTGGGGAGAGGGGTGGGAAGAGCCTGGGGGAAGAGTGTTGTTTCTGGAGGCCTTTAGAAAATAATGAAAGCTTCCACCCCTTTCAGGAGCCCTGAGGTCATGCAGAATCTGGGTGAGAGGGAGAGGGAAACTAGGGAGGAGAAACAGCTGGGGCAAAGGTCCAGAAGGGAGAGGAATGTGCAGGACACCAAAGGGAGGGAATACTGAGAAGAACTGAAATACACAACAGGACAAATGTAGGGGCAGGGTTGGTTAGCGAGAACTTGGGGTCAGATTCTAAAGGGCCTGAAGGATGGACTGAGTAAGGAACTGATCCTACTGGTAGTAGGGAGCCACTGAAGACTTGTGAGCAAAGGAAACATGGGAGCAAAATGCTGGGGAGATAGGGGCAAGGAGGCTGAGGAGGGAAAGCCCATCTCACAGATACCTGTGGTCACATTTACAGCCTTTCCCCTACTCTCAGCCTCTGGCCTTCCACCAGGGCCTGGGAGAGAGAACTTTCCCGGTGACCTATACTCAGTGCTGCTGGCGGAAAACTCAAGGCTACGGGCAGAGCTGGATAAAACCCGCCACCAGTCGGTCCCCATCATTCTGCAGCAGCAGGCCCTTCCGGTAAGAGCTGCCAGCCAAGGCTTAGCCAGGACCTGTCTTGTACTAGTCACTAGGTGTCCAGCAATCACCCCCAGCACAGTCCAAGTCGAAGATCAAGACCAGGAGCTAGGCTTGCCAGGGTCTCCCACTTGCCTGGAGTCTCCTGGAGTCCCAGTTCTCAGGCCTTACTCTTTTTCTCCTGGGGAACGTGTGAGCTGGAAAAGCTTCACCTCTACTGCCATCTAGCATTCTGGGAGAAAGCAAGCCCCTAGGAGTCCCTGGGTGGTGCAGTTAGCACTCAGCTACTAACCAAAAGGTTGGCAGTTTAAATCCACCCAGGGATACCTCAGAAGAAAGACCTGGCAATCTACCTCTGAAAAGTCACAGTCACTGAAAATACTATGAAGTGCAGTTTATTCTGAAATGCGTGGAGTTGCCATGTGTCCGAATCCACTTGATGGTGACTGGTTTGGTTTTAATAGGCCCTTGACACCTGAACTCTGACCCTTTCACCACCTGGCTGGCCTACAGCTGGCACCTACCCAGGCATCTCAGAACTCCCTGCTGGAGCATTTCCTGGGATTGATGCAGACTTGGAGAGCCCTTTCCCCATCCCAGGAGCCCTTTCCCCATCTCAGGTGGACCCCTGGGAGTTGGGAGCAGGAGGAGACTTGGCAGAGAGGCTTCAAGAGACAGATGGCCCAAGCCACTCCAAGTACACAGACTCCCTGCCCAGACAGGTGGGTGCCTCAGGCCCCAGAAACGCCCCGCCCCCACTCCACTCCCAAGGCTGCTGCAGGTGCCCCCCTGCTTTACGCAAATCCACAAACAGGTCACTGGGAATTACAGAAGAGGGGTGGGGCAGGCCCAGGAGAGTTTTTCTCTTCATCCCAGGACCCGCAGGAGGTAAGTTCTATTTGAAAGCAAACCTTCAGGTAAAATGCAAGGGATGGGGGAACCCTTGCTTCACAAATGAATTCTTCACTTTACACAAAGACTCTCAGTTCAGGGTTCCCTTCTGTGCATTAAAGGGAGCTCCCTAATGCATTACACATTAAAAAAATCAATATGTAAAAACTTTATATATCTGAAATCTGTGGGGAGAAGAGCTGTGAAGAAAACCCACCCCAGGCCTGGTTCTGAACTTCTGGAAGAAGGAGTCCTGGCCCAGGCCTGAGGCTCTGCAACCTGGGGAGCTGAGCTGGGAGCTCAGAGCTGGCTGGCTTCTCCCTCAGTGCCTCATGGCCTCCTGAGCTCACAGGACCACAGCCCCCAGCCACAGACTGGGGCCATAGGCGAGACTTCACTTTGCCCGCAGGATCTCCTTGCAAATACTTCAGACAAGTTTAACCTCATGGCCAAGCTGGAACAAGCTCAGAGCCGGATCCTGTCCCTGGAAAGCCAGGTCAGTGACTCTCAGGTGTTGGTCAGGCTGGGCTGGAGTTGGGGCTCAGCTTGTGACCAGGGTCAGGCCTCAGCGTGTGACCAGGGTCAAGGCTCAGCCTGTGATCAGGATCCAGACTCAGTCTATGACCAGGCTCAGTATGTGACCAGGCTCAGGGCTCAGCATGTTGTTACAACTCAGGGAAGGTCCATCTGTGTCTTAGGCTTTCATTTGGACCCTGTCTCCACTCACTCCTGCCACCCCTGAGGTCTCTTGGGAAGGAGTCAAGCCCACATTGCCCAGGATTTTGCTTTCTGCCTAGAAAGTAGGCTCAGGTGCTCCTCGTCCCAGCTGTCAGGGATAGGCTGTGCTGCCCCCTGACCCTCCATCTCTCCCTTTTGGTGTCTGCAGTTAGAGGACTCAGCTAGACGCTGGGGACAAGAGAAGCAGAACTTGGCCACACGGCTACAGGAGCAAGAGTATGGCTTCAGGCACTCATCAAAACCTATCCTCATAGACCTACCCGTGAGTGACGCCTCCAGAGGAACTCCTGGGGAGTAGGGGATGGGGCTGGCAGCCACTCTGTCCCCCAAGTCACTGGGCCCTGAGAAAAACCACACAGGGACCAGCTCCTGGGCTGGGAGTCAGACCCAGCCTCTAGATGCTGCTGTAACCAACTGAAGCCCTTGCTGGGTCTCAGTTTCCCCACCTGTCTGAGGAGATTGTAGTAGCGGTGAATGTAAACATTTCTAGAATGCCCCGGCACTGACTGTACTTTAAGATTGGCTTTGCTCCTGCACAGAGAAGCTTGTGGCCCACTCACAAGAAAGGCCTCCCACCCCCAACTCCATGGTGCCTAAGATTACCCCCTTAGCACGCCCCTCCTGGGCGACTGCAATGCTGCTCTCTCACCTGGCCAACCTGCCCCGACAAGAACCTGTTGCCAGAGATACACATTACTGTTTCCTCAAAACAAACAGGCCTGCTCACAACTGCCCCTCAACTCAGCCCCAGGGACCCACCAGCTCCCCAAAGCAAAGATCCTGATTTCCCCTGCTCTTGAGCCAGCTCATGGCTGGAGCCTCAGGTGCTCCTAGGGAAGGACTGAAAGGTTGGAGGGCTGACAAGGAAGACAGGCTCCCTTTGCACATGCCTGCTGAGCCTTGTGCACTCAGGGAAACAAGTTGTGACCTGCTGTGGGTAAGTGGGTTTCAAAATCTTTGACAAGTCAAAATGCCTGACACTAGACTGGATTCTTGAGGCATGGCTTGGCCAGGCAAGATGCCCTTGAATAGATGACCCTCCCCCCTCCCCGCCCCTGGCAGAGAGTGCACTTACCTCCTTACCTCCCTTTGCCCTATACACTGCAGAGCCCCCCGACCCACTCCAAGGACCACAGGCACCCCTCAAAGCAAGACCCATTGCTGCCCAGCTCAGAGATCAATCTCAACCAGCCCTCCGCCTCCCAGAACGAGTCCTCAAAGTCCCAGCAGACGCAGACCTGAGCGCTGGAGAAGGCCTCCCACCCTGTGTGCTGGGGAGTCTCATCCCACCCCCTAAAAATGACTTTATTAAATGCTGTAGTTCAGTGAGTATCTGCCTCTTTCTTGGAGCAGAGGAGCCTGGGAGCCCCAGATTTCTCCTTCCAGGCCCAACTCTGGTCTCTTGCTGGGCCTGGACCCTCTGCTGCAGCCCATAGCCACCTGCCTGTCCTGGGACAGGGACAGGAGAAGGAGCCCTGGACTGAGTCAACAGACCTGGTTCTAGATGTAAGCATGCTGTGTGACCTTGGGTAACTCAAGCGACCTCTCTGGGCTTTAGTTCCCCACCTATCCCAGGGAGAGCTTGACCTCTTTGTCAGTAAGGCCCTTTCCAGCTCTAACGTTTCTGAGTCCAAGGTGACTCAGGCCTGGAGAAGAGAAGAGAAGGGGGAAAGAGAGAAAGAGGGTCGTGTAATGGGGAAAAGCACAAAGGCTCCAAAAGCGGACCCAGAACCTTCAGATCCCGGCAGAAGAGGCCAAGCCAGCTGGGCCACTGTCCCAAGCTGGACAAGCTCCCCTGTCTTAGGGGATGTAGGTAGCTGAAGCCCAGGGAGGATCAGAGACCTGCTCACACAGTTCTGGAACTCAGAAGGATTCCAAACAAACCAGTTGCCATTGAGTCAATTTCGACTCACAGTGACCCTATAGGACAGAGTAGGCCACAAATCTACAGAAGCAGACTGCCACATCTTTTTCCTTTGGAGTGACCTTTCAGTTAGCAGCTGAGCACTTAACCACAGCACCACCAGGGCTCCTTCAGAGGGGGTTAAGGAGGCTGAAATTGAGGACCAGTGTCTGACAGTCCAAATAATGCGCTAGGGATTCTCTGCAGTCACCCTGCCCACTGCCCAGAGTTGGGCAGGTAGACACATCCCCCTGGGGCAGGAACTCTAGGCCGGGGGTGACTCCAGAAGGGGGCAGAAGTCAGATAGGGCAGAAGTATGCTGGCCTCTCACCCCTGCCCCCAGGGTCAGTCACCTCACACCCACCCTTCCGTGACACAATGCCCTGGCCAAGACTTTGGCTGGCCCTTGGCAGAAAAGTTCTCATGACTTCACGGGGGATTCCCACCCAGAGTCTCGGCCCTGCTAGGATTGGCCCCCTCTCAGTCCACCCTGTTCTCAGTAGACTCCACCCCACTCCTTGGTTCCATGGCCTGGTGGCTCCAGTCGCTCCTGGCACAGTGACAATAAGCCCTCTGTTTCCTCTGCTCCTCAAGCCCCAGGGAGCAGGGAGATTGGTCCTGCAGGCTCCTGAGTTGCTGTAGCGGGGGTGGGTACGACAGAGATGGCCTCAAATGTGGATGTCTCAGGTCCACTATACAGGCCCAGCTCGTGATGTTGACCCAGGGGTCAGGGACCGTCCCCATAGGAGTGGTGAATACCTTAGGGGTCAGATATAAATTAAAACACTTCACATAACATAGCTGTTTATTGTCTTCCTAGAATGGGCAAGGAGGGGAAAGAGGTGGAGGGAGAGAGGAACTACCAGTTGAGCTCAGAAGGTTGACCACTGAGACCCAAACCCATCCACCCAGTGGCTGCCTCCTGGTCAGAGTGGGGGCGGGAAGAAGTGGGGGTGGGGGACAGAAAATTGAAGATGCAGAGGCCGTACAGGCCCTACCCCATCCCCAGGCCTCCCTCTCAAACCACGGCAGGCCTCATGGCAGGACGGGCAGGGCCCACCTTCCATCACATGTGGAGCAGGTCCTTGTTGAGGGGCCGGAAGGTTAAGAAGATGGGCTTGTCAGGCATCAGGATGAGATTGAACTTGGTATTCACATCACTGAGATTTTGGATCTCAATTTTGAAGTTTTCCAGAATCTGAGAAAGGAGGGTGGTGAAATTAGCAGGGAGGAGGGTAGGGGCTGTCTCCCTGAGGTCAGGACTCCAGTCACCTGTAGGCAGTGCCTAGAAGGGTGATTTAGGGAGCTCCAAGGAGTTTACCTCCGGCTTCTCAGTCAACCCTTTGCAGTGCCTAAAAACATACCACCAATGCTCTGTTCCCTTGTTTTAGACCTTGCCCTTAACCCATTTCTACAAAACCCCATTCTCATCCCACTCCATCCCATCACCACTGGGAGTTGGAGAGTGGGGTGGATGGCCAGCGGACACTAGTGAGTGATGAGTGGATTAGCCCAAAAGAGAAGGCGGCAGGGGGCTGTGGGCTAGGGACTGGGCCAAGGGGGAGGGCAAGTGACTGGGGGAAGATATACCCTGGGCTCTGGACAGAGATGGGAGGAGGAGGGTTGGTGCTTTCACTAGGAGCCGGGGCCTGCCCAGGATGTCCAGATGTCCCTAAGCCCAACTTACATGGATAAGGAAGATCGTCATCTCAACCTCGGCGATGCGCCGCCCCACACACTGCCGGCTACCCCAGCCAAAGCCCAGGTTCCGGAAGTAGGTGATGTCCTTGTCTTTGTTTAGCCATCGGGCTGGGTCAAAACACTCTGGGTTGGAGAAGAAGGCGGGATCCCGACCCATGGCGAAGACGGCCACCTGTACCAATGTCTGTGGCGGGGTGGATGGAGGCCAGAGTAGCGTGACAGACAGCTTTCCCACTCCCCAACTCTCCCTTCCCCACAACTGCTCCCCAGCATGGTTACCCAGTCACCCAGGACAGGACACTCTGCTCACTGTATAACCTGGAACAAGTCTCTGACCCTCCCTGAGCCTCACCCATCAAATGGGGGTGGTGTCCCTGGCCCCAAGTCCATTAGGATCCTGGGATGCCTGGAGACAAAAGTCCACAGATGGCCCAAGGGATTGTCCGGTCCCTTCTTCAGCCCCAGAGAGCTCCCTGAGACTTAAGCCACCCCGTGGACTTTCTCTCCCAACCAAGGACTCCAGCAACATTCCAGAAATCACACCCCATGGTGTCCTCATTCATTCAAACTTGGGCTGCTACTTCCGAGGGCCCCACCAGGTTCCAGGGGAAAAGCAAGACAGAGCCCCCATCACCTCCATCTCTCTGCAATTGCACAGCCTGCCCCAGGCTCCCGTGTCTGACTGCCAGAGCCTGAGCCCCCTTGCCGCACCTACCTTGGCAGGAATCTTGTAATTACGAATAACCACATCATTTGGAAGATATCTCTGAACTGTCACGGAGATGGGGTGGAGTCTGTGGGAGAAGGACACTCCAGCTGACAGCCTCCAAGACCTGGGTACCAGCCATGCCCCCACCTCTTCACCCGGCATGGCCCCCCAACTCAGCTGCAATATCTGGGGAAACTGGAGGTAGGATCTGGACTCTAGTTTCTCCTCTCATTTCCAGTGGTCTCCCCAGCCCCCTCACTTCCTGTTACCCATCTCCTCCACCAACCCATCCTTCTAACCTTGTCCCCTGGCACTGCCCTGGCCCTGCCCAGGGGTTTTGGCAGGGGGTACAGGTGGATGTGGACTTGCCTCAGCGTCTCTTTGATGCTGGCTTTGAGGAGCGGAACCAACTTGAGCATCATGTTCATGTCTCCCTTGGCCTGGCGCCGGGCAGCCAGGACCTCTGCCCTCAGCACCTCCTGTACCCTCAGGCTGCGGGCCATCTCATACATGTTCCACTGCAGTGTCATGGATGTCTGGCAGGGACCGGAATGCAGAAGACCGGGAAGGCCTGTCACTCCTGGGGCTCTCTGAGGTCCATGACCCATGCTAAATTGTCCTTTCCAACCACCTGTCCCACACTCCTCCCATTCTCTAAAGACCGCCATTAGCAAAAGCAAAGCATAAGGCACAGGAAGCCTTCTCCCTGCCCATGCAGGATGTTGGGACAGCACTTGTCCCTTGCCCACATAAATTGAACCCACTTCCTTCCCTGTCCTCATCACCAGAAACCCACCATCTCCACAGCCAGGAGAGTGTCACCTACAACTCCACGTCAACTCCCAAAGAACTCCAGGGGCCTTTTGAGATCAAATCCTATTGCTTTCATTGTTGTACTCCTGAATGACTGTGTCATTCCTTTAGAATGCCTTGTTAAACAACCATCCCCTCCCAAGTATAAGTTCCCAAAACCTCGGGGTTTGCCTGTACCAGCTTAAAGTCAACCTCAAAGATACTGAAACCCTAACAAACAGACCTGTTTTCTATCATTGTTGCAATTAGCATGTGGCATGTACCAAGGTTAACAAGCTCATATCAATGTTAGCCAAAAGGTGTGATCTTGAGTCCTCTGCTGGGGGCATGAATGATCCTAATCGAACCCCACAGTCATCCCAAATTTCTCAGTGGTGACAAACTAAACCCATCTGGGACCACAGCCTGGGGCAGTGCTCCCTCCTGGGAAAAGAGGTTAGGACACTGACACCTTATATTACCAAGAGTCACATTTTTATCCAAAAGCCTTGGACACCCTCCTTCCTCCCAGCAGGAACAACAATGAGAAAATGTCACCCAGCCACGTCCTAGCTTAAAGTCCTTGCCTGGGCTCCACATAAAGTCCAGATATTCTGGCCTGACTCATGAGGCCCCTCAACGTCTGCTTCTTGCCTGCTGCTCCCCAAGCACCATCTCCCACTCTTACGCTCTAGCCACACTGAGCTACACTCAGCTCCTGAAGCCCAGAAATCATCCTCATGCCACCAAGTCTTTCCTCTTCCTGGAATTTCATGCTCCACCTTGGAAGCAAGTATGTACTCCTTCAAGACTCAGATCAAATGTATTTGTGGAAAGCCTGACACAGAGTAGGTACTCAGGTGATACTTGTTTAATAAGGCAATTAATTTACTGGCTGTGTGACCTTGAGCAAGTCACTTAACCTCCCTGTGCATCACTTTTCTTATCTAAAAAATGAGGACAATATTAAGGTGGCTTATAGTGGTGTTTGTGAATATTAAATAAGCTAATATGTGTAACAACCCTCTGTGAGATGGAGTGACACAGTAGCCTCAACAACAGGTTCAAACATATCAAAGATCATGGAGACAGAACAGAATCCGCAGTGTTTCATTCTGTTATACATAAGATCACTATGAGTTAGGGCCAACTTGACGGCGACTAACAACAACAACACGTGTAAAAAGCTTAAGGCCCTGCCTGCCATATAGGACATGCTCAACGAATGTTACCTGATAATAATAGCTTGTTTGGTGCAGGTGTCTTTTGGAGATCTCTTCTGACCATGAACTATGTTTAAAATATGCTTTAAAAAAAATCCACCTCTACTATGGAAAATGATATGGCACCTCCTCAAAAAGTTAGATGTAGAAATACCATACCATCCAGCAACCCTGCTCCTAGGAATATATCTTAGAGAAATAAGAGCCATCACACAAATAGACATATGCACACCCACGTTCACTGCAGCATTATTCACGGTATCAAAAAGATGGAAACAACCTAAGTGACCATCAACAGATGAATGGATAAAGCAGTTACGGTATGCACACACAGTGGAACACTATGCAGTGATAAAGAACAATGATGAGTCTGGGAAACCCTGCACAACACGGATGGATCTGGAGGGTACTATGCTGAGGGAAATAAGGCAGTCACAAAAGGACAAATTTTGTATGAGACCACTATTATAAAAACCCCAGAAAAGGTTTACACACAGAAAAAAGCAATCTTTGGTGGTTACAAGGGAAGGGATAGCTGGGGAGGGAAAATCACTAACTAGATAATAAAATATTAACTTTGATGCAAGGAAAGATAGCACAGAATATAAAGTCAGCAGAGCTTGACCAAGGCAAAGCCATAGAATTTTCCTAGACACGTTCAAAGACCTTGAGGGACCAAGTTACGCCCAGAGGCACCTCAGAAGAAAGGCCTGGTGATCTACTTCCCAAAAGTCAGCCACTGCAAACCCTGTGGCGCACAGCTCATCTCTAACACACACTGGGCCGCCATGAGTCGGAACTGACTCAGTGACAACCGGTATGTCACAGTAACACGGGAAAGTGCAGGAGACTGGGGAAAGGGGTGGTCCACAAAGGTAGATTTTGACATTCAAGAAGAGAATTTTCGTGGTATTGGGTGCTGCCTGTACCAAGAGGGCATGAGGGAGACGCCACAGTAGATGCCTTT
The DNA here is from genome assembly GCF_030014295.1 of Loxodonta africana. NCBI lineage: Eukaryota > Metazoa > Chordata > Mammalia > Proboscidea > Elephantidae > Loxodonta > Loxodonta africana. The sequence continues at coordinate 41,627,088 of NC_087354.1, read as the reverse complement.
AGGCACCGGCGGGGCTGTAGTGTGTTGAAAGGTCATCCCCCAAAAAGTTATGCCTGTGTCCTAACCCCCAGAACACTGGTCCTAAACCCCTTGGGGATCATAGGCTCCTTTGAGGAATGGCAGATGCCTTTGATCCTCTTTGTCCAGAAAAATCTAATCATCCCCAGTATGAGCTTATTTGCAAAAAGGGTCTTTGCAGATAAATTAAGGATCCCACGGTGAGATCATCTTGGATTACCCAAACCCCAAAACCCATTGGCATCCAGTGAATCCCAACTCACATCAAGCGACCCTATAGGCCAGAGTAGAATTGTCCCATAGGGTTTCCAAGAATCGGCTGGTGGATTTGAACTGCTGACCTTTTGGTTAGCAGCCAAGCTCTTAACCACTGGGCCACCAGGGCTCCTGGATTACCCAAGTGAGCCCTGAATCCAAAGATCAATGTCTTTATAAGAGAAAAAAGAGAGACACAGTGTCACAGAGACAGAGATTGGAGTGATGCAGCCACAAGCCAAGGAATGTCAAAGGCCATCAAAAGCTTGAAGAGGCAACAAGAGTCTCTTCTAGAGCTTTTCAAGGGAGCGCAGCCCTGACAAGGCCTTGACTTGAAACTTCAGTTTATTCCCTCTTAGCTCTTAGGCCTCCAGAGCTAAGAGAGAATGTCTATTGTTTTTAAGCCACCCAGTTTGTGATCGTTTGTTACGGCAGCCACGGGATACTAATACAGGTACCATGGGAACCCAGGTCTGGAGGGGGAGGATGGGAGATGACATAAAGACCCTGAAGAGCAGAGTCCAGGCCAAATTCCTCTTGCCTCCACTTCTTTGAGGCCCTGTCTTCTTCCCCGGCTCTAAGTGAGCTGTGCCTTCGCTCAGAGCCTAGAGGCTCGTGACTGGGAGGACATAGTCCTGCTCCTGGGCTTCCACCAAGCAAACCTCTAGGGGAATCTTCCTCCTCTCAAAGACTCCATGTAGAACTGAGGCCTTGCTGACTACACCTAGTCACTCCCTCTGATAAGCAAAGCAAAAATGGCAGGTCTGCCCCAAAACACTCTGCACAGGGACCTGACTTTGACCTCACACTATTACGAGATTAAAAAAACACCACCAGTTGCTATCAAGTCGATTCCAACTCATGGCAACCCCATGTGTGTCAGAGTGAACTCTGCTCCATAGGGTTTTCAATGCTGATTTTTCAGAAGTAGGTCATCAGGCCTCTCTTCTGGGGTACCATGGGTAAACTCCAGCCTTTTGGTTAGCAGTCAAGTGTGTTAACTGTTTGCACTGTACACAGACTCCCCTAGGGGACTGTTATTAGGTGCCCTCGAGTCGATTCCGACTCATAGCGACCCCATGAAACAGAGTAGAACTGCCCCACAGCTTTTTCTAGGCTGTAATAGCCAAGTCTTTCTCTCTCGGAGCCACTAGGTGGGTTCGAACAACCAACCTTTCTTTTAGCAGCCAAGCGTTTAAACATTGGTCCACCAGTGCTGGTAGGATATAGAGCCAGGTTGTTGTTGTTGTTGTTAGGTGCTGTCAAGTCAGTTCCGACTCATAGCAACCCCATGTAGACAGAACAAAATACTGCCCGGTCCTGCGCCATCCTCACAATTGTTGGTATGCTTGAGCCCATAGCTCCAGCCACTGTGTCAATTTGTCTCATTAAGGGTCTTCCTCTCTTTAGCTGACCCTCTACTTTACCAAGCATGATGTCCTCTTCCAGGGACTGGTGCCTCCTGATAACATGTCCAAAGTATGTGAGCCAGGATGGGGGGTTGCAGACCCCAGGGCAGCCTGGTGAGGAGGGCATGTGCACACAGAGGTCACTGGACCCTACAGCAACCTTACCGTGTCCACGCCGCCAGCCAGCAGTTCAATAGCATTGGCCTTGATGTTGTCAAAGGGCAGCTTGCTACTGTCCAGGAGGCGGTAGAGGATGCCAGGGTAATTGTCAAAAACTTTTTTTTGTCTCAGGTCCCCATAGAACCTCTGGGTATATTGTTCAGCTGGGGTGGGGGTGGGGAGGCAGAAGGAAAGAAAAAATAGTCAGGTTTCCTGCAGGCTGGAGGGAAGGACAGTGATCTTTAATAAGAAACAACACCAAGAGCTCAAGGATTCTGGAGCTGTGTGCTTTTTAAGCTTCTGTTTCACGGAGCCCTTTCTCTGTACTGTCATCGTATCTGCTTTTTCATTTAATTCTTGACCACAACTCTATGGGGTAAGTAATATCATCCCCACTCTACAGAGAAAGGAACTGAGGCCCAGAGTGGTTAGTCACTTGCCCAAGGTCAATGGATGTAAGGGGCAGAGGAGGGATTTGACTCCAGGTCACCACCATCCAGTCAGCCTTCTCCCCCTGGCCTCCCAGTCTCTCTCACCCAAGTCCTAATCTTCTGTTACCAAGCACGGCTGTGTCTGAGACGTTGACCCTTAACCTCCTGGGGATCACAGGCCCCTTTGAGGAATGATGGATCCCTTTGATTCTCTTTCTACAGAAAAATCTAACCATCCTAACAGCCAGCACTGGGCCACCATTTCCAGGGGTTCTGGGACCCTCCTTATGCTGATCCCTGCCCGTTAGGGGGTGGGTTACTTACATGGCATGTTGACATAAACCCATCACCAGGGAATCGATTCTGACTCATAGCAATCCTACAGGATAGAGTAGAACTTCCCCGTAGAGTTTCTAAGGCTGTAAATCTTCAGGGAAGTAGATTGCCACATCTTTCTGCCTTAGAGCAACTGGTGAGTTCCTACCGCCAACCTTACAATTAATAGCCGAGCACTTAACCATTATGTCACCATAACACAGAACAAAGAGGCAGGCCCAGACCTGGGCCCTCCAGCTGATTTTCTCTGTCCCCGCCCCAGGCCTGGGTTCCTACTCCCTGAGATAGACAGAGTTCTCTTGCTCCCCTTCCATACTTGGCCATTCAGGGGTACAGCCAAAGGAGCCCTCACCTTTACTGAAAATCACCTCCCATGCAGCCACGTGGTCCCTCCAGGTCTTGGTCCTGAGCAGGCGGAACAGATCTGGGGGGATGCTGAGCATGGGGACGCTAGTGTGGAACATCTGGTATACCGCATCAATGAACTGCTGGGCCTCAGGATCCACCGTCTCCTGCAGTATCCCCAGCCGCTCCCCAAATACAACGTTGGTGACAGCTATGGAGGGAGGCAGAGCTTGATGAGCCGTGGCCCTGGCCACCACAGAACCTCAGCTTCCAGAGGTCCTCAACTCCCTGGCTTGCATGTGCACACACACACAACACACAACACACATGATCTCTTGCATCTAACCTCAGCCTCCTTCCATAAAGAAGCTGATCCTTGAATCCCAAAGGGCTGGGAGAAGCTGCCTTTCTTGTAACCACCCAGGCCCTCCAAAGGGACTTGCAGAAGACCCTGAAAGAAGATCACTTGGGTGGGAGCAGTGTCTCCTGCAGAGCCAGAAGACAGCCCAGGCCAGGATAAAACTGCTACCCCCACCCTTCCAGCAGCACCCCCGAGCAGCCTCTGGACTTTCCTCCTGGGAAGGGAGATTCCTTTCTGTAAATGAATTGGTTACATCCTGAAACAAGTCACATGGAATTCTGGGAGATGAAAATCCCTGAGTAATTGGTCATTCAGGATTCAGTCTGGCTGGGCCTAAGAAGCCATAGGAAGCCCAAGATTTTCCCAAATACAAGGTCAGGAATTTGAATCCCAATTTCATACCAAGTTCTAAGCACCCCAAATCTCCTACAGTGACCCTCCCTATCAAGCCACAAATCCTTTGCATATGCTGTTCCCTCTGACTATACTGCCTGACCTCCTTACACCATCTAGATAACTCCTACACATCCTTCAATACTCAGGTTAACTGCCCAAGCCTACCTTCCCCTCCCAGGCCTTGAAGGTCTATGTCCTAGAAGAAGGATATTTGCTGAAGGAAGGGCTAAGCCAAGCTCTGGCTTTTGAAGGACTGTGGCAATGGGACCTACGCTTTGGGGACTCTTGCCCCCACAGCATGAGTGCCAAATGAGAAAGTATACAGCTCCCCCTGGGTAGCTGATGGTGGAGGAGGTATTCAACAGCTCATCCCAGAAGCCAAGCGCAACGCTTCTGCAAGGTCTGCCCTGGGTCTCAAGGTAGGACAGTGGACCCTAAGTTCTCCCACCCCAGACCCACTGCGTGCCAGGTACAAGGCCCTTACACTCAAAGGCAAAGCGGAACAGGTCATCACTGATGTCCCCTGAGTACTTCCCAAAGCCTTGCTGATTGATGCGCCTGTGCAAGAGGCTGACGAAGTCCTGAGACACTGGGTCCAGCAGGGGCACGAAGTTTTTTATGCTCTCCAGAGCCATCAGCTCCTGGTTCAGGGCTAACCGGTCTTTCTTCCAGTCTTCTGACTTCCTGGAAAGATATGGGCCCTCGGGCCATCATGATCACAGACAGCCCCCAACCTGGCAAGCACCTGGGGAGGGGGACTCTCCCAGGATGCCAAGGCTCAGCTGTGTGTGCCCAGCATTCATGTCAAGGTGCCCCACCTCCTCCCAATACCCTCTGCCTCTCACCTCCTCTCTGCTCCCGCCCAGCCTAGGAGAGAAGACAGGGAGAAAGAGGATGAAGGAGAACAAAATCCTGAGCTCCTGCCACTTCCTCTGCTGCTGCAAGCCAGGAACTTACCTTTTATAACCTTTAGGAAACTTTCAGGCCCACCAGTCTTTGAGTCAGCTGCCAGGCCTGCCTTCCACATGGCTTCCTCTTCCTCCTGGCCGATGCTCACCGTTCGCTATTCAAAGGGCCTCTCTGTGTCACTTTTTATGACCTGTCTCTGCTCCTTTGCACCCCATGCCCCACTACTCATGCTGGTGGTGCTGGTGGTGGGGATCCCAGGTGCCCAGAATTGGGATAATCTTAACCCTTGATTTGTGGCCTTCTCTTGAAAATTGGGAAACCCTGGTGGTGTAGTGGTTAAGCGCTCAGCTGCTAACCAAGAGGCTGGCAGGTCGAACTCACCAGGTGCTCCTTGGAAACTCTATGGAGGAGTTCTACTCTGTCCTAAAGGGTTGCTATGAGTTGGAATTGACTCAACGGCAGTGGGTTTTTGCTCTTGAAAATTGATTCATCCAAAGCCCCTTTGTGGTTTTTGGTTTGTTGTTGTATTGTTGGTTGTAAGAATGTTGTTATAAACTCCCCACCCCACAGAAAAACTAGGAACTGGACAATACCTTAGATTGGACTCCCTGGTCCTCCTGCATCCCACCCCTTGCCTCCCCATCTAAGGGAACCACCAACTGAATCGCTTGCTTTCTTTTGCAGATAGTGTTATCTGATTGTTACAGATTGAATTGTGTTCCCCCAAAATATATGCTGTAAATCCTAACCTCTATGTCTGTGGTTATAATCCCATTTGGGAATGGATTGTCTTTGTTACGTTAATGAGGCAGGATTAGTATAGCATATGTCTTGAGTCAATCTCTTTTGAGATATAAAAGAGATTAAATAAGCAAGCGAGAGAAGCAGAGAAGGGGGAAGATTGAAGTCAAGCCACATGGAGATCTGCAAGGAACCAGGAAACAAGCTGAAGAGGCAAGGACCTTCGCCCAGAGCCAACAGAGAAAGAAAGCTTGCCGCTAGAGCCAGCGCCCTGAATTCGGATTTCTAGCCTCCTAGACTGTTAGAAAACAAATTTCTGTTTGTTAAAGCTATCCCCTTGCAGTATTTCTGTTATGGCAGCACTAGATAACTAAGGCATTGATCCACCTTTATTTCTAGAGATAAGTATGTTTCTAAAACATACTTTAAAAAAAATCTATATTCGTTTTCTACATCTTACAAAAGCTGTCATGCTTCTGGGATCTGAGTCCATTCATTTTGACGGGTGTATACCATGGTTTACTCACTTATGCCCCAGTTGAGCATTTGCCTGTTTTCCTGGCTTTTGCTATTATTCACAGCACCCCCTGCAAACATTCTAGCACACGTCCCTGGGGTTTCTTTGGAGTATATCCTTGAGAGCTGCTGAGTCATATGTATGTGAATGTTCAACCTTAGGAGATAATGTCCAACCATTTTCCAAAGTGGTGGTACAAGTACACCCCCACTAGTAATGTATGGGAGTCCCTGGGTGAAACGAACTTCTAACACACTCAACTGGTAACTGTAAGGTTGGAAGTTTGAGTTCACCCAGAGGCACCTTGGAAGAAAGGCCTGGTGTTCTGTTTCAAAAAAATCAGCCATTGAAAACCCTGCAGAGCACAGTCCTACTCTAACACACATGGGGTCACCATAAGTCACAGTCGACTTGATGGCTACTGGTGGCAGTATCGTATGAGAGCTCCAGCTGCTCCACGTCTTCCAGACACTTGATGTGGTCACATTTTAAAATGTTGATGAGCAATTTAGTGGAAAATGCTATCTACTATGCTTAAATAGGAGCCCTGGTGGTGCAGTGGTTAAGAGCTCAGCTGTTAACCAAAAGGTCAGCTGTTCGAATGAGCCAGGGACTCCTTGGAAACCCTATGGGGCAGTTCTACTCTGTCCTTTAGGGTCGCTATGAGTCAAAATCAACTTGATGGCAACAGGTTTATGTTTAAATACACCGAAAGTGAAGAGGACTTGAAGCACTTACTGATGAAGATCAAAGACTACACCCTTCAGTATGAATTGCACCTCAGCATAAGGCAAAAATCCTCACAACTGGACCAATAAGCAACATCATGATAAATGGAAAAAATATTGAAGTTGTAAAGAATTTCATTTTACTCAAATCCACAATCAACACCCGTGGCAGCAGCAGTCAAGAAATCAAGTGATGTGTTGCATTGAGCAAATCTGCTGCAAAAGTCCTCTGTAAAATATTAAAAATCAAAGATGTCACCTTGAAAACTAAGGTGCACCTGACCCAAGCCAGAGTATTTTCAGTCATCTCATATGTATGCGAAAGCTAGACAATGAGTAAGGAAGACCAAAGAAGAACTGATGCATTTGAATTATGGTGTTGGCAAAGAATATTGAACATACCATGGACTGCCAGAAAAATGAACAAATCCGTCTTGGAAGAAGTACAGCCAGAATGTTCCTTAGAAGTGAGGATGGTGAGGCTTTGTCTCATGTACTTTGGACATGTTATTAGGAGGGATCAGTGCCTGGAGAAGGACATTATGCTAGGTAAAGAAGGTCAAGTAAGGTGTATTTAAGCTTATATGTGACAGACTGACTTGATTTGTAAACTTTCACTTAAAGCACAATAAAAATTATTTTAAAAAAAGAAGAAGAAGGTCAGCGAAAGAGAGGAAGACCCTCAACAAGATGAACTGACACAGTGGCTGCAACAATGGGCTCAAACATTACAAGGATGGCACAGGATGGCAGTGTTTCATTCTGTTTTACACAGGGTCTCTATGAGTCAGAGCTGACTCACCGGCATCTAACAACAACAACATGCTTAAATACACTGATTTGTCCACCTTTTTCCTGTCCCTTTAGACTGTGGGGGACTCAAGGTGGCAGGAACCTGCCCTACTTATCATTGTACCCCTAGCCCTGGCACAAGGCCTGGCGTGTCGTAGGTTCTCAATAAGGCAAGACTTAATGAATGAAGCAGTAACTGAGAACTTTGCAAGGTCTTATCTTGCCCATTCAGATCTTCCGCCTCACCAGTTCCCTGAAGGTTGACCAGCAGTTCATCATCCCCATCTTTGCTTTAGAGAGGTAAGAAGTTGACAGGCTTTACCCGGAGGCCCCACGTAGAAAGGGCAGAGGGAAGCCTGGACCTTGCCCCTGACCCACAGCCTCTGCCCTCCCCTCATCTCCATCCATCCCCTGGGAGATGGCCCAGAACTCACTTGAACAGGACCCCGATGGGTTTCTTGTAATGCTGGTGATAAGCAGTCCAGGGTGGGACGTGGTAGCGTTCTGGGAGGGGGCCCTCAGACTTATAGAGAATGGCCGCATCTTCAGGGCTGACAATAAAAACCGAGTCCATGGTGCCTAGCTTCTCCCTGGAGGGTCGGGGGAGAAGGGCTGTGACATAGGATCCAAGGAGAGCCATGGAAACCCTGGGCAGGGTTCTCAGCATGACCACATACTGGTTAAGAGCATATACTTCGGAGACAGAGGGCCTGGGTCTGGATTCTGGCTCACAACTTACTAGCTGTGTGATCTGAGGCAAGCCCCTTAATCTCAAGTCATACAGCGAGTCCCTTTACCTCTCTGAGTCTCCATTTCCTTTCCTATAATATGGAGATACATATAGTACCTGGTGCACAAGTTTGCCGAAGGACAGAATGATATGGAGTGTATAGATGTGACCCTTCTTAAAGACTCTGTAAGTAACAGCTTTGCTATCATTCTTAGCACGGTTGTTGCAGGATCAGCCTCACCCCAGAGCCTTTCTTGGACTTTCAAGTCCTCCGCTCATACCCACCTATTCTGTGTTCTGACCCTCAGCACCTCCACCCTCCATCCTCGTGGAAATTATAAACCTGCCACACTTGACATATCACCACTGGCATAACTCCACACACCGTGAAAGAACACCAGTCAGCTCGAGTTTCGTGTAGGTCACCAGGTAGGCCACCTATCAGGCCAACCAACCCCTTCTAGAGTCTCGGACTAGAATTCCGGGAGCAGCCATCCTGCACCCAAGAGTCGGACACGGAACAAAGCACTTGTTCTCTTAACACAAAACTGCGGTGAAGCATCAAGCCCCAAGTATAGATATACCTGCCACAGTGTTTTGCAGACAGTCTCTATTAAATGTTGTGAAACAACAGAAAAGTCCACTTCAAGCTTGTGTCCACCTTTTACGTAAGAAAGGAATCCAAGATACACTTCAAGGCAAAATATCAAGACTAAAAAACACACGGTTGCAAGCCAAGTATGTATGTGTGTGTGAGAGAGAGAGACAGAGACAAAGACAGCTGTGTTACCCACTGACTCACAAAGTCTTGGCCTGCCTTCCCAAGCCTCTCAGGCCTTCCCTTGTCCACAGCTTCCCAGAAAGTTCCCTCAGTGATTTTCTGGCCACTACATGTCTTTGCACCACTAACCAGTGCCCCATTCCACCCTGCAACCCCACTCCAGTTCAGCAAAGTCCTTAAACTGCTATCATTATGATCAACTTCACTTCTGGAAATCTAGCCCCAGGGGATGATCCAACACTGGCCAACCGTGCCTGAGAGAGGAGGCTGTTCATGCCAGCATTGTGGCTAATTGCAAAAAATGAGAATGGGCTAAACACCAGCTTCAAAGAACTGGTTGGAAAAATAGGGCACATTCAAACTATGCAATACTATCCTTCCTTTTAAAGTTATGTTAAGGGAGAAAGAAAAGAAGCCCTCCTTATGTCCTGGGACAACACTAAACAGCATATATAATATGTTCACTTTCTTAAAGGTACATGAATATTATCGAAACAGATTGTACGTGACTTCAAGTCTTCATTTGTGTTTGTCTGTATTTCCTAAATTGTTTGGTAAGAACTGAAACAGCTTTTGTCTGAAGAAAACCTCCCACAAAAGTTGTATTTAAATTCCTCACATTGATCCAAAAGTTTATCATTTTCTACACTATAAGTTACAGAGTCATAATGGACACAGACTAGAAGAGTCCAACAATTTGGGTTCCAGCTCTGGTTTTGCCCTGCTGAGCTGTGTGAGGTCAGTAGACCCTTCTCCTCCCTGGGCTTCGGTTTCCCCACCTGTAGATGGCGACAGAAGTCCCTGGGTGGTGCAAATGGTTAACACGTGCAACTGCAGACCAAAAGGTTGGAGGTTCAAGCCCACCCAGAGGGACCTCAGAAGAAAGTTCTGGGGATCTACCTCTGAAAAATCAGCCCCTGAGACCTAAATATAAAATCTAAAACGATAAAGATCATGGAAGAAAAAATAGGGACAAAGTTAGGGGCCCTAATCCGTGGCATAAACAGTGTACATAACATTATAAAGAATGTAGATGAAAACGAGATAACTGGGAGCTCCTAAAAATCAAGCATCTATGTTCATCCAAAGACTTCACCGAAAGAGTTAAAAGACTACCTACAGGCTGGGAAAAAGTTTTTAGCTATGACACTTCTGATCAGCGCCTGATCTCTAAAATCTACATGATTCTGCAAAAACTCAACTGCAAAAAGACAAATAACCCAGTTAAAAAATGGGCAAAAGGTATGAATAGACACTTCACTGAAGAAGACATTCAGGTAGCTAACAGATATATGAGGAAATGTTCACGATCATTAGCCGTTAGAGAAATGCAGATCCAAACTACAACGAGATTCCATCTCACTCCAGCAAGGCTGGCAGTAATCCAAAAAACACAAAATAATCAATGTTGGAGAGGCTGTGGAGAGATTGGAACACTTCTACACTGCTGGTGGGAATGTCAAATGGTACAACCACTTTGGAAATCGATTTAGCACTTCCTTAAAAAGCTAGAAATAGAACTACCATACGATCCAGCAATCCCACTCCTCGGAATATATCCTAGAGAAATAAGAGCCTTCACATGAACAGATATATGCACACCCATGTTTATTGCAGCACTGTCTACGATTGCAAAAACATGGAAGCAACCAAGGTGCCCATCAATGGATGAATGAATAAATAAATTACGGTATATCCACTCAAGGAAATACTACACATCGATAAAGAACAGTGAGGAATCGGTGAAACATTTCATAACATGGAAGAACCTGGAAGGCATTATGCTGAGTGAAATTAGTCAGTTGCAAAAGGACAAATACTGCATAAGACCACTATTACAAGAACTTGGGGAAATAGTTTAACTTGAGAAGAAAACATGCTTTCGTGGTTACAAGAGGGGGGAGGGAGGGAGGGTGGGAGAGGGGCATTCACTAATTAGATAGTAGATAAGAACTACTTTAGGTGAAGGGAAAGACAGCACACAATACAGGGAGATCAGCACAATTGGACTAAACCAAAGGCAAAGAAGTTTTCCTGAATAAACTGAATGCTTCGAAGGCCAGCGTAGCAGGGGGAGGGGGCTGGGGACCATGGTTTCAGGGGACATCTAAGTCAATTGGCGTAATAAAATCTATTAAGAAAACATTCTGCATCCCACTTTGAAGAGTGGCGTCTGGGGTCTTAAATGCTAGCAAGCAGCCATCTAAGATGCCTCAATTGGTCTCAACCCACCTGGATCAAAGGAGAATGAAGAACACCAAGAACACAAGATAACAATGAGCCCAAGAGACAGAAAGGGCTACAGGAACCAGAGACTACATCATCCTGAGACCAGAAGAACTACATGGTGCCCGGCTACAACCAATGACTGACCTGACAGGGAACACAACCAAGAACCCCTGAGGGAGCAGGAAAGCAGTAGGATGCAGACCCCAAATTATCATAAGACCATACTTAATGGTCTGACTGAGACTGGAAGGACCCCGATGGTCCTGGTCCCCAGACCTTCTGTTGGCCCAGGACAGGAACCATTCCCGAAGCCAACTCTTCAGACATGGCTTGGGCTGGACAATGGGTTGGAGAGGGATGCTGGTGAGGAGTGAACTTCTTGGATCAGGTGGACACTTGAGACTATGTTGGCATCTCCTGCCTGGAGGGGAGATGAGAGGGTGGAGGAGGTTAGAAGCTGGTGAAATGGACACGAAAAGAGAGAGTAGAAGGAGAGAGCGGGCTGTCTCATTAGGGGGAGAGTAATTGGGAGTATGTAGCAGGTGTATATGGGTTTTTGTGTGAGAGAATGACTTAATTTGTAAACTTTCACTTAAAGCATAATAAAAATTATTTAAAAAAAAAAAATCAGCCCCTGAAAACCCTATGGAGCACAGTTCTGCTCTGACACCCATGGGATCACCATAAGTCAGAATCAACTCGACAGCAACTGGTTAAGGTAGGGAGAATAACATCAACTTCAAGGACATGCTGCAAGGCTTAGGTGAAAGTGACTCAGAAAATAAAGGGCTGGATAAAATGAAAAGTCATTCTTGTTCCTGGGAGGTGGGGAGAGGAATTGGGGAAGGAGGCTGAGGGAAGGAAGTGGGGACAGAGGAGAGATTACCACGAAGCAAGGTTGGGGACAGGGGCACCACAGACCTAGGAGGTGCAGAGAGAGGAGGAAGGGAGAGACACTGGAGCAATCTTCTCCCACATCCAAGCACTCAGCAACTCCCATCCCCAGGCCGTCCCATCTTCTCCCCCTACCACTTTTCCTACCCCCCACTTGCACCAGTTGTAAGACTCCAGTTTAGACTTCAAAAGGGATTGTGGGAGAAGGGAAGTGACCCTGAGGAGTGGGTAGCTAGACCCAACACAAACAAGCAGCTTGCCCCTCCACCCCACCCTGCCCCAGCCCATGTTTCATAGCCGAGCCCTTTCCCCAGCTTCCTGTGCCAATGTCTTCCTGATGTCCCATTAGAATTGAGTTGATAAAAACCCTTTCACTTAAAGCAAAATGCACTGCTTTCCCTGACCCCACCTATCACCTCCACCACCTCCTGTCCCTCTCAATTGTGCTCTCAGGACAACCCAGGTGTGGCTTGAAGGAGAGCCACCTTAGAAGTTGCTAAAACGGGAAGGAATAAGACCTCCCACCCAGGACGGTACCCAGGTCACAGGCCTGGGGCTCAGAGACCAAGAGACTAAAGGCCCCTCGTAGCAGGAAACCAGGCAGATACTTGGGAAAGGTAAATCAGCCACTGGGAGCCTGGCATAGGGGAAAGGGATGAGGTTAGCACCCCAGCAGGGCAGAGCTCTAGCTGTGTGACCAGAGCAAGAATCCTAACCTCTCTGAGCCTGTCTCCTCCTGACAACAGGGGTAATAAACCACCCTTACAGGCTGTCCTGAGGATAGAGGATGTCAGCAGGCATCGAGTAGTGCTTGTTCTCTTACTATTCCCATAAAATTTCAAAGGGTGTGGGGCCTAGGGAGGGTTGAGACCTGGGGGCTGGGAACAGACCCCACAATCTGAGAAGAGTTTCCCTTCTCCAGCCACCTTCCCCGGACCTGGAAGAGATCAAATCAGAAGGTAGATGAGGAGCTTGGAATGGGGGAGCCAACGATTTAGGGAGAGGGTAGCACAGCTGGGTTGCCCAAGCCATCCCACCGCCCAATTCCGTCAGCCCCCACCCTCTGCCAGGCTTACCTGTAAATGGGGCCAAACTTCTGGAAATTCTGGACCTGGCGGTAGTGGAGTTGGTGCAAACCCTTCTCCCTCCAGAAGTGGTACAGGTTCAGCCAGCCATTGTCACCAGGGGAAGGGACTTCACTGTAGGGGCGAGGGCTTTGTGTGCAGATGCTATTGGCTCCTTCTCCAGTCGGCACCCTGGGATGCCCCGGGCCCTCCCACAGGGCACTCAGGAGGGACCGGAAGCCTCTGAGCCGGACTGAGCGTGGGGGGAGTCCTCTAGCCAGCATAATGTCCCTATGACCACTACTGTCCCTATCCCACTGCTGGAACGACGCTGGCCCTGGAGCCACAGGCCAAATTTATAATTCCAGCTCAAGGTTAAGCAAATAGCTATGAGTCACTTGGTGTCCCTCCTCCTCCCACTGACTCCAGCCCACACGGGGCCCCTCCCAGAATGGGGTACTAGGGCTCAGTCTCCAATGTCTTTAGCCAGAAAGTCTCCCCCTGAGATGCCCGCCTGGGCCCCTGCCTTGGCTGGGGCTGCCTCTGGTCTCTGCAGTGGGGTCCAGCCACAGGCTGGTTTCTGTTAGGATGTGTGGATACCACAGGGCTGGGGGCAGGGGGTGGTGATAAGAGGCCAAGAGGAAGTCAGAGCCACTTTGCCAGCTCTGGGGAAGCATACATCTTATACACAGTATTTACATATGAGATTATAAACTCTTTGAATGGCTCCTGATTTTTAAAAGTCTACTTTTTCTTCTTGTGGTGGGGGGGGAACACCCATATTTTATGAAAATTTTGTAGTTGGCAAGTATTGCTACCATTTTTAAAGATACAATTTGTTAATAATAATAAGCTAAATTATAGTCATGTATTCTCATTGCAGAACTGAGGAAAAGGGCAAAAAAGATTAAAAAAAAAAAGTCTCCTGAGTCTTTCATGTTGAGCAAAAAAAGCCACACACAAAAGAGTACATGCTGTTGAATTTCATTTTTATAAAGTTCAAGAATCAGCAAAAATAATTTATGGTGTTAGAAATGGTTTCCTTGTGGGATAATGACTGGAAGGGGCACAAAAGGGGTTTCTAGGGTGCTAGAAATATACTCTGTCTTACTCTATTGACATACGTAAAAATTCACTGAACAGCATACACTTAAATTTTTGCATTTTATCAAACATACCTCAATAAAAATGTTTTAAAAAGTTCTATATATTTTTCCTAGACGATTCTTGTCCCTACTAAAAAAGGGAAATGCCTTTACAAAAAGGACACTGACTCTCTAAATAGGAGTTAAACCCAAATCAAGCTTTGATGCAGACTTCTACCTCCTTAGATACAGTGGGAAGGAGAAGGAGGTCCCAGGCTAGAGGAGAGCGAATGAAAGCTAATGTGGAGAGTAAAGAGCCAGTAAATAGAGCTTGGCCATATTATGTTTTCCAAGTTTGTTAACAGCAATAACTGGATAAGGTTCAATCTCCTCTAGTTACACAACAGAAAAAGTGATACAACAGGTTTCTCTGCTAGCTGATAAACAACTGTATCTATGTACAGTAAAGCAATACCAGAGGTGCTTATCTATGCGAAGAAATCTGGAAGACAGATACCTGACCATCTGACTGAAAGAGATCCATATTTGTGCCCATTCCAAAGAAAGGTGACCCAACAGAACACACAAATTATCAAACAGTATCATTAATATCGAACAATATAATATCGAACAATATAGTAATACTTTGGACATGTTGTCAGGAGGGATCAGTATCTGGAGAAGGACATCATGCTTGGCAAAGTACAGGGTCAGTGGAAAAGAGGAAGACCCTCAAAGAGGTGGATTGACACAGTGGCTGCAACAACGAGCTCAAGCATAATGATTGTGAGGATGGCGCAGGACCAGGCAGTGTTTCATTCTGTTGTGCATAGGGTCGCTATGAGTCAGACCCAACTCGACAGCACCTAACAACAACACCATTAATATCACAAGCAGGTAACATTTTGCCAAAGATCATTCAAAAATGGTTGCAGCAGTACATCAATCACCAGGTGCAATGATAAGGTTGTGTGTCAACTTGGCTGGGTCATGATCTTCAATGGTTTGGCAGGTGTGATGTAGTTTGGCAACTTTTTAGCGATGCAATCACCTCCATGATTTGCAGTTGGCCTCTGGCCTTGTTCTGATTGATGACATTGAGTTTTCCGTTGTCTCTTTCCACAGATGTAGTCGATTTGATTCCCGTGTATTCCACCTGGCAAGGTCCATGTGTATAGTTGCCATTTATGTTGGTGAAAAAAGGTATTTGCAATGAAGAAGTCACTGGTCTTGCAAAATTCAATGATGTGATCTCTGGCATTGTTTCTATCACCAAGGCCATGTTTTCCAACTACCAATCCTTCTTCTTTGTTTCCAACTTTCGCAATCCAATCACCAGTAATTATCAGTACATCCTGATTGCATATTTGATCAATTTCAGACTGCAGAAGTTGGTAAAAATCCTCAATTTCTTCATCTTTGGCCTTAGTGGTTGATGTGTAAATTTGAATAATAGTCGTATTAACTGGTCTTCCTTGTAGGCATATGGATATTATCCTATCACTGACAGCTATGAGTCAGAACCAACTCGATGGCACCTAACAACAATCACCTCCATGATAAGCTCCGATACAATGTGATCACTTCCATTATAAGATCTGTTGTGAGCAGCCACTCATTGAAAGGGAGTTTCCTTGGAGGTGTGGACTGCATCCAACACAGGTGGACTTTCTGGCAAGGCTTGATGTATTTTGCTCCCTCTGGATTCTGCAGCTGGCTCCTATTCATCTGACCTCCAGTTCTTGGGACTTGAGCTAGCCGCTTACCTGCTGTCTTGCCTGCCAACTTGGGATTCATCTCCTACACAGCCTGTGAGCCAGAGGTCTGCTGTCTGACCTTCCTGTCTTGGATTTGCTAGCCCCTGGGGCCTCATGAGTCAGGAGAAGCCTCCAGCCTGACCTAAAGACTTGGGACTTTCTAGCCTCCACAGTCATGTGACCCATTTCCTTGATACAAATCTCTATATATGAGTTGGAACCTACGCGATGGCAATAGGTTTGATTTTGGTTTTACACATATATTTCACTGCTGCACTGGTTTTGCTTCTCCAGAGTACCCAGCCTAAGACAACAGCAAACTGCCTGAAATTCAAGTCAGATTCGGAAGAGGAAGTAGAACGAGGTATATCATTGCTGATGTCAGATGGATCTTGGTTGAAAGCAGGGAATACCAGAAAGATGTTTCTTACCTGTGTCTTATTGACTACGCAAAGGCATTCAACTGTGTGAATCATAAAGTATGAATAACATTGTGAAAAATGAGAAATCCAGAACACCTAATTGTGCTCATGTGTACATAGACCTAGAGGCAGCTGTTTTAACAGAACAAGGGCATACTGATGATGGTTTAAAATCAGGAAAGCTTTGTGTCAGTGTTGTATTCTTTCACCACATTTATTCGATCTTTATGTTAAGCAAATAATCAGGGAAGCTGGAAATTTTACAAAGAACATAACATTATTAGGTGGAGGAAGACTCATGAACATCCTGCCATATGCAGATGACACAACTTTCCTTGCTGAACATGAAGAGGACTTGAAGCACTTATTAATGAACATCAAAGGCTACAATCTTCAGTATGGATTACACCTCTACATAAAGAAAACAAAAATCCTGATAACTGGGCCAATAAGCAACATCATGACAAACAGAAGAGAAGATTGAAGTCGTCAAGGATTTTCTTTTACTTGGATCCACAGTCAACGCCCATGGATGCAGCAGTCAAGAAATCAGTGGACAGATCTGCTGCAAAAGGCCTCTTTAAAGTGTTAAAAAGCAAGGATGTGACTTTGAGAACTAAGATCCACCTGACCCCAACCCATGGTATTTTCAGTCTCCTCATGTGCGTGGGAAAGCTGGACAATGAATAAGGAAAACCGAAGAAGAAATGATGCCTTTGAATTATGGTGCTGATGAAGAATAAATATTGAATATACCATGAACCGCCAGAAGAACGAACAAATCTGTCTTGGAAGGAGTGCGGTCA
Organism: Loxodonta africana; assembly: GCF_030014295.1. Lineage (NCBI taxonomy): Eukaryota > Metazoa > Chordata > Mammalia > Proboscidea > Elephantidae > Loxodonta > Loxodonta africana. The sequence continues at coordinate 41,609,923 of NC_087354.1, read as the reverse complement.
GAATGCTTATTGGAAGCCAGGGTGGCAAGACTTCATCTCCTGTGCTTTGGAAATATTATCAGAAGGGACCAGTCCCTGGAGAAGGACATTATGCTTGGTAGAGGGTCAGTGAAAAAAAGAAAGACCCTTGATGAGATGGATTGACACAGTGGCTGCAACAATGGGCTCAAACATATCAACAATTGTGAGGATGGTGCAGGACCAGGCAGCGTTTCATTCTGTTGTACATAGGGTCAATATCAGCTGGAACTGACTCGACTACACTTAACAACAATAAGTAAAACAAAGAAGGAAATGCTCCGTTATGCATGTTATCTGATTTAAGTTAAAAGTTTGGGCCCTGGTATCATCTTATAACCACCTTGTGTCTATGACTCCGGATGACATGATTGGGAGTCGACCCCAGCCACCACACAGCCAGATAATTAAAACCTCAGAACCAATCCTGTAACCTTTTTTAACCTGTAATTATGTACATATCCTAGTTATGATCCCTTTCTCACTTCTGTAGCCCCACCTATGACAGTGATGAATTGACCTGCTACCAATCATGACCTTGTGATGATTATCTTTGTCCTCTGCAGTATATAATAAATACCATGACTGTGGTTCAGTGATTCTCTCAGTCACTGTACTGGGTACATGCTGATGGTCTCCCTCATTCAAATGATTATCTTTGTCTTGGCATAATAAAAATCTTTTTGATTAAATTTAAGTCTGGGGTCTTTTTCCCTTACGATAAGTCTCTCCATCACTGTGCATAGAGCATGGCCACCCTGACACAGCAGTAAGAATGGGTGTTGGAAGCCAGTCCGTGAGAATGGGTCACTGCCATGTAGCAAGCAAGAGGCAGTAATTCAGTCAGTAGGTCCCAGCAAAGGTAACAGCATTGCTGAAGCCAACAACTAATAGGTCCTTGCCCAGCAGACTAGCGAATAGAAGTTAGCTAGATGCAGGGCTGGAAGAACTGAAAGGTTTATTCACAGCTTGTAAACTAGGAGGCAGGCAGGATCTCACAGCCCAAGGCTGCCACCTCCCTGACCTAAGGCAGATTTGCTCCTTATATAGGGAGTAACATACATATTCACGAACAGTGAGGGGAGAATCTTCAGTCCCGTGATGCGTGCGCAGTCCACATAATTTTGTGGCTGAGCTTTTGTGCACAGCTCTAAAAATACTCCACACAGCCCTAAAAAAATGGCCATGGCTGGCTACTGCCACCCCAGAAAGGTAATATAGTGGGTAAATTTGGAGTTGGTGTGCCTGCACCTTGGCCTCCTGCCAGGAGAAGAGAGGAAACCTGGGCAATCAACCAATCATGGTGAGGTGTTGTAAAAGTTGTAACAAAAATGTGGCAAGAGTAGACTTTACTGAAAAACAACTATTATGGGATGGTCAATAGCCTTCTGCCTGCTTCATTCCCTCCTGGTCACTTTAATCTTAAAGGGAAATAAGGGCAAAGGTCATTCTTCTGTAACTTCTTCAAGCTGAATACAGGCGTTGGTCTAGGTCTATAAGACCCTCATAGAATCAATAAACAGTTTCATCTGGAGGGATAGGTCGAAAGCCTTGTTGGAGCATCATTTGCAAATGGAATTTTTGAATCCTAGAAGACACAAATCTAAAAAGGAGCTTGAATATACAGAGACCACAGAGCAATAGGAGGAAAAGTGCAACCAGGGGACCCAACAGGGGAAGTAACCAAGTAAGTGAAGGAGGGGCACTTTTTACGGCCTACCATATATCCTGGACATTTGATCCTTGGTTAAAATTATGGAGCCACAGGGCCTGATCATATATCTTTTTTACATTGATCTCAATCTGGGCAGAGGAATTTATAGACTTGTAGGAAGAGGTGTTTGCTACCACACACACTCCTCCTTGTTCTGCTGGCAGGTAGTCCAGTGCAATCTGGTGATCCAAGACCACTTTGACCAGGGAGTCTAAGGATTTTTGTTGAGCTTCTATTGCCCGGCCTGTGGACCACACTATGGTGTCAATAGTCTGGGTTAAATTTTTTTTAAGTTTGCCTCATGATAGGTGAATCCTCCCCAGGGGGGAGGTGGGTAGCACCTGGGAGTAGTTAGTCACAGGGAGAATTTGTAGGTTCCCTGTTTTCCTGGGAGGGGAAAAACATATCCAACACAAATAAAGTGGCTGGCCTTCACTGACAGCTTTTGAAACTTGGTAAAAGTAATTATTTTCCCAGTTTTCGGAGCCCTGTGTTCAAGGGGGTAGTAAAAAGAGACTCAAGAGGACTGTAAGAAAAGGCTTCATCTTAAGACTCTTCTACACACAGAAGAAATTAATTCTTGAGAATTAAACCTTTAACACCAAGGGAAATAAGTGTATCCAGAAATGGGCAGCTGGCAAGCAAAGGCCAAACAGAATATTAGGGAAAGAGCTATAAAAAAAAATCTCTACTACATTCATTAACAGAAGGTTTTACGTATCAGGTCTGGGCCTTCAGAACAACACCTTGAGTCCTTGTCATGGCTCTACTGTCCAGTCAGGCTCCACGATCTTGCTGTCTGGTTCCCTGGTACCAGGATTTGCTGCGGTGGCTATTGATTTTACTCAGGAATAGGGGACCCACAGTTTTATTCCTTCAAGCTTCAGAGAAGAATATGTGGTTAGTAACACCAAGTAGGGCCCCTCCCATACCAGCTGGAGGTCTCGATCCTCCTTCCAGTGTTTTAACAAGACCCAGTCACCTAGTAAGAAAGGGTGTAAGAGTCCATCAGGTGGGTCCGGCAGCCTCCAGGCCATATAGCCTTTTATTTCAGTTAAGGAGGCTTGAATTTGTGACAGAAATGTCCTAATCTGACCTTTAGGATCTACTTCACTGTTAGGAAACTGACCATGGTCTATTTGGAAGGGTCTCATAGGAGCTTAAATTAAGCCAGCTTCTAGGGGCTGTCCAAATCCTCAAGAGAGCCAGTGGTAGGGCCTTTATCCATTTTAGTCCAGTTTCTTGACATATTTTTGCTATAGTTTTCTTCAGTGTATGATTCATTTTTTCTACCTTTCCAGAAGACTGTGGTCTCCAGGCACCGTGTAGCCTCCAAGGAATGTTGAGTGCCTTTGATACCTGTTGAGTTACTACAGAGACAAAAGCTTGCCCATTGTCTGATTGAAGAGTGAAGGGCATGATGAAATTTGAAACAATTTGTTCTAACAGAACCTTTGATACTTCAAAAGCATTTTCTGTCAGAGTTGGAAATGCCTCTATCCAACTGCAAAAAGTGTCTACAAATACTAGGAGGTACCTAAGGTTTCCAGGTGCCTTAGGCGTGGTTGGAAAATCAACTTGCCAGTCTTCAGCTGGACACTTTCCTGTAAACTGGACACTAGGAGGCAGAAAAGGTCAGTTTTTAGGGTTATTTTGGATGCAAGTATGGCATTGTCTGTAAATTCTTTTATAATCTGAAGGAGCTTTTTCCCTGCAAAGTGCCTTTTAGTCCTTCTGGATGTGGCCTCCTGTCCCCAGTGGATGGCTTCATGTACGGCCCTCAAAATGTTCCGTGCTGTGAATTGTGGTAAGTAGGTAATTCCTGCAGGGTTTTTATACCACTCGTGACTGGCTGGGGTCTAGGGAAAATCCCCATTCTTTTATTAACTCATAATCCTCGTTTGTGTATGTTGGGTTAAAGTGTTCCTGAGAATGCCAAATGATCACGCCCTTTACTGATGGTGGTTCTTCAGTCTAGGATATCCTTCTAGCTGTTTGTTTTGCTGTGAAGTCAGTGAGTGCATTACCTCTCGCCTCAGGAGTGTTTTCCTTTTGGTGTTTATTACAGTCAACTACTGCTACCCGTTGAGGCATTTGAACGGATTTCAACAGTGCCAAAATCTGTTCCCCATGTTTTATCTCATTTGCTGATGTTAAAAGGCCCCTCTCTTTCCATATTGCTGTGTGTGCATGGATTACACCAAAGACGTAATGAGAATCAGTCTAGATTATAACAATCTTACCTTCTGCCAAGGTTAGGGCTCTGGTTAGAGCAACAAGTTCGACCTTTTGGGCAGAAGTCCCTACAGGCAGGGTTTCAGCTTCAACAAACTGTAGGGGTTCGAGAGAAACAAGAGCATATCCAGCCCTTAGCTTTTCTTCTTCTATGAAGCCACTCCCATCAACATACTATTGGAGACCTTCCTTGAAAGGAGTGTCTCAAAGGTCTGGTCTGCTGCAGTACGTTTCTTCTATTGTCTGCAAACAATCATGAATTAGAGGAGGATTTTCGGTGAGTGGCAGTAGTGTGGCTGGGTTTGACCGGGTTCCAGTGACCAGAGTTACAGCTGGGTTGTCTAGTAGGATAGCTTAATATTTACCCAGTCAGCCCAGGGTCAGCCATAGCCCTCCTTTTTGTTCCAAAAGGGCAATCACTGCATGAGAGGTAGGCACAGTCAGAGTCTGGCCTAGAGATAGTATTTCTGCCTCTAGATTTAGCTCGCAGAGAGCTGATACTGCCCTCAGCAGGGAGGCCATCCCTGTGCAGGCAAATCCAGCTGCTTGGAGAAGTATCTTACAGGTCTCTGGTGAGGCCCCAGACTCTGGGTGAGGACTCCCAGGGCCCTCCCTTTGCCTTCATGGGTATAAAGATGAAAAGGCTTTTCCAAGTCAGGGAGGCCTAAAGCAGAGGTTTTTGACAATGCAGCCTTTATTTCCTCAAAGGCCTGTTGAGAGCTAGGAGACCAAATGAATGGGTCTCCATCCCCCACTTTTGTAGCTTCCTAAAGGGGTTTTGCTATCAGTCCAAAGTTTGGGATCCGTATTCTACAAAACCCAGCCATGCCCCAAAATCCCGAGTTCCTGTCTATTTGATGGTTCTCAAGTGGCACAAATGGCCTCCTTGCATGAGGGAGACAGAGTTCGAGTTCCTTGTGATATAAGGAATCCCAAATATTGGACCTGTAGCTGGGATATCTGGTATTTTTCTTTTAAGACTTTATACTGGGCCAGGAGATTTAGTCTGAATGCTATTTTGGTCGGAGGCCTTATGCCCTTTACTGGCGATGATAAGATTGTCAACATATTGGAGCAGGACCCCCTCCTCTAATTTGAGGCCCTGGAGATCTTGACTGAGTGCTTCCCCAAAGAAGGTTGGGCTGTTTTTAAATCCCTGAGGAATTACAGTCCAAGTTAATTGGGACTTGTGTCCTGTGTCATATTCTTCCCACTCAAAGGCGAACAGTGCCTGAGATTCTTGGGATATGGGGATGCAGAAAAATGCATCTTTTAAATAAAGCATGTAAAAGTAGTTATAGTCTCCAGGTATTACAGCTAGCGAGGTATAGGGGTTCGGGGCAACTGGGTGGATATCACTTATGATTTGGTTGATTGCTCTCAGGTCCTGTACCATCTTGTATTCTCCATTGGGTTTCTTTACTGGCAGGGTGGCTGTGCTGTATTCTGACTGGCATGGTCAGAGCTGTCCCATTTTCAAGAATTGGATTACCAGTTTCTGAAGTCCCTCTCGATTCTCTCTTCTTACGGGATACTGCTTTAGATTGGGAGTCCCCACTACTTCCTTTAGTTTGATTACCACTGGGACTGCAGATACTGCTCTCCCAGGCTCTCCAGTAGCCCATACAATGGAGTCTACTGCTTGTAGGATGTGTTCCGGTATTTGGGAGGAGTCTTATATCCTCTGGGGCAGGAGAACTGCTTGTAACCACCAGCCCTTCTTGGCTGGAACCTAGATTTGGATAAATGGGTTTTTAGTCCCATGAAAGGAGATACTGGCCCCTAATTTGGAGAGCAAATCCCGTTCCAGTAAGGGGGTCAGGCATTCTGGTATGTACAGGAATTGATGACTGAGAATGGAGCTCCCAGTCTTGCATATAGCCGGCTTTAAAAAGTTTTTATAATTTACTTTTCCTGACACACCAACGACTGGAGTCTTTTTGGCACTCAAGAGTAGGGTAAGGGGATCATTTAAAACCAAGTGGGTAGGCCCTGTGTCTAAGAGGAATTGTACTGGCCTTCCCTCTATTATTAGGTTAACCCAGGGCTCTTCAGGGGAGATGGTGACGGTCTCTCCTGCTCGGAGCCAGTCTGTGGAAAGACCCGGGCCCCTTCATGATTGGGGGTCACTCACAATATGCTTGGTCGGCCGGCCTCTTTCAGGGCATTCATTTTTCTAGTGTCGGTCTTTACAACAGTAGGCTCATTGGTCTCTCCTCAGGGGGCCAGAGTTCCACTGGCAGGGTTTTTTTCCATTCTCTTGATTCCAGTCGATGTGGTGAGGGGAGTGGTTTCCCAGTTAAGGGTGCCGCCAGCAGGGTAGCCTGTTGTCTGGCTCAGCGAGTCTTCTTCTGCTCTTGTTCCTGGTACCTATTATTAAAAGCTTTAAAGGTTATTTCAGCTAATTGAGATATAGGCATAACTGGTCCTCCATCCAATTTCTGGAGTTTTTTGCAGGTATCTGTAGAACTTTGTCCTATGAAGATGATATTAACCATTCATTGATTTTCAGTGGCTTCAGGATCCATGTCAGTGTGTCTCCAGAAGGCCTGAAAAATTCTTTCAAGAAACTCAGGGGGCTTTTCTTTAGGTCCCCGAACTACTTCATAGATTTTTGAGAGGTTTTTCTCTTTTCGTGCCCCAGTTTTAAGGTCTTCTAGTAAGCACTCTCCATAGTGCCTCAGCCTACTCATGCCCTCCTTCAAATTGTAATCCCGCTCTAGATCAACTTCAGAGACTGCGTCATTGGCTGGCCATTTATCAGGATGTTGGGAGGCTTCACCATGTTCTTCATCAGCGAACTGTCTAGCCTTCTCCAAAACCGTTCTCCTCTCTTTGGAAGAAAGAAGAACTTCCACCAGGGACTGGCAATCTGCCCAGGTGGGCTGATGGATATTAAAGACGGACAAAAACATGTCATGCATTTTTGAGGGTCCCGATGCTGTGCGGGGAGATTATTTTTCCAGTTAAACAAATCTGAAGTGGTGTAGGGGACATGCACCAAAGTGTTCCTAATTTTCCCATCTGCTCCTGTTCCAGCCGGTGCCTCTCTTAAAGGGAACTGGCCTACTTCTAGATCACCCTCTTTGTCAATACTCTGGCTAGCTGAGGAGGCAGACCATCCCTGGCCAAATGTAGCACTGCTGTGGGTGTGAGATGGGGAGACCATTTCTGTTCCTGCGGTCCTGGGATCGGCAGGGGTTGGCTCTGAGGCCCCCAGGGCCAGGGTCAGCAGGAGCCATTTGGGGAATCTGAGGGTAAATAGGGTTATATGGAGTTGGCAGTCCCACCTCAATTCCAGGCTCTTCTGCCTCAAGAACTTGTTTAGACTTCTGATTAACCTGAACCATCAATTTACATTGCTGTTGTAATCCCTGATTATGATACAGAGTCACGAACATTTGAATATAATGTACCTCATTCCACTTATGGGTTTTCTTACAAAATAAATCTAACTGCAAAATTGTATTGTGGTGCAAACTTCCCTCGGCTAGCCACTTCTCCTGATCTTCTAAATTATATTGAGGCCGAGCCATGCCACAGGGGAACCTCAAACACTTCCTTCTAGTGTTACCAGTTTTTAAAAACATCCCAATAAGTCAAGATGCACTCTAAAGGGGATGGTCTAGGGGTGGACTGACCGGCGTCCATCTTGTTTATAGATCTTACCCCTTCTAATTAGTTGGCCAGGGGAAGGATGTATTCGAGAGGCCCTGGCTATATGGAGGAGCAGAACTCGGTTACCCTGAAAAATAATCTCAGGCAGCACAATTCATGTACCACACCTTCCAGAGCCAATGTTGGTGAGGAGTGTATTTTGCTCCAACTAAGTTCGTGTCTTATACAAGACGCAGTTCCTGAAATTAGAATGTTTCAGTACAGTCCTTAGAAAAGAGAGAGAGATAAAACCTTCCTTCACATGGAGGGTCCTGGACTTAAGCCAGTCGAGTGTTCCTAGCTAACACACAGGACAAACAAGGGGTAGGGGAGGGAGACACACAGACAATATTCCTTAACCAGATCCCTACCAAAAAAAACATGCAGGGGTTGAGACAAAAGACCAGATGAAGACCTGTGCCTTCATGCGGTGGGGACTCAGCCCCAGAACACAGCGACAGTCTCCCCAGGTGTCCTCTAGATGCAGGGATAAAGGGATGTGCCCTCATGCAGGTGGGGACTCAGCCCCAGGACACAGCGAGATCACCACAAGGCCTAATAACACCTGTGACTGGGGACACAATCCACCCCTTAGTAGTTACTCCAAAATGAAACTTAAAATAGGCACCTGTTTCACAGTGCCGTTGGAATGTTTCTGTTCTCCATCAGGGGACTCCCGGGTTGTCCAGTCTGGGATTGGTGTCACCCAGAAAGTCCTCCCGACCCAATGGAGGGTAGAGGGCGCCCTTCGGAGGAGGTTTCAGGACCTAACTTACCTGAACTGGAGTCTCCGCTGTGTCCCACCTGGGGCAGCAAATGAAGCCGACAACTAATAGGTTCTTGCCCAGCAGACTAGCAAATAGAAGTCAGCCAGACACAGGAAGAACATAAAGGTTTATTCACAGTTTGCAAACTGAGAGGCAGGCAGGGTCGCATGACACAAGGCTGCCAGCTACCTGAACTAGGGCAGATTTGCTCCTTATATAGGGAGTAACATACATATTCATGAACAGTGAGGGGAGAATCTTCAGTCCTGCGATGCGTGTGCAGTCCACATAATTTTTGTAAATGAATTTTTGCGCAGGGTTCTAAATATACTGAGCAGAACCCTAAAAAAGTGGTGACAGCTTGCTACTGCCACCCCAAAAATGTCACATAACGGGTAAATTTGGAGTTGGCTTGCCCGAGCCTTGGCCTCCTGCCAGGAGAACAGAGGAAACCTGGGGAATCAACCAATCATGGTGAGGTGTTGTAAAAGTTGTAACAAAAATGTAACAAGAGTAGACTTTTCTGAAAAACAACTATTATGGGATGGTCAATAGTCCTCTGCCTACTTCACCACCACACGTAAAAGTTTGCCCTGCTGCCCCACTGACAGTCACCAGGCTCTCTCTGTGTATCCTCTTTCGTCATTTTTTGCCATGGAGTCAATTCAGACTCATAGTGACCCTATATGACAGGGTAGAACTGCCCCTGTAGGGTTTCCTAGGCTGTAATCTTTGTGGAGGAGCCCTGGTGGTACAGTGGTGAAGCACTTGGTGGCTAAGGGAAAGGCCGGCAGTCCAAACCCACCAGCCGCTCTGCAGGAGAAAGATGTGGCAGTCTGAGTCCTTACAGATGTATAGCCTTGGGAACTCTGTGGGGCAGTACTACTCTGTCCTTTAGGGTTACTAAAAGGTGAAGTCCGCTCGGCAGCAACCGGTTTGACCAGGTATTTTCTCCCGCAGAGAAGCCGGTGGGTTCAAACCACCAACCTCTCAGTTAGTGGTCAAGTGCTTAACCACTGTGCCTTCAGGTCTCCTTTCTCTTTGTGTATGGGGCCAATGAATGTCATCCCTGCTTCGATCGAAAACCAGTGAGCATCCCAGGCTGGACTACCCAGGCACAAATTCCCACAGATTTCTCTTTTGAAGGTTTGTTATGAATTGTGTCCTCTCCAAAACATGTGCTGGAATCTTAACCCTTATCCCTGTGGATGTAATCCTGTTTGGAAGTAGGGTTTCCTTTGTTATGTTAGGAGCCCTGGTAGCACAGCTGTTAAGAGCTTGGCTGCTAACCTAAAGGTCGGCAGTTCGAATCCACCAGTCGCTCTTCAGAAATCCTGTGGGGCAGTTCTACTGTGTCCTAGACAGTTGCTATGAGTTGGAATCAACTTGAGGGCAAAGGGTTTGGGTTTGGTTTGTCGTGTTAATGATTCCATACACGTGTAGAATGTACTCCAAACTTAATCCCTTCTGAGTTATAAAAAGAGTGGATTAGACGTACACACGGGGGAAGACAGACTCCATGTGAAGATCTTCTACAAGCCAAGGATCCACAGAACACCTGGGACCACCTCCAAGGAATGAATCAACACATGACTGAGACCTTGATTTGGATTTTAAGCGTCCAGAGTAAATAAAGCTCTGTTCTTTAAAGCCACTCCCTTGTGTTACAGCAGCACAAGGGGACTAACACACCATCTAATGGCTCCACACCTCCTCAGGGCCAAAAGTAAAGCAAAGCAAACCCGTTGCTGTCCAGTCAATTCCGTCTCATGAGAGTCCCTGAGTGGCTCAGACAGTTACCTCTCAACTACTAGGCAAAAAGGTGGAGGTTCAAACCAACCCAGAGGTGCTTTGGGAGACAGGCCTGGTGATCTGCTTCTGAAAGGTCACAACCTTGAGAACCCTGTGGAGCAGTTCTACTCTGTACATACGATGTCACCAGGAGTCTCCTCAAGACAAGTCAGAAACTCACTTTCCCAGCAACTCCTGCAACTGGGATGCAGCCAGATGGCCTGTGCTCCACCAGTCAGTCGTCCCCTCATGAAGTCTGGTTGAGAAGGTAGAGACATAACAAGATAAGTGTCACGTGGAATCCACTCTGGCCCGTGTGATCGCAGCACTGCCTGACGCAGCCTCAGCGGGCTAGCTGCAGCATCTGAGCCCTATAGGGTCAGCGAGGCCCCCACTGAGGCAGTCCTGTGACGTAATTTAGAAAATGACCCTGACACCTTTTCATCCAAGCCTGGCTCTCTTACTAGAGATTTTATGAACTACGTAGTATCTTTTTTTTTTTTTTTAACGTGGTAAAAAATGTATAACAAAACATTTGCTGTTTTAACTGTTTTTAATTATACAAGTCAATGATGTTAATTATATTCACCATGTTGTGCAGCCATTACTATATCCAGTACTGTCTTAGTTATGCAATGCTGCTATAACAAACACCACAAGTGAAGTGACATTAATAACAGAAATTTATTTTCTCACAGTTTAGGAGGCTTGTTGTGGTTGTCGTTAGGTGCCGCCGAGTTGGTTCCGACTCATAGCAACCCTATGCACAACAGAAGGAAACACTGCCCAGTCCTGAGCCATCCTCACAATCGTTGTTATGCTTGAGCTCATTGTTGCAGCCACTGTGTCAATCCACCTCGTTGAGGGTCTTCCTCTTTTCCGCTGACCCTGTATTCTGCCAAGCATGATGTCCATCTCCAGGGACTGATCCCTCCTGACAACATGTCCAAAGTATGGAAGATGCAGTCTCGCCATCCTTGCTTCTAAGGAGCATTCTGGTTGTACTTCTTCTAAGACAGGTTTGTTCGTTCTTTTGGCAGTCCATGGTATATTCAATATCCTTCGCCAACACCACAATTCAAAGGCATCAGTTCTTCTTCAGTCTTCCTTATTCATTGTCCAGCTTTTACATGCATATGATGCGATTGAAAATACCCTGGCTTGGATCAGGCGCACCTTAGTCTTCAAGGTGACATCTTTGGTCTTCAACTCTTTAAAGAGGTTCTTTGCAGCAGATTTATGCAATGCAATGCATCTTTTGATTTCTTGACGGCTGCTTCCATGGCTGTTGATTGTGGATGAAGTAAAATGAAATCCTTGACAACTTCAATCTTTTCTCCATTTATCATGATGTTGCTCATTGGTCCAGTTGTGAGGATTTTTGTTTTCTTTATGTTGAGGTGCAAGCCGTACTGAAAGCTGTGGTCTTTGATCTTCATTAGTAAGTGCTTCAAGTCCTTTTCACTTTCAGCAAGGAAGGTTGTGTCATCTGCATAACGCAGGTTGCTAATGAGTCTTCCTCCAATCCTGATGCCCCATTCTTCTTCATATAGTCCAGCTTCTCGTATTATTTGCTCAGCATACAGATTGAATAGGTATGGTGAAAGAATACAACCCTGACACACACCTTTCCTGACTTTAAACCAATCAGTATCCCCTTGTTCTGTCCGAACAACTGCCTCTTGATCTATGTAAAGCTTCCTCATGAGCACAGTTAAGTGTTCTGGAATTCCCATTCTTCGCAATGTTATGCATAATTTGATATGATCCACACAGTCGAATGCCTTTGCATAGTCAATAAAACACAGGTAAACATTCTTCTGGTATTCTCTGCTTTCAGCCAGGATCCATCTGACATCAGCAATGATATCTCTGGTTCCACGTCCTCTTCTGAAACTGGACTGAATTTCTGGCAGCTCCCAGGCAATATACTGCTGCAGCTGTTTTTGAGTGATCTTCACCAAAATTTTGCTTGCGTGTGATATTAATGATATTGTTTAGGAGGCTAGAAGTCTGAAATCAGGGCACGGGCTCTAGGTGAAGTCTTTCTCTCTCTGTCAGCTCTGGAGGCAGGTCCTTGCCTCTTTGGTTTCTATTTCCTGGTTTCTTGGAGATCTCCATGTGGCTTGGCATCTATCTTCTCCCATCTCTGCTTACTTAATTTAATCTGCTGCTTTTACATCTTGTAAGAGATTGTCTCAAGACAAACCCTACACTAATCCTGCCTCATTAACCTAACAAAGACAACCTGTACCCAAAGAGGATTATAACTACAGGCATAGAGGTTAAGATTTACAACACATATTTTAGGGGGATACAATTCAATCCATAACAATTTCCAAATGATTTTCATCACCTTTAACAGAAATTCTGTATCTCTTAAGCAATAATTCCCCATATCCGTCTCCCCACAGCCCCTGGTATCCACTGATAAATTTTGTCTCTATGCATTGCCTATTGTAGATCATCCATGTACTTGGGATTATACAATATCTGTCCTATTGCACCTGACTTAAGGAACCCTGGTGGTGCAGTGGCTGAGTGCTTGCTGCTAACCAAAAAGTCAGTGGTTTAAACCTATCAGCCACTCCATGGGAGGAAGACATGACAGTCTGCTTCCATAAAGATTACAGCCTTGAAAACCCTATGGGGCAGTTCTACTTTGTCTTATAGGGTTGCTGTGAGTAGGAATCAACTCCACGTCAACAGGTTTGGTTTTGGTGTCTGACTTATTTCACTTGACATAATGTTTTCAAGGTTCATTCATGTCACATAGCATATGGCAGAAGTTCATTTCTCTTTATGGTTGAATAATAGTCCATTGTATGTAAACAAACACCACATTTTGTTTGTCCATTCATCTCCCAATGGACACGTGGGTTGTTGCCACCTTTTAAGTTCAAAACTCTGAAGTTCAGAGGTCAATGCAAATGATTAGGTGGGCCCAGACCATGTACGGTAACAACTGAGGGCTGTTGGACAGGTGCATTTATTCAGTCCCACACCATGCGGCCTTAGACAGCTCTGGTCCAGGCACTGGGATAGGCGATGGGTAGAGTAGGGTCTAAAGAATACAGAGGACCTGCCGTCAGGGAGGTCACAGTCAGGGGAGGCACTGTGGAAGACACGAACACAAGTGAACCTTCAAAGGATTCCAGCCTTCGAGGAGAGGGATGAATCAGGATTTGAGGGCTGAGGCCTGATGGACCCCATGGCTAGGGTTGGGAGGAAGATGAGACCGCTGGAAAGAGACAGTAAGTTTTTAGAGAAGGTAGGAAAGAACCAGTAGTGGGGGTTGGAGGGAGAACCAGAGGGGGAAGAATGAGAAAAGACTGTACCATCTGGGTCAGTGTTTGCATTTTTCTTTCCTTTGAGTTTTTGTGCTGTTTGCATTCCTGTGGTGGTATACTGAGGCGCTTTAGGGAGGGCTAGGTCAGGGTAGGTTTTTGCCTAAGTAAAGAATGGCCGTCCACAGCCTGCTGGCTTCATGGCAATTTCCTACTCTCCAAGACAGAAGTTCAAGGAACAACTCCAAAGAGCCATGGAAGGCACTGGGGAAAGATAAAACTGAGGGGAGTAGAGGTCACCGCTCAGAATCAAACCAACTGGGTTGGAGATGGCTCTGCCTCTTCTCAGCTAGTAACCTTCAGAAATGTATGGGGCCTCCCTCAGAGCAAGTTTCCCCTGGGCAGGGTCACCACAGTCAGAGAGCACTGTCTCTGCCCCCCAGACAAGCCTTGCTCCTTCCCTGTAAGGAGTGGGGAATGGGAGGAAGGAACTGGACAGGACCAGGGTGGGACAGACTGGCCAATCAGGGTGATGGTTACTTTCCTTCTTTTGGGCACAATAAGGGAAATCCACGCAGGCGAGGAGCAAGGATGGATTACCCAATAAGCAAATTATGCACGTGCTTAGGGAATCAGCAAAACAGGGGCACCAATTGTCCAAAGCAAAGGCTCATAGATGCCAAGCAGACAGGACACGAGGAAAAGCGAGCACCATAGGAGACGGGAAGTGGCAGGGTACTGAATGAAACTGATAACCTTTTTATAAATTTTGTATACAATAACCATTATAGTTTCTTTTTCATTTCAGACCGATCTGGTATAATCTCACGTTCAGTTCTCTCTCACTGACCACAAAAGAACATGCCAGCAGCACTATGATCACGTGACTTGTGACGTACCTAGCCCTGTCTTGTGCAAAACAAACCAAAACGTGTCTTCAGATTGAGTATACTCTTGTACTTTGTCATGCTCTTTGTGATCAGTCTTGCCCCTGTCGGGTATTAGCAGTAGTCCAATGAACTGTGAAGATGCAACATTGAAAGGCAGAAAGTGAGTGCTCAAGTTCTGAAGTATTATCTCAAGACGAAAACACTTGTGGAGATCTGCCTGCGAAGGGCTTACCAACAAACAATCAAATGAAAAACGAAATTATTTTCAATTGCCTTGTAAGTACTATTTGTTTTGACTATCTCAGACCTGAAGAACAAAATTGCATGTTCCAAATCAATTTTTTTATTCACTAATTTTCAAATATAAATTTTTGTGTTAACATCCAAATTCAAATGTAAATTTTATAAATTTTACTTATTTGAGAAATTTTATTTATTTTCAATTATTCAAATTGATTTGCTGCGGTAGAACCAAATTTAGAAAGTGACATAATTTATGCACTGCTAGTGGGAATGCAAAATGATACTATCATTTTGGAAAATGATATGGCGCTTCCTTAGAAAGCTAGAAATAGAAATACCGTATGATGCAGCAGTCCCACTCCTAGGAATAGATCCTAGAGAATTAAGAGCCATCACATGAATAGACAGACATATATGCACACCCATGTTCATTGCAGCATTGTTCACAATAGCAAAAAGATGTAAACAACCTAGGTGCCCATCAACAGATGAATGGGTAAACAAACTGTGGTATATACACACAATGGAGTATTACACAAAGATAAAGAACAACGATGAATCTGTGAAGCATCTTATCACATGGATGAACCTGGAGAACATTATGCTGAGTGAAAAAATAAACCACAAAAAAACAAATATTGTAAGAGACCACTACTGTAAATACTCATGAGAAAGTTTACATACAAAAAGAAACAATCTTTGATGGTTACGAGAGAGAAGAGGGGTGGAGATGGAAAAACACTTAATAGATAAGTGGAAACTTTGGTGAAAGGTAAGACAGTACACAATACTGGGGAAGCCAGCACAACCTGTACGAGGCAAGGTCACGGTAGCTCCATAGACACCTCCAAACTCCCTGAGGGACCGAGTTGCTGGGCTGAGGGCTGTGGGGACCATGATCTTGGGGAATATCTAGCTCAATTGGCATAACAGAGTTTATAAAGAATATGTTCTATTACTTTGGTGAGTAGCTTCTGGAGTCTTAAAAGCTTGTGAGCAGCCATCTAGGATACTTCACTGGTCACCCCTTCGGGAGCAAGGAAGAATGAAGAAAACTAAATATACAAGGGAAAGATTAGTCCAAAGGACTAACGGAGCACATCTACCACGGCCTCCACCAGACTGAGCCCAGAATGATGAGATGGTGCCTGACTACCACCACTGACTGCTCTGACAGGGATCACAATAGAGGGTCTCAGACAGAGCTGGAGAAAAATGTAGAACAAAATTCTAACTTCGAAAGAAAGACCAGACTTGCTGGCCTGACAGAGAGTTAAGAAACCCTGAGAGTATGGTCCTCTGACACCCTTTCAGCTCAGTAATGAGGTCACTCCTGAGGCTCACCCTTCAGCCAAAGATTGAACAGGCCCATGGAACAAAACAAGACTAAAGGGATGCACCTGTCCTGAGGCAGGGACTGGAAGGCAGGAGAGAACAGGAAAGCTGGTAATATGAGACCTAGGGTTGAGAAGAGAGAGTGTTGACATGTGGGGTTGTTAATCAATATCATAGAACAATGTGTGTACTAACTATTTGATGAGAAACTAGTTTGTTCTGTAAACCTTCATCTAAAGTATGATAAAACAAAAAAGAAAAAAAGTGACATAATTTTACATCCAGCTAAAATGAAATGGTGACAACGAAGTGGAGCACAAAAGCAAAATCTCAAAGAAGATAAAAAGAAAAGGATTTTTGAATCCCTAAAGATAATTCCAAAATTAACTTCCTTTTTAAAATGTAATGAATAATGAAGCAGAACAGAATCCTCCATTAAACCCTCTGGCTTAATGGGTACAAATAGTTGTACTAGTACCGCTAGTTCTGAAATTACTAATAAAACCAACCAAACAAAAAAAAAACCATTGCCATCGAGTCAATTCTGACTCCTAGCGACACTATAGGACAGAGTAGAACTGCCCCATAGAGTTTCCAAGGAGCGGCTGCTGGATTAGAACTTCAGACCTTTTGGATAGCAGCCAAACGCTTAACCACTGCACCACCAGGGCTCCAAAATTACTAATAGCAGTACAAATATAACAGAACTTGTTCCAAATTCTGCACCCATTCCTTGCTGTTGTAAAAAAAAATCAATAATTGTATAGAAAGTGAAACTATTTTAGTATCTGAAATTGTCACATCTGCAGACCCCGTAAACAACAGAACTACAGATCCTGCTTTGTGGGTAAGTTTTCTTATAATGATGTAAATTATTGGATTGAAAGAGAGGGCCAAGTGATTGTCAGCATCACAATGGACCATTTGAAAATTTGTATCGAAAATTTCAGGATGGTAAAAGAAAACAAAGTTCTGTAGCTGGAATATATTTCTAGGGTGCAAAGCTATTGGTGAGAACTATAAGAGGGAGTGGCTTCTGTATTCTCCATTAGTCAGCTCTGTATATTGTTTTGTTTGCAAACTCTTCAGCCCTAAATCAGTTAATTCTCAATTTGCTACAGATGGATTTAGTGATTGGTGCAACTCTAATATGTACATGATCGGTAAACATGAAAACAGTTCAATTCACAAAGATTGTATGTTGTCATATTTAAACCAAAGACATGGTTTTAGCTTAACTCATGAACTGGAAACACAAATTAATGAAGAACGTCAGAACTGAAAAGTTGTTTTGCAATGCATTATTGAAGAAATTAAGTGTTTGGGTCCCCACAAAATGGAAATTTTTTGTGTTTACTTGAACTTGTTGCTCAATTTGATCCATTTTTAGCAGATCTCACCTCAAAATATGGTAACAGGAAAGGGCAACCCATCATATATGTCTAAAACAACATGTGAAGAATTAATAAGCTTAATAAGTAATAAAGTTAGATCAGTGATTTTCAGTGAAATAAATATAGCTCAGGGATAAACTGAATACTTCAAAGGTCAGCGGAGCAAGGGTGGGGGTTTGGGGACTATGGCTTAAGGGGACTTCTAAGTCAATTGGCAAAATAATTCTATTATGAAAACATTCTGCATCCCACTTTGAAATGTGGCGTCTGGGGTCTTAAATGCTAACAAGCGGCCATTTAAGATGCATCAATGGGTCTCAACCCACCTGGATCAAAGGAGAATGAAGAACACCAAGGTCACACGATAACTAAGAGCCCAAGAGACAGAAAGGGCCACATGGACTAGAGACTTGCATCATCCTGAGACCAGAAGAACTAGATGGTGCCTGGCTACAACCGATGGCTGGCCTGGCGGGGAGCACAACAGAGAACCCCTGAGGGAGCAGGAGATCAGTGGGATGCAGACCCCAAATTCGCACAAAAAGACCATACTTAATGGTCTGACTGAGACTAGAGGCATCCCGGCGGTCATGGTCCCCAAACCTTCTGTTGGCCCAGGACAGGAACCATTCCCGAAGACAACTCAGCAGACATGAAAGGCACTGGACAGTGGGTAGGAGAGAGATGCTGATGAAGAGTGAGCTATTTATATCGAGATGCTGATGAAGAGTGAGCTATTTATATCAGGTGGACACTTGAGACTGTGTTGGCATCTCCTGTCTGGAGGGGGGATGGGAGGATAGAGAGAGTTGGAAGCTGGCAAAATTGTCACGAAAGGAGAGACTGGAAGGGCTGACTCATTAGGGGGAGAGCAGGTGGGAGAACGGAGTAAGGTGTATATAAACTTACATGTGACAGTCTGACTTGATTTGTAAACGTTCACTTGAAGCTCAATAAAAGTTAATAAAAATATATATATATATAGCTCAATATTTCAGTTTGTCTGTAGATTCCACCCCGATCTTTCTCATACAGATCAGCTAAGTACTGTTTTAAGAATCATATCTCCAATAGATGGAAAACTTGTCGAGCAATTTTTCACAATTACAAGCTTAAAAAGCCATTAAAAAAAAAAAAAAACTACTGGTGAAGAAATTGCAAACCAGATATTTCATTATGTGAAGTTTGCAAAACTGATTTTCTAAGTGCAGAGGCCAGTCCTATAACAATGCTGCCAATATGTCAGGGTGTTATAAAGGCATGCAACAGAAAATTTTAGAACATAATTAATATGCCATTTTCATACCATGTGCTCAGCGTTCACACAGTGCAATAGATTGATGTCTGGAAGCAGTTGGTTTTTTTCCTACTGTTCGGTTACTTTACACATTTTTTGCCACCTCTACCCACTGATGGGCAGTTCTTAAAACATATTTAGGCAATGGCCAAGCATCAAAATGTCTTTCTAACACATGTTGGAAAGCACATGCTGTAGCAACGAGTGCAATCCTGGAATCGTACACTCAGATTCTAGATGCTTCAGAAAATATTGCTGAAAACCAGACACAAAAAGAAAATACCAAAGGAGAAGCTGAAGACATCACCAACAAAATGCAAACACGAGTATATATTTATGTTGGTTATGTGGAACAATATATTGCAGCATTTTCATCGGATGAATCAAGATCTCCAAGATTCAGAAGTAAATTTAAAGACATGTACAGATCTCTACCAGTCATCAACAGGGTATTTACATAATTTAAGAGAAGGTTTTCAAAATTTTGAAAACACAACAAAACGAAAACTGCCATATACAGATTTATCAAGCAGATCACTGTCGCAGAAGCATTACGAAGAAACAAGTAACTGACAGAAGTGCTCCAGAAGTATCATTGAGTGCCAGAGATCAGTTCTGAGTAACCACGTATCAAAATCATTGACCATAATTGACACACTTGAATCTTGCATGAAAAGAAAGGCGAAAGTGTACGAAGTTCTTTCAAATATATTTTTCTTCTTCAACAACGTGGATGTACCTGATGAAGAATGCATGAAGGCATCCAAGAGATTAGTGCAAGTTTATCCCGATGACTTAAGTACAGACCTTTACAGAGAAGTGCAACCATTTCATTCTCACATGAGATCTAAGTTTACAGATTCAGGAAAGACAAATTTTACTCATGTAGGCTTGTATGATTCCACAGTATAAAATACGATGCGTATTTCCCAGTGTTGAAATTGCTTGACACATATCCCTAACTTTAATGATCACAAACTGTACAACAGAATGCTCATTTTCGTCCCTAAAGAGACTCAAAACTCCTCAGCGTACAATAATGATTGAAGAAAGACTCAATTCAGTATCTTTATTATGTATGGAAATAGATACTATTTGGCAGCTTAATTGTGATGAAATCATTGAAAAATTTGTAAGAGCTAAGACTAGAAAGAAATATTTTTAATTATAACACGTTAGAGATGAAAGATCTATCTAAAACTAAAATATAGTAATTTGCTGTAATATTCGGTTCCTGATCATTATATTTTCTTTTATGACACCTTTTCATTTGTTCATCTATAATTATAGTATTTACTATGAAACAAGGCATCAAAATTGAAGTAGCCATTTAAAGCAAAAATCGGTGAAAGTCAATTTTTTGTTGGGGAGATCAGAATTTTACATTGATTGTGGAAACAACTGAGTTCGCTGACTCATTCTCTTTGTCGTGGAATATGTGGAATATTCTTTTTGTAGAAAATGTGGTATGTAATAAAAATCTTAGTACTCTGCATCCAACTAAAATTTTATAACCCGGTTCATCCCATCCTGCTAAAATGGCATGCGCCACTTTCGCATTCAGTTGCTAATATTATAGTCACATTTAAAAAGAAGCTATATCATGGAGTAGCTGAGACACACCCATGGATATAAATAACTCACATATCCCATTCGAATTCGTAAGCAAGTAGAGGAGGGGCACCACAGTGGTTAGGGCCCTCACATGCCTTAATCTGGCCTGGGTGAGGAGTCCCTGGCTGGTACAACAGTTAAGGTACTCAGCAGCTAACGGAAAAGTTGGACAGTTCAAGTACCTCCAGAGGCACCTCAGAAGAAAGGCCTGGTGATCTACTTCTGAAAAATTAGTCATTGAAAACCATATGCAGCAAAGTTCTACCCTGACACACACGGGGTCACCATGAGTCAGAACCAACTTAATGGCAGCTGAGGGGACAGACCAAGTGGGAGCCGGCGAGGCAGGCCCAGGGGGAGGGGGTTAGAGTGGGGATGAGGCCAGTGGGTACAGGAGTAAGGTGAGCCTCAGAGAAAGCTCTTTATGGACCATACCATGCCCATCCATGATGGGCAGGGCTCAGGATGAGGAGGGGAGGGACAGACTGAAAGAAGGGAAATGACTCCCTGGGGACTATATTTCTACCAAGTATCAAAATGTCTTTCTAACACAAGTTGGAAAGCACATGCTGTAGCAATGAGTGCAATTCTGGAATCGTACACTCAGATTCTAGATGCTTTAGAAAATATTGCTGAAGACCAGACACAAAAAGAAAATACCAAAGGAGAAGCTGAAAACATCGCCAACAAAATGCAAACACTAGAGTATATATTTATGTTGGTTATGTGGAGCAATATATTGCAGCATTGTCATCGGATGAATCAAGCTCTCCAAGCCCTCATCCACACTTCCTCTGCAAGAGGAAAGAACAGGGTCTCCAGTGAACAAGACATGGCCTTGCCCAGCTGCCAGAGGCTCACCTCACAGGCCACCATACCCCTGTCTCATCCTGGCCTCCTGGATTAGAGCTGGCCTAGGCACCCTCTGTAGCCTGCTGCTCCAGAATTCCTCCAAAGCTCCCTTCAGCATGCCACCAATGGCCACTATCTTGGTCATCTAGTGCTGCTATAACAGAAATACCACAAGTCGATGGGTGTAACAAAGAGAAATTTATTCTCTCACAGTCTAGCAGGCTACAAGTCCAAATTCAGAGCATTGGCTCCAGAGAAAGGCTTTCTCTCTGTGTCAGCTCTGAAGGAAGGTCCTTGTGATGCATCAGTCTTCCTTTGGTCTGGGAGCATCTCAGTGCAAGAGCCTCAGTCCAAAGGACACGCAATGCTCCCGGCACTGCTTTCTTTGTGGTATGAGGTCCCCATGTCTCTCTGCTCCCTTCTTCCTTTTATATCTCAAAAGCAATTGGCTTAAGACACTACCTAATCTTATAGACCTCATCAATATAATTGCAGCTAATCCATCTTATTACATCGTAGTGATAGGATTTACAACATACAGGAAAATCACATAAAATAGTGGACAATCACATAAAATGGTGGACAATCACACAATACTGAGAA
The DNA here is from genome assembly GCF_030014295.1 of Loxodonta africana. NCBI lineage: Eukaryota > Metazoa > Chordata > Mammalia > Proboscidea > Elephantidae > Loxodonta > Loxodonta africana. The sequence continues at coordinate 41,588,226 of NC_087354.1, read as the reverse complement.
TCATAGCCTAGCTAAATTGACAGATATTTTGGAGGGACACAATTCAATCCATGACAGCCACCAAACCAGACCATCTGCCCAAGCATAGGAGAGAAGTGTCCCCGGTCAGCCTGCCCTCTCAAGCATTTGGATTCAGGAACATCCAGAAGATCGTGGCTTTCCCCTACACCCCCGGGGGACAAGTGGCACGATGCGGTAGAGACAGCACCTTGCCTGGGTAGTCTGGGGAATCCCACAACTCTTCACACCTGTGTTGATAGAATATATTGAATGGCTACTATGTACAGGGCACTTTACAGGCATTATCCCATTTAATCTGCACACACCCCTATGAGATAGGTTCTAATGCATTCTGTTCTACAGAGAAGGAAACTGGGGCAGAGACAGGATGGGTATTTGCCCAAAGGCCCAGCACTCACCAACAACAAAGCTGTGACTCAAACTCTAGCAGTCCCTCCCCCAGGCCTGGGATCTCAGACTCCTGGCCATGCTGCTGAGATGTGGCTCTAAACCAAACCAAACCAAACCAGTGATGTCGAGTCGATTTTGACTCATAGCAACCCTATAGGACAGAGCAGAACTGCCCCATAAGAGTTTCCAAGGAGCACCTGGCAGATTAGAACTGCTGACCTTTTGGTTAGCAGCCATAGCACTTAACCACTATGCCACCAGCCTCTAAATGACACTAAATGAGAGCAGTAAGCAATGTAACAGGACACCCTGCAAACTGTAGAATGATGACTTAACATTATTTTAAACCAAACTAGGTCTTGTAGGAAGAGAGACCTGGAAAAGCCCTGAGGGGTCATTCATTTGTACCCCCATTGTACAGATGGGGAGACTGAGATCCAGAGAGTAATAGAAACCTTCCCCAGGTCTCTAGAGGGAAGCAGAGGCAGAGGTGGGCCTGAAGTCAGGCTCAAGTCCACCAAAGAGCCACTGGGGCCAGAGTCAAGTGTGGCCACTCAGAGAAGCATGGCTGGCTCCTCCTCTCAGCCTGCGTTGTGTGAGGGCAGCTGGGAAGTCAAGAGCAGGCTCCTGGCTCACAGAGACAGAGAAGGCCGGAGGAGACCTTCATCACTCAGGCCTTGAAGTTCAGAACTTGGACAATCAAAGGGATTTCACCTTTGAACCCTAATCCTCGTCATTCCTCCGTAGCTGACCCTGATCTGGGGCCGTGATTCAGCCTGGCTGACTAAAGAAGGGGCCCTGAGCACCTAAAGCTGAGGTTCGTGGTCAGGCTAGTCTGGGCTTGCTCCAAGACCTTGGCAAACCAGGTCACCATTGTACCGGAATGTCAAGTCCTCCGTGTCAGCCCTCTGGGTCTCTGTGGTTTTCCTCTCCTGCTCTGTTTGCACAACCCCAACCACCATACTACCCCTTAGACCTGTCCTCCCTCCCCTCTTCCAAGCCCAGGTCAGCCCCCACATACATCCTGCCTACACCCACCACCTTCCCAAACATCAAGGATCAATGACAATAGAGCTGTCAAACCATTTCAGCAAAACTATAGCCCATTTGATTAAAAAAGTGTCTGTCAGAAAACACACACAAGCAATGTTCCATTGTAACATTCTACCCCACACCTTATAGTTTGTATTAGAGAAAATTACTTTTCTCCGTTTTTTTCAAATATCTTATCTGCTGCTTTCAGACAAACAAAGCACGTATTTAAAACACACGGAGAAGAGACATAAAGCAGATTAATTAGTTGCCTACAGCTGGGAGGGGAGCTCTGGTGACACAACCGTTAAGCACTTGGCTGCTAACTGAAACTTTGGCAGTTCAAACCCACCCAGTGGCTCCATGGAAGAAAAGCCTGACAATCTGCTTCTGTAAAGATTACAGCCTACGTATGTGTGTGTACATGTAGATGTATGCATATGTATATGTATATGCATCTATGTGACCGTACGTGCATGTATTCAGACGTACAATAAAACGCATAGGGGGCACAGTTACGGGTACTTCTTAGACATAACCAAATACCTCTTGAGATTGGATTTCTGGGTTTGAAGGGTTAGGAGCACAGACTTGTGGGATATCTCAGTCAACTGGCAACTGGCATAATATAGTTTATAAAGTCATATTCTACATCCTAGTTTGATGAGTAGTGTCTGGAGTCTTAAAAACTCTTGAGCGGCCATCTAGGATACAACTACTGATCTCTACTCATCCAAAGCAAAAGAGAAAGGAGTGAACTGTCTTAGTTATCTAGTGCTGCTGTAACAGAAATACCACAAGTGTACAGTTTAACAAACAGAAGTTTATTCTCTCACAGTTTAGGAGGCTAGAACTCATAATTCAGGGTGCCAGCTCCAGGGAAAGGCTTTCTTTCTCTGTCTGCTCTGGGGGAAGGTCTTTGTCATCAGTCCTGCACTGGTCTAGAAGCTTCTCAGGGCAGGGACCCCAGGTCCAAATGATACGCATGTTCCTGGCCTTTCTTGCTTGGTGGTAATGAGGTCCACCTCCTCTCTGCTTGATTCTGTCTTTTATATCTCAAAAAAGATTGACTCCACATACAACCTAATCCTGAAGATTGAGTCCTGTCTCATTAACATAACTGCCTCTAATCCTCCGTCGTTAACATCATAGGATTTACAACACATAGAAAAATCACATCAGATTACAAAATGGTGGACAATCACATAATACTGGGAATCGTGGCCTAGCCAAGTTGACATACATTTTGGGGGGACACAATTCAATCCACAACAGAAACCAAAGACTCAAAGAAGAAATAAGTCTACAAGACAAAAAGTCTACACTAAATTACAGTCTCATCTACCCCGAGACCAGAAGAACTAGGTGGTACCCAGCTACCACTACTGACCATTCTAATCAGGACCACACTAGATGGACTCTGATAGAATGGCAGAAAAATGTGCAACGGAAGCTCAAATTCCTAAAAAAAAAACACAGACTTACTGGATTGGTTGAGACTGGAGGACTCTCTAAGACTACTGCCCTGAGATGTTCTTCAAACCTGAAACTGAAACTAACCCCTGAGGCCACCTTGTAGCTAAATAATAAACTGGCTTAAAAAATAATGAATATCACCCATAAGTACTGTGCTCCTTTAAAAAAATCACTTACATGAGACCAAACAGTCAGCAATTACTTTAAAACAAAGATGAGAAGGTAAAGGGGGCAGAGAAACTAGACTAATGGACATGGAGCAACCAGAATGGAGATAATGAGAATGTTCACACATTGTGAAGAATGTAACCACTATCACCGAACAACTTGTGCAGAAATTGTTGAACGGGAACCTGAGCTGTTGTGTAAACCTGAACCGGAAACACAATAAAATATTATTTGAAAAAAAAAAGATTACAGCCTAGAAAACCCTGTGAAGCAGTTCTACTCTGTCACCTGGGGTTGCTATGTGTCAAAATCGACTTGATGGCACTTAGCAACAGCTAAAGGGTATGGGTTTCTTTTTTGGGTGATGAAAATGAAAATGTTCTGAAATTAATTGTGGTAATAGTTGTACAACTCTGTGAATATACTAAAAACCATTGAATTGTATCTTTCCAGTGGGTAAACTGTGTGGTATGTGAATACCTCTATAAAGCTCTCACCAAAAAACAAAACATGACAAAACTCACGTATACATCCAAGCTGATTTTCTCCTAACACTTTCAGTTGAGTTTTTCGGTCCATAGATGACTCATGACAGTGAAAATTCTCTCTGCTTGACCCAGAATTTCAACACTGTTGAGCCACTTCCAAGAAACTCAGAGGAGCTGTTTTTTAGCAGGAAAAAAAAAAAATTCCACTTATCAAGAATTGTAGTTGTTTTCCCTAAGGGAGTGACCATTGCCTCAAGCAAGGACTTTTTGATAAACAGGGTTTAGAGAGGGCCTGGTTTGCCTCACTGGTGGCCTCCAGCCTGGAATGACATCAGCCTGGGAAGCAGGTGTCCCACAGCAGCACCCAGGGCAGGGAGTGGAGCCTTCTCTGAAGGAAAGTGCTTGGAAGAGAACACATGCCAGGCCACTAAGGCACATTGGGCGTCCATGATGGGCTAGGAGCATCTAACTCATTTTTTCCTCATAGAATCTCAGAACTAAGTTAAAATTCATAAATTCCTAATTTAAAGGCAATTACTTTGGGGTTTGTTTTTATTGTGATAAATATATAGGGTTGCTATAGGGTCACAGGGTCGATATGAGTCAGAATCAACTCAATGGCAATGGGTTAAATATATAGGTAACAAGACATTTGCCATTTCTACAGTCTGCACATGTACTGTTCAATGACATTAATTATGTTCATCATATTGTTCAACCATCACCATTAACCATTCCTGAATTTTTCCATCACCCTTAGCAGAAGCTCAGTGTCCCCGAAGCAACCAATCACTTCGTTTTAAGTGGTCCAACATTCTTACCTTGGAAGGAGCCTAAAGAGACGTGGTATGGAACCTTGGGGTCGTCTTCTTGGTAATCCCCCCATCTTTGGTTCAGTTCTCCAAATTTCCCCCCTATTTCCCCACGTATTATGGGGTACTAACCCTCAGAAGTGGCCCAGATCTGAGGTTCTCAGCCTCATCCTACCCAGAGGCCAGTCACTAGTTGAAGGATAGACCTAGAATTCAGTTTGGGCCAATCAGATGCAAGGAAGGGTTTGCTGGAGGCTTCTGGGAGAGAACTTCCTCACTTTTCTCCAAGAGTTTCCAGAGCACATTTTCTCCCTGGATGAGGCTGACTGTATTAGTTATCTCTAGCTGGTTAACAAATTACCCCAAAATGTAGTGGCTTAAAACAACAAATGTTCATTATCTCATAGTGCCTGTAGGTCAGGAATCTAAGAGCCGCTTAGCTGAGTGGCTTCAGCTCAGGGCTGCCCTCAGCTAAAGCCTGGACTGAGGCTGAAGGATCAGCTTCCAAGCTCAGTGGATTACACTGGCCAGACTTCGAGACTTTCCAGTGACCGTTGGAAGGAGGCCTTGATTCTCCCTGGCTTTGGCTGGAGGCTTCAGTTTTTTACTTTGTGAGCTTCTTCATAGGACTGCTTGAGTGTCCTTACAACACGGCAGCTAGTTTTCCCCAGAGCAAGTGATCTGAAAGGGAGCAAGCAGAAAGCTGCGTTATCTTTTACAGCCTTATCTCTGAAGTTAACATGCATCACTTTTGCTTTTTTTCCATATGTTAGAAGCAAGTCACTAAGTCCAGCCCACACTCAAGGTGAGAGAAGTGGGTTCCACCTTTTAAAGGAAGGGTCAAAGAACTTGTGGACATTTTAAACCACCACACTGAGAAGCTATAGCCCCAGGGATCTTTGGCAGCTATCTTGCAAACCACAAAGGGGAACCAAATCTTTGAAGAAGTTGACTCCATTAGTTGTTGTGTGCTGTCAAGTTGATTCCGACTCATACTAACCCCCACGTGACAGAGTAGAACTGCCCCATAGGATTTGCTAGGCTGTAATCTTTATGGGAGCAGATTGCCAGATCTTCCTCCCATGGAGCAACTGGGTGGGTTCAAACCGCCAGCCTTTCGGTTACCAGCCAAGCAATGATCCATTGTGCCACCAGGGCTCCTTGACTCCATTTACAAGATGTAAAGAAACTAGGTCCTTGTTGCTACTATAGAGAAGCTAGGTTAACCCAGGCCTAAGCCAGCCCTAGGAGCCCTGGTGGCACAAATGGTTAAGCTCCCAGCTGCTAACCAAAAGGTTGGCAGTTCAAACCCACCCAGCAACTCCACAGCAGAAACACCCAGTGATCTGCCTCTGAAAAGGTTACAGCCAAGAAAACCCTATGGGGCAGTTCTACTTGTCACATGGGGTGGCTGTGAGTCAAAATCAATGCAAGGGCACAGAACAAGCCAGCCCCACCTCAAGACTTTCTAGTTGTATGAGCTGATAGGACCTCCCGATGGTTTCAACCGGTTTGAGTTGGGTTTTCTGCTGCTTGGAATCACGTATCCAGTGAGAGTTGTAGGAATGAAGAAGGCAGCTCAGAGGGTCACACACCCAATCGTACACGGTATATACAAGACAATCCCACACACCGCCCAGGGGGCAGCCAGAACACTACCCATGACTCACTGGGCTGCCCTGTAGTTGCACATTGAAGTATGTCCCCGAAACTATGCATCGATTTCCTGGCCGTTGTACCTGTGGATGTGATCCTGTTTGGGAATGGGTTTACCTTTGTTAACTTTAATGAGATTATACCAGTGTAGGATGAATCCTAAACCTAATCACTTCTGAGTTATAAAAAGACCAGGATACACACAGAGATGCACTCGGGAAAGACAGACACCACGTGAGGATCTACAAGCCAAGGAGTCACGGAATGCCCAGGACTACCAACAAGGAGAGAGTCAACGTGGGAGAGACCCTGATTTGAACTTTTAGTCTCCAGAATTGTGAGAAAAAAAAAAATTTACTTTCTTTAAAGCCACTCACTTGTGGTACTTGTGTTACAGCAGCACTAGGTAACTAAGACATATAGAGGGGCTTGTGGACTCTGACCCAAGCACAGATCAGCCTAGGAATGCCCTCCACCTGACGAGAAAATTAGCTAATTGGAAAATCACACATCTGGAATTTTCTCATTTTGTTTTCCAGACAGGCTGCCCAAATACTAGATTTTTAATAGCAAAACTAAACCCCTGAAAGAACCATTAGTTGGGCCCCAGCAATGAGATCAGGTCTACCTACGGTCTGTGCTGGCGGATCCTAAAAAAAAATTTTTTTTTTTAAGCCCTCCAAATTTAGCATTTAGGATATGCCTGCCCATGCCTTCAACCTCCAGCTCAGACAATTCAACACCATCACATAGTAGAAAAAAAATTTAAAAATTTAGTCTGACAAATATGTGCTCGAGTTTCATATCTACCACTTACCGGCTGTGGGGCCTTTGGCAAATCCTTAGCTTCCTCATCTGTTAATGGAAAAACTAACACCCACCTCACAGGACTATTGTGAGGATTAATCGAATTGTGTATATATATATATATATATATTTTTTTTATATATGTTTATTTGGGGGCAGTGTGGTTCAGTGGTTGAATTCTCGACTTCCATGCAGGAGACCCAGGTTCAATTCCCAGCCAACACACCTCATGCCTAGCCAACACCCATCTGTTAGTGAAGGCTTGCATGGTGCTATGATGCTGAACAGGTTTTAGCAGAGTTTCCAGACTGACCAGGAAGAATGGTCTCGTGATCTAACCTCTGAAAATCAGCCAGTGGAAACTCTACGGATCACAACAGTTCCATCCATAACCAACCATGGATATGGTACAGGACAAAGCAGTGTTTTGTTCCATCACACATGAGGCCATCATGAGTCAGGGGCCAACCTGACAGCAGCTAACAACAGCAATGACATGTGTTTATTTATATTTTTATAGATAGACTTCATATACACATGAAGTTTCAAACTGAAACTTCCACCCTCTCAAGAGTAGTAAGAAGTTAGGGTCCAACCTTCGCCAAGCCCTTTGCCATGGGAAAGTGAATTCTCTGATCTGTGAAGCTGAACTAAGAAGCAGGCCTGCCTGAGTACCTCCTGGACTCCCTTATGGGGGCTGGCCAGTTCTTACACACTCAGCTCCATTCAAGCAGCCTTCCTCAAAGTCCCACACATGTCCAGTTACATCTCATCAGCCAGAACTTAATCCCATGATCAACTAGCTGTAAAGGAGGCTGGGGAATGTAGTTTCAATTTTGTGTGGCAATATGTCCAGCTAGAAGTAGTAAGTCAGCTGTAGTAAGTTAGGCCAGCTCAGGAAAGAAGGGAAAGAAAACCTGGTTGAGGTAGTCCCAAGCCATGTTTTTTCATCCAGTTTCACCAGGAACAAGGCTGACAACCTGACCCTGTCTAACATTTGAGCCTGTCGCCAATCGCTATAGAACTTGTCAGAGAAGGTATGTGTCTGGAGGTTCAGACACCCCCAGCATCTATCACAGTGCCTGGCACGGTACTTTCATATCTGCAGTAACTTGGACTAATACTGAAATGTTGGCAGTTTTAGTCCACCCAGAGGTGCCTCAGAAGAAAGGCCTGGTGATCTGCTTCTAAAAAAAAATCAGCCATTGAAAACCCTATGGAGCATAGTTCTACTCTGACACATAGAGTCACCATGAGTCAGAACTGACAGCAACTGGTGGTTTTGACTTTCTTTTCTGTGGAAGACACTTTTAGGGGTAATTCTGCGTCTTATGATAATCTCCTCTTATCGAAGAAAGACTCCAAAAACAAAGAAGTGGGTCCCAAGTAATCCTTCTCTCTGGCCACAGGCGTCAACTGGTCCAGACCAGGCCAACTGGTACCTTCCAGAACCTTCTGAAGTTCACATGAGGGCAGAGCATCAGTCCCTGTCTGGTGGCCAAGCAGTGAGGTGTGAGGCCAAGTTCCATCCACCCAGAGAGGAAGCCAACTATGTGCGAGAAGGAAGCCAGAGCCAGAGAAACACAGAGGAGAGCTCTGCGAAGGGCGCTGATGGTGCTCGGACCCTTGTCCCAGCTCCAGGGGCCCCAGAGGCCCTGCTGTACTTCTGCCCTTCCAGTAAATCCCTGACCTGCCTCAGCTTCAGCTGCATCTCTGTCACTTCCCATCAAGACCTGTGACTACTCAAGTTACCTTTCCCTTTCCGGTAGGGGAGAGCTTCTGTGTTTATACCACATCTTATTATAGCATATTATTAGTCAGGATTCCTTCAGTAGCAAGTGGCAGAAATCCAGCTCAAACTGGCTTAAACAAAAGTAAATACATAAACATCACTCTAAACGGAGAGAGCCTGAAAGCATTTCCCTTGAGAACGGGAACCAGACAAGGATGCCCCTTATCACTGCTCTCATTCAACATTGTGCTAGAGGTCCTCGCCAGAGCAATTAGGCTAGACAATGAAATAAAGGGCATCCGGATTGGCAAGGAGGAAGTAAAATTATCTCTATTTGCAGATGACATGATCTTATACACAGAAAACCCTAAGGAATCCTCCAGAAAACTACTGAAACTAATAGAAGAGTTTGGCAGAGTCTCAGGTTATAAGATAAACATACGAAAATCACTTGGATTCCTCTACATCAACAAAAAGAACATCGAAGAGGAAATCACCAAATCAATACCATTCACAGTAGCCCCCAAGAAGATAAAATACTTAGGAATAAATCTTACCAAAGATGTAAAAGACCTATACAAAGAAAACTACAAAGTACTACTACAAGAAACTAAAAAGGACCTACTTAAGTGGAAAAACATACCTTGCTCATGGATAGGAAGACTTAACATAGTAAAAATGTCTATTCTACCAAAAGCCATTTATACATACAATGCACTTCCGATCCAGATTCCAATGTCATTTTTTAATGTGATGGAGAAACAAATCACCAACTTCATAGGGAAGGGAAAGAAGCCTCAGATAAGCAAAGCATTACTGAAAAAGAAGAAGAAAGTGGGAGGCCTCACTCTACCTGATTTCAGAACCTATTATACAGCCACAGTAGTCAAAACAGCCTGGTACTGGTACAATAACAGACACATAGACCAATGGAACAGAATTGAGAACCCAGATATAAATCCATCCACATATGAGCAGCTGATATTTGACAAAGGCCCAGTGTCAGTTAATTGGGGAAAAGATAGTCTTTTTAACAAACGGTGCTGGCATAACTGGATATCCATTTGCAAAAAAATGAAACAGGACCCATACCTCACACCATGCACAAAAACTAACTCCAAGTGAATCAAAGACCTAAACATAAAGACTAAAACGATAAAGATCATGGAAGAAAAAATAGGGACAACCTTAGGAGCCCTAATACAAGGCATAAACAGAATACAAAACATTACCAAAAATGACGAAGAGAAACCAGACAACTGAGAGCTCCTAAAAATCAAACACCTATGCTCACCTAAAGACTTCACCGAAAGAGTAAAAAGACCACCTACAGACTGGGAAAGAATTTTCACCTATGACATCTCCAACCAGCGCCTGATCTCTAAAATCTATATGATTCTGTCAAAACTCAACCACAAAAAGACAAACAACCCAATCAAGAAGTGGGCAAAGGATATGAACACGCACTTCACTAAAGAAGATATTCAGGCAGCTAACAGATACATGAGAAAATGCTCTCGATCATTAGCCATTAGAGAAATGCAGATTAAAACTACGATGAGATTCCATCTCACTCCAACAAGGCAGGCATTAATCCAAAAAACACAAAATAATAAATGTTGGAGAGGCTGCGGAGAGACTGGAACTCTTATACACTGCTGGTGGGAATGTAAAATGGTACAACCACTTTGGAAATCTATCTGGCGTTATCTTAAACAGTTAGAAATAGAACTACCATACAACCCAGAAATCCCACTCCTCAGAATATACCCTAGAGAAATAAGAGCTTTCACACAAACAGATATATGCACACCCATGTTTATTGCAGCTCTGTTTACAATAGCGAAAAGCTGGAAGCAACCAAGGTGTCCATCAACGGATGAATGGTTAAATAAATTGTGGTATATTCACACAATGGAATACTACACATCAATAAAGAACAGTGACGAATCTGTGAAACATTTCATAACATGGAGGAACCTGGAAGGCATTATGCTGAGTGAAATTAGTCAGAGGCAAAAGGACAAATATTGTATAAGACCACTATTATAAGATCTTGAGAAATAGTATAAACTGAGAAGAACACATACTTTTGTGGTTACGAGGAGGGCAGGGAGGGAGGGTGGGAGAGGGGTTTTTACTGATTAGTTAGTAGATAAGAACTGCTTTAGGTGAAGGGAAGGACAATACTCAATACATGGAAGGTCAGCTCAACTGGACTGGACCAAAAGCAAAGAAGTTTCCGGGATAAACTGAATGCTTCAAAGGTCAGCGGAGCAAGGGCGGGGGTTTGGGGACCGTGGTTTAAGGGGACTTCTAAGTCAATTGGCAAAATAATTCTATTATGAAAACATTCTGCATCCCACTTTGAAATGTGGCGTCTGGGGTCTTAAATGCTAACAAGCGGCCATCTAAGATGCATCAATGGGTCTCAACCCACCTGGATCAAAGGAGAATGAAGAACACCAAGGTCACACGATAACTAAGAGCCCAAGAGACAGAAAGGGCCACATGAACCAGAGACCTACATCATCCTGAGACCAGAAGAACTAGTTGGTGCCCGGCCACAACCGATGACTGCCCTGACAGGGAGCACAACAGAGAACCCCTGAGGGAGCAGGAGATCAGTGGGATGCAGACCCCAAATTCACACAAAAAGACCATACTTAATGGTCTGAGACTAGAGGCATCCCGGCGGTCATGGTCCCCAGACCTTCTGTTGGCCCAGGACAGGAACCATTCCCGAAGACAACTCAGCAGACATGAAAGGGACTGGACAGTGGGTAGGAGAGAGATACTGATGAAGAGTGAGCTATTTGTATCAGGTGGACACTTGAGACTGTGTTGGCATCTCCTGTCTGGAGGGGGGATGGGAGGATAGAGTTGGAAGCTGGCAAAATTGTCACGAAAGGAGAGACTGGAAGGGCTGACTCATTAGAGGGAGAGCAAGTGGGAGTACGGGGTAAGGTGGATATAAACTTATATGTCACAGTTTGACTTGATTTGTAAACGTTCACTTGAAGCTCAATAAAATTTTTTTAAAAAGTAAATACATAAATAAAAATTCATTGGTGTATATTTGAAAAATCCAAGGATAGAAGCTGGTGATCCAAACATGTTTCAGGCAGGCTCGCATGCTGTCTCAGTAACTCTCTCTGGCTCTTGACTCCCCTTTCTTCCCTGTTGGCTGCACCCTCCTGAAGGCAATCTGTACATGGCAAGAAAGATGCCCTGGGTAGCTCCTGACTCCCTGGTCCTGTCGGCTCACCCTCCTTTAGGAACAAGGACCACTCCCTCCTGCATCCACACATCTGACAGAGGAACTCTCTGTCTGACTGGCCAGCCTCGGTCACATGCCCATCCCTTAGTCCAGTCACAGTGCACAGGGCCCTAGGTACTTGATCTGCTAGGCCTTTGTCATAAATCCTGCCCACCGCCAAAGGACAGCAGAGTTGTATGGTTAAGGGGGTCTGGAACCAAACAGGATGGGGGAAAGACTGTTCCCCAATTGCAAAAGGTGCTGGGTGGGCCACAGACATAATAACACAGTTTTCTATTGTGAAACAAGCAAAGACTTTGGAGCCAGATGGATGTGGGTTCAAACCCCGGTTCAGCCACTTAGTGGTCATGTATCAATGGAGGTACTTGAGCCTTAATTTTTTCATCTTTAAAATGGGGCTAATAATAATCAGGGCTCTTGCCAGGATTAAGTAATTGATAATAAAGCACTCAGAAAATTCTCCAAGCAGCTCACCTAAACTGACGTCATTGCATTTGTGGCTTAACTTAGGGTATGACTATGATAAACGAAAATCATATTTCTTTTCACATGCACAGCTTCTGGCATTTCCCTAAGGCAAACTGCTCCCCACTCCTACACACCGACCCACTCCCCTCTCTGTTCTCACCCCACCCCCACACTAACAGTTTAAAGAGGCTGCGGATGAAGTTGAGAAGGGTGAGTCAACTGAGTCTGGGGGAGAAGGGAGGAACTAGGGACACTTGGAGAGAAACCAGCCCTGGAGACGGGCCTCAGGGTCCTGGCATCTCCAATCTTAAGTAGCAGACTGCAACTATTACAATGTTATTATTATTAAATGATCATTCAATTCCTTTCGCTTTGTTTTGCTTTGCTTTGCTTTTGGAGGGGTCATGTGGCCACTTGCGGGGTAGGGAGACATTGCCAAGGAAGGAATGAAAACGTCTGTCCTTCTGTGGTCCACTCTGGGGACCATTTCCTGGAGCTATTTATCCTGGCCAAAGACAGTGAAGTGAAGAAAATATGGGGACACAGCTGGAACTTGGGGGTGTGAGTAAAACGAGTTAGGAGAGGGGAGAAGAAGGGGGCCCGGAACGCCAAGGGCCCAGAGCCAGGGGAGCATTCCCGGTATGGAGTCACTGAAAAGGGCCTCTCTGAGGGCAGGCCCCAGCACCACCATCCTGGGAATGAGAACTTCCTCCCTGTGGGCCAAGCACCCACACCGACTTCCCATGGGATGAGCTGGACCTGAGCAGGGATCTTCACTCAGTTTCCCAGTGCCCTTCCTCCCCTCCTGTAAGACCCCTGACCCTGGTAAGACCAGAGAAGCCCCCACAGCCAACTTGAGGGGTGAATGAGTACCCCATAGCACTCCCTGCTGGGGTGTGGGGAGGGGACACTACACCCCCTCCCCATCATCACCACTGTCCCCACCCTGTCTCCTGAGGCCTTCCTGTGCCCTCCACCCCAGCAGCCCTCACTGACCCCTCACCAAGACACAACAGGCTGTTTTAGGACCTCTGTCAGTCTGGCATGTTTAATTTTTGAAAGTTTCACCTCACATCAGTCCAAACATATTAAAATATTTAAAATTTGCTGTAGAAGTGTTGAAAGGATATTTAAGAATTTGCTCTGGAAACCACTAGGCTAGGAGTAACAGATTTAAATTACAATTGGGAATTCTTGCCAAATGAGAAAGCCCTAGCCCACGCATTCTTTCAAATGTAATGAAAGTTTTATGAATACTAAATTTAACAATTAACGAGGTTGATAGAATGTTACACTGCGGACATTTGACTAAGGATTTATTGATTCCAATTTTCCGGTGTTCTTATTTTAAAGCCAATCTTTTTTTTTTTTTTTAATGTCTCAAAGATCCCTGTATTACACCCCGTATCCCAGGCCGTAGGTTCCTCTAGGGGGCAGCACAAGCAGCCCTGGAACCAAGAGGTCTTCTTTATCCCACCCCCTAGGGCCCTGGGTGGGAGCAAACGGTTTGCATTCTTCTACTAACCTAAAGGTTGGTGGTTTGAACCCACCAGCAGCACTGCACCACAGACATGCCTTTGCGAAGACACACACACGCACACGCACACACACACATAATAAGGAAAAACACCCTCCTTTTTTGGCTGGACCATGCAGGCAGAGTTCAGCTCCGGACGAAGAGCACAACGGGGCCAGTTACAGCAGGGGGCGCTGAAGAAAAGCGATGTGATGTGAGAAAGGGCTTCCTTACTGTAACCCGTGCCCGCGACTGCTGCGGGAACCAACCTTGCCCAAGCTGTGGCTTGGGATTCTAGCCTCCAGAACTGTGAGGGAATAAATTTCTGCTCTGGGTACCGGGGGCAGGAGATACCCGCCCTGTTTTCCGGCGCCTATTTGGGGACTACAGCGTCTGCGTTCCAGGCAGGTGGGCATAGGGCAGGTGAGCTCTGAGAGGCTTCTGTGTGGCACCAGAAGAAAGCGGAAAGGCTGAGACAGCGACACAGACAGACAGACAGAACAAGAGAGAGACAGAGGACAGGTGGAAAGGGGTGGGGACAGCAAAGGACGGAGGAGCCGGAGAAAGAGGGCAGGAACAAAGGAGGCACGAGAAATGGCAGAGCCCACAGGGGAGCGGCTGGTTTGTGTTCCAGCACTCAGGGCGAGGAGGATTCTTCCAGGATTGTGGTGGCCCCGGGACAGCAACCCGAGTGTCAGTCAGCTCGGGGCGGGGAGGCGGAAGTGATGTGGTCAGAAACAGCCCTTGAGATGTCACCTCAGCCTTGGCCCGCTGGGTTTAGTAAGACCCTTCTTCACACACCCAGTCCCCCAGTCTCTCCTGGGAACCAGAGGGAGGGGCTGGGCTGCGGCAATCCTCAGCCAGGTCTGCCGCAGGGGCCGGGGCAGAAAAATGCCACTTTGTCCTTGCTCCCGTTTCTCTGATGTATCCAGGTAGCCTCTGCTTACTAGGGCCTCAGTCAGCTCCCCTGAAATTGAACATTGTACCACTAAACGAAAAACAAAAAAAACCCGGTGCAGTCGAGTCGATTTCGACTCATAGCCACCTTAGAGGACAGAGTAGAGCTGCCCCATAGGGCTTCCAAGAAGCGACTGGTGGATTCTAACTGCCGACTTTTGATGAGCAGCAGAACGCTTAACCACTGCGCCACCAGGACTCCGCTGTACCACTAGGTGGAGCCAAAGACCACGGCAACAGCGTGGTGGCCAGACGCCCGCCGCCGGGGTCTGGAAGAACGGTGGACGCCCGAGGCAGAGCACTGTGATGGGAGACTGTGTCTGGGCGCCACCTAGGGGCCGGGGAGGGGTCTGGACAGCCGACCTCAGGCCAGGGTGGACTTACATAGTCGCCTCCGTCTGTGCTCGCAGTAAAGACTAAGTAAGTGAGCCCAGGTTGGACCCCAGGCAGCTGCAACCCTCGCATTTACCAGATGAGACGTCTGAGGCCCTGAGAGGGAGGTCAAGAGGAACCCACACCCTTGACCTTGGGATCCAGCCCCTACCTGTAGGGATGGCGCACGTGAAGAAGGCGCTGCACCCAGAAGGGAGCTATGGGGGCTGCTACGACCTGAGTCTACTCTTGGCCTCAGAGCCTGCAATGAGCACAGCCCTCTCCAACGCCGTCCGTGCTTCCGGGAACAAACGCAGGTGACCGGAGCATCGGAACGGGTCCCCACGCAGCCGGCGGCAGGTGAAGGGGGCGGGCGCGGGCCCTAGAGACTCTCTCATTGGGCTTGAGCGTCGCTGGGGTTCTCGGATTGGCTATATGTGAGGGGGCGGGGCAAGGGGCGGGGCTGAGCTAAAGGTCGCGGGAGGGAAGCGAAGTCCGCTGGAGGAAGAAAGGAGGAAAGGAGCCAAGGGTCCGTGCGCTTTTCCCGCCAACCTCGGACAGCGGGCCAGGCCAGCCTCCTCCCGCGGGGCTGACTGTGGAGACCAAAGTGTTGGGGAGGTGATCGAAGGGGCCGCCGACTCTTGGAGTTTTTTTTTCTTTTTTTTTACCTTCGGAGCTTTTCATTCATTCGCTCACTCAGCACAGATCCTCTGAGCCCCTTCTAAGAGCTGCCCCTATGGACGCTGTGGAGACACAGGGGTGAACAAGGCATGCTCCTTGCCCCCGAGGCGCTCACGGAGAAATGTACCCCATAAACATGTAAAAACCAAGCAGTGATATCTTATTCCCAGGAAGGGCGGAAGGGGGAGGCTGCAGGGCCCTTGGTGAAAATCGTTGTTGCTATCAGTTATCATTGAGTCTGCCGGACTTGGGGCGACCCCCATGCACAATGGAACGAAACGCTGCCTGGCTCTGCACCATCCGCATGATCGGCTGCACATCGGACGACCTTGTGATCCATAGGATTTGCGTTGTCTGATTTTCAGTAGCAGATCGCCAGGCCTTTCTTCCTAGTCCGTCTTAGTCTGGACGCTCCACTGAAGCCTGTTCAGCATCACAGCAACACTCAAGCCTCCACCGACAGATGACTGGTGGTTGGGCATGAGTTGCTGCAGAAATGGAATAGTCTCCAGCATGAAAGGCGAGCATTCTACCACTGAACCACCCCTGCCCCCAAGTGGTGCAAGTGGGAGGCTGCTAATCTGGCCTGAGAGGCCAGACCCCTGACCTCTGAGGAAGTCTTTGCCCAGCAAAGAAGATAGGGCACAAGTGTGGGCAAAAGCAGAGAGGCAGAGAGGGCATCAGAGAGGACGGTGCCCTTAGCAAAAAGTCCCTGGTGAGGCTGCAGCATGCTCCAGAGGGAGAAGCTGGAGAGGTAGCAAAGGCCAAATTACAATCTGGATCTCGAATGCCATGCCAAGACATGTGGCTTTTATCCCGAGATGAGTGGGGCATCGTGGAAGGTTGTTCAGCGGAAGAGCAGTGTGAGCAGAGTTCACTGGGACCAGGCCAGCTGCCTGTGGGGAGAGTGGATGGGAGGGGAGTGTGGAGGCTGGGAGACCAGTGAGGAAGCTGTTGCCATGGTCCAGGGGGATGACAGGGCTTTGGACCAAGGTAATGGCAAAGGGGCAGAGGGGAAGGGACAGTCGAGAGTGATTTAGGAGGTAGCTTCAGTGATGGGATCTGTTTGGGAGTGAAGACAAAGGAAGAGTCCAGAGTGACTCCCAGGCCTCAGGCCTGGACAACAGGGCACGAGGTGCACCTCTCCAGGAAGGGAGTATGGGAAAGGGCAGGTATGAAAGGGAAGAGGCCTTTCAGATGGGTGTGAGATACTGTGAGATGCCCAGTGGATGTGGCCAGCAGAGTGCTGGACATATACCTGGGCAAGACTTCTGGCCCAAGGTACAGCCCAGGAGTCATAGTCCTCTGGGGACCACAGGTGAATCCTGGGATGGGAGTTTGTAGAGGCGGGCTAGGAGAGGACCAGGGTCGGAAAACACCAACCTCAGGCGTGAGAAGAGGAACAGTCAGGGAAGGAGTGTGGAGTCCCAAAGCCAAGAGAAGAAAGGGCATTGCACCCTTCAGAGGCCACCAAAGTAGGCGTCTGTGGTCTCTCCAAGAGGGAAGTCACTGGTGACCTTGGCCGGAGTGGGGCCAGGGGGTTCTGGGATGGAGCCAATACAGTAAATGGGGGAAGGAATGCAGGAGAGGAAGGCAGGGTTGGAGACCCTCATTACAGGGGAGAGGCTGAAAGCAGAGAAGGGAGAGGAGGGAGCTGGGAGAGGGGAGCCTTTATTGTCGAGAGAGACCTGGGAAGGGGGGAAATGGAAGATACAGGGGAGAGGACCAGCCCCAGTCATGAGTTGGGGCGGGGGAGTTCCTGCCAAAGGCCTGGGTGTTCTGACACAGGGCTGGGTAGGGATGGGAATGATGTTTGAGGTGGCAGCCCTGGAGGCAGCCTACCTAGTCCTTAAACGTGCAAGCTTAGGGCCTTGCTCTTGCAGCTCCCTCTTCTGGAATGGTCCTCCTGACCTTCGGCCAGCCCCAGGCATTAGCATAAAGTCCATCTTCTCAGAGGGGTCTCTCCAGTCACCCTGTCCCTGGTGGTACACCCACTGCCTCCATCCCATTTCCCTGTTTTATTCAGAGTGCTTATCACTATCAGAAATTGCCTGGCCAGTGTGCTCACTGGTTTACTCTCCGCTTCCCCGAGCACACACACAGGTGAGTGCCAGTGTCATGAGGGCAGGGACTTTGCCTTCTTCACTGCTGGGTCCCCACAGCCTGACACAGTGCCCAGCACACCACCGCCGGTGCTCAGTGACAACTGGAAAGGTAATGCGTGGGGGAGATCACAGGCCTGGCAGGGTGTCGCCGGTCCGTCAGAGGCTGGCTAGCTGCAAAGCTGACCCATCACCTGGGGTGGATGTCAGCCTTGCTGTCACCAGGGGCAGGTTGCTACAGAGATCAAGCTCCAGGCTTCCTCTGGTACAGCAGGCGTGCCCCCTCCCAGAAGTTGGAGTTTCCCCAGTCAGGGACCCCAGGACAACCTGAATCGGGGTCTCCCACCTGCCCCTCCTCATGCTTTAGCTGACCTCCCACCAGGAGACCAGGTAGGTGTCCAGACCTTCTCCATCCCGTCCGCCACCCTCTCACCAGCAGCTCTGCCCTCCTCTACCCCCACTTCCTCATCAAAAACCTCTTTCCAGGTCCAGGGTAAGGTCACACATACGGCTGCAAGCCCAGTGCTCAGCACAGAGCCCCCCACTCCCACCCAGCAAAACCTCAGCAGCTTCGCCTACCGATCTGTGGCTGGCCTTTCACTTCTCACAGTGTCTGTGGAAGGAGAGGTGTGGGCAGGCAGCCATATGCCCACCCAGCTGCTATGAGTACATCATTCATTCCAGAAACACGTACTGAACACCTACTATGTGCCAGACCTTTGCTGGGCACTAGAGATGGAGCTTGAGCACACCCAAAACCAAACCTAACTTATTGCCTGCAAATCCATTCCAACTCATAGCAACCCTATAGGACAGAGTAGAACTGCCCCATGGGGTTTCCAAAAAGCACTGGTGGATTCGAACTGCCAACCTTTTGGTTAGCAGCCGAGCTCTTAACCACTGCACCACCAGGGCTCCAACAAGTCTCTGCTATTACCCAGTTTTCTCACCAGACTATCGAGTTGTAGGGCAAAGAGGAAGACGGACAGAATTTTAGGAAAGCTTACCCCCAAACTGGGGACGTAGGTGGGTGATACTTGGCTTGAACGGTGAGGGTGTTTGCAGAAATGTGTTGGGTTAAAGGTCGTCACACCTGTAACACTGAGAACAGTCAGTTGTTGTTATTGTCAAGAAGAAAAATCTCTCCCTTGCTACCTTTCCAGCATAGAAGAGTGCTGCTTTAAGTAAACAATTTGCGTAAATCCCAACCCACAGGTGAGTTCTGTTTTGGAGGAAGGGGAAGAAACTAGTTACTTGACTCTATCCAAGAATCAACCACGATGCTTCTTTCAATGGGAAGAAAAATGCCATGGAAGAAATTACCTAAGTTCACCTAGTACCCTAGGTACAATATCTCCTCAGGACATTGCAGCCAGAGACCACTAGAGGGCAGCAGAGAGATGGCGATGCTGGAGAGAGGAGGCGCCCCAGGTTGGTTCCCACCAGCCCCAGAGGGCATCAGGGGCCTAATAAAAACACTGCCAATAATAGTTCACATTTATTGAGTGGTTACTCTGGGCTAGATATCCTTCTAAGTGCTTTAGTGAAGATTAACTCATCTGACCCACCAACCCTGTGAGGTGGGTACTATTGTGTCAGCCCCACTCTACAGGAGAGGGAATGAAAGCAAAGAGAGGTTGAGTAACTTGCCTGAGATCACACAGCCAGTAAGGAGTAAATCCAGAATATGAGCCCTGGAGTTCTGTGAGGAGAGAGGGGAGGATGGAGAGCAGAAGGGCAGCTGAAGTCCTCACAGACATAATAACCCCGGTGGGCTCTTCAAGGGCGGTTCCAGAAACAAGCACCATACCAGGGCTTCTAACTCATCAAGGGCCTTGGGTCAACAACCAAGTAAGGTCAGGAAATCTGGGCTCCCCAGAACACATACCCCACACTCCTTGTAAGAATCTGGCCATAGTCACCTCCAGGCCTGGCCCACCCTGTCCCCAGCTTGCAACTAGATCCAGGTCTCTGATGCTACTGGCCACCTGCTACCATCATGCACCTTCCAACTGTGGTCTCTCGGGCTTCACTGTGCGAAGCTGGCTTCAACCTGCCCGTTCTCTTGTCCTTTAGGGGTCCTCATCCACTCTCACCACCAGGCTGGCCCAGGCCTCCTCACTGAGTCAAGAAGGGGCTGGTCAGCCTCAAGGACTGCCGTTGAGGGGTTGAGGTCCAACAAGGATTGAGAAGATGGTGATGGTTTTTCTGCCAGGCAGGAGTTTCAGGTCAAAGCCCAACCTTTTTTTCTTTTTTTTAATTCCCAATGTAACACCCATTTATTGAGCTGCTGCTGTCCTGTGCATTGTAGATGTTTAACAGCATCCCTGGTCTCTACCCACTAGCAGCACTCCTCATCCCAGCTGTGACAGTAAAAAATAGTCTCCAGATATTGCCAAATGTCCCCTTGGGGAAAATTGCGCCTGGTTGAGAACCATTGTAAAAGAGCTCCTGGAAACCCCCTGCTAGATGAACTGCAAGCTCCAGGGGCTCAGTGACCCCATCTGTAGAATGGAAGTGAGCCTGGTTGCCTTAAAGGTTCGTTGTGACTATTAAACAAGGAGTTGGGTGGGAAATGCTTAGAAAAGAGCCTCCCTATCCTTCCTCATTCCTGATTGCCTGGGATTCCAAAGGGTCTGATACCCAAAGGGCACAGACATCCTTGGGGAGGGGGGTGCCGCATTTAAGAAAGAGCCTGGAGGGGGCAATGCTTACACAAGGCTCTCAGCGGGAGGGATTTCAGCCCCTTCTCTGAAGGTGAGGCCCAGCCCTAGGGCCTTTCTGCCCATTCCTGCCTGCCCCTCCTGCCCTGGCTGGGCTGGGAGTGCACGAAAGTGGCATACTGCCATGGACCGTTTGGGAGAGGAAGAGGCAGGTCTCCCCTCAGGCCCAGCTCTCTGTGAGCCCTGCCAAAGCTGCTCACACCTGCCTGACTCTCTGGGGCCCCTCAGCTCTGGCTGGGAAAAATGGCTTCCCCTCCAACCCAGCACCACAGACGCAGGTCCCTGCTTCAGGACTTACCTGTGTCCGGTGAGAGCCAGGAGAGGGGGCAGGCAGCGTCTGAGCCAGCACGGGTGGAAGGGGTCAGAAGCAGATAATCCTATCTCTCAAGGCAAAGCCTGCAACCATTCTCTCTGAGCACCTGCTGTGTGCCAAGCACTGTTGTAAGGGCCGAAATTCAGAGATGAATTCAGTAGTGTGTGGAAAATGTTTCACAACTAGTTCTCGGGGATGGCGTGAGGGGCCCTGACTTGTAGCATTCTTCCGTGTCTGTGGTGTAAATATTCCGACTATGGCAGACGTCAGGCCACCAACGTGATGTCTCTGCAGGTGGAGTTGCTCTTCACCAATACGTAGTGCGTGTCTACCACCAGATATGCTAGACGTAAATCTCATGAGCACAAAAAAAAAAAAAAACAAACCCTTTGCCATCGAGTCAATTCCAACTCAAAGCAACCCTATAGCACAGGACAGAAATGAACTACCCCAGCAGATTTCCAAGGAGCAGCTGGTGGATTTGAACTGCCGACCTTTTGGATAGCAGCTGAGCTCTTAACCACTGTACCACCTGGGCTCATGAGCATAAAAAAATAAAAACCAAGCCCATTGCCGTCGAGTCGATTCCAACTCATCCAGTTAGTAGTAAAAATAATTAGGAAGTGATGAGGTTTTAGTGCGTGTTTCCGTTTTATTTAATAAAATGTATTTCTTTGTAAGTTGATATAATTTAGTCCCTGGGTGGCACAAACGGTTAACGTGCTCGACTGCTAGCAAAAAGATTGGCAGTTCTCATCCACCCAGAGGTGCCTTGGAAGAAAGGCCTGGGGAAATACTTCTGAAAAATCAGCATTGAAAACCCTATGGGGCACAGTTCTACTCTGACATACATGGGATCGCTATGAGTCAGAATCAACTCAACAACAGCTGGGGTTTTTTTGTTTTGTTTTGTATAATTTGTTATTAACGTTGACTATGTTTAACAACCAGTTCACCAAATTCCTGAAAAGTTGACAGCCTGCTCTCGCAAGCAAGTACAAGTCAGCTCCAGGACACCACTGAAAACTGAATGTAGTCCTTGCCCTCAAGACCTCACTCTCTAAGGGAGACAGGCCCCTCAAGGGCGGGGTGATCAGTAGGGGACAGAGGGAGGCACCAGGGCCATGGAGAACCCAAGGGGACACCAACTCTGCCTGGGGGTTCCCGGAAGGCTTCCTGGAGGAGGCAGTGTCACAGAGACCTGAAGGAAGGGTAAGGTTATTCCAGAGAGGGGAAAAGGGAGTGTGCCAGGCTGAAGTGGGGATTGCAGGCCAGGGGAGGAGAAAGCACTTGGCAGAACTGGGCACTAAGAATGAGTGGCTCAGTCTGGCCAAGGGGAGGGCTGGGTTCTGGACCAGGCTCTGCCCTTGATGCCTCTATCACTTGGGACAGTTCCCCTCCCTTCTCCAGGCTTCTCCCTCCTGTCAAATCGGGGCCTTGAACCAGATGGTCTCTGGGCCTGTTGGCGGTCTAAAGTCCCCAGGGGCCTGTGGAGGGGCCTCAGTGAGTGGGGGTGAAGCTCATGGTAGGGCCTAGCCCACACCAGACCCTTCACAATCAAGTTTTCACCTTCCCCTCCCCCAGGCTCCCCCAGGTGACCCCCGAAACTCCTGGTTTGGCTGCAGAAAATAACCGTAATTATAATCATTTATAGGGCAGTTTGCCACTTTTCCTAATTACCAAGCTGCGAAATTCCAATTACATGTTTAAGGAAAACAACTCAGGGGCCCCTGCCCCAGGGCCAGTCTGGAAAAGTAGTGGGACAGCTGTCGGATTCTGCTGTAGCTCCCTGCATGACTCCTCGGGCCAGGAAGGAAACCCTAGCTCAGAGGCCTGCCCCGGGTGGATGTGAGATGAGGGAAGCAGCGGAAGCTCCCCCAGAAGACGGGCTTGAGACCTGGTTGGGAGTCAGGGGGTTCTTCCTGATGACTCAGGGGGTCTTGTACTTACACAAGAGGTACACTCGTAGAACTTGGGGTACATCACGGTTTCACACATCAGAGCTTGTACCCCAAGAAAGCAATGCCCTCACCACCATGAGAGGCAGATTCTCTGGCCTCCGATTTATCACCACCCACTGCAAAAATCCCTCAGCCACATCCCTCCAGCCTGCAGAGGGGCCACCCAGCCCCTCCTGGCACACCTCCTCTGATGGGGACCTCAGTACCCCAAGAGAAATGCTATCCTTGGATGTTCCATTTATGAGAAAGCTCTTCCTCAAATCACGATAAGCTTCCCTCTGCAATTCCTAACCCGTGAGCCCCATCTTGACCCTCTGGCCTGCTGCCCCCTCTGTCCTGGGTGTATCAATGGGCGCTGCCACCTGCTGTTCCTCTCTGGGGCAAGCATCCAGCCTCCCAAGCCTTACCAGGTCTCTCAGCCCCACCACTTCTGAGGGAACCCTGATTTGGGGACTCCCCGGGGATGTTCGGGGATCCCTGCCACTCCTGTCCTTGTACTCGCACTCCTAGTACCTACATCCAGTCTACAGCACTGAGCTGATGGCTCCTGCTCCCTCCCCAACCCAGCCGTAGTGGGCAGCCCGGAAGCCCACATCCACACCATGCCGGATTCAACCCCACTTCCCCTACCCCTGCCCCCATTCCTGCACTCCCTTTATCTGCTCTCAAAAGCCTCAAATCCCAGCCCTTCCTACTCCTTGTCCCAAGTATATCCAAAGCCCACCTCTCTCTTCCAAGGCCCCTGACCCCACCCCACCTCAGGTCACCGTCCTGTCACTTAGAACTAGAAAGCTCCCTGCCTGGTCTCCCTGCCTGAGTCTGACCCCTCCCACATGTCCCAAAAGGCTGTATGCCATGGAGGTTAGATGCACAGGCTCCAGTGGAGTCTAATCCCAGCTCACTAGCTGTGCAGCCTTGGACAAGTTACTTAACCTCTCTGTGCTTTATTTTCCTAATAATAGTTTCTTATCTCCTAGGGTTGCCTGTGAATGGTATGGTTATCAAGGAGATCAGAGTGGGCAGAAGGGGATAAAATGAAGCAGAAATGGGCACAGGGGCCAGGTCCTCAAGACCTTCTGTGCTCAGTTAAGGCCTGTGAACTTTCTCCTGAGATGAGTGGAGAGTCTTCAGGATAAACTGGTAAGGCATTTATCAATGTGTCTTAGACAGTGCTCAAGGGGTGTCCTGCCTTCTTTCCTGCAGAAGCTGGGAGCCTGCCAAGCCCTCGGGGGTGCTGGGGGGTCTGGCTCCAGCTCCCACAAGCCCCTCCATCTACTCTGGTACCAGTAAGTATTGAAACTATGGGACAAAGTTCTGCCCTTCATCAGACCCCAGGCCTCACTCACCGCGAGGGACCAGGACCTGGATCCCCACCCCAGAGGGTGGATTCTGGGGAAGCTCTGCCTGCCACTGTCAGCCTCATGGATCAGCCAAGCGAGTCTCCCTGCCCCTCCTCTGATGCAGAGCCACCACCTACAAAGCTCTTTCGCAAAGATGTTATTAGCTGGTTTAATTCATAACAGCTCTGGGAGGAGGGTGTTATTATCCCATTTTACAATGGGCAAACTGAATAATGTCGTGGCCCCATTCTCACTAGTCAGGAACCTACTCAGAATGGTCAGTACCAGAGGTGGGAGAAGCGACTAAGTGCTGCCCCTGAACCCCAGCTGGGAGAAGGGAGAGGGGATGTAGAGAGGGCAGGGGAGTGTGGGTGCCTTTAGTGGGGCCTCCCAGAGCTGGGGCTTGGTCAGACACCAGGCAGAGAGGAAGCACTGGCAGGAGGTGGGGCCAGACACCCCAAGGACAGGGAGAACAGGAAGAGGGGACGGAGACACAGGCCCAGAAAGAGTTCTAAATCTGAGATCTGAGAGATTCCTCCTTGAGTTACCCTGCTCGCTGTACAGATGGGGAAACTGAGGCCCTGGCAGAACCAGAAACCCCACTAAGTCCACTTAGCCTGCAACAGGCAAACCAGGTCCTGTCTGGGGCTCCGGCTCCACCTTCAGCACCTCCTGGACCTGCCTGGGGCAAGTGGGAAGGGACCCACAGGGATGGAATGAAACTTCCCTGGGTGGTCAGCAGGGGGCGGTGCTTCCCCAGGAGTGGCAGCTTTTGCCCCTCAGCTGCCTCCCAGAGCCCAACCCAGGGTCTTGAAGAAGCTGGGGTGGAGGTTACGAAAGGTGTGCAAGAGTGGGAACAGTGCTTCTACGGTGAGGAGAGCATGCTGGGATAAACAGGACTCCCAGGCCAGTCCCTTCTTCCCTCAGGGTCCAGTTTTCCCACCTGAGGCCTGAGCCCTGGAAAAAATAAGCTCTCCCTTCTTGCATGTCCACCATCTTAGAGAACATTCTGAAAATGCACCCAGTTCCATCCAAACTCTGCTCTTTGGAGAGGAGAAAGGGCACCAAAAGTCAGCTTGCAAAGGAAGCTAGACCTGAGGTACCAAGCTGAATGTCAGCCTTGGCGTCTGGGATTGTCCCTTCCCCAAAAGCATGCACTGGAGGCTGGGAGGATGGTCAGACTTGTGGAGGGAGAGAAGGGCTGGACATCCTACTTGTGTCTCAGGCCTCTCCTTAGGTGGGAAGGGTGAGAATTTCCCTAGGACAGTCAAGGGTAGGTGGGCAGGTGGGGCAGGTATAAGCAGGGACTCAGGGGTGGAGGAGGTAAGCCCCTCCAAGAACCCAAGAAAGATCCCCAGAGTCCAGGCAACTGGCCTCCCCAGGTCAGGGGGCCCCATATCTCCCCCACCAGCCCTAATACCCTTCCCAATGGTGAGGTTTTGGATTCTATACCAGCCTTCTAGACTCTGACCACTGCAACTGAGATCTCACCATCTTCTAGCGCTGCCTTCAAAGTCCCAGAGGCCCAACTTCTAGGGGCGAACATCCCAGAGCAGGAGACAATGCAAGATCCAAAGGAGAAAGAGATATGGAGGGCCACCCAGGCCAGAAAAGCCCCATAGACTTGCTTCCCCCAAGAGTAAAAATGCCCAGGAGGCCGGGGCTTTCATCCAGATGTGCCTCCACCCAGCTGGTCCTCAGTACCCACTGTGGGGTATGGAGAAGGGACCCCTTTCGGCACCACCTGACTTGAGTTCCCATCAATGTCACCATATATGGAAGTCCAGGCACTGTCTATGGAAACCCCTCTCCAGGGTGAGGAGTCCCACAGTGAACCCATCACGTCTCACTGGCTGATTGGCTCCACTGCTGAGAGAGCAGACAGCAGTGGGGCAGGGGGCTGGGGAGTCACAGTGGTCACCCTGGGGGCAGAAGGAAATGGAGAAGGGAATACATGGAGGGTAGGGTCCTGGCAGGTCCCGGGCTCACAGTGCCAGGAGGGGCAGTGACTCATGGGGATTGCCGTATGGACCTGGACCCGCAGAACGCCATTTCCTCCTGGCTGAAACCAGATGGGAGGCGCGACAAGGTCCGACAGTCTTTGTCCTCCTGACAGGTGGACAAAGCCAGTTCTGTGAATCAGCAGCCTCCAGATGCTGTCATCGCAACCCCTCCCGCTGCCTCATGCCAATGTCAGTTTGGCTCATGCTTCAGGCTCTCAATTTCACAGACTAAACATTCCCACCCCCTTCCCTTGCCTCCACCACCCTGGCCCAACCACCATTGTCCCTGGACTATCATTGCTGGACCACAGCAGTAAAAACCCCCGTAAACCCCGTGCTATCTTGTCAACTCTGACTCACAGCAACCGCGTGTGTGTCAGGGTAGAATTGTGCTCCAAAGGGTTTTATTTTCTTTCATCTTACTTATTTTGTTGTTGACATTGTTGAGAATATACACAGCAAAACATAACCAACTCAGCCGTTTCTTCGAGGTGTGCAACCGTTCTCACCCTTCTTGTCTGAGTCGTTCCTCCCCCATTAACATAACCTCCCTGCCCCCAAAGGTTCCTATCTTATCTTTCCAGTTGCTGTTGTCAGTTTGATCCCACACAGATAGTTCTTAAAAGAGCACAATGCTCAAGGCGGACATTTTTTACTAGTTAAGCTGAACTGTTGTTCAGATTTAAGAAGACTTCAGGGGATATTTTTGGTTTAAGGTTTAAAGGTTATCTTGGGGCAATAGTTTCGGGGCTCCATAGGGTTTTCAATGGCTGATTTCTCAGCTGTAAGTTGCCAGGCCTTTCTTCTGAGGCACCTGTGGGTGGACTCCAACCTCCAACTTTTCAGTTAGCAGTGCATGTGTGTGTTAACTGTTTGTACCACTCAGGGACTCTGGACCACAGCAATAGCTTTTTCAGAATGCAAATTGCTTCTTCAAAATGCAAATCTCCTCCACAATCATCTCCTGCTTAAAACCCTCCCTAGAGTTTTCATCACGTTTAGGAAAAAGGCAAGATGGGGGGGCTCATGTATCCACTCCGACACACGAGCTTTTCCTGAGTCTCCTTTATTCACCTCACTTGTCCTCACCAGTCTCTGCTCCCACTGTTCCCTCTGCCTGGAACTGCCCACCCATCCCACCCCTGCTTTGCCTCATTGGCACGTTCTCCTTCTTCAGATTTCAACCCATATCATCTCCTCCAGAGCCTTCCCTAACCTCTCAACTAGGTCAAGCCCCCTCACAGTTGCTCCTGGCACCCCGACCCCTCTCTGTAGCCCTTGTCAGAGTTGTATGTGTTTGTGAGGTTTCCTTGTGTGGTTATCGGATGAGTTCCTGCCCCCCCCCCAACTAGATCTTAAGCTCCAGAAGGGCAGGGACAGGGATGGAGTTTCATTTACCCTCCATTGTTGCACGGCATGTGGCACAGTGCCAGACACACAGTGTTGTTGTTGTAAATCGCCAAGCCTTTCTTCCTAGTCTGTCTTACTCTGGAAACTCTGCTGAAACCTGTTCAGCATCATAGCAACCCACAAGCCTCCAATGACAGATGGGTGGCGGCTGTGCATGAGGTATACTGGCTGGGAATTGAACCCAGATCTCCTGCATGGAAGGTGAAGATTCTACCACAGAGTGAGGCATTGATGGGTCAAGCGCATAATAAAACCCAAAACCAAACCCATTGCCAGGGAGTCAATTCCAACTCATAGTGACCCTATAGGACGGAGTAAAACTGTCACATAGAGTTTCCAAGTAGTGCCTGGTGGATTCAAACTGCCCACCTTTTGGTTAGCAACCATAGCACTTAACCACTACGCCACCAGGATTTCCAAGCACATAATAGGAACCCAATAAACATGCAATGAAGGAATGAAACTCCAGTCTGCTGGCTTTCCCATGGTGATTCAGGACAGCTGGCTCCCAGATCCCAAGATCAAAGCAAGAATCAAGGCCTCGGTGATATCAGCTTCCCTGACCAAGTGACTCAGAGGAAGCCAGTCCTCTGAACCCAGCTCCAGATAGATGGGAGAATCTTTTTCCTGAGTATACATCTGGCTTGTCTTCGAGACATTGGGCCTATGGCCTTCAGAGACTGCCCTGCCTCCACCTAGAAATCAGATGCCCAGAGAGGGTTGGGGTCCAGCCCAAGGTCACACAGCCAGGCTGCCACAGAGTCTCACCAAGAACTGAGGGTGGCTGGCTCCTGCACAGGGTTCTTCCTGCACTATAATAAACCTGGCTATTTTTAGGAAGCTAATTAGCAAGTCAAATATGACTCCTGCTAATAATATATACACCTTTATGCTTTTCAGAGTCTCTTCTTCACCTCATTTGCTCCTGCAACAGTGAGGTGGGCTGGGTAGTGCAGTCGGTGGCAGCCTCATCAGACGGGTGTAGTCCAGAGAGAGGAAGTGACTGCTCCTGAGCAGTAAGCCCCAGCCACCCACACACACTGTGATGCTCCCAGGGGGCTGCAGTGTCCTCAGAGAGTCCCTGTCCCCAGGGCCTGGCTCAGAGTCTCTCACCAAGGTGGCCTCCTCAAGGTGGACCACTGCCCCCCAAGTCTGCTCTCCTGCCAGAACTCTCACTGCACCACAAAGTTGAAACAGCCTCCTGCCACTGGCTGCCCTTGGCAGCCACCTCTCTGTACGGGCTCCAACTCCAACCTACCTTCCCGCAGCCCCGGGTTCTCAGTAGACCTTGAGGCCCGGCATTCGCTGGTATTTTTGCCCCTGTGAATTCCCCAATACGCGCCAGGGATGTTTCTGGGCAAGGAAGCACCAGTAGCCTGGCTGGACACTCACTTTCCTATCACAGTGGAGGATAGCTTCGTCCCAAGAGGAACTAAGATTAGGCCCAGCCCCTCATCCTGCAGCCCCCCTCCTGCCCACTCCCCTGCACACCCACAGGAGCTTCACAGGCATTGGTGGCACCAGAGACTGCCAGATGAGCTTAAACATGAGGTCAGTGCCTCCATTGGTTTCTGAACCCTTCCGGAGGGGGGTGGCACTTCTCACTGGGACGCAGCTGAGCTGCTCCCTTGGGAAAAGGGAGGAGGGGGTGGTTGCGGCAAAGGCATCTGGCGGTTGGTGTGACAGGCCCCCATTTCACAGTTGGGCAACTGAGTCATGGGCTACCAGGCAGGGTGCTGTGAGCATCATGACCCCTCACTTCTTGTAAGAGCCTGCCCTGGGCACCCTGAGGGCCCAGCACCTCCCAAGGAAGGTGGTAGGGTTAGGCCCGGGGGACTCGGGCCTGTTCCCAGGGTTTGACTCACAGGACAAGGACCCCATGTGCCTGGGAGTTCTGTGCAGCTGGGAGGGCTTCTCAGGGTGTGGGGGCTGTGAGGGACAAAAAGGCAGTGATAGGGGAGGTATCGGAGCCCCGAAAGGCAGGCACAGAGGTGTGCAGGAGGGGACAGTTCAACACGTCCCCTTTCAGACTAGTATTCCTGGCCTGTGTCCACCTTTTCTATGTAGGCCAGCTTGCAGGGGAGGAATCTGGTCACGTTGTCCCCCAGAAGTTTGGCATGAATGGGTCCCCATATGTGGTAACTGCCTCAGGCATGGTCCCCACCCTAGAATCTCTTCATTGACCAACAGATCAAACTATTGGGCCTTGTTGGGCCAGCAGGAAGGGGCAGCTTGACAGGCGGGAGACAAGGGTATCCCACTGAGGAGGAGAGGGATGGGGGAGGGGCCTCCCCAGGATGGACAGAGGCAGCGTCCCTATTCCAGGGAAGCCCACAGCTGCCCAGAGGGGAGGGCCTCTCCCTCCCTCGCTTACCTGGCCAGGGTGAGGTAGGCACCCTTCTCAGCTGCCCCAGACCTGGCCCCCACCAACAGAAAGCCTCACCCCCACAGCATCCTGCCAGGAGAGCCGTGTTGGCTGCAGGAGCCTGGCCAGGGACAGGGATGACGCTGACACAGCAGCAATGAGACCATTAGTGAACAAAGAAAGATGGGGAGGGGGCTGCGTCAGCTGGCGGCGTTCCTGAGGTGGCGGCCGCACTGTGCGTGGCCAAGGGAAGAGGTATGAGGTGTCTCCTCCGTGTGTTCAATTCAGTGTATTCTTGATCAGGCGCTGGGGAGGCAGGGCTGGTAAAGGCCCCTCATGGTCACAGCTCAGGTCACCTTCCAGTCTTCCCCAAAAATCTCCATCAGTCCCCACAGGGGCCTGGGGCCCTCTGCTACCAGTGGAAGATGCCTGGGAATTGTCTCTTCACCTTGCTCATCACCCCCACCCTGGGCCCCCCATGGTGCAGAGGGGAGTACACAGTAACAGGAGAGCCCAGAAAGGCCATGCTGAGCCCAGAAGCAGGCAGCACCCATGGGGGGCGTGGTGGACACTGTGACAGTCTTGTGGCAGATGCTGTGCCCCGTGGGGGTAGCACTTGCGAGCAGGGTGGCAGGACAGGTGGGGGAGCCCTGACGTCCAGCCTGTCACTCAGCATCAGGGAAGGAGCTGCCAGTGTGGGTGAGGGTGGGGAGCCTCGGGGAAGCTGCAGGTTTTCAGCTGAGTGAGCGAGAAACACTGGCTAAAGTGGAGTCGGTGCCCCACTTTCCAAGCTGCCTGCAGGCCGCAGTCAGGGTAGGGCGCAGGGGGATCCACCAGGCACGGCAGTCATGCAAGTGTACAGACTGGCTGAGACCAGCTCCCAGGTGGGTGGGTGGGACAGGTGGCAGCAGACAGCCCCCACCCCATGAGGCATGCTGGATAGGAAGTGTGGCCAGTACTGAGGAGCCGTGGTGTCCAGGGAAGAGAGAAGTTGGGCTCCCCCAGACTGTGAGCTCAGCAAAGCAGTGGCCCGGGTCATGCTGGTGCATTGGGACTCAGGGAGGCCTCAAGTGCCGGAATGTAAGTAAGCAGGGTGGGGAGGTTTACTCCGGAGCCAGGTTCTGGGAGTGCCCAGAGGGCTGCATCGTCCTGACAGCCAGGTAGGACAGGCCCTGTCCTGGGCCCCGCTCTTTAGAGAAACCCACTCTGGCCCTCCTCTGGCCTCACTGCTCCACAGGGGACAAAAAGTACATGAGCAAAAAAGGACATGCCCACCGAGGGCCCCTTCTCCAAACGCAGAAGCAGATTGCCACATCTTTTTCCTCTGGAGCGGCTGGTGGGTTTGAGCAGCCAACCTTTTGGTTAGCACCGAGCATTTAGCCACTCCTCCAAATGCAGGACCCCTGAATTCCCACCCCACAGGTCAGGAGCCCAGTGCCACGGTCTGTGTGGGGCTTTCCCTGGGCCTGTATCCCTGAGCACTGGCCCCCAGCCAGCGTGCACAGCTCGAGGCCTAAAGGGAGGCCAAGGGGCAGCTGTCGCAGGGTGTGTGGATGGACCCTGGACTGGGTATCCACATGCAGTGACCAAGGCTGGCGCCAACAGGGAGGGGGCTGGCGATCGGTTCCCCCCATGCTGCCACATTTCAACATGGGACCCCCGAGGAGGCTGAGAGTTCCAAATTCAAACCTGGTCTTCCACGTTGTTATCAAAGTATATTGTCAATGTAGGCAGCTAAAACATATTCTATTTAATTCTCTAATATAGTCTGTGAGCTTGATTTTTAAATTTTTAAATATCTAGACATATGGCATAGGGTCCTCCTTTTGTACTCCTTCCCTGAACCCCCAAATGTTATGAGTGGCACCTGTCTGAGGACAAGCCCTAGCCCCACCCACACCCCTCATCAGGCTGACCCCTATAGGGAGGGACTCAGAAGACCAGCATTGGCCAACCCAAGAGCACAGCTAAGTGGGCCTGGGCAGGGGTCTGGCAAAGGGTGAACTTCAGACATGACTGTGGGCCCAGCCCCCATTGCAGGGTCCCAGCAGGGTGAATCCTTGGTGATGAGGAGGGCAGGAGCACCCCAGAGAGCAGCTGCTCCTGGGATTATGCTCCCTCTGAACCTGGGCAACCCTCCGAGAGGTTGAGTTTGTGGCCAGGGTCACACAGCCTTGGTGGTGATGCCTGCAGGCCTCTGAGGTCCTGCAGCTGATCCCTCTGCTTATCTCCAAGGCCCACCCATCCGCACATCCAAACGACAGCCCTCCATGACTACAAAGCATAATACTTCAGTTGGAAGAGGAATCTTAGCTGGGAAAGTCAGCCTAGCCCTCTTATTTACAGAAGGGGAGACTGAGGCCCATGGTCCCAGAGTGAGGTTGCAGCTGAGCTCAGGGTAGCACAATCTTCCTGCCCCCCAGCTTCAGTGTCAGGGTCAGAGACCAGGGCTTGACACGACCTTGACAAGACGTGTAAACTCACCTGTAAAATGAGGGTGAAAACAATAGTATCGTCCTCAGAGGGTTCTGGTGGAGATTGTTCCAGAGCCTGGCTCCTCAGGGTGCTCAGTAATTGTTACTTTCTTTCTCCCAGGACCCCAAGTCTCCTGGGACCACTCCACTGTCAGTCTCTGAGTACCAGGACTAAGTCAGCTCCAAAAAAGCCCTGCCCCTCAGAGCCTCACAGACCCGGTTCAGTCCCCTACAACCATTTACTCACTGAGTGATCTCTTGTGAGCTTCTTCATCTTTCTCAAGCTTCTTAATTTACAAAATGAAGATAATAAAATTTGCCTTGTAAAGTCGTTACAGAGATTAGGTCAAATACACACACAGGCCCTGCACAGTGCTAGGAAGGCCACTGGGCTGACTCCTGCCCTTCCCCTCTCCTCACACATTCAATCCACAGATGTTCCGGGCACCTACCGAGAGCCAGAGAGCCGGACAGACACATGCCCTGCCCTACCGAGCATGACAGAAACAACCCATACCACGAGCAAGCAGTTATAGAGAACGTCAGGAGGGTGAATGGTGCCAAGGAAGAAGGCAGGCGGGTGGAGAGTGTGAGGTGGGTTGAGATGTTTGAAAGGCTTGTCAGGAAGGACCTCACTGAGAAGGTGATATTCGAGCAGAGCCTTGAAAATGTAAGGGAGCAAGCTGTGCGTCTATTTGGGAGGAAGCGTGTTCTGGGCAGAGGGAATTGCGAGTGTCTTCCGGGTTCTAAGATTAACCGCGGCTGCTCATCTGAGCATAAGCATTCCTCTTGGCTCCATTGTCACCGCACGCTCCCGTCCCTGCCCCAGGTGTGGCCCCTGAGCCAATGCAGGTGGGGAGTTCATAGGAACCCCAGGATTTGGGCCCAGACAGGCCCCAGTACTGAAATCCCTGGCCACGGAAACAGCCACAGAATGGGGGCGCTAAGAATAGTATCATCCTCAGAGGGTTCTGGTGAGGATTAGGGAAAATTGTTCCAGAGCCTGGCTCCTCAGGGCGCTCAGTAAGTGCTACTTTCTTTCTCTCAGGACCCCAAGTCTCCTGGGACGACTCTACTGTCAGCCTCTGGGTACCAGGACAAAATCAGCTCTGAAAAAAACGGGGCATGAAGCTTTAGGACTCCGGCCCCTGCCGGTGGGGAGCTGATGGTCCTGCTGGAATTTGGGGGTTCATGTTTTTTCTGGGGCCTGCAATCTTCAGAGCAAGAATGAGGAAACACTCCACAATGTCATGGGGCCCTGCATGAAGTGTCTGCAACAGGAGATGGGGGAGCTCTAATTTGTCCATGAGAGCCACGGGAACCCCAGACATCCAGGAAACCAATCCCTAAAGTAGGTGAGATTAGGAATTCAACCGGCCACGTGGGTAGTGTCTGGTTGGCCATATGCAGGGGACAGATCCCACCATGGCCAGGCCTCTCCATGTCAGAGGCCTGATAGGTGGCTGTAACCTGTGGGCTTCACCCCCTGGAGCCGTGACTTCCCTACCTGTCAAATGGGGAGGGGGCGCTCTCCACGAGGTTATGTGATGATCAAACCAGGTGAATAATAACAAGCTCTAGGCCTGGTGCCCGTGCAGAGGGGGAGGGGCTGTCAAAGTCTAGTTCCTTTTCCCTAAAATTAACAAAGGTAGTTGCAATTTTCAGAAAAAAAAAAAAGAAGTAGGTGGATTTCTTCAGAAACTTCAGATGGAGGGAATGGAGGGGAACGCACGCCCAGGCAAGTGTTCAGCTCTGATGATTCAGTAGATGAAGTCCAGGTGTACTCAGAAAGGGAAGAGGCCACCAGATAAAATGAGCTAACAAGGCCAGGTGCACTCCCCTGAATTCTCACCAGCGCTATTTCCTCCTCAGCCCCGCCTCCAAATAGCCACTCCCTCCTGAGATCTTTGTGCCAGGCACAGGAGAGGATTTGAGAGCCTGAAGGGACCCCAGGCCTGGGGTGGGAGGTAGGCACAGGAACGAGAGGCACGGAGGGGCAGTGGGCACCTCTGGTTGGATAATGGTGGCAAAGATCCCAGCAGCACCCAAGGCTGACGAGCAGCACCCCGACAGACTTTCCTGTCTGTCAGCCTGGGACTTCTCCTCTTGAAGCCTGGGCTCCCTTGGCCGGAAGGCCACACCCAGATCTCCTCCTACCTCCTGGTCACTCCTAGTGGTCTCTTTCTGATTCCTCTTCCTCCTCCTGATGTCACTCTCGAATGATCCCCCACCCAGGACTCTTATCCCGCTTCCTCCCAGGGAGACAGACCTCTCGGCCCCCAGCCTTGCCTTCCATCCTCTGTCTCCAGTCTGGGGCTCTCTTCTGAGCTCCAGACAACGAAAATCCACAGGCTTGCTGGATACCACCTCCAGGAAGCCCTCTGGGCACTCCAGAGCTTATCAGCTCCCCAACCTGACCTTCCTCCTCTCCGTCATCATCCACTCAGATACTGAAACAGAGGGAACGTCAAATCTCATTTCCCTATGATCTCACCCAGTCTCAAGGTATTATAATGCCTTCTGTGCTGTCAGCTCCCAAACGTACACCCCACCCTGTCCAGACCTCTTCCCTTAACTCCAGATGCGCGGTTCCACCCACCCATTCTGTATGCCACCCAGATGTCTAACAAACATCTCAGACTTAAAGTGGTCCAACTCCTGCACCTCCCAGCACCCCAGCCTATTCCCTCCACACTCTTCCCCACCCCAGGATGGCACCTCTGTCCTTCCTGTTGCTCAGTCCAAACGCCTTGGAACCATCCTTGACTCGCTTGCTCTTCCCAGTCCCTTGACAAATCATGTTGGTTCTGCTTTCAGAGCACACACAGAATCTGACCACTTCTCCCCATCTCTACAGCCACCACCTGGGATGAGCCAACGCACCTGTCGTCTGGATGATTGCAGTACCTCCTAACTGGTCTCTCAGATCCCATCCTTTCCACTCTCACCCCTCACCTAGTGTTAGCACAGCAGCCGGTGTGGTACGGTTGAGATACGTCCCAGATCATGTCTCTCTCCTGCTTAAACATCTCCAATGGCTATCCATTTCTCTCAGGACAAAAGCCAAGGATCTGGCCCTCTTGCCTCCCTGACCACAGTTCTTGCTATTCTCGCTTCACCCTCTCTTCTCCAGCTACAAAGGGAAGACCTCCCTGTTATATCAGTTACAAGGTCCCTTGTGGCACAAGTGGTTTGCAATCAGCTACCAACTTAAAGGTTGGCAGTTTGAACCCTCCCAGGAACACCACAGAAGAAAGACCTGGCAATCTGCTTCCATAAAAATTACAGCCAAGAAAACTCTATGGAACAGTTCTACTCTGTAATACATGGGGTTGCCATGAGTCGGAATGGACCTGATGGCGATGGGTTTGGGTTTGACTTTTTTTTTTTTTCTTCCTGGCTATATCAGTTGGGACAGGCTTGATTTTGCTGCAGAACAACCCCCAATGGCAGTGACTTAAGGCACAGAGGCTTATTTCTCATTGGTGTTCCATGTCTATCACGGTCAGCAGGGAGTTCTACGCAGTATCATTCCCACTCGGGAACAATGTCTGTTACCTGCAGGATGAAGGAGACCTAGAATCACTCAGTGGCTTTTACAGGCCTCAGCCAGAAAAGTTACGCCCATCTCCTCCACTCACATCTCACCGACCAGAGCATGTGACAACTGTGCCTAATCTCAAAGGAGGAAACGTGACCTTCCCCGTGCCCAGGAACAGAAGGAGAAAAGACACAGTGAGGAGGAGGGCTGTCCCCCACACTGCCGTTCCTCAAGCATGCCAGCCCTGCTCCCACCTTGGGGCCTCTGCCCTGGCTGTTCCCTCTGCCTGGAACGCCCTTCCCCAAATACGTCACCTTGTTTATGTCTTTGCTCAAATGCTACCTTCGTAATCAGGCTGACCCTGACCACCCCATTTAAAATGTCAGAAGCTTTCTCTGATCAAGATTGCTAATCTCCCTTACCTTTATTTTATTTTTCCCCAGTTCTAACAGACTATGTATAATTGACTTATTTATTTTGTGTATTAGTTATTCTTTGTCTCCACCAGCTAGAGTGAAAGCTCCTTGAGGGCAAGGACATGTGTCTATTTTTGTCGCTAATGTAAGCCCAGCTTCTGGAACAGTGTTTCTGGCACCCAGTAGGCACTCGATAATTTTGCCGTGTGAATGAATGAACAGATGGATGGATGGATAGATGGATGGGTGGATGGATGGATGGGCAGAAGGACAGACAGACGGACAGGTGGATGGATGGATGTCCTTGGGCTCCTCCCGCTTCCACAGCTTCCACAACCCACTCACCACCACATCTTGTTGTTCCCACCTTCTTAAAAACTTTCAAGTCTGCACCTTAGTCACCATCCCCAAAGCCACCGCCTTTCCCCAAGCCCTCATTGTTTCTCACCTGGGTTATCATAACAACATCCTTACTATCCCCCACCTCCAGCCTCCCCGCTCCAATCCAGCTATACCAAGAGGCAGGACAAGTGATTTGGCTATGGGTTCAGGAACCAGGCTGACTGGGTTCTTTCTCTGGCTCCGCCACTTCCCAGCTGTCTGACTTTCGTTTCTTAACCTCTCTGGGCTCCATTTCCTCATTTGAAAAATGGAGTGATGATAATAGCAACCTCCCTCATGGGGTTTGAAGTCCTTGAGGGTTTAAATGAGACGATGCATGCAAAGCACATTGTAAATGCAGGTTATTGCTTCGCAAGTTGCCAGGTCTCATCAGCAGACAAATCAGACCAGGCCATTCCCCTGCTGAAAGCTGTCCTTTAGCTCCCAGTAGCTCTCAGCTTCTCTCTGAGTCTGGGGCTCTCCGGAGCTGGTCTCCATCTCACTTGCCCCGAACTGTCCCTTCATTGCAGTCCCACTGAACTCCCCAGGGTCTTCCGGACATGTCATGCTGCTTCCTGGCCCAGCCTGGGTGCAAGCCCCTTTCTCTACCCTTCACTGACCTGCACTTGCTTTCTGACTTAACAAAAACCCCAGAGCATTTCCCACACTCATATGTAGAAAGCTTCCACATTCCTTTTGACAGCTGCGTAGTATTCCAGCTTGGGGACTTACAGTCTCTTGAGCCAGGCCCATGCCGATGAGTACTTAGGGTATTTCCTCCTTCTGCGATCACAACTGCTGTGAATAATCTCACACATGTGTCATATGCCAGCAAGTATCTCTGTAGGGCAAATTCCGAGACAAGGGACTGCTGGGTCAAAAGGTAAACGCGTTTGTAATTTTGTTATTGTCCTCCATAGGAGTTATGCCATTTTTTACCCCCAGGGGCCAAGTGTGAAGTACCTGCTTCCCACTCCCTCCCCAACCCAGATGCTCCCCAACACAGGCAGGCTCTGGACCAGGGGCTGGGTCACTGCATTCACACCACCCCTCTGTACCACACTGCCTCTCTCCAGAGTAGGGCCGGAGCTATGGTGGGACCCCGGGCCAGCACTACTTCCTGCTTGGCCAGGGTTGGAGTTAGCCAGGGAGGGGAAGCCAGCCCCTAGACTTTTGTAGGACACTTTGAGCCTCCAGGCAGGTTGAGGGGGGATGTGGATTCTTGCCCACTGCCTCTGGCTCCCCGTTAGCACACACAGTACTCCCCACCTTGGCACACACAGATAGAGGAGGGGATAGAGGTGGGAGCAACCCCAGGTGCCAGAGAGCAGGGCTGCAGGACATGTTCCCTGCTGAGCTTTGGCGGCCAGGGCCCTGGAAGAAGGAATGGCAGAATTAGAAACACTTGGTGGAGGCCAGTCCAGAAGTTAGCCCCAGGCCAACCAGTACTCCCTGTGTGGACTGGTCAGGTCAC
This sequence comes from Loxodonta africana, assembly GCF_030014295.1. Classification (NCBI taxonomy): domain Eukaryota; kingdom Metazoa; phylum Chordata; class Mammalia; order Proboscidea; family Elephantidae; genus Loxodonta; species Loxodonta africana. The sequence goes on along the minus strand of NC_087354.1, from coordinate 41,549,867 downwards.
TGCTCAGATGGCTCAGGTGGCCAGCCTCCACTGGCCCATACAGAGGCAGGACTGAATCAGCAGCCATCTGACTTGGAGGTGCGGGCTGTGGAATTGGGGTACCTCAGGGCCCATGCCGCAGAGACAGAGAACAGATTCTGGGGGCTCCCAGCTCCCAGCACACCCCCTGGCTTCAGGGAGAGTCCCTGCTCCCTGGTCTAGCCCTCAGGGTCGTTCCTAAGCCACCAGCACCTCCCTGCCCTGCTCCCACACATTCACTTATGCTCTAGTCTGTCATGTGGAAATACTTCCAGTTCCCCAAACAGGTCATTCCGTTCCCTTCCTCCGTGCCTTGACAGCGCAATTTTCCTCCCCCTCCTTCCATGTCCAGACAACTCCTACTTTCCCACAAGGACAGAACTCAGGGATCCTTTTGACTAGCTGTCCCTGACCCCAAGGTAGTTTTCCATGCCCTCCTCCAGTCCCCCTGTGCCACCCACCTGGGTTCACTGTCCGTCCCCTGACCCCATGGCTCGGACCCCACATCTTGTCCAAAGGCACAGACGACACCACTCCTGACATCCGGCACAGGCCTACTTGGGGCAGCAGAGCCATCCCAGGGGGAGTTTTTTAATCATGATCAGCCCATGATGTTGCCAAAATCCCCACCCCACAATGCCGGGAGTTTCAGGGCAGCCCCAAGGGAAAGCTGGTCCCTGTGAGGCCCTTTGCTAAAGACCCAGAAATTGCCCTCGAGGCCCCACGACAGCGAAGGGATGGGGAAGTGAGGCTTTCAGGAGGTTGGGGTGGTGGAGGCGTTTCAACTACATGGTCTTCTGGACTTCCCCACCACTTGTGTTCCTTCAGGGCAGCCTCTGGGACGAGCCCTAGGGGCTGCCAGGGACCACAATCAGCCTGAGCTAGGCTGAGCCCCAAGATGAGGAAATGAGGAGGAGCCAAGGGGCCAGAAGGCAGGGAGGTGGGCTTGAGAGACACAGGGCTCCGTCCCAGCTCCCAGAGCTGGCTACTGAACCCCTCTGGAAGGAAGCTCCTGGGGAAGTGTGGGGGAAGGCTGGGAGAGTTGAACTGGAGAACTGATTTACTCCCCAGCAGCCTGGATCTCTGCCAGTGCCTAGAGCCCCTGAAGGATCCACTCCAACCCTGGAGAGACCCCAGAAAGCAAAAGACTACCCGCAGGGCCACAAATGCCCTCGACCAACCCAAGCATGGCCCAGGGCCTTGAATTGAGACCACGTTTGGTAAATTCAGGTTGTGGGTCTGAGCCCATGTTGCCATGGTAACATGGTGTGGAAAGTGTTCCTCCAGGCTCAGGAACCAGCCACCTGGGTGCAAGCCCACCCACCTGGGGGCCCGGGTCAGGCCGATCCCCCTGCTGCCAACTCCCCATCATTACTGCCTTTTCCGGTGCTCTGACCACAGTGGTGGAGAGGACTGGGGTTCCATTACGTCTGCCCCCACACAACCACAACATCTGGTATGGCCAGAGGCTTACCCTAGGGCCCTGTGAGTCACTGGGAGCAGATAAGCAAAGGATGAGTACATTTAAACCTAGTACCATAAAGTCTGAACCCACTGAAGGAACAAACATTCCACTCACTTTGGGGGTCAGTCACTACCCACTTGGAGGCTCCCAGCTCTCATACATGAAAGCAGGTGAGGCCATCATGGTGGTTAACCAGCCAGGCTCTGCCCTAGCTCACCCATACCTGCCTAGGATGGACCGGCCTAGGCTTGTAGGCCTCCAGAGTTCTCTCCCACACAGTGTACTTAGCCAGGCAGGAAGGCGGGCTGAGAAACTTGGCCCACTGACGAGTCAGCTACCCCCTACTCCCCAGTGGTCTAGATGGGCTTGGCTGGGAGTCTACCCACCATCACCCCAACCCACCCCAACTCATCTCAGGGGACAAGCGAGGCAGAAATGAAACTGGGCAGGAGGAGAAACCGGTCATATCAGGACCCAGGGTCCTCTGTCTCGCACCCCTGGCCCCTACACATTGCCCAGGGCCCCTTCCCTCAGCCTGGGAAAATCTTTGAAGCTTGACTTCCTCCCACCTGGGCCCTTTCACCTCTTGCCATCTCCCCTGCCCCGCCCCCACCTTCATGCTGCACCCAGGCCTCACTCCATCAGAGGCCAAAGGACCCCAGGCTGGTCCTGCCTCTCTCACTGCCTTCTAGGGGGGCCTTTGTCAAGTCATTCCCCACTCTGAGCTTCAATTTCCTCATCTGGCTTGGGCTGCCGGCCTATGATCTGAAGATGAGGCCTTGGCACAAAGGAATACGCTCTAGTGGGTGGATTTCACTAGAAAAGGGGCTTCTCAGATGATAACACTGAGGCACTTGGCATACTGACCACCACCCGTCTGCAGGTACACGGGTGCTGGGAAGGGGATAGTAACAGCCAGGAGCTTCCCAAGGCATAAATATTGCCTCCTCTGAAGTCTGCCTGCTTGTCCTATGCCATTAAGGACCCCTGACACTCCGTCTATTTCTTCACTTCACTCATCACCAGCACCCACTCTTCTACATACATGTCCTCTTGGCTATGTGAGAGAAGCTTGGGTCTCTGTCAACCTGCACCCTTGCCCCAAGCACAGACCTGACACCAAGTAGGTGCTCAACAAAATATGTGTTGAAAGAACACAGGCACGGAAAATAACAAGTGTTGGTGAGGATGTGGAGAAACAGGACCCCTCGCGCATTGCTGGTGGGAATGGAAAATGGTACAGCTGCTGTGGACAACAGTTTGGTAGCTTCTCGGTTAGCTAAAACATAGAGTTACCATGCCACCCAGCAATTCCACTCCTAGGTATATACCCCAAAGAACTGAGAACAGATCGCCAAGAAAGCTTGTGCACCAATGTACACGGCAGCGTTATTCACAATAGCCCAAAAGTGGAAACAACCCAAATATCCATCAATTGAGGAGTGAATAAACAAAAAGTGCTTATACATACAATGGAATATCAACAATCGAAAGATGTGAAGTACTAACACCTGCTGCAGGTGGATGAACCTCACGCTAAGTCAAAGAAGACGGACACAAAAGGTCATATATTGTATGATTCCATGTGTATGAAATGTCCAGAACAGACAAATCCACAGAGAAAGTAGATTACTGGTTGCCTAGGGCTGGGGGTGCAGGATTATGAGGAGTGACTCCTAACAGGTACAGGATTTCCTTTCTGGGGCAATGGAAACGTTCTGGAATTAGATAGAGGTGATGGTTGCACAACACTATAAAAATACTAAAAACCATTGAGTTGTCCACTTTCCAACCGTGTATCATATGTACATTTTATGTAAATAAGAGAGACCAGTTTGGAAGGCCAAACCTGTCTGGTTGATTTGCCTGTTTTTCTATTTGTATCTCTCTGTAAACACTCTCTCACGGGAGCCATTCTTTCTCCTAGGAGGCCTCCACCCCTGCGCCCTCAGCCTTAGAGGAATGGGTGGGAGGGAAGAGGCCCCAGGGAGACCCAATGGGCCTTGCAGTGGGGTGGCTCCTCCTCTGTGTTCCCAGCTTCAGGGCAGGCGCCCATGTGACAAGGGGACTTCAGGTCTGGCTGTGGTCCTGGGTCCAGCACAGGCCCTGTCCCCTCCCTCAGTTTCCCTGTCTGCCTCACAGGGTCTCTCTGAGGTGTGGCTGAGCCTGAGGGCCGGTGCACTCTCTAAAGGACCCTACTTTGGCCATGTATTCCAGCAGAGTGTGGGCCAGAGGTTGGGAAGCTCTTCCTTTGGTCTGACTGTGGTATTCCACTTGGAGACAGCAGCAGGCAGAGGTTTCCACTGAGTCAACCTGATTCAGCCTTACTCAGCTTCGGGCACCCACGGGGTCCCATGCCCTTCTCACCCCCAGATGTTCCCTTTATGGTGCCGGGGCAGGATGTGGGCTCCCTCTCGTCCCCGCAGCAGCTTGTTCTCCACAGAGCTAGTTTCGGTGGGAGCAAGTGAAAGTGGCCAAGGAAAGGTTGGTCTCACCCCACCCCCTGTGGGCTCCCGAGCCAGAGCAGAGAGGCCCAGCCCCGACCCAGCCTATGTATAACAGACGGACAAGTGTGACCACTGAAACGTTGAGGCTTGGAACAGGCGATTGCAAGGTACTCTCTTTTTCTGATGGCCGAATAACATCAGATCTGGAATGGACAGTGTGTGAGAAGTCCAGGTCCCCTGGGGCTGCCTCTGCCCCAGGCCAGACTTTTTCCATTTGCCAGGCCGGCCCACTTACCTGTTCACCTCTGTGTACACCCGCTGGGTTAACCATGAGCCCACCAAAGAAGGGGCGCTTCAGAAATTACTACGGAAAGAAGAAATGAGATCAGCTGAAACAACCTAAAACCCCAGTTTCTTGAGGACAGATCCTTTTACTGCGAAGTTTTGGTGAGCTACTTACCCTCTCTGTGCCTCTCTACAAAGCAGAGGGAATAATAGCACCCTGGTGTCCCTGGGTGGTGCAACCAGTTAATGTGCTCAGCTGCTAACCAAAAGTTTGAAGGTTCAAATCCATCCATAGGGGCCTTGGAGGAAAAGCTTGGAGATGGACTTCTGAAAAATCAGCCACCGAAAAGCCGATGGCGCACAGTTCTACCCTGACACACACGGGGTCGCCATGAGTGGGAATCAAGCCGATGTGACAGCAACTTGTTTAATATCATCATAGAGTTGGTGAGAGAATTAAGAATTCATGTAAAACGTTTAGCACTGCCCTGGACCCATGGTAAATGGTCAGTAAGCGTCCCCACTGTTCCTAGTAGTAGCGTCCTCAGATTCTTGCCTACGGAAGCTGAGCCCGTCAGGGCACAAAGCGGGAGAGATAAGTGGCAACTGTATCAGAAAGATGGCAAATTCTGGCCCCCTGATGGGTGGCCGCCAGTCCCTGGAACATGCCAGTGGGGGCTTGAGGTCCTGCCTCAGCAGTGAAAGGTGCCCACTTACTGGGCTCAGAGCAGGGAGCAGGCCCTTGTGCTGAGGGTGGGTAGATGGAAGCAGGGCAGGTCGTTGGTGACTCCCAGGCTTCCTGTCTCCCTCCTCGACCCAGGCCTGTGGGCTCACTTAGACCTTTGGAGACTGGGAAAGCTAGACATTCCAGGAAAGCCCCGGCCTGCCCAGGAAACCCAAGCACCTGGCGGGACCTCGTCTGGCCCATTGTCCTGAAAGAACTAAAACAGTAACCTTTGTCACGTAAACTTCCCCACCCCGGGACATTCAGCTCCCAGCTTTCTGTGGACTGGGTAGGGCACGCATACAGTCAGGCTTCCTCCCCAAAGCCACCTCACCCTTGGCCTTCCTGCTGTCCTCTCATCCTCTGGTCCCCTGCCCCCAGCTCCCGGGTGGGTCATGGAACATCTCAGCAGGACCACAGGGAAAGGGCATCAAAGGGGGCAGGGACCAGAGCATTATTAACCCCACATCTTCCTCTTCCATACACACACACACACACACACACACACACTCAAACACACACAGTCACACACACTCACATACTCACACACAGTCACAGTCACACACACACACTCTCAAACACACTGTCACACACACAGTTACAGTCTCATACACTCACACAGTCACACACGCACACAGTCACACATATTCACAGTCTGTCGCATGCATACACACATTGTCACACACTCATACAGACACTCACATACTCACACATTCTCAGACACACTCACATACACAGTCACAAATACGCTGACACCCACATTCACAGTCACACACACTCACATGTACACAGGCACGTGCATGCACGTACACACACACACTTTGTTGGCAGGCAATACTGGGTCCAGCCAAAGATGAAAGGAAAACAAATCTTGCTAACATTCTGTTGGGTGTGGGTTAATAGGCACTCTTGTACACTGTTATTTAAGAGTGTAAATTGACATAATTTGGAAATATTTATCAAAATTAAAAATGCACCTACCCTTTGACCTAGCAATCCCACTTCTAGGAGTTTAACCTACAGAAACTCACACATAAGCAAATACTTACATATGTAGATATTAAATGAAGAAATGTATATCCAGCCAAACTTTCATTTAAGTCTGAAGGCAATAAACAGACATCTTGGAACATAAACTCAGAAAACCTAGCAAATGTCTTTCCCATGAGTTTTTCTTAAAGAAATAACTAGAGAACAATGAATCATGGCAAAGGACTGGACGTGAGCGATAAGTCCGTTTAATCCAGAACAAGCATTAGAACAACCCTTTGAAGGCGAACATTATGAACAATGTAGAAATAAGATAACTAACAGAAGGCAAAGGAAAGCAGGAGAGAAGGTGGGTGATATTGAAAATACACTGATTTCCTCATTTTTTTAGCCAAGTTGAAAAGGTATCATTTAAACTCTTTAATCAAGTACTAAAGACTATTTAAAGATATAAATGTGATCATCAAAAACAAAAAAAAATTACCGGACCCAGTGACTCCCATTCAATCCCCCAGGTACTAGTGGGAGACGCAGGCTAGTTCTTCACACTCCTGGCTGCCAGGGACAGGGTAGCAAGGACAGTGTGGAAATTAGGATGGTTTTGCCCCGAGCCTGTGGACACACAAAGAGAGAGCTTCACACTCCCTGCACCTTCCTTTGTGTACTTGCACAGGACCCAAGTAAGGGGGATTCTGGGAGTGGAGGCACAGGTGCACAGATGTGCACGTCTGCATGTGTGTACAGGTGAGCAGGTAATGTGCGTAGTCTCGCGTGCTCCGTGTATGTGTATGCATGCTTGTTTCAAGCAAGTGAATACAAGAGAACAAGTCAGAGAGAGAATCGGGAGGGACATGCAGAAACAAAGAGAACAGAGGAAGGGAGGCCAACAGAGAAAGACAATAAGACCGAGACAGAGAGAATGACAGAGAAACACAAAGGTAGAGAGCCCCACAATCTCATCTTTCCTGAGACTGGCTACCAGAGCAAAGGGCTCTCCTTTCATTTCATTGATGCTGTGTCTGTGATTGTAATGGGTCTCCAGAGGAGGGAAGTAGGCAGCAGGTGGAGTTCAGGAAGGGTTATATCAGGGCTAGGATGCCAGTAGACCCCACATCTCCTCGCTCACAGGACCAGTCTGGGCCCTCTGTAAGGACTACAGGTCCCTCAGCTAAGAAATGGGTCTAGGATCACAAGGATGCTATCTGGGGTGCAGAGGAGCTCCAAGTGACTCTGAGCTCTTTAAGTGGCTGGGGAAAAGCAGGGTGATACCTCGGACAGGCCGCAGAGCCATGGACAAATGTACTGAGACTATAAGACACCTCATGGGTGGCCGATGTACAAACGAGGAGGGCTCACATCTGCTGGGAAATGGGGGGGTGGTGGGTGGAGGTGAGGAAACCTCAAGAGTCTAAAACCTTCCCCAACATCCTCACATTGGCTAAGGTGCATGTAGATTACACCCACCCCTGCTTCATTTGGGGAAGGCATTGCGTATGCATGGGGAGAGGCAGGCTTCTGACGGGCCAGGTAGCTCTGGGTAAGAAGCTGCCTCTCCCTGCCCTTATCCCTCCATCTGTCTAATGGGAAACAGTAATGCCCACCCTAGCGCTCTGCCTCCAAGGGCTGTGGTGATGCTACAAAGAGATGTAGGGGGAAAGAAGAGGTTTTGGTAGTAGGATTCCCAGAGTGGGTTGTGGAAAAGACCTCCCCATGAGCTAAGCGTGTTTCACTTGGCTTCTCGCAAAGTCACCCCCAGGAGAGGAAGGTGACGGAGACTTCCTCTCTCCCCCACTTCCTGCCGCCAAGACCCTGTTCAGCTCAAGGTTTGAAAACCGCCATGGGCTAACAGTGTCACCTGCCTACTCATTCTTGCTTCCAGGAAGTCCTTCTGCAGGGTGGGCCCCAAGCCCCACTCTTCAGACCCAGACAAAAAAACATCCCCAACAGTGACTGATATGGAGTTTCCCTCACGTACCATGCTGCCTCAAGTACTTGCCTTGTTTGGCCTCAGTTTTCTCCTTTGTAGACTGAGCAGTCAGGAACCCTAGAAACTCAGAACTGGAAGGTACTAGGACTTCCCACAAATACTAGATGTGGAAGCCCCAAAACGGAAGGCAAGGGGAAGGAGGGCCCTGGCACCTGAGTGCTCCTCCTGGGCTCTGCATGAGGTAGGAACAGAATGGCCAGAGCCCCACTACAGCTGCCCTTGAGGCAGGGCAGGACAGAGCCGCCAATCTATTCTGGAGGCTCCGTGGATGGGGGCAGGAGCTGGCAGACCCACCCCACTGCCTGCCTGGTACCTGCCACACCACTCCGTCCTGTGCAACCAGCCCCCGAAACGACTCACCTCTTTCTCCACGGGCTGCAGACTCTAACTACTTAGCTTTTGCATGTGCTGGCTCCTCAGCCTGCAGCGCCTTCACCCTGCTCCTCTGTCTAGCTAATGTCCCCTCAAGAACTGCCCCACAAAGCAGACTGGGCCCTGGCCCCTGGCCCTCCAAGCCCTGTGCTCTCTCTACTATGTCCAGTCTGCTTTGTGGGGGCAGAGCAGTAGGCAGGCACTCAGTGGGCCTGACAGCAGTGAGCACGGAGCTCAGGGCCCCAGGAGCCAGGATGGGACCGAGGACCAGGAGATGAGAGGCTGGCGGTTGGGGTAAACAGTGCAGACAGTCTAGGTGGCAGGACCTAGCTTGGCTCGGGCTGCTGTGGGGGAGGCTGGAACTGCAGACTATTTTTAGGCTCCTGCCAGGTTTGAGAGACAAGGATGCTCCGGGCTACAGCCCTTGCACGCTGGGGAAAGACTCCACGGCCCCGTTCCACTCCTGTACCTCCTTGCTTCCCCATCACCTCACCCCCAGCTCAAAGTCTCCTGAGTTTCCTCCTTTGTCCCCAGGCACCAGGGGCTGGGCTGAGGCAGGAGTACCCCAGCATCCCAGACATGCAAATGCCCCTGGGAGAGGTGATTTCCCTATCATTTGCATGTTGCCCTTCTTCCTGATTAGAAGGAATTAGTTGTCCCCTCTCAGAGGACCCTCAGCAGGGCAGTGTGTTCATGTGTGTCTACCTCCAGCTGCACCTCTAGGGTTCAGGAGAGCCTGGAGAAGGTCATACAAGCTCTAAACTCAGCACAAATGAGATGTGGGGTGCCATGGTGGAGCTACTACTTAGGTCTCAAACAGTAAATATGTTCAACTGATCAATCGGTGGTGGTTCCCTGGGGGCAATGTTGATGGCATGCATTCAGTTCATTCATTCCACAAATAATTTGTTGAGTACCTACTATGTGACGTAAACAAAACAGACGAAAGCCCCTGCCCTCACGGAGCTGATACTCTATAACAGCACTGCCCACCAGAAATGTAGTGCAAGCCTCACATACAATTTTTAATTGTCAGGCCGCCACATTAAATTAAATAGCAAAAGAAACAAATGAAATTAGTTTTATAATATATTTTTATTTAACCCCATATAGTCAACGTATTATCATTTCAATGTCTAATCAATATAAAAATACATTAATAAAGGGTTTTGGAAACAGATAGTGGTGACGGTTGTACAACGTTATGAATGTCATCAAAGCCACTGAGTTGTACACTTAAAAAGTGGTTAAAATGGCTATTTTTATGTTACATATAATTTACCACAATCAAAAATGAAAAAAATATATTAGCAAGAGATATCATATGAAGTCTTGGAAATCCAGTACGTCTTTTATATTTATATTTACACCACATCTCAATTCAGATGAGCCACATTGCAAATGATCAGTGGCTGTTGGACAGTGCGGTTCTAGAGGAAATCGCTCATGTGAGCTCAGGAGAAAGGAATGCCATAACTGATTAGTAATGTCTGTTACAGACATGGGCTTGTGCTAGGTCAAGTTGCAGGCTGTGTATATGCTCACTGCTATAAATAGAATTGTGTCCCCCCAAAATATGTGTTGGAATCCTAACCACTATACCTGTAGATGCAATCCTGTTTGGGAATAAGGGCCTTCTTTGTTATGGTAATGAGGTCATATCACTCTAGGGTGGGTCCTAAACCTAATCACTTCTGAGTTACAAGGAACAGCATAGACACAGAGACAAGCCAACACAAATGGGGGAAGATGGATGCCACATGAGAATCGCAAAGGAAGTGGGGCTGCAAACACCGAATGAGACAAGGATCTTCCCCCAGAGCCAACAGAGAGCCTTCCCTTGAATTCAGACTTCAAACCCTCTGAATCGTAAGAAAATAAATTTCTGTTCTTTAAAGCCACCCGCCTGTGGTATTTGTATTACAGAGGCATTAGGGAACTAAGACACCCATCATGATATAGCTCCAACCCCAGGCATGTTTACCTCTGCCTAAGCCGTTCTGAACCTGGTTGCTCAGTGTATAAGAACTCGGCCACTAACCAAAATGTCAGCAGTTCAAATCCACCAGCTGCTCCTTGAAAACCCTATGGGGGCAGTTCTCCTCTGTCCTATACTGTTGCTGTGAGTTGAAATCGACTCGATGGCAATGGGTTTGGTTTCAGTTTTGGTAAGCCCTTCTGAGTCTCTTCACTTTGCTCAACCTGACGAAACTATCAGAGTTCTAGGGCCTTGACCTGGCCTGGATCCATTAGTTCTGGGGTGGGATACCATCCTACAGAAAGGCACCCAGCATGCCTCCTGGTTGTGGTCCTATGCTCTTTCCCCTGGCACAGGCTGGCTGGTGGCCACTGGTGACCCTGAAGAAGTGGTTTTTGTTTTTTCCCAAGGCTTCTTCCTCCCAGGGCTACCCAATACCAACAACATAAAAGTGTTTCCTGGGCCTGATTTAGTCTTCCTAGCCCCACTCCACCGCCCATGTCCAGGCCAGCTAACCCTCAGGCTTTACCACGGACGTCCTGGCTGGCACCCCAGCTGGGACGCCTAGCCCAGACTCTCCATTTGATTTTTCAGACAATGAGCAGCCAAAACTGGGCCATAGAGGCAGCTGCAAATGCCTGGAGATGGGATGAGGAGTGCTTGAGTTTAGGCAGGCAGGGATTATGTGTGAGAAAAACTTGATCTCAGGGCCTCATCCTTGTCATCATCATCTATCCACCCCTGCTCAAAATCCTTCAATGGCTCCCTATTACCTTCAGGATAAAGACCTAGGGCCTTAGCTCCCAGAATCTGACACTGATAAAGTCTTCCAATCTCATCTTGGAATACTCTTCCCTCTTTTCTTTCATTTTAATTTTTAAATTTTTATTGTGCTTTAATTGAAAGTTTATAAATCTAGTCAGTGTCTCATACAAAAATTTATATACACCTTGCTATATACTCTTAGTTGCTCGCCCCCTAATGAGACAGCACACTCCTCTCCACCCTGTATTCCCATGTCCATTCAGCCAGCTTCTGTCCCCCTCTGCCTTCTCATCTCCCTTCCAGATAGGAGCTGCGCACGTAGTCTCAAGTGTCTCCTTGAGCCAAGAAGCTCAAGAGCCAGTATCATTTTCTGTCTTAGAGTCCAGTCCAATCCGTGTCTGAAGAGTTGGCTTCAGGAATGGTTCCAGTCTTGGGCTAACAGAAGGTCTGGAGACTATGACCTCTGGGGTCCTTCTACTCTCAGTCAGACCATTAAGTCTGGTCTTTTTAAGAGAATTTGGGGTCTGCATCCCACTGCTCTCCTGCTCCATCAGGGATTCTCTGTTGTGTTCCCTGTCAGGTCAGTCATCGGTTGTAGCCAGGCACCATCTAGTTCTTCTGGTCTCAGGCTGATGTAGTCTCCGGCTTATGTGACCCTTTCTGTCTCTTGGGCTCATAATTACCTTGTGTCCTTGGTGTTCTTCATTCTCCTTTGGTCCAGGTGGGCTGAGACCAATTGATGCATCTTAGATGGCTGCTTGCTAGCGTTTAAGACCCCAGCCGCCACTCTCCAAAGTGGGAATCAGAATGTTTTCTTAATAGATTTTATTATGCCGATTGACTTAGATGTCCCCTGAAACCATGGTTCCCAAACCCCGACCCTGCTATGCTGGCCTTCGAAGCATTCAGTTTATTCAGGAAACTGCTTTGCTTTTGGTTTAGTCCAGTTGTGCTGACCTCTCCTGTACTGTGTGTTGTCTTTCCCTTCACCTAAAATAGTTCTTATCTACTATCTCATTAGTGTATACGCCTTTCCCTCCCTCCCTCTCCACTCTCATAACCATCAAAGAATATTTTCTTCTCTGTTTAAACTCTTTCTTGAGTTCTTATAATAGTGGTCTCATACAATATTTGTCCTTTTGCAACTGACTAATTTCACTCAGCATAATGCCTTCCAGATTCCTCCATGTTACGAAATGTTTCATGGATTCATCATTGTTCTTTATCGATGCATAGTATTCCATTGTGTGAATATACCATAATTTATTTATCCATTCATCCATTGGTGGGCACCTTGGTTGCTTCCATCTTTTTGTTTTGTAAACAGTGCTGCAGTGAACATGGGTGTGCATATATCTGTTCATGTAAAGGCTCTTATTCCTCTAGGATATATTCCAAGGAATTGGATTGCTGGATCATATGGTGGCTCTAGTTCTAGCTTTTAAGGAAGTGCCAAATTGATTTCCAAAGTGGTTGTACCATTGTCACCTTCCTGCCAGCAGTGTAGAAGTGTTCCAGTCTCTCCACAATCTCTCCAACATTCCCCTCTTTCTTCTTGATTGTTCATTTCAACAAGAATGTGTTGCACACCTACTATGCACCTGCTGTTCTAGGTGCTGGAGATACAGCTTGGGAGAACTCCTGCCTTCATGGAGCCCACATTACTCCAGCCATACCTGTAACAGCTCAGGGCTCTCTAATACCCCAGATCTTTGCATATACTGATCCCTCTTCCATTCTTCAGTCACCTGGGGGACTTTTACTCATCCTCTAAAGCCCCACTTAAAGCCTCCCTGACTCCTCACCGTTGGGTTAGGTATCCCCTCTGAGCTCCCACCTTCACCTAGGATCATCCCATGCTTAGTTATCATCCAGCCCCACATCTGCCTCCCTACCAGGCTCATGTGTCACCAGGGCAGGGGCTGTGCCTTCCCTCCCTGGGACCCCAGCATCTGCCCAGGGCCTGACTCTTTATGCTCTCTCTCTGAGGTTCCATCTGCCCCTGCAGCTCGGAGCTGAGTGGGATGAGGCATCAGGCATGAGGGGTCCAGGGCCTCTTTGGAGAATTCAAGGGCATTCTGAAGCCTCTGCCTGGGTGCACATACCACAAGAGGGAACCACAGGGGCCAAGGTGTAAAGTGGCTCCAGCAAAGGCAGGTGGAGGAGAACAGAGAGCTGGGGGTAGAGAAGACAGGGCATGCGGCCCATGAATGCTGGATCAGGACGGGCCTGGGTTGCAGGAGGTGGGGAGCTGTTAAAGGGTTTTATGTTCAAAGACACAAGAAGGCATCAGTCTTCATCCAGGTGAGCAGATGGCAGGAGATGGACAGGAGATCAAGCACAGGGTCAAGGCTTAGTGACCTTTAGATTTATGAAGAGGGGAGCATAAGGGAGAGCTCCAGTTCCCTGCTGGGCTTCCAGGAAAGCTGATCTTTGCCTCTCCTTCCCCCTGTGCTCCTCCTCCTCCTCCTATTGAGGATGCACAAGACAGAGGGCAGCGCAGGAGCCTGGCTACTGCTCCCAGCCTGGCCTCAAGGTTGATGCCATGGTGATCAGGTGGATATCTGTACATCAGACCCTCCCCCTCCTGGCCCAGCCTAACGGTTCTGCCCATGGGGGGAAACAGGGCAGGAGCCCTGAGCCCGACTACCCCTCCCAGCTGCCTCATTTACATGGGATTTACATGGGCTCATCTCATGCCTCAATGCCCACGGCTTCCCTCCACCCAGGCATGTCTTCAGTCCCTCAAACCGCCTCACTTGGGCCCAGCAGGGCACCAAGAACATCCCCACAGGAAAGAGAGCAGCCACCAAGGTCCAGAGGGACAAGGGCCTCACTAGAGATCATCTAGTGATCAAGGCGGGGCCAGGGCTTGAGCCACAGTCTCTCTACCAGCTGCTCCACTCCTTTCTGGCCAGAGACACCTGTGCTGATGTTGCTTGGTTGGGAGTGGGGGGAAAATGGACAGACTGAGTCCAGACATAGACTGCATGTCCTCCAAGGCAAAGCAGATCCATCTCAGAACCCAGAACAATGTGCAAGAGGGGACCCACAGGATTCCTGGCCAGCCCTTCCTCTTACACATGAGGAGAGTGAGGCTCACAGAAAGCCAGGGTCGGTGAGGGGCTCAGGATCACAAAGGGCGATGTGGCACCAAGTCTCCGTCCACAGCCCCGGGATCTTCTAGGTCCTCAAAACTCTCAAAGACACCTGGCCCAGAGCGCCTGCTGCTACTTTGGTCACCCTGGGAAGCTGGGTGTGAGAAGGAGAAAGAACCGGGGAGAACCCTCAGCCCAAGGCTGTCCCAGATGTGCACTGCAGACTGCAGGGGCAAGGGAGTGCCTTGGGTGATGGAGGGGGTGCCACTCCAGCCTTAACATGCCCTATGGGGGTCCACCAGACTCAACCAAAAGCTAAAATCTGACTCAGAGAGGGGAGCTGTCCCACGTCTATCACACAACCCCTCCAGCAACTCTGCTCAGGAAAATCTCCCAGCAAACCCCAAAAGGCCTGGGTTCCTGTCGAAACAGCAGGCAGAAGCAGGGTAGAAGAGGAAGAAAGGGGAAAGGAAGGGAGCAGACATCTGGGTTCCTCTCTGAACCCCTCCACTCTCCCCACCATTCATTCCAAAGCTACTGCCCTAGTCTTGCCCACCATCCCCGAGCAGCCTCCTAACGCCAAACTCCCCTCCCAGCCTCCTGCCCAGCCTCAAGTCCTGCCCCTTCTTGCAAGTCCTTCTGGATGCTAAAATCTATTTGCCTTATTTTGAAGGAAGCTCAGTTTCTAAACCACAAATCCCAACCAGTCTCTCCTCACTGCCCTGGAGGTTGAAAAGCCAAGCTCTAGGGTTAGGACACAAACTCTCCTGCCCTCTCACCCTCCTTACCTCCAGGCACACCCCCTCTGCAAGCAGCCTCCCACAGACAATTGCCCTACCCCTGGGCCTGGTAGGGAGTAAATACTCATTTCCTTGTCCCTACTCTAGGCTGCCTCCTATGTCCTCTGCCTCCAGTGCACACAGGCTTATCACCACACATATCCCATGGCGGGGGGGCGGGGGGCGGCGTCTTTGATCTGGAAGGCTGGGTCTGAGACTGCTTCTCACAAGTCTTGGCCAGACCTCCCAGGGGAAGTGCTGGGTGGTGGAGGGAAAGGCCTGTCCTGAGCTGTGAGAACAGAAGGTGAGGGGAAGCGCTGCCAGGGCTCCAGGCAACCATAGCTTGGGGATGGATCAGGAGCTGGGGCTTCAGACCTTGGTTCCTGCCTCTTACTAGCTGGGCACTTGCTCAGCTTCATTCCTAGCTGTAGCACCAAAAAGCCAAACCAAACCAGTTGCCATCGAGTCAATTCCGACCCATGGCGACCCGGTATGTGCAGAGCAGAACTGCACTTCATTGAGTTTGCAGCGGCTATGACCTTTCAGGGAAACCCTGGTGGTGTAGTGGTTAAGAGTTCGGCTGCTAACCAAACAGTCAGGAGTTCAAATCAACTCGGTGCTCTTTGGAAACCCTACGGGACAGTTCTACTCTGTCCTGTAGGGTCGCTATGAGTCGGAATCAACTCAACGGGAATGGGTTTGGTGGTTATAGGTGACCTTTCAGAAGCCGATCACCAGGCCTGTCTTTCCAGGCACCTCTGGGTTTGGTTCCAACCACCAACATTTGTGTCACCCAGGGCGGGGCTATAAAAAGGGAATGACAACCCCTGCTGGGCATGGCTATTGAAAGGACCTGTGAGAAAATGTTTGAAGTTTGCAGCAAGCAGAGGTGCTGAGTAATAAACGGGGCCCCCACCCTCACCCCCTGAGTTGGATGGCTTTGCAGGCAAGGAGCAGGCACAGGTAAATAAATAGCTTGTTTATTAGTAATATGTTACATTATTAAAGTGCATTGAGAAGAGATGCAGGGGCCGAAGCTGGAAGGCCACCGGCCCCAGGCCCTGCCCTGGCCGGCCAGACCCAGCCAGAGAGGGGCCCAGCTCTCTGCTGAAATCCATGGACAGGGCTGAGGGCCTGGAGAGATAGCCCCAGGCTGTCCCTATCGGAATTCACAGTTTAGCCTAAGTTATAACATGTCCTGAGCTGAAGGTGGGAGGCTAGGAGCATGGAAGCACAGCCCCTGGGGAAGGGGGCTGAGGGGAGGGGAGGGCACCCCCGCCCCCCAACCCCCAATGCCAAGGGCAGAGTCCTGGAACCTCCCCCTGAGGACCCGGCTCCTCCTTCTAAATGAACATGGTGAACTAGGGCTCAGTTTTCTCCTTCATTCTCCCCTGTCTCCCTCACCCAACCCCTCCCGTAACCACCCCCCATACCAGCAGTCAGTGTCTGTGGGACCTGGGGGGCTTGGACTGTTCCCCTCAGCCTGGGTTCCCTGGGCAGAGCCAGCTCATACCACTGTCCGTGAACCCATGCCCATCTCTGGCCTCTATCCCATCCCAGGGAGCCTCAGACTGGGCCCCTCCCAACCCTTCCCCCAGCCCCTCCCTCTCCCACCCTATCCCCGGCTCGTGGTTTTGGTATTTTCATACAGATGCAGTCGGAAGTAGCTATACAAGAAATAAGCCTAACATAAAAATAGAGCTTTTTCCGTCCTGTCCGGAAAGCAAACATCCTCCAATTAACATGCAAGGCGGCTGTCCAGGAGACCCAGGACTGGCTCCTACCGGTGCCTGTCCCCAGGGCTGGAGGCGGCAGCCCTAGGCCTTCAGGAACACCAGCCAGCCCCAGCCATGGGGGAGGAGGGAGAATTAGGGAGGCAATTTGGATACACAGAATCCAGAAGGACTCAGGCTTCAGCCTCAAGGTCCAGAGATAGGGTCCCAGACCCCCTTTCCAACCCTCAACTCCTGGTCCATGGGGTCTCAGACCCAGAGCATTGCTGCATTTGGTCAAGTCTTTGAAAAGTATTCTCCAGGGGACAAAGTCTCAGGTCATAGACGCCCCCGGCTTCACAGTCAGCGCCCCCACCACCCGCCCCACCTGGGGCCCAGCAGCCGCCTGCGGCTGGACATTTCCAGGCCTGGGGACCCCATCAGGGTATTCAGTCCCCCTGGAAGAAGGAAGGGCGAGGAGCCCCAGGCAACCAGCCCTGTGAATGAGACATTCCTAGTGCCCCGGGGGGCTTCGGAAGCCTGAGGCAAGCCTGGCCCAGGAGGCCCTAGTGGACCAGCAGACCGAGCGGGAGGGCAAGGACAGGCAGGACCTGCAGCCAAAGGGAGGCAGCCAGGGCTCGGGCATGGCCTAGCAGGTGCTCGGCTGTGGACCCGTCCTCAGGCAGCAGCTCCCAGTGCTGGGCCTCGTGGAGGTAGGAGCCCTCCTGGGCCTCGCAGCGGTAGTGGCCATACTGCTCGTCGGTGAGGTTCTCGATGAAGAGGATGCAGTTGGGGCTCTGGTGGCCAGGCTCACACCTCTGTGCCACGTTCTCCTTGTGACGCCACGAGTAGGTGGCGTGGTGGGACTCCATGGGGCAGCTCAGGTAGTAGCGCGAGTTCCGGGCCAGGGAAACCTTCTGCAGTGGAGCCCCATCTGGGGGGGGATGGGGGAAGGCAGCATGAGGAGGGTTCCCAGGGAAGGCTGTGTTCCCTTCCATGTGACTGGGTCTCCAGGGGCAAGGCTTCTAAATGAACGCGTTCGCCCTCACCCTGTCCCCTCCCAGAATCAGCCCCTACCCCAACAGGGCTCCCTGGGCAGGACTGGGACTGGACTCCCAGGGTAAGGCCACACCTCCCTCTAACTGGGCAATAGGGCCCCCAGGCAGGGCCAGAGCCAGTACCTGGCTTTGGGTTGGGACACTCTTTATGTGGCTCATCTGGATTAATGGACTGCAGCACGGACCTAGAACTGAAGGAGGCAGGTTGAGCAGACAGGAGGCTGCAGCCCTGGCCCCCTCTTCTTTCTTACCCTTCACCCCAGGAGTAGCACTGTTGTCCACCCAGAGGGGGGCTGGCCAGAATGGTCCACCACTGATGCCTCCTTCAGCCCATGGATACACTCTCATCCCCTTTCCCGTGTCTGCCTTCTCTCAGGGACAAGGGATCCAGCCGACGTACCCTGGGGCTCTGTAGATGGAGACACAGTGACCATGGTCCCAGACGCAGTAGGGGTCTCGGGCCATGAGGCAGCCATGGCAGCCCCCTTTGTAGACTTCACACAGGTCCAGGGGCACCTGGCTGACCCCTGACTCGGAGCTCACATACAGCTTCCGCTGGAAGAAAGCAGGACTTGGGGTCAGGCTGGGGCCCCCACACCCTACACAAAGTTTTAAGCCCAGGATACTTGGGAGGCCCTCAGGCCCAGAGGTTCCTCAAAGAACATGCAAATCCCATGCAAAGGAGCATTGTTCTCAGCTGGCCACTGTTGGGCAGCCCTTTGGGGTGGGGGTGGGGGTGGGGGTGGGAGTGGGGAGGCTCACCCGGTCAGCGTCCAGCGTCATGCCCTTGATGGCGACTGTGTGGCGGAAGGGCTGGATTTCCATGATGTTGGAGACAAAGCTGTGTTCCTGCTCCCCCGACTCCACAACCTTGTGGATGGTGCCCTTGTCTGTGGGTGATGGGCAGATGGTCAGTGGTGGGAGCCCACCAGAGAACTCAGACAGCCTTCCTGGAGGCTGAGCCAGTCCAGGAAAGACACGGGGATGGACCCAGATGCGGGTGGCATGCCTCTGGCTGGGAACTCTTCGCTCAGGCGAGGGTCACAAGACTGCGGCGGAGGGCGGGTGGTGGCTGGGGGAGGAAAGTGTGGCTGGGGAGGAACGTAGGAGCCCAGAGGCAGCCCAGGAAGTTTCCAAGGCTGGGCCAGAGAAGCCATCCCAGGAGGCGCAGGGCTTCCCTGAGAGGGCCTGAAGTCCACACGGGAAGCTGGATTGTGAAGAAGAGAACCAGGAGCCCCATGAACCTGAATATTGGGTCAAGCCCTCTACCATGGTGGATCCCCCACAACCCTGTGGGATGGGTGCTATCTTCCCCATTTTGCAAGTAAGAAAATGAGGCTCAGAAATGCTAAGAAACTTGCTCAAGGTCATACAGCCGGTGAACGGCAGATACCAAGTTGGAACCGAGATCTGTCAGAACCAATCCTTAGGCTTTTATTACTCCCCTGCCTCCCGGATTCTTAGGGGATATATTCTCTTTAAATAAACTTTTAATTTTGGAATAATTTTAGATTTACAGAAAGATTGCAAAGATAGCACAGAGAGTCTTCGAATAGCCTTCAGGCAGTCTCCCCTAATGCTAACACCTTACATAACCACGGTACATTTGTCACAACTAAGACATTGACATTGGTACATCACTCTTAACTAAACGACAGACTATTCAGATTTCACCAATTTTTCCACTAATGTCCTCGTTCTGTTCTAGAAGCCAGCTTAAGATCCCACATTACACTGAGTCTTAGGGGATATTTTAATTTCGATAATATCTTAAATCTAAAAAGGACCTTAGATTCCATCTGGTTAATTTCCAGAGGGGGAAGTGACTTGCCCAAAGCTGCCTGCCTCCCAGGCCAATGAGCTCTTTGTGAGAACCCATCAGGGACTAATGGGCATCTTGACCCCTGGGTCCTTCCAATCCCCCAACACACCCTCTGTCCCAGTTTCTAGAATAGCCTACCTCCCTCTCTCCCTCCCTCCCAATTTCCCAGGGCATCACTTGCCCCAAAAAAACACAGTCAGATGATCACCTGCCTAGGAAGTCTCCTCTATGTGTCTCTGATCCCCATCTGCAGACCCTGAGATGTGACCAGATGCCCCTTCGGCTGACAAGCCTCCCAGCCCGGTCACTGCCTTCACACACACACACTGCCCTCCACCTCCTTACACAGCCCTGCTAACTGCCTAACCTTGGAAGAACTCTCAGGAACTGAGCCAACAACTTTTCCCAATTATGGGAGCCTCCCATTCTCTGCAGAGGACTCAGAAAGTTCTATTTTTCATCTGACCCCAATCCTCCCTGCTGCAGGCTCCAAAATGGCTTTTCTCAAATGGCCCTCGGGGCGCACCAAGACAATTGTCCTCACCACAAAAATGCACTTGCCTCCCAAGTCTGCAGGGAAGGGGGTCTGAGGTTTGCTCTGTCCAAGCTCAGCTGCCCTTGTTCTGGCTCCTGTCTCCCAGTCCTGTGCTTCCCAACACCCTATATCCCCCTAGCTGACCAAAACAGCTAGGCCTGTCATCCCTGCGGCAGAGCAAGAACAGAGCATATGGGTGCAACCAGGATGGTTGAAGGAGGAAAGAGGTGGGATCTCAGGACCAAGAGTCCAGGCTCTGCCCTGTGGGAAGTTTCTCTCCCCAAGGCTTCCAGGAGCCAAATAATTGCCCTGGGGCTCAGGCTTCCAATGAGGCCACCAAGGCCAAGCAGCGGGAAGTTCCATAGGAAAGCCTGAACAATAGGGGATAGGCACCTGGGGCCTGGACTGTGTGGCCTCAGAGTCATGGAGGTCCCAGAGGAGACACTGTCCTTTCTGATAGTCCAGTCTTAAGGAAGGCATGCAGCCCCTGCCAACACTGGTTTCCAACACCCACTCCCAGACTCCCCTTTGGCCACAGCCTGGGATCCAGAGGCTGCCACGTGCCAGCTCAAGGCTGGCTCCTCCATGTCCTATGGCTTTCTGGGATGCAGGAGCAACTCCCAGGCATTCCACCCAGGCCCCAGGGTCAGCAAGGCCCTGGTTCCCCCAGGAAAGCACCATCCAGGGAAGAGCAGGTGCCACTCCAGCCCTCTGCAAAGACTCTGCCATCTGGAAGTCCTTCCTCACATCACTAAATTCTTTGGGTCCACCAACTCATCAAATGTTTCCTGTCATAATCCAAAGACAGGGAGCGGGTCCAATTCCCTCACTCTGCCGGGCAGAGACCTGCAGGGTTCCCAGTGAGCAGCTCCCCGCTCCTGCCTCTCCACACCTCTTCCTACCACCTCCTTCCCCGAGGCAAACTTCTGGACCAAAGCTGCACCAGGCTTCGCTTAAACTCACCACCTTTCTCCCTCCAAATCCTGGTGCGAGCTCCTCTACCATCCTAGGATGCCCTTCCCTTTCCGTTTTCCCTTCTGCCCCCACCTCCTCCAGGAGCCCTCCCTGCCTGACTCTTCCAGTCACAGACACTAACTCCTGACAGCTCTTAGTCACTCAAGCCTTCCTTCCTGTGAAAGTTCCAACCTGATGGCAATCACAATTTACCTTCCATGTCCCCTTTTACAAAGCAAAGTGGGGAGTCATGGGGCAGTCCCTCACCTGTGGTTAGGTACAACACATGGACAGTATCCCCGTGGCTGGCCTGCATGCGGTGAACAACGACTTTCTGGTAGTGGTATTTGGAGTGGAACAGTGGTGTCTTCAGAGGTCCCATGGGCTCCACTCGCTGCGCCACCTCGGGGTGACTGTCTGCCACCTGGAAGGTCTCTGTGGGTATCGGCTGGTGGTCTGGGAGGCACTGAGCAAAGAGAGTGGGCTGGGTCAGTGGGGTGGCTGGGGGTGGGGTGGAGGCAGGCCTGGGACCTGGGCCATGGCGGTATTCCCGCTCACCTTGCCAGGCCGAGGGTTGGGAAGGGCCGGGTGGTAGCCCTTGAGCGAGGAGGTGCGGAAGACTCTGTCGATGTCACCGAGAGAATACACACAGACAGCCGAGTAGTTCCTGGGGGCACACAGAGACCACCTCGTTGCAACAGCGCACGTCCACCCGTCTCCATTCATCCAGGCCAGCTCAGCAGCAGACAAAACACAATCTCAGCCCCAGCCAACCTCCCCAGCTCACAAGCTCCATGAAGGCAGGAACTTCCTCAGGGCCAGGCCCAGCGCCCGGCATACAGCAGATGTTCATTAAACGCCATGGAAGGGAAAAGGAAGGAAGGGAGGGAGGGAGGGAGGAAGACTGCTAGGCAAATTCGACTTAATTTCTTCCTGCTGAGAACTGAACCCACAGCCTCACATTCGGTTCTGGAATCACTGAGTTCGGAGGCTATCTGCTCTGCCCATCCCAAACAGGAATCTCAACGTGGGCATCCCTGCTGGAATCCCAACATGGACATCTCTGTTGGTTGATTCTCCAAACTCTCTGGGCACAAGCTGGAGGACACTGATGCCCAAGGGGGTCAGACCCCATCTCCTTCCAACTCCGATGGGTCTGCTCACACAGGAGCCACAGAGCAGGCCAGCTGCCCCCATGCTGCCACCCACCGCTCCCCACACATACCCAACACTTTTGCCCGCCTTGTTTTCAATCAATGAGAGTGATTAAGAAGTGTGAATTATCAGGCGCAGGCAGTGCCCGAGCAGGTGTGGTAACACCCAGCACCCCGAGAGAGGTGTCCGCAGCTCTGAACATACATAGGTGGTGGGACACACAGACACCGGCACAGCCACTAGTGTGCGTATCGTCACAGGCACACACACCCGTTGTACAGACTCACAAACACAACAGCAGGCACTTCACTGAGCACAGCCCCCACTCCCCAGGCTGCATTTAATCCCCAGACCCAGGAACAGCCCTGTCCCTGAGCCAATAGTCCCTGGTCATGCCACCCCAGCCTCCTCTCAGCAGGGCCCAAGCCTGCAGATCCCTACTGGACACTGAACCAATGCCAGCCCCTGGGCCCTGGATGAGGGTCACTCACCAGGGGTTGGAGAAAACGCCATAGACCCTGGTGTCCCTCCACTGGCCGCTGGGGTCAGGGAGCAGGAAGACATCCTGCAGCCTGTTGAAGTTCTTGTTGGTGGCGGTGTCACTGCACACCAGCATGGCTTTCAGGAAGGTGTTCCATTTGGAAACTGACAGGGAACTCTCACCACCCTGGTCCCCCTGGGAGGGTGGAGGAGAGAAGAGGCTCCTCAGCACCTGCCCAGGCTGCCCCATGGCCCGAGGTATCTGCTGCCAGGAATGCCAGCACCAAGATAAGACAAGGCAGGCTTGGGGAGAGGTAGGGACCAGCTAGGAGATGAGGCAGAGCTGCCACCCAACCCAGGCCTGGCTCCAAGGCCAGGATCCAACGGGTAGGCCCGCCTGACCCAGGGCTCAGGGCCAGTGGTGGGGAGTCTGCAGGTGAGGGTACTGGGTCCCCACCATGTAGATAGGCTTAGACACTCATCTACCCACTCTCACGCACATGTCACAGACTCACACATTCTAGTACATTCCACAAGTGAAGCTTACACATGTAAAAACACTTTCACATGCATGCACTGTCCTGTAACACCCTCACACCTGAGTGACACACACGTGCACACTATCACACATGCACATGAAGTCAACTACATATACTCACAGATCCACACACTCTTACGCACACATGTGTACTCCCACAATCTCATAGACACACACTTTTGCACATGCTCCTTTGCACACACACTTTTGCACATGCTCCTTTGCACACACACACGCACACATGCACACCTGCACTCGCTCCCAGTCACGCTAAGACCCACAGTTTTGCCCGCTCCTCACAGACCCGCTCACCTTGCACAGCTGGGCCACACGGGACACATTAAGCGGGGCCTCGGGGTTCTTGTCAGGATTGTCCTCCCGGAAGAAGTAGTAGATCTTGTCGTTGTAGGCCTGGTCTTGGTGCACAATGGTGGCCTTGATGAACTGCGGGTCTGCCAGGGACACAGGCGAGTGGATGTGAGGCTGGGGAGCCTGCTCGGGAGACCCACCCCACCCCGCACACAACTGGGTCTGCACAAACCCAGGGCAAATCAGACCTGGAATAAAACTCAGAACGTGAGGTCCAACACCCCAAGGGGCCCCAGAGGCTGCACTCCCACCCCCTGCCTATTCTGCCCTCCTCCTCTTCCCACAAAGATGTCATCGACCAGGGAGCAATGACCTCATGCCTGGGGACTGGGGGTAGGCTCCTAGGGCCGCTATGTGACTTCTGCCTAATTAGTGGTGCCCTAATGAGGAGGTGTGCTGGGCCGCCCCCACAGAAGCTCAGCAGAGGGATAAACTTTGGCTCCCAGGGACCCTGCGCTGGGTCTGGGGCTTCCTCTGTTTTTGCTCCCGGAATGGGTTGGGCCCATCCTGACTCCTCACCTCTGTCTCTGCTCTTCGCCTGCTCCCTGACAACCCCAACTCCCAGCTCTGGCTGCTCAGGCCTCCACGACCTCCTGCTTTCCTGAATGATCTCTGGCCTCAGCGGCCCTCAGGAAGGCCTCCCGGAGGACACCAGGGTCCCATCTGCCCTGAGAATCACGCCCCTTGCCTACTGCAGCCCAGCTGGCAGGTCTGACTCACTCTGCATGACAGTGTCACTGGTGTACAGCTCGCTCTCGCCTTCGATGCGGCGGAACCGGGGGATCTTCCCATTGTATTCCTGCTTCCGGATGGTGGAGTACACCTCCTTCCCTGGCGACGGTGAGACAGGTTATGGCTAAGTGCAGACAGCCCCTGGAAGTCCATCCCCAGGGCTGTGCCACAGTACAAGGAGCCAACTGACCACCCCCTCTCCCAGCCCAGAGAGGCAGCCCCCCTAGGCCCCCCTGCCCCAGCTGCAGCCTACCATCAAACAGAACCAAGGAGTTCTCATCAGGGCTGAAGGGTGCATAGCCCCTCTTCTCACCGAGGGATTTCACAGTGCCATTCACCTGGGAGAGGTGAAGGGATCAGATGGCCATGTGATCCCACGACCACTACCCCTCCAACCAGGAGC
Source organism: Loxodonta africana (assembly GCF_030014295.1). Taxonomy (NCBI): domain Eukaryota; kingdom Metazoa; phylum Chordata; class Mammalia; order Proboscidea; family Elephantidae; genus Loxodonta; species Loxodonta africana. The sequence goes on along the minus strand of NC_087354.1, from coordinate 41,525,201 downwards.
CCCATTCTCCCAGATGATGCCCAGGGTGAGGCCAGCCTCGGAGTCCCCCCACCTCCTTCCCACCTCTCAGGCAGAGACCACCCTGGCCAGAGAGAGCTGATCAGGCACATGGGAGAGGCCATCTCACCAGGCTCCAGCAGCTGGGGCGCCGGGCATTGGTCCCACAGACCAACAGTCCCTCACCCTGCTTCTCCAGGAGGGTGATGTAGTTCTCACAGTCCTGCCCGGGAGGAGAAGAGGAAGGAGAGAAGTAAGTCAGTGGTTGGCTACAGCAGGCCTAGCACCAGGACACAGCCTTGGAAAGAAAGCTTCAGAGGGACTGAAGTACAGTAAGCAGCTTCCAAGGGGAGGCCAGAGGGGTGCAGCTGAGTCCATCACCCCCAAGAACAAAGGAAGGACACAGAAGCCTCCAGAGAAAAACGGTGTCTCTTCTCTCAGACTGGTAACCTCAGGCAGGACTGCCTCTCTGCTCTGAGACTGGGGTTCCCAGGACAGGGCCATGCCTCCCCCTTCAGTCTGGACTCCCAGAAAGGGCCATGACTCCCCCTGCAGCCTGGACTCCCAGACAGGGCCATGCCTCCCCTTCAGTCTGGACTCCCAGGACAGGGCCATACCTCCCCCTTCAGTCTGGGCTCTCAGGACAGGGCCATGCCTCCCCCTTCAGGCTGGGCTCCCAGGACAGGGTCATGCCTCTCCTCTCAGATAGTCAGGGTTTCTCCTTCCTTTTCTAAGGGCTCAGCCTCCCCACCATACTCCCTCTCCCCAACTCACCCGCTTGTCCTGACAGGACCCCTTTGTGGAGCTAATGTTCACCTGGGGGAGGGAGAAGCATTAGTCCCCTCTGCCAGGGGTGAGAGATGCCCACCCAAGTGCTTCCCATGTACCCCCAGGACGAGCCCACGACGGAGTCACCAGTGTTCTCATGGTACAGATGAGCAACGGGGGCTCTGACAGGGTGAGTAGCTTACCCAGATCACACCGCCCCTCAGTCTGCCAGTCACGCCCCAGAGGCAAAGCCCCAGGCTTAGTGGGCCCAGCTTCCCCCATCAGCGCTGCCCACCTGGCCGGGAGCACTAGCTTTTCTTCAGCCACCACCCCCCTGCCAACCTGGGCAACTTTTAGAGAACCTCTCCCAAGGACCACTTATGGGATATAGTCGGGGGTGAACAGGTTTGGGAAGTTATGCCAACTCCCTCGGATTCCCTGGGGCCCCAAGGCCAGAGGGGAGCAAAGGAGAGAGAGGGAGGTAAGGGTGCAGGGGGCTCAGCTGTATCCCTAAGGCCAGCAGAGGAGATGCTCACCGTTTGCAGGGAGACGTTCTTGCCCTCGGAGAAGTCAAAGCGATACACCTTGCCACGTCCACCCACCCACACAGAGGAGCTGCCGGGCTCGTGGAAAAGCACTGTGTGCGGCTCAATCTGGCCGAAGTCCACCTGCTTCTGTCCTTCACGGTCTGCAGAGGCAGCAATTGGTAGAACCAGTGAGGCCAGGCCTTTAGGGGAAGATCCTGGATCCCCCTTGCACACCAGCTCCCCTGGCAACTAACGCTGGGTGCTCAGGGCACTGGCTAGGCCTCAGAGACAAGGGCCATGCTGTTGTGGCATCAGGACTCACAGCAGAAGTGAAGGGACCCCTGGTGTTTTTCCCACCCCAGAGCCAAGCCCCTAGGTGGCAGCCTCGTCCTTCCCAATAACATGTGTAACTTCAGGATGGGGCAGGATTTAGGGGCCCCAGGGAGAACAGGGAGTCTCTGGTTTGTGCAGATGGTTAACACGCTCGGCTGCTAACTGAAAAGGTTGGAGGTTTGAATCTACCCAGAGGCACCTGGGAAGAAAGATCTGGAGATCTACTTCCGAAAAAATCACCCACTGAAAATCTTACGGAATACAGTTCTACTCCAACACACACACAGTCGCCATGAACCGGAGTCAACTTAATGGCAACTGGTGGGGAGAACAGACCCTCCTTCTGCTGTTTCTGAGGGGCTAGGCTCAGGCAGGAGGGACCATGGCCCCTCAGCTCTGGCCCTGGGCCCAAAGCCTGATCTTGGCCCTGTGAATCTCTCTGCTGCCCCAAGACAGAGCAAGCAGCCCGCTCCAGCCCCTGCAGCCACCGGGGCCTCTCATCATCCCACTTCACAAGGCCCAGGTTCCCGGGAATCACTTAGCCCAGAGCCCCATCCCCTCCTCAGGAAGCCCTCCCTGACCCTTCCTTGCTCACCTCGAGCCCCTCAGTGAGCACTAGGTCAGAGTTGGAAAGGAATCTTAAAGTCCACTCCCTCCCATTTCACAGCAAGGAAAACAGAGGTCAAGAGAGGGGCAGGGACCAGCCCAGGGTCACACGGAAGCAAGTCGGTAGTAGGGCCTGAACCAGAGCCCATGCTACCGCCCCCAGCTGAACTCTGCAGCAAGGCCTGCTCTGGCCTGGGTTCACTCGGATTCCAGCCCTTCCAAGGAGAAAGATCAGCTCAACCCTTCCTCCCCAGCAGCGCTAGGACAGGGAGCCCTTCTCAGAGCACATTCTGGGCCTTTAAGCAGAAGGGTTGACCGGGACAATTTTGCCCAAAAAGGAAACTGTCTGTAGCCGCCTCCTCCAGGGAGATGTCTCATCTCCATCTCCAGTGACACTGCTGAGATTGTTCTGGTTGCAGGACTAAATTATAGGGAGGAGATGGCCTGTGGCTACACCCTCAGCAATCAGCCGCAACCAGCATCCTCCCACCTCTGACCAGCCTGGAGGCCTCACCCTGGAACTGGGCCTGCCCATTGTATTTTCAGCTGCAGCAATCTCTGGGGCGGCCAGCTTGGCAGTGACACCCAAGCAAGGCACATTCCAGCCCAGGTAGAAAAGAAGTGCCATTTCCTCGAGTCTGCCCTGAATCCCTCTTGCTGCCACTTGAACCTATTCAGTGGGGGTGAACTGGACTGCACACTGTGGGCCCCACACCTCCATTCCTTTCCTGTGCTACCTCCCTGCATGACAGACAACCCTAGAAGCCAGGGGAGGGGGTGGTATATTTTCACTCTTCACCTCAGCTGCAGCCTAGCTTAGGGTACAAAGGAAGAAACAGAGGTCCCCAGGGAGGGTACATCTAGTCAAGGTCACACTCCAAGGCAGGATACATCAGCTCCTCCAGACAGAGTGTCACTTCTCAGGCACATTCAGGGAGATGCCAGCACTCTGGCCTTGGACAGAAGTGCTGAGTTCACTGCCCTTTGGTTCACCTGGCTCTCCTGGGGGGCTCTGGGCAGCCCAAGGGAGGTCTGAGACCCAAGGCTTGCTCCCTGCCAGCCCCGATATGCAGGGCAGGGGCTAAGAGCCCAGGTCCCAGAGCGGACAGGTCCCAGGCTCCAGGTTCTGATGCCAGCCCAGACAGCTGCCCTGACCCTCCTTTCCTGAGAGGGTAAAATTAGAGGAGTGCTGGGGTCAGCAGTCCTCAGTCACCTGGCCCTCCTGACTCAGCTCCCACGGCTCCCCTATCACCCGCAGACTGAGCAGGGCCGCCTCCCCACAGCCCAGCCCGGGATCCAGACAGTCTGCGGCTCCAGCTCCCCTCCCTCCCACTCAATCCACCCCAGCTGGCCGTCAGGAAAACCTGCAAGTCTGCATCTGGAGACATTGGGCAGGGGCCTGAAAGCCACAGCTCCAGAGGCGTGCAGTGGAGTAGCCCACCCCTGAGGCCACGCTGGCAACCTCCAGCAGTCACCTCAACCCCACATCGCACCTCAGAATAGAGGCCACCCCTGGGGAAAGAGGCACCAGGAGGGAGCCCCGGAGAGGGTCCTTGTCTGGGGGCTGCAGGGCAGTCAAAGAGGGGAGGCTCAGCCCTGGCCTGAAGAGCCAAGTCTGATGGGGGAGACCTGGCCTAGCCCTGGAAACAAAGATCTGGTGGACACCTGGCCCTGGGAACCAGTCTGAGGGGTAAGGCAGCCACCAAAGAAAGCCTGCGTAGCTCTCAGGCAAAACTTCCTTGGAAAGGCCCCCAGGGCTGCTCACAAAGTATCTACAGGATACACAGAGGGCAGATGAGGGCTGGGTGTCGGCTGCAGCAGCTCCAGGACCAGGACGGTCCTGCCAAGATCTGCAGGTCCTCTCAAATCCAGCTGTAGCCTCAGGGTAGGCAGCAGGGTAATAAGGAGTGCTGGTTCCATTTCACAGAAAAGACAGCAGCCCAGGAGCATTGCCTCCCGTGACCCGAGGCTCCTGCCCCTCCCAGGTCTGGTGATATGTATGAGGGGGAGGCAGGGAGATGGCACCAGCTCGGCCCCAGGACTGGCCCATTCTCTACCCCAGCCCCAGCCTGCACTGCCCGAGGCCCTCAAAAGGCCTGATTGTGCCCGAAGTGTTGGAGCAGCAGCAGCGGATGAATACATGAAAGGAAGCTTTGTTCCAGCCGGTGGGAGCGGGGGCTGGGGGCGCAGGGAAAGGAGGGCTGCCTGGAAGTGAAGGCAGCACCAAGCCATCCCGGTCAGGATCAGGGCCCAGTCTCTACACCAAGAGAGCTGGGCCAGGGCAGGGGTGACCTTCAAGGCGCTGCCCAGGCAGGCGCTGAGCAAGGCCCAGGCTGCCCGGGGCAAGAGAGCAAGTGTTACATCCCTAAATGCTTTCTTTCTGTTGCATTGTGAGTCAAAAGAGATGGGAAAGGAGGATAAAAGCTAGATGGCCAACAACAGGGGGAGAGAGTTCTGGGCGGGGAAACAGCCCGAGCAAAGGTGGGGAGGCAGACGGATGGAAGCGACAGAGAGACAGAGAACAGAGGCCACGTGCTGCAGCCTGGGGGAGACCTAATGAGAGAAGAATTGGAAACGTAGGCTGAGGCCTCTGTGTAATGGGGGCGGGCTGCAGCCACTGGCCAGGCACCAACCCAAGGGCACACAGGCCCCCATGGCTACCAGTGAGCGTGCCCAGGATTGGGGACTTCTGCCCCCTTCCATCATTTCCTGCTCTCCCCCCACAACCCCCGCCCCGTGCACCTCCCTGCCTGACCAGCTTCCCAACCTGCCTGTCTAAAAGGAGCACCGTCTGGCACCGTGTCTCCCGCCTCACTCCCCAGCCTGACGCATTAGTGGCTGACTAAGTGGTAGCTAAAAGCTCCCAGAATAACCAGGGGTTTGGGCAGGGGAGGGGGCTAGGGGCGCATGGGGCGGGCATGGTCCTAGCGGTGGGGCAGGCACAAGATAACCCACTACCACCTCCATGTGATCCTGAGCAAATCTCACTCTTTCTGGACCAAGAGAGACACAGCAAGACTCCATGGCCCTCTGACTCCCCATCCTCCTGCCAGGGCAGGACTAGCAAGCTCAGCCCCGGCCAGATGTGGGGGTGCAGAGGCTGGTTGGCTTGTAGGAGGCAGTCTCCTCCAGACACAGCCCCGACCAGGGTGTCCATGGGCTCTGATCCTGCTGGAAGTGTCAGGCCTGGTTCCTTTCATGGCCCCCCACGCTCACCCCACTGTCTCAGCAGCCCCTGCAAGTCTGGGCTTCCGCAGGGTGGGCATTCCTAGAGCAGGCTTGCTGGTGGCAACAGCTCTGCCCTCATTCCCCTTGGGTGCCGTCACTGCTGCTGCACACCCTCATTGGCTGTAAAAGAGGACAGTCCAAGGGGAGCGCTGCCGTCGGATGGGAGTCGGGCCGCAATGAGGGCGGGGGGGGGTCATTGCCTGCAAGGCAGCCACGAGGGGTGGGTCCCAAGGCCTGGCCTGAGCAGCCTTCCAACCTGACCCACTGACCCCAAGGAGCATTGAGTGCTGACCTCAGCGAGCTCTGGGAATGGGAGGAATGTGGGCACTCCACCAGGGAATGCCTGAGTCAGGCAGCCAGGGGGACACAGAGCAAGGACTGGGGACCACGGCAACCTCCCGCAGCTGAACCCCACCATGCATTGCCCCACCTACCTCCCACACTTGCCCAGTCACGTACCCAGCTGGGGGAGAAGAGAGAAGGCCCAGATGGTGCCCAGGAATTGGCCTGCAGCCTTTCTATCCTTTGGACTCCACACCCACAGGTCAAGCTGAGGGGCTCTGAGGTCAGAGAGGCTGGGCCAATAGCCCAAGGGCACAGAGCAAGGGAGGCAGGGACAGGGACAAGCCAGGGCTCAGGGTTTCTGGTACCCACTGCCTATCTCCATCCCTCAAAAGACCATATTCCATTCTGGACTTCCAAAAGATCCTCTAAATTTACTAAGAGCTACATACACACCCTTCTCTTCTTGGCACTGTCACCTCTGCTCTCCACCCTTCCTTTCTCCTTGCTCAGTGGCTCCCTAGGTGACAAGTCACTAATCTGATCACCGAAGGGAATCACTCACCTACCCACCTTCCAGGTGGGGCCCCTGGGAGTGACTAACACCAGGCAATGTGTCAGGGTGGTGGAGGGAAACCTTCCCAGGGGGTGATGGCAAAGGAAGAAATATTTCATTGTTTTTTTCCCCCCACGTGGCCAGGGAACAGGGTGTGAGAAGTCACTCCTCATACCCAGAGTTTCCGGAGTGGCTCTGGCCAGTGCTAATATGGGTTTTGGTTGCTGTTTGGAGTCCTGACAATTCTCAGCAGGGCAAGGTTCCAGCCAGCTGCCTGGCACGGGCAAGGCTTATGTGCTGGGGCAGGTGGTAGGGTCCTGAGGGCAGCACTCGATTTTAGTGGAGGAAGGAGAAGTCTGTCCCTTATTATCAGCCACGGGAGCAGAGAGCTGTGTGCTGGGCCAGAGCAGAGCATCCTCCTGCCCACCAAGGTCAGCCGTGGGTGCGAAGGCAACCCTCACGTGCGAGCTCAGCCCTGACTTCAAGGAGCCTTATGCTTTTCCTGACAGCCAGGCGGCTGCTTAGCTGTGATCATGAACGGGGCTAGGCCTTCTGGAGCTCATTTTCCTCCTCTGTGGTTTGGGGATGGGGACCTCGGCACTTGCTAAGGTCTCAGTTTTATGATCTATCGTGATTCTCAGAACAAATCAGGGTTAAGTTCATGGGTGAGATTTGGGAAAGTGTGGGTCTGAATGTGCCGGGAATGTCAGAGGTGATCTGGAGTGGAGGCAGCAGCAGAAGCCAACGTCCTCATTTGTCGCCACTGATTAGCCCACCAATTCCCCAGCCACACTGCAAAGAAGGCAAGACAAGGGTCTGGACCCCCATTTACAAAAAGGAAAACTAAGGCCCTTCCAAGCCACCAAAAGCTGGGTCCTCTGGGTACTGCACCACTGTGTCCAAAGGACCAGACGTCTTGGCTGGTGGGAGGCCTGCTGAGGCAAAAGGCCCGGGGGAAGGGGCAGTGTGGAGAACAAGCCATGGAGGACCTGAGCCAAGCTGGATTCAGGGGTTCTCGGCGGTAAGACTGGCACTGAGGTGCAGCCAGAGCAGGGAGGTGGCCCAGGAGAGGGAGGAAGCGCAGGATGAAACATGATGTCCTGTCTGCCTTCTGCCTGTTTTCCAACCCAGCAGGTTCCAGGAGCTCAGAGTGGAGCCAACTTCGGCCGGCGGCTCCTTCAAAGAAGAAGATGGGCAGAGGGACAGGGCCTGCCCTGGGCCCAGAGCCAGGGCAGGGGCAGGGTGAGGGGCAGAGGACAGCCAGACGACCCCAAGAAGAGGGAGGGAGGCAGGTCTGGAGGACTGTTGAGAAACAGAAGGTACTCAGCTCAGCCTTAGCCTGGACCAGCAGGGTGGATGGTAGGGGACACAGGGCAAGGGCAGCCAGCCAGCATACCCGACTGGCAAGGGCCAGGCCGCCAAGGCCACATTCCATCACAATCAGAGAGATGCTGGAGCAGGAGGAGGAGGAGAATGAAGCCACTACCCCCTCACCATTTCATGTTGTTGTTAGCTGCCACTGAGTCGGTTCTGACTCACAATGACCTTATTCCATTAGCACTTACTATGTGCCAGGCCCCATTCTATGTGATTTTTAGATACATTAACTCAGTTAATCACCACCAAACTCATAGGAGGTGGGCTCCCTTATTCTCTCCATTTTACAGATGAGGGCAGCAAGGCCCAGAGATGTTAAGTAACTTGCCCAGCACCACACAGCTGGTAAGTGGCGAACCGGAGGCTGACACTCAAGCAGGCTGATTCAGGAATCTGAACTGATAATATTGTGCTCCACTGATGGGCCCTTGGAGGCTTCCAGGCCAGCCCTCTCCTGCAGATGAGGAGACTGAGGTCCAGAGAGGGCTGGGGCACAGTCAGAGGCCACTTAGCCAGTAACAGGCCTGACCTGTACCCACGACGCCCTAATGACAGTGAGTGTGAGGAAGCATGAGTGTGCAGTCTGGGTGGGAGGGATCTGGGGGTGCAGCCAGGGACCCTGGCCCTGAGCGCTGACTGGTATGACTAACTGGAAGATAAGCCTCTGAGATCTCTGCCCAGGATAAAAAATACTGTGTGGTCTGGGGCTGACCGTAGTGAAGGGCAGGGTGTGTTTACGAGCCCTTCTTCACTGGTCACCCAGCCAGGTTCCCACCCAGTCAACCCTGGCCAAAAGCACTTGCCTCCACCCCTGGTTCCCCAATTCAAGAATCCACCATGGCTCTGAAGTGCCCATCCCAGCACGGCCCAGCTCCTCTACCTGGCAATCAAGGCCCACCCATTCTGCTCCTGCCCTGTCTTATTCCCACCTCCTCATCTTTGTTCCTGCATTCTCCCTTCACCCAGACTGCTCTCTCCCTTCTCTCTGAGCATATGGGTCTCACCTGTCCATTAAGATCTAGCCTAAACCCCTGCCCCAGGAAGTCTTCTGGGCTGCTCTGTCCTCCCTCTGACCTTGTGCCTACACTCCATCTGGCAGACATCATCTTCTCCCAGATCAGACTGTCTGGTGGGATTTCACCCGGATCCTGGAGGGGTGGCCTAGCCTCCTCTCACTCTATTGTTCCCAGGCCAAGCCAAAGCCAGAGTGGGACAATCAGGGGCAGTTCAGATGGTAGGAGTGGGAGCACTGGTGGAAGCCGATCCCCCACATCAGAGTAGACATCTAAGTGCCGGCTCCTGGCTGCCATGGGGTACAGAGCTTAGCATGGTGACCTGCCTTCCTCACCAGGCTTGGTCCAAGCCCCGGGCCCAGAAGATAAACATGAACGGTGTCTGTGCCACTCTCAGCCCGCACCCTCAGCTCTAGCCTTGCTTCTCCTCCTGCCCCAGGAAGCCGTCCTAATGACACTACTTCACACTCTCCTTTGCTGCTCTCACCTCCTGTCACAGACCAGGCTAGACCTACAGGTCACTCCTTAGCCTCTCCCCAGGGGCCCTCCCTAAACTCTAGGCAGTAGGTTGCCTCCCTGGCACCTGAGTGCTCCCCAAGGGTAAATCCAGGTCTTCTCCTCCTGCCTGCACAGGGCAGGGGCTAGCTGCCCTCCCTGATGAGGGGTATACTGGGGGTGCCGGTAGAGAGCCTGGGCTCCTTCTTGGAAGCAGGGGGTGCAAGAGGCTCAGCAGGATCAGCCTAATCCCAGGCTGCTGTGACGGTTAAACCCAGATTAGCCCAAGCCGTGATACAGATCAACCTGCCCTCGAGACCCGAGGCCCAGCTGCCCCAGGAAAGGGCCAGACAAAGTGCACTGAGCTGGCTCAGATCTAAGGTCCCAAAGACAGGACAGGTTCTGGCTGGTGCAACTCCTGGAAGCAGGTGACACTGGGGCAGGAAGAGTCTGGCTGAACTGAGCTGAACCAGGAGGAGCTGGGCTCAGAGAGTTCCAGCGCTGGGACAGACCAGGAAGGGAGGCAGACAACTTGAGGAGGCTGAGACCTGAGGGCCTGAGGAGGCTCAGAACAGAAGACGAAGCCCTGGTCCCAGCTCTGCAGGGCCCAGACCTATCTCACTTCCTCCAAGGAAACTTTTGGATGACTCCAACCCACACAGCCTGGCTGGGCGCAGGGTTTAAGATGTCACAAAAGAAATGTCAGAAATCAGCTGACCAACCAGCTATCTCACTGGGTGACCTTGGGCCAATCCTTGCCACTCTCTGGGCATCAGTTTCCCCATTCCATACATAGAATGTGTGGTTGGCCCAGTTGACCTGTGACATTTCTTTTGTGACGACCTAAACTCTGCCCCCAGGGAGGCTGTGCAGGTTGGAGTCATCAAAGAAGGTTTCTTGGGGGAAGTGAGATAGGTCTGGGCCCTGCAACACTGGCTGAGCTCTACTCAGCAGGAAGGAGGAGGAGGAAGGAGAACGCAGTGCAGGAAGGGATGACCAGCCAGGCAATGGCCCTGAGCAGGAGAGCATGAGCCCTGGGGAGAGAACTGTGGGAGATAACGTGGGGAGTAGGGCCAGGCCCTGGGGAAGCAGCAGCTCTGTCCACCGTGTGTTTGAGATGGAACATGCAACACAGCCACACAGAGGGGCGGAGGTGTCTTGAGGAGGTCAGGGCCACAGGCATGGAGAGACAGCAGCACCTGGGCCAAGGCCAGATGGAGGAAAGACATGGAGGTGGGACTGGAGGGGGAGAGAGCCACCCTGTGCCAGGTGAGCAGGGTGGGGACAGATCTCCTCTTCCCTCTATCTTGTCCACCATGGCCTAGGCTGGATGGGAAAGGGGCACAATCCTCCCTGCTCTAGGTCCTTCCTTCCACTCTCTGGCCTGCCTGGCTCACTGAGGAAGGACAGCTGGCCATATCTGGTGACCAGCCCTCCTTGCCAGGCCAGGGAGGGAAACAGGCCCCAAGTGAAACCCTGGCTTTCTGAAGGCAGAGCAGGGCAAGGGGGCCTTATTTACCCCCTTCCCAGGAGAGAGGAGGGTTCTAGGGCAGCTGGCATGGCCAAAAAAAGGAAACCAAGAAAAATGGAAACTTCTTAGCCCAGAGCTGCCAGTCAGAGAAGAGGAAGCAGGGTCAGGCTCTTATGACATAGACAGCTGTGACTGAAATGAGGGACATGGGGCTGGGGTGGAGGACAGGACATCAGCTGGGGGCCACAGCAGTCAACTTGAGCTATTGTATCTGTAGGCCACCAGACCCGCTCCCTAGGCTGAGCCTCAGCCTCCCTCCTGTACATGGTGGTGGGAGGGGGTCTGGCATGGTCTTCCTCAAGGAAGGGTGTCCATGCCAAGCTGCTCAGAGCTCCAGGAGACCTAGTTAGCCTACTCTGGCTCAGCCCTGGACAGCTCTCCCTGCTTCTCCCAAGTGTCCAGGACTCACAATGCCCAGCCCAACAATGAGGCCAATGCTCCTGAAAGGGGAAGCCGGTCAGAGGAAGGGCTTCTGCCCTGCCCCCAGCATGAGGAACCGTCACAGAGGAAGGCCTAGTGGAGACTGAGCTGAGGGCTGAGGCCCAGCCCCAGCCCCAGCTTCCCATCAAGGAGCTGTGACAGAGCTGTGGCATTGCGAGCACTGCTGAGACCTTTCTTGCCTGCTGTGGTCCTCGCCAAGTCCCCAATTCTCAAAACAGGTCATCTGAGCCATTGCACTTCCCACTAACACATGGGCTAGCTTTCAGCTGTGTTCAGCTACCCAGGTGGCCCAGGAGCTTCCAGGTCAGGGGTGGGGCTCTCTTTCTCTGTTTCCTATAGGCAACTAGGCACAGGCCCAGAAACCTGAGTGGGCTGAGAGCAGACCTGGTGACAGACCCATTGACCCCCAGAAAGGGGAGGTAAGGAGCCTGGGTGTTGCTAGCATGAAGGCTTCCTCAAGAGGCTGCAGCTTCTCCCCACAGGGAGGTGAGCTGTGGAAGGACAGGTGGCCCACCTCAGATGTCCCCTTCTGAAAGAAATCTTCCCAGAGTCCTCAAGTCTAGGCTGACTCAACACCTCCCCATCATGGCTCATCTCCTCTCTCTGGTCCTAGTCACAGGGTTTTGGGTCTGAAATCCTGTCAAGCCAGGAGCTTCCTCTGTCCCTCTCCTCTAGTGGCTCCCACTCTTCCTGACATCTCAGCTTGCCACGTCTTCCAGGAAGCCCTCTCTGACATATATAGGCTAGAGTACATACCTCCTCAGTTCCCACAGCTGCCCTGTTACAGACCCCGTCACACTCCATTGTATGTGTCTGTTTACCGGTCTTCCTGTCTACATTGAGAAGTCTCTGAGGGCTGGGCTACATCTAATGTCTCATCCCCAAGCCCAGCCCTGGACCAGCACAAGACTGGCTCCAGTAAATGTCTGATGAATGAATATGTCCACCCTTGAGGCTGCAAGCCCACTTCTTCCAGCTGATTCTGGACCTTCTGCACAGGAGAGAAAATGACAAGAAAAAACACAAAACTCAAGGATTTCCCCTCACCTCCCAGCTTTCATTTTCTCATCTCTGCTAAGGTTCAAGCGGGCCACACAACCTCTGCCCAGCCCTTCCCATCCTAGAGAGGCAGGAATTCCAATGCATTGAGAAAAGAACAACCCTTTCCCCCACCCGCTTTGGGCATTTGAGGAAACTGAGGCTCAGAGGAAGGCAAGGACTTGCCTAAAATCACACAGCAAATCAGGGTGGAGCTGGGACCAGGACCCAGGGTTCCAAGCACCTAGCTCTTTCTTCCTACAGTGTGATCATCCTGCAGCCATCCCAGCATCCTCCCCACCCCATTCCACTCCACCCCTACCTACTCTCCGAATCTTTCCTGTCCAGGGCAGAGGGGCCGCAGAGCTTGGCAGCAAGTTCCTGGTGACATCACCAAGCCATCTCTCCCAGCTTAGTAAAGTCCCCCCCTTCTCCTGGGACTTGCCCTCCTCTCTGTTCTATAGCAGTTCACCTTGAAGGTGACGAGCACAACCAACTCCCTAGGGGGCAAGGATTTCCACTGGAAATGCTGATGCTTGGGGAGCCCCAGCTGTGACTTCATTCCCTGGAGGAGATGACAACAACCCCCTGCCCTGGGGAGTGGCCCATCATGGCTGCCCAGCAGCCACCGAGTCAACAATAACATCCTGTTGTTTAACTGGACAAGAAAGAGGACAGAACTGGCAGGGCAGGTGGAAGCTGGAGATGTGGGCTCAGATTCCAGCTGGCTCACCTCTGGCCTTGAGGGTCAGGACCTTCCTGGGCTTCTCCATCTCTAACCAGAAATGAAATGGGGGCAGGGTGCATAGCTTACACAAACATCCCAACCTCCTGCCAAGTCCCTGCCCTTACCTGCAACCCACTCCCCTTCAACTCCTGCTTGCAGGGGTCACGCCCACACATACACATCCTTAAGAGGCCCAGGAATCAGTGACAGCCCTCAGGGGACAACCTCCAGAGCCCTTCCTGAGACAAGTTCAGATCCCAACGGCACCCAGCAGGTCAGTGCTGGCACGTCCCTCTCCCTGCCCCAAGCTGCTTGGGGCCAGAGCTTCATCGAGGTTGGCAAGGCAGTAACCTCCCCAAGTACAGGCTGGGACCCTGCCAGAGCTCTCTGTTTTAATCTTTCCCTAGCAGCAGAAAACAACTCTTCGCGCCTACTCCTGATCCCTTACCTGTCCTAGCTCAGAAGTTCCTCCAACCCCAATCTATGTCTCATAGAGAAGTAGCTCCAGAACCACCATCATCCTTGAACTAGTCCTACCTGAAGGCGGCCACCTCACCACTACCTCCACTCCCTGGAGGACCAGGACCTAGGCCAAAAACAAGGCCTAAGGAGGGTCCCCTCTCCCCCAACTCCTGGGTTTGCCCTGCCCAAACCCATTCCTGCCCGACTGCCATGTGTCACCCCACAGGAGACAGGAGGCAGCTGTCAGCCAGACACACCGTCACCAGCTGGTGGCCCTGGGGGACAGGTGAACAGCAAGGCCTGCCTGGCCAGTGGATGCCTGGCACTGGTGAAGGCAACCACAGACTGCCCTTGGACAAGACTGGTGAGGGGCTGGCAGTCCCCAAGCTGAGGGCAAGGTCAGTGTGGCTACAGCAGAGGTGGCATACAGGAGAAAGGGGGTGGAGCTAAGCTGGGAGCTTTGAAAAGAGGGTAAGAAGGCTGAAAGCAGCTTTAAATAGCCTCAAGCTAGGGAACTAAATGCCCAGGATGGGGATGAGCACAGTAAGTGCTGAGAAGCGGGTGTGCATTAAGTGGGTATGTGTGGGGACGGGAAGTCTTGGGGGGACATTGGGGAGGGGAGCAGAGCCAAATGCAAGGGGCTTGGTGCACAGGGAGATTTCAGAACACTCAGACCTGAGCATTTGTCCGCTCCAGAGTGCCCAAGTGCTGAAGACAAGGCAAAGGAGCCGGGGCGGGGGGCCGGGGGAGGGGGCAGAGGAAGCCTGTCTGGAGCTGGCATAGACTCAGGTCTGAGAGGTGTACAGGTGTGCACCATGAGCAGACAGTAGGTGCTCCAACCACACCATCATCCTCTCCCCCAAAGAACACCCCTATCTGGGTAGCAAAGCTGATCCCTGGGCCTCTCGCTCATTGCCAGAGGACCACCATCCCGCACCCAGAACCAGGACTGATCCTGTGGCAGGTCAGAGTCTCCGCCTGCACAATGAGCTCCCATGGTGTCCAGTGACCTTGGGCAAGTCACATTCCCTCTGTTGCTGCTGCAGTTCAGGCCACTCATTTTGTGTGTGGTTTTTTTTCCCCCTCTGCTAAGAATACCTGCCCCAGATAATGCTCAAAGGCTTGCAATTCCTGCAAACCTCTGCAGGCATCAAAGGGCTCCTGGGTGGGGGGGCGGGGGCTGCCCAGACCTACTAGCCAGCCCAGCCCAGCCCCCGTCAAGAGTCCACCCCCAGCACCACAGGGGGCCACAGCAAGGCCAAATTTGGGGACAGAGCCTAGTCGGCCTGAGGGTGGGGGAGGCATCTGTGTGCAATGCAGGGGAGGGGAGTTCAGTCCCTAGCGGCAGAAAGCCTCAAACCCCCGGCTAGCCAGCTTTCTGTCCCATTGTACAGGGGTCTAAACTGAGGCACCTCTAGGGTAAACTCTGAGCACCCAGTTCATATATTAATCGTGGCTAAAGGCTGCATCCCCCGCCCCAGATCCGCCACCTGGGGGTCCCAACGGCCGCACCCCATCCACCGGGCACTGCCCCCCACGCTAGCGCCTATTCCTGGTGACAACTGCCACGTGCGGGCAAGGGGGGAGCGGCGGGTCCCGGTAGTGCGGAGGCAGCGCCCAGGTGCCTCAACCCCCCCACCGCACCCCGTCCCGGCTTAAAGCAGGGTGCCCACCCCCTTCCCTGGCCCATGCTCTGGGCCAGGGCGGGGGCGGGGGCGGGCGGCGGGGTCTTTGTTCCCGCAGCCGGAGCGTGGTGGCGGCGGCAAGGGGTCCGCGCCCCGCTCCCCGGCCCAATCTGCGCCCCGCGCGCCAGCGGAGCCTGCAGCTCAGGAGGAGGGGGCCCGGCTGGGGGCCCCGGCTGGGAGAGCGTCCTCCGCAGAGGCCCCGGTGCGGGAGGACCCGGAGCGGCTCCGGGCCGAGAGCGGGGCCCGCCCCCTCCCTCCGCGCTCCGGCGCTGCGGTTCCGGCGGCGGGAGGACTTGGAGCGACTTAGCCCGTGCCTCTGGCCCCAGCCGCTCGCTCGCTGCAGCGTTACAGCCGACTCCGGCGTGCCGGCGCGCACACTCACACACACTCACCCGGACCCACACGCTCCCCGCGGGGCCAGCTTGGGACCCGCAGAGCCGCCCGCACGCACTCCCTCCCGGTGCCACACACTCAGCACCCGCCCGGCGCAGCGCCCCAGCCCGCTCCCCGGCCCGTCCCCCGCCGGCCGCGCGGCGCAGCCTACCTTCCCAGGCAGCGAAGATGCGAGGTCCGCTCCTCGGGTGGCCTTGGGCGGCGGCGGTGGCCGCCCAGAGCAGCAGCAGCAGCCGCAGTAGGAGCCAGGACCGAGCCGGCGAGCCGAGGACGCGGGCGGTCGGGGCGCCGAGGGCGGCACGTCCTGGCGGGGGCGGTGTCATCCCGTGGCCCCGGAGCGACAGCGGCCAGCAGCCGAGACTGAGCCAGCGCCCGGCGGCAGGCAGACCTAGGCTTCAGTGGGCGGAGTCACAAGCCTGACCCCACCCCGCCCCTCCCCCGCCCCCTCCTTTCCTGCCTACTCTGCAGCCCAAGGGGGGCGCCCTGCTGGCGCCGGGGGAACCTTCACCATCCTGTCGCCGGCAACTCCACGGGAAAACCCGGTGAAGGCAAGACAGGACTATAGTCTTCAGTGATCGGTGGCAGGTCCCGTTCCCTCTCTGGGCCTCAGTTCCACTACCCCCACCCCAGGAAAAGATTGTCCTAGAAGTCGCAGAAGGACCTGCCAGAGGGCACAGACAGTCTAATACCAGTCCACCTTGCTAACGGACAGCTAAGTGGTTTGGGCACGAAGGCTGTGGTTCTCCAAGGATGGGCTGGAGTGAGTGGACACAGGATTCCTGCTGAGCCGCAGAGCAAGATGCTTTCCTGGAAGAGCTCAGGGGGTAGGGACGACGATCTGTGGGGCGCTCAGCACCCCATTATCGTATGCACTCTGCCTGTGAGAACACTGGGAAGGTTTCATCTTGGCCTGGCTCCCTCATCTCCTTTCTCCTCCCTTCGGCAGCCAGCAGCCTTCTGGGCTGCCTCCCCCCCAGCCAGCTGGTGTACGCTCAGAAAATCCAAACTCATTTCCATGTGAGCAGAGGGGGATATAATTAGGAAGGCCCCTTTCTGGAGGGGGGAGAGAGAGAGAGAGAGAGAGGAGTATGTCCACAGTTCACTGTCTGGGAGGTAGGGGTCAGCCCAGCTTTAGGGGATCTCTGCTCAGAAGTGCGCTGGGCTTCAGCTGACACAGGCAACCCCATGACCCAATGGTGACTCTGGGGAGGTTCCAGGCTTTGTCCCTCTGCAGTCACCTGAGCAACCCAGAGAGATCTGACATCAGCTCATCCCCTCAGAGCCACCTGCCTGCCCTTTGTAAAGGGGTCCTCCTCCCCCCAGATCAGAGGGCCCAGACCCGCCATCTCTGCTGGTGCCCCAGACACATACCTAGCTAGACCGAATTCCAACACTGCAGACAACAACCAAGACAGTGGAAAAGCTACCCTGGCTCCAGCCTCAGTCTCTGTTCTGCCCCATGGCCAGAGAAATCATGCTACCAGGAAGTTGTACCTCACTATTCCATACTTTGCTTCCAGCTGTCCCCTCTTTCTTCCATGGAGAGCTCCAAGGTACCCTAGCAGGTCAAGATGGTGAAATCAAGTTGCTCCCAGAGAGGGGGCTTTGTTCCCAGCCAGCTGGGTGAGACCAGCAGTTCCTGATGCTCAGGAGTACAGCGCCCTTAGAGGGAGGGCGGGTGTAGACTGTCTAAGAGTCTCTCCCAGACCTGCACCCAAGCTTGTGGCCCTGAAGCCAGCACCAAGGCCTGGCCCAGGGTAGCCTCCAAGGCTGACACCCTGCTTCTAGCCCAAGGCCTCACCTCCTAAGCTATGTGACCCTCCCCCCCACCCCACCGTTTCTGCCCTCTCTGTGCAAAGTTAAGAACTTTGTTGTTGTTAGGTGTCATTGAGTTGGTTCCAACCCTATGTACAACAGAACAAAACACTGCGAGTCCTGCGCCATCCTCTCAATCTTTGCTATGTTTAAGCCCATTGTTGCAGCTGCTGTTTTTTGCTGACCCTTTACTTTACCAAGCATGATGTCATTCTCCAGGGACCGGTCCCTCCAGATAACGTGCCGAAAGTACACGAGGCAAACTCTCACCATCCTGGCTTTTAAGGGGCATTCTGGCTGTACTTTTTCCAAGACAGAGTTGTTTGTTCTGATAAAAAAAAAAAAACTGATAGTCCATGGTATATTCAATATTCTTCACCAACATCATAATTCAAAGGCAACAATTCTTCTTCGGTCTTCCGTATGTATTGGTCAGCTTTCGCATGCATATGAGGAGACCGAAAATATCATGGCTTGGGGCAGGTGCACCTTAGTGGTCAAAGTGACATCTTTGCTTTTGAACACTTTAAAGAGGTCTTTTGCAGCAGATTTGCCCAATGCAACATGTCATTTGATTTCCATGGGTGTTGATTGTGAATCCAGGTAAAATGAAACCCTTGACAACTTCAATCTTTTCTCCATGTATCATGATGTTGCTTAATGGTCCAGTTGTGAGGATTTTTGTTTTCTTTATGTTAAGGTGTAATCCATATTGAAGGCTGTAGTCTTTGATCTTCATCAGTAAGTGCTTCAAGTCCTCTTCACTTTCAGCAGCCAAGGTTGTTATCTGCATAACGCAGGTTGTTAATGAGTCTTCCTCCACCTGATGCCACGTTCTTCTTCATATCATGCAGCTTCTTGGGTTACTTGCTCAACATACAGATTGAATAATTGTGGTGAAAGGATACAACCCTGACACAAATCTGTCCTGATTTTAAACCACGCAGTACCCCCTTGTTCTGTTCAAACAACTGCCCCTTGGTCCATGTACAGGTTCCACATCAGCACAATTAGGTATTCTGGATTTCCCATCATTCACAATGTCATCCATAATTTATGATCCACACAGTCGAATGATTTTGCACAGTGAATAAAACACAGGTAAACATCTTTCTGGTATTCTCTGCTTTCAGCCAAGATCCATCTGACATCAGCAATGATATCCCTCTTTCCACACCCTCTTCTGAATCCAGCTTGAATTTCTAGTAATTCCCAGTCGATGCACTGCTGCAACCATCTTTTAATTATCTTCAGCATAATTTTACTTGCGTATGATATAGTTCAAAATTTCCGCTGGGTCACCTTTCTTTGGAATAGGCACGTATATGGATCTGTCTTCCAGTCAGTTGGCCAGGAAGCTGTCTTCCAAATTTCTTGGCATAGATGAGCAAGCACTTCCAGCACTGCATCTGTTTGTTGAAACATCTCAATTGGTATTCCGTCAGTTCCTGGACCTTTGTTTTTCACCAACGCCTTCAGAGCAGCTTGGACTTCTTCCTTCAGTATCATCAGTTCTTGATCATATGCTACCTCCTGAAATGGCTGAACTCGACCAATTCTTTTTGGTACTGTGACTCTGTGTGTGCCTTCCATCTTGTTGGTCTTGCAAAATTCTATCGTGAGTTGTTTCTATCACCAAGGTCATATTTTCCAACCGCTGATCTTCTTTGTTTCCAACTTTCCCATTCCAATCACCGGTAATTATCAACGCATCCTGACTGCACGTTTGATCCATTTCAGACTGCAGAAGTTGGTAAAAAATCTTCAGTTTCATTTTTGGCAGTAGCGGTTGATGCGTAAATTTGAATAATAGAATTAAGAATTTAAATGGATTCGGAA
Organism: Loxodonta africana; assembly: GCF_030014295.1. Lineage (NCBI taxonomy): Eukaryota > Metazoa > Chordata > Mammalia > Proboscidea > Elephantidae > Loxodonta > Loxodonta africana. Next base: position 41,506,088 of record NC_087354.1, on the reverse strand, counting down.
TTAATGATAACATTGCCCACATGCACAGCAACTCATAACATACAACCCACTTTCACCTACATCATCCCTGTCAGTCCTGCATTCTCTCCCTAGCGAGAGAAGCATAACCCCATTTTAGATGAGGAAACTGAGGCATATGGAGGGCCAGGGACCCACCCGAGGTGGCAAATGGTGAAGCCAAGATGGGGCCCAGGTTTTCTGACTCCAAAGAACCATAGCTAACACAGAAGTTACTGTGTGCTATGCACACTTCATAGCCTCATTTTAACTCACTTAATCTTCCCAACCTTATGAGGCAGGTGCTAGTATCTGCCTCCTCTTTACAGATGAGAAAACCAAGGTCACACGGCCAGTTAGAAGGGCTGAAACTCAGGTGGTCTCTCCAGGGCCCATACCCTTCACCCTGTTGTATTGCTGCCTCCTGTGTGTGGGCCTCAACAATCCTCAGAAGAACCCAGACAGGGTCCAGGTCACCAGGTGCTGGGTAGTAGGGCAGGCTAGGGGCAGGCTCAGCCTCCCAAGCAACAGGGCAGCAGATGGAAAATGGGGTAGATGCCAGAGAATTTTTTTCCAGGCTGGGGGTGGGGGTGCTGAGAACCACCCTCACCTCATGTTGGGGGAGGTCTGTGTCACTCTTCCAGCTCAGCACCTGCTCTGACATCCCCCTGTCTTCCACGGATGAGGGTACCACCAACAGGCACCCCCGAGACAGCCAAACTGGGGGCAAAGGGCCAGGGCTGGATGGCAGCCCACTCCTGGTTAGCTGTAGGCAGCCAGGGGGAGTGAGGATGTGACTCATGATTTGGGGCCATAGTTCCACAGAGGGACAGGGCAGATAAACTATAGGGCATAGAGGGGAGCAGTTACACAGGGTGGGGAGAGTATGGGATCTGGTTTAGAGCTTGGCCTCAAGAAGCATAAAAACGTATTACTGTAAAGTTGATTCAATTCAATTTAGTTCATTCCAGACTCACAGTGACCTTATAGACAGAGTAGAACTGCCTCATAAAGTTCAAAAGAACTGCCACATCTTTCTCCCACAGAGCGGGTCGTGGGTTTGAACCACTGACCTTTCGGTTAGCAGCCAAGAGCTTAACCACTACTTCACCAGGGCTCCTTAGGAAGCACAGGGAAATCAAATCAGAATGGCATTAAGTGGTGATGGGGTTGCCTGACTGCTTCCCTGCGGCCACGGCTAGCTCTTGGGCCTGGACCAGGGATGGGGGCATAGCCCCCACTCATAACCAATGATGAGAAGCTGCAGAGGAAGCAGCAAGCAGCAGGTGATGCTGACAGGTCTGAGGGGGAGACACATTCCTGGGCTCCCCCTCCCCATGACTCCACAGAGGGGGTAGTGGAGGAGGGAGCCTGGGAGAAAGAAATGATCTAGGGGCTTCTGTCTAGGATGGGGGGCGCAGAAATATGCCTTGAAGGTACCATTTCCTGAGCCCTGTGGGCAGCTGAGGCAAATCCAAGAAGGGCCCTTGGGGAGTCAAAGAAATGGGCACACACAGACCCGAGGTTCATGGCCCCTAAGCAGCAGCAGAGGTTCTGGGAGCCGTCCTCTCCATTCCCTCCAGCCAAAGCCCCTCATCTTTGAAGACCCAACTCAGCTCATCCCTCTGCTCTCCAAGGTTGCTCTGACCCCCTTCTCGGCCCTGAGCCCTGTGACTGCACACAGCGTTGGCATGGGTGACTCGCCCCAAGACAAGAGGCCTGTGAGAGCTGTAAGGATGGAGCCCAAGCCCACAACATATTCCACATGCTAGACCCCACCCCTGCTGTGAGGCCTGGAGCTTGGCACCCACCCAGGCCTTCTGGCTACTAACAACAGCAACTATTACCGTCCCCCACCACCACTGCCAGGTATTTTGGTTTGGCCCTGGTGCTTCTCAGCACCTACTCCCAAGCTTGTTCAGAGACAAGCTCACCCCTCCATCTCCTCCAAATCTATTTCTGACAACCCTATTGTGGTTCTGTTGTGTGTAGGGGGGCGTGCGGAAGGGCACCCAGAGTGACAGGCAGTCTGTTTTTTTAAGAGAATCAGAAAACTGAGTTTTTTAAAATATTAGCAAATAACTCAAAAGTATGAGGATGTATATGGTCTAATAAAAACCGGTCCGTAGGCCACACCTGGGACTTCTGACTTACGTGTGCTCACTGTGGGCAGGCCCAAAACTCTCACGGGCATGGGAACAACAGCTTCTGAATGTTTAGCTATCACCGTACTTGGCCCAACCCTCAGAGATCACATCAAGGCCCAGGCTAGAGCAGGTGAAGGGCACAGAGGAAGCCTTCCTCAGCAGGCCTTCATAGGCCCTGGTCTCAGCAAAACTCCCCACCCCCACCCCCAGCCCCGTGCGCACATCCATCTCCCAACCTCTGCCAGGGTGTTCCTATAGTCTCCTGAATGCCTGCCCTCTCCCCACCTAGCCAAGCCTGCCTTTCCTTCCAGGCTAGTTCAGAGCCCACCACCCCCTGGATGTATGCTCAGCACACTCCCACCCTCAGTGGAGAACTCGGAATTGCTACCACCCTTCTCAGCTCCAAGGGTCAACACTTCTCGGTGGCATCCTTTTCGTGAATCTCTGTCCTAGTCTTCTAAAAAAAGATCCATTTTTACTTGATTTAAAATATATATATATTAAGATCTGAGTCTGGCCACCCAAGTTAAGTGAGACAAAAAGAGCAAACGTCCAATGATGGACAGGAGATTGGCCACTCAGCCTACCTAAAAACATGTTAGGTTCGCCCATGGTTGCCTGGGGCAGCTCTGCATCCTTTGCGCCGAACTCTGCCAACCAGGCACTGGGTTCATGGTTGGAGCGCCACCTCGTGGCTACTTCTGGAACAACCAGAGAGGAGTCAACAAAGACGCAGTATGTAGCTGAGTGACAACTGGGCTACCCCCAAGCATTTTTCTGAGACAAGTTCACCCCTCTATCTCCCCCAAGCCTATTTCTGAGTCCCCATTCTCAGTTCCCAAGGCCCAAGACAGAGCAGGAGATGGTAGAAGTCATGTGGATCCGATCAAGATTAACGTCTCCCAACTAGATGTAGCTGGGAAATCAAAGATCAAGTCCCAGCTTGGCCACTGACCAGTTAAGCAAGGCCCTGCCCTAGGCCAGACATCCGTTTCTTTGTTTAAAAAATGAAAAAGAGGGGCTAAACAGCAGCTTTTCTCCTGGCCTATTGCCTATCTAGACCAGGAAGAAACATGGCCTTCTGTCTTCTGCATATCCTTGTTGTTTGTACTCCAAGAATAGGTTGAACTAAATATGCATTTTAAAGCATCTCCCAAAGACGTATGGTGTCCCAGGGCCCTCCCAGCTCTGATGTGGTCCTTGGGTCCACTGAGGCCACTTCAGTGAGGAGATACCCATGCAGGCATGTGGCCACTCACAAACAGTTCACTTTCTTTCATGGATGTAATGATCTAAGAATTCCAATAGTCAGAATTACGAAGAGCTCTCAGGGGTCACTGGGTCCAACCTGGGAGGCCCTGACAACAGCCCTTACAGTGATCATGCAGCCTTTGCTTACATACCTCCAGTAACAATGAGCTCGCCTCAAGACAGCCTGGTCCATCTTGTTTCTCTCTGACACAAACCTTTTTCCCCTAATGACTTCCAATCGGTGATCCTAAATCTGCCCTCCAAGGCCACACAAACCACGTCTAATCCCTCATCTTTGGAACTGAGGTCTTCAGGGATGTCAAGACAGAGGTCAAACAAACCCATTGACATCACGTCAACTCCAACTCATAGCAACCCTATAGGACAGAGCACTGCTCCATAGGGTTTCTGAGGAGCGGCTGATGGATTCAAACTGCTGACCTTTAGGGTAGCAGCCATAGCTCACCCTAGCTCTCAACCGCTGCACGAGACAGAGGTCACAGCCCCCTAAATCGGCTCTTTCTTCAAGGTGAATAACCTCCATTCCAAATAGGTCCCTCAAGGGCCTTTTCCTGGTCTTTCTAATCCTGGCCCTTTCCCCAGACACGGTTAGTCATTTAACAAACTTTTACCGACTCCCTCCTAGGTGCTAGGCAGTCCAGTTTGGGTCCATCCTTTTAAAAGATCAGGTCCCAGATCAAAATACAACACCTAAGGTGGAGGCTGACCAGTAAAGGGCTTAAGACTGGCCTCCGCTCCTGATTTTAACACCAGCCTGTCCTGTTGATCTTAACCCTGGGTCACCCTTGGGCTAATTCCCACCTATCAGTAGTGGCTGCTACCCTGAAGGTCAGCAGTTTGAATCCACCAGCTGCTCCTTGGAAACCCTATGGAGCAGTTCTCTGTCCTATAGGGTTGCTATGAGTTGGAATTGACTCGATGGCAATGGATTTGTTTGTTTGACCTTTGTGTTGACATCCCTGAAGACCTCAGTTCCAAAGATGAGGGATTAGACGTGGTTTGTGTGGCCTTGGAGGGCAGATTTAGGATCACCGATTGGAAGTCATTAGGGGAAAAAGGTTTGTGTCAGAGCTAAACAAGCTAAACAGTAGTGGCTTTCTGGGACACCGTGTTGAGAAAGATTGTGAGTTTGGATCTGAGCCCAGGAGAGGAAGAAATGAGACCCCATCCTGCATAAGAGCCATTCATTTTCTGGTTCCAATCCCTCTGGTTAGGGTTGACTCCCTGTCCAGGTCCTGACTCAGTCATCTAGAACATTCACCAGCCCAGCTTTGAGTACCTAGGCATCACTGATATACACAATGTGTAGGTGAGTTGAGGAAAAGTGTCAAACAGGATACAACTGGGACTCCTAGAGGTGAGGTTGTCTGTGGAAGAGGCCGGAACTTCAGTCAGTCTGATTTGGAAGCCCCCAAGATCCAGGCTGCCACTTCCAGGAAGGATGAACAGCTTCCGGGCCTGCCCAGCAGGTGCCTGGCTCCAGGTGGGTGCATTGATGGAATACACTGATACAAAATCCTAACCAGCCCTGGGAAGGCCAGTTTCCCAGCCTTCAGTCACGTCCAACTAACAGGAAGCACTCATCTGTAAATGGGGATGATAATAATACCTACTTTTTCAGGGCTTTTAAGAGCACCAACTGAGACGGCATATGTGAGTGCCTAGCTCAGTGGCTGGCACGGAGAAGGCCATGATAAATGAGCACTACTGCACTGGACTGCTGTTAGCCAGTTTTTCCAGGTAGAGCAAGGCAGTGCCTGGGTTGCTGTAAAAGGCATTAAAAACACAGAGGAAGCTGAATTCTATTCCAGTGACTGCAGCGCTTGAATTCAGCTTCAGACAAGGCCAAGGCCAGGGAAACCAGGAACACAGCTGAGATGATCAGGGCCAGAGGGTGTTCCAACCTGTTAGGTCCAAGCAAATAGAGGGAGGCCTGAATACACCCCTCCACAAATATCCTCACCGTTCACTGCCAAGGCCTGTGGCAGAGGTAAGACTCCGAGAGCTTGGTCTGGGGCCCAGGCCAGATGGGGCTGAGGCAAGGAGCAGAACCGGGGCCCATGTGCCCAGCAAGCTGTGCCAGCCCAGCCCATGCCAGCCCAGCCAAATTTGAGTTATATCAGGAGAAGGGATCTGTTCAGAAAACTCACCCATCTCTGCATATTTGCATATTCTATTTCAGGGCTCTTTCTTTTTTTTCCCTTAGCTTCCTAGAAAAGTTCTTGTGATCAATTCCAACTTCACCTCTGCTGAACTGAAAAAGTTCACTCTCAATCCCATCTCCTCCCCAATTACCACCCTCTCCCTTGCCATCACCGTCAAGGTTCTTCCAAGAGTTCTCTGCCCTCCCTGCCTCTACTGCCCTCCACCTACTCAGTCCTCAAACCCTACAATTTGGCTTTGGTTTCACTGTAACATCTCCCCAGGGTTACAACAGCTCAAGTCAGCAAGTCCAAGGTCAGGCTTTCTGTTACTAGATTTCTCTATAGCAGATGACACCATGGACCATGCCCTCTTTGTCCAGTTCCTTCCACTCTCTCAGCTTTTGTTAACTTCTGCTCTCGCCTTCCCAGAAGCCGCAGATCCTGCCTGCCCCCTCCCCCCCCGGCCCGCCTCAGATTTCCCATGTCCATCAGTCACCATTTCCTATAAAGTCTAACTCCTTAGCGGGTATCTCTCTTTCCCTACCTCTCCCTGGAAAACTGAATTGCCTTCTCATATGACACATGCCCGGTCTTCAACTCAAGACTTTCTGATTATTATCTCCAGCCCAGAAACATTTATGTCTCTACCTGGCTGTCCCACGGTACCTCATGCTCAATGTGCCCAAAACTGGTCTTGTATTCCAAATTCCAAGCCCAATCCCTTATTCTTGCTGTGCCACAATCTACCCATGTACATGGTGGCTGCCTCCTCCCTCCCCTCACCCCCAGATCCAATCCTTCTTCAACATCTCACATCCCCGTCCCCCCCGCCCAGCTCCCCTGCTGCAGCTCTAGTTGAGGCCCCCACCATGTCCCATCTGGAGGTAACCGAGCCTCCTAGCTGGTCTCACAACCCCCCGTCTCACTTCCCACAAATCCAGCCTCCACACAGCTGTCAGATTAATCTCACACACAAATCTGGTCCCCACCGTCCTGCCTAAAGCTCCGCAGCCTGATCTGGCCCCTCGCTCTTCCACACTTTCGAGGCCACCAACAGCGATAGAAACAGCACCAACTTTGGAGTAAGACAGACCTGAGTTTCTAGGCCTACTACTAAGAAGTATCTAACCATGAGATTATGGGCAAATGAACTCACCTCTCAGAACCTTGGCATTCCCCATCTGTAAAATGGAGGTAAGAATAGTACACTCACCTTTCCCGAAGACGTGATATCAATTCTAATTCCTCAAGTCTCTCCATCCCCACTGCCACACAGCTAGGTCAGCCCATCACCCTTCCTGAGTAGATCATTGTCACAGCTTCTCACTGATCTCCCTGCCTCAAGCTTACACCTACTCCCACTCCACCTATTCACCACACAGCAGCCAGAGTCATCTTTCTAAAATACAAATCTGACTCTCACCCCTGATTAACTCTTCTCTAACTCCCCATTGTCCTCAGTGCATGCCCAGTTCTTTAGTATGGCTTAAAATTATCTGGCCCCTGCCTACCTATCATCCACCCTGACATACAGGTCCACAGGAGCCATGTTTTCCTCCACCTCTCATCCTCTCCAAACATTCCCTCTTGCCTGGAATACACCTTTTCCTGCAGAAACACTCCACATCCTTCAAGTTTCAGTTTGGACGCCACTTTCTCCAAGCAGCTTTCCCTTACCACCCTGCCCCCAATCCACGTTAGCTGCCCTTCCCATGAGCCCCCATAGCCCACTGTACTGGCCTGGCACAGTTCTCACGAGGCTTTCCTGTAAACACCTGTTTATAAATCAAAAACACAGCTCTCTGCAAGCAAGGACCCTGCCATGTTTACCTGGCACAGAGTACAGGCTCAATCAATGTTTATTGGAAGGGTGAGGCTTTGGGTTGAAAGAGACAATGGTGAGGAAAGTATTCTTCAGCCCATGGAAAGCCCCAGGCTCAGTGGGGGTACTTATCAAACCCAACATATACTATTTAAAACATGGCCACAGGAAGCACAAAGCCAACTTGCCAAGGCCCTGGAGGAAAGGGCTGACAAAGAAAAAAAAAAAAAGAGGGGAAAGGGAAATTGTGGGGACACTCAATTCTGGGAAGCAGGATAACTGGTACTTGGGGGTTCAGTTTCAGGGATAGGGCAGGGTTACTCAAAGTTCCGCAGCATAAGGGACAGGGGGAATTAAGAAGCCCCAGTGCCTTTGAAGGCAATCTGTGGGGGCAGGGTGAGGGCTGCCACAGAATGAAAACCAGCTCTCGACAGGCTGTATCATGGGGACAGGAAAGGCTGTGTCAGCCCCATTTGACCAAGACAGGCCCATGAGGATGCAACTGGCCTTTATTCCCACTACGAGCAAGCAAGAGACACTGGGTTCAAAGACAGAGCTTCCTGCTCTTTGTTCCCAACCACAAGGAGGCAGTGGGGCCCCAGGCAGACCACTGAGGCACAAAGAGGCCTGACACCAAGAAGCCTGGTGAGTTCCAAACCTTTTCCGCCAATGCAAATGCCTCTCAACATTAATCCAGGTTGAGAGGGGAATGCAGAGAGGCTTATCAAATTTTCTGCAGGGAAAGAACAATGTGCTGTTTGGGCCAGACCTGGAATAGTCGGTCCTTCTAAGCACCTCACTACCAGGATCACTGATCAACTGGAAGTCATCTAGACAAAAGAACAGGATCTGCTGGGGACCAAAAGGAGGAAGACAGGCCAAAGGGACAGGCAAATCACCACTCCCCTCCTTAAGTAACTAAAGTTCTGCTAATACAGAAGAGGAAGCAGGCTTGTTCTATGTGGCCCCTCAGAGCAGAAAGGGGACCGAGAGGTAAACGCTCTGGGGAAGAGTTAAAGGACAGAATAGGCTGTCCTTGTAAGTGGTAAGCTTTTGTCCTAGGCAGTGACAAGCAGAAGCTGAATGGCCACAACTGTGGACACTGTGAGTAGAATGTTTGCTAAAGGCATGGGGTTGGAGCAGACCTCCGAGCTCCTTTCCATCCCTACATTAGTTCCCAAATGAACTGGAACGCCACCTGAGGCGAAGGGGTTTTTTCCGAACAAGTATTCAAAGCACGTGGGACCCACTTGCTTGAGCTGGACGTGTCTGTGACGCGCAGGGAACGCTGTGCCGGGGGAATAAGAATGCAGGCAGATGGAGCAGCAGCTTGGGGGTTGGTGCCCTCCCTTCAATATTAAAGCTGAGCCCTGCTCGTGTTGGTGCTGTTGTTTAGTATTGTTATTTAACTGCTCTTGTATTTATGCCTTCAGGACAGAGAAGAGGGCCCAGCCTCCTGACGCAGCTCTTAGGCCTGGATTCTGGCATCATTACAAGAGACATCAAGGAGTGCTTGGTGAGGCTAGGCCCAGGGAGGGCAAGGAATCTTCTGGAAGCCTTTGGGAGAGGGAGTGATGTGGAGGGCACGCTGCCCTCACCTGCTCCTCTGAAGGTCTACCCAGCCTCTCCCCAGACTGTGGCCATCTCAGAAACATGTGCCTGTGCTGGTCATGACAGCAGCCACCCTGAAGATTGGGCAGCAGCCCTGTTCTAGCCTTGGGCACACTCTGAGAATGCCACATCTCAAAGCACCAAAAGATCCCAGGGCTATTGCTAGAAACTTCTCATGAAAGTGAATGTGGACATCACACAGGTGAAGTAATCCCCATGACCTGTGTCTAAAATTCTCCATCCAGGGCCCAGAACCAGGGGCCTGCAAGCCCCCTTATACCACAGCACCAAGACCTATATCCCTTGCTACCCACTGCCTCTGCCAGCAAAGATCAGCCAGAAAGGGCACACATTGGACAAAGCAGAGAGAGTGGACCATCAGGCAGGTGTATTGGGGAGAGGACAGATGGTGGCACCTTCACAAGTGCCTCCCATGGGCAGGAGCCTTTGCAGCCTGATGAGGGCTGGGGAGGAGCTGGGAGTTTAGGGGGCTCCTCCAGCAAAGATGAGCTCCAGGGCGGCTTGGATGTCCCCCCCAGTGGCCTGCAGGGCCCGTAGGCTCAACTCGTCATCCTGGATGCCCATGTCACGCAGCTGCTGCAGCTGGGGCTGCCATTGGCTCTGTGGAAAGACAGAAACAAGCAGAAGCTGTTAGCAGGGATCCTGAGGATAACTCATTTCGGGCCCAGAAAGGAAGATGGGATTCCTACAGCAATGTTTCTGTAGGAAGGCTAGAAGATGGGCTTGAGGGTTTGGAGAACAAATCCAAAGTTTTATAAGAAAAAAGGGAAATTTTAGCATAAGGATCAAGAGAGAAAGCACAAATTACTTAATGTCTAAATTCTAAGAGACTAAGTTACTTGTTTCTCCCCTGATATATATATCCACAAATATAGACAGGCATACATACACACACATATACCTATAAATAAACGGGGGTGAATAAATCTTTAAATTATTTCATTTTTGAACACGAATACAGTGAAAAATCTTACTCTCAGCCACTCCCATCCTCACCCTAGATAACGAATTTGATTTGTTTCTATGGGGAAATACATTTACCCTTTTCATATACCTCTGTTCTATACCTTTCCCCACCTCCTTTTTTAATATAAAATATATATATATATATATATGCAATCTAAAAGATCTTTTCATGCCAAGACATAAAGAAACTTTTCTTTAATGTATGGTATTTCATCCTATGGGTATTCACTGCACTATGCCCCATCTTGTGCTGTTACCAACAATGCTGCAGTGACTAACCGTACAAATGGCATTTCTACATGGCACGTACATCTCTAGGGTAAATTCCTGGAAATGGGGCTGCTAAGAATTTCACAGGTTTAAGGCCCTCTGTTTCCATTTCAGTGAACTGTCTGTTCACAACCTGTGCCCATTTTTCTATGGGGCTATTGGCCCTAAATTTCTAGAGCCTCTACATAGCAGTGAGATTTGTCCTTTTCAAATACATGCTACAGGCTTTTTCCCAGATTGCTGTTAGCCTTTAGGCTTTGCTTGTTTTGTTTGGCTTACCATGCAGAAATTTTCACTTTTGTGAACTAAAAATTTATTACTCTTGGACTTCCAAAACGTTAAGAGAATAAATTTGTGTTAAGTCACAGAAAAAAAATTTTTTACTCTTTTGTTTCATGGCTTCTGGATTTTTGCATTTCAGCTACGAAGGGCCTTCTCTACTACAAAGATGTAAGGAACTTCCCCCACACTTTCTTCTATTACTTTCATGGCTCCATTGACATTTCACAGCAGGAGGGAAGTGCCCAGCTTAGTCAGGAAAAAAATGTGTTCACACGTGGGAAGGAGAAGGCAGTGGGGATGAAATGTAAATTTGGAAAGGTTGGCAGGGGTGAGACTGCTTAGAAAAACACACAAATCCACTCAGTGGCTAGGCAGAGCCACGGAAAGCTCCTGAGTGGGACAGCAAATTGAGCAGGTGCCCAGCTCAGGAAGGTACAGAAACAAGAAAAGACTAGCTGCCTGCTCCTCTTACCCTGGCTGTCCACGAGGACCACGCAGGTAGTAGAAACAACAAGAAAACTTGAACCATCTCTACTACTCAATAGCTTTGTGACCCTGGGCAAGTTACAGACATGTCACTTATGCCACAGGCTTATTGTGAGGGGTAAGGGAAACCAACATGAAGTAACCAGCTGGTGCAGGGCAGCATGCAGTAATACCTGTCCCTCGGGTCTTCCACTTAGCTACAGAGGGCCTTTCTATGAAGCAGAGTGAATGGTGTCTCACAGGACTGCTAGACTGAGTCTAATCTCCTCAGCTTGGCATTCAAGGCCCCTCATCCTCAGGCTCCTGCTCTGTTTCTCTGGCTTCACCTCAGGATCTTTTACACCAGGCCTTGTGGTTTTGAGTATGTCACACATACCTCCATGCATTTGCTCAAAGAGGTAGCTGCCTCTGCCTAGAAGTCATCCTTCCAACTCCCAATATCCCCTATCCTGCCTGGCTAGCCTCTAACTAATTCTGCGGTAATCAGCTCAGACATCCCTTCTTCAGACCTCACCTCCAGCCTGGCTGGGATTCTGCCTTGCTGCTCCCCCAGTTCAGTAACTGCCTGTGCTCTCCATGGCAGGGAAGACGACTGTCTCACCTCTAGCCCCAGCGTCTGTACCCAGGCCTAGTATGTACATGTTCAATGCTCAGTCAACACTCACGGAATAAATCAATGAATGACTCCTTGACTAAACTCCCATGGTTTTCTAAGCCAGGCAGTCAGTGGTGTCAGGCCATGGTCATCGGGTGTGAGAATGCAGGCCAGAGGACAATAGCCCTTGCTGGGTGCACTCCTCACCTGTCACACTGCCATGCCCCTGCTGTACCTAGAGAGGAGCATGCCAAATGGGAAGGACCTCCAGGGAGCGGAAAAATGCCTGGAATCCAATGTAACTATGAAGCCCCATGGGAAACAGGAAGTGGGGAAGACTGACCTGGAGGCTGGGCTGCCCAGAGGCCTGCAGAGCGTGTTGTAGGGCTTGGCTGAAGAGGTCGTTGGTGATGGGCGTCCCTGACTGGACACCGGAGGACATTGGTGAAGTCCCTGAGGAATGGCCCTAGAGACATATTGGTGCAGTCAGTACCACCCTCCAAGCTACCTCAGTCTAACAGCAGATACCCACTGCTGAGATATCACCCTGCGGTGCCCCTGAGGTACCTCACTACTTCCTCACAACACGGGCTTGCCCATGAGACAATCGCATAAAAGACCCCAAAAGCTCTAAAGATAGGCAAGACAGGTTCCACTCTCTTCTGCTCTGGGGAATTGGAATCCAAGCCTCTGATCCAGCCTGGACCCCCAGCACTGGGAGAGATAACTCAGAAGCTGGGATAGACCTGGCACCAGGAATGCTTAAGCAGGTGATTTCCGAGCCCTGGCAAAGATGTGGAAGGACATATTATGTGAGGAGAGTCTTCAACTACCAGAAGGAACCAATCAGGACTGTGCTGAACCCCAGACTTCTCAATCCTAAAAAAAAGTGTGAGAGGAAACTCCCCTGGAAGTGCAGTGAGAAGTCCCCACTCGGGCTCCAGGCAGAGCTCAGTACAGACTGAACTCCAGAGTCGGCAGAGGCAAACCCATCCAACCACTAGGAGCTTCTCTCCTGGGGCTGGCTGAGATCTTGCCAGCCCTCTCTCCATACCTGGGTGCCAGGAGTCGGCGTGTGAGAGCTGCTCTCCGGAGTGCTGGCCAGGGCCAGGGCGGTGGCCAGCTCGCTCTGGGTGATGGGTCGGGGCCCAGCAGCTCCACTGTACCCCAAGGAGGCTGGGCGAGAGCTGGGTGTGCTGCTAGAGGGCGTGGACCTGGCGCTCTGGAGAAGGGAGGCACCCAGAATCAGGGAAGCGGCACTGTGGAATTCCCCGATGACCACCACCCCCATTCCAGGAATAGCTCTTAGGGAGACTCTCTAAGCTTCCAGGTTCACAAAGGAATCCAGAAAAAGGAACAGTATGACATGGGCTTGACAACCCAAGGACAATGTCCACCCCAGGCTTGGGAGTGCCAGGTCTCAGCCAGGCACACATCTCAGGCACCACCTCCCCCAAATGGCAGGCAGCCAGACCACTTACTGGGTGAAAGTCGTCCTCGTCATCTGAGAGCCCTTCAAACAGGAAGCCACCTGAGGGAGGGAAAACAGATTTCAGGAGGAAGAACAGAAAAGCACAGGCACAGCTCCAAAATCTCAGCTCAAATTACTCTACAAATTCCTATTTTCATCTCTCCCTTTGGAAAATTACAGGACAGATGCACTTCCTGACTTAAACCGAGAGTTCCCAAGGAACGCCCTCTGCCAGAGCTATACATAGCTGCTGAGGAAAGCACATCCCGGCATTGCCGGCTGCCGAGGGCCCACCTGACACTTTCCTGGGGCTCACCTGGCATGTCCCGGTAGGAGCTGGAGGCCATGCTCCGGGAAGAGGAGTCAGCCCCCGGCAGTGGGGTGCTGCCCGCCACCGAGTGCAGAACCAGCACGATGGCATTGACCAGGGCCGGGTGGGCAGGCACCAACCTGGCAGGAAGAAATCCAAGGGTGACTGGGAAGAACAGAACACCCTCAGCCACGGCAGGGGAACAGGACTTCTGGGTGGCCCTCACAACAATCAAGTCCTCTGGGCTGCCCAGGTTCAGTCTCTGGTCTGACTCTTCACTGGCGATCTGTGACAGGCCCCCTCTCTTCCCGGGGAGGGGCTCAGCTTCTTCATTTGCAAAAAAGAGGACATAACCTCTACTGTCCCTTTTAGCACTAAAATTTCATCAACCTATGCATGTTTCTCCTTCCCTCCAGCTTAAAATCCTTTAAAGGCTCCCCAGCATGAAATCTAAACTGAGCCAGGTACGCAAAGCCCTCTCCTTCAGACTCCTGCTTTAGCTCCACACTCTCCACACACTCCCTGTCCTTGGGCTTTGTCGTCCCCCAAGGAGCCCTTGCTCTTTCTCTCCTCCACACCAACCTGACATATTTAGAAGACAGGCTTGGTGACAGACTGGGAATGGGCTCCAAGAGCAGAACCCATTACTCTTAGGGTTTAGGTTTCCTAGGCCAGAGCAATTAGGTTTCTGGCCCAACCACGTGAGGAAATATAACCCCGGCTCATAGCAACCCTATAGGACAGAGTAGAACTGCCCCATACAGTTTCCAGGGAGTGCCTGGTGGATTCGAACTGCTGACCTTTTTGGGTTAGCACCCATAGCTCTTAACCGCTATGCACCAGGGTTTCCGGGAGGAAATATAAGGTGCCCCTTAATAGGATGGTTATGCTTACGTATCAAGCATGTTGGGATCAGCGAAGACAGAGAAGAGGTCCTTGTCTTGAAGAACCCCTAAAAGAGAACATGGCTCACCTCAGAGAATGCATTTATGGCCAGAACCAGAAGGAAGAAGAGGCTTTGGGCCTCAAAGCAACAGGCTAGACAAAGACATAGGACATGCCAGCCCACATGAGAGGCAGAAGGAAACAAAGCACCAAGCAGCACAATGCAAGCACTCTTCATCCTATTGCTCCATCTGGTTCCAGTGGAGATGTTTCCCACTTAGTACCGCCCCCTGCATTTAAGACACACACTGAGTACCAATTACACTCCAGCTGCTTCTTGCTCCTACATCTGGGTGCTTGCCTGACCTATGAAGGCTGGCAGCAACACTTCCCTAACGGCTGTGGTTTGGGCTATTGCCCTCATTTATGATTTAAGCCATGATCTCTACATGGGAATGAGCTCTTTGAGGGCTGGGTATATCTAACACATTTTGGTTACTCCTCCTCCTCACAAGACCAGCGATTTCTTCAAAAAAAAAAAAAAACAATGGTCAGAGTTTCTTTAGAGTAATTGCCTTCTCCTGGTTTCTCTTTTGCCAACAATTCCTACTTTCTCAAGTTCACTCTTGTACTTACCGAGAGCAATGGGGTCACTGCTGAGGCCTGGGGTGGCCACGATGATCTGATCCAGAGATTCCTTATTACTGAGCATTTTAAAGACCTGCAGGAGAAATTGGGAGGGCTAAGCATTCCAACCAGGGTGATCCACTCTGCGAATACCCACTCTCTCCTCAAGTGTATGCACACAAGCCACCAAAATGGAACAACTGCTGCAGGAAACAGGTGAACCTCTTTTTGTTCTGAGAGCGTGGCTTACTGGGGGGCAAAGAAACAATAAAAAAAAAAAAAAAAAGCAAGACCACAGTAAACCTTCAGTCTCTGATTTCTTCCCCCAATTACAGTTCTAATACTTCCAAAATAAAAGCTTTCATTACAAGCCATTAACAAAGGTTTTCCTAGGCCCCAGAAGTCCCTTTCAATCTCCATGCCACTACCATTTCACACTCATACAGACTGGAAGTTTCTCAGCTGTATTAATTTTACTTGCCAACTCTCCTGTACAAAGGCATCAGCCCATTTCCCCTAAAGAATAAATCCAGGTAAGGGGCGACGGGCGGGCAGTTTGGCCAGAGGCAAGCAACAAAGCCCACAGAAACAGTAGCTGGATCCTTTGGCTGCAACCACATTCCTTCCATGAGGCCACTAACAGGACAGGTTGTAACATTATCATTAGAGGGAATCAACAACACCTGGCTGAGGGAGCCTCTGTGGAGAAGACAGGGCTCTACTGAGGCCCACAGATTCCCCAAGGAACTCTTGGTTGCCATGGCAATGGGCTTCCAGCTCCCACTCTACACCACTCGCCAGTGTTCACACCCTCTCCTGCAGTCCTGGCAGGAGTCTAGGGCCGGGGGCCGCGGTGTACTCACCGCCTCTCTGTAGGATGAGCTGCTGTGCAGGGCAGTGTGCAGCACCCGGAACTCCCTCATGGCAGCCACTTTGTCCACAGGTTCTGAGGACAAGACACTTACGTTCGACCTACAGCCCAGGCCCTGGCCCTGCCACCAACCTGCAACATCACTTCAGCATGTGCCTGGGTGCAGCCTGGCCTATGAGTTCCCCTTCCTCATCACCCCACTGTACTTTGAGTGCCCATTCCGAAAAGCTCAATTATGCCACAGGTGTGAATACCACACTCCCTTTTAAAAATTTCAATAGATAAAACAAGCAACCAAATTCAAGTTCCAGCAGAGGAGAACGTCACCACATGAAAGAGAATGTTCTGATCAATACCCCACTGCAAGAATTCTAGGCTTCTTACATTTGAACAGGCGGAAGATCTATTCAACTCAGTAGACTCATATGCAGCCATTCTAAAGGAGTGTTCCAAACCATCTTAACCCTCTGGAGCTACGCTGACATGATATGTTAAGAGAAAGAAAGAGAACAAAGTTGCACGTGCATTCTCTGGTATAACTATGTAAAATGTGGCAGTATGCATACGGTCCAAGGCTGGAAGGGGACAAGGAGAAGAAGAGCACTTAGGTGGGGCGACAGCATCATGGGTTATTGTTTCTCTTTGATATTTTCTTTCAACCTTCTAGAATACTACCTTGAATGCAAAAGAAAACACAAGAAGGACCAAGAAAACACGCTGTTCTTTCAAGGCTCTTAACAAACTTTCATGACATGCTTGATAGCAAATGTTTCCCTGGGGCCCAAAACTCCTTTTCTGTCTCTGGACGACTATTATTCAGATATGTGGAAAGTTTTGCAGTTGCTATAATTATACTTGGATCTCTGGTGGGGCAGTGGTTAAGAGCTACGGCTGCAAACCAAAAGGTCAGCAGTTCAAATCCACCGGCCGTTCTGGGGAAACACTATGGGGTAGTTCTACGCTGTCCTATAGGGTCGCTACAAGTTGGTTTGGTTTTTCTGGTAGTTATACTTGATTACCTGACATCAGCCCATTTCAAAGGTGAGGAAATGTAGGTAACGGGGGAGGGTGGGAGATGGACAGTTCTCCCTGGATCACACTTTTAAAAGTGTGGTTATTTTCACCGAGGACCACCACTTGTGCCTATATAGGTTGTGTACTGCCCAAGCTGGGGGACACCACTCCCAAAACAAGGTGAATGGCAGCCCCGGGGTTTCTCAGCAGTGTTCTTACATATAGTCCTAATCATGAGGGTTGTCTCTTGAAAAATATTCATCTTAAGTAAATTATCTAATGGATTCATTCAACAAGCATGTACTAGACGTTCACTCCTTGTCTAGTTTTAGGCAAGGGACAGGAATGCAAAGAATGAAAGAGTCTGCCATCAAGTAACTCTTAGAACAATACAAGAAAAAGAGATCAGAACAAACACACTCTACACAATGCCATGCTGAGAGCCTCAGCAGAGGTGTGGATCACAGGCACTAGAATACAGAGGCAGCGAACCATCACTGAGGAGAGGAGATAGGACACCGCACTGCCTCCCAGAGGAGCCACTTTGAGCGGGTCTTTAAGGTAGAGCAGCTGTTTCCTGGGAGGAGAAGGCATTCCAAGCTAAGTGAGAACAGTGCAAAGGCAGGTACGAATAAAAAAAACATGGTGCTTTGAAGGAGCCGTGAGTTGTTTTATGTGGCTGGAGCTCAGGGTATATACTCCTGCTCAACGGCAGGCCGAGATCCTGATGGGATTGCGACTGGCCGTGGAGAACCACCAAAGGAGTCCAGGTGGTAAGGGCGGGACTGACAAGTATCTCCTCCTAGAGGCTCTAACCCAGTGGGAGAGCAGGGAATGTACTTGCTCTTAGAAGCGGAGTGCTCAGAGATAAAAGAGCTAAAATATCTTCACAAAAACAGTTTCTTTTCAGATCTAAATGTTCACTTTCACCTCCCAATAAAAAGTCCACCTGCATCAAAAATAAATCTCTAAGGCAGAAGGCGGGGAAAGGGACGCTTAATGTCTTAAGCCAATAATCAGCTAAGTGTAATGGATGTCTCAATCATGTTTCTGAAGTAATTTCACCCTTCGGGAGTGGGAGATAGCCAGCCCAGTGGAAGGACTGACACTCTTGGACCAGGAAGACTTGGGTTCGTGTCTCAGCTTTGGCATTCTTTTTCTAAGTAGGTGACCTTAAAGAAATGCCACTCTAACCCTTTCTCTTCACCTATAAAATAATTACTAATGCTTTTATCTACCTTGCAGAGCCACTATATGGATTAAGTGAAACACCAAAGAAAACCTAGCTGCAGAAGCAACAAATGTTTTTTTCCTTCTGTCAACACCCTTCAGCCAAAGACCATCAGGGGCACACCTGTAGCTGAACAAGTTGAGCTTACCGCCCCAGTGGCACCATGGTTAAGAGCTACAGCTGCTAACCAAAAGATCAGCAATTCAAATCCATCTGCTCCTTAGAAACCCTATGGGGCAGTTCTACTCTATCCTATAGGGTTGTTATGAGTCAGAATTGACTTGACAGCAATGGGTTTGGGTTTTTTTTTTTTTTAATAGACAGAGAGAATGCACACCATGGGGAACCATACTGTCTCAATATGAGGGTGGTGAAATGATTTATTATAGGATTTGACTGTGTGATTTTGGGGGAAGTTTAAGGAAGCAGGATTTTGCTCTGGATTGGGTGTTATCAGGAAGTGGTTATTTTATGATCGGCTATCTAGAAGAATGGAAAACTAGAGCAAGGCTAAAGCTGTAACCAGTAAAGCAGCAGCAGTCACTCATACTAGCTAGGATGTAGTGATATTTGGTCATTCTTGCAGTTTGGACAATGTTCAGGTTTTTGTCTGTGTTCAGACATGATAGGAATCTCATTTTTGTTCTGATCCACCATGGTCTCGAGTATGTGACCCGGTCTGATGCTGATGGTCTACAAAACTGTTTATCACCAACAGGAGTACACCAAGACCTAGCTGATAGTACCGGGGCCAGCCCCCAGGCATCAGGGGTTGCTTTTCTCCTTCTCACATCCCATCAGAATACAAAAGATGTTTTTGTCCTTTTTGTTTAAAATGAAAAACACAGTAAATTTTCAAGCTGATAGCCAGTCATAAAAAAGTATGTCAAAGTGCCAGTTTAATAAAGCTAGTCTCTTTTACATAGCTTAGCTTTATCCTTGGCAACGTAATTTAAAACACAAAATGCAAATTTTAAATTATGAATTTCAAGTAGCACCTTTTATTAACAAATCAAAAAGGCATTAGAGGCTTTGTATATTTTCTCTAAGAGCTACTTTAACACTGTTTGAATATTCTCAAGCTTCAGGAAAATAAATGACTAGTACACTAGGAGTGAGCTGACTGGGCAAATCACTACCTGAGGCAATTGTAGGAAGCGAACAAGCTACAGCACTAGAGAAGTGCAAGAAGTTTCCAGCTTCCTTCTAATGAGAACGGTAACAACAACAGGATACAAAGTTCACTGAGAAATAAGCTCTGAACCTAAAGGAGTTTTAAATAAACACACACACTCCCCCATCTCAACAGAAAATAGTGGGTGATGAACTTAGGAATTAGAGAAGTGGTGCCGGCAGGAAGGTCAAAACTGGCCTCTGTTTACCAATGAAGCCTAATCCAATAAGAAATAACAATATCTCCTACAGCCATCTCAGTAAGTCACCCCTTTGCGCCACCCAAGCTCGTGACTTGAGAACACCAGGCCCTTCCCTTATAGATATTAGAGAAGTTCTGCCCATCAAAGGGCCAGCCTCTCACTCACCTGGTTTCTGATCAGGCTCGGGCCAGGACTTACGCAGAACATGGACTGTGGACCCAGGCTGAATGCCATAGAAGTCAAGGGTTTGGTCATCTTTTAGCTTCCGGCCACAGTAGATCAGATCTAAAAAAGAAGCAGCCTGTTTATGTGTTGTTCCTCAAAGTAATTTAGATAGCTGGTTTCTATCCTCAAAGAAGCTTATCTTGATTGGATAGATAGTGGAGAATGATATAAGCTTCAAAAGAACTCTTATTTAATAAATATATTTTAGCAATTGTTAACAAGTACAAACTCACAAAATGCAGTTATACAAAATCTGTCCACAGGAAAGTCCTAGAGCTTAAAATTGTGAAGACAGCTCAATTTAAAAGAATGGAAAAAAATTCAACAACAAAAAAAGGATGAACCCAGTACCAGTATGCCTGAAAAAACCCTTTTGGCCAGTCGGATAGCTTAGTTATTAAAAATTACAACAATTGAGGGCTGGATTAACTCCTGAAATAAAAAAAAATAATAATAACTGCCCTGAAATAATCTTTAAAACTTAAACCAAAATATCCCCTTAAGTCCTCTTAAAATCAAACAGTACTTTAGCTTAACTAGTAAAAAATGTCTGCCTTGAGCATTATGCTCTTTTAAGAACTAGCGACATGGGATCAAACTAACAAGAGCAATCGAAAGATTAGATAGGAACCTTAGAGGACAGTGGGTTTGTATTAATGGGGAGGGAACAACTCAGAAAAAGAGGGTGAGAATGACTGCACAACTTGAAGAATGTAATCAGTGTCGCTGAGCTGTACATGTAAAAACGGTTGAATTGGAATATGTTTTGCTGTGCATATTCTCAACAACAAATTAAAAAAAAAAATTACCACAAGCTCCTCTACCTGGACTGCCCTTGCCATCTTCTTTTCCTTTTTTACTGCCTTCGCTCTAACCAACTAACCAAACAAAAAGCCTTCTAATCATTCCTTAAGACCATACACTCAATGCCATATACTAGGGAGCCTTCTCTGACCAACCCCTCCTTCCTTACCACCCCAAATTTTTGCACCTTCAGAGAAAGAATTTAATACTGTCATAGTTTAAGAAATTTATATAAAGTAGTTCAATATGATGCATAATCCTGAAGTGTTAACATTAAAAAAGGCAACAAATTCTACAATCTTTATTTATTCTTGTAATTTCAGATGTCTCCTGCCCAAAAAGAGATCAGAGCAGCAGCTCATCCCTCGTCCACAGAGACTCACCAATCAGCTCAGGGTCTGGAACAGATTCCTGGAGTTTGCCAGCAATGAGTTGCTTCAGAAATGAAATACTATAGCCCCCCAGTGAGTATTCTCCGAGCTCTGTCTCTGGCAACCGAAGAATGGACTTTGGTGCAAGTGGCTGATCAGCCAGCTTCACCGCCAGGTGCCAATCTGAGAGAGACATTCTCTCTCTTTCACGCTCTCTCTTTTTCCCTGTAAAAGAACAAAACTTTAGTGGTTGAAGGCCAGATTGCACCCCTACTCCACCACACCCCATCAAGGAAATGAATGAGAGATAATCAGTGTAACACTCTTAGAAAAGCACTGGATGCAGCACCAGAAAGCCAGAACTTGAATCTGGGGTCCTCTTTATGCATCCTGTGATAGAGGGCAAGGCATTTCAGCTATCTAGGCCTCAGTTTCTTCATCTTTAATGCAGATATTAAAAACACTAAGCAACCTAACAGGAATGTTGTCAAGTTCAAACAAGATCATCCAACCCCCTCCCTTTGTACACCTCCTTATTTCAGACTTTTTTCTATCAAGTGTTGCTTGAACTTTTACAACAGTTTGTAACAAGTTCCCTACTTTTTGCTTCTCCTCTATCAAATATCCATGCTGCTGTCCTAGTCCTCATTTTAAAACACAGTCTGATTGAGTCACTCTTCTGCTTAGAACTCCTCCAATGGCTCCAAACTACCTCTATGAATAATTCTAAACTCCATAGCCTGGCTTACAAAACCACTCACATTCTGCTCCCTCTGCCAACCTTCCTCCCAGACAGAGCCCTGTCCTGTCCCCACCCCCAAAACATAAATACACTCCATTAAGCTTCCATTCATAACAATGCTCTCGGATCATTTTACACCTTTTCTCTCTTGGCCTCTTAGCAAACTTCTACCAAGACCAACCCAGACACAACCTCTTCACCTCTCCCTTTCCTACCTCTACTTCCTCTGTTGTTCCCACAATCCTCCTCAGGGCAAAGGGCTACAAACATCTGTTACTTCTCAGCCTCCCCTACTATTCTTGGAGACCTCTGAGGGCAAACACTACAACTTCTCGCTTTATTGTCCCAATGCCTGACACATAATGGATGCTCAAAAAATGCATTAGAAACTCTGAAGGTTGAAGAATCTTGTAAGGCAGGACAAGCCCTTGTTTAAGTCATCATTACTGCTTCCAGGGGAAGGGGCTGTGAGGCTGCCGAGCAGACGCCAAGGCATTCTCAGGGTAGCGTCCACCTCAAAGAGACTCACAGAAGGAACAGGTCTTTTTAGATACGGTATGTCATTTAACCCTCACAACTGTTCCCTGAGGCAAAAATGATCATTCACATTTTAGAGAAGAAACCGAGACCCAGAAAGATGAAGTCACTGGCCCAAGGACACACAGCTAGCTAGGTGTGAGGCATGGACACGCTCTCTGGCAACCCCACCGCTCCCGTAGGCCCCTCTAACTGCAGGATACAAATCGAGGCCCCACAGCCCGGGGCCCAGCGCCCTCACCCGTCCCGCGGAAGGAACCGGCCGCAGTGCCGCCGGTGTAAACACTCACTCTGGTTCCCTCGCCGGAAATCGGAAGCTCCGCACGGCATGCTGGGAGTTGCAGTTCCCGCTGCGGCCCCCGCCCCTTTAACTATCCGGACTGCGAGGGGTGCCAGTTCCGGAGCTTCCGCTTCCGGGAAGGGCGTGGTCTGGGGTCCATTTGAAATCCCTGGCGCGAGGTATGTTCTTGCTTTTTTGGGAGGGCACCTGTCTTCTGCTACTCTCCCGCTGCGCTAGTCGCCAGAGGGAGGCTTCGTGATGCCCACGCTCTTTTTAGAAGCATATAAAGTCCATCGGTTATGCCGGGTTGTCACAACGCTGTCTGGTGGGAACGCCCTCGGTCTGATCGCAGACGGGGAGGGTCTCTTCCCAAGCGGCCTCTATAGACACACGCCCGAACGCCCGCCGCCTCGGTTCCCCGTAGCTCTCACGGTGAGAACGGCTGCCCTCGGGGTGAAATCAGCCTCTTTTGTGCTCCTCGCAGCTGACTTCTGATGGCGAACTTACCTATGGGGAGTGGAACGATGAGCTCTCCCCTCTCTCCCAAATAACTAAAATTCGGTCTTCGAGGGGAAACCCAAATTGGGTTCCTGGCATGCACCTGACAAGCAATGGTAGGGTTTATGTAACAGTCATTCATAGAATCAGTTTGTGGAGGGGGATTTCCCCTGAACTCTTTCATAGACTGCATATTTTAGATGACTGAAAAAGTTCTGCCCAGTTAAAATTAGATAATATTTACATAGACGTTAGCATTAGCTAAAATACTGAAGAGGGGCTACATCTGATTAGTTATATTTAGGTAATTAATCAAGGGCTAAGGAAAATAAAAATAATAAAATAAAAAACCCACTGAGTCAGTTGATTCCGACTCATAACGACCCTATAAGACAAGAGTGGAATGCCTCATAGGGTTTCCAAGGCTGTAATCTTTACAGAAGCCGACCACCACATCTTTCTACTGCGAGCAACTGGTAGGATCAACACCCAACCTTACAGTTAGCAGCTGAACACTTAACCACTGTGCCACCGGGGCTCCAATAATAATACAGCAGGTGAATATAAGAAAGTAATGAGGTTGATCACAGCAGCTAAAGGCACAAACAGCTAAATGCTTAACTTTTTTTTTTTTAATTTTTATTGTGCTTTAAGTGAAAGTTTACAAATCAAGTCAGTCTCTCACCCAAAAACCCATATACACCTTGCTACACACTCCCAATTACTCTTCCCCCTAATGAGACACTCCACTCTCTCCCTCCACTCTCTTTTCGTGGCCATTTTGCCAGCTTCTAACCTCCTCTACCCTCTCATCTCCCCTCCAGGCAGGAGATGCCAACATAGTCTCAAGTGTCCACCTGATCCAAGAAGCTCACTCCTCACCAGCATCCCTCTCCAACCCCTTGTCCAGTCCAATCCATGTCTGAAGAGTTGGCTTCGGGAATGGTTCCTGTCCTGGACCAACAGAAGGTCTGGGGACCATGACCACCGGGGTCCTTCTAGTCTCAGACCATTAAGTCTGGTCTTATGAGAATTTGGGGTCTGCATCCCACTGCTCTCCTGCTCCCTCAGAAGTTCTTTGTTGTGTTCCCTGTCAGAGCAGTCATCAGTTGTAGCTGGAAGTGCTTAACTCTTGAACATCCCAAATATTCAGACTGGGACCAGGGCAACAACTGAGTAGGCTAGCTTGATTGAGGAGAACAGGCTGCAGGGTCTGGGAGTGCCTAAATTGGAGATTGACCACCCTCTGCTGTTTTCATAAGCAATGTGAGTGGTTTTTACAAAGTCTGTCACTCCAGCTATCTTCAGGTGGCTGAAGTCCAGGTTCCTTATGACTGTTCCCAAGCTCCCTCTCCTCCCATTCCTACCCCAGCCCTTGCCTGTACAGACCTTCCTCAAGGGGTCTCCTCTCCTGGGATGCTTTCTTCCATCCTAGTTTTTGTTGGGGTTTTTTAGTGTATTTCAAATTTACCCATCTGTTATGGACTGAATTGTGTCCCCCTAAAATGTGCATCAACTTGGCTGGACCATGATTCCCAGTATTGTGTGACAGTCCACCACATTATCATCTGATGTGATTTTCCTATGTGTTAGAAATCCTAACCTCTATGATGTTGATGAGGCAGGATTAGAGGCAGTTATGTTAATGACACAGTACTCAATCTACAGGATTAGGTTGCATGTTGAGTCAATCTCTTTTGAGATATAGAAGAGAGAAGCTAGCAGAGAGGAGAGGGATCTCTTACCACCACGAAAGCTGAGCCAGGGGTGGAGTGTGTCCTTTGAACTCAGGGTTCCTGGGCTGAGAAGCTCCTAAACCAGGGGAAGACTGATGACAAGGACCTTCCCCCAGAACCAACAGAGTAAGCCTTCCCCGGGAACTGAAATTGGACTCCTAGCCTCCTAGACTGTGAGAGAATAAATTTCTGTTTGTTAAAGCCATCCAGTTGTGGTACTTCTGTTATAGCAGCACGAGATAACTAAGATACCATCTTTAGAGATATTTCCTCTTTCAGGAAGCCTTTCTAACTACCCAGCCTTCTTAGGCTTCTTCCCTTTCTATCAACTAAGGTGCTGACATCTGAACTGCACGATATAGTCTAATTTCATGCTTTATTAAACTTTGCTTAATACTGTGCCATAACTGTCTGCAGGAGAAGGCAGGGACCCCATCCTCATTTTGATTCCTCAAAAAGGAGCTGAATATACTAGGTGCTTATGAATTCTTGGCTTTGATTGATTTCATTATAAGCTCCATGAGGGAAGGGACTAAGACCACCTTGTCCTCCACTTTATCATCAGCAGTTGACCAGGGTCTGGAACAAAGTAGGTGAGCAATATGTGTTGAATGAATAATTCCAGCCAAAACTTTCTACCAAATGTGGCTGTCTTGCTGGGAGTGGAGGTAAGCCTGTTCAGAAACACTGCAATGATAATTATTAGATGAGCAAACAAATGAACAGATAACCTAGGACCAAACAGATTCTTAGGGAACCAAGTCACTAAGTAGGAGCTGTGCTCTGAAGCGAAGGTCAGTCAGATCTTGGAGAAAATTAGAAGCCTGGACGCAAGACAAAGATGGATGGCCAGACATATACAGTGAGACGAAGGAAAGTGTTAGGGCCCAGTCCTTTCAGTCAACCTACATTTAGAAGCACTGACCCTCATCAGCTCTTTCTGAAAAGATGGTGTATAATTTTATTCATTAAACCTTCAAGAGATTATTTGACCTAACCTGTAACTCTATTGGAAAACAAATTATAGGAATGTGCACTTGTATTTTTTTTTAATAACTTTTTTTTCTGTTTATGAAAATATGGGGATTTCTAGGTCTGGCAAGATAGCAAATAAAGATGATCTGTAAATACCCTTGCTACAAACACCTACAAACATTAGATAAAAATAATACTGCCACCAGTTGCTGTTGAGTCAATTCCGACTCACAGCAACCATACATGCGCCAAAAGTAGAACTGTGCTCCACAGGGTTTTCCAAATGGCTGAGTTTTTGGAGGCAGATCACCAGGCCTTTCTCCCGAGGTGCCTCTGGGTGGACTCAACTCTCCAGCCTTTTGATGCTAACCATGTACACCACCCAGAGACTCCATATAAAATAATACACTTATAAAAAAGTCACATAGTTGTGGTCACAGGAGAAATGGGAAATCCTTAGGTGCTAGAAATGAAGGAGAAACTGAAAACATGAGCTTGAGAGCTGATATACACCTCCCCAGAGAGATTAGTGGTCCTCTGAAACCTTGCTTGGGGATTTTTGTTTTAACCCCAAAACACTGGATCCCTCAGAGTTTGAAACTGACAACTCTGCACAAAATTGGATCTCTTAAAAGAACTGTACTTTAAGTGAAAGGGCAGACTGAAAAAAAAAAAAGATGCATCAGAACTAAGAGAAAACAGTTGGCCCTGAGAAAAGGTAAATTCGTGTATATAAGAATAGTCTCCTGAGAACCTGAACCCCAGGCTTGTGCTTTGTACAAGTTTGGGGTCAAAATTCCTGATGTCCAGAAACCCCCAAGATTGGTCCTGGGGCTCTTGGCAAAGCAAATATAAATCCTCTTCGGAGCAACTCTACAAAACCCCATGCCATTGAACAGGAAAAAAGAAAGTCAAACTGAAGATGACTTCACACAAAGAATTAGCAAATTCTCACGGTGAGACAGCCCCCATGGTGCTGTATTAAACACCCCGTTTTCATTGGTTGGCTTCCTCCCCCCAGCATTTGAATTCTGCTTTTATGTAAACCCCATTGTGCTTGCGTAGTATGATTAAGAATGTTGCTGACAACTGGACTAAACCAAAAGTAAAGAAGTTTCCTGAATAAACCGAACGCTTCGAAGGCCAGAGTAGCAGGGGTGGGGGTCTGGAGACCGTGGTTTCAGGGTACATCTAGGTCAATTGGCATAATAAAATCTATTAAGAAAACATTCTGCATCCCACTTTGGTAAGTGGTGTCTGGGACCTTAAATGCTAGCAAGCAACCATCTAAGATGCATCAATTGGTCTCAGCCCACCTGGAGCAAAGGCAAAGGAGAATGAAGAACACCAAAGACACAAGGTAATTATGAGCCCAAGAGACAGAAAGGGCCACATTAATCAGAGACTGCATCAGTCTGAGACCAGAAGAACTAGATGGTGCCCGGCTATGATTGATGACTGACCTGACAGGGAACACAACAGAGAATCCCTGATGAAGCAGGAGAGCTGTGGGATGCAGACCCCAAATTCTCAAAAAAAGACCAGACTTAATGGTCTGACTTGGACTAGAAGGACCCTGGAGGTCATGATCCCCAGACGTTCTGTTAGCCCAAGACAGGAATCATTCCTAAAGCCAGCTCTTCAGATAGGGATTGAACTGGACTGTGGGATAGAAAATGATACTGGTGAGGAGTGAGCTTCTTGGATCAAGTAAACACATGAGACTATGTGGGCAGCTCCTGTCTGGATGGGAAGTGAGAGGGCAGAGGGGGTCAGAAGCTGGCCGAATGGACACGAAAACAGAGAGTGGAAAGAAGGAGTGTGCTGTCTCATTAGGGGGAGAGCAACTAGGAGTATATAGCAAGATGTGTATCAATTTTTCTATAAGAACTGACTTGATTTGTAAACTGTCACTTAAACACACACAAAAAAATGTTCCTGACATAATTTCTATGAATTCCCTACTTGTAAACCCCTTTCAAAGTAACTTGCCTGGTTGCCCTTGCCAAGCAGTCTTGGTGGCAGCAGCTCTGAATGACTCCTTCCCTTGTACAACGAAATAAAGGTGCCTTTCCTGTTCTCCCACCTCAGTCTCTCATTTACTGGCCAATATGAGTCACGCCAAGCACGAACCCGGAGTTTCCACCCAGTAACAACAGAAATAATCCGTTATAAGAGACAGTCATCGGAGGAACAAACAAGATAGCCACAACGCCAAGAATGTCAGATAATAAAAACCTGTTGCCGTCGTTGATTCTAACCCATAGTGACCCTAGAGGACAGAGTAGAACTGCCCTATGGGGTTTCCAAGGAGCAGCTGGTGGATTTCAACTGTTGACCTTTTGGTTAGCAGCTGTATCACTTAACCACTGTGCAACCAGGGCGTAAAAAAATGGAGATAAAAGCATGATAAAATTTATTAAAGACATTAAAGATATCAAGCTTTTAAGAACAAATAAGACATGATGAAACAAGAACAGGTATATTTGAAAAGAACTTTCAGGAGTATTGTCACCAAAATTAAAAATTCAACAGATGAAGGGCCTTGTAAAAGGCATACTTCGTGAATATCTTCTCCCAGTTTGTGGCTTGCTTTGTCACCCTGTTAATGGCATCTTTTGAAGACAGAATTTTTTAATTTTAATGAAATCCAATTATGAAATTTTGTTTTGATGTTTAGTGCTTTTTGTGTCATATTTGAGAAATCTCTGCCAACCCTAATAATGAAGATATTTTCCTATGTTTTCTTCTGCAAGGTTTACCGCTTTTGTCTTTCTCTTTTAGATCTATGATTAATTTCAGAATAATTTTTGTGTATGATAATATGAGGTTGGGATCAAGGTTCGTTTTTCTATATGGATATCCAATTGATCCAGCAGTACTTATTAAAAAAAAAAACAAAAACCTTATACCCACTGAATTTCAGCAACAGCTTTGTCATAAAATCAGGTATTATGTATGTATGAGTCATTTTCTGGACTCTCTATTCTGTCCTACTGATCTACTTTTTTTTTTTAATAACAATTTTGTTGTTGTTGTTGAGACTATACACAGCAGAACATACACCAATTCAACAATTTGTACATGTACAATTCAGTGACACTGACTACATTCTTCAAATTGTACAACCATTCTCACCCTCCTTTTCTGAACTGTTCCTTGTTATGGATTGAATTGTGTCCCCCCAAAATGTGTGTCAACTTGGCTAGGCCATGATTCCCAGTACCGTGTTATCTGTCTACCATTTTTTCCTCTGATGTGATTTTCCTATATGTTGTCAATCTTAACCTCTATGATGTTAATAAGGCAGGATTAGAGGCAGTTTTGTTAATGATGCAGGACTCAAATCTAC
Organism: Loxodonta africana; assembly: GCF_030014295.1. Lineage (NCBI taxonomy): Eukaryota > Metazoa > Chordata > Mammalia > Proboscidea > Elephantidae > Loxodonta > Loxodonta africana. The sequence continues at coordinate 41,477,170 of NC_087354.1, read as the reverse complement.
AAGGTTAGGTTGTGTCGTAATCTCTTTTGAGATATAAAAAATAGAAACCAGCAGAGAGAGAAACTGCCCCTGGAGCTGGCAGTCTGAATTCAGACTTCTAGCTCCCTAGACTGTGAGAAAATAAATTTCTGTTTGTTAAAGCCATCCACTTGTGCTACTTCTGTTATACCAGCACTAGATAACTAAGACATTCCTCTTCCATGGACACAAACTCACTGCGCCCTAAGTTTCCTATCCACTCTTTGAAGTTGCTGCTGTCAATTTGATGATTTATTTATTTTTTTATCCTTATGCCAATACCCCACTTCTCAATTACTGTAGCTTTACAGTAGGTGTTGATATTTTTACTCATATGCTTCTAAAAATACAATTTTATTGAATAAAACAAACATATTCAACAAAATTTAGATTACACTGCACAATTTGTTTAGTCATCTCATTTTTCACTTAGCTGGAATATTTTCCCATGTGCTTAAACTCTTTGCAAACATGGTATTTTTACTTTTTATTTTGAAATAATTTCAAGTTTACAGTAAAGTTGCACAGAAGTACAAAATAACTCCCGCCTATCTTACCCAGAGTCCCCAATTGTTAACATTTTACAATATTTTTCTTATCATTCTTTCCTTCTCACTCTTTGTATTCACATACTGTCTTTTCTTTTTTTTCTGAGCTATTTAAGAGTAAATTGCAGACACGATGCCCCATTACTCTTAAGTATTTCAGTGGGTATTTCCTAAAAATAAGGACATGCTCTCCTACATAGCTACAGTACAACCCATCAGAATCAAGACATTGTTATTAAACCAGTGTTTGTTGATATGTGCCTTCGAGCCAATTCCAGCTCATAGCAACCCTATATGACAGAGAACTGTCCCACAGGGTTTCCTAGGCTGTATTCTTTATGGATCATAACAAATTATGGATAATATTGTGAAGAATGGGAATTCCAGAACACTTAATTGTGCTCATGAAGAACCTGTACGTAGATCAAGAAACAGTCATTTGAGCAGAACAAGGGCATACTGCATGGTTTAAAGTTAGAAAAGATGTGCACCAGTGTTGTATCCTTTGTATCTTTTCACCATACCTATTCAAACTGTATGCTGAGAAGCTAGACTCTATGAAGAACGGGGCAACAAGATGGGCAGAAGACTCATTAACAACCTGCTGTGTTATGCTGTTAACACAATCTTGCTTGCTGAAAGTGAAGAGACCTCGAAGCATTTACTGATGAAGATCAAGGACCACAGCCTTCAGTATGGATTACACCTCAACATAAAGAAAACAAAAATCCTCACAGCTGGACCAGTAAGCAACGTCACAATAAACGGAGAAATGATTGAGGTTGTTAAGGATTTTACTTGGATCCACAATCAACACCCATGGAAGCAGCAGTCAAGAAATCAAAAGAGCACTGCATTGAGCAAATCATCTGCAAAAGACCTCTTTAAAGTGTTGAAAATAAAAAATGTCACCTTGGAGACTAAGGTGCGCCTGACCCAAGCCATGGTGTTTTCAATCACCTCATATGCATGGGAAAGCTGGACGATGACTAAGGAAGACTGAAGAAGAATTGACACCTTTGAATTGTGGTATTGGCGAAGAATATTGACTATACCATGGACTGCCAAAAGAATGAACAAATCTGTCTAGAAGAAGTACAACCAGAATGCTCCTTAGAAGCAAGGATAGCAAGACTTCATCTCACCTACTTTGGACATATTATCAGGAGATCAGTCCCGGGAGAAGGACATCATGCTTGGCAAAGTAGAGGGTCAGTGAAAAAGAGGAAAACCCTCAATGCGATGGATTGACACAGTGGCTGCAACAATGGGCTCAAGCATAACGATTGTGAGGATGGCACAGGACTGGGCAGTGTTTCGTCCTGTGGTACATAGGGTCACTACGAGTCGGAACTGACTTGACAGTACCTAACAACAACATTCTTTATGGGAGCAGATCATCAGGTCTTTTCTCCCATGGAGCAGGTAGTGGGTTCAAACAGCCGACCTTTCGGTTAGCAGCCAGGTGCTTACTCATTGCACCACCAAGGCTCCTTATTAAAACATTACTACCGTCTAGTCTACAGATCCCATTCAAATTTCATCAACTGATCCAGTTAGGTGGAGACAGAATCACCCCTCTGCTGTTCTCATAAGTGGGAGATTTCCACAATGTCGGTTATATCAGTCATTTCTCCAAAGGTCCTTGGTTCCTTTTAGTGGAAAATAGTATTTAGAATCAAAATCTGGATGCTAGGTGTGCTTGTTACTACTCGGATGTCATTATTTCCAGTCCCTCTCGGTGGATAGAGTTAAAGGTAGAAAACATGAATGTTTACACACACACACACTCATATATTTCTATTAATAAACGCATTCACACCAATACCTACAATCTAATCCAATGCCACTTTTTTTTTCTAGACTTCCCCTTCTCTATAATCTTACCTTCCTTCTCAACAGCAAGAAATCTGGCTTCCATTTTCCTTAATAAGTTTATTTTTATTTAATCAATCTTCTGGGATGTAGCCAATCTCTCAACCACAACAGCTGTGTCCTTGACCTCAGTGCCCTTAACCCACACCAGCTAGCCCTAGTCAAGAACTTCCTCCTATCCCAGTGCCACTGATTAATATGGGTCCCCAACGGTTGTGAGAACCACCCCCTCCCCCACCCCAGTACCATCGACTCGGAGAACTTGATTTTTAATGACTGAATAATATTTCATCTTATGGGTATGCTATAATATAACCAATCCTCTATGGATTAGATAGCTATGTTGTTTTCAGTTCGCTATTATGCAAAATGCTATAATTGACATGCCTGTATATAAATCTTTGTTTGCATCTCTGATTATTTTCTTAGGCTATATTCCAAGAAGTTAACATGTTTAAACATTTAAAGACTTTTGATAGGTATTACCAAGTAATTACTTCTGGAATTTCTTTATATCTTTATTTCCTGAGTGCATCTCTAGACACCAGAGTTTAAACTTACTATCATCTCAATTTGATGCATTAAATTTTAAGTCTCTTTTAACTCATTGTTTCCCCTCCATCCCTTTCTTTTCCTTATAATTTATCTGTTGAAGAACCTGGGTCATTTGACCTGTGGTTTCCCACAACCTGGATTTTGCTGACTGCTTGGTGCAGTTCAATGTATTCCTCTGTCCCTTGTATTTACTGCTAATTGGCAGCTGAATGCAGATGCTTGATCAGACTCATGTTCAATCTCATTAGCTAAACTCTAAGTGGTGGTATCTTCTTTCATCAGAAGGCAATTAATATCTGGTTGTTTTTTTAAATGCAGCTTATAAAGACAGGTTAAATGCATTATTCCTTCCTTTTATTTATCAATTCTCAAGATGCTAAATTAGCTCCCCATCTATCATTCTCCACAGGTAACTAATTAGGTTGTTGTCCCCCCTTTAAAAAAAATTTTTTTTGTGGTGAAATATACATAACAAAACATATACCATCTCAACAATTTCTATATGTATAACTCAGTGACACTGATTACATTCTTCAAATTATACAACCATTCTCACTACCCTTTTCCAAATCATTCCACCACAATTAACTTCAACGTCTCCTAAGCAAAAACTCCCCCTTTCCCTCTCCCTCCCACCCCTGGTAACCACTAATAATTTTTGGTTTCTATATATTTCTTTATTTCATATAAGTGAGATCATACAATATTTGTTCCTTTGCAACTAACTTATTTCGCTCAGCATGATGTTTTCAGTGTTCATCCGTGTTGTGGCATGCATTAGGACTTCATTTCTCTTTATGGCTAAGTAGTATTCTGCTGTGTGTTGCGGTGCATTAATTACTTTTGTGTGTGGCCTTTCTAGCCATGGTCTTGTAACTCCGACCCAGATGACTGTGTGATAGGATAATTGTGGCCTACCAAGGGGATTGGTCAGTTTTGCCTTAAAAGAGAGCCAATTCCAGAGCAAGAGAAAAAGCCCACCATCACCAAAGATGGAGTAACCCACAGAAGACAGCGCAGTGGGCTTCCCAGCCCACGGAGTGAGAAAGATGAGTGCCTTTGAGCAGAGACTGAGGGCCAGGGAGAAGTCTACTTGCCAGCCTCCACAACCACGTGAGCCGTTTCCTTTATATGGATTCATGAATTCTGTGAGATGTTGCAGGGAATTAGAGAACCCAAAGACAGGAGGGAGAGTGCTGAGGCGAGAGGGAGTAATTGATGTTAGAAATTATGGAGTGGTACAGCAGCTTGGAAGAGTTAAACATTTGGGAGTCTTTAACCTCCACCTCATAGCAACCAACTTTGTGCTGATCCTTATAAAAGAAATTATTAGTTCATGTGTATATATCACACAGTTTGCTTATTCATTCATCTGTTGATGGACATTTCAGTTCTTTCCACCTTTTGGCTGTTAGGAAAAGTGCTGCAATGAACACTGGTGTACAGGTTTCTGTTTATAGCTCTTTTTTTTTCAATATCATTATGAACTCATGGATTTAATGATATTTAATTTGGCTTGATCAATTCTAATTATTATCTTCTATGAAGCTCAACTGAATCTTTTCGATAATGACCCTAAAAGTTGTTGATAATTGCCTTGCTATCTAGTATGACTAGAGTCTAGTCTTATCTTGTATATTTCCTGCTCCAGACACAAGAATTAGCCATTTCTTCAGGAAGCTCATATGTGTTTTAGTGGGGAATTGTATTTTAAGACCATAAATTAGGCACTAAAACCTGAAGCACTATACCACCAGGGTTTCCAATCTAGGTACAAGGGACGCTTATTGCTACTAGGTTGGTCATTGTTTGTAAGCCTTTTGAGTGAACAGAGCTATAGATACAGGCATATCTATATTAGTAGATATAGAAATAGAGGTTACATCTTATGAATTTATACTTCGATTCAGGACTGAAGGGTTTTTAATGTAACCTTTTCCAAATTACATCTTTATTTCCTTTCTTCTACATGAAGAATCCTAATTCTCAAGAACATAGGAGACAATACAATCTGAATATCCCATAATTACTCATTTACTTTATCCTTTCATCCACATTACTCAAACAACAGCCTTAGAATAACAATACTAATAGTATCACAAACATAATTATTGAGAAAAGTTTTACAGAATTTTTGACCAAGGCTCTTCAACAGATAAACTGTAAGTGAAAAAAAAGGAATGGAGGGGAAACAATGAGTTAAAAGGGACTTAAAATTGACCCACCAAATTTAAACCAGAGGTAAGTTTCAACTCCGGTGTCTAGAATTGATAGAACTTTGATAGATTAGTCACCAAGCTTTCCAGTGAATACCTGATTATTTAGAGGCATTCCTATTCTCAGGTCTGTCGGACATGCTCATTACTTCCCTCTGCTTCTTCCTGCTCAGATGCTGATATCATGTAAGTCTTATGGTTGCCAGCAGTTTGTCCTCACCCCCTTGTACTTTAGAGGTCATGGGGAAACCTTGTCATCTAGTTTTGTTATAAACATTGCCCATGGGTGTTTGGTTTTGCTAACTAGTTGTTTGATCTGTTTTTAAGTGGGATTCAGAGAGAGTAAAAAACTATTCCACTGCCACCGTCTTCCCAGAATCCTTCTCTCCAAACTTTCGATCTTTAAATAGTATTCCAAGAAAAACACTCATCAGCAATGTATGAGAGTATCTATTCTCCATACCCTTTTCAAAAAGGCTATTATCTTTCTTTAATACATGCCTATATAATAGGTTTGAAAAAATGAATTATTTAAAAATTTTAATTTGTCTTAAAATAATGACAAGCAAAGAGAAAACCATTCTACTATTCAGTGTTCTTAGTTACAAACAACAGAAACTAACTCTGGTTAACTCAAGCAGAAAAGGAATATATTGGACTGGTACCATGAAGGGGACAGAATCAATGAGACCAGGCTTGAATAAGGACCAAGGGAGGCAAGGAATGGCCCAGAACCAGCCTTAGAAATGGCCGACTGTCAGTTCACCTATAACCTTCTGCCCACAAGTCTAATTTTAAAATCATGGTATTTGCCTCACTATGGATGTTGTTCCTGGGGTTAATGATAAAATTTAGCTTAATGTTTCATCCTGTTCCTAAGTTCCCAGCCAGATATATCCCAGAAAAGTAACTCTTACTTTTTTCCTGGTATCATCAGAATTCCTATAAAAAATGACTGCTGGTCAAAGGTAATTAGGCCACATGTCTTAACTGCTTTGTTCTGATGTAGCTATAGTTCACCTCACTTTCCTACTGAATGTTGAGGCACTTTCCATCCCACAATTCCATGCCTGGGTGAGATTTGCCTTTCACGTCAAAAGGAGCACATCAAAAATTTGAATGAAATCAAAGACACAAGGGAAAGATTAGTCCAAAGGACTAATGGGCCACAAATCCCATAGTCTCCACAAGACTGAGTCCAGCACAACTAGATGGTCATCGACAGCTGACAGGGATCACAACAGAGGGTCCCAGACAGAACTGGAGAAAAATGTAGAACAATATTCAAACTCACACACACAAAAAAAGACCAGATTTACTGGTCTGACGGAGACTGGAGAAACCTCAAGAGTATGGCCCCCCACACCCTTTTATCTCAGTACTAAAGTCACTCCTGAGGTTCACCCTTTAGCCAAAGATTAGACAGGCCTATAAAACAAACAATAACACATATAGTTCAACCATGTATACGAAACTAAATGGGCCCACCAGCCCAGGGGCAGGGACAAGAAGCCAGGAGGGAACAGGAAAGCTGGACAAATGGAAATGGGGAACCCGAGGTCTATAAGTGGAAAGTGTTACACATAGCGGGGTTGGCAACCAATGTCACAAAACAATATGTGTATTAATTATTTAATGAGAAACAATTTTGCTCTGTAAACTTTCACTTAAAGTACTATTAAAGAAAAAAAATTTTTTTTTGGAATGATTTCACCCATGGAGCACTGTGCTGGAACTTCGCCAACTCTTCACTTGGCTGGAGACTATTCTAAGAATGGAGAAGGTGAGCTCACTGAAATGACTGTAAAATATAAAGATGTGTCTTGCTATTTATGTGGGCCTCTTTCTTCTCCTGGAGTCTGAAATAAAAATGCACAAAGAAGAAATCACAGCCTTTATGTCTGAAAATTTATGTCATGAATGTTTAAGTGACTGTTATGTGCAAGGCATTATATCAGGAGCTATGGGAGGGTGAGGGCTGGGGTGATTTAATTTGCTTTCATTGTTGATCTGTATGGTTCTTAGAGGCTTGTATCAGGTTTTAGGATCTGCCATTATTCTTCAGGAATGGGGAAGTTTTGTGCTTTCTTTTCATCATGTCTTTGCTTTGCTTCTTTTTCTTCTATTGGCTTCATCAAATTTTCTTTATGCTCTTCTCTTCCCATTGACATTGAAGTTGCAATTCTATTTCTTTTCTCTTAGAAGTTTAGCATGTATATTTAGCTTAAAAACCCCAAACCAAACCCGTTGCTGTCCAGTCAATTCCGACTAACAACAACCCTATAGGATAGAGAAGAACTGCCCATAGGGTTTCCAAGGAGCGGCTGGTGGAGTCAAACTACCAACCTTCTGGTTAGCAGCCATAGCTCTTATCCACTGCATCACCAGGGCTCCATATCTAGCTCAGCAGAGTCTAAAGTTAATCAACATCACAACCTCCCTTCCAAACAATATAAGGACCTTAGAATGCTTTAACTCCAGTCCTCTCCCTCTCATGTTATTTGTTCGACAAACCTTTTTGAGTACCTACCATGTACCAGACTGATACAGTAATGAACAAAATGGGGAGGGGGGAAGGGAAGAAATCCCTGTTCTAATGGATTTATATTTTAGTGGGGGAGACAAACAAGATACAAAATTAAAATATATGTTAGATAGTAAAAAGCACTAAGGAGCAAAAAATAAAGCAGGGAAGAGGAATATGAAATGCTGTGTGTGTGTGTGTGTGTGTGTGTGTGTACATAAAATATTAGCTATGCATGCCATGAAAGGCCTCACTAACAAGTGAATTTTGAAAGGAGAATGAAAGATATCAAAGACATAAGGTAAAGATTAGCCCAAGAGACAGAAAGGGCCACATAAACCAGAGACTACATCAGCCTGAGACTAGAAGAACTAGATGGTGCCCAGCTACCACTGATGACTGCCCTGACAGGGAACACAACAGAGAACCCCTGACGGAGGAGAACAGTGGAATGCAGATCTCAAATTCTCGTAAAAAGACCAGACTTAATGGTCTGAGTGAGATTAGAGTGACACTGGAGGTCATGGACCCCGGGCCCTTTGTTAGCCCAAGACTGGAACCATTCCTGAAGCCAGCTCTTCAGACAGGGACTGGACTGGACTATAAGATAGAAAAAGATACTGGTGAAGAGTACGCTTCTTGCATCAAGCAGACACATGAGACTATGTGGGCAACTCCTGTCTGGAGGCGAGATGAGAAGGCAGAGGGGGACAGGAGCTGGTTGAATGGACATGGGGGATACAGGGTGGGGTGGAAAGGAGTGTGCTATCTCATTAGGGGGAGAGCAGCTAGGAGTACATAGCAAGGAGTGTATAAGTTTTTGTATGAGAGACTGACTTGATTTTTAAAGTTTCACTTAAGAAAAAATTTTTTTTTCACTTAAAGCACAATAAATTAAAAAAAAGAGAATTTTCAATAAAGACCTGAAGGAAGTGAGAGAGCTAGCCACGTAGATATCTTGAGGAAGAGCATTCTAGGCTAAAAGAATTGTTGTTGCCATTGAGTTGCTTTGACTTGTAGCAACCCTGTGTGACAAAGTAGAACCGTACAATAGGGTTTTCTTGGCTGTAATCTTTATAAAGCAGATCACCAGGTCTTTTCTCCTGCAGAGTGGCTGAGTGGGTTCAAACTGCCAACCTTATGGTTATTGAATAGCAAGGGGAAAGCCTAAAGGGCATTTTGACATGTTTACGATACAGCAAGGAGGCCTGTGAGGCTACAGTGAAGTGACTGAGGGGAAGAATGGAAGGATTTGAGGCCACACGGCTAATAAGGAGACCAAATCAAGTAGAATCTTACGATCCATGTTAAGAACTTTAGCTTCTAGTCTGGAGGGGAGATGAGAGGGCAGAGGGGGTCAGAAGCCAGCCGAATGGACATGAAAAGAGAGAGTGGAGGGAAGGAGTGTGCTGTCTCATTAGGGGGACAGCAATTAGGAGTATATAGCAAGGTGTTTATAAATTTTTGTATGAGTCTGACTTGATTTGTAAATTTTCACTTAAAGTACAATAAAAAATAAAAAAAAAAAGAACTTCAGCTTCTATTCCGTAATGGGGAGCCACTGAATGGTGTCGAGCAGAGCAACCATGTGATCTGGCATGTTGTACGGAATCACTCTGACTGGTGGGTGAGAGCAGACTGCTGGGCAGTAAACCAGCTAAGAGGTTACCACAATAATCCAGGTGAGAGGTGGTGGTGGCTCGCCTAAGATGGGACAGTGAAGGTGATGAGAAGTGGTTGAATTTTGAGTGTATATTGAAAACAGAGCTGACAGAATTTGCTGACTGACCAGTAACATGTGAAGAAAAGGGAGGAGTCAAGGATGATGCTCAGACTTTTGGCCTGATCAGCTGGAAAAATGGAGTTGCCATTAACTCCTATTGATCAGAATTTAGTCACAAGGTATGGCAGGCAGAATTCTAAGAATGTCCTCCAATGACCCTCACCCTTGTAGAATCCCTTCCCGTTTGAGTATGGGTAAAGCCTGTGATATGATATCACTCTGGGGAATTTGTTACATTATATGTCTCTGGGTGGTTCAGACAGTTAATGCATTCAGCTGCTAACCAAAAGGTTGGAGGTTCGAGTCTCCCCAGAGGTGCCTTGGAAGAAAGGCCTGGTGATTTACTTCTGAAGAATCAGTCACTGAAAATCCTATGGAGCACAAATCTACTCTGACATACATGGGCTCACCATGAGTTGGAACTCACTTGACAGCAACTGGTTATGGCAAGTGGGAAATAATCCAGGCGAGCCTAATCTAATCACCAGGACTTTAAAGCAGAGTTTTTTCCAGCAGATGGGCAAAACTGGAAGTCATGGAGAGTCAAAGCATGAGGAGGACTTGCCATACCAGTGCTGCTTTGCGGATGGAAAGGACCCCATGAGAAGGAGTTGAGGCAGCCTTTAGAAACACAAAGTAGGACTCCAGCTAACATCCAGCAAGAAAATGGTACCTCAGAGCTATAGACACAGGAACTGGATTCTGCCAACAATCTGAATAAGCTTAGAAGGGGAATGTTCCTCAGAACCTCCAGATAAGAGCTCAGCCCAGCAGACACCTTGATTTCGGCCCTGTGTGGCCATGAGCAGAGAACCCAGTTGAGCCTACCCAGACTTATGACCTACAGAACTGAGAAGTAAATGGGTGTTGTTTTAAGCTGTTAAGTTTGTTACCCTGCGGTAGAAAAGTAATACACATGGCCACAACTGATTCTTAAGAGAGACTAGGCCGTGATGTCTCAAGCTGGGCATTCATGTACCTTGTTAAACTTGGGAGAGGGAGTCTATAATGAAAAGAAGAATGAATACTGGGGGGACAAATGGTCTGCTGCACACTGTGAACCTGCACTGTCCAATACAGTGGAAGCTAGCTTCGTGTGGTACGTGCGGCACTTAAAAAATGGCCAGTCCGAATGACACGCCCTGCAATGTAAAATACACACTGAATTGCCAAGATTTAGTATGAAAAGTTGGATGTAAAATATCTCATTAAATATATCTCACATTGATTACATTTTTTATTGTGGTAAAATATGTATAACATAAAATCTGCCATTTTAACCACTGGCATTAATTACATTCACAGCGTTGTGCAACCATCACCGCTACCTGTTTCCAAAACGTTTTCATCACCCAAACAGAAGCTACATACCCATTAAGCAATAGCTCCCCATTCACCTTTCTCCCAGCCCATGGTAACCACTAATCTACTTTCTGTCTGTATGCATTTGTCTGTTACAGATGTTTTACATAAATGGGATCATACAGTATTTGTCCTTTTGTGTCAGGCTTATTTCGCTTAGCATAATGTTTTTGAGGTTCATCTATGTCACAGCACGTGTGTTAGAACTTCATTCCTTTTTATGACTGAACACTGATTACACTTTGAAAGGATATTTTTGACATATTGAATTTAATCAAATATATTATTAAAATTAAGTTTACCTGTTTTGTTGTTTTTGCTTTTAAAAAACGTTGCTGCATGTGTCATTTTAAGTTACATACACAGCTCATGTTACAGTTTTATTGGACAGCGCTGCTGTAAGCTCTTTTATACATCTCAAATTTTTTTTACCATGTATGTGAACTGAATTAAAAAAAAAAAAACATTTTTTTCATTCAACATTGCAGGTTTAAAAAGGCAACGTTTCCATTAAAAATAACGGAAATGAAGGGAGTTTCCAGTCACACTCAGCAAACGTGTTCCCCTAGACTACTAGGTGATGCATGTAAGTACACAGGAGGAGAAGCTAGTGTGGAAATTGGTGGGTCTGGGAAGCAAACGAAGGTTAAGACATTAGATGACCACCATGGTGGAGGTGGTGTTTATGCCACCATGATGCATCCATTGGTTCACCGCAGTCTTGAACAGAATCTAAGTTCTTGTAGCAAAGGAGGAAGGGATGGCTGTTACGTAGGTAGGTATCACAACCCATCTTAACTGGAGGGTGAAGAAAGAATGGTCTACCATAGATCTGTATTGCCAAGACACGTGTGTAGTGCCCTCTGGTGGTCTACGGTGGCAATGGAGCCAGGCGGAACAGACCCTCATCACTTCTCACCACCTCCACCACCCTCCTCCAAACCACCATCATCTCAGGCAAGAATTATCATAAGAGACTCCTAATTGGTCTCCCTGCTCCCACTCTTGTCCACTTATTTTTCCCACAGCAACGGAATGATCTTTTTAAACCTTCATCAGATTATGTTACTCCTCTGCTCAAAACCCAGAGTAACTTGCCTTCTCACTTAGAGTTAAAGTCAAAGTCCTCACCATGGTCTACATAGCTCCACATGATACGTCCCCCAACACCTTAGCTACCTTTCTGTCCCCAGCTCTTACTCCCCACCCCTTATGCACTCCACTCTAGGCACACTGGGCTGCGTGCCCTTCCTCTACTAGTATGACCCGCCAAGCGTGCTCCTGCCTTTGTATTTACTATCGCCTATGCCTGCAATGCACGGCTTACTCCCTTGATTCCTCCAGGTCTGTACCCAAATGTCACCACATCACCTTATCAGTAAGGCCTGCCCTCATCACCTTAGGTAAAAGATCCCTCCTCCCACCATTCTATAACCCCTCAACTGGATTAATTTTTTTGCCATAGCATTTAACACCATCTGACATATGGTAGGAGCCTTGGTGGTGCAGTGGGTAAGAGCTTGGCTGCTAACCAGAAGGCTGACAGTTCGAATCTACCAGGCGCTCCTTGAAAAGCCTATGGGGCAGTTCTACTCTGTCCTATAGGATTGCTATGAGATGCAATCAACTCGATAGCAATAGGTTTTTTTTTATGGGATACATGGTATATTTACCTGTTACATGTGTTATATATTTGTTTACTACCTGTACCCCACAACTAGACTGTAAACGTCAAGGAGGCAGGAACCTTGCCTACTATGCTCACAGTTGTACCCCCAGCATCTATAACAGTGCCCAGCATGCAGTAAAAAAGTGCTCAAAAATATTTGCTGGATAAATAAAGAAAATAAGATCTAAACAATGAAAAGCCATTGTATGGCCTTCATTATTTCATTCTTGGTTATCAAGACCATGTCACAAAACAGCCAAGTCTCCACAAATGTATATAAAATTTATATAATTCTGATTATAATCCCAATAGATTTCTTTTTAATTGGATTAAATTATTTTAAAATTCATTTGGAAAGAACAAAGTACTGAGAACAGCCAATAAAGGTAGGAAGAAGAATACTGAGGGTGCACTTGGCTTACCAGATATCAGAAGATACTATAAAGCTAATATGATAAAATCAATATGATATTGGATAGGAATAGGCAAATTTGTGAAACAGAATAAAATATAACACATAAAAGGTAGAATTTCAATTCAGTAGGAAAAGAATAATCATGTAATAAATGCTGTTGGTATTATCTACCTGGAAAATAGCCTCGAACCCTCATCTTATCCATTCAGTTGCTGTCGAGTGGATCCCAACTCATGGTGACCCCATGCATGTCAGCGTACAACTGTGCTCCACAGGGTTTCAATGGCTGATATTTCAAAAGTACATCCCCAGGTTTTTCTCCCGAAGTGCCTCTAGGTGGACTCAAGCCCCCAACCTTCCAGTTAGCAGCTGAGAGCTAACCACCTGCACCACCTAGGGACTCCCCTTATTTTATGCCATACACAAAAATAAGCTCCAAGTAGATTAAATGCTGAACCGTATTAATTAAAGTTGGTACTTTTAGAATCCTAACAAATTCAGAATATTGTTAATTTGATCCTTATACATATCTGAAGACATATAATTGATTTAACATATAACAGCTGTTAATTCACATTGCACATTCTTAATCTCTTTGCTTTAAAAAAAAAAATCTCTTTTTGTAACCGGGTTCAGGGTATCAAAGTCCAAGCAGAGTGAGAAGGGAGTCCATGTTGGGGAGAGAAGAGTCAGTGGTGGGCAAGAGTGGGGTGTTGGAGCCTGACCTGAACAGGAGGGGGGTTTCCACACAAGGGTGGGGGTGGCGGCAACAGAAGCCCAGCAGGAAATGTCAGAGTCCAAGCCAGGGTAAGATAGGGTTAATGGAGGGGCAGGACAGCAGCAACAATGGAAGATACAAAGGGATTGAGCAAATGAGTAAATATTTTGAGCATAATGGGAGCCAACAAACGAAGGGACAAATAAAGTAATGGAGTGTTGGGTTGGAGTTGAAGGCGTCAGGGTGAATTCATGATTTTTGAGTGATACAAGCAGATACAGTGTATGCGTGGAGTCCCTGGGCGGCACAGACCGTTAAGCACTGGGCTACTTACTGAAAGATTTGGCACAGCCATGAAAACTCTATAAAGCCCAGTTCTACTCTGACACATATGGGGTCACCATGAGTCAGAATCGACTTCAGGGCAACTGGTTTGATTTTTTTTTTTGTAGTATATGTGTTAAGTGTGGAGCCCTGGTGGCCCAGTGGTTAAGTGCTATGGCTGCTAACCGAAAGGTCAGCAGTTCGAATCCACCAGAGCTCCTTGGAAACCCTGTGGGGCAGCTCTACTCTGTCCTATAGGGTCACTATGGGTCGGAATCGACTCGACAGCAATGGGTTTGGTTTGCTGTTGGTATATGTTAAGTATATATATGTATGTAGGTCTGTCCACTGAGAAAGGAGTAGTGCCATCCCAAAGCAAGGAGCACACTCAGCACCCAGATCTTGGATTCTGAGTGCTAAGAAGCCTGGCAGACCCCACCTTAAACAAGTGATCAAAATTAACATCATCAGTAACGGGACAAACTGAAATTGTGCTGCACCTTACAGGACGCAAAGGAAAGAGCACAGCATCACTTCTGATATTCCTGCCAACGATGTGTAACTTGAAACGAGTCATGAGGACACATCAGACAAACCCAGACTAAGGGGCATTCTACAAAACAGCTGGCCTGTAATTGTCAAAAGTGGTCACGGACATCCAGGAACTTCCAGACTAAACGCAGGTTACCCAGTAAGCAAGGTAAGCACAGGCTCACTTGTGCTTACTTACTAGTCTGTCACTACACATTAGTCACTGATCTGTAGTGACAGATTAGTAAGTAAGCTCAGGTAAAACCGTGCTTACCTTGCTTACTGAATAATCCATCCCTGATAGGAATTGTAAATTTGAAAAGAGGCTTTGATTCTCAAGGAAGGTGCTGTGGGGCTGGGAGAGAGACAGATGTCAGCCATAACTAGAAGCAGAATCTCTGATGTGGTGAAAAAATGCTCACTACAGATGATCTGGTAAGCATTATCTGATGGGATAATCCGCCCCAAAAGCAACGTATGGTCCTGGATTGGATTCTTCTGCTACAAAAGACAGAGCTGGGACAATTAGCAAAACTTGAATGGGGTCTGTGGATTAGATGTAGTACAATATCAACATCGATGTCCTGGTTTTGATGGTCGTAGTGTACTTACATAAAGCAACGTTTGTAGGAAATACATGCAGTTGCACAATCTTTTGGGCGTTAGGGCATACTGTCAGCAACATACTCTTACATGGACAGGGGAAAAAAAACTTCTTTGCACAAGCCTTGCACAGCTTGGTGAACTTACCTGTGTAATCATCACCCAGACCAAGAAACAGAAATGACCAGCACCACAGAGGCCCCATTTGTCCCCAGCTGGATTGTGCTGCAGCTGGTATAGGCCTAGTGGCTAGGAGGGGAGGTGGAGCAAATCTCGATGTGGTACCTGTTACTCTGTGGACAAGTGGGCCACTTCTGCAGGCTCAGAAGATTCAGAGGAATCTGTGGAGTCAAAATCTTCTGTTGCATGCACCTGATATCTCCATTGCATATGTCAGGGTCCCAGGTTTTTCCAACTGGCACCCTGACTTTGACATAGCAGGTCTGCCTTATTTGGGCATTTAACTGTCTTTGAAGTCAGTCACTTAGACCACTAAACCCTGGGCTTAGTCCTTGGCTTTCTCCACCCTCCAACGGCAGGAGATGCAGCCTTCTTTGTGTGCACCAAAGAAGCTCTCTGGCTTTCATACATGGCTTTCAACGGCCTGATACTGGCCCTGAGTTGTTCATTACCCCTTTGCAGCACATCCTTAGAGCTTAGCAATAGCCATCCAATTCCATCATCCTTATAGCTACTATCCTCCACACATTGCCGCACCTGATAGATACATTGTGTACTCTCGAGCACTCCATTCTATTACTAACCCATTGCCTTCAAGTCAAATTCCAACTCATAGTGACCCTGTAGGAGAGAGTAGAACTGCCCCATAGGGTTTCCAAGGCTGTAAGTCTTATACAATATTTGTCCTTTTGCAACTGACTAATTTCACTCAGCATAATGCCTTCCGGGTTCCTCCATGTTATGAAATGTTTCACAGATTCATCACTGTTCTTTATTGATGCATAGTATTCCATTGTGTGAATATACCATAATTTATTTATCCATCCGTCTGTTGATGGGCACCCTGGTTGCTCTATTCCTATTTCGATGAGAGTTTTTATCGTGAATGGGTGTTGAATTTTGTCAAATGCCTTTTCTGCATCAATTGATAAAATCATGTGATTCTTGTCTTTTGTTTTACTTATGTGATGGATTATATTAATTGTTTTTCTAATGTTGACCATCCCTGCATACCTGGGTATGAATCCCACTTGGTCATGGTGAATTATTTTTTCAATATGTTGTTGAATTCTATTGGCTAGAATTTTGTTGAGGATTTTTGCCTCTAAGTTCATGAGGGATATAGGTCTGTAATTTTCTTTTTTTGTGGTGTCTTTTTTTTTTTTTTTTTACCTGGTTTTGGTATCAGGGATATGCTGGCTTCATAGAATGAGTTTGGGAGTATTCCATCCTTTTCTATGCTCTGAAATACCTTTAGTAGTAGCCAAGGCTGTAAGTCTTTAAGGAAGCAGACGGCCACACATCTTTCTCCTGCAGAGCTATTGGTGCATTCGAACCGTCAACCTTTTGGTTAGCAGCCGAGGGCGTAACCACTGCACCACCACAACCAATTTTCCCTAGTTGTCTGTAATCCACCTACCTCTGGTAATGGGTTCCTTGTAGCCAGACAGTGATGCCCTAGTTCCAAAACCCCATCTTATCACCTACTTCCTCGTCCACTTATGGTACCAATTGTCAAATGTCGGGCTTTCAAGGAGGTGCTGAGAGACTTTGGGATGCGAAATGTTTATTAGGGATTGCCACCTGTGAAAGGAAGAGAGGAAGCAGGATTGAGTAGAGGGAAAGTCAACCTGTGCTGCAGGCTCAACAAAGTCTTGGCCAACCAGTAGGTCATTCTGGAGCAAGAAGTGCCCATCAAAGTTGTCCAGCATCAGGCCTAAACAGCTGAGCCTTTGTACCCCTACCTTGCTCAGTCACCAGATGTGGGTTGCCCCCAGAAGGGTGTGATCTCAGTCCAGCTAGGCTGTGCAGCTGAGGCAGACCCTGAAGGAACTGACAGCTAGAGGCAGTCTGCTGACCACACTCTCTGTGGCTGTGAAGCAACCCTTCCATGAAGGCGGGGGTCTGGGCAACACATCACCATGTCCCATAATAACATACATACAGAAAAGTGCCTAAATGCTGAGTGCACAGCTTGGTGAACTCACCCATGTAGCCATCGCCCAGATCAAGAAACAGAAACCCCAACTGTCCCTCCTCTCAGTCGATATCCTTTCCCCAAGGTAACACTATCCGTCTTCTATTACCATAGACTTGTTTACCTGTTTTTGAACTGTATAGAGATGGAATTATACCATGTGCATTCTTTTGTGTCTGATTTCTTTCCCTCAACACGTTTGTGAAATTCATCTATCTCGTTGCATGTTGTTGTTGTTAGTTGCTGTCAAGTTGATCCCAACTCATGGACATCCCACGAGTACAGATTAGCACTGCTCCATAGGGTTTTCAAGGCTGTGACCTCTTGGAAGCAGACTGCCAGACCTGTCTTCTGAGGTGCCTCTGGGTGGGTTTGAACCACTGATCTTTTGGTTAGTAGTAAAGCTCTTAACCATTTGCACACCCAGGGACTTGCTGCATGTAGCAGTACTTTATTCTTTCTTGTTGTTTATATTGTTCCAGTGTATGATCATATTCTAATTTGTTTATCCATACTGCCATTGCTGAACATTTAGGTTGTTTGCAGTTTTTAGCTATTATGAATCGTGCTGCTATGAACATTCTTGTTCCTGTCTTTTGGATACGCATGTATCTTTATATATGTAGGAGCTGAATTTCTGAGTTATAGGTTATGTATGCTCAGCTACAGTTTTCCAAAGTGGCTGGGCCAATTTACCCTCTCAGAAGCACTGAATGAGCATTCCAGTGTTCCACATTCTCCACAACACTGGATACCATCAGTCATTTTAATTTTAGCCATTCTCATTAGTATAAAGCGGTATCTCATTGTGGTTTTAATTTGTATTTCCCTAATGACTAATGAGTTTGAAAAACTTTTCATATTTATCAGTCAATTGAATATCCTTTTTTATGAAATGCTTATCCATATCTTTTGCCCTTTTATATTGTTTTCTTTTTTTTCTTACGGATTTGTAGTGTGTGTCTATGTGTGTATACACATATATATTCTTGATAAGGGTCCAATGTCTCCAATGATGGAAAGAGGGAACTTAAAAGAGCTCAGGAATGTGGCCCACAAAAAAAGGCTCATTCATATATTAAATAAAGCACCTGGGGGGCACAAATACAAATACTTCTTAGATTTAACCAAACACCTCATGGGATTGGTTTACAGGGTCTGAAGGCTTAGGACCATAGTCTTGTGGGATAACTCAGTCAACTGGCAGAATAATATAGTACATGGAGTTTATGTTCTACCTTCTAGTTTGGTGAGTAGCAAGTGGGATATTAAAAGCTTGGGAGCGGCCATCTAAGATACAACTATTGAGCTCTACATGTCTGCAGCAAAATAGAAAAAAGGAAACCAAGAATGCAAAGAAGAAACTAGTCCACAGGACTAACAGTCTACATGAACCATGACCTCATCTACCCTGAGACCAGAAGAATGGACCATTCTGATCAGAAGCACAGTAGATGAATGTTGGCAAAATGTGAGCAATAACAGAACTCAAATTTTTAAAAAGTCCAGACTTATACTGGATCAGTTGAGGCTGGAGGACTCCCCGAGACCATTGTCCTGAGATTACCCCACGAGGTCATCTTTCAGCTAAATAACTGATTGGCTCATAAAATAAACAATAGAATTGACTCAAGGTCACTGAGCTGGATCACCATTGAGTTCTGTGCTCCGTTAAAAAATTACCTATATGAGTCCAAATGATCAACATTTACTCAAAAGTGAAGACGAGAAGTCAAGGGGACAGGGAAAGCAGGTAACTGGAAATTGAATCACCAGAATGGAAATAATGAGAAAGTTGACATACTGCAAAAAAATATAACCAACATCCCTGAACAAATCATGTAAAAGTTGTTAAATGGGAATCTAATTTGCTGTGTAAACTTTCGCCAAAAACACAATAAAATATTTTAATTAAAAAAAAAAAAAGACTCATCCTTAAACATCTGCCATGCCCAGAGAATGCAGATGCCACTCAGGACAGTATTATCATGTACCAACTTTACTGTCTCTCCTAGTACTTCCTCCATATGTCCCAATCTTTTTGTTGTCGTTGTTCTTAGGTAAAAGTTTACAGCTCATGTTAATTTCTCATGTAAAAATTTATGTACATATCGCTATGTGATTCTAGTTGCAATCCCTACCACGTGACAGCACACTCCCCCTTCCCACCCTGGGTTTCCCATGGCCATTCACCCAGCTCCTGTCCCTTCCTGCCTTCTCATTCCGCCTCTGGGAAGGAGCTGCCCACTTAGTTTCATCATTTCTTTTTTCTTTTATCTACCTGAACTAAGAAGTACACTCTTCACGAGTATCATTTTCTGTTTTATAGTCCAGTCTAATCTTTGTCTGAAGAGTTGGCTTCAGGAATGGTTTTAGTTCTGGGTTAACAGAGAGTCCGGGGGCCATGTCTTCTGGGGTTTCTCTAGTCTCAGCCAGACCATTAAGTCTGGTCTTTTTATGTGAATTTGAGTTCTGCTCCACACTTTTTTCCTGTTCTATCAGGGACTCTCTGTTGCACTCCCCGTCAGGGCGGTCATTGATGGTAGGCGGGTACCATCTAGTTCTTCTGGTCTCAGGCTGTTGGTGTCTCTGGTTTATGTGGCCCCTTTGTCTCTTGGGCTAATATTTTCCTTGTGTCTTTGGTGTTCCTTATTCTCCTCTGCTCCAGGTGGGCTGGAGCCAACTGACGCATCTTAGATGGCCACTTGCAAGATTTTAAGACCCCAGATGCCACTCACCAAAGTGGGATGCAGAACATTTTCTTATATGCCAATTGGCCTAGATGTCCCCTAAAACCATGGTCCCCAGACCCCCACCCCTGCTACTCTGTCCCTTGAAGTGTTTGGTTGTGTTCAGGAAACGTCTTAGCTTTTGGTTTAGTTCAGTTGTGCTGACTTGCCCTGTATTGTGTGTTCTCCTTCCCTTCACCTAAGATAATTCTTGCATATGTTCCAATCTTCACAGGTCTTATGGGTGTGTAAGTTACTCACTGCAAAAGGATGCCTAGCTAAAGGTTTAACTGGGGGCTGAAATCCAGCCTGCATTCCACTCATGGGGCTGTGTCTACCTGGAAGAAGAGGTGACTTTTTCTCATTCGCACAGAGGTGCAGTTCTCTCACCCTGGGGTTACATCTACCCTGAAGGGACACCTTTTTCTAATCTGCACAAAGACACCGTATGGATTAGCAGTCACCCAGTATGAAGGAATCAGAAACAATGGCTAGCAAGATGAGGAAAGAAGTGGACACGCTGAATGAGAAAGGAATGAAGCTGGTCAGACACTTCTTTTCCATAGTAGGTGACCTGTCTCACGGCCAAGCTGGGAGAGAAGGAGAAGCCTCAATTTTAAGGAATTTCAGAGTAGTGGCTAATTAAAAGGAGCTGGGCATTTTAAATACTTAACTGATGCTGTCTGGGAGACTAGCATGACAAAAGGACTTTTAATACTTAAATGTGGCCAGAAAAGTTGAGGTACTTGACCATGGTTTCATCTACGAGGCAGGGGAAAACTAGCCCCAGAGAATAAATTAAATGGCTGGCAGAAGACAAAAACTAAGTTGATCTCTGATTTTCACCCCGTAGCAGAAACTTTTAGTTACCTACTAATATATATTCTCTACTTTAGGAACAGAACCACACTATATTTCCCACAATCTCTTGGAGTTTGGTATAATCTTTCGGCTAAATCCCCTCCAATGGAATGTGGGATGGGCTAGGGATAATATGATAGGTGCCACTTCAAGGACTGGCCTATAAAAGCCTTCCATGAAAAGCTTTTCTTCTCTTTCCCCATACGCTAAAAAAAATGCAAATGATGACAAGGGCTGAAGGGATGACAGAGAGAAGGAACCCGGATCCGTGAATCTGCAAGGAGAATTGCCCCACCAAGCTAAACATCAGTTGAAGGCTACTATGTAAGCAGGAAATTTTGTCAAGCCACTACATTTTAGGTTTGCTTGTATTAAAGGAGGTCCCTGGGTGGTGCAAACAGTTTGCACTCAATTACTAACCTAAAGTTTGATGGTTCAAGTCCACCCAGTGGGGCGTGGAAGAGCCCAGCTGGTGTGAAACAACCTAACCTGTTGCTGTCGAACTGATTCCGACTCATGGCAACTCCATGCGTTACAGAGTAGAACTCCCCCTAGGGTTTTCTTAGGTGTAAACTTTATGGAAGGAGATCACCAGGCCTTTCCTCCCCAGCACCACTGGGTGGGTTCAAACTGCCAACCTTTAGTAGTAAAATGCAAACCATTTGCACCACCCAGGCAGGTTTCTCCATAAGATTATAGTAATTGAAAACACTATGGGTTGCAGTTCTACTCTGACGTACATGGGGTCGCCATGAGTTGGAATTGGCTCTATGACAATGTTTTTTTTGGGGGGGGGAGGATGGTTTGTGTTAAGGCAATAACCACAAGTTTTTCAAATACGAAAAACAAAAGTAGAATTTATTTCTTGCCATTCAAGGAGACGTTCGATCTCCCTGAACAAAGTAAAAGAGGGGGTTTATAAAGGTTTGGGGGATGTTTAGACTAAATATAAATCAGTGGATTTGATTGGCCCAGACTGAAGTAGGGTTAGTCATTGCAAGCGTTTTAGGAGCAGATCTATTAATGTAACGTTTGGTGACTCTGGGTGATGCAGCATAAAACTGATATTGACTGGTTTTACAGTTTCCTGTGTGACTGGGGCATGAATAAGGGCCTCAGGCAACAGTGGAATTTTCCATTCTCCTTTTTGGCCCTCCTTGACAGGTCACAGAAGAGGCCAAGAAATAACGTACTGAACAAGGATCGACATTTTCTGAAAGGGCCAGAAAGTAAATACTTTAGGCTTTATGAGCCATATTGGCTCTCCTGTAACTGCTCAACTCTTCTGTTGTAGCAGAAAGCAGCCATCGACAATATGAAAACAAATAGGCATAGCTGTGTTCTAATAAAGGTTTATTTACAAAAACAGGTGGTGAGACAGATTTGACCCAGGGTCTGTAGTTTGCTGATCTCTAAAAGTCTAGATCTAGTCCACTGTCGTGGTTCTCCTTAGAGGGTGAGATAATGGCTATGGTGATCATTATGACTTACTTTGGGTTTTTATTCAGGATTATCTGTTGCATCACCTGATAAGACAGCCACCACACAGTACCGTTTAAAACTTGGACACCAACTAAATAGTATATGAGTACAATATAAACAAATATACAACCACTAGATTAAAGGGGGACTGTAACCAAAACCATGATCCAAGTTTTCACAGATTAAAAAATAAAACCAGTTGCTGTTGGGTCAATTCCAACTCATGATGACCACATATGTTACAGAGTAGAACTGCTGCTTTGGGTTTTCTTGGCTGTAATCTTTACAGAAGCAGATTGCCGGACCTTTCTTCTGCAATGCTGCTGGATAGATTCAAACCTTTTTTTTTTTTTTAAATTGTGCTTTAGGTGAATGTTCACAGCTCGATTAAAAGTTTATACACGTATTGCTTCGTGATATGGGTTGCAATCCCCACAATTAGACAGTACACTCTCCCTTTCCATCCTGGGTTCCCTGTGTCCATTTGTCCAGTTTCTGTCCCTGCCTTCACATCTTGGTTTTGGACAGCGGTTGCCCATTTGGCCTTGTATGTTTAATTGAACTAAGAAGCATGTTCCTCAAGAGTGTTATTTTTGTTTTACAGGCCTGTCTAATCTTTGTCTAAAAAGCAGGCTTTGGGATTGGTTTCAGTTCTGAGTTAGCAAAGTGTGCAGGTGCCATAGTCTCGGGCGTTCCTCTGGTCTCTGTCAGACCACTAAGTCTGGTCTTTTTTTGTGAATTTGAATTCTGTACTACATTTTTCTCCTGCTCTGTTTGGGACTCTTTGCTGTGATTCCTGTCAGAGAGGTTGGTGGTAGCCAGGCACCATCTAGTTTTTCCGGGCTCAGGCTGATGTGATGTGATGTCTCTGGTTCATGTGGTCCTTTAGTTCTTTGGGCTAATATTTTCCTTGTGTCTTTGGTTTTCTTCATTTTCCTTTGCTCCAGGCAGGACAGGACCAATAGATGTATCTTAGGTGGCCTTTCACAAGCTTTTAAGACGCCAGATGCTATTCACCAAAGTGGAATATAGAACATTTTCTTTATGAACTATGTTATGCCAATTGGCCTAGATGCCACCCCCAGACTATAGTCCCTAGCCCCTAACCCCTGCTACTCGGTCCTTCAAAGTGTTTGGATGTGTCTAGGAAATTTCTATGCTTTTGCCTTGGTCAAGTTGTGCTGACTTCCCTATACTGTGTGCCATCTTTCCCTTTTCCAAAGTTGACACTTGTCTACTATCTAATTAGTGATTTCCCCTCCCCCTCCCACCTCACCCCCGTAACCATCAAAGATTGTTTTTTTCTGTGTGTAAACTTTTTCTCGAATTCTTATTTTAAAAAGTGGTCTCATACAATATTTGTCCTTTTGTGACTGACTTACTTCACTCAGCATAATGGCCTCCAGATTCATCCATGTTGCGAGATGTTTCTCGGATTCATCGTTGTTCTTTATCCTTGTGTAGTATTCCATTGTGTGTATGTACCAGAGTTTGTTTATCCATTCATCTGTTGATGTTACCAACTTTTTGGTATCATGAATAGTGTTGCAAAGAACATGGCTACTACTAACCTTTAGGTTAGCAGCCGAGCACAAAGCTGTTGCACCACCGCCAGAAAAGATGCTCTTGTTGGCCTGAATTATGGGAACGAGACAAAAGAGTATCGGCCGGGTTTCAAGCTTTTGAAAAATTTTCTCTAACCTTTTTGATAATGTTGAAACTCTCTGAGAGATCTTTGGGAATACAGGTGAATTTTTCCCCTTAGTACAGCACAACTTCCTTGTGAGATAAGATGTGTAAGGCCACCTCAACGAGATGGACTGACACGATGGCTGCAACAATGGGCTCAAGCATAACAACCATCATAAGGTTGGTGCAGGACCAAGCAGTGTTTCATTCTGTTGTATACACGGTCGCCAAGAGTCGGAACTGACTTGACAGCACCTAACAACAACAACGAGGTCGCCTATTTTGGCCTACTACCTGTCCTAGTTTAGTGACTTCTTGCACCTAAAGCTTGGGAGGTCTTTGTCAAGCTTCCGGTCATTTGTATAGCCATAATCTTGAAGAACTCTCCCAAATTTATGTGCCTTCTACAAGGAATGATGAAAAATGAGAGCAGGAACATATTTTCCAAGTTCTCCTTCAGTGGTTATGTTCTCTGGGTTAAATTCACACCTATGTTCATAGCTATTATGTCAAGATTTGATTACTTATATCGAGAACAAAGGGATTTTCCTTTATGTAATATTGACCAAAAGGTTCCTCTCTGGTTACTGGGAGTAACCAGAAAAATTTAAATGGAACTGCAAGGGACCCCAAATAGCCAAAGCAATCTTGAAAAAGAACAGAGTAGGAGGACTCACACTGACCAATTTCAAAACATACTACAAAGCTACAGTAATCAAAATAGCCTGGTATTGTTACAATGATAGGCATATAGACCTATACAGTAGAATTGGGAGTCTAGAAATAAACCCATACATCTATGGTCGATTGATTTTTGACAAGGGTCCTAAGACCATTCGATGGGAAAAGAACAGTCTCTTCAATAAACAGTGCTGGACCAACTGGATTTCCACATGCAAAAGAAGAAGCTGGACCCATAGCTCATGCCATATACAAAAATTAACTCAAAGTGGATCAACGACCTAAATTCAAGAACTAAAATCACAAAACTCTTAGAAGAAAAGATAGGGGTAAAGCTTCAGGACCTAGTTTTTGCCAATGGAATCTTAGATATGACACCAAAAGCATGAGCAACAAAAGATTAAACGGCCAAGTTGGACTTGGACTTCATCAGAATTAAAACTTGTTCACGAAAGGTTTTTACCAAGAAAGTAAAGAGAACGTACAGATTGCAAGGAAATTTTGGGGAACTGTATCTGATAAGGGTTTAATATTCAGAATATACAAAGAACTACAACCTAATGACAGAAAGACAACTCAGTCAAAAAATGGGCAAAGGACTTGAATAGACATTTCGCCAAAGAAATACAAATGACCAAACAAGCACACGAAAAGATGCTCAACAGTCATCAGGAAAATGCAAATCAAAACCACAATGAGATATCATTTCACCCTGTCTCAGTTATCTAGTGCTGCTATAACAGAAATACCACAGGTGGATGGCTTTAACAGAGAAATTTATTCTCTCACAGTTCAGGAGGCTCGAAGCCCAAATTCAGGGTGCCAGCTCCAGGAGAAGGCTTTCCTCTCTCTGTTGGTTCTGAGCGGAAGGTCCCTGTCATCAATCTTCCCCTAGTCAAGGAGCTTCTCAGTGCAGGAGCCTTGGGTCCAAAGGATGCGCTCTGCTTCTGGTGCTGTTTTCTCGGTGCTATGAGGTCCCCCTGTCTCTCTGTTCACTTCTCTCTTTTATATTTCAAAAAAGATTGACTTAATACACAACCTAATCTTGTAGAGTGAGCCCTGCCTCATTAACATAACTGCCTCTAATCCTGCCTCATTAATATCATAGAGGCAGGATTTACAACACATAGGAAAATCATATCAGATGACAAAAATAGTGGACAATCACACAATACTGGGAATCATGGCCTAGCCAAATTGACACATATTTTAGGGGGACACGATTCAAGCCATGGCATACTACCATTAAGATGGCTATAAACAACAACAAAAAAATACAGAAAACAGGTATTGGTGAGAATGTGGAGAAACTGGAACCCTCGTCCATTGCTGGTGGGAATGTAAAATGATACTGTTGTAGAAAACAGTTTGGCAGTTCCTCAAAAAGTTAAAACATAGAATTACCATATGATCCAGCAACTCCACTAGTAGGTATATACCCAAACGAATTGCAAGTGGGAACACAAACAGAGACTTGTACACCGATGTTCATTGTGGCACTATTCATGACAGTCAAAAGGTAAAAACAACCTAAACATCCATCAATAGATGAATGGATAAGTAAATGTGGTACATACATACGATGGAACATTACTCAGTCATAAAGACAAATGAAGTCCTGATAAAAGCTACAACACGGAAGAACCTTGAAAACGTTTTGTATCTGAAGTAAGTCAGACACAAAGGACAAATATTGCATGATTCCGCACATGTACCTAGAATAGACCAACATACACAGGCCAAAGTTTATTAGCAGTTACCAGGGGCAGGAGAGAGAGGGAAAGGGAAAGTCATTGCTCAGGGGGCACTGAGCTTCTGTTAAGCATGATGCAAAATTCTGGAAACGGATAGCGATGGTGGTTGCACAACGTGATGAACGTAATTAATGTCACTGAACAGTGCATGTAAAAAAATGCTGAAATGGCAGTTGTTATATATATATACACATATATAAAAATATATATATATATTTTTCATACATACACACGTTCATATATGCATACATCTATATATCTACCACATACACACACACAAAAACCTACCAGGGTCAGGGCTGATTTTATACGGGTTCAGGATATTCAGTCATTGCAGACGCCATAATATTAAAGCCAGCAACACAGAGGGTTCATCACTATTGGTGGTGAGAAGGGTAGGAGCCGAAGACAATGCACACAAATGTAAATGCCATTCTCCTCACACTGGAATTCCAGAAGTGAAACTGGAGGACTGAGCTGTCCATATTAGGAAGTGACTGGCTGCTTGATGAGCATCCTGTTAAGCCAAGTATTCTGACTTCTTTAGGAGGGCGTGGGGGGAGGGCAGAAGGGAATTGGTCAGGAGAATGTTAAATCAGTTAGCTTTATAAACACTCAATTTTCTTCCAACATAATAGTGCAGTTACAAGCATTATAAAATCTAAGTTTCACTCTAATTAGAGAGACTGAAAATTCAGCTCAGTTTTCTGAATCACATTCCCAAATGAGGTTATCTGTTATCCCCAGAAACGGCAGCAGGGTTAAAAATCTGTGCGGAGCTTGGTTTGAATGGATCCAAGCATTGGGCATGTGCTTGCCCTTGTCACAAGGCAGTAAACGAAGGCCTGGAGTACAGACAGCCTCCTCAACCTTCTGGCACTGAATAAAATATCAACTTAATAAAATGATCAACAACTCCCATTATACTATGCTTAGCTTCCTACAACGAAGTAAAGTATCAGGGATAAAATAGCATGTAACTCGCAACAGGAACATAGATATTTGGTGCGTGCTATGTGGCAGCAAAGACGACATGCTGAACCTGGGGCCCAAACATTTCAAACTTAACAAAAGCGAATGCCCCCCACCTTTTATTTGGGAAACTCCCTTTCCACTGAAGTTTCTCTAGAATACCTTGCCTTCTCTGACTTTTTTTCTTAAATACTTGCTCAAGTACCCTCTATAACTGCTTTATGCTTTTCTCCTGATGAAATTGGCTGGGTTTGTTTTTTAATCCAGAGACAAGTGTCCAGGCCAACCCTGACAACAGAAAATGTCTATTACTCTCCTTGACACCCCAACATTTGGTGTTGGTGCTTGGAAATAAAGACGACATAAAGCCCCTGGCGTTTTTGGGTGCATTTACAGGAATTGGTTGGGTCTACAATTCTCCCAGAAACCAAGCTCACTCCCAGGCAGACTTCAGCTAAGACACCCTCTACTCTTAAGTCTCTTGACAGCACTTGACAGTGTCTGGCTTATGACAGCTCTCTCGGCTGGGGGCCAGATGGCTCTCAGAGAGCCCCAGCCAGAGGCACAGGCCTGTGACCAGGTGTCTTGTTCTAGGACAGATGGCTTGAACTGCCTCCTGCTCCCTCTTGCTCTGGCAGTCTGCAGGACTGCTGGGAGTGCCGGGGCCATCAGAAAAATCTGGATGGAGCTTTGCAAAGACAGCTTTCAATTACTAAGTATCAAGGGGAGTGAGGCAATTCACTCTTTTCAAAGAGAATGAGCCACTTTGGGATTGGCCTTTTTGCTTGTTTTAGAGGTCTGACCTCTACATTCCCAGGTGAGGGGAAAAAACGATATAATCAAGTCAATTAATCAGAATGTTGGCAAATCACAGAAGCAGAGGCTTGGAACAGATCTTGGTGAGAGCAGGTGGAAAGGGAATGTAGCAAGAGAGCAACCACCTCCAGAGGAATGTTGGGAGGCCTCATTACTTTAAAGTTTTCAAAATTCATCCTTAAGCCTCAGTGAAGAGGTGTTGATAGTTCCCCAGGTTTGACTGGCTTATGGAGGCCGAGGCATCACAAAGTCACCGGAAACCAAACACCAATTGTCTGATTTACAAGATGAACAGGACTGTGAAAGAGTCGTTTCTTAGGCAAATCCGTCCTGTAGGAAAACGCACTGGAAGCCAAACTGGGCTGCAGATTAACATTACTGGTGTATTCACCTCGGTATCAGGTGAGGTCCCCTTCAGGAATGTGTTGACTTGATACACCTTTTAGGCCCTCCTGTCACATTCTTTCTTTACAAGCCTTGACGCCATTTACTCAGCAAAGGCTTTACACATGCTAATAGAGGCTCCTGCGGCTATACCTTGATCTCAGGACAAGAAGAAACCTAATCACCCAGTTACATTTTAATTTCCCATAGCAATAAAAGGTACACCCTCTCCTGCCTTACTAGGTTAATTAATCCTGAGAAACTTCTGGTGGGGCCAATTCAGACTGAAAATGTAATCACTCTTAATTTCAATGGGGAAAAAAAAAAACTTACTTGTTCCCTGAGTCCCGGAATTCATACCCACTCATGCCGAAGCACCAAATCTCATTAAAACAAACACAATGGTATCAGTCACTGACAGTGGCTATCACAGACACAATCTACAGGTGTTCTCCCTTCATCGCTGCCGTTACTAGCTACCACAGAGTCCGACTCATGGAGACCGTATGTATAACAGATCGAAACATACCAGGGCATTGTTGGCACGTCTGAGTCCATTGTTGTGGCTATTGTGCCAATCCATCTTATTGAGGGTTTTCCTCTATTTTACCAAACATGTCCCTTTCTAGCTACATTATTATTTTATAATATGGCTGTTTACCTGTTCTTAGCTTTTATGCACTAAATAGTAAGTTTATAACAAACATGTATACTAATGATACCCAATATTTATGCAATTCTACCTTTATTAAAAAAAAAAAGTAATTAAATGAAAGCCATGTAAACATTACCCTACGGAACAAAATGAAAGTATGTTCATATGTATGATGTATAGGATTATCCCTGCTATAAATAAGCAGTGGAACCCTGGTGGTGACATGGTTAAAGCACTTGGCTGCTAACCAAAGGTCAGCAGTTCAAACCCACCAGGCACTCCCAGGGAGAAAGATGTGGCAGTCTGCTTCCTTAAAGATTAAAAAAAAGCCTTGGAAACCCTATGGGGCAGTTCTACTCGGTCCCAGAGGGTCGCTATGAGTTGGAATTGACTTGCCAGCAGTAGGTTTGGGTTTTTTGGTTTAAATAAAAAGTATGAGAAATCTGAAGGAGAACTTAAGGTAGCACAGGCCAACTATGTGAAGTTGATGCACAGTAGCTCTCCTCTTCAGGCGTTCAGCAGCTCCAGGAAACAACAAACCAAATCCATCCTGACAGAGGCAAGGAAAGGAGCCCTGGTGGTGCAGTGGTTAAAAGTGCTCGGCTGCTAACTGATAGGTCGGCAGTTTGAACCCACTAGCCGCTCGACAGGAGAAAGACGTGGCAGTCTGCTTCCGTAAAGATCACAGCCTTGGGAACTCTACAGGGCAGTTCTACTCTGTCCTACAAGGTCGCTATGAGTTGACATTGACTCAATGGCAATGGGTTTTTTGGTTTGGTGTAGTGGTTTGGTAGAGACAAAGAAATGCCTTGTGTTATCAGTTACCTTTTGGGGCAAAACAAATCACCTCTAAACTTCTTGGTATAACTTGAAAACAGTAAACATTTATTATTTCTCATAGGTCTGTGGGTTCACTGGGCAGCTCTTCTGGTCTGGGCCAGCTCGGCTGGGCCTGAATGGTCTAGAATAGCTTCGTTCACATATCTGGTGGTTGGCAGGCTGAGTGGGCTGAAGAGCCACTCTCAGACGCCTGGCAGTTGGTTCGATGTCAAATGCGGTGACAACCATCCATTAGGTGAGCCAGGAGTTATTCATATAGTGGAAGAAGAGTTCGAATTACCAGCAGCAAGAGTGGGCAAGTCTCTGCTTGTGTCATCCAATGCCAAGTCACACAGCCAAGCCTAGATCCAAAGAATGCAGGAATACACTCTACTTCTTGATGGGAGAAGCTGAAAAAGACTGGCTATTCTGTTCAATCTACCGCGGCTTAGAAAACAAAGTAGAGATATTAAATGATATTCCTTGTAACCTTAATGGACGTATGTCTCAGGGTTTCATTGTATTTTTATGTTGCGTGTGGAGGTAGTTGGTGGGGAGGGCATTTTTCTCTTTCAACTACTAAAGTCCAACGGCTTTCCTGGACCCTATACTGTTAAGGCAAAGAGGCAACACCAAAGAGGTGGGCAGAGGCTAGAGCATCCTAGGGCCCTATACACCATATAAAGGAATTCAGTCTTGATCCCAAGAGCAATGGGAAGCCATAGAGTGGTGTTTGAGGAGAAAGATAAGATCATTTGGGTTACAGGGAAGACAGTAACTCTAGAAGCTTTGACAGGAAGGGAGATAGTGAGATAAGGCTTTAGTCACAGAATGTGGGATCAAGAGAAAGATTTTTTTGTTGTTGTTTTAACAAAGATGGGTGAAACTGAGCTTATCTGAATACTGATGGAAGGACCTAATATTTCAAGAGGTTAAAGGGAGATCCCTGAGAAATTAGAACAGAAACTTAAGCACACATGGGAAGTTTGGCTTTTTTGTTTGTTAAACAATCATACGATAAAATTGACTTTTATTTTCGGTATAGAGTTTTTCAGATTTAATGCATGTATAGATTTATATAACCACCACCACAATCAAGATATAGAAGAGTTCCATCACCCCAAGAACCTCCTTTGTGCTATCCCTTTATACTCACCCCTCCTTCCATCCTTATTCCCTGGCAACCACTGATCTATTCTCCATCACTGTAGTTTCAATCTTCTCAGTAGTTGTCATTTTAAGGCTGGCTTCCTTGACTCAGCATAATTTCTCTATTGTTATGTTGTTACATTGCCAAATTGCGTGTATCTCTAGTTCATTCCTTCTTATTACTGAGTAGTATCCTATTGAGGATGGCTCCTCGTAGTATTCCCTGGATAGCAAATGATACCACTATTCTACCAGTTACTTGGGCCCACAACCTTGGCATCATTCTCAACTCTCTTCTCTAATCCACATATCCAACCCATCAGCAAATGCTGGTGGCTCTACATTCAAAACACACCTGGGATCTGACCGTTCCTCATCACCTCCACTGCTGTCACCTAGTCCAAGCCATCATAATCTCCTGCCTGGACTAGTGCTTTTACCTCTACCCCTCCACTCCCATAATCTATTCTCCACATAACAGCGAGAATGATCTTCTTAGAAACTTAATTCAGATCATCGCTCTTTGGCTCAAAACTCTCCAGTGGTTTCAGTGATGACAATCCAGAGTTGTCATCATGGTCTACAAGGTCTATTGAGCCCTTGGCTACCTCTCTGATATCATCTCCACTCCACTTTTCCCCTTAACTCACTATGTATCAGGCATGGTGGTCTCCTTGCTATCCCTATAGCACAAGCGTGCTTCTGTCCCAGAGCATTTGAACTTGCTATTCCCTCTGTCTGGAAGTCTTCCCCTAGATATCCATATGGCTCACCCACATCAAGTTTCTCCAGTTCCATTAAGAACCTTCAGGTTCTGCTTTACTATCCCTTATCAACGACTTCTTCTCTGATTAACCTATATAAAATAGCAGCTGTCTGACACCTCTGTTTGATCTTTATCCTGCTTTGTTCTTCACAGCACATATCCCTACCTGACACTGTATACTTTTCTCTCTCCCCAAACTAGAATGAAAGATCCTTGAGGACAAGGAATTTGTTTTATTCATTGTTTAATTCAAACATCTAGAAAAGTGCCTGGCCTAGAATACAAAGGAAGTTCAGTAAATACTTTTTTTTTTTTATAATTTTTATTGTGCTTTAAGTGAAACTCCACAAATCAAGCCAGTCTCCCACACAAAAACCCACATACACCCTGCTACACACTCCCAATTACTCTCCCCCAATGAGACAGCCCGCTCTCTCCCTCCACTCTCTTTTCGTGTCCAATTCGCCAGCTTCTAACCTCCGCCACCCTCTCATCTCCCCTCCAGGGAGGAGATGCTAACATAGTCTCAAGTGTGCACCTGATCCAAGAAGCTCACTCCTCACCAGCATCCCTCTCGAACCCACTGTCCAGCCCAATCCATGTCTGAAGAGTTGGCTTTGGGAATGGTTCCTGTCCTGGGCCTACAGAAGGTCTAGGGGCCATGACCACTGGGGTCCTTCCAGTCTCAGTCAGACCATTAACTCTGGTCTTTTTATGAGAATTAGGGTCTGCATCCCACTGTTCTCTTGCTCCCTCAGGGGTTCTTTGTTGTATTCCCTGTCAGGGTCAATAAATATTCTTGATAGTCCACTTAAGGTTGATAAATATTAATTTAGGGATGCCAATCTGTTCACTAGGACAATTTTCTAAGACAAGGTACAGGCACACAGGCATAGAGAAGCATGTAGGTCCAATCAGGTGGGAGACTTACTCGGAGAAATGTAAAAGGGAAAAACGGAGTGCTGGGGAATTAGAGTGGGACTGTGATGATGTACCATTGAATCTAAGATGGATAAGGATGGAAGGAAGAGTGTTGTTGTTGTTGTTAGGTGCCATTGAGTCAGTTCCGACTCATAGCGACCCTATGCACAACAGAACGAAACACTGCCCGGTCCTGTGCCATCCTTACAATCGTTGTTATGCTTGAGCTTGCAGTCACTGTGTCAATCCACCTTGTTGAGGTCTTCCTCTTTTCCGCTGACCCTGTACTCTGCCAAGCAGGATGTCCTTCTCTAGGGACTGATTCCTCCTGACGACATGTCCAAAGTATGTAAGACGCAGTCTCGCCATCCTTGCTTCTAAGGAGCTTTCTGGTTGTACTTCTTCTACGACAGATTTGTTCGTTCTTTTGGCAGTCCACGGTATATTCAATATTCTTCGCTAACACCACAATTCAAAGATGTCAACTCTTCTTCGGTCTTCCTTATTCATTGTCCAGCTTTCACATGCAGGAAGGAAGAGTGGAAGGGGTTAATGGATAAGAGATAAAACAGAGGCTTTCAACAAATTGAAGGTTCTGATAAAGTAAAAGAACTGTTATGGTAACATCCTTACTGAAAGAATAGCAGGCTGTGGTTGGACAGAGGGATGTTTGATAACTGGTGACAAGGTCCAAGTTCTGGCTGTGAGACTGGGAGGCTCATGTGGGAGTCACTAGAAAGTGGCCTGGATGTTGAAAGGGTTGTCTGCAGTGACTCTGAAATCATCAAGGAAGATGGTCAGAGAGGAGAAAAGTTGCAAGAGACTAGGTGAACAAATCTGATGGCCTATACTGAGGCAGCCAAAAGGGTGGCAAAGTCTAAGTAAGTTCTGGGAAAGCAAGAGTTTTATGAGAGGGTGACAGGATTTGGCACACAGACTCCACCTTTGGAATCTAAGAGGTGAGAATACTAACACAGGTAGTCCTCTTGACTTACTCAAGCTAGGAGAACCTCACTCACCACCGTTCTTTTTTTTTTTTTTAATATATCTTATGGTTAGTAATACGTACTACATACAATGCTGTAGCGTGTAACTTGCCGATGTTCACTCGCTGACAAAGATCAGATTTATAAAGCTACTGATTATGAAAAAAATAATCATGAAAACTAACACAAAAAAAGGTATTTGACGTATGCCAGGACCCACTTACGACGAAGTCATTAGAATGGAACCCCGTCTTAAGTCGGGGCTGCCTGTACATGTGAGGGGGCTCGGGGAACAGGAATGCAGCATCCTCAGGGAACAGCCAGGTCTCAGTTCAAAAAGAGGAGTTCAGGGAAAAGCTGATCTGGAAACAGGAATCCCAGAGGTTTGAAGGTCGGGGGTTAGTACGGGACCGAACCAGCGGAAGCTCCAGACACCCCTTTGTCTTTCACTTACCCGCGCCACACCAATCTCCGCAACCAGAAAACGTTCAGAGAAGACTGTAACCAGCCCGTTTCTTTTCAACTTCCCGCGGAAGTGCTCACACCGGAAATCCTCAGCGTCCGCGCTTTTCCATTGGCAGAAGACTTTAACCCGTTTCCGTCCGAGACTGAGTCCCGAGAGGCCGTCCCCAGGAGTCACTTCCGCCCCGCCCCGCCCCTCGCTCTCTTTGGAGTCGCTTCCGGCCTCGGGCCCCGCCCCACACCCAGTGGCCCCGCCCCCGCCCCGCCCCGCGCCTGTCGGCCCGGCCCCGCGGCGCCGCTTCCGGTGCGGGCCCCGCCCCGGCTGTGGCCCCCGGCTGCGGAGGAGGCTGAGACGCAGCTGCGGCGCCGGGGTCTGAGCGGCTGCCTGCTTACCGTGGGCTGAGCCGGAGTGCCCCGCAGAGGTAAACCGCGCGGGTCCTTGCTCCCTCAGCCGCAGTGGGAGCGGGGACTGTGGCAGGTGGAGGGGACGGAGAGGTGGGAGGGGAGGCAGGTGTGTAGGGGGAGACGGGAAGGCGCGGGCGGTGGTCCGCGGGGGCGGTGGAGGAAAAGTGAGCGCTGGGAGGAGCCCCGAGTCGCCAGTGCCCATTAGGGTCTTTTGAGATAAAGAGATGGGAAGGGTAAGGGGCCCCGGGAACTGAGGGGGCAAAGATAGGTGGGGTTGGGGCGATCGGAGAAGAGGCCAGCGGATCGGCTGGGCGGGGGGTTGGTAGAGGTAAAAGTGATAGGGCTGAATGGAGAGATGTAAAGAATGGGGGGAAGGAGGCAGGAGTGGCCGGAGAGGTGGATATGGGGCCGCGAAGGAGGCTAGGGCCAGAGGTCTCCGGCAGCGAAGGCAGAGGGAGTGGTCGGCAAGGCCAGGTCTGAAGCTGCCAGCAGTCCGTTGCTCCGAGCTTGGTGGTCCGGGAACTTTAGGGGAAATGGAGGAGGGGGCGGTGTGAGGGGATGAAGTGGTTTAGAGATTATGAGACGTAAGTTCTCTGAATGTACCCGTTGCCGTCGAGTCGATCCAGACTCGTAGCGACCGTATATGACAGAGTAGAACTGCCCCCACAGGGTTTCCAAGGCTGTAATCTTTACAGAAGCAGACTGCTACATTTTTCTTCCGCGGAGCGGCTGGTGGGTTCGAACCGCCTACCTTTTGGTTAGCAGCCAGTGCTTAACAACTGTGCCACCCCAGTTCCTTCTCTAAATGTAGACAGGTGGTATTATTTGGGTCAACTGGTTGCTTAGGGACTGGGGGGAGATGGGCTCTTTGGGGGAGGGCATGTGTATTGAGTTGTAGAACTGAGTCATCTCAGTCTTACTACAGAGGCTGTGAGACACCTCCCCCTCTGCTGGGGACAGCCTACAGAGAAGATGGTGCCACAAGACAAGAAGCAACTCTTCGGTGAATGGAAGGACTTGGTTGAAAAATTATTCCGCTTGTGATTGACTGTAATGATTATAAGGGAATTTTAAATGGCCGACGAATTATTTGCTTTATTCATTGTTTAATTTTTTTCGTCCCAACTTGTTTTTATTTTAAGGGAATACTTTTGTCCCCTGGATTTTATGTGGATGGAAATCTTTTCAGGCTTTGTTACACTGTAAGAAGAGCTACATTAGAAAGTATTGCACAGGCACAGCTCACTTTTTAAAGTGCCCAGAGAGGAAGTAAAGGCTCTAAGAGGCTAATTGGAATTTGAATCATCCACAGAATACAAAAGGCAAAAGCAGTGCTTCAGAGATAAACAGAAAATGAGAATTTTTTATCTCTACTTTTTTTTTGGCCCGGCTTCAGGTACTGTACCTGTTTTACTCTAACCCATAAAAGATGTTCATAAACCCAAGCAGTTTTTATTGCTAGGGGTCTGATTACATCTCCATGGATTTTTGAAGATGCATGCTAAAGACATTTAGGGTTTTTTTGTTTTGTTTTTTGGGTTTTTTCCTACCCAATCCTAAAACACTGGAACAGCGCAAATAATCAAGTTCCAGCTTGTGCAGTGCGGCTTCTTCTTTCATGTGATAACAAAATTGTACACCATGTTGCAAGTCCTGTTCACCTAAAATTGGCCTGTGCATAGTAATCAGTTTGGTTATGCATCCCTCAGCATGCTGAGGAGACATAACAAATGTGAGGTTT
The DNA here is from genome assembly GCF_030014295.1 of Loxodonta africana. NCBI lineage: Eukaryota > Metazoa > Chordata > Mammalia > Proboscidea > Elephantidae > Loxodonta > Loxodonta africana. The sequence goes on along the minus strand of NC_087354.1, from coordinate 41,440,599 downwards.
GTTGGGTGTGGGGGCCTGGAGAGGAGGAATGGGGGGGCTAGAGGAGGAGAGGGTGTGAAAGGGGTGTGTGTGTTTCGAGACTGATTGGTAAGAATGCTGATAAACCTGCCCCCAGAATGCTTTTGGTCTGAAAGCCCTTTCTTTTTGTATTGGTCATAGATTATCATAGTAGAAGCGAATCAGAAAGAAAGGGGATGTGAAGATTTATTTGGCCGCTTAGAAAAAGAAGAAGCATTAAATTGTTTAGACAGTGTTGATATCTGTTTCAAATTAATTAACGTGAAAATCTCTCAAGGAATTCCCGCTTGTTTGTTTTTGTGTGAGGATTGCAATTTGAGACTCTTGCCTCCTTGTGTGCCTTTCTTTCATGCTGTTGGAATTGGATTCTTAAGGTCCAGTTAGCATGGCTCAGTCCACTCACCAAGCAGGCTAGCAGTTTCACCTGGAAAATCTGAAAAGTTTAAGCTGAAGAGCAGTTTGCTTGGTCCCACTTTTGTGTGAGAAGAGTCGTTCTGTCTGCCCATAGGCTCTGGCTGGCCTGGATAGTAATATCTTTCTGGGATGGGGTTGGGAACATGGGTAGCATACTCTTTTGTAGGCAGACCCTTCCTTCCGTGTATTGTTGTGGTTTTCATAGTCACTACCTCCCTGCAATGCAAACCCAGTTGCCATTTCAGTAATAAATTAACATCTGGGAATGTTGAGGGAGAGAGATTAGAACCTAGATGTTAGCCTACTAGGTATCTTCTGGGTTTACTTCTTCTTAAACGCTTAGTAGTGCACCACTAGTGAGCTTCAAAGGAGCCCTGGTGGTGCAGTGGTTAAGCACTCTGCTGCTAACCAAAAGGTTGGTGATTGGAACCTGCCATGTAGCACTCTGCTTCCGTAAAGATTACAGCCTTGAAAACCATATAGGACAGTTCTACTCTGTCCTGTAGAGTCAGTATGAGTCGGAATTGACGTAACGGCAATGGGACTGAGCTTCATCTGGTATTTCTCCTGTTAAATACTGTTTCTCTTCTTCACAGCCTTTTTTTTCCCGCCCTCCCCAAAACCCCCACCGCTCAGTCATCTGAAAACTCAGGTGTAGTGAGAATGAGAATAGGCCTAGTGTTCAATACCTATGGCCCTTTACTGGAGAAAAGAAAGCCTTTTTGTGCTTGTTTTACAGTTTTTGTTTTTTCCTCCTCTGTGGTTAAGGCCAGACCCAGTGTGCCTGCTGGGCTGTGACCAGGTTCATAGCCATGCCAATCAGTGGGTGAAGCTTGAGGCAGTCATGGAGCCCCGGCAGCAGCAGCAGCAGCAGCAGCCGCAGCAGCAGCAGCCGCACCTGGCTTCTTTGCAGATGGACGCCAGGGAGAAGCAGGGACAGCAGATGAGAGAAACCCAGTTCTTGTATGCCCAGAAGCTGGTCACACAGCCCACTCTTCTTTCTGCCACACCTGGAAGGCCTTCTGCCAGCTCTGCCCTGGGTCCCTTAGCCAGAGTTCCACCAGCCACAGCAGCCCCCCGAGTTTTTGAACGAAGTAACGTGAACTCAGAGCCTGAGGAAGAGGAAGGAGGTTTGGAAGATGAGGATGGGGTTGAGGAAGATGCAGAGGTGGCTGAGAAAGAGGCACAGTCTGCTTCAAAGTGTTGCCACGTGCAGAAACCAGTTCACCAAGACTCCAGAGCAGTGCCCCTGTCCAGTCTCCTTCCAGCACCAGGGCTCCCACCTCATGGACCGCAGACTAAAGAAGACCATACCAAAGATGCTTCCAAGGCCCCACCTTCCGTCTCCACGTCTGGGCAGCAGAGCTGGAATCTGGATGAGCAGCTCAAGCAGGTCAGTGTTTCTGGCGTGGGAGGTCATTTGTTCTTTCTAAAGGCTGGCCAGACGGGTACGGGACTGCCAGGGGCAGTGACTATGCCAGGCTCTGCCATCTGTCCCACTTCAGTGACCAACAGCCAAGACGGGAATAGATGTTTACGTTTCTCTCACCTAACTTCTGTGTTTTTGAGTAAAGCAATGAGATGTTACTTCTAGTATAGATAATTCCAAGTTTGATGTGAAAGAATGTCAATACGATTTCTCTTTTAAGGGATAATGAGGTTGTCGCAATAATGGTATGAAGAATGTCTAAAAATGAGATGTGCTTTTAACAATAGTTTTTTTGATAGTCACGTAAGGGAACGGTCTTACCTAAGACAAGTTTTTTGGTTCCAGGTTAACCCAGAGCCTGCTCTATAAGGCAGTTTGTTGTTTTGTGTTAAAATAGCGGACGAGAAGTACTTGCACTGTGTATATTTCCAACAAAGAGCCTGTTAGACATGATTTCACTTATCTCTTATATCACCCCTTTTGAGACAGAGAAAAGTAGACCTCAAAACTCCCTTTTTGTCCAAGGTAAGCTTAAGTGATTTCCACACGTGACGGAGCATCAGAGTCATCGAGGGAGCTTTTAGAAAATGCAGATTCCTGGGTCCTAATGAATTATGTCTCAGAGAGTGGAACCTAGGGAATTGATGTTCTCAACCAAGGCTTTCTAGTTGCTGTGCAATACAGTTTTCTCACTCAAAGAGTGGGGTGATGATAACTTGTTCCAGGTTAAGTGAGCTTAGTCAGGGAGTTTGCGGTGAAGCCAGCAATAATTGCTGGGTACTGCTCGTAAGCACAGTCTTCATATGGCCGCGTGGTGCTGTTTAGAAATCAGTTTTGAAGAGCTGAGGAGTCATGTAAGAAAGGTCCTTTGGTACCTAAAAAAACCACATTTTTGGACCAAGGAAACCTGTACAGTTGATCTGTAGAGTTGATCTGAGTTTTACTATGGCAACAATTGCAGTAGATTCTGCAGCCAGAGAAGTGGGGTTCAAATCCCCCACTCTTCCATTTCCTGCCTTTGTGGCCTTTTAATAGGGCTCTTAGCTGATCTGAGCCTGGGTCTTCTCGCCTATGAAATAAAAATGACACATGCCTCCCAAGGGTGTGTGAGGATTAACTGAGCTAGCACATGTGAAAGTTTGTACAGAATCCAGGTACATGGTAGGCGGTGGTGGTGGTGCTGCTTGCGTGCTGTCCAGTCGATTCCATCTCATGGTGACTCTACATGACAGAGTAGAATTGCCCCGTAGGGTTTCCTCAGCTGAAATCTTTACGGAAACAGATCGCCAGGTCTTTCATCCCATGGAGCCGCTGGATGGGGGTTTGAACTGCCATCTTTTTGGTTAGCAGCCAAGCACTTAACCACTGTGCCACCACACACCCAGGCGCGCCATCCTCTTCTGCATGCACACAGACATGCCTCTGCAGCAGGGGAGGTGCTGAGATGCACAGCAGTTTTCCCTCTGATCACCCAGGGAGAGCTAGGACTAGGATCAGAGAATCCCAGCTTCCACGACAGCAGCACCCTGGCCACCAGCCCAGAGCCGCCTCCTGGCTGATTACTTTGGTTTAGCAAAACATCTGTGAGTTGCCGGCAGCCCCCGCGTGGCTGTGTGGTTGGCAGAGTTCCATGGCGGCTGCTGAGTCAGCTCACAGCGGCATCCCGCCCTGACAGCACTGGGAAAGTTCAGGCCCGAGGCGGCTGGGCTGCCCCCGCCTTGGCAGCTGGCCAGCCTCTGCGTGTGTGCGGTCGTTCCTAGAAAGTGCAGCCGCGTGCGAGGAACAAGTGGAGCTCCAGAGCCTGTCTGTCTTCAGGAAGTGCAGCAGGTGTTGAGGTCAAGCCATTAGGGCTTTGAAAAACGCAGCTCCTCAGAACTGGCGTGTGCATGCGCACACGTGTGCACTGTGGCCGGGCGCCCGCTGCGGCATTCTGGATAGCAGCAGCCCCATGGCTGCACAGCTCAGTGCGCGGGCCTGGCTGCCTGCTCTGCAACCCTTCAAGTTCACTTCAGGTTTCTGAGGTGTACCCACTAATTATAGACTGTCCGAGCACCTGGCAAACTGTCTTTTAAATGCCAACATAGACGAGACCTAATGCTTCACCTAAATTTACTTTCTCTTTGGATTTAGAGATGAAGAACTGGGTTAGGACATCACTTTGTAGCAATGACTTAAGACGTTAGATGTGTGCTTCTTTTTCCCATTTTGAATTTAATTTTCAAAGTCAATTTTATTGGTGCTCTCCTCCCTTGTCTAAATCCTATTTCTAAAGGGGTAAATATTACACTGTGGGATTTTTAAAATTTTGAATTTTAGTTGTGTTTGGAATGGAGGCTAGAAAAAAGTATATCCTGCAAGAGACTCTAGAAACCATTACAAATCATGAAACTGGCTTTTTTGGCTGTTCTTGTTCAGAGCCTTGTTTAGTTTCTTTATACAGTTAACCTCTAGAGAGTAGTAAAAGTATCCCTTGCTCCAGGAACAATTACAAAGCTCTTTTACAGCTGACACAAAATGATCTTATTGTCAATGTTAACAGTGTCCATTTTGTTCTTTTAAACAACAGGCTTTTACAGAGCACTTCTCTGTGCCAGGCCTGTACTCCATGGATAAGGCAGGCTTCTCCCTCAAGGAGCAGGTTAGTCTAGTGGAGGCAGTGTGGCAACCTCAAGGGGAATTGGGTCTTGGGTTGTAACTTGACTTCTATCCCGTGTCTGCTGAAGGCTCACCACCCAGTCAGTGCCGTGGTATGGGTGTTTTAAAACAGAATTTTGTTTCAGACTAAGGTACAAAAGTTAATTTTGTCTACAGCATAGAGTAGCTTGGTAAACCAACGGGGATTCTCAAAACTTTTTACAAAAGAGATTGTATGCGTGCGTGCGTGCATGCGTGTGCGCACGTGTGTGTGTGTAGAAAAAAGGCATTTGCCAACCAAAAAGCAAAATATCTTTTGCTTCTAAAATTCATCTCTTAGAACATGTAAAGACAAAGCTATTTCATGGATTCTCTTGAAGAAACTCTTAGAAAATATTTACTTCTCAAATCCTGATCACAAGAAAGAATGTAGTATTTTCTGACACCAGAGTGATGATGGGAAGATGAATAATACCGCTGAGCCAAGCATTCTAAAGCCCATCATATTTGAAAGGCAGAGTAAAGAATAAATAATTGTAAAAGAAGACAACAAAGAGTGGTGTGCCCCTCCTCTCCAGGGAGGTGGGTGGAGCCCTATCGGCACACAGCCAACTGGGGGACACTACTGGCCTGTTAGGGGGTGGTTTTCCGTCCCCCTGGGAAAAGGAATGGTTCAGGCCGTACAGGCTTTGTCTGTCTTGAGCCCATTAGTGGAGCCAGACTTCCAGAAGGGCATAGACTGTCTCCCATAGAAGAGAGGAATAATTTTCTGCGTACTTTGGCAGTCTGTTTGGTTACTGAGTGTGGGAAGAAGGGATAACTGACTACTTATTCTCCAGAATCTATTACCAAGAGTACCTCTAAGTAATAAGATTTAGTCCCTTGATTAGGCCTGTTTTTCTTGGTATATACTGCTTGGGTTGGGAACATTTGAACCTGTTTATAAAGATTGTAGAAACTGTTACCTGGGGAAAAAATGGTCATAGTCTTTCCCTGCTTTCTCTGTAAGGATATCTTGCTGCCCTTGGCATCTGTAATCACAGTGGCATACCTCTAGTTCAGTGATTCTCAACTGGGGGTGATTCCTGCCCCCCACTGAGGACATTTTGCAATGTCAGGAAACATTTTTGGTTGTCACAACTGGGAAGAAGGGAGGTGTGTTACTGGCATTTGTGGGTAGAGGCTAGGGATGCTGTTCTACTTCCTAAAATGTCTAAGACATCTTCCCTGCCCCCAAACAAAAAGTTATCATGTCCAAAATTGAAGAGTGCCAAGGTTGAGAAACCTGCTCTAGACTTTGTAATTAGAAAGAGAACATATGCTGTGGTGTTAAAATCAGACACTGGCTTAGGGTTTCTACAACGTCTGTCCCTTGGTACTTTGGTTTCTGTAACTGCTTCAGGGGTTTGGCAACCTTGAGTTTTCTTCACTTCTGTTTTCAAAATCTGTTGAGTTCATGTCTTCTTCTATAGTTGTCTGAGTGAACATACAGTCAATGGGGAGAGAATTGGGACCTAGAACTTGAGATCTCTTACTTGGCTCTACCAGCAGTCCTTCTGGCCAGCCTTCTGTGGTATCTAGGGTGATTCGTGAGAGAGCTTGGTCGCCCTTCTAAGACATCAGCTCCAAAAGGTTATGGGAGTAAACACTTGGTAAACTTGTTACGTAGTAACAGATGTAATTATTAAGTCAGCATTGGTTTTAGAGGATGTGGATTTAGATCCTAGCTCCACCATTTTGTTCCTGCACTACTTCAGACAAGTGACCTACCCTGCATCTTGAACCATGCAGACGTCTGTTCCAGGGGATGGTACTCCTTTCCCACCATCCTCAGTGAATTCTTTTAAAGATATTGCAAAGATAGAAGAAGAAGAATATGAGTGTGACTGGAAGGCATTATGCTGAGTGAAATTAGTCATAAAAGGACAAATATTGTATGAGACCACTATCATAAGGACCCAAGAAAAGGTTTAAACTCAGAAGAAAACATTCTTTGATGGTTACGAGGGTTGGGAGAGGGGTATTCACTAGATAATAGACAAGAATTATCTTAGGTGAAGGGAAGGACAACACACAATACAGGGAAAGTCAGCACAACTGGTCTAAACCAAAAGCTGAGAAGTTTTCTGAGTACAACCAAACACTTCCAGGGACAGAATAGCAGGCGTGGGGTTCTGGAGACCATGGTTTCAGGGGACATTTAGGTCAATTGGCATAACAAAGTTTATTAAGAAAATATTCTGCATCCCACTTTGGTAAGAGCCATCTGGGATCTTAAAAGCTGATGAGTGGCCATCTAAGATGCATCATTTGTTCTCAACCCACCTGGAGTAAAGGAGAATGAAGAAAACACCAAAGACACAAGGAAAATATGAGCCCAAGAGACAGAAAGGGCATATAAACCAGAGACTCCAACAGCCCGAGACCAGAAGAACTAGATGGTGCCTGGCTCCCACGAGTGACTGCTCTGACGGTGAACACAACAGAGAATCCATGATGGAACAGGAGAAAATTGGGGTGCAGAACTCAAATTCTACTTAAAAGACCAGACTTAATGCTCTGACTGAGATTGAAGGGACCCTGGAAGACATGGCCCCCAAACTCTTTTACCCCAATACTAAAACCATTCCCAATGCCAATTATTCAGACAAAGATTAGATTGGACTATAAGACATAACGTTTCTGTCGGTTTATCGTACTGTGGGGACCAGCTTCTGCAGTCTGAAATTGCTCGAACATGAAATCAGGATGCATTGATAATTATTGGTGATTGGAATGTGAAAGCCGGAAACAAAGAAGGATCAGTAGTTGGAAAATATGGCCTTGGTGATAGAAACAATGCCAGAGATCATATGGTAGAATTTTGCAAGACCAACAACTTCTTCATTGCAAGTACCCTTTTTCACCAACATAAACAGCGACTATACACGTGGACCTCACCAGATGGAATACACAAGAATCAAATTGACCACATCTATGGAAAGAGGCGATGGAAAAGCTCAATATCATCAGTCAAAACAAGACCAGGGACCGATTGTGGAACAGACCACCAATTGCTCATATGCAAGTTCAAGTTGAAACTGAAGAAAATTAGAACAAGTCCGCTGGAGCCAAAGTACAACCTTGAGTATATCCCACCTGAATTTAGAAAGCATCTCAAGAATATATTTGATGCATTCAACACTAATTACTGAATACCAGACAAGTTGTGGAATGACATCAAGGACATCATCCATGAGGAAAGCAAGGGATCATTGAAAAGACAAGAAAGAAAGAAAAGACCAAAGTGGTTGTCAGAAGAGACTCTGAAACTTACTCTTGACATCGGATAGCTAAAGCCAAGGAAAAAATGGTAAAGTAAAAGAACTGAACAGAGGATTTCAAAGGGCAGCTCAGAAAGACAAAGTGTTATAATAACATGTGCAAAGACCTGGAGATAGAAAACCAAAAGGGGAGAACACGCTCGGCATTTCTCTAGCTGAAAGAACTGAAGAAAAAATTAAGGCCTTGAGTTGCAGTAGCGAAGGATTCTGTGGGGAAAATACTAAATGACCCAGAAAGCATCAAAAGAAGATGGAGGGAATACAGAGTCACTATACCAAAAAGAATTGGTTGACATTCAGCCGTTTTGAGAGGTAGTATTTGATCAGAAACCGATGGTACTGAAGGAAGAAGTCCAAGCAGCAATGATGGCATTGACAAAAAACAAGGCTCCAGGAATTGACGGAATGTCAATGGAGATATTTCAACAAATGGATGCAGCTCTGGAAGTGCTCACTTGTCTATGCCAAGAAATTTGGAGGACAGCTACCTGGCCAGCTGACTGGAAGAGATCCACATTTATGCCTATTCCCAAGAAAGGTGATTCAGCCAAATGCAGAAATTATCGAACAATGTCATTAATATCACAAGCAAGTAAAGTTTTGCTGAAGATCATTCAGAAGTGGCTACAGCAGTATATTGACAGGGAGCTGCCGGAAATTCAGGCTGAATTCAGAAGAGGACGTGGAACCAGGGATATCATTGCTGATGTCAGATGGGTACTGGCTGAAAGGATGTTTACCTGTGTTTTATTGACTATGCAAAGGCATTCAACTGTGTGGATCATAACAAGTTATGGAAGAATTGGAAATTCCAGAATACTTAATTGTTCTGGAACCTGTACATAAATCAAGAGGCAGTTGTTCAGATAGAACAAGGGAATACTGCGTGGCTTAAAGTCAGGAAAGGTATGCATCAGGGTTGTATCCTTTCACCATACCTATTCAGTCTGTGTGCTGAGCAAATAATCCAAGAAGCTGGACGGTATGAAGAAGAATAGGGCATCAGAATTGGAGGAAGACTCCAACAACCTGCGTTATTCAGATAACATGACCTTGGTTGCTGGAAGTGAAGAGGACTTGAAGCACTTACTGATGAAGATCAAAGACCACAGCCTTCAGTATGGATTACACCTCAACATAAAGAAAACAAAAATTTTCACAACTGGACCAATGAGCAACATCTTGATAAACGGAGAAAAGATTGAAGTTGTAATGGATTTCATTTTACCTGGATCCACAGTCAACACCCATGGAAACAGCAGTCAGGAAATCAAAAGACACATTGTGTTGGGCAAACCTGCTGTAGAAGACCTCTTTAAAGTGTTGAAAAGCAAAGATGTCACCTTGAAGACTAAGGTGCGCCTGACCCAAGCCATGGTATTTTCAGTCACGCCATGGTATTTTCAGTCACATCATATGGTTGTGAAAGCTGGCCAGTGAATAAGGAAGACCGAAGAAGAATTGATGCCTTTGAATTGTGGTGCTATCGAAGAGTATTGAATACCACAGACTGCCAAAAGAACGAACAAATCTGTCTTGGAAGAAGTACCACCAGAATGCTCCTTAGAAGCAAAGATGGCAAGACTGCGTCTTACATACTTTGGATATGTTGTCAGGAGGGATCAGTCCCTGGAGAAGGACATCATGCTTGGTAACAAAGAGGGTCAACAAAAAAGAGGAAGATCCTCGGCAAGATGGATAGAGGCAGTGGCTGCAACAATGAACTCAAGCATAACAATAGTGAGCATGGTGCAGGACCAGGCAGTGTTTCGTTCTGTAGTGCATATGGTCACTATTCGGAACTGACTAGACGGCACCTAACAACAAGACATAAAATAATACTCGTGAAGACTGCGTCTTAGCCCAAGTAGATACATGAGATTAAATGGGCAGCTCCTGTCCAGAGGCAAGATGAGAAGGCAGAAAGGGACAGGAAGGAGGTGGTTGAATGGACACAGGAAATCCGGGGTGGAAAGGAGGAGTGTGCTGTCACAGTATAGGGAGAGCAACTAGGGTCACATAACAATGTGTGTATAAATTTTTGTATGAGAAACTATCTTGAACTGTAAACTTTCACTGAAAGCACAATAAAAAACAAATAATTTTAAAAAAGAATATGAGTGTGAAAGTTCTTTGTAAAATTTATACCACCGCACAAAGGTTAGGTCGAATTGTCATTAGCACCTAGGTCAAATGTTCCGTAAATCTTGTACATTACTCTGAAATGACTCCTTTTCAAGCTTTCTAGAGCTCTGAACTGTAGTATTCTGGGGCTCTCTGAAACCTTTCAGGATTATGTGAGCTTAAACAATTGCACTTTTGAACCTCCTTTACCTTCTAGAATAGGGATATGTGAAATTTTTTTTTTTTAGGTAGAAGTAAGCTTTATTTATATTGCTTTGGTTGCATCATCAGGAAAGACCAACCTTTAGAAAAGGATATCATGCTTGACAAAGTTGAGGGTCAGTGAAAATGGGGAAAACCCTTAACACGACAGTTTGACACAGTAGCTGCAACAAAGGCTACTGTGAAGATAGTGCAGGACCAGGCAAACGTTTCATTCTGTTATACATGAGGGTGCCATGAGTCAGAGCAGACTTGATGGCAACTAACAGCATTTATATTAAATCCTTATAAATTATTGATCATTGACTTGGATCCTCAGTGCCATATAAAATAGCAACCTATTATATTTCTGTAATAAATTTGCAGTCCCATTCACCAAAAAAATAATTTCATGTTTTTTCCACCTTCTCATTGCTCCGTCTGCCTCCGACACCCTCACCTGTGACTTTGCCTGATACTTCATAGAAAAATAAAAGCCAGTAGACACACACTGCCCTTATTGTCCCACCACCAAGTATACAAAACATTTAACTCTGAACCCATTGCTGCTGCTTTCTTTCCTGTTGCTAGGGAAGAAGTGTCTTTCTTACCAAAGATCACCTCCTCCACATGTGTTCTGGATGCCATCCCTGCCTTGGTGTTCAAGGACCTTGGTCCATCAGTGAAACCCTTACTCTCATGCCTCTTTGGACTCTCTGTCTTCTGAAGCTCTTTCCACATCCACGCATGTTCTGTGATCTCCCAATCAGAAAACATCCACAAAAACCCTTTAGTCATAAAATCAGCCTAATTTGATTGTTACACTGTGAAAAACCTTTTTTTTAAACTGCTTATTTCCCCTCTAGCTTTTTCTGTATTCCTGCCCACCTCCTCTCCCTCACCCATCTGCAACAAAGCTCCCAAAGGAATTGTTCGCACCCCCACCTCTGTTTTGTCACATCATGTTCACTGCTCAACCCACTCCAACTTGTACACTGTCCCTTCCATGTCCCTGAAGTTACTCTCGCTAAGGTCGCCAATGACCACCATGCTACTAAACCCAGTCAGACCTGACCTCATTTGACGTAGCAGCAGTGTTGAATACAGTAGACCTCTCCCTCCTTGAAACATCTCTTCTTTTGGTTTTATAACCCCACAGTCTGCTTATTTTGTTTTATCTCTTTAACTTTCTCTTTCCTCTGGCCATTAAAAATCGGTTACCCAGAGTTCAGTCCTAAACCCTCTTCGCTATATGCTGTGCTTGGGTAATTTCCTTTTACTCCCATGGCCTTAAATACTCTCTACAAGTCATTGACTCCAGCGTATGTTCCTTGAGCCCACATTTCTATTCTGAGTTCAATGTATGTATTCCCAACTACCTTCTTGATATTCCAACTTAAATGTCTTTCTGGCATTTCACGCTTACCACATATAAAACTGAACTCTTGATTTCCAACCTACCACTCAGCAGTTATTTCCTTCTTTCTTTTTCTTCTCAGTAAATGGCATTTCTGTCAACTTATTCATACTCTCTCACCCTCACATTCAGTCCGTCATCAAGTCTTATCAGTTCTACCGACTAAATGTCTTCAGTCCATCACCAATTCCCATCAGCCAGTTCTACCATCTGAATATCTGGAGTCCCATCACTTCTCTCCTTCCTCGCCATCATCTACCTAATCTAAGCTACCGACCTACTGCTGTATCTCAACAGGTTTCTGCGCCCCTCCCCACCATCTAGTCTATCTGTGACTCAACAGGTAGAGTGAGTTTCTAAAGATCAAATTGGAGTATGTTACACGTTTGATGCCAACCAAGTAGAATGTCCAGTTGCTTTTACTGTAAAAGCCAAAATATGCATGAATCGACCCCTGCCTACTTCTCCAGCCTTACCTTTGCCAGTCTCCTGATCTGTCACCGCTCCAACCACCTTGGCATTTGCATATGCCAGTCCTTTTGCCTAGAACTCTCTTCTCGAGCCTAACTGTTCCCCAGTCTTCAGTTCTCACCTTGAACATCACTTCCTGAAGAGCACTGTCCTCACTGTCAGCGGAGGTCTGGTTCTCCTGTTATATGCTGTCATTGAACATTATAATCTTATGTTTGTGTGTTTTATGTGTTTGATATCTGATTCCTACCGTAGATGGTAAGCTCTAAGGGGAAAGGGAAAAGGTTTGTTTTGCTGATCATTGTATCTTCAGCACCGTCACAGCACATAGTAAGAGCTCAATAAACACTTGTTCCTTCCATTTTGTTTTAATTTACTGGGGTTTTTTAAAATTGAACTTTTTATTAAGATAATTGTAGATTCACACGTACTTAAAAGAAGTAATATAGAGTGATCCCTTGTACCCTTTGCCCAGTTTCCCCGAATGCTAACATTTTGCAAAACTAGTGCAATATCACAACCTAGAGGTTGACGTTGATATAATCCACCAATCTTATATTTCCCTGGTTTTACTTACAATCACTTGTGTGTGATCTATTCTGATTTTAAGCCTTGTTAGTTGTATGTTTAACATATTTTCTGAATTTCTTGTTACTTAAATGCATTTGAGGCCGTAGATTTCTTTCTAGGTCTAACTTTTACTGTATCCCACAAGTTTTGGTATGTAATGCTTGAATTGTTGGTTAATACTAAACATTTTGTAATTTCAGTTGTTATTGTTTCTTTAATCCATGGTTTGTTCAAGTGTGTTTCCACATATGTGGGTTTACCTTTTCTTAATATTAATTTATAACTTAATTACTTTGTAGTTAGAGGACTGGTCAGTATGGTATCAGTTCTCTGAAATCTGTTATGATATCCTTTGTGTTGGGCTTGTGTGTGATCAGTTTCTATAAATATTCCATGTGTGCTTGGAAAGAATGTATATTCTCTCTTTGATGAGTGCAGAGTTGTATATATGTCTTTTGGATGAAATTTGTTACATTACTTAAATCTTCCTTATCCTTATCCTTATTAAGTTTTGTTTGCATGATGAGTTCTAGAGAGAGGTGAATTATAATATTCCAGTATAAGATTGACTTTTTTTTTTTTTTAGTTAATATGAGTACATTTTTTTCTTAGACATTCTGGTCTTTATATCTTGAGGCCACATATAAAAGACCTATTTCTGTCTTTTGGTAGATTAATTTAATCCGTTTAGTTATTAGGATTGATGATACATTTGGACCTATTTCTGCCCTCTTGTATTGTCTATTTAACTTCTTTTCCTTTGCTTCTCGTTTTCTCCTTTTGTTGATTTTTCTTTATTCAGTCTTTGGCTCCTCTACTGGATTAGAAGTTATATGTTCTATTTCTGTTCTTTTGTTGGTTACTTTTACATTTAAACTTGCATTCTTGAGTTTTTACACTAGTTTAAAACAATATTAAAAAAAAAGTTTCTGTTGAGTCAGTTCTGACTCGTGGCAACCCCATGTGTTTCAGAATAAAACTGCACTCCATAGGGTTTTAATGGCTGTGATCTTTTGGAAGTAGATTGCCAGGCCTTTCTTCTGCAGCATCTCTGAGTAGATTCAAACCAGTAGATTCAAACTACTCACCATGGTTAGTTAGCTGAGCACTTAACCATTTGCACCAATTAGGATCTTAGAAATTCTAGTTTTAACTTCTGTCTCTGCCCACCCATCTTTCAGATTATTGTTGCCAGTATCTTTAGTTTGTTTAACTCCCCCACAATTAGTCCTCCCACCACCCAATACCCATTATTTATTTAGGTTTACCAGCAATTTTACAACTTCATCAATTTACTTTCTTTCTTTTTTTAATATTATGTTTTTAAAGCTTACATAGCAAATTTGGTTCCCATTAAACAGCTTTTGTACAGATTGTTCTGTGACATTGGTTACAATTTTTGCAATATGTCAGCATTCTCATTGTTTCCATCATGTTTGTTCAGTTTCGGTTTATCTCCCTTCCCTGCCCCTCCTTGCTTTCTCATCTACATTGTGTCTTATAGGCCACTCTCCCCGCTGGATTCAGTTTCCTTTTTCCTTCTTTACTAATTCTTTTAGCAGAGATTTATATGTAGCCTTGGTAGGTCTGAAATTTTACTTTTTTTTTTTTTTTAACATTATTACGTTTTATTAACAAAACGTATATTCTCTTTAATACATGTGGAATTTTACATCTAGGTAAATAACACATTTGGAATTTACCATTTACAGGAATTGTTACAGGATAGCCATCAGTTGAAATTTTGTCTTTATTGTTGCCTTCACTCCTATATCATTGTTTGTAGCTTTAGGTTCTAGCTAACCATTATTTTACAATATCATTTTGATGATAGGATCCCATTGGCTCCTGGCAACTGTTTTTGCTAAGGAGAAGTCTATTGTCAGTTTGTCACCTTTTGAGTCCTTTTCTGTTGTACTTTTAAGAATTTCTTTGTGACCCTGCTCTTTTGCGCTTTGACTAGCATGCTAGGTTTGTACTTATTTATCCCACTTGGGCCTTGGTCTGCACCTTCAACCTGATTCGTTCATGTCTGTTTTCCTTCATCACTATTTTTCTTGGCCATTATTCTAATAGAAGTATTTGAACCTTCTCATTCAGTCTTCCACGTATCTTTTCTTTTTATAAACATTATGTCAATCTCCTGCAACTCTGGAATATTTACACATCCTATTTTCCACTTTCTAATTCTCTCTTCAGCTCTGTCTATCCGACTTTATTGCTTTTTCAAAATTTGTTTCATCTTATTATTGTGTTTAATTTCTATACATTTGTTGGCCTTTAAAAATCTGCCTGTTCTTACCTTACGGTTTCTATTCCTTCCTTTTAGTCCTTGGACCATCTTTACCTTTTAAAAAATCTTTATACTATGGAATTGTTAAAACTTCATTACGGAAAATTTCAAACATACAGAAGAAGCAAGAATAGTAACAAACCACCTATGTTCGTTACCCAGTTCAATAATTACCAGTATTCTATCTATTCTTTAAACACGCTTATTTTAAATATGCTTTTAGATTATTCTGTTATTATCTCTTATTCATTGAGGCACAAGTTCTTCCTGTGTTGTCCTCGTCTTCTTTATAATGGTTTATTGCCTCTCCTGGTTGGTTGTTCTTTATTTTTTTCAATGTAAGCTCATTTTGAGTGGGGATTTGTTTCTGGGGGAGTCCCGTGTGCCTTGGATTGTAGAAGCATTCCTTAGGGGAATTTTGTTTTCTGATTTGGTGGGGCAGTACAATTTTTGCAGGTTCTCGCTGGTTTGAGATTGTGTGAATTTGGAGTCTATATCTGTGCATGGTGAGAGTCTCAGTTACCATTTCTTATGAAAGCACTCTCTTTCCATGATGCCCCTGGCAAATGGCAAAGTTCCTTCCGTCAGGCTGGTGGGCAGTTTTTCTAGGCCCCAGTTGCAGGGATGGGGATTCCGTCCCTCATGGCCTCTAGCTTTATGTGATTATCTCAGTTCTGGCTCCTGGCATGCAGAGGACCTGGAGCCTGGACTCCCATCCCTTGAGGGGAAGGGCTTAAATGCCCATTCATCGGCCTCGGTTCTTAACTGTATCTGGGTCCCATTCTCCCTTGAGCCCTTCAGCTTCAGCACCTGTTCGCTGCTTACTGATTCTTCTTTTTTGTTTCTAGCATTGCAAACTCTTCTTTCTTGGTTTCAAGAAAACAAGATATGAGGGGTGCAGGGTATTGAATTTTATCTAGCATTTCTATGTGAGGTTTTCCAGGCCATCTGACTTCAAGCCCTCAAGGTTCACCTCTTCCCATGCTCCCTCTCTTTCTTCATTTCAGAGGGAGCACGGAAAGGATCATCCTTTCTCAGTGTTTCTCATTATTGTAAAAGTAACTTTTATTTTGTTTTCTAATTAGCAGAGTAATTCAAGCTCATTGTAGAAAATACAGAAATTTGTAAGTAAGAAAATATAATCACCACAATCACATAACCTAGATACAAATGTAAACATTTTGTTGTATTTCCTTTATGTTTTGGGGGAGAAAAAAGCCTATTATGGGTACATTTAAAAATTTTTTATATACAATTTTGTGGCCATCTTTTATCACTTAACAGACTATAAGCATTTTTTATCATTAAGTTTTAAGGTATTTTAAAATATTTACATATATATGGAAGCCATATTGACTCATAAAATAATTTCAGAAATATGGAAGTGTATAAATGTCAGCCTGACTCTGCAGGGGTAATGATTGTTAACAGTTTGACCTCTACCTTTTCAGAGCTTTTTCTTTTCACAAATATAATTTGGTTTTTTCTAACAGAAACAGGAAGTTTGCATCTTGTTCTGCAACTTACTTTTTTCTCATATTATGACTGTCCTTTCATGTGTTCATGCAGATCTGTTTATTCATGTTTTTATAATCATTTATCTCAAAATTATGTAAATAATGCAAATAGATGCTCTTGAAAAATACAGAAAAATAGAGAATAAAAACTTACAGTTTAAAGAAATATTATAATGTCTTTTGCTTATCCGTTTCCCTTCAATCCCACCTCCCTCCTCAGAAGAGACCACAAGTAGGAGTGAATCAGCTTCTAGAGTTGTTTCTGTGTATCTACCTACGTAAGTGTGTAGTCACAGAACGAGAAAGAGTACACGTGCGTGCTCACGTGCATAAGCTCGAGCATACACATAAACTATTCTGCCCTTTTTTTTTTTTTTTTTACTTAACAGTCTTTCCATGTCAGTCATTATATATGATTTCATTTTTTTCAGTGGTTACACAGTAGTTATTTACCATGATTTATTTAACTTATTCTCTGTTGATGACTTTTAGGCTCATTTTTTTCTATTACAGTTAATGCTTCCACAAACATCTTTTTAGGTGCCGTGTAACACAGTGCCCTGGTGTATGTATTTCTGTGGCAGGAGTAATTATTCTAAGAGGTCGAATTTGTTGCATCACAGGATGTATATGTATATTAATTGTTCTAATTAATTTTTATCAAAGATTTTTATTTTTATACTTACACGTGGTTTTAAAAAGTCAAATAGTATTTAAAGGATTATAACAAAAAAATGGTTCCAACCTTCCCAGTCCTGGCCATGGTTTTCAACTCCTACAGCAGTTTTTTTGGTATTTACCTACTCATTTTTAAATAACATGCTTATAACACTATTTCTTCTTTTCTCAGTTTTCGATATTATCTGTTAACTTCCTACAGTGGAAAATGTGGCTTTAACTCTTACGCCAACTCCCCTGCCCACGTGCACACGTGCATACACACACACTTCTCCTACCCTACTCTTCTGACATTGATTAAATCAATAGCCGGTGGTTACACTATTATATTATACACACATTATTCACAGACGAAAGGAGCTCTGCTGCACAATGGTTAAGCGTTTGGCTGCTAACCAAAGGGTCAGCATTTTGAGCTCACCAGCCCCACTGTAGGAGAAAGATGTAGCAGTCTGCTTCCGTAAAGATTTCAGCCTTGGAAGCCCTATGGGGCAGTTCTGCCCTGTCCTGTGGGGTTCGTATGATTTGGAATGGACTTGAAGGCAATGGATTTGGGCTTTATTGCTGTTGTTTTATTTATTTCACTGCCTAGTCATACAGCGAGCTATGGTTACATATCCTTATATAGTTAGCTTTCTCTGGAAATAATAATTGCCTAATTTTTTAGTTAATTTTGTTTTCTATTTACCTTTGTTTCATCCTCAGACTCTTTGACAGACTATAAATCTTCCCTCAGTACATTAAATCCGTAAGCTTTGTTGAGCAGTTTCATGTTTATTCCTGCAGTTATCTCTTCACGAGTTTCCACCCTTCTGTTCCAAGTTTGACTAGTGACTCTTTGGACCTGCCACAAACTGTTGTCCTGTTGCCTGGATCTTATGCCTTTCTGCTTCTTTGGTTTCTTCTCTTATTTTGGTGGAGCACATCCTCCAGTAGTTTCCTAAGAAAAGATGCATGGGATGTAAATGTTGGGGGATCTTGCATGCCTTAAAAAGCTTTTATTCTGTCATACTCTATTAATAGTTTGGCTGGATATAGAATGCTAGGTTGAAAACAATTTTTGAAGAAATTGCTCTGTTATTTTCTATATTGTTGCTCTTGAGAAGTTTTATACATTTCTATGTATAATCTGGTTTTCTCTTTGGAAGCTTTTAATCCACATCTCTGATGTTTCACAGAGATGTACCTTTAGGTAGATCTTTTTCTATGCCATCTGCTGAGAATTTAGTGAACTCTTTTACTTAGAAATATGTGGTCTTTATTTGGGGGACATTTTTCATCCCTGATTATAGTTTTCTTCCTTTTTTTTTTTTTTTTGGTCCTATCTGGAATTCTTGTTATTTGGGTACTAGACTTTTTGAACCAATCTTCTACTGTTCTCTTTCTTCTGCTATTTTACATCTCTTTGACTTTAAAATTTTCATACAAACTGCTACATTTTCTCAAAATACTAATTTACTTGTCTGCCAATAATGTATTTTTCCAAATCCTTGCCAGCATTGGTTATTACCAGTCCTTTTATTTCTATCTTTTCAGATGTTATTTGCCTTCCATATTTGTTCCATAAATTCCCCGCTTGTAGCCTTTGCCGATTTTTCTATTCCATTGTTTATCTTTTTCTTATTGATCTGCAGTAGCTTTTGTGCATAGGCCCTTGTCTTTGTGTATGCTTCAAGTAGTTCCCTTAATTGGTTGGCTTTTATCTTAATTTGTGTTTTTTTGTTTTTTTAATCAGGTAGGAGTTTAAGATTTTGATGTAGCTATGTCTATTGATCTTTCCCTTTATGGTTTCTATCATACTTAAGAAGGGTCTTCCCCTTCCCAGGATTATAAAAGAACTATTCTTCCCTATTTTTCTTACTATTTTATAGTTGTGCTTTTATGTAGATCTTTACTCCATCTGGCATTTATTAATAAGAAGGACGTGAAGTTGCTTTTATAAATAAAATTATACTATATTTCTAATTATTTCCTGATGATAGATTCGTAGACGCAGGGTTATGAGATGGGGGAGATTACAAAATTGAAGCAGTTACAAGCAGGGATTTAAGGCCACACTGCCTGCATTGGATTGTCAGTGCCACTGTTCGGTAGCTTCATAACCTGCAAGTGACTCAACTTCCTGGTACCTCAGTTTTCTGATCGGAAAGGTAGAATAATGATAGTACCTTGTTAGGTTGTTACGTGCCATCGAGTCAGTTCCAATTCATAATAGTACGTACCTCATAATCGTACCTACTGGTGCTGATAATACACATAATAGCACCTACTTTATAGTATCGTGAAGATTAAATGTTTAATACATATAAAATGCCGGAACGATGCCTGACGTGTTGTTAAGTACTCAGTTAATACAGTTGTTGTTTTTACTGTTACGGGCATTTTAAGGCAAATTACTTTCTAGAAAGGTCATGCCATTTTATATTACCACTAGCAGTATGGGGAATTCCATTGCACCAACCCTTGTTATTGTTGAATATTAATCTTTTGTTTAAGATTTGCTAATTTTACATGTGAATGATGGGCTCCTGTTTTTGATGTGTAATCTTCTGCTTACCACTTGGGTCCTAAAATTAAATTGCTGTCTTTAGGAAATGATTTATATTGCGTCCTAGATCCTTTTATGGGATTGTAGTTTATAATTTGGAGGCCGCCTTCTTAAGTGTATTGTGACTCTCCCCCAAATTCATTACCATCATCTGCCAGGCCCCGTGCCAAGTGTATGAGTGTCACAGAGGAGTAAGTCCCTGTTCCAGTGTGAGAGAGACTCACAGAGTGGAGGTGGCTGGCAGCGCAGGAGCAGCTGATATCAGAGTGGGCATGGTACACCATAGTTGGATGGAGTGGGGAGAAGTCCTAGGAGAAGCTTTTAAAATCTGTGAACGGGGCTGACTTCAAACACAAAGCACAGCCATGTTCTGCCTGGTATCAGAGTGAGCACATTACACCATAGTACCGTGAGGGAGTGGGGTGGGAGAAGTCCTGGGAGAAGCTCTTAAAGTCTGTGAATGCAGCTGACTTTTAAACTCAAAGTGCAGCTGTGTTCTACCTGAGAAAACTTGCTCTGTGGAAATACCAAACATGAAAATGAAAGCAGGTTTTTGTTTTTCACCTTTATAAAATAATTCATCACGTCATTTTTTTAAATATTGCATTCTTCCTGTACCTTTAAAATACATGGTTTGAAAAAAGAGTTCTGTGAAACTTTTTTGGAGCATTGACTTTTAACAAGTTACTTGGCTGTTCCACATCTCAGTTTCCCCTTCTGTCAGATGAAGGTCAGATGAGGTGTTTTCCCACTAGGCTCTGACTTTCTGGAACTCTCTGAGTAGAGCTCTGTGGTATGAATGAATGTCAGCAACCATTTTGGAACTTCAGTTGGTAGCTCAAGGGGTAGAGTATGTCATGGTGCTGCAAACTCGGATCCTCAAAGAGAAAAGGATCTGGGACTTCACTGGGCCCATTCACCCATTGGTATTGGGGTGTCCTCCACCAGCATTGCATTTTAGTTTTTCTTCCTCCTTTTGTAGGAACACCCATTTCTTCACAGTCTTCTTGATTATTGCATGGAGTGTTGAGTGTCCAAATGGACAGGTATGAATGCCACCCTTCATTCCCCTTCCTCTTCCTTCTCCATTCTACTGCTTAATTAGGAAAGTGTCCCTTAACTCTTTTTCCAAGCCACCGAGTCTGAATTGATCTCTGTTGCTGTAAGAGGTGGGGAGGCGCTGGCTGGTTCCTGCTAAAGTTACCTGCCAGCGGAAGGTGTGCATCTGATAATTATAACTCTAGTGCTTCTAAGGCCTGAGCAACTTAGCTAAGAGCAGTAATCCTGATCTTATCAGGAGGGTTTTGTAGTCCAACAGTGTTGCTTATAACAGTATCTGTTTTACTTCCTGGGGCTCCCCTCTCCTCCTGGCATTCTCCTTTAATCCTGCCCATTACCCTTGTACATGTCTCATTACCACCTGGAATCAGTTAAAGCTGGAGAGAGGGCAAAGAGTGTTTTTCCTTTCTTCATACCAAGATGTTGGAATTGGACTTCTAACATTACAACATCACTGACCAGGCCAGCAGTAGAGCAGTCACAAGTGTGCTACAGGTAATACAGAACCACAGACCTGGCCAAAGATAAGGGCATTTGTTTGTGTTGCTTATTAAAAAAATAATAATAATACTAACAACAGCAGTATTCAGCCCAAATACTTTAATTACATTTTGTATTTCAGAGCAGTTAATTGGTATCCATGAGCTCGATATCAGCCCCTTTGAAGGCTAGTGATTTTGCTAATGACTATTTTGAGGTCCAGGTCCTAGGAATTCATCCAGATCCTTGACCTTGGGTTTCAGAATCTACTACATTATAGAGAGTAGACAGTAAGGAAACACATTCCTGTTCTGTCTTCAGGAAACACTCGAGAATCTCCCTAAAAGTTGCTAGTACGTGCAATGATGCTTTAAGAATAGGACAGCTTCTTAAAGGTTTCAGAGTATGGGGAATCCAAGCGAAGAGTTGGTAGCTTAGCCTTGTACTTTAAACTTTAGGGAAAGGGTTAACTTCTGCCTTGGAGAAGAGTGAGGGATGGGAACTTAAATTGCTTTGGACATCTGAGCTGTGCTTTAATAAGATATTCCAGGTGGTCAAGGAGTAATCCTAAAATAGCCTAGATACTTAATTGCTTTTAAAGTCAGGCACTCTTGTCTCTGGGGAGGTACAGCTCTAAGGAATGCAGTGCTGGCTCCTAAGATCCTAGAGGCGTGGTCTGGTTTTTCTTTCTTTTTTTTTTTTTTTTTAATCCTAGTAAAAAGAAAGACCCAAGGTAGCCCTCTTGGGTCAGGAGCTATTCCTTAAATTCCCCCCCCCTCCCTTTCTTCTCACTGGAAGATGGGCAGTAAGCCTTGGCTTCTTTTGCTGCCAGCTGCCATGCCTGACTTCTCCAGGGCTGTGGGATTGGTCTTGTCACCCCGCAGAGACAGTGGTCTGTTTTCATTAGTGCTCAGAGCCTTCCTGCTTCATCCCCTGCCCAGTTACTGTTTCCATCAGGAACATACCTTCCTTACTGTAAGAATTCATATTCATCCTTCTCATTCTTGGCTGCGTCATATGACGGTCATTTCTCCCTGGTTCTGCTGCCCCTACCACCACCCCCAACCCCCACCTCAGCGTGGGCTGCCGCACAGCCAGTGCTCGGTTTCCCTTTCAAGTCTTTAGTACTGTTTACAGAAGCAGTACGTTGACACTGTAAATCATTACTTAGGGGTGTTAAAAAATTTTTTTTATTAAATGAAGAGTCTTGTGGCTCTCTGAATTGAAAGACTATTGCGAAGGTGTCAGTTCTGTCTAAATTATCCTATCATTTCAGTGCAATCCAAATCGCCGTTGAAGGGGAAGGGAAGGGCAAGTGATGGGTCTTGACAAATGATTCAAAAATTAATCTAGAAGAAATAAACATAACTAGTATTTTTTTTTTCTCTTTCTTCCCATTAGACTTTAAACCCCATAAAGTCACAGGCTTTTATTTTTTTCTTTTTCCCTCAGAACCTTTCATAATGTCTAGTATATCCTGGATGACCAAATGTTTATGTATAAATGAATGTAATGAAAACATTTCCAAGTGAAAGTCTCCCATGTTGCAATCCAATTTAGTGTCTGCCTGCATACATTCACATGTGTATAGTATATGTTTTTCCAACAAAAACGGGTTATTGAAACAGTTCAAAGCACTGATTTGATCATTTCTTTCTCTGTTCAGAAAACTTCCAGTGTGCTCCCCCTCCCCCAGTTCAGAGTTTAAATTTCCTCGTGGTATTCAAGGCATTTCACAGCCTGTTTCCACCTTAACTATTCAGACTTGCTGTCCTGTATCCTCCCTGCCAAAACATGCCTTGTTTACCCCCTACTCCATGCTTATTTGAACTGTAAATCTCCCTGCACCCTCCTTTAAGGCCCAGCTTGATCTCCACCTCTCAGCCACTCTGGCTTTTTCTTCAGCCTCCTGGGCACTTTGTATTTTGGTACTTATTGCCTTGCACTATTAAATGTGTGTTACATGTATGTTCAACTTGCTGGAACTCCCAGTGGTGAGAATCACAGGTGTGTGGGTGCTTCTCAGCACGATGCTCTACCTGTGGTGGGTTCTTAGGAAATCTGTGTGGAATGAATTTGTCATAGGATCTTAGTTTCTCCAGGGCAGAAAGGGCCCCTAGAGGCCATCTAGTCCAACCCTGTCTCATGTTGGATTCCACACCATGACATCCTAGACAGATGGTCATCCAGGGTCAGGAAGCTGCCCACCTCCTGAGAAGGCCCACCCCATTATTGGGCAGTTCTAATTCTTAGAAAAACCCTTTTTCTATCGACCTGAAATCTTCCTGGTAACTTCTGCCCAGTGAACCTAGTTCTGCCCTCTGGGGCTTTAGAGAAGAAGAAGGAAAAAAAAAGTCTGTTTCCTCTTCTACAAAGCAATCTTTTAGATTTTCAAAGATAGGGATCATTTCCCTTCTTCCAGAGCTGAGGTGCTAGGGAAGTGCTATTTTAATTTTGAGCAGCAGTCAGGTTAGACTGACTCATTAGTATTTTTTGAAGGCCGCCTTTGTGCATGCCAGGGTGCCCTATTCCTGTGATGCCCTCAGAGCTGTTACTCTGTGCTCTCTTTCCAGACCCCCAGGCCCCTAGGGGAGAATGGGGGCTTTGGAGGCAGTGGGAAAAGGTTAACAATTTAGTACCCTCAAACAACTCTCCTGGGCAAGTGTCCTGTGAGGGCTGGCTTGCTGTTCAGCTGAACCACCCAGGTGAAGATGAGGTAAATCAAGGAATGAAAGAATCACGCATTGATAGGAGCTACCCAGGGTCATGCCTTGGACAGTCTAGGATTCTGTGGACAGAGGATTTTATTCTCACTTCTTTTGCTCTCTCCCTCATCTCCCCACCCAAAACACTTTCTACTGTTCTTTCAACCCACGAGGCAGCGTGGTAAAAGAAAGAGAGCCAGACAAACCTAGGTTTAAATCCTCACATTGCCCAGACTTTGGGCAGAGTTGAAACCCTGGGCAAGTTATTTGAGGTCTTCAAGCCACGTTTTCCTGGCTCTCAAATAACCATCTCCACATTTCTCACAACTAAGTGATAAAATGTGTGGAAAGCTCCTGGCCCAATCTTTGATGCGCAGAAGGTACACAAACACTAGCTTCCTACTCCCCCTTCTCTTCCCCTAGCCTTCTTTCACTACCATTTTTGAGGTATTTAAAGGCATTACACTGTGGCTTCCCTAGGGAAAATGAGCTGAATGTGGCTATAGTAGCCAAAGCTAGTCTTGGGTGGGTATTTGGGAACAAACTGTCAGTTTCCTGTGAGCTCCTGGTGAGATCAAAGATGTTAAAAGGGAGTTCTCAAGTAGGAGAGGCTGAGAAGGTTGTAAATAGCAGTAAGTGACCACTCCGGCTACTGTTGAGTCCCAGCACGCAGGGGCTATTTAATACTGCTGCTGACAGGGTAACAAAGCCTGTGCCCCGGGCGGGCGGGGCGCGGTAGACTTGCAGGCAGTGGCCCTTCCATGGATATGCTTTTCTCATGGACTTGTCTCGATCCCTTAAATGTTGAGCTGTCTCTTCTTGAGTGTGTTTCCTCTGCAGGCCCACCCCTCTCCTGCCACTCCTTGCCTTCTTCCACCACTACACAGTCACAGTCAGCCATACTCAGCATCCCAGAAAAAATTATTTCGGGCTGGTAACTTTCCAGCAGTCATACCCCGACCTTGTTGATAGGCCGAGGAGCCTCCTGCACGTAAAGTTGAGTTGCATACACAGGCGATGTTTTACAGCAGTTGCTCGGAGTTAGAGACCAGCTAAGCCTGTAATCCTCCGGATGAAAGAGGGACAGGGAAGGCAGAGGAGTTGTGGGAGTGGGGGGTCCCCTTGGGGAACCTATCCCTGTCTTTCAGCAGATGTCTTTAGTGCCTTCTGTGTGCTCACAGGATGCTTGCAGACTGAGGGCATAGACAGGGCACAAGTAACCAGAACACGAGGCAACAGAGCTCAGAGGAGGGCGTTGATTCTGCCTCGTGGGCAGAGGTAAGGGGCACTTCATGAAGGAAATGGCATTCCAGCTAGACCGTGAAGGGCGGGCAGGTACAGGAATGACTCTCCCTTCAGCCAGAAAACCTGTGAGGCCTGATCAAAGTTTAACTGTCCCAAGACAAAGGAAGTAATGCACAGGGACATTTCTCCATCAGCCCCGATGGAATATTTTAAATTAAGTAATGGACCATCCTTGCCCTGGAAATGGACAGAGGAAAATACCCCCAATCCTGGGCAACTCTTTTCCCCACATTTTCTTTAAATAGTAACTGACAGTACCTATCTGGGGAATAGCCAAACAGTGGGATTGCTCAGAGTTCAGTTTCCCATTTCTGTTCGGTTCTAGCATGTCTCCATCTCCTCTGTGGTCACTGAGCTATTACTAAGCAGATTTTTAAGCTCTCTAAGGGGCTCACATTTAGCACGCTATAACTAGTACAAGGACTGACCCTCCTGTTATAGTTCGGGTAGAGTTGGAGAAAGCCAAAGGAGCCCTAGCTCCCAACCCCCATGCCAGGGCATTTCTGTCCCTGCTCCCTGAGCTCAGCGCTAGCACTGAGGTGTTTGTTTTCACACATAGTCACACAGGGATCACACTGGCGAGCTTGTTTTTTATACTTCTCTCCTGCTGTGGGAAGCCCTGTCTCAAAATTCTGGGTTGTGGATTCTGTTCTCTCAACCCAGCTGAGTGTTAAATAGTTTTTGAGTGAGCATTCAGAGTGCCTGGAAGTTACTGCAATTAGCAAAAATCTGTGTTTTCATCTCTCTCAGTAACCGGTAACCGATAGAGAAAGAATCCTCCTGTGAACAAAATCAGCCTTCAGATCTCTGACGGGAAAGTTGGGAATTGAGCTGCCACAGTAAACAGCTGACATAACAGAAGCAGCAATGATCCCCATTAAATGTCTTTCAGCCGATGGGGCTCCCGGGATAATTGACTTTCCAGCAGGAATTACTGGCTCAAACAAAATCACTGGGCATTAGGGCAACCTACTGCATCCTTTTTAAAGGGGGAGTGTAACTCTGCCTGGTTTTGCTGACCTGACAGGCATAACTCATCCTGATTATTCATTGTGCTAGTTGCCACCAAATGACACCGGTGACTGTAATTACAATGTCGGGTGAGTTTTTGTTCTGTTTTTCACAGTGTTCTTCCTTCTTGATCATTGGCTTCCCTGAGCTGGAGTTGCTGTGGTGTGGTTTATAACATGGTCTGCCTCAGTAGACCAAGAGTGCACAGTCAGATAGCGTTTGCTGAGCACTTCACCGCACACAGCTTTTACTAGATAAGCAGGGGAACAACGTGCTGTGGCCTGTTTCATTTCAACAGACAGAGTGTCACTTCTTCTTGGTTATACACACCTCACTGTGTACTGAATTGCTGCTACCAGAAAGTGGGTCTACATCTCAGAGCCCCCTGAAGTGAGTAGGAGAGGCAAGGCATGCCCGCAAAATACAACTGAGTTAATAGCCCCTGCTTTCAGGCAAGCTTTATTAAAGGGAGAGGTGGGAGAGAATAGAATTAGACCAGGCTTTCATTTTATTGACGTGGTTTTAGAATGAGACACCTGTGTAGTCCAAAAAATGTCTTACCAAGAAACCCCTGCTTCCCATCCCCAGCTACCCCTCCCCTACCATTTACACACCCCACCCAACTGGGTGGTGTGGGAGCGAATGTGCACCCACCTCTACATACATACACATACCTTTGTGTGCATGTGCACCTGTGGTTGTGGGGAGAAATGAGAGGGTGTGGCAGTCCGTGTCCATTCTCATCCACTGGGTGAGCAGCGGAGTTACACTGTGAGACTAGCATTCTGACTCTCCAGTATGATGTATGTGTTTGCACGTTTTTGAGGAATGGTTTTAAATAACTAGTTAATGCCTTTAACGATGATTACAGTTCATCAAACATTTATTGAGGCCTATTTTATGCCATGTAGGGATACAAAGATAAATACGATATTCCTGCTTTAAAGAAGCATACAGTATGGTGAGGATGACTAGTAATTTCAAAATGCTGGTGTTGTTAGGTGCCATCAAGTCGGTTCCAACTCACAGTGATCCTGTGTACAATAGAACGAAACACTGTCGGGTCCTGCGCCATCCTCACAATCGTTGAATGTTTGAGCCCATTGTTGAAGTCAGTATGTCAATCCATCTCATCGAAGGTTGTCTTCTTTTTTGTTTTTTTAAATTGTATTTTAGATGAAGGTTTACAGAGCAAATTAGTTTCTCATTTAACAATACGTGTTTTGTGACATTGGTTGCCAACCACAAGGGAGTCGTCTTCTTTTTCATGGACCCTCTACCAAGCCTGATGTCATTCTCCAGGGACTGGTCTCTCCTAATAACATGTCCAAAGTACGTGAGACAAAGTCTCACCATCCTTGTTTCCAAGGAGCATTCTGGCTATACTTCCAAGACATATTTGTTCACGCTTCTGGAACTCCATAGTATATTCAGTATTCTTTGCCAAACCACAATTCAAAGGCATCAATTCTTCTTCAGTCTTTCTTATTCATTGTCCAGCTTTCACATGCACATGAGGTGATTGAAAATATCATGGCTCAGATCAGGTGCATCTTAGTGCTCAAAGTGACATCTTTGCTTTTCAACACTTTGATGAGATCTTTTGCAGCAGGTTTGCCCAGTGCAATATGTCGTTTGATTTCTTGCCTGCTGCTTCCACAGGCGTTGATTGTGGATCCAAGTAAAATGAAATCCTTCATAACGTCAGTCTTTCTCCATTTATCATGATGTTGCTTATTGGTCCAGGTGTGAAGATTTTTGTTTTATATTGATGTGTAATCCACACTAAAGATGGTAGCCTTCGATCTTCATCAGCAAGTTCCTCAAGTCTTCTTTGTTTTCAGCAGGCAGGGTTGTGTCATATTTCAAAATAATCTGTAAAATTCTCAGATAGAAATATATACCAGTTGTTTCTAGTGTACTTAGTGGAGCATAGGTGAGGAGAAGGTGATACCTGTTTTGAGTCTTGAGGGAGGAGTAAGAGTCACCCAGTTGAAGAAAGGTAGGCAGCATGTTCCAAGAGCACGAACAAAGGCCTATTTGCCATTTCCTGCTATTCATTTGAATGGTGTTGACTTAACCTAATCAATTGAATTAATATTAGGTCTTTATTATTTCTCTAATGACAATGAACCTTCATCCTAGGGCTGCTGAGTGTCTGTACTTTGGAAACAGTCTCAGGCCATGTGACCCTGATATTGCTAGGGAGTCCTGATCCCTAGGTTTAGGGCTTCTTTCGATGAGGTGTGGCTGAGAGACCACAACTGCACCATCTCCGTCCTCCTTTGGCCTTTTATCCCTCCCTTAGTGTTGTGTGAGAAGTCAGGTGAGGTATTTTCACAGCCTGCAGAAAAGTTACGCATCTCAGAGTGATGACTTCCAGAAGATCAGCTCCCTGGCTGGGTTGAGCAAGTCCTCAGAAAATTGGACTGTAAGGCCCCCACTAGGAGGATTATCAATAAGTAACACCCACCCTCCTCCGACAGATGGAGTGATTCCTCCACCCAACTACTTCTTGTTTTGGAACCATAACTGAAAACAACAAAAGCCCCTGGAAAGGTGGCAGAGGTGGTTATCTGAGTGGTCTTAGCTGTGTGAACCAGGATAGCACAATTCCTGAGGGTCTTTATCTTTCCCCTAAATGCTTGCCCTGCTTTCTATCACTCTTCCTATTCCCCTCTGAACTTTGTATTTTGTTTCCTTTTAGAATGGTGGTTTGACTTGGAGTGATGACGCCGACGGAGGCCGGGGAAGAGAGATCTCTCGAGATTTTGCCAAGGTCTGTAGTGTTTCCTTTCTGCTAAAGAAAGAAGCAGTTTTACAGTGGGTTGTTCTCTCTGATCTCCAAGGACTAAGGACAGGAGTGGCCTCTGAGTCACATTTCTAGTCATTTGGATGATTGCAGTATATATGGTATAAGACTTCCTGCAGCAAGATGGAATTTCTCATTGTGTTTTTCTCTTGGGGGTTGGGGGTTGCAGCTGTATGAATTGGATGGTGATCCTGAAAGGAAGGAGTTCCTGGATGATCTCTTCATCTTTATGCAGAAGAGGGGTGAGTGTGCAATCTGCTCATCATTTCAATTCAGTAAATATTTACTGAATGCCTACTGTGTACAGGTTGCTGTTAGCCGTCCTTCCCCCAAAGTGCCAGCATTTTATGAGGATAAGAGGCATTTGCTGCTGGTTGGACCTGAATTTAGCCAAGTAATTGACAAGATTGAAGAGGGAAGAGAGGGTCTTGGCAGAAAATGAATGGAATAATCATCCAAATTTGGCCCTGCCGTGTTTTTGTCTCTCTTCTTGCAATTAACTGGTCTCTGGAGCCGTAGCCTTACAGCTGCCCTGGGCTTCACTTAAACTAGCATGTGGAGGCCTCCTGTTGGTGCGTCCAGCATCGTGGAGACTGAGCAATGTAAATGGAAGAATAGAGATGGGTGGTGCAAATAGTTAAGCACTCGACTGCTAGCCAAAGGGTTGGCAGTTCGAACCCACCCAGAGGCACCTTGAAAGACAGGCCTGGTGATCTACTTCCAAAGAAAACCCTATGGAGCAGTTCTACTCTGCATACATGGGGTTGCCATGAGTCAGAATGGACTCCATGACAGCTAACAACAATGACAGGGGTTTGTTGGAGGGTCTAAAATGATTCATGAAAAGCAAAGGCCAACTGTTTCTCCTTATCCTTTTGACCCTTTCATTCTCTGACTTGCCTGGAGCATTCCTGCAGTTTAACCGTGGGTGCGTAGGTATCTGCTTTATAAACCACTCTCCCGATTCTCTTTCGTTCTATCCTTCTCACAGTCTCTCTGCCTCCTACCATAGCCATCTCCACTCTGGGCCATGGCGTGACTGAGCCTTGAGTCCAGTGAATCAACTTCCTGGCTTTATATCCTGTCGTAGCAGTGGGTTCACCAGCCCGGTCAGCCCTCAGGAAACATGGCCAGAACCCCAGGCTGGCACGATTCTACCTTCATCACCCTCAGGGCAAAGCCACAGAGGAAGCTGCTCCCACCATGCTCTTCCCAGGCTCCTGCTTGTGTCTGATCACACATCCTTGGTTTCTCAGTCCTTTACTGAGACCTAGAAATGAAAGTCTTCTCTTTACCCTAAGCTGAGCTATAATGGCTGCCCCCAGCAGCTAAATACCCTGAGATAACTCTCTTTCTTTCTTTGTCTCTCTCTCTGTATCCACCCACCTCTCTCTACCCCTTTACCTTCCAAAGCCTTATTGCCTTCTTAGTGGCATGACTATAACTCCTGGTTTGCTTAAAAAGTCAATGGAAAGTTTTGCATCTTGTTTCCCCCAATCTCCAGGCTTATCAAAGTAGCATAAGCAGGCCCTAATTAGTTTACCCCTCCAACTGTTATCTGGAGCTGCTTGTGTCAGTGAAAAAACAAGAATATAATCCTGAAAGATAATGTGACTGGCAGCAGTGAAACTCCCTGGTTGCCCTGAGAGAGAGAAATCCACTTAATACTTTGGTCTCCCCTTCCAATTACCTTTTAATTATTTACAAGCCTCACAAGCCCAGCTGGTGCAAACCCAAGAGCTGATCCTGTCTCAAAGGGACTGCCATAGCAATATAGATTTTAATCAGCGGTGTAGTTCCATTGCTTTATTTTCTACTTTATTGCTTTTCTCCTTTCCCAGAAGGATTTTTAAAGGAAAATGGAAGTTATATCGGTCTAGCCAAGAGTGAAGATGGGTAATTGTTTGTTCACTACTATATGTCCCCACTCGACTAGGAACTCCTCGAGGACAGCCACTTTGTCATTCCTGCGAGTCCCCAGTGCTAGCATGGGGCCAGGCTTGGAGCCACTCAGCACATGTTTGCTGTGTGAGTCATCCTGTTAGTTTTCCTGCCTCAGTGTGCCACACACAGGGAGGCTGAGCTGCACAAGACTTCAGGTGCATCTGCCTTGCTTCCGACAGACAGCTGCCCTGTAAACGAAGGTCAGCAGCAGCGAGCAGCCTGCGGAATATCCTGCTGCTGCACAGCAGCTGGAACTGCCAGATTGCCAGCTAGTGGATTTCTCAGTGAACCCAAAACAGAAGTGAGCGGCACCCTTTGATAATACCAGTTTCTAGTGATCCAGGCCCTGAGCAGATCTTCTTCCTGTCTTCAGAGCACTTTGTTAGGTGTTTCACTGTTTGCATTCACTATTGGCATCACCAGTAGGAGGGAAAACCAATTCAGTCCATCTGGCTGCTTGTTAGTTATCCTAATACAGGGTTTCTCAACCTGGGTGCTATTGATTTTTTAGACTGGGTAGTCCTTTGTTTTGGGGGACTGTCCTGTGCTCTGTAGGATGTTTAGCATCATCCCTGGCCTCTACCCACTAGATGCTGGTGGTACCCCTCAATCATAACAGCCAAAATGTTCTAGAATATTGTAAATGCTCCCTGGGGGCAAACTTGCCCCCTGTTGAGAACTGCTGTAATAGAAGGATGAGAAAGAGTACAGGAAGTCCCTGAGTTAAGAACATCCAATTTACAGACTGCCATAAAGCCTATTGTATGAAAAATTTGAGTTAAATACAGTGATTTGTAATAACGAACACACACTACTTTGTGACACACATGAAGTGTTTCTTAAGTGTTTTGTGTGCACAGAAAGATAATGTATATACTATATACTAATACAAACATTTAACTAACAGACAGTAAATAAGAACCGAATGTACCTGTTCTGACTTACCTACAAATTCGACTTAAAGACCAACTTAAGAACAGATCTTGTTCGTAACCCAGGGACTGCCTGTAGATTTAAAATTTCCTCTGCAGAAAAACCCTTCATGGAAATAACCTTACCTCCACTCAGGTAGCAGTACCTGGGGGGTGGGAGGGGGGGCCTGAGTCAGGCTGTCCTTTGTGACTGAGTGGGTTCAGGGACCTCACCCTGGGCTGGTGTGCAGGGAAGGCCTCTGAGAGCAGGTGCACCTTCAGCATGTCTGAGGCACAGGAGTGGGGAAACCACGCAGAGGAGGCCAAAACACCATGCCATTCGTGCGTGGCTGGGATAACGTTTGTGTGCGGCCTGAGTTCAGGGGCTGTCCTGGACGGGTCAGCTGGCACCAGACTGTGAAGAGCAGTATTTGACTGAGAAGTTAGCACTTCAACCTGTAGACATAGCTGAGTTATTGAAGGCGAAGCCCAGGGAGTGGCTTCAGAGCCGGGCTTTCAAAACACTTACAGTCAGCAGCGTGTAGTTGGAGAGGGAAGGCTGAGGCAGGACAGCCAGTGTGGAAAACTCCTCCCTGGAAAACTCATTCTGAGAGGCTTAAGTTAGAGTGGATGGTTGAAGAAGTCTGGGGGTGCTCGCTTCAGCAGCACGTATACTAAAATTGGAACATACAAAGAAAATTAGCATGGCCCCTGCACAAGGATGACCCGCAAATTCGTGAAGCATTCCATATTTTTCCCGTGGTGGTGCAATGGGTTAAGCTTTGGGCTGCTAACCAAAGGGTTGGTGGTTCAAACCTACCCAGCAGGGATAAAGACCTGGCTGTCTGCTCCTGTAAACCATATTCCCTGACCACCTCTTCCAAACTGAAAGCAAGCTCACAAAGATGGGAACCCATCTGTCTAGCCCAGCGGTCAGCAAATTTCTGTAAAGGGCCAGATAGGAAATATTTTCAACTCTGTGGACCTGAAGATCTGGATCAAGGCAGCCAGAGACAATATGTACATGAGTGAGTGTTACTGTATCAATAAAACTCTATTGATAACAAACAAAAAGAAAAAAAGTCTGGGGGGTGGATTGCGTTTTCGATCATGTGAAGCTTGGTGTCTTTGCTCTTCACATAATGGTGAGACTAAGGGCCCCTGGATGCTTGTTATTTATTTGTCAGTCTTGAGTTTGAGTGTCTGGGTCACTCAGGAGTCAGATCTTGTAAGCTGGGACCAAGGAAAAGCCTGGTAGACCTCGGCAGCAGGTCAGCTTCTCAGCCTCCAAAGCTAACGTGAAGGGTAAATGGTGGATTTCACAGGAGCCACTGAAAATGGCCCGGGTGTACAGAGCCTCATGCCGCCTATGGGGCTGTGAGTGGACTGGCAGCTTTGGCACAGCAGGCTGCCCTGCAGAGGAAGTAGACAGGGCCCTGAGGGAGGCTGCACACAGCAGGCTGCCCTGAATGACTGCAGCTGCAGGTGATAAAACAGCAGATCAGTGGGAGCAGGGGACAAGGCTGTAACTAAGGCTTTGTGCGGGGTCTCTCACTTGTTAACATGTTTGGGTGAATTGACTGCAACAGATGGGCCTTTCAGCCCATGGCACCTTGGTTTCTAGGCTAGACAGAGGCTACTTGCACCCTGGTGACCCCCTCCCCCACCACAGGGCAACCTTCCATGTAGAAGGAGCGGAGTCGCCGAGGCAGATGCTGAATCGGCTGGCTCGCTGTCTGTCTGCTGCTGCCGTGTGGTGGGGGAACGAGCTCGGGATTGATCAGTGCAAAGCCAGGGCTAACATTCCACCCTTCTCCATGGTCTCGGGCAAACCCCCCTCTGGGGGCCATAGTTCCTTATCTATAAAATGAGAGGATTCCAGTAGTCTAGGTAGAAGTTCCTTCCAAGTTGTGTGTTCTGTATTTTGTGTCCATGATTGTGTCTGTTGAGCTCGCAACAGACAGTGACCTAGTCAGATGTCCAAAAAAAAAAAGCCCCGTTAGTAGCAAGTTTCTGTCAGAATAATTGCCTGTGCAACAGATACACAAAGAAACCCCAAGAAGTGCTTCTTCCATTCCCCTGCTGAATAAAGTATTTCCTTTTCCACTGACTGAAGCCAAATTGAATTAAACAAATTACTCTTGATTCTGTTTTCCCTCAAAATGTTTTCTAGAAAGGCTTGGTTAGATTTCAGAACTCTGATGCCCCTTTTTTCTCATCTTTTGCTCTGTGTGTGTGTGTGTGTGTGTGTGTGTGTATGTGTGTAAAGACGCACACATTTCTTTGCCTGAAATAAATCCAAATGATTGTAAATAATCTCTGGCTGATGTAACTCACTATGGGTGGTTTCTGAGATATTTAGTCTCCCAGTGCCCAAGGGGGGGATTAATTTGGAAGTCTGATAAACAAAGGCTGTACATACATGATTCCACTCTCCCCTCGTCAGTGAGGAAGAAAGGCTTGTTCCCTAGAGGGTGAAACAAAACTGTGAACTCATCAGAGCCAGGATGATGGTGATGATAATTTTGCTGTTATTTTTTTTTTATTATCATCCCACACAGTTTCAACCCATTCTCTAGTCTGCCACTCCCCACAGCTCCACTTGGTAGGAGGACAGAGCAAAGGTTATCATCACCCACAAAGAATCAGCTCTGAGGTTAAGTGACTTACCTAAGGCCACCTAGCGGAATTAGAACTTGGTGTTCTAACTCCCAGGCCAGTGCTCTTTCTTGCTTTGGCAACACCTTTGAAAAACTTGGCCCATAACACCAGCAAGTCCATCACTTTCTCCCTTTGGGGCAATGGACAACCCCTTGTCTCTCCTTCAGTATCCCAAGCCAATAGAGGGAGGTGGCCTGCCTCTCCAGGCCACTGTGGAGTATAGGATCTGACTGCATCTAGCTAATTAATACAAAATAGAGTTCTGTGTGCAGGAGAAGTCTTCATCTGAGGGTAAGGCTTGCCTCTCAGGAAAGGGCAGATGTGACTAACTCAACAGTGGCAGAGAGACTGCCATCTGTTGGGGCAGTTTAGGGTGGGGATGACGTACGCCAGAGACAGAAGCACCTTATACACACCCAGGATGCCCATGAGCCAGGCTCTCCTTGTCAGCCCCTGCCCCATCTGAGCACACTAGGCTGCAAAGCTAAGGAAACACTTGATAGTGTGGAAGACAAGTTTTGTCCAGACCTCACTCGTAGAGCTGCCCTCCCTCCCCCACTAGCTCTGTTCAAGGCTGCAAACTGACCTTGGTTTTCCCAAATGGATTGTTGGATCTGTTTTTGATGTGTATATACAAAGAATTTACTGTGGGAAAGAGGCTTGGCTTGCCTCAAAGTGCAGTTTGAGTGTTTTTCCTTCTGTTGTGTGCTTATCTATCCATCTCAGGCAAGGAAATGTTCCTGACATATATTGCTTTGCCTTTTGGTGGTAAGGCAATTTCTGGTGTATTCTTTGTATCTTGCAGTAAATGGCCTGTGGCTCTGGACACCCTTCCTGGTAGGTTGAAATATGTTGTCTTTCTTAGATGAAATAGGCCTCGTGACTTCATGGACTAACTTGATCCCCAAATCGAAGTTTAAAACTCTAATATTTAAGGATCAGGATTAGCCCTTTGTCTGAGGGCAGGTCTTTTCCTTTCCCCAGGTGATACAGCTGCTATTGATAAATACACATCGTGTTTTTTTTTTTTTAATAGTCACTTAGTACTTCATAACTAGCTATCAGTTATCCACCGTAATGGGAAGGGAGTTGGTTCTTGAAAGGCACAATTAATTTGAAAAGCTTGCTTTTGTCATTAAATTCAGCCTTTCTCCTTAGAAATCTTTATCGGTACTTCTAGCACATGGTAAAATTGGGTTATTTGGCAGTTTCAGCTCTTTTGTTGAAGGTGAGCGAATATTCAGTGAGTAGTCCAAGAGTTGGTGTAGGGGAAGGTTGAAGTGAGGGTTTGGTCCACTTACACTGTGGGAAACTCTGCTGGGTCTTGAGAGGCTGGTGGCACAGATTGGCAATAGAAGCTCGGACAGCTGTGCAGTGCCCAGCCAAAAGGCCCTTGAGTGGTTGCACCTCGCACAGGCTGCCGGCCACCCCTTCTCCTGGACAGACCAGCCAGGTCTATTGATCCTGCAGGAGACAAAGCAGAGAAGACCCAACAGGCCCTTGGCATTCATTTTGTTATCTCCTAACTCTGTACACAGAAGATAAAAACTCTTTTAGGAAAGAGACAGCACAACCGTACCCATAATTTTATTATTAGCCATAGCAGAATACAGCATGAGGTACACTGTTGAAATTCACCTAAAGCAATTAGCCTGTGCTGGAGTATCAAAAAGAGTGATGAATTTAAAATTAGCCTCCCAGGTTGTGGAGCCATGAGAACTCCCATACAGTGCTGGTGGGAGTGTAAATAGATACAGCCACGTTAGAAATCTGTGGGTAGTAGTTACTAAAGCAAAACGTTTATGTGCTGACCCTTTTACCCAGCAAGTCCACTGCTAGGTATTATACCCAATAGAAATGAGTGCTTATGTTCACTGAAAGACACAGGCAAGAATATTCATAGCAGCACCATTCATTATGACTAAAAAGTAGAAACAAATGTCCATCAGCAATAGCGTGGATAAATAAATGGTAGCAGAGTTGTATAGTGGAGTACTACGCACCAATAAAAAAAGAATGAACTACTGCTTTACACAACTGGGATGATCACAGACCTAACGTTGAGCAAAAAAAAAAAAAAAAGCCAGACAGAGCAATACATATGATTCCATTTATTTATGTGGTGATACATGTCAGAGGTTACCTCCAGGGTGGAATAGGGTGGGAAGATGGATATTGACTGGGAAGAGGCATGAGAGAGTTTTCCAAGGCACTAGAAAAGTTCCGTATTTTGATCTGAGTAATGATTACCTGTTACCATCAAGTTGATTCCAGCTCAGAGTGACACTATAGGACAGAGTAGAACTGCCCTATCGGGTTTTTAAGGAGCAGTGGTGG
Source organism: Loxodonta africana (assembly GCF_030014295.1). Taxonomy (NCBI): domain Eukaryota; kingdom Metazoa; phylum Chordata; class Mammalia; order Proboscidea; family Elephantidae; genus Loxodonta; species Loxodonta africana. The sequence continues at coordinate 41,403,737 of NC_087354.1, read as the reverse complement.
ATTCAAACTGCCAACCTCTTGGTTAGCAGCCAAGCTGTTAACCACTGTGCCACCACAGCTCCGAGTAATGGTCCCATGGGTTATATGGATGTAAGAATTTGTTTAGCTATCTACTTTAGATTAGTGCACTACACTATATATAAGTTATATTTCAATTATGTGTAAACCCAGTAAACCCAGTGCCGTCGAGTCAATTCCGACTCATAGCAACCCTATAGGACAGAGTAGAACTGTCCCATAGAGTTTCCAAGGAGCGCCTGGCGGATTCGAACTGCCGACCCTTTGGTTAGCAGCCGTAGCACTTAACCACTATGCCACCAGGGTTTCCTAATTATATATATACACATATATATATACATGCATACGCACACACACATTTCAAGACAAAAAAGTGGGCCCAGTTTGAGGGTGATTTGAGGTAGAGGGCTTATGGGTGCCCATCAGTCCAGTAGGAGGATGTTTGCGTGTCTTTCGCCTTTGCCCTGTTGAGTGGAACAGTCTGCCTACAGGCTGTGCTGCATACTGCCAGGCACTGCTGCCCAGTTCCCCCGGTGGAAGGTATTTTCTGCATAAACAAGTCAGGGAAGAAAATCCCCAGTCACTTCTCTGCCGGGTTCTGGAGAGCAGGGCTGGAGCAGGGTGAGAATCAACATGCAGAGGAGCGGAAGGAGCCCCGCCTGCCTTTCTGCCTGCACACATTCCCTCCTTAACCTGGGTCTTAACTCTGCGAGGCTCCCTGGCTGGCAGCCCAGCTCTCTTGACAGTCTTGCTATGGCAGTGATTAATGACCATTTTCAAAGCCAGGAAAAAGCATCGAGGGTCCCTGGCAGGGCCACGCCCTGGGTCTTGGGCCCTCACCCCTGACCAAGAGGCAGGAAGGCAGCCATGTGGGTCTGTCTGGGGTCCCTGCTTCCAGTTGCTCCTGGTCTTCACTGGAATGTCCCTGTTCTCTGTGGTGGGGAAGGAGTGACTTTCCCTCCAACACTCTTGCCGTCTCCCATCTTTGTCTCTAGAGCCAGAGGAGGCCATCTCTTCTCCCGCTCTCCTCACCTCTAGCCCCAGCTACTTCCCCAGCTGTCTGAATGCCAGGGAGCAGCTTTTGTTTAGCCACGGGTCAGTGCCGGAAGCTCCTGACCACAGCTCGTGCAGCTTTGGCCTGCTAGTGCGGGTGCCTGGCAGCGTTCCTACCCACGAGAGTTAAAGCCTGGGAGCCCAGCAGCTTCACTGGGTCCTTGGCCCTCATAAAAGCCTTTCACTACACCCTCAGGCTGCCTCAGGTTCCCTGGCTGAAATCTGATAAGGGGCCTCTTTGTTGAAACTGTCAGTCTCCTTTATTGAGGAGGGAACTGGAGACCAGTGGCATTTCTTGGGGTACAGATAAGGCTCAGGATTCCTGTCAGGGAGCCCATGATTAATTACCCTCAATCCTAGCTCCTGCTATGATAGCAGTGACTGACAGGCTACATGCTTCCCCATCAGGTGCTCACACTCCCTCTGGGGGCAGAGATTCGGCCTCCAGCAGGGCCAACCCTGGTGGCCACAAACAGCCTCCCGTCAGTGGGTAGTTTGCCTCTCCCCTGGCCCTCTGCAGCTTGCTTTTGCACTTACTGTGGGCAGGAGCTTGTCTTCTCTCAAGTGAAGGGCTTCGTTAAGGGAAAATACAATACAGGTCAGAGAGCAGGCTAGAGATCTGCCTCCCTCCCCACCTTCCCCAAAAGACTTCTCACTGGAGCCATTACTTGTGGACTTCAACTTCACAGATCTGGCACTAAGCCACACAGGCCCCCTTCACAGGAGAGGATCCCAAATCATCTGTGTCAAAGTCACCTGGCAATATTATTCCATAATTTAAGCAAGCTCCTAAAACGTAAGTCACCCTCCCTTTGGTAATAATAACAACTATCAAATTTTTAAAGGAGCCCTGGTGGCACAGTGGTTAAGAGCTCAGCTGCTAACCAAAAGGTCGGCAGTTCAAATCCTCCAGCTGCTCCTTGGAAAGCTTGTGGGGCAATTCTACTCTGTCCTATAGGGACACCGTGAGTTGGAACCAACTTGACGGCAGTGGGTATCAAATTTATTTCAGTTTTTATTCATAGACTCATAGGACTTTAGAAGTAAACATCATCTAGCCAAACTCTTCATTTCACAGATGGGGAAACTGAGGCTTGAATATACCTGTCTCCCCACCCTACCTGTTGTCCTCCAGCATTATGTATTGGTTTCTTCCTTGTTCAGGGAGGTAAACTCAGCTAAGAGGCCTTCACCCACCCCTTCTTTCTTCATAGTTAAACCTGCTTTGGACAAGGGCCTGGCTACCAGGTCCAAGCTGCAGAGACAGACCACGCTGAGGATTCGGCCTCCCCCTTAAGTTTTCAGAAGGATCAAATCCAAAGCAGGATTTTGTGTCTAAATTATCTGGGTAATTGTCCAAACCTAACAGTGAGAAAACCATACCGTCATCTAGAGCTAGCACTCGGATTAGCATATGCCTGGCTTCTGACAATACGGGGGGGCCTGCCTGCACTGGGCGCTCTTGGCAACTTTACAGCTGGCCAGCCACGGGAAGAAAGCACCGATGTCCCTTATCACTTGATTTCTAGATGCAGGGTGCCTGACCAAAGCACAGGGATCCCGGTGAGGAGCATGCAGTCTGGGTCCCTGATACACCCAGAGTGGGGCTGAGCCACGAAGCAGTGCTGCAGCACACCCCTTGACTGCAGTTTCTCTCTGGTGTGGGGAGACAGTTCCCAGGGTGGCCTGTCCCTCCCCCTTGTGGTACAGGGACGAGGTCACTTACTGGCTAGGTTTACAGCCTTGATTCCATGTGCTGCTTTGACCCTGCCTTGTCTTCCCGAGTCCTGTATCTGCCACTGTTACTCTTGCCCCTAAGCAATTCTCAGTCTAATTCAGGCACATGATGTGTGACCACAAAGAGGCTAATTTTTAAAGAAATTTCTGCATCCATAACAGTGTTGTTCTTCAAAGAAACCATTTCAAACGTCTCGACATTAGGTCAGTGACTACTCAGAATTTGTGATTCCTCACTGGGAGTTGCCTTCAGCGGCAGTTTAAGCCACACTAGAAAACCATCATGGTTTGTGGCCACACCCCATTGTCAATCAGAGACAGTAAACAGCCTGGTCACTCATCCTGTTTACCTGGCTTCCCTCCAAATGAATGATGTGCATTTCTAACGTAAAGTTCACCCTCCGCGTTTGAAAATTGACCATCATTGAAGAGATTTAAAAGAAAATCGTGCCAACTCTGAAAGCTGTTCACAAATGGAGTTCCAAAAACGTGTGGTGTCTGACTCTCAAGGTGACAGTTGAGAAGGCCAGCCAGCCCTTGTCTGTAAGCTTTGCTGTGTTGGTTTAAACACTCAGGAGCATCTGTTCTTTGTACGCTGCCTTCCCCTTCTAACACCTGTTTCCCCTTCCCTCTGGCACCGCTGTGTGAAGTCATGGCTTTTCCTAACTCGCTGTCCATTCTTTTGTCCTTCCCCCGATGGAATCACTTGCAAGTCCTCTTACTGTGGGACCTGGAAAACAAGGAACTAAACCACTCTGGATCCCTATTCCCTGTTCGTTTAATAAGGATAGTAGCAATCCCAATGAGCCATGCTAGGCCCTGAGAGGACAAGGTGGCTTCTGTTCAGGACTATCAGCTGACTTAAAGTTCACACCACAGCAGGCACACCAGAAGTATAAGGAAAATGTGCTTAAGATTCCCAGGTGGGTTACCACGGAGCTGGTTGCTTTGACTCTGAGAAGCATTTCTTTTTATTTCCATGGTAAATTAATTGATTAAACACTTGAATGTTCAAGGCATGGTGAAGGAAAGACAATCCCTGCCTTCAGAGTGTTCAGTCCTGCTGGGAAGCCAGGCAAACGTAGGTGAAACAATTAGAGAATAATTGTTTGCTGAACTTGTAATAGAGTTGCAATAGAAATTCTGGAAAGGAAGAAATCCTTGTGAACTGGGATGGGTAGAAAACTACCTGGAGGAAGTAGACATTGAAGGATATTGTGGAGTCAGGTCATTTTAGGTTTATGGGGTAGCAGAAGTGAGCTTGCGGGGGGGATAGTGAGAAGACCCAACTAACAAGAGCGAGAGTGAGTTGTTGGGATATGCTTGAAACATTTCCTACGTAAATTTTTTTCTTCTAAATTTTGTTTATTTTGTTGTTGTTGAGAATATACACAGCAAAACATAGACCAATTCAACAGTTTCTACATGTATGGTTTAGGGATGTTGATTACATTCTTCGAGTTGTGCAACCATTCACGATTCTCACCCTTTTCTGAGTTGTTCCTCCCCCATTAACAAACTCACTGCCCCCTAAGGTTCCTATCTAATCTTCCAAGTTGCAGTTGTCAATTTGATCCCATATAGATAGCTCTTAAAAGAGCAGAATGCTCAAAGCTGATATCTTTTACTAGTTAAGCTAAAGTCTTGTTCGGTTTTAAGATAACTTCAAGGGATAATTTTGGTTTAAGGTTTAAAGATCATCTCAGGGCCTAAATAATTTTTAAGAGAGTGTTGGGGAACATGGTTCACGAGGTTGGACATGTGGGTTGGGATGAATAGGCAATAGGAGTCTTTGTAGGCTTTGAAACAAGGAAGCAAGTGACATGGTGAAAGTGGTATTTTAATAAGATTGTCTGGTGGCAGTGTGTAAGTTGAGTGTAAGGATAAAAGGCTGCTACAGGCATCTAAGTATGAAGCAACAAGGGCCTGGTCAGGGTGGTGGCTGCAGATTGGAAAGGAAGGTACTTTTGAAAGGTATCTCAGAGGAAGAATCCATGGGGCATCCTAACAACCTAAGAGTGAATGATAAATGAGAGAAGAGAAGCTGGTGCCCTCAGACCTCAAAGAATGATGGTGCCGCTGGGGGAAAAAAGGAGTAACGGAAAAGGGGCATATAATAGTTTAGGGGCGTGAAGGTAAGTTCAGTGTGAACAGTCTGAGTTGGAAGTTCATAGGTTACACACAGGAAGATTGTGGAAATGCGAGCTTTGGGGGCTTATGCGAGGGGGCCTTGGAAGGACCCCCCCTAGAGTATCCAGGTGATGCCATGGAAAATGTGAACTCGCCAGGGCCATAAGTGCTTGAGTAGACAGGCCTCCACGTGGAGGTGGACTCTAGCCCTCTTCTGGCAGGAACCAGTTGTGCTGCATCAGGCTTTTGTCTTTAGGTAGGACTAAGGTTTACTGCCTGGAGCAGTTGGGAGAAAAACTAACCAGCACATGAGCTGTGAGTCTTAAGAGTATACCAGTAATCTTCTGATAGTTTACTTGTGAACTGGAATAGGTAGAAAACTACCTGGAGGGAGTAGTCTAAGTCTATGACCCTTTTGTCCTTGGCCCTCCAAAGAACAGCTGATCAAGACTGAGGTCTTAGAGATCTGTAGCCCCCATGTTTAGAAAAGAGGCCTGACCCTCAGCACAGTCCACCTGTCTTTGCTCGCGCTGCTTCCTTTTCATAAATGTGGGACCCTTCCCTCCATTCTTTGGCTTGAATTAACCTGTAGAAGAGTTGTCCTGGGATGGTGAGGCTGACATTCCAGGGCTGAGAAGAAAACAGCTGTTCCTTAGGGGAAAGAAGCAGGAGGAGCAGAAGCAAGCAGCCCTTCTCTGGTCAAGCTGGCCTCAAATGTGCCAGGCGGCTCAGTGAGCCCTCGCCAAGATCAGGACCAGTGGGAAGAGGGCAGGACAGAGGAGGAGCAGCCTGTATACAGTAAAAGGGTTTGCCATCAAAAGGCAACAAGTCTCAGGCCCTGCCCTGGACGGTGACCCTTCCCTGTGGAATTCTCCCCTCTGACCTCCAGATCATTAATCCCGAGGCTGCCAAATGACAGTCATCCATCACGCCTCCTGACGAGCATCCCAGCCGGCTGTGAAAGGACCCTGGCCCCACCCTCCCTGCTGTCCCCTGGTGCTCATTAGTAGCCCTTCCTGCTCGGTGCCAGGTTTACTAATCAAGTCCCTGGCTCCGCTCACTTCCCTTCGGGGGCCAGCGGGCGGAAGCTACTCTGACCCTCCCTCTTTCAAAGGCCAGGGAAGGAGTGAGGAGAGCATTGTTGAGTGGCTTTTCATCCCCTTGGAGACCTGCGTATCCAGCGGCTCCTTTGACTTGGCAAGGCACACACGAGAGAAAAAGCAATCTCTCCATCCTGCAGCAGGGCCAGTGGCCGCAAGTGTCAGCAGTAAAAGAAGAGAAAGCAGGCGGTATAGCAGATAAATAGGAGCCAGGGTGAAGAAAGCAGTTTGCAATGCACTGCTAACCTAAAGGTTGGTGGTTGGAACCCACCCAGCGGCTCTGCAGAAGCAAGGCTTGGCGATCTGCTTCCGGAAAGATGACAGCCAAGAAAACCCTGTGGGGCAGTTGGGCTTTGCACACATGGGGTCGCCATGAGTCTGAATAGATTCTGAGGTGGCTAACGACAACATGCAAATCAACACACTGACAGGCTGCACTGAGTGCTACAAAAGGTGCCCAGGGAGCTGCACCTGCAGATGATTGCGACAAGACCTCCCCCGTGCAGGCAGTTAGGACAAGGCTTCCCTGAGGAGGTGACGAGTGAATGGAGGCGGAAGGCTTCAGAGGAGTTTGAGTTGCCACATCATCAGGAAACAGTCTGGACTGATATAAGTTGCCAGGAAAAAGATCCTAGAAATCATCTAGTCCAGCCCTCTTATTTAACAATGGGAAAGCAGATCCAGAGAGGTTAAGTGTTTTGCCCAAGGCCACACAGTGAATTTGACCAGTCCTGTGCATCCCAAACAAAAGTGATAGTCTGATAGTTTTCAGACTTTTGGAGACTTGAGTCAAATTAAAATTACACTTTAAGCAAGTTCATGAACATTATTTTCAACTCAGCAAAAAGTAGGCAGACACACTGACGGGGAACACAACAGAGAGTCCCTGATGAAGCAAGAGAAGAGTGTGGAGCAGAACTCAGATTTTCATGAGGAGACCAGACTTAATGGTCCGACTGAGGCTGCAGGGAGCCCCGAAGACATGGCCCTTGGACTTCCTGTTAACCCAGAGCTAAAACCATTTCCGAAGCCAACTCTTCAGACGAAGATTAGACTGGACTACAAGACATAAAGGATACTCGTGAAGAATGTGCTTCTTAGTTCATGTAGATACACAGGACCAAATGGGCAGCTTCTGTCCAGAGGTGGGGTGAGAAGGCAGAAAAGGATCGGAGCTGGCTGACTGGACATGGGAAACCTGGGGTAGAAAGGGGGAATGCGCTGTCACATTATGGGGATAGCAACTAGGGTCACTAACAATGTGTGTATAAATTTTTATATGAGAAATTAATTTGAGCTGTAAACTTTCACCTAAAGTACAATAAAAAAAAAGTGGGCAGACACAGATGTCTTCTTTCTCTGCTTGGCGATGACACAACTCTCTCTTTTTCTCTTTGGGCAATCACAGGGACCCCTATCAACCGAATACCCATCATGGCCAAGCAGATCCTGGACCTGTACATGCTGTACAAGCTGGTGACGGAGAAGGGCGGCCTGGTGGAAATCATCAACAAGAAGATCTGGAGGGAGGTCACCAAAGGCCTCAACCTGCCCACGTCCATTACCAGCGCCGCCTTCACCCTTAGGACCCAGTGAGTGGCCAGGGCCTGGGGGAAGGAAGCTAGAGGTGGAGAAAGGGAGATGTTCTAACCTAGAGTAAAGGAAGGAAGTTCCACTGTACAGTCAGCAAGATGAGTGGAATTCCTGAAGTGACAGTCGGGAGCTTTCTGAGGTGAACCCGTCATTAAACCTAAATGATAACAACTACCACCACTTACCAAGGGTCTCCTGTGTGGCAATATTTTACCGTATTGTTTCATTTTAAACTTCACAATCAATCCCATAAAGCAGGTGTTAGCCCCACTTTCCAGCTTACAAAACCCAGATGTTCAATAATTTGGCCAAGGCATACCAGCCAGTAAGTGGCAGAGCTGAGATTCAAACCTGTCCTCTGTCTCTGGAATCCACACTCTTTCCAGGACACCATCTCCCAAATAGCACCTCCACCCTAAGCCTGGACCTCCTTAACCGGACATTCAGCTTGCCCAGCAATAGGGGGCGGGAAGAAAACAGGCAGTCAGACCCCGTCAGGATTGGCAGCCTATTTTTATAACCATTTGAATTAATTACAAAGCTGGATAGAAACGGTGAAACCAAAAGTACCATTAGAGAATGAGGGGCTGAGGGGATTCTGTTCTTTGGACCGCACTGGAAGTTGCTGTGTGAAGAACGTGGAAGGCACAGCTGACGTACCAGTTGGGGCAGCCTGTCGTGGCCTACGTGAGAAGCGCAGGGGTTGTATCTATTGCAGTTGTCCCAGCAGAAGTTGAGAAGCTGGGGACAGAGCTATGACGGGAACAGCAGTCTCCTTTCCACCCTCTTTCAAGACCTTTGGGTAGAGAGTTGCATCTTGGGGCATCTGACACAAGAAGGACAGCACTGCCATGTTCCACACACAATGGGAAGAATTGTTCTCTTCTGACCAGCCTAACCCAGAGGAGATCAAGGAGCCAGAGAGACATTGCAAAACATGGGCCCGATTTCTGTCAGCACTAAAAAAGGCACCAAAACAAACATGAAAACATTATACGTTATTTATTTCCCTCAAGGAAAGATGCCTCAAATTTGAGCAGTGTTCGGAATTGAGAAGCAGGTAGAGGAGCCTCACCTCCACCAAGTGCACCGAGGCTGCCATCCTCTACCCCAGAGGCCTGTCTGACAGGTTGCTTCCAGAGAGCCAGCAATGTAAACTGAGCAGTCTCTGGTGCCGTGTTTTGGATCATTCTTCCTTCCTTCCTTCCTTTCAGGTACATGAAGTATCTATATGCCTACGAGTGTGAGAAAAAAGCCTTGAGCTCCCCAGCTGAGCTCCAGGCGGCCATCGATGGTAACCGGAGGGAGGGGAGACGGCCTAGCTACAGTTCCTCGCTGTTTGGCTACTCACCCACTGCTGCTTCTGCTGCGGCTGCCGGGGCCCCTGCCCTTCTCTCCCCACCCAAGATCCGCTTCCCTATCCTTGGGCTTGGCTCCAGCAGTGGCACCAGTGCCAGTAGCCCTCGGCTGTCCCCAGCAACCACTCTCAGGAAAGGTTAGCAGGGCCCTTGGGGGAGGAGGAAGGGAAGGGAGGTGGTACGCCGAGTCTCCCCAGGCCCACAATTGGATTTGTTGGGTGGGAGGATGGATTGGTCCAGCTCTGGTTCCTTCACAGGTGACGGAGTCCCCGTGACAACGGTGCCCGTGCCAAATCGCCTAGCTGTGCCCTTGGCAGGCCAGCAGGCCAGTACCCGGACTGCCACACTGGAGCAGCTGCGGGAGCGGCTGGAGTCAGGGGAGCCTCCTGAGAAGAAGGTGTCAAGGCTGTCAGAGGAGGAGCAGCGCCTGGTGCAGCAGGCCTTCCAGCGCAACTTTTTCAGCATGGCGCGGCAGCTCCCCATGAAGATCAGGATCAACGGCAGAGGTAAGCCCCAGGCTCCGGGCAAGTGCCTCCCTTCTCAAGTGGTGCCAGACCCCAGCTCCACTGGGTGCCCACTCATGTCCCCCGGGACTGGGGCAGGGTGGTAAGGCTGACGTAGAAAGGTCATACTCCTGACTAGAAGGAACCCCTCCAGTTCTGCCCTTGAGGGCCTCAGTGGTCGCTAAGATCTCAGTTCCAAGCTGAGGTCCTTTTCTAGGGGACCAGAAATGGCCTCAGGCAGTGCCCTGTTCTCTAGTTATTCAAGGAGGAGGAGCCAGAGATCTTCAGAGACAGCTCCTGTTTCTCCCTCCCACCAGCCTTTTGATGTGTCTAAATTAAATTAGAGGGCTCAGCCTTCACCCCAGCACCTCACCAGATGGAGGCGAGAGCAGGGCACAGCTGTCGCTCCTGAGCCTCACTGAGGGGCCAGAGCTGCCTCAGGCTGGCCTCACGTTGGTGTGTGTGCTGGTGACCCTCAGGAATAGCAGGGAAGGAGGAAATACAAGTTTGGCAGCATAATTGACATCTTTCCCCTTCCCCTCTACATTTTTCTACTGCCTCACCCTCTCTTCCCTGAACCACACGCTCCGTCTCCCTTGTTCCTCTTTCTCCATTTACCCCCCACACACATTTCTTTGCCATTCTTGCCCTGGACTCTATCAGAACAAACAGGAATCAGCATGTGTTGGGAAGAAATTGAGGGTGAAGGGAGCTAGGGCCCTACCTGTTCCGTTTTCCCCCACCCGGGTGAGGAGCCTGAAGAAGCTGGGAGGTAACAGACCCTAGAGCTGGACTCTGTCCTCCATTACCTGTTCAGGTGCTCTTGGTCCTATACAGAGCCAGAGGCAGCTCACCTGGAAGAGTCTCCCAGTGCTGAAAAGAGCAGGGCCTGGGGTGAACCAGGCAGAGGCCCTGGCTGCCAGTGCAGCACCTGCAGCCTTCCAAAAACACCAGCTGCTTGGGTTTAGATGCAGTGCCCAGGCTGGGCCAGCTGCTGGGGAGGTAGAACCACCTTCTGGAGGAACTCACAGCCTAGCTACGGAATCTCTTGTCACTGGCAGGAGGAGGCAAAGGAGTCCATAAATACAGGGACTGGCTCTCACTGACCTCTGATTTCCTGGGGCCTGATGCCAGCAGGTGCTCGGTGAGAGTCTGCTGAATTGCAGCGGCGTTAGTGCACAGCGGCTGAGCTGAAGTCAGCCTTCTTGCTGTGTGCAGTTCCCTTGTGAGAGCAGAGGACTTGGGAAATGAACTGGCTTACCAGAGAAGGCAAGTGACAGGAAGTTGACAAGCCTGGGTTCTCCTGCCAGACCTTAAGGTCAGGAGAAGGCAATACAGGTGCTTTCTAACAACACGAGGCCTTGACCTGGTGCAGCCAGGCAAGGAAAGTGGAGTGTGTTGAAGAGGACCATGGAAGTGCTGTGGGCGGTTTGACCAGGCCCAGCTTCTCCCTTGTCCCCAGCAGAAGACAGATCAGAGGCCTCAGCTGCAGCCCTGAACTTGACTACGAGCAGCATTGGGAGCATCAACATGTCTGTGGACATCGACGGCACCACCTACGCAGGTGAGGTTCTTGAGCCCTGGGGGAGGCCCAGGCCTCAGTGGCCAGCCCCAGTGCACTTGCAGCTGACCCTGCTTGTCTCCTCTGTGTGACCGCCCCCAGGGTGGCTTCCTTTATGTAGTCTCGGGGTTCCAGAGGTAGAGTGCATCCTCTGGACTGTTGGAGGCTGAGAATTGTTAACAGGGATGGCAGATCCCCTGGCCCCTGGCAGAAGGATAGACACCCTTGTCTAGCCCTGTTGGACCAGTTTTCAGTTCATTCACTGAAATAGTCATTTAACATGCAGGGGAGTCATAATCAGTTCCTTCCACGTTGCGTTCTTATTTACATCCATGTCCACCACTCACAGACCCGATGCAAGGCCACGGCCCTTTCTTTGTGGGTCAGCTGTTCTCTTTCATAAAGCATACTTATATTACATCATCTGTCATTTCTCTCTCTTTAAAATGAACTAAGCACTAAGATGCAAAGCAATCTGAGCGCAAGAGAATCATTCCACAGTCTTCATTTTTTTCCCCAGTCTTTGACAGTTGTTTCTCCCCAAACCTCATTTGGTACAGTTTTTGGTTCGTTGGTTGGTTGTTTAGCACCTTTACCAAGTCTTTCTACAGCCTTCGATTTAGTTCTCATAGAAACAGCAGTCCTTTTCCCGTGTTTATTTCATGGGTGTAGGTGTGAGCTGGGAAACAAACCAGCTGATTCATTAAGCATAGCTTGATGAGTAGGAGCCCAGGGGCCCCAGCACACTAGGGAGTGGCCTCCTGCCATTGGTGCGTGGGGTGTGTTGGCCAGTCTGGGAGGTGCCCAGTGGAAATGGCCAAAATCTTCTACTGCATCTTCCATCAAAACTGAGAGCATTTCCTCAGGGGCACGCTCCTGTCTTTTGAATTTTTCCGGGAGCTAAGCCCCCTAGGGGAGGCCCTGGGTGGTGCAAATCATTAAGCACTGGACTACTAACCAAAAGTTTGGTGGTTTGAGTCCACTCAGAGGCACCTTGGAAGTAAGGCCTGGCAACCTGCTTCCAAAATGTCACCACCCTGAAGACCCTGTGGAGGAGTTCTGCTCTTCACACATGGAATCAACGCAACAGACACAACAACAAATAAGCACCCTCAAAGCACCACCTTCCAGGCCTTGTGGAGGCCCCTTCATGTGCTGGATCTCCCTTGGGCATCAGGGTGGGAGTTAGGGAAGGGGACAGAAGTTCCTGGAAGCAGCTCCCAGAGAAGCTGTGGTGTCAAGTTGACTTGCTAGTTACCGGAATAGTGGGTGCACAATCTACAGGCCACGTTCAGGTGTCTCTGCCTGACACAGGAGGCCCCTGGAGGAGACCCAGGTCTGCTCTGGCTGGGCAAGCCAGCAGGTAGGCCTGAGTGCCTGTCACCTTGTGGTGCTGTGGTGGTCTGGGAGATTTGGGGGTTGGGTGTGCATTCGTGGAGAGAAGAAGGAGGAAGGAGATCAGTGCCTGGACCCTTTTATCCTCTCATCACTGTCCCTGAGAAAGGCAGAGATGACTTCACCTTCCCTCTTAGAATGGGGAGGGGGAGGTCTGAAGAGGGTTTAAGGCTTCTGAAGAGGGAAGAGCTGCCACCTGCCCCCTCTGCCTTCATCCCTCTGTCCCCCCTGTGCTTTTCTCAGTGGGTGTCTTAATCATCTAGTGCTGCTATAACAAATACCACAGGTGGGTGGCATTAACAAACAGAAATGTATTTTCTCTCAGTTTAGGAGGCTAGAAGTCCAAATTCAGGGTGCGAGCTCTAGGGGAAGGCTGTCTCTCTGTCAGCTCTGGAGGAAGGTCCTTGCCTTTTCTGAGTTTCTGCTTTTGGGCATTGTTCATGTGGCTTGGCATCTCTCTTCCTCCATCTCAGCTTCTGTCACTTGCTTATTTAATCTCTTTTATATCTCAAAAGAGATTGACTTAAGACATACCCTACACCATTCTTGTCTCATTAACATAAGAGAGACAGCCGTTCCCAAATGGGTTTATAACCACAGGCATAGAGGTTAGGATTTACAACACATATTTTGAAGGGACACAATTCAGCCCAGAACAGTGGGTATGCAGTTGCCAAGGCCAGGAACCCAGGAGTCCTTCCTAACAGCTCCCTCTCTTCCTGTGACAGTAGCTTCCTTGACCCTAGCCCTCCCAACCCCAGATAGAGGGTTCTGAAACTCAGATCTTGTGATGCCCCATACCTACTTTAAACTCTCAGGGGCTCCACAACCCCTGCTGGGTCAAACCTGCTTTAGGACTGAGCAAGGCCTCCATCACCTTGTCCTCTCCACCTTCCCAGTCTCGTCTGTTGCCACTCCGGCCTTCATCATTCCGTGGTCACACCAAATACTGTGTCAGCCTCCGTGCCTTTGCTGCCTTTCCCTGCTATGTCTGTGTTCCCCGGATTTCCTCTGCCTGGCACACCACTCCCCCTCTTCTGCATTGGCTACTTTTCCTTCTGCAGCCCAGACAGTCTCTCCCCTGGAGCCTTTCTGGGCCAGCCTTCCTGTGCCCTCCAGAGCCTCCTCTGTTCCCACAGCACCTGGCTGCCCTTCCTCAAAGTGTTCATGACATTGCAACAAAGTTCCTCTGTTTGCCTCTCTGCCCCCTTGCCGGGCTGTAGGCATCTGAAGGCAGGAGAGTGTCTGGGAGCCCTCCTCTCAGTGCCCAGCATGGGTTCTAGAACACAGCTTGCATAGAGCGAGGCGAACAGTAAGTCCTTGTGAAAATGAGCTGGACCTGGCCCTTCTCTCCCATCCGCTCACACTTGCTTCTCTCCCACCCTGCCCCAGGTGTGCTGTTTGCCCAGAAACCTGTGGTCCACCTCATCGCAGGATCTGCTCCCCAGAGCGTCGGCAGCAGCGCCAGCAGCAGCAGCAGCAGTTCTCACTGCTCACCAAGTCCTACCTCATCCCGGGGCACCCCCAGTGCAGAGCCCTCCACCAGCTGGTCCCTCTGATGGGCAGAGCCAGCTTCCTACTCCCGCTGTCCTGTCGAGAGTGAAGGACTTTGATGCACAGGATTTACCTCATCTCACGGAGCCCGCGTTGAACACCGTTTGGCCAGACGTTGAGGATTTGTCCAGGCTCCATTCAGGTCCTGCTGTACCCTGGGGGCAGGGAGAGGCCGGAGGGGCAGGACAAGACAGGCGTTGTCCAATCAGGGATTGTCCTGGAGAACTGGGCAGGGGTCTGTGGATGGCCAGCTTCCTCCAGGGCTCTCAGGTCACCTCCCATCCCAGGGCACAGTGTATTGACAATCCGTAAGCCAACACAGGGCTAGAGGCCCTCTATGACCCTTCCCCTTAATTTATTTCCCTTCCCTGCCTTCTGCCGTGACCCCAGGGTCACTGACCTCTCCCTTGCTCAGTCCCCTACTTTTTAACTCTCATGTGGGGCTGCTAGGAGCCAAGAGCCTGCCTCCATGGTCCTTCTCTGCTGAGCATGGGAGGGGGCCCTCCCAGCCCACCTTGCCTACTGGGCTTGGCTCCTGAGTGGTTCCCTCAAATCCAAGTCTTGAATCAGTCCCTAGGGTCCTATATCTCCCTTTTAACGGTCCCAAGGAAGGGCACATGAGGGCAGTTTTCAGGTCCTAGTCCACTGCGGAGGGGAAGGCAGAGCTCGGGGCTGCCCGGGCCCTGGCACCCACCTTACACTGACCCTTCTCTGAACCTCCCCAACCTCCTGCTCCCCCTTCCCCTTGTTGGCCAGCTTTCCCAAGAGCAGCCCGCTTGTCCCTTGGGCCACCCTTCTCCTCCTGGGGCCATCTCAACCCCCACCTCCCCCAAACCTGCTGATGTCAGGTTCATTGAAATACCTCAGATTTGTAATTGTTGATGTTTGGATCTTCAGGAAGTATTTGCATCTCTGAAATCTTTTTTATATGTGTTTTACTGACTTTGTTTTTTTTATTTTTTTAATTTTTTATTATTGTTCTTGTTGTAGCACCAAAGAATTGAAAGCAGAGCACCCCCAAAGCCAAACAAATGCTTTGGCCTTCCCTAAGAGCCCAGAGAGGAGGTGACTCAGGGATCATGGTGGTGGGGAAGGAGGTGGGATAGAGGTCCCACTCTCACGCCATTTGTGAAGACAGTCCTTAATTCGTTTCCTGCCCAAGCAGGGCTTATCTTGGACCCTTGCCCCAGCTCACCTGTGTCGGGGTGGGATGTCTCCCCTTACTCAACATTGCCACCTCAGGACATGGACAGGCCATGGAAGCCGAGGCCCTTGGTGGCCTTGCCAGAGGTCAGGCTGCCCAGGGAATAAGGAGATGCCGAGAGCTCAGTCTCTCCTCCTGGACCCTGCGGTGCGGCAGGTTGCTCTTTTGTTATGGAGAAAAGGCCGTTTCCTGCACAAGGCTCACCTCTCAATCATCTAGGCCCTGATTTGTTCAGTAGAGCACCATCCACTGTGACGTCATAGGGCTGTGGTGGTAGACCACACCAGCTCAAGCCCATGGCAGAACTCATATTTAAACCTGTTTTGGGAAAGGAAAGGAAAATCAAAAGCTTGAGCACAAAACAGATACCTCAGCCTGTTAAGCAGTGCCTCTGCTGGACTGCATATTCTCTCCCATCCCCAAACCTTCACACAAACACACACCCTCACAGCCCCGCGCACTGAGACGGACCCTCTGCTGGCGTCGGAAGGGTGTGGGTGAGGAAGGGCACCTGGGATTTGGCGCCAGGGGGAGCACCCACTTGGTTGGCCCTGGCCCACTTGAAGGTGTCTCAGACCTTTGGCCAGTGCGTCTTTCTCAGGGGTTTGGTCACGACGGATGCACTCTTCCCATCCAGAGGACACAGGGACAGTGTACCATCTCTCTGGTCATTGGGTCCTTCCCGTCCCCCAGGCAGCTTGCCTGGCGTCACCCTCTGAGCAAACCCTCGCTGCCCTCAAGGACAACAGCAGAGTCTCAGAAGGCCTGAGAATGGGGGTACCAGTAGGTGCCCCAGGAGTGGGCCCCTGATCCAGGAGGTGCTTTCCCTGAGGTGCAGTCCTGAAGACCACATGGTAGGCAGGCAGCCTGGGCAGCTCTGTCTCTCCCTGTCCCCATCGTATATGTATTCTCACCAGGAAAATGTGATAGCACATGGGTAGCCTAGGCAGTGGATAAATACCTCAGATATCTTCTTACAGCAAGTGTCTGTATATGTTGTGGTTATTTTCTATCCTACATGTTCTCAAATGTTTATATTTCAATAAACCTCTACCTCTTCACACAAGCAGGTCTCCCTTGGTTGCACTGCAGGAGTCTTCCATTGGGCAGTAACGGGAGAGGTGGAGCCTTCTGAATAAAAAGGGACTGGGTGAACAGCTCCTCTGATACCCAGATTTTCCTGAACCTTTCTCCCCTTCACTGCTTACCCATTCTTTGCCCAGAGCACTCACTCCGATGCTGGGTGTATCTTCTGTATTAGCAGGGGACTCAGACATTGCCTGGGTACCAGAACTAACTCCAGTGGTGTGCATCACTGTCCTGGCAGGCACAGGGCCAGGAGATCCCTTCTTCCATTTAGCAAGCCCTTTTTGAGCTCCTGCCATGTCAGATGCTAAGAATAAGCCGTATTCCCTGCACTTAATGAAGCTCACAGCCCTGTCTAGGAGATAGACACCATTATCTAGACAAAACCAGTTATTTCAAATGCAGCATGCTGGGACTCTGAAGAGTAGGCTACTTGGGCAGACATAAGCTGCAGCAGCTCTCTCCAGAATCTCTGGAAGGCTTCCCAGAGGTGGTAACATTGAAGCTGGAAGAATTAGTTTGCCAAATGGGCAAGTAAAGGAAGAGTAGTCCTGGCAGAGGGACTGATGGATATGGAAAGACAGCATCAAAGGGCCTGGTTCCAGGGAACCGTGGCCAGTGCCCAGGGTCAGTGGGGTGGGGAGGATTGGGGCAAAGTCAGAGGGGATGCTAGGCTCTGGGATTTGAGCATCATCCTCTGAGCATCAGGACACTGCCAGTATGTTTTAACCTGGGCATTGGCTTAAAAGGGGCTTTTCTAGAAAGCGTCTGTGACAAGCCGGGAGATATGCTGAGCATGGAGCCCCTGGGGACACTGCCACTGGAACTCAGTCCTAGACCCAGAGTTTGCAGCCTGTTTCTCTGCCATAGCGCACACTCCCATGGATACAACCTGGGTTTTGGCAGAACCAAAAGGAACGTTGAGAGAGGTAAAGCATTAGGTCAATCTGTAATTGCCTTCCATTAACAGTGTCTACCCAGGAGTGAGGTAAGCTTGATTTCAGTCAGATGGGCTGGCATTTCTGTGCAATCCACTGAGGCAGGCTAGTGGGACACCTTTCTCTACCTTATGGAAGTACTAGAGAATGAGGGTGATGTTGGGACAGTTTTGAGCCTCTCTCACTTATTTTTTAAATCTTTTGAGAGGAATAACTAACCCTTCAGTACTTTAATTACTAGTAACCAATGGTTGGTATCACACCTCACAACTTCCTGTGACACGCCAGGGGCTTACATGGAGGTTAAGAGTCCGGGCGTTGTCTGGGAGGGATCTGAGAGGATGAAGAGGATCCAGGGTCCTGAGACGTCCAAGATGGAAACAGTGCTGAGTGACTTGGGGGGCGAAGGAGGGGAGGGATGGATGGGGGCCACTGCTAAGGGAGAAGTGGCAGCTGAGTAAGACTGCTGATCCGAGATGAAGACCCCAGGAGGAGCAAGGCACTAGCCCACTCCAATTCCATCCCATTTCAAATTAACAGAAGAAAATACAGGAGATGGGAACATTCTTACATGCTGCTGGGGGCGGGGGGCGGGGCGGGTGATGTAAATCGATCCAACCAGTTTGGAAAACACTTTGGGATTAGTCAGTAAAGTTAAGCGTGCATGTGCCCTGTTGTGTGCCATTGCGTCCATTCCAACTCGTAGTGACCTTATAGGACAGAGTAGAACTCCCCCATAGGGTTTCCTAGGCTGAAATCTTTATGGGAGTAGTAGATCGACAGGTCTTTTCTCCCACAGAGCGGCTGGTGGGTTCAAACCGTGGGCCTTTTGGTTAACAGCCAAGTGCTTAACTATTGTGCTACCAGGGCTCTTTATGCATGAGCCTTAACTAACAAAAGCAATCAACCCGTTGCCATCGAGTTGATTCCAACTTACAGAGACCCTATAGGACAGAGTAGATCTGCCCCGTAGGACTTCCAGGGAGCGGCTGATGGATTCAAACTGCCGGCCTTTTGGTTAGCAGCCAAGCTCTTAACCACTAGGGTCCAGCAATTCCGTTCCTAGGCATTGCGCCAGGGATAAGAAGGTTCACGGCAGCACTGGTGGTCATAACTTGACTATGAAACAACCAATTACAGAACACTGATGTGTACCAGGTACTGTTCTAAGTTCTTTACTTGAATTAGCTCACTTAACCATCTACACGTTAATGACATAGCTCTATTCTCTCCATTTTGCAAATGCGGGAACTGAGGCACAAGGGACAGGTAACTAGCCTGAGGTCCCACAGCAGAAGAGCTGGGATTCTAATTCAGTGGCTGCAGAGCCCGGAGTCTGTGTTCCCAACTACAAGTGCTATGAACTCCATATACATGGACTCATTTAATATTCCACTCACAGCCCTCCAAAAAACAAAAAACCCATTGTCGTCGAGTCAATTCTGACTCATAGCGAGCCTACAGGACAGTGTAGGGTTTCCAAGGAGCACCTGGTGGATTTGAAATGCCGACCTTTTGGTTAGCAGCCGTAGCACTTAACCACTATGCCCTCACAGTCCTAGGAGGTAATTATTTTGTTCACTTTACAGATGAAGTAACTGAAGAACAGAAAGGTTGGGAGACTTGCTCAAGGTCACCTATCTAGTGAATGACAAGGCTGGGATTGGACTAGAAAGCTGCTGCCCTGAACCTGCTTTCAGTGAGGGGAAGGGGCGGCCCAACACGGTGATCAGAGGGAGGCAGAGGAGCGACAGGGTGGTTCTCCCCCATCTGCTCTACCACCCTGAACCCAGTCACCAGGCTGCCTTTAGCTGCTCCAAACATCGCTGACAGTGAAGGAAAGCTTCCCTGGGGCATGCAGCAGACCTCCCCTCCCACGTTATTGGCCAGGACTGGGTCATGCGCCCTCCCCTAAACCAATGGGAATGGGGATCGGGACGACTGTGAATGACCTTGGACTAATAGTGATGGGCGGAAGGGAAGAGAGGACCCCAAACCTGATGGCACCTTGCCCTCAGGGAAAGAGGCCAGCGGGTCTCTGGAACAGAAAGAACGTGGAAGTGGTGGCAGAGGGGCTGTGGAGGTCTGAAATCACCACCGAAGGGCAGGGGAACAAGACTGCCCAGGGGCAGGTTGCAGGAACTGGAACAGTTGGGGGTCCAGCAGAACTTGGAGACTGTGAGGTGTAAACTCCCATGGGCAGACTGGATACGGGGCCAGACACGAAGGCCGGGGGGCACTGGAGAGGGCGGCTCTGACTAGCTGCTTGAGTTCCCCTCTTTGGGCTGCGATGGGCTGTCTGAGTGCCAGGAAGACAAACAGGAGCTTTGGGGGAAGCAACTGCAGGGTTCCCAACAGTGACACCTGATTGAGGATGGATGGCCTTGCCTCAAGGGAGGGGCAACCAGGAGGGCCAGGAGTCTGGTCTGGAGCAGCATTGGGAATGTTTCTCCCTTTGTTAGCAAGTAACAAGAACCACTCAGACCACTGTAAGCTGAAGTAAAAATGAGAGGGGTTTATTCTGGAACATC
Source organism: Loxodonta africana (assembly GCF_030014295.1). Taxonomy (NCBI): domain Eukaryota; kingdom Metazoa; phylum Chordata; class Mammalia; order Proboscidea; family Elephantidae; genus Loxodonta; species Loxodonta africana. The sequence goes on along the minus strand of NC_087354.1, from coordinate 41,383,976 downwards.
TGAGTGTCTGGAGGAGCCCAAGGACAGCTGGGCCCCTGTACTGGCCTCAGGAACCCAGAAAGCTCTGCCCATGGAAGCAATTCCTCTCCTTCTGAAGACCTGCTTACGCTGCTGCCCAGACCACAGGGCAAGGTAAGATGGCCACCCCAAAGGTCAAGTTTATGTCTACGCCATGCAAGATCCCTGGGTTGAACTGAAGTCTCCCATCCCAATTCCACTTTGAGAATTGTCAGACTCCCTCTCACTGAAATCCAGCTTTTTCCACGCGGTGAAAAACAGGCCAGTGGACATTTCCCCGGTCTTGTGTGTCCAGTCTTCAGCCCTGGCTAACACTGCACTCTTGTCCCAAATCCAGTGGTCCCAGGAAGGGGCCCGCTGGCCATTTGGCTCAGGTACCTAGCCCTGGTTCAATCAACTGAGGGTGGGGGTGAAGCCTTGTAAGAAGTTGGCAGCCCCCACAGCAGCCTGTGGATGGCAGGGGAGGGCAGAGGACATCTTGCAGAAGGCCATGGTGGGCACCCGGAATGGTGAACCAACCCTGAGAATCTCGTTCCCTCCACGGCACAACAGCGCCTCTACGAAACTGCCTCAATCAAAGCAGAAGGTGGGCTGTTTAGTGACGGAGTTGAGCAGGGTTCTGGGAGCGCATGGCCTGGTGGACACAGCTCTGTAGAGGGAGGAAGCACACAGCAGGGAGAGGATGGAAGATCAGAAAAAGAAATTCAAAGCATAACAATTGGTCTCTATTCACCTGGAGCAACAGAAGAAGCAGGAGAGTCAGGAGTAGGAGGAGGAAATGGAATGTGAGGCTAATTGCTTCCATGAATAACGGCCCTGTTTGCCATGAGACCAGAAGAACTGGATGGTGCCTAGCTACCATTACTGAACGTTGTCATCCAAAAGACTATAGAATTCTGATCAAAAGGGAGAAAATGCAGAACAGAATTTAAAATTCTCATGGAATCCAAACCTTAGGTGGCAACGAGTTTATGTTAATGGGGGAAGAACATCTTAGAAAAGGAGGTTGGTTGCACAACTTGAAGAATGTAATTAGTGTAACTGAATTATACATGTAGAAACTTGAATTGGTGTGTGTTTTTGCTGTGTATATTCTCAACAACAATAAATCATTTAACAAAAAAGGCAAACCAGAACAAAACGTGAGTAAACTCTTCTTTAGCTATTGAAAATTTTACATTATTCCCTTTTTTTCTTGTGCTTTTACTTCCATTTTCATTCCACTTACTCTGCAGAATTTTATATGTGAAAGTCTTTTATAGATCATCCTGTAATACTTCTCTGTGGTAAAATGTGACATGTACAATATTTAAATTAAAAAAAAAAAATCTTGTGAAGAAAAAAATTCTCACAGAATTCAGACTTTCTGGAGCCACGGAGGCTGGATGAACCCCTGAAACTACTGCCCTGAGATAATCTTTAAACCTTAAGCCAAAAACATCTCCTGAAGTCTTCTCAAAACCAAATAATAGTTTAGCTTAACTAATAAGGAATGTTTACCTTGAGCACTGAGCTCTTTTAAGAACTACCAATATGGGATGAAATTGACAAGAGTAATTCGAAAGATTAGACAGGAACCTTAGGGAGCAGTGAGTTTATGTTAATGGCGGAGGAACAACCCAGAAAAGAAGGGTGAGAATGGTTGCACAATTCAAAGAATGTAATCAGTGTTACTGAATTGTATTTAAAATTTTATTTTAAAAGATCGTATGGAAGAATCCTAATCAAAAGGGATAAAACTGCAGAGCAGAATTTCAGATTCTCATGGAATCCAGGTTTTCTGGAGCCATTAAGGCTGGATAAACTCCCAAAACTATTGCCCTGAGATAATCTTTAAACCCTAAGCCAAAAATATCCCCTGAAGTCTTCTTTAAACCAAACAATAGATTAGCTAATTAGTAAAGAATGTTTGCCTTGAGCATTGTACTCTTTTAAAGAACTATCTATGTGGAATCAAACTGACAACAGCAACTCAAAAGATTAGTTTGGAAGCTGAGGGGGCAGTGAGTTTATGTTAATGGTGGAAGAACAATTCCGGAAGGGAGGGTGAGAGTGGTTACGCAACTGGAAGAATGTAATCAGTGTCACCGAATTGTAAATGTTAAAATTGTTGAAGTGGTATATTTCTGTGTATATTTTCAACAACAATAACCAAAACACCATCAGAAAAAGAATGGCCAGATGACCTGGAGGGGGATGCCACCCTAAGTTGGCCTGTGGCTACAGAGGATGGTCAGGTTCAGAATAAAACCAGCTGCCCATTGAGTCAATTCCAACTAATGGCAACCCCGTGTGTGTCCGAGTAGAACTGTGTTCCACAGGTTTTTAATGTCTGTGACCTTTCAGAAGCAGATCAGCAGGTCCTTCTTCCAAAGCGACTCTGGGTGGATTCGAACCGCCAGCCTTTCAGTTAGTAGCAAAGCACTTAACGTTTGCACCACCCATAAGCTCAAGCTTAGGATAGTGTGAAATGAGATACCGCCTTTTGGGGCCAGGTTGAGGGACCAAGGCCTTGGCTGCTGTTTGCTGTGTGACTTAGGCAAGTTACTTCCCTGCTCTGGGCAGTTGCCCTGTCTGTGAAACAAGGACTATAGTGTGATTTGAGGCACAAGTAAATGAGAACTCACTTGGAAAAGCCTAAAGCCCAGTGCCCAAGGCCTTCACCAGTAAGACAGAGGGTGCCTGGTAGGTGTTCTGCTGACAATAGCCCACTCAAGCTCTGCAAGGACCCTAGCACCCCTACTAGCCACTCCCCACCCAGCTCTGTTCCTAGCAGCAAGGTCCTCAGGGAAGGGCCACGTGACCTCATCCACCAAGAATCAGGAAACTTGTCAGCAGTATTGTGCCAAGAGGGGCATTTCAGGCCCCATGGCAGTCAGGGGACAAGGAGAGGTTTCTGCCAGGGAGGCTTCTGACTGTAGCTGCCTATGACAGGTCCTGTGCCCCAGATCTAACAGAGACCCTGGCCTTGGGGGGCTGAAAGCATAGCCACAAGGGCCTCCCCTCTCCCAAGGAGTCTTTGCCCAATCCAGCCCCTCTGTGCCAGGACCACCCAGCTCAGGGGGTGGGCAAGGGGCTGACCTCAGTCTCTTGTGCTACAGCGTGAGGCTGTTCCCTGGTGACCCTGGGCCACAGGCTCCCCACTGCCTTCCCTCCCCAGCCTGGGCACTGCCCCTGGCTTCTGGCTTTTCTCAGATGCTCCTGTCCTCTGTGACTCCAAGGCTGTGGCTGCAATCTGGGGGCAGATGAGGCAGAGGCTGACACCACAGAGGGGCCAGAGTGGCAGGCCTAGGTTCCCAGGCATGGAGTAGCTCCAGTTCTGCCCGGGGAAGGAGGCCAGCTCAAGAATCCATTTAGAAACCAGCCAAGGCTAGAAGGACCCTTTGAGCCTTCTGTTTCTACCCCTCCCACCTGCAGATGGGAAGACCAAGAGAAGGAATGAAGCTGGGTCCCACAGGAAGGCAGAGGCCACCCCTCCTGCCCCTTTGGAGAACCCCCAGACACTACCTTTAGAGGCTCCTGTCCTCTCAGTGCTGGATTCCGTGAGGCTCGGAACTGCACCAGCTCCTGCTCCCTGGGGACACAGTGCTCAGCCTGACGGTCAGAACTCTGGTAGTCTCCCAGGCCCCCCTAGCGGCTCTGACCCCCTTCCCTAGGGTCCCCGAAGAGCAGCTGAGGCAAAGGATGGGAGCCCCCACCCCATCCAACTCTCCAAGCAGCATCTCAAAGATGAAGACCTGGTTCAGAATGTACAGAAGTAATGACTCAGCCCAACTGGACCCACATATGCGTGAGGCTGAGGGGACAGGGAAACTAGCCCTGTGCCAGGTGCATTACCTCCTGTGATCCTTACCCTCACACTAACCCCAGGAGGTAGGTGCTATTATTGTGTCCATTTTACACATGAGAAAACTGAGGCTTAGAGAAGTAAAGGCTTGTTCACTGAGCTGGTCAGTGGTGGAGCTGACATAAGCCCAGGACTTCTCAGCTCTGAAGGCCACTCTCTTCTCACTCATCACCCTAGGCCCGGAACCCAGAGCCTAGATGTCCTGATTCCCTGTGCCCTGCTACCCCAGTTCCTTGTCCCCCTCTCCCCACTTAAGAGAGGAAAAGACAGATCAGGAGATACATCCAGCTCAGGCCTGGCAGTGTCCCCACCCCCATTCTCCACCCCACCAAAGGAATGAGAAAGCTCTCTCACCAGTGTTTCCCAAAATGCCCCCTCCCGCTGGCCCCAGAGCCTCAGGAGAAGGGTTAGAGCCTTGGGGCCTGGTGAGCATCTCTGTGAAGGAAAGTGGGCTTTCTGCTTCTCCCAGAGCCCCTCAGGCCCAGGTGCCCCCTCGCCCTGTGGTCCTCACTTTTCCATGAGCTCCTGCTCCAGAGACCTCAGCTGCTGCTCCAGCCTACGCTTCTCAGCACAGCTCATGGCCACCTGGGAGTGGGAGGGGAGGATGGGACAGTGAACATATTCCGGGGCCTGAGCCCTCCCCAGGGGGCATCGAGGGGCCAAATCTCGGGAAGGGAAGATTGAATGCCATGTGGGATTGTGCATGAGGGAGACTGACAGAGGCACAGGCTGGGGTGGGGGGTACATAGCACCTGGCTCTGGGCAGCCTCCAGGGCCCGCTGCTGAGCCTCCAGCTCCAAGTTCTGAGCTTTCAGCAGGTCCCAGAGCTTCTGGAGCTCAGACCGCATCTGGACCAGCTCCGAGCCCACCTCCTGCAGGGAAGTCTGGGGTGGGAGGGGGGTAGCTCCTATCTCGCTCTGGTCCTTCCCCAAGGACATCCCTACCCAGGTCTCAGAGCTCCATTCCCACAGGGGCCTTCCTGGAACTATGTCTTATCCCAAAGAAGGGGTTGTAATGGGGAACGCTGGGCTCTGGGAGAGGCTGATAGAATAGCACTGGGCATGGGGAGGTTGGGCAAGGCCTCATCCCTTCTCTCCAAATTGTACAGGTGACTAAACACCCAGGACACTTTCTCCGAATCCTCCATTCCTCCCCTACCTCTTTCCTTTTCCCCGACTCCAAAAATACTGAAGGGTGGCATTCCCTCAATGCTCCCTGGGTGTCTGGTACTGCCCAGCCTGAGGGCTCCCCAAGGGCAGACTCAGGGCCCTGCATCTCCCTCTACCTCGACCAGGATGGTCTCCTCCTCCCCTCTGCCTCCCTGCACAGGGTCCCTGGTGTCCAACACACTTGTTTGGAGGTGATGGTGGGGCCACCCTGCCAAGGGGGGAATGCCTGACCCCCCTAGGGCCACCACAGAGACTGGGCAAGTGCAGGGCAGCCTGACCCTCAGCTCTTGGCACTCAGTGGAGAGGACCCTCCTGACTCACTGGTTCAAGCACTGGGCTGGTCTGAACCCCACCCCACCCCCTGCCTCCCAGGCTTAGGCCCATCTTCCCTTCTCAGGTGGCCTCAGGCTCAGCTCCTCCAGCCCTGCAAACAAGGGCCCAGCGTGGTCTTGGAGTGCCTGATCCACACAGCAAAGGGTGACCAGAGCCATGTCCTCTGCCAAGAAGGTCCCATCTCCAGCCAGTTTCCAGCTGATCTCAGGGAGGGCCACAGGGCTGGCCCTGCCCAGCTCTCACCTGTGGCAGGGGCTGCAGCAGCTCCGCCCCCACCTGCTCCTGAGCTCTTCTCTGTTTCTGACCGTACCCACCCTGGATGCTCTGGCTGCTCTGCAGGCCTCAGCTCTGGCAGCTCCTGGGGTCTGGGAGGTAGAGAAGCCACTGGACCCTGACCCCACCCCACCCCATTTTGAGGGTCACTCAGCTGGGACACTGGCTGGCTTCTCTAGAATTCTCTACAAACCCAGAGCTCGTGAGCCTGTGGCCCAGGGACAGTGACCCGGTGGATAAATTGAATAGGGTCATAGGATCCCTGATTGTCAGAACTCGTCAGAGTCCATCCAACACCACTCCTACGTGCAGATGGGAACCTGAGTCCCAGAGACAGAAGGATCTTGACCAAGATGGCTCTGCCAGTGGTGCAGAGTTGGGACCAGAATCTGTGCTCTTGGAAACACTGTGTCCTGACGGGCCCAGGGAGGAGTTCACAGCAGCCACATCACAGGCTGTGGGGCTGCAGGCTGTGGGGCTGCAGGCCGAGGGCACTGGTGCTTGGCCAGTGCCCACTCAGGGGGAATGCCAGTCCATTGCCCAGAGAAAAGCCAAGCTGGGTCACACGTCCACAGGGGCTGCATAGGTTGGGGTGGGGATGGAGCCCACCTTCCCCTCGTAGACTCTGGGAGCTGGCCTGGGGTCTCTGCTAGGACCTGTGCCTGTGGGGAGAGGCCACGTGGCTGTGGCTCAGGCACCTGGTCTGCTCCAGGGGCTGCCACCCTCCCTTCTGGGGCTAGGCTGGATGGTCACACTGGCCTGGGGCACCCAACCCTCAACCCTAGCAGCTGGTGCTACAGGTTCCAGTACCAGCTGCACTCAAAGGCCAGCCCCTGGCAGCAGGCATCCAGCTCACCCTGGACTGTAAGGTCTTCATCTGTTTGTGGACACACCCCTGGGCCTGGGCCTGGGCCTGGGCCTGGGCCCCAGAGACTGCAGGCACCAGGGCAGGGAGTTGGGGGCCCATTATACTGACAGGGAACCTGAGACCCCATGAGGAAAAGGGGCTAGAGACTGGCAGAGGCCCAGCCTCCAGTACTTTTGCACTAGGTCCCTGGTTTCAGGTCTGGGAAGGGCTCTAAGGTCAGCAAGAAGGGCTCCTGAGGGACCCTGACCCTAAGTGGGCCCTACCCGACCCAGGCAGCCCCCAACTCCTCCCTACCTTCCTCCTCTGGATCTCAGCGGCCACTGGGTCATTTTCCTTCTCCCGAGCCTGCACCCTGCTCCCACTCCTGGCCAGGGAGGGGCAGTGAGGGGGTGGATTACATCCCCATCTGAGGGGACGCCCACCCCATCCTCTCATGCCTGCAGATGCCCCACCCGCACACAGGCTTTTGGCTCTGGGCAGGTTCCGGCCTGCATAAAAGAGCCTGGTCTTCAGCCTGGGCGCAGGCCTGCCCTCCCTTTCCTGGATGTGGACAAGGCGCTGGGGGCTCACTGAGTGGCACTTGCCCCACTCACGGCAGTTCCTCCTGTGGACACTCCAGCCTCTCCGCAGCTGTGTCAAGGTCCTGGGGTCAAACGAGGAGAAACCCAAGATAGGGAGCAGCCAGGTCCCCTGAGATTCCAAGTCACACCAAAACTATCCAACAGGGAAGGTGGCAGGAAGCAAGTGAAGGGATCAGACCCCACATGGCACCTCTCTGGCTCCAAAAGGACTCTGATTTTAAAGGGAACTTTCCCCTCCAAGCAGCCACACTACAGCAGCACGAGGGGGGTCATAACAGCAGCTAACGTTTCGTGAATGCGGACCAAGTGTCTACTGTTGCTGTTAGGTGCCGTCAAGTCAGTTCCTGCTCAAAGCGATCCTACAGGACAGAGTAGAACTGCCCCATAAGGTATCCAAGGAGCAGCTGGAGGATTTAAACTGCCGACCTTTTGGTTAGCAGCCAAGATGTTAACTACTACACCACCAGGGCTCTGTTCTTTGGTGCGTTTAATCCTCAGGGCCACCCAATGCAGGGCAGGGAACTGTTATTGTTCTCCTTTCTACAGATGAGGCCTAGAGTCACACAGCTAGTATGTTGTGGAGCTGGGATCTAAACACAGTATTCAGGGTTCTGAGCCCACAGTCTTAACCACTAATGTGTGGACAGTGAAGGAGCCTTAGTAGCACAGTAGTTAAGCACTCAGCTGCTAACTGAAAGGTCAGCAGTTTGAACCCACCAGCCGCTCTGCAGGAGAAATATATGGCAGTTTGCTTCCACAAAGAGTACAGCCGTGGAAACCCTATAGGGCAGTTCTGTTCTGCCCTTTAGCATTACTGTGACTCAGAATTGACTAGATGGCAATGGGTTTCTGGGTTTAGAAGACCACTAAATCCTGGGATTGAAAAGGAAGACAGACAGATTGAGGTAGAGAGGGTAGGGGTGGAAGGAGCTGGCAGTCAGGGATGGCAGTGGAGCTGCAGAGCTCTGGAGACACAGGCTCTCTCACCCCTTGGCCAGCCAGATGTGGATGCAGTGTGGGCTTCGTTGGAACTCTATCCAGCTGCTGTCCCATCTCCCTGAGAGCCTCCGCCCTGCTGAAAGAGCGCTGCTGTGAGTGTGGCCCATCGCCACTCCCCACAGGACTCCTGCTCATGACCCAGGGCCTGCACTCTCCACCACCCTCACTGGGCAGGTCCAGGGCCTGGGGCACCCACCTGCTCACTGAAGCTGAGTCCTGGGCCGACACTGGGGTCTGGGAAAAGAGGATAAATGGCCTGGGTAGGCCCTGAAGGGCAAGGGGCTGGGAAGCCCTAGAGCCAGGGGCCCAAATGCGAGCAGGTTTTCATGTTATATGCATGTTGTCTGTATATGGTTCCCAGGGTGTTGCTTCCTGTTCCAGCCTGAACTAGCCAGTGGGCCCAGCCCTTGGTCACTCTGTGCCCTGCCTTCTCACTGACATTGTCCACTCCAGGTCCTCCAGCTTGACTCACACTCACACCCTTTTAAAGAATATATAGCTGTCCCAGGGCCTGAGACTCTATCCTCTGATCCTTGAGGGTCTGGTCTGAGAAACAGACAAAAACTGAGACTTTATTCCATACAAACGTCATACAGCTACAGATCATCATTGTAAATTTGCTTCCTTGAGGAACTAAGAGTTCCTTTAGAGCACAGCTCTGGATCCCAGTTTGAATATGCTGATTTAGTCCAAGGCTGCCTTTTTATAGATGGGCAGCTGAGGCCCTCAGTCAGCCAAGTACTGCTGCCGAGACCTTCTCGCCCATTCCTTCTAGCCAGACCAACAGATCAGCTCTTGTAGGGAGTCCCATGGCAGAGGAGGGATTCGATCTCAGTCCTGCTAACACTACATTCCTACCCCTTGGTGTCTGTGGGAGTGTGTCTCTGTGTGTGCACACTTGAGTGTGTGTGCCTGTGCCTCTAGGTGTGTGTCTAGATGAGTATCTTAGTGTGCGCATACACATGCCTGGGTGTGTCTTTATGCAAGTGTCTGTGCATGTCTGTGTGTGTGCCCAGGTTTGAGTATCTATATGTGTGTCTGCGTGTGTCTGTTTGCATGGGCACACACACCTTTGTCCAGGAGACCAGGAGGAGGCAGTCACCAAGCTGAAGTTGAGTCTTAGTGGACAGGGCCTGGGACATTTAATTCCTTGATCTGGCCCCTATCCCACATCTCAAGTAACCAACCCTCCACTTGTCAACTGTTTATATACGTTCCCCCTTCCCATCTCTCTCCTCTCTGGGGCTTTCATGTGCTGTTTCCTCTTACTGAAAGGACCTTCGCTTCCTCACTCCTCCAGGTAAACACCTGTTCACCCTTCACTGACGGTGAGTCTTTTCCTGACCACTGCTTCCTCACCTCAGCTTCCATGGTGCCTCTTCCCTCCCCCGGCACATTACATTGTAATTGACTGCTCAGTGACTGTGTGCCCCCCAACCAGAAGATTCAGGGGGACAAGGACTGGGCTGATTCAACTTGGGTTCTCCTGTGCACAGAAGCAGGCCAGGCATAGAGCAGATGCTCAATAAATATGTGCTGCATGAATGAATGAAGGATGGAGCATGACGACGAGGAGGCAGATGAAGAGAGAAGTGTAGAATAAAGCTAGGGGCCCTGCTAAGAAGGGGGAAGAGCCCAGTTGGCTTGCAGTGGGAAAGACAGGGCAGTGGGGTAGACAATGAGGAGGACGGCATTGTGTTTCAGAGAGAAAGGGGGTGGACAGAGAGCACCCACCTGGGGAGGCCAGGCCCCGCTCTGCCTCTGGACTCTCTGCAGCTCCTCCTCTTTAAATTTCAGGGCAACAACCACCTGGTGCCAGCATGCCTTCCAGTACTCAGCCTCATGAAGCTTAGGGTCTGACTTCTCCTCTAGCTCTTTCCCAAGGGGCACTGGTACCTCCTGGACCTGGGGTGTGCTGATAAAAATGGGGGCAGTCAGACACAGCACGGACTCCAGATTGCCCCCACCCACCCTTTTCAAATGATTTTGTTCCAAGTTGCATAGATGTCCTCACTACGTCTTCTTATAGACAGGAAGGGGGTGAGGCAGAGACACGGCCTTCACAGCTCCCTGCACACAGAGCCTCTCTGTCCTGGGCATGTCCACTCCCAAGCATCCTGACATGGGACCAGAAGGGAGGTCATCTTGCCTACTCCAGCCTCTCCTGGCCTACTAGGCAGGGCTCAGCCATGTGTAGGGGAGATAGGATTTCTTGAAGCTAAAAGATTTCCCATATACCTCCCTAAAAGAGCCAAAATATGACAACCAGGAAGGCTGACACCTGGGGAAAGGAGTCTGGCTTCAGCCATGGGAGTTAGGATTTGGGGATCTGGGTCATTCCCCCTCACCCAGTGGGTGAAAGAGCCAGGCTTGCCCCTTGCTGGCAGGGCCATCTCATGTGTGAGAACAGGGCACTCTCCCAGCCTTCCTTGGATGCTCTGAGGAACGGCCCTGAGCAGCCACCTACCAGGCCTCCTGGCCTGGGGCCAACCCCAGGGCTACCAGCAGCACTGAGTTCTCCCCAAGCAGCCGGGCTCGCTCTGCCTCCAGGGCCTGCACACGGCCCTCCAACACTGTCAGCTCTCTCTGTAGCTGCTGCAGCTGCTCCAAGCAGGCCCCTAGTTGCTGGTGGCTCTGGCCCAGCTCTTCTGAGAGTCTCTTGTTCACCTGGGAAGGTCCCAAGTCCCACCCAGAGTTGTGGCTCAGCCTCTACCAGGGTTGTGGGACTCCCCTGGAGGGAACCTGCTCAAGCCCAAGCCTTTACCCATCCCATCCCCTCCTCCATTCTCATCCTCTGGGACTCTACCCCTCTAGAAGGCTCCTCTGACCACTCCAGCCCACAGAAAAAAAAAAAAACAAAAACAGAGGCTTCTCTCAACTCCAGGCTTTGACTCTGGACCAATGATTGAGGGCTGGACCAGTTCCTGGCTGCACACCACCAGAGGGTGCCATTTATGTGGACTGCAATGTGAAGGGTGCTCTCTGGAGTTGTGCTGTGTGGATACCCTGCTCAGATCTGTCCTCCCGGTCATTCTCTTTTCCAAAGTCTCCCTACAGCCTCTCATCCTGTCTTGGAATCTCCCAAGGGCAAGGCCCAGGTTCCTCTGCTTCTCTGCCCCCTGGTACAGGTGGGAACAGCCTGGCTCAGCTGGGACTTGGGGCTTTCTGCAGGTTGAACCTTGACAATGGCCTTGACCCACCTGGGTGAACATCACCAGCCGCTCCTGCAGGAGAGTTATGTCCTGGGGCTGCGCAGGGGCTTTGGCCGCCCCCATCGAGACTCCACCTAGGCCCTGAAGGGCCTGGGCCCTGGCCTCGCTCTGCTCCTGCGCCTGCTGGCCTGGCACCAGCATCTCCTGCAGACAAACTCAGTCCAGGATCCTGGGGTCTCCTCCCAGCCTCCAGACCACTCTGGGGTGTTCTTGACAGACCCTTTGTGCCTCAAGGGGCATGTTGTGGCAGGGGCCAGCAGCCCCTGGGTTCTGGTTCCAACTTGCGCTATGACCCTGAGCAAGCTCTTCCCCACCCTCTGGCCTCAGTTTTCCCATCTGTAACAGGAGGGGGGTGGGCTGGATGATCCCAGGGCCTTTCCAAACATTGGGTGGGACTTGATCCCTCTCTGGGCTGCACAGAAGCCCCCTATGCCACCCACCCCCCTCTCTCAGCTACTGCTCCAAGAATGAAGACCAGGGAATGAAGCATACATAGGGCAGGGCGGAAGGTGTGGCAGGGCCATGTTCAGGGCCTGCCCACACCCACTTGGAGGGGGGCTCTGTGTCATCCCTACCGCAGGAGCTTCCAGGCTGGGCTCTGGGCCAAGGGGCTGCTGGCTCATCTGGTCCAAACGCTGCTGGGCCTTTTCCACTTCCATTTGCAGTAGCAGGATCCTGGGGGCAGAGGGGGCTGTCTGCCCATCCTCTACCACTCCGCCCCTCCCCCATCTCCCAACCCCCTCACTTGTCTTCTATGTCCAAGTGTGGCTTCCTCCAGTCCTCCTGCCCCTGGGTTCCTCGCAGCTGGTGTCTCTCCTGCTCTAGGCGGGCCAGGAAGCATTCTGCCTGCTGGGGGAGGGCTGCAGGCAGCACCAAGCCCCTGGGGAGGGCTGGGCCAGTCCCCCCACCCCACCAGGCAAGGAGTGTCTGCGGCCTCTGATAAAGCAGGCAGAACCTACAGCCTCTGCCTGCTCCACCAGCTGAGATAAGCCCAGTCAGGGGTCCAGCTGACAGCCCAGGGGAGACCTGCACTCCATGGCTCGGAGAGCTACCCAGCTGTTATCACTATAGCTTCCAGATGTGCAGCCCTCTGCCTTCATCTGGGCCTGAGATGCATCACCTCTTGACCCCACCTGCTGATAGCTTCAGAGCTTAGGCCTGCAGGAGGACCAGGGACACTGTCATGTAATGCTAGAGAGGCATGAGAAGACAGTCAACTGGGTCCTGAGGGTCGCCCCAGGCCTGGTAAGGAGCAGTGGTTCCACGAGGGTCGACTGTGGGCTGAGACATCTGAGTCATTAAAAGCTTGGGCTTCTAGGCCGTCAGGGGGCAGTCCAGTCCTTACCTCCACATGGGGCAGGGATGCTGGTAGCCTCCCCAAGAAGCCTCAGCTTGCAGAGCTCTCTCTCCTTCTGGGGATCACCTTTTCCACCAGGGGAGGCTGGGCTTCTAAGGATGCTGTTCTGTCCACCGAGCTAAAACCAGACCCTCCCTACTCTCCCTCCATGGGCCACAAGCCCTCCCTTTGCCTCTAGCAGCATTCCCGGCCCTGCCCTGCATATCCCTCACAGGAAAGCGCTGCCCGTCTCCAGGCAGCGGCGCCAGGCACGGATACAACACTGTTCAACACAGCAACCCCGTTGGCACCTCTACTTCCCTCTCTCTCCTCTGGATGCTCCAGACCCTGACAGACCTTCCTGAGAACGCGGCACTGGTGAACACCAGCCCTGAGCGTTCTGGAGCTTTCAGGCTGGTAAGAGGACCTGGCTAGCCCAAGGGGCCTCCCTGGGGCCTCGGACAACAAGGAAGGTGGGAGGAAGAGGCTGGGAGCCTCACCTTCTGCTTCAGAGTCAGCAGCTCACACAGGGCCCGGCCTCGGTCCAGCTGGCATTCCCGCCTCTGCAGCACCCAGGCCTGCTCTGACAGGGCCTCCAGCGCTGCCCGCAGACGGCCGGCCAGCCCTGCCCGCTGCCACCTGCTCTCCGCAAGCCACACCCGCAGGTCCTTCTCTGACTGCCACCGGTCCCACTCAGGGGCTCTGTCTGGGCACCTGCCAGGGAGAGAGGAGTCAGACTGCCAGCAGGGTACCAGAGGGCTGCTGTGCCTGCCATCCCCAGGCTCACCTGCACCCCTCGGTGGGGCTCCGTGGGCAGTCTTGGTTCAGTGGCCAGAGGTTACAGGAGTGCCGGGGACAGCATGTGGGGCCAGACATGAGATCCATGGGCTCTGCCTCAGTGGGCCCTGAGTACAGAACAGACTGGAGTCTAAAGCTGGAGCAGTCCCTTCCTCCTAGAACACCCACCTTTGAGCCCCCTCCTCAGATGCAGAAACTGAGTCCCTGGGGTGAGCATGCACTCAGCCCCACCCCCTTGGCCCAGGGTTCTCTCTGGTTATTCCAACTTCAGATAAACCCCAGCCTCGGCACCACTAAACAGTTCTCAGTTCTAACTGTTCCCGTGTGCTGTGGGTGCTGACTGCCAGCCAGGCCACCTACTGAATAAACACCACCTCATTTCACACTCACGGGTACCCGGCTGGGGGCTGTGCCGCTGAAGCTCAGAGGGGGCATTCAGTTGCCCCTGGTCACTGCAGGGCAGGGAAGAACGGCCCAGTAAGCAAGGTAGGCACAGGATTACTTCTTCTTGCTTACTCATCTGTAGTGCACAATTTCACCTGTTCCTTACCGTGTTAAAGATGTTCTGAGACCCATATGAAACTGTGCACTACAGATGATAAGTAAACACAATTAAGCCCGTGCCTACCTTGCTTGCTGGTTAATCCGCCCCTGCTGCAGGGAGTCCCTGCAGAATGGGGATTCCCACCCAGCGCTGTCCGGCACTAGAGCGCACACTCACCCACCCTGCTGCCCTGCAGCGCTCCCCTTCCAGGTGTGTGAGTCTGGTGGGCAGTGGTTAGGAAACAGTAGGGGCCAGGGGAACATTTCAGGGCCAGCACAGTTTAGCTAAAGGAGCCCTGGTGGCACAACGGTTAAGTGCTTGGCTGCTAAGAAAAAGGTATGGGGTTTGAACCCACCCAGCAGCTCTGCAGGAGAAAGACCTGGCGATCTGCTCCCGTAAAGATTCCAGCCTATGATTGCTCTGACAGAGATCACAATAGAGGGTCGCGGACAGAGCAGGAGAAAAAAAAGTAGAACAAAATTCAAATTCACAGAAAAAGACCAGGCTTATGAGTCTGACAGAGACTGGAGGAGCCCCTGACACTATGCCCTCCGGATACCCTGGTAACTCAGAATTGAAGCCACTCGTGAAGTCCACCTTTCAGGCAACGATTAGACAGGCCTTTAAAACAAATAATAACACAGGAGAGGAACGTGCTGTTTTAGTTCAATCAAGTATTCGAGACCAAATGGGCAACACCTACTCAAATGCAAAGACAAGAAGGCAGGAAGGGACAGGAAAACTGGAGGAATGGACATGGAGAACCCTGGGTGGAAAGGGAAAGGGAAAGGGGGACAGTGCTGACACATTGCAGGGGTTGCGACCAATATCCCAAAACGGTTTGTGTATAAATTTTTGAGTGAAAAGCTAACTTGCACTGTAAACTTTCACCTAAAATACAATAAAATTAAAAAAAAAGATTACCCACCCACTGCCATCGCAGCCTAGAAAACCCTACGGGGCAGTTCTACTCTGTCACGTGGGGTAGCTATGAGTAGAAGTCAACTCAATGGCACCTAACGACAACAACAACATAGTTTAGCTGTGATGTGGGGGTCAGAAGCCCCCAAACTCCTTGCTCGGATACCTCTCCAGTTGCCATAACTGCAGCTGTAACACAGGGGCCCTGACACCCACTCCCCACCAGCTTGTGGTAACTCATGAGGCAGACAAGGACTACTCGGTGGGTATTATCCCCTCACACTCCTCCTATCCCCACTCTTCTTACCTCCAGGGCCTCAGAGTCCTACCACTGTCTCCTTCCTCCCAAGCCTGAGCGCCAGGTAGCCAGGCCCAGGCTCCGTGATGGCATGGAGGGTGTGTGGCCCAGTCCTGGAAGGCTGTCTCCACCTGAGCAGAAAGAAGAACTAGGCTGAACCTCCCCTCCCCTCGCCCTGATGTGCCCATTCCTCATATACCCAGACCTGCTCCCACCTCAGGATGGCACTGCCATCCACCAGGCCCTCTCGCCTCTAGACACCTTGACTACTCTCCCCTCCCTCCAGGCCCAGGTCCCTGCAGCCCAGGAAATGGGAACCTGACTCTCCTAGGGGCTCCCAGGAAGGTTTTCCAGGGGAGGTAACCCTGGGGCTGAGGCTTGAAGGTGAATTAACTACCCCTAGAGAAGAGAAAAATGGATGTGGCAGACAGAGGAGAGAGCATGAGCAGCAGGACAGGAGAGGGATCAGAACAGCTGGGGCCTGGAGGGGCAGTAAGCTGAGTCTGCGTTGAGGGTGGCCAAGTGAAAAACCAAGAGGGGCAAGGCTGGCCCTAAAGAGGAACTGTGGGGCCAAGTGGCTAGGAGCCGGGCACAGGGCGGAGGCAAGACCTCGGTGCTCTTGAGTCATGCTTTGGACCTCAACAGAAAGGACCTGGTGCGGGCAGGGGCGGGCGACTGGGAAAAGAGCTTGGGTCTTCAGGGCAGGGCTGTGGAGCAAACCTCTGGAGTTGGTCTACCCCCTGAGCTCCCGGGCCAGGGGTTACCAGGGACTTATTGCCAGGCAGCACGGGAGTATGAGAGTGGTGCAAGGGCAGTTCCACATACATCACATCAGGGTAGATCTTTTTCCAAGTGCCTATTTGGTGCCCTGGTGGCACCGTGGTTAAAATGATGGACTGCTAACCGAAAGATCAGTGGTTAGAAACCACCAGCAGCTCCACGGGAGAAAGTTGTGGCAGTCTGCTTCCTTAGAGATTTACAGCCTCGGAAGCCCTATGGGGTGGCTGTGAATCGGAATCCGCTCAGTTGCAGTGGGTTGGTTGGTAGGTTATTTGATACCCTGTTTCACATTCTGCTCAGGTGTGAGTTCTTTTAGGAAGAAAGAGACAAAAGAAAGAAGACTTACTGGTAGAATCTCAAGCCCAATGGCTGCCTGACTCCAGATTTTGGAGAGTTAAGGAGCTGGGAGATGGCTCCTATTTCTCTTCAGAAAAAGAGAAAGCTGCTTCCTCACTGGGAGGTAGGGACTCCTGGTTTCCTGGGGGTAGAGGGCTTGGGGGAAGATGGGCCTAACTTACCCCCTCAGAGCCTGGTGCCCAGAGCAGAGCTGGGGACAGGAGCCTCTCTGAGGGCCTTGGCGCCTCTCAGCTGCCCGCCACAATCCTGGCTCCAAGGAGCCATGGAAACCGCGGGCAACACTAGGTGGTGGGAGGAGGAGCCACCAGAGCCCTCCCACCTCGCATGAGTGGATGAAACCCCTAGGAAGAAACCTGGTTGGTGTGTCCACGGCCTAGACCAACGAAGCATTGAAGCATTTGGAGCCCGGGCATAGGGGTGGGTAGGGGTTGTGGCACCTCAGGTGCCTGCCATTTTTTAAACCCCTGGCCCCCGAGGCAAGATCCTGAGGGGGCGAGATCTGAGGGCGGCAATAGCCAGGTTCTGGGTCACCCATTGCACACTTGAAGTGGCTCTAGAATTTCTATATTGGGGGGAGCATTTGATTGGCAGGAGGACTCGGGCATGGTCTTGAGGGGGCATTAGCGTAGCAAGCACCCAAGTTTTAGGTAGCTTCTGTGTTTATTTTGGGTGGGAGTGGTGGAGGAAACCGAGATTTGGGGGATGTAAGCATCCCTCAAGCCACGTCGTAAGACTCCAGTATAAGGGGGCGCCAGAAGCGAAGTACTAGAGGGGGAATGGTCGCCTCTGACCAGGCAGCCGGGGCTTGGAGACCGCGCCCCCAAGTCAGGGGCGTGGCCAGTTCTCATTGGGGAGGGGGCGGGAACTGGGCGGGGCCGGGGAAGAGAGGCAGGCGGGCGGCCCGCCTCCGCCCTGCCCCGTGAGGTGTTGGAGAAACCCAGGCCGCCCATTGGTGGATGGCAAGAGCTGGCTGTCCAGGGGAGGGGGCGGTGCCTGGGGAGATGCCCAGCCCCGCTCACTCCGGCCGGGAGGGGCTGCGGGTTTCCAGCGCTCGCTTGGCTTGGGGGCAATTAGGGGCCGCTCCCGCTCGTTTAGCTGCGCGACGCCGGGGAGAGCCCGGGGGCGGGGACGCCACTCCCGGATCGGGCGGGGCGTGCGCGCCACAAAATGTGAGGTCTCCCAAAGGGCCCCGGACCTCAGTTTCCTCATTTGGGAAATGAGGCTTCGTTTTAATCCCGCTCTAGACAGATAGGAGGGAGGCATTATGGTGATCCCATGCTCGGGGGCCCTGCATGGCGCGAGGCTTTTGTTTGGCTGGGGCTTACTGAGAAACAATGCTGGCCGCACTAAGACGCTCTAAAGGTACTCAAGGGGGAAGAAGACCCCCTGCCACCTGACCCCGACCCCTCCAAGATGCCCCACCATTGTGGCTCTCGGGTATATTCCCAAAAACTGTTTTGGATAAACACAAAAACACACATTTCATTTGCTTTTTTCACACAACCGTTGTCACCACCGCCTTCGTGAGCCTCTGGGCCCAGGTCTCCGCCGTCTTTAGTTCCCTCTTGGGCCCCGTGGCCCGGTGGACCTCAGTAACCCCCGTTTTCACTGTCGTAACAGGGAAACAACGACCGTCCCCTCCGCGCACAGAAAAGGGGTTGGCGGACACGGGCGAGGCTCCGCCTTTCGGCTCCGAGCACCCCCGCGGGGCATGGAGAGGCTCGGGGACCCGGCACCTGTCAGGTCTGGAGGGTTTACGTGCGTCGAGACACGACAGGGGGCGGGGCGAGCCGCCGCCGCCGCCGGAGCCACCCCTCGGCCCTCCCGGAGCTAGTCTCGACTACTCTGCGGCACCGACCGGAGCGTGGAAGGCCAGTCCCCCAGAGCCTTCGAGTCAGGGGCTAGAGCGTCCCGGCCACCGAGCCGAGCCGACCCGGGGCTGGCGACGCCTGCGTCACCCGGGGGGCGGGGACGCCACGGGCGGAGGCCGGAGCCGGAAGCGGAAGAGGTGCTCGGAGCGGGGAGTGGGGCCTAGCCGCAGCCGGAGCCTGGGAGACGGTGAGTGTGGGCCTCGGCCCGCGACGACGGCTGCGGGAGGTGAGTCGGGCGGGGCGGCCTCGCCGGGTGCGGGTTTCGGGTGTCCCGGTTTGGGCTCGGCCCGCGCCCTTTCTCTTCCTTTACCAACCTCAGGCCGCAGCCCCGACCCCTCACCCCTGACCCGCTGCTTGTCGCCCCGAGGGCGAGCACGGCGGACCTCGAGCTCTCGATCCCGTGGTGTCGGAGTGGGAGCCAGAGCAGCCTCTGAGGCCCCCTCTGTCAGCCCCTGCAGGGACCCAGTTTCGGCCCTGCGCCTGCCCGAGGAATGGGGTCGGGGTCCGACCTGGGATAGCCTGGAGACTCCTTCAGACTCCTTGGCTCGAGCCTTGGTCCGTAGGTCCCTCCTCCCCGCGTGGCCTGGAGTTGGATTCTGGCTCACACCGACCTGCCCCCACCACCTGGGTCCCTCCTCCGCCATTGACGGTGGTTCGGGGGGCACGGGGCTCCTAGATACCCAAGACCTGGGGCGCCCGAAGGGACCCGAGCGAAGGCCGCAGGCGCCTGTGTGTGTTTTGTTGTGATGATGGAGCCGCTCCAGCCCCGGGGGAGGGGCCCGGCCAAGCTGACAGCCCAAATGCCCGGCTGCTCCTCAGCGCGGTAGCCTCTGTGCTTTTAGTTCCGGGTGCGAGTGCCCTGGTGTGGAGCCGGTGTGGGAATTGCCCGAGCCAGGCCCCGGTCGAGGCGGAGTTGGCGGGCTTCCAGCTTCCCTCCTCCGTGCCCTTGAAAAGGAGGAGCGTTTCACCCCGTTGTGGCGGCTTGCGAGGTGGCAAGCTTGAGGTTGCAGTGGCGGGGCAGTGCCAGCCAAAAATAACCGTGGGGCGCTGGGGTGGCAGGGCTCCGGGAGGGCAGTCGCTGACCCGGCTGGCTGCACTTCTTGTCAGCCCAGTTCTCTGGCCAGGAACAGCAAATGAGAAGCCGACTAGGCCTGTGCTCCGAGGAGAAGAGCTGGCATCCTCGGCCTGGTTTCCTTCACATTACCTTTTTTTTTTCCCATTGTGTAGAGCAGAGCCTCCTAAAGCATGATTGTGACCTTAGCTTCCTAAAATAACCTGTTTGCTGGGGTCTCAGTGGATCTGAGGCAATGGATGAGAAATGGGCTCTTGTGCTGTTGGTGGGAGGCTGAGGAGGGGGTCTGGTAGGTCCAGTAGCTCACCTGCCTAAAATGCGGTAAAGGAGAGATGATTTCTCCTATTAGTCTTGCCTTGCGTGTAGTACTTTATAGCTCTCATGCTTGTCATCTCCTTTGCCAAGTTGGCTGGGAGGTAGTGTTATCTCTACTTTCCAGGTATGGTAGCCAAGGCCTAGAGTGACTTGTATAAATTCACGAAGACAGTAAGTGACAGCACTGAGAATTAGGTCAGGGTTTTCTGCCCAGAACTGTCTTCCCCCAGGTTCCCAGGAAGGGACTTATAAAGTGTTCTTAGTGCTCTTAAGGCATTTAACAGAGGTCCAAGTTGTTACCCGGAATGTTTTTCATTTTGTTAATGAAAAGTTGCCTGTAGTACCACTTGTGGGCCCAGGCCTATGCTAGGCAGTTGGTTTAGAGGAGACACATTAAATCCTCACAAACACTTGTAAGAGATTGTTATCCTGTTATTGCAAGAGGAAGCTGAAGGATAGAGCAGTTGAGTAACTCGCCCAAAGGCACATAGCTAGAAGTGGCAGTGCCAGGCTTCAGACTGACATCTGTCTGCCTCTGAAGCCTGGGCTCTTTCCACTAACATGAAGTGTGTGGACATGTGTATCTTCCAGGTCCTGGGAGGGAGGCTTTGGCCTGGTGTGGACTAGACCAAGTCCTCCTGATGCTTTGTCTCCTCAGCAAGGAGGGCCCATGCCAGGCCACTGGAGCTTTCATTCCACAGCTTGGGCACCTGCCCCAGGGTAATGGCAGGAAAACAGTGAAACATTAGTCACCTAATCAACAAAACAGAACAGCAATCCAGGTCTTAGGGATCTGTCAGTGATTTTCTGTATGTTTATCTCCAAGGATTGCTGAGGGCTGGGCCAGTACCACTTCCTGGACTTCCCAGATAGAAAGGGGACATCAGCTACTGGGGAAATGGAGGGCAGTAACTTTGTCAGGATCACCGAGGAGCTCCCAGGAGTTTGGTCAGATTGGCCTCTTTGCCCTGCTTACCCCAGGGGGAGCCATTCCATGCTGCTCTCCTCTTGACAGACCTTTCTGCCTTGATGGTGCAGCCTCAGTGGGTTTGTCCGAAATGTGCTGGTCAGGTGAGCCCAGGACTGACCATGACCAGAGGCTGGCTGTGGCCAAGTGAAGGATTGGCCTAGCCTTCCCATGGAGGCAGCATCAGGGTTTTGGATGTAGGTGGAAATGGGGGCTGGCCTCACATAGCCACTTTTCTCAGCTGGTACTGGTCCAGCCTGGCGATTTCCCGTGGCGGATATAAGTCTTTGCTTAACAGGGAGAGTGGGGTGGGGCCCTTTGGCCTGCCTGCCTGCGCAGGCAGCCAACCCCTCTGCTCTTCCTGAGATGGGAACAGGAGCCAGTACTGGAGCAGGGGAAAGAGAAAAGGGGACAGCAAAGGTGATGTTGGAGAGAGGTGAGGCACTGCCCAGCATGGCACTGCAGGTGGTCTGAAGGGTGCTAAGTGGGCCTCTGGCAAGAAACTTGGGTGCTCGGAGGACCCTGGCATCCCAAGGGATACTGAGACCAGGTGATGACCAGTAAGGGCTGGTCAGACTCTGGGGTAAGCTGGGGAATATTTGTGAGACCCTGTATGCCTCTTTTTCCGAGGGCTTGTCCTCTCATCTGTGGCTCCTCACGTTGACTTGCGATCCTTACTCCCTTGAGTGGGGTCCAGTTCAGGGCCTCAGCCAGGAGACTTTAGGCTGAAGGTGTTTCCCCGCTTGCGCCCATGTTGTTGGCTTCATGCCAACAGCCCTTTGACTCTGGCCTCTGGCTTTACAGCATGGTCACTTCATAGGACCACCCAGTAAGTAGGGGACTAAGCCCAGTAGGCTCCTCCTTCTCCCTGACCTTGGTGACCATACTCACCATTCCCTCCTGCCTTCCTGCCTCAGCACCTGGTCCCAGCTCACCCATTTCCCCAAGTGCTCAGGCCACTAGGCCAGTGATGCTCTGCTGGGGAGGCAGCTATTAGTTCGCTGGCAGAGAGGGTGTTACCCATTGTCTGTTGTTCGGCCAGTATGACCTCAGAGTTCTTCTTCACTTCATAAAACCCTGGGAGGGGCTGCCCCCAAACAGAATAATGGGCCTCCTCTTTAGGCACGTCTGGGCCGCCCCGGCAGCCCTGTGGCTGGAGGTGGCTGGCTGCATGTTGAGTAGGGCACTTTCTCTCGTGGCCTAGATGCATCACTGTAAGCGATACCGCTCCCCTGAGCCAGACCCGTACCTGAGCTACCGATGGAAGAGGAGGAGGTCTTACAGTCGGGAGCACGAAGGGAGACTGCGCTACCTGTCCCGAAGGGAGCCTCCGCCTCGCAGGTCTCGGTCCAGAAGGTGAGAGGGAACTGGGTAGGCAGGAAGGACTCCTGCCCTTGGCTGGGCTAGTGAGATGGTTTTGGGGCTTGGGGCAGTCTCACATCTCCTCGAAATGGCTGCCATCTCTGCCTGCTGCTCCTAGGACCCACCCTGTCCTCTTGGGGGACCTCCCCAAATCTCACCTGCATTCCCTGGCCTTTGTGTTAGCTGCAAGCCTTGCCTCCCCTTCATCCTCTGTCCTTGAGTGCCCCTTCCTCTTCTTCCTTCTCCCAGAACATTCCCCATTTTTCCAGGATGGCAGTGCAGGTCTGTGGCTCCTCCTCTACTAACCTCCTGAGCCTTCCTCGGTGGGGATTGGGGGGACCCCAGCCCTTTCTAGCTGTTGGTCCCTGGTCGTATCTTAGCCTCAGGCCAAGGTTAAAGTCTCCAGAAGGCCACAGGGAGCCTGAGTGTCTGAGCCCTCAGAGGCCCTCCACCTGCTCCCCTTCCCCACTGCTCTGCCTCCTGGGGCACTGGAGGGGTGCCTATCTTTAGCCAAGGTTCTGGAGGACAGGCGGGCTCAGCACCTTCACACCTTCCCTCCCTTGCTCTCTTCCCGCCAGTCTGGGTGTCTGTGAGCTCTTTGAGGGTCTACACAGGCTTCTTGCCTGGTAGCAGGGACCTGGCTGGTGGGAGGAAGGACCCTGCTGACCAGTCTCCCCCGCCCTTCTTGGCAGCCATGACCGCCTGCCCTACCAGAGGAGATACCGGGAGCGCCGAGACAGCGACACGTACCGTTGTGAAGAGCGGAGCCCATCCTTCGGCGAGGACTGCTACGGATCATCACGTTCACACCATCGTCGGCGGTCACGGGAGAGGGAGCCATATCGAACCCGCAAGCACGCCCACCACTGCCACAAACGCCGCACCAGGTCTTGTAGCAGCGCCTCCTCGGTGAGTGGTGGCCAGAGTGTGCTGGCTGGGCCTTCCAGGCCTCATCTCTTTCTAGCCTTCTCTCAGGCTGGTTGGTCGTGGTGAGTACTGCCAGCTGGGCACACACACTGGTGTGCGTGCATGTGTGTGTGTATGTGTTGTCTGGTCCAGGTACAGAGCTGAGCTGGGTGGCCCGGCCCCTCTGCCTTCTTGCCCCCTTGGCAACGGCAACTATAGGGGCCCTGATTCCGGCGCTGGCTGGCCCCCAGCTTTTCTGTGTCTCCAGGCTGCTCCAGACACCAACCGCATGGCACCGGTGGCCAGGGAGCCTTCTTGGGGAGCCTTCTTGGGGATCCAGTAGGGTTGCCGCTATGTGGTCTATATGGTCTGGTCCTTCCCTCCCAGAGGTTGCCCCAGTAGCTGAGAGCTTTGACTGGTGTGGCCGGCACCCACCTTCCAGTCCCATCTCCACACACCCTCCTCCGAGGCTGGAGAGGATTTGCCCGTCAGCCCGGTGCAGATTGGGAGCTTTCCTGCTGACTTCCAGCCAGGCCTTCTGCAGTCTCGCCTCTTCATGTGAGGGGTAGTCCAGGCGAGGGGTGGGAGCTGTCTGTGTGCTGGGGTATGTGAAGAATGGCAGAAAGCCTTCAGCCCCAGGCAGCCCCAAAGGCAGAGCCTGGCCGGTGTTCCTGGTGTGGAGGATCGCGTAGACCCTACACTGCACCCAGGCCCCCAGGAAAGAAAAGCTAGTTGTGTATCTCTGAGGCTATGTGCTGCCTTCTCTTCTCCTCCCACCCCCCTCCCCACCCTCTGCCGGCCATGAGGCCCCTGAGGGGTAGGGGCAGGGTCAGTGGAGGGGTCCAGCTTCTTCTCTGCCCAGTTCTCCCTGTGACTTCTCTGAGCGGCCATGGCAAGTTGAGGGGAGACTGGGTGAGCCCAGCACGGCCTGGTGGCCTCTTGGCACACTGTCACAGGATGGCAGTGCAGGTCAGTGGCTCCACTGCTTCTCTTTTTGGTGCCCTCTGTCGTTGTGAGGCTTGGGATGGGCCTGGCCTGTGGGCGGCACGGTGCCAAGGCCAGGGCAGGAGCTGGCTTGGGGCCTGTGTGGCCGTGGTGGAAGGAGGCCTGCAGGCCGACTGGCCCAGAGGACCGGCCCCTTCCCTGCTCGAGGCTGGTGGCAGGAGGGCTGCTGGCAGGCCGTTTCTGGTAGTGGTGCTCAAGTCTGGCCAAGGATGCCATCTGGGGACAGGTAGCAGTTTGGCTCTGAATGGCAGCTATCGGGCATGTGCAAGGCCGTGTGGACAGGAAGCAGGCAAGGACAGGCTGGGCATTTCGCAGGAAAACCGAGATGGCCCTCTCACCAGTCCGACGGTCAGACCCAGGCAGGGCTGGCTGCCTTCTTGCGCCGTTCTCTCTGCGTCTTCAGCTCTGGCCGAAGCCACCACGAAGCCCCCACGGGAGGGCCTGGGAGGGGGAGACTCGCTGGAGGAGGGCGTCAGGGATGTGGCTCTCTTCATGGCCTGGCCCCTCAGCCGCAGAGGCTGGTCGTCTTTCCGAGCGTTTGCGGCGCCCCTCCTTGTAGATAATGTCCGAGTTTTCTTTACATACCTGTAGCTGTTTTTACTTTTCTGTTTTTGAAGTCAGTTTGTGTCTTGACGTGTCCCTTGCAATATCCCTATCGTTATATATGCTGTGTGCCTTATGAAATGCTGGCATCTGGAAAATCCAACCAACCAACCCACCGGCTCCTCACCGTCTCCACCTCTGCCTTTGACTGACACCTCAATCTGTCAATCGGAACCGCCTACCATGCGATTGGTCGGATGGCGTTTCGGGGGGCGGTGCATGCAGAGAAGCCAACAGAGCAGTAAGCGCAGCAGCCGGAGTGTGGAAGATGACAAGGAGGGCCACCTGGTGTGCCGGATCGGCGATTGGCTCCAAGAGCGATGTACAGCCACCTTTCGTAAAACTTTACCTCTCTACTTTCTACCCCCCTTGTTAGACGAGACCTCTCCTGCCTGGAGGGGCCTCTAGTGCGCGTGGCGCCTTAGCGGGGCCACCAGTAATTGCCTGAATGACACAGACACTAGCAACTTCTGTTTTTAAGAGTGTGGCAGTGAGAGAAGCCTTTTTTGTTTTTGAGAATTTGAATGCTGTGAACTTACAGGAGCTGCCGGCCCTTTGCCTTGCAGACCCTCACGCCCTGTTTCTTCTTTCTCCTAGATGAGATCGTGGGGAACCTGGGCGAAGGTACCTTTGGCAAGGTGGTGGAGTGCTTGGACCATGCCAGGTGAGGGCACCGGGGCAGCCCCAACCAGCTCTGGAGGTGACTGCCTGGGAAGAGCCTGTTTGGGAGGCTTGTGGGTTGTGGTTATCTGAGCCTTTTTCTTTCTGAAGGGTAGCACCAAAGCAGGATCTGACCCGTACATGTTGGTGTTCTGCGGACCCCCCGAGAAATTCTTGGGGGTCTGCAGGCATGCCCAAGAATTGCTGGGCAGTGACTAGTTCTGCCCTGATTTCCCCTTCCCAGGGCTGTGGTGGTGGTTCTCAGGGCAGGGCCATGTGGCCTGGCACCTGCTCCCTGGGATCTCTTGGAAGGTCTTGGCCTGGCAGGGGACTGGGAGTGCTACTACCCTACCCTACCCTGGGCATCTGCCTGAGGGGCCGTGCCAGGTCCCTGTTGGGAGAAACAAGACTGGGATGTTCTCCCAAGTAGGCAGCTGCCTGCTGCAGTGTGGCAAGGGTGAAGTGGGGTCTTCACCGAGCATGCTCAAAGAGAGCTGTGCTATCCCATGTGTGTTGAGGGCACACTCTCTGTTCCATGCTTAAGAGCAAAACACTTTTTTTCCCACTTACCATTCCTCAAGACAGGAGCTTCCTGCCTTGCTGCCTTCCTCCCCTAGCTCTGGGCAGGGGAGCACTGTGTGTAGAGTAGGGGCATTGCCTCCGTGCCTTCCTGGCCCTCTGATTGGTTTGGCACTTCAGCTACAAGCTTATGTGTTCTTTATCTCATTGACCCACTCGCTGTCCGTGGGTGACCTTCCCACGATCTTAGAGGTGAAGAAACACGTTCAGGGTTTGCCACCTTTCCCACAGCTAGTGAGTAGTGGAGGTGAACTCGCAGTTCCACAGTGCATCCACAGTAGGGGTGCTCAGAACGGACCGTTAGACCCAGGAGCCCAGCCATCCCTGTGGCCCCAAGATGAGGTAGTGGCAGTGACTGAGGAACCTGCCCTTTGCTCCCAGTCCCATTTAAACATCCCTCAGGCCCAGTATGGCTCAGGAGGGCTGGACTGGGACCAGTGAGTGTAGGGACTACACCGTGCCCAGAGCACGTGACCACATAGACATGTGGCAGCACCAAGAGCTGTGACTCGTGAGGGCAGCTAAGCTCTCCATACTGTGCCACTCTAAAGAGCTGGAGGGGAAAATAAGCCTCAGAAGCCACCAAGGGGCAGCGCAGGGGTAGGGAACCTTTGGGACCCAAAGGGAGAGTCAGGAGCAGTGGGGATTATTGTGAGGAAGCAGAGTGCCACTCAGCCAAAGCAAGGGCCTTATCCTCCGACTCACCTAGCCCTGGCAGGGGCTCCCTTTGGAAGTGATGAGCTCCCTGTCCTAAGGACTGACATGCCACAGAGGAATTCTGTTCCAGGTGGAGCCTGGAGTGAGTGGCCTTTCCTCTGAGGTCCTTCCCTGCCCTGACAATCTGTAATTCTGGGGAAATGAGGCAGAGAAAGAAGAGAACAGGGTATTCTCCAGAGGATGCCTCTGCCCTGGGGCCTGGGAGCCTTTGCCTGGGCACCAAGGCCCAGCCTGCCTAACCTCCCTGAGGCCCCAGAAGATGCACCCTTGTGAGCTGGTGCTGCTCTCACTCGTTTTCGAACCACGGCCATCCCTTCCTGATGGGGCCTGGCAGCTGAACCTCAGCAGGATGCCTTCTCTGCAGACATCCTGGAAATGGCCTCTGGTGGCTGGGTTTGGGGCGGGAAGTGCAGAGCAGGAATTATTGAGATCCTCAGTAGATGCTTAGCCAGGGTGCCTGGCACCAAGTGGTAACTGGTAAATGCTTGTGGTGGGAGGCAGGCAGGTGAGTAGGCACGGAAAGGGTTGTGGTAGAGGGAGTGGTCCTGGGCCTCAGGGAGAAGACCCCATTTCTGGCACCCTTCTTCTCCATCCTGGAAGCCCCCACCCCAGGGACAGCTGTTTACAAAAGAGGGCTTTGGTTGGGACGGCCTGGCCAGGGTCCGCACTGACTGACCTAGAGGCTGGGTTACTGCACGGGCTCAGGCTGGCACTGGTTAGTGGGATTGGCCTCTACTCCTACCCACACTCTCCCCTGGGAGCTGGCAGTGGCTGATTTCATAAAAGGCTAAGGCTGGCATGGATGCCAAGAGCATTCACACACAGATGCCAAAGGAGCTTGCTGTTAGGAGCATAGAGGTCTGGGTTGCATGGGCAGGCCGGGCATCAAAGTACCTGCTCTCTTCAGAGCAGGCCTGTTCCTGGTGAGTGGTGTTTGCTGGGAGTTGCTGGGTTGAGGCAGAGGGGCAGGGGTGGGGCGGGACAGCTGCTGATGAGGGCCCGTTTCCTTCCTGGTCCCAGAGGAAAGGCTCAGGTTGCCCTGAAGATCATCCGCAACGTGGGCAAGTACCGGGAGGCCGCCCGGCTAGAAATCAACGTTCTCAAAAAAATTAAGGAGAAGGACAAAGAGAACAAGTTGTGAGTGTTGGCAGGGAATGGGAGGGAAGCCTTCAGTGGGGACAGAGTCCACTTTAGCCCCTACTGCCTGAACCCCTAGGTCTGGGCACACTGTCCCATCCAGTGTCTGGCCTGTGCCTTCTTCCCACACTCAGCACCCGGGAGCTTGGCAAGGGAGTCTTGCTGGAAGGAGCCTTTGGACTTTAGTCCAGACTCCACCCATCCGGCTTGGTGTTCCAAGGCGGCCCCCCGCTCTGCCGTTGTGAACTGGGACTTCACTGGGTTGTGGTGGGCGGAGGTCAGGATGTCCACAGGAAGCTATGTGGGGCTCTCCTGCAGGAGGAGGCACCCAGAGGAAAGCCTGTCTTTGGCAAACAGATGCTCAGCTCTCCCTCTCCTCCAAGCAAGTGTGCTAAGCCCTGGGCACATGGTGAATCCAGCACCCCTCAGGAAGCACCGCTGAGTGGGGAGGCAGCATTCCATCTCTTCTCAGAGCAGCTCTGAGGCAGGGCTTATCCCCATGTCACCCATAAGTGAGGGGGAGACCTCGGACCAGACCCTGGCCTTCCCTGGGGGCCAGCGCTCCCCTGCCCCCGCAGGAGGTTGTCCTTGCCCAGCTGATCTGTGGTGGCTGGTGGGGAGATGTGCTTTAGCTCTGTTAACTGATTCTCTTTCTTCTGTGTATCTCCCTCCTGGCGTGTGACCCAGTGGCCTAGGAGGGAGTGGGGACTGGCTGCATCTTGAGACGGGGGCGGGGCAGCCCCCAGCACAGAGCCTGAGCCCCACCCATCCTTCTCCCCAGCCTGTGCGTCTTGATGTCTGACTGGTTCAACTTCCACGGTCACATGTGCATCGCCTTTGAGCTCCTAGGCAAGAACACCTTTGAGTTCCTGAAGGAGAATAACTTCCAGCCTTACCCTCTGCCACATGTCCGGCATATGGCCTACCAGCTCTGCCATGCCCTTAGATGTGAGTGTCCACCCTCAGATGGAGCACAGGCCAGCCACACACTTGCAGCAAAGCTACCTGGTTGTCTCGTTCTCCCCCATGCCCTCTAGCACATTGCTAACCTTTCTGCTGGGCCTGAGAGACACCAGGGCCCCTCTGGCTGAATGGCCTTCTGTCTCAGGTAGGAATCTCAGTGTGAGGATGGAAGGGCTGGAGTCCCCTCCAGGGACCTACCTCCTGAGCCAGCCTCTGCCCCCAGGTACCCAGGAAGGGAAAAAAAATAAAAGCTGTGGTAGAATTAGCCCAGCTACCAACCTTCCTGCATAGGGTAAGAAGGCTGACCTGGCAGATCCCACCCCGGGCACTGCCCACACTGATATCCTCTGTAACTGTCACTACTCATCTGTCTGCAATGTTAGAATGTGCTCGGTGGTGCCAGCACTCGTTGTAGAATTTGCCATGGTTGGAACAGTACAGAAGGGCTCTTCAGAGAGGAGGTGGATAGGCCTGGAGCTAGACTCTGCAGGCTCTGGCTAGGTGGAGGAGATGGGGAAGAGCGTTCCAACCAGGTGAACAGCTATGTGCAGGCCAAGGGCCTGGTGTGTGTGGAGACACTAGGAGAGGGAGCTCAGTTGCAGAGGGGTGGCCACAGCTTTGTGTGGGGCTTCAGTGCCAGATGGGAGACTGGCGCTTGAATGTGATGAGTGGGCGAGGGCTGGAGGGAAAGGCAGGCTTCCCTGCTCAGGGGACCACCTCATGGGTGTGGCCTGTGCAGTTGCACACGGCCCTGTGCTTGGTTTGGTGCTTTGCTGCCACTATCTTGACATTGTTAATAGTTGAACAAGGGGCCCTGCATTTTTGTTTTGCACTGGGCCCCACAAATTTACGCATCCCGTGCTAGGAAGGGGAAGCACCCTGAGTGTTGTGGCAGCTTTGGTGTGAGACAAGGTGAGGAGGCCTGGCCCCTGCGGAGAGGTGGAGAGAGTTTTTCTTAATAGAAGAAGCTCCCCCTTCCCACCCGCATTTCTAAAGTCTCAGACGCTCCCAGGGCCCAAGCATGGAGAGGCCTTAAGAGGGAAGCCAGTGGAGAGGCAGAATAAGCTCGTTTCCTGGGCCCCCTGCCAAGGGTAGGGGTGCGAGGGGCTCTGGCAGCCCCTGGCTTTGGAGGAGGGGTCTGGGTTTGAGCTGGCAAGAGAGCCAGAGCAGAAGCCCAGTCTCTCAGTGCCTGCTTCCCCCATCCCCACTTCCCTAGTCCTACATGAGAACCAACTGACGCACACAGACTTGAAGCCAGAGAACATCCTATTCGTGAATTCCGAGTTTGAAACCCTCTACAATGAACACAAGGTATTGGGGAGGGGAGAGGGCGAAGCCCTGCTTGATGGTGGGGAGCCCCCACTGGCTGCCGAATCCTGACCTGGCCCACCTTGCCCTTCAGAGCTGTGAGGAGAAGTCGGTGAAGAACACCAGCATCCGAGTGGCTGATTTCGGCAGTGCCACCTTTGACCATGAACATCACACGACCATTGTGGCCACCCGTCACTATCGTCCACCTGAGGTGATCCTTGGTGAGTGACTGTGTAGCAAGCCCCTAGACCTTGCAGACCAGGTCTGAGGAGCATGGGGACAGTATCATGAGTCAGTGTGGTTGCTGACTTGGCACCAAGAGAGGCACTTGCACTGGGGTTTGAGCAAGAGTCCTGCTAGCCAGAGTGGCAGGTGCCCGGTGACCTTCTAGGCTGGGAGCAGGGAGCAGGACCTCATAGTCTCCATCTTGGCTTTCAGAGCTGGGCTGGGCACAGCCCTGTGACGTCTGGAGCATTGGCTGCATTCTCTTTGAGTACTACCGGGGCTTCACTCTCTTCCAGGTATGGCCACCCCTACACATTCCACTCCCCTGACCTCTGTCCTGACAAGCCGCAGGGCACTGGGTGGGAAGTCCATGCGCCTTAGGAGATAGGTGTCTGCCACCCGCCACCAGCCATCTATGTTGTGAGACTCGGTGGAGATGCTTGGGGGAAAAGGAGTGGACATGTTCCTTTGGTGGGTTTGCATCTCGCGGGGCAGGGAGGACACTTGGTCATCTTTCGGTTCCTTTTTTCTCTATGAGGGGACTGAGGCTAGTACTGACCCCTGCTCTGTCCTTGACCTTCCACAGACCCATGAAAACCGAGAACACTTGGTGATGATGGAGAAGATCCTAGGTCCCATCCCTTCACACATGATCCACCGCACCAGGTGAGGGGCACGGTAGCCCCCTCAGGGCTGGCCTAGGGGCTTTTCCCTTCTTGGCTGGGCTAGTGGGGTACTGGATGGTCTTTGCTGGACATCTGTGGCTCTTCCAGGCTCCCTGTACCCCCTCTGGATGACCTGGCAAACCCACTGCCCTGACCTTCCTCCCCTGCTGGGTCTGGCCAGAGCTGCTCTTTCCCACCTCCCACCAGAGCTTTGTCCCTGGATACTCCCAACACTTGAGAAACATTCCCCTTCCCTTCATTTCTAGGAAGCAGAAATATTTCTACAAAGGAGGCCTGGTTTGGGATGAGA
The DNA here is from genome assembly GCF_030014295.1 of Loxodonta africana. Classification (NCBI taxonomy): domain Eukaryota; kingdom Metazoa; phylum Chordata; class Mammalia; order Proboscidea; family Elephantidae; genus Loxodonta; species Loxodonta africana. The sequence continues at coordinate 41,352,974 of NC_087354.1, read as the reverse complement.
ACAGCTCTGACGGCCGGTATGTGAAGGAGAACTGCAAACCTCTGAAGGTCAGTTTCTGGCTTCCCCTAGCTCAAACTCATGCCCAGGAGACCCCAGGCACTGGGCAGACATACAACAGAGACAGGACAGGCAGTCCTCCTTCCAGTTCTGTGGGAGGCTGTGCCTGGGACTGCTGGGTGCTGGCAATGGGGCTTCTGGCAAACTGCCCCAGAGGGGCCCTTAGCCCCAGCCTCTCCCCACAGGGTGGCCATGAATGTAACTGGGGAACACCAGCAGAGCCAGGTGTCCGAAACCCTGGTATTTCCTGCCCCCTCGTCCCCTCTCAGTTTTGGGAAGAACTAGGCAGAACTGAGGTGAAGGGGACGGAACACCTAGACATGGCCAGAAGGCCTCTGTCGACGGCACTGCTGCTTGGCCAAGTGTATTTTGCAGAGGGGATTTCTATCACCTGTCAGGACTTTGCATGTGGGGCCAGAGGCACCAGCCCAGCAAGATAGCCAAAGCCCGACAAGTTCAGGCCAGGGTGTTAAACAGGCACAAATGAAAAGGAGCAGCTCATTTTTTGTCCAGGAGGGCGAAAGTACTGTCCTGCCAGGATGCATTACTGCCCCCTCTGCTAGTCCAGCAAGGCTTCCCAGAGGCAAAGGGACCTGCTGTGGCTTCCCAAGACCCTGCCGTCAGTCACATTGAGGCACCTTGTGTCCCTGAGCAGAGTTACATGCTCCAAGACTCCCTGGAGCACGTGCAGCTGTTTGACCTGATGAGGAGGATGCTAGAGTTTGACCCTGCCCAGCGCATCACACTGGCGGAGGCCCTGCTGCACCCCTTCTTTGCTGGCCTGACCCCTGAGGAGCGGTCCTTCCACAACAGCCGCAACCCAAGCAGATGACAGGCACAGGCCCCTGCCCAGAGATGGAGGTTGGGGCGGGGCCACTGGCCCTTCTCCACCCTCTACCGCCGCGCCCCAGGGCCAGAGCCACCCATTGAACAGTGCAATGTGAAGGAAGGCAGGAGCCTGCAGGGGAGGAGACTTGGTGCCCAGCTGCCAGAAAGCACAGATTTGACCCAAGCTATTTATATGTTGTAAAGTTATAATAAAGTGTTTCTTACTGTTTGTAACCCCTGGTACCGGTGTGTCCGTCTCCAGGCTCCTTGCCTTCTCTCCTCCCTCCCCCCGACCTTATTAATAAAGTCTTTCTTAGCAGTTCACCTTGTGGAGAGCTAAGTGTGAACTGGGCCAGGCACAGAAGGGCTAGCCAGAAAAAAGACCAGAAGCTGGGACATCCATCTGGGCCCAGGGGGAGTAGTCCCTGCCCTGAGGTGGAGCTTAGGTCGCAGGCCTGCTGGCTGCTGTCCTGGATCTGCTCCCCTGTTGTCTCCAGGTACTTTAAGGGAAAACAGCCTGGCTGGCTATGCAGGGCTGGGCTTTGCCTGCCCTCCCCTTCGCTGGCTGGGGGAGTCAGTGCCTCATCTCAGCCTACAGAGCAATTCAGCACACGTCACAGGACTGAGTCGTTCTGCTTTATTTTAGTGCTGGTTTTTGGTTCCCCAAGAGCCACACGAAATAGTCTTGACCACCTGACTGGGGCCCCTGGGGGACTGGGCACTGTGGGCAGGATGCCTCTGAAAAGAGCGAAGGTAGAGGAGTCGTGCTTATCTTTAATACCACTGGAGGAGGCTGAGGCTGAGGGCAGGGGGAAGCCCCTCTGCCACCTGGGGAAAAAGAAGAGGGAGAGGCTTGGGCACAAACTCCCACTGGCCCTTCAACTGGGCCATCACCCCGAGGTCCACTGCAGCTTACTGAAGCAAGCAGAGTCTTCTGGGCAGGGTTTCTTCCTACTCGTTTTCCAATGTACCCAATCGGGGGGCCTAACTGTTGGGCAGCCAGAGCTGTTTCACTGTTGCCTATCAAGATGCCTGCTATCCAGCCGTGTTCCTTGGACTGTGGCCCTGCCTCTACACACAGGGCCCCATCATTCGGGCTTGTTGGCCCTGAGAATGAGCAGAGGCTCATGGGGGATGCCCAGCACAGGGCCCATAGTCCCTGTCCTCCTCCCACTGCTGGAGACAGTTTAACGTTTAAGGGAGGATGGGAGGAAAGGAGGGACCAGCCCTCCCTGCCCTTCCTCATTTGCTCCTGGCTATGCTCCTATAAGAAAAGTGACAGCCTGAAACCCGTGATACCGGGTCCACCCTGTGTCCACAATCCTTGGTGAGCCCTCTCCCGTTAGCCAGAGTGGGTGGGCTCAGGGCAGAAGGCAATCTGAAGCCCTGGAAAAGGCTTTAAAGCACAAACCCTTGTGGAGGATGGTTCCCACGGCATGGCTCCTGTCCCGCCAGCCTTGAGGGCCGAGGCCTGTGATGGTGCCAGGGCTCAGTCCTTTGGATCTGAGCAGCAGTGTGTGTGTTCTATGGCTGAGCCCCTCAGCTAGTTCATCCAGAACTAGCCTCGTTTTGGCATCTGAGCTAGGGTACTGGCCCCCAAGCCTACTCATCTAGTGTGGACACCGGATGAGGGTTCAAAGCCCAGACAGGGGAAGGGTATGCACCCTGCCGGGGTGACAGCTACAGAGGGCCATTTCAGGTGAAGGGCAGAGGGGGCAGAACAGAGTGGGGGTGGCCCAGGACAGAAGCACCAGGGAGCCTCTTCTGGCTCAGCACCAGGCTCCCCTAGGGGCCTCCCCAATACTGAACATTAAAGCTGCATCCTGTGGCCCAAGACTAGGCAAAGGCTTGGCCCCCGGCTACAGGGCGTCGGGTACAGGCAGGGGCCCTGCTGGCAGGATGGACATGGTGGTTCTACAGTAACATAACATCATACTACTGATGCTGAAAACGACAGAAAAACAAGAAAATCCCAACAGAGTATATCACCAGCCTGATGCCACCCCCTTCCCTGCCTCTCAGACAAATGGAGTGGAAAGGAAGGAAGGGTCCTTGGAAAAACTCCAGCATAAACTTGGATCAACTCTGGAGAAAGGGGCAAAAGACCCCTAATCAACCTGTGGGGGGCAGGGGGGTGGTGCTGGAGAAGACCTAGTCACACCCTCAAAATGAATGATGGAAAGTCTGCCCTCTAGTGGACAGCTGCAGCATGGCTGGTTCTACATGATTAGAGGAAGGGCTGCCCGGGCTGGGTGAAGCCAGGAGACAAAACTGCAAGCTCTACAACACAGCAGGTGCAGGCCCTCACCTGGGCCCTGCCCCACCCTCAGGCGCTCACCCAGGCCCAGTGGCTGTAAACCTGAAACACTGCCTGAGAGCTGCCTTTGTCTGTAAACAAAGCCTGACCTGCCATGGGCCAAGGGCAGACACGCAGCCACTGCGTACTCAGCTTGCCACCCACCCACGCACCCAGGGGGGAAGCCTTCCCAGGCTACGGGCAGGTGACAGATCAGTTTTAAATCTGTGTGTTCTCTCACAGAAGAAACATATCCAAAAGAAAAAAATTTAACAACAAGGTCCATGATGCTTCACATCCTTAAGGCGTTCGTTGTCAAGTTCAGTGTCAGAGGCCGCAGGGGACTGCCGGGTCCAGCCTGCCCCAAGCCCCTCTAGGCAGAGTGCAGTGGGATGACAAACTTGCAGCCAAAGGGCGAGTGGTAGTTGATGCCCACCTCCTGGAACACCTGCTGGGGAATGCCGATGTCACACAGATAGACGCGGCCTGCGTGCTCCCCCAACGGCAGAGGCAGGCCCAGCGCTAGTGACCATTTGGCATCGATGCCCTGTTCACCTTCGTGCACAGGAGGGTCTATGCTGAGCACCGGTGCCCGGTTCTGGTTGGCCCAGGCCACGGCTGCCTTGTACCAGGGCTGATCCCGCAAGAAGGCGTTCTCAGGGCAATCCAGGCAATTGATCACCAGGTCCACAGGGCTGGTGGGCAGGTCTGCAGGTGGAAACAGTGCCATCTGAAAACTCCTATAAGCAGAGAGTAACCCAGGCTGGGACTAGAGCCCAGGTGGCCCTAAGAGTGTCCTGTTCTCCAGATACTGCCCTGCTGCCTGGGCCAGGACTCTAGCCTGGCTGGGGAGGGTGCTAGAGCCCAGGGGCATGTAGGCCTGATGGAGCATTAGCCTGCATTAGCCTTGAGTCACTCCCAGGCTGAAGTGCTGTCCCGCTGAGGTATGCAAGGCTGCTCAGGCCCTCGTCCCTCCTCTGCCTTGCAGGCAAGCCTCTATACATACTACTCACTCCCTGGGTGCATTATGAGTTCTGGAAGGCTGGGTTCACTCCCGAGTCAGCCTCCACAGGGAAGCCCTGCCCAGGGCCCAGCAGAAATAGGACCAGACTGCTGATTAACGATCGGTCCAAGACGGGTGAGCGGGTGAGAGCATTCTTGCTCATTCTATCTGGGCTCGCCTACTCTGCTTGAGCCAGCCTGCCCTCCTCTCTGGCCCCTTCATTATCTCATGGCAACGGGTCTCCCACACAGCCCAACCTTCGTAACGGAAACAGACTCTATCACTGTTCTCCCCAGGTGTTTTTCAAAGGCTCCTCGGCAGTGACAGGCCTCTGGGACAGTACACTAAGAACATCATGTCTCAACAAGTATGTAAGTCTTGGACCAGCCTAAGAGGTTAAACAGAGCTCTGGTGGCACAGTGGTTAGGAGATTGGCTGCTAACCAAGAGATTGGCAACTTAGAGAATAATAGAGACCAGTCCAAACTCAAGAGTCATTATCATCATACTTGCCTCCTGGGGTGTTTGGGATATGTGGCCTTGTGAGCAACCAGAGGAAGAACTGCCTGCAACCGAGGTGTGTTATATAACTGAAGAAGGGGAACCCACACCAGGCCTCTTTCCCAGCTCTCTGCCTGAAGTAGTGACACTTCCTAGAGTCACATAGTTCTCGTACTAAAAATGCCACCATGGGGAGTCCTCTGTGGGCCATGAGGTTCAAGAGGGAGAGCGGCATGTTATTTTTTGAGTGTCCATAGGAGCCTGGCCTGAGAACTAGATTGATGTTCTAGGTCAGGCTCTGCCCTCAACTCGCCATCTGACTTCTGGCAAGGCCCCTTCTCTGGGCTGTATTTGCTTCTTCCAATTCTGCTCCCTGTTTTCTCTTCACACTCCAATCAGACTTGAGCTCCACCACTCCATTTGAAACAGGGACCCCCCACACACACTGCTCAATCTAGTGGCCAATTCTCAGTCTTCATCTGAACTCACCCGGAGTGGCCTGCTACCACAGCAGCTCACACCCTCCTTTCTTCACTTGGCTTTCAGGTACCAGCCTTCTCCTCCCTTCACTGGCCACTCCATCCATGTCTGCTTAGCTGGTTTCTCCTCAACTCTCTGACTTCTAAACAAAGAGCTCAGTCTTTGGACTTCTCTATCTATTCTCTATGTGCTTCTCTCTCTTACTAGGTGATCTTATCCAGGCTCTTCATAGCTTTAAATGTATCTACACACTCGTAGCTCCAGGCTCACGTACCCTACTGCACCATGAACACTCCCGCCTGCATGGTCGGCGGTGTGGTTGCTAGCTGCCGCTGAGTCAATTTCAATTCACAGCGACCCCAGGAGACAGGAGTCGAAAGAAGTGCTCCACAGGTTTTCTTGGCTGCAATCTTTACAGAAGGAGGTTGCCAGGTCTTTTGCCCGTGGAGCTGCTGGGTGAGTTCAAACTGCCAACCCTTTGGTTGGCAGCTGAGCACTTAACTGTTGCACCACCAGTGCTCCTCAGGTACCTCAAACTGAGCCTCTGCTCTTTCTCCCCAAACCTTTCCCTCTTCCCAGTCTTCCCATCTCAGGGAATGGCACCTCCATCCTTCCAGTTCCTCAGGCCAACAACCTTGAAGTCCTTAACTCTCTTGTTCTCTCACCCCCACATCCTATCTGTTGACTTGGTATCTCCAAAGCTGATTCAGAAATTGACTCCTTTTCACCACCTCTCCAAACTACCATCTTGTCTTAGCCATTGTCACTCTCTCAGATTATGATAATAGCCTCTTAATCCATCCTCTATACTGCTACAGTCTACTCTCAGCATCCAGAATGATCATTTGAAACTTGAGTCAGGTTAAGTCAGTCCTCTACTTAATCCTCCAATACCTCGTCATCTCACTACCCAGAGTGAAAGCCCAAACCCTTGCAGTGATCCGTAAGGCCCTTCATGACCTAACCCTGAAATGCCTGTCTAATCACATCTCTCGCTTCCCAGCCAACCCCCCAACACGCCCTGCTTTATTTTCCTCCATGACACTTATTACCATCTAAGCTAATAGGAACATTACTTAGTCATCCCTCTGTCTTTCCTCACTAGGACATGAGCTCCGTGGAGGCATGGGTTTGTAATCTATGGCCATACTCCAGCACCAGGAACAGGGCCTGCTCCATAAATACTTCTGAAATGAATAAACGTGCCCCAGCTCTACATCTTAGTGGTGTGGGAGAAAGGAGGGTGAAGGGTTAGCAAGTAGGCAACTTGACACCAAGGGTATTTCCTTTCTGCTGCTCTAAGATCCTTCTAGGAACATATGATACCTTTCCACTAGTTGCCACTGGGTGGCACTACCAAACCACCAAACAACCCCAGAGGGAGAAGACCCGAGCCCTGCCAGCATAAAGTACTCACCTTTGAGGCTAGATACTTGTTGGCCTTGGGTCTTGCTAAAGAGAGAGAGCTCGTTGGTGATGGACTCCAGCATCTTGACAAAATTGGGCAGGAAGAGGATGACCTGGACATCGTGGTTAGCTAGGTGCCTTCCACAGCTGATACCCTGAGCCCCCTTTGCATGGGGTCCACATAGCAGGGCCACTGTAGGCCTCTGGTGAACATTTTTGGGATTCAATCTGGAACAGAAGGTGGTAAAGTGCAGTATCAGCAATAGACTTGCCAATCCCTAGCAGCTCATACCAGACAAGTGCCTGAAGGCCTCTGCTGCTCTCAGAGCTTTCTCCCCCTGCTCACCAAGGCCCAGACTCCCAGGGCCAAAATCCGCTGCAGGCCAGGTCTACAGAGTGGTGTTCCCATTGCCCCATACCCCTGCACCACTTCATCTGCTGGGCCCTCTCTCCGGGTATCTACTCGGGTCTTGTTCATACACCACTGTGGCCAGAACACTGCTTTCTGGCCCAAGAACACTTAACAATTCCTCACTGTGGGGCCTACTAGGCCCAAACCCTGCCCTGCCAAGAGGGCTTACCACTTCTGCAGCCTTCTCTGCGCTTCTTCCCCAACATGCCTGCTCCACTCCAGCGAGGCTGCTCTCACCTTTCTCTCCTGCACTTGGAAGGTTCTTTCTTGCTTGTGCTCAAACTATGGCCACTGCTCAGAAAGCCCTCTGCTTGTCAAACTCTGACCCCACTTCTTCTTTGAGATCCAGCTCAAGGCCCACTTCTTCTAGGAAGCCTGCCCTGATTACTCTGGCTCACTCTAATTTTTACCTTTTTTCAACTCCTCTAACAAACTATAGCAGGTACCAAACTAGTTTAGTTCTAAATTGTCCTCAATTGCAGTCCAAGTTCTCTTTACTGAGCTGCCAGTAAGCTAGTAAGGGTAACACTGCAGAAACTAATAGTATCTACCTCATAGGATGCTGTGTGAATTAAATGCGATAATGAACGGATGGATGCCCTGAGCACAGTGCCTGCCGCACACAAGTAGCACTCCTTCAGTGCTGGCCATTGCTATGGGTACTGGTCACAAAGAAGGCAGCAGGCTAGGGATGCCTAGCCTTCCCAGTTGGCAGCTAACTTGGATACCCACTTCCTGATAGAACAGTCACTTCCAGCTTTCTGGCCATTCAAAGCTGAAACTCCACTGGTCTTAAAGAAGCCACAAGTAAGAAGGATCAGAGGATAAGCCCTGGAGCTGTGCCCAACTCATCGGTAGTGCAGTCTGCCCACCGGGCAGGAAGGTAGGGGAGATGGACAGCAAGAAACAGGGCTTAAGTCCCTGCTTAGGGGCAAAGCAGTGTCACTTACTAGTCACCCAAGGGGAGGAAGATGACAGATGCAGTCAAGCCAAGGAGAAACCTCATAAACATCCCCCCCCAATAAATTTTGGGGAAATTTAACAATGTACATATACACCAAACTATTATTTTCTTCACTATTTATGAATCTTGAGAAAATATGAGAACTTCCCTTCAAACAAACGCTGCAGAGTTCTGGCATCTGACCCACCTGTCTGTTCCCGAAATAGGTTCTCCCTCTCATGAAGGAAACCCCCCATCAAGAATCAGAGCAGAGCATGGCAGTCACACATCCAGCAGCAGGGGGCAGAGGACAGGCACTGTACCTCATTCTACCACCTACAAGCAGTGTCACCTCGGGCTAGTCCTGTGCCTCTCGGAGCCTCCACTCACTCATCTTAAAACAATGGGGCTACTATTTACCTTCGAGGTGAACTTATGAGGATCAAGTCAAATTGTGTTGTGAAAGCACTGCGGAAAACTGCATAGTGCTTGATATACACTAAAATTCTAGATTATTAACTGTAGGTTTGACTTCTCACAGAAAAACCAACAACTGCCATGAGGGATGAGGAATGGCCCTTCTGAGCGCTGAGGCACTGAGGAGAAAGAAACAGGCACAAGATTGGCCAGCCCCAAGAAGCTGGCGAGGCAGGAATGGGACATTCAGCTCCTGCCCAAGAGCTGCTATTTCTGGGAAGCCACTTAATGGCCTCAAATGCCCCTGGGAAGAGCTTATTTCAGGAGCTGCCCCCAGTGGCTGCTATGGGTTGAGGTGCAACAACCACCAGATCAAGGGCTTAATGCTCCTTTAGAGGGCATGCCACACTACTTCCTCCTTTGGGAGTCCCTGTTGGCAATTCTCGGGCACAGGCGAGGCCAGGGATTCAGCAGAGGTGGGAAGCAGATCTAAATCAAGGGACGAGGAGGAGTGAACACCCCACAACTCTATGAGGGAGAGGGGGAAGGAGGGGGAACCTCACATCACATTCAGCCTGGACTAAGCCATGTGTATCAGGGCGACTTCAGGATCAGGAGACACCTTTCATCCAAACACAGCAACACTAGGACACAAGAGATGGAAAGAGGCTGGAGGGCAGAAATGCAGGGTCTACCTGCAATGTCAGTATTCTGGCAAGGACCCTCAAATACCAGGGCTGGAAGCACAGTCGAGGACCGGGTTCCATGTCACAAACAGGAATGGGGCAGCAGTGGGTCTTACGAAGCTCTGTTGGGCTCCAGGTCTGTTGAGTGCTGCTCCAGGAAAACAGGCTTTCCTGCCCTGCTGATTGCAGGTCTCCCTGTTCCTTGGAAACCACCTTCCCCACTCTAGACACCACTCTCCCACAAGTGAGCCAATGTCTTCCTCTTTACTGACAAATCCAACAAACACTTGTCAACTCTAATTTTCCTCGACCTCTTGGTTTTTTTTTTTTTTCTTGGTAGTACCGCTGCTGATCATTCCTTTCTTCTTAAAACACTGCTTCGTTGGTTCTTCAACTCTACCCTCTTGGTTTTCTTACATCTCTGGCTTTCTCTCTCAGCCTATTTTAGAAGGCTCCTCATCCTCCTAACTGATGTTCCCCAGAATTCCACCCTATGCCCTTTCCTCTCTGTATACCTTTTCTTCACATCCCCTAAGGAGACTATTTTTACACTATCTACAAACTGATGACTCCTAGATCTCTATATATGGCCCAGACCTTTTTCTAAAACTTCAGATCCACATTGCCAACAGTCTACTTGGATATCTCACAGGCATCCCAAAGTCAACATATCTAAAACAAAACCCACCATCTCCCCCAAACCTGTTTCTCTTTCCATGTTGTCTGACACAGAAAATGTTATTATCACCATCCAACGAGGTGTTAAAAAGCTAGAAAAATTAAAGTTCAGTAATCATCTATACTGCATTTTCCCTCACCTCCAACATCCAATTATCTTGCCCTGTTGGTCTTACCTTTATTAAAAAAAATCTCTCATCTACCCACTTTTCTGATCCCTGCTTCCCCAGTTGGGGCCACCACCATCTGTCCTCTGGCTTATTGTTAATTTTCTAACTGATCTCTCTGCCACCTGTCTTGCCTCTATTCAATCTGTTGTCCATACTACAGCCGAAGTCATCTTTTGAAAACACAAGACCAATCATGCCACAGCCCTACTGAAAGCCTTTAGCAGCAACCTACTGCTCAGCTGTACCAAGCCCCCAGATTCCACCCACACAGAATGCTCTGTGGTTCCCCAACAGTGCCATGCTCTCTCAATTCTCTCTGCCCTTAGCATGTGGTACTCCCTATACCTGTCACACATCTCCTTCTTCCTGCTTGCCCCCTGCTAATACCCCCTTGTTCTTCAGGACTCAGCTTGAATGTCATCACTCTGGGAAGTCTAACTGACTTCCCTGGTCTGGAGTAGAAGTGTGGCTTCCTGGAGAATTTTCTGCCTCCTCTACTACAACACTGTAATTTGTGGAGACCTCACTAGGTTACGTGAGGGCAGGAGCAAGATCTTATTCTTTGTTGTATCTTGAGTGCCTACTGCATGAGGTCTGGAACACAGTGGGTGTCAGAAGTGTCAACAAAAAAAATATTGGTACATCTGTTCCTGATAATATAAGCCCAAGGGGCAGGTAGGAACGTACCAAACCCCAGCTCCCCCACCCAGTTGTCAGGGTACTTCTAGAAGTTCTCAGATATGAAGCTCAGGACTGATTTGCATCCCTGCCACCTGGAATGAACTGACAAGACCAGAACAAAGAGCAGGGTTTCTAAAGGTTTCTAGCAGGCAGGCCTCTGGTAGTTAGCAGGAGTTGCAAGGCCAGACAGCTGCTATGGATGAAGGAAGAGTCAAAGGCTGGCTAGCTAAGAGAAGAATGAGGACTTCCAGAAGATAGGTAAGAGGAGGGGCAAAGAAAGAAACCAAGTAACATCCAGGACAGCAATATCACAGTGATGATCATGTTCGGTGGGCAGCAACTGTCTGATGAACTCTTCTGTGGTAGAGACACCGCAGTGGTGACTAGGTAGAGCATTATCACTCACATTCAGCTCCTGCTGGGCATTTACCTGTTGGGTCCTCCGAGTAGGGTCAGTGCCATCTGACTGGCACAGACACCTGTCATCTCCAGTCTTCGCTCCAGAGTCAGCCCATGTTTCTCAGCCACAGACAACAGCTTTTTATGCAGCTCATAGGAAATACTTGGGACAACCAAGCCAGAATCTGCAAGTCAAAAGGTAAGAAAGGGTAAGTGACTACGGGAAATCAGGTCCAGAAACAGATGTGCTCTATTCAGCATTCTGTAAAAGCCAAGACTTTAAGACAGATCCTCACCTAGCCCATCCTCCTAATCTGGGATGAGTATTCTCTGCAGCCCTCCCAAGCTCAAGCAGTGGATGGTGACCTGAGTGACAACTTGTTCCAGTTACCATAGAGCATGGGCGAACTTCAGTTCCCTTAGCAGTCAATGTCACACAATGGAGGCCAAATCTACCAGGAAGTATCTGGTGCCACCAAGAAAAGGCCGGCATGGTGTATGTAACAGCAGCCCATCAGCCACATTACAGGAGATGCTTTTCCCACGAAGGGGAAGATGCCGTCCCTAGCTGCAAAGCTTCCCTCACAAGCAGGCCCCTAGCCTTTCCCACAAGTGAAACAGACACTAGCTAGCTCTCCTGACCCTCTAGTCCCTTCTGTTCTCAATTTTGAGGCAGAATGACTTGTTCATCACATCTGTTTCCTACTTCCTCTTTCTCTTCCTTTCTACTTAGCCCTTCCTCTTTAAGAAATTCAGCTAACAGCTTAATTACTCAAATAATTTGTTATTTTCTCCCAATTTGGGTAGAACGTAACTCAACATTTGTACCACAGGAAAAGATTATATGTAAAGTAACCTATAGCATGTTTTAATAAGATACTCAGAAGAATACCGAATGCTTTTTATTCACCATAAATAATAAGAACTTTATAAAGGTTGGGGAGAACTGTAGTCATTAAAAGTACAATATGGGCAGAACGGACATGAAAAGAGTGGAGGGAAGGAGTATGCTATCTCATTAGGGGGAAAGCAATCAGGAGTATACAGCAAGGTGTAGGAAGCCCTGGTGGCGTAGTGGTTAAGAGCTATGGCTGCTATCCAAGAGGCTGGCAGTTCAAATCTACCAGGCGCTCTCTGGAAACTCTAAGGGGCAGTTCTACTCTGTCCTATAGGGTCGCTATGAGTCAGAATTGACTCAACGGCAGTGGGAGCAAGGTGTATATAAATTTTTGTATGGGAGACTGACTTGATTTATAAACTTTCACTGAAAGCATGATAAAAATAAACAAACAAAAATAAGTACAGTATGGAAAATGCCTGGTTTTTCTAGGCTCAAAGCCAAAGTCTACAGCAGCTTGTATGCTTCAAGGAATCTATAGTATTATATGCTTCAGTATCAATGTATGAGGTCCTATTTCAGAGCACAGAAAGCCAGGACAGATAAGAAAATGGCAAGCTCAAAAACTGTGATCTATAAGAGCCAGCTCTTGCCTAGATCACTGGCTCCCCATTTCTCCAAGATGCCAATGTCATCTTACCAATGGGAAAGCCACTGGGCTGGCTCCAGGGGAGCGGACCTTTTGCCAAAGAGCCCACTGGGTCTCACTGGCTGATGGACCAATAAACACAAATTGCAATTAGCAAGTTATCGTGCAAATGCATGTAACTAGTTTTGTCTGACTGGATCAGATGCCTTTTTAAATCCTGTTTCCTCAACTACATTGAACTGTGAACTCCTCAGTGTTGGGGAATAAGCCTTTTACTTCCATCAGCCCCCACCCTTCTCAACTTATCCTGGCTACTTTACACTTTCTTCTCTACTTTAATAGAGGAGAGCTTCCATCAAGTACTCAAACATACAAAGGATGCGAATCTAGTGAGATTTCTGCTCTGGCCTAACTCAGAGGGCTAACTCATTATCTCACTGCAGTTTCTGAGCCCTGTAGAGAAAAATGTGTCCTCCTGCCTGGTCATTTCAGAAGGAATTTCTTGAGATTCTGTCAGATGTCCAGTCCTGCCTACACATATCCTTAAAAGCATACGGGATGAGGGTACGGCCGTGTATTTTAACAGCAGGAACCCACGTACAAAGACTGACCCTACACCCCCCAGGCCTGGATCCTCCTCTCTCAGGGTATGGGAGAATAACAAAAATTTAATATAACAATGATAATAAAAAGTATCTACCCATCAAAATAAATACTATCCTGTCAGTTCACTGTAGCCGTCTACTTGTCAGAGTCCTATTCCCATCTTGGGCAGAGGCCACAAACAATGCCATTGGGAGCACTGAGTCTGCCCTCCCACTCCTTTCTGAAATGTCAGTCACTGGTCCTCCAGGTACCAGTGCTGGAGGCTGCAGCCTGACCTTGCATGTCAACAGCTGATTAAAACAGCCATTTTTATGGCCTGCTTCAGACACGCACATATTATCAGAACTAATTAGGATAGCAATGTAAAGAAGCTGAATGAGTCCTAAACCACTAACAACCTCTAAGCCAGTCAGACAAGTCACGCACCTGCCTCCTTCACACAACCTCTTTACCTGCAAAGTCACGCGAGGTAGAGCTTTCACTCAGGTTTATGCATTTCTTCACCTATTTATCAGTTCTTTCTGAATTTGAGACTGCTCAGGGCAGTGAGTCTTTCTGGGGCCAGCTCTTGTGCAGTGTGGACAGGCACCCCCATCTTCCTGTCTGAGGGCTTTGAGGGCTCTCTGAGGGCAACGGAAGCATTCTTTGCTGGCTTTCTCCTTACAGTCCTTAGGGTACAGGGAAAGGCACACTCACCCCACCCTGGCTGGCTAGAGCCTGCAGCTGCAAACTAGCCTGCCTGCCCCACCCTCACTGTGCTGGGGGAAGGGATGTTATCGATGAATTGGTTTATTTTTGTAGCCTGGGGGAGAAAGGCAAAGAGCCCTTTCTGCTCACAGTCTGCCAGTTGCAGGGTCTAGGGCTCCACTGTCCTCTACTCCAATTGCTCTTCAGAAAGAAACGTGAGAGCACCACACAATAATCCTTTTTAACATTTACACAAAGTCCAACCAGTCTGACTGGCTTATCAGAACAGGCAGAGGGAGGAAAAAAAAATCCAAAGGAAGGGAACCAAGAACATAGCGTGTAAATTGCAAACAATAACACTGCCAAAGCCTGAACATGAGCCAAGCTTAATTATGTTTGGGTTGGAAGGTGGATCTTTATTGTTCAGGAATCAAGGCAGTAAAGTCAGTTGGTAGGGTTCCCTTAATATTAATGTGTATTTTACAGCTGTCTGTGAAACAAGAAAGGGAGATATTATAACTAGTTCGTGACAAGCAGAGTACTTCATAGGATCTGATTAACCTTAGGATATCAAGAAAAAGGCATTAAACACACTCGGAACAGGCCAGAATAGGAGTCTTCTCTGCACAGCTCATTTCCACAGGAGGAAGCCAGGGTCATCTTTCCAGGCCTGCTGTAGTCCACACTTCTTCACGTCTTCATCACTTCCATATTGCTTGTACCAGTACGTACCATCTCAGGCTTTCCCCTCCCTTATGACATATGCATGTTCTCACACCTTCCATGTCATTCCTCTACCCTCACACCCTCCACCACCATGTCCAAGCCTTCCCCGGCAACTTCTGCACGTACAGCCTTCCCTCTCATCCTTCAAGCCTCTCCAGTGTTTCTGTTGCATAACAAGGTTCCAACAACAAAGTGTCATCTCATATATAAAGTGGATCCTCACACTGACACGGTCCTTTGGTTGGAAGGGTTGCATGTGCCTCATGTCTTATCAGTAAAGAGCACAGCACACTAATGGGCATAGGGATCTCTCCAGGACTACAAATTGTGACTCCATTCTGGGGTGGTCATAAAATTGGCAATAACACGTAAGTTCTTTCAGGGATATAAAACCACCATTAAATTCACACCCCCAGACAGACCAACAGTGTACAGGCAGCCCCTGTGGATCTAAATTAAAGCCACCACAAAACACAATTTGGTGTCCAGTGTTATATTTGCAAGAAGGACTGGTTACAACAAGCCTAAATACTTCTAATACTCTTTATTTTGGCCCACAAGGCCTACCATGATCTGGTCCTGCCTACCTCACCACCTTGACCTTATACCCTGACCCCTGGCATGCTCTAGGCACCTTGGCTGCCTTCTGGTTCCTAAACACTCTAAATTCCTTCTGGCCTCAGGAAACATGTCCTTTCCCATGCTGTTCCTCTTCTGGCACTCTCTTCACTCTTCCAGTGCTGCCTACATACCCCTGGCTGGAACCTCCTCCTTCAGGCCTCAGCTTAAATATTTCTTGGTCTCAGCATGCAGGTTACTTCCTTCATTGTAGTTAATACAATTTGTAGATAACTTTATTTTTTTGCCTGTCTCCCTCACTAGACTGTAAGCTACATGGGGGCAGCAACTGTGCCTGTCTTATTCACTGCGATATCCCCTGGTTCTCCACTGGGCCCTCAGTGCTAGCACACTGCCTGCTGGTACATGGTGCCTGGTGAAGGGGCCTCATAAATATTAATTGAATTAATGAATGCATGACAAGGAGACCTGTATACAACAGACTTGAGGTCAGCCTTAGGGCTGGTTACGCAGGTGAATTAGGGGCCAGCTGTAACCAAAGGCAAGTGTAGGTAAGACATCACTCACTTTCCCCTTTACAACATTTACAACAACTAGACCAATCCTCCTCCCCATGCTGGACCTTACTCCTCCAAGTTACAGCTTCACTGGAACAAGTTTACATAGCAGCCCCTCAGTCTGCTCCAGGTCACATTCTCTTCTGCTTTTAGGTAGACTTGCTCTGGCCCATGCTTTGGACTGAAGAGGTAAAAAGCTTTCCCAACAAGATTACTAATTCACTACAAATGGGAAAAAGTACCTTTACAATACAGAAATCTAGTGGACAACACCTCAACCAAGTGATCCAACTTAAGAGCACCAATCACAGGACAAAATGACATCATGGACCCCTTGATATAATGACACAGCCCACCAAAATTCTGGAAAAACTGCTTAACATGAATCAAATCATAAGGAAACAATCAGTATCAAAACTGAGGGACACTCTGCAAAGCAACTAACCTACCCTCTTCAGATACGTCAGTATCATGAAAAACAATCAAAGTTGTGGGAACTCTTCTAGGTTAAAGGAAACTAAGGAGCTATGACAACTAAATATAATACGCAATGCTTGATTTAAAAATATAGCTATAAAGGACATAATTGGGACAAGCGGAAAATTCTGCGTATGGATCATACATGGATAGTGTTATTCTATTAGTGTTAAATTTCCTGAGAGCAATCTTGAACTGTGGTAGGTAGAGGCATGTCTCACTGAACACATGCAGAAGTATTTAGTGTAAAATATAGTGATGAGTGCAATTAAATCACAAATGGTTCAGAATATGGGTATATATGCACACATACACACAGTTATTTATAGACATAAAGCCAATGTGGCAAAACGTTATCAACTGATCAATCTAAACGAAAGGTGCATGGTTATTCATTATACTATTCCGGCAACTTTTCTGGAGGTTTGAAATTTTTATCAAAATAAAATTAAAAACAAGAAACAAGAACTAAGTGCTTCCAAATATGGTCAACAAGTGTCTGCAGAGTAACCACATATCAAGTCAATGGGAGGCTTGGGGAGTGGCAGGAGATGGAGAAAATAAAAAAGAGTACAAAAACAGACCCTGTTCCTGACGTCCTACAATCTAGCTGGAAACAAAACATATACTTGTGAAAAGAGAATACACAATAGTCCTAAACTGTTATTCTGAGCACAAGTGCAAAGTAAGGATTTCAAGCCAGGAGCTGCTGTCAGTAGGTGTCAAATCCTCATTTGGAAGTAGGTCTTGAAAGACAGGTAGGACTGCAGTCACAATGAAGAGAAGATGGGGAGGAACCATGAAAGAAGTTCCCCAGGCCAGAATGGATGTGACCTGTGCAGATGAAAACCTTCCTGCCTGGAACCCAGAGGCTGGTGTTAGGAAGAAGTCAGCTTAGAGCAGTGGGCAGGGCCAGACATCAGAGGGCTTAGAAGGCAAGTCTTTTTATGCAAGACGAAGTTGACGGGGTAGAAAGTGAGGGCACAATGACCAAACAAAGTTGATTTCAAGGGCCATGGGGAGCCTAGCCAGTAGCAGAAGAAACTAAAAGGTCATGACAATTTCAAGGAAGATATTGAAGAAAGAGAATCTGGAGCCAGAATGAACACCGGGGATAAAGGTAGACTGCCTGCCAGGGTTACTACAGAAGTAATCACTGTGGCTGCTATTAAATTAGAAAAAATGGCCTCTAGGGTCCCTTCCAGCCTTAAATTTTTATGAGAAAGAACAGTCCAAAGATAGCCCCAAAGTTTCAATCTGGACAATTGAAAAATGGTGATTCCATTGAAAGAAATGGGAATGCCGAGGAGTCATGGATGTGGGTGGTGGAAAACGACTCAGCTCTGATACGGTAAATTTAAGGAGGATGGGGAATACACTGAAGTCAAACTCCTTTCTCACTCTGTATAGACACCTGTGGCTCTGAAACTGCAAGTGGGCAGCATATTGGCAAAGTGGCCACATTAGCTGAGACCAGCTCAGTTTCTGAAATGACCAATTGGCAGGTGTCAGGCCATAAGGTACTAGCCTCCAGATCCTCCAGCCTTTAGTTTGAGCTTAAACTCTTAAATTAAAACTCTGGCAATAAGCTGCCATGAGGCCTTTTCTAGGGGCAGGACTGTAGGAAGCACACGGGTTTTACTGGGGCAGGAGTCTAGCCAAGACACCTGTCTGAACAGTATTGATCTAAAACCTCATGAGAGTGC
Organism: Loxodonta africana; assembly: GCF_030014295.1. NCBI lineage: Eukaryota > Metazoa > Chordata > Mammalia > Proboscidea > Elephantidae > Loxodonta > Loxodonta africana. Next base: position 41,335,192 of record NC_087354.1, on the reverse strand, counting down.
CAATGCCCACAATCAAGCTTTTCAGGCCTGTGACAACCCTCCACCTGATTCTCTGGGCCCAGGAACTCTGAAGGATTCCACATTAAAGGGACTGACCACTCCATCTACTCCTGGCACTGGAGAGTCTGCTAGAATCCAAGTTTCCCCAAATCAACGAAGTCGCTGTCAAGGAAAGTCGGCCTACAGAGACACAGTTTCAGAAACCAGGCTCATTAGTTCTGCCGGTTGCAAAGGGCAAGAGCGTTAAGTGTATCCATGTAAATGTTTTGGTCTAGAACAAACTTCTAGAATTTACCTCTTGGTGTGTCCCTGTGCCTCTCTTAAAGTAAGTAATGTAGAAGAGATGCCTCCCTCAGAATGACATCTCTGTAGCACCTGACCTAACCTGTAAACAGGATACGGAATGGGGTGGGGGAAGCGGCTGTGGGGAGACTAAGGTAGGAACTGTGTGGGCTGGGGCTATGTCTAAGAGGGCAGTGAAACCATGGCCAACTCCACTGCAGCAGATACTGGATTCTCTGAGGGAGAAGGATTCTCTTCAGCAGCACAAGAGCTGCTGAAGGAAGGAGGCCTTACTACCCTCAGGGTGAAATTCTTCAACGGCCACTTCTAAACTCAAAGATTTATTTCTTCCTGATTTCCCTACACACACATACACAAAACAGCCAAAGCAGATTTCCTGGCTACCTATTCTTGAGGAGATAAAGACACTGCTGGCCTTGAAAGCATCAGAAAACTTCTTGAGGGACTCTTGATGATAAGAGGCAGAGGAAAGCAGCCAGGGCTCAGATGAAGAAATGGAATGCCAGCTGTGGAAGATAACTGTCAGCCTGAAACAGTGAAAGCCAAACTCGTCCTGAGAGCAAGACATTCCCACTGAGGCTCAAAGATTTAGCTAGCCAAGGTGGGAAGTGCAAGGGAGGCAAGCCACAAAGCAACAGGGACAAACAACTGTGGTTCTACCAGCTGCTCCCCTTCAATGAAGAAACCAGAACTGCTTTTACCAAGCAAATCCGGTATGGGGAAGTGGTGCTGGACTAAGAGGGAGCTCAGACCTAAGGTCACTCAAGCTGTGCCCTTTGCAAAACAGTAAACAGCAACTCTAATGGAGGTCATCCTCATACACATGCTGCTCTGCAAAGCACAGCAGACACACTGTGGAGGTAAGGCAGCATCCTTCAGTCAGAGCAGATGGGGCAACTGCGGAGACACTACCTGAACCAACCGCACCCCACTGCCTCCTGCCAGCGCCTCTACATACTCTGAGACAGAGAACAGCTACACAGTGGAAAACAAATGGTAGGGGTTAAATAAGGAGTCTACCCAAAATGGAGTGCTAATGAATAAATATACCTGAGAAGAATTTTCTAGAAACTAGAGGCTGAAGAATCAAGTCACTTAATAAGTCATTCCTGAGCAAAGGTTTACCAAAATGCCTACTTCTAGCAAAATGGGGAGTAACAGTACCACCTCACAGAGCTGCTATGATTAAGCGAGGCAATCCACATGAAGTGCTTAGAATGGTGCCTGGAGCATAGTCAATACCCAGTGAAGGTTAGCTATAATGATGTTCCATTTCCTGAACCAGGCCCCCACTCTTCCCTTTCTGCCATCTCAAAACCTTATACGCACTTCTATTATTTGTCTGTTTATACACCTGGCTGCTAACCAAAAGGTTGGCAATTCAAGTCCACCCAGAGGCACCTCAGAAGAAAGGCCTGAAAATCTACTTATAAAAAACTCAGCCACTGAAAACCCTATGCAGCACAGTTCTACTCCAACACACATGGGTTCACCATGAGTCAGAATCAACTCAATTGGCAACTGGTTTTATACTCCAAGGCTCCCTGAGATGAAAGACAGTATCTTACCTATTGTACCTAGAACAGTGCCTGGCACATAGTAGGTATGCTGTTAAAAAAAAAAAAAAAAAAATTTTTTTTCTTAAATAATATTTTACTATGCAGGTTTACACAGCAATTTAGGTTCCCACTCAACAATCTCTACACAAACTGTTTCATGACATTGGCTACATTCTTCACAATGCATAAATATTCTCATTATTTCCATTCTGGTTGTTCTGCTTCCATTAGTGAGTTTCCCTGTCCCCTTACACTTTCATCTTTGTTTTAAAGTAATTGTTGACCTTTGGTCTCACATAGGAAACCCTGGTGGCATAGTGGTTAAGTGCTACAGCTGCTAACCAAGAGGTAGGCAGTTCAAATCCGCCAGGCGCTCCTTGGAAACTCTATGGGGCAGTTCTACTCTGTCCTATAGGGTCACTATGAGTCGAAATGAGTTTGTTTTTTTTTTGGTTTGGTCTCATATAGATGATTTTTTAAAGAAGCACAGTACTCACGGGTGATATTCTTTATTTTGTGAGCCAATCTGTTATTTCACTAAAAGGTAGCCCCAGGGGCTAGTTTTGGTTCAAGGTTTAAAGAGTATCTCAGAGCAATAGTCTCAGGGAGTCCTCCAGTCTCAACTGGGCCAGTAAGCATGGATTTTTAATTTTTTTTTTTTTTTTTTGAATCTGAGGTTCTGTCCCACATTTTTCTGCCATTTTATCAGCATCCATCTATTGTGGCCCTGATCAGAATGGTCAGCAGTGGTAGCTGGGCCCCATCTAGTTCTTCTGGTCTCAGGGTAGATGAGGCTGTGGTTCATGTAGACTATTAGTCCTGTAGACTAATGTCTTCTTTGAGTCTTTGATTTCCTCCTATCTCTTTTGCTCCAGACGAGTAGAGACCAACAGATGTATCTCAGACGCTGTAAATTTTGATGCTTTGAAATAACTTTACTGCGGCAAATCTTTGCAATTCACACTTGAAGTCAATCATTTATTGAGTAACAATTTTACAAGCTAGGTATTGTGCTAGCTGCTTTCCCACATAATCTCATTTCACTCCAACAGCAGCCGCATGTAATAAGTAATCTCACTTTACAGATGAGAAAACAGGCTCAATAGCCTCCCTTCAGCTATGTAACTCAATTTCTCGACTCTACAAAAGCCCCTTAATTGAAGCCCTTAAGAGCTAATAACTCCCTCAACTCTCTACCCCTCAGTTGCAGCAACTCTATTCTGCTTTCTCTAGGTTCAGCCATAAAGCACTGCAGGAGAATCACAAAACCATATAGACTTGGCTCACTATAAATTCATGTAATCTGACTTCAACCAGACCCTTGCTGCCATTCTTCCTGCCCCCAAAAGTTCAATGTTCCAAATCCTCTTGCTCACTCAACCTTTTCCCACATATTTTCAATCATGAAATCCTATCATATCCCCCTCTGTCACCTCACATCTTGTCTTCCTTTCCATTCAGAGATCCAAACCCCTGATGTGCATCCTGACTACCTGCTTCTTGGATTACATCATGAGCCTAGCTGGTCTTCCCGCTCTGGTTCTAGTCTCCTCTCCCCTCTCATTCTACCTTGAATCCTAGCATATGTCCAGTCTTCCTAAAACCGATTTGGATCATGTCATTTCCCCATCCAAAACCCTTCAGCTGTTGCCCACAGCTACAGGACAAGGACAGCACTGGCACAGAATGCACTCTGTGCTTTGGTCCAAAGCTATTTTTAATTCCTTCTGCTCCCCCACACAAACTCTCTGCTCTGGCCAAACCTCCCAGAGACCAATTTCTCACACAGCCCTTTACCCACATTATTCACTGGCACCTGCCCAACCAACCAATGAATATCCTCCTCTTCCTCTCTGCCTGGTTAAAACATGCCCACGCTTCCAGGCTACTGTCCTGCTCCCTTGTGAAGCATTCCCTGACCAACCCAGCCTTTAAGACCTCTCCTGCCTCTCAGCTCCTTGTCCACTTCATATCCACACCCTCACTGGATCTGGGCACATATAGTATCTTTCCATTTCCTATCTCATTTTAATAACTTGAAAGCAAGGACTATCTTAGAGTGACTTAGGTGTAATAAGCACAACATTTTGACGACCCAAACTGTCTTAAATATTTCTTTGAGAATATTATGAATGTTGAGTAAAGATTTTTCTCTGAAGCCTTACCATTCTTCTAAGCAGTGTTTTTTGGAGGACTTCTCACCAATAAAGAGTGCTCACAACATATCTAGCATTTTATAGCTAAACCTAACACATACATGCACACGTACACATGCACACAGAATCAAAGAATCTCTGTTCAAAGAGCTTTCAAATTACAAGTCTGGTCCAGAAAGACCCTGACCAATCCAGGAGTGACCACTGGATACCATTATTCAACAGGGCAGGCCAAGGCTGGAGGGATGTCTGACGATCCATGACTGCCGGAGAGAGCAGCATTGCCAAAGGACCCAGCAGGGCTTGGGTTCCAGAGAGAAAAATTTGGGTTAAACAAAGGACTAAATCTAGTTGCTTCCTAAATGTGTTTTTGCAAGCAACGGACCTAGTATAACATCTCCCCCCCACCCAACCACTAGCACACCTGGCAAAGAGTACTGCCAAGAGATCAAGTGAGAGCAATTACAGAATGGCTTATATACTGCTGACACCACTTGGCATGCAGTTATTATGTAGGACACCACAGCAAACTGCCACAATCAGGGTCCCAAAACTCAAGCCATCACCAAATGGGTAATAAATACACTGTTCTTCTTTCTTTTGCTCCTCTGGAGATCAGTGAAAAATAAGGTGTTTGGGATTTGAAGACACGAATAACACAAGGTTAGGCTGGAGAGCAGAGTCCTCGGGTGCTGCAAATGGTTAACACGCTCAAGTGCTGAGAGGTTAGAGGTTCAAAGCTCTTCAGAAGAAAAGCCTGGTGATCTCCTTCCAAAAAAAATCAGCCACTGAAAACCCTATGAAGCACAGTTCTAACTCTGACACACACAGAGTCACTATGAGTTGGCAGTGATTCTACAGCAACTAGTTTAGATTGGGGAACTCTCCAGGCAAATCCCCAAAACTGCTGAACTAAGCTGGTCTGTTTCTGCAAAAATACTAAAGAGAAGAGAAAAGACTATAGTCTATTCTGGCCTTCTCTTCCACTATATTCTTCTTCTTTAACTTATCTGCATTCAGAAGAGGAAAGGAGGTATGATGGATAAGGTTGGTAAGAGCCTTTACCTCTCTGGGCCTCAGTGTTCCCACCTGGAAAATGAGATTATACTAGGTGATTGAGTGACCTAAAGCCAATATTTTATGAACCTAGATTATTTCTCCAAATATTCCTGACAGTTTATTCTGATCATAACACCTGGATAGTAGACCCAACTAGAAAAGTGTCCCCAACTCTAAGCTATTTGAATACCACGCAGTAAAAACCCGTGTTGAGGCTTGTGCCTTGAAGCTGGAGCAGAGATAAAAACCACCTACAGGAGAAGCTACTCAGCAAAATTAACGATTTGTCTGCTCTATTTCCAGCATTAGACACTGCTTGGCAAAAAAGCTTTCTTTCTACTCATATCACTGTTGAGAACAAAGAGAAAACTCAGATGGGATGAGGCTGCTGGGGCTCTCGTGCCCTTCACTGTCATGCACCAGTGCGGTGCACCTGGTCCCTACTCACCAACAAGCTGCCGTACCTGATTACTTGGCCAAGTATCAGCACATGTGGTTTGTAGAATGTTTGCTGATGGCAGTTCTGGGAAAATAGTTTCATATGTGAGGAAGGAACTTTTCACTTCTGTCATTGATCAAGCTGGGGAGGTAGAGTGTGTAGAGGAGAAAATTTCCACCTCTCCCTCTGTCTCCCTTGGCAAATATTTTCTCAGACTCTTTCAGATCTGAGACTCTTTCCTGATTCTCACTCTTAATCTTACCCTTTTAGCCAATTCACTCCAAGGCAGACTACAATCTTCCCAACCCCAGGAATTTCTACAATGTAAAAAGTTTCAGGGAAATTATACACTGCATACCCCAACACCACCACCTAGACTACAGATATAGAGCTACCAGTAGGAGCGGCCTGCAACTGAGGACAGTAAAAAAGGGAGCAGTAGGAGGGAGTGGTGGGCAGGATCTGGGTGTAGTACCAGACTTGCTGGATGATAGCTGCCTTTGAAAAGCGTAAAAACTGGCCATTTAAATTAAGCCTGATTCTGAGTTAGGTTGTTTGCCTTCCTACAGGTAGTAAGAATCAAAGGAGTTCAGCAAGTCTGTCAGTGCCACTTAAGAATTAGTAAAGAGGCATGCCTGCAAGCTGCTGCTGGTAAAAGACTAGAACAAGCTAGCAGTCTCTCTTAGCCTGACACCCTGCCTATGTTTTTCACACAGAAAAGCACACACAAGCCTCTATACTCAGCAAAAGCAAATATAATGGAGCCCCATTGTTGACAACAAAAAGCCATATCTCTGACTTTCCTCCAAAGGCCATTTAAGCTGTTTCCATAATTTTCCCTATAACTGCTACTAGCACTTGAGATTTACATTCCCTTAATTCCATACTGCAAACCAAAATGAAAATAGTATACCCAGTTCCTTCTGTACTTATTAAAATAATTGTGATTCTTTCTTAAGCTCTTAATATCATACAATAACAATGGTTGTCAAACTATTCCAAGAGACCCAGTTAATAATGTGGTTCTGGGATGAAGGGATGAGGGCAGGGACATGGTAGGTCACCTTTCCCACCGCCTGTATCTATTTCATATGCCAAGGGTTTGTACTTAAGATTTTATTTGGAGAAAAGGTTCTACTGCTTAAAAAAAGGAACTTAAAAATCACCAAGATAATAGAGCTGGACTATCACACGTACAGTGACCTACATAACTACCAAGCCATCACTTTGTTACATGAGAAATAGAGCTAGCCAATTCTCAGTGACCAGGGCTAGCAGGAGACTAGAATAGTGTAGATATCAATTCTAACTGTAGCCAATGGTTTCAAACATGCATCTTCAACTGTCTTCTTTTGTCTTGCAGCTCCAAGTACCTAGTAACGCAGCTGAACTTCTAGTGAGATGTACAGGCAGTAACAGGAAAGCCAAAGTGAAAACAGATATGAATTATTTGAATCCAGATTGTCAGCCTCTATGCCTTTAATTGCTCAGGCCATCCACACAGGTGCAGGCCATGGAACTCCAGCTCAGGATGGCAGGGGCTTAAGTTCAGCGTATCCTTCTGGGCTCTGCTCCTTTGGTTCCTTCTTGAATGAGCTAGACAGTAACTCATTGTGATCCTCATTTTCCAGGTGAGAAAACTGACACCCTGCATGGAAGCTGCCAACTCCTCTTAGGTCTCTGGGAACCACTTAGATACTCCCATTCCCCATCACCTGTGGAGGCCTACAGATTTTCTGGATTAATCACAGCTGCAAACACTGCCTGACCTCAGATTGTTAATTTCGGTTTTTCTGATAATAGCCATCCCAGTGAGTGTGAGGTCTATCCTATTATGATTTTGATTTGCATTTCCCTTATGACTAACAGGAGTCCCCGAGTGGTGAAAATAGTTAAGCACTGGGCTACTAACTGAAACGCTGGAGCCTTGATCCAACCAGAGGCACCTCGAAAGAAAGGCCTAGTGATCTGCTTCTGAAAGGTCACAGCCATGAAAAAACCCCATGGAGCAGTTCTACTCTGAAACACATGGGTCACCATGAGTCAGAATTCATCCAAGGGTGACTGGTTTTTGGTACTGGTTATGCCTTTAACTGTTACTCATAACATACTAAATAGCAGGCCAGATCCTGCCAGATGCTGGATATAAATGGACATGTGGAGAAATTAGCCTCTCCATAGTGACAGGATACTGTATTGTCTGCAATCCCCAAAAGGCAATAATAACGGGCCAACCACCAAGCCACGTGATTCCTGGTACAAAACTCTAACTCAGAATCTGGGTCTCTCTGTTCCAAACAGCATAGAAAAGGAAGAGTAGCCAGGGCACTGTGGGACCTGGTGCAACTCACCCGTGCAGAACTCCTTGCTCACGTTGTGAGGCACTGTGATCCTTCGATAAACAATGGGCTCCGACTCCAGGATGTTCTCATCATGGCGGTACCGAGTAGGCTTTTCATTTGGGATGCCCCGGGAACGGGTACCACTTCTCCTCTCATAGGTGTCAATCTCCTCAAACACAGCTGCCTTGTCAAAAAGGGCCAGGTTCCCTTCGAAATCGAAATCTGTGTCTGGGATCTCCTCAATATCATCCCCGAAGCACTCGTCATCTTTATTCTTCATTTGGCCATTCTTTATGCCACTTTTCTTTGGAGTTGCCTGATTTGGGTGCCTGCTACTAGATGACCCTGGAAAGAAAGAGGGACTAAAGTCAGTGTGTCCGTGTAAAGTGTTCAGTGCAAGTGGAAAATACAGTACACTAACGCCCTTTGCAGAGCTTGTTACATGAACAAAAGTGAAGACGGTAAAGGTGAGCTATTTCTAAATCATTACATGCACAAACTACTACAAACCTCATATGGAATAACAGGTTTCAAATATTGCCAAGTAACTAGTTAGTGAACATAAAATAAGCAGTACACTGGAAATCTTAACCAGTTCTGCCCTTTGTAAGGAAATGTAGTAATGAAAGCAGCTTTTTTTTACAAATTAGTATCAGAAAAAAAGTGGAAGGGCAAGAATATAGCAGTTTCTTCCCACAGTTCGGGGAGGTTTGATTCTGAATGGTCTGGCAACTATTTAAGAAAGAAATATCCCCAGAGTAAAAGAAGGCCAAGTCGTCATAACTTGAAGCCCATAAAAAGATACTATTCAACTAGCTCTTAAACCTACACTTACCAAGCAAGCAACCTTCAGATTTTTTAATTTGGTCTCAGGCTAGACCCCAGCAGATGGGAATTCCTGGTATAGACAAAAGATTCCAAATCTTGAGCCAGAGATGTATCTGTTACTAAATATTGGCATTTTGGCTTATAAACTTGTCTTCAGACTTTTTGGTTCATCTCTTTTCTCAGAATTTTATCACTCCTGCATAAGCAGGTAATATTCCAGCTTCTGAACCATCAAGTGATGAATCATATCAAGCAGTTCTCGTAGAGGGCACACCAAAATGTGCATCAACACAAGAAGCCAGCCAGCCTCTGAGACCCTGTTTGGCCACCACACATCAACCGACTACCCCTCCAGGAGTCAAGGCAGAGATCCCACAGAATTTTCTAATCCACCCATTCCTGAGAATCCCAAATTGAATTTTCACTGTGGTCCCCAAGGGGCCACCCTGGAAGGGTAGACCAAGTGAATGACATGCCAATGAATCTTTAACGTGGTCTAAATAAATCTGAGATAATGAGCTCCCCAGTTACTGAAAATCCTCAAGTGGAGGTTAGAATGATCATGAGTAAACCCTCATACTCATACCATCCCAACTAGATTTTTCTAACTCTTTTCACAAGCAATACCTTTCAACGCACCATTCTTGTCAAGATCCACCAATGACAACCTTGTCACTAAATTCACTTAACACTCTTCATGAATGCTCATTTTACTCGGCTTCTCAGGAGCAATGAGGAGAACTGACCACTCCCTGCTTGACACACTCCTCTCTCGGAGTAGTCCTCATTTTCCTCTTAGCCTCTCTAATCACTCCTACTCCCCTGCCCAGCCTCTAAATGTTGCAGTTCTTCCGTTGTTTGGAACTTAACCCTTTTTCACTCTACCCTCACTCCTTTGTCAATGCTGTTCACTCCCATAGTTTTAAATACTCTCTATAATGGCCAGTGACTCCAAAATTTGTATTCTTAGATTGGACCTCTGGGCATCAGATCCAGATATCCAAATGATTCCTTAGATGTCTCTCACCGGCATCTCAAACTCAACATATCCAAACTTAACTCTTGCCTCTCCCCACCTCCAAATGTGTTACTTCTCTAGTGTTCAGTAAAAAACACGCAGCCACTTATGCCAGGAACCTGAGAATCTTTAATACCCCACACACCCAATCTTACCCTCAAGTCCTAATAATTCTACTTCCTAAATATCTTCCAAATAGTTTTTTCTCATCTCTAATACCACTACTAGCCACTATCTCTCTCTCCATGACTGTCATAATAGCATCCTAACAGTCATTCTTCCTACCCATTCTCTACATGACAGAGTGCCCTTTAAAAAAAAATCAAATAGGATTCAGTTACTCCCTTGCTTACAACCCTTCAATGGCTCTTCACTGTACTTAGGATATAATCCAATAACCTCACCATGACCCATGAGCCTAGCATAGCCCCCTTCCCCTTCACTCACTGTTTCTAACTTCACTGGCCTTTTCTTTGTTCCTAGAGTGCACATGCTTCTTGCTACCCAGGGCCTCCAATTTCCCAAACTATCATAACTTGTTGTACAAGAAAAATGTTAAATACTTTTATAATTACCAACTTGAAAACTAATTTGTGTTACACATTTGAAATGATAAAATCTTTTACTATCTTGGGCCTCTGGTAACATTTATTTAAACTTTGGTCTTTTTACTGGCCAATCTTTTTTTATTAAATGGCTATACAACTAGTAAATCATAGCGGGCTAATTTTGCAACCCCCTTTTATCCAACAAAAATACCATATAAGGAGAAAGAGACTTATACATCATAATGAAATTAAGGAATTGAAAGGTTTACCTACCACTAAAGTAAAGGCTGGTTATTGGTAAGTCCCAAAAACCTCAAGGACCCAGATGAGTCTTGCTTAAACACCAATTGTGTTAGAGAGATAAGAAAACAGAATACTCGAGGGAATTTCTGGGTCTTTTTGCTCCTATTGTGAAATTTTGCTCCCTGATAACATGTCTCCCTGACTGTCATCTATTAGTTGTTCATCTACTTATTACTGGAAAGCAAATTTCAAAACATCCATCTGCTCATCGCATTCACTCTGTCATTCCCCAGTGTCCCTAATGATACTTGTCCAATAGAATAAGAAAGTGGTATTTAAGCAGATCAGCACCCTTCCCCCCTCATCTAATGGCATACATACGTAAACATATCTACTAGTCCCAGCCCACTGAGGGAAACAGGGTGGAAAGACAATGTTACATTCCTAATGCTGCTTAACACAGGGAAAGAGCAATGGACCATGAGGAGACCTAGGATCTAGCTGCAGTTCTGTCATTAATATGTTATATAATCTTACACCTGTCATCCAGCTTCTCAGGGTCTCAATTTTCTTGTGTGTAAAATGTTCCATGGGGTATCCCCAACAGTTTCTAGCACATAGTAGGTGGTCAACAAGTATTTAACAAATTCACCAATGGCAGCAAAATCAATTACAAAAATTATTCTGAAAGGTACACTATGCAAATATAATTCATGCTCGAGCCTTCTGTTACAGATTGAATTGTGTCCCCCAAAATATGTGTTTTAAATCCTAAACTCTGTGCTTGCAGTTATAATCCCATTTGTTAATGAGGCAGGATTAGTGTAGGGTATCTTTTAAGTCAATCTTTTTTGAGTTATAAAAGACCTTAAACAAGCAAGCAGAGCAGATATAGGGGAAAAGAAATGCCAAGCCACATAAAACTGCCCAGGGACAGAAGCTCGGAAGAGACAAGGACATTCCTCCAGAGCCGACAGAAACAGAAAGCTTTCCCCTAGAGTTGGCATCCTGAATTCGGACTTTACTAGCCTCCTAAACTGTCAGAAAATAAATTGTTTATTAAAGCCACCCACTTGCGACATTTCTGTTATAGCAGCACTAGATAACTAAGACATCTTCTCAATTGAAAATACTGGTATGGAAAAGGGTTGTACTGATGATGGTTGAGTGAAAATAAGGTTTAGGTTTCAAAACACAACACTGACCAAAATTATGAAGGGCAGAAGAGCAGTTTAGACATCATAAGCAACTCAGATTATGAACCACTACGAAGCTAGCCAAAGTCTGGGTTCTTAAATACTATTTCCAACAATTTGATAAAACATTTAGCGATACCATGCTGAATGCCACAGCTAGGTGCTAGGAATACAGTAATATAACCAAAACACGTCGCTTAAATGTATATATATGCAAATAACTAAAATATAATGTTTTTAGAAAGTACCATGGAAATATGGATGAGAAAGCAGAGCTGGATTAGGAATGGGAAAGCAGGCATGAAAATACAAAGTCAGGATAACACCATCGGCAATACATGCAGGAAGGGGAAGGGTAAGAGTCCAGCTGCAGGATTATCAATGCACTGCCTCAGTACTCTATCAAATCGTCCTGTGGGGAACAAGTCTCTCCCAGCGGTGTCTATGCATCCCCGGGGGTGTGCGGGACGATCCACTGGAATGCAGAAAGAGAGGTTACATATTCTATTTACTTTTTCTTTTAACTAAAAACAGTAAGAAATTAAGCTTTATTAATTGTATGTACTGATAAAAACTGACACTCTTATGGGGTTACATGGCAGCCAACAGCTGCCAGTGTGAAATATCTGAGATAACAGTGAAGTTCCATAACAAGGAGAAGTGTGTCGATGCAAGCGGATTCACGTCAATTTTTACCTGAAGATCGCAAAAATAAATTAAGTGGCTTAAAAAGATTCCTTTAAAGAAACTGTGTATTAAAGATAATACTAATAAAACAATCATAAGTAAGAGAACGGCAGCCTCTCAAATTAAAAATTATCAAGAAGGTTATTTGAAACATGAATTCACATCCACCTTTTTATCAATGAGTCGGAATTGACTCGACGGCAGTGGGTTTTATTACTGATTAACTTCATCATAAGTGTATACTACTCTACATCAGGAGTCTGTAAACTATAGCTTACCAGCCAAATCTAATCCATTGCCTGTTTCTGTAAATAAAGTTTTATTGGAACACAGTCGCATTCATTGGTTTATATTACTGTCTATGGTTGATTTCATGCTACAAAGGCAGAGTTAAGTAATTGAGACAGGGACCTTACGACCCACAAAGCCTAAAATATTTACCACCTGGTCCTTTTACAAAAGGAGCCTGGGTGGCAAAGTAGTTAAAGCGATCAACTGCTAACTAAAAGGTTAGTGGTCCGAAACCACCAGCAGCTCCACGGGAGAAAGATGTGACGGTTGCTTCTGTAGAGACTTGCTGTTGGTGTTTGGTGTTTTCAAGTCGGTTCCAACTCATAGTGACCCTACATACAATAGAATGAAACACTGCCCAGTCCTGCGCCATCCTCATGATGGTGGTTATGCCTGGACCCATTGTTGCAGCCACTGTGTCAATCCATCTCATTGAGGGTCTTCCTCTTTTTCGCTGACCCTCTACTTTACCAAGCATGATGTCCTTCTCCAGGGACCAGTCCCTCCTGATAACATGTCCGAAGTAGGTGGGATGAAGTTTCACCATCCTTGCTTCTAAGGAGCACTCTGGCTGGACTTCATCCAAGACAGACTTTCCATAGAGACTTACAGCCTTGGAAACCCTATGGGGTCACTATGAGTCGGAATCAACTCGATGGCAGTGGGTTTGGGGCCCTTTACAAAATAAGTTCGTTAACTCCTACTCTACATCATGCCTCTCTGAGATATTCTTTCCAGCTATGACTACCATTAAAATTAAAAAAAAAAAAGCTGAGCCTGGATCAGTTCTTTGAATCTGTTTCACTCAAAGTGTTAAGTCAACTGTGTCATTTATTAAGCTACTGTCTTTCAAGTCTACAACCACTCCTGGTGATACTGGGGCTGGAACTCTATGCACTCCATTTCTCCTTTGTTAGCTGGCTTCCTGTTAGGTTCCACCAATAGGCAGTACTGGCGGGAAGGAGGAAAGAGAAGGAACTTTCTCCTTCCTGTTTGCCAGCTGTTCCTGTCAGCATTCCTAAGCAATTGCCCTTTACTGCCAGCTGGTTCCAGTCTCCAGCCTTTCTTTCTGCCATGCCCAGACAGAGCTTGCTTCATCATACTCCCTCAGAAGTACGGGCACCAGATCCATGAAGCCCTTTCTCTGAGCTTTGAGGATCTGATAACCCGAGCCTCTTCCTTTTGTTTTCCCTTCCTCAAGGTCCCTTTTCTACTTTTTGAGTCATCTAACACCTACTTAACTAATTTCCTATATTAAATTCTCTCTGAAGTAACTAATTTCCTATATTAAATTCTCTCTGAAGTAATTAGTGTGGTCACTCTTCCTTCCTAGTATGGTATAACAAGATTTTACAAATCAATGACTCAATTAATTCCCCTGTTCTAACCAATGAGAGAAAGATATGACAGTCTGCTTCTGTAAAGATTTACAGCCTTGGAAACCCTATGGGCAGTTCCACTCTGTCCTACAGGATCCCCATGAGTTGGAATCACCTTGATAGCAGTGGGTTTGGTTTGGTTTGGTTCTAGCCAAATATTAAATTTTTAATAAGCAAAAAATATTTTGACCCATTAATAAACTATTACTGTGAAAAATAATTCATTTAATGTTTATCTAATCTTTAAAATCTGTACTTTTATGTCTCATATCTAATGTATATGATATATAAGTATGGTAGAGATGGTCCCTGGGTAGTACAAACAGTTTAAAAAGCTTGACTACTAGCCGAAAGGTTGGTGATTTGAACTCACCCAGAGATGCCTTGGAAGACAGCCCTGGTGATCTGCTTCCAAAAGGTCATATCCTTAAAAACCCTATGGAGCAGCTCTGTTCTGCACACACACACGGTTGTCATGGGTCAGAACTGATCGACAGCAACTAACAACAAGGTATGGTAGTAGAAGCCAACAAATTATGTGTAAAAAAGTATTACTGGGAAGTTGGCTAAATTGTTTTTACCAAGTGGATGATCAAAAAGACACCTATACTGCCCTGTTGGTAGAGAACCTTAAAACTGTTTTGGTATTAAAATGATCTAAAAGAATCTTAAGCTCGGGATTCTAGGGCAACAACCAAGAAAATATTCTCAAGAGGAGACCCTCAGCTGAATGTTGCCAAGTGGTTGGCCACGAGAGAGGCAAATTTGCTAATACTTCTGTGGCTTCTCCAATAATCCTTCCAACTGTGAAAAAGTCTGTATCCTTGTCCGCCCTAGGGCAAATGCTCAGTAGATTCAAGATTATATGCCTCTAAACAGAAAATACGTGGCAAAAACATCTCAAGTTTTGTTTGTATGCTCTCAGCTAATACTTCTGTAAACATTAATTTTTTAACAAAATTTGTACTGCCCAGACCAAGCTATTTCACACTTGTTTCCAGTACTTCAAGATGAGGAACTCTGTAGCAGTATCACAGAAGGATTTGCATACCAGGAAAGGGCTTACAAAATATGGCGATTTTCACAATACAGGAGAGGTCAGTACAACTGGACTAAACCAAAAGCAAAGAAGTTTCCTGAATAAACTGAACGCTTCGAAGGCCTGCTCAGCAGGGGTGGGGGTTTGGGGACCACGGTTTCAGGGAACATCTAAGTCAACTGGCATAATAAAATCTATTAAGAAAACATTCTGCATCCCATTTTGGAGAGTGGCATCTGGGGTCTTAAATGTTAGCAAGCAGCTGTCTAAGATGCATCAATTGGTCTCAACCCACCTGGAGCAAAGGAGCATGAAGAACCCCAAAGACACAAGGTGAGCCCAAGAGACAAAAAGGGCCACATAAATCAGCGACTACATCAGCCTGAGACCAGAAGAACTAGATGGTGCCCAGATACAACCAATGGCTGCCCTGACAAGGAACACAACAGAGAACCCCTGAGGGAGCAGGAGAGCAGTGGGATGCAGACCTCAAATTCTCATAAAAAGACCAGACTTAATGATATGACTGAGACTAGAAGGACCCTGGAGGTTACAGTCTCCAGACCTTCTGTTAGCCCAAGACTGAAACCATTCCCAAAGCCAACTCTTCGGACAGGGATTGGACTGGGCTAAGGGATAGAAAATGATACTGGTGAGGAGTGAGCTTCTTGGATCAAGAAGACACATGACACTATGTGCGCAGCTCCCGTCTGGAGGGGAGATGAGAGGGCAAAGGGGGTCAAAGGCTGGCCAAATGGACATGAAAATAAATAGAGAGTGGAGAGAAGGAGTGTGCTGTCTCACCACGGGGAGAGCAACTAGGAGTATACAGCAAGATGTATATAAATTTTTGTATGAGAGACTGACTTGATTTGTAACCTTTTCACTTAAAGCACAATAAATTTTTTTTTAAAAAAAGCAAAGAAAAATACTTTTTTTTTTTTTTTAAAGAAATGTATATATTACGATTCTGTTTGCTTTTAAAAACTACAATAGTTCAATATAGAAAACCAATTCAAACAATGTCACCCCAACTATAAAAGGCTTTAGGGCATAGAATCATATATGCTGAACAACTGTCCCAGTAAAGAAGGAACACAAACATCAAGGTGAATAGGAAAATTGTGTCCTAGGAGAGTACTAAAATACTAAACAGAACACAGTTAATTTTAGAAAAGTGACAAAACAAAGGTACCATTTAAAATCTCAAAGATCAACTCTTCTCTTAAAGGAAACCTAGTTAAGAATTGTTAGAGAAAGTGATTCATTTTACCCTGACATTCTCAACAGTTCTTGAAATGTACAAAGTGGTTACGTGGCAATACAGAGCTTGAGCAGGATTGACTCAGCTAACACTGAACCCTGTCCTCACCCATCAATACTCCAAATACTTTGAAATGCTGAATAAAATACAAGCACAGAAAAATTTAATGTATAGTTGATCTCAAAAGTCAGGGATATCATCAGGTATTAAACCAAGAGGGAACTGGCAAGTTTCTGATGACACTGGAGCCTCTCCCAGTTCTCCTTCCTTTGCTACTAAACATATCTTAGGGTTTCCTAGGCTGCAATCTTTATGGGAAGGAGCCCTGATGGTGCAGTGCTCGGCTGCTAACTGAAAGGTCGATGGTTCAAACCTACCAGCTGCTCCGTGGGAGAAAGATGTGGTAGTCTGCTCCCGTAAAGATTTCCAGTCTTAGAAACCCTACAGGGCAGTTTTACTCTGTCCTATGGGGTCCCTAAGAGTTCGAATTGACTCGACAGCAACAGGTCTGGTTGGTTTGGTAGAGGGTTGCTGTGAGTTGGAATCAACTTGATGACAATGAGTAATCTTTATAGGAGCAGATTGCCAGGTCTTTTTCCCACAGAGCCGCTGGTAGGTTTGAACTGCTGGCCTTTTGGTTAGCAGTCAAGTGCTTAACCATTGTGCCATCAGGGCTCCCTTAAGCAATAATGGAGACCAAACCATAACATCAAAATATCTTCAAAGTGATGAGTGAAAACAACTATCAACTTACAATTTTACTTCTGGCAGTCTACTCCTGAAAAATTAGCCACTGAAAACCCTACAAAGCACAACTCTACTCTGACACACATGAGGTCGGCATGAGTTGGAATCCACTTGATGGCAACTGGTTTAACCATTCAAAAGTGAGGGCAGTAAACATTTTTAGGCAAAAAAAAAAAAGTAAATTTAACACTCATTTATTACTGACAAAGAATTAAAGTATAGACTTCAGAACCTATTAGAAAGAAATGGAACATAAGAAGCAACGGTAAACAAAGAAATTAGTACACATGTAATACTGACTATAAAAACATTAACATAACAGGGACTGTTTTAGGTACTAGAGAAGCCTAGTTTTCTGGACAGGAAATCCCTATTCTTTTTTTCCATCCAGAAATTCAAGTAGCTAGCTCATCCCAGGCTTAAGGTCTAACTGTCTGATTTTCCAACTCAGGCCTTAGAGATGGTGTGAAGGAGGCATAGTGAGCCCATGGGAAGAGAAGTGAGCCTAGTCTGACATCCTTTTCTGGGGATGATAGGCAATGGCTGGCTGGTAAGTCAATCAAGAGTTCTTATCAATGTCATAGTAATTAGTTCTGAAGGGGAAAATACAAGAAATCTAATAAAATATTATCAGTATTATGAACCAAATACTTAATTCTTATTTAAAGGGACTATTTAGGCCAAAGTATAATCCCTTTGAAACGTATTTGGAAGAAAAGAATTGTGGTCATATACATGAGTCTCTTCATTTCATCAACTGCATTTATAATCACACCAACCGCTCACTGAATCCAAAATACTATTTCATCCATGAGAGTATCCTCATCTGCACATATTTTTATATTCCTTCACTCAAAAAGTATTTTTTAAGCATCTGCTATACACTGTGATCTGTGCTAGGTGCTAGAGATTCAAGGTGAACAATATAACCTAATGTTACACTCAACCCTACCATCATTCTAGATCATTTCTGCAGGGCTAATAGTCAAGTTGCCTGCCTTTTCCAACATGAGACTTTCAACAGACCCTTGTTACAGATAAGCAATTTTAGAGCGAGTCTTTCTCTTTGTAGCCTACCCAATATCCAGATCTCTCCACCCTCAGAACAAAACACCATTTTTGTTCAGATAGATATCCGCCTCTCTCTGCCATGTATCTGGGGAGGCTGGCTGTACTCCAGCTAAGGGACCTGATTAATTCCTAAAACAATCACAGTGGTGCTCATGCCAATAACTGATTTAAACATGGGCATGTGAAGTAATACTGACCAAGACACGATGGGGTGGGTCTGGGGAAGGAGATCTCACAGTGGCTTCTAATGAAAGTTTCCTCACTCCTGAAAACCAGTGTTTCTTAACCAGGGGAGATTCCCCCTCCCCCACCCCCCAGAACATCTGACAATGTCTAGAGATATTTTTGTTTGTCACAACTGGTGGGGAGGTGCTACTGGCATCAAGTGGGTATAGGCCAAACCAAACCAAAAACCCAGTGCTGTTCAATTGATTCTGACTCATAGCAACCCTAAAGAACTTAGTAGAGCTGCCCCATAGGGTTTCCAAGGCTGAAAATCTTTACAGAAACAGAGTGTCACATCTTTCTCCCGAGTAGTCGCTGGTGGGTTCAAACCATCAATCTCTCAGTTAGCAACGGAGTGTTTTAAGCACTGAGTCACCAGGATTCCTTAGCCTAGACCAGGGATGCTGCTAAACATCCTACAATGTACCTACAAAACAGTCCCCCACAACAAAGAATTATCTGGTCCAAAACGTCAATAGTACAGGGTTGAGAAACCCTGCTAAAGATGATGCACTAGAAGAGATGGTCTCTTTTCTCCTTCTGAAGGATTTTATATCTGGATGAGACACATGGACCTGCTAGAGCCAGCTAGTATCAATCTGAGGACAAAGCCAACACACAAAAGAGTATGAGTGAAACAAGGCTGAGGCACTGATGTGCTGTACTTTAAATGCCCAAATTCTGGACTTGCCGTGATGTAATTTCTTTACCGTTTAAGTCACTAAGGTTTTTTTTATTACTCACAGCCAGAGCATCCTGATATAATTTATCTAGTGCTTTAATATTTACCGTGAGCTTTTTCACGAAGATTACACCATTAATTTTTATAATATTCTAAGTTATTATAAGGCATTATAGAAGCACAGAAATATTTTAAGGTGGTTATTATTGTCTACTGTCACCTACTAGCCTAAGGGAAGGAAGAGACACTAAAGACTCCACCATTTGTCGTCCTGCAGAACCTATGTGCCTGGCACCATCTTAGGCTTTAATATACACATTATTTCAGTCTGTCTTCAAAACAACCTGATTAAAGCTATCATTTGACAAATGAGGAAACTAAGAGTGAGAGGTTAAGTGCCCTGCTCCAAATTTACATAGCTAATAAATGTCTGAGTTAGGAATGGGAGTTTGATCTGACAAACTCCAAATTCCACACTATTTCCACATATAAAAATGAGGAAACATTACATGGTTTCCAATGTAACTCTAGCAGACCTAGGCAAAGTTATAAGAATTAAGAGAGAAGATCATTTCTAGAAAATGGGCATATAAGGCAAAAGCAAAAAACATATTCAGTGCAGCATAATGGAAAAAGAAGGGATTCAAAGGCAACAGAATACAAGTATTGCTTTTTAAAAATAACTTTTTGTTAATTAATGCTCACTGTAGATAAAGCATAAAACATATAGAAAATTGCAGATAATTACTTAATATTCTGATGTTATTTCCTTTTAGTAAAAAATGTGCAACCATGCTTCTGAAATTCTATATCCTGCTTTTTTTCTTAGGAGAATTTTCCTGCTCCATAAAATAATTTTTCCAATATTTTATATTTTATGGCTCTATAAGTTATAGATATGTCATACACTTAACCATTCCCTATTGGTGAGCTTTTAGCTACTTCTCACTCTCACTGTTATGGATTCAGCCCAAACACAGTGTCTTTGATGACTGACTCCAGTTGAGAAATCACTCCCACGTGCCCACTTAGAGCAGGTGGGTACTACTCATCTAGCACTTACCTATACTACCGCCTCTGTTCTGTATTTATCTGTGTTCTTGCTCTAACTCCCTAAGGAGCTTGTAAGCTAACAGAGGGCAAGGACCATGTCATTCACATCTGTCACCCAGTACTATGCCTGGCCCACCACAAGTACATAAACTCAGTTGAATGAAGAAATAAAAACAGCCATATTAAAAAAAAAAAAAAAACAGACAAAAGAGAATAAAGAGGTTATAAAAGAAATGGCAACTTGAAATTAACTGTGTGAAAGAAAGGGAGCCATCAGAAATTATGCCAAGCTTATTTCATGACTAAAAAAGACAGGAAGATAAAGTTGTCAACAGTAATACGAGAGGAAGTAAGAGACAAGGGCTTCAAAGAAAAGGAGTTCAGTCATGTCCAGCATGAACTGGCCATGAACTATCCTGGATCTATCACAATAACAGATGAAGGTAAGAGATTAATCAAGGGGGGAGAAGACAGGATAAATATCGCAAAATGGGAAAGGATCCCCATTCAGATGAAACCCCAAGCTCCAGAGAAGGTGAAAAATTTTTTCTTGAAAAATGCTCAGAGGAAAAGGATACAGATATTACTAAAGAGGAGTAAGTAGAGGTGCAAAAACAGCTGCAGGAGGAAACAGAGCAGCTCACACTTCCCAAATGACACTGGTGAAAGACCAGTCACAGCGGTGCTAAAGCTGGCTTCACAGAGGATCATCAGTTGCTCCTCTGACTTAAACGCTGGGCTAACACCAATGTGCAACTGTTCAGAAGCATGAGAGTGGGAGGGAGGGTGACAATGCAGTGTGGAAACAAAATCTCCTCCTCAGGTTAAAAAAGAAAGCAAAAAACAGCTAATAAGCAGTACCCAGTTTATATCATGCCACATGATGAAGACCTGCTGAAATATACCAGATAAAAAAGCAAACAACTATGGCAAGCTGTAAGGCTCTCTCCCAACATGTTGACACAGTTTCCCCACTGGAAAGATTAACAAGGTTTACAGAAGGAAATGCCTTAAATTTGCCCCTAATGAAGCTGTCTCCACTGGTCACCATTTTTGGCTATACAAGCATAATTCCCAACCAAACGCAGCACCGTGTCTTTAGAGGGCACTGGGTATTGTGCTTCCTCTGAATGCAGGATCTTCCAGTCATTCATTTGATAAATATATACTAAGCACCTGCATGTTCCAAACACTGTCAGGAAAACAGAGTCTGAAAAATGTTCATTAAGCCAAAAGGAAATACTGACATCATATTGTCAGCAAGAGAAAGATAAG
Source organism: Loxodonta africana (assembly GCF_030014295.1). NCBI lineage: Eukaryota > Metazoa > Chordata > Mammalia > Proboscidea > Elephantidae > Loxodonta > Loxodonta africana. Next base: position 41,313,788 of record NC_087354.1, on the reverse strand, counting down.
AGAATATAAAGTAAATGAGAGAAAAACAGGCTAGCATGCACAGTTGTTTCTTATTGTTCCCTCTTCTCATATTTCAACATAAATATTGGGAAGTCCTGGGTGAGTAAGATGCTTCAGCATTTGGCTTACTCAGCCCAAAGGCCCTGGCTCTACATTAAACTGACCTTTGACCACTGGGAGAGAAATGCACTTCCCTTGGAAAAGACAAACAATGCTTTCCAGATTTCTTCACCATTCAATTACGAGGGCCAGACATGTGTTAAAACTGGAGGTTGGCTGCCTTCCTGTGCCATTTTGCTGCCTGTGTTTGGCACAAAGGCCCTTTGGCCAGGATACCCTGTAAAGAATGCATTGTTGTGTAACCCTCAGTGCCACTTGTTTATTGGTTTTTGTCACACACACATTGTAAAGGGGGAACTCTGCCCTGCACTTAGCACGCTAAAGGGCATCTGAAGGTCAAACTGCAAATGTTTTGGTGCCAGATTCAATGGGCTTCATGAGAAGGTGCCCGAGAGTATCTGGGACCCTTCTTTTTAACTCCCAAATTCTAGGCCCTGGTAATCAGTCAACCCCTTGGGCTCCAGCACCAGTACCAGGGTTTTTTGTTTTTAATTAATTTATTTTTATTGTGCTTTAAGTGAAAGTTTACAGTTAAAGTTAGTTTCTCATACAAAAATTTATACACACATTGTTATGTGACCCTTGTTGCTCTCCCTGTAATGTGACAGACAGTACACTCCTCCTTTCCACCCCGGATTTCCTGTGTCCATTCAACCAGCTCCTGTCCCTTTTTGCCTTCTCATCTTGCCTCTGGACAGGAGCTGCCCGTTTAGTCTCATGTATCTACTTGAGCTAAGAAGTACTCTCTTCATGAGTATAATTTTATGTCTTATAGTCCAGTCTAATCTTTGTCTGAAGAGTTGGCTTTGGGAATGGTTTCAGTTCTGGGCTAACACAGAGTCTGGGGGCCATGTCTTCTATGGTCTCTCCAGTCTCAGACCATTAAGTCTGGTCTTTTTACTAGAATTTGAGTTCTGCACCCCACTTCTCTCCTGCTCTGTCACAGACTCTCTGTTGTATTCCCTGTAAGGGCGACTACCAGGGTTTTTAATTCTATTGGACATATGAAACACATCCAAGGAGGTTAAGAAGTCAAAAGGACTTCAGTTGTTGTTGTTAGGTTCTGTCAAGCTGATTTCGACTCACAGTGACCCCATGTAACAGAGTAGAACAGCCCCATAGGGTTTTCTTCGCTGTAAATCTTTACAGAAGGTTCCGGACCACCAATCTTTCGGTTAGCAGCTGAGCACTTAACTGTTTGCGCCACTGGGCTCCTTAGGACTTCAGTAGGATAATGAAAACTTTGCAAATAATAACTTCTGATCTCAGATGATGGGATCACTGTTACAATAAACAGACCATTAAAGCAACAATATACAACATCTTTCCATTGAAAAGGTTCAATTCCATTTCCTCATTTCTCCCCACTTCCATAAACGAAGGGAAGAAGGGAAATCAGTGCCAAGTAGAGACAATGTCAGGCCTATGGAACCACCTCTGCCTAAATACAAAGGCCCTCTATCTACTTCCATGTTCCACATGCAAAAGAGCCCTAACTCAACCCTTAAATTTTTATTTAATTGTATGTAGTCAATGATTACTCAAGCCCACAGTTAGACTGAGGTTTCAGAGGGCTATACTTTGAATCTACTCTTAGTGGTCACCATTTTTCCTTCTGCCATGGGACTTGATAAACATAATTTGCACTCATAACAGGCCTCAAGGGGTTTCCCTCTGTTCGCTGTGACTAATATTCCTTTCATTCATTTCACAAATATTCTGAATGGTCTGTTCAATGACCAAGGTCATAAGGAACTATCCCTTGGACCTACCACCAAGGGGAGATATTAAAATTTGCTTGTGCTAAATCTCTCATCATTGTTGGGTTAGGTAACTAGAACCAAGAAATCCCTCAACTCTTCATTGCTAATCCTGAAAGAACACTTAAAAGTCAAAGCTGCGGGAGATTATCTCTATAGTTTCATCAATCTACTAATCACAGTATCAATGTACATACACCAGAGAAAATTCTATATGTTTATATTTAATGAGAAAAACACTTAATCTCCATTTCTTCTTTCATCAATGAGAAAAACAGCCACATCTCATCATCAAATTCCCAGGCCAGACATTTCCACACCCTCTGGATTCAAAAAGAAGCTCCCTAAAAGAGAATAACAATTTACTGCCCCATGATCTCTTCACCCTATTTATATACAATCAACAAACTAAGAAAAAGGAATGGACCAAACAGCAAAAACTGAATAAGCACCACCAAGTGTACTTCTCAAAGTGACTCCACTTTTTGGTATTTCAGGACAACTTGTTAAAGGTCAAATAGATTACATGTTTTAAAGTTAAAGGACTCTTTCAAGAAACTTGTTATAATTGTCAGTAATGGAAGAAAAAAAAAAAGGAACGACCCAAATAACCACCAACAGAAAACTGACAGTCTTACCATAACATCTAGCAACTGCGCTCCTAGATATTCACCCAACTGATCTGAAAACTTGTGTCCACACAAAAACCTACACAAAAATGTTTATGGCAGTTTTATCCATAATTGCCAAGAGATAGAGGCAACCAAGAGGTCCTTCAATAGGCAAATAGATAAACTGCGGTACCTCCATACAATGGAGTGTTATTCAGTGATAAAAAGAAATAATCAAGTCACAAAAAGACATGGATGGCCCCATATAGCTAAAGCATTATCAAAGATGAACAAATTAGGAACCCCCACACTTTCCAACCTCAGAACCTACTATACAGGCACATGGCAGTTAAAACAGCCTGGTACTGCCTTACGACAGACACACAGACTAATGGAACAGAGCTGAGAATTCAGAAATAAATCCATTCAGCTATGGACAACTGATCTTCGACAAAGGGTCGAAGTCCATTAAATGGGGGAAGAAGTAGTCTCTTTAACAAATGATGTTGGTAAAACTGGATATCCATTTGCAGAAAAATGAAACAGGACCCATACCTCACACCACATATAAAAACTAACTCAAAATGGTTGAAAAACCTAAAACTATAAAGTTCATGGAAGAAGACATAGGGACAAAGGTAGGGGCCCTAATTTATGGCATAAATAGACTATCAAATGTAACTAAAAATGCACAAACAGTAGAAGATAAACTAGATAACTGGGGCCTCCTAAAAATTAAATATTTATGCTCATCAAAAGACTTCATCGAAAGAGTAAAAAGAGAACCTACAGACTGGGAAAAATTTTTTGGCAACAACAAGGGTCTAATCTCTAAAATTTATAGAAAATTTCAACACCTCAACAACCCAATCAAAAAATGGGCTAAGGACATTTACAGACACTTCACCAAAGAAGACATTCAGATAGCTAAGAAGCACATGAAAAGATGCCTGCGATCATCAGCCATTAAGAGATGCAAATCAAAACTGCAATGAGATGCAATCTCACCCAGGCAAAAATGGCACTAATCAAAAAACAAAAAAAAAAAACCCAACAAATGCTGGTGAGGTTATGGGGAGACTGTAACTCTTCTGTACTGCTGGTAGGCCTGTAAGGTGGTATAATCACTATGGGAAATGGTATGGCACTTCCTTAAAAAGCTAGAAATAGAAATACCATATGATCTAGCAATCCCACACATCCTAGAGAAATAAGAGCTGCGACACAAATAGACATATGCATACCTATGTTCATTGCAGCATTATTCACAACAGCAAAAAGATGGAAACAACCTAAATGTCCATCAATGAATAAATGGATAAACAAATTGTGGTTCATACATACAAACAATGGAATATTAACCAGTTGCCCAAAAGTCAACTCCGACTCATAGTAACCCTATAGGACAGTGGAGAAATGCCCCATAGGGTTTCCAAGGAGTGGCTGATGGATTCGAACTGCACACCTTCTGGTGAGCAGCCAAGCTCTTAACCACTGTGCAACAGGGCTCCAATGGAACACTACGCAATGATAAATAATAATGATGAATAAAGAAAATGTTCTACATTCTACTTTAGGGAGTAGCGTCTGGGGTCTTAAAAGCCTGCAAGTGGCCATCTAAGATACTCTACTCGTCTCACCCCTTCAGGGGCAAGGGAGAATGAAGAAAACAAAAGATACAAGGGAAAGGTTAGTCCAAAGGACTAACGGATCACATCTACCATGGCCGCCACCAGACAAACACCATTCTCCAATGAAAGGAACCAGAGCTCCTTGGAGAAATGGCTGATTCTAGGGCTGGGGCAGGAAATATATAAGATAAGGCCGGAATATCTTGTAGGACCATAAAGTAAAGCAGTATTGGGGTGGTGGTGGGGGGTGCACAATAATGAAGGAATGTCAAAGTGACATAGGAGCCAACTGAAAGATCTCCAGATGTCCAAAACTAGAACAATTTGGGCAACGAAATAAAGTAGTATGAATTACCCAAAGTATAAAATAAACACCCATGAGTCTACACAGATATAAATAAATACACATATATACATACACACATATATACATATAAATAAATGTGAGACAAGACACAAATCTCTGATGCAGAAGAATCCAAATAAATCACATAGATACTCCCCACTCAAGGAGGGGGACCACAACTCCCCACTCTGTAAGTGTGGACTGCACATAGTGACTTCCTTCCAAGTAGCATACATAGTATGGTGATGGTTGCACAACATGGTGAATGTAATTAATAGGTACACTTAAAAATGGTTAAAATGACAAATATTTTGTTATATAAATTTTACCTCAATAAATTAAAGAAATACATTTTAAGAAAAATTTAAGAAAGAGAATAATATGGAAAAGAGAAAAAAGAATAACTTTATACCTACACCTCAGTAGGTGATCCAGGTCAACATTAAGTCATAAACCATGTTGATGGTATTCACCCATCCCATGGTGGTACAATGGGATGAAAATGATGCTTTACCTCTGAGGTCTTCTTGCCCAAAACACATAACCCCAGTCTGGTTATAAGAAAAACATCAGACAAATACCAACTGAGGGACATTCTACAAAATACCTAACCAGTACTTCGCAAAACTGTCATCAAAAACTAGGAAACACTAAAAAAAACTGTCAGAGACTACTAAATGTAATGTAGTGTGCTGGATGGGATCCTGGGACAGAAAAAGAACATTAGGTAAAAACTTAGAAAATATAAATAAAATACAGACTTTAATTACCAATAATTTGTATTTATACTGATCAACCATACTAATGTAAGATGCTAGTAACAGGGGAAACTGGGTGTGGAGTACATGGACAATATTATAATTCACCCCATTTTCATAAATGATATTAGTACACAAATGGAAACACATAGAAAAATAATACAGGTAGTCCCTGGCTTATGGTAGGGTTCCATTTCGGCAACTCTCTCATAAGCCGGTTCTGACATAAGTCAAATACCTCTTTTTTTGGTTTTCATTATTTCCTGCTATACAGCAGTTTTTTTGAACAATAAAAGAAGGAAGGAAAGTGGTATGAGAGGGCAGGGAATCGGCATGTGTCTTGAACAGTTTATATCCTTTCCCCTAATACCTTGAAGGAATAGAGCTGGGGTAAGAAAATCATGCTATATAATTGTGAAGTTCTGTCAGCATCCTTTTTATTAGAATAATAAAGCACTCGTCTAAAGAGCAGTAGTGGAAAAGAGCATAAAGCCCTGAAACATCTGTAAAGAAAAATACCAACATGATCCTACTTACAAGAGTTGTGCCGACGACGGAAACCTTTGGATTGACTCAAGGATTCCATGTGCCTGTCCACATAGCTTTTTGAGCACTGTTGCTGCTGTGGGGAGATGGCAACATCTTGGCCCTTCATATCTGTCCTCTTAGGGATGTTCTGAGGGGCACTGGAGGAGGCTGGCTTCTTGACCAACTTGCCCATGCCATTCTGGTTGATACCCACTTGATACCCAACACCAGAGGAGCCTACTTCTGTCTGATGAAGATCTCCAAAATGTTGGCTGTCTCCAGGACCTGGTATCTCCAGGATTTTTAATTCCGTAATGTCAGCTGCCCTGAAATACATAAAAGAGTCCAAATCTCAAAACAACAGCGATAAAAGTGATGAAACTGGATCAACAGCAACCAGAAACACCTCTGCAGGGATGTATGTCAATGAATATCAGAGACAGAACCTAGGTAGGATGACAGAGCACTCAGAGACAGGGCTCAGATACCTATATTCAGCTGACATGGCCCTGGCCCATAGTTAATAACAAAACTATCATTATCATCTTAGATTTCCAGAATATTTTATGGCTTTTTTTTTTTTTCATTCATTCACTCACTCACTCAACAGGCATAGATAGAGCACTTACTATGTTCTAAGTCCTGAGCTAGGAATGGGATATATAGAGATGAAAACCAATACATATCCGCAAGGAACTTGCAGTCTGGTCAGGGGAAAAGACAAGTAGATAATTAAAAGTGTTAAATGCTGCAACAGAAGTGTACATAGGGGACTAGAGAGCCCAGAAGCAGAACACCTAAGTTACTTCACCATGGTGAAGGTGGATGCAATATTTAAACTAGATAGGGAGGAGGAATGAGTTAGCCAAACAGAATGGTAGGGAAAGGGAATCTCAGGCAGAAACTCAGAGATGGAAAAAATGTGGAAAATGTGGTCAATCTGAGGGGCTGCAAGCACTATGCTGTATACGGGGATGGATGCTTGCAGAAGGCCATCAGCAGGTAAGGCTGCAGAGGTAACCAGGGGTCAGATTTAATCATTCTGACAATTTCTGATGGTTGTAGGGAAGGTAGAGAAACTAGAGGCAGGGGTAGCAGTCAGAAGACCAGGTAAGAAATTAAGAGGGAATGAGCCAGGCATGTAATAATACAAAGGGAGAGATGAAAATGGAGTCCAAAGGCATTTAGAATCCATGAGATCTGGTAACTAACTGAACGTGAGACTTAAAGAGAGAGTGTATGATGATTCCCAAGTTTCTATTTTGGGTGAGATGTGTTATTACTTACCAATTAATGAGTAGACTGTTAGAAGAAGAAATCTGCAGGCAAACATAATTAAATATGAAGATTTCGGGGAGGGGTCTCAATGCACAGGAAGGTACACATGAGATTGTCTACAGAGAATCCAGATTGAGGAAAGAACTAAAGATAGAATCCTGAGTCTTAAAAGGTTAGTAGAAAAAAAAAGGAACCAGCAAAAACAAAACAAAACAAAAGATGGAATGGAGAAAAATAGGTAGAAAGAAAAGTCAAACTGGCGACAGAGAAACTAAGAGAAGAAGGTACTTTCAGAGTTAGGGTTGAAGGCTAAGGACCCCAGACTCGGCGGACATCTACGTCAGCTGGCATAACATAGTACATGAAAACAATGTTCTCTATCTTACTTTGGTGAATAGCGTCTGGGGTCTTAAAAGCTTGCAAGCGACCATCTAAGATACAACCAGTGGTGTCTTCCCGTTCAAAGTAAGGGAGAGTGAACAAAACCAAAGACTCAAGGGAGAAATTAGTCCAAAGGACTGAAGTACCACATGCACCACAGCCTACATGACCTTGAGGCCAGAAGAACTAGATGGTGCCTTATTACCACTATACACCGCTCTGACCAGGATCACAGTAGAGGGTCCCGGACAGAGCAGTAGAAAAATGTAGAACAAAAAATCAAGTTCATGAAAAAAGACCAGACTTTCTGGCCTGATAGAGGCTAGAGGAACCCCCGAGACTACAGCCCTAAGACACCCCTCTGACTTGGAATTGCAGCCATTCTTGGAAATAACCTTCCAGCCGAGCAACAGACAGGCCTATAAAATAAACAATACACAAAAAGAACATCCATAGAACAAACAATTATATGAGACCAAAATGGCAACATCTGCCTAAAAGTAAAGATGAAAAGGCAAGAAGAGGTAGGAAAACCAGATGAATGGAAACAGGGAACCCAGAAGGAAATGCGGAGAGTGCTGACACAGTGTGGGGACTACAACCAATGTCCTGGAACATTTTCTGTACAATTTGTTGAACGGGAACTAATTTGCGCTGTAAACTTTCACCTAAACACAATAAAATATTAATAAACAAGAGTTAGGGAGCATTCAGAAAAGGTTGTAATTTGGCAATTAGGTCATTTGTAACATCATCAAGAGGTAGTTTAGCAAGATGGTAAAGTTAGAAAAAAAGACAATGGTGGGTTAAGAAGGGAACAGAGATTGGGCTAAGGAGAGAATACAGAATAAGATCACAAAAGGAGTAAAGGAAGGCTGTTTTGCTCTGTAAAGAATTGTAGGTATAAAGAGAAGGGAGATGACAAGTCAATTTATCTAATAACAAATGTAAGGTCAGGGGTGGGTGTTTTAATATGGAATTGGCCTGAGAATGTTAGACGAGGAAAGGGGCAGTGTAAGAGTTGAGACTGAAGATACAAAACAGATGGAGTAGGGTCCCAAATGAGGTAGAAAGGGGTAATCTAGAAAGTGCAGATGACAAACTAGTCGTGAATACAAAGGGTGCTTCTTCCACTGAGACTGCAGGGGGAGTACAGTGTAAGAATGGGGGCACCTACAGAAAAGGCTGTGTGTATGTATGGACGGAATCGCTCAGAGAGTCATGGAAGCTCTTGCCACTTTTTTTTTTCCTACAAAAGAAAGGTAGATTGTCTGCCAAACCGGAGAAAAGAGGGATGTAAGGACAACTGAACTTGAGATCTGTTGACAAATACTAAGAAAACTACTTTTTGGTAACTAAGGACTTTAGCTACTGGCTATAGCGCACTGCTGTGGATAAATTATTTTATAAATCTACGAGGAGGTACATTTATGTAGGGGAAAAAAATCAGTAAGGCCATTATTCGGAGAAAGTACAAATAATATAAAACTGAGAAAGAAAACCTGAAAGTATCATAGAAAAAAAAGGGTCATCCTCAAATTGACTTATTTAAATACTACTATGTGCTTGACAAACGTAAGAAAAAGGTTTCATAAAACCCTGAATCATTAGCCGAAAGCTATTTATGACACTATGTCTCTGCTAAGAACAGCAGCTGGAGTGTAGAATCTCACCCATGACAAGACTCCAGTCAAAAGCAGCCCTGTAGAAGAGAATACTGGCAACCAAACCTAGGCTCAAACTCCCGAGACCACCAGGCTGGATATGGAAGACTCAGTCAGGACACCCACCTGAAGGTGACTTCTGGCACAAGGCACTTCACTCCATTGTGGAAAGGCCGGGTCAGAGAAATGGTCTGGCTGACCTGATCCACCGCTGACACTCTTCCCTGATAGACACCCAAGCTATCGCCACAGTTGATGGAAACAATACTGCCCAGCCACTCCATAGCCATGTTTCAGACGTGAGACCACCGTGAAGAGAAGGAACCATTCAGTGCACCTTGAGAAACATATGGATCTTTAATTAAACTCAGCAATTATTAACTCAGTCCTACTCTGTGTCAGGCTCTGTACCAGGTGTTGCTTAATAATATATTTTCTGTCACTTTCTTAACTGAGGTAATAAAGCACAGAAAATAACTTTTTTCAGTAGGAGTGCATGTATTAATGAGTAAGCAATATCATTCAATATACGTAAAGATCTTATAGTTGCTTTAAAACACATGCATTGGGTAAAGATAATGCTTTGCTACACATCAAATCACATAAATTATAACCTGTTTATACCCAGGAGTATTTTAATGTATCTGCCACTAGAATACTTTCAAAGAGAATATTTTCCCAAGAAATGATATATGAAAAAAAAAAAATGGTGATGCCAGAATAGCTTGTATCAGACTAACTCTCTTGCTAATGATAGTGATAAATTCTGGACAATATTAAAAAAAAAAAAAAACTGAAGGTACTACAGAACACTATTCTTTCCAAGTCCACACGGAATGTTCACCAACATATGCTGGGCCTTAAACTGATATGAAAAAATTTCAAAGAACTAAAATCACTGAATATATTCTCTGGCTACAAAAGAATTAAATTTGAAATCAAAACCAATAAGACAGAGTACCAGACGGGCAGGGCCAAGATGGCGGAATAGACAGACGCTTCCGGCGAGCCCTCTTACAACCCAGACCTGAAAAAACAAGTGAGATGACTATATTTATGACAACCTAGGAGCCCTGAACATCAAAGGCAAAGTTAGAAAATGGACTGAGCGGCAGGGGGAGGAAGAGACAGTTCAGAAGTGGAGAGGAGTTACTGGACCTGAGTCGAGGGGAGCCCTCAGGCACCATTCCCAGGAGCAGCTGCGGCAGGCTGGTACTAGCATTCGGCGGCAGTTTCCTCAGGGAGAAGCAGCCAGCCACACAGCCTACTCACACCTCCGGAGCCAGAGAAGAACGGCACTCTTGGCAAAAGCTAAGTACTTGTGTACGTTTTACTGTGCACCCCCCCGCCCCCGCAACAAGCTGGCTTCAGTGGCTGTTGATCTCCCTGGGCCTGAGATAGGCCCTGTTCAGCACCTACAGCCATCCTCCCAGCCTTGAAGAAAGCATAAACTCGCAATTGGGGGAAAAGATAATTTGCCAGCTCCACTAACCTGGGGAGCTCAGGACAGAAGCAACTCCTGTCCAGGCATAAACGGTCCCTGGACTTTGAGTATGTTTCCCCCCTGTATGGACCTGTGTGGGCCTATTTCAGGAGAACAGGCCCTTGTTGGCAGACTACAACTGTTTCAGCTGTGTGGTGGAAAGGTGGGTGTTTTGATGTTTGACACCACCTTGCCTATTAAACAGGGTTCTCACCTACCCACATCATGGGCCTAAGGACTAGTGAGTCCACTCAGGTCACCCAGCCACCTGCGACAGGGGTCCGAGGATAACCGCTACCTCCCAGTCCTTATAACCAAAAACTTTGGGTGCTCATGGTCCGTCTGCAGAACCCACCCACCTGTACGCTCTAGGGAAGAGGGATGCACTTTCCTCAGAGATACTTGGGGGACGATTCTCAGCCACCTGCCTTATTCAGAGCGTGACCCCCTACTGCAACCAGATACCGGTATCTACACAAACCGCTCCTGCCCTTCTAAGGCTGTAGGACACAGCCTGTACCACACACTTGATGAGCAGCTACCTGGACACCTGAGCTGAATTCATACAAGAAAAGTAAATGGACTCCTAGACTGATATACCCGATAACTGCTCTAGCCATCTGGTGACAGGACGTCAGACCTTCAAAAGTGAAAATAATCAACCTCGCTCACTCAAGCAACCCATTTGGGCATTTCAAAACAAAACAAAGCAAGGAGCTAGAATACAGTAAGCAAACATAAAATAATAACTTACAGATGGCTTGGAGACAACGGTCGATATCAAATTACATAAAGAAACAGACCATGATCGCTTCAATAAGCTCTCAAAACAAAGAATCAAGGGATCTTCTACATGAAAGTGCCTTCCTGGAATTACCAGATGCAGAATACAAAAGATTAATATACAGAACCCTTCAAGACATCAGGAAGGAGATCAGGCAATACGCAGAACAAGCCAAGGGACACACAGATAAAGCAGCTAAAGAAATTAAAAAGGTTACTCAGGAACATAATGAAAAATTTAATAAGCTGGAAGAATCCATAGACAGACAGCAATCAGAAATTCAGAAGACTAACAATAAAACTGCAGAATGAGACAACTCGGTAGACAGTCAGAGGGGCAGAACTGAGCAAGCAAGCCTAAGACAGAATTGGTGAGCTAAAAGATAAAGCACGTGGCACCAATATATTTGAAGACAAATCAGATAAAAGAATTAAAAAAAATGAAGAAACCTTAAGAATCATGTGGGATTCTATCAAGAGAAATAACCTATGAGTGATTGGAGTACCAGAACAGGGAGGGATAACAGACAATACAGAGAAATGTTGAAGATTTGTTGGCAGAAAACTTCCCTGATATCGTGAAAGATGAGAAGATATCTACCCAAGATGCTCATCGAACTCCACATAAGATAGATTTTAAAAGAAAGTAACCAAGACATATTAATCAAACTTGCCAAAACTAAAGATAAAAAGAGAATTTTAAGAGCAGCTAGGGGTAAACAAAAAGTCACCTACAAAGGAGAGTCAGTAAGTCAATAAGAAACCAGGCAGGCAAGAAGGCAATGGGATAACTAACATAAAGCATTGAAGGAAAAAAAATTGCCAGCCAAGAATCATATATCCATCAAAACTGTCTCTCAAATATGAAGGTGAAATGAAGATACTTCCAGATAAAATGAAGTTTAGGGAATTTGTAAAAACCAAACCAAAACTACAAGAGATACTAAAGGGAGTTGTTTGATTTGAAAATCAATAATATCAGGTATCAACCCAAGACTAGAACACTGGACAGAGCAATCAGATGTCAACCCAGACAGGGAAATCAGAAAAATAAATCAAGATTAAAAAAGCTCACAATGGGAAACAGCAATGTTATTATGTAAAAGAAGACAACATTAAAACAAGAAAGAAGGACTATGAAATGTAGTCACAGATCTCGCAAATGGAGAGGAAGACAAGGCAATATAAAGAAATAAAAGCTAGGTTTAAATTTAGTAAATATTAAGGTAACCACAAAGGAGACAAACTATCCTACACTTCAAAATAAAATACAAGAAAATAATAGAGACTCAGCAGGAACAAAATCAACAACAACGAATAAGAGGAAAAACAATATATAAACTACTCAGCACAAAAAACTAAGTGGTAAACAGAAACTGTCAACAACACACACAAAAAAGACATCAAAATGACAGCACTAAACTCATACCTATCCATAATTACGCTGAATCTAAATGGACTAAATGCACCAAGAAAGAGACAGAGAGTGGCAGAACGGGTTAAAAAACACAATCCGTCTATATGCTGCCTACAAGATACACACCTTAGACTTAGAGACACAAACTAAAACTCAAAGGATGGAAAAATATATATCAAGCAAACGACAATCAAAAAAGAGCAGGAATGGCAATATGAATTTCTGAAAAAATAGACTTTAAAGTTAAATCCACCACGAAGGATAAGGAAGAACACTATATAATGATTAAAAGGACAACATACCAGGAGGATATAACCATATTAAATATTTATGCACCCAATGACAGGGCTGCAGGATACATAAAACAAACTCTATCAGCACTGAAAAGTGAGACACACAGCTCCACAATTGTAGTAGGAGACGTCAACATACCACTTTCAGTGAAGGACAGGACATCCAGAAAGCAGCTCAATAAAGACACAGAAGATCTAAATGCCACAATAAACCAACTTGACCTCATAGACATATACAGAACACTCCACCCAAGAACAGTCAAGTATACTTTCTTTTCTAGTGCATACGGAACATTCTCTAGAATAGGCTACATATTAGGTCATAAGGCAAGCCTTAGCAGAATCCAGAACACTGAAATATTACAAAGCATCTTCTCTCACCATAAGGCCATAAAAGTAGATATCAATAACAGAAAAAGCAGGGAAAAGAAATCAAACACTTGGAAACTGAACAGTACCCTGCTCAAAAAAGACTGGATTACAGAAGACATTAAGGATGGGATAAAGAAATTCATAGAATCCAATGAGAATGAAAACACTTCCTATCAGAGCCTTTGGGACTGCGTACCACTTAACCACTACGTCACCTGCAAATCAAAACTGCAACTAGGCTGGCATTAATCCAAAAAACACAAAATAATAAATTTTGCAAAGGTTGTGGAGAGACTGGAACACTTCTACACTGCTGGTGGGAATGTAAAATGGTACAGCCGCTTTGGAAATCGATTTGGCGCTTCCTTAAAACCAGAAATAGAATTACCATACGATCTAGCAATCCCACTCCCTGGAATATATCCTAGAGAATTAAGAGCCTTCACACGAACAAATATATGCACACCCATGTTCACTGCAGCACTGTCTACAATAACAAAAAGACGGAAGCAACCACAGTCCCCATCAAAGGATGAATGGATAAATAAATTATGGTATATTCACATAATGGAATACTATGCATCAATAAAGAACAGTGATGAATCTGTGAAACATTTCATAAAATGGAGGAATCTGGAAGGCATTATGCTGAGTGAAATTAGTCAGTTGCAAAAGGACAAATATTGTATAAGACCACTATTATAAGAACTCAGGAAACAGTTTAAACAGAGAAGAAAATATTCTTTGATGGTTACAAGAGGGGGGAGGGAGGGAGGAAGCGAGAGGGGTATTCACTAATTAGACAGTAGGTAAGAACTATTTTAGGTGAAGGAAAAGACAACACACAGTACATGAGAAGTCAGCAAAACTGGACTAAACCAAAAGCAAAGAAGTTTCCTGAATAAACTGAATGCCTCGGAGGACAGCACAGCAGGGCCGGGGGTTTGGGGACCATGGTTTCAGGGGACATCTAAGTCAATTGGCATAATAAAATCTATTAAGAAGACATTTTGTATCCCACTTTGGAGAGTGGCATCTGGGGTCTTAAACGCTAGCAAGCAGCCATCTAAGATGCACCAACTGGTCTCAACCCACATGGAGCAAAGGAGAATGAAGAACCCCAAAGACACAAGGTAATTACGAGTCCAAGAGACAGAAGGGTCCACATAAACCAGAGACTACATCATTCTGAGACCAGAAGGACTAGATGGTGCCCGGCTACAACTAATGACTGCCCTGACAGGGAACACAACAGAGAACCCCAGAGGGAGCAGGAGAGCAATAGGATAAGCAGACCCCAAATTCACATACAAAGACCAGACTTAATGGTATAACTGAGACTAGAGGGACCCAGTGGTCATGGTCCCCCAGATGTTGTGTTAGCCCAAGACAGGAACCATTCCCAAAGCCAACTCTTCAGATAGGAGTTGGACTGGACAATGGGATAGAAAATGATACTGGCAAAGGATGAGCTTCTTGGATCAAGCCGACACGTAAGACTATGTTGGCATCTCCTGAGTGGAGGAGAGAGGAGAGGGCAGAGGGGTTAGAAGCTGGCCGAATGGACACAAAGAGAGTGGAGGAAGGAGTGTGCTATCTCATTAGGGGGAGAGCAACTAGGAGTACAGCAAGGTGTATACAAATTTTTATATGAGAGACTGACTTGATTTGTAAACTTTCACTTAAAGCACAATTAAAAAAAAACAATAAGGTATTTAGAATATCCCCCAAATATTTGTAAATTAAGCAAGACATTTCTAAATACCTATGGGTCAAAGAAGAAATCACAAGGGAATTTAAAAAATAGTTTGGACTCAATGATAATGAAAGCGCAGCATGGAAAATCTGTGGTATGCATGACTGCCCTGACAGGGCACACAACAGAGAATCCCTGATGGAGCGGGAGAGAAGTATGGAGCAGAGCTCAAATTTGCATAAAAAGACCAGACTTCATGGTCTGACTGAGGCTGGAGGAACCCCCAAAGACATGGCCCCCAGGTGCTCTATTAACCCAGAACTAAAACCATTCCTGAAGCCCATTCTTCAAAGATTAGACTGGAGTATAAATCATAAAATAATACTCATGAAGAGTTGCTTCTTAGTTCAAACAGGCACAAGAAACCAAATGGACAGCTCCTGTGCACAGGTAGATGAGAAGGCAGGAAGGGACAGGATCTGGCTGAATGGACACAGAAACCCAGGGTGGAAAGGGGGAGTGTGCTGTCATATTACAGGGATTGCAACAAATTGTCATATAACGGTATGTGTATAAATTTTTGTATAAGAAATTAACTTGAGCTATAAACTTTCACCTAAAGCACAATAAAAAAAAATTGTGGGATGCACTTAAAACTTCCATGGAAATTTATAGCTTTAAGTGCTTATATTAGAAAAGAAGAAAGGTTTTTAAACCAATGACCTAAGCTTCTATCTTAAGAAGCTCGGGAAAAAAGAGCAAATTAAATCTAGTCAATGTTATTGTTGTGAGCTGCCTTCGAGTTACCCCCAACTTACGATGACCCCATGTACAAGAGGATCAGACTGTTGTGATCCATAGGGTTTTCACTGGCTGATTTTTTAGAATTATATCACCAGGACTTTCCTCCTAGTCTGTCTTAGTCTAGAAGCTCTGGAAAAACCTGTCCAGCATCATAGAACATGCAAGCCTCCGATGAGAGGGGTGGCAGCTGTGCTAAAGTGCATTGAGTTTCCCACACAGAATGGGAGATTTCTAACCCTGAATAAAGGCTGCCCCTCAAAAGGCCAATATGCACATGAAAAGGTGCTCAAGATCATTAGTTATCAGAGAAATGCAAATTAAGACACAATAAGATACCATTTTATACCCACTAGGGTCGCTATGAGTTGGAATCCACTTAAGGGCAATGGGTAGTAGTAGTACCATGGCTTAAAAGGACTTGTAATATCAAATTTGAGTAGGGGTATGGAACAACTGGAACTCCCTTACATTGCTGGTAAGAATGAAAATGATACAAATCAGTTTGGAAAACAGTTTGGCAGTTTCTTATAATGTTAAATACATATTTCCCTATGATCCAAAATTTCATTCCTAGAATCTACCCAAAATAAATTAAAGCATATATTCAAAAAGGCCTGTACACAAATATATGTAGTACCTTTAGTCACAATAGCCAAAAACCGTACAAATGTCTATCAAGAGGAGAAGAGATCAACAAATTGTGGTATAATCAAACAATGAAACACATCGCTACAATAAAAAGGAATAAGCTATTTTAAGCAAAAAACATGGATGAGTTTTAAAAACCGAGTGAAAGAAGTCACAAAGATGAGTACATATGAGCCTATTCATAAGAATTTCTAGAACAGGCAAAGCTACTATATGATGAGAAAGATCAGAACAGTGATTGCCTCTAGGGTAGAAGGAATGACTGGAAAGGAGCTAATGGGATTCTGGTGTGATAAAATTGTTCTGTATCTTCACTGATGCAGTAGGTACACATATACATTTACCAAAACTCATTGAATTGTGCACTTAACATCTGTGCGTTTTACTGTATGTAAATTATACCTCAATAAAAGAGAAAAAGTGTATGTATCCAACGGACCCACTATATAACACCATAGAATATTTAGCCTTTCCATAAATATAAGAAAACAGTAACTTCCTAAGCAAGATTTTCCACAAAATACAAAAAAAAAAAAAAAGCCCACATATAGGACAGTGTCTACCCAGATGTCTATTAGGCATCTCATAAATGTCCAAAAGAATTCTTGATTTCCCTAACCCCCATACTCCACACCCCCCCATTTGTTCGTTCCTAAGCCTTACCTATCTCAATAAATGGCACCAGCATTCGCACAAGGAGTCATCCTTGATTCCTTACTATCCTTCATCCCACACATTCAATCCATCAGCAAGTCCTATTGCCATCACCTCAAAAATATATCCATTTATCTCCATCTCTATTACCACCTTCCTAGTGTAAGCCGCCATCATTTCATCATTGCAGGAGGTCTCTAACTGGTCTCTCTGCTTACACTCTTGTTTCTTCTTCTATCTGTTCTCTGCACAGCAACCAGAGCAAATTCTAAAATGCAAATCAGTTGTCATTCTCCTGAATAAAACCTTTCAGAGGCTTCCAACCATAACAGTCGAGTCCAACTTCCTTTCCATGGACTATAGGCCCCAAAGGATCTGATCTCTGCTAACCTCTACGACTTCATCTCTTCCTACTCCCCTCCCACTATTGTCCAGACACACTGGCCTTCTTACTGCTCCTCAAACATAGCAAGTTTGTTTGCTCCAGAACTCTGCACCAGCTATTCCCGGAATACTGCTTTCCCAGCTCTTTGAATGGCTAGCTCCACCATGTCTTTCTGCTAAGTCTTAAAATGTCACTGCCTCAAAGGGATCTTTCCTGGCCACCGATCACTATCCCTCATTACTCTCTAACACATCATCCTCTGTTATGATCTCAAATGAACAACTATATGAGTTATTTTATTCGTGTTTATATTGTCTGCTTCACCCCACTAGAATGTAAGCTCCACAAGGGCAAGGGACCTTGACAGTCTTGTTCAGCCAGTGAGTGCCTAGAATGGAACAGGAATTCAATACATATTTTTTAACTGATGAATGAACTAGACATAATAAATCTGACAGAAGTTAATCACTCAAAGTCTGAAGTATCTAAATATTTCTATCTAAATGCCTTGGCTCTTTTTGAAAATAGTTCTAAAAATATACAATATCCTTAAAGCATACTCTCTGCAAAATCCTGCAGAAGGTATGAGATATAACACTGCCCTCCACACAGAAGGAACTCAGGAAATAGCTGGCAGATGAATAGGAACATAACATTCAATATTAAACACCAAATGAAACAGTGGCTCAGTTTTCCATCAAATATAGAAAAGAAATAGAATAGCATTTTAAGTAGTTTTCAAATATTAATTTCGGATGTTTATCTACATAAAATGTAGAGTATAAAAGAAGAAAAAAAAGTGCCAAAAAGCATATAAAGAAGCAATAAAAGGCATTCCACTGCTAAACAGAGTATGTCCCACCAGAAACACAAAGCATTAAAGAGCTCGGCTCTAGGGATTAAATCAAACACTAGGCTCTTCTCTAGTGATCTAACTAACTAAGCAAGTATCACAAAACTATGCTGACAGAACAGAAAATAAAAGAAACAATGTAGGCTCATCATAAATTTTTTTTTTTTATCTTTTACATTTTACTACGGAAATTTTCAATCACACAGAAAAGTAGAGAGAGCAGCATGACGAGCCTCACATACACACCACTTTACAATTATCGAGGTAGCCTTAAGAATTTAAGAGATCTGATGAATTTCCAATGCAACACAATTTCCAAAACAATGGCGATGATAGAAAGGCACACGCTTTAGGCTTACCTCTTCCAGATCAGCCTTTGCCTACTTAACGTCACTTAAAGCATGGATTTCCTTTCCTACTATTTATACTCCATCATAAGGGAGTGGGCTGCACCAGTTACTGGGCTAACATCTTCATGTCAAAAAGAACTACAACGGAGGCAGCAAGAGATACAGTAGCTACAAAAGGACCAATCTCCTGATGGCTTTTATTTTCTACTTTATCAACTGTAACATATACAGCATATAAAATACATAGTACATGTACATATCTTGAGTATACAGCTCAATGAATTTTTACATATTATTCATCCATGTAACTACCAGCCCAATCAAGATAAAGGCTTCGTTGTGTCCTCCCAAATGTAACCATTATTCTGATGCCTATCATTTAATAAGACGTTTTACAAAAACGCTATGTTGGTACAGCTAGCCAGCCAACGCCATTCTGCCAATTTGCTACTAAAATTTATCCTAACAATCTGTTTGTGTAGCTAGAAGAGGAGCAGAGATGTCAGTTCACCAGGATTTTCCAGATGATTTTTTTTTTAATATGGAACAATTTTGGTCAAACGCTGAACTATGAGGACTTCCAGACTACTGAATGCCAGACTTAGAATGGGACTTTACTATATCACTTCTCTTGTGAGAGGCCTGTAGATAACAAAGTTGGGTAGCCCTAAACAGACTTCCACCCATTATGCAACTGAAGCAGTTGCCAAAACAGTCCATAAACTACAAATACCCAACTTGTGAACCACAGACCTGGCTACTTCATTTGAACTGCCACATCAGACAACTCACAGCGTTCAGGCAGGACGAGTACCCTTGGCCTGCTAAAGACAGTTACAATCAACAGCTGTGGGTGGGCAAGTGGTTGGTTAGAGAGGCTTCTGAAAAACTAGGTGTTTTCCATGCATCTGGAAAGGTGTTTATGTTTGTAGAATCAACATCTTAGGAATGGCAGGGACCTTAAAAAAAAATATCTAGTACAATCCTAGTACTGAGTCTATGTCATTGTGTGCCGTAGAGTTGATTCCGACTCACAGGCCTTCCACGGAAGGTGGCATGTTGGACAGGACATGAACTTTTGAAGTCTGACATCACCAGCTCAGTTTACTTCTGAGATTCAACCCCTTCCAGCCCTATGACCTGGGCAAATAACCTAATATGAACCTTAATTCTCTCATATATAAAATGAGAATTATACCAATTATACTACCTACCTCACAGAATCATTGTGAAGATTAAATGTGATAACCTATACAGTGTGTACCACGTATCAAATTCTAGTTCATTCCCTGATCTCAAAACTTACTATACGGCCACGGTAGTCAAAACAGTCTGGTACAACAACTGACACATACCAATGGACCAGAACTGAGAACCCAGAAGTAAATCCATTCAGCTACGGACAGCTGATCTTTGACAAAGGGTTGAAGTCCATTCAATGGGGAAGAGATAGCTTCTTTAACAAATGGTGCTGGCGAAACTGGATATCTATTTGAAGAAAAACAAAACAGGACCCATATCTCACACCATACATAAAAACTAACTCAAAATGGATCAAAGACCTAAATGTTAAACCTAAAACTATAAAGTTCCTAAAAGATAACACAGGGACAAAGCTAGGGGTTCTAATTTATGGCATAAATAAGACTATCAAACATAACTAAAAATTCACAAACGCCAGAAGATAAACTAGATAACTGGGGCCTCCTAAAAATTAAATACTTAAGCACATCAAAAAACTTCATCAGAAGAGTAAAAAGAGAACCTAGAGACAGGGGAAAAATTCTTGGCAATGACATATCTGACAAGTGTCTAATCTTTAAAATTTACAGAAAACTTCAATGCCTTAACAACAAAAAGCCAAGCCAATCAAAAAACAGGCAAAGGACATGCGCAGACACTTCACCAAAGAAGATATTCAGGTAGCCAACAAAAACATGAAGAGATGCTTGAGATCATTAGCCATTAGAAAACCCATTACCGTAGAGTCGATTCCAACTCATACCATAGAGTCGATTCCCTATAAGACACAGTAAAACAGCCGCGCTGGGCTTCCAAGGAGCAGCTGGCAGATTCGAACTACCAACCTTTTAGTTAGCAGCCGAGCTCTTAACCACTGTGCCTCGAGGGTTCCCATTAGGCATCAGATAGATGAAAATCAAAACCACAATGAGATACCATCTCACCCCAGCAAAAAAAAAAATGGCACTGATCAAAAAAACAGAAAACCACAAACGCCGGTGAGGTTATGGGGAGACTGAAACTCACACACTGATGGTGGGACTGTAAAATGGTACAACCACTATGGAAGACGGTAAGGCACTTCCTCAAAAAGCTAGAAATAGAAACACATATGATCCAGCAATCCCACTATAAGGTATTTACCCTAGAGAAATAAGAGCTGTGACACGAACAGACATATGCACACTCACGTTCACTGCAGCATTATTCACAATAGCAAAAAAATGGAAACAACCTAAGAGTCCATCAACGGATGAATGTATAAATTGTGGTACATAATACAATGGAATACAGTGCAACAATAAAGGATAATAAGTCTGTCGAACATTTTACAACATGCATGAATCTGGAGGACATTATGCTGAGTGAAATAAATCAATCACGAAAGGATAAATACTGTATGATACCACTTTTATAAAAAGTTTAGAATAAAGTTTACTCACAGAAAGCAACATTCTTTGATGGTTACCAGGAATGGGAGGGAAAAGGAGGGAGAATCACTGTCTAGATAATAGACACGTGTTAATTATGGTGATGGAGAAGGAAGTCAGCACAATGTGACCAACGCAAAGGAAGACACTGAGATGTATGCGAGAATAAAGGACAACTACAGTAACACCTATACTATATACCATATACAATTCTGCAACAATAGTAATACTAACCTAAAACCTGTGAATAGTTACCTAGGTAGATATACATGTTATACAGATGTTGGACGGCACATGGGCGTGCGTGCGCGTGTAAATATGGAAACAACCTGTTGCTGCCAAGTTGATTCTGACTCACAGCGACCCCATGGGACAATGTAGAACTGCCCCATAGGGTTTCCAGGGAGCAGCTGGTGGATTCAGACTGCTGACCTTTTGGTTGGCAGCTGAGCTCTTAATCACTGCATCACCAGGGCCTCATCTATGGGTATAGTTGTGGGTAATTATATACACATATTTGTATGTGCTGCATGTGTATCCATATATATAATAGAACACATAAGAGGCACTGTTATGGGAGCTTCTCAGGCATAGCCAAACACCTCACAGGACTGAGTTACTGGGCTTGAAGGCTAAAGACCATAGTCTCAGGTGACATCTAGCTCAATTGGCATAACATAGTTCATAAAAATAATGTTCTCCATCTCAGTTTGGTAAGTAGTGTCTAGTGTCTTAAAAGCTTGCGAGCCACCAGACAGCTTAGATACAACTATTGGTCTCTTCCCATTTGTAGCAAAAGAGAGCGAAGAAAAGCAAAGACTCAAGGAAGAAATTAGTCCAAAAGACTAATGGCCTACACAAACCACGGCCTCCTCTATCCTGAGACCAGGAGAACTAGATGGTGCCCGGCTACCACTACTGACCACTCTGACCAAGGACATAATAGAACGTCGCGGTTAGAATGGAAGGAAAATGTAGAACAAAACTCAAATTCATAAAAAAGACCAGACTTACTGGAATGACAAGAGACTGGAGGAACTGCGGAGACCATCACCCTAAAACACCCTTTCAAACTGGAACTGAAGCCACTCCTTGAGGTCACCTTTCAGCCAAACAATACATAGGGCTATAAAATAAACAATAACATCCATGAGGAATGCGCTCCTCAGAGCAATCAACTAAACTGTGCTCCTTAGAACAATCAACTAAATGAGAACAAACAGGCAACATCTGCCCAAAAGCAAAGATGAAAAGGCAAGGAGGGACACGGAAAATTGGAGGGATGGAAATGTGGAAGGCCGGGTGGAAACAGGGAGAGTGCTGACACATTGCAGCGATAGTAACCAATGTCATGAAACAATATGTATATGAATTGATGAAAGGAAAATTAATTTGCTATGTAAACTTCCACCTAAAGCGCAATAAAAAAAATTTTTTTTTTTTTGGTTCAAATGTCTCCTTTTATCAGAAAAAATACTGACTAGACAGAGGACTGGCATTACAGCCCTTGAAAATCATACTGTGAGGGCCACCTCTTTTCTCAACCAAACAAAAATACAAAAATGTCTGAATTCACTCTCCAATATCCTGGAAAGAAGTCCCAGTTTTCAAACTAGAATATGCATATCTCTGGGGGTAAACAAAGTTTTCCAAGAGATACGAAAGCACGGGAGTCAACTTCCATAGGAAGCCCATTAAAATCCGTTGCCGTCGAGTCTATTCCAACTCATAAAAAAAAAAAAACTTTTTTTACTCATAGCAATGCTCTATCAACCCTACAGGAGAGAGTAAAAATGCCTCATATGGTTTCCAAGGAGTGCTTGATGGACTCAAACTGTCCACCTCTTGGTTAGCAGCCATAGCTCTTACATTACACCACCAGGGTTTCCCTCCACAGAAAAGGGGTCAGTAAACTACAACCTGTGGGCCAAATTTGGCCGACTGTCCCTAAAGTTTTATTGGAACACAGCCATGCTCATTCATTTGTGTTTTCTCTATGGCTGTTTTCACACTACAATGGGAGAGCTGAGTAGTTGTGACAGAGACAATAAAAAAAAAAAAAAAAAAAAAGAGACAATATGGCCCACAAATTCTACCATCTGGCCCTTTACAGAAAAAGCACACAGATCCCTGCTTTATTCATTTCAGGAATGAAGGAATTTCAGAAATGCGAGGTTGGTCTAACATTTAAAAATAATGTACGCCATTTCATACATACCTTATAGTTTTAAAAAAGCTTATTTGTATATTTTTAAAACATCATATTCCCAAAACTTTTTGGGAAAAGTGGAATGGGTACAAGTTCAAAAGAAAAAGGAAAAATATAAAATGGACAAATTCCCAGAATGATACAAATTACCAAAATTGACTCAAAGAAAACCTAAATAGAACTCTATCAAGTAAAGAAACTGAATTAGCAATTACAAATCTTCCCAGAAAGAAAAGGCCAGGTCCAGAGGACTTCGCTGGTAAATTATATCAAACATTTGAGAAAGAAATAGTACCAATCCTACACAAACTCTTTCAGAAAACAGAGCAGGAGGGAACGCTTCCCAACTTCCTTTATGAGAGTAGTTTTATTCTGATATTGAGACCAGACAAAGACATCATTAGAAAAGAAAATGTCATCTAAAGTACAATTAAAAAAAAAAAAAAGTCAGACCAATATCCCTCACGAACATAGACACAAAAATTCTTAACAAAATATTAGTAAATCTAACTCAGCAACATATGAAAAGTATTATACACCATGACTAAGTGGGGTTCATTTCAGGAATGGAAGGTTGGCTTAACATCTAGTAACACTGCTCGTCTGGTTGATACGAACAGAAATATGACACATCTTCCACTTTGCATTAATTACAGGATCTCAGGAATGACAAGGATCTAAAATATTTTCTAGTCCCGTGTTATTCAAATTACAGTTCATGATCTATTAGAGGTTAGAGTCAATTCAGCGACTTGCAACTTTTTTTTTCCTTTTAATGAAATAAAAAATGTCAAAAGGCATCACCTGTAGAAAGGATAAATAAACTTTTGTTGTGTGTGTGTCTGTGTGTGTGTGTTCCTGCTCCTGTGAGCAGGGGGCACACTGAGTCATGATGTAAAATGTATCTAGTTGTGGGTCACAGGTTAACAAAGTTTGAGAGATACTTTTCTAGCCTCACAGCCCTACCCCTACAAGGAGACTCCACCAAAATACTCTTAGTAATCAAAAGGGCATGTTCTTTGCAACTATTTTCACTTCATACAGAGAAACCAGCAACTGGGAAAGAGTTCTGTGCTCAGTACACCTAATTTGTCTTTCCTATATAAAGATTAAGATCCCTTAGAAGTTTCCGTTTGAAACACTGATCTGCTCAGAGACACTTACGTTTTGGTGGGATTAAAACCTATACTTGGCAGACATCCAAATGAAGTTAGTTTAGTCTGTGGCTAGGGAAGAGAACAAAAACCACTCTGGTTCTTAAGTTCCTCATCTGTAAGCAGAGGAGAAGACTGCTAAAACTCCTTCTAGGCCTAGAATTGGAAGATAATTCAAAAGCAAGCGGCCAAATCAGCAAGGACTCTGCCTCTCACACATCACAGCAATTTAACTACTTAACATGTCAATTATTGATAAGCACAATCAATATCACAACAAGTACTGGTAACAAGAACCGCGAACTTACACCAAGGGCAGGAAAGAATCGAGAGGGAAGTTCCTGAGATTCAGCAGAGGATGCGCCGTAGCGTGTATCATTAACTTCTCAGCCATCCTTGTCTCCCAGACCCCGGCTCACCTCTGTCCTCAAGCCATCAGTTCATGGGTATGGCACTCTGCTCTTCCCTGCTCCCCTATCCCACTGTGCAAAAGGAAACTGAAGCACGGAGCAACGAGTGAGCTGCAGCAGCCACCAACAAGGCTGGACTAGGACCTCAGGCCGCTAACGCCTCCTACCTCATGCAAGCCATTCCCAGGCTATTTAGAATCCGCTGTCCTCGGCCACCCACCTTAAACCAAACCCCATGGGCAACTCCTAGTACCTGGCCTCCATATCATTCATACCGATGCGGCCTCCAGCTCCCACCCACCCCAGTAAAGCTCTATAAGGCCTGGAACCCCGAAGCCTGAAGGCAAACACTGCTGGCCAACCACGGAAGCCCCCGACCACGGGCGCTCACAAACCGGCCGCCTCCCCTCGCTCCCACCTCCGCGCCGTCCAGCCGCGCTTCCTCCTCACTTCACACTGAGCCGACGGCGCAACGCGGGAGGGACCCAAAGACTGAGGGGCTTCTTCTCCGCACCGACCCCCAGAGCCACGGCATCCGCCGCCGCCACCGGAACCGCCCGGGCGTCTACACGCCAACAGCGTGAGGTCACTTCCGGCGCGACGCCTTGGAACTGGGGGGCGGGCGGTTGAGGGTGAGCGCCCGGGAAACTTGAGAGCTGGGGAGACCGCGGCAAGGGCTGGCCATGCGGCCTCCCGAAGTCGCGCCTGGGCGGCCATTTTGCGTGCTCCACCTACTTACTTACATCGGGTGGAACCCTCGCTGGAGTCGGGATCCTGGTTCTCCCTTCCCCAGCCCCGACGCCTGGGAAACTCCGTTTTCCTTTGTAGGCTCTAAGAAAAACTTGGGCTTCCTCACCCACCGCTTGCGCCAATCGCCAAGCTTGAGCGAAGGACTTTCGGGGTGCCTGATGACGCGGGACCCCATCCTTGCTCTGTCGCAGCTGTAGGATTCAAAAAGTAGGTCAACCTGAGGACAGGTTAAAGGAAACAAGAAATTCCTTCTGCGGCTAATCCTCAGAGTTTATTAGCTCAGCCCTTTTGGGGAGTTGGAGTCAGCCTCTCTATGCTTGCTTGCCTGTCCCTGACTTCCTCCTTCCCCTCTAGCCTGTCCTGGTACACAATAAAGTGTCACCCTCCGTTCTCCTGCCTTTGGCATTTCATAGTCTTAGCAGTATTAACTTTGAAAAAAAACATGGCTTTAGAGCCAAGACTAAGTGTAACGAGGAGTTTTCTACCTTAAAGTTTGCAAGGCATCCTTAAAGCCTGACGCCTGGTTTGGGAACCACTGTTTGTGCAGGCTGCATGGACTAGGGCAGTGGTTTCCAAAACTGGCTCTACAAAATCAGTTGAGGAACCTTATAAAACTTTTATTTTGCAGGGGATCCTCGCCCCACCCCCCCCCACCCCCCATCGCAAGAGATTCCTTTTTAGTAGGTCTGGAAGGGTGCTGGCATCTATTTTTTTAAAGGTTCTCTCCAGTCAATTCTGTGCATACTCCAAGTTTGGGAGTCATTGCTACATCAGACCCAGGGTTGAATGCTAGCTCTTTTTTTTTTTTTTACAAACTATACCTATGAAACACAAGATAAACTGGAGATGATAGCTGACAAAGTTGCTGTGAAATTGAATGAATAATGTGCACCTGCTCATAGTTGATATGCCTAAAAATGTGGTTAATTCTCTCGTACATTCCTTTGGTTAGGGTTTTATAGTCTACTCCAAACAAGTTTTTAAATTCACAAGGCCCAATCTTCAATCATGAGATTATTCTTTACTGCAAGCATTGCTGTAGCCACAGGGGTCAGTTGGTTATGTGATGTTACGTTATGTTACGTTACATTATTATGTTGTGTTATGTTATGCTCACCATTACAGACCCATCCACCACTTGTCTGTCAGTTTGGTATACTGTGGTGGCTTCTGTGTTACCGTAATGCTGGAAGCTATGCCACCAGTATATCAAATACCAGCAGGGCCACCTATGGTGGACAGGTTTCACTGGAGCTTACAGACTAAGACAAACTAGGAAGAAGCACCTGGCAATCTACTTCTAAAGAAGTCTACGAGAGCCAAAGAATAACCTTGAGCATATCCCACCAGAATTTAGAGACCATCTCAAGAAAGATTTGACACATTGAACACTAATGACCGAAGACAAGACGAAGTATGGAATGGCATCAAGGATATCATATGTGAAGAAAGCAAGAGGTCATTAAAAAGGAGAGAAAGAAAAGACCAAAGCACATGTCAGAAGATACCCTGAGACTTGCTCTTGAACATAGAGTAGCTAAGCGAATGGAAGAAATGATGAAGTAGAAGAGCTGAACAGAAGATTTTAACGGGCAGCTCAAGAAGACAAAGTATTATCATAAAATGTGCAGAGACCTGGAGTTAGAAAACCAGAAGGGAAGAACACACTCAGCATTTCTCAAGCTGAAGGGACTGAAGAAAAAAATTCAAGCCTCGAGTTGCAATACTGAAAGATTCTATGGGCAAAAAATTGAACTGCATAGGAAGCATCAAAAGAAGATGGAAGGAATACACAGAGTCACTGTACCAAAAAGAATTGGTCAATGTTCAACCATTTCAGGAGGTAGCATGTGATCAGGAACCAATAGTACTGAAGGAAGAAGTCCAGGCTGCACTGAAGACATTGGCGAAAAACAAGGCTTCAGGAATTGATGGCATACCAGTTAAGATGTTTCAACACACGGATGCAATGCCAGTAAATTTGGAAGATAGCTACCTGGCCAGCCAACTGAAAGAGACCCATATTTGTGCCCATTTCAAAGAAAGGTGATCCAAGAGAATGTGAAAATTATCAACCAAGATTATTAATATATGCAAATAAAATTTTGCTGAAGATAATTCAGAAACAGTAGCAGCAGTACATCAACAAGGGACTTCTAGAAATTCAAGCTGGATTCAGAAGAGGACATGAAACAAGGGATATCATTGCTAATGTCAGATGGATCTTGGCTGAAACAGAGAATACCAGAAAGACGTTTACCTGTGTTTTATTGACTATGCAAAGGCATTTGGCTATGTGGATCGTAACAAGTTATGATTAACATTGCGAAGAATGGGAATTCTGGGACGCTTAATTGTGCTCATGAGGAACCTGTATAAACCAAGAGGCAATTGTTAAAAACAGAACAAGGGGTTACTGCATGGTTTAAAATCAGGAAAGGTGTGAGTCAGGATTGTATCCTTTCACCATACTTACTTGATCTGTATACTGAGCAAATAATCCAAAAAGCTGGACTATATGAAGGACGTGGCATCAGGGTTGTAGGAAGATTCATTAACAACCTGCGATATGCAGATGACACAGCCTTGCTTGCTGATAGGAAAGAGGACTTGAAGTACTTACTGATAAAGATTGAAGACTACTGCCTTCAATATGGATTACACCTGAACATAAAACAAAAATCCTCAACTGAACCGATAAGCAACATCACGATAAACGGAGAAAAGATTGAAGTTGTCAGGGATTTCATTTTACTTGGATCCACAGTCAACATCCGTGGAAGCGGCAGTCAAGAAATCAAACAATGTATTGCATTGTGGGCACATCTGCTGCAAAAGTCTTCTCTGAATTATTAAAAAGTGAAGATATCGCTTCGAGGACTAAGATGTGCCTGACCCAAGCCATGATATTTTCAGTCACCTCGTATGCATGTGAAAGCTGGACAGTGACTAAGGAAGACTGAAGCAGAATTGATGCCTTTGAATTATGGTGTTGGAGAAGAATATTGAATATACCATGGACTGCCAGAAGAACCAACAGCTCTGTCTTGGAAGAAGTACAACCAGAATGCTCCTTAAAAGTCAGAATGGCAAGACTTCATCTCCTGTACTTTGGACATGTTATCAGGAGGGACCAGTCCTTGGAGAAGGACATCATGCTTGCTAGAGTAGAGGGTCATGGAAACAGAGGAGGACCCTCAACAAGGTGGATTGACACAGTGGCTGCAACAGTGGATTCAAAAATAGCAATGATTGTGAGAATGGCCCAAGACAGGGCATTGTTTTCTTCTGTTGTACATATGGTCACTCTGAGTTGGAACCGACTTGATGGCATCTAACAACAGCAGTCCCATCAGCCTTGCACAGGGCATGCCTTATAAAAACAAACAAATCCATTGCCATTAATTGAATACCACTTGTCTTAGTCATCTAGTGCTTCTATAACAGAAATAACAAGAAAAACAAGTGGATGGCTTTAACAAAGAGAAGCTTATTTTCTCACAGTAAAGTAGGCTAAAAGTCCAGGTTCAGGGTGTCAGCTCCAGGGGAAGGCTTTCTCTCTCTCGGCCTTCTCATCAGTCTTCCCCCAGACTAGGAGCTTCTCTGGGCAGAGACCCTGGGTCTAAAGGCCGCACTCTGCTCCCAGCACTGCCTTCTTGGCGGTATGAGGTCCCCATGTGTCTCTGCTCACTTCTTTCTTTTATGTCTCAAGAGAGTGTCCCAAGACACAATCTAATCTTGTAGGCTGAGTCCTCCCTCACTAACCCAACTGCCCCCATCTTCCCCTATTAACATCATATAGGCAGGATTTACAACATATAGGTAAATCACACAATACTGGAAATCATGGTCCAGCCCAATTGATACACACATTTTTGGGGGGACAATTCAATCCGTGACATCACTCATGTCAACCCTGTATGTTACAGAGTAGAACTAAATTCATAAGATTTTCTTAGCTGTAATCTTTACAGAAGCAGATTGCCAGGCTTTCCTTCTGCAGTGCTGCTGGTTGGTTTTAAACTGCCAAGCTTTTGATTAGCAACTGAGCGCAAACCGTTTGTGCCACCTAGGGACCTCCTGCCTCATAGTAGATGTTAAAATAAGTGTTGAATGTATGAAGGAATTGTCCTAAGGCTTCCTACATAGACTTTCCCCAAGGCTCAAACTGAGAAGTTCTAGGCACCTCTGAAGTCCCAGCTGGTGAGCTATTAAACCTTGGTAAAGCAGTCAGCAACTGCCTTAATCCACTATCTGCTCTGTCAGCCCTGAAGAATTGCTTGATTTACAGAATTATGCTATGTTGTATTTTGACCTAGAATTCATGGGCAGATCAATCACCCAGTGTGAAAAGCATTGTTGAGTTTCTACTGTGGCCTGAAGGGTGTGACAAATAATTTCATAATTGGGAAGGGAACATTCTTTCTCTAAACTGCGTCTACATTCTCCAGGGCTAGTCATTCTGAGAATTGAGAAAAGGATTGTTTCTGTTTCTGATTGAACACAGAAAAGTCGTTCTCGTTAAGTTCATTTGGAAACCAAAAGCCAGTGGTATTCTACGAAGTTTGTTAAAAATGCAGATTCTAGTCCTCCCTCTGAGAGACTGATTCAGTAGGTCTGGGGTAGAATCCAGGAATCCAAGAAACAAGAGCCAGGAGAATAGCATGTCCTTTGGACCCAGGGTGCCTGTGCTGAGAAGTTCCTTGACTGGGGAAGATTGAGGACAAGGACCTTTCTCCAGAGCCGACAGAAAGAGAGAAAGCTTTCCCCTGGGACTGACACCCTGATTTTGGACTTCCAGCCTACTGGGCTGAGAGAACAAACTTTGTTAAAGCCATTCATTTGTGGTATTTCTGTTATAGCAGCACTAGATAACTAAGACAATACCTAAAAGACTTGAAAGCAGGAACTCATATACATGTACACCAATGTTCATTGCAGCATTATTCACGATAGCTAAAAGGTAGAAACAATCCAAGTGTCCATCAAGAGATGAATAAAATGTGGTATATACCTACAATGAGAGGGGAGTGCAGAGAGGGGAGAATAGAGCTTTCCAGATGTGACATCTGGGCTGAGGTTCAAAGGATGAAAAGAGATTAATCAGGTGAAATAGGGAAGACGGTCATTCCTGTAAATGAAGTGTTATTATTGCCAAGAAATGTGAGTATGCACGACATAGCCAAAGAAATGCAAGTAGTTCAGCTTGGATAGAGCATATATGTAAAGGGAAGAAGTAATGATAGGTTAATTTAGAAAGACAAGCAGAGCCAGATAATAAAGGGCCTTCTGTGCCCTAAGGAGCTTGGATTTTATCCTAAGTACAATGGGAAACCAATGAAGAATTTTAAGCAAGAAAATGTCTTGGTCAGATTTGTATTGTGGAGAATGTACTTGAGAAAAACAACTGGAGGGAATAAGACCAAATGATAAATGATAAGAACTCAAACTAAGGGAGTAGCAAGTGGGATTAAAAAGGAGAAGACACAAATTATAGAGAGATTTAAAAAATAGGATCAACTCCCAGGTTTAAGGCTAAAGCAAAAGATTGGTGGTGCTATTTCCTCAGATATGGAAAATGAGAGGTTGTGGGTAAGCAGTAATGGAGGAGTAAAAAGGTAGATGGTAAATTCATGTCTGTATGTGTTGATTTTGAGGTACCTGTGGGGACAGTTAGCATCAGAAATGGGGAGATTTGCATAGACCCCATAATTTAGATGGCCCCTACTTCGTTTCTCTTCTATCCAAGCCTCTTTCCCTGTTGGACAAAGAGGACATGACTACCCAGAACTCACACACCCACTTCCAGATCCTGCTACACTGCAGATTCCTAAAAAAAAATCCCTGAATTCCGTCTTAAATGTCCCCACACCTGCTTCCAGCTCATGGACAAGCTTCTTCCCCAGGTCTGTTCTGAGGATGGACTGCCACCATTGTGCACGTTCCTAGGCCCAAGGAGTAGCCAAAAAGGTGTCTGCTTGGGAGGAGTGTGGATGGAGCTTGGGAAATCAGGCTGGGGTCTTGACACATGTATCCAAGAGGTCTCTCACAGTGTGGGGTCGAACACGGGTGGGAAGAAAAAGGGACAGGTCAGGAATCTTCATTTTATACTCTTGCCCTGGCCATGCACATGTTACAGGTGGGCCTGCTGTAGGACATTAAGTGGGAGATTTGGATGTGTGGATCTGGGGTTCCGGAGAGAGGAGATTCGGAAGTCATCAATAACAAGGCAATTATTAAAGTTCTAATAATGGGCAATATGGTCCAGGGATAGCATATAGCATGAGAAGAATCAAGAGCTAAGGACAGAACCCTGATGAACATCAGCATTTAAGCAATACACAGGAAGAGAACAATTCAGAGGAAACTGAGGAGCAAAAACTAGGAATACAGAAGAAAACCCGGCAGTGGGTGATCCCAAAGAGACAAGAGAAGTTTTTTGAGAGATGGAATCCAACAGTGCTAGATGTTGCAAAGAACTCAAATCAGAGGAGGACTGAAAATGTTCTTTGGTTTGAGCAACTAGGAGGTCACTGGTGATTTTGGCAGAGATTTTTTTAATGTAGTAAAGGGGTCAGAAATCAAATGTCAGTGGATTGAGGAGAGAATAGGAGGTAAGAAAGTAGAAGCAGTAAGTGTATATAACTTCGAAGAAGTTAAAGGGAAGAAGCAACAGACAATAGCTAGAGAAGCAGGTAGAATGGGATGACAGTTTTGTGACAGGGTTTACTACTCAGCAAATCCTCTTGAAGCCTTCCTAAAGTCCCAAATTAAAGAATTCTTCCAGGTATTGTTGGTTATCTGAACTGGGTAGATCTTACCAGACCACTAGAATCAAGTTTCTGGGAACCAGTGTAGACAGGACCAGCGGGCAGATAAACAAATGGAATCTCATAAAAACCAAAAACTGTTCATCAAAAGACTTAACCAAAAAAGTGAAAACCAACTGGGAGAATATCTTTGGAAACCGTATATCCAACAAGAATCTAATAACCAAAATATATTTAAAACTTCAATGGCAACAAAATTATAAAATGGGCAAAGGACTTGAATAGATGTTTCATCAAAGAGGACATTCAAATGGCCATCAAACACATGAAAAGATGCTCAATATTATTAGCTATCAGATGCAAATCAAAACCACAGGGAGATACCATTTTACTCCCACTAGAATAGCTAAGATAAAAAATAGAAAATAACAAATGTTGGGGAATTGGAACCCTTACCTATTGTGATGGGAATGGAAAATAGTACAGCCATTGTGGAAAACAGTGTGACAATTCCTCAGAAACCTAAAGATAAAACTCCGATGTGACCCCGCAATTGACTCCTAGGTATGTACCAAAAAGTCTTGAAAGCAGGGACTCAAATGGAAACTTGAACACTGATGTTCATTGCAGCACTGTTCACAATAGCCAAAAGGTAGAAACAACCTGAATTCCTATCAACAGATGAATGGATAAACAAAATGTGGTATGTACATACAATGGAATACTACTCAGCCAGTAGGAGAAATTAAGTCTTGATACATGCTACAATATAGATGGAGCTTGAAGACATTATGCTGAGTGAAATAAGTCAATCACAAAAAGACAAACATCCTCTGACCTCACTTATATAAAAAGATAAGAAAAGGCAAATGTTTAGAGAACAAAGTTTATTAGTAGTTACCAGGGCAGGAGTAGTAGGAAAGGGGAAGTTAACGTTAGGGAAAAATGACATTGATTAAGGATGAGGTTGTACAGCCAATTATTGTAATTGCTCTCAATAAGTTGTACATCTGTAAAAGTTGAATTGGCAAAAGTTGTGTGATAGATATATTTATAAAACCAGCAACAACAACAACAACAAAAAGAGAGTAGCTGCTGAGGCTCCTTATGTGCAACCAAAAACCTCATGGGATTTTATTCCTAAATTTAGGGCCATGGTTTCATGGGACATCCCAGTTAAGTGTTTAGTGCCTCTGTTCTACCTCCTAGTTCAATGAATAGTGCCTGGGGTCTTAATAGCTTGCAGGCCACCATCCAAGGCATAACAATTGGTCCATATTCATCCGAACAACAGAGGAAGGAGAGTCAGGAATAAGAGGAGGACATGGAATGTGTGGCTAACTGCCTCCATTAATAACTGCCTCCTTTGCCATGAGACCTGAAGAACTAGATGGTGCCTGGCTACCATTATTGAACATTTTGATCAGAGATTTCATAGACAAATCCTGATCAAAAGGGGGAAAATGCAGAACAGAATTTCAAATTTTCATAGACTCCAGATTTCCTGGAGCCATGAAGATTGGGTGAACCCCTGAAGCTATTCCCCTGAGATAATCTTTAAACCTTAAACCAAAATTATCCCCTGAAGTCACCTTAAAACCAAACAATTAGTTTAGTGTAACTAGTAGTAAAAAAAAAAGGTCTTCCTTGAGCCATGAACTCTCTTAAGAACTATCTATATAGGATCAAATTGACAACAGCTACTGGAAAGATTAGATAGGAACCTTAGGGGACAGTGAGATTATGTTAACGGGAGAGAAACAAAGAAACGGAGGGTAAGAATGGTTACACATCTTGAAGAATCAATGTCACTAAATGGTACGTGTAGAAACTGTTGAATTGGTGTATGTTTTGGTGTTATATTCTCAATAACAATAATAACAAACTAAATAAAATCACGTACTTTTTAATAAGCCTCTCCCCATTTATGGAAGGTGGCGTTTATTTAAACAAAACTTGCTTCTGCCTTGGTGGGGGCCATACTAGCAGTCTCACATGGACATCAACTGTCAGAGAATTAAGCAAATTCTTAGGCCAAGAATACCACAACACTAATCTACAGTTCTTGACAGTACATTCCGTGGAGTTCTAGAATATTAGAGCTGAAAAGAATCTTAGAAATCATCTACTCCCCTTCTCCCCCCTCCCCCATACACACACACTGTTGTGTAGGTATGGTCTTAGCAAGTTAATGGTGGGTCCAACATTGGAACTGAGGTTGCCATTATGTTTATGTAAGAGGAATGTACATCCCAGTTTACCTGGAAAAATCACAGTTCATGCCTGTTACTGTGGCATAATTATTAATATCACATTATATTCTCAAATGTGTTCTGGTTTAAATGATAAATTCTATAGTCACCCTACTATATAGCATAGGCTTTGGGGCTAGGTAAGCATTATTAATTTCTTAACCTAAGACTATATTTTTCTTTTACGTTATCTCAAAAGGTTTTCTAAAGTCTTAAATGTCACCTCATAAATGAGGTACATGAAAGCATGGTGCAGACTGTAAAATGCCAGACAAAGGTTAGGATTAAAAAGAATAATAGCCTTGGATAAGGCAATGGTTTCTTAAATATAAGATGAAAAGCAACAGAAGAAAAAAAGATAAATTGAACTTCATCAAAATTAAAATATCCTTAGCATCAAAGGGCACTATCAAGAAAGTGAAAGACAACCCAAAGAAAGGGAGAAAATATTTGCAAATCATATGTCTGATAAGGATCTAG
The DNA here is from genome assembly GCF_030014295.1 of Loxodonta africana. Classification (NCBI taxonomy): domain Eukaryota; kingdom Metazoa; phylum Chordata; class Mammalia; order Proboscidea; family Elephantidae; genus Loxodonta; species Loxodonta africana. The sequence goes on along the minus strand of NC_087354.1, from coordinate 41,278,276 downwards.
TATCCAGAATATATAAAGAACTCCCACAACTTAATAATAAAAACAACCCAATTTAAAAATGGGCAAAAGACTTGAATAGGTATTTCTCCAAAGAAGATATGCAAATGGCCAAGAAGTATATAAAAAGATGCTCAACATCATTTTAGTCCTTAGAGAAATGCAAATCAAAACCACAACAAGATACCACTTCATACCCACTAGAATGGACTTTAATAAAAAGTTCAAAACCTGAAAAATGACGAGTACTGGTGAGGATGTAGAGAAATTGGAACCCTTGTGCTTGTGCAAGTCTTACGAGAAGGTAAAACTGTGCAGCTGCTGTGGGAAAGTCTGGTGGTTCTTCAAAAAGTTAAACATAGACTTACCATATGACCTAGCAATTCTACTCCTAATATAACCAAGAGAACTGAGAACAAGTTCACACAAAGATTTGTATGTGAATATTCATAGCAATATTATTCATAATAGCCATACAATGGACTATGATTCAGCCATAAAAAGGAATGAAGTTCTGGTGCATGCTCTAACATAGATGAGCCTTGAAAACATTATGCTAAGTGAAAGGAGCCAAACACAAAAGGCCACATATTGTATGATGCCATTTTTATGAAATATCCAGAAAGGCCAAACACAGACACAGATTAGTAGTTGCCAGGGATCGGAGGAAGAGGTGGTAGGGAATGACTGTTTAATACGTACAGGGCTTCTTTTGGGGGTGATGAAGATGCTCTGGAATTAAATAACTGTGGTGGTTGCACAACATTATGAATAGACTAAAAACCATTGAATTATACATTTTTAAATGGTGAAAAGGTGGACTTTATGTTATATGAATTTTATCTCAAAAATTTTTGAAAAAGTAATGCATGCAACGGAAACCCTGGTGACATAGTGGTTAAGTGCTACGGCTGCATCTGCCAGGCGCTCCTTGGAAACTCTATGGGAAAGTTCTACTCTGTCCTATAGGGTCACTATGAGTCAGACTCGACTCGACGGCAGTGGGTTTGGTTTGGTTTTGGTTAATGCATGCAATGCACAATGAATACCCCATTCTTTAAAAAAACATCAGTTCTCTAACTGTTAACCTTATTCCACAATTATTTTTGCTTTCAAGGACAGAAACTCCACCAGTCCCTGTTGTTGTTGCTAGGTGCCATTGAGTTGATTTTGATTCATAGTGATCTCATGTGACAGGGTAGAACTCCCCATAGGGTTTTCCAGGCTGTAACCTTTATGGGAGCAGAGCTGCTGGATGGGTTTGAACTGCCAACCTTTCACTTAGCAGCCAGGCAACAACTGTTGCACCACCACAGCTCCTTCTAGACACCATCAATTTTATCATGGAAATCCATGGCGAAATGGGATTCATCTCAGAAATTTGCATCTCCATTAAACTTCTTACAGTTTACTCACCCATTAAGCAATAACTCCTCAAATAAATGAATCCAGATTTGGGAGGGGATAACTTTGCATTTTGGCTGACATCATCTGAGAATTGCTTTCCCTTTCTGTCTCATTTTGGTGAAACCAATTTAGGCATGAAACAGTAGTCATGTGCAGTGAGCAGGAATCCTGGTCCCAGCTGATGAGGCTGGATTGGAAGTCTGACAGCAAGGAGTCTTTTGTTTGTTTCCTCCACCCATCCACAGCAACAAGCCTCTTCCTCACTGTGTTCTCCTGCTATACCTCTCCCATGACACTCTGTAATCCATCTCTTGTTTGACCTGCTCTCTCATGCTATTTGCTCAATGTCTAACCTGGAGAGCATTGTCTTATTCTTAAAATGGGACAGGAATTGATATTGAACATAAAAAACAAGGGGAATCTAGAACTGTGCTGGGTAATAGAGGAGGGTGTGTTGCCTGTTTTAAAAAATCCAAGAAAAGAATAGACCACAACCATCACTGGTGTGGCAGCAGCCTCTCCTCTCACCCTAGGCAGAAAACCCTTCCCATCTCCAGCAGCTCAGCTTCTGTCAGCCTCCCTCTCCCCTTTCCCTGTTGGGATGCCCACTTTTACTTTGAGAGAAACCAGCTCAGCAACAATGGGTCTTTTCAGATACTGCCACTTTTTACTCTGGTCCGGGGGCTTTAAGGAGCCCTGGTGGCAGAGTGGTTAAAGCTCTTGGCTGCTAATCTAAAAGCAGTTTGAACCCACCAGCCACTCCATGGGAGAAAGATGTAGCAGTCTGCTTCCATAAAGGTTAGAGCCTTGGAAACCCTATGGGGTAGCTCTACTCTGTCCTATAGGGTCACTATGAGTCAAAATCAACTCCATGGCAATGGGTTTGATTTTATTTTTTGGCCTGGGGCTTTAAACAGTTCCAGGAATGCCAGCTTAGACGTCTTTCAGGATGTCTAAGGCCACCCTAAGGGGTTGCATGTAGACACAGAGAGATTTGACTTTCCTTACCAAGACCTGTTGTTGTTGTTAGGTGCCATCAGGTCAGTTCCAACTCATAGCAACCCTGTGTACAAGAGAGTGAAACACTGCCCAGTCCTGCACCATCCTCATAATCATTGTTACGCTTGAGTCCATTGTTGCAGCCACTGAGTCAATCCACTCTTTTTTGCTGACCCTCTACTCTTACCAAGCTTCACGTCCTTCTCCAGGGAACTGGTCCCTCCTGATACCAGGACCTGCAACCCAGCTATTAAAATATTCAGGAGAGGTCACAGAGCTGGTCTTGGATGATGGGGATGGGAGTGCGGAGTGTTGGGGGGAATGTTGGCAAACAGCCCAGAGGATAGGCTCCTTTCTAGGTTCACTGTACTCCTGCGGACTTGGAAGCTAGGTGTCCTCTCTGAGCATGTCTTGAGGGCCAGACTCCTGGGAAGAATGTTTGGGAGCTCAGGACACGTCCACATAGTTCCCACAGCCCAAGAGGGTGCACGCTGCAAGTTGTATACCTCCTTGGCCCATTGCGCTTTGGGGGACCCCTGCCCTCTCTACATCCACAAATCTCGGTCCCACATCCGGAGATAACTGACATTCCCCCACAGGAGGAGTGCCAGAAAAAGTGGTAAGGAAACAAGTAATTTTGTATGCATGGTAAAAAGCTTTACATTCATACAAATTTTGTGATAAAACCAAGAATACCTTCACCTGTCTCACGGGTCTGCATTTATTTATTTATTTATTGTCCTTCCTTTTATTTATTTTTAACATTTATTGAGCTTCAAGTGAACGTTTACAAATCAAGTCAGTCTGTCACATATAAGCTTATATACACCTTACTCCGTACTCCCACTTGCTCTCCCCCTAATGAGTCAGCCCCTCTCATCTCTCCTTTCATGACAATTTTGCCAGCTTCCAACTCTCTCTATCCTCCCACCCCCCCTCCAGACAGGAGATGCCAACACAGTCTCAAGTGTCCACCTGATACAAATAGCTCACTCTTCATCAGCATCTCTCTCCTACCCACTGTCCAGTCCCTTTCATGTCTGCTGAGTTGTCTTCGGGAATGGTTCCTGTCCTGGGCCAACAGAAGGTTTGGGGACCATGACCGCCGGGATGCCTCTAGTCTCAGTCAGACCATTAAGTATGGTCTTTTTGTGCGAATTTGGGGTCTGCATCCCACTGATCTCCTGCTCCCTCAGGGGTTCTCTGTTGTGCTCCCTGTCAGGGCAGTCATCGGTTGTGGCCGGGCACCAACTAGTTCTTTTGGTCTCAGGATGATGTAGGTCTCTGGTTCATGTGGCCCTTTCTGTCTCTTGGGCTCTTAGTTATCGTGTGACCCTGGTGTTCTTCATTCTCCTTTGATCCAGGTGGGTTGAGACCCATTGATGCATCTTAGATGGCCGCTTGTTAGCATTTAAGACCCCAGACGCCACATTTCAAAGTGGGATGCAGAATGTTTTCATAATAGAATTATTTTGCCAATTGACTTAGAAGTCCCCTTAAACCACGGTCCCCAAACCCCCGCCCTTGCTCCGCTGACCTTTGAAGCAGTCAGTTTATCCCGGAAACTTCTTTGCTTTTGGTCCAGTCCAGTTGAGCTGACCTTCCATGTATTGAGTATTGTCCTTCCCTTCACCTAAAGCAGTTCTTATCTACTAACTAATCAGTAAAAAACCCTCTCCCACCCTCCCTCCCTGCCCCCCTCGTAACCACAAAAGTATGTGTTCTTCTCAGTTTATACTATTTCTCAAGATCTTATAATAGTGGTCTTATACAATATTTGTCCTTTTGCCTCTGACTAATTTCACTCAGCATAATGCCTTCCAGGTTCCTCCATGTTATGAAATGTTTCACAGATTCGTCACTATTCTTTATTGATGCGTAGTATTCCATTGTGTGAATATACCACAATTTATTTAACCATTCATCCGTTGATGGACACCTTGGTTGCTTCCAGCTTTTTGCTATTGTAAACAGAGCTGCAATAAACATGGGTGTGCATATATCTGTTTGTGTGAAAGCTCTTATTTCTCTAGGGTATATTCTGAGGAGTGGGATTTCTGGGTTGTATGGTAGTTCTATTTCTAACTGTTTAAGATAATGCCAGATAGATTTCCAAAGTGGTTGTACCATTTTACATTCCCACCAGCAGTGTATAAGAGTTCCAGTCTCTCCGCAGCCTCTCCAACATTTATTATTTTGTGTTTTTTGGATTAATGCCAGCCTTGTTGGAGTGAGATGGAATCTCATCGTAGTTTTAATCTGCGTTTCTCTAATGGCTAATGATCGAGAGCATTTTCTCATGTATCTGTTAGCTGCCTGAATATCTTCTTTAGTGAAGTACGTGTTCATATCCTTTGCCCACTTCTTGATTGGGTTGTTTGTCTTTTTGTGGTTGAGTTTTGACAGAATCATATAGATTTTAGAGATCAGGCGCTGGTCGGAGATGTCATAGGTGAAAATTCTTTCCCAGTCTGTAGGTGGTCTTTTTACTCTTTCGGTGAAGTCTTTAGGTGAGCATAGGTGTTTGATTTTTAGGAGCTCTCAGTTGTCTGGTTTCTCTTTGTCATTTTTGGTAATGTTTTGTATTCTGTTTATGCCTTGTATTAGGGCTCCTAAGGTTGTCCCTATTTTTTCTTCCATGATCTTTATCATTTTAGTCTTTATGTTTAGGTCTTTGATTCACTTGGAGTTAGTTTTTGTGCATGGTGTGAGGTATGGGTCCTGTTTCATTTTTTTGCAAATGGATATCCAGTTATGCCAGCACCGTTTGTTAAAAAGACTATCTTTTCCCCAATTAACTGACACTGGGCCTTTGTCAAATATCAGCTGCTCATATGTGGATGGATTTATATCTGGGTTCTCAATTCTGTTCCATTGGTCTATGTGTCTGTTGTTGTACCAGTACCGGGCTGTTTTGACTACTGTGGCTGTATAATAGGTTCTGAAATCAGATAGAGTGAGGCCTCCCACTTTCTTCTTCTTTTTCAGTAATGCTTTGCTTATCTGAGGCTTCTTTCCCTTCCATATGAAGTTGGTGATTTGTTTCTCTATCATATTAAAAAATGACATTGGAATTTGGATTGGAAATGCATTGTATGTATAGATGGCTTTTGGTAGAATAGTCATTTTTACTATGTTAAGTCTTCCTATCCATGAGCAAGGTACGTTTTTCCACTTAAGTATGTCCTTTTTAATTTCTTGTAGTAGTACTTTGTAGTTTTCTTTGTATAGGTCTTTTACATCTTTGGCAAGATTTATTCCTAAGTATTTTATCTTCTTGGGGGCTACTGTGAATGGTATTGATTTGGTTATTTCCTCTTCGATGTTCTTTTTGTTCATGTAGAGGAATCCAAGTGATTTTCGTATGTTTATCTTATAACCTGAGAGTCTGCCAAACTCTTCTATTAGTTTCAGTAGTTTTCTGGAGGATTCCTTAGGGTTTTCTGTGTATAAGATCACGTCATCTGCAAATAGAGATAATTTTACTTCCTCCTTGCCAATCCGGATGCCCTTTATTTCTTTGTCTAGCCTGATTGCTCTGGCTAGGACTTCTAGCACAATGTTGAATAAGAGTGGTGATAAAGGGCATCCTTGTCTGGTTCCCGTTCTTAAGGGAAATGCTTTCAGGCTCTCTCCATTTAGAGTGATGTTGGCTGTTGGCTTTGTATAGATGCCCTTTATTATGTTGAGGAATTTTCCTTCAATTCCTATTTTGCTGAGAGTTTTTATCATAAATGGGTGTTGGACTTTGTCAAATGCCTTTTCTGCATCAATTGATAAGATCATGTGGTTTTTGTCTTTTGTTTTATTTATATGGTGGATTACATTAATGGTTTTTCTAATATTAAACCAGCCTTGCATACCTAGTATAAATCCCACTTGGTCATGGTGGATTATTTTTTTGATATATTGTTGAATTCTATTGGCTAGAATTTTGTTGAGGGTTTTTGCATCTGTATTCATGAGGGATATAGGTCTGTAATTTTCTTTTTTTGTTATGTCTTTACCTGGTTTTGGTATCAGGGAAATGGTGGCTTCATAGAATGAGTTAGGTAGTATTCTGTCATTTTCTATGCTTTGAAATACCTTTAGTAGTAGTGGTGTTAACTCTTCTCTGAACGTTTGATAGAACTCTGCAGTAAAGCCATCCGGGCCAGGGCTTTTTTTTTGTTGGGAGTTTTTTGATTACCGTTTCAATCTCTTTTTTTGTTATGGGTCTATTTAGTTGTTCTACTTCTGATTGTGTTAGTTTAGGTAGGTAGTGTTTTTCCAGGAATTCATCCATTTCTTCTAGGTTTGCAAATTTGTTAGAGTATAATTTTTCATAATAATTTGATATGATTCTTTTAATTTCAGTTGGGTCTGTTGTGATGTGGCCCTTCTCGTTTCTTATTCGGGTTATTTGTTTCCTTTCCTGTTTTTCTTTAGTCAGTCTGGCCAATGGTTTATCAATTTTGTTAATTTTTTCGAAGAACCAGCTTTTGGCTTTGTTAATTCTTTCAATTGTTTTTCTGTTCTCTAATTCATATAGTTCAGCTCTAATTTTTATTATTTGTTTTCTTCTGGTGCCTGATGGATTCTTTTGTTGCTCACTTTCTATTTGTTCAAGTTGTAGAGACAGTTCTCTGATTTTGGCTCTTTCTTCTTTTTGTATGTGTGCATTTATCGATATAAATTGGCCTCTGATATATATTGATATAAATTGGCACTGCTTTTGCTGTGTCCCAGAGGTTTTGATAGGAAGTATTTTCATTCTTGTTGCATTCTATGAATTTCCTTATTCCCTCCTTAATGTCTTCTATAACCCAGTCTTTTTTCAGCAGGGTATTGTTCAGTTTCCAAGTATTTGATTTCTTTTCCCTAATTTTTCTGTTATTGATTTCCACTTTTATGGGCTTGTGGTCTGAGAAGATGCTTTGTAATATTTCAGTGTTTTGGATTCTGCAAAGGTTTGTTTTATGACCTAATATGTGGTCTATTCTAGAGAATGTTCCATGTGCACTAGAAAAAAAAGTATACTTTGCAGCAGTTGGGTGGAGAGTTCTGTATAAGTCAATGAGGTCAAGTTGGTTGATTGTTGTAATTAGGTCTTCCGTGTCTCTATTGAGCTTCTTACTGGATGTCCTGTCCTTCTCCGAAAGTGGTGTGTTGAAGTCTCCTACTATAATTGTGGAGGTGTCTATCTCACTTTTCAGTTCTGTTTTGATTTATGTATCTTGCAGCCCTGTCATTGGGTGCATAAATATTTCATATGGCTATATCTTCCTGGTCAATTGTCCCTTTTATCATCATGTAATGTCCTTCTTTATCCTTTGTGGTGGATTTAAGTTTAAAGTCTATTTTGTCAGAAATTAATATTGCTACTCCTTTTTTGCTTATTGTTTGCTTGATATATTTTTTTCCATCCTTTGAGTTTTAGTTTGTTTGTGTCTCTGAGTCTAAGGTGTGTCTTTTGTAGGCAACATATAGACGGATCGTATTTCTTTATCCAGTCTGAGACTCTCTGTCTCTTTATTGGTGCATTTAGTCCATTTACATTCAGTGTAATTATAGATAAGTAAGTGTTTAGTGTTGTCATTTTGATGCCTTTTTATGTGTGTTGTTGACAATTTCATTTTTCCACTTACTTTTTTGTGCTGAGATGTTTTTCTTTGTAAATTGTGTGATCCTCATTTTCCTAGTATTTGACTTTATGTTTGCTGAGTCGTTACGTTTTTCTTGGTTTTTATTTTGAGTTATGGAGTTTTTATACCTCTTTGTGTTTACCTTAATATTTACCCCTATTTTTCTAAGTAAAAACCTAACTTGTATTGTCCTATATCGCCTGGTATCCCTCTCCATATGGCAGTTCTATGCCACCTGTATTTAGTCCCTCTTTTTGATTATTGTGATCTTTTACATATTGACTTCAATGATTCCCTGTTTTGAGCATTTTTTTTTTAATTAATCTTAATTTGTTTTTGTGATTTCCCTATTTGAGTTGATATCCGGATGTTCTGTTCTGTGACCTTGTGTTGTGCTGGTATCTGATATTATTGGTTTTCTGACCAATTTCCTTTAGTATTTCTTGTAGCTTTGGTTTGGTTTTTGCAAATTCTCTAAGCTTGTGTTTATCTGTAAATATCTTAATTTCGCCTTCATATTTCAGAGAGAGTTTTGCTGGATATATATGATCCTTGGCTGGCAGTTATTCTCCTTCAGTGCTCTGTATATGTCATCCCATTGCCTTCTTGCTTGCATGGTTTCTGCTGAGTAGTCTGAACTTATTCTTATTGATTCTCCCTTGTAGGAGACCTTTCTTTTATCCCTGGCTGCTTTTAAAATTTTGTCTTTATCTTTGGTTTTGGCAAGTTTGATGATAATATGTCTTGGTGTTTTTCTTTTTGGATCAGTCTTAAATGGGGTTCGATGAGCATCTTGGATAGATATCCTTTCGTCTTTCATGATGTCAGGGAAGTTTTCTGTCAGCAGATCTTCAACTATTCTCTCTGTGTTTTCTGTCCTCCCTCCCTGTTCTGGGACTCCAATCACACGTAAGTTATCCTTCTTGATAGAGTCCCACATGATTCTTAGGGTTTCTTCATTTTTTTTAATTCTTTTATCTGATTTTTTTTCAGCTATGTTGGTGTTAATTCTCTGGTCCTCCAGATTTCCCACTCTGCATTCTAACTGTTCGATTCTGCGACTCTGACTTCCTATTGCGTTGTCTAATTCTGTAATTTTATTGTTAATCTTTTGGATTTCTGCATGCTGTCTCTCTATGGACTCTTGCAACTTATTAATTTTTCCACTATGTTCTTGAATAATCTTTTTGAGTTCTTCAACTGTTTTATCAGTGTGTTCCTTGGCTTTTTCTGCAGTTTGCCTTATTTCATTTCTGAGGTCATCCCTGATGTCTTGAAGCATTCTGTAAATTAGTTTTTTATATTCTGTATCTGATAATTCCAGGATGGTATCTTCATTTGGGAAAGATTTTGATTCTTTTGTTTGGGGGGTTGTAGAAGCTGTCATGGTCTGCTTCTTTATGTGGTTTGATATCGACTGCTGTCTCCGAGCCATCACTAAGATATTGTAGTGATTTATTCTATATTTGCTCACTGAGTCTTATCTTGTTTTGTTTTCTTTCAATATACGTGGATGGGCTACTAGATTGTGCTGTCTTGATTGTTGTAGCCCTTGACTTACTTATGACCTATTACCAGCTGGTTTGGGCTGTTGCCAGATATATAAGCCTGAGTCTATTCACTATTCTTGAGTAGAATCTGATTTTGGGTCATCAAGTGTGTGCTGCACCCTAACACCTATCCACCTTGAGAAGTAGTGGTGATAGTTGTGTGGACCAGATTCTATTCGCAGCTGGGGTTCACACTCCAGAGGGGGCAGGATGCTGACAGGCTTCCCCCAAGTGTCAGTGAGGTAGGTGTGTCTCTATTCCTAAGGCACCTTGGTGGGAGGGCTCTGCAGCTGTGCCTTAGGCCCCCAATGCAAGTACCTCTACAGATTGGTAGGTGTTACCCTCCTTAGACCCCTAAGGCAGGAGGCTAGGTGGTTTAGGGGGAGCTTCAACCCTCAATTCCCTGTTGTGGGTCAGTGAGGGCTCTGTTGAATACGCAGAGATATCAGACCTGGGAAACTTGTTTTTCCAGTAAATCTGCTAAAAAGAATGTAGTCAGATCCCTATCAGAAATGCCTTTGCATTATAATAGCCACCTTGTTCCCTGTAGGGATGAGATATGGATCACATATGCTTGGCTGGAGCTGGTTCTGTGTTTCTAGTCCAATTAGGGAAGGATTTTTGGTCCCTGGGTTTTTTGTGGTTGCTTCTCTCAGGCCGGAAGAATGGGTTAGGAAAAGACCAAAAAAAAAAAAAGGGAAAAAAAAAGCTGTTCTCCCTCTGGCTCAGGAAATTCCAATGTTAATGAAGCCACCTGGGAAAGGGAGGGGAGGGTTCAGAAAAACAGGAGAGAGTAGCACCCCGGAATATAGACAAAGTTGCTTATCTTGCTTGGGATGACTATTTTATCTGAGATTCCTGAGGGGCATGTCACCTATGCATGCTGGCTGGGTAGAGATTGCCCCCAAGGGTCTGGCCCGCAGAAGCCGCAGTCAGTTCCGCTGCCAGTCCAAAGCCCAGCGTCAAAGTTCCCCGGCTGGGATGCTGCACTCCCGGCTCCAAAACCAGTCACTGCCTCCTGGGGACTTCTCCTCCCGCCAGCTGAGTCACCGTGCTGCCCGCGCTGACCGGCTGGGCCCCCTCCAAGGTCAGTTCAGGGGGGTAGGGCTGCGCCCCGTGTTTGCGCCGTCACAGGATGTTGTGTTCAGCTTCCTGCACCCAGTCCTAAGCCCGGCGCCAAGGTTACCTGACTGGGATGCTGGCTCCAGGCTCCGAAAACAGTCGCTGCTTCCCCGTAGTTGTTTGTTCTCTGTCTCTGTCACTCAGGTCAACTCTTTAAATCTGTGTTTGTTGTCAGGGTTCGTAGATTGTCATGTATGTGATCGATTCACTTGTTTTTCCGAGTCTTTGTTGCAAGAGGGATCTGAGGTAACATCTACCTAGTCAGCCATCTTGGCCCCCTCCGGGTCTGCATTTTTTAATAGGTCAAGTATTCTTATGGAAGACCCACAAAGAGAAAGTAGGGGAGCGTCCTGACTTGGAGACTTAATGTCTTTATTTACTCATGACCCAATTCCTTGGAAAGAACAGAGGTGTGAACAGGAGAGAAATAAGCTTAGAGAAGTAAACCAATGCTCATAGTCACCCAACCAACCAATAAAGTATCTAGTGAAGAATCATTAATCAAATATTTATGATATGCCAACCGTGTGCTCAGTCCCAGTGCTAGATGCTGAGATGGAGGCAACAAAGAAATAGACCTTCCCTGGAGAAGCTTATTGTTTAACTAGGAAAACCAAATTAACATGGTGTATCAATTATCTATTGCTGTGCAACAAGTTGCCCCAAAATTTAGTGGCTTAAAATATGTAATGACTGATTTGGAAACCCTGGTGGCATAGCGGTTAAGTGCTACGGCTGCTAACCAAAGGGTCGGCAGTTCGAATCTGCCAAGCGCTCCTTGGAAACTCTATGGGGCAATCCTACTCTGTCCTATAGGGTCGCTATAAGTCGGAATCGACTCGACGGCACTGGGTTTGGTTTTTGGGTTTGGAATGACTGATTAGTCTATGGATTAGTTGGGTAGTTCTGCCGTCTGGGGTGGGCTGGGCTGATCTTGACTAGATGTACTCACGGAAGGTTGGCTGGGCCTGGCTCATCTCTGGTGGCTTCAGCTGGGGTAACATCTCTGCTTCACACGAGGAGGGCTAGCTTGGGTTTCTTCTCATGGTGGCGGAAGGATTCCAAGAAAGAAGTGTGCAAAGTCTCTTGAGGCCTGAGGTCAGAACTGGCATTCCACAATTCCAATGCATTATATTAACTAAAGCAAGTCACAAGGCCAGCCCAGATTCAAGGAGTGGGGAAATAGATTCTACCTCTTCAAGAGAGGAGCTGTTAAGTCACTTTGTAAAGGGCATAGGTCGATATAGATAGGAAAGAAAAATTAGGCTACAATCAGCTGACCACACACAGGAAGTAACAATGAGCAGAACAAAAGAATAAATGGCTAAGGGCTACTTTTTGCTGGGGAGAAGGCCCAGGACCCAGGCCAGTATTGTCAGAAGTCATGGAAGAAAACCATTCATTACTTCTAGTCTCTCTGGAGAACAGTTGACATTTGTTACAGGCTAAGAACCCCCAGGTCAGTTAAGAGAAGGCCCTTAGGGATCAGTGGTTCCAGAGATACTCAGGTCACCCACAGGGGTGCAGGCCATGGAACTCCAGCTCAGAATGGCAGGGGCTGAAGTTCAGCATATCCTTCATGGCTCCTTCTTGAATGAGCTAGATAGTAACTCATTGTGATCCTCGTTTTCCAGATGAGAAAACTGAGATCCTGTTTGGAAGCTATCAAATTCCTTTTGGGTCTCTGAGGAACCACTTAGATACTCCCATTCTCCTTCACCTGTAGAGACCTATAGATTCCCTGGATTGACCACAGCTGTATATGCAGCCTAAACAGTTGCTTCTGTTTTGCTGATAATAGCATCCTAGTGGGTATGAGGTGAAAGCTCATTGTGGTTTTGAGTTGCATTTCCCCAATGACTAACAACTTGAAGCACATTTTTATGTGGTTTTTGGCCATTTGTATGTCTTCTTTAGAGAAATGTCTATTCAAATATTTTGCCCATTTTTTAATTTGATTGTTTATCTGTTTGTTATTGAGTTGTGAGAGTTCCTTATATATGCTGGGTACTGGATCCTTATCAGATATATGATTTGCAAATATTTTCTCCTGTTTAGCGGGTTGTCTTTCACTTTTTTTTCTTTTTTAAAATTTATTTTTAATGTTGACTCCGTGTATATCAGAGTAGAACTGTGCTCCATAGGATTTCGTTTTTTTTGTGTTTTTTTTTTTAGATGAAGGTTTACAGAGCAAATTAGCTTCTCATTAAAACAATTAATATACACATTGTTTTGTGACTTTGGTTGCCAACCCCACAGCATGTCAACACTCTCCCCTTCTTGGCCTTGAGTTCCCCATTTCCATTCATCCAAATTTCCTGTCCCCTCCTGCCTTCTTGTCCCTGCCTCTGGACTGGTGTGTCCATTTAGTCTTGTATACATGGCTGAGTTACATGTATTACTGTTTGTTCTATGGTCCTGTCTAATTTTTAGCTGAAGGGTGAACCTCAGGAGTGACTTCAGTAGGAATTAAAAAGATGTTTAGGGACCATACTCTCCAAAGTTTCTGCAGTCTCTGTCAGACCAGTAAGTCTGGTCCTTTTTTGTGAGTTAGAATTTTGGTCTACGTTTTTCTCCAGCTCTGTCCGGGACCCTCTGTTGTGATACCTGTCAGAGCAGTCGATGGTGGTAGCTGGGCACCATCTAATTGTGCTGGACTCAGACTGGTGGAGGCTGTGGTAGATGTGTCCATTAGTCATTTGAACTAATCATTCCTTTGTGTGTCTTCTGTTTTCTTCATTCTCCATTGCTGCAGATGGGGTGGGACCAGTGGAGGATCTCAGATGGCTGCTCACAAGCTTTTAAGACTCCAGACACTACTCACCGAAGTAGGATGTAGAACATTTCCTTAATAAACTATGTTGTGCCAGTTGAGCTAGATGTCTGCTGAGACCATGGTCCCCAGCCTCCAGCCCAGTGATTTGGTCCTTCAGGGAATTTGAATGTGTCTCTGAAGCTTCTATGACTTTGCCTTGATCAAATTGTGCTCACTTTCCCAGTACTGTGTACTATCTTACCCTTCACCATCTATTGTCTACTTAGTGTTTTTCCCGCACTTCCCCTTTCCTCCCTCTTAACAATCAAAGATTGTTTCTTTTTTTTGTGTAAACCTTTTCATGAGTTTTTATAATAGTTGTCCCATACAGCATTTGTCCTTTTGTGATTGACCTTATTTCACTCAACATAATGCCCTTCAGATTCATCCATGTTGTGAGATGTTTTGCAGATTCATCGTTGTTCTTTATCGTTGTGCTCCACTATGTGTATGTACCATAGTTTGTTTACCCATTCATCTGTTGATGGGCACTTAGGTTGTTTCCATCTTTTTGCTGTTGTGAATAATGCTGCAATGAACATGGGTGTGCATATGTATATTCCTGTGACGGCTCTTATTTCTCTAGGATATGTTCCTAGGAGTGGAATTGCTGGATCATATGGTATTTCTATTTCTAGCTTTTGAAGGAACCGCCATATCATTTTTCAAAATGCTTGTACCATTTTGCATTCCTACCAGCAGTGCATAAGAGTGCCAATCTCACCACAGCCTTTCCAACATTTGTTATTTTCTGTTGGTTTTTGATTTGCTTTTTTTTAATGGGTAGTGATCACGAGCATTTCTTCATGTGCCTGTTAGCTGCCTGAATGTCTTCTTTGGTGAAGTGTCTTCATGACATTTGCCCATTTTTTAATTGGACTGTTTGTCTTTTTGTTGTAGAGGTGTTAGATTTTCCTATAGATTTTAGGAATTAGACTTTTGTCGGATATGTCATAGCCAAAAATTCTTTCCCAGTCTGCAGGTTGTCTTTTTACTCTTTTGGTGACGTCTTTTGATGAACATAAGTGTTTAATTTTTAGAAGATCCCGGTTATCTAGCTTATCTTCTGGTGTCTGTGTATTGTTAGTTATGGTTTGTATCCTATTTATGTCATGCATATGGATTTTCTAGCATTGGCCCTATTTTTTCTTCTATGAGCTTTTTAGTTTTGGGTTTTATATTTAGGTCTTTGATCCATTTTGAATTTGTTTTTGTGTATGGTGTAAGGTATGGCTCCTGTTTCATTTTTTTTCAGATGGACATCCAGTTTTGCCAGCACCATTTGTTAAAAAGAGTGTCTTTTTCCCATTTAATGGACTGTGGTTGTCTTTTACTTTCTGAATAGTGTCCTTTAATGCACAAAAGATTTCAATTTTGATGAAGTCCAATTTATCTATTTTTTTTTCTTTTGCTGCTTTTGCTTTTGATGTCATATCTAAGAAACTATTGCCAACTTCAAGGTCATGAAGACTTGGTTCCAAATTTTCTTCTAAAAGTTTTATGGTTTTAGCTCTTATGTTTAGGTCATTGATCTATTTAAGTTAATTTTTGTATACAGTGTGAAATAAGGGTCCAACTTCATATTTTTTGCATGTGGATATCCAGTTGTCCCAGCACCATTTGTCAAAGAGACTATTCTTTCCTTATTGAAGGGTGTTGGCACTCTTGTCAAAAATCAATTGACCACAGATATATGGTTTATTTCTGGACTCGCAATTCTATTCCACTGATGGATATGCCTATCATTATTGCCACTACCACACTGTTTTGGTTGCTCTAGCTTTATATTAAGTGTTGATGTAAGGAAGTATGATTTTTCTCATTTTATTTCCTTTCTTCTGATATGGTTTTAAACAGCAAAGTGTCTCAGAGTCTCGTGATTTAAAAGAACAATATTTCTCCATACTATGTCTGTGATGTTGATATGATTTCAATGAACATGATTTCCTAATATTATGCCCTTGATAGTCATTATCAGAAACATTGCTTTATTTGTCTTTTCTACAGTCTCCTTTTTTGATACTTTTTTTTATCAAAAATAAAGAGACATCACAAAATTCTGATCATGTCCCCAGACCCTCAAGCTATGTCCAGGTAATCATCAGTTCTTTAAATTATGTTGATTCCATAATTGGTCCATTTTCCTTCTCTGCAATGTCACTTGATGAATGAACCATTTTTCAAAATAGTGGTTGCACAGTAGCTTTTAAGACTCTGGAGGTCAAACATTATGTGACTCTGATGCAAAGATACCAATTAGAACTATAAGAAAGGTTTGGAAGGCACTTATGCACCATAATTCAAGGTTTCCCAAGACCTAGCCATGAGCATTGGTTCCAAAAGGACAGTTTGGAAAGCCATGTAGCATATTTTTAGATTTTATATAAAGACCTTTCTATCTGATCAGAAACATTTATCCAAATATATAAGAGGAGGTATTTGCCAGTGTACAGATACCACCTAATTCAGTCAACAAGTAGCCCCATCTAATTCTATAATACCAGAGTGGTGAATGAATAAATGCTATTTTGTTGGGCATCAGCAATGACTACTATAGGAAGAAAAACATATTGTGTGTGTGTGTACAGTGCATATGCAGGCACAGCATGCCAAGATGCAAACACACAAAGTAGTGGAAGACATCTTGAACTCCTCTTGAATGACCTGCACTTCAACAAGCATATCAGTGACAGCAGATTAAGTCATTGTGACACCACCAGAGAGTGTAAAAATATTAAAATCCAAGAATGGCATAAAAACCACTCTTGTGTGGCAGGCTCCTGGCTCCCTTCAGGATCACCACTGTGTTATTCTTTTGCATCAACACATGAAACACAACTTGTAATTTTGATAAATTTGCTAAATGTATTTCTAGATGTCTGGGAACCACTGTAGCCAAGTATGTCTAAGATGACAATCAAAAGTGTGTCATTAGTCCTGCCAGCAGAAGGACATTTTCCTTGATTGACCAGTTGAGTGTAAAAAGTGTAATTGGAGGAACCTGGAAGGCACTATGCTGAGTGAAATTAGTCAGTGGCAAAAGGACAAATATTGTATAAGACCACTATTATAAGAACTTGAGAAATAGTTTAAACTGAGAAGAAAACATTCTTTTGTGGTTACGAGAGGAGGGAGGGTGGGAGAGGGGTATTCACTAATTAGTTGGTAGATAAGAACTACTTTAGGTGAAGGGAAAGACACACAATACAGGGGAGGTCAGCACAAATGGACTAAACCAAAAGCAAAGAAGTTTCCTGAATAAACTGAATGCTTTGAAGGCCAGTGTAGCAGGGGAAGGTGTTTGGGGACCATGATTTCAGGGGACATCTAAGTCAATTGGCATAATAAAATCTATTAAGAAAACATTCTGCATCCCACTTTGAAGAGTGGCGCCTGGGGTCTTAAACACTAGCAAGCAGCCATCTAAGATGCACCAACTGGTCTCAACCCACCTGGATCAAAGGAGAATGAAGAACACCAAGGACACAAGGTGATTACGAGCCCAAGAGACAGAAAGGGCCACATGAACCAGAAACTACATCATCCTGAGACCAGAAGAACTAGATGGTGCCTGGCTACAACCAATGACAGCCCTGACAGGGGACACAACAGAAAACCCCTGAGGGAGCAGGAAAGCAGTGGGATGCAGACCCCAAATTCTCATAAAAAGACCAGACTTAACGGTCTGACTGAGACTGGAAGGACCCCGGTGGTCACGGCCCCCAGACTTTCTGTTGGCCCAGGACAGGAGCCATTCCCGAAGCCAGCTTTTCAGACATGGACAAGGGGTTGGAGAGGGATGCTGATGAGGAGTGAGCTTCTTGGATCAGGTGGACACTTGAAACTATGTTGGCATCTGCTGCCTGGAGGGGAGATGAGAGGGTAGAGGGGGTTAGAGGCTGGCAAAATGGACACGGAAAGAGAGAGTGGAGGGAGAAAGTGGGCTGTCTCATTAGGGGGAGAGTAATTGGGAGTATGTAGCAAGGTGTACATAAGTTTTTATGTGAGAGACTGACTTGATTTGTAAACTTTCACTTAAAGCACAATAATTAAAAGAAAAAAGTATAATTGGTTATTTTCTGTGTTGTGCAATCAGCAATATTTTATATTATATGACTTTACAGAAAACCTGCAATTTTTTATAGATGAGGTATTTGTGTCATTTATACAAGTTATCTTAACACAAGTCACAAATCTAAAAAAAAATTAGGCTATTATAACCAACTAGTTTTGTTTTCTTCAAAAACTGGTTCTACATAATCAGCCTGTAAGATACACATATGTTTTTTACAGTAGTTATTTGTGGAACAACTAGAAACAGAAATGAATGCCCATGAATGAATTTTATCACAATTGCAGCTGGTGGCATCTTTAGGATAATACTCTAATAGAAGAAATCTCCCCAGTATCCTCAAGACAAGTGTCAAATCCAACAGCAGGTGAAATTTCCTGAGGTAGCTACTGAATCTAACGAATACGTTTTCTGTATATAGTTTGTCCTAGAATTAGAACAATTAAAGGAATTAAAAATTTTAATGTCAGTATTTAAAATGTTAACAGAAGAATTAAAAGATAAGTCAGTAGCCCTATTTATAGGCATCAGTCTTCATTCAAACGTCCTGGGGTTGAACTGTCTACTTCAATGAAGTCCTTGCTTCTGGACTGAAAAGGTCCTGGAGATCCTGACTTGGTCACTTAATAGAGTCTGTGAAATATCTGTTATGTTTCTTTATTGAGGTTTTTGATGTTTCTTCAAGGAGATTCAATTTCTGATCTATAACTTATAACACTTCTACAGTTAGACAAGTGTAAGAAAAAAAATGTTCATGATAAGACTGAGACTGGTTAATTTATTTTAACAATCAATAATGCTAGAATGAGGAAAGTAGAATCCATTGTTGAGAATAGTACAAATTATTTTATAAAGATTTAGTCAGTAATTTATACCATGAAGTGTTTTTATGATGCTTCCCAATTGAATAGGCTCTTTAACCTAGAAACAAAAATTGTTACTCTGTGTACAGTTGTTTCGATTGTTATATGTGAGCATGAGAATCTTTATTCTCAAACTGAAAAGCACAAAAAGTCCCTGGAAGACATTTGTATTAATTAATAATGAGGCTGAACTTCTCTTTTGATGTATTGAATTTCATTTATTTTCATGCATGTTTTGGTAAACATATGAATTTTCTCAATAGTCTTGAGTTAAATAAAATCTGGGTATTAACAACAGCAACAACAACAAATGTTAATTATTCCCATGATCTCCCCTCTTATGAGGAGAAGAAGCAATTTTTGATTTCCCAGGGACCACCTGGTAAACCCCAAAGTCATTTTATGGACCAAAGAGTCAACATTTTATGAATGTGGGAAAGGCAACGTTAACAACAATTCTCAGACCAGACTGATCACAAGAACAAGGACTATGTTGTTGTCTTGGCTACCTCATTAATCTGAATGATAATAACAATATTTCAAATAAACATATCAAAAGTTAACATAATCAGATCAGTGGGATGCAGACCCCAAATTCTCATAAAAAGACCAAACTTAATGGTCTGACTGAGACTGGAGGAATCCCGGCAGCCATGCTCCCCAGACCTTCAGTTGACACAGGACAGGAACCATCCCCGAAGACAACTCATCAGAAATGAAAGGAACTGGTCAGCGGGTGGGAGAGAGACGCTGATGAAGAGTGAGCTAATTATATCAGGTGGACACTTGAGATTGTGTTGGCAACTCTTGTCTGGAGGGGGGATGGGAGGATAGAGAGAGAGGGAAGCCGGCAAAATTGTCAAGAAAGGAGAGACTGAAAGGGCTGACTCAAGAAGGGGAGAGCAAGTGGGAGTAGGGAGTGAGATGTATGTAAACTTATATGTGACAGACTGATTGGATTTGTAAATGTTCACTTGAAGCTTAATAAAAGTTATTAAAAAAAAAAGTTAACATAATCAAATTTTAGTCCTTCCTGACGTGAAGAATTCTTCTTACTTTATTTAAAAAAAACAAAAAAAAAAATTTTTTTTTTTTTTTTTTAACCTATAGGTCGCATAGCAACCCTATAGGACAGAGTAACAGGCAGGATAAACCAAAAAAAAAAAAAAAAGTTCATTGCCGTTGAGTAGATTCTAGCAACCCTGCATGACAAAGTAGAACTCCCCCAGATGATTTCCAAGGCTGTAAATCTTTACAGAAGCAGGCAGCTGTAATCTTTGTGGAAGGACAGATCTCCAGCCTTTTCTTCATAAGTGAGTTCCAACCACCATCCTTTAGGTTAGTGGTCAAGTGCAAACTGCTTGTGCCACTCACCCTTCTTCATTAGGGTTGCTAGACTTAGCAAATAAAAACACAAGATGCCCAGTTACATTTTAACTTCAGGTAAACCATAAATGATTTTTTTTAATACAAGTATGTCCCAAATATTGCATGGGGCATACTTAAACTAAAAAATTATTACCCTCCTCTGGACCAGCTTGGACAAGGACTTATTAGACTTATGCCTGTACCTGTTCCCTAAAGAATGTTCACTAATAGCAATCAGAACAAAAATGACCATGGAATGAAAAAAAAAAAAAGATTGTTTAACAAGTCAAGTAAAAGTAACAGAAGATAAACAGGATTAGTAATGTAAAGTGTTGCCTAATGAGATCTCCAAAAGGCTAAACCAAAGAAAGGAATGCAAAGGAGCCTAGAACATTCTTGGATAACAAGATACGTTCAGCAATGAGAACTCAATGGAAATACTGAAGTTCAAAATTGTTCTTGATACATAGTCGCCCAGCAGCAAAACCAGAAGACAATCAAGGAAGGGAACAACCGGTCAAAATTGAGTACAGTACTCAAGAATTGAGGGTCCTGCAAGGTTGCCACCATGCGGAGCCTTCATCTTGGTAGAGCTTCTAAACTGGTAGCTAAAGAGACCAACCGAAAGAAAAAGCTGAATTTATTGAACTTGCATTCTAATACAGTCTCCAGCCAGTCATAAATATACTATACAGAGGATTCTGATTGGTGCTAGCAGTAGAGAGGAAAGAATTTCATTGGCTCTTAGACCAAATATGAGTAGTTTCAAGAATCTACTAAATTGGTTTATTCTGTGATGATGTGACTTTAAAAAAAAATTGAGATATAATTCATACGTCACAAAATTCATCCTTTTAAAGCATACAACTCAGTTTTATTCAACCATTACCATTTGTCTTAGGCTGAGTTCTCAGAGGAGCAAAACCTGTGAAGTGCATATATATAAATATATATATATAGAGAGAGAGATTTATCTCAAGGAAATGGCTCATGCAGTTACGGAGGCTGAAGTCCAAAATTCATGGGTCAGGCATCAGGCTGGAGGCTTCTCCTGACTTTTGTGGCTGCAGGGGCTGACAAACCCAAAATCAGCAGGTCAGGAGGAAGGGTGCTGATTTACAGGGTTGTGAGAGCTGGCAAATCCCAAGATCTGTAGATCAGGTGGCAGCCTGCTGGCTTATGTTCCAAGAACCAGAGGTAAGAAGATGATGAATTGGATGCGGGATCCAGAGAGAGCTTTACCACAGCATCTATATATATCGGATGTAAGTCATAGCCCCAAGGAAACTGATTGGCCTTTCAACTGATTGGCTGCCCACATCAGATCACAAAATGTAGGATGATTACATAATATCTGCCAAACCACTGTGAATCATGGCCTAGCTAAGTTGACACATAAATTTAACCATCATAGTCCACCCCTTGTCAACTTGGCACCTGTACACGTATCCTTGAACCATATATAATCTCTAAATGAAGACAATATTATAAAGTCATACTTTTGCCTCACATGATACTAACACACATACAAGTGAAAATGCACTAGCCCCATTTACGTCTTGTATTTTATAAGGAGTAATGGAATAAGAGAGGGAAGAAAACAAAGATACATGCCATATACACACACGTATAAGAAACAAGGAAGAAATGCTAAAAACAATTACAGTACTTGTATTCTACAGCTGCTCATGTGGCTGTAGCTGGTATTTAGAACTACCTTCTTCCACCACCCATTCCATATTCTCTTTACCCTCAGCAACCACCTCAGCCGTTTGTGTTTCTTTGTCTGATGTGATGACCCAAACCTTCATTCCTGAAGGGTCTGGGCCATTAGTAGTCATGTTAGAATTGAGTTGCTGTAGTTTTCCATTGACTTTGACTTTAATCACAGGCTATGGTGGTACTAAGAGACGTCCTAAGTAATCTCCTGCATTTCAGACATATTCTTCTTTATCTCCATTATGTAATATCAGTATGATTTCCCCTTGGTCATCAGGATCAGTCACACCAGCCAATACAGTAACTTCCTTCTTTTCTGTTGATCCAGAGGCATGAAGAGCCCAAAGTGGCCAGGTGGCATTCTTAACTTCCAGTTCAGTGGAATCAGTGTTGTGTGTCCAAGTGGAAGCAGTCCTCCCTTTGGAAGGAATAGAGCATAGAGTCATGGGAACAGGAAGCAAAAGTTTTGCAAGTGGGTCACTAGGGGTAATAGTGAGTGGAGCCATTCCCATTTCCACCCCTTGATTCCTGGAGCCATGAATCCTGGCTATGAGAAACAGCACCATAAACAGGACTCTGGTTTAGAGCATATACAGCCTCCTGGAGAACATTGCCCCAACCCTGCAAGGTATTGCCACCTAGCTGGCATCGTAATTATGTCTTTGGAAGGCCATTCCATTGTTCTATCAAGTCAGCTACTTCAGGATGATGGGGAACATGGTAAGAGCAGTGAATTCCACAAGCATGGGCTGATTGCCACACTTCATTTGCTGTGAAGTGAATCCCTTGATCCAAGGCAATGCTGTGTGGGATATCATGACAGTGGATAAGACATTCTGTAAGTCCATGGATGGTAGTTTTGCAAAAGCATTGCATGTTGGGAAGGCAAATCCATATCCAGAGTGTTTACCCCAGCAAGAACAAAAGGCTGCCCTTTCCATGATGAAAGTGGTCCAATGTAATCAACCTGCCAACAGGTTGCTGGCTGATCATCTTGAGGAATGGGGACTCTGTTGATCTCTGCTGGTGGCAGATTGGACACTCAGCAGTGGCTGTAGCCAAGTCGACCTCAGTGAATGAAAGTCCATATTGCTGAGCCCATGTGTAACCTCCATCCCTGCCTCCACGGCCACTTTGTTCATGAGCTCATTGAGCAATGAAAGCAGTGGCTGGAGAAAGAGGATGACTGGTTTCCACAGAACATATCATTCTTTTCACTTGATTGTTAAAATCCTACTCTGCCGAGGTCACCCTTTGGTGAGGATTCACATGAGACACAAATATCTTCATTTTGGCCCATTCAGAGAGGTCTACACACTTACCGCTTCCCCATACCCCTTGTCACCAATTTTTCAATCATGTTCCTTCCAAGTCCCTGACCATTCAGCCAAAACATTGGCCAGCCCATGAATCAGTATACAATCACACATCTAGCCATTTCTCCTTCCAAGCAAAGTGAACAACCAGGTGTACTGCTCCAAGTTCTATACACTGAGAGGATTTCTCTTCACCGCCGTCCTTCAAAGAGATCCTAGAAAGAAGCTGCCGTGCTACCACTGTCCATTTTCCAATGGTGCCTGCATATGGTGCAGAACCATCTGTACCAGGCACAAGTTTTCTGTTCCTCAGTCAACCGACCATAAGGAACTCCCCGTGAGTCATTAGGTGCAGACTGAGAGAGAGAAGACAACGTGACAGGACTGGAGACCATGGGCATTTGGGCCACTTTCTCATGTAACTTACTTGTACCTTCAAGTCCTGCTTGAGCCTGATCTTATGTGATGGTTAAATTGTGTGTCAGCTTGGCTGGGCCATGATTCTCAGTGTTTATATGTGATCACTTCCATGATGGGATCTGCTATGAGCAGCCAATCAGTCAAAAGGGAGTTTCCTTAGGTGTGTGGCCTACATCCGAATATAAGCAGAACTTCTGGCTTTTTGTAGGCTCTGGATCCTGTGGCTGCCTCCTGTTCATCTGACCTCTGGTTCTTGGGACTTGAGCTATCAGCTTATTTGCTGATCTTGGGATTTGCCGATCTTCACAGCCTATGAGCAAGAGCCCTGCTCTCTGACATACCAATCTTGGGTTCGCCAGCCCCTGTGGCTATGTGAATTGGGAGAAGCCTCTATCCTGATCCACGTACTTGGGATGTTCCAGCCTCTACAATCATGTGAGCCATTTCCTTGATATAAAACATATATATACGCTTTACTGGTTTTGCTTCTCTAGAGAACCCAGCCTAAGACATCTTGTATATATCACTTCCGTTTAATGATGGAGTGCTGCTGTGCACATCCAACTTTATGACTCTGTGGGTCAGAAAATACCCAGATCAAGATGGGCAGCTCAGGCCACATGGTGACTTGGTGGCCCATGGTTAAACCTTCAGTCTCTACTAAGGCCCAGTAACAAGCCAAAAACTGTTTCTCAAAAAGAGAGTAGTTATCTGTAGAGTATGGCAAGGCTTTGCTCCAAAATCCTAAGGGTCTGCACTGTGATTCACCAATAAGGGCCTGCCAAAGACTCTAAACAGCATCTCTATCTGCCACTGACACTTCAGAAACCACTGGATCACCCAGATCATATGGCCCAAGTGGCAGAGCCGCTTGCATGGCAGCCTGAACCTGTTCAGACCCTTCCCTTGTTCTGGGTCCCACTCAAAACCAGCAGCATTTTGAGTCACTCGATAAATAGGCTGGAGAAGTACACCCAAATAAGGGATATGTTTGAACAGAACAAGGGGATACTGTGTGACTTAAAGTCAGGAAAGATGTGTGTCAGGGTTGTATGCTGCAAAAGACTTCTATAAAGTGTTAAAAACCAAAGATGTCACTGTGGGGACTATGGTACGCTTGACCCAAGCCATGGTATTTTCATTAGCCTCATATGATTGGGTAAGCTAGGCAATGAGTAAGAAAGACCGAAGATTTGACACCTTGGAATCATGGTGTTGGTGAAGAATATTGAATATACCAAGGACTTCCAGAAGAACAAACAAATCTGTCTTGGAAGAAGTACAGCCACAATGTTCCTTAGAAGCAAGGATGGCGAGACTTCATCTCATGTACTTTGAACATGTTATGAGGAGGGACCAATCCGTGGAGAGGGACGTCATGCTTGGTAAAGTAGAGGATCAGTGAAAAAAATAACGGCCTTCAACGAGATGGATTGACACAGTGGCTGCAACAATGGGCTGAAACATAGCAATGATTGTGAGGATGGTGTGGGACCAGCCAGTGTTTCATTCTGTTGTGCACGGGGTCATTATGAGTTGAAAGCGACTTGACAGCATCTAACAACAACAACAAAGGTAGTTATATGTTTGACTTTTTGAGGAACCATCATACTGTTTTCCACAGAAGCTACACCATTTTACAATCCCACCAGCAATGGTGGATTGTAAAACTTCTCTACATCCTTGCCAACACTTGTCATTTTCGTTTTTCTGTTAATATCAATCCTGGTGGAGATAAAGTAGTATCTCACTGTGGTACCTGCATTAGGGAGTGCACTTCTACTCTGCACACATGGGGTCGCCGTGAGTCGGGTCCACTCAACAGCAACTAACAACAGCAACAATATTGTGGTTTTGATTTGCATTTCCCTGACGACTAATGAAATTGAGCATCTTTTCATTTGCTTATTGGCCATTTATATATTTTCTTTGGAGAAATATCCATTTAAGTCCTTTGCCCATTTTTAAACTGGGTTGTTTGTCTTTTTGTTTTTGAGTTGTAGGTGCTATAATTATTTCTTTTGGATAAAATTCTAGAAGTAGGCAAAAAAGCAGGTATAAAAGAGTAAATATATAGCTCTATATCTGTTCATCTATTATCTAGCTACATATGAAAGATCATTTGTTATAACTGCGGAGGCTGAGATTTAGCCAGATTTTAATTTTCTTTTATGGGTATTTTCTAAATTTTTTTCAATAGCCCCTTATGTCCAGAAATGATCTGACATTCACAGCTAGACCTCAATATTATTACAAGCTGGTCTGATGCTCACAAACCATTTTTGTTCTCCTGTTCTGAAGTTCTCTGTCCACAGAACAGCAACCTCAGACATGGTTACTCTGAGCATTATTACTTCATTATAAAATGAAACAAAACAAGGCCACTTCATAATTTGGTCTAAGCAGGGACAAAACAAGATCACCGTGCTGCCCACAAAATACCCAATGGAATTGCCCCCCCTTCCTGACAGCACCCAACCTATAGCTAATTCACTCTTCCTTAGATTTTCTCCCAATTTACCCAACCAAAGCCCAAATCCCCTAGTAAGTTCTTTTTAATACCCTCTTATTGAGACGCCCTGTGGTTCCGCATGGTGTGTGTGCTCCCTCACTACAGTGGGTAATGGGTGGTGCAAACAGTTACATCCATCGGCTCAGCTGCTACCTGAAAAGTGAGAAGTTTGAGACCACCCAGAGGCTCCTGGAAAGAAAAGCCTAGTGATCTGCTTCTGAAAAATCAGCCATTGAAAACTCTACGGAACAGTTCTACTCTGACACACATGAGATTGCCATGAGTTGGAATCTACTTGATGCCAACTAACAACAGGTATGTTCCTGGTGGCCTTATGCTGAAGGGCACTGGCAACATGTATCAATTACATTTCTAAAAAGAAAAAAGCAACACAAGTTACTTTTTTAAGTAAAAAATACAAGAATGATTGGGCACTAATTTTCTCATCACCTCATAAGAGGGTGTTGCTCAGCTGGCTTCAGCTAGCTCCTTGGAGTGGCCTAAAACCTTTGGTTGATGGGAGTTATCTACCCCTGCCAGAAAGCACTGTGCATAATTGGCCAACTGCTGGCCACTGCACAATGCTTCAGGAAGAAAGCCGGGCTGAGGGTCACTTCCCAAGATGTGTCTCTACACCCCTCAGTCAGAACAGCTTCTGGCTACTTGGGTCCAGCCACTGCCCCTACTCGGCACCACCACTCTGCCATCGCAGATGACCATGGGCTTTCAGCATTGAAATCTGGGCCATAGTCTAGTTACAGGAGCCTCACAATCAAAGACCCTGTTCTCTGTCTGTGACCAGCCTTGGGTTCTAATATGGTGCAGGACTGACCCAGGGCATGAATAGCACAGAGCAGATCACTTCTGAGCTGAGGTAAGGACTCCCCTCCATCCGCCAGTACTGTAAATGGAGCCTACCCACCTGGACTTCAGTATCTAATGTGTGAGACCTGAGTGAGACTGCCCCTCGCCCTTTAAGGAAGGCTCAGCTCAAATATCCCCAAGACCTGGTAACTTTGCTTAGCACCCACCCCAGCTCTGGGGCTCATGCTCCTGTAGGCTTTCCAGGCCTGGTGGACATCTATCTGAAAGAGCCCTGATCACAGTGAATTGCATGATGTGTTTATGTATAGGTTCCCCCAACCAATTTGGGAGGCTCTTGAAAGAAGGGACTATGCTTTATTCATTTTATACACCTAGTGACTGGTCCAGAGAATATTCTCCATCAATGTGTGATATGTTAGAGACGGAGGAAGGCCATGAGGTGACAGAGTCTTGTCCCCTAACCAAGCTGCAAGCTGCCTGAGAGCAGCGGCTTCACCTTCTCCTTCTCTTCTCCTCCCTCCCCACACTGAAACTGGCACAAGATTGGGCTTAGGTTGGGCATTTGGATCAGTGATGGCTTCATTCAAGATTCAAAAATTGTCCACCTGCAGGGCTTCTGAATGATATCTTTATTTAGCTTAGGTAGTTGTTTGCCAAACATTTCTGGATACGTGGGTTAGAATTTTCTCTACCGCATTAAATAAATTGGTTCTTAAGCTCTTTAATGTGATAAATGCAAACATGCAAGTACAATGTAGGCTAGAAATAAAAAGCCCCTACATACAAACATTAAAAAAAAAGAAAAGACATTTTAATACAGGGTGTAGAGAAGGGAGTCCAGTAGAAGGTGACTGAAATAACCCCTGCCCCTCCTCACTACAGCCCTGGTCCTGGAGCCTGGACACCAGCACTTCCTCTGCCCCCTGCAACTCTTAGAGACACAAGTCCCCAATCTCTCTTGGGCAGGAATAGCAGCCTCACAAGGCCAGAAGGCAGCCCTGTTCCTGCCTGTAGGGAGGGTAGAGGAAGGCGGTCCTCCCAGGCAGTATCCCAGACCCATGTGGTTAGATGTCTCACCCTTGTTTAAGTGGGGTGCCCACCCTGTGCCAGTATCTTGAGCTGCCTTCATTCTTGATGGCTCCCAATTGTTAAAGTCAGTCAGTCCCCCAGAGAGCCAGCTGGCTGCTGGCCCCAGGGCTTCCAGAGAACTCTTCATAAGTTCTCAGAGGCCTCAGGACCTCCTGACCCTACCGGGCCTCCTAACAGAAGCACGTTTCAGAAGGTTCCGTCAGTTCTTGTGTGGCCTCTGCTGTGCCCACTGTTTGTGGTCAGCAGTCAGAGGGGCAAGTCCAGGGTAGGGAGCAGGCATGATTCCTCAGGCTCACTCATACAGAGACAGCAAAAAGTCAGCCAGACCAGTATCTGTTGGTTTTCAGCTGACCCCCTGGGCCAGCCTCCTGGCCTGGCTGCTCAGACAGGCCAGGTTAACAGGGTCTAGCCCTCAAAACACTCAGCTTAAGAGCGCAGCTTCACCTTGAAGTGTTGACAGCGGGCATGCTTCATGGTCAGCCCATAGATGGGAGTCATGTCCACCTTCACACCTGGCGACACACTGAACTCTACCTGCTGCAACAGGATGGCCAGGAAGAGGAAGACCTCTAAGCGGCCCATGGTCTCCCCGATGCACTTCCGCTTGCCCATACCAAAGAGAATCACTTTCTCACTCAGTGCCCTGTTGATGGCGCCATCACTGGTGAGAAACCTTTCAGGCCGGAACTCAGATGGGTCACCCCATAGTTTCCTGTAACCAGAGTGAGGCAGCTGAAGTGGCAGCTTGGGGGCTAGAAAGCATCAAGTGGGTTGATCCCCAGCCCCAAAAGGTAGGGGATGGGCAAGTGGCCCAGGGACAGGAGGGTCTGAAGCCTGGGAGGGGGTGTGCCCAGCCAGCCCTCTCAACTTACTGGTCATGGTTAATCTGCCACTGGTTCACAAAGACATAACGTCCCTTGGGGATGTAAAAGCCACTCAGACTTGTGTCTCTCGTGGTGCTGGGGAGGGAAGGAAGCTTGGTCAAGCTTGGTCAAGGATATTGCCCCTGCTTCCCATGCCATGTCCCTCCCACTAACCCTGAGTCAGATCATGGACTGGGGTAAGGCACACCATTAGACAGCAGTGGATCAATGGGGCCTCACCTGTGGGGGATGGTGAAGGGGAGGAAAGACGAATGTCGGAAGGTCTCCAGGATGAAGGCCTCCAGATACGGGAGCTGGCTCCTGTCAGAGAGTCGGGGTCGCCGTGCCCTGCCAATCACTGTGTCTGCAGAACAAAAAGGACCAGATGGCACTAAGGGGCTGCCCAGACCTTGACCAGGTCCCCTGCCTTGAGCCCTTTGAAGGGAGCCATCACCTACCCAACTCCTCCTGGATCTTTCTCTGCACGCTGGGGTTCGTTACCATGTACATGAGACTCCAGGAGATGGCAGTTGTGACTGTGTCAAACCCTGGTCCGGGTAGAGAAGAGGGAAAAGTTAGGCAGGTGGCAAGTCAGGGAAGTTGGGTACAGGAAGGACACAATAGGGTAGCTCATACCAGCTCCAAAGAGGTCCATGACAATATTAACAATCTTCTTGTCCGGCAGCTGGATATTTGCATTCTCGTCCAGCTTCTTGTCCTGACAATGCTTGATTAGGCTGTCTGTGATGTCCCGGATACGGTTCTTGGTAGGAGGGTCCACACGTAAGCAAGATTCCAAATGCAAACCTACCCCTCCATCTAGACTTGGTCGCTCACCATCCCTAGCACCTTTGTTGAAGAGGTGACCCCCCTCTCCGACTGCCATCCCAGCTACTCTCTGCCTTTCCAAGGCTCTCTCCTTCTGCCTCTGAATACTGGCAGTCCCAACTCAAGGGGCACCTGACACACATCATCTGGTACCATTATCATTTTGTCATGCTTTTAACCTTTCCTCTCCCTGAGGCTGGGAGACAAAGTTTTTAACTCTTTCTGGTCCCCACACGGAAACCCTGGTGCCACAGTGGTTAAGTGCTACAGCTGCTAACCAAAGGGACGGTAGTTCGAATCCACCAGGTGCTCCTTGAAAACGCTATGGGGCAGTTCTGCTCTGTCCTGTAGAGTTGCTATGAGTCGGCACTGGGTTTGGTTTGGTTTTTGGCGGGTCCCCACACAGCCAGCCCAGGGCCCTGCACAGAGTGGTTATTTGGTGAATATTGCTGTCTGATAGATGGGTGAAAGGGCTAGTCAAGAAAAAGTCCTACATCCCAGCCAAGGATGGAGTCCACTCCACTACTAGCTTCTAAATCCCAGATGAGGGCTCCCTGAGAGCCTGTCAAACCCCATGCTGCTCCTGTCTCTGACCTCCTGGCCCCTGAACCCCCCTGCCCCAGCAGCCCACCTGTCTCTCCCCAGCCTGTACCTTTTCAAATGTTTTGTAGTGCTCCTTGACTATCTTCTGTGTGAAACTGTAGAACTTTTCATTCAGCTCCTTGAAGTCATTCAAGGTGGAGTTGGGCAGGTAACGGAGGATGGGAATGAAGTCAGCCGGGTTTCCGGAGCCGACCACCTCCCCGAACTCATTATTTAAGTCGATTATGCCAAGCAGTTCTTGGTGGTCATGGTCATAGCGTTGGCCAAAGCAGACAGCACAGATGACATTGGTCACTGATACCACCACATACCTGTAGGGGTCAAAGTGCCCAACCTCTGCCATCAGCTCCTGGAACTTGCTGATGAGGTATTCAGCCTCTTTGCTCACGTGCTCCTCCAGGTAGCAGGAGGATGAGGAAGCTGGGTCTGAGGCCATGGAAAAGTTCTTCAGGGCGTTCTGGGCCAGGCGCCGGCGGGCAGCCCATACTGGTCCAGAGTCAGGGTTGAAGGTCATACTCTGGCCATCCATGATCAGAGTGAAGCTGTAGAGGTCGGGTCGGCCCTTGAAGTCATCGCCCTGCCGCACCAGGGCCTGCCGGATGGTGTCCAGGCCACTCAGCACCAGCACGGGCGTGGAGCCAATGCGCACCTGCATCACGTCTCCGTACTGCTGGCTCAGCCGTGTCAGCGCCAGGTGCGGGTTCTTCCCCAGGGTCAGCACGTGCCCAATCAGGGGCCAGCCCCAGGGCCCCGGGGGACTCTTTAGGCCTCTGGGGACCTGCGGTTTCCAGGCCCTGATCACCCAGAACATCAGGCAGAAGATGGCAGAGGCCAGGAGGAACCCGGTGGCCGAGATGGGGAGTTCAAACACAGAAAGCATGATCAGCTCAAAGACCTTGAGGTGGCTCCTGAGAGGTAGGGCAGGAAGGAAAGAGCAAGACATCAGACTGCAGGATGGCAAGAGCCAATAGCCAAAGTGCCCGCCTGTTGGTCAAAGAAAGGGGAAACCCTCTCACCCAGAACTGCCCTCTGACGGAAGGGGAAGAGGAGGTGGGGAGAATCTGTTTAGCTCCCACTGGGTGCCAAGAATTTCACAGTCATTGGTTCCTTCAGTCCCATTCACAAGCCTGTGAGGTAGGCGGCAGTGAGGCTCAGAAGGGGTAACTTGCCCAAGGTCTCACAGCCAAAAATGTTGCCTCTAGGCTCCCAACCCAATTGCCCCATTCCACAATAACTCTTTTAATTGCTGCACCAATCTGAAACAACATTTTCTGAACGTCAGTGTGATTTCCACATAGCACCCCTACTATTATTTATTTCAGTGTTCTCTAAAATCAACTTTAAATCCACCCACTTAGCATCATCCTAAATAATCGTATCTGTGTAAAGGTACAAGTTTGTTTGTTTTTTCCTAATACACATTAAAATAAACACATCATCAATATGTAGCACCAAAAATTCCCTTGGGAAAACACTACTATCAAAGGAATTACAGACCATCAGCTCCACCAACCTCATTTCACGTCTGGGGTAACTGACCTCTGGAAGAGACACCGGCTTGCCCAAAGTCAGTCACCTATCCGTCAGTGACAGAGCCTGGACTAGGGCTCAGGCCTCTTTGAAAAAGTTCCCTGGGAAACTTCCAGCTCCTGTGACAGGTTCCGCCCTTTGAAGAGTGGAGGACCCTCAGGCTTACTTAATCTCAAGCTCCAGGAAATCCCACAAGACCCTGGGACAGAGTGGGGAGGGGACGGGGGCAAGGAGGGCCACTACTCAAGCCACACTGCTTTCAGCCCCAGGTACATGAGGCTAAATTCAACTGATCCACAGCTTGAAAGTAACTGAGACCAGCTGGGTCATGGCTCCTGGCCACAGAAATCCACGCCAGGCTTTTTGTTGTGCTTGATTCTCAATGAATGAATGGTCAGGGCCTCCCCCACTTGCCAGTCACCCTGAGAGCAGAGAATAAACGGAAGGTTCCCACTAATCAGTGCTGCAAGAAAAGTCCAGACTAGAATTCAAGAAATCAGGAACGGATCTGGACTTAGCAGGAGGTGAGACAATACTTTCGAGGCCTGGTCTAGGGCAATCTGTAGAGAAGGTGTACAAATTCTTCGACCACTCTCACCAAGGCATTGAGCTTTGAGCATTTGCCTGGTGTCCTGGACTGGCGGTCAGGAGACCCAGTGCTCTAGGCTCTACGGACTGTCCTTGAACTGGCCATTTTATCTTTCTGGGCTCTAGTCATATTACCTGTGAGAGAACCTAAGACGACATCAGCCTACTTGGATCCCAGGGAAGAGAAGATACAGATTTGCTCTGGGGAACCTCACAGTCTGACTGGTAAGGTTGTCCCACAAAGAACCACTTAAGACAAGGGTCCCACCACATGGAGACTCTATGGTTCCTACCACAAGTACTATAGCCATCTTCATAGTCTTGGGAGGCTTTCTGGAGAAGGTGAATTCCAAAGCACACTCAAGCCCCAACTCCTTGAGTGAACTGGGAACACTTTCAGGCTCTAGAGTGCATGGTGTCCTCTTCTACATAATGGGTGCCCCCAAGGATCTCCATCCATAGTAAGATGGTAGGAGGCTAAGAGGATGGGACTGGTGAGTTCTCAGGGTCACGTTTCTGTTCCAGCTCCCTGCAGCTGGCAGTCTCACACACTGACTGCCCCACAATAGAGGACAGGGAAGGCAGTCAAAGGATAGGGAAAGCCCTTGGGCAGTGCCTGGGGCTTCTGTTCAGATCAGCCCCTCTTGCCAGGCCAGAACATCTCAACTCTGACAACCCACCCCTTGAGAGAGTAGACCCAGCCTAGGGTAGCTTTTAGATAGGGCAAGGTATGTCTGGTAAGAACCTAGTCTGCCCTCTCTATCCACCCTGACCACCCAGGGAGAAGCCTCCCTCATCACACAGCCTGAGGGAGGGGCTGCACATACTCCCAGGTTCCCTAAGCTGTGTCCTCATTCCAGCCTCCCAGGCAACCCTGTTGGGGAAACCCAAAGGTGGCCAGGATGGCAGTGGGCGGTGGAGCTGGAGCCCAAGATGGGGGTCATCTCAAAGTCTGATACTAGCTTTGGGACCTTGGGCAAGTCCTGCTCTTCCCCTGGCCTCAGTTTCCCCACTAGGAGACTAGACTGCCCGACCTTTAAGGACATTCTTAGTCTCCTCTATCAGAGGTGCTGACCAGTGGCTACCTAGGAAGACCTGGAAGGCATCAAAACTTCCCTTTTATTGGTGGGGAAGGGGCGAGTCAGGAGCCCGGAGCACTCACCTGTGGTTTTCAGGAGGGGTTGAGCTAAGCTGTAAAAGTGGTCTCTGAAGCCAGGGACCCCAAAGAGAAGCAGGGAAAGTTCCAAGAAACTGTCACCTTCGGGGTGAAGGCACAGCCACCTTTATAGGGGCCGGCTCACGTGGCCACGCCTCCTTCCCTGAAGCGCGTGGATGGGACAGGAGGAGGGGCAGCCTAAGCGGGAGGGGGGAGTGGGGAGTGGGGGAGGTTAGTAGCTCTAGGATGGCAGGGGACGACCGGGAAACAGGCAAGAATCTATTACGGTGACGCCTCATCTAGGTGCAGGCACGTAAACTGGTGAAGGCTGGAGACACCGCGGACTCCCAAATTCCAAGGTCCCCCATGGACAGCGCAGAACCCAGCTCAGGCAGGGGCTAGGGGAGAAGTCCCGGGAGGGCCGGGAGAAAAAGGATGTGGGGATCCCACTCCCGGGCATGAGACGTCTCTCCCTCATTTTTGCACCCATCGGAACTCTGGATGAACTAGTGCCGCCCCCTCCCTGAAAGCTGACAGGGGACCTGCAGGCAGAGACCGGGCTGCTGGGCGATGACCTCCTTGCCCCGGGTAACTGAATTCCGGCTCCTGCGTGAGAAGCGCAGCGACCCCAGCCCCGAGGTCACGGGGGACGGAAGGCCAGAGGCGCCAGTGGACTGGCCTCAGCCCCCGGGGCTCGGGCGCCCGACAGGAGCTCGTGCTCCTGGATGGAGGGGCTGGAATGCATGGCCGACACGCAGTCCCGCTGAGCGCTCACTAGCGGCTCAGTGCCGCCTCTAGGGCCACCTGAGGCTTGCTGTAACCTAGGGCTACCTCCACCGGACCCACCCGACTTCGCGGCTCCCTTTTGGCGCACGGGCTTGCTAGCTCTTTGGCAGGGCAGAGGAATCGGGAGTTCAGGGAGCTGCGCTGCTACCTCCCTCCGTGTGGCAATGGAAAGGGTCAGAGAGAAGCCCTCGGCCGGACAGGGGAAGGGGCTTTGGGACGGAGGAAGGGGGCGCATGGCGCAGATCCCATCCCTAGCCTAGCGTGCGTGCGTCTGGCACATCCCTCAAGGCACCGAGGTCACGCGGCCCGCCCCCACCCCACCTGGAGGGGGGCGCGGTGCCCGGGGGTTGCGTGAGAAGGGCCCAGAGGGCCGCCCAACACCCGAACCCAGCGCGGGTCCCGGTACAGTCACGCGAGGGGGAGGGCAGTCGGGGCGGAGCTCTTAAAGGGCCAGTCCCTCGAGGCCCGTGGGGTGAAGGGAGATCCGCCGCAGAGCCAGCGCTCCCAGGCCTGGCGGGAGCCCCGCGGGTGCGCTATTGGATGGGGGGAGGAGGCGGTGCAAAGGGCCCAGGCTTGCGTGCAGAGCACGGCTGCTGCTTGCAAGCGGGCGCCTGTGTGTGTTCGCGTTTTTTGGTCCACGCCTGTGGCAGGACACGCAGTCCCAGCGCCGCCCGGCACGCCTGGCTGGCTGCCTCACACACTGTCCCCGACACTGTCGCACCCTCCCGAGGTAGAAATTTCATGTCTAGCTCAACCTGACCCCAACAAGCACCATCACCAACCCCCTCACCATGCTCCCTATCCCAGCCAAAGGCCCCGGGCCAGAAAACAGAGCCTCATCCCTCCCCCTCACTTCCCGTTCCTGTATTGCACAAATACCTATCAAGTGCCTACTGCTGTTCGGAGCACTGGTGATAGATGTAGATGTGAACAAAATTGACAAGGCTTTTACATTCTGATGGGAGGGACATATAATAATACATCGCAAAATGCGGAGAATGACAAAAGGTGAAAAGTGCCTGCAGAGAAAAATAAAACAGGGAAGGATAAGAATTACTTGGGCCAGGTTGGAAGTAGGGTGGTCAGAGAAGGCCTAGTGGAGAAGGTGATGCTGAGCAGAGACAGAGTATGGAATGGCATAGTGCAGGCATCTGGGAGAAGAGTGCACTTGGCAGAGGGAACAACAGCAAGTTCAAAAGCCCTGCACGGTGGCTCAGGGGGTGGGAGGGAATGCTATGTTGGAATTGAAAATGTGCAGCAGCATTTTTCCATGGAGACTGGGGAATACCAGCATATAGTGCCTGAGGGGTGGGATGCCTATGGGGATAGCCTGGCCCATGTGCAAGGAGCACCCCCACAGAGAAACATGGGTGGGCTCTGAGCAGAGCAAGATCACTCTGGCTACAGTGCTGAAAACAGACCTATGGGACAAGGATACAGTTCTCCACTCAGACATCTCTCTAGCCCCACTGCCACACCCTAGTCCAGGCCCCCTCATTGCTCCCTAGAGTACTTAACAGCCCTCCCCACTTGCTTTCATCCGCTTTAATTCCTTTTACATCCTGTGGCACCCAGAATGGTCTTTTCAAACATGCAAATCTTATTCTGTCACCACTTTGCTTAAACCCCTTCCATAGCTCCTGCCACTCTGGGCATAGAACCCAGAATCTTTAGCAGCTCCTATCAGGCCTGCCCATCTCTACTTCTAAAGTCTCTGCTTTAATGCTCAGCTAAAACACCACTTTCTCCTGGAAGCCTTCCTGGGCCCCCGCCCCCAGCAGATTAGGTTTCTCCTGGCCTATGTTTTCAGCACTTCTCACATTCTCAGCACATCTGAGCCCTGCTCTGACCCTGACCCAAACTGCCACTCCTTCCTCAGCACCCTAACACAGGAAACCAACCTGTGGGAAATTGATAAAACCAGCTTCTTTTAATAGCAATATTAATGACGATGAAGGAGCTGAGCACAGCTATATTGTAGATGGGGCACATGGCAAGGACGATGATGAGCCCAAAGAGCTGATGCTATAATGGTGGTATTTTAGGCAACAGTACAGGCAGGAGAAGAGAGAGTTATTGCCAGACTTTCTCAGCGTTCTTCCAATCATTCTGTCCTCTATATTTCTGGCTCTGCCTGAGGAGCCTCACATCCATTGACCTGTTGCCGTTGAGTTGATTGCGACTCATAGCGACTGTATAGAACAGAGTAGAACTGCCCCATAGTGTTTCCAAGGATTGCCTGGCGGATTTGAACTGCCGACCTTTTGGTTAGCAGCCATAGCTCTTAACCACTATTGCACCAGGGTTTCCGAGAAGCCTCACAGTACCCAGAAAAGGACTGTCCTTCAACCCCAGTTGAAGATAGAGCCACAGAGAGGAGAAAGCCTGTGTGGAAGCCACGATGGCCAAGTGGGGAGTAAGGCCCTTCCGCATTCCCCATCCCGCTCTGCAACCCAAACCCTCCCTCAGCTCTCAAGAATCCTGGCAGCTCAGCCCAGTCATGAGAGATAAAGATCATCTAGTGTTGGGGTTCCTAACCAGGGGCCCAGGAAAGCCCTTCTCTGGGTAGAGGATGCAGAACTTTGCTCATATTATCTAAAGAGCTCTTGATCACAAAGAAATTAATTAGCTAATTAAACCAACTCCTCTCCCACTTCTCAGCTGAAGAGGCTGATGTCAGGGAGAGGCAAATCAAAGCAGAGCCCAGAACTCTGGTATTCTGCTTCCAGAACAGGGCTCTTCCCACTATGATTTACTGTCCTAGACTCCCAGCAAAGCCCCAATGGGTCAAACATGGACAGACTCAGCCTCTGGGCCAGGGCCCCCCATGCCCCTGGATAAGAGAGTGTGCCCTGTCTCAGCTAACAGCTCACAATGACGAGGAAGGGGGCCTCACTGAGCGCTAAGTAGAGAAGGAGAGAGACAGGCAGGAGGTTAGAGGACCTTGGCCCGAAGCTTAACACCCAATCCTGGGTCAAAGTTTGCATGCCTTTGCGTGAGAAGCCCTTTGGCTAGGATTTCCCAGCAATCGATACCAGGAACACGGGGGCAGGGGGGCAATGAGGAAGGGAGATGACTCGGGGCTGGAGAACTGGAGAAGGCTGAGGGTCTTGGCCCAACAGAGTCATCCCACCTACAGCTTTTGGTCAGCAATGCTGAGGGCTATGTGGCAGAGGGAAGGGAAGGCAAGCAAGATCCACAACAAATCTCCACCCCACAGTGTAGGCAGGAACCATGCCCCAATTAGAGCCTATGGGTGAGTCAGGAGATGCCCCAGGAACTGTGAGAAGGCTGCTGCCCCTGTGGGCTGGGGTTCTAGAGGGACCCTTGGAGAAGAGAGAACTGAAGACGAGTCATGGAGTATGAGGACTACAGGAAGGAATCCCGGGCATGGGAAGGGGGCGCAGCATGAACAAAAGCATGGTACTGGGAAGTTGGGGTGAGGCAGTTTGGGAAGAGTGGAGTTTGGGTGGATGTGGACAACTGAGATTTGTCTCCCAATGTCTCCTCATGCCATCCACCTCACCTGAGATCTAAGCCCCAGGCACCTTCTCCTCCTCTCCTGCCTATGCCGAGAGAGCCAGAGATTCAGATTGAAGGATTCAGGGCTCAAATGGGGCAGCCCCAGGCTTCCTGGCTCTTGACTGCTATAGTTAGGGTGACAATACTTTCATGGGACAGTCTGTATAAGGCTATTGTTGTTGTCATTAGCTACCGTCAAGTCGATTCCAAGTCATGGCAACTCCATGTATGCCAAATAGAACTGCCCCATAGAATTTTTAAGGGGGTGCCTTTCATAATCAGGTCATCACGCCTGTCTTCCAAGGCACTTCTGGATGAGTTTGAATTGCCAACTTTTTGGCTAGTAGTCAAGCCCTTAGCCATTTGTGCCACCGGGGACTCCTTTAGTCCATAGTCCTAGTGTATTTGCTAAAGTGACCTTCTTCACTCTCAGAAGACTCCTGGCTTGAATAATATATCATATAGGCATCGTGGTGATAGCGGACATCTGAAAGTTTTGCTTGCCTGGCATCCATTCTCTCTTCTGACTTCAACTGTCCATTCCACTCCTGCTCTCAGCCATTAGGTTTGCTGGAGATGTCCCCACCCCAGACTCCAAGACTGGCATAAGACCCAGGCCAGACCAATGAAAGCCCTACGTGGGTTTTGTTGAAACCATCAGAAAAGAAAAGCTTTCCTTCTGCCAGGGATAACTAAGCTGGTTAGAATATGTCTGGAATTGCCAGTGGTCATTTTTTACAAAAGCCTACTTTAGAATATACACACTCAGGTGAAAACTGGACTGGAAGATGAGAAAAGGAGAGAGGGAAAGAGTTGGTGACATTAAGCACCTAGATCCAGTGATTCCTGAAGTCAATGGAATTCACCCATACAACCTCTTTGTTATGTGAACCAATGTCACCACTTCTCATTTCCCCCTTTTGACCTCTTCCTGTTTCTCTCCTTCCTCCTCTTCCTCCCTCCCCAATTCCTTCTTGTTAGTATGAAGTGGGTTTGGGGGGTTTGCAATTGAAAGAATTATAACCAAAATACCTGCCCATCAAGAAGATTTTCCAGCAGAGCTCTCTGAGCAATTAAATCTCAGCACTTAATGCAGGAACCAAGAAGGCCTGAGAAAACTGGGCAGAACCCTAAGAAGTTATTCCTATCTAATATCTTTCCATTGTCCTGCCCCTGTGCCAAACATTCCGCCATCGGAACCATTTTAGATGCTAATTGTATCTCTAGGAGACCCACAATTATGTTGAGTTGTTGGTTCTTCTATGGAAGAACCTTTAAGCGTGGCAGTTTGTCAGATGAGTTTGGGCCACATCAGGAGGATATTCCACCTTGCCGGTCCAGCAGGCTAGGGACAGAGCTCACTGCCATGTTGACAGAAGGCCCCTTGGCTGGTGGATGCCCTGGGAAGATGCAGCAGGTGCCCCATTTGCTCTCTGTTTCTCTCAGCCTTTAGCGTTCTAGCTCCTAGCTTCCCCAACGTTCAGGACAGTCAAAGCTGAAATCTTCAGAAGGAAGCGGATGAGGCAGCTAAGCAGAAAAAACAATCCTTACAATGGCCTGCAAGGCCCTTCAGGTATGGATGCTATTACCTCTCTAACTTCTTCACCTGTCTCTCACCCTCCCCCTGGCTCATTCCTCTCCAGGCACAAAAGCCTTTTTGATGTTCCTAAGACACTCCAGGCAAATCCCTGCCTGTATGTGTCAGGATCAGACCCTACAGGAAACAGAAGATCCCCTCAAACTGGGTCATTGAGGAGAGTCTCATGAAGGAACTGTTTACAAAGATGTGGGCAAAGTTTAAGGGAAGCCAGTAAAGGTTAATGCGGCACTCTAGGGCTGGTGACAGCAGGGCCAGAAGTGGTGAAGGGAAGAAGCAGAAAACGAGACCCAGAGAGGGTGGCTATGGAGAGGCTTTTAGAAAGGAACTGTTGCCTTCAGTAGGGGGTGGGCCAACTGGCACACAAAGACCCTGCAGGAAGAGAGCCAGGAGAATAAATACCTAACCTACTTTATTCATATCCTGTGATGTCTTACTGGTACCTCCTATTGACTCAACCAAACTGGAAGTCAGAGAGCAAGGGAGCCCACTGATGCAGCCCACATAAGTCAGCCCTCCAGAACTGAGGGTAGGGAAGGACAGTGAGTGGGTCTGGAAGACACCTAGCACTCTGCCTCAGTGCCTTTGCACTAGCGGTTCCCTCCACCTGGAAACACTTCTCTCCCAAAATCCTCATGTCTTACTTCTTTGAACATCACCTTCTCAACTCGGCCTTCCCTAGCCATCCTATCTAAAACTGTAACCAAGATTCATACAGTCCCTAACTCTCTTTTCTACTTAATTTTTATTTATAGCACTTATAAACATCAAGCACACTATATATCTCACTTATTTATGTTGAATATAGTCTGTACCCCACCCCACCCCCCAACTAGAATGCAAACTTCAGGAGAGCGGGGACTTTTGTCTGTTTTGATCAATGCTTTATCAATAGCACCTGGCACATGTTGTTGTTGTTAGTTTTCATCGAGTTGGCTCCGACTCACGATGACCTTCTGTATAAGAGAATGAAACATTGCCTGGTCCTGTGCCATTTTCATGATCTTTGGTATGTTTGAGTCCATTGTTGTGGCTATTAGTGGAGGCTAAATAAGTATTTGTTAAATGAATGAATGGAAACATGTCAACCCTCCAAATAGAAAAACACCAGACTTGAAATGGCAGAGGCTTGGTGTGAGATTCCGGGTCTTCATAGACATGGTCCCAGACCCAAGATGGGCAGCGGAGTGTGCGTGGACCCTCCAGCCCAGGAGCTTTCTAGCACCCACTAGATGGGCATTGGTCATTTTGCCATCAGGCACAGTCCTGCCTCAAGAAACTCACCTCAGCCTGACCCAGCTCAGGCACCCTGCCTTGTGTCACCTTCACCCCGTCCAGGGCCAGCGTCTTGGTTAATCCTCACTACCGACCAGGTGGGTGTGATCACCAGAAGTCTCCAGCCTCTTCCAATTTCAAAGTCTCCTGATTCCTCCACACAAGCCACAGCTCCTCCCTCCACACTCCAGATCCACCACAGTAATCCAGGGACAGCAGTATCCGCAGCAACTCTCAGCATAGAGGGGGCTCTGGGGGATCGGGACAGGAGAGCCACACGTTTCGATGGATGGGCAAGAGCTGTAAGTGTCCCAGGACGCTACCCAGAGAAGGCTAAGGGGGTGGCCCAGAGGTTCTGGGCTGACCCTAGACAGAGGGCAGCTGAGATGAAGGGGACCAACCCTGCTCAGGTTGACAGTTTTCTTTATTGTTGGGGAAGTGTTTGCGAAAGAAATGAATTGTGAAAACAGCTTCAATGGGGAATGTTTAACCTCCTGAAGGGCAGGTACGGCATCCTCAGAGAAACCCTGTTTCCAAGTCAGAGGTGTTCTTTACGTACAAACACAGAGGTTTGCTGATAATGAACGTTCTGATCCTTGCATCAAAGCAGAGGCTCCAAGAACCTTGCTCATTGGCCAAGTACTCCTGGAAGTGCTCCACAGTCCTGCCAAGGAGGTTGTCTCTTTCAGACCCATCTGAGCAGCACAGCCTGGCTGCCCCTCCAGCCAGTGACTCAACTCCCATTCAGCCAACTTAGAACTTCTCCTCAGGAATCCTTTCCCAGCTGCTCCACCACTTGTAGACACACAATAACCAATTCCCCACCTTGATTTTTCCTCCTTCCCAACACCATACCCCGCCTCCCAGTTTTGTTCAGATATCCTCCAGGCATCTCCCTTTCTGGAGCTGTGTGCTTTAGAGGGAGTCCCCAGGTGACACAAAGGGTTAAGCACTTGACTACGAACTGAAAGTTTGGTGGTACCCACCCACCAAGAGGTACCTCAGAAGAAAGTCCTGGTGATCACTTGTGAGCAACTGGTCTGGGTTTTTGGGTTTGTATGTGTGTGTACGTGTGCATGCTTTAGGAGAGGCTGACCCAAGCCAGCCTCAGGAAATGGTTCCTGGCTGGTCGGAAGCAGTCATTGTGGCCCCAGCTGCCTTGCTGTCAATTGACTTAGACATGGACCCATGACATGATCCTGGCTGATGAGATGTAGGAGAAATCTATGGGGACAGCTTTTGGGAAGGGTTTTCTCACTCTTAAAATGGACACACAGCAAGGGATGCACTCTTGTCCTCGGCCCTTATCATGTCTGGATGTGATGGCCAGATGGCAGCAGGCCATAGGGAGCCAGCTGGAGGGAAAAGCCAACATTCCAAGGAGCAGAAATGTGGGCCATTAGGATAGTTTAATCAGGGGACTGTGTACACAGGAGTGGGCAGGATGTAGAGAAACCAACACAGGATAGTGTGTTACCATTGAACTGGTAACAGAGGGAAGTCCTGACCACCTTAGGCCTGAAAAGACAAGGGAAAAGAGCTGTTTCCATAATCCGGAAGACAGAGGCTGTAAGGAAAGGAGAGATGCCCGGCAGAAGCTGTGGTGTACGGTGGTGACTTCGCAGAGAGGGTCTGGAGAAAACAATATCCGAACCTCCGTCACCTCCCATCCTCCCATCTCGTGCCAGTACCTCCACTGACTGAACCCAACAAGAAGCCAGAGGGCCAGGAGCCCATTTCAGCACAACATTGGCCTGCAATTATCTCATTTATCTATTTGCATGTTTAATGTTTGTCTCCTCCATGAAGGCAGGGTCTGTCTTATTCACTACTGTAATCTTCCTCCTAGAACAGTGGTTGACAGCATAATAAATGCTCATACTGGTTGAGCGCCCACTATATGACAGGCACTGCACCAAAAAATGAGTAAGTAAGAACATAGTTTGCCTCAAGTTGCTCACAGTCTAGAGAGGTAGAATGAAATCAAAGTGAGACAGCTATGCCCAAAGGAGAAGTATCTGGACCAGAGTAGGAGTCAGGATGGTCTCAGACGAGCCTGAAACCAAGTCTTGGAGGACTTATTCTAGTGGAGAGATGAGAATGCTTTGTCCTAAACGAATCCCAGTATTGCAATATAAGTAGGTATCTCTTAACCTGGAAGCAATGCATTTTTTTTTAATGGGTTTGTTGGATGGGGAAGAAGCGATTACGAAGAGGGAACAGCATATGCAAAGGCACAGAGGCAGAAAACATGAGAGGAATTATAAGATGTTCTCTCTGACTGGTAGGAAAAATGATGAGAGGGAGAGAGAGGAGAGAAATGAGGTGAGAAAAGTGAGTAGGAACTAGCTCATGTGCTGAGCTAAAGAGTATGAATTTTATTCTTAATGCCTTAAGAAATTATTGAGAAGTTGTAAGTAGGGGATTGACATGCTCAGGAGCAGTGGTGGTTCAGTGGTAAAATTCTCACCGTCCATGTGGAAGACCCAGGTGTGATCCCCAGCCGATATACCACAAGTATAGCCGCCATTGTCAATGGAGGCTTTGCCTGTTGCTATGATGCTGAACAGGTTTCAGAAGAGCTTCCAGGCTAATACATGCTAGGAAGAAAGACCTGGCTATCTACCTCCGAACATCAGCCAATGAAAATCCTATGGGTTGTAATTGCCTCCATGAACAACTCCCTCCTTTGCCATGAGACCAGAAGAACTGGATGGTGCCTAGCTATCATTACTGAACATTCTGATCAAAGATATAATAGACAAATCTTGACCAAAAGGGAGAAAA
The DNA here is from genome assembly GCF_030014295.1 of Loxodonta africana. NCBI lineage: Eukaryota > Metazoa > Chordata > Mammalia > Proboscidea > Elephantidae > Loxodonta > Loxodonta africana. Next base: position 41,235,043 of record NC_087354.1, on the reverse strand, counting down.
TGCAAAACAGAATTTCAAATTCTCAGGAACTCTAAACTTTCTGGAGCCATGCAAACTGGATGAACCCCTGAAACAGTTATCCTGAGATAATCTTTAAACCTTAAACCAAAAATATCCCCTAAAGTCTTCTTAAAGCCAAACAACAGCCTAGCTTAACTAGTAAAAAAAAAAAAAAGGTCTGCCTTGAGCATTATGCTCTTTGAAGAACTACCTGTATGGGATCAGGGAGCCCTGGTAGTCCGTTGGTTAAGCACTCAGCTGCTAACCAAAAGGTCAGTAGTTCGAACTCACCAGTGGCTCCTTGGGAGAAAGATGTGGCAGTATGCTTCCGTAAAGATTACAGCCTTGGAAACCCTATGGGGCAGACCTACTCTCTCCTACAGGGTCTCTGTGAGTCAGAATCGACTCAATGTCAGCAGGAATATGGAATCAAAGTGACAACAGCAACTCGAAAGATTAGATAGGAAACTTAGGGGGCAGTGAGTTTATGTTAATGGGGAGGAACAACTCAGAACAGGAGGGCAAGAATGGATGCACAACTTGAAGAATGTAATCGGTGCCACTGAACTGTACACGTAGAAATGGTCAAACTGGTGTATGTTTTGATGTGTGTATTCTGAACAACAACAACAAAATAAAACAGTTTTAAAAAAGAAAAAAAAAAAACCTGTGGGTCACAACAGTCCGCTCTCCAACCAATCGTGGAGATGATGTGTTCTCGTTCCATTGTGCGTGGGGTCACCATGAGTAGGGGACCAACTCCACAGCAGCTAATAATAATGACATGCTCAGATTTGCAGTTTTGTAAAGGTTCCCATGGGTTGGCAGGATGGACGGGCAGGGAACCTAGAGCAACAGTAGCTACTAGCCTCATGGGGTTATCTAAATTAAAATTAAATAGAATTAGCAAAATAATAAATGTTGGAGAGGCTGCGGAGAGATTGGAACTCTTACACACTGCTGGTGGAAATGCAAAATGGTACAATCACTTTGGAAATCTATCTGGCGTTTTCTTAAAAAGTTAGAAATAGAACTACCATGCAACCCAGAAATCCCACTCCTCGGAATATGCCCTAGAGAAACAAGAGCCTTCACAAGAACAGATATATACACACCCATGTTTATCGCAGCTCTGTTTACAATAGCAAAAGGATGAAAGCAACCAAGGTGTCCATCAACGGATGAATGGGTAAATAAATTGTGGTATATTCACACAATGGAATACTACGCATCGATAAAGAACAGTGATGAATCTGTGAAACATTTCATAACATGGAGGAACCTGGAAGGCATTATGCTGAGTGAAATTAGTCAGAGGCAAAAGGACAAATATTGTATAAGACCACTATTATAAGATCTTGAGAAATAGTATAACACTGAGAAGAACACATACTTTTGTGGTTACAAGGCGGGGAGGGAGGGAGGGTGGGAGAGGGTTATTTACTGATTAGTTAGTAGATAAGAACTGCTTTAGGTGAAGGGAAGGATGATACTCAATACACGGAAGGTCAGCTCAACTGGACTGGACCAAAAGCAAAGAAGTTTCCGGGATAAACTGAATGCTTCAAAGGTCGGCGGAGCAAGGGCGGGGGTTTGGGGACTATGGCTTAAGAGGACTTCTCAGTCAATTGGCAAAATAATTCTATTATGAAAACATTCTGCATCCCACTTTGAAATGTGGCATCTGGGGTCTTAAATGCTAACAAGCAGCCATCTAAGATGCATCAATGGGTCTCAACCCATCTGGATCAAAGGAGAATGAAGAACCCCAAGGTCACACGATAACTAAGAGCCCAAGAGACAGAAAAGGCCACGTGAACCAGAGACTTACATCATCCTGAGACCAGAAGAACTAGATGGTGCCCGGCCACAACCAACGACTGCCCTGACAGGGAGCACAACGGAGAACCCCTGAGGGAGCAGGAGATCAGTGGGATGCAGACCTCAAATTCTCAAAAAAAGACCAGACTTAATGGTCTGACTGAGACTAGAGGAATCCCGGCGGTCATGGTCCCCAAACCTTCTGTTGGCCCAGGACAGGAACCGTTCCCGAAGACAACTCATCAGACATGGAAGGGACTGGACAATGGGTTGGAGAGAGATGCTGATGAAGAGTGAGCTACTTGTATCAGGTGGACACTTGAGACTGTGTTGGCATCTCCTGTCTGGAGGGGAGATAGGAGGGTGGAGAGGGTTAGAAACTAGCAAAATTGTCATGAAAGGAGAGTCTGGAAGGGCTGACTCATTGGGGGAGATTAAGTGGGAGTATGGAGTAAGGTGTATATAAGCTTATATGTGACAGACTGACTTGCTTTGTAAACGGTCACTTAAAGCTCGATAAAAAATAAAAAATAAATAAATAAATAGAATTAGCAATTCAGTTCCTCATTTGAAGTAGCTACATCTCAAGCGCCCAACAGCCGCATCTGGCTAGTGACTACCCTGTTGGATAGTGCAGGTATAGAATATCTCTGTCATTACAGAAAGTTCTATTAGACAGCACTGGCCTAGAGGCAGGGAGACCACATAGGAGGTTCTTGCAAAAATCCGGACAGAAAGCGGTGCTGAGAGCCTGCTGCGCTAGGCAGTGGCCGCAGTAATGGAGAGAAGGGGTCAGAGGTACTTAGGGGGGCAAGAGGTATTTAGGCAGTAGAATCTTGAGGATTCGGTGGGAGGTGAATGAGAGGAGGAGCCTCAGGTTTATGGCTGGGATGAAGACCCAGAGGGAGGAGTGTTTGAGCAGGGAGGTGACATGACCCATGTGGGCACATTAAGGAAGCAATTGCAGGGGGCCTCTGAGTGGATGGATGTGTGCATTAGGTAATTAGATGCCCAGGTTGGAAGCTGGTCCATGTCTAGTAGATCCCAGCTCTAACTATTCACGTGTGCATCCGACAGCGCCTGTCTCCACAAAGGTCCGTCCTGTCTGCCAGGCCTGGGCACAGAGATGAATGGGCCCATAGTCTGGGTTAGTGTTTGGGTTAGGGGATTCAAAACACACACACACACACTAAAACAGGTCCCTCTACTCTAGACCCTGAGAGGAGCTGGACATCCGTCCTCAGTGACCAAGGGACCTAGCACCCCTCTGGTCTATCCCCAAAGAGCTGCTCCTGGACCCTGAGTAGTAGGTGGAGCTGAGAAATAATGGCCCAAGGCCAAGGGCTGATCCTTTGTTCGGTGCTTCTGATATCAGGTGACCAGGACAGCTGGGCCAATCTAACCGGGGGTGGTGTTTATAAAAGGCCCCATCACCCAGAGCCGGAAGCTCTGGATCACCCCCTACAACCCTGCTGATCTCAAGCACCTGCCTCCACAGGTATTCCCTTGAGCCCATTTCCCAGTTTTGGGAATCCCCCACCATATATCCCAGGAGCCAATGGAGATGGAGGTTGGTGGGACCCTGGGCTAGGTGTAGGAGGCCTGAGTCTTTGTTGCCCAGCTCCAAACCTCAGTTTCTGTTTTTAAACGGGCAGCTTGAACTAGGCCATCTCTAAGGACCCTTACTTGGATTGGAGTGGAGAGATGGGGTGGCGTCCCTACCTGGTACCAGGTCAACCCTGGCCCTGCATACAGCTCAACCTCAGCCTCCAAGACTGTGAGGGAATGGGGACTCGTCCTCAGAGTGGACGTATTGATAGAGCCCCTGGGGGAGGTGGGCTTCATGGGCTATTTGTATCAGCCTTGAGGCCCTGGTCCCCTCAGTGTTGCTGGGCGTGAGGAGGTCCCTGTCCCTGGGTATGTGGGAAGTATCAGCAGGAGCAGGACCACAGGGAGCCAGCACTGATTCTTCAGCACAATGCCCAGTGTACAGACTTCTCTGGGGGCTGGCAGGGGCGCTACCCTCGGCTCCTTCCTTTTGAAGTGGTCACATGCATCTGCTCCAGCCTCGGAACTTGAAACTGTGATGATGGGTAGAGGGTGGGGTCAGGGCTGGGGGTTCAGACACTCAGGTTGGGGCTCTTTAGGCTTCTTTCTGGCCCTAAGACTCTGGGACACTCTAAGCGTGAGCTCCTTGGCACAGGGCCTTTGGGGGATGTATCTTAGTCTTTTTGGTATCCAACTGGGAGCCAAGCACAGAACCTGCGTCTATGTTTATTAAATAAGTGAGTGAGTGACTGAATGGACGAATAAATTCACCCTCATCCTGGCTTCTTCTTCTTCTTTGTCTGTAGTTGATAAAGATGGTATTATCCCAGTCTGTTCCTTTCTCCGCCACCGAGTTCCTCCTGGCCTTTGTCATCTTCTGCCTGATGTTCTGGGTGATCAGGGCTTGGAAACCGCAGGTCCCCAAAGGCCTAAAGAGTCCCCCGGGACCCTGGGGTTGGCCCCTGATTGGGCATGTGCTAACCCTGGGGAGGAACCCGCACCTGGCGCTGACACGGCTGAGCCAACAGTACGGAGACGTGATGCAGGTGCGCATTGGCTCCACACCCGTGCTGGTGCTGAGTGGCCTGGACACCATCCAGCAGGCCCTGGTGCAGCAGGGCGATGACTTCAAGGGCCGTCCTGACCTCTACAGCTCCACGCTGATCAATGACGGCCAGAGTATGACCTTCAGCCCTGACTCTGGACCAGTGTGGGCCGCCCGCCGGCGCCTGGCCCAAAAAGCCCTCAACACCTTCTCCATGGCCTCAGACCCGGCCTCCTTGTCCTCCTGCTACCTGGAGGAGCACGTGATCAACGAGGCTGAGGCCCTCCTCCACAGGTTGCAGGAGCTGATGGCGGGAGCCGGGGGCTTCGACCCCTACAGCCAGGTGGTGGTGTCGGTGACGAACATCATCGGTGCCATGTGTTTCGGGCAGCACTTCCCCCAGCACAGTGAGGAGTTACTCAGCCTCATCGAGAACACCCACGAGTTTGTGGAGACTGCCACCTCCGGGAACCCCATGGACTTTTTCCCCTTCCTTCGCTACCTGCCCAGCCCTGCCCTGCAGAAGTTCAAGGTCTTCAACCAGAGGTTCCTGCAGTTCGTGCAGAAAACAGTCCAAGGGCACTATAGGGACTTTGACAAGGTAAGCCCCGGTGAGGTGGCCAGAGGACAGCTTGCAAGGCCTGGATGTGGCCTCTCTCTCCCAGCTCCAGGTTACCCAGGAAGGCTTGGGTCACCAAGGACCAGCTCTGTGACTTGGAGCCAATCCCCCACCCCACCGCACCCCTGCCTCAGCCTCAGCTTCCAAATCCCTCTGGCCTTCCTCTCAGCAAAAAAAACAAAAACCCATTGCCATCATGTCGATTCCCACTCATAGCAACCCTATAGGACAGAGTAGAATCGCCCCACAGAGTTTCCAAGGAGCACCTGGTAGATTCAAACTGCCAACCTTTTCGTTAGCAAAGGCATGTGAGTGGGGCCCTGGCAGAGCCCTGCACTGTATGTGTGTGTGTGTGTGTGTGTGTGTGTGTGTATGGGGGGCTATTACGAGTAAGGAGACCTTTGTTCTGCTTGGAACCTGAGCCCCAGCAGAGGCTAACCCCCAACTCGGGTGTCACTTTGCGTCCCTGTGTTCACATCCACCTCTTCCTCCTCTGAAATCGGATCCATGGGATTATTGGGATGAAGGGTCAACAGGGCTTGAAATGGAACTTTCAGCCCCTACTCAACGCTGCTGCAAACCTCTGCCATGGGCCCCCACCCACTGCCTGGAAGCCATAAGGGAGTACTCAGCCCCCAGGGACATGCCAGGTGGGGTGGGCAAGGTGAAGGGCCCAGCCTTTGGCCTCAGAGGTGTCAGAGGTGCTCCTAAGCTTGTGACTCTTCAGAACAGCGTCCAGGACATCACAGGTGCCCTGTTCAAGCACAGCGAGGAGGGCTCCAGAGCCAGTGGTGGCCTAATGCCCCAGAAGAAGATCATCAACCTTGTCAATGACATCTTTGGAGCCGGTAGGAGCCAGACCCTCGCCCCTTCATCCTCCATCCTGTGCCCGCCTTTCACCCATAGCCTCGCCCAACCCCTGAATCCATCAAATAACCTGCCAGCCACCCGCCAGGACAGGACAGGACACAGAGACCTGGCCCGGGATCAAGGTTTGAGCCCTGGCTATGCCAAAAGCTCCCAGTGGAAATGTGGCCAAGTTCCTCTCCTCTTCTGGGCCTCAGTTTCCCCATATGAGCAACAAAGTGTTCTTTGGTCTGGAAGTCTAGGCCCCTGTGATTCCAGCAGCTAATTAGCAACCCAATGACTCAGGTCAGTTTTGAGACCCAGCTCCTGTCCTCAGGAAGTTCACGGACAGGGGCCAGAGAAAATAATGCCTGGTACAAGGTGGGTGCTTGGTAAATGCCTGTTTCCTTGTTCTTCCTTTCTTCCTTAACTCACCCCGCACTGCCCAGGGATTGACACAGTCACAACAGCCATCTCGTGGAGCCTTATGTACCTCATGACAAAGCCTGGGATACAGAAGAAGATCCAGAAGGAACTGGGTACACTATGTCCCCGAACCCGCTGACCAAGAGAAGCCCTGGGGTCCCAGGGCATTTTTCTTCGACCTATAAGCTTCTCTGTGCCTACAATGTGCCAAGCCCTGAGTATACACAGGCATCCCACCTTTGCACAGAAGTTGCTGAGGGGTCAGTAGGGTCTCAGACAATAGGTATACTCCCGTATAGAGTGACACATGGTATAATAAGGACACAGATGCCTGAAGCAGTCAGGACAGCCCCTAAGCCCTATCCATCCTCTGCAGACACTGTGATTGGCAAAGCACGGAAGCCCCGGCTCTCCGACAGACCCCAGCTGCCCTATATGGAGGCCTTTATCCTGGAGATCTTCCGACACTCCTCCTTCGTCCCCTTCACCATCCCCCACAGGTGAGGCCTGCCCATTCTGACTCCACCTCGGAAGTCCTCGCCATGTCTACTCCTCCGAGCTTCTTAGCCCTGGCCTGACTCGGGCCTCAGCATCTCCTTCCAGGCCATGACACCAGATTCCTCACAGCTCCACCCCCCACCTCCCCCAGCTCTGGTCTTCCCTGTCCCATTCAGACATGTTCAAGCCTCCCAGCTGAAAACCCTTCAAAGGCTCTCAGGAGAAAGCCACACTTGGGGCCTCAGCTCTCATTCAGCTATACTCACATGCCCTCCCTTCAAGTACCTTCTGCTCCAGCCGGTTGGCCTCACCATCCCTTGCAAGCATATTCCAGCCAGCCTCCAATTTTGCTTTATGCTGGACCTTCTGCCTGGAATGCCTTCTACCTTATTCTCTGGCTACCAGAATCCTACCATTACCCAAGGTCAATCCTGACACACACTTCCCCTCTCCCAGAGCCTTTATTGACTTACCCAGCTGACACAGCTTTGTTCTCTGACATTCTACTAGACTTACAGCCATCTGTCCTTGATTATGTCCTGAATTTTAGCAGCAGCAAGAACGTGAACATTCTCTTCTGCCCGTATTTTGGCCTAGTTACTTGCAGAGTAAGAGGCCTGGCTCCCAGCCAGGAAAGGAGTTCCCCAGTGCCTGTTTCTTGGCTCCAGAGAATGGCCAAGTGCACAGCTGGACGTGAACATGGAAGTTTAATAAGCAGTTGTTGAAGCTGGGGAACAAGAGCCGAGGAAAGCAAAAGATGGTTTCACCTCTTCCCCACCCCTCACATTCCCTGCCAGTGCGGGGAGTGGAGACTGTGTTGCGGTGGGCAGGCCATTGGGGTGGGATGCAAGTAGGAGCAAGTAGTTCCCGGGGACACGTCCCACCTTTCCAGCCCCTGAGCCTGACAGAACTCTCTTCCCTCCTTAGCACGACAAGGGACACAACACTGAATGGCCTCTACATCCCTAAGGGGCGCTGTGTCTTTGTAAACCAGTGGCACGTCAACCATGACCAGTGAGTACACATCCACTCCGCAAGTTCAGCAGTCAGGAAGGTTGTTTATCCTCAGAAAGAACTGGTGATCTAATGCAGGAATGGTGCCTCAGTTGCTATCTAGCCTGGTGTAAGTGGCAAAGTTTAGGTGTGTGTTTCTCAAACTTTAATCTGCATATGAAGCAACAGGAAGTTTGTTACAGAGTATGGGACCCTATCTCCCAAGATTCTGCTTCAGTAGGTCTGAAGTAGGTACCTCAGGTGATTCTGATGTCAATGGCCCTGGGATCTCTCTTTGGGAAATTCCACTTTAGTCTGATAGGTAGGGGGACCATATAATTTATCATCCAAAACTGGGATATTTTTGAAAGTGAAAGGGTGTGCTATTAGTAATTACTTTAAGACAATAAGCAATAACCACGATGAATAGCCAGTTACATCACATTTTGAGGAGGGTAAAGAAACATTTTTTTTTTTAAAGATAAACATGTTTTCCTTCCTTTAATTTTTTTAGTTAGAGCATTATTTCTTTAAAATAACAAATTAACATTAAGAAGCACTATTTTCAAGGCTGACTATTTTAGTTTGAGCTTTGTAAACAAAATAAACATTGAAGTACAGTTTGGTCCCTTTCTCCCTAATCTTTCACTGCTCTCAATCTATGCTAATATTTGTGTTATCAACCCACGGGGGCGTCAGCCCTTGTTTCTTTGTCCAGATAGCTCCCCCAGGCCCCTCCTCCCAGGGCCTCCCCAGCCCTCAGATTCCATTTCCTGTGTCCCACTTGCAGGAAGCTTTGGGGAGACCCATTTGAGTTTCGGCCAGAGCGATTCCTCACTGCCGAGGGCAGCACCATCAACAAGACGTTGAGCGAGAAGGTGATGCTCTTTGGCATGGGCAAGCGCCGGTGCATCGGGGAGGTCCTAGCCAAGTGCGAGATCTTCCTCTTCCTAGCCATCCTGCTACAGCAGCTGGAGTTCAGCTTGCCACCAGGCATAAAAGTGGACCTGACCCCCACCTACGGGTTGACCATGAAGCACGCCCGCTGCAAGCATGTCCAGGCACAGCTGCGCTTCTCCGTCAAGTGATGAAAGCCCCACCATGCTGGGTCAGGGGAGAGGCGGACCCATTTGGCCTCAGCCCTTTTTTCTTTTTTAAATATATAACCACTTTTATTGAAATATAATTCACATACTATACAATTCACCTATCGAAAGTGTAAAATTCAATGGTTCTTAGTACGTTCACAAAGTTATGCAAGCATCACCACAATAAATTTTAGAACATTTTCATCACCCCAGAAAGAAACTCTGTACCTGTTAAAAGTCACTCCCTATTTTCTCCCTGCTTTTCCCGACTTCACCCCAGCCCTACCAAGAAACCAAACCTGTTGCCATTGAGTCGATTCCAGCTCGTATCGACCCTGTAGGACAGAGTAGAACTGCCCCATAGAGTTTCTAAGGAGCACCTGGTAGATTTGAACTGCCAACCTGTTGTTTAGCAGCCGTAGCCCTTAACCACTACACCACCAGGGTTTCCACCCCAGCCCTAAAAAGGCAACCACTAATCTATTTTCTGTCTCTATAGGTTTTTTTTTTATAGATTTATCTATTCTGGACATTTCATATAAACGGAATCATACAGCATGCAGTCTTTTCTGCCTGGTTTCTTTCACTTAATACAATGTTTCCAAGGGCCATCCATGCCATAGCCTGTATCAGTAAGCCCTTGTTTCTTGAGTCCTGAGACTAGACCCATGTCTGTCCCCTCATAGTCATTGATGGGTACTCTTTCACTGCTCTCTCTTCTCTCTTTTCTTGTATGAACCAAGCCTTTGAACACTTGGAGGAAACAATGAGGAAGGGACCCAGCTTTGTGGGTCAAATTCAACAAGTGAATGGGGTTCCACCATATCCCTTCTTCAAAAGGTAGAACACGTGACTTCTCATGAAGTCTTGATTTGTTTGCCTACAGCTGGGAGAAGGCAAGCTCCCCAGAAATGTCTGGATTACCAACAAAAGGCTCAGGCCTTCCCCTCTTCCTGCATGGCCCCAGGGTGCAGCACCCACGCAGCTCACTTCCACTATGGCAGACCCCACTCTTTCCACCCCTGGGAATGGCTTACCCGGTGGAAGACACAGTCCTGGGCTGGAAGTCATGAGTCCCAGGCTCTAGTCCCGTTTCTGACCCACAGTGTGACGCTAAGCAAGGCCCTTCGCTGCTCTGGAGTCCCAGTGTCTCAACCTACAAAATGGAGGAAGAGCGTTGGATTAACTAGATTAGTTTTTTTCTCCATAAAATGAAAGAGCTGTTTGTTATGTTTATCTCCTATGTGTAAGCAAGTCCTCGCCCCACAACACACCTCCCCACTGAAAAATCCAGACAGAACTGAGCTTGAGGATGTTGATATTTGAATATTTGGACCTCCTCTCCCCTACCCCCATATACACAGACCAAAACTGACCACTTGCTTTCTCTAGTGCACCTCCAGCACAAGGCTCTCTCCAAGGCCATAGCTTTATGCTTGGAGGGGCCAAGTAGCTATATAATGTGATTCCAGGGTGCATCCCCAGGTGTGGGGAACAGAGAAAAGAAAATGGTGGGGGAATCCTCAGAAAGGCTCTGTTGTTGTTGTTAGGTGCCCTCAAGTTGGTTCCGACTCATAGCAACTCCATGTATAACAGAATGAAACATTGCCTGGTCCTGTACCATCCTCACAATTGTTGTTATGCTTAAACCCATTGTTGCAGCTACGGTGTCAACCCATCTCATTGAGGATCTTCCTCTTTTCCCATGACCCTCTACTTTACCAAGCATTGATGTCCTTCTCCAAGGACTGGTCCCTCCTGATAACATGTTCCAAATACATGAAATGAAGCCTCGCCATCCTTGCTTCTAAGGAGCATACTGGCTGGACTTCTTCCAAGACAGATTTGTTCGTTCTGGCAGTTCATGGTATATTCAATATTCTTCACCAACACAGAATTCAAAGGGATCAGTTCTTCCTCAGCCTTCCTTATTTACTGTCCAGCTTTCGCATACATGAGGTGATTGAAAACACCACGGCTTGGGTCAGACACACCTTAGTCCTCAAAGTGACATCTTTGCTTTTTAACACTTTAAAGAGGTCTTTTGCAGCAGACTTGCCCAATGCAATATGTCATTTGATTTCTTGACTGCCGCTTCCATGAGCTTCAGTTGTGAATCCAAGTAAAATGAAATGACACAGAATGAATGGCTGCACACACCCACTATCAGGATCCTCTGTTTTCTGCAATAGACTCATTAGCCACATGAGCAGTAGCGTGGATCTCTGGAAAGTGAGAATCCTGCTTTTGTATTGCTTTTATCATTGCATTAGTGATATGTTCTTTAGAAAAACAACCACTACTAGTTCAAATTGAAAATTTAGTGAGAAGATGGTTTAAATGGTAACCAACCCCTCAGCGTTGTAATCCAGGGAGCAAGTTTACAGGTGCTGACACCTGTATTTCTTTCTAAATAGCACCCTTGGTACCGCCATATGCGTAGCTGCAGGACCTCAGTTCCCATCGCTTCCTCTGTCTGAGTAATCGAACTGAACCAGTTGCCGTCGAGTTGATTTCAACTCCCAGCAACTCTATAGGACAGAGTAGAAGAACTGCCCCATAGGGTTTCCAAGGAGCGGCTGGTAGGTTTGAATTGCTGACCTTTTGGTTAGCAGCCTTAGCTCTAAACCACTGGCCCACCAGGACTCTACTGTCTGAATAGTAAACGCAAATACTGATAGAGTAAGGCTGCAATACCACCCTAGACAGGAGCTGCTGTCTAATATATATATGACATCTACACTGTTCTGGAAGACTGTCTTCAGTTTATTTTTGGTTCCTTTATTACTAATTGGGGCACAACTTATCTGTCCTACAAACTATGATTCTCTGAGGTGACGTGAAAATCAGCAAGACCTTCATTTCCAACGTGTTCACCCAGATGCATACTTTTCCCAACGTTCTGGAAATATCGTGATTGTTTGTGGCTTTGGAGAAAATAATAAATCTAAGAAGTAAAAACATCTGGATTTGTGCTAAAATCCTGCAGGAAGGAAGTACTTCACCTAAGTTCTAGCTGTCTGTGTCCATGCCCTTCTTCAAACCCAAAATAAACTCCTCAAGGAACCTCCATCTGAGAGAAGACCCAAGTCATCTCTTAGACTCAGGAGCACAGTTCTGCCTTAGGGAACCCCAGTTTGAGAGGGGAGACAGAGTGCTGCCCTGGGAACCCTAGACAAGCAGAACATGACTTTGTCTTGGACATCATGGACTGAGTGAGGAGATGTAGCCCTGCTTGGGGTCTCGAGTCTGAGGGAAAAACTACCACGTCCAGAGAGTTCCAACCTGAGGAGGGAGACGCAGCAAAGCCCTGGGAGTCCCAGGAGAAATGGTCTCATTCTGTGATCCCCTATTTGAGAGAGGAGACACAGCCTTGTCCTGGAAGCTCACACAGAGTTGGCCTTGCCATGAGGGTCCCAGTTAGAGGAGGGAAGCCTAAACCTTCCATGGGAACCCTAAACTGAAGGGAATACTGCCCTGCCATGGCCATTTCAGTGTAAGAAAACCAGCCGAGTCCAGCCCTGGGCGTCCCAGCAAACTTGGTCCTCTCTGGGAGAGGAGATATACCATTACCCTGGGACTTCACTTAGAGGGTGTCATGGCCCTATCCTCCAGGGCCCGTGGACTAGTGGGAAGCTCATCAGTGTTGCCTAGTGGTATACGTGAAGACCGCCAACAAGCTGGCACGGCCATACTTTATCAATTCAGGGTTCAGCCAAGGGGACAGCTCCCTGGGGAGTTTCATGCCAGCTCTGAGGTGGCCCAGTGGTCACCCAAATGACACTCCATCACTCGGCTTCCTGTGGTCAGGAGTTGGCCTGAGCGTCTCACGCACACCTGGCCAATCTTTAACTCACTTGGTCTGGCCTAAGGCTCCCCTCTGGCCAGAGCCAAGGTAGGAGGGAGTGGACTTGGAGACTTTGCTCCCGCCTCATCACCCCAGCCCTCACAGCAGGCTGGAGGCAGACTGGAATAGTTCCATCAACCCACTTCCTGGGCAGGCCTGGACAGGCCCTGGGCACACATCATCTCAGGCTGTTCTCACAATAACCCTAGGAGGTAATTTTCATTATACCTACTTTAGAGATAAGGAAACTGAGGCTCAGAAAGCATAAGCTGGGAATCAGAGGAGGAGGGATGCAGACTTAGGACTGTACTGCTTCCCCTACACCATACCCAGAGTCTCTTCCCCTGCCTACGTCTCACCTCCGTAGCCAGGACTATCTGGAGAGAAGTGGGCAGCTTTGAAAAGCAGCATCATCAATGAATGGTGGAAAGAAAGAAGACTTGGCCGGATGGGCCAGAGACCTGAACTTAGGTTCCAGGGCAGCTGACCTTGGGCAAGTCTCCTTCCCACTATGGGCCTCAGACCCACACCTTCAGCCACCTCTGAGGTCTTCTCCAGCACCACAAACTTGAAGATTGGGCTACTAGCAATAAGCCCTGAGCTGCCAGCCTGGCTTAAAGGGCTTGGGCTAAAATCTAGGAAGGAAACGGATGGGGGGGCCCCACAGTGCACGGTGCACTGGTGAGGGGTAATTTTGACAGAGAAGAAATGGTAAGGAAATCCCAGAGCCACCTCATTGGAAAAATTACGTGCCTTCTCTAGGTCTCCCAGCCTGTCCAGCCCAAATCTTCAACTCCTTTCATTTCAAATATCCACCACTAACCAGGGCTTTCCTTTGCTCAGAATCTTGAGAGAGGAGTTCGATTGACTCAAATCATTCATTTTTTTTTTTTTAAGAATGTGATCAATATTTGTTCAGTGAAAAATACAAATTAAATTTTTACACAGACATAATCATGTGATTTTTTTTAGTGTGGTATATATATATTTATATTTACATAAATATATAAACCCAAAAAAAAACAAGTCCAGGGTTGTCGAGTCGATTCCGACTCATAGCGACCCTATAGGACAGAGTAGAACTGCCCCATAGAGTTTCCAAGGAGCGCCTGGCGGATTCAAACTGCCGACCCTTTGGTTAGCAGCTGTAGCACTTAACCGCTACACCACCGGGGTTTCCACATAAATATATATGTAACAATAAATACATATGTAACAAAGCTTTTGCCATTTCAACAATCCTCACATGTATAGTTCAGTGACATTAATTATCATGTTGTTCAACCACCACCCTTAACAGAAACCCAGAGTTACCTAAGCATTGACTCTTCCTTCCGCCCTCCCTCCTACCCGCCCCCAGTAATTGGGTCTTTGTGACACGAGTCAGAGGTCACAGGGCAGTCAATGGTTGCATCCTCTTGGAGCAGTGTGACCCCTGGTCCAAACTGCCATAGTCAGCAGAAGCAGGGTCGCAACACCCTGGCCACCTCAGCAGATGGACCCTGCCAGAGAGACAATGGCAGACGGAAAAGCTAGCATACCATGTAACAGGAGAAGACACAGCTTTGTCCTGGGAGCTCACACAGACTTGGCCCGCCCCTGAGAGTGTGAGGAGGAGGCCTAGGCCTTGAACAGGATCCCTAAACTGAAGGGAACACAGCCCCACCATGGGCATCCCAGTCTAAGAAGAGTCCCACCCCACCCCTAGGAGTCCCAGCAAATATGGTCCTTTCTGGGAGAGAAGACCTGGCGTTGCCCTGGGAAATCCACTTGAAGGGGGTCGTGGCCCTATCCTCCGGGGCCCCTGGGCTAGTGGGAAGCTCATCAATGCTCCCTAGTGGTATACGTGAAGACCGCCAACAAGCTGACACAGTCACACTTTATCAATCCAAGATTCAGCCAAGGGACAGCTCCCTGGGGAGTTCCATGCCAGCTGGCCCTGAGGTGGCCCAGTGATCGATCACTCAGTTGTCACTGGACCACTTGGATCCTTGTGATCAAGAGTTAACCTGAGCTTCTCACGCACACCTGGCCAAGCTTTAACTCACTTGGTCTGGCCTAGGGCTGCCCTCTGGCCAGAACCAAGGTAGGAGGGAGTGGACATGGAGACTTTGCTCCCCTCCTCATCACCCCTGGCCCCCTCACAGCAGGCTAGAGGCAGACTGGAACAGTTCTGTCAACCCCCTTCCTGGGCAGGCCTGGACAGGCCCTAGGCACATACCATCTCAGGTTGTTCTCACAACCACCCTGGGAGATGAGTGTCATACCTACTTTAGATATAAGGAACCTGAAGCTCAGGGAGCACAAGCTGGCAATTAGAGGAGGAGGGATGCAGACTTAGGACTGCACTATTTCCCCTACACTATACCCAAAGTCTCTTCCCCTGCCTGTGTCTCACCCCTGTAGCCAGGACTGTCTGGAGAGAAGAGGGCAGCTTTGACACACAACATGATCAATGAGTGGTGGAAAGAAAGAAGACTTGGCTGGATGGTTAGGAGACCTGAGCTCAGGTTCTGGTGTGGCTGACCTTGGGCAAGTCCCCTCCCCTCTATGGGCCTTAGACTCCCGTCTTCAACCACTTCTGAGGTCTTCTCCAGCACCATTAACTTGAAGATTGGGCTGCTAGCAATGAGCCCTGATCTTCTAGCCTGGCTTAGAGGGCTGTGGGTAAAACCCAGGGAGGCAATGCATGGGGAAGGGCCTCATAAACTTTGAAGTGCAGTGCACTGGTAAGGGGTAATTTCCACAAAGATGAAATGGTAGAGAAATACTAGAGCCATCTCACTGGGGAAATTAACTGCCTCCTCTAAGTCTCCCAGGCTGTCCAGCCCAAATCTTCAAGTTCTTTCATCTCAAGTATCCACCACCACCCAGGGCTTTCCTTTGTATCTCTTAGCTCAGGTTCTTGAAAAAAGAGTTTGATTGGCTTGGTTCATCTTTTTTTTTAAAAAAAAAAAAAAAGGATGTAATAGTTTTTTAATGAAAAATACAAATTAAAACTTTTTGCAAATAAATATAATACTGTGATTCTTTTTAATGTGGTATGTATATATATATACACACACACACACGTGTAACAAAACATTTGCCATTTCACCAGTCTTCTCGTGTACAGTTGAGTGATATTGTCCAAGCATGGATCAGCAATGTTAAACTTGCCTCCAAAAATGGAGGGCCTTGAGAGACCAAAGCAAGAGTCGAGCAACTTCATTGTGGAAGCAAAGGAGTTTATTTGAGAGGCTTACATATTAGATGGGTCTTGGGCATTCGCAGGACCAAAGCAGATCTCTGTGTCCTGCAGCGGGACAGAAGTTTTATACCAGGGATTTACATAAGGATGACTTAGCAAACTATAGTGAAGTAGCAGACCACATGAGGGTGCTTATGTTTGGCCTCACAAAGACTCCATCCCTCGAAGCTGAATTTTACCCCATTTGGCACATACCGCCTCTAGTGCTGTAGCACAAGAGACCCTGTTCCCTCCCGGCTGGGGACAAATGTAGAAGTGGTGTTGGCCAGGTGCTGAACGGTGCCTGCACATGTGCAAGGGACAGAGAAAGTTACTGAGTGCCCAAAACAGGGGTAAGCCTTCTCTGATAAGGAGAAGGAACTAGTAGAGAGAAGGAGACCCAATTCTCAGGCTCCTTATCAGAGAATGTCCTGGGCCCAAGGCCTTTACTTAAGCAGCCTGGATGGGAGGCGTAGAGGAAGACCATTTGCCCAACAGACATCAAGTATGTTTATCAAGTTTTTTAGCCACTACCTTTACCTGTTCCCAAATTATACCATCACCCTTAACAGAAGCTCAGTGTTCCCTAGGCACTGAGTCCTCCTTTCCCTCTCCTCCCACCCATCCCTAGTAATTGGGTCTTTGTGACACAGGTCAGAGGTCACAGGTCAGTCAATGGTTGGGTACTGTAGGAACAGTGTGCACTCCTGGTCCAAACAGCCATAGCCAGTAGGAGCAGGAATGCGGCACCCTGGCCACTTCAGCGGGTGAACCCTGCCCAGAAGAGACAATGGAAGAGGTGAAAACTAGCACACCACATAGAGGGAAGAGACACAGCCTTGTCCTGGGAACCCACACAGACCTGGCCCAGCCCTGAGAGTCCCAGTGTGAGGAAGGAGGCCTAGCCCTTCCAAAAAAAAACTGTCAAGTCAATTGACCTTATGGGACAGAGTAGAAGTGCCCCACAGAGTTTCCAAGGAGTGCCTGGTGGATTCGAACTGCTGACCTTTTGGTTAGCAGCCGTAGCATTTAACCACTACACCACCAGGTTTTCTAGAACTTCCATGGGAACCCTAAACTAAAGGGAATACAGCCCTGCCACGGGCATCCTCGTCTAAGAAAAGTGTCCCAGCCCAGCCCCAGGAGTCCCAGCAAACATGGTCCTCTCTGGGAGAGGAGACATGGCATTGCCCTAGGGAATCCAGTTGGAGAGGGTCATACCCTGTCCTCCAGACCCCCTGGGCTAGTGGGAAGCTAATCAATGCTCCCTCAAAAAAAAAAAAAATTCCCGTCAAGTCAATTCCAACTCATAGCGACCCTATAGGACAGGGTGGAACTGTTCCATATGGTTTCCAAGGAGCAGCTGGTGGATTCAAATTGCTGACTTTTTGGTTAGCAGCCAAATGCTTAACCAATGTGTTGCCAGGGTACCAATGCTCCCTAGTGGTATATATAAAGATCCCCAACAAGCTGACACGGCCATACTTTGTCAATACAAGGTTCAACCAAGAAGCAGCTCCCTGGGGAGTTTTATGCCAGCCCTGAGGTGGCCAAGTGGTCACCCAAATGTCACTGCACCACCCAGCTCCCTGTGGTCAGGAGTTGGCCTGAGCTTCTCACGCACACCTGGCCAATCTTTAACTCACTTGGTCTGGCCTAGGGCTCCCCTCTGGCCAGAGCCACGGTAGGAGGGAATGACAAGGAGACTTTGCTCCCCTCTCATTACCCCTGGCCCTCACAGCAGGCTAGAGGCAGACTGGAACAGCTCTGTCAACCCCCTTCCTGGGCAGGCCTGGACAGGCCCCGGGCACACATCATCTCAAGGTTGTTTTCACAACATCCCTCGGAGGTTGGTGTCATTATACCCACTTTAGAGATAAGAAACCTGAGGCTCAGAAAGCACAGGCTGGGAATCAGAGGAGGAGGGATGCAGACTTAGGATGTGCTGTTTCTGCTACACCATACCTAGAGTCTCTTCCCCTGCCTGTGTCTCACCTCCATAGCCAGGACCGTCTGGAGAAAAGAGGGCAGCTTTGAAACACGACATGATCAATGAATGGTGGAAAGAAAGAGGACTTGGCTGGGTGGTTAGGAGACCTGAGCTCAAGTTCTAAGTGTGGCTGACCTTGGTCAAGTCCCTTGTATGGGCCTCAGACCCCATCTTCAGCTACCTCTGAGGTCTTCTGTAACACCACAAACTTGAAGATTGGGCTACTAGCAATGAGCTGCCAGCCTGGCTTAGAGGGCTGTGGGCAAAATCCAGTGAGGCAAAGGATGGGGAAAGTCTACAGTGCAAAGTGCAATGGTGAGGGGTAATTCTGACAGAGATGAAATGGTAAGGAAATCCCAGAGCCATCTCCCTAGGAAAATTAAGCGCCTTCTCTAGGTCTCCCAGCCTGTCCAACTCAACTCTTTTTATCTCAAGTATCCACCACCATCCAGGGCTTTCCTTTGTATCTCTTAGCCCAGGTTCTTGAGAGAGGAGTTAGATTGGCTCAATTCATCTTTTTTTCTTTTTTTTAAAGAATGCAATAAATATTTGCTTAATGAAAAATACAAATTAAAACTTTGTACAGAAAAAGACTAGACTTAATGGTCTGACTGAGACTAGAAGGACCCCAGAGGTCATGGTCCCCAGACCTTCTGTTAGCCCAAGAAAGGAAACATTCCCAAAGCCAACTTTTCGGACAGGGGTTGGACTGGACTATGGGATAGAAAATGACACCGGTGAAGAGTGAGTTTCTTGGATCGAGTAGACACATAAGACTATGTGGGCAACTCCTGTCTGGAGAAGAGATGAGAGGGCAGAGGGGGTCAGAAGCTAGCTGAATAGACGCAAAAGTAGAGAGTGGAGGGAAGGAATGTGCTGTCTCATTAGAAGGAGAGCAACTAGGAGTATACAGCAAGGTGTATATAAGACTGACTTGGTTTGTGAACTTTCACTTAAAGCTCAATAAAAAATTTTTTTAAAAACTTTATACAGATACAATCCTGTGATTTTTTTATTACGGTATATATAAATATGTAACAAAACATTTGCTATTTCAACAATTTTTACATGTGAAGTTCAGTGACATTATGTTTATCATGTTGCTCAACCATCACCCTTTTCCCGTTCCCAAATTTTATCATTACCCTTAACAGAAGCTCAGAGTTCTCTAAGCATTGAGTCCTCCTTTCTCCCTTCCTCCCACTCGCCCCTAGTAATTGGATCTTTGTGACACAGGTCAGAGGTCACAGGTCAATCAATGGTTGGGTCCTCTTGGAGCAGTGTGATCCCTGGTCCAACAGCCATAGCCAGCAGGATCACAGCACACTCAGCAGGTGGACTCTGCCCAGGACAGACAATGGCAGAGGGGAAAGCCAGCACACCGCATAGAGGGGGAAGACAAAGCCTTACCCTGGGAGCCCACACAGACCTGGCCCTGCCCTGAGGGTCCCAGTCTGAGGAGGGAAGCTCAGCCCTTCCATGGGAACCCTGAACGGACAGGAACACAGCCCTGTCATGGGCACTGCAGTCTAAGCAAAGAGGTCCAGCTCAGCTCTGGGAGTCCCAGGAAACATGGTCCCGTTTCCACGTAAGAGCCTCCATTTTCACTTTTCTGCGCCATCCACCACTCCCCACAGCCCCTGTGCAAAGCAGTCTCACTCTTTCCTGTGACACCAAGACTGGGCCTCATGACACATTAGAGAAAGAATCTTTGTTATTCTTACTCCAAACTAGCTCACCCCTTTTCTGATGGGAGCAGGGACACTGGGCCAAGTGGCTCTGCCTGGCTCCTTTTCACCTCAGGGTGACCTCTCTCACTGGAACTCCTCGGTCTCTATTCAAACAACCCAGTCACTGGAGTCTCCCTGAGATTTTCCCAGACAGGTCTCAGTCCCAAAGCTGGTACAGCCTAGCACCTTGCTCCCCAGGGAAGGATTTTCAAAGGACTCTGAGTAGGGAGCCACTGTCTGAAAGAAGAGTGGTGAGTACACTATCGGGTGGGGGAAACCAAGCAAAGCTGGATGTTCCTGGCCCAAAGTTTATGAGATTCAAAGAGTAGTCCATGAGTTTACTCTCCACTTTATCCCTGTCATTGGTTCCTGTCTCTGAGAGTGGACTGACACCAGAGACTCACATCCTGAGCCAAGCCCCTATTCCCCAGTGATCCCCCTGAAAACTAGCCCCCCAAGACCATGCACTCTACCCCTCTACTGTGACACAACACCAGATTTGCAGGGTCCCCCTGGAGTTGAGGACTTGCTTTAAAGACTGCAGGTGTGGTGGCAGCCACTCAAGACAGGGCAACAGAGGGCACTTTGGGGCAGGGGGCAGACCCCTTGCAGCCTCTGATTGTCACTGAGGCTATCTGCCCTCTCCCTGTGGGCCCTGGGTGCCAGCGGGTTTTTCCGGTTTTAGAGGGATCCCATGGTGACGCTTGATACGCTTGCCCTGGCCATTCCTTTGCCTCTGCACCCCCCACTCCATCTGGGCTGGTAATTAACCATAGCAGATTCCAGTCCATTAGCAGGGCCTGGGAAATGGAAAGAGGATAAGGCAGGAGGCTGGCTTACATGCCTAAATCCAAATCCCTGCTCACCCACAAAACCTGGGCAATTTGCATAACCATTCTGAGTCTAGATTTTCTCATCTTGCAACTGGGGATGATAATTCTACCCCACAGGGTCGGTGGGAGGCTGGCTGAGATAGTGAGTGCCAGGGACTGTGTCAATGCTCAACACACTCATGCTCACGTGTACACGCGAGCACACACATACACACACGCACGAACGCACACACCAGGAAAGCAGGGAAGGGTGGTCTCAGGGTGGTATGGCCCCTGTGACACATACGTGGCATGTGAGGTGTGAGCACACCAGGCCCACACATGGGTTGCGTTCCCAGGACAGTGCGCCCTCACGCTGGGGGCTTGCCAGGGCCTGGGCTCAGCTCACTTCCTTCCGATGCTCCCCCCACCCAGAAGCTGGGGAGGGGTGGAGGGGTGCTAGCGTGCCAGGGAACAATGGTCCCCCAACCCCTTCCGCTCCATTGCGTGTGACAGAGCTGTTGCCGGAAGGAAACCCACCTCCCAGTGGGACTGGCCCGCCCCTCTGTCCTGCCCCTGGAAAGGCCTGGAGACCTCCCCCATCCCCCATGCTGCTGAAGGGGAGGCCCTCTGTGTGCACCAGGCCTCCCACCCTTGGTGCATCCTGTCCCTTCCACCTGGACTGGTTTCCCGCACCACCCCCTCTTCCAGAGATAATCCCTCCCTTCCAAACATCTCTGACACCCTCCCCTGGGGACTGAGCTGTCTCCCACCAAGAGCCCAGGGCCCTTTTCTCATTCGTCTCTGTGTCCCCAGTGTGTGGCCTGGCCCAGACCAGTGTCAATGAGTGCTGACCAACTAAATGAGTGGCTGAGGGAAGGGAGTCAGTCCAGGGTGCCAAGGCTGAGCCAGGAAGGGCAAAGGGGAGACAGATGCAGCTCCGGGCTGAGGTGCAACTCCTGCTGCTGCAGAACAGGTGTCAGGTTCAAACCAAAGCTGTCCAGCTGATTCTGACTCCTGATGACCCATGTGCATCAGAGCAGAACTGTGCTCCATAGGGCTTTCTCTTTTCTTAAGTAATTTATTTTATTACTCTTGTTGTTGGAATATACACAGCAAAACATACGCTAATTCAACAGTTTCTACGTGTACAATTCAGTGACATTGATTACATTCTTCGAGTTGTGCAACCATTTTCACCCTCCTTTTCTGAGTGACTCCTCCCTCATTAACATAAATTCACTGCCCCCTAAGGTTCCTATCTAATCTTTGGGGTTTTTGTTGTCAATTTATCCCATATGAATAGATCTTAAAAGAGCATAATACTCAAGGCAGACATTTTTTACTAGTTAAGCTAAACTATTCGGTTTTAAGAAGACTTCAGGGGATATTTTTGGTTTAAGATTTAAAGGTTATCTCAGAGCAATAGCTTCAGGGGTTCATTCACCCTACATGGCTCCAGAAAATATGGATTCTATGAGAAACTGACCCCCACGAGTCTGTCAGTTTGTCGTACTGTGAGGGCTTGCACGTTGCTGTGATGCTGGAAGCTATACCACCAGTATTCAAATACCAGCAGGGTCACCCATGGCAGATAGGTTTCAGGTGAGCTTCCAGGCTAAGACAGACTAAAAAGAAGGACCCTGCGGTCTACTTATGAAAAGAATTAGCCAGTGAAAACCTTATGAATAGCAAAGGAACATTATCTGATATAGTGCCAGAAGATGAGCCCCTCAGGCTGGAAGGCATTCAAAACACAACTGGGGAAGAGCTGCCCCCTCAAAGTAGAGTCAACCTTAATGACATGGATGGAGTCAAGCTTTCAGGACCTTCATTTGCTGATGTGACATGACACAAAATGAAAAGAAACAGCTGCAAACACCCATTAATAATCAGAACCTGGAATGTATGAAGTATGAATCTAGGAAAATTGGAAATCATCAAAAATGAAATGGAACACGTAAACATCAATATCCTAGGCATTAGTGAGCTGAAATGGACTAGTATTGGCCATTTTGAATCAGACAATCATACGGTCTAATATGACGGGAATGACAACATGAGGAGGAACAGCATTGCATTCATGGTCAAAGAAAACATTTCCAGATCTCTCCTGAAGTACAACGCCGTCAGTGATAGGATAATATCCATATGCCTACAGGGAAGACCAGTTAATATAACTATTATTAAAATTTATGCACCAACCACTAAGGCCAAAGATTAGGAAATTGAAGATGTTTACCAACTTCTACAGTCTGAAATTGATCAAATGCAATCAGAATGTATTGATAATTACTGGCGATTGGAATGCAAAAGTTGGAAACAAAGAAGAAGGATTTGTAGTTAGAAAATATGGTCTTGGTGATAGGAATGATGCTGGAGATCACATGATTGAATTTTGCAAGACCAATGACTTCTTCATTGCAAATACCTTCTTTCACCAACATAAACAGCAACTATACACATGGACCTCACCAGATGGAACACACAGAAATCGAATCAATTACATCTGTGGAAAGAGATGATAGAAAAGCTCAATATCATCAGTCAGGACAAGGCCAGAGGCCAACTGTGGATCAGACAATCAATTACTCATATGCAGGTTCAAGTTGAAACTGAAGAAAATTAGAACAAGTTCTGGAGAGCCAAAGTACGATCTTGAGCATATCCCACCTGAATTTAGAGACCATCTCAAGAACAGATTTGAAGCGTTGAATACTAATGACCAAAGACCAGATGAGTTGTGGAATGACATTAAGGACATCATACATGAAGAAAGCAAGAGGTCACTAAAAAGACAGGAAAGACAGAAAAGATCAAAATGGATGTCAGAAGAGACTCTGAAGCTTTTTCTCAAACATCTAGCAACTAAAGCAAAAGAAAGAAATGATGAAGTAAAAGAACTGAACAGAAGATTTCAAAGGGCGGCTCAAGAAGACAAAGTAAAGTATTATGATGACATGTGCAAAGAGCTGGAGATAGAAAACCAAAAGGGAAGAACACGCTCAATATTTCTCAAGCTGAAATAACTTAAAAAAAATTCGAGCTTCGAGTTGCAATACTGAAGGATTTTATGTGGAAAATCTTAAATGACGCAGGAAGCATCAAAAGAAGATGGAAGGAATACACAGAGTCACTATAACAAAAAGAATTGGTCAACATTCAACCATTTCAGGAGGTAGTATATGATCAGGAGCCGATGGTACTGAAGGAAGAAGTCCAAGCTGCACTGAAGGCATTGGCGAAAAACAAGGATCTGGGAATTGACAGAATACCATTTGAGATATTTCAACAAACGGATGCGGTCCTGGAAGCACTCACTTGTCTATGCCAAGAAATTTGGAAGACACCTACCTGGCCAATGGACTGGAGGAGATCCATATTTATGCCTATTCCCAAGAAAGGTGATTCCACTGAATGTGGAATTATCGAACAATTTTTTTTTTATCATTAATATCACACGCAAGTAAAATTTTGCTGAAGATCATTCAAAAGCAGCTGCAGCAGTATATCAACAGGGAACTGCCAGAAATTCAAGCCAGATTTAGAAGAGGACTCAGAACCAGGGATATCATTGCTGATGTCAGATGGATACTGGCTGAAAGCAGAGAGTACCAAAAAAGTGTTTACCTGTGTTTTATTGACTATGCTAAGGCTTTGGACTGTATGGATCATAACAAATTATGGACAACATTGTGGAGAATGAGCACTTAATTGTGCTCATGAGGAATCTGTACATGGATCAAGAGGCAGTCATTCAAACAGAACAAGGGGATACTGATTTGTTTAAAGTCAGGAAAGGTGCGGCCAGGGTTGTATCTTTTCACCGTACCTATTCAATCTATATGCTAAGCAAATAATCCGAGAAGCTAGACTATACAAAGAAGAATGGGGCATCAGGATTGGAGGAAGACTCATTAACAACCTTCCGTCATGCAGATGACACAACTTTGCTTGCTCAAAGTGAAGAGAACTTGAAGCACTTACTGATGAAGGCCAAGGACCACAGCCTTCAGTATGGATTACACCTCAACATAAAGAAAAAAAAAATCCTCCCAACTGGACCAATGAGCAACATCATGATAAACAGAGAAAAGATTGAGGTTGTCAAGGATTTCATTTTACTTGGATCCACAATCAACACCCATGGAAGCAGCAGTCAAGAAATCAAAAGATCCATTCCATCGGGCAAGTTGGCTCCAAAAGACCTCTTTAAAATGTTGAAAAGCAAAGATGTCACCTTGAGGACTAAGGTGCGCCCGACCCAAGCCATGGTACTTTCAATCGCCTCATATGCATGCAAAAGCTGAACAATGAATAAGGAAGACTGAAAAAGAATTGACGCCTTTGAATTGTGGTTTTGGCGAAAAATACTGAATATACCATGGACTGCCAAAAGAACAAACAAATCTGTCCTGGAAGAAGTACAACCAGAATGCTTCTTAGAAGCAAGGATGACAAGACTACATCTCACAGTCTTTGGACATGTTATCAGCAGGAATCAGTCCCTGGAGAGGGACATCATGCTTGGTAAAAAAGAGGGTCAGCGAAAAAGAGGAAAACCCTCAACAGGATGGATTGACACAGTGACTTCAACAATGGGCTCAAGCATTGCAACAACTGTGAGGATGGTGCAGGACCAGGTAATGTTTTGTTCTGTTGTGCACAGGGCTGCTATGAGTCAGAACCGACTCGACGGCACCAAATGACAACAATGAGAATCTGAAATTCTGTGCCTCATTTTCCCCCTTTTGATCAGGATTCTTCTATGGAATCTTTGATCAAAATGTTCAATAATGGTAGCCAGGCATCATCCATTTCTTCTGGTCTCAAGGCAAATGAGGCAGTTGTTCATGGAGGCAATTAGCCACACAGTCCATTTCCTCCTCCTATTCCTGACTCTCCTTCCTCTGTTGTTAGAGGCAAACAGAGACCAATTGTGACTTGGATGGCCACCTGCAAGCTTTTAAGACCCGAGACACTAAGCAACAAACTAGGAGGTAGAACAGAAGCACTAAACATATTATTAGGTCAATTAACCAGCATGTCCCATGGAATCATGACCCCAAACCTCCAAACCAAGGACCCAGATCCCATGAGGTGTTTGGTTGTACCTCATAAGCCTCAGCAGCTACTCTTTTTTTTTCTTTTTTGTCATTGTTGTAAGCATATCTATTACACAACTTTTGCCAATTCAACTTTTTGCAAGTGTTCAACTTATTGATGGCAATTACCATAATCAGCTGTGCAACGTAACCTTAATCAATGCAATTTTTCCATCACCATAAACCCAAACTCAGTACTCCTTAAGCAATTACCTTCTCTTTCTCCCTTCCTCCCTCCTGGTAACCACTGTTAATCTTTATTAATCTTTGGTCTCTATACATTTGCCTTTTCTTACCTTTTTATATAAGTAAGGTCATACAATATTTGTCCTTTAGCAATTGACTTATTTCACTCAGCATAATGTCTCCAAGCTCCATTTATATTGTAGCGTGTATCAAGACGTCATTTTTCTCACTGGCTAAGTAGTATTCCATTGGATATGTGTACCACATTTTGTTTATCCATGCTCTATAGAGTTTTCAATGGCTGATTTTTTGGAAGTAAATTGCCAGGCCTTTCTTCAGAGGCACCTCTAGGTGGACTCAAACCTCCAACCTTTCGGTTAGCAGTTGAGCATATTAACCTTTTGTACCACTCAGGGACTCCAGGTGTCAGATTAAAAAAAAAAAAAAAACATTGCCATCAAGTTGATTCCAACTTACAGTGACCCTATAGGACAGAGTAGAACTGCCCCATAGGATTTCCAAGGCTGTAATCTTTATGCAAGCAGGCTGCCACATCTTTTTCCTGTGGAGTGGCTGGTGGGTTCGAACCCATGTCAGACTAGGGCCCCAGAAACCCCTCCAGAGAGCATAGGGCACCCTGCCCAGAGAATACTGATCCCCCAAAATCCTTTCAACACTCAGGGTTTCACCCATGTAGAGGTACCTTCTCCTATACCCCCAGCTCTCTCTCGTGTGCAAACACACACACAATCCGGGTGGGTCCAGTGCCTCCACCAACAGACTAGGGCCTCTCTGGTGGGGAGTAGGGAGATGGTGGGGGAAGGCTGTTCTTCTATCATGTCTATCCATAGCCAGCAGGGTGTCTAGAAGGCTCACATCAGGTGGGCTGCTGACCAGAGACTCATGAGGACATGTTCCCCCTCCGGACTCCAGCTGCCTCACCTAGAAGACGCGAGTGTGTTGAGGCCAGAGCACGGCCTTGTCTGGCATGCAGGTGGATGCTGAGGTCTGCCTGGATCCTGGGTCCTGTGCCCAGCAATTGCCTAGCTACTCACTCTCCAAACCCTGGCCCAGAAGCTTGGGAAGTGTCCTGGTTCCCCCTGTCCAGGAAGGTGGCGTCACCAAGTCCAGGTCTCCCAGGCCTCAGGTGTGACCATTGTGAGTGAGCACGAACAGGAGAAACATGCTTCCCAAACCTGCCTGATCACCCAGCCAGCTGCTGCCTCCCCACAGCCACCCCCACCTCTAAGGCAGCACTAATCTGGGGACTGAGAGATCCCTCAGTTCTCACGGCAACAAGGACTCTCAGGCACGTGAGCACACAGTTCACTTGGCCCGGAGGGCACAGAAGACGGCAGGCACACCTGCAAACGCACGCCCAGCCTTAAGCACGTACATACCTTGCTGGCATGCTGATCCGCCTGAACACACACCTGGCAAACTCACGCATACCCCTGACCACTCCAGGCCCATGCTTGTCCATGTGCTTGCACACACAGAGTATGCCGACTTACACACACATACCCAAGACTGGCATTCCATAGGTGTGCCCACCCCCCAGCCCCCACCCCCACAGGCCCGCTGCTACCCTTGGCTGGACCACCCCCAGAGCTACAGCCTCTGTGGACCCCACTTCATCTCCTCTTCGGGGAGCCTGAAGACTCTGGGGATTTAGCCAGACTTTGAGGCTGCACCCCAGGCAAGGCCCAGAGGGAAAAATGAGGTCTAATACTCTGTAGTGGATGACCAGTTGTGAGTGTCCCCAGCAATGCTACCAATTTATTCATTCATTCATAAAAGTTTTCATTAAAAGGTAGCATTCTATGTTGCCGAGGAAAAAACAGATTCTGAAGAAATAATGTTTTAAAAGAATTGGATCCTTACCTCCCTCCTAACACCAAAACAAACTCAAATGGATTGAAGATTTAAATGTTGGAAATAAAACCGTAAAAGGCCAGAAGAAAACATGGAATTGATTTTGTTTTTTAATAATCTGAGAATGGCTAAAGACTTCCTAAGTTTGACACAAGTCCGAAAGCTATAAAAGAAAAGATTGATTCTACTACATAAAATAAATTATTTCTGCCTTAAAAAAAAAACATTATTATAAACAAAGAGAAAGACACACAACAAATCACGTGCTCGTATCTCCCACTCTGCACCTCCAGATTGCCTCCAACCCTTATCCACCCTGTTCTCTGTCCTGGGAAGCTGACCTGCAGGGACCGTAGTGGGGTTTATGGGATGGATGCTGTAACAGACCAACTGCTGGGGCCGTGTCCTCTGGAAGCATCCCTCTTTACCCAGCTCTCTCCCCTGGGATTCCAATAACAGCTCCTTCCACTACTGGCATCCTTCAGGCTACGGCATTGCCCTTGATGTCCCCCATTCCCTGCCTACACCTTTGTAAAGAGTCTGTCTTCATCATCTAGTGTCGCTCTAGCAGACGTGCCACAAGTGGATGGCTTTAACAAAGAGAAATTTATTCTCTCACAGTCTAGTAGGTTAGAAGTCCAAATTCAGGGGTGCCAGCTCCAAGGGAAGGCTTCTCTCTCTGTCAGCTCTGGGGGAAGGTCCTTGTCATCAGTCTTCCCCTGGTCAAGGAGCTTCTCAGCAAGGGACCATGGGTCCAAAGGATGCACTATTTTCCTGGCTCTTGTTTTTCTTGGTGGTATGAGGTCCCCATGTCTCTCTGCTTGTGTCTCTCTTTTATATCTCAAAAGAGATTGACTTAAAACAGAACCTAATCTTGTAGATTGAGTCCTACTGCATTAACATAACTGCCATAATCCCATCCCATTAACATCACAGAGGCAAGATTTACAACACAGAGGTAAGATTTACAACACAGGAAAATCATATCAGATGACAAAATGGTGGGCAATCACACAATACTGGGAATCATGGGCTAGATAATTTGAATTTTTCATATCATGACTGTTACTTTCATGATCTATCATGATTTATTTTGTTATTTCCCCCATAATTGGAATTAATGCAATGCCGCCACAGAAATCCTTGAGCATATTATTGTCATTTGCGAAGCTTAACTGAAGGGCAAATTTCTAGAAGTGGGATTGCTAGGTCAAAGAGTAAGTTCATTGAAAATTTTGAAAATATTGCCAAATTCATTTCCCAGAGGGTTTTTTTTAAGCCAAAATTTGCTTTCACTAATAATGAATATGGATGAGTGTCTGCTTTTCCACACCCTAGCCAACACAGTATATTATCAGACGTTTTCATCTTTGCCAATCTGATGAAAGATTTTTTGTGTATCATTTTTGTTTAATTAGCGTTTCTTTTATAGTAAGTAAGGTCAAGCATCTTTTGTATTTCAGAAACTCACTTATATGCTCCTGTTCTCTTAACAGTTCATGTCCTTTGTTCATTTTTAATTGGATTGTAGGATTTTTTTCTTACAGTTTTTTTTTTTCCCTAAATTTTATTTATTTTGCTGTTGTTGTTCGGAATATACACAGCAAAACATATACAAATTCAGCAGTTTTTACATGTACAGTTTAAAGACATTGATGACATTCTTCGAGTTGTATAACCATTCTCACCCTCCTTTTCTGAGTAGTTCCTTCCCTTATTAACATAAACTCCTACCCCCTAAGGTTCCTATCTGATCTTTTGAGTTGCTGTTGTCAATTTGAGCCCATATAGATAGTTCAATTCCACCTGTATGATAGCATGTATCAAGGCTTCATCTCTCTTACTGGCTGAGTAGTGTTCCATTGTATGTATGTTCCATATTTTGTTTGTTCATTCATCTGTTAATGGGCATTTAGGTTGTTTCTACCTTTTAAGCTGTTGTGAATGGTGCTTCAATGGACATTGGTGTACAAGTCTCTGAGTCTCTGCTTTCAAGTCTTTTGGGTATTATAGTTTTGTAGGAACTCATTGCATATTAAGGATAATAGCCTTTTATTTGTGTATCATTCAGGGTTCTAGCAGGAAGCAGATGGCATGCTCAAATTAGTTTAATTTGAGGAAGGTTTAATACAGGGACTCTGTTATGGATTGAATTGTGTCTCCCAAAAATGGCTAAAGGAGCCCTGGTGTAGAAATGGTTAAGCGCTCAGGTGCTAACTGAAAGGTCTTTGGTTCGAACCCACCAGTTGCTCTGTGGCAGAAAAATGTGGCAATCTATTTCTGCAAAGATTTACAGCTTTGGGAACCCCTATGAGGCAGTTCTGCTCTTTCCTATACGGTCTCTGTGAGTCAGAATTGACTCAATGGCTATTATACATCTGGTTGCAATCCCATTTGGGAATGGGTTTGTCTTAATGTTAATGAGGCAGTGTTAGTATAGGGTCTGTCTTAAAACAATCCGTTTTGAGATATAAAAGAGCAGATTAAGCAAGCACAAATGGAGAGGAAGAGACACACCACATGATCATCAAGGAACCTAGGAGTAGCAGCTGAAAAGAGACAAGGACCTTTCCCCAGAGCCAAAAGACAGAGTTTTACCCTAGAGCAGTGCCCTAAATTTGGACTCCTAGCCTCCTAAACTGTGAGAAAATAACTATCTCTTTGTTAAAGCCACCCCCTTGTGGTACTTCTGTTATAGCAGGACTAGATAACTAAGATATCACTCCTCTCAAGGAAGGCGTGACCTCGCCCGTGAAAGAGCCCCATTTTAGAGACAAGACAGAATAGAAGCTCAGAGAGGGGAGGCTTCCCCAGGAAAGCAAAGGGGCCAGAACTGGCATCTAGATGTTTTAACTCCATGAACTTAGTGCTATTCCTGTCGAGTGTTTGGGGCCCTTTCACAACACGGCAGAGACCGGGGTGGGGGGTAAGGAGAGAACAAGTGGGCTACCCTCCTGTGTGTGCAAGCATGTACACACACGCCATGAGCACCCAGGCCAGCCCCCAGACAGCCAAGCTGCTAACTTACTATGGTCACCTCAGGCCACCAGCCCTCTCTTCTTTGCCCCAGCGTTTCAAATATGCCTTTCTTAAAACACTGCCTCTTTCATGTACGAACCTCAGTACACAGAAGTATGTGTGGACTTGTGTATCTGCAGGCTCACGTGTGTAACAGTCTCAGTGTGTCTGTACTGATTGCTCTATGAGGGCACAACCAGTTCTCATTTTTTCTCACTACAGAATAAGAATGTAATCCTTACAACAGTCCTACAGGGTAAAATAGGATACATACTATTATTCTCCCCATTTTACAGATGAGGAAACTGAGGCTCAGAGATGCCATATAAATTGCCCAGGATTGCACAGCAAGTAAATGGCAGAGGAAGGACTCAAACCTGGGGGGGTGGAATGGCATAGCCCTTCCCCTTAACCAAACACTAGATAAATGCAGAATTAACAAACGAGTAAACCTCATGCACAGATGGGGAAACTGAGGTCTAGATAGGTAGAAGCTGAGGTGTGGGCGAGGATAAAAATCCAGCCTCTGTCTTGCTGGGCCAGGCCCCCACCCAGCTACCAGCACTGCGAGGGCTGCAGGGACCTATTCTGGCTCCTGCCAGGTTCCCACACAGCTGGGCAAGTCTAGTGGGTGGGACTGGGCAGGCTCTTCTCCTTACCAGTCTGGGATCAACTGGGCTCTGGCTGAGCTCCCTGCCCCCTGCCCTGTACCCCCAGTCGGAACCAAGTTAGTCCTAGCTCTTTCTGCCCTGCACCCCCAGTGATGCGCCTGATGGGTTTAGCAAGGAAGTGCCTTCTCCCCAAGCTACTGCCCCCCATAACACCTCACCCAGAGAGGGGCTCCTGGCCCCCACTCTGAGGAAGGGATGGAACTCCTTGGTGCTTGTCCCATAACTGTGCCTGTACTGAGTCCTGTGCAGAGCCCAGGGTTGCCGCAGAAATGAACGGGAGCACGTACCTGCCTCACACAAGCTGCGCCACTGCGTGGCCAGTGCCCCCAGGGCAACTCCCTTCTCTGCAAGTCCTCAGCTTCCCTGGGAAGCCAACACCACGGTCTTCTATGACAAGATGGAGATTAGAAGGGATGAATGAATGATGAGAGGGACTCCAGAAAGCCCCCAGTCCCAACATCCCCCACCTGCTCTCCACAGTGCCTGAAGTTCCCTGTCTTAATGCTCCCACCTTGGGTCATCACTGCCCTCAGGAGGGGTCTCCTCTGTTCCTGGGCACTAGACCTCTTCCTCCCAGGCCACACTCTCAGGTTTTCCCTGCCCAGAGGAGGGGGGACACATCACAAACCTGCTTAAATGCCAAGCAGGACGGATTCCTAGACACTCTACAAACCTTTTTCCAGTGGCAGGACCCACAGTTCAAAGAAAATCTCACCGCCTTACTTGCAACCGCCCCCCCAGAAAAGTCAGGCTTGTGATCTACCCCTCCTGTCCTGCCCCAACAGCCCAGTTCTGCCTCCCTCCCAGCCCCAGCCCTGCTTCTTCACCCAGGATCTGCTCCCGGCTCTCCTAGCCAGAAGCTGAAGCATCTAGAATGCAGTCTGGACTGCCCCCTTGTGGCCAGTTAGAGAAGCACACGCTTCCCTCTGCCTCCGACCTCCCGCAGCACTGGGGACCAAACCCCGTTACCATCCTGACTCAAGATCACCCCATGTGTTACAGAGTAGAACTTCCCATAGGTTTTCCGGGTTGTAGTCTTTACGGAAGCAGATCTCCAGGCCTGTCTTCTATGGCGCTGCTACGTGGGATCAAACTGCCAACCTTTAGGTTAGTAGTTGAGAACAAACCGTTTCCCGTCACCCAAGGACCCACTCTGGGGACAACCCCCTCCTCCAAAAAAAATAATCTAGAGAAAAGTACATTTGTTTTGCAAACGGAGCTTCGAGACACAAGTCTCAAGTCCTTCTTATATAAAAATTCTGGAGAAGTCATTAAGAGTGTCCAGAGAACACCCCACTGATCACCCTCAGCCCCCACTACCTTCTGCCTTGGTCTTCATAGACTCACCTGAAGTAGAACTCCCTGCCAGTAATTCAACTTCTGTTCTCAAACTTCCAGGGATGGGGACTCCCTACCCCCAAGGCTGACCCATCATCTTTTCTGTGCTGGGGCACCAGCACACTGATGGGGCAGCCTGTTCCTGACCTTCTGGGACTGCTTTCCTAGAGTGACAGGTGGACAAGCAAGGGTTACAGATGCACTGACAGGCACAGAGGTGGAAATGGCCAGTTCTACAAGGATCTACACCCCCACCTACCTCTTCTCAGGGAATTTGGATTCAAAAGAATTAATTTCCAGCTTCTCAAATATGTCTGGAGTCCAACTGCCCCCTTGAGTCTGCCTGAGAATCAACCAAAGTTTTCTGAGCACTTGCTCTATGCCAGGTCCCTCCTGGTGCTTTTCCTTCACTTAGCCATCACAGCACCCTGTGAGGGAAGTGAGCTCGCCCCTACTGGGCAGATGAGGACTCCAAGGTGCAGAGGTGAGGTCACCTGCCCAGGATGACACAGATAGCCATTTGCCAAGTTGGGGTTTGACCTCAGCCTTACTGGTGGCTCTTGCAGTTCATGCAGAATTCCCTTCATCAATGCATGACGCCCAGCCTGGAACCAATGCCCCTATCCCACCCCTCAAAGAGCCCGGCCCAAGCCAGGACCTGCTGAGAAGTCTTGAGGCACACTGTGAAGCCACAAGTTTGATCCCAGCCTGCCCCCTGATATGTCTCCTTCCTAGCCCAGGGCCCCACCCTCTGCCTCCACCTCAGGGGCCAGGGTCATTGCACCCAGACCCTCCTGCTCTTACTGCTTCCAACAGGAGAGTGTCCTGCACCAAGGGTACCTGCATGCCTGGGTAAAGGACTGGCAGGCTGGGTATAAACATCTCCCTGCACTGGCAGCCCCTTCACTGCCAGTCAAACCTAGTACCCGGGATCTGGTGCCTGGTGCCTCTGCAGCTGTGATGTGGGGTCCTCTCACAGGGCAGGAAAAAAAGCCCGGGCTTTGGGGGTGGTTCTGCTAGAGACTTGGGGCAAATCACCTTCTGTGGGCCTCCCTTGCCATAGAGATAAGATCTAAACTCTACTGTTTTCTTTGAAGGATAAGGGTCAAATGTGATCAAATGTACAAACACCCAGCACACAGAAGGTGTTCAACGAAGTGTGCTTCCTTCCAGTCCTCACCTTGCCTTTCTTATCCAGAAAACTCCTCTGGGTACCAGCAATGCTGGGGCCAGTGTGGTAGAGGCCTTGGAATCAGGGAGCAGCTGCCATGGAAGAAGGCAGTCCTGGCAGCCAGGTGCTGATCCGGCTGCCTGCTCCCACACACCCACACCACATCTGGAAAAGTCTTTCCAGAACCAGATGGGGGCCGTGAAAGGATGACCAACCCGTCCACGCTTTCCGGAAGTGGCCCTATCTTCTCCCCTTCCAGCTGCCTTGGACCCCAGAGCTGGCAGAGCCCTTCCCACCCCTGTCCTGCACTAGCCCTGCACAGCTCCCAGTCGGGGAGGGTCAGCTCTGGCTGAGTCCAGGACAGGGTTCTCTCCGGGTTCCAGCCAGCCAACCTTTGTCAGAGAAGACAAGCGCCTGTTCTCGGGGCGTGGCATGGGCTGCCTGCCAGCGCCCTGTGACTGCCCTGCCGCCAAATCCACGGCTTCCCCTTCCCCTTGGAGTCTGAGTTCTGGGCGCCAGGAGGCGCTGTTGCCCCTTCAAAACCAAAACGAAACCCTTTGCAGCTGATTCCGATTCATAGCGACCCTGTAAGACAGAGCGAAAGTGCATATAGTAGGGTGTCCAAGGCTGTATTTTTTTTATTCTTCCATGGAGCGGCTGGAGGGTTAGGTTAGCAGCCAAGTACTTTAACCTCCGCACCACCAGGGCTTCTAACCAACAGACCAGCGCCACTCAATTCTAAAAGAGGGCAGACGGCAAGTAATCAAGGGGAGTTCGAGGGGAAAACAATAGCTTTTGTTTAATAGCTGCTACAATCTGGCACTTTCCACGCAGGACCTTACCTCACGCTCCCACCCCCATGGGTGGGGCCAAGGGGCACCAGTCAGGGTTTAAGTCAGAAACAAAAGAAAGCCACCTCTGGCTAACTTCAGCAAAAATAGATTTACTGTTCACAAATCGACAGAAAACGGAGAGCCAAGCTGAGAAAAGGGCAGGCGCCCAAGGAAGACAGGCACAAGAGGACAGCTAAAATCAGACCCCTAGTGCCTTTGAACCACGCCTTCGAACCAGTTCACTCCAGCTGGAACCTGGGCTGAGAATTTGCCTTTCCACCCCAGATATACTGAATCACAATCTATGTTTTAACAAGGTCCCCAGATGATTCTTATGTACAATGAATTTTGAGACACACTACCAGTGGTCCCTAGCCAGCAGTATTAGCATCACCTGGGAATTTGTTAGAAATGCAAATTCTCAGCGGGGGTTCAAACCGGAACAAACCTGTTTGAAGCCCTGGTTTGAACAGGATGCTGCCTTGGCCCCTCAGTCGGTCGGTCTTCCTCTGTGTTTGCGGCACTGCTCCTCTACATCACACAGCCTTGCCCTCCCGGACTTGAAGCCTCATTTCCCTCTGCACCACATGCTCAAGGAAGCAACTGGCTCCTCCTGAGTACAGGCTTGTGATCCTGTTACCCCAAGATCACTCTTTTAGTCACTCAGCAAACACTGGGTCTCTGTCGGCATCAAGCACCTAGGACTCAGGCAGGAAGGCAGTTCCTAGCTCCCAGACTCCAGCAGGCCTGGGTTCCATCTGAGGCTGCCCAGGTCACTTCTGAATGGCCACAGGGTAGGCAGCAGCTGGGGGATGAAGGAGCTGAAGACCACAAGCTGCAGAAACCAAAGCAGGTCCCCAGGGGTGGGGTGGAAAGTCTTTAGGGGTCAAAAGTTCCAGCTGTCCAGCCAGAACTGGCCCTGGCTTGGAGTAGAGGTGACCTGGACCTCCAGGGGGCTACCTCTATGTCTGGAGGGCGCTTCTCGGGACCTGGAGGCTAAGCCTGGAGGTCTGAGGAGATGGGTGAGGAGAAAGGACAATAGAGATACAGGCAAGAACCTTCTTGGAATGGGAGGCCTGAGACCTGTGGGATGACAGTGACAAAACTGGCTGGAAACCCCAAGGAGAATTCAGTCACTCACTTATTCATTCAACAAATGTTTACTGCTACAGGTTCTGTGCTGCACCCGAGGAAACAGGAAAATGAGCTAGTATGGGTCCTCAGAGAGCTCACCCCACCCAGCCACCCACTCTCCAGAACTAAATGCTGAGGGGCTTAACAGCCAAAGAGAAGGAGCGTTTCCCTCCAGTCGCCTGGAGCCACTGAAGGAGAGCCTTCCAGGCCTCATCCCTGACTCAGGGGTGGCTTCCAGAACCTCCTTCAGCTCAGGAAGGATTCTCCTCCCTAGTCAACTCCACCTCACTCACAACCAGACACGGGGATCTTTTGAAGGCTCATGTGATCTCTGCAGGGACAGGTGTTGACACACAGGTTAGTCACAGGTACAACACCTGGGCGGGAAGATTTGCATGTGATTTGCTTGGTATGAAGATCCTCAGCTCCCAGTTACTCTCCTTCCACAGCCCGAACGGGGAAACCTTCCAGCTCCTTCTTCTCACTCGCCTTCAACCCCTGAGTCAGGCTTCCAGCCTGTGCACCACAGAGAACCCTGCAGTCCTTTTTTGGTTTTGTTTTGTTTTGTTTTTTGAAACGTAGTGTTTATTCTAGTCTGCCATGTGCCCACCTAAAAACTGTGGGTTTTGATTGTGAAGAAGAGAATGCATATTTGGGGAAAATTAGGAGGTTCTGACGTAAAATATCATGCTTCTCTGGCTTTGCTTAATCTGGTCCCTTAGTGTATAATACTTATCTCCCTTCCCTGCCTGAGAAAATGTAATCAACTCAAATGTCACTTCCTGACCCCTACCAGTTGCCATTGAGTCAACTCTGACTCATGGAGACCCCATGTGCATCAGCATAGAACAGTGCTCCATAGGGTTTTCAATGGCTGATTTTCAGAAGTAGATCCCCAGGCCTTTCTTCCCCCAAATCCCCTTTTATTGCTTTTCCCCAAAAGACCCCATGAAGAAGCCAGAATAGCAAGGACTGGGGCTTCAACTCAGCAAGGCAGAGCCTGGGGCGGGGGAGGGGAGGAGAAGCTGAGGGGTTAAAGCCTGGAAGGACAAGATTGGTCCAACTCAATGATGACATCTGGAAGATGAAGGTCCCTGGGCAGTGTTGAGGGAGAAGTGTCAATCTATAAGGTGCTTTGTGACCCCAGGACCCCAGGTGAGAGCCAGGGTAGCTTCGTTGTTGTTGGATACTGTCAAGTCAGCTCCCACTCATGGTGATCCCATGTAAAACAGAACAAAACATTGCCCAGTCCTGCGCCATCTTCACCATCATTCCCACGCTCGAGTCCATTGTTGTGGCCACTGTGTATCTTGAGTGCCTTCCAACCTAGGGGGCTCATCTTCCAGCACTATGTTGGACAGTATTCTGTTGTGATCCATGGGGTCTTGACCGGCTAATTTTCAGAAGTAGATTGCTAGGCCTTTCTTTCTAGTCTGTCTCCATCTGGAAGCTCCACCAAAACCTGCCCACCACGGCTGACCCTGCTAGTATCTGGAATCCCAGTGGCATAGCTTTCGGCATCACAGCAACACGAAAGCTACTACAGAATGACAAACTGACAGAGAGGTGGTGGTAGCTCTGGCCCTGCCCAACCCCAGCGGCTCCAGTTGCAATCCGAGTCTGTGAAGCCAAGAGCTGTGTAGTAAACACCTCTATATTTGGTGAACAGATGAATGAGAGTTTTCAATTCCTTAGTCATTGTTAAACTGTAAGCTCAGAATCAGACAAAAGCCCTGACCCTACCCTGGGGGAGCTCGCTGAACGCTTAGAGGACGGCAGGGGAGTGTGTGAACTGGAACTGCAAAGCCTGTCTCAGGTGTTGGAGAAAAAATACTGCTCTAACTGCCAGTAAGTGAAAAGTTTGCCTTGTGCCAAAGCACCGCGCTGAGCCGCTGACTTGACCTCACCTCTGTCGAGCATCGCAAGAACCCTTTGAAGTAGGTCCTCTCATTCCCGTTTTAAAGATGAGGAAATTGAGGCTCAAAAACATTGAGGGACTTCTGCCTAAGGGCGTGCAGCTGGGCAGGGTAAGGCCAGGACTCCAACTCCAAAGCTGTTAAAACAATTTGGGTGAGAATGAGGCTGGTGGCATCCTCATCCTTCCCCCCTTGCCCTGGACCTGGTGACACAGGCCAGTTTCCTTACTGGTGAAATGGAGATCCTGATAATACTATCTCCCTCATGAATATATTGTGAGGACTAAGTGACACTTAAGACATAAAAAGTGCTTAGAACAGTGTCTGGCATATTGTAAGCCCTATATTAACCCATTGCCATCGAGTCAATTTCGACTCACGGCGACCCCACTTGTTACAGAGTAGAACTGCTCCATAGGGATTTCTTGGCGGTAATCTTTAAGGAAACGGATTGCCAGGCCTTTCTTTCACGGCACACTGGGTGGGTTCAAACCGCCAACCTTTCGGTTAGTAGTCCAACATAAACCGTTTGTGCCACCTGGGGACCTAAGCCCAGTGTTGCCTTCTTTTTTTTAATTGTTGTAAAAAATATAGATAACACATTTGCCAATTTAACATTTGTCACGTGAACAGTTTGTAACATCAGTCACATTAGTCACGTTGTACAACCATCGCCAATACCCGCCACCAAATTTTCATCACCATAAATAGAAACTCAGCGCTCCCTGTACAGTGACTCCCCCTTCGCATCCCTCCCACTCCTAGAAACAACTCATCAACTTTGTTCTCTATACATTTGCCTATTCTGGCTATTTCATATGAGTGAGCTCATATACTATTTGTCCTTTTGTGATCAACTTACTTCCCTCAGCATAGTGTTTTCAGGGCTCCTCCATGTTGTAGCATGCATCAGGGCTTCATTTCTCTTTATGGCTGAGTGATATTCCATTGCGTGTATATGTCGCATATTTTTATCCATGCATCCGTTGATGGGCATTTAGGTTGTTTCTACCTTTGGGCAATTCGAATAGAAGTGTTGCCTATTTTTTATTGATATTCATGTCACTCATTCATTCAACCCACATTGGAACACCAGGCTTCAGCCTCCAGCAGCGGGAGAGGAAAAGTCGCAGTGTGTGGGGGTGTGGGCATCGAGGGAGCGTGGCAGAGGGAGGCACTCCAGCCTCTGGGTAAGAGAGGGAGGCCACCGCAACCTTCCTGGAGGACAAAAAGCCAGTCAATTCTCCACCCAGAAGCAGGATCGTCGATAGTTTTAAAATGCAAATCTGAGCAGCCAAGACTGGTAAAATCCTTCACTCTTGGGGTTCCTTGGCCCTGAAGATGGACTCCAAAGACTCCCAAGGGCCCCAGGAGGCCCTACAAGCTCTAGCCTCTTTTTGCTCACAGGGCTCTGCTCCCCATGGCCTGCTTCATCCTGGCCTGCTTCCCCTTCTCCCTGGGCTCAACCCCTGCTGTCCGCAGGGCCCCTGCTCCTGCTGTGGCTTCTGTCTGCCTCCCGCAGGGTCTGACTGCTTACACTTAGGAGGAGGGCTGCTCTGCTCCTCATTCACATTGCATCTGCTCCTCCCTCCTGGTAACTCTTACCATCTTGTTTAACATCCAGAATCTTCCAGGAAGACAGGGACCCCGAGGAGAGAAATATGTGCATGGGGGAAGCACTGAGAGAGTTTGCAGGGATGCCTGGCACCCCAAACAATTTGTGTCATGGGCGTGGCTCTGGATCTGCCCATTTGAGGAAGATACCAAATCAGGGAGCCCAGGCCCATGACCTTTGAGGTCAGGGGATCAGCCAGTTAACCACCAGTGCTGGGTAGGGGAGGCCCCAGGTGCAAGCTGCCTCAGGCCGCAGGGGTGAGGTCCTCCAGTCTCAATGGCTTCTCTATTGGGTCACCGCCACCGCTAACACTGCTAAAGCCACAAGGCCACCAAACCACCAACTACTAGGATTTCTACCACCATCGTAACAAAGACAAAGACTAATTTTCTAGGAAATTCCCTTGGAGCAAAATGGTGCAGTGGAGAGAACTGACCCTAATCTGACAAGAAAAGTGCACAAGCATAGTAAATGGTCAAAAATATTAGCTATTATCATTAGAAGGAGTCCCTGCTGGCACAGTTAAGCACTCAGCTACTAGGTTGGTGGTTTGAACCCACCCAGAGGTGCCTCACAAGAAAGGCCTGGTGATCTGTTTCTGGAAAATCACCCATTGAAAACTCTGTGGAGCACAGTTCTACTCTGACACACGTGGGGTCACCATGAATCAGAATGGAATAGAAGGCAACTGGAAATATCATTAGTAATAATAATAAAGTACCTGGCACATAGTAGGTACTTAGTAAATGGTAGCTCCCTGGTCCCAACTGAGCTAGATCAAGGGCTGCCTGTCTATAGCAGGGGCTCAGAATAGTGAGGATATGAAGGGGACAGAAGCTGGAGGCAGTTGGCAGCCTCCCACCCCCATGCAGCTGCCCAGGGCCCTCCACTCGTGTACAAAGGACTCAGAGCTGCAAATCATGAAATGCAACCCTCTGTTCACAGGGGAGGAAATAGAGGCCAGAGCTGGAGCACTTGCCCAAAGTCAGAAGCAAGCCCTAGGCCTGGCTCTCCCAGGCCAACGCCTCATCCTCACGATAAATCAATCTGGCTCGAGGGGACAGGGTGTGGGTTTCCATATGTGATGCCCCCCTGGATTCAGGAGGGCAATGCTTTCTCCCAAGGACAGCTTTCTACGGGTAGGGGTTCAGGCTCCTTAAGCAGAGGAAGAGGTGTTATCTGGGAGGAGAGGTTTGCCTCTGCATGAGGCTGATTCAGCTTCCAGACTTGATGGGGTCCTGGGGGCCTGCTGTCCTGTGGGTCAGGAAGGGGAAGAGGTCCTAGCCCCTAGTTCCCCTGGGCTTTCAACAGCTGCGGTGTCAGCTCAGCCATCCAGCCAGCAGCCGACACCTGGCATTAAGACAGCAGGGGCCACTGTGGGCATTCGATTTCCCCTGCCTCCTGCCCTTCTCCAGGGATCCTCAGCTTCCAGCACTGGTCTAGTCCCCCTGGCCACCCTTCCCTTAAGCCACACTTTTCACCACTTTCACCTCTCCACCCACCCTCACAGGTCAGTGAGACTCCACGGCAGGGAAGTAAGAGTCACACCAGGCCTGGCTGACCCCACTTGGTCCCCATCCGCTTGTCCTGCTCCCTCCAGGCTGCCCCCAGGGTTCCTGTCTGTGCCCCCACTGGGCCTCTTTCCCAGTGGCCTCTTCTTCCACCTTCCACTGCCTCTTTTTGGAAGAGACTCATTTCCCAGGGGCCTGGGCAGAAGCTCCCTGGTGGGAGTGGTGATGACAGGGCCAAAGAACAGCTCCCAGAGCTGAGGGCCACTGCTGCCTGCTGCGGGTGCCACTTCTGTGTCCCACTCAGACAGATGTGCTGACAGAGCAGAGCTGGCCCACCCCTCTGCTTGCAGCGAGCTCTGAGCTCAGAGCTCCCGAGCTCAGCCCCAGCACCTGCTCTACAGGAAGTGGAAGGGGGCTTTGCTGAAAATCTGCCTTTAATCTTGGCTTCCTGTTTTCTGCCCTGAGGGACGGCCCAACCGGCCTGAGTTTCAAGCTATTTCACACCAGCTTCTCTAAACTGTCATCTCAGAGCAGAGAGGTTGGGGGGAGGGGAGGAAGCTGGGAAGGGAGAGCAGGCCCTCCGTTTCCCCAGGGACTGGGGAACCCAGTCCAGCCATAGAAGTGCTTAAGCTCTGAACTGCCCCCCCACCTCCCCCGGCAACCAACCCAACTTTGCATAGAGCTAGCCCAGCTGGCCTGTGTGGTCAAAATGCTCCATTGCCCACACCCAGCAAGTCTCAGCCTCTCCTCACTCTTATGCCCCCAGCCCCCAACAGGCCAGGGGCGAGCATCCCAGCCTGGGGAAGCTAGTGCTGAGCTTCCCTGGCTCCAAGAGGGCTCCTCTTAAAAAAAACCTCCTCCAAAATCCTAAGACCCATAAGACCCTCTTCTGATGATTTCTTTTCCTAAAGTGGGGTAGGGAGGCTACTCAGTACTTCATGCTTTGGAGGTCCTCAGACCGGGACCCAAGTCCTGGTGGTGGGACTAGAGGAAAATTCTTCTTGTGTTCTGAGCCTTGAATACTTAGTGGGTGTCTATAAAACGAGGTTCCAAATGCTGACTTCACCTTTCCACATCTAATAGGTATCTCATACGCAGTTGGTCCAAAATCAAGCTCTTGGATGCCACCCCAAGTCTGCCTCTGTACAGAGGTCCTCCCTATCTCAGTGAAGGGCACCACCCTTGTCCAGGTAAGGGGGCAGCCTGATTTCTCCTGTGGCCTCACTCCCCACACACCGCCCATCACCAAGAGCTGTCACTTGACTCTCCAACATCCATCCACTTTCCTCTGTCTGCACCGCTTCCACCAGAGCACACACCCATCATCATTGGCCTGGACAATGGCACCAGCTTCCTCACTGCTCTCTTGGTGTCACTCTCGCCCCATCTGCCCCCAACAACAACCAGAGAGACCTTTGACAAACATGATTCAGTGTTTTGATCAAAGATTCTATAGAAGAATCCTGATCCAAAGGGGAGAAAATGCAGAACGGAATTTCAAATTTTCACGGAATCCTGACTTTCTGGAGCCGCTGAAGCTGGATGAACCCCCGTCTTAGTTATCTAGTGCTCCTGTAACAGAAATATCACAAGTGGATGGCTTTAACAAACAGAAGTTTATTCTCTCATAGTTTAGGAGGCTAGAAGTCTGCATTTGGGATGCCAGACCCAGGGAAAGGACTTCTCTCTCTGTTGGCTCTGGGGGAAGGTCCTTGTCATCAATCTTCCCCTGGTCTAGGATCTTCTCAGCACAGGGACCCCAGGTCCAAAGGACACGTTCTACTCCTGTCTTTTCTTTCTTGGTGTTATGAGGTTCCTCTCCTCTCTGTTCCCTTTTTTATATCTCAAAAGAGTTTGACTCAAAATACAACCTAATCCTGTAGATTGTGTCCTGCCTCATTAACATAACTGCCTCTAATCCTGCCTCATTAACATCCTTGAGGTTAACATCACAGAATTTACAACACATAGGGTAATTACATCAGATTACAAAATGGAGGATAACCACACAATACGGGGAATCACGGCCTAGTCGGCACACATTTTGGGGGGACACAATTCAATCCATAATACCCCCAAAACTATTGGCCTGAGATAATTTTTAAACCTTAAACCAAAAATATCCCCCGAAGTCTTCTTTAAACCAAACAATAATCAAAAAGACCCAAACCCACTGCTGTAAGCAGACTACCACATCTTTCTCCCACAAAGCAGCTAGGGGTTCAAAGCACCAACCTTTTGGTTAGCAGCCAGGCACTTAACCACTGCACACTGCTCTTTCGAAGAACTATCTGCATGGGATCAACTGTCTCTTGAGAGGTTAGATAGGAAGCTTAGGGGGCAGTGAGTTTCTTTTAACAGAGGAGGAATAATTCAGAAAAGGAGGGCAAGAATGGTTTCACAACTTGAAGAATTAAATCAATGTCACTGAACTGCACATATAGAAATTGTTAAATTGGTGTATTTTTTTAAATTTTACTTATTTTGTTATTGTTGAGAATATACACAGCAAAACACACACCAAGTCAAAAGTTTCCACATGTACCATTTAATGACATCGATTATATTCTTCGAGTTGTGCTACCATTTTCACCCTCTTTTTTCTGAGTCCCTCCTCCCCCATTAACATAAGCTCACTGGCCCCTAAGGTTCCTACCTAATCTCTCGAGTTGCTGTTATCAATTCGATTCCATATAGGATAGCTCTTTTTTTTTTTTTTTTAATTCTCATGAATATTACTATAAAAGAGGTGCTACAATTATTCTCACTTTAGAGATGTGGGTAATTTAGGGTCAGAAAACTGGATTACACTCCAGAAGTCCTTTGTGATTATTTTTTATAACATTAGCAAGCTTTCATCAGGAACAGTAACGGGAGTAGGGGATATTTAGGAATTTTTATGGCTGCTGTTGTTGTGGACAATATACACAGCAAACCATACACCAAGTCAACAGTTTCTACATATACAATTCAGTGACATCGATTACGTTCTCCGAGTTGTACAACCATTCTCTCACTCCTTTTCTTAGTTGTTCCTCCCTCATTAACATAAACTCACTGCCCCTAAGGTTCCTATCTGATCTTTTA
Organism: Loxodonta africana; assembly: GCF_030014295.1. NCBI lineage: Eukaryota > Metazoa > Chordata > Mammalia > Proboscidea > Elephantidae > Loxodonta > Loxodonta africana. Next base: position 41,191,091 of record NC_087354.1, on the reverse strand, counting down.
GTTACTCTTGTCAGTTTGATCCCATACAGATAGTTCTTAAAAGAGCATAATGCCAAGGCAGACATTCTTTACTAGTTAAGGTAAACTACTGTTTTTAGGAGCCCTGGAGGCATAGTGGTTAAAGCGCTCACCTGCTAAACGAAAGGTCAGCAGTTCAAACTCACCAGCTACTCTATAGGAGAAATTCGTAAAGATTTCAGCCTTGGGTACTCTATGGGGCAGTTCTATTCTGTCCTATAGGGTCGTTATGAGTCGGAATCGACTTGACAACAGCAGGTTTGGTTTGGGTTATTGTTTGGCTTTAAGAAGACTTCAGGGAATATTTTCGGTTTAAAGTTTGAAGATTATCTCAGGGCAGTAGTTTCAGGGGTTCATCCAACCTTCATGGCTCCAGGAAGTCTGGAGTCCATGAGACTTTGAAATTCTGTTCTATATTTTCCCCCTTTTGATCAGGATTCTTCTGTGGAATCTTTGATCAAAATGTGCACTAATGGTAGCTGGGCACCATCTAGTTCTTCTGGTCTCATGGCAAAGAAGGCAGTTGTTCATGGAGGCAAATAGCCACACATTCCATATCCTCCTTCTATTCCTGACTCCCTTTTTCCTCTGCTGTTCCAGGTGAATAGAAACCAATTGTTGTGCCTTGGATGGCCATCTGCAAGCTTTTAAGACCCTATGGCACCATGCAACAAACTAGGAGGTAGAACAGAAGCACTAAACACATTAGGCCAATTAACTGGGATATCCCATGAAACCGTGACACTAAACCTTCAAACCAAGGAAGCAAATCCCATGAGGTTTTTGGTTGTACTTAAGCAGCCTCAGCAGCTACTCTTATTTATGTATTTATTTATTTATTTTTGGGTCATCGTTGTAAATAAATCTATCACACAAATTTTGCCAATTCAGCTTTTTATAGGTGTACAACTTAATGACAACAATTATAATAGTCAGCTCTGCACCCCTACCCTTAATCAACGTGATTTTTTCATCACTATTGACCCCCATTTCACCTCCCTTCTGCCCATGGTAACCACTAATAAACTTTGTTCTCTATACATTTGCGTTTTCTTGTCTTTTTGTGTAAGTGAGGCCATAGAATATTTGTCATTTGTGATTGACTTATTTCACTCAGCATAATGTCTTCCAGCTCCATCCATATTGCAGCATATATCAAGACTTCATTTTTCTTCCTGGTAAGTAGAATTGGTATATTTTTACCGTGTGTATTTTCAAAAAAAAAAAAAAAATTTATTTTCAACAAGAAAAATAATAAAATAATTTTGTTTTAATTTGATCTAATCTCTAAGAAATAATGCAAATTAAAAAAAAAAATGCTTCAGATTATGTCACCCCCCTGCTTAAAGTCCTTCAACAGCTTCTTGCACTGCTCACGTAATCAAACCCAAACTCACCTAAAAAAATCTCTGGAGTGCAGGCTCTGGATCTGGCCCCTGTCGGCTTCCTTACTTCCTCTCTTCCATCCTCCCCTGCTATCTGAGGCCACCCTCTGGCTGTCCTTCAAGCCCCAGGGCCCTTTCCTAGCTCAGGTCTTTAACCTTTGCCAGGAGCCCCGGTGGCACAGTGGTTAAGTGTCTGCTCAGCTGCCAACCGAAAGGTCAGCAGATCTAACCCACTAGCCACTCCAAGGGAGAAAGATGTGTCAGTTTGCTTCCATAAGGATCACAGCCTAGGAAACCTTATGGGACAGTTCTACTCTACCCCATAGGGTCACTATGAGTTGGAATCAACTCGATGACAATGGGTTTGGGTTGCCTATGCCTGAAGCGCCCTCCTTCACTCACCCCCCCAAAAAAAGGCTGGCTCAATCCTTTCCTGGTCTGAAAGCAGAGCTCAAAGCCTCACCTCTCCATAGTCCCTCACATGCTCACTTCCTTCATACTACAGGGCCAAATGACCCTGTTTATTTATTCCCTAGGGTAGGAACCATGGTAGTCTTGTTCACTCCATCTCCAGCATCTGGGACAGTGCCTAGCACTTGGTAAACCTGTTGTTCCAGAGTTGAATCTGACTCAGAGTGACCCTATAGGACACAGGAGAACTGCCCAATACGGTTTCTAAGGAGCAGTTGGTGGATTCGAACTGCCGACCTTTTGATTAGCAGCTGAGCTCTTAACCACTGTACCACCAGGGTTCCAGCACTTAGTAGGTGCTCAATAAATTTTTGTTGAATGAATAAATGATGAGAAACGAGGTTGGAGGCTAATTGTCTGAGTCTCCCACTAAAAGAAAGGGAGCTCTGCGGGACGAGGCCATGACTGATTTGCTCCTGGTTTTATCCCCATGCCTGGAGTTCAGAGAGGTTAAAATTTTTAGTTCACACTGCTGTGGAGAGTTGGAGCCAGGATTCAAATGCAGGTCTATTTGACTCCAAAGTCCACACTCTTGGCCACAGCACATGCAAGGAAAAGAGTCAAGTGTGTTTGGGGCCAGGGGATGGAGATGGGTGAGTGACAAAGCCCGTGTGGAACAGGGCATTTTCCACAAATCCCAACAGTCCTTTCTTTCCCATCCTGGTAGCTAAACCAGAGGAGGGGAAGGAGATCTCAATTCTCCCTTCTAGAAACTTTTGCAGAGCCGCAGAAGAGCTTTCCTGTCCATGGCTGAGAGAAACTCCACCCACCCCAACCAGCCCCCCATTGTCATTCCGTCTAGACCTCAACCTCAAAGGAAAGAAAGGGAAACCAACCTGCTAAGCTCTCTCTCCACCCTCCCATCCCCAGGCCTTTATCTTGCTGAATCTGCACCATCTCTCCAAAGAGAGGTATGTGAGAGAGGTACACTTTAAGCCTGGTCTGACAGAAGAGGAAACCGAGCTCAGAGACCTTAGGTAACTAGTCCAAGGTCACACAGCTAGTAGGTGGCTGAGCCAAGATTTAATCCTGAGATTTGAACCCAAAACTCATACTTTTTTCCATTACACCACAACTATGCCAGACTAACTGGATGTATCCTCAAAGCACAAAGGTGTTTCTACTGCTTTCCTCCCCACAGAGGCGGCCCGTTGCTGAGATGCTGGCCCCAGGATGCAGTGGGTCAGAGGGGACAACCCGTAGTGTATCTGAGGGGCACACACCGTTCCTACTCCAGGCATTCAAGACTCTTCGCAATCTGCAGATACTGTTCTCCCCATTTCTCTGTCCCAAAGGACCTTTTACTGTCCCTCACACTCCCTCTGCCCCTTCATACTTATTTCAGATTCCAAGAATTTGCCAGCAAGCTTCACCGCTTCCCCCTACTCCCAGGAATGCCCCCTCTTCTCTGCCAACCCAAGCCTGACCCTTTCTTTATGGCCCAGTCCCTAGGGGTGCCCTGACTCCTCCTACCTACACTAGCATCTCTGGTGTCCCCATCGCTGCGCCTCCCCTCCTCCCACCTCTCACCCCAGCACAAGCTGTCTGGTCTGTGGCTCTGAGCAGATCACCTGCCTGCTTCTCATTAACAGTGATATATAATAACAGCCAACACTTAACTGAAGGCTCACCATGTTCCAGCAACTGCACACTAAGCACTTGAAACGCATTAACTCATTTCCTCCCCCAGAAAGCCCTAAGAAGTTGCTGCTATTATTTTCCCCATTTGATGAAACGGGGAAACTGAAATCACAGAGACTTTAAGCAGCTTGCCTAAGGTCACACAGCTACTAACAACTTCCTCATTGCTCCAGGCTGAAAATAAAGTCTCAGAAAGTCCCACAAGACTCTCTGTAATCTCTCTTGCCCCTGCTGCCCCAAGACCTAGTCTCCCACTACCGCCTTTAACCCACACTGCAAGCTGCAGCCATACGGAGCTATTTATATTTCCCAGAAGCCACCACTCTCCCACCTCTCCCTGCCTTTGTCCACACCGTTCTCTCTGCCTGGCGTCCTAGGCTCAGTGAAGTCCCCCATTAGCCCTCCCTTCTTGTCTGCTTCCTGTGGACCTTGTACATCACCTCCCCACTTGTATCAATTAGTTCTTTGCTATTGTCTTTTGGCCTGTCAGTCTCTCCATCCTTGACAGCAGTGAAGGGTCTTACTAGACCCCTGAAAATGGCCTGGCAGGTTGTTGGCGCCAGGAGGCGTTCGTGAACGTGTGAATGAATGCTTGCTGCTGCGAATGAGGCCCACTCTGCGCGGGCTGACTCCAGAAGGATCCAGGCCCAGCCTCCACCGCTTCTACGCTGGTGGAGCTAGGCCCGGAGAAGGCTCAGAACTTGTTCCAAGGCCGGGTGGTCGGCCCTCTGGGAGGGGCCTTTAGGCGCCTCCAACGCAGACAGGCAGGTGGGGGCAGGGCGTGGGCGCAGACACACCCCCCGTAGTGCCCCCGGCGCCCGATAGGGGGCGCCGCCTCGCCAGCCCACGCCCCGCCGCGCACCGGGCAGGCCCCCTCGCGCAGGCGCGCTGCCGCGGGCGGAGGATCCGGGCCGCGCTTCCTCTCGCCAGGCCTGCGAGCTTCCTCCCAGCGGAGCCCTGGGCGAGCCGAGCTTGGGCGCCGCCACCGAGACCGTCGCCGCCCTCCCGCTCCCGCCCCACCCCGCGCCCTGCCCTGGGGTCCTGCTGGGGTGGAGTCCGAGCGGGCCGATCTCCCGGCCGCGCCACCGTCGGGGCCGTCCCCTGGTCAGCCGTCCCTCCCGCCTAGCCAGCCTGTGGCCGCCGGAGGCTCCGGGGCGTGGAGCGCGCGCGGGCAGCCCCCGCGGCCCCCGATCGAGTGTCCGGGACGGCCCCCGGCAGCGGGCGCGACGTTCCAAAACCGAGCCGTGGCGGCGGCGTTCGGAAGCGGAACTCTGCTGGGGCCGCGCCGGCTACATTGTTTCCTCCCCCCGACTCCCTCCCGCCCCCCTTCCCCCGCCTTTCTTCCCTCTCCGCCCCGGGCCGCGCGGCCATCCCCCTGCCTCGGTGTGGCCGTCCCTCCTCCCCCTCTTTCCGCACCTATACTTCTTTGCACCGCACCCCCCGGGGGTCCCTGCGCCCCTTCCCTCCCCTCTGGCCGCATGGACCGTCCCGCAGGCCGCTGATGCCGCCCGCGGCGAGGTGGCTCGGACTTCAGTGCCCCGAGAGAGGTGAGTGCCCTGCAGCCCAGGAGAAGGCCAGCGTCTGTGTCCCCCAGAGGAAGGAGGAGGAGGGAGGTCGCACGTCCTGCTTCTCTTTACACCGCCGTCGTGACCACTCCCATCCCCCACTGCCTTACTCCCTCCTTCCCGAGTTCGAACTCTCCCGGGAGTCACTGTCAGAACCGGATTAGGAGGGGAATACTCGAAGGAGGCACTGCTCAGCAAGCCCCGCAGACTTGCCCCAGGGCACCCTGAGGTCCCCTTGTGTGAAGCTCAAGAGTGAGGGGTGGCTGGAGCCTGGAGGGAGAGGGCCGACGTGGTCCAGGGCCTGGAGAATGGGCTGCATTTCTGGAAGTGCCCCTTCCCTGCCCAGACCTCCCTGCAAGTGTCTTGGCCTGTCTGGGTCTGACCTTTCCCTCACTGAGGCCCTGCTAGCTCCCCTGAGCCCTGCCAGAGGCCCAGGTCCTGGGACTGAACCTGTTTCTCTCAGCCTCCCAGATGACTATGTCTAAGCCAAGGGACCTCTGACCCTTGGGTGGGGAAACTGGGCAGGCCTCACTCCTGGATGAAGGTGACACCATGCCCCTACCTCCTGACAGCCTGGTCAGCCCATTCTCTGCAGGGCCCAGGCCAGGTGTCAGGAAGGGGCGTGTCCAGCCACCAGATCTTTGGAGCTTAACTGGGGGTTCAGTTCCCCGCCCATTTTGTAGACCAGGGAACTGAGGCTCAAAGGGGGAGGTTGCTCCCCCAGGACTCTTGAAGAGTTAGGCCAGCTGTCGTCTCATCCGCTGTTCTGTGGAGCTGGGCTGCTGAGGTTGGAGGGGAGTCAGGCAGATGCCTTCACGCATCAGGGATGCAGGTCCCCACCCTGGCCCAGGAAGGACCATGTGGGGTGAGCATGTGCTCCCTGGCAGAGGCCCAAGAGAAGGGAGAGGGCTTCCGGCCCCAGTTCTGCCTGGGTCTGGGCTCAGGCACCATCAGCACTGCCCATGGGATTTCCCCTTGGTGTCTGAGGCTGGGTCCCACTGGTGGGATGCAGGGGATGCAAGTGGGCACCCGTGTGGCAAGGCGAGAATGCCTGGATTCTAGCCCCTAGCCCTGAACTGCAGCAGCCTGGTGGTTAGTCCAGACCCAGCTCTCCCTCTCCCCCTTCCTCCTCAGCCCAGCTGGCACAGGAGCTTGTTCAAGTTCAGAATATGAATGGGACCAGGATGGAGAATGTGGGAGCCCTGTGACCACTGGCAGTGCCCTACACCCTTGGCATGGGAGCATTGTCAGGGTAGGGACACCTGCAGGGTCTGTTCCAAGCTCCCCCCACACCCTGGGGGTTCCAGTGTCTGCCGTGGTATATCTGCAGCAGGCACAAGGCAGAGGCAACGAGAGTGAGGTTAGGAGTGTGGACTGATCCTCTTGCTCCGAGAGGGAGGTGGGGTGTCCCCTGGAAGATGCTGAGCTGTGTCTGGGCCTCCTTAGGACTGCTGACAGTTTTGTCCTACTCAAGACCCCTGCCCTTGGTTTAGAGTTTTTTCCTGTTGCCCTGATGTGCTCAGTAGAGAGGCCCCAGCTGTCCTGGGCCTGTGAGGCTCCGCTTACTCGACTTCCTTTATCCAGCCTGAGGGGCTGGGGCTGGGGCTGCATGTGGTTGGGCGCTTTTTTACCTACTCTGGGCTGTGAGGATGAGGCCCAGGGACCCAAGGCCTTTGTGGAAAGGAATCTAGCTTTAGGCTAGCATGTGTGCAGGGAAGTGTTTTTTCTAGGTGAACTTGGTGCCTTCTGCCCGCTCTGAAGTGGCTGCTGTTGTCTCTGCATTGGGTTGAGGACAAGAAAGATGTCCTCCAGCACCATTGCAAAGGGCACTGGGCCCAGAGAGGCTGAGCCACCACAGTGTCCCACAGCAAGTGTTGGGGAAGGGGCAGAGTTCTAGCTTTCTCCAAACTAGCTCCGGCAGGGGCTGAGGCCTGAGATCCCACAGTGACGTGGTTGCCCCAAAAGTCGCCAGGTGGCCTGACCTGTCAGCGTGTCCTGATTGGAAGGACGGCCTGGATCCAGTTCTGGGTTCCATCTTTTGAGGGATTTTGAAGGCTTGACACCCAGTTCCCGAAGAACAGAGTATTTGGCCTGGGAAAGAGGAGGTAGGGAGCGAGCACTGGTCATCTCCTTACTTGTCTGGGGGCTGTTCTGCGTCCCAGAGGCTGTCCCACTGCAGAAGAGGCAGGCGTCATTTGTCGAGGTCCAAAACACCAAGGCCAGAGCGGGAGGGCAGGCAGGTCCCAGGGAAGCAGGTTCACTACAAGAAAACTACTCATGGACTAATATCCTGAAGTGAGAAAGTGACAAAATAGCACTACAGAAAGTTTAGAAAACAAAAATCATTCCCTCTTTCTTCACCTGACGGGGTGACTGCTAGCATTTTGAAGTTTCCTGCCAGTCTCTTCCTGACTCTATTCCTTCCTCTGGTGTATGCCCTAACACCAGTTTTCATTTAATGCTGTTCCCATAGACACATTCTCATGTTGTTCCCCCGTCTGACTTTCCCTCTAAAAACCTACAGAATATTCCAGATAGTTCTGCCTCAGCAACTTCAGCCAAACCCTGTTGCTGAGCTTGTGTGTTGTTTCCATCTGTCGCTGTTGAGGTAGTTGTTACTGCAGGTCCCAAAAGCAGCCAGGGGTATTGGAGAGAGTGGGCAAGTAGACATGGTGTCCAGGCCCAGCATTCCATTTAGTCCAGGGAGGAGAGACCTTGGGCAAGTCACTGGCCTCTGAGCTGGAATTCTTTTATATGTATGAGGGATGGTGGTATTTGCTTCAGAGGGAGAGTGAGCTAATTAACCAGGTACTAGAAAGTGCCTGGCACAGCCCCTGGCCTCTAGTATCCCTTTGTAAGAATAAGCCCCAGGTGGCATCATTGAAGGAATGACCACCACAAACTATACATGCCACACAGGGTGGAGGTTGGCTGACCGCTCACACAGCAGGGCAGAGCTGTGGCCCTCTGAAACCCTCTGGCTCTGAGGTTCTAGGCTACTGTGGCCAGTGCCCTGCCGGGCCACCCTGCCTCTCCCTCCCCATCACAGTGTGATTGGCCGGCCCAGGACATGGGGCTGGTTAGTTTCTGGGGCCTGACCCCACCCTTCCCCCATCCGGTCTCACAGCTGAGTGGGCTAGGCCTCTTTTCCAAGAGCCCGCTGCCTCCTGCCTCCCAGCTTGGCTACTTCCTAGGCAACCCCAGTATTTCCCCCAGTGGACGTAGAACCCTACTTAACCCCCTGGTGAAACTGAAACCTAGGCTAGGAACCCAGGCATCCTGAGCCCCAATCCCAGGGCAGCCATGCCAGCTCTTACCTCCCTTTCCCAGTGGCCAGAGGAGGGAAGAAAGCTGGCGGATTCTAGAGCCTTCCAGTGGGGAGTTCAAGGGAACATAGAGGGTCTGCAGAGTCTGTGGGGACCTTTTGTTTGTTAGTATCCTCTTCAGCAAGTGTCCCCTAGGTCTAACCTGAGGCTGTACTGCTGTGACTCACCTTGCTTCTTCTTGCTCTGCCTTCTGTGGTGACCAGAGTAACTGGAAGGGGCCTCCTGGAGTTGCCCCATAGGCAGTGGGAGAAAATCATTTCTCAGCTTGGCACCCTCCTAGTGACCCAGGACTAACCTAGGCAGAGGGTCCTCCTCCCCGAGGGGCCCATTCACTGCAGAAGCCCCTCAGGCCAGTGACTGCAGACTTTTGGCTGTGGGGTGCTCCCTCCCTTCTGCTCTTGGGGCAGGGGAAGTGGGCATTACAGCTGCCCTCCTCTCTCACAGCTTGGGCTGGGATGAGGTCACAGGGTGGAGTCCTCCCTAAGATACTGGTCTGGCTGGGGTGAGCCCTTTGGGTGTTTCTCAGCCTCCCCCTCTTGGCTGGGGGACAGGATGGGTGGAGGAGCAGGCTGCCCCCATGCCAGGCAGGGAGCACTACCTCCCTTCTTCCTCTCCTCTGGGTCCCTTCATCTGAGAGCTGGAAATAGAATCCGCTAAGTAATGATTAAAGTCAAATTCAAACCTAAAAATAAAGAGCTGGTGAAGAAAGAGCTAGTATGCTCCCTGCATGGCTGAGGGGAGAAGCGAGCAGGGAGAGGTTGGCCTTAGGCTGAGTCTCTGCTCCCTGTTAGGGGCTGAAGCCCACCAGGGGATCAGAAGAGCACCACCCATTGAATACTTGGTTATCAGGTACTGTGTAGCACCATTGGTTGGAGACTGCACCAATTGGAGGTAGACTGGCAGGACCAATAGAGAGTCCCATTTCTCCCATGGGGAAACTGAGGCCCAGAGGGAGAAGTGGTTTGTCCAGGACTGTCCACACCATACCTGAGGAGCACCCCTTGGCAGGTCCCCAGGGGCTGGAGTACCCCAGGCAGCCCAGCCCACCTTTTCCGCCTAATGGGTTTCTCTTCCTGGTTTTGAGGTGTTGTGAGGGGGACAGCTTCTCATCACACATGAGCTATGTACGCCTTGGCAGGGGCTAGGCCTCTGACCGCAGCTTCCCTCTGCCTCTCCCCTCCCCTTCCCTGGTCTGGGCCCGGAGGAGGAGTCAAGGAAAGAGCAGGAAAGGCTGTGGTGCCCCCCTGCCTGTGCTTCCAGCACGGTTGGAACCCTGTGGGCCAGGGAAAGCCTGGGTGTCACCTGACCCCTGGCCAGCTGAGCACCTGGTCCTCACCCAGCCCCATGCATCTGTGTCCTGTGCTGTCCACACTGCAGGGAGATCATAGGGGAGAATGAAGAACCAGTAGAGACCAGACTCAGAGGAGTCAATTAGGGAAGGCCTGTGGCTCCGACTTCCGGCAGGGCTGGTAAGAGTTCAAAGCTGGTGATCTGCGTGGGCTGGAGCAACCAGGAGGGCTTCCTGGAGGGGGAGGGCCCATGAAAATCAAGAAGCATTTGAGGAAGCGAGGTCCTTACTTGGAGCTTCTGCCCTCTCCAGGGCTGCTGGCCTCTCTATTCTCTAGTTGCTATGTGGCCTTGGACAAGCTCTTGGTCTGTCTGTGTTACGCAGGGTACAGCAGACCAGCAAGGAGTGGGCACAGATTTAATCCATGCTTCCTAGAGCTGGGGCCAAGTTCCAGGCGGACCTCACCTCAGGTGCCTACCCAGCCCCCTTGTCTCTAGCACCCCTGTCCATCTCTGTCCACTTTCAGGCTGGGCCCAGGGAAAGGTTGGAGGGTTTTCTCCTGACCAAAGTTCAGACAGTTCTGAGCTCAAGTCCCCGCTTTACCCCTTGGAAGTTGAGTGACCCTGTCCTTGTCCTCGATCACACAAGGATGTCTGTACTTGCCGCACAGCGGGGCTGGGGCTGGCTCCGTGGGCGCTTACTCCCATACTTTCATTTTCACAGCTCCGCCTACTGAGGGAGCTTGCTGATAAGCCCCTCCCTCTTTGTCCCTCCAGTGGGGAGCAAGTGTGTATGTCCATTTTGATGAGTCCGTAGCTTTTACTTTCTGAACTGAGTGTTCTGCCCATCCCAGCCCGGAGATGGGGAGCAGGAGTCTGGGGCCCAAGTTCTAGACCACTCATGGGCCTCTGGGGCTCAGTCTCCTCATCCATAAAGTGATTAGGGGATGTTAGGGTGAGGGACAAGGACACCACTTGATTTTTAAGGGTTTGTTGGAGCTCAGGTGCAGTGAGGCTACACGTAAATTGTATGCAAATGAATATGCAAAGGCGATAGCCTGCGCCTGGGGATGCTGAGGGAGCAGAGGCCTGGGTGAGGGCCCTGGGGAGGCCTGGAGTCCCCGCTGCCCAGCGCGTGGCAGTAATTAGGTTCCTGAGCGGTAATTAGAAACCTTTCTGGGCCAGGAGTAGCAGCCTCTAGCTGCAGCGTTCATGGGGGAGGAGGCTCCCCCATTAACCTCCTCTAACCCCAGCCCCCACCTCTCCCAAACCGCTTGACGGGATTTCCGGTCCCACTGAGCCATTGGGGCCAGGAGAAAAGCCAGTGAGTTGCCGTAATTTGGTTTTTAATATTTTTCAGCCAATGAATTTGCCTCTCCCCTTAGGTCGGGGGTGCTGGAGACTCAGGGATCCCGGGGTGGGGTAGGTGGGTAGCGGCCGGGGGAGCACATAGGAGCCAAAGTAGGGTCTCCTTCCAGCCCTCCCCTGGCCCCTAGGGGTGTTTTGGCATCTCCGAGGGTCTCGCAAATAATTCGGCTGCTCCCGGGCCCTGAGACATCTGGGCGGTGGAGGTGCTGGGGGTGCTGGGGTCAGTGGGAGCCCTCTAAGGGTGCTGCCTGCTGTGTGGCTGGGGATGTCCCAGTGCCAGCAGCCTGAGTGCCCTCTGCCAGGGAAGGTGCTGCAGAACCAGGGGTGGGGCTGAGTCTGTTGCTGCCAAACCAGCCCAACTGCTCTTGGGCACCCCGCCCTCAGGAACACTGCCCTTTCACGGGGGTGTTCCCAAACCTGAAATCTAATCCTGTGGGTAGCTATCCTGTGACCTGTAGGAAACTTCAGGGCCTGCGTTCAAAGCCTCCTGTGACTCCCACCCTGAGCCCTGTTCAGCTGTAGCAACCTCTGTACCACCCTCTGTTGTTGTGTGTCCTTAAGTTGATTCCAACTCGTAGCAACCCCACAGGACAGAGTAAAACTACCCCATAGGGTTTCCTAGGCTGTATCTTTATGGGAGCAGATCACCAGGTCTTTTCTCCCTCGGAGCGGCTTGTGGCTTAGAACCCCTGACCTTTCAGTTAGCAGCCAAGCACTTAACCATTGCACCTCCCACCCTCTGTGAACCTCCCCCCCCGGCAAAAAAAACCAAACCCATTGCCCTCTAGTCGATTCTGACTCATAGCAACCCTATAGGACAGAGTACAAACTGCCCCATTGGATTTCTTAGGCTATAATCTCTACAGAAGCGGACTGCTACATCTTTCTCCCGCAGAGCAGCAGCTGGAAGACTCGAACCGCTGACCTCTTGATTAGCGGCCAGGCACTTAACCACTGTGCCACAGGGTCCTTCTACCCTCTGTAGCACCATTTAATTTAATCCTGGTGCCCCACCCCTGTGCTTCCACCTGAAATCCTTCCAGGGCCAGCTCCACCTCTGCTCCCCCTTCTTCCTGGGAGCCTCTCCCCGTAGCCCCTTCTCTCCTCTGTCTATTGAGGCATTGAGCACACTAGGCAATGGTGGACTGTCCAGTAGCCAGGATGGAGAACAGGAACCAGCTCGGCTTTTTGTTGGGGTCCTCAATACCCAGCCTGGGCTGGGCACAGGAGAGCACGATGGGTGAAGTTCTTGGAACCCCAGAGGCAGTCTGCCCGGGCCCTTTCCTCCATCTCCTGCCCATTCCAAGCCGACCAAGCCTGAGGCTGGGCATGTAGAAAGGTTCAAAAAACAATGGATCCAAGAATGAGATGGAAAAGTGGACCTTTCTAGTGCCTGTTGCCTCCAGTGACTGCCCCACCCCCAGAGGGTCCAGCTGGGGCTTGTGGCAAGACTAGTGTCTCTGGGGGCCAAGGCCCCGAGTTCCCCCAGGTCTCTTGTGCACTTCCCTTTTCAGTGAGTATTTTTAGCTGGGTGTAAACAGTTACTGAAGGCTCCCACGCCCCATTGGACACTGGAGGCTTGGTGAGGGGGCAGGGCCGGAGCCCCTTGACCTACTCGGGCCCTCAGCACGTGCCTGGCTTTGGGGTCTGCAGCTGCCCCTGGGGTAGGAAGAGGGCAGCCTGGGAGTGTTGAGGCTCCCAATTCTCCCTCCCTTCCCCCACCCCCCATTGCCATTCTGGGCTCCCAAGAAAGGCTTGCCTGAGGCTGTGGCCACTGACCTCAGTGCTTGGGCACAATGCCCAGCCTGTTCCCGGGACCCCAGCACAAGGGCTGCTGGGAGCAGAGTTGGGAGCAGGAAGTCAGAGTGAAGCATTGGCGCTGCCACATCCGAAGCCCCTTGTCCCTAGCCATGTGGGGGTGAGGTGACAGCTGCTGTCCCTTTGGGGGTTAAGTATAGTTCCATTGGTTATGAGACCATGGGGCTGGTACCTCAGTGTGCTACAGCCAGCCCCGCTTCTCCCATTCATTCATTCAGCCAGCCAGTCAGCCAGCCAGCCAGCACTCATTCACTGAGCAGCCACTCTGGGCCCAGCTTTCCCCTTGCAGAGCTCCCGGTCTGCCTAAACCACAGGCCAGGACCAATGAGGTTCTTATTGGCACACGGGGCGGGGGAGCGGGCTGTGAGAGGCTGCGGAGGCCTATGGCAGCCAGCCCAGCTGGGGAACCAAGGAAGGCCCCTGACAGAGCTAATTTTTTTTTTTTTTTTTAAAGTTACTTATTTTTATTTGCTGGAGAAGGTAATAGAGGCACATAGTTAAAAGTCAAACAGGTCCAAAAAAGCAAATAGACAGTGAAAAGTAAACTTCACTTGTACTTCTGGTTCCTAGTGTCTTCTTAGGTCCCTGAGGCAACCGCTTCAGTTTCCTCTTCTCTTTCCACAGATAACCTGTGTATATCTGAGATTATGTGTGTATTGTACATCCTCTTTTAAAAACACAAATGGCAGTATAACATAAAGTTCTGCACCTTGCTTTTTTCCCATCCTTTTATTTTGAATATTTCAGACCTCTAGAAGAGTTGAAATAATAGTATGATACCCACACATCCTTCACCCAGATTCCCCAGTTCTTTACATTTTGCGACATTTGTACATATGCACGTGTAGATGTATTTTTTTGCTGTTTATTTGCACGTCAGTTCAGTACTTTAGCATGTATCGCTTACAGGAGCACAATGCTCACACTTAAGAAAAGTAACGTTGTTTGTTGTTGTTAGGTGCCATCAAGTTGGTTCCGACTCACAGCAACCCTGTGTACAACAGAATGAAACTGCCCGGTCCTGTGCCTCCCTCACAATCGTTGCTGTGTTTGAGCCCATTGTTGCAGCCACTGTGTCAGTCCATCTTGTTCAGGGCCTTTTTTTTTGCTGACCCTCTACTTTACCAAGTATGATGTTCTTCTCCATTCTCACTTCGAAGGAGCATTCAGGCAGTACTTCTTCCAAGATAGATTTGTTTGTTCTTCGGGCAGTCCATGGTATATTCGTTATTCTTCACCAACACCGTAGTTCAAATGTGTCAATTCTTCTTTGGTCTTACTTATTAATTATTATATATCATATTATCTATTATTTACATTTCCCCAATTATCCCCAAATGATTTTTTTCTTTTTAATATGTTGTTGTGGTTTGAGTGACAGTTTACAGAACAAATTAGTTTCCCATTCAACAAGTTATATTCATTTTGTTTCATGACATTAGTTGCCATACTCTGAATGTGACAGCACTCTACCCACTTCCTCCCTGAGTTCCCTGTTTCCATCCGCCTGCCTTTGCTGCCCCCTTCCTGCCTTCTGAACTTTGTTTTTGGGCAAATACTTCCCTTTTGGTCTTGTAGGGTTGAGTGTTCTGAGCAGCACATCCCTCATGGGTGTTAGTGTTCTCTTCATAGGCCTGTCTATTGTTTGGCTGAAAGGTGATCCTCAGACGTGGGTTCAGTTCCAGGTTCGAAGGTTGTCTAAGGGCCATAGCCTTGAGGGTTCCATCGTTCTCTGTCAGATCAGTGAGTCTGGTCTTTTTTGTTCATTGGAATTTTGTTCTACATTTTTCTCCCACTCTGTCCAGGACCGTCTACTGTGATCCTGATGAGAGCTGTCAGTATTGGTAGCTGGGCACCATCTAGTTCTTCTGGTCTCAGGCTAGTGGAGGCTGTGGTTGGACTGATTGCTTCCTTGAGACTTTGATTTTCTTCACTCTTCTTTGCTCTAGATGGGGGGAAAAAAAAGGGACCAATAATTTTCCAAATGATTTTTTTTTTTTTTAATTTTTATTCTGCTTTAATGAAAATTTACAAACCAAGTCAGTCTCTCATACAAAAACTTTTATACACCTTGGTATATACTCCTAGTTGCTCTCCTTCTAATGAGATAGCACACTCCTTCCCTCCAGTCTCTCTTTTCGTGTCCATTCTGCCAGCTTCTGCCCCCCTCTGCCTTCTCATCTCTTCTCCAGACAGGAGCTGCCCATATAGTCTCATGTGTCATCTTGATCCAAGAAGCTCACTCCTCACCAGCATCCCTCTCCAACCCCTTGTCCATGTCTGAGAGCTGGCTTCAGGAATGGCTCCTGTCCTGGGCCAACAAAGTCTGGGGACCATGACCCCCGGGGTCCTTCTAGTCTCAGTCAGACCATTAAGTCTGGTCTGTTTACGAGAATTTGGGGTCTGCATCCCACTGCTCTCCTGGTCCCTCAGGGGTTCTCTGTTGTGTTCCCTGTCAGGGCAGTCATCGGTTGTAGCCAGGCACCATCTAGCTCTTCTGGTCTCAGGCTGATGTAGTTGCTGGTTTATGTGGCCCTTTGTCTCTTGGGGATAAATTACTTTCTTAAGTGAAGCGTCTTTATGTCCTATTGAATCTAGTGCATTTTTGCTTTCTCCCAGCCTTTTTTGTCTTTTATTGGAGTGGGGAAAGAGAGTCTTTTATTTTGAGAGTCCAGGCTAACTCTTCTGGGTTTGTCTGATTGCTTCCTCCTGACTGGGTTCAGGCTGAACAGCTCAGCAGGAACACCACACAGGTGATGTGTGTCCTCCTCGGTGCACCCTATCCGGAGGCACATAGCATCTGCATGTCTCATTCTTTGCAATGCTTAATTTGATTACTTGGTTAAGGAGACGTCTGTCTGAGATCCTTATTGTGAAGGTGGCGTTTCCTCTTTATGATTAACTGGTGGGGGGGGGTATTTAGAAGCTGTATTACTGTCCTATTCCCCCAACAACTTTTCCCTCAACGACTTGAGCTGTTTTCTTTTGCTCGTTTTACTTAACATGTGATTGAGAATGTTCTGTATCGGCACCTACAGATCTCTGCTGTCCCCAGCACAGCTGGAGGATGCTGTGGCCTCTTAGGGATGGTTGGCAGTTTATTTACTTGGTGCCCTATTAATAGACAGAAAGCTTGTCCCCCATTCTCTTGCTACCACACAGAGTACTGCAGGACGGCCCTGCTGCATTTTCCTTAGGCAGGTGTGCAACAGAAGAGATTGGTCAGCTGCTCCTGGAAGGCTATGGGGAAGTTCCATGGGAAGGAAAAGGGATGGGTAGGACATGCCAAGGCAGAGAGGTGGGCAGGGCACAGGTGTCCTGGGAACCGCAGGTGGGAAATGAGGACTGGATGAGGTGCTGGGTGAGCCAGCAAGTCCCAGAGAGGTCAAGCAACTTTACCAAGGTCACACAGCAAGTTGGTGGCAGAGTTAGGTGCATGACCCAGAGCCTCTGACTCCCAGGACAGTGTTCCTGTACTGCCTCCTTAAAGTGGCCTGGCCCCAGGTTCACATAAGCCCAGGAAACCCTCCTCCCGCATGCCTGACCCAGGCAGGATTATGGAGGCCTTAAGTTTATAGTATGGAGTCCCAGAGTAGCACACGAGGTTAGGTGCTCAGCTGCTAACAAAAACATTGGTGGTTTGAAGCCATTCCGAGGTGCCTCAGAAGAAAGGCCTGGCAGCTACTCCTGAAAGGATCACAGCCATTGAAAACCCTATGAGGCAGAGTTCTACTCTGACACACCTGGGTTCGCCACAAGTCAGAATGGACTCCGTGGCAACTGGTTTAAGTTTGTAGTTTTCCTTCCGGTGACTCTGGCTTTTGCTCGGCCTCTGACCTGTTGGGAGAGGGGGTCACCCCCTCGGCATGGCTCAGAGGGACTCTCAAGGCCTTAGGGAGGGGGCCCTGCAAAGACACAGGCTGGAAGGCTCATGACCTCACCAGGGAGGAGCCATCAGAGGGTCAATGTATCCTGTTTCCAGGGTGTCTGCATCCAGGCAGCTTTACTCCCGGTGCTGAGAGGCAACAGCTCCAGCTCTCAGAACAGCCCTGGGAGCTGCCGGTTGTCACCAACCCATTGTTCAGATGCGGAAATTGGGTCCCAGAGTCACAGCAAAGGGGGTGGATTTAATGCTTCCCTATCCTCTCCAACTCATAGCGACCCTATAGGACAAAGAAGAACTGCCCCATAGAGTTTCCAAGGAGCACCTAGCAGATTCAAACTGCCAACCCTTTGGTTAGTAGCCATAGCACTTAACCCTATGGTCGCTATGAGTCGGAATCAGCTCGACGGTTTGGTTGTTTTGTTTTTCTCTCCTTTCCAGATCCTCCATGTTCTTCAAAGGCCAGCTTCTCAATGAAGCCCACCCTGACCACCCCTAGGCTTGCCCCTTCCTCTGAGCACCCCACCTCTGCCGTCTGTGCCCTTCATGGGTACTTCTCTCTCCTCTCTCCTCCCATGCTAGGCCAGTGTCCCAACCTGACAGCAGCTCCTTGGGGACACCTTGTGGGGCACTCCTGCAGAGAGGCCCTGAGGATAGGGTGGCTCAGCAGTCTGACACCCTGAGTATGAAAAGGTGCTCACTCACAGTGTGACCTTGCGTCTCTGGCCCTCGACCTGGGTCCTTGTCTGTGAAATGGGGATGATGATAGTCTCTCTCTGAGTTGTTGTGGGGCATTTGATGAGCCATATGTGCCAAGGACAGGGCCTGGCGCAGAATAAGTGTTCAGAAAACAGGGGCTGTGATTATTTTTACTATTATCATCAAGTCAGTAGGGAGGTGGCTGCAGCAGCTGCAGGCCGGGAAGGGAGTGTTTGCAAACTGACAGCTGGGAGGGTGACTAACGGTGCCACAGCCTCCACGCCCTCCTGCGGTGGCAGCAAGTTTTCGGAGCAGGGGGAGGCACAGAGACATGGAGAGCAGGCAGGGTGCTACTCAAAAGGGCCTGAAGGTTGGGGGCCGAGCCAACCCCAGCAGGACCCCAAATCAATCAAACTCTGGGCTGTCTCTCCTGACTAGCTGTGTGACTTGAGACAAGTTGTTCAACCTCTCTGAGCCTCAGTTTCTGCATATAGAGGGGTTGGAAGAACTCACAGCTTCCCCACAGCGTGGAGTCCATGGTTCCTATACCCCTGTGACTCAGTAGTGTGCACATGTGTGTGTTGGTGTATGGGGGAGGTCCAGTTCATCCTCTTTGGCCCTCAGTTTCCCTGTCTGTAAACAGCAGGGGCTGTTGGGCTGGCCTCTGAGGACCAGAAGGCCATGGGTTCTGAGAGGAAAGGAAGCCCTTCTGTCTGGAGGCGGGGAGGGGGCTCATGCCAGGCCTTGCACCAACCACTTCCAAGTCCAGGGTCTCATCACACTGCCTCCACAGCCAGCTTGTAGATCACGTCCTCACCTTCCGGGGTGAGAGGTGTGCGGCGGGGAGGGGTACAGTCATTTGCCTGAGCTGTGCACTCACACTCGGCAGGGCCAGGTTTTGAGCCCAGATCAGCCTGGCACTATAACCAGGTGTGAGGGCTTGAAGTGGGGGTGGTCTCCCAGGCTTGGGCAGTGGCCAGGCCTCCCCAGCTCCTGCTCTTCTGGGTCATATGCCCCCCTCTATAACACCCCAGATTTCAGGCCCCTCAAAATCAGCCCGGCTCCTCACATTGGCATCTGAAGCCCCCTGCCGCCCAGCAAGGCTTATGCAGGCCCACTGGAAACCATCCCCTACAGGGGGGCTGGCAAGGGGTGCTCAGGGCCCTGGAGCTCCCACCCTTCCTCACCATCAGTATCCAGCCAGGCCAGTTTCTCCCAGCTGTGCCTGTCTCCTACCCCTACACCTTCACGCAGGCTATGTGCCAACCTGGGGGCCTTCCAGCCCACCGTCCACCTGTCTAAGCCCCCCGGTCTTCAGTGCCCAGCTCCAGTGCACCCTCCTGCAGGAAACCCACCTTATTCCACAGGCCTCTCTCACTCCCCCAGGCACTTGTACTGAACTCTCTTCTCCCACTGCCTGGCCTGGGACAGGGGCTAATGTTTATGGCCATCAGGCAGCCCCAGACCTTCTCCATTCTATACAACGAGCCTGGGTACAAGGTGCCTGGAAGAATTTCTCTTCCAGCATACTGTGACCATAGACAAGTCCCTGACCCTGTCCATGCCTCAGTGTGCTCATCTGTAAAAAGGGAACAGTAGCCCCAGTCCCCCTTGTTTCCTGAGGTGGTGGTGGTAGGAGCCCCGGGCTGGCCCACAATGTGTGTGTGTGCATGTCCTTGCGTGCGTGCGTGCGTGCGTGCGTGCGTGTGTGTGTGTTGTGCAGGGAGGGAGCTGTGTGCTGCTTTGGGAACTGGGGTTGTCTGGGGTAGCTTTTTTGGGAGGTAAATTTTGCTTCAGTAAACATGGCTGTTGTGTACCCTCAAGTAGATTCTAACTTATAGTGTCCCTCCCTGACAGAGAGAACTGCCTGGTAGGGTTTTCTAGGCTGTCATCTTTATGGGAGCAGATCAGCAGGTCTTTCTCCCAGGGAACCGCTGGATGGGTTCAAACCACCAGTCTCTGAGCTAGTTGCCGAGTGCTTAACTGTCGCGCCACCAGGGCTCTTGAAGTAAACGTGTGCACTTAAATGAGCACAATTGTGAGGGCACAAACTCAGTGAGTCACCCCGAAGTGAGCCGCCCAGTCATCTGGTTTGGACAGTCCGAGTGATCTGTACCCAGACACCCCTCACACTCCCTCCAGCCATCACCCCCTTCCAAGAGTCATCACTGTCCTGACTGCACTTGTCCATTTGGCCAGATTTGGCACTTTAGGAGATGAAATCACACAGCCTGTGTGTCTGTCTGGCTGCTTGTTTTCCATTATGTTTAGTGTGTATCAGTGTTATTTCCTCACTGACTTCTTCACATTTGCTGCTGGTAGTAACCCACTGGTTGTGAATATACCACAGCGTGTCCATTTTTCTCTTGGTGGGTGTCTGGGTAGTTTCCAGTGTGAGGTTTATGGCGCGTCGTGCCGCGGGGGGTGTTCTCGTGCCTGTCTTGAGTGTGGGCCTAGCAGTGGGATGGCTGGTCCAGGGGTCGGCGTACACTAGGCTTTCGGGATAACTGCCTGGGCAAGCGTTCAGAGGGTAAGGCAGTGGGAGGCCCAGAGAGGCTCCGTGACTTGCCCAAGTCACACAGTAGAGCTGCTCTGGGCCTTCCCCACAGACCATTTGCCAGCCTCCAGAGCTGGGGCCGATGGGTCAGGTGGGACAGGGGCTGCTAACCGCCCTCCCCCAAGCCTCATTTGTCCCTGTCCGCCATTCTTTCACGTCTCTAAGGTTCCCTAAGGACTTGGGCCTGGTGGCTTCCTGTGTTCCTGGGTCCCTCAGTCAGCATGCTCCTCCTCCTCCTCTATGCAGTGCACTTGGGAGAGACCCTGAGCCTGGCCTGGAGGCTCAGGGTTGGGAGGGCCCTCAGGCTGCTGAGGCTGGAGAGGGAGGCCCTACCCCAAGTCCCAGCTCCAGGAAGCCCTTGGCACCTGTCCATACTCCTCTGAGGAAGGAGTGGGATCTCAGTGACTGGGTGGGAGCTGTCTCCTCACACCCCTTCTTGGTCTCCCCCTACCCCCTTGCAGCTCTAATGGTACCAAAGTGACAGGTTAGCCACCCTGTGACACAGGCACGCAGATTTCCTGAGAAGATGTCGGCAATACAGGTACCTCAGGGCTGGGGGCCCGGAGCAGTCAAGCACCCCCACACCGTCAGGTGCTGAGCAGAGGAGGGAGAGTCGGGGCTTAGATTGGTCCGCTCCCACTCTTCCTAGCCCTCTGTCCCAGCCCTGGCTTTTAACAAAGTAGAGTTGTGGGAGCACTATCAGACACAAGCCCCTAGAGGTGGACACAGGAGTGGGGCTGTGGGGGTCTCAGCTGGGAGGAACCCCAAGTCCTCTGGGGGAGGGGTGTCACCCAGGCTCACAGGGAGGCTGTGACCTCAAAGGTGTGGGCAGGCGAGTGGAAAGGGGCCCCTGGCTGCACCCACCCACCTGTCACCTGGCCTGCAGGCCGCTTGGCCATCCGGTACAGAATGTATTGCCAAGTACAACTTCCACGGCACTGCCGAGCAAGACCTTCCCTTCTGCAAAGGAGACGTGCTCACCATTGTGGCTGTCACCAAGGTAATCAGAGACCTTACGTGCCCAACTCCCCACCCTCCCACCTCTGGGGCTTGGTTTTGTGCAGGGGAGGGTAGGGGCTAAGAACATGTATGGGCTGCCCTGTCCCCAGGACCCCAACTGGTACAAAGCCAAGAACAAGGTGGGCCGTGAGGGCATCATCCCAGCCAACTATGTCCAGAAGCGGGAGGGCGTGAAAGCTGGCACCAAACTCAGTCTCATGCCGTGAGTACTTCTGAGACAGGGTCAAATCTCCCAGTCTGGGGTGAAAGGAGGAAGAGGAGTCCCTGGTTCTTTAGAAGAGAATCAGAGGAAGACAGGCAGGCTAGAGTAAGGGGCTGAAATGTACATGTCACCTGTGAGGGCTTCCGGAAACGAAGGAAAGGACAGGGATGTTGGGCCTCAAATAGGAGGAGGATAGGAGTAGGAGGACCGAAGAAAGAAAGAGCATTCTGGGAGGAAGGCACAGCACATGCAGAGGCTGGGGGGCGTGTGTGTGTGTGTGTGTGTGTGTGTGTGTGTGTCCCCATGTGTGGCCTCCAGGGACAGGGAAGCAGAAGATGAGGGGAGGGCCTTGAATGCCTCACTGAGCAAGTGAAAACCATGGGGATCCTGAACAGAGGGAGGACCTTCCGAAAGTGGAGGCTGTGATGGGAGGCACCAGGGTCAATACCCTTGGGCCACCATGACCTGGCCTGGCCGCCTGCCCCACCAGCTGGTTCCATGGCAAGATCACACGGGAGCAGGCCGAGCGGCTTCTGTACCCGCCAGAGACAGGCCTATTCCTGGTGCGGGAGAGCACCAACTACCCCGGGGACTACACGCTGTGTGTGAGCTGTGACGGCAAGGTGGAGCACTACCGCATCATGTACCATGCCAGCAAGCTCAGCATCGACGAGGAGGTCTACTTCGAGAACCTCATGCAGCTGGTGGAGGTGAGCAGGGCCTCCCTGCCGTGCTGGCCTTGCCCACACATCTGAACCCCCTGGCAGGATTTGGCACATAGACCTGGGTTCTAGTTCCAGTCCACACTCTGGCTGGGTGACCTTGAGCACGTGCAACCTCTGTGAGCCCTGCCTTCCTCATATGTGGACGGAGCATCTGCTGTGTGCCAGAATTGATCTCTGACTCCACAGTACTGCCACCCACAAAGAGAGTGACCTTAGCCCTATTTTGCAGACAAGGCTCAGAGCAGTTAGGGACTTGCCTGAGGTCACACAGCTACAAAGTGGGTGCCAGGACTAGACTCCAAGTCTGTCTGATCCCGGAACTAGCTCCCCCCAGCTGCACACAGAACCACATGTCCACAGAAGTGTGTATATAAGCATGTCCTTGGGAGCTGTGCACCTGGATGCCCAGGGCCCCCTGTACTCCTGCCCCCCTGTGGATGTGCCCACAGGTGAGCACACCCCACCCAGCTTCTAAGGCTGGTTCTACTGGCCCAGGCCATGCTTGGCATCTAGCCGCTGCAGCAGGCAGGCCTCCAGTTGCCTCCCTTACTGTCCAGTCCTGCTGGCCTGACTTGGTCTGGGAGGGCCCTGGACGTGACTGGGTACAGGGCTACCTCAGGACACTGGTGAGGCCCAGAGTAGTAAGGACAACCGAGTGTCTGTCTAGCACCTGCGTGTGGGGTACCATGGGAAGTGGACTACGTGTCAGAGTCTTGGGCCTCCCTAACCCTCGCGCTGCCAGAAATGGGCAGTCCTGTCCTCCCTCCCCTTCCCAGCAACTCCAGACTGGGCAGGACCAGCCTCTGCTGCCCTCTGGTGGTCAGACATGGGTGGTGCATGTGAGCCAACTGTGTGGTAGAAGCAGAGTGGGGGCTGCTTCTGAGTGCCTTCCCTCGCCTCGGCAGCACTACACCTCAGATGCAGATGGGCTCTGCACTCGACTCATCAAACCAAAGGTCATGGAGGGCACGGTGGCAGCCCAGGACGAGTTCTTCCGAAGTGAGTGCCACCCCCGCCCCAGCTCCCAATTGCCACTCACCTCCTCCCACCGAGGCTGCCTAATACTATACCCCAGCCTGCAGCTCTGGCGACCTCCAAGGAGCTCACATACATTATGAGGTTCAGTCTGCCCCTGTCACGCCAACTGTGATCCCCAGCCTCAACACCCCTCCCTGATTCCTCCGTGTAGGTGGCTGGGCATTGAGCATGAAGGACCTGAAGCTGCTGCAGACCATTGGGAAAGGGGAGTTTGGAGGTGAGAAGGGAGGGTGTGGGAACCCAGGAGGGGCCGAGGTGCTGTAGGGAGTCCAGAGAACAGCCCCAGCCTTCTCTCCCCGCAGATGTGATGCTGGGCGATTACCGAGGGAACAAAGTAGCCGTCAAGTGCATCAAGAACGATGCCACTGCCCAGGCCTTCTTGGCTGAAGCGTCGGTCATGACGTGAGTTGGGGCAAGAGGTGGGTGGGATGTCACCCAAGCAGGGGATGATGGGAAGGCTAACAGGCTTTTGCCACCACCATCTACCCCAGGCAACTTCGGCATAGCAACTTGGTACAGCTTCTGGGTGTGATCGTGGAGGAGAAGGGCGGACTCTACATCGTCACTGAGTACATGGCCAAGGTGGGTGCCTGCCCCGCCATCCAGCCCCATCCTGGAGTTAAACCGTGAGGCACGGTCTTTCCAACTGCCCTGAGACTCCCCACTGTGCCCCGGGCCCCTGTCCCTCAGTCCCCTCCCTCTAACTAAGCTTTGAAGCCACCCAGGGCTGGGCTTTTGTGTTAAGTCATCATTTTTTGACTATGACCCTGGGCAAATCACTTCACCTCTCCAAGCCTCAGTTTCTCATCAGTGGAATGGAGATGATAACAGTGACTACCTCCAAGATTTGTGAGAATTAAATGAGATAATACCTGAAGAATACTGAGCATAGTGTCCAGCATGTACAATTTAATACACATTTAGTGATGTCCTGACACACCTGGCTCCTTCCCTTTTCTCCTACCTCCCATGGGTGTCACCACATACCCAGCCCCACCATTCCTGAGGGCTGGAGGGCAAGTCTGACCTGTGGGGCTGTCGATCTGTCTGTCCTGCAGGGGAGCCTGGTGGACTACCTACGGTCGCGCGGACGGTCGGTGCTGGGCGGAGACTGTCTCCTCAAGTTCTCACTGTGAGTGAAGCAGCCCCTGGGGGAGGGATAGGGGAGCTCTCCGGGTTGCAGGAGCCCCAGTCTGAGGGAACATGTGACTGGCCTGCCCCACAGAGACGTCTGTGGGGCCATGGAATACCTAGAGGGCAACAACTTTGTGCACCGGGATTTGGCTGCCCGCAACGTGCTAGTATCCGAGGACAATGTGGCCAAGGTCAGCGACTTCGGCCTCACCAAGGAGGCCTCTAGCACCCAGGATACGGGCAAGCTACCAGTCAAGTGGACAGCCCCTGAGGCCCTGAGAGAGAAGGTGGGCAGGTCTCTCCCCAGAGCCTGAGCGGGGCGGGGGGGGTCCTGGGTCACCCTGGCCCCAGAGTCCCAGCATTTAACACTGCTTCTCCCACTGCACATGGCAGAAATTCTCCACTAAGTCTGACGTGTGGAGCTTTGGAATCCTTCTCTGGGAAATCTACTCCTTTGGGCGAGTGCCTTATCCAAGAATTGTGAGTGTGGGCACTAGGGCCAGGGGCAGGGCTGGGACTGAGGCCTGGGAGCAGGTGCGGGTTTGGTCAGGTTGTGCCTTCAGGAGCTTCCAGGCCATTTCTTCGACCTGGGTCTGAGGCAGCAGAGAGGGGATCCCCAAAGAAGGGATGGTGGGCCGAGGTCTCCTCTAGGTTCAGGCCCTGCATAGGCTCACACCACCCCTGCTCACAGCCCCTGAAGGATGTCGTCCCTCGGGTGGAGAAGGGCTACAAGATGGATGCCCCCGACGGCTGTCCGACGGCCGTCTACGAGGTCATGAAGAACTGCTGGCACCTGGATGCTGCCATGCGGCCCTCCTTCCTGCAGCTCCGTGAGCAGCTCGAGCACATCAAAACCCACGAGCTGCACCTGTGACCGTCTGACTCTGCCCAGGCCATGGGCCTGTGGGGACTGGACCTGGAGAGACTGTGGGCCTGGTGCCCCTGCTCACTGGGCCCAAACCTGAACTGAGCCCCAGCGGGCCGGGGGCCTCTTTGCTCCAGCCTGTGCCCCCTCTGGCCCCCCAGGGACCCCACCTAGGCCTGGCATCTTCTCATGGACCCACCTGTGGGTCATGGACTCACTCTAAAGAGGTCAAGAAGGAAGGAGGCTGAGGAGCGGGAGGCAGATGCCCCCACCACGGCCAGGTCTCCCCTGGCCTCCCATCTCTCGCCTTCTTAGAGTTTTATTCATTTCCTTTTTTGAGATTTTTTTCTGTGTGTTTATTTTTTATTATTTTTCAAGATAAGAAGAAAGAAAGTACCCAGCAAATGGGCATTTTACAAGAAGTACGAATCTTATTTTTCCTGTCCTGCCCGTGAGGGTGGGGGGCGCCAGGCCCCTCTCTAGGGACCCACGCCCCACCCTTGTTCCCCATCCCGTGTTGCGTGTCCCATGTCGCCTCGGTCGCCCGTGTTTGCGCTTGACCATGTTGCACTGTTTGCATGCGCCCGAGGCAGACGTCTGTCAGGGGCTTGGATTTCGTGTACCGCTGCCGCCACCCACCTGCCTTGTGAGATGGAATCGTAATAAACCACTCCATGAGGACACCGCTGCCCAGCCTTGGCGCTTCCTCCGCCGAGCCTCTGTCCTGCCCGGTCCCTTCCCTGCCCGCCCCACTGTGCCATCTTGTTCATCCCCCTGTCTCTGTGAGTGGGGCTGTGCTTGCCCTGTTCGTGGGGCGGGTGGGGAGCACGGCCGGGAGATGTAGCCGCCGCTTTGTGTCAGCTGCACGAGCGAGTGTCCTGTGTCTGCCCGTGGGTAAACCTGCCCCCCCTCATCGTTCTCCTGCCGTCCAGGCCTGGCCCTTGGGTCAGCTCAGGCTCCAGGGCCCAGTCCACAGGATGCTGGCTGGGGGTTCTAGCTGCCTCTCTTGCTGTGCTGTTCAAGCCTTCAGTTCAAGGAGGGCTGGAACCAGGGTGCGGGGCGGAGGCCTAGGCCTGGCCGGGTGAGGATGGGCCCTAAGCAAGCCCCCGTTCAAGAGTGAGAAAGAACAGTGAGAGGCCTGGGGGCTGAGTGGGGCCTCATAGGAGACAAACACCTCATGTCCCAGAGGAGTTGCTAATTCTGGAGGGTGATGGGTAAGGGGAGACTGAGTTTCTGGTGGATCTTACGTGCCACCTAAGATGTAACAGCTTGCTGCCATCCGCACACCTATTCCTTACTGGACTTGCCAGGGTCTGAGGATACAAAAGGGTGGAGCAGGGGAGGTTGAGGCCCTACACCCAGGCACCTTCCCCCACCCCACCTTGGGGGACACAGATGGGGAATGAGGACTAGCCGTGGGATTTTTCCCCCATCCTGAGGCTCTCTCAGCACATTCTCAGAACCTCTGGTGGGGTAACTTGCTTATTAGACAGGCAGGTAGGGGTCCATGTCCAGCCAGGGCACTGCCCTTCCACTCCCAGCCAGTTGGGCCTGAACTCCAGAGTCCAGACTTGGAAGGGTGCCTGTGTCTGCTCTTCCTCACCCCAGTGCCCATCCAGCTGCCATTCTATCCCTCCCAGCCCCGTGCAGGCACTCCCTGAACTCCTCCAGTCCACCCTCTGCACACGGCAGGCTAATTCTAAAACCAGACCGTTCCGTCCCTATGTGAATACTGACTATATAAGCTAACACTGGGGTTTAGCAGTGAGCAAGACAGACCCTTGTGGCGTTCCCAGTTGAGAAGACAGACATTAATCAAATAACCACACAATTATAAACTGATAAGTGCTATGAAAGAAACAACATGGGAATCTGATCTCTACTGTAGATGAGGGAGGGCTTCCTGGAAGAAGCAGCATTTAACCTGACATCAGAAGGATGAATAAGAGGTAATGCGGTAACAGCATTCTTGAAAGAAGTAATGAGACTAGAGGGAGGGCAGCTTGCTCCAAGGTCTCAGAGGAGACCAGTGAGGATGTTCACAAAGCGTGGGCTAAGAGGCAAGGCTAGGGCAAGGATATGGCTTTTATGAAACCAGAACCATGGGGGAGCCAGTGACAAGTTTTAAGCAGAAGGGTGATGGGGTTAGGTGTGTATTTTTAAAAATGATCTCCCTGTACTGGTGGAGACAGTTTGAAGGGAGCACAGTGGGTGTGGAATGGCCAGAAAGGACTTGTCCAGGTGGGAGACAATGGTGGGAAGTAGATGGAATCCAGAGAGATTTAGAGGTAAAATTGACTGAACTTGGTAATGGATTTGGTACGAAGAAGAGAGAGGAACCATAGTGATATTCTGACTTAGCAGGAAGGTTGGGGAGGCTGGTGGCAGGGGTTGCCTGCTGAGCAAGGGGACATCATGAGAGCTGTTCAGGACATGTCAGGTTTTAAGTCTGCCTTTGAAACTGCTAAGAGATGTTAAGTTGCCGGGACCCAGGGGCTAGAGAGCAATTTGAGAGCTATCCGTGTCTGGATTGAACTGAAGCCATGGGCCAGGACAAGTCATGTTGGGAGGACATGGAGGAGAGAAAAGGACCCAGGACCAAGCATGGAGGAACTCTCGGCATTCAAAGGTCAAGAAGAGGAGGTCGGTCAGGCAAGGTTGACGGAGCAGCCGAGAATAGGAGGAAACCAAGAGTGGGTGTCACAGAGGCCAAGGAAAGAGTTTCTCGAGGGAGGACTCACCATCATCCAGTGCTTCAAGGCATGGGAGGTGGAGACAGAGTCTCCTGCTGGGTTTAGCAACAGGGGGTCAGGAGGATTTCAGTGAGACCTGAGTTGTTGGGGAAGAATTCAGAATACCATGGTGAGAGGGCGATGTGAGCAATGTGGGAGGGTCGACAATCTTTTAAGAAATTTAGCTATAAAGCCCAGGAGACAGGGTGTAAGTTAGAGGAGGGTGTGGAGAGCTTTCATAAGAAGGCAGACGCTTCAGCCAACGTGACTGCTGAGGGGAAGAAGGTATGCCTTCGGGTCCTGAGTACTGAGGTGGGGGTAGGAGGGGCAGAGGGGAGGGGTGAGAGCAGTAGATGGTGGAGCCCTCCTAAAGAGCTTTCTGGAATCCTGGCCCAACTGCAGAGAAGGAGAGGGTCCTGCAGTAGTGCGCTCTGACTTATATCATGCCTGGGGAGTCAGGGCACTTGCTGCTAAGTTTAGTGCTGTAAATACTCTCCTCTTGGCTGATTTCCAGCTACCAACCTGGCTTCACTGAATGCAGAGGCGGGCAGGGGTTTTATCCAAGCTGGCCCACAGCACTTTGGAACCTTGTTACCCCTGGCTCAGAAACCTGCAATAGTGCCCATGGCCAATGGGCTCACAAAAGGGGCCAGACAGGTAACAACAAAGAATTGGACCAGGTATAAGACAAAGGGGAGTGAAGGGGCAGGGTCTAGCTGACAGGGCCCCGCGGGAGTGCAGGGCCAGGGAGCTGTTCCAATTCCTTCCACCTGGTGGCGCAAGAGCTCCCACTACTGCTCCCATCCCTTTCTCCCTCTCCCATCTCGTCTCTCCCTTTTCTCTCCTGTTGTGTGCTGGCCGATGGCACTGGCCACACACAGAAGAGCAAGACAGCTCTCACCCTCAAGGAGTTCACAGACTGATGGGGGAACCCACTCAAGACTCAACTTTGTGCTCAGAAATCTGGTGGGGTGTTACCTGCTGGCTGGCGCCGAGCCACTGAATCTGAGGCACAGGAGGGCCAGAGCGGCTTCTTAGGCACCAGGCGGAGGGTAGGGACAGTGCGAGGGCGTTCTTGGCAAAGGGAGGCCATGGCCTGGGCAAAGGCTGTGAGGCATGACAGCCACAGCCTGCTAGGGCAGGGAACTGTGGAGGCTTACTTGTGGCTGGGACTAAGGTGCCAAGGGGTGTGGTTTGGGAATAAGTAAAGCTGTAGAGGAAGCCAGGCCCAGACCCCACCTGGCTTTGTAAGCCCAGCTGACATTATGCAAGGTGTTAACTTTCTGGGAAGATGACCAGAAGCAATTGAAGGTAGGACAGGGGAGTGACATAGTCAGACCTGTGTTTTAGAAAGATGTTAGCTCCCTCTGGCCTGGACAGTGTTCAAGAGTGGAGGCAGGGAGACAGGGAGGAGGCTGTAGGCAAGAGGTGTTTGATGGTGGCCTGGACTGGGGAAGCAGCCGGGGTGGAGAGGAAGATGAGCAAGGCTGAAGTTTTACTGAGCACTCAGTGTCTGCCCAGCCCTGTTCTAAGCGTTTTACACATATTATCTCATGGAATCTTCAAACCACTGTTATCATCCCCATTTTACAGACAAGGAAACAGGTTAGGAGAGAATAAGGAACCAGATAACGGTAGGAGAGCATGAGAACCATCAAGAGCAAATTTGAGAGCTTGCTGGTGGTTGGATGTGGGGGATGAGGCCCAGGAAGGGGCCTGGGGAGAATTCCAGCCTTTGGAATCATAAGGTAGGTGGCGCCATCCATGAGACCAGAGCCCTGAAGGAGAATGGATGAGGGCTGGAGAAGAAGAGATTGGTTTCATGTGTTGATTCTGGGGGCCTTTGTGACGGCCAAGCCGAGATGGCCCCTGGAGAGTTAGATGGGAATTACGGGCACATCAGTGGTGCCTGAAACCATGGGCATGGGCGAGCTTGGCCAGGGAACATGGGGAGAGTGAGGGGAGAAGCAGTAGAGGGAGAACAACTGGCAAAGGAGCAGCCAGAGGAGCAGCTGGGGTTGGAAGAGAAGCAGATGAGTGTTGGGGGATGGATCTCAGAGCCTAGAGAACAGGAGGTTTCAAGGACAGAGCTGGGAGAGGGTGAGGGGGATGTGGAGAGCAGTTTACATTGCAGAAACTGGGTTGAGAAGTGTCCACTGGGTCCAGAGAACAGGGACCACCAATGGCCCTGTTAGAGCAGTTTTCGCTGGGGGCGGAGAGAGACAGGAGTGGGAGGTGAGGAAGCCAGTAGAGAGGGAGACCCGCTTTCCACAAGTTCAGCTGTGAAGGTGAGAGGGAGAGCAGGCGCAGGTTGTTGAGGGCTTACTGTTGAGACATGAATTTTTTCTTTGGCTATTTTTTGAAATTTTCACTTACAACTTCATTTTAACCCTGAATTCTGAGAATTTACGAAGTAAACTTCAGTTATCCAAAATTCTTGAATGGGTCACTCTGGAAAACCAACCTTCATTTGGATGAAAATATTTGAAATATAAGATGTCTTATGGTAAGTGCTACAGCTGCTGAGCAAAAGGTCGGCTGTTCTAATCCACCAGGCGCCCCTTGGAAACTCTACGGGGCAGTTCTACTCTGTCCTATAGGGTCGCTATGAGTCGGAATCGACTCGACGGCAACAGGTTTGGTTTTTATCTCTGAAAAACTTTTTATTATAAAAATTATCAAACATCTGAAAGTAGGTAGGACAGTACAATGAATGCCCATATACCCACCATCCAACTTCAAGAGCTGTCAACTCCAGGCCAGTACCCCACCCACTCCGCCAACCCCTGGAATATTCTGAGGCAAACTGCAGATAGTGTATCAGTTCACCCATAAACCCTTAGTATATTTCTCCAAAAGACAAAAGACTTTTAAAATACATCCATAGTAACGTCATCACTCTAAAAATCTCTAACCAAACCTATTGCTGTCAGGTCAACTTCAACTCAGGGTGACCCCACATGCATCAGAGTAGAACTGTGCTCCACGGGGTTTTCAGTAGCTGGTCTACCAGAAGCAGATCACTAGGTCTTCCTTCCGAGGCATCTCTGGGTGGACTCAGAGAATCTCTAACCTTTCAGCTAAGCTTTTTAACAGTTTGTACTAGCAGGAACTACAAATTTTTAACAATATTTTCTTAACATCAACTGCTCTAATTTCCTCTATTGTCTCCCAATTTTTTTTTTTGGGGGGGGGACCAGTTGTTGGTTAAAATTAAACTCCAAACAAGGTCCATTTATTTGTTCCATGTCTTAAGACTCCCTTTCTTATTTCTTTCTTTTTTTTAATGTAATTTATTGTTAACGAAACCAGGTTACTTGGAGGGACGAATTGGAATATGGGAGAGAGGTGAGCACCAGAGCTGGAGAGAAGCGCCAGGGAGGACAGGCTGAGAGGAGAGGGAGGGCTGGGGGGTAAATGATGGCCACACAGTTGGAACATCCATCTTTGGAGAAGGAGGGAGGATGAGAGGCCGGTCCCCCAGCAGGGAAGTGAGGCCAGGGTTCTGAAGGATAGGGTCTGTCCCTGTGCATGCCAGGGACCCCCACAGCTGCTGGAGACAAAGTAGAAAAATGGCCTGAGCCCAGGAGCAGAGACCGCGCTCAGGTTGGCACAGGGAGGGCTAAGGCACAGCCTAAACCAGGCTGGAGGTGTGGGGGGCGGGGCCTGAGGTCAGGTCTGGAAGGAACTATAGGATATTGTGCTGGGCGGAGGTGAAGAGAGGGGACAGACAGTGCCAAAACGCTGCTCCTGGCCCAGCCCCTGCTCCTCCCACCCTGGTTAGGTCCCAGGAGTCCCTCCCTGGCCTCCCAGCTTCAGATCCACCCTGGAGATCAGATCCTTTCACGATGCCGGGATCCGGGCGTCCAGATCGTTTGCTCTGCCTTCTCCTTCTGCTTCTGGTCCCCGACAGCTCTGAGGAAGGCAACACTCCTCAGCGCAGGTTTGAGTACAAGTTCAGCTTCAAAGGACCAAAGCTGGCTTTGCCTGGGGCTGGAATACCCTTCTGGAGCCATCACGGAGGTGAGGGGCAGGGGCGGGCATGGCCATGCCCAGAGTTGCTCAGAGTGCTGGAGGGGCTGACCAGCTCTGGATGGCTGTGACTTAGTGGGGAGTGGGCCTGCCAGTGCTGGCCTGTGCCCAGGGTGGGGCCTGGCCCTGGGACACGCAGTGCTGGAGCCCCAGCACCCAGATGGACCAGGACCCCTCCTAGGCTTGTCTCTTGCTCTACCACCATGTGTCCACCCTCACCTGCCAGCCTCAGTTTCTCCTCTCTGCCTCTCTCCTTCTCTATCCTGGGATTTCTGTCTCCTTTTGTTTTGCATTGGGCCCCCACCCCTTCCTCTGCCTCTTGGACCTGTGAACACACATGTGCGTGCACATACACACTCACGCTCACGCTCAGGCCCAAACACACAAAACAAGCCAATTTGGATCAGCACATACTCCCACTCTCCTGGCTGCAGCCTGTTAGGCCTGTGGCTGTACAAGAGAACTGGGGATCACCAAGAGGGGGGCATCCTCATATCCAGCCATTTAGCCAGAGAGGGCACCAGACCTTCCCTGTATGTGTGCAGGGCGTGGAAACAGGCACGAGAGCATCTTAGCCCACATGTCTGTGTTCCAGACCTTACAAACCCAGACCCACAAAGAGTCTGTCTTCTACCTGATTTTGTGACTTATCAAAAAAAAAAAAAAAAAACCACTGCCATTGAGTTGATTCCAGCTCATAGCAACCCCATAGGGTTTCCAAAAACTGTAACGCTCTACAGAAGCAGGCTGCCACATCTTTCTCCCATGGAGCCACTGGTAGTTTTAAATCACTGACCTTTTGGTTAGCAGTTGAGTGCTTTAACCACTGCCCCACCAAGTCTGCTTTGTGACTCATAAGACCTAGAAAATAGAGAGGAGTGTAGCATAGAAGTGAGAAGAATGAGGCTTAGGGTGCATGAAATGAGTCCAGGAATGTGGCTCATTGCCAAAACATATGCTGTGAGGTCTGCCTACCTGCCAGTGTTGGGCCATAAATTTGGGTTAGAGCCTCCAAGCAGGCAAAGCAAAGAGAGAAAGCAGATGAGTTATGCATTTCTGTGTCTACAAGACACGGAGGAATGGCATGATTCCCGACTGAAACCAGAATAAAATACCACGAGAGTCCCCTTGAAGATAATAGGCCCTTTCAGCAGGGTCTTTCTCCCAGTCTTCCTTCACAAGAGGCACAAGAGGTAAACAAACGACCAGACTGTTTCTCACAGCACCAAGCCAGGCCTTGCCACTTGTTGCTCTGGGCCTTGCCAAGTCCGGGTCATCATAGACCACATGCAGGAGCAGAGGCACGTTCTCCAAAACCACCCAGTGATATGCTCACTGTGTATTCATTCTTTCTTTTATCCAACTCCCACTGCCTGCTGCTGCTCTGTGCTCAGCCCTATCTGGGCCCCAGGGACACAGGGCTGAGTTAGATTCCAGGAGCCCACAGTCTGAGGAGAATCCCACAAAAAATCTGCATCTAGGCTGAATCCAGAAGTGTGGTAGGCGTCAGGCACCCCCTGCCTCCTGCAAGTCACTTTAGAGTCAATGGTGGCTTCCAGAGGTCCCAGGACTTCTTTCTTACAGCCTCAACATAGCTGCCCCTACACTGGTCTTTGCAGAGCAAACAGGCTGGATTAGCAGCCTCCGGAAAGTCCTGGCAGAGCCCTGGGCCCTGGGCCCTGGGCCAAGTTCCAAGCTGGCAGGTTGGAGGGGTGGGGAACGAGTTGGGGTGGGGCCTCTGATTTCCCTTGCCCCATCCCTGGCAAGCCTGCCTCAGTTTATCTCTCTTTTGCTCTCTTCTACCACACAGAGCTCCTTCCTTCCTATCCCCACCCTATCAGTGATAGTTCTTACACAGTGTGCCCCATTCTTCTCCCCTCCCTCCCAGGCCTGGGGCCTGATCCCCTCCCTATACCTTTGCTTTCATGTTTTCCTTGCCTTGGAATGTCCCCTAGGTCCCTTCCCCCAGGCAGCCCCCAGCCTCATCTGGCCACACTGAAGGATCCCTTTAAGCATCCACAGCCTGGAGTCCTGAGCTACCACCTGGCTATTCTCTGATCAAGTGTTCCCTTGTGTTCTGTGGTCTCAGGCAGGTCCTGCTCACTCACAGGGCCTCCGTTTTCTCATCTGAGAAATGGAGAGAGTTAGACATAAATCTCTCATGTGGAAAAAGCTGGCCTTTTGGAGTCAGATGGAGCTGAGTGCCAATCCACTTTGTTCCTTAACTTTTCTGAACTCAGTTTCCTCATCTCTAAAATAGGGTCTCACAAAAGCGGACCCCACAGACATGTGGTGAGGATTAAGTGAGCACCCAAGTCAAGTGCTCAGCGTGGGGCTGGCAACTCCTTGCCCTCCCCTGGCAAAGGCCCCTCAGCTATGCTGGGCTCCCATTCCCATTTCTCCAATGGATCCCTGCGTCTGACCAGCCAGCCTGTGATTTAATGGCCGGCCTTGGTGTTACCTGCTTCTCCTACTGCAGCCCAGCCCAGGCCACTGAGAGCTGATGATGGGGGCCCAGGGTGGGGGGCCAGGCCCTGAGCTGCCACGGTCCACAGATGCCATCCCAGGCCTGGAGGAAGTGCGACTGGCCCCGTCCATGCGGAACAGGAGTGGTGCCGTGTGGAGCAGGGCCTCTGTCCCCTTCTCCGCCTGGGAAGTGGAGATGCAGATGAGGGTGTCTGGGCTCGGGCGCCGGGGAGCCCAGGGCATGGTGAGTGGCCCCCATCAAGGCCCAGCAGAGGGGCAAGTCAGGGGGGTGGATGATGACTCCCACTCAGGCAGGCCCTGGGGTCCAGGGTTCTGCAGGGACCCTGAGCTGCTGGGCTGGATACCCGCAGGCCATGTGGTACACCCAGGGCAGGGGCCAAGGAGGCTCTGTGCTGGAGGGGCTGGCCTCGTGGGATGGCATCGGGGTCTTATTCGACTCCTCGGCTGAGGGTACCCAGGGGAGTAGTGGTCTCCTACCCACCCACCCATGCCCTCTCCCCTCCTCCTGTGCCCATGGCTCAGGGTGCTGTCACCTCCCACACAGAACAGCCCTGCCATCCATGTGCTGGCCAGTGACGGGCACACCACCTATGAGCCGCTTGGGTAAGACCTGTCTGGACTGACCCCCACCCCTGCACCTGGGCTGGGAGGGGTTCAGCAATTACCTGACCACCCCACCTGTGCCCCTGCCCTAGAACCAGACAGGGAGCTGAACCCTCTGGAGGCCGAGGTCCTTGCCACCTCACCTGCTCTGAGCTAATGCTCCTCCTCCCTCCAGGGCCCCCCCAGTTTGGTCTTAGCTGAGCTTCTGGGGCCCCAGGACCTGAGTTTACTTGCTTTTCTCTGGAATTGCCCCACTGAGTCCTCAATTCATTCAGGCCCAGAAGCCCCAGGTCAGAAAAAAAAAAAAAAAAGAGTGAGTGAAATGACCGAGGCTGTCATTTCACTCCCACTAGCTCATCTCATCCCCAACACCCTTGATAAATGGGGATTATTAGTGCCTATTTGCAGATGAGGACATCGAGGCCCAGAGAGGTCAAGTGGCTTGCCCGAGGTCACACAGCTGTGTGCAGAGCTGAGACGGGCCCAGACTTGCCTGTGGAGGGGCGGTGCCCTTGCCCTGCAGACTGCCTGCTGCTTCTTCCCTTTCTCTCGGATGACGTGGCTTCCCATCCTCAGTAGCTGGGCCAGTTTGTCAGTGTCTCTCAGCAAACATCCCTCAGCTCGTAACAATCAGAATAATTGCTAACATTTATGGAGCCGAGCTGAAGTGTGCCAGGCAGAGCGAGCACTTCATGCCCATTGTCTTAGTTAATTTAACCCTCAGAACAACATGATGAGGTAGCTGTGATTATTATTCTCATTTTAAAGATGGGGAAGCTGGGGTTTGGGCAGCTGAGGTATCCTGCCCAAGGTCACACAGCTAGGAGTGCAAACCCAGGTGGCTGCTCTGGAGCTGGCTTTTCCGCCAGCTCTGCGTGGCCTCCCTCTTGGCTGAGGGTGGCAGTGACAGGTGCTTTGGTGTGTCTTGTGGGCCCCGAAAACCTCAGGACCTCTCAACCCAACACTCTTCTCCCAAATACCCAGAGCCTACTGCACTGGCGCCATGGCGAGGTGGACTGGCTGTGTTATCCTTGGCCATGCCTCACATTGTTTGGCCTTCGTGTGTCCTGCTGCAGTCTGAGCCCTTGGCAGAAGGGAGAGGGAAGAAAAGGCCCACCCCAGAGGCACAGGGGGACTTAGAGTTAGAGGGAAGAGTAAGACAGTGGGATGAGGTGGTAGGCCTGGGGGAATTGAGGGGGAAGCTGCCACTACCATTGATCCAGGCTTCTGTCCCCTGGGGAAGGGCCACAAGGAGGCCCCTGCGCCCTTCTTCATCTTTAAACTCCAAGTCCCCTGACTCTAACAGCCAGGGCTTGCTTTCCTGTTCTTTCTTCTGCTAAGGGAACACACTACAGCAGGGGAGACTCAAGCTAGATAACAGGAGGTATGTTCTGTACCAGGTCACCCAGTGGGGAAAAGAGTGGCATTGCAGGTCTGAGCCAAGTGGCCTCTGGGCCCACCCCTGCTGGCCAGGCCTTGGGCCCAATTGGATTCTGAGTGTCCACAGGGATGGAGCCAGCCGGGTGCTGGGCTCCTGCCACCGGGACTTCCGGAACCGGCCATACCCCTTCAGAGCACGGATCACCTACTGGGGGCAGAGGCTGCGTGTGAGTCACAGGGAGGGCAGATTACAGGGCCTCCAAGGGACAGAGTTATGGTGTGTGTGTGCCTATGACCTTGGTAGACATGTGCCTGTGACGCCACATGGGGCCCCTGGCACACATGTGAGTCTCCACACCACATAGGGTCAATGCCCTCATGGGATCCGCTACCTGTACACGGAATCCTCACACTCACGCACAGCACATACCTGAGACGGCTGACATGGGGCCCTGTGTGCAGGCCCCTCCATGCCATTCTGATACCAGGTTCTGTGGTGCCTGCTCTCCTTTAGGGCCAGGGGAGCAGGAAGTCAGAAGTGGGGACCATCCCTCATGCTGGGGTCAGGGGAGAGGAGGGCACTCTGTCTCCGAGGGGCTCACTCTCTCTACACCCTCAGGTATCCTTGAACAGTGGTCTCACTCCCAGTGATCCAGATGTGGTCTGTGTCGATGTGGGGCCCTTGCTTTTGGCCCCTGGAGGTTTCTTTGGCATCTCAGCAGCCACCAGCACCCTGGCAGGTGAGGGCCCTGCAGGGCAGGTAAGAGCAGAGGGGTGGTGCCTCATGAATCACCCTAAGCACACCTTCTAGGGAGCACTGGGTGTGGACCTAGCCACTCCTCACTGTGACCAGGGCAAACCACAAACCCTCTCTGGGACTCTGTTACCATTGCTGGAGAGGTCACGTCTTCCTTGCAGGATTGTTGAAAGTATGAAATGAGATAAAACGCTAGAAGCTTTTACGCCAGTGTTGGCCCCATAAGTGCCCCTAGCTGGGAGCTGGGAGGGACAGAAGGGCAGATGGAAAAGAGATATTTGGGGAAAGGGATCTGAGGAATGTGATCCAATGGAGAGCCCATGGAGGCCCACTGTCCGAAAGCAGGCTGCAGCCAGAGGTGGCAGTCCTGGAATGTCAGGACTTCGGTCTTTTAATTTGGGCAATGGGGAGGCATGGAAGGCTTCTGCAGAAAAGAGTTACATGGTCAGAGTCATGCTGGGAAGGTGGCTGTTGTGTGGTTGCTTCTGCCAGGAGTAGCCGTGCTCTGGGGGTGAGGGTGTCGCTGGGTCTGCTGCCACGGCTCTAGCCCAGGATGTTAAGTGATTGTCCAGTTTTCCCACTCACTAGGGGGCCACCTCTGGCTGTGTGTGGGGGTCAGCCCTCACAGCCCACCCATCTGCTTGTCTGGCTCCTTGCAACTTCCCTGAGAAATGAGCAAGACAAGGCTTACGAAGCTGCCTGAGGTTACCCTGATCTCTCATCTCCCTGAGATATGAAGGGGCCTGGGGTGAAGGTTGCGTGAGTGGGCTGCGGGAGGAGGAGTCTTATGTCCCCTTCTCTGCCCCCCACTCCAGATGACCATGATGTCCTGTCCTTCCTGACCTTCAGTCTGAGGGAGCCAGGACCAGAGGTGATGTCAGCCCCAGGCCCGCTCCTGAGGGAGGCCTGGGGGAGAGCCAGCCCCAGGACCCTTCCGTCCCTCTCAGCCCTGCCTGCTCAGGCCAGGGTGCTCTCAGACCTGCCGGTGCATCTATTATCCCCACCCATATTCTGAGTTCTGCTCAGGTCCAGCCTTGTGCTGGGCAGTGCTGCGGGACAGAGGTACCAGAGCCAGGCTCTGTCCACAAGGACCTCTCTGGCTGGCTGGGTACAGACTGTCACGTTACAGCCCACAGTGATCAGGGCTGGATGTGGAAAGGTGCAGGAGGCTGAGGGGCCACAGAAGAGGGTCCTAATCCAGCCAGGGGAGCAGGGAAGGCTGCTTGGAGTCGAGTTGGAGGTGCTGCAGGAGCTAGCTGAGCAAAGGAACAGCAGGGACAAAGCCTGAAGCCTGAGCGAGTGTATTGGGGTCTGGACTGCAGTGGGCAGGGAAGGGTGTGGGGATCAGAGAGCTGGAATCTGCAGGGCCTGTGGCTGGGCTGTGGGTGAAAATCAGGTGTTTTCCCTGGCTGGGGTCAATGTGTGGTCAGAGAAAAGGACTGGGCTTGTGGGGAGACCTGTGAGAAGGCTCCTCTTGCTCCCATAAGTTTTGGCCTGAGTTTTTGTCTTCATCCTCCAGGCTCCCCCCCGGCCCTTCCTAGAAATGGAGCAGCTCCGCCTGGCGAGGCAGCTGGAACGGCTGCAGGAAAGGCTGGCGCTGGGCACCAGGGAAGACATAATTTTGAAGCCAGACTCTGAAGCCCAGGAATGGGGTAGGGATCCAGGATGCCCATTTCAGCGTCCCAGGATCCTCCTCCCTTAAAAGAGTATCCGTTAACCAGTGCAGGGCTGGAGGCCTGAGAGGGCCATATCTGAGCAGGACCTGGGGCCCAGGTATCCATCCTATTCCCATCCCACCACCCAGACACATCTGTCCAGGTGAGGGGCTTGGTGGCAGGAGCCATGGCTCTCCGGTCCCCATCTCCAAGAAGCCCCCAAATATACACCCATTGCCCCACCCCGAAGACTGCCTGTCCCAGCTCTGCCACACCCACAGGGGAAAAGCACTTTGACCTGGAGGAGACTCTGGGTAGACACATTCAGACCCTACGGGCTCTCCAGGACCTCTCTGAGCAGCTGGACCAGGCTGAGAGGCAATGGAAGAAGCAGGCGGAGTCCTTAGGTGGGACCAGACCTGGGGGAGGCTGGGTGAGTGACCCCTTGGTCATCGAAAGCCCCCACCATAGGCCTAGGGAGGCAGCACTGGATTTGAGGGCACCAGCAGTCTCCTTCCTTCCAGAAAGAGGAGCAAGCATGACACTCAGGAGCTAGTCTCCCCAGGGTGTGGAAGAACAGGAAGACTAGACAGAAAAGCTGCCGGTCGCAGGATGGGGTGGACTGACAAGCAAGGGGGTGGGCAGGAGGCATCTCTGCACAGCAAATCCCTACAAAGCACTGCAGCTGGGGTAGAGAAAGGAGACCCTGGGTATCTGGACTCATCTATGGATTCTAACTTTTGGTTAGCAGCTGAGCTCTTAACCACTGCACCACCAGGGCTCCAAAGGACAAATATAGTCAAAACTCACTGCCATTGAGTTGATGCCAACTCATAGCAACCCCACAGGATAGAGTAGAACTGCCCCATAGGGTTTCCAAGTCTGTAATCTTTACAGAAGCAGACTGCCACATATTTCTCCCAAGAAGCAGCTGGTGGGCTCAAACCACCGATCTTTTGGTTAACAGCCGAGAGCTTTAACCACTGCGCCATCAGGGCTCCTGACAGAAATAGGCTGGGTGCTACTTTGCATGGAGCTTCACATGTGATTTGCATATGGCTCGTTTAATGCTCCGATGCACCAGAATCCTCATTTCATCTCCGCTGCCATCCCCAGTCCTCTTCCAGGGAGTCATGCTCCATGACACACGCAGCCTGGAGGCCTGAGCATGACCTCAGCCAAGGTGTTAGATGCCGGACACCAGTAGCTCTCCTGGGCTTTGCTGGGCTCTGACAGCTCGAGGTTTTAATCTTGTGTGCTCAGGCCAAAGCAGCTTAGGCTGGGCTGCTGGAGTGGGGAAGGGAGGAGGGGGCCGTACTCCAAGGCCAGGTCTCTCTGATTCTGTCTCCAAGCCCTGGGTGCCCTCCTGCCAGATTCCATCCTCCCCAGAAAGAGGCAGCTACCCCTCTGGGTCACCCAGCAGGACAGAGGCCCAAGCACTGGGAGTTGAGAAGCACTGACTCCCGGTATGGGCCACACTCTGGGGCTTCTGCCTGCTTCAGGGGGCAAAGCCACTTCTGGAAAGGGGAGGAGTTTTGAGAAAGCCCAGGAGTGGACATTGTGTGTGTGTGTGTGTGTGTGTGCGCGCGAGCGCGCGCGCGGGTCAAGGGGGAAGCGGGCAATGGCCATCCTCAGGGAGGGGGTTTGCAAGGAGGAGAAATCCAGAAGGCCAGGTGGATGTGGGTCAGATAAACTCAATAAGCCCAAGGTGGGCAGGGCCCCGGTATTCTGGTAAGGCTCCCTATTAGGAAGAGGGCTGTAATGTCGCTGGGGAAGGAAAGAGGGGCTGGGCCCTGGGCCCTAGAGAAGAGGCTGGCTCTCCTGCAGGACTCTGCCAAGGTCAGCACCCTGCTCTGTGGGCAGCAGACTCTGCTCCAGGACCTGCAAGAGATGAGGTAAGGGCACAGGGCGAAGAAGGGGTTCTGGAGGAGAGGAAACTTGTCTCCCCATTGGCCCTTTATCCCTTCATGATTTCCTGAGTACCAAGGGAGGGGCTGAGGGTACAGTTAGGTTTGTTGAGTCAACCTGAATTTAACTCAATCAAGTTAA
The DNA here is from genome assembly GCF_030014295.1 of Loxodonta africana. NCBI lineage: Eukaryota > Metazoa > Chordata > Mammalia > Proboscidea > Elephantidae > Loxodonta > Loxodonta africana. Next base: position 41,150,394 of record NC_087354.1, on the reverse strand, counting down.
AGGTTTTGAAAGTCTTCGTTCAAAAGCAAGTCTCTTTGGGAGGAGCCCCTTATGAAGACCCCCATCAGACATTCCCACCCTTAGGGTGGAAAATCTGAGCCTTTCTTTAGTGACAGTTCCTGGGAGGAGGGGACATTTTGATGGGGGTTCTTGGAGGGAAGAAAACCAAGATCATGTCCAGTAGACGGAGGCAGCCCTGGACTTTCTTTGCTCCCTTCCAGCCTCCCAGCATCCCACTCTAGCCCAGGCTTCTGGAACTACCCACAGAGCCCTAGGGACAGGGGGTCCCTTTGTGACGGGGGGAAGGAGGCTTTAGGCTAGATGCTGTGGCTGGAGCCCACCCTGTCCCCACCCAACCACCACACACACATCTAGGTGCCTGGGGGTGGTGTAAGGGTTGAGGGAGTAGAGCTAAGTCCCTTAGGGTCTGGGGATGGAAGCAGAACCCAGGGAAGCTTGGGGTTGAGACAGGCAACTTTAAGGAAAACTTTCTCTGAGCTGAAGGTGTCCCAGGATTCAATGAGAAGGTTTAGGGTGAAAAGACTAGTCCCTGAGAAGGGGCCCTATGGATGGAGCCTGTTCCCACACATGTGCTTCCCTTGCAGACTGTGGGCAATGTTTAGGTCATTGGAGTGCAGCCAGAGGACTAATGAATCATCTTCCTTGCCCCCGCCCCCAGGGCTGCAGCTGCCCAAATGGCCTCAAAAGCTCAGGTCTTCTACCTGCCTGTGGGCACCGAGCATCACTTCTCGGAGCTGGACCAGATCCTAAGCCTCCTACAGAAGGACCTTCGGGGCCCAGTGGTGAGAGGGAAGTAGGGGATAGCATAGGGACCCCATTCTTGAGGCCTGGGCTCAGCCACTCTTCTTCTAGCACTTTTCAGCCCCAAGCACCTCCTGCCTTTTGCCCTCCCCTTCCAGGGACCCCTGGCAAGGCATGCCTGTGTCTGGGTCTGTGTGTGCATATGTACGTACACACAGGGATACAGATTCCATTATCTCTCTGTTCTCTGTAGAGTCCCAGGTTCAGACTCTCAGTGTCAGCAGGACCCTGGGAGATTACTTGGTCCAATGACTTCAATGACCAGAAGGGAAATAGGGTGGGCTGTACGCAGATTGGAGCCCTGGTAGCAGAGTGATTAAAAACTTGGCTGCTAACCAAAAGGTTGGCAGTTTGAATCCACCAGCCACTCCTTCAAAACGCTATGAGGCAGTTCTACTCTGTCCTATAGGGTCGCTATGGGTTGGAATCAACTCAACAGCAATGAGTTTGGTTTTTTTCTTTTTTTGAGCTCAGTGGTGATGCCAGCTCTTCCCTCTGCCCCTACCCCATCTTGCTCTTTCCCTTGCCCTCACCTTCATCCTGCCTTTTGTTCGCTACCCCTTTCTCTCATCTCTGGAGCCTTAGGCCCCCAGATGATCCCAGGCCCCAGGCCTTCCCAGCTGTCCCCACAGATGGAGCCATGGGAGCCAGGCAGGAGGAAGCAGCTTTTTACTCTGCCCTCTCCAAGTTCCCTGGATGAGAGCCAGCAGCCTCAAGCCTGGGGGAGGGAGACACAGCCCACACATGGCCCAGATTCCAGGTCCTCTCCCCACTGCTGGCTAAGAAGTTGAGCTTGGAATCTTAGACTCTTCCCTTTCAGAAAGCGTCATCCAAGGGCCCTCGTCCATCAGGCCAGCCCCCAGGGGCTTCCTCATGCCTTCGGTCAGGCATCTTTCTGTTCTTCCTCATCATCCAGACCGTAGGCTTCTTCAGCTACGTGCACTTCAGGTGGGCCTTCCCACGGTCAGTACTTTCTACACCTTCTCTGCATCTCTGGTTCTGGGCAGGGCTGTAGCCATTCCCATTTGAGAGAGAGGGCACTGAGGCCCAGGGAGGACCTGCCCTGTTCACCAGCTGGCAAGGAGCAGAGCCCAGGCTAGACCAATTCTTTCAATAGGCATGACTGGCCACCTGCACAGCCCTGACCCCATCCGGGCCCTGCTCTCACAGAGTTCACTCTCTAGTTGGAGAAACTGACAAGTAACCAGCAGTCACACCCTATGTGATCAGTGCCACGATGGCAGGAAGCTCAAGGGCTGTAGGAGTGCAGGAAAAAGCAGTTGGCCCAGCTTGGGGAGATCAGGGAATCGACCTGGAAGAGAGATTTGATACGGGTCATTAGGGTAGCTAGGAGTTCTCCAGCCTGACAAGGCAGATAAAGGCACCCATGCAGAGGCAAGGGCATGAAAAAAGGCATGGAAGCGTGAAAAAAGCATAACGTTTTGGAGAAAAAGTGGCAAGTTCAGTATTCTTGGAGCAAATGTGGGACCAGTTTGTGAAATTGGGCAAAGAGAATTAAAAAGGTGGGGGAGATAACCATTTTAGCTTGGTGAATGTTTGTTGAATGAATGGAACATATAGAGGTGTGGGATGTGCTATAGGCGTCAGAAATGAGACTGGCAGTCCTTGTTGATGGAATTTCAAAACCAGAAGAAGCAGTGTGGGCTGGGATGGTCCTGGAGGAGGGGTGAAGTGTGCTGAGCATTGAAGGCAGAGAAGGAGAGGGAATGGCCTTCCAAGTGAGGCAGACAATAAAGCTAGAGCAGCAACCTGAATGTGGGGGGGGGCGGGGGTCGTATGGGTGTGATGTGGCAGGCCAATGGAACCACAGAAAATCCCACTGCAGGGGAGGCTGTTGTGCAGTGAGTATGTGGAGACAAGTGTGGGAGGCTTATCCTCAAATGCCAGAAGGGAGAGGCCCAAGTAACCTTCATCTCCTTTCCCTGACAGCAGGCAAGAGCTGGACAAGAGCTTTCAGGACTGTTTGTCCATCAACAGCCTTCCTCTGCACCGTGCACCATGCATCCCCAGGGCTCTGGGAGTCCAGCGGAGGCAGCCCCTCTCCCCCAGCATGCATGCATGACCAACTGCAGAGCCCAGGAGAGATGCCCACTTCTCACTGGGGAGCAGATGGTGTCTGGGGGGTGGAGGACTTAGCCAGTTGTGCCTTCGAAGTGCCCTCTACTCCTCTCCCTCTGGGTACCTAGCTCCTACCTGCACCTTAGCTTTTGGGGCACTCCCACCTTATTAAAGGTAGATTTCCCTCTCCCTGTGCTTTGATATGTTCATTTACCTTTTGGCTTCACCTTAATCTCTCTGAAGGCTTCTGCTTCCTTTGGGCAGGTAGCTGGAAAGGAGGCCAAGGGCTCATCTGACTTCCAGGAGACCAGACATTCTACAGTCCTTTAACCCTGGAGTATGGAGGGACTGGGCAGTGGAGGGAGGAGGGGTCACAGTTGTACAAAATTGTCCCTAAATTCACCCAGAAATGAGGGTGGTGTATCTTCCAGCGCCCTTCCTGGCACAGCCAGGAACACCATGAGCAGCCCTCTCCCTCCCCACTCCCCCTGCAGCTCCAGGGGTCAGCAGGGCAGGCATATGGGGAGGGGGGGGAAGCCTGAAGGTGCAACTCATGGAACCATAATTGGGATTATCGTTCTCAGGTCTCCCCCCTTTCCCAGAGCCGAGCTCTTTAGACAGCTGTGGGGGCAGCAGATTGGGGGAAAGAGTGGGGAAGTGTCCAGGGCTGGGTCCTTCTCCCCTTGCTGCTATTGGGATCTCCCAGGTAATATCCTGGCTATCTTGGACCTGAGAGAGGAGGAAGAGGGAGGAGGATAGGAAGCAGGGTTTTAGGCGCGTATTAGCGCAGCCCCTTTCCCTGGGGAGCGACCACACCTCCACAGGCCCTAATCCGCTGTCATCAGTGCCCAGCGGAGCTCGGCGTTAAAGGAGGCATGTGGCGAAGGCGGGAGTAGGGAGCCGACACGTGGTCCAGCCTTCTCAGCCCCGTGCATGCCCCCCGCCCCCATAAGGAGGGGTTTGTGGAGGTGGGGGCGGGTCCGGGAGGGGAGGGGGCAGGGTGGGCAGAGGGCGGAGCAGAGCAAGGGCGCCGGCCGGCGGCGGGAGCTGTCCGAGAGACCTAGTGCTGAAGTAGGTGCGGACGTGCTCGGTGCCCGGCGCGGCGACGACCATGGCGTTCATGGTGAAGACCATGGTGGGCGGCCAGCTGAAGAACCTCACCGGGAGTCTGGGGGGCGGCGAGGACAAGGGGGACGGGGAAAAGTCGGCGGCCGAAGCGCAGGGCATGAGCAAAGAGGAGTACGAGGAGTATCAGAAGCAACTGGTAGAAGAGAAGTAAGTGAGGCTCCTTCCCGGCTCCAACAACACTCCTCCACAGCCTCCTGGCCCGCCCCCAGGCCAGCCTCAGGCCCCGAGCCCCCCTCCCCTCTTTTCCTAGACTCAATAAGAGGATGAGAGACTGGGACGTACCCTCTAGGTTGCCCCCAGCGCCAATCCCATCTCAAACCAAAGACCCTGCCCCAGTTTCACAATGGGTCCCTGAGGGAGTGGGGGCAGGGGCAGAGGCGACAGGGGCCGGGGTAAGGAGGGGGGGGGACACGTGCATTTCTGATGAAACAAGTAATCCTTTAATCCCCTCTGGTTCTAGCCGCCTGGGTCTTCCAACTGGGGCTCCTCTGAGCCTGGAGTTCTGAGAAAAAAGGTTCTGCTGAGAGGCACTTAGAGTAACCAAGGCAGATCCTGAGATGGGGATACTCATAGACATTAAGCCTACTTGTGTGCTGGCTGTGCTGGGACAGAGAAGCAGTCAGAGTGAGTTAGGGGCTGGACACTGGAGCTAGGCTGCTTGGGTTCAAATCCTGGCTTTGCTTCTTATTAGCTGGATGACTTTAGGTAAGTTACTTAATTTTTCTGTGCCTCAGTTTCCTCTTCTGTAAGATGAGGATGGTAGTCATATTTTTTTTAATTTAATAATAAATTTAAATTAAAAAGAAAAAACAGTTGCCATCGAGTGACTCTGACTCATGAAAACCCCCTGTGCTTCAGAGTAGAAGAGTGCTCCACAGAGTTTTCGATAGCTGATTTTTCTTGAGTAAATCACCAAGCCTTTCTTCCGAGGTGCCTCTGGGTGGATTTGAACTCCAAACTTTCGGTTAGCAGACAAACTTGTTAACCATTTGTACCATGAAGGAAGTCCATATTACATATTTTATATATTTGTTATGAGGATTAAATGACTTAAGGAACGTAAAGCACTTAGCACAATGTCTGGCACTTGGCAAATCCTCAGTAATTGTAAGCCATTATTATTTCACTTAATCATAACAGTCTTGTGAGTTGTGAAATCTTATTCTCATTTTACAGAAGGGAAAAGTGACTTACCCAAGAACATACTGAAAGTGGTAGTGGAGCCAGACGTCAAACCAAGTCTGTCCCGATTACTTTCCCCTCCACAGCTTGTCAGGGATGAGAAAAAACAGACCAAGTCGGAGGGCAGGAGGGACACATATTAGGATCTGCAGAGAGCTACATAAACAGACATCCCCCACCCAGCCAGCTCCATCCAGCAGCGGGTGTGAGGCCCACAAAGGGCGCTGGGATAGGGGTAGAGGCAGCACAGACTGATCACAGTAGGCCAGGGAGGAGCCCCCTCCTGACCCGCTGGCCCACCGGAGGGAGGGATTCTGCCCACGGTCAGGACACGAAGACCTCCTCCCCCACTTCCTTGCAGACCCTGCCCCTTCTCGCTGCCCTGGCGATGACTTCACACCCCCTCCCCGTGCCCCCGCAGGATGGAGCGGGATGCTCAGTTCGCTCACAGGAAAGCAGAGCGTGCCACGCTGAGGAGCCACTTCCGAGACAAATACCAACTGCCCAAGGTAAGCAGGCCCAGGGCTGCAGGGCCTGAGGTCCTGAGCCCTGGGGTGGGGACTTTGCCCCACTCTGGGGGCTGCATTTTTCAGCCTGTAAGTCTCCCGGGGTATTGGGTTCAACCCTTCCTTCTCTCACTCATTCTTTCGTTTTCCCTCATTCACTCACCCAAGGTTAACCAGGGCCTGCCAGGTGCCAGACCATAGCTTGATGCCAGGGGAAGCCTCCACAGCCCAATGGGTTTGTGTGTCTGGAGGCAGGCCAGGCCCCTCTCTCCTCCACCCTCCCTGGCCAGGCCTGGGCAGATGAAGGCCAGGGGGCCAGGGTCTGTGGGGGAGGCAGAAGACAATAGATTTTACCCCAGGAGTGAGTGCAGTGGAGGTTTCTGAACACACAAGGAGAGCAGGGTGGGGGAGAGAAGGCAGCACCTTCTGAATGCCAGGCATTTGACCTTCGCACCCTCACCTAACCCCTCCCCCCATAACATGGCCAGGTAGATATCACCCACAGCAACAAGTGAGGAAAGTGAGGCTCAGTGAGATTAAGGGACTTGACTAAATTCATTCAGCCAGGGAATGGTGAAGCTGGAATAGGAGCTGACCCCTCTGCATACTGAACCTGCGTTTGCTCCAGGTCCACAAGCTGCTTCTCAGGGTATGGGGTCTGCCTGCAGAGAGCAAAGTACCTCCTTGGTTCGCCAAGCAGCCAGGGAGGATGTGTCAGGAGACTCTGGCCTCTATGCTTCCTAGGCACTGTGGCATCAGACAGGCTTGTAAGTGTTCCTCTCCCATTGTCTCAGGAGGGAAACTGAGGCACAGCAACTTCCAGAGCATTACCTGTGTGCCCAGAACTGTGCTAGACTCTGAGGGGAAACAGAAGTTTCTACTTGAATTGGAAGATCAGATATGTGAACATCACATTCATTCATTCAACAAATGTTTACTGAGCCCCTGGCTGCCTCTGTCTCCCCCCAGGGCACCAGTCTTTTTGGAAGTCTCTCAAAGGGAAACTGGTCCAGAAAGCCTTCCTTTCTGGAACGTTACCGAGTTATACCCAGCTAGGAACGGAGTCACTCCTCAAATGCCTGCACTAAGCATGTAAGTGACACAACTCCTGCCATCAGGGCACCCTAAGTCCAGTAGAAAAGAGAAGACTTGGATCCAACTGAGTAGGACATAGAGTGGAAAGCCCCATTACACCCCACCCTCCAGGGACAAGAAAACAGAACAACCGTCAGTAGGTGCCCTGCCATGAAAAGAGAGCATAGATGTTGAAATCAATGATATGAGTTTAAAGCTAGCTCCCCTAATTCCTAGTTGTGAAACCTTGGACAAATTATTTACTTAAATTATCTGAGCCCCTATTTCCTATATATAAATAGAGATAATACCTACCTCACAGGATTACTATGTGAATTAAAAATACCCAGCTCAATATCAGACATATAATAATAGGTGTTCAATAAATGGTACCCATCACTATTATTGCTTCTTCCTGCAGAATGCTGTTGTTGTTAGGTGCTGTCAAGTCAATTTTTGATTCATAGTGATCCCACGTGACAGAGTAGAACTGCCCCATAGGGTTCCCTGGTGGTGCAGTGGTTACTAACCAAAAGGTGTGCTAACCAGAAGGTCTGCAGTTCGAATCCACAAGCAGCTCCTTGGAAACCATATGGGGCAGTTCTACTCTGTCCTATAGGGTTGCTATGAGTCAGAATTGACTCTATGGCAATGGGTTTTTGGTTTAATCCTTACAGGAGCAGATCACCAGGTCTTTCTCCCATGGAGCCACTGGGTGGGTTCAAATTACCAACCTTTTTCAGTTAGCAGCAAGCTCTTAATCACTGTGCCACCAGGACCCCTGCAGTATAGTTAAGGGTGAATAGTCAGCATGTGGCACAGATGACTGTGACAGTGACTTACAGGTATTTTCATTTTGTCTTTACTCACTATGCTAGTCCTTCAGCATCTCAGAGTGAAGGAAGGCGGTATAAAAGTGCAAGGTATAAAAGTACAAGGTTTCCATGTTTAAGTATCAAATGCTGGATCCTGGAATGTGGAGGTGGGAGGTGAGCTCACTGGAACATGCAGATCAAGAATCCAGGGCCCTGGGACGCGGTCCAGGCCTCCTCCCTACCCCCCAACACTGGGTGCTCACAAACTTCCACCCCACCTCATGCCCCTCCCGTCTTCCCTTCAGAACGAGACAGATGAGAGCCAGATCCAGATGGCAGGTGGAGATGTGGAGTTGCCCCGGGAGCTGGCCAAGATGATTGAGGAGGACACAGAGGAGGAGAAGGCCTCAGTCCTCGGGCAGCTGGGCAGCCTCCCTGGCTTGGACCTTGGCTCACTCAAGGACAAGGCCCAGACCACATTGGGAGACCTTAAGCAGTCAGCAGAGAAGTGCCACATCATGTGACCACTTCCCCAGGGTTATCCACTGGGTGACTGAAGGGGTGGGCCTACATGAGGGCTAAGAGCATGTCTCAAATCCCAGGGACCCAAACCCCATTGGGCTTTGTTTCCCCAGCCCCACATTAGCCCCAGGACCCTTCTCATCCCTGCCCCAGGCTTGCCTTCTGGTCTCTCCCTCTCCACTGGGACCAGAGTCCCCATTCCTCACTGTACCCCCCAGGACCCCACTCACTCAACCTGGGGAGGCCTCCCAAGGTTGTAGGAATAGGCCCATTCCTCTCTGACTGTGGCCTCAAATTCCTGCACATACAACCACCCAGAGAAAGACACACAGAGAGAAAAAAAACCCTGGCATAAGCAGAGGCCTAAGCTATAGACGCATCCTTGCACACACACACATAGACACACCCATGGGGCAGTACCCCTGGATGCCCAGCCCCTCTAGACATGACACTCAGATACACTCAGAGGTGGCTTTGGGTAGACACAGACCTCAACAGACGGGAGTTCTGAGTTCCAAACTTCACCTTTCCTGACCTTGAAAGCCACTGCTCTTTCTGGGCCTCATTTCATCATCTGTAAATTGGGGATGGACTAGGTGATTTCTAAGACTCCTTCTAGCTTGGCCTTCTGAGCCCGTGGAGCCAACCCCACACCCCTCCTTTCTCCGGCAGGGTAGCAGCTGCATCCACAGCTCAGGCATCGCTGGGCTGCCAGTGCCTCCACTGTGGGCTCTGGCTCTTGGGAGCTGAGCGATGCTGTGTGAGGGGCAGAGTGCCAGGGATGAAACTGGCACTGAACAGCAGCCCCGGTTGCTCCAGGCCTTCTTTGGGCCTAGGGCCCAGCCAGTTCTATTCTGTTCCTGTAGCTCTCTCTCTGGATTCCATAGCTGGAGTCTCCTCTCCCAGCTCAATGAAAAATAAAAACTTCAAACGATGTGCTTATCTTCCCACTTCTTACTGACCTCCGGGAGTTTTGGGGTTCACAACCCCCCAACCCTATGCTTGGAGGGGTGTCCTCTGCCTCCTCACCCACAGCTTCATAGGAGAGAGGAGAAACCCGAAGCTAGGTATGGAGTGTTTCCTGTGGGACCCCCTTCCGGTGCCAGCCCCTATAAGATGTTCAAACTCTACCTTCTCAGCGACCTGGGGGAGGGTGGGGTCTCTGCCCTGACTGAGCACATGAGGCCCAGCCTGAAGCTCATGAAATGGGTCTGGGCCTTGAGGAGGATGTGGCAGTCAGCTAGCTGGCTAGGGATGCACCTGGGGGAGGTGGGGCCTCTGGGGCATTACCTGAACCCACAGGAGGATTCATGCAACCGTAGCTGTGTCCAGAACCTTCCCACCTTGAGGTAAAAAAAGAAGGCAGAGCAACTGTGTTCCAGCCTTGGCACTGTTATTTGACTTTGAACAGGTCCCTTTCCCTCTCTGGGCCTCTGCTTTCCCTCTGTAAAATCAAGGAAGAAATCTCATCCTGCTCACCTGTTGGAGAATCCAGGCCATCCCAGGGCCCGCAGGAAGAAGGCTGACTACAGGTGCACCCACTTAGGGTCTGGGCCCCTAGCCTGCTACTGAGGCCTAGGCCTGTGGGGAAGGCAGCCAAAATTTAAAGGCAGGAACAGCCATCTGAAGGTTTGGTTTCAAGGGCAAACTTTCCACTCGGCCTGCTTTGTAAACTAAGAATGAGGAACAGAAAACCTATCTAGTAGGTAATGTGGAGAGGGGTGGGGAGAGGGAGAGAGGGGATGAGGAGGGGAAGGCAGGGAGAGACACAGGCCCAGGGTTGGGGCAGTGCTACTCGGCTGTCAGCTGGGCTGTCAGCTGGGCCTCGCTCTCCTGAGCAGCCTGGGGAAAGGCCTGGCCTCTGAGCTGCTCCTAGGCTGCCTGGGAAGGGCCTGGTGGCCACCAACAAAAAAAGGCCTCCTGACTTTCCTGGAGCTGGAGGAGACCCGAGTCAGGGCCTCAGGCTGGTAAGAGGGCGGGGGAGCTGTAGACCCCCTCAGTAGCATCAGCAGCGAGGCCCACGTCAGCAATCCACCCTCCAGGGGCCTTCTGCCTAATCGGAGCAGACAGACTCCTTCCCTCTCAGTGGTTTGCAGGGCAGGGGAGAGGGGCAGTGAGGAGACTGGGGGAGCTTGTACTCACTGAACACTCACAAAATCTGGCCAGCTAGGGCCTGGGGTCAGGGAGCAGGAGGAGAACCCCAAGAAGCCCCTGACCTATGTGCACCATCCCTGGAATGGAGTGGAGGAGGCTTTGTGGAAGAAGGAGGCAGCCCTGGGGCCTGGCAGAAATGCGCAAGAGAGGGCAGGGGCAGGTTCCTGGGCTTGCTGGCCTCGCCCTGTCTCCCTCCAGCGATACCCCCTCTTTCTTCTACTCAGTGTGTTTCTGTCCATCTGTGTTCCTCTCTTCTGAGTCCCCACATTCTCTGCCTCATTCCTGGCTTAGGACTGCACCCTTGCTCCCACTGGGGGCTGACCTGGCCAAAGGAGAGCCCTCTCTGCACCTGCTCACATTCCTAAGCCTTCTATGTCCACTGCTACTCTCTTCCCTCCTGCTTCTACTCATGGTTTATCTAGCCACTTACACTCCCCTGGTGTGATGCAAGGACCTTGTAGAAAGCCACTAGCCACCAAAACTTCCCTTTCCACAGTGCCTAAAACCCTACCATTAGGGCACAGAAGTAGTTTGGAACAAGGCATTTACCTCCCCAGACCCTCTCCTTTCTTGCTCCCTCCGGTTCTTCCTTCCACGTTCCTTCTTCCTTCTCTCCCTTGCAGGCAGTCTGAAGATGCAGTAAATGTTGACTAAAGGTGAGAGACGCCCTAGGATCCCACCCCACACACACTCTTTTCGGGGGCAAGGATGGCCTGGCCTGTTTCCCCGTCCCTACCCTCAGGGCCTCTGGCTCCCTTACAGGGGATTTCTGGAGGACTGTTGTCCAGCCCAGCCCCATCCAAGGAACCTCCAGCCCCCTTCTCCTGTCCTCACCCACCCAAGGCCAGCTCAGGCCTGGTTCCCAGAGGGAGGGGGCACTGCAGAGAAAGCAAGTGACTTTCCTGAGGCCAGCTGCCCCGCAAGGAGGAGGTGGGAGGGTGACCAGGGAGCTGGCTAGGTCTCCCTTCCCCCCAACAGCCAGATGGTCTCCTCTTCAGACACTGAAGGCCCCAGGCAGGTGCTGGGGACATGTGGGTGACGTTCATTTGCTGAGCCCGAGCTCTGGCAATGCCTACTGACCCAGCTGATGCTCAGCCCTGGTGAGGCAGAGAGTTTCTGCCCTCTGTCCTTACAGACCTGACTGCCCTGTCTCAAACCCAGTGCCTGGCAGGCAAAGCCGTTCCCAGAGTCAGAGGCTTGGGAGAGCATGGGCTGGGTTCAGGGCAGCAGCAGCACTGGCGCTGCCTCGGCCTTATTCAGCGAGAGCTGTGCCTGTGTGCCTGTGTGTATGAGAGAGAGAGGTCATTTGAGTGTCTTAACAGATCTGTAAGCTCATACCAAAACAAAAAAAATCAACCTCGTTGCCGTTGAGTCGATTCTGACTCATAGCGAACCTACAAGACAGAGTGAAACTGCTTCATAGGGTTTCCAAAGCCATACGTCTTTAAGGAAGCAGACTGGTGGGTTCGCACTGCCAACATTTTGGTTAGCAGCATACATGGCTTTAAATGTTTTTGTACGTGTGTCTGTGGCCTGTTGCTGTCTGTATCTGAGTGTCTGTGGGTTTTCGAGTGTATATGTGTGGCTGTGAGTTACCCTGAAGGAGGGTGGTCATTGATGTGTCCCCAGCCTCAGCACTGGGCCATCTCCCTCTGAGGAAGGACTGGGACAGCAGACTGGCCTCTGGGGACAGGATCCCTTCTCCATGGCCTCCTGGAGGAACCAAGGCTCTGTGTCCTTCTCCATGCCCTATTAGCAAGAGACAGGCTGAGCGCAGGGTCACCTGGGTCCCTCAGCTGGCTCCAGAGACACCCTGCCTCTCCCAAGCTGCAGGGGCAACTCTAGGACCCAGGGCTGCCCCCTTGGACACAGAGAAGGCCCAGGCTCAGGCACTCCCAGCTTGACCCAGTGCTGGTTCTGGGCTTGGGAAACTTGAGTAGAGGTGGGAGAACAGGGCAGGGTGGGGCACCCAAAACATTACTGGTGGATGTCTGCCCTGCTTTGGTCACTTTCAGAGTGTTGAGGATGAGAGGTGGAAACAACCCCCACAGACTAGCAAGTGTCCCAGAGGCCTCTGCCATTAGGGGAGGAGAACTCTATTGAGAGTGAGCCCCCACCCCACCCCCAGCCTTGATCCTTGGCAGGTGACCTGGACTCAACCGGCCTGGAGGCCACTCAAACTCTACCCAGGGAAGGCCCCTCCCTAGCAGTCCCAGCTTCCCAGGCCTTCCCTGCACCCAATCCCTCCATTCAGGCCCCTTGTCTCAGCCAGCCAATGTGGGTATCATATTCTCATAAAAAGACCAAACTTAATGGTCTGACTGAGACTGGAGGAATCCCGGCGGCCATGCTCCCCAGACCTTCAGTTGACACAGGACAGGAACCATCCCCGAAGACAACTCATCAGAAATGAAAGGGACTGGTCAGCGGGTGGGAGAGAGACGCTGATGAAGAGTGAGCTAATTATATCAGGTGGACACTTGAGATTGTGTTGGCAACTCTTGTCTGGAAGGGGGATGGGAGGATAGAGAGAGAGGGAAGCCGGCAAAATTGTCAAGAAAGGAGAGACTGAAAGGGCTGACTCTAGAGGGGGAGAGCAAGTGGGAGTAGGGAGTGAGATGTATGTAAACTTATATGTGACAGACGGATTGGATTTGTAAACGTTCACTTGAAGCTTAATAAAAGTTATTAAAAAAAAAAATTGGGGTCTGTGGGCCAGCCTCCAACCTACCATCTTACTGTTCAATTAGTCTTCTAACCTGTCCTTCCTTGTTCCCACTCCACCTCCCTCCAGTCCTCTCCATCACCCCACAGCCAGCTCCATTCATCCCCCTCCTTCCTCTCCCTCACTTTACTTATCGAGGCTTTTGTGTCCAGCCTATTTCCAGAGATAATCTGAAGTACGTTCCTCTCCCCAGATCTGAAAATAACACTTTATTGAATTCTTATTATGTATCAGGCTCATGTACAGTATCTCATTCAATCCTTACAGATTCCCACAAGGTACTTATTATCCTCATCCTCATTTTACAGAGGAAGAAGTTGGGGTTATTCACTGGGCCCCAAGCCTCAAGGCCAAATGTGGTCTAGCCAGGGTCTTCGCCCTGGCAGCCAGCTCCTCCAGTCCTCTGGACCACTACTTCACACTGCCTCCCAATGGCCAGCTCAAGATCTTCAGGGAGATTAGCTCCCTTCTAGAAGCCCTTTCCTGTCTGTAAGGTAGACTGAGCATCTTGGTGGCATCTGAGAAGTCTAAGGAACTGCTCCCTTGGGCAAAGGGTGGCTGCCCAGATATGTGGGCACCCCTCCCTTAAGTTCCCAGGGATGCTCCCAACAAGTGCTGTTCAGATCAAGACCTGAGGTGTGTGTGAGGGCCTGCTGGAAACCACCCCAGTTTGGGGGTCCTAGGGGCTGGTTATAACCACGAGACCCCAAAGGATGCCCTTTCTCCCTACTCCAGCTCACTGCTCACCACCAGCTCAGGATAAGAGAGGTGGGAGCCTAGGCGAGCCTTGTCCAGGGTGAGGGAACATGCAGTCTGAGCACACAGCATCCTGTAACTGAGCCTGTCCTTCTCAAGGTGCAGACGGAGCTCTGGGGTGCAGAGGGGAAGGGCCTTGACAAGGCTTCTAATCCCATGCTTTCCCTCTGCCCCTGGTCCCTTAGATGGTGGGCAGGGATGGCGGCTGGTCAGCCTGAGTCTCCCTATCCCCCAGGGCCTGTGGCTACCACCTCACCACCCCGTGACCCTCCCCCAGCCCTCCTTCAGGTTACCCAGCTTTTTCTGTGACCCCTCTGGCCCCCACCTATGAACAGGGGCTACCTGTGGTGCTTTCCCAGCTCAAGAAAAGAAGCACAAGTACAGAAAATAATTTAATAGACAATGAATTACATTCTTTATACCCAGCCTCCTGCAAGGAGAACAACAGAAGACTTGCCCCAAGGAGCATTTAAGGACAGAAGGGTTAGAGCCACCAGCCCCTTCTCTGATTTTTTGAAAGTGGCCCCAGCTAACCCCAGGTGTGTACATTTTGCTCCAGATTATACTCACTCTGCCCTCTGAAAGCCCACGCTGTGGGCTGGGGGATTTGCAGCCCCACTAGAGAGCTGGGGTAATCAAGGCCCAGAAAGGGGAAGGGGCTTGCCCAAGTCCCCCACGAGGGTAGCAGCAGTGTCAGGCCTAGAACCAGGTCTCCTGGACTGAACTGATTCCCCTGCAGGCACATGGGTCAGGCAGCCCCCATGCTTCTCCCTCCCAGGCCCCTGAATCCAGCCCAGGGCCAGCTCTGCACCAGCGGGGGCATTCCCAGTGATGAAGGAGGTGGAAGGGATGAGGACTGAGGGCCCTTCCTCAGGAACAAAGCATGGGTTTCTCAGATCTGCCCCACCCCTACACAAAGTACATTCTTTTCATGCTTGAAGGTTTTTTTTTTAAATTCTGAGGTGGTGGGCAGGGTTCAGCTCCCAGGAAGACTGGTGAGTTCTGTGAGGCTCAGGAGACACCATGGGGGTGGGTGGTCCCTGAGGGGTCTGAGTGCCCCATTCCAGGACAAGAAAGGAGGTGAGTTGGAATAAGGGCCCTCCAGGAAGGACAGAGGTGGGCAGAGGGGGTGCTGGCTGCTGTTCAGGAGGGGGCCAGCACAGAAGTATCCTGCAGAGGGCCCCTGCCCTCTTCTCACACCAGAAATGCTAGAAGGCTTGATCTCCCCTCCCCCCAGGGTAGGGGGCCAGACACAGAAATAGACAGGCTCAGGACCCAGCAACTACCCTATAACAACTTTTTAAACTTCCAAGGTAGATATCACATGAAAGCAATACTCTTCTCCCAGGAGTCCTGGCCCCTCACCCCCAGGGTGAAGGCCTAGTGCTCACAGGATGGGCCACTGGACCCTCCAGGGGATAAAAGGCATCCCCAGGGAGGCCGGAGGCCCTGGGGTGTGGGGGTGTCAGAGCTGCCCACCCAGGAAGCCCCTCTCTAGGGTGCTCCCCAGGGCTGTAGAGGGCCATGGAACTCAGGGCATTGATCCACAGGCCCTGGAGGTGGTATGCCCCTCAATTCCAGGTGGCCCATGGTCTGTCCAGTCATCCTCCTGAGGTCACTGCAGGGTGCAAGCTATACATACAGGGGCAAGGGGGTGGGTTGGTATCAGGTCTCTGGCAAGAGGCAGAACCTAAGGCCACCCCCAAGCCTTCGCCCCTCCTTGGGAGAAGTATCAGACCCCAGAGAATGACTCACAGCTACGAACCGACTCCAACAGCCCCTCTTTGTCCAGGGTCTCTGCTTCCCAGTGAGACTCCCTCATCTGTGGGACATAAGACAGCACAAGTGGTGAGAGGCAGCCAGAGACAGTGACAGGAGGCCACAACAAAGAGCCATTGAGCAACCAAGAATGTGAAGAAGAGACAGGGATGGAGAGCCCTTTGGATGGAGACTGGAGAGGGAAACACACTGAGGGGTGGGCACAGACAGCCACAGGCAGAAGCAGAGCCCATAAACCCTTGCCCCGTGCAGCCCCCCCATGCCCCCACCTTGACCTGCTCCTTCAGGTATTCAGCTCGAGCCATGAGATTCTGAACCTGCCAAGGGAAGACATGCCCAAAGGTGTCAGACAATAGGCCTCCTCCTCAGCCCTGGAGCTCTCCAGAACCCTCTACCATTAGAATGGCTTCCCCTCTGAGATCGCTACCTGTTCTCTCCTCCAGGAAGCCTTCCTGACAGCACCAGCCCAGCAGACTTTTGGCACCAGTTCCCAGAACGTGACAGTCCTATTGCCCTGATCTGAACACCCCAGCCCCAATGGCGCAAGTGGGGCTACCCACTTACCGAGTCTGGGAGGTTTGACTCCCAGTCTTGGAACACCCTGAGGAGGTCCCCACAGACCAAGGTGGTCCCCAGAGAGAAGCAGAGTGAAAGGGGAAGAGGAAGCCCCCCTAACCCTCCCAACCCCAGCGGGCACCTCAGCATGAAGCAGCTCCCGCCTCCGGCCTGGGGGCTCCGCTGCAAAGAGATAGATGCAGTGAGGGCAGGGCTGTCAGGGGCTGGGCAGGGTGTGGTGCTGGAGGGGCCTCACCTGCAAGCAGCAGCAGCAGCTCCCCCAGGCTATGCTGGTACATGTCCAGGGCATCCTGCTCCCTGCCAGCTTCCTCCTCCTGCAGCCGCACAGACGTGGGTGGGTCACAGACATGACCTGGATTCCCCCCTGCCCCACCTGGGCCCCTCCCACTGGGTACCCACCTTGGCCAGGGCAGCTGAAGCCACTTCCAGGGCAGCTAGGAGGCGTGGCTTGTCCCGGGCCATCTCTGGGAGAAGGGTGCAAAGCCTCAGGGTGAGCAGGGTGAGAGGGGCAGCCTGACTTCTTGTCTCCTGAGCCTCCCCAAGACTGCCTCCCCTGCAGGCTGGAAGAAGGTTTGCTGGGAGCCTGGTGGGTCAGCCAAGGACCAGGGCCTACCTCTGAGCAGGTCCCGAGTGGAGGTTCCCTGCCTTAGCAGGGCCTGATTGGAGGAGGAGACAATGGCCTTGAGCTCCTCAGCCCGGGACACGTACTGCCCCACCTGTAGGAGGGCAAGGGGCTGAGGAGGGCTGCCCCACCCCTGCCTCCCTCCATGGGCCCCACTCGCCAGCACCCACCTCCAAGCCGTCCCTCTGGGTCCTCAGCCACTGCCCCAAGCTGTAACCACATGTAAGGGGTCAACTGAGGCTGGCCTGACTCCCTCCCAGCTCTACGTTGCAGGACAGAAAGTGTAAGTTCTGAGACAGCCATTCCTCCAGGGCCCTGGGGATGCCTGGACTTTCCCCCCACACTCACCCCACTTTCTTGTGGGGACTCCCTACTCACCCACCTTTGCCTTAATTGCCTCCTTCCGTTGAGCATCCATTTCATCTGCAGAAGGTGGGGTTTATATGAGAAGTCTGGGGGGTGACCCCTGCCCCACTCTAAACCCTCCAGGACCCCTAAAGCCTCCAAATTCCAGGTTTACTCCCTGGATGGAAAGTGCTGGAATCAATCCCTGGCCACAATGGCTGACCCCACCCCTGCTGCACCCAGGGCTCCAGGCCTGGCCTGGGACTCACAGTGCAGGGCAGGCACGAAGAAGTCCAGGGCCTTGCAGTAGAGAGATAAGGCGGCCGCCGCATCCCCCTCCTGGTCCTTCTTCACGGCCTGTACCACCAGGGCAGTCTGGGGGGCAGGTGGATTAGGAGGGATGCCCACCTCCCACCCTCCTATGCTCCACAAGAAGAGAAAGATCAGTTCTCCTGAGTCCACCCTTGGGCAGCTTACCGCTTGCGCCAGGCTCTCCCCGCTGGGCATGTGCTCCAGGTCTACCCAGGGATGAGCAAAGAAGTCCTGGAAGGAGATGCGGCGGCCGGGGTCCCGCTCCAGGAGGCGCTGCAGTAGGTCCCGGCAGTCACGGGAGAGCAGGGGTCGCAGGGGAAGCTGCAAGGCCAGGGCACCGATCATATTGGGCTCCAGCATGTCAGCCCCCAGACCAGGGGCCTACAGGATGCCCCAGAGGTACACGCTTGAAAGGTGGAGGATCTGAGACCCGGGACGAACAGTCACGGGGCAAAGTGGTGGCGCCAGCAGAGAGCCAGGCCTCCTTCCTCGGGCTCCTCCAAGCCCCTCACTGCCTTTAAAAAAAAAAAAATTTTTTTTTTTTAACTGCCTTTAGCTGTTATATAATCTGGGGGCTCCTGGGACTACTGGCCCCTTGGGAAGGCTGGCCCGGGTCTACTTTGTTTTCTCCCCACAGAGGCCTGCACAGTTCTCTGTGGGGCGGGACCTGTGCTGCCCATTGTGGGTTGATCTGGGACCCTGGGCGCCTCGACTTCCAGTGGCTTGGAGCCCACACTCCTGTCTGTGGCAGGTGGGACTGAGGTCTCCACCCTCAGGGCCCTGACTCCCTCTATCCCCCCAGTTGCCAGACCCACCTCAATAACCCGGTTGCTACGGATCTTCTCTTCCAGCTCTGAGAATGACCTGGAGGCAAAGGGGGGCTGCCCGAAAAGGGCTTCTGTGGAAGGAGGCAGAGGGGAGGCCAGGAGGAGGTGAGGTCAAGCCTAGCCTGGCCCACTCCTGGGGAGGGGGCCAGACACCCCTCGGAGCTGGGGGCCCAGGGAGGTGGAGTGAGAGTTCTTACTAGAGCCCTTTAGGAGTGGGCCAGAGAGAGGCCCTGACTGAGGACACACAGCGCAGACCCTGGGGAGGGGAGCAGGGGACAAAGCTCTTACCATACAGGATGACCCCCACAGACCAAAGGTCCACACGGGCATCATACTGCCGCTGACACACCATCTCCGGGGCCATATAAAGGGGGGAACCTCGGAGCACATGCTTCTCATCCCACGGGGACATGTGTTGTGCGAAGCCAAAGTCTGCAGGCAAGAGATCGGGCATCAGGGCTCAATTCCCAGCCACTTCCACTCCCGGCCTTTGAAGCCTCTGCCCCGGGCTCCAGCTGCAGGGCCCCACCTCCAGACTCACCAGGATTGATCCTACTTCCCAGCCTTTGCTCATGCCCATTCTCTGCTTAACCTGGAATGCCCTGCTACATCTACCTCCTGGGTTGTAAATCCTGGCCCCTGCACAGCCCCTCAGGCACCTTTTTCCCAGGAAGCTCACCTGATCACACTAGCTACATGGACAAGCCCCTGCTAGGGGTTAGAACTCTCCCTCACTGCCCCATCAAGCTTAGATGATGCAAGACCACATTCTCTGGCTTCTAGCCTCAAGTCAAATATTGTCCAATCTTGTTAGTCCCCTCAACCACCGCCCTCCCTATCCCCAACCTCACACCCTCCTACCCCTGCTATAGACTGAATCACAGTCTGAGCTCCAATCCTGGTGACAGGCTGAGCCCTGATCCTGCCCCCACACTGAGCCTTAACCCCACTCATTACACTACAGGAGTATGAATGACCAATGAAAAGTTCTACCTTTTGACGATGGGGCCCAGCCCTGGCTGGCCAAGCCTGCTACTATTTGATGACTCAATAGAGGTGCTGAGTGAGCCCAGGCAGAGGGAGGTCTCTGCACAGCCCCCCTCCAAGCCACAACTCTGCTGTTCCAGACACAGACCTGCCAATTTGAGGTGGGGCTTCTCCAAGGAGCTCAGCAGAATGTTCTGTGGCTTCAGGTCCAGGTGAGAGATGTTCCGTTCATAAAGGAACTGCAGGGCACTGGCTGGAGGGCGGGACCCATGCAGGGAGAGAGGTTAGAGAAGCCCATCCCCACCTGCCTCTGCAGCTCACACAACCCTCTTCTGGCCTGGCTGGTCCACTGAATACTTCACGTATATGCTCCAAGCTCCTGTCACTTCTAAGAGTTTGCCCCCTTCCCAGAGTGTCCTCCCTCTTCTCTTCTACCCCTTCACAACCCCCACCCCCACCCCAAGAAGCCTCCCAGGATGCTTCAGCACTTTAGGATCTCGTTCTTTTCCTTGACAAAACAGTTGGGTCCTTCCCACTGGGCCTTGGACTATTCTACGAGGTCCTTATATTATGCTCTACACGTGGAAGCCTGGACCCCCACTGATGGGGCCTCCTCTCCCCCTGTTTCTCTCACAACATCCTTAAGCCAGAGCTGGGCACATGGGAAAGGTGAGGCCATGAAAATCCAAGCTGGAGCAGGAGACAATGCAAAGTGTGCCAGGGCTCCAAGCCTGGGGCAGATGGGCTGGGAAAGCAGAGAACATAGGAAGGGGTGTCAGGCTGGGCTCAGAGGCTTTTACCTAACTGCTGCATGAAGACACGAGCCACCTTCTCGGGCAGAATCCTGCGGGTATGGATGAAGCGAGACAGGTCACCACCTGCACAGAACTCCATGATGAGGTAGATGTTGTCGCTGTCCCACTGTGGTTAGAGGTAGAGAGGTAGCCTAAAGAGGGTGTCCCTTCTCCAGGCCCTTTGGGGATGGCTCCACCCCAGGCCTGTACCTGGAAGTCTTTCAGCTGTACGATGTGCGGGTGTCGAATGCCCTTGAGGATCTCAATCTCTGTCAGGAGGTTTTCCACGGACGCCTTGTTCAGACTTTTCTTGGCCACACACTTTATGGCTACAACCTCACGGGTGTCCTTCTGAAAGAAGATTTGGGGGCTCTGCCTTGAGGGGGCCAGAGCACATGCCTGGCTGGAAGGGCCCTGCTTCCCTCTGCCCCCGCCCTCTCACTGGGCCCATCCACTCACTCCAGGCCAACAATAGAGTTTTCCCTTTTCAGCCTAGTGAGGCATCTGGATTCTGGGTTCCCAGTTTGCCAACCCAGACTGGTGTTGTCGAACTCTCTGCTCCATAACTCATTTCACTATATTCTAGAGGATCCCGGCCAAGGGATGTGACTGGGTGCTCTAGAACTGCCCGCTCTCTCTCCTAACTGGGACCAGCCTTTTAGAACCTGTCCCAGCCTCCTCCCAGCCCAGGTGGAATCTTTTGAGCCTGTTCTTCGGCCACAGACACCGAGGCTCCATCGAGGTCTCCAACCCCGGAGGATGTCCACCTGCCTCCCCAGACAACACAGGGGTGTGTAGGTGTGCTTGTTTTTAAGGCCTGGGGGTGGTGGTCAGCTCCAACCTTCATAGACGGTCAGCAGGAGGCAGGACAGGCCGCCTGCCCCTAACTGCTCTCATGCCGTCTCTAACCTCTCCCCGTTTCCCACCCGGCGGGGCTTATTCAGGGTTTGGAGGGCTAGGTGCCAGGCCCTCCAGTTCTCCTCATGCTCCCCAATTCGGCCTCAGACAGGGAGCCAGCCCCCGGCCCTCACCTTGGAGTAGGCCTTGTACACCGTGGCGTACGTGCCACTGCCCAGCCGCTCGGTGAGAATGAAGCCGTCCAGCCTCGGGGGGCCCCAGCCGGGCCCCGCCATCCCGGCCGCCCCGCGCCCGCACACGGGTGCTTCCTGGTTCCCGGCGCGGGGTTCCGGCCGGGAGCGGAGCGGCGGAGCGCGGGCGGCCCGGCTGGACTCTATGCTGCCCCCAGCGCCGCCCGCCGGGAGTGCAGCGCGGCGGGCGGGAGGCGGGGCTGCGGGCAGGGCGCCGGCTCCCCACCGCCCCCGCGGCCCCGCCCCGCGCCCCAGCCTGCACCCTGCAGGGCGCCTCCCCGGACTCTGTCGCTGGAAATCAGCCACCAGCCAGCCCCCTCAATGTCCATTTGGGGATACGGAGGACCTGCGGAGGAAAGCCGGGGATAGCAGAAGATGTCACCCGGGGAATCGAGGGGCGGTTCATCCAATAGGCAAGGTAAGTATTGTTTTCCTTGCCTACCAGATCATCTGTAGTGTTAAATTTCACATTTTTCCACATCAGAAAGATTCTGCTTCTAGGTATGGCGGATGTCTGTCTTTCCCAACCCCGCAGCACCTTCCCACAGAATCAAAGCCTCTTTTCAAATTTACAACCCCTGACAGAGATGGATGAACCCAGTAAGCAAGGTAAATACGGGCTCACTTGTATTTACTAATCTGTAGAGAACAGTTTCACATGGGTTTGAGAACGGCACCCAAGTGAAACAGTAAGAACATACAAGTAAGCGCAATGGTTAAGATCTCCACTGCTAACCAGAAGGTCCGGAGTTCAAATCCACCAGCCACTCCTTGGAAACCTTATGGGGCAGTTCTACTCTGTCCTATAGGGTTGCTTAACTCCACAGCAAAAGCTTTGGTTTTACCTTCTTACTGGGTCATCCGCCCCTGGGGGAATCCCACCCAGGCACAGATGGCATCCCGTGGGGTGGAGGTGTAAGATTCAAGGGGGCCTGCCCCCTTCTCCATCCCCACTGGGCAAGACCCGCAGCTCTGAACTTAGTACTGGGGCAAGAAAAGGCATTTCAAAGAGGTCAATTTGCTTTTTCCAGGGATCCCATCTGCCATTTACTCTTCTGGGTTTGACTTCCTGTTGCAGACCAGCCAGGGAACCAGGGGGCTAGATGCTGCAGCAGCATCTTAACTTCCCTCTCTGGCCTGTTGCTGGAAGTGCCTCAAACCCTACCCAACCCTTAAGACCACTTCCATCCTCCCAAGTCCACCAGACATTAAGACCAGTCTTGTCTGAAAATGTTTTTATTTAAGCACAAAAAATTGAGATAAAACATACACATTTTTATGTACATGGAGAAAAAAATACCAGAAAGGAGTTTACAAAACCTTGGTCACTGTCATCATCATTCAATGGCTCTGCAGCTGGGTGGGCTAGGAGCCTTAGGGCTGCCTCGGGGTGGGTGGGCCCCGGGCCCCAGAAGCAGGGGCTGGCTAACTTTTTGGGAAGCCCCTCAGTCCACACACCATGCAGCTTCTAACCGTGGGCTCTCAGGCTCGCATCACAGTGACACACCTCTTGGGGAGTCCCCAAAATGAGTAAAAGATGACCTAGACTCTACTGGAGGTGTGGGGGGACCTCGGAGGATTCGTCTGCAGCGTTCAGAAAGGTGGCTTGTCAGTCCAGCCTAAAGGGTGCAGTTATGGGCTGATTCACCCTGCCCTCCCCAAGGGTCACACAAGCTGGATATTGCTGATGGTGGTGGGTGAGGGGGAAGAATCTGACGCTAAGGCAAATGGCAGCTGTCCCTCAGAGGAGAGGCAGTCAAAGCAAACAAGGCCAAAGAAACCACACCAAGACAGTAAGACCCCACCCTCCTGGGCAGAACATCATGGGGTCAATGTCCTCTATCCCTCCCGTTCCCACTCCCTAAATCTCAACTCCATTGCATATTCAGTAAGTCTGAAGCAGGAAGGGCTCAGAGAGGGCTCCAGAGGACTCTAGGGCACAAAGTGTTGCCCACACCAGGTGGGTGCCAGGGGCCTAAAGGACTATGAATCTGTGAGAAAAATGGGGCAGAGGTGAGGCTGGACAGCCAGGCTAGAGGCTCTGGAAGCCCAGAGACCATCCTAGAGCAATCCAGGGAACAGAGCTGACCACCTGTCCAGCCTGCAGCTCTTCTATAATGGCACCCTTCAGAGGCTACCCAGCCTGGGCAGTAAAGAAGAGCAGGACTGTGAACGCCACAGGCTGGGTCTGTGGAGCCAGGTTCAGGCTAGGCCTGTAGAGGGAAAAGTGGAGAGGCAGGACTCTGGAAGAAATAAGACTCCGGGGCTGAGGTCGGCCAGGGCAGCCAGTTATCCCACGTGGTGTTGGGGGGGGGGGCTTTAGTCCCACTGCTTCCAAAGAGATAACAGAGCCCTACCAAACCACCTGTAGAGAAAGCAAGCCAGTTTTTTTTTTTTTTCTTTTCTTTTCTCTTGTGTAAAAAATAAGTCCCTTCCTCCCTCACTTCCCCTCAGGTGTAAGGGAGAGCTGGCTGCTGAGGAAGGAAGAAGAGCCATGGCAAGACCCTCTTCAGGTCTGTGCTGGGCATAACCATCATATAAGGCACCCACGGAAAGTGCAGCTCAGAAGGCAGGTGAGAGAAAAAGCTGGGGCAGAAGGAGGACAGAGCCGAGAGGGCTAATTCTCCTGGAAGGCTCCTTGGGCAGCAGAAGAGGCAGCGCTGCGGAAAGTCCTGCTGCTGAAGATGCCCTGGGAAAACTCTGCTTGGGCCTGCTGAAAGCTGGCCCCTGTTCGGCGGTACAGGGAGTGCACCTGGGGAAAGAGGCGGGCGTGAGAAGCACTGCCAGGTACCCAGCTATCCAGGTGATACTCCCAAAGGTGCTACCAGGAAGCCAAGCTTACTGGCCTCCACCCAGAGCCTTGGGGGCCACTGGACATTTGGGGACCCAGGAGGCCCAACTGCAGTGCTAAAGAACATCCCATGATGCAGGCACCCCCACTCACCCGCTTCAGGAGGACGAGTGCAAGCACGGCACAGAGGGTGAAGAAGCCAGCCACCACTAACATGATGATCGACACGGGTAAGTTGTCTTTCTCCGTTGTGGACAGGGCTGCGATCCAACCGCTACAAAGGGAGGAAGTGGCCAGAGGGGGCGTAAGTGGGCTCCTCTCGAAGCGGCTGCTGTGTCCACCCACCACCTGGACATTTCCTGGCAGCACTGAGCCCTGTGGGCCAGAAGCCCTTGGCCTGTGAGAAGCCAGGCGTCTTTGAGCATATGGGGCCTCAGAGATGGATTCACATGGGAATCCCATGCAGGTGGTAAGATGTGGCTGCTGCCCTCACAGAGTCAGGTGGAACACTGGACTGGGCCTTTTCCTGCTGCTTGGGAGTGGAGAGAGGCCTGGCTACCCACTCCTGAGGACCTGCCCTCTGGGAAGGAGGACCATTAGCCAATCTGCTGCACTCCCCCTGCCACCTCACTCCTCCCAACAGAGCCCAGAGACAGCCCCTCTCCTCCCCAGCTCTGCCTTTAGTCAGTCATGTCACTCCCTAAGCCCCAGTGTCCTCATCTGTAAGACAGAATAATATCATCACACTTCCCAATTTCCAAACTTAACACAAAAGTACAGTAATCAAAACAGCGTGGTACTTGGCATAAGGACAGGCATATAGATCAACAGAATTGAGAGTCTAAAAATAAACCACACATCTATGGACAACTGATTTTTGACAAGGGTGCTGAGTTCATTCAGTGGAGGAAGAGTACTCTAACAAATGATGTTGGGACAACTGCATAACCACATGCAAAAGAATTAAGTTGGACCCTTACCTCACACCACATACAAAAAATAAGTCAAATTAGACCAAAGACCTAAAAGTAAGAACTAAAACTATGAACACTTAGAAGAGAATATAAGGGTAAACCCTCATGACCCTAGATTTGACAACGGTTTCTTAGCTATGACACTAAAAGCACAAGTAACAAAAGAAAAAATTGGACTTCATCAAAATTTAAAACTTATGTATCAAAGGATACTATCAGGACAGTGAAAAGATAACCCACAGAAGAGGAGAAAGTATTTGCAAATCACACATCTGATAAGGGGTTAGTATCCTGAATATATAAAAAATCCTCACAACTCAACAACAAAAAGACAAAAACCCAATTTAAAAATGAGCAAAGAACTTGAATATACATTTCTCCAAAGAAGATATACAAATGGCCAATAAGTATATGAAGATGTTCCACATTATTAGATATTCAGGAAATGCAAATCAAAACCACATGGAAATACCACC
This sequence comes from Loxodonta africana, assembly GCF_030014295.1. Taxonomy (NCBI): domain Eukaryota; kingdom Metazoa; phylum Chordata; class Mammalia; order Proboscidea; family Elephantidae; genus Loxodonta; species Loxodonta africana. The sequence continues at coordinate 41,125,060 of NC_087354.1, read as the reverse complement.
TGCCATGATGACTATGGAAACCCTGGTGATGGTAGTGGTTAAGAGCTACAGCTGCTAACGAAAAGGCTGACAGAATCCATCAGGCACTCCCTGGAAACCCTGTGGGGCAGTTCTAATCTGTCCAATAGGGTTGCTATGAGTTAGAATTGACTCAACAGCAGTGGGTTCGGTTTTGGTGAGTTTTAGGATGGCTGTTTTTTTTTTTTTTTTTTTTATAGTAAAAGAAAATGGAAAATAAGTGTTGGTGAGGATGCAGAGAAACTGGAACCCTTGCGCATTGCTGGTGGGAACGTAAAATGGCACAGCCACTGTGGGAAACTGTTTATCGGGTTCCTCAAAAAGTTAAACACAATTGTATGATCCAGCAATTCCGATTCTAGATATATGCCCCAAAGAATTGAAATAGGTATTCAAACAAAAACGTGTACATGAAAATTCACATCAGCACTATTCACAGTAGCCAAAAGGCAGAAACAACCCAAATGTCCAACAACTGATGAATGGATAAAAAACGCTGTGTATTCATACAATGGAATATGATTTGGTTATAAACAGGAATGAAGTATTTACACATGCTACAACATGGAGGAACCCTGAAAACATTATACTACGTGAAAAAAGTCAGACACAGAAAACCATATATGTATATGAGATATACAAAGTAAGCAAATCCATAGGAAAAAAAAGCCGAGTATCAGGCTGAGGAGGAGTGAACAGGAAATGAGTGCTTAATAGGAGCAGTTTCTGTTGGGAGCTAGAGAGAGGTGGTGGTTGTACAACATTGTGAATGTACAAAGTGCCACCAAACCGTACACTTTAGCATGGTTAAAACGGTCAATTGTTATATGTATTTTACCACAATCAAATAAATAAAAAATAGAATTAATAACAAAAAAAGGGGGGAATAGTATCACCTATCCATTTCCTAGTATCATGAGGGGAGATGAGAAAATGGTCATGGAAGGCTCCAGGGAAGCATTAGGAGACCAGTCTGCAGAGCTCACCTAGTCTAGCAGGGAGGGGCAGAACCAGGAACAGAACCCAAGTCTCCGATTCCCAGCTGAGGGTGAATCAATCAGCAGTTTTTAATCACAGCCTGTCTACCAGGATCTTGTGAGTAATGAAATTAGGTCACTGTCAGAGAGAAGAGGCCGAGCGAGAAAGAGCAAGGTGAGAAGACGACGTTGGTGGGAGGGCAGTGGTCATGTGCTTGGAGTGCAAGACAGTCCTCTCCCCACCACTTTGGACTTGGCGGCTCTGGTGGAGGAAGGGGACCAAAAATAGTGCAGCCCTTCCAGGCTCAAGCTTTCAGCCAAGTGCTGACCTGACCCTTCTGCAATGCTCCCTGTGCACTGGAGCAGAAAGGAAAACATCAGCCCTCAGCTCTTCTTTTTGAGACTAATTTTGAGCTAAGAACTGCAGTGCTCGAGAAACTCGAGCCAGCCTTATGCTCAAAGAGGGTGGCAGGAAGTGCCTCTCTGGGGAAGGCTCAGGCCCCATCTACTGAGTCACAGGACTGCTGAAAAAAGTCACAGTGGGGCCTGTGGAAGTAGCACCAGCCTCGAAAGGGGTGTGGTAGGAGAAATCCAGTACCAGACACAACATTAGTAGCCTAAGGAGTTAGGCCACGTTCACCCACATTTCAGAAAACGTGGAGAGCAAGGCATACAGTGTATAGTCTGGATCACAACCAAGCTGGTCCACCTGCCTCTCTCCCTGCCGTGGTGAGAGGAGGCTCATCTGGGAGCTGGGAAACAGGGTGAGAGAGGCTGAGCCCCACGTCCAAAGCATAATTCCCTCTGTGCTGCCCCAGGCCTCACCTATTCCCCAGATTGGGAAGGCCGATCATCTGGATGATGTAGACCCCTATTTGACAAAAAAATACAAAGAAGAACACGAAGAAGCTGAAAGAGTTGTCCGACCTGTGGAGAGAGCAGGAAATGAGAAGTCACCCAAGGGCCTGGGCCACGTACCTCTCATTCCTCACTTAGTATGACAGCTGCAGAACCTAGGTGCCAGGAGGCAGGATGGGGGAGTGGGCAGAGCTCAGGGGACCAGCCGCACTGTCCAGGAGGACATACACAGACACCCACAGCCATAGTCAAGAAAGGCTTGCCTTTCACTGCCTTCCAATTTAAAGCTCTTCCAATCAAAGAGCTGATAAAGTCCACTCCTCAGGCAGAGGACAATATAAAGAGCTTAACCTCCATCTCCCAGACCATTTACTTGTGTTTCATAGCAGGCTAAAAAAAAAAAAAAAACACCAAGCCAAAGGCATAAATCTCTAATAATAAAACTGTAGGCCTGGGTGGAGGAAAAAGGTATTTGGGGACGTAGGGAACACCAGATAGAATTCCTAAAAGGTTGTGCACCTCCATCTGTGTGTCCTTGAGGCGTAGAACACAGTGAGGGCTCAGGTCCCCCGCTGAATACATGGGATGATGGAATAGGTCAGCCGTTGTCCCCCACCCCTTTCCGGGGCCTGCTGGGCTCCTAGCCCGGGAAGCATCAGCTCTGACAAGCATCAGCTCTGACGTACAGTTCCAGAGCCCCTAGGGGTCTGGAAGGATTCATTAGTGTGGGGAAGCAGAGAGAGGGGAGAGGAGGGAAAAAGGCGCACAATAAGAGTGGACAGATAAGCCACTGAGAGCACCTATCCAGCTCTATCAGTGAAGCACACCTTAGTCCTCAGAAGGGCCCCCACCCTCTCTGTGACTGGAATCTCACCCACCAGACAGACTGGGAGCAGCAGGAGAGCAGGTAAGGCTCCTGATCGCTCTCTCTGGGTCTCCCGTGCCTAGGCCCAGACAGGCTTCTGATCCCTATCTGCTCTGGCTATTGGTGGCAATGGGAAAGTGAATTTCCCCACCGTTCTGTTCTGCTCCCAGACTGGGATGGGGTGCCAGGGACTATGGCCCTAGGCTTGTTACCTGCAATGTCAGCTGTACACTTACCCTTGCTTCAGCCCACTCACCTAAAGGCCTTATAGATGGGTCGGTACCAACAAAGGAAGGCACAGGGGGTGAAGATCAGAAACCACAAGATCGAGAGGCCAAACTCCACTCCCTTCGAAGTGTTGGCTGTGAACCAGGCCAAGCAGGCAAGCAGGTTCAGAAACAGAGTCAGTGAATGCACTGTGGAGGGAGGAGGGAAGAGAGAGATGAGCTTGCATCAGCATGGCTGGCAGAAGGGCTTCCAACATGTCAGACCACCCCCAGGAGAGGAAATGAGGTCCCTGCTGCAAGGTCAGCTATAAAAATAGTAGATGGCCCTAGGCAGGGTCACCTCCCAAATTCTGGTTTTCTGGGATCTCAAAATTGGGGACCAAACTAAGTTCCTAAGAAGGGCTGGGAAAGCCCAGGTATTGGCAGGGAGGGAAGGGTGCGGACCCAGCTCTGATCCTTGGGGAACAAAATCTTTCAGCAACTCTTTTCCCTGGCTCCGGATGGCTCACAACAGAACTACAGGAAGAGCCTTTTTTGCTCACCCTTAGGAGCCCAGGGGCTTGTGGAGAAGAGATGGCCTTCTCCTAAGGAGGGCCCTTCAGTATAATGAGCTCCCTGGGAAGTTCATCTGGCTAATTCCACCCTACCTGATCTATGGTGTGGACCGCCCCTTGGGAGAAGGTTCCCAGGACAGGGAGCAGACTGGGAGGGCCAACTCTCTGCAGAAAGCTGAGAGGAAGTTTCCCACACCAGGGAGGAGCAGGCAGAAGACTGAGGGCTCTCGAGTCCCACCCCATTTCACCCTTTGGCTCTGAGAGGCAGGAGCCAGACTCACACATCCAGAGATAGTAGAGCATCTTGCATATCCGCTGGTAGTCAGCAGGGATCTCTGTGGAGAAATCCTGGTAGAAGCAGGGCTTGACAGGGCACCAGGAGGGTAGCGGCGGCCAGTTGTTTTCTCGCACTGCATGGAGAGAGGAGAGTGGAGACGAGGTGAAGGCCCAGCCTCAGAAGCAGCACTGAGGCATGCACGCACTCGCCCAGTTTATGAGCCAGACCAGGGCTGTGAGAGGGGCTCCTGTAACTATGGCTCGGGGGTCTTCACAGAGCATGGAGTGGGACAGGAAAAGGGTGATGGGACACAAGGAGACAGAGACGGTCACTCCAAGACAATGGTCCCAAAAGTACTGTGAGATACAAAGGGCAAAACAGCATATGGGATTACCTTTATTAACAACCAGCCCGTGAACATGACAACGGGGGTCACTGTCACGAGCAAGGAGCTGTGGGATCAGTGCCCCCAGTACATCAAAGAATTTTAGAGCTAGGAAGAAGCTCAGAAATAATCTACATCCTTCAAGACTACATTATAGGTCTTCTGACTTCCAGCTGGCTGCTCTTCCCTAGGACCAGCACATTCTAAGGTGGTCAAGAGCTCAGCTAAACCTGTGAGGCTGCCCCAGGAACAAGCAGGTTCAGGGTTGAGTGCTGGGAGGGCCCTCCCTGCAGGGCTCAAGAAGCTCTCCTGCCCCAGGACACAGGCCCCAGGGGCCCCAGCAGCCTCTCTTACCACGTAAGTTGGCCACAGTGTTCTGCAGCTCCCGCTCCTTGCGGTCAAGCTCAGCAGCTTTCCTGTCCAGCTCTTCCTGCTGCCGAAGCAGGCCTGCCTGGGCTGCAGAGGCTACGGCCTGGAGGGAACGAGGGCAGATGGCACAGCCGGGCACAAAAGAGACGGACAGTGTCAGCCTGGGCAGGAAGAGGGGCCTTGACCCGTGCAGGAGAGCCACAGGGAGTCCCAGAGGCAGTCCAGGCCACACAGGAGTGTCTTGGGCACCAGAGTCACCCACGGGGAGGCCAAGGTGACCTGTCTCCCGCTGCCCCCACACCACCTTTGGCCCCTGAGAATCACCAGAGCTCTCCTCTCCCCTTCATCCCTGAGCTTGAGATAAGAGAACTATCCTGAGTGGCTTTCCCTCTCCTCCCCCACACTGGAGTCCAGGCAACATCCAGTTATAGTGACCTTTGGGGGTAATGCAAATGGAAAGGGACCTCTCAAGAGGCTAGCCTATGGCCAGAAAGCAAGACCCAAGCCTCCTTTGAAGAACTTGGAGGGGCACAAGTGTGAAGGGGTGCAGTGCAAGCTGGCTAACAATGAGTGGGGAGGGAAGAAGACACCTGAAGATGGACGTGTGTACCTGAACCTTGACGATTTACACCCCTGCCACCCCCAGGAGCACCTCCTGAGGGGTACCTGAACTGAGGGGATCACCTGCGCTGTGACTGGCTACTGCCCAGGACAGCCCCTTAGGCTTGGCCCTGCTCTGCGCCTTGCTTTCATCACTTGCAGAGTCCAAACTTTATCCGTTCTCCAGGCTGTGCAAGGCCTCTGGGTGAAGTCACTAGGGAACTGTAAGTGAGGCTGAGCAGAACTGGTCCCAGGGCCCGAGTGTTCCAGCCCAGGGCCCTGGTCCTGTGGAGTATGGCACCTATTAGGACTGGGTTCATCCTGAAGAATGATCTAGTTATTTTTACGGAACATGTATCAAACCGGTCATCTTGTAGAGTAACAGGCCAGGCATATGCATATACACACACATACAACCTCTTCAAAAGCAGTTCTCCAAAAGGCTAAGCTTGCCTTTGGGAGGTAAGTTTCAGGCATGAGGGGCAGGAGCAGAGCGGGAACTGACTGCACTGAACCACACTGAGGGTCTTAGCCCCCTCTCCCCAGGTCTATGACTTCAGTTGAGTTGAACCCAGGTCCCTGCAGCCCATCACCCAACTAAACAAGAAAGGCTTGCCTCACCTCCACAGGTTCTAGGGCCACTGGAGGGGCAGCACCTTCACCACAAGCCCGGCCAGACCCTGGGAGCAGCCTGGGGCCCGCTAGGGTCCGAGCCCCGTTTGGAAGGCTCCACGTGCCTTGCCCTCCCTTGTGCTCATCTACACTTTGCCTACCTTCGAAAGCTTTCGCATGTAGCTGTTTCTGAGAATACTATCTCCTCCTAGCAGCATCTGCCTCTCTGAGCGCTCACTCACTGCCAGGAACCTGGTAGGCAGGAACTTGCTGGCCTGTCTAAGCAGGAGCTGCAACACACAACTCCACTTTGTGTCTCGCTCGCAGGACAGCGATGAACATGGGGTGGGCAGTGAGGCGGTGGATGGAATGTGGCCGTACGGGAGACAAGATCCACAGTATTTGGTGAAGGGACAAAGGAAAAGAGGAAGGCAGGCAGGAATATATCAGGGAAGGAAGGAAGAGATGCTGCGTCCTGAGCGAGAGAGAAGAAGCCAAAGGCTCAGGGCGGTTCTGGAGCAGCATGGCAGAGGCAGATGCTCCTCCTTAAGATACCAAGGACCACAGCCTGGTGTGGAGCTTTTTTTTTTATTGTGGTGGTACATGATTTGGGGTGAGGGGTTATCAGGTGGCCAGGCAGTTCCTCCACTTGAAAGATTAAAGTGACCAGCTCCAAAGAAATCAGCCAGAGGACCCTTGAAGGGGAGCCAGAGACTAAGGTCCACTGCCCACCCCCAACCTCAGGGCTCAGTTGCTGGTCTGGTGCTTCCCACACAGGAGAGGAAGGGCCAAAGGACTCTCTGTCCACAGTACCTGCGGGGTTGGCTGGGCTGGTTCCACGGAGGGCTGGAGAACTGCTGGTCCTGAGGACCCAGGGAGCTGTGTGACTGGAACTGTTGTTGCTGCATTTGTCTGCAAGAGACAGACAGGGGGGATGAGTGGGGCAAACATGCAGCAGGCTGAGCAAAGTTCCAGATCTGACGCCCAGGAGCACACAGGTTGCTGGGCCTTGGCCCCTGCCTGTGTGCGGCACTCCCTCTGGGCCTACCTGTGCCACTTCTCGCCCCATCTGATGCCTCGCTGAACCCAGAGCACTCTCCTCTCCCGTCCTCCGGGCAGGCTGCTCTGCTCAGGGAGGAAGCCACATCATGGCTCCCAGGGCAAGAATTTCAGAGAGCCCTTAGTGATTTCCCCCCCTTTACCCCCACCTGAGTTCACTTTAGGACTCTGATGGCTGCAGCTCCTCAAAGCTGCTCCTTCTCTGCCAAGATTCCTTGCCTCAGACACCCCAGCACCACCCAGAGGATCAGGGAACTCAGAAAGACAGCATGCTCACTAACCTCTGAAAAGGGGTTGAATTCAGCCAGGCTACCCTGCGGGGCATTCGTCAGCTGGGTCACAGAGGGATCCTGACCAAAAAACAAAACAAAACAAAACAAAAGCCATTTAGACACTGAGGACAGATGAGAGCCTTGAGGGGGTGGGATTACCATCTCTTGGCCCCCCCTGAGGAGAGGGCTTCTGAAACCTGGGTTCTGGATCTAGGCCCTATTGAGAATTTGCATTTCTAACAAGTTTCCTGCTGAGAACTTGCATTTCCACCCCAGATATACTGAATCAGAATCTACATTTTAACAAGATCCCCAGGTGATTCTTATGTATAACAACCGGGGAACTTGTTAGAAATGCAAATTATCAGCCAGGAACTTGTCAGAAATGCAGCAGGGGTTTGAACTGGATCAGACAGGTTCAAAGGTCTGGAGCCCTGCTGGGGCCAGCATGCAGTCCCAATGACACCTGGCTGCAGTGAGGCTGTTGACTGTCCTTTCCAGTGTCTTGACAAGCCTCTCCTGACAGCACCTCTGCCCACCCCTAGCCATACCACAACCGCAGTCTCTTCACCCTTTCTGGAACACAAGAGGGTTCCGCCCAGGTGACTTCCCAGGAGCGACCCAGAGCCAGCTTTGTATTTGGAGGGAGGCTGGGGAATAGACACTAGTGAGTTCTTGTCAGTGCCCTTTATAGAGTTCAAACTGTTAACAGTATTTACCTCCAGGGAGTGGAGCTTTCTTTTGGGGGGGAGGGTGAATAGGGTGGTGAGGGTGGAGACTTTTCACTTTATAACCTTTCTGTCTGGTTTTATTTCTTATCTGACAGAAAGCATTTACTCCTCTTATTTTTTAAAGGCGCCTGCTTCGGCTGTCCATGCTTTCCTCCTAAAAGCAGGCAGTGCTTGCCATGAGGAGAAATGTGAAGGGCTCAGATGGAAATCCAGGAAAACGTGTGCCTTTTTTTTTTTTTTTTCCTGGATTCTTTTCAAAGAAATGCAAAACTGTCCTCAGAACACAGTCTTTTCCTAAGTTTTCAATCCTCCCTTCTCCCCCTCTGATCTCCACTTGAGGCCAGGCCTTCCAGCCCAGGGCCTGCACGGGGCTCCCTGCTACCCTCTTTACCCAAGTGGCCTTCCTGTTGGCCTGGGGCTGGCTTCAACCTTTCCTGTAACAGGCATGGGGCTCAGGTCCAGCTTGACAGGGACACCTAGCTTGGGAACAACAGCCACGAAGGACAGGCAAACTGCCACTGGACTGCCAACCCTTATTACAAGGCCTCAGTTAGCCCTGGGGAAGAGTATGCTTCCCTGGTCTTATCACCCTGCCCCTCTCACCACTCATCCAGTCACTCAGGACCATCCTCACTTCTACCAGGAAGCCTTCCCAGTCTGAACTCTTAGGCACAACGTTCAAATTAGATAGACCCTTGGAGATCAACCCTTTCAATTTACAGATGGGGAAACCAGCACTTGCCATGGTGAAAAAATAACTTGTCCTAGGTCACAAAATGGGAGCTCCCTCCTATTATGAACATCTACAGAGCTGAGGGTCAGCACTAAATGTGTTCTGACTTCTTTACACACACTAACTTCCCACCCGGGCCACCAGTATTCCCAGAGCCTAGCCCAGAGCTGGGCACACAGCCTGACCTCACTACCTGTCTCTGGAAGGGAGCAGGGTCTTATCCTCTGCACCCTACTCCCCACCAACCTCCTCTGCCAGACACTGCGGTCAGATCATTCCTGTTGGACAACACTCCCTGCTCTGGTAGCTCCTGCAACTTGGACAGAGTGACAAGGTGAGGTTGGGGAGGCCAGCTGGAGCTGGAGGGACTGGGCCTAGGGTTATTTGTTGGCTCAAAAACTGACAGTCTTCTCCCAGATTTACGGGGCTGGCCTCCTACAAGGAAGATTTAGGGCTCAGTATCTGTTCCCCTTCAGACTCCAAAGACACCAAGCCACAGGTGGGTGAGTGAGCTGAAGGCACTGCAATTACATCTGCCATCCCAGGAACTGGTTACTCAAGTCTGAGTCACACAGGAAGCGGGGCAGAGGGATGGCTCTGGTAGCAGTTTCAGGTGCTGCCATAAAACACACCTGGCCAAGGTGCACACGTTTAATAAGCATCCCCCAGGCCCATAAAGAGATGTCATTTCCTTTACCAACATTGGTCAGAAGGGAATTCTGGGGGTGGGGTGAGGAGACGGAGGGCTGACTACCCTGTCCACACTGATCCCTCCTCCTTCCTCTAAAATCTTAAAGACTCGGCCCTGGACCCCTCACCAGGCTCAGGAAGGACAAATCCCACCTCCACTGGAAAGCTGTGAACAGTTTGCAGCCAGATGCACTGGTGCCTCACTCATACTTGTAGCTCTCTGGTGCTCAGTGAAGGGCCTGATGCAGAGCACAGCTCAGTAAATGCTTGAGAATAAACGCCTGCCTGCTGCAGGCCCTCCTCTATTTTTTCTAGGTGGCACAGAGAAATTGCAGCAGCAGCCCCAAGGCCCAGAAGCACCTTGCTTGGGAAGAGAAGCCTCGAGTACTCCAAGGGACATGGGTATTTCCCTTCTGAAGCAATTTGGACATTTCCTAAAAGATGTGGGTGGCTTCAAGAGAAGCTGAGGCCTGGTGAGAGAGTGGGGGAGAAAAAGGGGGCGGAGAAGAGAGCTTACATTTACTGAGTGTCTACTATGTGCAAGGAAACTCTGGTGGCGTAGTGGTTAAAAGCTATGGCTGCTAACCAAAAGATCGGCAGTTCAAAACCCCCAGGCGCTCCTTGGAAACCCTACGGGGTGGTTCTATTCTGTCCTTTAGAGTCGCTATGAGTCGAAATCGATTCAAAGGCAGTGGGTTTGGTTTCTTGGTTTACTATGTGCAAGGCATACCACACACTGACACTACAGTAAAAACCTAGTCGCCCCAGAAATGGCTGCTATGTCAAGCTGCCAGAAAAGACAGTTCTACCAACCTCTGTCAACCTGGTTCCTCAAGAGAATTAATCCTTGCTGCCCTAAACCATTCGTTGTCTGTAATGAATTACCACCTCCTTTGTGCATCTAAAATGGTGCTGGTTCCAGTCTATCCTTGAGTGAGCTGAGAAAGCCATCACTCCAGTTTCTGTGTTCTGTGGCTCAGGTGAAGAATTTGGCTGAGAAGGCAGTCTCCTTATTTAACCCTCACAACCACCCTGTGAGGGAGGAGTATTTATACTTTGCGGCTGGAAAAAGCCCAAGCTCAGAGAAGGCAATTAGTTTACCCAAGATCTCAGGCATACTGGTTGAGCCAGATTCTGAATCCAGGTTTGTCTGTCTCCAAAGACAGGCAATTGCAAATCTGAGAGGGTAAGGCCCAGGTCTCTCTTGGTCACCAGAGCGTCCCCAAAGCCTACGCCAGTGCCTGACCAACAGAAGGCGCTCCATAAATATGTGGCTGAATGAATGCACCTGCTCCAGGGGGACCCTGACCAGGGCAGTGGGAGTGACCAGGATGATGGCTGCTGCCCAGTTCCTGGCTTTCAAAGAGCTAGTTCTTGGGAACATCCTTGGGAAGACACATGCAGAGAGAGTCTTGCAAATAAGGACCACAGTGACGTGTCAGGCTGAGGACCATCAGCTTTTATTCCAAGTCACAAACAGGAAGTCAACAGCATCAACCTTCCTTCTCACTCACCGAGCATCAACTGGCTCTCAAGTGGGTCAGGTAGTTGTTTAAAAAGATGGTGAGGGCTAAGTTTCACCTATGAAGAAGGAACTTAAAACACCCTCAGTGCATTAAGGATGCAGACAGGCTAATGCCCTTTACTGGATTTATAACAAATAAAAAGCTCCTAAACTCAGTTCTTCTCGTTCAGCGACAGTTACAAGCAGTTGCGAGGGATGCACCGAGGTAAACAGGGCACAGCTCTTGCCCTCTGAAGTCACAATCTGGTAGGTGAGATGAGTGTTGTGCTGGGGACCACAGGTGCAGCGTGCTGCCACAGGGCCCAGAGGCGGGTGACGGCAGGAGGGGGAAGGAAGACACTGAGGAGGACCAGGAGGAAGGCAGGAAGAGGTAAGCAAAGCCCACCACAGCTCTAGGCCAGGGCACATTTCCATCTAGCTGGGTGTGAGGTAAGAGAAGAGGCTGGCAGAGTTAGGCTGAAGCTCTGCCCTGAAGGGCCTTGTTTTTAAGTGGTTTGAGAATCTCTTCCCATGTGTCTCACAGGCTCTGGCTGTGCTTGAGCTCTTTGTGACTTCCCCTTGCTTAACCCATCTTATACTGCACCCAAACTCCTAGTGTGGGATTTACTTCAGGCCCCAAACAATACCTCATGGACTAAGAAAAACTCAAGGTCATTCTCTGTGGGAGGCAGAGAGCCAGCAATATTTTGGAACTTTTGGAGATGAGGCTGTATATCATAGAATGAGAAAGGACAATCGTCTCCAGCATGGCTGGCTGGGTCCCAAGCGCACAAAGAGCCATGATTAACCCTGGTACACCCAGAACCTGAGAGTACATCCCAAGGAAATATGATAAAAACACGTAAAAACCAGCATCTGCAAAGGTATTCACTGCAACAGAGCTTATAATGGGGGAAGCAGGAGACAAATATGCAGCAACAGAGAGCACGAGTATGCTTCAGTGCACATCCCCTCAACGGCTTATATGGCCATTAAAAAGATCACAGTTCTGAAGACAGTGCAGCAATAGCCAAAAGGTTCTGCTACAGAAACACCAAACGACGCCTATGTAAAAAGCACACACATGAAAGAAACACAGGCAGGAAAACACATCAAAATAATGGTTACAGAAGACTAGTAGAGACATACGTATGACTTTTTGTTTTCCAAATTTTCCATGTGATTATGGTACGTGTATTTATATTTTAAACACAAACACATTTTTGAAAAGAGCACAGAGAGCCGGGGCTTCAAACTGCTTGTGGTTCGAACCCCTGCTGAGAATTTGTTTTTCTACCCCCAGGTATACTGAATCGGAATCTACAGTTTAACAACATCCCCAGGTGACTGAGATGTACTGAATCAGAACCTACATTTTAACAAGACCCCCAGGTGACTCTGGCCCTTAAGAATCACCTGGGGATCTTGTTAAACTGCAGATTCTGATTCAGTATAGCTAGGGTAGAAATGCAAATTTTCAGCAGGGGGTTAAACCAGAAAGAACCGGTTCAAAGTGCTGGCGAGAACCCACCAAAGGAACAAGGGGTACTCTCAGCTCTCCCTGCCACAGGCAGTGACGTACAGAATTGTCTAGAAAATTAATGCCAAACTACCTGGCCTGGCACTGGAGGTCTTTCGTGGGCTGGCCCCAGTACTCTTCTAAGCATGCTCTACCCTCAGACGAACTGAGCCCCTTGCCACCTCCTCTCATTTTTGTCTGTTTGCTCCCCAAACCACCATTCCACACCAGACACTGGGCCAGGGGCAAGACAGGACAGTACATGATCAATGCTGTGACAACAGCATGAGGGCAAATGCAACAGGATCCCTGAGGAGAGACTGACTAAAGCTGTCTGGCGAGTCAGGGACAGCTTTACTGAGGTGGTATCTGAGCTGGAGCTTGAGAGATGAAGGAAATTTAGCAAGCAGTAAAGAGGGAGATGGGAAATCCTGGTGGCGTAATGGTTAAGAGCTACGACTGCTAACCAAAAGATCAGCAGTTTGAATGCAATCCACCAGGCACTCCTTGGAAACCCTATGGGGCAGTTCTACTCTGTCCTATAGGGTAGCTATGAGTCAGAATCAAACGCTACAAGTTTGGTTTGGTTTTGGTTTAAAGAGACAAGAACGGCACTTGCAAAGAAAAACAGAGGGTGTGCACCTTTAAAAAGGACTTATACGTGTTCAGGAAATGGGAGAAGGTCATGGAGGCGGGGGAGCTGAGGGTGTGTAGAGAGAGAGGAGCCTGAAGAAGGGGTTGGGGCCGGACTGTGGGGGTTTGGACTTTGCCCTGTGAACAATGGGAAACAACCAGAGAACTGTAAGCAGGAAGTGCTGCGATCACCACTGCCAGCAGTGAGCAAGGTGCAATGAGCAAGTGAAAGATGATGGCAGGAAGACAGGCTGAGGACAACAGACAGTCCATGGGGGTAACAGTGAGGAGCAAGGCATGGCAGCTGGGGATGGAGAAGGAGGGATGGACTCCCGAGACCCTTCTCAGGTAGATGCCACAGGCACAGCAACTCTTTAAGTTGTTAAAATGGAGGGACCGCACTAATTAGATAGTAAACAAGAACTAATTTAGGCGAAGGAAAAGACAACGTACAATACAGGAGAGGTCAGCACGACTGGACTAAACCAAAAGCAGTTGCCTGAATAAACCAAACGCTTTGAAAACCAGTGTAGCAGAGGTAGGGCCTGGGGACCATGGTTTCAGGGGACATCTAGGTCAACTGGCATAATAAAACCTATTAAGAATACATTCTGCATCCCATTTTGGAGAGTGGCGTCTGGGGCCTTAAACGCTAGCAAACAGCCATCTAAGAGGCATCAATGGGTCTCAACCCACCTGGAGCAAAGGAGAATGAAGAACGCCAAGGACGCAACGTTAATTATGGGCACAAGAGACAGAAAGGGCCACATAAACCAGAGACTACATCAGCCTAAGACCAGAATAACTAGAAGGTGCCTGGCTACAACTGATGACTGCCATGACAGGGAACACAACAGAGAATCCCTGAAGAAGCAGAATAGTGGGATGCAGATCTCAAATTCTCATAAAAAGACCAGACTTAATAGTCTGAGACTAGAAGGACCCTGGAGATTATGGTCCCCAGACATCCTGCTAGCCCAAGACAGGAACCATTCCCAAAGCTAACTCTTCAAGCAGGGACTGGACTGGACTATAACAGAAAATGCTACTGGTGAAGAGTGAGCCTCTCGGATCAAGTAGACACATGAGACTATGTGGGCACCTCCTGTCTGGAGGGGAGATGTCAAGGCTGAGGGGGACAGAAGCTGGCTGAATGGACACGGAAATACAACGTGGAGAGGAGTGTGCTGTCTCATTGGGGGAGAGCAACTAGGAGTATTCAGCAAGGTATATGTAAGTTTTTGTATGAGAGACTGACTCGATTTGTAAACTTTCACTTAAAGTACAATAAAAATAAAAAAAAAAATGGAGGGACTGCAGGACAAGAGGAGGGAAAGAAATAAGTTGAATGACAGGGGTTGCTAGCTTGGGTAATGGGTGAATAATGCCACCATTAACCAAGGTAAGTGATCATGGGAAGAACAGGTTTTTTCAGGCTCTCTATGTACATGGAAGTAGGGAGAGAGTCTGAAGAGATACTGAGTCAGACTGGAGGTGCCTGTGGAATATATCCGGTTGGATACGTCTAGGTGAGGGTTGGAAATACTGGTTTGAAGCTCAGTAGAAAGGTGAGGGCTAGAGATCTAAATCTTGGGATCACTGGTATATGCAGATGATATTCTGAAGGTATAGGAGTGGAAGAGAAGTAGAGAGGTAGAAAGTGAGTAAAGTGCAGGGGACAGAACTCAGGGACACCCTTAAATATATGACAGGAAGTAAAAACAGGCTGGAGTCCTTGATGTTAAAACAGCCAAGGATGGAGAGCATTTCAAACAAACGTGTGTGTTGCAAGCAGCAGACGTACCCCAGGCCCATGGCTCCCAAAGGGACCGCTGGATCTTAGAGCGCCGAGCAGCAGCAAAGGCTGTAGAGGCAACAGGTGGAACACGGGCACGCAGGGCTGACAACATGCAGAAGCGACTTTTGGTTCTTGATGCTCCTTCACCTGAAACAGCCTCTACTCCCACCTGCCAGGCCTTCTTCTCTCAGCCCCAACCCTTCCTACCACGGGGCTCTGCCCTTCCTCCTCATATTCCTCAGTTCTTTCTGGCAACTTTTTTGATTCCCCCTATCTTACCCACAACATAGTGCGCATTCCTTAGCTCTCCAGCCAGATTAGAAGCTCTGACAGGCCACTGACCACATACTGTGCCCATTCGCCTTTTGCCCCCTACACAGCCCCTGCGGCAGAGGTGCTCAGTGATGTGCACTAAATGTGTGAGCATCTCAAAAGGGCACTTGCTGAAAGGGTCACACCTTGCTAACGCACGTGGCACCCTTCTCTGGGTGGGTGGCAGTGCCCCTTGTTTGTCTAGTTAAATATTACTATTTCTCTGAATACTGGACTATCTACATCAAGTGGCTCCAGAGGAAACTTAATGGAAGTGTACAGTCATAGGTCTGTTTCTGGCCAAGTGCTTCCTAACACTCAGCCTGGCTCCAGGTGCTAACCCTAATGTCTAGCCAAAGAGGGTAAAAGGCAGGAACACCCCATTAGGGCAGCTGTCTGTAGTCAGAGTTAAACTATAAGAACCTTCCATTTTCAAATTTCTTGAGACAACATTCTGCTCATGGGCAAAGTTCTATGCCAGATCCATCTGGTGATTTTGAGAATTCTCAAAGCTGTAATCAGGCCGAGCCAACCTTCTCTGGGAAATGGTGAGGCTGGAATGTCTGTGCAGAAGTCCCTGGGCAAAGCAAATGGTTAAGGGCTTGACTGCTAACTGCTTCAGAAAAATAGGCCATTGAAAACCCTATGGAGACAGTTCTACTCTGACACACATGGCATTGCCATGCATCTGAGTCAACTTGATGTAACTTTGTCACACTCAAATCATGTTTCTGCCACCACTTTCTCCTCCCACTGGAGAAAAATGCTTTAAATCCTTGGGAAGCAGCCACACCATTGAGGTTATCTTTTAACTGCAAGGAGGCAATGTGTGAAAGTGACATCATGTGATTTGGCAACTCAAGAACACTGAAAGGCTTTCTCTGTTCAGCACCATCACCTATTCCACTCCCTCCTTAAGATCAATGCTGTCTGCCTGGGATAACTGGGCAGAAACACTGAGTAAGAAGGCAGTCCTGGCATTTCCCTAGGTGTTCTGATTTTTAGTGGCCTGCTGAAAAACGAAATGAACAGTGCAACCCTTAGCCTCTTGACCACCTGACAAGACTTAATGAAAACCGTTTGGAGAGAGGAGCCCTTGAATCAGACAAATGCAGGGGCCCACATATCCACACGGTACAAAGCAGATGTGCCGTAGTTAACACAGGGATCAGGGTGTGCTAGGGGAGGTTGTGAAATTCCAACACTTGGCTTGCAGTTTCCTGCTTCCTCCTAGGAGTCTGGTAAACCTCTGCTGCACTCTCATGACTTAACTCTCCATTCACAGTTCCGTTGCTTTGCAGAAAGTTTTAGAATAGTCACAGTTATACCCATTCCTAAGGAAGAGATCATCAAAGCACACACCTACACCATGGGGCAGGAGGCTGGTAAAGAATCAAACCAAGCCTACTGATGTCCAGTTGATTCTGACTCATAGCGACCCTACAGGACAGAGCAGAACTGCCCCAATAGGACTTCCAAGGCTGAAATCTTTACGGAAGCAGACTGCCATATCTTTCTCCTGCGGAGCAGCTGGTGGGTTTGAACTCCAAGGGTGCCTTTAAGTTGATTTCCTTATCCTGGTAAACAGTTTTACAGGATATTACAAGAGTCAGCAGAAAAAGGGTTCCATGGTTGAGTAGTTTTGAGAAATGCTGGGTCAAATAAAGTTGAACAAATGTCTTCATTGTAGGGTTTCTCAGAACCTTTAGCAAACTAGCGGGCCTTGTCAATCTTTAAGAAAAATGGAATAGGCAGCAATTCCCAAACTTCTCTGACCATAGGCCCTTGAGCACATTTCCGGACAGGTGTTACTCAGAACATAATGTGGCACATGCTGCTTTGAAGTGCTGTCCTAAAAAGCACAATAAAACCTCTATTGCTGCATCCCCACACACAGGGGGAAAAATAGCTTGGCGAATACTAATGTGTTACTCTCACCACTACCACTGCTCTCATTTCAGGACTGGTGAGGACAGTGACATCGCATTCTTTCCTCAGCTGGCCTAAAATAACCCCACGGCATTTAATATCAATGTACGTGCTTCTAAAACAGGTCTGTCCTGAGAATGAGACCCAAGTCTGGGCCCCTTCCTGCTGCTAATTAACTAGTGACTTTGGCAGGTGCCAGCCTCCCTGGGGTCTTGGTTTCCTCATCTCTAAACAGTACGGGTTAGACTAGATTTCTAGGGCCCTTTCTAGCGTTAACAGTCAACCATGGATTCTAGAATGCTAAGTTTATTTCTGTAACCCACCTTCATGGTGTGAAGGAAAAAATGACTTTGCTCTGAAAGCTGACTCAGTGTGACACTTTCTAAGCCTATTGGCTAACTGCTGTCTCCTCAGCTCTGTGCCAACGTCTTGGGTAAATGAATCTGGGCTCACGCCCTGCCACCCAGAGCTGCACCCTCCCAAAGACCCAGGGAAGCAGACAGACACTACCATCTCAAGGAGAGGGAGAGCAGCTCTGACCAGGAGAAGGAACTCAGGGGCTTCACGTCCAAAGTTGCTTCTCCCCATACAACCATGTGTCAAGAGGAAAAACTCAGCCCAAGATGAGGAGGGACAGAATGGCAGCCAGCCAGCTCTCCTCTTCCCACACAGGATTCCCCACCAGCTGCTGCTGTTTATAGGACCACAGCTGCTTCCTGTCCTGCCATATCCTGGGGCTGCCTGACAGACAGGCTGTCTGGCTTGAATGCAGAAGTTACTTCTACTATAGTCTGCGCAATCATTCCTGGGGCTGGAGATGTGGTCTGAGACTTTCAAGTAGCTACTAATATAGGGCAGGACTCAGCCCAGTTATCTTGCCCACTGCCAGCATCGGAGACAGGCTCTCTGCATCTCTGGACAGCTGGCTGCCTGCCTATCAGATAGCAGACATTTTATTTCTGATTCTGACAGGACTGGGGAAAAAAAAAAAAAGTAAATCATCATGTATCACATGCACCAAAAGGCTACCTAAATCCTTACTGAAACCCAAATTCCAATATTATGTACCAATTTTGTAATCAAAGCAAAACGGTTACCAGAAGACACTGCAGGATAAAATGCAAATGTTCTTTCTTTACAGCTACTAGAGGTGACTGTCTTACATAAGAGACAAGGTCCTTCCAAAGGTTCTGTCAAGAAGTATTAAGCTGCAAGAGAAGCGCTCAGAATTCCCGGATGTTACAAGGAACAAGCTACCAAAAATTGCCTTGAGGGCTCCCATTGGATAAGTCACCCTGAGTCGAGTAAGAAGCAAAATGCTTTCACTCTCCTGACAGCATATAATTATTTAAAGTCTCTTTGTCTTTGATTGGGAAGGTTATGCTCTGACCCTTTGAGGGATTCAAGGTGGAAAAGCTCACGCTGTTTTGAGTCTCAGGAAGGGACCCACCAAACACTTCCCCAAACCTGCAGGAAACTTTGAAGCTGCCAATGACCAAAACAAAGTAACAAAGAACAAAATAAAGTACAAAATAATGTGCCTGGTGACACCCTGACAGAGCAGAAAACATCAGGGCTCATAAAGCATTGGTCAGCACAAGTAAGCTTCCCTAGAACTGTTTTGAGCATCCATGAAACAAAAGGCACAAGGAGCTCTGGGGCTAACAGGAGTCCCAGCTTTTCATCATGGAAAGAGAACATCCCTGTGCTCTCAGTTCAAAGGCAGAAAGGTTTTGGCTTTAAGTAGGAAGACTATCTCTTCCTTGACCGTTTACCCAAAAGGTCAGGCCAACTCATAGGTCAGTGTGTCTCAACTACCCTGTCACCACCCACCCACACACACCTCAGGCCAACATTCCTTTGTGCTTAAAGACCCTCAGAGCCCTCACACTTTTCTTCCCTCCCTAAACTGATCTCTTCCTATCTGGTCAAAACCGACTCCAAACTAGACCCATGACCAAGGTGTGGAATTCTTATTAAGGCCATTTTTCAGCTTGGGCTACCTTCCCAACTTCTCCCAGCCTTCCTTTCCTGACAATTCTCCGGGGCTCTCCTATATGCTATTACGCTAGTTTGCCTGTTGGGGTGAGGGGTTTGGGCTTTTCCCAGGTTTCTCCATTCCATCAGAGGCTTCCATCTCCTCACTGAGTTGCTGTCGCCCCCTCTCCTAAGGTGACTCAAGACAGGTGACTCCCCTGGACGGCAAGATGTGGTAGCAACATTTCCCCCTCAGGTGGGGTGGCTTCTCTCCCTGACGCTGGGGGAATCTCGAGGGTCCAACCGTGCCTGTTCCCGTCTCCCTCCCCAATAGTGCCCACTGAGGGGTGCTACGTCTTGGTGGCTAAAAGATCCCACCTCCTCCTAAGCTACCGCGCCCCGCCCCCTCCACAGTGCCACCTGCTGCTAGTCCCGCCCCCCAAACTCTACCATAGGCCAGCCCTCAGAGCCCGCTTTCCCATTGGGCAGATGGCCCGTGCCTCCTACGCCACGTCTCCGGACTCTGGCGAAGGAGGCCCGGGCGGCGGCCCTTGGCCCCAGAAAGGTGTCAGCTGGGGGCTCTACCTGGAAGGGGTTTACGTCCACTGGGTCCGCGAAGGGGTTGGTATCGAAGGCCGACATGGTGGTCGGGGCCGGACGGACAAGCTCCGCGAGCGCTGCAGCCTCCCGGCACCCAGACCCAGCGGCGCTCCGTGTAGACCCTTCACTTCCGGGAGCGAGGGAGCGGTTCTGGCGCAGGCGCAGTGTCCTCCCGAGAGGGGCGTTCCTGTGACGTCACAGAGGTCCGCCCCTCCCATCCCACCGCAGGGCCCAGCCCTGGGTTACAGGGTGTTCTGCTTGTAATCCCAGTGCTTGGGGGTTGGGGCCTTGCTGAGCGACAAGGAAGCCAGAAGCGGGGCTGGAGCCATTCCAACTGTCTCTGTCTTATAGCTTCAAATTTTGTGTTTCTTAAGTATACTTAGTCTGTTCACTTCCTTGGAGGCCAAGTTCGGAAGTCGGCCCTGGTCCCATAAGAATTACGGACCCTAAAGGATAATTAAGATTTAGACAGAGGAAAAGACCGTAGAGCAAGAGCATAGACCTCTACTCTGCTAAACCTCCTCCCTTGTTGAATGAGTGAATAAACAAATGGCATCTCTCTCACTGGGAAGTGGACAAACCTTAGGAAGTCATGGGGAACAGGAGCCTGAGCCTACCTCCCCGGGATTGGTGGATGGAGTTCCCGACCTGAGAGGCCTTCGCAGGGCTAGGAAAGGGATCTAGTGGAGGGGGCTGAGCAGAAGGGTCCTGAGGAGCTGTGCTCTGGGAGAAAAAACACAGGACCGTGCAGCTGCCTCCTACTGAGCTGAAACCCCTGATGTCAGCAAGTTTCCCTATTTAGGGAAGAGGATCCCTGGGCCCAGATGAGTTTAAGGCCTGAGCTGGGATTTGAACCTGGCCATCAAACATTTATTAAACGAATGAGGGAGTGAAGTAAAAGGGCTATCAGCCTTGGGGGAGATGGCTGATTGACTCCCCACATCACATCTGTTGCTGTAGAGTTGATTTCAATTCTAGTGACCCCATGTGAGAGTAGAACTACTCCATTGCCGTTTTCTTGGCAGTAATCTTTTTTTTTTATAACTTTTATTGTGCTTTAAGTGAAAGTCCACAAATCAAGCCAGTCTTCCACACAAAAGTCCACATACACCCTGCTACACATTCCCAATTACTCTCCCCGCAATGAGACAGCCGGCTCTCTCCCTCCACTCTCTCTTTTCTGTTGTGTCCTTTTCACTAGCCTCTAACCCCCTCCACCCTCTCATCTCCCCTCCAGGGAGGAGATGCCAACATAGTCTCAAGTGTCCACCTGATCCAAGAAGCTCACTCCTCACCAGCATCCCTCTCCAATCCATTGTCCAGTCCAATCCATGTCTGAAGAGTTGGCTTCAGGAATGGTTCCTGTCCTGGGGCAACAGAAGGTCTGGGGGCTATGACAACCGGGGTCCTTCTAGTCTCATTCAGACCATTAAGTCTGGTCTTAAGAGAATTTAGAGTCTCCATGCCACTGCTCTCCTGCTCCCTCAAGGGTTCTCTGTTACGTTCCCTGTCAGGGCTGTCACTGGTTGTAGCCAGGCACCAACTAGTTCTTCTGGTCTCAGGATGATATAGTGTCTGGTTCATGTGGCCCTTTCTGTCTCTTGGGCTTGTAATCGCCTTGTGTCTTTGGTGTTCTTCATTCTCCTTTGATCCAGGTGGATTGAGACTCATTGATGTATCTTAGATGGCAGCTTGCTAGCGTTTAAGACCCCAGACTCTTGGCAGTAATCTTTATGGAAGCAGATCTCCGGGCCTTCTTTCTGCAGAGCGGCTGGGTGGGTTCTAACCACCAACCTTTAGGTTAGTAGCAGATGGAAAAGCACTTTCACCACCCAGGCTCCTGCACTCCCCACATACCCACCTTATTTGTTCACATCTCTCTACCTTTGTTTATTTCTGCTGCCACCAAATCCAGTCACAGTCATTTCTTACCCTAGACTAGTACAGGTCTGCTAATTTGTCTCCTTCCCCTTTTATCATCTTATGGTATATTATTTTTCATGTTGCAAGCAGAGATCTATTTAAAGGGGCAAAATTATTTTGGAACTTTTTAAAGTCTTTCAATTGCTTTCCATAAAGGCCCAAATTCTTAATATGGCCTCAAGGTCCTACAGGATCAGCCACCACCTATCTCTCCTTCTCACCTCTCCTCCTACTCACTCCATTGCATTCCAGCCTTCCTGGTGGCTTTTCAGTTCCTCAAACTTCCCAAGTTCCCTACTGTCTCAGGGCCTTCCCCAGCATTGCTGTTCTTTTTTGTGATTTTAGCCCATGTCCCCTGTCTTCCTCCAGTTAACAATCCAAACTCAGATGCTCCTCCCCAGAGGCAGACTCCCCTCACTCCCTAGGTTACATCAGGCTCCCCCATCGTAGGCTCTCATATTACCCTGTACTTTTCCTTCATATGCCTATTTTTGCAGATTGTAATTACACACTTGTATAGGTGGTTATTTTTGTCTGACTTCCCCCCTCAATTGTTAAGTTTCATGAGGGCAGGGACAAAGTCTATTTCACTCACCATTGTATTTCTGGCACTCACATAGTGCCAAGCACATAATAGGCCATTAGTAAATAATTGCTTTTTCCCCCATCCAATTCTCTTACCTTCCTCAACTCTGTCTAAATGTCAACTATCCTTTAGGATCTGGCTTAACTCTTCTCTAAGAAACATACCCAAGTGGGAGGATAGGAAGGCATGCGTGTTTGTGTCTGTCATGGATTGGATTGTGTCCCCCCAAAATTTGTGTATCAATTTGGCTAGGCCATGATTCCCAGTATTGTGTGATTGTCACCATTTTGTCATTGCTGTGATTTTCCTATGTGTTGTAAATCTTTTCTTTATGATGTTGATGAGATAGGATTAGCGGCAGTTATGTTAATGAGGCAGGACTCATTCTACAAGATTGGATTGTGTTTTGAGCCAAACTCTTTTTTTTTTTAATAATTTTTATTGTGCTTTAAGTGAAAGTTTACAAATCAAGTCAGTCTCTCACTCAAAAACCCATATACACCTTGCTACACACTCCCAATTATTCTTCCCCCAATGAGACAGCCTGCTCTCTCCCTCCACTCTCTCTTTTCTGTTGTGTCCTTTTCACCAGCTTCTAACCCCCTCCACCCTCTCATCTCCCCTCCAGGGAGGAAATGCCAACATAGTCTCAAGTGTCCACCTGATCCAAGAAGCTCACTCCTCACCAGCATCCCTCTCTAACCCATTGTCCAGTCCAATCCATGTCTGAAGAGTTGGCTTCAGGAATGGTTCCTTGTCCTGGGGCAACAGAAGGTCTGGGGTCCATGACCACCGGGGTCCTTCCAGTCTCATTCAGACCATTAAGTCTGGCCTTATGAGAATTTGGGGTCTGCATCCCACTGCTCTTCTGCTCCCTCAGGGGTTCTCTGTTGTGTTCCCTGTCAGGGCTGTCAGGGTTGTAGCCAGGCACCATCTAGTTCTTCTGGTCTCAGGATGATGTAGTTTCTGGTTCATGTGGCCCTTTCTGTCTCTTGCACTCGTAATCACCTTGTGCCCTTGGTGTTCTTCATTGACCTTTGCTCCAGGTGGATTGAGACCAATTGATGCATCTTAGATGGAGGCTTGCTAGCGTTTAAGACCCCAGACACCACTCTTCAAAGTGGGATGCAGAATGTTTTGTTAATAGATTTTATTATGCCAATTGACTTAGATGTCCCCTGAAACCATGGTCCCCAGACCCCTGCCCCTGCTACACTGGCCTTTGAAGCATTCAGTTTATTCAGGAAACTTCTTTGCTTTTGGTTTAGTCCAATTGTGCTGACCTCCCCTGTACTCTGTGCTGTCTTTCCCTTCACCTAAAGTAGTTCTTATCTACTATCTAATTAATGAATACCCTTCTTCCACCCTCCCTCCCTCTCCCCTCTCCTAACCACAAAAGAATGTTTTCTTCTCAGTTGAAGCTATTTCTCAAGTTCTTATAATAGTGGTCTTATACAATATTTGTCCTTTTGCAACTGACTAATTTCACTCAGCATAATGCCTTCCAGGTTCCTCCATGTTATGAAATGTTTCACAGATTCCTCACTGTTCTTTATCGATGCGTAGTATTCCATTGTGTGAATATACCATAATTTATTTATCCATTCATCTGTCGATGGGCACCTTGGTTGCTTCCATGTTTTTGCTATTGTAAACAGTGCTGCAGTAAACATGGATGTGCATATATCTGTTCGTGTAAAGGCTCTTATTTCTCTAGAATATATTCCAAGGAGTGTGATTGCTGGATCGTATGGTAGTTCTATTTCTAGCTTTTTAAGGAAGTGCCAAATCGATTTCCAAAGTGGTTGTACCATTTGACATTCCTACCAGCAGTGTAGAAGTGTTCCAATCTCTCCACAGCCTCTCCAACATTTATTATTTCGTGTTCTTTGCATTAATGCCAGCCTTGTTGGAGTGAGATGAAATCTCATTGTAGTTTTGATCTGCATTTCTCTAATGGCTAATGATCGTGAACATTTCCTCATATATCTGTTAGCTACGTGAATGTCTTCTTTAGTGGAGTATCTATTCATATCTTTTGCCCATTTTTTAATTGGGTTATTTGTCTTTTTGCAGTTGAGTTTTTGAAGTATTACGTAGATTTTAGAGATCAGGCGCTGATCAGAAAGGTCATAGCTAAAAACTTTTTCTCAGTCTGTGGGTAGTCTTTTTTACTCTTTTGGTGAAGTCTTTGGATGAGCATAAGTGTTTGATTTTTAGGAGCTCCAGTTATCTAGTTTTTCTTCTACGTTCTTCATAATGTTTTCTATAATGTTTATGCCATGTATTAGGGCTTCTAACGTTGTCACCATTTTTTCTTCCATGATTTTTATCATTTTAGATTTTATATTTAGGTCTTTGATCCATTTTGAGTTAGTTTTTGTGCATGGAGTGAGTTATGGGTCTTGTTTCATTTTTTTGCAGATGGATATCCAGTTATGCCAGCACCATTTGTTAAAAAGACTGTCTTTTCCCCATTTAACTGTTTTGGGGCCTTTGTCAAATATCAGCTGCTCATATGTGGATGGATTTATGCCTGGGTTCTCAATTCTGTCCATTGGTCCATGTATCTGTTGTTGTACCAGTACCAGGCTGTTTTGACTACTATGAGCCAATCTCTTTTGAGATATAAGAAAGAAGCAAGCAGAGAGACAAGGGGACCACATAACACCAAGAAAGCAGCACTGGGAGCAGAGTATGTCCTTTGGACCCAGGGTTTCTGCTTAGAGAAGCTCCTAGACAAAGGGGAGATTGATGACAAGGACCGTCCCCCAGAGCAGACAGAGAGAGAAAGCCTTCCCCTGGAGCTGGCACCCTGGATTTGAACTTCTAGCCAACTAGATTGTGAGAGAATAAACTTCTCTTTGTTAAAGCTATCCACTTGGTATTTCTGTTATAGCAGCACCAGACAACTAATACAATGTCTCTTTAGAAACAACCTACCCCTAAGTCCCTACAGCCGCTCCTCCCAGGGCAGCATACAGAAATCTTTTCTGTCTGCAGCCTGAGAGAACAGACTTAGGTACCCACAACTGAGGCTGTCCTGCCTCCTTGTCTGCTCCATCCTAGTCCAGTGCTGGACTGGTGAATAAATAATAAGATTTACTATTGCCAGTGTAGAGTCCACCCACCCATCTATCTCTGAAGATCTCCTAGGATCTGTCCACTTCCCTATGAGAGCGACACCATTTATTCACTCATTCTCTCATTCGTCACGGGAGGAGGTAGAGCAGAATAGAGCCCAGTACTCTTGGCTTAGTTACTTCGCCTCTTCAAGACTCATCTTTTTCATCTCTAAAATGGGGCTAATGACAGTACCTATCTGATAGAGAGCCCTGGTGGCTGCAGTGGTTAAAAGCTATGGCTGCTAACCAAAAGTTTGACAGTTCAAATCCACTGCTTGGAAACCCTATCGGGCAGTTTTACTCTGTCCTATAGGGTCACTATGAGTTGGAATCAACTCAATGGCAATGAGAAAAAAAAAAAAAAATCTCATAGGGTTGCCTTAAGAATGTGATAAAATTCTTGAAAAGGTTTAGTAGCACAATATCCAGTGTGTAACAAATGTTAGCTGCTGTTATAGCTTGACCTACAGCCTAGGCACTGGCAGAAATGTGAAGCTGAATTAGACATTACAATGTGGTAGGAAAAAGAGAGATGAAAGTGTATCTTTACCAGATAATAAAATGGAATTAGTTCTACTAGAGGAGCAAGAGGTGAAGGTGGAAGGATCTAGGTTCTCAAACACCCTGGTTTCCCTTACGGTTGTATTTTTTTGTGTGTATATGGGGGTAGGGTTTCTAGTCCCCTGTCAATCTGAATTCCTTCTTCTGTGTGAAGAGACTATAAGGAAATGATCCTAGTTCTGACTTCGGTGGTGGTGGTGGTAGTGGTGGGTGTTCTGAGAACCCCTTGTGCCTTAGCTAATCCCTCCTTCTTCTCGCAGAAGGTTCATATGGTGAGGAGATTGGGAATGAGGAGGAGGGATATTCCAAAATAAGAGATAGGTGAGCTGCACAGTTTCCATGATTCTTGTATTTTCCATTTTCTTATCCCTTTATGTCTGGTAAAGCTGCTTTTGAAATGTGGACTGATTTAGTAAGCCAAGGACCCCAAGGGAGATTGCTGTCCACATCTGGACAGAACATAACAGAGAAAACAGCACCCCTTCTTTTCCTGAGACAAGTGTGCTAGAGGCTGTGGGAATCAGTGTTCGGGGGGGTGGCTGCGGGTGGAGGGCAGAGTCAGGACTGCAGTCTCTCACTCCAGGTTTCCTGGGGCTTTGGCTGCTGTGCACCTGGGCCCCTCCAGCTGGCTGCCCTCTTCCTAGGCTGTTGCCTGAGGAGGTCTGGATGTTAGAGCCTTTCTCCACAGGATGTAACAAGATTACTCCACAGCCAAGTCCCAATCCCAGCTGTTCTTCCCCTTGAAGAGCTCCTGGTGACTCTCCTGACTTCTGTGTGTGCTACTGTGAGGAGTTCAGCCTGGAGGAGGGGCCAGAGTGCTGAGCTCTTGCAGCACTTAGGGCAGGCAAGGTCAGAGGAGCATGGAGCAGACTGCTTTACACCCCTCATCATCCCACCTGACCCCCAAACAAGTCTGCAAGGCAGGCATTATGGTTCCCATTTTACAGAGGAAGAAAGACAAACTCAGAGAGGTTAAGGGCCTTGCGTATGACATTTGCAACCAGCCATGAAGCATCAGTGAGTTCCCACTTGGATCATAAGCAGTTCTTTGCTGAAACCCTCTACTGACTGAGATAGGGTGAAACCCGAAGTCCTCTCTGACCACCTCGCTACTCCACGCCCCTCTACGTCCTGTTCACTCTGCTCCAGCCACACAAGCCTTTTGCTATTTACTCCTTGAACATGACAGATGACAGGTATGTTCCCGTGTTCCCACCTTACAGCCATTGTTCTAGCTGTTTTCTTTGCCTGAAACTGAAACGCTCTTCCCTCATTCCTCACCTCCAAGTCTTTTCTCAAATCTTATTACCTCATTGAGGCTTACACAGACAGCCTTTAAATTCGGCAAACTGTCTCCCACTCTGCCTTACTTTTTTACCTTTCAATACTTATTACTTTTCAACATACTCTATGATTTAGTTATTTATTATGCTTGTTTGTCTCTCTTCCAGCCGTAGAATGGAATCTCTAAAAAGGCAGAGCTTCTTGCTTTCAGGTCATTATCTTGTTCTCTGACCTGACGTGTCTGCAGTCTTTAGAACAGTGCCTGGTGCTTCGTAGGTGCTCACGAAGTTTGTGTTGGATGAAGGGATGAATGAATGACTACTGAGATTTAAGACGGTGTACTGGAAAACCCTGGGCTGATGTGGGCTCTTCCTGATAGGTAGAGGGTGAGAGAAGGAATCCATTCACAGAGTGTCTAGTCATGTGTCCCGGATGGCAGCGGGGAGTTCAAGGGCTTCCGAGGCGGCGTACAAGAACTACATTTCCCGTGAAGCTCTGGGCCCAGCGGGGCCGCGGGTGCTGCCGGGAAGAGCATACGTGTGGGAAACCAGGTCCGGTGCTGCGAGGATGGCGGTTCAACGAGGTGAGGTGTTGGCCGAGGTGCCGGCTAGTGTGGGGGTGTCCTGTGGAACCTTCCCGGCTTCATCTGCCAGGTCGAACCCACCCCATGGGGCTCTGCTGAAAGATAAATGGGTGCCAGACAGGGGTGGGAGCACCTGCTACGGGGATGGAGCAGTTAGTGCAGCCCCAAGGGAGGATCTCGGGGGAGGGGGCTCTGCTGTCCGCACGTCTGCGCGTGGGTCACTTCGAGACGGGGTGCCGTGGGATGGGTACCTCACGTTTTCTCCCCGTCACCTCAAGGTAGTTGGCAGCTTCAAGTCTGCAGAAGATTCTTACTGCCCGTTTTACAGAGGGGAATATTGAGGCCTGCAGAGCAGGCCTTAACCTACCAACTTACGACTCCGTCCCCAGTCAGAGGAGCCCTGGTGGCTCAGTGGTTAACCGAAAGATCGGTGGTTCGCCGGAGCAAGATGTGGCAGTCTGCTTCCTGAAGATTTACAGCCTTGGAAACGCTATGGGACAGTTCGCCTCTGTCCTACGGGGTTGCTATGAGTCGAAATAGACTCAGTGGCAGTGGTTTTGGTTTGGTCTCCAATCAGAACTCTCAGCTCATTGCCAGTACTCTAGGGTTAGACCTGACAAGTGAAGTTGAAACTGACCCTCTCTCTGTCCCCAGTGTTTGCACTCTCCTGTGTGGTGCAGCAGTATGCCTGGGGGAAGTTGGGGTCCAACAGTGAAGTGGCCCTACTGCTGGCCAGCAGTGATCCACTGGCCCAGATCTCAGAGGACAAGCCATATGCAGAGGTGAGACTTGGACTGTATTTCAACCCACCACACCCTCAGAAGAGACTCTTCTGCTCAAAGAGCCTGAGGCAGGCCATATGGATCAGCTGCGAGGGCAGCAAGGTGGAGGGGCCCCTCTTAGCTCTTCAAATCAGTGCACGTTGATGGACCTAGATGGTGGGACCAAAAAAAGAGAGATTTTGATATAATGGGTTGGGATTTCCAGTACCCTTCTTCCCCCAAGAACTCTCAGAACTCTTAGTACTTACTGAATTGTAATTCAGCCTGGGGGCACACTCTTTGCCAATTAAAAGTTTTCTTTGACTAATTTTTGCAGTTTTATTAATCTGAAATATGTATTTCTCCTGCCCATTTAGTAGGAAAACAGCCAAGGCATGGGAAAGAAAGCTTTAGCCTCTGCTTCTGAGACTGGAATAAATGAATGTTAACCTCTCTCAGAGCTATGTGAGAGTCACAGCTCTTCAGTGACCTTGACAGTACAGGTGTCATTCTCTTCATGGGACAGAGGAGGAAACTGAAGCCCAGAGAAGGGCAATAACTAGCCCAAGGGTCCACAGCTGGTTAGAGGCAGAGCCTGGACTAGAGCCTGGCTTTCCTGACTCCTCGTGTTTGCGGGTCTACTGCCTTCTGTAAGTTGATGATGGCGTGAGCATAAACACCCAGTCCTGGGGGTCTGTCCCAGGACTTGAATGCCCTGTGGAGAGCATGGGGGTAACTGGGATTAGGCAGGCAGCCTGGTGGCGCCAGGTTCTTCTGCATTTCTCCCAAGTTTTCTGTCTTTCCAGCTGTGGATGGGAACCCACCCCCGGGGGGATGCCAAGATCCTTGACAACCACATCTCACAGAAGACCCTAGGCCAGTGGATTGCTGAGAACCAGGACTCGTTGGGGTCAAAGGTCAAGGACACTTTTAATGGCCAGCTGCCCTTCCTCTTCAAAGTGCTTTCCGTTAAAACGGCCCTGTCCATTCAGGCACATCCTAATAAGGTACAGGATTGGGGCAGGGTAGAGAGGTGAGGGTAGAGAAACGCTTGTCAAGGACCTCCCATGGCTTTCACTGATGTTTTTATACCACCCATGCCAGGCTCTAGCCCAAAGCTAAATCCAAACCTGACAACTCCCAATTTAGCTCTACAAGGCCAGTTGCTAGGTGACATATGCTGGGCAGCTGGGTCTAAGTTGACAGCTGACCAGCCTGTACGTGGGAAGCTTCTCTAAGCCCTTTCCTAGGCAGCTCGTTCTGAGCTCTCCTCACTCAACCCAGGTTTGTTAATACATACCTGCCATCTTCCCATCTGGCTATCGGCGAGAGTTACCTTCTAGGGCAGTGCCGGTACCCTAGCTGTTGCCTCAGCCCTATCCCTGTGGAGCCTTCTGCACAAACACTGAGTCACCACCTAAGCAATTATGTGTCCAAACCCCTCATTTCTAGATGGGAAAAGACCTGGAAAGGAGAGATTTGTCCAAAGTCACACAGCTTATGTCAGAGCTTGGCCTGGTGTCTGGGTTTCCTGATTCGCAGGCCAGGCCTCTTAAAGTCAGCCCCAGCTCTCCCTGTCCTGGGTTGCCTGAACCCCAAATTTCCCCATCATGCCTTGACTAAGCCTGGGTTCATTGCCAGGGCCAGGAAGCCACTGCCATCTGGCGAGTGGGGAGAGTGGTGAGCAGGGGCTGGGTAGGACTCGTGTTCCTGCTAGGTGATGCTTCACCCCAGCCATCCTCCTCTTCCCCTGGTCACCCCACAGGAGCTGGCAGAGAAGCTGCACCTCCAGGCTCCAGAGCACTACCCCGATGCCAACCACAAGCCGGAGATGGCCATTGCCCTCACCTCCTTCCAGGGCTTGTGTGGCTTCCGGCCAGTTGAGGAGATTGTGACCTTTCTGAAGAGTAAGGTTGGGCAAAATGCTGAGGATGTGCTTATTGGGTCTCTTATATGTGGGGAGTGGGAATGATAGCAGAGAACAGGCTGCATGTCACAGGAACTGAGCAGCAGGTTGGCCTCAGAGCAATTCTCAGAGCCAGTGGGACAGGCTTGGATGTTGTCACCTAGGGCTAGTGGTGAGCCGTCAGTTTCATTAGCAGTGCCTGGCTCCTTGGGCTTGTGATGGGCTAGGGTTGAGGTGGAGAGGCCTCCTCCAACTCCCCACTTCTGCCAATTCCATCTTGCCATTCCTGATATGAGCCTGGGCCTGGCCTTCCTGCAGAGGTGCCTGAGTTCCAGTTTCTGGTTGGAGATAATGCAGTGACAGAGCTGAAGCAGAGTATGAGCCATGACTCCCGGGCTGTGGCCTCCGCTCTGCAGAACTGTTTCTCCCACTTGATGAAGAGCGAGAAGAAGGTGGTAGCAGAGCAGCTCAACCTGTTGGTGAAGCGGATCTCCCAGCAAGGTAGGCATGGTTGTAGGCCTGGGGAAGAGGGGTGCAAAGCCCCATCCTGGGCACCCTGGTATAGACAGACATTAAGCTATGGAGACAGTGTTCTCAACCCTGTTGTCCAAGTGGGACACTAAATTGGGCCTGATGTAGATGGCCTGTGGCGACTTAGCATTTCTTTCCCAGTCTTTGTGGAGCAGGGCACTAAGTTGAGTGCTGTCTCCTAACTGGTCATTTTCTCTAGATGGTTGGAGGTAGCCTGGCCTAGAAGACTGTTAAGATGCTTCCACCTAGGGATTCTGAGATCTTCCTCAGCCCTGTGGCTGCACCCAGTAGATGGACTTGTGTTTTGGGGCTAGAAAGCATGAAGAGAACAAGGGAGGTCCTTCCTCCTCCAAAGGCCTGATGCCCAGAGTTCTCAATTATTAGATCTTTCCTTGAATACCTACTATTTGTCCAGCCTTGTGCTAAGGAGAATTTAGCAAATGACCATGGTGGGTGTGGTCCTGGCATCTTTGGGTTGGGGGCTCAACATAGGCAGTGAGAAACATAAGGCAGAACCAACTCTCAGCTTTGAGATGATGTGGTCCAGAGGATGGGTCTCAGCTCTTTAGCCTGGCAGCCCAAGCCCCTTCTCCAGATGGCCCCACAGGTCTTTTCTGGTTCTATCTTGAGTTTTCCCTACCACCTCTGAGCCACAAGGAACTGTTTATTTTACCCAAATTTGCCCTGTATGTTTATTTTGGAGATTTCTCTGCTTGCATGCCTTTCCCATAGGGCTTATTGTACTCACGGCAGAACTGATACTCCTGCCCTAAGCTCCCATAACACCCTGTTCATAGGTCGGGTATAGCCCTTGGCACCTATGAGTCTGTGTCACGATGTCTACACTTGTTAAACTGGGTTTTTCTCCAGGCCAGTGACCTGTGTCCGCAGTCTTTATGTGTGTCTCCAATGCTTGGCAGAGTAGGCATTCAGCAAGTCTGTGTATGAAGACTCAGACCAGCCCTCCAGCCCATCAGCTGGTTTCTTCATTGCACCCCTCATACACTGCTTTTACTTACAAATACCCTTCCTGCTTCTCTGCACATTCAAGAAGACCCAGCTCACTCCTACCTCCTCCAAGAAGTCTTCCCTCCCAACTCTAGTCCAGGCAGAGCCCATCTGTCCATGGGCAGTCTCCAGGACACATTTTGGCCCTTTGCATGCTCCACTTCGTGGTATCTAGGGTGGCCAAACATCCCAGTTTGCCTGGGACTGAGGAACTTCCTGAGACATGGGACTTTCATGGTAAAACCAGTAAAGTCCTGGGCTAACCAGGACAGTTGGCTATATGTATCTCTTTTGGGTTATCTCTCTAACTAGATTTTAAGCTCCTATGACAGTGGTTCTCAACCAGAGGTGAGTTTGGCTCCAGGGAACATTTGGCAATTATCTGGAGACATTTTTGGTTGTTACAGCTGCTACTGGTATCTTATGGATAGAGGCCAGGGATGCTGCTAGACATCCTTCAATGCCCAGAACAGCCCCCAGCAATAATTATCCAGACCAAAATGTCATTAGTGCCAAGGTTGAGAAACCCTCAAAGGCCATACTCTGGCCCTCTTGGTACTCAGTATAGTCCTGGGCACATAACAGTCAAGATGTGGTAGGGAGAATGGCATTTTTGTGGCCTGAAATATCAAGGAAAGCTGGACCTCATGGGGCTGGGGATGTGCCTAGGACAGGCCCACCATGCTCCTGGATCTGTGCAGGCAGGAACTCTTCCCTAGGGTTCCTGGTCAAGGCAGGACTATGAACACAACTGACTGTTCCTGAGTGGCCTGTGGGTGCTTTGTGACCTTAGTGGCTGCTGGAAACAACATGGAAGACATCTATGGAGAGCTCTTGCTGGAGCTGCACCAGCAGTACCCAGGGGATATCGGTTGCTTTGCCATCTACTTCCTGAACCTGCTTACCTTGAAGCCGGGGGAGGCCATGTTTCTGGAGGCCAATGTGCCCCATGCCTACCTGAAAGGAGGTGAGCCACATTTCAGCGGTGAGCCCCACTACATCCCCTTCAGGCCTTGTTTCCCCATATGGACAAAAGAGTGGTTGAGGAGACGTTTTTCTAAGGGTCCGGCCAGCTCTGACCCCCTAGGGTTCCTGGGGTCAGCATGGGAATGGCCAGCAGGATGCTGCTGAATGCTAGGTTGGTGTTGGACACTGCTTGAATCCTCACACCAACCTAGTGAGGTCACGATACTCGATGTTAAGGCTAATAAGTGTACATACCCATTGCTGTTGAGTCAATTCCCATTAATAGGGACTCTATAGGACAGAGTTAGAACCGCCCCGTAGGGTTTCCAAGGCTATAATCTTTACAGAAGCAGACTGCCACATCTTCCTCCTGCAGAGTGGCTCGTGGGTTCAAACCACTGACCTTTTGTTTAGCAACTGAGTGCTTTAACCACTGTGCCACCAGGGCTCCTTCTAATAAGTGTAGGAATCACAATTTGAATCCAGGCTATGCTGGGTTCAAGGCTGGAGATCATTCCCTGCATTACACTGCCTTTGCATGTCTCTCATTTACCTAGAGATTTTTAATATTAAACTGAGCATGTTGCCATAGAAGGGTGTCCCATTTTGACACTTGGCTACTTATGTACTCACGCACAGTATTTCATGGTAGAAGTGGGAGAAGAAAGAGCTGGGAAGGTACAGGGCCGTTCCAAGGGCTAACGTGACTTCCCTTGACTATAGCGGGTAACCTGTTACCTATTTTTGTATGATATCTTTCTTGGCCTCTTTTCCCAGAAAGAATGCAAATTAACACAGCATTTTTACCTAACTCTTCGGGGCTTCATGGAGCTCACGTTAAAAGGCCCAGCCCCTGAGGGCCAAGCTCTAAGGCATACTTTATCAGCTTAGCCCATATCAGCTGCTTGTCCCCAGACTGCGTGGAGTGCATGGCGTGTTCAGACAACACAGTGCGTGCCGGCCTGACACCCAAGTTCATTGATGTGCCAACTCTGTGTGAAATGCTCAACTACACCCCCAGTCCCAGCACGGACAGGCTCTTTCCCCCAACACGGAGTCAGGAAGACCCTTACCTCTCCATCTATGACCCCCCTGTGCCAGACTTCACTGTTATGAAGATCGAGGTGAGTGCGTGGCCATGGTAGGTGGCCTTTGTGTGGCACGAGGAACCCTGGCAAAGGTCACAATGTGGAGTATACCTGGGCTGGCAGCACCTGGGGCTAGGTTTCCCTTTTGTCAAGTTCACGTGCTAGCTGGTGGCCCCGGGGGTCTGCCCACTCCTTTGTATCAGGAAACTGGCCTGGCCTCCTTGCTGCCAAGGCCCTGAGCAGTGGGGGAGAGAGTGGCAGAGCTGTCCCGCTCAATGCCCTGGGGTTGGCCTGGGCCTCTATGAGCTGAAGGGAGCAGTCTGTGTTGCACCATTCTATTCTTTCTTCCTGCCCAGGTCCCTGGCTCTGTCACTGAATACAAGGTCTTGTCATTGGACTCTGCCAGCATCCTCCTGATGGTGCAGGGGACAGTCACAGCCAGCACGCCCACAGGCCAGGCACCCATCCCCCTGCAGCGTGGTGGGGTGCTCTTCATTGGGGCCAACGAGAGTGTCTCACTGAAGCTTACTGTGCCTAAGGACCTGCTGATATTCCGAGCCTGCTGTTTGCTATAGAGGCTATAGCCTCTGCAGTTGCCCTAGATGTAGGCCAGCCTCACCTCCTCAGGCCCAGCCTAAACCCCTTCCCTGCTCTGGACTCTTCAGGTACACCCTGGAAGGTCTGGGGAAGAAAACAATCACACAGAGGAATGAGCTAGAAGGTAATGACTCTGAGCAACCCCAGGTTGAACCATCCTCTTTGGAAGACTAAGGACCAACGCTCCTCACACCTGAGCCAGGCTCGCCTATGACCGACATTAGCATCACCCAGAGCAAGAGGCTAGGTAATTACTATCTGCGAGCAGGGCTCTGGCTGTGGGACTGCCTGCTTCCTCAGCGGAAGAGAAGGCAGGCAGGAAGGCCTGTGGACTGACGTTGCTCATCCTCATCCTCTTACTGTGTCAAAGCAATTAAAGATCCCGTGTTGTGGCTGCGGGGTGACGAGCTGTCGGCCTCTGATGTTCCAGTCCCTGAAGTGAGCTGAAAGCCCTCCCTGCATGTTTCATTTCCGCTTTCTTCCTGCTTCAAAAAGCTCCCTGAGAGCAGGCAAGCTAGACTCCAGAATCCTTTTATTAGGAAGGAGTGGGAGGGGAGGAGGCCAGCTTCAGCCTCAGGTGGAGAGCTTGCAGGCAGGCCTTGGGTCCTCCAGGTCTGCAGGCAATACAGTAGTCATCAGTGGATGGTTCTCCTGTGTTTCATTTGGTTCAACAGCAGGGTCTGCACACTGAAGCCAGCAGACGGAGGCTGGCCCCACCCACTCATTTACTTACGTACTGCCTGGCTTTCAGGCTACAATGGCAAAGTTGAATAGTTGTGCCAGAGACCGAATGGCCTGCAAACCTGAAACTTGACTATTTGACCCTTTCCCCTAGAGCACATTCAGTCATTGTAGATTATAAGGATTTGGGGACAGGATGATCAGTTTGTGTCATGAGGACAACCCAATCTTTTCTGAGCTGGCAGGAGGTGCCTAGAAAGGGGTCTACTCTTTCTGTGCCTACTTTTTAGGAATTGGACACACCTCAGCAAGATGCTGTACAGCTGTGTTGCTGCTGAGGTTTCTGACCTGTAATCTTCTCTCCAGACCAGAAAGAGACCGCGGCCATTGGCTCCTTCCTGTGGAGTGGGGTTTTGACTTGCACAAAAGAATCTTTCTGGGCACCCCTTACAATGAAGTTCTACGGAATCTCCTTCAAAAAGTTCTGGTCAATCTTCTGGATTGTTTGGCCTTCAAAATTTCTTCAGCTAAAACAAAAGGTGACCTGGCAAGAAAGGGTCTGCTAGAAGGAATGTATCCTAAAGAGAAAAGTGATCTGCAAGGGCCCATTCTGCTCATGGTCTCCCATGAAGCAGGCCTAAACAGATGTCCGTGGAGAAGAGCTGCAGAAAGTGTGAGTGTGGCGGTCTCCAGGAGGAACGACCACAGCAGGGGCTATATTCACCACAGGTCAGGTGCAATGACTGGAGTGCAGGCCTTTCTCAAAAAGTATATTGCAACACAGGTACACACGGCTCAATTAGCATGATGGCATTTATTCTTACAAACTTACAGAGCTGTAGAAGGGCAAGCCATAGAGTTCTGTGTAAACACTGAATAGTGCCACCCCATCTGTGACGTAAGCCTGGATACACCCCTCCCTCCCCAGGGGACTGTCACCTGCAGAACACCCAGCACCCTGAATTAAGGCCTTTGGCTCTGGCTACCTTGGTGCCTTTGTTGATACTTTGACCTGTGGCAGCTGGGCCCCAAAAAGCTAACCACTTCACCCTGCCTTATTGCACACTGTCTTCTGCTTCAGGACCTACAGTTTTTCCACACAGGAAATGCCTCCTACATGGGGTCAACCAGCTCTGGGACATCATCTCCAGGGACAGCTGCAGCCAAACATCAGCGTTGATCATAGCAACGGCGCCCGGAGGGCCTTGGTCTTGGGGGCCTGTTGTTGCCTTCACTCCCTGCAGATGCCAAATGCCCAGGCAACTGAGTCCTAGCCAGCTACGCCACAGAAATGTGGCTCCACACTTGGCTTCCGCAGCCACCTTCTGGCCCCCACTGAGCTCTCCCCACCCCCAGCACACACTCCTATACCTGAGCCCTATCCTTGTGCACACTTCTCCTCCTCTGCAGAAGCCAGAAGGGCCTGGACAGTCTGTGGATGGGCAAAGGGGTCAGAATGGAATGTTTTCCCTCCCTGCCAGCATTTGCACAAAGTGCTTAGAAGGTTGGGCACCTGGGCAGAGCTTGCAGAGTCCCGTTTCAGAATAACCATCTAGCTGCCTTCCCTATTCCCAGACCCCAGCCTGATCTGTCTCTGGGCACTGTTCCACCTCCCTACTGCTGTGGAGCTGCTAGCTAGTAGCATAAAAGTCAGCTATAGCCCCTTAGATACTGTGTATCCCCCTTGACCTTCCACAGTTTGAGAAAAATACGAAGACAGGTGCCAATCAAGCACTGATGGGATTGCTCTCATGGGGATGGTGGTCCAGCAATGACAAGGCCTCATCTGTTTATCTTTCTCAGTCTTCTGCTCACCTCATGGTAGCATAAGAAAAGTCAGTGCCATCCCTCATGCCTCTAAGCAGTCACAGGACATATATGAAGCCACACATTCGCAGGTGGGGTCTAATCCTAACTGTCATGCCCCTTGGGCTGGGAACCCTGTCCATTCCCGTTCAGACCAGCCCTGGGTGAGGCAAAAAGAACCACTGAAAAGCAAATTCTAGAGGCCCAGTACAGCAAAGGATGCTGCCTAGTGGGGACCACTGGGAAACTGCTGTCTCTGCTGTGTTCAGGCTGGGGGCTGAGAGGCTCTGCTGCACCTGAGCTGGACCCACACTGTGGACTGAGGAATCTGGAGGACTGATGACAGTAGGAATGGGCCATGCTGGGGTGAGGGGAGGTCTCTTGCATTGGCAGATTGGTCTCAGGCCTTGTGAACTGGCTTAGTTCCCTCCTCCTCGTCCTGTCTGTGAGCCTCAGTCTAGGCCAGAGCACACACAGCTGCACCAGCTATACCTCTTAAGTTTAAAAAGCTGTATAGACAAGGGACCAGACTGCTCCCTGCGGCTCCCTCTGCTGGTAACTACAAAAACTTCAGGCTTCTGGGGCCCGCCCATTTCCTCACCCAACCCTTAGTTCAAAGACTGGGTGGAGAAACTAGCCAAGACGGAGGTGGAGAATAGCAATCAAGGAGTATAGTTAAATACATATGTGGTAGAGCGGTTTTTCTCTTAAGCAAGGACTGACCACTAACTAAACCTACCCAGAGAGACCACTTGGGGGAGGCACCAAATCCAGGGATTCTAGAAGCCATGATCCTGCTGTGTCAAGTAACCTGCTGTACTCCCTGCAGGAGCTCTGGTGGCACAGTGGCTAAAGTGCTCGGCTGCGAACCGAAAGGTCCGCAGTTCCAACCCACCAGCCGCTCCTTGGAAACTATGGGCCAGTTCTACTTGCTATAAGTCGGAATCGACTCGACCGCAACAGGTTTGGTTTTTTTGGTTTAGAGCATGATGACAAATACCAGTCAAGATGTCTCTAGTGCTTTTCTTAGCCACTTTGTCATCCACCATAAGAACCAAAATTCCTGTATTTTCTGCTCTTATTAAAGTGGTTTCTCCAAACTGCTCCAACAGCAGAGTGAAAACTGCAGAATTCCACCTATGACCCCATGGCCCAGATAGGGGCTTCTGGCCCAAGAAGCAGAAGGTAAGGTCCACCTGTTGGTTACTGACCTTCCCAGGGGCTCTCAGTGCCCCCAATGAGTCAGGGGCTAACAGCAGTTTCCACTGCACTCTTTGAGCTATGAAGGGCCACCAGGGCCCTGCAGGCCTTGTGGCCCAACTCTGGTGTCTGCCTGAGGTTATGCCTACTGGAGGGTGCAGGAGGAAGAGTCCCCAAGGCAGCACCAGCAGCAGGAGCAAGTTGAGGAGGTCATAGGCTTGGGGGGAATAAGGTCCAAGTCCTCATCATCTGGAATCTCATCCAGGTGATACCCATCCTGGAGCAGCTGCTGGCTCACCTCCTGGTTCACCTGCTAAAAGCAGAAGGGGAGGACGGAACTGTAAGCCAGGCTGCAAAGCAGAAATAACTGCTGCCCAAAAGGCAGGCGTACATTCCCTTACCAGGGCTTCCTGTCGGTGGTGCCCCCCACCTCCCCATGGGCCAACCCCCAACATCCTTGGACTACAGGCGGAAGTGCCACCTTTTCCTAGCTGTGTCTCACCCAGCAGTGAGGGGTACCTAGGAGCTACAGCCAGTACTGCCCGGCCTGCATTATCACTGACCCCCAGGGGAAGTGTTCTCACTAAAGAACCCTGAAGCATCTGACATAAAGATCAGATTCCAGATTATGTTTGAAACTCAGTGCCCACTGGGAACCCGGACTGGTCTGAAGACTATGGGCACAATGACACCAGAATAGGACAGACCAGTAGGGAATAGGGATTATAGTGGAGCAGGGTGGGGAGCAGCTTTGCACTGCTGGTGAGACATGTTAACCTCTGATGTCAGCAGGGCTGGGTCCCTGCAAAGTGGAACCTATCAGCAGCCTGGCTTTACCAGTTCTGCTGAGCTGAAAGAAAATGAGGCTGGAAACAGTGTAGGACTTCCTCTGGTTCTTGCCTAATTTTTCTTAGTTTTAACAATCTTAGACACCCATACATTCAAGGAGGACACAATTTACAAACTGCCCCTATTCTCTTTGGCAGAAACTCAGAAGGTAGCCAAGGGTTTCCAGGAGAATAAGAAATACCAGTGGTGCACACTTATGTCCCCGCACTTTACCTCTGTCAAAGGCAATAAGCTGCACATGGCAGAACTTTATGTCCCTGTGTTCCTGTCTAGGACAATCAGAATATTCACTCTGGACACATGTCCACAAGGCCAGCTCAGGAGTATCTCAGTCTGTGTCCCATAGATGGAACAACTGAAGAACAAGTTGTCTGGCCTGGAAGAAAGCAAGCTTGGTGGAAGGTAGGTGGGGGAGGGACAGGAATGCTGACCTTAGAAAAAAGACAATCAAAAGAAGGGAGACTAGAATTATTTATACACTGGAGAACAGGCATAGGACCAATGGGACCAGACCAAGGAGACATTTCAAATCATTAAAGTCTTTTCTAAGAGCTCTCCAAGGGAATTGTGTGTGTGTGTTGGGAGTGGGCAGGAGGCTGCTTTGAGGTAGTGAGTACCCAATTATAAGAAACATCCAAGCAAGCAGAATAGTAAACACCTAGCTGGGATTTATCAAGAGGATTCCTTTTCTAAGTGGTGGCCTGGACTAGAAAACTTTGGAGGTCATTTCCAGCTCTGGGGTCTATGGTCTCCTGGACTTTCAACAGTCCTTCTCAGACACCTACACTTCTGTTGGGGGAAGAGGGCAGAATGGAAGATGGGAGAACAGACTGGAAGTCTAGCATAGTGCTGTGCATATGGCAGGCACCAGACAAGCATTTGGGAGTAGCGGTGATGCTGCCTGCAGCCTGGCCCCACACAGAAAGGTGCTCTGGACTTGCCTCTGCAGAGGAATACCCGGAGGAGTATCTGGATTCCAGCTCCCCATCACTAGGAGAAGAGGAAGACAGTCAGTTCAGGGGGATGCCTGTGGAGAACAGCTGCAAAAGGCAAGGTGGAAAGCATGCAGACGGGTCTGGAAGATTTGTGGAGCAAAGATCACACACCATAAAACTCAAGCCCAGAATCCATGAGTACAAACAGCTCCCTCATTTGGCTCTGGCAGGGCAGGTCATTCTCACTAACGGTACATACGTAACAGGGCACGATGAGTCCCCCAGACAACGCTGGCGCTCCAAATCCAAGAGCAGCAGCATCACCCGTGAGTTCTCTAACCAAGCCACCCTAGGAAGGGCTAGTGGTCAGAAGAAGACAGGCCTGGGACATGCATAAAGGGCCGTGGTAGAGACAGGGAACAAGCACAGGCACCACGCATCTGCAGCTGTATCCAAGTCACTTTTCAAGGGGCATTTCCAAGGAAGCACTCACCTGTCAGAGTCAAGGGACACCAGGTTTTCATCTGGACTCTGGCTAAGAGAGGTATAGCCCTTGTTAAACTTCACTGACCTGTGGGGAGGTAGAGGAGGAGAGACCATGCACAGAAGAGAAATCACCAGCATTTCACAGGGACAGCCGTATGGACACTCCTTATGGGAACAGAACTGACTGCACTACTCCTGACTTGCCTTCTGCCCATCACACAGCCACCACTGCCTGCAGCTCCTCATATCTGGCTACTGCTCCTCTGAATAGGCACTCAGGCCACTGCCCCCACCTTCTCCTCGGGAAAAGCACACCTCCCTTTTCCTGACTCAGGATAAGTCCCCCATAGGGACCTTAAGCCCTTTATTTAACTAGAAGACAGAAAAACAGCAAGTCCTTAGGCAAATCCCTTCACCTCTCTGAGTTTCAGCTCTTATCTGTTTAAAAGCAGGCACTGGATAAGGTCCTATACAGCTCTGAGAGTTTACTATTCTGTTAAAAAAACAGCACTGGCTGTTCCCACGCTGCTTTCTAACCTCACTCTTGGGGTCTCCGGCCGCAATCCTCCTCCCTAATTCAGACACATGAATGATCCTATATGCACTAAACAGAACCCCCTTATTCCAAAGCCCTTTCCTAATATCACATCCTTAAAGGAAGAGATGCTTGTTCCTCTCCCCGTTTTAAAGGCAGTGATCTGACAGGCCGCCGTCTAGGGACACCAGCTCGGCCTTAAACATGAGCACTGTCTCCCACCCTGAGGACTAAGGCCTTCTCTGAGAACTGCCCGGCTTAAAGGAGGTGGTGCCTGCTGAGACCTTTTCCCTGAAGAGTCGGGGCGGTTCGGTGAGGCCCCCAGCATGCCTTTTCTCCGCAGAACGGCCTTGGCCAGGTCCCGGTGCTTCTCTGGAAGTCAAAGGGCCCGGGTCAGAGGGGTCTTCCCACTCCGCCATGTCTCCCGAGCGCCGGGAGGCTGCTCTTTCCGGGCAGATTTCGGGGGCGGGGGTGGGCTGCACCTAACCCCTTCCCTCCGGGGCCGAGAGCCAGCGGGGCTCCCGGAGCCCGCCCCAGGGACGCGGCAGCCCGCCCGGGCTCCCCATCGAGCCACACTCACGCAGCTTGGCCTGAATGGAGGGCGCGCGCGTCACCATGTACGGCCCGCGCTTCTCTACGGCCGCAGAGGTCCGTTCCCCCTGCTGGGGGACGCCGCCGCCGCTTCTCCCGGAGCGCGGCCCCGCAGCCCCTGCTGTGCGGCCCGGAGCCCCAGTGGGCCGGGGTCTCTGGGCAGACGCCCGCGCCGCGCGCGCCGTGGGCTCCGCGGCGGCCATGACCCGCCCCCGCCCCGCCGGATCGCGCAGCCCCGCCTCATAGCTAAGGAGCGGTCGCCCGGGAGGGAAGCCGAGTCTGCCTTAGCAAGATGGCGGCGCGCAGGCGCGGGTTGTCCTCTCCGGGTCCTTTCCGGCCTGTCCTGCCCTGGGCTTGTCCCAAGTGTTCCGCGGGATCGCGTAGTGTCCGTTCCTCCTTTCGGGGACACTACGGTCTGAGTCTTCGTTGGTCCGAGCCTGGGGCTGTCGAGGTTTAGTTCTGTCTACGGTCGAAGTTAGGTATTGATATTGATGCCGGGCTGGGGCTGTGCGCCGAGTGTTCGCGAACTCAACGCCTTGGCGCACACCCGCCCTCCGCGCCTCTTGCAGTGTCCCGCGGACGACCTCTCGCCGCAGCTGGCGCAACCCCAGGCCCGAGCCGGCAGAACCTGAGTTGAACTGAAAGCCGCCGTACAAAGAAGGGAGGTATTAGCGCCCTTCTCCGCAAAAGGAAACAGGCCCGAGAGGTTCAGGGACCTGTAGGCAGTGCCTAGGTCGACAGTCTAACGGCAGAGCCCGCGCGGTGCCCGAGACCTTGTACGAGGCATGCCGCTCCCTAAGCGTGACCAATGGCACTGCACTACAGCGACAAACAAGGACAAAGTAGGCCGTGGGCGAAAGGACGCTGTCTGTGTGGCCGGCCGTGGAGCCTGTGTCAAGGCTCTTGGCTTCTTCGGTCCCCAAGGGATGTGCTTGTGGCTGGCTGCCAAACTTTTTTGTAGGATTCTTCTAGGAACTGCTAAATCCCAGGAGGCTGTCCCGTGGCTAATTTATTGGACTCCACGGTAGGTCAACAGTGTGCAGCCTCTCAGCCCTCAGGGCCACACAAAGCGTTGGGCAGAAATATGCCTTAGGCAGGAGAATTTAGGGCTGGAGATTTTGGACCTCTGGGCCCCAAGGGCCACCCAAACCCTTGGGTGGAACAATGTCTTAGGCAAGATAAAGAATTTAGGGTTGGGATTTTTGAAAAATCAGGAGCGCAAAGGAAAGAATCGTTACCGTTTTGATAGATTTCACCAGCGCATAACGTTAGACCGTTTCTGACCTCCAGAAACAGCAATTTCAAGCAGCTCAATTTAATACTTAATCCTCATAATCTCCCAGTAAAGAAGATGGTTATTCCTGTTACACAAATGAGGTTCAGGCTTGGTTATGTTCACCAGTCAAGTGGTGTATCTAGAATTTGAACTCAGGTCCTGGTGGACTCTAAAAAAGCCCCACCCCCCATGCGACCTGTTAAACTGATGGAAACCTCACGAAAGTCCAAGGAAAATGTGATCAAAACCTACTTGATGTCACAAAATCGCCAGGAACTTGCAGCAATAAAGAATCTGAGCACTTTCATACATGTCCCTCCCAGGTGTCTCATTAGTAATGAAGACTGTGATAGAACATGGCCACTAAAGCCAGATTGTCTAGGTTTGAATCTTTGCCACTTACTGGCAAGTTTGTTAAGCTCTTTATGTCTCAGTTTCTTTAGCTAAGAAATGGGGAGTCCTCAGGTGGTACAACGGGTTAACAGGCTCTGCTGCTAAATGAACGTGCGGAGGTTTGAGTCCACTCGGGAGTGCATCAGAAGAAAGACCTGGCCATCTACTTAGGAATAATCAGCTATTTGTATTCTGAAGGCTGATAATCAGCACAGCCCTAACACACATGGGGTCGCCATGAGTCAGAGTCTACTCGATAGCATCTGGTTTTTAATTTAGTGGAACTATCGTGAGGTTAAATAAATTGTAAAGTGCTTAGAATGGTGCCTGGCATACAATATGTGTTGAAGAAATGAACCTTACTACAAACCTTACACAGTGTTCTAAGCATTTAGTGGCACTAAATTCTCACTTGACTTTGCACCACCCAAGG
The DNA here is from genome assembly GCF_030014295.1 of Loxodonta africana. Classification (NCBI taxonomy): domain Eukaryota; kingdom Metazoa; phylum Chordata; class Mammalia; order Proboscidea; family Elephantidae; genus Loxodonta; species Loxodonta africana. The sequence continues at coordinate 41,081,457 of NC_087354.1, read as the reverse complement.
GTAGACTAACCTATTCATTTTGTATCCCTTGTTTCTAGCACAAGGTCACAGTAATATTTATTGAATGAATGCCCTATCCCCCTTAAAACTTTTAAACTAAAATCACAAAGCTTTGGGGCTGAGAGGGATCTCAGAAATTACCTATATAGTCTAAATTTTCTATTAATGAAGAAACTGTGATCACCCAACTATCCTATAGGATAGTTTTTTTTTCCACTTACTATGTTCACCAGGAATCTATGAAAAACAAATTACACCTGGGGCCCCAAACAACAAAACAGGTTGTAAGGGAATGAAGCTCTAGGGCAAGAATTGACATAGCACACAGGGCACAAACTCCTCTTTCTCACTCCTGCTACTCAGACCTTAACCGAGTGACTGTGCTGGCTCCTTTGCTGGGTCTGGGGAGCCTCAGCGCTGCCACTTTATAAAAGTTTTACTCATCTCAAATTGTGTGGCAGGTCCTATACTAAGTCCCGGGGACCTAATGATGAACAGGACAATTACAGGGGCAGACTAATCAGTAAGCAAGGTACACACGACTTATTTATGTCCTACTCTTTGATGTGTTGAAAAACAGGTGAAATTGTGCACTACAGATTAGTAAGCAACACAAGTAAGCCCATGCATACCTTGCTTATTAGGTAATTTGTCCCCAGCAAAGTACCTCCCAGGCCACGGTTCTCAGTCTTGTTTCTTATTTTTTAGTAGGGATGGTAGGTTCTTGGTGGTTGTCATGGCTTTAAGTATCTCCCCCAAAAAATACATCAATTTGGCTGGGCCATGGTTCCCAATATTGCATGGTTGTCCTCCATTTTGTGATTGCAACTTTACGTTAAAGAGGATTAAGGTGGGATCGTAACACCCTTGCTCACGTCACATCCCTGATCCAACGTAAAGGGAGTTTCCCTTGGTTGTGGCCTGCACCACCTTTTATCTTAGATGAAAGGGAAACAAGCAGAGTTGGGGACCTCATACCACCAAGAAAGCAGTGCTGGGAGCAAAGCGTGTCCTTTGGATGCCGGGTCCCCGAGCGGAGAAGCTCCTAGTTCAGGGGAAGATTGATGAGAAGGCCAACAGAGAGAGCGAGCCCTCCCCTGGAGCTGATGCCCTAAATTTGGACTTTTAGCCTACTTTACTGTGAAGAAAATAAATTTCTCTTTGTTAAAGCCATTCACTTGTGGTATTTCTATTATAGCAGCATGAGATGACTGCGACAGTGATGGTGGGGACTATTGGCTGTTAGTAGTAAAGACTCCCACCCTAGCTTTTGGGCCCTCCTGTCCCATTGGGTAGTCACATCCTTTACCTTCCTGGGTTCCGGCTCTTGGGAATCCCAATTCCCTAACTGTTCTCTGTCCATCATCAGTTGAGAATTCTCGTTTTTCCATCCACTGGAGCCAAATTCTTTCATCAGGAAGTATCTGGGGTTAGACATGGAAAGGGATGGAGAGGGATGGTGGTGATTTTGTTACCTTGCCACTTCCCTGAGGCTTTCTTCCCATCTCAGAAGTCCTTGTTTCACCAGGTTTCAGATTACTGCCCAAAGAACCTTCAACTTTTCCCATTACATTCCACAGATAATAGACCAATGGAGCCCATGAACCAGCAGGACCTCCTGGGCTCCCAGGTCACCAGCTAGCCCCCCCCCTTTGTCCCCACAGTAATTCATGTCACCTCTCTCTTTGGGAAGAGATTACTTCCCAATCATCACATCCTTATCTGGTACTGTCATACTCACTTCACAGATGAGGAAACTGAGGCTCACGGGTTAACTAATGTGCCTAAGGTCACAAAGTTGCACTGTTGAGTCCACATCTGCCTCAAAAGCCTGTCCTCGTTTATACCAGGCAAGTGTGTATCTTAAATGACATTCTCCATGTTTTCAGAGAAATGTGCAGAATCTAATCTTAGAGCATAGACTTGCTCAAACAAGGTAATTCTAAAATCAAAATACTGGGGACTAATCGTCAGATACAAAGGGATGGCTACAGCTGTGAAGAGCCAGGAGCTGCACAGAAGCATCTCACTTGTGTCTTTGTGTTCAACTGAACTTCCCAATGTCGGTAAATGAAATGAAACTGGGCAACCTGAACAATGCCTCTGCAAACTTGTGCTGGTAAGGACAAGCTTCCCAGGTAAACAGTGAAGAAAACCTGCAGGGCTTAGGAGGATGGCTAGGCCTATACCATTTTCCCAAGCACAACCATTAACATAAGACACAATCTCACCAATTTTTCACTCTCATAGCCCTGTAAAGTAGCTCCCGTTTTCAGATAAGAAAACTGCAGCATAGGAAGGATGGGTAACTTATCCACAATCACAGCTACAACATGTAAGTCAGATTTGAATGAAGGTCTGAACACAAACCCCATTTTTCCCACCTTATTGCTACTTTACGCTGCGTTTCATCAGCTGGTGGGTAGATGTAATAAAAAGCTAGAACTGACATTTATGTGCCTCTTGAGGGCATATGGAAATCCTGGTGGCGCAGTGGTTAAAAGCTACAGCTGCTAACCAAAAGGCTGGCAGTTTGAATCCACCTGGTGCTCCTTGGAAACCCTATGGGGCAGTCCTACTCTGTTCTATAGGGTTGCTGTGAGTTGGAATCGACTCAACAATGGGTTTGGTTTGGATTTTGAGGGGATATAATTGGAAGCTCACATCATCTGTGCAGTATCCTTGCCAAAACGTTTAACCAGGTTCTAAAGAGAGGACACTGGTGGTTCTGTGGTAGATTTCACCCTGCATGCAGGAGAACAGGGTTCATTTCCCAGCCAACGCACCTCATGTTCAGCCACCACCTGTCCGGCAGTGGAGTTTCCAGACTAAGATGGACTAGGAAGAAAGGCCTGGTGACCTACTTCCTAAAATCAACCAATAAAAGCCCCGTGGATCACAATGGAACAATCCCCAACTGACCAGGCGAATGGCGCTGGACTAGGCAGTTTTGTTCCGTTGTACATGTGGTAGATGCGAGGCAGGCTTGATGGCAGCTGGAAGTAACAACAGTGAGGAAACAATCAAGATTTAGGGCATCGTGCAACACAACCAGAAACCCTGGTGGCGTAGTGGTTAAGAGCTATGGCTGCTAACCAACAAGGCCAGCAGTTTGAATCCACCAGGCACTCCTTGGAAACTCTATGAGGCAGTTCTACCCTGTCCTATAGGGTCCCATGAGTCGGAATAGACTTGACGGCAATGGGTTCTTTTTTTTTTTTTTTTGGTTTACAACTGTTATGGACTCTTCAAAAACGTCAGTAGCATGAGATTGAAGCTGAGGAGGAGGGGCCTATTCTGGACTGGAGTATTTAATCCTTGATAGCACGCTGGATAAAAAGTTTAAAGGCCATCATTGTTTAATTGGGGGAAATATGAATACATACTATATATTTTATGCCAAACTTCTTATGGTTATGTAAGGAGAAAGTCCTTATCCTTAGGTGATGTATGCTAAAATATTTAAGGGTGAAACATCATGCCTGTAACTTATTTTCAAAGGGTTGAGCCAAAAAAAGTATATATATATATACTATGCATAAAGCAAAAGCGGCAAACCACTAATTGGTTTGAAATTTTGCACAATAAAGTAGAGAAAGAAAAAGCTAGAGACCCTATGCTGTTAGAGTAGAAGCCCCACCCACCCCTAGTTAAGCTGTGAAAAGATCCTCTTCTTTAAGCTATGAATAACATTTGCCATCTACTTCCTTTAGGATACTTTGATTGGATATTAAGATCCACCAAGCTAAAGATGTACCTGCTTTAGCACAGGAAAGGAGTCTATCCAATTTGACTAGTTGGTATATGTATGGGGGACACAGACATTTAATGGAGACAAGAAATTTATCAGTAGATTTATTTACCTACCATCTTTGCCTCTTGTTAACAAGCCTTATGATTTAGAGGTCTGCTTGTTTTGAAAATGATTCCTATTATTTTAGAGTAGGGGTTGGCAAACCTTTTCTGTAGAGAGTCAGTTTTCTTTTTACTTTGTGGACCGTGCAGCCTTTGTCTCAACTACTCAACTGTCAGTGTAGTGCAAAAGCAGCCATAGACAATACATAAATGAGTAAGTGTGGCTGAGTTCCACTAAAATCTTATTTATGGACAATGACATTTTAATTTATTTTCATGTGTCACAAGAAGTTATTCTTTTATTAATTTTTTAACCCGTTACAAACACAAAAACAATTCTTAACTAGTGGGATGTACAAAAAGAGGGGGTGGGGTGAATTTGGCCCACAGACCAGTTTGCTGACGAGTCTTAGAGAAAAAGGAGATTAAAAAGCATAATCACTGAGGCAAAAAATAAAATTTAGAAATCTCAACAGAATTTAAGATGCCAAGGAAACAGTAACAACCATTTTCCAGCTACCAGTTCTATCTAGTTATGTTCTAAATTTCCAGCATGTCAGAGCAATGCCAATGCCCTCTTCAGCCATCACCACCCTTCAAGTCACCCTCATGGGACTTCATCATTCCTCAGGACTCCTCCCTCATTATGTCCACTCACTCCTTAACCCCCTCCATTTGGCCTTGACTTTCCTTAATTCCACTGCTAACCACTTCATGTAATCTCATTTAATCCTCACAACAATGGCTGTACATTTTAAGATTTGCACACTTAACTGTATATAAGATATGCCTTAATAACAAAATTTTAACAGCTATCACCCAAGCTGAAGCACCCACACAATGGAATATCATGCCCCATTAAAAAGCAGGAGACAGGTGAACATTTACCTATATAAAAAGTTATCTACAGTAATGATCTTGACCTAGCAAATGGGGGAAAGTACACATGCATGTACACGTGTATATTTATATTAACAGAGAAAAGTTTGCAAGGATGGTCACCAAAACACTAGTCATGGATTTAACTGGGTGGTGGAATTTCGAGTATTTTTTAATCTTTGGTGGTGCAGTGCTTTAGTGCTCAGCTGCTAACCGAAAGGTTGGTGGTTGAAATTCACCAGCCGCTCTGTGGGAAAACGATTTGGCAGTCTGCTTCTGTAAAAATTACAGCCTTGGAAACCCTATGGGGCAGTTCTACTGTCCTACAGAGTTGCTGTAAGCGAAATCAACTTGACACCAATGGGTTTATACTTCTCTGTATTGTTTCATGGGCATGTATTAGCTTTATAATCAGGAAAACCAGTAGAGGTTTTTTATTTGAGGAAAAAAGGCCACCACCAAAACTTTCTTTAAAAACATAAACCAAAAAAAAAAACAAAAAAAAAACCACGAACAGTCCTTCCTTATTACAATTGTGCCTAAAAACAACAAAGAAAGATAAACTTTGAGATATACTAATATATTTACTTACAGATGAAATGACAGGATACCTAAGATTTGATTCAAAATATCTGGTGAGTGGGACTACAGGTGAAAAATGATTGGCCATGAATCACTGAGTATGAAAGTAGAGTGATGGTACATAGGGATTTATAGATGCTATTGTCTCTGCTTTGGTAAATGCTCGATATTTTCTATAGTAAGAAGTTAAAAAACAATAAATTGAATGAACAAAAATGAAAGCCTTTCCTCAGCTGTCATCAACTTAATGTTCTCCTAGAGCTTTCCTCTTTGCCTCTAAATGTACCTGCTCCCACCATTTCGGCCTTCAGCCTACTTCTGCCTTCAAATGTCATTTCTTGGAAATCTCAGCTTTTGCTGTCTCAAACCTTAATTCTTCTCTCTAGTCTCAATCTCTTTTCAGAGCTCTAGGCCTACCCTCCCCACTGATGCCTGAAATTTAACAGATGCAGAATCAAATGCAGACCTTTTCCACCCAGCATCAAGCTCCTGTTCTTGCTGGCTCCTATTTGCCTATGAATGGCACCATCACTAAAATATGTAAGGTGAGTCTTTCCAGAGTTTGCATTCCCACACACCTAATAAGCTACCGTATACCTCATACTGTGATTCTCAAAATTCATCTCCTCTTTCCATTTCTACTGCTACCACTTTCATTCAAAATCCTCACTGAGTCCCTGGGCAGTGCAAATGGTTAATGCTTTCTGCTGCTGAGGCAGGTTAGAGGCTTGAGTCCACCCAGAAGCACCTCGACAAAAAGACGTGATGATCTACTTCCAAAAAATCAGTCCCTGAAAATGCTATGGAGCACAGTTCTACTCTAACAACACACATGGGATCACCATGAGTCCAAATCGACTTGATGGCAACTGGTTTACACTCTACAACTGCCCAACTTGGATCCTTACCTTTAGCTTCTCCTGGCTCCAGCTGTATGTCCATTGTTCACTGCTTTAACTTCAGTGACTGGTACAATGCTTGGTATATAGTAGGTGCTGAATAAACGTTTATGACACGAGGACCATCACAGCACTTATTCTGCCGTTTTAGACAACTGTGAGCCTGTGTACCCTCTTTACCCTCTATGACCTTGAGAACAGAGAACATTTTATTCATGTTGCCTTCCTCCTTTATGTTAAGAGCCCGTGACACCAACATGGTCTTCTTTCAGCTAGTTTTAGGAATTTTTTAAGATCTTGGTAAGTAAGATTTAAATGCGATTATGTATGTATGTAATATAAGAGCTGTCAATAAAATCCCTCCTCCACACCCCACTGGTGCAAAGGCCAGATATGTCATACAATAAATCAGCTTTTTGATAAGTCCCATGGTAGCACCCCACTCCCAACCCTCTAAGCTTCACCTTCAGTGTCATTTCCTCAGAAGCCTTCTGTTCTCACCATACCTACGTCTGTTCAGTGAACTTTAAAAATCTACCATGACATATTTATATATAATACATACTAACATCTGTTTAACATCTCCCTCTCCAGCCTCTAGGATCTGTGAGGGCAAGATGACGTTGGTGTTCATCCTGGGATGGGGGGGCAAGGGGAGACAGGGGACAACATGAAACGGCTCTGGAGGAAAAAAAGGAAGATCAGTGGTGGCTGGGGAGCTGTAACACACGGGATAAAGGGGAAAGCGCTGGCTCACAGAGGGATGAATCGAAGAACTATGGCCTACCGACTATACATTAAATACGCACGCGTGGCTGTTTAACACTCCCACTTCTTAAAAAAGGAACAGATGCAAGGAGCTTTTTGGGTAGCGGATCAGTGTTTTATAAAAAGTCATGAGCAGTAAAACCTTACTGAGATTGTTTTTACTAACAATTTGTGACATGATTTTAGGAAAGGGGACATCTTAAGGTACACAATTTGATCTGTCCCCAGACAACTAGTCTTCTAAGTCTAGGGTGCATACTGGCACTGGCAATAAGGAAATACTATATAAATCACTTTTACTCTTCAGCTAACCAGAGCACCCAAACATGTTTTTGTACCTGACTTTCATGTCAGATGATTTCCAGAGAATTAAAGCAGCAGTTCTCTCAGTACACAAGGCAACAAAACCATGAAACTGATGGGCCCTATGGCATTTCATTTTCTGCTTCTCAATTCAAACACATGGAACAATACCTATTTTCAGTTCAAACTCGTTTCCCTTTTATTAACATCCAAGTTACCATTACATGGTTTGGTATTCAATAAAGGAAAACTTGTTCAAATAAGGTAATATGTTATCATCAGTATTTCCAGGTGACTTTTACAATCAAGTAGCAACACCAATACATCCTTAGGAAGCCCATCTGTAAGAAAAAACACGAAGCATTGGTCAGGAAAGAATAAAGAAAAGGCAGAAGTGCTGCTAACAATAACCTTCTTTGGAGCTTACAGTCTGGGCGGGGCGGGGGGCCCCTTGCCTGTTCACAGCCTTTTTTGCTCGTACTCATTCTTGGCTATAGCCAATGCACGGGGCATTGGCTTTGTGACCTTTTAATTTATACCACTGGTACTTACTGGGGTATTCTTTTCCAATCTGAGAAATATTAGGCAGTTGCTTTTCTGTTTTGTTTTAAAGAAGTAAAATTAATTGCAGGTGTAACAAAGACCTTCTGAACCCCCTGGCGTACTTGATAAAATGAAAATTAAGTCCAAGAGTTTAGACAACCCGTTAAGAGTTCATTTTGGAATATGAACCACAGACATGAGCTTAAATAATATAACTAGAGAAATCATTAATAATACACACACATACAAAGACCTTTCCATTTATTACAAAGATGAGCTACCTGACTGTGGGGAGGTGGTAGTGGCGTGGTGGTGTATAAAGATAAAAATGGAAAGACTCCTAACTCCAGGCAAACTTTAAAAAATGCATTCCAAAAGTCGATTACAAAAACTCACGTATTTTCTGCTTAGTCTAACACAAGTAGGAAGACTGAGGATAGAGATTCTTTGAATTTTAGGTTTTTTAAGTGTTTCAACACGTATACACTAACTAACCTAACAAGGCTCACTGCTTCATCTTGTGAGGGACCTGATATTAGCAACTTAAAATAATTCTGGACTCACTTTTATTGAAACTTTTATAAGTTAGTTTAAAAATAAACTTCCTCTTAGCCCAGAGAGCAAATCCTCTATTCAAGCCTCATCAACTAATGCCCGCACAGGACGCACAGCACATTAACAGCAGCTGACTCTGGAGCCAGACTGCCCAGGTTCAAATGCAGATTTCACCACTAGCTACATAGCAGCCTGCTTCCATAAAGACGTACCGCCTTGGAAACCCTATGGGGCAGTTCTCCTCTGTCCTGTAGGGTCACTTTGAGTTGGACTTGACAGCAGTGGGTTTTTTTGGTATGTGACACTGGACAAGGTGCTTTAGTTTCCTCATCAGTAAAATGGGACCAATCACAATCATAATAGCCACCTCACATGACTGTTGTAAGGGTTAAATGAGGTAATACGTACAGAGCACTTAGAACAGTGTCTGACACCTAGTAAGGGTTAGATAAACTGTGTGTTTGTTAAATAAAATCTATGAGCTATTGCTTACATATTTTCTTAGAGGATTTTCTGCATCCTACTCACTGCCTGCCCTAGACAATCCTGTGACTGTTTTCATTACCTAATTCGTCTTTCCATAGAGAACAAGGTTATCAAGTAAGTTTTTATTATAGAATAAACCAAACCAAACCCACTGTGGTTGACTAGATTCCCACTCATAGCGACCCTGCAGGACAGAGTAGAACTGCTCCATAGAGTCTCTGAGGCTGCAAACTTTATGAAAGCAGGCTGCCATATCTTTCTCCCGCAGAGCGTCTGACACAGCACCTGCTGACACAGCACCACCAAGCCTCCTTTTATTGTAGAACAGTGACTGTTAAAATCTAACACGGGTATACAAAAACAACAGCATTGCATTAATGTACACTTGCTGTTAAAAATAAACAAAAAACATTCACGATGAACCCTTCATATACCTTTGGTTTGTGGGAGGTTAAGGAACTGGAATTAGAGAAGGGTATGCAGAGGGCTTCAATTCTGTATGAAATGAGTCATTTCTTGGAGAGAAAAAAAGAAAAAGAAACTAAAGCAATTATGGCAAAATATCATCTCAAAATCTGAGTGTGGGTATATAGGTTCACTATACCACTCTCTATGCGATTCTTTGTTTTTGTTTTTAATTAAGGAGGCTCTTATTTGCCTTCATACAACAACCACAACTAAACAAAACAACTCTAGCTCCTTAAATTTATCACTGCTGGTACTACACTCATGGCCACTACTCTAACAAAGACATTAAAAAGGTCCTAGACTCTGGGTCCGAGAGCACTGGAACCGCCCCCCACCCCTCAGCCATTCTTCTCCTGCCTTGTTTAGTGGTGTGTCAGTGGTATTGCTTCCTTACCCACAGGAGGTTACACTTTGTCAAGGCCCAGTTCTTCTGGAGTGGAGATTCCCAATTCATTTAAAGTTGGTCTAAGTTCCTGGATGACATAGGGGTATATTTCCTTATGAGGTCCTGCTTTGTCCTGATGGAAAAGAGAAAAATCACATTTAGCTCTCCATTAACAAAATGAACTTGAAAATGTTTTTAATCACATATACAGAAATTTGTAGCGTAGAATTAATATAGGTCACCTACTTGTAAGTTAAACATTTGTTCAATAAAGACAGCACCTTATTTAGGTACTATTCAAGGTAGGTTTTCAATACACTTTGAGAATAAGTCATTGTAAGACAATTAGATTAAATCTAGAAAACCATTTTAAAGCTTTGAGCTACTGGAAAAGAAGGTGGTGATGACAGAATTTTGTGAAGGTAATTAAATGTGCCCAGCACGCTACAGGAATAATTCAGTTAACACAGGAAAAGTTTTTTAATTTGTCTCCAATTTGAGACCCTAACTGAATTAACTTCCAGTGTTGAATGGATTGATAGCCTACAGAGCCCTTAGCTGTCTTACCCTTTGTAGATAAAGTAATGTCACACTTGCCCCCTTACAGACCTTGAGCTTCTCTCACTATGCTGTATCTTTCCATGGAGAGCTGCACCTGGAGACTACTTATTTTCAGGGCAGGAGGGTTTTGAAGAAAACTCACCAGAACATGTAGTTATATATGTAGTGTCACAAGGTTTCTCAGCTGTAACTGTTAAAAAGGCAAATGGACTAAGAAAGTGCCAAGCTGTTATTCTGCCTTTAGCAAACTCTAGGTTTCCTTTAATTGAATTTTTTTTTTTTATTTAAAATGCAATCTCTTTATTCATTACAGAAAAGTCAGAAATTACAATCAAGCAAGGAGACAGGGAATTGGTATATATCTTCCTACGTTTTCATATATGTTATCTTTTTAAATAAAATGAGGTCATACCACAAATAAATGTTTCGAAACTTCACCAATTATATTATACCATGAACATTCTCAATGCCAAACACATTTCTACAAAATTAATAGTTGTGTAATAATAAACTGTTCTGGGAAGTTCCATCTTAAGAAACCACTCCATTTAATTTCTTCATATCTAATATAGCAGAAAGATGAATACCCTTTTAAACCACTGTACATCCTTAATTATTTCCTTAAGATAAATTCTCAAATAGAACTGCTGAGCAAAATGGTATCATGCACAATTTTTAAGGCCTTTGATAAATGCTGCCAAACTGCCCTCCAGAAAGACTACAACTGCAATGTACATTCCTTCTGGCTATGTTATTGCTGTTGGGTGTTGCGAAGTAGATCCAGACTCATAGGGACGCCGTGTGAAAGAGTGCAACTGCCCCAGAGGGTTTTCCTGACTGTAATTTTTACAGAAGCAGATCACCAGGGCCTTCTCTCAAGGAGCCACTGGGTAGGTTCAAACCACCAACCTTTCTGTTAGCAGCTGATCACTTAACCAGGTCACTTAACCATCATACCAGCAGGGCTCCTTCCTCTAGCTATATGACAACTAATTTTAGGAATTTTAACATATGCAAAACCACAGAATATGCTGATACCTATCGACAACCCACCCACTTCCAGAACAACTTTAACATAGTTATTTCACTGACCTTAACAACCTCTAGGATGCGAACAGCACTAGCAAAATCATTTAACCGTCTGCACGCCCGTAAAGCAGCATCGATGATTTTGGGTTCCGGAACCAGATCATAACCAACAAGTGTGTTCATCCCTATCAAATTAAAAGAGGGCCATGTCAACCTGGAACATCACACCTGGAAAACCACAATTTAGTAATCTTTTCCCTGAACCATGCCCATGTTATCTGTTAGGGCTTCCATTCTCTTATCTATAAGGACCTTTAGGAAAGTCTAGATGATAAGATCACAGTGACTTAATAGAAAGAATTATGCAACAGCATGGAAATGGAAGAACACATGTGCAAACACCATTTCCACAATAATTAGCTGGTATCTATTCAAGCAAGAGGGCCATTTTCAACTCACATCTTTAACTCTTAGTGCAATGTATATACTTCAATTGCTTTAAAACAGATCTGACAGGAAAAGAATCTAAAGCCACAAAAAAAAATGCTTAAGGAGAGTTAATGAAGCCCAAATGAGGACATTAAGGATGTATTATAGAGAAACATTAGTGCAGACTCAGAAACATTCAACCAGAAAATGTCTGGGTGTGATTACTTTCAGCTCTGCACAAAATGACACATCATAACATTTAAGATTCTCTTAATGGGAATGCAGAATTGCCGTTCTTTTCATTACTTCTACTCGAGATTGTGCAATACGAATTTCCCCGGCTGCAGCAAAATGGAGTCATCACATTTCCTGCAGGGAAGCTTGAAGCACTTAGGTTTCTTGCTTTTATTTATTTAAAAATATTTAAACAAAGGACGCCAGTGAACAAAATGCTAGAGTACAGTCACCAAGACTGAATTACTCTCCACTTAAAATTAGTGACTAGTTATCATTCATACTATTTACCCATTTTAAGAGGGCATTTACAATTTAGGAAAAATAAGTTCCTAGCTTACTTAGAATGGACATTTATTCAGGGCAAGACAAACCTTACCTGAGAATAGAAATAACAAACAACTCAAACCATTACCCAGAGGGGTAGAGAACCAAGTGACCACTATGTAAGTCATTTGCAAGGTACAAAAATGTTAACTCTTGCTCACTTTGATGTATCATTACAGCAATGGTTCTTGGCCAGAGGTGATTCTGTCCCCCAGGGGACATTTGGCAATGTCTGGAGACATTTCTGGTTGTCCCAAGTGGGGCAGGGGATGCTACCGGCATCTAGTGGGTAGAGGTCAGATGCTGCTAAACATCCGACAACGCACAGGACAGTCCTCCCTCTCGCAAAGAATTATCTGGCCCAAAACATCAATAATATCTGCTTCAAAACCCTGCTGTATAGGAAATATACTCACTGGAGAAGCCACAAACTTTCCTAACTGTAAGGTGCATGATGATAACCAGTTTACATGATGTAATGCTTTTAAAATAGTTGCTTTTGACAAAGTAGTGGAATATTACACAGCAGTTCATATTTCCATGCCAAAATACACAAATATGCCCATGTTCCAATTACCTTTACGCAATTCCCAGGCATCGATATTTGGCTTGTTGAAGTATGTCACCCAGCGAGCATCAAACTCCTCATCTGTCTCATGAGACCCATGGGAGTAGCAGCGAACTGACTGAATAGCTACAATGGAGAAAAACCAATAACTTCAATGTACAAAATAGTACTTATTTTATTTAACGCATTAAATATGTACATTCTGGCAGGGAAAGTATTCAGCAGGTTAAATGAGATAAATCTTCTGTATTGATACGGAAATATATCTTAAAAAATTAAGCAAAAATCAAGTAGAACAAAGTAATATATATGCATATTTATGTTTTTTTTCCCCTAGAGTCTAATGCTAGCTTAAAATTGTTAACAATGGTTCCACATGGGAGGAGTTTTTGTTTCAATTATTAACAGTGGTCAACTTTGAGAGAGAAGAACCTCCATACTGTTCGAATTTTTACAAGCAGAGTATTAATTACTAATTAAAAATAATGTCCAATTCAGCTTTTAAACAAATTTATAATACTTTCTTGATAATTTTTAAAAACCTTATACTCTCCATTAAATTATATTTCAAAATAAATTATATATCACAACAAAGCAATGATAATTTTAGATACTGCTTTATCAAACTACAGATTCTGATAAACCCTCTAAGGGGAAACGTGCCCTCTGACCTACTCCCACTGAAAAAAGATTGTTTTATAGGATTTCTAAGAAGTGAGATATTTGAGTATCACACGATGAGGAAAACAGGCTTTTTCTTGCCTTTAGCATTCTGCTGTCAATCAGCATACCCTTTGTGGTACCTTAAGAAAAGCTTTTCCATTTTTCTTTTTGCCTGTCAAACTGACATTGAATTGGGAGCTGGATTCCTTCTCGACAGTCACTAACGGTATAGGGGAAAAGGAAATTTTACCTTTGGGTCTTAGGAGGAGGCTCTGGCTTTACTCTCCCACTGTTTAATCTTGGGAAAATTAGCTTAAGTTTGTCTCCTACGTGAAAAATGGGAATACCAATATCTTAGCAGATTATGAGGATTAAATATAAAAGCAGGTAAAACATTACAAAGGGCTTGTCACCTGGTAGGTATTCAATAAATGGTAGCTATAAATTAATCTGTATCTAAAAATATCTTAACTGATCTTCTATTCATAGCAATAATTATTTGTAGAAATAAAAATTCCCCAATTGTATTTCCTGTTATACTTAAATTACCACGAGGCTATAGGGAAAAAAAAAAAAAAAAAGTTTTTTTTTTTTTAATAGGAAATTAGTCCTGCAGCATCACGGCATAAGTCCCAATCTTTCCAAAGACCTACATTATCTCCACAACCCAAGGCCAGAATGAAGGAGGACATGTATATAAATCGACTGGTATCAGACATGTTTTAATTTCCACGACAAGAAAAAAGAATGGATCTCTAGACCTAAATGTGTTTGATAAGTGAAAATATTTAATCAAAACTACATGAATATTTAATAAATCCCACTAAATAGTTAAAATATCAGGAAGCAAAGATTACGACAGCTCTCTAAACCACTGTTTTCAAGACTTTAAAACCCGCTTTTTCAAAAACTAGAGCTGTCTTTAATGTAATACTTAAAGTGCAAGGGTAAAATGCTGTATCCACTTTGGAAAATGCAGTTTTTCATCAAGTTGACACTTACATTATAGCTCAGTAAGTCCATTCCTACGTACTTACCCAAGAAAATGAAAACATATGTCCACACAAAAATGTGCATATACCAGCTTTATTTATAATAGCAAAAAAAAAAAACAAACAAACAAACCCAGAAACCCAATGCCCATCAACAGATGAATGGATAAACAAATTAAACACTACTCAGCAACTGAAAAACAACCTAGATACAAGCCAATAACATGGATAAATCTCAAAACCATTAGCTGAAAGAAGCCAGACACAAAAGAGTCCATAATGTAGAATTCCATTTACATGAAATTCTAGAAAACACCAACTATAGTGCCAAAAAGTAGATCGGTGGTTGCTTGGGATGGAGGGTAGAAGGCAGGTGTACTGAGAGACACAAGGGACGGTTTTGAGGGGATGGAACTATTTTGTATCTTTTTTTGTGGTAGTGGTCACAGAGGTGTCCTGGTGGAGCAGTGGTTAAGTGCCTGGCTACTAACAGGGAGGTCTGTGGTTTGAACCCACCAGACGTTCCATAGGAGAAAGATGCAGCAGTCTGCTTCCACAAAGACTACATCCTTGGAAACCCTATGGGGCCATTCTACTCTGTCCCCTGCGGTGGCTACGAGTCGAAATCGACTTGACGGCAATACGTTATGGTGGTCATACAACAAGTTTTTGTCAAAACTCAAACTATACACTTAAAAATAGTAGTTTATTTTATGTACATCATACTTCCAGTGAAGCTGATTAAGAACACATTGAGAAAAAGTGAAGAAACAACTGCCCTTTGTGTGGCAGATTTGAACAGAAATACTTTCCTTAGAAGAGACTCCTAGAACATGATTTCTCTTGAGTGAAATCACTTCAGATCAATTTTGCTTTACGATAAACAGATGCATCTGGGAAAATATGAAAATACGTTTTATGGCCACTGGCTACAGTTTTCCCTAACTGTTCTACTGAGAAGTCAAGTCATAGCTATATAACCTTTCTTTCATAAAACATTACTGTATAACTTAAGAGGTTTAATTTATCCACATGAGATCTCCCTAATTAGCACCCCAGACCTTGGGTATAACTTTGATAAAAGCTGCTAGAGCCTTGAAGAATAGGCCACTGAAACATTTAATATATTCACTGGGACACTTGCCTGGAATTCAGGAGGGGGCCCCATTCGGTGTTTATAAACTGAGTTGCCTATAGAAACGTCAGCCCCAAAGACTGAAATGCTGCTGGTCTGGCACCTGGATCTGCCATGTTCGGGACACAGGGCTCCACGCAGACCCAATGGCTATCTTCACGATGGTTTTCTCCCAATGACTAACAGCTAATAACCTAATTTGCTTCTGTATGAAAAATGGTTTGAGAACCTGAGACCTGAACAATGGTTTTCATCAGAACAGGGTTTCCCTTCTTTACAAAGTCATAGGAGGCACCGACATGAAGAATAGGTTTAACCCCTGGTGGTTCCTTCTCCTCATACTGAACCTCTCATGCTCCCTAACTTAACCGATTCTCTCATCCTTAGCCTTTTAAAATGAAATACTGGTCCACCAAATAAAGCACCAAACCAGTTTGAATATTAAACAGATTTTTGTCTATTTCCAACCAATTCACTAGCACCTGGTTTTAAGGAAAAAATTCTTGCCATATCATACCAGTTGACATTTGAGGCCATTATAATTATCGCAACCGTGCTCCACAGGGTTTTCAATGGCTGATTTTTCACTAAGCCTTTCTTCCAAGGTGCTTCTGGGGGGATCTGAACCTCCAACCTTTCAGTTAGTAGCTGAGCACGTTAACTGTTTGCATTCTCAGGGACTCCATCCTTAAAAAAAAAAATACTGTACTTACATGGTTTGGTCAGGCTGGTGTGGTTCATTCTGATTTAGGATCAACTGAGTCACATAGCATAGCTCTTCTTTGTCACCTCTTTTGTTGATATTCTTCAAATTAGGTTACCAAAGCATAGCCACTTAAAACTTTCTCATATTATAAATCATCTATACACTGTACTTTATCAACTGCAGTATACTAGGTATACTAAGGAAAAAAGGCCCCTAATACTCTCACCTTTGAAGAATGTAGTTTTGAGTCATCAGTATAATTAAAGTCCCTCATTATAAAGGTTAAAAAAAAAAAAAAAAAGCCCTCTGTGGGTGATATTTTCATGATATTTAAATACATTAGATAATTAAATACTTCCAACTTGGTCACTCTCAGTAAACTACTGTTGAGCTGATGTGCAATACATGAACATTCTTTAAGATTTGAGCTTCCTCCCTGGGAGGGAGAAGGGGTAGGGTGGAAAGTGCTCATGCTTTAGGGGAAGACTAACAGGGGTGTTAATCCTGGCTCCATAATTTACTGGCTGTGTGACTCGGCTGCTAACCAAAAAGTCAGCAGTTCAAATCCACCAGCTGCTCCTTGGAAACCCTATGGGGCAGCTCTACTCTGTCCGACAGAGTCACTATGAGTTGGAACTGACTTCAATGACACTTAACAACAACTCCTCTGTCACATGGGGTTGCTATGAGTCAAAAGACCTGACGGCACCTAACAACAACTTATAGGCATTAGGACCCTGGGTGGTGCAAGCAGTTTGTGCTCAACTACTAGCCTAAAGGTTGGCAGTTGAAACCCACCCAGCAGCACCGTTAAGAAAGGCCTGGGGATCTGCTTCTGTAAAAACTACAGCCAAGAAAACCCTATGAAGGAGTTCTATTCTAGGACACATGAAGTTGCCATGACTTGGAAATGACTCCATGACAACGGGTTATACAGGCATTTAAACACAAACACACCAGCCCCACTTCCGTACAGCATTTCCACTTAGTTTTGAGGCTTCTAAGGTAAGCTATTTTGGACAATAGTCAGTGCTTTTGTACAACCTAAAGGTTCCAGAGTAGGAAAAGGGAAGCAGCTGTGAAACATGAGGACAATTTAAAGTAACTGACCAGTGCTAGGGCCTCAATTTAAAAAAGTATTTCTAGTACTGCTTTTTGGCATTCAGTCAAGCACTCATTAAAAAAAAAAAAAAAAGCTAATTAATAGATTTAGAAAAACTAAGGGACTCATTAATTCCTTGGTTTTAAATATAGTTAAATCAGATGGCTTTCCATTTAGTAACTAATCAGCTTGGAAAAGCCTTGAAGAATGCACATTTTGGAGGTGGTAATTCTAGGAGTGAGAGAAGGAAGCAAACAGTGGGAAGGGCACATTAACAGGTTCCAAGGCAAGGTTACTAAGGCGCTTGGCTTAAAAACTCCTCCCACTCTTTCAGGTGTTCCTGGCACTCAGGGTAGGGCTGTAGGAGCCAGATGCATAGGTTTTAATGATTGACT
The DNA here is from genome assembly GCF_030014295.1 of Loxodonta africana. Taxonomy (NCBI): domain Eukaryota; kingdom Metazoa; phylum Chordata; class Mammalia; order Proboscidea; family Elephantidae; genus Loxodonta; species Loxodonta africana. The sequence goes on along the minus strand of NC_087354.1, from coordinate 41,063,593 downwards.
AAAGAACCTGTTATTTAAAATGGAATCTTCTTGTTGAGCAGTTATTGGAAAACAATTCAATTTCAACTTCGGGCTTCTTCACGGACCAGAGGGGAATTTGGGTTGCGACTTAATTAGAGCGAACTTGACCCCTCAGGTCAATTCCTCTAGAGCTCTCTTTCAAGCACACTACTATTTGAGCTAGGATCTATAGGGTCGCTATGAGTCGGAATCAACTCGACGGCACTGGGGTTTGTTACTGGGTTACCTTCATCCAAGAACCTTAATTCTTTAGACTTTTCAATTGTATAAAATCTCTTCACTCCTATACTGATAACAAATCCCAATCTGTAATATGCGAAAAAATGCAACGAACTCTAATAAAGCAAATATGTACTGTCTTTAGGCATTTTCTATGTGCCAAGGGTTACATTATCTTATTTAAATCTCACAGCTACCAAGTATTATAGAAAGTTTAAAGATTAGGCAGCTGAGGCTTACGAAGGCTAAATAATATGCCCAAGGTCACACAAGTAGTGCCTGAAAGTAGCTGATACTACTTGTAACCAATACTGCCTCCTTGTGGTAAATACTAAGGTGTATGGGAGAAACAAGGAGCCTTGGGACAGAAACACAAAGATTTTGTTAGGGATTACACTTAGGTTGGGGAATATAACACCTACAAGATAAATCTGTGTTAACACTAAGAAAAGCGGAATTCAGTGAAACTATAATTTGCCAAAAACTTCTGATATTTTCCCGACCCACCACAACAATGTAAGAAATCTTCCCCAAAACCCATCTACACGAAAAACTTGAATAGTATGCGATACTTTACCCGTTAGAGAAGAAACAAAAAACAAAATCTGACAAATAGCAGGATGGGCTAAACCTAACTAGGGCTAAGAACAGAAAATAGTCGCATCACCAGTAAAGCAGTCAATTTTCCAAGGCAGGCCTCAGTTTCCTCTTCTGTAAAACTAGATGGCCTCCATGGTCTCTTAAAGTGCACTCTAGCCTTAACATTCTATAATAAATTAGAGAACACAAAGTCTAAATTTAATGAAGCAAGATGTATTCTATGGGTTCTGAAATGTCTAGCTAAAACACCCAAAATAGTCAAGAGAAGGACGTTACTAGCTTTGAGTTTCTGAAATGTTTGCTTAGGGGCTGAATTTCACAACGTAACATATACTACCCTCATGGACCAAAATAAAGTGCAGTGACTGTAACTATATGTGGACAGAACATCGCTCAGAACACATATAAGGTAAAAACAGAAGACAAGAATTAGCAGCCCGTGCCATATTCCTGCAACCAGACTTCTCATTCGAAGACAAAAACGAAGCTTCCCCATGTTTGTAGAACCCAGTATCCCTAAACCTGTGGTACTCAATTTTCCAAACAATAATGCATTCTTACCATGAGACCTACCAGCATTCAGGCTCTCTCGACCTCAGGAAACATGTAAATCCATTTTAAACGTGGAAGAATAAGAACGTGGCATAAACACCAAACAACCAAACCCACTGCCGTGGAGCCGATTCCGAGAGCCCCAAAAGAGCAGTCCCTAAAATTGACAGAACGGGCTGTGGACACACAAAACGCTAACCGAAAGAAACGCCGGATTAAAATATACGCATATACTGTGTTCACACGGAAGCATATTGTGTCCTCGGAAAACGCTGGGGACGACGGTGCCCGGGTCTTGGAGGGGCCACCCCGCCCCCACCCGGAACGAGGCGCCCAGGGGCTCAATGTCACCTTCGCCGAGGCGCTGCAGGCCGGCGGCGGCCGCTCCCGGCCAGGTGACGGCGGGGCCAGCGCCAGGACACTGTCACGGCCCGAAACCGAAAGGGCCCGGTGGGAGCGGAAGAAGCCGCGGTGCCCGGAAGCGCTGCACCCGCTGCTCTGTCCGCCCGAACCTGCTCCGTCCGTGGTGCCCGCGCCATAAAGTCGCGCTGAGGGAGACCACGCGGGTACGTCCCTGAGTCCTCCACAAGTCAAAACGGCTGCCAGAGCGGCCCTACAGTTACCGGGTACGGCCGCCGGCCCGCAGGGCAGAGGCTAGGCCGCGGGGGGAGCCTGCCCTCGAGTGGCGGCGGGGACCCAGGTCACCGCAAGGACACGCGGGAGCGGGCAGTGGCAGGCGGGTGCCTTACCGGCGGTGGGGCTGGGGGCTGGGCCGGAGTGCCTAAGACCTCGAGGGCCGGCCCGGGAGGCTGCAGCTGCGGCGCAGCGGCGGAGAGCGGCGCCCAGCATGACGGCGATGGCGGCTCGCAGGCTAAGGCTGAAGCGAAGCCGGGTGTGAGCGCGCGGGCACCTCCGGAGCTCGCGGGGGCCGGACTCACGCACCGACGCACGGTAGGCGGAGCGTGTGGACCCGCCCACTGCGGCGCTCCCGCTGCGGGCTGGCTACGGCGGCGCGCTGGGGACAAACCAGGGTGCCGCCGTGCACCAACGCTACTGGTCGCGTGACCTGTAGCCGCCATCATCGAGCGAGGATGGAAGGAAGGGGAGGGAAAAGAGGACAGTGTCTGTGGTCCTAGTGCGGCTCAGGAGGCGAGTCCATCTCTTCAAAATGGGAACGATAACAGTAATAATAAGCATAAATTATAATAAGAATTCTTTGCTTACCACGAAGGTTTGAGCCAACAATCAGAATGAATGGAAAAAGTCTGCTTAATATAAGGGAGTTTACAATGAACTATACTTTATCAGAGCACAGGCAGCGCAATGGTTAAGAGCTTTGTCAGCTAACCAAAAGGTTGGCAGTTGGAATCCACCAGCCTCTCCTTGGAAACCCTGTGGGGCAGTTCTGTTCTGTCCCGAAGGGCCAGTGTGAGTCGAAATCGACTGGATGGCACTGGGTTTTGGAGTTTATTCTTATATCACAAACCGGCAAGCATTAAAAAATGAGTCCAACCATTTCACTTCACAGAGGAGATAGGCTCAGAAGTTAGCTCGTAATCAAGGCTCTTTAAACCACATCCCCAGTTCCAAGGATTTTCACCTGGATGTTTATGGTCAAACACCAGCCCCCACTCCCCGCAGAAGGGTGCTGGATCTACGGCAAACCACTCTGAAATGGGGTTGTTCAAGTGCCAACCTTCTTATATCTAATCTGAGCTCATTAACTGGATCCTGATTTTGAGCCCCAGGGCAGGCAGTACGGCACTTTTCCGAGGCCTGAATTATCTCGGCACCACTCAGAGTTGAAGAGATGGTCTCATTTGCCTTGGTATCGCTCATTCTCTAATCCTGGGACCATTGAAGAAAAAAGAGATGGACATTCAGGCCCCTCTTCCTCACTCCAGAGCCCTGGTAGTGCAGTGGTTAAGAGCTCCGTTGCTAACCAAAAGTTTGGCAGTTTGAAACCAGCCACTCCTTGGAAACCCTATGGGGGCAGTTCTGCTCTGTCCTATAGGGTCACTATGAGTCCGAATTGACTGGATGCAACAGGTTTTTTTTTTTTTTTTTTCTGGGGTTCCTCACTCCTTGCCCACTCCATAGGGCATCAGCAGCTGCCCACTTTTTTATCCCTAGCAGTGTGGCTTTAGGAGATAGGAACCTGGCTGGGAAAAGGATAAAAAAGCTTTTCAAAGTACCTGCCCTCACCCCCTCCCACCAACCTAACCAAAGGACATCTGCAGAAGCTTTGACCTCTTTGCAGTTCAATTGATATTCCTCAAATCTCCCAACACTGGAAGCTCAGGATGAGGTCCAAAACCCAGACCCACTGCCATCAAGTCGATTCCGACCCATAGTGACCTTATAGGACAGTGAACTGCCCCATAGGATTTTCAAGGCTGTAAGTTTTATGAAAGAGCCCTGGTAGTGTAGTGGTTAAGAGCTTGTGTGCTAACCAAAAGGTGGGCAGTTTGAATCCACCAGCTTCTCCTTGGAAAACCTGTGGACAGTTCTAGTCTGTCCTGTAGGGTTGCTATGAGCCAAAATCAACTCAATGGCAGTGGGTAGTCTTTATGAAAGCAGATTGCCACACCTTTCTCCCATGGAGCAGCTGTTAGGTTCAAACTGCCATCCTTTTGGTTAGCAGCTGAGCACTTAACCACTGCACCAAAAGAGCACCTTAGGATAAGGTCAGGGCTCCCATAATTGAGAAATCACCAGGCTCAATTGCAACTGAGTTCCAGCTGGTCTCCCTGCTGTCAGAGTCTCTCCACTTCGCCAGTAGTCCTTTAGATTGGCTACCGGAGTGTTTTTGTTTAAATGTACAATTATGACTATAATTTTTATGTGGCCACTGTATTTCATCAACTATTTATTATCCCATCTAAGCCTCTTAACAGCCCTGAGATAAGTATTCCTATTTTATGGGTGAAGGAATATACTCAAAGGATACTTGCCCAAGAATCAAAAACCCATTGCCATTGAGTCAATTCCAACTCCTAGCAACCCTGTAGAATCATACAGCTAATAAACAGTGGTCCTTAGAGTTGAACCCAAACTTGTCTGACTCCAGAACTGTTTTCTTTCTCCACCACCACTGAAAGTAGCTTTTGCTAACCTCTCAGTGAATGCGAACCCCGTTACCTTCAGGGAAGTTCTCGGTCTTCATCACCTGTATTTGCTATTGCTGTATAACAATTTACCACAAACTTCTTGTTAGGTGCTGTCAAGTGGGTTCCAGCTCATAGAAGCCCCATGAACAACAGAACAAAACACTGCCTGGTCTTGTGCCATCCTCACAACACCTGCCACACTTGAGCCCACTGTTGCAGCCACTGTGTCAGTCCATCGTTGAGGGTCTTTCTCTTTTTTGCTGACCCTCTACCAAGCATGATGCCCTTCTCCAGGGACTGGTCCCTCCTGATAACATGTTCAAAGTATGTGAGACGAAGTCTCGCCATCGTTGTTTCTGAAGAGCATCCTGGCTGTACTTCTTCCAAGACAGATTTGTTCATCCTTCTGGCAGTCCACTGTATATTCAGCATTCTTCCCCAACACCATAATTCAAAGGCATCAATTCTTCGTTCTTCCTTATGCATTGTCCAGCTTTCATGTGCATATGAGGTGGTTGGAAACACCATACCACAAACTTAGCAGCTTAAAACAACACGCATTTATTATCTCCCAATTTCTGCAGGTCAGAAGTCTAGGCATAAGTGGGTTCTCTGCTCGGGATCTCACAAGGCTGAAATCGAGATATCAGCCAGGTCTGGAGGCTGAGGTTGTCTTCCAAGCTCATTCAAGTTGTTGGCAGAAACCAATTCCTTGTAGTTGAGGACCGAGTCCCCATTTTTTCTTACTAGTGGTCAGCTGAGAACCACTCACAGCTCTTAAAGGCCGTCTTAAGATCCTTGACACATGTCCTCCTCCATAGGCCCTCTCACAACACTGCAGCTTCTTTCTTCAAGTCAGCAGAAGAGTATTTCTCTGACACTTCACCTGCTATGAAAGACTTCACAAGATTATATCAGGTCTACCAAGGATAATCTCCCTTTTGATTAACTCAAAGTCAACTGATGAGTACCCTAATCTCAGGAATGATATCCCATCAAATTCATAGGTTCTGCCTCCCACTCAAGAGGAGGGAATTATTCAAGGTATGTATACCAGGGTAAATAAATCTTAGGGGTCACCTTAGACTTAAACCTAGTACACTTAAGTAGGGCAGCCCCTGCCAGTTGCCAAGTCTGCCCTCAGGTGTGTTCCCAGGTCCCAGCAATTCTGCTGCTTCTGGGGGGGTTCCTTCCCTGATGGTTTTAGAGCCACCTCCTGGCCCTTGCCCAAGGCCATCAGGGTCTTTTGTCTCTTCTTGCCACCTCCTACCCTGAAATTCTTTCCTGTTCCTCTGGAGAAGCAGTAGCTGGACTCCTAATACCTCGGGGATGTCATCCTAACCAGTTGAGCAGCCTGTCAGCTTCCTGCTGCAGCCCAGAGCCTTCATCCTGGAAGACTTGTGATGAGGCATTTCTCTTGATGTGTGCAGGAGGGAGGGATGACATTATTAAGGAGCTTGTGAGGACAAAGACACTGCTCCACCACCTGAATTTCTAATAAAGGGAAGTTCACATGCAAGAAAAGCTGTCTTCTCTGGTAGAAATTAAGCATACATGAGGTCAGGACGGGGGGTGGGGAGAAGAATCCTGCCATTTCAAGGCTGGAAATGGCCCCTGAGACCATTAGTCTGACTGATCTTACATTGCTTTTATCTCCTCAGGCCTTTACTTGAGCACTTCCAGTGATGGGATCTCACTACTAGACTGCTCTGAAAATGGAGATGAACAAGAGAAGGCACCCGAGAGAATGACAGTCTTACTGCTGTTGAACTATAGCACTGCTTCCATTAGTCATATGCCTTTGGAAAGTTACTCCAATTCCTTGAATCTCGATTTTCTCGTCTATAAAATGAGAATAATAATGGAACCTAGCTAATAGGTTGCTGGGAAGGTTACATGAAATAATGTACATAAAACACCATGTCCTGGACGGCACCCAGTAAGGGCTCAAAAACAGTAACTGTTGTTCTCTAGATAGTGTTTTCCTGTTGAAAATTGTAGGAAGTTCTTTTCCCAGGGCAGGGCAGGTTGTGAGATGGAGGACAAAGCATGGAGGTGGGCAAACACAGTATGGATCACCTGGGAGTCTGGGAAGAGGGGTGGGAGGAGGAAACAGCCCTTGAAGGCAGTCCTGTGGGGAGGCCATCAAATAGGGGTATGAGGGCTCTAACGGCACTTTTTCCTCCCCTTCCCACACCCACTATATCAATGTGTAAGGATGTTGATTGTAACATTGTTCAAAATAATGAGCTTAACCTGAACAACGGAACACTTCTTGTTGTATGCCCTCAAGTCAGTTCCAACTCATAGTGACCCTATAGAACAGAGTAGAACTGCTACATAAAGTTTCCTAGGCTGAAAGCTTTAAAAAAAAAAATTATTGTGCTTTAAGTGAAAGTTTACAAATCAAGTCAGTCTCTCATACAAAAATGTATATACACCTTGCCATATACTCCTAATTGCTCTCCCTCTAATGAGACGGTACACTCCTTCCTTCCACTATCTGTTTTCGTGTCCATTCACCCAGCTTCTGACCCCTCTGCCCTCTCATCTCCCCTCCAAACAGGAGATGCCAACATAGTCTCCTGTCTACTTGATCCAAGAAGCTCACTCTTCACCAGTATCATTTTCTATCCCACAGTCCAATCCCTGTCTGAAGAGTTGGCTTTGGGAATGGTTCCTGTCTTGGGCTAACATAAGGTCTGGGGACCATAACCTCTGGGGTCCTTCTAGTCTCAGTCAGACCATTGAGTCTGGTCTTTTTATGAGAATTTGGAGTCTGCATCCCACTGCTGTCCTGCCCCCTCAGGGGTTCTCTGTTGTGTTGTAGGCACGCACCTTCTAGTTTTTCTGGTCTCAGGCTGATGTAGTCTCTGGTTTATGTGGTCTTTTTTGTCTCTTGGGCTCATCATTACCTTGTGTCTTTGGTGTTCTTCATTCTCCTTTGCTCCAGGTGGGTTGAGACCCATTGATGCATCTTAGATGGCCACTTGCTAGCGTTTAAGACCCCAGATGCCACTCTCCAAAGTGGGATGCAGAATGTTTTCTTAATAGATTTTATTATGCCAGTTGACTTAGATGTCCCCTGAAACCATGGTCCCCAAACCCCTGCCCCTGCTATGCTGGCCTTCGAAGCGTTCAGTTTATTCAGGAAACTTCTTTACTTTTGGTTTAGTCCAGTTGTGCTGACCTCACCTGTATTGTATTGTCTTTTCCTTCACCTAAAATAATTCCTGTGTGAAAACCCTTCTCCCTCCCTTCCTCCATCCCAACTCTCGTAACCATCAAAGAATATTTTCTTCTCTTTTTAAACTATTTCTCCAGTTCTTATAATAGTGGTCTTAAATAATATTTGTCCTTTTGCAACTAATTTCACTCAGCATAATGCCTTCCAGATTCCTCCACGTTATGAAATTTTTCACAGATTCCTCACTGTTCTTTATCAATGCGTAGTATTCCATTTTGTGAATATACCATAATTTATCCATTCATCTGTTGATGGGCACCACGGTTGCTTCCATCTTTTTGCTATTGTAAACAGTGCTGCAATGTGTAAAGGCTCTTAATTCTCTAGGATATATTCCAAGGAGTGGGATTGCTGGATTGTATGGTAATTCTATTTCTAGTTTTTCAAGGAAGCGCCAAATCAATTTCCAAAGTCGTCATACCATTTTACATTCCCACCAGCAGTGTGTAAGTGTTCCAGTCTCTCTACAATCTCTGCAACATTTATTATTTTGTGTTTTTTGGATTAATGCCAGCCTTGTTGGAAACCCTGGTGGCATAGTGGTTAAGTGCTACAGCTGCTAACCAAACGGTCGACAGTTCGAATCCGCCAGGCCCTCCTTGGGAACTCCATGGGGCGGTTCTACTCTGTCCTATAGGGTTGTTATGAGTTGGAATCGACTCGACGGCACTGGGTTTGCCTTTTTTTGGTTGTTGGAGTGAGATGGAATCTCATAGTAGTTTTGATTTGCATTTCTCTAATGGCTAATGATCGTGAGCATTCCTTCATGTTTCTGTTACCTACCTGAATGTCTTCTTTAGTGAAGTGCCTGTTCATACCCTTTTAGGCTAGAATCTTTACAGGAGCAGATCCCCAGGTCTTTTCTTCCACAGAGCCGCTGGTGGGTTCGAACCGCTGACTTCTCGCTTAGCAGTGGTAAGCTTAACCATTGCGCCACCAGAGGGCAGCTGTCAAAAAAATGATGCAGAGCTGATGCACTGTTAGAAGATGCCCAGGATGTAGTATTAAGTGAAAAAGGCACTTTACAAAACAGTAAGAATCCATTTTATTTTTTAAATACACTTTATCCGTGCACAGAAAAAAAGTCTGGAGAGATACAAATCACATTAACAGTGTTTTTGTTTTTAGCAAGATTTAAGGTATTATAGCACGGATGACTCAGTTTTTTATATTTTCTAAATTAATACTTTTATGATCAGAAAATCATTAAAGAATATAATTTTTTATTGAGCTATAATTCATATACCGTAAAATTCAGTGTACTTTTTAAAGTGTACGATGCAGTGGTTTTTAGTATATGTTGTGCAACCTTCACCATTATCTAATTCCAGACAATTTCATCGCCCCAAACAGAAACACCATACCCACTAGCAGCCACTCCCCATTCCCCCAATACCACCAGTCCTCGGCAATCACTCATCTACTTTCTGTCCTTATGGACATTTCATATAAGTGGAATGATACAATATTTAGCCCTTTGTGTCTGGATTCTTTCACTTAGCATAATGTTTTCAAGGTTCATTTATGTGGTTACATGCCTACTTATGGTAGAATACAATTTCATTGTATAGATATACCACATTTTGTTACTCATTCACCAGCTGATGGACATTTCGGTGGTTTCCACTTTTTGGCTGTCACGAATAGTGCTGCTATGAACATTCACGTACAAGTTTTTACGTAGATAGATGTTTTAAATTCTTTTGACATATACGTAAGAATGTCATATGGTAACTGTGTTTAACTTTTGGAGGAACTGCCAAACAATTTTCCAAAGTGGCCACACTATTTTACATTCCCACCAGCAATGTATGAAGGCTCCAATTTTTTCACAACCTTATAATTTTTTCTTTTTTATACAAAGAAATCTGGGTCCTTGTAGCTGTCTGAGCTGCGTCCTATGCGCTCAGGTTTCCTGTCAGGAAATGACCCAGGGTAGGGGAATTCTGTGTTCGGAATTCATCAGCTGCTGTCCTGTGGGACCTCTCGCACTGCTTTCCCAGCACCACCTCTAGGGGGCAGCTCATAGCATTCTTTACTAGTGAGTTTCTCTCCAGAAATGTGTTCAAATAATTTCTGAACGTGAAGAGAAGGGGATTTAATTTTGTGTCTCTCGTACCAGTTGGAGTGTTGACTATATTATCGCAGAGAATAAAAACCTTCACTAGTTGTCAAAATCACCTGAAGATTATATTAAAAGGCATATTCCCAGGTCCCTGGTTGGATAGTCTGATCCTGTTGGTTTGTAGTTCACCCCAGGCAATCTGCGTGTTTAACAAGTGCCCTGGGTGATTCTGATGATGAGCTACGGTTGAGAAGCCTAGTATTATTTCCTTATCCCGACAGCAATCTTGCCCCATTTTGCAGATGAGAAAGCTGAGACTCAGAGAAGTAACTTGTCCAAAGTCACAGTCAGCATGACTCCCTCCCAAGCCTATGATCTTGTCAATACAAGAGCGGGCATTACATTTGCTAGCACAAACCTGCAGAGTAGAGACCTTCCATGGAGGACTGGAAATTCTGATAATAGGGGCCTTGGCAAATATCCCTCATTCATCTTCCCAATTTCCACCAAAGGTAGAGAGAATACCTATGATAGTTGGGAGGTGTCATAAACAACACCAGAATCCCCAAGCCAGGTATACAAACCCAACCCCCATGATGACTTTAGCTTCTCCAAAAGGTGGGAGTGTGGGGCAGGGGATCCAAGGGCTCAAATGGGGAGAGAAGCCATAGTGGGGATAGGGGCAACTTCGGCCACTGTCCACAGGGTTGGACAGCTAAGGACTTTGGTGTGGCATCAGAACAGTTCAGAAACCTGGCTCAGCAAATCATTCATTCAGTCTGAGGGCCTCCTATATGCCAGGAGCTGGGCAGGGAGCAAGGCAGACAGGATCTTTCCAATCATGGGCTTATGGTTTAATGGGATGACTGACAATCAAAGGACCACACTAATGAGGGCACAATTACAAAGTGAGATGGGTGCCCACAGAGGAATAAACCTGGTCTCACCAAGGAGACCTTCCTGTGGCTGAATTCATCTCAGTGAAACAGAGGGAACTAGAGTGTCCCTGGAGCCCTGGTGGCAAAGTGGTTAAGAGCTCAGGTTGCTAACTCAAAGGTTGACAGTTCAAATCCACCAGCCACTCCTTGGAAGCCCTATGGAGCAGCTCTACTCTGTCACTTAGGGTCACTATGAGTCAGAATCAAAGGCACACAGAACGTCCCTAGTGGCCAGTGTGGGCATAGCGATGACCAAAACGGCTACGCTGATGAGGAAGGGGGCTGAGAGATGGAAGAGCCTGGTCTAGCTCAGGTCTTCTGGACGCTGTGCAGTGAACACAGCCCTGCAGATTCAGGGCCAGTGGATGACAGTTCCCAAAGCTTTAACCAATTTGAATCTGTGGAAACCAAGGCCACACAGTGGACCCTTGCAAACAGACCTCTAGGACAGCAGCCCCAGCTCGCACAACAAAAATCTCTATTGTTTGGCTCTTACACGGCAAGTCCCTTGGGATGCCAAGAAGGTAGGTCAAGTCCCGTCCAGACGAGGGTTAATGCCACAAGGAGAAGCCCTCCTCTTCCCTGGCTGTTTTTGTTAGGTGCTATTGAGTAGATTTTGACTCATAGTGAACCCATGTGACTGAGCAGAATTGCCCCATAGGGTTTCCTAGACTGTAATCTTTACAGGAGCAGATCACCAGCCAGGTCTTTCTCCCGCAGAGCTGCTGGGTGGGTTCAAACCGCCAACCTTTCCATTAGCAGCCAAGTGTTTAACTTTGCACTATCAGGGCTGTAATGGCAGTGAAATCTTAGTAAGATAGGGTAGCTCTCAAATCTGTCCCTATCTCCATCCCCACTGCCACTTCCTCATCTCTTAGCTCCCTGGAGCTTCCTGGACCCACTCAGGGCCCCTCCAGTCCACCTCCCACATACAGAGGTGTCAGAGAGAGAGTTCTCAAACACGAATTGGACCAGGGTATTCCCTGGCTTCCACTGACTGCCCACTTCCTTCAGGGAGGCTCCCTGTGACCTGGCTCCTACCTGCTACTCCAGTCCCACCTGCCTCTCACCATAGACACGCTATCCTTCAACCACATGCAGCTGCTTGAACACACCATCACATCCTTGTGCTCTGCCTGGAATTTCTTTCCCTGTCCTGTCCAGCTGGCTAACTCCTTCTGGTCCTTGGAGAACGCACTCCATCAGCACTTCTGGGTGAATTATGTAAGTGCCCCTTCTCAGAGCACCCATCTTCTCCTGTTATCATCACACTGTGCTGTCACTTCCTACTTTTCTTTGTCCCCACTAGGCTGGGACCTCCTCGAGGCAGGAGCCATGTCTGATTTTACCCCTACCCCCATGCCTAGACCTGGCGTAACAAAAAAATGCTTGTTGAGTGAAGTCCCTCAAGGCCCAGCTGGAGTTCTTCCACCCATCTGACCACAGGTTCTGGTCTTGGATTACATAGTTTACTTTCTCAAATAGAGAACACACCCGACAGTTATCTGGGTGAGAACCTTCACTGCCACCTCTACCCTGGAAGTGCTCCAAGGCAGGGTCCAGGCAAGCACCAGATTGGGCCCAGTAGGCAAAGATGGACAGCCTGGGCTCCAGGATAAAGGTCAGTATTGGGAAGATGGGGTCTTACAAGGGGGGCTTCCCACTCCTACTCATTAGTCAGTTCCTGAAGTGGGTCCTGTCTCTGAGGTGCTCCCCTAACCCCCGTTCCTCCCGTGTTCCAGATCTTCTCAGGCTTCACCCGCTTCCTGCCTCAGCCTTGAAAGGGTGGTATGGGAACATCTGTCACTTTCCTTTGGACCCTGCTCCTAGGTCAGCAGGGCCAGAGGATCAGTGAGGCAGGGTTGGGGAGCTCAAAGGTGCTGGGTCCCAGTGGCAAGTTAGCACGCCTATCAGAAGCCTGGGAACTGAACCTGCTGAGGGGTGCAGAAAAGAAAGCCAGTTTCATGACTCGCTTTCTGGCATCTGAAGTAGAAACTCAGCCCACCATGTTGTTGTTACCAAAACCCATTGCCATTAATTCTGATTCACGCAACCTTGGAGGGCAGGGTAGAACTGCCCCTAGGGTTCCAAAGGCTATAAATCTTTACTGAAGCAGACTGCTACATCTTTCTCCCACAGAGTGACTGGTGAATTTGAATGGCCTACCTTTCTGTTAGCAACCAAGGCACTTAACCACTGAGCCACCAGGGCTCCTTGGCCCACCATAGGGCCTTGCTAATGCTCTGAAGCTGAAGAAATGGGAAACAATGGGTTCCCTCTCTTCTCTCCCTGCTCCCAGATGAGTTTCTAGGTTGGGAGACTTACCTGACCCAACCTCCTTTCCAAACAGGAAGCCTCTGCAACCTCCCCTCCATGACATGACAGTGGCAGCCTCTTGGTTGCACACTCCTGGTGACGGAGCACTCAGTACTTCAGACCACTAGTGATCTTGGAAGGTTGGTTCTTTTCCAGAACCAAGACCAGTCTCCCTTATTTTAAGCTTCTACCCTGCAGCACCTCTTCCAGGTTTTATCATTTATTTTATATGCTTAAGTCCAGGATGAGCCCAGGGCATCTTAGTTGTCAGGATAGTTTACATTCTTTCCCCCCTTCATGGGCACCACTGAGAGGAGTCAGACAAGCACATCCAAGCCCCCAGCCCTTCCCAGGGACTCATGAAGAACAGGAACTTGGGGAGGGCAACCAGTGGCAGGGTCCAATAACAACAGACCTCCCTGCCTCAAAGCTCAAGCAGAGGTACTGGGGGGGGGGTCCTTGAAGAGCCCCTCCTGTCAGCTGCAGAATCTACCTCTTGTCACCAGCAGGACTTGTTTCAGGGTTCTGCCAGCAAACTGACTTAGAAATACCTTCTTCCCCATCTCCTTCCTTCCAGGGGGCTGCTGAATTGCATGGGGTGGGGTCTGCTTATGACATCCTGGGGATATATGCCCCCCTTACTCATCAGAGCTCTTCCAGAAACCACTCCCCCAGCTGACTTGGAGCTGGGCAGAAAGGCTTATGAGACTGTTATCTCTCAGCAGTCAGCTGTGTGGCGCTGGAAGCATCAGCTTATCAGGAAGCCTGCAGTGATTCACAGTCCGAGTCCCAGCTTCTCTGCTGAATAGTAATTTCCAGCAGTGGATTTGTGCTCAATCTCTCTCCTCCCCCTCCCCCAAGGGTGTGCTGTGCTGTCCTTTCTCAGGGAGAGAGGGCAGTGAAGGGGAGAGCTCATCCATGGGAATGGGGTGCCTTGTGCCATCTTCTGCTTATAGCTCAGTTTGCTGGCAGAAGGCTGCAGACCTAGGGACCCCAGCAGTGGCTGCCATTCTTGGGGATGACCCTCAGGAGAGTTCACCATTGCACTCCTTACTTCTCCCCCTAGACAAGCAATGTGCTGCTCCCTTTCTCTAGTGTGATCACAGGGGGATACAGGCCCCCTTCCAGCCCCAAGTCTCTGAGGCCAGAGCCAGCCAGGGACTGAGCAATGTGTCCCTTGCACTCTTCTGAGGCTGTCCAGTCTCTGTGCCAGATCCTGAAGACTCCAAAGGCCAAGGATACCTGGCCAGAGGGACTGAGACACAAGGGGGCAGGCCAGAGCTGCTCTGCAAAGGCAGGTGATTAGGAAAAAACCTGGGGACAGTGCCATTTTTGTTTGTTTTATTGAAAGCAAGATGCCAGCTGTGGGGCTCAGGGGAGGAGGCACGCAGAGTTCGGTCCTCAATCTCTCTCTGGGCCAACATGGCAAAGCGTGGATGTTAAGAGCCCACAGAAACACCCACCCCTGCCCCCATGATATCAGTACACTCCTCTGAAGCAAGGAAAGGAAAATTATAAGGGAAACTGTGTCCTGGAGGGGGGCCAGAATAGCAGACCCCCACAACTCCACACTCTTCTACTCTCAAGCAGTTTCTTACCCCTCGCCCTCTGATGTGCAGGGTGGGGTGACTCCAAGAACTCTTCATGGCTCATGGACTCAGGCTCCTCAGGAATGCTAGGTGCCTTTAACCCTCGAGGATCTCGAGCAAAGCTCCAGTCTAACTGCCCACCATTCCCTCCCTGAAGAGGTTCCAGTGTGGTCCAGAAAAGCTGAAAGTGGAGTCTTGTGTTTTCAGGCAACACAAGCAAGGGGCAACCAACCCACGAAGCTTCCCTGGGGTCGTTGGGGGATCCTCTCCTGTCACTCCAAGGGCCCCTCTACTGCTGCCTTAGCGGTCCAAGCTGTCCAGGTTATGGGCTCCAGAGGACCGACGCGTGAAAGGCTGGAGGAACGTCTGAAAGCGAAGGCGCTGGGATGGAATCCAGCCCGTCTAGGTGACCGTGATCCCGCAGTTCTCAGGCTGTCCGGTCCTCGTGCGCAGCCCCTGGCTCGGGCTGTGACCTCTTCGCGGAACCTTCTCCAGTTGCGGGCTCCCCTAGGCTCCTCTTGAGCGTTGGCGCAGCTAACTGGGACGAGGGACCAGGATGCGGGTCCGGGGGCTGGTAGCCAGGTTGACGCGGATCTAGCGCGTCTTTGGAAAGTAGGATGGCGAGCGCCGGCACATTCTTGAGCACACTGAGACTAGCCGGCGGCTCTCCTGGTGGATGATCCGGAGTGGGCTCGGGCGGGACGCTCTGCCACACCTCGCGCACGCTCCGGTAGCGCAGCCGCGTGACCTGGTGCAGGCCCGCCAGGCGGCGCTTGAGGATCTCAGCGCACGTGACGGTCTTGGTGGTGGCCCGACCGCAGCCGCTGAAGACGATGGCGCGTGTGGCCGGCTGCGCCATGCTGGCGGTGGCGAAGGCCAGCAGATTCCGGATCTTGCTGCCCTCTTTGACCCGCATGTGCACGGCGCCGGGTGCCAGGTCCGCGAAAGGGCTGGATCCCGGGCCGCCCCCCTCGGCCCCGCCCCCCGCCGGCGCCTCCTCGGAGCGCACCTTACGGAAGTTCTCCATGCGCCGTCGTCGCCGGGGCCTCGGGGACGCGGGCTTCGCCATGGGGCCGCCTTCAGCCCCGGGACTGCATGGCCGCCGGCCGCGCCCGGCAACGGCAGCAGGGGTAAGGGTGCGAGGGGGACGTAGACGTCGACAGGCGGGCTGGGACGGCGCGACCCTCGGCCCCTATGTGTCTCCGGTGGGCGCCGCTCCACTCTGCGCGCTCTGCGCCCAGCGCTCCGCGCCTTTAGCAGCCTGGGAGGCCCCGCCCCTGACCACGCCCCTAACTCGGGCCCGCCCCGCCCAGTCCCAGCCTTACCAGCCTCTCTGCCCAAGTCGGGGTCCTCGGCTACCCCGGCGTGGGAGCGTGGCGCGCTGTAGGGCGCAGCGGCGGCGCCAACGGGTGACTGGAGAGGCGAAGTTCCCCTGTAATGGCCATCTGCCCACCCCGAGCCTCATAAACGGGCAACCAAAATCAAAAGCGCTTGCGGTGCAAACGCCGCTTCAAGCCGGCTCCGGGGAAGAGATTTCTGAGCGGCCTTGCAGGGCTGCTGCCCTCCCATTCCCCAGAGGTTCACCTCCCTCGTCTCTTCGGCTCCCGAGCCGGCTTTCTCGCCTCAAGGACAGCCTCTGCGCCGTCAGCAGAGTGCAGGAAGCGCCGGCTCCTGCTCCACGCCGCAAGTCCCCTCGAATGGCTGCGCCGCGGAGGGGCCTTCGAGGGGCGGCGGGACACCGAGGTCTCAGCCTGGCCACGCCTGACTGGAGCTCAAGGCTTCCGGACCTCCGTGCTCCCCTGGGGCGCGGGGAATGAGCCTCTGGGCCAGGCAGCTGTCAGAGGTGAATGGCGAAGGGAGCAGAGAGAGACGCCTTTCTCCAGCGGAGTTAGGCTTCTCCCACCCATGCCTGAGAGTCCTCTCTCAGAGCAGACATTGCTTCCTGTTTCAGTGGATCCCTGTGCCTCTCAGGTGGAATTTGTTGTCAGTCAACCTTGGCCGCCACCCTGAGACCCAATGGGGCCCTTTTTCAAAGAGGAGTCTGGGTGAGGGCAGGTTTGGAGAGGAAGGTCGGGAGTTGAAGCCATGGGGCGTTATGAAGCTACTGGATGCCCTCCTCCTGGAACTCCACCGGACCAAGGGGGTGGGCCGGTGTCTCCTGCCAGGTGAGAAAGGTGAGCCTGGGATGGAAAGATTGCTGGTGGGAGGGAAGGTTTAAGGAGGAGCTGGACCCGCCCCCCCCAACTGCCCCAAAACCTTGCCCTTCATCCTGTCACTCTTCTCACGCAGACCGTCTGAACTGAGGGAATGGGGCCGACCTTGGCCGGGTGGGGGTGACAGCAGAGCGCCTGTTGGGCTAGGCCAGGGCGTGGTGTTGGGGGAGACCGAGAGGTGGGGCGGGCGGGTAAACTAGAAAATGATGGGGGCGTGACGGTGCCTGCTGGAGCAGGCACCCAGTCCTGAGAAGGGGCCGCTGGGCGCTCCTCTCCCTCCTCAAGGCTGTTCTCCCCTCCTTGACATCCAGAAACTACTCTGGGCCTTGCTGCGCAGAACCTGGGGCCGACACCATCACCACCCCTTGGGGATGGCTGGAGCCACTGGACCTCTGCGCACTGACGCCAGCGTGACTGACGCCCTCCCCGAGACCAGTGGCCCTCGGGGCCGCCTTCTGCTCGGAACTCGGACTTAGGCCAAGCCCCAGCCCCCGCGAACCCCAAGAAGAACAGCCCTAGGAGCCGGAGGCCCAGTGGCCTCGGGAAGACTGTCTGCAGCAGCTCGTGGCGGGAACCGCGGGCTGGGCAAGGCCGGGGCGGCTGTGGGATTTTCAGGGCAGCAGTTTCGGTTAGGCCTAAGGAAAAGCCCCCGAAGGCTGTACTCGGAGTTGGAATGGACTGGTTACGGGACGCAGCGAGCTCTCCGTCCCCGGGGGTTATGCAACCCCGGGTTGAACGCTCACTTGAAGGAGATGTAGGCGGGGGTCTGCAATTTGGGGAAAGGAGCCTGGGAGCTCTAGGGCTGTTCAGTGTTCGCCCAGACTGGTTTTCGCGGGCGCTGCCTTCCCCACCTCCTGCATTGCAGCCTGCTGTAGAGGACCCTCGCAGGCTACACTCCCCAGTCAGAAGGGAGAGCTCCGAAAGGGCCCGCAGCCCCCCCACCCCCGCTGGTCCCCTCCCTTCCCGCTCCCTCTGCAGCACTTAAAATGTAAATGTACATGGTGATTAGCCGCAGGGTCACTAATTATTGCTGAAGCCATTCATTACACTGTCAGCTTTCGTCTTAGCCCGCCGGCTGTGCGCTCCAGCCGGCCGCGGGAGGCGGGAGAAAGGGGAGAATAAAGCGGAGGGACAGAAAGATCCGAGGATGGGGAGTAACTGTGAGTAGGGGTAACGCGCTTGGCAGGAGGAAGCCTGAGCGGGGTCGGGAGAGGGGGCAGTGAATGAGGGTGAAGAACCGGGGTGGGCAAGAAGAGTGCAGAAACGCGGGGGTGGGTGGGTGGGGAAAAGAGGGAAGGAGAGGTGGGGACGATTTGGAGAAGAGGGCGGTGTGAGAGGGAGATGGGTGGGGGTTAGGGTGAAGGGAGAAAACTCGTGGAAGGGAGAAAGACCCTCTAAAGGGGGATAGTAGAGGGTTAAACTCTTGGAAAATAAAAGTGCCGGTCTTTCCGGCGCTTCCTACCGGGGTTAGAAAAGGGGGTTAGAAATGTAGAACGACTAAAGAGACATTCAATGAAAAGAGCCAAATGCCAGCCATACACTCAGTAGGACTCCAGCTAATTTTTTTAAAGGGATCTATTTCTTTGTTTATGGATGTAAATGTATTTTTTAAATTTTATTGTGGTAAAAGAGTATATTAAAAAAAGGTTGCCATTTTAGCTATTTTTTTTTTAAATGCACCATTCGGTGACATTAATTACTCTCACCATGTTGTGATACCATCACCACTATCCATTTCCAAAAGTTTTCCATCACCATGAACAGAAACTCAGTAACCATTCAGTAATAATGCTCATTCCTTCCTCCCCGGAAGACTAATCAATTTTTGTCTCTATGCGTTTGCCTATTCTAGATATTTCATGTAAGTGGAAACATACAATATTTGTCCTTTGGCATCTGATATATTTCACTCGGCCTAATGTTTTCAAGGGTCACTCATGTCGTAGTGTGTATCAGAACTTCATTTCTCTTTATGGCTGAAAATATGTATTGCATTATATGTATATGCCACATTTTGTTTATTCATCTGTTGATGGACATTTGGGTTGTTTCCATACGGATGTAAGTATATTGTTAAAATATCTGCAAGACAACAGCATTTGGACATCTTACCACTTTTGAGGCTGGATCCAGTTTTTTGGGGGGGCCTCTTTAAGAAAAGAAATGCTAAATATGAATACAAAATTAAGTGCAGGATCTTGGAACAGCCTGTGTGAGTGACAGACTAACCCTGAAACCTCAGCTTCATTCTGCCTGTGTGACCTTGGGCAATTTACCTCTGTGCCTTGGTTTTCTTATCTGTAAAATGGAACTAGCGGTAGTAACCTGCCCCATAGAGTGGTTGTGAGGTGTACAGACATATAACACCCTTAGAACCTTAGTAAGTTTTCAGGAAATGTTGCCTGTTATTATTTTCCATATATTATTTGTGTGATTAAAATAAGTAAAATAAAAAGGGAGATGAGGGGAAAGAAAGACTAATGAAAAGCAAAGGAAATGGGAAAGCCAGGGACATAGAATTTTCCTAATTTTTTAGGGATGGTTAAGTGGCAGATTAGACTCCTTACACTCTCCAAAGAGGCCTGTAGGGTGGCAGTTAAAGCTGAAGGCTAGCCAGTGTGGCAGCAGCCCCTCCTCTGCAAAGGTTCTTTCCTATTTTTTGCAGTACACACCTACCTCCTATGGACAAGTCTCCTCTCACCGTGCTCCCCCCACCCCCAGAGAAATCCCTGAGACAAGGAAGGTCTTCTCTGTCTCCTATAGCAGGAAGAAGATGTGGAGCCCCTAAAGCTATAGGTCCTAGTCTCAAAGGGGCCTTGGGGGCCTTCCAAGTACAGCCAGGAACCCAGTTCCATGGTCCTAGGACTCCTGCTGTAGTCCCCTGGAAAGTTACAGAAGGCCAGAGGGAACTCAGATTTTTCATGGACCCACCAGCACCCAGCATAGGACCAGGTACTCTCACAGGTCTATTCCCTGATTTAATCTTTTCAATCTTCCTTTCCAGGAAGGTATCATTGTTTGACCTATGTGGAAACTGAGGCCCAGAGAGAGTAACTTGCCCAATGTAGCACAGCTAGAAAGCAGCAACCATGAGTATTTGAACCCAAGCACTCTGACTCTTTACTACCTCAGCTTAGTATAAGAGAAAAACCTTTAAATGACTAGAGCTGCCCGACAAAGCTATGGATTGGCTTTGGGGGCAGAGGGGGTGTGTCTAGTGGGGAATATGTATTAGTTATCTATTGCTGCGTAACAAGCAGCAGCTTAAAACAAGAAACATTTATTTCCAAAGGGTGGAAATCCGAGAACAGCTTATAAGAGTGATTCTAGCTCAGAGTCTCTCATGAGGATACAGATAAGATGCTGGTTGGGCTGCAGTCATCTGTAGGCTTGACTGGGGCTGAAGAATCTGCTTCTAAGCTCACTCCCATGTCTGTTGGTCAAAGGCCTCAGTTCTTCAACACAAGGGCCTCCCTATAGCTCTGCTCAGGGCAAGTAATCCAAGAGACAGAGTCAGAGAACAAGCAGGAAGACGCAGTCCCTTTTATGACTCCGCTTCTGTAGTTGTACATCATCACTTCCGCTTTATTCTATTCATTGGAAGCAAGCCCAGCCCATATTCAAGGGGAGGGGAATTGGGCCCTGTTATGGATTGAATTGTGTCCTCCCAAAATATGTGTTGGAATCCTAATCTCTGTACTTGTGGATGTAATCCCATTTGGGAACAGAGTTTTCTTTGTTATGTTGTTGAAGCTATATCAGAGTAGGGTGTGCCTTAAGCCAATTACTTCTGAGATATAAAAAGAGCAGATTAGGCACAGAAGCAAGGAAGCATAGTTGGGGAAAGATAGATGCCACGCCACATGAAGACTGTCAAGCAGCCAAGGAACAGAAGCTGAAGAGAGACAAGGACCTTCTCCCAGAACTGACAGAGAAATGCTTCCCTTAGAGCTGGTGCCCTCAATTAGGACTTTGGTCTCCTAAACTGTGAGGAAATAAATTTCTGTTCATTAAAGCCACTTGTGATATTTCTGTTGTAGCAGCTCTTAATAACTAAGACAGGTTCTGCCTTTTTTTTTTAATTGTGCTTTAGATGAAGGTTTACAGAACAAACTAGCTTCTCATTAAATAATTAGTACACATATTGTTTTGTGACGTTGGTTTCCAACCCCACGATATGTCAACGCTCTCCCTTCTCAACCTTGGGTTCCCAATTATTAGTTTTCGACAAGCTCCACTTCTTGAAGGGAGGGAGTGTCAAAGAACTTGTAGATATTTCAAAGCCACAACAGAAGGGGAGTGTTTGGGGGGCAAATTTAGAAGGAGAGGGAAGCAGGAATTAACATATTGAAGCACATATGTAGAAAGAGCACTGACCTTGGATCAAGAGAGCTGTATTTATTTCCTGGCACACAGCAAGCACTTAATAAATGTTTGTTAAATGAATGTATGAAGGACAACTTCCCTAAGATTGTTTTTAACTCTTTAGTCATGGGCATATAAGCAGTCACCACCTTAAACAGCTCTTCTGAGGGTTATGTGGAATTATGGGTGTGTGATTTAACACTGCTAGGCAAATAATGGAAACCCTGGTGGCATAGTGGTTAGGTGCTACGGCTGCTAACCAAAGGGCTGGCAGTTCGAATCGTCAGGCACTCCTTGGGAACTCTATGGGGCAGTTCTACTCTGTCCTATAGGGTTGCTATGAGTCAGAATCGACTCGATGGCACTGGGGTGGGTAAAGGGAAATAATAAGGAGTCCTGGTGGCACAGTGGTTAAACACTCAGCTGCTATCCAAAAAGTCGGGAGTTTGAACCTACCAGCTGCTCCATGAGGAGAAAGATGTGGCAGTCAGCTTCACTAAAGATTAAAAAAAAAAAAGATTACAGCCTTGGAAATACTATGGAGCAGTTCTACTCTGTCTTATAGAGTTAGTTGCTATGAGTCACAGTCAACTCATTTGCCTGGTTTTTATGGAGGCAAATAATGCCTGTAGGCTTACATCTGGGAGAGGCCAGAGGGTTGGGCACCTCTCCTGTTCCTCTGAGTCACAGGCCCTGGGGCAGCACTCTGATTTTGTCTCCGCATCTCTCTTGGTCCAGCCTCTCAAAACGTCTCACCTCCAGCCCTTGATGTTCTCCTTGGGCCAGCCAGGACGGGACCCAGGAGTCCTGCCACCAACAAGCCGCTAGCCTTCAGGTCACTCATCCTCTTGTGCAGGCCCTGGCCCCACAGATGGGAGACAGGGGTTTGTACTGAAGACCCAGTGAACAGTGCCATTTGGGGACAAGAGCCATTAATCTTGCATGAAATTCAATTGCTTTCCTTGCAGACAGGCCAAGTCACCTGAGTCCTGGAAGAAGAAGGAGGAAAGGGGATGTGTGGAGCCCCGAATGAATGTACTGAGAGATCTCGGGGAGGAAGAGGGAAAGGCAAAAGCAGGCCTTGGAGCTCCTTCCCCATCTCCTAAAAGTTGGATGCCACCATTCCGTACAGGTCCACCATCTTCCTTCCAGACTCCAGAGGCAAGTGGAGTAAAAAGCCACTTACCTGGGCAAAGTGAGTTTCCAGAGGAGCACCTGTCCCCAAAAGACTTCCTAAGAGCCTCCTGTGATGCCTGAAATCTTTCATTACTACTTCCAACCTTTGGATCTTCCTGAAATTGAGGCCACTCTTTCAGCTCAGCTCAACTCCAAGGGGAGAATTGATCAAAAATAAACAAAAGAATTGTGCTGTCTGAGAGCCTTGGGGTGGGAGGAAGGTATAGAGCTGATAATATAAGGGAGTAGTTTAGTTACCATTTACTGTTTGCCAGGCACTGTACTAAGCACTTCACATGTTTTAATTCATCTAATGCAACAAACACTATGAGGTAGCTGCTACCCATTTCACAAGTAGAGCCAGATCCAAAGTTAGACAGACTGGCTCCAGAGCCTCTGTTCTTAACCATGGCGCTAGATGACCTGAAGGAAGAAGGGATAGCAGGGCAGAAAGCCAAGCCCACCCCCCCACACCACCCCATCGATCCATAATGAAGACTCCAGAACTCTAGGGTGGTGTGTTTTGCTGTGCCAGATGCTTGCTAGGGGTGGAGGGCACCAGGGCTGGCTTCTGTTTCCAGTTTTGACCTAGGGCACAGGTAGGTTGCTTGGTTTATGCCTTCCCAGAATTACAGCATTACCATTGTGAAAATGGCATGGGGGGCAGCATCTGACCTCTAATTTCACAAGGGGGAAGGAGAATCAAAATCAATAGCCCCAGGCTGATTCCTATGAGGCAGAGGTCAGACATGGCTCCTCCTTCTGTCATCTTTACCAAATCTGACACCAACCGTCCCTCCCACGACACTTTCTACTTCTCTGCTGAGTTCGCTAATTCATTGCAATGGCCACATAGAACTCACTGGCAACACTTATGATTATGGGGTTTATTAGGGAAGTAACAAGTTACAGTTAAGGTTCAGAAACACTCGGGATACAGATCTTCCATCAGGACAGCCTCTCCTCAGCTGTGCCCACAGGCACGCCTTTCTCTGGCTCCTTGGCCTCTGCACTGCTTGGGCAAGTGTTAGGAAGCTCTTTTAGCTCTGCTGAGAAGTGCCTCCAGGGCACACTACTCTGCCCATAAGCCTGGGCCCAAAGGTGCTCATCTCTAGCTCCATGAGTCAGCAAACCTAGCTCCACCAAGTGCCCAGAAGCACCCTACTCCACCAGCAAGCCTCCTGTCCGAAGACACTCAGCTTTCTTGGTCCGTAGGCCAGGAAGCCCACTGTGCAGTCTCTCCTGGTCCTGCTGCTTCTGCTTCTCGCCGTCTTCAGTGTCAAGCTCTCCCTCTCGGGCTCCTGGTTCCAGTAGTCTCTCGGCACAGGGATCCCAGGTCCAAAGGATACACTCGACTCCTGCCTCTTCTTCCTTGGTGGTGGTGAGATGCTCTCCTCCTGCCTTTGGGATGGCTCATTTTAAGCCTAGTGGGATGGCAAAACTGACCAATCCCTCTGTTAGGGTTCCGTAGACCTTATTTACATGGTACCACCCAATCACTCGAGCGGGAGTTATAAGACCATGGCAAGAAAGGCCATATAAAAGAAATCCGTGGACCACAACCATCCTTCATTGGGACACTGAGTTTTACAACTTACAAAATGCTTTCCCATCTAACACCAAAGAAGCAGTTAGTGGCGTGGTTAACAGTACTGTACTGACTCTGGAGCCCAACTGCCTGGACTTGATTCCCAGCTTGCCACTTGCTAGCTATGGTTAAGCCATGGAACCTCTCTGTGGCTCAGCCTCCTCCCTTGAAAAACAGAAACATGAATTGTCTCGGTTTATCTCCCCAATAGGATCATCACCCCCACTTTTCAGAGACAGGATAAATCCCTTGCCCAAAGAAAGATTCAACTGTCCATTATAGCCTGGAAGCTTGGCTGAAACCTGTTCGGTATCACAGCAACATGCAAGCCTCCACTGACACACATGTGACTGGCTGTGCATGAGGTGTATTGACCATTCCCGGGTCTCCTGCATGGAAGATGAGACTTCTACCACTGAAACACCACTGCCCTCAAAGCAGTAAAGCTCTGGGAGAAGGCAAGAGGGCAGTGGAGGGTAAAAAGAATAGGGAGACAGAGAGGGGTTGACAATCCCCATAGGGCCCCCAGAGCTGTTTGGCCCAGCTGTTTGTTGCCAGGCAGGGATGTGGGCACGGTGGTTTGGTTTTGATTGTGTGTGATTTAACATTTTCTGCTTCATTTCAATGGGGGGTGGCTGTGTCAGCTTTTCTGAATTTCACGTACACAGAGCTCTTCTCCCATCACATCCTGTGGAGTAAGGCTTATGATAAACAATATAATGTTTTTGCTGTTAAAAAAAACCCCTAGGGTCTGAAGTACCAGGAAGAAGGCAAGAAATAGTTTCTTCTTTCCTCCATCATCTCTTTTCCAGCAATTGTCTCTTCCCCACCTCTTCATGGTAAGCGTGGAAGCAGCTCTATTCACATACCACCCTGACACCCCCATTCCCCATAGCCTAGGAGCAGAAGGACAGAACTGCCAAATCAAGCTGGATGGCTTATCGTTCCTCCAGGTTCAGGGAGACACTTGGTCAGAGATTCCCCTTTATGGCCATGAGAACTGACATCAGGTAATTAACTATGTCTTCCCCTCTCTTGAGCAAAAGATGAAGTTAACAGAGTATGCCTGCCATCTATTGTTCTGAAGTAAATCACAAGGCACCCCGTACATGCTTTCTTGGAAGATAAATGTTATTTATTTCAACAAGGGAAAAGAATGTATTTTGTTTGCAAAATTCCTGTGAGGACGCTCTCTCTCTCTCTGCCTGAAAATTATGTGTACTTGGCTGATTAATGACCTGCCCAGTGAATCTGCCTCGGGAGAGATAGTCAAGTTATGATTGGATGTCACCAGCTCCTGTCATTTCTGCCTCAGGAGAAGTCAGAGAAGCGGGCAGGACTCCTCCGCTCCATGAAGCAGTTACCTTGTTGTACCCATAGGTCTTCACTGTGGGTTGTGGACAAACCTTTTGGATTCTGCCCTAAAGTCCAAGTGAGCTATGCAGCTCCAGCATTTTCAAAAAAAAAAAAGCCAAAAAAAAAATTTCATACTTTTTAAAATTGTGGCAAGAAAAACATTTGCCATCTCAACATTTTTTGTATGTACAATTCAGTGGCTTTAATTATGTTTCACCATACTGTGCAACCTTCACCACTATCTGTTTCCACAATTTTCCATCACCATTAACAGAAAGTTAGTGCCCCTTAAGCAATAACTCTTTCCCCTTCCCTCCCTCCTCTTCTCCCTCTATACTTTGGTCTCTATACAATTGCCTAGACTAGGTATTTCATAAAATGAGATTATACAATATGTGGTTTTGTGACTGACTTATTTCACCTAACACTTTCAAGTTTCATCCATGTCATAACATGTACCAGAACTTCATTTCTCTTTATGGCTGAGTAGTAGTATTCCATTAAAAACTTAAGGTTTTTATGTGACAGTTTTTCAAATGTTGCAGGTAAATCTTGCTGGGTAACAAATCATCTTAAAACTTAGTGGTTAAAAATAACAATGTTTTGTTATTTCTGTAACTCCCTGTGGGTTGCCTGGGCTCAGCTGATGGTTCTTCTGCTTTACTTGGTCCTTATTGGGGTCATTCAGCTAAGAGCTTGACTTGGACTCGAATACCCAAGATGGCTTCACTTATGTGTCTGGAGCCTCAGTTGGGGCAGCTGGAAAGGCTGGCTGGAATGGCTGGCAGGGCTGGCTGGGCCTCTTCCTCCACGTGGTCTGCACACAGTCATTTCCTGAGTGGCTTGAAAATGGAGGCTGCAAGGCCTCTTAAAGTCTAGACCTGGAAGTCACACATTATCATTTCCTCTGCATTCTATTGACCAAACCAAGATACAGGTCCAGCCTGTACAGATAAAGGTGTGGGGAAATAGACACCACCTCTTGGTGGGAGGCTTAGCACACATGTGAAGGGGTGGGAGGAATTGTTGGCAGCCATTTCTATGACCAACCTACCTATAGTGTGATGGATTGCTTTTGTGTGGCCATTCGTGCCATGGTCTTGTAACTACTACCCAAGTGATTGGGTGTGACTGTGAAAACAGGATAATTGTGGTCTGTCAAAGGGATTGATTAGTTTTGACATCCCGCTGAGCATAAGATGAACCACCCTAGAGGCAGGAAGGAGAGGATTCCACCACCACCAATGAAGACAAGCCAGCACATCCTTTGGACCCAGGATCCCTGTGCTGAGAAGCTCCTGGAACCAGGAGACAGAGAGAAAGAGAGAGAGAGAGACAGCTTTAACACTGAAGAGCCAGAGAATCTGGGTATTAGATGGAAAACAAGAAAGCCGAGTGCCTGGGAGCCAAGCTTACTGGTGGAGTGGGGTGCCTCGGAGTACTTATTGGCAGAACTAAAAGAGTTTTGTAACACTTGCCTGAGCAAGGCAGAGACCTAGGGCCAGGGAGAGGCCTACCTATAAGCACAGCTGGAAAGAGGTTATCCTGATAGAAGAACTGTACCTGAGCAATCCTGAACCTGAATTATAACCTGTTACTTCCCTAATAAACCCCATAACTATGAGTATGGTCTGTGAGTTCTGTGTGGCCATTGCAATGAATTACTGAACCTAGCAGAGAAGTAGAGAATACAGTGGGAGGGATGGTTGGTGTCAGAACTGGTAAAGACGGAGGAGAGAGGAGGCATGTCTGACATCCACCTCATAGGAATCAGCCTTGGGCTGTTGATCTTGATTCTCCTTCCCCTTCTGGAATGAGAGGAGGTCAGATGCTGCTCCCATGCTGTTTTCACACTACCACATCAACTAATTTATGTATTTTAAACTAATATGGTGATAGGTCAGTTTGGTCCACGGTTGCAACTTCGATTTTAAAATTTTAAGGAATTCACCTGGAAATCCTTCATGACCAGAGGCTTTTCATGGTTAGGCGTAGGGGTGGGGAGTGACAGGGGAAGGAGACCTTGGGTTTTTTTGTGGCCTCTGTGCATTTGAGGAGAAGAATGACAGTGACTAAGCATTGCCTATGTCTGACTATTATTGTTGTTAGTTGCTGTCAAGTCATGGCAACTCCATGTTGTTCTTAGGTGCCTTTATGGCATTTTTTGACTCATGGCAACCTCATGTGACAGAATAGAACTGCCCCATAGGGTTTTCTTGGCTGTAATCTTTACAGAAGTAGATCGCCAGGTCTTTCCATCATGGAGCATCTGAGTGGGTTCGAACCGCCAGCACTCTGGTTAGCAGCTGAGTACTTATCGGTTTGCACTGTTTTGTACCTTCTTACTAACGTTTTCTGGGACTGCTTCCATCCATCAGCCTGAATCCCAAAGCTACCCAGTTCATACCCTGGAGGGAAGAAGGCCAGGTGATTACTGAGATCTCTCACCAGCTTTGACTTTAGCCTAAGGAATCACGGCAGGATTTTAACCAGGCCTTTCTTGATTAGATTTATACATTGGAAAGTTCACATAGGATTCTAAGATGCCTCTGTTCCAGTTACCAACTGCTGTATAACAAATTATCCAAAACTTGTTATTGTTGTTGTTAGGTGCCATCGAGTTTGTTCCAACTCATAGCAAACCTATAGGACAGAGTAGAACTGCCCCCATAGGGTTTCTAAGGAGCAGCTGGCAGATTTGAACTGCTAATCTTTTGGTTAGCAGCTGAGCTCTTAATCACTACGCTTCGAGGGCTCCTATCCAAAATTTAGTTGTGTAAAACAACCATTTATTATGCTCACAGTTTCTGTGGGTTAGGAATTTAAACAGGGTACAATGAAGGTTGCTTGTCTCTGCTCCAAGATGGCTGGAGTTTCTGCTGGAAGACTCTTGAAGGTTGGGGGCTGGAATAATCTGAAAGCGTGTTCACTCACATGTCTGGTGGTTGTTGCTGGTTGTCAGCTGAAAGCCTCAGAGCTCCATGTGGTCCTCTCCATGTAGTCTGTCTGCTTGCGCTCATTTGGGTTTCCTCACATCATGGTGGCTGGATTCCAAAGACAAGCATCCTGTGACACACAGAGAGCCAGGCAGAAACCGTATTGTATTTTATGACCTCACCTTGGGTGTCACTTTTGGCACATTCTGTTCATCAAGGAAGTCAAAGAGCTCAGCTCAGTCTTAAGGGAAAGGAAGTAGACTCAATCTCTGTATGGAGAATGGCAAGGCTGTGGAAGACCATGTGGGACCCGGAATATTGCTGGGGTCGGTTTTTGGAGAACTTGATCTGCTGCAGCCTCAAAGAGAGACGTTCATTCAATTAAGTCACGATTATCCCTTCAAAGAATACCCAGAATCTGAGTACCCCTCTCCCTCTGACCACATCCTACCACCGTCCAGTCACTCATTCCATTCAAGCCCACCAGCTTCCTTGCTTTTCCTCCAGCCTGAGGAATACATTTCCACATCAGGGCTTTACACTTTCTGCTCCTTCCTCATGGAATGCTTGTCCCTCCTGTGTTAAGTCTCTGCTCAAATGTCACCTCTTCAGAGAGGCCTCCCTGACTACCCTAATGTAACAGTCCTCCTCCTTTATTTTTCTTCATAAGCACTTATTATCATATGACATATCTATATTTGTTTATTGCTTGTCTCCTTCCACTAGACTGTGGACCCTGTGAAGGTGTGGACTTCCTTTTGTTTCTGGCTGCATCTCCAGCATCTAGAGTGGTGCTTGACACTCAGTAGTTCTTCAACAAATACTTGTTGAGTGAATGAATGAAGGGTGTCTTTGGGTGTGGTAGGTCAGTAAACCATCCTCAAGACATAGCCTAGAACGATGGTTCTTAAAAATGTGGTCTTTTAAAGTGTGATCCAGGGACTTCTGGGGGCCCCTAAGATCATTTCTTGGGGGTATCTGTGAGATCAGAACTATTTTTATAACAATATTAAGACATTATTTACCTTTTTCATTCTTATTTTCTGTCATGGATTGAATTATGTCCCCCCAAAAAATGTGTGTATCAATTTGGCTGGGCTGTGATTTCCTCCATTTTTGTGATTGTAATTTTATGTTAAAAAGGATTAGGGTGGGATTGTAATGCCACCCTTACCCAGATCACATCCCTGATCCAATGTAAAGAGAGTTTCCCTGGGGAGCGGCCTACACAACCTTTTCTCTCTGAAGAGATAAAAAGGAAAGGGAAGGAAGCAGAGAGTTGGAGACCTTACACAACTGGAAAGAAGTCAGCACAACAGGACCAAGGCAAAGGGAGCACTGAGAGGAAAGCAAGAATAAAGGGCAATCACAGTAATTACCATAACATAGACAACCCACAACCATAGTATTAACAAATAATAATCTATGAATGGATATATAGGTAGAAAGGTATGCTGAAGAGGAGTGGGAGGGTGCAAAGGAGCACACCTACCTGCAGATATAGATTTGGTTGTGAATATTACTATACACATATTAGTAGATGTTGCATGTATATTAATACAGACAATAGAACGCAAAAGGAGCATACCCAAAACCCAGTGCCGTCGAGTCGATTCCGACTCATAGCAACCCTATAGGACAGAGTAGAACTGCCCCATAGAGTTTCCAAGGAGTGCCTGGCGGATTTGAACTGCTGACCCTTTGGTTAGCAGCCATAGCACTTAACCATTACGCCACCAGGGTTTCCCATAAGGAGCATAGCCATGGAAATTTCCCAGATATAACCAAACACCTTGTGGGGCGGCGGGGAGGGGGGGCAGTTACTAGGCTTGAAGATTAAGGATCATAGACTCAGGGGACATCTACATCAATTGGCATAACATAGTTCATAAAGACAACGTTCTACATCCTACTTTAGTGAGTAGTGTTGAGATGGATAGGGTTAACCATGCTGGTGGAACAAAAGAGCTGTTAAAAGATTGCCATCTAGAAGTTGGGTAAACAGGAACCACACCCTGTCAACACGAGATAAGGACGAAACAACCTTCTTTGTGTTTTTCTAGTCCCTTCCTCCTTTGCAGGCTCCCCGCATGCGCAGAAGAACAAAGTGTGACCACTGTTTAACCTTTAGCCTTCTGAAGATGGCAATGTAGTGCCAAAGATCAGTGTGCTTGCGCTATATCCCATAATAAATGATGCCAAGGGGTCCCAAGAGGACTCCATCTTGGATATCAGCAGGTTCCGTCTTGGGTTCTAGATGCATGTGCAACCTAATTAACATGGAACGCCATTCTTAGAAGTACCTGCCCCTTGAAAAAGACCACTAAATATTCACTACTCTATTGTCTCCAATAGACAATGCAAAGGCATTCGACTGAGTGGATCATAACAAATTACAGATAACATTGTGAAGAATGGTAATTCCAGAACACTTAATTGTGCTCATGAGGAACCTTTACATAGATCAAGAGGCAGTTGTTTGGACAGAACAAGGGGATACTGATTGGTTTAAAGACAGGAAAGGTGTGCGTCAGGGTTATATTCTTTCACCATACCTATTCAGTCTGTATGCTGAGCAAATAATCTGAGAAGCTGGACTGTATGAAGAAGAACAGGGCTTCAGGATGGGAGGAAGACTCATTAACAACCTGCATTATGCAGATGACACAACCTTGCTTGCTGAAAGTGAAGAGGACTTGAAGCACTTACTAATGAAGATCAAAGATGACAACCTTCAGAATGGATCACACCTCAACATAAAGAAAACAAAAATCCTCACAACTGGACCAATGAGCAACATCATGATAAATGGAGAAAAGACTGAAGTTGTCAAGGATTTCATTTTACTTGGATCCACAATCAACAGCCATGGAAGCAGCAGACGAGAAATCAAAAGATGCATTTTATTGGGTAAAAACCAAAACTAAACCCAGTGCCGTTGAGTTGATTCCAACTCATAGCAACCCTAAAGGACAGAGTTGAACTGCCCCATAGAGTTTCCAAGGAGTGCCTGGTGGATTCGAACTGCTCACCCTTATGGTTAGCAGCCATAGCACTTAACCACTATGCCACCAGGGTTTATACTGGGTAAATCTGCTGCAAAAGACCTCTTTAAAGGGTCGAAGAGCAAAGATGTCACCTTGAAGACTAAGGTGCGCCTGACCCAAGCCATGGTATTTTCAATCACATCATATGCATGTGAAAGCTGGACAGTGAATAAGGAAGACCGAAGAAGAGTTGACGCCTTTGATGGTGTTGGCGAAGAATGTTGGACTGCCAAAAGAATGAACAAATCTGTCTTAGAAGAAGTACAACCAGAATGCTCCTTAGAAGCAAGGATGGCGAGACAGCATCTTACATACTTTGGACATGTTGTCAGGAGGGATTAGTCCCTGGAGAAGGACATCATGCTTGACAGAGGACAGGGTCAGCAGAAAAGAGGAAGACCCTCAACGAGGTGAATTGACACAGTGGCTGCAACAATCAGCTCAAGCATAACAACAATTGTAAGGATGGCTCAGGACCAGGCGGTGTTTCGTTCTGTTGTGCATAGAGTTGCTATGAGTCAGAACCGACTTGACGGCACCTAACAACAACCACAACAACAACAACATTGTCTCCACCGAACCCATATAAGCCCTAGCCTTGTTGGTTTCTGGGTTGTTTCCCTTTTCGAGTCAGCCTTTTGGAGAGGCTTAGATCCCCGCTTGACTCAAGCAAAATACAGCATGCTGAAGATTAAGTTTGTCTTTCGCATGTATTCTTACTCGGGAAAAGTCACGGACCCTTTGTGTCAGCATGGTGATTGGTAACTGTCTGGGCTCTTAAAAGCTTGCGAGCAGCGATCTAAGATACAACTATTGGTCTCATCCAGTCCAGAGCAAAGGAGAGTAAAGAAAAACCGACCACAGAAGGGAGCCATCAGTCTACAGGTCTAATGGACCACATGAACAACAGTGTACATTACCCCACGACCAGAAGAACCAGACGGTGCCCGGCTACCACTACAGGCCACTCTGACCAGGATCACAAGAGAGAGCCCTGGTCAGAGTGGGAGAAAAATGTAGAACAAAAATCAAATCCATAAAAAATACCATATTCACTGGTCTGATAAAGACTGGAGGAACCCCTGAGACTATGGTCCTAAGACACCTTTCTAACATAGAACTGAAGCCATACCTGGAGACCACCTTTCAGCCAAACGATAGACAGGCCTATAAAATAAACAGTAACACCCTAGAGGAACGAGATCCTTAGAACTGTTAATTATATGAGACCAAAAGGCCAGCATCTGCCCAAGAGCAAAGACAAGAAGGCAGGGAGGGATAGGAAAACCAGACTAAAGGTGATGGGGAACCCAGAGAGGAAATGGGGGAGAGTTCTAACATATTGAGGGGGCTGTGACCAATGTCTTGGAACATGCTGTGTACAAATCGTTGAGTGGGAATCTATTTTGCTCTGTAAACCTTCACCTAAAGCACAGTAACATATTTATAAAGAAGAAGGAGGAGAAGGAGAAGAAGAAGAAATAGAGAGGCTAAAGTGCTCTTCATGCTACAGAATTGGGGAATTTGGAGCTGAACAACTTCCAGAGAGGTGGGGGTGGGGAGGAGGCTGAGAGGCCTGGACCAGGAAAGAGCTGAGGTGTGCAAAGGGGGGCAGCAACACAGTGGTCCACACACCCATGGGGAACAAAGCTAGTGCAACATTCTCTAAATTCAGGGATGACCAAATATGTTCCAGGAACATATATATGATAGTTACTGTTTATTGTTTTAATTGGTTCAAATAGATTTTCTTTGTTTGGAGGAATATGCATAACAATGTTTTCATTTTCATAGTAAATTGCATGTAATAACAAAAGAATAAAGTAGCCAGATCTTTTAGATCAAAAGTGAAAAAAGCTTAACACTGGTGTGAATTAGATTTAGTTTCTAAAAATAAAAGTCAAGCAGGGAAAGTAGTATTTTGTTGTTATTAAGTAATGAATGGTCACAAAATTACCAATTCAAGAAAGGGGAAGCTGACTTACAGCAAACTAACTCATAAAAGACTGACGAATAAACCGGGCAAATTGCCAAAGGGCCTGGCAGTCACATCCTCTGAGTCATCACACTACTAGCAAAGCTCCATGGAAGACCAAGTAACCACCAGGGTTACAAATGATGGGCCTTAAGTCAGAGCAAAGATAGTTTTATGAGCTACATGACACCTTTCCAATAAATTTTTTTTTCTGCCTTCATTAATCAGAGTGGCTTCTTTGCACTTATAGCCAAGAACTCTAGCTGGTCAAGAAGTCTTCAGCACACTGGGGTGCTTACTGTCTTGGGATGGCTGAAGTCATCCAAGGATAGGAGTTAAACAATAGCTTGACTGGTCTGTTGACTGCTTTTGTTTTCTGTTGGGAGAGATAAGGTAAAATAGAAGAAAGAGAAGGCAAAGATGAAAGCACCAGGGAAAGAGGACAATAAATGGATCAAAATCCCTGAGGAGATAAGAAAGGATGAGAATAGAAGAATAGTTAGGAAAACTGGCCTCAGCCTGGAAGGGGATGGGAGAGATATCTTCTCTTCTGAGACTGGTAGGAAGGAGAAAGGATGCAGGGCATATTAGTAAATTTATGCTTCTGAAGGAGTTGAGGTTATTTGCTATTAGGGTTTGGATTGTGCCCCTAAAGACGATAGGTTGAAGTCTTAACCCCTGGAACCTCAGAATGGGACCTGATTTGGAAATAGAGTCTTTGGAGATGTAATTAGTTAATATGAGGTCATAATGGAGTAAGGCAGGCCCTAGTCTCTTTATGACTGGTGTCCTTACAGAAAGAGTAAAACAGAGATGCAGACACAGAGAGAGATGCACACACGAGGGGAAAATGATCATGGAAAGAGGGAGGCAGAGTTTGGAGTTATGCTGCCATAAACCAAAGAGCCTGGGTCTACCCGCAGCTGAAACTAACAAGCAAAGATTCTTCTTTAGAGTCTTTGGAGGGAGCCTGCCAATGTATTGATTTCAAACTTCTAGCCTCTAGAACAGTGAGAGAATAAATTTCCTTTGTTTTAAGCCACCCAGTTTGTGGTACTTTGTTCAGGCAGCCCTCAGAGACTACTACACCTTCTCAGAGTGAATGGGTAGTATTGGGGAGGAATTATCCAAACTCAAGGACATCAGGTGATGGGAGTTTATCAAAAGGATACCCAGGGAAGGAAGCAACATTCAGGATACTTGCTGGGTATCATTCGAATACTTACTGGGTATCTATTACGTGGCAGACACCATTGTAGGCTCTGGGAATATGGCCGTGAACAAAACAAGAACAGTTCTACTCAGTGGGGCTCGAAAGTTAGTGAGTAAAAGTAACCCAGTAGATGTGCTCATCATCACCTCCATGACACTGAGTCATCAGATGAGCTGACGGTCCCCGTTGTGGCTGCAGAACAACACACAGAACGAAGCCAGCGGCATCCTGAGTGCACTTGGCTGGTAGCTGACCACTCTGTAGTGTGCTACTGTTTACCAAGTGTGGCAGACACTGCTGGTAGGCTCCTCGGGATCCACTCTCCCCTTCTTGCTTACTACTACAACCCTGATTTTATTGGCAGAGGCAATACACCCAGTAAAATGTATTTCCCAGCCTTCCTTGCAAAATAGAAGAGGCTATGTGATAGTTCTGGCTGATGAGAGATAATGGAAATTGCTAGTTAGGGCTTTCTGGAAAGCTGATTAAATGGGAGCGAGGGAGCTGATTTAGCTGGCATGCCCTTTGCCCTTTGCTCTTCCTCCTTCCAACTGCCTGGAATATAGCCATGACGGCCGGTGTTAAGAAGCCATCTTACAACTCTGAGGGAAAGGCCAAGAAAATCGCAGAGATTTCTATGCCAGATTTTAGAGGCAATGAGGCAACTCTGGTAACCATCTGCTCCTGGACATCTCCTTATGCGAGAAAAAGAAGACCTGTCTTGTTTAAGCCACTGCTCCATGCAACCAAGCTAAATCCATATCTGATACACCAAGAATCAGCTGTGTTTGTTACCTGTAGTGACCATGAGAATGGCTTCTCAGACCTCTGACTGCAAAGAGTATAATCGAACAAGTGTCCCAGCTGCTGCACTCTGAAATCCATCACTGCATTTGCGCCAAAGCCAAGTTTCTCATGGGCTGCTGCCAACCAATGATTTAGCATGGTTAGGATACTAATGTAGGTCTTTTCCTGGGAGGTAGGTGAGAGATGGGTGGGAGAGCAGTGACTTTGGCTAGAGGATTCCCCAATGGCCTTGCTGAACTTTCCTTTAGAACTGTCGCACAGTCTAAGATGCTTTTCCCGACTTTCTTCCCTCTCTCCTTCATTCTTGGTCAGACTTGCAGCACGGTCTGATAGCTCTCTCAGCCTTTTCTAGCTCCCTCCCCGTTTTCTCTAAAAGATGTTTCCCCTAATAAATGCCTTGCATATTTAATCCCATCTTGGTGTTAGCTTCTCTGAGGACCTGGACACAACACATTCCCAAACCTCTTTATGCCTGTCGTACTTGTTAAACACAGCTAAACCACAGAAAAGGAAAGTAAGTTGTTATTTCCATGAAAACTAAGTTGACTACTTGGGAAAATTTTGAAAAATGTAGTTGCTAAAAGAAAAAAATTGCTGTTAATTTTGGCCTAGAGAAACCTCCATAAAAGATTGGGGAGCTCTAGAAACTCAAGTCTGGACTCGGGTTACTTTGCAAGTGTCTTAAAATTCTTATTCACTGTGTAGAAACTGGAAGTCTTGACAATTTTTTATAGATATTATTATGCAAGAAAAAAATGTGAAATTCCAATTAGCAGACCCATACTCAAAGAAAAAGCCTTACCGTTGCGTCGAAAGATTGTCAAATGAATATACTTTCATGTTTTAAGTTAAAATGTCCAAATGTGTATCATGATTCTCCTTTTAAACTGATTTTGTTGTTGTTTAATTGACCAACTTCTGGTCTCAATTGCATCAGATAAGAGGGCTTCTATTGAAATAGTAATATTAAGTGTGAATAGTTTTATTGTGCGTATACCTAGGGATGAAAGGCTTGAGTACAGATACAGCAGAAGTGTGGGAAAGGAAGAAGGATGTTCCAGGAAGCAGGAGGAGGCTGATAAACAGAGACCAAGTGAGGGCTCAGGAAAGGATGTCCCTCTAGGGTGAAGGACATATGAGAGGGCTGGAAGCAGGGAAGGCTGCAGTCCAGAAGTGAGAGAGGAGAGTAGG
The DNA here is from genome assembly GCF_030014295.1 of Loxodonta africana. Lineage (NCBI taxonomy): Eukaryota > Metazoa > Chordata > Mammalia > Proboscidea > Elephantidae > Loxodonta > Loxodonta africana. The sequence goes on along the minus strand of NC_087354.1, from coordinate 41,027,069 downwards.
GTACAATTCTTGGGTGAATCCAGATGATGGCAACACCTATGGTGAGGCTGTGGGAGCAGGTGGGTAGTGAAGGGGAGAAAAACGTTACTGGAGTTGAAGAGGAATCATAAGCCCAAGGTGTTGGATGGGTCATTCAATGAACTCAGAAGGCTCCTACATTGGCAAGCAAGATCGGGGCTGGAGAGGAAATTGTAGGCCAGGGGCTAGAGCAGTGGTGTGCTAGAGTCAACTCCTACTCGTTCATGAGAGCCAATTGTTAAACTTTACAAGCTCTTTGTTTGTTTTTTGAACAGCAGAAATTTATTCTCCCACAGTTCTAGAGGCCAATAGCCCAAATTTAGGGTATTGACAGGGCCATATTCTCTCCGAATACTCCAGGGGAAGATCTTTTCTTTATTCATTATTTTATTTATTTATTTATTATTGTTGTTGAGTACAAGCTGGTTTTTAAACACAACCATTATAAAAAATTTATTATATAAACTTCCACTCAAATAGGAAACCCTGGTGGCGTAGCAGTTAAGTGCTATGGCTACTAACAAAAAGGTCTGCAGTTCGAATCCACTAGGTGCTCCTTGGAAACTCTATGGGGCAGTTCTACTCTGTTCTATAGGGTCACTATGAGTCAGAATCAACTCGACGGCAAAGGGTTTGGTTTTGGTTTTTTAACATTTAAATAAATTATATTAAAATGAAGGTAACAAATATTCAAAACTCATCATTTCCTGATTATTTTACTATGATCTATGACTTTGAGGTTTTCATGTTTCTTTTATCCTTATAGTGGAAATACTATATAAGGGTGTACAATAGTCCAACTCTGTCCAACGCCACGTTTAGAGACATCATGTTGGTAGCTTGAAATCAGCCATGGTGGAAGTTTTTACACCACTGAAACTGGCAAACACTACAAACTTCATTTATTTCTTGTTTTGCTAATTATAAGAGCTTGATTTATTTATTGTTTTGTTAATTATCTAGACTTAAGAAAGTGATGGAGAAAATGTTAATAATGCAAATTAAACCTAAAGGTATTTCATTTTGGAAGCCATTACATTGTGAACAGCACAAAGGACTGAGAAAGTATTCTTCCAGTATGGAAACCCCGGTGGTGTAGTGGTTAAGTGCTATGGCTGCTAACCAAAGGGACGGCAGTTTGAATCCGCCAGGCGCTCCTTGGAAACTCTATGGGGCAGTTCTACTCTGTCCTATAATGTTGCTATGAGTCAGAATCAACTCGACGGCACTGGGTTTGGTTTTGGTTTTGGTTTATTCTTCCAGTATTCAAAAACTATTATCCAGTTCAGCAAAGGCATCATTCATGTCATTGCAGAGCTAGTGAAGTTCTGACACGTCTTCATTGTTTCACTTTTGCTTACTCCTAGTGTAAACAAGAATATCATTCATGAAGGAAGTACACTCATTCATCATGTGCAACCACAGTCGGCTATGGCTTCAAGAGTTCAGCAAAAATCAGTGAAAGTCTTCTGTGAGAATCAGTTGGCTGTATGGAATTTATAATAAAGACTATTATATATTTTATCGTGTGTAAATTATACATTACACATACTTTATATGAGTAAGATTTATAATAAATGTATGTATATATATATGTTTGGAAGATTTGTTTCCAAAAAGTGACAGCCTTGAAAACCCTATGGAGCACAGCTCTACTCTGCACACATGGGGCCTCCATGAGTTGGAATCAACACCATGGCAACTAGTAACAATCACCACCACAACATATATGTGTTTGCATCCACTTTCCTCCCGAGAGCTTCTTGTTGAACATTTACCAACATACCACCGGGCCAGGTCTCCTTTCCTGGTGATTGGCAGTAGGGTGATGGGGAGCAATACAGATGTGAACCTGCCCGTTCACGCTCCCCTCGACTCACTGTTTCATGGGGAGTTAGGCACCTGGATAACAACATAGCACCTTCCCAGAGAGAGAGGGGCTGAGCGCCTAGCAGAGGCACCTAACTAGTCCAAGGAGGCGTCCAGAGGAGTGAGATTTACGTGGACACTCAAAGGATGAGTATGAACCAGCTGGGTGTATCAGTACTATGAGCAAAAGCCCGGCTGTTGCCAGAAACAATGAGGGACAGAGGTGGGAAGTGGAGGTGTAGGAGTTAGAGGAAGCAGCATGCCTGAAGGCAGGAGAGAAACGAGCTAGCAGTGGCCATGGGATGCTCCCTCTGGCCCTATGGTACCTGGAGGGTGAAGAATGGGCAGCTTCTTCTACTTCAGAGTTGGCAAGGGAAGCAGGGCTCTCTGGACCCCAGTCCTAAGAAGAGTAGAAATTCCTGGGCAGAGTCAGGGACAGGAGTTGGGTGAGGGAAGAGAAGGTGTTCTGTGTAGAAGGAGTAGCATGTGCAAAAGCTGGGAGGTGAAAGAGAGTCTGATCCTCAGAACTGCACGTTAGAACTGTAGTTGGAGTGACTAGGGAGGGGGCGTAAGAGGTGAGGCTGGAGAAGCCTCCAGAAGTGAGGTCAGGAGGGCCTGGGAGCCAAGCCATGGATGGGGGATATGTCCACAGGAGCAGTAGGGAGCCTCAGGAGCCTCCTAAGTAGAGGAGTGACATAATTAAGATCCTGCGTCTGCTCAGAGGAGGATGGCCTGGGCGAGCGTGGGATGGGGAAAGACAGGAGGATGTGACACTTTTGGACAGTCTGTTGCAGTAAATTAGGGGAGAGATGATGGGATAGTGTAGTGGATGTGCGGATGCAAAATGGAGAACTGATTCTAAAGATACGTTGTTTTTAGTTGCCGTTGAGTTGGCTCCAACTCATGGCAACCCCATGTACCCCACGTACAGTGCTGCCTGGTCCTGTGCCATCTTCACGATTGTTGATATGCTAGAGTCCATTGTTGTGACCACTGTGTATTTTGAGTGCCTTCCAACCTAGGGAGCTCATCTTCCAGCATATATTGGACAAAGTTATTTTGTGATCCATAGGATTTTCATGGTTAATTTTCAGAAGTAGATCGCTGGTCTGTCTTAGTCTGGATGCTCTGCTTAAATTAATCCACCATGCGTGACCCTGATGGTATTTGAAATATCAGTGGCATAGCATTCCACATCATAGCAACACACAAGTCACCATAGTATGACGAACTGGCAGATGGGCGGTGGTCCGAAGGTATGGGGGAGGAGAATTGATAGGACTTAACTCCCAGGAATCTGTTTCGCGTAGCTGAGGGTTGTTGCAGTCAGTTTTTGAAGAGTACTAGTCAGTTATCTTTGCAGAAAGTCCCTAAATTTGGGTTTGTTTGCCATCTTCTTATGGTTAGATTGAAGTTATGCATTTTTTTTTGCAAGAATAAAACAAAAGTCAGAGAATCATATCAGGAGGTACATGACATCAACATGTCTTATTAATGGTGATGGGATCATTTTTGGAAGCAGGATCACAGTGGGGGGAACGAATACAGAGAAAAGACCTGGTATTATGGCTTGGGATGGAGCTGGGGTGCTAGAGAGAATTCAGAGCAGAGACAGAGCTCTGGGAACACTTGGCATCTTGGTGGTAGTTGAGGACTGCCAAGGTTGCCAGGGGAGAGGGTAGCAGGGGAAGAAGAGAAATGGCGGAGGTAAAAGCTAAACTGGCCATGCAATGTAGCTAGGGGTCAGGCAGGTAAGGACTGGACTGTGTCCTGTGCATTTGGCATCCAGGTGCTTGGTTGGTGCTCAGGGTCTGTGCCCACCAAGGCCAGGCCCACACTGGGACTGGTGAGCACTATTTTTTCTGTCTGAACAGTTATTGGGAGCAGGTTTGGATGGGCACTCCTGGCTGCACTATTCTTGTTCTAACCTGACGAGTGAGCAGTAGACAGTGTGGATTCTCTGTTCAGAGCCACTGGCTAGACTGCAAGAGGCAGTGGTAAAGACGGGTTGTGTGTAGCCAGCAGTCTACCCAGTGCCCAGCATTTCTTCTAGCTGCCTGCAGAGCGAAGCTAGTGAATTACTGTACAGTGCAGGGGTGGGTGCCCCCAAGTGGTCTATTTAAGCCACTGCCAGGAGAAGGGAAGCAGTGAGAGGGGCCGTTGTCTGGGGCTTCATATACCGGCAAAGGGTTGGAGGTGGAGGATTGTCCTGCTTCCCTAGACACAAGCTGCTCCAGGGATCTCCATAGGGTTTTTTTTTTTTTTAATGGTAAAAGTATTTTATTGAGTTATACTTTACATACAATAAAATGCACAGGTTCTCACTATTTGATATACCTTGTAACTACCGCTTAAAACATAGAATATTTCTGTCACTCCAGACATTTCCCCTCCTTGAGAGTGGAGTATCTACATAATCTATTTGGAACCCTTCTGCATGAGAGATCTGGCTCTTCTCCATTTATTTATTTAATCATTTATTTATATCAGCATAGACTCATGGGGAAACCCTGGTGGAGCAGTGGTTAAGAGCTACGGCTGCTAACCAAAAGGCTGGCAGTTCGAATCCATCAGGTGCTCCTTGGAAACTCTATGGGGCAGTTCTACTCTGTCCTATAGGCTCGCTATGAGTTGGAATTGACTCGATGGCACTGGGTTTTTGTTTTTGATGGGCTCATGGGTATTTATTTTGTGCTTTGGGTTATAATCCATTACTACTTTATTTTGTTGCTCAGATTGTTCCAGCGTTGGCCACTGGGAGGCCTTCAGTTGGATCTTGTGTTAGCCCATTGCCATTGAGTCGATTCTGACTCATAGCAACCCTATAGGACTGAGTAGAACTGCCCCATTGGGTTTCCAAGGCTGTAATCTTTACAGAAGCAGACTGCCACATCTTTCTCCCACTGAGCGGCCGGTGGGTTCAAACTGCCCATCTTTCCACTAAGCACTGTGCGACTAGGGCTCAGATCTTGTGTTACTTTGACATAAACCCATTATTACGGAGTTTTATTTTTTTGAGTACTTTCTTTTTTGGCGTTATAAGATGCTTCAGGTTCATCTTGTATATCTCCTACTCCAGTCTTAGAATTAGCCATTTTTTCAAGGAGGCCTAGTTCCTTTTATTGGAGAAGAGTATTAGAAACCAAGATCTGGGTGCTAGGTGTGCTCGTTGCTACCAGAGTGCCATTGCTTCTAAAGCCCCTCAGCTGCCAGAGCAAGGAAATATGTGTAATGTATACTGACCTAGGTATATACACATATCTCTAAATATTTCTATATGTAACTATTTGTACCTATATTAAGCTAAACACGGGTTCATACTGATGTCTCCAACTCTAATCCATTACCACATGGATCGTTCTAGCCTCCTCTTCTTGCTTATCTGTAAACTCCCACTTTAACAATGAGGAACCTGTCCCCCACCACCTGCTATCCATTTATTTAGTCGTTCATTTTCGGTATATATAGTGTCAGAAATTTTAACCAAAACCTCCATGGAAAACTACTTTATCAGTTAGGGCACAGTGCTTATGTACATTTTCTTTTGCCTTTAATCTTACAGACTCTCCTCATTTCCAAAATAATGAGGTCAGCATGTTTTTCCCCCCGTGCCCTTCAGTGAGGTTGTTTCTTAGAGAGTTGCTAGTTTTAAAAGACTGGTCAAAGAAGGTCTTACTGATAAAGTGGCCTAAAGGAAGCACAGGAGTGAGTCATAAGGACTTGAATGAGGGAAGAGCATTCCAGGGAGGGAATAATGGCAAGAGCAAAGGCTCTGAGGTGAAAATATGGTTGTCATGTTGGAAGACAGCAAGGAGGTCACTCTGGCTGGAATAGTGAGAGCAGGAGAGGGAGTAGGTGCCAGAGAAAGTATTTGGGGCAGTTTATGTAGGGCCTTCTTGGCCAAAGAAAAGATGTGAGATTTTTACTCTGAGTGGGATGGAAAGTCATTGGAGGGTTTTGAAAAGAGGACTGACATCATCTGACTTATGTTTAACAGACTCACTTTGACTAGAGAAGCAATGCTGGAAGCAGGAAGACTGGTTAGGAGATGGTGACTTGGACCTGGGTCTTAGCAGTGGAGATGGTAAGAAGTGGTCAGAGTCTCAGATTCTGAGTATATCTTGAAGGTAGAGCTGATAATATTTGCTTACTGATTGGATGTCCCCAAAGGAATACTCTAAGATTCTTTTTGTGGAATCTTTGATGGCAGGGTTGGATTAATTATAATCCTTGATTCACAACACATTCTCATCATTTGTCTATGTTTGGTTGATTCACATTTATTTAGTTAATTATTTATTTAAAATTGTAATAACCATCAACAAAACTACTACACAAAACAAAGTCCAAAATCTTAATAATAACCTACATCTCACCAGTGATTCTCCATCAGCCCATCCCCTCTGCTTCCCCTTTATATATGTTTTTGATTTTTTTTAATAAAAACTCTCTAAGTAATCATTAGAATGTACTTTTTCACCTAAGGTATACTGCTAAAAATATAATATTATGGACTCTTCATAATAATGTAAGCATATTTTCATGTTTCATTATGGTTCATTTGTTTTGACTGCTGAATAATATTCCACTGTGTAAATAGACTGTCGTTTATTCTTTCACTTTCCTCTTAATGGGCATTTGGGTTATTTCCAGGTGTCTGCCATTGTGAGCAGTGCTGTAGTGAGCATTCATCTACGTGTTTTCCATTGTAATTGTGCGGGAGTTTCTCTTGCGTATGCCTAGGAGTGGAATTGCTGGATAATAGGGCACACGAATGTTTAACTTTACAAGCTAGTGCCTGCTTTGGTTATCTATTGCTGAACAACAAACCGCCCAAAATGCAGTGGCTTAGAAGAATATATTGTCTTTCATGTTTATGTGGGTAGACAGGGCTCAGTTGAGTGGTGGAGTCTCTTACACTTTTGTAGCCAGGTAGAGACTAGAATTTGAGTAACCTGGAAGAACAACTGGGTGGCATGTCTAAAACTGCATCTTTACTGGAACAACTGGGTATATACATAGAAAAGAATGAGGCTGGGCCATATGTCATACCATATACAAGAAATAACTAAAACTTGATCAAAGGTCTAAATGTAAGAGCTAAAACTATAAAACTCTTAGTAGAAAACATAGATGTAAATCTTCCTGACCTTTGATTAGGCAATGATTTCTAAGAGGTGACACCAAAAGTACAAGCAACAAAAGAAAAAATAGATAAACTAGACTTCGTTAAAATTAAAAGCTTTTATGCAAATATACATGTATTTGATAAGGGACTAGTATACAGGATATATACCTTACAACTCAATAATTAAAAACACAGATTACCCAATTAAAAAACAGGCAAGGGATTCAAATAGATATTTTTCAAAGGAAGCTGTATAAATTGCCAATAAGCTCATGAAAAGAGCAACATTATTAGTCATGGAAATGCAAATCAAAACAGTGAGATACCGCTTCACACCTACTAGGATGGTATCTTAGTTACCTAGTGCTGCTATAACAGAAATACCACAAGTGGGTGGCTTTAACAAATGGAATTTTTTTTTTTTCTCTCAGTTTAGGAGGCTAGAAGCCCAAATTCAGGGTATTGGCTCTAGGGGAAGACTTTTTTCTCTGTCAGTTCTGGAGGAAGGTCCTTATCTCTTCAACTTCTGCTTCCTGGTTCCTTGGAGATCTCCATGGGTCTTGGCATCTATCTTTCCCCATCTCTTCATTGACAACCTAATCCTGCCTCATTGACATAACAAACACAACCCATTCACAAATGGCATTATAACCACAGGCACAAGTTAGGATTTACCACACATATTTTGGGGGGACACAATTCAATCCATAATAGATAGCTGTAATAAAAAAGATAGATAATGACAAGTGTTGATGAGGATGTGGAGAAACTGGAACCCTCATACATTAGGCTGTGAATATAAAATGGTGCAGGCACTTTGGAAATTGTTTCTGACAGTTTCTCAAAAGGCTAAACCTAGAGTTACCATATGACCCAGCAATTCCACCCCTAAGTATATGTTCCCAAGAGAAATGAAAACATATGTCTACACAAAAATTCATGTATGAATGTTGATAGTAGAATTATTCCTGATAGCTACAAAGTGAAAACAACCCAAATGTCCATTAACTGATGAATAAATAGATAAAATGTAGTATATTTATACCATGGAATATTGTCCTTAGGTGTCTTCGAGGTGGTTCATAGTGACTGTCTTAGTTAGCTAGTGTTGCTATAACAGAAATACCGCAAGTGGTGGCCTTAACAGACCAAAATTCATTCTCTCACAGTTTAGGAGTCTAGAAGTCCGAATTCAAGGTCCTAGTTCTAGGAGAAGGGTTTCTCTCTCTGTTGGCTCTGGAGGAAAGTCCTTGTCTCTTTGAGCTTCTGCTCCTGGATGATCTTCATGTGTCTTGGCATCTCTCTTCCCCCATCTCCGCTCTCTCTCACTTGCTTGTTTAATCTCTTTTATCTCTCAAAAGAGATTGATTCAAAATACACCCTAATCCTGTCTCATTAACATAACAAACATAACTGAATCCTCATGAGCATAACCTAATTAACATAACAAACACAATCCATTCACAAATGGGATTATAACCACAGGCAGAGGTTAGGACCCTCGCTGAGGGTCTTCCTCTTTTTTGCTGACCTTCTGCTTTACCAAGCATGATGTCTTTCTCCAGTGACTGGTTCCTCCTGATAACATGTCCAAAGTACATGAGATGAAGTCTCGCCATCCTTGGTTCTAAGGAGCATCTGGCTGTACTTCTTCCAAGAAAGATGGAATATTATTTGGTCATAAAAAGGAATGAAGTGCTGATACACGCTATAATATGGATGAACCTTGCAAACATTACACTAAGTGAAAGATGTCAGTCACAAAAGACCACACAGTGTATGATTCCACTTATAAGAAATGTCCAGAGTAGGCAAATCCATAGAGACAGTAAGTAAATTAGTGGTTACCTAAGTGTGGAGGTGCTGTTAGAAAATGGGATGTGACTGCCAATGTGTATGTGGTTTTTCTTTGGAGTGATAAAAAAGCTCTTAACCACTACACCACCAGGGTTTCCCCAGGGGACTATAGAAGGGATGAATATTAGATGTGGTGCATTGAGGGTTACCTTTGAAGACTAGCTATCATAGTGCCAAAATGATTACTAATTTACATTCCCACCTGAAACACATTACAGGTCCACAGATCCACATCTTGTCCAATACTTGATATTGTAAAATTTTTACATTTTTATCAGTCAAATAGGTGATTTGCTTTCCCTGATTACCAATGATATTGAACATTTCTTTATATGTTTAAACGTATTTATATTAGTTTCCTATTGCTGTTGTGGAGCCCTGTCTGTGCAGTGGTTAAGAGCGCAGGCTGCTAACCAAAAAGTCAACAGTTTGAATCCACCAGCTGTTCCTTGGAAACCCTATGGGGCAGCTCTACTCTGTCCTATAGGGTCACTATGAGTCAGAATCGACTGGACGGCAATGGGTTTGGTTTGATTTATTGCTGCTGTAACAAATTACCATAAACTCAGTGGCTTAAAACAACACAAATTTATTCTCTACAATTCTGGAGGTTGAAAGTCTAAAATCAAGGTGTTGTCAGGACTATATTCCTTCTGAAGACTTCAGAAAGAATATGTTCCCTTGCCTATTCCAATTTCTAGAGACTGCCTGCCTCCCTTGGCTCATGGCCTCTTCCTCACATCACTCAGACCTCTTGCTTCCATCATCACATCTTCTACTTTCTAATTCTAACTCCTCTTGCGTCCTTCTTATAAGGACCTTTGTGATTATATTGGGCCCATCTGGTTAATCCAGGGCAATCTCCCCATTCAAGATCCTTAACCTGATCATATCTGAAAAGTCCCTTTTGCCATATAAGGTAGCATTCACAGATTCTTGGGATTAGGACATGGATACCTTTTGGGGGCCACTATCAGTCTTTTTTTTTTTTTTTTTATCAGTTTTACCATAGCATGTACATTTCCTGTACTGTGAAATTTGAGTTCATATCCATTGGTCATTTTTCTATCAGGTTGTTTTTGTTCTTCTTAGTGATTTGTAGGAGTTCTTTATATATTCTTGAGTCTAATTATCTATCAGATGTGTGTAATGTGAATATATTCTCCTAGTATTACCATGTCTTTATACTTTATTTAAGAGGTGTTTTGATGAACAAAAATTCTTATATTAAAAAATAAATGTTTATTAATTTAAATTTATACTCCATGTCTTTGATTTAAAAAACTGTTTTTCTAACTTAAGTTTTAATATTTCTATCATGAGATTTAAAATGTTATTTTGAATTTAAGTCCTTAATCCATCTGGAGTTTTGGGGGGAAAAAAGCTGTGTTTCTAAAGAGCAGGGTATGCCTCATCTGGAGTGAAAGGGAATGGATGCTCAGCCACAGATGACATCCTTACTGCCTTTGCAGAGGTTCCGGTCTGGTTAGGGAGAGGAGACTCACACAGTGATTGGGGATTGGAAAGGCACGGTACACAGAATGGGGAGCTCTAGGGTTAGTTCGCTGAGCCACAGATTGCCCACCTGGGCAGTGAGGGGATAGGACAAGCTGATCTGACATTGCCATGGCTTGGCAGACAAGAATGTATGTCACTGGATACTTAAGTGCAAGTATCAGGGACTTGGCATTTCACAAGACCAGCAGCAAGGGAGGGAGTGAGGGAGCAGGAAGATCCCCTTTAAGAAAAGACTCTCCACCTTACAAACTTCCACAGTTATTCTGGATAGGGGCAGCATTATGTGGCTTGAAAGCCAGACAGACCTGGATTTAGATTCTGATTGTAGTAGATGTTACTACACGGTGCCTTCCCCATACCTCCTTAGCCATTCCTGGTGGCTTCTTAACGCAAGCCCCTGGGATCTTCTACTTGAGGGCTTTCTCTGTACAGGACCAGACTAGAAAGTGCCAGGAGCAAGCAGCCTTCAACCACTGAAGAAATCCCCAGTTTCTTCATTCCTTTGATGGGACAATGGGTTGTATTCTGCACAGTGTCCCAAAGGTCCTGGTAGGGTCATGCTGCAGTTGCCAACACCGGTAAGCTGCTCATTATTGCATTTGTATTGGTTTCCTTCAGCTCTTTGATTCACCTTTCACCTTCCCTACTAATACTTCCTGGGATGATGTCTCAAATAGACCATTTGTACTCACCTTCTTATCTTAGTATCTGCTTCTAGGGAAGCCCAGCCTAAGTCTGGACCTTTCATTTCTTAGATCCATCTATTCTATTTCCTTGGTCAGGTCTCTTTACCTCTTTTAACCTCACTTTCATCTATAAAATGGGGATAATAGCAGTTACATCATAGGATAGTCACAAGGCTTAGTATTTCACTCAGACATAATAAGGGTTCAATAAATGTTGGTTCTTTTTTCTTTTGAGCTGTTTACTGGCCTGTAACATAGGTATCCTCCAAGAGTCCCTGGGATAGACATACCTCATTTAGCCTTAGCTGGGCAGGAAAAGACAGGCATCCTCAAGCTGGCCCTGTAGGTAATTGGATTATTGTTCCCAGCTCCTTGCTTCGTCCCTGTAATATGTAGAATTAAACCTTCCCGTCATGTCATGTGACTTCCCCTTGCGTCCTGTAAGGGAACATACCTCTCAGTGCCCTGTACATTAACTTTGGGCTTAGCCATGTGTTATGGATTGAATTGTGTCACTCAAAAATATGTGTCAATTTGGTTAGGCTATGATTTCCAGTATTGTGCAGTTGTCCTCCATTTTGTGATTTTCCTATGCGTTATAAATCATAATCTCTGCTTGTGGTTAAAGAGGATTAAGGTGGGATGTAACACCCTTGCTCAGGTCACATCCCTGATCCAATGTGTAGGGAGTTTCCCTGGGGTGTGGCCTGCACCACCTTTTATCTTACAAGAGATAAAAGGAAAGGGAAGCAAGCGAAGAAGGGTGCCCTCATACCACCAAGAAAGCAGTGCTGGGAGCACAGTGTGTCCTTTGGACCGTGGGTACCTGTTTGGAAAAGCTCGTAGTACAGCGGAAGATTTATGACAGGGACCTTCCTCCAGAGCTGATGGAGGAAGAAGGCCTTCCCCTGGAGCTGACAACCTGAATTTGGACTTCCAGCCTACCAGTCAGTGAGAAAATAAATTTCCCCTTGTTAAAGCCATCCACTTGTGGTATTTCTGTTATAACAGCACTACATGACTAAGACACCACGTGACATGCTTTGGCTAACAGCCCATCTGAGAAAAAGTTTTGAATATTATTGCATACTTTGGTTCAGGCTCTCTTACTCCTTCCATCCACCTTGGGAAAGACATGTCCCCAGTGCCTGGCACACAGTGTGAGTTAGCACTTATTAAATACTTGCTATATGTTGGGAACTGTCCCAAATGCTTTGTATGTGTTAAGTCATTTCATCCTTACAGGAACCCTAAGACACAGGTGCTTTTATCATCGTCCTCATTTTATATATGTGGAAAACTAAGTTCAGTGAGGATGAGTACTTTGCTCAAGCTTATGTAGCTGGGAAGAGGCAGAGACTGGAATTTGAACTCAGGCAGTCTGCCTTCTAGGTCCATGTTTTTAACCACAGCGCTATGCTACATCTCATAGTAAAAAAAAAAAAATAACCCAGTAGTAGGTAATCAGAAATACTTGTTGAATATGAGTTTGTCTGGATGGTTGTCACTACTGACAGCATTGTTCACCTTCCATTTAGCTAAATACAGTAGGCCCAATTCACTGGGACAAAACTAGGCTTGTGGCTTTGGACTTGAGCACTCACTCTGACTCAGTTGTTTGCCAAATAGGAGGCCTTGCTGATTCTCTTGACTGGGGAAAATGGTTTGTGGTCATCAGATGGGAATTCGAACATTTCTCCTGTAGTACCCACGTGAAATCAAATAACATATTGCATTGGGTAAATCTGCGCAAAAGACCTCTTTAAAGTGTTGAAAAGCAAAGATGTCACCTGGCTCGAGCTGTGATATTCTCAATTGCCTCTTTTGCATGTGAAAGCTGGACAATGAATAAGGAAGACCAAAGAAGAATTGATGCCTTGGAATTACGGTGTTGGCAAAGAACATTACATATACCATAGACTGCCAGAAGAATGAAGATGTCTGTCTCGGAAGAAGTACAGCCAGAGTGCTCCTTGGAAGCGAGGATGGCAAGACTTCGCTTCATGTACTTCGGACGTGTTGTCAGGAGGGACCAGTCCCTGGAGAAGGACATCATGCTTGGTAATGTAGAGGGTCAGCAAAAAAGAGGAGGACCCTCAATGAGATGGGTTGACACAGTGGCTGCAACAATGGGCTTAAACATAGCACCAATTGTGTGGATGGTACAGGACTGGGTAGTGTTTCATTCTGTTGTACACTGGGTCACTATGAGTTGGGACAGACTCGATGGCACCTAACAATAACAACCCACATGAACCACAAAGTATTTCTTTTTTTTTTTTTAATAATTTTTATTGTGCTTTAAGTGAAAGTTTAAAAATCAAGTCAGTCTCTCACATAAAAACTTATATACACCTTGCTACATATTCCCAATTTCTTTCCCCCTCCACGAGACAGCCCACTCCCTCCTTCCACTTCTCTCTTTTCGTGACCATTTTGCCAGCTTCTAAGCCTCTCTACCCTCCCATCTCCCCTCCAGGCAGGAGATGCCAACATAGTCTCAAGTGTCCACCTGAACCAAGTAGCTCATGCCTCAGCAGCATCCCTTCCAACCTATTGTCCAGTCCAACCCATATCTGATGAGTAGGCTTCAGGAATGGTTCCTGTCTTGGGCCAACAGAAGGTCTGGGGGCCATGATAACCGGGGTCCTTCTAGTCTCAGTCAGGCCATTAAGTCTGGTCTTTTTATGACAATTTGGGGTCTGCATCCCACTGTTCTCCTGCTTCCTCAGGGGTTCTCAGTTGTGTTCCCTGTCAGGGCAGTCATCGGTTGTGGCCAGGCACCATATACTTCTTCTGGTCTCAGGATGATGTAGTCTCTGGTTCATGTAGCCCTTTCTGTCTCTTGGGCTCGTTATTATCTTGTGCTCTTGGTGCTCTTCATTCTCCTTAGATCCAGGTGGGTTGAGACTCATCGGTGCATCTTAGATTCTACTCGGTAGCATTTAAGACCCCAGATGCAACTTTTCAAAGTGGGATGCAGAATGTTTTCTTAATAGATTTTATTATGCCAGTTGACTTAGATGTCCCCTGAAACCATGGTCCCCAAACCACAAGGTATTTCTTTATATTCCACGTGGATCCCAGACATTTCCTCTGTAGTCCTCAATGGGGGCCTCAGACCACTCTCCTGAAGGCCCATGCAAATTCCTGTATTTCCCCAGAATCTTCACATGAACCTCCAACATTACATGGACTTCAGACACTCTTCTGAAGGCCCCATGTGAACCCCTATATCTTTCCCATATGTACCCCAACATTTCTCCTATAGGCTCCATGCTTGATAACCTCCACAGGACTTTCCCATTAGTCATCTCATTGGCTCCTCCTCACAGCTGTGTAATTCAGCCATGGCCTGCATTACAATGAGGGTGGCCTGCAATGACTATTTGCAAGCATGTGGGTGAATCAGGGGCAGAGCCAACAGCAGAATCCAGTTGTCCTGCCCTGTAGCCCAGGACTGTTTCCTCCAGGGTGGTTGGCTGGCAGCCAGGTTATGCTTTCTACTAAGCTCCCCAAAGCCCCTGAGACTCCCTCCCTCTCTGAACTTGTTCTTGTCTGCCTTTCTTCACCCCTTGTCCCCTTTCTGTCCCAGCTGTGAGAGTGAGGCCCCACTCTGCGCAGGCCAGAGCCAGACAATGAGCCCTTATTCTGGGCAAAGAATCCCTGTAGTGTCTCTCACCCACTGATGCCCCTTTCCAGGCCCAGATTGGTGTGCTTGTGGGGGGTGGCACTGTGGAGGGCAGAAGCCATTGGTGGGCAGGACAGAGTGACTCTGACTGTGGAAATCCCAAAGGCAGTTTACTACGTAAACATCACTCATAGTAAATACCTGCCTTCCATCCCAACCCCCATCTCTCCTAGTGGATTTCTTTCAGCACGCCATAATTCTGGATTTTTAAATATTTACCCTGGTCTCTGCTCTCTTTAGATCTTTATCTCTGCATATCACTCTCTTCCATTCTTTTTTTCTGTGTCTCTTTCTAAGCCTATTTCTTTCTACTCCTTTGTGTAGCATGTCTATCCCTATTTTTGTCTCTTTCTCACTTCATCACACTCTTCTCATGTCTTTTTTTTTCTCTTCAAGTCTCGATGTGTCCATACCTCTCTATCTTTGTCTCTCCATGTTCCTATGTCTCTATGTTCATGGCTCTTCTCTCTTGTCTGTCTGTCTGTCTTTCCATAGATCTGTGTGTCCATATCTCTTTAAGTCTCGCTTCTGTCTCTCCAGGTCTTATCTCTGACCTTCCGTCCTCTGTCCTCTCTCCCTTACCCTAGACCTGTGGATTATAAGCCTCCTCATACCAGGTTCTCCTGCTCGCAAAGCTCTTTCTCCTTCCTTTCCGGTACGTCCCAGAGGCTCCTGGGGTTGGCATGTGGGGTTTTACTCCCCAGTATACAGATGTGGAAGCTGAAGCGCCGGCTGCTGGTGCCAGGCCCTCGTCTCTGGGTATCTTCCTTGCACACACTCGCCGTGTTCCGGGCCAGGTTGTGCTTGCCGATCACCTGATCCCGCCGCTGGCCGGGAACTAGCACTTCGGACAGCTCCCGGGATAGGTAGGGGCGGCGGGGCCTTCTCGCGAGCTCCAGAGGAGCGGCCCTATGGCTGCAGCAGGAGTATCGCGAGAGCGTCTGCGGCAGGCCGCGGCGGCGCGGGTGCGCGAGGAGGCCGCCGGAGGCGCGCGCGCGCTCTCCGGCCCCAGCCCCGAGCGGCTCGCGGCCGGCTCCGCGCCGCATCGTTCGGTGCATCGCCTGGCAGCGCAGTGCCGCGGCCTTTTGGCAGCCGAGCGGCCGCGGCGGGTGAGTCCCGGGCCTGGGAATCCGGAGGAGGGTTTTGCAGGTAAGCTGGGCGCGGGGCGAGAGGGATCGCTGGCTCCAGCCTTGTACCCACTACGCTCCACCTTTGGATGCAGGGGGCAAGCTCCGCTGCTGGAGAGGTGGGAAGTCGGGGTGACCTTTCCTGTCTGGCGCCGGGAAAGATCACCTGCGGCGCCCCCAGACTCTCTCACCCCTAGATCCCTCAGAGGGAACCGGGGTCTTGGGTGACGTCAGACCTCTGGATTCTGGAGCCTGGGCCTCGGGCCCTCCATCCCTCCCAGCCCCACCTGGTGTTCTCTGGAAACTGGCCTCCTCCTCCTGGGGATGGCGCACGCGGCTGGGAATGGGGGCGAATGGGGGTGGGGGAACTGTGACCCTCTTTGGGCCCTTCCCCACAAGAAACGCCTGCAGGTGGACCCAGGTTGTATCCTCACCCCCCCCCCGCCCCCGCCGGAGTGAACGACCTTTGGACGCCGAGTCTGAGCCACCTCAGGGTTGCGGGGGGATGGGTGCACTGGCCTTGAGCCTGGCCTCCACCAGGGCTTCAGGGTGGTGAGTTGGAGGCGCCGGATGTAGCTCATTCTAGCGCTGGCAGGAGCCAGTCTTGAGGATGGGGGTGAGATGTTTGGGAACCGACGCCTGTCCCTGCCTCTAGGAGGTTCTGGTTGGGGGGTTGGGGGAACCGAGAAGAGACTCGGGTTGAGTACTTGCCATCTCAGGCGGTTCAAACCGGTAATACCCCAGCTTTTGGATGGGGAGATCCGCGAGGGCCAGGCCGACTTGCCCACGGACACAGGAATAAAGGGAGGCAAGAGCCAAAGAGGAGACTTTCTGGAGGAAGATGAGACTTGGATGAGAGAAGAGGCAAGAGAGGACATTCCAGGGTAATGATAAGGGGAAAGGTATAAAGGTGGGAATGAAGCACTGCTTTGGAAGAGCCAGGTCTGTGAGCCTAGCCTGTGACTGTGCCGAGGTATCAGGTATGGGGAAGTATGGAGAATTTTGCAACTTGTGCCCTACCCGTTCTGCTTCCACAGTGCAGTGCCCTGAAAGCAGGAGATGGTTTTTGCAGGGGCATGATTGGCAGAGAGAAGTTTTGTCTGGGGCTACACAGGTCTTGCTAGTTTAGGGCTAGCCATTGGGGCAGATGATCCTGAGGGTAAAGCCTTCAGAGTTGAGAAAAGCGCTCTCTCTGTGAATGGGTTACAGAAAGAGGGTCTTAGGTCTAGCAAACCCCATGGAGAGTTAGTGAGGCCCTAGAAGGGGTGTTCTGGATTGAGGCCTTGGGATCTGTGGCTCTTTCTTTAACATTTCTCTGGCTACCTGGGCACCTCTGAACAAGTTGCTTCCCCTCTCTGGGTGTCCTTGCCAGCACCTTCCTCTAGGGATGAAATAATAGGTCTAAGTACTGACCTCCCTTGAGGAAGCTGCTTGTTCTAATTTAGAGCTTCCCTTCCAGATCTTCTCCCTCTTCCTTTCCCTTTCCTCCCCCCTCCCCCTGCTTCACTCTCCCTGCTCCCCCCTCCCCCCACAGCATTTCCCCTACAGGCTGCACTTCCTTCCCTGCTGCCAAGCTGGAGTCTCTGAAGGTTTCCTGAAGAAGTGTGGTGCAGCTGGATAAAAGCATGCCCTGGGCTTAGCCTGATAGGGGGAGGGCATCAGTTGCCCCACTCCCACACTTAGGGAGTGTGTCCAAATCTTCGTCAACAATATGGATTGACTGAGCTCTGAGTCCGGCCCTGTGTTGAGTCCACCAGCAGTGAGGGGGTGAGGAAGAGATTGGATGAGAATGAGTGAACACGTAGTACCCAATCACTGGCTCGGTATTTAAGCAGTGGGCTGTAGAGCAGTGATGTCCGGAAAGGCTTCCCAGAAGAGGTGGGATGTGAGGAAATGATGGGCCTTAGAGGAGCTGAAAGGGCTGCCGGTTTGGGGGCACCTGAAGCAGAAAGTGTAGCTAGATATGACCTGCCTGAAGCTGGATTGTGTAAGAAAAAGGTCAGCCTGTGGCAGAGAAACAAAGGGTGGTGGGGTGGGTGGTTTATAGCTGAATGCCAGGCACAGGATCTGTAGGGGGCTACTGAAGAGTCATCAGTAAGACAGTGATGATATGGCCAGGAGACTGCCATTTTCTGAGGATGATGCATAGTTCTGGGACTTCAGGGATGGGGATATGGGCAGTGGGTGGGATGAGGGAACCAGAGGTAGACCAGGAGGGCGAAACTTCCGTCTTAGCAGATAGGCTCTGGGTAGGCGGGAAGAAAATGTCCATTTCTATGCTAAGGGTGATGGGCTCCTGGTTGGAGGAGGGAGGACTTGGTGAGCAGGGAGCCCTGGAACTGGCCCCATGTCTCTGGCGTGATCTTGGCTTTCTTCTCTCTGCCGTGAACCTCTCTTCCCCATTATGGGAGTTTCTGTCCTCCTAGCTTCACAAGAAATAGAATAAATTACAGTCTGAGTTTCTTGAACAAAATTCAGGTGGTGTTTATTATCTTATTGATAAATAAGGAGGTGTTTCCTTAAGTCTATGAGTTGGAATCAACTCAGTGGCAACGGATTTGGTTTGGTTTTCCTTAAGTCTGCACCTCTGGGGGCAGATGTAGCCCCTGACTCCCCTCACCTTATGAAAGACTTGATTGGGGAGCAAACTGCTACTTCTCCTCAGTGATTGCTGCCTCCCTGAGGTGCACACACACATACTCACACAGGCACACATGCACGTACATACAGATATATAACACATATGCTGAAGTACAAAGCCTAGCCCTGAAATAAGAGAAGAGCCTGGGGCCTTCCATCACCGTGTCCCCAGCCTCTTGTGGACCTCCCAAGCCCTATTCTTTATACCAGGGCTTCAGTCTGGTTTAAACCCCTTCTGAGAATTCGTATTTCTCCCCTAGACATACTGAATCAGAATCTACATTTTTAACAAGGTCCTCAGGTGATTTTTATATATAATAAATTTTGAGAACCACTGCTCTACTGGTGGTTCTCAGAACTGGTCCATACCCAGCTGCATTAGCATCACCCAGGAACTTGTTAGATATGAAAATTCTCAGCAGGGGTTGGAACCAGAACAAACTGGCTTGAAGCCTTGGCTCTGAGCTCTGGCTTCTCCTGCAATGAGTCATCCATACTTTGCTACACTGACTTCTCTGTAACCATGGGCACATCTTTCAGAAACTGCAGGACCAGGGGCAGGGATCAAGATGCAGCCAGGGTTAGGAAGGAACCCCCTCCTTTGAGCTTCCTGCACTCCTGTTATTACTCCCCTCCCTCCTGTCTTGTTTTCCTGGAGGACTTTTGTGCTGGGCCATAGTCTCCCTCTTTAGGTCCCGTTGTCTCATGGGAGGCAGTGCCTCCTTCAGTCACCCTTTCTACCAGCCTCACCTGCATCTGGTCATCATTGTCATGTGGCCACCTCCGAAATTGTAAACTCCAGGACCCTTTTCCGATCACAGTTAACTTATACTTTTCCTCTGGGAGACCTCTGGTTCTCTGACACTTCCGTTTTTTCTATTCCATGGATTGCCACCCCTTCCCAGTCCTTCTTGGACCCCATGATCTAGGATTTTAACTATTCTCTGGCCTGTACTCTCAGCTACCTTGTCACTTGGCCTGTGTGTCCTACATCAGCAGCAGACCCCCAGCTCTGAATTCTACACTTGGAGTGTGCAGAGCTTTGGGAGACCATCACATACCAAGGCAGACTTCTGCTTCCATGCTGGTCTCTAACCTCCATCACTTCTAGAAACCCTTCCCTGTGTTCCCACCCAGCTCCCCATTTCATTCCATAAACGGGGGTATTCCGAACTGGACCACCCTCCCAAAGCCTTTTACTCCCTTAGAGGGTAGTTGGTGTATGTGTATGGGAAAGTGGGTTACACCCATATTTCCCCACTTTTCTCACATTCCAGTAGGAAGAGTTTTCCTAGTCTAATACCCCCCCACTCAGTGCTATGAATGCCAGCCCTTCCTGTCCCCTGAGGCACCCTTGACCATCGGTTATTTCCTCATCTACTGTATCTTCAGCCTGTCCTTGTTTTCCTTAATACCTTCTTCCTAGTATATAAATATGCTCAAATCTCCTAACCTGGAAAAATCTTTCTAACCCTATGTCCTCCTCTAGCTGCTGCCATTTTAAACCTATGACTTTGTCTTATTACAAAGGTGGTATTTGTCCATTAGAGAAATTTTAGAATAAAAAGAAAACAAATAATTTATAATCTCACTATCAAGAGAAGATGACTACCGTTAACCTTTTGGCATATAGTATTTCAGTGTTATCACTGATATTCTCTGTGTGTGTATTAAAATTTCAGCCAAGCTTCTTGAAAGACTAGTCTATTAGGTTTGTCTCTTCCTCTTCCTCATTTTTTGGCAGCCTGGCCTCTACCCCACCATTCCCCTGAATGTGTGGTCTCCTCATTGCTGAACCAGCCTGGGTCACACCTGACTGCTTCGTTGATGGCCACTGAGATTGTTGACACAGTTGACCAGTCATTAGAAAGATTGAGATAGATCTGTATTCACTGACATGAAGAATTTTCATGAGATATTGTTCTGTGGAAACAAATAAGTTACAAAAGAGCACACATAGAATGATCTCATTTTTGTTGTATGCACTTTCATATACACCAAAAAAACAAATGCTCTCCAGCCCCCCTACAAAAAACCCTAAATGCCAAACTGTTACAAGGGTGGCTTCTGAGAAGGTGGATTTTGGAAGGACTTTTACTTTCTACACTATGCAGTTTTAATTAAAAAAAAATAATTGCAGACATTATTTTTATGCATAGGTAAAAAGCGACATTTATGTTATGAAAAAATTGAGGCTATACATATATGTATATATGTGTGTGTGTACATATGTATATATATAAACCACGAGGTCAGTTCTGACTCAGAGCGACCCCATGCAGTTTCCAAGGCAGTAAATCTCTACAGAAGCAGACTGCCACATTGTTCTCCACTGGAGCCTCTGGTGATTTCAAACTGCTGACCTTTCGGTTAGCAATCAGGCGCTTTAACCGCTGTGCCACTAGGACTCCATATGTATATATTATTGTGGTAAAATGAACAAAACATAAAATTGCTTTTTTTTTTCTTTTTTAATGACTTCCCTGCCATCTTCCCCCTCCCTCCCATCTCTGTAACCACTAGTAAACTTTGGTCTGTATGTATTTGCGTATGCTAGCTATTTTATATAAGTGGGATCATATAATATTTGTCCTTTTGTGACTGACTTATTTCACTCAGCACAATATTTTCAAGGTTTATGCATGTTGTAGCATGTATTCAGTTCATTTCTCTTTATGGCTACATAATATTCCATGGTATGTATGTACCACATTTTGTTTATCCATTCATTTAATGATGGACATTTAGATTGTTTCTAAAAATTTACCATTTTAACCATTTAAATTGTACAATTCAGTGGCATTTAGTAGAGGCTATATTTTTTAAAAGAAGAAGAATAGAATCCTTCAATGGCTTCTGTGACTCTGAAGAGAGAGCCCAAATTGTGCCCACAGCCTTGAAGGGCAGGATGACCCAGCTGCTTCCCGCCTTTCAATCCTATATTTGCCTCTCTCTCTCTGTTAAAGGGGTGGCTTCTGAGGTGGATTTTGGAAGGACTTTCACTTTCTACATTATGCACTTTGAATTAAAAAAAATTACAGATATTATTTTTATACATATTTGAGCTTAACCCTCATTCCACCTCTTTCTGTTCTTTCAGTGTGCCATACTGTTCCTCTTCTGAACTTCACATATGTTTCCCTGACTCCCTCTTTCCCTGGACAGCTCCTATTTATCCTTTAGGACTCAGCTCCAAAATTACCCCTTCCATGAAGCCCTCCCTGGCTCCTTCGGTACAGACCAGGGTGGTATCCTTCTGTGTTCCCACAACTTTCTGTACCTGCTCTCCTAGAGTGCTTCTCAGGCTGTATTGTCATTGCCCACTGACTTGGCCGGATCCTCTACTCTTTCCTCCTCCCTCTCAACACTCAACTTGTTTCCTGTATTGCAGAGAAAATTGAAGCCTATATACGGGAACTCCCGCAGCGTCCCTTCCAAGGCCTCAAACCTGCCTACATCTGCTTCCATCCTGTTTTCCTTCTCACCTGTTATGACAGAGCCTTGTCCAAGGCCTTTCTCTTGCACTAAACCTCTGTCTCGACTGCGATTGCAACTTTTATCCAGAGCCTTCATATCTCCAGCTTATTTATTAAACAACCCTCAACCCCAGCCCTCTCTGGATCCCATATCCCACTCAGGTAGCACCCTATCTCTGTTTTCTTCCTAGCAAGACTTCTTCAAAAAGCTGTTTACACCTTCTCCTCTGAGCTTACCTGTTTAGCTTGATCTAATTTGTGTGTTACCCCCATTGCCCCCCCCCCCAACCAAAACAGCTCCTGCTGGGATCACAGATGACTTGCTGTTGCTGAGTGTAATAAACACTTCTCAGGCCAGTCTTTTTCATGCTGGGCCTCTCAGTGGCTTTGTTATATTTGTCCACTCTGTCCTTGAAACAGTCTCTACTCTTGGCTTCAGAGACTCCGCCCTCACCTGCTGGTTTTCCTTCTGCCTCATTGGCTCTTCCCTCTTATTCTTTGTCAACTCATGTTCTTCTACTTGACTTTTCTTTTTCATTTTTTGAACAGGTTACACATTTATGAGATTCAAAATTCAAAAAAAGTCCCAAATTTCATCAATTCTAAGATAAACATTTTGATATTTCTGAAAACATTTTAATGTCTGTGTCTTAAAATTTTGGGGATTTTATGATTATAATTTGGTGGTGTTCTTTGGGTAGATAAAATAATGATCTATCTTAAAATTGATGTGTCTTAGATTAGATGAAAATGTTATAAAGATATATAGTAAAAATTCTCCCTCCCACCTGCTCCATATCCATTCAGTTCCTTGGTCCTCCCAGGGAGCCACAATTTTTTTTTTCCTTCATATTCTACTAGTGATTCTTTGTGCATATATTAGCAAATACAAATTATATTTATATATATATTTCCCCAACTTCTTATTTAAAAAATTTTCAATGCTATAAGAAGTTTAAAGAACACCTGTATACTTTTCACCTAGTTTCACCAGTTGTTAAACATTTTGTATTATTTGCTTATATATCTCCTCAGAACAAAACCACAATACCCACAAAATTTAACCTTGAACAATGATGTGTAAAATGGTGATGTCAGACCTAATCTCACTTCAAGGGGGTGGGAAGGAGAATCAAGATCAGCATCAGCCCAAAGCTGATTCCTTTGGAGTGGAGGTCAGACATACCTCCACTCTCCAGCCTTTTTACCAATTCCGAAACCAGCCATCCCTCTCATGGCACTCTCTACTTTTCTGTTGAGTTCGATAATTCATTGCAATGACCACACAGAACTCACAGACCATACTCACAATTATGGGATTTATTAGGGAAGTAATAGGTTACAATTCAAGATCAAGATCAACTTGCAGGTAACAGTAACAACTGAGGATACACTTCTTTGATCAGGACAGCTTCTTCTCAGCCGCGCCTGCAGGTAAGCCTGTGCCTCTGGGCTCTGCATGAACTTGGCCTCTGCCCTGTTGGGAAAATGTTAGAACTCTTTAGCTCTGCTGATAAATGCCCAGAGGTACCCCACTCCACCAGCAAGCCTTCTGCTGGAAGGCACTCAGCTTTCTTGCTCCATGGGTCATCAAGCACACGGTATCTGCCTCACTCTGTGGGCTAGAAAGCCCACTGTGCTGTCTTGTGCCAGTCTCCTGGTTCTTCTGCTGCCATTTCTCTGCCACTGGACTCTGATACGTTTGTCACCACTTCTTGCCATCTGGTGCTGTCTTTAGCATTACAGCTCTGTCTGTCTTCTGGGTCTAGGAGGTTCTCAGCACAGGGACAGCAGGTCCAAAGGACATAAGCTGCTCCTGGCTCTTCTTCTTGGTGGTAGTGAGGCTCGCTGGGATTGACTCTTTTTAAGCCTAGTGGGGTGCCAAAACTGACCAACACCTAACAGGGGTTCCATGTTCCTAATTTACATTAGCAGACTGTCCGATCCCTGCAAGGGTTCCATGCACTTTATTTGCGTAGTTCCACCCAATCATTTCATGGAAGTTACAAGACCAGGGCTAGAAAGGCCATGTAAAAGTGATTCATTGTACCACGATGTTATCTATTCTGCAGTCTATATTCAAATTTCTCCATTTTTCCTAAAAATCTCCTTCACAGATGTGATTTTAAGATCCAGGATTCACTAAGGGATCACCCATTGCATTCGGTTCATGTCTCATTAATCTCTTTTAATTTAAATCTGTTTCTCTACCTATTTTTGTCTTTCATGACATTGACATTTGTCTTATAGAATGTTCCATAGTCTGAGTTTGTCAGGTTGTTTTGTCATAATTATTTTCAGATTAAACACTTTTGGCAACAATACTGTATAGATGATCTTGTGTCCTGCGTGTATCACATTAAAACCAAACCAGACCAGTTGCTGTGGTCAATTCTAAGTCAATGGTGACCCCATGGGTTGCAGAATAGAACTGTGTTCCATAGGGTTTTCAATGGCTGTGACCTTTTGGAAGTAGATTGCTACACCTTTCTTCTGAGGCACCTATGGGTGGATTCAAACCACCAGCGTTTCTGTTAGTAGCCAAGTGCTTAACTATTTATGCCATCCAGGGACTCCTGTGCATCACTTTAGGAGGCACATAATGTCTTTTTGTCCCATTATCAGAAATGTTAAGTTTGATCAGTTGGTCTCCCAGATCCTCTCATTATAGAAGTATTTTTTCTCTGTTGTGATTAGTAAAAATAATGGGGTGACACTCAGACTCTGTGACTGTCCTCTCCCCAACAACCTTTTACCCAATGATTTTAGCAGCCATCGATGATCCTTGCCTATGTCAATTCTTATGTAGGGATTCAAAATGGTAATTCTAAAAAAGTCTGTCATTTCTTCTACAATGCTTAGAACTTTCTTTCCCTCCCTTTCTTTTGTGTATCATTGTGAACTTGTGCATTCTTTTCATACAGTGTATTATAATTCACCACTGACACGATTCATATTTTCTAGGACTTTTTGTTTTGAAAATTTCATACCTACACTAAAGTTGAAAGAGTAATACAGTGAATACTGTTTTCGCTGAGATTCACCAATTTTTAACATTTTGTCACATTTGCTTTGTTTATATCTTTATGTATGCATTCATCATTTCTTTTTTTCTGGATCATTTGGAATAAGTTTCAGACATAGTGACTCTTTACCCCTAAATACTTAAGGACATATTCATTTCCTAAGAACAAGGACATTTTCCTACATGACGTCAATGCCATTATCAGACCCAAGAAATGTAGCACTGACACAATATTACCTAGTTTAGAGTCCACTCAGGTTTCCCCAATTACCCCAGTGCTGTCCTTTATAGCTTTTTTTTCCTCCTGAACCAGGATCCAATCAAGGTTTAGACATTCATTTTCATTGTCATATGTCTTTAGTCTTCTTTAGAGAAGTCCCCTGTCTTTTGACTTTTAGAATGTTGGCATTTTTTATATTGCAGGCCAGTTTTGTTTTTAGAGCACCTCACAGTTTGGATTTGTTTGATTGTTTCTCATTATGAGAATCAGGTTAGACATTCTTTGGCAGGAATGTTACACAGTGATGTTGTACCCTTCTTGGTGTGTCACGTCGGGAGGCCATAATATCAGTCTATCCCATTATTGATGAAGTTAAGTGTCTTCGTTTTCTAGTACGGCTGTAACAAATACCACAGTGGGGTGGCTTTAAAGAACAGAAATTTGTTTTCTCACAGTTCTGGAGACCAAAAGTTCAAATCAAGGACTTGGTCATGCCAATTCCCTTCTTGTAGGTAGTCCTGGGCGTTCCTTGATCCCTTGGCTTGTGGAGGATCCTCACATGGCGTCCTCACCCCGCCTCCCTGTGTATTCCTTTCTTTGTGTCTAATCTGCTGTTTTTATAAATCTGATGTGATTAGATTTAGAACCCAGCCTACTAGGGTATGATCTAGTTAACATAACAGAGAAAACTCTATTTCCAAACAGGATCACATTCACAGGTATAAGGATTAAGATTCCAACACATATTTTGGGGAGACATAATTTAATCCATAACATTAAGTTTGCTTGGTTAAGTTGGCATCTGCCAGATTTCTCTACCATAAGAGTGCCTTTTCCCCTTTGCAATTACTAAATCATCTTTGGGCTGGTACTTTAAGACTCTCTAACTCTCCCTTTCCCCAACAATCTTTCACTCAGTGGTTTTAGGAGCCCTGGTGGTCCAGTGGTTAAAATGATTGACTACTAACTGCAAGGTTGGTGGTTTGAAACTACTAGCGGCTCCGCGGGAGAAAGATGTGGCAGTCTGCTTCTGTAGAGATTTACAGCCTTGGAAACCCTATGAGGTCACAATGATGAGTCAGAATCGACTAGATGGCAATGGGTTTTCTTTTTTTTTTTTTCCCATGATCCTTCCTGAATCAGCAATTATATCAGTACATTAGTTTCCCAAGACTGCCATAGCAAAATATCACAAAGTGTATGGCTTAAAACAACAGAAATTTATTGTCTCACAGTTTGGAAAGCTAGAAGTTCAAATTCAGGGTGTTGGGTGGGTCACGCTATTTCTGAACTCTAGGGGAAGATCCTTTCTTGCCTTTCCCAGCTCTTGTAGCCCCAGGCATTTCTTGGCTTGCAGCTGCCATATTCCCTGACTCAGTTGTCACATGGTATTCTTCCCTCTGTGTGTCTCTTCTCTTTTATAAGGATACCACTCATGCTGGTATCTGTATATCCAATATGACCTTATGTTAACTAATAATATCTTTAAAGATCCTATTTCCAAACATGATCATGTTCACAGGGACCAACAATCAGGACTGTTTTTTGGGAGATATGATTCAATCCATAACAGTCAGTAATTGTAAAATTAGAAGATTTTCTATCATTTCTCTATTTATAACTAGCATTCTTCTGCAAAGAAGAGATTTTCCTTCTTTCCTCCCTCTTTTTTAAAAGTAATAATAGTATCACTATGAGCTTATCAGTTTAAAAAAATTCAATGGGTTGTAATCCATTACCATGATTATTATTTTTGATACTTTAATTGTCTCAAATTTGTTCCTTCACACTGGTTCCCATGGCCTTTTGACATGTCCCCCTTTGAGTCTTTGAGTCCTTGAGTACTTGCTTGTTTCTGGCACCAAAAGATGTTTCAGGCTAACTTTGCGTTCTCTTGCCCTAGGTTAGAACCGGCCATATGTATTTTTCAAATCATATCAGTTCATACTGATAACCTCCAATTTAAACCCAACATCACAAGGCTCTTTCTCACCTTCTCACATGCCACATTTTCCCTACTCTTAACAGTAAGAACCGAGGTTCCCAACAACATCAACACATTACTCATTTGCTCTTTCCTACAGTACATACAACAAAGTTTTAGAATCACCACACCAGTATCCCCACCAGCTGTAAGCCTGCTAAAATTCAAGGTTTCTTTCCAGTTATTTTTGTCCTTGAGATATAACCTTTTAAGAGAACAGAGTACTGTGATCGAAAGTTACTTGGGCTAATTCTTTTTTTTTTTTTTTTTCTGTGTGGTTGAGTTATCAATATAATGCACTGTTATCTTCATTTGTTCTTGTTTGTTTCAACTTTAGGGTTTGCTTTTCTTTCTGGCTTAAGTTTTTTGAATGTGTAAAACATTATATGTACAAAAGTATATAAAAGGCTATACCCAGAGAAGTCTCACTATTCATCCTAGCCCTTCCATCCTATTCTCATCCATTCCCTGGAGGTAATCATGCTTCTGGTTTTATCCTTCCTGTGTTTCTTTTTGTAAAAATAAGCAGTTTCATATGCATAGTCTTATTTTCCCTTTCTTACATAAAAGGTAAGAATACTATAATCTTTGTACTTTGTTTTTGTCACTTAACAATATATCCTGGAAATTATTCCATAGCGGTTCATAGATATCTTCCTCATTCTTTTTTATATCTATGTAGTACTTTGTTGTATTGTATACCATAGTTTTTTCAAATAGTCACTATTGCAAGATAGTGTCGTGTTGAATAATATGTGTATTTCTTGCTTTCTATTTTGGGTAAATAAAAAAGTAGGATTGTTGGGTCAAAAAGGAAAATATATTTTTATTCTGTTTTCTCCCCTCCTTTTTTCTTAAATATAAAGAGTAGCATAATATTCTCAACAGAGAAGGATTGAGACAATTCCTTCTGAGAATGGGAAACAAGACAAGTATGCCCTTTATCACTACTCTTATTTAATGTTGTACTGGAAGTCCTAGCTAGAGCAATGAGGCTAGAAAGGGAAATAAAGGGAATCCAAACAGGAAAAGAGGAGGCAAAACTATCTCTATTCACAGATGACTTGATCCTATACATAGAAAATCCCAGAGACTCAACAAGAAAATTACTGGAACTAATAGAAGGATTCAGCAGAGTGGCAGGGTACGAGATCAACACGCAAAAATCAGTTGGGTTCCTCTACACTAACAAGGAGGATCCTGAAAAGGAAATCAAGAAAACAATACTGTTTATAATAGCCTCCAAAAAGATAAAACACCTAGGGATATAAAGGACTTATACAAAGAAAACTATAAAACACTACTGCAAGAAACTAAAAGAGATCTACATAAATGGAAAAATATTCCATACTTGTGAATTGGAAGACTTAATATTGTGAAAATGTCAATACTACCAAAAGCAATGTATAGATATAATGTGATCCCAATCCAAATCTCAACAACATTCTTTAATGAAATGGAAAATCTAACTTCCAACTTTATATGGAAGGGAAGAAGTCCCCAAATAGCTAAAGCAATATTCAAGAAGAACAAAGTAGGAAGCCTTACACTTCCTGATCTCAAAACTTACTATACAGCCATAGTAATCAAAATAGCCTGGGTTCAATGACAGACACATAGATCAATGGGATAGAATTGAGAACCCAGAAGTAAATCCATCCATGTATGGGCAGCTGATCTTTGGCAAAGGGTCAAAGTCCATTCATTGGGGAAGAAGCAGTCTCTCTGACAGATGGTGCTGGCAAAATTGGATAGCCATATGCAGAAAAAATGTAACAGGAGGAACCTCACACGATACACAAAAACTAACTCAAAAGGAATCAAAGACCTAAATGTTAAAGCTAAAACTATAAAGTTCCTGGAAGATAACATAGGCTTAAAAGTAGGGGACCTAATTTTCGGCATAAATGGCCTATCAAACAAAACTAAAAATGCATGAACAACTGAAGATAAATTAGATGACTGAGACTTCCTAACAATTAAATACTTGTGGTCATCAAAAGACTTTACCAAGAGAGTAAAAGAGAACCTACAGACTGGGAAAAAATCTTTGGTAACAACACATCTGATAAGGGTCTAATCTCTAAAATATACAGAAAACTTCAACAACTCTCCAACAAAAAGACAGATAATCTAGTCAAAAAATGGGCAAAGGACATGAATAGACACTTCACCAAAGAGGACATTCAGGCGGCCAACAAATACATGAAAAGATGCTCATGATCATTAGCCATTTCCAAAAAACCCCAGTGCTGTTGAGTCGATTCCAACTCATAGCGACCCTATAGGACAGAGTAGAACTACGCCATAGAGTTTCCAAGGAGCACCTGGTGGATTCGAACTGCCGACCCTTTGGTTAGCAGCCATAGCACTTAACCACTACGCCACCAGGGTTTTAGCCATTAGACAGATGCAAATCAAAACTACAGTGAGATAACATCTTATGCCTGCAAAAATGGCAGTGACCAGAAAAACAGAAAACATCAAATGCTGGTGAGGTCATGGGGGACTGGAACTCTTTTACATTTCTGGTGGGATTGTAAAAAAATTTTTTTTTTTTTAAAATAGTACAGCCTCTATGGAAAAGAATATGGCACCTCCTCAAAAAGCAAGAAATAGAAATACCTTATGATCAACAATCCCACACCTAGGTGTATATCCTAGAGATATTAGAGCAGTGACACAAATAGACATGTGCACACTTATGTTCGTTGTTGCATTATTCACAATAGCAAAAAGATGGAAACAACCTAAGTGCCCATCAGCAGATGAATGGATTAACAAACTGTGGTACATACATACAATGGAATACTATGGAACTGTAAAGAATAATAAAGAATCTGAGAAACATCTTTTAACATGGATGAATCTGGAGGACATTATGCTGAATGAAATAAGTCAATCACAAAAAGATGAATATATGGTCCCACTATTATAAAAAATCAAGAATGGATATACACACAGAAAACAAAGTTCTTTGATGGTTACCAGGGATGGGAGGGAGAGGGAGAGGGAATCACTTTCTGGATAGTAGACACTTGATACTTTTGGTAATGAGAAGGACAAGACCAAATATGGGTGAAGTCCGCACAACGTGACCAAGGTAAATAAAGACACTAAGAAATACACAAGAAAAAGGGACAAGTTTAGTAAATGCTATAACATACCCAATTTTACAGCAACAGTAGAAACATCCCAAAAATATGTTTGTGGTTACGTGGGTAGGTATGGATGCATATATGAGTATAGAAAGATACAGGTGAGTAAATGCATGTGCATATCTAGGTGTATCTGTATATACACGTTTGTGTGTGCTGCATATATACCCCAAAGTAAATAACCACACAGGTGGCACAGTTACAGAGGCTTCCTAGACATAACCAAACAACTCATGGGATTGGTTTACTGGGTTAGAAGGCTTAGGACCATAGTCTCCGGGGACAGCTTAGGCAATTGGCGTAACAGTTCACGAAGATAATGTTTCATATCCTAGATTGGTGAATAGCGTCCGGGGTCTTAAAAGCCTGAGAGTGGCCATCTAAGATACAACTACTGGTCTCTGCTTGTATGGAGCAAAATAGA
This sequence comes from Loxodonta africana, assembly GCF_030014295.1. Taxonomy (NCBI): domain Eukaryota; kingdom Metazoa; phylum Chordata; class Mammalia; order Proboscidea; family Elephantidae; genus Loxodonta; species Loxodonta africana. Next base: position 40,996,248 of record NC_087354.1, on the reverse strand, counting down.
ATGAAGGAAATCAAAGGCTCAAAGAAGAAACGAGTCCCTGGGACTAATAGCTCACACAAACCACAGTCTCCTCTAACCTGAGACCAGAAGAACTAGATGGTGCCCTGCTACCACTACTGACTGTTCTGACCAGGGACACAAGGAAGGTCTCGGATAGAATGGGAGAAAAATGTAGAACAAAGTTAAAAAAAAAAACCCCAAAACCAAACCCAGTGCCGTCGAGTTGATTCTAACTCGTAGCGACCCTGTAGGACAGAGTAGAACTGCCGCATAGAGTTTCCAAGGAGCACCTGGCAGATTCAAACTGCCGACCTTTTGGTTAGCAGCCGTAGCACTTAACCACTGTGCCACCAGGGTTTCCAAAACTGAAATTCCTAAAAAAGGCCAGACCTGCTAGACCGATAGAAAGTAGAGCAATCTGCAAGACTATCACCCTAAGATAACCTTTGAACTTGGATTTGAAGCTATTTCTGCAGGTCACCTTTCAGCCAAATGATAGATTGGCTTATAAAATAAACAATATCACTTGTGAGTAATGTGTTCCCTTAAACAATTAGCTATATGAGACCAAACGGTCAACATTTACCAAAAAGTAAAGATGAGAAGGCAAGGAGGGGAGAAGGAAGCTAGATAAGTGGCAACAGAACAAACAGAATGGACATAATAAGAATGCTGGCACATTGTAAACATTGTAACCAATGGCATGGAATAATTTGTATAAAAATTGTTAAATGGAAACCTGATTTGCTGTGTAAACTTTCAGCTAAAATGCAATAAAATATTATTTAAAAAACCAGGCTATTTTAATATAAGTACAGCATTTTCTTCTTTTTAAAAGGCATTTAGCTATAATTAAGCAAAATATATCCCAGCTTTATAAATACTTTTATTAGGTTTTTAGACTTTTACCTTCAACCTTTTCTTAGGCAGTGTGGTAGAACTTGTCACTAAATGTTGAACTATATTGAAGAATTCAGCTACTTCATATAATTGTAATATTTTCTTTTGAAAAATTAAAATATTTAATTGTTTTATAATCACTTTCTAGTGTAACTGCCATTTTTAACGACTACGTAATATTTCATCCAGTAGATTTAATTTATTTTGTTGAATTATCTGCCGTTGAATCTAAAGTTCCTCTCAGTTTATCAACACTATAGGTAACACTATAATGCAAACATCTTACACATAGCCTTTCTATACTTTGAATTATTTCTTAGAAGTGAGATGACAGGGTCAAAGGAAATGAATGTTTTTGCCATGATTCATATTGCTAAATTGATTTCCAAAGTGGTTTTACTGGTTTATTTGACCATTAGCAACCTACAAAAGCACCTGCTTCACTCTGCCTTCACTGGCATTTAGTTCATCAAATTTTTTGGTAATTTTTATAGACTAATAAGGACAATGCATTGTTTTATTTTGAATTATTTTATCATAACAAGGTTGAGTGTTTGTATTTATTTTGTTTAATATCAGGCTTAATCAATTTCCTTGTGAACTTGAATGAGTTCTTTGATAAAATAAATGTATTAAAAACAAGTAACATAATATATGGAATGTTCTACATCTTGTTTTTGGGGGGGCTTTTTTTTTTAATTATGCTTTAGGTGAAAGTTTGCAGAGTAAATTCGTTTTTCATGAAACAATTAATATGATTAATACACAAATTGCTTTGTGACATTGGTTGCCAACCCCACAATGTGTCAACGCTTCCCCTTCTGCACCCCGTTTTCCCTGTTTCTATTCACCTAGTTTTCCTGTCCTTCGCTTTTTTTTTTTTTTAACTTTTAGTACCGTTAAGATCTTTCCGTATCAGCACATAGATAACTTCTTTTTTTTTTTTTCAGAGCTACAGAGCATTTTTAAAAATAGCTGCGGAGTAGTCCATTTTATGACTGTACCATTTATTTAATCAGTCTCCTATTGATGGGCATGGAGATTGTTTTCAATCTTGTTATTGAAAACAATGCTGCAATTAATGCAACTATCTATGGGTATTGTTTTATGCCTATCTCTGTCAAGCCTGTCTTTCTTTTTTGGGAAGTGCTATTTTTTTTATTAGGTTTTTAGATCTGTATTTGGTTCCGTATCATATAGGGATACAAAAGATTATAATTGCCCAAACTTTTAATTGGATCCAGAGGGATTTGACTAGAATTCTAGCAGCTTTTCTTTTTTAAATTGTGCTTTAGGTGAAAGCTTACATTGCAAATTAGTTTCTCATTCAAAAATTTATACACATTGTTTTGTGACATCGGTTGCAATCACCTCGATGTGTCAGCACTTTCCCTCTTTTCCCTTACACCCCGGGTTCCCCGTGTCCATTCGTCCAGTTTTCCTGTGCCTTTTTGTATTTGCTCTTGGGCAGGTGTTACCCATTAGGTCTCCAATACCCCATTGAACTAAGAAGCACATTCCTCACGTGTGTTAATGTTTGTCTTATAGGCCTGTCTAATCTTTGGCTGAAAGGTAGACTTCTGGCTGGCTTCAGTTCTGAGTCAGTAGGGCATCCAGGAGCCATAGTCTTGGGTTTTTTTTTCTTAAGAACACTTTTTATTGAAGTATATATAACACACAGAAAGGGGGGCCTTGGTGGCTCAGTAGTAGAATTCTTGCCTTCCAAGTAGGAGGCCTGCTCAGTTCCAGCCAGTACACCTCATGTGTGGCCACCGCCTATCGTCAGTGGTGACTTGCATACCATGATGCTCAACATACTTCAGCGGAGCTTCTGTACTAAGACAGAATAGGAAAAAAGCCTGGCAATCTACTTTCAAATATCAGCCAGTGAAAGCCCTATGAAGCACAACGGTCTTATCCCCAACTGATCAAGGGAAGGTGGCACAGGATGCGGAAGGGTTTTGTTCAGTTGCTCATGGGCTCATCATGAGTTGGGGGTTGACTTGATGGCAGCTAACAACAGCAGCAACACAGAAAAATGCACAAGTGGTAGTTGTACGATCGAAGAGTTTCAAACATATCTGTGTAACCAGCACCCAGATTAGGAAACAGACCATTACCAGCATCTTACTGTCTCCTCAAGGTTAATATACTATCTTGACTTCTAACACCATCCATTAGCTTTGCTTGTTTTTAAACTTGATATAACTCTGCCCGGTGTTACGCTGATTTAGCACTTGGTCGTAGACCATTTTGTGTTTTTGATTATATGCCACTGAAGTTATCATTCTTCCAACGTGATTGCTCATTTACTTCCTTGACCTTAACTGGCCAATGACTTTTTTTTTAAATAATATTTTATTGTGTTTTCAGAGCTTAGCACTGCAGTTTATATTCCTGTTCAACAATTCTACACAATTTGTTCAGTGACATTGGTTACATCCTTTACGACATGTGAACACTCGTTATTTCCCTTCTGGCTGTTCTGTTTCACCTGTGATCTTTTAATGTATGTTTTAGCCCAGGCTTCCTGCTGAGTTCTTGGCCTGTGTGATCCAAATGTCTGCAAGACATCCCTGTGTGGGAGTCTCACAGGCACCACATACTCAGCACGCTCACAACACAGTGTTTCGTCTTCCCCTGGACCTTGCGCCCCTTCTCATGCCTGTTCCCATCTCAGGAAACAGCCCCATCACCTATCCAGTCAGTGGCTTCAGTTGACAGGTGATTTTCCTGATTCCCTCCCTCTCCCCCACCCTCAAATCCAGTGACCTCCCGGTCTCTGCCTCTTAGGGGTCTCAAGACCCACACCCTGCCCACTTCACCTCTCCAGCCTTATCTGCTGCTTTCCAGTTTGCGTTAACCACAGTGGCTTCTTTCCCTCACTTAAAAGCACTAAGCTCCTTCCTGCATCAGGGTCTGTGCAGTGCTTTTGCTTCTGCTCAGAAGTCTGTCCTGCCCCAGGTAACTCCTCTTCATTCTTCAGGTCTCCACTTACATTTAATTTCCCAGACTCCCTAGACCAGGTTAGATCACCTTGGTAGGTGCTTTGTATGTTTTTATAGTAGCCATACTTCCCTTTTGTCGAACTTTCTATAGAGGTTATTGGCTGTCGCATGCAGAGGGCAAGGACCATGTCTATGTTTGCTGTTTCCCCTAATCTGTTGGCCGTCGAGTTGATTCCGACTCATAGCTTCCCAGTGCCTGGCAAGTGATAAGCTCTCAACAAATGAATGAATGACCCAAGGCAGGACAGCAGGAGGAGGGGAGCCCAGCCTGTGACCGAGGCCAGGGTTCAACTTGTCCTGGGGTCAGGTAATAGAATTTCCTCTTTCAGAGGTCTCTGGTCCCCTCAGCCCTTTTCTGTCACTTGACTTTCCCCACATAGTTCCCTCCCAGGTTCCTTTCCTGCTCTTGGATGGGGTTTTCTGAGGATAAACTTTGAGGTAAAGGGCAGGAGTGCCTGGAAGGATGGGGCTGGTGGGATAGTGGCTCTGAGATGAGAAGCTGCCCCATGAGTTCAATTCACTGGGGGAGCCAGCAAAGTCTGAACATGGTCCTGTCCCAGGAAGCATCCAGCCCAGCTGGAGATGAAAAAGGGACTGGGATGTGCAGGGCTCTGATCCTTATCCTTCTCTGGCTTCTCTTCTTCCCAGGTCAGGACAAAGAAGTGTGGGCAGGCTGCTGGGCTGGCTGGTGCCATCATGGAGGGTAAGGCATGGGGCTGGGCCTGTGGGCAGGGCATGAAGGTGAGCAAAGGGCGGGATGGCTGTCTTAGTCATCTAGTGCTGCTATAACAGAGATACCACAAGTGGATGGCTTTAACAAAGAGAAGTTTATTTTCTCACAGTAAAGTAGGCTAAAAGTCTAAATTCAGGGCGTCAGCTCTAGGGGAAGGCTTTCTCTGTCTACCTTCTCATCAATGTTCCCCCGTACTAGGAACTTCTTCGCATAGGGACCCTGGGTCTAAATGACACACTCTGCTCCCAGCATTGCTTTCTTGGTGGTATGAGGTCCCTGTTCTCTGCTTGCTTCCCTTTCATTTCTTGAGAGATAAAAGGTGGTGAAGGCCACACCCCAGGAAAACTCTCCATACCTTGGATCAGGGAGATGACCTGGGTAAGGGTGGTATTACAATCCCACCCTAATCCTCTTTAACAAAAAATAACAATCACAAAATGGAGGACAACCACAGAATACTAGGAATCATGGCCTAACCCAGTTGATACATTTCTGGGGGGAACACAATTCAATCCATGACAAAGGCCCTCTTCCTTGTTGCCTTAGCTCCCCCACCTTGTTCCCAGATTTTTCCTAGCCGCCCCCCCCACCCCCCAACTGAGGCCTGTCTATTCAAGAACTCTAACATGACACTATCTAGCCCTCTGCCAGATCTCTGGCCCTGGAAACCAGGGATTGAGTATCTTGGTGTCCTTGTTTTACTGTTCATCTGATTGATTAGCCTGGCATGAGTGGCTCAGCCCCTGTCCCCCTTGTCATCATTGCTTTCCAATACTCTTGAGACCTTTTCATTCTGGTTTCTGAGTTTCCTTTGGCCTCCAAAGGCTCAGAGGTATAGAATGTAAGAGCTGGAGGGACGTTTAAGGACCACCTAGCCCAGGCGCCCCTCCCCACTGTATAAACTAAGGTTTACAGAGGGGCCATGACTTGCCCAAGAGCATGAATACTGGAGTGGAGGTCGAAGCCCAGGTCTCCAGACTCTCACTCATCCCACTTCTGTGCCTGGAACTGGCTCCCCACTGAAGAGGGTGCTGCACCCCTGATAGACAGCATTTATTATTATTTTTTAATTTTCTAAGGAACACTGACCCTGAATCAGGGTCTTTGGTTACTTTGGAATTGTCATGGCAGGTAGCAAATGGTAGGGATAGCAAGGTGACCTGTGGCCACAGGGGCCACGGGGGCAGCTCAGGCCAGGGAAAGGGTAATCATATTGGGTCCCTGGATTGTTGGGAAGGAGAATATTGGTGGTGCAGTGGTTAAGAGTTCGGCTGCTAACCAAAAGGTCAGCAGTTCGAATCTACCAGCTGCTCCTTGGAAACCCTTTAGGTCAGTTCTACTCTGTCCTATAGCGTAGCTATTTGTCAGAATCGACTCGACGGCAGCGGGTTTGGTAGTTTTTGACGTGATGCGCCTCTCCCACAGGGAAAGTGAACAACTTCCCTCCGTTGCCCAAATTCATCCCACTGAAGCCGTGTTTCTACCAAGACTTTGAGGCAGACATCCCTCCCCAGCATCTCAGCATGACCAAGCGCCTCTACTACCTCTGGATGTGTGAGTGCTGTGGGGATGGGAGTGGGCCAGGGCAGGGCACAGAAGGGAGGGAGACTGTGGGTGCTAGGCATTGAGGTGGAATGGCTGCAGGGCCAGCAATCCTTCAACCCGGCTTGCAGCATCTGCATGGGCCATTAAGTCTTTCCTGGGCCAACTCCCCAGCTAGGCCTCAGTTTCTTTCAACCCCCCTTCTAGGTCTTACCTCCCCTCCCTCCCCTATTTCCCATTCACAGAATATCTGGATGGGGATCTCTTTTTGCAGCACAATTCCTCTCTTCTTGCTCCCTACTCCCTTTCCCACTGGGCCAGTTTTCCAGGAACCTCTGGTGAGCTCCCGACTTCAGGACTCCCGCTTTGGAGAGTAATCCCTCCCTTAAAGCCCCATTTTTCTTGTTTCCTCTAGAAAGTTGCTCAAAAAGAAGAACATTCAAGTGGGAATTGGGAGATATAGAGTGAAGCTCGACTGGTCGCTCCACAGTCTACTTTGCTGTGAGGATAGTAGGTTCCTCATTTGTAGAAAGGGAATATTGACTCAGTGATCTCTGTGGTTCCATGTAGCTCAGTGTTATGTGGTCCATTCTTTTAGGTGTCTAGGGTTTTAACGTTCTAAGGTTTTGAAGTGGAAAGTTTAAAGTTCTCAGGTTCTGATGGTCTGTGGCAGGTTGGTGGGAAAGGTGTCATCTTGGGGAGATGGGACTTGGCTGTGCCCAGACTTGTCAGAAGGTACCTCTTGGGCACAGAAAGGGAGGGCAGGCTGGCTGTCTTGTGCTGGGTACCTTCCCTAGGCAGCCCCAGACACCTGTAGCATGACCACAGCCAGGGTCTGCTGTGTGCGATGTTGTCTTGAGTCAGGCCTGCAGATAGTGGCTTACCCAGGGAATTGATTATATAGGAAGGTGGTCAAGAATGCTGTCTTTGTAGCTGGGTCCTTCATGGATTGGTAGAAGAAATGGGCTCAGAAGACAGAAAGACTGGACTTCAAGCCTGGCTTGGCCTTTGGGCAGAGAAGGAATCTCTCTCCCATGGTAACATGAGAGAAGGAGAAAGGAATGGGAAGGTATGGGTAGGTCTATAGATGTTAGGAAGAAAATGAGGTTACCTCTGATGGCTTCCATTTTTCTCCGTCAAATATGATGTAGAAGTGGGAGTGGGAGGTTTGAAGAGAGTGGGATTAGAATGAGAGTATGTTTGTGGAAGAGGGTTAAGACACAATCCTCCAGAGAAACCTAGTAAGACTTCAGGGTGATACACTGGGCCTCATCTGGGTCCAGGTGAGATTGGCTGCCATGAATTCATAGTTCTACCAGGCTTTCCTGTTGTGTCATTTTTATTTAGCAGCACTCAGCTCAGGCATAGATGGGAGTTGAGCTCATGCAGGGCTAGTGTGACCAGAGTAAAGGGCATAAGGGAATAAAAAAATGATTGTAAGGAATTTTGAAATCTAAGCTGGACAAGAAGTGAAGATAGAAAAAAAGGTAATGGATGGAGGAAGAGGGCACTGAGCAAGTAAGCTAGAGAGAAGTGTGACTGGTAAGAGAGATGTTCACCAATATAATAAAGGGCTAATGCCTTTTCTATGTAAAGAGCTAAAATCAGTGACAATACCAAGGCTCCAGGAATTTTAGGAGCAATGAGCAGGGATAGATGAGTCACAGAGGAGGAAATACACTTGGAACGCAAATGAAGAAATGTCCACTCTCATTATGAGGGGCCCTGAGATGGGTTTACCTGCACGGGTGACAGGGTTGTCAGGTTCAGTCAGACTTGGGGAGCATTATGCCTGACCCTGGGCTCCAGGAACTCTGCCTCTGAGAGCAGAAGCTCTTATCCAGAAGCTGGATTTAAGGACTATTAATATCTCCCTAAGTCCTCACCAGGCACCAGCCAGATACTTTGCTCCCAAGGAAATGTATAAAGCTCTTGAGATGCTTAAAGGTTCAATTCAGAAGCTAGGACCATAAATGCTTGGCTATTTGAGGCCTAGATTGAGCCTGCCTTCCTTTATGTATTTGTCCCGCAGTTCTTTGTGGAGCCTGAAAAGGACTCAGCCTAATGTTTGAGGAAGGGAGTTCCCTGGTATCAGTGACCTGGGTGTGTGTTAGTACCAGGATCAGGTTTCTCATCTGTAAAATGAGGAGCCTTGGAATGTCCTTGCTGGCTGTGACTCAGTGATATTTTGATTCCTAGGTTCAGCTAGATTATGTGAGATCAGAGGAGGTGGAGCCTAGATCCAGCTCTTGGGGAGCTTCTAGTCTGGTTGATGGGCTGGGATTTGTACTCAGGGAACCAGGGGAGCAATCCAGGTCTGCAGGGGGTCAGAAGAATGGGAGGTGAATATGGCTACAGTAGTGAAGGAAGGCTTCCTGGAGGAGGTGGTATTACAGGTATCTAAGAAATGGATTAGATGAGGACTGAGATCCCAGCCAGCACCACCTGCCCCATTTAAGTGCAGGGCAGATGGTACAATGCTTGAAGAGATGTTTCCATAAGGCCTTTTATTTCCCCCTTCTTATGCCCCTGCCTGTCAAGAGAAGGTCTAAGAGTGGTTTTCTGTGTCTTGGGCCTGGTGATTGATATGGGTCTGGGAGGGCCAGGGGCTTTCCCTCTTACAATTTGTACTCCCTGTGTGTGTGTATGTCTGTGTGTGTATCCCATGTGTCTGTGTGTGTACGCATGGGACTGTGTGTGTATTCATTGATGTGGGTTTGCGGGTCTTCTGTATGGATATGAATCCGTGTTGTGGTTGGCATGTGGGTGTGTATTTGTGATTACGTGTGTCTATTCATGTCTGTCTACCTCTCTGCACTTGTCTGCGTCTATTTGCGTGTGTTTGATTGTGGGTCTGTGTTGACTTATGGATGTGTGTGTCCATGTCTGGCTGTTCTTGTATCTCTGTATGGGTCTGGCTGTCTGTGTGTGTGTCTGGTGTCTGTCTGTGTGTGTGCATGTGCTCCTGGGTCTGCAGTGAACAGCGTCACGCTGGCCGTGAACCTGGTGGGCTGTCTCGCGTGGCTGATCGGAGGCGGGGGAGCCACCAACTTTGGCCTCGCCTTTCTCTGGCTCATCCTCTTCACACCCTGCTCCTACGTCTGCTGGTTTCGGCCCATTTACAAGGCCTTCAAGTAAGTAGTTGGCACTGACCCCAGCTCCTAGCCTTGTCTCTTTGCCCATTTCCCCTGTCCCTTCTCCACATTTTTCTCACCCCTTTTTTTTTTGGCCACCTTCAAACTCATTTTCTTTTGGTCACCCTTGGCTCAGACTGCCAAGGGCTTGGGTTTCCTGGGGCCTCCAGGCTGGGGTGAGAGGGCTGGGAGTCAAAGTCTTCCTCTTAGTGCTTTCTATCCTCACCCTACCTTTAGCTGGGGGCAGCATAGAGATGAGGCCTATTTTTGCCTTCTGCCATCATCTTCCCTAGGCACCTGCATGTTGAATTTTGACAATGGCCACCTGCCCTGAAGCCCATCCTTGTACCAATGGGGCTAGCTGATTTGGTGCCAAGAGAGCATCTATCCATGTGTCAATGGAATCGCCACATACCACTGACACTATTCATGTGCTAATGAGGTCATCCAACTCTATGCCAAAGGGACCATCCATCCATGTATCAGTGGATCTAGCTGTCCTGGTGCCAATCAGTATCCTTCCTTGTGCCAAATGGGTTTTTCAGTCTTTGTGCCAATGGGACCGTTCATCCATGTACCAACAAGGCTGTCTCCATTTCATAGGATGTCCATTTCAGTGCCAATGGGGCCTTAAATCTCTTTGCTAATAGGACCATCCATCTATGTGCCCGTTAGGACCTGACCCTATCTTGATGCCAGTAGGGTATCTAGCCTAATGCCAACGGGGCCTTCAGTCTCTGAGTCTATGGGACCATCCACTCATATACCAGTAGAGTTTGCTGTCTTGGTGCCAATGAGGCGGTACGTACCTTTGGCAATGGGTTGTTTGTTCCTGCCACGTTGGAGTCATGTATTTCTGTGCCAGTGGGGCCATCCATCCCTGTAGTAGTGGGTGGTCCATTCATGAGAAAATCCCTCCCTTTGTAATGCAGGCCCAACACATGGAAATTTGCAAGGATCCATGGATAAAATATATCCCATCCTGGATCTTCATTGAAGACCTTTAAGTGCCTTCTGTCCATTGTACCCTCAGTTAGACCTGGAAGGACTTGAGGGCCTTGAAGGAAGGGAAGCCGTGACCCTCTGCCTAGGTGATAGGAGTCATCTCCTCTGTTGCAGGACTGACAGTTCCTTCAGCTTCATGGCATTCTTCTTCACCTTTATGGCCCAGCTGGTCATCAGCATCATCCAGGCTGTGGGCATCCCAGGCTGGGGTGTCTGGTAAGAGGCAAGGGACTCGCCTGGGGTTGGTAGGGGTATCTTTTGCTGGCCTCTGTGTACTAAGTTGCCTAGTTTGTGACTGGTTATTGGAATAGTGAGAGATTTGGGATAGTGCGGTAGACACAACCATAGCATCAGAGGAGAATGAGAACCTGGCATTGGTTGTGGTGGGTGGGGAGGAGTTTGACGGGGGAGAGGGGAGTGCCCAGCATTGTGGGAGAGGCTGGAGGAAGGAAGCCTTGTGTCTGAGGAACATGTCTCTCAAGCCATGGGGGAAGGATTCTTCCTGAACTACTGATGTTGGTTATCAGTAAGATGATCCCTCTACATCCAATAACATGGCCCCTCCGTGTCATTGACATGTGGCAGTGAGGTGGTCCATTGCTCCAGTAGGGTGGCTCCTGGGTACCCCTCACCATGCCTGGGCACTCCCACAGTTTACCTCTTCCTCTAGCGGCTGGATTGCCACCATCTCCTTCTTCGGAACAAACGTTGGTTCAGCAGTGGTGATGCTCATTCCCACCATCATGTTCACAGTCATGGCCGTCTTTTCCTTCATTGCCCTCAGCATGGTATGTGGCCACCTCAAGGGCAAGAGGGTAGCTTTGGGAGGGACTGTGATCTGTGATAACCCCTCCTCCAAGTTATAGGAGGATCCAGAGGTCCTCTAAGGGACTCACTCTGGAAATAACTGGTGGATTTTCCCACTAGTGCATAGGTCATGGGTGGAGAGGGAAGACTGTTTTTTCATTGTGACTTGCCCTTGGGCCCCATCTATTCCCTGGAGGACTGCCTCTTCCCTCTGATTAACCCTTGCTTATGCTCCTCCTCCTGCAGGTTCATAAATTCTACCGGGGGAGCGGGGGCAGTTTCAGCAAAGCCCAGGAAGAGTGGACCACAGGGGCATGGAAGAACCCGCACGTCCAGCAGGCAGCCCAGAATGCAGCCATGGGGGCGGCCCAGGGTGCCATGAATCAACCGCAGACCCAGTATTCTGCCACCCCCAACTACACATACTCGAATGAGATGTGAGCCAGCCAAGCCTACTGGGAGGCAGGGCTGGGGGCCAGTAGGACAGGGGACTCAAGCCACATCATTGTGGTGTCCAAGCAGGGTTCCCCCTTCCCTTTTCTCCTTCTCCACCACTTTGTACAAAGAATCAGAATTATATATATACATATATACATGTATGTATATATGTATGTATATGAATATATATGCCTGTCCCTTTCTCCCTACTTCGGATTCTGCTCTCACATGATGAGAGTTGTGGACTGCACGTGGAGCTGTCCATGCAGTGGTAGCTGTGTATGTACTCCCTTGTGAAATCATGTGCAGTGGAGGTCTCTGTTGTTGTGGTGCTAGATGTGTGTTTAGAACTAAACCAGCCCCCCGCCCTCTACCAGGCTGCCCCCTTTGACCCTGACCCAAGGACTGTGTGGGGTAGGAGAAGGCATGGCAGAGAGCCAGAGCCCATTCCCAGGGTTATGAGCTGAAACTATTTCCACTTTGGGTCTTACTGGAAAGCAACAGTATTTAGCATTCATGGTGGTGGTAGGTGGGAGGGTGGGGAAAGGCAGGGGATCTTCCCATGTTCCCTCTGATCCATCTGGGTTGGGTCTCTTCCCACTTCAACCTCCTCCCCTTCTCTCTTCCGTGCTGTCCAATTCCCTGTGGTATCTCCCCTTGCCCAGGGTCTGTCTTTTCCCCACATAGCTTTTCTTTTTCTTCTCCAAGGCTGAGTGTCTCAGTTGTATCTGCTTCTGAGATTGAGCCCATTCCCAGATCAAGGAAGCTGATGGGAGCTGAACCTTAGCTCTGGTGTGGCAGGGGCACACAGCTAGAGATGAGAGCCCACCTGGCACCTGACTCCCAGGGAATGGAAATGTAGGCTCAGTCTCCTTAACTCTGAGAGCTTGGCCTGCACAGGCGGGCTCTTCTTTTTCCTCCCCTGTCTTATTCTTCTTCTCTTCCTAGAGCCCCCTTGGGCCCCTCCTCACATGTGCTCCTCTCCTTCTTCCCCATCGCCCCAGCTGGTGTGGCCAGATCGCTCTATCCTACCCCGCCATGTGCCAGGTAGCATTGCCATCCATGAGAACAGATTCCACTGCCTTCCCTGAAGGTTGGGTCACATCCAGGCAGTTGTTAGGCATAAAGATGCGGCTGAAGCAGAGGGCATGTAAATAATTATTGGTCCCTGTGGCTGGCCCAAGCCCACTGGTCAGGTTCTAGGTATCTGAGTGACCACTGGATTCCTGGGAGCAGCAGTGGTCTGCTTGGGTCTGTTAGAAGGAACAGGGCTCAGAGGGTTAGGCTTCAAGAGAAGGTCAGAGGAGAAGGCAGGCAGGGCCCAGTGAGCGGGAGCGTGCCTCTCTCACCCCAGCTTGCTCTTGGTTGCAAGACAGTTTTGGACACTTGAACTCAGGGCCCAGGAGGAAGCACAGGCCCAATCCTAGCTGTAAGCACAATGGCCTGAATGGGATTTCAGGGTAGGTGGGGGTGAGGGAGAGGCTATGTTTGTTTGTTTTTTAAATCAAGATAACTCGCTCCCCTCTGCCTCCTGAACTTGGTTCTTGGCTCTTCCTCACCCTGTCAGAATCCGCTTCCCCTTCCAGGAGAGCCATTCAGGCCCATGGGGCTGTTCTGTTCCAAACAGTGCGAGAACATTGTTGGTGGAGGCCCCGGCTTTGTCTGAGACCTGGAGGAGAGTGGGTTCTCATGCAAGGAGCAGTTGACCATTTCCCACTGCCCCCTTCTAACAGAAGCCCACCTGGGATGTTTGGTCTGAAAAACCAAACCCCACTTGGCTACTCTGGGCTGACTCCGGCTTAGAACCCAATACCTGGGCTTCCCGGTGCCACTCTGACCTTTGAGCTTCCGGTATTTCAGGTCTCTGTAAGGGGAGCCAGGGTCCCTGGAAAGTTCTCTTCCTAGTGGTCCCTTGGGCTTGGGCCATAAAGTGTGTGATTGGTTCTTTCCACTTCCACTTTCTCTCTGGAAAGGAGCTGTCACAGCTCCTGGTACCTGAAAAGGGGCCCTAGGTCCAGGTCCTTTCTTCCTTTCCCTTTCCCCCACTCCAAACCTCTGACTCCCTTTTCCCTAAGTCTCTCTGGTGGACCCAGGAAGCCTGCGATCCAGCTGCCTGCCTGATATCCATGACCTGTTTGGTGGTACCTCCAGTTGATTTCCTGTCCTACCTGCCTTTCCTCTTGCCTTGGCTCAGACCCGTATGGCCATGGCCTGGCTCTGCCCTTGAGAAGGCCTATTACCTGTGTGTGGCCCAGCTTACCCAGGCCCTGGGTGCTGCATCTCCAGGCAACTATGCACTTTCCTGGGGAGGGGACTAGTATGAGAAATGAGGGCTGGGCACAGATTCACAACTGCTGGATGGCCTGGCTTAGGGGGTGGGGTTGGGTGGGGAAGGGCCCAGGTCATTCTGAGGATCCTGAAGTCTGTGGCCAGCCAGTGACCTGCTTTCGCATTCTCCTGATGTCCACTGCCCCCCTTGTTTCTGGGAGACAGACTACTCCCTAGCTGGCAGCTGACCTGCCTGAGCCAGTGTGTCTGTCTGTGGTAACTGAGTGAACCTTAATAAAGGGGAACATTTGACCCTGTGTGTCTTGCTGTGTCATGTGTTTTCACCTGAGTCTGCATAGTAGCTGTGTGGAGCCTCACTATTGGGTGTGGGACATGGATGTATGGTGGGTCGGATGAGTCTCTGGCCTGTCATTCCCTGGGGCCAAAATCCATACTCCCTTGTGTGGTTCTTTCTCCAGGGGGGCTTTGAGTAGGCCTCGAAATTGCCACAAAGTCCCTCCTGCTGGTTTGGAGGAAGTTCTGTGTTCCCCAAGAGCCCTGAGGAGGAAGTAGAAGGAATAGGCTGGATTAGTGGGTTGGGGTACCGTGGTTCAGATGGTTCACTGTGGGCAAGGGCAGGGGTAGAGCACACGGCCCCACCTCAGCTCTTACCCTGGGAGACAGGTGGCTGGTTGAGCAGCCTCAGTAAACACAAGGGACCCTGGGAGCCTGTGAATGCTGGAGAATGAAGAAGGCAGGGGGAAGTGTTCCCAACATGCTTTCTCCTGTGTGTTCCCTTTGCCAGCGTTGTGCCCTCCACTTGGAATGCTGCCCTGGCCCCCTTTCTATGTACTGGCCATCCTTCAAGATTCACCTCAAGTGACTCCTCCTTTGAGAGGGCTTTTCTACCCTGAGTTGTTGCGTCTACAAGTTCCCTGCCTTCCCCACTCAGGGCTTTAACTGTAATTTTCTGTATCTTTGTTTGGATAGCTGGGACACGCCTGATTTATATCTGTGTCCCGTGCACCTAGAGCACGGAAGAGGCTTGGTAAATATTCAGTGTTAAATGACCCAGTGATGAGCAGTGTGTATGTGTGGGAGGGGTTCAGGTGGTTGGGAAGGCCAGACAATTAGGCCAGGCTCTGGTGGGAGCATCAGAAATGCCAAAACACAGGGAGACAAGTTTCACCTCAAGATTCCTTCATGTGGACTACAACTCCCAGGAAACAAATGGAAACAAGTGGACTACAACTCCCAGAAGGCAGCGCGACCACGCTAGGTGCTCTCGTGATGCTGCGCGCCAGCCAAAAGTACAAGGAGGGACTGCTAAAATATCGCGAGACTTGGGAGCTACCTCGAGACGAGCGTGGCGCGGGTGAGGCGCTTAAGGGGATTCCGAGGCTGGGATCTCGCGGCTGGGCTGGCGGGAGGGTGGAGCTCTGCTCGCGGCAGTGACTTTGCGGCGTGTGCGTGTGTGTGTGTGTCTCTCTGTGTTTGTGTGTGTCTGTGTCTGTGTTAGTGTGTGTGTGTGTGTGTATCTGTGCCCTCCCTTTCCAGCCATGTGCTGCTCGGTGGTTATTTTTTAGTGGAGTTTATCGCCTTTAAAAAGTGGCCCTATTAATTCCTTTAAGTCCCTAGGTGGTGCAAACGGTTAACACTCTGGGCTGCTAACCTAAAGGTTGGATGTTCACGTCCACGCAGAGGTGCCTCGAAAAAAAAATCTTGCAGTCCACTTCTGTGAAATCAACCATTGAAAAATCTTTGAAACACAGTTCTACTCTGACACAGGTAGCTGGGTCATGAGTCAGTCAGAATTGGCGCCACGACACCTGGTTATCAATTTTCTCAGGCTTACAGTGTATTTTTTTTTTTTTAAATCATGAGCCTATTTCCAGAAAGGATTAGGGACTGACCTAGTACAAACTGTATTCTAAAAGTTAGTAAAAATATAAAAAAGAAAGCCATGAGAAGTTGGCATTATCCCCTAAACCAAAAAAACAAAAACCCAAACCTGTTGCCGTGGATTTGATTCTGACTCACAGTG
The DNA here is from genome assembly GCF_030014295.1 of Loxodonta africana. NCBI lineage: Eukaryota > Metazoa > Chordata > Mammalia > Proboscidea > Elephantidae > Loxodonta > Loxodonta africana. Next base: position 40,980,369 of record NC_087354.1, on the reverse strand, counting down.
ACCCTATAGGACAGAGTAGAACTGCCCCCATAGGGTTTCCAAGGAGCTGCTAGATTTGAATTACCCCTCTTTTGATTAGCAGCTGTAGCTCCCCTAGCTTTCAACCACTGTGCCACCAGGGATCCCCTAGACCCACCTAAAAGTGATGAATGTCATTTAAGTTAAAGTGAGTCCAAATATTATTAGAAAAGACTTCCTGCTGTCCTTTGAAATATTCGGAGGCCTGTGTCCGATAATGGCCAGGAGAGATTCCCAAGTTGGGGAAGTGATGGGTGTCTTGTAAGTAGGGATTTTCCACATCTTTCTCAGTGGCTGGGAGGTGGCAGTACTCAGTTTCTACTACAGTATGTGCGTGTGTATGTATATATATGTTGTTGGGGTATATAGATACATAATGCTTAGACATATATAATGTTGTATATATGTGCGCAGTATGTATGTGTATATGTATTACATATCTCTCTCGAGGAGGAGGTGGTTTACTCGTGATTCCAGGAGCAGCAGAGTCAAGCATGCCTGCTTCTGGTTTGAAAGCTCGTTCTTAGCAAAATTCCAGTACTTTGAGCTCTCCCTGAAGAGTTCCTTTGCCTTTTCTTGGATGGGGAGAAGGGGTTTAAAGTGCTCCTGTGGCCACAGGATTCCTTTTAAATGTCTTTGGTTTGAGGGGCAAGGTGTTGAGGAGTGGTGGGAAATGAGGCCAGAGCAGAAGCCAGCAGTTTGATGTTAGGCTAAAGGATTCAGGCTGTATCCTGCCAGAGATCTCTGCCATCTTTACCTTGGAGTCCCTGGGTGGGGGACTGTTACCACCTGCCCCCTCTCCACCTCCCTCCACGTTTGGTCCTGCTTTGTCCTAGGCCCCAGAGCCTTGTGTTGGTCAGGGCTCACTATTTGTCTGGCGTTGCTTACCTTGCTCCCTTTATTAGCCTTGGCTCTGCCCTGACTCCATACTTGCTCATATTGTGATTGGTAGGTATCCCTGAAATCTTTACCTAAACTCTGTCTGTAATTAATTAATCCAGAGAAGGATTCTTACATATCATAAGCCTGCCACAAGGCAAAGCTCCTTACTCTCTCTGGCTCTGTCTCTCTAAAGAACAGAAACGCTTCCATCTTTCTGGCTGTGGCCTAGCTGCATGGCTGGTGCCCTGGGAGTTTGAGGTTCAATAAACAGCCTCCAGCCCTATAGCCCTCCTGCCTGCCTGCCAGCTCAGGAGTTCCTGTGAGGCCAGCAGAGCCCAGGGCAGTGAGATGCTGTCTGTAGCTGCTCTGGCTATGCAAATAGATGACTCCAACAGAATCTAGATGGAGTAACAGATTTACTGGTTTGGGACTTGCTTCTCTTTGAGAGTAAACATAAAGGGCTCCTGCCAGCTCTCACCTTCCCTGGGACTGTCAGGCTAAACTGATTTGACCTTGCCTCTAAATGTTTAAATTATCCGATTTCTGTTTTTCGAGTATTATCCCCTCCCCCCCAACACCACCCCCCACCCTGGCCTGGACTTTCTAGAAAGCTAGGTAGGCTTTGGTTCTCAGCAAAGCTTGCTCAGTAGGCAAAGTACATCTTGGACTTCACTATTTGCTGTGGGAGGCAGTTGAAGTCACCAGTGTGGATTCCTGCCCCAAGTTCAACTGATTACTTTCAGTAACATGTTCCCTAGGAATGAGAATCAGCTTGATGTGGAGGAAGTCCAGGGGGCTGCAGAGTGAAATTCAGCTTCTGTGGTGTTGCAGGTGTTGCCTAGTATAGGACAGGGTCAGGGTTTGAGATCTGGCAGGTGGTTTCCCTGGAGAACCAAGAATGCGCCTTTGTCACATAATGTGGGTCAGCGTGCTGTTTAGTAGTTCTGGGAAGAAGCTGGCAGGTAGGTCCCTGGAATTTGCCATTTGCTAACGGCTCCGTAGGTCCTAAGGTAAAATCAGTTCTATAGCTCTGGACAAACGTGGCCCTAGCTGAGGCCCTGAAGCAGAGTAGAGATTGAGATCACTGGCAAGTGGAACTTTGCGGAGTCTTGCTCTAGGGAACCCGCCTGTGCTTAACCCGTGCTGAGAAAGCTCTGGGAGGCCCATCCAGGTAGGAGGGAGATAACAGAGCCCAAATATGATCCTCAGCTCATGTGGGTGTGTGTCTGAGTGTTGGAGGGGCAGAGAGGCCCTAGGGAGCCAAAGGGCCTGTGGGGTGAAGAGGTGGCCCCCGTGGGTGCCCAGCCAAGGAAGTAGCCACTGGCGGACTCATGGCACTTCTTCCTAGGGGTCTTTGGTCTTCCCTCTCCCTGCTGATTCTGCCCTTTTGAGTACATCTTCCAGGACTTCCTGTCTTGTACAGAGAGCCCCTTACTGCTGCTGTCTTTCATGCATGGACTTAGAAGGTTTCTGCTGGTAGGAGCTTCAGAGATCACCAGGCTCTACCTCTGCAATTTCAGATGAAGCCACCCATCAAGTCAGGAGCACAGCCATGGACAAGGCCCAGGGCTCCTGATTCGTAGGCCAGGCTTCTGTTCTCTGCCCTACTCTGCCTCAGAGAATACAATTTATTGCTCACTCAGCAGATGTTGAGGACCCACCATGTGGCTGATGCTGAACTGGGTGGGGGGTTGGTGATTAGCCCTAGTTACAACTGCAAGGAGCTTGCGGGGGTGAGATAAGGGAACTGATGTACAAATGGAGTCAGTGATCACAAACAAGGCGTACCCCAGAGAAGGACCATCTCAGATGGCTTCAGGGGTGACTCCTGGCTTCTCAACACATCTGCAGGTTCCCTGAAGGCAGCAACTGTGTCTTCCACAATTCCTTGCCCAGTTCTAGGTATAATTGGTTCTTAGTGACTGTTGCTGATGGAGTGAGTGCATTTTCATGGCCCAGCCTGCCAGAGTGTAGGTCTTGGTGTGTCCACCGTTTGTCGTGGTCGTTCACTTCTAGCAACATCTGAGAGGAAAGAAAAGAACCAACCAGCTGGTCTCCTGGGTAGCCTACATTCCCTTTATGCCTGGTTCTTCCTGGACTTTGATTTGTAGGGTGGTGTCCAGTCTTATCTACCCTTGGATAGAGAGGCAAATCCTTTAGCTCCCTGGAGCACCGAAACCCTTGTTACCTAGAGTTCCACCTCACAAGCATCTTTGGAATTTATCTTCTGCCATGCCATTTGTTCAGCCAGCAGGCCCTCTGCAGTAGCTCCTGTCCCCTCTCCAGCCTTTGCCATCAGGGCCCCTCCATGCTGTCACTAATACCAGCACCACCTTTTTTTTTTTAATTGTATTTTAGATGAAGGTTTATAGAACAGACTAGTTTCTCATTAAACAGTACGCATATTGTTTTATGACATTGGTTAACAACCCCACGACATGTCAACAGTCTCGCTTCTCAACCTTGGGTTCCCTATTACCAGCTTACCTGTCCCCTCCTGGCATCTAGTCCTTGCCCCAGGGCTGGTGTGCCCCTTTAGTCTCGTTTTGTTCTATGGGCCTGTTCAGTCTTTGGTTGAAGGGTGAACCTCAGCAGTGACTTCATTGCTGAGCTGAAACAGTGTCTGGGGCCATACTCTCAGGGTTTCTCCAGTCTCTGTCAGGCCAGTAAGTCTGGTCTTTCCTTTTGAGTTAGAATTTTGTTCTACACTTTTCTCCAGCTCTGACTGGGACCCTCTATTGTGATCCCTATCAGAGCATCCGTGGTGGTAGCTGGGCACCATCTAGTTGTACTGGACTCAGCCTGGCTAGCACTGTCTAGCTAAAATGAAAACTCTTACCCTGGTCCTCACCATACTTCACACTCTGGCCTTGCCCTGATGTTCAAACCTTACCTTCTACACCCCCACCCCCCGCCCCGGGTTTCAGGCCTTTACAAAGTTGCTCCTTCGTTCAAAATTATTTCCTTCTTTCAGAGTTATTTCCTTTTGCTCGTCCTTGAGGACTCAACTTGAATGTCATCTTTTTTGTGAAATGGTCTCTGAATTCCTCAGACTGTCACTTCCTGGGCAGCCACAGGACCTGGATAGGCCTTTCTCACAGCTCTTGTCACATTACGTTGTAACATCTGGTGGGCTCCCAGGACTCAAAGCCACTGGAAGCCACATGGAGCCAGGAGCCTCATGTCAAGCTGCTGCACCATTGGTGGAGAGGAAATTCCATGTTCTTGTGGGTGCGGAGTGGTCAGGGGGTGCCTGATGTTCTTATCAAACTGTGCTCCTAGAAGCTGGGACTGCTGATCCGCTCAGCCAGGCACTTGCTGTCCAGTCGACTCCAACTCCTGGCAAGCACGTGTGTGTCAGAGTAGAACTGTGCCCCATAGGGTTTTCAGTGGCTGATTTTCAGAAACAGCCAGGCCTTCTGAAGTGTCTCTGGGTGAACTCAAACCTCTAACCTTTTTGGTTAGCAGCCAAGTGCGTTAACTGTTTGCACCACCCAGGGACACCTCAAGGATAGTGGTATTTGGCCTAGGATCTGACACGTGATGCAGTGTGCTTTGGCTGAATGTATGAATGATGGAGGTACCCCTTGTTCTACTTCTAGGTGCTAAATCCTGACAGAACCTGACAGAGGCTAGGACTGGTGGGCTCCCAGGACTCAAAGCCACTGGAAGCCACATGGAACCAGGAGCCTCATGTCAAGCTGCTGCACCATTGGTGGAGAGGAAATTCCATGTTCTTGTGGGTGTCACCGGGAGTGTCGCGGCCCTGAAGTTGCCCCTTCTGGTGTCAGGCCTTTTGGAGATTCCTGGGGTGAGTATCCTCAATAGACAGGCCAGGTAATCTAGGTTTAGCCTCTGCCCTGGGATATGCTCACTTGTTTGCAGTGGCTGGGGTTTTTTTCTTCATCATGGTGTTTGTGCAAGTCCTCTGTGTGTGTTGGTATGTAGAGGACACAGGAGACAGACCAGAGTCACAGGATAACCAACAGCTGGATTAGACAGTGGGTAGCATGAGGGGAGGTGGACGAGGACGTGTTGGTGAAGGGAGGGTTTCGGTTTCTGTACACTGACCCTGAGGCTCCCTGGGGTGGGAGAAGGGCTGACTTGAGAAATGCAGCCAGTTCTTAACCCCCCTTTGCTGCCTTGGGCTCCCCCAGCCCTGCTTTTACTCTGTCCTGAGCACGGTGGCACTGTTCTCCCTCCTTGTTAGACACCATGGCTGACCTGTCAGTCAGGTGCACAGAAACCTCAGTGACTCCCCATTGCCCTCAGCTGTGGTCTCAAACTTCGCTTCTTTAGGTTTTCAGGGATACCCAGGGCCACCACAGTGCGTTTGGTGGAGTGGATAGTGGGAGCTCCAGCCTCCTCCCCTTGGCCAGACCACCTCAGCTTTTATCAGTGTTGTATGTGGGGGTTCTGGGGCAGAATCTTTTGAGGGAAAAGGTCCATGGCTCTAAATAGTGTGAAAGCCAATAGGTGGCCCACTTTCTAGTGTGGCATCAAGGCCCTTGGTTGGTCTGGTTCATCTCCCGCCACCCCCATACCCTAACCTGATGGCCTTTGCTTAGGCCAGGCCCCTGCCAGGCTGTACCGCTCTCCCTGCTTCTCTGCTTTTCCAAGTTCTGTGCAAACCCTTCACTCCAAAACCTCCCCTGTCAGCCCCAGCCTGTGTGACTTTGCTTCTCTTCTTTTAAATTCCTCATTTGACATAGAACCATAGGTTGCCTTTGACGATGTCTACATTACTAAACACTAGTTTTTGTGGGACATGAAGTCTTAGAGCCCAGGTAGTGCTTTTTCCTTGCTCCTATGCCCACCCAGGACCCAACACAGGATGGAACAGGTGCTGTATCCAGCCTGTCCAGCAGGGGGCGGTGCTCACTCACCGATGATCCTGTGGGGATCTAGGCAAAGGCTTGTTTCACTTTTTTTTACTTTCCACAAACTTCTACCCAGAGTCCCTCCCCCACCCATTCCCCAGGCCAGGATGCCAGCCAGGCCAGAAGGGGGTAGGAAGGACAGTCTGTTGGCCCCTCTAAGGGTGGGCATTGTGCTGCTGGGGCAGTACCCACCTGGGGCCTGCCTCCCCCTGGTGTCTAGAACTGATGGTGGGAGCTGGCCAGATAGAGCTGTGAGGGCGGGAGGCCTGGAAGGGGTTGAAGCAGCCAGAGCCTCTGCCCCCTGGAGAGGGAGGGAGCCCTGTAGTTCCCTTTTCCCATAGCCCCAGAGCAAGTGAGTTTCCGGACTGGGGGTGGATGGGGGTGGGGAGCCTATCCCAGGAAACAGATGGGCAGCCTCAGAGCGGAGGGAAGTGGTAACTCCTCCGCTTCCTCCCGTCCCATGCAGCCAGTGTTTATGGGGGTGTGAGAAAAGGGTTGCCTACAGCAGGAAGGTTCTCAGCCTACCCTAAGCCTTTAGCCTGGACCTGCTGAGGGGCCAGACCATGTTTGGAATAGGACTTGGCTCCCCCTCTTCTGGCTGTAATTGAAGCCAAAGCTGGGCAGCCAGGGGGCACTGAATGGAGGGAAGACTCCACTGACAGGCTCTGGTAGCCTGCCTTTCTCATTTTAAAATGGGGATGATTACTGCCACCCATCCCTCCCCTCTGGTCAGGCTCCATGAGATGTTGGGTGGGGAGGAGGACACAGATGAAATCGTTTGTCATCATGTGCCAACAACTAGGAGCAGTACTTGGCACAAGGAAGCACTCAGCAGCGTTTGCTTCCTGGCCCTCACCCCTTCCTTTTCCCTTGTCATCATGTCCCCTGGGCCCTCCACGTGGTGGGAGTGTTGGAGTTGGTGAGACAGCCTCATGTAGGAAGAGCCATGGGAGCCAGTTTCCATCTGTACATGTGGAGGTGCTCCCATCCCTCTCACCCTCATCCCTGACACCCTGCAGGGAGGTAGTTCCCTGAAGAGCCTGGCTTTGTTTGGTGGAGTCCTTGTGAGGTGTTGGTAACCAAAGGTGAGCTGTGGCTTGCCCTGTGTTGACCTGAGGTAGTTGAGGTAACAGCCTTGCCTCAGTACTCCCCCGTACTCCGTGATGGCACCCCTCTCTCTATGGCCCGCTTTCTAGATCATCCGCCAGAACAGACTTTGTCCCTCGGAGCAGTCATTCTCAGTGCTTTGTCCCTGAGTCTTGAGTTCCCTGAGCTCCCGTAGGCATATCCAGATTTTGACTGTCAAACTAGCAATTGGGTATAGGCTGCGGGGAGCTGGGCAGTTCTACACGCCTGGCTCCCAACTAGCCCTGACTCCCAGTGTGTCCCTGAGAGCCACAGAGCTAGAGGCCACTGTGCTGGTACCCACAGCCAGACAGGGAGCCTGTGAGAGGGTGACGGAGAGGGGTAGACTTAGCCTGAAGACTTACATACCAGCAGTGGGGGCGAAGAGCCACCAGCAAAGAAGGCTCAAGCCTTTATGTGGAGTCAGAGGAGTTGGACAGCGGAGAACAGCCTTACCTTAAGAAGGCAGCTGAGCGTAGAGGATTTTGAGACTGGACCTTTGGGCGAGTCATTTCTTCTTTATGGCCTTAGTTTTCTTATCTCCACAATGAGGGGAGCGAAACTCAAATGAACTATATCCATGGGCTCTTTTGGCACTGGTATTAGGTGTGAGAAGAAAAAGGACTAGGACTGGAAGATAATCCGAGAGAAGGTTATGGGTTCCAAGAGAGCTTCAGAGTGTTTTGCAGCCCCGTAATTGTCATGTTATTAGGTAGCTGTCACGTCTGAGCTGTCAGCTCAGGCAGTTTCTTCCCTTTGCCTGGCACCCTTCTAACTTGAGGAGAAGATACCCCTCTAGCTTGGCCAGGACAGGTGTCAGCAGGGCTGAGAGCCAGGAAGGGAATTTCTAGAGGTGGAGAAAATCTCCCACTCAGGGAGTTGGCAGGCCTTGGGTTTAAAGAAGGATGAGTTTCTGAAATGCCTTTCAGGACCTCCAGTGCTGTCAGGGGTGAGGGAAAGAGGGCTTCGCTCATAAACGTATGTCAGCGTGTGAATAATAGCCAACATAAGGCTCATTTCCAAAACGTGACAATAACGCGTATCCCCACTTTCCCACTTCATCTTCCTGACACCAGCCACCCATGTGGTGCTTTATCACCCAGAATTGGGTCTCTACAAGTTAGGACTCTGTCCTTTCAGCCTCTGCCAAATAGGCAAACACTAGCCTCTCTGCTGGCTCTCACTGCTCCCGGTATATTTGATAATTTGCTAGAATGGCTTACAGAACTCACAGAAACTATCACCTATACTTACTCTTATCCATTTATCATAATCAGAAAGGATACAAGTGAAGAGATGTATCAGGCAAGCTCTGGGTGAGGTCCCAACATGAGGTTTCCATTGTCCCCAGGGACTGCTGCTTCCTCTTCCATGCATGGATGTTCTCACCAATCCTGGAAGCTCCAAAGAGGAAGCTCCAAGGTCCAAAGTCCCCTAGTCATTGGACTGAGGCCTTCTGCGTAGTTAGGATTGACCCAATCAGTGAATATGCATGACTGCTTCATGCCCCCTCCCTTCCTGAAGTTAGTGCACCAGTGTGGGGCTGGTGTAGCCCCTACTTGCCTAGCTGTTTTAGAAAGACAAAGAGCACCTTAATTGCCCAGCTATTTTCAGAAACCAGATACAACAGGCCAAACTTAAAAATGTAACAAGAAGGCCACACAAAAACAGGCAACAGATTGGTTGCTGTAAAAATACCACAAAGCGGGTGGTTTTAAAGAACGGAAATTTATTGTCTCACAGTTTTGGAGGCTAGAAAATAGAAATCAGGGCATCGGCTCTAGGGGAGAGTCCTTCCTTGTTGGTAGCATCGGGTGTTCTTTGGCATTCTTTGGCTTGCGATGGTTCCTCACATGGTCTCTTCCTCTGTGTCTGTTTTCCCTTTTTGTAAGATACCACTCAGAAGGGATTAGGTTTAGGACCCACCTTATTCTATGATTTCAGTATCATAACAGAATACATCCCCTGTATCTTAGTTATCTAGTGCTGCTGTAATAGAAATACCATAAGTGGATGGCTTTAACAAACAGAAGCTTGTTTTCTCACTGTTTAGGAGGCTAGAAGTCTAAATTCGGGGTGACTGCTCTAGGGGAAGGCTTTCTCTGTCTGTCTGCTGTGGAGGAAGGTCCTCGTTTCTTCAGTTTCTGCTTCCTGGTTCCTTATAGATCTCTATGTGTCTTGGCATCTCTCTTACCCCATCTCTCTGCTTGCTGGTATCTCTTTTTACACACCTCAAAAGAGATTGACTCAAGATACACCCTACACTAATCTTGTCCATTAACATAACAAAGGCAATCCATTCCCAAATGGTATTATAACCACAGGCATAAAATGAAACCTAAACCCATTGCTGTCAGTTGATTCCGACTCATAGAGACCTATAGGACAGGGTAGAACTGCCCCATAGGGTTTCCAAGGAGCACCTGGTGGATTCCGACTGCCGACCTTTTGGTTAGCAGCTATAAGCACATAACCACTACGCCACCAGGGTTTCTATCATAGAGGTTAGGATTTACAACACATATTTTGGGGGGACATAATTCAATCCACAACACCCTATTTCCAAATAGGTTTATATTTACAGGTACATGGGTTAGGACTTCAACTTTTGGGGAGACACGTTTCAGCCTGTAACACAGTATGAAGTAAACTCTCCTTTTCTAGAGGACCATTTGGCAGTATCTAGAGAACTTGAAAATGTGCACAGCCCTTAATTCACCCGTAGGCTTGAATGCTGTAGGGTATATTTACAAAGCTCGTCATATGTATAAGGATGTTGACTATAGCATTGTTTATAATTTCAAAACAAAAACATAACTGGAAATAATCAAAATGTCCAACAGTAGAGAGTAGGTTAAATGCAGTTAGGATTACTAGACCAGCGGTGGATTTGTGTGCTGATGTGCGATGGTCCTTAAGATACAAGTGAAAAAAGCAGGTGCAGAACTATTTATTGTATATAGCAGGGGCTGGCAGACCATGGCCCACGGGCCAGATCTGGTCTGTTGCCTGTTTTTGTGTGGCCTGCAAGCTAACAGTGGTTTTTATATTTTTATAAATGTATCTTTCCAAGAATTGTAATTGTTTACCATCACTGAAAGAGAAACCTAAGGGAAGTGGACCAGGTGAGAGGAGAGGGAAGAAGGACCTTCTTGATAGGCTTATTGTTGTTGAGTGCTGTCAGGTCAATTCCAACTCATAGTGACCCCATGTGACAGGAGAGAACTGCCATAGGGTTTTCTTGGCCGTAATCTTTAGAGAAGCAGATCGCTAGGTCTTTTTCCTCAGAGCTGCTGAGTGGGTTCAAACTGCCAACTTTTCGGTTAGCAGCCAACCACTTAACCATTGCACCATCAGGGCTCTTTTCTTGATAGGCAACAATAGCAAATTAAAGCTGTAAGCAATGAAAAGACTTAGGCCCCCTATAATCAGTATTGTTGTTGTTGTTAGTTGCTGTCGAGTCTATTCTGACTCATGGTGACCCCAAGTATGCAGAGTACAACCGCACTTCATAGAGTTTTCAAGGCTGTGACCTTTTGGAAGTAGATTGCCAGGCCTTACTTCCAAGGCATCCCTGGTGGTTTAAATCACCAACCTTCTGGTTAGGAGTCTAGTTCTTAACACTCTGCATCACCCTGGGACTCCAGATTTTTATATTTTAAAATAGTTAAAATTAAGAGAAGAATATTTTGTGACACAAAAATTACACAAAATTTGAATTTCAGTGTCCATGTTTTATTGGAAAACAGCCACACTTACTCATTTACATACTGTCTGTGTCTGTGTTTGTGCTACTACGGAGTTGAGTAGTTGTGACAAAGCCTGAAATATTTACTAACTGGTCTTTTATAGGACAAGTTTGGCAACTACTTTTGTATAACATCTATCTGTTCACTATCTGAGTTAGTGCCTACAGTTTTTGTCCCCTGGAAGTAGTTGCCTTTGTGGAGGGAGATGCGGGCCGGAAGAGAGGCTTTTGTTTTAAACTTTGGATCATTCCGTTCAGTTTTAAGTATCTAGCCTTATAGGTGGAGCCCTGGTGGCCCAGTGGTTAAGAGCTCAACTGCTAACCAAAAGGTCACAGTTCGAAGCCACTAGCCACTCCTTGGAAACCATATGGGGCCATTCTACCCTGTCCTGCAGGGTTGCTATGAGTTGGAATTGGCTCTATGGCAAAGGAATTTTTTTTTTAAAGCCTGATAGGTATGAGGCATTGGTAGTTTAGTGGTAGGACTCTCCCCTTTCATGTGGGAGACCCCGGTTCAATTCCCGGCCAGGGCACTTCGTGCACAGCCACCACCCATCTATCAGTGGAGGCTCACGTGTTGCTGTGATGCCGAACAGGTTTCAGTGGAGCTTCCAGACTAAGATGCAGTCGGAAGAAAGCCCTGGTGATCTCCTTCCAAAACTCAGCCGGTGAGAACTCTGTGGATCACAGCGGCCCAGTCTCATGGGGTCTCCGTGAATTAGAGGCCAATTCGAGGGCAGCTAACAGCAGCAGCAGCAGCACAGCGGCCCAGTCTCATGGGGTCTCTGTGATTAGAGGCCAATTCTAGGGCAGCTAACAGCAGCAGCAGCAGCGGCAACCTTATGTGTATATTTATTTTCTAAAAGTCAGTGAGGCTTTTGGTAGGGAGATTCTGGCCTACTTTTTGTTTTCTTTGTAACTTTATGCTTTTTCTTAAGTGCTCATTGAGGAAAGAAGACAGCAGAAGAAACAAGGACCTGGTTTGAGGTTCTCATTTCTTTCTGGGCGGAGCCACCTGTCTGCTCTGTGGTCTGGCTGTGGAAACTGTCTGTTCGGGACCAGAGGGCTCTGAGGTGTCTATTTATGCCTCTGCCAGGCTTGGCTGGCCCCTTCCTCTCTTGCAGCTCGTTCACCTGCTTCTCTAGGTTGCTGGTCAGAAGCAGCCAGCCCCCAGCCCCAGGCTTAGAGTTCCTGCCCCCGCCGGGCCCTTCACTGCTACCCTAGAACCTCATCTCCGTGATGAGCGTCTATAGATTGCCTCTCTCTGGCTCCTTTCTTGAGAATTTTCTCAAGCTGAGAAAGGGCACAGAGGATTGACAGCATGGTTGTGCTTGAATGGCAGGAGGAGCTGACAAAATAACAGCCCCCCGCCCAGGAGGCCTGTCTGGAGGAGATGAGAGAGCAGGTGCTCCCCCAGAGCCTCGTGAGAAGGGGGACAGAGGGTTCCTAAGAGAGGATGGGAAAGCTGCTGCATGACAGGCTTTCAGATGGAAGCTCAGGACAAGGGCTTTGTCTGTCCTGTGGCTGCAAAATGCTTCCCCACAGTTTTCTTTAATAGTCTGCCCCGAAGTAGCATGGCCCAGACAAGGGCCTAAAAATAACAGTGAAAGTATCACCCCAAATTCTATTTCCAGTTCCTCTTCCTGACTCTCCAGGAGCCCCTGTTTCCAGATCGGGGTTGCCGATGTCTCTTCAGCAGAGAAAAGGAAATCAGACTTGCCTGGAGGTTTGAGGAAGGAGTCTCTAAATGCGGGACAAAGTGCAGGCAGTTCATGTGATGGGGCCTGGCGAGGCCTCAGTCCCATTGCATGAGGATATTCAGGTTAAAAATACTTGATATAAAAACTGTTCACAGGAACCTGGGCAGAAGACCGTGCACAGAGTGCCTTTCAAGAATCCCGTAATGTGGGAAGTGCTGTTTTAACGCCAAGCCTAGTTCTTCTAGGACTCAGGAGGGTATAAGAGAAACCCTAGGAGGTTCCTGACCTCAAGAAGTTTCCTGCCGTGCCAGGGCTCCTTGGCATTTGCTGGGACAAGGTCAGGGCCAATGAGTGAATGTTCTGCATTGCTTAGTACCTCAGAAGGTAACACAACATTCTTTTTATTACGTGTAGAAACCCAGGGCTCCCAAGACCTTTTTGGCCGAGTGAATGAAAATGAAAGAACAAAGCCCAGAGGGCTGATGAATCAGAGCAAGTGACATCCTCTAAAACCAGAAAAACTGGCCTGGGCCTGCCTGCCGGGCAGCACTGGGGTCAGGGTCACCTGTAAGGAGAGGTAGTTGCTTCAGTGTGCTCAGGGGAGGAGCACCAGCAAGGACTGCCCATCACACACTCTTCACATCACTCTTTAGGTGAAGACATTGGCCCTCGGAGGTTCTCTGGCAATGTGCCTCTGTGAGCCTGGGAGGGTGACTGAGAGCAAGATCAACCCAGAGGCTGGGGAAGAGATGGGAGGGGAGACTCAAGTGCATGATTGACAACAATGGGAGGCCCCCAGGTAGAGGTCCCTAGGGCCCAGTGGGGTGGGAGGCAGTAAGAAGGCACTGCGATCTTAGGTGGAAGGGAAAGAAAGGGTAGAGCTGAGAGGGAGGAAGAGTCCCTGCACAGGACCATTACGGACTGAGACTGTTTCTGAGGTCTGGCAGGAGGCACTGTCCTCCACTTTGAGAACTGGCAGAGGCTTGGGAGTTGGAGGGAGTGGAGGAACAGGGTCTTTGGGAAGCAGCTTTCTAAATTTCAGAATAGAGAGGTTGACCTAGGATGTTCTTAAAAGGAAAAATAATTCAGGGTGCCTGGGAAGCTCTTAGAAATGCAAGAACATGGCCCCAGAGGAAAAGAAGTCAGTATGTGTCCAGAGACTGACACGGTTGCCTGGGAAGCCCTCTACTGAAGGGAGATTTAAAAAAAAAAAAAAAACCTCTTGCCATTGAGTCTATTCCAACTCATAGCGACCCTATAGGATAGAGTAAAACTACCCCATAGGGTTTCCAAGGAACAAGCTTGAGGATTTGAACTGCCACAGTTTTAGATAGCAGCCTGAGCTTTTAATCACTGTGCCACCAGGGCTCAGAAGGAAGATTGGAAGGCAGTTATGTGCAAGGAGCTCATGTAATCAAAGAGCAAGAGTATGGGCCAGAGATCCCCAGAGTGAGCTGAAGCTTGTGATAAAACTCAGGATGACCAAGAAAGTTGGTACATGTATTTGGAAAAAGAAAAATGAAACTGTCTGGCGCTGGAGGCCAGTGGTATGATGTTAGCAGGGGATGAAGAGCAATGGGAGGGAACTCCTTGAGCCTCATTTTGTTTCCGACTTCGCTTTTGAGCTTGAAAAAGTAGGACAAACGGTGGTTGGAGGAACTTGAACCCAGGGTAGGTAATTCATCTCCTTATCTGGACAAGTTCTGTCTTGGGGTGCTGAGGTCAGTGAGTTTTGGTTGGTGACCTTCCAGGAGGCGTGGCAAACAGCAGAGGGGCTGGGGCTGGAGGGCTAAGTATTATCCCTTTATCAAAAGGGGAAGAAGGTGGGCTTCACAAATTACTACGGACAAGGCTCGTGAACTCTTCGAAAACGTTCGTCACTGGGATTAGACTGGGTTCATTAGGAACAAGACATGGCAAGTTTAGTTTATTGTTTGGATATTAGACAAAAGCATATGAGGATTTAGGTAAAGGCTTCGATGAGATGTTAGGATATCCTTGGGGACCAGCTGATGATGTCAGTATGTTTATAACCTGTGAACAACCTACTTGGAAAGGGTTCATTCTTCCCTCTCCCCCAGCCTCGTGGAAGGCCTCTGCCCTTGACCTTGTTCTGTTAGTGATTTGGACTAGTGTCTCAGGGGCCAATTGATGGTGGAACGGGCTGAGAGCAGGCCAGGAAGTATAATGGGGTTGAGATCCTCAGGAGCTCTCTGTAGACTGAGCAAACAATGGGCCAACTCTGGTGGAATTTACCAGGGAAATGTGAGGGACTGCATTTGGGACCAGAAAAGTAACTGCTCTGATACAGTCTCGGGGCTTGTGGCTTAGTAGCTGCATAGGTGGAAAGGACTCCTCTGAGTTTTTGCTGATTGCAAACCCCACATACATCAGTAGGGGGATGTGGCTGCCAGAAGAGCTGGTGTGGGCTCAGTTTCCACTGAAAGATACTCAGTGTCAGGGACGTGATGTTCCAGGTTTCTTGAGTCCAGTATCCCTAGGTTTTGTGCAGATTCTGGGGAGGGTAGAGGGTGAATAGACAAGTAGAGATGTCTCCAGTAGAGTTGGGAACCCCAGACCTTCTGACACATCTCCCAGGAGAGCTGTAATTGAGAAAATATTCTTCCTTGGTTGGCCTTTCTCCCTACTCCCTGGTCCCAGCTTTGTTCTCAGGTGCTGTGTAGACCACCACTGCCACACCATCTCACAATAGGCAGGAAAGAAAGGAGGAGGGGGGCCTTGGTGAGACAGTTGGGTGGGTGGGCACTGGGCTGAGATGGCATGGACAGGCCCCAGCAAGTCCTTGTCAAGTAGGTCCAGCATCCCCTGAACTTTCAGTTTTGCAAAAGAAGGCAGGAATTTTCTGCTTTTTAGTGTGAAATCTCTCAATTTGTCTATGTTGGCTCAATAATGTTTATAACCCCATGCAGGCAAACCACGCATGTCTGCAGGCTGGATCTGGCCCAAACGCTGCCACTCATGACCTCTGCACTGGTTATTCTACAATTCTGTCCTTGTCACCCTGACTTTCCTTCCCTCCTGGATCAACGTCCTCCTCTGACTCAGCGGTTCCCCCAAAGATGTGATTTCCTACATGCTTCTCCTCCTGGCTATCCTCTTCTGGGCCCCTTTAGTTTGCCAGCATGTTAGTCCGACATCTTGCTTTAGAAATGATAGTAAGCCATTGAGTGCCTTTCACAACGCAGGGTGCTGTTTCTCACAGTCTGTTCTGCTCAGCAAGTTAAACATCCCCCTTGTTTGTGTAACTCATTTACTAAGTAAAACCTCTCACGAGTGGTGTGAAGGTAAACTTTATTCTCACCCCATGAACACAGGGCACACAGATTTGGTTTTCCTGGCATCTATCTACAGCCTGAGGCCACAGGCTGTGTTCCTAGAAGTACTCAGCAAAGGGTCTCTGCTTTCTCACCAGGCATGGACTCAGACAACACGTGACAGGCCCTAGCCCCCCAGTGCCTTGGCCTGCAGAGGGCAGGACTGTGGTGTGGCCCAGAGCTCAGGACCTGTGAGCCTCTTGGGGTGGGCCTGAGCCCCAAGCCCCCTCCTGCCTGCCATGCCCTCTTCGGCCCTGTTGCCTTGAGGCCCTTCCTGTCACTGCCTGCCTCTGCCTCCGGCCTCACTCTGCCCGAGTGCAGGAGCTTGCAGCTTTATATACCCTGGGCAGTTGGTGACTCATTCCCCAGCAGTCCCTTGTAGATGGGGAAGTGAAACCGCAGCACCTGGTAGGGCCTGACTTTGGGTGACAGCGGAAGTAGCTATGCAAACGTGGGGCTC
The DNA here is from genome assembly GCF_030014295.1 of Loxodonta africana. Lineage (NCBI taxonomy): Eukaryota > Metazoa > Chordata > Mammalia > Proboscidea > Elephantidae > Loxodonta > Loxodonta africana. The sequence goes on along the minus strand of NC_087354.1, from coordinate 40,964,221 downwards.
GCTGCTGCCAAGGAGGGGGAAGTCCTCTCCACAGCCAGCGATGAAGCAAGCATGAAGCAAGCGCTGGCTTGACCCGGCCCTCGTGTGGTCTCCCCGCCTTTGGCTATGGTGACAGTTTCTGCCTTTTCTTGGTGACAGCTGGAAGTAGCAGTGGTCACAACTGAGAGAGCCAAACATTTCTACAGCCCCCAGGATGTTCCTGTCACCCTCTACAGCGACGCTGATGAATGGGAGGTCAGTGCTGGGGGCCCGAGGGCTGAGTTCATTGTATTTCTACCGCCAGGACTGTCCTTCCTGCAGCCTAGGGGTCTGACGGCCAGAGCAGACAGGCTGGGCTCAAGTCAGCGGTCAAGGCCCTTTGGCCAGAGGCAATGAGGAAAACATCTGTCTAGCTTCTGGCCTGTGGGAGGCCCACAGTCTCCTCCCACCTGAGGCAGAACTTAGCTTTGGCCCCATGCCCAAAGTTGAATGTCCTTGTACTTATCTGGGCTGATGAAACCACAGAGGAGCTCTGTTCCCACCACCCTTGTCCACGTGGCTCCCAGTGTCAGGGCTGTCAGGAGTGCCTCACTTCCCACGCCGCCCGGCTCTGCATCTGGTCTCCCGCAGAGGGGCGGGCACCAGCCAGTTCACCAGACGTTGAGTGTGGGCCTCACAGGGGTACCCTGCCAGGCATTTTTAAACATTCTCAGCCCTAGAACATTTCTGGCTGGGCTCTCTTCCCCACCCCACCCCCTCCATTTCTCACCACCACGAGTGCTTCCATTGGCTTAGACAACCCAAGCATCCGCCCCAAGCAGACAGGCCAGGAGCTCGCTGCCAGATGTCAGTTCTCTTGAAAACTGAACCATAAAGGGAATAGCGTGGAGAGACAAGGGCCGTTTGTTTCCTCAGGCCTGGTTTCTCTCAGGCCGTTGGCTCCGCAGCCAATGCTTGCCTGCTCCACTTTGAGAGGGAATGGCAGTGGACTTGGGCAGTGGTGCAGGTCAGGTGGTTTCTCCCTTGAGTACTTGACTCATTGTACCTTGTCTGCTTTGCCCCTCCTATCTCCTCCCCTTCTTTCCTCCACACTGTGACCCCGTTTTCTTCCCTCTGCCAGATGTGGAAGTGCCGCTCTGACCCAGTTCTCCACATTGACCTGCGCAGGTGGGCAGACCTCATGCTAGTAGCACCTCTGGATGCCAACACTCTCGGGAAGGTGGCCAGTGGTATCTGTGACAACTTGCTTGTGAGTGACTCCCTGGTGTCCTCATCCCTCCCTGGGCCTCACTCCCAGTTTGCTGAGCTGCTGAATTCCTTGGACAGGGTTCTTGCCTTGGAAACCTATAACTGTGGGGCCCAGCTTTGCTCAGGGAGAGCGGCAGTTTCCCTTTGATCCCCCTCTCCCAGACCCAGCCTTACCTGTTCTTTGGCAAGACGGTCGACATACCTGGTACTGATGGGTTGACTTGACCTGCCGGTGCTGTCTGGCGAGCACCCACTTCTCGCCTACCCCTTAGTGCTCAGCCAGATGCCCACCCTGAGCCCCTTGCTCCTCTCCCTTTGCCTTCCTTCACTGATCTCCCTGCCTGGCCCCATGGTCTCCCCTCTCTGCAGCTCTGCCTTTTCCCCAGAGTCTGGATATACTCATGGGAAATCTGGTAAGGGTGTTACTTCCTTGAGGAAGTAACCTTCTCCACAGGTGTCTCTCTCATAGTTTTAGGCACAAGGCTGAGATGCAGTTCTCCTTGATTAAGGGAAAACTTGGAGGAGAAAGAAAGGGTGAGAGATGAGAGCTGATGATGGTGGAGGAGAGAAGGAGAAGTCCAGCTGTGCAAAATGGGGATTGTCTTAGGCCTAAGGGACCTCAGGGAGCTGCTGCACTTACAGGGGAGCCACCTTTGTTTATGTAATCATCCTGGGATGCTTTGGGCGGGATTGCTCTCATCCCTCCTTCCCCTCCCTGTCCCCCATACGGTAAACTCTTACCTACTGTGTGCCGGGCCCCATGCTGAGGGACATACCCACACAGGGAGCTGTTCAGTCTGGAAGGAAAGAGATTAGATCACCTGTGCAGGCAGGAAGCACTACGGAAAAGGAATATGCTCTAGTGTGATACAGTCTTAATGCCCACGGTGAGCAGGCCCTCTTGGTCCTCTGGCAGTGGAGTTAGTGCCTCATACAGTGCTAAGCACGGTATAGCCATTCAACAAATCCATATTGTATATATGAGGTCATTAGTAATTTTACTTTTGCAAACAGCCAGGAGTTCTTCAGAGTTTAATATGGTGAAGAAGGTGAATAATGAAAAACTGGGTCAGGATATTTTGGGGGTGTCAGACATGAGATTTGTTGTTGTTGGGTGCCGTCAAGTTGATTCAGACTCATAGTGACCCTACAGAACAGAGAAGAACGCCCCATCAGGTTTCCTAGGCTGTAATCTTTATGGAAGCAGATCTCCAGGTCTTTTTTCCTGCAGAGCCACTGGTAGGCTTGAACCGCCAACATTTTTGTTAGCAGCTGAGTATTTAACCATTGTGCTACCAGGGCTCCTGAAACATTAGTCTCCTCATATGCTTGTTAATGGGCTCTTAAGGCACTTCTCCAAAAACCTGACAGTGATTTGAGCATCATTTGAATAAGTGCACGTCATTTGACCAGAAGAAGAGCCAGACACAGGTCGTGAGTCCAGGAGCGGGTGTTACAGGAGTGCAGAGGAGGGAGAGCCTGGAGGGCAGAGTTATCGAGACGGGCTTCCCAGTGGGGCTGTGCCAAGCCTGACAGGGTGGCTGGAACAGATGAGGCTCCTTGCCACTGTCATCTGCGTGGGCCAGAGCTGTGTGTGACCAGCATCATCTTGCCAAATCTCCCGGCTTCCCATGGGCTGGTCAGGACCTCTGGGAGGTGAGCCCCTATCTGGGCCCGTTCTCCAAGGGCTCCTTCCTTTCTTCCAAAATCTCTGCTCCCCTTTGTTCTTCAAAGCTGCCACCACTTCCTGTAACCTTTGGGGTTCCTTCCTCTGAGTTGACTGAGGGATATGTTCCCAAGACAAGCAACAGGCCATTTGCCTTCAAGGGTTTTATTTGAAGACACAAGTGTTTCAGGGAATCTCAAATTGTATAAAGTTTGTACTGCTGTCACCCTTGGTCTGTGGCTGTGTCCTCTCTCAGTAGATGTGTGTTCCTGTATCCCTGAAAGGGTGCCACCCTGCTTCTTCCCTCCCTCCCTCAGGTCTTCCTTTCCAGTACTCAGAACTGGGGGTGCATCAGAGCAGTGTGCTAGGTGTGGGCCTGCAGGCCCTTGGCCTGGGTGAGGCCCATCTCTGTGTGCACTTGGGCCCATTCAGGCCCTGGCCCTGATAGGCTAGATAGGAATCAGATCCAGAAAGAAGAGATGATTATCCTGGGTCCCAGGCTGGCTGGAAGCTGGGCTCCTGACAGGGAGCCAGGCCTTCTTCCCTGCCCAAGTGGATTCCCAGGGGCAGAGCCTAAGGCACTGGACCCAGCATTGGCCAAACAGAACTGACCATGGGAACTAATACCCTCCTTTTATCCCTCCTGCTTCTGGTCAGTTCCAAGGGGCTATTGTCAGGCCGGGAAGCCCTGAGCTCTGAGATGAGGTGGGGAAAGCTTGATCTTTGTGGGATGCGAGGTGCTGGGGTTTCTGGTCTGGCTGATGTGCTTTGCTCTCTGGGTACTTAGAAACCCCACACGCCGTCTAGGTATGCTTATAAGTTCTGCAGAAGCAGCAGGTGACACGTGGCCAAGAGGAAGTGTGACTGAAACCGTACACTCATAGCCTGGTTGCAGTATTGAGAGGACTTGGTGGGAAACAAGCGCTGGTGTCTGAGATGATGCAAGCAGCCAGATCCTGAGGCTCTTTGCTGTCCCACTTCCTGTCCCAAAGAGAGGGCAGGACCACCGAGGGTGGCAGGTATTGGCTCTGGCCTGCTGGTGGCATTGTTCTCTGGATTCACCCTCTGTCTTTTCCCAGATGGGCTCCACTTCAGAGGAAGGGTGTGCTAGCCCCTGCCTCCCCAAGGGACTCACGGCCCAGGAGGAGGTGCCTGGAGCAGCAGAGCCCAGGGTGGGCCCAGAGTTTATTTCTTCCCAGGCAGCCCCCAGCCCAGAGAGCTCATGCCTGTAGTAATAGCCAGAGCAACCGTTTCTTGAGCCAGTACTCTCTGCCAGGCCCTGTGCTAAGGGCTTTATGAACATTTTCCCCCCATTCTCACAACCACCTCATGAGAGGGTCTTGTGCAGCGAGGAAGCTGAGGCTTCAGGCATTAAGTACCTTGTCCAAGTTCTCACAACTAGTAAGAAAAAGCACAGCCAGGGTTTGAACCCAAGTCTGTGTGATTTCAGGGCCCTGGGTTCTTAACCATGGCACCAAGGACCCTGGGATGGTCAGTCCCTTTTCTGATTTGTGACTCAGAGTGATGATGTGGAGAGCTGGAGGCAGTGAGACTGCCTGTGTGGTGGAGGGAGCCAGCACAGCCTTACGCCATTGTCTGTCTGTGACCTTGGATACCTACTTGCCTCTTGGGTGAGCTGCAGCTTCCCCATTTGTGACATGGGAACAGTACCTTCTTTACAGGGTCCCAGTGAGGGCTTATGAGGTAATATATGTGAAACGGTTGTTGTCATTGTCAGGCCTTGTTTGGCCTAGAAGTAGAGCTGGTGTTTGGGTAGATGGGCCCCCAGGTGATGAACAGTCTGGTTCTTTATTAGTTTCCGGTGAACCACAGAGCCTACCTTCTGCTCCCCAGGGTTGCTTCTACCCGAGAGGTGTAAGCCTACTGTGGAGTAGGAGACCTATCAGCCCAGGAGGAAGATCTTCTTAGAGGGGGATAATTCAGTATTGGTTGACCATCTCCTGTGGTACCTGTGGGGAGGTGGAGAGGGGCGAGGGGACACTGCCTCCACCTCCAGGGGAATGTGAGGCAGCTCCCGCATTCCAGGTTCATGGCTGGGGCTGCTGGCTGTGGGGCCCAGGGCGGTGAGTAGGATTTGGAAGGGCTGGTATGGGGTGGCTGGCAGAGAGCACAGGACACCTGCCTTGGCCCTCCTTCACAGACCTGTGTCATCCGGGCCTGGGATCGCAGCAAGCCCCTGCTCTTCTGTCCTGCCATGAACACCGCCATGTGGGAGCACCCCATCACTGCACAGCAGGTGGGCCAGCTCAAGGCCTTCGGCTATGTCGAGATCCCCTGTGTTGCCAAGACGCTGGTGTGTGGAGACCAAGGTGAGTGCCTTGCCAGGCTCACAGGCCATCCTCACAGCCCAGGGCTGAGGGGGTACTTGGCTTTGGAGTCAGATCTGCATTGCAATCCTGGTCTGTAGTGACCTTGGGCAAAAGGGTTCTGAGCTCAGCTTTCTTATCTGGAAAATGGAACTCATAAGTCCTCCCTCTCAGAGTTGTTAGGATTAAATGCGATAACTATGTAAAGCACTTGGCATAGTCCCTTGCACACAGCTGTACACAGTTGTGGTGGCAACCTCTTCTTCCTTGGGCCTGTGCTGGGGGTGTCTCAGAAGGGGTTTGATGGGTCTGGGTCAGGCAGAGATGGTCCTGGCTGTCTCATGCCGCGGCTCTGGGTGGAGCACTTGGAGGAGCATTCTGGGGGCTGCAGGTACTGTTTGCTCCTCTGGCGGGCTGTCTGCCACAGCAGAACTTTCTCCCCAGGTCTGGGGGCCATGGCTGAGGTTGGAACCATTGTGGACAAAGTGAAAGAAATCCTCTCTCAGCACGATGGCTTCCAGCAGAGTTGAACCAGGATTTCTGGCACGTGTGTCCCTTTGCAGTCAATGTTGGTGAAGAAGGCTGGCATGATACAGTGAAGACGCCCTAGTTTGCTGAGGAGGGTTCTGACCTGGACCTGCTCCAGAGCCTCCCGGGGTCTCGCCTGCCCCAGGTTAAACTGGATTGAAGACCTAAGTCCCAGCTTCTTTCAACCAAAAGACACCTGCTGTCTGGAGCCCTACCCCACCTCCTAGGGTGAGTGCAGCTAGCTAGGGGAGCAAACTTCGGGGTGCTTGGGCATGGCCTGGTGCTCCTGGGAGGACGACTGAGTGACTGAGGAACCTTGATGCTTCCCCTTGCCCAGGAACCCCGTTTATAAACAGCCACAGCTAGAGCTCCCCAACATGGTGGGCCCGTGGCTGGGCCTTTGGAGCCTCAGCTCTTTGGTGCCATGTAGTCAGGGAAGCCTGCGAGATTTCCACAGACCAGACTATGAGATCGGGGCTTGGGGAAATAAATGACCTTCTAGGAGACTCTGTCTTTCTTTTATAGCCTGTCTGTGGTCTCAGAGATCAGGGCCAATGCTAAGTGTGGCTGGGGAAGGGTCTGGGCTGATGACTGGCTGGCACCCCTTAGTCCCCATAGAACATGGTGGTTAAGGGCACAGAGCTTTGAAGCCAGACAGCCTCAAGTTCAAATCCCAGCTCTGCCACTTACTAGCAGTATGAGCTTTGGCTCTGGGTTTAGCCTTTCTGACCCTTACTTTTTCTTATCTGCATTGTAATCTTTCCCCCATTAAGTTTCTGCGATTTTAAATGAGGTAATGTGTACAAAATACCCACCGTACTTAAACCAACCAAAGTCATTGCCATCTAGTTGATTCTGACTCATAATGACCCTATAGGACAGAGTAGAACTGCCCCATAGGGTTTCTAAGGAGCAGCTGGTAAATTCTGCTGACCTTTTGGTTAGCAGCCAAGCTTTTAACCATTGTGCCACCATAAACCAAAAACCAAATCCATTGCCGTCTAGTCAATTCCGACTCATAGCGACCCTATGGGACAGAGTAGAACTGTCCCATAGCGTTTCCAAGGAGCTCCTGGTGGATTCGCACTGCAGACCTTTTGGTTAGCAGCTGTAGCTCTTAACCATTACTCCACCAGGGTTTCCTAATAAATGTTAAATAGAAGTTAAAGTTGAACATGTGTATAGACCAGGGAGCTATAGCCACAATCAAATAAAATCCTTGACCTAAGTCGACATGGCCCTTGATACTAGTAACAGGCACACATACTCAGAGCCAGCGGGGCTGGCCCTACCCTGGAGTCCAGGCTCCTTTCTTTCCAGTTTCTTCCATTGTCCTTCCTGCTTTGCTGTGCCTGAGGCTGGCCCTGGGTGTCTGCATTCCCCACCCCCTTTAACAACACACAAGAGCAGGGGAAGTAGACTCCATCAGGATTCCAGGGAGATCATGCTGTCTGGCCTAGAAACCCTGCAGCTGCCCTGCCTCTGACCTAATGGCTTTTTGGTGTGGCCTCAGTGGGGAGGGGCTTGTTTGCCTATTTTGGAGCTGAGGTTGGGGCTAGCTTCCTGCCCTCCTGCCTTGTAGGCCTGGTGGGCACCTTACATGCCCTGAGAGAACTGAGTAGAGGTGTCCTCGAGGGAACCAGTGTTGGCTGGAACCAAGGCCTCCTGTCAGCCTCCAAGAACCTTTATTTCAACTGCACTTGACTTAACCAAGTGACCTTTGGGGATAAAATTGTCTTAGGACACTGAAGAAGATATAACTAAAGTGGAAGCATCAAGAGCCAACCTCTGGGAACACAACAGAGAATCCCTGATGAAGCAGGAGAACAGTGGAATGCAGATCTCAAATTCTCTTAAAAAGACCAGCCTAAATGGTCTGACTGAGACTGGAGGGACCCTGACAGTCATGGTCTCTGGACCCTTTGTTAGCCAAAGATTGGAACCATTCCTGAAGCCAACTCTACTGACAGGGATTGGCCTGGACTATAAGATAGACAATGATACTGGTGAGGAGTGAGCTTCTTGGCACAAGTAGACACTTGAGACTATGTGGGCAACTCCTGTCTGGTGGTGAGAGGAGAAGAAAGAGGGGGACAGGAGCTGGTTAAATGGACGCGGGGAATACAGAGTGGAGAGGAGGAATGTGTTGCCTCATTAAGGCAGAGCAGCTAGGAGTACACAGTGGGGTATGTATAACTTTTTGTATGAGAGACTGACTTGATTTGTAAACTTTCACCTAAAGCACAATTTAAAAAAAAAAAACAACCTCTGGCTGGTTTGGGGGTTGAGGGCATGGGGAGAGTCTGGATAACTGAAGTCCAGAGACAATCCCAAATTCCATTTAAATTGTTTCAAACTTGCCGTCTCTCTTCTTTGCCCTTCCTGTCCTTCAGCAACCTGCTAACGAATGGTGGGGTGACCATTTCCTGGTTGCTTTCTGCAGGCGAGGCTCTTTGCTGGGCACTTTAGGGAGGACAGTTGCCCAGGGAGATCAGCTATAAGATGCTTATTTTAAAAGGCTTCGGTGGGCCATGGGAACAGAGACATTTGCAGGCCCTAGGTTGGTACCTTTGAAAACAGCTGTACTACTCAGAGCAACATAGAGGCTCTTGGCTAGAAGGAAAAATGTCTCTAGAGCTGGAGGCTCCAACCCTGGGGGTCTGTCACTGTGTCTCCCACTCACGTGGTCCTGCATCTGTGTTGCCCACCTTGAATAGTAGGGGAAGGGTTGGGTAAATGGACATAGGCTAGGGCTGAAGAGCCCAGGTGTTCCCTGAGCCAGACAGAAGCTAAGAGGACATGGCTGCTAGAGTCTGAACTGTATTTCCCTGGCCCCGTTTGCTAATGGAGTGCTGGGGTGGGGTGCTAACCGTGGCTGTTCCCACTAGGAGTCAAAGCTTTTGAAGTTGTCATCATCTTGAATAGACATGTTTCTCAGGCACTAGCTTCCCTGACAATTTTTATGGAATTCTGAAAGTATGACACAATAGGACATTTTGACAAAATAGGAAGTCTGTAGTTCCTTTTGTCTGGCAGCCTGGAGCATCTCTCTTCAGCCATGGCTGCTGGCGGATGCCCCCAACCTGGTGCTCTGCCTCCACACCAGGCTGTCTCCTCCAACTCTTCCTCCACATGACCCGCCATGTCCCTTTGCTGCCTCCCCACTAGCTCAGGGTAAGGTCCTAACTCCTGGGCAGTACTCACTAGGCCCTTTGTGATCTGGCTGTTTCCTACCTTTCTGTTGTTAGCTGCTATTGAGTCCGCTTCCAATTCATAGTGACCCCATGTACAACAGAACGAACACTGCCCAGTCCTGCACCATCCTCGCGATCAGTCGTGGATTTGACTGTTGTGATCCAAAGGGTTACGCTGACTAATTTTTGGAAGTAGATCACCAGGCCTTTCTTGTAGTCTGTCTTGGTCTGGAAGCTCCACTGAAACCTGTTCAGCACCATAGCAACGTGTGAGCCTCTATCCACAGACGGGTGGTGGCTGCGCTTGAGGTGCACTGGCCGGGAATCAAAACTGGGTCTTCCCCACAGAAGGCAAGAATTCTACCGCTGAACCGCCACTGCCCCTGGCCTACCTTTCAAGCTCCCCCTCCCTTTATCAGATGCTGACCCTGCAGGGCTCCCTCCCCTTGCCAGACTGAACAGCCTTGAAGAAGCCACATTACTTCTTGCTTCCTGCCTCTGCACATGCTGCTGCCTTTACTGGAGGGTGACACATGGCTGATTCCACACAGCCTCCTAATGTACCTGGGTGTTGCCGCCTGTGGGAAGCCTCCTCTGGCTGGATTAGATGGCCCTTGCCCAGGTTCCCATTGTACCTCCTGCTATTTATTATAACATGGAATTGTAATTGGCAGTTTACTTTGTGTCCCCCTAAAATTGGGATCTCCTGGAGGCCGGGAGTTGTTCTGTTCCTCTCTGTGCCTGTCACAACCCAGCGAGCCATTCCAAGCTTGTTGTACTGACAAAAATGGGTGTCAGGGTGTCCTGTTCCTTTCTGAGCAAAACACAAAACCTAGGAGCCATGAAAGCAAAGATTGATAAATTTGGCCGCAAAAAATGAACAGTTCTGCCTAGCAGTAGCTCACAAACAAGGTCAAAAGACAAACAAACTGGAGACAACATCTTCACCGCATAGCAAAGGACTAATTCCCTGAATATGTAAAGAGCTCCTGTATTATTGATAGGAGCCCTGATGGCACAGTGGTTAAGTGTTTGGCTGCTAACCAGAAAGGCTGGCACTTTGAAACTACCAGCTGCTCCTTGGAAACCCTGTGGGGCAGTTCTACTCTGTCTTAACAGGGTTGCTGTGAGTCGGAATCAGTGGCATCGGGTTTTTTTTTTTTTTTTTTTTTACTATATTGATTAGAAAAAGACTTAAGAACACAGAAGAAAAGTGAGCAGAGGATAAAAACAGAGTTCACAGATTAAAAAAAACTTAAAAAGCCACTCAGCCACATTCATGAGGAGAGCAATGCAAGCCAAAGTACTGAAATGAAAGCCTTCACCTATCAGATTGCTGAGGGTGTGGGGAACTGGCTGTGTCATGCATTGCTGGTGCCTATAGGCGCCAAGTCGATTTTGACTCATAATTACCCTGGTAGGACAGAATAGAACTATAGGATTTCCAAGCCTGCAATCTTTGTGGAAGCAAACTGCCACATACTTCTCCCGAGGAGCCACTGGTGGGTTCGAACTGCTGACCTTTCTGTTTGCTGCCGAGCTGTTAACCACTGTGCCACTAGGGCTCCTCCTACATTGCTGGTAGGAGTGTAACTTGATATAATGACCTCTTTGGAGAACAATCTGGAAATATCCATCAAACTTACATGTTTGACTCAACAATTCTATTTGGTTGTACAATGGTTAGTGCTTGGCTGCTAACTGAAAGGTTGGTGGTTTAAACTCACCCAGTGGTTCCACAGTAGAAAGATGTGGTATCTTAGTTGTCTAGTATTGCTGTAACAGAAATACCTCAAGTGGATAGCTTTAACGAACAGAAATGTATTCTCTCACAGTTGAGGAGGGTTGAAGTCCAAATTCAGGCACCAGCTTCAGGGGAAGGCTTTCTCTCTCTCTCTGCTCTGGGGGAAAGTTCTTGTCATCAATCTTCCCCTGGGTCTAGGGTCCAGGAGTTTCTCAGCGCAAGGACCCTGGATCCAAAGGACGTGCTCTGCTCTTTTTTCTTGGTGGTATGAGGTCCCCCTCACTTCTCTCTCCTTTTATCTCTTGTAAGATAAAAGGTGATGCAGGTCACACCCCAGAGAAACTCCCCTTACATCAGATCAGAGCTGTGACCTGATTAAGGGTGTCGTATCCCACCCTAATCCTCTTTAACAAAGTCTAATCTCGCCTCATCAGTCACAGGCAGAGATTAGGATTTACAACACATAGGATGATTACATGAGACAATTACAAAATGGAAGACCGCCACACAATACTCGGAATCATGACCTAGCCAAATTCACACATATTTTGGGGGGACACAATTCAATCTATGATACCTGGCCATCTGTTCTTGTAAAGATTACAACCTAGAAAACCCTGTGGGGCAGTTCTACTGTGTCACATGGGGTTTCTATGAATCAGAATTGACAACACCTAACAACAACAACAACAGCAATTCTACTTCTAGGAAATTTGTCCCACAAATATTCTCACTATATAACACTATTGTGTATGAGCAAGACTATTTATTGCAGCACTGTATCTGGTAGTAAAAACCTGGAAACGCCCTCACTGTCTGACAACGGGATTGGTTAAGTAAGTTACTATTCATTCATATACTGGACTACTACACAGCCACAAAACAAAGTATGAGGAAGCTTTCTGTGTGCTGATATGAGATGATTAGTGAGATAAATTGGTAAAAACAAAACAAAAAGAAAAAAAAAAAACCCAGGTGCAGAACAATGTATTGTGTGTTAGCTTGTGTATTAAAAGAAAAGGTGCGGGGAGGGGGAGAAAAGAATATATTCTTACTGGCTTGTTTGTGCATCAAATATCTATTGAAAAATAAACATGGAACTAGTCCATTGTTTCCACATAAACACAATTAAGTGTTCTGGAATTCCATTCTTTGTATTGTCATCCATAATTTGTTGTGACCCACACAGTTGAATGCCTTTGCAGAGTCAATAAAACACAAGTAAACATCTTTCTGGTGTTCTCTGCTTTCAGCCAGGATCCATCTGACATCAGCAGTGATATTCCTGGTTCTACGTCCTCTTCTGAATCCAGCTTGAATTTCTGGCAGTTCCTTGTCGATGTACTGCTGCACCCATTTTTGAATTATCTTCAGCATAATTTTACTTGCATGTGATATTAATGATATTGTTTGATAATTTCCATGTTTCATTGGATCACCTTCCTTTGGAATAGGCACATGTATGAATCTCTTCCAGTCGGTTGGCCAGGTAGCTGTTTCCAGACTTCTTGGCATAGACAAGTGGGCGCTTCCAGCGTCATATCCATTTGTTGAAACATCTCAATTGGTGTTAGATGGATTGAATTGTGTCCCCCCAAAAATACGTGTTTTAAGTCCTAACCTCTATGCCTGTGTTTATAATCCTATTTGGGAATGGGTTGTCTTTGGTATGTTAAGGAGGCAGGATTAGTGTAGGGTGTGTTTTGAGTCAATCTCTTACAAAATGTAAATTGAGGAAATTAAGCAAGCAGAGATGTGGGAAGACTGATGCCAAGCCACATGCAGATCTCCAAGGAACCAGAAAACAGAAGCGGAAGAGACAAAGACTGATGCCCTGAATGCAAACTTCTAGACTCTAAACTGTGAGAAAATAAATTTGTTTGTTAAAGCCATCCATCTGTAGTATTTCTTTTATAGCAGCACTAGATAACTAAGACAATTGCTGTTCCGTCAATCCCTGGGATCTTGTTTTTTTCCAGTGCCTTTAGTGCAGCTTGGACTTCTTCCTTCAATACCTTCTTGATCATATGTGCTACCTCCTGAAATGATTGAATGTCAGCCAATTTTTTTTGGTACGTTGACTCTGTGTATTTCTTCCATCTTCTTTTGATGCTTCCTGCATTGTTCAATTTTTTGCCCACAACATCCTTCAGTATTGCAACTTGAAGCTTGAATTTTTTCTTCAGTTCTTTCAGCTTGAGAAATTCAGAACCTGTGTATAGATCAAGAGGCAGTTGTTTGGACAGAACAAGCAGATACTGGATGGTTTAAAATCAGGAAAGGTGTGCGTCTGGGTTGTATTCTTTTACCATATTTATTCAATCTGTGTGCTGAGCAAATAATCTGAGAAGCTGGACTGTATGAAGAAGAATGCACATCAGGATTGAAGGAAGACTCATTAACAACCTGCAATATGCTGATGACACAACCTTACTTGCTGAAAGCAAATAGGACTTGAAGAACTTACTGATGAAGATCAAAGACTATAGCCTTCAGTATGGATTATACCTCAACATAAAGAAAATGGAAATCCTCACAACTGAACCAATAATCAACCTCATGATAAATGGAGTAAAGATCGAATTTGTCATGGATTTCATTTCACTTGGATCCACAATCAATGCCCATGGAAGCAGCAGTCAGGAAATTGAATGACATATTGCATTGGGCAAATCTGCTGCAAAAGACCTCTTTAAAGTATTAAAAGAGCCTTGGTAGCACAGTGGTTAAGAGTTTGGCTGCTAACCAAAAGGTAGGCTTTTTGAATCCCCCAGCCACTCCTTGGAAACACTACAGGGTAGTTCTGCTCTGTTCTGTAGAGTCACGGGGAGTTTGAATTGACTTGACAGCAATGAGTTCGGTTTGATTTTTTAAAGTGTTAAAAAAACAAAGATGTCACCTTGAGGACTAAGGTGTGCCTGACCCAAGCCATGGTATCTTCAGTCACCACATATACATGCAAAGGCTGGACAATGAATAAGGAAGACCAAAGAAGAATTGATGCCTTTGAATTATGTTGTTGGCAAAGAATATTGAATATACCATAGACTGCCAGAAGAATGAACAAATTTGTCTTGGAAGAAGTACAGCCAGAATGCTTCTTAGAAGCGAGGATGGCAAGGCTTCGTCTCACGTACCTTGGACATGTTACCAGGAGGAACCAGTCCCTGGGTAAGGACATCATGCTTGGTAAAGTGGAGGGTCAGTGAAAAAAAGAAAGACCCTCAACGAGATGGACTGATACAGTGGCTGCAACAGTGGGCTCAAACAAAGCAACATCTGTGAGGATGGCACAAGATCGGGCACTGTTTCGTTCTCTTGTACATAGGGTCACTATGAGTCGGAACCAACTTGATGGCATCTAACAACAGTGTCCGTTATTTGCCTCTTGGCAGGGGAACTAAGTGGTCAAAGAACAAAGGTAGGGCAGACTTTTCATTTTAAGTTTTGAATCAGATGAATATGTTATCTACCACGAAATAAATAAGTACATAAATTTTAAAAAGGATTCCGTCTGCCTTTTAACCAGAAGTTCATAAAAATGACTTGACAGGGGCATCCAGAGATTGTCATCAAGGTCTGTGGAGTTGAAACTCTTGTTTTTCCTGTCATGAGTTAATAGAGGAAGATAACTTTTGAGGGCCCCTGTGTACTCCTTTAGGGATCCTTGGTGGCGCAGTGGTTAAGTGCTCGGCTGCTAACTGAAAGGTTGGCGGTTGGACCCAGGAGAAGATGTGGCATTCTGCTTCTCTAAAGATTACAGCCTTAGAACCCTATGGGGCAGTTCTCCTCTGTCCTATATGAGTTGGAATTGACTCTACAGCAACAGGTGTTTGGTGTGCTCCTTGGTGTCCCTGGGTGGCACAAACGGTTAAGGGCTCAGTTATTAACCAAAAGGTTGGTGGTTTAAATCCACTCAGAGGTGCCTTGGAAGAAAGTCCTGGAGATCTCCTTCTGAAGGATCACAGCCATTGAAAACCCTGGAGCACAGTTCTACTATGAAACACATGAGGTGGCCATGAGTCAGAATCAACTAGACAGCAGTTGGTTTTTAATTTTGGTTTATGTGCTTCTTATAAGCCTTTGAGGTCTCTGACCTTAAGGAGCTTACAGTCTTATGGGAAAGAGACTCAAGAATATAAAGCAATTAAGATCATCAACTGACAGCAGAAACAAAGGTATGACTATGTGGCCTTGACTCTTTAAGTGCCATACTTCAGAAGTGAAAAGCAGTCAGGGTGGGCTTCTTGGAGGGAGCAGAACTCAGGTTGGTGTTTACGGGGGACCAATATAGTTAAAACTGGATATGAAGAATGATATAGGGTATATCATGGGGTTGATACAGGATACCTAAGATAGGCACTATGGGGTTTCCCATGTGCTATAAAAGTTGGGAGCTATTGAAGGTGCTTGAGCAGAGGAAGCATGTGGTAAATGTGGGCTGTGGTGCACATTAGCTGGGTGGTATATGCAGGACAGATCAGAGAATTGAGAGGCTGGAGTCAGGGAGGAAGCCAGGATGCAGAGGTGGGAAACCTCTGTTGCTTGGGGGGGGAGGGGGGCGGGTCCTGGGAAGGGAGGTGAGCTATAAAAGTGAATACCGGTTTGAAGAAAAATCAGCATGATTGGAAACTATAAAAGCCACTGTCTGTATAGCTCATGGGGGAAGGGAAATTTACTGACAATTGTCTGCTTGTTGGCACAAGATTAACAGTCCCCAGACCAACCCACTAAAAAGAATTTTGCTTTGCTTACCACAAACTTTTCTCTCCTGACCTTGTAGGATTGTTCAGTGTGACCTCATGGTTCCTGGGCATTTTGTGGTGTGGAATTAGAAAAACGAATAGAGATTCAGAACTGGGAAGATGGAAAGAAAGGGGGAAAGAGTCTTGTATTTTGGGTTGGTCCCAGAGTCTTCTTTGTTGTGGTAAATTCTAATAATGAGTAACGTGGGAGAGAAACTAAAGCAAGGAGCAAAGAGGTTTGGTCAACTACATAATAAGGAGCTGACAGTGGCCTGAGTGGAGAGGCTGGAGCAAAGCCCTGTGGACTGGCCAGGAGTTGGGGTATAGTTTGGGAGTTGACTTAATAGAGATTCTAGATGGGCTAAGCGTATAAGATGGTGGGCAGGCAGGGGTTGGGGTGGGGAATAAAGAGCCTTGAGGAATGTTACCTAGAGTTGTGGGCTAGACACACTTTAATATTCTTCAAGAGACCCAAGTAAAGATTGGAGTTCCTTTTAAATTCCTTTTGTTTGCCAGTGTGTACTTCTCCGAGCATGACTGCAAGATTGAGCCACATGGAGCCCCAGATTAAATTTGGGAAAGATGTATGTGATACGTGTTCTCTATGTTGCTAAGAGTTTTTATTTCCTTGATCTCATTTTACCCTCCTACCACAACAGCTTCATGACAGAGTTGACTAATATATTTAATTCTATTTTATGGCTGGAATATTGAGTGCCATGTACCAGTGCAGTGTCAACCCTGGAGCCAGGGTTTTCTCTTTTCTCTCTGCTCTACAGCTACCTCCAGACAAGCTGTTGCCACCACAAAGTCAGGGCCCCACCCTCACTAGCCTTTACCTCTCTGTGATCAGTTGAGTGAAACACCTCCTCCCACACACCACCACCAGCAGATACCTGTATTTTCAGTCTCATTTAGTAGTTGCTTCATTACCTTTTTCCTCCCATAGCTTCCTTCGTACATGTATTGTGGTTTCTAGGGCAGCACGAAAATCAGAAATGTCACGCAACTGCTTCTGAACAAAGAGCCCTGGAGTCAGAACCCAGTGATGGACAGGTTGTTTACACCGAGAGCTTCCTGGTGGAACCAAATATTCTACAGCATACACAGAAGCCAGGTTTGATATGACCTGGGGCAAGGCAATGGGAAGGATCAGGCCAGAAGAGCTGCCAGTTGTCTAATAGCAAAGCAATGTCAGGAGTAGGTGGGCAGAGGGCCCAAGGCAGACGGGAGATTTGAACTTTGGGGCCTTTGGAGGTCATGATGCTAACTCAGGTGTGATCTGTGAGCATGTTGTCTTGTTGCTCCAATGGGCTAGTCTCATGGTGGCTTTATCTGCTGAGATTACTATACATGGTTACCCGTTGCCTGCTGGCCCAGATAGTAGGTCCTTGAGGATTGGAGGCCCAGGAGACTCCCTTTCAGGCCTCTGAATTCCTAGAAGATGAAGCAGAGCTCAAAGATGACTTCTGTTTGTCTGGGAAAAATAGGTGTGGGCTGAAGGGTGTCCAGCTCTAGTGATGGACTTGGAAGCATCCAGCACAGACAGAAACTCATGGATGTAAACAGGCAAGGAGAGCTGAGATGCCCCTCAGGGCCTGCAGTAGAAGTTGGGGAGTTGGGGTGAAGATTATTTCTTGCTCTCAGGAGAGATCATGGGCAGGCCCTGGCTTGGGAGCTCATATATTACCTGGAACCCCGCTGTGTCCCAGTGACTTCTGAAAATCGCTTTCCTAGTAGGGGTGAAGTTGAGCTCCAGAGTAACACTCTCAGGTGGGGGTTATCTGGGAAAATTGGCATGATGGGAAAGGAAGAGAAGGCCATGGGAGAGAGCTCATGTTTGTCTGACATCTGGCCTGTTCCAGACACTGTGCTTTGCACACCTTACCTCATTTAATCTTCCTAACTATCCTTCAAGATAAGTATTATTATCCTCATTTAAAAGCTGAGATCCTGAGGCTTGGAGAGAAGGGTATAAAGATTCTCCAAACCACAAACCAAGACATGGCCTCTTAGAGAGGAGAGTCAAAATGGGTGGTGCTGCTCACACAGGCTAGACCTGAACTGGGAATAGAAAAGGCTACAGGTAGGCTGACCGTGTATTTTATTGTCTAAACTGGGCACTTCTGAGAATGAAGGTCACACTATTAATAAACTCGCAGGGCAACAGGCGTCAATCGGGACTGTCTCTGGCAAGCCAGGATGTATGGCCACCCTACATACAGGACCCTAGAGGGGGTTACTGCTCAGAAGCCATGCCCTGTGAAGGAACAGCCACCATTTATAACAGAATCCTCACAGCAACGCTTAGGTGGTTATTATTATCCCCATTTGACAGATGAGGAAACTGAGGCTCAAAGAAGCTATTTAATTTTCTCGAGGTCGCACAGTTAGTAGGAGGGGAGGCTCTGACTGGCTCGAAGCCCTTGCTCTTTCTAGGGGTCATGCCATCTCCTAGGGCCCAGGGCCTTTGGAAGGAATGAGGTTAACTGAAGAAAATGGGGCTACAGGACTTGGTTCTTGGAGTGTGACAGACCATTTACCAGACTGTCCCTGCAGTGTCTGTGTGGCCTCTCCTAGGACTGGCATGCAGTCAGTGTCTGGGGAAGGCAAGTGAGTGTGAGGTGGAGGGGCTGGGGCAAGGTGGAGGCCCCACCTACCCTGAAGGCTTCTACAGGCTTCTCTGATCTTCCTTGGCTTCCAGCAGGGTGGTGGCCAAGGTTGAGGCTTGGCTGGGGTTTTTCTAAGAAGAAAAAGTCATTCAGTGAGTCGCCCCATTTCTAAGATTGGTGAAGAGGAACAGTGATAAATTGGATGGCTGCCATCCTGGAGCCAGGACTGTTCCCTCTGGCCTACAGATCCTGCTATGGTCCTAGCTCCAACCTTCTGGTCCCCAGAAAGGGCCAAGGTGGTCTGGGATGCGGGGATAATCTAGGTTGGGGCAGAAAGTATGCACGAGTACCCACGTGTGGAGGGTTTGTGAGCCTTGAAGAACCTGATGCGCAGCTCGTCTCTTCTAGGCTCACCAGTCAGCCTGACCTTCCAGGGTGACTCAGCGGCCACAGCACAGACAATGGAGGGCTCAGGCAGCCTTTGAAGTCCTCTTGACTATTGCATCACAAGGTGGGATGGGCAGGAAATTGGCCTCGGGTCAGCCAGACAGGTGGATGGTACCACCTACGTGCACTCAGTCCCGGGCAGGCCGAAGGCTGACAAAGCCAACAAGTAAAGGGAGGTCCCTGCCCTCAGGATGACTAGTCGGCCTGGGGGCGGTGCAGAGGGGGGTGCCTCATACAAGTACAATAGCCTGAGGCCTCTGAGAACTGTTGCTCAATAATCGAGGGCTGATTTCTATTTCTTCATTTGTTAGTTCATTCTTTCACTTTTTCAAACCCTGTTGCCTTATTCTCCTAGTGCTGCTGTAACAGAAATACCACAAGTGGGTGGCTTTAAAGAACAGAGATTTATTTTCTCACAGTTTAGGAGTTAGAAGTCTGAATTCAGAGCACTGGCTGTAGGGGAAGGCTTTCTCTCTCTGTTGACTCCAGGGAAGGATCCTTGTCTCTCTCAGCTTGGCTATCTTTATGTGGCATCTATCTTCCACCGTTTGTGCTTGCTCCTATGTCTACTTTGCTCTTTTTATGACTCGGAAGTGATTATGACTCATTAACATAACAGAGAAATCCCTATTTCCAAACGGGAATAATCCTCAGGTAAAAAAAAAAAAAAATTTTTTTTTTTTTTTTTATAGGGGTTAGGATTCCAACATACATTTCCAGAATACCTATGTTCCAGACACTGTCCTGGTCTAAAGCCCAGCCTTGCCAACAAGGCCTGACCAGATAAGATAAACAAGGATGCTTCATTCATTTATTCACTCAAAATATCTTCACTGTACATATACTGTGTACCAGGCACTGTGCTTGGTGCTGGGAGTACAATGAGCAGAACCAGTCATGTTCCCTGCTCTCATGGAATCAACCATCTAGTTGGAGAGATGGGCTTTGATCAGCTAATTACTCAAATACACAGAAGAGTAAAGGTCCCTGGGTGGCCCAAACAGTTTGTATTTGGCTGGTAACGAAAAGGTTGGCAGTTCAAACCCACTCAGCAGCACTGCGAAAGAAACAGGTGATCTGCTTCTGTAAAGATTTACGTCCAGTAAAACCCTATAGTGCTATTCTACTCAAGAGCATTCCAGGCTGAGTTTACTGCAAGTGCAAAGGCCCTGAGGTGGGAATTGGAGGGCTGACTGGGAGTACTGAAAGAAGGGTCATGAGCGGGTCAGAGTGTGATGGGTCAAGGAAGAGATAGGCATGGACCTGACAGGGCAGGGCCTGGGGAACCTTGGCAAGTGGCTTTGTGAAGCCAAGGCAGGTGCCTGTGAAATGAGAGCACCCCATGAGCTCTTCCCCAAGAACTAAACGAAAACCCACAACAATGCATGTAGCTTCTCCAGAAGTTTGGGCTGCATTAATAATGACACTGGACACAGGTCAAAGGAGGTGACTGGTCCTCCTTCTGGCTCAGACTGCACCTGAAAGGTTTTGATTTTTTTTTTTTTGTATCATAGTTGGAAAAGAGAGGTTATTTTAATAGCCTTTTTGAATAATTGTGGATATTCTGCTTTGATAATAAACCAAAACGTGTCAATGGATAGTTTTTTTTTTTTTTAATTTTTATTGTGCTTTAAGTGAAAGTTTACAAATCAAGCCAGTCTCTCCTACAAAAATTTATATACACCTTGCTATATACCCTAAGGGGTTGTGATTCTTTCTGGACCCTCACTGCCAGCATCTATCTTTAGGAGAAGAGCCAGCATGGTGAAGGTATGCACTAAAAACAGGCTGGATGAGCAGGGAAGAGCAGCTTTGGGAGACAAGAGTGTGTCCTAGACTTCTGAGGAATGTCCTTGAGCAAGAGAGACAATGTTCAACCCCATAGAAGGAAAAACATCCTGGCACTAAAAAAAAAAAAAAAGAGGCACTAGGACTCATGAAAATGGGGTGAGCTATTGTGAGGTAGTGAGCCTCCTGCCCTGGGGATGTTTGAGCAGATGCTGGAGAGCCACTTATTAGAGATGTTATGGAAAGGTCCCTTGCTTAGCTTAATGGGTAGCCTAGATTTAGTCCTCACCATTGGTTGAGCATCTACTCTGCGCCCCCTCCCTTCCAACTCTGAGCTGGAGACTCACCATAGATACTCCCAAAAGACAGGGCCTTGGGCCACATAAATTGCTGGGCTTACTCTGTCTAGACTGGGGCAGGCTCTGAGTTTGTTCTGCTCAGACAGCCCTGGGGAAAACCAGGTATTAGGGCTGGTGGTAGTCTCAGACCCATGAGCTGGATGGTGTTGGTCACCCTCTGAGGTCATTTACCAGGGCACGCCTTTCAGAATCTTGAGTGTTTCCTGGGACCCTGGACCCTCCAGCTGTCAGTCCCCAGCCAGTGAGAACCTAAGAGAAGCCAATAAATTTCTTCCCTGCTTTGCCATCAAGTGTATGTACACAGGGACTTCTCATGAGACTGTCAGTCCTCCCTGGTTATTCCCTAAACAGGGATTCCCTGGTTCTCATACCCCAGAACTTTCACTCTTGATCCCATCCATCTCTGATGTTCTGTTAGTCCCCTTGACTCCTTTCTACTGCCACCACCATACCTGGCCTCCCTAGTGGTCCTGCCACTTGCCTCTGCTTTCCACTTGGCCTGTCTACTCTCTGCTAAGTTATGGGGCCAGGGCCAGTCACATGTTTTTGTTTTTTAATTAAAATATGACATGTATGTAGTAAAGTGCAGACATCTTAAGTGTACAGCTTGATGGATTTTGGCATGTGCATACACCTGTGTAACCACTACCCAGATCAAAGTAGAGAACATTTCCAGGTCCATTCTCAAATAGCTCCATCTTCTAAGTTCCCACAGCTTTATTATTGGGCATTTAGCAGGCGTTGCCTTTCATTTCAACTAGTTGGAGGGCAGAGACCCATCTCGCTTGCTGTTTTTTCCTTGCCCCACCTGACCTAGCACAGTGCAACATCCATTAGAGGCCCTTGAATCCCATTAGATGGAGGGGTGTGGAGATTGCCGAGTGTGTCCCAGAATATGTGCCCTGTTGCTCCTCAGGAATGTGGGAGAGGTGACAATGACAAAGGATGGTGTCACTGGAGTGCAAGAGGAGCCTTGAGCACAGAGTTTTCTGGTTCTACTCAAGTGACCTGCCATCCCTGGGATGTTGTGCATAGGCCTGGAGGCAGACATTCTCAGCAGAAGGCTCAGGCATGTGGAACTTCGTGTATGGACGCCGTTCCCAGAGGGCACTGGCTGTAGCTGTAGCGTGGGGCTTGGTGAGCTCCCATCCTAGGCCCAGAGACACTTGGTTTGAGTGTGCCCACCACTGCAAGCTCAGACAGTTAAAAGAATAGGGACAAGCTGGGCTCAAGAGAGCCTTTGAAGTTAGGTGCCTGGTACAGAATGCTCTGAGGGAGGCTAGAATGCACAGATTCTAGCTTGGAGGTCAAGACCTCTCCCACTGGCTGCCCCCACCTGGGAGATCCTGTCCCTTGCCTTGCCTTTGTTCATGGCTCAGCCTGGGTGATAGTACTCCCAAGGGAACAGAGCCTCAACCTGGCTTGGACGGCAATATAAGGGCAGCAGGTAGGAGTTGGAGGGAGGTAGGGAGGCAGGGCAGTGTGGGTGTGTGGTACATAAAGTCCAACACCTGTCCTGGAAAACTGTGTCTCCAGGCTGTTGGAGGACTTGAAAATGTTCTGTTTGCTCTAAGACATAACCCTCTAGCTTCTTGAGAAGCAAATAGGGACCCTTTTTGGGGGGGGGCCAGATGCCAATTATCATGGGGGTTCTTCCCTTTGGATGTGCCCTGAGTTTCTCAGACCATATTATTCCTGTCTCTTCTCATCTCTTTGATTATAGTAAGTACAGTTCTCATACCAGGCAACTGGGTGAATCTTTACTTTTACATTATATCTGTTATCTCAGAACCCAGGTCCACCTGACACCAAAATACGTCTTGTTAGTCACTCAGCTTAAGGCACTACGGTGGCAAAGTCTTATTGTCAATGATGGCCTCTCCCTCCATGATAGGTAGAAGCATGACTGTGAGCACATGAAGCTAAAATAGGGAAGGAAAGGGAGAAGGAAGAGAAGTGCACATCAGTAATGGTCAATGCAGATGACAAGCATGGACTGAGGTATTTAGATCAACTTCTGAAAGCAGAAGATGGGGATTTTAACATCCCCAAGCATCTACTCTGTGCCAACCACTTGTCCAGGTGTGGTCTTCAAGGTTGTGTTATTGTCCTCATTTTACTAAGAAGGAAACTTACACTCAGGAGATTTATTTAATCAGGGTCACAAAGCAGGAAGATGCAGAGCTGGGTTTTGAGCTAAGTGTGTCTGACTCAAAGGCTGGATCTCTTTCTCCTCCATGAAAAGTGTCAGGGATTGAATTATGACCCCCCCCCAAAAATGTGTGTATCTGTTGGGCTGGGCCATGATTCCTGGTATTGTGTATTTTCCTATATGTTGTAAATCCTTCCTCTATGATGTTAATGAGGGAGGATGGGCAGCAGTTGTGTCAATCTACAAGACTGGCTTGTGTCTTGAGGCAATCTCTTGAGCTATAAAAAAAAAGAATCGAGCAGAGAGACATACCACCAAGTAAGCAGTGCCAGGAGCGGAGCGTGTTCTTTGGACCTGGAGTTCCTGTGCAAAGAAGCTCCTGGTCCGGGGAAGGATTGATGAGAAGGCCGACAGAGAGAGAAAGCCTTCCCCTGCAGCTGACACCCTGAAATTGGACTTTTAGCCTACTTTACTGTGAGGAAATAAATTTCTCTTTGTTAAAGCCATCCACTTGTGGTATTTCTGTACAGCAGCACTAGATGACTAAGACAAAGAGTATTCTTCAAGTGCCAGGAGCACAACAGAAAAAAAAAAGGACCTCAGAGGAAACAAAGATGATGCAAGGAGCAGAAGAAAGCGTCAAAGAAACTGTGATTGTCAGTCTCAGAGTTTGGAAGAGTTATTGCATTCATGAAACAAGATGCCATAAAAAGGACAACAGTCGGAAAACAAGTAAGAACTCTTGGAAATTAAAAGCGTGATAACAAGATGGTATAAAGATAAAGTAAAAGAAACCTTCCAGAAAGTTAAACAGAAAAATGTGGAGATGGATAATAGGATTAAAAAGATAAGAAAATTAGAAGATCAATCTGAGACTCCACATCTGACTGATTGAATTTCCAGAGAGAACAGAGACAAAAGTTTGGAAAAGGTTATTAAAATAACACAATAAATTTTTTCATAACTGAAAGACAAAAGTATCTAATTAAAAGTCCATTGAGTGCCCAGTACAAGTGAATGAACACAAAACAAAGCAAAACCTTCCACCAAGGATCATAAATGTAAAATATTAGAATAGAATTGAAGAGAAGATTCTAGGTGGATGACTTCTGGAACAGTGGTGTAAGGAGATCTGAAGACTCTTTCCCCAGCAAAACGACCATAACTGGTGAAAATTATTTTAAGAACTCAATGATTTAAAACCTTTGGAAATTGTCCAAAGGGCATACAGAAAATGAAGAGAGATTCATTCAAGAAAATCTACTAAATCTCAGAATAGTGCGAGTCTATCGCATTTGAGCTATGACCTCCACCTTCTCTTTTCTCTGCTAGCTCAGCGTGGCAGAAGCTCCCAACTCCACGTTAAGAAAAGTGTTTTCTCTCCTCCATGACTCTTGGTCAAGGGCTACAGTACTTCTCCAGGAGGGGCAGGCCACCAGCATTTCTCACCGTCCACCCCCAGCTGTGTTGCAGAAGTTCTATTTTAGACAAGACAGGCTGAGAGGCCTGGAGCTCTCTTTCTCCACCCAGCCCCAACTCATATGGTGGAAGTTCTTCCCCAGATGCAGTAGGCTGAGACTATTGGGGCCCTAATTGATATTGCCCTAGTTTGATCTTAGGGCAAAAGTTCCCCACTGAGACTTCTAAGTCAATTGGCGTAATAAAATCTGTTATGATAACATTCTGCATCCCACTTAGAAGTGTGGCATCTGGGGTCTTAAATGCTAACAAGCGACCATCTAAGATGCATCAATTGGTCTCAATCCATCTGGATCAAAGGAGAATGAAGAACACCAAGGTCACACGGTAACTATGAGCCCGAGAAAGAAAGGGCCACATGAACTAGAGACTTACATCATCCTGAGACCAGAAGAACTAGATGGTGCCCGGCCACAACTGATGACTGCCTTGACAGGGAACACAACAGAGAACTCCCAAGGGAGCAGGAGAACAGTGGGATGCAGACCCCAAATTCTCATAAAAAGAATAGACTTAACAGTCTGACTGAGACTAGAAGAATCCCGGCAGTCATGGTCCCCAAACCTTCTGTTGGCCCAGGACAGGAACCATTCCCGAAGACTACTCATCAGACATGGAAGGGACTGGACAATGGGCTGGAGAGAGATGCTGATGAAGAGTGAGCTACTTGTATCAGGTGGACACTTGAGACTGTATTTGCATCTCCTGTCTGGAGGGGAGATAGGAGGGTAGAGAGGGTTAGAAACTGGCAAAAGGGTCACGAAAGGAGAGACTGGAAGAAGGGAGCAGGCTGACTCATTAGCCGGAGAGTAAATGGGAGTATGTAGTAAGGTGTATGTAAGCTTACATGTGGCAGACTGACTTGATTTGTAAACTTTCACTTAAAGCACAATAAAAATTAAAAAAAAAAAAAAGTTCCCCACTAGGAGAGGCCAGTTGAGAAGACTAGAAGCTACTGCCCCCACCCAACACTCTTGTAAGGGAGAGGTGTCACTCTGAGTGAAGCAGGCTCCCCAGAGCTTCAGAGACGTGGCACAGAGGTTTTGTCAAGGGAGAAGACAGGCCGTTAGAACAGACAGCTCTAAAGCTCTCCCCAAGGGAAATGACTTTATTTGGAATAGTGTATGGGGAAATTTAAGTCTAAGAATGCTCTCAAAAACAATGGAATATTTAATGGAACAATTATGAGAAGACTGGTGGTTCCATGAAAGCAACACGCTAAACTAGCTAGAAGCTTAGCAGAGAAAACCAGAGAAAGAGACAGCAAATAAGAACCCTGCTGAGTTGGAAGAAACCTCAAAGGCTGGCCTCAAAGACTCTCCTGAAAAGGGACTGGAATTTAATTGGATCAGTGTGGTACGGTGAATTACTTAACATAGCCCTTCTAGCCATAGTCTTTGTAACTCCCACCAAGTGACTGGGTGAGGACTATGCACATGAGATGCTTGTAGCCCACCAAATGGATTGAATAGCTTACTAATTATGTGATTAAGGTGCATGGCACCCTTGTGGAGCTGGAACCATGCAAATATGGTGTATGGAACCCTAACAATGGGATTGGCTGGTTTTGCCATCCTGCGAGGCTTAAAAGAGCAGTCAATCCCAGAGCAGAGGGGTACCTACTACCACCAAGAAAGAAGAGCTAGGAGTGGAGCATGTCCATTGCACCTAGGATTCCTGTGCTGAGACCTTCTAGATCAAGGAGACAGAGACAGAGCTGTAACACTGGAGACAGCAAGAGGTGGCAGAGAAATGGCGGCAGCAGAGGCAGCCGAACCAGGACACTGGCAGGAGATGACACGATGGATTTCCATGGAGCAAGGCGGTCACACTGGGTGTGCCGATCCATGGAGCAAGAGAGCTGAGTGCCTTCAGGCAGGAGGCTTCCGGGTGCAGTGGGATGCCTGTGGGCACTTGGTGGCAGAGGTAGGCTCACTGACCCATGGAGTGAGAGAGCTGAATACCTTACTAGCAGTGTGGGGTGCCTCCGCGCACTTACCAGCAGAGCTGAAAGAACTTTGTAACACTTACTTTATTTTTTTACCCGAGTAGGGCAGAGGCTGAGGGGCCAGAGAGAGATGTGCCTGCAGGCACAGCTGAAAAGAAGCTGTCCTGATCGAAGAACTATTCTGAGTGTTCCTGAACCTGAATTATAACCTGTTGCTTCCCTAAGAAGAAACCTCAAAGTCTGACCCATAAGCATAAGTATTGTCTGTGAGTTTGTGTGGCCATTGCAACAAATTTTCAAACTCAGCAGAGAAGTAGAGAGTGTTATGGGAGGGATGGTTGATGTCAGAACTGGTAAAAAGGTTGGAGGATGGAGGCATGCCTGACCTCGACCGCATAGGAATCAGCCTTGGGCTGTTGGTCTTGATCCTCCTTCCTCCTTGTGAAGTTAGAGGAGGTCAGATGCCCCTGCCATGTCATTTTTACGATCAGACTGTGGAGCAACTTATGCCCGGGACACTCTTGAAAACAATAGAACAATCAATTGGCAATTAGTGGAGGCTAAGACCTGAAAGTGAAGAGGACTTGCTGAAAAAGAAGAAAACTTGAAGCACTTACTAATGAAGATCAAAGACCCCAGCCTTCAGTATGGATTGCCCCTCAACATAAAGAAAACAAAAATCCTCACAACTGGACCAATAAGCAACATCATGATAAGCGGAGAAAAGATTGAAATTGTCAAGGATTTCATTTTACTTGGATCCACAATCAACATGCATGGAAGCAGCAGTCCAGAAGTCAAAAGATGCGTTGCATTGGGCAAATCTGCTGCAAAGGACCTCTTTAAGTGTTGAAGAGCAAAGATGTCACCTTGAAGACTAAGGTGCGCCTGACCCAAGCCATGGTATTTACAATCGCATCATATGCATGTGAAAGCTGGACAATGAATAAGGAAGACCCAAGAAGAATTGACACCTTTGAACTGAGGTGTTGGTGAAGAATACTGAATATACCATGGACTGCTAAAGAACGAACAGATCTGTCTTGGAAGAAGCACAACCAGAATGTACCTTAGAAGCAAGGATGGTGAGACTGCGTCTTACATGTTTTGGGCATGTTGTCAGGAGGGATCAGTCCCTGGAGTAGGACATCACGCTTGGTAAAGTACATGGTCAGAGGAAAAGAGGAAGACCCTCAACGAGATAGATTGATACAGTGACTGCAACAATGGGCTCAAGCATAACAATGATTGTAAGGATGGCGCAGGACCGGGTAGTGTTTCATTCTGTTGTGCATAGGGTTGCTATGAGCTGGGACCGACTCAATGGCACCTAACAACACCAACAACAAGAGCTGGCTGTGATACCAACAGACAGGTAACAGAGATCAAGGAAATAGATAAAAAGAGCCCTGCTAAAACCACTGCCATCCCAGGATAACAGCGCACATGTCTAAGGCTATGCCTTATTAGGAGTGACAGCAGAGACTGCACACTGGAAGCGAAATATCCTGCACTAAAATAGACCATCCAAGTCACTAAATAAATAAAGAAGCAAACAACAACAGCAAGAAGCTATGGCAATGGGGAGCTTAGAATGCTCCAGAGCTGCTACAATATATTATCTAAAATTAAAAAGAGAAAAAAATTACATGCAAAGAAATAGGAAAGTGTGACCCATACCCAGGGGAAAAAAGCAGGCAACAGAGCTGCCTTTGAGAGGGCCCAGATGTCAAACTTAGCCAACAAAGCCTTCAAAGTCATGTTATAAATATGTTCAAAGAACCAAAGGAGAGATGGGGCCAAGATGGGAGAGTAGTCATATGCTTCCTGTGGTCCCTTTTACAACAAAGACCTGAAAAAAGAAGTGAATCGACTATCTATGACAACCTAGGAGCCCTGAACATCAAAGACAAAATTGAGGAATCGGACTGAGTGGTAGGGGGTGGGAGAGATGGTTCAGAAGCAGTGAGGAGTTACCAGAACTGACCTGGCTGGCACCGGCACCCTACAGGCTGGATCGGGTGGTGTGTGTGGGGTGAGGGAAGGAGTGGCACTCGGGACACGTTTTCCACATCGGGAGAGAATAAGCGGCACAGAGTCTGCTCAAACCTCCAGAGCCAGTGAGAAGCAGCGCTGAGTCGGTGAAAGATAAGTACAGCTGTCTAACCTACCACAAAGATCAACCCCCCCCCCCAACTTTGGGAAGTAACTCTCTCCCATTTACTTTCCCCCTCCCTACTCTGCTCCAGGTCCCAGTCCGGCTTAAGTGATTGTTACGCCCCGGGCTGAAGTAGGTCTCCTTGCACATGCCCTGAGCCATTCTCCCAGCTTTGGAGAGGGAACAAATGAACAAAGAGGAAAAAATAATCTGCCAGCTCCCTTAAGCCAGGAACTCAGGGCAAGCACAGCCCTTTTGCCTAGGCACAGGCATAAGGGGTCCACAAACTTTGAATGCCTTTCACCCCTGCATAGACCTGTGTGGGCTCATTTCAACAGCATAGACCCTCATTACCAGAGTACAATGGCTATCTATATACATGAAGCCTGTTTTCAACTGCATTGGCTATAAGGGGGAATGGCAGATTCATGACATTTGACACCATGCTGCCTATCAAGCAGGGTCCTTACCTACCTACCTACATCAGGTGCCTGAGGACTGGTGGCTCCACCCACTTCACCTAACCACCTGCGACATGGGTCTAAGAATAAGTGGTGCCTCTCAGTCCTTCCAGCCAACAGCACTGGGTGCCCGTAATCCAACTGCAAAACCCACCCACCTACTCGCTCTAGGGAACAGGAACACACCTTCCACCCGGATACTCAGGGGCAGCTGTCAAACCCCTGCCTTGCTCAGCACATGACCCCCTACTGCAGCCAGATCCCTGTACCTGCTCCATGTACCCTTACCCATCTAGGACTGTGGGTGGGAGCCTGCACCACACACTTGGTGACCAAGGACCTGGACACCTGAGCTGAACCCACACAAGAAAAGTAAGTGGACTCCCAGGCTCACATACCCAGTAACAGCTCTAACCACGTGGCGACAGGACGTGAGAACTTCCAAGGTACCAATAATCAAACAGCAAAACTGTCTCTCAAATATGATGGCAAAGTTAGGGTATTTCCAGATAAACAGAAGTTAAGGGGATTTTTAAAAACCAAATCAAAACAACAAGAGATCTTAAAGGGAGTCCTCCGGTTAGAAAATCAATAACATCAGATAACAGCCCAAGACTAGAACACAGGACAGAACAATCAGATATCAACCCAGATAGGGAAGTCATAAAAATAAATCAAAGCTAAAACGCTGAAAATAGAGAAACAGAGATGTCAATATGTAAAAGATGACAGCATCAAATCAAAAAAGAGGGACTAAATAATGTAGTCATAGATCCTTCATATGGAGAGGAAGCCAAGGCGATATAAAGAAATAAAAGATTGGTTTAAACTTAGAAAAATAGAGGTAAATGTTAAGGTAACCACAATGGAAACTAAAAATCCTACAAGTCAAAATAAAAAACATGAAAACTCAGCAAATACAAAATCAACAATTGAAAAAAGATGAAAAGAAAATATATAAAGGAAAGCAACTCAGCACAGAAAATTAAGTGAAACAAACTGTCAACACAAAAAAATACATCAGAATGACAGCACTAAACTCATACATATCAATAATTATGCTGAATGTAAATGGACTAAAACCAATAAAAACACAAAGATTCATCTATGTGCTGCCTACAAGAGACACACTTTAGACTTAAAGACACAGACTAAAACTCAAAGGATAGAAAAAATCAAGCAAACAACAATCAAAAAACAGCAGGAGTGGCAATATTAATCTCTGACAAAATAGACTTTAAAACAAAATCCACCACAAGGAATAAGGAAGGACACTATAATAATGATTAAAGGGTCAATACACCAGGAGGACATAACCATAATAAACATTTACACACTCAACAACAGGGGTCCAAAATACATAAGGAACCAAAGAAAATCATGCTTAAAGAAGTAAGCAAAGGAATTATGACAATGTCTGATAAAAAATCAATAAAGAGATAAAAATTGTTTTAAAAAAGAACCGAATGAAATGAAAATTTCATTAGAGGGGTTCAACAGTAGATTTGAGTTGGCAGAAGAAAGAATCAGCAAACTTGAAGATAGATTGGTAGGGATTATGCAATCTGAAACACAGAGGAAAAAGAATGAAAAATAAATGAATCTTAGAGAAATATGGGACACCATTAAGTACACCAACATATTTGTCTTAGTTATTTCAACCTGCTGTAACAGAAATACCACAAATGGCTGGCTTTAACAAACAAATTTATTTTCTCAGTTTAGGAGGTGAGAAGTCTGAATTCAGAGTGCTGGCTGTAGTGGAAGGCTTTCACTCTCTGTTGGCTATGGAGGAAAGTCCTTGACTCTTTTAGTGTCTGCTCCTGGGCAGTCTTCATGTAGTTTGGCATCTCTCTTTCCCCAACTCTGCTTGCCTGCTTGCTTGCTTTAATCTGTTTTATATCTCAAAAGAGATTGACTCAGGATATACCATACACTAATCCCACCTCATTAACATAACAAAGACAGCCCATCCTCAAACGAGATTATAATCACAGGCATGGAGGTTAGGTTTTACAACACATATTTCTGGGGGGCACAATTCACTCCATGACATTCTAGCCCTCGGCCCCCAAAATTCGTGTTCTTGCTACGTTCAAAATACGTTCACCCCATCACATCATCCCAGAAGTCTTAAGTCAACTCCAAGTCCAAAATTTCATCTCCTGAGTCATCTAAATCAAATATGAGTGAGACGTTAGGCATATTCCATCCTGGGGCAAACTCCCTCTTCATCTGTGAACCTGTGAAATCTAGAATACAAGTTATCTGTTTCCAAAGTACAATGGTGAACAGGCACAAACTAGATATTTCCATTACAAATGGGAGAAATTGGAGGAAAGAAGGGTTAATGAGCAGCAAGCAAGTCTAAAACCCAGCATAACAGTTTACATTAGCTCTCAAGGCTTGAAAATAATCCTCTGTTCTTCGGGACTCTCTAGGCAATGGCCCAGCCCTCCAGACTCTGGGTGTTGGCCATGCTCTCTGGATTCTGGGTGGAAGCCCCTTGGCCCTGGACTTTAGCTCTGCCTTCCAGGCCCACTGGGATGGGCACTCTGCTCCCTTGGCTTTGGTCTGCCACATTCTTCTAGTCCATCTTAGTGGTGACCCCACCCCTTCTGCCCCTTGGACGTGGCAGCCACACTCCTAAGTTTTGGGTGGTGGCCCTATCCCCTTGAGATACCTTGATGCCAGCCCCACACTCTGGAACTGAGTTGGCAAAGATCCAACTCCGAAACCTAGGAGACTGTGGGCCCACCCTTTGAGATCCAGGACACCAGGGCCCCCCCCCCCTCCTTTGAAACGAAGAAGGCCCAGCTTCCTTTGCTCCTTCCAACAGTTCTGCTGATCTCCAAGCTGCTCCAGGGATGTTTTTTTCTTTTCTTGAAGGACAACAGATATAGCTCCTTTGGCCTATTTCCTGCCTGTAGAATTCCAAGAGGCAGGCAGCATCCTCTCCTTTGGGTCTTTCTCTGTTCCCTTTAGTCTAAACTGATGGGTTTTCTGCTATGGTAGTTGGTTAGATCCATCAGTTACAGGCTTAATCTCTTTAACAAAAGGTTGTGTAGCTACATCCTTGGTGAGAATTCTAGGACACACATGTTTTTCCCAATCTTAAGATATGTTTTCATTTTGCACAGTTCATTTTTAAGTCCATCTCTTTCCTCTTGCATTTTACTATAAGCAGCAAGGAAAAACGACACGGCTCGTTGAAGATCTTGCTTAGAAATCTCATCAGCGAGATATCCAAGTTCATCACTTACAAGTTCTTTCCACTAAACATTTGAACATAATTCAGACAAGTTCTTTGCCAGAAAATGTTAGAATTAATAAACAAGGTAAGGAAGGTTTCAGGGTACAAGATCAATATACAAAAATTAACTGTATTTCTGTACACTTGCATTGAGTAATCCTAAAATTATATTAAGAAAATTCTATTTACAATAACATCAAAAGAATAAAATCTTAGTGATAAATTTTTAAATAGAAGTACAAGACTTATATTCTGAAAACTCAAACATTGTTGAAAGAAATTAAAAGACCTAAATAAATAGAAAGACATCCCGTGTTTATACATCAGAACACTTAATATTGTTAAAATAGAAGTACTTCTGAAACAAATCTATATATTCAGTGCAATCCTTATCAAAACTGCAGCTGAATTCTTTGCATGACTTGACAAGCTGATCCTAAAATTCATATGGAAATTTAAGGAATCCAGAATAGCCAAAACAAACTTGAAAAAGAAGAACAAAGTTGGAGGACTCATACTTCTTGATTTCAAAACTTACTACAAAGCTAAAATAATCAAGACTGTGTGCTACTGGCATAAGGATAAACATATAGATCAATGAATAGAATTGAGAGCGCAGAAATAAACTCATACATCTATGGTCAATTGATTTTCAACAAGGGTGTCAAAACAATGAGGGAAAGAAATAGCCTTTCAAAAACTGGTGCTGAGACTACTAAGTCCACATGCAAAGAAATTAAGTTGGACCCTGCAATGGGGTGGATTGCTTCTGTGTGGCTTTTCTTGACATGATCTTGCAGCTCCCACCAAATGATTAATGGGACTATGCAAATAAGGTGCTTGTGGCCCACCAGGGGGATTGGACAGCTTGCTAATAATGCAAACAAGATGCATGGCACCCTTGTGGGTGTGGGACCATGCAAACAAGGTGTATGGAACTCTAATGAGGGGATTGGTCAGTTTTGCCATCCTGCTAGGCTTCAAATGAACCATCCAAGAGGCAGAAAGAAGGGACCTCACTACTACCGAGAAAGAAGAGCCAGGAGTAGAGCACGTAATTTGACCCCGAGCTGAGAACCTCCTAGACCCAAGAGACAGAGAGAACTGTAACACCAGGGGCAGCACAAGATGGTGAGAAGCACTGGCAGAGAAACAACATCAGAACCAGGAGACCAGCTTGAGATGACAAGGTGAGCTCCCCGGTCCACGAAGTAAGGCAGCTACAGTGGGTGTGCCCACCCATGGACCAAGAGAGTGGAGAGCTTTGGGGCAGGAAGCTTTCTGGTGGAGTGGGGTGCCTCCAGACACTTAATTGTAACACTTGCATGAGCAGGGCAGAGGCCAGGCCAAGGGGCCGAGAGAGAGAGAGAGGTCTGCTTGCTAGCACGGCTGAGAAGCTGTTCTGACTGAAGAACTGTATTCTGAATTTTAACCTGTTGCTTCTCTAATAAACACCATAATCATGAGTATTGTCTGTGAGTTCTGTGTGGCAATTGCAACAAATTATCGAACCCCATGGAGAAGTAAAGTGTGCTGTGGGAGGAATGGTTGGTGTCAGAATTAGTAAAAAGGTTAGATGGTGAAGGCGTGTTTGACCCCAACTTCATTGGAATCAGCCATAGACTGATGATCTTGATTATAGAAATTCAAGCTGGTTTCAGAAGAAGATGTTGAACAAGGGATATAGCATTGCTGAAGTCAGATGGATCTTGGCTGAAAGCAGAGAAAACCAGAAAGATGTTTACCTCTATTTTATTGACTATGCAAAGGTATTTAACTGTGTGGATCATAACAAATTATGGATGACATTGGGAAAAATGGGAATTCCAGAACAATTAATTGTACTCACGCGGAACCTGTACAGAAACCAATGAGGCAGTTGTTTGAACAGAACAAGGGGATACTGAATGGTTTAAAATCAGGAAAATTGTGTGTCAGGATTATATCCTTTCAATCTGTATGCTGAGCAAATAATCTGAGAAGCTGGACTATATGAGGAAGAACAAGGTATCAGGATCGAAGGAAGATTCATTAACAACCTGCAGTATGCAGATGACACAACTTTGCTTGCTGAAAGCAGAGGTTTTGAAGCATTTACTGATGAAGATCAAAGTCTACAGCCTTCAGTATGGGTTATACCTCAACATAAATTAAAAAATCCTCACAACTGGACCAATAAACAACATCGTGATAAATGGAGAAAATATTGAAGTTGTCAAGGATTTCATTTTACTTGGATCTACAATCAACACCCATGGAAGCAGCAGTCAAGAAATGCAACAATGTATTGCATTGAGTGAATCTGCTCCAAAAGACCTCTTTCACTTGTTAAAAAGCAAAGATGTCACTTTGAGGACTAAGGTGTGCCTGACCAAAGCCATGGTATTTTCAGTTGCCTTACATGCATGTGAAAGCTGGACAATGAATAAGGAAGACTGAAGGAGAATTAATGCCTTTGAATTACGATGTTGGTGAAGAATATTGAATATACCATGGACTGTCGAAAGAATTGTTGTACTACAAAGTTTAGTAAAGCAAAAAGAAAATTTTACTCAGCATATATTCAAAAAGGCAAAAGTGGGAAGAGGACAAGCATGTTGCCAGAGCTAATGTCTGCCCAAATCCAAGGACATACTATAGAACAGACAAAAGTGGAAAGACAAACAAGCATGCTGCTACAGCCATGTCAGCCCAAGTCCAAGGAATATTACAGAAGAGGCAAGAGTGAGAAAACGGACAAGTGTGCTGCCACAGCCATGTTTGAGTCCTAGGAATGTTACAGAATCACCAGTATATATATCACCATTACAAAGGGGCAAAATCATTAAAAGCTTCACCTTTTCACAGATTGGCTGGAAACTAATCCTACGTTTTGAATCGTCTTTCTTAACAATAATTGATACCAGCTTCAGTAATGACAGTCAGGAGGGTCTTCATTGGTCCAGCAAATTTTCTATTCACTAAACGCTAATACAAAATGATAAGAGTGGAAAGTCTTTTGTGTTCTCTTTGAATGGTTCGTGTGAAATGTTCCCTAACAGATATTTTCCAAGATTATCCTAACTATTGTCTTTATACCTCAGGGCCCAGTTGATGTCTCCTTGTGAGTCCTGATGAGCCCAGCTTCAGCTGGGTCACATCCTTTATGGTCAAGGACATGGAATAATGATTCCAATATTATTTTTTAGGTCAAAATGAACAAAACTGTCTTGGAAGTACAGCGAGAATGTTTCTCAGAAGTATTGTAGGGTAAAGACATCACAAAGTTTAATAAAGCAAAAATAAAGCTTTATTTGGCATATATTCAAAAAGGCAAAAGTGAGAAGTGGACAGGAATGCTGCTAGAGCTAATGTCTGCCCAAATCCAAGAATTACAGAATAAGCAAGAGTGGGAAAATGGCTAAGTATGCTGCCACAGCCATGTCTGCCCTAGCCTAAGCAGGTATTACAGAATAGGCAAGAATGGGAAAACGGACAACCATGGTGCCAGAGCCATGTCTGCTCAAGTTCGAGGAGTGTTACAGAATAGGCAAGAATGGGAAAAAGGACAAGCATGCTGCCACAGCCATATCTGCCCCAATCCAAGGAACTATTACAAAATGATCAGCACATATTAACATTACAAAATGGACAAAACCATTGAAAGCTTCACCTTTTCACAGATTGGCTAGAAACTGATCCTATGTTTTAAGTCGTCTTTCTTAACAATCATTGGTACAGGTTTCAGTAAGAGTCAAGAGGGAGAGTCTTCACTGGTCCAGCAAATTTTCTATTCACTAAATGCTAATAGAAAAAGGTAAGAGTGGAAAGTATTTTGTGTTCTGTTTGATTGGCTTATGTGAAAGGTTTCCTAAAAGATATTTTCCAAGATTATCCTAGCTATTGTCTTTTCAGGGCCCAGTTGATGAGTCCTTGTGAGTTCTTGTGAGCCCTTGTGAGCTCAGCTCCAGCTGGGTCACATTCTCTATGGTCAAGGACAGGGAATAATGATTCCAATATTATTTTCTAAATCAGAAGCAAAGATGGTGAGACTTTGTCTCATGTAATTTGGACAAGTTACGAGGAGGGACCAGTCACTGGAGAAGGACATCATGCTTGGTAAAGTAGAGGTGAGACAAATCGGGTTAACTGTGCTGGCGGAACAAAAGAGGTGTAAAAAGATTACCATCTAGAAGTTGGGTGAACAGGAACCCCCCTGTCAACATGAAATAAGATTGAAACAACCCATGAATTACTATCTCCTTCTTAGTGTTTTTCTAGTCCCCTCCTCCTTTATAGGCTCTGCATGCGCAAAACAAAGTGTGACCGCTGTTTAACTTTCCTTAGCCCTCTGAAGATGTTGATGTAGTGCCGAAGATCAAGTGTGCTTGCGCTATATCCCATAATAAATGATGCCAAGGGCTACCAAGAGGACTCCATCTTGAATATCAGTGGGTTGCATCTTAGATTCCAGATGCGTGCGCAACTTAATTAGCATACACTGCCATTCTGAGAAGTACCTGCCCCTTGAAAGAAGCCCACTAAATATTCATTACTCTGTTGTCTCCACTGAACCCATATAAGCCCTAGCCTTGCTTCCCTTTTCCAGTCAGTCTTTTGGAGAGGCTTAGATCCTCGCTGACTCCTTTTGCTTGACTCAAGCAAAATAAAGCTTGCTGAAGATAAAGTTTGTCTTTTGCGTGTATTCTTACTCAAGAAAAGACAAGGACCCTTTGTGTCAGATTGGCAATTGGTAACAGAGGGTCATTGACGAACAGGAAGACCCTCAATGAAATGGACTGGCACAGTAGCTACAACAATGGACTCAAACATAGCAGCAGTCCCGAAGATGGTGCAGGACTGGGCAGTGTTTCATTCTGTTGTCCATAGGGTCTCTGTGAATCAGATCCAACTGTACAGCACCTAACAACATCTCATACCAGGTGCAAAAGTTAACTCAGAATGGATCAGAGACCTAAAACTATAAAACTCTTAGGAGAAAATATAAGAGTAAATCTTTATGACCTTGAATCGAGCAAAGCCTTCTTAGATAACACCAAAAATACAAGAAACAAAAGAAGTAATAGATAAATTGGACTTCATCAAAATTAGAAGCCTTTTTGCTTCAATGAACACTATCAAGAACATTAAAAAACAACCCACAGAATGAGAGAAAGCACTTGTAAATCACATATTTGATAAGGTATTTGTAAAATATATAAAGAACTCTTAATAGTAAAAAGACAAATAACCCAATTAAAAAATGGTCAAAGTATCTGAACAAATATTTTTCCAAAGAAGATATACAAATATCCAATAAACACGGAAAAGATGCTCAACATCATCAGCCATTAAGAAAATGCAAATTAAAACCACAATAGTGTGGTTGTTTACAGTCTCTTTGCTACTCAGCTGGCAGCTCTTTGATAGCTGAGCGTGGAGTGTCTCAGGATGTGTGCTCTGAGAAGCAGACTCTGACTCTTAAGTTTAGGGTGCAGAATGTTTCTGAGGGAGAACTCTTGAGATCTATGCCAGTAGAAGGGAGTGAAAGGAAACAGAAGGGGAAGAGGGAGAAGTAGAGCAATGCAGGCCCAACCCTAGCCTCAGTTGTCTCATTGGGAATTCTGGAGCAGGAATGGCCCATGGCAGCCCTGCACTGGGCTGAAATATCTGGGCCTCTATGCCACCAAGTGGATTAGCCCTTGGATATAGACCACCAAGAGAAGGGCATGACCTTGGGCAAGGCAAGTCACTGCAGCTGAGGCAGTCCCTGGAGGGGCTGAGAGGGAAGGTTGAGTGCCCATAGCACTCCCCGAAGCAGAGTAACAAGTCCTCCCTTAAGGGGAGATCTGGGCTTATGTCTACTGTACTGGGTTTTAATGGGCTTTTGAGGAATGCTTGTTGAATGAATGAATGAATAGAATAGAATAAATTACCTTGAAGAAGCCCCTAAAACATTTTTTTCTTTTTATATTTTTATTGTGCTTTAAGTGAAAGTTTACGAATCAAGTCAGTCTCTCATACAAAACCTTATATACACCTTGCTGTATACTCCTAGTTGCCCTCCCCCTAATGAGACAGCACATTCCTTCTCTCCACCCTGTGTTTCTGTGTCCATTGAGCCAGCTTCTGTCTCCCTCGGCCGTCACATCTCCCCTCCAGACAGGAGCTGCACCCGTAGTCTCATGTGTCTACTTGATCCAAGGAGCCCACTGCTCACCCGTGTCATTTTCTGTCTTATGGTCCAGTCCAATCCCTGCCTAAAGAGTTGGCTTTGGGAATGGTTCCTGTCTTGGTCTAACAGAAGGTCTGGGTCACCTCCAGGGTCCCTCTAGTCTCAGTCAGACCATTAAGTCGGGTGTTTTTATGAGAATTTGGAGTCTGCATCCCACTGCTCTTCTGCTCCTTCAGGGATTCTCTGTTGTGCTCCCTTTCAGGGCAGTCATCAGTTGTAGCCGGGCACCATCTGGTTCTTCTGGTCTCAGGCTGATGCAGTCTGTGATTTATGTGGCCCATTCTGACTCTTGGGCTCATAGTTACCTTGTGTCTTTAGTGTTTTTCATTCTTCTTTGCTCCATGTGGGTTGAGCCCAATTGTTGCATCTTAGATGGCTGCTTGCTAGCGGCCCCTAAAACGTATTGACCTCACTCTCCCCATCTATTAAATGGTGCTGCGGAAGGCAAAGCTTGTAAACATCAGGTTCATGGAGCCTCCTCAGTTCTCCTTCAGTTGACTCTCTGAGGTTGGGGTTAGGGCACTGGGGGTGGGGCGGGGACCTGAGGGTAGGTGGGGTGGGCTTGGCAGTTCGTGGCTGCTGCTTTGAGGGGAAACCGCAGCCACCTCTTGCTCAGGGCTGTCAGTGACGCCCAGGGAGGGGAAGTTTGTATGCTGGGTGGGCCATGGTCACTGAGTCACCACCCAGAGGAAAACCACAGCTATGGGTGCCCTATAACCCAGGCAAGGGGGGCAGGTAGGCCGGGTTGAGAGATAGCACTCAGGAGGGGGGATTTGACAGCCTCCTCACCTCAAGGTCCAGCCCTCTCCCATCCCACGGGGCAGTGCCTACTGTATATCACAGAAAATGCTGGCTCAGTCACAAATTTTTGTGCAACAGCTGGGAAGCCCTGAATGAGGAACCACTCTTCTCTGGCTTTTCTCCTCCCTCTGCCCCCAGTGAAATGGGGACAATTTGAGTTTGAGAAAATCCATCTATGATATCATCTGAAGACTCATAGTTTGTAACTTTGCTCATAAACCAAAAAAAAAAAAACAAACCCAGTGCCGTCGAGTCAATTCCGACTCATAGCGACCCTATAGGACAGAGTAGAACTGCCCCCATAGAGTTTCCAAGGAGCGCCTGGCGGACTCAAACTGCCAACCCTTTGGTTAGCAGCCGTAGCACTTAACCACTCTGCCACCAGGGTTTGACTTTGCTTATATGATCAATTTAAGCATCATCAGCAGAGTCTAGAGTTCTGCTGTTTCATTTTATTCATCCACTGTTTCCTCTAATAACCACGAATTGTCTTCTTCTGTCAGTTTTCTTCTCTTTGCCATTATCAGAAGAATATGAAAAACATCTGAATTTTCAACTGTGTGCAGTGAAAGCTAAAAAAAAAAAAAATTACAGACACAGGGATAATGTCTCCAGACTTCTTTTATGCCTTCTTGGAAAGTACTCTAATGCTTTGGACAAAGCAATAAGAAAACCAAAGGATGGTGTAATCGTGATGATTCATCTCACTATTGCATCATCCTTCTAGGTGATTCCATCATTTCTTATTTTTTAGTCTTTTTTTTTTTCTCTTAGCATGGCTGGGAGTAATTGAAGAGTAATGATGAAATCACTGGAAGAAGTACAGCCAGAGTCATGGAAAAAGTATAGCCAGAATGTTCTTTAGATGTGAGGATAGAGAGACTTTGTCTCACTTACTTTGGATATGTTATCAGGAGGGACCAGTCCCTGGAGCAGGGCATCAAGCTTGGTAAATTACAAGGTCAGTGAAAAAGAAGAAGCCCCTCAACGAGACAGGTTGACATAGTGGCTGCAACAGTGGACTCAAACGTGGCAATGATTGTGGGGATGCCACAGGACCAGGTGGTGTTTTGTTTTGTTGTGCACGGGGTCACTATGAGTCGGAGCTGACTCGACAGCACCTAACAACACAAGAACAAATGATGTGCTGCTATGACAGAAGGAAGTGGGTGGCTTTAGCAAACAGAAATTTGTTCTCTCACGGTTTAGGAGGCTACAAGTCTGAATTTAGGGCGACAGCTCTAGGGGAAGGTCCTTGTCTCTTCTGAGCTTCTGCTCCTGGGCGATCTTCATGTGGCTTGGCATCTCTCTTCCTCCTTCTCTATTTGCCTCGCTTGCTTGTTTAATCTCTTTTATATCTCAAAAGAGACTGACTCAAGATTCACTCTAATCTTGCCTAATTAACATAATGAACACAACCCGTTCACAAATGGGATTATAACCACAGGCACAGGTTAGGATTTAAACAACACATATCTTTGGGGGACGCAATTCTATCCATAACAATTATGAAATAGCAAAATGTTTCAACATATAGGAAAAATAAGATCACTAAGATTCCATAACGCATTTTAGTTTATAAAAGTGGATGCATATGGTAGTTGCGAGACTAAATGAGCTTTATTCTATTAAAAAACAATAATAATAAATAAAATTTCTCTTTGGTTTTTGGGAGATCTCTATGAAAGAATCCCATTGCCGTTGAGTTGATTCTGGCTTGTAGCGACACTTATGGACAGAATAAAACTGCCCTATTTTCTTTTTTTATGGGGTTTCCAAGGTTAAAAAAAAAAAAAATTTAATCTTTACGGAAGCAGACTGTCACATTTTTCTCCCGTAGAGCAGCTTGTGGGTTTGAACTTCCGTCAACCTTTCGGTTAGCAGCTGAGCACTTAAGCACTGTGCCACCAGGGCTCCTCTATGAAAGAATAAAAGTCATATCGATTCTTACCAATAAGTAGAACTGCTCCGAACAGAAATTCAAAAATTTAAATTGAGTCTAATGGACCCTGAGGATATATCAAGAATTAAAATGTAATTCCCCAAGGAGGGCGTAGCTGAAGATCCATCTCTCCCCCAACCCAAATGGGGAGGAATAACTAGAGACTGTGAAATTGACGTAAAACGAGACCCAATGCAGATGACAAATGACATGCAAAAAAGATGCAAATAAACATAAGTGCAGACATCACTGAGGGTCCTGGTGTTCCTTGTAGGCAGGGGATACTGGCTCCTTCTGAGTGAAGAGTGGTCCCGAGAGAGATGCCCTATTCTCCCAGGGTCTCTCCCATAGCCCCTGTTGTCAACAGATGGCCCACCCAGGCCCAAAGGCTATTCTTCCTTCCTTGCTCCCTCTCCCACCACCTACAGAGGCTCCTTTTGCCCACTGGAGACCTGAGGCTCGGCACTGCAGGACCTTCTCTCTGCCTGACCACTCTGCTATCCCTGCTGCAGGCAAGGGACCTTCCGGCTATTCACCTTGGTAGAACCATCCCAACTTCTCAAATCCCTACAGGAAGAACTTCTGATTCCAGCCATGACAGAGTCATTGGTTTTGGACTTAATCTTCCATGGTAAACCAGTTACTGTCGAGTCAAATCCAACTCATGGTGACCTCTCACATATCAGAGTAAAATTGTGCTCAATAGGATTTTCAATGGCTGATTTTTCAAATGGCTTTTCTTCTGATGTGCCTCTAGGTGGACTCAAACCTTCAACTTTTTGGTTAGCAACTGAGTGTGTTAACCATTTGTACCACCTCGGGACTCCCCTTCTATAGTGAACAAGCATAAATGCTGGACAAAATATTGATTCTTACAAATAGTCCCTTACTTATAATGTATTTGAGTTACGAGAAACTAATAACCATCCTTTTTTTTTTTTTTTTTTTTTTGTATATCTTATCATTAGTATGTTTTCCTGGAAGGAAGTTACAGGAAAATGCATGCAGAAGATATGGAAAAAATTGCTGAGTTATGTGAACATGCTTCAGGCATTTGATCAGGATAATATGATGGAAGACATGGGTGGAAAAATTGGCCACATGTCAAGAACACTGAATTGAGAACTTGATATTGCTGATGGTCACAAAGAAGAGGAATTGACAGATCAGGACTTAATGGATGTTGGAGAAGAAAGAAATAATGAGGAGGGAGAAGGAGAGAAGTTGTCAAAAAAAATTTTTACAGTGAAAAGATTAGCTGGAGTTTTTTTCTAAACTAAATCAGGGGCTTCTGTTGCTAGAAAACATGGACCCAAATGCTGATCAATTTGCTAATGTCAACAGGCAAATTCGGGAAGCAGTGAGATGTTACAGTGAAACATATGAAGAAAAAAAGCAAATGACCGTACAAACGACTGTCATTAATTTTCTGACTACAAATGCCGTCCTCATTCCCAGGGATAATCCAGATGATCCAGAACCTTCCGCAAATGGAGTTATTACCACAACTGACAAAATGCCAGTGTCATCCAGCTCTTCTTCATTCCTTGGAGTAAATTTTTATGATTTGTGTATTTTTTTTAATGTGTGTATGCATGTATCAAAATATATCTGTAGGTTTATATGTAACATTTCCAACCCTCAAAGACAAATAAAGATTGGATTTATAAAGATACTGATAATAAAAGGCAATAATAATGAAAACTAAAAGAAAAAATGAGGTATTCGACTTACGTCAGAAACAATTTACAACGGAGTCTTGGGAACGGAGCCCCGTCCTAAGTCAGGAACTACCCATACAGCCATTTTCAGGCATTGGACAGCAACCAGTGTAGGGCTATGAACATCAGGAGAAGGAACACACTTGAGGAGAAACCCACATTTACTTCAACTTTCTTCCTGAGGCCATTTTCCAAACTGAGATGTGGAGCTGAATCAAGAAGCGAGTGACAGTCTCACTGGGCCAAGGAAATAGACATCTGCAACTGGCCTTGGAGGGCAGGACACAAAAATCTGTGTAAAAATTTCCCTTGGGCTCTTGGCTGACTCCTAACCTGAACATGTTCAGAGTGAGACTCCAGGAGGCCCAGCAGAGAACAGTCATTAAGAAACTGGAGAGCTGGGCAGAGATTTCAAAGGCCACACAGTGCTGAAGAGACTTTGGAATTCGGGTCCAGGCAGAGCGGAGAGATCTTGGTGAATAGCTCAAGCCTTCAGGCAGGACTTCAGAAAGGCCACACCCTAGGAGTAAAGACTATACTCTAGGAGAAAGGGCAAAACTGAAATGACCCATCCTAACAAAGCTGAAACCCAAGTGTCTACAGATAAAGGTGATCCACTGGTAATTTAAATGTGTACCAGAACAAAATCTAACACTCTTTAGAGGAAGAGAATATGATTCAGAGACTCTAGAATATATTACCTAATAACAATAAATTACTAAATAGTGAAGAGCAGGAAAAAGTGACAATGAAAAAAATAGATACAATAGAAGCGGACTCAGACATGCTCAGATATTGGATTTATCAAAAACAAGGATGTAAAAATAAGTAAGATTTATGTGTTAAAGATAGTAGAGCTAAAGAGGGCTAAAACAGGTGAAAAGACTGAGTATTTAAATAGAAAATTTGAATCTATAAAAATGAGTAAATTTGGCATTCTAGAATGCAAAATACGATATCTGAAATTAGGAACTCACTGGATGGATTTAACAGAAAGTTGGATACAGCAGAAGACAGGATTAGTGAATTTAAAGACCAGTCAATAGGAACTATCCAAATAGAAGCATGAAGCGAAAAGGAATAGAAAAAAAAAAAAGAACCCCAAAGTAAGCATAAAAGACACACGGGACACGCTAAAAAGGTCTAACCTATGT
This sequence comes from Loxodonta africana, assembly GCF_030014295.1. Taxonomy (NCBI): domain Eukaryota; kingdom Metazoa; phylum Chordata; class Mammalia; order Proboscidea; family Elephantidae; genus Loxodonta; species Loxodonta africana. The sequence goes on along the minus strand of NC_087354.1, from coordinate 40,920,301 downwards.
TTGGAATCTTACGTGTTGAGAAGAGAGATACTAGAACAAGAACAATATTTGAAGAAATAGTGGCTTAGAATTTGCCGTATATGATGGAAGTTATCAAACCGCAGATTCAGTATTAATGAGCTGCAAGAGGATAAGTGTAAGGAAAAATGTACCTGGGCACGTTGTAGTTAAATTGCTGAAGATTAAAGACAGAAAATCTGAAAGCCGCCATTAAAGAGAGAGAGAACTAATGATATAGTTGATGGCTGAATAGGGAAGCCAAAAGACAACGAAATCGCATCTTTAAAATGCTAAAAGAAAAAAAAAAACCACAACAAGCCCACCATCTGGAATTCTGTGCCCAGCAAAAAATTCTTCAGAAATGAAGGCAAGATAAGTATGGTTTCAGAGAGACAAAAGCTGCTGAAAGAATTTGATTTGTCATTGGTACTTCTGCATTACAAGAAATATTTAAGGGAGTTCTTTAGTTTGAAGGAAAATTATCCCTGATGGAATTGCAGGAAGAAATGAAGAGCACAGGAAAGGGTAAAAATGTATATGATTATAAATGAATATTGATTATTTAAAACAATAATGTCTCACAGGATTTCTAACATATATAAAAATAAAATACATGACAACTATGCACCAAAGATGGGAGGGAACTAAATGGAGTTAAACTGTTGGAAGGTTCTTGCATGGTTTAAATTTTATATTTTACATTTCTACAGGCAATGTGTGAGGATTCAGATTTCCCCATCTCCTCACCAACACTTGTTATCGTCCGTCTTTTTTATTATGCCATCCTAGCGGGGTATTTCATTATGGTTTTGATTTGCATTTCCCTAATGACTAATGCTGTTGAACATCTTTCACGTGCTTATTGGCCACCTGTGTTTCCTCTTTGGATTAATGTCTATTCAAATTCCTTGCCCTTTTTTTTTTTTTTTAATGAGCAATTTGTCTTTTTATTTTTCAGTTGCAATAATTCTTTATATATTGTGGATGTTGTTTTTGTTGTTAGCTACTGTAGAGTTGGCCCCCAGCTCATAGCAACCCCATAAACAATGGGATCCAGCCATTGTGATCCATACAGCTTTCACTGGCTGATTTTTTAGAAATAGATTGCCAGACCTTTCTTCCTAGTCCCTTATCAGATACATGATTTGCAAATATATTCTCCCGTTGTCTGGGTTATCTTTTCAATTTCTTTTTGTCGTTGTTGAGAATATGTGCAGCAAAATATACACCAATTCAGTTTCTATATGTACAGTTTAGTGACATTGATTTTCATTTTTTGAGTTGTGCAACCATTCTTACCTTCCTTTTCTGAGTTGTTCCTTTCTCATTAATACAAACTCACTGTCCCCTGAGGTTCCTATCTAATTTTTCCAGTTGTTATTGTCAGTTCGATCCCATATTGGTAGTTCTTAAAAGAGAATAATACTTAAGACAGACCTTTTTTATTAGATAAGCTATTTTTCAGTTTTAAGATGACTTCAGGGGACTTTTGTGTGTGTGTGTGTGCTTTAGATAAGGTTTACTGAGGAAATTAGTTTCTCATTAAACAATTAATACACATATTGTTTTTTGACATTGGTTGCCAACCCCACAACATGTCAGCCCTCTCCCCTTCTCAACCTTGGGGTCCCCATTACCAGCGTTCCTGTCCCCTCCAGCTTTCTCGTCCTCGCACCTTGTCTCGTGTGCCCGTTTAGTCTTGTTTTGTTTTATGGGCCTGTCTAATCTTTGGCTGAAGGGTGAACCTCAAGAGTGACTTCAGTACTGAGTTAAAAGGATGTACAGGGGCCATACTCTTAGGGTTTCTCCAGTCTCTGTCAGACCAGTAAGTTTGGTCTTTTTTTTTGTGAGTTAGAATTTTGTTCTACATTTTTCACCAGCTCTGTCCAGGACCCTCTATTGTGATCCCTGTCAGAGTAGTTGGTGGTGATAGCAGGGCACCATCTAGTTGTGCTGGACTCAATCTTGTGGAGTCTGTGGTAGTTGTGGTCTATTAGTCCTTTGGATTAATCTTTCCCTTGTACCTTTGGTTTTCTTCATTCTCCCTCGCTCCAGACAGAATGGGGTTAGTGGAAAGTCTTAGATGGCTGCTCACAAGCTTTTAAGACCCCAGACACTACTCATCAAAGTAGTATGTAGAATATTTTCTTTATTAACTACATTATGCCAATATTTTTGGTTTACAGTTTAAAGATTATCTCAGGGCAATAGTTTCAGGGGCTCATCCACCATCTATGGCTCCAGAAAGTCTAAAGTCCAAGAGAATTTGAAATTCTGTTCTGCATATTTCCCCTTTTGATCAGGATTCTTCTACGGAATCTTTGATCAAATTGTTCAGTAATGGTAGCCAGGCACCATTCATTTCAACTTCTTGATACTATGGTGTCCTTTGAAGCACAGAAGTTTTAATTTTGATGAAATCCAATTTACATATATTTTTCTTTTGTTGCTTGTGTTGGTGTTGGATCTAAGAAGGCTTTTCCTAACCCAAGGTCATGAAGATTTATGCAAATATTTTCTTCTAAAAATTTTATAGTTTCAGCTCTTATGTTTAGGCCTGTGGTTCGTTTTGAGTTAATTTTTTGTGTATGGAGAGAGGTAGGGATCCAACTTCATTCTTTTACCTGTAGAAATCCTGTTGTCCCAGTACAATTTGTTGAAGAGACTACTCTTTCCCCATTGAATGGACTTGGCACCCTTGTAAAGAATTGTTTTCTTAATTTCATTTTTGAATTGTTCATTGCTAGGTATATAGAAATACATTTGATTTTTGTATGTTGATCTTGTATCCTGCAAAGTTGCTGAACTCATTTATTACCTTTAATAGTTTTTTTTGTGTGTGTTCCATACCAAACCATTGCTGTTGAGTCAATTCCGAATCATAGTGACCGTATAAGACAGAATAGCACTGCCCCATAGGGTTTCCAAGGAACAGCTGGTGGATTCAAACTGCCAATCTTGTGGTTAGCAGCTGAGCTTTTAACTACTGTGGCACCAGGGCTCCTACGTGTTCCATAGGATGTTATATATACAAGATCATGTTATTGTGGTATCTTGAGAACAGAGATAGTTTTACTTCTTTCTTCCAATTTGGTTGCCTTATATTTCTTTTTCTTACATAATTGCTGGATAGAACCTAAACTACTGTGTTGAATATGAGTAGTGAGAGCAAACATCCTTGTCTTGTTCCTGATCTTAGGGAAAATTTTTAGTGTTTTGCCTTTAGTATGATATTAGCTATTTTATCAAGTTGAGGAAGATTTCTGAGTGTTTTTAATCATGTAAGTGTTTTGGATTTTGTCAACTGTAACAATTAAGATTATCATGTGGTTTTTTTTTATTCTATTAATATGGTATATTGCATTGATTGTTTTTCCTATGTGGGACCAACCTTGCATTCCTGGGAAAAAACCCACTTGATGATAGTGTATAATCCTTTTTAATATATTGCTGGATTAAGTGTGCTTAATGTTGAGGATTTTTACATCTATATTCTTAAGAGATATTGGTTTGTAGGTTTTTTTTTTTTTTTTGTCTTGTAATGCCTTTGTCTGATTTTGGTAATGGGATGATTCTGACTTTATAGAATGAATTGGAGGGTGTCTGCTACTTTTCTATTTTGGGGGGAGAATTCGTGAAGAATTGGTGTTAATTCCTCAAGTGATTTTATAGAATTCACTAGTGAAGCCATCTGTGTCTAGACTTTTCTTTGTGGAAAATTTTTTATTATATATGTTGACCTTGCTAAACTTGATTTTTAGTTCTCGTGTTTGCTGCAATTAAAGGCAGTTTTAATTTTTACCTTCCAATCTTTATGCCATTAATTTCTTTTTTTTTTTTTTTTCCTTTATTGCACTTGCCAGAACCTCCAGTACAATGTTGAATTGAAGTAGGGAGAGAGAATATCCCTTGCCTTTTTCCTGATCTTAGGGGGAAAACATTCAGTCTTCACCATTATCATGTTGTTGTTGTTGTTAGGTGCCGCCAAGTGGGTTCCAACTCGTAGCGACCCCATGCACAACAGAAGGAAATACTGCCCGGTCCTGTGCCATCCTTACAATCATTGTTATGCTTGAGCCCATTGTTGCAGCCACTGTGTCAATCCACCTCGTTGAGGGTCTTCCTCTTTTTCGCTGACCCTGTCCTCTGCCAAGCATGATGTCCTTCTCCAGAGACTGATCCCTCCTGACAACATGTCCAAAGTACGTAAGACACAGTCTCGCCATCCTTGCTTCTAAGGAGCATTCTGGTTGTACTTCTTCCAAGACAGATTTATTCGTTCTTCTGGCAGTCCATGGTATATTCAATATTCTTTGCCAGCACCACAATTCAAAGGCATCAGTTCTTCTTCAGTCTTCCTTATTCATTGTCCAGCTTTCACATGCATATGATGCAATTGAAAGTACCATGGCTTGGGTCAGGCACACCTTAGTCTTCAAGGTGACATCTCTGCTCTTCAACACTTTGAAGAGGTCCTTTGCAGCAGATTTGCCCAATGCAATGCGTCTTTTGATTTCTTGGCTGCTGCTTCCATGGCTGTTGATTGTGGATCCAAGTAAAATGAAATCCTTGACAACTTCAGTCTTTTCTCCGTTTATCATGATGTTGCTCATTGGTCCAGTTGTGAGGATTTTTGTTTTTTTTTATGTTGAGGTGCAATCCATATTGAAGGCTGTGTTTTTGATCTTCATTAGTAAGTGCCTCAGGTCCTCTTCACTTTCAGCAAGCAAGGTTGTGTGATCTGCATAACGCAGGTTGTTAATGAGTCTTCCTCCAATCCTGATGCCCTGTTCTTCATACAGCCCAGCTTCTCGGATTATTTGCTCAGCATACAGACTAAATAGGTATGGTGAAAGAATACAACCCTGGTGCACACCTTTCCTGACTTTAAACCAATCACTATCCCCTTGTTCTGTCCGAACAACTGCCTCTTGATCTATGTAAAGGTTCCTCATGGGCACAATTAAGTGTTCTGGAATTCCCATTCTTTGCAATGTTATCCATAATTTGTTATGATCCACACAGTCGAATGCCTTTGCATAGTCAATAAAACACAGGTAAACATCCTTCTGGTATTCTCTGCTTTCAGCCAGGATCCATCTGACATCAGCAATGATATTCCTGGTTCTACGTCCTCTTCTAAAACCAGCCTGAATTTCTGGCAGTTCCCTGTCCATATACTGCTGCAGGCATTTTTGAATGATCTTCAGCAAAATTTTGCTTGCGTGTGATATTAATGATATTGTTCTATAATTTCCACATTCGGCTGGATCACCTTTCTTGGGAATAGGAATAAATATGGATCTCTTCCAGTCAGTTGGCCAGGAAGCTGTCTTCCGTATTTCTTGGCGTAGATGAGTGAGAACCTCCAGTGCTGCATCTGTTTGTTGAAACATCTCAATTGATATTCCATCAATTCCTGGAGCCTTGTTTTTTGCCAATGCCTTCAGAGCAGCTTGGACTTCTTCTTCAGTACCATCGGTTCCTGATCATATGCTACCTCTTGAAACGGTTGAACATCGACTAATTCTTTTTGGTATAATGACTCTGTATTCCTTCCATCTTCTTTTGATGCTTCCTGCGTCATTTAATATTTTCCCCATAGAATCCTTCACTATTGCAGCTCGAGGCTTGAATTTTTTCTTCATTATCGTGTTAGCTGTAAGGTTTTTTGTAGATGTCCTTTATCAGATTGATGACACTGCTTTCCCTTTTCGCTGAATGTCTTTGTCATCAATAAATGTTGAATTTTGTCAAATGCTTTATGATAAATGCTTTTTTTTGATTGAGGTTATCATGTAGTTTTGTCCTTTATCCTATTAATATGGTGTGTTAACTGATTTTCAAATGACAAACTGACCTTGGAATTCTGGGATAAATCCCACTTGGTGATGGTATATAGTTGTTTTTACATGGTTTTGAATATGGTTTGCTAATTTTTTAAATTAGACTTTATTTTAGAGCAGCTTTAGGTTTACAGAAAAATTGAGCAGAAAGTACAGAGAGTTTCCACATATCTCCTCTCCCTCTGCAGAGTTTCCCCTATTATTTATTCTCAGCTTGAATTAGTGTGATACATTTGTTACAATTGGCTCGCCAACTTTTTTAATGGATTTTACTTTTTATATTTAGTAAGGACATTGCTCTGTAGTTTTCTTGTGATGTCTTTGTCTGACTTTGGTATAAGGATAGTACTGCACTCATAAAATGAGCTGAGAAATATTCCCTCTTCTATTTTCTGAAAATGTTTGAATAACTTTGGTATTACTTCTTCTTTAAGTATTTGTAGAATTTATCGTTGAAGTTGTAAATTTGGTTAGCAGGTTAGGAGTCTTTGGTCAATATACACGTTATATTCCGCAGGGATTTTGATGGGTTTGGGGTCCTCTTTTGTTTTACAGTGTGCCTTTCACAGGGTATTTGTTTGTGCTGGTGAGTGACCTAAGGTCATCTGTGCTCAGCCAGTGACCAGTTTATCCTCTTGTGAGAAGACTTTTATTTATAGTGGCAGCCCGATGGCTCTTAAGTGCCTGACTCCTGCCCACTATGTTAATGTTATTTGTATATATATGACCACAGTTCTTTAGTAAATTAAAGGTTCATATACAGGAGTGTAGATCAGGTTAGACACAGAAGAGAATGACAAAGAGATGCATAAATAACACTCAGAGATTTATAACTCCCAGGCTCATGAGTAGAAAGGGGTGCTGATAAGGGCCAGTGGGAAGGCTGTCCAGGAGGGCGAGCTCAACCAGCAGTTGGGGAGTAAGCCAAGGAGTAACCCAGGGTCCACAGCCTTTATTGGGATTTAGGGTGTTGCACAGTACATTTCCCGCGAGTGTGTGGGAATGGTTGGTTTGAAGCATGCATGGTGCAAATTTTCTGGGGGCTTGGGAAACTGAGGGATAGTGCGAGGAACATGTTATCTCAGCGAGCCACTGTGGGCAAGGGTGGCTGGAAGAGGGAGTTATTTGTGTAGGACGGGGCAGAAAAGGAGCTGAAGAGAGGAAATAAGATGGATGCCGTCTTAGTCATCTAGTGCTGCTATAACAGAAACACCACAAGTGGATGGCTTTCACAAAGAGAGGTTTATTTTCGCACAGTAAAGTATGCTAAAAGTCCAAATTCAGAGTGTCAGCTCCAGGGGAAGACGCTCTGTCGGCCTTCTCATCAATCTTCCCCCAGACTAGGAGCTTCTCTGCGCAGGGACCCTGGGTCCAAAGGACGCACTCTGCTCCCAGCACTGCTTTCTTGGTGGTATGAGGTCCCCCACTCTTTCTGCTAGCTTCTCTCTTTTATATCCCAAGAGATTGCCTCAAGACATGATCCAACTTTTAGATTGAGTCCTGCCTCACTAACACAACTGTCACCCATCCTTAACATTAACATCATAGAGGCAGGATTTACAACATATAGGAAAATCACACAATACCTGGAATCATGGCCCAGCCAAACTGATACACACATTTTTGGGGGGACATAATTCAATCCGTGACAGATGCCCAGGCAGCAAATTATATAAGCCATCAGTTGGCTTTATAACAGAAGCTATCTGAGCTGGACTCTCTTTGTAGGGAAGATTTTTAATTAGTTACTAAATTACTGGTTATAGATCTATTCAGATTTTCTATTTCTTCTTGAGTTTGTTTTGGTAGTGTATGCCTTTCTAGGACTTTCCAAATTGTCTTATCCATATTGCCTAATTTGTTGGCATAAGTTGTTCATAGTATCACAGTCCTTTTAATTCCTGTCATGATGTACCCTTTTTCATCCTGATTTTGGTAATTTGTGTATTCTTTCTTTCTTTCTTTTGTCCTTGGCCTGGCTAGCTAAAGCTTTCTCAATTTTGTTGAGCTTTTTAAAGAACCAGCTTTTGGTTTCACTGATTTTCTCTATTGTTTTTCTGTTGCCTAGATCATTGATTACTGTTCTTTTTCTCCTCCTTCTTACTTGGGGTTTGATTTCTGTTTCTTTTTCTAACTCTTTGAGATGGAACTATAGATTATTGATTTTAGATTTTTCTCACATTCTAATGTTAGCATTTAAAGCTATAATTTTCACTCTAAGCATTGCTTTAATGGCATTCAGTACATTTTGATATGCTGTGTTTTAATATTCATTTGGTGAAAGTTTATCTCTAATTTCCATTTCTTGGACTTAGAGGTTATTTTATACTTATCAGGATTGGAGGAAAACTCATTAACAACCTGCAATATGCAGATAACACAGCCTTGGTTGCCGAAAGTGTAGAGGACTTGAAGCACTTACAGATGAAGATCAAAGATTGCAGCCTTCAGTATGAATTGTACCTCAACATAAAACAAAAATCCTCACAGCTGGACCAATAAGCAACATCATGATAAACGGAGAAAATACTGAAGTTATCAAGAATTTCATTTTACTTGGATCTACAATCAACGCTCGTGGAAGCAGCAGTCGAGGAATCAAATGATGTATTGCATTGGGCAAATCTGCTGCAAAAGACCTCTTTAAAGTGTTGAAAAGCAAAGATGTCAGTTTGAGGAATAAGGTGTGCCTGATCCAAGCCATAGTGTTTTCAGTGGCTTCATATGCAAGTGAAAGCTAGACAGTTAGTAAGGAAGACTGAAGAACAGTTGACGCCTTTGAATTATGGTGTTGGCAAACAATATTGAACATACCATGGACTACCAGAAGAATGAAGGAAACTGTCTTGGAAGAAGTACAGCCAGAATGCTCCTTAGAAGCAAGGGTGGTGAGACTTCGTCTTACATACTTTGGACATGTTATAGGAGGGACCAGTCCCTGGAGAAGGGTATTATGCTTGGTAAAGTAGAGGGTCATCGAAAAAGAGGAAACCCTCGATGAGATGGATTAACCCAGTGACTGCAGCAATGGGCTCAACATGACAACAATTGTGAGAATGACGCAGGACCAGGTGGTGTTTCGTTTTGTTGTTCATAGGGTCCCTATGAGTCAGAACCGACTCAAGAACAAAAACAACATGGGTTATTTAGAAGTGCCTGGAAAGTATTTGAAGATCTCCCAGTTTTCTTCTCTTGTTGATTTCTAATTGTATTCTGTTGTATATGAAGAACCTTACCAGTTTATCAGTTGCATTGAGTTGATTCTGATTCATGATGACCCCATGTATGTCAGAGTAGAACTGTGCTCTATAGCTGATTTTTTGGAAGTAGATAACCAGACCTTTCTTCCAAGATGCCTCTGGATCCACTCAAACAACCAGCCTTTGCAGCCGAACGTGTTAACCGTTTGCACTACCCGGGGACTCTATGGAGAGAACATACTTTGTATGATTTGAATGCTTTTAATTGTATGGCCTACTATACGGTCTAGAAAAATATGTATTCTGCTGTTATTGTATTAAGTATTCTATGAAAGTCAGTTAGGTCAAGTTGGTGGCTTTAAAGAACAGAAATTTATTTTCTCACAGTTCTGGAGGCTAAAAGTCCAAATCAGCATCTTAGCTGTGTTGATTCCTTCTATGGGCCTCTTTCTTAGTTTCTGGTGACTGCTGGCAATTCTTGGCATTCCTTTGCTTGTAGATGATCCTCACATGATATCTGTCTTCCCCCTGTGTGTGTCTGTGGGTGTCGTAGGCTGGGTTCTGAGGAGCAAAACCAGTGTAGTGTATGTATATAAATAGAGAGAGAGAGATTTATCTCAAGGAAATGTCTCATACAGTTGTGAAGGCTGGCAAGTCCCAAATCCATAGATCAGGCTGGAGGCTTCTCCTGACTCATGTGGTTGCAGGGGCTGAGAAATCCAAAATCAGCAGGTCAGGAGGCAGGCTGCTGGCTCAGGTCCCAAGAACCAGAGGCCAGAGGATGATGAGTTGGATCTGGAGAGGCCTTTGCCAGAATATTCATATTCTGGCATTGGATGCAGGCCACACGCCCAAGGAAGCTGATTGGCTTTCAGTTGATTAGACTTTCAACTGATTGGCTGCTCACATCAGATTACAAAATGCAGGATGATTACATAATATCTGCTAAACCACTGAGAATGATGGCCTAGCCAAATTGACACATAACCATCACGCTGGGCCTATTCTGCTCTTTTTATAATTCAGAAGTAATTTAGGTTTAGGACCCACCTACTCTGGTATGACCTTGTTATGTATTGAATTGTGTCTGCCAAAAATGTGTATCAACTTGGCTAGACCATGATTCCCGTATTGTGTAATTGTCCACCATTTTGCCATCTGATGTAATTTTCCTATGTGTTGTAAATCCTACCTCTATGATGTTAATGAGGCAGGAGTAGAGGCAGTTATGTTGATGAGGCAGAACTCAATCTACAAGATTAGATTGTGTCTTCAGTTGATCTCTTTTGAAATATTTAAGAGAGAAGTGAGCAGAGAGACAAGGGGACCTCATGCCACAAAGAATGAAGAACCAGGAGAGGAGCGTGTCCTTTGAACTTGGGGTTCCTGTGCTGTGAAGCTTCTAGACCAGGGGAAGATTGATGACAAGGCCCTTCCCCTAGAGCTGACAGAGAGAGAAAGCCTTCTGGAGCTGGCACTCTGAATTCTGACTTCTAGCCTCCTGGACTGTGAGAGAATAAATTTCCCTTTGTTAAGGCCGTCAACTTGTGGTATTTTTTTTTATAGCAGCACTAGATAACTAAGACAGACCTCATTAATATAACAAAAGAAAAACTCCATTTCCAAACAAGATTACGGGGGCCAGGACTTCAATAAGTATTTTTGGATGCAATTCAGTTCATAACAACTATTTCAATTCCTCTATTGATTTAAAAAAATTTTTTTTATTGTGGTGAGTTATATAAAACAAAACTTTGTCATTTCAATCATTTTTATTTGTACCTTTTATTTAAATTTTTTCAAAAGTTATCTTCTTAGCAGTTGCTTAAGGATTAAAATCCTAACTTACTAGTATCTGGAAACCCTGGTGTTGCAGTGGTTAAGAGTTTGGCTGCTAACCAAAAGGTCAGCAGTTCAAATCCACTAGGCTCTTTGGAAACCCTATGGGGCAGTTCTACTCTGTCCTATAGGATCACTATGACTTTATGGCAATGGTTTTTTTTTTTTTTTTTAATTACTGTCTATTTTTATGCTAAAAATTCTGGTAAAATATAGCAAATTTGTGCCAATATAGCTCCATTTACTCTTTCCTCTTTTGTGCTGTTATTATCATATATATTGCATTTATAGATATTATAGATCTAACAATATGTTATAATTATTGATTCATATAATTTTTTGCTTTTTAAAAGAAATGAAGAGAAGAAAAATATAACTACAGTCATATTTAATAAAATATTCAGTATTTTTAATGCTATTTATTTCTTCCTGTGGATGAGTTACCATCTGCTGTCATTTCCTTTTAGCCTGAAGGACTTTTTTATAGGCTGGGGCTACCAGCAATGAACTCTGTGTGTTGTTTATCTCGGAATGTATATTTTTGCTTCATTTTTTAAGAAAAATTTTGCTGGATATAGAATTTTTGATTGATATTTTTTCCCTCTCAGCACTTTGAGTATGTCATCTCACTACCTTCTGACCGCCATTGTTTCTGAGAAGCCACCCATTATTTGTATTGTTTTCCTGTACACTATGAGTCATTTTCTCTTCTTGCTTTTAAGATTTTCTGCTTTCAGCAGTTTGACTATGATGTGTCTTGGTGTGAATCTCTGTCTGTTTATCCTACTTGGGGTTTGTTGAGTTCTTGGATTTGTAGATTAATGTGTTTTATCCAATTTGGTAAGTCCCCCCCCCCACCCCAACATTTTATTGTGCTTTGGGTGAAAGTTTACACAGCAAATTAGTTTTCCATTCAATAATTCATAAAAATTTTTCCCACAATGTGTCGGTACTCTCCGCATTTCCACCCTCAGTTCCCCATTTCCATTCATCTGGTTTCCTTGCCCACCCCTGCCTTCTCATCTTTGCTTTTGGGCAACTGTTGCCGTTTTGGTCTCATATAGTTGATTGTTTTAAGAAACACATTCATCACGGTGTTATTGTTTATTTAGTAGGCCAGTCTCTTATTTGGCTGAAAGGCAGTCTCTGGGAATGGCTTCAGTTCCAAGTTAGAAGATTGTCTTAGAGCAATAGTCTCGGAGGTTCCTCCAGTCTCTATCAGGCCAGTAAGTCTGGTCTTTTTTTTTTTTTTTTTTATGAATTTAAATTTTGTTCTGAGTGAGCTACTTGTATCAGGTGAACACTTGAGACTGTGTTGGCATCTCCTGTCTGGAGGGGAGATGGGAGGATAGAGAGGGTTAGAAACTGGCAAAATTGTCACGAAAGGAGAGACTGGAAGGGCTGACTCATTAGGGGAAGAGTAAGTGGGAGTATGGAGTAAGGTGTATATAAGCTTACATGTGGCAGACTGACTTGATTCGTAAACGTTCACTTAAAGCTTAATAAAAATTATTAAAAAAAAAATTTTGTTCTACATTTTTCACCCACTCTAACTGGAACCTTCTATTGTGTTTCTGGTCAGAGCAGTCACTAGTGATAGCCAAGCACCATCTAGTTCTTCTAGTTTCAGGTTAGAGGAGGCTGTGGTTCATGTGGGCCATTAGTCCTTTGGATTAATCGCTTTCTTAGTCTTTGGTTTTCTTCATTTTCCTTTGATATTTATAAGGTTTTAAGTGGTGCAATGTTTAAGTACTCGGCTGCTAACTGAAAGGTTGGCAGTTTGAACCTACCCAGTAGCTCTGTGGGAGAAAAGATCTGGCGATCTGTTCCTATATGATTACAGCCTAGGAAACACTATGGAGCAGTTCTACTATAGGGCTGCTATGAGTTGAAATTGACTCAAAGGCACCTGATAACAACCAGGTCTGGGCTGGAAGGTTATAAAGTAGGTCTTAGAAGGTGGGGGAAGGGCTGGAACTGGTCAGGGTTTATGACATAATGGCTCTGGATAGGTCGGCACAGTGAGATGAGGACCAGTTTAGTAAATTTTAAGCCATTATTTCTTCAAGCATTTTTTTCTATCCCTTTCTGTCACTCCTTTCCTTCTGGAACTTCCATTATATGTATGTTGATACACTGAATGTCCCATAGTCACTGAAGCTATTCATTTTTCTTCAATTTTTTTTCCTGTCTTTCAGATAGGATAATTTATTGATTTATTTTCAAGCTCACTGTTTCTTCTTCTATCTCAAATCTGCTGTTAAGCCTTTGTAGTGGAATTTTCATTTCAGTTATTGTACTATTCAACTCTAGATTTTCCATTTCATTCTCTTTGTTAATTTCTATTTCTCTATTGACATTCTCTATCCGTTGAATCATTGCCATATTTTCCTTTAAGTATTTGAATATATTCACAATAGCAGCTTTGAATTGTTGTCTGCTTAAACCCAATGTCTGCACCAAATCAGCTAGTGCCTATAGATTGACTCTTTTTTTTTTTTTTTCTGAGTATGGGTCACACTTTCTTATTTGTTTGGATATCTCACAATTTTTAATTGATAATAATTTATAGAAACTCTGGGTTCTGATTTTATTTTTCCTGAAGTTTTGTTGTTTTGTTATGTTTTTATGGTTTGCCTGGACTTAAACTGCAGATTCTGTCTCCCCTGTGACGTACATCCACTGATATCTCTGCTCTTTCCTCCCTCTCCTCCTTCTCTTCTTTCTCCCTTCCTTCTTTTCTTATTTTTATTTTTTATCCTGGCTTCCTAGGATTGCCCCTGAGTCTGCATAGCTTAGTGTCAGCCAATGATTTGGACGAAGGTTGTGCTCAAACACCTTGAACTTGTGAAGAAGGTTTCCACTCTGTTTTGATTGACGTGTTTATGTGTGTGTGTATGTGTGTTGTAGCACACGTTGAAAGTTCATCTAGTTCTCATGACCACCTTGGCTTTCACTTTCCACTCAGGCTCTCCCCTGTGCATGTGCATACTTCCTTAGTCAGTCAGGCATGTATGGAGAGCTGATCTAGCCCTCGTATTATTCTATAATTTCCTGACTCTTCCCCATTATATTTCTAGCTGGTATTCTGCTCACCCAACCATGCTAGCAAAGCTGCAGGTTTTCCTTGTTTGTTTCCTAATTTTACTGACAATGCTGCCTGCTTAAATTTTCTCTCTCTACCTCAATTCAAATATGTCCCCTCTAGAAGCAAATCTTCTGTTATTCATGGCCATCTGCCCCCAACCTTGGTAAAACTGTCATTCTCAATGACCATGCTGGGGTCAATGGGTACAGCCCTAGTAAATAAGGCTGCAGAATTCCGCTTTTCTTACCTGAAATTCTAGACATTTTTCACGAATAAATTCTTCTCAATTTGTTGTTTGCTTTTGGTTAATTTCCAGAGCCCTACAAAGGTTGTTTTTTGAAAAATTTATTTTTCGGGGAGAGAATTTACCAATGTCTTCATGCCACTACAGCCAGAGATCCCCCCTCCTCTTATTGTTTTGAAAGCTCTTTATGTATTCTGGATACCAGTCTTTTGTCAGATATGTGTACAGTAAGTCCCTGGGTTAAGAACATCCGACTTACAGGCGACTCGAAGAATGGACTGCCATAAAGCTTATTGTATAAAAATTTTGAGTTAAATACAATGGTTTTTAATAATGAACGCATGCACTACTTTGTGATGCTCATGAAATTACTGCTCAGCTTCAGCGATTCATCTCAAGAAACAACACCATCTGCCTTTTAAGTCCGATCACGTTGCTATTAACACTGTGTTCAGTGTGTCACTTCGAATTTGGCTTAAATTTTCCATTGTAACCATGCTCTAAAGTGTAGGTCTGATGTAAGTGCTGGTGATTCATCCAAGAAAAGGAAAACAATCACGATTGAAAATAAAATGGAAATAATAAAGCAGTCGGAAAGAGGTGAAACGCCATCAGTCATTAGAAAAGCCTTAGGCTGCAGTCCAACACCATTCGGGACAGTTTTAAAGGATAAAGTGAGAATAATGGAGCAGGTGAAAGGCTCTGCCGCCATGAAAGCTACAATTATTACTGAACAATTATTACTAAACAATGCAGTGGTTTAATTACTGAAATGGAAAGGCTCTTGATAATTTGGTTAGACGATCAAAATCAGCATAATATGACTATTAGCCTTACTTTAGTGCAAGAAAAGACTTGGATTGGAGGCTTTTCATTGATTTAAAAGCTGCATGTGCAGCAAATGAAGGTGATTGTGATGAAGAATTTGTTGTGAGTAGGTGTTGGTTCAGTCCTTTCAAGGTGACGTCAATGGAACAAGAGTGTTAACATTTAATCATGATCTTTTGTCTTTATTTTTTCTATCTAAACTGTTTTAAAGGCTGTTTATTTTTTTTACAGTACTGTATACCCACACACATACACATACAAATTCTCTTCAGTACAGTACCGTATGTGCTTACTTTTATTATTACTGTATTATTATTATGTACTTTATTATGTTTAAGATATTTTAGTGTATTTGGAAGTGTTTCTTAAGTGTTTTATATGCATAAAAAAGAATTTTCTATGTTTTATATGCATAGAGAGGTAAAATATATACTACATACTAAGACAAACATTTGACCAACTGATCCTAAATAAGAACCATATGTACCTGTTCTGATTTACCTACAAATTGGACTTAAAGATGGACTTAGGAACAGATTTGGTTCCTAACCAAGTACTGCCTGTATTGCAAATATTTTCTCCCAGGCTGTGGCTTACCTTTTCATCTCCTTAACAGTGTTGTAGGAAAAAGAATTAGCTTTACTCAAAGAATTTGGCCTTTGTGCCTGGTTCCTGGAATGTACCCTCTAAACCCTTGGAATTTCCCAAGTGATTGGAGCATCTTTGTTATTCATGGAATGCACCAGACCGCATCTGATAGTTTATGCTAATGAGGTATGTATTAGTTTTCTAGGACTGGTGTAACAAAACTCCACGCATGGGGTGGCTTATAAGAACAGGAATTTATTATCTCACAGTCCGGAGGCTAGAAGTCCAAATCAGGGTATCAGCTGTGTTGATTCCTGCTGAGGACTCTGAGAGAGAAACTGTTCCATACTGCTCTCCTAGCTTCTTTTATCTCCAGGCACTTCTTGACTTGCAGTGACAGTGTCACATGACATCCTTCCTCTGTCTCCTTCTCTCTATATCTTCTCTTTTATAAGGACACCAATCATAAAGAATTAAGACCCACCCTACTCCAGTATGACCTTGTGTTAACCTTACTGATAACATCTTCAAATACCATATTTCCAAAGAGGGTCACATTCACAAGCACAGGAGTTAGAGCTTCAGCATGTCTTTTTGAAGAACATAATTTAATCCATAACAGTATGACTCAGAGTAGGGGCTGGCCATGTCAGAAAGCCCCACTACATGATATCAGCCTGATTTCTAAGGAGGGAAGGTAGCTGGAGATTGAGTTCAATCATGTGGCCAATAATTCAATCAATTATGCCTACATAATGAAATCCTAAAAAAACTCTAGACCCTGAAGCTCCAGTGAGCTTCCTTGATTGACAGTACATTGATGTGCCAGGAGAGTGACCCATCCTGACTTCACAGGAAGAAGACTTGGAAGCTTTGAGTCTGGGATTCTCTCAGACCTTGCCTTATATGTCTCTTCTAATTTGTATCCTCTTTTGCCATGCCACTGTGATTATAAATCTATCACTCTCCTGAGTTCTGTGAGTTGTTCTAGTAAATTATTGAACCTGCAGGAGTAGCAGGAACCCCTAAATTTGTAGCCAGATTGGTCAGAAGTATGGATGGGCTCGGAACTCCCAAACTTGTGTCTGGTGTTTGAAGTGGGGATACTTCTGTAGAGGTTTGTGCCCTTAATCTGTGAAACCTGATCTAACTCTGTGTAGTTTGGGTCAGAAGAACTGAACTGGTTTTGTAAATCTTTTGAAGAATAAAACTTTTAAATTTTTATGAAATACAGTTTATGGGTTTTTTCTTTTATGGATTGTGCTGTATGTAAAAAATCTTTGCCTAATTCCAAGTGAAAAAGATTTTTCTCACCTATGCTCATCCAAAGACTTCACCAAAAGAGTAAAAAGATTACCTACAGATTGGGAAACAGTTTTTAGCTATGACATTTCTGATCAGAGTCTGATCTCTAAAATCTATATGATACTGCAAAAACTCAACAACAAAAAGACAAATAACCCAATTAAAAAGTGGGCAAAGGATATGAACGGACACTTTACCAAAGAGGCCATTCAGGCTGCTAACAGGCTAACGATCATTAGCTATTACAGAAATGCAAATCAAACCTACAGTGAGATTCCATCTCACCCCAACAAGGCTGGCTGGCATTAATCCAAAAAGCACAAAATAATAAATGTTAGAAAGATTGTGGAGAGACTGGAACACTTATACACTGATGGTGGGAATGTAAAATAGCACAGCCACTTTGGAAATTGATTTGGTGCTTCCTTAAAAAGCTAGAAATAGAACCATCATACCAAAAAAACCAAAAATCCACTGTCATCGAGTTGATTTCGACTCATAGTGACCCTACAGGACAGAGTAGAACTGCCCCACAGAGTTTCCAAGAAGCACCTGGTGAATTTGAACTGCCAACCTTTTGGTTAGCAGCCGTAGCATATGACCCAGAAATTCCACTCCTTGGAATATACCCTAAAGAAATAAGAGCCTTCACATGAACAGATAGATATACACACACCCGTGTTCATTGCAGCACTGTTTACAATAGCAAAAAGTTGGAAGCAACCAAGGTGCCCATCAATAGATGAATGGATAAATAAATTATGGTATGTTCACTCAATGGAATACTACACAATGATTAAGAACAATGATGAATCTGTGAAACATTTCATAACATGATGGAATCTGGAAGGCATTATGCTGAGTGAAATTAGTCAATTGCAAAAGGACAAATACTGTATGAGACCACTATTATAAGAACTATTACAACACTGTTATAAGACACTATTATAAGTTTAAACGCAGAAGAAAATATTCTTTGATGGTTATGAGGGTTGGGGGGGGAGGGAGAGGGATATTTACTAGCTAGATAGTAGACAAAAACTTTTTTAGGTACAGGGAAGGGCAACACATAACACAGGGATAGTCAGTACACCTGGACTAAACCAAAAGCAATTTCCTCAATACAATCAAAAGCTTCGAAGGCTGGAGTAGCAGGGACGGGGGTCTGGAGACCATGGTTTCAGGGAACATCTAGGTCAATTGGCATAACAAAATGTGTTAAGAAAACGGTCTGCATTCTACTTTGGTAAGCAGGATCTGGGGTCTTAAACACTAGCAAGCAGCCATCTAAGATGCATCAATTGGACTCAACCCACCTAGAGCAAAGGAAAATGAAGAAGACCAAAGACATAAGGTAAATACGAGCCCAAGAGACAGAAAGGGCCACATAAACCACAGACTCCATCAGCCTGAGACCCGAAGAACTAGATGGTGCCTGGCTACCACCGATCACTGCCCTGACAGGAAACACAACAGAGAATCCCCGATGGAGCAGGAGAACAGTGGGATGCAGATCTTAAATTCTCGGAAAAAGACCAGGCTTAATGGTCCGACTAAGACTGGAGGGACCCTGATAGTCATGGCCCCCGAACCCTTGGATAGCCCAAGATTGGAACCATTCCTGAAACCAACTCTACAGACAGGGATTGACCTGGCCTATAAGATAGACGATGCTGGTGAGGAGTGAACTTCATGGCTCAAGTAGACACATGAGACTATGCGGGCGACTCCTGTCTGGTGGCGAGATGTGAAGGAAGAGGGGTACAGGAGCTGGCTGAATGGACATGGGGAATACAGGGTGGAGAGGAGGAATTTGCTTTCTTGTTAAGGGGAGAGCATCTGGGAGTGTGCGGCAGGGTGTGCATGGCTTTTTGTATGAGAGACTGACTTGATTTGTAAACTTTCACCTAAAGCACAATAAATAAATATATAAAAAAAAATATTGCTCCTGTGTTTCCTTTTGGAAGTTTTATAGTTTTAGCTTTTACAATTCTGCTTATGATCCATTTTGAGGTAATTTTTTAATATGTTGTGACACATGGATTGAGGTTCATTTTTTGAATATGAATGTCCAATTTTTCCAGCACAATTTCTTGAAAACACTATTGCTTCATTGAGCTGACTCGACATCTTTGTCAAAAATCAATAAAAAATGTGTGGGCCTAATTCTGGACTCTCAGTTCTTTTAATAATCTATATGTCTCTCCTTTTGTCAATACTATACTGTCTTTGAATATTGTAACTTTGTGGTAAATCTTGAAATCAAACAGTGTGAGTTTTCCAACTTTGTTCTTTTTTTTCCAAAATTGTTTTGGATACTCGAGTTCCTTTGCATTTCTGTAAATATTTTAGAATCAGTTTATTAATTTCTGTGAAAATCCTTCTGGGATTTTGATTGGGATTGCATTAAATCCATAGCTCCACTTGAGGAGAATTGACCTCTTAACGATATTGATTTTTAAAATCCATAAACATTTATTTAGCTCGCCTTTGATTTTTCTCATCAAAGTTTTGTTGTTTTCAGCATACCTATCTTGCACACATTTTGTTAGATTTATACCTAAGTATTTCATGTTTTTTATGCTATTTTAAGTGGTGCTACTTTTTAAATTTACATTATAATTGTTCATTGCTAATATATAGGCATACAATTTATTTTTGTATATTGACCTAGTATCCTGTAACCATGTTAAACTCGGTTATTAGATATAGTATCTTTTTTTTTTTTTTTTTGCCTTTTTCTCTTTATATAAGTGAAATATATATAATATTGTTTGGCCTCACTTATATCATTTTTTGTAGATTCTTTGCAATTTTCTTCATAAACATATTGTCTCCTAATAGAAACAATTTTACTTCTTCCTTTGCAATCTGTATGCCTTCTATTTCTTTTTCTTGACTTATTGCACTGGTTAGGACCTCCAGTAAAATGTTGAATAGGAGCAGCAGGAGCCGTTCTTTCTTGTTCCTGAACTCAGAGGGAAAGCATACAGTCTTTTACATAAAGTATGAGAGTAGTTATAGGTTTTTTTGTGTAGGTGTGGATGTCCTCCATTGGACTGAGGGAGCCCCTCTAATTCTTCATTTGCTGAGTTTTATCACAAATGAATGTTGAATTTCTTTCATGTCTCTTAACTTTTCTTTCATATTTTACATCCTTTTAACACTCTGTTGAATTATTGGTAATTTCTTAAACTTTATATTTCAGTTTACTAATTCTTTCTTCAACTTTGTCTATTCTGCCTTTTAACTTGTCCTTTGAGTTTTCAATTTTAATTACTACAGTTTTACTTTCTAGAAATTTTAGCTTGTTCATCTTCAAATATGTCTAGTTCATTTTGTTAGTTTCTTAATCTGTCAACATGTTTTCAATATTTTTCTTAACTTCTTTAAACATAATAAAATGCTTATTTCCTATTCTGTGTCTTAAAATTCCATTTTATGCAGTATTTGTGGGTCTCACCCTGCAATTTGTTGTTTCTACTGACTCTTGCTCATTGTGGTTTGTGTTCTCATGAGTCTGTGGGATTTTTTTTTTATGGATCGTGGTATATGTAAACATATGCTATATGTGGTTTGTGTCCTCATTGTTTTTTATTAGGAGCTCATGTTCTTTGGAATTCTTTGTGGGAATTCTTTTGAGATTTGTGTTTAAAATATGTTCTTCCACACAACTGGACTAAACCAAAAGCAAAGAAGTTTCCTGAATAAACCAAACACTTCGAAGCCCAGAGTAGCAGGGGCGGGAGTTTGGGGACCTTGGTTTCAGGGGACATCTAGGTCAATTGGCATAATAAAATCTAATAAGATTCTGCATCCCACTTTGGAGAGTGGTGTCTGGGGTCTTAAATGCTAGCAAGCAGCCATCTAAGATGCATCAATTTGTCTTAACCCACCTGGAGCAAAGGAGAATGAAGAACACCAAAGACACCAGGTAATTATGAGCCCAAGAGACAGAAAGGGCCACATAAACCAGAGTCTGCATCATCCTGAGACCATAAGAACTAGATGGTGCCCGGCTACAACTGATGACTGCCCTGACAGGAAACACAACAGAGAACCGCTGAGGGAGCAGGAGAGCAGTGGGATGCAGACCCCAAATTCTCGTAAAAACACCAGACTTAATGGTCTGACTGAGACCGGAAGGACCCCAGAGGTCATGGTTCCCAGACCTTCTGTTAGCCCAAGACAGGAACCATTCCCAAAGTTAACTCTTCAGACAGGGATTGGACTATGGGATAGAAAATGATACTGGTGAGAAGTGAGTTTCTTGGATCAAGCAGACACATGAGACTATGTGGGCAGCTCCTGTCTGGAGGGGAAATGAGAGGGCAGAGGGGGTCAGAAGCTGGCCGAATGGACACGAAAATAGAGAGCAGAGAGGAGTGTGCTGTCTAATTAGGGGGAAAGCAACTAGGAGTATATACCAAGGTGTATATAAATTTATGTGTGAGAGACTGACTCAATTTGTAAACTTTCATTTAAAGCTCAATAAATGAATAATATATATATGTATATGTTTTTCCAGAGATTTATCTTTTACTCTGTCAGGTGCCTAGAGGCGCTTCAAACTCAGAACCACTTTTAAATGAAATTTGGGCTTGAGGTTTTTTTCAATTCCAATGATTTTGGGCTTTCCTCTGCATAAATATTGACTTGTGTTAGGAATCCGAGCAGAGATTTCTTTTTTCCTGTGTTCCTACTCCACCAACAGCTAAGTTAATATAAGAAAGTCTTCTGCAGGATGTTCGCCCCCCCTGCCCAATTTCTTCCCTAGGGTATTGCCTTTTGGGGAATCTCAGATCTGTGATGGGATCTCGTTTATAACCTCCCTCCCAGGCCCAAGTGTCAGGCATTTTATCCTCTTTCTTGTTTTGTCTTGGTTCCTCTAAAGGCAGAGCTTCTGGAAAGGGTTATGTGTAAGTAGTTAATTTGGGAAGTGATCCCAGGGAGCGGTGTTGAGGAATGCAAAGGGTGAAACAAAGAAAGAGGAAAAGCCAGTACAAAGTTGCTTTATCAAGGGAAAGTCTGATAGTTGCCTGATTCTCACAGGATTTTCTAAGGAGGCTTATAAGCTGGGAAATGAAAGGGAGAAGCATTTATTTTCTTCTGTCACTTGTTGGTCAAGAGTGGTCCCACAGAAAATGGGGAAGAGAATTTTAAGTTCCCATGGAATTCATACTTTCTGGAGCCATTGAGGCTGGATGAACCCCTGAAACTATTGCCCTGAGATAATCTTTAAATCTTAAACCAAAACTATCCCCTGAAGTCTTTTAAATCAAACAATAATTTAACTTAATTAGTAAATAATGTCTCCCTTTAGCGTCATGCTCTTTTAAATAACTATCCATATTGGGATCAAATTGACAACAGTAACTCACAAGGGTAGATAGGGAACTTAGAGGACGAAGAGTTTATATTAATGGGGGAGGAACAATTCAGAAAAAGAGGGTGAGAAGGGTTGCACAATTTGAAGATGGTAATTGATGTCACTGAATTGTACGTGTAGAAATTGTTCAATTGGTGTATGTTCTGTTGTGTCTATTCTCAACAACTTGTTGAGAATATATTGTATATTGAGAATATACAACGTGGTGATCTTCACATGGCGTCTATCTCACTCCACCCCGGCCCCCATTTGTGCTTGCTCCTGTGTCTAATCTGTTCTTTTTATAACTCAGAGGTGATTAGGTTTAGGACACGCCATACACTGACATGGCTTCATTAGCATAACAAAGAAAACCCTGTTCAAAAATACGATTTGTATATTCTTAAATAAAATAATTTTTTTTTTTTAAAAAGAGTGGTCACACAAACATTGACTCCCTTAAACTTATGGATTACATACGTGTGAAGGTTCAAGAAGTTCCTGAGAGCATCCCATCTCTCAGACAGGAAATAAGAGGTGTCCAAGACAAGGAAGCATCTGCATGAGGCTGGTTGAAGTTCACAGGAAACCAGTCATCTCAGCAGTGACTGAAATCAGAAGTGGGGCTGAAAGGACTGAAGTGGTGCCCAGGAGGTATGTGACATCCTGACCCTTTATAACCCAGGCCCTCAGGGGAATGTGAGCTCTAAGGCAGACTTAACTCAGTGGGATCTCTTGTTATTCTGGCTTCTGACTCTTTCACTTACTTATCCCCAGCTCACCTGTACTTTAATATACAAGTTTTTGATATTTTATTCAGCATTTAAGTACTCTCTACTGGCAGGGATTTCTTTACTCAACTAGTTTGCATACTGCCAGAAACAGAAGTAAATGATCATTATTTTCGAAATGCTTATATGTGTACTTAATGTTACTTTCAAAATTTGCTGAGTGTTGCATACCATTCTGGAGTTTCCAGAATTCACCTTTGTGCCCTATTTTGAAAAACTTTTCAGTCAAGGATGTTAATAACAACAGCTATGAGTTTTCGAACACCTACCGTTATGGACTGAATCGTGTCCCTCCAAAATATACGTTGAAATCCCAACCACTACACCTGTGGAGGAGTGGATAATCGTTCAGCTGCTAACCAAAAGGTCGTCAGTTAGAATCCACCACCTACTCCTTGGAAACCCTATGGAACAGTTCTACTCTGTCCTTTAGAGTCTCTATGAGTTGGAATCTACTAGATTGCAATGGGTTTGGCTTTTTTTTTTTTAGTACCTGTGGATATAGTCCTGTTTGGGAGTAGGGTTTTCTTAGTTATGTTAGTGAGGCCATATCAGTGTAGGGTGTGTCCTAAACCTAATCACCTCTGGGTTATAAAAAGAGCAGATTAGACACACAGGGGCAAGCACAAACAGATCTGGGGTGGGGTGAGACAGATGCCACCTGAAGATCACCAAGGAATGCCAAGGCAACAGAAGCTGAAAGAGACAAGAATCTTTCCTCAGAGCCAACAGAGAGAGTCTTCCCCTATAGCCGGTACCCTGAATTCGTATTTCTAGCCTCCTGAACAGTGAGAAAATAATTTTTTGTTCTTTAAAGCTACCCACTTATGGTATTTCTGTTAGAGTAGCACTAGGAAACTAAGGTATCTACTGTGCATCAGGCAGTGTCCTGAGTGCTTTATAGGCATTATCTCAGTGAATCCTCACAACCATCCTAAGGGTAGTCACTCTGGTTCCCATTTTACAGATGAGGAAACTGAGGCCTAGAGAGGTTGCCCAAAGTCACATGGTATTAAAGTTGTTGAGCCAGGATTTAGTCCATAAGTCCCCAACTTTGCTACACAGTGTCTCTATGAAAAAGCCTCTTCTTCTCCCTTTAGTACTTCTCCTAAAATATACATTCAAGCTAGAGGACAGCTTAGCCCCTAGAAGCTTCAAGGTCCCTTGGTAGCTGACTGGGTGTAGGCAAGCTAAACTCAAGGGAGCCAGATGGCACCCCAGACCATTCTTATCCACCTAAGAAACTTGTTATGCGCCTTTGAAGACCAGGGCTGGAAAATCCCAAATCCACAGGCAAATCGTGAATCCACCAGCCTTGTAGACTGGTTACTGTCCATGCTGAAGCTCTGCAGAAGTGGCGGGGAATCCAGGCCTAGGGGAAGAGTTACAGAGCCAGCTGCCCCTACACCCCACTTGAGGGCCCACATCGGTAAACATTTTACTCTCTTTGGGCTGATATTGTTGGTAGCTGCAGTGAGTAGACCCCCAGCTCATGGTGACCCCATACACAATAGAAGGAAATGCTACCCAACTTGCACCATCCCCACGATCAGTTGGGGATAGGACCATTGTGATCCATAGGATTTTCATTGGCTGATTTTCAGAAGTAGATCTCCTGGCTTTTCTTCCTAATCCATCTTCGTCTAGAAGCTCCAGCAGAACCTGTTCAGCATCATAACAACATACAAGCCTCCACTGACAGGTGGTGGCCACGCATGAGGTTCATTGGCTGGAAATTGAACCTGGGCCTCCCACGTGGAAGGTGAGAATTCTACCACTGAACCACCAGTGCCCCCCTTGAGCTGATATAGTCAAGGTAAAAAGCAAGTTTCTACCTGAGGGTTGGGGATTCATCCATCTAGGTGAAATATGTGTGCAGGGGAAAATGTAAAGCCCTTGAAGACTCTGGGGAAGTTAGAGGATGGCTAGAACAATCCTCTGGCTTTTGGGGAGAGGTCCCCAGAGTTCCTATGAGTGTGTGTGTACATTTAAAACCATAGACCCTTACTGACATCGTGGGCGAGGCCCTTGGAGTCAGGGGTATTAAAGCCAACATCTTGTTTAACAGATAGTAAATTAAGGTCCAAAGACCAGTGGCCTAGTAAAAGGCTCCAGATTCAAACAGAGGTCTCCCCCTCAGTGTGGGACTAATTCTCCTCTTCTGCACTACTTCTGTGTGTGTATGTTAATGGGCAGCTGTGCATGATCATATGTATAAATGTGTTTATTAATTTGAGTACACGTGCTTTGTGTTCCCTCAGTGAATGTACAGGTGTATGTGTGGGGAGGAGGGTGGCGGGGAGTGCGGTAAATCACCAGGTCGAGCAGACTACAGCAAGAGGACACACATTCCTCTTTAGGCCCAACCTGTGTTTGGAAAAGGCAGGCGCTTTCTCATGCACAGGCACCAAGGGAGGAAAGTGACCCTGGCTTTATTGGCCCATATAGCTGTGTTGACTTGTGTTGTCAACCATGTGCTGACTTGTGTTGACCCATATGGCTGGGGCCTTGGTAGTACCATTGCCCCCAGCTGCTCCACGGCCACCTGCAGTGACAACCACCATCCTTCCTGTGTACTGGGGCTGAATCGCTAATATTCCCAAGGCACCACAGGATGGCCAGAGGCGTCTATCCTACCCTAGCACTGTCCAAGTCTTTTGTGACCACTTTGTTCTTCCAGGAACATGCCATTGTCATTTAGGGAAAAGGAAGCTTATCTCTCCACCTGGACCTTGAGCTCTCAGAAGCAAGAATCACTTCTCTTGTGGCCCCTACAGATCTGGCATTTTAATGATCACAGACCAATAAATGTGTAACTAAAGCAGGATGGAGGGGAGGAGTCACAAGTGGCACTACAGAGCCTCTTCACCAGGTGTCTCGGCCTCAGTGTCAACACCAAACCTGCTCCTTCTCTCTCAGCAAATGGCTCTGCAAGTCATAAAACTGGGAGTCACCCTACCTCCCACCACCCATGACATTCGATTCACCACCATGCGCTGTTAATGCAAAAATGCCTCTGGAAAGTGTATAACTCAAGGTCTGGGACAGAAAATATAGTGGATGAGTCCTAAAACATCCTGTTATACCATAAAACAGGATGCCATGAGACACTACCAGGGTTGTGTCAAAGGACTCAGGAACTACCCAAAAAAGCAATCTATAAATTCAACACAGCCCCTATCGAAGTTCCAACAGCCTTGTTTGCAGAAATAGAAAAGCCGATCCTTAAATTCATATGGAATTGCAAGGGAACCCAAACAGCCAAAACAATCTTGAAAAAGAACAAAGTAGGAGGACTCACACTTCCTGGTTTTAAAAAGTACTATAAAGCTACAATAATCAACACAGTCTGGTACTGGTATAAAGTTAAATGTATAGACTAATGGAGTAGAATTCAGAATCCAGAGATAAACTCATACATCCATGGCCAATTAACTTTTGACAAGGGTACCAAGTCCATTCAGTGGAGGAAAGAATAGCCTCTTTAACAAATAGTTCTAGAGCAGCTCTATGTCTACATGCAAAAGAATGAAGCTGGAGCTGTGCCTCACACCATATACAAAAATTAACTCAAAATAGATCAATAACCTAAATATAAGAACTAAACCCATAAAACTCTTAGAAAAAAACATACAGACCTTGTTTTTGACAATGGATTCTTAGATATGACATCAAAAGCACGAAGTAACAGAAGAGAAAATAGACAAATTGGACTTCATCAAAGTGGAAAACTTAGGTACTGTATATCGTATAAGTGAAATCATACAACATATGTCCTTTTGTGATTGATTGTCTCAGTATAATGTTTTCAGGTTTCATCCATGTTGTAGCATGTATCAGGGCTTCACTTCTCTTTCTGGCTGAGTAGTGTTCCACATTTTGTTTATCCGTTCATCTGTTGATGGGCATTTATGTTGTTTCCACCTTTTGGTTATTGCGAATAGTGCTGCAGTGAACACTGGTGTGTATGTGCTTATTTATGTTGTTGCTTTCAAGCTTCTTGGCTGTATACCTAGGAGTGGAATTGCTCTGTCATGTGGTAACTCCATGTTTAACTTCTGGGGAAACTGACTGTACCATTTTGCATTTCCAACAGCGATGGAAAACAGTTCCAATTTCTCCACATCCTTGCCAACATTTGTTGTTTTCAGTTTCGTTTTGTTTTTTATCTTAGTCATCGCTTTAGTTTCTTAGTGCTGCTATAGCAGACATACTTATAGTAATACCACAAGTGGGTGGCTTTAGCAACAGAAAATTTATTTCCTCACAGTTTAGGAGGCTAGAAGTCCAAATTCAGGGCTCCAGCTTTAGGTGAAGGCTTTCTCTGTCTGTTGGCTCTGGGAGAAGATCTTGTCTCTTTTCAGCTTCCCTTATCTCTGGTCCTTGGTGATGTCTACATGGCATCAATCTTCCCCCATTTGTCCTTGCTTCTGTGCCTAATATGCTCCTTTTATATCTCAAAAGTGGTTGGCTTAAGACCTACTCTGTACTGATATGGCCTTGTTAACATAACAAAGAAAATCTTATTCTCAAATAGGATCACAGCGAATGTATGTTGTTATTGTTTTTAGGTGCTGAGTAGATTTTGGCTCATAGTGACCACATTTGACAGCTTGGAACTGCCCCCATAAGATTTTCTTGGCTGTAATCTTTACAGAAGCAGATCTCCAAGTCTTTCTCCCTCAGAGCCACTGGGTGGGTTCAAACCATCAACCTATCAGTTAGCAGCCAAGCGTTTACCCATTGGGCCACCAGGGCTCCTATCTACATGTATGGGGGTTAAGAATCCAACACATATTTTGGGGGGACAAAATTCAAACCATAATTGTCATCCTAGTGAATATGAATTGGCATTTCATTGTGTTTTTGATTTGTATCTCCCTGGTGGCATAGTGATTAAGAGCTACAGCTGCTAACCAAAAGGTTGGCAGTTCGAATCCACCAGGTACACCTTGGAAACCCTATGGGGCAGTTCTACTTTTTCCTATAAGGTCACTATGAGTCAGAATTCACTCGATGGCAATGGGTTTGGTTTTTTTTTTTTGGTTTAATGGCTAATGAAAGGAGCCCTAGTGGTCCAGTGATTAAGTGCTCGGCTTCTAACTGAAAGGTCAGTGGTTTCAACCCACCAACTGCTCTAAGGGAGACAGATGTGGCAGTCTGCTTCCGTAAAGATTACAGCCTTGGAAATCCTATGGGACGGTTCTACTCTGTCCTATAGAGTCGTTATGATTCAAAATCAACTTGATGACAATGGGTTTGGTTTTTTGGTTTTGGAAATGGCTAATGATGTTGAGCACCTTTTCATGTGCTTATTGGTCATTTGGATATCTTTGGTGAAATATATATTCAGATACTTTGCCCAGTTTTTGATTGAATTATTTTTCTTTTTGTTGTTAAGTTGCAGGAGTTCTTTATATATTCTGGATATTAAACCCTTGTCTGATATATGGTTCCCCAATTTTTTCCCAGTCTGTAGGTTTTCTCTTCACTTTGCTGTTAAAGTCCTTTGCTGAACAAAGTTTTTTTATTTTGATGAAGTTCAATTTATCTATTTTGTCTTTGTGCTTTTAGTGTTGTCAGAGTGATTTGTTGAACAAGCAGAACTGGTTATATCATTTACCTGCTTAAAACTCTTTCAGGGATGTTTAGTACATCGTTGTTTGAATTAGTAAAAAATTAGAAATGACCCAAATGTTCAGCAAAAGAGGAATGGTTTAATAAGTTACATTGCATGCATATAGTGGGCATACAGTGCAACCATTAAAAAGAATGCAGCAGCTGTATATGTGCTGATATGGACCATTTCCCAAGATGCATTAAAAAAAAAAAAAAAAGATGCATTACCTGAAAAAAACAAACAAACAGATACAGACTAGTTAATACTTTTTGGGTATAAAGGCGTAGCATAGCTCTGGAAGGATAGGTTAAGACATTGGCCACAGTGGTTGTCTTTAGAGAGAAACAAACTATAGGCTAGGGTTCTTGGGTGGGATGGAGACTTACTTTGCACTTTGTTTTGCAGTGATTCTCAAGCTTTTTGGCATCAAGACTCCCTTTTCCCCAGTTTTTGCAATCACACATACTCTGTTTCTGCCTTCAATCATCGAATGAGTAGACAGCCCATGCTCATATATGAATTTTTCACCTTGGCCTCACACAATAAGGGCCAGTGTGACATCAAAGACTAGTATGTTACATCTTCTCTCCAGGGTTAGAGATTAGTCGAATGGTGCATATTCAAGGTTAGAGATTAGGGAGATTATTTATGATTTATGTCTCAAGGCTAGCTTACAAAGATTAAGTAAATATTTTTTTTTAATTATGGCATACAAGGTCAAAGTCAACTTCAAGGTTGTTTTTCTATTTTTAAGTTCAGAAATTTTCAACTTTCAAGTCACATTTTTTTAAACCGCAAGTACACGGCAGTGAAGACTACAATGACGATCATACAGTTTGGTGTTACTGCCTTAATTTGTGCTAAGACACCAACAGTTGTACCCACCATTGCTTATGAAGAATTGGTCAAATTGTAACACAGTAAAAAAGGCCAATAATGTCTGTGTTAATGTGAAAATAGTTTTGACCTCACATATCTCCTGAAAGGATCTTGAGGGCTTCCGGGGTCTATAGACCACCCTTTGAGACCAGCTGATCTTCTGTACTGTATTGCTTCTTTGTTTATCTACTCCAACAAATAAATCCTTTTAAATCATCCCTTCCTTTAAGCCCCAGACCCACAGTCATCTCCCCTGACTACTCCCAAGACAAGGCTGGCACCACAGTGTTCAGTGATTGGCTGTAGGATTGACAAGTGAAATAGGATGTGGTACAATCAGCCAAGCATCCTCCTGGGGCTGAATTTGCCATAGGATTTCCAGGTAGCAGTCGCAGTGAGGATGGGAGGCAGGCACTGGGGAGAAAGAAGGTAACACAGAGGAATACCAGTCCCTTCTGTTACCAAGGTCCTGGCTTTCTCTATACTTTGGGGTAGGGGAATCAGGGGTTGGTCCTGTAATAGGGTAGGCCTAGGGGTGCCAGATAAAATACAGGATGATTAGTTAAAATTGAATTTCAGATAAACAACAAGTAATTTTTTATGTAGGTATGCCCCAAATATTGCATGGGAAGTACTATACTAAAAAAACTATTCATTGTTTATTCTGAATTTCAAACTTAACCGGTAATCTTGTATTTTCATTTGCTAAATCTAGTAACCTTAGGCAGGCCATTACTATTTACAGCCTTAAGCAAGGGAAGCCCCTTTTCGCTTCTTATGTGGATCCAGTCCTTACTGCCTCCAGGGAAGCGTAAACAGCTCACTGAAATGACTCTGGAGACCAAAGCTGCATACATAGAGTCAGTGGGAAAAGACAAACTGGGCTGGGATGGATACCAGGCAAAGTCAACTTCAAGGCTGACTATCCATAACTTTGGGTAACTTTCCCTCCTTCGCAGCTGGCATTCCCAGCATTCCCACATAAACTGAAGATGCCGCTTTCTGAACCATCTGGTTGAATGAGTCAGATCTACTCTCCCCTTCTCCACACCCCAGGTTTCTCCCTGAGAAAGGGGCTACAGGGGAGACAGTTTGGATGAGGTGGCCCCAGCTGTCGGGCAGTCCCTAGGGGAGGCTGGGTAGAGATAGACCTAAGACCCAGGTAAAACCTCCCTAGTCCCCCATCCCAGACTGTGAAATCAGGTGCCCTGAACATCTCCCATTATTGGGCCTTCATTGGGGGAAACAGTGGAGATCAAAACCAGAACCAATTTGCCCCCATCAAGCATACAGACCAGGGGAGGTAGGGATGGGAGTATTTGAAAATGGCCCTGTGTTCCCAGGAAGGTAACTGGAGAGCTGGGGCTTATCTGAGGCAATGCAATTATTCTTGCTGGGTATAGGGGAGTAGGCAGAGGTTTTAGGACCAATCCTTCTAGCCCCATCCTCCCAATTCACAGATAAACTAAGACCCAGAGAGAGGTGACTTTCCCAAGATCACACGATGACTGAGTCAAGTGTAGAACCTAGAGCTTTGGGCCCCCATTAGGAAAGGAGGCCTTGTGGCCACGTGGCAGATTTCCCCCCTGCAGGGGGAAACACTGGGGCTTCCTGGTGAGCCCTGTGCCAGAAAAAGCTCTCAGGGGTAATTCAAACATCCCTTCCCTCTCAGGCTTACTCACTGTGATCCTAGCCCATGCTCTAGCCCTTGCTATTAGGTCAGTTCAGAGGCTGGCTACAGCCTCCTGGGCTGGACGTCTGCTTTAAGCAGAAGGATTTCCCATCAGTGTGAATACTTAGAGGGGACTGGGTGTCACAAGACCACTAATACCCCTATCATTTGCAGGACTTCAGAAGGATGCATATGTGCGGTCTCCCCTTCTCTTCTGTGGCAGATTGTATATTTCAAAGATGGCCCCACAATATATCTCATCTCCTATACCGTTCTGTGGCACAGTGCTTAAGAGCTTGACTGCTAACCGAAAGGTCAGAAGTTTGAATCCACCAGCCGTTCCTTGGAAACCCTATGGGGCTGCTCTACTCTGATCTGTAGGGTTGTTATGAGTTGGGATCAACTTGACAGCAATGGGTTTGGTTTTGTTTTTTGATACTCTTCTTACAATGTACGTTCACACTTTTCCATTGAGGGTTGGAGTCTATGTTGCCTTCCCTTTAATTTGGGCAGGCCAGCCGCTCCTTGGAAACTCTACCGGGCAGTTCTACTCTGTCCTGTAGGGTCGCTATAAGTTGGAATTGACTCGACGGCAGTGGGTTTTTGTTTTTTTTTTTTTTGTGGCTACAGCAG
Source organism: Loxodonta africana (assembly GCF_030014295.1). Taxonomy (NCBI): domain Eukaryota; kingdom Metazoa; phylum Chordata; class Mammalia; order Proboscidea; family Elephantidae; genus Loxodonta; species Loxodonta africana. Next base: position 40,888,400 of record NC_087354.1, on the reverse strand, counting down.
AAATGATGATACATGACTTCTGAGACTGGGTCTCAGTAGGCAATGCAGCTTCTGCCTGATTCTTTTTGGCACTCTTGCTCTTGGAAACCCAGCCTCCATGCTATGAGAAATCCCAGGCCACACGAAGACAGCAGCATAGGTGGAAGTGTTCTGTCCATAGAGGGCATTTGATGAGGAACTTTTGGATTGACTTTAACCCTAACCACCATCTGACTACAACCACATAAGAAAAAAAAAAAAAAAAACTCTTGCTGTTGAGTTGATTCTGATGTATAGCAACCCTATAGGACAGAGTAGAGCTGTCCCACAGGGTTTCCAGGGAATGCCTGGTGGATTCAAACTGCCGACGCTTTGGTTAGCAGCTAAGCTCTTAGCCACTGCGCCGCCAAGGCTCCAACAACCACGTACGAGACTCCAAAAGACAATCACCCAGCTGATCTCAGTCAATCCTCAAAACTATGAGAGATAGTAATAAAATAATTGTTGTTTTACACCACTGAGTTTTGAGGTGGTTTGTTATGCAATGGTAACTGGAACCTTTCCCGCCATGGGCTCCATTCTGCACTACACGCGGCCTTGTGTTTATGCATGTGGACTAGACCCCAGATCATCTGTCCAAACTCTCTCTATTGTCACCATGTCCTCTTGTACAAAGTACCATCATCAGCCACCCCTTGAACCTAGAAGTGCACATCCTGCTGCCCTCAGGAAGACAATTTGGGGCAGAGGCCAGCTCAGGTTGGGGAAGTGGGCATAGGGCCTTGTGGGCAAGGGACCCAGAGTGTAGTCTAGAAGGGGGGCATGGGTTCCAAGTGGGCTCAACCCTTGGTCCTGTAGGCTCCTCACCCAGTGGGGTGAGGAGCAGGTAGAGGCCGACCAGAGTGAGCCTCTCTACAGCATCAGGGCCCAGGCAGGGGCCCTGTTGCCACAGTTTAAGGGTGGTACAGGCTGAGCCCTTTATATCCATTATCTCTTGGTCCTCACCCAGCCCTGCTCTTTATCTTCATTGCCCAGATGAGAACACTGAGGCTCACAGAAGGTAAGTCACTTGGCCAGGGTTCCATGGCTGACATTTGTGCCCAGTGTCATCTGAAGCCAAGGCCAGGCTGCTTCCGTTATACCACACTGCTTCAAAGGCCCTTCTTGGCTCAAAGACACATGATTGGGAGTTTCCTAGAAACATAGCCTGCTTACCTTTGTTGGAAAAAAAAAAAAAAAGTGAAACAGCTTTATTTAAAATAAAGCTGTATGGTGAACCTGGTCCTTTAGCCAGTTCTTAGGCTAACTGGGAAGCAGACACAAGCCCAGGGAGCCAGAAGACAAGAGAGCCTAGCCTTGGCCCTACAAATGGAGCCAGAACTCAGACGGCAGGAGGTGTCCAGCGTGGGAGCCCCGTCTGGCTGGAGACCACCAAACCAACTTGCTGAGCCTCATTTATCTCTCTAGCTCCCCATCAAGGGATCTCTTTATCTGCTGCGCAGTCTTTAAGCCCAATGTCTACCCCAAGTAGTCTCTTTTAAAACTGTCTGGCCTTGAGAGAGGCAGCCTGCTCCTTATCTCTCTGTTTTGTTCTGTGTTGGCTTCCCGGTGGGTTATCAAGGGAGTCTTTAGTTTCTCTGTCTCCTGTTATCTTCTTGCTGGGTTTCAAAGCTGCCCGTTCAGGGGCTCCCATCCTGCAGAGACCAGAGAGCTGGAGGGGGAAAGAGGCTGAGACAGGGCCTTGGCCTTCCAAGTCCTGGAACTTGCCTGCCCTGTGCCCACCTCGGCTCTCAGCCAGACTGGCTGGGTGTCACTCGTGGCTTCTCCAGGGACATATAACATCAACATGGAGGGCCTATGGAGCCTAGATTTGGGGAGTTCATGGAGCAGCCACTTTCTTCTTTTTAATCAGGAAAACCAACATAGACTTTTTGTTTTTAACCATGATAAACTTTTATTTTTAATAAATTATGATGAAACATACATGACACAAAATTTACTGTTTTAAAATGTACAATTCACTCACTTTTATGTTTATTTTTTTTGCCATTTATATCACAAAAAAGCAACTTCCATATCTCTTAAAAAGAGAGGGTGTTTAGGCTCCCAATGAGTACGAAGGCTATACCAGAAAACCAAAGCATTTACCATCAAGTTGACTCTGACTCATGGTGACCGCATGTGTGTCAGAGTAGAACTGTGCTCCATAGGGTTTTCAGTGGCTGATTTTGGGGAAGTAGGTTGCCAGGTCTTTCTTCCGAGGTGCCTCTAGGTGGACTCAAACCTCCAGCCTTTCAGTTTGCAGCCAAGTGCATTAAGTGCACCACCCAAGGACTGTATGAAGGCTATAAGGTCAGATTTAAATGATTGTGTGCCCCCATTCCTGCCCCTACCCTCTGCCAAGGAAGGAGAGCTGGCAGCTTCTTGTGATCCCTGAGGACTGGGGACAACTTCGTCCTGGGTGCATCAGCCCCTGGGCAGGTATTAAGACCCCAACTTGAGGAAACCGAGACTCTGGGACTTCCACAGGGCTGCCAGGTCCTCACGCACATCGGGCCATTTCCCCTTTCTCTTCCCCTGCACAGTCACACTCAGCCCTCAGACTCAGCACAGGCATGCCTCCTTCAACAGGGCAAGCTTGGTGTGAGACCTGTGTGGTCCCATAGGCCCTGTGCTCTGAAAGGCCCTGCCCTTGGTTTAATGCTCTGCTGTTGCTGCCTTGAAATTTGAATAAGAGGTCTTGCATTTTCATTTTGCACTGGGCCGTACAAATTTAGTAGCCAATCCTGTCCCCAAGTCACCCTCCACCCTAAGCTGAGTCTGGTGCCTACCCTGGGCTCTCACTGTGCTTCCCTCCCTAACAGCCCTAATCACTTGAAACTGTGGGCGTTTACCCATTTATCTGTCTCCCCACTTGACTCTGAGCCTCTTGAGGACTGGGCTTAGCACATAGCAGGTGCCTAGTAACTGTGTTGAAATAAACAGCCAGATGGAGGAAGGCCTGACCCAATTCTCTACATGATCCTGGCCAGAGCTGGGCTCCAACCCATTTCTCATGCTTTGGGACCAAGACAGTCTCTCCACCCCCACCCCCACTCTCCTGACCAGTGGCCAAAGGCCAAAACCAGCCTGACCAAAGCCAAATATAAATATGTTTATCTGACTTAAGGCCCAAACCAATGTATTTTGTTTTTCCCAAAGGTTGTTATTGTTGGGTACCATCGAGTCTATTTTCGACTCATAGGTACCCCATGTAACAGAGTACAACTGCTCCATAGGGTTTTCTAGGCTGTAAACCTTTACTGGAGCAGGTCACCAGATCTTTTCTCCTGTGGAGCTGCTGGGTGGGTTCAAACCGCTGACCCTTCAGTTAGCAGCAGATCTCTTAGCCACTGGTGGTGCAGAAGAAAGATGTGGCAGTCTACTTCTGTAAAGATTACCCCCTTGGAAACCCTATGGGGCAGTTCTACTCTGTCCCGTGGGTCGCTATAAGTCGGCATCAACTCAATGGCAATGGGTCTTAAGGAACCCTGGTGGCGCAGCGGTTAAAGAGCTTGACTGCTAGCCAAAAGGTTGGCAGTTCGAATTCACCAGCCACTCCGTGGAAACCCTATGGGGCAGTTCTACTCTGTCCTGTGGGTCACTATAAGTCGGCACCAACTCGATGGCAATGGGTCTTAAGGAACCCTGGTGGCGCAGCAGTTAAAGAGCTTGACTGCTAGCCAAAAGGTTGGCAGTTTGAATCCACCAGCCGCTCTTTGGAAACCCTATGGGGCAGTTTTACTCTGTCCTATGGGTCACTATAAGCCGGCATCAACTCAATGGCAATGGGTCTTAAGGAACCCTGGTGGCGCAGCGGTTAAAGAGCTTGACTGCTAGCCAAAAGGTTGGCAGTTCGAATTCATCAGCCGCTCTGTGGAAACCCTATGGGGCAGTTCTACTCTATCCTATAGGGTCGTTATGAGTCAGAATGGACTCCATGGTAATGGGTTTTTTTTACAGGTGGCACAACTGGTTAAGCGCTCAGCTGCTAACTGAAAGTTTGGCAGTTTGAGCCCACCAGTTGCTCCTCAGGAGAAAAGACCTGGCAGTCTACTACCATAAAGATTACAGCCTAGGAGACTCCATGGGGCAGTTCTACTCTGTCATATAGGGTCGCTGTGCGTTGGAATTGACTCAAGGGCACACAACAACAACCAAGTGCCATGTGGGTCCCAGAGGTGAGGGACTGGTGAGCTGTGGGCAGTCCACACCCTGAGGAGTGTGTGTTGAGGACAGATTTTACAGAGGCCAGGAAAGGCAGGGTATAGCTTATACCAGTTCTGTCAAATGCACCATGCAATCTCTTACAGCCTTTCATTCACTCATTCATTCATCCATTCAAGCAGCAGATGTGGTCATGAGGAGGACTGACATGGTTCCAGTCTTATGTTTCAATAATGCTTATGTTCCAATCCTCTTTGGAATGAAGCAAAGAGTCCATAAAAAACTCAGGGGAAGCAAACCATTGGTGCCCACCTGGATTCCTGCGTCAGACTGAGATTCCAAAGGGGCACCCTCTGGACAGCCGCCTCATTGGCTCTGGGACCCAGGCCTCAGGGCCACTGGTTGATCTGAGGGTGCAACAGGTAATACTGTGCTGTGCTGTGAACTGTCACCCCTCCTACAGGGGCCCGACCAAATCAAACCCGTTGCTGCCAAGTCGATTCTGATTCATAGCGACCCTATAGGACAGAATAGAACTGCCCCATAGGGTTTCCAATGCCGTAATCTATATGGAAGCAGACTGCCACATCTTTCTCCCACATAGTGGCTGGTGGGTTTGAACCGTTGACCTTTCAGTTAGCAGCCGAATGCTTAGCCATTGCACCACCAGGGCTCCTCAAATCTCTCCTTCCTCAGCTGAATGCTCACGCAGCAGGGTCTGGGGCTCCACATGACCAGTCACTAATGGAAGTCAGATCCGCAGCTGGGGTGCCTTGGAGCTACCAGTGTGAGGTACAATGGACCACTGACCCCAACACATATTTCTGGAACATTCTGTGGGTTTCCAGCTCTGGGCTGAGTTACCCGAGGAGGCTGTGTCCAGCCTCAGAAGGGAAGGCCCTGCTCTGTCTTCCAGAGTTTTGATCTCCATAGTGGACACCCAAGAAAGGGTTGAAGGAACAAATGACCAGGGTGGGGCAGACTCTGACTTTTGGACAATTCAGAACTGGAGTTTGGGCACAGATGGTCAGTGCCTGGTTGGTCAGAGAGGGGAAGAGGTCAGACGTGGTGGGGGAAGGTGGAAATAAAACGTTTCTATTCTCTAAATTCAAAAAAGGAAGAGACTGTTCAGGGCCAAATCCCAAGCCATGAACAAGTTACTAAAGCACACAGTTGAAACCTGGCCCACTGGCAGCTTTCTTTCAGTACCCTCAACTTCTGAAAGCTAGCCAATCAGCAACCGCCTCATTCCAAGTGACCATGCTTCTGAAAGTCAGCCAATCAGCATCAGTCTTACGCCAGTGATTCCACTTCTGAAAGTCAGCCAATCTGCAATCAGGCCGACTTTGAAAATCAGCCAATTGCTGAACACATGCTCTCCGTGCCCTATATAAACCACTTCTGCTGCTCAGATTCCGTCTCTGTAAGTAGAGTTCCCTTTTTCGTGCAAGTAATGAATTCCGCTTCCTTGTTTCAGATATATGTCCTCAAGAAAGGGGACTCGCACTCAGAGCACGTGACCCAGAGGCCTGTGAGACAGTCACTGGTACTGCTTCTCCCCCACCCCCTCCACAGGTCTGGGCCAGGCTCCCTGGAGCCCCTGACAACAGCTACCGGGCCATCGTCTTTCTCAGGGCCTCCTGGATACTTCTTAAAAATGCTTAACTCTTCTTTCCCCTGTGGTGTCCTGAGGGGGCGGGGCGGGGTGGGGAGTGGCTGTGGCTGAGGAGACTTGAGTATGTGTGTGGGGTTATATCTCCACAGGTCTTCTGTGGGCCCCCTTAATGTGGTCCCTGTGAACTTCCTCCCAGGCTGGTGGGGGCGAGGGCAGGGGGACCCGGTCTAAAGAGGATCCTCAGCCCTGGCCTGGGGCCCCAGCCTGAGAGGGAGACTCAGCCCTGGTCTCTCAGGGCTGGTTAGAGGGGGCCACTGATTGATGGGGGACACATTCTAAGGTATCGCCACTGATTAGGGAGACATTCTGATAGGAGAGGCAGGACACCTAGGATCACCCAGAGAAACAGCTCTGGAGGCCCCAGGCCACACCCAGTCAGGTCCATCTTCCCTGGGCATGTACTAAGTACCTAGGTGGGTTGGGGTGGGGATGGAGAGGGTAAGTCGGGGAAGACTTCCTTTGGAAGTGAGGCTTGGGGGCCAGAGTGCTTCTCTGTCTTGCCCACATTACTCCCAGCACGTGGGGTAAAGGAATTGAAGAAGACAACACAGCTCTCCCCTCTCTGACTTCTCCCAATCCTGTTCCCCAAAGTCCCCTCTGATGGTGGAGACCAAGGCAAGAGATCACTTGAGAGGAGAGTACTGTGGGCTTCTTGAAAGAGAAACTAGGTTGGCCTGGAAGGAGGGCAGGAGGGGGCACTGTGGGTGGCCCAAGCAATCAGCAAAATCAGCCTGCTCAGAAGGTTCTGGATCCTCTGTCCATTTTGGGACACACACACACACATACATGCAGTTTCCACAGTCAGTTTTCCCTTTGTGCAGCAGGTCAGTGGGTGCAGAGTGCCCCACCCTGCAGTCTGGCTGCCTGTCTACCCCCAAAACCAAAAAACTCGTTGCTGTCTAGTTGATTCCAACTCGTAGTGACCCTATACGAGAGAGTAGAACTACCCCATAGAGTTTCCAAGGCTGTAATCTTTATGAAAAACAGACTGCCACATCTTTCTCCTTTGGAGCCAATGGTGGATTTGAATCACCACCCTCTGGTTTAGTAGCCAAACACTTAACCACTGCGCCACCAGGGCTCCTTTCCCTACCCACACCCCATGCAAACCCCATGCAGCCTGATTTGCATAACATTTTGCTTGTGTTTGCTTGGTGCCTCCCCTCTCTGTACTAGGTCAATTGGGAACTCCTGAATTCTGCCTCCGAGGAGCGCTACTCCAGCAGGCCTGCCAGGAGGGGAGGACTGGCTTCCTCAATGTTTCTCCAGGGAAGCCAGGGACAGGGCTAGGCTGAGGCCAGCAAGGTGCCCAGGGCGGAAAATGTTTAAGAAGGCACTCACCGTCAGGTGCCAGCTATACACTTGCATGACCCTGAGGGTAAGTGCCTCATTAAAGTTTGCACCCTAGGCCTCTGGCTGGCCTCATCCTAGCCCCAACCCTACTGGGGGTGTTCTGGCCTCCAGGGTCTGAAATCTCACCAAATATGTCGCAAAAGCTATGGGTCCTGAGTCTATCCTTGAGCTAGCTTGGGAAGCCAGGTCCATGTCTGCCTTACCCCTGCCCTGGCCTCTGACCCCTCAGAATGAGAATTGGAAATCCTTGCTCTCCAGAGGAACTGAAAGCCATTCTGGGTGAACCCCAGAGTAGCCTTCCCACAGAAATCAAATGATTGGGACCAAATGAGAGTGTGAAACTCATAATTCTGAGTTGAACTCCATCCCACCATGGCCTCCCTGGGGAATTACCTGGCCTTTCTCAGAGAACTCTGGGTGGCTGTAAAACACCAGGCTAAGGCAGGGCAGTTAAACCCCAGGCTCTGATAGGAATTAGTCATGAAAGGGAACAATGATCCCTGCTTCACAGGCTATTGTGAGCACCAAGAGAAACAAAGCAGATAAAGGACCCTGCAGCTGCGTGTATCTGTGTGTCTGTGTATGTACGTATTGAGGGGTTGAGGGGTAGTGAGCCCTCTTTCTGCCATCTCCATGCATCAGGCTTCAGTACCTGGTAGGGCCTGGAGTGACCTTCCCCTTATCTCAGCCATCTAAACCTGTGTCTTGGGTCCTCTCTGCCTGCCCCTTCACTCTACAGATAGCTTCATCATGCCTGTGATGGTTAAGGTTGTGTGTCAACTTGGCTGGGCCATGATTCTCAGTGGTTTGGCAGTAGTATGATGTTGTGATCACTGCCATAATGAGATTTGGTATAATGTGATCACCTCTGCCACGGGATCTGCTGTGAGTAGCCAGTCAGTTGCAAGGAAGTTTCCTTGGGTGTGTGGCTTGTATCAAATGTAAGTGGACATTCCGGCCAGGCTCCTGGGCTTTTACTGACTCTGAAATCCTGCAGCTGGCTCCTGTTCATCTGACCTTTGGTTCTCGGGACTTGAGCTAGCAGCTTACCTGTGGTCCTGCCTGCCTATCTTGGGATTTGTCGATCTTTGCAGCCTATGAGCAAGAGCCTGCTGATCTTGGGTTCATCAGCCACTGCAGCTACGTGCATCAGGAGACACCTTTATCCTGACCCATGGACTTGGGACATCCCAGTAGTCTCTACAACTGCATGAGCCATTTCCGTGATGTAAATCTCTCTCTATCTATATTTATACACTTTAATGATTTTGTTCTCTGAACCTAGCCTAAGACAATGCTTGATCCTTGGACAGCCTCCGTCACTATTTGTGGTCCTCAGGAAGTCTAGCTGAAGGAGAACGTGCCCCTGCCCACTGATATCTTATAGAGATTGGGTGGGGATAGTGGGGGAGAAGGTACGTGTGTAGGTCATTGTAGATAGGAGGGGAATAAATCAAGTGTGTTTGGGATGATGCTGGACCGGAACTGGGGTGTGTGTGTGTTGTGGGGGGTACTCTCCAATTATTCCAGGCTAGGCTAGGCCTTCCGCATCCCTGCATATCTGGGAGGACTGAGCTTACTGGGCAAATACCACTCTGGCAGCTGGCAGGCGGGACATTACTTTCAAGAAGCATTTCCTTAGTTCTTTTCAGAAGAGGGTAAAAACAAAGCAGACAACAGAGCATGGCTGATGGTTCCAAGCCTCACCTCCCAGGCTTTGGGGTGGTCCCAAACTGCTGCCTCCCCCATCTATCCTCCCACCTCTTCTAGGACTGCTTCCACCCCTACACTTACTGTGCCCCTGATAGGCAGGCCTCTAGCTTTGGCTTGTACCCTTCCTGTAGTGGGGAGCTCGCTGCCTCCCAGAGAGTATGAGGTGAAACAGACAGAACAGACTCTGGAGAAGGGCTAAGAGAAGGTGGTCTGGAGAAGCTGGAGGGACTTGATCATAAATCAGAACTGGTGGGAAGGACCCCCACCATTCACCACAGCTCCAACAGTGAGGTACAAATACAGCCACTAAATGATCAAGCCAGTGAAACACTGATTGAGACCATCAAGCTCTTAGTATATGGGAACATTATCTAGTAAAGGGAGTTCTGTTAAAATACGACCTTAAGTCTAGCTCAGGCCAAGAGTGTATCTTCCAGTCCAACCTGGCAGGAGCCAGGCTCAAAGGTTGGTTCCACATACCTAAAAAATGCCAGTAGGGGCTACCCAATAGATACCTGAGCATCGTATCCAGTTGGTGGTAAACCAGTCAGTAGCTTATAAGGTTATAATTGATGCACATTCAGACACTGGAAGCCATCCCATAGGTCTTGTGACAGCTGGGTTCAGCTGGGTTATTCATATGGGTGTGGTTAGATTGTTCCCACAAAAAGGGAGCAACCTGACTTAGCTTCCCCACTTAGGGAGTTAACCAGATAAATCTGTGTCACATTTATTGATACGGACCTACAATATGAGGAGTATTGTTTGTGGATTTGGAAGATCCTTTTTTTTTTTTTTTTTAGCTAGTTCTTCTTGGGTTATTTTATTTAGTGTAAAGTAAGGGTTGTGTTAAGACCGAAGGTTAAGTTACGGCCTAGGTTTTGTTCCGATCTGAAAAGAGGCCATTTATCAGTGGAAAATCTAGTAATAGTGATTTCCTAATTGAACTATTTCTCTGTTCTGGTATCCATAGATCAAGAGCAATCCAATCAGATCCGTGTAGTGGAGAGACCCATCACCAGAGGCTAGACTGTCTGAGGTTGGGAGGGCACCACATGTCAAAAGATTAAACCTTTTGAAATGGTGACCATAAACATCTGCCTAATCTAGGAAAACATTAGTAAAGGCATGACTGTAGCAAAGGTAAAAAGAAAAAAAAAAAGATAAAGAAATACATTTTCAGACCTAGTCCAGGGTCTTGGGTCAGCCATCTTCCTCAAATGTCATCTGCTCCTAGCCACAGGGACGTTTAAATGTAAACTTCAGTTCTCCAGTTGGTTGGCTAATCCAGAGGGGAGTCTTAGCCTTTTTTAACTGTGACAGATGGATCCAAAGTTTTATTCCCTCTAATTTGGCTGCACGCGGATTGATGAGGAGGACAAAGTATAGTCCCTTCCAGTGAGGTTCTAATGAATCTTTTATTTGATGTCTCTTTCAATATACATATTCTCTTGGGGCAATTTTAGGCAGACTTCAGGAGTCTAATTTCTGCTCATCAAAGGCTTCTCTAACGTGTGAAAGATATTCTTTAGGATATTGGGTTGAGGACTAGCAAATACTTCAGTAATTCAGGTTGAACAATGTTAGGGTCAGTGCAGGTAACATAAGGAAGGACTATGGGTCTTCCAGTAATTATTTCCTAGGGATATGTTTGTGAGATCCAAATGGTGTGGTCCTCAGATTTAAAAGAGCTAAGGGAAGAACCTTAGTCTAGGGTAAATTTAAAGTTTCACAAAGCTTTGCTATTTGGGTCTTTTTTTATTCCATTAGTTCTTTCTACTAGATAAGAAGACTGAGGATGATAGGGACAATGTAGTCTTTGATAAATGAGAAAAACTCGACACAGTTCTTGGATGACTTGACTGATGAAATGAATCCCCCGATCACTACAGAGAGTTTTTGGTGCTCCCCAGGTGGGTATGATTTTTTTCAAAAAGTTTCTTTGCTACAAAGGCTGCAGTAGCACAATGGCAGGGGAAGGCTTCTTGTACCCAATGTGAAAATCTACAAATCGTTACTAATACATGTATATAACTACTCGAGGGTGGAAGCTGAATAAAATCTAGCTGCCATTCAAGCACAGGCTCAGAAGGTAAAGTGTATTGTCCAGGTAGGACTTTAAGGTATTTTCCAGGATTGTAGTGAGGACGAATAGGGCAAAAGGTGACAAGTTCAGCAGCCTTGAAAAATTTTCTCCACCAAGACTTTTTAAGATCTCAATCATTTTATCTTGTCCCATATGGGAATCTTCATGTAAGGCTCATATCATAGGAACATGCAGGAAATTGGGTAAGGCAGTTTTCCTTTTAGGCCCAGTCCACAATTTAGTGGTAGAACCTTGGTAACAGATGGCCTTTTTCCATCCTTAATTTTGTCTCTTTGGGCTAATTGTTGGTGTTTTAAAAGTTTTTCTAAACTCATGAAGGTTAGAGTTATCAATAGACAAATTTGGGGAGACCCTTTATTTATGGTAAGTGCAGAAATAACTTAAGAGCTTCTTTGACTGCTTTATCAGCAAGATTATTTCCCCAAATTTTTCCAGTTTGGGATACTCCTTTTGGTTGGTGTGATGGTTAATGTTGGGTAGGCCATGATTGTCAGTATTATGTAATTATCCTCCATTTTGTGATCTCCTGTAAGTAACTTTGGGAAACCCTGGTGGTGCAGTGGTTAAGAGCTACAGCTGCTAACCAAAAGATGAACAATTCGAGCCCACCTACCAGCTCCTCCTTGGAAACCCTATAGGGAAGTTCTACTCTGTCCTATAGGGTTGCTATGAGTCGAAATCGACTCAACAGCAATAGGTTTGTTTTTTTGTTTTTGTTTGTATAAGTAACATAATGTAATCACCTCCATGATGTCATCTGATTTGATCAGCCAATCAGTTGTAAGGGGAGTTTCCTCAGGGGTGTGGCCTGTACCCACTATGTGTGTATGCATGTGTATGTATGTATCTATCTATATATACGTTCTGGAAGAGCTCGCTGCATCCAGCTCGTCATCATCTGACCTCCAGTTCTTGGGATTTGAGCTGGCAGACTGCCATATTGTCTGTTGATCTTGGGATTCATCAGCCCCCACAGCCTGTGAGCCAGCAGTCTGCCGTCTTTACCTGCTGATTTTGGATTCGTTAGTCCCTGCAGCCATGTGAGTCAGAAGTCTCAATCTTGACCTGACCCAAGGACTTGGGACTTGCCAGACTCTACAACCTCATAAGCCATTTTCTTCCCTCCCTTTGTCTCTCTCTCTATATATACATGGAGTCCTGGTGGTGCAGTGATTAAGAGCTCAGCTGCTAACCAAAGGGTTGGCGGTTTGAATCCACCAGCCACTCCTTGGAAACTCTTTGGGGCAGTTCTACTCTTGTCCTATAGGGTCGCTATGAGTCAGGATCAACTTGTTGGCAATGGGTTTTATATATACATATACATGTACATGTACATTTACATATACATATATTGCAGTGGGTTTATATATATATATATACACACACACATACATGCATACATACATACCAAAGGAATACACAGAGTCACTATACCAAAAAACATTGGTTGATGTTCAACCATTTCAGGAGGTAGCATATGATCAAGATGAAGGAAGAAGTCCAACCTGCACTGAAGGCATTGGTGAAAAACTAGGCTTCAGGAATTGATGGAATAGCAATTGAGATGTTTAAACAAGTGGATGTAGTGCTGGAGGTGCTCACTCGTGTATACGAAGAAATTTGGAAGACAGCTACTTGCCCAACCAACTGGAAGAAATCCATATTTATACCCATTCCAAAGAAAAGTGATCCAACAGAATGTGGAAATTATCAAACAATATCGTTAATATCAAGTAAAATTTTGCTGAAGATCATTCAAAAGAAGCTTCAACAGTACATTGACAGGGAACTGCCAGAAATTCAAGCCAGGTTCGGAAGAGGGCGCGGAATGAGGGATATCATTGCTGATGTCAGATGGGTCCTGGCTGAAAGCAGAGAATACCAGAAAGATGTTTATCTGTGTTTTATTGACTATGCAAAGGCATTCGACTGTGTGGATCATAACAAATTATAGATAACATTGCAAAGAATGGAAATTCCAGAACACTGAATTGTTCTCATGCAGAACCTGTGCGCACACCAAGAGGCAGTCACTTGGACAGAGCAAGAGGATACTGCATGGTTTAAAATCAAGAAAGGTGTGTGTCATGGATTGAATTATGTCCCCCCAAAAATGTGTGTCAACTTGGTTAGGCCATGATTCCCAGTATTCTGTGGTTGTCCTCCATTTTGTGATTTTAAATCATAACCTCTGCCTGTGGTTAAAGAGGATTAAGGTGGGATGTAGCACCCTTGCTCAGGCCATATCCCTGATCCAGCATAAAAGGAGTTTCCCTGGGGTGTGGCCTGCATCACCTTTTATCTCTCAAGAGATAAAGGGAAAGAGAAACAAGCAGAGAGTTGGGGGCCTCATAACACCAAGACAGCAACATGGGGAGCAGAGCGTGTCCTTTGGATCTAGGGTCCCTGTGCCTGAGAAGCTCCTTGACCAGGGGAAGATTGATGACAAGGGATCTTCCTCCAGAGCTGACAGAGAGAAAAAGCCGTCCCCTGGAGCTGACACCCTGAATTTGGACTTGTAACCTACTAGACTGTGAGAAAGTAAATTTCTCATTGTTAAAGCCATCCACTTGTGATTTTGCTGTTATAGCAGCACTAGATAACTAAGACAGTATGCATCAGGATTGTATCCTTTCAGTACCTATTCAGTCTGTATGCTAAGCAAATAATCTGAGAAGCTGGACTATATGAAGAAGAATGTGGCATCAGGACTGGTGGGAGACTCATTAACAACCTGCGATATGCAGATGACACAACCTTGCCTGCTGAAATTGAAGAGGACTTGAAGCACTTACTGATGAAGATCCAAGACCACAGCCTCCACTATGGATTATACCTCAACATAAAGAAAACAAAACTCTTCACTGCTGGACCAATAAGCAGCATCATGATTAATGGAGAAAATATTGAAGTTGTCAAGGATTTCATTTCACTTGGATCCACAATCAATGCCTATGGAAGCAGCATTCAAGAAATCAAACAACACATTGCTTTTAATCTGTTAAAAAGCAAAGATGTCACTTCGAGGACTAGGGTGTGCCTGACCCAAGCTATGGTATTTTCACTTGCCTTATATGCATGCAAAAGCTGGACAATGGATAAGGAAGACCAAAGAAAAATTGATGCCTTTGAATCACGGTGTTGGCGAAGAATATTGAATATACTATGGGCTGCCAGAAGAAACAAGTCTGCCTTCAAAGAAATACCGCCAGAGTGTTCCTTGAAGCAAGGATGGCAAGACATTGTCTCACATACTTTGGACATGTTACCAGGAGGTACAGTCCCTGGAGAAGGATATCATGCTTGGTAAAGTAGAAGTCTCAAGGACAAAGTGGCTGTGGTGGCAGGGATGGAGATTATGCATGGACTGGGCAACATGGACTCCCACTCACCAAGGTGACTTGGCTACAGCCACTGCTGAGTGCCCAATCTGCCCGCGGCAGAGACCAACACTGATTCCCTGATATGGCACCATTCCTGAAGGCATTCAGCCACAACCTGGTGGCAGGTTGATTACATTGGACCACTTCCATCATGGAAAGTGCAGCTTTTTGTTCTTACTGGGAGAGCAATTTTGGATATGGGATATGGATTTACCTTCCGTGAAGGCAATGTTCTGCCAAACTACCATCTGCGAACTTAGAGAATCCTTTATCCACCCTCATGGCATCCCACACAGCACCGCCTCAACAAAGGAACTCACTTCACAGCAAATGAAATGTGGTAATGGGCCCATGGTCATCTAATTCACTGGTCTTACCATGTTCCCCATCATCCTGAAGCAGCTAGCTTGATAAAACGATGCGTTGGCCTTCTAAAGACACAATTGTGGCACCAACTAGGTGTCAATACTTTGCAGGGTTGTGGCCGTGTTCTCCAGGAGGCTCTATATGCTCTAAACCAGTGTCTAATGTATTGTACTGTTTCTACTATATCCAGAATTCATGGTTCCAGGAAACAAGGGGTGGAATTAGGAGTGGCACCGCTCACTATTACCCCTAGTGACTCACTTGCAAAATTTTTGTATCCTATCTCCACGACCCAATGCTCTGTGAGTCTAGAGATCTTAGTTCCAAAGGGAGGAATGCTTCCACCTGGAGACACAATGTGGATTTCATTGCACTGGAGGTTAATAATGCTTCCCGGCTACTTTCAGCTCCTCATGCCTCTGGATCAACAGGCAAAGAAGGGAGTTACCATATTGCCCATTGTGATTGATCTTGATTACCAAGGGGAAATCTGGTTGGTGTTGCATAATGGAGGTAAAGAAGAGCATGTCTGGAATACAGGAGATCACTAAGGACGTTTCTAGTACTACCATGACCTGTGATTAAAGTCAGTGGAAAACTACAGCAATCCAATTCTGACATGAATACTAATGGCCCAGACCCTTCAGGAATTAAGGTTTTGGTTATTCCACCAAGCAAAGAACCACAACCAGCTGAGGTGCTTGCTAAAGGTAAAGGAAATACAGAATGGGTGGTGGAAGAAGGTAGTTCTAAATACCAGCTATGACCATGTTGGAGAAAGGAGGACTGTAATTGTTATGAGTCTTTCTTCATTATTTTTTATACATGTATGTGTGCCTATAATTATATATAGTGTGTGTGTATACATAGCTCAAATATTTTTTGTTTCTTTCCCTCTGTATAAGATGTAAATGGGGCTAGTGCATGTTCAGTTTTACACATGCTAATTGTGTCATGTTAGGTGGAAGTATGAACTTATGTTGTTAGGTGCCACTGAGTCAGCTCCAACTCATAGTGACCCCATGCACAACAGAACAAAACACTGCCCGGTCCTGCGCCATTATTACAGTCGTTGTTATGCTTGAGCTTATCGTTGCAGCCACTGTGTCAATCCACCTCGTAGAGGGTCTTACTCTTTTCTGCTGGCCCGATACTTTACCAAGCATAATCTTCTTTTCCAGGGACTGATCCCTCCTGACAACATGTCCGAAGTATGTAAGACGCAGTCTCGCCATCCTTGCTTCTAAGGAGCATTATGACAGACGTGGGGGAATGAACTTATCTTTATTTAGAGATTATGTGTGGTTTAAAGAGATATGTACAGGTGCCAAGTTGACAAGGGCTAGACTGTGATAGTTAATGTTATGTGTCAACTTGGCTAGGCCACATTCTTGGTATTATGTAATTATCCTCCATTTTGTGATCTGATGTAATTATCCGTTTTGTAATCTACTACGAGTAACATAATGTAATCACCTCCATGCTGTAATCTGATATGATCAGCCAATTAGTTGTAAGGGAAGTTTCCTCGGGGGTGTGGCCTGCACCAAATATATATATGGACGTTCTGAAAAAGTTTGCTTGCTTTCTCTGGATCCTGCATTCAGTTCATTATCTGATCTCTGGTTTTTGGGACTTGAGTCAGCAACCAACTGTATTGTCTGCTGAACATGGGATTCGTCATCCTCTGCAGCCTGTGAACCAGCAGCCTACCCCTAACCCGCTGATCTTGGGTTCTTCAGACCCTACAGCTGTATGAGTCAGGAGAAACCTCCAGTCTGATGCCTGACTCACAGACTTGGGACTTACCAGCCTCTACAAAGTGTGAGCCATTTCCTTGAGATATATCTCTCTTGTGCTCTCTCTCTCTCTATGTACATATGTGGAAACCCTGGTGGTGTAGTGGTTAAGAGTTTGGCTGCTAACCAGAAGGTTTGCAGTTCTAATCCACCAGGTCCTTCTTGGAAACCCTATGGGGCAGTTCTGCTCTGTCCTATAGGGTTGCAATGAGTTGGAATCGACTCGACGGCAATGGGTTTGGTTATATCTATCTATCTGTTTATCTGTCTGTCTGTCTATCTATCTATCTAATCTACCTATCTACCTATCACAGCAGTTTCAAAGGAGAGTAATAGAGTTTCTAGAAGGTCCACTACTAAAGCTCCATTTTTTAATGGCATGTCCAGAAGAGGTTAAAAATTCTTTGTTTTCATAGGGTGATGTAATCATGTACAATTCCAAGGCTATATCTACTGTCTTTAGAAATATTAACAGATTTGTCTGAAGCAATTCTACAAGCTCTAGTGAGGGCAATTAATTCGGCTAGTTGGGTTGAAGTGGCTTCAGGGAGAATGTGACTTTCAAGGACTTCAGTAGAAGTCATAACAGGGTATCCAGCTTGATAGTGAAGACTAGTGTGATTATGTTTTAAATAGGAACTATACACAAATAAAACTAAATCAGCATTAGTTAAAGGGGTCTCCTTTTTTAAGTCTTCCCGGGTAGTTAAAAGTTGCTCAGTCAAGTGTAGACAATAATGTGTAGGATAGTTATTCTCATTAGTTGTGGAGAGAAAAGTAGCTGGATTTAAACAGGCTACAGAGTGTAGTCTAATGTTAGATGCAGCCAGGAGGAGAACTTTAAAGGACGTGAGCCCACTGGCAGAAAGATGTGTCAAGGCAGAATTAAGCAAGGCAGACACAGTATGGGGCACATAAACCAAAAAAATATTTTAAAAATCCGCTGCTGTCGATTTGATTCCAACTCCTAGGAACCCTATGGGACGGAGTAGAACCGCTCCATAGAGCTTCCAAGGAGCGCCTGGTGGATTTGAGCTGCCAACCTTTTGGTTAGCACCTGTAGCTCTTAACCACTATGCCACCAGGGCTTCCATGGGGAACATAGACATCTAAAAAGTTTCCCAGCACCACATCTGATATGGCTTCTGCTGGTTTGTCAGTAGCAAACACAGCCCTAAGGCAGGGAAGGTATCCTCTGGCTACAGGTCAAGCTGCAGGATGTAATAACCTATAGGTCTGCGTTGCCCTCCATGGTTTTGAATGAGTACGCCTAAAACATTTCCAGATACTTCGTGTACAAATAAGGTAAAATCTAGGTAGCGATTAAGAAAACCTACAGCAGGCATGTTCATTAAAGCTTCTTTTAATTGAACTATGGCCTCTCGATCTTCTGGTGCAATTTGGAATGAATCCGGCTCAGAGACTGTTAAATATTTGTATAAAGATTGAGCCAACAAAGGAAAAAATTGGGAATCCTGGTTTGACAATAGCCGCAGAGTCCTAGAAACCCCTGTAGCTGTCTTTTTTTTGGGGGGGGAGGATTGTGAAAAGCAAGAATAGCTTCTTTACATTTAGGATCAATAGAGATGGCTTCTGCAGAAATTAGGTGGCCCAAATATTTAACCAAAGGCCAAGCTAGTTGTAATTTTTCTTTAGAAATCTTACGTCCACCATCAGCCAGATGTTTTAATAAAACTACACTGTCATCAAGGCAGGCCTGCTGGGAGGTTGAGCAAACTGGCAAATCATCAACACATTGCAGTAATGTGGATTTGTTTGTGAACTGTAAAGGATGCAAATCCACATGTGGCATCTGAGAAAAATTGGTGGGAGACTCAGTAAATCCTTAGGACATTATAGTCCAGGTAAACTGTTGATTTTCCCAGGTAAAATCAAACAAATATTGACTTTCAGAATGCACAGCCATACTGAAAAAGGCACTTCAAATGTCCACAACCGTAAAGTGAATTCCATCTGAAGGGGCATTGGAAAGTAATAAATGGGGATTAGGGACTACTGGGAATCTATGAATATCAATACGGTTGATTGCATCTAAATCTTGAATAAATCTCCAGCCCCTGTTATTATTATTATTTTTACTGCAAGAACAAGAATATTACAAAGGCTGGTACAAGGGACAATTAAACATTTAGAAAAGAAATCTTGTATGATGGGAGCTAGTCCTTTTGCTTCTCGTTTTAGTGGATATTGGGGAATTTTTGGCAAAGGTTTAGATAAATCTGTTTAATTGGGTCAGCTGACAAAACTTGACCTACATCTGTGGATGTGTTGGCCCTATGGTTTCAGGAACTAGAGAAAAGATGTCAGAAGAATGAGGACTAGGCTGAATTGAATTTTGAAGAGGCGTGACAAGCACTTGCACATAGCATATGACTTCTTCCTGAATACTGTCTAATTCACAGCCTGTATCTGTTGACTTAGTGGTATCACGCAGGCTCAATAAAATTTCCACCTTTTCGTTAAATTGTAAATGGCAATTTCATTTGGATAAAAGACCTCTTTTATCCAATAGATTGACAGGGGTATCAGAATTGAGCAAAAAAGGGGTATAAATCTTCAATAGGAGCAAGAGATATCAGGACAGGTTGGGAATGAATCAACATTTGTTCCTGATTGGTGACCCCCCACTACTTTTGAAGTTTTAGTGCTCCAGGGCAGAGGCTTTTATAAACAGATGGGGTTAATAGCAGACAAGGTGGCTTCAGTGTCAGTGAAAAATTGGCAAGGTTCTCCATTAATAAATAAAGTAGTTTCTCCTTATGAATTAAGAGCCACCACAGGAAAAGTCCCTGGAGCCCCTTCATTCTGAATTAGATCATAGGGTTTTTTAAAGGGAGGCTATGTCCACCTTTTGTTTATTTTTTAATTTATAGCATCCATTTTTCCAATGGCCAGGTTTTTTACAATAGTGACAAATACCTGCCTTTGTGCCACTGGAAGGTTTAGCATTTTTCTTTTGACTGGGAGATTGTAATTGTTGCAGCTGAAGGACCATTAGTTTATTAGCCTTAGAAACACTTTTGGCTTCAAGAGTCTGGGAAAGTTTGTAAGCTAAGTTAGTTAATTCAACAATAGGAGCTGTCTCGCAGTCTAATCAATGTTGCTTTACTAAGGCTCAGATCTCAGATTTAGAAACAGATATGAAAACAGCATTGAAAGCTCCAGAAGCACCAGATGCAGTCAAAGTAAGTCCAGAGCACTTGGAAAACTTTTGGAGCATCTGAGTCTGATTATCATAAACATTTTAATCTTTATTTTGTTTACAAGAGTGAATTTTAGTCCAATCAATTAATGGAGGAAAGGCCTTTGGAACAGCCGCTAGCAATTTTTACTCAGGACCCGAGAGTCTTCCAACAGGTTGGTGATCATTTTATCAATACTTAGGGTTAAACTGTCCTTGGGGTTTTCCCATTCTGCCTGTTCTAGCCATAATTGGGCTTCTCCTGGACCGGTAATCCTGTAAACAAACTGGTATAAGTTGGGGAGTCCAGGCTGGTAGGCTTCAGGAAGGATTTTTAATTCTTCGGAAAACTTGTAGGGATCCTCGTGACATTTAGGAAAATCTTTGACAATGCTACGTAATTCTGAGTATGCCCACGGGGTAAAAGTGATACAAGGGGAATCTTCAGCATCTCTGCTGGGGTGAACTTTAAAGGGCATTTCAGGCAAGGGTTTATTTGTTGGTTTTTTAGGGGAAAATGAGTGTTCAGATAGAGTGTTACCACAGGAGTATGAAGGCAAAGATGGGTATGAAGAGGTTGTAGCCAGCTGGGGAACAAAAAGGGTGAGAGCTGAAATTTGACACTGTAATTTTTCTGCTTAGTTAATTTAGGTACAGTGTCCTGCAAGGAAGCAATTTTACTGTCTTTATGTCTTTTAAATACCTCAATATACCAGTCAAAATAGGCATCCCACTGGGACGGTTTAACCTGGAAGCCTCAGTTCTCTAACTTACTAATCATGAAAGATAACTTAGAGAGATCAAAAGAACCCAAAGTAACCACTGATTTTCCAAACTGTCTCGAGTGAAGTTATGCCAGACAAACAAAAACATGCAAGATAGGGACCATTATGCTTGTTAGTGTAGTAAGCAGAAGTTCCAGAAGGTGGTTCCAAAACTCTTTTAGACAAGGCATTCCCCATTTTATAATGACAGCTACAGCAAAATAAACTTTTATTTGCAAGAACCAAAACAAATCCAAAATAAAACTTGAAACATTATCAGTGCAAGGGAACAGAGCTCAGATTCAAGAGGTTTTCTAAAGTGATTCCTGAGAATTTGTGGAAGCAAGGAGCCCACAGTGGCTCAGCAGGCACTGTGCCCATGTCCTGATGCCCTGGGGATCATGAAAGATAATACGCCTTCAAAATCCCACTTCTGACACCAGAAATGTCAAAGAAGAAAATTTTGTACTCTGTTAGGAGTGAAAGAAAAGGAGTTTTAATGAGGAATCATACAGCTGAAACTGGGCAGCACTAAGTAAAAATACAAAACACTCCATCTTTCAAGCAGAGAGAGGGGTCTATATACATAGAGAACAAAGAAAAGTTCAGGGGTTAATGATTGTAGATAAGGTCAGCTTCAGCTTGAAGTCATTTAAAATGTAAAGGTCAGTCACTTGGCTAAGAAGGAGTGAGTTACCACCTAGGTGAGTGATGCCAGCTGGTTCAGTTATATATGACTGTAGTCAGTTAAACACGATTGTAGTCATGAAATTTTTTTTTTCCAGGAACAAGTTGTTTAATCTTGACACAGCCTTGCCAAATGGTTTACATCCTGATCTTTTGTTTCCTGGAAATGCATGTTGGCCCCATCATTCTTATGTCTAACATGAGTGCCTCCAGTTTGAAAATTTTCCGTTTACAGAACTGAGGTCTAGGAGGCTTTCCTCCCGGGCCTGGGGTTAGGGAGTAGGGGATAGGAGGTGGAGGGAGGGTCTTGGAGGCTAGAGAAAGAAGGAAACAGTCTCAGTGCCAGGGCCTGGCATGTTGGCCTCGTGGCCAGCCAGTGATAGTTGATGGGCCAGGGGTAGATGTCAAGGTGTGAGGAGCTTGTACTAGCAGCAAATAAACAGCAGGATGTTGGGAGCTGTATGCCCCAAGTGCAGGCAATGCGGATGCATTGTTTATGAGAATTTAAAAATAATTATAAAATATACTATAAGGGCTGAGGACCATAGTTTTGAGGGACATCTAGGTCAATTGGCATAACATAGTTCATAAAGAAAATGACCTACATCCTACTTTGGTATAGTGTCTAGGGTCTTAAAAGATTGTGAGCAGCCATCTAAGATACATCTATTGACTCCATCCCATCTGGAGCAAAAGAGGATGAAGAAAACCAAAGGGAAATATTAGTTCAAAAGACAAATGAACCACATGAACCACAGCCTCCAACCACAGCCTGAGTCCAGAAGAACCAGATGGTGCCTGGTTACCACCAACAACCATTCTGACAGGGATCACAACACAGGGTCCTGGACAGAGCAGGAGAAAAATGTAGAAAATTCAAATTCACAAAAAAAGACCAGACTTACTGGTCTGACCGAGACTGGGAGGAACTCCCGAGACTATGGCCCCAGATACCCTTCTGACTCAGAACTGAAGCCACTCCCGAAATTCACCTTTCAGCCAAAGATCAGACAGGCGTATAAAACAAACAATAACACGTGTGAGGAATCTGCTTCTTAAATCAGTCAAGTATATGAGACCAAATGGGCAACACCTACCCAAAACGAAGACAAGAAGGCAGAAAGGGACAGGAAAACTGGATGAATGGAAATGGAGAACATGGAATAGAAAGGGGAAGAGTGCTGACATATTGAGGGGATTGCAACTGATGTCATGAAACAATTTGTGTATAAATTTTTGAATGAGAAACTATTGCTCTGTAAACTTTCACCTAAAGCACAATTTTAAAAAAAGGATGTGTACCCCCCCCAAAAAAAAACACTAAAAGTCTATTTGCTTTTTATTCTCATCCATTGCTGACAATTCCAAACGATGTCAGTGATAACATACCCCCCGGGGGAGAAAAGTTTTTTATCAGTCAAAATTCTAAGCAATTGCTACAACTACTGTTGTATTATAATAACATATAAAATAAGCTTTCGATTAGCTCTTTATTGCTTATTCTTTAATAAATATAGCATTCTAGATGAAAGTTAATTCAGAGAAGTCCCAGTTATACAGTCAACCCCAACACATGCTGACTGAGCTATGAACATTTGTTTCATTTGATATCACTAACTGTTCCCTTGCTTTAGGTGCTACTTCTCTCTCCAGTCCCTGTGGTGCCAATTCCTGTGTTTAGACCGTGGTTTCTACATAAACAATGAAAGCAGAGTGTTTCTCCCATTTTGTCATTCTGTGTGACAGCTTGGCGGTTTTCTGTTTGAAATTTAAAGCAATCAAACAGTGCCAACCAGGAAGTGTAATATTTGTGTTTGGTAAATGCACTTTTTAGTCAACAAACTATACTTACTATAGGAATCCCTGGGTGGCGCAAATGCGATTGGTTAGCCAAAAGATTGAGGTAAGTCCACCCAGAGGTGCCTTGGAAGAAAGGCACGGTGATCTGCTTCCAAAAAATCAGCCACTGAAAACCCTATGGAACACAGTTGTACTCTGACACACATGGGGTAGCTATGAGTCAGAGTCAACAAAATGGCAACTGTTAATAGTTATTCATTATGTATAATCATTATATAATGTACTATAGGGTCACTATGAGTCAGAACTGATGGCAACGAGTTTATATAAAGAATACATAATGAAGTATATTCATGTCATTTCATGATCTTTACTGAGTAATCACGTAGAGGAGGAATGTGTGAAGGAATGATCCACTCTGAGTGCCAAACATGCTAGGTGTGTCACTGGCTTGTGCAACTCAGTGGAAGGGGACCTGGCCTTCCCCCCATGCTGGCAGGCTCTTTTAGTTATCTTGTGCTGCTGTAACAGAAATACCACAAGTGTGTGGCTTTAACAAACAGAAATTTATTTTCTCACAGTTTGAGAGGCTAGAAGTCTGAATTCAGGATGCTGGCTCTAGGGGAAGTCTTTCTGTCTCTGTCCGCTCAGAGGAAGGTCCTTGTCTCTTTGAGCTTCTACTCCTTGGCAGTCTTCATGTGGCTTGTCATCTCTCTTCCCCCATCTCTGCTTCTCTTGCTTGATTGATTTATTTTATATCTCAAAAGAGATTGACTCAAGATACACCGTAACCCTGTCTCATTAACATAACACATGCAACCCATCTACAAATGAGATTATAACCACAGGCAGAGGTTAGGATTTACAACACATATTTTTGGGGATACAATTCAATTCATAACATTCCACCCTTTGACCCCCCCCAAAATACATGTCCTTGCCACATATAAAACACATTCATCCTATTGCATCATCCTAAAAGTCTGAAATCAACTCCAAGTCTAAAATCTCATCTTCTAAATCAAATATAGGTGAGACATTAGGTGTATTCCTGGGGCAAAATTCCTCTTCATCTGTGAACCTGTGTGTCATGGATTGAACTGTGTCCCCCAAAAATGTGTGCATCAATTTGGCTGGGCCATGATTCCCACTATTGTATGATTGTCCACCATTTTTTCATCTGATGTGACTTTCCTATGTGTTGTAAATTCTGCCTCTATGATGTTAATGAAGGGGGATAGGTGGCAGTTATGTTAATGAGGTAGGACTCAATCTACAAGATTGGATTATGTCTTGAGCCAGTTTCTTTTGTGATCTTAAAAAAGCAAGCAGAGAGTTGAGGACCTCATACCACCATAAAGCAGCACTGAGAGCGGATTGCATCCTTTGGGCCCGGGATTCCAGTGCAGAGAAGCTCCTAGTCCAGGGGAAGATTGATAGAAGGAGCTTTTTCCAAAGCCCACAAAGAGAGAAAGCCTTCCCCTGGAGCTGAAACCCTGAATTTGGACTTCTAGCCTACTAGACTGAGAGAAAATAAATTTCTCTTTGTTAAAGCCATCTACTTGTGGTATTTCTGTTATAGCAGCACTAGATGACTAAGGCACTGTGAAATCTAGACTACAAGTTGGCTGTTTTCAAAGTACAATGGTAAACAGGCACCAGATAGACATATCCATTAGAGACAGGAGAAACTGGAAAGAAAGAAGTGATAACAGGCAACAAGCAAGTCCAAAACCCAGCAGAACAATTTACGTTAGCTCTTAAGGCTTGAAAATAATCATCTGTTCTCTGATACCATCTAGGCAATGGTCCTGCCCTCCAGACTCTGAGTATTGGCCGTGCCCTCTGGATTCTGGGTGGAGGCCCCTTAGCCCTGGGCTTCAGCTCCACCTTCCAGGCCCACTGGGGCAGCAACTCTGCTCCCTTTGTTTTGGGAGGCCCCATTCTCCTAGTCCGTCTGAGTGGCAACCCCACCCCTACTGCCCCAGCAGGCCCTGATCTTCTGCCCCTTTGGGCAGCAGCCCCATGCCCCTGGCACACCTTAATGGCAGCTCCACACTCTGGAACCAAATTGGCAAAGATCCAACCTTTTGAAACCTAGGGGACTGTGGCCCAACCCTTTGAGATCCAAGAGACTGTGGCCCCATTCTGAAAGCGAGATGGTCCTGCTTCTTGTGCTCCTTCCAACAATTCTGCTGATCTCCAGGCTGCTTCTGGGGTGGTCCTTTTCTTTTCTTGGAGGACAACAGATGTAACTCCTTTGGCCTGTTTCCTACTTGTAGAATTCTAAGAGGCAAACAGCATTCTTTCCTTTCGTTTGTTCTCTGTCCCCTTCAGTCTGAGCTGATGGGTTTTCTGCTGTGGTAGTTGGTTAGATCCATCAGTCACAGGCTTAATCTCTTTAAAAAAAGATTGCGTAGTCAGGTCCTTGGTGAAAATTCTAGGACACATGTCCTTAGTTTGTACAACAGAATTTTCCAAATCTTTAAGTTTGGTTTCCATTTTGCACAGTTCATTTTTAAGTCCATCTCTTTCCTCTCGCATTTTACTATTAGCAGAAAGGAGAAACCACGCGGTGCCTTTATAATCTGGTTTAGAAATCTCATCAGCCGGATACCCAAGTTCATCACTTACAAGTTCTACCTGCTACCAAACATTTGAATATGATTCAGACAAGTTCTTTGCCACCGTATAAAAAACATTCTTTCTTCCATTGTTCAGTCACATGTTCATCATTTTCTTTTAAAACCTCACCGGAAGCACATTTAGTGTCCCCATTTCTAGCAACATTCTGTTGCTGGTGCCATATGTGTTCTCCAAGACGATAGAGACTTTATCTGTAGCTCTCTTCACTTCCTCCTGAGCCCTCATCAGAACCATCTTTGATGTCCATAATTCTAACAGTTTTTTCAAGGCAACCTAGCCAATAGCCTTTTACCATTAGGCACCTTAAAACTCTTCTAGCCTTATAAAAATAGCGTTACCCAATTCCAAAACCACTTCCACATTTTAGGTATCTGTTAGAGTAGCACTCCATTCTTCCAGTACCAAATTCTGTCTTAGCTATCTAGTACATAATAAACATAACCTAATCCGCATTGACATAACCTAATCATGCCTCATTAAGATAACAAACACAACCCACGCACAGATGGGATTATAACCACAGCAGAGGTTAGGATTTACAACAGATATTTTGGGGGGACACAATTCAATCCATAACAGTGAAGTAGACTCCATGGGGAAGGCAAGGAAAGTGGTCAGCCTCCCTGGACAGAGGAACAGTGGGCTGGACCCCCAACCAACCCTAGGCTTTCCCAGCCTAGCAGTAGCTCCCCCAATTCCAGCTTAATTCACCTAGATGAGGTTCCTCCAGTGGTAGCCTGCAGCCTCCCAATTTCACCAAGCTGAATGGCTCTAGATCACCCCTGAGCAAGCTACGCTAAGGAACAGAGGGGAGCCTGCAAGGTGGTAGAGAACTGACAGGTGCCTCCATCTGGCCTGCCGTCTCTCATCCTACCTGCCCCCTCCTCTGCAATGATTATAATAAAAAACAATCTTAAGTAATGTTTATCAAATGTATCCCAAGTGCCAGGCCCTGTTCTAAACCTTTATATACGTTATCTAATTTAATCCTCCCAACAACACTCTGGGGTGGTGTCATGGATTGAATTGTGTCTCCCCAAAAATATGTGTCAACTTGATTAGGCCATAATTCCCAGTATTGTGTGGTTGTCCTCCATTTTGTGATTGTAATTTTATGTTAAAGAGGATTAGGGTGGGATTGTAACACCCTTACTCAGGCCACCTCTCTGACCCAGGGAAAAGGGAGTTTCCCTGGTGGGGGGGGGCAGCACCACCTTTTATCTCTCAAGAGATGAAAAGGAAGGGAAGCAAGGAGAGAGTTGGGGACCTCATACTAACAAGAAAGCAGTGCCAGGAGCAGAGCACGTCCTTTGGACCTGGGGTTCCTAAGCAAAGAAGCTCCTAGTCTGGGAGAAGACTGATGAAAAGTCCGACAGAGAGAGAAGGCCTTCCCCTGGAGCTGACACCCTGAATTTGGACTTTTAGCCTACTTTACTGTGAGAAAATAAACTTAGCTCTGTTAAAGCCATCCATTTGTGTTATTTCTGTTATAGCAGCACTAGAAGGCTAAGACAGAATTGGGTATTATTCTCACTTCATAAATGCAAAAATTGAGGCATAAAAAGGTTAAGTAACTTTCCCAAGGCAGAGAGAGTAAGTGGTGAAGCTGGGATTTGAACCTAGTCATACCTGGAGTGCAAGCCTTTGAGTTTAGGCTAGACCACAGGTGCTGTGAGTCCTGGTTCTGGCTCTGCCACCACTTGCTGTGTAACCTCGGGCCTCAGTTTCCCTATCTTCACAGTGGGATGGTAAGAGCCTTCCCAGCTCTGATGATTTTCAGTTATAGGACACTGTTGGGGAGCCAGCAAATGCACCAAACCTATTAAGAACAATACCTGAAGTTTAGCTAATTCGCAATAGTCAATCATAGTGAAGAAATGAATGGCAACCACGCTATGGGAGCCAGCCAGAAAAAGACAGTATAAGAGCCGTGAGCTTTCTTCCCTAGGTGGCACTTGTTCCCATATTAGAATGCCTTCTGTTCCTCTACAACCCTAAGTGTAGAATTAAAGAGCAAATCTCTGGCGTAGGGTTCTGGGCATCACTCTGAAGAGATGTGATACAGAAAATTATTCTAGGCAGCCTCACTGATGGGAAGAGAAAAGGCATCCACGTGAGCAAGGGAATGACTGGATCACCAGGAATCTGTTTCTTTTACTCCTGCCTCCCAAGGAATGTGTATGTGTTATGTATGTATTAGAAACTTCTATCTAAATAGATTGAATAATTCTACGTTGGTTACTTTTATGTTGAATAATCCTACAATAAGTATGAGTAATTTGGAAATGCTACCCATTTAGTCTGGATCCTCTAGAAAACAGAGTTTGATGCAAGGATTAAAGTGCTAACTTACACTTTATTTGGGAGGCACAAGCCCAGGGCAGTGAGGGTGAAGAAAAAGGAAGTAAGGCAAGGAAAGACGCAATGCGATGTGGTGTGACGTGGTACTGTGCTGGCTGTAGCTTTGTGACAAGCTGTGATAAGACACAGCAAGTCACTCAGCAGGCATGTCGCTCCGCACAGGGATGTGTTCAGGAAGCCTCCAAAGAGAACTGCACCTTGGAGAAATTCAAGGAGACAGAAAGAAGGGAGAATGTATCTGTCCAGCTCCTTCCCATCTCCTATTTCCCACTGGTAAGGTTTCACCCCAGAAGAAGCTTTGTTTCTGTTAGCTGCCCTGGAGTTGGCCCCCAACTCATAGCTGCCCCGTGCACAACAGGATCAGACCCTGTCCCTACTATTTGATTTTTCACAATGAAAATTATAATAGTCAGCCCTATTGCGATCTTTTGGAGCCCATGGGTGGTGCAAACAATTAACACCTTCACTGCTAACCAAAAAGTTGGAGGTTCAAGTCCACCTAGAGGTGCCTTGGAAGGAAGGCCTGGCTTCTAAAAAATCAGCATTGAAAACCCCATGGAGCATCTTGATCAAAAGGGGGAAAATGCAGAACAGAATTTCAAAATCTTATGGAATCCAGGCTTTCTGGACTTATGGAGGTTGGATACATCCCCCAAACTATTGCCCTGAGATATTCTTTAAACCTTAAGACAAAAATATCCCCTGAGCCCTGTTAAAACCAAACAATAGTTTAGCTTAACTAGTAAAGAATGTCTGCCTTGAGCATTATGCTCTTTTAAGATCTATCTATATGGCCCTGGGAGTATGGCCTCTGGACACCCATTTAGTAATGAAGTCACTCCTGAGGTTCACCCTTCAGCCAAAGATTAGGCAGGCCCATAAAACAAAATGAGCACACGAGCCCGGGGGCAAGGACAAGAAGGCAGGAGGGGACAGGAAAGCTGGTAATGGAGAACCTAAGGTGGAGAGGGGGAGTGTTGACGTGTTGTGGGATTGGCAACCAATGTCACAAAACAATACGAGTATTAATTGTTTGATGAGAAGCTAGTTTGCTCTGTAAACCTTCATTTAAATACAGTTAAAAAAAAAAAAAAAGATCTATCTATTATGGATCAGATTGACAACAGCAACTCCAGAGATTAGATGGGAACTTTAGGGAGCAGTGAGTTTATATTAATGGGGGAGGAACAACTCAGAAAAGGAGGGTGAGAATGGTTACACAACTCAAAGAATGTAATCAGTGTCACAATCATGTAATTGTACATGTAGAAAATGTTGAATTAAGGTATGTTTTGTTGTGTATATGCTCAACAACAACAAAGATAAAATAAATTATTTAAAAAAAAAAAAACCTATGGAGCATAGTTTTACTCTGACACACATGGGGTCACCGTGAGTCACTTGACTCAACAGCAACTGGCTGTCACCATCTTTTACTGAGCACCTGCTTTGTCTGTGGCATATATGCATATACATATACACATGCATCTTGTTTAATCTTCACCACAACCTTGATGGTATGCATCACCTTCCCACTTTACAGATGGAGAAACTGAGGCTCAGATATACTCTGAGACTTGCCCAAGATCACTCAGGAGTACAAAGGGCCTGGTTTTGACTCACACTGTCTAGGGTTTGAATTTCTGTTAGGAAACCAAGTGAAGAAAGTGCTAGGAGGGATACCCACTGCTCCTTAATCAGACAGTTTTTATCAATACGCTGTAAAGTAGTTTGCCTCCAGCACATCCGCGCACACCTCTGGCCAAGTCTCCTGTGCTGCTTCCCATCTGGATATTCACGTGTGCATGTGAGTGCTCACCTGGGGCAGTGAAGCCCCTTTCTCCCTTCTCCCTTCTGCAATGCAGCACAGCCCTGAGAGCCCACAGACTGAGCCGGGACTCCCAGCAGAGGGTCTGTCACCTGAACAGAACTCAGGGGCACACAGTGATTTTCATTAATAGGCTGTGGGGTCCTCTTACCCTTTGCCCACATTTTATAGCCCTCCTCCCACATGAGACAACCCCTCCAGCCACTGGCCCCGAGCACCTGAGAAATTGCCCTCTTGAGTCAATACCACCCTGGTCTGGGACTGGGGTGGTATGACAAATGCCCCCTCCAAATTCTTTTTCCTAGGAAGTCAATGCCTGGGACACGAGGGTCATTCCCCTGAAGGGAACAAATAACCACTCTCAATAAGTGAAGGTATTTTTTAAGCCTCTGCTCTAAATTTGCTAAAACTGGGTCAATATTTGGCTTCAGTTCCCAGGACAAATACCAGCACGGAGAAAACATTTGCTGTTGTGGGTACTCCACAGACCAATGGATGCAGGGCAAGGAATAGGGTGTTTGAAAATGTCATCTTGCACTTGTTTGGGAGCAAAAGATAAACTTCTGGTTTCAAAAGGAAAAAAGTAGCACAATGCAAATGTAAAACGGAAGAGATGATGCCTAAAGTTGATGACAGATGCTCCATATCAAGGCTGTATTTTTTTGTTATTGTTGTTGTTTAACAAATTCTTGTCAAGTTGCAATGCCCTGTGAATGTATTGCCCAAGGTATTTCTCTCCGTGGAGGGAGGTCTGTGAATCTCTCCATGTGTATCTGATGTGGGGACTGAAGCTCCTGGAGAATGGTTCTGTGGGGCCATTCGCCCTCTCACTTGGGTGACACAGGGCAGCTTCGTAGGTGTGTGACCAGTGCAGTCACAAAGGGCCCCAGGCTCAGAAGGACCTGCTTTTGGATTAATGCCTTTCTATTAGTTTTTAGTACTCCGTAATCAGTGTCTTCAAATTTGTCATAATTTTTTCTTTGAATCTCTGTTTTGTAAGTGGTGTAATGGGTCATGTACCGGGGACTTGGAGCCTTGGCTCTCAGTGAAGTCCTGCCTCCTGCTGCCTCTCCAGAAGGGTTCTTTGCTGCCAGACTGGGCCCCATCTGGCCTCCCCTTCCCTGCCTCTGCCCTGTGACCACTGCCGTCCTCCATCCCCCCACCCCTCCTCAGGGAGGTGGGTGGGGATTGTCAGGGTCAAGGGCACAACCATGTTGTCAGGTCAAGGCATGGTGTGGCCTTCCTGTCCCAGCTGGCACTGTTACCGCACGTTCAGCAGGGTGACTTGGCAAGGGCAAGCTTCCCGCCTCCTCCCATCAGTATCTGGTGCATCCTGGCTCAGAGGCTGGGACATGGTTTGGAACAGCAGGCCTGTGGAAAGGGAAGATGCCTGGTTGGACTTCTGATGGCTGGTGGGAAGGAAGCCTGATGGACCCCTCCTTTGTGTGCTAAGTCTTGGGGCTTGGTCCCCAGCACCTGTGAGGGTCTGCATCGCCTTGAGTATCCCTGCACTACAGGGAGCAAGACATTAAAAAGCAAATATAAACATGATATTAGGCCAATTAACTGAGATGTCCCCTGAAACAATGACCCTGATCCTCCAAACCAAGAAACCAAGTCCCATGAGGTGTTTTGCTGTACATAAGCAGCTGCTCATTTCTTTTCTTTTTTTTTTTTTTGCTCTTGTAAAAATATCTATCACACAACATTTGCCAATTCAACTTTTTACAGGTGTACAGCTTATTGACATAAATTGCATTAATGGTCTGTGTAACCCTTACTGTTAATCAATGCAAACTTTTCATCACAGTAAATGAAAACTTCTCTTCTACCTTCTAGTTAGTTTCATAGTGCCTGTGGTCTTAAAAGCTTGCAAGCGGCCATCCAAGGTACAGCAATTAGTGTCTATTTACCTAGAGCAACAGAGGAAGAAGGAGAGTCAGGAGTAGGAGGAGGAAATAGAATATGTGGCTAATTGCCTCCACAAACAACTGCCTGAGACCAGAAGAACTGGATGGTGCCTGGCTACCATTGCTGAACATTTTAATCAAAGATACTACAAAAGAATCCTGATCAAAAGGGAAATATGTGGAAGAGAATTTAAAATTATCATGTACTGCAGACTTTCTAGAGCCATGGAGGCTGGATGAACCCCTGAAACTATTGCCATGAGGCAATCTTTAAACAATAAACCAAAAATATCCCCTGAAGTCTTCTTTAAACCAAACAATAGTTTAACTTAATGAGTAAAGACTGCCTGGAGCATTGTGCCTTTTAAAGAACTATGTATATGGGATCAAATTGACAACTCAGAAGTTTAGATAGTCTGATGGTTAAGGTTGTGTGTCAGTATGGCTAGGCCACAACTCTTAGTGGTTTAGCAGTTATGTAATGACGTAGTTTGTCAGTTATGTAAAGTTGTAGTTTGGCAGGTATGTAATGATGTAATTTGGAAGTTATGTAATGGCATAGTCATCCTCCATGATGTAATCTGATATGATCACCCAATCAGTTGTAAGGGGAGTTTCCTCAAGGGTGTAACACCCAATGTATACGTGGACATTCTGGCGAAGCTTGCTCAGTTCCTCTGGATTCTGCATCTAGCTCATCATCATCTGACCTCCAGTTCTTGGGACTTGAACTGGTGGCCAGCCATATTCCCTGCCAATCTTGGGTTCATCTACTTCTGCAGCCTATGAGGCAGCAGCCTGCCATCTTACGTGCTGTTCCTGGATTCATCAGCCTTCACAGTTTGTAAGCCAGTAGCCTGCCTTCTGACCTACGAATCTTGAGTTCATCAGCCCCTACAGCTACTTTAGTAAGGAGAAGCCTCCAGCCTGACACCTGACCCACAGACTTGGGACATGCCAGCATTTACAACTGTATGAGTCATTTCCTTGAGATAAATCTCTCTATATATTTATATATGCTTCACTGGAGAACCAAGCCTAAGATATTTGGTACCAAGAGTAGTTCTAGGAAAAAAAAAAAATCATGAGGATGGTTTTTCTAAATTTGTTCTCAAGTCTGACTAATATTAATGGCACTGATAACTCTGCCTTCAGTAGTAAAAAGGGTGCTGTTAATCCATGGCTTGAGGTGGCAATATTAATAAGTAAAATATCACCACCAATACATCAAGTATTGGTGAGAAGCAAGGCTCTGGGTGATCGCATGTTTAATACTTTTCTACAATTTTGTCAGAATGAAAGTATAGGGAAGCTGGTTGGTTGGTCCTACTTTTGCTAGACAAAATGGTGAAAGAAAGAGATGAGCTCAGGGCTTCAGGGAAACAGCTCAAGCACTGTATAAAAATCTCAAAGTTTCCACTTGTGGCCTGAAAGAAAGCCTTATTTCTTGTAGTAACAGAGCTGATATTCCCAAAAACAAAACCCAAAGCCTTACTGTAAGAGTGGCTAATTTACAATGCCAACTGAATTCCCAACATTGAATGGTGTCTGAAATTAAAGTGAGGGCATTGATTGGAAAGAAATGGGATCCTGAAACTTAGGATGAGGACATATAGACAGATAATCAGGAAGCTGGGGACACTGAGACCCTAAATTCCATTGAATCATTCACGCCAACAGAACCAGTTGTCTTACTCCCATCTGAAAAAATTACTCCATCTCTGTCTCTAACGCACCCTCCCAAAATTATCCCTTCCACCCTCATCTGAGGAGATTAACCCAACAGTGTCTGAAGAGCCTTTGTCTGAGTCATAGCCTGAGGCAGCATTTGAGTCATTGCCTGGGGCATATGCCTTACAAGACATTGTTGAATGTTCCAGGACTCACCTCCGCTGCCCATTTTTGCTTCTAGACCTATAACTAAAGTCCCATTGAACCCCAAAAGATGAAGTACAAAGTGTGACTCAGAAGGAGGTACACTGCACTCCAAAAGAACTGCTTGACTTTTCTAATATGTACAAACAAAAACCTGGGGAATATGTGTGAGAATGGCTATTAAGGCTGTGGGATAATGGTGCAAGGAAGGTAAAGTTGGATCAGTCTGAGTTTATTGATATTGAGACAGATACGGTTAACTGTGGTTGAACAAAAGGGCTTTTAAAAGATTATCATCTACGGTCAGCAAAGCAGGGGCAGGGGTTGGGGGACTATGGCTTCAGGGGACATCTAAGTCAATTGGCAAAATAAAATCTGTTAAGAAAACATTCTGCATCCCACTTTGAAGTGTGGCAGCTGGGGTCTTAAACGCTAGCAAGCTGCCGTCTAAGATGCATCAGTGAGTCTCAACCCACCTGGATCAAAGGAGAATGAAGAACACCAAGCTTACAAGGTAATTATGAGCCCAAGAGACAGAAAGGGCTACATGAGCTAGAGACTACATCGTCCTGAGACCAGAAGAACTAGATGGTGCCCAGCCACAACCAATGACTGCCCTGACAGGGAACACAACAGAGAACCCCTGAAGGAGCAGGAGAACAGTGGGATGCAGATCCCAGATTCTCATAAAAAGGCCAGACTTAATGGTCTAACTGAGACTAGAAGGACCCCGGCAGTCAGCGTCACCAAACCCTCTGTTGGCCCAGGACAGAAACCATTCCCGAAGCCAACTTGCCAGACATGGATTGGACTGGATAATGGGTTGGAGAGAGATGCTGATGAGGAGTGAGCTACTTGTATCAGGTGGACACTTGAGACTATGTTGGCATCTCCTGTCTGGAGGGGAGATGGGAGAGTAGAGGGGGTTAGAAACTGGCAAAATGTTCACGAAAGTAGAGACTGGAAGGAGGGAGCGGGCTGACTCATTAGGGGGAGAGTAAATGGGAGTATGTAGTAAGGTGTATATAAGTTTATATGTAAGAGACTGACTTGATTTGTAAACTTCCACTTAAAGCACAATAAAAATTATTTAAAAAAAAGAGGTTGTCTAGAAGTTGGGTAAACAGGAACCACACCCTATCATGAGACAGATAGGGTTAACTGTGCTGGTGGAACAAAAGAGCTTTTAAAAAGATTGCCATCTAGAAGTTGGGTCAACAAGAACCCACCCTGTCAACATGAGATAAGATTGGGGCAGCCCCCCGTGAATTACTATCTCCTTCTTAGTGTCTTTCTAGTCCCCTCCTCCTTTGCAGGCTCTGTATGTGCAGAGGAGCAGAGTATGACTGCTGTTTGACCTTCCTTAGCCCTCCGAAAGATGGCAATGTAGTGCCGAAGATCAACTACACTTGCACTATACTACATCCCATAATAAGTGATGCCAAGGGCTGCTGAGAGGACTCCATCTTGAATATCAGCAGGTTCCATCTTAGATTCCAGATGTGTGCACAACCTAATTAACGTACACCGCCATTCTGAGATGTACCCGCCCCTTTAAAGAAGCCCGCTAAATATTCATTACTCTGTTGTCTCCACCGAACCCATATAAGCCCTAGCCTTG
The DNA here is from genome assembly GCF_030014295.1 of Loxodonta africana. NCBI lineage: Eukaryota > Metazoa > Chordata > Mammalia > Proboscidea > Elephantidae > Loxodonta > Loxodonta africana. The sequence goes on along the minus strand of NC_087354.1, from coordinate 40,853,125 downwards.
CTTCCCTTTTCTAGCCAGTGTTTTGGAGAGGCTTAGATCCCCGCTGACTCCTTTTGCTTGACTCAAGCAAAATAAAGCTTGCTGGAGATAAAGTTTGTCTTTCGCGTGTATTGTTACTGGGGAAAAGACATGGACACTTTGTGTCATATTGGCAATTCGTAACGCTATGGGCCCAGTAAGCACAGATTCTTCATTCAGCGTTTCAACTGAAGAGGCTAGGAAAGGATCTAATCATTTATTTGGTTGGTTCACAGAAGCATAGGTTACATGGTGGCCTACACTAATGTTGAAGTACCAGACCTGTCTCGGTATACTGTAGAAGAAGGTACCCAAAGGCTTAGGGAAATTGTCATGTTAGTGGGATTTATCAGGTTAGACCCACATACCCACATATGGAGTGCCCAGAGATGACACCTTTTATCATAACAGCAAGGAACAAATTTGCAAAGAGAGCCCCAGCATCCTTGAAGACTGACAGTGGGAACTGCCCTAAATGAATTAAGACACCTAACTACAATGGGAATGATTGGACCCCATGTGGTAGGGGCCAAGTGACAGCACTTGATCAACAAAGACAAGGTGGGCATGATTACCATAATGGACAGAAAGTCAAAGTGGTAATCAGAAAACTTACTGCATTGGCTACTTAGTCATGGTGTCACTAGGAGTGAAATAGATGGGAAATCTACTAAATACTTACTTGATTTGTACAAGCAGAAGAATTCTAGGTCAAGTGAATGGCAGTCTAACTAGAATCGCCAGAACAGAGAGTCACGGTCCCTCAATCAATTCCCAGACTTAAGCAAGCTTACAGAGCACAACCCCTTGAATGAAGAAGAGGCCAGGTGCCCTTAAGGAGAGACCGCACTGCATTGCCAAAAATTTATACTGTTGATCTTTCTCCCAGCCATACTCAAAGGAATCTACAGCCTTTTACAAGACTGACTGTTCATTCAGACTTTCTGGACATTACTGGACACTGGCTATGAACTGACATTAATTCCAGGAGACACAAAACGTCGCTGTTCCCACCAGCTGGAGTGGGGGTGTGTGGAGCTCAGGTCCATCACACAGTGGGTGAAGTGGGTCCCTGAACCAATCCTGTAGTGATTTCCGCAGTTCCAGACCTCATAACTGGAATACACATACACAGCAACTGGTAGAACTCCCACACTGGATCTCTGACATATGGAGTAAGTGCTAGGATGGTAGGAAAAGCCAAGGGGAAGCCATTAGAATTGCCTTTACCTAGGAAAATAGTAGACCAAAAGCAATACCACATTGCTGGAGGGATTACAGAGATTAGTGCTACCATCAAGGACTTGAAGGATGCAGGAGAGGTGATTCCCACCACATCCCCATTCAACTCTTCTATTTTGCCTTTGAAAAACACAGATGGATCTTGGAGAATGACAGTGGATTATTATAAATTTAACCAAGTGGTGACTCCAATTGCAGCTGCTGTGCCAGATATGGTTTCATTGAGCAAGTAATACATCTCCTGGTGCTTGGTATGTAGCTGTTGATCTGGCCAAAGCCTTTTTCTTAATTCTAGTTTCAAAGGAACATTAGAAGTAGTTTGCCTTCAGTCTACAAGGCCAGCAATACACTTTCACTGTCTTACATCAGAGGTATATCAACTCTCCAGCCCTATGTCATAATTTAGTCCACAGGGACCTTGATCACCTTTCCCTTCCACAACACGTCACAATAGTCCATTACATTGCTGGCATTATTCCAATTGGACCTTGTAAGAAAGAACTGTCAATGACTCTGAACTTATTGGTAAAACATTTGTGTGATAGAAGGTGGGAAGTTAATTTGACAAAAATTCAGGTGCCTTCCACTTCAGTGAAATTTCTAGGAGTCTAGTGGTTTTGTGCATATCAAGATATTCTTTCTATAGTGAAGGATAAGTTGTTACATCTGGCCTCTCCTACAATGAAAAAGGAGGCGCAATGCCTACTGGGCCTCCTAGGATTTTGGAGACAACATATCTCTCATTTGGGTGTGCTACTCTGGGCTATTTAACACATGACTCCAGAAGCTGCTAGTTTTAAGTGAGAGCCAGAACAAGAGAAGGCTCTGCACCAGATTCAGTCTGTCATGCAAGGGCTCTGCCACTCTTGCCATATGATCCAGCTGATCCAATGGTGCTTGAAGTGTCAGTGGCAGATAGAGATGCTGTTTGGAGTCTTTGGCAAGCCCCAATTGGTGAATCGCAATGCAGACTCAGGATTTTGGAGCAAAGCTCTGCCATCCTCTGCAGATAACTACTCTCCTTTTGAGAAATAGCTTATGGCTTGTTGCTGGGCCTTAGTAGAGATTGAGTGCTTAACCATGGGCCACCAAGTTATTATGTGGCCTGAGCTGCCCATCATGAATTGGGTGTTGTCTGACCCACAAAGTCATAAAGTCAGAAATACACAGCAGCACTCCATCATTAAATGGAAGTGGTATATACGAGATCGGCCTCAAGCAGAACCTGAAAGCACAAGTAAGTTACACGACGGAGAGGCCCAAATGCCCACAGTCCCTACTCCTATCACATTACCTTCTTTCTCCCAGTCTGCACCTATGGCTTCATTGGGAGTTCCTTACAACAAGTTGACCTAGGAAGAGAAAATTTGTGGCTGGTTTGTCCTGCACGATATGCAGGAACCACTTAGAGGTGGACAACGACACCACTGCAGCCCCTTTATGGGACCTTCCTGAAGGACAGCAGTGAAGGGAAATTCTCCTGGTGGGCAGAATTTCAAGCAGTGCACCTGGTTATTCATTTTGCTTGGAAGAAGAGATACCCAGATGTATGATTGTATACAGATTCATGGGCTGTGGCCAATGACTTGGCTGAATGGTTAGGGAGTTAGGAGGACTATGACTGGAAGATTGTTGACAAGGAGGTATGGAGAAGAGGCATGTGGAAAGACCTCTCTGAACGGGCCAAAGAATCCTCACCAAAGGATGACCTTTGCAGAGGAGAATTTTAACATCAAGTAGATAAGTAAAAAAAAAAAGTAGATAGGTTGACCTATTTTGTGGATACCGGTCAACCTCTTTCCCCAGCCATTCCTGTCATTGCCCAATGGGCTCATGAACAAACTGGCCATGGTGGCAGGGATGGAGGTTATGCATGGGCTCAGCAACATGGACTTCCCCTCACCAAGACAGATTTGGCTACAGCCACTGCTGAGTGCCCAATCTGCCAGCGGCAGAGACCAACACTGGGTTCCCACTATGGCACCATTGCTTGACATGATCAGCCAGCAACCTGGTGGCAGGCTGATTACATTAGACCACCTCCATCATGGAAAGTGCAGCATTTTGTTCTTACTGGGACAGACACTTGCTCTGGTTATGGATTTGCCCTCCCTGCATGCAATGCTTTCGCCAAAATTACCATCCATGGACTCACAGAATGCCTTATCCACTGTCATGGTGTCCCACACAGCATCACTTTGGATCAAGACACTCTCTTCATATCAAGTGAAGTGTGGCAATGAGCCCATGCTCATGGAATTCACTAGTTTTACCATGTTCCCCATCATCCTGAAGCAGCTGGCTTGACAGAATGATGGAGTAGCCTTCTAAAGACACAATCACAGTGCCAGCTAGGTGGTAATACTTTGCAAGGCTGGGGCAGTGTTCCGCAGGAGGCTGTGTATGCTCTAAACCAGCATCCAGCATATGGTGCTGTTTCTCCCATAGCCAGAATTCATGGGTCCAGAAATCAAGGGGTTGAAATGGGAGTGGCACACTCACTATTACTCCTAGTGACCCACTCACAAAACTTTTGCTTCCTGTCCCCTGACACTATACTCTGAGGGTCTAGAAGTCTTAGTTCCAAGGGGAGGAACGCTCTCACCTGGGGACACAACACGGATTCCATTGAACTGGAAGTTAAGAATTCTACCTTGCCTCTTTGGGCTCCTCATTCCTCTGGATCAATAGGTAAAGTAGGGAGTTACCATATTGGCTGTTGTGATTGATCCAGACTACCAAGTGGAAATTCAATTGGTGTTGCATAATGGAGGTAGAGTATGTGTGGAATACAGGAGGTCATTTAGGATGTCTCTTAGTATGACCATGCCCTGTGATTAAAGTCAATGGAAAACTACAGCAACCCAATTCTGACATGACTACTAATGGCCCAGACCCTTCAGGAATGAAGATTTGGTCACCCCACCAGACAAAGAACCACGACCAACTGAGGTGCTTGCTGAGGGTAAAGGGAATACAGAATGGGTGGTGGAAGAAGGTAGTTCCAAATGCCAATTATCACCACGTGACCAGTTGCAGAAACCAGGACTATAATTGTTGTTAGTATTTGTGATCATTAAGGTTGTGTGTCAACTTGGCCAGGTCATGATTTTTGGTGGTTTGGCAGTTATGAAGTAGTCTGGCAGTCGTATAATGATGTAATCACTTCCATGATGGCATCTGTTGTGAATACTCAATTAGTTGAAAGGGACTTTCCTTGGGGGTGTGGTCTGCATCCAATATACTAATATAGGGGGACTTTCTGGCAAGGCTTATGGGATTTTGCTCACTCTGGATCCTGCAGCTGGCTCCTGTTCATCTGACCTCTGGCTCTTGGGACTTAAACTAGTAGATTAGCTGCCATCTTGCCTGCTGATCTTGGGATTTGTCAGTCTCTGCTGCCTGTGAGCCAGAGGCCTGCTGTCTGACCTGCTGATCTTGGGTTTGCCAGCCCCTGCAGCTGTGCAAGTCAGGAGAAGCCTCCAGGCGGACCCAGAGACTTGGGTCTTTCCAGCCTCTATAACCACATGAGCCATTTCTTTGATATAAACTTCTCTGTCTATATGTACTTGGAAACCCTGGTGGCCTAGTGGTTAAGAGCTACAGCTGCTAATTTGAGTCCACGAGGCACCCCTTGGAAACCCTATGGGGCAGTTGTACTCTGTCCTATAGGATCGCTATGAGTTGAAATTGACGGCAACGATTTTGGTTTTTTGGTTTTATGTATATACTTATGTGCTTTTTTGATTTAGCTTCTCTAGAGGACACAACCTAAGACAGTATTTCTTCCTTGTTTTCTTATATGTGTGTGTATATATATGTATACATATGGCCAATATCTTTGTTTTGTTCCCTCTTTTTCCATTATTTATTAAAAAATACAAGATGTAAATGGGGCTAGTGCATTTTCGGTTGCATGCGTGTTAGTTATATCATGTTACGCACAAGTATGACTTCTTAATTTTCTTCATTTAGAGATTATGGATGGTTTAAGGAGATGTGTACAGGTGCCAAATTGACAAGGAATGGACTGCGATGTTTAAGGTTATGTGTCATCTTGGCTAGGCCATGATTCTCAGTGGTTTGGCAGATATTATCTAATCATCTTCCATTTTGTGATCTGATGTCAGCAGCAAATCAGTTAAAAGGAGTTTCCTTGGGGGTGTGGCCTGCATCCAATATAAGTGGATGTTCTGGCAAAGCTTGCTCTGTCTCGATCCTGCATCTGATTCATCATTCTCTGGTTCTTGGGATGTGAGCCAGCAGCCTGCCCTATGACCTGTAGATTCTGGGGTTTGACAGCTTCTGCAGCCCCGTGAACCAGCAGCCTGAGGCCTGACCTGCGGATTTGGAACTTGCCAGCATCCACAATTGAGTGAGCCATTTCCTTGAAATAAATTTATATATATTTATATATTTTCTCCTCTAGAGAACCCAGCCTAAGAGAGTATATGAGCCCCTCACACCCTCAAGTATATAAAGCCCAGTCACAAAGCAACTGCTCAGGCATGGGGAGAACAGGGAGTTGACCCCCATCTTGCAGATGAGGAAACCGAGGCCCATAGAGGGAAGGGAACATGCCCAAAGTCAGAGGGTTGGGAAATGGCACAGCCTAAAGTGGGACAAGGAGCGCTGGTGGTGCAATGATTAAGCACTCGGATGCTAACTGAAAAGTCAGTGGTTCCAACCCACCGGCAGCTCCACAGGAGAAAAAAAAAAAAAAAACCTGGCAATCTGTTCCTGTGACGGTTACAGCTTAGGAAACCCTGCAGGGCAGCTATACTCTGTCCTGTAGTGTTGCTGTGAGTTGGAATTGACTTGATAGCACACAACATCAATGAAGTGTGATGCAGGATTGGACGCCCTGCTCCCAAGAATGATAGCCTACAATTCTGCATCTGGTCTGCCAACCCCCATCTCCCCAACATTCTCTGGGCCTCAGGTCCTTCATCTGTATTCAGTTTGCCTGCCTCACCAGGGATTGTGAGTATCCCCTGAGAGCCTGGGTGGGAAACCCTGGCAGTGGGCACTGATCACAACTGCTGGGGTTCTTGTTGGCATCAGCTTCACTCTGAGCTTGGGCTCCATCCAGACATTTTCTCATCCAGCCACACTCTCCCCTGGGGATGAGAGGCCTGTGTGTGGCCTGAAAGCTCAGCTGGGGTGGGCATTGTGACCACAGGAACTCCTGGTCTCCACCACTCCTCAGGGGGACAGAGTGGAGCTGGTCTTGGGGCTGCAGGAATGCTGGGTCCCCGGCCTGTGTATGGGGCTGGAAAGGGCGCTGGGGCCGGGAAGGGCTACAGTAACAGGATGTTTGGAGGCCACCCCAGCCCCTAGCCCCTTCAACCCTCTAGGGTATTAACAACTTTTCCCAATCAATTGCAAACTCTCTTTCCACGCTAGCATAATTAGAAAGGGATGCTCCTGGCATCCCTGGGAAATGCTGTTTTTTTTCCCCTGAGGCAGACTTTTGGGGATCCAAAAACGTGCCCCTACAATGTGTAGAATCAGACTGTCATAGTAATCCATCTTATAGAAACCCCTCTCCCCATAGTACAGATAAGGAAACTGAGACCCAGAGGGGTGTATGGTCTTGCCACCTCTGGCAGTGGAGAGGCCAGAATGTTCAGATAGAAGGGCCCTTGTGAAGCTGAATGAGCATAGCAAGCTTCAGGTTTTACTTAGTTTGAATGTTATTTCTGAGTTGCTTTGGGGGCTCTGATACAGACAATGAGGACTCAAACCAAAGACCAAACCTGTTTGCCTTGAGTGGATTCTGACTCATGGTGACCCCATGTATTACAAAGTAGAACTGCTCCAAAGCCTTTTCTTGGCAGTAATCTTTAGGGAGAAAGTTCTCCAGGGCTTTCTTCGGAAGGTACTGGTTGAGTTGGAACTGCCAACTAAAGGTTAGCAGCCCATCGCAAATCACTTGCTCCACCCAAGCTTCTCATAGAGGCTCAGAAGAAAAAAAAATCCTTTTGTCGTGGAGTAGATTCCGACTCATAGCGACTCTATTCGACAGAGTAGATCTGCCCCATAAGGTTTCCAAGGTGTGGCTGTTGGATTCGAACTGCCAACTTTTCGGTTAGCAGTCGAGCTCTTAACCACTGCACCACCAGGGCTCCTATAGGGGCTCAGACCCCTTCGAAATCACCCTTTGGCACCCCTACTGCTCCAGGTCTTAAAACTTCTAAGGCCGAAACAGGACCAGCCTCGCGGAAAGGGAGCGACAACCTGGAACTCCGTCCGGGGGATCCCAGGGTAAGGAGTGGGAGGGCTTCACGGGGGCGGGGCGCTCTGGGGGCGGGGCCGAGGATGCCGTGGCTCCTCCCCGCGCTTCCTGTCCCGGGCGCTCAGGTAAACAAGCGCCAGTCTGCGCCTGGAGGCGTCTCCTGCAAGCCCGGCCCGGAGTTACATCACGGTTCCCGGGAGCTTCCCGCCCCAGCGGCCAGGTCCCAACGGCCCTCGCCCGCCCGCCCGCCGCCTGTGTCCGAGGAGCAGAGAGCTGGAGAGGCGCCTCGAGGGCGGGGAAGGCCCGTAGGTTTTCTAGGGAGGCCCCTGGGACTTTGCAGTAGACGCGCAAGGGATGCGTCTCAGTTTTCCTATCTGTCTTAGGATCTTCTTCCTCCCACCTGGGGGAAGGAGAAATGCACCCTGAGCTCAGGGCTTTGGGCGGGGAGGGCGGGGTCCCTGAGATGGGCTATTGGGCTGTGACTCAGATGTGGGCTTTCAGCAGTTAAGTGGGTGCTGGCGAAACCGTGGGTCCTGGACCGCAGACTCCCCCGCGAGGGCCATTGGAGACCTAGTCAGCAAAGGACAACCTTGTAGAATCCTAGCATCCCTTTCTCCTGGACTTGCTGAGGAGGTTTGACCTTCTAAGTAAAATGAAAAATAATAATAGTACTTGCTTGCTCCTCTCACTGCGGGGTTCTGCCAGCACTTTGAAAAGGCACTGAGTTGCACAACCAGGAGGCAGATTTTCGTTTAACATCAGCAGCTTCCATCCCGGAGCCTGATAGGTAGGCATGAAACAGGAGGTAGGAAGCTCCCCGCCCTTGGGAGATATTCAAGTAGTCTGGACAGGGACCAGTCAGGGAGGCAGCAGAAGGGATCCTTGCCCAGACCTCCAAGGACTGACCCAGTCCAGGGCTCTGTGAGTTGAAGGTTCTAGCATTCTCTGCCTGCTCTGTCATGGTAACCACTAAACACTTGTGGTTATTGAGCACTTGAAATGTGACTCATCCACACTGAGATGTGCAGTAGCATAAAGAACACACAGGATTGTGACGACAACATAAAACAAAAGAACATAAAATATCTTAGTAATTTTATACATTGACTACATGTCGACATGGTACGATTTTTGATAAATTGGATTAAATGAGTATATTATTAAAAGTAATTTCCCTGGTTTCTTTCTACTTCTTTTAATGTGGCTACTAGAAAATTTAAAATGACATATGTGGCTCATATTATATTTCTTTTGGACAGGACTGCTACGTATCAGGTGACCTTGTACCTTTGAGCTTGCTTTTACCAAGTAACATCAACACATCTCTATTAACTGAATGCTTTGTGTCAGGTCCTGAGCCTCTTAGGGGGCGGAGGAGGAGGAGGCACAGTGCCAGCCCTCAGGGAGCTGCCAACTCAGCCTGGCTGGGTCCGCCTGCAGTCCTACCACCCCTCCTCCATAGGGCAGTGAGGCCAGCAGAAGGCTGGGCAGAGGGTTTGGGGGCCTGCCAGGACTCTGGTAACGTGGGGGAGGAACTCCATGCAGGCCAAGGGTTCAAAAGACAGTGTGGCCAGTCGCCAGGGACCACGGCTGGCCATTGAGAGCTGTTCCCATGGCCAGGACCACAGAGGAGCTTTACAGCTGCCCAGTCCCAGGCTTCACTGCCCAGCACCTCCCACCTGTTCCTCAGTGGCAGCAGCAGAGCCCCCTGCCAGCACCACCTGGCTGTGGGTTGGCCAGCCTCTCCAGCTTGCCCATCCCCTCTGCCACCCCCCACCCCCAGGCCCTATTTGATTAAAAGAGTAAAAGAACATAAAACACCTCAATAGTTTTGTATATTGATGTATGTTGCCGTGATATTATTTTAGATAATCAAAAATATCCCAGACTCCAGGAAAAACAAAACAACAAACCTTCTTGGCTGGTATTTCCAATTAACTGCCCACACCTGACAGTTGAGAGAGATGGTCCTGGTTGGTTGGGTTGGAGTGACCCAGGCTTAACCCATGCAGCTGATATGACTGTGACAGCTTTACAGCCCTGTAAAGCTAACCAGATCTGTACATAGTTAAACAACCTTATCTAACATTCCTTTTTTTTTCCTATATAAACTCTCTCACTCGTAATAATAATTAGCTAACACTCACATCACCCTTATTGTGTGCTGGGTACTGTGCTAGGAACTTACATGTACTAATTCATTTAGTCCTCACAACAACCCTATAAGGTAGGTACTATTACTCTCCACTGTTCATGGATGAGGAAACTGAGGCACAGAGGGGTTAAGTAAACTTGCTCAAAATCACATAGCCAGAAAGTAGCAAAACTGGAATCGAAACCCAGGCAATCTGGCTTTAGTGTCTGTGCCTCAGATCGCTATGTTACACTGCTTCTCACACAGTCCTGGAAGAATTGTGTTTTTATTTCCTTGACCAGTTCTCTTGCTAACCAGGCTGTGATAACCCTGTGACATGTGCTCACAATTTGAGATCGGCATTAAACCCGACTGTTGCCATTGAGTCAGTTCCAACTCACAGAGACCCTATAGGACAGAGTAGAACTGGCTCATAGGATTTTCCAAGGCTGTAAATCTGTACAGAAGCAGTCTGCCACATCTTTCTCCCAAGCAGCAGCTGGTGGGTTCAAACGGCTGACCTTTTGGTTTGCAACTGAGTGCGTAACCACTGTGCCACAGAGTTCCCTGAGATTGGTGTTAACAGATCAAAAATGGCCAGGTTGGAAAGTGACCAAACTCATCGGGAAGATAAAAAAAAAATCACAAAAAAATAAATCTACCCTTCTTTTTCCATTTGTCTACGTGGGTGGGCAAGAGAGCCTGGTCTAACTGGGTGTAGCCTGTTAAAAGATAAACTGCAGCTGAAGATTGAGACCTGGGTTGATAAAAAAAAAAAAATTTCTTAAGCCACCTGGACAGTTTCAGAAATGTAGAGACATATTTGGTTTGCAGGGATGAGGGTAGAGGATGAACTAGCTAAGAGTGAGAATGGCAGAAGGAACATTTCAGACAGGATGGGAGAGTGGTTTCAAGAGAGAGAGAAGAACGCAGCATGGTGACCTGAGGGAGTGCGGCAGGACAGGAAACAGATGATGGGTTTTAAAACAAGATTGTCTGTCGACATTTAATTGCATGCGGTGCTTGTGGGGCTGAGGGGAGCTAGGATGTAATCCCTGTTCATCACCCCGACCTTCAGTCAAAACCTAACATCAAAGCTGCTTTGTGCCAGTCAGTGCCTAGGGGCTAAGAGCCAGGGGCCTCCAGTGAGGGGCGGCATGGGCCTGGAGGTCTGGGCATAGGGTGAGGTGCTGGGTAGGAGTTGGAGCGCCACCTGCCTAGAGAAACATGAGCCTTTTTGTCATCCTCAGAGTTACTGGGGAACACTGGGCTTCTGCCAGTCGCAGGCTGGCCAATGCACAAGGGTGTCTGGCCAAGGGGGCACCTACTGCCTGAAATCCAGCCCGAGTCCTGCACCCAGGCCAGGTGTCCTGGTGCAGGCAGGTGTCTTTTCCCAGCACATGGGCTGGCAGCGACCCTCTGAGGAGCCTCCGCTGGAAGCTAAAGACTCGAGGTTCTACAGGCAGCAGCCACTTGGGTCCCAGTCACAGGGGAGGCCCAGGCTGCCACTCTCAACCCTCCTGAAAGACAGAAAGCCTCCCTGGGCTTCTCCATTCTGCATCCTGACAGCTCAGTCTCCTGCCTCTCTCTGGTGCCACCCTAGGTGACCTCCTCTGCACAGCTTGTCCCCATCAGTGCATCCAGTCTGTGGGATCTCAAAGGCACAGAAAGGAGCAGCTATCCATCCAGGAGCCCATGGTGGGGGTCCAAAAGAATGCGTTACAAACAATAGAACACCTGATTTTGCTTTTTTTTTTTTCTTTTTAAATTTTAGAAATTAGAGCCAATGCAAGGTTTCATTCATTTATGCATCCATTCTTTCCTACTGCTTATTGACTTGTATACAGACACATTGATTTTCTAATTCAGTTCTCACAATATACCTTTAGGTATTTCTATTCCTAAATTACAGATGAGGAAAGTCAAGGGCAAGGGGTGGCAGGGTCTTAACCCCTGTCTGGATTATACTGAGCTTCCAGCTTGGTAGGGGTGGGTCCGTGGCAGCTCCAGGTGGACCTTGGGGTGCAGGTGGGGGAGAGGGGAGCCAGTGGGCCTGTGGCCTGAGACTCTCAAGAGCCACACCCCAGCAGCAGGAGAGGGGACTGTGAAAGATAAGGCAAGTGGAGCTCAGATCAAAGGTGGGAAATAGGGAGGGAGGGGACAGGGTACCCTCCAGGCCTTGCAGAAGTAGGAGGCTGGACAGGTAGAGACCAGACTGGGGTGGCGGGGGGCAGAGATCACCCTGCAGGGGAGGTCTCAGGCAGAAGTGATGAGACTACCTTGACACTATGGTGGGCTCCACATCTCTTCCATCTCCTCTGGGCTGAGGAGGAGGGAGGGAGTCCAGCTTGATGGACTGGGCATTCGCCCATCCCAGGGGCTATCCAGGGACAGTGGTTTGGAGCAGAGGGCCAGCCCTGTCCCTGGGCCAGTGGGAGTGGTGCTGTTCTAGTTGCTTTTCATTCAAGATCTCCTTCTGCACCCAGTAAGGAAGGTATACCACCCCATTTTAGAAGTGAGAAGATTGGGGCAAGCCATGCTGAGTGACCTGCCTAACGTCACATAGACTGGAGCACCACCAGGATATAAACTCACCTAGTCTGGTGGAGAAACTTATAAACCCCAAAGCAGTGGTTACCAAGGACAGGGTTGGGGGCTGTGATAGGAGAATCAAATGGGGGGGGGAAGGTAAGCAATGGGTGATTAGACACCCCCACCCCAAAACCCATCATTCTAGTACCTCCTTATTCTGGGCCAGGAAGGAGTGGCTTAGGTAACTAGGAGGTCCTGTGGTCATGCACAGAGGTTACACACACCCTGGCATAGAAGACTGGCACAGCACAGGGCATTAAGAATGAGAGAACAAATGAATGAATAAATGAATGCATGAATGAATGGGGTAGCAGTAAAAGCCATGTTCGGATGGTCATGCCTGTCTGGTCTGTCTTCAGGGGTCTGTGTCCATCTGTGTGCATATGTGTTCCTGGTGGGCACAGCATCTTTTTTCTCCTGGGTCCTCTAAGCTCCTGTGTGTCCTACCTGACCATTCAGGGTGTGGTATCAGGAGCTCAGGGTTCGGAGTGAGGAATCCTGGGCTTGCTTGACTCCTGGATCTGCTGCTGCCTGGCCATCGGATCAGCAAGTCACTTACCTCAGTTTCCTTCTCTGTAAACAGGCCTGAGCTCTGGTGCTTTATAAACTGTACAGCTCTGAGCTGATGCCATCCTCATTGTAAGAAAAGTCAACAGCCCGGGACAGAGTCAGCAGACACAGGGGAGACAGGCGCAGGACAGCTGAAATGAAAATGGGGAGGGGTCAAGGGGGCAAAGTTTTCAGGCCTAGTGCTGGCTGGGAGAGGCAGTGCACATCCCAGGCTGGCCTATGTTGTTGGCCGGGGCTGGGGGAGGGCTCTTTTGGCTGTCTCAGGCCAGAGAGTCTCTATCACACATGCCCATTGTCCAGGTGCACAGACCAGCTCAAGCCCCTCCTCACCCCACAGGTTCCTCTCCTACAGGCCAGCACGGAGCATTACTGTGCCCAGCTCGGTGCTGGCTTCTTCACAGTCACAATCTCACATATCTGCCTGATTATCTCGTAAGATGGGCACTCATTATCATGATTTTATACATGTATAAACTGAGTTTCAGGGAGGCGAAGTGTCATGGATTGAATTGTGTCCCCCAAAAAATATCTGTCAACTTGGCTAAGTCATGATTCCCAGTATTGTATGACTGTCTACTGTTTTGGAATCTGATGCGATTTCCCTATGTGTTGTCTCTCTGCTTGTCCTTTGGACCTGGGGTTCCTGCACAGAGAAGCTCCTACGCCAAGAGAAGATTGATAGTAAGGACCTCCCTCCAGAGCTGACAGAGAAAGCCTTCCCCTGGAGCTGGTGCCCTGAGTTTCGACTTGTAGCCTACTAGACTGTGAGAAAATTAATTTCTGTTTGTAAAAGCCATCCACTTGTGGTATTTCTGTTATAGCAGCACTAGATGATGACCAAGACATGAAGTGACTTGCCAAAGGCAGCATACCTAAGAAGTTGCAGAGGCAGGATTTGAACCCAGCAGAGCAGGGCTCCTGTCTTCAGCCTCAGCCACTCCATGCCCGCGCATGGCCCCCTCACTTCCACCCACCCCTCTGGGCCCAAGAGCACATTCCCAGGCTCAGGAAGGTCCCTCATGCTGCTCTGTGAGGCCTGTCATGACTTGTCACAGGGTGGGGAGCCCAGTGCCCTGGTGAAAGCGTATCAGGTCACAATGACAATCCTGCCTCCCCAAGGACTGGCTCCCAGCCAGAGCCCTGGGAGGTGAGGGTAGCACTCTATTTCATTGATTCTGGAACATGGGGTCAGCCACTCAGGGAACTCCTTTAAGTCTATAGGGTGCTGGGGCCCTGGGACGAGGCGGGGGGGAGGGGGAGCTGCAGGAGTAGATGAGAGGTGGCCTAGGCCCTCGACAGACAGACCCTAGCTGAGAAAGAGGGTTGTTAACAGAGTGCAGATGTGGGCTATGGACACAGGTCCCAGGGAACCTGTGTAAGCTTTCCATGTCCCTGGTGTAGACTCACTGCCTCCCACAGCCCCACAGCCCAGCAGTGGGTATAGTTGCCCCAAGATGCCTCAATGGACCCCTTTGCCCTCAAGGGCTTCATGCTGCCCCTTCTGGGAACAAACAGGGACCGCCTTCACAGGCGGGCTCAGGCAGACACAGTCTAATGTTTCCGGTGTTCACGTGGCTGCAGTTAGCATCTCCTTTAGTACACAGCGCCAGTGGGCGAGTCACAGGAAGCCCTGTGGATTCAGAAGAGCTCATCATGTGCGAGGAGGACCATGCCAGGGGCAGCGGCCACACCTTTGAGTACCTACTGGTGACAAAGAGCCACAGGCATTTCTGAGTCCCTCCCTCCAGACTGAATGACCCCATCTCAAAGCCTTTCATCCCTGTTTGGATTGTCCTGGGGTGTTTCCTGGTTGCTGCCTAAGAATTAAGTCCCTGGGTGGTACAAACGGTTTGTGCTCAGCTGGTAAGTGAAAGGAACCCTGGTGGCATAGTGGGTAAGTGCTCAGTTGCTAACTGAAAAGTCAGAAGTTTGAACCCACCAGCCACTCCTCAGGAGAAAGACATGGGAGTCTGCTTCCAAACAGATTTATAGCCTTGGAAACCCTATGAGGCAGTTCTACTCTGTCCTGTAGGCTGGCTATGAGTCAGAATTGACTAGGCAGCAGTGAGTTTGGTTCGTTTGGTCAAAAGGTTTGTGGTTTGAACCCACCCAGCTGCTCCATGGGAGAAAGGCCTGGCAATGTGCCTCCATAAAGATTACAGCCAAGAAAACCCTATGGACCACTTCTACTCTGTAACACATGGGGTCTCCTAAGTCACAAATCAACAGCAGAATTGGGATAGGATTGGGACTGGGAGTTGGGATTCGAATAGACTAGGATTGGATTGAAAATGGGATGGGATGGGTTGGGGTGCAGCTAGGGATAGGGTAGGAGGCTTGAAAGCAGTAGGGTGTTATTGGAAGGCCTTGCCTGTCCTCCCCACCCCCTGCCCCCACCCTAGGATTGAGCCCTTGGGAGGGAGGGGAAGACCGGAGAGGTGGTTGTAACTTCCTGGTCTCTCTTACCATGACTCACAGGACTTCTTTCTAGAGAAGAGAAAGCCGACTTGGACCTGGCACCTTCTTGGGGTCCTGCCTGCTTCTCAGGCACTGGCCTAAGGAAGAATACAAGTTCACTGAACTCACTGCTCACCAGGCCTGATCCAGGGGCTCGAGAACTCTCTGTATTGACCCCCACCACAAACCTCAGGCCAGGACCACAGTCCAGGCCTCTGGAGCACAGAGTGGTTGAGGGGCTTGCCTGAGGTCCCACAGCCATGAGCAGCAAGTTGGGGTCTGGGCCTGGGTTAGGGGCTGGTGTGCTTTATTTTTTCTCCAGAGCATCTCTAAGAAGGCAATGCTTATGTAAGGGAGAGAAGGAGAGCTTGCACTCAGGAAGAGGAAGAGGCAGGGGGTGGTGACACTCCTCAATAAGACAGTCCCTACAAAGGAAGAGATGGGGATGGTGACATTCCTTAATAAGATGGTCCCTACATAGTTAAACTTTAAGCCAAGGAAATGATCTTTACAGGGTTTTTTTTTTTTTTTTTTGATTTGATAAAGTCCTTAACTTGATAAAGTCCCTAACTTGATAAAATCTCCAACTTGGCAATTAAACGTTAAGCCAAGGAAATAGTCTTCATAGGGGGGTCTTGTCCTGGCTTTTAAATGTTAATGGAGACAGATAAAGAGACAAAAAGGGTAGAAAGCACTCAGATCCTCTACCTGAGTAGCCCGCTTGACGTTTCCTAGTCAAGTGTACTTTTACTACTAACCCTCTGCTAATAGACCTCTGCTCGCTTGGGACTATTTGTCTCAGTGTTTGAATCCTTTCCTACACTGAAGACAAGAACTGAGGCCATTCTCCGGTAACACTTAGCCTAAGGCAGGAATCACTAAGAGAGGGCTTCAGGTGCCAGAACAGACAGGGAGCAGTTTCCAAGCAGGGGACTTTTCTCAACTGAGCTAGAGACTCACTGGGGGTCAAGCCCTGCCCTAGCCAAGCCAGCCGAGGCCTTCGCCTCTCTTCTGCTTCTGGGGCTCCTAATCTCCCGATTGACCACAACTCAAGGTCAGCCCCAGGTCGGCTCTGTCTGTGGTGTGGGCCTGGGCTTGGGGGTGGGGCTGGCTTCCTGCCTGTTCCCTGCACCTCTCACCCTGCACCCGCTGCTCACACAGTTACCCAGGCCTGCCTGGCATACATTCCCTCCCCCAAGCCTGAGCAGCACCTTGTGGGACTCCCACGCCCCCAGGCCCCTCCCCCTGGACCACTGCTGCCCTGCATCTGGGGGAAGGAGGCAAGAGGTGGTTTCCCTCGGATGCCCCCATCCTGCTGGTGTGCTGGTGGCCAGGTGCCCATAGCACTGACTGTAATCTTTCTGGGAACCTGGGGGCTGTTGCTGTGATTGTCCCTATATTAAAGATGGGGAAGCTGAGCTTAGTAAGGGAAGGGACCAGTGAGTGCAAGACTTGGCCTGCCGCAAGGGGTTAAAAAAAAAAAAAGAAACTTTTTTTTTTTTTAACCCCAGAGCCTCTCTACTGTGTGTATGTGGGGTGGGGGTCACGTGCTCCCTGGCAGCACCGTACTGCTCCTGCCTCTTTTCTATCTCTTCCAGAAGGCCCTCTCACCCACCAGCCACTGCCCGCCCCCCGACTCCCACCAGGAGCCTCCCCAGCCAGGGCACCAATCAGAGCTGCCTTCAGCCTGCCCATGGGGGCTAGGGTTGGGGGGCACTCTACCCACTTCGAGGGGTATGCAGGTGAGAGATCAATCCCGGAGACTGAGGGGTCATCAGGGGGCGAAGCTGGAGAGAGTCTAGGGCAGAAACGGGATGACCCTGACTGTGGCACTAAGCTGGGAGGCCCTGACCGAGGCCTGAAGAGATGAGCTGACCTCCTTTCTAAACCCCTGACTCCCTCCCCGAGGCCACCTGTGGGGAATCAGGGTGCACTCGCCTTCCCCATGCTGGGTTGACTGGGTTTTGCTCCTTCCCTAGGAGAACTTGGGACTTGTCCACCCTCCTACCCTTCCCCGAGCCCTGCCCAGCTCCTCCCTGACACTGCAGCCAGGGGTCACTGCATAAAAACAGCCGGTTGAGGAAGGTGTGGGTAGTGCTGCTACAGGGGGCCCAGGGATTGCTGGGGAAAGCCTTGCCCTGGGCGGGGCTCCTCTGCCCCCCATCTTCCTGCCCTGTTCCCTGAGGAATTCCTCAGTCCCACTGCCCTGTTGGGAACCCACATCAGTGAGTGCGGGGAGGCACCTGTGGGTGCAGGGAGACTGGCTGCAGGACAGCCTAGACCCTTGGCCTGCCTGGACGTGCCCAGCACTGGGCCCAGAGGTCATGAAGCCCGCCTAAACTCCTCCCCAGGGAGCTGCTCAAAGCCAGACAGGCCCGATGAGGTGCTAATTACTGAGCTAATTGGAGCCTGAGTGAGCTACAGATGGCCTGGCTGACACGGGTTTGGGGCGGCAGGGGGGTGGGGTGGGGGTGGGAATGGGGTGGCTGTAGTAGGGAGGGGGGCTGCTGGCAAGAGCTAAGGAGAGAGGCCAGGGCCCAGGTCTGGCTCAGAGTGGGTGTGTTTGTTCAGGAATTGTGACTGTATTAGTGCTGACCAGCTACCTTGAAATGGTTCCTGGTCTCCTCCACACCTCTGTCCTGGCCTTGGTTTTCTCTGTGAAAAGGCTTGTGTTCTGAGCCTACTGCTTGCCAGGAGCACTTGGGAGGCAGGGTGCTCTGCTCTACGGGAGTAACCGAGGAGGGAGGCCCACAGCCCTGTCCTGGGGACTCCAGGGAACACCAGGCCAGATGCTGAGACAGCCTGTATGAGCAGAGGGGACTTTGCTGAACTGGGTCATCTTGGAGGGGTCTGGGCTCCCACCCCTGCCAGCCCTGGCTCTTTCTGGACTTTGAGCTGGGCCTCATCCCTCTAAGAACAGGTGCTGCGTGGCCTCCTGAAAGGCTGGAGAGCCCAGGGAGATGGACTTGTGCTCTGAGTTACAGAGGCCTCACAGACCAGAATGGGAAGTTCTGCCCTCCCCCACACCCCCAAGGAGGGCAGGCCGGGCGTGAGCCCACCTTGCTGCAGCCAGGAAAGGGCTAGCTCCCTCTTCCCTCCCCAGACACACTCTCCACAAGCCACTCTTCTGGCACAAATAACTCTCAGTGCTCTGCAGCTAGGGGAGACTTTGTCCACCTAGGGTCAGACCCCAGCCCTCAACAGAGCAGCATGTGGCTGCCATGCACACTGGCCACAGGCAGTTGCCTGGGTGTCTGGGATCCACTCCAACTCCAGCCCTGGCAGCTTCCCATGGCTCCTGCCCACAGTCTACACTCTTAGGTCTCTGGGCCCTTATTTAGGGTATTCCCCGACCAAGAATACCCTCTGTTCCTTTCTGGCCCAGTCAAGTCCTCACCACTCTCAGTCTCTGTTCCATCTGCATCCCAGAGTCAGTGACTTCCTATAGCATCCCACACTGCTACCCCTGCACCCAATCCCCAAGACCCCACATTCATGAAGCCCAGGACCCATTATTGTTGGTTATCTGGAGAGAAAGCTGGGAGTGTTACCCACCCGCACATACACACACACACACACTCACTGAACACCTGTTCCCACTCTCCTCCCTCCCAGTCTACTCTGAGAAATAAATGAGATTGTGAGTATGAAAGGACTTTGGTACAGAAGTAATAGTAGTTTAATAACTGGGATAATAATTGCTCCAATTTTATGAGTCCTTATTTCCGAGTCAAGCATTGTGCTAGGTATTTCCCATGCATCTCTTCTCACCCCCCAGGTTTAGAAGTTTTATTATCCTCACTTTTCAATGTGGAAACCGAGGCTCAGCGAGGCCAAGCAACTTATCCAAGGTCACACAGCTCTAAAGGGGCAGGCTGAGGACTCTAAAGTCACTAACTCCGATGATGGGAGGGGCGTTGTTATTTTTTTGCCAACCTGTTTCCTGCTCCCTTTCCCCTCCCTGCCTGCCTGTTATCTTCTGCCTGGTGAGTTTGCATCACTAGGGCCCAGGGGTCCAATTAGGGGACTTCCACAAGGGAGCAGACTGAGGCAATCCCTGCCCCAAGGGGGCCTCCCTGAGCCAAAGTTTTAATTAGCCATCACTGCTCTTCCTGAAACTCTGATCTGCCAGAGGCTACAGCAGCCCAGGCTGGCTCTGTGGCAGGAGGCAGGACTGGCGGCCACCGGCCAGCACAGACAGAGCCACACCAGCTTAGGAGGGAGATGATGCTGGGCCTCTGTCCCACCAGAGCTCCCTGGGTCCACTTCAGCATGACTTCAGTTAATCCATTAAATGGATTAATAAAATAAACAGATTAAGTGACTTAATCTACTAAATGGATTAAATAAATTGAACGAGTTAATATTTGCAAAGCATTTAAAACAGTGTCTGCTCTGGTACATAGCAAAGGCTATATGACCATTTGTTAAATTTAAAAAACCATCAAGTCAGCAAGGATGGGGGCACAAGGGGCAGGGTGGGGCACAGGGCTATTCTTGGGCATGAAGATGGAGCACACATTGCCTGTCTGGTGGCCCGTGTGTGGGCTGTCGGCATCTACCATACTTGCATTCCTGCCCCCTTGCAGTGCTGTCAAGCTTGATGCTGAGTACACAGGGGCCTGGGAGGAGGCGTGAGCAGGTACGGAGAGGGGGCTGTGTGCCAGGTGCTGCACCAAGCATTTTGGACACTGAGGCAGGGTCATCATTCCATTCTACAGATGAGGCAACCGAGGCTCAGAGAAGCAATCGATGTGTCCGAGATCTCAAAGAGGCAACCCCCCAAAAAACAAAATCCATTGCCACTGAGTTGATTCTGACTCATAGTCACCCAATAGGACAAAGTAGAATTGCCCCATAGGGTTTCCAAGGAATGGCTGGTAGAGTCAAATTGCCAAACTTTTTTGGTTAGCAGCTGAGCTCTTCAAAGAGGCAGAGCGGGACTTAATCTAGGATTGTGTGGAACTATACGCTGGGACAGCTGACTCTTCGCGTCTCCCACTTCAGTCCCCAAAGGGGAAGAATGGCCCTCTCTGCTCTCCCTCAGCCTCCTCCCAGCCTCCCAGAAGTCTGAGGAATCTGAGTTTAGGTGTTTGTGTCCGGGACCCCAGAGACTGCTTTCCCAGGGCAGGGCTCTGAATCTCCGCTGAGATGATACAGGGGGTTTCTGAGGCTGCAGAGCTGAGCACAGTCCTCATCCCTGCCAGGGCCTCCTGACCATGACCCTGGCCTCCTTTGGCTTGGATGTGCACCTCCCTCTGCAGCCCGCAGACATGCCAGCCCCAAGCCAGAGCCAAGCCCTCCTTGGACGCGGTTGCCTGGTAACCAGCCCTAAGTGAAGGAAACCCAGCACACCGCTAATAAGGAGGGCAGGCCAACCACCTGGCCCAGACCCCGTGACCCCAGACGGCCCTGGAAAGGCTTCGAGGAATAGTCCACCTGGCTTGCCCACGGTAGGAGGGAAGGATGCCCTCAGCACTTGGCAGGGGGCATGGGCAGAGAGGGGAGGAACTGAGCTGGCCACCCACCAAGACCTTTGAACTGAGGAGCTGGAGGAAGGTGCTTTCCGATGGAGACCAAAGCCCGAGGCCTGACCAAAGCAAGAGGCAGCAGGCACTGGGCTGGAGTTAGGACTGTGGGCACAACCCACCCAGGCCCAAACCACCATTCTGGAAACAGCTGTGACTGCTCCGCCCAGGGCACAGAGGCTGGGGGAGGGGATCCCCGGAGAGAGGCCCTGGATGGGGAGAGGAAAGGAGGTGATTAGGGAGGCTGGCAGACATCCAGGCTCTGGGCAGGGGGGCAGCCTTGTGCAACACTGAGGGGGAAATACATCAACTTCTCCCCTTTTGCAGTGTTCCCCCTCCTCTTCTCAACCCCAGCCCCAGGCTGGGGCCTCCACAGAGGGGGTTACAGGCAGCATGAGGCACACAGGTGGAGCTCAGCCAGGTGATTTTCCATCCTAGAGCTGGGGGGGCAGACTGGGCTGGGGGCAGGAGAGACAGTATCAGAACAAAAAGGAAGCCTGGAGTACAGGCTGGACCCGCCTTTGGGAGACTTGGGTTCTAGACTCGCCCACCTCAGACTCTGGGAATATGGCTGCCCCTCTCTGGCCCTTGGTTTCTCCACATTGAGTTGGGGGCTGGAAGCAGGCTGTTGCTCATCTGGGGTTTGGTGTCATGGCTCCGAAGGGGCTGAGAGGGGGAGTAAAGGGGTTTAAGAGAAGCTTCCAGCAGCAGAGGCTCCTTTCAGGAGCTCATCTCTGGGCCCGGCTGGGTTTTTCCACCATCATTACCTTCACTCTATACCCACAGACTAGGCTCAGGCCTGTGCTGGGCACTGAGCACTGAGTCCCAGCACTCAGGCCAACCCAGGACCTGTGCTGGAGGAGGGCCCTCCCCCACCCAATGGGAGAACCAGGCTTGTGACCAAGCAGTTACAGCACAGGGAGCTGAGGCTAGAATGGAGGTGCATTCAGAATGCTATGGCACCTCAGAAGAGATGACCAAACCCACCCCGGAGGTCAGAGAAGGCTTCTTGGAGGAGGTGGCCTGAGCTGAGCCTTAAAGGCCAACAGGACTCAGGAAAGAAGGAGCCAGACAAGCAGCCAGGGCTGAAGGAGCTTCAGCCAGCTCTGGGGGCTGCAGTGGCAGGCGAGCTGGGGAGGGCCAGGCTCTGGAGGAGTGAGAAAGAGGAATCTGAGGGACTGGGGAGCCACAGGAGGCTCTAAGCTGGGGGTGATGGGATCAGATGTGGACGTTAGAGAGACTTCTCTGGAAGTAAGGAGGGAATGTCCCCCATTGCTTCCAGTACCAAGTCAGACCCTCGAGTGCCTGGGCTCTGACACAGCCAGAGAGGGGACATTAAGTCCTGCCCCCGACCCAAGGCCCAGGAGCCCTATCCTTAGGCCTGTCTCTGGCCCCAGCAGCCCCACTACACACACACACACACACACACGGACTTATCACATTGGATTGCATGGGACAGCGCCTAGTCCCATTCGCCATTGTATACCCCAGTGCCAGCATAAAGCCTGGGGGGTCCTCAATGTTTCCTTTAAGGAAGAATGGGAAGGAGGGCACGAAAGTCAAGCCCTCCTGGCTGTTAACGCTCAGAATGCACCTCCCATCCCCCCACCCCCCTACTCCCATCCTCCACCCCCCACAGCAAGGTGCCCAATTGCTGTGCCAGGGCTTTGTGTCTAGCCCTCTGCTGGCAGATACTGTCATCTAGAGGAGGATTCCCCTCCAGTGACTCTGATGGCCTCTGGCAGTGGGGGTGGGGCCCCTCCTGAATCCCACCTGAGGCTGAGGAGGCTCCCCACTCCCTGCTCACCTTGGCAGGGCAGCAGGCTCCAGATTGCCTGCACGCCTTTAGAAAGTGGCCCACCTCACTCCACTCCCCACATCCTATCCAGCCAGGAAATGTGAGCCCAGGGATGGTCCATGCTGCAGCCTCCAAGGTTCTCAGGCTCTGCTTTTGGGGTAGCGGAGAGCTCCTGATGCCAGCTGTGCTGAGCCTCCCTTTGGAAGGACTTAGGGAGACACGTAGTTCTGGGGGAAATCTGCCATGCCAGAGCCTGTATTTTTTGGCTATGTGGACAAGTCACTTCCCCTTCTCCTCTACAGCTACCATTGGTTGAGGGCTTACTATATACCAAGCTGTGAGCTGGATGA
Organism: Loxodonta africana; assembly: GCF_030014295.1. Lineage (NCBI taxonomy): Eukaryota > Metazoa > Chordata > Mammalia > Proboscidea > Elephantidae > Loxodonta > Loxodonta africana. The sequence goes on along the minus strand of NC_087354.1, from coordinate 40,830,198 downwards.
CTGACATATCTAACTCACTGAATCCTCAACGAACTCTGTGCCATATTCTAATCACGCCCATTTGACTGATGAGCAAGCTGAGAGGTTAAGGGGTTTGCCTAAGGTCACACAGCTCAGTAGGTCAGACCTCAGTTTGCTTGTTTCTCAAACACCTGCCTCATAAGGATGTTGTAAGAATTAGATGGGATAATGTTTACCAAGTAGGAGCTCCAGAAGCACTGATTCCTTGCCCCGCCCACCCACCAACACTGAGATAGTCTGCTGTGTTAGGTGTGTGTGCATGGGCTGGGTATGTGTGAAAATGTGGAAAGGGCAGAGAGAACAGCAGCAGCAGTCCGGGGAACTCCCTGGTAGAGGTGGCGCCTATACCTGGATCCGAAAGGATTGTGGGAGAACACTGCTGTGTGTCTTAGGGAAAGGCACACACTTCTCTGTTCCTCTGACTGTAAGGCAACTGCCAGTGCCACCTCTGTCTCCTCTGGGGTGAGAGGAGGCTCCTCCGAGGAAGGAAAGAGATTTGTAAATAGCAGGTGTGGCTTCACTAGAGGGAGCGACATTGTTATTAATAACCATGACTGTAACGAGCTGAGGTTCAGGGCCTAACCTTTTACCCCACCTTCCCAGGGGGTCAGGAGAGGCAATCAGTGCCTGGAGTGGGGCAGAGGAGGAGTGCATGTTCCCATGTGGAGCTTAGGTGAACCTAGTGAGGTGAGTGGGTGTGGTGTGTATGTGCGAATGTGAAACCTCCCTTCCAGGCTTTTCTACCGCTACTTTGTTAACTCCACCGAGGAAGCCCACAGAAGAACAGACATGCTCTCCCCCTGTTCACACTGTTCCTTCCCGCTGCAACACCCTGCCTCCTCTCCAAGAACACAAGTGCCGATAAAAACACACGGGACTCCCAAGGCTGGCACAGTGGGCTGCAGGGGGTGCAAACCACATCCGGTGACACTATCAGAGGGGGTGACACTAAAATGATTGTCTATAAAAAATATACCTGTAGTTAGTTAAAACAACAAAAACATTTTTCGTAAGCCCAACTGACCTGTATTGATATACCTACAAGGCTAAAGCTCTATGCTGACTTACTTTTTGAACCTTCTGAAGCCCTCCAGTCAGAGCTGTCATTATTACCTACAATGACCTTCTAATCACGTGGTTTCGTCTGCACACGCTCCAATCACTTGCTGTTGTTCTTGTTGCTGCTGGGGGTTTTATAGTCACTGAATTTGTCAAATTTTCTGGTGTTTTAGCTACACTATTGTGGTCATTAGTATTTGTGAACCTGTATGAATAACTGTTTTGAGAATGAAGTGGTAATTAAAGGAAAAGAAGGAGTGATGTATGGGAATTACGATTTATGAGCAACATTAGTATAAAAAACATTACTAAGGATTCTGTTTGGCCTGGCACAGGAGGAGGTCCACGGGGGGCGGTGACACTAACACTAGTGATGTCACTAGGCTGCCACCTTGTATCGATTACCTTCCCTCACCTTACCGATAGCCACCTTTCTCCACAGGCTCTTTCTGAGATCCTTGGGTTAAAGAGGGAAAGGACAAGGTCAAGGCCTTCAGGAGCTCACAGACGGTTGACACTGTACAGAGCTTTTGACAGTTTACTGCACAGATTTTGCCTGACACTCACCATAGTCTACAAGATAGATCTTACATTTCCCATTTTGCAGATGAGAAAATTGAGGCTCAGAGAGTTACAAAGTGGCTCTCAAGTCCCCACATCCTGTGTCTTTTTTTTTTTTTTTTTGTAGTCCAGGGTGTTTGAGTGACGCTGGAAGGAGAATGGACAAGACACTGATGAAGGGCCTTTTAGCCATTTACTAGTTACATTGTCTTGCTCCATGAAGGGTCCTCAGGTGTAGATAAGGTTCAAGAAAATGACATTCTTTTCCCCCCAGAGGAAGGCCCATACTGAATGTAGGTATAAAGGAAATTTGTGGAGCAAACATCTAACTGAAGTGAAAAATATTTCCAGGATGAATACTATTCATGTACTTGCGCCAGTGGAAGGTAGGATTATAAAGGACTGTGTATCAGTTTACAACCTAACCCTTAGTGTCCTGCTGGGACAGTTAGTTTCTTGAATTAAGACAAGACTCAGTGGGGCCACAGAATAGTAACTGGCCCCTAGGATCTCATCTTGGGGGTGTCCAGACCTGAGTGTACCTCAGAGAGATTGGAGGGATCACCAGGCAACCTGAGCATACCACTTGAGAGTCCTAGACCCCAAGAGCTGAGAACACTGCCTTCCATCCACCCTACCCCCACCCGCAATAGCAGGGCAGGGTTGGGGGGGGTGGGTGCTGAGTAGGAAGAAGAGGAGGGCATAGTTGGAGAGGGGTGAGAGTGCATAACTACTTGTGACCTGAGGGAGCTACAGGCTAGGGGTCAAAGTTACAAGGCTGGGCCATGAACCCTAGCTGTCGGAACACCTTTAGCTTCTGTATTCATTGTGGGGATCCACTTTCTTGAAGGTGTGGCAGCAGGAAGATCCCCGGGCTGGAGCAGGAGACCTGGGTCTTTGCCTCAGCCTGCTGTGTGACCATGGAGAAGCCCCAGCCCTCTCTGAGTTTCTGCTCCCCAGATCTCTCCAGACTCCATTTCTAAGGTCATCCGAGCTCTAAACCAGGGAACATCCTCCCCCATGCAAGCTCCCTTTCCACCAGGTGACCTCCATTCAGCACTCTACTATAAACTGAAAGGTTAGCAGTCTGAACCTACCCAGAGGCATCTTGGAAGAAAGGCTTGGCAATTTGCTCCCGTAAGGTCACAGCCATGAAAATCCTATGGAGCGCAGTTCTATTCTGCAACACATGGGGCGGCCAGGAGTCAAAATCGACTCCAGGGCAACTGGTCTGGCCTCTGGCCCCTCCCCCTCAGCTCTAGATGCTTCCTGGCTCTTGGAAACTGTGGCCTCAGGCCTGCTCTGCTCTCTGAACCAGGGAGCCCTGACCTTTGGGATCTGAACAGATGGGTACGCTAGCTGGCTTGGGTGGTTTTGCCCCATGAACTTGCTCTGATCTTTGGCATGTCCACCTGTCCCCCACTCCCACTGCACATACCTGTCCCCAACCCTTGGGGACTTACAGTCCTTAGTCTGGGGACTGTAAGGGACCACATTTCTTCAGAGAAGGTAGCACCTCCAAAGAGACTCTCATCCAAAATGGTCAGGGCAAATGGAGGCAGCCCCTCCACCTCTCCAGCCCTCTCTCCCTGCAACACATTTGTTACTGTCTGGTAATGCTCCACTCCCAGCTGCCTCCCAGGCCGCACCTGTCCAGGCCTGTCTTATTGAGACAGACTTGCCAAAAAGGTTGCGATACCCACTGTCTTATTTATTCAGTCCTGCTATAACACAAATACCACAAGTGGATGGCTTTAACAAACAGAAATTTATTTTCTCATAGTTTAGGAGGCTAGAAGTCAGAGTTCAGGGTGCTGCCCCTAGGGGAAGGCTTTCTCTGTCAGCTCTAGAGGAAAGTCCTTGTCTCCTTTCAACATCTGTGGGTCTGGCGTTCATGGAGAAGTCCATAGGTCTAGCCATCAATCTTCCCCTGGGTCTAGGAGGTTCTCAGCACAGGAACCCCAGGTCCAGAGGACACGCTCTACTCCCAGCTCTTCTTTCTTGATGGTAATGAAGTCCTTCCCTTCTCTGCTTGCTTCTCTCTCCCTTTATCTCAAGCAAGGGTGTGACTTGAGTCATACCCTCTTGTAAGGTTGTGATTCAAGATACACCCAACACTGGTGTTGCCTAATTAACAAGTAGAGGTTAGGATTTGTAATACATACCAAAATGGAGGACGATTACATCAGATCACAAAATGGAGGACAACCACACCATACTTAGAATCATGGCCTAGCCAAGTTGACACATATTTTGGGGGAATGCAATTCAATCCATGACACCCATTGAGGCCACTTAACCAAACCTTCCAGCATCCTCATTTCCTGGCCCACTCCAGAGATGAGGAGATCATAGCTTCCTCAGACAGCTTTGGAGCCCTAAGAGGACTTGAGTTACACTTGTCTGAAATTTGCCCTGACTGGTTACACCCAACGAGGCGACAAAACTGGTCCTTCTCCCTTCCCCTAATGCAAGCAAGGAGTTCTGCATAATGCTTATGCCCTCAGCTGCTGTCTTAGTCATCTAGTGCTGCTATAACAGAAATACCACAAGTGGATGGCTTTCTCTGTTAGCTCTGGAGGAAGGTCCTTGTCATCAATCTTCCCCTGGACTAGAAGCTTCTCGGAACAGAAACCCTGGGTCCAAAGGACAGGCTCTGCTCCTGGCACTGCTTTTTTGGTGGTATGAAGTCACCAACTCTGTGCTTACTTCCCTTTCCTTTTAGGTCTTGTAAGATAAAAGGTGGTGTAGGCCACACGCCAGGGAAACTCCCTGGACATTGGGTCAGGGATGTGACCTGAGCAAGGGGGTTACATCCCACCCTAATCCTCTTCAACCACAGGCAGAGATTATAACACATAGGAAAATCACAAAATGTCGGACAACCACACAATATTGGGAATCATGGCCTAACCAAGTTGACATGTTTTGGGGGGACACAATCCATGACAGCTGCTAACTGTGATTGGAACCTACCCAGTGGCTCTGTGGGGGAAAAGCCTGGCAATCTGCTCCGGTAAAGATTACAGCCTAAAAAACCCTACAGGGCAGTTCTACTCAGTCACATGAGGTCGCTAGGAGTCGAGAATCCACTCGAGGGCACCTAACAACAATAAAAACAATGCAGTTAGTACAGGCCCAGGGAGAGAAAGCACCTACTGTGCGCCAGATATTTTAATACAATCTCTTCTAAGCCCGAGACACCGCGGCTGTTGAGGGAGTTATAATTCAGCTTTGCAAACAAGGAAACCGAAGTTCAGCGAGGTTAAGTGGTATGCACAGGGTCACATAGCTAGGAAATGGCAAGGAATACGTACAAGATCTAACGGAGTGACTGAATGACGGCGCGTGAACGGTCGCCCGACACCGGTTCGCTGGGTGCGGCGGGTACTGACAGTGTGCGGCGCCCGCGGCCAAGTCCCCGAAGGCAGGCCCCATGCAGGCCTGCTGCACCCCGGAGCCCTAGGGAGGGCAGGTTCCCAGAGGCGCGGCCGGGCTCTGCCCCCACCCTGCGGCCCGCCCCGCCCCCGCTCCGCCCCCAGCCCGCCCCTCCCGGGACCGCAGACGGCGCCCGGCGGCGGCGCGTACGGCTGCGAGCAGGGTGGCTCCCGGCTTGGAGCTCTCCGCGACTTCCCGCGCAGGGCCCGGCCCGACGATGACCCGCGGCCTCGGCGGCGTTGGAGGATGCGGCCGCGGCCCCGGGTAGCAGCACTGGGAAGCCGGGCGCCCTGCAGGTAGGAGCTCTCCAGCTCCGCGGGCGCGGAAACTTGGGCCGAGTTTGCGGGCGGCTCGTGGGGAAGGGGCGGGTGGCGCTGCCCCAGGGCGCCCCTACTGGCCGGCTTGGGGATGGAGCGCGCCGGGCCTGGGCCGAGGTGGTGCGGCTTCTAGCTGTCCGGGCCCCCCGGCGGGTGGGCTACCGCGCACGGATCGCGCCGCTGCTCCGACCTTCCCCGGACTTCGAGGCTCTCCGGGCCTGACAGAGCTCGGGGTTCCGGCGGGCCCGGGCGCCTGATCCGGCGCAGGCGGGCCTGGCGAGAAGCAGCTCAGGCCGAGCCCCCAGGCCTCCCGCGGGGTCCGGCTCACGCGGACAGCCGCGGCGGAGATGGGGGCGGCTGGGGGCCGTGCCTGGGGGGCGGTGGGCGCTGAGGTCCCGCGGGGCCCTGGGCGCGCCCTGCTGGGGACGGGACGGCCCTGCGGTTTTTTCGCCGCCGCTTGACTCACCCTCTGGCCGCAGCCCAGGCTGGCGGGATCGCCCCGAGGCGGTGGCTGCCCGAACTCGGAGGCCGCGCCGCCCCTGCTCCGGGACCTCCCGCCGGCCTGAGGGCGTCGGTCCGCGGGGCTCGGTGCGCGGGCCAGTCCCGCGTGCACACGTGTGCGCGGGGCCCGCCCGAGTGAAAAGCTCAGTTCCGAAGGGGAGTTTGTGCAGATGTGGGCCATGCACGTACGTGCAGGCACGAGTTTGCATGCGTGGCGGCGGCGGCCTGTGTGTCAGCCTGCGGGGGTGCACGTGCGCCCCAGCGCCGCCGGGCGGGGCGTGGGGGCATCCGGAAGCGGGTTAGGTCGAATACGGCGGCAGCCCCAAAATGAGGTCGGCTGTGGGACCCAAGGAGCAGAGTTGCCGGGCCGTGATGGGGGAGGGGAAGGCCGATCCCCCGACTCTTCCCACTCCACTGGAGGCTGAGCTGCCCCAGGTTGAGCTGTAGCTTCGGGAGGGCCCAGAGCCTCAGCCGGGGGAGGGGGCTTAATGCAGCCCTCTGAGAAAGGCCAAACGTTGCTGGCCACAGCTGGGGAGCTCTCTGCTCTTTCCGCGTCTATCCGGAGGCTTTTAGGCGGTGGAAGCGGGAATTGGGCCACAGAACTGTTTGCTTCTCAGCTAGGTAGGGCGTGTATGGCACGGGGTGGTGGCTGTTCTCCTGGGCCCTATCTGGAGTAGGAGCTGGGCAGGGAGGACCGACAGAGCTGCCTCCCCCTCAAAGGGTGATGTGACCCTGTTGCCTGGGGTCTGGGTGCAAGCTCTCGATGGCCTTCTTTATGTGTGTGCCAGGGAAGGAGATATGTACATCTTGGTTACTGTCTTGAATGGGGAGGGTCCTTGCTTGGAGCATTGCATTCTGGGCTCTCCATCATCTACCCGCAGGAGATAAGGTCACTCCGTGCCCCTCACAGTCTCCTACTGTCCTCCTGGAGCTCCCATCCCTCCCACAAAGACTCCTGAAGGTCCCAGGTGACCTCACCTCTATTGGCTGGGTCCCTGGCAGGGTCTCAGGAAGTCTCCAGGGCAAAGGGCATGAGAGGGGCAGGGCCCAGGCGGGAAGGACTCCTGGGGCTTGGGGGGGGGTGGTATGGAGCAGGCACCAGGGAGCTTGTTGGGGGAAGTGAGACTAGAGTCAGCATTTAATTAATCCACTGCTCCTCAAGGGCAGCAGAGGAGCTCAACGCTCCAAAAGCCATACAGCCCCTTCTTGCAAAGCTGCTGTGGAGCTGGGCGGGGGCTCCCCCTTGCCCCCCCCCCCCCCAGATGCAGGTTCCTGTCATGGCACATTGCTAATGGTACGGTTGCCTGTACCTTACTGTCGTCCTTGAAGCATCTTCTACTCCAGGCTGGCCTTAGGTGGCAAATTCTGGCCACGAGATGGGCCAACTTTCTTAAGTGTCCTGCCTTGCTGCATTCAGGCTGAGGTGGGGGGATGGGCATTGTCCCCCATGCTACTTTAGACGTTCCCCGTCCCCAAAATGTGCTGGTCCAACTCTCAACCTGTGGCTGTCATTCTGGCATTGACCACCAGCCAAAAGGGAGGAGGGGACTGGTCTTCGCTTGTTGGTGAAGAGAATCTGTGACGTCTGGCCCATGGCCTAAAGCACAGCAAGACTGAGATGATTCATCCTTCCTGAGCCACCTGGGGTTTCAGGAGCCAGCTGCTGAAAGAGGTAGAGGCAGGCCAGTGTGGGCCCAGGGGATGGGCCTCTGCTGGAGCCCATCATGGATCATGGATACCTACCAGATCAAGGATGGAGCCCCTCGTGGCATAGTGGTTAAGAGCAATGGTTGCTAACCAAAAGGTCCGTGGTTTTAATCCACTAGGCATTCCTTGGAAACTCTATGGAACAGCCTTACTCTGTCCTATGGGGTCGCAATGAGTCGGAATTGACTCACTGGGTTGTTGTTTGTTTTTTTGTTGTTGCATCAAGGATACCCACACTTGACCTCTCTGGGCCTGGGTCTCAGTCCTGGTTTTACCTTGCTTCAGGGTCTTAGTCTTTTTCTGGCACTCAGCTTCTCCGTCAGTGCAGTCGTGCAGTGGAGATGGTTGCTTTCTAGCACTCTGGCCCCTTGGGCCCCCCACTCCTGGATTTTCACATCTCTATCCCTCACCTCTCCATGTCTCTGGTGCTGTGCTGCCCCCGTGTGCCACGGAGTAGCCAACCACCTGCAGCTTGAAGGCCGGAGATGGTCAGGGCTCTCCTAGCTTCTGGGACCTTCTTGCTGGTGCCACAGCACCATCTGCTGGACAGCCTTGACCTTCCTGCTGGGAGGCTGAGCTGGGGTAGAAGGTGGCATGAACTGTATAGGTAGATATCGCCCTCCTGGAGACTGCTTTCCAGACCCAAGCCCAAGAGCTCAGCACTGGCTCTGGGCCTAGGCTCTGGGTTCCAGGCCTCGATCTACCATTTTTTATTGGACAGATGGGTCAGAGAGTGTCACAGGAAATCTGTAAGCAGTGCCTGGATTCTGTGTTGTGGCTGCAGTGGGCATCTTGAGATCACTGGTGTCGTGGAATAGGAGCCTGTAGTGGGAGGCAGGAGGCCTGCTTCTCATACTCTCTTTCCTCGGTGACTTGGAGACCTCAAGTGGGTCTCCTCATCTGTAAAATGGGGAGAAGGGTGGGTAGCCAGGCTAAGTGATCTTTAGACTGCACCCTGCAAAGTCTGAAACCCCAAGGAAAGGGTCTTGGGTTGTGTGGAGGAAAACTGAACCCAAGGGGCTTCCGGAGTGAGGGTGGGTTATGTGTAGGGCTGCTGCACAGGAACTCATTAAACAAAGGGTTCTGCAGCTTAACAGCAGAAATCGTTGGGACCTTCTGTACTATATGATTCAGGCGTGCGTGCATTCATTCACCCATTTGTACAGTCTTCATGGTGCACCTCCTGAGTGCCAGCTTCTTGGGTGTGGCAGGGAGCCAGCAAGAGTAGCAGCCCTCTCTTGCATGCCCATGGCATTTTTCTGACAACACCTGCCTCTCTCCCTCTCTCTCCCAGGTCAGCAGTGCAATAGCAGGGGCCAGGAGGCCCAGAAGCCTTCTCAGTGATGGCAGAGAAGCGGCCACTGGGGACCCTGGGCCCTGTGATGTATGGCAAGCTGCCCCGCCTAGAGGATGACTCAGGGCCTGGGCACAGCCTGCCCGCCTCTGCTGGCAGTCAGGACCCCTGCAGCTACAAGGGTGCCTATTTTTCTTGCCCCATGGGGGGTGCCCCCAAGGCTGGGTCTGAGCGCCTGGCATCCTGGACCCCTTACCCACCCTTGTACCCCACCAGCATGGCAGGACCCCCACTTCGGGCAGACAGTCTGTTGCCTAACTGCCTGCTCTACCGCCCACTGGCAGAGGGCTCTGAGAAGGGACAGGACTCCAGCCCCATTGGGCTCCTGCCATACAGTCCCCGGGCTCACTCCTACCCAGGCCCACCGCTGGCGGCACCAAAACCCATCTACCGCAACCCTCTGTGTTATGGGCTTTCGACTTGCCTGGGGGAAGGGGCAGCCAAGAGGCCACTGGATGTTGACTGGACAGTGGTGACTGGGTCCCTGCTGCCCCCTGCTGATCCACCCTGTTCTTTGGCCCCAGCACCTGGCAAAGGCCAGCCTCTGGATGCTACCTTCTTGCATGGAGTGCCAGCTGGGGGGGCTGGCAAAGACTCCGTGAGCTTCTCTCCATGCCAGGCATTCCTGGACAAGTATCGGACCATCCACAGTACAGGCTTCCAGGCCTCCAAGTATGCAGGTCCGTACTCTGGGGACCCCAAGCAGGCAGTGCCTGAGGGCCCCCCCAGTCCTTGGACCCAGCTGGCCCAACCTCTGGGACCAGCCTGCCAGGATGCAGTGCCCACCCACTACCCGCTGCCCCATACTGCACAGGCCCTGCCTTGCCCTCCAGCCTGCCGCCACCCAGAGAAGCAGAGTAGCTACAGCTCAGTGCCCCCGTTGCAGCCTCTGGGAGCCCACAAGGGGGCTGGGTACCCACCTGGTGGCCTGGGTAGCCCCTACCTGAGGCAGCAGGCAGCCCAGGCACCCTGTGTGCCCCCAGTGGGGCTGGACACCTATTCCTACCCCTCTGCTCCCCTCCCAGCACCCTCACCAGGCTTCAGGCTAGAGCCACCTCTCACACCACGGTGCCCACTTGACTTTCCTCCCCAAACGCTGGGCTTTCCTCACGCCCGGGATGACCTCTCTCTCTATGGGGCATCCCCGGGGCTTGGAGGGACACCACCTTCCCAGGACACTGTGCGGGCTGTGCCTCAACCCAGTGCCTTCCAGCGGGCATGCCAGCCAGTACCTGCCAGCCAGCCACGCTTAGAACCCATGGGGCCCACGGAGAAACCTGTGCAGGCAGCTGAGGAGAAGACATGGCCGCCTAGCTGCAGGAAAGAGCAGCTCCAGCCCCGGTTCGATGAGCACCCCAGGGCACCTATCGTCATCCGAGACAGTCCAGTTCCTCGTACCCCACCAGCACTGCCTCCCTGTGCCCAGGAGCGTCAATCCCTCCCGCGGAATGAGGGCTCAAGTCCACCGAGTTCTCCACCCATGCCTGTTATTGACAACGTCTTCAGCCTGGCCCCCTACCGTGACTACCTGGATGTGCAGGCGCCTGAGGCCACATCTGAGCCTGAGCAAGTCTCAGCCACCAACAAGAGCCATGACACAGACTGCAAGAGGACCCTGTCAGCTCAGCAGCCTACTTTAGGGACACACTGCTCACTTAGGGAGGAAGTGGCACTGGACCTAAGCGTGAAGAAGCCTGTGACAGAGACGTCCCCTATCAAGGTCTCTAGGCCAGCACATGCCAAGCCCACGGGCGCATTGCACATTGGGAACACGGTCACAGACATGCCAGGTGTGGGAAACACAGTCTTGGATCTGCCAGGTCCAGAGAGTACAGTCTCGGATGTGCTGGGTGGGAGGAACACAATCTCGGATGTGCCGGGTCTAAAAAATCTAGTCACAGAAGCACCAGGGCTGCCTGGGGTACCAGTGACCACCGAGGCCACACCAAGGACCAACTTCCAAAGCTCTGTGGCCTTCATGTTCCGAAAATTCAAGATCCTCCGGCCAGCACCCTTGCCTACAGCCGTGGTCCCATCTGTGCCCACTTCAGCCCCCGCCCCAGCACCACCAGCACTGACCCCCACATCGGTGCCCATTGGACTGCAGATTCTCGCCCAGCCCTTGCCTGTGGCCTGCTTCAACCTGGCACTGCCTAGCCCTCCAGCCTTAGCTGTGGCGTCCCCAGCTCCGGCTCCTGCTCCGTCACCTGCTCCGGCCCCGACTCCAGCTCCGGCTCCTGCCGATGCTCCAGCTCCTGCTGCAGCTCCATCACCTGCTCCTGCCCCAGCTCTGACTCCTGTTCCAGGCCCTGCTCCCGCTTCTACCCTAGCCCCAGCCACAGTGGACTCCGCAGAGCAACGCTTTGCAGGGTTGCACGCATCCCTGTGTGATGCCATTTCAGGCTCAGTGGCCCACTCCCCACCTGAGAAGCTGCGCGAGTGGCTTGAGACAGATGGGCCTTGGGGCCGGGCGGCATGGCAGGACTGCCAGGGTGTACAGGGGCTGCTGCGCAAGCTACTCTCACAGCTCCAGAGCTTCGTGTGCACGCATCAGTGCCCCTTCCCCCATGTGGTACGAGCTGGCGCCATCTTCGTGCCCATCCACCTGGTGAAGGAGCGGCTCTTCCCACAGCTGCCCCCTGCTTCTGTGGACCATGTGCTGCAGGAGCACCGTGTGGAACTGCGACCCACCACGCTGTCGGAAGAGCGGGCGCTACGGGACCGTGCCCTGCACGGCTGTACCTTGCGCATGCTGAAGCTGCTGGCCCTGCGCCAGCTGCCCGACATCTACCCTGACCTACTGGACCTGCAGTGGCGTGACTGCGTACGCCGCCAGCTGGGTGAGCATGGGGCAACCCCAGTAACCACCAGAGCTGTGTGAGTGACAGGTGTGTGAGTTGCGTGAATGGGTCACACCTGGGGTCCTGGGCTGCCTGGAAGGGCAGGAGGTTCAAGAACTCATGCCAGGGTGGAGGGCTGATTTCCAGGGTATAGACCTCTGTCAGGGATTGAATTGTGTATCCCAGAGAAGCGAGCAGAGAGAAAGGGGGGACCTCGTACCACCAAGAAAGCAGTGCTGAGAGCAGAGCACGTCCTTTGGACGTGAGGTTCCTGCGCTGAGATGCTCCCAGACCAAGGGAAGACTGATGACCAGGACCTTCCTCCAGAGCCAAAAGAGAAAGCCTTCCCCTGGAGCCAGTGCCCTGAATTTGGACTTGTAGCATACTAGGCTGTGAGAGTAAATTTCTCTTTGTTAAAGCCATCCACTTGTGGTATTTCTGTTACAGCAGCGCCTGATGACTAAGACAACCTCCATTATAGGCCTCTGAGCATGCTTGACTCCTCAGTCTCTGTGAAAACTTTCCTGGCCTGCCTTGGATTCTCTTCTCTGCTTATGCTCTCTCCACCTTTGGAGTGAGCTTCTCCTTTGATCTTTCTGTGACTCTGGCCAGGCCCTGGTTTCTGTCTGTATCCAGCCCAGCCTCCCCTCTCCTGAGCTAACCCCCAAAACCAACTACCTGCTGGACTTTTGCATCTGGGGGCCATTCAGACTCTTCCTAAACCATACTCCTGAGCTTTCCATAAGCCCACTTCACACCCCAGTCCTTGCCATCCAGTGACGGCACCACCATTCACCCAGCTCCTCATACCTGAAACCTGCTGGGGCCCCAGCCTCCCATCCCAAACACTCTTGCCTCTGAGTGTGTATTTTTCAACCTTCCTAGACATTTAACACCATTAAAAAGACAGGAAAGAAAGAAAAGACCAAAATGGATGTCAGAAGAGACTCTGAAACTTGCTTCTGAACGACGAGTAGCTAAAGCAAACAGAAGAAATGATGAAGTGAAAGAGCTGATTGGAAGATTTCAAAGGGCGGCTCAAGAAGGCAAAGGATTATATAATGACATGTGCAAAGACCTGGCATTAGAAAACCATAAGGGAAGAACACACTTGGCATTTCTCAAGCTGGAAGAACCGAAACAAAAATTCAAGCCTGAAGTTGCAATATTGAAGGATTCTGTGGGCAAAATACTGAACAACTCAGGAAGCATCAAAAGAAGGTGGAAGGAATACACAGAGCCACTGTACCAAAAAGATTGGTCAACATTCAGTCATTTCAGGAGGTAGCATATGATCAGGAACCGATGGTACTGAAGGAAGAAGTCTAAGCTGCACTGAAGACACTGGCAAAAAACAACGCTCCAGTAATCAATGGAATACCAATTGAGATGTTTCAGCAAACAGGTGCAGCACTGGAAGTGCTCACTCATCTATGCCAAGAAATTCAGAAGACAGGTACCTGGGCAACCGAATAGAGATATATATGCCTATTTCAAAGAGAGGTCATCCCACCAAATGTGGAAATTATGAAACAATATTATTAATATTACACGTAAGCAAAATTTTGCTGAAGAAAGCAGTTGCAGCAGTACATCAACAGGGAATTGCCAGAAACTCAAGCCAGATTCAAAAGAGGACAAGGAACCAGGGATATCTTGCTAACGTCAGATGGATCCTGGCTGAAAGCAGAGAATACCAGAAAGATGTTTACTGTGCTTTATTGACTCTTCAAAGGCATTCAACTGTGTGAATCATAACAAATTATGGATAACATTGTGAAGAATGGGGATTCCACGACACTTAATTGTGCTCATGAAGAACCTGTATATAGATCAAGAGACAGTTGTTCAAATAGAACAAGGAGGATACTGTGTGGTTTAAAGTTGGAAAAGGTGTGTGGGTGGAGGCTATATCCTTTCACCATACCTATTCAATCTGTATGCTGAGCAGATAATCTGAGAAGCCGGACTATATGAAGAAGAACAGGGCTTCAGGATTGAAGACTCACTAACAACCTGCAATATGCAGATGACACAACCTTGCTTGCTGAAAATGAAGAGGACTTGAAGTACTTACTGATGAAAATCAAAGACCTCAGCCTTCGGTATGGGTTACACCTTAACATAAAACAAAAATCTCACAACTGGACCAATAACCAACATCATGATAGAGAAAAGATTGAATTTGTCAAGGATTTCATTTTACTTGGATCCACGATCAACACCCATGAAAGCAGCAGTCAGGAAATCAAATGATACATTGTATTGGGTAAATCTGCTGCAAAAGAACTCTTTGAAGTGTTAAAAAGCAAAAATGTCACTTTAAGGACTGTGGTGCGCCTGACCCAAGCCCTGGTGTTTTCAGTTGCCTGATACACATGCGAAAGCTGGACGGTGAAAAAGAAGACCAGAGAATTGATGCCTTTGAGTTAACAGTGTTGGCAAAGAATGTTGAATATACCACAGACTGCCAAAAGAATGAACAAATCTGTCTTGGAAGAAGTACAGCCAGAATGCTCCTTAGATACGAGAATGGCAAGACTTTGTGTCACATACCTTGGACATATTATCAGGAAGGACCAGTCCCTGGAGAAGGACATCATGCTTGGTAGAGAGTCAGTAAAAAAGAGGAGGGGACCCTCAACAAGATGGATTGACATGGTGGGTGCAACAGTGGACACAAGCATAACGATTGTGAGGATGGCGCACGACTGGGCAGTGTTTCACTCTGTTGTACTCAGGGTCACTATAAGTTGGAGCCGACTCCATGGCACGTAACGACAACAGACATTTACATCACTGAAGGTGTCTTAGTTTGCTAGTGCTGCTGTAACAGAAATAAAGTATCCCCTGCTTTTCAAGTTTGCTTTATGCCACTTCGCTTTTATAGAAAACCCACATTAGTACTTGTTTTCACTAACAGAAAGAAATCTAAAGAGGATTTTGCTTTTACGAAAAAAGGTGCAAAGTGGAAATTGCCTTCAGCGTTTGTTTTGCAGCAAGAGGTTAAAAATAAAAACCTATGTCCAGTTTTTTTTTAATAATTTTTATTGTGCTTTAAGTGAAAGTTTACAAATGGAAACTTTCATTTGTAAACTCATGTAAAAACCTATATACACCTTAACTCCATACTCCCAATTACTCTCGCCCCAATGAGACAGCCCGCTCCCTCCTTCCAGTCTCTCTTTTCATGACCATTTTGCCAGCTTCTAACCCCCTCCACCCTCCCATCTCCCCTCCAGACAGGAGATGCCAACATAGTCTTAAGTGTCCACCTGATGCAAGTAGCTCATTCCTCATCAGCATCTCTCTCCAACCCATTGTGCAGTCCAATCCATGTCTGACGAGTTTGCTTTGGGAATGGTTCCTGTCCCGGGCCAACAGAAGGTTTGGGGACCATGACTGCCGGGGTCTTTTTAGTCTCCGTCAGACTATTAAGTCTGGTCTTTTTATGAGAATTTGGGGTATGCATCCCACTGCTCTCCTGCTCCTTGAGGGGTTCTCTGTTGTGTTCCCTGTCAGGGCAGTCATCGGTTGTGGCCGGGCACCATCTAGTTCTTCTGGCCTCAGGATGATGTAGTCCCTGGTTCATGTAGTCCTTTCTGTCTCTTGGCTTCTAATTACTTTGTGTCCTTGGTGTTCTTCATTCTCCTTTGATCCAGGTGGGTTGAGGCTCATTGATGCATCTTAGACGGCCACTTGCTAGTGTTTAAGACCCCAGATGCCATTCTTCAAAGCGGGATGCAGAATCTTTTCTTAATAGACTTTATTTTGCCGACTGACTTAGATGTCCCCTGAAACCATGGTCCCCAAACCCCTGCCTCTGCTTTGCTGACCTTCGAAGCATTCAGTTTATTCAGGAAACTTCTTTGCTTTTGGTTTAGTCCAGTTGTGCTGACCTCCCCTGTATTGAGTGTTGTCTTTCCCTTCACCTAAACCTATGTCCAGTTTTATGCTAAATGTTAACACCCTTACAAGCTCCCGGAGCAGTTAGAATGGTGCCACCTAGCACTTGCCCCAGGAACTACACTCAGCATCTCAGCATCAAGCCGCCATAGCCTTGAATTGTGTCTGTGAGCCTCCGTGCTTTATCTCAATTTATTTTGTGCATACGTTAGCAAGATGTGTCCTAAGGTATCAGAAAAGCCTGAGAGCTCATTGTTATCCTTAGCTTAAAGCAGGATGTAGATTATTTTTGGGGTCTGGAAACACTCAAAAATTTTACCCGTATAAATTAACGGTAATTGCTCCTTCGCTTTATGCCTTCTAGGCTTACAAAATGTTTCATAGGAACGCTCCACTTTCAGATAGCGAGGGAAACCTGTACCACAAGTGGGCGGCTTTAAAGAACAGAAATTTATTTCTCACAGTTCAGGAGCCTAGAAGTCCAGATTTCAGGGCACCGGCTCTAGGGGAAGGCTCTCTATCTATTGGCTCTGGGGGAAGATCCTTGTCCCTTTCAGTATCTGTAACCCCAGTCGGTGTTCCTGGGTGGCTTGGTGACCCTCACGTGACATCTGTCTTCCCCAGTATGTATGCTTGCTTGTTTCTGTGTCTATGCTGCTCCTTATAACTCAAAAGTGATTAGATTGAGGACGTACCCTACACTGATAATGGGCATATTAACATAACAAAACCTTATTTCCAAACAGGATTGCATTCCAGGTAGAAGGTTTAGGATTCCAATGCATTTTTGGGGGATACAATCCAGTCCCTAACAGGAAAAAAAAAGCCCATAAATCAGAGCATTTCTCTTCCTCTGCCCTGATGTCATGTCCATATTATTTTCCAATGTGGTTTTTTTTGATATCCTGGAGAATATTGGGCATCAGTTCAGATAGCTTGGCCTTGCTCTTGGGAACTGCCACATAGCATTTTGTGGTATGTGTGAGCCATACTTCCTAGCCAGGACTTTGTGATGGGTACCAGGTGGTTTCTCTTATTGCCTCTCCCACTTCAATACTCCTGGCACTGAAACCCTCGAGCCCCCTTGCTGTCTTTCTCCCCTTGCCCAAGTCATTTCTTGGCTGGAACTGTTCCTAGTTCCTTCTCCATCCTGGTGGTCTTGCCCTGGGCACCTACCTGCTCAAGGCTCCAGGTCAGGGTAGAGAAGGGTCCCAAGACAGTAGATGCAGGTGTGGAGCTTGGGCTCTGGGTGACCAGCATGCCTGAATGCTGATTGCTTAAGAAGTTGGGGCAGATGCCTTTTTAGGGTACAAAGAGAATGCAGATGCTGCTGTTGTGTTCTTGAGTGAGAAACCATATGCAGGGGGTATCAGGCATCATCAGAAGCCCCCAGCCCAGCTGTTGCTCTCATTGGAACTGTAGGGGTCTGGGGCCTGGTAAGGAAATGACTGGGGCCAGGCTGTCTGCCACTGGTTAGATTTGAGTGCCCGTCCCCATTCCCTCACTGAGTTGCAGGTGACCCCATAC
The DNA here is from genome assembly GCF_030014295.1 of Loxodonta africana. Taxonomy (NCBI): domain Eukaryota; kingdom Metazoa; phylum Chordata; class Mammalia; order Proboscidea; family Elephantidae; genus Loxodonta; species Loxodonta africana. The sequence continues at coordinate 40,812,967 of NC_087354.1, read as the reverse complement.
ATTTATTCCCCGCTTTGTTCCTGACAGGTTCCTGTGCTCCCCTTGGCCACTTCCTTTCTAAGTAGGTGTGCTGTTGTCAGGGCTCCCTTCCCCTCTCCTCGGCTGCTTCCTCTGTCCTCCCTCTGGGCATCTCTGGCCAGACCCTACTCTTGATCCAGCTCTGGGGAGGGCTGCCTCATGTGTGATGGGGTCCTCTAGCTCTATACCTCCATTTCCCCCATCTGTACAGTAGGGCTTTGGACTAGGCCAGTGGTTCCTGGAAGTCTCTGTGTGGTGCAGATGGTTAACACGCTTGACTGCTAACCGAAAAGTTGGAGGTTTGAAGCCACCCAGAGGCTCCTTAGAAGAAAGGCATGGCGGTCTACCTCCTAAAAATCAGCCATTGAAAACCCTATGGAGTACAGTTCCACACACACACAGGGTCACCATGAGTCAGAATCGACTCAGCAGCACCTGGTTTTAATGGCTCCTGGCCTGTTGGGCCCCTTTCCTCTCCTGAGAGTGATTCCTTCCCTACCTGTCGTCATCAGATAGAGCTCTGGTATCAGCACATCCTATTGGCTTGGACAGTCTGTCCAGGGAGTGCAGGTGGGGAAGGGTCATGGTGGCTGTGACCCTGCTGGCACCATGCTGGCCTGGGGCAGACAGAACCAGAAGTCTGGATGGCAGAACCAGGAGATGGAACTGAGGGTGTGTGGGGTCTGTAGCCTGACTATGTGTTCATTTTTCAGGTGGCATTGACACTGAGGCTAGAGCTGTGCCCCCCTCAGAAACCACCATGGCCAGAGATGAGCCAGAGAGCCTAGCCCTGGCTCAGAAGTCACCAGCCCCCAAGGCCAGGAAGCCGGGGAGGAAATCACCAACTCCTGGTGTGGAGAAGGCAGAGGCAGCCATTGAAGGAGGGTCCCGTGGTACCTCACCTACGCCAGCTGCTAGTGCCAGCCCACCCAGCCCCACACTGAGGGCCCGCTTCCGCAATCTGCTGGAGACTGCCTGGCTCAATGGCCTGGCACTGCCCACTTGGGGCCACAAGGCCTCAGGACAGGATCGGCCCTCGCCCCGCCCACAGCTGTTGGGGGGCCAGAGCCACCACCTGTAGCATTGTTTGCTGTCTGGGGGTCACTGTCTGCACCCCTCCCTCTGTCTGCCTAGCTCCCCAGGGTCAGAGGTAGACATGCTGTTGGAGTTTCTCCGACCCCCTTCTAGGCTGAGCTGAGAGCTACTTACCTTTAACTTAAGGCTCTATATTAGAAAGGACCACTTATTTCTTCCTAAGAGAAAGTATGGGCTTTGGAGCCCAACAGGCTTGGGCTTGAGTCCTGGCTCCTCTGCCCCTTGCTGTGACCTGGGCAAGTCACTGCCCCTGATTCCCCATTTGTAAAATAAAACAACGCAACCTACCTCACAGGGTTGTTGTGGGGACAGCGCCTGACACACACCCAGTACGGTTCAGGCTCTGCTACCCCCTGGGGCAGATCTTTCTCTCTGCCAGGGCTTGGGATAGCTGAGGCAAGCAGAACCTTCCTGTAGAAAGCCTGTGTGTCATAGGACTTGTTCTCCATTAGTGGTACATTGTACGGTGTATATGACACACACACACACACCCCTGAAGTCATCCCCCAGGAAGGCTTGGGGCTTATAGGCCCTGTGTTTGGAGTTGGGCCCTAACCCCCAGTCCTGAGGGAGCCTGCCCCTCTCTGTCCCCACTATGGTGCCTGGGGCTGGCATCCTTGTTCTGGGCCGTCTGCTCCCAGGCCTGCCCTGCATTGACAGCAGTGATTTCCCTGAGCTGTGCCCACCCCCACCCTGTGCATTATCCCATGAAAGTTGTGTTTTCAGGAAGCCAAGCAGCTGCGGGGACTCAGGGACTAGAGGGGACAGGCTGATTGGTAGCTTAGTCCTAGGAGGTCTCTGAAGATAGGGACTGGGGACACGGCCCCCCCCCGCCCCCTGATGCCAGGGCTCCATCAGCCAGGCCTGCTGTGGGCTCCCTCCCAGAAGTCTGCTGAGCTGAGCCAGAGGCTGGCAAGCAGGGGCCCTTGGCCTAGTTAATGTTTTATATAAGGCTGTGGGCCCTGGAGGCAGGCCATTAAAGAATTTTGGTTGTTTTTGGAACTGGGGCTTGGCTGTGTGTTTGTTGGTGGGGGGCTTTGGGTTGTGGGTTTCATACTACATCCCAGTGTACCTGGCCCCTTGCTCACAGGTGGCAGCTCCCCCTGTGCCCACCCTGGAAGGCACTGTGGCCAGCTCTCGGCATACAGGCCCTTCTCACACACCCACTGGACAGCAGCTTCCCTGCTCAGAGAAAGCCCCTCCATCTTGAGACTACTGTGGGTCCCAGCGGACGGTCGGTCTGCAGCCCAGTGAGAAATGCTGGTAACCAGACACCAAAACGTGCCCCTCTTCCAAGACCAAGGATGATGCCCACCAAGGTCTAGAACAGAATTGTCACCACCCTTCCTGTGCTGGTCACTGCAACCCACTGAAGGACAGCCCTTCCCCCAGCTTAGCAGGAAGGGTTGGTGACTGGGCCCACCCTCCCAAGACCCTGCCCCTGCTGGCCTCCATTACCCTAGAGGTTTGTTGTCAGGATTGTGGAGGTGGTTTTCCACCTGGTAGCCACTCCACCTGGGCCAGGAGCCAGTCAGCTTGTCCTAGTCTCTGTGGGTCCTCACTGAGCCTTGCTAATCAAGCCTTCCCTCGCCGCTCAACCAACCACTGGGTCTGTACTAGGCCAGGATTTGGGGTAGCAGCCACCACCCCTCCACCCTGATCATACACACCTGGGAGGGGTTCCCTGACCCGTGGACGGGATGGGCTGCTGTAGTGACATTGACAGAACCTGGGGAAGGGGTGCTGTGGAAGCCCAGGGGAGGAGCCTATCCTGGAGTGGGGTGAGGGTGTCTTTGAGTCCCAGAAGTGATGCCTAAACTGGGCCTTGAAGACAGAAAGTAAAAAGTGTGCAATGTGGTCTAGGCAAAGACTGAGGTGTATCAGGAAAATGGAAATAAACCTGGGTATGTCTGGAATGCAAGGAACAAGAAAAGAAAAGAGGACGGGGTAGGAAATCTTGCTTGAAATCCAACTGATTTATTATATTACATCAACTCATTAAATCCCACATGATGAGTTGTAGGGGCGGGGGTGGTCCATTTATTTTACAGAAAACTGAAGTGAGCAAATTTCAATCACCTGAAGCTTCTCTGTAGGGAGGGTGGAGTGCCTCTGAGCCCTGGGCTTCCCCAGACACTGGGCCTGCCTTCCACACATACATGCCAGGCACTCATCTTGACCATGATTACAGGGCCTGGCCTAAGGGCTGCTCAGCACCTGAGTCTGACAGTCCAGTTGTAGCCCCAGAGGACCCATAACAGCAGAGGCCAGGTGGGAATGGTGTCGGGCAGGTTCCACTTGGAGGTAGCTGCTCTCCTTGAGAAGGCACTGTCCTGGGAGCCCCAATCAGAGGGCAGTCTGAGGGGAAAGCCCTAGTCTAAGGCAGAAGATGTGGCTGTCCCAGGGAGCCCCAGCCTGGGCCAGAGCAGAAATAGAATCCACCCCAGGACCCCGAGCCTGTCTACCACCCCTCACACCACTTTTCACAAAGCCTGTTCAGTCCTTTGGTAGGAGTGTTGATGGCTAGGAGCTGATAAAGGAAGGTGTTGGGGTGGAGGGCTAAATGTCCAAGGTCCAACCCTCTCCTCAAGGAAACTAGAGCAGGGCTCGCCTCTACCTTGGTTGACAGCGACTTCTGGCCCCACAATCTTCTATAACCATCTGAGGCTTTTGGGCCAGGTTCAAGAGGGGCTTCTCAAGCAGAATCACCTGATAAGCTTTCCTGGGCCCCACCAGGCTTGCAAGGATTCTAAGTGTCCAGGAATCATGCTTTGAGTAACACTAACCATCCACATGTCCCCGCCCTTAGGTTACAGATGGGGAAACCGAGACCCAGGAACTTGCTATCGGATCACATCAAGTCAGAGGGAGTCAAGATTCAGGCAGGCCATGACCTTCTGTACCTAGTCCTACTCGGCCCTCTTGGTCTAGCCCCAATCTGTCTTCAGCTGGGCTTCACTCTGCCCACATGGTGTTGCTGGAACACCATCCCTGTCTCTTGCTGTAAGCTAATAAGGGGGGTGCTGCTCAGGTGAGGCGCCTAGCTCAGGCAAGGCCCTGCCTCCTTAATGCCCCACCTGGCACCCTAGCTCAGTACAAAAGACCGAGGGGCCCAACTGGCTAGCTTCGCTGACAGAAATTAAGCCTGTGAGGAGGTGAGTGAGCTGGGAGGGGACGGCTCTGTCTTGTGAGTTGGTGTCCTAGAGGGGAGGGGAGGGAAGAGTTGGCCCCTGAGCAGGGCAATATTTGGGTGAGGAGTGAAGACTGCCCTCCACTTGGTAACCTGTGGTGCTTCCTTCCCTGCTTGTTCTCCCTAAGAGGGTTCGGCTGAAAGGGCCAGGTCTCCCCTAACTCCCTAAGGGAAAACTGGGAGCAAGGCCCAGCCTGACCTGACTGCATCTTATCACACAGCTCCCCTGCTGGAGATGGGAAGGGTACCTCTAGCCCACAGGGCCAGCCCCCTAGCCCAGCCTGCTGCCTCTTCAGACCCCGCTGAGGAGGCCTTGGGCGGGTGTGAGTGTGAGGAAACCCACAGGGGTGCTCTAGCCAGTGGGCTCTGGGTCCTGCTGCTGGCTGTTGCCCTCTGTGCTCTCTGGACCTCTTCCTTGGCAGCTCCTCCATCCCCCATCCCCTGGTGCCCTCCAAACAGGAGCCCCCAGCCCAGCCTAGTGCAGCCTTTCCTGGCCCCCGTCTGCTTCCAGAAAAAAGAATGGCCTGGGACAGGGGAAGGAGCAGCAGAGCCCCTCCAATCTCTCCTCCTTGTTTAGATATGAGCCCCTGGACTGAACTGAGGCTAGCAGGCAGGTGCAGGGCTCCTCATGCACACTGCCTGTTGCCTCTACGGGGACCCCAACCCCAGACCTTCTGACCACTGCCCACTCAGGTTTCTGAGTCGGTGGAGCTATCTACGCTACCATCCACACCACCTGACACAGACCCCCCAGCCCCAGCCTGCTCTGGTCCCCATGCCTCCAGTGCCCCAGCCCTGCTCCTAGGGGGCCCAACTCCCATGTCCCTGTGTCTCCTCAGGGCAGTGAGAACCTGGGCTCCTGGGAAGGGGTCACTGAGCCCCTGAACCCCTTGGAAGGACCTCCTGAGGCCCCTCCTGTGGCACTCTGCTTCTCTTCCCACCAGCCTCTGCATGAAGGCACCTGCAGCCCCCTCTCCTCTGATGGGGCGATGTTGCTGGGGCAGGCCCCTCTCCAAGCCCTGACTGATTCCCCAAGCTCCTCTCCAACCTATAGTTCAGAGCCTGGGCCCTCAAGCTTGGCAGCTGTTCCTCCTCAAACCCTACAAGCGTCCCAGACCCAAGACCTCCCTCTCAGAGGGGCTGAGGGCTGTGCTTGGGGCCCCACAGCTCAGAAGGTCAGGGCTTCTGCCAACCTCTTGTATGCTGCAGCCTCAGTGAGGTCTGAGCTCCCTCCTGCCTTCAGTAGCCAGGAGACCTTGGAGACAGCCCCTAATTAGGGAGGCTTGGGTTCCCCAACAGACCCTAGGCTCACTGCCTTCCTCTTCACAAGGCTCAAAATTCCCCCTCTGTGGGAGAGTCAGGGTAGCCCTATCCAGCCTTCAGTGCCACTGCCCAACTTGCCACCTCCAGGCACTACAGACACAGATGCCAGCTTCCAGAGGCCAGGTCTTCTCCAGCCCTGCCCACTACCACCCTGGCAGCTCTTCCAAACCCAGCAGGCAGCAAGGGTCCCCAGCTACGGAAGGACTGGTCCTCCTTGGCAGATCTGCTTGGTGCTTCCCCAAAGCTGCCTTCCATCCCAGTGGGCATTCCAGGTGTCCAGCTTCTGGTAGCTTCCAGCTGTTGCCTGCTTGGCGCCTGCTTCCATACCTGTGAGTGCCTCGGGCCCTTGCCTACTACCACCTGTTCCATCTGGAGCCAGCTTAGGTCCCCCTCCTGGTCTCATGGGCACTTCTGGCCCCGAGCCTTGGGCAGCCTGGTTTCCTCCAGCGTTCCTCAAGACTGGCAGGGAGGCCTCTCCTAGTCCAGCTGAAGCCATGCTCTCTACACCAGATTTGCTTTCCATGCAGGCCCACCAGGGAGCCTTGTCCGTTGTGGCTCCCAGCCCCATCCCCTTGATGTGGGCCCCAAACCTCCAGCTGGACCTGCCCCTGCAGAGGAGGGGCCCAAGGATTCTGCAGCACTTCCTCCAGCACTGCTCTCCCTCCCAGGGACCTGTCGGGAGCCTGGTGCCATGGACCTCAGGGGGACACAACCTACTCCCCTGTCCCCCGTATATCCACGGGGGTCTCTGTGTCTGCCAAGTCCCCTGACTGCTGGGGGACCCATGCCAAGACCTCAGACCAGCCCTGCTCCATGGCCTCCTTTATGACTGGTGGCTCTTCCCTGTTCTGGACAGATGCATAATAACCCCCAGGACACTCCTCTCAAGCAGAGAGGCTGCTTGGCACCAGGCCTTGGCTCCCCAGGTTGAGCTGGGGGGGCAGAAGTGTCACCAAAGGCATCAGTCCTGAGGAGCTGGTGCTCACAACCCCTGCCACGTTACTGCTGTGTGTCCCACCCCAGGGGCTTAGCTCTCTGCTGCTAGCTGCTGGGACCCTCATTCCAACTCACCCAGGGGTCATGGAGACCATCCCAGGAGGCCTCAGCCAGCAGTGGGGAGTGCCCGGTGTTTCTTCACCTTTTTTTCTGGTGTCCACTTGGGTGGGAGGAGTCGTGGACTCAGAGGAGCCTACAGGCCTCTCCTTCCCTGCTCCCTGCATGACTGGACTCCCAGCTCAGGAGTCTGACCAGCAGGATTGGACCACTCCTATCGCAGGCAGGTCTGAGCAGTCCAGGCCCACAGGGTTCACCTTTCCAGCAGCCCAGCATGTCCAAAGCCCCAGAAATGCCTGGGTGGTCTGTGTGCCACCCAACCGTGTCCCCTGCTCCTGAGGGGAATCCAGCTCCAACCCCAGGCTGGAATTTGAATACCTTGGAGCTGGAGGCCCCATACTGCAGGGCAGGGACCGCATCAGAGGCTCCCAACACAGCACCTGTGCTCCCTCTCCAGTTCTGTCTCATCCACATCACCTACTCGCTCCTCCTGATGAACCCCAGGTCCATCAGCTTCCTCCAGCTCCAACAGGAAGTCATACTGACAATGAGGAGAATAAGTCACACCGCTGGAGTTATGGGCTCAGGACGGAGAAGGCTAGCTCGGGGGTGGGTGGAAGAGGACGTAAGGCAGAATGTCCAAGGGCTCCTGCCTCTGGGTATCCTCCCTTTCCTTCACTCTCAAAGAAGGCAGCTTTCTCCATGTCTCCACCTCTGCCCCAAGTACATACAACAGTCCCTGGTCTTCCTTCCCTAGGACTAGCCCATCTCCCTTTCTGTGGAACTGAGAGCTTTTTTTTTTTGGCCCATTTGAGATGCAATTATCCCTGCCCTGCTTAACAGAAAGGGCAAACTGAGGCAGAGAGGTGGAACGGTTCAGCCTCAGCCCCAGATCCTAATGGCAGAGCCAAGACCAGCCCCAGGGGATGCCAAGCTTAGATGCTCCCTCTGAACAGGGTCTTTTCTCAGTTCAGGCGTGTGCTGTCTTCCATGCCTGGCTTCCAAGAAATTCACATGGTTTCTTTCTAGTAAGTTGTTGTGGCCCCATGGGGTTGGGTGAGGCTGTTGGTCCTAAGGTTGGGGACCTGTCCATCTTTGTCCCTGCCTGCTTCAAGCCTTTTCCAGGCTGGGGAGGGGCCAGGCCTGCATGGGCTGGAGCACTGGCTGAGGCTATCCACACAAGCACTTCCTGCAGCCAGGGGTCAGTCTGGGTACAGAGCAAGGTGGAGGTCCAGGGGCAGCTTCTACCCACCAGCTCCAACCCACTGTGCACAGTGGCAGCCAAGGTGCACCAACACATGGATACCTACTTCTCCTGGCATGTGGACCTGGCCTCACTCAGCTCCAATGGTGAGTGTGAAGGCACCTGCTGTCCTCCAGGACATTCCCACCACCTCCACCACACCTTTGGTTTCCTTGGCAGGCCACATGAGAATGCCTTTTACCTACCCCTCTGGCTGCCCAGCTCAAACCTTCCCTGCCCCCAAGAATCTTTTCCTGAGGGATCTCCCCCACCCGTAGGCCCCTCACTTCAGAGCTTTTGGTGGGAGATGGGATAAAATTAAGTCTGTACTGCTGGCCTGGCAGGAACAGTCTCTAGGTTCGGGACTCAGCGGATGGCATATGAAGGTCTAGGCTAAGACCCAGAAAGAGAAAGCTGTAATTCCTGGAGGGCAAGGCCTTCATCTGCCCCCAGCTCATACAGCCCCCGACCAGAACAGACCAGAGCCCTGCTTCCTTTAGTCTTGGGCTCTGGCAGGAGCGATGGTTGCCTTTGCTTACCTAATTGGACTTTCAAGGCGGTATTGACATCCCTGTAAGACAGAGGACAAGACTGAGGCCTAGCACAGGACTTGCCCAGGTCAGACTTGCCATGGCCAAATGAGGCTCAGGGTGGCTTGGGGTCCCATTCTATGTCCTCCCTGACACCCCTCCTGGCCCTGCAGGGTATACCTTGGAGCACCTGGAGCCTGAGAAGTTGCCCATCACCAGTGTGATACCCAGGATCAGCTCCCTAACCATGGAGAAGGCTGTCTTAAACCTACTGAACAACCTGAAAAAGGAGGTGCAGCTCCTCTGCCTCCTACAGCCTCTGGGGTGGCAAGGATGTCATTCCCAGTGGCACAGGGCCAGAGCAGAGTTGGGAGAACAGGGAAGCCTAACATCAAGGCCACATGGGCCATCCTCTCTGGTCCTCTCCTCGGATACCTCTGGACTCTGGGTCAGGCCCAGTGAGTCTCCTTGACTCCCAGAGAAGGAAGGCAGCTTGCCCAAGGTCACTGTCCAGGCAGGGGCAGAGTGGAAGCTGGGCTCCTCCTTACCCAGTAAGGTGCAGCTTTCCCTCCCCTGCTCCACCCCTCTGCTAGGTGATAGAGTACCCGGGCAAGCTGTATCCTGTAGAAGACTTCAACTTCATTCATATCTGTTAAAGGATGGCGAATCAGTGTGGAGAGGAGGAGATTAGGGGCCTGGGGGTCTCCCGAACCTGCCTTCCCTCAGCATTCCCCCCCACTCTCCACCCATACACCCCACTCCCGCCCCGTCCTCCCCACCCCATCCTCCCCAGCCCCTCCCCACCCACTCCCCCCTACTCCCCTTCCTACCTGCACATTCTTCCCCACTTCCTGTCCTGGCCATGCATTCCCCCCACTCCCCCATCCTACCCACCCATTCCCCCCTACTCCCCTTCCTCCCCACCCATGCCCCCCCACTCCCCATCCTGCCCACTCTCACTGCCCGTTTCCCTCACTCCCTTTTTCTCCCAGCCTATTCCCCCTGCTCCCGGCCCATTCCCCCCCAACTCCCTGTCCTGCCTGCCCATTCCCCCCGACTCCCCCATCCTCCCCACCCATTCCCCCTACTCCTCTTCCTCCCCACCCGTGCCCCCCCACTCCCCATCCTGCCCACCCTCACCACCCATACCCCCACTCCCTTGTCCTCCCCGCCAATTCCACCCACTCCCCGCCCATTCCCCCCACTCCCTGTCCTGTCCACCCATTCCTCATGCCCCCGTCCTCCCTGCCCATTCCCCCCACCCCCATCCTCCCCAACCATTCCCCCCATTCCCCTATCCTCCCCACCCATTCCCCCCCACTCCCTGTCCTGCCCACCCATCCTCCCCACTCCTCACCCATTCTCTACCACTCCCCACCCATTCCCCCCCACTCCCCACCCATTCCCCCCACTCCCTGGTCCTTCCTTCCTTCCTTCTGTCTCTCTTGCCATCCCTGTGGCTGCCCACACAAAGACCGGCTTTAGCCACCTCCATTTTCTCCCTGGAGCCCTGGGCTGCTGCCCTGCCTGCTTCTTCCAGCCCCTGGATGGGCCACCTGCCTTGCAACTCCTGGTCCCTGGGCATGTGAGTCTTTCTGTCCTGGATGAAGCTCCTTGGCAGAGTCTTCTCCAAGACACAGCCTAGCTGGATGTCCTAGGCTGGCTAGGCCCCCTCCCCCAGCACTGTCATGTTTGCCACTCCTCAATCAGGCTCTGGGCTTCTGCTCCAGGGCAGGGATAGGGTCTGACTTATGTGTCCAAGGATCAGCCCCAGGACAAGAGGGCTAGCCAATGGTGTCACATCTGTTTAATTCTTGGCTTCTGTGGTTTTTCTTGGGCACAACCCTCCCCTGCCCCTACCCGCTGCAGTGCTTAGATGCCCCATGTGACCACAGGTGCCTCCCCTCCCACCATCCCTTCTTCAGGCCAGTGTGGAATCTGTGGTTCCTGGCAGAAGCCCAAGTGTAGAGCCAGGCCTGGGAAGACATTCCCCAGGTGCTGCAGGTGCTGACGGGTCTGGCCAGCCTGTCTATGGACCTAAGCACCCTCACTGTGGCTGGTGAGTGACAAGTATGCCCCCTCCATCTCCCTTTTTCCTGGGGCCAGGCCTGGGCCCCAGCAGACCTTTGCTTGATACTGGTCCCCTCCTGTGCCTGTCAGGCTGTCAGCTGAACCTGACTATCTTGCCCATCTCCTTGAATATCCTCAACAAGAGGTTTATAGAGCCACCTGAGGACATCTCATCCCCTGTCTACCAGGACCTTGCCAGAGACACAGCTGCTTTGGTAGTCCTGGAGTTTGGCTTGGGGTACTCAGGGGTCATTCTTGCTTGCCAGAACCTACCCAGGTGGCTCCCATCAGTCTTTCTATTCCACCGGGCAATGGTCTGGTATAGGGCTGCCCCTTCTCTCCTCCTGGTATGCAGGGAGGCGCGGGGGTGTGGGGAGGAAGGTCAGACAAGAGATCTGCTTCCTGCTTCTCCTACCCCAGGGTAGTTGGGGGCAGGGGCCCCCTTCCCTCCAGCTCATCCATCTGTGCGGCCTCCCCCTTCCATAGGTGCAGGGTGTGTTGAGCCCTTTCCCAGACCTCCTGCAGGTGCTGGTTCGAGGCATCCAGGGAGTGTCTTGGGGATGAACCGTCTGGCCCTGGAGAACCACTGGCCCAGTGCAGCCTTAGCTTGGGCTGGGCTGACCACTTCCACTTCTAAAACACAGGACTGTATGCCCCAGTGCAGACAGGGTACAGCCAAGGAAGAAACAGAGCCCCTACCCGCCCAGGTTCATTCACGCCTTGTGTATTCTAGCAAAGACCCCGCCATGGGGAAGTGGTGGTTGAGAACACACACTCAAGAGTCTGACAGCTGAGGTGTGAGCCCCAACCCTGTCACTTTGTGAAGTTGGGCAAGTCATTTAACTTCTGTGCCTGACTTTCCTGGCTGTAAAATGAGGATAATAGCATCTATGTCACAGGTACCTAATGAGTGCTTGAAGTCCCTGGGTAGTACAAATGGTTAAGCTCTCAGTTACTAACTGAAAATTGGCAGTTTAAATTACCCAGAGGTACCTCGGAAGGAAGGTCTGGCAATCTACTTCCAAAAGATCATAAACATTGAAAACTCCATGGAGCTCAGTTCTACTCTGACACGTATGGGGTTGCCATGAGTTAGAACCAACTCAATGACAATTGGTTTTTTTTGGTTTAATAAATGCTCAGTTGTTAGCATGAAATGGAGGACATGGCAGGTGGAGCAATCAAGGCAGCATTCCAGCGAGACCTGGGTCTGAGTCCCAGGTTTCAGCTGTAGGATATTCATCTCCCTGGGCCTCTGTTTATTCATCTGAAGAATGAGGCTACTTGTCTCTAGGGTTGCTGTGACAATCAAGTCTGTACAATGCTGTGGGGTGGGTGGGTTTGAGATGGGTCATGGTTCCATGTCCTTAACTCCCCATCCCGCCCACAGGGACGACTTGCTCAGGAAAGACTCACTTATCTGTATTGGGGAGCTAGTATTCCCAGCCCCTGGCCCAGCCCCCTCTACCATCCTGCAGACCCTGGTGGTGACCATCCAGCCTGGTAGGCAACTGGCTAGCTCTCCTTTCCAGGTGGACCCTCTCTCCTTACATGTTGCAGGTAACCATGGTACCACCTCCGGAGAGGCTGTGCTATGCCCATGGGTTCTCTACCTTTGTGCCCTCCCTCTCCCCTGAGGACATGTGGCACCTCCCTAAAAACCACAATGTTTTCTGGGTGTGTTTGAGCAATATCTTCATGCAAGGCCTCATGCGAGGCTCCCAACAGCCTGGTCTGCAAAACCAAAGCCTTGCAGAGGTCACCGAGTAGCCTCAGTCGTAGGGCGCGATCCACATGCATGCCACCTCATCCTCTCGCCTCACACTTATGAGGGCTCCTGGGGTAATGGAAGTGCCATTGGAGGTACTCAATAGAGAGAGCAAGGCCGAAAAACCCCACCTACCTAAGATAAGAAGCATTAATGGGGACATCTTGAGCATCATGACGGTTTGCTGGGGAGTCTTCCAGGGACCCCTCTCACACCTTGACCTGCCCTGGCCCTTTAGTCAGAAGGCATGGGTGCTTTGAGGGTGGGGGCTGACACAGGATATGTGACTGTATCAGGCTGGTCTTTGGGGTGCTGGGGTGGAGCCGTGGGGTAAGGCAGGGGTCTTTCAGGTGTATGACTGAGAAGGCTGTATATTCCAGAAATACAGAAGACCACACCACCAGCCACGGTCAGCTCCTACCTGGTGGTCTTCCTGCCCACCCTCTTTGGCATCTTGGTGCTGGCCACCACCTTTGGTCTGGTACGTTCATGGTCCCTGGCTGACCTCACTGGGCCTGGAGCCCTTCTGCAGGTGGCAGAGCCTTCAGGGAAATACTATCTTTGACTCTCATTCCCTTCCAGGACATGACTTCAAAGACCATCCCCTGGTTTGGCCACCACCATATTTCCCAGGAGATGCTGGAGCTTTCTGGGTCAAGGCCTTTTTCTGCTCTGGGGTCCTCCAGGAGAGCCACCATCCTGCCTCACCCTCCCCAGCCCCAGGCCAGCGAGAGGCAACTGTTGTCCTCAGTCCCAGACCTCCCCAGCCAGGGAAGCCAGGTCCCAGCGCCTGCCTTGCCCCAGCAGCCCCACACCATCCCTGGTAGATCCCATACCCCAAGAGGCTCTGGGTCACTGAGTGGCCGCCAGGCCTGGCGTGGCCAACAGCCCCTAACACACTGGTCTGATACTGACCTGGGCTGGAGCCCGGCCTTGCCCCCAGCTGTCCCCATCCCCACCCCTGATTTCTGATCAGCCTCTGGCCCTACCTCCTCCTCCTGTCTGCTCTACTCAGTCTCTATCTCCACTCCCTCTCCCTGAATGACTTTCTAGAAATAAAAGCAATTTTTTATACAAACCTATGATTGCTTCTTGTCCCTTAACTTTTCCATACCCTTAACTTCTCCATACCCCAAAAGGACCAGCGTTTCTCCTCTTGAGACTAGAGCCTCCAGCCCTACTGCATGAGGCCAGCATCTGGGTGCCTCTACCCCAGTCCTCTGAGGGAGAAAGCTCCGTGCCCCTTCCTGCCTCCTCTGTAGCTGAGCCCACAGTCCAGGGAGGGAGAGAAACCCCTCTGGGGGGGTGAAGGTCCCCCGCAAATCATTGTGGCAGGATCCCCGGTGCCCTTCCCATGATGCTGGGCAATACCTTGGGCCTGATCTAAGAACCCTCTACATCTCTGTGGACACGTAGGTACAGGATGGACCCTTGCCCCTTCCTCCCCTGGCTGTCCCTTCTGTGCCCCACCTGAGCCCCTGGGTCTCATTCCTCCGTTTTCCCACAGCATGGCCCCTACCCTGTAAGATGAGAAGGCAGTATGGGGCAGAGCAGAAGCAGAGAATAGGGACCCTCACTGGAGACTAAATCCTCTTGCTCTCACTTTCTAGTTGTACATACTGGCGGGGCTCTTGGCCTGTTTCCTCGTCTGTAACACATACTTGTCTCTCAGGGTAGCGGGAGCTTGTGCGAGCATGGGAAGCATTGGAACGGCCTGGCCCCCAGTGAGCATGGAAGTGGTAACAAGGGTTTTCCCAGACTTTATGCACCTTTGGGGGCTGGGGGTTAAAGCTCAGCTGGTCTTCAAAGTGTAGTTAACAAGGTCTTTCTTTCCCCACCCCACCTCTGTTCTGGCCCTGAGAGTACAGTCCTTGAGTGTCCTGGGATGGAAGAAGTTCCCTCTTGCTGTGTGACCTTGAACTAGTGCCTTATCCTCTCTGGTTCTGGTTCTAGGCTCCTGGGAAATTCAGGTGCTGGGGCTCTGGATTCACTTCTCAGGCTTGAGGTGCTGTCTGAGACCTGGAGGGAGCTGGGGAGGAGGAGAGGTTTGGCGTCTGGAGTCCAGTGAAGGGAGTAGCAGCACGAGGGGTCAGCTGGGGTAGAGAGAAGGCAGCAAAAGCCAAGAGTCAGGAATAACTGAGTGTACCCCAAAGTGTTGTGCCCACCACCCCACATCCACCGGGCACAGGGGTCAAAGAGGAAGGAAGTCCGAAGAGAAACTTGATTTGGGTCCAGGTGTGTCCCACACCTCTTTCAGGGCCTGCAGGTGCCACTGACTGGGTCCTTGTGGGTGAAGCAAGACCCCTTGCCCATGTTCCTGCTTCTCTGTCCCACTCATCCAGCCACGTGGGATCCTACCTTCAGCCTGTCTTTCCCCAGGCCCATTTCTGGGGGTGAAGGGAGGACAGCTGGGAATGGCTGGGGACCTCAGAGGTCCGTTGGGAGGATTCTACTTACCCACTCCTGGGTCTCACTCATGGCAGAGGGGGTGAGCTTTTCAGCATATTGACCTCCCCACCCAGGCTCTGCCATGAGCTCCTACTGGGAAATATTTGCAAGAGGGCTTGGCCTCTGGGGGGCCCACCCCACATGCACAGTCTATGTCCCAAGGGGTCAAGGAGGATGACGTGCACCTACCAGTCTGGAGAAGGTCCCTGTGCTTCACTGCACCCTGCTACTCTGGGGGTGGGGTTTCCGGTTCCCGAGGCTGAACACCCTGCAGCAGGCCCTCTGCTTCAGCACCTGGGGCAAGAGGGGTGGGCCACTGGAGTCAGGCCAGATCCACTGACTGGAAAAGCCTCAGTGCCAGTAGGAGGGTAGATACCCTGGGCTCAAGCGGGAGGAAGTGGTAAAGGGACCAGCTGACCCCTCAGCTTGACACAGGCTGTCAGGGGCGCAGCCTGCCTTCCCCCTGTCCCAACATACACCCAGGAAGGAGGCCCTGGCCTAGCCAGCCACTCACCAGGACAAGGGCAAGTGTGATGAGCAGACTCAGCACCATGAGAGCCACAGCATAGCTGGGGATGGAGGTGCTAGACTGGCCTGGAGCTCCAGAGCTGGGGGTGTCTGGGGCAGAGAGGAGGAGGACTATGGCCAAGGTGGTCCCCATCCTCCCAGACCATAGTCCACAGATCACAGACCTCCCAGAGTGGAGAACTCCCAGGCTCAGGGTGCAGGCCCAGAAGGTGCTGCAAGAACAGAGAGGCGCTGAACCTTGAGGGGCTTCCAGGAGGAGTCAGGGCCAGAGCTGGGCCCTGAAGGGCAGTCAGTGGGGCAAAGGTCCAGGAGAAAGGGGGGGGAAGGCAGGCAAGGCAGGCTTCAGAAGCAGGGTGAGCCTGGAACAGCAAGGTAGCAAGTCTGAGGGAAGGGGCCAACAGTGGGAGGACAGACAGACGGACGTGGATGGAGAGAGACTGACCGAGGTCTGGAATGACCATCTCTACTGAGAGGCCCTCAGCCTCCCACAGGGTGTGCAGACCCTGGCGCACGCAGTCCTGCACAAGGGCTTCCGCTGGTGCGGCCCTGAAGAAGGTGGCAGCCACTCTGGCAGTCAACGGGTCAGGCCTGGCAGGAGGATCACCATGGGCCTCAGAGGCTGGGCAGCCTGAGGGTACTTGCTGAGGCTACCCTCCGGCCTCCTGTCCCAGCAACCACCTCCCTACCCCTGCCCCTGTGCCCCAGTCACCCAGAGCCACCACGGACTCACTGGAACTCCTCTACCACTACTTGGACCAAGTTCTGCAGATGTCTGAGGACGGTGGTCAGCTGGGGGGTCAGGAGAGGATAGAGGCAGTCATGATGCTCCCAAAGTTTGTCCCAGCCCTCTCCCTGAGGCCTGAGCCTCTGTTCCTCCCCGCTCCATCCCACTACTTCACCCCTCTTGTCAGCTGGTCCCGAAGCTCCTGGGACTCAGTACTGGTTTTGTCCTTCAAGGCCTTGGTGAAGGGTCGGCCCAGGATCTTCAGCCACACTTCATACAGCACCAGCTGTGCCTTTTCTCCTAGGATTGTAAGGGTGGGTGGTGGGATCAGCCTGGGTCCCTCCTCCTGGGAGCCCTGGAATAGAACCTACAGCCCTACCCCAGGGCTACATCCCCCAAGCTATAACGCTGCAATCCAGAGGTCAGCAAACTAGTTAGCGGGCCAAATCTGGCCCACCACCTAAGAATGGTTTTTGTATTTCTAAATGGTTGGAAAACATAAAAATATATATATATTTTGTGACACACGAAAGTTCTATGATTTACATATTTCAGTGTCCATAAATAAAATTTTATTGGAATATAGCCCATCTGTTTACCTGTTGTCTATGTTAGCTTTTGTGCTACACAGGCAGAGTTGAGTAGTGGAGACACCCTGGCCTGCAAAGCCTGAACTATTTCTTTGGCCATTTACGGAGAAAGTTTACTGCTTTAGCTCTAAGGTGTCTAGTGGAATCACATACCTTCCCTGCTCACTCTAAGAGCGGACTGAAGTATATAGGAGGCCCTGCTGATAATTTAACTTACACTTTTTGGGGTTTTATTTTTTCTCTGTCCCTGCTCTGTCATGAGAAGAGTAAGAAAATCACCCCCAAGTAGGTGGTAACAGTAGGGGCTGGTGGGCATCAACCCTGGAGCCCCCCCGGAAGAGGATGGGTGGGGGTGCTATTGTCTGCTGAGAGGGTGTGGCCAGCACTTGTGTTCTGAAGGCTGAGAAGGGAATGCTGCCCCATCTTTTAGGGGCTGGCAACCTGGGGAAGGGAAGGGGGCAGTGATTCCAGCCTGCGGAGGCTGGTGCCCAAACTAGTCGGGACTCTGCACTTGGGGGGCTGCTGGCACTGTCGGGAGAGTCCACCAGAGGGCAGCACTGACCCCCCCTCAAGAGGCGGCAAGGGCCGGGCACAGCTGGAGGCCACACTGTGGGTGGACCAGCACATTCTGCCACCCAGGGGGCCCCCACAAGCAGCTCCAGGCAAGTGCAGCAGCGGCTGGAGGGGATGAGTTGGATGCAGAACGCTCCTAACTTGGGTGCTGAACTGATGCCTCTTTTTGGATTGCACAAACCTGCGTAGTTCTTCATATTGGGGGACGGCCCCAAGAGGAGAGACCAGGCTTCCCGCAGCTCTGACATTGGGGATTGAGCTGAATGCTCTTCCTCCTGACTTGGTGGGACAGATATTACGAGGATTAAACGAGGGCCTGGGCAGTAGAGGGTTACTGGACTGTCTTGTCTCTCTGATCCCAGTTTCTCACCTCTATTCAACTCCCCATGCAAGACTGCATAATTGATTCCTCTCTGTAGCCCCAGCACAGGAGTATTTGTTGTCAAAATGGAATTCTGCCCATTCTCCAGAAGGGAACATTGAGGCCTAGAGAGGTTAAGAGGCTGCTGGCCCAAAGACACACTAGAATCCCAGCCTTGACTCACCATTGGCCAAGATGCTGGATTTCTGGAGGGTGGGGTCCAGCACATTCCAAGCTAGGTGATTGGCCAGGCCTCGGAGGTGGGTGGGGACAGGGTCCTGGAACTTGTATTCGATGTAAACATCCACCCACTGGTCTGCATTACTATGGCAAGTAAAAGGGAGAATGCATGGTTTCTAGGGCCTAGCCAGCGGGGCCTGTCTCTAGAAGAGCTCTCCGGCCCCCACTTCCACACCCTCAGGCACAGGGGCTCCCTCCCAGGGTAGAGCATCATATGGGACAAAGTCCTCCCCTGGATGGCCCCAAATCTATGCCTATCTCATGTTTTGGCTCTGGGTCACCGACAGAGCTGCCCCCTCTCTCCCCCTGGACAGCCCGCAGAGGAGGAGCAGGGCAGACCAGGTAGGCAACAGGCAGAACATGACCCACCTGAAGAGGAGCAGAGGGCCTTCCTGGGGGTGCACCTTATAGAATCCTGACACCACGGGTGTGACCTGTGGATAGTCCTGGAGGTCAGAGCAGGCATGGGAGCCAGCTCTCCGGAGACCCAGTATGAGGCGGGAGATGGGAAGATGTTGAACATTGACCAATTCTTTTTGGTACAGTGACTCTGTGTATTCCTTCCCTCTTATTTTCATGCTTCATTCAATATTTTGCCTATACAATACTTTAATATTGAGGCCTTGAATTTTTTCTTCAGTTCTTTCAGCTTAAGAAATGCCAAGCGTGTTCTTCCCTTTCAGTTTTCTAACTCTAGGTCTTTACTTTGTCTTCTGGAGCCACCCTTCCAAATCTTCTGTTCAGCTCTTTTACTTCACCATTTCTTACTTTTGCTTTAGCTACTCTGTGTTCAAGAGTAAGTTTCAGAATCTCCTCTGACATCCATTTTGGTCTTTTCTTTCTTTCCTGTCTTTTTAATGACCTCTTTTTTTGCTTTCTTCAGGTATGATATCCTTGATGTCATCCTACAATTGGTCTGGTCTTTGGCCATTAGTGTTCAATACGTCAAATCTGTTTTTAAGATGGTCTCCAAATTCAGGTGGGATATATTCAAGGTCATATTTTGGTTCCGGTGGATTTGTTTTAATTTTCTTCAGCTTGAACTTGAACTGGCATAATGAGCAATTGATGGTCTGTTCCACAGTCAGACCCTGGCCTTGTTCTGACGGATGATACTGAGCTTCTCTATTGTCTCTTTTCCAGATGTAGTGGATTTGATTCCTGTGTATTTCATCCAGTGAGGGGAGGAGGGACAGCAGGGTCACAGTGAGGGGAGGAGGGACAGCAGGTAAGGTGCCTAGGGCTCAATATTTAAGGAGGCACTCACTCTCAAGTGCCTACCCTGCATTTACATGCTCTGAAAGTGAGCGCCTCCTTAAATTTTGTGCCCTAGGTAGAGATGTCTGGACTCCTGAGTTCAACGAAGGTTACAGAGCTTGGTTGTGTTCCCCTGGGAAAGAAATTCCCTGGGGCAATGCCTGGTATCCTCAGGCAAGCCCCTTCTCAAGGGCAGTGCATCACCCCTTCAAATGGGGGCCCATGAGGCAGGGTGTGTGCCTCGCCCCACAGTGCCATGGCTGGGTGTTGCCCCACCCCTACCCCAAGCCCTGAAGGCCTGCAGTCAAGGGAGGTGAGTGTTCCAGGCCAAGGGGGGAGACAAGAGGCCACCTCACCTGTCGGAGGGTCCGCTCTTCCAGCAGGGCAAAGGCAGCAGAGCCAGGCACAAGGAATTGGGACAGGAAGGGCTGCATGGCCGTGAAGCGGATGCTGACTGTCTCCAGGGCCAGGTCAGTCAGGGTGGACCCTGCAGAGCCAGGGTAGGAGTTCAGGAGACCCCAGGGACCTCCTCAACCACCACAACCTGCTTCAGGGCCAGAGCAGGAGTTGGACCTGTGGGCAGGCAGGGAGGCATTAAGGCAGGGGGCCAAGCAAGGGCTGGGACTCACCATCAGAGGCCAGGCTGTTCTCAGCCAGGGACAGGTTCCCCAGCATCTGCCTTGCGGCCTTCACCTTGCGGTACAAAGTCCAGAGGACTTGGCAGGGTGTGGGGCCTGGGGCATGGTCCCCAAACACAAGGGAGGCATTCACAGCCACGGAGCCGGGCCTGTGGACAGCGCTGGGCCTGTGAACACAGTCATGTCCTCAGCAGGAGACCTGAGGGGCCAGGGGAAGCCTTGGGCTGAACAGTGGAGGCACAGAGTGGAGCCTGACTCAGGGCTGGTCACGTCACCTCTCTGGGCCTCAGATGCCCCCTGGGTAAAATGGGGATAATGACCCCTTTCTTGCAGGATAGCATGAGGACTGATGACACAGTCAGCAGAACACAAAGTAGGCTCTCAGTGAAAGCGAGTTCCCATGGACACCCCAACAAGTCAGCTGTAATGTGAACACTGCAAGGCCTGCCCAGGGGCAGGGGTTACCCAACCAGGCTGCAGCTGGCTAGCTCAGGAAGCCGGCCTGGGCCAGACTGAAAAAAACATTCTTGGCTGCATCACGAGGAGCAGGGGCTCTGGAAAAAGAGAGGTGACAGGCCTGGGGAATTCCTGCAAGTGTGGGAGATGGAACAATGGCCAGGTCCTGAGGAGGCACCCTGGCTGCTGCAGGGGGCTAAAGGAGCTTGTGGGGAAACACCTAGAAATAAGCAGCTTCAGAATCCAAGATCACTTTTCGTTGTCCTTCCCTCAAGTGCCTGTTTTGTGCTGTTTTATCCCGGGATGGGGAGACAAAACTTGTGTTCAGGGCCAGGACAGAGAAGTCATAGAGGGAGATTTCAGTTCATTAGAAGGGAAAGCTTTCTAACCAACTACAGAGAATGGCCTGAAGAGATAGTGAGTTCCCCATCACTGGGAGTATTCAAGCTTCTAAATTTGTACACTTGGAGGGATTTGTCTATAGGACTCAAGGTCCTCACTGAGCTCACAACTCAAGTGGAACTGCGATCATATGGACCTTCTCAACCTTGTCAGACTGCGGGGCTGGTATACACTGGCAAGTCTGGCTGGGGTCTCCCACAGCATCCTCTTCCTCTAGAGGCTCAGAACCAGAAACGGCCCACCCCAAGGGGATTTGCAACTATTTACATGCCATTTACATGCTCCTGTCCCTAAGGAAGTGCCCAGATGTTCTTGCTACCTCTTCTTTCCCCACTGTATGCAAACAATGCCTGGCATCGCTGCAAAAATCCTGCAGCCAGAATTGGGGCTCAGAGCAGGCAGACAGTCACTTGAGGTTGCACAGCACAGGCCAGTAGCAGAACCAGACATGGGCCACCTGTCTGCCGTCCAGGACTCGTCCTGCCCCCAAGTGCTCCTGGACATGATGAGGGACAGGGCAGAGCTGGGGATCCTGGAAGAGTCCCCTCGTGGCCCAAGAAGGCACAGACTGGCTGACAGGCAGGTGGCAGACCCTGAGCACCACGCCTACTCACCTGAAGACCAGGACACTGATGCCCTCAAAGCTGGGGAAGGCTTCGTGATAGACAGGCTCCAGCTGAAGAGGAGGCAAGTGAGGGCTGTCATGGCACCACCCAGCACTTCTTTCAGCACCAGCTCCTTGTGCCCTAACCCACTCCTCTCTGCAGCCCACCCCTCCATCATCTCTGGCTTGGCCCCCTGCAATGCCTTGCTCACCGACCACTTGGACTGTCTCAACCCCACCCAAATCATTCCCCACTCAGCAGCCAGAGATAACCTGACAATCAACTTCTACTGAAAACTGGGAGCGTAGCTCCAACCCCACTATCCAGGAAAAGGCAAGCACACAGCCTTCCTAGGCTTCCTCTCTCTGCTGTTCCCTTGAAAACTGCTCTACAGTTATCCTCTGCTCTGTACCCCACAGCCGCTATCCGGGTCCAGACCTCAACCTCTCTCACCTGAATGGCAGCCTCTTCCTCCCAAATGGTCTCCCCTCTTCCCCTGTTGCCCTCTTCCCCTGTTGCCCTCTCCCCCAGTCCGTTCCCCACACAGCCCCTCTCCCCTGTGCTCCTCTGCCTCTACCTCCTCTGACCACCTTTCCACCTCAGGGTCCTCACACATGATGTTCCCTCTGCCTAGAAAGCACACCCCTCCTCCACCTTTCATCTGGCTACCCCCTCCCTACTCCCCATTCTAATTCTTTTTCGGACAGGCGATCTCTGAGTGACTTTCCTGCCCCTGGCAATCTAAACTCTGTCCTCCTCTTGTTCTCTCTGCTTCTCCTTTCCATGGTTTACCAGCATTATAATTACATCTGGATTTGTTGGATCTTTCATTCTATGTCTGTCTCCTCCTCCAGACTGTGAACTCCCTGAGGGCAGGAGCTTTGTTTTTGTTCCCTGTGGTACCCCAGCACTTGGCACAGGCCTCATGCAGTAGCCCTGCAATTGGTTGTATGAACAAATGAATAAATGAACTAACAGACACTCAGGTGTAGTACCCCCTGGATGAAAACAGGCAAGGAATGGCACTTCCTGGCCAGGACACCTCTTCTGTCCGAGGCTCCAGACCGAGGCAGGAGCCGGGTTTGGATTTGGTGGCAGGATAGGCAGGAGCCGGGTTTGGATTTGGTGGCAGGATCTCTGCCCACTGACTGCCTCGCTTTGCTGGGGGGGAGGCCCTGTTGGTCCCCGGCAATGCTTTGAGCAGAGAAAATACCACCCAGTCACACGGTTGAGATTCTCCTCTAGCTGACTGTTTGATGAGGGCTTCACCTCTAGAAGTGTTTTCTTTCCACATCTGCTCCCCAGACATATTTATGCCTGGGCTGTCCCTTCCTCCTGGAAGCTGTTCAAGGAACCAGTGAAAAAACAGTTGCTATCGAGTCGACGCCAACTCATGGCGATCCCACCTGTGTCAGAGTAGAACTCTTCTCCATAGGGTTTTCAATGGCTGATATTTCAGAAGTAGGTTGCCAGGCCTTTCTTCTGAGGCATCTCTGGGTAGGCTTGAACCTCCAACCTTTAGGTTAGCAGTTGAGAATGTTAACTGTTTGCCCCACCCAGAAATTCTTCTTAAGGGACAGGGTCTCAGTTTCCTAGTTCTTAGGTTTCCATCTCCCGAGGAGAATCATTGAGTGGGTGATCCCTTCCTTCCTCCCTCCCTCCCGCCTTTCCTCCCTCCCTCCCCCCTACCTCCCTTCCTTCCTCCCTCCCTCCCTCCCTTCCTCCCTCCCTCCCTTCCTCCCCCCTCCCTCCTTTCCTTCCTCCTTCCCTCCGTGCTTCCTTTCTCCCTCCCTCCCTGCTTTCTTCCTTCTTTCCTTCCTTCCTTTCACACTCCTGGAGCCTTGAAGACCTGGACTCAGCTCTACCTAGCTGCCCTCAGGGAGTACTTGGTCTGGTGGGAATGGCTAGCTTCTATAGGATAGAGCAGAAGAGGCAGCTGACAGTGGCAGGGATGCTGACTCTGCTGAGGGGAGGCCGGGTCTGAGTCATCAGGGCAGGCCTCTCCAAGGAGGCAATCTCCTGAAGGCAGAAAAGGCAGTGAAGGGTCTAGTGGCCCAGGGTGAAAAACAGCACGTACAAGGCACAGAGGTGTGACAGGGCCTGGCATACTCCAAAAGGACCAGGGGGTAGGCTGGGGTCAGAGTTGTCCACTGACCACCTGAGTGGGTGGGGGAAGGTGCCCTCACCTGGTCTCGGACCTTCTCACTCAGCAGGTGGTGTTCCAGGGAAGCAGGGTTCCAGAGTGCGGATGAGAAGGTTACACTGGTGATTCCAAATGTCACGGAGCGGAACACATGACGGAGTCCTGGGGAGGAGGAGGCTGAGTCCTGCAGTGAGACGGCCTGGCTGGGGGACTCTGGGACCCTCAGGGAGCCAGAGGTAGGCAGGGCAGAAGGAAGGCTGGAGGTGCATCCGAGGGAGAGGGCAGCTGTCGGGGCTGGGCTGGGAGGGAGGACTGGCCTTGGCTGGACTGTCCGGTGAGTTGTGGCTGGCTCTGTAACCAGCGGGGTTGGTTTAAGACCTGCAGGTGGGAGGCTGGAGACACCGGTCAGAAAGTCTGTGGTTGTGGGTGGGAACATGGACGCAAAAGGGTCTGCAGACATTCCAGCTGTCATAGTTAAAGGGGAAACTGGGGCCAGAACTTGTGATGGTGATGTTGGTGGCCCCTGCAATGGTGACTGTAGTGGCGATGGAGAAGGTGATGGTGACAGTAACAAAGATGGAGGTGAGGGTGATGGGGAGGAGGATGGGCTTGATGCCAATGATGACATTGATGAGGAAAGCGGTAATGGGGATAATGAAGGTGGTGACAGTGGTGGTGATGGTAACTGTCTTGGCAGCGACACTGGTGGAGATGCTGTGTGGGGGGAGAATGAGGAAGCTGGTGTGGGGGAAGCTGGTGATGATGAAGGTAGTGATGCAGGTGGTGCTGGAGATGGGGAGGACGATGGGGGCAATGCTGGTGAGGGGGGTGGGGATAAAGATGGTGACGAGGGGGGTGGGGATAGTGATGACAACTGTGAGGATGATGCTGTTGAGGACAATGACAATGCTAAAAGGCTACTGGGCCCAGGCCCAGCCATAGAGGATGCTGGCTGGGACTTGGGGGTCCTGAGGGCTTCAGGCTTGGCCTGTGCTGATGGGGCTGGTCCAGATGTGACCCTGCCTGAGGCCCCAGGAGTCCCCAAAGGGACAGGATGGTTCGGGAGGGCATCTGAGACTAGGTCATAGTCTTCAAATGCCTCTGGGGGAAGGGCTTCTGCCCTCTCAGTGGAGACTGAAGGTCCAGCAGAGGTCACCATCCAGGGCTTTGCTGACAGGAGCTCCTTCTTGCTGCTGCTTTGCCCAGCAGATACACCAGGGGCCATGGAAGACCAGCCAGGGTCTTTGTGAATAAGAGGAAGGGCCAGGACAGAAGCTGAGACCACCAGCAAAACTGCAAACCAGAAGAGGCCTGTTCTGCCAGCTGCCCAGAGGTGTGGGATTGCCCCACAACCCCTCAGACAGATGCTTGGCCTTCCCTGCCACCTCCCTCATTGAAGGGGCCTGAGGAGAACCAAACTCTGGCCCCAGGTCTGCCCCCAAACCACTGAGCTAAGCCAGGTAAGTCACCTCCTCTCTCTGCTCCACCAGAGAGAAGGCAGCCTTGCCCTGCCTCCCAGGAAGAGGTCCTAGGAGAATAAAGGGTCATACCTTAGGGATCCCCCTTTTCTCCTCCCACCCCACTGCAGGGTCCCCTCCCACAGGAAGTTTCCTTAGCCCTGAGAGCTCACGGGGAGATGCTATCTCTAGGCCTGGGGCCCTGGACTTGCCTTCCTAAGGGGGGTAGAAAATACTGCTGGATTCTTCATCAGGGAAAAAAGCTGTTACCTTAGCACATCCCAGAACACCAGATGCTTCCTGAGGGCAGGACCAGAGTGTGTGTGGGGGCATGTGTGTTTGACCGTCTCAGGGGTGTTAATACCACACCTATCTACAGTGTACTCTGAGCGCCATGGGATGCCTGCTCTATGCCAGGCTACTCCAAGTGGGTGACCCTGAAGGAAGGCAAGGACTGCCCTTATGGAGCCCCAAGCCTGGGGAACTGAGGAGGGGATCCTGGCCCTGCCTCTGGCTGGCCCAGACTGGCTGATACTGACTCACACAAAGACAAGGGAGGTCAACCCTGATGTGGAAGCCATGGGAGTTCAGTGAGAAGGAGGACCCCCACCCCCAGGTGAGCTGGTAGGCTCTGGGACAGGGTCTCCAGGGCAGGCAGCCGCATGCTACCTTCCTTACCAGCCAGAAGACATCTAGCAGATGGAAACCATTGCTTGCTCATGCTGAAGGTTCCTGCTGAGGCTTCCAAGGCAGAATCAGGTGATAGACACGAAGATGCCTGCTCAGATTCCCCCTTTGAGAAAGGACTCATTGTCAGGCCGTGAGTGGTGGTGAGATGACAGCCTCCAGCTACTCCCTGAGCTGCTTCTGCCCACCCCCTCTGCACATTTCTGCCGCTGCAACTCAAGTGTAAGCCTTAGCTGCCCTGACTTGCCAAGTGGCCTCCAGCAAAGCCCTCCTCCTCTCGAGGCTCCAAACATTGTGAAAAGGGACGTTGCGTACCTGCCCCACAGCTCTGGAGGTAATGAGCCTGAAAACATATTAAGGAAGAATTAAAAGGCCTGTTCAGTCTTCAAATGTGAGATGGGGTGCTCTTCAAGGGGGTGGTGGAGGTCTCGATCGTCCTGATGGTCCATATTAGTGGTGGTGATGGTGGGGCTGTTAGTGATGGTGACGGCAGGGATAGGAGTGTTAGTGGTGGTGATCGTGAGGGTGGGAGTATTGGTGATGGCGGGGGTGTTAGTAGTGGTGATGGTGGAGGTATTAGTGATGGTGATGGTGGGGGCGTTAGTGGTAAAGGTGAGGGTGTTAGTGATGGTGATGGTGGGGATGTTAGTGGTGGTGATGGTGGGGATGTTAGTGGTGATGGTGGGTGTGTTAGTGATGGGGAGGGTGTTAGTGGTAATGGTGAGGGTGTTAGTGATGGTGATGGTAGGGGTGTTAGTGGTGGTGATGGTGAAGTAGTTGTGATGACATGGTAGTCATGGTAAAGTTGTGATGATGGTGGAGGTGCTAACCATGGCAGGAGTTCTGTTTGGGTCCAGGTGGAATGGGGCTTTGTTGGGGGGGAGGGTGATATTAACAACTACACTCCACCCCCTGCCCCAACCCCTGTCCTGATTTGGTCCATTAGGCTGGGTGGGGAGTTTGGAGGGGGCACATCAGACAGAGCAGCCCTCTCCCCACACACATACCCTGAGCCCATGTCAGATTCTGGTCAGAGACGTGGCTGGTGCGGGTGAGCATGGCAGTGGTGGGCTTTGAGTAGAGGCTTCCTTCCCAGATTCCTCCACCCTGCCAGAAGGGAGCTGCCCCAGAGCCTCCTCTTGGTTCTTAGTGAAGCCAGCAGCAGCAGTCCCTCCCATTCCTCTTGCCTCTCACCCTTCTTGCCCGTCTCCCCACCCCTGCTGCAGACACAGGAGAAGGGCTGAGGCAGCTCTGAGAAGCTTAGAGCTGCTCAGGGGTTGGAGGGGCGGGAGGCTGATGCCTTCACTGGAGCCTTCATCTGAGGAGCTGGGTTCAGGGCTAACACCCAGCTTCACTCCCTCACCTCCGGGGGCCGGAGGAAATTACCAGCTCATCCAAAGCCTCTCCCACCAAGGCTCCTGCCCTCTATATGACCCCTCATGAGGGTTGGAGACTTGCTTTAGATCACTCAAGGTTGGGCAAGCCCCAGAGCCCTTCTACTGAGGAAATAATCCCTGGGACCCTTCACAGCAAGACATCGGCCTCAGCCAGCCACCTGCCCTTCCTACACCAGCCCCTTCACATGACCCACCTCCTTCCATCTGGATATAACACCTCTCTCCCCCAGCCTACCCCTTTCCTAGTTGGAGATATTTAGATGTTTTCTAAGAAAAACAAAATCCTCTACGACCCCCTCAACACGCATATCCCAGGATTATGGAAACCTCCCACCCCAGCCAGTGGAAAGACCCCCGACTCCATCTTCTCTAACGCTGCAACTTTCTGTCTGCAAACCCAGAGGCTGTCTCTGTGTGATTCTGCAAGACGGTCCCCTCCTACCCCCTTCTGGGTGAAGAGGTTAAAGGTGCAGCCCAGGCCAGGTAGGGTGAGGGAGGGATGCCCTCCCAAAGGCAGGGAGGGGAGGCTTTGGCTTCTTCGGCCTCAGCTACCTCCTTTCCTGGCTCCACCACCCCCATTCTCCCACAAGCTCCCCCACCTGGGGGTCTGTACCCCGACCCCCATTCCAGCCTTCCATTGTGGTGTCCCCATTCTGCCTCCCTTGCCTGTATTCCAGGATGCCCAGGTCTTACCTGTTGGACCTGTTACTGCCAAGAAGCCACTGGCTCCAGGGGTGTTGATGTCCCAGGAGGAGGAGGTGACAGCAGCAGCAGCACCTCTGCCCCACCCCCGCCCAGTTTGACAGAGCCACCCCCCTCCTAGGCACCCTCAGGGCGAGAAGATCTGGTTTCTGATGCCTCTGGTCCAAGAGAGAAGGCTGCCTGCACCCTAGGACACTGGGTTCTCATCTCTGGCCCTGCAGGGCCCCTCCAGGCAAGGCTGGGCTGGAGCCAAAGCTGGAGGCAGGGCTTTAGCAGACTTAGACCATGGGTTCCCTCTGTGCTGAAGCCAGGCTCGCAGGGCTACCTGGGACATGAAAGGTGAGGGTCACTCCACACCATCAGGCACGGGGCCCTGGGGAGACATTGCAGGGAGCCATGCACATGCTTACTCTACCCACCAAACCCCTCTTGATCAAGAACAATTTTACAGAGAAAGCTCATTCAAGAACTAGAGATGAGTGGGGACCTTCCCTGACCCTCTGGGTTAGAATTATGCCCATGGCTTAGTAGAGGCAAGGAGGTCCCCTCTGACAGGGCTGGGACTCCTCTTGGACACCCCCTCTCTACACAGCCGAACACAGAGGGAAGCATAGGTGTTGGAGTGGGGGTTAAGCAGACTTTCATTGTTTAATCATTGAGGACGGTGGCTTCCCTGCTCCTTCACAGCTTCACTCTGCTTGGCTTCCTGAGGCAGGAGGAGAGAGGCTGCCCTGGGGGTCACACTTGCCCCTTGTCTACTGCCAGAGGAGAGGCTGTGGGGTGACCCAGAGGGTCCTGGAGAGCAGGGTGGTAGAAGACACAAGGAGAGGAGAAGGAAAGAGACAGGTCACTCCTGGGCTGAGCCGGCAGACATTTGCCTAGATACACGGTAGTGGGATCAGAGGATGCTCAGCTTTGCCTAGGTACCTTCCAGAGGTAAGGCCTCTCCGTTGCAGGGATAGGGAGCAAAGCTGGCCCTGTCCCTTCCTGGCACTCTCTTCCTGGCCCCCACCCCTCCCAACCCAGGCTCTGGTGGAGGGGGTGGAATGCAGGCTTACACCACCATCCCCCACGTGACCCTTGGCAAGTCCCTGCCAGCTCCAGGCCTTCATCTCCCCTTCCGCCTGTTAAACAGGGACATTGATGCCTTGCTCGTCAGAAAGGAGTTGCAGTAATTGTCTGAGGGTTCCAGCTAGCTGGGCAAGGACAGAACTAGGGACTCACAGGAGACCCAGGAAGAAGAGGGTTGGGGGAGCCTGGGCCCCTGAACGTTCTCTGCCATTTGAGGCCTTTGTCCTAGCTCCTACTTCTCCCCCATGTCCTGCCATGCTCACTGAGGTGGCCACACGCTGGCCCTGAAGAGTGACTGGACAGGCAGAGTGAGGAGACAAAGCCCTTCCCGCCTCATTGGGTTTCTGATGACAAGGATGTTCCACGCAGAGAGAACAGACTAAGCAAAGGTCCACAGGTGAGTCAGGGCATGCTCCTCAGAGGTGCAGGTGCTGCGGAGGCCCGGGGAAGGCTGACCTGGCCAGAAGTGCTCGCATCCCATGCCCTCCCCCTACCCTCCAGCTACCTTCTGGAGTCCTCCAGCTCTATTTCAGGGACCCTGCCAAGGCTTTCCTCTACCCCTGGGTCTGGGAAGGGTCCTAGGTTATAAAAAAAAATTTTTTTTTTAAAAATTTTTTTAGACCTGCCTATTTCCTGATAACTGGGGTATCCCACACCTTCCAGGCAGGGTTGACTGGGTCAGAATCGTTCTGTGAACCCCTGTCTGGATCAAGTGCAGGAGGGTTCGAGCTGAGTTAGTTGGCACTCTCTGCTGCTTCCTCACACTCTTGTCCTGGCTCCCACCAAGCCTCTCCCCTGTCCTAGTCTTAGCCCCACCTACTGCCTGGGAATAATGGTGTCCCAAGCAGGAAGCCTGGCCCCAAGCCCAAGATATGCCTTTTGTCTCCACAGGTGTTTCCTCCCTGGCACACTCCTGACACCAAATGCCACCCCTCCCTGCACTTTTCTGCCCAGGCTGGAATCTGTTCTGTGGAGCCTCTGGCTTAATCTTCCCCTCACCAAGCTAGGCTGTGTGTGGTGGTAAAAAAAAAAAAAAAAAATTATGACTCTCATATACATAAAAAATGAATAAATGTTAAAGATTTTATTTTACTTATTATTAATGAGGAAGCCAGGCAGATGTCACAACCAGTTCAAAGGAGATGTCAAGGACGCATAAATTTGTATGTCATAAAGGAATGTGGAGCCCTAGTGGCACAGTAGTTAAGCATTTGGCTGCTTACCAAAATGTTGGCAGTTTAAATCCACCATCCGCTCCTTGGAAACCCTCTGGGGCAGTTCTACTCTGTCCTGTATGGTCGCTATGAGTCAGAGTCGACTCCACGGCAATAGGTTTGTTTGTTTTTTTAAAGGAATGTTGAAATAAATTTACAAAGAGACGCAAAAGTGGGTTTTCTCATGGTGTGTGTGTGGGTGAAGTCAACTGAGCCCTCACTGGACAATTTATTTGCATGACTG
Organism: Loxodonta africana; assembly: GCF_030014295.1. Lineage (NCBI taxonomy): Eukaryota > Metazoa > Chordata > Mammalia > Proboscidea > Elephantidae > Loxodonta > Loxodonta africana. The sequence continues at coordinate 40,782,940 of NC_087354.1, read as the reverse complement.
TAGACAAGAATTCCCCCACTGTGTCTGTCAGTTCCATGTACTGTGGGGGCTTGCATGTTGCTCTGATGCTGAAAGCTATGCCATTGTAGCCAAATACCAGCAGGGTCACTCATGGCAGACAGGTTTCAGCTGAGCTTCCAGGCTAAGACAGAGTAGGAAGAAAGACCTGGCAGTCTACTTCTGAAAAGAATTAGCCAGTGAAAACCTTATGAATAGCAGTGGAACATTGTCTGACATAGTGCCAGAAGATGAGCCCCTCAGGTTGGAAGGCACTCAAAATAAGACTGGGAAAGAGCTGCCTCCTCAAAGTAGAGTTGACCTTAATGACATGGGTGGAGTCAAGCTTTCAGGACCTTCATTTGCTGATGTACCATGACTCAAAATGAGAAGAAACAGCTGCAAACATCCATTAATAATTAGAAGGTAGAATGTACAAAATATGAATCTGAGAAAACTGGAAATCATCAAAAATGAAATGGAACGCATAAACATCTATATCCTAGGCATTAGTGAGCTGAAATGGACTGGTATTGGCCATTTTGAATTGAACAATCATATGGTCTACTATGCCAGAAACGACAACTGGAAGAGGAATGGCATTGCATTCCTTGTCAAAAAGAAATTTCAAGATCTATCTTGAAGTATAACGCTGTCAGTGGTAGGATAATATCCATACGCCTACAAGGAAGACCAGTTAAATACAACTATTATTCAAATTTACTCACCAACCACTAAGGCAAAGATGAAGAAATTAAATATTTGTGCAGTCTGAAATTGATGGAACATGCAGTCAGGATGCATTGATAATTACAGGTGATTGGAATATAAAAGTTGGAAACGAAGAGGGATTGGTGGTTGGAAAATACGGCCTTGGTGATAGAAACGATGCCGGAGATCACATGATAGAATTTTCCAAGACCAACAACTTCATTGCAAATACCTTTTTGCACCAACATAAATGGCAACTATACACATGGGCCCCACCAGATGGAATACACAGAAATCAAATGGACTATATCTGAGGAAAGAGACAATGGAAAAGTTCAATATCATCAGTCAGGGCAAGGCCAGGAGCTGACTGTGAAACAGACCATCAATTGCTCATATGCAACTTCAAGTTGAAACTGAAGAAAATTAGAACAAGTTCATGAGAGCCAGAGTATGACCTTGAGTATATCCCACCTGAATTTAGATACCGTCTCAAGAATAGATTTGATGCATTGAACACTAATGACCAAAGACCAAATGAGTTGTGGAAGGACATCATACATGAAGAAAGCAAGAGGTCATTAAAAAGACAAGAAAGAAAAAAAAGATCAAAATGGGTGTCAGAAGAGCCTCTGAAACTTGCTCTTGAATGTAAAGTAGCTAAAGCGAATGGAAGAAATGATGACATTAAAGAGTTGAACAGAAGATTTCAAAGGGCGGCTTGACAAGACAAAGTAATTGTTATAATGACTTGTGCAGTGACCTGGAGACGGAAAACCAAAACGGAAGAACACACTCATCATTTCTCAAACTGAAAGAACTGAAGAAAAAATTCAAACCTTGAGTTGCAGCTTTGAAGGATCTATGGGAAAAATATTAAACGATGCAGGGAGCATCAAAAGAAGATGGAAGGAATACACACAGTAACTATATCAAAAAGAATTGGTCAATGTTCAACATTTCGGGAAGTAGTATATGACGAGAAACTGATGATACTGAAGGAAGAAGTCCCAGCTGCACTTAAGGCATTGGCAAAAAAGGCTCTAGGAACTGATGGAATACCAGTTGAGATGTTTCAACAAATGGATGCAGTGCTGGAAGTACTCACTCGTCTATGCCAAGAAATTTGGAAGACAGCTACCTGGTCAACTAACTGGAAGAGATTCATATTTATGCCTATTCCCAAGAAAGGTGATCCCACTGAACATGGAAATTATTGAACAAAATCATTAATATAACATGCAAGTAAAATTTTGCTAAAAATCATTCAAAAGCTTCTGCAGCAGTATCAACAGGGAACTGCCAGAAATTCAAGCCGAATTCAGAAGACATGGAATCAGGAATATAACTGCTGATGTAAGATGGACCCTGGCTGAAAACAGATAACACCAGAAAGATTTTTACCTGTGTTTTATTGACTATGTAAAGGCATTCAACTGTGTGGATCATAGCAAATTATGAATAACATTGTGACAAATGGGAATTCCAGAACACTTAATTGTGCTCGTGAGGAACCAGTACATAGATCAAGAGGCAGTCGTTTGAACAGTACAAGCAGATACTTCGTGGTTTAAAGTCAGGAACGGTGTGTGTCAGGGTTGTATTCTTTCACCACACCTATTCAATCTATATGCTGAGCAAATAATCCCAGAAACTGGACTATATGAAGAAGAACGGGGCATCAGGATTGGAGGAAGACTCATTAACAACCTGCGATATGCAGATGACACAACCTTACTTGCTGAAAGTGAAGAGGACTTAAAGCGCTTAACCAACGAAGATCAAAGACCACAGCCTTCAGTATGGATTACACCTCAACATAAAGAAAACAAAAATCCTCACAACTGGACCAATAAACAACATCATGCTAAATGGGAAAAAGATTGAAGTTGTGAAGGGTTTCATTTTACTTTGCTCCACAATCAGCACTCATGGGAGCAGGAGTCAAAAAATCAAGACGTATTACACTGGGCAAATCTGCTACAAAAGACCTCTTTGAAGTGTTGAAAAGCAAAGATATCACCTCAAAGACTAAGGTGCACCTGACCCAAGCCATGGTATTTTTGATCATCTTATTATGTGCACGTGAAAGCTGGACGATGAATGAGGAAGACCAAAGAAGAATTGATGCCTTTGAATGGTGGTGTTGCAGAAGAATATTAACTATACCATGGACTGCCAAAAGAATGAACAAATCTATCTTGGAAGAAGTATGACCAGAATGCTCCTTAGAAGCAAGGTTGGTGAGACTGCATCTTACGTACGTTGGACATGTTGTCGGGAAGTATCAGTCACTGGAGAAGGACATCGTGTTTGGCAAAGTGGAGGGCCAGAGGAAGAGAGGAAGACTTTCAATGAGATGGGTTGACACAGTGGCTGCAACAAGGGGCTTAAGCACAACGACAATTGTGAGGATGGCTCAGGACCGGGCAGTGTTTCATTCTGTTGTACATATGTTGGCGCTATGAGTCGGAATCGACTCAATGGCACCTAACAACAACAAAAACATAGACAATAATTATTTTACCTTGTGATCATATGCAATTTAAAATTTTTAAATAGCTCAAAGGAAATGAATGAAAGGCTAGAATCATATAACCCAAAAGTGTGTGCTGTAGTCAAAACAATGCATAGTTATCTATTGCAGACACCCGGTAATTTTTTTTTTTTTTTTTTGCTTATTCCAAATTTTTGTATAATAGTCAGACTCTCTGAGCTGTGGGACAGAGGAAGAGGGACTTAGCAAGACCAGAGATGTCAGAGAAGACTTCCTGGAGGAGGGAAGGACTATATAGGAGGCAGAAGGACACCAGCAGAGACCGCTAGTTGTTCCTCAATACTCCTTCCTCCATTCCTCATTAATAATAGTAAGCCTGGTTTTTTTTTTAATCTCAGTAGTTTTTCTTTTTTTAATTGTACTTTAGATGAAGGTTTACAGAACAAACTAGCTTCTCATTAAACAGTACACATATTGTTTTACGACATTGGTTAACAACCCCACGACATGTCAACAGTCTCCCTTCTCAATCTTGGGTTCTCTACTACCAGCTTTCCTGTCCCCTTCACCGTCTAGTCCTTGCCCCTGGGCTGCTATGCCCCTTTAGTCTTGTTTTGTTTTATGCGCCTGTCTAATCTTTGGCTGCAGGGTAAACCTTGGGAGTGACTTCATTTTTGAGCTAAAAGGGTGACCGGGGGCCATACTCTCGGGGTCTGTCAGGCCAGTAATTCTGGTCTTTTTTGTTTGTGTGTGTGAGTTAGAGTTTTGTTCTACATTTTTCCCCAGCTCTGTCCAGGACCCTCTATTGTGATCCCTGTCAGAGCAGTCACTGGTGGTAGCTGGATACCATCTCGTTGTACTGGACTCAGTCTGGTGGATGCCGTGGTAGTTGTGGTCCATTTGTCCTTTGGACTAATCTTTCCCTTGTGTCTTTAGTTTTCTCAATTCTCCCTTGCTCCCGAAGGGGTGAGACCAGTGGGATATCTTAGGTGGCTGCTCACAGGCTTTTAAGACCCCAGACGCTACTCACCAAAGTAGAATGTAGAACATTTTCGTTCTAAACTGTGTTATGCCAATTAAGCTAGATGTTCTCCCAAGACCATGGTCCCCAGAGCCCTCAGCCCAGCAATTCGGTCCCTCAGGGAGTCCAGATGTGTCTATGGAGCTTCTATGACCTTGCCTTGTACAAGTAGTACTGGCTTTCCCAGAATTGTGTACTGTCTTACCCTTCACCAAAGTTACCACTTATCTATTGTCTTATTTAGTATTTTTCAATCCCCACCCCTGCCCTCCCTTGTAACCATCAAAGATTGTTTCTTTTTGTGCATAAACCTTTTCGTGAGTTTTTACAGTAATGGTCTCATACAGTATTCGTCCTTTCGTGATTGACTTATTTCACTCAGCATAATGCCCTCCAGATTCATCCATGTTACGAGATGTTTCACAGATTCATCATTGTTCTTTATCATCGCATAATACTCCATTGCGTGTGTGTACCATAATTTGTTTATCCATTCATCTGTTGATGGGCATCTAGGTTGTTTCCATCTTTTTGCTATCGTGAACAATGCTGCAGTGAACTTGGGTGTGCATATGCCTATTCCTGTGATGGCTTATATTTCTCTAGGATCTATTCCTACAAGTGGGATTGCTAGATCATATTGTATTTCTATCTCTAGCTTTCTAAGGAAGCGCCATATTGTTTTCCAAAATGGTTGTATCATTTTGCATTCCCACCAGCAGTGCAGAAGAGTTCCGATCTCCCCACAGCCTCTCCAACATTTGTTATTTTCTGTTTTTTTGATTCATGCCAGTAATGCGGGGTGAGATGGTATCTCATTGTGGTTTTGATTCGCATTTCTCTAATGATTAACTCTGATTTTTAACCAGGCCTGTGGTGGTACAGAATAAAGACTCTACTTTCCAGCCTCCTTTGCAGGTGGGTGTGATTATGTGACTCATTTCTTGCCTAAAAGATGTAAATATCATGAGGGACTTAGAGTAAGAGTCCCAAAAACGAAAAAGTATTACTGTCATAGAGGCTTATCTAAGGTATGGCAAGTAGGGTGCATGCCCTGGGTGCCACTTGAGGGGCACTGATGAGCAGTATCTATTAGCCATCATAGTTTCCATCGTCAGTTCTGAGAGACCATTCAGCAATTTAAAACTAATTGCCATAGGCACTATTTCCTGTAGATAGACCCCTACCCTTTGCTGTTCTTCTTCCTGCTGACTTGAATGTGGAGCTCAAGCAGCCATTTTAGAACATGAGTTGGACACCATGAGTAGAATATACCCCAGCCTCCCTGCCTTCAGAGGGAAAGTCTGAAGTATAATTTACATGGTTCCTCAGAGACTTTCCATCAGGATTGAGCACCAAGGGCCAACAGCCATAAGCAGCTCAAGAACACACCTTTGGTTGGTTTCCCTCTTCCTGTCTTACTTTTCCCTGTCCTCACTCTGGCCTCCTGGGATTGCACCTTTAAAAAACTACTCAGATTCTTAATTTGTGACTCAGGCTCTGTTTAGGGGGAACCCAAACTAATACAGTAGAGACTTGTTCCCTAGAGAGTAGACCCTTAGGATGGGATTCTGGAACTCACTGGTCAGATGGCAACGAAGACCCATTGCTAGTGGTAAGTGGGGTAGTGATAAGCCCTGGTGTGCGGCAGCATCATAATCATTAAGATACTCACCTATGATAGACTGAGATGTGGTACAGGTGGAAGGGGAAACACTGGCTTATGCAGTAGCTCTAGGGCAAATGTTCTCAAAATCTGGCCTCTGAATATCATTTGGTGTCTTAGTTATCTAAACTAAAGAAAACCAAGCCCATTGCTGTTGAGTTGATTCCAACTCATAGCAACCCTATAGGAAAGAGTAGAACTGCCCCATAAGGTTTCTTTCCAAGGCTGTATCTAGTGCTGCTATAATAGAAACACCACAAGTGGGTGGCTCTAACAAAATTAATTTATTTTCTCACAATTTAGGAGACTAGAAGCCTGAGTTCAGGGCACCGGCTCTAGGGGAAGGCTTTCAGTCTGTGTAGGCTCTGGGGGAAGGTCCTTGTCGGTTTTCAGCTTTTATTCCCAGGTTCCTTGGCGGTATGTGGCATGCATATTCCCCTCCGTTTTGCTTGCTTGCTTAATCTGCTCTTTTATATCTCAAGAGATTGACGTAAAACATCCCACACTAATACTGCCTCATAAACATAGCAAAGAAAACCCATTCCTAAATGGGACTATAACCACAAGTATAACACATAAAAACCCAGTGTCGTCAAGTCGATTCCGGCTCATAACAACCCCGAAGGACAGAGTAGAATTTCCCCCACAGGGTTTCCAAGGAGCGCCTGGTGGATTCGAATTGCCAACCTTTTGGTTAGCAGCTGTAGCTCTTAACCACTATGCCACCAGGGTTTCCAACCACAGGTATAGGGGTTAAGTTTTACAACACATATTTCTGGGGAATTTGATCCAATCTATAACACTTGGTGTCTGTGTTTCCCTGGGCTGCCATAACAAAGTACCACAAACTTGGTGGTTTGAAACAACAGATATTTGTTCTCTCACAGATCTGGAGACTAGAAGTCCAAAATCGAGATGTCAGCTCTCTCTGAAGGCTCTAATGGTGGGTTATCCTCGCCTCTTCCTAGCTTCTGGTGGTTGCCAGCAATCCTTGGTGTTTCTTGGCTTGTAGACACATCACTTCAATTTCTGCCTTCATTGTCACATGGTATTCTCCCTGTGGTCTGTGTGTCTCTTCTCTTCTTCTAAGGACACCAGTCATATGGGACTGGGTCCCACTCTACTCCAGTATGACCTCATCTTCACTTGATTACATCTGCAAAGACCTTACTTCCTTTCAACTGGTGTCTTGACAATTTGGGTTCTTCCTTCAGAGATTATGGAACACAGGTATTCTGATTTGTTGCTTGGCTTGCTGCTGTAGTGGGATAACTTTGCTCCACACGTCACACCCAAGAAATGTCTCCCTTTAGCTTTCTAAATAAAATTAAACGTTCGATTGGACAGGATGTCATATCAAGGCTTTTGGGCTCACGCCCCCCAAATCCCACAGATGAAGTAGGACTGAGAAGAGGGAGTGGGGGGGTCTGGCCCTTAGTCCATTCTTACTCTTCCTGGCCTATGAGTCTGCCGTCCAGGGCTAGTCTCGGCTGTCTAAGGGGCAACAATGCCAGGGTAGGAAAGTGCTGGAGAGAGGCCCCTCACCTCGCTCAAGTTATCCTTTCTACCCCAGGCTTGCCACCAGGGACCCTGACCTCAACCCCACAATGATTGTTGACCAGGCCCACCTACAGGGGGGTTACATGGCAAAAGAGGATGGGTATCAGATACTGCCAAGAATACAGAACCCAAGAGTTTAGGTTATTCCCTCCTTCCAGATCAGGCACTCCCACCCCACTCAGTTAATTCCAGTTTATTTCCTTATGGGAATAAGGAAATGCGGCAAATAGCCAAAAGACTGGACAGAAGTCTTTTTCCATGTGTCCCTGAAACACAGAGTGTGGTGAAATGAACTCCTTTATGCGGCCTTTTGCCTTAGGTCTTTGGAAACACAGCTTGAGATACTTTTCCCTTAAGCCCTGAGGAGTTACCTTCCCCCTGGTTTTCTACTCTAGAGGATTTATTACTTTTGTCCAGGTTAATTGACATTTTCTGGGTAAGCTGTAAATAACTTGTAATTTGATGCTTTTTGTCTGGTCATTCAAAAACAGGCTGCAGCAGTATATCAACAGGGAACTGTCAGAAATTCAGGCCGGTTTCAGAAGAGGATGTGGAACCAGGGATAGATCACCGCTGATGTCAGATGGATCCTGGCTGAAAGCAGAGAATACCAGAAGGATGTTTACCTGTGTTTTATTGACTATGGAAAGGCATTCAACTGTGTGGATCATAACAAACTATGGATAACATTGCAAAGAATGGGAATTCCAGAACACTTAATTGTGCTCATGAGGAACCTTTACATAGATCAAGAGGCAGTTGTTTGGACAGAACAAGGGGATACTGATTGGTTTAAAGTCAGGAAAGGTGTGTGTCACGGTTGTATTCTTTCACCATACCTCACAATTTTTTTTTTAATTTAATCTGTATGCTGAACAAATACTCCAAGAAGCTGGACTATATGAAGAAGAATGGGACATCAGGATTGGAGGAAGACTCATTAACAACCTGCGTTATGCAGGTGACACAACCTTGCTTGCTGAAAGGCAAGAGGACTTGAAGCACTTACTAATGAAGATCAAAGGCCACAGCCTTCAGTATGGATTGCACTTCAACATAAAGAAAACAAAAATCCTCACAACTGGACCAATGAGCAACATCATGATAAACGGAGAAAAGACTGAAGTTGTCAAGGATTTCATTTTACTTGGATCCACAATCAACAGCCATGGAAGCAGCAGTCAAAAAATCAAAAGACGCATTGCATTGGGCAAATCTGCTGCAAAGGACCTCTTCAAAGTGTTGAAGAGCAAAGATGTCACCCTGAAGACTAAGGTGCACCTGACCCAAGCCATGGTACTTTCAATCGTGTCATATGCATGTGAAAGCTGGACAATGAATAAGGAAGACCGAAGAAGAGTTGACACCTTTGAATTGAGGTGTTGGCGAAGAATATTGAATATACCATGGATTGCCAAAAGAACGAACAAATCTGTCTCGGAAGAAGTGCGGCCAGAACGCTCCTTAGAGGCAAGGATGGCAAGACTGCGTCTTACATACTTTGGACATATTGTCAGGAGGGATCAGTCCTTGGAGAAGGACATCATGCTTGGCAGAGTACAGGGTCAGTGGAAAAGAGGAGGACCCTCAGCGAGGTGGATTGACACAGCGGCTGCAACAGTGAGCTCCAGCATAACAACAATTGTAAGGATGGCGCAAGACCGGGCAGGGTTTAGTTCTGTTGTGCGTAGGGTCACTATGAGTCGGAACCGACTTGACAGCACCTAACAACAACAACAGGCTGCAGCTTGCTCTGTGATTGGTAAGCACCTTGCGGGGTGGTCAATAAAAAAAAAAGACCATGCAAATGAAGTGTCTGTAGCTTACTATGCAAAAGAAGCGTCTGTGGCCAACTGATAGGGGATTGGTCAGTTTGAGGCTGCAGCTTGCTCTGTGATTGGTAAGCACCTTGAGGGGTGGTCAACAGACCATGCAAATGAAGTGTCTGTAGCTTACTATGCAAAAGAAGCGTCTGTGGCCAACTGATAGGGAATTGGTCAGTTTGTGACCTTTGGTGGAAGGACCATGCCTTAAAATTTACAAAGAGTTTGTGTATATATGCAGCCAACACCACAGAGATTTTTCAGACAGAAAAAAAAGCAGGAAAAGAAGCAACAGGAAGAAAGAAGAGAGAAGCAGCAGAGAGAAAGAGGAGAAAGAAACCTTTTTAAAAGAGCTGTAAATGGTCAAGGGCTGTAACACTGAAGACAGCTATAGTTCCTTGGGCAGAGCCTGTGGCAACAGGCCCCAGAGGGGCCCTGAGACTGAGTCAGTGGTGACAAAATTGTTTTGGGTCCCCTTGCATCTAGCTTCCTCACTGACCTTACTAATTTTGACTTGTAATTGTTCTTCAGGTGCTTCTCTTGAATTTTAAAACTTCTCTGGCAATTTTAAACTCTCAAAAGCTTAGCAAAAATTAAGATGGCATCTAGTGTTGGACATAGGGGGTCTCCATGAGTCACAGTTGACTCCATGGCAACTGGTTTAGCGTTGGGGAAGGCTGCAGGGAAACAGCACTCCTGGACACTTACATTGTTAGAGACCTTGTTGCTAAGCAGCTAAGGGGCATTCATCAAAATGAAATAAAATCCCCATGCCCTTGAAGGGGACATCTGGGGCACAGGTAATGTTGTGTTTCTTTATCTGGGAGCTGGTTAGAAGGGGCGTAGAGTTTGTGAAAATTCATTTAGCTTAACACCTGCAGTATGTACACTTTACTGTGTATGTATTACAATTCAATAAAGTTTTCTTAAAAGATATGTCTTTTACTACAGCCTAATTTTTTTTTAATATATATATATATATATATATATATATTTATATATACACACACACAATAGTATTGTTTAATGGTGGAAAACATGGAAATGACATGAATATCCCTTCCGAATTATCCTGCATACCGGACCCGGCTCCTGGACTCCCGCCCCCTTAAACTGAACAAATTAAATGGCTTCCGCTCAGTCTTTTTTACTGCCTTGATTCTGTCCTCAGCCGAACCGGGGACTGGCGCCGGCTATCTCCGGGGAAGAGCTCTGGAGAGGACTAAGCGCGCGCATCCTGCTCCGCCACCTCTCAAGCGCGTGGAGATCCGCTGCGACCCTCACCGAGGGGCCCCTCCCTCCCAGACGCAGCGACTCCCGAGTCACGTGACCGCCGGATCAGCTGACCAGGCAGGACCGGAAGGAGAAACAACTGGCCCCAGACCGCTTGGCGAGATGGTGAGGGGTGAGGGAGTGACGGGTGAGGGAGTGATGCGAGGCAGGGGGAGGTGGGAGGCGGGCCGGATAGGGTCCCCAGAAGTCCCATATTGCTAACGCAGGGGGAAGGGTGGGGCACCCGGGAGCGAGGAGTGGGCGAGTCTGCGCTGGTCTCTTCATGACACTTTGGGTACAGCCGTGAGGGAGGGCGGAGGGTCGTGTTAAAAAACGTCCCCCCTGCCGCAGCCCCGCATTGCTCCTCAGCAAGTCAGGCCGGCCTGGCTGGAGTCCCGGGTGCTCCCATGGCGGAAAGAAAGGGCCCCGGCTCGAGGAAGACCTCCTAAACGTGCCTACATCCCCAGTCCACCTGTAGGGCTTGGAGAAAAGCTTGATTAGAATTGGGCTCAATCTTCTACACTGTTAAGAAGCTCCTTCACTCTTTCCACAGCTAGAAAGGAGTAGTTTTGGGGCTGTGACTTCCCAATCCATCCATCCATTCCTTCAGTTCATTCGTTCACTCAGCATATATTTTTTGAGTGTCTTCTCTGATGGCAGCGGGTTTGTTTTTCTATACCATGTACTGGGACTTCAGCCGCAGGGGGTTAGGGAAAGTCAGAGGCTTGCGTAGGCATCATAGTTAAGGTGGAGAGGAAGGGGCTCGTGCCTAGTGTTAGGAAGGCTGCCCTGAGGATTCCATCAGCCTGAGGAACCAGGGAAAAAACTGGCCGGGTGAAGTGCAGTTTGTGTAGCAGGAACTGGGAGATTTGGGGATGGGCTGCTGCGTCTTCAGACAGGGAACAGCATGTGCAGAGACTTCAGGTGAGAGAGGGACCGTGGCTCCCTAGGAATGAATGCCGTTCAGTGGAAGAGTACAATCTGGAGCTTAGTGAAAGATGAGGAGACAAGTAAACAAAGACCAAGCTTTCCTGGATCTTGAAAGCCACTTAAAGAAGTTTGATGGACAGGAAGAGAGAGAGTGGAGGAAAGGAGTGTGCTGTCTCGTTGGGGGAGAGCAATTAGGAGTATATAGTAAGATGTTTATAAATTTTTGTGTGAGAGTCTGACTTGATTTGTAAACTTTCACTTAAAGCACAATAAAAATAATAAAAAAAAAAAAAAAGAAGTTTGGACTTTAAACAGAGGGCCCTGGCAAGCCAAACAGATGCTTCTGGCTGTCTTGTGGAGGGATCAAGAGGGGAGCAGGGAGTGCAAGCTAGGGCAGCAGACGCCCAGAAGATGGTGGTGGTGACCTGAACTGGGGTGAGGGAGTGGAGATAGAAATCAGCAGGTCTCAGAGGCTAAACGCATGAGGGAAAAAGACTCGGGAGGAACCAGGCTTGGCCCCCAGGTGATAGGACGGGGAAGCCAGGAGGAGGAGCAGGTTTCAGTGGGAAGAGTACTATCACCTGAGGACATGCTGAGTGCGTGCTGTCTGTGAGCATCTAGGTGCAGCTCGCCAGGGGACGGTTTGGATTTAAGGGTCTGGAGCTCAGAAGAGAATCTGCAATGGCATTGGTGAATTTGGGAGTCACCATCACAAAGATGATAACTGAACCCTAAGAATGTGAAAACTGTCTTAGTGAATTGAGGAGAGAGGGCCTAGGACAGAGCCTAGAGAATGCTAGCATTCTAAAAAATTACGCAGGGAAGACATTCCTGTGGAAAAATTCAAACAACACAGAGGTATATAGAACTGTGGATAGAATTCAGGGGTCCATGAACTTAGGGAAAATCATAAATCTTTATTTTCACTAACTTCACACTGAAATTTAGTATTATTTCTAGTACAAATGTTCCTTAAAAGCCCCAGTATTAGCAGCAGCTATGACTTTGTCACTAATAGAAATCTGGATATTTTCATATCACGTTACAGCTCTTGGCAGATATCTCAGAATACTGTTTATGCTCATCGTTTCTAAATTACAGTGATTATTAGACACTCTGCTATATCTTGTTCATCGATTTAATAAAGAAGCACGTATAATACCGTATCAGCAGTGTGTTTTAAATATTTTGATATCTGTACTTTGATATAATTAGTTTTCTTTACCATCCTGTTTATACATATAAAAATGTTATTCTGAGAAGGGTCTCGTAGGTTTCACCAGATGCCAAAGGATTCCTTAGCATAAAAAGGTTAAGACGCCTTGAAATAGAGTAAGTAGTTCAAGACCATCCTTAACACTCCATCACCTCATCACCAGTCCCAATTTCCCACCCCACATCCCCATTTGGGGGCCGGGGAAAGGAGGATGAGCCAGCAAAGGAGACTCAGGCCAGGCCTGAGGGAGAAACCCAGAAGTGTGTGGTGCTTCGAGAAGGAGGATGGGGTCGTGTCAGAAGCTGCTGAGCAGTTAAGGAAGACCTGAGCTGGGTTTAGTGACAAGAAAGTCATTTGTGGCCATGGCTAGAGGACATCATTGGAGTCCCCTGTACAAGTCCCAGTGCAGGTGGTCCAGGAGCGATAAGGAGGTGTGGAGCTGTGGCAGGTGACGGGTTGGAGGTTTCAGGGGAGCAGATCAGGTGGGAAGTGGCTGATCTGGTGACTGGTGGCTCCGAGTAGAGAAATGGGATTGCCAGGTGCATTGAGGGCCCAGCAGAAACCACAGAGCGTGGATTTGTGTGGCCTCGGTTTGTGGGCCTTTGTTCCAGCATCTGCAAGCAACCCGGGTAGAGGCGTGGAAGAGGGACTTGCATATCAATGTGCATTGGAGCTTCACCAGGCAGACAGGACAAAGGGCAGTTGGTCAGGGAATGGAGGGTATTGGCAAGAATGTGGTTGACAGATCGGGCTGGGAATCCAAGTTGGCCTGTGAAGGTTGTAGAGAGAGGAGAGCACTGGGGAGGTGGAGAGGCTCCTGGGAGTAGGGGGCTCATTGAGTTTGAAGCAGTTTGGGGAGAAGTAGCAGCTGTGGACAGCCTTCACTGCCGACATCAGGGATGGAGCAGTTTGGTCTGTGGACAAGACCTTGGGTGTGTCTGTGGGAGTGGGTGGTTGGAGGTAACTGTTCAGGAACTAAGCGGCCAGTTGGGCAGTCGTGCCTGTGGTGGCCAAAGGCGGTGGGTCAGGGAGAGGATTCTCTAAACAGCCTGGTGACGGGGGGAACAAGTGGCCAGAGGGCATCTACCTGGGACAGGGACCGAGGGTCACTGATGAGCAGTTGTGCGGGAGTCACACACAGAGCCTGGCCACACCCCACACCTCCCTGCAGCGTGACCACCTGCTTTGCTCCCTTGCAGAGGTTCCGCTTCTGTGGTGATCTGGACTGTCCTGACTGGGTCCTGGCAGAGATCAGCACTCTGGCTAAGATTGTTGAGTACACGGGCTCTACCTGGTTGGTGGGCGGGGGTGGGGGGGGGCTGGGGCTTTGGGGGTGGAGGATGGCGAGGTCACTTGGGTTGGGGTCTCAGTGTTCTCAGCCTGTCTAGCATGCTGTGTGACCTCAATCATGTTGTCAGCCCTCTTTGAGCCAATGCGCCAGCAATGAGGGGTAAGGTGGCCAGAATGGCTGATGTGAGGCTGTCTCTTCCAGTCCTCCGTGAAGCTGCGGTTGCTGTGTAGCCAGGTGCTGAAAGAGCTTCTGGGACAGGGGATTGACGTGAGTACAGGGACCAGCATGGCCTTATGACCCCCCTAAAACTGCACCAGGCCCAGGGAGGTGGGTGGTACAGCCTCTAGACCTCCCTGGGTACCTCCCATCCCTCCGTCTAGCCCCAGCTTGTTCCCTACAGGGGACCCGGTGGGAGGGGGCGGCGAGGGGCTGGTGAGGAGGGGTCGGCACCCCTGAGGGCCTCCTTTCTCCATAGTATGAGAAGATCCTGAAGCTCACAGCTGATGCTAAGTTTGGTGAGTACCCCACTGAGTCCACAGGCCTTTGGGTGACCCTAGGACTCGGCCTGGTGCCTGGCACAGAGGCTCCCTCCTCCCAGTAGCCTTCCCTGACCATATGCCATAGCAGAGAAGTGTGAGGGAAGAAAGGAGCTGACAGTCCTGCCCTCAGTGCCCTGTAACAGCTCTTGGGGAGCAGTCGCAGTGGCTGTGGTTGGAGGAGGCTTGGGGCTGTGAGCTGAAGATGGTGGGGCAACGGGGAGGCAGCTGGGACCACAGTGACACTCTCACCCCACCTACCGGTCCCCCCTCCAGAGTCAGGCGATGTGAAGGCCACGGTGGCGGTGCTGAGTTTTATCCTCTCCAGTGCAGCCAAGCATAGCGTGGATGGCGAGTCCTTGTCCAGTGAACTGCAGCAGCTGGGGCTGCCTAAAGGTACAGGGATGTGGCGGGCAGGTAGGTACCCTGTGGGCCAAGGGCTGCTGAACAGCTGGCCAGGCTGTGTGACCCTAAGAAGTACACTGCCGTCTCTGGGCCAGGAACCTGCGAGCTGTCCACTGAGCAGCCCCAGCCTAGCCCCTGCTTGTACTTCAGGGGACCTTCATTCTTTCCCCAGAGCATGCAGCCAGCCTGTGCCGTTGCTACGAGGAGAAGCAAAGTCTCCTGCAGGAGCACTTGCGGGCCTGCAGCCTGCGCGGTGAGTGTGGCGTGGGCCAGGGTGGGGCCCAGGGTCCATTCTAGAAGATGTATGCAGCATCCAAGGTGCCAGTCCTCAGAGGGAGACCTAGCCGTGGTCACCCCTGGGTCTCTGACCCCAGTCTAGGTTTCTTTCCTTGGAGACCTGCTGTGGACCATCTGAGCTCCTGTTTAGTGAGCACCTGTCCTGTGAGCACCAAGCCCAGGTCAGGATTATTGCCCTGATTGTGAGAGTGAGGAAACAGGCCCAGAGGGAGGAGAGCTTTTCAAAGGCCACACTGCCTTGAAGGGCCAGGATCCCGAGAGCACTCCACACCATCTTGCAGTGAACAGGCTGGCAGGCGTGGGCTGGCGGGTGGACTACACACTGAGCTCCAGCCTCCTGCGGTCCGTGGAGGAGCCCATGGTGCACCTGCGGCTGGAGGTGGCATCCGCCCCGGGTGCCAAGGCCCAGCCTGTCGCTATGTCCCTCTCAGCAGAAAAGTTCCAGGTCCTACTGGCAGGTGAGACTCAGCCAGGCCCGGAGGGGTGAGAGGAGACCCTCCCAGCTCCCGCCTGACTGCGTGCCGGCACACCCACCTCTTCCCCTTGCAGAACTGAAGCAGGCACAGACCCTGATGAGCTCCCTGGGCTGAGGAGAACGGTGTTCAGGGCCCAAGCAGAGCTGCCTTACCCGTGTCAAGTGGCTGCCCTTGGAACTTCTCCTTGGGCAGTGGTCCCAGCCCCAAGATGCTGGGTGCCTGGCCTCCTGGGTCCCTGGCTTCCTAGGTCCTCATTTGAGAGTTCAGCATAGGGATCCTCAGGCCCTTTTTCCACCATTGCACTTCCGCCCCATCAAAGGCACCTGTCACCTGTTTCCATGGGACGGAGGAATAAATAAGTGTAAAGGAGTGTGTGCGTGGGTTTCTTTTGGGTTTCTGTGAAAGAAACCAAGTGACATGTAGACCACCTGGCCCATCACTCATTTTCTCTTCTCAGCTGCTGGTGAGGTGAACTGAGGACCGAAAAGAAACAGCTTGTCCATAGCTCGGACGATCAGTTTCTAGCCCCACAGCCCTGTGATGCTCTTGGCTCTCCACTCCCTGTGCTGGCCTCAGGCTGGCAGCAAGTGGTAGCCCCAGTGCCAGATGCCCACATACAGAAAGGAAAGAGCTCTTCTCTCTTGCCATCTTCTTTACCAAGGAAGAAGGGCCCATGCCTGAACTCTTTACCATCTCTGCCATTTATAATGTTGTTGTTAGGTGCATTGGTTTTGAATCACAGCGGCCCCGTGTGACAGGGTAGCTCCTGTTACTGAGCACCAAGCCCAGGTCAGAATTACTACCCTGATTGTGAGAATGATTCTTGGATGTAATTGGAGCAGATTGCCAGGTCTTTCTCCCACAGAGCAGCTGGGTGGGTTCTAACCACCAGCCATTCAGTTAGCAGCCAGCCACCTAACCATTGCACCACTAGGGCTCCTTCCATTTATAATACTCTTTATTTTTTAAATAATATTTTATTGTATTTGTAGTGGAAGTTTGGAAACCCTGGTGGCTTAGTGGTTAAGTGCTATGGCTGCTAACCAAAGGATCAGCAGTTTGAATCTGCCAGGTGCTCCTTGGAAACTCTGTGGGGCAGTTCTGCCCTGTCCTATAGGGTCACTATGAGTTGGAATCGACTCGATGGCATTAGGTTTCCTAGGTTAGTGGAAGTTTACACAGCAAATAGGTTCCCATTGAACAATGTCTACATAAATTATTCAGGGACACTGGTTCCATTTTTAATAGTCTTGAATATCTCTTCCACACACATTGAGAAGCACCTGCGAGTGTTATAATGATTTTTGCTTCAACTGCCAAACGATTTAAAATGCTCAAAAAAAGGAAGGTCTGTTGCATTGACCGTGATTCAGAGCTCCCTGGAACAGCTCAGGCCAACCTGGGCTCCTGGTAGAAAAGGCTGACTCCAGGACTGGGGCGGGAGAGTACAAGATGGGCCTGGAACATCTTGTGCAAGGAGGCCATCAGGCAATAACGTGACATTCCGAAAGAGCCAGCGTGTCCCACTGGCCAAAGATGAGGCGATTTGAGCATGAAAAAAGATAAGGACTGGCTCAGCTCCTGACTTCTGCTTTCAGAAAGATGTGTAGATCGTTTTTGTTGTTTTGCAATTGTGCTTTTGGTGAAAGTCTACAGAGTAAATCAGCTTCTCATTAAACAATACACAGATGGTTTTGCGACATTGGTTGCCAACCCTGTGATGCGCCAACACTCTCCCTTTTTGAACTTGGGTTCCCCATTTCCATTCATCCAGCCCTCCTATCCCTTCGTGCCCTCTTGTACCTGCTCCCAGGCTGGTGTGCCCATTTACTCTTGTATACAAGGTTGAACTGCATGTGTTATTGTTTGTTTGATAAGTCTGTCCAGTCTCTGGCTGAAGGGTAAATTTCAGGAGTGACTTCAGGGGCCGTACTCTTGGGGTTTTTCCAGTCTTTGTTAGACCAGTAAGTCTGGTCTTTTTTTGTGAGTTTGAATTTTGTTCTACGTTTTTCTCCTTCCGTGTCCAGGATCTTCTACTGTGATCCCTGTCAGAGCAGTCAGTGGTGGTAGCCAGGGCACCATCTAGTTGTGCTGGACTCAGGCTGGTGGAGGCTGTGGTAGTTGTGGTCCATTAGTCCTTTGGACTAATATTTCCCTTCTGTCTTTTGTTTTCTTCACATTCCTTTGTTCCAGATGGGGTGGGACTGGTAGATGTATCTTAGATGGTCGCTTACAAGCTTTTAAGACCCCAGACACTACTCACCAAAGTAGGATGTAGAACATTTTCTTTATAAACTATGTTATGCCAGTTGAGGTAGATATTCCCCAAGACTATGGTCTCCAGCTCTCAGCCCAGTAACTCGATGCTTCAGGGAGTTTGGACGCGTCCATGAAGCTTCTATGACTTTCCCTTGGTCCGGCTGTGCTGACATCCACAGTGTTGTGTTAAATGTACTTTTCTTTTTGAATTCTCCATGAAGTTAACTGGAAAAGCATGGAGGGGAGGGAGTGGGGAAAGGTGGGAGTAGGTAACACTTTAAAAAGAAACACAGAATACATCTTACTCACAAACAGTAGAGGCCCAGGGCTCTATTCACACACCTTCCTAGTCCAGCAGGTCACACTGCACATTTATTTCAAATTAGGCCCTGAAATGCACTTTCTAATGAGTGTTCTTTTTTTTCCAAATTGGATCCTGGATGTTTTGGGTATTATGAGACTCTGAATCTTATTTAAATCTACTCTTTTAGCAGGCCTCCTCTGATACCGTGTCAGAGTCTAACCAAGGATTACCTCTCCTTAATCTTCAGAAATGTCAGTATCCTGAAAGACCAAAAAAAAAAAAAAAAAAAGTGGGTAGGAGGTGGAGTGATTCCATCTAAATTGAAAATTATTAAACATAATCCTACATTAGAATCAACCCGGAACAAACAAGCTGGAGAAGAATTTGGTGACAACTGGGGAAATTTGAATGTGAACTAAGCATTAGATGATATTGTTTACTAGGTACGGTAAGGTATTGTGGGTTTGTAGGAAATTGTTTTTTACAGATGCATACAAAAGTGTTTAGGGATGAAGTGTCATAATTTGTCTGATTTACTTTAAAGTATTTCTGCCCAAATAAATGAATAAATAGATGGCGGGGGGGAGTAGTAGGAAAGGGGGCACAGATCGTGTCTGTGGGAGTTTCTGCTACATGTCCCATCACACCGAGAATACAGTGTAAACTCCCTAGCCTCCGAGGCCCTGTCCCATAACCCCTGGATCCTGCTGGCTATTCTGGCCTCACCGCAGCGCTGCCCCCACGCTGCACTCCAGCCACACGGGTCTTCAGCTGGTCAACTCTTTCCCGACTCCTGGCTTTCGCACGGACGTTCGTCCTGCCTGGCGTACTGCTTGCCCTTACTCTGCTGCTGGCTCCTTTTTGAGTTCTGGTCTAAATGACTCCGCAGAGAGGCCCTCCCCCACTGAACCATCTGAAGTCGGTTCTCCTGGGCCTCTGGTTTTCGCTGCTTGGCTGCACTTCTCAATGGGCAGACCGTGGTGATGTTTACGTGCCATCTGATTGCGGTGATACTTAGGGCCACCACCAGGTCCCCAGGGCCCGCGTTTATTACCACCTGCGTGCGCCCAGCTGCAGGTGCCTCGGCATTGGGACGCTGCTGCCGTTTCCTGCTGGAGGTGCCCACCCGGTCCCGCACCAGCCGGTGACCCCCCCAACCGCGGAGACAGCTGCAACCCGGAACCTCAGACCGCAGACCCCGTCCGCGCTGGGAAGCGGAATGCCAGACTCCTCCGCCACCTCCCAGCCAGATGACTGCCCCCAAACCTTGGCCACGTCCGGGAGACCCAAATCCAAGCTACTTCGGCCTCTGACACCTCCTTGCAGAACTACACTTCCCAGCAGGCGCTGGATCAGCGACCACAGCCCCCAGCATGCTCTTAGGCGCGGCTCCGCCCCTGGCATTAACCCCATAGTGGCCGCAGATGGGCTGGGAGAGGCGCAGAGCGCAGGTACCGGGGCGATGAGGAGGGATGGCGATGTGTGCAGCTGAGCAGAGACGAGGAGGGGATTTGGGGAGGAAGGGAGCCAGGATTAACCGTGGGTAGGGTCGCAGTGGCGGGTGGAGGGGATGAGGCAGACAGGAGATAAGGCTCAACCCTTTCAAAAACTAGGAATCTGGAAGTTCACCTTTTCCGGCAAAACGAAACCTTTCGGTGCCAGGCCCGGGGCGGAGCCGCGGTGCGGGGAGGGGCGGTAAAGAAGCCTGTCCCGGTTAAATGCCCCCCTCCACCCGACATACGCCGCCTTTGATCCCGAAACGCCTTGGGGAAGAGAGGAGTGACAGACTCCTCCTCTCCCTCAGTCAGGTGGGAGAGGGCGAAGGTGGGAAGTGGACCGAGGCGCTAACGTGGGAGCTTCAGATTCCTCCGTGAACCCCGACTCCGAGCTCTGGAGCCTTTCCTTCCTGACGCCGTCACCTCCTCACTCGGCGCTTTGTGAACCTGGCTGGAGCGCAGAGGTTTCTGGAGACACTTTAATGCCCTCGCTCCTGCCGGAGGGTGGTGCTCGCTGCCGGGCTGGGCGCGTTTTCCCCGCACCCTATCGCGCAGGCAGCGTTGGGTTCCTTCACTCCGTGGGGTCAGCAGACGCAGGCACTGTCCTAAGCGGTGGGCGTCAGGGGCAAGCAGAGCATACGCTCTGGAGCGGGACAGGCATGCAGTAACACAGTAAGACAGTTTCAGATTGTGGTAGGTGCCCCCAAGAAAAGAAGACGTGTGTTGGGGGGAGGTTAAGGGTTACCTTGGATAGGGTAGTGGGGAGGCCACTCTTAGAAGGTGACTTTTTTGAGCCGAGGGAAGTGTTCCAGCCTGAGGGGACAACAGGGTAAAGGCGTAGAGATATGACAAAAACAGGGTGCCTGGAGCCAGTGAGTGAGGAGAGCCTGGGAGGAAATGAGCTGTTGGAGGTGGGCCTAGTAAGGATTTGGACTTTATTCTAGCTTGTGGGAGGTGCTAAGAGCCATGCTTCCTTCCCCAGACTTTGCTCCCCTCAGCCCATGGCTTCCCCAGGACTTTCAAATGGGGACCAGGGGCTGTGGCCAAGCCTGACCCTTAGGCTTCTTTGTAAAATGGGGATAATAATTCCTGCCTCCCAGGGTAACACCTGGCCCAGCCTGCTGCCTGCTTCCCCCACAGGTCCTGGCCACCCCTCCCACAGGATGCCCGAGGGCCCTGAACTGCACTTGGCCAGCCTCTTTGTGAATGAGGCATGCAGGGGGCTGGTGTTTGGTGGGTGTGTGGAGAAGTCATCTGTCAGCCGGAACCCTGAGGTGCCCTTTGAGAGCAGTGCCTATTGCATCTCAGCCACAGCCCGAGGCAAGGAGCTGCGTCTGACCCTGAGCCCTCTGCCTGGGGCCCAGCCCCCACAGGAGCCACTGGCCCTTGTCTTCCGCTTCGGCATGTCTGGCTCCTTCCAGCTGGTGCCCAGGGACACGCTGCCACCCCATGCCCATCTGCGCTTCTACACAGTTTCACCTGGCCCCCAGCTCGCCCTCTGCTTCGTGGACATCCGCCGCTTTGGCCACTGGGACCTCGGGGGCAAGTGGCAGCCGGGCCGAGGGCCCTGTGTCTTGCTGG
Organism: Loxodonta africana; assembly: GCF_030014295.1. Taxonomy (NCBI): domain Eukaryota; kingdom Metazoa; phylum Chordata; class Mammalia; order Proboscidea; family Elephantidae; genus Loxodonta; species Loxodonta africana. Next base: position 40,761,602 of record NC_087354.1, on the reverse strand, counting down.
AGTATGAGCAGTTCAGGTAGGGCCAGCACCAGGTGCAATGAACACAGTCCTAGGCTGCAGGCCTGGCTCTGTCAGTACCTTGTGGGACAAGCAAGGGCAAGTCCCAGCCCTCTTCGAGCCTCAGTCCCTTTACCTATAGACCAAGACAGTGTCCTCTGCCCTGGAGACAGCTCCTGGGCTAAAGCATGTGTAAACCCACAAGCAAAACTGCTATGGGAGGCGAGGGGGGAGCCAAGAAGAGGATGGCCAGTGAGTCTCAGAGCTGGAGCTTGGACCCAGAACCCCTCACTGCTTCTTGGTTCCCCCAAGAGGCTAGGAAGAAAGGCGGAAGGGCTTACAACATGCTGAGAAGTGAAGCTGAGCAGGAAGGAATTGTTTCAAGGGGGTGGGAGGGGACTGCCTAGTGACATGGTTTCTGAATCAGGTTTTGTGGTCTCCCACATTCACCTGCCCACTGGTCTGTGTCCTGTGGCTCCTCTGTCTCCTGCTTGCAGGAGGGGTAATAGGCCCTCCTGGGGTGTGATGCAGTCACATAAGATAGCACAGCATCAGCCACTTCCTCTCCTCTAAAGAGGAGACATGCACCAGTCTCCACTTCGGGCTGGTCTCTGCTCCCAGAGATGATGGTCACATGGTGGAAGGGGCAAGGACAAGGAAACAAACAAGGTGAGCTCAAACAGACCCATGTCTGAGTGGAGAACGACTTTGGGGTGGAAGGGGACATCTGAGCTGAGGCCTGACTCATGAGAAGAAGCCAGCCACATGAAGCTGTAGAGGAAAAGCATTCAAACTGGCAAGAATTGCAACTGCAAAGGCCTGGAAGTGGGCTTGGCTGGTTCTTCCTTCCTCGCAACATTCTGCCTTCGATTGGCCCTTAGGAGACTCACTTACCCCTCGGGATGGGCCAGGGCATCTCTGGTTGCCTCCTGGCCTTCCTGGGCTTGAACCCTAAGTGCATCCCCTGGGGAACCTGTGTCCATGGCTCGGGTTTCCTGGAGAGTCACGTCACAAGTTAAATCCTTGCCAGCTGACTCTGAAGTTTCTCTCAGTGAACATTTGGCCCAAGTGGAAGCAGGTGTTCTTGGTGCTACAGCTGGGAGCCCCTGGAGATCTGCTTCCCTCAGGGATCTGAGCCACCTCAGGCTAACCCTCCACCCATACCTTTACCCCAAAACTCTGTCTTCTGGCACCCCTTCATACTCTCCTCACGCCCAGGCCTTCACAAAGAAATGAGGTGCACCTCCTCTACTGGGGGCCAAGGAGAGACCCGTGACACTTGGAGGTGTTTGTGGGGCTTCTCTCACTAGCCAGGACATGACCCGCACTCCTGCTGTGCAGTGGTCATGCCAGCCTCCTCGAAGCCAGTCTTCAAGGTCTTGAGGAGAGTTGAACCCACTAATGTCAAATCCACAGATGCTCTCTAGCCCACCAGGGTTCTTAAACAGGGAGTTCCAGGCTGTGGGCACCCCTGAGGTCCTGCAATCATCTTGTTCTCAAGTGTCCTGGGAGCCTGAAGCACTTTGGGGATACACACACAACATAGACTTATGAGGGTTCCCTTGAACACACTGCTTTTGACTGGTATTTTTCACCCTTCCCGATGAATTAAAATCCCATATTGTTGTTCCCATTTGATAGGTATGAAAACTGAGATTCTAGTTGGCCAAAACAGCACTCCTCAGTTTCCATCTCCTTGTAACCAGGAGCTGGTCTCCCCAGGCTCCCTCTCCTATCTTGTCATCACATCACCTGCCCTGGAGGCATCTGGGAGTTAGTAACATTGTAGGGTCAGTTGTTGCTCCTACAGGCACACAGGCATGGGGAGGAGTGGAACAAAACAGAGTGGGGAGCAGGTCTCCTACACCTGAGCTGTGTCCCTTCAGGGAGAATGTGCTGCGAAACCTAGCAGACAGAGCCTTTGACCGGCCCATTTGTGAGGCCCTCCTGGACCAGAGATTCTTCAATGGCATTGGCAACTACCTGCGGGCAGAGATCCTGCATCGGTCAGCAGGGCGGGCTGTGGGCAGGAACACCGGGGTGGGTCAGGGTGTACTCACATCTCCCCTGCTCAGCGTAGCTCCCTCTCCCCTATCCTACTCCAGGCTGAGGATTCCCCCCTTTGAGAAGGCCCGCACGGTGCTGGAGGCCCTGCAGCAGCACAGGCCGGTGGGTACAACAAGGTTCACACACAGACCATGTGTGCTGGCCCAGGCCTATCAGAACGGGGGCTGCCAGGGCATGGGCCGAGTCAGGTGTCTCCAGCTTTGCTCTGCCATGGACCACCTATGTGGCCTCAGGCAGGTCGGTTTTTCACTTTGGGCCTCAGTTTCCCCTTCTTTACAATGTGTGTGTGGTGGTGGGGGGTGTATGAACTGCCTGAGGTCCTGCTGAACTCAGAGGGAAGTCTGCTGCTGGATGGCCAAGTACCTCTACCTGTGCTGACAGCCAGGTCCCGCCTCTTAGAGCCCAGAGCTGACCCTGAGCCAGAAGATCAAGGCCAAGCTGCAGAACCCGGACCTGCTGGAGCTGTGCCACTCAGTGCCCAAGGAAGTGGTCCAGCTGGGTGAGGGCTGGGCAGGGCAAAGATGGCCAACTACATCTGGCCTGGCATGCTGTGTGACCTGGTATGTGGGCAGTGGCTGCCCCTCTCTGCTCCCTGCCTGGGAAATGGGAGGTTGTAGTCCCAGTTGTTAAAGTGGACTAGGCCGCCTCACTTCCCAGGTTTGTGGGTGTCCCCCAAGCTGCCCATGAGGTAGGCAGGGCAAGGAGTCTTAGCCCTACTCCAGGATGGGAAAGCCATGGCCCAGAGTGGGGAAGACACTAGCCCAAGGTCACACAGCTGGGGGAGGGAGAGCCTTGGCTCCCTGACTCAGTTCATCAGCTTATATAGCTGAGGTCTGGGCCAGGTCTAGCCAGGCTCCCCCTGCTCCCAATCTGAGCCTGTTCCTTGTCCTCCGCCTGCTTCCTCTGTCCAACAGGGGGCAAAGGCTACGGGCCGGAGAGCGGGGAGGAGGACTTCGCTGCTTTTCAAGCCTGGCTGCAGTGCTATGGCGTTTCAGGCATGAGTTCCCTGCGTGACCGGCATGGCCGCACCATCTGGTTCCAGGTGGGGGCCCTACTGCTCACACAGGCAGACCTGAGAGCCCCCAGGAAAACTGGTGGGTGGGGAAACCTGGGGTCACATCAGGGCAAGAGCTGGGGTCTCCCCCGGGTGGGGATGCCCAGGGCCTGCCTAGGCCAAGGGTCCTGCTATTCCTAGGAGTCTAGACTCCCCCATGCTACACCCCTCCTGAGTTCCAGCTGTAGAGCGGCCCAGGGATGTCTGTGCTGACCTGGAGGAGACCAGAGGCCTCCTGGGGAGGGGCTACATGGATCTGGAGGATAGGTGTGAGTCCTGCCCCACCCCCGGTTGATGCCTCAATTCTCCCCATCCCACTTTAGGGGGATCCTGGACCCCTGGTACCCAAAGGTAAGCTACCCCTAATGTAAAAGGCTAGGAGCAGAAAGGACTTTTTGCCTGCAAGGGCCACAGCACCCTTCTCCATCCCCATCCCCATCCCCACCCCAACCCTAGAGTCACTCACCCTGGCAGAGTGAGTCTGGAGAAAGGGGGCTGACACCATAGGCCCCTCCAACCCCAGCGTAACTATCCCGCAGGGGGCAAGTCCCGCAAGAAGAAATCTAAGGAAATGCAGCCAGGCCGTGAGGATGGAAAGGAGGTGTGTCCCCTGCTTCCGCTCTCTCCCCTGCAGTCTCCCCGCCATGCTTTTGGGCAGCTGCTTTCCACAGACAGAGACGGGGTGGTGGGTCCTAACCAACCTCTAAGCTTTCTGAGCCCCTTGGAGACCTGTCTCTTCCACGCAGGACCCTCCACCTCCAAGCAAGGCCCCTTCCAGGGCACAAAAAGCACGCATAGACCTTCCCAAGCAGCCTGCAGCCCAGAAGCCCGAGCAGACCAGCCTCCAACAGGACCCCAGCACCCCCACAGTCCCTAAGAAAGGGAAGAGGAGGGGGCGACCAGCAACCTCAGGTGGGCTTTCCTCAGCATCCTCCTCTGGGTGGGGAGGGGACCCTCTAACACTGGCTCTTCAGGAGAGGATGGGAAGGCAGTGTGGGTGGGAGGAGGATGTGAGCTGAGGGGAAGGAAGGTTGTCCGGGCAGTCCTCAGCTGGGTGCCCCTGAGCTAGCCATCTCACCTCTGTCCTCCCCCCAGGCCGGCGCAGACCCCAGAAGACCAGAACTAACACCCCATCCTTAGAGCAAGAAGGGACCTCAGCCTCTTAGCAGGATGGCCGCCTTGATTGCACCCACCCCTTCCTGCTGCCTTGCCCTGGATCTGTCCGGCTTCCTAGAAATAGGCCCTGTGGCTGTCCTCTGCACAACCATGATGCTTTTAAGTGCACCACCCCCCTTCCCCATTTCTAAAGCCCATGTGGAAAATCCTGTTTTTTAAAAATAAACTTATAAAGTTGAACTTCTAGGAACGTATTGGGCGGGCTGCAGGCCTGGGAAGGCCACGTTGGGAGGGCCTGCTGCCCAGCCCTGAAGATGGGAGGCCACCTCAACAGGGCAAACTGAGCCCCGGTCCCAGTCCTCAAGGCCCTGGCTTGCAGAGGATCATCTGCTGCTGCCAGGGACAGCCCCTGGGAGGTGGTGCAGACACCCTGGCCCAGGCAGGGCAGGCCCCACTGCTCCTCTGGTCCTGGATTTCTCAGGGCTGGTGGCTGCCGCCATGCCTGGCCTTTACTAGTCAGTCCCCCAAGTCTAGTGCAGGCAGCCAGAACCCACACTCCTGGTCTCCACCCCACCCCAGGCCCTCTGTACCTGCTGACACAGGTGAGGAGCTGCCTCTCTCATGGTCTCTTAACTTGTGGTCACCTGAGACCCCCAGTCTCTCTCACAGGGGCTGCAACCCAGACTCTGCCTTCACAGGTAGACTTTGACCTCGCCCCTGCCCTCAAATGCCTGGGAGAAAACCCTCCCCCCTTAAAGCTTGAGGACAGGCCCCTCGGGGGCTGCCAGCAGGGCTCATAATCCGAAGATTTATTGTACATTGGCTGGGGGGCAGAGGGGGGCTGGGAGGCAGAAACCAGGAGCTTCCAAACCCTTCTACAATCAAAGCCGCCAGGGGCTCAGTCCAGTGGGGGCTGCAGCACAAGCAGCAGGGACCGCACTTGGAAGGGAGAAAAGGTGAGCTTCAGGCGGTTGTCGCGCAGGGGCAGGTGGCCAGCTGGGTCGCGCTTCTCCAGGAGGTCGCAGCTGGAGAACAGATGGGGCCATGAGGGTCCCACAAAGGACCAGGTCCAACCCCCCACCCCTGCTCGGTGCTCTACTTACAGTACAGCCTCCTGAACCGGCAGCGACGTGTGCAGCCAGCAGTCAACGTGGCTGCCGTGGGCCTCATACAACCTCAGGACCAGGGTGCGGCTCAGGGGGTTGGCTTCAGCCTGGGGAGGGAGGCGGGCGGTGGGCGGGGCCGGGGCGGGCCATTCTCGGGGCCACGCCCCACCCCAGCCCCTGCCCTGTCCCTTGCCTGCTTGACTGTCTCCAGCACCACAGCCGGCGTGGACAGGGAGAAGGCGCTCCAGGAGGCCGCGGGCGCCGGCCCAGGGGCGGGCAGTGCCAGCAGGGGGAAGTTGAGGCTGTAGGCAGCACGGATGACGCCAGCATCCTGGAAGGAGCCTGGGGTGTGGACCGTAAAATGGTGGCTTCCCTCCCACGCCCCTAAAGGGGCAGGGAGGTGTGATGCTGAGGCTTTCCCTACTGACCGTCGGAGAAAAACGGACGCTCGGAGAAGGACAGAAAGGAGCCCAGGCCGCAGGAGGGCCCCACCATCCCCCTCACTCACCCTTGTGCGGCATCAAAGCGTAGGTGAACTCGTGGCGCCCCATATCAGCAGTGGCATCGGGGGCCTTAGGAGCTCTCAAGCTGAGGAGGGGATGGGTTGGAGCTGCTGGAGTTCTGGCTTGGGAAGATCCATGCCCCTGTGCCAGCCCCAGGGCTCCCAGGCACCCCACTCACAGCGAGAGACTGAGGACGTTGCCATGCACGGAGGCACCGTACTTGCAGTCATTGAGCAGGGCCAGCCCAAAGCCACACTCTGACAGATCCATCCAGCGGTGGGCCCACACCTGAAGGACAGACCCAAGACCCACTTGGTGGCCTACACCCCTTCCTGTGCTCCCAGTCTCCAAAGTGCTTCTCACTGGGGTGAGAGCAAGCTCTGGGACCACACTCTACAGGAGACCCTGGGCACCTAGCCTAGCCTCTATGCCTCAGTTTACACATCGGTAGAATAGGGATTAATAGTACTCACCCCACCAAGTCATGAGTATTAAACTAAACAAAGCATTTAGCACAATGTCTGGCACACATGTTAGGAACTAGCAAATGTTGGTCATTGTTATCATCATCATTCTCAACCCACACCACACAACTTGTCTCTCCCCAGCCAGGGATAAGTCCACCTCCCTCACCCACGTCAGACCTCAAAGCGAGCCCAGTCCCAAGAGGTGTTGTAGTGGGTGGGCCGCTGCAGGTGCCCAAACTGGATCTCATAGGTGGCCTGGGGGCTCCGAACACGGGCAGGGAACTCCACCTTCAGGAACTTGTGGGTCTCCTGCCAGTGTACCTGCAGGCGGGGTGGAGGGTGCGGGGAGAAGAGAAGGGAGAGTCACACAGGCCTGGTGCCGGCCACCTCCCCACCAGCTGCATCTGAGGAAGGTACCACGACCCTGCCCCGCTGCTACCTCGGTGTGGAAGCGGACATAGGGGCACCCAACATCCAGCACCACCTCCTGGCTGAGCCGGCTGTTGGGGCTGAGCTGCAGCAAGAACCAGGCACTGCCCCGCAGGCCACCCTCAGTTCCCACTGCCAGGGTCCCTGGCTGGCCCAGCACTGGCTTCCTGTGGGAGGGGTGGGAGGCACTGAGCCAGGGCAGGCTGGAGAGGGTCTTGGGTGGGGCCTGATAGGCCTGCATTCCCACCCCACCCCCACTTCTGCTCCCCCCCCGCACCGTGTCTCTAGGTGGTAGTCCATGACATCCCACGCATCCCAGTACAGGGGAACGTCGTCAAATAGCACAAACTGGTTCCCTGTGGCACCCTCAGCAATGGCCTCCCTGCAAGGACATGGGGATTGTGTTTTACAACTAGATGACCTCGACGTCCCTGGCTGCTTGAGAAGGGGTAGGGCAGGGTGACTAGGCCCAGGAAACAGGGGACTCCTAGCACAGCCTGCCCTCAATGTGTGGGTCCCAGCCTAGAGCCACTGGTGTGCTGCTGTGGGCAGTGTTGTGGCCAGAGGACAGAGAATGGGGTCTGGGATCCACCTGCCAGGCATTGGGAGAGGGTACTGAGGGGTTGGCACCTGCCAGAGGCTACCAAGACCAGGGACGTCAGGCGGCCAGTCGGGTCCAGCCTCACTCGGAGGATGCCGTTGTCCAGAGTCACGGAACCATCAGTCTTGGTGGGAGAGGGAAGCCTTGAGAATGAGTCTGCAGGGGCTTCTCACAACCAGTACCCCTCACCCCACCCCCAACGCCTCCCCACCAGCCCTATAGGCTGGGGGGCCCAGAATCCCCATGTTGTTAGGGAACAGCCCAGGACAGCCCCCGCCCCAATGGGCCCTGCAGGACTCACCTCTTGCACTACGAACACAGGCTGCTGGGGCAGCAGGGGCTGCTGGGAAGTGGGGGCAGGAGCAGGAGCATAGCCCATGCTGGGCACTGTCACCAGCGCTGGAGATGAGGCCTGGGCATCAGCGCAGCCTCCCTGACCTCACAGGAACCTTGCTCAGGGTGGGGTGGGGGTGGGAAGATGTGGGCCCTCTAGCCTGGGTGACTTCCCTCCTCTTGGTCTGCCGCAATAGCAGCCCTCCCCTCGGCTCATACCTAGGGTGTGGGCCCCGCCAGGCCTGGGTAGGGCCAACACTTCCGTGCGCTTCCAGGGTAGCGTGTTGACAATAAGGAGGCCCTCGGGACCTGGCTCTCCAGCACACAGGGCCGCGGCTGCCGCACTGAGCAGTCCATTGCCATGGGAACGGATGTCTGAGGAGAGACTGGCTGGTTAGGGGTGGGGGCCATGGGTCTGGGATGACCTAGGTGTCCCATAGGGGACACCCTGGCTCAGCCCTGGGTGTTAGAGAACATGGCAGGCCTGTAGTCAGCCTCACCTTCGTAGTGGCTCATGGCATCCTCCACCACCGCCTGGATGCAGCTTCCAGGCACCACGTCATGGAACTGGTTCAGGAGCAGAAGCCTGCCCGGGGGCACAAGCAGGGATGACAGAGGCCCTAGGGTGTGGGGTCAAGGAGGGGAAGCAGGAGAAATGAAGGTGGGAGGGGCAGCCACAGAGGAGTCAGAGGGGAGAGGTCGTCAGGTGGGCAGCAGGGGCAGAGGAGAGCTGACCTCCAAAGGTACTGCAGCTGGACTGCTGGGTACAGGAACTGGGTGCACCGGACCAGGGCCAGGCTGCTGAGCAGTTCTGCGTCGTGCAGGATCCGCTCACACTCTCGGTTGCCCTTCTTGATCTGGGTCCCAGGTGGAGCGACCAGTTTGGAGTCTTGTTCAAGTGTTCCAAGACACCTTCCAAAGCCCCCCTCCATGCTCAGAACCCTTGATGGCTTCCCAGGCCTTCCTGAATAAAGCCTCTGTGGGTGACCCGCCCCATATGCCGTCCCCCCTCTTTCCTCAGTCCTGTCTCCTCCAAGCAGCTTTCCTGCCTGACCCAACTCCGGCACTTCTGCAGCCTTGGGAACACAAGCCTCTTCCCCTGGGTCTGGGCTGGGCTCCGTCCACACCCCATGTGTCCCCACCTCAGCCTCTGCGTCTGGCCCCTGACCTGGGCGTGGGTGGTGTAGGTGCCATTGTGCAGTTCCAAGAAGAGCTCCCCGACCCATGTGCACAGCTGGCCCTGATCACTCTCCAGCTCTGAGAAGAGCCGCTCCGGAGAAGACAGCTGTACCCTGAGGAGGTCATGGGCCTGGGTCTCCCCTGCTCTATGCAGCACAGACAAGAAATCCAGCCCCGAGAGAGAGGAACTCTCCCTCCTCAGGGGGCTCCCCAGACACAGAGCTCCCGTGTACATGAAGCCAGGTCTGGAAGCCCCTTCCCACCCTCAGCTTTGTCCCCCACATTGCCCCCAGGGTAGAAGTTTGGAGAAGCCAATGGTCCAGCTATGGAGCAGGATATGGCCCAGTGGGAGGGTCAGGCCCCGTACATGAGCAGGAGGAAGGGCTCAAGTCGAGGGTCAGGGGTCGCTGAACATGAGCTGAGTTACTGGCTGACCTGGGCAGCCCGTCCGTATTGCACAGCCGCTTCAAGCGGTCCAGCATGGTCTGCGTGGGGCCACCACCCCCATCCCCGAAGCCAAACAGGAAGGCACTGTGGTTGGTCCGTCCCTTGTCCCGGTTGTTGGTCACCGTCTTCAGCACCTGGACAGGTAGGGGCAGGCCAGTGTGGTCAGCCTAGGAGGGACACTCGGCCCTCTCCAACCTGTCCTCCCTCTACTCTGGCCACCGGGTACCCCCTCACCTCCTCCACGCTGCCCTGCATCCCATATGAGTCACCAGGTGGGAAGTGGGCCAGCACACGGGAGCCATCCAGCCCCTCCCAGAGAAAGGTGTGGTGCTGCCGGCAGAGAAGAAAGGGCAGAGGAGTGAGAGACCAGGATCAGGGCAGTGGAAGAGCTAGGCCTTCCTGACCTGGTCCTGTCTCTGCCAGGGAAACCCAGGCCCACTCTGACCCCAAACCCCTTGAGGCCTGCTCACCGGAAAGGTATTCACCAGGTTCCAGCTCAACTTCTGGGTCAGGAAGCGTCTGATGCCACAGCCACGCATGATCTGGGGGAGCTGTGCTGAGTAGCCGAATGTGTCTGGCAGCCAGAACTGCGGGGAAAGGGCCTCTGGAACACGAGACACGGCTCCTGGCGGGGCGGCCCCACCTCAGTCCCTCCTCGCTCCCGGCCCAGCTCCCCTCCCAGGCCCACAGGCATGGCAGCTCCAGCCTACCTCGGAGCACATCTTCCCAAACTCCTGCAGAAAGAAGCTCTGGCCCTGCAGGAACTGCCTCACCATGGCCTCTCCACTGGGAAGGTTCCCATCCTGGCCACAAGGGAAGAGGGAAAGCCGGGTCAGTGACGGGAGGGAAGCAGGCAGCAGCAAGCCCACACCATGCAGAAGCCAGTTGCAGCTGACATAGGGGTTCCATCTCCCTGCTTGAGGCCTGACTGTCCACCTGGCCAGGGGAGGTTCCCGGGACTGGGTCAGCAGACATGAGTGCTTGAAAAGCCCTCCCCTTGGGAGTCCCAGCCCTTGGGAATTCCAGGGGTAACGAGCTTTGTCACAGAGCGGGTGGGAATGGCCTGCAGAAAGCCACCAGCAAAGCTGAGGCGGGCCTAGGCCACAAAGATGAAGCGCCATGACAGCACAGCCTGGGGCTGAGGGCTGCGGAATGACTCACCATCTCCACCCAGGTGCCCCCCACGGGCACAAACTGCCCGCGGCAAGCGCACTCCTGCAGCCGGGTATAGAGGCCAGGGTAGTGGTTCTTCACCCACTCAAGCTGCTGCGCCTGTGGGCCAGAGGGGGCAGGAGCTGGGCCAGGAGCAACAAGGGCCTCACCCAGGACCAAGCCTCTGAGGCCCAGTGGGTGGCTGAGGGTGAGGAGGGGCCCTGACCTCAGGCCTAAGAAGCCCTCAGAGATTCACCTTCTGACCTGAGCTCCAGGGGGCTCCAAGTGCCTGCCCTGACCCCCACGGCTGTCTGTCTGACCTGACCTGGGAGCAGGCGAAGATGAAGGAAGGGTTCCGCTCCATGAGCTGCACAGCTGTCACCCAGCTCCGGGCACATTTCCGCACAGTCTCCTTGAAGGGCCACAGCCAGGCTAGACAGGAAGGGGTCGGGGTGGAGGGAGAGCAGGAAAACCCGAAGCTTCTCACAGAGCCCCAGCCCCACCCCTGCCCCGGCAGCCCAACCAGCCCAACCTGGGCCTCCAGAGAGTCACCCTAGCCCTCTTTCCATCCCAGACCCTTTGTCCTGCACAGCCCCATGGTACCGTCCTGAGCTGTCACCTCGAATCACTCCTGCAATGTGGAAGGAGAGGATGGGGGACGGGCAGCAGGGCTATCAGTTCAACTTTACAGGTCAGGAAATGGAGACCCCAGCCCCTGGGACAACCTGCATCAAAGGCTTAGACACCCCCAGAGAAGATCCTGTGAGAGGCAGCAGTAATCAACCCTTCCCCTGTCCACATGCTGACGAATTTCCCATAACAGCGGGCAGAGCTCACCAAGATGGACCTGCCTGGGTGAGTTGTCCTGCGTGAGGCACTACAGCCTCTCCTGACGTCTAGCCCTCATTCCTTCCTTACCAGCCCAGATCCCCTACAGACTACTAACACCTTGGCATAGCAGAGAAAGCCCATGTTCCATGGTCTGAAGCTTTAGCTGCCTCAGAATCAGTACCTTGGGGAGCTTGTTAAAACTGAATTTCCCATAAGCCTCACAGATACCACGAAGTCATTAGGTTCAAATGAACTCTCAATCCTCCCCAGGAAACCTCCCCTGCTCTTGAGCCCCCAACTCAATTAACTCCACATCGCTCCTCTCTGAGGACTTGGGTACCCTTGTCAAACTCTTATTCATTCTCACTTAGTTCAAAAGTCACCTCCTCTAGGAAGCCTCTCTTGAATCCCCCCCAACCTAGCTGGATTAAGTGCCTCCTCTGGGTTCCCAGCTCTCCATACTTACTTCCATCACAGCACCAATTGTAGGGGCCTCATTTGTGATCATCAGTCTCTATAATCCTATTCCCAGTATCTGGCATGGGGTCTCATGAGGTGTCAGATTTTGTTGAAAGAATAAGTGAGCCCACAGTCCAGTCCCCTGCCCCATTTTACAGATGGGGAAAACTGAGGTCCAAAAGGGGCAAGAAGTTGCTGAGGATCACGTAGTGCTTCTAGGGCAGAGCCAGGGCTTTAATCAGGGCACTCCTGCTTCCCACAGCCAGCTAAGCCAGCTGCCCTACCTGTATCAATGTGGCAGTGCCCTATGGCATGGATGGTGTGTTGGCTTTCACCTCCACGCTGGCCAAAGAACCTGGAGGCCAGGGCCTGGGCCACTGGGAAGGTCTCAGGCTGGGCGGGGTCACACATATTCACCATCTGGTTGGCTGTGTACAGGGCCTGGAAGCTGCGTTGGTTGTCCTCCCCGAGGCCCTGCAGCAGGGTTCCTCTTTAATGCCCTTCTCAAGCTAGCTGAGCCTCCAAAACCACGCCCCAGCTGATATCCCAAGAAGTCTCACCTCCATTCCCGCCACCAAGCCTTTGCTCCTACTAGTCCCCCGCTTAGCACTGTCTCCCCGCGCTCCCCTGTACATAGGGAAATCTCTCAACACTCTCCCTATTCTAAATTTCCTGCGTTCCAACTATGTGGCCCCAGAAAAAACCAGCCTTGAGCAGGGCTCTGGAGGTGGTGGGGATGAGGTGGCAGGTACCTTGGCAATGCCCAGCAGCAGCTCCAGATCCACCAGGAGCTTGTACACATCCCGGTGGAACACAGCCAGCTCAGCCCGGCTCACCTGGAACATCTTCTCAGGGTCAGGGGCTGCAATCATGCTCCCCTTCCCGGCCCCCAGGAGCCCATTGCAGGCTACTTCCACATAGAGGGTCAGGCTGTAAGGGTGACAGGCATCCTCAGGCCAAGGGACCAGCCAAGACCCTGGTGGCTTGAGGAATGAAAATTCAGAAAGTATCCAGCTGACCCTTCCCCATTCACCTCCAGGATTTGCCACCCAGAGAACCTCAAGTGTGTCACGTATGTGTGAGAAGGTCAGTGTGGTTCATGGTGGAAAGACCAGATCAAACCATGTTGTGCTGATGAGGGTTCTGCCTCAGCCAGGGAGAATAAGTAGCCATGTATGGAACCATGTGAATAGTCCTGCTGTTTAGCCTTTTATTTCCAAAGCTGTCTTGGCAAAGCACTGCCTTGGTCTTAAGGAGCCCTGGTAGTGCAGTGATTAAGCGCTCAGGTGCTAACCGAAGGCTGGTGGGTTTGAACCCACCAGCTGCTCTTCGGGAGAAAGATGTGGCAGTCTGCTCTTGTAAAGATTACAGCATTGGAAACCCTAGGGGGCAATTCTACTCAGTCCTATAGAGTTACCAGGAGTCAGAATTGACTTGACGGCAACAGGTTTTTACAGGCCTTAATCTCTGAACTTTTTTGCACAGTAAAAGCATGTATGGATCTCAGAGGTCCAACCCATCAGACCAGAGACCACCAGCACTCAGACTCATCAACCACTGCAGAGGAGGCCATTCCTGGGAGCCGTAAGTTATGTTCAAGGTGCTCAAGGGCATGGGGGGCTGTGGTGCTGTTCTACTTAGTCTTCCGAGAACAAGCATGACTTTCTTAGGGAAGCCTTCCCTGGCCCTTCCTTTTCTTCTCCTGACCCCTCTCTCAAGTGTCCTAAGTCCTATATCAAGCTCCCAGTATGGAGCCCTGGTGGTACCATGGTTCAGAGCTCACTGCTAACCCAAAGGTTGGCAGTTTGAATCCACCAGTTGCTCCTTGGAAACCGTATGGGGTATACCGTTCTACTCTGTCCTTCAGGGTCGCTATGAGTCAGAATCAACTCAGTGGCAACAGGTTTGGTTTGGTTTTTTATTTTCTTTCAGAGCCTTCATCAATTTTGTAATGAGTATGTCTGCGTCCTGTTATCCAGGACTATGTTATTCACCATCATATTCTTAATTTCTAGAAGCATCTACCATACAATGTTTAATAAATACTATAAAATGCAATAATAATGTCTAAGAAGAGCTTTAATGGTGTCATAAAATGCCCATGTTGTAATATGGAATGAAAAAAAAACATGATGCAAAATATCAAAGAAATACCATTTAAACTAATAAAAACCACACGTGGAAGAAACACCAAGATGAATGCTGGGATCTTAATGATGTCACCTTTAGGTGGTGGAATAATGGCAGTTATTTATTTTGTGCTTTTCTGCATTTACCACAAGAAGGGAAACATTATTTTATAGTCAGAAAAAAAATGCTTTTAAAAAATAAATTATGGGATTTGAGGACGGCTGTGCTGGAGGGCGGGGTGGGAGGTTGCTGAGATCACCCTGGACCTCACTCCTCCTGGTCCACTGCTGCCCCCTTCCCCACAGCACTGACCCACAAGGGCACAGTGGCTCACTCACTTCCGGGGGTCTCCTTCCCCAAGCCTGTCAGTCAGGACATAGCTGGTCTTCTCCCCTTCCGTGGTCAAACCCTGGTGGGGAGTGGAGTGAGAGTCAGGGTGTAAGGCCTCTCAACTGTTCAGACAAAAGCTGAAGGAGGCCAGGCCCCTCTACCCAGTACTTAGCTCTGGGTCTTCTCCCTAGGCAGGGCCAAGGTTGACAAATCAGGGACCTTTGGTAGCAGGTACCCCCTGCTGGCAGTCAATGCCGCCATGCCTACTAAATGATACCTGTTTACCAGCAAAATCCCCCCGGTCTTATGGGTGTCCTGGGCAGGGGTCAGGATCCCTGGACATGGGCTTCCAGTGGCCTCTGAGCTCCTGAATAAATACCTAAAGGACAGTTCCATGAAGTCAGGGCCAGGTTTGCCTCATTCTCTACTACATCCCCATTGCTTGGCCCAGGGCCTGACCCAGGAGACATCTGCCCAGCCCATGGAAGGAAGAAGGGAGGGGCTCTGCCTTCTTTCACAAAAAGAACAACAGCCTTAACCCAGTGGTTGATGAGAAGTGCCAAACGGTGATGAGTTAAGCTTGGGAGTTGGTCTCACATGGAATGGAAGCTGTGTCAATCTGGGCAAGTAAACTAACCTCTATATATTTGGGATTCTTAATCTGTAAATGGGCATAAAGATTATCAGTTATCAAGATTAAATCTGATATGGTTGGATGTATAAACAAGACAGGTAATAGTGGTCATAGCTGGGGAATGGGACAAGGTGATGAGAAGAGATTCATTACTTTAGGAGAAGAGGACTTCAATTTTCACTTCATACCATCCAGAGTTGTTTGAAAAATTTCCCCTATAAGTATTATATACAATAAAAACTAGCTTATTAAAAACTAAAAATAAAAAGTGATATGGTCTGCAATGCCCTTAGCGGGGCACTTGGCACCTAATAGAGGGTTGATAAATGGATTTGTACTTGTATTACTGTACTTGATCAGTCACTATTTTCAATCCAGATTAGGAAGGTGGTCAGTCTGGGGAAGAGCTGGTTTAGCACAAATTATGTTGAGATCCATAACCTCCCATCCAACTTCCGAGTGTGGGAGGAACAAGTTACCCAGGTGTTCAAGTGGCAACTTCCCCAGTCCTGAAATTCTGATACCGCCCTGTAAGCAGGGTCACTCAGCTGTGGCTTCTCCAGAGACCAGGGCTAAAATGTGGCCATACCTGCCCCTGAGGCAGGGATTCTCACCTGGACAGGTTCTCCATCACGCCATACCAGGCCTTCTCCATTACTTTCCCAGCGAAGGTGAACTTCCTGACCCACCCATGCCTCCGGAATGGTCAGTTCCACCCGGAACCAAGAGGTCCACCACCTGCAAGAGAGTGATGGAGATGTGCCTGGAGGTCAAGGCTGTTTCCCAGTGGTGTTGACACACTTCCTTGAATTAAGTGTCAGCAACGAGCTTGGGACCTTCTCCAAGCATCTGCAAAACAAGGTGCTCCAGGCTCTGAGCCACAAGAAAGGAGCAATGGGGTGGTTGCTGCCAAATGAGGTCAAGAGGCAGAGGTGTCAGGGACACCTAGGGTGCTTGTTCTAAAGGACAGAGACTGGGGAAATGAGGAAGATGAAAACTACCATGAAGGCTGAGGGACTGGGGAGCTAGTCCCAGCAGAGGGTGCGGCTCTGTTCCGTGTGACTCTAGGGCAGAAGGCGGACAATGGAGGTTTGGCCCTCAGAGGTGGTGAGTTCCCAGTGCTTCTGCAGGTTAGCAAGCCTGGTGGGGGCCCTTCCCTTTGGTCCACCGTGCCCGCCCTCCCTTTGGGCGTTACCCACGTGGGTCCGAAGCGGTCGCCGACCTGCGCCGGGCGGAAGTCCTGCTGGACAGCCTGCTGGTAGGGAAGCCTCTCAGGCGTCAGGAAGCTGGAGAGTGCTGCCACGGGACAGCTGTCCCTGTAGAGTCTGCGGGGAAGGGCCGGTGGGCGTGCGCTCGAGGCTGCCCCCTTTCCACCCGCGGGCCGGCCGGTGGGAGAGGACATGCGTTCCCTCGATCCAGCGGCCAGAGAGCTGCCCAGCAGTCCCGCAGCGCAGCACACCCTTCCCCTGCCCTGTCCCCGGCGGGCACTTTACACCGTGGCCCCGGTGGCCGTGGCTTGGGTTTCCCCCCGGAAGAGAAGGCTGAGGTGTGCGGATGCGGTCGGGCGGCTCCCCGGGAGAGGGGGCGCACCTGCCGCGGAGGTTACAGTCGGTAAAGTAGAGAGGCGACACGAACTTCTCCACCCGTTCCAGCGTGGTGCGCCAGTGCTTGAGAGCCGGCGCCGCCGCCATCGCCGCGCGGCCACTCCTCTCCCCGGAAGTCCCCTTTGCGCGGCCGGCGCGGTCTACCGTCCGCAACCAAAGGTTCCGGCGTCCGCAGAGCGCCTTCCGCCCCAGGCACCTTTTCTTGGAACACCGACGACTCTCGGAAGCACAGCTGCTCTGAGCTGAGCAGGGGCGGGGAGGGGGCTAGCTGAAAGGTAAAGGGCGCGGTTTCGAGGTTCTCCTCTGCCGCTGTCATTGAAACGGGAAGTTGGCGTTCAGATTCCCGAAGGTCTCAGGACAGCAGCATGGGACCTATTAGGGGGAGTTTTGGCTGCGGCAGCACCAGCTCATGCCCGGCATCTGCAGCAGCAAGCGGGAAGCCCCTTCCCCTCAGCCCAGCCTGAGCCCTGGCTCTGGCCATCTCCGTGGACACAGAAACTGGCGTCTGCTTAAAGCGAGGAGGGCTGGGCGGCCCGGGGTCGGGGGGGGGGGGTGCTCTCACGCTGATCAGATCTGCCACCAGGTGATCCCGGCTTTCTCTATGACATGTTGTATGTTAAATATATCCTTAACTTGTTCCTCACCATAAACTCTGGAAAGACTTTGATTTCAGAAGGCAGATCAGTCACAGCACTTAGGATCCCAGTAGAATGTACTTCACCACAGAGCCCTGAAGATAAGCCTCCAGGGAAATCATAATGGTAGAAACAGACCTCCAGTTTCAACCTGAAGTTACCCCAATAGTTCATTAGCAGCTCTGTGCTCTTCCTCCTCCGCCTGCTAGGGAGTCCTTGTTTAAAATCATTAGGAAGAAAAATATACACAACATAAGCCCTGATATTTTAATGGAAATACTGACCAAGTTTACAACATTTCAAATGCAAATCACACAGGAAGGTTAAGTACAGAATACAAAACGTGATTTAAAATAAAGATAACTTTCTGCTATAATACAGGCTGGGTTTATTAGAGCTTGGAGCTCAGATGTCAGACAGCAGGAAGGATGAAAAATGCTACCTATGAAAACCCTAGCTGCTGATGAAGCTCCCCCTTCTGTTGGTTGCACTGGTGGGTTGGGGTTTTGAACTGCCCTGAAACCCCATCCTGACTTGGCAAACAAACCCTCTGGACATAACACTGCCAGGGCAGCAATAGCTGGCTTGCCCCTGGCCAGGCCCCATCAACTTCCCACATGGCTCCAGGTCAACATGATCCTTCTAGAGGGATCAGAGGAGTGTAGATGAGTTATTGCTAGAACATCTGAGGATCAGTACTCATCACTCCACCCCCAGGTTGGGCACCTCCCCGGCTTTGCCCTGTAATCTCCTCGTCCCATCTGGCTGGCTCTTCTTGCCACCCTACACTCTTTTCCTACATGAGTCTTCTGTCCTACATGAAAAAGAAGAAAAAAGCCTAAGATCACAGAGCTGTCTACCATGTGTTTTGAGAATCCAGGTGCCAATTTTTTTCTTTTTGGTGGTGGTGGTAATTTTTAATTAAAAAGCAAACAAACAGAAAACACCATTGGTTACTTTACTACTCTGACTAGGGCAACTGTTGCTGGAGAGAAGTCCACCAGAGTGCTGGGAGGGGTTCCAGTTGGTCTTTGCTCAGAAAGTCCGGGCTGACCACATACACACATCCTCACCATTTGTATTATTAAATGCCTGCCAGTTTAAATTTATGTAGTTAAAAATATATATGTATATATATCTCATTTGCAGTTGCTAATGAAATGTATCAAATCCTCTCCCTCCCAACCCCATTTATACCATACACCTTATACACACTTGTTTCAAATACTGGTTTGGTATTTAAGATGTTCACTCCTATTCCCAATAAGGGTAAGAAAAAATATATAGAAATACAAACTATGTAGCTTGACAACTTACCCAAATATAAAGGATTTTCAAAACAGTTAAACAAGGAAAAAAAAACATGTACTAAAAGAACGATGTATTCTGTTTTTAAAATCTGGAGTACCTTGATTTGGGACAAGTGCAAGTAACAGTTAACCACTTAAAGTAAACTCCTGTTTGTATCCTGGATAAGGAGTTGAAGCCCCAAATCCCTGCTTCATGATAGTTCTCTGGGGAGGACAAGGGACTTGGGCTGAGAAGTTATTCCTTAAGTAAGAACCAAGCTTTATTTATTTACAAAAAAAAAAAAAAAAGTTGAGGGTGAGAAGGAAGAAGACAAGTTTTACACAAAAGTACTACAACGGTAACTCCCTTTGGTAAAAAGTGTAATAAATGTCTTGTACATCTGTTCATAGGTACTAAATCTGAAGCCACATAGTACTATGGTACACAAGAAGCTAGAGCAGTTATGCTAGCACATCAAATCATATTTCTTTTAATAAAAAATTGACAGTATGTACATTATTTACAAAAAAAAAGTTAAAATTGTGTGTGTGTGTGTGCAGGTCAGAGAGTAAAGCTGGTGGATGGCACTAGGGTAGACTAGTAAAGAAGCAGGTACAAAACAGTTCCACGGGAGCTAAAAAGGACGACTGAGTTGAACTTGTCGAGGTTGAGAACCAGAGAGAGAAAAGGGTGGTCAGCAAAAGATTCGTCAGGAATCAAATCCACAAGATGATCAATCCCAGAGCCAAACTGCAGGTCCCAGATAAAACCTAATGGGTGATCTAGGTGTGCTTGAGTGACCAGAAAAAAAAAAAAAAAAATTAAAAATCCAGTTTGTTTTTTCCTTTTGAGGGGAAGGGGAAGGCGCAGTGACCATCAGAGTTACAATCCATTTGCGCTTCAAATCCTTCCCCAGTCTTTGTAAATGCACTCTCATCCGGTCAAAGTGTGAACAGCAGCCGGTTCCCTCACCGAAGGTCAGGCCACAGGAGACTCCAGTCTCAGCTCTGCTAGTGTGTGCAAGCAAGCAGCATGTCTCTGTGCTTGCAGGGACTTCCTTCCCCTCCAGGGCAGGCGAGTGCCCAAAACCCCTCAGGAAAAGTTCCAGCTCTGGCTTTGTAAGGTATCCACGTTCCTCATATGTAGCCCACTTGGTACCAGGTTGCACCAGCCACACAAAGATCAGGTGGCCATGTCCCAGAGAGGCCCAGTGAGGCTTGAAAGGCATCTTCCTTGTTTCTCCAGTGTGAGTGAGTGCACATGCCCACACACACACTCCCCCCTCAGGTTATCTGCTCTGGCTTTGCAGTTACGGGGCTTTGAATACTGTGCCGTATTTGACACGGTACTTGTTAATGCTCACAAAGTGCAGGGTCTCTGTGTCACAGGTGGTGGTACAGGGCACCAGGCCCTCCAGCCCCTCACCCATGAGCCACTTGCTGGTCTCTGCTGCCATTTCACGGGGCACGTGCTCCTTGGTCCATTTATCTACCCAGGCCTGGAACCTCTGATGTAACCGCTTGCTTACCCGCTCATGGGACTGCAAAACAGAAAAAGAAAATACAACTTGAACTAGGACCCAAAAAGCCTTCAAATACAAAGTCCAATTTTCTCCTAAAGGAGGAAAGATGTGGGCTCAAGTTTCAGATACCACTAGGCAGTAGAAAAAGGCAACAGGGAGTCTCTGTTTAAAGAGGAGAATTGAAAGCGTTAAGAATATGAAACGTGAGGAGATGGAAAGCTGCAACACCCCAAACCAAAGGCCAAAACAGGCTCTGTGCAAACTAGCACAGTGCTGCTCAATTTTGGCAGGCAGCAGAATCACCAGATCCCACCAATCGGCATTCTACATTGGTGACCCAAGCTGATTCTAATGCACCCCACAGAGTGACACAACAAGCCACAGCTGTTGGTCATTTCTGTCAGCGTGGAGATCTAGTTATCGGTAAGAAAGTGCAAAGAAAGGGCTTCAAAATTTACTGTCCCTTTCACCACAGTACCTCGCTCGGCTCAGCAGAGTGCTGGGCACAGCACATCTCCAACGGACGTTTCCATTCCCACCTATGCACCAGTAAATGTTTATTGGTGCCCACACACAAGGTAGGGTAAGGGGTACAAAAAGGAACTAGGTGAGGTCCAGGTCCCCAAAGAATGTGAACCATTGAATGCGGACATACAATAACACCGAGCAGTTGCTTTCAGTGCCGTGAGAGAAGTGCACTGAACTGCCCACCCAGCATCTCCTACTTGAATGTTTTACAGGCCTTTCCAACGAAACCAGTTCAAAACAGTTCTTGATCTGCCCCCCGAACCTGGCCCTTCCTATCAACAGATGTACCCTCAAACTTCCATTTACTAAAGCAAAAACAAAACACAAACCTAGGCATCATCTTTGATGCGCTTTCTCTTACCTCCCCACATCAGATCTATCGCCATAGCCTGTCAATTACATCTCTACATCATATCTACAGTCTGTTCAACTCTACAATTCCATGCTACCACGGTAGTCCAGGTCACCATCACCTCTATCTCTGCTCTTCCAACTTTGCATCCCTCACACCTACTTTCCTTAGAGCAGTGCAAGCCATCTTTATCAACAATGTACCTCAAACAAAATCCAAGCCACAGCCTACAAGGCCAAGGGATGTGGCCTTTGCCCACCTTTCTATCCTCACTCATCCCAGGTTTCTCCGTAGCTCTACACTTGGCTTTATTAGTTTCTCCAACATGCCAAGTCCTTTTCTTCCTCCTAGCCCCTGCATTTGCTGTTTTCTATGCCTGGAAAGCACCTCCCCCCTCAGCTCTTCAGAGGCTGGCTCCCTGTCATTATGCAGGCCTCAAGCGTCACCTCCTCAGAAACTTCCCCCATGAAAGCAGGACCTGCAAGGCTTGTTACCCCTTGATCACTTCGCCTGAGCTGTTCCCTTGGTAGTGCTTATCACACGACCTTATTTGCTCTACTTCAGTGTCATAGTCCTGGGACTGCCAGAGTGTCTGGCACATAACTGCACCAGGTAAACTTAACTGCTTACTGAACAATTCTCAGCTCCAAGAGCAGGTTTTCATGAAAGAAGAAAAACAGTCAAAGGACTCTGGGTGGGTCTGGTTGAGGAGAGCGATGTGTAGAGGAGTGCCAGTTACAAGCTCTCACCTGATGAGCCCGGAGCAAGGCAGTCCTCCGATACATGTAGTCCTCCGACTTGATCACATATACCATCTTGTAGGAATTCAGCTTGAATCTACACTCCAGCTTATCCAGGCTATCCACATTCTCCATGGTCTTCTTACTGTTTCCTTCCTTCCCTTCCTTTTCCTGCTGTTCTCGACCACGCTGGCACTTCCGGATGCGCCGCAGGTTCCTACAAAGCCGAATGAGAGCCTGTCCAGCTGTACGCTCCCATAACTCCCCCTGAATTTGTTGTCATTATTATATGTCTTCACGGTACTTATCACACTTTTAATTATATACGTGCAAACAATGTTCAATGGTTTCATTGTTTTTAAAAAAAAAAAAAACTGAATACAGAAAAACAAAAGTAGAAACCCTGAATCATGCTCTACTTTCAACTCTCCCAATTCCATTTGCCTTAGCAGAGGTAGCCACTGTTAACAGCTTTGAGTTAAAATTTTCCAGCCCTCTATTTACCTATGTACTTGCCAGATGTAATTCTGCTTTGGCATTTTTTCTGGACAAAACAGGATCATACCATATATACTGTTCTACGATGCTCTGACATATGCCCCACCTGAGCGCATGCTGTAGTAGCCATACAAATCTTCAATTAGCATCCTCAGAAGGCCGGGCGAATAATTACCAAGTGAAAGCCAATAATCTGAGAGTCACGTAACTCCCCATTCCTCAACTGCACAAAAGTGTACACTGCTGAAAGGTGACCTGGCTCACTTACCTCGGGAGAAACACTGGTTTCTGTGCCAGATGCTCACGGAGCTCAGGAGAGGTAGTATCGGAATTCATGTAACGCTCCACGTAGTCTGACCAGCGCTAGGATTATAAACACAAAATGAGAGCAGGAGGAGATCACAAAAAGAGAACTCCATCTTCATCAGGAAGTCTAGCAAATTCTACGCTAAAATTTCCAAAATCCCTAAATTTCAAGAAAAAAATCTCCACAATATTTGTTACTTGGTATTAGCATAAAGATTAAAAATTTTATTAGCTAACAAGACCTGAAGTTTCTCCTCTTATCAGAAGTCATGAATGAATAGAAGCTGACTTACAAGTTTTACTTCCCCAGGGGGTTTTGTTGGAAAAAAAAAAAAAAAGTACAGTGGCAAATGTTTGAAAATCAGTACCTTTTCACATTAAAACCTGGATTTCTGGCATATCTTGGGGAAAAAAAAATTAAAAGACATGGCAGCCACGAGCCAATATTCCCACTAAGCAAGTCTTTCCCCTGTATTCCCCACTATCATACGTTCAGCCTGCATCTCTCATTTATATTACCTGACAGACCCAACTATGAAAGCCCCTTCACGCTGTCTACTCTATGAGGCTGCGAACTTCTGGCTTCATCTAGCCCAATAAAAAGGCTGCCCTATCCTTCTAGAAGATGGTCAGCTGGGCAGACTCTCAGGACATGACAGCTCGGTTCAGCACATGGTTTCTGCAATATGCTTGGCCCTACCTCTGCTTCCACGGGGTCATCCGAGTTCTCCTCTTCCGTGTCCAGAAGCTCAATGGTCAGCTGAACCTTGTCTTGGCTCTGAATGAACATAAGCTGCAAATAAATGCTAAGTGTAAATAAAATACATCTCTAAAATTATAAACTACCTTCTGAAGGGTTGGGTGTGGGGAGCTAAGAGTTCAAAAGTTAAAAAAAAAATTTCTTTTCCTCTTTGTTACAATTGAAGAGATGAGGAAAACATTCAAAAGCTCGAGAGGACAATGACAAGAAAGTCAAAAATCCAATCTCACAACCAGCAAAATAAAGTATGTTAAGACAAAAAGTACTATTTCTTGTGGTGTCTGGGGTTTTAAATGCTAACAAGCAGCCATCTAAGATGCATCAATTGGTCTCAACCCACCTGGAGCAAAGGAGAATGAAGAACACCAAGGTCATACGACAACTAAGAGCCCAAGAGACAGAGAGGGCCACATGAACCAGAGACCTACATCATCCTGAGACCAGAAGGAACTAGATGGTGCCCGGCCACAATCGATGACTGCCCTGACAGGGAGCACAACAGAGAACCCCCGAGGGAGCAGGAGATCAGTGGGATGCAGACTCCAAATTCTCATAAAAAGACCAGACTTAATGGTCTGACTGAGACTAGAGGATTCCCAGCGGTCATGGTCCCCAAACCTTCTGTTGGCACAGGACAGGAACCATCCCCGAGGACAACTCAGCAGACATGAAAGGGACTGGACAGTGGGTAGGAGAGAGATGCTAATGAAGAGTGAGCTACTTGTATCAGGTGGACACTTGAGACTGTGTTGGCATCTCCTGTCTGGAGGGGGGATGGGAGGATAGAGAGAGTGGGAAGCTGGCAAAATTGTCACGAAAGGAGAGACTGGAAGGGCTGACTCATTAGGGGGAGAGCAAGTGGGAGTACGGAGTAAGATGTATGTAAACTTATATGTGACAGACTGACTTGATTTGTAAATGTTCACTTGAAGCTCAATAAAAGTAAACAAAAAAAAAAAGTACTATTTCTTATCTCCTAAAGATTAGCTAAAATAATCAGTGCCATTAAGAGTTCTTTAAAAAGCAATTATTTTGTTCTCAGAAAGAAAAGAAGGCATATGTAGTCAGAACCATAAAAAGTCAGTGCCCCCTCACTTGATAATCCCATTTCTAAGACGTACTACAGAAAAAAACAAAAAAATTCATACCAACATTATGTGGAAAATATCAACAACCAAGAACAACTGCACGTACACTGTAATAAAGACTACACAAGATATGAAACAGGGCTTGGAACAAAACAAGGACCCCAAAATATGAACGCATTAAGATTTACTGCAGTGCTATCAACTGTATTTGAAACTTGGAATTCTGCATTGTGCTCAGATTATTTGTGTAATTTAAAAATATGTAATATATAAAAGCAACACATAGAGGCAAAGTCAACCCTGTTTGACATAAAAGAACACTAAAATGAGGACACACGTGCCCCTCCGTTCAGAACCCGGGGAAGATCGCTGCTGTCACCCTAAGGGCTCGCTGCAGACACGATCACTATGGGGACGGTCGGTGCCGTCACCCTAAGGGCTCGCTGCAGACACGATCACTACGGGGACTATCGGTGCTGTCACCCTAAGGGCTCGCTGCAGACACGATCACTATCACTACAGGGACAGTGGGTGCTGTTACCCTAAGGGCTCGCTGCAGACACGATCACTACGGGGACGATCGGTGTTGTCACCCTAAGGGCTCGCTGCAGACACGATCACTACGGGGACAATTGGTGCTGTCACCCTAAGGGCTCGCTGCAGACATGATCACTACGGGGATGATCGGTGCTGTCACCCTAAGGGCTCGCTGCAGACACGATCACTACGGGGACGATTGGTGCTGTCACCCTAAGGGCTCGCTGCAGACACGATCACTATCACTATGGGGACGATCGGTGCTGTTACCCTAAGGGCTTGCTGCAGACACGATCACTATGGGGATGATCGGTGCTGTCACCCTAAGGGCTCGCTGCAGACACGATCGCTACGGGGACGGTTGGTGCTGTCACCCTAAGGGCTTGCTGCAGACACGATCACTATTGGAATCACATGGAGAAGATCCGACCTCCTCCCTACTTGTCTAAAACTAAACTCAACTTCACCCCAAGTAGCTCCTCCACCTATGTCGGCTGTCTTGGGAGGCCTTATACCATGTTTTCCTGCCAGCTCTCTCACCTCTGCAGGCAGCGTCCAGGTCTTACTGACTAGCGTCATTATTACATTGTTCACGGCCCTCACCCCGGTTCAATAGCCCTCCCATTGCAAGCATGTCTCTAGTATCTTCATTCCTCCTTACTCAATGATGCCAAACTGGTACTTCTGAAAGCTCAACTCCAACGGGGTATTTAGTCCTTAAAATGCTTCACAGCTCACCAACCACAAGAAAATCCATACCTAATACTTTGTATGCTTATAAAGATCCTCTACCATTTAGACCTCCTTCACCAACATCCCACACTTGATTCGTTCAATACAGTCCCTGAATGTCTACAATCCATCAGGGCAGGGGACACATTCAGAAAAGAACACGGTTTTTGCTTGAAGGAGCTCAGTTTACTAAAGGAAGTAGGAATATAAACGGCTGTACCTACAACTAAGTAACCAGGAAAGTATTATTCTAAAGACATGCCCAATGTGCTGTGAGAGTAAATCATTCCTCCTCAGCAAGCTGAGAAAGGCTTTATTTCCCTAAAGTGGCACTGACGGATACAGGGGAAGACCAATTTCAGGCAGAGAAAACCATTTTGATATAAGCACATTAAAAAAACAAACAAACAAACACTACACTTCACAAAAAGAAGGGGAAGGATATGAACAAGCAATACAAAGAGGAAAAAGAAATGGGTAACAGTAGGAAACAGGAAAACGTGAGTTAAAATAATACGATTTTCTGTCCACGTGACCAGCAAAAATAAAAACATTTGGTAACACCAGGTGTCGACCAAGGGATGAGGAAATAAGTGTTCTTATGAAAGTGTACACTGGTACAGACTGCCACTTTAATAGGTGAAATGGTAATATCCATTACAATTTAAATTTTAAACTATGCACAGCCTTTGACCCAGTCACTTCATTTTTCTGTCTTGAACCTAGACAAATACTAACACATGCACACAAGGATACACAGACTGAAAGGCTATTCAATGCAGCAGTATGCAGGACAGTAAAAAGTGGAAAGAGTTTAACGTTCATCTATAAGGAAAAGAAAAAAAATAAATAAGGGAAGGAGTCTCTAAAACCACCGTACATCCATACTATCAAATACATCACAGCAGTTAAAAAATGATGTAAGTCTATATATAAACCAAATTACAACAAATTCTAAGACACATTAAGTGAAAAAAAGATGTAGAATATGCATAGTCTAACACTATTTATTTCTACATACACGCACGTATATGTAAATGCACAGGCAAGGTCTGGATATATGTGCATCAGAGAGAGAAACATGCTTGACAGCGCCAAGCAGTGTAGCATGTGCACAGAATAAATGAAGGGAGATGAGGCTGGAAAGGGAAGAGGGGAGGACTAGAGAATCTGGAGGGCTGCTTACGCCAAACTGAGACTACCGAAGTTTACTATCTATGCCAAACGTTTTAAAGAAGGATCACTTGGGCGGCAGAACTTTGCTGGTTCCTAAGCCTTTGTTCCTGCTCTTCCCTCTGCACTCTGATAAACATTTTTGCCTACACGGTGATTCTATCCATTCCTTCATAGCCCCTTATCTGCACAATTCAATTACATTAACTCCTTGTGGGTGAGGATTGTAATTTCGTTCACCATGAAAACTAAACACACAGTAAACTCCAGTAAACTCAAAACAAACATTTAAAGATTTAAACCCTGAAGAGCTTAGGAAGTATTTTTTGGAACGGGAAAATCCTCGGTGACTGATATTTGAAAATTAGATCTGAGACTGAACTAGAAAACTCATTTCCAGTTCTCTGATTCTAAATTAGGAAAAGACAGAGGTGACGGGTTAAAAATTGATGAAAGCACAACCAGACAACTACGTGAACAATATGGGATCAGATCATGAAACTACATCGAACAGATCCAACAAGGTATTTAGCTTAGATCTCTCTGCTCTGCCAACTACAAACCTTGTTCTGGGCTACTTGCCCCTGCCCTTTATACAGGCTCTGACCAACTGTGCCCATTTATGACATAGCTGCAGTCATAGTACATATACTTTCGTATCCATTTCTTTGTTTCAGCATTTTTACAATTTATAATTTTTAGTGACTGCAAGTATGTCACCCTGTATTTGCATGATAGGCTGCCGTTAACCATTCCCACGCTGGTTTGGACATTTAGGTTGTTTCTGTTTGCTTTTATAATAAACTGGAAACAACCTAAATGTCCAGTAAGACAGTCATGATTCTCTAGAAAATAAGATATTAAATAGGTATAAAAAAAGATGCTGAAAACCCCAATGCATTGCTAATTGAGCAAAATAGGTTACAGAACAGTGCATCAGTACAATCTCTTTCAAAATATATATTCAAGCACAGAAAAGTCTAGAAATGTCATCGGTGACTATTTCTGGGAAGAAGTATTAAGTGATTATTTTTTCTTTTGTCTGCATTTTCTATCTTTACTACAATGATCATGGATTACACGCATAAATGTTTTTAAACCATGTTTACAAAGTGTTATATATAATATGGAATAACGTTTAGAGAAAAAAGCAGAAAATAAAACTGTAAAAAAATCATACAACTAAGTTTTTTTTAAAGGCATAAAAAAAATAGCAGGAAAGAAACAAAGTGGAATGTTCACGGTGGGGTGGGGGTTGGGGGGGGCTTCACTTCCACGTTCATGTTTTTGCATTTCCTCTAATGGGCTCATTAGAACCTCTAAGGAGTTCTAGGAGTGGGACCACTGGGTCAAAGTACCCTGGTATGTACAGTTTTCGACTTCTCGCCAAGACAGTTCTAACAACTTACATTGTCACCAGCAACTCTCACCTTAAAGCAATTCTCATCTGACATGAGCTGCTCTGCCTTTCTCTGATATGTTGACTCTAGGAGGCTCCTTGAAGTCTGTGTGTTCAGCTGGCCTCCAGTGGCCCCATTATTGTTTTCTGACAGGTAAAGGTCAGTCACCTGCACACAGATCTCATCACTCACGATGTGCTGCAGCTGAAATAAAACAAGGGCCAGTCGTCAGTGAACCAAGAAAATACCTACTTCTCCCTGTCCTACACTCAACCTCCCTTTGATTGTCCAGTCACTTGCCTCCAAAAGGGTTTTTCTGGCTGGAAATTTTAGAAAACCACTATTTTATTTTCTTGGAGAATAACTTAGCCAAGATCTTCAACCGTACCACTAGCCCATGAGTAAAACTTTCATATTTATTAAAAAACTCAGGTCAATGTGTTTATTTAAAGGAAAAATACAAATGTTCACTAATTCCCAATTGCATTATGGATCTAAAAAACTTTTAAAAGGTATTTCTCATGAAAGAAAATTTCCATGGCTCTTTTATGTATCTTCTAACTCCCTCCCCAGCCCCTGGTAAGCATAATCTACTTTTGTTTCAATATATTTGCATGGCTCATATATATACATAACCATTTCAATGTTTTTACACATATTCTCATTTGATTCTCACAACTACCCTAGGAGAAGGAGGCAGGAGAGGGTGTACACTTATGAAACAAACGTACATTTTAGATGAACTGAGGTGAGAACAGGGCCTTGGACGATCTTGAAAGCAAGCTCCTCATCACTACCCCCAGCCCCAGTACAAAGACCGAAACTCATTTAAGAAACAGTTGTTGAATTAACTTCCCAGAGGCCCTCAGCTGAAGAAGCAGAACTGACACTAATATTCAACCTTCCTGATGCCTAAGCCCCTATACTCTTTCCAACATATACTTATTTTCCTACACCTGATAGATAGTACTTGAATTGTATAAACTTTAACTCATTTTCAACACAGGTCAACTGTGACTGACTAATGGCAACTTTTGTGACTATATTAAACTACCTGATGACTACAAAGTTGAACCTTTTAGAGTTTCCATTCTCATAGGTCGTGAAAAATTCTCTCAAACGAAACTTTATTCACCAAAATGCCACAGAATGCGCAGATACAAGTAGAAAGTAAAACATCAATTTTGTTATCAATTGTCTATCTTACTTTAAAATTCTCATAACCACTAAAGCATCCTATTTTTAGGAAGACATTCTTTTTGAAGTGCTAGTAACTATGACAACTACTTATTTTTAACATTAAAAAAGTCTTAAATGACAAGTATGTTTATTTGTAGATAATCAGATATAGCGCAAAGTCAGAAGGATGAGTAATTTGAAGGTGGTGGAAAAACTAGTATCTTTAGCAGCTGGAGATGCTTAAATAAAGGAGAAAAAGGTGGGCAAAAAAATATATCCAAAGCATGGTCTCTACCATAGAGCTTTATACTTTCTGTTAAAGCAGACCATTATCATTGACTCCCCATCCAAAGCCTCTGGAAAGGGCGACAGCAGCACTCACGTCCAGGGACACCCCCGAATTAGGCTGATCAGGTTCTAACATCTGGTAATCTGAAATGACACACTGAGTGGGGTCAGTTTTTTAAGGAGCAGCATCTGGATGGAAAAGTCAGGTAACACTGGCGCTGCCACGGCACACTAAAGCCTCAGGGGGCTGGAGAAGCCTTGAGTGCAGATGTCTGTCCGCACAGAAGCATAAGAATGGAGCAGAAAGAGGGTATGCAGGAGAGGAAAAAAACCTTCCAGTCCAGTCCCTGGATGTCTGGCCACTTTCTGAGTGTTATGCTTGGATGTCTACTGTATTCTTAAAACATAATAAATCCCGGTTAAATTAGCCTGAAAAGGGTCAGATAACTGTATGGCTTAATTTTGAAATATATGTTTGTAAAAATGGAGTGGCAGATTAGAGAAATGCGAATCAAAACTACAACGAGATTTCATCTCACTGCAACAAGGCTGGCATTAATCCAAAAAACACAAAAGAATAAATGTTGGAGAGGCTGTGGAGAGATTGGAACACTTCTACACTGCTAGTGGGAATGTCAAATGGTACAACCACTTTGGAAATCGATTTGGCACTTCTTTAAAAAGCTAGAAATACAACTACCATACGATCCAGCAATCCCACTCCCTGGAATATATCCTAGAGAATTAAGAGCCTTTACACAAACAGATATATGCATACCCATGTTTACTGCAGCACTGTCTACAATAGCAAAAAGATGGAAGCAACCAAGGTGCCCATCAACGGATGAATGGATAAATAAATGATGGTATATTCACACAATGGAATACTACGCATCGATAAAGAACAGTGAGGAATCTGTGAAACATTTCATAACATGGAGAAACCTGGAGGGCATTATGCTGAGTGAAATTAGTCAGCTGTAAAAGGACAAATATTGTATAAGACCACTATTGTAAGAACTTGAGAAATAGTTTAACCTGAGAAGAATACATTCTTTTGCAGTTATGAGAGCAGGGAGGGATGGACAGTGGCAGAGGGGTATCCACTAATTAGATAGTAGATAAGAACTACTTTAGGTGAAGGGAAAGACAGCACACAATACAGGGGAGGTCAGCACAACTGGACAAAACCAAAAGCAAAGAAGTTTCCTGAATAAACTCAATGCATCGAAGGCCAGTGTAGCAGGGGCAGAGGTCTGGGGACCATGGTTTCAGGGGACGTCTAAGTCAACTGGCATAACAAAATCTATGAAGAAAACATTCTGCATCCCACTTTGAAGAGTGGCGTCTGGGGTCTTAAACGCTAGCAAGCAGCCATCTAAGATGCATCAATTGGTCTCAACCCACCTGGATCAAAAGAGAGTGAAGAACACCAAGGACACAAGGTGATTACGAGCCCAGGAGACAGAAAGGGCCACATGAACCAGAGACTACATCATCCTGAGACCAGAAGAACCAGACGGTGCCCGCCTACAACCGATGATTGCACTGACAGGGAACACAACAGAGAACCCCTGAGGGAGCAGGAGAGCAGTGGGATGCAGACCCCAAATTCTCATAAGACCAGACTTAATGGTCTGACTGAGACTAGAAGGACCCCAGCGGTCATGGTGTTCTGTTGGCCCAGGACAGGACCCATTCCCAAAGCCAACTCTTCAGACGTGGATTGGACTGGGCAATGGCTTGGAGAGGGATGCTGGTGAGGAGTGAGCTTCCTAGATCTGGTGGACACTTGAGACTATGTTGGCATCTCCTGCCTGGAGGGGAGATGAGAGGGTGGAGAGGGTTAGAAGCTGGTGAAATGGAGACGAAAAGAGAGAGTGGAGAGAGAGAGCAGGCTGTCTCATTAGTGGGAGAGTAATTGGAGTGTGTAGCAAGGTATATATGGGTTTTTGTGTGAGAAACTAACTTGTAAGCTTTCACTTAAAGCACAATAAAAATTATTAAAAGAAAAAAAAAAATGGCGTGGCAGGGACATCAGACCTCTTCTAACCTCACAAAGGGGAGAGAGAATTACCAACAGCATCAGCCCAAGGCTGATTCCTGTGAAGCAGAGGTCAGACATACCTCCTCTCTCCAAGCTTTTTACCAATTCTGACACCAGCCATCTCTCTCTTGGCAGTCTCTGCTTCTCTGCTGGGTTTGATAGTTCACTGTAGTGGCCTCACAGACAATACTCACAACTATGCATTTATTAGGAAAGTAACAGGTATTCTGGATATGGAACAACTCAGTATAAACTTCTTCGGTCAGGACAGCTTCTTGGCTGTGCCCAAGGCCTCTCCCTGGCCCTTGGCCCTCAGCCGTTTGGGCCAACCCAGCCTCTGCTCTGCTTGGATTAAGTGTTACGAAGCTCTTTAGCTCCATGGGTAAGTGCCCACCATCAAGCCTCCGCCCAAAGGCACTCAGCTCTCCAGCTCTGAGGGTTGGCAAGCCTTGCTCCACCAAGTGCCTGGAGACAGCCCACTTGGCCAGCAAGCCTCCTGCCTGATGGTGCTCAGCTTTCTCGATCTGTGGGCCAGGAAGCCCACCTCGTAATCTCCTTGTTCTGCTGCCACTGTTTCTCTGCCACTGCTTCCATTGTTACAGCTCTGTCTCCCAGGTCCAGTAGGTTCTCAGCACAGGGGATCTTGGTTCCAAAGGATGCACTCCACTCCTAGCTTTTCTTTCTTGGTGGTAATGAGGTCCCCCCTGTCCGCTTTTGGGATGGCTCATTTTAAGCCTAATAGGATGGCAAAACTGACCAATCCCCTACTCAGGGTTCCAAACACCTTATTTGCATGGTCCCCACCCCACAAGAGTGCTATGTACCTTTATTTGCATTATTAGCAAACTTTTCAATGCCCTTGGTGGGCCACAAGCACCTCATTTGCATAGCCCTACCCAGCCATTTGGTGGGAGTTACAAGACCATGATGAGAAGGGCCACCAATGAGCTGGGGAGGGTGGGGGGTGAGACACCAAATGAGATGAGAATAAAAGAAGCTATGCCTCCAGTGGAAGCCTGGGCATGTTTTAAAAACTCACTGGGTTTGGGCTGTCTGAATCGAACCTCTATTTCCATTTTAAAAAAAAAAAAAAAAATTGGGACAGTATATATTATGAATCAAAAAGAGACTATACTTATTGTTTCAAAAACCAATATCAGGCTTATAAACAGTAAGCTAGGTTTACTGTTGTCATGCTGGTGATGTGAAAGCCTGCTCCTACCACAGCAGCAGCAGTCAAACTTGTAAGCTGAACCATAAGCATGAGATAGCTGGAGTCTGTGTTTTACATACATATAGGGTACGTTAGCAGGGATCAGTCTCTCAACAATTATGACTATAACTGCTTGTATCCGTATAACAACTTCTGTCCGTCCCACTCAGACCTTTCCAGGGAGGTCTGAGAGCGTCCTTGACTTTCAGGGCAACTATCTGCCTGTTGTGTGAACAGCTCTCCCTCATTCGAGTAGACACAGAGGGAGGCAGAGGCATGCACCGCTCCAAATCCAAGGCCAAAGCATAGGTACTATGCAAAGAATTCACTATGTCAGCCCAGGAAGGCACCAAGCAACAAGCCTTTTCCTTCCAAGTGGCAGTGTGGACTCTAGAATTAAGACTTTTCTTTTTACAAATTCTCACTTTAAAGAAGTAGTGCACTAACACCTCTGATTCCTGTTGGAGTTCAGAACTCAAGGCAAAGGAGTACAAACCTCTTTGCTACAAGCTATTACTGTTAATAAATAATATCAGAGCTGTTATATAAACAACATATTTACAAACTCCCAGGGTGCCAGAGAACAAGCCATAAAACCAATCAGAACTTTAACTCAGATGAGTGAGGTGGGCAAAGCATTGTAAAAGATGTTATATAAAATCCTTCCATACAAAGAGCTTCAGGTATCAAACAAGGAATGTATACGGAATTACCAGCAGCTACAGAAGAGGAAATGTTCTGCACTGTGTGCTTGCTCCTGGCAGATAAGAGTGGGCCAGTTTATGTTCCCTGAGGACAGTTAAGGGCCAGTAGGGCAGGGAGTTGGAGCCAGGACCATGGCTCTCTCTATAGGCAGCCAGCAAGAAAGGGGGAAAACATTGGGTCTCAGGTAGGCTCATACTGCTGTGAGGACATACTGATAGAGGGAAAAAAAAAAAAAAAAAGCCAATTTCGTAGCTGAAATACTCCTAGTTGGTCAACATGGAAAATCAGACATTTCATGAGGCCCTCCCCACATCCACAGAACTATATGTTCATAAACATTTTTATATAAGAAAACTGCCTTTCCTTTTCCCACAGGAATCTTGCCCCTTCTCTTCGCCTGACCCAAATGTCTAGGTAAGGAGTTCTTCCCTCAACAGCCCTAGCCTCTACCATCCCCCTCACCTGTCTGACAATGCTCTGGATCAGTTTGTCCATGGTAAAAGCAATGTAGGCGTGAATGGTGAACATCTCTCTCAACGAATCTTCATACTGTGATGAGTCTATGTTGCCATCCAGCAGGCTCCGCACCATGTCCAGGAAAGCTGGGTAATAATCTTCTACCTCAACATCCACTGTGGGAGAGATTGGAAAGGTGAGGCCTTACTCTGCTCAAAAAAAAAAAAAAAAGGTCGGGACAGAGGGCAGGGCAAATCCCACAGCTGGCCTAACCAGCACTTGAAAGATGAACACTCGATATTCAAAACATACCCACTCAATCCACTGCAGACAGAGATGAAATCTGACAGGTGGCTACAACCACCAGCCCCGTCTATCACGGAAGACTGACTCTGCAACTTTGACAGCAGCCTCTAACACGCTGCCTGACCAGGCTACGGAGACACTTACTTACAGTGCTGCTGGGCTCTGCACAGAAGGAGGGCAAAATATCCCAGGGAAGAAAAAAGTCCTTCAGAAAGTTGTCGGCTCCCTGGCTGAGAGAGGAACCTAATCTCTCCGCCTGCACACATGGATCACTTGCTCATGAAGCTATTTTAACGCAGCGTAAAGTGCAGATGAGGAAAAGCAGACAGCCACAGTCTAGCACAGGGAAACTGCTTGGGAACAAAAACTAGGAGGGCAAATTAAATCCCCTATGAATAATGAAGTAATCTGCATTTGTCAAAGTCCTTTTGTTTAAAAATGGATTCTCAACATTGTACCTCACAAATTGCATAAAATGATCGGTGCCTGCTGCACATGAATCACTTCAATCACCAGCTAGAGTGAATCTTATTAGTTGATAAAGAGACATCTGGCAACTAGTGGTGAAAGGACTGCCTTTAGCTTAATAAAAATAACACCCATTTACGTAAAGCTCAAAAACAGGCAAATCCAATCTCTTCAGTGTTGGAAATCAAGGCAGTGGTTATCCTTGGAGCATTAGGGGCTGGAAAGGGACACAGGGTGGGATGGGGGGCTATTGGGGGTGGTCATTATGTTCTATTTCTTGACCTGAGTTCTTGTTACAGAGGTGTGTTCGCTTTGTAAAAGTTTGCTGAGCTATACAATTCTGAATTGTATGCTTTTCTGTACTTATGTTACATTTCAGTAAAAAATTCACTAAAATGACAAAAAAAATTACAAAGAGAATGCTTCTTCATTAACTAATTGGCTACCCTATTTGTAGGGTTTGTACTAAAGAAAAAAAGAGCAAAACCCAAGTCCGTTTATCTGAAGTGTGATGAACTCATTAAAGACAGGTCAAACAGGGCAGTTATTGTGTAAAATAAGCAATTGGCTTGAGTTTCATCACATAGTATCGCCTTGTTCAGGCCACAGCACAGATGTGGGTCTCAGAAATATGTCATCATGAAACTGCCTTTATGCCAAAATAAAGTTATAAGCCCAAACCACAGACTTGTCCACATGAGTTCTCATCAGTATGTGAGTTGGCTTTATCATTGAAGACCAAACTATGTAGTGTCAAACCAAGTTAAGTCAGTGGTTAAGCCAGGATTAGGACATTATCTAATTAATTATCTCTAATTTCTACCCAAGCAGATGGAATTATCACACTGAGGTCCAGAATTTGTGTTCTCAAGCTAGGGCTAATATAGGCAAACCTGTAACCAAACCCGCTGCCGTCGAGTTGATTATGACTCATAGTGACCCTATAGGACAGAGCAGAACTGCCCCATAGTTTCCAAGGACTGCCTGGTGGATTTAAACTGCCAACCTTTTGGTTAGCAGTCGTAGCACTTAACCACTATGCCACCACGGTTTCCAATATAAACAAAGGCTTTTAAAATTTACTCCCAGAGTCATTAGCTCTTCAACATACAGAACACAAGCTAGGGCCACACTGGGCTTCCTACATAAGCTTCACTTCAAAAAAAAAAAAAGAATTCACCTCACAGATTGGCTATTTTCTCAAAAGCCTAGAAGAAAGGTTTTATGAAAAACCGTTTCACTCGCAGCTCAACTACTAATTATGAATTTAACTCATCTGGAAGCACGGAATTACTTAAAGTATATATAGTAGCTTCCTTTAACTTTCATCTCACTTATTTTTGTTTTCCTCAGTTCTCTATCTTCATTCTGTTGTGTCTCACTCACATGTTCTCTTCATAACTTGTTCTTACACACTCATCTTGCACACCACCTCTTGAATTCCAATCTCCCTTCCATAATTTTTTCTATTTATTAGGAATGAGCCATGAACCCTCTTGGTTCAAGAGAAGTCCTGACCAAACATACCTGAGAAAATCCACATGTCTTAGGCATGAAAAACTAGGAATTTATGGTCTGCCACCAAGTGGAATCGACTGTGACATTTTAGCCCTTCTCTGTTATTGGAAACACCACAATAACCTAGACAACTGTCATTTGGGAAACTGACAGCAACTGATACTTGCCTCCCTGGTGCTCACAGTACCGACCACTGAGTGGGCATCCGTATTCGAAGCACTGAGTAAGGTGCCTTACATATTTTCTGTAATTCTCCTAATAACCCCACAAGCTAACAACCAGTACCTCCATTTTACAGGTAAACAAGTTCAGAGTTTAAATAAGCTCATACAACCAGTAAATTTCAGAGTCAGGACTTGAACCCTGGTCTGGCTCTACAGTCTGTACTCTATGCACAAAAAAAACCACCCTAAGTCTAACTAGGCCCTGAAGTCCTCAACCCCACACACCCTCTCTAAGTCAACCTAGGCACTCACTAGGTTCTTTGAGACGTAGCTGGATAGCGGGGCTGTCACTCTTGTCTCGCCGTACGCCTGGCATATCATGCTCCCACACTCTCTCTCGGTTTTCTTCTTCAATTTGCCGTTCAGCTTGGGAACAAATCCGCATCAGCCTCAGGCAGAGGATCTGGTGCAGTCGCATAAAGATATACCAATTGTTATTGACATAGAAGAGATTGTACACTTCATCCATCCCTTTTAACTTTTGAGCTGCTGTGTTACTAAACAGTAGCTTGGACTTAGGGGGGCTGCCCCCAACACCGTTGTGCTTCTTAGCTGCCCCTGTGGCTTCATCTACATCCATCTCTTCTTCTTCTTCTTCCTCCACATCTGAGAGATCGCCTCTTTGAGCAAAGAGCAGGTCTGGAATGAAATGATGCATGATCTGCTTGATTTTATACTTGTCCTCCTTCTGAATGCCTGTCTGCCTCTTCACATGGTGGATAATCAGGGCAGCGGCATCCTCCAGTATCTGTTTGTCCTCATAGACAAGCGAGAGGTGGGGGCCAACTGGTACACCAGCATTCTCTTCTGTAGCCTGCTCTTGCCTCTGATGGGAGAGAGAGACGGCAAAGTATCACTGGACATGTTTAGGGCAACGACACACAGACTGCGACGCGACACCAGCAGTACACACCATTATTAACCACAGTGATGGATTTTTTCCAATCCAAAAATTAGGACCTGATCTTCATAATTTTGGTGACTCTTCCAGTTAACACAATAGTAATGTAAGAGATCGGTCTGATGCCAAAATATTGGCACCAGACTCTGGTGGCTGATAGGAACAATGGGACAGAATTGAGATCATCTTTAAAAATTCCTTACAGAGGATATGATATGAAGTCTGAGATTTACTTTAAAATACTTCCAGGGTGGAGTGTGGGTGTTGACAAATACAGCAAAATTGACAAAACATGGATGATTATTTAAGTTTACATGAGAGCTTGGTTTACTATTCTCTCTCCTTTTGTATGTCTGAAATTCAGGATCACACCACTTCTGGGAATTCTCAATTGCACTGTATTTATATTTCTACCCATCCCCTCTCTAAGACTGTGAGCTCACAGAAAACAGAATTAATTTCTTTATATAGTCCTGGTAAGTGTGCTGAATAAACAAAGATTAGAGTGAGTTTGGGAATCAATGACAATTTTTAAGTTGCAGAAAGCTGAGACGGTAAATATGAAGACAAGGTATTGTTCAAGGGAACTAAATTGGGGGGGTGGGTGGGGAGGGAGGCAGGCGGTATAAACTGAAACTAGGATGATAAATTAGACTAGTCTAACAGCTTAGGTATAAAGGAGATGGCAGGATCAAGAATAGAAAAGGTTATAACAGTTATGAAGCAAGAATCAACAGGTCTTAGAGGGTCTCATCTTCATACGATAAAGGGAATTCCCAAGAATCAAAGCTATGCTGAACATAAAGGTGACAGAGTTCTCTCCCAGATGTAGAAACCCCCAGCTCACCTCGTCATAGATACTTTCAATCTCGTTGAGTAAGCTCTTAGACCTCAGGACCTTGGTGTCGTTCTGTTTAAAGTTGATGCCCTGGTGGTCCAGAGACTTCAAATAATATTTCTCATTTTGTTCCCTCCACACCTTGTTAAAGCCCCTCTGAGCTTCTCGCCACTCTTCCTCTTTCATCTTCAACCTAGTGAGGTGAGGAGAGGGACAGAAACAACAACATCGGGAGATTCAGGGGGTTTAAAAGTGAGATATAAACCAGGCTACTTTATTTCAAAAGTCAAAAGATACACAAGGCCTGTCGAAATTATTGACCACTTGGGATAAACGTTACCAAATCTGTATTGAACTTTTATACATGCAAAGTTGCTCATTCAGGACATAATTTGTCCCAAGTCAGAAATCTTACCTAGAATTATTTCTCAAACAGCATTCCACAGTATACCCTTTAGATATAAGTACTCCTTGAAAAAAGGGTTCTCCTTCCTTGGCCAGCTAAAATAAAGTTAAGTTGTTGGTGGTGGGTTTAGGACTTTTCAGAACATGTACTATGCTAATGTGAACGCAAAAGGCCAAGAGCAGAGAATTTGCACGGTGATGTTCCTTTGGACACGGTTTGAGAAGTTCAGATAAGAATTGATCTTGATGTCCCAGGAGAGAATATTAGAGTAAAAATAAAAAACAGCACCAGAACTAAAAAAGAGTCTACATTTCAAAGGTTAAAAGTTAAATACTACTGGGAGGAACAATAAAATCTCAGCATTTGCGGAACTGTGCAGCAAACAGTAAAACATTTTTGCCAGATAAAATGAGAGAAGACCCAGCTCTCAGCAAGAGTTCACAGTGCAGTTCACGGCACCATGGACTTAGAGTAACACTGGGGCTCAGTCTGGTTTCTGGCCTCCTATCTACTTGATGCCTGGCCTTACCAAAAAAAAAAAAAAAAAAAAAAACCAAACACACTGCCGTCGAGTCGATTCCAACTCATAGAGACCATATAGGTCAGAGTAGAACTGCCTCATAGAGTTTCCAAGGAGCACCTGGCGGATTTGAACTGCTGAACTCTTGGTTAGCAGCTGTAGCACTTAATCGCTACCCCAACAGGATTTCCTGGCTCTAGGTGGGTACAAACGCCCCTCTACCCCTCAGATTGACATAAAGGGTTGTTAGGAGAAAGAAGTAAGATACTGCTGGTAAAACTGGTAACGCAGAACTCTTTTATAGTGAGTATGTATCAGTTTTACAAAGACAGTAATTTTTCTTATTAAAAAACAAACTAAGATGTTAACAATTGTGCCCAGTGGCAGGAACATGGGGGGAGCTGTCCGTTCTTTTTTTATATTTAAAACTACCCTCCCCTTCAAACACACAGGACACGCTACAGATTTAATGTGTTACAAATTCAGAAGTGTCTACCTTCTTGGGTCATGGTTCATACCAGGTCTGATAGTATGGACTTCTCAAGGTCTACTCTCAATGGCTGGCTACACAGAAGTCCATCATGAAGCTCCACTATCCCACTCTGCACCTGATTTCCAACAACCAGGGTAGGGAAGAAATGAAGGTCTCTTTGGACAACTAGATCGAAAATGAGAGCCTTGTTCAAAAGGACACTGAATCTGTCACAAAGCACACTAAAGCACTGCGGACATATTCACTCACGTACCTTTTAAGGACAATTGGGACGGCAATGGAGGGGTTTTTCCTCAGACCATCGATGATGTCAGCTGCTTTATCGGCATATATCCTCTGGAGTGCTTTTCGATGGATGACTTCCGACGTGCCCCCAAGGGTGTTGTCCAAGCGAAATTTGGCTTGTTCCTCAGCAGATAAGCGGGAAAGCTTCTTCTGTATTGCTTCCAGAACCCGGATTGTTGCCAGATTGGTCTCTAAAACTACATCAAGCTAAAGAGGAAGACAAGAAGCACGCTTAGGCCTCCAAAGGAGAATACCATAGTGGTCAGCAGTAGAAGTTCGGGAGTCAAACTCCCTGGATTTGAATCCTGGCTCTGCCTTACTAGCCATGTAAGACCGTTTCCTTATCAGTACAACAAGGATCACAACACCTACCCTCACATAAGGTGTTCTACAGATTTAATGATATAATCCACATAAAGTGTACAGCACAATGCCTAGCACGTAACAAACATCCGATAAATGATGGCTAAATGGTAGTTATTATCTCAACCACTACCACGGTGTGCTTTGGCTAGGACTGCCAGAGGGGCCTAATAGGAGGTAACCTTAATGACCCTTTTCCCTGAATTCTCCTGACTGCTAAGCTCTGTTACAAACAATAACAAAACACTTAAAAGGATAAATAAGCCTTGTGGGTAAGTCTTTTTTTGGGTAGCTGAAGCTATTCAAAATCTTCAATAGCCTGGTCCCACATCCAATAGTAGTAAGAGCAGTGACCATCAGTCCTAAGGAGTTCAATGTCCTGTGGGTAACCATTTAAATTCTTACTGAACTACTGGCACTAATTTTCTGACCTGGTTAAGGACATGACTTTGAGTCTATAATTTTTCCCCTAGCCTTAACACTGACAAGATTCTCTAAGATACAAAAAATGATACAAATGAGCAGTCTCAAAGACCAATGACCAAACGTCTGCAGAACAGCGTTCCCTAGGTTTTCTAGCTTTGGGACTGTTGACAGTCATAATGTTTTGTAAAATATTTCTGGTCTTCCCCCTCTTCCCGCAGTTATGGACAAATGACGGACTGAACTTCCTGGCTCCTTGTGATTAGAGAGGGCCATGTAACTAGTTCTGGCAAATGAGTTGTGAAGAGGTGAGTAGACACTGTATGTTACTTCTAAGCTGGAACATTTAAGGGTGTGAGACCCTTCTGAGCTTTTTCTTCCCTCTAATTACTGACAATGTGCAAGATGGTGGCACTCTGTCAGCCTGGGTCCCCGAGTAATCCTGATGAGCAGAGTCCTCTGTCAAACAGCAAGGCACATGCAGTATGGCCAAACAATAAACTTTTCTTTTTTCAAGCCACTGAGATTTAGGGATTTTCTGTACTGCAGCATTACCTAAGCTAAAACCCATTTGAAGGAGCCCATCCCACCAATTTCTAAGCATACACACACAGACACACACTTCTTTCATCTTTACTTTTGTAGTCACAACTGGTAAATGAGGGTGTTGCCTCCCATTTGCAGGTGTAACAGCTGAGAGAGAACAGGGCCATTGGGTCAAGACAAGATGCCAAGCTCATCTATCTAACATTACTAAACACAGGTAAAAACGAAATGCTTCCTTTAGCCTGATCAAACTTCCCATGGGTGTTAACATTTGCCATGATTTCATTTTCTGCAAATGGTTGCAACTCCTCAAACACTGGGGCAGAGATGGCCAATTAATAGCCAGTAGCTATGTAGCAAGTGGCTCTTCATTCAAAACTAGAAACAGCTGAAGGATGTGTGAAAGGGGTAAACTTGCCGAGAACTAAATCAGTATGAATTAAAAAAAAAAAAAAAAAAAGAGTTTAAGATGTCTCCCATCCATATGAAACACAGCCAGTTTAATATAGTAAATACATTAAATAGGACACACATCATTTTACTTCTTTGGATACACTTAATATTCCCTTTTTGTTGATGATATCAACGAATTAGTCACTCATACTCACTGGGGATTTTGAGCCAACTGTTCAGTTTAATTCCCCTCCTGATATAAGTGCGTCCTCAAACAAAAAAAAAACCCCTACCAACTCATTTATTCACTCCAGCTTTTCCCTTCCCAACTACTTTAAAATAAAGTCCCTAATCTAACTTTCTTCAAAAGAAGCCAAATCAATACAGAAATATGAGAGAAAAAGTCCAGTTCTCACAGACCTGGTTTGCTAACTACGATACCTGCACTAAGAACAACAATACACACAGACCTTAAAATAATTAAAACTAGCTTTAAGAAAACCTTATAGGTATAGTTTTATACACCACATAAAGCTTCAGCACAAAAATCTTTAAAAATTCAAAGGATTATTATTCAGTTATCAACGGACAATTTCTGTTCAAGTGGCCTAGATAAATCACAGTTGTTATAAAATTACTAATACATTCAACAAATTTATAAAGCATGTTAAATACAACAGGCATATATCACAAGAGGAAGTGATCCTATAAATGTCAAGAGCTCTTCAGTCTTAAAAAGACAACCCTCACAGAGAGATATCTGAGATACCTTCTCATTTGGCATCTATTTTCCACTGGGTTTTTGGGTTTGGGTCTAAAGAAAAAGGAGCTTGTACCTCAAAGCGCTCATCTTCGCAACGATAGATATGTTCTTCGTACTGTGTCTTCTTGGAACTAACAAAGGTAGAGTCCTCAGACCATGAAGGGAAGGAAACCCAGGTATCATTTAAAACCTGTGGGGAGAAGAAGAGACTGAAAAGCATTCTCAATAAAAAGACAAAACAAAGGTCTAGAGGGTGGGAGAAACATTGCTCTGCAGCTAACATCACTCTAAGTTTCACCTTCAGCAAGTTTACAAAAGGGTATTGGTAAGAAAAAGGTTCAGGAACATAGGTGACATTTTCTTTTGAAAAAAGAGAGGAGTCTTGATCTCATTACATAAATTCTCTACCCATTCACATAAAATCCCCATACTGCTCCCTTCTGGAGGAATCTGAGGATTCAGGGCTGATCCTTACCAGGGAAGGCCTTACCTCTTTACAGAGAGGAGTCCGTCCTGTGCACTTGGGCTGCTGGTAGCTCTTTGGGAGGGCTCGATAGCTGGAGCCCAACCGTTTACAGGAGGCATAATCTATCTCCATGGCAATGCCCTCCGTAGCTCGTTCCTTTGGAAAGGTTTCCAGATGTACAGACTCCTTATAGCCCAGAAAGTTTTTAAACCAATTAAACAACTCAGGGAATTTCCTAAAGAATCAAACCAAAAACTGGTAAGCAATGAGAAGCACGAGGCAGTTGTCCCGAGATATGCCCACCACCACTTGGTGCTGGGTCGGAACTCTGCTACCAGGGGCAAGTTCTAATGACAGTTATTATTTCCTGCCAAAGCAGTTCAAAGCACCGCCTCTGAACATTTGGTTTCCCCTTTTCCTATAGAATGCTCTCAGATCAATTATGATGGTGATGGAAGAGCTGCAATAACCAGCCATACTTCTGATCGAGAACACTGCTTCAGTGTTCAGTTAATTCTTAGGTTGTGAAATACAGTCAAGATTCTAGAATCTTGGGATACAGGAAGCACTGGTCAGCAGATCAGGATACCACTAGTCCTGGCCAGCAGTCAACAGGAACTTTAATCCCTTTCTATTTTCTTATCTCCAGAGTTGGACTAGAAGACTTCTAGGAGGACTCTTTTAACACTGACATTTTACAAGTCGGTGGACCCAATTCAATTAACTTTGCTTCTCATACACTCACAAACCAAGTGGGTATTCCCTCGCCTCCATATCCTATAACAGGGCTAAGCCCCTCATTCCACTTACCCTAGGAAGGGAGAGACTAGCTGTACTAGCTCAGATCGAGAGATCACCTCCTGGTTAAAGATAACAAGACAGCGCAGGAAATTTTCATAAGCCTCTGCACTTCGCAAAGCTTTTCGGACCTTATGGAAACAACCGAAAAATAAAACAGTTAAGTGGAAGAATCAAGAGATCCTGCGTTGCTTTAAAAAAAACTGGGAAATATGAACTGACATATGTGAGGATACTAAAGAATCAGAGTAAATTTTTTCAGGTGTGATAATGACTATATCTGAAAAAAAAGAGTCATTTTAAAGAGAAAACTACTACAATATTTACGGAGGTAGTAATATCTCAGACTGTCTCCCAAGCATCTGTGGTAGGTGGGAGTACACACGAACAAAGAGACTGGCTAGGAGCCTGGAAATACTGAAGCTGGATAAGGGGTCATTCGATTATTCTCTTTTATACGTTTAAAATTTTCCATAATAAAAACTTAAACAGTGAGATCCTAGAGTAGGTAAGACTCTTAACCATCTCACATGCTTTATTCTCCAAACCATATCAGAGTTACCCAAGTTTTGTTGCCTCTCTTAACAGGTATTTACAGCAAGGATCTTGGTTAACAATGTTTCCAAACTCTGGTAATCTCGAATAATAAATCTTTTAAAATATTTCTGTCCCCTCACAATGATCTTTCCCTTCCTCCATTTACAATATTGATCACTTTAGCATCAAAAAATTTTTAAATGTTCAATGCCGTAAACAAAATACAACTAGCCTGGATAGATGACCAATCTGGAGCTTCAGTTTCACAAATCTTTAGCATTGTGGTACTGTAGTAGGGATTGAAGGCTCTCACCAAATCAACAACTCCCACTCCAGGCTCTAGAATACTTTTCCTAACTATCAACTGGTAGATACCACATGGAATACACACTTAAAAAGAATATTATGGTGGTAATATACATGTAAAACAGAAAGTCTGCCACTTAATCATTTTTAGAGCATAATTCAGTGACGTTAATTATACTCCCCAGGTTGTACTACTATCACCACTATCCATTTCCAAATGTTTCTGGATCCCCTCAAACAGAAGCTCGGTTCCCCTTAAAGAACTCCCACCATTATCCCCTCCCCCAGCCCCTGGTAATCACTAATGAATTTGAATTTTTGTTTCTATACATTTGCTTATTCTAGATACTGGCATATGTTCTTTTAAAGCTAAAGATGAAAGAGCACTTGTACTTTTTGTACTATAAACCATATTTATTTACTTTTAATTTTTTTATTAGCTTTTAAACATACATAAAAGCAGACAGTC
The DNA here is from genome assembly GCF_030014295.1 of Loxodonta africana. Lineage (NCBI taxonomy): Eukaryota > Metazoa > Chordata > Mammalia > Proboscidea > Elephantidae > Loxodonta > Loxodonta africana. Next base: position 40,716,691 of record NC_087354.1, on the reverse strand, counting down.
TAATGAATCCCATGTACTACTCAACCTCAGTGATGAATACATAGTAAATTTTGTTTCCTCTATACCCATTTCCTCCATCACTGAATTTTAAAGCAAATCCCAGACATTTCACCTATATAGACCTCAGTATGTATCTCTAACAAATAAGTACTCTTTAAAAAAAAACCATTACTCTTAAAATTACTAATATATATTTTTTTAATTCCTTAATAGGATCTAATATTGAATCTGTTCATATTTCCTGAGTTATCTAATAAACATCTTCTAAAAATTGGTTTTCAAAATCAGGATCCATACAAGGTCTGCATGTTGCATTTGGCTAATATATTTCTTAATTCTTTTTTAATTTTAACAGTGCCCCTCTTCCACTCTTTTCTTGCCATTTGATGGTTGTGACCTTGACTTATACATTTGCCTTAAAATACCAAGTGCCCAGGCAGCCCTTAGAAATGGTTCAAGTCAGAATCAGGGACTGTGACTATTTTCTCAGGATAGCTCACACAGGCACAGCAGGCAGAGAGATCAGGGCAGCCTGTCTTTTGGAGGCATGATAAACAATCAGAGATGTTAAATCACTTGTCCTGCAAAAAGCCAGAGGTGCAAGAGCAGGTCAATCACTGCCAGATCAATCCGGGCTGATTCATGGGTTCAGGAGAAGCCCAACAGTTGCCAGCTACCCTGATGAAAGTAGCCTGCTAATGGCCACGTTGCCTTCAGACACAGGTGGAGAGCCAACCTAATACCGCACAACACCATTTACACCAGCAGTTTCAACTCCTGTGCTCATTAGAATCACCTGGGGAGCTTCGCAAACATACAATTAAATCAGAACCCCCACGAATCCTACCTGTGCATACTGCAAATTATGTATCACAGCAATTAGAAGATTACAAGCCATTTTAAGTCCCCAACAACTGGTGTAAGCACCAACACTCTCCATTGTACAGACCTGGATATCTACAACAGAGAACTCCAAACATCATTCCAGAGGAACATCACACATCTTTTCAAAAAGCTATCTTCCACTACGGAAAAGGCTGTATTTTGCTACAAACTACCACCCAAAGCAAAGGAGAATGCTACCATGCCTCTAGTTTTGCTTACAGTTCTAGAAGATGGAAAGAATTTACAATTTGGAAACTATGCTAGAAAGTACAAAGTCCTAATCGGTTTCACGCTTCTAAAATAAAACCTTCTTGGGGGTGGAGGTGATTTTCTTTTTAAAAGAAAATGATGGCTGATATCAAATCTAATTCACCCATGACTCACCTTATCAAAAAATAAAGATTCAGTTCCTACACCATGCTTGCTGGCATCTGCCATAGAGGAATCCTTTAGGCTGAGCAATTTGGGTTTCTTCTACAAAAAAGGAAAAATACAAACACGTAAGATTCAGACAGTGGGCTTCTCAACCATTTCATTTTCATCTGTATTCAATGGTTCCATCGCTGACCACTGCTGACTGATAATGTGGAGCAAATGAGAGAATTCATGCAACTAAATCTACACCCTGAAAGACTTCCACGCTTCTTCTCTATTTCAATTTGCCTGTCACAGTTTCTTTCTCCAGCAGAGGCTCGCCATTCTATTCCCGATATGTTCTCTACACAAATGCTCACAGCATTACCGGTCAAAAACTTTTAGAATTAATGTCCTTCCTTACTTTTTCTGTGGGCCAAAAACAGCTTTTTCTGGAACCTAATGCCACTACTTTGTTTTCCTAGCTGGTAGAGACAGAAAAAGTATTTGTAACCATACGAGGCCAAAAGGGCAGCCTGTGCCCAAAAACCAAGTTCCTAAGGCAGGAAAGATAAGTGAATGAAAACAGGGAACCCAGGGAGAAAGGGGACAGAACGCTGTCGCATTGAGGGATTGCAACTAATTATACAAAATAAATATGTGTATAAATTGTTGAATGGGAAACTCATCTACTCTGTAAACTTTCACCCAAACCACAATATCCAAAAATAAATAAATGTAATCTGAATTAAAAAAAAAGAGCTGGAGTACGCTGCCTGGAGTGGATATAAATCAATTTTTAAACTCTGCCAGTAATTCAATTAAAAATTTTCATGGGGGAGAAAAACAGTTTATTTTCCTATTCTAACAGAAAAAACAGTTATTCCTGTCGTGTCAGCAACATCCATTCAGACTAATTAAGACTGCTCTTTTAAAGGAAATGACCAGACCATGACTGAACCCTGTCAAGCAAGATTTTACTTTTTTAAAAAACCACTTCTCAACTATCTGTGAAGGAACACACAAGCACCGTGAGAACCAGCACAGTTACCTTTGGGATCTCAGAGTACACTCTCTTAGGAGCCACAGCCTCTGCTTACACTGCCTGAGGAGAAAGTAGGTGAGGCACGCATGCCCCCAAGATAGGGCTTCCACCTGTGGGTAATCAAGTGTGGACGAGGCCAATTCAAGGGCGGAGCATATCTGTGGAACTGATTTTTACTACTAACGTGAAAAAATATCAACCATTACCCATGTTCAATGTGGTTTCAAAAGGAGAAACCTTTACACAAACACTAAAAAGCAGGGTCCTTCAAAAGTGCCAGTAATACCTAACATGTCAGTCTTTGTAGTTATTCACTTCTTCACCATTTATCTCTTACTGTTAGAAAATCCCACTTGCTTTTGTTATCTTTAAATTCCGCAGACTTGTCTATCTCTTCCACATTACATACTAATTTAGAATGCACCGAAGCAGTGTTCAGTCCATACACCTAGCTCTCTCCTATCACAGATGCACTATTTCAAAAAGGACAGGAAGCTTAGCTTTCTGCGGTAGATCACCAGTGTTTGCTCTTAAAAATAAACACGCCATACCTCACTGGCAGCAGTTTAAGACCTCCCTCTGCTATAGCCAAAAGGTCCTGCCATGGAGATTAAGACGATATAAGATCTGGCAACTCAACAAGGAACCTTGGGCAGAAGAAGCCTCTAGACCAGAGAGATCTCACAAAGCACAGGAGAACCTCGAGAGATCACTGACTTGCTCAATAATCTTAGCACACACACAAAAAAACCCAAACCCACTGCCATCGAGTCGATTCCCACTCCTAGCAACCCTATAGAACAGAGCAGAACGGCCCCATACAATTTCCAAGGAGGACCTGGTAGATCTGAACTGCTGACCTTTTGGTTAGCAGCCATAGCTCTTACCCACTACACCACCAGGGTTTCCAATCTTTGGACAAGGCAGATTTAAAACATCAAATCACAAGAGGTGAAAATTGAGTAAGTCTTGGAAACTCTTGGCAGCAAGGAAAAAAAAATAAATGACAGCTAGTAACAAAAAAAGAAAATACAGAGAAAACCAGGAGGAACTAAAAAAAGTACAGTAATCTAAGCAATTAGAGTTAGTCTAACGTTCTTTTGCAAAGCCAGATAAGAAACTTTGCACTGAGTTTTCGTGACATATACCAACTCACTCCAAATATCCAGAATCCAGCCGTAAACATGCTTTGGATAAGAACACATGACCACCCCCAGAGTCCTTAGCCACCAAAATTGCTCCCCCAAGTCAAAATGAGCAAGTGCTCCTAATTCCCACCTTCACTGGAGGGGTAGTTCCCGTTCCCGAGTGCCGGCGGATCTGGCAGCCGTTCTGGCTAGGCCTCTGTGGCTTGTTGTTCAGTTGGGGCTTCTTCACAGTGCCTCCATGGTCATTTCTCACAGAATCAACCTTCTCGGCGGTTGTTTTGCTTAAAAGCTGATCAAGACACATGAAAGAGATTAATACTCTTATCAAAGCAAATGAGCATCATCTAGGGAAAGTCCCCTTCTGATTCCAGCTTCCTAAGGAGATAATAATCATAAGTAGTGTAGTTTTTCTAAACCAAACTTACCACAGAGCTGTTGGCATCTGGTAGAAACTGTCCAAACTCTGACAGCAAATCTTCCTGATTTTTAAAGAGCCGAGCCACCTGGGCATACACCTCCTGCTCAGTCAAGGCTGGGGTGTAGTTTCCTCCAGCTTCCTTGGCATTTCGCTGCTCTTTCTGATAGAAAATTACAAATGGGGAAATATCATATTCAAGGGCCACTGTTTTGAATGACTCACCTTGCATACTTCCTGGGGTATCTGGTAGGAGCTCTGTATGTTATCTACTGAGGATGCCCTTAAGAAGAAAGTCTAGGTTCCCATTCTTAGCACCTGTTTTGACTGCAGGCATTTGAGAAAGGAGTAGATGGTGGCTGACAATTCCTTTTAAAACTAGGACAGTAACTGTGAATGCCCAGGGACTACTCCCAACTGATAAAACACAAAGCACTAGAGAAATTTCTCCTTCTACTGTACATTAATTATATTGTGCAAATGATCCTCCAAATTTCCCAGGTAAACAAGCTTTTGTTTCACAGGGCACTAACTTTAAAAAATCTTGACTAGCTGCTTGCTGCAGGGCAATTGAGTTAGGCAAATCAAATTGGCTTTATATACATTCACACTTTCTAGCTGGTTAATTTCCATAAGAACTAGTGAACAACAATAGCTATTCAACTTCTTCTTAAGCCAGATGCCCTTAGAGGGTGACTGGTTAAGACAGGCTGAAAGGGCAATTCTCTTACCTGATACGTGTGCAAAATCTCCAGGAATGCTTTGTAGATGTCTGGTTGGCCCTGGAACCTGTTCTTGATCTTATTAACATAGTTAATGGCATGATTAAACTCCACAGGCTGATTGTTCTGCAAGGATGGGGCCGTTCCCAAGGAGATTGTCACTGGTGTGTGAGGTTGGACCGGTGGGGAACGTGGTGATGCGTATGGTGGGAGCGGGGGAGTCTGCTGACTGGCTGGAGTATGTGCTTGTAGTTGGGAAGGCTAAAAAAAAAAAAAAAAAAATTTCTCAGGAACACAGATGTGGACACACGAAAGAATGTTAAAACTAAAGAGAAAAAGCATGTCTGATTAATTTATATCCTTTATTTATTCAGGGACCAGGCCATTTTAACTCAATTCAGATCATGAGAGGGAGTGAGAGCTATCAAGGGCTTATACATTCTACTACAAATATTTCAGTTTTCAAATTTTCTAACTACAGTCTTAAAACTGGAGACATCTCCAACTACAGGGAAGAATTTTTCGTGTGTAATTTTTAAGTACACTAGCTGATCAGGTGTGAGTAGGAAGGAACTCATTCTATGCACATCTTCTACATCAGAAAAGGTAACATGTCAATTGCTATATAATTCCACATAGGAAGTGTTTTACACCCTCGCTGTCCAATAAGACTCTCCTGGATGGAAATGTTCTTTATTTGCACTGTTCTGTACGGTAACCACTAGCCACACGTGGCTCCTGCAAATGAAAAACTGAATATATTTTAACTAATTTAAATACAGTCATATGTGACTGGTGGTTTCCTTATTGGGAAAGTGCAGTTCTAGACTAAGAACAGGCCGCCACCACCATCATCAACGGGATCTTTTGCTTGGCTTGAACTGATCTAATCTGGTAAAAGGAGGAAGTTTTAGGAAGATGATGACCATGTGGGAGGTAGCCTAATTTGATCATGATAAGATGATCATTTCTGCCTGTATTGTCAAAGGACTATCATACAAAGTCACCAACTACTGGGATACTCAGGGGTTCAATAAGCAGCAATTAGGCACAAAAGAGTCTTTGTGGACTGTTAATGTTGATCTAAAATGTTGTTGTTAGTTGCTGTCGAGTTGATTCCAGCTCATGACGATACCATGGGTACTCAGCTGAACTGTGCTCCTTAGGGTTTTCAAGGCTAGGACTTCTCGAAAGCAGGTTGCCAGGCCTGCCTTTCCAGGTGCCTCTTGGTGGGTTCAAACCAATCTTTCAGCTAGTAATCAAGTGCTTAACCATATGCGTCACCCAAGGACTCCATTGATTTAAATAGATACCTAAATATCTGGTGTGTAAATGTGAACTATTTTATAGCTATGTGATTACTGTATCCTCTATGACAAAATCATTGTAACTTGTATTAATGTATCTACCCAAGTATTGGGAACCCTGGTGGCGTAGTGGTTAAGTGCTACGGCTGCTAACCAAAGGGTCTGCAGTTTGAATCCGCCAGGCGCTCCTTGGAAATTCTATGGGGCCGTTCTACTCTGGCCTATAGGGTCGCTATGAGTCGGAATCGACTCGATGGCACTGGGTTACTCAAGTATTATATAAAAGGGAAATGTCAAAGAGGTGCTTTCTGGGGATGTAATTCATATGATGCAGAACTTTCCAAGAGCTCACCTTGCTGACTTTGGCAGGTGGGGGCTGAGGAGCAGGCTGGGCAGGAGCTGGGGCTGACTGGGCTGAAGGTTGGGAAGAATGCTGGGGTGGTGGTTGAGGCTGGGGCTGGATGCCATGGGTGGGGATCTGATGAACCTGGCCAGGAGTTGTGACATTCACCATGTCATTGGTTTGCACCTCAATTTTGTAGCCAGGGGGCAAGAAGGTGTTGAAGCCCATGATCAGGTCAGGGTGGCCTTTGAACAGCTGGGACACCCGACTAATCACTCCCGGTGTGTCAATGCTGACAGAAAAATAAAAAGAAAGTGATGACAAAGCTTGAAAAATACTTTGGTAACAAAAAAATTCACTTTCCACTAGGTTCTCTAAACAACAGATAAAAATCAACCTGCATCATACAAAATTAACACATAAAGAACTCTAAAATTCCAAAGCCATTTAACTTTAGATTCAAAGAGGCTTAGTCACAATTTTGAAAAGAATATACGTTCATGGTAACGGTCCTGTCAAACAGATATTCAGACAGTAAATCCAAAGCTGTACTTCCCAAGCAAGATCAAGCTTTCTATACACTTGTGTCAACTATTTACTGAGCATGTGTCTACACTGCTCACACGAACTGCTCTCCTGTATTTGTGAATCATGCCAAAATACCAGTGTGTCTCCAACGAATTCAAAAGTCAAGTAGCCTACATCACCACCAGTGCTACCTCCACGACACAGATGATGCACTAAGAAAAATTTGCCAACAGGGAAAAAACAAAGGTCTAGTTCCTGTAATTTCAATCAATATAGCAATACATAAAATAAAGGATGACCCTGAAAGTTAAATCCCCACAATGGGGAATCCTGTATCTTCTAGTAGATGAAAGTAAGCACTATCCCTCCCCTCAAAATCACCATTCCAAGCACAAAGTTTGAGTACAACCATGTATGTCATTTACCTCTGAGATTTAAATTCCTTCATGATGTCAAGGAAATCATTGTAGACCTGAGGCTGACTACCAAACTGCAGCTTCACCTGGTCAAGATAGGACAGCGCATCCTCCACCTGAGATAGGGAGAAACCTCAAGGTTATAAAAAGAAAATAAGCCAAGAATTATAAAGAAACAACTTATATAAAAATGAAACTTAATGTAGTAAATAAATAGAAATATACAGTAAATACACATATTTTGACAAATAAGCCACAGTCCCTGCTCTGTAGAAGTTTGTTCACATCTAGTCGGGAATCACAACACAGTGGGTGAGTAGGTAATCCTGAATGTCCTGAGAGCACACAGAAAGGGTACCCCGTTAGGGAAGGCCTCCCTAGGAGGGGGTCTAAACTGAGTTCCAAGGATGAGTACAAGTTAGCAAAAGTGAAGACCTGTGAAGAGTCAGACAAACAAGCACGGGCAAAATCTCAGGCAGGACACCACATGGTATGTTGGGAAAACGGAAAACAGTCTAGTTTGGCTGGAGGATTGGTGGTGGGGGGGTGGAGTGGCAGTAGGAAGAGTGGCAAGAGATGAGAAAAGAGAGCAAACAGGATCTAGACCCTGGAAGACCTTGTAAATCTTGTTAACATCTATTTAGATGTTATCATCTGCACTTTCATGTACTCAAGCTAGCTGTAGTGTTGGGAAAGAATTGGCCAAGGGCAGGGCAGATTGGAAGAAGGAAGGAAGACCAGTTATGCTATCGGGCTAGCTCTTGTAAGAACAATAGTAGCCTGAATTACAATACTGGCCAAAGGAAGAGAAATAACTAGACTGATTCAAAAGCTTTTTAGAAGGTGTTATGGATTTAACTGTGTTCCCCCAAAACAGGTTGCAAATTCTAACCCTTACACCTATGGCGGGGGGGGGGCTCAGGTGGCACAGTGGTTAAGCATCCAGTGGCTGACTAAAAGGTCAACAGTTTGAGCCCACCAGCAGCTCTGAGGAAGAAAGATAAGGAAGTCTGTCTCTGTAAAGATTAAACCAAAACCCAATGCTGTCAAAGTCGATTCCAACTCATAGCGACCCTATAGGACAGCGTAGAACTGCCCCATAGGGTTTCTAAGGTTGTAAATCTTTATGGAAGCAGACCGCCACATCTTCCTCTGGTAGGCCAGGTGGGTTTGAACTGCCAACCTTTCAGTTAGCAACTGAGCACTTAACCATTGCACTACCAGAGCTCTTTAGGATAAGGTCAGGGCTCCCATAATCAAGACAGCACTGGGGTGAATTGCAACTGAGTCCCAGCTGGTCTCCCTGCTGTCAGAGTCTGTCCACTTTGCCAGCAGTCCTTTAGATTGGCTACTATAGTGTTTTTGTTTATGTTTTTTTACAATACAATTATGACTATCATTTATTATGTGGTCACATATTATTTATTATGTGACCTCTGTCCTAGAGGGTTGCTATAAGTCAGGAATTGACTCAATTTAAATGGGCTTATACCAGTGGATGTAATCCCATTTGGGAATAGAGTTTTTCTTATGCTAACGAGACTATATCAGTGGAGGGTGTGTCTTAAGCCAATCACTTTTGAGCTATAAAAGAGCAGATTAAGCATAGAACACAGACACAGGGGGAAGAAGACATTATTGAAAGATGATGGAGACAGGTGAGTCTACAAGCCCAGGAACTTTAAGGATTGCCAGCTACTAGAAGCTGAAATAGATAAGAAAAGGACCTTCCCCTAGAGTCAGTTCACTACATTCAGACTTCTAGCCTTCTAAACTGTAAGAAAACAAATTCCTGTTCATTAAAGCCACCCACTTGTGATCTCTGTTATGGCAGCACTAAGAAAGCAAGACAGGAGGTAAAAGTAATAGGATTCGGAGACTGACAGGATATGAGAGAGAAAGGAGAGCAAGCATTCAAGGGTGATTAGCCACAAAAGAATAGGCTGAAGGGCCAGAAAGTTATGAGTCTGATTTAGGACAACTTAATTTTTAGTTACTCTGAGACATCTAAGGAAAATGCACACTAGGCGTTGCCTATAATCTTTGGGACAGATACTTTATATTACACAAAATATCAAGTTGAAGGAAGTTTCAGAAATAAACATCTGATTTCTTACGAGCCCTACTTTTACCATATGTTATGAAATGTAACATTTATGTTGAAATAAACTACAAAATGACATCTCAAGAGCTGCCCAAAATTCATTATTTCCATGGTTAATCAAGAGTATTTCATTGTTGCTAGAGCATAGATTGCATACTTGGTCAATACCCACTCCTTTGATGGTTTATTTTTCTACTTCACAAATAAAATGACCATTTCTGTTGAAATTAATGGACTTTAATTCATATTCACAACTCTCCATATTGAAATTTTTCATTAATGACCAAGTTGATGGAACAGAAAACCTATTAATTTTGCAGTTAGAAGAGATTTAAGAATGGCATTCACGATCACATGACAAAGGAAGGTAAATAAATAAACATGATGTGAAATAATTACTACAGTGAGCAAAAAAGTGCAGAAACCTGAAAGAAATAAATGTTATGTGTGATATGTGTATGTTTGGAAGAAAAAGGTTATTTGAGGGTCATAGTGAGCCACTGTTTAATAATTATTTATAAAATAACACTATGCTTAAAAAACCCAGCATGACGCCCACATTATAAATGAGATACCTGCATCTAAGAATAGCGAAGAAATTCTCACATTGCTTAAAGTACAACTTATAAAAGCATGTGTACAGTTCTAAAGACTACAACTTAACAACAACCCAAAAACCTTGTAAGTAGTAATTTATTTAACAGCTAGAGATTTAAGGGGGCACCTGAGGAGAATCTTAGGCTTTGCTGATGAATTTCCCTGGATCACTTCAACATGCAGGTAGTAAAGGTCCTTAACCACCTGAATCTTGTTAGAGAGCCCAATACAAACAACTGTAAAGAGAACTTGCTATATACGTGCCAAATACCTATAGTGCTGGCGTTCAACAAAAAACTAAATCACACCAAACATGCCTCAAATTACTCAAATTCTCTTTGTCACCAATCTGCCAAAGACAAAAAGAAAGTACAGACAATTTGATGCTTGAAATAACCTAAGTGTTCCCACTGAATACTCCCTTATTATAGAATATAGTAAATGGTTTACTGAAATTGATTCAAATTCTTATAAAGCATTTTAAGACTGATCCAAATATAGCAGGCAATGTGGGAATATTGAATTAAATTTCATGGAGGCACAAGAAAGCATTTTACCTCTCCTCATTAGAAAGGGAATTCAACAAGTTAACTGTGTTTAGGAATCACATTCAAGAGCTTGTAACTAAAAGAACAGAGCGTGAAATCCTAACTCCACCTGTGACTCACTCTATAACCCTGACTCCAAAGCCCTTTCTTGTTTCTTTGTCAGCCTCTATAAAACAAATTACAATCCTTATACTTATGCCTAAGACTCCTGTGAGGAAAGTGAGTAAAATATGTGCTATGCTTTGACAGAAGTGGCTGAAAGGCTATAGAAATATATTTTTTGTTAGTTTAATAGGAAATTTATAAGATCTTTTGCAACTTAAGGTATTAACTGTTGAATACACTATTAATATAGAATTAAATCACATCAAACCAAATTTTAAAAAATATTTTCAGGACTTGGTAACGTGCTAAGTCCACAACAATAATACATTCTGGCACACAGGTATCACTCGACAAGCAGAGAGTAAAACCATTTGAAGAAAAACATCAGTACAGCTGATAAAAAATGTCCCAAAGACAGAGCCTAGAGTGAAGGTTCAAGAGCCCTGGTGGAGCACTGGTTAAGCGCTATGGTTGCTAACCAAAAGGTCAGCACCTGGAACCCACCAGCTGCTCCTTGGAAACCCTATGGGGCAGTTCTACTCTGTCTATTTAAAGACTATGCTCAGGTAGAGTCAACTCTTAATTGCCTAAGATAATGTTGTTGTTAGGTAACGTTGAGTTGGTTCCAACTCATAGCGACCCTATGTACAACATAAGGAGACACTGCCCGGTCTGTGCCATATTCATAATCATTGCTATGGTTGAGCCTATTGTTGCAGCCACTGTGCCAATCCATCTCCGAGGGTCTTCCCGTTTTTCACTGACCCTTTACTTTGTAAAGCTAATGCAAAAAAAAAAAAAAATTTTTATTTCTATAAAATTCTTCTACATAGTTTGGCTTTGGTATGCTTTATGATATTTATGTAATAGCATTTTAACTTCCTTAGGCCAGTATTAAACAAGTTCCTGAGAACCAAACCAATGAGGAGAACAAAACACTGAACTACGTGCTATGCACGGACATATCCTTCAAGGGAACACTGTTCATTCCTATCTTCAAGCGATGTGATGTAATTAGGCTGATATGACTAAATTAAGCTCTAACATCTTATCTCTTTCTAGTTCTTTAATTTATATTTCCTGTACTCAATTTCAAATTTTATATAAATGTAAAATTAGAAAAACTGAAACCTGGAACACTGGCTGCAACAATCACACATTCTGAAAAGACAAGACTCACGCAAGCAGAGCGACAAGGTTAGCTAGGAACACAAGCTTCACTTCTCCACAGATGCCTCATGAATTTCAAAGCACTGAAAAGCTACAGCACGTACTCTGCAGACAGAGGAAAACACTGACACCTCATTCACAATCGTAGTTTTCCCCAAACTTTAAACAGAGCATGTGCCTCACTAAGAATGGACCTGGAAGGTGCCAGCCTATTTGTAAACAAGAATAAAAAGATGACACTGTAAGATATTACTGGGCAATAAGACTTACGGTTGAGGCCTACTGCCCACTGTGTGTGCATTCAATAAAACCTTATGCTAAGGACTAAGAGTTCAAAATGAGGTATCCAAAATAATGAACTTTAAGGTTCATTTTGTATGAAAATAACCTCTTCACTCTGGTGTGTGTCACTGCCATGCATTCGTACATTCCACAAACATTTCTTGAGTGTATTCTTCTCTGGATCAGACATTGGTGCTAAGATGAGAAATATACATAGGTTTCAAAACAAAAACTTGTGACTCAACCATTTAGTCTAGAATGTTAGAAGTTGGAAAATCACCACTAGTAGGCCGAAACGAATGTTTCCTACTAATATAAAAACAGACTAAAGAAAAGGAGCGGAATAGCACCTTGAGCCTCTGAAACTGCTGCTGCCCCTGCACTGGTGCAACTGGTGGGGCAGGATGAGCATGACTCTGGACCACCTGGCCCCCGTGGGGCTGCACAGCTGTGGGGTGATGATGGCTGCTGTGAACTGCTGCTATGGTGGGCCCGTGACTACTGGAGCTCTGTGGCACAGCTGAAACCTAAGTGGACAAAACACAGACAGGGAATGTCAAGGCTTATACATTCTTCCCCAAATGTGTCCCAGAGAGATAATTAGTCACAAATGCAAAAAGGTACATGCACAAAGACATTCTTTACGAAACAATCCAAATTTCCCACAAAAGGGGACTGATGAAATAAATTACAGCCAAACCATATAAAAGAATTCTCTGCAGCTGTTAAAAACTATATAGACAAGTACTTCTCAAACTATTTGTGGTAAAGGACCAGTTTTTCTGCTTTTGAAAAAATCCTACTTGAAAAACTAGATACCAACCTTAGGGGGCAGTGAGGTTATGTTAATGGAAGAGGAACAACCCAGAAAAGGAGTGTGAGAATGGTTGCACAATTTGAAGAATACAGTCAATGTCACTAAATGGTACATGCAGAAATTGTAGAATTGGCGTATGTTTTGCTGTGTATAGTCTCAACAGCAAAATAACTAAAAAAAAAAAAAAAAAAAATCCTAACGCATCACGGGCCAACGCTTACAAAATACAATAAAAATGAATTACCAGAAAAGTGGAAACGAGCCTTGGTGGCACAGCAGTAAGCACCTGGCTGCTAACCAAAAGGTTGGCAGTTTGAACTCACCAGCCCCTTCGTGGGAGAAAGATGTGGCAGTCTGCTTCTGTAAAGATTATAACCTTGGGAACCCTATAGGGCAGCTCTAGTCTGTCGCCCTATTTGCGTAGTGGCTAAGAGCTCAGCTGCTAACCAAAAAGTCAGCAGTTCAAATCCACCAGCTGTTCCTTGGAAACCCTACAGGGCAGTTCTACTCTGTCCTATAGGGTTGCTATGAGTTGGAACTGACTCAACGGCATCTAACAACATGAGTTGGAATCAACTTGATGGCAATTGCTTTTTTTTTTTTTTTAAGAAAAGTGGAATTAAAGATACCTAGCCATATACTATGATTCCATTCATATGGAAGTCCAGAGTAATCTATCGAGACAGAAAGTAAAGTTAGCGGTTGTTTAGGACTAGAAGGATATGGAGGGGTCGGGGGGATGGATAGCTTAAGGACAGAGAGTTTCTTCTTGAGGTGATGAAAACTGACCTTTGTGATTGGTGGCACATGTCTGTGAATATACTAAACAATCACTGAACTGTATACTTTAAATGGATGAATTATACAGCATATGAATTATATCTCAATAAAGCCGTTTTAAAAAGTGAGAAAAAAAGACAAATAAGCCCATAATTTTTATTATTACATTCTATTAGATGCAATTGCAATAGAAGTTCCTAAACACTCTCAATTTCTGTACTTATCTTACAACAGACTAATAAAGTATACAGATCCGCTTTCTGTGGACCACACTCAAATAGGACTCACATAGATGCATATATTTTAACATGATTTAACTTCTAAATAAGGAGACTAACACGAAATTTTTCTTTTTCTAAACAAAGAGAATGAAAAAATTTCAAAATTGCAAAAATTTATAAATATTACCCTGAGAGGAAAGAAACTACTTCTAAAACCACAAAAACAATAGAAGACACATTAGGAGTAAAAGGAAAGCTATTTATACAATTCTAAAAGCTCTAATAGCTCTCTCACAAGAAGGGTTATTATTCTGAGCTGTGATATTCCAACACGTATGTGCTGAACAAGTTTCTAAAAGATTAACTGAAGTTTACAAATATTTAAGATGGCTGGTTTTATACGGGCATGTTATAGTTTCTACAGGAACAAATGTAACTACCCCAAGTGTAGGAAAAACTTGTCAACCTGTTCAGATAATAAAAGTCATCGCCAAAGGAAAACAAGGAGCCTATCTTTCTTCTGAGCCCTAATTTTAAAGGTTACTGAGGATCTGCAGCAGTTCTCTGCAGTCAGTCCTCTGGCTGCTGCCCCAGCCCCACAGTAAGGCAGTACACTGTTTCAAGGGGGACTCTTCAGAAAGAACGACAATAAATCATCATTTTCTAATTTCATCAATTGTTTTCTTAGAATAAATTCCTAGAAATGGAACTGCTAGGTCAAAAGATATCCAAAGAATCTGACACAAACTGCCAAACTGCTTTCAAGATTACACCGATTGATACTCCCAGTGTTGGCTTTTTTTAAGTCACTACATCAAGTTAGGTCAAAGGAGGTTTCTCCAGGCCAGTTAAATAAATAACAGTTCATACTGACCTGGAATGGAATATTATGTATGCAACCCTTAAAAATAATGCAATTACAGTATTTAATTTTAAAAAGCGAATTACTGGGATCTGTCCAATATATATATTTTTTTAATCCAAATACATTCAAAGGAGCCCTGGTGGTGCAGTGGTTAAGTGCTTGGCTACTAATCGAAAGGTTAGTGGTTTGAATCCACCAGCCGCTCGATGGGAAAAAGATGTGGCAGTCTGCTTCCCTTGGAAACTCTATGGGACAGTTCTGCTCTGTCCTATAGGGTTGCTATGAGTCGGAATTGACTCAATGGCAACGGGGGCTATCCATATATATTCAAGTGGCAAGTTTGTCCACTATATATTATATATTAAGTGAAAAGAGCAAACTGCAAAACAGTATGTATTGTATGATCCAATTTGTGTAAAAAGTATATCTAGATAGGTAAATACAGATATTCTTGCATCTGATAAAAAAAATTTTAGATATTCCAAAAGAATGCACCAGTGGGAGGTAGTCTCAGGGGTCCGAGGAAGAAATCATTTTATATCCTTTTTTTTAAAACCATAAATAGCATATTACTTTCATAATTAAAAAGGACAATAAACAAATTTCTTCCATTTGTACAAAATGGAATAAGCAGATGAGATGTGCGGTCAGTGTCGGTCAGGATGTGGAACGACAGAAATAATCACATACAGTGCTGATGGGAATGCAAGTTGGCACAACTTTGAAAACAACTTGGCATTACTGACTAAAGCTGAGATGCACACACTCTCCCAGATAATTGAGAAACTCTTCCTCATGTGCCACCAAACCTGCTGAGTGGTCTACAACCAGATAAGGGGCTTGCTCCTGAATGAAAATCAACAACTTCATTAATACGCACTCTGCTCAATTCAGCTGCTTTTTGTTAGCAAGACACTCCTGATAAAAGAAGCAGTGCACTGACTTACATTCTGGTTGAAGCTTGTCTTGTTGTAGACTGCCACAGTGGGCAGTGCTGCACTATAAGAAGTGCACACAAATGCTCACAGCAACACTTCTATAAGAGTGAAAAACTAGAAACAGCCCAACTGTCCATCAACTGAACGAATAAATTTGGTATAGTCATATAGTTTATACCAGAGTGAAAATGACTCAATTACAGCTACACATAAAAATACGGGTTAGCCTAGGAACCACACTGAGAGAAAACAAAATGAGTCCAAGAAGAAAATAAACAGGTTTCTATTTATATAGAAGTTCAACAACATCCAAACTAAACAACAATAGTGCTTAGAGACAAAAACAAAAATAATAAAAACTAAAGAAAAGAGAATAATAAACACCAAGTTCCAATTAGTGGCTATGTCTGAGAGGAGGAAACCCGAAGAGGGATCAGGCAGGAATGCACAGTAAACTTTAAAGGTTACGATGACATTCTTTTTTTTTTAACCTGTACAGTGGGTACACATGTGTACGTTGTTTTTGTTACTTTCTATACCTTACACACACTGCATTTTTTAAATGTCTAACTCAGTGCTTAATAAAAAAATTTTTAATTGGGTGAAATCACTATCCCTCCTCCCTTACCTCATCTACATGGTTGGCTCCAGCTTACCTGATAGCTGGGTGTCACAGAGTACTGAATCCCCGTGGCTGACTGCATGGTGTCAGACACGGCTTCATACACGGGAGGGGCAGGGGCAAGTACCCGGTGCTGGTGAGGGAAAGCCTCTGTGCTGCCAGTGATCCGACGCTGCTGGGCCGCATATACTGGTGACTCCTGGTCATCCAAACGTCGCTTCATTCTGCACTCATGCTCAGGAATGCACTACCAAACCTGCAGGAGCCAAAAACAATAGCATCCAAATCAATTCCCACTCCCGTACGATGAGTACAATTTAGGACCAGTCACCCAAGTATAAGCTCAACTCCCAGACTGATTATTTACTTCATCTTAGATACAATCACTGGGTAGTTGAAGTACATAAACACACACACAGAGTGAACAGTTATCATAATTGAAAAAGACAAAATTTTAAGTAACATTTTTAACAAATTTGGTACTACAGAACTGAAAAATAACCTCCAATTTAAAGACACAATCTTTTTCTTTAGTCTCTTAAGTTTTCTCCCCAAATGCTATCCCCCCTAATATTAATTACGTATTCACATGGTACAAAAATACTCAAGTGCTTCTTCCTAACTCCTCTCAAAACTCTGTACTGTGATTGTGGTCTAAATTTAAAAGTCTCAATTGTTTCAACAGCTAAATGGTGCGGTAGAAAGAGCACTGCGCCAGGAGTAACAGGACAACAGCTCTAGACTTGACACCTTAAGAAGCTATGTACATTTTAATAAATTCCTCATCCTGTGTGAGCTTTCCTTTCCCCAACTATAAAATAAGAAGGATGGAATAATTTCTTAGGTTTTTTTCTGGCTTTAACACTCTTGAACACCAAGGAGATTCCAGAATACCTTAGTTTTAATAATCCGCCCTCTGTGGAGGACTCCCCTTCCTGAAAGACACAAAAAGTCTAATAACACTATGGTCAGGAATTTACTTGGGTCTTTCAGAGCTTTTCCAATGCCAGTATCACCAACACAAGCATAATGCACCATCAGTAAGAAAGAATGCTTCAGCCACCCAAAGACTAAACAAGACTAAGCCTTACCACTTCTCCAGTCACAAAAAAATCTCTTAAATAAGACACCACTCCTATGGTAAGAAAATAAAGAATACAGCAACAGTGGGAGATCGAAATCTAGCAAGCCACCACCTCATCTGAAGTACAGCCTTCTTGTAAATGCCAAAAAAACCTTTCCCCTAATTTTTAAGTCCACCCACCCCTCTTTTCTTCACTCTACAGTACACAAACCACGAGGGGGAAGAAGTTCTCATAAGGACTCCCCAAGGCTGCTTCACTCTTCTCTGTCCTCAGCATTGTCCTCAACCTGACTGCTGCTCTAATCCTCAGCCTTGAAATAATGTGTGACTCACTCAGGTTTTTCTCACATTTCACAAACCTAAGTTTGTTAGACCCTGTAGTTAGACCCTGACACAGCAACACAACTGGTTAATTTCCAAGTAAGGCCATTTTTAATATCTTTTTGTAAACCTCAAGCCACAAATATGTTCTCTCTATTGCTACAATGGAAACCCTGGTGGCATAGTGGTTAAGTGCTATGGCTGCTTACCAAAAGGTCAGCAGTTCGAATCCACCAGGTGCTCCTTGGAAACTCTATGGGGCAGTTCTACTCTGTCCTATAGGGTCGCTATGAGTAGGAATCGACTTGACGGCAACTGGGTTTGGTTTTTTGGTTTATTGCTACAACTTTAGATCAAAGGACTAAGTTTGTCAAGTTTGTAACGATAAGATGTTGAACTTAGTTAACTAGAGTTGAAAACATGCTGCTGACAGCAAGTAATTTAAAATGTCTTAACTGGTTATGTTCTCCTAGGCTTTTCTATTATCAAGTAGCATATGTAGCTCAGTATTTCTAAGCTTCTCAGATACAGTGAGAGTCTTCCTCCAATCCTGATGCCCCGTTCTTCTTCATATAGTCCAGCTTCTCGGATTATTTGCTCAGCATACAGACTGAATAGGTACGGTGAAAGAATACAACCCTGACGCACACCTTTCCTGACTTTAAACCAATCAGTATCCCCTTGTTCTGTCTGAACTGCCTCTTGATCCACGTAAAGGTTCCTCTTGAGCACAATTAAGTGTTCTGGAATTCCCATTCTTCACAAAGTTATGCAGATAACACAACCTTGCTTGCTGAAAGGGAAGAGGACTTGAAGCACTTACTAATGAAGATCAAAGGCCACAGCCTTCAGTATGGATTGCACCTCAACATAAAGAAAACAAAAATCCTCACAACTGGACCAATGAGCAACATCATGATAAACGGAGAAAAGATTGAAGTTGTCAAGGATTTCATTTTACTTGGATCCACAATCAACCACCATGGAAGCAGCAGTCAAGAAATCAAAAGATGCATTGCACTGGGTAAATCTGCTGCAAAGGACCTCTTTAAAGTGTTGAAGACCAAAGATGTCACCTTGAAGACTAAGGTGCCCCTGACCCGAGCCATGGTATTTTCAATCACATCATACGCGTGGGAAAGCTGGACAATGAATAAGGAAGACTGAACATGAGTTGACACTTTTGAATTGTGGTGTTGGTGAAGAATATTGAATATACCATGGACTGCCAAAAGAACGAACAAATCTGTCTCAGAAGAAGTACAACCAGAATGATCTTTAGAAGCAAGGATGGCGAGACTGCGTCTTACATACTTTGGACATGTTGTCAGGAGGGATCAGTCCCTGGAGAAGGACATCATGCTTGGCAGAGTACAGGGTCAGCGGAAAAGAGGGAGGCCCTCAACGAGGTGGATTGACATAGTGGCTGCAACAATGAGCTCAAGCATAGGGTCGCTATGAGTCAGTACCGACTCGACGGCACCTAACAACACAGTAAGAGATTGGAAATACAGCTTTATGCATGTCATTTAATACCTGACAAGTCATTATTACAATATCATTTCTTTTATAGAATGATTGTGATTTCTAAAAGTATTTAACTTCAGTTGCCTCCAGCTGTCTTTTCAGACCACCTCTATGATACTGAAGATGCTGCCCAGGGTCTGTACATTCTTTGAATCATACTTCTTTAACAATCAGTGCCTATAATTCTATTTCCTCTCAAATTGATCGGTTCATCTGTATTCATAATGTCACTCCCTTATTTCAGGCCCTCATCATACCTCCCCTAGCTTGTCACCAACACCCTCTGGTCTTCCGCTCCTCCAGCAGAGCCTCTTTCAAAATGATCTGCTGAAATGCAAATCCGATTCAGCTGTAAATCCACACTGGGTTTCCCATCACTTAAAAATATAACCCAAATTCCTTAGTTTAGCCTATGAAATTCTTCCTTACTGATGGAGGGATGAATTTAACCTGCCAATTATCTCTTCCCAGTCCCCACCCTGTTATCCAGACCTGCCAAATGTCTTAACATTTTCTTAAACTAGTCTCAAGTCTGTAAGCTTCTTCAAGGTAGGGTTCTTTTCAACTTTGCTTATATTCCCCACAGACCTAACACATTACAGACAACCAAAAACTGTATATGCAGAAGGGAAGAATAACAATAGTTAAATAATAATTAGCACATACCAAGTGACAAACACCATTGTCTACAATTTACAAATATTAATTTAATTCTCACAACAGCCCTAAAAGCAAGGCACTGATAGTCCCTATTTTATAAATGAGGAAACTGAGACACACAGATTAAATAAACTATTCAAGTTTACACAGCTAATAAGAGACAAGCTGGGATATGAATCCACAAAACCTGACTCCACAGCCCGGACTCTTAACCACCTCACCATCTGTTATGGATTGAACTGTGCCTCCCCAAAATAAATGTGTGTCGACTTGGCTAGGCCACGATTCCCAGTATCGTGTTACTGTCCACTATTTTGTCATCTGATGTGATTTTCCTATATGTTGTAAATCCTGTCTCTATGATGTTAATAAGGTGGGATTAGCAGCCCAAAACCACCCACTGCCATCGAGTCGATTCCAATTCATAGTGACCCTATAGGACAGAGTATAACTGCCCCGTAGAGTTTCCAAGGAGCGCCTGGCGGATTTGAACTGCTCACCTTTTGCTTAGCAGCTGTAGCACTTAACCACTCCTAGCAGCAGTTATGTTAATAAGACAGGACTCAATCTACAAGATTAGGTTGTGTCTTAAGTCAATCTCTTTTTTCAGACATAAAAGAGAAGGGCGCAGAGAGACATAAGGGACCTCGTACCACCAATAAAGCAGCACCAGGAACACAGTGCATCCTTTGGACCCAGGCTTCCTGCGCGGAGAAGCTCCAAGACCAGGGGAAGATTGATGACTAGGACCTTCCTCAGAGACAACAAGAGAGAGAAAGCCTTCCCCTGGAGCTGGCACTCTGAATTTGGACTTCTAGCCTATTAGACTTTGAGAGGATAAATTTCTCTCTGTTAAAGCCATCCACCTGTGGTATTTCTGTTATAGCAGCACTAGACAAGTAAGACACTATCCTACCTCTCACAGATGGAGAGAAGGGAAGAGTAGAGGGGAGAGAAGGGAAAAATCTCTTTATTATTTAAGACACACGTGCACTGAGCACCTTTAGTTTTCTTTAACCTCTCTACATTTAGTTCATTCATCCTTTCTCAGTCTCAACCCCAAAACCCAGCATTCATTCATTCAATCAGCAAATGTTCAGTGGGCGAATATGAAGGTAGTAAATGTTTCTGGCCCTGGCCTTCTGAAAGTTTAAAAAACTTGTTGGGAAGACCATATACAGCCTCATTAGCAATCACAGAAATGCAAATTAAAATGAGATTTACCCCAAAATAACTCATAAAAATTAAAAGATAATGATGATATTCACTGTGGGTGAGAGTACTGGAAAACAATATTGGTGGAAGGTTAAATTGATAGGGCCTATTTGGTTGGCAATTTACAAGCATTTATTAATACTTAAAGTATGCATATCCTCCAACCTAGTAATTCCACTTCTAGGTCTTTATCTTACACATCTACCAAGTAAATTTAAGGCAGCCAAGTATGAAAAATCTAAATGTCTACTAATAGCTAAATAAACGCGTATGTCCTTATTACGGAAAAGTATGCAGCAATCGAAAGACTAGGGTTTATCTACTGTACAAGGAAAGAGCTCCAAAACACACTATTAAGTGAAAAGAGCAAGCTACAGAATATATACAATATGAATTTATATATATAAACACACACGCAATGTACTCTTAAGGCTTGTGCATTGTATGTACATTTTGCATCAAAAAGAAAAAAGGGCTGTAAACAAATATTAAACTCCAGCTAATAATATACATGCTGAAGTACTCGGGAAAGTGTGTTTATGTCTGTAATATACTTTGAAATGCACCAAGAAATTGCTTTGAATTAATGGATGGAGGAATGGATAGATATATGATAAAGCAGTACTGTAAAAATGTTAACTTTAAAATCTATGTGGTGGGTATATGGGTGTTCAATATAAAATTCTATCAATTTGAAAATTTTTTAAATAAAATCTTGGAAGGGAAAGCTAACACTATAAACCAGTTCAGGAGTGTTACAAATAAATACTATAAATTTAGAAAAGGGTAGAGACGTGTATATTAGGGAAGGATGGGGGGAGAAGTACTCAGTTACATTTTGGAAAAAAGGGACAAATTAGGACATGGGGGCATCCATCATGAAATTCAAATGTTATAGTAACTTAAGACTTACGAACAGCTATTTATAATCTTTACCAATTCATTCATTCATAATTCCTGCACTCCCACCATGTGCCGCACACTATGCTTAGTGTTGGGGCAACAGCACTGAACAGACAGACTTGGCCCCCAAAAGCCAAGTCTTCCATATATGACAGCTATCAGTAGATGTGTTCCTCACAACAATCCTGTTAGATGGGAGACTCCCCTTTTTTATGAGAGAAACTGATAAATTAAGTGACTTGTTCAAGGTCACACAGCTGGTCAAAGGTGCAAAAGGCTAGACTTTGTCCTTAACAACATGACCTATCTGGTGTAGGAACACTGGACAGACTACAAAGTATTCAAATGCCAAATGATGGAGCCAGAGTTGAACATAAAGGTACTCTCAAGCCCTGCTTCAGCTGACATGATTTTCACCTGCCACTATGATCCCCAAGTGTTTCAGATTTGGAGCTGACACTATTCCCAGAACTCTATGACACCAGAATAATAAAAAGCAAAAAATTTAAACAAAAAAGTTGAGGAATGGAAGCTAAAGGGAGAAGACCATAACGAACGAATAATGGCAGAACACTAAAAAGTCATCTGGCCATGTGTTATAATACAAAGCAGGAAACAGATCCCCATCATCGAGAAAAGTAATAGCAACGCAGAGATCATAACTCCCAAATAAAGCAAGCAGAGCAGAGTGATTCCGATATTGCACCAGAGTCTTCTGCAGAAGGCTGGAACAACTACGGGGCGAACCTGACACATTTCAGACAAATACTAGAAGGACAGAGGTAAAAGCTTTCAGAACAAGAAAAATAAAGACCCACTAGTTCTACCTAAAATGCCTTTAATCAACGAGAGTTGGCCTCTTTGAAGTCCAGACATTTCTCCATGATTATATAGCGACCCTATAGGACAGAGCAGAACTGCCCCCATAGAGTTGCCAAGGAACGCCTGGCGGATTCGAACTGCCGACCCTTTGGTTAGCAGCCATAGCATTTAACCACTACGCCACCAGGGTTTCCTTTGGCTTTTTTTTTTTTATTAAAATGCAAACGGAAAACCCAACTTTAAAGAATATCTTTTCACTTAGACTAAATTTTCACAAATAACTGGTATAAATGGAGATAATGAAATTATTTTAGGCAAGATTAAGCTCAAAGTAATAGAGTATATGGAACGGAACATTCTGAAGGTACCCTGTTCTGGAGGCTTTTAAGACAACTTAAGTTCGTAATACTTCATTGTTCGAAATGAACTTTATGACTGACCTATTAGCGCCTCTAGCTTTATACTGGGAAACCCTGGTGGCGTAGTGGTTAAGAGCTACAGCTGCTAACCAAAAGGTTGGCAGTTCAAATCCACCAGGCGCTCCTTGGAAACTCTATGGAGCAATTCCACTCTGCTCTATAGGGTCGCTATGAGTCGGAATCGACTTGATGGCAATGGGTTTTTTTTTTTTTTTTCTTTAGCTTTATACTGATATAATCTTGAATCAGACAATTTTTAAAGTTTATTTATGTCATTTTTAAAAATATCCTCTGAAGTTATCCTAACTTACTGGTTGCCAGGATCACATAAAATCACAAAATGTGTCCTTGTCCTTCACTTAAATGAATATTTCTGAAAAATAGAAAATTTCTCTTCAGTAGCAAAGAAATTTTTATCAAAGCATTAAATGAATGTAAATACTTCAACCAAGTGCAACTGCCCACAGTAACAGTCTACTGCAAAACCTGTCCAAAAATTCACCTCTGGATTTAAATCTGCTAAAAAACAGAATATTTCAGAGTAAAAGAAGCACTTTATTTAAGCTTGATATCACTCAGAATTAGGGCTCAGCAAAATTAACAACCCATTCTTCTCAAAATACACCACAAGATCAAACACCCAAGCCTCCTCTGAACTGAATTTTATATTCATCTAATGCAGTAGTCCTCAACTAGGGAAGAGCCCCCTCGCCCCCAGCTGGGAGACATTTGGCAATGTCTGGAGACATTTTTGGATGTCACAAGTGGGGGAAGAGGTGTTACTGGCATCTCAAGGATAGAAAACACGAATGCTGCCAAACACCCTACACCACAGGACAGCCCCACATGACAAAGATTTATTCAGCCCCCAATGTCAAGGTGGAGAAACCCTGATTTCAATGATAACCCTATTTGGCAAATACCTTTTGTGAGCTCTGGTGGTATTATGTCACACCTGACAATTTTTAACAAGGTAGCTTAGCACTGTCACCTTGGTTATACAGAAGATGTAGCTGCTTTCATTACGGCATGTAAGTCACCTTTAACCCTCAATATACCAGGAACACCTGTAATCATTTCCCATTCGGGAAAAAAAAAACTTACCAGAAATTTTAATAAGGATTTAAGTAGCTACCCTAAATTGGTATTCCATATTTTCCTGAGTTTGAAAATTTAAATACCCAAAATGGGAAACATCCTTTAAAATGCAACCGTCATGTATGAACCGAGAACACAGTGTCATTCTGTGAATACTGATTCCAAATTTCAGGTACATCTCCAATAAGGTTCTAGCTTCCTGTCAATTCTGGGTCTTCTTCTTGCCCTTGCACTGTCAAATGCCAACACTCTGCAAACTCTGACAGTTCATAATTTTGTTAAAGATATGACAGCCTTCTTTTTGCTCCACAGTTGAAAGCATTCTCATTTTTAGATTAATAGCAACTAGAATGATCAAGGAGTCCTGGTGGCATAGTGGTTAAGAGCTTAGCTGCTAACCAAAAGGTCGCCAGTTCAAATCCACCAGCCACTCCTTGGAAATCCTATGGGGCAGTTTGATTTTGTCCTGTAGGGTCACTATGAGTGTGAACTGACTCAATAGCACCTAACAACAACAACAGAATGATAAATATCCTATAAACTTTTTAACTTCTACATCATGTTTTCTTTCAGTCACTTCTGTACACATCTATCTCCAGCATCTGTCCACTTACAAACCATATCAAGTAAGCTTTGGTGCACAAACATCCTAAAAGATGAAAGAATAGTGTCATACATCCTTTAGCAAAACAGAGTAATTTCAATTCTTGTTGAAAAACATATCATTTTGAAGTCTTTCCTGCTGAATGACTAACTGGATGAGGACATATTCTTTTTCCCCTCAGAAATACACTGTTCACTCAAACTTCTGAATTTGAGAAGATTCATCTAGGATATCATCATCTGAACATTCACAGTCTGCAACATGGCTTATACAATCAATTTTACCATCATCATTACAGTCTAGAGTGCTGCTATCTGTCACATTACATTCATCTACTAGTTACACTAGTAACTGTGAAACATCTTCCCCTGTCAGTTTTCTTGTCTTGGCCATTATAGGAGGAAAATGAAAAATTCTGAATTCTCAGCTGTGTTCAATGAAAGCCGAAAAAAAACCAAAAAAGTCATAAAAATAGTACGAACAATTGCCAAGGCTGTGTCTCCCGACTTTTTTTTTTATACCTTCTTAAAAAAAGCTGCACCAGAGGTCATGGTTCCGAGACCTTCTGTTAGCCCAAGACAAGAACCATTCCCAAAGCCAACTTTTCAGACAGGGATTGGAGTGGACTATGGGATAGAAAATGATACCGGTGAAGAGCTAGCTTCTTGGATCAAGCAGACACATAAGACTATGTGGGCACCTCCTGTCTGGAGAAGAGACGACGGGCAGAAGGGGTCAGAAGCTGGCCAAATGGACAAAAAAAATACAGAGTGGAGGGAAGTAGTGTGCTGTCTCATTAGAGTGAGAGCAACTAGGAGTATGTAGCAAGGTGTATGTAAGTTTTTCTATGACTTGGTTTGTAAACTTTCACTTAAAGCACAATAAAATTTTTTCTAAAAACACTGCAATGCTTTGGGCAAAGAAGTAAGAAATAAGAAAACTAATGAGTTTTATTCAATTAAAAAATTTTTTCTTTTTGTTCTCTTGAAGACTTCTGTCATGGGTTGAATTGTGTCCCCCAAAAATATCTGTCAACTTAGCTGGGCCATGAGTCCCAGTATTGTATGACTCTCCACCATTTTAAGTGATTTCCCTGTTTTGTACATCCCATCGCTATGATGAAATGAGATGGATTAGTTGCAGTTATGTTGATGAGATATACAAGATTAAATAATGTCTTAAGCCAATCTTTTTGAGATATAAAAGAGACAGGGGAACCTCTTATCACCAAGAAAGCAGTGCCAGGAGCACAGTCCGTCCTTTGGACCTGAGGTTCCTGAGCTGAGATGCTCCCAGACTAAGGGGAGACTGATGATAAGAACCTTCCTCCAGAGCTGAAAGAAAAAGACTTCCCCTAGATCGGTAGGAAAAAGAATAAACTTCTCTTTGTTAAAGCCATCCACTTGCAGTATTTCAGTTACAGCAGCACTGGATGACCAAGACAACTTCCAACAAAAAATACAAATCATGAAACATAAATCCTTACAAACATTACTCAAAAAGAAACTAAAATATTGGACCCTGTAAAACTGGGTCCAATGGACACTGATGTTACACAGTTAAGAAAACTATTTTCCCACCATCTTCCTATTGTTGTAGGACGAAAACGAACAGGAAACTATTTAGTTCAATTAAAAAGGTATTAATAATTGTATCAATACTGATTTTCTGATTTAGATCATTGTACTATGCTTATGGGAGTCCCCGGGTGCTGCAAGCAGTTAACATGGTTGGCTGCTAACTGAAAGAGTGGAGGTTTGAGTCTACCCAGAGGTACCTCGGAAGAAAGGCCTGGTGATCTACTTCCTAAAAATCAGCCATTGAAAATCATACGGGACACAGTTCTATTCTGATACACACGGGGTTGCCATGAGTTGGAATCAACTCTGTGGCAACTGTTTGTTTTACGCTCTGCTTATACAAGATGCTGTGGTGCAATGCATCACTTTTATCTGGCCTTTCTAGTCATGATCTTATAATTCCCACCAAACGATTAGATGGGACTATGCAAATAAGGTGTTTGTGGCACACCAAGGGGATTGGTCAGCTTGCTAATAATGCAAATAGGGTACTCGGCACCCCAATGAGGGGATCAGTCAGTTTTGTCATCCCGCTAGGCTTAAAATGAGCCATCTCAGAAGCAGAAGGGGGGCCCTCAATGCCACCAAGAAGAGACGGGAACAGAGCACATCTTTTGGACCCAGGGTCCCTGCACTGTGAACCTCCTAGACCCAGGAGACACAGAGATAGAGAGTTGCAACACCAGAGGTGGCGGAAGATGACGAGAGATGGTGGCAAAGAAACGGTGACAGCAGAACCAGGAGGCTGGTGTGAGACTGATGGTTGTCTTAGCCCACAGAGCATGACAGCTTAGTGCCTTTAAGCAGGAGGCTTGCTGGCAGAATGGAGTGCCTCCAGGCACTTGTCAGTAGAGCTAGGCTTGCCGACCTAAGGAGCTAGACATATGAGTGCCTTCGGGTCAAGGCTTCTTGTCTGAGTGCAGTGCCTCTGGGCACTTATCAGTGGCACTAAAGAGCTGTGTAACACTTGCTCAAGCAGAGTCTGGGGTGAGGGGCCAAGGGCCAGAGAGAGGCCTGCCTGGGGGCACGACTGAGAAGTTGTCCTGATGAAAGAACTGTACTCTGAGTCATTTCTGATTCTTAATTGTAACCTGTTACTTCCCTAACAAATGCCATAACTCTAAGTATGGTTTGTGAGTTCTGTGTGGCTACTGCAATGAATTACCTAACTCAGCACTGAAGTAGAGAGTGCTGTGGGAAGGATGGGTGCAGAATTCGTAAAAAGGTCGGAGGATAGAGGTATGACTGACCTGTACTTCGTAGCATTCAGCCTTGAGCTGTTGAAGCTGATGGTGATTCTCGCTCCCCCTCAGATACCTCATGCCACTTTTACAGATGCATTTAAGGAATCTGGGAAACCCTGGTGGCGCAGTGGTTAAGTGCTACGATTGCTAACCAAAGGTCGGCAGTTCAAATCCACCAGGCACTCCTTGGAAACCCTATGGGGTAGGTCTACCCTGTCCTATAGGGTCACTATGAGTCGGAATCGACTCGATGGCAATAGGTTTGGGTTTAAGGAATCTGGGTAAAGGGTATATGGCAATTCTTCGTATTACTTTTGCAATTTTTTTTAAGTCTAAAATTATTTCAAAATGAAAAGTTAAAAAATATTAAAGTTTTAACAGTAGGGGGATAAAACTAAAAGAACATGTACCCTTATTCTCAAGGATATTAACATTTAGCACGGGTGACAAGGTTTCCGAAAGTTAACTGAGAATGGAACAAAACAACAGACTAAGTGTAACAGGAGATGCACCAGCTAAAGCTACAGAGAAATCATTACAAAGAATAGGAGCTGAGACGGATCCCAAGATGACAGGTATCAGCAAGCACCTCTTTTTCCTCAATTCGCATATACTGCTGCCCCATACAAAAATAGGCACATACACCTTTAACTATCTTTGTATCCTCTACCGGGCTTAGCATACTACTTTGCGGTGGAAACCAAGTCATTCACTCAGGCATGCATCCTCTAATATTTACTGAGCACTTAGTATGAACCAGGTGTTATTCTAGGAACTGGGGATATAAAAAAAATATAACAGTGAACAAAAAACCTTCCTTCGTGAAGCTTACATTTTAGTGTAAATAAACAGTATTTAGAATATTAAACAGTATTAAGGGCTAAGAAGAAAAAAGGATTTTTGAATTTAGGTAAGACTGGCCAAAAAATATCTGAGAAGGTCACTTTTGGGTAAAGTGAAGGAGCCAGCCATGTGGAAATCAGTGGTGGAGTCATTCCAGGCAAAGGGGACAGAAAATGCAAAAGGTATTTTCCAAAAACGCAAGAACGCTGTGTAGCTGGAGCAGAGTGAAGAGAGGATAGTAGGAAATGAAGTCAGAGAGCTTCTTGTAGAACATAATGGCTGGTTCTTGCAGGTCATAATTAGGACCTGGACTATTACTCAGACTTAAATGAGAAGCCAATAGAGGGTTTTAAGCAGAGAAGTGGCACGGCCTGACAGGTTTTCTTGCCTGTTTGCTTTTGTTTTATTATTGTGGTAACCGACTTAAACCCAAAACCAAACCAAACTCATTGCCATCAAGTCGATTCCGACTCATAACAACCCTATGAGACAGAGTACAACTGCCCCGTAGGTTTTCAAGAAGCGCCTGGTAGATTCAAACTGTCAACTTTTTGGTCAGCAGCCAAAGCTCTTAACCACTATGCCACCAGGATTTCTGTAATTGACTTAGGTTTTAAAAAAATCACTAGAGTTACTGAGTTGGAAACGGACTGAAGAGGGAGCAATAATAAAGCAGAGAGGAACTGTTAGAAGCTACTGAAATAATCCAGGCTAGAGATGTTGGTGATATTGACTCGGGTAGTAAAATCAGGGGTAGTAGGAAGTGGTCAAGTTCTGGCTAGTACACTGAATACAGAGCAAAGAGGATTTGCTGTGGACCACGTGTGAAAAAGAGAAAGAGAGGAGTCAAGAATGCTTGTTTGATAACCAAGAGGAGATATTAAGGGGCTTCTAGGTATAAGGGGGAAACCCCGGTGGCATAGTGGTTAAGTGCTACAGCTGCTAACCAAAAGGATGGCACTTCAAATCCACCAGGTGCCCCTTGGAAACCCTATGGGGCAATTCTACGGTATCCTACAGGATCGCTATGAGTGAGAACCGACTCGATGGCAACAGGTATGCTTTTTTTTTTTTTTGGTTTAAGTATAAATGGGAAACCCTGGTGGCGCAGTGGTTAAGAGTTACAGCTGCTAACCAAAAGGCTGGCAGTTCGAATCCACCAGGCGCTCCCTGGAAACCCTATGGGGCAGTTTTACTCTGTTCTATAGGGCTGCTATGAGTCAGAATCAATTGAACAGCAACGAGTAGGTATAAGGGGCCCCGGTGGCACAGTGGTTAAAGCACTCAACTGCTAACTGAAAGGCTGGTGGTTCAAACCCACTAGCCAATGTAGCAGTCTGCTTCCACAAAGAAAAGATTTACAGCCTTGAAAACTCTATGGAGCAGTTCTACTCTGTCCCATAGCATCACTATGAGTCAACTGCAATGAGTTTGGTTTTTTTCAGTTAGGTATACTGCTGTACAGTACACAGGAGAAATCCCGGCTAGAGACAGAAATGAGAGTCATCAGCAAATAGCTGCTATTCAAAGCCATAAGACTGAATGAGATCACTCAGGGAGTGAGTATAGAAAGAAGAAATTCAAGGACTGTGCCCTGAAGCCCTCAAACATTTAGAAGCCAGGGAAATGAAGACTAACAGCTAAGGAGCTGGCAATGTAAGAGGCAAAGGAGGGAAATATGAAATTCTGAAAGTAAGGTAACGTTTCAAGTAAAAGTGTGGACAACTGTGCCAACTGCTGTGGAAAATTTCAAGTAAAACGAAGATTATGTTTTTGGAATGAATGGCAAGGAATTATAGAGAAAGCAATGAACCTGCAAAGAGAAGACTTGGTAGGGTGACTTTGAACATGTTATTTAGCCTTACTGAGTCTCATTCTAGTCTGTAAAAGAGATTTAAGATGTTGTAAGTTTATTCTGGGTTAAGAATTTTCATTCCCGTAATTAATAAATATTTGAAGGAATCACAATCCTGAAAAGTAACTCTGAAGAAAAGGAATGCTATTTTATAATCTTGACTTTCTTCATTCATAGTCTAGCCCTATGAGTTTTGTTTTGTTTTAATCCCCAACATGAATGAATTAGCCATGCTTCACTGAGGACTTATAAACTAGCTTCTTCTTAAGGTCAAAAGTCACATAGGGCCTGTCAGGTGAGATAGAGTGAAAAATAATTATATGCAGATCATCCTAGTCCCTAAAACCCAAAGTCAACTACATGTTTAGAAGAATGAGTAAAAT
The DNA here is from genome assembly GCF_030014295.1 of Loxodonta africana. Taxonomy (NCBI): domain Eukaryota; kingdom Metazoa; phylum Chordata; class Mammalia; order Proboscidea; family Elephantidae; genus Loxodonta; species Loxodonta africana. Next base: position 40,685,921 of record NC_087354.1, on the reverse strand, counting down.
TCGCAAGTACAGCAATGATAAATGCACTGAAGTTTCATCTTCTAAAGTGCATGTCACCAACTGATATTCACAGGCAAGTGCAACAGAGAAGAGCACAGGCTTCGGAGCCTTGGATTCAAATTCCAGCTCTGAAAGGTACTCAGATAAATGCTTTCAGTAAATCAATCACCTTCTCCTGGCCTGTTGGGGTGTTCGTAAAATAGGAATAATTCCAATTACACAATATATGAGGTAACATGAGTACTTTTTTTTTTTTTTAAACATGAGTACTTAGCACAATGTTTAATTCCTAACACTCCGGAAGCTATTATTGATGGCAGGCAGCATCAGACTAAAAACTTTGCAGTCAGACATTCTGAGTTGGAGTCCCTGTCCTGTCATTTACTAGGTGAACGTGAGTAAGCCATTTCATCTTTCTTATCTGTAAAACAAGATCACAAACACCTACCTCAGAAAGTCATTACAGTAAAACCTTCGAAAGCTGGAACCTGTATAAGGCAGAAACCTGTCAGAGAAGGAAAACTCAAAATATTTTCTGCTGACACAGAGGGGCAGAAAAGTGGTAAGACTACACCCTATCAAAGACGGAAAACTTGCGAGACAGGGAAAAACAAGGCAGTCCTGTCAAGTTCCAGCTCCCATTGGTTTCACCGTACAAGGATCGGAAGAAATAATGTATGTAAAGTACTCTGCAGTGTACACTCAATAAATGGTAGCTACTGTGATTATCATGATGCTTGATGAAAGGATTAAATGAGAAGAATCACCACCAATCTAAGGAAGTTAACAGGGACACTGTATTTAGCGAACCAAAAACAGTGCTGTGGTAAAACTATCTGTCCTTCCTATGAAAATCAGAGAGACTTAGGTAAGTCAGTAGACCTTAGGGCTCGAGGAAGGTCAGATTCATTCTGGCCCATTAATAATATTTTAAGGATGTTTCTGAATTTAAAGATTACAAAGTTGACACTCTACAGTTCACATTTTTAGTTATGATTCTCGATAGAAACTGACTGCCACCTCTGAATTGCAGAATCATCTACCAGTCCAGAGCTGTATTTCCTTCCATACCTTCAGCATGTTTCCTTACAAGATTTCCCTACTGTATATGCGATTATAACCACTATGTAAGCTTCAGAGGGCAGGCATCATAACCTAACCTTTTTTGCATCTAAAAATGCTAGTGCGTTGCTTTGCATGTACAGTGGAAGCTCAATGTCTGTGGTGCAAGCTTTCAAGCAGATTATCTACTCTTTCCCCCAAAAATTTCATTCACTCTGCTCATTCAGAATTTAAAAATCAAAAACATTTAGGCAGGATGAGACAGAGAGCTCACTAGTCCACTACCTTTTTTTTTTTTTTTAAATGAGGAAACTATATCCCAAAGATGTCATGAATGGTCACAAGAGCCTCATTTGGAATGGAGAGGCCCCTACATACTCTGCAAAAAAGACCTATCATTACTGCCATGCTGGTTACTGTGGGTTTTGTATTTTATCTGGTTTGGCCTTATAATTACATGGTCTTTGGTTTCTAGGTTATTTGGACATTAGCTTGTGTCAAACATCAATGAATCCAAAGGACTCCTGGCCATGATGAATATGAGTCTCCAATTCCACAGGACCATAAAATTTTGAGTCCTTTAACTCCAGCTCTTTCTAACAGTGGAGTTTTGTAAAGTACAGAGTGGGGTTAAGCAACTTGGCCAAGACCACAAAGTGATTCAGTGGAAGGGTAAAATACAGAACCCAAGTCTTCTGACTCTGGGGCTAAGAACCTGCTCCCCGTAATGCACTGCCTCCTTAAGACTACAAGCCCCACTCATCCCTAGAGTGTTGCCGGAAATCATCAGGGGCCGCTGCTTGCTGTGACTCTGCATCAGTGGATCAATCAAGAGTCCCACTGAGTTCTGGAGGTTTTTTCCTTTTTATATCAAAGTAGTAGACTGAAAACTGGTAGTTAGAATAGGTTAGTTGGAAAAATTCTGTATTAATCCAAGATCATCACTGAGATCTTAAAGGAAATTATGAATTCTTACAATGATGCAGTAAATAAGATAAACTATGTAAAACAGCTCTGAAACGATATAAGTAGTCATTTACACTTAGACTTTTTTTGAGAACTTATCATCATCTTTCAAGCCTTAAGAGTTAATTTATATGTCCGCTACCTTCTTCTAACAGATCTTTGGAGTAAAACATTATCAGAAAATCCATGTCCTCCTTTCACTGTGAATTTGTGGCAACTAGTGAAACCACAATATAATCAGCAGACTATCATATCACAAAGTAGACTCTGAAACACTAGTGTAGTAGGATGCTAACGTACTGAGGATAGTGGGGAAATGTTCTAAGGGCAAATAAATTTGGAAAATACAGTGTTAAGAAGTTTCTTTGTTGCAGAAATTCTCAGAACTTTTAACATGCTAGTGAACTTTGTGAATCTGGAAGAACGAGTTATTACAATATACAGTATTTCCCAAATTCATTTGACCATTTCCCTTAGGGTACAGCTTCATGACTTGAATTACCTCAGATTCACAGGAGAGTCCCAGGGGCCACCAATTTACACCTAAGTGAAACTTAAAGAAAACAGAAGGGTTCTGGAGTGCCTAAGAGCATTTGTACAAGCTATATGTGCACATTTTGATTTATCAGCAAGGAACAGGCATCAACTCTCAGTGTTCAGGTAATATGGAGCCTACTTACCAGTTTTCAGCTTTCTGAAAGGAGGGAGAAAGCAGAATCCATATTGGCAAATGTAACCCAAACTACAGAATGCTATGCAGCCATGAAAAGTGATAGCATAGAGCTGCACAAAAACAGAAAGATGTTATCGTGATTTATTGTTGAGTATGAAAAGCATGGCACAGAATCAGGTAGAGTACGATTACATTTATAAAACTCTTTTCTGTTTGTTATTGTCATCAGGTGTCACCGATTCAGTTCTGACTCACAGTAACCTTACATACAACAACATGAAACACCGCCCGGTCCTACCCCATCCTCATGATCTTTTCTATGCTTGAGCCCACTGTTACAGCCACTGTGTCAACCCATCTCATTGAGGGTCTTCCTCTTTTTTGCTGACCCTCTACTTTACCCAGCATGATGTCCTTCTTCAGGGACTGGTCCCTCCTGATAACATGTCCAAAGTATGTGAAGGCAAAATCTCACCATCCTTGCTTCTAAGGAGAATTCTGGCAGTACTTCTTCCTAGATTTGTTCATTCTTTTGGCAGTCCGTGGTATATTCAATATTCTCTGCCAATACCACAACTCAAAGGTGTAATTCTTTAACCTTCCTTATTCATTACACAGCTTTCCCATGTGTATTTTCTGTATATGCCAAGGTAAGTGTACAGAGAGACGTTTAAAAGGATGCTCGCCAAAATGTCAACACTATATCTCCAGGTGGTAAGAATGCTGAGGAATTTTTCACTTTTTCTTTTTACTTTTTTGCATGGTTTTAATTATTTACAGTACATTTTGAAAGCAAACAAACAAAAGCTAGTTTCTAAAAAGTTCATGTGGTCCACGAAGTCCTGATTTCCCTTAACATTCATCAAAACGAAAAAACCAAACCCAGTGCCGTCGAGTCGATTCCAACTCATAGCAACCCTATAGGACAGAGTAGAACTGCCCCACAGAGTTTCCAAGGAGCGCCCGGCGGATTCGAACTGCCGACCTTTTGGTTAACCACTGCACCACCAGGGCTCCAAGCAAAGAGTTAATGTGAGCAAAACTATCCTGTTGTATGATATTCTCAAGAAGCTTAAAAGTCACCTGTGAGAGTATGATGAAAAAGTTCACGTGAGTGATGACACAAAATTGTATAGTATTTAATGGCCCTTCCTTGGCACTCATCCCCTCAAGTCTGAAACTGCTACTCATATCACCCATATCTGACTACCGAATTTTTACTCCTCCTTCAAACCCCAAATTCCTCCATCAGGAGTCATGTCTTCCTGCCTTTTTACATCACACAGTGTACTTCACTTGCTGGGATTAACATATAGCAAAACTTGACATTCCTGTGCAAGTATTACCTCCACTATTATATGTTTCTTGAGAACAGGAGCAGTTATTTTAATCCGCTTTGTATCCCTATAGGAGACGTAACAGTTACTCCCTAAGTATTAATTGTATAAAACAACTTGAATAAAATAGAAGGTATGCCAGGTGCAGGTCCTTGACAAAGATTCTTGAGTTGGAATGACAAAACGTTTATTTGAGAAAATGTACATTAAACTGGGTTTTGAAGTTTGCCAAGACATCCATCAAGCAAAGGATGAAAGCAAAATTAACATAATTATCACAAATAAATGCTGTCATGAGGAAGTCACCCTTTAACTTATTTTTAAATAAGTTTGACTAAAAAGCAATGAGACATTAAGCAGTATTCTTTAAAAAAAAAGAACCAAATCTTCCTGAAAGTAGTGTTGCAGAGTGACAAACGCAAGGAAAGAGATTTAAAGCACAGGAACTTTTTCATAACAAAAGCCTGACAATTAAATTGTTACAACAACAAATTCCCCTTCTTGAGCCTCATAAAATATAGGAACCAAGTATATAAACCCGTCCACACCACCTAGGAGTTTAATGCAGGTACGAACCCACAGATGTCAGAATCCAGCACTGCATGGATTTTAGAAAGGTAATATAGTGCATCTTCTGGCAGCTTCCCGAGACCATTCATATTTCTGAAGCAAAACACCCGAAGAGCTGCACCAAGTGGGACAGCCTAAATCAGATCTCGCCCCTAAACTGACTGTGGAACCAAACATATCAAAAAAAAAAAAAAAAAACCCTGAAAAAGCCTCTCACATTTTAGAATTTCAAGTAAGGCATTATAGACCTGCAGATCCTTCAACAGCAATCAGCAAGCCTAGCCAGTGGATACCAGGATTGAGGAAGGGTCCACAGTTAAACATTGTTGGTAAACACGATTAGTAACAGTCAGACACAGAAGAAGGAAAGGGGTTAGGGAATGAAAGAGGAAAAAAACGGAGGGGTAAAAAAAAAGGTGTATCAGCTGGAAACTGCCACCAATAAATGCCTAACTACCTTCAAAGCCAAGGTAACTAAACAGATAGTCCATGGTTAGCAAACTTTAAAATGCCATCAGAGTTCTGTTTGCAATCTATTTATGACCTACAGTTTGTCAACACTGTCCTGGACACTGAGGTTATCAAGAAAGTTAAATCCCAATCTAGATGGATTGTGCTCCATTGGTGCAACTCTTCCTGAAGAACATTAATATCTGGTAATTGCCCTGCAAATGTGTGAGGACAAAAACCTCTATTTGGTTGTAACAGACAGACAACAAATCCCACTGGGCATTTTTTTTTTTAATAATTTTTATTGTGTTTTAAGTGAAAGTTGACAAATTGTCAGTCTCTCACATAAGAACTTAAATACACCTTGGTACATAGTCCCAATTACTCTCCCCCTAATGAGACAGCCCGCTCTCTCCCTCCACTCTCTCTTTTCATGTCCATTTCACCAGCTTCTAACCCCCTCTACCCTTTCATCTACCCTCCAGGCAGGAGATGTCAAGTGTCTACCTGATCCGAGAAGCTCACTCCTCACCAGCATCCCTCTCCAACCCACTGTCCAGTCCAAATCATGTCTGAAGAGTTGGCTTCGGGAATGGTTCCTGTCCTGGGCCAACAGAAGGTCTGGGGGCCATGACCACTGGGGTTCTTCTAGTCTCAGTCAGACCATTAAGTCTGGTCTTTTTATGAGAATTTGGGGTCTGCATCCCACTGCTCTCTCGGTCCCTCAGGGGTTCTCTGTTGTGTTCCCTGTCAGTGCAGTCATCGGTTGTAGGCGGGCACTATCTAGTTCTTCTGGTCTCAGGATGATGTAGTCTCTGGTTCATGTGGCCCTTTCTGTCTCTTGGGCTTGTAATTACCTTGTGTCCTTGGTGTTCTTCATTCTCCTTTGAACCACGTCGGTTGAGACCAATTGATGTACCTTAGATGGCTGCTTGCTAGCATTTAAGGCCCCCCACTGGGCATGTTTTTTGAAGAAAGAGACCCAAACAAAAATTTACATAATTTAAAGAAACCAAGTTTTTTTTTTTTATGTTTTTAAAACTGAAAGACAATTAGAATTCACCTTTAAAAAAAAAAGTCAGGAAAATAAAATTTCTTAAACTATTTGGTAAGAATATAACAAAACTGGCAGAACCCTGATTCACCCACTACCCACGCATGTGGCCAGATGGGTTACTACGTTATCTGACTCTAACCTCAACAAAACCCAAATATCCAGAATTATTTACCTAAACTGCAACAAGAAAAAGACAAAAATCCTAAGATACTACTTCTACTCAATTTTTTTAAATAGCAGAAACAAGAAGGTATATGAAGAAACAGCAGTATTAGGGAACGGCAACTGACAATATTAATGATACACCTTGAGTCCGAGAGAGTAACAATAACATATATGCCAAATCCACAATTTCTTCTCTGTGATTCTTAAATACCTTCTGAAGTAGTACAAGGGATCAGGTCTACAAACTGAAGAGAATACAATTCAAACACTCGGGAAGAGCGACTTCAATTCACATGCCAATTTCAACATGATGTCACCCATTCTAACAAACATTCCAAAGCAAGTATTTCTGGGAGGACTTTGAGTGAGCTGTCTAGGAACATTTAACAACTCACTCCAACTGGATCTATGATTTCAGATTTCTCCCTCCTGTTTCTCATTCAGTGCCCCCTTTCTCCACCCAGAGGTGGGCTATCCTTTGAATTCCTTACAGCACTTTGTACTTTTATGGCACTTGACCTACACTTATTTACAGTAAAATCATCATGTGTATAACTTGCCTTTCCTTTAAGAACTTAAGCTTCTTGGGGACAAAGGCTCTTCTGGCGCCAGGCCAGAGCCATTTAAGCAGGTGGTCAATAAATGCACAGAGACTCAATTCACCTTTAGTGTCTGCTTCTCAATCTTTTCCCTCAAACCCGCTTTCAAAAGCACACTGCTCCTTCCCATTACCCTGTCACTGTTCTCATACTAGAGGCAGTCGAAGTGTAGGTTAGGAGCATGGGCTCTGGAACCAGACTGCCTGGATTCAGATCCTGGCCTTGCTGTTTACTGTATGTCTACCTTCTCTGTGCCACTGTTTCCTCATCTTTAAAGTATGAATTTCATACCTGTCACATAAAGATGAAATGGGATAATAAATGTATAGTGCATAACACTGCCTGGGATATAGTAAGGGCTCAATAAATATAAGCTTATTCCAAGCGGAAGAAGCAGAGCGTACTTTGAAAAACCATTACTATTATCTTCATAAGAATCTACAGCAAGTAAAGCGTATCAAACTTGTGCCTGGTGAGTTACCGAGAAGAGTTAGAAAGCTTTGAAAAGCACTGCTTGAGTACTGAACGCCATGGACATAACCTTTTAATTCCAACTAAAATTCACAAGCAGTAACATCTGGCCCGCACCGCTCTCTGGTGTCTTATCTATACGCACTCAAGAAACAAATGGAACTATGCTTTGCCAGCAATCTTATCAAATTACTACACATTTCCCTTCTTAAGAAAAAAATCTTACTCTTTAGGTAAACTACTCAAACCTTCTTAATTACAAAACGCCAATCTATCCACAGTTTTTAACTCTGAGCAAAACTAATATATGATATTGACATTTAGAGATAAAACAGCACAACCAGGTCCTTACTTGAATCCTTAAAGTCTATGTGGGACTTGTAACCTTGGTTCACTAACTAGACAACACATCCTTCCCAGCACGCAGCACTGCAACTGGGAACAACTATGCGGTAACCAAATTTTCCACAATAGTAAACTGTCCTCCACCATCTTTGACAGTTTACAGCATCACAAAAAAAAACCCAGGTTTTGTCTCCACCAATGCCATTACAGTCACCATTAATCAAACTAAAATGCAAGTGCCGCCATTGCGACTTCCTTTGGCTGAAAAAGAGGTGGTACTTTCCCTATTTACCTGAGCGGAGCACAGGGCACCAAACTCTCAGCCCTACCTGAAAATTTAACTTCATCGCAGACAGCTGACCATACAGGGCTTACTCAGACGTTAGCGCATAAACAAGCATTCGATCCTTGTTTAGTTCCTTTTAGCAGCGCATGAAAAATGTCAAAAACACCTGAGATTAAGTAATTTCCCTTAATAAGGAGTTACCAAGCCAGCAACCTAATTTAATGTGGTTCTGCATACATTAAACCTGAAACGCTCTAAGCACAACTCTCCAATACAGGTTGGAAAACAATGCTACAGAAGTCACAAAAAAGGCTAGACGACTACTCAACTTCACCCCGGAAAACCAACCCCTTTGCCTTTGAGTCCATTCCAATTCAAAGAGACCCTACAGGGCAGAGAACTGCCCCACAGTGTGGTTTCCAAGAAGGAGTTGGTGGATTCGAACTCCGAACCTTTTGGTTAGCACCCGAGCTCTTGACCACTGTGCCACCAGGGGTCCCAACTTTCCCCTACTCTCTGTGATAAAAAAGGGCGAGAGCACTGTTTTATAGAATAGAAAGTAGTCTAGATCGTCTAACAGAATTACATAAAATCAGAAGAGGAAAACTTTTCAAGAACACCTGTAGTTACTTAAATTGCAACTTATTTCTTTGTGAAATCGATCTTATATAGCAGAACCATCTGCACAACGAAAACATTCAAAAACACACGAATCGAAAAAATCTGTATTTTATCCAGTCTCTTGAGTTTTTCTAAGAGTCACCATATTTTGTAAGCAGATCCGTTTTGAGAGGAGAACATAAATCCAACCCCTCCTTTTATAAATCTCAGCCTCCTGAAGAGTAGGAGCTTCCATTTGCCTCTCCGTGGCTAACTGGGTTTGAAGTCCTAGGGCACCTGAACAGTCGCCAAATCTAGCTAACTACGCACCATCCCATTGGCTCAAAGGAAGCCCCGCCTCGTACAGCCCCGGTAACTGAACACGAAAGGAACTCCAGGAAAGGTTGTCCTCGGCCACATTTCTAGTCTCTGATGACTCTCCGCCCCTCCCCCCACCATCGCCACCGCGGAAGCACGGTCAAGAGCACGAGTCACACTCGACCAAGCCTGGAATCTTCCGAAAAGACCTCGAGCAACCTCGCGCCAATAATTACAGCCTAGAGAGGAATAGCGGTGACCATGCTCCGACTTTCCTGGCTGCACGGTGCCGTCCACGCTGCCTGGAGTAAAGCCGAGACAACAGCTCTGGCACCCAGCCCTACTGCCCCAGGCAGAAGGCATGGCCGAGCCACAAGAGTAAGTCCTGACACCTCCACAGCTCCCAGTCAGCGGGGCTCCTCCCACCCCACGGAGACACAGGGCGGGGCAGATCTGGAGGCCGCGACTCCCAGCCAAACCGGACAGCGGGCTTTCCCGAGCCCCGCCTCACTTGCCAAGGAGGCGGAAACTCGGGAAGAGGGGCGGCCAAGGGGAGTGGCATGGCCACTCTGTACGGTCCCTCCGACCAACCGGATTCGAGAAGGCGGAGGAACGCGGACTTCACGCCCCCTCCCTGCCGCGCCCTGAAACCACACGCGGGAGACCCCCTACCGGCCCCCACCGCAGCAGCCCAGTGAGCCGCCACCCGCCCGAGGCCCGCCCACATCAGGCAGACCGGGGGTGGTCTGCCGCAAACAGCACTTAGCGCGAGGCCGGCCCCGCCCCTTCCTCCACAATCGCACGCGCGCGCCGGCCCCGCCCCTGAGCGGCGGCGCGAGAGCCCGCCCCCTCCGCGCGCACCGGGACTACGCTCTCCTCCCCCTCCCGCTCGGAGAGCTACCCCGCTCCGCCCCCCACCCCCCCTCACACATCCACACACCTCCCGGCCACCTTCTCTACGGGAAGCCGGGGAGGTCAGCCCCCCTTAAAAACACACACCCTCGAGTCCGGCGTTACCCGCCACCTACGCTCTCCGCCCAGACCCCGGCCCGGCATGCTCTCACCGCAAAGCTGCTTCAGCCGCTCGTCACTGCGTGTCCCTCTCGGCGTGAGTCTCGGGGCTCAGCAGGGAGGCCCTGAGAACGGCGCGGCGCGCAGGCCCGCCGAAGCGGACTGGCAGTCTCCTCTCCACTAACGAGGCGGCCACAGGCCCCGGTGCCCAGCCTGGGGAAGAGGGAGGGAGGGAGGGAGGGAGGGAAACTCCGAGGGGGGAAGGGGAGGGGGGGAAGATGGAGAAACCGTCTCCGCCGCCTCTACCGCCGCGGCCGCTTCTCTGTTACCCGGGAAATCCCGCCCACTCTCCGGGCCCGCCCCGCAGAGGGAAGACTCAACCTCGTTCCGCCACAGGCCGTAATATCCGCCCGTCAAAGATTCAGCCAATCGCTCCGCCCCGCCTGCCGACTCCCCGCCCCTTCCCCCCGGCTGGAAGGGGAGGGGGAGCCGCTCACCTTCTCCACGCCCCTATTGGCGGGGAGCTTCCCCAGCTCAACCCCGCCTATTGGAGAGGGATTGCTGAATCCCACCCCCAAGCCGCAACCTTATTGGAGGAAGCAGGGAAGCTCTTCACGTCTCATTGGAGAACACTACATATCACACCCCGTACTATCTCACTCACAGGCCCAACAAGTCGGCTCCCGCCCCCGCCGGTCACAGCATTGGAAGGCGGCTACCCCGGGCTCTCCCACCGCCCCAAGAAGGTAAGTAACCGATGTGGGGTAAAATGTCCGTAAGTGAAATAGGCTCCTCCTACCCCACTGCCGGGCCAGGCCCCGCCCCTAACTCTCGGATTCGATAGTTCGGCGCGGTAGGAGCCGTCATTGGTCAGGACGCCCGTCTAGGAAGGAGCTGACTCCGCCCTGCGCGAGGAGGCTGAACCTTAGCAGTCCTTTTGTGGAATGTTTACACTAGAGACCGAAGCTCAGAGTTCCAGGGCCCGAGACAGTGGATGGCGCGGAGGTCAGCAGCTGAGATCCCACGCCCTGGGATTTGAAGAGGAAAGGCAGCACGTTATCACCCTGGAGGACCAACTAACCAAATAATTTAAAAGAGAACCTCATCTTTCTCATCCAGTTCTCTCTTTACACTTTACACTTCCGCATGCTGCCTCCTAGAAAAAGCAAATATATAACTGGAGCAGCCGGCAGCTCCTTTCAGCCAGTAGAGTACACAATTAAGGGCTGGAAACCTAAATCCTGAAAAGAGCCCCAGGGATTCCGAGTCCGCCACTAGGGTTGGCTGCTCACTCCTAACTCCGACACTCCGTAAACCTAAGTAGGCAGTTCTAAGAGGGAGGAGATAACCAAAAGAAAGGCAGGGCCCTAGCAGCCACCGCCCTGGCAAGCCTCCGGAAGGAGGAGCGTGAGATGTAAGACATTCGCGATCTCCCGGGTAGGTCTGAAGGCGTTCTCAGACTCAAGAACTGAGGAAGGAGAGGAAAAGACCAAAACAGACCATGGCAGAAAAGAACCTTGAAGATATATCCACACTTGAGATAGGATAAAAATCAGTTGGGGGCAAAAGATAACAATTGTTGTTTTCTTCCTCGGCTAAAGTTTGTTAATAGCAATCTTCTGACCCTTTCGGTGTAGGTAATAGTGCCTCGAACACACAGGGAGACAAAGTGCTTGCGATAGCTACCTTGCTTTTTTATTCATTCACCAAAAGAGTTAAGAACTGACGCTGGCCATGGTTTTGGGGGCGCTCTCGCAGCACCAGGAAAGGGGGCGGAACTAGAGCCTTCCCGCTCACTCCAGCAAAAAGGCTACTCCCCACAGAGAGGCGGGTGGGTCCCGAAGTGGCAGGCCGCAGGGAATCTGCTCCTAGATCCTCCTACCCTGTCCCCCGCAATCCAGCGGAGACGGCCAGAAACGAGCTCTGGCAACAGGTGGGCCTGACTCCCAGGATGGTTCTGAGCCGCGGTGCCACGGCGGCGAATTGTGAACTCCACGACAGGTGGGAGCAGCCTCGCCAGGAGTGAAGCCTTGCCCCAGACGGAGCTCTAAAAATAAGTCAGGTCTACGAAAGCAACCCCCGGGCCAAACGTCTCTGAGGTTACAAAGAAAAGGCATTTTGGCAGAACATATCAAGAGGTGCCTTTAACCCTGGACCGGCCCCTCTTCCCAGGACTGGATGCCGTAAGTCGCTCCCACCTAGACACGGAGAACCACTCCGAACCCGAGCCAAAAGTGGACTGCCCTACAGGGAGATGAGCTGTCCTGGGTCATGCCTAAGACTCCCAGGCGAACCCGAGACAGCCAACAACGCCAGCCACCTTGCCCTGTGAAGAAAAAACACTGCCAGCGTGCGCAGCGATCTCTAGCTTAAGCTAATGGCAATCCCCTGGAAGTCAGGGGCCGCCGGTGTGCGAGAATAGCCAGGCAGCGGTCAGAACTTTAATACGCAGCCCCAGCCGGGAAGGGCAGATTTCACCCTCTCAGCTCCTGCAGAATCCCTCAAAATCCACTCCACACGGTCATCCCCTAGTTGGACCACGAAGGCCAGCAGACTTCGATCCTTGGAGGGATCTTTGTGTGCCTGCTCTGCTCGCGCCCCCCCGCCCCCTCTCGCCCCCGCCCCCCACGCCAAGGGCGCCGAGCTCAGGACTTCCGGGCGGGAGGGCAGTTCGAAGGAGCGGGGCGGGCCCCATACATGTGCGAAGCGCGCACACGAGCGAAGGGAGGGGGCAGGGACGAGTGGTTGGCTTTTTCCTCCTCCCAGCTCGCTCCGCCGGAGGAGGCGGAACTATTCATTTCACCAATTAGAAATAGGGGCGGGACCTTGCGCCTCACGTAAGCCGCAGGAATCCTCCCTCCGCCCTTCAAGGAAAAAAATCCTAGCAACTTAAACTCCGGCCCGGCCTCCCGATAGGCGGAGCTCGGGAGAATGTCACCCAATTGGTAACCAAGAAGAGAAAAAGGGAGTCTCGCCCAGCCAGTAGAAAACAAGAGGAGGCGGAGCCTCTGGAGGAGCCCGAGGTGGGTGGAAGAGACGGCCCCGCCCTCAGCTACCCTCCTGGCCGGTTGCACAAGGCTCCGCCGGAGTATAGTAAACAGGCTGGGCCAATGAGTGGAGGCAGGGGCAATCCCGGTGCTCCAGGGGTCCGGTCCCCTCTGCCTCCTCAGCCGGCGTCCCCGCCCGACCCCCGCAGTTCGCGCCGGCGCCTGCTTCCCCGCTTGCAGCCTGCCGGAGGCCGCCATCCCGACTGACAGGCGCGCTCCCTGCGCCCCTCCCCGCCCGCTGATGCATTTCCTTTTCCCGATTCCAAGCGTGGAGTCTGTTTTCCCTGTTTCCGACCTTCACTGCCCCTTTCAGGCCACCCCCTCGGGGGCGCGCGCAAATACGCCCGCGCCCGATTCGAGGCCGAGTGGCCCGCAGCGGCACCTCGCGGGAAGGGGGAGCCCGGCAGCGGCACGGCCGGGGGAGGGGGAGGGAGCAGCCCCGCCGCCGCCGCCGCCGCCGCCGCCGCCGCCGCCGCGGGGTGGGAGGGAAAGGAGGGAGCTCCATGTTTGCAAGGGGATCAGCTGGGGCTGCGGGTCGGAACCGCCGAGTTCCTGGAGGTTTTCCAGACCCCCGGGCCGAGCTCAGCGCCGGTTCGCGGCCTGGCGGGTTCCGGCGCCGAATGCCGACTCCACCGCCACAGCCCGGGAGTTCGGAGAGCTCCGGCCGGCGCATGGGGCTGTTGCCGAAGCGCGGGGACTCTTTCCGGTGGCCTCTCCCGCCGCCGGCCGCCCCTCTCGCAAGTCCGGCGTTGCCCCCGCCCCCAGAGTCCCTAACAACCGCTGGCCCTCGGCGCCCGCGCCTCCCGGGGGCGCGCCCACCGGCCCCTCCGACAAGTTTGCGGGCAGAAACAAAACCCCTGGGGTGGCTGCCGCCTTCGTGCAGCGTGGTTAGCGGGGAAAGCCGCGGGCCTCGGCTCGCTTGCTAACTCCAGCTCTCGACCAACTCCAGGCACCGCGAGCTCAGTGGGCCCGGCCAACCGGGCTCGGGCCGCCGCCCCCTGCCGATCCCGCGCGCCGCAGCCCGGGCCTGGTTCCAGTCGGTGTACGGAATCCCCCATTTTTCTTTACAAATTTTTTCAAAAGGGAGGGACATTCCAGGAGCGGGGAATCTCCTTCTGCCTACCCCTTGCCCATTCCGCCGCCGAAACCTACCGAAACCGACTGCTCGGTGAAATAAACTAGGCAGCACGGCTGGCGCCCTGGCGACCCCAGGCCGGGCCGGCCCCCTCCCCACAGCTCCCGCCCGGCTTGGAAACACACTGGCAAGCGGGCGGCGCCAAGAGCTCTCCTTCCTGGCCTGCCCCTCGCCTCCCTCAGCGGCCGGACTCCGAGCCTCCCCCTGGCTCCGTCCCGGGGCCCGTGGCGCCCGCACCGCCGCGGGCTGGCCAAAGCGAGCGGCCATGGACTAGCCCCCCAAACGCCGGAGATTGGGGGGACCAAATTAAAAGCAGCTGTTTAACATACCTTCCGAGCCAGGCGAGGAGTCCTGAATGGGGGGGAACGCCCCCCACGGGCCATTGGCTCCCCGCTTCTAACGTCAGTCATCCTGGGCCCGCCTTCTCTCCTTGCCCCGCCTCTTCCCCTTCATCGCATGCCCCCTCCCTCCAAAAAAAATATAAATAAACTCTCCGCGAGTGGGCGGCGCAACTGTGGGAGAGGTCCCTGTCTTCTCAGTCTTGGAGTTTGAGGCCCTCGAGCCGGAGGGAGGCCTTCTGGGACTTGAGGATCCGCAGGTGGACCCGGAGGAAGAGGGAGCTGGGCTGCGCGGCCCCCACTTCCTTCACACACACACATACACACCCTTCAGAGCTGGACGGAGAGGCGGGAAAGGGCACCCTAGCGCCTGGCTGGAATATCTGGCTGTGACCTAACCGTGTCCGGTCCCCTCTGTTATCGCCTAAAAGTGAGTGATGCAAGTGGGAATCCCTGCGTCCAGGACAACAGGCACTTGTCTGAGCACCTTCGGGTGAGGCAGACACATTAATACCGCGTCTGCTGCTGGGTCCGTTCACAGAGGCCGGATGAGATGCTCACTCCACACCGTCCAGGGACTCCCGGTCCAGCCGAAAAGATGATACAGAAAAAGCTAACTCAAGGCAGGAATGTGTACATAAATAGACATCTCTAGGAGCTCAGGGAAGGGAGATTCCTTCCAGCTGAAGGAAAATTAGGAAAGGTTTCATAGAGGCATTCAAGTTGGGTCTCGAAGGAGATTTCACCAGGCAGAAATGGAAGGGCAAGTCATTTTTCAGCAAAGGGCACAAAGGGGTAGGTGTGAAACATTGTTAAGGCCCTTCAAGTGCAGCTGGGATAGTTAATGAAAATTAAGGTTGGAAAGATGGGACCAGAGAAAGGCTTATAATATTTGGTTAAAATGCTTGGACCTACACAGCTGAATGTGTTTGAACAGGGTGGTCACAGGGCCACACAAAAAGGCCCAGAATTCTGGTCTAAGATGCTCAGCATCCCAGCGGCTGGATGGGTTCTGAGGGTGGGCTGAGTGAGGAGTGCCTAGGCTGTTGCAATGACTGGTTGGAAAGTACAAGAGGCACATTGTAGCGCTCGAGTCAAAGCCCTGACTCAGATTCTTCCCTGCATCATTTGCCGAATTTGTCATAACTCCCAACCAAAAGGATTTCTGGTGGGGGGGAGTAGGAGGCACCCCACAGGCCTGTGCTTAATAGAACTGAGCCTGTGTTCGAGGTCCAAAATGTGTGAGCAAGAAAGACCTGTTAATTGAGGCAGCCCTACCCGCATTAGGGCAGTGAGGAAAGGAAACTGGTGTGGATGAGGTGGGATGTGCAGAGTATGATGGGCCTTAGAGGCCTGTGGGCAAAATGGGGGCTTGCTGCTGTTTAGGAGGCTGCCTCAATAGTTCAGGGGAGCTGTAATGAGGACCTGACTGGGGCAATGAGAGTGGGGAAGAAATAGGAGAGAGATGTGTTTTGAGAAAGACTCAAGGGGAGCGGGTGACTGGTTCAGTGTAGGTAGTGGAGGGAAGGAAGTAACCAGTAGCATGCTGTGTGAGGAGGTGTATGAAGAATTTGTGGCTAGTGGTTGGGTCATCTGGGTTCTAAGCCAGTGACTGGTGACATATCCTTAGGCAAATCCCTTTCTCCCTCTGGACCCATTTTCCCCCTGTGAAATAGGGGTGGAAATTGGAGTAGAAAGACATCCTCTAAAAACCCTTCCCTCTCAGAGTTCATGTACCTGCCCCAGGTGCGTGTGTGTTGGGGTCCGGGGGATCCTTCCACTAAGAGAAAGGGCAGGTAGGAAGATGATTTGGGAAATGTAGTGGGTCACCCCAGGAGTCTCCGCTGATGAGATCATTGAGGGGAAAGGCCAGGAGATGAGGACTGTGTGTTTAATGGCAGGCCATGGAGGTCAAGCTTCACTCTCAGACCAGAGACCCCCTGATGTCTGGAGCCCCCATCTCAGATTCCTGCTGTATTACCAAGGGGCTCTGCCCTCACGGAAGGCATAGCAGATACCAACCGAGTCAGTGTGGGATGAAGCAGAGTGCTAGAGCAGTAAGGACGCTAGCTTGGAAGTTGAGCCCCCTGGTCCCCACTCAGTCCCTTATTATCTGTGGATCAGCCTCCCCTCTTGTAAAAGAGGATAACATTATAATCCTTGCCTTGCTGTTCTCAGGCTTGTTATGGGGATAAAATATGATGATAAAATGCTCTTTAATACACCTGAGTTTCTGTGCTTCTGTGGAGACCAAGGACCCAAGCATTTGATTGAGCCTGGGAAGCAAGTGGTGTGCTGTGGATGAAATTACTTACAGAGCATTTGCAACTAGAACAGCTGCCCCCCACCCCAGAGAACCAGGTTTCCCTGACACTCCCAGCTTTAAGTGTACCACCTTGATGCGGACTCCCCCCTCAACACCCCTAAACTGACCTCAGGAGTTACCTTGGAAGGGCTCCAGTGATTGTTTCTGACTCAGTACACTGATGCCTGCACAGCCAACCCCAGCCTCTGTGAGAATATTTGATTTGGTGACACTGGCCCTCCAGCTACACTGAGGGTTGCATCCACATCCCCCTCTCCATGCCAGTGATGACAGAACAGTGAATATACCTGGGTGAGAGCCCTTCTTGGAGAAGTCATGTTGGGATGCCAGGTTCTGATTCCCAGGAGGCCTCTTTTGTGTGAAACATCCCACAAGTTTTTTGAGTTAGGGATTCTTAACCTTATTTTCCAGATGAGTAAACTTTGAGGCTCAGAGCAGTAGAGTGACTTTCCCGTGTCAGGTAGCCAAGACAAGTCTATCCGGGCTCATAGCCTGAGTAGCCAAGTCTATCCATGCCCAAAGCCTGAGCTGTGTCCCCACATGCTGTCTCCGTACACACTGGTGCCTGAGATGAGCTCCAGGTTGGGACCCCTACAGAAAAGTCTCCCCTCTTGCTCCACACTTCTCACCTCCGTAAGTGTAACAGCAGTTTGTCCCCAGAGAGTTCATTTCTAGCTTTTTCAAAAAAATTATCCTCCTCAAAGAAGATTTGTCTTGCAGTCACACACATCATATGTCAACTCACAATACACATACTCAAAACTATCACACCTTCTGACATCCACAATTTCACAGAAAACTCACACACACAAACACCCTCATTCACAAAAAGAACTCATTCACAGTTCTTTAGCGTGCTTATGGTGATTAGAGAAATTTAGAGCCTGCACTGCAGTGCCCTGCTGCCAGAACCTCTGGCAGCTGTAGAAGGCAGCCACAGCCTGCTGGGGAATATCCATGTGAGGAGCATTTGAGGCTTTACTTTGGAATCGGAGGCTAGGTCCCTACCTCCACCCCAAGCACCCTATAGCTTCAAGGGGAGAAGCTCAAGCTATTGGTCAGGATTCTGGTTCAGCCACTTCCCAGCTGGATGGCTTTATCTTTATCTGTAAACTAAGAATATCTACTTCGGTGGGCTGTTGTAACATTAAAGTATGCCTAGCATTTCGTTAAGACTTCTCCAACTTTTTTCGTCATCCCATCCTCACCCCCTCTTCTCCTGGTCATTCAAATGCAAAGTCCCTGAAGTTCGAGTCCTAGCAGTGAGTCCAGGAGCTGGCCTAAAGGACCAAACAACTCTACTATGTGAAGAAACTCCATTTCTCTAGCAACCAGGTGGTGTAGTAAGTTGTTTATATTCCATATTCTGATTCCTGGGTGGCCTTGGAGGCTTGGGAATTTTGAGTAGGTGTTAGACTGCCATTCTGTGTCTTCAAGTACCTTCCCCTCAGTGTGAGTTTACCCCTCTGGGTTGCTTCCAGCCCAAATCTGGAAAATCAATATAACTGTCTGTTTCCCCAGGTTACCTGGATTTATGCTTTAAAAGTGTTTCCTTCGTATATCAGTTGTTTGGTAATTATTTTCTTTAAGTGGCAGATGCCCTTGTTCAAATGAAATCTTGGGAGGGCTAATATGTAAAAGACAAAAAGTGGGGCTTGCTTTGGTTGAAGTGGCAGTCAGAGCACTCTAGTTTCTACTTTGCCTTCCACATGTGCCTCCTCCTTCTGACAGCCCCTGCCCCAGGAAGACAGCTAGCGAACCCGTTTTTCCAAATCTTTTCATCCCAACCATTCCCCACCTCTCAACAGCCTGTGACAAGCCAGCCTGGCTTAGCCTCAGGTTACCTCTGCCTATTGCTCAGTATCACTGAGGGGCTTTTCTTCCTCTACCCATCTTCTAAATGTCGGTGGCCCCCACAGGTCTCTCCTCTCATCTTGCCCTCCTCAGTCTTGGCTGATCCCACCCACTACCAATGCTCATTGCTTCTATGTAGACAAAGTCCCAAATTGGTATTTCCTGTCTAGTATCTGTCCTGAACGTTAGACTCGGACTTCAACTGGCTCCTGGACACAGGTAGTCATTAAAGGTCAAGGAGGTAAAACAGAGACCCCACAAGATGAAGGGGCTGACCTCTGCTCCGTTGCACATCTGCGCAGTCCTGAGGCTTTCAAACTATATTGTGGCTTAGAGAGGCAGACAGGTTCTAAGGTGGGGGAGGAGTAGAAGCGAGTGAGCCTGGAATGGGGGAGGGGACACTGTGCCTTTTTATTCTTTTTTTTATATAAATATATACTACTGTTTAAATCTCAGTCTTCCTTTCCTACTGCCATAGTTATCATCTTAACAACTATCATGAATATATTACCCTAAATTCCTGAAAAGGAACCACATTCTCAGCCTCTGTCCAACACTCCCAGTTAGGATCTTAGAATAGTTAGCTTGGTCTCAGCCAGAAAATACTGGGTATTTAAGACTGCATCATGTCAGCTTTTCCTTAAACAGGAGAAAGGATTTTATGACAGCAACTTTCTTTTTTATGGTAAAGCGGTGGATAAAGATCAAACACTGCAACAGGTTTTAGAGAATGCTAGAATTTTTACTTGTGGAGAAGACCCCCGTCTTCCCTGTGGTCAGTCAAGAGCAATACATCCCAGAACACTTGATATTCACCGAGTAACTGCTGTGTGATGGTAAGTATGCGGTGCATACCTGCCAAGAGAAAATCTGGTTCCCTTGCTCTCAAGAGGTTCCCTTGTGGGAGCTTCAGCTCCAGTCCTAGGTAAGTTAACCATGGTCTGTGGGTAGTGACCAAGGCCTGAGACAAATCTGAGCCAAGATGTGGACTAGGAGCTCTGGGACCTTGGTCAGTTCATTCCTTGGCTCTAAGTCACCCTGTCTGCCCTACATGGAGCAGTAAGGAAGCCTTAAAGGCTGAAGGCCTATGGGCTGATCTTGAGAAAGACAGGGAGACTCAATTTGCTTTCTATCCAAATACAGGACCTAGTGGGAAGGGAACTGAGGCAACGCAGGGAAGTGGCGGCAGCTTGAAAGAAGAGACTTTGAAAATAAGCTAAAGTAGGAATCTGCCCAAGTAGAGAAGTAAAGGCCTGATAGTTCCTCTGTGTGCCTTCCCACTGCCCAACAAAGAGCTAGACCCTCAGCATCAGAGAGCTCTTAGTAGGATCATCTAGTGCAGCCCCTTCTGGGATTTGGCATGGGTTGTGTGATGAGACCTCAGAACTACTAAAAAGTTGACTCACTCCAGGGAAGGCTTTTCTACCTGGTCAATGCCTCTTGGCCCACCTCTCTCCAGGTCTCTCTGATTTGTGAGAGGGGTGTGTGTTTGTGTGGTTGGAAGACTTTGAGGGCAAGAGCCACATCTCCCTTGTGTCTAGATACTAAAATAGTCCAGTTCTCCTAGAACCAGTCCCACTGTCATTTACATACCGTCACATGGAAGCTGACAATGGTGGACCCCCTAGGCTGAGGCTGCTAAGGCACCCTTCACTGCAAAGGTCCCATACCAGCTGACAAAAAAAAAAAAAACCTGTTGCTGTCAAGTTGATTCCGACTCATAGCCACCCCAAGGGTTTCCAAAGCTGTAAATCTCCATGGAAGCCGACTGCCACATCTTTTTCCCACAGAGTCACTGGTGGTTTCAAACCACTGACCTTTCAGTTAGCAGTTAATCACTTTAAACACTGCACCACCAGGGCTCCTTAAACGAGCTGACAGGGCTGGGCAAAACGAACGGAGCAACAGGCACATGAGAGGAAAGTGGGATTATCTCCTGTGTTTGAAGAATTATATACTCTGGGAGTGCTAGAGGGAGTAAAGCAAAAAACAGCAATCAGATCAGAAGCAGATGCTTGCTTTTAGCTTGCAATGCCCTTTCCCCCTTGAACTCTTTATGTCAACTACACAATCCAGCATTTGATTGTGGGTTCTCTTGTTTTGTTCACTAAGTCACCAGCATGAGAGTCTTGACTCCCCTAACAGATTCTGGGTTCCTTCTCTGCTTTCCCCTTCCTTTACCTCCTCTAATACACCTAGAATAGATAGGCTCACACTGAAGATTGATTATCTTCCCAGTGGTAAAAGCTACAAGCAAACTATGGCAGTGGGCGGAAAACTCTTGATCCCTTTCAGGGTTGGCTGGAAAATTCAGGAGACATCAGTTTGAGTCAGAGACATGGACTCAGTGATTCCCAAACGTGGCTCATCCTCAGTCCCTCGACCACCCATTGAATGGGACTCAGGCATCTGCAGTTGAATGAAGCTCTGCAAGTGATAACCTCCTCGCCAATCCTGATACGCAAGGAGGAGCCCTGCGTAACTTCTGAATTTACAGAGCAGTTGGGTTATAGCCTCTTCAAATAAGTGACAGTTCAAGTCTACCTCCTCCAGACCTTTTATTATTACATTCATTCCCTACCTATTCCACTGAACCCCTAACCTCTCTGATTTCCCAGATTTCAGAGAATCTCTGTTCACCTCTTAGGCTTCCTCCCAAAAGAATGGAGGCTAATCTGGGGCAAGGACTGGCTTAATACTTTGCTCCACACTTCGCTCCTGATTAAGAAACTGAAGAAAAATTTGTTAGCAGACCAGGAGATTGAATCCTTAGAGACAGTCTAGTTTGAGAGTTAAGAGCAGATAGATGGTTCAGATTCTTGTTTGTGGCAAATGGATTTCCTATGCCTCAGTTTTTTCTTCTGTCAATACCTACCTCAAAAGGTTGTTCTGAGGATGAATGAGATAATACCCAGAAAGCACCTTGAACAGTGCCTAGAATAGAGTAAGCACTTAGAAAGTGTTAGCTCCTACCCTTATTACTCAGAACACCCCAATATTTGCACATTCTGTAGGCCAGAACAGCCCCACAGGGCAGGCTGTCACTGGCCAACATGGTAAAGAGTAGTTACATGGTGTGGGGAGCGATCTACTGGGGAAAACCTTTTGGTTCCATTCTGAGAGAGATGCAAATGACTGAAGATTTTCCCACAGCACCAAAGACCAAAGTACTCATATGTATAGGAGTTTCCCAGGGAGTATGACCCCTTTGGTACTCTGCAGTCCTGACGCCCCTACACCAGGAGGTCCGATCTGGGAGAACCAACCACCAACCCTAAGTCACCCTTCTAGTCTACTACAAGCAACATGGGCTCAAGATCTAGCCAACCGATATGGCTGGAATCTAAGAACTGTTTATACTCTGAAGGAAACTAAAAAAATATTCTGGCCTCAAAAGACAAAGCACTGTCCTGATCTTTGAGAGACAGGTGATATAATGGAAAGAAAAAAGATTTTCTAAGCAGACCAACTTGAGCTCTAGTTCTAGAGCAGCTATATAAAAATGGGGGAAGGGTAGATGGGAAAAGGGAAGAGAATAACATCTCACTGGATTGTTGTGAGGTGTGAAGGGGGTAATGGGAAAGAAAGTACAAAGCATAGAGCCAGGCACCCAGCAAGCACTCAGCTAATGCTGGTTCCCTTTGTTCTCCCAGAGCCAAGGCCATGGCCTACTGACAAAGTGGGTGGCCCTCAGAACTGAAAATCTAGAATACTGAAACCTTGGGCCCCTCCCTACCACCCCAACCCTCCCGGACCACCTCCTGGACCCCCTCCTCACCTTCCCAGCCCCAGACTGCTAAATTGATGAAGCTAAAAGGGTTTGATCACGTCGGTATATTTATATGTAAATACAAAACTGTATCGCTGTAAGATATTGAATATGAACATTTACAATTATTTCTGCATCTGACTCAGTCCATTGATGTTAAATACAAAATGAAAAGATTGTAAAAATAAGAATATACACATTCAAAGAGCTTATTACAGTATAAAATTATTGAGGTCTGATAAGCTGCCAACCTCATCTTCTGTGATGGGGGAAGAAGGTTTAGGGGTTCCTGGCATTTCCTTGGTAATGTGGAGTGCTGGGGACTCTTGATTCCACGCCGGGCACATCAGGCTGGGTGGGCTGAGAGCAAGCAGGGTGGGTTGGGTCGGTAGGGAGCAAACAGTGATTACAGGGGACCGCCTCACCCAGCCAGGGGTTAAGCTTTTCATTGGCACAGAACCCACCCAGCTCAAGCTCAAAGGTTTGGCAGGCTAGTAGGCAGGGAGAGATGGGGCAAGTTGCATAAGGAAAGGAACCCTCCAGCAAAAGAAAAAGAGGCCCCAGCTCGGATTCTCATAGTAGTTTCCCCTCTCTCAGGCCTGGGCTCCCCCTTTTTACTTCTAAGACTTCGTACCGATTGCTTTTGGCTCTGGCTGCTCAGTGAGTTCAGCTCTACCTCCAGACCCCCACCTCTGAGGGACAGTGAGAGGGAGGAGAGGGTCTGGAATCACAGTGGAGGTCTGTTCCCAAAATTGGCAAAGTAAACAGAAAAATCATTAGATGAGAGCAACCCATGCTGAATTATGCCAGTGTTACCACAAACCAGTATTCTTGGCTTCAACAGGCAGCATCCTAAAGGACAGAAAAACCAGTTGCCACTGAGTCAATTCCAACTCATGGCAACCCCATGTGTGTCAGAGCAGAGCTGCACTACATAGGGTTCTCAATGGCTGATTTTTCAGAAGTAGATCGCCAGGCCTTTCTTCCAAGGCGCCTCTGGGTGAACTTGAACCTCCAACCTTTTGGTTAGCTGAGTGTGTTAACCATTTGCACCACCCAGGGACTCCAGAGGGAGGTAAGTCATTACTTAAGGACAAGGTTCTGTGGCAGGAGCATGAAGAGGGGATGTGTGTGTCCTCTTCCACCACTCCGTCGTCTGACAACGGGAGACATGATCCCCAACCCCAGCTACTCCAGGATAATAGTAGAGTCCAGGAAGCAAGGAGGCCTGAACTGCAACACAAAGCCCCATGAACTTCTACAAAGGAGTATCTGTGTGTATATGTATTTATAGAATACGATCATATTATCACATACAATATATATTATATACACACACGTACACATGGACCCATACACATAAGTGCACATACACACACGCACACACACAGAATGACAGAAAGACTGGAATACACGCCCTAGGTATAAACGTGCTTGGCACTCGGGATGGTCTCTAGAATAACTTGGTCAAGCTCTCTTGAGAGGAAGGAGGATGCTCACCTAACCTCCCCACCAAATCCTAGCTAGAGGGAGGGAGAGAGGAGACTTTAAGAAGGAGAATAGCATTGGGAAGAGGGGGAGGGAGGTTCCTTCCCCACTTACCTCGGGGCCCCTGGCAAAAATCGATAGCCACAATTTGGTTTTAATAAGGCACAGTTCGATAGCAGGTGCTAGGAATTAAGAACACATTGCTGCTGGACCTTTCTAGTGGCAATTTTACCACATCTATCTAGACAAAGGGAAAGGTTGCCTTGCGTGCACATGTGCGCCGGGAGTCACGAGAAAGAGGTTGGTCCATGGCTTCAGCGTAACTGATGGCAACCTATAGGTTCAGCAGTGTCCAGGGTAGTTTATGGAAGGCTGGCCAGCAGGTAGGAGGCTTGTGAGGCAATTACTGACCCTCCACGGCCAGCAGGTTGTGGCTGGAGGGCACCATGCCCTCCCTCTCTGCGAACTCCAGGATGGCCTTGTAGCAAAAATAGTACTGCTCAGGGGTCTGGATGCTGAAGGCCCTCTGGGTCCTCATGCGGGACACAGTCTGGAACACATTAAGGGTGCCAAGCTCCTCCAGCTGTGCCAGGCAGATGTCCAGTGAGCAGAAGGTACCTGAAGGAAGGAAGGAAGTGGTCATACCTGGTTTACCTCTCCTCTCTCCCTCCCCTCTACCAAATAAATCTAGTAGGACTGGATGAATGAATTCAAAGGCAAGTTGCCTCATGGCAGAAGGCCAGCTGGCCTTAGGCCTGAAAGGAAGGAGAAGGTCACAGGAAGTGTTAGAGGCCAGAGAAATGGGAAAGCCTCTTGTCTCCCAGGACACACATGGGGGTACAGGTAGAGTAAGTGGGAAGGTGGCATAGAAGAACTTCCTGCTTCAATCCCAGATACAGAGACAGACAGCACTCCCACACCCAGGCCCTAATTGCCAGAGACTCTACAACTTGCCCCTGGAGGCCTAACACAAACCCATTCTTCCTAACTTTCTCCCAGGGGGACCTTGGAACTGAGGACAGCGGTCCCTGCAATGCGCATCCTCTTAAGGCAAAGGCTGCTAACTGGCCCCAGAAGGAAAGCGCAGCACAGGGAAGGGATCCCTCTGTGGGGAGGAGGGAGGACAGGAAGCCCAGCTGAGCTCTTTCAGACACTCAGAGTGACCTGGGTCAGACAACGACCATGCTGCTGGGATGGACAAAGCATTAACACCCCTAGAGGGTCTGGCTTGGGAAATGTTATATTCTGGCCAGCACCTAGCAATAGGGATACCTAAAGGACATTAAAGAGAGATTTTTTTCACAGCAATTCACCACCCATGGATCAAATGAGTACTGGCAACTTTCACAGATATGGTCGAAGAGCTTTGATATTCCTCGCCCACCTCTACTGCCTCTGGCTGCACCGGGAGCTGTGTCAGGTGAGTTACCTGTCCTGCCAATGCCTGCACTGCAGTGGACCACAATGGGTGGCTCCGGGGATTGCCCTTTGGCGCGTGCCCCCATGCTGCTGACGGCCAGCCTCTGCTGGTTCCTGACCACTCTCAAGAAGTCAATGAGGGAAGCTGCCGAGGAAGGGACACCATAATCTGGCCAGCTCAGGAACTGGAAGTGGGTCACCTGGCGTTTTTGCCGCTCCTTGGAGGAAAAAAAGGCAAAAGTTAATGAGCTCATTTCTGCTTGCCCCTGACATTGGCTTTCCCAGATTCTCAACACCCTGGTACTCCCCCCACCACACCAAGGTTTCTACCTATCAGTACCACCCTTAACTTTTCTCTACAACTGCTTCCCTACTACAAACAAAAAAAAAAAAAAAAATTTTTTTTTTTTTTTTAAGGGTTAAATACCTGGAGAGGGCAGAATTACTATACTGTAAGATCCAGATTTCTTCTGTTACAAGCTTTACTCCTAAGTAATGCCACTGTGATGTTGAGACAACATGGCTAATTGACTCTAAGTTGAATATCCTGACTCTGTTCCCAGAAAAATGGAAGTAATTTATCATGATCTCCCTGGAAGCCTGCCTATTCCCTGTGGAGATTTTCTTTAGAAGTTTCTCCTCCACCTTCAAAAAAGCAAGAAAACAGAAACCTGGATTTACCTCTGCGTTGTGAATTTCTAGGATGGTTTTCTTATAATGGTTCATGTTTTCCACGCCTAGGTTGGTCACTGTGAGGAAGCCAAATCGGATCCGAGAGTCTTTTTCTAGTGGCCAGTACTGGCCACACTTCCTCCTGCCGCCCTCCTCAAAGCTGAAGACACACAGAGCAAGGTAAGCCTTCCATCCTTCCTCTCCACAGTAGTAACTCCGCTCCCCCTACAACCTGTTGTACCCTTAGGCAGCAAGGTCATTTCTTTCATTGCTTCTGGCTGGCTTACACACTTGCTTCTTGGCAGAAAAGAAAGGAAACCTTTCTAAGCAGATGTAACAATAACTATAGTTTCTGCATTACTCGTTTAGCAGATATTTATTGAGCATTTAATATGTGTATCATTTGGTCCCTTTCCTGATATCTCATGGTACTCCTCACGTATCTGGGATAAATACTTGGAGAATAAAGAAAGGACAGAGAAAATGTGGTGGGTCAGAGAGACTCTCTGGCCTGAACCTCAGCTACTGTCCATTTTCTTCCCTAATAAGGGCCCTTGGCTGACAGAGGAAGGGGAAAGCCATGGCTCCTGGGATGCCAGTGGGAGGTTTTTATAAAGGCCTAAGTCCACCTCATCACTTTTCAGTGGTTCCCAGGTACTCCAAGGTGGTACTTCTCCCACTATCTCCTCTACAAAATCAGAGGTAGCTGTAACAATGCCATGGGAAGGGAACTGAGCAAACATTGTCACTAATGTTTTTCCTTCTCATCTGAAACAGGGTGTAATAATAATACTAATGAAATAGGTAATTCTTGAAGTTTTGGCAGATATATAGACCAAAATTTCAAAAATATTCCTCTCATCAATAGCCTCCTTCCTGATCTATTACGTTTCACCTTTCCTTTGTGAAGTTCTCCTACAAGTAGAAATATGAATGGCTGAAAGGTGTAAGGACAACAGAAGAGGAACTGGTAACCCAGAGGCCAGGAAAACAGCTGCCCTCTGGAAATAGGTGCCAGATTACAGGTGAACTGTCCCTATGTTTTCTAGTATATCCTTCAATGCGTAAGGCCAGAACCTCAGAATAGGTTTTAAATGGCACAGAGGTCACCAGAGCCATGGATTAAAGCTTTGACAAGTTAGATTTATCAATCTCCACCATGTCCTGGCTGTGTTAACCCTGGGTCAGCTAAGAAAAAGCTAAGACATCTCAAATTCTTTGCCATGGCTTTCCTAATCCTCATTGTTTCTCAGAAGACTAAAGCTAAACTCTCCTGTTGAATCACCCATGCTTGGGGACAGGTTAGGGGTGGGAGCAGTGGGAAGAAAAGGGATTAACTTACCGGGTGGTCATGACAATCACCAAGACTTTTTGCTCCCATACCATTAGCCAGAAATCACGATAGGTATTCTCCAAAGGACCTGGAATGAAAGCAGAAGACAAGGAACATGACACTGGGAAGTACCTTTTTCCTTCTTAGGATCTTCTTTTGTTCCCCCTAATACTAACCCCAAAGCACAAATGTTGGCTCCCTATTCTTCTCTCTACATCCCTGCTATTCATTGTGATCCTTAGACCAAGAGCACTGGCATCATATGGGAGAGTATTAGAAATGCAGAACCTGCATTTTAACAAGATCCCCATGTGAGTTGCCACATTAGTTTAAGAGGCACTGATGTGTACCCTCTCAGAGCCTTATCATTAGGGCTTCAGCTATCACAGCCAGGCTGAGAGTGTACATGTCCCTATCTGTTTTCATCTTACTTAAGCTTCAGCCTCATAATCCCTTGCTGTTGTTAGGTGCCACTGAGTTGGTTCTGACTGGTAACAACCCTATGTACAACAGAACAAGAACACTGCCTGGTCATAATCACTAGTTGCTTATTAAACCATTTCCCCTCCATATTCCATCATTTCCTCAGATCCAAAATGTACGCAATTCAGCCTCCTTCTTCAAAATTAGCTTTATCTTTCAATTCCATCTCTGTCACCAAATCCCAGAGAGTTCTTGCCTTTGAAATCTTTTTAGGTTTTCATCCTTTTGCCCCTCCTCAATTTCACTGCCACCTCGAGTCCAGGACCACATCACCTTTTTGTCTAAGCTACTCTAACACCATCTTAGTTTTTTTTTTTAACACCATCTTAGTTTACTGTCTGAAAAGGTCTCTTTCCCTTCCAGTCTATTCTGGATGCCCCAACCAGTTTAATCTTTAAAGAAAAACTGCTCCATCAGAGTATAGATAGACACACCATGCTTACTTCACCCTCTATTCCTTTGCTCAGACTGTCTCCTTTCACTTCCAAGGCTGTTCACTTTCAACTGCTGGCTCTTCCTTGAAGTTTTCTCTGACCACCACACTCCTTATGTGGCTCCCTCACCTCTGAGGTCTTGATGGCACAGCTGGATCCAAACAGCTTAACCATTTAATTTATATGTTCTTATTATCAGTCATTTTACTTTTTGGGCATTAATGTCTCAGCAAACATGGTCCTGAGGGCAGGGGCTATGCTGTTGAGTTCTCCTTGGTAGATCAGAACCTGCACAGAGCTGGGTACTCAGTAGGAACTTTGAAGATACTTGTGGGCCACCAACTCCCTTTCAATCAAAAACACCATAACCCGTTGCCATCAAGTCGATTCCAACTCATGGTGACCCCATGTGTTACACAGCGGAACTGTCCCATAGGGTTCTCTTAGCTCTAATCTTTATGGGAGCAGATTACCGGGACTTTCTTCCGTGGTGCACTGGGTGGGTTAGTAGTCAAGCACAAACTGTTTGTGCCACCCAGGAAGCTTTCCTCTCAATCAAGAGAGTAACAACTCTGGATAATTCCGTGTGCTTTTCCAATGCTTTTTTTCCCCTCTGCTTTCAAGGAAGTAGGGCAGTACCAAGGGTTGATTTTGCCTGGAAATCGGCTGGGGTTCACCTACTGGTCCCACTACCATTTTTGCTAAAGTCCTTTAGCAAGCACTAGTATCGTATGATACTGGAACTCTCCCTTTGTAGAACTATGTGAGGTCTTGGAAACAAACTAAAATATTCAACAAGACAGGATTAATTAAATTATGCCATATCCATAATTTAAACAGTCCATTAAAGAGGTGTTGCAAGATCTGTATTTTCTGCTATGGAAAGGTATTCACAAGATACCATTACATCAAAAAGGTAATGTATAGAAACAACCCATTTTATTAAATATTTTACGTGTATGTACATATTTATATATCCATGTATATGTATGGAAGCCCTGGTGGCATCGTGGTTAAGAGCTACGGCTGCTAACCAAAAGGTCAGCAGTTCAGATCCACCAGGCGCTCCTTGGGAATTGTATGGGGCAGTTCTATCTCGTCCTATAGGGTCACTATGAGTCGGAGTCGACTTGACGGCAACGGATTTTTTTTTTTTTTATGTATATATCTATTTGTATGTATGCATAGAAAAAGATCTAGGAAGAGATTCTACAAAATGTTTACAGTATTATCTCTGGGCCCTAGAGTATGGTGATTTTAATCTTCATTTTCTAAATTTTCTATAATGGACATGCATTAGCCTCGTATGCATGTTAAGAAAATAATTTTTTGTCATCTCAGACTCCCAACCCAGTCCTTATTCCACTATCTTGCACCACAGCAGCTCTCTTATACTTTATATTCCACATCCAAACCACTGGCAGAATTGGGGGTTGATGAGCAGTCAGAGCACCTGATAACCCAGATACAACTCAGACTCAGCCTAGGCAAAGGGCCGTAACTTCCTGTAAGGCACAACTGGGTGACTTAGAAGGGAAGGTTGTACTTCCTAGATTAAAAAAAAAAATCTGTTGCTGTACAGTTGACCCTACAGAACAGAACTACCCCATTAGGATTTCCAAGGAGTGGCTGGTGGATTCAAACTGCTGACACCTTGGTCAGCAGCCAAATGCAGATTAAGCCCTTTAAATGGACTCCTCCGAAGAAACAATGCCAGAGGTTTATGCTGGCATAGGTGAAACAATCCACTGACCTGGCTTGCAAGGACTTCTGAACCAAATAGACATGGCTTCAAATCCTGGCTCTGCCACTCACTAACTGTATGATCCAAAGTCACTTGACCTCCTTAGGCTTCAGTTTGCTCGTTTATAAAACAGAATAATAAAACCCTCCTTGCAGAGTTTCTATAACGATTAGGGATTATGTACCCCAACACATAATAGGAACTCTCAAAAGATGACCGATATTGTTAGTAGAAATATTATCGTGAATAAGAATCAGAATCCTGAATATAGGCAAGGAGGTAAGCCCAGCAAACCAATCCAGCCTTCTCAATGTTACAGGCTACACCACCACTTCCAGCTTTAGCTGGAACTATATATATACTTCATTTTCTGGTCCTGATAGAGTACTGAGCCCCCATCTCTGATACTACTAGAGGAATTTTTTTTCTGGACAGGGCCATCAGAGCCAGCCTAAAAGATTCAATCCCTGCATAAGTAACAACTCTAGGCAATGCACCTTCCTTCTATATCAGGAGAAAGCATTCTGAAGCAACCCTTGGCCTCCAAAAGCCCATCCATGCTGAGGCCACCCTTCTCAATGTAACCCCTAATCTCAGGCAGATCACGTCATATCCTGTACCTTCCAAAAATCTTTCCTGACAGCTCTCTTGTTTGTTCTTAGGGTCTCTACAGGACTCCTTTTGGAGAGAGTGGTCCCCTCCCAGGAGGAAAAAAAAAAAAAAAAACCTGTGACCATCAGTCCAGTTAATAAGGTACCAAGAATCCAAAGGCTCTTTTCCCTTTTCTATTTTTTCCCAACTTCTATTTTGAAAAATTTCATACACAGAAGAGTTGAAAGAATAGTACGATGTACCCATACATTCTTTAGCTAGAAAGCTATCATTTTTAGCTACCATTTTACAATCTTTGCTTCTTTCTATATATACATACACACACACACATTCTTTTCTATGAACCCATTTAATTTTAAGTTGCACATGACATTTCTTTCCTAAATATTTGAACATATATTAGGAGATCAAGGACATTCTCCTGTATAACAATACTGTTGTCCCACCTAAGCAATTAAACACTGATGTAATAATATCTAATACACAGCTTCCAATTATCCCAACTGTTTGTCCTAGTTTTCTTCCTCCCAACTGAGGATCCAATCACAATTACACACACTGAATTTGGCTGTCGTGTCTCTTTAGTCTTCTTCAATCTAAAGTAATGCCCGTCTTTTGTTTTTTTTTTTTGTCCTTCATGGCATTAACTTTGGGGTGTCCAGGCCAGTTTTCTTATAGTATGTCCTACAATCTGGATTTATCTGGTTTGTCTCTCGTGATTAGATTCAGATTTTAAAACTGGCAGCATAAGACACAGGTGATGTTGTGCACTTCCCACTGTGTCGCATTTGGAGGCATATAATGTCAGTCTGTCCCATTATTGGTGATACTAAGTTTGATCACTTGGTTAAGGAGGTATATGCCAGAGTTCTTACTGGCCATGCTTGACATAATGGTCAGAGGGCTTTATGCCCATATGGTGGGCCCATTTTGTCCTCCTGTGTTGATTTCTTTCTTCTCCCTTTGGGGTGAACTGGTATTCTCCTTGAAGTGGGCAAAGGCTGAGTTAGGAAGGGCGCTGAGGTCCAAAGGAGCCCTTACAGAAACTCCATCTGAAACCCTCCTGGTCTAGTACACTTCAGTGTCAGATGAGCACAGACTATCCACATCAGAACACTGCTAGCCATGCTCTGTGACGGTAAAGGGACCAACAAAGGCCTCTTAGGACAGCAACACCCATTCATTCACTGGACTCAAAAGGAATTATTGGAGGGGAGTGGGAGCATGCAGAGAAGAAGGTAGCATCCCGATTTTATCTGGGAGGTCCCACTGCCACACTTGGCCTCCTACACTAAACATGAAGAATGTTATCACTGACCAGTGAGTTATGATGCTCCACTCCCTTGTATTGACAATACTCAGACACAGTCCAAAAACTTGCAGACAATAATGTTGTGTGTCCAAATCTCCAGTTTATCTCTATGCAGTCAATTTCCAGGTATACCTGGTACAGAAACCCTATACTCTCATCTGCCTTCCTCAATAACCCCCAATCACAAGATCACTTCAAGTTACCATTTCCTTTAAAAACTATGCCATCATCTGGTGCAAGGAATCACAGGTAGTGGCATTAAACCAATCTGTGAGGGGTAAATCAGCTTACCTTGTGTACCAATGTAAGCATTCTTCTGCTTGTACCCGTCCATGTAACTGGCATTGATGTAATCTGTCTAATGATAAAAAGGAGACATCATTGCAGCTGCATGGACTATACCATTTGGATAAGAAAATGATGTACTGTGTAAATACAATCCAAGGTGTGGATAGTCTCTTCTTGTCAAGCAAAAAATGGGTAAAAAGAGCAATTCAAAACCTCACTTCAGCAAATAGTACTGGGACAACCAGATGTCCACATGCAGAATAATAAAGCTTGATCCCTTCCTCACACCATGAACAAAATTTAACTCAAAATGGATCACAGACCTAAATATTAAGAGCTAAAACTACAAAACTCTTAGAAGAAAATACAGGAGTAAATCTTTGTGACCTTGGTTTACGCAAAGCTCTCTTAGATATGACACCAAAAGCACAAGTGAGGAACGAAAAAATGGATAAACTGGATTCCTTACGATTAAGTTTTTGTGCTTCAAAGAACACCATCAAGAAAATGAAAAATCATGAATTGGTGTATGTTTTGCTGTGTATATTTTTAACAACAACAAAATTTTTAAAAGAGTGAAAAGGTAACCAATATTTGCAAAGTGTATGGCTTGGCAACCTGCTTCCATAAAAATTTCAGCCAAGAAAACTCTATGGAGCAGCAGTTCTACTCTGTAATACACTGGGTTGCCATGAGTTGGATTCAACTCGACAGCAAACAACATATTTGATAAGGGTCTTGTTAACCAGAATATATAAGGAACTCTTACAGCTCAATAGTTGCAGAGTGATGGATCACTTCTATGTGGCCTTTCTAACCATGGCCTTGTAACTCCCACCCAAGTGATTGGGCTGGACTATGCAGATATGATAATTGTGGCCCACTAAAAGGACTTCTCAGTTTTTCCATCCTGCTGGGCTTCTGGAACAAGCCACCACCGAGGTGGGAGAAAGAAGACCCCACTACCACCAAGGAAGAACGGCTAGGAGCCAGCATGCCCTTGGACCTGGGATCCCTGTGTTAAGAAGCTTCTAGACCCAGGAGACAGAGAGCAAGCTGTTACCCGGAAGGTGGCAGAGAAGCAGTGGCAGGAGAGACTTGCAGTGTGTTTTTTTTTTTTTACCCCCACCTCCCCCAGGAGGGAGAAAGCCGAGTGCCTTTGGGCAGAAGCCTAGGGCCAGGGAGAGGCATGCCTTCGGGCACCACTGCAAAGAGGCTGTCCTGATGGAAGAACTGTATCCTTGAGTGTTCCTGAGTCTGAATTGTAACCTGTTACTTCCCTAATAAACCCCATAATTGTGAGTATTGTCTGTGAGCTCTGTGTGGCCACTGCAATGAATTACTGAACCCACCAGAGAAATAAGAGAGTGGGATGGATGGGTGGTGTCAGAATTGGTAAAGACAGCGGACAGAGGAGGCATGTCTGACCCTGCTTCATAGATCAAGCCTTGCGCTGTTGATCTTGAGTCTCCTTCCCCATTATGAAGTTGAAGGAGGTCAGACACTGCCCCCATACCCTTTTTACAATAATAAAATGACAAATAACCCAATTTAAAAATGAGCAAAGGGTCTGAAAAGACATTTCTCTAAAGAAGATATACAAATGACCAATAAGCACATGAAAACATTCTCAACATCATTAGCCACCAAGGAAATGTAAATCAAATGAGATACCACTTCACACCTACTAAAACCAAAACCAAATCCATTGCCATCCAGTCAATTCTCCAAACCATGGTGACCCTATAGGGCAGTTCTATACAGCAGAGTAGAGCTGCCCTATAGGGTTTCCAAGGCTATAAATTTTTAATCTTCTGTAAAGACTTACAGCAGTAGACTGCCACATCTTTTTCTCACAGCGGGTGTTTTTTTTTTTTTTTTTAAATAATTTTTATTGTGCTTTAAGTGAAAGTTCACAAATCAAGTCAGTCTATCACACAAAAACCCATACACAACTTGCTACATACTCCCAATTACCTTCCCCCCAATGAGACAGCCCGGTCCCTCCTTCCACTCTCTCTTCGTGACCATTTTGCCAGCTTCTAAGCCCCTCTACCCTCGAATCTCCCCTCCAGGCAGTAGATGCCAACACTGTCTCAAGTGTCCACCCAAACCAAGTATCTCACACCTCACCGGCATCCCTCTCCAACCCACTGTCCAGTCCAGGCCATGTCTGACGAGCTGGCTTCGGGGATGGTTCCTGTAGCAGGCCAACAGAAGGTCTGGGGGCGATGATCACTGGGATCCTTCCAGTCTCAGTCAGACCATTAAGTCTGGTCTTTTTATGACAATTTGGGGTCTGCATCCCACTGTTCTCCTGCTCCCTCAGGGGTTCTCTGTTGTGTTCCCTGTCAGGGCAGTCATCGGTTATGGCCGGGCACCATCTCGTTCTTCTGGTCTCAGAATGATGTAGTCTCTGGTTCATGTAGCCCTTTCTGTCTCTTGGGCTCGTTATTACCTTGTGTTCTTGGCGTTCTTCATTCTCCTTTGACCCAGGTGGGTTGAGACTCATTGATGCATCTTAGATGGCCGCTTGCTAGCATTTAAGACCCCAGGCACCACTCTTCAAAGAGGGATGCAGAATGTTTTCTTAATAGATTTTATTATGCCAATTGACTTAGAGGTCCCCTGAAACCATGGTCCCCAAACCCCTGCCCCTGTTTCACTGACCTTAGAAGCATTCAGTTTATTCAGGAAACTCCTTTGCTTTGGTTTAGTTCAGTTGTGCTGACGTCCACTGTGTTGAGTGTTGTCCTTCCCTCCACCCAAAGTAGTTCTTGTCTACTATCTATTTAGTAAATACCCCTCTCCCACCTCCCCCGCCTCGTAACCACAAAAGAGTATGTTCTTCTCAGTTTAAACTGTTTCTCAAGATCTTATAATAGTGGTCTTATACAATATTCGTCCTTTTGCAACTGACTACTTTCACTCAGCATAATGCCTTCCAGGTTTCTCCACGTTATGAAATGTTTCACCGATTCATCACTGTTCTTTATTGATGCGCAATATTCCATTGTGTCGATATACCATAATTTATTTGTCCATTCATCTGTTGATGGGCACCTTGGTTGCTTCCATGTTTTTGCTGTTGTAAACAGTGCTGCAGTAAACATGGGTGCGCATGTACCTGTTCATGTAAAGGCTCTTATTTCTCTAAGATATATTCCGAGGAATTGGGATTACTGGGTCGTATGGTAGTTCTATTTCTAGCTTTTTAAGGAAGTGCCAAATTGATTTCCAAAGTGGTTGTACCATTTGACATTCCCACTAGCAGTGTACAAGTGTTCCAATCTCTCCACAGCCTCTCCAACATTTATTATTTTGTGTTTTTTGGATACAGCTGGTGGGTTTGAGCCACCAACCTTTTGGTTAGCAAGCTGGTGCTTTAACCACTATGCCACCAGGGCTCCCTTCACACCCACTAGGATGGCTACAATCAATATGACAGATAATAACAAGTGTTGGCAAGGATGTAGAGAAATTGGAACCCATATATACTGTAGGTCGTTGTGTAAAATGGTGTGGCCACTTTGAAAAATAGTCTGGCAGCTTTCAAAAAGCTAAACAGTTATTATATGACCCGGAAATTCTACTCCTATATATCCAAGAGAACTGAAAACATATGTCCATACAAAATATTGTACACCAATGTTCCCAGCAGCAATATTCATAGTAGCCAAAAAGTGGCAACACTCCAAACACTTCAACTGGTGAATGGATTTAAAAAAAAATGGTATACCATTACAATGGAATGTTATTCGGCAATAAAAAGTAATAAAAAACTGATACACACTACGAGTGAACCTTGAAAACATTATGCTAAATGAAAGAAGCCAGACATAAAAGGCTACATATTATATGATTTATATGAAATGTCCAGAAGAGGCACATCTATAGAGATAGAAAATAAGTTCTTGGGTTTCCTAGGGCTGAGGGCGGGGGTGTTGGAAGAGAAATTGGGAATAACTGCCAAGGGTACGGGGTTTTCTTTTTGGAGTTCTGAAAATGTTCTAAAGTTGATTGTGGTGATGGTTACACAACTCTGTGAATATATTAAAACTTTAAATGGATATGTGAATTGTATCTTAATAAGCTATTAAATATACATATATAAAGGAGTCCACTTACATGAAATATCTACAATAGCCAAGTGTATAGAGACCAAAGTTTATTAGTGGTTACCAGGGGCAAAAGGGCAAGAAAGAGAGAAAAGGAGGACTCAATGCTTAGGGGACACTGAGCTTCTGTTAAGGGTGATGGTGTAATTTGGGACAGGTAAGCAGGATGGATGAACAACATGAGGGACATAATTCATGTCACTGAAATGTACATGGGAAGACTGTTGAAATGTCAAATGTTCTGTTACGTATATATTTACCACAACTAAAAAAAGGAAGAAAGAAAAAAAAGGAGTCCATTAGAACTTTCAGCACAGTAGCACAGGGAGGAAAGGGAGGCAAGCGAGACAACCTGAGCAGGAACACACCGTCTATCCTGCCACACACAAAAGGCAAAGTGTGACTTGAACAGGAAGCAAGCTATATCTCATACCTAGAACCATCAACAGGATGGGCCGAGCACCCAGGCTCCATTACCTCCTGAATTAACTCAAAGCAACATCCAGCCAAATTCAGAGGCATCTCATTGATCAGCTGCTGACTCCCTATCTTCTGGAGGTCTCCTTCTAGCTCCCAGTGTCTTTAGTCTTACTTCAACAACATTTTTTTATTATACCTACTCACAAGATCTCTGCCAGCATCCTTTAATCCAGGCTGGTAAGAGAGAAACACTGATGTAGCTACGGTTTTAAGACATAGTGCAACTACCTGATCGTATCCATCAGCTAGGACAAATAGAGATGGGTGTAGAGGATAGTGGGAGGACAGACAGAAAAACAGTCTGAAAAGCAAAGTGGGCAGGGAGGTGGGAGGTCGGCACACTGGGGAAAAGCCATCCTTCACTCCACTCAAGAAAGGTCTGTCTGAACGTTCAGCACTTCAGAGCCACTCTTAGAAGATACCTCCATCTCATGGACAAACCCATGTTACTTGGATATGTGTCCATTAGCCAGTCAGTCTACCAATTTATCAGTACACTAATTTTTTAGTCAAGAATTTCCTGCTCTTCCCTCCTCCCACAATAGCTAGTATTGACCTTGTACTACTAGTGCTCTACTCTGACTCAGAAAGCCTCACTGAGCTAATGAACCATTGGACCACCTGCAACTGACGCAGCAAGCTAAAAGCCTCACTCACTCCCAGCCAAGCTTCTCCATCCAGGGTCCTCTCGTAGCTAGCCAAAGCCCATCCTGTGCTCAGTCTGGCACACTCACATAGGATATCCTCCCAGGACTGAGGAGAGATGGCATAAAAAAGTACTAAGGATTTACTAGTACAAGCCGATCAACACTACTATAAAAACCCATTGCTGTCGAGTCGATTCCAACTCATAGCGACCCTACAGGACAGAGCAGAACTGCCCCATAGAGTTTCCAGGGAGCACCTGGCAGATTTGAACTGCCAACATTTTGGTTAGCAGCCGTAGCGCTTAACCACTACGCCCCCAAGGTTCCCAACACTACTATATATGTGATAAATATGCTGTTACCCCAGGAGCTATCTTCATGCTTTGAAAAGAAATGTGACCTCCTTAAAGGAGATGATTTATTTCTT
The DNA here is from genome assembly GCF_030014295.1 of Loxodonta africana. NCBI lineage: Eukaryota > Metazoa > Chordata > Mammalia > Proboscidea > Elephantidae > Loxodonta > Loxodonta africana. The sequence continues at coordinate 40,648,085 of NC_087354.1, read as the reverse complement.
TATAACTAAGAATGCCAGCTGTCAGCATCCTTGTCTCTGAGAACACTTTGAATTAAAATCAGCAATTTCACAAGAATCGTCAAATATTAAAACTGAAAATGACCTCAGAAATAAAGTTGAGACTTGGGGCAAATTGAAATAGCTGGGTGAAACAAATAAGTATACTATGGTATGGGTCGTGGCTAATAGAAACTGTGACTAACAGCTCTAAAATTCAAGAAGTAAATCTGAGAACAATTCACTAGCAAACCTAAATCCTTCACTTATTGTTGTTGTAGGTGCCATTGAGTCAGTTCTAACTCAGAGCGACCCTAGGTACAACAGAATGAAACGATGCCTGGTTTTGTGCCATCCTTACAATCATTGCTATGTTTGAGCTCAGTGTTGCAGCCACTGTGTCAATTCATCTCGTTGAGCGTTGTCTTCTCTTTTGCTGACCCTCTACCCTGCCAAGCGTGAAGTCCTTCTCCAAGAACTGGTCCCTTCTGATCACATGTCAAAAGTACGTAAGACGAAGCCTCGCCATTCTTTCTTCTAAGGAGCATTCTGGCTGTACTCTTCCAAGACAGATCCTTCACTTATTGTGGAAATAAAGACTCTGCCAATATTTGCAGTAATGAAAGGGACTACAACTTAGGCAGTAATCTTCAGATAAGCTATAGGTTGACTAGAACAATATCCTGGTACACTGGGATTCACTCATTCATTCCAAATATTTACTGACTGATATATGCCAGGTACTACTCTAGATATTGGAGACAAAAAAAGTGAACAAAGCAATGAAACCCAGCGATCTCTGACTCCAGAACTCAACCTCAACTACTATACTCCAATCAAGAGCATATACTAGCTCAGACCATTTCAGTAATGCCGATGAATTTGCCCTTATCCAGACTCTTAGCCAATGTTCCTGCAGGAAAACCCTCTGCCAAGAGTCCTGGGAAGGCCTATGAATTCAATTTAGGGGCTTGAAATGGTAGGGTCCAGAGAAATTGAAACCATGATCCTAGAGTTCCGACTCATGTACCATATATGCCCAAATACAAGGCAAAAATATTTTCCAAAAATTATCCTACAAAAAGAGAGATAACCTTTTATACCAAGTCCCTATAATGAAGAAACTGAAGATTTTTACCAACTTCTGCAGCCTGAAATTGATCAAACATGCAATCAAGATGCATTGATAATTATTAGTGATTGGAATGCAAAAGTTGCAAACAAAGAAGAAGGTTCAGTAGTTGGAAAATATGGCCTTGGTGAGAGAAATGACACTAGACATCACATGGTAGAATCTGGCGAGACCAATGACCTATTCGTTGGAAATACCTTTTTACAACAACACAAACAGCAACTATACACGTGGACCTCACCAGATGGAATACACAAGAATCGAACTGACTATATCTGTGGAAGGACATGATGGAGAAGCTTGACATCACCAGGCACAACAAGGCCAGGGGCCAACTGCGGACAGATCATCAATTGCTCATATGCAAGTTCAAGTTGAAGCTGGAGAAAATTAAAACAAGTCCACAAGAGCCAAAGTGCAACCCTGAGAATATCACACCTGAATTTAGAGACCATCTGGAGGACAGATATGACGCATTGAACACTAATGACCAAAGACCAGATGAGGTATAGACTGACATCAAGGACATCATACATGAAGAAAGCAAAAGATCATCAGAAAGACAGAACAGAAAAGACCAAAATGGATGTCAGAAGAGACTCTGAAACTTGCTCTTGAACACAGAATACCTAAAATGAACGCAAGAAATGATGAAGTAAAAGAGCTGAGCAGAAGATTTCAAAGGGCAGCTCGAGAAGACAAAGTATTATAGTGAATGTTAAAAGACCTGGGTTTAGAAAACTGAAAGGAAGGAACCCGCTCAACATTTCTCAAGCTGACTGAGGAAAAAATTCACGCCTCGAGTTGCAATGTTGAAGGGTTCTAGGAGCAAAATATTGAATGATGCAGGAAGCGTCAAAAGTTAAGATCGAAGGAATACACAGAGCCATTATACCAAAAAGAACTGGTCGAACAACTTAAATGCCTATCAACGGATGAATGAATAAACAAACCGTGGTATATACACACAATGGAATACTATGCAACGATAAATAATAATGATGAATCTATAAAACATCTCACAACATGGATGAATCTGGAGGACATCATGCTGAATGAAATATGTCAATTACAAAAGGACAAGTATTGTAGGAGACCGTTATTATAAAAGTCAAGAAAAGGTTTACACACTGAAAGAAATATTCTTTGATAGTTACCAGGGAGGGGAGGAGGAGGGAAGGAAAATCACTAATAGTGTTAACTTTGGTGAAAGGAAAAGCAATACACAATATGGAGGAAGTTAACACAAATGACCAAGGCAAGGGAAGACTGAGAAGTAGGATGAATGGAAATGAGGAATTCAGAATTATAATGGAGAGAGTACTGATACATTGCAGGGACTGTAGTCAATGTCGTGGCACAATTTGTGTGTAAATTACTGAATGAGAAACTAATTTGTTCTGCAAACCTTCACCTAAAGGACACTAAAGATAAAAAAAAAAAGCAAGTTGCTCCATCCTAGTTCCTGCGGGGGGTGGGGGGGGTGGGGGGAGAAGCACTTGGTCGACTGTCTTAGTTACCTAGTGCTGCTAAAACAGAAATACCACAAGTGGATGGCTTTAACAAAGAGAAATTTATTTCCTCACAGTAAAAAAAAAAAAAATTTTTTTTTTTTTTTTTTTTTTTTTAACAGTAACATAGGCTAAAAGTCCAAATTCAGGGTATCAGCTCCAGGGAAGGCTTTCTCTTTCTGGTGGCCTTCTCATCAATGTTCCCCCAGACTAGGAGTTTCTCCCCACAGGGACCCCAGGTCCAAAGGACAAGCTCTGCTCCCGGCACTGCTTTCTTGGTGGTATGAGGTCCCCCGTCTCTGTTCACTTCCCTTTCCTTTTTATCTCTTCAGAGATAAAAGGTGGTACAGGCTGCATCTCAGGGAAACTCCCTTTACATTGGATTAGGGATGTGACCTGGGTAAGGGTGCTACAATCCCACCCTAATCCTCTTTAACATAAAATTATAATCACAAAATGGAGGACAATCACACAATACTGGGAATCATGGCCTAACCAAGTTGACACATATTTTTTGGGGACACAATTCAACCTATGACATTGATATTCAACCATTTCAGCAGGTAGCATATGCTCAAGAGCCAATGGTATGGAAGTAAGAAATCAAAGCTGTGCTGAAGGCATTTGCAAAAAACAAGGCTGCAGGAATTGACAGAATGTCAGCTGAGGTGTTTCAACAAATGGATGCAACACTGGAAGCGCTCATTCGTCTATGCCAAGAAATTCGAGAGACAGTTACTTAGCCAACTGACTGGAAGAGATTCATATTTGTGTCCATTCCAAAAAAAGGTGATCCAACAGAATGTGGCAATTTTTAAACAATATCAGTAATATCACACACAAGTAAAATTTTACTGAAGATCATTCAAAAGTGGTTACACCAGTACACTGATGGGGAGCTGCCAGAAATTCAAGCTGGATTCAAAAGAGGATGTGGAATGAGGGATATGAAAGTAGAGAATACCAGAAAGACATTTACCTGTGTTTTATTGACTATAGGAAGGCATTTGACTGTGTGGATCATAAAAAAACGACGGATAACATTGTGAGGAATGGGGATTCCACAAAACTCAGTTGTGCTCATGCAGAACCTATACACAGACAAAGAGGAATTGTTTAAATAGAAAGAGGGGATATGGCATGGTTTAAAATCAGGAAAGATGTGTGTCAGGGTTGTATCCTTTCACCACACTTACTCAATCTGTATGCTGAACAAATAATTCGAAAAGCTGGACCATATGAAGAAGAATGAAGCATCAGGATTAGAGAAGGACTTATTAACAACCTGCGATATGCAGAAGACACAACCTCGCATGCTGAAAGTGAAGAGGAATTGAAGCACTTACTGATGAAGATCAAAGACTACAGCCTTCAGTATGGATTACACTTCAACATAAAGAAAACAAAATTCCTCACAACTGGATCAATAAGCAACATCAAGATAAAGAGAGAAAATACTGAAGCTGTCAAGGATTTCATTTTACTTGGACCCACAATCAACACCCATCGAAGCAGCAGTCGAGAAATCAAAGGACATATTGCACTGGGCAAATCTGCTCCAAAAAACCTCTTTAGAGTGTTAAAAAACAAAGATGTTATCTTGAGGACTAAGATGCGCCTGACCCAAGCCAGGGTATTTTCAATTGCCTCATATGCATGTAAAAGCTGGACAATGGACTACCGAAGAAGAATTGATGCCTTTGAATTATGGTGTTGGTGAAGAATATTGAATTTATCAGGGACTGCCAGAAGAATGAACAAAACCGTCTTGGAAGAAGTACAGCCAGAATGCCCTTTAGAAGTGAGGATGGCGAGACTTTGTCTTATGTACTTTGGACATGGTATCATGAGGGACCAGTCCCTGGAGAAGGACGTCATGCTTGGTAAAGTTAGTGAAAAAGAGGAAGGCCCTCAACGAGATGGATCGACACAGTGGCTACAACAATGGACTCCAACACAGCAATGATTTTAAGAATGGCGCAGGATCAGGCAGTGTTTCATTTTGTTGTAAACAGGGTCGCTATGAGCAGGAACTGATTCGAGGGCACATAACAACAACAATACAATGTGTGTCACATTAAAGGTGCATTTCCAAATTTTTCTTTTCTTGAACAGGAACCTCAATTGATGGTGGTTTTTGTGTGTGTGTGTGTGTGTGTGTGTGCTTATAGAAGTAACCATACAGAACTGGTATACCAGAAGGAAAAGAAATTTAATACCTATTTCTTTAATACCATTGACCTCAAAATTCCAAGTATTAGATGTTGTTATAAATAAATTACATTAAAGAGCACTTTATAAAGGAATAAGTAAATGATTACACTATAAAGGATGCATAAAATGCATGACAAATTAAACGAAAAAAATTATCCTAAAATTAGTTATGCTAATAGATTTTTTTGGTTTGGAATAAACTTTCCAGGGACAATACCATATTCTTAAAAAGAAATTAAGAATGATGTGCTCTGGAGAACTGTATTAGATTGACTCAAAAGTGTTTCAAACGATGACAAAGATGCAGATGTTAAAGGTGCATGTGAACAGTTTGAATAAAATCAAATTAATACATTAAATAATATAAAACTCATTTAACCATTTCATTTCTGTCCCTAGACATTTATTATACACCAGCTAGCTAAAATTTTTTTCAGGTCTTCTAGATGGGAAAATGAGAGGTCACTTATAGTCAGAATTGCCTTGTACTGATACACATACACACTCACCAACTGAGCTGGACTAGATGGCTATCATTTTACAACTAAGGACCATAAGGAGAAATAATTTAACATTTACTGAGCACCTACAATATTCCACACCTTGTGCGATCAGCATTCACATACAGTCTTTCATTTAATTCCCACTATACTGCTGTATATATATAGGGTTTTTTTTTATAGTGCTGTGAGATGGATGGTTAGGGTTTTGCCTATGGTGACAGACTAGTACACAGCAAAATCAAAACTCAAACCTTATCTTTTTGGCCTGTATTCTTTCTTCTGCTGTATTAGTAAGCTTCACTTTGGAATGGTATACCTGAAAAGATGGCATTCATCTACCTGAGTATGGCCGCTTCGTTTTGTCAACTTCACTCTAGTTTGGTCCAGGCAGGGTACATCCCCATAGCGGTTCTTCTCTAGGTTTCCTGGTGACCTGAAGGAAAGGAAACAGACAAGCTAGAATAAAGAGTGGGTGCAGTGTGTCTGCAGATGTACAAAGTCTGGCAGTGCAAACACCAAAACCAAACCTGTTGCCGTTCGTAGTTCCGTATCATTTAATATTTTCTATAACAGGTATGTATGACTTTTATAATCAGATAAAATAAAGATATTTCCCAATAGGGTTTCCAAGGCTGTAAATCTCTACGGATGCAGATTGCCACATCTTTCTCCTGTGGAGCCATTGGAGGTTTCCAAACGCTGACCTTTCCGTTAACAGTTGGTCACTTTAACCACTGTGCGACCAGGGCTCCTTATTACTATTATAATCAGAGAAAATAAAGATCTTTCCCTTCCAAAGAAAAGAGAGAAATGAAGTATAGCACCCCAAAATAAATAAATAAATCTAGCTGCCAATAAGTTTTTCTACTACTCATTTCTCCGAAGACAATAAAGATAAATCTCAGGTTCCAGTTTAACATGGCGGGTTGGCAAATGTTTTACTTCAATCTATCCAGTAGCCTCACTACAATGACAATAAAGGAACTAATCGGTATAAACCCAAAAGTACAAAGAAAGTAACAGCAGAGACATCAGCAGACAGAGGTTTCAACTCATATTTGACAAAGAGAAAGCAGAGGATAGGGTTGGCTGACTCGGCTAAGCACAGGAAGCTAGGACCCAGGGAGATACTTGCAGAGAAGTACACTGACTCAGCTGGAGAACTCCCGCAGACTGGAAGGCTGATGAGGCACAAGGCTAAACACAGGGAGATACGTAAAATCTGCATGACAAACAGTGAGACTCCTGCCCCTTTCCCCATTCTGCTCCTATTACACTCTAATCCACGTTTGGACCACACCAGGAAGGAGATAGAATTCTTTGGAGAAAGTGAATAGCCCAAGACAAAACAATTCTGTCATTTGCAACAGTACATCAGCAAGATTAGGTAGCTGTTTTATCATCCCAATTTTAATCAGCCATACAAATAGAGCTTCCTAGTAGTTTTTAAGGGCCTATTTTTTATCTCTTAAGTGTGAACTGATAGCCAAGGATTTCCAGATAGTTAAAGCAAGCTCCCAACACAGAAATAAAAGACAAATGCACAGGAAAAAAAAAAAACAGAAGAGAGTAAGTGAAAAGGACTTCTAAAAAGGCTATAACTAATATCCTCCATGAGAAAAGAGAGGCACCTTATATATAAAACAAGAATAGGCTACTGTTAAGGACTGAATTGTGTCCTCCCCAAAATATGTATTGGAATTCTAACCCCTACACCTGTGGATATAATTCCTTTAGGAATAGGGTTTTCTTTGTTATGTTAATGAGGTCACACCTTGCAGGGTAGGTCTTAGACCTAATCACTTTTTTAAAATTTTTATTGTGCTTTTAACTGAAAGTTTACAAATCAAGTCAGTCTCTCACACAAAAACTTACATATACCTTGCTACATACTCCCAATTGCTCTCCCGCTAATGAGATAGCCTGCTCCCTCCCTCCACTCTCTCTTTTCATGTCCATTTCACCAGCTTCTAACCCCCTCTACCCTCTCATCTCCCCTCCAGGCAGATGTCAACATAGTCTCAAGTGTCTACCTGATCCAAGAAGCTCACTCCTCACCAGCATCCCTCTCCAACCCATTGTCCAGTCCAAACCATGTCTGAAGAGTTGACTTCGGGAATGGTTCCTGTCCTGGGCCAACAGAAGGTCTGGGGGCCGTGACCACCGGGTCCTTCTAGTCTCAGTCAGACCATTAAGTCTGGTCTTTTTATAAGAATTTGGGGTCTGCATCCCACTGCTCTCCTGCTCCCTCAGGGGTTCTCTGTTGTGTTCCCTGTCAGGGCAGTCATCGGTTGTAGGCAGGCACCATCTAGTTCTTCTGGTCTCAGGATGATGTAGTCTCTGGTTTATGTGGCCCTTTCTGTCTCTTGGGCTTGTAATTACCTTGTGTCCTTGGTGTTCTTCATTCTCCTTTGCTCCAGGGGGGTTGAGACCAATTGACGTATCTTAGATGGCCACTTGAGAGCGTTTGAGACCCCAGACGCCACGTTTCAAAGTGGAATGCAGAATGTTTTCTTAATAGATTTTATTATGCCAATTGACTTAGATATCCCCTGAGACCATGGTCTCCAAACCCCCGCCCCTGCTACGCTGGCCTTTGAAACATTCAGTTCATTCAGGAAACTTCTTTGCTTTTGGTTTAGTCCAGTTGTGCTGACCTCGCCTGTACTGTGTGTTATCTTTCCAGTCACCTAAAGTAGTTCTTATCTACTATCTAATTAGCGAATACCCTTCTCCCATCCTCCCTCCCTCCCCTATCTCATAACCATCAAAGAATATTTTCTTCCCTGTTTAAACTATTCCTCGAGTTCTTATAATAGTGGTCTTATACAATATTTGTCCTTTTGCAGCTAATTTCACTCAGCATAAGATTCCTCCACATTATGAAATGTTTCACAGATTCATCATTGTTCGTTATCGATATGTAGTATTCCATTGTGTGAATATACCATAATTTGTTTATCCATTCATCCGCTGATGGGCACCTTGGTTGCTTCCATCTTTTTGCTATTGTAAGCAGTGCTGCAGTGAACATGGGTGTGCATATATCTGTTCGTATAAAGGCTCTTTTTTCTCTAGGATATATTCCAAGGAGTGGGATTGCTGGATCGTATGGTAGTTCTATTTCTAGCTTTTTAAGGAAGCACCAAATCGATTTTCAAAGTGGTTATACCATTTTACATTCCCACCAGCAGTGTACAAGTGTTCCAATCTCTCCACAGCCTCTCTAATCACTTTTGAGATACAGAAAGAACAGATTAGGCACAGAGAAGCAACCAGAAAGGAGGGAAAGACAGATGCCATGTGGAGATCACCAAGGAATGGAGGAATGCCAGGGTTACAGAAGCTAAGACAAGGATTTTCTCCCAGAGCAGACAGAGAGCGCCTTCCCCCGGTGCTGGAGCCCAGCAGCCTTGGTGGTACAGTAGTTAAGCGCTAGGCTGCTAACTAAAGTTCGGCAGTTTGAATCCACCAGCCACTCAGCAGCAGAAAGATGTGGCAATCTGCTTCTATAGAGATTACAGTCTTGGAAACCCTGTGGGGCAGTTCTACTATGTCCTATAGGATTGCCATGAGTCAGAATTGACTAGATGGCACACAACGATAGCCTCCTAGCTGTGAGAAAATAAGTTTGTTTGTTAAAGCCATCCACTTGTGGTATTTCTGTTATAGCAGCACTAGATAATTAATACAGATGCTACAGAAAAATGAACAATCAAGAAAAGGCTCTTGGAAATTGAAAATGATATCTTAAACAACTTGAATACAAGTCAATTCTGACTCATAGCGACTCTATAGGACAGAGTAGAACTGTCCCACTGAGTTTCCAAGGAGTGCCTGGTGGATCTGAATTGCCGACCTCTTTTAATTGCAGCCGCAGCACTTAACCTCTACACCACCAGGGTTTCCAGAACTTGAGTAGAGGAGATAAAAGGTTAAGGAAATTTCCCACAACACGAGACAAAAAGTCAAAGTGATAAAAAAAAATATGAGAAAAGTTAAGAAAATATAACAGTTGTTCAACAACAGGAGTCAGCAAACTACACCCTGGCTACCTGTTTTTTTAAAGTTTTACTGAAACATAGCTAAGTTCATTTGTTTACATACTGTACATGGCTGCTTTCACAATATGATAGGTGAGTTGAGTACATGCAACAGAAACTGTAAGGTCCACAAACCTAAACTATTTGCTACCTCACCCCTTAGGAAAACTGCTCTAGGAGATCCAACCAGACTGACAGAAATTCCAGAGAGAAAGAAATGACATAATGTAAAAAAATAAAGTATGAAAAAAAAAGTAAAAATTTTCTTAGAATTGAAAAACATGTCTTCAGATTAAAAAAAGCAACAAGCATCCAACATAATGAATGAAAAATGGACCCACATCAATGTGAAATTTTTGAACAGAAAGAGAAAGAGATTTCCAGAGAAGGGGGAAATATAGATTAGCAAAGCTTGAGGAAAAAAAATAACATCAGATTATTTAGTAGCACTGATAGTAATTTGAAAGGTGTTGCCTTAAAACTTCTGAGGTAAAATTATTTCTAACGTAGAATTCTATGTTCTAGCAAAAGAGAAATTTATTAAAAGAATGAAAAAGATACAAGATCCAGGAAACAGGATTCAACAAAGGAAAGTGAGGAGGTGAAATTGCAGAATGAAAGCTGAGGAGTTTTCATTCAACTACAACTACAGTTTATACTGGAATAAAAGACCAAAAAGTTCTGAAGTGAGGTCTCCAGACCAAAAAAAAAAAAAAAGGAAATTGATAGATTATCTGATATATTTAACCACTTGAAAAATAATAATGACAGTATAAAATAAATCCAATAAAGCATATAGGAAAAAATACAAATAGGTATGTAAAAAATTAAAAGCAAATGAAAAATATTAGGTTACACCAGAAGAAATAAAAAGGGAACTGATAACATTATTAAATATATTTGATCATTTTACAGAACCTCACTTAGCTCTGCAGCAAAAAAATTCTTATATAGCCATAATAATATAAACTCCGACTTCTAATAGAATAGAAAATTGTGATTTAATTTTGTTGGAAAGATAGTCAAAAGGAACGTGGAGACTTGGTATAAGAGCCAAATGCTCACTTATCATAACAGATCAATAAATGTTTATAGTAGACAAATCAGTAAAGATTAGTATAAGCATTTTATTTAGAGTTGTGAAAGAAATACCAGAACAGCTACAAGAGTTGAAAACAGGCAGGGGCGGATTACCCAATAAGTAATATATACACAGGCTTACTTACTTATCTGTAATGCACAATTTCACCCATGTGATCAGCAAGTAAACACATTAAACCTGTGTGTCCTCTGTTTCCCACAGGCCTGTGTATAACTTGCTTACTAGTTAATCCCCCCAACTACAGGGAGTGAAGCAGGACTACTGTTTTACTTTGTTGCTGCTTTTATCTTTAGCGCTCTTTGATTTTCTTAAAGTATTTGCATATATTATTGAACCAAACCCACTGGCTTCGAGTGGATTCTGACTCATAGCGACCCTATAGGACAGAGCAGAGCTGCCCTGTAAAGTTTCCAAGGAGCGCCTGGTAGATTTGAATTGCCGACCTTATGGTTAGCAGCTGTAGCACTTAACCACTACACCACCAGGATTTCCATATTACTGAAAGCAAAAAAAAAAATTTTACAATGATTCCCCAATGTAAAATAATACTCTATTGTTACTGTAATATTACACAATAATGTACGCCTTCTATAACTGTTTGCAAACCGTGCCCTCCTCCTGTGAGGTATTTTTGTAAGCACACTATGCTAGTTTTGTTTTTTTCAGCAACATGTAAAAAAAAAATTGGCATAGCAGTGTTTATGAAAATACCTTGCTGGGAGTCTGCAATTGTAGGAAGCACGTGTTATTTGCATAAAAATGCTGTATACGTAAAAGTATAAACAAAATTGACTAGAAGGCTGCTTCTGGAGTGGGGAGAACTGAGGGTGAGAATTAGAAGGGATTTCTAATGGATTCTTTCCTTTATATAATTAAAAAAAGACAAGGCAAAATTTGACAATTAACAATTGTCAATGGCAATTCTGGTAACAGAAACAGTTTTTTGTTGTGTCATACTCTGTACTTTTCAGTACTTTAAAAACCTTCCCCTTCCCACACAAATATGCCTAGCTGATTTTTTAAAGGAGCCAAACCAATTCAATAAAAGAAGGATATCCTTTTCAATAAATGGTACTAAAGAAAATGGACATCCATAGGCTGCAAAAATGGTGTAGGAGCGTCAAACCTCCTCTAACTTCACACCTCATCAACAACAGCCCAAGGCTGATTCCTATGAGGTAGAGGTCAAACATACCTCCAACTCTCGAATCTTTTTACCAATCTGACACCAGCTGTCCCTCCCACAGCACTCTACTTCTCTGCTGGGTTCGATAATTCATTGCAATGGCCACAAAGAACTCACAGACCATACTTACAGGTTATGGGGTTTATTAGGAAAATAATAGATTATAACTTGGGATCAAGGTCAGGTAGCATGTAGGCAAAATCTCCCTCCTTCAGTGCAGGACAGCTCTCTCAGCTACTCTCGGCCATGGAGGGCTCCTCTCAGTCCCCTCAGGAGACTCCTCTCGGTCCTCTCAGCCCCCTGTTGGGCCTGGCCTGTGCCCTGCTTGGTCAAGTGTTACAAAGCTCTTTAGCTCGGCCAATAAGTGCCCAGAGGTACCCCATCCTGCCAGCAAGACACTTGCCTGAAGGTGCTCAGCTCTCTCACCCCGTGGGTCAGCACACCTACAATAGTCACCTTGCTTCATTTCCTGCCAATCTCCTAGTTCTGCTGCCACCATTTCTCTGCCACTGCTTTTCTCGCTGTCTTGTGGAGTCTCCACTGTTACAGCTCTCTGTCTCCTGGGTCTAGGAGGTTCTCAGTGTAGGAACCCTGGGTTCAGAGGCCACCCTCCACTTCCAGCTCTTCTTTCTTGGTGGTAGTGAGGTCCCTTCTCTGCTTTGGGATTGGTGCTCTTTTAAGTACAGTGGGATGGCAAAACTGACCAATCCCCTCATTACGGTTCCATACACTTTATTTGCATGGTCCCACCCCTGCAAGGATTCTATGAAACTTATTTGCATTATTAGCAGGCTGTCCAATCCCCTCGGTGAACCACAAACACCTTATTTGCGTAGTCCCACCCAAGCACTATGAGAGCTACAATACCATGCATGGCTAAAAAGGCCGTATTAAGTAATTCACTGCACTACATAGACAAAAAAAACAATGAATATCAACCTAAACCCTATACTTTATACAAAAGTCAATTACAAATGGATAATGTACTTAAATGTAAAGCATAAATCTATGAAACTTAAAAAAAAAAAACAGGAGAAAATCTTTAGAATCTGGGGCTAGGCAAAGCGTTCTTAGATTTAACACCAAAAACATGATCCAGAAAAATTGATAAATTGTACTTCATCAAAATTAAAAACTTTTGCTTCACAAAAGACCCTGTTCAAGCTGCAGACTGAGAGAAAATAGTCACAAATCATATATCCAACAAAGAACCAATATCTAGAATGTACAAAGAACTCAAAACAACAGTAAAAAGCAAAAGAAAAGCAACTGATTAGAAATGGACAAAAGACATCAAAAGATATTTAATCAAAGAGGATATACAGATTACAAATAAGCACATGAAAAGATGTTCAACATCATTAGCCATTAAACCAAACCAAAAGCCAAACCCGTTGCCAGCAAGTTGATTTTGACTCACAGTGACCCTACAGGACAGAATGGAACTGCCCCATAGGGTTTCCAAGGAGCGGCTAGTGGACTCGAACTGCTGACATTTTGGTTAGCAGCCGAGCTCTTAACCACTGTGCCACCAAGGCTCCAGGGAAATGCAAATTAAAATCATAATGAGATACCATTACACTCCTAACAGGATAGCTAAAATAAAAATTAGTGGCAACACCAAATGCTGATGGGAATGTACAATGGTACAGTCATTCTGAAAAACAGCTAGGCAGTTTCTTAGAAAAGTAAACAAGCAATTACCATATGATCTAGCAATTGCACTCTTGTGTATTTATACCAGAGAAATAAAAACTTATGTTCACTGAAAATCTGTACGCGAATGTTCATACAAGCTTTACTCATAAGAGAAAAAGTTGGGAACAACCCAGATGTCATTCAATAGGTGAATGGTTAACTCAACTGTGGTACACTCATACTATGGAACATTAAAAAAAAAAAAAAAAAACAAACCTGACGCAACAGAGTGGATTCCAACTCACAGCAACCCTATAGGACAGAGTAGAACTACCCCATATGGTTTCCAAGGAGCAGCTGGTAGATGTGAACTGCCGATCTTTTGGTTAGCAGCCAAGCTCTTAACCAGGGCTCCTATGGAATATTACTCAGCAATAAAAAGAAATGACCTATTGATACGAACAAAAGCTTACACGCATCTCCAGGAAATTATGCTGAGTGAAGAAAGCCAATCCCAAAAGGTTGCATATTGTATGATTTTTTTTTAATTTTGCTTTAGGTCAAAGTTTACACAGCAAATTAGTTTCTCGTTAAACAATACACAAGTTGTTTCGTGACATTAGTTGCTAACCCTGCAATGTATCAACACTCTCCCCTTCTCGATCTCGGTTTCCCTATTTCCATTTGTCCAGCTTTCCTGTCCCTATCTGCCTTCTTGTCTTTGCTTTTGGGCTGCTCTGCCCATTAAATCTTATATACATGGGTAAACTACGTATGTTGTTTGTTTTATAGGCCTGTCTAATCTCTGGCTAAAGGGTAAACATCAGGAGCAACTTCAGTACTGAGTTAAAGGGTGTTTGGGGGCCATACTCTCAGGGTTTCTACAGTTTCTGTCAGACCAATAAGACTTATCTTTGTGAGTTTGAATTTTGTCTACATTTTTCTCCAGCTCTGTCCAGGACCACCTATTGTGATCCCTGTCAGAGCAGGTAGTGTGTATGCTTCCATTTATATAACATTCTTGACATGACAAAATTGTAGAAATAGAGAACAGATTAATTGTTGCCAGGAGTTAGAGGTGGGGAGAGGGTGGGAGGGAGGTAAATGTGATTACAAAAGGGCAAGACAAGGAATCCTTGTGGTGATGGAACTCTTCTGTATTTTGACTGTGGTGGCGGATACACAAAACCTATGCATGTGATAAAATAACAATGAACTAAATATACACACACAAAGCAAAAATGGGAAAATCTGAGTAAGATCAGTGGACTCTATCAATGTTAATATCCTGGCTGTGATACTGTACTATAGTTTTGGAAGTTACCACTGGGGGAAACTGCAGAAAGGGTACCACAGGATCTCTCTGTATTATTTCTTACAAGTGCATGTGAATCTACAATTATCTCAAAATAAAAAATTTAACACAAAAACAAACAAAAAACCTTTTTTTTAGTGGTATGGGGAAAGAAAAATAAGAAGGAAAGAGTCTTGATCCATTGGAATGCTGAGCAATAGGGAATATTTGGTATGCACTTTATAATACAGAATTCCAAGGAGACATAGTTTGTTCTGTGTATGTAGCTCTACTGGGACCTGGTAATAGACAGAGGCCTAGAGATGATGAGGATTCTGGATTCTAACTCCAAAGGGGGAGGGGAAGTTCATTCATTCAATAAAGAGGTAGGACTGGGAAATGTTCTCTGATTGTAACACAACAGGTGGTTTGGGTGATGCCAAGAGGATAATCCAAGCCTACCTTTTTAATGGAGAAGGGGGTAGGATCATGGTAGAAATTACATCTCAAACACCTCACAAACCAAAAACCCACTGCTGTCCAGTTGATTCTGACTCATAGTAACCCTCTAAGACAGAGCTGAACTGCCCCATAGGGTTTCCAAGGAGCAGCTGGTAGATGCGAACTGCCAAACTTTTGGTCAGCGGCCAAGTTCTTAACCACTATGCCACCAGAGCTACAAAGACATCACATCACAGTAGGAGGTAACTGTAGAAGCACCCAAAGCAAGATCAGGAATCCCCAGGACAAGTGTGCCTGCCGCTTGGAGCAGCCTAGCAGTCCTCCCTATTTCATGGAACTTCCTTGATTCAAGACTAAACACCCGTTGCTGTTGAGTGAATCCTAACCTTAAAGGACAGAAAAGAACTGCCCCGTGGGGTATCCAAGGCTGTAATCTTTACAGAAGCAAACTGCAACATCTTTCTCCCACACAGGGGCTGGTGGGTTTGAACTGCCGACCTTTCCGTTAGCAGCCAACTGCTTAACTGTGCCACCAGGGCTCCTTCAAGACCATGGTGGGGGAGACGGGCCAAGATGGCAGAGTAGTCAGACACTTCCTGTAGTCCCTCTTACAACAAAGACCCACAAAAACCAGTGAATCAATTGTATATGACAATCTAGGAGTCCTGAACATCAAAGACAAAGTTGAGGAGTCGGACTGAGTGACAGGGGGAGGGAGAAACAGTTCAGGAGCAGGGAGGATTTGCCAGACCTGACCTGGCCAGCAACCTGCAGGCTGGATCAGCTGGAGCACACAGGCTGAGGCAAACAGCAGCACTCAGGATGCATTTTCCACCCTGGGAGAAATCAAGTGGCAGAGAGTCTGCACAAGCAGTTGGAAGCAGGGAGAAGCGGCGCTAAATCTATGAAAGTTAAGTGCAAGCCTCTAACCTACCCAAAAAAAACCCTTTTCCCCTCTGGAAAGTACCTCTCTCCCATTTACTCGCCCCCTCCCTATTCTGCTCTGGTCAAGGTCCAGCTTGAGTGGCGGCCACACCCCCTGGGCTGGAAGTAGGACCCAGCTGTACCCAAGTCATTCTCCCAGCTTTGGAGAGGGAACAAACTAGCAAACAGGAAAAAACAACCTGCCAACTCCCCTAAGCTGGGAACTCAGGGCAGGCACAGCCCCTTCATCTAGGCAAAGGCTCTGAATGCCTTTCACCTCTGCCCAGACCTGTGTGGGCCGATTTCAACTGTGTAGGTCTTCATTAGCATAATACAACAGGGTATATACCTGAAACCTATTTTCAACTGCAACAGCTAAGGGGGAGTGGCATATCTGTGACATCTGACACTGTCCTGCCCATTAAGCACAGTCCCCACCTACCCACATCAGGGGCCTGAGGATTGGTGATTCTACCCATTCCACCTACCCACCCACAACAGGTGTCTGAGAATAAGTGGTGCCTCACAGTCTTTACAGCCAACACCTTTGGGTGCCCAAAGTCTGGCTGCAAAACCTACTCACCTACACACTCTAGGCAACAGGGATATGCCTTCTACCCAGGCACTCAGGGGCAGCCCTCAGCCCTCTACCTTGCTCAGCACATAACCTCCTACTACAGCCAGATACCTGTACCTACTCCAATCACCCCTACATAGCCCTGACCATCTAGGATTGTAGGTGAGAGCCTGCACCACACACGCAATGACCAACAACCTGGACACCTGAGCTGAATCCATACAAGAAAAGTAAATGGATTTCTGGGCTTACATACCTAGTAACAGCTCTAAGTACCTGATGACAGGAGACGAGAGCTTCAAAGACGCCAATAATCAAAGTAGCTAACACTACCAGCCTATTTGGGCATATCAAAATAAAACGAGAATGTAGGACACAGTAAGCAAACATAAAATATATAAATATCATAACTTACTGATAGCTCAGAAACAACAGTCAATATCGAATCCCATAAAGAAGCAGACCATGATGGCTTCAGCAAGTGACCAACCAAAACAAAGAACTAAGAAATGTCCCAAAGGAAGAGAAGGTCTTGCAATTATGGGAGATGGAATTCAAAAAATTATTATACAGAGCTCTTCAAGAGGTCAGGAAGGAGTTCAGGCAAAACGCAGACCAGGCCAAGGAACACGTGGACAAAGCAACAGAGCAACTTAAGAAGGTTATACAAGAGCATAATTACAAATTTAAAAGGTTGCAAGAATCCACAGAGAGACAACAAACAGATACACAAAAGATTAACAACAGAAAGGGCTACCTGAACTAGAGATTACATCATCCTGAGACCAGAAGAACTAGATGTTGCCCGGCCACAATCGATGACTGCCCTGACAGGGAACACAACAGAGAACCCCTGAGGGAACAGGAGAACAGTGGGATGTAGACCCCAAATTCTCATAAACGGACCAGACTTAACGGTCTGAGACTAGAAGGACTCCGGCAGCCAGGGTCCCTAAACCTTCTGCTGGCCCAGGACAGGAACCATTCCCGAAGCCAACTCGTCAGACATGGATTGGACTGGACAATGGGTTGGAGAGAGATGCTGATGAGGAGTGAGCTACTTGCACCATGTGGACACTTGAGACTATGTTGGCATCTCCTGTCTGGAGGGAAGATGGGAGGGTAGACGGGGTTAGAAACTGGCAAAGTGGTCATGAAAGGAGAGATTGGAAGGAGGGAGCAGGTTGACTCGGGGAGAGTAAATGAGAGTATGTGGTAAGGTGTACATAAGTTTATATGCGAGAGACTGACTTGATTTGTAAGCTTTCGCTTAAAGCACGATAAAAATTATTTTTAAAAAAAGCTAAAACACTGAAAATAGGAGAACAGAGTCGTCAATATGTAAAAGATGACAACATTAAAACAAAAAAGAGGGACTAAATAATTGTCATAGAATTTTCATACAGAGAAGAAGTCAAGGCGATATCAAGAAATAAAAGATTGGTTTAAACTTAGAAAAATGGAGGTAAATATTAAGGTAACCACAAAAGAAACTAACAATCTTACACGTCAAAATAAAAAATGAGAAAAACATGAAGACTCAGCAAATACAAAATCAACAACAATGAAAAAGATGAAAAGAAAATACATAAAGAAAAATGACTCAGCACATAAGATTAAGTGAAACAAACCATCATCAACACACACACACAAAAATACATCAAAATGACAACACTAAACTCATACTTATCAATAATTATGCTGAATGTACATGGACTGAATGCACCAATAAAGAGACTGAGTAGCAGAGGGGATTAAAAAACCACGATCCGTCTATATGCTGCCTACAAAAGACACACCTTAGACTCAGAGACACAAACTAAAACTCAAAGGATGGAAAAAAATATATCAAGTAAACAACAATCAGAAAAGAGGAGGAGTGGCAATATTAATCTCTGACAAAATAAGACTTTAAAGCAAAATACATCACAAAGATTAAGGAAGAACACTATATAATGATTAAAGGGTCAATACACCAGAAGGACATAACCATAATAAATATTTACACACCTAACAACAGGACTCCAAAATACATAAAACAAACTCTAACAGCATTGAAAAGAGAAATAGACAACTCCACAATAGTAGGAGACTTCAACCCACCACTTCTGGTGAAGGACAGAACATCCAGAAAGAAGCGGAATAAAGACACGGAAGATATAAATGCCATTGTCAACCGACTTGATCTCACAGACATACATAGAACACTCCACCCAACAGCAGCCAAGTATACTTTCTTTTCCAATCACATGGAACATTCTCCAGAACAGACCACATATTAGGCCATAAAGCAAGCCTTAACAGAATCCAAAGCATCAACATATTATGAAGCATCTCTTCTGACCATAAACCTATAAAAGTAGAAATCAATAACAGAAAAAGGAAAAAAAATCAAACACATGGCAACTGAACAACACCTTGCTGAAAAACTATGGAGATATAGAAGAAATCAAGGACAGAATAAAGAAATTCACAAAATCAAATGAGAATGAAAACACACCCTACCAGAACCTTTGGGATACAGTAAAAGCAGTGCTCAGAGGTCAATTTATAGTAATAAATGCACACATCCAAAAAGAAGAAAGGGTCAAAAGCAAAACATTAACCCTACAACTCGAACAAACAGAGAGCAACAAAAGAAGCCCACGAGCATGAGAAGAAAGGAAATAATAAAAATTAGAGCAGAAATAAATGAAATAGAGAATAGAAAAACAATTTAAAGAGTTAAGAAGACCAAAAGCTGGTTCTTTGAAAAGATCAACAAAATCGATAAGCCACTGGCCAAACTGACAAAAGAAAAACAGGAGAGGATGCAAATAACCCGAATAAGAAATGAGATGATCGATATCACAACAGACCCAAATGAAGTTAAAAGAAGCATTAACAGAATACTATGAAATATTATACTCCAACAAATCTGAAAACCTAGAGGAAATGGACAAATTTCTAGAAACACACTGCCTACCTAAACAAACACAAACAGAGGCAGAATAACTAAATAAACCTACAGTAAAAGAAGTGATTGAAAAGGTAATTAAAAAATCCAACAAAAAAAAAACCCTGGCCTTGATGGCTTCATTGGAGAATTCTACCAAACCTTCAGAGAAGAGTTAATACCACTACTACTAAAGGTATTTCAGAGCACAGAAAAGGATGGAATACTCCTGAACTCATACTGTGAAGCCAGCATAACCCTGATACCAAAACCAGGTAATGACAAAAAAAAGAAAATTACAAACCAATATCCCTCATGAACATAGACACAAAAATCCTCAAGAAAATTCCAGCCAACAGAATTCAACAACATATCAAAAAAATAAGTCACCATGACCAAGTGGGATTCATACCAGGTATGCAGGGATGGTTCAACGTTAGAAAAACAATTAATGTAATCCATCACATAAATAAAACAAAAGACAAGAACCACATGATCTTATCAATTGATGCAGAAAAGGCATCTGACAAAGTCCAACATCCATTCATGATAAAAACTCTCAGCAAAATAGGAACAAAAGAAAAACTCCTCAAGATAATAAAGGGCATTTATACAAAACCAACAGCCAACATCATCCTAGATGGAGAGAGTCTGAAAGCATTCCCCTTGAGAATGTGAACCAGACAAGAACGCCATTTATTGCCACTCTTATTCGACATTGTGTTGGAGGTCCTAGCCAGGGCAATTAGGCTAGATAAAGAAATAAAGGGCATCCAGATTGGTATGGAAGAAGTAAAAGTATCTCTATTTGCAGATGACATGATCTTAAACACAGAATCCTCAAGAAAACTACTGAAACTAATAGGAGAGTTCAGCAGAATATCAGGATACAAAATAAACACACAAAAATCAGTTGGATTCCTCTATACCACCAAAGAGAACATCAAAGAGGAAATCGCCAGATCAATACCATTTACAATAGCCCTCAAAAAGATAAAATACTTAGGAATAAATCTAACCAGAGACATAAAAGACCTATAAAAGAAAACTACAAGACACTACTGCAAGAAACCAAGAGAGACCTACCTAAGTGGAAAAACATACCTCGACCATGGATAGGAAGATTCGATATCGTGAAAACGTCCATTCTACCCAAAGGGATCTACAGATACAAAGCAATCCTGACCCAAATTCCAACGGCATTTTTTAATGAGATAGAGAAACAAATCACCAACTTTATACGGAAAGGGAAGAGGCCCCGGATAAGTAAAGCATTACTGAAGACAACAAAGTGGGAGGCTTCACACTACCTGATTCTAGAACATATTATACTGCCAAGGTAGTCAAAGCAGCCTGGTATTGGTACAACAGATACACAGACCAAGGGGACAGAATTGAGAATTCAGACGTAAATTCATCCATCTATGAGCAGGTAGCATTTGACAAAGGCCCAAAGTCTGTTAAATGGAGAAAAGACAGTCTCTTTAACAAATGGTACTGGCATAACTGGATATCCATCTGCCAAAAAAATGAAACAAGACCCATACCTCACACCATGCACAAAAACTAACTCAAAATGGATCAAAGACCTAAATATAAAATCTAAAATGATAAAGATCATAGAAAAAAAATTGGGACAAGGCTAGGAGCCCTAATACATGACATAAACAGTATACAAAACGTTACTAACAATGCACAAACACCAAAAGAGAAGAGAAAGTATGTAAATATAAAATCTAAAATGATAAAGATCATAGAAAAAAAATTGGGACAAGGCTAGGAGCCCTAATACATGACATAAACAGTATACAAAACGTTACTAACAATGCACAAACACCAAAAGAGAAGAGAAAGTAGGTAAATAGGAGCCCCTAAAAATTAAACACTTATGCTCACCAAAAGATTTCACCAAAAGAGTAAAAGGACAACCTACAGACTGGGGAAAAAATTTTGACTATGACAAATTCGATCAGGGTCTAATCTCTAAAATCTACAAGATACTACAAAACCTCAACAACAAAAAAACAAATGACCCAATTAAAAAATGGGCAAAGGATATGAACAGGCACTTCACCAAAGAAGACATTCAGGCAGCTAACAGATACATGAGGAAATGCTCACCATCATTAGCCATTAGAGAAATGCAAATCAAAACTACAATGAGATATCATCTCACCCCAACAAGGCTGGCATTAATCCAAAAAACACAAAATAATAAATGTTGGAGAGGTTGTAGAGAGACTGCAACACTTATACACTGCTGATGGGAATGTAAAATGGTACAACCACTTTAGAAATTGATTTGGTGCTTCCTTAAAAAGCTAAAAATAGGTGTACCATACAATCCAGCAATCCCACTTCTTGGAATATATCCTAGAGAAATAAAAAGCCATCACAGGAACAGATATATGCACACCCATGTTCACTGCAGCACTGTTCACAATAAAAAGATACAAACAACGTAGGTGCCCATGAATAGACAAATGGATAAACAAATTATGGTATATTGACACAATGGAATATTACACAAGGATAAAGAACAACGATGAATCTATGAAGCATCACGCAACATGGATGAATCCGGAAAGCATTATGCCGAGTGAAATTAGTCAATCGCAAAAGGACAAATATTGTATGAGACCACTATTATAAGAATTCAAGAAAGCCATCCTTTGATGGTTACGGGGGTGGGAAGGAAGGGAGAGGGGAATTCACTAACTAGATAGTAGACAAGAATTATCTTAGGTGAAGGAAAGGACAATACACAATACACAACTGGACTAAACCAAAAGCTAAGAAGTTTCCTGAACGCAATCAAACACTCTGAGGGACAATAGCAGAGGCAGGGATATGGGGACCATGGTTTTGGGGGACATCTAGGTCAACTGGCGTAACAAAGTTTATCAAGAAAATGTTCTGCATCCCACTTTGGTGAGTGGCGTCTGGGATCTTAAAAGCTTGTGAGCGACCATCTAAGATGCATGAATTGGTCCCAACCCACCTGGAGCAAAGGAGAATGAAGAACACCTAAGACACAAGGACAATACCAGCCTAAGAGACAAAAGGGCCAGTAAAACCAGAGACTTCATCAGCTTGAGGCCAGAAGAACTAGATGGTGCCTGGCTACCACTAATGACTGCCCCGACAGGAAACAAACCGGAGAGTCCCTGAGGGAGCAGGAGAGAAGTGTGCTGCAGAACCCAAATTCATGTGAAAAGACCAGACTTAATGGTGTGACTGAGACTAGAGGAACCCCTGAGGACATGAGTCCCGGACTCTCTGTTAACCCAGAACTATAACCATTCCTGAAGCCAACTCTTCAGACAAAGATTAGACTGGACTATACAACATAAAATAATACTTAGTTCAAGTAGATACAAGAGACTAAATGGGCAGTTCCTGTCCAGAGGTAGAATGAGAAGGTAGAAAAGGATAGGAGCTCGTTGAATGGACATGGGAAACCTGGGGTGGAAACGGGGAGTGTGCTGTCACATTATAGGGATTGCAATTAGGGCCACATAACAATATGTATATAAATTTTCGTATGAGAAATTAACTTGAGCTGTAAACTTTCATCTAAAGCACAACTGAAAAAAAAAAAAGGCTACAGAGGGAACAACTGCTCTGGTTGGGGACAGATTAGATGCAAATAGGGGTCTTAAGATGGCAGGGCAGAAAAGAATATTTCTTCTCATTTATATGTTCTACATCCCTCCTCCCTTTTTTTCTCTCTCTCTGACTTTCCTTTGCATTATTTCTCTGCTTATTGGCTTCTTAATTGCTTCTTCTCATTTACTTCCCTTATCTCAGTTTCCTAACTCACTCTTTGCCCATTCTCTCCTTTTGCAAAGAGGCTCTCTCCCTCCATCCTTTTTAGAGCACACTAAATAAGCTGGAGAGGAATCACAGAGGGAGGAGATACTCACTGAATCATGGATTCCTAAAACATTTAACCTACAAAGGTAGGCAGATAGCAAAGTCCAGCAGTCACATGTTACACATGGGAATATTAAGGTGGAGAGAAGGGAAATAACTTGTATAAATTACAGAGGGGATTTCTGGCTGAGCTGGAACTTGAGCCTGGGACCCACTGGGACAGCTTCCATTATCGTCCCTTTTTGAACACAAGCCCACAAGCTGAAAACAGATTTCCACCTCAGCCAATTAAAACCCGATGACGACAGGGTAAGAGAAATTATCTATAGTCCATCGCCCACAAGAGATTTCAGGTAGTTATGAACCAAAGTTATAAACTAGCCAGGTGGTTTTGTAGTAGGATTTCAGTAGAAAGAAAATCCCAAGAGGCAAAATTCCTAAGAGGCAACTCTTCTCTTACTCATTGTGGATTATTTTAAATGCACCAGCACTTCTCCACAGGCTGCAGTGTTACACTACAATGCTCTAGGGAGACATTGCCCAAGTGATCAGACCAGAGCACACACTGAGGATGGAAATAGAGCGCAGCCTATTTAAAACCTACTGTTTTTTTTTTTTTTTTGAACACTTGCATTTCAGGAAATATCCAAAAATGTGTCTGTTCTTACAGGGTTCACCTGTTGGTACCAAAAACCTTCAGAAATTTCAGAGCATTAGATGTTGGCAAGAACCACCAAAACAGGAGGTACCTCTATCTGGATGACAGAAACCATTACCCAAGTGAGAATGATGCTTCTTAACACAAGGAAGAGCCTCCTTTAAGTGAGATGTGGAAGGAGCTGTTGCCAGTCAGTGCCTGCTAGAGGCACCGTGGTAACTGATCCATAGCCCAAACCTTTCCTACTTACATGGAACAGTGGAAAGTGCCAACAGGGTTCTCACGGCGGATGTCTTCGTACTCCTCATATATCCCCCGCTTTTGCCTGGTGTTAACATAGTCCACCAACTCTTGGATGGTCATGGCATGGGGACCTGGAACATGCACCGAGTCCCAGTCTAAGGCAGGAGGGAGGGAGAACAGGATGATCTCATCGAAGGGGTCTGGGTGGCCGTTCACCTGGGGTAGGAACTGGAAATTCCAACTGGCGAGGTCAATTTTGACGTACCCACCCAGGTTTTCAGGAAGGCACTCCCTGGGTAGGTGCTGGGTGACCTCAGATGTCTTCAATATCTGAATCTGGAAGGCCAGAAAGAACCATGTGAATATGTGGAGGGGGGGAGGGCAACACCCCCCCTCAAGATAAAGAATAACTGTGATTATATTAGGTATGAGGAGCAGGATGAAATTTTCTTGAAATACTAAGTATGCTTGTAAAAGAAGCAGACTGCATTTCATCTCTCTGGGATTGAAGCCTGTGATGGTTAAAACCTTTTGTGACTCGTGGAACATACAGTAATCCACCCACTTTTTATGCCTCTGGAGTTCTTTGGGAGTATACTTTTCCCATTGAAAGTATTGGCTTCCCTCCAACGGGGACGTGTGTAAGGGTGTAAGATGAAAGAAACAGTCACTGAAGCAAAATAGCTGGGGTGTTAGGCAAAATCAGAGGTGCCCCATGTACCCAAATAAAGCCTGCTACTCAAGACTGGTGGGCCAGAGAGGTTTCCACAAATCATGCATTTTCACATAATGTTTCTCAAAATCTATATTACCAACCAAAAATTAAAACACACTCAATGACTTAGCATGCATTCCATTACTGAAAACACATGGTATCAACAAAAGGTTCAAAGCAGAAAATAATTAGGTCTTGAAAGGGTTAATGTTACGTGTTAACTTGGCTAGGGCATGATTCTCAGGGATTTGTTAGATATTATGTAATCATCCTCCATTTTGTGACCTGATGCAAGCAGCCAATCAGTTGAAAGGGGAGTTTCCTTGTAGGTGTGGCCTATATCCAATACATATGGATGTTCTGGCAAACCTCACTCTCTCTGGATCCTGCATCTGACTTGTCATCCTCTGACCTCTGGTTCTTAGGACATGAGCCAGCAGACTGCCACCTGACCTGCAGATTTTGGCAGTTGCCAGCTCCTGCAACCCTGTGAGCCAGCAGCCTTCCACATGACCTGTCAATTTTGGGTTTGTCAGCCCCTGCAACCATATGAGTCAGGAAGAGCCTCCAGCCTGATGCCTAACTCACGGATTTGGGACTTGCCAGCCATTATAATTGTGTGAGCCATTTCTTTGAAATAAGCCTCTCTCTATATATTTATATATATGCTACACTGGTTTTCCATCTCTAGAGAACCCAGCCTAAGACAAAGCACTAGGGATTTCCCAGCCAAAGGTCTGATTTTCTAGTATGTGCATCAGATTCACTCCTGGAATTTGTTATATACCTTCTGCAAGGAAGGCATAGTGAACAAAAGCTTTTATACTATTAACAAGGCTTCCCAGTACATCTCATGCTGATACTCTGCTTTTGACCGCTATAAACACATAGGTAGTGGCTATTGTTTGTCAACCTCACACTAATGCAACCAATTTTAGGCCACTTATCTTGTACTTTTACTCACAGCTCAATATGCATGTTCTCAAAAAATAGGTTTCTATGAAAGTAAGACAAGACAAGCCACCCAGAGGCAGGGTAGCCCAAGAAAAATGCTAGGTAAGTAATCATAACACCTAAATTCTGCTTCTGCTCGGACACAGCCATGTATACCAAATTAGCCTAATCGGTTCTCCTTGGAATCTGTTCTCTCCAGTGTGGAATGAAATGCTGCTCCTCCTAAAAGCTTGTCTCTTTCACTGTTACCTCTTCCTAGAATGTCCTCCTTTCCTTATATGCCTCTTCCAGGACCAGCTCACAGTTCACCTCTTGTGTAAAGCCCTTCCTGACTGCCCAAGGCAGTCCCCTCCTCTATGTGTTTTTATAAATTGCGGCCTCCTTTGCACGTATCAATCTCTGTGCACCCTATCAGGACCATGAGCTCCTCAAGGGTAAGAACCGTCTTACTCAATTTTCAATTCCCAGGGCTCAGGTGCCTGGACTGTAGAAGATACTCAATGTATTCTGAGTTTATACACGCATGTACACTACCTGTAATTCAGGTGCGAGAACCGCCTAAGGAGTCCTCTCAGAGCAATCGTAGGAAAGATCTTTCTCTCCCTCTGAATCACGAGGACCCTCAGTAGCTTCCAAAGAACTAAACATTTTCCAAGCCAAGTCGCCTCAGCTTTAACGATCTGCATTATGATTCACATAACCTCCTAATTCCCTATCACAAAAATCTCTGATAATAATCAAAAGAACGACATCATTATCTTACAATGTTTTGTACACCCTTTCTTTTAAAGGCTCCAATCAGTGAGTGAGGCCATAATCCTTCAGACCTGAAACTCTCAAGGGATTATGACAGAATTAAGATCATTTGGGACAACATTTTCTGAAGATGAGAAGCAAATGGCTATCTTAAGGGAAAATGCCAGGGAAAAAGGAGAAAGAGACAGAGGGAGAAACTCTCCTCCTCAACCCTGGTTGCCAAAGGAACTGAAAGTTATTTCCAGTTGACAAACTGATAGGCCAGTTCAACAAATACAACTATATTAAAAGTTGTTAAATGTTAAAGGCCTGTGTAGCACTAGGCTAAATTTTGTAAGTAATAACCATCCCAAAGATACCTATGGGTCACATTACTTCAGTACTGTCTTTATGCAAGATGCTGTGGAGGGCAAGAGCCAAGGAAACCACATCCAGTTCCTAACTTCAAGGAGTTTGTAGTACCGTGCGCAAGGGAGCATGTACTGAGCTAATGAGTAAAGCAGAGAATGTGAGTGAATACACTAAAGGAAGCAGAAAGTGCTCTAGAGGAGAAGCTAGGAGAGTTTTTGAAGACAGAAAATTACTTGGCAGAATTTTGACAGTAGGGATGGGGATGTATCTCTCCACCTTCCAATAAGACAAAGCTAGCTTAGCTTGCCTTACCCTCTCCCGGACTTTATCCTTCAACAGGAGGCTGATGATGGAATAGGGCACTCGGAACCAGATGGGTGCTCCCACAATCAGCACCTTCTTCAAACGAGCCGGGAATGCTCCCTGTGGAGAACACACGTGAGGATTTAAGGATACCAATTACTTTAGCTGTAACAGTACCCTAACGGGACCTGTGACTGTTCAAGCCCAAATTTGAGGTTTTCTGCCCTTCTCCCCATTCTTACCTAGCATAGGGAGTTTATGGCCTAATTCAGGTTTTACTGCAGTAGCCAGAGAAAAGGTAATTAAAAAGAAATTAAAAAATTAGAAATTGACTTACTTTTAAAAGTAATGATGTTATGTTCTTGTCAACAAAACCTTTATGGAGCAAAACTACTTTTATCAACAGCTAGCCAACAAAAGCACACATATATGTATCCTAGAAAAGTTCTGCTTATTCCAACTTTTTAAAGAAAAAATTAGATCATCCTAGTATAGTATGAGGGAGCCCTGGTGGCATAACAGTTAAGTGCTCGGCTGCTAACCAGAAGGTCATACCCACCAGCCGTTCAGTGGGAAAAAGATGTGGCGATCTGCTTCCATAAAGATTACAGCCTTGGAAACCCCATAGGGCAGTTCTACTCTGTCCTATAGGGTTGCTGTGAGTCGAAATCAACTTGTGAGCAGTGGATTTTTTTTTTCCTTTTTTGGTAATATAACATGCATAAGTTTGAACATGAAACATTTCTTTTTCATAACCTTTCTTTTACTCTGATATCTGTTTATCTATACCATTTTTTAAACCATCTGTTCATCTATGTATTCATTTAGTCAATTAATAAGCATGATCCTGGGGGCACTAGGGCACATGAGGCCTGAGAGAAATGAGAATCCTGATCTACACATGGCATAGGACAAAATATCATGCACTCTTGGTCCATAGTGTTTGCTTTCATTCTGGTTTTAAATGTTTGAGCCCTTCCCATGGGCAGACTTACCATGTAATCTTGGCATTCTGACTGGGAAGAAATCATTCTCAAGAAATAAAAAAAAGGCAGAGGAAATTCTAGCTAAATACCTTCAACCTCTCTCTCTCACTATATATATATATATATGTTTAAAAAAATGTGTGTATATATATATATATATTTTTTTTTTTACCCCTTTCAAAAGACTGATTCCCAATGTGACATGTCACTCTCTGGCTATTCTTCAGTTCTAATTTTAAGGTCCACAGTACTCCGTATAGAGAATACATGGTATCTAAAGAAAATTCTCTAAAGGTCTCTTAAGTCTGAGAAACTAATTTTCATCTCTCCCCACAAAGATATACCAATTTATTTCAGGGCCAAGGCCCCTTTAACTGCCAGATCAAAATCCAGTCTTTAGAAGTAAGTGTATTTCTCCTTTTATAGGAAATATAAAATGATAAATAGAAGGTAGAAGCCATTACATCTGCATCCTCCGTGCAAAGAGCTAGAGATGCAGGCCCAGTCCACTTAAATGACTGCACAGCACTCTCAGACTAACGCTGGAACTGCAAACTGGTAAGGCCTTCTAGAGGGCATCTGGCATTATTTATCCTTAAAAACGTGCATACTCTTTGATCAGGTAATTCTATTTCTGAGACTATCTTAAGGAAATAAACAGGGACGAACAAAGAATCGAACAAAAATGTTTACTGTGCCTTTATTTTTGATAGTTCAAAATATTCAAAACTGGGAAGCACATGTACATATAAAAGTGGGTAGTGGTTAAGAAAAACGGTATATTTTAGAATAGACTATTGTATGACTTTCAAAATGAAGATTTTAAAGAATTTTTATAACTTTGGAAAATGCTTACAATATAATCTTAAACTACACAGAATCAAAACTATAATCTTAGTTTCATTTAAAAAGCTATACACACATATATACTTGTACACAGAAAAAAGTGTAAGAATTATATCAAAAGTTCAATAGTTTATCTCTGATAAGTGGAATTATGAGTCATTCTAATTTTCTTTATATTTTATTTTCTACAATACTTTGTATTGTTTTTATTTTTATAAACTTATTTAAAATGTTTATACCTTTTGTTCCAGTAATTCTACCTCAAGCAAATTTTTTGATATGTAAACAAAGATTTGGAAATAAAGATGTTTACTGAAAACTGCTTATTATAATGAATGGGGAAAAAGCAAATATCCAATAACACAGAAACTAAATAAGTTATGGTGAATACAGGATAGAGTTATTATTCAGCAATTACAAGTGTTCATAAAACAAAAGTTGTTGGAGCTTGTTCATGTTAAAATCACAAAGAGTTAAGATCACACTGAAGAGCATCTAGAATGTCACACACTTAAATGTTAACAGTAGTTATTTCTGGATGATAATATTAAAGGCAATATATATATTTTTAATGTGCACTGGTCTGAGTTGTCCAAAATTTTCTACAACAATTTTTTTCGTTATAACAGTACCGCCAACCTTTCAATTAGTAGCCAAGCGCTCAATCAATGTGCTACCAGGGCTCCAGATTTTAAAATACGAAAGATAAATATGAAAAAGATTAGCTACCCTACAGATAATAATCGGCATACAAGTACACAATCTGATTTGTAATAGTGCTTGCACACAAGCACACACACTGTTTCTTTTTTCACCACTTCATAAGAAACATGATAAATGAAGAAAAATGAAAAACTTAATTGAAAGACATAAAAAAATACTTAAAAATAATAGAGAGGCAAAGCATTCCTAGATGGTAAAAGATAACACTGTGAAGACCTCAATTCTTCCTAAATTAACTTAAAAATTCAGTATATCTAAATAAAATCCCAGAATGTTTAATTTCCAGAACTTGACAAAACAACTCTAAAAGTTCATCTAATGAAAAGATGAAGATGGTTCTTTTTAAAAAAATCTTCTCACCATATTTATGATTTAGAAAAAAAAAGGTTACCTCCAGGGAATGACACTGGGGTGCCTGAGGGTGGGGTGAGAGACTCTTCCTTTGAATTGGTTTTTAATTTACATTTATAATTAAAAAAAAAATTATGAAGTTCATTTTCAGGATGCACGTTATGTATCAGTAAAAAATTTACATAAAAACACACAAATGTGCATGCAGAAGAACAGAAGTGCAAAAATAGTCAAGACAAGTTTTGAAAATAGTGAATGTAGGGAAGCTTATCCTACCATATATTAACACCATTATAAGGCTGCAAATATGAGGCTATAAATAAAACTGGGTATGTGTTGCTCTAGGTGGGTCAATCAACAGAACAGAACAGGAAGTCCACCAAAATATGGACATTTAGTATAAGATAAAAAGTGTTGTCCTAAATCGGTGGGGAAGAATGGATTAGTTAGTAAATGTTGTCAAGACAAACAGCTATTTGAAAACAAATTATCTGACTGATAATATTACATACAGTATATAATATGACATCCTCTATAAAGATTTCAGTGAAAAATATAAAAGCACAGCGACATGACAAAAGACACCGTAAAGTTAGGTAAATTATAAACTGGGAAAAATGCTCTTAATATATCTTAATAATATTTTTAATAATCTTAATAACAAGTCCTACAAGTCAATGAGAAAAAAAACTTCAATACAAAATAAAAATTTAAAAAGAAATACAAATTGCCAATAAACATGAAAATATGCTCAGGCTCGTCATCAGTAATAAGAAAAACATCGACTAAAACACATGAATGATAAATCAACGGTGATGAGACTCTGTTGAAACATGCTGTTGAGAGGAGTGTGAATTTGAACTACCCTTTTAGAGGGTCGTTTGGCAGTATGTGTCAAAGATTTAAATGTGCAGTCTTTGATCCTACAAGTTCACTTACAGTAATTTATCCTGAGGAAATAATTGGTCAAATATGCAAAAATATATGTACGTAAAATGATATTCACCGAAGTCTTTACAACACAAAAAATGGCATAAACCTAAATTTTTTCCTACTTGGTACATCCATTTCCTTTTTTAACACAGCCATTAAAAAAGTGAGGGAAAAATGAATATTGACATAGAAAGATGATGAAGATACATTGTTAAACACAACCAAAAAAAAGCCTAAACTCATTGCTGTTGAGTCAATTCCGACTCACAGCGACAAGTTACCATCAGTGGATACAGTACAACTCCTTTTTTGTAAAGAAAAAAATAAAATCATCCTCATCCCGTGTGTGTGTATACAAACACATATACACACATGTATATATAATCCACATACATTTAAGAAGGCTGGACATACATACCCCAAGCTCTTTACAGCAATAATATCCAAGGGATGAGACTACAAGTGACGTCTTAGCTCTGTGTCACTTACTAGTTGTATCACCTTAGGCAAGTTCTTAAATTCTCTAGCCCTAAGCTTCTACATCTTTAAAATGGGGGTAGTAATAGTACTACCTCATAGGTGTGATGTCAGGATTAACTGAATTAATGAATGAAAAGCACTTAGAATAGTATACAAAAAAAAGGCATTCAATAACTGTTAGTAATGATTACAAGTGTCTGCATTAATAATTTTTTTTTTTTTAAACCAAGAAGCATGTATTTCATAATCAGAAAAACAGACATTTATCATTCAGGGTAAATTCCATATTGGCTAATAAAGGTAAGTTTCACAATGTCTGGTTTAAACAGTTCAACTAAAGCAATAATTAAACAGTTAAGAATCCATATGGTGGCAACTAAAATATAACATTTTTTAAGTTTAAAGCTAGAATTCTAGAAAATTCACCAAGATGGGGGAAATCTATTCGGGGCAATTTAAGGAGTCAAAGATTAATATTTTTATGCGCATGCTATATTTTGATTCATAGCCTCAATACAGTAGCCGCTGCAAGTTAATTCACACTAAACAAAAGCCTGGAGTGTGAGACTGTGCATTCATCAAAACGTGGATGGTGGGTGACTGTGTTCAAAATTTCCTCTCTTCCCAACAACAGAGCAACTAAGTCACTAATAACATTAGGGTGACAGGACTGTTTCTTTGAATTTACATAACAAAAACAACAACAAAAATCTATAGTGGATTTCGGAGCTCTGGTGATGCAGTAGTTAAGAGCCTGGCTGCGAATCAAAACGGCAGTTCGAATCCACCAGCCACTCCTTGGAAACTATGGGGCAGCTCTACTCTTGTCCTGTAGGGTCACTATGAGCCGGAATCGACTCGAGGGCAATCGATTTTTATATTTCATTGTTTTGAACCAAACAGTTGACTTACAAAGAAGGACACAAAAATAGTAAAAGCATATTTGAAAAAAAAGAATACCTCTACCCTGTCAATATGGAGTCACTATGAGTCAGATGGCATACAGCCACAACAACAACATGGTATATTAACTTATCAAGATATTGTAACTTTGTTAAAAATGACAAACAAAGTTTAAGTTGCTGAAAGAAACCCACTGCCATCAAGTCAATTCTGACTCATGGCAACCCTACAGGGCAGAGCAGAACTGCCCCACAGGGTTTCCAAGGCTGTAAATCTTTACAAAAGCAGGCTGCCATATATTTCTCCCAAGGAGCTACGGATGGGTTCAAACTCCCAATCTTTGGATAAGCAGCTGAGCGCTTTAACCACTGCACCACCAGAAGTCCTGAGAAGCTGGGGAAAAGGAGGGACTATTCCATATGTTAAACTCAAAAGAAAAAAAATGTTAGCCATATGGAGAAAAAAGTCAGATTCCTACATCTCCTACCATACTCAAAAATCAACTCCAGATGGTTCAAGACCTTAAATGACAAAAACAAAATTTTAAACTCTTAAAAGAAAATAGCAATGAATATGTCTTTTTCTGACTTTAGAGTAGGAAAGAACTTAAGGCACAAAACACACTAAACAAAAAAGAAATACAGCACATTTAACCATATTAGAATTGAGAACTTCTATTAGTCAAAGGAAACCCTGGTGGCGCAGCAGTTATGCACTACGGTTGCTAACCAGAAGGTTGGCAGTTCGAATCCACCAGGCACTCCTTGGAAACTCTATGGAGCAGTTCTACTCTGTGCTATAGGGTGGCAATGAGTCAGAATCGACTCGACAGCAACAGTTCTTTTTTTAATCATTAGTCAAAAGGACTCTATAAAAAGAGAAAAAACAACCTACAAGCTAGAAGACAGTATATTGACACCAATATCTACATGGATATTGATATCTAACAATTAATTGGTACCAATAATAGCTTTTACTCATTTTCCCACTAGTTTACTGATTAATGGATTTGTAGCTTTTTATATATTATTGATACATTAAAAAACAAAACTACAAGTCTGTAAATGGGCAAACCAATAGGAAAATGAGTAAAAGCCATAAGCAGGCATTTCACAGAAGAAGAAACATACATGACTAATAAACATAGGAAGAGATGCTTAATTTCATTAATAAGAGAAAGGCGAGTTATACCACAAAATACCATTTTATATTCATGTTAGTGGGAACAAAATAAGAAGTTTGACATTAGTAAGGGTTAAAGAGGATGTGGATCAATGGAAATGTCTATAATTACACATGGCAGGTAGGAACAACCGCTCTGGAAACATTTGGCACTGTCTTAGTTTTCTAGTGTTCCTATAACAGAAATACCACAAGTGGATAGCTTTAACAAAGGGAAGTTTATTTTCTCACAGTAAAGTAGGTTAAAAGTCCAAATTCAGGGTGTCACCTCCAGGGGAAAGCTTCCTCTCTCTGTTCGCCTTCTCAACAATCCTCCCCCAGACTAGGAGGCTTCTCAGCGCAGAGACCCCGGGTCAAAAGGACACACTCTGCTCCTGGCACTGCTTTCTTGGAGGTATGAGGTCCCCCTGTCTCTCTGCTTGCTTCTTTTTTATCTCAAGAGATTGCTTCAATATACAATCCAATCGTGTAGATTGAGTCCTGCCTCATTAACACAACTGCCACCCATCCTCCCTCATTAACATCATAGACATAGGATTTACAACATAAATCACACAATACCGGAAATCATGGCCTAGCCAAATTGATACACACATTTTAGGGAAGACATAATTTAATCCACGACAGGCACTATCTTAAAAGACTTTCAAAGTTGAATCTTCACAGAACTTATGACCCAGCAATTCCATTCCTAGGTGTATATAGCATGCATTCTCACAGGGGGTGATAGTCGGTTCTTGGGCGAGGGGAACAGGCAAAAAATTGTACTCATTTTATGTGTAAAGCATGGGTCGCTATGAGAAGGAATCAACTCGACGATAATGGGTTTGATCTGGTTTCGGCACCGTATATCTTATTAAAAATTCATTGAGAAAGGAATGATTAGAGAAAAGAATGTCTTAAAAGGCGCTGTTTTGGACTGAACTGTGTTCTCCAAAAATATGTGTTGTAAATCCTAACCCTTATACCTGTGGACATAATCCCATTTGGGAATCAGATTTTCTTTGTTATGTTAATAAGGCCTTCTCAGTATAGAGGGTGTCATAAGCCAATCGCTTTTGAGATATAAAAAGAGCAGGTTAGGAATGGAAGCAAGGAAGCACAGACAGGGTAGAGGCCACCTCACATGAAGATCTCCAAGGAATCAAGGAATGGAAACTGAAAAGACACAAGGACCTTCCCCTAGAGTTGACAGACTCCTAGCCTCCTAACAGTGAGAAAATAAATTTCTGTTCATTAAAGCCACCCACTTGTGTTATTTCTGTTACAGCAGCATTAAGAAACTAAGAATTCTTAGTAAGGCAATAAAGAAGAGAGGTTGGGAAACACTCCAGAGAGGTACTCTTGCACACGTGCAAGAGAAGACATCAATAACAACATTCATAGCAGCACTGTTCATGGTCACAAAAATCATAGAACAATCCAAGGAGCCATCAGCAGAAGAGGGGATGAATAAGCTGTGGCCCTGTCATCAATGGAACATTATACAGTCATGAAAAGGAATGAATCACAGCTGCATGCATGAGTTTCAGTAATATAATGTTGAGTGAAAAAATAAGTCCCAGAAAACAAAAAAACAGGATAACACCCTCTTTCTAAAGCTCAAAAAGAACCAAACATTATTTAGGCATACATAAAAAAAAACAAACAAAATTTCTGGACATACATACATATCTGATAAAACTATTTTTAAAAAAACAAGGGATGATAAACAGAATTCAGGACAGGAGTCACCTCTGGAAGGGAAGAGAAAAGGGACAGGTAGAGAGGAGCACACAGGTAGAGGTAAGTTACTAATCACGCTCTAGTTCTCAGTTTGGGTGGTGGATTCATGGGTGCTCGTATTATTCTTTAAGTTAATTATTTAAAATAAGATTGCCTTGCAAGGGCCAATGATGACAGCATGTCATGTATGACTAATCATATTCTATGCACTTGAGGTCTAAAAAACAAAAAGGCTACACTGGTGCATGGAAAATCTTATATAAAATAAAAACAAGTATTACTTTTACATACTAGCATTAACAATTATATCTACAACCTAAAAGTGGTTAAGAGCTCAACTGCTAACCAAAAGGTCTGCAGTTGGAATCTACCAGCCACTCCTTGGAAACCCTATGGGGCAGTCCTACTCTGTCCTATAGGGCCACTACGAGTCGGAATCAATTTGAAGGCAATGGGTTTATAATATTAATAAATAATAAAAGGGTACACCAAAATGTAAAGAGTTATATTTAAGTGATGATTGCAGTTTCTGTTGCAAAGTTGTAATCTGTAAATTAACACTTCTAAAAATCTAGTTCAACAGTACTCGCAAGTGAGATCCTGGAATAAAGACTGCATAGACTCCTAGACCAGGGTTTTTCAAACTGCAAGTCAGTAAGTCCTGAAATCAATTAAGTAGGTCAAGACTAACATTTTTAAAATATGAAAGAGGAGAGATTAATGAAAGTGATTGTACATAGTAAGGATAAAACGTGTTGTGTAAAACTGTTCTGTTTTGTTTTATAAATATGTACACACAGATCTACACATCCTCGTTCTCAATTCTGAAATCCAAACAGCTCGGAAAACCTCAAGTTTCTTTTGTAAGTTTGGTGTCAAAACTCAGTGGGCAGCAAAATCTGACCTGAAATGTCAAAGGCTATTTATAGCCTTTATTTTTCCCTACTCATTATGGAAAAAAACAGCCAGTGGATACAATACAGTAATACTGTATAAAACATAACAATGTATTTAAAATATTAATGCATTTGATTATACAGTGGCATACATTCCATATTATTTTTTAAGTCCAAAAAATTAAAAAATCACCTCTGGACCTGAGAGTTTGGGATAAAGGATTATGGACCTTCATATATAACTACACACTTCCTATATATGCATTTCTGTACTAGGTCACGATGGAAAACACATTTCTGACTAGACTGAGACAAAAACATCTACAAGTCACTAGGCCTTCATTAATTCTTAATGGCAAGGGGATCCCACCTCTATGTCTCAGAATTTTCCTATGCTTTTTCAATTTTAATTCCTCCCACTCGGTTTTTTACTTTTTTTAATTAATAGGCTATATGTTTTTAGCAGTTTTAGGTTTATGGAAAAATTGAATAGCAAGTACGTAACTGTTGCTGTCCAGTCAATTTCAACTCACAGCAACCCTACAGAACAAGGTAGAACTGTAATATTTACAGAAGCAGACTGTCACATCTTTCTCCCACACAGCGGCTGGTGGTTTTGAACTGCTGACCTTTTGGTTAGCAGCCTAGTGCTTAACCAGTGCACCACCAGAGCTCCTTAGAAAGTACACAGTTCCCAAATATTCCCCCTCCACTGCACTCAAGTTCTATTATTAATATCTTGCATTTGTGTGGTATTTGTTCCAACTGATAAACCAATACTGATACACAGTTATTAACTAGAGTCCATTGTTTATATTAGGGTCCACCCTTTGTGTTGTACTCTGCTTCACTTTTAAGACCACTTCTTGTTCTGAGGAAGCAGATATTAGTCATTCCAAGTTACCTTTCAAATGAACATAATGTCTGAAGTTTACACCATTCCCAAATGTCCTTCCCAAAGACCTGGGAGAAAAAAAAGCATCCTAATCATTGAAGAAGAGTTGAGAGGGCCTTTCCACAATCTTACCTTCAGCAGGTTTAGGACTTTCTTGCCAAGATCGAGCTCAAAGTTGGCATAATTAGAACCGCCCATGTCATAGATAAACACCAGTCCATTCCTCTGAGTTTCAAAGCTGTGAGCCAATGATTGAACAAAAACATTTGTAAGTAATAAGATGGATGAGGCAGGTTGAAAGCCCGGGGCAATAACACACAT
Source organism: Loxodonta africana (assembly GCF_030014295.1). Taxonomy (NCBI): domain Eukaryota; kingdom Metazoa; phylum Chordata; class Mammalia; order Proboscidea; family Elephantidae; genus Loxodonta; species Loxodonta africana. Next base: position 40,610,470 of record NC_087354.1, on the reverse strand, counting down.
GGGACACATCGAAACCAAAATAGCTGCCTCCTTGAATGCTGGTTTTACAAAAAAGATGTCCATGCTATGCTTACCAGTGCAGACTTATCCAGACTTACCAAGTGCTGAGCTTCAAGGTTAAGAATGCTCCAGAGCGACTAAGTAATCAAAATTTGAACATTTTCTTCCCCGCTCTTCTAAGATTGCCTAGCCCAATTCCATACATTTTCCACAGTTCAACTCAAAAGTTTCCTCGTCCATAAAGGTGTCCCTGGTAACTAACTAATCAAATGTACATTTTTTACCCCGTTAAGTCCCGTAAATCTTCCTACAGATTTTTCTTGTGGCCTTAACATACTCCAACTTTGTGTAACCATTTGATTCTCCCCTAGAGGGCAGAAACCTGTTCTGTTGAACTAATTACCCCCAACACTCCCTAGCACAGCCCTTGCAAATAGGTACATAATAAATGGTCAGTGAACTGCAGCTCAGTGGGCTGGAAGCCCAACACTAAGATAATATTTTAGACCTGTGGGAAACTCTATAGGACAAACTTTCCTTTAGCTCACTGATGGTGAATCTGTCTGACTTCAGTAGAGGAAGAAAACAAACCCACCTATGAGCTTTGCAAAGCATCGTAAAAAACAGATTAAGAGGTGGTGAGCCTCTTCCCAGATTGAGTTGAGGAGCTGAAGAATGTGTGAAAATACAAAAAGTACTCCTCCTTAGCCCTATCTCAAAGTTGTACTCCTCCACCAAGCCAGATTCCTACCTTCTTCTTATCTGTATACCCAAATGGTCATTAGGAATAATTTTGTTAGACTACTTATGGTTGATAGCAACGGTTTTCACATCTATTTACAATGAGAAAACTGTTTGACACAAAACACATTCCTGAAATCAGGAACCTCAATTGTTATTTTGTGTCCTGATTTTTTGCATCATCTCCTGGAAGTCTCATACCTTCATCCCTTAACAGCATCCAAGGCAGAGGTACCCACCCATGATGTTACATTTAAAAAACTCCGATTCTGAGGTAATAAGAGTTTCTCCAGCAGACTTAGTTTCAAACAGCCCCAGTGTCTTATAGCTAATCCTAAATCTTGACTCCTTTTTCACAACTCCAGGGCGACTATGATTTATCAAGATCAAAGATGCTGTTAAACGTATAGCACAATTATTGGGTAGACTATCTGGGTCTCGAGAATTTCTATTTCTCCTTGAGCTCATCAAGGACCAAATTCAAAGAATTATACATTTTCTCCTCAGAGTGCCAGCCTATGGCAAGCCAGTGCCACGGGAAAGAGAGTTTAATAAAAAGAAGCTCTGATGCATAATCATTCAGAGTCAACATTCCCAGGCCTGAAACTGCTCATCCTGTGAAGACACAGGAAATATATACAGATGCAACAAGATTTTCGCCTTTCTGGGCACAGAAATATGAGGTTTGCAATGACAGCTGATCACTTCTCTACTGAGTTTGATTACTGAGCTAGATGCTCCAGGAAAACACCAAAACATTTAAAACACAGTCCCTGACATTATGTTCAAAATAATCAAGGGTAGGGTAGGGGCCATCAATGAAACAAGATTGGTTATAAATCACTGATGAATAAGCTGGATGATGCACACATGGACTTTTATCATACTATTCTATCTCCATCTACGTATGTATGAAATTTTCCATTATATATTAAAAAACAGGTCTCTGCCTTCAAGGGACTTAAAATCTACTGGTATATGAAGAACCAAGTAACAGTATAAGATAAACAACATCATAAGGTCCTGTATAATTATGACCGATAATAACCATAGGGTCAAAGTAAAAAGAATTTTATTTATGACAGGTTGGAATGAGGAGGGAGGGCATTTCAGAAGTTGGGCCTTAAAGAAAGGGCAGGATTTAGTGAACAGGAAGGGAGAAGGAAGACCATTCTGGCTCAAGAAAACAAGAACTTCTACTCCCTGGGGAAGCAGTGAGAATTTTTTGCTTGAAGGGTTCACACTTATTTAGCTTTCTGCACTCTTGAGGAGCCACTGAGAGTTTTTAAGAAAGGAACAGCCATCATAAAAGCAAAGTTTTACCAATGTTTAACTGCGTGATCCTCCTGTGGGACACTATACTCACACTGGAGAGAGCAGCTTTGGCCACTGAAGGCTCCTCCTCCCATGCCTACATGAGAACTCCAACTCTCTCAGCATCCCAAGGAGGAAGGCCAATCCCAGACTTTCTGGGAAAGAAGCCTTTCATTCATTCCCCTGAGCTAAAGAAGTGTTGAAAGGAACCCATATTCTGGAAATTACACCAGTGACCAGTCACAGGGAAGAAGAGCTGAGAAATAACCACACTTCTGCTTGGGGAGTATTAGGCCATTGAGACCTGTAGTCCTCATCCTTTAGCAACTTCTCTTTTACAGAGATGTCTGTGATTTGGATATATCTCACACTGAGCTTCAACAGCAGAAGCTAAGTACTATGAAAATAACATAAACTAGGAAGTAATCAGGTGAACTGGTCAGAGAGCCTTACTTTGGACAGTCCCTCAGCTTTTCTCATCCTGTAAGTCTACAGTATGACTAAAACTGTACACAGCTGTCTCTCACTACCTCAGGCGTCAGCCCTCACTATACTGTTTCTCACCCAGAGGATTAGCCAATGACATGAAGAGCAGTAACAAACTATAAAAATGATAAGCACCAGGGAAAAAGAAAGCATGGCAGAAAAGGAGTGTAGTAAAGTACAAAGAGCTCTGGCCAGGAGCCAAGACACCAGGATCTTAGACTCAGTTGGACCAATATGTGATAACTGTAGGAGTCACATAACTTCTTGGGGCTTTAGTTTGTTTGTAGACTAGGAATACCATTTACCTTAGAGGAACATGGAGAGATATCCTGAGCTGGTTCTTTTTGCTTAAGCCGTTATTTATAAAGATGATTTTCCTTAATTTTGTTTTTGGACTCTTCTCCCCTGAATGGTGATTATCAAAATCCTCTGAACTAAATGGCATTATTCCCATTTACAGACAAAGAAACTGAGGCCCTGGAAGGTTTTGATAGTCAACATTCAGGAGAAAATGAGCAACAAGAACCAGCACAGGTCACCTCCTTCTCACTCCCTTCTAGTAAGTAATCTTCAATACACTGAGGATTGCTAATAATTGGCCTTCTCAGCTTCTGTTATCCTGAAACTGAGCCAAACAGGTAAAGATACAGAAATATCCACCATCTTGATAGTACCTGGAAACATGCCAAGCCCTTAAGGACAGGGACTGTTTTCTATTCATAGCACTGCCCAGGTACATCCTAGGAGCATGGTGAAGGCACTGTTGAGTTTAATTGAGCCAAGGACTATCACTTTCCTATCTGGATGTAGGCCACCTAAAAAAGAATCTCTATACTCACCTATCTACAGCTCTGTCTAGCAAGTAAAACAGAGCCTGAAGTACCACATGTTGGACTGACTTGTGAGGATGATGCAACCTGGCAGTGAAGAGGGCAATGGAGGCTCCTGTTGGGTCCCGAACATTCTAGAGCAAAGTAAACAAGAAACATTTAGAAATCAGAATAGGAAACCACAACAGTCCCTGACTTGCATCAATTTCTCTAGAAAGTTTGTACCATCCCATGATGGATTCTCTGAGCATCCCCCTGGACCATATTCCTGTGGTAGGAAAAAACTACATTCTCTTTGCCCTTCAACTATAGAGAGATCAAAAAATGGTTCTACACTGGCTGCCTTCCTAACTTCCCAGGTAAGATGGCAAATGAAAGAAGGAGCTGCGGAGAACCACAGAACAGGACCATAGTTACCACGCTCTGCCTCAGAAGTATCATCGTATACTTACCTAAAAGGCTGAGTACTCTTAAGTGGAAAGCTTTAGTTAAGTAAGGAAGGACAGGTCTCTGACATACTGTACACCCATCTCAAAGGCCTGGATTAACCTTAATGGACCAATGAAGTAACTTTTCTAAGTCTACTGTACAACTAATTCTCCATAATGACAATTATTACTAGAACAGTTTTGTGCCACACTGCACAGCTGCTTCTTACCTATTACTGACTGTTGAGACTTTCTAGATTTGGGATAAGGTATCGAGGAACAACGTCAAAGCAAGACAACAGCTATAAAAGGAAGTGATGAGGTACTACAATAGGGGACCATAAAGACTCACTAAGATGGTGAACTTTCCACTGAGGATCTCAGAACGGAGAGGTTCCTCATGAGGTTTCAGCTTCACGATGCCTTCCTTCCTTCGTGTTTCCTAAAAATGAGGTGCAGCAAGAATCATTACTGTGAAAATACTGTATATCCAAGACAGCTTCATGAAATCGCGAGACCTCAGAGGTAAGGGATTTTAGAAGAAGTCAGCTAAGTAAACCATGAATTCCTTGGTAAAGCCCCTTCCAGGCCCCAGCTGAGTGCAATTAGAATTCCTGCCCAATGCCACCTTATTAGCCCCTAGATAGGGTATTTTTCTGACTCAGTGAGAATCCTGACCCAGACAGCCAACCAATATATACTATTAGGGTATAGACCAAAATCCTGAACGTGCAGCAGTGCTGACTTTGCAGCAGAACCAGACCAAGCCAAGCCCATTGCCATCAAGTCGGTTTCGACTCATGGTGACCCGATAGAGTTTCCGAGGCTGTAAATCTCTACTAAAGCAGGCTGCCACATCTCTCTCCCTTGGAGCCACTCGTGGTTTCAAAACACCGACCTTTCGATTAGCAGTCGATAGCTTCAACCCCTGCACCACCAGGGCGCCTTCAATTTTGCACCAGGATACTGAAATACAGACCTAAAAACTGTCTGGAAGTCCACATCCTCACACACCTCCAGGATCAGACCTCTCCTATCTTAAATACAGGCTTTTCCCTCTACTCCGTGTCCTCTCCAGCAACAGCTACTACAGCTTCATTTTCCTCACCTCTTTGGCCAGATTCTTTAAACTCATCCTTAGTTCCCCCCTCCTCTGTCCACTGTATTCTGGTTTCGTCCCAAGCTACTCCACTGAAAGCTTTGTCCAGGACCTTTGTCTTGAGACCCCTGTCACTGAGTCCAGTGAACATTTTCAGTCCTTTTACATGACAAGGTTGACCACTCACATTCCCTTCTTCACAAAACATTCTCTACCTCTGAATACCATGAGGACAAAAAAACACTCTTAGTTTTCCTATTTCTTAAATGATTTCTCCTAAGTCTCTTTTGTAGGCCCTTTTTTTCCACTCATTTGCCCCTCAATTCATTCATAAATATTTGTAGAGTACCTATGATTTGCCAGGTACTAAGCTAAGTGCTAGGAGTACCCTAGAGAATAAAACTAGGTCTTTGTTTACATCTTCCCTAATCCATCCCTAAAATCGAATTCTAAATGCCTTCAGAGACAAGACAGCAAGATATGTAAGTAAAGGCAGTATTAGTGGTGGGATCCTCCTAAAGCATTTGAATTCAACTTTTAAAACAATACTAGACCAAAGAAAGAAAAATGTCTGAGGTAAGGTTCTACCCTACACATCTTCCTACTCCTCACACTCTCCCTGAATGATCTCATCCATCCTCATGGCTTCAATATTCAGCTCTACTTTGGTAACTCCTAAATCTCTATTTCCAGCTCAAATTTCTTTCCTGAACCCTAGGTTCATGTATCTGATAACTGCTCAGAGAACATGTCTATTTGGATATCCCAAAGCTACTTCAAACTTACAATGGCTAAAACAGAACTCATGACCTTGTCTCTCCACATACCTGCACAGTGTCTCCTGAACTAGTGAATGCCACCACCATTTACCCTGCCACTCAAGTCAGGAGAAACCTGGAATCCTTGACTCTTCTCTCCTCACACACCAATTTAAGCAACACTGTCCTATTGATTTTACCTCTCTAGAATCTCTCACCATCTCCTGACACTATTCTTAATGACACTACAATCACCTCTCTCTCAGGTAAGTGCAAGAGCCTTGTAATTGGTCTTTCTGCTTCCAGTCTAGCCCTTCTTATTCATTTTCTAGAGCACAAAATAAACCTTCCAGAATGCAAACATGACCTAGTCAATCCCATTTATATCGTCAGTGAAAGAAAAAGCAGATACTCCCTGATCTGGCCTTGTTTACCTCTGCTGCCCAGTCTCTTGCCATGCCCCCATTCCCATCAACATTCCTGCCCAGATGAATTTCTCTCTTACCATTAGGCATCTGAACTTCTCTTCTCTCTGTCACACTCCCCAACCTGTTTCCTACTCATCCTTCAGATCTTAATTTAGAAGTCATTTCCTCAGGAAGGCTTCCTTGACCCTCCTAACTAGATGTGCTTCCAGAGAACCTAGTACTGCCCTATCATAACATTTATCAAACACTGTTCTAAAATTTGGAGGAGCCCTGTTGGCACAGTGGTTAACCAAAAGGCTGCAAACCAAAAGTCTGGTGGTTCAAACTCGCCAGGAGCTCTGCAGGAGAAAGATGGGGCAGTCTGCTTCCATAAAGATTTACAGCCTTGGAAACACCATGGGGCAGTTCTTTTTTGTCCTATAGGGTCGCTATAGGAATCAACTCTACGACAGTGGGTTTTATTTTGGTTGTTCTACAAATGTTTGTTTTAATCTGTCTTTTTAAATAGTAATCTCTATACCTGGAATATAGTAGGAATACTGTAAATATCTGTTGAATAAATGAAGGAATACTGAATACGCTTACCCACAAGATAGGCGTAAGTGAGTGCTGGACCTAAACTAATCTTAGAGTTTGTTATCCCAATTTTTTTTTTTTTTTTTAAATCTAGGGAATTTTTGTGTCTCTTCAGAAGAGGTAACACGTCATATAATGTTATATCAAGGATGCTGCCAACTAAGAAAGTAAACAGAACCAAAGTCAATGTCCCCTCAAAAAACAAAGTAACACGCTGTACAACTATATTTGCACAAAGTTAATGTTAAGACAATGGACCTAGGTAATACAACTGCTTTTTGTCCAGTGATAAACCTCCCCTTCCTGAACCAAACTGCCCACTAAACATTCACCTGAATGGCAGGTTTCTAAAAAACCCAGAGATGCTGGAAACCAGTGGAGTAAAAGCGGCATGTGGCCAGAGACCAGTGAGGAGAGCTAGGACTCAAGGCTCCGGGAAATGTGAACTGTTTATCCTGCCATCAAGATGACATCAGGCTACCTCCTTAATCTCTATCATCAGAGGTGGTATCCTGCTCTACAATCATGACTTAGACATATTAGTTCTGCCTTCTAGGAGCTGCTGGGCTCAGCCTCAACTATCCAAAAACCTTTTTGAGACTGATGATCTTTTCATGGGAGGGGGATGGCACTGAGAGAACCATAATAACTGCCACAGGTCTGGTCCACCCCTGAGCAACGTACTCTGTAGGAGTGAAATAACTCTATGGCACGGAGCACATCAAACTTCCTGGCCATGAGGAACTTGACAGCCACATTCCAAGAGAGCGGAGAAACGTTGTACTGAACTGTCCACTTGTTGATCTCTTCAAGAAACTGCTTGGTGGCCTGTATGAGAAAGAAAGAATAATTAGTAAGAAGAGAACATATCTATGGAACCAAAAAAACAAACAAAAACTATCACCCTTTCCCTGAGCAAGTCTGAACCCAAAGTTTACCACAGGGAAACAGGAAAAGACAAAAGGCGGAAGCAGTTCTGAAACCAGAAATAGTTAAAATGAGTACAACGCAGTGAGGCCAGAAGCCAGAGCCCAGGTTCAGAGAGCAGGGTCTACCACAAGGATGCATGAGAAAACAATAAGGAGGAAGTCCAGAATACCCAAATGAGGTGCAAATTACTGGCCCCCAAATGGAAAAACAGGCAGACCGTTTGTTGTTGTTAGTACTGTTGGATCCTCTGAAGAGTTACTGAATAACGCATCATGTAGTACAGCAGTCTTAGCTGCTGTTTTGGCCCCACAAGCCAACTGGAGACAGCAAAATAATCAAAATGGCTTTGGCTTTGGAACTGGCAGGACCATTTGAGAGCAGCAAAACTATTAGGAAGAATTTAACAAATCAAAAGGTCAGTTTTTTTTTTTTTTTTTTTAATTGTGCTTTAGGTGAAAGTTTACAGGTCAAGTTAATTTCTCATACAAAAATTGATATACATATTGTTATGTGACACTAGTTGCAAACCCTATAATGTGACAGCATACTCCACCTTTCCACCCCAAGTTTCCTGTGTCCATCCAACCAGCTCATGTCCCTTCCTGCCTTCTCATCCTGTCTCCAGACAGGAGCTGCCCATTTGGCCTTGTGTTTCTGCTTGAACTAAGAAGCACAGCCTTCATGAGTATTTTTTTATGTTTCATAGTCCCGTCTAATCTTTGTCTGAAGAGAAAAGGTCAACTGTTCTTTACCCTCACTGGCCCCACTGGGCCTGTTCATGCTTCACATGGTAGCCATGCCACTAGGCCCCAGAGAGGCATCAACAGCTCCTCTAGAGAGTGGCTGAAGCAGCCCTGGTGGCACAATGGTTATGTGCTCAGCTGCTAATAGAAAGGCCAGCAGTTCAAATGCACCAGCCACTCGGTACCTCCACAGGAAAAAAGACCTGGCGATCTGCTTCCATAAAAATTACAGCCTAGGCAACACTATGGAACAGTTCTACTCTGCCACACAGGGTTGCTATGAGTCAGAATCAACTCAACAGCACACAACAGATAGTGGCTTGATTGAGGAGGGTCCCTAGTACTGGAAAAGGGGTAGGAAATTTACACTCTCAAGCTGACAAGGTGTCTGTTGCTAGAACTGTTCCTTCCTCTAGATTAAATCATGTTCTTTTATCCTCTCTTGCCCTATTCCGCCTTACATCATAGGCAATTTCTGCTCCAGCCAAACTTCGCTTTAGAATATGATTAAAAACGGGATGTTCTGCACGTATATTCTGAATTGCTAAAAGCTTTCTGCATGGCTACTCTGTCCTTTCCCTTTCTACTTTTTTCAGCTGTTGGTTTAACATGTGATCAACCTGACAAGAACTCTGAATTTTAGTCATACCCCTATTACCAATCAACCCACAGTTAAGATGTACTTATTCATATTTATTCAATACCTACTATTTGTTAAGCTAATACCTGTGCTAAGAAGTATAAGGAATACAAAAATAAAGTTTACATCAAAAGGTATAAGGCCAACTTGCTGCGTGACCACGGCAAGGTAATTCACTCTTTAATTCTAATTTTGCACTTGAAAAATAAGGGGGGAAAGAACAACAGCGATGACCTACTTTAGAGTCTTGGCAACAAGTCCTACCCTAGCAAATACAATCTAAATTGCTACATACATGTTTAAATAACTACCAAACTAGAATCCCGGGAGTGTCAGCAATAGTTCACAACAGAGCACCTGATTCACCCCAGTTTCTAGGAAAGAAAAAAGGCACTTTATAAACGAGAGAAAAGTCTAAGAGGACTGAGGCTGCACCTAAGCTGTCAAGCCTTCCAACTGAGGCAATATAACTTACACCACTGGAAAAGGAGAGAACCAGCAAAACTAATCAGGCAAAGTGCATGAAAACAGCCAAGAAATAAAGCCCAATGAAGAAAAGCTTTCAGATGATCACTTTGGCCCAGAACCAGCTGAAGCCAGACCAGAGAAATGAGTCCCAGAGAAGACAACAGGACAAACTTAGAATGCTCCACAAGAAAACGGTTTGAGCTGCAGCAGTGGGGTGAGTGGCTGGCATCAGAACGAGGAAAGACGGAAGGGAAGAGAAGAGATGTGGGCAAAGAAAGATTCCAGAAACAAAACTCTAGCCAGTCCAGAAGGCCTCCAGGAGACTTCTGTAAGTGGTGTTTGTTTTTTAAGTTAATATATTTTCTTCTAAATCCAACCCTCTCCTGGGCTACTGTGAAATTGATTCCAGAATAAAACACCAGAAGAGTAGAATGTCTTTTCCCCACTGCTTGGCTGATATATGCTATTTCTAATAAAAATAATGAACCAACAAACTAATGTGTAGGTTGTCATTGTTGTGTGCTGTCGATTCTGACTTTCAACAACTCTATAGGGCAGAGTAGAACTGTCCCATAGGCTTTCCTGGGCTGTAACCTTTACCGGAGCAGATTACCGGGTCTTTTCTCCCACCAAGCAGCTGGTGGGGTCAAACCACCGACCTTTCAGTAGCAGCCGAGCGCTTAACAATTGCACAACCAGCGCTCCTTAATGTTTAGGTATGAGCGGAAAAGCCAGTTAAATGACCAGGAGGTGATGTGAATTTATCACATAACCAACTGTTAAGATAATTTTTCATCAATAAACTACGCCCCAATATGAGATACCTACGTTTCACACACTTCCTTCAAAGTATTATCTCGCCTTCCTTCTTACTAAACTCAGTTCCTCCATGGTTCTTGATGTTCCATAGCTCCCAAGAGCTGCTGCCTTGAGCTGACCTCTGTCTCCCTGCTGGTCAGGATGTTATTCTTGGCTTTATGCACGGGAACAATTCCTCCTGTTTGGCCTGACCATGAAGAAAGTTCAGTGTACTGTAAACAGTGATATGATATTTACGGGCACAAGCACACACATGCCACCTGCTCTGTTCAGCCTCAGATTTACCCTCCTGCATCCCCATCCCTGGTGAAGAGATGAACCTCTAAAAGGTGTCAAGAAAGGATAGTCTCATTTTCACAGCCTTTCTCTGGACAGTTTATCAGATTTCACCCTCTGTTTACACATGGATCCAGCGCAATCACTGAGTAGAGACTGATTTGTGGCCTTGCTGACTACCAGAAAAACAAGTCCAAGCAACTTCAATGAGCAATACACTCTTCAGGGATAACTGAAATTAATATTCAGTGTATTTTCTGGTGGAAGAAAGAATGAACCAAAAGATGAGTCACAGATTACAAGATATTTCAATTCAACACCAGTGGTCTGAATCTGGTCTAGTTTTATGAATAACCACAAGTTGTTAATACAAAAGGAGTGGTCACAGTTTAAATAGCTCTGGTATTCCTTTGGGGAAAGGTCTGAATTGATATACAGAAAAACTAACATTACCACATACAACCATCCTCAATTATCTTTTCAGGTGAGGATAAGATTTTTTCCTGCAGAGTCAAAAGGCTTACTGTAGTTACATACTTCTCCCACAATCATGTTTAAATAGATAGAAACAAGTTTCTTTAACTATGGCCATGAAGATAGAGATTCTAGAGAACCTGCTACAAAATGGCTGAGAAATCTGTCGATTAAGCAGGGCACACCTTGGACACCATCCACTGGTGTTGAAATCATGGTACTGGAGAGAAAAAAACCAAGAACATAGTCTTCCTGTTACATCACACTTGCAAGAGCAGCTACAATTTCAATATGAGCTTTGGACAAGGGGCTAGTCTCACCCAGTGGGTCAGGAAAAATATGCTGGCCCTCTCAGTTTTAATTTTTTTCTCAGTTCCAGAGGTAGTGCCTTAAATCATGTGCTCCAAGATGACCTGAGTGAGAGCAAAGAGCCAGACCTATAAGAACCTGCTCTTGAAATAACAGAAAACGTCTGTCTCTTGGGATATCAGTCACCTAACCACCAGGGAACAAGTCTAGTGGTTTAGAGTGTTTGGAGTCAGAAAGAACCCATCTGCCACTTACTGCTGAGTGATATTTGGGCAAGTCATTTAATCTCTCTGAGCATCAGTTTCCTAATCTAAAAAGATACAGACTGAATGAGACAACTGATATAAAAGCACCCGCCACATCTCTAAATGGATGAAATGTTTTTTTTTTTACTCCAGTCATTTCACACTAACACTTCTTTCAACAGAGACATAGTTCCTTAGAATCACATGGCCTTTGTTGTTTCCCTTTAAAAAAAAAAAATTTTTTTTTTTTTTTAGCCTGTATCAATTCAGTCTCCCTAATCCATTTTATCTAAAAGCATAAATCTAAATTAGAAACCTGCAATATGTGTTCAACTGCAAGAAAAACCAGTCATTAAAGGAGCAACTCCTTATTCAGGGCTCTATGGTGACACAGAAGAAGCTGCGTCCAGAAGTATTTATGCTTCTCCTTCCATCTCTAAATCCTTTTGTTCCTACTTTCCGGGAACAGACTACACAGATAGCTCTAGAGATGTACACTGCTGTCCTGAGCACAAGTTCTTTTTAACAGCATGAAACTGGATAGGAGCTATTTCTCACATGACTGTTCATTACAGTCATATGCCACTTAACATTCACGATAAATTCTGTGAAGTAGGACATTATGTGATTTGGACATCACACAAAGACTATATTATATACAGGCGGTCCCCGAGTTACAAATGTCCTCCGACCTACACATACAACCGTAGTTAGGAACCAACCCCATAAAGCCTATTATATTAAAAATTCATAATAACAACCAGGGGCTACTTTGCAAAAGCATTAATTTTATTATTACTGTATTATGTTAAAGATGTTTTAGCATATCTGGAAATGTTTCTTTAACATTTTTTATGCAGAGAAAGGTACACCATATACTAAGACAAACATCTAACTGACGTTAGATAGGAACGGTACCAAGCTGTTCCAGCTTATGTACAGATTCGACTTATAGACGAGTTTAGGAATGAAACGCATTCATAATCCAGGGTCTGCCTGTACAACTTTATGGGACCATGGACGTATATGCGGTCCGCCCTTGCCCAAAGGGACGTTATGCAGCACATGACTATATAAAAACGCAACAACTCTGTACAGGACAAACATCATGCAAAAAACGCAGAAGTCATCCCGCACTGAATGCCTAAATAAGGAACGTGATTCCATCACAAGACTCGATGTAGTGCTTTCGTCTGATTTGAGGTTCTCTCTCTATTTCAGCAAACGTGCCCTTTTCCCATCATTTCAGTGACAGACGTGTTAGTAAACTACCTTCTTCCCCTCATGCTTGTTCTCCCACTTTCCCAGCATTGTGAACTGCTGCCTTGGTATGTGTATTCATTCCTTCAGCCCGTATCAATCTGCTAGGGAACAGAATCTGAGCAAGGACACACGAGCTCGCTCTAAGGCAGCAAGGAGAGGTTTGGTGAATTTTCAAATTAAAACTACAATTTTTCCATTAGCCTTTGGTAATTGTGCCAAACTTGAAGATAAATCTAGTCACTTTGAATTAATACTTTCTGGTTTATTTCAAACATTTCATTTAATCAGGAAAATAATGCCTTTTTTTAAAACGTGATTTTTCAATGAGCCATTGCTTTCTCAAGCAAGGTTCTATCGCATCTGAGAAGGAAAAGTTTTAAGAAAAATTTCTAATTTTATCAGGTTATGAAACAATAAAGAAAATTCATCCAAAAGGGAGGGACACGTATAATCCCATCGTCCTGCACAGCTATTTTCATGACTTTAAATTTAAATTCAACAGAAAAATACTAACAAAACACCAACAACAGTACTAACTTGGGAGGAAGGGAGAAGAGGGACAAATTAATTCAAGCATATACTGTTCTAGTTCAGAGAATAATTCCCTCTGGCAATCTTCCACAACTAGCAACAGTAGTATCCCCCTCAAGGCAATGAACAGTAAAGCTGTTTCAGGCATACACTCATGTAGTCAGTCAAGCATTCACAACCAAGACTTGCTGAGAGCCTACTGTGTGCTACACACTATAGAGGCTGTGGATGAGACAATCTAGAGAGACAAAGGCCCTATTTTGAGCAGTTTACAGCCATTTAAGGCAGGGAAACTAACATATAAATAGATCACCACCATAAAATTCTATAAGTTCCAGAACAGATCTGAAGTTACTGGGTGTCACAGTTAGTTAAGTACTGGACTACTAGCCGAAAGGTTGGCAGTTCAAGCCCATCCAGAGGCTCCTCGGAAGACAGGATGGGCGACCTGTTTCTGATATTCACAACCTTGAAAACCCCATGGAGCACAGTTGTCTGCACACATGGGGTCACTGTCTTGGTCATCTAGTGTTGCTGTAACAGAAATACTACAAGCGGATGGGTTTAACAAAGAGAAATTTATTCTCTCACAGCCTAGGAGGCTGGAAGTCCAAATTCAGGGTGCCAGCTCCAGGAGAAGGCTTTCTCTCTTTGTCGGCTCTGGAGGAAGATCCTTGTCATCAACCTTCCCCTGTTGAGGAGCTCCTCAACACGGGGACCCTGGGTCCAAAGGACACGCTATGCCCCCACCGCTTCTTTCTTGGTGGTATGAGGTCCCCTGTCTCTCTGCTCACTTCTCTCTTTTATATCTCAAAAGAGATTGTTTTAAGACACAGTCTAATCTTGTAGATTGAGTCCCACCCCATTAACATAACTGCCACTAATCCCATGTCGTTAACATCATAGACAGGATTTATAACACAGAAAAATCACATCAGATGACAACATGGTGGACAATCATAAAATACTGGGAATCATGGCCTAGCCAAATTGATACACATATTTTTGGGGGACACAATTCAATCCATGACAGTAACCTATGTCAAATGAACTCGACTGCAACCAAAAGTAACAGGTCTATGAACAGAGTACTATGGGATTCTAACTCGCTAAAAAACAAGCAAACACAACAGTTGTTGTTGATTCCAACTCATAGCGACTCCACTATGTCAGAGCAGAACTGTGCTCCACAGGATCGTCAGTGGCTGATTCTTCAGAAAGAGATCACTAGGCCTTTCTTCCAAAGTGTCTGTGGGTAGACTGGAACCTCCAACCTTTTGGTTGGCAGCTGAATGCCTTAACCATTTGCACCAAGCAGGGACACTTTCACACTAACTCATTCTAGGGCAATAAAAAATATCTTTTTAGGGAAGTACCTAAAAGAATGAGTAGGAATTTGCCAGGCAGAGAAAAGCATTCCAGTCAGAGAAAGCAAAATGTGCAAAGGGCTTACTGGAGAGACAGTGGAGCTGGTGTGTCTAGCATGTGTAACAGGGAATGGTTAAAGATGAGTCTACTGAGAGGCTAAGCCAGACTGGGTGGGGTATTGTATGCCACGTTCCAGATTCCCGACAGGATCCTATAGACATGAAGGTGTCAACAGAGCTCTAGGCAAAAGGATGAGATAATGGTATCCTCCCCACCCTGAAAAATAACTGTTAATGGTGGGGAAAGCAAACTGGAAGGAAAACATCTAGCAACAGGGAGCTAAGTTAAGTTCCCTGAGGGCAGCGATCACATCTCTCTTATTCACCCAGTTCCTACCACAGTGCCTGACACAAAGTAGTCATCTAATAAGTATCTGTGACAAGTGAATGAATGAATGACAGACTCTACAGTATATTAACATTTAAAGGATAGACAGAAAAGGAAGAAACAAGGACTTTTTAAAATTTACTTTCAGACAGTAACCTACTCTAAAAGCAAAGATGAGGAGATAAGGAGGCAGGGAAAACAGAGTACTGGAAATGGAACAACCAGAATGCAGTGCAGCTGTGATGAGTTCCTGAATCATTCTTATAGCAGGAAGACAGTAGAATTAGTGTTTGCAACCAGACCTGCTTCACATTATTTTTTAAAAAGTACAGTGCACTCAAGTCTAGCTGATTTCTACTCACTTTCCCTTCATTGTCCCTATTTATTTGCTCTGTTTCTATAAGCCAAAATTTTAAAAAGTGAGTTTCACTTTTATTGGTTTATTTCTAATGCTTTCCTTAAAAAAGCCACAGAAACTATGGGGTATTTTAACATTTCTAAAATGTTTCTGATTCTGGAGTGGCACCAATGGTTAAGCACTTGACCACTAGCTGAAAGGTGGTAGTTCAGACCTACCTAGGGGAACCTTGGAAGACAGTCCTGGTGATCTGCTTCCAAAAGGTCACAGCCTTGAACTCCCCATGGAGTAGTTCTATTTGCACACATGGGGTCACCATGAGTCAGAATCAACTTGAAGGCAACTACCAACCTTAGGCTTCCCAGATAATAAGACATTAAATAGTTTATACGTCAATTTAACAGACTAGCAAGGCAGACATAAAATGTTTCTGATTGCTTGTGCAGGCCTTACCTATAAGAAATTCTATATTTCATACTTTCTAATAAATAAAATATGATGTGCAATTCATAAACTGACATACTCAAATAGGTAAACATTTCTATCTTCCAGTGGTTCCCCAATTAAGTCTTCTCTACCAATACGTTAAATACCACATCCGAGAGGATATACTAAATGCAATTTGTATAAAAACCCAAAGCTGTTGCCATCGAGTCGATTCCCACTCATAGCGACTCTATAGGACAGAACAGAACTACCCCACAGAGTTTCCAAGGAGCGCCTGGTGAATTCAAACTGCCGATCTCTTGTTTGGCAGCCATAGCACTTAACCACTCACTATGCCGCCAGGGCTTCCGTAATTTGTATACAAAAGATAAATTCTTAAAAGGACTCCTCAAAAAAAAAAAAAAATTTTTTTTTTTTTTTATGCCGCCAGGGCTTCCGTAATTTGTATACGAAAGATAAATTCTTAAAAGGACTCCTCAAAAAAAAAAAAAAAAAAAAAAATTTTTTTTTTTTTTTTTTTTTTTATGCCGCCAGGGCTTCCGTAATTTGTATACGAAAGATAAATTCTTAAAAGGACTCCTCCCAGCAGTCTGGACAGCAGTATTTGGGACTCACCACCAACTGCTTAAAACAACATCCAGCACAGAACTTTGCACACTGGGGATTCAAAAACGTTCTTACTTTAAGGTGATGGAAAAAAAAACCGCAAACAGTGGTGACAGGTGCACAATATGATAAACTAATTAATGTCGCTGAATTGTATACGTAAAAAAAAATGTGGAAATGGCTATTTTTTGTCATATATACACTTACCATGCACAAAAAATGTTTAAAGGAAACCTCCATAATCACGCTATTATGTCTTTTTATTTTATTCTGGTATTCATGCATTCCAAGGGTTAAAAACTTTTTTGACCGTAAAGAGACCAAGTAAACTTCAAACTCAAAGCTCTACAAATCTCCTCAAAAACGCTAACCATAACCATCCCAGGTAACCGTAATGAAAGGCCTCATACCCACTCTCCTGATGAAACCAAATAGGAATAGTTTCGAAATTAGGGACTTTTCCATCTGTTACTTTGTACAAGGACCAAAGAAGAAAAAAGCTAGCTGCTATTAAAGGATTAACATCACACTGGGAACTGAACAAACAGGGAATCCAAAGCCAGGGCTGACCCAGTGAAGCTTTACACAAAAGTCCAAAGCTTCAGGCGACACTGAAGGGCTGGAATTAATTGAGCTATTAAACATGAAAAGCTCGTCAGTGTTAATGACTTCCTACCAGCGGAAGGGAAAGGCTAGGGTTTATCAGCACTCTCCAACAAAGTGTGACGGTCCAAGTCCAGGAATAGCCTGTCTTCCAATACCTGACAGGCAGAAAATGTTCTACTTCTTTCAAAATGCTATTTCTCTCTCCCTTGGCTCATGGTTCTCTTTCATACATAAGACAGCATTAGTCACATATTGCAATAAAGAAAGCAATTCAATCCATTCATTTATAGCAAGACTTTGCCTCTCCCAGTTCATGTGGGTAAGAGTATGGTCCAGCAAGAAATAACAATGGTGGCAGCCATTTGTAAAGCATTTAACATGCACCAAAGAAGGTACTGTACATACATCATACTCAACAGCCTTGACAAGCTAAGTATTATTAACCACGTAAAGAAATCAAGGCACAGAGCCTGAGCAAGCTGCTCCAGGTCTCTCAGATAATAAATGGCAGGCTGAGGTTTTGAGGTTTGAATCCAAGTCTTTTCAAATCCAATATTCTTTCCACTCCACTGAATGGCCTTGAGAAATACAAGACACATATCACTCATCTTATCAGATAATACAGACGTCATGTGTGTGTTTTTCTACGCACAAATTTACTCTCAAAGGATACACAGAAAACTGGTAACATTGGTTGTCTCAGGGAAGGAGAACTAGGTGGCTGGGAGACAAGATCAGAGGAAGAATACTTACCATATCCCTTTCTGTACCTATTTAAGTTTGAATCATGTGACTGTATTATCGATTTTTAAAAATGTATTAACATTATAGCCTCTAAAATAGAGCAATTTCTAAACATCATATTTTAAAAAGTATTTTAAACTATACCACAAAAAGATTGACAGTCTTCACTTGAGGGCCAAACGAATGAGTTAGGGAGCTCTACAAAGGGGTAAACAAAGAATTATAGCTGCTTTTACAAACCCGTCGCCCTCAATGCTCCAAGGTGCTGCAGGAAATGTGCCACTAGTTTTCCTGCTGGAGACATTTGTCAGTAGCATGTGTTTACTAAACACAAGTTGGCATCTCTGTTCTCAGGTTTAAAACCACCCTCTAGGCAAAGGCTAGCAAAGAGGAGGAAAAACTCCCAGAGACAGTGGAGGAAATAATTCAACAAGAAAACAGGAACTAAACATTTCTAAACTGTCATAGGAGAAAATTCATGTCAAGAGGCTGAGGGACAGAAGAATATAACACAGAAGAGGAACATTAAAACAAAAAAACAGAAATGCAAGGAATAAACAGGAAGCTCCTCACCAAGTGCAAGTCATCCAGGTTCCCAGAAGAAAATGACAGTAGTTGATCGCTCTCCATAAGGAAGAAACTGAAGGCAGTTTATCAACTGCTACCCATTTCAGCTGGTTTATAAGGGGGTAAACCACACAACCGGAAGAAATCTCAGTCTTTCTGGTGAAAAAAAATCTAAAGGATTTAGCGAATCTAGGGAGTTGGGGAGGCCATTAGTAACATCTTCATCTCCTAATCGATGGCTGAGACTTTAGAAAATAGAAATGTGAATACCTGTCAGAAAAACGGAGTTGGTTTTCCAGATCATACTGGAATATTCTTCCCCTACCCTCAAACCTGGCTTACTTCTATTCACATTTCAAGGGTCAGCCTAGATCTCCCTTCTTTACCCTCAAAGTTTTCACTACCTCCAGCCAGGCACTTACCACACAGTATTACAAAAATGTACATTATTGTCTATCTGCTACCACTAGACTGTAAGCTTGTGGTGGGTGGGAGCGAGAATATGCCATGGTCTTTGGTGCTCACAACTGCATACCCAACACCCAAGCATAGTGCCTGGCACCATTCTGATGAGTAGATGAATGAATGATGAGTTCTTGGGCTGCTAACAGTACACTGTTCACAGGGAATAAGAAGTACATGTTTGTCTAAACACCTGCCAATCGGATTAGGAGAGCTTAAAACTGAAAACAGAAGAGGGTAAAGAAAAATTCCTGGATAAAACGGCGAAAGAATATCAGGAAAGACGTGAGAAAAAAGCAACAGAAGAGGTGACTACTAATTCACAGAAGAAAATATCTGGGAATTAAGTTGCCAATACCTTAATGCCAGATATTTATAACAGAGATGTCTAAAATAAAATAATTTAAATTTATGAATTTTATAAAATAGATGAATAAGATATGATCCTTGCCCATGAAAATCTGAGTTAAGTGGATTTGTGAATGCAATATGCCAATGCATGAGCAAATCTTGTTCAAATCATAAGAAAGGAAATAGAATAGCAATTCATTTCAAAATGATATTTCACAGAAATCCACACATCACACTAGAAAATTTCTGAATGAGGATAAAGGGAGGCATGGACATGATAGAGCTGGAATACCCCTCAACCTGCTCAATAATGCAGACTATGTGTTGTTTTCCTGACTAAAATCCCAAAATTGGCAGGGTGCTAATGATGTTATGGAGAAAGGATACTTCAAACACCTGGACATTTGCTGGAAATCACATTTACCTTAAAGGGGAGAGGGGCAGAAAATGTGATAAATTCTTGCTGACACTTTCATCCTAAAAGGATATGAGTACTACTACACTGGACTTAATCCAGACCAAGGAGAAAGACTAGTTGAAAAACTGAAAGGGTTTCAGAGAGAAAGTAACCATGTACATACAGTCGGCCCTCTGTATCTGCGTGTTCCGCGTCTGCAGAGTCAAATAAAATATCGAAAATATTCCAAAAAAGAAAGTTCCAAAAAGCGAAACTTGAATTTGCCAGGCTCGGAGCACTATGCAGAATCTACGCAAATGAAATGAAGTGCAGGCATACCCTGCTGTAGCTTCCTGCCATTTTGCAAACCCTCAGTCTCTCCAGCACTCACTGTTTGAGCATCGTTTGCCTTGTGTCTCCTTTGTTCACTGTGTGTTGCATGTGCCCTTTGTTTCTGTGAAAAAATGGTTCCTAAAAAGCAATTAAATGGTCAAAGCAATCCCTCAAAGGCTAAAGGAGAGCATAAAGTGGTCTCTCTCCCTCAAGAAAATGGAAATTTTAGATCTTTTGAAAAGTGGCACGTCGCTTGCCAAAGTGGGCTTTAAGACTGAATCGAGAATTCGCAGAATAAAGCAAAAAGCAGCTGAAATTCATGGAAGTGTTAGTGCTGCCTCTACAACAGCAAAAATGGTCTCTCTGGTTCATGATAAAGTGCTTGCAAAAACTGAGAAAGTATTAAGTGTGTGGCTAGGGGACACGTCACAGGAACATATCCCTGTTGATGGCAAAATTATGTGTGAAAAACACTCAGCGTCTGTGAGCCTACTGGGTGAGGGGGCGAGGAGAACGAGAGGAAGGAGTCTAAGGTAAGTACAGATGGTTGGCTAGCTATTTAACACTCTACAACCTCAAGAACTTCGAGATCATGGTGAACTGGCAACAGCTGATGCCAAGGCAGCATCGACATTCCCAGAAGAGCTTGAGAAACTCACAGAAGGGAAAGACGACCTTCCAGAGCAAGTCTTCAGTTGTGACGAAATGGGCTTGTTCTGAAAGAAGACGCCCAATTGTACCTACATCCATAAGAGTGCCAAGCTGGCCCCAGGGTACATGGCCTGGATAGATCACCTTTACTCTGGTGCTATGTGACAATGCAGCAGGTCACATGATCAAACCAGGCCTTGTCTACCAAGTAAACAATCCCCAGGCCTTAAGAACAAAAACAAAAATTGCCTGCCCGTGTTCTGGCAACACAACAAGGAGGCTTGAGTGACAACCACCTTGTTTTTGGAATGGTTCCACCAGTGCTTCATTCCTGTAGTGAAGAAATACCTCGAAGAGAAAGGGCTGTCATTCAAGGTCCTCCTCATAACTGACAGCGCTCTCAGTCATCCCTGATCGCTCTGCTTCACCGACTAGAACGTGGAAGTGATACTCCTGCCTCCTAACACTATGTCACTGCTGCAGCCACTTGATCAAAGCGTCATCAAGTGCATTAAGGCGACTTATACCCACCTCACCTTCGGGAGGGTTCGTGCTGCCCTTGATACTAACCCTGACTGCAGTATCACAGATTTACGGACAAGCTTCACAATTACGGATGCAACTGTGCTCACTGCAGAAGCTGTAGACGCCCTCAAGCCCCAGACAGTCAATACATGTTGAGAGTCACTATGGAGTGAGGCAGTCAATGATTTCAGGGGCTTCCCCACTATTGATGCAGAAGCCAGGAGTATTCTGAATGTTGCAAGGGAAGTTGGTGGGGAAGGCTTCTCTGACACAATCGAGGACAATGTTGAGGAACACGCAGAATAGAGAAACCCCTACCAACGAGGAACTCAAAGATCTGCTGAAATCCTCCATAGAAGACGACGATGCAGAAAATTCAGAGGAGGGAGAGCCATCAGTTTGGACACTTGAAAATGTTACAGTAGTTTTTCGGCAGGCGCAAGTGTTGACGGATATGATCCTCAAGTATGGTCCTTTGAGGGAACGAAGCCTCCACGTCACCCAAGGGATACTGACATGCCTACGACCACTGCAAGATTCGTTTGATGATGCAAAGGAAGAGAATAAACAGCTTCCTGTAACAACGTTTCTAACTAAGGCATCTGAAATTGCGAAGCCTTGACCTTCAACACTTGAAGATCCTCAGGCCTCAACCCCCCCAGATCCTGAAATTCACATTATTGAGCCTCCTCCGAAGTGTCAACGTCCGAAACTGGAACCTGGTTCTTCCGGTGTAGATGATCCTTCTGACATCTTGTCAGAAGTTCAAGTTAGTCTGATGTCTCGCCGCTTACCTACAGCGCCACACATCTCGTCTCCTCACCACATCGGCGTGTGGGTACCATACAGTAGTCGTCATCATCATCATCATATGAGGGTCCCCAAGAGAGAAGAACCAGGGTTTTGGTGAATGTTAATACTCTGTGTGTGTGTGTGTGTGCATAAGAGAATGATTTGTATTTTCTCTTCATAATTATATTTTCTACATATACATGTATTTTAAGTATTCTGTGTTTTATTCTACGCATTTCTCTTTCAGGTCGTTAAAGGAAAGCAACGATACGTTGTTGCTGACGTGTACTATGTAGTTAGGCCTATGATGGTTGCATCTGTACCGAACATTTACAGACTTTTTTTTCTTGTCATCATTCCCTAAACAACACAGGATAACAACTATTGTTATTGTAACTATTGTCACACTGTATTAGGTATTGTAAGTAATTTAGAGATGATTTAAAGTATACAGGAGAATGTGCATAGGTTATATGCAAATACTACTCCCTTTTATACAAGGGATTTGAGCATTCTTAGATTCTGATATCCACGGGGGGTCCTGGAACCTAACCCCCTCAGATACTGAGGGACAACTGTAATCCTCAGGTGTGACAGGCAACACCTAGGCATTGTCAGAAGGAGGCAGTTAAGACAGCAAGTCCTACCTGTGGAACCAGTAATCCTGGACTACATACCCAGTTCTGCCGCGGCCGTGTGCCCTCAGGCAAATCAAAACCTTCTGTGCCATAGTTTCCTCATCCAAAAAAGCGTTAATACCTGCCTACTTCATAGAGTCATATGATTTGCTGTCTGTGAAGGCACTATGTAAACCTTACCATCCTGATTTAGCCAACACTAGATCTTAACAATAGCTAATATTTACTGGGTGTCCAGTTCTAACCACAAATCAGACACTGGGCTTTACATGGACTAACAAGTTCTCTCAATGGCCCTAGGAAGTAGGTATGGTACTATTATCCCCACGTCACAGATGAGAAAACTAAGATTTCTAACTTTTTGGTTTTCTTTTTTTTTAAGTAACTTGCCTAAGGTCCCAGAGCAAGAAAGCAGCAGAGCCTGAATCAGAACCCAGGTTTTCTGACTCGGGAGAGACCACATTTTTATCCATTTTGTTATAATGTTTTAAAAATACAGATTAGCAAAATTAAAATCTCATTATCTAAAACTTTAAAGAGGAGACAGATGGTGGTATTTTTTAAAGAAATGCTCAAAAGCAAGATTCTGACAATCAATTATGCAATTAACTATAAACTACACCAACTTCGAATGACAAAAAACACAACCTGAAGGAACTGGTATGGTTGGAGGGTGTTTGCCAGTGGGCACAGATGTTAAAAGGGTGCTGACAAACATACTCCTGTAGAAAGAAAGATGGGCGCATTAAAGATAAAAGAACAGTGGTTCAAACCTGAAGGAAAAATGCTGGAAGAAGTCAGGCCAGAACGAGCCAAGACCTGTTAATAAAGCTAAGATAACAAAAGGGCTTTGTGAGAACTGTCTAGACCAACCCTACTTCTTCCATTTCTCTGTCAAGCACAGTCTTCCACTTGAAGAGGGGAAGAACAAGCCTTGTGGAGAGAACTGAAGCTCAAAAGAGTGGAGCCCCTAATTACTCCAAATCAGTTCAAGCCTCCAGACCTGCAGAACCTGACAATCCTGAGAACTCCAGGGAAGCCTGATTAACTTCTGCCAGTTATCTTTAAAGATGAGCAAAGTGTCATGGTCTGGGGATGAGGAAATGTGGTTCTGATTTCAAGGAGGGGACATCTACTGAGGCCTACAAAGGTTTCCAGTCCCTGATGACCTTGACATCAGTCCTGGGTAAACTGCACAACTGATGTTTTACACACATACACACCTAGCCCTAGCCAATGGATTCTTACAAAGGTGGGTTTTAAGCTTTTAAAAAGGGGAGTAGTAGTCTCTAGAAGTGATTTCACAAGTCTTTCAAGAAAGAATACAACGAGACAGAGAAATTAAGACATGTAATAGATAGCAGCGCTAAAGTGTAGTCTGGAGAGCAGCAACACTGGCATCACCTAGACCTTTGTCAGAAATGCTGAATCTCAGGCAGCATCACAAACCTGCTGAATCGGAATCTGCATTTTAACCAGGTCCCCAGGTGATTCTTGTCCATGTTAGTTTGAAAAGCACTGATTAAAAAAAAAAAAAAAAACAACCTGATACTATTGAGTTGATTCCAACTCATAGTGGCCCTATAGGACAGAGTAGAACTGCTCCACAAGGTTTTTCCAAGGAGCAGCTGGTGGATTCAAACTGCTGGCCTTTTGGTTAGCAGCTGAGCTCTTAACCACTGTGCCACCAGGGCTTCCACTGATAAAGAGGACACATTTATATTTAACAAGGCAGTTAATGAGTCTTCCATGTTATCTTGTAGAGGTTAAAATTTGTTTCTATTAAGTTATATTGGAAAAAAAAAAAAAAAGGGCTGCCGTCAAGTTGATTTCAATTCATTGCCAAGCTATAGGACACAGTAGAACTGCCCCTTAAAGTTTCCAAAGAGCAGCTGGTAGATTCAAACTGCTGACCTTTTAGTCAGCAGCTAATCTCTTAACCACTAAGCCACCAGGGCTCCATTAAGCTATACATGCCAGGCAAAAATGCTAAGCAGCTGATATACTTATCTCATTTAATTATCAAAGTAAACCTACAAAGTAGGCATTATTGGCATTTAACAGATAACAATAGTAGCAAAAGGAGTCCTGGTGGTACAATGGTTGAACGTTTGGCTGCTAACCAAAAGGCTGGAGGTTCAAACCACCTAGCAGCTCAGTGGGAGGAAAGGCCTGGTGACTGCTCCCATAAAGACGACAGCCTAGAAAACCCCATGGGGCAGTTCTACTCTGTCACATGGGGTCACTATGAGTCAAAATTGACTCAACAGCACCTAACAATAACAATAGTAGCAAAACTATGTAGCACTTACTATCTGCCTGGTACAAAGGACTTTATATATGTTATTTAATCCTCATAAAAACCCTTTATGGTAGGTACTATCATTACCCACATTTTACATATGATGAAACTGAGGTAGAGAAAGGTTACACAACTGGCCACTAATCACACAGTAATGTGGTACAGTTCTAAACCAGTACTTTCTATGGCCAAGTATGCGCTCCGAGCCCACCGGCCCCGCGGCGCCGCTGCCCTTGGGAGGACCTGGGGAGCGAGAAGAGACAGGAAGGCCATAGCGGTGCGGGAGCCTCGGAGACCCCCAGCTCTCGCTGGGCCAGGGCACTGGCAGGCACCTGCAACCTTGGTCCCATCTTATCAACTCCTTACTCTTCTTCTCGCTGGCACCCAGAGCCTAGAACCCCCGCCTTTAAAAAGCAACAAAGGAGGGACCCAGTGCCCTGGGTCTCGAGTCTGGGTCTGGAATCTCTGTCCTCCCACCTTCCTGAAAAGGTAGGTGGCAGCAGGGGAAAGAGGTCTGAAGGGGGACATTAGTGGGGCATATTATAGTTCTAACTGAAATAAACAATCGTACCCAAAACAGCCAACTGAAAAAAATCACTAGGACCTAGGGAAGGGGGAAAAGGGTCTTAAAGATTTTAAAAGGATGCCCTAAAAGGGGGGAGGTAATAGACTAATATTTACTGAGGGCATACAGTATGCTAGGGCAAGAGTCAGGCACTTTATACCCATGTTTTTTTTAATCCAACCTTTTCAATGGGCCCATCTGTAGGTATTATTAAGATATGAGGAAATGTAGGCCCTGAGAAGTAAAGACCTTGCCAAATCACATGGCACAATCCAGATTCCAAACGAGGTCTGACTCTAAAGCCCATGCTCCATGATCTGTACTGAATCCATCCTTGGCCCAGTATCGTTTCTATAAATGACTCAGATAAGGGCATTGGGACATGTTGACCACATAGAGGAGGACCATTAACTAAGAGAATAAATGTATGGTAAAACAGAGCACAGATCCAAAAGGCCAAACAGGATGGAGCACGGGGCTAGGAGAATGGTATTCAACAGCAACAGGCTTTGGATCAGACAGACAAGCGTTTGAATACCAGGTTCTATCACTTACTGTTTGGAATCCAGGCAAGTTGCTTAACTTCTTTGAGCCTTAATTTCTACATATGTAAAATAGGAATAATGTATCACAGAATTGCTGTGGGGGGAGGTAATATCTGTAAGGCTCTTAGTATACAACGCTCAACAAAAGGTCGTGAACAACTACACTAAATCTAACAAACTGAAATTTCAGAAGGATAAATGCAGAAAATAAATTTTAGAAGCACCAGATGAGGCTTAACAGAACCACATGAGAAAAGACATAAGGATCTTAACTGACTTGAATCTATGAGTCAACAATTTGCTAAGACTGCCAAAAATTATTGTGAATTTGGAGCACATTACAGAAACACAGAGTTCCAAGACAAGGAGGCTCAAAACAAGGAGGCCTATCAGACTTCATTTGTAACACTGTCTTCAGTTCTGAGTAGTAAACTTGAAGAGGGCCACTGGCAAATTACAATCAGTCCAGAAAAAGATCAGAATGGTAAGAAGCTTGAAAACATACTAATTAGTCCCTTCCTTCCTGGTTCTACCTTCTTTTCACTCCATACAACTGAAGCTACTTTACAATTGTGCCCATCCCAAAAAAACGAACACATACTCTCTCGCAACACACACACACTTCAGATTTAGCTTTGTCCCAGTCCCAAAGCCACAAATGGACCTGACAGGAGCGAATTGAGCACTTCTAGTTCAAAATTCCAGGATTCAGAATGTCAGACCTTCGGCTTATCTTATCTGGCCCTGGGCTTGTGTACCAAGTTGAACAACTGGTCCTGCTTCCTTCCTGAGATCCAGCCCCATCATGTGCCCTGGGTAACTGAATCCTGAGTCATAGTCACATACTCAAGAAACTGGGCTTCTGAATGTCTCCTTGATCCCCAGCTCCATTACTCCCTCAAGGGAATACAGCTGGCTAGGAGAGACTCTGCAATCAGGAAATGATAGTCATCTCAGAAACTATTCTCAGATGTCAGCCATTTCAAACCCACTGGATCAATACTTCCAAATCCAAGGAGGCTCTCAGATAAATTCACACATGCTCACAAAATGCTACAAGTCGATCAGCTCACTGTACATAAAAGGCCATTTGCCAACCTGCAAAGAATGAACCTGGGAAAAGCTGCCTGCAATCTGGCCATCCTCACTGCAGTGCCCCATTTTCAATTCCAGTAAGAATGGAGTTCAAGTCCCTGGAAGGACCCAGACAGTAAAATCTGGTAACTCCTGGGTCCAGATTCTCATGGCAGCCCACGGTGGACTAACATGAGCTTCCCTATGGAATAGCCTTGCCAAAGTTGGCAGGTTTTCCTGGCTGAATCAGAACAGGCTGTGTCTCATTTCACTCAATACTCTCTTGGAACACAAGCATCTCTCCAGGGAATGCCACTGCAGTGGACATCAGGTGTCTCAATGCCCTTTTTTTAAGATAATTTTTATTGCGCTTTAAGTGAAAGTTTACAAATCAAGTCAGTCTGTCACATATAAGCTTACTACATACTCCCATTTACTCTCCCCCAATGAGTCAGCCCGCTCCCTCCGTCCAGTCTCTCCTTTCGTGACTGTTTTGCCAGTTTCTAACCCTCTCTATCCTCCCATCTCCCCTCCAGACAGGAGATGCCAACACAGTCTCAAGTGTCCACCTGATACAAGTAGCTCACTCTTCATCAGCATCTCTCTCCAACCCATTGTCCAGTCCCTTCCATGTCTTCAGGAATGGTTCCTGTCCTGGGCCAACAGAAGGTTTGGGGACTCAATGCCCTCTTTTTAACCATGCAGACATCCTGGTTCCATTTCTATTTCTCAAGTGGATGAGGCTCTGCTCTTTCTTTGGATGAGAGAAACCATGGTAAATGCTAGTCTTTGAGAACTCTGCCTTACTGCTGCTCCTCTCCCAGGGAACAATACACTTCTAGTTCAGAATTAGATGCTTCCTGGAACTTTCATCCAGATCAGAATACCTCTACACCTAGTTCCAGGGTCAATTTGTAAATTCAGCTCTTCCCTTCCTGAAGTGGACCTGGATGTCTAAATCCACTTCTAGATGGTTCCCCAACCAACATAACAGCACCGTGGGGATGCTGGGTCAGTAGTTCTCATACCTGAGCATGCACCAGGATCACTTGGAGGTTTGTTAAAACACAGATTGCTGGATGCCACCTGCAGAGTTTCTGATTCAGTAGGCCTGGTAGGACTCAAAAATCTGCATTTTTAATGCGTTCTTAGGGGATGCTGATATCGCTGGTGTGGGGATCACTGCTCTAGGTCAACAACATTTCAAGTCATTCCCAGAACTATACTAGGAGAAGCTGGGGGAAGAAGAAGACGCTATATATTTGGGTTTATATGCATCATAACATTCAGTGTGTTGTCCTACACAGAAAACTCCTTATTCTCATAGAGTAAACTTCAATTGGATCTCACAGGTTAAGTACTCAGGAGTTTAAAACATGACAATTCACATTTTAACAAATTACCGGAGATACATTCTGTAACCAAGAAATGGTACTTATGTAGGAGATTCTAGGCTGAAGAGCGGCAGTCTAACTAGATGTGGGAGTAACATCTGTTCTCTTTTCTTTCCTTTGCCTCACCAGCTGCGTTATTAAAATCTGTAAAGCACTTAGAACAGTGTTTGGCACACAGTGAGCATTCATTAAATATTTGCCATTATTATTATCACAAGTTTTGATGTAGGCTTTGTACCAGTATCTGTAGCACTGGAAGGATAGCAGGACAACAATTACGGGTTTCAACTCCTTTCCAAGTTCAAGTGGTTCTAGCAGTTCCATTCAAAACACAAGTTTCCAGTTGCTTCTAAGATTCTCACAAAATCACCTCCAAGACTAACATTTCCCCAGTTTAATGTCAACTAAGAAAGAAAATGAGGCTTTGGATGGCTAAGCACAAAAAGGGACGGGTAGTTTTCCTTTTTTTTTTAATGTCTCTGATAACCTAATTTCTATATAATGCTGAGTTCAACCCATAATCAAAATGGCACACTGGCATTCATTCCAGAAACGTCAGACGGCTTCTCTAAAACATTTAGAATCCTAACCTAAAGAGAATTATTTCTTAAAATAAAAAAAAGTATACTGGAAAATCCTGTGTATCTTAATCTTGCTAGCTATATCACTTTTAATTCTGGGAGCTAGCTAGTAGTATCAGTTTCTCTGACTTTTGGGCTTTTCTAGGTATGAAGAGCTAGGATCTCCTTAGTGAGGCAAACGGTCATTCCAAAAACACCTGTTTCCTCGTGCTCATGTACCATATTCAAGGTTTCGGGCCTTTCTCTGAGGAACTCTTCTTCTTCCCTTATAAGTCAAAGAAAGAAAATGTAGAAAGTGTAGAAAAATGCAGAAAATTCCAACACTCCTTTTCTTGGAAAATTGTCTTCCTCTTCCACTGTTATTTTTGTGTGAGTGTGTGTGTGTGTGTGTGTGATTTCGGTGAAAGTTTACAGAGCAACTTAGTTTCTCATTCAAAAATTTACACAGATTGTTTCGTGGCATTGGCTGCAATCCCACATTGTGTCAGCACTCTCCCCCTTTCCCTTTCCACCCCAGGTTCACTGTGTCCATTCATCCAGTTTTTCTGTCCTTTTTGTTCCTGGGTAGGTGTCGCCCATTTGATTTTGTGTACCTAACTGATCTAAGAAGCATGTTCCTCATGCATGTTACTGTTTGTCTTATAGGCCTGCCTAATTTTTGGCTGAAAGGCGAACTTCGACAGTGGCTTTAATTCTGAGTTAGAAGGGTGTCTAGGGCCATAGCCTCGAGGGTTCCTCCAGTCTCTGTCAGACTAGTAAATCTGGTCTTTTCTGTGAATTTGCTAATCTGTTCTACATTTTTCTCCAGCTCTGTCTAGGACTCTCTGTTGTAATTCCAGTCAGGGCGGTAGGTAGTGGCAGCTAGGCACCATCTAGTTCTTCTGGCCTCAAGTCGTGTTGTCTGTGGTTCACGTGGTCCATTAGTCCTTTGGATTATTTGCTCCCTTGAGTCTTTAGTTCTTTTCCCTTCTCCTTTGCTCCAGACTAGAAGAGATCAACAGTTGTACCTTAGATGGCCGCTCACATCAACTTTTACATTTGACAAGAGTTAAAAAAGAAAATCTGGTAGCTTACGTATAGACAAAAACATGGGCAAAGCGAAGGTGATATTAAAAAAAAATGAAAACAGCTATAGTTTCATCCCAGTATTGGTAGACAGACCATAATACTTCCCCAATATGCTGATAATATTTGAAGATTAAACCCTACATATAGAAAACTAAAGACTTTTTTATTTTATTTGTTTAAGCAGCAAAGAACAATACAGCCCCGCTTCTGTGGGGGAAACGTGAATGGCTGAAACCAGGCATGTCGAATTCACAAATGCCAAAGGAAGCTTTTCCTGGTGCGTATGTATATAGGTGGGTCATACAGAGAAGCTCACGGTAAGACAGCTGAAGTTCACTGGAGACAGCGCTGCGCTTCGAACCGGAAGAGAGGGGTTTGAGTACCAGCACCACTGAAAGCCCCTGAACGTCATCTCTACCTCTTAAAAGATAATTATCTTAAGCAAAACAATGCTGTACTTGCTTTATGGGCTGCTGTGAGGAATAAATGATTTCTGTACATTCTTCGGAGCCCCGGTGGCACAGTGGTTAAGAGCTTCACTGTTAACGAAAAACGCTGGCAGTTCAAATCTACCAACGGCTCCTTGGAAACGCTATGAGGCAGTTCTACTCTGTCCTATAGGGTCGCTATGTGTCAATCGACTTGATGGCAACAGGTTTTTGGTTTTTTTATACATTCTTCAGCAAACATACTTTGAACCTTCAGAATGTACATTAAGTATGCAGAGAAGATCGAATCCCTGCCTCATGGTGCATAGTAGTTCCTCTTCCTTCTTGGATACCCTACAATTCAAAAATTGCTTAGAACTAAACAGCAAATTCCTGAATGAGAGAGAGCCTCAACCCATGCTAAACAAAGACGTGCCACATGGCAACAGACAGTAAATGATGCTGAATGAAGGAACAAACTGTATTTCTGCTTAGGATCTTAAAAATCTTGCTCTCAGTTGACAACGACATGAAAAGCAAAGGAACTGATACATAATAATCACCTCACTCCCTGGAGGAACAGACACTTCAGAGAAACACCCAGAAACATTTGGAGGAGGAAGAAAAATGACACTTCACATTATTATCATTCCAGGGCAGGGCTCAGTAGCATTCTGCTGCTCACAGAAAATCCCTCCATCTCTGAACACCCCCACAAGGGCTGTGGAAAAGAGTGCATTTTATCCTCCGTGATGGTTATGCTGCAAAATAATTGTTTTAGACTAAAGTTTTTCCATTTATGAAGTCAATCACTGAAGTATTTGGGAACACATAATTAAACAAATACTAAACGTGTTAAGCAAAGATTTATCTTTAACTTAAAAGTTAAACTTGCAGGAGTCCCTAGTTGGTGCAAACGGTAACGCGCTCACTGCTAACTGCCTGAAGTCTATCCAGAGTCCCCTTGGAATAAAGTCCCCCCGGTGATCTTGGCACTCTTGACACTTTGGGCCAAATAATACTTTGTTGTGGGGGGCTATCCTATGCATTGTAGAATACTTCTCTGGCCTCTACCTAGTCGTGACAACCAAATGTCTCTAGACACTGACAAATGTTCCTTGGGGGTAAAACTGCCCTGGTTGAGAACCACTGAGATAAAACAATGGAATCAGAATTTTTTCACAAAGATTGTTAAAATAAGAAATGGAACAGGATACAAACTGTCATTCTTTGCACTGTAAATATGAATCATTTTTAGATCATCAGATGACCTTTCAAAGTTTTATCCGGGAAAAAAAAAAAAGATCAGTATGTCTAAAGATAATCTACAACCTAGAAAGAAAAAATAAGCCAATGAACCAGAGGATGGTGCAAAAAGTGATAATGGGATGAAATAAGCTACAGATAGCTTCTCTATTACTATTGCTACAGAGTAATAGTCTTAATTTTTCTCTCCAGTCTTATCTGGAAAAAAATTGTTTCTTATAGCGCAGAGGGCAAAAATATTACTGTCACTACAAGAATACTGTTATACTATTTATTGAGCAAATTTGTAACTACAAGGATTATACTTTACTTAAATTAAGCAGGTCTCCCAAACGTTCATTGAGGAAAGAACAAAACAGACTCAGACTCAGAAATAAAATGCCTGGAGCCACAAAGGAAGCTGCAGATTCCTGAGGTCTACCTACTCATCATTATCACCTCCCAAAAGGCCCAGGTTCCACTTGCAAATCCTTCTGTTTAGAAAAAGGCCCGGTTTGCAGTAATTTTAAATACTGGGATTTCAGCACTTAATACCATAATCCTAAACTACATAGGGTAGACTGCAGTTTTTTTATAAAATGTTATTGTTTTTAATTATAAAAGAAGCATACGGTCATTGTAGAGATTCTAAGGAGTACCAGGATGGTGCAAATGCTTAATGCACTCAGCTGCTAACCAAAAGGGTAGTGGTTGGAGTCTACCCAGCAGCAGCCGGAAGAAAGGCCTGGTGATCTCCATGGAACACAATTCTATTCTGACTCACATGAGGGTGCCGTGAGTCGGAAGTAACTTGATGGCTGCTGTTTTTTTGTTTTTTTAAGCTAAAAAGCCTATTTTTAAAAAGATAAAATAGTCATGCAATAATGAGGTATATAAAAACATATGTAAAGGTAAAGAAACTAGACAGCCTCAACACCAAATTAGCCAGTTGTTCAAGTAATTAATAGATTAATGTCCCCAGACATTTCAGTCCTAATGTCATAGGTGGCTCTCTTTAGAACCTACCTACCAATTCTGGGAATAAATTCTGGTTTCTGAATAATCCCATAAGTTTAGTTTGATCTGTGCCACCTGTGCTGGATTAAAAAATAAATAAATAAGAAGTGTGTGTGTGTGTGTGTGTGTGTGTGTGTGTGTGTGTGTGTGACAGAGAGAGGTGTCTGGCATCTCAGAGGAAATTGGTACCTACAGCAGAAACTGCCTTTGCCAGAGAATGGAATGGAGAAACCAAAGCAACTGTCCCCTCTAATCTACTGTTCTGGTCTCATCATTTTCTAGTCTGAGCCTCAGAGATAACCAATTCTTAATAAATGCTTCCCATGGATTCTGGAGCTTTTCAGCACTCCCCTATCCCTGACCCCGCAATCTACAATACCATCTCTGTTAGGTTCTTAAGAGGCCTTTCTTAAAATCAGATTTGAAAAATGCTGATTCCAGCAGGCACAAGCCCCCCAAAGTAACTATTCCAGTGGCTGGGAGAATCTGGGAGGCGCAAAGGTTAAGCACTCAATTACTAGCCAAAAAGCTGGCGGGTCGAACCCACCTAGAGGTGCCTCAAAAGACAGGCCTAGGGATCTGCTACTGAAAAGTCACAGCCTTGAACACTCTCTGGAGCACATTTCTACTCTGCACACATGGGGTCTACTTGAGTCAGAATCTACTCAATGGAAACTAACAACAGTCCAGTGGCTAGGAAGGGCAACCAAGGAGCTGTTGTGTAGAGGAATGTACAGGGGGAAAGTGTTATAGTTATAAATTTGGACAAAGAGAATGCCTCTGATTATGCGAGCTATCAAGGCAGGATGGCAGAACAGAAAGGGTGAAATGACTGAAATTGCACTGGAGGTTTTAGTATGTGAACAAATAATCAGGATTACAGGCAACTTCAAATCTTAGCACTGTATTGGACCAATCATTCAGATAGAAAATGGAATTTTATATTTAGAAAACAAAGCTGAAACACCCAACGCTACCAGGTCTTTTCCAAGACAATAAAGGCCCAACTCAGAAAATGAGACTCAAAACTACTGACCAACAATGAGTTTTAACTTTTAAAAGCAGTTCAGGTCAGGAGTGGTGCACTGGGTGGTCCAAATGGTTACGTTCTTGACTACTAGCCAAAAGGTTGGTGGTTCAAACCCGGAGACACCTTGGAAGACAAGTCTGGCAACCTGCTTCTGAAAGATCACAGCCTTGAAAATCCTATGGAGTGCAGCTCTACTCTGAAGCACATGGGGTCATCATGACTTGGAACAGATTTAACAACAACAGTTTCAAATTAAACAGTTTTGCTCCTTTGTAAAAGAGGGTCTATCTAACTTTTCAATTCATTAATAAGTACCAGAGCTAAGATTCCTGCAAGGAAAGTACCGGGTTCCTTCATATTCACAAAACTAAAGTCCAAGACCCTTGAAAAGCTCAGAAATTTTACCCATTGCCATTGAATCAATTCCGACTCATAGCAACTCTACAGGACAGAGTAGAATTGGCCTGTTGAGTTTCCAAGGAGAGCCTAGTAGATTCGAACTGCTGATCTTTTGGTTAGCAGCCGTAGCACTTAACAACTATGCCACCAGGGTTTCCTCAGAAGTTTTAGGAGACTAAAATTCTCACATCTAAATGGGATTTTACCTAATTTTTAGTTATTGGCAATAATGAAAATAATGACAACTCTTCACCTTCTCTCCTTTTCCTCTCTGCAAGACCTCAATTTAACATCATGAATCATTTGGTCCTTTGACGCATGGTTACTTCCGGGGGGACAGATGACATTTAGCACAGGACATGTGAGGCTGTGGGAAAAGGGAAGTTCTTGGCTGCAAGAAGTAGGACAAAACCCCTGCCCTTGGGAAAAGTGCCAAAAATCTCTAAAGTCCACTGTAGGGCAGTTAAGTTTTTAGCTTTAAAAGATTCCATTATAAGAATACAAACCATGGCATGGAATTAGAATAGGTTTTTGAAAGCTACCCTATACAGATGCAAGATGAGTATTTTTTTAGCACTCCTAAGAGTCCATGCTAGGTATCTATCCCCAGGGTAAATATTTGTTCCCCTTGAGATTGGTTTAAGCTAACTTTGCTCTAAAATTTTTCACTTTTCAAAAAAAAAGGAATTCACAATAGCTAACTTTACTAACGGCTTACCATGTTAGCACTGGACCAAGTGCTCTATAAACATTAGTTTACTAATCCTCACAACAAGACTATAAACCCTAACATTAACTCTAAAGAGAATTTCTTTCAGAGGCTTTAAAAATAAATCTTAGTAAATTAGTGTCACAGTTAAGGAAACAAAATCATTAATTATTTTTAGAAATTTTTTTCCTCTGTGTGAGAAGCACTATATGAGTTATTAAAACCACTTCGGGTTTAAAATAAAAATATGAATAACGTATGAATACTCTAGAAAACTACTCTATTTCCCTATCTATCAATCGCTACTGTGATATACATGCACCATCAAAGACCCTAGAACGTTCAAATTACTAAATTCAAATGTCCTCAGAGCTCTAGTTAAGAGACTTCACTTTATGATTTATTTCAAGGACAAAGTTCTCTTCACCATTTATATTCAAAAAGACAAAAATGTAACCCAAGGAGCCTTACCAAATTTCCTCTGGATTACACAGACATAGAACAGTAGGATAAAATACTCTGACTACTCCCTAGGGTCAAATTAGTTATAATCTAGCATATTCAATGAAATTACCCATTTCAGGTCAAGTTACATATGTGAATGCATGTTTTGGAAAAGTGAAATAAAAAATTAATTAGTAACATAATGAGAATGAAGGTTAGTACTGCTGTGTAGCAATTACCCTTCACACTGCCAAATTCATAACTTCTATTTACACACTAACATATCAAAACCAGAATGTATTAGTGACACAAAAAATCTCGATTTTATTTTACAGTTTGGAGAGATAATATTCTTCATATGTGGCTGCAAGAATACTTATTTCTCTGGTGGAAAATAAAAAGAAGATACAAAGAAAATAAAATTCTGATGGTGACCACACCTCAAAATGGAGAGCTGCCAACACTATCATAAAGAATACTCTTCTCAAGAGTAATTTCATCACAATTTCTTGCATAGATTGTATGATGTGCATCTGCTGGCAACACATGGTTTTGGGTAAAGGTCTTCCAATTTTTCCCCCTTCTGCATCTTTCAAATCATACTTTAAGAAGCACCACCAAAAGCAAACACATATATCAATACTCAGACACACAAAATTAGCTATTGTATACTACCCACTTAGACATCTAAGTAAATCGGCTAATTGCTTCATGGGAAATAATGTCCTATATAGAGGTCCATCAGCAGTGGAGGCAGGATGACCTAGACAATGGCAAACACGTGGGCAATTTCTTTTTTGCAGTCTGGGTTTTCTTGTTTGCAAAATGAGGGTACTATCTCTAATCTTGTGAGGATTAACTGTATGTGAAATGCCCAGAGCTTGACTGGAGGCAAGCGCCCAGAAAACAGTTACTGTTATTCATGTATGCTCCTTAAGGGCGGAGCACATGTTTTCTTGTAAGCCAACTGCAGGCTCTATAATTATTGAGAACTGAAAACTATAAAGTGAAGAAACATCAAAGTCATGAAACCAAGGCCATGAAACACTTCATATACAATCTATCGAAGGGGAATCTAATTTGCTCTGTAAACTTTCACCTGAAGCACAATTAAAAAAAAAAAAAAATCAATGTTACAAATGAGGATTTAATGTATCAGCTCAATGCAAGCACAGACAGGAAATGAGACTATGAAGTAACAATGATGACTCGCTAAAAAAATAACAAATCATATATGAAAGTGAGCAATGTCCTTAAAAATTAGCCACTATGAGTAATCGACTCGACAGCAGTGGTGGGCTATGAGGCATGTGGGCTCTTAAAAGCTTTTGAGTGGCCATCTAAGATGCATCAATTGGTCTCAACCCACCTGAAGCAAAGGAGAATGAAGAACACCAAAGACACAAGGAAAATATTAGCCCAAGAGACAAGGGCCACATAAACCAGAGACTCCACCAGCCTGAGATCAGAAGAACTAGATGGTGCCCAGCTACCACCAATGACAACTGTCACAGGGAACACAACAGAGAGTCCCTGACAGCAGAAAAGTGTGGTGCAGAATTAAAAAGACCAGACCAGACTTAATGGTCTGACTGAGACTAGAGGAACCCCAGAAGACACGGCCCCTGGACTCTCTGTTAACTAGGAACTAAAACAGTTCCTGAAGCCAATTCTTCAAAGAAGAGACTAGACTATAAAACATAAAATAATACTCATGAAAAGTATGCTTCTTAATTCAAGTGGATATACAAGACTAAACGGGCGGTTCCTGTCCGGAGGCGGAATGAGAAGGCAGGAAGGGATAGGAGCTGGTTGAATGGACATGGGAAACCTGGGGTGAAAAGGGGGAGTGTGCCATCACATTATAGGGATTGGAACTAGGGTCACATAACAATATGTGTATAAATTTTTGTATGAGAAATTAACTTTAGCTGTAAACTTTCACCTAAAGCACAACTAAAAAAAATAAATTAGTCACTACAAGAGATGATGCTGCCTTTGCACAAATTACATGCAAAACCACTCTTCATTCCTCAAGTATTTCCAGAATGCCCATTAAGTGCCAGTCATTATGTGAGGCAATGTGCAATGTCCTCTTAACTAGGACACAGTCTCAGTCCTCACGGAGCTTACAGTCATGTAATTCCACAAGGAAGTGTAAACGTTCAGCTGTGATAAGTGCCATCAAGGGCAGGTACATGGTTCTCTCAGAGCCAGTGGCAAGGGATCTAACCTAGATGGTGAGAACAAGGAAGGGCCTCCTGAGGAAGTGACTGCTGAGAGCCGGAAGATGATAAGGTAGTTAACAGTGGGAGATATTTCCAGAGGGAAACCACTTGTGTCAAGACCCTACAGAAGGAGGGAACACGGCAAGAATGCAGGGCCTAGAGGTCAGTAAGCCTGGAGCAGAGATGAAGTGTGCAAATTAGCTAGGGTACTGGGCGGCCTAAGGACCTAGACGTTACAAACCATATTAAAGAGTTGAAACTTGATCCCAAGAGCAACTGAAAGCCCTGAAGATTTTATGAATGCTCAGGTTTAGGGGAAGATGCAATCAGGTTTGTGATCTGCAATTTGACTCTGGCTTCTTGAATAAGAGCTAAAGGTTTCTGACTTGCATATCTGGATGGAAGGAGGTATCATTCAGGAGGAAATCTGCCCCAGAAAAGTCTTTAAAGCCCAAAGAGGACTTAACTGCATTTCACTTTGCCTGAAACTGTGTTAACCCAGTTTGATCCCCTATCTTACCTATGAAATGGGGCTCCAACAGATTTTTTTTTTTGCTACTTCCCGAAATCAAATTGATTTTTAAAAGTACAAGGATTTTCCAACATAGAAGATACTTCAAAGATTCTGCCACAGTTTTGAAATCGATTACAAATGAGTTCCAAAACTGGTTTGAGCAATGGGACAACATTATGGAATGAGTGTGTCATTTCCCATTACAGCTACTTCAATGAGGTTAACATGCATTTGCTCCTGTTAAATATTTTAAAGAAACCTTAACCGTTAAGAGTACTCTTCCTTATGTGATATTAAACTAAAAAATGAGAATATCAGGCATTACCATAACTATTCTGCTTTCATGTTCGTGTTTCAGTGTTTCAACATTTTGAGATGTGTATAGGAAACTTAGCATTTTGTAGAAAACAAAAGGTATGATTGAAAAAATAACATATAATCTCTTGACCTTAACATATAAACATTTTACTATTTCTATCCAGTCCTCTTTACTGTCCATTGCGTTCATTCTAATGTAAAAAAAAAAAATAATAACACACCTGTATGTATACAAACTATATACAGAATAAAATTATTACCATTACCGATGCTTCCATATTCACTTTCTCTGGTTTCATTTTTTAATTTGCAACCTAATGGCGCTTTCATAGTAGGCATACTGCTGCCTTTAAGCCTAGAAACATAGAAACTTCAAATCTGACTAACCCAAGGAAAAAGAGATGAAAGAGATTTCCTCCTTTAAAATCAACATAACACATCTCACCTTAGTACTGAGGTATTGCACTAATTCTGACAGGATGGGCTCCAAGGCCATCTGCTCGCATTAGGCCCTCTTTTTAGTGTTTCATTAACACTCAACTGCAGTTACCAGGATGTTACCACTTCTTGTACGCAGCAGAATTCTATTTTTTTTTCCCATGCTGATTTTATCTCAAGGCATCAAAAGACAAGACTGTGATCTGAGGCCAACATGAAAAATGTCATCTCCACAAATGAGGAGAAAAGTCAAGGGATTTTTTTTTTTTTTAATCAGGTTTTAAGCCTATGAGCCAATATTATTTTGTAAACCTAAATTGTCTCCACACTAGAGATTATGGTAAAAAATGTGGTCCTTGGAAACAAGGGCTGGACAGCTTTAAATGTTCACCTTTTTCTTTTTTCAGGTCTTTAAAAAAAAATGGAATCAGACTATAGCTATATCTGAGCATAGCTAAGGCTGGGTATGGGCAGTACCAAGGAAGATACAGCGAAAAGCCTTCAAGGTTCCCAATCTGACCCAGCCGACTTTCCTGTCTTCCTCAGATGGAGTGATCTGTGTCTCCAGAGCTGGAATGTGGGGGAGGGAAAGTCATAATGGCCTCTGCCTTCTCCCTTCCCCAAGCCCCCAAACTGATACCGCAAACCACTTCCTACTGGGGATTGAAGATCATAAGCTTTAAGGGACAATGGAACTCAATGGAGGCTTCAGAAAGATGGAGGCAGTCAGAAGAGATTGGGGTAGGGAGTGAGGGCGAGGGGATGCGCTCAGACTGGGATGGGTGAGTAGGGACGCCAAGGCCAGGGACTTCGGCAGCATGAGAAGGCCTGGTCTGCAGATTCCAAGGCAACCCTGCCACAGCCCTTTGAGAAGCTTGCGGGGCTCCTGTGAAAACCCAGGGCATCTATGCACCCAGTGCCTATCACACTCGCCCAAATCTGGGGCTTTTCCTGCCCTTAAAAAACCACAACCCCTCACAGAAAGCAGCAATACATTTATGGGCATTGAAAGGGCCTCCGGGGCAAGTGTGTGTTCTGCAAACGCGGAGGTGGAGGGGAGGGAAAAAGAGACTCCCCAATTCGAGGAACTTTAATTAAACCCGGCACAGTGAGGGGCAAAATAAGACCTATAAGCCTCGGGGATAAAAGAGGCAAGGGGCAGGGTCCAACGGCGCCCCCCCGTCTCGGGGGACGACGACCCTGGGCGCGGCCCCCGGGCGGGGGAGGGGGAGAGGCCGCCCAGCTGCCCGGCGCTGGAGCGGGGACGCTGCGGGGCCTGGGCGCGGGGTGCGGGGCGCTGGAACGGGGACGCTGCGGGGCGTGGGGCGCTGGAGCGGGGACGCTGCGGGGCCTGGGCTCGGGGCGCGGGGCGCTGGAACGGGGACGCTGCGGGGCCTGGGCGCGGGGTGCGGGGCGCTGGAGCGGGGACGCTGCGGGGCGCGGGGCGCTGGAGCGGGGACGCTGCGGGGCCTGGGCGCGGGGCGCGGGGTGCGGGGCGCGGAGCGCTGGAACGGGGACGCTGCGGGTCCTGGGCGCGGGGCGCGGGGTGCGGGGTGCGGGGCGCGGAGCGCTGGAACGGGGACGCTTAGGGGCCTGGGCGCGGGGTGCGGGGCGCTGGAGCGGGGACGCTGCGGAGCCTGGGCGCGGGGCCTGGGCGCGGGGCGCGGCCCGGGAGCGCGGCCTGGGGAGGAGGCAGAAGCCGGCCTAGGCCTCGGGGGCCCGACACACCCACCGCAGCCGCCGCGGCCCCGCTTACCTGCTCCTCCTCCGGGGTCAGCTCCGGCGCCATGTCGGGCCGGGGCGCGGTCGCGGGCTCCATCCCGCCGCCGCCCCGCGGACACAGTCGCCCGGGAGCCGGGGAGCCCGGACTGTGGCCTCCGCTTCCGCGTCCCGCGCTCAGCAGCCCGAGGCCGGCTCGCGCATGGTCCGGCCGGCGGGGCCCGGCGCCCGCGGCGGCCGCAGACCCGCTCCCGTCTGCGCACAAAACCCTCTCCGAACTGCGGCTCCCTTCTGGGCGGAAATCCTTTTTTATTTTCTTCTCTCTTTCCCTCACACTCTCCCTCCTCTCCCGGAAAAAAAAAAAAAAAATGCAGGCGAGGAGCTAACAGCCAACCGGGATTAGAAACGGAGCTATTAAATAAAGAAGTTTTCAAGGCCGGAGCCAAAGGACGGCGTGGAAACTTCCCGAAAGCCACCGGCCTTCTCGGTTCTCCGGCGCCCGCAGACGTGACGGAGCCTCCAGGCCGCCGCTCGGGCCGTGCTCGGGCTGCGGGCCCCGGCGACCTGCGCGGCCGCCTCTCCGCCTCGTTCCTCAAAAGCGGCGGCGGGGAGAGGGAGGGAAGGAGGGAGGGAACGAGGAGAAGGCGCCCCCCTGCCGGCTCAGGGCCAAAGCTGCGGCCGCCCAAGCCCTCCGCGGCTCCATTGAGAAACTGAGCGTCTCATTCACAAACAGGCGGCGAGGAGGGCCCGGCAGAGCGAGGACGTCGTCCGGGAGGGGGAGACAGAGAGGGGCCCGCGGGGCGGGGGGCACAGGGGAGGGGAGAGGAGGGGGAGACGGAGAGGGGCCCTGGGAGGCGGAGCGGGCGGGGGGAAGAGGAAGAGGAGACAGAGAGGGGCCCCCGGAGGGGGTACAGGGGAGGAGAGAGGAGGGGGAGACGGAGAGGGGCCCTCGGGGGGGGTACAGGGGAGGAGAGAGGAGGGGGAGACGGAGAGGGGCCCTCGGGGGGGATACAGGGGAGGGGAGAGGAGGGGGAGACGGAGAGGGGCCCTCGGGGGGGGGTACAGGGGAGGAGAGAGGAGGGGGAGACGGAGAGGGGCCCTGGGGGGGATACAGGGGAGGGGAGAGGAGGGGGAGACGGAGAGGGGCCTTCGGGAGGCGGAGCGGGCGGGGGAGGGGAGAGGAGGGGGAGACAGAGAGGGGCCCCCGGAGGGCGGTACAGGGGAGGAGAGAGGAGCCCGCGGGGTGGGGGAGACGGAGGAGGGGTGGCTGCGGGGCTGTACAGAAGGAGACTCCGGGCTGCAGGAGGGAGAAAAGGGAAGAAAAGAGTGTGGTTTTCCTAAGAGGTTAAACTAAGCTCCTTGTAGGAAGAAGAGTTTGAAAACTGTCTGAAGGGCAAATCGGCTAGGTTTGATTTGCGGCAACCACCTATATGTTGAGGGGACACAATGCTCGTCTGTTTCCATGCCACTTGCTGACTAAAAGCTCCTGGAAAGGTTGCCTGCGAGGTCTAGGATGCTCAGGTGGAAAGGAGAGGCAGCTAATCGCGGCTCCATCTCGCTCTCTCTCCTTGCCAGCTGTATCCTGTAATCCATCAGCAGTTTAGCTAATTTTAGTCCTTCGCAAAAACAACATCCGATTTTGAACCTCATTCAGGAATCACGAAGCCTTTGAAAGCCTTTGATTTTCACTCAGGCAAGCGCAGCAAAGAGGTTGGGGGTTTTACTGGGTTCAAGATACACAGTTTTGGGATCAGTTGGGGAGACACAGGGAAGACAGGGCTGAGTCTGGGATGTTTTTGCATCATTCCAGGCCAAAGATAAATATTCCAAAAGCAGTCCAATGAACAAGCGAGTGCCGCAGTTGGTCCCAAGGCTTGAAACCACCCAGCACTGCTATCTCAGGTCTTGGGTCTCTGGAGCCCAATGAGAGAGACCCAAAGGGGAGGGATCTTCAGACAACTGAGGGTGCTCTTAGTTCTGATGCTCATTCTAGTACAGTACTTTAAAAGCAACCCCTGACTTCCCTTCATTTCTGCAATTATGCAGAAGGCCTTCAGGTTGCCCTGGGTGAACTGCGAATCAGTGAGAAAAGAAACCCCTGGTGCTTGGATCCGGTATTTTATCCTTTTTTTTAATCAATAAAGCTGACTCTGGTTGAGTTCATCACCACCTGCAGGAGT
Source organism: Loxodonta africana (assembly GCF_030014295.1). Taxonomy (NCBI): domain Eukaryota; kingdom Metazoa; phylum Chordata; class Mammalia; order Proboscidea; family Elephantidae; genus Loxodonta; species Loxodonta africana. Next base: position 40,567,682 of record NC_087354.1, on the reverse strand, counting down.
TACAGTTTCAGTATTGCAAACAGACTCTCATTTAGAAGCCAGTTTATTGAATAAAGTATACTCATATGCTAAGCATTGGGTTATGCACTGGGGTTGCAACAATGAAGATGACCATGTTCTCTTCCATATACATGTAAGGGTATGGAATGACCCCTGACCTATATATCACCAGTGAAAAAAAGCAAGATTTGGAACAGTGTGCATAATATGCTGTCATGTGTATAAAGAAAAAAATGAATATTTATAAACTTATTTATACATAGAAGAGCTTTGGAAGGATACAACACAAATAGTGGTTGCCTCCCAAGGGGGAACTGGTTGTCTGGGAAACATAAGTGAGAAGGAGACTCATCCCTCTATAGTCTTTTGTACAATTTTTTTTTTTTTACTTTTTATTGAAGCATAACATACCTACCAAAAAGTGCAAATATAAATATATACCTTGATAAATTTTCATGAACTGAACACACCCCTGTAATCAGCACCCAGATCAAGAAATAGAATGTTTTCAATTTGCCAAAGTCCTCCTCATCCCCCCAACCCTCCTCAAAGGTAACCACCATCTTGGTTTCTAAAAGCATAGAATAGTTTGACGTGTGTGTATTTTAAATACAAAATTTTAAGACTTTGAATGTGGATGAATAATCTTTTAAAAAAAAATTTTTTTTTTTTTAATTTTAACTTAAGGAAATATAGTTTTTCTCCTTAAGTAGGCAAGCAAATGGCTCTAGAACTAAGCTGGAGTAAGAAATGGCAGAACCTGAGTAGTGCAAACCACTGAGTGGGGTACAGGAAAGGATAGGGAATGTCTCAAAGTATAACTGACACTTTTACATTTTTTTGCCCAATGATCGATCCTCAGGACACCAAGGGAGAGTGACTTATCCAAAAGCACACAGCTAATTAATTAGTATTGAGCTAGAACTTGAACCCAGGCATTCCCTTAGCCCAAGGATCAGTAAGGAGAACTAATAAAGGGAGAGGTTTATTGAGTAAGCCAGGAGAGAGAACTCAAGTGTTTTCAGAGGCACAGCTGTGTGTGGGCGTGTGGGTGTGTAAGGGAACAATTTTCCGGAACTGTTGCCTATCACAGCCCTAACAGGACAATGCTTGGAAGTTTCTGAGCAAAGACATGGGTAACAAAACTAAGTCCAAGGCAAAACTGGCTGGCTGGATCCACTCTGACAGACAAATTTTAGGAGAACCAGAGAACAAAGGAAGCCCCCTGGCTTGCCCTTAACTGCAGTCTGGAGCCAATGAAATCCAGCATGGTACTGTCATCCTACTCAGTGGAATCTTAGAGCCTGAAGCAGTTTGTAGTAACCCCAACCGTTTTTTTTAGTTTGTAGTGGAAACAACAACATAATGCTCCATCAATAGGAAGCCTCAGTAAGTTAGAGCACGTGTGTACACTGAAATAAGTTGACACTGAATGTGTCTTTACCATCTGCCAAACGCTCTTCTAAATGACTTTCAACCCTTTCATCTCACCATAACAGTTTGATATAGGTGAAATCATGATCCTAATTTTACCAAAAATAAATTAGGTAGTTCCACACGCACTGACAGGGCCTCCTTGCATTTTTGAATGCTTAGCTGCAGACAATACATTTTTATTAAATGAACGTGAACAGTAAGGGCCACAATCCGAAAGTGGAAAATAAACTACAAAGACGGAACCCCAGGGTGGAGAGGTATCATGAGTTGTACTTTTGTTTTTGCATTTTCTTTGTTTCTTTTTTTTGCTTTTAAAGCACAGGTTTCAGGTCTCTGTCTAGAAAGTTTATCCTCCCCTTCCCCCCACCTCTTTCACTAGAAAAGTCTGACTCATCCTTAAGGTCTCAGCTCAAAAGTCACTTCCTCAGCAAGATCTTCCTTGACTACTCACCAAGCTGAATTAGGCCCCCTGTTACTCTCGCTTGCAGCACCCTCTTGTTTTTATAAGAGGATCAGAATTTATAACTGTGTACTTGTTTCTACGTCCACCGGCTTAGTGTCTGTCTGCCTTACGAGACTGTAAGCTCTAGGAAGGCAAGGACCACATAGTTGTGTTGGCCCCTGTACCTCAGTGTTTAGAGCCTAGCACATAAGAGGCAGGCACTTAAAAAATGTGTTGAACAATGAAGACAGCCACTTAACGCATAGGCCTCTATCTTACCATGAGACCTCCTCTCGCTGCCTTTTTTGTATTTGTTCAGCACTAAGAATAAAGTGTGGAAGAATAAAGATACTTCCACACTGTGACTGTGGTGATTTTATAACCTTTCCTCCAAAACACTGTCACTTCTAAAACCCAAAGCTTCTCTCAGGCGTTGCTACAAAATATCTACTGCCTGTGAAACAGATGTGTGTTGTACTGTAGACATGCATTGGCTATAAAAGATTCCCCCCGCCCAAAACAGAAATTCTTACTGCCATTTTTCTAAAAGAGAAACAGCAAATAAGGTCATACTGCTAATCACCGTCTAGGGTGAGAAATTTTTTTGTTTACTCATAGGCCAAATCTATCATCACTAGGATGGCTGAAGGTGAACTCTGCAGGGAAGGTGGAAAATCTTAACCCCACAGAGATTATAATTCCCCCATTATCCAATATTCTAGGGAACATTCTTATTACTAGTCTCTGCTTCAATTTATTTTTTAAATATGTAATCTGGTTCTTTGCTCACACAAAAACAATTTTCTCATCTGACACCCCTATCCACCACTCTCAGATCACAGGTTAATATCGCTCACTGTTGTACATAACTTCTGTACCTGGTAGCTGTGTCTAGAATGTACCTAACACTCTGAATTATACTTATTTGCTTCCTTGTGAGTAAAAATGGCATGGAGGCTGCGTCTGACCTTCTCTAACTTCAGTAGGGTGGGAGAGAATCACCACCAGCCTGAGGCAGATTCCTATGAAGCTGAGGTCAGACATACCTCCTCTCTCCAACTTTTTTACCAATTCTGACACAAACCAACCCTCCCACTGTATTCTCTACTTCTCTGTTGGGCTCAATAATTCATTGCAATGGCCCTACAGAACTCACAGACAACACTCATGATTATGGGGTTTATCAGGGAAGTAATAGGTTACAATTCAGGATCAAAAATGACCGAGGATACAGTTCTTCAATCAGGACATCTTCTCAGCCGTGCCGTCAACCCCTCAGCCTGGCCTCTGCCTTGCTAGGGCAGGTGTCACTAAACTCTTTAGCTCCACCAATAAGTGCCCAGGGGCACCCCACTCTGCCAATAAGCCAAGGCCCGAAGGTGATCAGCTCTACTCACTTCATGGGTCCATAAGCCTGGCTCTGCCAAGTGCCCGAGGCACCCCACTCCACCAGTAAACCTCTTGCTCCAACACACTCAGTTTTCTCGCTCCGTGGGAGGGGAAGTCCTGCTCATCTCCTGGTTCTATCGCCTCTGCTACTGCTGTTTCCCTACCACTGCTTCTAGCTGTCTCTCGCCATCTCTGGTGTTACAGCTCTGTCTCTTGTGTCTAGGAGAGTCTCAGTGCAGGGATCCCAAGTCAAAAGGGCGCTCTACTACCATCTCTTCTCCTTGGTCGTAGTTAGGTCCCCCTCCGCTCTGGGACTGGCTCTCTTTTAAGCTTAGTGGGATGGCAAAACTGACCAATCCCCAGGTTCCATATACCTGATTTGCATGGTTCCACCCCCCACTCTCCCCACTGGTTCATGCATCTTATCTGGATTCTTAGCAGGCTATACAATCCCTTTGGTGGGACATAAACACCTCATTTGCATAGTCCCACCCAACCATGATATGGGAGTCACAAAGACTAATGGTTAGAAGGGCCATATTAATTCACTGTAATGGCGTTGTGCATCTCTCCCACTAGACCATGTGCTCCTTGAGGGCAGGGACTAGGTCTTATTCATTGTTCTCTCTTCAGAACTTAGCACCATATACAGTACACAGTAGGTGCTGCTCAATCAATGTTTGCTGAATGAACACATTGGTCCTTTTCTATCAGTCGAGGTCTAATTCTTGCCAAAGAATACCAAACAGGGTTGGATATCTTGGATACTTAGTTGCTTGAGAGAAAACATTCAATATAAGAGAGAAGTACCATCTGAGTTACATTGCTCTCACTCACTTTGACTTATCTGTGTCAATGGGGAGACCAGAGCAGAATGGATAAATTAAGTCCACAGAACTTTATTTGAGCCAGTTTCAACTTCCTCTCTTATAAAAGCTCCAGTTAAAGTTGCCAGTGAGAAGCAAATCTGACAAATTTGAGTTCTGTCTTTCATCTCCCCAGCCCGACTGCAGAGAAAACCTGACCGCCAAAAGCAGAGGAGCAGACAGAAGGCTTGAAAGCTTGCCAGCCTGTTGGGAGAGAGGGAGGAAGTTTGCTACAAATGCTAATGGGTCTGCGTAAGGCCCTACAGAGAAGGGCTCTCTAGGTTTCAAAATTTGCCTCTTAGGATTCCTCAATGTCCCTCAAAATGGGGAGATGGGCTAGGACCAATTGTGAGGCAGTTAGTTTGACCCTTGCTCACTTCCCAGTTTCCCAGCCTGCCTCTGGCCATTTTTCTGCTGCTTCAAAAAGAGCGAAACAGACATAAAAATCAACCTTAAAAAAAAAAATCACCATCTCTTGTAATGTATGTGAGAAACAAACGCACACATTCTGCATTAGGGAACTCTGACTCCTTCCTCAGACGTCTACTGCCTGAGGCTGCTCCTAATTCACCGGGCCCGCTGCCCGCCTCCCCAGCTCTCCCACGCCTTCTGCACCTCTGCCTTGTCACTGGATGGTGGACCCTCTCAGGGAGTGAGTCACAACCAAGGCCCAAGACCAAACTTAGCAGCTGTTAGTGGAGGAAAAAAATAAAACTAATCTGGCTCTTCTTTGATGTAAAACTAGTTAACCAGTTGCCACCACGTCGGTTCCAATTCACAGCGGCCTCACGTGTGTCGGAGTGTAACTGCTCTGCAGGGTTTTCAATGGCGGGTTTCTTCAGACTAGATCACCAGGCCTTTCTTCTAAGGCATGTCTGGGTAGACTCAAACCTCCAGCTTTCTGGTTAGCAGCTGAGCGTGTTAACATCTGCACCACCCAAGGACTCCTTCTTTAATGTAAAGACAGAGCATAATCACAGAATCCCAAGACACGTAGGACTCAAAATTCAGCTCATCTTACCAAAGAAAGCAGTCATACTCAGGCTAAAATCTCAAGGCTTTTATCTACTTTTCCTGCGCTATCTATCAGAAAACATAAAACGAAAGACCACATTTGCTTACAAACAATATTGTGTGGCCTTTTACTCATTTCCTTATTAGAAAGGAAGTCTGTAGCTAGGAAGATCATCTCTTTCTCTCCTCCAATGTATGTGGTGAAAAGTTTCTAGACTATTCCTTTTAGTTGCATTCACAGAACTAAAAACAGTTCTTGTTCTTAGAAGTCAGCAGCAAGTCCAACCACCTGTTAGCAGCCAGTCACACACCTCCGTTCAGCCAGCCTTCTCTCCAGGGTCCCTTCTCTGTGCAGGGGGAGGGGAGGTCACCTCTAGGCTGCATTCTCATCCCAGCTCATCATTTCTTCTTCGTTCGCTAAACATTTACTGATGCAGCAAGTGCCAGGCACTGGGGATCTAAAGATGATTAAGACCAAGTCCTTGACCTCAGAGAGCCTGCAACCTAATAGACAATGCATAGTACAGAATTTAACCTTGCCCAAAAGAGATCTGGACCCCTGGTGGCGCAGTGGTTAAGAGCTATGTTTAAGAGCAAAAGGTCAGCTGCTAACCAAAAAGATCAGCAGTTTAAATTGACCAGCCACTCCTCGGAAACCCTACATGACAGTTACTCTGTTCTATAGGGTCACTGTGAGTCAGAATCAGTGAGATCAAATATTATAATCAACCATGAGCTTTAGCTCTGTGAGATGGGGAGGGCACAAAGATGAGAGGAGCTAATTCTGCCTGAGAGGCAAAAATTCAAACAGGTGTCTCTTGAATGGAGTTTTTCAAAGATGAGTAAGTATATTCACCAGATAAATGGAGTCTGAGGAGGGACAGTGTGAGGGAAAAAAGAATGAAATTGATGTATGTGTACAGGGAACAGTAAAGCAGAATTTCTGGAGAACAGGCAGAAAAGGAGGCAAGGTAATTTATGAGGCTGAAGAGACAGGCTAAACCCAGGTCATAAAGAAAGTTGGATGGCAGGCTGAGAAACTTCACACGTACCTTGTAGGCAATGGGAAGTCCATGAAGTACCCCGATCAGATTTGCATTTTTAGAAAGGATCACTCTGCCAGTAGTTATGGCAGAGAGGGATGGATTAGAGGAGGGGACGCGAGTGGCAGAGAAACTAGGTAGGAGACTGGCAGTACTCCAGGACAGAGATGATGAAGGCCTGAATTAAGGCCTTAGGTGGTAAACGAAATGGAGGAGAGAGAGGTGGGATTTAAAGGACATGGTGACTCATTAGCTGTGAAAGGTAAGAAATGGACAGGAATCATCAGAATGATTCCTAGGTTCTTGGAGTAGGTGACTAAGTGCCATTAACAAGGACAAGAATCCCAGGAAGAGCATAACTGAAGGGAACTGAGGAGGAAAGATAATGATTTCAGTTTGGGACATGCTGAGTTTGAGGTGACTGTGAGATGACTGATAAGATACATGCGCATATACACACACATGCATACACATGTACGTGTGTACAGGTGAAGAGCTCAGGGCTGAAAATAAAGCTAGGAAGGGCATTGGTACATAGGTGGTAGCTGAAGTCAGGTAAGAGAAAGCCTGAGAAGGGTCCCTCAGATTTGTAAAACAGGAGACCACTGGTCCCTTTAAGAGAGCACTTTAAGTGGTGGTAACAGAAGTCAGGTTTTCAATGTGTTGAGACATGAGTGAGAAGTAAGCAAGTGGAGAAATAACGAACATAGACAAATTACAGTCTAATGCAACTGGATTTGGTTAACACAAACTCTTCCATGCAGGCACTGGCACCCGGCATGACTTTTTGGGGCTAACATTAAAACAGCCAAGATTACTTATCCTGCACCCACTGGCTGAAAAGTCTTCTGGTCTTTTCTAGGTGCATGGGCTGGAGATGAAATGTGTGATACGTGATCTCAAATAGTAGTTCCTTGCTAACTCATGCCAAGCTGGCCTTCCAGCCAAGGCAGGCAGGCTAGGCCACACTGGGCTATGATACCAGCTAGAATTCTTTGATGGCAAGCCCAGAAACCAGCTCTGGCTAATTTAAGCAAGATGGAATTTACTGGATGCTCACAGGTTTCCTAGCAAGAGCAAGAAACACCCCCTCACCCCCGCTGGCAAAAGAAATGGATTCCAACTGATTCACTCTTTGTTCCTCTGCTCAAGACACATATTCTTGGTGGGAAGCATGTGACTGGCCCATCTTGAATCATGAGCCTGACCTTTGGTTGAGGGAGAGCAGTGCCCCTGGGTTCATCCTACCCAACCATATTGCATAGAAAAGGGATGATTCCACAAAAAAGAAACTAGTTGTTGTTCGGAAGACTGGCCAAAAAGCTAATACATAATCACAGCAATCTATAACACAACCACCTTTGCAACAGGTGTCAGGAGGTGATTTTTTAATTCACAAAGAAATATGACCAGGAGACACACTGCTATTCCGTAATCTATAATACTGGCTCCTCAACTGAAAGTCCAAGGGGGCACTCTGCCTACACACATCCTTTAAGCTACCATTCTACAATATCGAGTTGTGCTTGGGTGATAAATTTGGCTGATATGTTCTTTGACTCATGCATCAGTCCCCAGAGTGTCCTTTGGGGGAAGTAGTCCTAGACCTGATTCTTTCTGGGCAGAGCCTGGACAAGTCACCACGGATTCGCACATGCACAGACCCTGAGATGATGCGGTTGTCTGCTGAGGGCACAGACTAGCAGATCATTAAATGGAGACTAAACGTTCAGGCAGCACACAATATGCTCCTTGGCAAGAGGAACACGATGTTCTTATTGCACAACTGACCTAAATTCAGGGAGGAGCTTACTGATGTAGGCAAATGTCGAGTCTGCAGCCAGCAGGATCATCGGTGGTGGGTGGGCGGGCAGGCGGGTCTTCTTCCTTCTCCCTTCTATTTGACAGAGTCAGCTGGAGCAGCTCTCTAAGAGCCAGACGCTGAGGCTGGTTCCACAGGACGTGCTGAATTTGTGTACTCAGGCTCCACTTAACCACTACTTCTGTCCGGATCTGTCCTCCAAACTAATCAACACAAAGGGACAGCTGTGTATCTTAAGAGACAAGCTCTAACCTTGATCCCACTAAATTTCTGTCCACAGGACATTAGTACTGTTGACCTGGAATGGTGGAATCTCTTTGTCCAACAGAAGTCCTAGAAAGGTGGGGAGCAGTGTAGAGAGCAGAGTGAGGCCATGGAAAATGGACCACATTTCCTTAACACCCGGAGCAGAAACTAATTGGTTAGTGCTGCCAAAGAGCTCTAAGACACAAATCTGAACGGCATCCATCTGCTCAAGACTCCACACTGACTCCTTCTCATCCATGCCATAAAATCAACACCTGCACAACACACCAGGCCCTGCACCATCAGCCCATCTCTCCAGCCTCCTCTCTCAACAGTTTTCCAATCCTACTTTGTACTCAAGCCATGCTGAACCAACTTCAGTTCCCAAAGCAAGTCCCACCCTGCTCTGGAGGGGTGCAGCTGCATACCCTACTAACTCTGTGGGAACTTCTCCCCACCTTGTCTGCAGAGCACACTTCTGTAACCTCCCCGAGAAGCCTCCCTCTGCTCTTCTCCTGGTCTCCATGCTCTATGCACCTTTCTGCACTAAAGCAATCATCTCGCCATGTTGATGTGCCTATACACTGGTGGGTTTATAGTCTCACTAGACTGTGAATTCCTCAATGTCCATTGCCATGACCCACTCCACCAACCCACTCTATGGCTCAGGGGCCTAGCACAATGCTTATCTCCAGGTAGGTGCTCAACCATTTGTTGAATCAGTGAATGAACTTCATCTGCGTTTTATCTCTAACAATGTCTAAACCAAAGAAAATCACACTTGTCTTCTTAGAAGAGGGAACGTATTCAAATACCAAGAACTGCAGTTCCTGGTAAGATCTTTCAGAAAAATGACGTTACCAACAGCAGTAACTGGAAACTCAGCAGAGTGCTTGATTGCTAAAAACAGAGTGCAATGGGCCAAGACTTGAACAATCATGGTTTAGGCAGGCTGGGGCCGAGGTGGGGGGGACTCACAGCTGTCTAAACCTCAAGAATCACAAACAACTTCTTTCTTAAGAACCATATATATTTACACTGGGGATGTGGGATATGCTTTCCATAGTAGGAGCTACTCAACTCAATCTGAATACTACCCAGTTTGGGAACCAACCCTCCAACTGTTTGAGCCGTCATTTTAGATAGGAGGTAAGTTGGTTTCCAGCTGGAGTGGCTTTGGAAAATCCACTCTAAAATGAAGTCACCTGTTGTAGTCACTGTCCTTGTCCCCAGCTTCCTTCTGGGGTCAGGCACTGTCCCATGACTCCCAAAGGAGGCTGCTCTCTTTAGTTCTCCATGAGACTTCCAGGGTGGTCTGGGCTACGGGGAAGGCTCTTCAACTTGGGGGTAGATAGGTGCTCTAACTCATAGTGTCCAGTCTCAGAGGCCTTGTGTGTGAGTTTCTCCTTCGTGCCCTCCTTCTGGCTCCTCTTATGCGCAATAATCTGCTGGAGCTGGTGCCCAGCATATTCTGGCTTGGTGGTCAGTGGACCAGCTGGCACAGCTACACCAAGAACATCTGACACCATGTAGGGGCGGAGCCAGCCCACCAGGGGAGTGCTTCCAGGGCTGTAGTGGGTCTGCTTATGGTAGAAGAGAAGCCCATCCACCTATAAGAAGAGAAATCAGGGATCAAAATGACTTCTGGGACTACGTGTTTCAAGGACAGTCTACACACAGGAACAGTTCTTGTGGCCCAACTCCCTTCTTTGGGTCCCTGTCAGAGGAAAAAGATTCCTCCTTTCTCACACATGCAATTCCTTTAAATGAAAAAATGTCTACAAAAGGAAACTTTAGAAAATAAAACATAAACAGTATTTTCCTGTTTACAGGGTACTTTCATATTCACTATTACATTTTACCCTCTCACCCACCATGAGGGTGTTTGAGATGGGGCTGCTAGGGCTCAGGGAGTTTTGGGGGCCTCCCTAAAGACACTATGAGTCTTTGGTTATTGAACTTGAACCCAGGTCTTCTGTCCCCAGGTTCCATGTACTTTCTATACCCTACAGGTCTCTAGCAATGGATGTGTTCCATGCATGGAATAAAGCAGGCGAAATGGACAGACCCCCTGGAGTAGTGCTAGATGGCTGAGCACAGGGCAAACAGATCGTCCAGAGAAGCTCTGCTCCCCAAGCCATTTGTGGCTACCTGAACCTCCCCCTAAATTGTTTGCAAGCTATGTTCTCTGAAGCTCAGTTTTTCTCAACGGGAAGACCTCCTACAGTCCCACATTTTCTTTTCTGCAATTCTGTGACTCATCTCTAAAAAGCACTTATTGTCACTGGGGCATAAGGGTTATAAATAAAGATGGTGTTCTTACCACCTTCTTAATTGACTCCCAGAAATGAAGGCAACTCAGCCTTTGCCACTTCCTCATTCGGGAAGCTGTGATTCTTTTAACAACAGTTTGAACAAATATCTGAGGGTGACTAGGCAGAATTTTAAAGGGTATGATGGCCAAAGGAAAGGCTGCCTGTTGAGCCAGGAGAGGGCAACTACAGGTTCGGAGGATGACAAAAGGCTACCCAGGACTCAGGGGCTTCTGGAAATGCAGGACTTTCAGTGCTAAAACTGGGAAAGTCCCGGGCAAACCAGAATGAGTTGGTCACCTACCTCCATCCCATTGCTCAGTAAGTAGTGCCACCCCCCAAGGACCATTTACTCTTTGGAGGAAGAAAGGGTTAGGGGTTCATGCCCCTGGAGCCTGTCGGTCACAGAAGTCCCACTTTATAACCAGCTGTGGCAGTCAAACACAGAGCCTAGTCATCACACATGTAGCAGGAAGAGGCACATAAGAAGGACCAGGCAATGGAACTCCCTGACCCTCTCTAAGCCTCAGCTTCTCCATCTGTAAAATGAGGGAGTTGGATGAACTGTTTAAGGGCCTTGCCAGCTCTGGCATTCTAACTTAACCCAAACCACTAGGTGCACTGCTGGTGTGAAGACACAGGGTGACTGACCCAGCAGGGTGCAGCTGAGAGGCTATGAAGGGCAGCAAGTACATCCTTTCCCAGGAACTGGCTTCCAGCCTTTTGCTGATGCTTTTACATAGCAGAGTCAGAGGGGGTCTTAAGACTCCATGTAACTAAGTTTCCTGTATCCTAGTCACATCCAAACAATAAAGACAATGGTTCTGTTACCTCAAAAGGGAAATCCATGGACAGCACCTTACACAGGCTCTCAGGGGTACATGGGAAATTCTTGAGTCCCACAAATTTAAACTGAAATATAAATTCAAACAAAATCATTAGTACATGTTACTAATGGTTCCAGGTAATGAACGCCTTTATCAAATAAAGTTTTCAACCTGATCCTTCCACACCCTCTCTCCTCCACCTACCTCTCCTCCAAATATTAGGTCAGTGATTCTCAATCCTACTTATACATGAGCTTTTTTTTTTTAATAATTTATTTTATTTTGTTGTTGTTTTTGAGAATATATACAGCAAAAACGTACACCAATTCAAGTTTCCACACGTACAATTCAGTAACATTGATTACATTCAAGTTGCGCAACCATTCTCAACTTCCTTTTCTGAGTTATTCTCCCCCGATTAACACAGACTCGCTGCTCCCTAAGATTCCTATCTAGTCTTTTGAATTGCTGTTGTCAACGTAATGCCATATAGTTAGATCTTAAAAGAGCACAATGCTCAAGGCAGAAATTCTTTACTAGTTAAGCTAAATTACTGTTTGGTTTTAAGAATATTTCAGGGGATATTTTTGGTTTAAGGTTCAAATATTAACTCAGGGCCCTGTTTCAGGGGTTCATCCAGCCTCCCTCCATGACTCCAGAAAAACTGGATTCCATCAGAATGTGAAATTCTGTCCTGCATTTTCCTCCTTTTGATCAGGATTCTTCTATAGTTGATCAAAATGTTCAGTAATGGTAGCCAGGCACCATCCAGTTCTTCTGGTCTCATAGCAAAGGAGTCAGTTGTTCATGGAGGCAATTAGCCACATGTTCCATTTTCTCCTCCTTATCCATGACATTTTAAAAATTACTGATGTCTAGCTACCTGGCCAACCAAGTGGAAGAGATCCATATTTGCACCCATTCCAAAGAGAAGTGATCTAAGAGAATGCAGAAATTATCAAACAAGATCATTAATATCACATGCAAGTAAAATTCTGCCAAAGATAATTCAAAAACAGTTACAGCAATACATCAACAGGGGAACTTCCAGAAATTCAAGCCAGATTCAGAAGAGGATGTGGAATGAGGGATATCACTGCTGATAACATATGGATCTTGGCTGAAAGCACGGCATACCAGTTAAATGTTTACCTATGTTTTATGGACTATGCAAAGGCATTCGACTGTGTGGATCGTAACAAATTATGGACAATATTATGAAGAAAGGGAATTCCAGAACACTTAATTGTGTTCATGAGGAACCTTTGCAAAGACCAAGAGGGAGTCTTTTGAACAGAGCAAGGTTTAAAATCAGGAAAGGTGTGCATCAGGGTTGTATCCTCTCACGATATTCAGTCTGTATGCTGAGCAAATAACCTGAGAAGATGGACGACATGAAGAAGAATGCAGCATCAGGATTGAAGGAAGACTCATTAATAACCTATAATATACAGATGACACAATCTTGCTTGCTAAAATTGAAGAGGACTTGAAGCACTTACTGATGAAGATCAAAGACTACAGCTTTTAGTATGGGTTACACCTCAACATAAAGAAAACAAAAATCCTCACAACTGGGCCAACATCATGATAAATGGAGGAAAGAATGATGTTGTCAAGGATTTCATCTTAGATCCACAATCAACACCCATGGAAATAGCAATTCAAAAATCAAACGACATATTACATTGGGCAAATCCGCTGCAAAAGACCTCTTTAAGATGTTCGAAAGCAAAGATGTCACTTTGAGGACTAAGGTGTGCCTGGCAGAAGCCATGGTATTTTCAATTGCCTCATATGCATGTGAAAGCTGGGCAATGAATAAGGAAGACCAAAGAATTGATGCACTTGAATTACGGTGCTGGCGAAGAATGTTGAATATACCTCGGACTGCCAGAAGAACGAACAAATCTGTTTTGGAAGAAGTACAGCCAGAATACTCCTTAGAAGCGAGGATGGTGAGACTTCCTCTCACGTACTTAGGACACATTACCAGGAGGGACCAGTCCCTGGAGAAGGGTATCATGCTTGGTAAAGTAGAGGGTCAGCAAAAAAAGTGGAAGACCCTTTATAAAATGGATTGACACAGTGGATGCAGCAATGGGCTCAAACATAGCAACGAATGTGAGGATGGCACAGGACTGGGCAGTGTATTGTTCTATTGTCCAAAGGGTAACTATGAGTCAGAACTGACTCGATAGCACCTAACAACAACAGGCCCCATCCCAGGAAGATGTGGCAGTCTGCTTCCATAAGGGATTTACAGCCTTGGAAACCCTATGGGGCAGCTCTACTCTGTCCTATAGGGTCACTATGAGTCAGAATTAACTCCGTAGTAGTGGGTTTGGGTTTTTTGAGTTAGGCCCCATCCCAGAGATTCTGATTCAACTGGTCTAGGGTAGGGCCCAGGTTTGTTTTTTTTTTTAAAGCTCTCCCGCTGATTTTAAAGGAGCCCTGGTGGCACAATGGTTAAGTGCTCGACTGCTAACCATAAGGCTGGTGGTTTGAACTTACCAGCAGCACTGCAGGAAAAAGACCTGGTAATCTGCTCCCATAAAAATCACAGCCTAGGACGGAAGCAACCAAGGTGCCCATCAATGGATGAATGGGTAAATTATGGTATATTCACACAATGGAATACTACACATCAGTAAAGAACAATGATGAATCCGTGAAACATTTCCTAACATGGAGGAATCTGGAAGGCATTATGCTGAGTGAAATTAGTTGCAGAAGGACAAATATTGTATGAGACCACTATTATAAGAACTCGAAAAATAGTTTAAACAGAAGAAAATATTCTTTGATGCTTACGAGAGCAGGGAGGGAGAGGGGTTTTCACTAATCAGGTCGTAAATAAGAACTATTTTAGGTGAAGGGAAAGACAACACACAATACAGGAGAGGTCAGCACAACTGGACTAAACCAGAAGCAAAGAAGTTTCCTGAATAAACTGAACGCTTTGAAGTCCAGTGCAGCAGGGGCAGGGGTTTGGGGACCATGGTTTCAGGGGACATCTATGTCAATTGGCATAACCTATTAAGAAAACAGTCTGCATCCCACTTTGGAGAGTGGCATCTGGGGTCTTAAACGCTACCAAGAGGCTATCTAAGATGCATCAACTGGTCTCAACCCACCTGGAGCAAAGGAGAATGAAGAACACCAAGGACACAAGGTAATTGTGAGCCCAAGAGACAGCAATGGCCACATAAACCAGAGACTACATCAGCCTGAGACCAGAAGAACTAGATGGTGCCTGGCTACAACCGATGACTGCCCTGACAGGGAACACAACAGAGAACCCCTGAGGGAGCAGGAGAGCAGTGGGATGCTGACCCCAAATTCTTATAAAAAGGCCAGACTTAATGCTCTGACTGAGACTAGAAGGACCCCAGAGGTCATGGTCCCCAGACCTTCTGTTAACCCAAGACAGGAACCATTCCCAAAGCCAGCTCTTCATACACGGATTGGGCTGGACTATGGGATAGAAAATGATAGTGGTGAAGAGTGAGCTTCTTGGATCAAGTAGACACATGAGACTATGTGAGCAGCTCCTGTCTGGAGAAGAGATGAGAGGGCAGAGGGGGGTCAGAAGCTGGCTGAATGGACACAAAAATAGAAAGTGGAGGGATGGAGTATGCTGTCTCATTAGAGGGAGAGCAACTAGGAGTATATAGCAAGGTGTATATAAGTTTTTGCATGGGAGGCTGATTTGGTTTATAAACTTTCACTTAAAGCACAATTGAAAAAAAAAAAAAAATTACAGCCTAAGAAACCCTGCGAGGCAGTTCTCCTCTGTCCTATTGGGTCATGAGTCAGAATGACAAGATGGCACACAACAACAGTTATTTAAACATGCAGTGAGGAATGAAAAGCACTGTACTATTACTAGGAGAGACTGGTCTCACTCTCCTGGCCCTATAACAACTGCCCCTAAGGAAGGGCTAGTGAAGTCCTTTCCATACAAGGAAGGACTTTTAGACTGAAGCAGTGGAGCAATATGTTTAGGGCTACAAACTCTAAAGTCAGAATGCCTGGGTTTGAAGCCCTACTCCGCCAATCATTTAATCTCCATATGCCTAGGCTTTTCCACCTATAATATGGGATAATAAAAGTAACCGCTTGAACACTGCTGGTGGGAATGTAAAATGGTGCAACCACTTTGGAAATCGATTTGGCGCTTCCTTAAAAAGCTAGATATAGATGGACCATAAAATCCAGCAATCTCTCTCCTTGGAATATATCCTAGAGAAATAAGAGCCATCACACAAATAGATATACGCCCATCCATGTCTACTGCAGCACTGTTAACAGTAACAAAAAGATAGAAACAACCTAAATGCCTATCGACGGACAAATGGTTAATCAAATTATGGTATAGTCACACAATGGAATACTATGCAAGGATAAAGAACGATGATGAATCCGCAAAACATCTCACAACATGGATGAATCTGGAAGGCATGCTGAGTGAAATTAGTCAATCGCAAAAGGACAAATATTGTATGAGACCGTTATTATAAGAATTCAAGAAAAGGTTTAAACACAGAAGAAAACATTCTTTGATTGTTATAAGGGTGGGGAGGCAGGGAGGAAGCGAGGGAGAGGGTTATTCACTAACCAGAAAGTAGACAAGAATTATCATAGATGAAGGGAAAGACAACACACAATACAGCTGAAGTCAGCACAACTGGACTAAACCAAAATCTAAGTTTCCTGAACACAACCAAACACTTTGAGGGACAGAGTAGCAGGGGCGGGGGGGTTGGGGGATCATGGTTTCAGGGGACATCTAGGTCAATTGGCATAACAAAGTTAAATAAGAAAATGTTCTGCATTGCACTTTGGTGAGTGGCATCTGAGGTCTTAAACGTTAGCAACCGGCCATCTAAGATGCATCAATTGGTCTCAACCCACCTGGAGCAAAGGGGAATGAAGAACACCAAAGACACAAGGAAAATATGAGCCCAAGGGATAGAAGGGCCACATAAACCAGAGACTCCATCAGCCTGAGATCAGAACTAGATGGTGCCCAGCTACCACCAATGACCACCCTGACAGGTAACACAACAGACAGTTCCCAATGGGGCAGGGGAAAAGTGGGGTGCAGACCTCAAATTCTAATAAAAAGACCAGACTTAATGGTGTGACTGAGACTGGAGGACATGGCCCCCAGACTCTCTGTTAACCCAGAACTAAAACCGTTCCCGAAGCCAACTCTTCAGACAAAAATTAGACTGAACTATAAGGCATAAAATGATACTCATGAAGAGTGTGCTTCTTAGTTCAAGTAGATACATGAGAGTAAATGAGCAGCTCCTGTCCAGAGGCGAGATGAGAAGGCAGAAAGGGACAGGAGATGGTCGAATGGACATGGGAAATCCGGGGTGGAAAGGAGGGGTGTGTTGACATAGGGATAGCAACTCGGGCCACAAAACAATGTGTGTATAAATTTTTACATGAGAAACTAACTTGAGCTGTAAACTTTTACTTAAAGCACAATTTAAAAAAGTAACTGCTCGATACGGCTGTTATGCACAGTCGATGAGAGAATACATACAGAACGCTTAGGGTAGCATAGAGACAGCAGCTTCCCACGTTCCCCTTCTTCAATTCACATGTCCTTCCAGGACCTAACTGATAACATCACTGAAAGTACTGAGTCCATTTATTCTCCAGTAACTGGTTGTAAGCATTCCAAGCAAATGCCAAGCTGCTGAGCTTAGCTAATAAAATGCCCTAAAAATAGCTGTCACATATATTTAAATATGATTTAACATTGAGCAGATAGCCAAGACACCTGGGTTATCATCCTAGACCAGGGGGCTTTGGGTAAGAAGTCCCTTCTCTGAGCCTATATTCTCATCTGTAAAATAAGGAGACTGACTGAGGGCACCATCAGTTCAGATACAAGCGCAGCAGTTCACAAAGCGTGGTCAGTGGGCCAACAGCACCAGCATCACCAGGGACTGCGTTAGAAATGCAAAATTTCAAAACCACCACAGACCTACTGAATTACAAACTCTACAGGTGAAGCCCAGGAATCTACATTTTAACAATCTTCTGGGTGATGCTGATGCATACTGAAGTTTGAGAACCACTGTACTAGAATTCTAAATAGCATTATTATTAATTTTATTTATTGTGTTGTTCTTGTTGAGAATATACACAGCAAGACACACAACAGTTTCTACACATACCATTCAGTGACACTGATTACACTCTTCGAGTTGTACAACCACTCTCACCTTCCTTTTCTAAGTAGTTCCTCACCCATTAAGATAAACTCATTGCAGTTGCTGTTGTCAATTTGATTCCATATAGATAGTTCTTAAAAAAGCACAGTGCTCAGGGCGTTTTTTTACTAGCGAAACTAAACTTATATAATGTGGTTTTAAGATGACTTAAAGGCATATTTTTAGTTTAAGGTTTAAAGATTATCTCAGGGCAATAGTTTCAGGGGTTCATCCAACCTTCATGGCTCTAGGGAATCTGGAGTCCATGAAAATTCTATCTCTGTTCTATATTTTCCCCCCTTTTGATCAGGATTCTTCTATGGAATCTCTGATCAAAATGTTCAGCAATGGTAGCTGAGTACCATCCAGTTCTTCTAGTCTCATTGCAGAGGAGGCAGTTGCTCTTGGAGGCAATTAGCCACACATTCCATATCCTCCTCCTATTCCTGACTCTCCTTCCTCTGTTGTTCCAGGCAAAAAGAGACCAATTGTTATGCCTTGGATGGCTGCTTGCAAGCTTTTAAGACCCCAGGCTCTACGCAACAAACTAGAGGGCAGAACAGAAGTACTAAACATGTTATTAGGTCTTAACTTGGGATGCCTCATGAAACCATGACCCTAAAGCTCCAAACCAAGAAACCAAATCCAAGGATGTTTTTGGTTGTATACAAGTGCAGCAGCTGCTCTTTTTTTTTCTGTCATTATTGTACATATATATCTATCACACAACTTTTGCCTATTCAACTTTTTGCAGGTGTATAACTTACTGACAATAATCAGCTATGCAACTCTATCCTTAATCAATACGGTATTTCCATTACCATTAATCCCCCCTTGTCCCCTCCCTCCTGTCCCTGGTAACCACTAATAAACTTTGTTCTCTACACATCTGCCTTTTCTTGTCTTTTCATATAAGTGAGGTCATACAATACTTGTCCTTTTGTGACTGACTTATTTCACTCATCATAATGTCTAAGCAGCATAATTAATAGAAGCAGTCATTATTTTAGATTAACCACTATTTACTGTGTGCCTACTCTAAGTATTGTGCAGATATTGTATCATTTGGTTCTCATAACAATCCTATGGAGTAGATATTATTAACTCTATTTTACAGATGAGGAACCTAAGGCCAAGTGAGGTTATTAACTTAACCTACTAATCCTCAAATCTAGAAGCAGAACTCAGATCTGGATGACTGCTAAGGCCATACTCTTTTCCAGGATGCCATGCTGCCTCAAAAGAGATAATATCATTCAGAATGATTATACTTAGATAACAGACCAATCCAAATCAATCCCCGTAAAGAACTTTATGATCCTAACCCCAGGTCTTACAGGATTGAGCTTGGTTTTCTCTCCCAGTCCTTCTTCTTCTGGTAACTTTGCATGCATCCAGTAGAATCGGAAATCAGTCTGCCATAGGGACGGGAGGGAGAAAGAAGGAACACTGCTCATCTCAAACTCTAACATAAAGACACCGCACTGCAAACAGCCACCGGATTTACAAAGACCTAAGCCCTTCTGTTGTTACCCTCATTTCTCTTATAAAACTGCCATAAGGTCAGGAAGACGCTTATAAAATCTTTGAAGTTTTTTACCTGAAAATCCAGTTGGACTATTGGTAGCACTAAAGCCAGTAGTTATTATTCAAGGCCTCCTAGGTATCCGGCTCCATGCTAGGGGCTTTACACACATAATATTGGTAATCCTCAAAACTGCCCTCTAAGGGTTGCACAGTCATTATCCCCATTTTACAGGTGAGGACTCTGAGGCTGAGGGAGGTGAAGTCACTTGTCCAAGGGCACACACAAAGCGCTGCGAGGACCCAAGACTCTCCAGCTCCAAAGCACATTGTGTTAGCCTTTGTTTTATTCAATACTGAGGACTTGAAATTATTGTACAGTTGTAACGTCTCATAACCTACTTTATTCTCTGAGTTTTTGATGTGTACCATCTTGTAGTTATTTTAGGGCCTTGCATTTTTTTTAATTATTTTACTTTTTGAAATATTTTACATATACAGTCTTCATATCATAAAAACATAGGTGGCTTTAATTATCAAACTTATTCGAAGTTACAAGATATCCTTCAACAGAACTAGAGGAAAATAGGATTTAGCAGTTCTGGATTGAATTTATGAGTTCTGGGTTTCAGGCCTGGCTCTGCATTTGGGCAATACTTAACACCAGGCTCTCAGCTTCCATATCTATATGAAGAAGATAATAATGGTACTTGCCTTATATGATCATTGTAAGGGATGCAATTAGATAATAACCACCAACTGCTTAGCAATGCAAATCTTGGCTGTTACTATTCGAATGAACTGCGCCTTAAAACCAAAACCTAACCCACTGCTGTCAAGTCGATTCCGACTCATAGCGACCGTATAAACAGAGTAGAACTGCCCCATAGAGTTTCCAAGGAGCACGTGGTGGATTCAAACTGCCAACCTTTTGGTTAGCAGCCGCAGCTTTTAACCACTACGCCACAAGGGTTTCCGAGCTGCACCTTAGAATTCTGAAATACCACCACCTGCCATGATTTGGAAACTCAGCTTGAGGTAACAGCTATGTAATGAAGCTGGTTATGGTGATAACCCATGATTCTTACACTTGAGCCTGCAACAGAATCACCTGGAGGCTTGTTACAACATAAGCCCCAGCCCCAGAGTTTCTGGTTCAGTAGGTGTGAGAATCTCCATTTCTAACAACTTTCTGATACTCCTGGTCCAAACAAAACTAAATCCACTGCTGTCGAGTTGATTCCAACTAAC
Organism: Loxodonta africana; assembly: GCF_030014295.1. Classification (NCBI taxonomy): domain Eukaryota; kingdom Metazoa; phylum Chordata; class Mammalia; order Proboscidea; family Elephantidae; genus Loxodonta; species Loxodonta africana. The sequence goes on along the minus strand of NC_087354.1, from coordinate 40,547,273 downwards.
AGTGACCATATAGGACAGAGTAGAACTGCCCCATAGGGTTTCCAAGGCTGTAATCTTTACAGAAGCAGGCTGCCACATCTTTCTCCCTTGCAGCAGCTAGTGGGTTCAAACGGCTGACCTTTCAGTTAGCAGCCAAGTGCTTAACCACTGCACCATCAGGGTTCCTCATTCCTGGTCCAGGGACCACCTACTAAGAATGACTATGATAAAATAATTGACAAAGAGCAAAAGAGAGTATAAGAAACCACCACCATGACATGAGACAGAGACCGTGACGGCGAGACTGCTGGTAACAGAGGAGGTCTGCAGGGCTGACCTGGCCTCATCCTGATGACTGCTGCTGTCAATTCTAAGAGTCACCAATACGACAAAAACCGAGGGAAGGTGAAACCTGCAGGTAGGATATTGGGACCTCTCCTCACTTGGAAAGTCTCCTTCCAGAGCCAGCCCCTCAGAGATTCTAGGCTTTGTGTCCCACCCAGGAGGCCCTGCCACTTTCAGGGTCAGGATTTAGTTGGTGAAGGAGTGGAGGGTGCAGGAGTCTATTTGATGGTGCCTTATACTCCACCTTCTTTTCCCCATGCTCATCTGCACAAGGTGGCATCCCCCTCCTCACCCCACCATCTTCTGTGCCTGCAATCCTCCCACATCCAGGAGCGAGGCAAGGGCGGTTGCAGCTGCTACAAAGTCCCAGCCCACTCCCTGCTCTGTTTCTCTCTTTCCTCCCTTCAAGAATTGCTATACTTCTCTTAGCCCTTTCTTTTTTTTAAAGCTAATTTAAACACACTCAAAGATTAAGATGCAAGGAGTATAAGATGTTCTTGATATACCACATCCACATCCTGTACACACCAAGAAGTTGGTCACGTACCAAACCCATGGGCTGAGCTCTTTCCCAGGAGAAGAGACAGGAAAAGACAAGAGTGGAGTACCCACCCTTACCTGGCAGTCATAAAAAGGGTGTCCCCGCCAGCACATCACGTCCAGAACGTAGTAGGTCTGGTTCACCTCACTGTAAATGCAGTCCAGGATGGTGTAGTCTGGGGGCACAAGGCAGAAAGTCAGTAGAGGATCCCCTTCCATTCAGGGCACCTTCTGCCACAATCCAGGGAGCCCCACCTCACACTGCAACAGTCCTCAGTGCTTACAGCAATCACCAGCACTCGGGTCCCCACTGGGGAAAGGACTAAGGACTCTGAGGGGCCTTTCCTCAAGGAGCTGCATCTGTCATGTCGAAACTCAAGTCCACAGGAAAGAAATGTGACCTTAATTAGGAATTTATTGCCCAGTAGCGTCACAGCCTCTTTCTACTACTAAGGAGGCCTGTCCTTGAAGGGGAGAGTCAGAGTCCAGTGGCCAGGACAGTGTCTAAGGTGTGCAGTTTCAAAGGTGTGCTCTCAAAGTAGGTCTTAAAAATGACTCGCAACACAACTTACACTGTCTTTTACTGATTATAAAGCTTAATAAGTAGACATTTTATGCAGGTACCTTTTGCTGTTGTTGAGTTTCGCCTGTTGCCTCCTGGCAGAAGGGAAGAAAACCTGTTGACACAGTAGCCACTCTTGGTGTAGGCACTGGTAGAACCCTGTGTGAAGAGAAAGCTACCATTCTCGTCAGGCACCTAGGTCTCCTCACCCTCCTGCTCTCTCATGCTGCAGGGTATCATCGCCTAAACATGGCTCTCCACGAATCCCTCCTGCAGGAAGAGGGTTTTATCCCCACTCCAGGCACGGCGGCTGCGGCAGACAGGAATATGGAGTGCAGAGAGTCCTTCTTACAACTCCCAGGCTGGGCACAGAACCACGAAGGCACAGCCTGGGCAAGGGCGACGCACAGACCAGGCATGCTGGCCTGGGGCAAGGGCAGCTACTCACCCTGGAGGCCACGATTAGGGCTCTTTTTCCAACGGGGCACACGACCACAATCCATTCCTGCCCCAAATCTGAAGGGACATCAATTAACCACTCAGACAGCATCAACTGGGAACACAAAAAAATTGTGTTAAAAGATCGGCAGGGCTGTGTTGCTCAAATGTGGACAGTGACAAAGCATCTACATCCTGCACATGTGCTAACAATTCCCATAAACGGAGGGGAGAAAGGCCGCAGTGGGCCCTCGACCCCACCTGCTCAGTAGTTGAGCTTGTTTCCTGCAGGCTGAGAGGATGGAGGCCACTCACGTGGACTCACCCTCGTGACTACACCCATCCTTACTACCTCACTTCCTGTATTGGGGTGATGGGACCTGCATCCTTTCCTTCCTTTATCCATCCACCTACCATTATCCTAACTGCTATGTTCCAGGAGTTACCCCTCAGAGACGAATAACGGGCCCTGGCCTTGAGGTGCTCTTAGGCAAGATCATCATTTCCCGCAATGGCATCCCCAAAACCACACTGTAGGGTGTTGGGAAATCTGCCTTTAAAAAAAAGTGCTGTGGTGAAACAAGTTGGGGAAGACTAACTCTTCCACTCATAGCTCCTCTCCTCTATACAAAGGCTGTCCCCTCCCACTGGAATATTTCACCTCCCCTCCTTTCCCTTGGCCCACAAATACTCGTCTCCAATCTTAAAAGATAAAAACCTTCATCACACTACATTTCTGTCAAGCTACTCCACGTTCTCCTATTTTTTTTTTAATTATTTAATATTTCTTGATGCTTCCTTTCCACCCATTGACATCCTCAATCCAGATTTGCTATCTCCCCACCCTGACAAAGGCCACATCTCTCCTCCTCCTCGTCCTCGTCCTCCCTACTCCTCACTGCATGTGATGCTGCCAGTCACACCCCCTGCCTTGACACATGTTCCCCTGGGCCTGCGACACAGTCCTATTCTGTTTGTCCTCCAAACGTTCCTCCACACACTCCCAAAAAACATGTAGATGATCTTCAGGGTGCTGTCTCAGGCCCCCGGGGGTGGATCTCATCCATTCCTACGGCTTCACTTGTCACTTCTACAAGCATGCCTTCCCATCCTCCTCCTTCATCTCCAGGCTCCTTTCCTCTCCTTTCCTCCAGATCTATATTTCAGCTGTTTACGTGGCATCTGTTTCTCTGCTTCTCCTCTTTGTACCTTAAACTCAGCATATCCAGAACAGAATTCACTGCCTTCTGTTCCCCAAGTACTTCCCATCCCTCACAACCCACCCTTCCCCTTCTGCATTTTGTAACTCTGCCAACAGCATCACCATTCTGTTAATAAATCTTAAAAACATGGCATAATCAACCCTCCCCTAAAAAATAGTAATATAACACCAAAAGCACAAGCAATAAAATAAAAAATAGATAAAATGGACTACATTAGAATGGAAAACTTTTGTGCTGCAAATGATACCATCAAGAAAGTGAAAAGACAACACACAGAGTGGGAGAAAGTATCTGTAAATTATGTATCTGACAAGGCACTTGTAGCTAGAATATATAAAGAACTTATACAACTCAATAAAAAGACAACCCATTTTAAAAATGAGTAAGAGATTTGAATGGACATCTCTCCAAAGAAGATATACGAATGGTCAATAAGCAAAAGAAAAGATACTTGACATCATTAGCCATTAGGGAAATGCAAATCAAAACCATAATTAGTTACAATCAGCTAGGGTGGACATAATAAAAAAGACAGATAATATAAGTGTTGATAAGGATGTAAAGAAATTGAAACTTTACATGCTGCTGGTGAGAAAGCAAAATGGTGCAGCCACTTTGGAAAACGGTCTGGCAGTTCCTCAAAAGGTTAACCACAGCGTTACCATACGACCCAGCAATATACCCAAGATATATACCCCAGAGAAATGAAGCAGATTTCCAAACAAAAACCTGAACAAGAGTGTTGTTACCAGCCATTCTTCATTATAGCCAAATAGTGGAAACAACTCAGAAGTCCATCAAAATACAGTACATCGATAGGACAGGATGTTATTCAGCAATAAAAAGGAATGCAGTACTAATACATGCCACAACACGGATGAATCTTGAAAACATGCCATGTGTAAGGAGACACAGAAGACCACATATTGTATGATCCCATTTTTATGAAACATCCAAAATAGGCCAATCCTGAGACAGAAAGTAAATTAGCTATCGCCAGGTGCCAAGTGGAGGAAGGAACAGGGAGTGAGTGCTAATGGGCGTGGGGCTTTTTAGGGCGATGAAACATTCTGGAATTGGATAGTGGCAGTGGTTGCACAGTCCTGCAAATATACAAAAAAGCACTACATTTTACAGTACAAATGGGTAAGTTGTATAGCATGTAAATTATATCTCAATACAGCTGTTTAAAAAAAAAAAAAAACAGTAGCAGCAGCTAATATTTCTGGGGCACTTATTATGGGCTCCAGGCTAGGTATTTAAGGTACATTATCTCATTTAACTCTTCAATGGCATAAAGACACGTACTATAACACAGGTACTGTATTATTACTATCCCCCATTTTATAGATGAGGAACCAGACTCAGTAGGTAAGCAACTTGCTTAGGCTCAACACAGAGCATGGTTTTGAGGTCAAAGTCTATGTGACCTCAGAGCTTACCATTTCTCATACTGTCTCTCCCATCCTATCCACTGCTAAATTATGTCCACTGTACCTGGCCATACTTCTCATAGTCATGGTCTCTTTTCTTACCCACCGTCAACGCCTTTTGCACCTGTCATCAGATCAGGATTTAGCAAACCCCTAACTAACTCTCCCCCTCTCCTCCGCCAGCAGTCTCTTTCGCCTCCAGCCCCTTCTGCACACAGTAGTGGGAGTCAACATATGAAGTCACACTCTGTCCCTGGCTCAAAATTTCTCAGCAGTTCCCCACAATCTAAAACAGTCTAAAGCCCTGCACACACTTTTGAGGCCCTTTACCTCTCTTCCCCTAACACAACCCTCTGCTGCTCCACCCTCACTGGCCTATACACTGCTCCTGAGCACACCACATACTCCTGTCCCACCTCTGGGCTCCTGCTCAGTCTGCTCCTGCTGCCTGGACTGCCCCTGACACCTCTGTCTGCCAATCTCCTTCCACTCTTCAAGGCTGCCTCTTCCTTCATGAACCATTCCCTGATTCTACACTGCTGCCCTCTCCCCTGTCAGAAGGAATCTCACTCCCTTATAGCACAACTCACATTCCATACTTATTCCCCAAGTGCAGGGCTATTTCTTGCCCAGGTATATCTTCCCCACAGCATAGCCTAATTTAGCATAGAGCAGGTCCCTGAACAATGCTTGCTGACCAGAACTGAACTGTACTTTGTCACAGAGGCTGTTATTTGTGCTGTATTTGGAGCAGAGAAAGGGGATAGAGAGGTGTGGACCCAGGGACCATATTCTAAAGGTGGCAGATGATTCTGAGGTGACAAGACACCTGGGTTAAAGAGAGGAGTATGTAAAGTATATAACAGCAGGACATTCCCCTGCCCCCATTCTGATCCACACTCGGCCTTCTGGCCTGGACTGCCTGGAGCCCAGGACAATCTCCATACCTGCTTTCCCTATGGCACAAGCCATACTGGTTTCCTCTCTGAATTCAACAGAGCACTCAGTCAAGTTTGTTACAGTGATATGCTGTTTCATAGCCTCAATCTCACCTTGGCCTGGGGTGGCTGGCCAGACTGCCCTTACTCAAGGGCAGCTGTACTTCCCACCTTCCACCACCTGAGTGTGAAGGTCCAGGACTGGGATCTTAGTACACTACTTGGGAAAGGCCACCAACTTGGGGCATGCTGAGCTGGGCAGGCTTAATCAAGAGCAGCTGTGCACTGATTACTAAAGCAATGACAAGCACTTAGAGTCTGATAGTATGTCAATAGCTTGGGGCTTTAGCAGGGGGCTGGCAGCCTCTGGTAACAGCCTGGGATAAAGACTCCTGAGCCCACTACCCAGAGACTCCACTGGTGACTGCCAGTCAGTATGCAGCACCGTAAGCCATCTGTTCTCATCATCCCATAACCTTTATGGACAGCAGCATTTTCTCTGCAGTTCCTATTCCTTTGCTCTACCTCATTCTTCTGATGAGGCCACATCCTCTCTTTCTGGCCACGTGTACTTTAGTGGCTGACTGCACAGCACAGCAAAGGGAGTGGCATCAACTGAGCCTTATCTCTGAACCACTCACTTGATTAGCATAGCGTTTTGGTAACTTCTTGCCAATGTCAATGTCCATTTCTTCATCATCTTTCTTATCTTCGTCCTCCTCACTCTCCATCCCTGTCCAGTCATCTTCAGCCAGTCTTCTGGCATGGTTCACATAATCCAGTCGCTTGCTAGAGAAAGAAAAGGTATAAAGACTGGGCTTTACATTCTGCAGGAAGACACTCTGCAATGTGACAGACTTAATTTTAAAGGCTCCATATTTGGGAGTAACTTGGGGGTTCTGGTAAGAGTAAGAAATGACAGAGTTTCCTTCATGAGGCTAAACTTGTGACCACCTCCTCACAGATCCTAAATAGGGAACCCCCATTGGAACACATTCAACCTTCCTCTCAATTTGCTAAAAATGGGCAAAGCAATATTTTTAAAGGAATTTCCAAGGTTCACTAGCTGAAAAGGCTGAGCTTCCCTTCCACCTCCCGCCCCCACCCTGGCTTAGTTTAGAAGTGACACTTCCCCTGCCTGGCAGACACCTAGTCCCAAAGGCCCTGGGAATGGGAGAGAGGAAACACTGAGATGCAGTGAGGACTCTAAAACAAGGACAGCTTCTGGGGCTTTCCATTTTATACAGCTTTCTGGGGAAGAAGCCAGACCCTTTGTCAGTTCCTACCTGATTTTCAAAAAAGACCGCTTAAATTTTATGATTTAATATCCTTTTACTTATTTGCTTCCCTTCATCATTATGCTGCTGCTTCCTTTTTTTTTTTTTTTTTTTTAGCTACATATTCTAGAAAGTTCAGGAAATTGAGAAGGAAGAAAAATCTTTAATTTTCATTTTGTGCCTTTTGGAACCTGATTATTCCACAGTGATCTGGAGATACCATGTAACCTCCTATGTTAATGGCAATGTCAAGCCAAGAGTTCAGCCAAATGAGGCAGTGAGACCAAGAGAGTTGTTTTTTTCTCAAATATACACATATGTACTTGCATATTCACATGAAAGTACACACCAGAAAGAGCACATGTAAGCAGGATGGCCTTTTATTTCAAGAATGCGTGAGCTGGTGCACTTATACATGTGCAAAAGGAGGCAGGCCCACGGTTATTTCCCAGGCATTGCTTGGAATCACAGAGACAAGAATGACCCAGATGCCTATCAGTAGGGGACTACCAACTATCCATTCAATGGAATACCTGGTACCATAAAAAAAAAAAAAATAAGGTAGCACTTATGAACTTACATGGAAGCACTCGCAGAAACACTATTAAAAAAATGTATAGAACAGTATATAATAAGTTACTGCTTGTGTTATTAAAAAAAAAAAAACTGTTGCATACACACACAACCGTACACAGTTGCTTATATCTGCCTAGAATATCTTTGGAAGGATACACAAGAGAGGAAATGGATGGCTGGGGGACAGTTTGAATTTTGAACCATATGAATGTACTACCTATTCCAAAATAATTAATTACTATTCAAAAGAAGGACAGAGAAAGCAAGAGGACTGATCTGGGAATGTAATCTGCAAGCAATCCCAGAGGCCACAGGGAACCATCCATGCTAAACACATCCAGTGACACAGTACTGGGCAAAAATACAGACCGGATGGAAACTGTGCAGCTGTTAATATTTTCTCCTAATCCTCAATTCCTTGATTTATTACCCAGACAAGGCCCAGACTGCGCTGAGGATAAAAGGACAAGCCCTGTCTTCAGAGCAATCTAGCCTCAAACACTCCTATCCCGCTCTCTGGCTGTTTGCGCATCTTGGCACTTAGAATTAAGTGTGTGGAAGACGTTTCCTCAGGCTCCCTGTGGAATTATTTGTTTTGAACTCCCAAGGGCTCAGTAGAAACATTTGGCTGAAGGCGGACGGGAAGACCACACCAATGCCAGGATTCAGAGTGCAGGCGAACCCACACACAAACAACACAGGGAATGTGGGGAGTGGAACTATGGGTGTGGCTTTCACAAATCCCTACATCGCAAAGCTCAGTACTGCTGCCAGGAAAAAAATAAAAATTTAACCAAATAATTGAGCTTCTGCTTTCAAGCTTCAGTCTTTCCCTACTTCCTCATCTTTTCCTAAGCTCTGGGCATAAGGGATGTTTACCTCTGCCAGGATTTATCCCTCCCAATCTCATGGGCAGAAAGATCCACCTACAAAGGGTCTACTGAGACAAACCTAGAGCCTCCTGATTGGCTCCCAGCTCCAAGAAAGAAGCGAAGGAGCTAAAGCATCGCATCCCTTACGTTTTCTGCAGTTCCAGTAACCGACGGCGCCGCTCACTCTGCTCCAAGGAACTGTACTTGGACTTGTACTGGGACAGGCGGGGGTGTGGGGCTGCTGTGCTATTCAAATCTTGGGACACTGAAAAGCTACTAGCCAGGGCTTGACTCAGCTCTTCCATCTTTCCTATGAAAGAAAGTGTAAAAAAATGGTTAAATCAGTCCAGATCATCTCCTGTATACAGGCAGTTATGACGTAACATGATGGCTACATTTCTAAGAAACGCCACTTAATCAAGTCACAATTATTTCCGTGGGAAAAGAGGAAGTTGAGGGGTAAATGAGCTACAAATTAGCAATAACAGTATTTTGTATCCTGCAAATATTTCAATAATGGTCATTTTCATAGGTCTAAGCATATAGATAGGAACATCAATCACTAAACAAACTCACCCCATGGTTGAATCCAACTTTTGCTCTTTCTCACTCATCGCCATGAACCCTGTTATTAGTTCCTTCTTACCAGCGTTGACATCCAGCAATGTGATTAAGCATCTAATTTCTTCTTGAGTAGTCCTAAATAGCCATCAATAACTAATAACTTACTGATGCAAATTTTATCCAATTGGTTGTTCAGCTCTCTAAACCCATTACCATCGGTGGATTCCGACTCACAATGGCCCTATAGGACAGAGTAGAATTACCCTTAGGGTTTCTAAGGAGTGGCTGGTGGATTCGAACTAACAACCTTCTGGCTAGCAGCCGAATACTTAACCACTTCGCCACCAGGGCTCTGTTTAGTTTCCTAGTAAATGCCAACTCATACTAAGAAAATTTAGCTCCAGAAGAAATACTGGTTCTGAAGCCCCTGGAGGGAGACAAAAAGGAGCCAAAGATTCAAATCTGGGCAGTTACTTTCTCATTTAGTAGTTTTTTTTTTTTTTTTTAAGAGGGGAAGTGGGGAGTTTTCAGGGTTACCTCCGTGGGACTCACTTGGAAAAGCACAAGAATGTGGAAGGCTGCCTAAAAGCTAACACCAGCTGTTCCAGGAGTATGAAGAACTTATATGGGTACATTTGGGAGACAGAGAGTAGATGTCACATTGGAGACAGACTACCCAGGGTGGGCCCTGGTAGTGAATGGGATTACTACTAAAGGTGAATTCACACTTCATTCACACTCCCTGAATGAAGGTGAGGTGGCAGAGGCGCTCACTCAAGGGTTAAAAGTGTGCCTCAGACCGTAACAGGAACATTTGGGAGAAATCTGACTCTTCAGCTCTTGTATAAACCAGAAGCCATGGCCAATGCTTAAACCCCATCACAGGCCATGTTCCAGTGCTCTGAGCACCTAAATCAAACGGTTCATTCCAGACCCACCACAGTTAAAAACAAAACGCCATGGGACTCAACTTGGCCAGTGAGTTACTTTCCATTGCACCCTTTAAGTCAGATTTATTTTTTTCTTAATTTGCAGTATAAGACCCTGGTGATGAGTACTTGTTTGGGGTCCGTTAAAAAAACTTTCATAATAAAACAAGCTTTTAATTAATTATGTCTTAGGCTCACCAAACTCATCACCGTCGAGTGGATTCCGACTCATACCGGTCCTATAGGACAGACTAGAACTGCCCCAGAGCTTCCAAGGAGTGCCTGGTGGATTCAAACTGCCAACCTTTTGGTTAGCAGCCCTAATACTTAACCACTATGCCACTAGGCTTACCAACGTAGTCACCGTATCCAAAGCACTATTCTCAGACCTTATCTCGCTCTATGTGGGTGTGGACTTCTCTCAGCTAAGAACTGCATATGCGTAAAACTGATGCCCTGGATACTGGAGTGGCTCCCTGTATCTTTCTTTATGCCTGTTATAGGCGAACTCTTGCTCTTCCAACATAATCCTTGGATGGTGCTGTTTCCAAGGGTTCTGGTCTTAACCCGAGGTATTCCTATCCTCCACACCTGGAGGTTTTTCCTCCACGCGTAGGCACCCCTCCAGCTCCCAAATATCCGACCTGCCCAGGCCCCTCCGTTGTCCCCTGACTGCTCCTCCTCCGGCACCCCCGCCTCCAAACCCCCAGCCCGGCTCAAGGCGCTCGGCGCTTCCTCCCCCTCACCCACCAGGCTCCAACCCGGAACTACCTGCTCCGCTCGGCCGGCCGTGCTCCTGGCCACGGCCCTGAACTATCTCTAGGGAACAGGTTAGCTAGACTTTGCATACTTTGCATTCTCACTCCCCTCCCCCCGCCACCAAAATTCCCTGAGGGGTCCTGGCCAGGTGGCTAGGAACAGAAGAGCGGATGAGCGCCCGACAGAAGGCCTCAGCCTGGCTCTGCCCTTCCAGGTGACGCCCCAGGAGGCCAGGAGTGCGGGTACGGCCGGAGGCAATCACCGCCGGGCGCTGAAGGGCACCTCGGGAGCCGTAGGGTCCGGGCTCGAACCTAGGACTCACCGGTCCAAGGCGACAGTTCCACGCACCGCCGCCGCCGGGGGCCGACCAATCACCTGCGCTGGGAGAGCCAGGCCCGCCCCCTCGGCCGCGGCCGCGCCACTGGGTCCACCAGCCACGCGCCCGGAGTTTCTGGCTCCTCCCGCCTTGCAGACGCCGGCGCTTCGGCGCCTGCGGGCGGGCCGTTACCTCCGCCCACAACGGCCGGGACTTCTCCATTTGGCCTGGCGGGGGAGCTACTACTGCTTCTGCGACGCGCTGTTGCGGACACCTCCTGCAAGGTGGCTTGGCCCGGCCGAGGCCGCACTCCTAGGTCCACGCACCTCGGTGGTTCCTTTTGCCAATACTACACCTAGTAGCTGGGCGTTTAAGGCCCGCCAGGCCCTGGGTCCTGCCGCCTCCCCGAGATCCGTCCAAATCTTAGGGGCACACCAACAGCCCGCGCCCTCTCCTGTGCCCCTGCTTTTTGTACGGGCAGTGCCAGTTGCCTGAATGACTGCCCCCACTCTTCACAGCCCCAAGTCTTTCCGATGTTCCGTCCTCATTTGCCTTACCCGCAACCAAGAAACACACCTCGGGTGCAGTCCATTTGTTCCATTTGGGAGTTTCTCTTAACCACTCAGCCGCTGTGGGCTTTGCCGTGGCAGGGACAGGTTTGATTCCTGCTTAAGCAGTCAGCATGCAGTATAAGATGCCGCACGCAGTAGACCCTGGATGAAGGAATGATGAATTGGTGCAAGGGGTGGGGGGTAGCAGCAGAGATTTAGGAGTCTAATCAAACCAGGGCAGGACGGATGAGATGCAAAATAAAAACATGAATAGCCATTTATTGAATGCTTATTTATGTATTTATTTTGTGTTGAGCCAAACACTGCTTCACGTGCATTATCTCAATCTTCAAATTACACGAAGTAGGGAGACTGAAGCTCAGAGAAGTAACTTGGCCACAGTCACAAAGCGTTTGAGTCAGATGTTTGAATTTGCTCAGTGTTCGAGTTATAGAGAAATTGGATATTACTTTATTACAAAAAAACGAAATATTCAGACTTGGCACATTTTTAGTCCAAGGGATATGAAAATGTGGACATCACACTATTTAGTCTAAAAAGAACAGGGAATTAAACTGACAAGGAGGATAAAGAGTGCGGGAGGCCCTGGAAGATCAATTTTTGGCACCTTAGAATTTATGTAAGTGGGATCTGTTTTCCAATAGCCAGGCTGAGCAAAGCTGTGCACTAGGTTGTTTAGTGTGTCCACAAATAAAAGCACATGTTTGCCTAATTTCTGAAGACTGCCCAAAAAAGGAAAGCCCAGGGAGTGCATCTAGGGAACTTTGACATAACAAAATTAGGTTATTTGTGTCCCAGCACCACCACTCCCTGCCTGCAACCATGGAGGTCACACCTAGTGGTCAGAACTGCACAGAAAAGAGCAATAGCCCCAAATATTGGATTGAGAAAGAGGTCCCCAAATTCACATACAGAGGTCCAAGAGAGAGGTTCCAGCCTCTCACTGATACCCAGGTGAATATCATACATACCACCAGAAACCCAAACCCGTTGCCATCAAATCGATTCCAACTCACAGCGACCCTATAGGACAGAGTAGAACTGCCCCGTTGAGTTTCCAAGGAGCACCTGGTGGGTTCGAACTGCCAACCTTTTGGGTAGCAGTTGTAGCTCTTAACCGCTACACCACCAGGGTTTCCATCACACATACACACACAAAAAAAACTCCACCAACTGTTATCCTTTAGCACTTCACCTTCACAAAGTTGGCCACATACATGTGGGCCTATACTTAATGTCTTTACATCAATTCGCTTAAAAAAAAAAAAGACTAAATTTATTTAAAAGGGCATCATTACCTTAAGTCATTTCCCACTTTAATGGTATCTATAAAATAAAATAAATACGGTGAAAACAATATTGTTAAAATCGAAACTAGAGACTGATGTCAGCAAAAAGCTCTGACACTAGTGAATTCTCTGTGAAAATCAAAGATTAGCAAGTGCTGGAGAAGTGACAAGGAGTAACACTCAACAAATTTTTTCTTTGATGTAATCAGAAAAAATCAAAGAGAACAGAAGATGGAAGATCCACTTTGATGTTATGATTCAGTGTTATTTAGGATGGAATCTGTGCACTCTGTAAAGTCTTCTGGTAAGCATGCATATGCTGAGAACCCTGACCTGGAAAAAGGGAGGTCGAGGGCAGGAAGGTGTCCAGCCCTTTCAACAGAGGAGGCTCCCACCAGGGGGCCCAAGTTCACTCTGTCAGTCAATTAACAACTGTGTATTTAATACCTCCAGTTTGTCAGACATTGTGCCAGGCCCAGGAGATACAGAAGACCAATAATAAATACCATAGTACCAAAGAGATCAGGTGGCTGGGTAGTCAGTGAGTGCAGTGGGGCTGCTGGGTGAGGGTGTTCAGGGAATTTCTCTCTGAAGAGATGACATGTGAGTCAAGACCTGAATGATGAGAAGGAGCCAGCCATGAGGACAGGAACACCAAGTATTTCTAGCAGAAGGCACAGTGGGTACAGAGAGGCTGGAGACAGGACCACACTTGCTCTGTATGAGTGGTAGAACTGGGGCTGGGGGAAGCAGAAGGAGATGAGGTCATAGAGACAGATGGAAGGTAAGGCCTTGTAGGCCATGCGGAGAGTTTAGATTTTCCTCCACTGCAGATGAGGGTTTTAAGCAAAGGAAAGACATAGCTGAATTCCATAGTCCCTCCTCTGCGGAAGCCTAAGCCAACAAGCACCCATAAACTGCTAAGTCAGCGATTCCCACCACAGTCGTCTGTGGGGCTCTTTCAGAATTCAGATGCCTGTACCTTGCTCTGATCTGGGAGGTCTAGGGTGGGCCCAGGAGCCCTGGTGGTGCAGTGGTTAAAGCTCTGGGCTGCTAATCGAAAGGTCGGCAGTTTGAACCCAGCAGCCGCTTCGCAGGAGAAAGATGTGGCGATTTGCTTCCATGAAGATTACAGCCCTGGAAACCCTGTGGGGCAGTTCTACTCTGTCCTATAGGGTCGCTATGAGTCCGAATCTACTCAACAGCAGTGGGTTTGGTTTTGGTTTGGTGGGGTGGGCCCAGTATCCCTACTTCCTTTGTTTTTTAAAAACAAAACAGCTTTATTGAGATAAAACTCACATATCATGCAAACCTTGCATTTAAAGTGTTTAATTCAGTGGCTTTTAGTACATTCACAGAGTTGTGTAACCATCGCCACTCAATTAGAACATTTTCATCACCCCTCAAAAAAACCTCATGCTCATTAGCTATCACTCCCCACCTCTCCGTCTGGCTGTCCCATGTCAACCACTAATCTCCTTTCTGTCTCTATGGATTTGCCTGTTGTAGACATTTTAAATAAGTGGAATCAGACAATATGTGATTTTTTTTGTTTCTGGCTTCTTTCACTTAGCATAATGTTTTCAAGTTTCATCCATGTTATAGTGTGTATCACTTTCATTTCTTCTAGTGCTGAATAATATTTCATTGCGTGTATATAACAAGGAGCCCTGGTGTCACAGTGGTTAAGAACTCGGTTGCTAACCGAAAGGTCGGCAGTTCAAATCCACCAGCTGCTCCCTGGAAACCGCATGGGACAGTTCTATTCTGTCCTATAGGGTTGCTATGCATTGTAATCGACTTGACGGCAACACGATTGGCATGTACCATATTTTACTTATATATTCATCAATTGATGGATATTTGGGTTGTTTCCACCTAATTTGTGAAGTGGAATATTTGTGTATAAGTTTTGAGTGGATATTTGTTTTCAGTTTTCTTGGGTAGATACCTAGGAGTAGAATTGCTGGGTCACATGGTAATTTCATGTTTAGCATTTTGATTTTGAGGAACAACCAAACAGTTTTCCCCAGAAGCTACACCATTTTAAATTTCCAACCAGCACTGTCTGAGGGTTTCACTTTTTCCACATCCTCACCAACACTTGTTATTCTGTGTCTTTTTTATTATAGTCATTCTAGTGGGGGAGAAGTGGTATCTTGAACCAAAGTTCTCTTCTAGTCTGATTTGTGGAAGGTATCCTTTTTTTTTTTTTTTTAAGATCTTTTCAAAGCTATGGCCTAGCTAGAAATAGAGTAACTCAGTAGAGCTTGGCTAAAGCAGACTTCTTTATTTTGGCTGTTGGTACAGTTGGGGCCTTGGTGATCTGCTCCTTAACAGAAGGAGGAGTGGTAGGCGGGTCCCAGGGTGCCAACATGGCTGGCTGAGTTGAGCCATGCTGGTTGACAAGAAGACCAGGTCAGTCTGAACTTCAGTTAGACATTGGTGAAGAGTTTGACATATTGGTGATGTCATTGTGTATCTTGGCTACACTTTCCTCTATGGTGTCAAAACACGTTGGCAACGGGTCCTGGCTTGTGGAGGGCTCACTCTCAAAGGCCTTGGTGACAGTTGTTTTGGTCCCAGTCGTCTTCTTCCTTGTCTGAAGCTTCTTTGTGATTTGCTCTTCCGGTTGCTATCTACGTCCTCTACAATGGCAGGCACAATAGCCGCATGGTGAGTTCTGACTGGAGATCAACCTGGAAGCTTCGCCTTTGGCCCTGTCAGCATTTCATCAAAGGTAGATCTTGCAACACTTAGAATATTAGATGGGAAATCGGTGGACCCCTCACTGTTGGTCTCTGATCTCCCCAACGTGGTTGCTGCCAGGCTTTCCTTTTTTAAAGGTACTTTAGCTGTTGCTCTCAACAGATTCATCATGTGCAACATGCAGCTTTCTCCATGAACACCTCATGGCTCTCTCCATGGCTTCTTTGGTTATTCTGATTCTTGCCAAATCTTCCTATTATGGCTGGTGTTATGGACAGGATTCCACCATTATGAAACTTCCTCTTGGCTGCCGCGTGAAGCTCATGCTCTGGTATTCTTCCAGCCAGTGGTTTCCCGGACCAGTAACTCTTCATGGTTGTATTCATTTCAGCAGCGTAGAACAAGGCTGTTGATGCAAGCTTAGAGTAGGCTGAAGATACTACAGTTACAGCATCAGAATAGTGGATCACTTTAGCATAGTGAAACCGTTTTCGTATGCTTCAAGGAATCCAACGATCTCCTTCATCACTATAGGCAAAAAGATCAGATGTGAGTCTGTGTTGTGCAAGAAGTCATAGATGGCGGTTAAAGTTGTTATCTGATTGTCAAACACCACCAGTGGCCTTGTACCATGTAACTTGGGTGAATGGTCCATTGTAGCATCTGCTCAGGATATTGATTAAGACCTCATGGCACCACGGACTTCCTGTTAATTATGCAACGAATGTCGGAATAGCGAGAACTGGATAACAGAGTTTGGGTTACACTTACTTCAGTGAAGGCATTGGCTCTTCCTGGAGGAGGTGTGACCATAGCCAGCCCTGAAGGACCCAGGATGGAGCAGCAGAGAGGAGGTGAATCTAAGGGGAAGAAGCCTGGTCGGGAAGGAAAGACTAGCACTGAGACTTGTGCCCCAACCAGAATCAGACAGATGGGTTGTGTGCCCACAGATCTCAGATGCTGGCTCAGCTTCCTTATTAGAAGTGACAGGGCTGCTGCGCATCCTGGTGAACAGTGCCCACAGAACCTGTGCCTCTTGGGGACCAAGAGAGAGCCACAGGGCTGACAGTGCCATTTACACTTTCTATTCTCCTCTGCTCAGTTTTGCTCTTGAGTCTCTGCTGATTTCTCAACAGCTCTCTTTCCAAAGACAAGGAGCCAGGGGTGGGTTAACCAGTAAGTGAGGTATGCATGGGCTTACAGTAAGCAAGGTAACCACAGGCTTAATTGTGTTGACTTACTTTGGACATGTTATCAGGAGGAACCAGTCCCTGGAGAAGGACATCATGCTTGGTAGAGAGTCAGCGAAAAAGAAGAAGACGCTGACAGAGTGGCTGCAACAATAGGCTCAAGCATAGCAACAACTGTGAGACTGGCGCAGGGCCAGGCAGTGTTTTGTCCTGTCGTACATTAGGGTTGCCTCGAGTCAGAACCAACTTGACAGCACCCAACAACAACAACTAATGTGTAGGGCACAGTTCTGAAATTGTGCACTACAGATTAGCAAGTAAGCTCAAGTAAGCCCACGTATACCTTACTGGGTAACCCGTCCCTGCCAGGACCTAGTTCTACACTAGTTCCAGTAGCCCAGTGCTTCCCTAAGGATGAAGCATATATGATGGTAGCTGGTGCAGGAATGTGGAATTAAAGAATGCTGAAGGGCAAAGTGAGGAAGTTTTATTTTCTTCTAGTCCAATTGCACGTGAAGAAGAGTCTTGGGTTGGTGCTGAGTCCTCAAAACTTTCTAAAAAACCGTTGTCCAATTCCCTGTCTGGTGGCGAGATAAGAAAGAAGAGGGGGACAGGAGCTGGCTGAACGGACGCAGGGAATGCAGGGAATACAGGGTGGAGAGGAGGAGTGTGCTGTCTCATCAGGAGGTGGGCAGCTAGGAGTACACAGCAAGGTGTGTATAACTTTTTGTATGAGAGACTGACTTAATTTGTAAACTTTCACCTAAAGTACAATAAATAATAAAAAAGAAATTGGCATTGAGTTGACTCCTACTCATGGTGACGCCATGTCTGTCATAGTAGAACTGTGCTCCACAGGGTCTTCAGTGGCTGATGTTTCAGAAATAGATCACCAGGCCGTTCTTCTGAGGTGCCTCTGGGTGGACTCAAACCTTCAACCTTTCAGTTAGCAGCTGAGTGCATTAACCGTAAGACCCCTCTAATGCTGACTAACCCCCTTTCAACAAAGACAGCAGACCTCCGGTTCAACATTGTCAGCAACCGGCAACTGTAGCCAGTTAACACTGAATAACATTGTGCTGGTTTCTTTGTATTTATTTTTACTTATTTGTGCCAACTGTAACTGCTTTTCCATTACAGTAGTGATAGAAAGTTTTGTAAAAGAGAAAATGATAATCCCTATAGTTTTCAATTCAGCCCTGGCTGGAGATCAGAGCAGAGCCAGGGACCATGAGCCCTAGAGAGCAGCTCCAACGAAGAAACCTTGAGAGACAGGGCAGTGTTGACCTTGACACAGATGCAGTAAGGAGGCCAGGCCCTGAGCTGATCAGCTACATCCAGTTAGATTAGGATAAAAACCAGAAAATGCCAAATCCTAATTGAGGGACATTCTACAAAATGCTGAGCAGTACTCCTCAAGACTGTCAAGGTCATCAAAAACAAGGAAAATTTAGAAACTGTCGCAGCCAAGAGGAGCCTAAGAAGACATGACAACTAAAAGTAATGTGGTTTCCTGGATGCAATCCTGGAACCGAAAAAGGACAGTAGGTAAAAACTAAGGAAATCTGAATACAGTGTAGACTTGAGTTAATGACAACGTATCAGTATTGGTTCATTAGTTGTGATAAATGTACCACACTGATCTGAGATGTTAATACTGTACTAATAAGGGAAATTGCGTGTCAGGTATATGGGAACACTGTTTTATCTTAATTTTTCTGTGAATCTAAAACTATTCTGAAGTAAAAGGTCAACTTAAAAAAACTAGAAAATGCTTAAATTATATCTTACTTTGATTATAATAAAAAATAATGTTACCTTGAAAGTCTCTTCCTATTAGATGTATGTTCCTTGAAGACAACTTTAAAAGCTTGTACTTATCTCCTGTGGAATGTGTCCTTCATCTCAAGCACCTATAACTAGGTGTCTGTTGTGGGAAAATACGTAAATACACCACTCTGACTTCAGTGGCTTTATTCTGCAATCCCACTGGTACAGAATGTCTTAGATTCACTTTTTAGGCCAAAGGCATTTAAATGAATAATTTCTTTTATAAGAATTGGCACAAAGCTGGTTTCTGTGAAGCCACAGTTAAAGATGTCTCAAATGTCCAACTTCCCAAACCACCGTACCACTCCATCATCTCTAAAACCAACCACTCCCTCTCCCCTCAGTACTCTTCCTCCCACCTTTGGGTTCAGTAATTTGCTGCAACATCTCACAGAACTCATGAACCATACTTAGGATTATGGGGCTTATTAGGGAAGTAACAGGTTACCATTCAGGTTCAGAATCAACTTGGAAGTAACAGGAACAACTCGGAACACAGTTCTTCAATCAGGACAACTTCTTGGCCTGCTGCCACTGGACCCTGGTTGGGCCTTGCTGCTGCCTTACTTTGGGGGCTGGAAAGTCCACTGCAGCTGTCTCACAACAGTCTCTTGGTTCTCACCACTCTTGCTGTGCCGTCTTTCATGGTCTTCAGTGTTACATCCCCTTCTTCTCTTTCTCTCCATGTCTCTCCCTAAAACCTCTGTCAGGGAAGCTAGCTATACAGCAAGCTCCTAAACAATTTCAAGGCATGCTTCCTCCCTCACCCCAAGCAAGACTATGAACTAACCAATCTCCTACAAGGGTTCCATGTATCTTATTTGCATTAGAAAAACTGTCTGATCCCCTCGATGGGCCAGAGCACCTCGTTTACATAATCCCAATCATTTTGTGGGAGTTAGGAGACCATGGCTAAAAGGCCATATAACAGTAATTCACTACACTGCAGGCATCAAGGCAACTTGTCTTACCTTCTCTCTCAGATCTGACTTAGTGTGACTCTAAAAGATTAATATCTTTAAAGGTTTTCCTTGAGCAGTTTCTTTTAAAATAAGTAGAAAGAAATGTGAGGTGATTTAAAGAAAAATATTAAGACAGTAACAGGGCAAGTAGTAAGTGACTACGGCAAAGACTGTGATAATGGTTAGGAATGACCGGATGTAGAGAGATGCCACATGAAGGAAGGATGGAGTTGAGAAAGAGGGTGTCTTAGTTCTTAGTGCTGCTATAGTAGAAATACCACAAGTAGGTGGCTTTAACAAACAGAAACTTATTTTCTCACAATTTAGGAGGCTAGAAGTCTAAATTCAGGGCATAGCTCTAGGGGACAGCTTTGTCTCTCTGGGGGAAAATCCTTGTCTCAGCTTCTGTTCCAATGTTCCTTGGCAATCTTCGTGTGGTGTGGCATCTATTTTCCCCTAGGTGTGCTTGCTCGTCTCTATGCCTAATCAACTCTTTTATATTGCAAAAGCAATTGGCTTATAACACACCCTACAGACACAGGTGCATTAACATAACAAAGAAAACCCTATTCCCAAATGGGATTACAACCACAGGTGTAATCCAAAAACCCAGACCCACTGCTGTTGAGTGGAATCTGACTCATAGTTAGGATTTACAACAGGTATTTTGGGGGGACACAATTTAGTCTATAACAGAGGGGGGACCCAGAGACCATTATCTGTAGGCATCTGGCCACTTTAGTCCCTGTCCTTTCAAGACAGAGACTGTGCCTTCTCTGTGCTCATACTCTCTAGAGTTGACAGCACTGTGCCTAGAACTACGGCTGGGTCTAGGATACAAGAGTTAAGGAGGCACTCACTCTCAGGGTCATGAAATGCCCTAAGTGCCTCGTTTGCCTTGCCTTAGTTCCAGCCCTGCCTGGCACAATCAAAGAAGGCTCAATTTGAAGCAGTTATTAAGAGCCTGCTGTATACAAGGCCTCATCCTGGAGGCCATGGTGAGGACACAGCTGGATTCCCATCTCACCTGAGCCCTTGACAGTAATATTAAAGTGGCATTTATATTAAGTAACTGCTTGTCATGGATTGAATTATGCCCCCCGAAAATACGTGTCTACTTGGCTAGGCCATGATTCCCAGTATTGTATGGTTGTCCTTTATTTTGTGATCTGATGTAATTGTTCCATATGTTGTAAACCCTAATCTCTGCCTGTGGTTAATGATGCAAGATTGGGCTATGTTAAAGAGGATTAGGGTTGAATGCAACATCCTTACTCAGGCCACAACCCTGATCTGATATACGGGGAGTTTCTCTGGGGTGTGGCCTGCATAACCTTTTATGAGATAAAAGGAGAGAGAAGTGAGCAGACAGGAGGGACCTCTTACCACCAAGACAGAAGAGCCGGGAGAGGAGTGCATTCTAAAGGACCCAGGTTCCCTGCACTGAGAACCTCCTTGACCCAGGGGAAGATTGATGCCAAGACACAGGGAGATTTACAAGGAATTCTAGGCCCACAGATGTTGAGAGGAGACAAGGACCTTCCCATAGAGTAGACAGAAATAAAGCCTTCTCCTAGAGTTGGCATCCTGAATTCAGATTTCTAGCCTCCTAAACTGTGAGAGGAAACCCTGGTGGTATAGTGGTTAAGTGCTATGGCTGCTAACGAAAAGGTCGGCAGTTTAAATCCACCAGGTGCTCCTTGGAAACTTGATGGGGCAGTTCTACCGTGTCCTATAGGGTCACTATGAGTCGGAACTGACTCGACAGCAATGGGTTTGGTTTTGGGTTTTTTTTTTTTTTTTTTTTTTTGGTAAACTGTGAGAGAATAAATTTGTTTGTTAAAGCTATCCACTTGTGTTTCTGTTATAGTAGCCCTAGATAACAAATCACTGCTGCTGAAGGATGAGACATATGCATGAGAACCAAGTGACTACATTTGTCCCAGCCAAGATGTCCTAGACCAGCTGACAGCCAGCCAACCAGTCCACCCCTAGTCTTAGGAGAGAGCCCAGTCAAGACCAGCAGAGCCATTTATCCAACATGCATTTGACCATAAAATTGTAAGTGAGCCCAGCAGACACTGGAACTGCCCAGCTGAACTGCAGACTTGTGACCTAAATAAATGCTTATTATTTTAGCATTGTTTCACGGTGGTTTGTTACACAGCATTATTGAAGCAATAAAAACCAAACCAAATCCACTGCCGTCAAGTCAATTCTGATTCATAGCAACCCTATAGGGTCTATTGAGGCAACAGATCACTGCCAAAATGGCATAGTGGGGCCACCCGACCTCCTCTAACTCCATGAAGGGGAGAGAGAATCACCATCAGCATCAGCCCAAAGCTGGCTCCTATGAAGCAAAGGTCAGACAGACCTCCTCTCGCCAACTTTTTTACCAATTCTGACACCAGCCGTCTCTCCCACGGCACTCTCTACTTCTCTGCTGGGTTCAATAATTCGTTGCAATGCCCACACAGAACTCACAGACCATACTCACAATTATGGGATTTATTAGGGAAGTAACAGGTTATAGGAAACCCTGGTGGAGTAGTGGTTAAGTGCTACAGCTGCTAACCAACAGATTGGTGGTTTGAATCCACCAGGTGCCCCTTGGAAGCTCTATGGGGCAGTTCTACTCTGTCCTATAGGATCGCTATGAGTTGAAATTGACTCGACAGCAACAGGTTTGGTTTGGTTTGGTAACAAGTTACAATTCAGGATCAGGAACGACGCAGGATGCAGTTCTTTGGTCAGGATAGCTTCTCAGCCATGCCCACAGGCAGGCCTCTCTCTGGCCCTCGGCCTCTCTGCCCTTGGCCTCTTGGCCACTCGGACCCCTTGGGCCAGCCTAGTCTCTCTGATCTGCTTCAGCAAGTGTTACAAAGCTCTTTAAGTTCCACTGATAACTGCCCAGAGGTACCCCACTCTACCAGTAAGCCTTGTGCTTACTCACTCCGTGGGTGGGTGAGCCTACCTCCAAGTGTCCTGAGACACCCTGCTCTGTCAGCAAGGCTCCTGCCCGAAGGCACTCAGCCTTCTTGCTCTGTGGGCTGGGAAGCCCACCACATCAACTGCTGGTCTCCTGATTCTGCTGCTGCCGGTTTTCTGCCATGCTTGCTACTGCTTCTCACAGTCTTGTGCCATCTCTGGTGTTATAGCTGTCTCTGGGTCTAGGAAGTTCTCAGTGCAGGGGGCCCAGGTCCAAAGGATGTACTCCACTCCTGTCTCTTCTTCTTGGTGGTAGTAAAGTCCCCTCTCTGCTCTGGGATTGGCTCTCTTTTAAGCCTAGCAAATGGCAAAACTGACCAGTCCCTGCATTAGGATTCCATATACCTTATTTGCATTGTCCCATTCCCACAAGAGTTCACTGGATCTTATCTGCATTAACTGCAAGCTGTCCAATCCCCTTGGTGGGCCAGAAACATCTTATTTGCATAGTCCCACCCAATTATTGTATAGGAGTCACAAAGACTATGGCTAGAAGGGCCACATGAAGTAATTCATTGCACCACAATCACCGATACAGAAGTTGGCCAGACTAGATGCAGGTGAGTGGGTGGGCAGGGGGCTGGGCATGGCCAAAGTCTGTGCCATCATTCCTCTGGGCTGAGGCCTGAGCTCCCCTCCTGCCTTCTGCTGGCTGCTCCTGTGGCTTGCTCAGCTCCAGCTGCTGGTGATGCTGGAGTCAGAGAGATTTTTACCTTGACACAGCTCACATGCAAAATCCCATGGAGACTGGTGAGGGAAGCAGCAGACCCCAGGCAGGATGGCAGCCTGGGACTTGCTTTCACCCGCAATGCTCCCAGGCCTGATTGGCTGGAAGACATCCAGCCTGTAATTCTTCAGACCCAGCCAGAGTCACTTGAACCTCATTAAACAAGGAGGCCTGCCTGGGAGTCCACTTGGCCACAGAAACTCATCAGAGGGCTCTCTGATACCATTACGGGTACCTCCACTTTTGTTGAGCATGTGCTACGTATACCTTGAGCAACTGGAGAGAGGAAGACATGCTTGTTACCTGCTTCAGCCCTCACACCCCACTGATCACGTGTTCTATCACTTTCTCCCTTCCTCCTCTGTATTTGTTTGGGTACCCTAGAAACAGACCCTGGAACAGGGATTTAAGTGCATGGGATTTGTCGAGAGGGTGCTCTTAAGAAAAAACACTTGAGGGGGTGAGTGAAGCAGGAGAGGGAAGAGGAAAGAACAAAGCAAGGATGTGGACTCAGGTAAAGTTTAGGCTTGGTCTGACCCCTCAGGGCTGTCCTGCCTGGAGGCAAGGGGCTCTACCTTTAAATACAGTAACATCAACAACAAAAAACTAAACATTATTTAGCTCATGATTCTACAGGTTGGCAATGTAGACTGGCATCAGCAGGACAATTCCTCTGGTCTTGACTGGACTCTCTTAGGCCTCCGTAGTCAGCTGCATGTTGATTACACAGTTCTGCCAATGGGGTTGGCAGGCTGTTTGCTTTATTACCTCATCTCTCCTCTACATGGTCTCTTACCTTCCAGCAGGCTCTACCAGGGTTATTCTCATGGAGATGGCAGTGTTCTGAGAGACTGAAAGCTCTTAAGGCCTAGGTTCAGAACTGACACGCAGTTAGTTTTGTCACATGTTAATGACCAAAGCAGATCACAAGGCCAGATTCAAGGGGCTTGGCCTTTTGTTCCTCATATCTGCCAGTCAGTGGCTGCAGACGTGTGGTGAGGATAGTGATGGAGAAGGTGAGACCTCCCAGGTGAGATGTCTCAAGTCAGCTGAGGCAATTCTCCAGAGAAGGGAGGCAGCCAACCAGGCACAGCAGCTGGGGGGAGGGTGCCCTGGTCACGTAAAGGGGATCTGGGTAGGGTACCAACAGCATCTACTAGTCTCCAAAACAGACCTCAAATCCAGTTACTTTGCAGCCTCTGTGCCACCGCCCTGGTCTAAGCTACCAACCTCTCACCTGGAAGACTCAAAAGACATCATTGCCCCCCACATGTCCATGCCTGTCCACATCTAACTCAGTCTTTAAGTAACAGGCAGACTGATTACTCCAAAAGATGCTAGTATTACTGAGCCATCCCCATGCTTCAAACCCTTCCATTGCCCGTGCCCTGCAATGAGAATAAAATCCTAAATCGTTGCCCTGCCTATAAAGTGCTGCAGGATTTGGCTATTGCTTACCTTAGGCCATTGGTCCTCAGCCACACTAGTTTTCTGTTTCTAGAATGCACACATCTTTCCTACCTCAGGACTTTTGGGCATGCTGTTTGCTATCTTCCTGATTCGTATTTTTCAGGTCTTAAATTTCATTTTCTCCAGGACTTCTCCCTGACTTCTAAAATCTCTGCCTAGTAGTCGGTCAGGTATCATTTCAGATGTCACTTTCTCAGCTACAGCCGACCCCCCACCCCCAGCCCCGTGCTTATACCACTCTGCATTTTACCGCCGTAGCATAGACCCTAAGTTATACTTCAGGGACAATGTCTGTTTTGTTTACTGCTGGATGGTGAGCACCGGCAGGCACTCACTAAACACTAGGGAATGAATGATGAGCCAGGTACCCTGCAAGTCTCGAAATGAGTCAGATGTGATCTTTAGGACACTGGCCTTGGAGAAGCTTATAGCCTTGGGATGAGGCAAACTATCACAGACCCAGGAGGCGTGTTCTATAAACAGGGCATATATAGGATGCAGTGTTACAAAGAGCAAGAGAGGCTTCAGAGGAGGTGGCAACGCTGGCCTGAAGACTGGCCAGAATGACAAAGCACAGGGAGAAAGACCAGGCTGGGAGACGAAGGGGTGTAGGGTAGGGAGTGAAGGTCCCTGGGGATGAGGCATGGGGCAGGCAGGATCTCAGAGGCCCTGGAATGCCACGCTGAGGAATCAGGTCTCTATTATCTGACCACCATGTCCCAAAGCGTGCTCACAGAGAAGCACTGGTCTCACAAGGCTTGCTTTGGGTTTGGTTTGATCAATACTTATGGAGCACCTTCTGAGTTAAAACACACGCTGCCCAGTATTTTTTGTTATTTGATCTTCACATTATTACCCCCATTTCACAAATGAACAAACACACTCTGTGATGGGAGATAACTTTTTCGAGGTCAAACGGTTAATAAAAGATGGAGCCAATGCTCTGACCACAACAGCTGAACACAGCAATTTCTTAAATATTCCAAGTTAAAATCTCCCTTTAATTTGGAAAAGGTTGAAGTGTCTTCAAGGGCTCTTTTTCAAACTTCAACTCTCAAACGCCAATCAAAGTTTTTGACCCATTCAAACCAAACTAGTTGCTGTCGCATCGATTCCAACTCATAGAGACCCTATAGGACTGCCTCATAGGGTTTCCAAGGAGCAGCTGGTGGTTTTGAACTGTCGACCTTTTGGTTAGCAGCTGTTGCTCTTAATCACTATGCCACCAGGACTTGTCTGACCCATTAGCAGATTGTAAAATGAATTTAGTGGGTTAGGATCAATATTAAAAAATGGAAAACACCAGAGGGCATCCTACAGTTTCATAAAACTTCTGTTTCAGTTGGATATACACATAACCCTTACAGGAAGCTGACCTAAGCTAGGATGGCCCACCAGGCTCCCAGAGGCCAAGGAAAGCAAACCTTTCTGACGCACTGGATTTGGGGAAGAAATGACCCTTGGCTCATGGGGCTTTGTCCAAGCATTTTTCTGAGGGCAGCCAGCTTAGCATCAATCCTTTCTCCTTTAATGAGACCATTTCAATTGCTCTTTGATCAAGGACACTGCTTTAGAAAATCAAATGTTTCTTTTGCCAAAACTTATCACATGTATGAGCTTCAGATAAATCGAGATCACACAATCATATTAACGCATTAGTCTTTATAGAAAAATTGGATACCGAAAAAGCGTAGATTAAAATCACTAGTAATACCCCCACCCAGAGAGACACTATTAGCTTTTTTCTGTTTACATTTTTCTTTAGAAAAATGGAATACTCTTGGTACCATTTTATAACTTTTAAGTGTTAACTTTCATTGAGTCCTTAAATATCTTGCTACAATTATTTTTAACAGTTGCATAGTATTTCATTATAAGAATATCCAGTTGGGAAACATTTCCAATTTTTCCCTGTTATAATCACTATGATGAAGGTCCCTATAGCAAACTTTTGCAAAATCCAATTTACTTATGCTAATTCTTCAAAGTGGAATTTCTGGGTCAGAGCGTGTGTAACACATATTTTTTAGGGTCTTGATACATACTGCAAAATCGCTCTCCTGAGAGGCTGTGCGCATATCTACGTGTGTATGTATATGTAGTTGTTGTTTTTAAATCTTTCAGGCTTTTTGTAACACGTCTAATTCCCTGCGTATTTCCTTTGTTGGGAACAGGGGATGGAGGCACTAACCTTTAAGTGCTTACCACATGCCAGGAGCAATTCTAAGGACTTTGTAGGAATCAAATCATTTAATCCTTCCTGCAATTTTAAAAATCAGTACCATTATTACCCCATTTTTCTGATGAGGAAAATGGCGGCACTGAGAGGCTAGGTAAAATGATCAATGTTACGCAGCTAGTTATGCACAGGAGACAGGATTTAGACCAAGCAGTCTGGCTCCAGTGCCCGTCCTCTGCATCGACTCGAACAGATTTTTTTTTAAGCTCCAATACTTCCGGTTATAGGTTCTGATAAGCCATTAAAGGGAAAGAGAAGACTTTTCTCAAGAATCTTGTATTTTACCCCTAAAAGAGCTTCCTTCAAGGGAACTTTGAAACTAGACTAGAACTGAAGATTTGGACAAGTTTACGTCTCAATTCTCAATTTCCCAATCTGAAAGGCAGGGATAACACCACCTATATTGCAGGGTTGTTGGGAAGAGTAAACGGCAGCCTAGCACAGGCAAGGCCTCAAGAAGTATTAGTTTCCTTCTCCAACTCGAATTATCGCCTCACCTGCTCCCTGAAGCCTTCCCAGCACAATGCCTGTTCTCTACTCAAACCTTCATGCAGCATCTATTGGGACTAATCACATCGCCTAACGCTGCTACTTTTCTCTGTTGGCCTGGAAACTCAAGTTCAGAGACTCTCTAAACCCTGACACACCTCAACGGCTGGCTGTGCTGACGCTGACAGTTTCTCAAAGAGAGCATAGCATACTGGCTCCACCACTTCTGGCTATGTGATCTTGGGTAATTCAACTGGTCTCTGCCTACGTTCTCTCATCTGAAAAGGGGGAATAATTGGATTCCCCACTCCACAGGTTTGTTGGATTAAATAAACTAATGAATGTAACGCACTTAAAACCGTTCCCGATACACAGAACGTTTGCTCTTATCCCCAGTGCCACCCTCTCTTCATGGTTCCTTTATCAGAAGCTGCCTCCCACCTGGGTAAGCCGGGATGGCACATCTAAAAGCCAAGCCGTTGGACTCAGCATTCTATTTTTTTCTTTTTCTAGAAGTCTTGTGTAAAATGAAGTAGTCTCCCTGCTCTTCCTCCTATACCTAAGACCATCTAAACTTCCAGGAACCTCCTGGGCCACTTCTAACCACTAGATGGCCAAACTACAGTGATGATTTCCTTAGGCAAGCAAACACTCAGCCCACTAATGTGGTATTTCCTGGGGCTGGAATATCAACAGGAAGTCCTGTGGGGAAGAGCTCTGCTAAAACATTCATTCCAAGGAAGGGATTTGGGAGGCCTTGGTAAACTGTCAAATTTGCTCAGCCCTGAGCAACACCCTGCAGCTCCCACATGCCACCCCTGCTGCAGGCCTCCCCCAGAGGCAGGATGCTATTGACCCTATTTCTCTTCTTTGGGTTCCTGAGCTAGGGAGACCTACATATAAAACTCTATGTAAGAAAACCAGACAGACAAAATGTTGCACTTAAAACGCAATTGGACCATTTATTGGCATTAGGAAAGCGTTCCTTTAAACAAGGGAGAGGAGTCTTAACGTTTAAGTCTCACCCGTTTTTTGAAAACTTGGGACCAAACTCCAACGCCGGAACACAGTTTAGGCATGAACAGGCGCAAAAACTTAAATAAACCGAACCAAACAGTCCCGCTACAAGAGGAAAAAGGGAGAGTTTGGGCACCGGGGTGGGAGTGGTGGTAAGAGAGTGACGTTCTTCCTTTCATGCTACAATTTTTCGGGCACAAGAAGTTAATTCCCCAGAGCAGCACAAATCCGCTTCCCACTGTTTCCTAAGGCAGTGTCTCCTATTTAATTCTCAGTAGTCCAAGTTTTCGGAAAGTATCTTGGAAAACAGGGGTGCACCCTCAACCCCTAGCTCTGCGCGTGGCCTGCAGCTGAGGAGCCAAGTTCCCTAAGAACAGCGGGAGGGAACCGACGACCCGCTTACATTCGTGAGGACAGCTTCCTCAGAGAAGCTGCTAGCATCAGGCCTCAGTTTTCCCATCTGTAAAATGCAGCCGTATAAAACGATAGTTCCGCTAGCCTTCCAGATCGAAGTCATCGCGCTCCTCATTGTACTCCAGCACGTGCCGCTTGATCTTGGACGAATCCACCCAGGTGACAAAGTCCTCCATGCTGCGCGTGACAAGGAACGCGGGGTCGGTTACCACGTCCGGCCCTACGCGCACGTGGCCCTGCTCCACGAAAGCCACGGCGGCTTGGAGGTGCTGCGCCATGCGCAGCTTGAGGAGTACGGTGGGCAGGCGGCGGCGGCAGAAGGACGAGGCCGTTACGAAATCGCACAGCTCGAGCGAGCCGCGCGTGGGCACCAGGCCTAGCGCATACAGCTTATCCAGCAGCGCGGCCGAGGAGCGCACGCGAAACGGGTCGTTCTCGGGCAGGTCGCGTAGTCGCCGCGCTAGCTCGCGCACGGCACGGCTCAGCTGGTTGTAACGCGTGTAGTCCTCGCGCCGCTGCAGCCGATAACGCCGCAGCACGCGCAACTCGTGCAGGTTGTGGTCAGTGACCTCCCAATTCAGGAAGTCCACCTGTTTCAGCAGCTTCTGCTCGTGGAACTTAAACTTCCGAACCATGATGGCGGCAGCAGCAGCGGCTGGGCTTAGGAGCTAAGAGGCACGTTCCGGCATCCGGGCGACTTCCGCCTCCGCGCACGAAGTTTGGGCCGCCCTGGGGATCCTGAGCCAATGAAAGAACGGCTCAAAGCCACGCCCTCATTCACCATTGGTCAGAGTGGAACCACGCCTCCACCTTTGTATCTCGCGTTTTTTCTCAGCATCCCGTTCTCCGTTTTTTGGGTTTTCGTTCTCCGAGGGAGACGGAAGAAGAATTGGAGAGAGGCCGGGGGCGGGGCCTGAGGCGAGTCCCGGAGGTTGGAGCAGCCCAGTGCAATCTCCAGAGCCGTGCTCATTTCCGACCATTATGACTTTAGCTTCTCCTGGGTGGTCGGGAGAGTCTTCCCCGCAAAAGCTGTAGGGTCTGGTTCCAGGCAAGATGGGTGACCGCTGGCTTGTTTCATTGAGTTTACTGTGCTAATTGACTATTGGGTTCCTCGCAACCTGTGGAGGAGCTTCCCGGAGCCGGCCGCCCCGGCCCGCCAGCATCAGGTCCTTCTCCCAGATTAAATACTGATTCCCCGGCCGCTTCCAAGACACACAGAACCGAGATCTACATGGGAGCCGCCTGGGAATCTGTATTGTCAACACGAGTCTTAGGTGATTTTTACAACCCAGTAAGTTTGAGAAACTTGGACTGTAAGTACAAGTCCTGAACCTTTAGTCTGAGCTCAAACGAAGTAGCCTGCCAGTGAATCTCTGCTCACCGCGTATTGAGTTAAATTTAATGCAGTTCGGCTAAAGCTGTACATTACATCTCTCAGAGTGTAGCGCTGCGGGACTCTCTCCTTTATTTGCCCAGGCTTTTGACGCCACCTAGCTTCTCCGCTGATCATTCTTTTATTTTGTACGCTTTTCTTTATTTTTTTAAATATAGTATTTTATATATGGAAAATAATCCATATGTAACATATGTAAGTTATAAAATATAGTGAAAACTCATGAACCCAACAGCCAGTTTACGAAAACATCACCAGGACCATTCCAGCCCTTGTCTCCCCCCACAGGTGAAGATATCTAGTCTCCTGAATGTTGTGTTTATTCCACATTTTTGTTCAAAAAGAAAAATAGTTTTATCACTATACATGCATATCTGAATATACTGTTGAACCTTCTTATTCTATGTGTAGCCCGTGGGCCAGCAGAGAGCTTGTTGGAAATGCAGACCCTCAGGGCCTATCCCTGATATATAGAATCAGAACCTACATTTTAACAAAAACCCGAGGTAATTAGTATACACGCTGCAGCTTGAGAAGTGCTGCCTAGAAGACAGGGACAACACACAAAGGACATGATGTTTGCTATATATAGCTATAAGTGTTTCGTTTTACTGCTGCATGATATCCTGTTGTTTCGCCCTATCTAATTTATTAGCCCATTTTCCTGTTGGAGTTTCTGGAGGGACCACCATTAATGTTAGAAACCCTGATGGTGTGTGGTTAAGTACTACAGCTGCTAACCAAGAGGTCCGCAGTACTTCTCCTATAGGGTCGCTGTGAGTTGAAATCACCTCGATGGCAATGGGTTAGGCTTTTTGGAATCAACTCAATGGTAATGGGTTAGGTTTTTGTTGTTGTTGTTGTTGTTATGCAAGTTTTTAGTATATATCCTGGAGTGGAATTTCTAAATTGTAAAATATGTACATGTTCAATCTTTGTTGTGTGCTGTCGAGTGAATTTCGACTCATAGCGGCGATATGGGACAGGGTAGATCTGCCTCATAGGGTTTCCAGGACTGGAATCTTTATGGTAGCAGACTGCCTGCCACATCTTTCCCCGAAAGAGCAGCTGGAGGTTCAACTGCTGACCTTTCAGTTAGCAGCCAAGTTTTAACCACTGTGCCACTAGGACTCCTGTCAATATTACTGGATATTACCAAATTGTTTTCCAAAGGGGTTATACCAATTTATATGCCTATGAAAATTCCTTTTGCACCTCATTCTTGCCAATGCTTTGTTGCCATTTAAAAAATTTTTTGTCAATCTGGTAAGTGGGAGATGACATTTATTTGTGATTTGATTTGCATTTCCCTGATAATTTGTTTGCTCCTCTACAAAATACCTGTTTAAGTCTTTTGTCTATTTTTCTGTTGGATTGTATAGCAGGCAGAATAATGACCCCTCCCCCCAAAGATGTTCATGTCCTAATCCCAGGTGTTACCTTACATGACAAAAGAGATTTTGCAGATGTGATTAAATTAAGGATTTTGAGACAAGGAGATTATCCTGGATTATCTGGGTGGGCCCAGTATAATCATGAGGATCTTTGTAAGTGAAAGAGGAAGGCAGGAGAGTCAGAAAAGGAAATGTGACTATAGTAGGAGCAGAAGTCTGAGTGATGGGATTGCTGGCTTTGAAGATGAAAGGAATGTGGGCAACCTCTAAAAGCTGGAAAAGGCAAGGAAACAGATTCTCCCTGAGAGACTCCAGCAAGTACACATCCCTGTTGACACCTTGGTTTTAGCCCAGTGAGACCTATTTTGGATTTCTGGTCTCCAGAACTGTAAGGTAATAAACTTGTGTTGTTCTAAGCCACTATAAAACCAAAAAAAACAAACCTGTTGCCATCGAATCGATTCCAACTCATAGCTACCCTATAGGCCAGAAAAGAACTGCCCCAGAGGGTTTCCAAGGAGCAGCTGGTGGATTTGAACTGCTGACCTTCTGGTTAGCAGCTGAGCTCTTTACCACTGTGCCACCAGGGCTCCTTTAAGCCACTAAATCTGTGGTAATTTGTTACAGCAGCAACAGGAATCTAATACAGGTTGTTTGCTTTTTTTTTCCCCCTCATTGATTTGAAGGTGTTCTTTATATATTCTGGATATTAATCCTTAACCACTTCTCTGTGTTGCAAACAGGGCTTCAAACTGGTTCTTTCTGGTTTGGCTCCCTGCTGAGACTCACCTGGAGATCTTAGTAAAAATGTAGATTCTGATTCAGTATATCTGGAGTGGAAATGAAAATTCACAATTCTCAAATCTATTAGTCCAGGCCTTTCAAGACTAACTAGAAAGTCATTCTTTCTCTTAAGCTGCAGATCCATATTCCCAACCACTTAGTCCACTTCCTAATAACCAGAACTTTCTGGGAGCTTCAATGAATTATCTCATTTAATCCTCACAAAACCCCTGTAAAATATGTACTGTCATCACCCCCATTTTATAGGTGAGGAAACTGAGGCTCAGAGGGGTTAGTATTTTGCCTAAGGTCATACAGCTGCTAAGTGTGAAAGCTGATAAGCAATGAGTGCCCGCCCAATTCCAGAGCTTGAGCTCTTAACTTTTTCTTTTTTTTTTTTTAACTTGAATTTCCTACAGGCACTTAGAAGTCTGCAAGTACAAAAGGGAAACCGTCTTTTCCGCAGACTTACTCTTTTTCCTTTTTTAAAAAAATCCGATTTTTTTTTAGCTATGAATTTCATTCAATTCATTCAACAAATATTTACTGAGACTTGCTATATAACAGATTCTGTTCGAGGTACTTGGGATCCATTAGGCAATAAAACAGACAAAAAGTGCTGCCTTGTGAAGCTTACATTCCAGTGAGGGGAGAGAGACAGATGATAAACATAATAAATAAATAAACTATATGTTATATTTTATGTATATATAAAAATTTTATGTTAACAGATGGTATGTGTTATGAAGCAAAATTGAGCAGGATATAGAAAATAAGGAGGGCCTGAGGTGAGGATGGGATAGAATTTTAAATAGGGTAGGTCAGGGTAAGTCTTTTTGAGAAGGTGATATTTTATAGGTAGATATCTAGGGGAAGAGCATTTTGGGAAGAGGAACAGTCAGCACCAATGCCTTAAGGCAGGAATGTGGCTGGCATGTCAGAAGAGCAAGAAAGCCATTTTGGCTAGAGCAGAGTGGGCAGGGAGGAAAGGAAGAGATTAAAGGGAAATCAGGTAACATAAAGCCTTATAGGCCCTTGTAGGACTTTGCTTTATGTTGAGTGAGATGGGGACATTGCAAGTTTTTTGTCTTAATTTTTGGTGAAAATATACATAATAAAACATGCATTCACTGAACATTTTCTACATGTACAGTTCAAGATATTGGTTACATTGTTCGCATTGTGTCACCATTCTCGATATCTCTACCCATATTGTTTCACCACCATTAACTTAGGCTCTCTGTTCCCTAAACTTCTCTGTGTTTTAGAATTACTGTTGTCTGTTTGATCTCATATAGTCATTCTTTAGAAGAGCACACTGCTCAAGGTGAACATTCTCTACTAGTTGACCTAAATTGTTGTTTAGTTTAAAGATGGCTTTATGGGATAATTTGGGTTCAAGACTTCAAGATTATCTCAGAACAATAGATTCAGGGGTCCCCCCAGTCTCAATGGGTCCAGTAAGTCTGGTTTCTATAAGAATTTGAAAATTTGTTCCACATTTTTCCTATTTTTGATCAGGATCCAGCTATTGGGTCCTTGATCAAAATGTTCACTAATGGTAGCCGGACACCATCCTGTTCTTCTGGTCTCATGGCAATGGAAATAGTAGTTCATGGAGGCAATTAGACCAAAATGCCTGGATTCTAAGCAGAGGACCGACGTGATTTTTTTTTATTTTAATTTTTATTGTGTTTTAAGTGAAAGCATACAAATCAAGTTGGACTCTCATACAAAAATTGATAAACACCTTGCTATATACTCCTAATTGCTCTCCCCCTAATGAGACAGCACACAGCACACTCCTTCCCTCCACTCTCTCTTTTCGTGTCTATTCAGCCAGCTTCTAACCTCCTCTACCCCTCTCATCTTCCCTTCAGACAGGAGATGCCAACATAGTCTCGTGCGTCTACTTGATCCAAGAAGCTCATTCTTCACCAGTATCATTGTCTATCCCATAGTCCAGTCCAAACTCTGTCTGAAGAGTTGGCTTTGGGAATGGTTCCTGTCTTGGGAATGGTTCCTGTCTTGGGCTAACAGAAGGTCTGGGGACCATGACCTCCGGGGTCATTCTAGTCTCAGTCAGACCATTAAGTCTGGTCTTTTTATGAGAATTTGGGGTCTGCATCCCACTGCTCTCCTGCTCCCTCAGGGGTTCTTTGTTGTGTTCCCTGTCAGGATGGACTGACATGATTTGACTTAGGTTTTAAAAGGATCACTCTGACTGCTGTGTTGACAATAGACTTTGGGGAGGCCAGGGTGGAAGTGGAGAGACCATTAGGAAGCCGTTGCAGTGAACCAGGTGAGAAGGATGGTGGCTGGGACCAGGAGAACAGTAGTGAATGCTGAGGAGTCAAGAATGACTCCAGGTTTTTGGCCTAAGCAACTAGAAGAATTTACTTGCCATCACCTGAGATGGGGAAAATCAGAAATTCAATTTTGGACATGTTAGAGATGTCTCTAAAACATCCAAGGGGAGAAATCAAGGAAAAGTATATATGAGTTTGGAGTTTCAGAGGTAAAATAATTTGTGCATTATCAGCATGTAGGTGATGTTTGAAGCCATGAGACTGGATGAAATTATCAAAGGAGTGAGCGTCGATAGAAAAGACAAGAGGACACTCTACTGTGGTCACTCTACTGTTAACACTATATTGGAGAGAAGAGTGAGGTAGAAAGAAAACCAGGACAGTGTGGTCTCCCCAGTGCGAAGTAAAGAAAGTGTATTCAGGAGGAAGGAGTGATCAAATAGGTCAAATGCTGCTAAGAGGTTGAGTAAGATGAGGACTGAAAAGTGACCACTGGGATCCAGCAAAATGGAGGTTTTTGATGATCTTGACAATAATAGTTTCAGTGGAACATGGGAGTGAAAGCCTGGCTAGAGGAGTTTAGAAGAGAAAGGGAGGAAAGGAATTGGAGTCAATGAGTATAGATGGCTAATTTGAGGAATTTTGCTGCAAAGGCAAGCGGAGAAATGGGAGTGGTCGCTGGTGGGGGGAAGTGGAGTCAAGAGGAGAAATTTTTTAAAATATGGGTTGACTCTTCCCTCAACACTCACATCTTGTTGGTCATCAATCCAGTTTATAATACCTCCAAAACTTCTCCCAGATTTACTTCTCAGCCCCATTACCCCTGCCTTACCGTAGGCCTTCATCACCTCTCGTCTGTGGTACTACAGTAATAGTCCAACATGTGTCCTCTAGGCACCACCAGCCACCAGTGTCCTAGGGTCTGCCTGGAAGCCACTGGCCACAGTTCTGCACTGATGACTCCTCCTTTCCTACAGAATGGAAATTGAATGGCTGGCTGGCTGGCTGGCTGAAGTTTCTTACGTATGCATCTGAATCAGTTAGGGTTCCGGGTCCCAGCAGGACAGAACTTACTCCAACTAGAATACTTTGAGGAGAATTTAATAAAAGGACTCTTTTTCCAAAGGAACAGGCAGCGTATGTGGAAACGAACCACAAAGATTGGTGCAGTTTCCTGAGACTAGTAACCCTGGGGTTGTTACCCTAGGCCTGAAGTGGGGCCCTGGAGGGGAGGGAGTAGAAGATACAGGTTCTAGAAATCTCTGTGAGGCTGAAGAGTGAGTTCTTCTCCAGAGTCTGGAAATAAGAGTGGCCCCTGAGAGTTAGAAAAACCCATCTGGAACAGATATGAAATTAATCACAAGATGGTTGGTCTGTAAATGTGTGACTGAAGTGTTTGGAAACCAACTAAAGGTCGGCAAGTTGGGACCTGGGAGTCCCTCAGGGGAGTTGGGCTGGACTGGGATGGTAGTTGGGTGAGCAGAAACTCATCAGTGGTATTAAGTGAGCTAATAAAGGTAAAGTATTTATTTACAAGTGTCTAAAAAAAAAAAATTTTTTTTTTTTAATCACTCAGCAGGAAACCCTGGTGGCATAGTGGTTAAGAGCTACGGCTGTTAACCAAAAGGTTGGCAGTTCGAGTCCACCAGGCAGTCCTTGGAAACCCCATGGGGGAGTTCTACTCTGTCCTATAGGGTCGCTATGAGTCAGAATTGACTCGATGGCAATGGGTTTGGTTTTTTTTTTGGTTTATCACTTAGCAAGCACTAAGGAAGTAGTTGTTATTATTATACCCAGCTTGGAGAGCGGCAATGCAAACAGAAGAGAGATCACAGGAAAGTGAGGTCCCAGAAGCAGTTGAGGGAATTTGGCCTTGGAGATACTGGGCTAAACAGAGTCCTTAGAATCAAGGCCACCCCTATGGTGGGGGACAAGATATCAGGCTTCCTTGGCTGAGAATGTGTCATACCATCACCTTCTTCTCCTCACAGGAGGTCCCAAGCTCACTGGGCAAACTTCTTGGTAACTGGGCTTCCCAAGGAGCAGCCCAAACTGCTTTGATCCCTTGACACAGAAATGCAGGTCTCTCTTGACAGTTGTATTTCTCTGTGCAAATTAATACCTGGGCTTCATACATCAGCCTTTATTCTGGCCAAATGCCAGCTCTGCACAGGGAGCTTGCTCCACTCATTGTGCCAATGAAAGTGGGTTTTGGAGCCAGAGACTTGGGAATCACACCCTTCACAACAGGTAAAGGTGGCCACCTTTAGGAGCACTCCCTGGTGCGACTCAATCTGCAACAAGTGGAAAGGGCGAGAATGAGGGGGAAGGAAGTTCTTATTAGAGGGGGTAGACAAGGCTCCAGGGCATAGCCAGTAAAAGAAGGATGCCAAAACCTTTGCCTCACCTTAGATACCTCCTCCTTGGGAAAGCCGCCCTGGTCCTTACTCTA
Organism: Loxodonta africana; assembly: GCF_030014295.1. Classification (NCBI taxonomy): domain Eukaryota; kingdom Metazoa; phylum Chordata; class Mammalia; order Proboscidea; family Elephantidae; genus Loxodonta; species Loxodonta africana. The sequence goes on along the minus strand of NC_087354.1, from coordinate 40,510,292 downwards.
CCCAGTTGGGGTAGGTACCCTCCCACGTACTTATCACGGTACTACTGGTCAAAGCGAATGGGTTTATCTATCTACTTGTCATGACACATCTGAACTGGAAGGTAAGGACAATGTCTTACTCATCTTTGTATTCCAGGGTGCCTGGTACACAGTAGGCACTCAATTTTTCTTGATTGCGTGATTGAATGAATGAGACAGACTGAATGGATGAATTAAACACAAGAGGGTGGACTGTAAGCCCCCCAGGGCAGGAGCCCCGACTGCCTGCCTTGTGTGGTAACCCCCAGTGCCCAGCGCAGTGCTTGGCAGAGTCACTGCCCAAAGTCCTCTGTATGGGCTGACTGGCTCACTAAGGGCCAAATCTGGGCTAGCCCCCTCCCAGAATCCTACCAACACCACCCCTCCCTCCTCACTGCTTCTGGCAAGGACAGCATACCCACTGCCCGCACAAAGCACCACGGGTGGTGTCTGGCTTGATCTCTGTCACTGCAGATATGGGGTCTTGTCCTTCCCCCTGAAGAAAGTCACCAAGGGCAGGAGTGCTCCAGACTCTAGTTGGCGAGGGGTACCCGCAGCGGCCGGGATCCCAGGTCAGATGCAGGGGAAGCGCAGGTTGCTTCCGTGAGGACAGTGCTCGCCCTGGGTGAGGAAGCCTGTGGGGCCCGCTCCGGGGAACAATCGCTGAGCTGCGCCACTGCCCGTTCCCACCAGGGCAGGGCGACGTCCTTGGCCCTGTTCCCCTGGGAATCTCGCGTTTCTCCACGCTCTCTTCTTCCCCCAGGTTCCGGCTCTGGCACCCTCCTTGCAGCCCCGAGCTTTGCAAACTTTCGGAGTTTTCCTCCACTTGCGTCACGGAAAAGGCTAGAGGGTGACGGAGCCCCGGAACCAGGCGGCGGAGGCTGGCGAACTCCCCAGCGCGACGCTCATACCCCGGGGGCGAGAGGTGTCTCCCGGTGAGGGAGGACGGGCTGGGGGTCGGTGCATCGTCCCCCCTTTTCCTGGGTCCTCTCTTCCCTCTGTCTCCCATCCAGGACGGAGAGCAAAGAAGTGAGGGCGACCGCGAGGTGGGAAGAAGCTAGGCGGAGTTGGCGGGGGCCGGCCCCAGCGCCCCAGGCCCGCGGGAAGGCGGAGCCGGGCCGTGCCTGCCCAGTCCCGACGCACGGAAGTGCTGTGCAGTTCGCCCAATTCCCTAGCCTGCTTTTCCTCCCTCCCTCTCCTCACCCTCACCTCCCCCCGCTTTCGGCTATTCCCTCCTTCCTCGGGACGCCACCTCCCAGAATCGCCTTTTTTTTGTTTTGTTTTGTTTTGGAGCTGGCTTCTCGCAGGCAGTGGAGAGGGGCTGCGAGTACAGGAGGAGAAGGCGGGCTGGGGGCGCAGCCCGCTGCCCACCGGCCGTGCCCGGTAGGGCAGAGCAGGAGGACGAACCGACAGACAGACGACCGCGCCATCTGCTCCACCGAGCTTACTCTCCAAACTACTGTTGAGTGTGTGCTTGCGCGCCAGGGGCGAGGGGGTGGGGGTCTGGACGTCGCGCGCGCGCCGGGACTGGTTACCTTTGGACGGGTCCTTACATCAGGGTCAGCTTCAGGCTGAGAAACTGCTGAGGAATTAAGCAAACAGGAGTCCACGCAGCTAGTGGCCAGAAGTCGCTAGACAGGCTCGTCGCGCTCCCTCCTTCCCCGGAGTCGGGGCTGGCCTCTCGGGGGGCGGGGAGAGGGCACCTCGAGCCGGCCTGGGGCCTGCCTGCTGCGCCGCCGGGGTCGGGAGTTGGCGGCCTGTTGTGTAAGCCTCAGTCCTTGTTTTCCCGGCCTGGCTCGTTGTGAAGCCGGACACATCCACCCTTGGACTCGATTCAGGCGGCTGTGCTTTCTCCTTGCCCCTCTTGGATTTTCTGGATTTTTGAAAACCCGGTGGCCCAGGAGGAGGAGGAAGGAGGAAGGAGCCGATCCGCGAAGGAATGCGAGAGCCTCCCGAGGGCAGAGCAGCCAGAAGAAGCTGGGAGCCAGAGGGACGGCAGGGCCCTGCTTGGGTTTCAGGAACCGTGGTTTCCTAGTGATTCTCTTCTATTTCAGAACATTATTCCAGTGGAAAGTGTGGAACTCTTGCCCTGGAAGGGCTGGTTTCACTAAGTCACTTGGCTTTTCTTCTGGGAGTAGGAGGAGGGAGAGTCCTCCCGCACATACCCCTCAGGGTCTGCTGAGGGCAGGAAGGAAGACTGTGGACATGAGCCCTCCCTGCTCACGGTCCTGTGCCTGGAGACTGGATAGGGCAGTTTCTGAGCCATGGACATTGCTCTGAAGAGAGGGAGGCTGGACAGCATCCATGGGTGCTGAGACCCTGCCTTAGGGGCTGAGGGACCAGGCTGCAGAGACAGGCTCCGAGCAGCTAGTGTATTCTTGGACAGCTTAGTGAGCATCTGGGGTTCTGGCAGCACCCTCTCCTTCCCATCTCTACCACCCAGCTCACGATGGCACTGAAAGGCCGAGCTCTCTATGACTTCCGCAGCGAGAACAAGGAGGAAATCAGCATCCAGCAGGATGAGGACCTGGTCATCTTTAGTGAAACCTCGCTGGACGGCTGGCTGCAGGGCCAGAATAGCCGCGGTGAGACCGGGCTCTTTCCCGCCTCTTATGTGGAGATCATCCGTTCTGATGCCAGCTCCAACCATGCCTACTACTCCATCAGCCCTGCAGCCTCTCTGGGCACCCAGGTGAGCTTGCACGACAGCCCCAGTGTGGCCAACTCAGCCAGTACCGCTGGGGGCAGTGGTTTCATCTCTAACCAGGGCAGCTTTGAGGAGGATGATGAAGATGACTGGGATGACTGGGATGACAGCTGCACAGTGGTGGAGGAACCGCCAGCTGGTGGGCTGGGCACCAATGGGCACCCCCCACTCAACCTCTCCTACCCAGGTGCCTACCCCAGCCAGCACATGGCTTTCCGGCCCAAGCCAACCCTAGAGCGGCAGGATAGCCTGGCGTTAGCCAAGCGAGGCAGCATGGTGGGGCGCAACCTCAACCGTTTCTCATGCTTTGTGCGCTCTGGAGTGGAGGCCTTTATCCTGGGTGATGTGCCCATGATGACCAAGATCATTGAGACATATTCCATTGAAATGGGCCCTCGTGGCCCCCAGTGGAAGGCCAACCCCCACCCATTTGCTTGCACCGTGGAGGATCCCACCAAACAGACCAAATTCAAGGGCATCAAAAGCTACATTTCCTACAAGGTTACACCCAGCCACGTTGGCTCACCTGTCTACCGGCGCTATAAACACTTCGATTGGCTCTACAACCGCCTGCTGCACAAGTTCACTGTCATCTCAGTGCCCCACCTGCCTGAGAAGCAGGCCACAGGCCGTTTTGAGGAAGACTTCATTGAGAAGCGGAAGCGGCGGCTTATCCTCTGGATGGACCACATGACCAGCCACCCTGTGCTCTCTCAGTATGAAGGCTTCCAGCATTTCCTCAGCTGCCTGGATAACAGGCAGTGGAAGATGGGCAAACGCCGGGCGGAGAGGGACGAGATGGTGGGTGCCAGCTTCTTGCTCACCTTCCAGATTCCCACAGAGCACCAGGACCTGCAGGATGTGGAGGACCGTGTGGACACCTTCAAGGCCTTCAGCAAGAAGATGGATGACAGCGTCCTGCAGCTCAGCACTGTGGCATCAGAGCTGGTGCGTAAGCATGTGGGGGGCTTCCGCAAGGAATTCCAGAAGCTGGGCAGTGCCTTCCAGGCCATCAGTCATTCCTTCCAGATGGACCCCCCCTTTGGCTCTGAGGCCCTCAACAATGCCATTTCTCACACGGGCCGCACCTACGAAGCTGTCGGTGAGATGTTCGCTGAGCAGCCCAAGAACGACCTCTTCCAGATGCTTGACATGCTGTCTCTCTACCAGGGCCTGCTCTCCAACTTCCCGGACATCATCCACCTGCAGAAAGGTAAGACCCTGTGCAGGCAGGAAACCCTTACGGACTCTGGCACTCTGCTTGCTGGGCACTGGGGAAACTGGGATGATCTAGGCAGAACAGAGCAGCTCATCTCGTCTTTCTGTTGTCTTACTTATTCATTCAACAAATGTGTTGAGACCTTACCATGTGCCAGGTGCTATTCTAGGCGCAGGGATATTGTTGTGGACAGGCCTGGTCCCTGTCCTCACGGAGCACACTGTTTACCTTATTGTTGACAGTGTTCATTCATTTGTTTCCTCTGTTTCTGTCTGACTTAATCATTTAACCACCATGCATTGAGGCCTTTCGAAGTAACATAGAAATGATCAGGCCCCAGGCCTCACCACTGAAGAGCGCACGGGCTCATGTTGACACACACAGAACCTGATAATGAGAGCACAGAGTGCAGGCCTACATTCCCACTCCTCACAAGCTCCCTTGCCCTGTCTGTAGCTTCAGAGCCTGTTCTCATCCTCTGCCTATCTTGTGAGCTCCCTATCTGTGTGCAGGGGGATTGCTGCCCCCATTTTGCAGATGAAGAAACTGGTATCCAGAGATGGACAGTTGCACTGGGAGTCAGAAGCCCAGCTGGGTCTGTCCCTTCCTCCCACCACCTCCCCAAGGACATGTCTGTGTTGGCTGCCTCTCAAGCCCAGCCTTGTTTTCAGTTCTCATGCCCCCTCTATAGGAGAGGACAGGATGGGCCCCCGCCTGTTACTGCTGGGGCTGTCAAGGAACTGCCAGGGAAATGACTCATCCCGGGTCACACAGGGGCGCCAGGCCGGGCCAGGGGAGCGGAACCAGGGGGCCAGGGTACTGCCCACATACCCCCATCCAACTCCCTCTTCTGGAGTCTGCTTCTCGTCTGAGGAGTGAGTTGGGGCTGACCTGGCAGGTGGCTGAGTCCTGGGGACAACAGGGAGGGCAAATGTCAGCGAGAGGTGTGGCCCTCCCTGGGGCTGCTTGGTAACTCAGGAAGAACGTCTGCAGGGCGTGGGGCCGGCTCCCTGGCCCCTAGGCCCTGAGGTCAGGTCTGGCTTGTTGGGGAGTTTTTTGTGGGTGGGGCCAGGAGGCAGGCCTCTAGATCAACTCTGGGGACAGCAAAGTCCCCCCCACCCCAACACTCAAGAGAGTCTGGAGCAGCCAGCCCTACTGTCCCTGACCAGGAAGATGACTTCTGGAACTTCTCCAGCTCCCAGCTTCCTTCCTCCCCTCACTTTCTCCTCCTCTTCCTCTCTTCTCAGCCCTTTTCTCTACTATCCACCTTCACCTTCTCCTTATTCTCTCTCCTTTCAGCTCCAGGAGATGTGAGGCCCCAGTTTGGCTCTGTCCCCAATTTGCAGTGTGTTCCTGGGAAGTGCCTCCTCCTCTCTGGGCCTTAGTTTCCTGGGGAAATGAAGGCAGGTGGGCCCAGTAAGCTCACAGACCTTCAAGTGGGTAGGGTTAGGATTCCTGGGGAGGGTCTGGCCAAAAATAGAGCAATGGCAGAGAGCTGGTTCTGAGCTCCAGGGGAAGGGCTAGGGCAGGGGAGGTGGCAGGGGCCAACTGGGGGACCACTGGTGCAGGTGTCTCCCTGTGCAGAGGTGGAGACACGCACTCCGCCACACCAGGGCCTGGGAAAGCTGGTTCAGCCAGCTTCTTGGATGACATATTCCTGTGTGGGCATTGGGAGGCAAGGGCACAGGGATTCAACAGCTGCCCCATGCAATGGTTGGGAACCCTCATCCAGGTCAGGGCTGGAGGCAGGAAGGCAACCTCATACCAGAGCTCCCAGGCTTGGATTGAAGCAGAAGGGTATGAGACCAGACTGGCTTTTCAGACCCTGGGGCAGGGAGACAGAGCTGAGAGAGGCCATTTTTGAGTCTCCACTTGAGTTGTTTCTAAGAGTAAGGGGCTACCAGTTCTCTGGGGTGATGCGTTCAGCCTCAGGTAGAGGCTGACCCACTTTCCCTCATCTGGAAGACTCCTACCCACCAGGCTGAGCCCTCCTGGGCTCTGCATGTTCCCCCCTACCCCTGTCTCCAGGCCTGTGGCCTGGAGTGAGTTAGGGAGGAGACTTGGAACCTGGCTGAGACAGAACCGAGCAGGTTTCAGGTACCACAGACTCCCTGTGGGGGCGGGGGGGGCAGGTCCCACACTGGCCCTGTGGGTGGAGCCCTTCCTTAGAGGAAGGAGCAGGATGGTTGGGCCCTGGGTCCCAGGAGTCCATCTAGCCTGTGAACAGATGGAGTGTGTGTAGGAGGAAAGGCAGTGGAAGGAAGGAGGTGGGAGACCCAGGCAGGTTGTTGGGAGACCAGGATTTGGATAGGTGAGGCCCCTGAAGTGATCTTTAGAGAATTTTTCCCCTCAGTCTCCCCATTAGTAAAATGGAATGCAGAGCCTGGTTGGGGCTAGGACGAGGCCTACCAGCCTGGACTTCCCTCTGGCCCAGCCTATGGGGTCTCCTGAGACAAGGGCAACCATATAATTAACTGTCTATACTGGGGCAGTTTTGTGAGTGAAGGGGGCCCTAATAATTACCCAGGGACAACAAGGGGAAACAGTGCCTGTCCAGGCAAGCTGGGACCTATGGTCCCCTACCTGAGCACCCCTGCCCAGTAAGGGCAAGGCTTGGGTCTTGGCCCCCGCCCTGTGTCCTCACAAGTCAGGGAGGTTGGTGTGATCACCTGTATTTTACAGGTGAGGAAACTGAGGTGCAGTGAGGTGAGATGATACGCAGAGCAGGAACTGGAGCCCAGGTGTGTCTGACTTCACAGCCTTGACTGTTTCCATTGAGCCAGACAGCAGGGCAAGGAGCTTCCCAAGGGATGGGAGCCTGGAGTAGATGAGACAGAGGGGAAGGAGGAGGCAGGGAGACATGGGCGTGCAATAGTAACTCAGCTGGTGTCCTAGTGGGCTGAAGGCAGGCCCAGGACCACAGAGCATCCATGGAGGGACCATGAAGCTTGAAGGTTGGTCAAGGAAAAGGGAACAAGGGGGACAAGACCTTGCCTGGGAGACAGCTGGGTGCAGCTAACCCTTCCGCCTCTGTGTGTTCTGGGCCATCGTCTAACTCCCTCTCCCTCCCTTTCTAGTCCTTCATAAACCACAGAGGTTAATACCACCATGAGCCATCACCAGCTGGTGCTTGCTGTGAGCTTATGGACAGTAAAGCAGTTTGCACACAGTTGCACATAGCATCTTGAGCTCTTACCCTATGTCAAGTGTGGTCCTAAGCACTTTATACATATTAGTTCAGTAAAACCTGAGTTATATTGTAGGGTGGGTATCATTATCCCATTTGACAGATATGAACACTCCAAAACCCTATACCATTGCGAGCGGTTGTCAGCAGCATAACACATCTGGTTCAACCTCTCAGCCCATTTGACAGCTGTGAAAACTGTGACCTAGGCAAGATCAGTTGTTTGCTGGAATCGACACAGCTGGGACTAGGACTGAGACAATCTCCTGCCGACCAACCCGGGATGGGTGATAACTATACCTCCAAGAGTTGGGGCAGCTTAGGGAATATGCCTGGGTTCCTAGGGCTCTGCCTCCAGCTTCCTTTCCCTGTACCCAGGCCCCCCTACAGGAGAACTCCCAGGGCAGGAGGCTATCCTGCCCTAGTGCTTCAGCTCTCAGGTTAAGTCCTAAGAAGAATGTAGGGGGGTGAGGGATGCCACACAGGCCTGAGCCCCCAGGCCCTCCCTCTCTGACCCCCAGCCTATAGGGTGGGGCACATCAGCTGCTTGCAGTCCCAGAACTGAGTCACAGGGTGGAGGGGTGACAGAGAGTAGGGTGGGACCTCCCTAGGCTTCTGCCCTCTACCCCCACCCCTCTGCCTATAGGTAGATGCCTAGGAATTGCAGTATGTTCGTTTCTACTCTTCAGCCTTCGTATCCTCATCGACAAAAGAGTCCTTTTTTCCTCCAAGGACAGGGGCAGGAGAAACTCCTGAATGCAGGTCTGCCTCACCCCACTGTACCCAGACTTAGGCAGGCAGGTGGAATTCAGGCAAATTCAGTGTCTTCTTTTCAGGTAGGTCCCTCTTACTGAAACATTACTCCAGTTTCTTTGTCTTGCTGTTTTCCACCTTTCTCCTTATGGTCTTCCTGCCCCTTGGGACTTCCGTGAATGCCTGAGTTCATCGTCTGGGACCTGACACATATGCCAGGAGGACCCAGCACGGCTCCCTGCAGCAGAAGTGGTGTCCGTTTCCCAGCTGTGGAGGAGTTCCTATGGGCCAGGCATTCCCCACTTGTGGGACCAAAAGGAGGCTGGAAGCCCCTAGGCAAGACCCTGCCCTCTTAGGGCCTCAGTTTCCTCTGAATAGTAGTGGGGTGTGGTGGAGGTAGGGGTTAGACAATAGCCTCTCCAGCTCTGAAACCTCTTATTGGGTCTCCATCCTCAGCCTTGGGCATTGGACTTTGGGGTGATCCCCCCTTCTGCTGCCCAGGGCTGGGCACTAGGGATGGAGCAAGAGATATGAGGTGGTCCAGGGAAGGTGGTGGAAAGACTGAGTGGGTTTGGGGCTGGGGACTGCATATTGCTTTTGGGTCTGTGTGAGCAGCCCTGGGGACTCCAAATTTGAGTCTGTCCAAAATGGTGCTATTAGGTGATTAGCCTTGTACTTGCCAGCTAATATGGGTGCTGCACTTGGGGAGTGTACCCTTGTGGCCCTTTAGGAAAATGAGGCCCTCCCACCCAGAATGCTTGGAGAGCAGAGGAGGCCTGGAGCTGGGCCTCAAAGGGTTGGGCCAGACTACTGTTCCTATACCACAGATGAGAAAAGTGAGGCTGGGAGGTAAGGTGACATGCAGATGCCTTGGAAGGGAAGGCAGAGCTTGTGCCATTCCACAGTGAGCCTGAGGGGATAGAGAAGATGGAGGCAAGTTGAGGCCATGTGCCAGGTGAGGAGCTGTCCTGGGTGGCCCTCAAGGTAGGGTCATGTGGAGAATGGGGCCAGTGTAACTTCCTAAATTGATCTCCCTAATCCCTCAGGGCCAGGCCTCATGTGCTGGCAGGGGCAGGCAATTGGGCAAGCCCAGGCCACTCTTGGAACACTCCATATCCCACTGCCTGCGGGATGAAGTCCAGACTCAGACTGTCATTCAAGGCCCCTACTTGTCTCTTCCCACTCCTGGCCAGTATCCACAGTGGCCCCTGGGCTCCTTCTCACTCTGCCCTGGCTTTGCTGGTGCTAGTCCCCCAACCTGGAGTGCCCCCTCTTCTCTGCCTCTAAGTCTTTCTTGTCTTCAAGTCACTCCTCTTCCAGGAAGCCTTCCAGATTGTCTTCTTTCTCCTTGGGTCATGTCTTGGTAGACCAACCTTCTCACTGCTTGGTCCTGAGCTTCCCTGGCTGGCTTCAATTTCCTAATTCTTCTGTCTCCCTGGGTCTCTGGATTTTAAGCTCCTCGAGGGCCAGGTTAGCCTCGCTTAGTTAGTAGGTGATGGGAAAGTGTGGGCTGAAGGTGTGCCCAGTCCTAGAAGCAGGGTTGGGGGGCACTGGAGAAGGCCTGACTATGCCCTCGGGAGCCCTGGTGTCTGCAGTGGATGAGAAAGGCCGGCCAGGCTGGGTATGTAGAAGATTGAAATACGGACATTGCTTCAGTCCCATCAGCCCAGGTTGGGGTCCAGGCACACCTACTTCCCAACTGGCTAATTTTGGGTAGGTTGTCTCACCTTTCTGTGGGTTTCTCTATGTTTTACTCATCTGAAAGAGGAATGAACAACCCCTTTCATGGAACTGTTGGACAGATTGTGTGAGATGATGAGTGTGGAGGTGACATAATGGCCCAAAGTCATACTCTTCATAGGACCAAACATCATCATCATCATAATTGTAGAAATGATCAACTCAAACTACCCAAGAAAACAGTGTGGTGCAAAAGCAGTCAGCCCCCCACCCCAATCACTCTGGAGTATCTGGGGGCCTGGGGCAGAGCAGGTGGAGTACCAGGGTCCCCCTCCCTGTTTGGGGAGCAGTCAGGGCTCACTTGCTGCTGTAGGGAAGGGAAGTGCCTTCGACTGCATTTTAGTTACATGCCAGGTGCCAGGTAATGACCTCCTGTGCATTATCTCACTCCATTCATGACGAGGAAACAAAGGCCCAGACAAGATGGGTGATTGGCTCAAGGTCACACAATGGGTATATGGCAGAGCCGGTGTTTAAGCCAGGGTCTGTCTGAACCCAAAGCCTGCCTTCTTCCCACAGCCCTGCTCTATTGCTCTTTTTACATGGCTCAAACCACCAGCAGCCACACCAGGGCACCATTGCAGATCTGGTAGGAGGACATACTGATTGCAAAACTGAGGCCCCTGCTAAAGGCCTCCAGAGTTATTTCCAGCATGTAGAGCCCGGGGCCTGGCATACAGTAAGTGCTCAATAAATGCACATTCAGTGCATCAGACAACTTGAGTAAGGGTAAAAGGAATACGTCTAGAAGGCCCTTGAAAGCCCTCTTTCAAGGGGGAAGGGGACAAGCACAGAGACAAGTATGCCGTTTGTGTGTAGTGGGTGCTTTTGAAGTGCTCAGAGACCGTGCTACCCTCCAGACCCTCCCCACCTCCTTAATCTTTGCACTGTGTATTTTCTACAGCCTGTGAGGAGTGAGTACCAGGCACAGGCAGACTGCTCCTCTCCCCAGCAACTGCCCCTTAAATGCAGCAACTTAAATGCAGAATTAATCAACCCATTGCCTTCGAGTGGATTCCAACTCTTAGCGACCCTATAGGACAGAGTAGAACTGTCCTACAGGGTTTCCAAGGCTGTAATTTCTAATTAATTTCTAATGGGAGCAGACTGCCACATCTTTCTTCCGCATAGTGGCTGGTGGGTTCAAACTGCTGACCTTTCAGTTAGTAGCCGAGTGCTTGATCACTGCACCACTAGGGTGCCTTTTTCAAATTATTCAAATACCTTTTAATTCAGAACTTAAATTCATCCACCAATTGCTTGTTGATTCATTCAGATTCTTCATATTAGGCCCCCTGCCTAGGTTCAGCCACTGCCCTCTATCTGCTACCCTTGTGTGATGGGGTTGAGGGGTAGGGAGAGGTCAGATGGGGGAGGCGTTCTGCATGGGGGCACTGGGGCGGCTTCAGTGTAGAAGTGGCACCTGATCGGGGCCTTGAATTATGAATAGGGAGCCAGCAGGCAGAGGTATGGAGGTAGGAAAGAGCAGGGTGCCTCTGATGAGCAGAAATTCACCTGATACGGAGTTAGTGTAGAATTGTGTGCAGGGGCTAATTCCCAGAGGGCCTCATGTGCAGGCAGATGGCCATGACCTTGATCTGCAAGTAGTAGGGAGCCAAGGAACATTTGGAGCAGGATGCCCAGCTGGCCTGCTCCTCAGGTGCTGTGGAGCACCTATCTGAGGCTGGGACGGAGGCCACGGAGACCCACGGGTGACTGTGGCAGCAGTCCCATGAGGAACAGGGTTGAATTGGTTCAGCAGACAGTGATCAGGATCTCTGTGGGCCAGGCCTTGTTCTGCATGCTGGAGACACAGAAAGGACGAGGACAGGCCCTGACCTCACTGAGCTTGCAGCCCAGTAGGGGAGTCAGCCACAGGAGCCTGTGGTAGGGGGCACCTCAGGGTATCAGGGAGGCATCTGCGCCAGCGAAAGTGCAGAGAGGGCTTCCTGGGGAGGTGATGTCTGAGGTTGACATGAAAGATGATGAGGCCTGTGGTGGGTAGGGACTCCCTGGTCAGGGCTTGTCGGGTGGGGGCTGCTGACGATGGCGCAGGTTTGGGGGGAAGGTGGTGTGTTCACTTTAGGAAGGGCTGAGGGTGGGAGTTTGAGGGGCATGCTGGTGGAGACATCCAGATGACTGGACTCTGGGGTCTGCAGTTCAGGAGCGAGGTCTCAGTTGAGCCCTTGAGGGGGCTCAAGGAGGGTGTAGGGCACGAATGAAGGAGATCTGGGCCCTAACCTGCCTTGTCTTCTGTTCTGCATTTCCAGGTGCCTTCGCCAAGGTGAAGGAGAGCCAGCGCATGAGCGACGAGGGCCGCATGGTGCAGGAGGAAGCGGATGGCATTCGCAGGCGCTGCCGTGTGGTGGGCTTCGCCCTGCAGGCAGAGATGAACCATTTCCACCAGCGCCGTGAGCTCGACTTCAAGCACATGATGCAGAGCTACCTGCGTCAGCAGATCCTCTTCTACCAGCGGGTAGGTCAGCAGCTGGAGAAGACGCTGCGCATGTATGACCACCTCTGACCACGTGCAGCTGGCCGCCACTGTGCCCCCAGGCCTGGTCGCTACAGCACGCCCTGCTCTCTAGACCTCTCTCTCTGCACTAGCAGTGCCTGGGGGCCAACAGTGGTGAGGTTAGCAGCCTGCCCCTCCTCCCTGAGAAGGGGCTTTGGAGGAGTCTTGGGCATCCCTGGGGGAAGTCCCCCATGCCTCAGAGATGGGGCACAGCAGGGGTGGGAATGGGGCCAGGAACCCTCCAGGCCAAGGCCTGACTACTGGTCAGTCACTCGAGGCCAGGCCAGGGTCTCAGCTTCCCCTAGAGCCCGTGGTGCCTCCTCACTCGGCTACCACCTTCTCATCAATTCAGCAGACACTGAGGGCTGCGTGTGCCAGGCCCTGGGTCTATGCTGGACACACAGGGCTGCCACATGCGTGCCTCTGCCCCCAAAGAATCCTCAGTTGAGTAGGTCAGACATGGAAACAGACAAAGGCAAGGCAGTACAACCGATGGTTAAATAAAGGGTTCCTGGAAACTCAAAGGAGCCCTGGTGGTGCAGTGGTTAAGAGCTCAGGCTGCTGCCCAACATGTTGGCAGTTGGAATCTACCAGCCACTCCTTGAAAACTCTATGGGGCAGTTGTACTCTGTCCTGTAGGGTCCCTATGAGTTGGAATTGACTTGACAGCAACAGGTTTTGCGTTTGGAAGCTCAAAGAAGGGACTACTGCATTCTGCCAGTCAGGAGAGACTCCACAGAGTAGGTGACATTTTAGCAGTGTCTTGAGGAATGACAAGGAGCCTGCCAGACAGAAAATGGGGGGAAGGACTTTCGAGGGAGAAGAGCAGCATGGGCAATGGATGGAGGCATGAAAACGTCTCCTCTTTTCCCCCTGACCTTTCCCACTCAAGTTTGGTGCCCTCTTGGTGGCAATTCTAGCCCATGTGATGGAGGGGAGGGATCTTCCTTGTTCTCCACGTCCCTCCCTTGCTCCCCTGCCTCACCCTAAGTCCTCTCCAGGAGAGGCTGCAGGCCAACCCCCTCCTGCAGGCCTCTGACTCTCCTCCATCTACTGAGCCCCATCTTCCCTTGGCTAAGGGACCATGCAGCATCCATCCCAGCCCTGGGCTCGAGGTGCTGAGATGAGCCATGGACCCCAGGGCCCTGATGGCACCTTCCTGGAGGGGACCCTCAGAAGCTGTCTGATATTTGAGTTCACCAGCGATAACTCCCCATACTCCAGAGCAGACCCTGGACCTCAGGCTCTCAGGGGCCTCTGCCCCCATACCATCTTCCCTGACTCCTTCCTGTTGTATAATGGGAAACCAAAGGGAAAAAAGACAGGGCACAAGGCCTGCCTGCCCACCCTCCCCAGAGCTTCTGGGCCCACCTGCTCATGGCCAGCCTCCCTGTGACACGAACCCTTGCTCCTGGGTCAGGCTGTGCTGTTCTCCGACCTATGTTTACATCCTCAGGGGGCTGCTGCCTCCTCTACCCTCAGACCAGGCTGTGATCAGCAGTGGGATAGGGGGAGCTGGCCCCCCAGAAGTTTGTGGCCTGCCCTTGGCTGCTGCTGCTTGAATCTTTTTTCTTTCTTTTTTCTTGATAAACCTTTTACAATTAAAATAACAAAAGCGTGCCTTCTTCTCTGTAGATTCTGGAGGGGATGAGGGTGTGGGGAAGGATAGAACCCAGGGGACCAGATTCTGAGGTGAGGTTTGGCACAAAATTTACCTCAAAAGTTGGAGGAGGCCTGTGCTGGTGGGAGGTGTTGGGCTGGGGAACTGAAGGTGGTAGAGGTCCTGGCTGGATGCCAGACCTCCCTCTTCTCTCTAAAATGGGTAGAGTCCTGCCCAGCGCCTTGGCTGTGATCTAGGCCACTTATAGAAGGGATGGGACATTGTGCCCCTAGACAGTCTAATGGATGAGTGGTTCCTGTCTCTAGGGAAGCAAGTCCTGGCCTTGCCCAGGAAAGTCCCTGTCCAAGGAGGAGACAGGGAAGGATAGAAACTGTGTCCCTGTGCAAGCAGTCCTGGGTGCCTAGCCCTGTAGTGGCTCCCATGTTGGGGAGACTGAGGAGAACCCCCCAGTTGTGCCCTTGGTGGTGCCCCAGGCTGGATAATCAGGAGTTCATACATAGGAGAAAAATGACATCGTTAACACTATGGTTCTCCTGCAGGGCCAATGGGGATCTGGTGGAGGGAGGGCATCAAGGGTCAAGGCAGTCAGAGAGGGCTTTGGGCAGGCCGGAGGCACAGGGAGCTCATGGGGGTGAGCTGGGGTAAGGGTCAGCAGGTGCCAGGGGAAAGGGGCGGGCAAGTCTCCACGTTCAGGGCAGAGTGTCCTCAGAGGAACTTCTGGAATGGGTGTCCTTGGCCCTGGGTCAAAATTAGGTCAGATTTGGGACTTTCTGGGGAATTTTTCCCTCCCACCTCCCTCCCATTTTTTTCTTCATTTTTCCAGCCCTTACAAGGAACTTCCTGCGCTTAACCTCTTCTTGGCTTTGGCCCCAACGTGGCCTTCTGCAGAGGGGGCTCTGACCTCAGGGGTGAGGTCCCCTCCTGAGGCCAATCTGGGTAGAGGTGGTGGGAGTGTTCTTCCTAACCACAGTGCTTGGCAGTCCCCGCATTGGTGCTTCCTGCCCTGGGATAAGGGTTGCCTCTTTGTGTCCCTTCCTTCAGAGGGCCCCCCCTTCCTTCAGTGGGGGCCCCTCCCACACTTCCCATCCTCAGGGTGGGGGAGTCAGTCTGAGTGTATTCTCAGGAGGGCTTTAGACCTAGGAGGAGAATCAGAAAGTGGAGTCTCAGAATGAGCCAGGCCCGCTCCAGTCCCCCTGAGGTCTCCAGGCTGGGACGTTTTGTGTGTGTGTATGTGTGTGTGTGGTGGGAAGTGAGGATGTCAAGGCTTCCCTCTCTGGTTTCTACCTCTGTGTGGGTTGGGGTGTTGGAGAGATTTGGCATCAAGCTGAGCTGACCAGGTCCCCTCTCAGCAGGGGGGCGGGGCTCTGGTGGGCAGGGGCGGGGGGCATCCTGTTGGTGGCAGGGCCTGCTGGCTGGCCTCAGTCACATGCCAGGCAGATGTTCTGGCCAGAGCTGGGCCCAGCTGTCTCCAGTTCCCTCCCTCACTTTGCTCTGAGTGGGGTAGAAAACAAGGCCTCTCTTTCTACCCTGGGCAGTTACCAGGACCTGAGGGTGGGGGTGGGGGATCCCTGATCCCCAATCTTGTCCATCCCAGGAAAGGGAGCCTGCTTTGTCTTACACAGTCACATGTGGGGGGTGGGGGTGGAGCCAAACCTCAGATCCTGCATCCTGTCCTGTAGGGGACGTAGGATGGTTGTGAGCCACTATGCCATGGCTGGCCCCAGCCCCAGCCCAGCACTGCCCCCTCCATCCCGTCACACAACCACACAATCACCCACATGGCCTCATATTCCCAGAGGCAGCCACTCGGAGCCTCAGACAGCCAGCCTCAAGCAGACACACCACACAGAGGCACACGGGCTGCACCTGGCACCCGGCCAGGTGTGCACATGCACAGTCCTTTGCTCACTCTGTTGCACTCCCAGCCACACACTCTGCCCAGGCACACGTGCATCGTCGTTGGCTCACAGCATCAGAGTTGCAGCCACATGGTCACCCACAGCCATACCCCTCACACAGTCCCACACACCAACTGTGGGGCACAGACCGCAGGGGTAAGGTTTCTTCACCACAAAGTCACACAAGCACATAATGCATGCATCACACAAAGGTGTCTGGGTGACCTCCTGGTCCCCCAGCTCCGAAGCCCAGCTCATCAGAAGTTTTGGAGGAGAGCTTTGAGGGACAAGCAACCCCAGGAGGACTGTCTCTGAGGCAGAGTAGAACAAGTCACAAGCACCACATCCAGGTAGATGCCCCAAGAGGTCTGGGGGTGCAGTCAGTGCTTGGTGGGGCGGTCCGTGGCGGGGGGGAGGTGGGGAACTGGGATGATCTGACAGCACCTAGTTCAACTCATTCCACAGACATGGGACCAGGGCTAGTGAGGAGTGGTAGCTCTCCAGAGGCACTCAGCAGGTTGGGAGGTACTCTAGGTCAGAGTCCAGTTCCCGGCAGGCTCTGTGGCCTGGGCCGTACTGTGAAGGCCCCTGGCTGAACCCACCCAACCAAGCTCCAGGCATCTTCCATCTCGAGCCAGAGCTGAGGCTGCAGCGTCCACTAGAGCAGGAGCCAGGATGCGGTGGGCAGGGCCCAAGCCCAGGCAGGAGCAACATTCCTGCACCATCTCCTCCCCAAGCATGTGAGGACTGAGCCCGTCCTGCCCACTCACCCGCCCCGCCCCGCTGACTCAGGCCTCCAGGAGCCAAGCCTGCTTAGCTCCCCCACCCACCCCAACCTGCTTCCTCACCAGCTTGGCCCTGGCACCTCTCTGCACTGCCTGGGCTAGAGGAGACGGTGAGTCCTAACAAGAAGACCATGGAGAGAAATCAAAATCCACCTCCCCTAGACAGCTTAGAGGGCCGATTGTGAAATTTAGCTCCAGGGTTCAACATAGTTTAACAGAAACCTTTTCCTTTTAGTTCTGTTTTGTTAGTCAAGTCCCAGCACAGTCCTGTCTGTTTAGGAGGCAGTGCCTCACAGAATTGTGGCCCCCTCAGGCCTCACCGCAGCCCTAGTGGACATCATGGTTGCATTTCGCAGACTCAGAGACCGAGAGTTACCCAGGGAGAGGCTGGGACCTGCCTATGATTACGCAGCAAGGCCATGGCGAGGCTGGACTCAAACCCAGCTCTCTGGCTCCATTCCTTGTTGTTATCATTGTTAGGTGCCTTCGAGTTGGTTCCAACTCATAGCAACCCTGTGTACAACAGAATGAAACACTGCCCGGTCCTGTGCCATCCTCACAATCCTTGCTCTGTTTGAGCCCATTGTTTCAGCTTGTTGGAGCCACTGTGTCAATCCATCTTGTTGAGGGACTTCTTCTTTTTCACTGACCCTCTACTTCTCCAAGCATGATGTCCTGCTCCAGGGACTGGTCCCTCCTGACAACATGTCCAAAGCACGTAAAATGAAGTCTCACCATCCTCCCTCCTAAGGAACATTCTGGCCGTACTTCTTCCAAGGCAGATTTGTTTGTTCTTCTGGCGGTCCAGGGTATATTCGATATTCTTTGCCAACACCATAATTCAAATGCATCAATTCTTCTTCAGTCTTCCTTACTCATTGTCCAGCTTTCACGTGCATACGAAGCAATTAAAAATACCATGGCTTGGGTCAGGTGCACTTTAGTCCTCAAGGTGACATCTTTGCTTTTTAACACTTTAAAAAGGTCTTTTGCAGCACATTTGCTCATGCAATATGTCATTTGATTTCTTGACTGCTGTGTCCATGGGTGTTGACTGTGAATCCAAGTAAAACGAAATCCCTGACAACTTCAGTCTTTTCTCCATTTATCATGATGTTGCTTATTGGTCCAGTTGTGAGGATTTTTGTTTTCTTTATGTTGAGGTGTAATCCATACTGAAGGCTGTCGTCTTTGATCTTCATCAGTAAGTGCTTCATGCCCTCCTCACTTTCAGCAAGCAAGGTTGTGTCATCTGCATATGGCAGGTGTTAATGAGTCTTCCTTCAATCCTGATGCCACGCTGTTCATCATATTTTTCTTGGATTATTTGCTCAGGATACAGATTGAATAAGTATAGTGAAAGGATACAACCCTGATGCACACCTTTCCTGATTTTAAACCATGAAGTATTCCCTTGTTCTGTTCAAATGACTGCCTCTTAGTCTATGTACAGGTTCTTCATAAGCACAATGAAATGTTCTAGAATTCCCATTCTTCAAAATGTTACCCATGACTTGTTATGATCCACTCAGTCAAATGCCTTTGCATAAACAATAAAACACAGGTAAACATCTGTCATGGATTGAACTGTGTCCCCCCAAAATCTGTGCCAACTTGGTTAGGCCATGATTTCCAGTACTGGGTGGTTGCCCTCCATTTTGTGATTGATATAATTTTCCTGTATGTTGTAAATTCTAATCTCTGCCTGTAGTTAATGAGGCAAGATTGGATTATGTTGAAGAGGATTAGGGTGGGATGTAACACCCTTGCTCAGATCACATCCATGATCCAATTTAAAGGGAGTTTCCCTGGGGTGTGGCCTGCACCACCTTTTATCTTACAAGAGATAAAAGGAAAGGGAAGTGAGCAGAGATGGGGGGGACTTTATACCACCAAGAAAGCAGCACCGGAAGCAGAGCGCATTCTCCTGTGCCTAAGAAGATCCTTGACCAGGGGAAGATTGATGACAAGGACTTTCCGCCAGAACGGACAGAGATAGAAAGCCTTCCCCTGAAGCTACTGTCCTGATTTTGGCATGTAGCCAACTAGACTGTGAGAGAATAAATTTCTCTTTGTTAAAGCCATCTACTGGTGTTATTTCTGTTATAGCAGCACTAGATGACTAAGACAACATCTTTCTGGTATTTTCTGCTTTCAGCCAAGATCTAACTGTTGGCTCCATTCCTTAGAATCACATTAACTCATTTAGGCCCAAGGGGACAGGAGGCGGCAGATCTCTGCTCTAAACCAAAACCAAACCCATTCCTGTCAAGTCGATTCTGACTCATAGTGAGCCTATACACCAGAGTAGAACTGTTCCATAGGGTTTCCAAGGAGCAGCTGGCAGATTTGAACTGCCTACCCTTTGGCTAGCAGTCATAGCTCTTAACCACTGCACCACTAGGGCTGTCAAAGAATTTGAGGATGGCAAACCAATGAGCTGAAATGTGAGGGGGTTTGAGAGTGGGGGAGTCCCACCAGTCCCCCAGGAATGCTGGTGACAGCATTGCATGGTGACATCTGCAGGACTCAGGGTCTCCATTCACAAATAAACATGTGTAAGGAATATAAATTCATTTTCCTGTAAACCCGATTCCAACACATAGTGACCCTGTAGGACAGAGTAGAACTGCCCCATAAGGTTTCCAAGGCTATAAATCTTTACAGAAGCAGACTGCCACATCATTCTCCTACAGAGCGGCTGGTGAGTTCAAACCACCGACCTTTCGGTTAGCAGCCGACCATTTCACCACTTCGCCACCGAGGCTCCCATTTTCCTATAACTGCCTCGAATTTCTCTTTTGCTCCCTCGCTCCTCCACATGGTAGAAAATAATCTCAAATAAATTTGGGGACCTCTCCTTTCCCTGTCACTACAGGTCTGAATTGACTTGACAGCAATGGGTTTGGCTTTTTTCTGGTGGGGGGTGTTTCTTTCCCTGGGGATGCACGTAAGTCTTGGGGATGGCACATTTGAAGACCTTAGGCTCCCCTCTGGCACTGTGAATTTTAGAGGCTGAACCCCACACCTCATCAAACATATTAAAATTTGCCTGCATTCTGCATTAAAGGTAATTCATACATAACTATTTGATTTGAGTTCAGTTGACCATTTGACAATGTCTCTTGTAGGTATAATTTGATTAAACTTTAATTTTGCCTTTTCCTTTTAGTATGTTGGTGCTGCTACGTTTCTTTTTTCCTGGGTGCAAGCATTGTTGTGGGCCCTTGCGGAGCCCCTGGTCCTTGGCACTGGGCCCCTGATGCCCATCATGGTCCTGGGTCAGCATTGAGCCCTCTGGTCACTGTCCCCTCACCCCTTGGCCCCTGCCTTCCCACCACCTGGTCCCTTGATCCCCATCCTGAGGCCTCTGGGTCTGGCTCTATCCCTGTTCACCTTGGGCATCAGGGCTCCCTCCATCGTCCCTATACCTCATGCGCCCCAGGGAACCTCGAGGGGCTAGCAAAGGTCCCTCCTGGGCACATGGGCATTACCCCACAGCTTCCACCCCACACTCACACACAAGGGGCCCTGTGCCGCTCTTTGTCATCTGGGATCTGACTGCCTCCTTGGGGTTCTACCTGGGAAGGGACTACATGTCTCCATGGCTCCTGGGTCTCCCAACCTTGCTGGGGCTCCCCCCACCCAACCAGTGCAAAGCAGCATGGTGAAGGGCATTTAAAAAATAAAAATGAAAAACCATTCCCATCGAGTTGATTCCAACACATAGCAACCCTAGAGGACAGAGTAGAACTGCCCCACTGGGTTTCCAAGGAGCTCCTGGTGGACTCAAACTGCTGACCTTTTTGTTAGCAGCCATAGCTCTTAACCACTACGCCACCAGGGCTCCATGTAAAGGGCATTGGATAGTCAATACTCTATAACCACTCTGTGTCCAAGAGGTGATCAACGTCATTTTACACATGAGGAAACTGGGGCCCAGGGAGGGAGGTACTGGGTAGCCGAACCAGCCAGGATCTTTGTGCATGAGCGTGTGAATGAAGCGGTACCCGGCTTGGGGTACCTGTGCTGAGAGGCAAGTGGCCAATGCCTGGGTAGGAGATAGATGGGGTCTGCAGCCTCAGCTGACCCAGCCTTGCTGGCATCTCCTAAGACACCTGGAACCTCTTCTGGGCTGACCTGAACCCCTTACTGCCATTTTGGCAGGACTGCTCAAGAGGGATGAGGGCTCCACCAGACAACCCTGCTGCCCTCAGAGGTCTAAGACCCCGGTTCCTGTCTGTCCACTACCAGGGGCAGGACTGCAGAGTGGCTAAGCCCTTGTGCGAAAACCTGCTCAGCACATCCTTGCTGCAGGGATGTTTCTTAGCTGCTCCTTCCATCAGTTTCTCTACTGACAGCATGCACTCCCATATGGCTGTGACCAGCGTTCCACAAGCACAGCACATCAGCCAGGCAGCGCCTGCCCATAGCAAGTGCTCAGCAAAGTGTACTGGGATTCCAAGCCTTTGAGCAGAGCAGAGCCTGAGACCAGCCCTCAAGAGAGGCAGGGCCCAAAACATTGATACTCAACTTATAGGTGAGAAGCCTGAGCCGTCAGTTGGGGCAGGCTCTCAAGGCCACACGGTGGGTAGATTGCACAGCTGCACCTGGGACCAGGCTCCTGATGGCCCCAGACATTGAGCCTTGCCCCATGTTACCACGCTGTCTCCATGGCGAGCAGAGTCCTTGGGGATCCTAGGCTGTCGTGGTATCTGTCAGTCCGGGGCAGGAGGAATCCACTGAGCACACAGGGTCATATGGCCTGAGAGTTAAGAGACCCAGGCTCACATCCCAGGCTGCTGTTGCCCTCAGGGAAGGTCACTGTCCTAGTCTCAGTTTCCCACATCACACATATCATGGTTATCTGATTACACCAGAGCCCGAGCTCTTAGGTGCGGGCCTTGTCACTACCCAGGTGTGCCGTGTCCACATGCCACACAGGCCAGCAAGATGGGTTAAAATTTTTAAATTTAAAAATATTTCATTGTTCTTGTTGGAAATATACACAGCAAAACACACCAATTCCACAGTTTCTACATGTGCAATTTAGTGATATTTGATTACATTCTTTGAGTTGTACAACCATTCTCACCCTCCTTTTCTGAGTGGTTCCTCCCCTCCTTAAGGTTCCTATCTAATCTTTAGAGTTGCTATTGTCACTTTGATCTCGTATAGATAATTCTTAAAAGAACTTTATGCTCGAGGCAA
Organism: Loxodonta africana; assembly: GCF_030014295.1. Lineage (NCBI taxonomy): Eukaryota > Metazoa > Chordata > Mammalia > Proboscidea > Elephantidae > Loxodonta > Loxodonta africana. Next base: position 40,488,638 of record NC_087354.1, on the reverse strand, counting down.
ATTTTGTTTTTTTTTCTAGTTAAGCTAAACTGTTGTTTGGTTTTAAGAAGACTTCAGGGGATATTTTCTCGGTTTCGGGTTTAAAGGTTATCTCAGGGCAATAGTTTCAGGGGTTCATTCAACCACTACAGCTCTAGCGAGTCTAGAGTCCGTGAGATTTGAAAATCTGTTCTGCGTTTTCCTCCTTTAGATCAGGATTCTTCAATAGAATCTTTGATCAAAATGTTTAGTAATACAACTACCATTTTTAAGCTCTACTACGTGCCAGGCATTGGGTTAAGTGCCGCCCATGAGTTATCTCACTGCCCACAACCATCTGGAAGGTAAGAACTCTGAATGTCAACATTTTGCAGTAGCCAGAGACTCAGAGGCATTGAGTCACTTGTAAAGGTGCAGCTGCTCAGTGGCCTGACTGGCTGAGGTCTGGCCAGCTGGGCAGGGCTGGGGCAAGTGTCCTGCTGCAGAGTGGATAGAGGAGTGTTGAGAATTGGGGGGAGTGGGGAAGGAGAGAGGTAAGCAGACCATATGGGAGGTGGGGGTCAGGCGGCAGGTAGTGGATGGAGGTAGCTGTGTGCCTTCCAGTGGAAGGGCAGAGGGTTTGGCCCACAGAGAGCACCAAGCAAATATTTGTTGGGGTATGGAAGCAGGATCTGGGCATGGAGGAGGGGACTGGACAGGTGAGGCCAGGAGCAGGTAGCTGGGGTCAGGACTCTGTTCCCTGAGAGGAAATTAAGTCTGGCACTATTGAGGCTGATCTGCAGAGGGCAGAGGGGCTCTAGCCCTTTTGTAGGGTGGGACAGGAAGAATGGAGTGATGGGGTCTGTACCTGCATCTGTGTCCCAGATTGTGCATATTCACCTGTGTGGTAGCTGGGTGCCTGTCAGTGTGTGCCCTGGGCCTGTGTGTCAGTCCTAGCAGAGGTGTCTAAGGGTCCCTCTGTGGGGGCAGCCCTCTGCCACACATTTTCCCCTCTGGTCCTCTTGCCCCAAAGCTCAGGCACAGCCTTGGAATCATACTTAGCTCATCTCTTTCTCTCACACTCTACATCCCACCCACGAGCTAGCCTTGTTGGCCCTTCAAAAGAGAGTCCAGGTCGTCGCTGGGTGGGCCACTCCGAGTTGGTGCTGCTGGGCTGTCCTGTGCATCACCTGCTGCTCCACTCCCCGGCTGCCCACTCTGCTCGGTTCCTCGCTGCTGGTGGACCTCAGGAGGTGGTCCAGGCCCTTGAGCCTGCAGGAAGTGGATGAGCGGCCGCAGCACCTGTTGCAGGTCAAATACGGTGGGGCAACAGTTGAAAGGCAAAGTGCTGACATCCACCCAGGTTGAGAACTGCCCTACCACCATTGCATGGAACGGGCTGGATTCAGGTAAACTCTGCACCTTGATCCTGACAGACACAGGTGCTCCCAAATACAGGGAATGGCACCATTTCTGGTAGTCGACATAAAAGGCAACAACATCAGGCTCTGGGCCTCCCAAGGGCACAGGCCTCCACCACTGACTGGCTAGTTTACGAGCAGGACAGACCACTGAAGTATGATGAGCCCACTCTTAACAACGAATCTGGAGACCACGGGGCAAATTCAAGGTAGCATCTTTCCACAAAAAGTGCAAGCTCGGGCCCCTGATTGCTGGCACGTGTTACCAGGCTGAATGGGACAACTATGTGCCCAAATCCTACGAGCAGCTGTTAGGGAAATTGGGAAAAGCTGAGAAACAGAACTGTTCCAGAGGCCCCAGGCAGTGTTCTCGAGTTCAGTGATGTACGCAGCTTTCTCTTCTTCCCGGCTTCCGTTGCCACAGGTGAGACTTGAGAGGTCAGCGGCTTAGGATGACTTTTCCGGCTGCCTATCCTTTATCTTTTTCTAGAAGGTCACACACTCCCTTTTATGTTTTGATAAAATTTGAACTCCATTTTGGCGGAGGTTTTGGTACTGTGATGGGACCATCAAATTATCACTATAAAAATAGCAACCCAGAATTTAAAGATGAAAAAAATCCAGATAAAAAGAGGAAGTCTACTGGGGCTCTGGTAGTGCAGTGGTTAAGAGCTCAGGCTCCTAACCAAAAGGTCGGCGGTTTGAATCCACCAGCTGCTCCTTGGAAATCCTGTGCGACAGTTCTACTCTGTCTTATAGGGTCGATACGAATTGGAATCGACTTGATGGCAATGGCTTTTTTTTTGTTTGTTTTTTTAAAGCAGTAGAGCAAAGCATCAACGAATCTTTCAGAGAGGCCCACTTTTCTGGTGTTGAGACCTGGGTATCTGCATGAACACCGGTGCCAGGTGAGAGATCAGGAGCCCTTAAATTTGTGCTCCTGTGAAATTCATCACTCTTCATTGTGTGAGTAAAGCCGACCTGGGGTTGCCGAACGTTGTGTTAATTTTGCTGTTTGCTCATTAAAAAAAAAAAAAAAAAAAATTTTTTAAATAAAAATACTAAGTCAACTGACGACAACAACGAAAAAGACTCCAGTTATTAGTCATTCGAGAAATGAAAATTACCACCACAACGACATACCACTTCACATCCACTAAAAAACCAAACCAAACCATTGCCTTTGCCACTGAGTCAATTGCAAGGTTTCCAAGGAGCACCTGGTGGATTCGAACTGCTGACCTTTTGGTTAGCAGCGTAGCCCTTAACCACTGTACCACCAGGGCTCCTCCGACTGGTGGTGTTGAGGAAATGGGAGACTGGAACCCTCTTCCATTGCTGGTGGGAATGTAAAATGGTCCAGCAGCTGTGGAAAACATTTTGGCAGTTCCTCAAAAAGTTAAACCTAGAATTACAATATGATCCGGCAATTTCACTGCTATCTAAGTACCCAAACAAATTGAAAACAGACTCAGATACTTATACACCAATGTTCATTGCAGCACTATTTACAATAGCCAAAAGATAGAAAGAACCCAAGTACCCATCAACGAGTGAATGGATAAACAAAATATGGTACATACATACAATGGGAATATCATTTAGCCATAGAGAGAAATGGAGTCATGGTACATGCTATTACAATGGATGCATTTGAAAACATTATGCTAAGTGAAATAAGGTAGACCCAATAGGACACATATGATCCCACTCATATGAAATATCTAGAATAGACAAATGCATAGAGACCAAAGTTTATTAGTGGCTGCTGGGAGCTGGGGGAGAAGGGATGGGAACTGTTGCCAAAGGGATACTGAGTTTCTATTTGGGGTGATGTAAAGCTTTAGGAAATGGATAGTGGCGATGGTAGCACCACATGGTGAATGTGATTAGTATCACTGAATCGTACACTTAAGAATGGTTAAAATGGCAAATTGTTGTTGTATATGTTTGACGACAATAATAAAAAGAAGTTAGCTAAGGCAACATAAAAAAGAAGGAAAGAGAGACAGACCAAATCTGACCCCTCTAGTTACCCTACTACGTGGGTCTAAGCCACCAGCATGCTTGCTTGAACTATTGCAGTAGTCTCCATGCTTTTCTGCTCTTTCTCCTACTCCCTGGTAGCCTAACAGGGGCCATATTAATCTTTTAAAAACACATTCTAAATCAAATCATGTCCCTCCCCTACTTTCAAACTCCAGGGCTTCTGCCATGCTTAGAATAGATTCCAAACTCTTACCACAGCCCACAGGGCCTTGCAAGGTCAGGCCCTTGTTGACCTCTTTGATCTTACCTTGGACCATTGTCTTCTTTGGTCACTGAACACCAGACCTGTTTGTTCTTCCTCAGAACCTCAGGGCCTTTGCATTTGCTGTTCCTGCTGTTTGGAATGCTCTCTCCCAGTAAGACAGAGGGCTCTAGGCTGAGGAAAATTCCACTGCCTCAAGCAGTTAGCTTGAGGTGTGCAAAAGCTTTACATTAACATCCTGGTTCCCTTTTCCTTAACTGCTGCCCAAAAAGCTAGAGGAAATCGGTGGAAACTGGTTTCGGAGCCATGTTGACATTCTGGATAACCTTTTATCTCATTAAGTAACTTCTCTGCCTCTGGGTGGAATTTAACGGCCATATTCCGAACATGGGATTCATGAAGTTATACGTAAACCCCACTGTGCCTGTGTAATATGATTAAGAATGTTGCCGATGTAACTTGTATGAACTTCCTGCTTGTAAACTCCGTAAAAGTAACCTGCCCTCTTGCCCTCGCTGAGTAGCCTTGGCGGCAGCAGCCTCCACTATTTCTTTCCTTGCACAATGAGTTGAGGTCACTCAAGCTGGGGGTAACTGGACACAGAGTTCCAGCCCAGAGGCTCAGCAGCCCCTTATTCCTGCCCCAGTTCTGCGTCTACTCCCTGTCAGACCAGGGGCTCCATAGTAGCTTCTCTCAGCCTGATGCCTAGGCCGCTGTTGACTCCAGGGTGCCAGTATCCTCATCTCTCTGGTTTTGCTCCATCTTCCCCCCACCCTCCTGCTCTGCCTTAAGCTCAGCTCTGCCCATTCTTCAGGCCCAGCTCAGGGTTCCTCCTCCAGGAAGCCCCTGTGTTCCTGCCTACCCCTGCCATCCAGCCCTCCTGCACCTGGGCAGGCAGGTTCCAGTGGGATTTTTCCCTCTTGGGTCCCTTGTAGCCAAGCCTCCTCTAAGGTAGGCCAGATGTTCCCCCGCTCCCCCTCCAACCTCGGGGGCAACCCTCCTCAGAATCATTGGGGTGAGGGTGGTGAAGGGAAGGTCAGAGTAGGGCTATCAGCTCTTCCTACTCAGGCCAGATCTTGACTCCTTGCCGTACACTGCACTCTCCCCACCAAAGCTCAGCAAAGAGGAGCACCCTAATGTTCATCTTTTCCAGATAGGGAATGCATACATTTGGCCCTCTAAGAGAAGGACAGAATATTAGTTCAGTACCTACTACGCGCCAGGCATTATGATGACTATAATAAAATTTAACAATAACGTGAACTTCTAACATTTATTAAGCATCTACAATATGCCAGCCCCGTATGCTAGGCAGTTAATAATAATAACCATTTTAACAGTTTAATAATAATAGTCAACATTTAATGAGGAAACCCTGGTAGCATAGTGGTTAAGTGCTATGGCTGCTAACCAAAGGGTCGGCAGTTTGAATCCTCCAGGCGCTCCTTGGAAACTCTATGGGGCAGTTCTACTCTGTGCTATAGGGTCGCTATGAGTCGGAAACGACTTGACGGCACTGGGTTTGGTTTTGGTTTTGGTTTTACTATGTGCTGGGTGCTGTTCTAGGAGCTTTGCCACAACACTGACCCTTTGAAAAGAAGCCTTGCACAGTTTTGATAGGTCATGAAGGGGTGGGAGCTGGGCTGGGGACCTCTGGACAGCAAGTTCCATACCATGAATACTGACTGGGGATGGGAAATGAGGCAGAGATGAAGACAGAAGGCAGGGCTCTAGGCTCAAAGCAGGCACTGAGTACCCCTGTCCCAGCTCCATAGTCTCTGGGGCCAGTTATCCCATTTTGAGTTATAACAGGTAGGTACTTCATGGGGCAGACACAGGTACCATTCCTGCCCTCCCTCCTTCAGTCCCCAGACTCTGAGGATCTCAGGGCAGATGAGGGGGCAGAGGGGCTGAGGTCCTGGGGCCCAGAACCTTCTTGGGGTCATAGGGTCCTGCCCCAGCAGCCTCTCCAGGGGGCCTATGCACAAGGCAACCTTTTAGCAGGCCTGACTCAGAGGGAGCCCTTCCACCCTGAGCCACCCGTCCTCTGAGAGTGCCCAGGCTCTACCAGTCTCACCCACCCACCTGCCTGCCTGTCTGTCCAAAAGCCCTTTAGGGATCCGCTAGCACAGGTACCTCCTTCCCTGGCAAGACCCAACAGGGCTCCCCCATTACCCTTTGGACCTTGGTGGTCTCTAGCCTGGCCAGAATGTCTGGAGTCCCCGACCCACCCCCACTTGTCCTTATGCCTCTCGAGGTGCCTGCAATCCCTCTGCTGAGATCCTTGTCATCTGGAATGTTTTTGAGCCTCCATGAGACCCAGGTTTGTCAATGAATGGCTAACTGGGCAGGTCATCCTTCTTCTCTGGCCTGATGCTGGGACTCTGAGCCCCCTGGTCTAATGCAGGACCCCTGGGTAGGGGAGAGGTAGGATTCTGCTCTGCTCCCTGCCTCTGAAGGTTGGAATCAGGTAGCACTCACTGCAAGTGGACAGATCAGCTGGCACGGAGGTCAGTGGAGCCTGGAGGCTCCAAGGAGGCGCTACGGAGGGTAGGGGATCCTGGGTTCTTGCTTCCTCCTGCTGCATTGAATCAACTATGACTTTACCTGTGATGGGTTTCCATGTACGTTTGGGTGAAAGGGTGCCCATAGGGTTCTGGGCTGGCACACTTTAGGTGTTGGGGAGGGAGGGAGCCGTGATTGAGTATGGAGGAAGATAGACGTGAGCTCTGAAGAGTTTGGGAATGACGGATGAAACCTGCTCCTTAGAGACTCAGGGCCTGGGAGCCAAAGCGGCAGTTGGGAGATCAGTTGGGATGGGTAGGGGGGAAGCCAGTGGAGCCAGAGTGGGAGTCCAGGACAGGGAACTGTATGGCGCAAGTGGACAGAGGCCTCCTAGCATAAGGGCGTCTCTGTGGGAGGGGTGGGGCTGTATCCTGGCAATAGATGTTTATTGAGCATCTACTATGTACACAGTACAGGGCACAGCAGGGGCTGGACGCTGCCCTGATGAAGTGCACAGCACTGAACAGTGTTACAGGTACAGAGAGCTGCCCTGGGAGGGAAGGCGAGTTGGGGGCTCCGGAGGGATTCCCAGCACCAGGGAAGCCCACAGGCTGGGAGCCACTGCCTGGTGTTGCTTCCCAGCTGCTAGGGAGATGAGGGAGGGGGTAGAAGGGACAGTTAGTGTGGGGGCCTCCATCCAGCCCCTCTTGCTCCTCACTCTCTGCAAGGTGGAGAGCTCTGGGAGACTCATCCCTCCTTCCTGTCAGGTGGCTTTCTCACGTCCTTCCTATGGGAAGGCTCCACACTTGACGTAGGCACTGACTGGTGACCTTGGTGACATCTCCCTTCCTCCCTCCCTCTGCCAGTTGGGACTCAGATAGTAGGGAGGGGACAGAGAAGGAAGGACCAACTGGGTTGCAGAAGGCAGGGTGTTAGGGGCTGCTTCAGTTTCCAGGGGCTTTTTTTTTTTTTTTTTTTGTCTCTGGGAGGTAAGGATGGGAGTGGGCTCCTCCTGCAGCCCCTCCCACCCGACCAGACCTGGCTGCCACCTTTGCCCTCCTCCACTTCCCTCTCTTGTCCTCTGAAGGACCCTGGAGCAGGAGCCCCACCATCAGAACCCTATCACCTTTTGCTTCCAGGGCATTGAATTTATGTTAATGGTGGTGAAATAATCTGGAAAAGGACAGTGAGAATGGGTGCACAACTTGAAGAATGCAATCAACATCACTGAATTATACATGTAGAGATGTTAAATTGCCATATGTTTTGTTGTGTATATTTTCACACAAAAACAAAACAAAAACCAACAAAGTCCCCTATCCCATGAGTTTGAGGGGCATGTGGGCAGTTTCACAAGAGTGTGGGGAAGGGCAGACAGTGTGATATGGAAAACAAAACCCTGTAACGGGGTCAGGAGTCTGACCTCCTCCAGCTGTGGGGTCTTGGCCTGGTCCCTGCCTCTCCTAGTTTCAGTTTTCCCAGTTAGAGCTTGAGGGGGATTACTTTAATCAGTGCTTCATGGACTTTACCGGGTCTACCAATCACCTGGGGCCCTTGCTGAAAATGCAGGGTCTTATTCAGCAGGTGTGGGATGGGGCCAAAGAGCCTGCATTACTAACAAGCGCCCAAGTGATGCTGGTGCTGCTGGTCTACAGACTCCACTTTGAGTAGCGAGAACTTAGACAAGCATCTAAGTTGGACCCTGGAGACTCAGAGACTGGGTCACTCGAGCACTTTGTGACCCCACAAGGCATCAGAAGGAAGCCTTGGGATTAGTTCCGGGCTCTGGGCTAACAGAGGTAGCAGTTGCTGGGTAGTGAGGGAGGGGGAGAACTCCTTCAGCCGCCAATTGAGGCTATGTTTGTGTTTGGGCAGAAAAGTTCCTTCTTGGCTACTGGTCACCTTAACCAAGGGCTGCTTCTATCTTCAGGGGCTCTTAAGATACCTAAAGTGTGAAGGAACATGGTATAACCCACCAGTTATCGGAGGTGCTAACGCACTTAATGAGGACAGCAGCTATCGGTTAAATACTGAAACTCATTACACAGAGAATGGAAATGTAACCAGGAGCATGCTCAGCTTCAGCTGCTGCACTGGCTATCCATTCCACAGAAAGGCTCAGCCCTCCGCAAGGAGAGAAGCAAGTAGGCAGAGCCAGCCAGCCCTCCAGCTCAGGGCTTCCCCTCCTGGGCTAGCTCACACCGCCGGCTTAAGGCACACATCATGGTTTGTAGTTACTCATTGGCATGTCTGGGGCCCTGAAGGAAGGGCTGGGTGGATTCCCATCTGTATCTTTTGCAGCATTTTTGGCACAAAATATAACTACCCAGGGATGGCACTAACTAGGCAGGACCTAAGGATGGACAGAGGCAGTGGAGGGGTTCAGTGGGCTTGGTTTCCACCCAGGTTCACCCACTAGCCAGGGCTCTCTTGCATGTTAGGGCTAGGAACTGGGAAACCCAAGCAGACAGAGAGCACTGGGGCGCTGCCCAGGTACCTCCACCCTTTTAAGATCCGCCTCTTCAGGGCCCAGAGGAAGATGCCAGCATCCCTGGCAATTCCCATTGGTCAGGAGAAGTTGGTGGGGGTGGGGGAGGAAGCATTTCATTGACTTCCTGTTGGAGGATGATGGCTCCACTTCTGTCATTGCTACAGCAACCATGCCTAAAGGGCCAGCTTCTAGGATAGAGATAGACAGAAAAACAAACAAACAAAAAAACCCCAAACCCATTGCCATCCAGTTGATTAGACTCTGACTCATACGGCAGAGTAGAACTGCCCCATAGGATTCCCAAGGTTGGAATCTTTATAGAAGCAGACTGCCACATCTTTCTCCCTCGGAGCAGCTGGTGGGCTTGAACAACTGACCTTTCAGTTAGCAGTCAAGTGCTTAACCACTGCACCACCAGGGGTCCTTGGAATGAGAAGAGGGGCTCACATATTAGTTTCTTAGTCCCTTCTTTAGTACCTAAGAGGCTAAGCCATTTCGAGCAGTGGGCAGGGCTTTCAAGCTGAGGACCTGGATATCTGTACCCCTCTGGCAACCACACCCCCCACTCCCCATGTGGGTCCACTCCCAATTTCCAACTCTGTTGATGTCAGCTTGGGTCCATTGCTGGGCAGGGGATCCTGGCTCTTGCTCGACATGGCCAGCTCCTAGGACTGTGCGAGGGCCACGGATGAGGGCCACCCTCCCCTAAGTTTGTATGTACTTGTGTATATTATAGGCAGGTAGTTATCTCTGTGTTGTGCAAGTGCCTGAGGGGCATGTGTGAGCCTGTGTTCACATCCATGGTCTGGTGCACAAGTACCCATTATGCATGTGTATGTTTGTGTGAGGAAGAGGGCCAGAGGCTTCCAAACATTCTTGAACACTTGTACACAAGTTGGCTCCTATCTTCACCATCTAGGAGGAGCCAGCTCTTTAAAGGAACGGAATGGGGAGTTATTTTGTCAAGTGGAGAATAACCCCCTTCAGGCCCTCTTTAGCCTGGGAGCTGATCTGAAAGCCACAAGGGATTTGCACACACCGAGACCCCACATTCAGGGTGGGCTCCCTGCTCTGGTGTGCCAGTGAAAGACCCTTTCCCAGGTCCTGGGAAAGCTATGGAAACCCTGGTGGCAGAGTGGTTTAGTGCTAAGGCTGCTAACCAAAAAGTCAGCAGTTCAAATCCACCAGGCTCTCCTTGGAAACTCTATGGGGCAGTTCTACTCTGTCCTATAGGGTCGCAATTCGACAGCAATGGGTTTTGTTTTTTTGGGAGAGCTGCTGGCCCCAGGCCCTCTGTGCCAGCCCACTGGCCAGAACAGGCTAGAGAAGGAGCCTGAGCAGCTGTGCTGACTAGTGTCAGCGCAGTGGGGCCAGTGCAGGGCAGGGCAGGGCAGGGCAGCTGTGTGAACAGAGAGAGTGTCATTAGTCCTCTGGGGGAAACTGGAGTCTAAGCCAGATCCTGCCTGGCGGGTCTGTCACCTTCATCTCAACTTACACTTCCAGGGAAACCGGTCGCCCTAGGTGGAGACTCGTTCCAGATATCAGGGCCCTGAGGACCTAGCCCCCGGCTCCTCAGCTCCTCATGGAGGCAGGGCAGAGCACGGGGTGTGGCACAGAGACACCCTTGGCAGGGTCCCTGTATGAGGATCACCTGGAGGTGCAGGAGAGACCAGGCTTGTAAAAAGAAAATGGGGGCCAGCATTGGGAGCTCCAGCTGTGGAAGACCTCTGAAGGCCCAGGTCAGAGCTCCAGAAGCCTGTGGGACCCTGGCCACTCTCCTTGAGGGGCTAGTACTTTTTGGTGTGGCAAGAGGGGCCTTATCTGCTCTACTGCTGCCTTCCTGGGCAGCCTCCTTCCCCTCTCCGATTCTCGGTCTCCCCTTGGTTTGCAGGGGCCCTTCCAGCAGTGATATACCGGGTTACCTGTCCCAAACCTGAGAGAGTGGAGTGAGGGGGATCTAGGAGGCCAATGCTGGGACGAGAAGGGCATCAGGGGGAGGGGTGGCCCAGGGGCAGGACAGTGGAGGAGAATCTCCTCGCTTGCCCTAGTTCCAAGTTCAGATGTCACAGGCGCTGGAGTACAGGGAAGAAGTGGCTCTGGCCCCAGGCACAGGTCAGCTGCCCTTTGGGGGAGGCCGGCAAATTGTTGTTGTTGTTATGTGCTGAGGAGTCGATTTTTGACTCAGAGAGAGCGCATGTGACAGAGGACTGCCCCAGGGAGTTCTCTAGGCTGTAATCTTTATGGAAGTAGATTGCTAGGTCTTTTCCCACAGACCTGCAGGGTGGATTTGAACTGCCAACCTTTCGGTTAGTAGCCCAGAGATTAACCAATGTGCCACCGTGGCTTCTTTTAGCAGAAGTAGCCCTCGTAAAAATCTCCAGGGAGCTAATGGGAGGGCCCCTGACACCTCCTCTTGTCCCCACTGGCTCCTCATCTCTGCCTTAGCATCTCCACTCCCTTGACTCTGTTCACTTTGCTGCTCTGACCACTTGAAAGGGAGATGGGGTGGGATAGGGCTGTGGAAGCTAAACTCGGGATAAGAAATGTAGGGCTGAGAGGTCTTAACATCTCTTGGTTTTACTTTTTTAAGTTCCTTGTAGAGGACCTAGCCTATCTCTACTAAACCAAGGGGCTTTGGATGGCCCTGCAAAGACTGGCCCACCTGCCCACACAGGCTGTCGGCTGAAGTATGGCAGAACGGCTGCCAGAGGAGAAGGCAGGTCCAGGTGGACCCCAGCGCACAGACACAAACCACACAGTGTTCAAAGCCCGAAGCACCATTTATCCAGGCCCCGTGGGGCCGAGTGTCCCTGACTGCCTGTTGCCCCAGCCCCCAGGGAGCATGGGTATTGTGGTGGCTCTTGGCTGGAGACCTTGCACGTGCCCCAGCCCAGCCCACTCTGAGGCCCCTGGCTGAGGCTGCCTATCCCTCGATCCATCAAGGTAGGGCCCTGGGGATGCACTGGCCTGAGACCCTTTATCATCCCACCGCCTAGGGGCTCCATCAGTCCCGGCTAGCTCAGCACCATATTAAATAGCTTCTTTGCAATCACCCTTAAATAAACCCATCCCCAGAGCAACCCACCCCACCCTGAATATATTATTTTATTGGCTAATGCCTTCTAGAGAGCGAAGGAGCTCCCTCCTCCTGCCTTCTGCTCCAGGGACTCCTTTCTCCCTAAAAAATCAGGGGGAACAAGTTTTTCCCTCAACCCTGGGGCAGAGACAAGGGGAGGCCTGGGTTGGGGTGGGAAAGCCAGGAGTCCTTAAATCTATTCCTTCCCTCCCTAGGGCACTTTCTCCTTACCCTCTTGGCAGCCTGAATGTGACTCACCAAAGGCCCTGATCCATGTAGGAGGTACCCAAACTGGCTCCAGGGCAAGTGTGCCGATCTCGAGCCTGCCTGTCACCTAAGCCCTTTGCAGTTCATGGAGTGAGCTGGGGGAGGCTCCATCTCTTTACTCCACTCCATCATGGACCCCTGGGACTATGTCCAGGCACCTTCCGCCCCCAGTGTCTCCAGGTCTTTTCCTCCCAGGGTCTGGGAGTAGTGGAACCCGGGGCCCAGGCAAGGCTGTCCTGGCCCGGTTAGCTTCTGGGCCCAGGCTAGGCCTCACACCCAGTACTGGCCATTTTTGAGGGCGGGGTTGGGTGTCCGGCAGAACTGTAGCAGCTCTGGGTCAGGTTGGCTGCCCAGCGGGGGACTCTGGCCAGGCACTGCCGTCAGTGGGATGGCCTGGCCTGGCTCTACCTTGCGGAAGGTCTCAGTGTCACTGGTTAGGCCGTTGCGGGGCTTGGCAGTCAGGATCTGGACGTTGTGCTTGCCTGTCTTGTTGCGTTTGCGGAGGTAGAAGAGCAGGGGCAAAATGAGCGCCAGGAGCAGGAGGACCAGGCACACGGGGATGATGACACTGAACATGTTGGCCTCAAGGAAGCCCAGGAAGCCTCCCCTGGCCACAGTGGACGTGGGGCTGGATGCTGCTGGGCCCGGCTCACTTGTTGGTGTGCCACTCTCTGGCTTCCCTGCTTCTGTTCGAGCAGCCTCAGGGAGACTGAGCAGGGCCACCCTGTAGGGCCTGGCTGCGTTGTAAGGCTCAGTGGCAAAATCCAATGAAGCCACAGCAGGCGGGACGCCCTGTGCCCACAGCTCCAGAGTGAGGCTGTCACCTGCGGGGCCAGGGGGCCGACCCTCTGGCCTGCCCACCTCCAGCCCTAGCCTCCCGTCCTCAAGGTCCTGCTGGGTGAACTGCTCCACAAGCTGGCCGTCTCTGGGCTCCGTCCTGGCCCGGGGCACGCGGACCACACGGCTGTGTTGGGGGCCCGCCAGGAGGCGGAAGCGGGGCACGCTGCCTGTGAGGTTGGCCAGCTCACCTGCATCTAGGACTGCAGGGTCCAGGCGCAGAGTGGCACCCTGGGGCCATGGCCCACCTGCCCAGACATGCAGCAGAGCCCTCACGGTGACGTTCACTGTGGCCGACGCATTGGCACCCCGGGCCAGTGCCAGGACACTGAAGAAGTCGTGAGCGGAGGAGAAGTTGGTGAAAGCAAAGACCACCTGCCCCTGGTCGATCTGGAGCTGGGTGAAAGCTGAGGCGGGCTTCCCGCCCACCAAGAGATGCCCATACTTGGGACCCTGGGTGAGGCGGTAAGCTGCGTCAGGTTCCTCCCGATCAGAGACTACCTGAAGCTGCTGCCGGCTCAGTGAGGCACGGCCTAAGGCTTGGGGCACCTCAAGGGGAGCCTGCAACTGCACCTCGATGGTGGATGGCAAGACGTCCACAGCCAGGGACATGGGCAGGGGTGGGCTTGCCCCATCTGACACGCTCAGCTGGAAGGTGCCTGCCACACTGCTCCCGTTGGCCATGAAGGCCAGCCGCCCTGCATCCACGTCAGCCTGGGTGAAGTGAGTCACGGGTCCTGGGCTGCCCCCCGCCAGGCTCAGAAAGCCATTGTGGGGTGCCCGCTGCACCTTGTACTCGATCTCCCCGGGGGCTGAATCTGGATCCACTACACTCAGCTGGGCCCGGGAGACTGGGGCTTGGGAGCCCCGGGTCAGCCGGAGTGGAACAGAGGCCTGGGGCTGAGGGGGTCGCTCATTCACGTCCCGCACTGTGATGACAAAGGCCTCTGAGGTTTGGGGCCCCACCACAGAGGCCCCCGCTGGTCCCTGGAGGTGGGCGCGGAAGCGGAAGCCATCCTGTTGGAGGCCCCCTCCGCCGTGGGAGTACACCAGCTGCCCCACGGCCAGCTCAGATTGTAGGAAGTGGGGCCGCCCAGCGTGGAGGGGCTCCTCGGACACCAGCAGCTGGCCTCGGGTGGGGAACTGTGTGACCTGGAAGAGCACGTCATGCTCGGGGCGCTGGGGTGACGGAATGCTGGCCAGGAGGTTGGAGGCATCCAGGGCAGTAACGGTGATCTCCGCCCGCTGGCCCTCAGGGACCCAGAGACCTGGGGATGAGACATGGGCTGTGAAGGTCCAGTCCACCAGGGTGGGCTGTGGACCCTTAGACACAGGCCCCAGGGCAGGGTTGTGCTCCCCACTGCAGACCAGGTCCCCCAGGATGGCTGGGCTGTGTCCCCTCATACCAAGCTCCCAAGAGGACAGGACTGTGCCCTCCCTCAAACTTCCCACCCACCCTCCTCAGAACTTCCCAGGTCCTGAGGGGTTAGAGGCAGGAGCTGCTGACCCTCGCCTGGTTCCCTCCTCTCTGGGCCTCCCCTGGTGTCCCCCCAATCTTGTCAGCTCATCACAGTTCACCTTTGTTCCTCCAGAGGCGGCTGGGGCGCTGGGGACAGGCAGCCTCGAAGGACACAGTCACAGAGAGGGTGGCGGCCAAGTCGGGAGCAGGGGGTGAGGACAGCAGGAGCTCCACAGTGTCGCGGGCCTCCCAGAAAGGCGCCGGGGGCATCTCGTGTTCATACAGAACGTTCCCAGAAGACACCTGAGGGGAGATATCTTTGTTGGGGGCGAGAGGCAGGCCTAGCCTGTGGTGCCCAGTAGCCTCCTCCCAGGCATTCCTGGCAAGCACTGAGGGCCCAGCCTCTGGGCTCTCTCGGCTGTGACCAGCTCCATCTATGTAACCTGCTCTCTTCCTCACCGCTCACTGGGCTCCCACTACGCAACTGTGTGGAGGAGAAGAACTGGGCTCTGCAGCTTGTTGCCAGAGTTCAAATCCTAGCTCTGCCACCTTGGGTAGATCACCTCATCTCTCTGAGCCTCTGGGAAAGCAATAATTTCTCCGTGTTTCTGTCTAAAGCAAGTCCTTCCTCTTTCTCTCTGGATCTCATCCTCTCTTGCCTACGGAAGATGCCACTCCCAGTCTCCTTTCTCTCCTAGGGTATCAATTTCCTCCTCTAACGGATCACTCCCATAACACACACACCAGTTGCCATCAAGTCAGTTCTGACTCATGGCGACCCCATGCGTGTCAGCGTAGAACTGTGCTCCACAGGGTTCGCAGTGGCTAATTTTTTGGAAGTAGGTCACCAGGCCTTTCTTCTGAGGCACGTCTGGGTGGACTTGAATCTCCACCCTTTCTCCAAGCCGAGAATGTTAACTGCTTGCACCGCCCAAGGACTCCCTGATCAGTAGATCAGTATACACATGTTATTCTTTCTTCCGTTTTAAAGAAAACACTTCTTTTGACTTTACTTTTCCACCAGCTATTGCCCCCACCCTTTTTTTTTTTCTCCTCTGCAGCAAAACTCCTCCCAAGAATAGTCTATACTCTTCCACCACACTGTCCTGAACTCACTCCATCTGGTAGCACCAAGCTACTAGATCCAGGGGTCTGTTCTTAGGGGTCATCTTACTTGCTCAGCAGGGTCTGACATGACTGGGCACTTATTCCCCCAAGATCTCTGTGGCTTCCAGGGTTTCCACTCTCTTAGCTTTCCTCCTACCTCGCTAGTTGTTCCTTCAGACTCTTGTTGGTTCCTCCTGGTCTCCCCAACATCGTATCACTTAGTCTTTAGGCTCTTCTCTCTATACTGGTGTTCCCCAAACATTCTCATCCAGTCTCATGGCTCCAAATGCCATCTGTATCAGTGACCCCTTATTTATATGTCCAGCCCAGACAGCTCTCACCTGAATCTACACTCATACATCCCCCTGCCTCCACGACAGCTCTGCGTGAATGTCTATGGATAGTCACACTCAACATGCCCCCCTGGATTCCTGATCTTCTCTGCCTCTCACAACCTTCCCCACTTGGGTTGATGGCAACTCCATTCTTGCAGTGGCTCAGGCTAAAACCTTGGATTCATTCTCTACTCTTCTGGCACATGCCATCATCCCTTGCCTGGATTATTATTTTGTGTCCCTGCTTGGGCCCTGCCCCCTCCCACTACAGCTTGTTCTTAACACAGAAGCCGGGGTGAGCCTTTTAAAATGTAAGTGAGGCTAATGTCACTGTTTTGTTTAAGCTCCTGCAATGGCTCACCTCTGGGCCACAGACTCCTGGTCTGACCCTGTCAGCTCTCCGAGCTCCCCTCCTACACTGTCCCCCAGGCCAACTCTATTCCAGCCACACTTGCTGTCCTTTGGCATACTGACACGAAAGGAATAGTCTTCACCTCCATAAAGAAATAGGTTTCCTGCCCCTTTTAGTCAAAATATGTCCTCTTGGCTTATCTTTTGTTTTCCCCTTTAGGAGACACAGAGAACTATTTTCCTTCTCTCAGAAAAACAGGACTTGCGCAATACACAGTGAGAGGGAAACCGGTGGGGTCTTAGTGTGTGGGAGTCAGGAGCAGTGGGGACTGGTGAGCTGGGGATCTCTGTCCATCTCCAGGGGAGCAGTATCGGCCTAAAGGGGAA
The DNA here is from genome assembly GCF_030014295.1 of Loxodonta africana. Taxonomy (NCBI): domain Eukaryota; kingdom Metazoa; phylum Chordata; class Mammalia; order Proboscidea; family Elephantidae; genus Loxodonta; species Loxodonta africana. The sequence goes on along the minus strand of NC_087354.1, from coordinate 40,472,193 downwards.
GCACTGCCCACCTGGTCTTAGAGGCCTAGCAAGGGTAATGAGTGCCCAGGGGCAATCTCTAGGTTTGCACCCCCTCCTTCAACAGTGATGGGGGTAACAGTGGTGATTTGCTGGTCAGCCTAGCATGGCACCCCTTTAACTTGCGCCCTGGAGCAAATGCTCCCTCTAGTCCCCCTCACTGCACTTCTGCCTGGTCTACAGGGGGAGCAAGGCCTGGTCTAAAGGGGATCACTCCCTACCTGGTCTATAGGTGGAGCAGGGCCTGGTCTAAAAGGGGAGCAGGGGCCTGGTCTAAAGGTGGAGCAGGGCCCAGTCTAAAGAGGGAGCAGGGCCTGGTCTAAGGGGGAGCAGGGCCAGGTCTAAAGGGGGTGGCAGTTCCTTCGCTGATTGCTGTAAGAGGGAACACAGGCTTTTACGTACTGGAAATCAGGTTTTTATGTGAAATCTCCCAAGTGTTATACACTGACAATTAATTTTAAGAAATTAAACGCATTGTAGAGGCCAAATAAAACACATCTGTGGACCAGATGTGGCCTTTGAGGACAGTGGTTTGTAACCTTTGGCCCAGGCTGAAGGTGGGCAGGAAGGAAATCAGGACTCCTGGGAGCAGGGTGGGAGGCTGGATGCCTGGGGACAGGGGCTTCTGCAGGCAGGAGGAGGTGTCTGGTTAGGGGTGAGGCAAACACAGGCAAGGTGGGGAGGGGCCCCGAAACTCTGGGGGAGCAAACAGTGTCCTTTGGTGAGAGAAATCCTGGATCAGCAATCAGATGGCATAGTCTTGGTTTTGCCCCTACCTAGCCATGTTCTCTGAATAGTTACCTGACCTCTGTGAGTCTCAGTTTACTTATCTGCAAAATGGGGACACCGATCCCTGCCCTGCTGAGCTCACAGTGCTGTGGGACAATTGTGCTGCCAAGACACAACCAGGGCCCTTCCCCCTCCCTGTGGGGGTATATGTGCCTGCCACAAAGACTCTTCCCAGCTTCCCTGGGTGGCTTTACCATCCTGGCCCCCTGGTGGCCAGTCAACCTAGTCCTTCATATTGCTGGTGTGTGGGGAAGCTCTGAGTTAATGTGGGGACTGTGGGTGGGGGAGGGGTCACAAGGCCTGGCTCTGTACCCTCCTCCTTCCCAGCAGAGAATGGCCCCTTACCTCAGCCTGAGTGAAGTTCACCAGGGCCTCCCCAGTGCTGCCTTGTTGGGCATGGAACAGCCGGCCCAGCTGGGGGCCCTGTACCACACGGTAGAGCAAGTGGTGGGGGTCTGTGCCTCCGCTGGAGCTGGCTTTCAGGTTGTGGCTGCTGAGGGGCTGGACAGACCCTGCGAGAGAAAAAAGGGGCCTGTCAGCCTTTGACTGGGAGCTAGTGCAAGGCCGCTGATGGCAGAAGGTGGTGTGCTACCTGTCAGCTATGCCCCCAGCCACCTGGCGTGCAGCAGCACCAGGACAGACCCACCTGGGCAGACGGTCAGCATCTGGCTGCCCTCTAGGGACAGGAGCAGCTGCTTCCGGGCCACCACGTAGAAGAAGTGTCCAGAAGAAGTGTGCTCGCCGTCAGAAAGGTCAAAGTGGAAGCCTCCATCCAGGGCTCCTGAGGACAGGGGTTTAGCTGGATCCTGCAAGCCCACGACAGCGCCCCCTCCTAAGGGAATCCCCATGGGCTGCAGGAACAAGCAGCAGGCCCCTCTCAGCACCCACCTCTCTGTGTGAACAGCACAAGCCCGCCATCTAGCTGGGCCTGTGTGAAGCTGTGGACCTCAGTGTCTGGCGCCGTCCGCAACACGACCCGTCCATTGCTGGGCTGCTCGATGGTGTACACCAGGTCCTCGGGCTCTGAGTCTCTGTCTGTGCCCTTAAGAGCCTCCGAAGTGATGGGTGCAGTGGCCCCTTCCCGTATCTGGGGACACAGGCCTGTGAAGGTTCTGCCTCCCACGCTCACCCACCACTTCCTCCCTGGAGCCAGCACCAGGGCTCCAATAGTGCTGTGGCTAATGGGGGCCATGGGGGCCCCTTGCCATTTGGAAATTCCCCTCAATCCTATTCACCTTTCCTGTCACCCCAGGGCCCCCAGACACCTCCTCACCATTGGCTTTAATCCTGCCTGTGCCTCAAGGCCAGCTTAGGTTTCTCTACCTCACGAAGCCCCCACTTCTTACCCTCACCAAGTTCTCACCCTGGAGACCCCAGCCCTGACCAACAGTGCTGCTTAGTGTGTTGTCTTCCTGGTAGGGTTGGGGTCTCTTCTTACTCCTCCACAGTATATCTGGGCATGGGCTGGCACACACTGGGAATGTTGATTTTTGCCCTGAACAGGACACTTAGAAATGGACTCTCATTCTGGGTGGGGGTAGGGGGGTCACTGAGAGCCGGGAGGCTGTGGGGCTGCCCAGTCACAGCACTGAAGCCGAGCTGGATGAGGGCCCAGGTGTTCCCAGTGCAGTCATGGGCCCCAAGCACGTGGGAGAGGGGTGCCGTGGTGCAGTCAGCCCCTCCCCATGTGCACTGTGGAGAGTGCCCCTCATGCCTCCCATCTGGCAGCAGGGCAGGATCCAGTTCCCAGGGCTGGGGTCCTGCTACACATCCTGTTACATCAGCAACTTGTGGGCAGTGTTGGGAAAAACCAAAACCGAAACAAACAAAAGACAAAACCCATCACCGTCAAAAGGATTCTGACTCATAGTGACCCTACAGGACAGAGGAGAGCTGCCCCCCTATAGGATTCCCAGGTTGTAAATCTTTACAGAAGCAGACTGCCACATCTTTCTCCTGTGTAGGATTCCCAAGGTTGTAAATCTTTACAGAAGCAGACTGCCACAGCTTTCTCCTGTGAGACGGCTGGTGGGTTTGAACCAGTGACCTTTCGGTTAGCAGGCGAGCGCTTTAACCACTGTACCACCAGGGCTGGGGAGGGGTTCCCACATCTGGAAGATTAAGCCTGATAGGATTCATGGGCCTCTTTACCCTCCAGCCCTAGGAAGACTCCAGGCAGAGCTCTAGGAGGGACCACAAACTATGGGGTGGGGCTTCAGTGAGGAGCTCCTGGAGCAAACATGGGTGGACATCACCACCTGGTGGCCGAGTTGCTGCACAGCAATCTCTGTCTATAGTCCCACGGAAGCCCTTAGCTGTGCTCCATCCCTCTGCCAGGCTCCCCACACTCTGCTGATGCTCCCCATAGGCACATCTTATTCCATCTTAGACTCCCAGCTCCCCACGTCAGAGACAGCCCAAGTCAGTCCTCTTCTGAAACTTTCCATGGATCCCGCAGACCTGGGAGTCCACACCCCAAAGGCTAGCAATGTGTGGATGGGGTCAAGCTATACTTTTCTGCTCCACAAGTGACTACTTTTGTGACCTGGAGAAATTCTATCATCTCTCTGGGTTGCAGCTTGCACCTCTGCTGAATGGGGGTACCACAGACTTGGGGAACCAAGGCGTGGTCTTCATTTGCTTGGGGCAGAGGTGGGGAGTTTAATAACTCCCCACCTGAGCCCACCCTCAAGGGCTTGAAAGAACTTTCTCCAGGAGTTCTAGTCTTGAGCCATGGGAAAAACCCCCTGCTGGTGCAAGTCCAGGAAATAGCAGGGTCCCAGCAGGCAAGGTCATTCACAAGGCTGCCTACAGCACTTATAAGTGTCCAATAACAAAGCCCTACACCTGTGCTCCATGTTCAAAGCAACAGCTCATCTCTCCTCACAACAACCCAATGAGGCATCTGATAGTGTCCCATTTTAAAGAAGAGGAAACTGAGTCTCAGAGAGGGGGAGTCTTATGTTGGGAAGAAAGGGGTCCTGGCTTTCTGTCTGGGAGGGGAATTGGGGGTGGTCCCAGGGATGCTCTCACCTGCAGGCCTGTGTTTGTGGTGAGGATGGGGGGTTGGTCATTGACAGGCAGGACAGTGACAGTAAAGGCCACAGGATGGCTCTGGCGATCCATCTCTGAAGCATTGGCCACCAGGACGAAGGTGTCTGTCAGTGTCTCGCTCCCGTCATGCACATAGTGGATCAGCCGCTGTTCCACCTGCAGGACGATGGCAGCTGGAGGTCAGGCCCCGGCAGGCACCACCCCGGGGCTCAGGCCCCATACCCTTCATGCCCCGCCTTTGGGTGCAGAAGACCGACTCCTCCAGAGCTTCAGTTTCCACAGGTGGGAAATGAGAACAATAATTTCTATCTCCCAGAGTGGGTGTGAGGAAGAACTAAGGTGCCTAAAGCAGGGGTGCTCCATAAACGTGGGCTCCCTGCTTCCCGTCTGTACATGCCCCCAAATGGGGAGTCCCTGGGGCTGCCCCCACCCTGCCCCAGAGCAGGGCTACACACCCCAGGCCTCCCTGAGAGCCATACCTCTCTCCAGGAGAAGGACTGGAGGGTCCTGTCTTGAGGTCCTTCCTCCCTCTGCAGGGCTCCATGCTGGGGCGGCTCTAGCACCTGCAGGTCAAGGCCCAGTAGCTTGGGGAAGTAGGGCCCAGTGATGCGGAGCAGCGGAGGGGCCAGGGTGCGGATGCCACCCTCGGGGACGCTGAAGTTCTGTGCCTCCAGGGGGATGACAGCGGGTAGCACCTCCAGCTCCATGCGGATGTCCTCGAGGGGAGCGCCCAGGCCCGAGGCCACGTCCAGCGAGAAGGCATCTGTCCAGGCCTCAGGGCGGGAATGCAGGTACAGGACCTGGCCTGCATCCACCGCCTCCTGTGAGAAGCTCTGCACGGGGTCCAGGCTGGGTGGCTGGTCCGCAAAGGTGCCGTGCGACAGCATCACTAGGTAGCCAGCACTGGGCGGGGTCTTCACCGAGAACACAATGTCTGCCGGCGACACTGCTTCCTGGGCTGCCTGGTTAACAGAAAGAGGGTCACACAGACTCAGAGGGGGCCGTGGATGGAGGCTGTCCTGGGTCCTCATGACCAGGACAGGCTCAATGCCCACATCTCTCTCAGTCCCCCAGGGAGTACCTAAGACACTAGACGCCTCTGTTCACTTAGACACACACTCACACTCAGGTTTACACAACATTCAGACATGCATCTGATCAGAGGGGCTTACACACGCTTACACCCACACCACGACACAGTCACTTGGTCAAAGGTGAGGTACACAATCATGCACCCCCAGACTCAGGGACACAGGCATACAATCTCACCACACACTCACGTGTGAGCATGGACACATGTGTATATCACATGCGTATACACATTTGTGGTCAGATTAAGGCACGTGAGGGCCCTAAGCATTAATTATCTGTGGTGCCCCTTCTCTGTTTACTCGTGCATTCAAACTGGATATACATGTATATATATGTGTGTGTGTGTGTGTGTGTGTCTTAGCTGTCCATGATCTAACTTCTTTTTAAATGTGACTATAATATTAGCAATTGAACCAAAAGCTGCGTATGCCATTTTAACAGAATGAAATAAACTGGATTATAAAATTTTTAGTGGATGCTTTTTACTATATATCACACTTTCTACAAAAAGAATACTCCACATATTCTATATCAAAGAAAACGAGTCAGTGACCTTAGTTGTTTTAACAATCAATGTAAAATTCTGTTGATCTCCCACAATGAAAATTTGAATTTCACCGGTTTTGCTTTAAACAGCTCATACTTCAATTTTGATGCTTGATTTGTAATAAATGCTATAATTATAAATGAGAAGATGTCATAAAAGAAAATTTAATGATCCGAAAACAAATATTACAACAAATGACTACATTTTATTTTTAGATAGATCTTTCTAACATGTTATACTAAAACATTTGTATTTCTTACAAATTCTTTAATGATATGGTTACAGTTAAGCTGCTGAACAGTATCTACTTCCATACATAATAAGGATAATGAATTGAGTCTTTCTTGAATCATTGTTGTACACTGAGGGTTTCTGAGTCTCTTTAGGGACGAAAACGAGCTTTCGTTATGCATAAAACCAATTCAACATTGGGAAAAACAAATTGTATTTTATCTTCTATTATGGAATCATACATGAAAAAAACATGCCTACATGAGTAAAATTTGTCTTTCCTGAATCTGTAAATTTAATTCTCATATAAGAACGAAATTGTCGTACTTCTCCACAAAAGCTTGTATTTAAGTCATAGAAATAAACTTGCACTGATTTCTTGGACTTCTTCATGCATTCTTCATCAGGTATATCCACATTGCTTAAGAAGGAAAAGCTATTTGAAAGAACTTCATACGCTTTTGCCCTTCTTTTCAGGCAAGACTCAAGTGTGTCAATGATGGTGTGGTGTGTGGTTACCTGAAACTGGTCTCCGGCCCTCCGTGATACTTCTGGAGCACTTCCGTCCTTTACTTATTTCTTTCTAATGCTTCCGCGATGATTAACTGAATGCACAGCACATCATTTGAAAATGGCACATTCATTATGTTCTAAAATTTTCTGTTGCACTCTCATAGGACTGTCTTCTGCACTTGGAAAAATCAATTTTGTAAACTTCACATGAATAGTGAAGTATTTGTGATTTCTTCCCCAGTATGTCTTTTTAATCTAGTAAATGTGATAAACCACTCGATAGGTTTCCTGTCTGTTGGAGATATGTATTTTAAAACAATACTTAGCTGATCTGTATGAAAGATCAGGAGTGGAATCTACAGAGAAACCAAAATATCGAGCTAGACTTACCTCACTGAAAATAGATGATTGAACTTTATCACTTACTAAGTTTATTAATTCTTCACATGTTGTTTTAGACATATATGATGGGTTGCTCCTTCCTGTGTTAAAAGAAAGTTATTCCACAAAGCAAGATCTATATTTCTATTATTTAAGGAGTGTACAGGTTTGACAATTTCAGATTCTAAAACAGTTTCACTTTCTACATCGTTATTATATATTTTTTTACTACAGTAAGGAATGGATGCAGAGTTTGGAACAAATTCTATTATATTCACATTGCTATTAGTAATTTCAGCCCTAGTGGTACTAGTACAATGATTTGCACCCATAAAACTTGAGTGTTCAGTGGAAGAAGCCTCTTCTGAGTCATTATGTTTTAAAAAGGAAATTAATTTTGGAATTGTCTTTAGGACTTCAAATCCTTTTCTTTTTATCTTCTTTGAGCTTTGGTTTTTGTGGTCCACTTAGTTGTTGTCATTTCATTTTACCTGGATATAAAATTGTCACTCTTTAAACTTGGTTCTACCATAGCAAATAAATTTGAATAATCGAAAATAAATAAATTTTATAAAACAAGTAAAATTTATAAATTAAAATTTATACTAGAATTTGGATGTTAACAAAAAATTTATATTTGAAAATCAGTAAGTAAAAAAATTGATTTGGATCATGTAATTTTGTTCTTCAGGTCTGAGGTAGTCAAAAGAAATAGTACTTACAAGGCAGTCAGAAATAATTTCATTCGTTTGTTGTAAGATGTATGTTGGCAGGCCTTTGGTAGATCTCCACAAATGTTTTTCATCTTGAAATAATACTTAAAAACTTGCGCACTCACTTTCCATCCTTTGATGCTGTGTCTTCACAGTTCGTTGGACTACTGCTGATACCCGATGGGGACGAGTGATCGCAAAGAGTATGATACAAATACAAGGGTGCGCTCAATCTGAAGATGAGTTTTGGTTTGCTTTCCACAGGACAGGACCAGCTACCTTATGAGTCATGTGATTATAGAGCCGCTGGAGCATTCTTAAGTGGCCCATGAGGAAGAACTGAATGTAAGGTTAACCCAATAGGTCCGAAATGAAAAGGAAAATATAGTTGTTACCATATACAAAATTTATCATATGTACGTTTTATTTCTTTGTAGAATTGTTCAACTCCCATATTCAGAGGTACGTACATAATGGTTGTAACAACAGCACTTCTCAAGGAGCAAGTTTGTTTTGCAAGTCATAACAATATCAATTTCTTTAAAGAAAGTCAATCTGAAGGGAAATGGAAAATAAAATACATTTAGTGGTTAAGAGCTGGAGCTGCTAATAAAAATGTAGGGAGTTCGAATTCACCATGCGCTCCTTGGAAAACATGTGGGCAGTTCTAGTCTGTTCTACAGGGTCGCTATGAGTTGGAATGGTTTTTATAAAATTTTTATTATCTAAGTATTCATTTATTTTTTGAGGAATTATTCAATTTCCTTACATACATACAGATATGTAAACATTCTGATAAAATATAAATGTAATGTTTTGATAAACGTGCTTTGTTGCTTTCTTGGAGTATGAATTTAGAAACACACTCATTGTTACAAAACAGAAACAGATTTTGCATGGTAAATACTGAATTTTGTGTCCTCTTAATATGCCTAATACCATATTTATTGCATATATAGAATAATATCAAGCACTGTGTTCCATGCAATGGGACAATAAAAAACGAAATTCACTTGATACATAAATTAAAACCTCATATATATTTTTTTATATTAGGTAAATATTAATATTTCCAATATTTTTTGGATGTTTGCTATGTTAGTATATTATTACCCATGTTAGTATTATATTAAATGTATGCTAGATTGCATCCACGTGTATGCCAAACATATTTTAAAGTTAAAATTATAAATATTGTTGTTTACAAAAGTTAAGACATAACTGCACGTAAATGCTATGCATTTAAAAAGTAACTTGATTGAATTCATAGCAACGGGTCAACTTTTCTGAGTTCCCTCTCTTTTGCATGTCGTCTGGGACTGGAATTCCCATTGGTTGTTTACCAGGACATCCGCAAGATACAAACCGTTGTGTTTGTATCATGGCAAAGAGCACTGTTGCCCCTCCTGGCTGGAGTTGCTGGATCAGCAAATAGGCATGTACAAGACAGTTCTCTCAAAATGGATCAGACATCTGTTATCTATTAATATAATCCATCCTAGCCCAGTAACTGCTCATGTTGGATCCAGTTGCCTACTGGGGGGTTGCAGCAAGAGTTAGGCTTGATAGCCCAGCCCCACCTCTTGTTTATTAGAAAGAGATAGTATACTCCCACAAGACCTGCTGACATAAGGAATTTCAGTTACGTGGGAGGGGACCATAGGAGACAGATGTCAGTGAAGGTGTTCAAGTGGTAGAGGCCTCACAGCTTAAACCACTTTGCATGTGGGCACCCTGGTGACCCTGCATGAATTTTATTTCCAGCCGGCGCATTCTCACGCGCTGGAGCTGGTGTCAATCTCATTTAGTGCTCTGCCAGTTCCCTTCTACTTCCTTGTGTCCTGTCTGCTTGGCATCTATGGGTCTTTGCCTTGGACAAGTGGTGCCTCTGTTTTGTTGATATCCTAAGCATATGCTTACCTTGTTTATTGGGTAATCCATCCCTGCACACATCCACACACACACCACACCACACAGAGGCTGCCCCTCTGTCCAGGCTGCGACTGGTTTGCTTGCAGCCTTCCGCCCCTGTCTCTGCTGTACCACCAGAGGGCGCCCTATCCTTCTTAGCTGCACAAGCTTTTACACTACGCTAGCCCAAGCGCTGGTAGGTGCTTCCTCACCTGATGGTCCAGCCATAAAAGGTTACGCATCACCCCCAAACTCACATTCCTGATTCTGTGCCTTTGCCTGGACTATTCTCTCTGCCTGGATTACCGTTCCCATTCTCTTCTATTGACACCCCAGACTCTTCAAACCTTGCCTCCAATGCTGCCTCCACCAGGGCAAAGACTTTCTGACCCCAGACATGTTTAGTAGCAGTTTGCCCAAAGTCCAAACAGACAGAACCAGAAGGGCCTCAGAAATCGGCAGTGTAGGAGAATAAGGTTCAGAGAGGGCAAGGGATTGGCCTAAAGTCACACAGCAAGTCACTGGGGCTGCTGGAAGCCTGTGACTGCTCTGTAGAGATTCCCGGGTGCTCAGTAGCCCCTGACAGACCTTCTCAGTCCTGGTTTAGGAAAAAGAGTTGAGGACACGGGCACCTGGGGGGCAGGCAAGCCCATCTCCATAGCCAGTGGTCCTCAAAGCTGAGTAACCATGATAACTTCCCAGGGAGCTTATTAGAACACAGATTCTCAGGCATCACTTCAGAGGTTCTGTGAGTCTGGATAAGGCCTAGAAATCTGCATGTTTGCCACAGCACATAATGTGTGCACATGATTGGTAGACACATGCACAACTCACAGGCAGATGCTCGTACAACATATAAACTCCCCAGGAGCCCTCGTACGCACAACACACATGTAAGTGCGTACCTAAGATATGTACACACACTCGACATATGTCAGCCAGTCACATCCTAAAACATACAAGTGTGCCCAGGCATGGTGGCTGGGGATGAAAAGGCTCGTACTCCTGCTTACCACCCCCAGCCCCTTACCTCCAGTTGGTCCCTTCTGATCTCAGCTGCTTCTCCCTGGAAGACGTAGATCTTCTTGTGCTGGACCAGGCGTAGTGGGGGCAGTGGCTCCTCTAGAGCAATGGTCACTTGTAGGGTGGCATCCGTGTGCACAGGCCCTGCCTCCACGGAGAAGGCCAGGGTGTCTCGGGGGCTGAGGCTGCCGTTGTGGCTGTAGAGGATGGCTCCATCCAGCAGGTCCTGCTGGGAGAAGGCCATGGCTGGCTGGCCAGCCCGGAGCAGCTGTCCCCAGCGTGGGACAGATGTGACAAAGTAGTGGACCTCATCTCCGCTGCGGATGTCTAGGTTGGTGTCCAGGTGGAGCACGGCTGTGTCAATGGTGCTCTGGCCCCCCTGAGGGACCACGAGGATGGAGCCATTGGCCACACGGAGGTAGGGCTCTGAGGCCTGCACCTCGAGCAGGGCAGTGGCCTGGTGCTGCCCATCAGACACCTGCAGCTGGATCCAGCCGCGGTCAGCCCCTGAGTGCACAAATAGGACTCGCCTGTTCCTGAGGTCTTCTTGGGTGAAGCGGTAGATGGGCCGTGTGGGCTCATCCACAGCTACAATGCTGCCAAAGAGGAGGTCCTTGCGGGTCAGCACTAGCTGACCATCAGCAAAGCCTGAGTCAGAGTCGCTGAAGGCCACGTCATCTGTAGTCAGTAGCCGCTGCCCACCCCGGGCCACATGGAAGACGCGGCTGATGGTCTGCACTGGGGCATGGTCATTTACAGGCTGGATGGCCACACGAAAGACACCCCGGACCTCCTCCCAGGCCATGCCACCACTGCCCTCACCCTGGCGGGTGGCCACAAATGGAATGTCATCTTCCGTGGTCTCAGAGTTGTCATGCTGGTAGACCAGTCGGCTATGGAGCAGATCTTCATTGGTGAAGGACATCACCATGGTGGATTTGTCTTGTGTCTCCCGCCAAGCCAACCTCCCATGGCGGGGACGCTCCATGACCTCATAGAGGTAGCTGGCACTGTTGAGACTCTTGACGAAGAGGTGGTCAGCAGAGATGACACCCTCGCCGCCCTCGGGCACTGAAAGGAGGACATTGGTGAGAACAGGAGCATCGGGGTCACCTCTGATGTGGATGGGGAAGGTATAGAGGGGGGAGAAGTGTGATGGAGCTGTGACACGGAAGCGGAAGTTGTCCTCGACTGCCTCCGAGGCCCGGGTTGTGGCCCCATAGGTCACCCGCCCAGCCTGCAGGTCATCCTGGGTGAAGCCCTGACCATCTGACAGCCGCGTGCCTTGTAGCCGAAGATTCCCCTTCCTGGGGGCCTGGACCACTTCATAGTGGAAGGAGATGGGGCTCGGGTCTGCCCCTTCCAGGGTGGCCTCTATGTGGGCCGTGGTGAGGGGCTCCTGCTGGGTGTTCTGAGTGTGCAGGGGCTCCAGCCGCAGCAGCCACACTGTGGCTCTCTGGATGGTTATGGGAAAGGAGAAGTTGCTCAGGGTCTCCTGGCCCACCTGCACCTCTAGGGCCAGGTTCTCCATGGTGTCCTCGGTGTGGTGCTTCGGGTCAGTGCTCAGGTACCTCACACGGCCCTGATCCACGTCATGCTGGTGGAAGGCCTGTGCGGCCCGCCACTCTGCACCCTCCACCCCACCTGCCCCCTGCTTCTGTAGTTCCCCAAACTTCAGGGCCCCCATGACCCGGAACAGCACGCTGACATCCTGCCCCACTGCGTTGGTCTCCACTGACAGGTTGGCAGGCATGATGGGCGCAGTGGAGCCCTGTGCCAGGCGGAGTCCTGTGTTGTGGCGGATTTGGATGGCTGGCCGGACAGCCACCACCTTCAGGGTGGCCGGGGTGCTGGCCTGTAGCCCGTCACTGACCCGGAATGTCAGGTCCTGTGCGGGGCCGCCACGGTGGATATAGACGAGACTTCCTGCCTCCAGCTCCCGGCAGGAGAACTCGACTGCTGGTTGCCTAGGCTGGTCTCGGCGCTCCACAGGGAGGCCAGCGGGGTTGCCGAGAAGCTGGAAGGTGAGGCCCTCACAGGCCGAGTCTGGATCATAGGCCTGGAAAACCTCGGGCCCCAGCGCCTTCTGCGTGTGCTCCAGGATCACCATGAGGCTGCCGTGTGGGAAGATGACACGGGGCGGATCATTGACAGGGTTGACCTGAATGGGCAGGATATAGGTCTGGCCCCTTCGCAGGCAGGAGGGCACCAGGCCCCGAGCTGTTACAGACACCTCCAGTACGAGCTGGTCAGAGGTGTCCTCAGAGCCATCGTGGACAAAGCGGGCCTTGCGGTTCACCACGTCTAGCAGGGTGAACATTTTCCGTCCCTGGGCACCTGGAATGTCCAGCTCTAGCTCACCGTGGCGTGCCCCACGGCTCACACTCAACAGCACCTGAGATTTGCGTAACTCTGCATCACTCAGGTCTATGGTGGGCTGCACATGCCGCCACTCAAGCCAGGCTGTGCCACCTTCGGCCACCACCAGTGGGCTGATGGTCAGCAGTTGGGTGAAATTGGCAAAGATGGGAGGCAGCCCCGGCTCAGGCAGGCAGGGCTCAGGCAGCTCCATGGAGAGCCAAGGCTCGGGTGCCAGGGTGGAGAAGGCTTCATATGGGCCATAGGCATCCTCTTCATACTCCTCTTCCTCTGGCCTGCATCCGGCTGCCATGTTGCGAGTCACCAAGGCATCCCGGAGCCCCTGTCTCTGGCCATTGACACTTAGGTCCTCCATGCAGCCCAGCAGGGAGACATTGGCAGCCCCAGGGCCCAGGCCCAGGCGGTGCTCCTGGAGGTGGCGAGAAGCCTCCACATCCAGGCCCCCGAGGAGGAGATTGCCATGTGGCTCGAGGTAGCTGAGGACCCCTCGATTGGAAGTTCGCGTGGGGTACTGGTCCACGGAGATTTCCAGCCGGTGAACATCTATGTGGATGCTGACCTCATGGGGCTGCCCGTCGGCCACAGGCATGCTGTTGTGAAGCAATACTGTGCCCTGGCCCTTCTCCACCATGGCCCTCAGGTGACCCTCAAATACATCGACATAGATGAAGTCCCCACGCCGGCCCCCTGCCTGGAAGGCCAGGGGCGCCTGCCGGCTCCTTGTGGTGAGTGTAAACTCCAGGGTGCCTTCATCCCGAGTGCCCCAGGCAGGGAAGGCAGCCAGAGAGTGGGGCCCAGAAAAGCCCAGAGCCACGTCGTCTCCGGCAGAAAACTCTTCAGCACAGCCCTCATGCACGTCTGGGGTCAACGGCCGGAGGAGGCTTCGGCCATTGAGGGTGGCTGTGTGGAGGCAACCTCTCAGAGGGTGGCTGGTTCCCTTCAGGTAGGGCAGGCCAAGACTCCCAGTGCCCCCCACGAAGACCCCATAAGGGACCTCCAGAGGGGCTCCCGGGGCTGGGGCTGAGGTGTTCAGGAGCCCATCAACTGACAAAGTGGCCCAGCTGTCTGTCACAGTTAGCACCACGGTGTGGGAGACAGAGTCGCTTAGCAGCGTCTCTGCGGGGGTCTGCAGCCTCATCTCCTCCTGGCCCAGGACAAGTCTGACCTGGGGAGAGACAGGGACAGTGGGGGATGAGGGCAGCACCTTGAATCCATCACTTCTAGAAAAGCACAGTGAGTTCTCCACACTTGGGGTCCCCAGAACAAAGAGCCTAGGGCAAGGGCTTCTCATGGCACCCCTTTCTCCTTTCTGCTATCCCTTTACTTGATACCCAAACACTCCCCATAGCCAACCTGCACCAGGCCTGGATGGGCTCTGGAGACCCCAATGTCAATCAGATGCGGTCCCTGCTCACAAGGAACTGACATATAGCAAGTTGCCTTCTAGAGACCCAAATCATGGTTTTTTATTCTTCTCTTCTTTCCTTGGGTGAGAGATACCAGAAAATCACTTTGGAATCCAGGGAATAATGAGCACCTGGGAACCCCCTGGTGAGCTCCTATAGTAGGTCACTGAGGGCAGCCATGACCACTTTCAGGGGGAGGGGGACCAATCAGATACTGTGTGCTTTGAAGGTTTAGTAGAGAAAAGCTTCCTGACCCGGGGTAGGGGAAGGGAAGAAGGACATCATTCTGGCTCCAAGACACCGACACCAGAACTAGCTCTGGCATGGCACCCCCACAACCAGGTGGTAGCCTGGGTGATGGCAGAGTATGAGAACTGAGAGAGCAGAGCACTAAGAACTATGACCTTGGGAGTCCCAGTATCGAGCACCTCTACTTAGGGTGTGGCATCATTGTACCTGGCAGAGCGGAACAGCATCAGTGCCAGACTGTACCCAGCCAGTCTTCAACAGTGACACCTTGTGGCAGTGAGAAGCGATGGCAGCAGCAGATTGATAAGGGTACAGTCAGAGGGGTGTGGAAGCAGATGGATCCCCCAAATTTGGACTGGGTAAGACCCCAGAGAAGTGTCTGGGCGGCACTGGACTGCTAACCAAAAGTTTGGCTGTTCAAACCCACACAGAGATGCCTTGAAAGACAGGCCTGAAGATCTACTTGAAAGGTCCCAGCCTTGAAAACTCTATGAAGCAGTTCTACTCTGTACACATGGGGTCACCACGAGTTGGAATCGACCCAACAGCAACCACCACAACCACCAACAATATGATCCCAGAATTCTCAAAACTCTTTATGGTTAGGAAAAAGGCTCAAGAGGGAGCCAGAAGATTTCTTGCTAATAAAGCTTGTAATGACTTGAACAATGAAATGGAAAAATAAGAAAGTTGTGGAGGTATTGATGCAGTTACCATCATCACAGACAATGGCAATACAGGGGGACACTTCCCGCAGGAAGGGATGTCCAGGCTGAGACTTCAAGTAGAGGCTGAAGTTCGGCAGGTGAAGGGGACAGGTGAGGCATGCACCAGGCAGAAGGAACTGAAAGTAGTTCAGTGTGATTAGAGCCAACCCACTAGGGGTTGTGGGTGATCAGTGAGTTGGAGAGAGCAGGAGGGAAGAGCCAGTTCACAAGGGAGTCACACTTTCAGGGATGCTGGTATTGTCCATTTCGCAGGTGAGAACTTTGAGACCCCAAGGTGAAGGTGACTTGTACAAGGTCACACAGCCAGTTGGAAGCCACTGAAAGCTGGAGAAGGAGTCCCGTCCCTGGCCCTGGGATGTCACTGACCTGCAGGCGTCCAGAGTAGAGCTGCAGCAGGAGGTGGTCGGCCGGGCCTGCTGCCAGAAGCAGTAGGGCTTCGGGTTGGGATGTGGAGAACTGCAGCTGTAGGTCTATGTCAGTCAGGGCCATGGCCACAGGCACCTCTAGGTGGTTCTCACCGAAGAAGGAGGCTATGTGAGAGAGGGGTCTTTGGTCAAGGCTCAGACCCTGGCCTGGAGGAGGAGGATGCCTCAGAGAGGGGTGGATGGGCTGCAGGGAGGGGGCTCCATGCTGGCTCAGCTTCCTGGTTCTTGTATGTGGCCCCTGTGGGGATCACCAGATCCCAGCACCTCCTTGGTCCTGGCACAAGAAGGCCTCACCTTGTGTCTGAACCAAACCTTGGCTCTGAAGGAGGCCAGAACCCAGCAATTCCCAGCAGCTTAGGCCTTCTTCTTGGAAGTTCCCGGGGCCAGAGGCCTTGGCCAGCTCTGGCTCTTCTCCCCTGGATCCCAGTGGAATCTCTGTCCTGGGTCTGGCCCCTCCCTGGCCCAAAGGGAAACCATCACTGGTCTGATGACCTGGCCTGGTGGTGGCATCTCCTAGGAGAAGCACTGCCACCCCAAACTGATCCAATTCAAATTCCTTCTAACTGCCCTTACAAGGGTGGGGGAGCTCCTGAACAACACTTGCCCTGCCATGCCCACCTGCCTGGGCTGGCTGGAGCCATGGCTGGTGCCCAGTGGTTATGCTGAGATGGGCAGCCAACCCATTCCTACTTATCTCTCAGGCCAGGCTCTCTGCTGCCCTCGGGGGTGATTGTGGCAACTGCTTGGCCTGAGTCCTCCGAGGAGCAAAAGCTCTGAGGCCAGATGGAGACCATGTGCAGTACTGGACCCAAAATGAGCCCAAACTTCCTCTATCAGCCCATATTACTTCCTGCTGTAGAGCTATTACTGGTCTCCAGTGAGTGGTCAGATCCGGTCCCATTGTTCCCACCTTGGCCAAGGAGCCAAGGAGAGAACAGCTGAATCCCTGCTCTTGCCCAGGCCAAGCCTGAGGCTGAAGATAGTGCCTGGGAGGGGCTGGAGGTTTGCTGGATAGAGCAAAGAAGGCCTCCCAGGGCAGTAGGCCACAGTTGCGTTTGCCCAGGGTCAGTGGTCTTTGTGTAGGTCCCTTTTGTCCCACACTTGGCTCCTTTTAAACTGCCACCTCCTCTAGGCAGTTCTTGCTGGTTTATTCCTTTTACAAAGGTTGTTGTTAGTTGCTGTCAAGTCGATACCGACTCATGGCGACCCCATGTGTGCAAGGTAGAACTGCTGCATAGAGTTTTCCAGGCTGTGGCCTTTTGGAAGCAGATCGCCAGGCCTGTCATCCGAGACGCCTCTGGGTGGGTTCAAAAAGCCAACTTTTAGTCTGTAGTTGAGGACTTCACTGTTTGTACCAGCCAGGGACTCTTTTGCCAAATATAACTTTGATTCTGCCCGCCTCCCCCCAGATGTCCAGGGCTGGGGGGCAGACAAGAATGGGTTAAAAAGGTGATTCATCCTTGTTAGGCTCTCCTTGAACCTCACGTGAGTAAGCAAAGGCTGATGGCTTTGATAGGGATTCTCTGGCATCAGCCACACGCGCTGGTCCCTGGCCAGCCTGAGCCAGCTGACATCCGCCTGAGGAAGCAGCAGCAGGAGTCTGAGACTTGTATTTCCTAAGGGCAGCAAACGCTGCTGGGAGGGATGGCCAAGACCGATAATGCTGAGCCGAAATGCCCTCCAGTTATCTCCTCTCACCAGCACTTGTTGGCAACACCAGGACCCTATCTGAGAAGCTCGAGGAATCAGATGAGAACTGCAAAACCATCTCAGTGCCAGCGAGGGACAGAGCAAGGAACTGGTGGATGGCAGACACCTACAGGGGTGCCTTATCTGTAAGGACACTGACTCTTAAGAACAAACCACAGCACGCTAAGCTGTGGGCAGCCGCGGGACAGAGGAGGCACATGGCCCCTGCGGGATGGATCCCCCACCCTGGTGGGCTAGAGCTGGATTACAGCAGTTGGCAAGGGCTGATTGTGAAATTTTCAGGAATTCTACGTGCCAGGTGATATTGCCCACAGTGGAAACGCTATACCACGGAAAGAGGTAAACACTACAAATCAGGGTCCGCCCTCCCCCAGAGAGCATGTTGTTAAACCTTTACTACCTGCCCTGTCCCCTACTAGAGTGACCCCCCCACCCACCCACCCACACTCCCTTGCACTAAAGCTGTAGGTAAACCCTCGAAGCATGGTCAAGGTCAGGGCTCTGGACCAGGCAGGAACTGAAGTTGATGGCTGTCCTAACCGTTGAACCACCTGCCTTCAGCCCCCTCCCCACAGAGGAGAGTAGCAGCCTGTTTAGCCTGGTTCTCGAGGCCAAAGTGGGAGGGTGGCAGGAAGCAGAGGTACTTTCCAGAGAGCTGGGGTCTGAATGGCCCATTGAGGGGCTGGGCCCTGCTGTTTCCTGTGGGGCCGGTGGGGAAGGGCTCACACAGGCTGCCTTGTGTTGCTGGGAGTGCGCAGGCCAGGCAGCCCCCTTGCCCCAACACAGGCCTCTGATGCCTCCCTAGACAGGGCTTTGGAAACTGCCATTGCCACTCCCCCACCTCCTGGACTCCTGTCTCTGTCTCTGATGGGCTGTGGTTGCAAGAACCCAGAATCCCTCTCCTGGGGGAGTGGTTATAGAGGGGGTACAGGATAGAGAAGCAATGAGCCAGGGGTCAATCCTAGAGGGCTTCCTGGGGTGGGTAAGGGGGGTATAGAGGAGCAGGGAAGGAGGGGAATGGCAGTCTCAGAGGAGGGCAGCAAGGCTGAGTGAGAAACTGACAGGGAGGCACAGAGAGGGCTCCCTTGGGTGGACAGGAGAGGGCTTCTGCCCCCTCAACCCCTGGAGGCTCAGGATGACTTGAAGGCAGAGGAAGAAAGGGAAAGGAGCATGGGCCAACCCAGGGTCAGTGGCCTGATTTTTTGTGGCGTAGGGATCAGTACAGGCTAGAGACCTGTTCTTGACTCTCCAGGGTCAGGAGGACCCATGGTTCATCACAACACCAGGCCAGGACTGCAGCAGCTGTGTGGGCTGTCCTCTGGGCCAGGAGAAGGGGACTAGTTTGGGCCTCAGTGTCACCATTCTATAACTTGGGCGCTCCTTCCCTACCCCCTTCCTTTTCCTATCTAGGGAAATTAGTCCTGGAGCTCCCTTCCAGGGCAGAAGCCTGCTCTCCGATACGCGTGTGCAGAGGGTAAATGGTGTGGGCTGCCTGGGTAGGGCCAAGCCCTTGGCATGGTGGGGGCTGGATGCGCCAATGGCCTGGGGCAGGGCAGGAAGAGTGCCAGCATGCCTGGGTATGTAGTGTATAGGGCTGTGTACATGTGTATTCGCATGTGTGTGCAAGTGCGTGGGTGGCTGGTGGGTGTTTTGGGTTTGTGTAAGGCTATGTGTTTGCGCTTGTGGGCCGGGAGCTGCCAGGACAGAGCAGTAATTGTGCCCAGGCCTGTCCTGCCCCTCGGTGCCTGCCTGCCGTTACTTAGCTGGGCCTGGCTCCATGAAAGGGGCTGTGTGTTCTTGGAGGGTTCCTGCCCCTCCTGCCTGACGCCCATCTGAGAGGTTTGCTGAAGGTGGAGAAGCCTCCCAGCTTCCCACCCTTCCTCCCCACGAACAGGGCACTGCTGTCTGAGCCCCAGGGTGGGGTGGCTCCATCCCTCTTCCTGAGACCTCGGGCTGGGGGCACAGAAAGAGCCTGTATCCTTCCTGCCAATCCTGTTTTCCAATGGGGAGAGGGGCCCAGAGGGAGTGGAGCCTAGGCCAAGGTCTCCCAGCAAGTCCCCCAGCAAGCCACCCTCTGTCAGGGCACCAGTGATGCTGGCATCTCCTGGATACCAGGGTGTACTCCTAGGGTGGGTGTCAAAAGGGACCTGGATCCTGCCCTGGGAAGCCCCAAGCATGTGGCTTGCTCCTATCATGATGTTTGACTCTCTGCCATCAGCAGATTCTTGGGGAAAGGGGTCCCTGTGCTGAGAGCACCTCTACCCATTGGCCTCCGCACCCCTCTCAGGCTGGCCGGAGACAGGTCTCAAGCACGGGCACTTGTCCAGTCTGGGGGGCTGCTGTAGGCCCTGCCCCTTCTGAGTCCTCCTACCACCTCAGACTCTGCTTCTCCCTTGTCCCCTTCTCCCCCTGTCTTTGTCTACTGTTCCCCTTCCCTCTGCTCCGTCCTGGCTTTTCCTGGGAGCACCACCCCTGGCCCTAGAATAGTCCAGACAGCCAGGCCTGGGGCCTCTCGACTCCCTAGCCCTCGCCCTCCACTCCTGGGCACTGAGCCCACAATCTCAAAATTCTCTGCAGCCCATGCCTGCAGTAGGGTGCTGGGCTTCCGCTTTCTAGACAGACACACTGAGATTCTTGAGGAGAAGCAAGTAGACAGAGAGAAGCAGAAAGAGAGCTGCCATCCTAGGCTCTGCCACCTGCCTGAGCCCCATCCACCCAGGCATCCCACCACACCCCACTGCTGTGTGCCCGGCTCTGGCTGCATTCCTGGTTGCCTGGGGGCAGGCAGGCGGGCCCATAGGAGGCATGCGTCATGGGCAGCAGCAGCATTCCTGGGTGACGGCTGCCGCCTGACTTTATAAGGGAGAAAGTTTGGGAGGCCAGGGCCGCTGGGTGTGATGGCCACTGGGGAGTGCCCAATCCCATAGCTGAGGGCTGCGGTGGGAGACTTGGGGGAGGTAGACCCAGTGCTACCAAGACGGAGCAGGAGGCGAGAGGTGGGTGGGGAGAGAAGGGAGGGCCTATGTTCATTCATTCTTCCTTCAGTCACAAATACAGTAATGCAGAAATAGAGATGGAAAGCAAGAACCAACCAGGGAGGGACAGACAGCCCGTGAAGG
Source organism: Loxodonta africana (assembly GCF_030014295.1). Lineage (NCBI taxonomy): Eukaryota > Metazoa > Chordata > Mammalia > Proboscidea > Elephantidae > Loxodonta > Loxodonta africana. The sequence goes on along the minus strand of NC_087354.1, from coordinate 40,451,905 downwards.
ATATGTAAACTAAGAATGAGAAATAAAAACCCTGTCCTCCTTTTTTTTTTCTACAAAGACTGAGCCCAGAGATACAGCCCTAGCCTGAGGAAGGAGATGGAGAAGGAAAAAAATAGAAAAAGACAGAGAAGGCGGGATGCTGGCAGCAAACCTGCTGCTGTGGACGGGAGGGGAAAGGAGGACACCCAGCCAGCAAGCTCTGGGGCAAGGCTGGAGTTCTCCACCATAGCCCCTGGGGGTCTGGCACCAGAGGTGGCAGATCCTGGCTCCAGGTCTGGGTAGGCAGAGGTGAGGCTGGGAGAGTCCCCCCAGCCAGGGAGCCTGAGGAGGGCCGCGGTGGAGTGCTCTGGGAAGGCCGAGGCAGGGATGAAGGGCTCTCTGTCTCCCCTCCTGGGTGTGTGTGTGGTGGCCCACTAGGGGCTGAATGCCGGCCCTGTGTGAGAGCAAGGAGGGGCCAGGTGGCCACCCAGCAGCCCGGGCCTCCCCGAGGTCACCCAGGCCTCCAGACCTCAGGCCAGATCCCCCTCCCCTTGTGCCTCCGAGAGACTCACTTTCTCTTTGCCAGTGCTCTGTCCCCAAGCAAGGGACACTTTGAGGTGGCGGGGGTGGGTTGGAAAGTTCTGATTTAGAACCAGATCTACAGCCCAGGGCCTGTGGGATGAAAGCTTTGTGCGCTGCCTGCTTCCATTTTAGAGCTGGCAAAGCAGAGCAAGGTGCTAATGTGAGAACTTGCCCTGGAGAGCACCCATGGACTCCTGCACGGCCACAGTGAGCAGTGTGCAGGTGGCGTGTGTGCGTGAGCGTGGAAAGTGTGAGTCAGTGTTATGTGTGTACCTGTATCACATCTGAGGTGGTGTGGTGGGGAGCGTGGACAGGTGAGGAGGTGGAATATGGGGCCCACAGCTTGGTTCTGGACAGTGGACTGTGACTGGAGGCCCCCTTCTCACCATGTCTGTTTCCCTGGCCTCCCAGGGCTCCCTGGGCAAGGCAGAAGCTGCCCCATCTTGTATCTCCTCCCCCAGCAAACCCTTGCAAGGCTCAGCCATCCTAAAACGAGCTATCACTTTCCCCCAACCCTGTTCCTCTCACCTGTTCATTCAGCCGTCACATTCCCATCCATCCACTGGCCACCCAAGCTGGAAACTAGGCCTCGTCTGCCAGTCTCCAATTTCCCCCCTTCCTCACAGCCAGGCTGTCACCAAGGGTTGCTGTCCCTGCCTCCTTATCATTTGGTTTGGGGTCCACTTTTCTCATGGCCACCCTCGTCTCCAGGCCATGACCATTGCTTGTCTGGGCACTTCCAGTAGCCTTATCATGATCTTCAACCTCAAATTGTTCTTCTACTCATTCTCCACCAGGCAGCCAGAGGTGTGGTTGAAGGGGACAAGCAGAAGGCTGTCACTCTCTGCTTGAACCCCCAGTACTCTCTCAAGATAAAGTCCAGGCTCTTGAACATGGCACAGAAGGTCTTGTCTTGCCCTGCCCACTCCTCCAACCTCATCTCCCCTACCCCATGTCTCCCATAATCACCATTTCTCCAAACAAGCTATGTTTTCCAGCATCCAGCCTTTGCACATACAGTTCCCACTACCTAGAACATCCTCCTTCATCTCTTTCACCCAACACCTCACCTTTTTCTTACTTTAGACACCTCTTTCTAGTCCCACTTCCACCCTTGCCAGCCAGTGTTAGGCTACTTCCGCCATGCTCCCATAGCAACCTGGTGGCCTCCCACCAAAGTACGACAAAGTATGCAGTACGTTGCCTTGTGATTGCCTGTTGGGCTTTGTGTGTGTGTGTCTCTTCCAGGAGATGGTGAGCTCCCTGGATGGGGGGAGAATATCTGCTTAACATAAGGTCTGACCAGAGTAGATGCCCAACGAATATTAGTAGACTGGATAAGCCAAGGGATGGTTAGCCCCAGAGCCTTGAGCCCTAGCTATAGGGGAGTCTCCAGAGGACAGACTTTAGCTCAGACCAAAGGGGCAAGACACCCTGCTCAGGAGTGACCCTGGGGTCACAAGAGCCAAGGCTAGATGGCTCCTAACCTGCTGGGGCTGGCTGGTTGGGAGATGCTTACTCACCTGCAGGCTCCTTAACTGCTCCTTAGCTATCCTACCTCCTTGATTCCAGACGTGGATTCCACGCCCCAGGGCCATCCCAGCGGGCCAGTGAGTACCTGCTTGAGCTGCTGCCATACAGACAACAGTAGATTAGCTCAGCCACAAGGAACTTAAAAGTGCAGCTGCCCCTCTCAGGAGATGATACCTCATCCCGGTAGGGTAATCAGTAGGGGAATGCCAGGCACTGTAGTGTTTAGGGGCAGATGGTCCTCACCTAAACTCTGCAGAAACCTCCGCTGGGAGCCAGGAGGGCTGTGTCCCTTCTCACCCCAAAAACTTTTGAGCTACTAGACTCACACTCAGGGTATGCGATGTTTGGTTTGGTTGGCTTTCTGGTCCCTCACAAGGCCAAGGAAGTCAGGACAGGAAAACAATCTCCTCAGCTATTGGCTGAGCTCTGGCCCTGTCACAGGCCTCAGCTCCTGGTCCTCTAACCAAGTGCCTGAGCCACCCATGTGGTAGAGGTGGGGACAATTTCTGATTTAGGGGCCCCTAAGTTCAAATCCACCAGCAGCTCCTTGGAAACACTATGGGGCAGTTCTACTTTATCCATTAGGGTCACTATGAGTTGGAATCAACTCAACAGCAACGGGTTTGGGTTTGGTTTTGGTTTCTGGAAGGTGGATGCCCCCGGAAAAGAAGCAGGGGTAGTAGGGTGGGAGATGCTGAGCGTGGGCCACAGACTCTGGAGAGGGCAGGGCTGGTGTCCCCCTAGCCACGTGTCCCAGCCCTGCGGCCACGTGGGGCACGGAGGAAGTGGGAGGGAGAATGAGAGGTTTTGCTGAAAGAGGCAGCCCACAGAGTCCACCCAGGCTGGAGGGGTAGGAGGGGGAGGAAGCAGGGGGCCTCAATGGAGTCTTTGTGGAAGCCCTATTGCTCCCTAGGCCCGAGGCAAGGAGGGTGGGGCTGCTGAGGGTGGGGAGCAATTCCAAGAGGCTTTTCCCTGCCTTATAATTTTCCTCCTTATTGTGCAGGAGATGGGTGGATTTCCTTTTTTCTCCCTCAGGTCTCCTGGACCTAGAGAGGACAAGGACTCTCACCTCAGTGGGCCCAGGCTGGGCTAAGGCTTCCAGCAGGGAAGGGGCAGAGTAAGGGGGCCTCATCTGGCAGTAGGTCTGCCCAGCTCTCACCCCCAGCAGGGTCCCTGTGAGGTATCTCTCACTTCACAGCTGAGGAAACTGAGGCTCAGAGAAGGCTATCCCCTGGGCTAGGGCCTCATGGGGTGAAGCAGAGCTGGAACTTAAGCCCTGATGAGTCTGGCTCAGAGCTGGGTGCTGCAGGCGTCAGCGAGGGGCATGTGCAATGCAGGAGTCCATGTGCACACAGCTCGGGTGGGGGGCTTGGTAGCTGCGTGTGAATCGGAAGTGGAGCATCTGCCACTGGCTCCAGAGGGAGGAGAGTGTGAGAGTTGGCCTCCTGCCTAGGGAAGACTCGCTCTTTCCTTTCTTGTCCCTGGGGCTCCCTCTGTCAGCCTCGGGGTGGAGGTGGGGGGGAGTGAAGGAAGGAGGAAAAAGCATCTGCTTTCACTGGGTGGTTTGGCAGCCAGGCCTCTCCCGGTGTGGCTGGACGGGGCTGGATGGGGTCCGGCTCTGGGGCCGGCCAGACTGGGGAGGGACCTTCTTCCGGGGCTGGCTGGAGATGGCATGTTCTAGAAGCCAGCAATAAGTGCCAGCCCCTGGGGCTAGGGGCCTGGAGGCCAGGGTGCAGGGCAGAGAGGAGGGGGTCCAGGCTCTGCCCAGGGTGGGGAAGCCTGCTCCCAGGAGCCTGACGGGCCAGGCCCTCTCCTGGGCAGAGTCTAGAGCCGGAAAGCCCATTGCTCATCTCCAAGTCTGCCCCCAGTTCTGGAATGAGAAATTGCTAAGGGCAGGGCCGCTGGGGAGGTGTTCCAGGGCTTCCCCCAGCCTGGCAGGCTAGGCTTGGAGACAGTGAGTGTGTGAGCTGGGGGGTGGGGGAGGGTAGTGGAAGCAATGACTGTTGGTCTGGACAGAGGCCTGCTCTGTGGCCCAGCTTTGTGCCAATAGGCTGTGTGCCTTGGAGAAGCCTCTGCTGTCTGTAGGCCTCTATTCCCCTGTCTGAAACACAGGGGAGAGGGGTGGGATGACCCCACAGATAGGCTTGGGTCAGGGACCTTCCCCCAACAAATACACACACACTCCATTCTGAGCCATGTGCTCTTATGCTCTCTCTGGCCTCAGTTTTCCCATCTATGAAAGGGGACCTGGAAGGGGAGACTAACACATGCATGGCCCTTAGCCAATCCAGCCCAGCAGGAAGTAGCTGGTGGAAGGGTGTGGTCAGTATAGTGGGCACAGTAGAGCCACCTCTGGCCTAAAAGGCTTTAGTCCTGGCCAGACTGGAAGTGCTCGAGGAGAAAACATCAACGTCTAGGAGGATAACGGATCAAACAGTGGTGGCACTTGGCTCCATATTAGGGATTTTCCATCAGGCAGAGCTGTGTGATCACAGACAGGCAGCAGAGAAGCAAGCCCCTGGCACTGGCTGTGGCCGGCAAGAGCTAGGGACCAAGACAAAGGCATGGCCTGGGGGATGGACAGGAGATCATCTGTCCTTCCTAGTGGCCCACTGTCTTGACTAGGACCTCCAAGATCTGCAGCCTGAGACCGCCGTACGTGGGCAGGCCTGGCCCCTCCTCAAACAGGTTCCTGCTGCCTAGCATCCCCCATCTGCTAACTCCTGGGACCCTGGGACCTCCACATTGTACTCTCTCCAGCGCATCTCTCTCCCTCAGCCTCAGGCACTGCCTCTGTGTGATGGCACCTACATCTGTCTTTAGCACCAATTCTTCAGGGCTCTGGGCTAACCTGCCAATGCTTCTGGACATCTACACTAGGAACATCCATCCAAAAAAGCCAAATCTGCTGTCATCGAGTTGATTCCGACTCATAGCAGCCCAGTAGGACAGAGTAGAACTGCTCCATAGGGTTTCCAAGGAGTGGCTGGTGGATGCAAACTATAGATGGAGCTCTTAATCACTGTGCTACCAGGGCTCCAGGGAGTTCCCATAAAGCCTACCTAATCCAGCCTCTTAGAAACCAGGCTCTGTGTCATCCCTCCCTCAGTCCCAGTGAAGGCCCCACCACCCACCCACTGCTGGGCAAAAACCTGGATCCCTTCTTCCTCTCATTTCACAGACAACTAATCACCTTGTCCAAACCATCCCACCCCTAAATGCTTCAAACTCGCCTCCCCACTTCTCTCAACTCTGTGCCATCCCACATTGCAGATCGCCACTGTCCTCTGCCTGGCTTAATGAATTCCCTGTTTCCCTTTGCTAACAGCAGACAGAATGAACCTTCCAAAATGAAAGTCACTGCGTCATCCTGCCTTTCCTGGAAGCCTTCAATGGCTCCCCACTGCCCCAGAATTAAGCCCCACTCACTAGCACAGCCCTGAAGGCCCTGGGTGACTTTGCCTCTGCCCTGCCAGCCTTTCCTGCTCACTTCCCTTGAACACCCATATGCCAGTCTCACTAGATGTTGGGATGTTTTCCATCCACACTCAACAGATTCCCACTCCCCGGCCTTTGTTCAGGCTGGGCCTTCTGCCTGTGAAACACCCTCATCCTCCTTCAGGAAAGATGCCTTCCCCCACCCTTCCTGCAGCCCAAAGTGCCTTCTTGGCATTCGGGGTGCTGAAACACTCAAATGTGGCTTGGAGGGTTGTGTTACTGCACCTCTCTCTGTTAATACTGTGAGCCTCTGGGACCACATCGGCTCTGCTTGGTGAGGGCAGATGGGAAGAAAGGAGGAGGGGCCAGCAGGGCCTGGCGGATGTGCCACACTTCACTAGTTGACCTGGCTGAGGGAGGCTGTACTGCATCCAGGAGCTTGACCCTCCTCTCCCCTCCAGGGCACCAGAGTCCAGAGGCAGTGGGTGGACACAATGGCCCAGGGAAGGGTGGGGTGGAAGACTGCCCCAGCCAGGGAGTGCTTTTCTGGGCCTGTGGTGACAGAGTACGGAGCTTGTTTTTAAAGAAAATAGAATCAGAGCCCCTATTTATAGCTGGAGGCCACAGCCACAGACAGGAGATGGATGGGGTCTGAGGCTGTGCAGGCCCCTGCTCTGCTCCAGTGGGGGCTGGGGCGGGGCCATTCCCAGGCCTCCCCCCACCCCCAACTTCTCTCAGCCCCCAAGGAAGTGCCTGTGGGATCTTGACATTCCCTGGGACAGGATGTAGCCTGCTTTGGCGGGGCGGTTGGGTGGAGGGGGGGAACGACTTGGGTAAAGGGGATGGAAAAATTTCTCCCAGGATTGGTCTCTTGGGGCCCAGAGTCCCTTATGGGAACCAGTGGAGGTGAGAGCCTGCTATGTCTACTGAGAAGGCAGAGAAGGACCCAGGGTAAGGGTGGGGTCCCAGCTGTGGAGGAAACGCCTTGGACCGTAAAGGACTGAGGGGAAGAGAAAAGAGCAAGGCCAGAAAGATGGGGGAGACAGGGACAGAGAGATAGGGATGTGGGAGACAGAGTTGAGGGAGACATGGATGGGGGAGACAGGGGCAGAGAGACAAGGATGGGGGAGACAGGGACAGAGAGCCAGGGATGGGGGAGACAGGGATGGGGGAGACAGGGACGGAGAGACAGGGGTGAGGGGGACAGGGACAGAGAGACAGGGATGGGGGAGATAGAGACTGAGAGACAGGGATGTGGGAGACAGGGACGGAGAGACAGGGATGGGGGAGACAGGAATGGGGAGACAGGGATGGGAGACAGGGATGGGAGACAGGGATGGAGAGACAAGGATGGAGAGGCAGGGATGGGGGAGACAGGGGCGGAGAGACAGGGATGAGGGAGATAGAGACGGAGAGACAGGGATGGGGGAGACAGTTATGCAGAGACAGGGCCGGAGAGACAGGGACAAGGAAGACAGAGATGCAAAGACAGGGATGAAGGAGATAGAGACGGAGAGACAGGGACGAGGGAAACAGGGGTGGAGGTAGAGAGACAGGGATGGGGGAGAGAGGAATGGAGATAGAGAGACAGGGATGAGGGAGATAGAGACAGGGATGGGGAGACAGGGACGGAGAGAGAGAGAGAGACAGCGATGGGGGAAGAGAGAACTGCAGCCAGTTGACAGTTGGAGTGAAGGGGTAGATGGAGGGAGGAAGGGAGGATTTGAAGTGGGGGTTTCTGTTCCATAGGAAGTCTTCATGGTGCTCTGGTTACAGTGGTCAGAGTCTGAGTTGGCTCCAGGTGAGGAGGGGCAGGAATTAGACACCTCTGTAGCCTTCACTCCAGAAGGCCAGGCCTTGCTCACGTACCTCGACAGGCCCAGGGCCTGGAGACCCTCTCTGATCCTGGCAATCTCAGGGCGGAGGGCCCAGGTCTACTTGGAGGCAATGGAACACTGTGGGGGCAGGGCCGATGCAGATGGGATACATCACCAAGATCCCTGAAGGACTGTCCTGGGTGGAGGGGACAGGTCCAGGACCCTTGGGTCAGGTCTGGTTTCTGGCTTGTTATGGGTGAAGCCTCCCAGGTCTGAAGGGGTTACAAGCTGAGGCTGCAGCCTGGGCTCACACCTTTGACCAGTTCTATTCAGACCCTTCCTTTGGTCTTGTCTTTTGGGGCAGTGGGGTGGCTGCAGAGCCGTGGGCCAGCAGATCTTCCAGCCTGGGGCATGTGTCATGGAGCCATAGCCACAACTGGTGACTCAGACGGTTAAAAAAAGGAGCAGCTCCAAGTGGTGACTCAACTGGCACTGAGGGGGCTGGGTGGGTCTGGCTGGTACGAAATGGGGTGGTCTGGGTTTATTTTTGGCAGGGCGGGGCTGGGGCCAGGGGGTGGAAGACGGGAACCGGGGGTGGAGAGGAGTTGTCACTCTCATCCAGGGAGAGCTGTGGGCTCTGTGCCAACTTAGGGAAGCGGTTTTTCAGTGCCAGGGAGCCCCAGCAGGCTGGGCTGCCTGTCAACCCCACTCCAGGACCAGCCTGCCTTGCTGTGTAGCCCAGGACAAGCCACTGGCTCTCTGGATAGAGGCAGAGCTCCCCTGTCCTGTCTCCAAGAGGTTTGGGCTTAGAATTTTAGAACCTCGGAGATTGAAGATCTTACCCAGAGGCCCAGAGAGGGACAACGGTTTGCCCAAGGCCACACAGCAGGGTCAGGTGCCCCCCAAGGCTGCTGTTACACAGCTGGCTCAGGGCCCTACAACATCTCCCTTGCCTCGGGGCTGTCAACATTTGGAGGGATAGGACCCCATTTAAATACCATCCCTGGAGGGGCTCAGCTGGACTCCAGACGGAAGGCCGGAAACGCTTGGGTCCCAGATGCTGGGAGATTTCGCCCCAGACAGGGACAGTCACCTGAGTTCTATTCGTGCATATCCGGAGTGCCAGCCAGACCCTGCCCAGTAGTCTGTTGAGACTACAGGGGCGAAGGCAGAGGGTACCCATACACTGGGGTCTAGGCCTGGGGACCCAGACTCTGGTCAGTCTCTTACTTCAGAGCATCCCTTCAGGTGGCATTGTCCCTCCAGGTGGCACTATCGCAGGTTGCTTGGCCCCTCTGCAGCCTCCTCCTCAGACTCAGCTCCGCTCACCTCCCCAACCCTGCTCTCACACATAGGTGAATCTCAGACATCACCAACATGCCTGATGGGTCCAGTAGCCCAGGGCAGAGAGAGTCCCTCATCTCCCTCAGTCTGGATTTCTGCTCCTCATGATACAGCCCCATGGTAGCTCAGGCAGTTGAGTCATCTCATATCACTGGGTCCTGGCCTCTAGCCCTACCTCCAGAGAAGGGCCCCTGAGGGGTTGGTAGAGAAGGCAGCCTGTGGGCAGTAAAGTTGGGCTGGGGAAAGACAGGCTTCTAGTCTCCCACTTCTCATAAAAGGTCTGGGGGTCTGTGTATTCTCTTCCTCCCACCCACCTGCTTTTAGGATAGGGTCGAGTTTCACTTGTTCATTCGTTCAACACATATTTATTGAGTCCTGCTGTGCACCAGGCTCAATGATCTCCAGCTGAGGGGCTTTTTGGCTTTGGGGAAACAGACCCCCTTCTCCACATAGTAAGGAGCATTGGTGGCACAGAGGTTGAAGTGGTCGGCTGGTAACTGAAAGGTCAGCAGTTCGAACCCACCAGCCTCTCTGCAGGAGAAAGATGTAGCAGTCTGCTTCCGTAAAGATTTACAGCCTTGGAAACCTTATGGGGCAGTTCTACTATGTCTGACAAGGTCGATATGGGTCAGAATCAACTCGATGGCCGTGGGTTTGGTTTGGTTGGTCTCCACGTAGTGGGTCGGCCAACACCTTGTCCACATCACTTTTTCCCACACGGACCCTCTCACAGGGCCACCTTGCCCAATTCCCTGCCTTGGAAACTTTCTTGAACATTCCTGTGCAGGGAGTCCCATGCTGCTGGCCCTGCCCAGGCCACAGGAAGAGGATGGCAATAATAGCATAGCAGCAGCCTCAGGGACAAGCACTGACGGAGCATTTATTGCAAGCAGAGGGCTTTATAGTATCTTGTTTAATCCTCAACACACATAGGAGATACGACCAAAAAAAAAAAAAACCCATTGCTGTCCAGTGGATTCTGACTCATAGCAACCCTATAGGACAGAGTAGAACTGCCACATAGGTTTTCCAAAGAGTAGCTGGTAGATTTGAACTGTCAGACCATTTGGTTAGCAGCCGAGCTCTTAACTACTACGCCACCAGGGTTTCCAGGAGATAGTACTAGTTATCCTGAATTTAGAGGGGAGGAAAGGAGCCCTGGTAGCACAGTGGTTAAAGCACTTGGCTGCTAACCTAAACATTGGCAGTTCAAACTCACCAGCCACTCCTCGGGAAAAAGATGTGGCAATCTGCTTCAGTAAAGATTACAGCCTTGGAAACCCGACGGAGGGCAGCTCTACTCTGTCTTATAGGGTCGCTATAAGTTGGAATTGACTGAATGCCAGCGGGGTTTTAGAGCCGAGGAAACTGAGGCTCAGGAGGGCCAAGTCACTTGCCCAAGGTCACACAGCTGGTGAGTGGTGGGGCTGGAATTGAATCCCAGGCTCTCTAACGCCACGTCCCTAACCACTACACTTCCGGCCTCCCTGCTCCCCCATCTATGAGATGAGGACTCAGAGATGGGAGAGGTGGGGTCTGAGTCAGGATTGAAGGGCGGGAGGGGAGCTTACTCTTAGCTGCTCTGAGACACCCAAAAAGGGTGATTTGTTCCTTTCCTGAGGAAGGCGGGAAGTGCGTGTATGTGTGTGTGTGTGTGTGTGTGTGTGTGTGTGTGTGTGTCTAGGCTGACGCCTGCCTCCCTGGCCAGCCTCCAGCTGCAGGAGAGTCGGCAGCCGTTGTGCACAAGGGAAGGGGGTGGGGAGAGGCCAGTGTCGTGGGAATTAGAATCCTGGGCCTACTGATATTTATAGCTGTCCCCTTGGGCCTCCGGGACAGGGGAAGGGGTTACTCTTAGGTGGGAACGGAAATTGGTCTCCTCTCCCCAGCCCCCTCTATCTCTCCAGAGATCAGGCAGAGGCGCTGCTGTGTTGGTGGTGCCAGGCTAAGTTTTGAGTAAGGGGTTTTCCCCAGAACTGCTGGCTCAGGAGTTGGATGCCCCTCTTGCCAGGCCACAGCCAGGCTGCTGAGCAACACTGTGTCTGTGTGTATGTACATGTGTGCACACCTACTAAGTGTCAGTATGATGAAGGTCATGAACCAGGGGACAGAGGCCGGGGGAAGAAAGGCCTGTAATCTCACGGGGATGAAGGCAGGTCTCAGGAGAGAGGCAGACCCAGGTGGTTGGGAGAGGCTCCAGGGAGGTGATGCTGGAGCTGAACCTTGAAGGATGGGGAGAAAGAAGGAAGGCTAGTTACCTGGAACAGCCTAGGCAAACGTGGAAGAGTGCCAAGGGTTAGAGATTACCTGATGGCCAGCTTGTGGCCCAGGGTGATGTGCCGGGGGGAGAGAAAGGCATAGCACAGTAAAGGTGCCTTTGGGCCTGCAGGTGGGGGCATCATGAGGCTCTTGCCCACCTGGATGCTCAGGAATGTCCCATCTGGTACCAGGAGGGGCAAGGTGGGGTGCTGGGGCTGGAATGACTATAGAGCCCCCAGGCCTGGCCATTAGGAAGCCGGCTTGTGCTCTGCTCCTGCCCTCAGGCTCCCAGACCTTGTCCAGGGAAGGACATTTTCCAGGGCCCTTGACATCAATCTTGATTTGGATTCTCTGAAAGCCAGTAAGTTCATCCTTGTATCTCCCCTGTTCTCAATTTATTTCAACTCAAAGTAATTCCCTGGTTTTCAAAAGTTTTTGTTTTTTAAGCAACAGAACCCTTTCATCAAAACCACATCTTACACAAAATCCCAATGAATTGGGGTGGGGTAGGCATCCCCTATTCTAATCTCAGCTGCCTCCAGGTGTAAAGCTGTGTAAAGCCCTGGGCACCCCAGGGCACAGTCTGAAAGCCCCTGGTTGGCTCGGTGATGCTGGCTCGGTCTCCGGGCCTAGCCCTGTGCTCAGCTGGGTGGTAGAGACTCCTGAGAAAGCGGATGGGATGTCTGGCCTGGGGGAGTGGCTAGTCCTGTGGGCGAGGCCATGACCCAAACCGGGGTACAAGGACAAAGGGCAGGGAGGCCTGGCCCCCATTCTGCTGAGGATTCTCTGTGTGATTCTGTATGAGTGGCTACCAGTCTCCCTTTGAACCATGGGAGGCTGGTCTAAGGTGGGGAGTCTACAGGAAGGTTCAGTGAGAAGGCAGCCTGGCTGATGCACCACAGCTGTTAAGCAATGAGAGACACAGGTTGAAATGGTTAAGCTGGAACAGAGGCTGGAGACTCGGCTAATATACACCAGAGTTGGCAGAGCCGGCTCCTCCACAGGTTGTGAAGCCGGCTGGGGTGTGGGCAGGCGCTGAGCAGGAGGAAGGAATAGTCAACAGGACAGGCACTGTCCCTGGATGGGCCCACCTATGCCACCTTCGGAAAGTGGGTGAATCAAGCCAATGAGCCACCCTCCCCACCAGCAGCCCGCTCAGCCACCACCCTACATCGGAGACAAACGTGGCTTCCTTTTCCTCCCAGCTGTCTGAGGAGGGGTGGGGGCCTTCTTGAAGAGGGGATCTGCTTATGCTGCGAAAAAGTGGGGAGGGCTGGGGGAGGCGAGGTGGCACTTGCTGTGGGGCAGGCATGGGGAGTCAGGACAGATCTGGAGTCCTCAGGGAGCCAAGGAGCCTGCAGACTGGTCTCTGTCTTGCTGGGGGGAAGAAGCCTCACTGGTGGGTGGCTCCCACGGGTGTGATCTAGGAAAGCCGGCTGTTGTTGGGTGAGTGACAAAACCATGGCCTGTGAACCCAAAAGCAAGTCCCTGGTTTTCTGAGTCTCAGTTTCTTCATCTGTAGATGAGGATGTTTCCTGATTTGCAGGGATGCTGTGAGGCTACAGGACAACCTGAGTAGTGCCCACCCTGGGGTGGCTCTTGTGGGGGCAGCTGGAGTTCAGTTATAATACAGCTCCATCCTGTCGCACTTGAGAGAAGCTGAGAGAGCCAGGAACCCCTCCCCAGAGAGGACCACGTGCAATTTCAAGGCTTTAATAGTAATTTAAGGAGTCCCTGCATGGTTCAAATGGTTAAGCACTCTACTACCAGCCAAAAGGTTGGTGGTTCGAACCCACCCAGAGGCGCCTAGCAAGATAGGCAATCTACTTCAGAGAGGTCACAGCCTTGAAAACCCTATGGAGCAGTTCTTACTCTGCAGACATTAGGTCACCGTGAGTCAGAATTGATTTAGATGGTGTCATGGATTGAATTGTGTCCCCCCAAAATATGTGTCAACTTGGTTAGGCCATGAGTCCCAGTATTGTGTGGTTGTCCTCCATTTTGCGATTGTAATTTTCGTGTTATAAATCCTAATCTCTGCCTGTGGTTAATGAGGCAAGATTAGAGGATTAGGGTGGGATTGTAACACCCTTACTAAGGTCACATCCCTGATCCAATATAAAGGGAGTTTCCCTGGGGGATGCCCTGCAAGATCACCTTTTACCTTGCAAGAAATAAAAGGGAATGGAGCAGAGACGGGGGAATCTCATACCGTCAAGAAAGAAGCACTGGGAGCAAAGCGGGTCATTTGGACAAAGCGGGTCATTTGGACCTGGGGTCCCTACATTTGAGACTCCTAGACCAGGGGAAGATTGATGACAAAGACCTTCCTTCAGAGCCGACAGAAAAAGCCCTTCCTTCAGAGCCAACACCCTGAATTCAGACTTCCAGCCTCCTAAGTGGTGACAGGATAAACTTCTGTTAGTTAAAGGCTGCGCTTGTGGTATTTCTGTTATAGCAGCATTAGGTGACTAAGACAGTAACTAACAACAACTGTCATTTTGAAACTCACTCTAAGCCTGCGCCTAGAGGAAGAGCCCTAACTCTAGAAGGCTCTACAGAATTGGCCATATGCTGGGGCAGGGGGCATGTTGGAGGCAAGAGGGGAGCTGGATGGGGCCAGGAATTGGGGGAGGGGTTGTGAAGGGGCAGAGGGACCAGGGAGGGAACAAATACAAGTGCCACCAGACCCAGCCTCCCACCCCCACTTGCTCCAGGCATTGAATAGGAGCCACAGCAGAACACAGCAACTCACCCCCATCCTGCCCTAGCCTTCCCTCCAGGAACCACCCAGCTCAGGGGAGTTGGACAGGAAGGGGGCAAGGCAGCTTCAGGTCCCAGCTACCTTGTTCAGTCTGTGAGAATGGCTGTGCGTACCCTTTGAGTACTCTGTTCGTACTTGTGCAGGGCGCACATCTGTGTGTGAGAGAGTGGGCAACTACGTCAGGGCTATTTCCAAGTCCCCCTCCCCTGCCTGCCCCCTCCTGGGCAGCAGGCCCAGTTCCCAGACGGAGCCTATACATTTCCTTTGGGAGCTCCACATGCGCCCCACTCCCCACCCTCCACCCTTGCCAGCCGCCTGGCCCACCTGGCGCGACCCCCCAGGGGGGCAGCACTGAAGACCCTTCTTGTCCTGCCTGGGTGGGCAGACTTGGGGAGGGGGGCTCAGTTATACTTGGTTCTGGAACAGCTTTTCCAGAGTCTGGGTGGGCTGGGTCAAGGGCCTCGGCCCCTGTCCTGCCCCAGAGGCCTGAGGAAAAACACGCCATGCACGCACATACACACATATGGCTCAGTTTGTCCCCAGTACCATAAAAAACCCAGACCCAGTATCATAGGTACCCCCAAACCATCCTCTGGGGCAGCAGAATCAACCCCGGTTCAATTCCTTATACCTGATGACCCTGCCGCCCTGTTCTCTAAGACACCCCCATCAGTTCAGTGCCCCTCACCACCTTGCCTTTCAAAGTCAGTGACACCAGGCAAGAGAAGAAGTGCAGGAGCCACTGTCTCTGCATGCTCCGTGCCCACTCTGACCTCCCAGTTTTTGCTCACTCTATTCACCATGCCTGGAATATCTTTTCTGCCTATCTACTAAGGATCAGCTCAAACCTAGTCTCCTCCAGAGGTTGTCTCTCTGCTGAAGGCCCTCCCATAGGGGCTCAGACAGGACGCCCCACTTAATCACCCATATTGCCACAGTGGCCTAAGTCTAGCCCTCCGAGCAGGCTGAGAGCTGTCTCAGAGCAGGGCTGGGGGCTCTTGCAGGACAGCTGGGATTCTCTGTCGGGGTTAGAGCACTTTGTTTCTTCTCTGGGACCTTAGTTTCCCTGTCTGTACAATAGGAAGGTTGGCCCTGATGGCCTACAACGGCTCTGGACTACCAGGCACCATGACCTGGATGCTCTGGAATGCTAATGAGAGCAGGAAATCATTCCACTCCTGGGCAGAGGCCCCGAGGGCAGCCGGGAGGGGCGGGGGTGATGTCTTTCTCAGGTGGGGGCTGCCCCTATTGCAGAGACCTGGGCAGGGAGCTAGGTTACGCACAGGGATGGAAATGGGTTGTTGGAGGGGAGCTCTGCCTGGGAGGGGGTGAGGATACCAGCTGTCCTTCACCCCCTCCCCGTTTCCAAATCCCTCCTAAAGGCAGGAATCAGCCTAATGCTCTAACACTGCAATGGCACCATACCGCTTCCCTGCCCTAAAACCTTTGTTGGCCCCTCACTGCCAACAGAGCATAGGCTCTGGGATTCATTCTGCCATTTAAGGTTTTTGTGTTCCAGCCCAATGGCTCTCCTGGCCTTGGGGTCAAAATACTCCATCCAGCCAGGCTGCTAGCCTTCCTATCTCAACACCCCTCTGCTTACACCCACCTCCTTGTCTTTGTTCAGGGTATGCCACCCAGGGACAGATTACCCAATAAGCAAGGTACACACGGGCTTAATTGTGCATACTTACTAATCTGTAGTACACAATTTCACTGTTGTTTTTTTTCCAAATGTGGTGAAACCCATGTGAAATTGTGCACTACAGATTGCTAAGTAAACACAATTAAGCTGATGCATACCTTCTTACTATAAGCTGGTGCGTACCGTGCTTACTGGTTAATCTGCCCCTGCACCTACCTGGAGCAATGCCCCCTCCGCACCCCCCACAGGTTGGTTCAAGGGCCAACCCCAGCTCCGAGCCACCCTGCCGCAGCTTCTCCCTGAATGTCTCCCCTCTATACTCTTGATCTGGATCTTTGCAGACCCCACCAGGAATTGCTTTTGAGTTTTAATTTGCTCTTCTGCCTCCTGAATGAGTCCACATTCAGCCTGTCCGTTTCTGTGCACCCCTCATTGCCTAGCACAATGCCTGCACCTTGTTGGTGCTGATAAGGTATTTGAGAGTAGCTCTCAGTAGAAGCCCAAGGAGGTGGGGGTGCCGGATCTTCTGAGGCTGGGAACTGGGGGCTGGATGAGCTGACCTCCCCAGTCACCCTAGATGCACCCTCCCCACTTCTCTAAAGCCCGGCCTGTTACTCAGCTTTTGAGCTACTGTGGGTGGGGTCCCTGGGGACAGAATTTGGGAGCCTGGGGATCCAGCCCTGACTCACACTGGTTGGGGGTGGGGGTCCTCGCCTGACTCATTTCCCTTCCGGGTACTTCGTGATGCCCTCCATTAGAACTGGCTTCTCCATCTGATGGGGAGAAGGGTGTGGCCCGGGCCCCTGGTAGGGAGACTCAGGCCCTTCCTCTGCTGAACGTTGCTCTTGGGAATGGTCCCAAAAGATGTAGGCTGAAGCACTGATTCATACTGGGTAGTAATGACTGACGGGCCCTGAGGCCAAGGTTCTTATGGCATAACTAGACCATGCCTTAACTAAAGGAAGAATGCTTTCTGGCACTGTGACAGAGAGGGGATACATCGTAGCTAGTGTCCCTCAGAAGGCACCCTTTCCTTCAGTCTCCGCTGGGGTGAGGCATCAATGCCAGGGCAGGGAGGGGAGGCAGGGGATTGCCAAGGGCTGTCTGAAGGACAAGCCCCTGCTGGGGCACTAGCCCTGGCTCCACATGCTGAAGGGTGGGTGGTCCCGTCTGTCACCAATCAGGAAGGATAGAGGAGGGAGAGGAAGACAGGAGGGGGAGAGGGCAGGAGGAAGGCAGCAGCAGAGGCGGGCCAGCCAGACATCAGACACCTGGGAACAAGGAATGCGGGAGCAGGGCAGGGGAAAGGCTGGAAGAGGTGGAGGCTGAGGTGTGGGTATGGGGGACCCCTCCCCACTTCCCGCCCTGCCTCACCTCCCGGGCTTGGCATGAGGCATTCGAGGCTGGGGAACTTGCTCTTCGCTGTCACTGGGCGCCAACGGATGCACGGAGTGCACGGAGCCTCGAAGGCTTTGGGGCGGCTCCGCTGGATGTCACGGACAATCCGCGCGCACAGAGCCACGCCCTAGGCAGTCCGACCCGGGCGTCCCTGTCCACGCGAGCTGGACAACCTCGGATAATCAGAGTCCGGAAAAAGCGGGATCGAACACCTTCGGTGGGGTCCCGCTTCCACGCCGGGGTCGAACTCTCAGAGACCCCAACCTGGGGTGGGAGAAGCACTGCCCCTCGTCTCCGGTCGGGCGCCTCTCATCCCTTCTCTCTACCTTAGGAACGCCCCACAGCTCCTGCCAGGCTGCGTCGGGGGGTCTCAGGCCCCTCACTCACCTGTGGATGCAGGGTCCACCAGCACAGCTAAGGCCACAGCCAGGGCCAGGGCAGGGGCTGGAGGCGGGGGCCGCGGGCCGGAGCGCATCGCGGCGGCGGGCTGGGCGGCAGATCTTGCGAGGAGCGGAGCAGAGCCGAGTCTGGACACCAAAGTGGCGAGTTGAGAGGGCGCGGCGCGGCGGGCGCGGGCTGGGGCTCCCGGGAGTCCTGCCGTACTTAGCTCCGGGGGCGGGGCGGACACCGACCCATGCGCTCGGGTTTCAGGCCGCCCCCCACCGTCGTCCCCCCTCCACTGCCCCCTCCCACCTTCTTAAAGGGCGCGTGCTGGGCTGCACCTCCCGAGGCAGTGGGGAAAGGACCCCTACGTCTTGCGCAGACCCAGGTCCCACTCTGGAGATTTGGGGCAGAAATCCCAGAGGAAATTGAGTGAGAAAACCATAGGCCCAGACACCCTGAGCTCTGACCTGGGAACTCCTGGAGACCCCTCTGGGAGGAGGCCTGAGATGGCGCTGGGTTTCTGCCGTCTCTCCTTATTGCCTCCTCGGTGAGAAGACCGTGTAGGCCTGGAAGCAAGGAGAGGTGCCTGCCCACCCCACCAGGCTGCTGTAGGCTGCTTTGGTTCTGAGATCTCATCAGGACTCCATTCAGGCAAAGGGGCACCAGTAGGGAGGACAGCTCTGTGCCCAGGGGCTTTGCGATCCTGACCTCTGCTGCCCCACAGGTCCTCAGTTTCCCTCTTTGTCAAAGAGAGATGTTCTGGACTCCTCCACAGGGCAGGAGGGATTTTCAACTCCTTGGTGGCATTTGTCTCAAAATAACTCTGGAAGGTGGGAGAGGACCTCCCATTTTACGGAGGAGGAAACTGAGGCTCAGAGCTGGCTGTGGCTCTTGCAAGGCCCCAGGTTGAGAGTAGGTCTCTGGCCACTTGGGGCCAGGAGTCCCTGGCCTCCTGACTCCAAATTCGGGAGTTTCAACTTCCCAGTCTACCTTCTGGAAATCTGGCCCTGGATTTAGCTCCTACCTAACAGTTCTCATACTGGGTCATTTCTTCTTTTGGCTCCCATCCAGGCAACAACATTAGCCTTGTCCTAAACAGAGGGAGAAAGGGCAGTGTTATTGCAGAGCTTCCAGTGCCCAGCATCCATGTTGCTTGGCCTTGGTTTCTCTATCCAGTGAATGGGTGGAAGAACATCCCTGGAGTGCTCTCACCCTCTCCTCCTCCTCCTCCATCTAAATCCTTCTATTAACGCTGGCCTGCTCCAGGCCATCCTCCACCCCACATCCTCTCTCCAGCCTCTCCCCTTGACTGATGACCGGTCCACAATGTGTACAGCACTTTATAGTTTGCCATGAAACTGAGCCCCATATTACAGATGAAGAAACTGAGGCTGAAAGAGTTTAAGGGACTGGATCAAGTCTACACAACTGCTAATGAGTAAAGCCAGATCTTTGATTGCAAGCCCAGTGCTATCACTACCATAGCCTGGTGTGATGGTACAAGGTCTGTGTGGTGGTTATAAGGACTGGTCTTGAACCCAGACAGACCTGGGTTCAAATCCCAGATTTCCTACTTAGCTATCCAACCTTGAGGAAGTTGCTTCATGTCTCTGTGGCTCAGTTTCTTCATTTGTAATATTGGGTTTGCAAAAATTAAATGTTTTTTTTTTTTTATTGTGCTTTAAGTGAAAGTTTACAAATCCAGTCAGTCTCTTATACAAAAATTTACATACACCTTGCTGTATACTCCTAATTGCTCTCCCCCTAATAAGACCGCCCACTCCTTCTTTCCACTCTCTGTTTTCGTGTCCATTCCACCAGCTTCTAACCTCCTCTGTCCTCTCATCTCCCCTCCAGATAGGAGATGCCAACATAGTCTCAATTGTCTACTTGATCTGAGAAGCTCATTCTTCACCAGCATCTTTTTCTATCCCATTGTCCAGTCCAATCGCTGTCTGAAGAGTTGGCTTTGGGAATGGTTCCTGTCCTGGGCTAACAGGAGGTCTGGGGGCCATGACCACCAGGGTCCTTCTAATCTCAGTCAGGCCATTAAGTCTGGTCTTTTTATGAGAATTTGGGTTCTGCATTCCACTGCTCCCTCAGGGGTTCTCTGTTGTGTTCCCTGTCAGGGCAGTCATTGATTGTAGCTGGGCACCATCTAGTTCTTCTGGTCTCAGGCTGATGTAGTCTCTGGTTTATGTGACCCTTCTTGTCTCTTGGGCTTATAATTACCTTGTGTCCTTGGTGTTCTTCATTCTCCTTTGGTCCAGGTGGGTTGAGACCAATTGGTGCATCTTAGGTGGCCACTTGCTAGCGTTTAAGACCCCAGACACCGCTCTCCAAAGTGGGATGCAGAATGTTTTCTTAGTAGATTTTATCATGTCAATTGACTTAGATGTCTCCTGAAACCATGGTCCCTAAACTCCCGCCCCTGCTACACTGGCCTTCGAAGCATTGAGTTTATTCAGGAAACTTCTTTGCTTTTGGTTTAGTCCAGTTGTGCTGACCTCGCCTGTATTGTGTGTTGTCTTTTCCTTCACCTAAAGTAGTTCTTATTTACCATCTAATTAGTGAATACCTTTCTCCCTCCCCCCTCTTGTGACCATCAAAGAATATTTTCTTTTCTGTTTAAACTATTTCTCAAGTTCTTCTAGTAGTGGTCTTATACAATATTTGTCCTTTTGCAGCTGACTAATTTCACTCAGCGTAATGCCTTCCGGATTCCTCCATGTTATAAAATGTTTCACAGATTCATCCCTGTTGTACCTCAAGTGCCAAGTCCAGGACCTGGCATACAGCAGGCACTCAACAAATGCTTGTTCCTTCTCCTTCTTCTCTGTCAACCTCACATCCTCAAAGTGCTTCACAGTTTGCATACACCTGAATACCCATCACCTCTTTTGATGGAAAGTCAGTCCTTCGAGGGTCAAAACTTGAACTTTCCCCTTCAGAGGCAGCTGCATACAGTGGGTGCTCAATAAATGCCTGCTCAATAAGAAGTCAGTTGCTGCTGTTCTGAGGGGATTTGGGCAGACCACAAAAAATTTTTTTTTGTTTTTTTGGGTTTAGAAACTCCCATCCAGGCCCCCAGGAGGCTTGGGTCTGGGGCTTTGCCTAGTTGGCCTCAGTGGCAGTATAGCCATTGATTCCACATACGTCCCTTGTTCTTCTCAGTCAGCAAGACACCTGGTCCTAGTTAGGGGCTAATTACTGGCCAAGAGTGGGCCATGGGCTGGGGGTGGGAGGGCGCTGCTTAGAAGGCTGTGTTTGGAAGAAAATAGCTTTCTTTTTAGGAATGAAGAAAGAAGGGAGGGGAAGGCTTTTGCTTTTTCATGAATTAAAAACTTGGGTGAAGATCCTCCCCCCACTGTCTTCACCCATCTTTCTTGATCCCCACCCACACGGATCTACCCACTGCCTCCAGGAGTCATTTGTCTGTCTTTAGCGCCTCCAGACAGGGAGTTCCCGCCCACAACTGAGATTCAAGTCAGGATTAGCTGGAAGCCTCCCTCTGCCTTGTTGCTAGCTGGGGAGAGAAACACAGGCCCAGAAAAATAATGGCAACCAGCATAGCAGTCGTAACTGGGCGCGTGCTTCTCTGCTGGGGCTTCCCAGTTTACAAAACATTCACCTGGTCTCTTGACAACCCTGTGAGGTGTGTGCTGGGAGACAGTGTTCCTTTTCCACAGATGAGGAAGTTGAGGCTCTGAATGAAAAAGGGGTAGTGAAAAAGGGGTGCTGGGGCCCTGGTGCACACAGGCTTGGCCCTTGCTCAGCCTGCGGCCCAGGACTTGAACCCTGGCCTGATGCTGAGTGGCGCCATGCCAGTCCGACCGGCAGACATTGATGCCTGGTGTTGTTTTGGAACTCATCCCTGACTGCCTGCCACTGTCTCAGAGAAAGGACGTTGAATGGAGCAGCACCTGCTTCTCAGTTGTTTCTTTCCAGCCTGCTCAGCATGCTCTCCTGAGGCCCCCAAGGCCCCAGTCCTGAGCAGAGCTGGCAGGCCTTGTCCCTTCTGCCTTCTGACCTTTGCCATGACTTCCCCTGGTTTGGGTTGACTGGGTATCCTTGGTGACCATCTGTCATGGATTGAATTGGGTCCCCCCAACATATGTGTCAACTTGGTTAGGCCATGATTCCCAGCATTGTGTGGTTGGCCGCCATTTTGTGATTATAATTTTCCTACGTGTTGTAAATCCTAATCTCTGCCTGTAGTTAATGAGGCAAGATTAGATTATGTTAAAGAGAATTAGGGTGGGATTGTAACACCCTTACTAAAGTCACATCCCTGATCCAATGTAAAGGGAGTTTCCCTGGGGTATGGCCTGCACCACCTTTTATCTTACAAGAGATAAAAGAAAAGGAAATCGAGCAGAGAGAGGGGGACTTCAGACCACCAAGAAAGAAGCATCCTTTGGACCTGGGGTCCCTATGCAGAGAAGCTCTTAGTCCAGAGGAAGATTGATGACAAGGACCTTCCCCCAGAACTGACATAGAAAGCCTTCCCCTGGAGCTGACACCCTGGATTTGGACTTGTAGCCTACTAGACTGTGAGAGAATAAATTTCTCTTTGTTAAAGCGATTCACTTGTGGTATTTCTGTTATAGCAGCACTGGATGACTAAGATACCATCCTTGACTGCCCCTGCATCCCTGATCACATCTCACTGTTCTCTAGAAAGACCTCTTGGCCTCCCTTCTACACATCGACCTCCCCTTCCATGGACTTCTGGAAGGACTGATCTCTGTAGTACTCCTAGGGCCCCCTGGGAACTCTAACTGGTCTGCAGGTGTGGCATCGAGATCTCCCTTGGCCCCCAGCCTGGGAGTACCCACTCCTGAGCTCTTGCCAGCAAAGCACAGGATGGGCACACAAGGGTGGGGGAGGACGGAGACTCAGAACATAACTAAAGAAAGAAGGATGCAGCCTCCCCCTACCCCCTCCGGGGGATGAAAAGAGGGCTTGAAAGACTCTGAAGCTACAATGACCTGTGGTGTATGCTGCCTCAGTTTCTCCGTTATCTGCCTCTGGTAGAAAAATCCAACAACGGAACCAGTAACACTCACTTGCCCGTCAGCAGCGCTCAGCCAAGCATGCTGGCAGGGTGCTTCTCATCACTATTACTCCCAGTGCTTCTTGGACTAAGAGTACCCGCTCTGGCAGCGGTGTGACTTGGCCTTACCCTTGGCCAGGGCTCGACACTCTGAGTGCCTTTGTGTTTTGCACCCTGACCGCTGGGCTCCACCCAAGAAGTCTGTGGCCAAAGCCAGCTTGCCGGTAAATGTTGCGTGTTGTGCCTGAGATGGGGGGTGCCTGAGCAGGGGTGCATTCCAGCTGCCCAGGCCCTGCCCTCAGTGAATTGGCCCTCTGCCATAAAGGACACTGAGCCCATGCCACATCTGTGTGAAGGGACATAGGCTTTAGACCCCAGCCCTGTGGCCCTGCAGTCTCATGGCCAGGAGCTCCGCGGTCCAGGCCCCACTCTGGGACCTCTGGCCAGAGACCTCTGCTAGGAGTGGTCTTGCTTCTCCTTCTGGCTGGAGGCATTCGTGGGGCTCCTCCAAGTGCAGACAGCCAGGCTCAGGAGGGACGGAAGCAGCTACTCCCAACAATTACACAATTCAGGAGCTGAAAATTATGTTTGTTACCCCTGGGAGCCAACTGTGGATGGGATGCCAGTGGCAGGGCTTTGCCTGGCTGGAGGGTAGGCTCTAGCCACGCTCAAGCTGGGCTGGGGAGATGGGGGCTGGCGGTGATGGAGGCCAGCCTTGGAGCAGGCACTGGTCTTCCACACCATGTCCATAAAGGTTCATGGCTTCAGTGCTGTGACCAGCTGGCCTCAGCTGACTCTCCTGTGTTTGTGCTATTTCTAAATATTAGTTCATGCTATTAACCCCTGCTTTGCCCCACTAATGAACATCCAGCCGTGCCCTGAAAGAGCCTCTGGGAGGAGGAACACAGTCTGGGTGGAAAGTTGGTGAGCGAACCTGCTCAGGTTCTAGCATGGGGCAGGCATCTTTGGGTGCTGGGGTGGGGCTCTCGAAAGAAGGACTAGAAACACCTGCTCAGGACCAGGAATGAGGCTTGCAGCGAGTGTCTGGAGATGGGTTTCTGAGCTGGTGGCAGGGCAGGGCAGTGGAAAGAATGTGGGGTTAGGAGCCAGAAGCCCCGTCCTGCCAAGCCTTTTCTGTGTGGCCTCAGGAAAGACACTTCACCTCTCCACACCTTTATTTTTTTTTTAATTAAAAGAATTTATTTTTTAGAGCAGCTTTAGGTTTACAGAAAAGTTGGCAGACAGAATAGAGAGTTCTCAAATACCCCCGCCCCTTCCTCACAATTTCCCCAATTTTTAATATTTTGCATCCTTGTGGTACATTTGTTATAATCCATGAGCCAATATGACCACATTGCTATTAACTTACGTGGAAACCCTGGTGACATAGTGGTTAAGTGCTACTGCTGCTAACCAAAGCGTCGGCAGTTCGAATCCTCCAGGCGCTCTTTGGAAACTCTACAGGGCAGTTCTGCTCTGTCCTATAGGGTCGCTATGAGTTGGAATAGACGGCACTGGGTTTGGTTTTGGTTATAGTTTACAATGGAGCCCTTGGGGGCCCAGTGGTTAAACGCTACAGCTGCTAACCAAAAGGTTGGCAGTTTGAATCCACCAGGGGCTCCTTAGAAACCCTATGGGGCAGTTCTACTCTGTCCTATAGGGTCCCTATGAGTTGAAATCGACTCGACCGCAATGGATTTGGTTTTGGTTTTTATAGTATACATTAGGGCTCACACTTTGTGTTGTACAGTCCTTTAAAAAAAAAAGATTTTGACAAAATGCATAGTGTCGTGTCCACCATTACAGTATCATACTGAATAGTGTCACTACCCCAAAAGTGTCCTGCGCTCCACCTATTTTCCCCTTCCCCCTTCCCCTGAGCCTCTGGCGACCACTGATCTTTTTACTGCCTCCATAGTTTTGCCTTTTCCAGAAAGGTCATATAGTTGGAATCATATAACGTGTAGTCTTTCCAGACTGGCTTCTTTCACTTAACAACATGCATTTTAGGTTCCTCCATGTCTCATCCTGGAGCATAGGTTATTTCTTTTTTTAATTGTGGTAAAATATATATAGCATAAAATTGTCATTTTAACCGTATTAAAATGTACAGTTCAGTGGCTTTAATTACATTTGCAGTGTTGTACAACCATTAGCACTATCTATTTCCAAAACGTCTTCATCACCCCAAACAGAAACTCAGTACTCATTGAGCAATAAATCTTCATACAGCCCTCCTCCAGTCCCTTGTAACCTCTAATCTACTTTGTCTCTGTGAATTTGCCTAGTCTAGATTAGATATCACGTATTAGTGAAATCGGGCAACATTTCTCCTTTTGTTCCGGCTTATTTCACTTGGCATAATGTTTTCAAGGTTCGTCCATGTTGTAATATGTATAAAGAACTTCATTCTTTTTTATGGCTGAATAATATTCCAGTGTATGCATATAACACATTTTGTTTGTTCATCTATTGATGGACATCTTTTGACTATTGTGAAAATGCTGCAAGGGACATTGGTGTATAAGTATCTGTTTGAGTTCCTGTTTTCAACTCTTTTGGGTATGTACCTAGGAGTGAAATTGCTGGATCATATGGTAGTTCTATATTTAACTTTTTAAGGAACTGCCAAGCTGTTTTCCAGAGTGGTTGTGCCATTTCACATTTCCACCAGCGGTGTATAAGAATTCCAATTTCTCCACATCCTCATCAACATTTGTTAACGTTTGCTTTTTTAAAAATATAGCCATCCCAGTAGATGTGAAGTGGAAACTTGTTGTAGTTTTGACTTGCATTTTCCTAATGACTAACTGTATTGAGCATCTTTTCATGTGCTTATTGACCATTTCTTTATCTTCTTTGGTGAAATGTTTATTCAAGTCTTTTGCCCATTTTTAAAATGGGTTAGTCTTTTTGCTGTTGAGTTATAGCAATTCTTTATATATTCTGGATATCAAACACTTATCAGATATATGATTTGCAAATATTTTCTCCTATTCTGTTGGCTTTTACTGTTTTGATAATGTCCTCTGATGCACATTTTTTAATTTTGGTTAAGTCCAATTTGTACATTTGTGTATGTGTGTGTGCATGTTGCTTGTGCTTTTGGTGTCATATCTAAGAATTCATTGCCAAATTCAAGGTCATGAAGATTTACTCCTATATTTTCTTCTAAGAGTTTTATGATTTTAGCACTTATATTTAGGCTGTTGATTCATTTTGAGTTAATTTTTGTATATGGTGTGAGGTAGAGGTTTAACTTTACTCTTTTGCATTTGGAAATCCAGTGTCCCAGTACCATTTTTTTTGGAGATTATTCTTTTCCCATTGAATGGTCTTGGCACTTGTCATGGATTGAATTGTGTCCCCCCAAAATATCTGTCAACTTGGTTAGGCCATGAGTCCCAGTATTGTATGATTGTCTACCATTTTGTCATCTGATGTGATTTCCCTATGTGTTGTAAATCCTATCACTATGATGTAATGAGATGGATTGTTATTGTTGTTGTTAGGTTCCCTCAAGTTGGTTTTGACTCATAGCAACCCTATGCACAACAGAACAAAACACTGCCTGGTCCTGCGCCATCCTCAGAATTGTTGCTATGCTTGTGTCAATCCATCTTGTTGAGGATCTTCCCTTTTTTCACTGACCCTCTACTTTATCAACCATGATGTTCTTCACGATGTTGACTGATCCCTCCAGATAACATGTCCAAAGTCTGTGAAATGTAGTCTTGCCATCCTTGCTTCTAAGGAGCATTCTGGTTGTTATCTGATGTGATTTTCCTATGTGTTGTAAATCCTATCACTGTGATATAATGAGATGGATTTGTGGCAGTTATGTTGATGAGATCTACAAAATTAGATAGTGTCTTAACCCAATCTCTTTTGCGATATAAAAAAGAGAAGCGAGCAGAGAGACATGGGGACCTCATACCACCAAGAAAGCAGCGCCAGGAGCAGAGTATATCCTTTGGACCTGAGGTTCCTGCACTGAGATGCTCCCAGACCAAGGAAAGATTGATGACAAAGACCTCCCTCTAGAATCCACAGAGAGAGAAAGCCTTCCCCTGGAGCTGATGCCCTGAATTTGGACTTGTAGCCTACTAGATTCTGAGAGAAGAAATTTCTTTTTGTTAAAGCCACCCATGTGTGGTGTTTCTGTTACAGCAGCACTAGATGACCAAGACAACACCCTTGTTGACAATCAATTGGCCATACATGGATGAGTTTATTTCTGGACTCTCAATTCTGTTCCTTTGGTCTGTATGTCTGTCCTTTTGCCAGTTCTACACTGTTTGATCATTGTAATTTTGTCACAAATTTTGAAACTGGGAAATGTGAATCCTCCAGTTGTTCTTTTTCAAGGTTGTTTTGGCTGTTAGGGCTGCTCACAATTCTATACGAATTTGAGTATTGGCTTTTCCATTTTTGCAAAAAAGGCTTTTGGAATCTTGATAGGGATTGGATTGAATCTGTAGATCCCTTTGGGTAGTATTGACATCTTAAAATATTAAGTCTTCCAATCTATGAAGATGGGACGTCCTTCCATTTATTTAAATCTTCTTTAATTTCTTTCGGCAATGTTTTATAATTTTCAGCGTACAAGCCTTTTGCTTTGGTTAAATTTATTCCTAAGTCTTTTGCTTTGGTTAAATTTATTTCTAGGTATTTTATTCTTTTTGATGTTATTGTAGGTGGAAGTAATTTCCTTCCAGATTGTTTGTTTCTAGTGTGTAGAAACAACTGATTTCTGTGTGTTGATCTTGTATCCTGTAACTTTGCGGAATTTATTAGTTCTAGCAACTTTCTTGTGGATTCTTTGGGATTTTCTATATGTATGAGATCATGTCATCTGTGAATAGAGATGGCTTTACGTTTTCCTTTCTGATTTGGATGATTTATTTATTTATCTATTGCCTAATTAATCTGGTGAGAACTTCCACTATAATGTTGAATAGCAGTGGTGGAAACAGTCATCCTTGTCTTATTCACGATCTTAGGGCGAAAGCTTTCAGTCTTTCACCATTGATTATGATATTAGCTGTAGGTTTTTCATTAGTGCTCTTTATTACATAGAGGAAGTATCCTTCTATTCCTAGTTTTCTGAGTGTTTTTATCATGAAAGGGTATTGGATGACTTTTCTGCATTGTTTTAGGTGGTCATGCGGATTTTTGTTCATTGTATTAATGTGGTGTATTAAACTGATTGATTTTCTTATGATGAACCACCCTTGTTCACTCCAGACCCCGGATCAATCTCTTACAGGAAACACAGGCTGCCGTTTTCAAGACTACTGCTGAGCTGAGGGGGAAGTGGGGAAAGGGCAGGCAAAAATACTACAAAGATTTCCTAGCATTTTAAGGTTGCTTTTCTTGATTCAGTGTTCACTTGATTGCTCTAAACCTTTGACTATTTTCCGGAGTCCTGGGAAAGTTGGTTCTGGCAGTTTCTGCTTGTGTTTTGACGTTTTCCTGGAGGGATGGGGGCTTGGATCTGCCTACGCCACAATTCTGATGATGTCACACCCACTCATTTTTTTTCACCAATTGCTTGCTTTGGGAGAAGCCAGCCACTGTGACATGAGAATAGTGAAGCAGTTGTGGATAGCTTACATGTAGAGAAACTGAGGCCTCCTACTAACAGCCAGCGCCAAGTCGCCATCCATGTGAATGTGCCACCTTGGATGTGGGTCTGCCAACACCAATAAGGCCTTCAGATACCTTGTAGTCTCTACGGACAATCACTTCTAAACTCCTAACCCACAGAAACTATGTGAGATAATAAATGTTTATTATTGTTTTAACTATTAAATTTTGAGGACAATTTGTTATGCAGCAATTCACAACTGATACAAACCTATACAACTGTAAATGGCAGTCCAGTGTGCCAGACGGGGCATGAGTCTGGGACTCAGCAACTGGGACCCTGATCCCTTGGGGAGGAGTGGTGTTTTCTTGCTCAATCAATGAATCAACTAATCCACTCATTCAACATATGCTTCTTTAACACTGTTATGGATTGAGTTGTGTCCGCCCAAAATATGTGCTGTAAATCCTAATCCCTACACCTGTGGATAGAATTCCTTTTGGGAATAAGGTTTTCTTTGTTCTGTTAACAAGGGTAGGATGTGTCTTAAGCCAGTCACTTTGTCTTTAATTATTCCAGTTGCAGTAAAACAGTCATAATCAAAGATTATTTTATGTAGGAAGTTTGCATTGTTTCTTTTGTTGGGTAGATGTCTTGGATAATCCATTCAAATCCATGATGTTTGGATGATGGCCTCCAGCTTGATGAAGCCTATATCCTTTGAGTACTAAGGGAGCCCTGGTGACGCAGTGGTTAAGCACTCTGCTGTGGCCCAAACCCACCAGTTGCTCCGTGGGAGAAAGACGCAGCAGTCTGCCTCCGTAAAGATTTACAGTCTTGGAAACTCTATGGGGGCAGTTCTACTCTGTCATATATGGTTACTATGATTCGGTCTTGAGGGCAACAGGTTTGGGTTTTTTTGGTTTGTTTACTGATGGAAACATTGGCAGCACATAATGAAGCCATATTTAGGTATCAGACAGTGCCAGTTTGAGCACATGTGGCAAGAGCAGGAACCCTGGCCAAACTTTCATGGGTGCCTCCAGTAGAGCTGCTGGTGACTCATCTTGCTTTGAGAGATGCACCAAGGCAAAAGGAAAGAGCAAGCCAGTCACTTCTGAGATATAAAAGAGATTAGGTACAGAAGCAAGCACAAATAGGGGAAAGATAGGCGCCAAGTGGAGATCTCCAGGGAACGCCAACAAGAACGCTAGAGAAGCTGAGGCAAGGACATTCTGAAGACTTCCCCTAGAGCTGGTGACCTAAATTCAAACTTCTAGCTTCCTAAACTGTGAGAAAATAAACTTTTGTTCATTAAACTCCCCCTCTGGTAGTATTTCTATTACAGCAGCACTAGGAAACTAGGACAAGCACATACCACGTGTCAGGCACTATGCTGGGGATTGTAGACACAGGTGAATAACAGAAGGAGCCCCTAAATGTCTCAGTTGATGGCTTGTGGGGAGTAGGTGTGGGAGGTGTCCAGGACAGGCCTAGGTTTCAGGCTTAGGCACTTGAATGGGGCGTGGTGTAATTCTTTGAGACTGACTGTGGGGGAGGGTATCTCACAAGAAAAGCTTTGGGCATGTTGATTTTGAAGCCTTTATGAGAAACCCAAGTGACATTGTTCCGGCTGTTGGATATGTGGGTCTAAAACTCCTAAGAAGGGCTGGGCCAGAGGAGTATATACTTGGAAATTGTCAAGGTTTATAGACAATGGAATGGAAACCAAAAGAAGAGATGAGACTGCCCAGGAGAGAGGAGGGTGATGTGAGACAAGAGGAAGGCCCAGGAATGAGCCTGAAGACACCAACATATTTTTCTTTAATCTTTTATTTTGACATAATTTCATATTTGCAGAGAAATGACAAGACTATTGTGAGTAATTCTCATAACCTCTTACCCAGATCCTCCAAATGTTAATATTTCTCTCTTTTTTTAATTCTTTCTGTCCATGTATTTTTTTTTTTTTTTTATGTATATAGGTATACATACAGGTATACCTCGGAATATTGCGAGTTCACTTCTAGACCACTGCAATAAAGTGAGTCACACAAACTTTTTGATTTCACCATGCATATAAAAGTTAACACTATACTATTGTATACTAAGTGTACAATAGCATTATGTCTTAAAAAACAATGTACATACCTTAATCAAGAAATACTTTATTGGTAAAAAATGCTAACCATCATCTGAGCCTTCAGTGAAGCGTAATCTTTTTGCTGGTGGAGGGTCTTTCCTCAATGTAGACGGCTGCTGACTGATCAGGGTGGTGGTTGCTGAAGGTTGGAGTGTGTTATGGATTGAATTGTGGCCGCCCACAATGTGTGTCAACTTGGCTAGGCCATGATTCCCAGTATTGTGTGATTGTCTACCATTTTGTCATCTGATGTGCTTTTCCTATGTGTTGTAAATCCTATCTCTATGATGTTAATGAGGCAGGATTAGAGGCAGGACTCAATCTACAAGATTAGGTTGTATTTTGAGTCAATCTCTTTTGAAATATAAAAGAGAGAATTGAGGAGACAGACAGGGGGACCTCATACTACCAAGAAAGTAGTGCTAGGACTAGAGCGTGTCCTTTGGACCCGACGTCCCTGCGCTGAGAAGCTCCTCAACCGGGGGAAGATTGATGATGAGGACTTTCCTTCAGAGCCAACAGAGAGAGAGAAAAAACCTTCCCCTGGAGCTGGCTCCCTGAATTTGGACTTCTATAGCCTACTGGACTGTGAGAGAATAAATGTTTCTTTGTTAAAGCCATCCACTTATTGTATTTGTATTATAACAGCATTAAATAACTAAGACAGGGTGGCTGTGGCAATTTCTTAAAATAAGACAACAATGAAGTATGTGGCATCAATTGCCTCTTCCTTTCACGAAAGATTTCTCTGCAGCATGCAATGCTGTTTGATAGCATTTTACCGACAGCAGAAATTCTTTCAAAATTGGAGTCAATCCTCTCAAACCCTGCCACTTCTTTATCAACTAAGTTTATATAATATTCTAAATCCTTTGTTGTCACTTCAGCAGTGTTCACAGCTTCTTTCCCAGGAGTAGATTCCATCTCAAGAAACCGCTTTCTTTGCTCAGCCATAAGAAGCAATTCCTCATCTGGTAAAATTTTATCAGGAGTTGGAGCAATTCAATCACATCTTAAGGGTCCACTTCTAATTCTAGTTCTTTTGCTATTTCCACCACATCTGCAGTTACTTCCTTCACTGAAGTCTTGAGCCCCTGAAAGTCATCCATGAGGGTTGGAATCAACTTCTTCCAAACTCCGGTTACTGTTAATTATTTTGACCTCCTCCCGTCAATCATGAATATTCTTAATGGCATCTAGACTGATAAATCCTTTCCAGAAAGTTTTCAGTTTACTTTGTTCAGATCTATCAGAGGAATCACTGTCTTTGGCAGCTATTAAAAAAAAAACCCAAACCTGTGGCTGTTGAGCCTGTTCCAACTCATAGCAACCCTATAGGACAGAGTGGAACTGCCCCATAGGGTTTCCAAGGAGCTGATGGATTTGAACTGCTGACCTTTTGATTAGCAGCCATAGCTCTTAACCATTGAGCCACAAGGGCTATAGGCTTACAAAATGTATTTCTTAAATAAGAGGACTTGAAACGAGAATTACTCTTTGATCCATGGGCTGCAGAATGGATGTTGTGTTAGCAGGCATGAAAACAACATTAATCTCCTTGTACATCTCTGTTAGAGCTCTCAGGTGACCAGGTACATTGTCAATGACCAGTAATGTTTTGAAAGGAATTTTTTTTCTGAGCAGTAAATCTCAACAGCGGGCTTAAAATATTCAGTAAACCATGCTGTAAACAGATGTGTTGTCATCCAGACTTTGTAGTTCCATTTATAGAGCACAGGTAGAGTAGCTTTACCATAATTCTTAAGGGCCCTAGGGTTTCAGAGTGGTAAAATGAGCACTGGCTTCAGCTTAAAGTCACCAGCTGCATTAACCCCTAACAAGAGAATCAGCCTATCCTTTGAATCTTTGAAGGCAGGCATTGACCCTTCTCTAGCTATGCAAGTCCTAGATATCAACTTATTCCAGTATAAGGCTGTTTGGTCTATGTTAAAAATCTGTTCAGTGTAGCCATCCTCATTAATTATCAATTATTAGTTATCTTCTGGATTACTTGCTGCAGTTCCTACATCAGGGCTTGCTACATCACCTTGCACTTTTACTTTTTGGAGATGGCATCTTTCCTCTAACCTCGTGAACCAACCTCTGCTAGCTTCAAACTTTTCTTCTGCAGCTTCCTCACCTCTCTTAGTCTTTATAGAATTGAAGAGACTTAGGGCCTTGCTCTGGATTAGGCTTTGGCTTAAGGGAATGTTGTGGCTGGCTTGATCTTCTATCCAGACCATTAAAATTTCCTCCATATCAGCAATAAGGGTTGTCATGGATTGAATTATGTCCCCCCCAAAATGTGTGTATCAATTTGACTGGGCCATGATTTCTGGTATTGTGTGATTTTCCTGTGTGTTGTAAATTCTGCCTCTATGATGTTAATGAGGGAGGATGGGCGGCAGTTGTGTTAGTGAGGCAGGACTCAGTCTACAAGTTTGGATTGTGTCTTGAGGCAATCTCTTGAGATATAAAAGAAAGAAGTGAGCAGAGACACAGGGGAACCTCATACCACCAGGAAAGCAGTACCAGGAGCAGAGCGCGTCCTTTGGACCCAGGGTCCCTGCACAGAGAAGCTGCTAGACTGTTAAAGGCATCAGTTTGTGGTATTTCTATTATGGCAGCACTAACTAACTAAGACAAGGCTGTTTGGCTTTCTTGTCATTCGTGTGTTCACTGGAGTAGCGCTTTTTAATTTCCTTCAGGAACTTTTCCTTTGCATTCACAACTTGGCTAACAGTTTGGCACAAGAGGCCTAGCTTTCCCCCTATCTTGGATTTCGACATGCCTTCTTCACTAAGCTTAATGATTTCTAGCTTTTGATTTAAAGTGAGAGATGTGCAACCCCTCCTTTCACGTGAACACTTAGAGGCCATTGTATGGTTATTAACCAGCCTAATTTCATTATGGTCTTGTTTTAGGGAATAGGGAGGCCTGAGGAGACGGAGAGAGATGGTGGAATGGCCAGTTGCTCCAGCAGCCAGGACACACACAGCATATATCCATGAAGTTCAACGTTTTACATGGGCGTGGTTCATAGCACCCAAAAACAATTACAATAGTAACGTCCAAGATCACTGATCACAGATCACCATAATAGATATAATAATGAAAAAGTATGAAGTATTGTGAGAATTACCAAAATGTGACACAGAGACATGAAGTGAGCACGTGCTGTTGTAAAAATGATGCCGATAGACTCACTCCACGCAGGGTTGCCACAGGCCTCCAATTCCTGAAAAATGCAGTATCTGAGAAGTGCCATAAAGCAAAGCACAATGAAAAGAGGTATGCCTATAGTTTTTACGTCTGAACCATTTGAGAGTAAGTTGCAGATGTATTCTCCTTTATCCCTAAATACTTCAATGTGTATTTCCTAAGTGAATAGGATTTCCTAAGAACAAAGCCCTTCTCTGTCATAATCAGAGTGCAATTATTAACCCACCAGGAAATTAACATCGGTCAATACTTTTAACTAAGCCACAGACCTTTTCCAAGTTTTGCCAATTTTCCCAATGATCTCCTTTATAGCAAAAGAAAATCTTGGTTCTCACGTTACATTTAGTTGTCAAACCTCTTTAGTTTCTTTTATCTGGAACAGTTCTTCTGTGTTTCTTTGTCACTCATGATATTGCAATTTGGGGTAAGTACAGGTCAGTTATTTTGCAGTACGAACCTCGATTTGGATTCGTCTGAAGTTTCCTCGGGATTACATTCAGGTTATCTAATGCATCTAATGCATCTTTGGCAGGTGCAGCCCAGGAGAGATGCTGCACCCTCCTCAGGGCATCCTATCAGGAGGCAAACAAAATCCATTTGCCCCTTTGTTGTTAACTTGTGTCACTTGGTTGATGTGGTGGCTGCCAGCCTTCTCCGCTGTAAAGTTATCGTTTTTCCCTTTGCCATTAATGAGCATACGCCAACATTTAAAGGTCAGGTGGAGGAAGAACGGCCAGGGAGAAAGCCTGGGAAGGAGCAGCCAGAGAGGTGGGAGGAAAACCAGATCATCGACCCAGAAAGAGACTGCTTTAAGAAGGAGGGAGTGGTTAGTCACTCTGTCCAGTGCTGCTGAGAGGCCAACTTGAAGAGGATGGAATGTGTCCGTTGGATGCAGCCATTGCACGCAGGTCATTGGGGATCTGATCAAGAATAGTTTAGGGGTGTAATGGGCCTGCAGCTGGCCTGTAGTGAGTTGAAGCATGAGAAGGGGAGGAATAGAGGCAACAAGGGAAAACCCCTCTTTGGGGAGGCGTTTGTCTGTGGCCTGGGAGAAAGAGAAAGAGATGGAAAGACCAGGGAGATGGTTTTCATAGTTGGAAGGGATCTAAAGATATCCAAGTTGAATAGAAAGGAACCAGTTGAGAGGTTAAAATCCAGGAAGAGGAGAGCGATCGATCAATCGTTAAAGATTCTTGAGGAGTTGGAGGGTGCAGGAGAAGGTCTTGGTGGGTCCTCCCAAGCCCCTGGAAGGAAGCAGGAGCAGGTGACAGCAGATGCTGGTGGCTTTGAGGAAGTGGTGGGGAAAGTTTGAGTCAGAGCTCAGTGTGATGGCCTCTATTTTCTCTGCTGAGGAGACAGCCAGATATAGAGAGGCCCAAGCAATGTTTGAAATGATCTTCAGGGAGAGGGAGAGAGCAGGCTGATCAGATGGGTAAGTGGCTGCAGAGTGGTGCAGAGGCAAAGTCCAGGGCAGGTCTAGGTTCTCGGCCAGGTGACTGTCCCAGCAGCTTTTAGCTGTCTGGTGCAGGGCGGACAAAGCAGAGCTGGGTAACTCAGGGCTGGGATTTACCAGGAGAGAAACTGGACAAGGAGGGACATGAAGGCAGGAGGGGACTGAAGGGTGAGGAGGAAGTGCAGTGTCAGCACATGGAGGTCTTGGTGAGAGCAGGTACCACAGCAAGAGAAGGAAAGAACAGGAAATGGTGATCTAAAGGGAGGCATGTGGTGAGAGCCCAGGGAGGTAGATGAGAAGCTCAGGGTGTGCTGAGAAGCTGTTGTGTTAGAAGCCGTTGTGTTAGCTGCTGTCTGAGTCTGCCCCTGGCTCATTGTCACCCCACGCACAACGGGATCGGACTGTTATGATCCAAAATCATTGGCTAATTTTCAGAAGTAAAATGCCTAGTAGGCTTTTCTTCCTAGTCTGTCTTATTCTGCAAGCTCTGCTGAAACCTGTTCAACATCAGAGCAACACGCAAGCCTCCACTGACAGGTGGGCTGCATGTGAAGTGCACTCTTGGCTGGGAATCAATTTGGGGTCTCTGCATGGAAGGCCAGAATTTTACCACTGAACCACCACTGAGAGGAAGTATCTGGAGGAAGTCTGGGGACTGGGAGGCCAGGGTATCAGTGGGTGGTTCCTGAAAAGGCTAGGTCACCAGAATAAGCATGGGAGAAGACCACGAGTCAGGGCTTCCAGGGTTTCAGGTCAGGGGCAGGTGGTAGCCCTCAAGGAGATGAAGAAGGGCATGCCTGCATGGTGGGGCTCTCAGAGAAGTGGTGCTTTTGGTAGGGAGGGGGCACTGTCTCTGTACCAAGGGGGCCTGTGACTCACTCAGCCTTGTACTCTGAGTTGTGAGGGAGTGGGAGTGACAGAATAGCCAGTTTGGGCGAGGGCTGAGGGCCGTCCTCAGAGGTGAGCCAGGTCCCCCTTTAAAGCTGAAAGGAAGGGAGTGTCTGGAGCATAAGTGGGGAGGCTTGTGACTTGCTGAGGTATGGGGGTGCCTCAGTATCCTCATGAGAGCTGTGTACAAGGACAGTGCAGGGAGAGGGCCAGGGAGCCCCCTGGGGTAAACATTTGGAGACCTCACAGTCCAGGAAGGCAGGGCTCCCTACCCCAGATCTGGCCACAGTCAGCACTGGGGGACCATCAGGGCTCAGGTCAGGAGGCCCTCCACTTCTGTGGCCTCCTCAGAATCACAGGCTTGTCTGCCCTGTGGGTGTGTGGGGGCTGCGGGGAGGGTCTTCCACCTCTGCTCTGAGCCATTTAGTCGTCCCCCAAAGGGCTTCTCCCCCCTCAACCCCTGGTTGCTCCACTGCTCTGCATTCTCATGGCACCTGTTGGTTGGAATGAGTCCAGAGCATGGTTAGGTTTTCATTAGATCAAGGCTATGGAGATTGCCCTGGATTGAAGCAGGCGTTTGTGTCCTGGTTCCACTTCTGCTACTGAGGTAATGGGAGACTCAGGGCAAGTCCTTGCTCCTTTCTGGGTCTCAGCTTTCCTCTCTAAGGCCAATAGTCATCTACTTCCTAAGAAGGAAAACCCTCTTATCTGGTTGAGATTCAATCCTCAGTCGGAGTTATGAACTGGTTGGGGAGGGGGGAAGGTGTAGTGTGAACAGGTTCCAGCACCCCAAAGGCTCCTGGTGAATGGATGAAGGGGTCTCCATTCCCTCAGCCTTGGGGCTCATTCGTCAATCAGGGGATGGGCATCTTCCTTATTCCTCATTTTTGGTCCTCTCATACTCACCTTCCCCTACAGGGCGCTCTTGGCCATCAGCATTGGAAGTGGCCTCTTGTGGTCACAGTACCACTCCCCTCCATCTCTCCTTTACTTGCCTTCCATTCCTTGCCTGAAATGGCACCAGCAGGCACAGTGTCTTTGAGCTAGACATGGATCTGAGCCTGGGAAGGTGCTATCAGACAGTCACGCCCTAGTGAGGAAGACTTGGCCCTGTTCTTTTGCAAGGAAAAACAGACTTTGAGAGAAGAAAGGGCCTATTTAGAGCCTGGGGACATGGAAGGGAGAGACAGAGGGCTAGAGAGCCCCCAAGGGGGCTGCGCAGGCTTCAGATACCCTTTCCCCATGGCCTACCCCGCTTTCCATCCATATCCCTGACCTGAGAGCACCCACAGAAGGCCTGGCTCTGTCTGTTGCTCCACCTCTCCTTTTCCTTTCCTGTCCTACGGTCAGGGGGGCCCTCAGGCTGTTTAGCCTAGCTGGAGGTGGGTGGGGGGGCAGTTGAGTCGAGTCTCAGGGTTCTACTACTGAGCTCCCAGCATAGAATTTCTACGACACAGCTCAGATGCCTCGGCAACCAGGAGAAATAAACACTCTGGGCTTCACAGTCCAAGTTCTGGTGTGATGTCATTCCCAGCTCCAGCCTGCTGGGCCCCGCAGCTGGCTCTACCCCAGAAAGCCTCAGCTGCTCCAGCCAGAGGACAGGCTTCCTTCCCAGCCCCCACACAGTCCTTGGCAGGGGAAGAGAGAGTGGATGGAGGGGCCCAAGGCGGGGGCCCTCTGCACAGACCCCATATAGGCCCAGCTCTTTGCCTGGTGCTAGAATCCTGCATTGGTTGCTCTTGCCTCCTTCTTGACCCCAGCCATGAAACTCCCCCAGGGGGCCAGGAACTCTGTGTTCTACGGGCAGCACCCTGAGAAGAAGGTGCAGTTGCCCTCAAGGCAGGAAGTAAAGCAGACTCCTGTCATCATGGCCACTCTCAAAGGTGAGAGCAGACCCTGCCCTTAGCTTGGACTCACTCCCCTCTCTGCAGGGCTGCCAAGGGGGTCTCAGTCTGCCAGTCCTGCCTCCTGAAAAGTCCCTTCAGACTCTCCTTGAAGCCTACGGAAGATCTGCGTCTGTAAGCTGAACCTCAGGGGCACTAGAGTCTGCTGGGATTTTTCAGGGAGGTGGGGGAGAGCAGCAGCTTGGGGCATGCTGAAACCAGTTTTGGGACAGAGACCTCAGTGGAGCCTTTAGCCTAGCTTTAACTTTCCTCACTTCCCTTGAATCTTACTTTCAGCTGAGAGTGGACAAATGCATTCCTACTATGTTGTTAATGACTGATAATTTCTCTAGGTGAGAGGTGACAATATAGCGATTAAATGCTTGGGCTCTGTTGACTGTCACAGATTTTTCTCTTTACCAGCTTGTGTGATTTAGGGCAAATTGATATTTCTGAGCCTCAGTTTTCTCATCTGTAAGATGAGAAGAACAATAGTGCCTACCTTTAAGGGTTGTTGGGAGACTTAAATGAAATAATCTCCATAAAATGTGCCTGCTGGGCACAGAGTAGGTTCTATTTCCTTTATTGTAACTATTACCTTTATTGGGGTCCCTGGGTGGTGAAAATGCTTAAGCATGTGGCTACTAACTGAAACGTTGGCAGTTTGAGCCCAACCAGAGGCACCTCAAAAGAAAGGGCCGGCAACCTGCTTCTGAAATTTCACAGAAATGAAAACCCTATAGAGCGCAATTCTACTTTGCAACATATGGGGTCACCATGAATCAGAATCAATGGCAATTTTTTTTTAATTGCCTTTATTAGAGGGGCAGTGGTGGTTCAGTGGTGAAATTCTCATCTTCCATGCCGGAGATCTGGGTTTGATTCCCAGCCAATGCATCTCAAGCGCAGCCACCACCTGTCAGTGGAGGCTTGCGCGTTGCTATGATGCTGAACAGATTACAGAAGAGCTTCTAGACTGAGATGGAACAAAGGCCTAGAGATCTACTTTTGAAAACAGCCAATGAAAAAGCCCTACGGATCACAACTGTCTGATCCCCAGCCAATCATGGGGATGGCACAAGACTGGGCAACATTTTGTTCTGTTGTGCATGGGGTCTCCATGAGTCAGGGGTTGACTTGATGGCAGCTGACACCAAATTACCTTTATTATTATGTACTGCCTATCCAAAGGAAATCACATTTGATCTGGGAACAGTCTTCCCCTAAATGAAGCAGCTTCAGGTGGGATTTGTGGCAGTGTGCCATTCGTGGGAGAAAAAAACAAACAAACCCTTTGCCATCAAGTTGATTCCGACTCATAGAGACCCTATAGGGAAGAGTAGAACTGCCCCATAGGGTCTCCAAGGCTGTAATCTTTACAGCAGCAGACTGCCACATCTTTCTTCTGCAGAGCTGCTGGTGGGTTCGAACTGCTGATCTTTTGGTTAGCAGCCAAG
This sequence comes from Loxodonta africana, assembly GCF_030014295.1. Lineage (NCBI taxonomy): Eukaryota > Metazoa > Chordata > Mammalia > Proboscidea > Elephantidae > Loxodonta > Loxodonta africana. The sequence goes on along the minus strand of NC_087354.1, from coordinate 40,413,073 downwards.
TGCTTAACCACTGCACCACCAGGGGTCCTTTATGGAAGCAAAGCCTCCCAGTTTTCTCATGGTGTCTGGGACTTCCCCTGCCTCTGATCTGGCAGGCCCAGGCTGAAGGCTCTCCTGTCCACCCTCCCAGGTCCGGGGCCGGCTAAGTACCTCCGGCCATCCTGCACCGGCTACCTAGACCACGACATTTCCATGTTCCAGGAACCAGCCTATACCCTGCACACCCGACACTCTGAGAAGCGTGAGTGGTGGCCCACCCACCCTTTCCTTGGAGGTGGGGGATTGGGAGGATGGCTGGGGGGCAGTGAGAGGCATGGAGCGTTTCTCTGTATCCACAGGCCCCAGAAACTGAGGCCTGCCCCATGTGGGACACCTAGGGGGCCCTCTGGGTCCAGAAGGAAACCAGCAGAGATGCCCAAGTGACCTCCCTCTCTGAAGGCATCTCTGTGGCCATCTCCCAGCAGAGCTTTGAAGGGATGCTATCACCATCTTCAGCTCTGGTCTCCAGGTTCTGCTGGGTTCAATTGCCACAGTGGCTGGGCAAACATAGCTGTAGGTTGTAGGGGGCAGCTGACCCTCAGAGCTCCCACGTGGCCTAGAACCCTGGGTGTAGGGTGGGGAGCAGGGGCTGCTGGCCAAGCCCTGGAGAAGGAGAGGCTGGGCCAGGCATGGAGCTGTGGAGCTGGGAGTCTGAGATCTTAGGCCACAGCCAAGCCCCTTCCTGGGGAGACACGCCCTCCTCAGCAGGGGAACCCTCTGGCCAAGGCTGGGCCCCTTCTTCATACTAACCCATGGTAGCTATTATTACCTCTTGGCACCAGTCCATGCTGGGGCCCAAGTTGCTGTGCAGCTGTTACTTTATCTGTTCCTTTGAACAAGTTCTTGAGACTGGCCGGCCGTGTATTAAAAGTCCCATTTTACAGATGAGGAAATCAAGGGTCTTGGAAACACCCAAAATCCCTTGCTCCTCTCTTGGGGAAAAGGGGGATCTTGCTTGAGGCAGGGCAGCCTTGCCCTGGGGCAGCCTCTGGGATGACCAGCCCTCTCCTTGGCTTCCCTGCAGGCATCACGGACGTGTGCAGTCCTGGGCCTTGCCATTTCTTGGATCCCAAAATAACCAGGTTTGGAATGTCCAGCTGCCCACAAGTCCCCATGGGGGAGCGCATCGCCAACCTACGTAAGATGGGGCTGGGGAGAGAGGTGGGGGATGGGGAGCCAGGGTTCACCCTTAGGACCTGAGGGAGGGGCACAGGGTCATTCACGATCCCCTCTCCAGGTGTATCTGTGGATGCTGGTGTCTCCCTGCAATGTCCTTTCGGAACACTGATGTCATGATGCTGATGGCACCATGTCTGTGTCACAGTGCTTATGTCCTTAAGCCAGTGCTAATCTACTCTGTCCTATAGGGTCGCTGTGAGTCAGAATCGACTTGATGGCAACAGATTTGTTTTTTTTTTTGGTATGTCACAAGTGTGATGTTATGATAAAAATGTCACGGGACTCATGCCATGGCAGTGACATTGTCATGCACAGTGATCTCAGGGTATTCTCGTGGTGCTGTCGAAGGGACAATCAGGATGCTGGAGCCCAAGAGCGGTATTATGATGACACTTACAGTTCATATATATGACAACAGTGTCACAATCCTGATGTCAAGATGGCTCAGTCACCACTCTGCTGCCCCTCCACACCTCCATGGCCTCATGCAGGAGTCGTGCCCCTGCCCTTGGGCCGAGGTGGTTATACTGAAATCATATCAGGTTAACAAGACCCCAGTAAGGACTGGACCCATTAGCTGAACACCAGGGGTGTAGCCTGGCCTCCATCCTGAGACCCCCTCCTTTGCCCGTTCCAGGCCTGAGCTCCACCCCAGCCTCCTGCCACTACTGTTTTGAGAAGGTTCACCCACCTGGGGAACGCAGGGCTCCCCAGCACACTTTCGGCTACCGGTGCCCATACAGAGTGATGGACCCCAACCCGGCCCCCAATCAGTACCAGCTGCCACTCCTGCTGGGGCCCAACACCCCTGCCAACCGAGCCACCCCCTGCTATAGCCTGGCCTCCCCAGACAAGAACTGGTTCTACAAAGAGGACATGGCAGGAGGCCCAGGACCTGCCATGCACGCCCGGCCTGAGCCATCCGTCTACCAGCACCGCAGCCCCATCTACAGCATGGCCATGCGCTTCGCCTATCCCGTGGACCACACACCCCGGCCTGGCCCTGCCTCCCATGATGTCCAGCAGGTCACTCTGCACAAGCCCCGCACACCTGCTTTCACCATGGGCGTCAAGCACTCACCCCACCTGTGCCCGCTGGTTGTCCACATTCGTGACTAAGGCCCGGTGCACTCGCCTGCCCCACCCCACCCCACCCCACAGAGCTTATTTTCCTATCCCCAGCAGAGCGACTCGACCAAGGCTTTGAGTAGCCTGCCGAGTGTCCACAATGTTTTTATTTATGGATCCTTTTATTTTTCAAAATACTCATGACTGCTTTTTCTGGGCTCTGCACTGGGCGAGGGGTTGGGGTACTGGGAGGCATCGTAGGGGTGTCTCTGGGCTCAAGGAGGTCTCATTGGGGGAGGCAGCAATATGTCCTCCAAAGAGCCCAAGGCAGGGACTCTGGCGAGCTGAGTTCTAGTCCTACCCAGCCATTAACATTCTGTATGACCTTCTGTAGCTCCCATCCCTCTCTGGGCCTCAGAGTGGCCCTCTGGACAGACACTGAGGATGGTGGCCTGGAGAACGTCTAGTTTTCTCTCTGGCCTCAGAATTGTGTGACTCTGATCCTTGACAATGGTCAGTGTCCAAGCAGGGCAATTGAGAGGGGACATTCTGGTTGGGGATGGGGAACTGTGGGGGTGGGGGGTGGTTCTTAGGGGAGGGACCAAAGAATAAGTGGAGGTGGTGTGTAGGGGAGGGCCTTCCTGGTGGAGATAACCAGGGGAGTAAAGGCACGCAGGTGGGGCCACAGCGTGCAGGGACAGGGAACTGGGGGAAACTCAGGTGGCAGGAGCCTGAGGTGCAGGAGGCTGGGTAAATAGCTGGGGTCAGATGGTAGGCAGCTTGGAGGGGACACAGGCTTTGTCCTGAGGGTGATGGGCTAGATAAGACTGGTGTTGTTAGTGTTTCAGTGTTTGGGGCAGTGAGACACGTTTGGACAGGAGGGGCAGAACCTAGGGAGGAGGCGAAGGGACTGGAGCAGGACCTGGTCTCTGGAAGGGGGTCTGCACGTCACGTGCTGTCTTTGGAAAGTCGCTTGTGTGTTGCCTGGCTCGGTGGCTTAGCCTGACAGTTTCGTGGACTAGCCAGGAGGGGGCAGCATTTCCCCACTTGTCAAGTTCAAATCTTCCAGCAACCCCCACACCCAGTCTCCCTCCAGGTTCCAAGCTTTTGGGCAGACAGACACCTGCTCTCCTGCAGGTCTGGGGTCGGGGTGGGCGAGGTTGGGGGGGGTCTCTGGGGAGGCTGGATCTCCATGGCTGGAATTTGTGCTTTCTTAACTCTTGGCATCCGTATCCCCAGTTCCAGGCTCCCCCCACCCCTGGTCCCAGCCCTTCTCCAAGTTCCCCCCGGGCCACAGGTAGATGGGGAGGGTTCTACCTGACCTGGCCGCCTGAGGAAGATGGGGAAGGGGGACAGCAGCTGAGGACCGATCTGAGGCTGGGACGGAGAAGGGAAACAAGGAGGGAGAGGGGAGAAGAGGGGACTAGAAGAGCCCAGAGGCCCCACGGCTCAGGCAGAGGCACTTTCTTCCCCAGCCACTGCCCCAAGAATGAGGAGAGACAAGAAGGAATGGCCACTCAGAACTAAAACGGTGTCTAACGGCTCATTGTTATGAATTTGCTTAATATTCAGGTTTTAATTGAAATTGAAGATTGATGATTTGACTTTGGGCAGAAAGGAGCAGAGAATATCTTTGGAATATTAGAACAACAACAAAGTATTTTAAAAAAGGGGTCTTATAGTAAATTCCAATACCTGATTCTGAGCCCGGAATCCCTCCGCCACCCCACCCTGCCCCCCCCACCCAGGCCTTGGCTACTGTGTCTGTCCTATTCTCCCCACTCCTCAACAAGGCTGGCCCAGGCCAGGCAGGCTCTCCAGAGAGTGAGTGAGCTTGGGGATTCATCTGTCTTGCAGCAGATTAGAAAGATGTCATTTTGCCGACAATGCCATTTATCACAGCGGCTGCAAAAATTAGTGACGCTTGGGCTGAAAGTGTTGGGTGGGGGTGGGGGCTGGCAGGCAGTAGCAACCAATGCTTACCCATGTCACCAGATCAGGGAGAGGCATTCTTGGCCCAGTCCCAAGGTTCTCCACTGAAAAGATGAGAAAACGGAGGCCCAGACTCTGGAAATAACTTTGGCCATTGTCATATGATAAATTAATTGCCTGTTTCTAAATAAAGGTCCAAGCTCAGTCTGACCAGGGTCAAGGCTTAGTCTGTGACCAGGGTCAGGGCTCAGTCTGTGACCAGGGTTGGGGCTCAGTATATGACCAGGGTCAGGAGTCAGTATGTGACCAGCATCAGGGCTCAGGATGTGATCAGGGTCAGGGCTCAGCATGGGTCAGGGCTCAGTCTATGATCAGGGTCAGGGCTCAGTCTGGGTTGAGACCCTCAACCAACATGAGGACTAAATCTTAATTTTCTCCAAGGCTCCGTTTGGGACAGACCCTCAGCCTGGCCCCAGCTGCCACCAGATGTGAGCAGGGCCTGGCAACTATTCTTGGAGCTAGAAGTAACCCTTGGGGTAAGTTTGTGGTCCCCGTCATTCTTTGTGTTCCCAAGGGAAGGCTGGAGGATTCAGGATGAATCTTCGGGGGATGAAGATGTTCCGATGAGAGACGGCCCCTCCAAGAAGGGAATATGGCCTCCAGGGACGATGGATAGGGTCTCCCTTGTGCCTGAGCCTGTAAAATGACAGGGTCATCTAGCCTGGGATCAACCTTTTGAGAGAGCAGCCCCTGTTACTTGGCCTTGCCTCCCCTGTGATGCTGCCTGTGGACAGGAGATCTGCAGAAGGTCAAAGGAGGATGGCTTCCCAGGCCTGGTTGAGGTATTGACCTGGCCCTTGTGAACAATTCATGAGGTCCAAGCTTGACCTGGCAGGAAGCCCTGGTCTGATCCTTGCAGGGCTTAAACCTATGCCCTCAGGTAATTAGGCCCTGCAGCCTGGCACTTGGTCACATGGATATGACAAACACTTGCTGAGTGCTTGCCCTATGCCAGGCTGTGGCCGGTCCCAGGCAAGGAGTCAGGGCAGAGACTCAGCCCTGGCCTCCAGGAGCTCAGAGTGGCTGGGTGGAAGGGCAGGAAACAACTCTCTCCAACCACAAGCAGACGTTGGAGGTCAGATGAGTCTTGGGGCATGGCCGGTGCCCACACGGAGCTCTCTTCTTCTCAATGGGCCACTGGAGAGCTCTGGCCTCCAGGCTGGGCCACCGCAGCCAGGGTTTGATGGTAAAAGTGCAGTCACACGACTCCCCTGGACACTGGAAGTGGGGCTGGTCTCTGCAGTCCTGTTCTTCTGGACAGACCCATGTTCCCCACCTGAAGGTCAATCATTGCTGTGGGTCCCAGTGGCGGGGAGTGGAGAGACTGAGGCTGGAGCTGCCTCCTGTCGGCCCTGGGCAGGAACAAAAGAGGGGCCCTACCTGCCTGTGCCCAGGCACACATGGACATGTCATACACAAGCATATAGATAGGGGCTGTACATAAGCATAGACCCCTCACACACTTCCCTTATTTACCCTACATACACATGGAGACAAGACACACACACAGAAACAGACACTACACCTTACTCTACACACACACACTTGATGCTATGCACATAGAGACTCAAATACGTGCTTCATACAATGTTGTTGTTAGGTGCTGACAAGTCAGTTCTGACTCATAGCAACGCTACGTACAACAGAACAAAATACTGCCCTGTCCTGCGCCATCCTCATAATCGTTGCTATGCTTAAGCCCATTGTTGCGGTCACTGTTTCAATCCATCTCTTCTTGGATGCACAAACTGTACACTACATGCGCACACACCCACACCCACACACACCTACACACACTCCCACTTTCTCCCAGGCACCTGCTTACCTCATGCACATCCCCATGTCCACCCAGGCCCCCCATAGCCTCTACTGCCCTGAGAAATGTACAAGCGGTGAAAACATCCCCCCTCCCAGGAGTTCAGAGTACAGTGGGAAGGATGGTCCGGAGGGTCTCACGAAGGAGCTGGGGAGTGATTTGCACCCTAGCCCTTGGGTCAGAGGAGCCGATGGCTGGCTCTGAGCCCTCCAGTCTGAGGTCCCACCTCTGGGCATGAGGAGCTTCATTGAGAGGGTGTTAGCTACCCCCCACCCCCAGCACTCAGAGATCCCAAGGACAGGAGGGCTAGCATAGGAGGTTCGACCCAGCTTTCCTGTTGGGGGCACATCTCCCTTAATTCCTAGTAGGAGTCAGAAGGGCCAGCTCCATGCTCGCTCACCGAGGGTGGAGAGTCCGCCCTCTCCGCTCCCCCTCCAGTTCCGGCCTCTCCTGTTCCTTTCCCTTTCTAGGTGTCCTCCCATCTGGCTTTTCTCTCCCTCTAGGTCTTTCTCCCCACCTCTAGCTCACCCCTTTCTCTCGCCCTCTTGCTCTCTGTATCCCTCTGCCCTGTTTATCCTCTAGAATAAAGATCGACATTTGCAATTACCCCCCAAGTAACAGAGCTTTACATGGAGGCTCAGAAGAGAGGAAGATTGTGTGTGTGTGTGCATGGGCGTGTGTGTGTGTGCGTGCGCTTGCTTGTGTGTGGGCCTATGGGTGGGCGTGGAGGGGGTGGGGGGCACCCACGGCCCCACTGTCCTTTGTTTGCTCTTCCTGGGAGATTGTGAGCACGTTTCCCTTCAGGGGAGGAAGGGAGACAAAAGAGAAAAATAAAAAACTGTCATCATCCTTGTCTTGTAAACACAGAGTGGAGTGCTGAGCCGGGGCTCAGCAGGAAAGAGGGACTGAGGTAGAGGCAGGGACAGAGGAAGGGGGGCTGAGAGAGAGGGGAGTGAGAATCAGCCAGAGAGGAGAGAGGCGGGTGGGGAGAAAAGGTGAACAGGGGCACTATCTCAAGGCCTGGGGTGGGTTTTGGTACCAGGCAGGGTGACAAGGGGAGGAGAAAAACAGTTGAGCTTAGGCCTCTGGGTTGATCCAGGGGCATGCAAGGGTTTGAGGAGGGAGACCCTTATGCCAAGTTCCAGCAGGATCCCGAGACCTTATTCTCTGAGCACCTCCCTGTGCCAGGCTCTGAGGACACCAGGGTCAGACAGAGATGGTCTCTGCTCTCATGGGACATAAAATCCACCAAACACAAAGCGTAGCTGGTGTGTTCAGCACTTGCCGGGCCTTACATGAGCTGAGGATCAGAAAGGGTGGGTGACCTGCCTAGTGACACACAGCTAGGGAAGAGATTCCAGCCCAGGTCTGTCTGACTCCAGTCCTCATTTTACACAGCCTCCACTATGGGTACTGGGCCAGGGAAAGAGGGTTGGAGTCTTGGCTCTGCCACACCTAGTTGTGTGACCTTAAACGAGTCCTCCCTTCTCTGGGCTCAATTTCCCCATCTGAAAAGCGGGGAGAATCAGGGATGGATTATCCAATAAGCAAGGTATGCACGGGCTTGCTTGTGCTTACTTATTAATCCGTAGTGCACAATTTCGGTTGCTTTTCACCACATCTTTGTGAATGAACCCATGAGAAATTATGCAGTACAGATTAGTAAGTAAACACAATTAAGCCTGCACATACCTTGCTTACTGTAAGCCCGGGTGTATCTTGCTTACTGGTTAATTTGTCCCTGGGGAGAATGCTGGCTGCTATGCAGGGCTGTGGGAGAGCTAAGTGTCTGGATGTGGGTAGTCATCCAGCTCTGGTCCCCTGGTGAGTGGGCTGTGGGTATGGGGCAGCAAAACCCACTGGTGGTTAAGGAAGGACTGGCCAGCAGTTGCTGCAGCCTCAGAAGACAGAAAATGGCTGGACCCCTGATTTGCTCCCTGCTGCTGCCCAGTGGCAAAAGTTGGGTACTGCAGGGGATGGATCTTCCCAGACCCTCAGCTTGCACAAAGGTCAGAGCTAGAAGGCGCCTCACAGAGGCCTAACTGAGGTATTTCAGGTAGGGCACATGCCTGGGCACCGCTTGAGGAGGGATGCTAATGAGGAGTTTCTATTGGCCAGCTGTGAGAGATCGTTCTGCAATTTAAAATTAATTGCCATAGGCCCTATTTTCTGTAGATAGGCCCCTGACCTGTTTTGTAGATGCCCAGACAGGAGGGGTACTTTCTCCCAGGTCACCCAGGGCAGCAGCGTGGACTAGGACTGAGACTGTCTTTCAGGCAAGGGGGATTCTTTGCCCACCCCCCATCTGTGGTGCCCAGCGGGGAGGTGGAGCTCTGCCTCCCCTGCTTGAAGCCATCTCCTCCAGGGAGCCTCCTAGAGTCTCTCTCAACAGGAAATGGCCTCAGTCTTGCCCTGCAGCCCATCCATGACCTCTCCTTGCCCCTCCTGCCTGCCCTGAACTTGACAACCCCACCCCATCAGCAAACCAGGCAGAGATGTCCCTTGAGACATTGGATATAGTTAAAGACCATCTTCACCACTTAGGAAATATCTACCAGGGCCTGGCCTTGTGCTGGAGTTTTATCTTACCCCATTTGAACCTCTTAAGAACCCCAAGAGGCTGGGATTATTTTTTGCACCCCATTTTCCAGGTGAAGAAATTGAAGCACAGCGAAGTTGTGACTTTTTGATACAAAGCGGTGGAGCAGGGATTCAAACGCAGGCCTATCCTCTCCATTCTCTGAAGAAGGGCTCTCATTTGAGGGCCTGTGTTTGGAGTGAAAACTAACCCCCTTGGCCACAGGACAATGATAGCTGTGAGCAGACACTGAAATTAGTCCAGGGGTGAACTCTGGTCTCAGCCTCACCACTGTGCTGCTGTGTGACTTTGGGCAAGGCCCACCCCTCTCTGGGCCTCGGGTTCCTCATCTGTGAAATGTGTGTGCATGTGCGTGTGTGTTCTGGACAATCTCGGAGCCCCATTCTGGCTCTGGAATTTGGCATGTCCAACCTTGGGCAGCTCTCAGTGCTTGGGACCTTGGTCAGATTGGTTTTAAAGGGCCTTGAGAAGGGGTGAGAAAATGGCAGGTCTGGGTGGCAGAGCTCCTGCCAGGGAGCTGGGCCCCTCAGGTGCATCTCCTGCCTGTGTGTGATCTGTGAGGGTTTGGGAGCATCATGGGAGGTGTGGGCTGTGAACAGAGAGGGTCTGGATCTGGGACAGGTATGGGCCTGGAGCCTTTTCCTCTGCTGCCTGCCACAGAGGGTGTGTTTTTCTTGGCAGGAAACGGACTCATCAATCAGCAGCAATGGGGGGCTGACAGGTGGCCACTCCCCACCGGGCTTGCAGCAGCCTCATAAATCCCACTCCAGGGCTGGGCTGTAAATTCTTGTGATTCACACCTGGCCTCTTGGAGGACAGAGACGTTTGGGGCTGGGGACAGGCTGCCCTCCCCTGGAAAGAACAGGCAGTACTATGGAGTGGCCTATTTGCCGGCCCTGTGGGTCGCAGGTGGCCCCTCCCTAGGCTCCCTGGGAGATGCTGCTAAAGGCAGCCTGCACTGCTGAGCCCCCAGGCCGCCTCAGGCCCAGCCTGAACCTTCTCAGCCCAGACCTAGCTCCCTCTGTGCTCGGCTTGGGCCATTCCTGTGCTCTGGCCCCAGCTGGCCTGAGACACCTCATGGGTCACATGTGTCTCTTGAGGGGCCATGCCCAGAAAGGGCCGTCCCTCCTACCTCACAGCTCCTTCTGCCCTCCACACACCATTTGATCTTGGTGGTCACGAGGACAAGGTGGGCACAAGCCCAGTCTCTGCATTTCTCACACAGGCGTTCTGGGGCCCTGAACCCACTGCCCCTTGGGGAAGAGATGGGTCTCTGAGACCCTCTGCCCGGGACTCCAGTCATTTGTCAACTTCCATCAAGGCTGCTGTCATACTCAGATGCCAGCTGTATTTTTGCTTACTTAACATTTTTCTTTAAACTGTCTCACATTTTAAATTTAAATGTGTTTTAGCTTTGTCTTAAAAAAAAAAAAAGCAATAGGATGTGCTAATTACATACATACACATACACCTATATATATACCTGGAAACCCTGGTGGTGTAGTGGTTAAGAGCTACAGCTGCTAGTCAAAAGGTCAGCAGTTTGGATCCACCAGGTGCTCCTTAGAAATCCTATGGGGCAGTTCTACTCTGACCTTTAGGGTCGCTATGAGTCAGAATCAACTCAATGGCAATGGGTTTAGTTTTGGTTTTATGTATATACACATATACTCTCCCTCCCCCATGTGTATTTTGTTGTTGCCGTCGAGTCGGCTCTGACTCATGGCGACTTTACCTATAACAGAATGAAACGTTGCCCGGTCCTGTGTCATGCTCGTGATTGTGGGTACGTTTGAGTCCATTGTTGTGGCTCTTGTGTCAATGCACCCCAGGGCTTTTCCTTGTTTCACTGACCCTCTACTTTAACAAACATGATGTCCTTTTGTTTTCCTGATAACATGTTCAAAGCCTTCTTTGATATACACATGCATACACACACACACACACACGAAAGTATATACATGACAATGAATGCATAGTTAAAACAGCAGATGCCCACCTCATGCTGTCGAAATCATCTTGTGTATCACTAGTGGTGCACACACCGTCCTTTGATAAAAGTGTCTCTGGTCCTCCTCTCCTATTTTATAAACAAGGAAATTGAGGCCCAGAGAGGTGAAGGGCCTGGCCCAAGGTCACACAGGGCTGGGATCAGCGTTCAGCCTGTCTGACTGCCAGTCCAGCGCTTATTTTACCTACGCACGCTCATTGTTTGTGGAGAGGCTGGTCCAGGTGTGTAGGCTTCCTTCCCCAGAAGCATATTTGGATTCCACAGAGGCCTTCTGGAGACTGTGCTTTAATAAAAAGAAATAAATAAGAGGAGTGAATTTAATGGAGGAATTTCTGGCAGCCGACTGACAGGTAGGGGGGCAGACATCCTGGGTCTCCTGGTGGGACTAGCCCAGTGGCGTCACTAGGATTGGCGTCAACCAGTGCGGTAACTCTCAGTGTCACCCGCCATGGCCCTCCTCCCACCAGACCATACAGGAATAATAAATTTAAGCCATTCGTAGACGGCCCGCTTCCGGGTCGGGGCTTCCTATGTAGCGGAGGCGCTCCCTCCCTTTGACCTATTCAAAGTCAGCCCTCAACACAGGTGTTTGTCTTGCGCGTTCGCAATCTGCGCGTCTCTCTCGCTCTCCTTCCCCTGGGGGCCACCGCCGCCTCCCTTCGCCCCGCGCCCCCTGCCCTGCGTGCGTCGGAGCGGTGGCGGGTCTCTCGCGCGCCAGGCGGCTCGCGGTCAGGAAGCGCGCGTCCGGGCCGGGGGCTCCAGGGTCGGCCGAGAGCGCGTGTCCGCGGAGCAGGAGCGCGCCGGCCGATTCGCGCGGGGCGGGACGAGAGGCGTCCCCCACTGCGATCCCTCCTCTCCCCGCATCCTGCCGTGGCCGCCCTGCCACCGGCTGGGATGGAGGTGCAGAAGAGCTGGCGTGGACGACTAAAACCGCCGCCGAGGGGCGGCCCGCGGCCCCTTTCCCAGGGGGCGTCACGGGCTGGGGGGCGTGGGGGAACGCGGATACCGCGCGCGTGCGCAGACGACGCCGTCCGCGGGCCTGCGCCCTCTCCCCAGAGGCGCCTGGCAGGGGGCTTCCCTCCTGGCGCCGACCTTGAGCCCTTCACCTTTCCCCGAGGGCTGGGTTGACCAGCCTGTTTCTGCTGCTGGTCGCAGTGGGCTGAATCTTGGGGGGAGGAAATGAGTGTGAGGTGCAGGCGGTTTAAATAATAAATTTAAATAATGTAAGTTTAAATAGCACATAATAAGCATTTTATAGACAGTCATTTTGGTGTCACCCCCTCTGACAGTGTCACCCGGTGGGCGCCGCACCCCCGCGTCCCCCTAGTGACGCCACTGGGCTAGTCTCTGGCCCCAGTTCTGCTTTCTCTTCTTCTTGGTGCCCGTGGCTTCTGCAGAGGCTCAGGATGGGGAAGGGGTGGGGAAAGGGGTCCCAGGGGAGGGAGAGAGCAGGGCTCCAGCAGCAGCCCTTCCCTGGGGAGCTGCTTACTGAGGCGATAATTAGCGGCACTGGCTCCCAGGCCGGCAAGAAGCTGGCCTCATTAGCGAGTTCCTTCCCCTGCACCACTACCACCTTCCTACCTCCAGGCTCCTGCCGCCTGTGCTATCACCACCTCCACCTTGTCACCCCAGAAACAGCAGCACAGTGGCCCTCTTGGTGACGAGGCTGCTGGTTCCCAGAGCAGCCAGGAAGGAGATGAGAGCCCAGGGCATCCATGCAAACACACGGGCACAGAGCACACGGCACACCCACACACCCACACATAGATGTGCTCATACACATGTACATGCATACTGTGTTGTTAGAGGTGCAGGCACACAGACAGGTGTATGCACACACACACGTGCAAAACACAGGGACATACACGTCTACAGCCAAACACAGACTTGCACAGTAAGACACGTACTACCCAGACACTCTGTACAAACACATAGATTCAATACAGAGACGTGTATGCATGCAGGTGGGCTTCAATGTGAAGACACGCATTGCGCACATGGAGGCACCCATGTTGAATGGAGGCACCCATGTTGAATGGAGACACCAAAAGACACAAACATCCAGGTGTGTGTCTCCAGACTCAGCAGGGCATGCAGAATTGTACCCAGACATGCCCACGTCGGTGAACCTGTGTGCCAGACATGGGGAAACATGCAGAAGCACATGGGGTGGCCTGTGGGCATGGCATTTTGTGGGCACGGGACACTTCCATGCACACATGTGCACACGGACCACACAGCCTTATTTCTTTCTTGGAATCTAACAAGGCTGGTGGTGCAGGGACCGGTTAATTCCCGGGGGCAGTGAGGAGACAGGAGCTGAGGAGGGCACATTTAATTAATTCTTGGGGTTCCTGAGAGAAAGAAAGAAGCGGGGGGGGGGAGACAGAGAGAAGGAGAGAAGAAGGAGCAGCAGGAGGGGCGAAAGGAGGGGGGACCAGCAGGTGGGGGGCAGCGAGGAGGCTGAGGTTTCCATCAGGACCAGGGGCATTAACCCTTTGGGCTCAGGGCAGGCCCAGGGATTTCATCACTCAGCCCCAATTTAGAACCAGATGGGCCCTTCAAGTTCAAGTAGTTGGGCTAGTGCAGAACTCTTCTTGTCAGGGTCCCTTCTGCACAGGTCTGGGGTGAGGAGCTCACCCTCTCTTTCACTCACTTCCACTGCATGAGAATCTGCTCCCTGGAACCCCCCACCCTTTGTCCTACTATTGCTGTCTGGGGCTGTGGGTGGTGTCTTCTTACAGGCTGGGGTTGGGGAGATAAGACTGCCCAAGGAGGCCCTCCCAGACACCAGGACAGTACCCCGACCCCTGCTCTGGGGCCTGGCCCCAAGACAAAGTCAGGGAGACAGGGGTGGATAAGATCAGGGGCTCAAAGAGAGAAAGGATGTGACCGTAGTGAGAGGTGAGATGGAAGAGGAGGTGGGAGTGAGACAAAGAGATATAAGGACAGAGATGAGAGAGACAGAGAGAGACTGAGGGAGAGACAGAGAGACAGACACAGAGGAATCTAGAGACAGAGACTAAGGCCGAGCAAAAGAGATGCAGAGAAAGATCCAGAAATTGAAGAAACAGGGAGACAAAGAGAAACTGAGAAAAAAAAAAAAAGAAGCAAGAGACAGCATTATAGAGAGGAGGCAACAGAAGCTGCCCTGCCACTTCTGGTCAGGGGGCGTCACCCCACAAGGAGCATAGGTGGAAAGAAGGGGTTGCAGTAGGGAGGAGCCCTGGCCTAGAGACGATGCTGGGTGACACTGTGCAGGCTACCTAACCTCTCCAAGCCTCGGCTGTTGCGTTTGTAAAGCGGGGTGCAGACCTGCCTCTGAGGGGGCCCTCAGGCTCCAATGGGAAGCTGCCCTGGCCCCTTCCTTCCCTCTCCTGCCCCGAGTCACAGGTTCCTGAAGATGGGGGTGCGGGGCTTGCCAGGGGCTGGAGCCCCCTGTGGAAGGCCCTGAGCTGGGGAGCCAGGTGGAAAAAGGAATGCCCTGCAGGGCCAGCGTAATGTGCTGCAGCCACGCAGCGCCGAGGGATGGAGCGTTTGGCCTGAATACTGAAAATGCATAAATATCCATTTTCAGGCACCAAGGCGGATATAAATACGGAGGGGGGTGTGTGCAGCCCTCAGCAGTAATTTACCGGCTCTGCTGCCCCGGGTCGCATGGGCACTTACACTCAGCCAGCTGTCAGAAGCTGTTTCAAGAAGGCTTTATGACCAATGGCTGCCACCTGGGTCCCTCTTCCTGGAGAAGTGGTTCCTGGGGGATTGGCTGCCTGGGATGGGGGTGGAGCAAGGCGGGGAGTGGTCACTCTGGAGAGGCTCTGTCTCAGGCCTTTGGGGGCCTCTCCAACCTTCCCCTCCTTTACTGCCTCCTTGAGCAGGAGGGAGGGAACTGTGTCTGCCTCAGGTCCGGGGGTGTCCAGCCCTGGTGCACTTTGATACAATCTGAGGAGCTCCGAACCGGTTCATGGGAGCATCCAGACCGGGAAACAGAAGAGAAGCCGCCCTGGGTCCTGTCCTTGGGTGCTCACACATGGGGAAACTGAGGCTCAGAAAGGGAGTTCACATGGCCACTTGTGGCCTTTAAGTGTCTTGACACGTGGCCAGGGCTCAGCCTGGGAGTTTCCGCAGCAGTGTCTTCACATAGGACTGGGAAGTGGAGGCTGTGGCAGTGAGTGGCAGGCAGCTCTCTGGCACCCCCCAAGAGGGGACACAGGCCCTGTCCTGTGCTGGCTTCACAGGCCTGCCCACTTGTCTGAGGGATGTGCCCACTCTCCTGTAGGCAGGCAAGTGGAGGCTCTGAGACAACCTCTGTCTCTGCTCCCAGAGCTGGAGGGTGGACTCAGGGCACCCTGATTCCTGCATCTGAACACACTGAGAGATGTCTTTTCGTTTGGGCTGGGACACAGGGCCCGGGGCTGTGTTCAGTGGCCCATCTTCCACAGCAGAGAAGCCACTAACCTCCATGGGAGGGCACTCAATACTGTGGCCCTTCTGGGGTCCCCGTGCCTTGTCCTTCCAGAAGGGATGAGGTTGGGCTCCCTTGCCCCGACCAAGAGCCCACGTGGGACGAGAGGGAGCTGGCCAGTCACCCCCTGCCTGGGCTGCATGGCGGAGATGTGTATGGAGATGCAGGCATTGAACTGGCATTATAAACGTGCCAGGCAGAATGCCCCAAGGCCTTGGCGCAGAGCAGGGCTTGGGGTGAGGTGGGATTGGGCGAGTGGATGGGTCTTTATCACCTTCTTCATTGTCATCTCAGAGGGTGGCATCTCCACAGTGGGTTACACAGTTTCCAGCTACCTGACCTCCAGCCCCATCCTGCCAGAAACCCCGACAGGCTTACAGGATATCCAGGCATTCCAATAGAGAGCTGAAGGCTAACCACCTGGCCAGTGTCAACTTTGGCTGGCTACTGTCACATTAGCCAGAAAGAGTGAAATGCTCTGAAGATCTACTCTACTGCCACCAAGTTCTCTGTCCTGGCTCTGGTTCTAATGTGGGGTCCACACCAGGGTGAACTGGCTGGATTCATGTCTGGATTCTTTTTCTCTCTTTTTTAGATGGTTTACAGAACAAACTAGTTTCTCATTAAACAGTACGCATATTATTTTATGACATTGGTTAACAACCTCGCAACATGTCTACACTCACCCTTCTCAACCTTGGGTTCCCTATTACCAGCTTTCCTGTCCCCTCTTGCCTTCAAGCCCTTGCCCCTGGACTGTCGTGCCCCTTTAGTCTCGTTTTGTTTTATGGGCCTGTCCAATCTTTGGCTGAAGGGTGAGCCCCAGGAGTGACTTCATTACTGAGCTGAAAGGGTGTCCGGGGGCCACGGATTATTTTTCTGTTGGCTCTCAGCCCCACGATCACCCTTCTTTTTGCTGTTCTGAACCACCAAGATGGAAGCCTGCAACCATAATTTCCAGATTTCCTTGCTTTCTGCCTTCAATTGTTCCAATATGTGGTGCTGGCAGGTTGGGCTCCTGCAGGGCAGGGCCTCTTGGTGGTTCCAGCATCAGCGGTAGCATCTCCAGGAGCTGAGCAGTGTGTATAGGCTTGTGGGCTCCTCGGTTGTCCCTGGAGCTCTCCGCAGCCTCCTCAGAACAGCTCTGAAAGCCCCTGCCTCCTTGCTGCTTCCAGGAGAAGAGCCCCACCTTAGCCCCGCATCAGGATGCAGCAGGGAAAGCTCTTGTCCTTTCTGTGGGGGAAGGATCTTGCCTTGCCTGGTAGAGGCAATGGTCTCTCCTGAGTCAGATCTCTTTAGGGAACGTGGACATAGCCTGGTCTCCTGTCACAGCCGGAACAGAAGCCTCATCTCCAGTGTCTGCTCTCTGAAGTCTCCTTGTCTCTCTCTTCCCTCCTCATGGGGGTCTACTCCCCCATAACTCAGGTTTGTGCGTGGCCCCCATTATGGTCTCTACACCCTGGCTGCTCCAGATGCACGCTTTTTTGGCTTTGGCCTCTGCCGTGAACTAACTCCATCTCTTAGAAAGTTTTGGTTCAAGCTATCTGAGCCATTTTGACCAGGTCAGAGGCCAGTGAGCACCTATGGCTTGGCCTCTAGGGTCAAACATTTATGCCTGGTCTAGGGTGACCCAGAATGATCCAGGGGACTGGGGGTGGGGGAGTTCTCAAAGAGAGCAGGGGTTAGGGCAGGGTGGCCACAGCCACAAGACAAATTAGCGGCTGAGCTGGAATCAGCAGCCTCTCTGTTCCCTCCCTCAGAGACCACCCTCCCCCCTTGCCCCAGCAATACCTACTGTGTGCCAAGCACCGTGCTGGACATGATGGGGGAAACAGATGGACAGGACTCCATCCTTGTCCTGAGGAGTTAGAGTCTCATGGGGGAGACTGTGTGTCCACAAATAACTAAATATAAGGAGCTGTGGTGCACAGAGGAATGAGAACTTCACCCTGACTGAGGATCTGGAAGGGCTTCCTGGAGGAGGTGGCATTTGATCTGCGCCTCAAGGTGGGATTTTAACAGGCAGTTCTGGAGTCCATGGAAACATCCTGCTTAGAGGGTATAGCATGAACAAAGGCACAGCAAGGGGAGGAGTGCTGACTACTAACTAGCCTGACCTGGCTGATGAAAGCAATGAGAATTAACCCAAAAGTGGGCAGGGCCAACTCCTGGAAGCTGTGTGCTTTGGTAAGGTGAGGCTGCTATTGGGCAAGTGTGGGAACCTGGAAGGGTGTTGAGTGGGGAGCAGGCGAGTGGGTCCCAGAGAGAGAAGGAAGGCCCAAAGGGAGGTGGGTGGTAGGAGTGAGGGTGTCGGTAGGGGTCCCTTTGGCTAAGCTGCTCTGTTCGTCTGGGGTGTGGGGACAACGAGTCATCAGATAATCTCTCTGGGCCCCCAGGGCTGGCATTTAAAGCTGGGCTGACACACAGCCCTCTTCAACCCAACACCCCCCGGGGAACAGCCCCATGTCAGGGCTAAAATTAGTCTTGTGGCTGTGGGGGCAGCAGGAAAGACAGGCATGGGAATCACCCCCGCCTTTCCTTTCAGAAGTGGTGACAAGGACTGCCAAAAAGGAATGGGCCCAGGACTGGGCCCAGAGTGGTATTGGGGTTCACTGCAGCGGCAAGAACCTGGGTCTTGGAGCAGGCGCTTTAGGGGGCAAGAGCAGAGAGGGTACTGCCTCTCTCCACTGGTCACCCTTTGCCCACTTTCAGTTGACGGGGGAGGGGGTGGCCAGGTTCTGAGCCCCTGGAGCTTCAGGGCACTGACCAGGCCAGCAGGACCCTGTTCTGAGCAGCCCCCTCCCCTGACCTACTTCTCTGCCTCCTGCCACCCAGGTGCCCAGCTGCTTCTCTCCTGCAGTTGCCATGGGAACCCCAGGTGGCTGAAGTTTGTCTCAAGCCCAGCTTCCTGAAGAGGTGGGCTGTGGGATGGGAGACATGGAGGGGATGGATCCCTAGCCTGGGTTCTGAACCCCTCCCTGCTCCCTGGGGCCCAGAGCCTCGTCTGGGCTCTGCCCATTTATCCATCACCCAAGCAGAAACCTGGCCTTACCTATACCTCCTCCCTTCTCCACACTACCCACAGCCTTCCAGTCACCAAGTCCTGACCATTTGTCTCACTTCCAAAATGTCCCTTGGATCCACGCACTCTACCAGCTTCCCTGCTTCTGCCCCGGTTCAGCCCCCGCCCCTCTCACCTGGATGAGAACAATAATCTCCATGCTGGTCTCCACTCCTTCAGTCTGCCAGTGATCTCTCTAACCTTCCAATCCACCATCTGCCTCCCACTGCCCTCAGGATAAAGCCATGCTCCTGGCCAGCTTCTCCTTTGCCCCTTCTCCCCACCCCCATCTTCCTGCTCCAGCCACACTAGGAGGGTTGGGTCTGTGAAATGGGTAGATTAATGTGTTGAGCTGCTTCCAGAACCACATTCTATGGGACAGCAATGTCTTTTCTGAGCTAACACTCTCCACCTTCTGGAAATCCACAAGGCACTTTGTTAACATGTTGAAGACTCAGAGAAGTCCCGTAATGAAGACATCTGTTTTGCTTTATACACCCCAGGGAGTCCTAGAGTATTTTTTTTTTTTAATAATTTTTATTGGGCTTTAAGTGAACGTTTACAAATCAAGTCAGTCTGTCACATATAAGCTTATATACACCTTACTCCATACTGCCACTTACTCTCCCCCTAATGAGTCAGCCCTTCCAGTCTCCTTTCGTGACAATTTTGTCAGTTTCTATCCCTCTCTACCCTCCTATCTCCCCTCCAGACAGGAGATGCCAACACAGTCTCAAGTGTCCACCTGATACAAGTAAGCTCACTCTTCATCAGCATCTCTCTCCAACCCATTGTCCAGTCCCTTCCATGTCTGATGAGTTGTCTTCGGGAATGGTTTCTGTCCTGGGCCAACAGAAGGTTTGGGGACCATGACCGCCGGGATTCCTCTAGTCTCAGTCAGACCATTAAGTCTGGTCTTTTTATGAGAATTTGGGGTCTGCATCCCACTATTCTTCTGCTCTCTCAGGGGTTCTCTGTTGTGCTCCCTGTCAGGGCAGTCATTGGTTGTGGCCGGGCACCATCTAGTTCTTCAGGATGATGTAAGTCTCTGGTTCATGTGGCCCTTTCTGTCTCTTGGGCTCATAGTTATCGTGTGACCTTGGTGTTCTTCATTCTCCTTTGCTCCAGGTGGGTTGAGACCAATTGATGCATCTTAGGTGGCCACTTGTTAGCATTTAAGACCCCAGACGCCACATTTCAAAGTGGGATGCAGAATGTTTTCATAATAGTATTATTTTGCCAATTGACTTAGAAGTCCCCTTAAGCCATAGTCCCCAAACCCCCGCCCTTGCTCCATTGACCTTTGAAGCATTCAGTTTATCCCGGAAACTGCTTTTGGTCCAGTCCAGTTGAGCTGACCTTCCGTGTATTGAGTATTGTCCTTCCCTTCACCTAAAGTAGTTCTTATCTACTAACTAATCAGTAAATAACCCTCTCCCACCCTCCCTCCCTCCCTGCCTCGTAACCACAAAAGTATGTGTTCTTCTCAGCTTATACAATTTCTCAGGATCTTATAATAGTGGTCTCAGACAATATTTGTCCTTTTGCCTCTGACTAATTTCACTCAGCTTAATGCCTTCCAGGTTCCTCCACGTTATGAAATGTTTCACAGATTCGTCACTGTTCTTCATCGATGCGTAGTATTCCACTGTGTGAATATACCACAATTTATTTAACCATTCATCCGTTGATGGACACCTTGGTTGCTTCCAGATTTTTGCTATTGTAAACAGAGCTGCAATAAACATGGGTGTGCATATATCTGTTCATGTGAAGGCTCTTATTTCAGTCCTAGAGTATTTTGACCATAAATAAGGAATATCTATGAGCTGTTCCCCACCATACATCTGTCAGTTTGTCATACTGTGATAGCTTGCATGTTGCTATGATGCTGGAAACTATGTCACCGTTATTTCAAATACCAGCAGGGTCATCCATGGTGCACAGATTTCAGCAGAATTTATAGCTAAGATAGACTAGGAAGAAAGGCCTGGCAATCTACTACTGAAAATTATGAAATTTTTATGAAAAAATGAAAACCCTATGGATCACATATAAATGAGACCCCTAGGTTGGAAAGTACTTGAAATACCCATTGGCTGCACAACGCTTGATCTCCAGTCACCTGGATGAACAGAGGAAGAAGGTGAGTCAGGAATAAGAGGAGGATATGGAATGTGTGGCTAATTGCCTCCATGAACAACTGTCTCCTTTGCCATGAGACCAGAAGAACTGGATGGTGCCTGGCTGCAATTGCTGAACATTTTGATCAGAGATTCCATAGAGGAATTCTGATCAAAAGTGACAAAATGCGGAACAGAATTTGAAATTTTCATGGACTGTAGACTTTCCAGGGGCCATGGAGGGTGGATGAATCCCTGAAACTATTGCCTTGAGATAATCTTTAAACCTTAAACCAAAAATATCCCTTGAAGTCATCTTAGAACCGAACAATAGTTTAGCTTAAACTAGTGAAAAAAATTCTGTTTGAGCATCATACTCCTTTAGGAACCATCTACATGGGATCAAATCGACAACAGCAACTCAAAGGTTAGATAGGAATCTTAGGAGGCACTGAGTTTATGTTAATGAGGGAGAGAATGGTCTCATAAGTCGAAGAATGTAATCAATGTCACTGAATTGTACTTGTAGAAACTGCTGAATGGGTGTATGTTTTGCTGGGCCTTTCTCAGCAATGACGACAAAATAAATAAAATTTTGAAGAAAAAAAAATACCCAGTGGCTGCAACAATGGACTCAAACATACCAATGATCACGAAGACAGAGAAGGACTGGGCAACGTTTGGTTCTACTGCACGTGGGGTTACCATGAGTTGGAGCCCACTCAACAGCAGCTAACAATATGAGTAGCAATAGGATGGGCCCTACAGTGTGGTGTCCTGTGTTTTGGGATCTGAGGTCCTGAGGCCTGTTCTGCCTCCTGTGGCCTGGAAGAGCCTCCCATGGGGGTACATCTGGGTATAGGGCAGAGTAGGTATTGGAAAACCCGGCCCCACTATTAACACCCCACCTCCATCTCCTGCTCCACAGATCAGACGTGGTGCCTGGGTGTATTTTGTTTAAACCATACAATGCTCTTTAAAAAAACTGACCTGGGTTGCCAACATTTAAAACCTGGGAGAGTCCACAGCAAACTTTGAATTTTAAAGTTCTCTTAGAAAACCAGAAGACCTATCACCACAGTGTACACATAATACATCCCTCTGTGGAAATGAAGAACAAAACGATCCATTTACATGCAAAGTACGGAATCCTTAAGCAGATTGCTTTGCTCCTGACACCTGCTAAGCCCCTGAAAGCATTAGCGTTTCTGACCTCTGTCCAGTGGAGCGTGGGGCTCTCCTTCCAAGTTCCTCTTCAGTCAGGTGACCTATGCCCCACACCACCCCGCTCCAGGGCGTGTCCTTGGGCAAAGGGCTGGGACGGGGGGGGGCGGGGGGGGCCTTGCTGGCTCTCCGAATGTTCCTCACACCCCACGAAACACCAGGTACATTATACAAAGTAAGCCCCTGAAGTCCACTGGTCTACCCCAGCCCCCGAGCCCCCAGGAAGTGGCAGGGCCGCGAGAGAGGCGGAGGAGGGCAGCCCGCCTGCCTTCTCTCATGTCACCCGCCTGTGGGCTCAGCCCACGAGGAGAGTCGCAGCAGCTGCTCAGGTCACCCTGGTAATCGGAGCGTGCTGGGTGCGAGAATCACTCCCCAACAAGAGCTAAAAGCCGAGAACAGTGTGGGACCGACCACGCCGGCACTTCCGAGCCAGCCCGCTGCTGCGAAGAGCCCGCTAAAAATAGCCGGCTCCAGGCTGATGGCTGCTGTCTGCTGGAGCCCGGCGAGTCTGGCTCCGGAGGGCGGCCAGGCAACCCCCTCCTGTGTCCGGGCCCGCCTACAGGGCCCAGAGGCGGGCGGGGGCTGGCGGAAGTCATGGTGCTGACCTGGGAAGACTGTGGGGGAGCCAGGGCCCCGACTTGAGGGCCCCTGTCTGCGGGAGGAGGCCCAGACCCACCACCACTACCGTGAGGATGACCAAGGAATTTCCCCTGGGAGGCTGAAGTCTGGCACCAGGAAAAGGGTCCTGCTTGGGGTGGGCTGGGGAGGTTGATAGTGGCCCACAGACCCCATCCCAATCTGGATGTTTGACCCCAGCCATCTTCTCCATTGCCTGGACTGTCCTCCTCTTGGTCCCTCCCCTTCTCAGCCTACCCCAGGCCTCACTACCTTGAGGACCCCTCAAGAGTGTCTTCCCTCTTCCAGGAAGCCCCTGTGACCTTCCTGCTCAAAGCACCAGCCCCTGGTGAGAGCTCCAGCCCTCCTGGAAGACCCCCTCCCCCCATTCAAGGACCCTTGGTTTTCTTCTCAGGAGCAGCTCAAGATATATTGTGGTATCTGAGCAAGCCCGTGTCCCTCTCTGGGCCTCTGTGTGATCAAGGGTCTGATCCAGACACTGGCTCTGAAGCCCATCCGGACACAGCTTGTCCCCTCTGTTGTGATATCCTGAAGCATCACCATAGCCCAATGAGCCTCAGGCCCCACATGCAGTCCTAGAGGGGGAAAATCTGAGACCGGGGATGACCACTGGGCTAGGCCCCCTCTCGAGCCTGAACTGGCAGTTCAGCCTCTGCTCATGAACCTCTAAGGACAGCCCTTCCCTACTGGCCATCAAAGCCTGGTGGCTGCAGCCCCTCCCCTGCCCCCTCTCCTGGGTTCTGCCTCTGCCTGGTTCACTGGGGGTGGGCTCCAGCCTGGCCTCAGTGCTCAAACACTCTTGAGAGGGGGCAGGACTCAGAAGACAAATCCCAGTGGGCAGGGATCAACGCCTGCTGGGACAGGGCTACAGGGAAACTGAGGCTGAAAGTGCTGGGCTGCACCCCACCCAATGTCCCTCCCTAGCCTCAGATGGAGCTGAACGCCGAGATGCAGAGGAGAGGCCAGGGAGACTATAGGGCTTAGTTATTGAGGAAGGTGGGTCTCTGCCGAGCTGGGGGTCTGCCTGTCTGGGCTGGCCTCTGCAGTGATGTATAGGGTGCTGGTGGTGGGAAAGTCTCCCCTGCCCCATGCTTGCTCCTGAGAGCTCCCTGGCACAAAACTGCCTTCCCTGCCATGGGCAGGAATGAGGTCGAATTTCAAGGTGTGGGTGAGGGACCAGGATTTCCTGTTACTCCTGAAGAAGGGCTGGGAGCACAGAGGAGGCCCACTAGATCTGGCTGGCCAGCTCTGTCTGTCTACAGGACCTTAGGTGACCCCTTCTGAGCCCCGGGGCTTCACTTGCCCATCTGGTCCAGGATTGCACCAGACCAGCTGTAGGATAGTGGTTGAGGATGCAGACTCTGGAGACTCAAATTCCACTAACTGAGCAAGCTTTGGTCAGTTAATTAACCCCCTTGTGCCTCAGTCCCTCCATCTGTAAAATGGGGACAACAATAGGATATTCCTCATAGGGTTGTTGTAAGGACTAAATGAGTTAACATATATAATCTATTAAAAAGCAGAGCCTGAAGCATAGTGTTATATAAATGCTAATTATTATCATTATTACTAGGTCACAGGCCGTTCTGAGAATTCAATAAAACATATAGAAAAAAAACCGTGCCTACATACTCAATGAGGCGCACAATTTTCAGGGGTCATGAACTCCCTAAATCTCACCTGTGCTGGGTATTAAGAACCCATGACTAAGGCATTCTGATTCTAATGTGCTTTCTTTTTGTTTTTACTTGAAATTTTTTGTCAAATTAATATATGCAAATAGTGTTAAAGGTCCAATAAAAAATGGCCGCTTTCACCGTCTTCCCCAGAGGCAGCAGCCCTCACCCTGGCGGCGTTTCCCCTGATATTTTTCTCCCTCTCTGGAAGTCAACCTTTTAATTCCAGCCAGTGTGGCATGTGGAGGGTGGCTGAAGCCTTTGACTTTGAGGTGCCTGGTATCCAGGTGGCCAAGACCTCTCCTGTTTCCTCTTGAGTGACAGGGAAGGCGGGCTTTGCCACCTCCGACTCACACGGAGACCTGTGATTCCACCTTCTTGGGTAGCTCTTGGACTTGCCCTGGTGCCTCCATCACCTCTGCCCCTCCCAGTCCAGATGCCCTTCATTTTTTGCCTCAGTGGTCTCCCTGCCTTAATCCTTGTCCCTCACAGGCCAGTGTGAGCTTCGAAGTTGCAAATCCACCATATCCCTCTCCTACCCTGAACTCCACAGCGGCACCCCATCAAAGACAATGATTTTAGCAGCAAGGTTGATGGGGAAAATGCTGTGTAAACTTCGTGACACCCAGGGTTTATAAAAGACAGAATTCTTCTTGGTAAGTATGACATCATCGAAAAGGGCCTGAGATTGGTCCAGGGGCCTGTGAGGTCACTGAGCTGTACCCAGGCCTCAGGACAAGAGGGAGGAAGGGAGGTGGGAAGGAGGCAGTGGCTGGGATGAAACTATTTTATACAAAGGAATTGAAATGCAGCTTTGTGGTAGGTTTGACAAGCAGCCAAGAACAAAGGCTCTGTGATCCTCCTGTCTCCCATCTCCGCATCCAGCTGGCTAGAGTGACAGTGTCTCTGGGGGCCTGGAGGAGGGGCTGTGGGGAGTGGAATCTCCGACCGTGGGCCCCACCTCTGATCTCACCCTTTGCCCTGCTTTACACTCTTTGCTGGGTGCCCAATGCCCAAAAGAGAAGGTCTGAGCTCCTCTTGGGCAGGCACAGTGACTGAGCCTCCAGCTTAATTGAACCACTTTTTAAAATTATTTTCTTTTGTTGTTGTTGAGAATATACACAGCAGAACATACACCAATTCCACAGTTTCTACACGTACAATTCAGTGGCACTGATTACATTCTCTGAGTTGTGCAACCGTTCTCACCCCTCTTTTGTCAGTTGTCTTCCCCCATTAACCTATACTCACTGCCCCCTAAGGTTCCCATCTAACCTTTGAGTTGCTGTTGTCCATTTGATCCCGTAAGATAGTTCTTAAAAAAACATAATGCTCAAGGCAGACCTTTTTTACTAGTTAAGCTAGACTCTTGTTTGGTTTTAAGAAGACTTCAGGGGATATTTTTAGTTTAAGGTTTAAATGTTATCTCAGGGCAATAGTTTTAGGGGTTCATCCACCCTGATGGCTCCAGAAAATATGGATTCCATGAGAATTTGACATTTTCTTCTGCATTTTCCTCCTTTTGATCAGGATACTTCTATAGAACCTTTGATCAAAACGTTCAGTAATGGCAGCCAGGCACCATCCAGTTCTTCTGGCCTCATGGGAAAGGAGGCAGTTGTTCATGGAGGCAATTAGCCACATATTTCACATCCTCCTATTCCTGGCTCTCCTTCTTCCTCTGTTGCTCCAGGGATATAGGGACCAATTGTTGTGCCTTGGATGGACGAATCACCTCTTTTTCTTTACTTCTCTCCCTTCCTCTCTTTTCTCCTTTTCTTTTTTAAGTGGGTTTCAGAATTGGATTAATCACAATCCTTGCTTATGACACACTCTCATTATTGGTCCATGCAGGGCCACTTTAATTAATTATTTTAATTTTTAGGGGGTTATTTGTTTACATTTGTTTACCACACATAAGGAATAGCCATGAATTCAGAACTACAACCCAAGGTCTAGAATCTGGACAATATTTGTATTTACCTTTGTGCTCCTCCATACACCCCTGTCTCCTCCTCAGACCTAATCACTACCCAGCATTTTGTGTTTATCACTCCCTTGCCTTTTAAAATATAATTTTATTACTGTATCAGTCAGGATAAAGTAGGTTATGTTGCAGTTGCCAATAACCCCCAAATCTCAGTGGCTTTATACAACAAGGGCTCATTTCTCACTCTTGCTGCTT
The DNA here is from genome assembly GCF_030014295.1 of Loxodonta africana. Classification (NCBI taxonomy): domain Eukaryota; kingdom Metazoa; phylum Chordata; class Mammalia; order Proboscidea; family Elephantidae; genus Loxodonta; species Loxodonta africana. The sequence goes on along the minus strand of NC_087354.1, from coordinate 40,386,999 downwards.
GACCAGGGGGCTCTGCTCACTGCAGAGACTCAGGGGCCTGTGCTAAGTTCTGGGATTTGCCATGGTGCAGGAAGAGAACAGGAAACTGCACCAGCCCTTAGAAGTTTCTTCCCAGAAGTGACACTTCATTTGTATTTATATAGTTTTTTTAGTGTGGCAAGTATACAGGTAACAGAACATTTGCCGTTTCTATAATCTTCACACGTGCAGTTCAGGGACATTAATTATGTTCATCATGTTGTTCCAGGATCACCATTTACTGTCTGTCTCAGTCATCTAGCGCTGCTGTAACAGAAATACTACAGTGGATGGCTTTAACAAAGAGAAGTTTATTCTCGCACAGTCCAGTAGGCTACAAGTCCGAATTCAGGGCGCTGGCTCCAGGGGGAGGCTTTCTTTCTCTGTCAGCTCTGGAGAAAGGTTCTTGTCATCAGTCTTCCCATGTATCTCAGCACAGGAATCTCAGGTCCAAAGGATGCACTCTGCTCCCGGCGCTGCTTTCTTGGTGGTATGAGGTCCCCATGTCTCTCTGCTCACTTCTCTTTTATGTCTCAAAGAGATTGGCTTAAGACACTATCTAATCTTATATGTCTCATCAGTATAACTGCCACTAATCCATCTTATTTCATCATAGTGATAGGATTTACAACACATAGGGAAGTCACACAAAATGGTGGACAATCACACAATACTGGAACTCATGGCCCAGCTAAGTTGACAGATATTTTTGGGGGACACAATTCAATCCATGACACTGTTCCTGAATATTTCAATCACCCTTAACAGAAGCTCAGTGCTCCCTAAGCACTGTGTCACACTTCCCCCCCTCCTCACCCACCCCTGGCAACCACTAATAAACTTTGGTCTCTATACACTTGCCTATTCTAGATATTACATAGAATCGGGATCATACAATATTTGTCCTTTTGTGACTGACTTATTTCACTCAGCATGTTTTCAAGGTTCATCCCTGTCATAGTTTATGACACTCCACACTTCTGCAGATATTTCATTGGCTGAACTTCTTCCCATGACTTCTCTCATTTCAAGAGAGTGTCTACCCAGAGTGAGGGAAGAACTAGAAGTCTTATTGAGCATGAGCAGTGTTACTACAGCTGCATGTGTATGGATGTATAAGCAATATATTGTTAATTTTAGTTGTTTATAAACTTTATATGGAAACCCTGGTGGCATAGTGGTTAAGAGCTACCTCTGCGAACCAAAAGATCAGCAGTTTGAATCCACCAGGTGCTCCTTGGAAACTCTATGGGGCAGTTCTACTCTATCCAATAGGGTTGCGCTATGAGTCAGAATTGACTCGATGGCAACGGGTTTGATTTTTGTTTTATGAGCTTTATAAAAAGGGCATCAGGACTTTTGTGACCTTCTGAGACTTACTTTTTCACTCAACATTATGTTGCCGAGATTCATCCATTTACTGTCCGTAGCTGCTGTTGGTTCAATTTCACTGCAGTACAGTATTCCATTGAATGATCCTATCACCATGTATCCACCTTCCTTTCAGTAGGCATTTGGAGTGTTCCTAATTTTTTGCTATTATGAACACTGCTGCTGTGAACATTCTCTTCTTGAAACTTCACTTTGATTTCATCATCCTAAACTGCAGATTTTGAGCTGCTGGCAGTTCACCAAGAATTCTGTGCAGTTCCTGCCTCAGCCTTCAGGCCCCAGAACCCAGGCAGCCTGGCCCTTGAGCAATAGAAGCAACTCCTACATGCTTCCTTCCCTTCCCGTAGTCCTCCTCGGACTAGTGAGCAAAGACACACAGCTAGCTGTGTACACAGCTTCTGTTTTCGAAGCTCTTACCTTTCAACGGGGCAGGACTCTTGCTCCATTTTACAGCTGTAGACAGCATGTTGGTACCCAAGTCCTTCCATAAGCTTGACAATGAACCACATACTGTGCTGGGTGCTGGAGAAATAAAGAATAACTCATTAATTTACACAGCAGACATTTATTCACTTCCTTTTATGTACCAAACCCTGGTAAGCTGGGACCACCCAAAGATAAAGGAACTGTGCTCAAGGAGCTCACAGTCTACTTGGGGACACAGGGACATAAGCAGACAATTACTGTATTTGCTTATGCATAAGATGTGCAGGTGTGTATTAGGCCTCAACACAGTTTTGTAAGCATTTAAAAGAGCTAAGTATATTTAGGAGCCCTGGTGATGCAGTGGTTAAGAGCTCAGCTGCTAACCAAAAAAAAAAAAAGGTCGGCAGTTCAAATCCACCAGCCCCTCCTTGGAAACCCTATGGGTCAGTTCTACTCTGTCCTATTAAGGTCACTATGAATCAGAATCAACTCAGTGGCAATGGGTTTGGTTTTTGGTTTAAGTATTTTCAGTTATATACATAGTGTGTGTAATTTTAAGTATTTTCTTTATGTAAATACAGCATCTTCTACCCTGGAATAGAATAAGAAGCCAGATCTTGATTGGTGGATTATCATTTTTATGGATAGTAAAGTTCCTGAGCTAATACCTGTGCTTTAAATTCTTCTCATCAGGGCCATTTAAAAATTCCCCTAGAGAGACAGGGTAGCTACAGCTTTCAGCCGCTCTTTTGATTTTCTCCAAGTCCTTATCTTCGTCTCCTTTTTTTTTTTTCTCTGTTGCTGGTGGACCAAAATATCACTGCATCCTCCTGGGAAGTTAATATTAAACTTGACCCTAATGTCACAGCAATGCCTTCACTGCTTTTGAGCCATGGCTTACATTCAAACCTAAAATGCTGGGGAAATAACCCAAATTCTCCCTCTGATCAGGGCGGTGGCCTACCCCTTTGTTGTTGCTGCTTTAATTAAGAACCGGAAGTACCACTGGAGTCTTTGCTGCGCAGTCTTGGGCTGCCCTGGCCAGCAGGTGGCGTCATCTTAACCCATTAACCCATTGCTCTCAAGTGGATTCCAACTCCTAGGACCCTATAGGACAGAGTAGAGCTGCCCCCATAGGGCTTCAAAGGCTGTAAATCTTTGCAGAAACAGACTGCCACATTTTCCTCCCGCAGAGTGGCTGGTAGGTTGGAACTGCGAACCTTTCAGATAGCAGTCTAGCGCTTTAACCACTGCACCACCAGGGCTCCTCAGCGTCATCTTAAAAACCCACAGATGCGGTACGATATGTCAGTACCGATACATGGATGCAGGCAGTCCAGAAGACGAGGGCTCGCAGAGGAGCTGGGTCTAGCTCTATTTGTGTAGTAGCAGACATAAAAAAAAAAAAAAAAAAAAGTAGTAGCGGACATAAAAAAAAAAAAAATTTAAGCCGGGGAAAATTCAAGGAGGAGGTAAAGCTTTTAGCAGAGCCTTGAAGAACCAGCTGGCGTTAGCCAGGAGGAGAATTCCAGGCAAAGGGAACAGCATGTGCAAAGGCACAGAGGCCTGATAGGATAGGGTATCCGCAGGAAGCAGCAAGTCGTTAGCAGTGTCTGGGGCATAGCGACATTGAAGGTGATGAGGTGGAGAGGTGACAGGGGCTTTGCATGGCACGCGATAGCATTTTGACGTTTTCCTGAAAACATTGTCATGCTGGGGGTGGATTTTACATAGGAGGACAACAGAGGGCCACCTGCTGTTTAGGTTGTTCTGTGACCCTGTGTACAGGACAATGGGGAGAAGGTGGAGGCCAGTAGGAGGCTGTGGCAATGTTTCCGGAATGGAATCATGACCTTTCGAGACCTGGTGTGTTCTCATTTCTTCCAGGAAGCTTTCCTTCCCCTCTGAAGTCACCAGGACTCTATCTGAGCAGCAGCAGCTGAACCATATTTGATGTTTGAGGACTGTACCCCAAGCGTTCTGGGAACACTCAGGCCAGGCCTCCAGTTTCTCCTCCTTCTGTCCTCCGCATGATGCAGCCCAGTCTGTGGCTGAGGCCTCAGTGGATGCGGGAGTCGGGGCTCAGGGAGCAGGGTCACTCCCAGACATCCCTGGCAGGCCCCTGCCTTCCCTCTCTCCCTAGCCTTTCTGAGGGTCAGGCTACATCTCACCAGCGAGCACCCCCACCCCCAGCACCCCAACAAGGCTTCATTCCTGAGCTCAGGTTGAAGGAGGCAGAACAAGCCCCAGGGGTGTCGATAACAGGGTTATACTCCGGCGGGATGAGACTGAGCTCTCTGGAGTCTCATAGCATTTTTCCAGCCCCGGCCACTTTATTACCATATCGCTGAGTGATGGGGCTCGGGGGAGCTGTGGTTCCAGCAGCCGCTCCTGCTTCTGTGCCCCGCTTGCGATTGATCAAGCTACAATTGGGCTGAGCAAATTTACGCCGCTTCCTGCCACCCCGTGTTCTGTTCCCATTGTCTTCCTCTCTCGTCTGTTCTTCAGGCTTCCCCTCTGGGCAGTGGAGATTCAGTCCCCATCCCACATAGGTCCCAGGAGTGTAAGGTGCAGGGAGCTGATGCTGACCCCGGAGGCTGCAGACTTGGGTTTTAGACTCAGGACTGCTGTATTCTCAATGTGTGACCTTGGGCAGGTGGCTCACCCTCTCTGGGCCTCAGTTTCCTTCTCAGAACAATAAAGGGGTTATTCAGAAGTCAGTTTTGCTTTGAGGTTCAGCTCTGGCTTCTTATTTTTTTAAGGTTTCAGTGCAAATTGCTTGGTGTTTTCTTCCAAGATTGTGACAGTGTGAAGGACTCGGGTGGGAGAGAGATGGGCAAAGGCTGCTGAGCCTGGTTTCCCTCCACTCCACAAGACTGCAGGCAATAAGGGCACGTGGTAACCATCTTCAAGGCTGGCTTAGAGTCAAACACATTAGGGGAATTTATGGGGGAGTCAAGCCATCTTGACCCAATAAATGGGGGACAGTTTTCTGGTGGGTTTAGCCCAGCCAGGGAGAGAGGTGACAGGGCAGGCCTAGCAGAGAACCCCAAAAGCTACCTACCCTCCAGCACCCTGCTCTAATTGTGCCCATCTCAGATCGCTGGATGTCTGCCATGCTCTAGAAGCTCTCTGGGGAAGGACATTTCACAGATGAAGGAATTCACCAGCCTATAACCACACTATTGGGCCAAGTCATTCTCATGGGAAGTTGTCAGTGATTTACCTTTCTTCTGAAGTAGGTGGATATATTAATTAAAGAATGCTGGGCCTCACTTTAAGCAAACCCAAAGATGCATGATAATTTTCTTAACAAGAGCTTCTTTCCTGCCTATCTTCTAAAACTGTCTCTGGTCTTCTGCAACAGCCCCACCCCATTGTCTGCCTGCAGAGGTGAGCCTCACACACCAGTGCTCTGACAATGGGTCGGCTCTACCTGGTTCTAAAGCCCATTCCCTAAGGAGAGTGAGGTTGGACTGCTGGGCAGTATATCCAGGGGCTTTGGGTTCCCTCACCCTGGGCATGTTGAATGAGGTCGCCTACACAACGGGCTGCCGGAAGAAGATTCAGGGGAAAATAATACAGAATTCTCCTGCAACGTGTGGTGGCCTGGGGTAGACATGGGAAAAACTGGGGTGGTGGGGGTGGGAAACATGGGTTCTATTTTTAGCTCTGCCATTGTTATGGATTGAATTGTGTCCCCAAAAATGTGTGTTGGAATCCTAACCCCACTATACTTGTGGATATAATCTTATTTAGAAGTACAGTTTTCTTTGTTATGTTAATGAGGCCATGTCAGTGTAGGTGTGTCTTAAACCTAATCACTTCTGAGTATTTCTGTTACAGCAGCACTAGGAAACTAAGATAACCATTAACTATTGCAGGGTTGTAGACAAGTCTTTATGCCCCTCTGACCCTCGGTGATAGCCCTTTCCTCCCCACTTCACTGGGTACTGAAAAAAAAAAAAAAAAAACCTAAAAGTATTTGGCAAAGATTTCTACTCTTACCCACTCTGGTCAAAACATTTATGCTTGTGTCTAAAGTCCACCATCAAACCTACTGAAACAAAAAATCAGATAAAATGGGAATACCCCAGTAAGTTGTAACTTTTAAAGATAGACAAAATTAGAATTAAAAGTTTTTACAGTTTATAAAGTTGAAACTCTGCAGAGTGGATGTGATAGATGAAATAATTAGACTGTGGCACCTCTCTGTTGCTTTTTATTTCCAATTTAAAAGTTTTTTTTTACATTTAAAACATTTTCTTCCTTATAGTTTCTTTGAGATTATTATTATTTTTCTTCCTTTCTGAGTTACTCAGTGTATTTATTTTAAATCTTTTCTGTATTTTAATACAATCATTTAAGGCCATTCATTTACTTCTAAATGTTGCTTTAGCTACATCTCACAAGCTATAATTGTATTTCTATTTTTTAGTGGTTACTTTTACATTTTAATATAAACATTTAGGTATAAGTTCTTCTGACAAAAATCTCAGGTTATTCAGTTTCTCAATCATCTTCGCCCAGAAGGACAAACTTGTCTAAAATCTCGATTACACCTTTTTTTTCAAGTACATTTATAGCTATTATTATTGTAATTACTATTTTATGGTCAATGGCTCAGTTTACCAATATATTTTTTCCCACCAATTTCTGCATTCATTCTCGTTTTTTACATCCCACTTCTCCCCTAGGGTTCACTTTTCATTTTGCTGAAGTATGTCCTTTAGGACTTTTTTCAGTAAAGATCTCTAGGATGTAAACTCTCTCAGTCATTATGTATGAAAAAGGTTTTATTTTGCTTTTAATCTTGAATGATTGCTTTGCTGCAAATGGAAGTTTAGGTTGTCTATTTTTTACCCTCAGCACTTTGAAGCTAATGTTTCTTGGTTTTCTGACCTCTTTTCTTTGCTGCTGAGAGGGCTGCATCAGTCTCCTTGTCATTCTTTGGTAGGTGGAGGGTCTTTTCTCTCAGAGAGCCTTTAAGTTTTTGTCTTTATCTTTGATGTTCTGTAGTTGTACTAGGGTGTGTCTAGATGTGATTTTGCTGTATTTATGATGCCAGGCACTCAATGTTTATATTACTTTCAATTTGAAAATTTGTATCTTTCTTTAATTCTGGGAAATGATTAGCCTTTATATTTTTGACTATTGCTTTTCTTATTCTGGTATTCCTGTTAGGTGTTTGTTGGAACCTCTCAATTTTTCTTCTGTTCTTCTTAATAAATCTTTCAATTTTTCTATCTTTGTTCTCTCTGTGCTGTGATGTAGGCAGATTACTCATACTAGCTTTCAACACACAATTTTCTTTCTTGCCATATCTAGGCGAGAATTTATCTCGTTAATGAGTTTTTTTAAATTACTGTATATATATTTTTTATTCCCAGGGTTTCCAAGTTTTTTTTATATCTACCTATTCTTGTTACATTTTTGCCTATTTTGATTTTATATTTTTTGTTCCTTTTTATAGATGCTTTAGTTCCTTAAGGTTTCTCCCATTGCTGTTGAGTTGATTCTGACTCATAGCGACCCTATAGGATGGAATGGAACTGCCCCATAGGGTTTCCAAGGAGTGGCTGGTGGATTCGAACTACCAACCTTTTGGTTTAGCAGTGAAGCTCTTAACCACTGCACCACCAGGTTTTCTTAAGGTTTCGAAACAGGGCTATATTAAGATAGCTTTATTATTTCATTTTACCTGAAATAAATTCATCTTCTAATGGTTGATTTTGCTTTAGCTTCCCTTCTATCTTGATGCTCAATCAAAATTGAAATTTTTCTTTGCAAAATCTACAAGCTCATCTTGAGGGGGAGCTTTTTCTCTGCCCTTCTAGTTCTCTAACTAGTGGTTTTGCAGCCCCCTGGAGCCCTCAGTGCAGAACCAAGTCTTAAATCAGGTCTTACATTTTTTATGGTTGTCTAAAATCTTGATTATTCCCTTTTTTATATAGTGCTCGGCAGCTCCATTCCTTGGTGATTTTGTAGGCATTGCAAATCCAGTCCCTGAGCTAGCATGTGGCTTAGGCCCAGGTGCTAACTTTGCTGGGTCAATTTTCTCCAGGCATTCCTAGGTTATACCTTATTCATTTTCTCTCTCTTTTATCATTTTTCTTTCGTTGTTACAGGTTTGCAACAAAATGGTAGGGGTTGATGGTGGGACTAGAACATAAATTTAGGGAACTGCCCTGACTGGAGATCTACTTGCTTTGGCTCTAGGGACTTCAATATTACTACAACTATAGCAACTTTCTTCTTAATGTTGAACAGCCAGTGTCAAAGACCTTTGGATGTTATGACATGGTGTCAGTTCCTGCCTGCTGTGGGTTCATGTAGCAGTGAGGTCTAATGCTACAGGTTCAACCCCACTCAGGTGCTAAGCCCTGAGAGCCTGAGCTGGGGTGTACTGGGAGCTGCTCTGCCTGCAGCCTCAGCTTCTACCCACCTCCCCACCATGTGGCCCATGCCTGCCTCTCTCCCTGCCTTCCTTCTCTTGGCCCCTGTGGTTCTTTGCAGGTGGTGGAGCTGGGCCCTGGACCCTGGCACTATTGGCTGCTGACCTGATCTTTCCCCTTCCTCACCTTCCTGCCTCAGCCCTCTTTCTGGGGCAGAGCCTTGTTCACAGGATCCCTTGGCCATGGGGACTTGGGCTTGTAGAGGCCCTGGAAACCAGGACTACAGTATGCCCTGGCCAGAAGCCTAGACACACATATATACACACATGTACATATATTTAAATATACAATTTTATTTTACATAGTTGAGTTTATGCTATATAGATGTTGTATATCCCACATTACACCATAAATACTTCCTCTTTCTTTGTGAATTCTTTAATATCACTTCAAAGATCTTTACCATCTTTTACTGAGTCATTCTTTTAGTGTCGTTTCTGGTTACTCTCAATTAAAGGTAACCTGATGAGTTTCCTTGGGCATAAAGCTTTGTCCACACTTTAGATTGTGTTCTTAGCAAAGACCCCGGATGGGAGTAATGGGGCCAAAATTGGGACTTTTGGTTTTGGTCTGGAGTAGACACCCATACCCCCATGATGTTGGGATCTGGGCTTCCTTCACCTCCAGAAGCCCTACTGTGAGCAGGGAAGGCACCCAAACAATGTTTTAGGCAGTGAGTGACTTTATTTCCTCCAGTCAGAATTGTCTTTGATTACAACAGACTCTTTGGTTCCTTTAGGGAGCTCCTGGCTGGACCTCAGATACTGGGAGCAAATTGCCGAGAGAGTGGGAAGGTCTCTGGCTTGTGGGGTCAAGTTCCCAAAATGCTACCAGATTGGAGGTTTGACACCAAACAATGGAATGGCTCAGGACAGTAACTACTGAGCTTTTTTTTTTTTTTTTAATTGTGCTTTCAATGAAGGTTTACAGAGCAAATTAGTTTCTCATTAAACAATACACATACTGTTTTGTGTCATTGTTTGTCAACCCCACAACATGTCACACTCTCCCCCTCTCCACCTTGGGTTCCCCATTACCAGCTTTTCTGTCCCCTCCTGCCTTCTTGTCCTTGCCCCTGGGCTGATGTGTCCATTTAGTCTTGTTTTTTTAAATTTTTTTTTTTATGGGCCTATCTAATCTAATCTTTGGCTGAAAGGTGAACCTCAGGAGTGCCTTTATTACTGAGTTAAAAGGGTGTGCAGGGGCCATACTCTGGGGTTTCTTGAATCTCTGTCAGACCGGTAAGTCTGGTCTTTTTTTGTTAGAATTTTGTTCTGCATTTTTCTCCAGCTCTGTCCAGGACCCTCTATAGTGATCCTGTCAGAGCAGTGCTACTGAACAGTTTCTGAGGTTCCTGCTTTACAGTTTGACAAACGGTTTTCTAGTACATCTCCAAAACCTTTGCAAGGCAGATGTCATTATTGTCCCATATTCTAGAGCAGACAACTGAGGCTCAGATTAGCTAAGGCAGGGCTTTTCCTTTAAAAAAAAGATTATTGTGATGAAATACATACAATAAAGCATTTGCCATTGTAACCACTTTTAAGTGTACAATTTAGTGACACTAATTCCATTCACCATATTGTGCAACCGTCACCGCCATCCATTTCCAAATGTTTTTCATCACCCCAAACCGAAACTCAGTGTCCCTTAAGCAATAGCTCCTCCTTTCCCCGTCCTTCCAGCCCCTGGTAACGGCTAATTAACTTCGGTCTGTGCATTTGCCAGTTCTGGATATTTCATGCAAGTGGGATCATTCAATAGTTGTCCTTTTGTGTCTGACTTATTTCACTCCGTATAATGTTTTTAAGGTGCATCCATGTCTGAACTGTTTTTCTCTTTATGGTTGAATAATATTCCGTGGTATGTGTATGCTGCATTTTGTTTGTCTGTTCATCTGTTGATGGACACTTGGGTTATTTCCACCTTTTGGCTATGGTGAATAATGCTGCAGTGAACATTGGTGTACAGGTATCTGGTGGAGTCCCTGCTTCCAGGTCTTTTGGGTCTATACCTAGGAGTGAAATTGCTGGGTATATGGTAATCCTAGGAGTACTGGTAGCACAATGGTTAAGTGCTCAGCGCTAACTGGAAGGTCCGTGGTTTGAACCTATCCAGTGGCTCCAAGTGGGAAAGGCCCAGAGGCCTGTGTCTGTAAAGATTAAACCCACGGCCATCAAGTCGATCCTGATTCATAGCAACCCTGTAGGACAGAGTAGAACTGTTTCCAAGGCTGTAATCTTTGTGGAAGTCGGTGTCATATCTTTCTCCCATGGAGCAGCTGGTGGGTTGGAACCACCAAACTTTCCATAAGCAGCCAAGTGCTTTAACCACTGCGCCACTAGGAAACACTATAGGGAAGTTCTCCTCTATCATATTAGGTCACTATGAGTCAGAATCGACTTGACAGCACCTAACAACAGCATGGTAATTCCGTGTTTAACTTTTCCAGAACTGCTGAACCGTTTTCCACAGCGGCTGGACCATTTCACTTTCCCCCTGCCGGGGATGAGAGTTCCAGTTTCCCCACATCCTCACCAGCACTTGAACTTGAAGGCAGCATTTCTTCAACTGGATCGTGCATACGAATCACCAGGAATCCTGTTAAAACACAGATTCTGCTTCAGGTGACTTGGGGTGAGGCCCGAGATCCTGCATTTCCAGCAGACTCCCAAGTGCAGCAAATTCTGCTTGTCTGCAGACCATGCATGAGTAGGGAACTTGGTCAGATCACACCTGTCCTAACAGGCTGGATTGGAGCCCACGTCTGTCCAACTCCAAAGCACGTGTGGTCCCCATGTAGAATCCTGCAATCCAAACAGGAAAGCGAGACCAGAGAGTTGGAGGCTGCAGTTGGAGGGAGAGGAAGGCTTTGTTCAGGGGAGGCGGCTGCTTTCTCCAGGCCCACCCCTGCACCTCGAGGCTTAATGAAGAAGAGAGGAGGGAGGTGGGTTGTCTCCTGAGTAATGAAACTTCACAGCCAAGCAGCCATCAGTGGGTCTGTTGGAAAAATTAATTTTTTAATTAAAAACATCTTTTTTTCCCCTCTTCTTTCCCCATTGCTTTAATGTCTCAGTCTGGAGTAATTATGAATTGCTCTGGGGAGACTGAACTTTAGAAAAATTGTTGGTGCGACTGCCGAGGAATTTATCTGATTAACTTGGGCTCAGCCTTTGAAAAAAAAGAAAAGGGGAAGTAAAAAGAAAAAGGGAGGGAGAAAGCACAAGCTTTCAGTCTCCTTCTGGCACAAAACTTAAATCACAGCATCTGGGAGACCAGTTGGACCTGGGTACTGGCTCCTTCAGGCCAGGCTGGGGCCAAGACAGGGAAGGAGGAACTGAACTTACTTTCCTGGCATTCCCTGGGCCCCCACGCCCAGGGTCCCCATGCCCTGTCTGCCCCAGGGGCCTGGATATGTCATTCTGGCTGACTGCTTCAAACTGGGAGATGGTGTCTTAGGTTGGGTTTCTGAGAAGCAGAGCCTGTTTTCAGGAGATTTATTGAGCGAGTGTACAAGTGATACCCAGGCGGGAGTGAGGGGAGCAGGGTAGGACAGGGGAGAAGGTAGGCAAAGACGTGGGTTTAGCTGAGGTCTCGTCCCAGCCTAATCACCTGGGGAGAGGTGGAGCGTCCCAGCCTAATCACCTGGGGAGAGGTGGAGCGTGAGTAGCACCGCAGAATTGTCAGGAGGCAAGAGGGGGGCTTTTGTCCCTGGCAGTCATGGCTGTGGGTGGCCCCTGGGATGGGGGAACATAACCTCCCAGGCCTTTCCTGGTAAGGCTGCTCCCCTTGGCTGAGGACAGTCTCCAGAGAAGAAAGAGGCAGCTGAGAGTTGTCAGCAGCGAGCTCTCACAGCAACTGGGGGTGAGTGTGTGGGCTGGGTGAGGCCCCAACAGCACTTGCTACTGGTAGGTTGGAGGGGGAGCCTGGTGGGGCTGGCGAGAAATGCATGGATTCAAGAGCTATTTAGGAGGTAGAATTGATAGGACTAAGTGAGTGACTGAATGAGGGGATGATGCCGAGTGACTGAAAAGGTAACTCCCACGTTATCTGTAGGGTGATGGGGTAGCTGGGGGTGCCAGGCTCTGAGATGTACACCAGAAGGTAGACCTGTGGTGGGGGTGGGTGATTTGTTATCTGGACATGGTGGACATCCAGGTGAGGTGCTGGATAGGCAGCTGAGTGTGCCGGGTCAGAGCAGAGATGTGGGCACCATCTCAGTGGAGGTGGGAGAGGATGGGTGCATGGTGTGGGTGCACAGGGGGAGATAAGAGGGAAAGCACGGAGCCCCGGCGAGCCCACGCAGTTGGGGTCGGCAGAAGACAGAGAGCCCAAGATGCAGCTTGAAAAGGTGCAGTGAGAAAGGCAGGAGGAAAACGGGGCAGGATGGGATCCCTGAGGCCACCTCTTCCCTCCTCTGACCTCCCAGGTGTGTTGGCCTCAGTTATCCCTCCCTTGTCCCTCCCGTCAGTGAGTCTTTGTGGATGAAGAAGGAGACAACCATGAGGAGCCTCACTGGATTGTTATCACCTGGAGGCCAGGAATTATGTCTATCTGGGACCCCAACACCTTATCATGTTCCCTGGCACATAGTAGGTGCTCAACAAGTCTTTGCTGAAAATTATACTAGCTAACACTCATATAGCACCTACCACGCACCAGGCACTGTATAAACTCATTTAACTCTATGAAGAAGGTGCTATTTTTATCCACATTGTACATACAGATGAGGACTTGGAGGCACAGAGAGATTAAGTAATTTACTCAAGGTCACACAGATGGTAAGTGGCAGAGCTGGGACATGACCCCAGGCATTCTGACTTCCCAGACCCATGCTCTTAGCCCCTGTGTGAATGAATGAGATTTTATGTTATTCTGTTTGAGACCAGGACACATGACTGTTTTACGTAGCACACGTACATGCAGCCACATTTACATGCAAGACGCAGAGGACAGTTCTCGTCTGCTGCAGGAAAGGTTAGCTCACAGCCTTGAGGAGGGACTGTTACTGTATAGCCCTCTCCTCACATTAGACTGGCCAAGGTTACCCCAGACTTAATTCATTGCTGTCTATTGCCCCGGAGGAAAAAGGGCTACTTGGGGAGGAGAGTAGGGGACAGGTGGAAAGCTCCAGTGTCAGGCAGGACACTTTCCAGTTCAGCTCTGTCATGACACAGTGTGGCTTGGGCAAGTCACTGTGCCTCTTTGAGCCTCAGTGTCCTCATATGCAAAATGGGACTAATTATCCTTCTTTCCCAGGGTTTTTGTGAGAGTTAGAGATAATGTGTGGTCACCACGAGTCGGAACCCACTTGATGACAACTGGTTATTTGGAATATCTGAGTAGTGCAGATGTTCAATGTGCTAGCTGCTAACTGAAAGGTTGGAGGTTCGAGCCCACTCAGAGGTGACTCAGAAGAAAGGCCTAGCAATCTATTTCCAAGAAATCAGCTACTGAAACCCCACGGAGGACAGTTCTACCCTGACCATGTGGGGTCTCAGTCTTAGTTATCTAGCGTTACTATAACAGAAACACTGCATTAACAAATAGACATTTATTTTCTCACAGTTTAGGAGGCTACAAGTCCGAATCAGGGTGCCAGCTCCAAGGGAAGACTTTCTCTTCCTGTCGGCTCTGGAGGAAGGTCTGTCTCTTCTGAGCTTCTGCTCCTGGGCAATCTTCATGTGGTTTGGCATCTCTCTTCCTCCATCTCTGCTCCTTTCAGTCGCTTGTTTAATCTCTTTTATATCACAAAGGAGACTGACTTCAGACACACCCTATACTAATCCTGTCTCATTAACATAACAAAGACAACCCATTCTCAAATGGGATTATAACCACAGGCATAGAGGTTAGGATTTACAACACGTATTTTTTGGGGACACAATTCAATGCGTAATAGTCACCATGAGTCAGAAGCGACTCAATGGGAAGTGGTATGTAGTATACACAGTGGGCGCTGCTAATATGTGGAGACAGCCCCAATGCCCCATTTTTCTTATTTTAGCACCTCTTTCCCTTGTATTGGAAAATGTAACTATTGCCCTGCAGTAGATGGGCATCTTGTAGCTAACAACTGCCTGGCTCTGCTATCTGGGTGTTACAGACACGACATTAAGGGGCCTGTACAACTAGGTGGCCACTGATCACCCCTAACTCAGCAAGTGTAGAGGCTGAGGGAAGAGACTAGGAGCAGAGATAGGAAAGAGAAACTCAGGGCTAGGGGTGTCCAGACTCTTCTGGCCAGGGGCATCTGAGCTGGCAATCTGTAATCGCTCCCACTCACGACCACCACTAGGGAGAGTGGGGTCACAAAACCTCCAAAGATGAGATTAAGGAATCCTGCTGGGGACAGTCATCAGCTCAGCTGCCCTGAGGCCTCCAGGACTTCCTCATTACACAGCTCCAGGGGTGCCGCTCACACAGAAAACAACATGAACAATGCCCCCTGGAGCTGTGCAATTGAGACTTGAGAGCTCCTTTTGGCAGCAGTCTCAGGACTCTACAACTGGCTGAGAAGACTGGGGAAGTGGACAGGACTCTCGTTGGGTTCGCCTGCTGCACCCAGGGCAGGGCAGAAGCCTGTCCTGTTATTGTTGTTAGGTGCCATTGAGTTGGTTCTGACTCATAGCGACCCTACATGCAACAAAATGAAACACTGCTTGGTCCTGTGCCATCCTCACAATCATTGCTATATTTGAGCCCATTGTTGCAGCCACTGTATCAATCCATCTCGTTCAGGGTCTCCCTCTTTTTGGCTGATCCTCTACGTTATCAAGCATGATGGCCTTCTCCTGGGATTCGTCCCTCCTGATAACATGTCCAAAGTAGGTGAGTCTTGCCATCCTTGCTTCTAAAGAGCATTCTGGCTGTACTTCTTCCAAGACAAATTTGTTTGTTTTTCTGGCAGTCCGTGGTATATTCTAGGTTCTTCATGGACGCCATAATTCAAAGGCATTAATTCATCTTTGATCTTCCTTATTCATTGTCCAGCTTTCTCATGTGTATGAGCGGATTGAAAAAACCATGGCTTGGGTCAGGCGCACCTTAGTCCTCAAAGTAACATCTTTGCTTTTTAACACTTTAAAGGGGTCTTCTGCAGCAAATTTGCCCAATGCAATATGTCGTTTGATTTCTTGACTGCTGCTTCCGTGGTCATTGATTGTGAATTCAAGTAAAATGAAATCCTTGAAAACTTCGATCTTTTCTCCATTTATCATGATGTCACTTATTGGTCTAGATGTGAGGATTTTTGTTTAAAATCAGGAAAGGTGTTCATCAAGGTTGTATCCTTTCACCATACTTATTCAGTCTGTATGCTGAGCAAATAATCTGAGAAGCTCTATTATATAAAGAAGAACAGGGCATCAGGTTGGTGGAAGACTCATTAACAACCTGCAATATGTAGACGACACAACCTTGCTTGTTGAAAGTGAAGAGGACTTGAAGCACTTACTGATAAGACCAAAGAATCCCACTTCTGAAGCCAACTGTAAAAATGGTGGCTTGGGGGAAGGAGAATGAAGATCAGTAGCCCAAGGCTGATTCCTGTGAGGTGGAGGTTAGACATACTTCCTTTCTCCAACCTTTTTACCAATTCTGACACCGGCTGTCCCTCCCATGGCACCCTTTACTCCTCTGCTGAGTTCGATAATTCATTGCAATGTCCACACAGAACTCACAGACCATACTTACAGTTATGGGGTTTATAAGGGAAGTAACAGGTTACAATTCAGGATCAGAAATGACTCAGGATACAGTTCTTCGATCAGGACAGCCTATTCTCAGCCATGCTCGTAGGCAGGCCTCTCTCCGTTCCTCAGCCCCTGGCCTAGCCTCTGCCCTGCTCTGGCAAGTGTTACAAAGACTTTTAGCTCTGCCAGTAAGTGCGCAGGAGCACCCTACTTCTCCAGGAAGCCTCCTACCCAAAGGCACTCAGCTCTTTTGCTCCATAGGTCAGCACACCCACTGTGACTGCCTTGCTCCGTGGGCCAGAAAGCCCACTGCGCTGTCTCGTGCTGGTCTTCTGATTCTGCCGCCATTATTTCTCTGCTGCTGCTTCTTGCCGTCTTGCAGTCTCCAGTGTTAAAACTCTCTCTGTCTCCTAAGTCTAGGATAATCTCAGTGCAGGGACCCTAGATCCAAAGGACATCTCTTCTTCTTGATGGTAGTGAGGTCCCCCTACACTCTGCTTTTGTGGGGTCACAGCCTTGTGGAGAGAAGACATGTAAACAAATAGGAAGAGTCTAATGTGACCAGAACTGTGATAGATGGTGCGCAGGAGGCTACAGGAGCGTAAAGATGAGCAGGAGAGCATCTGAGAAGATAGCCTATACAAGGTGATCCCTGAGATGAAAATTGAATGAAGAGTGGGGGTTACCAGGTAGAGATGAGGGAAAGGTATCCGAGGTGCAGGTGCAAAGGTTTGGAGATGCGCAGGGGCTGGGCTAATGAAGGAGGCTAGTGTGGGGCAAAGGAAAGAGTACTGGGCAGAGCAGAAGTCAGTAGACCTGAGTCCTGGTCCCAGCTCTGCATCTAAGTACCTGATGGAGCAAGAACAAGCCCTGGCCCTTCTCTGGGCCTTAGTTTCCCCATCTGTATAATAGTAACTGGGCTACATTGTTCTAATAGCCCCTCCAGCTTGGGAGCTCTGTGGCTTCTCTCAGGTGTGGCTAAACCCCTCTCTACCTTTCAGGAACTCACCTGGGGACACAAGCATTGGGACTGCCTAGAGAATGTTTACAGCTTTTCTGGGTAATTCAGGCTCAGCCCCCTGAGTGCTGGAATCTTTTGCTTTGTTGCAAATAACTCTGTCTCCAAGCTCAGACTGAGGGTGTGGTCCTATCTTCCTGGGATGGCCAAGGTTGGGATCTGCCAGGAGTGTGGCTGAAACTGAATACTCCTAATGGGAGTGCCTCTGCCTGCCCTGGCTGGGGGACTTCTGAGCCACCTCCCACATCTTTCTGAGGACAGCCAGCTCTGCCATTTCCCTCTGCACTGGCTCATTTCTTCATGGCCGCTTGCTTCTCCTTTTTATTACCGTCTCCAACCAATCAGCTTACGCCTTCCCGCCTATGAAGATATTGACCAATCACACTGTGTCTGGCTCCTCCGTTGCTAGGTGCTGAAGGCTGCCATCTCACTGCCAAAGAGCTTGGAGTTTTAAAAGTCCAATCCTGGGTCTGGAGCTAATCCTGGGACAGCAAAAGGAGGCCTGGGCTGGGGTCAGGACACCAGGGCTTCAGGCCCAGCTTTGCCAAGGGCTCTGCCCCCTCCGAGCCTCAGTTTACATATCCATAAAAAAGGGGCCATGATCGGTGAGGCTCAGATAAAGGGGGATGGTAAAGGCTCTGTGAACTGTGAAGACCCTCCCAGGTCCTTACCCAGCTTCAACTTGAAAGCACACGTGGGACAAGGATATTCCAGGTAGCCTGAGAGGGGAACTTTAGGCCAGAGGGAGTCTGAGCAGCCTCTGAAAGGAGGACCCTTTGGTCCTTTCCCAATTCCCTGCAATACCATCACCTGGAGATCTTTCCAATGCAGCAATGGAGACCACTGTCTTCTCCCTGGATGTGCCTCCTGGAACTATGAGCTGGGGGTGCCCATTGTTGTCCAGAGGAGGGGAGCTGCCTTGGTAAGATGACGATAATGGTAGTGATGATGGCAGCTGATGATATTTACTAAGCACCTACTGTTTGCCAAGCCCTGGTTCAAATACTTTACATTATTAATGACAATGGGAGCATCCACTGAGCACTCACCATTATCCTATCACTTTACACACAGTGTCTCAGATAATTCTCATAATTATATAACAAAGTAAGTTTTATTATCTATTGAAGAACTGAAGCCCAGAGAGGTTAAGTAAGGGGCCTAAGGTTACACAGCAGAGATTCAAACCCAAGCAGTCTGGCTCTGAAGCCTGTGCCTTGACTCCTGAGCTGGGTCCAGCCCAGCCTCTTCCCTGACGGTGTGTGACCTTGATAAAGTCCTTTCCCCGACCTGTGCCTGAGGACTATTACCTGTCCAGTGAAGGGCCTCTTTTCCCTGAGACCTGAGGGCTGTCCGTCCAGCTGTTGGCCAGGATTTTTATGAGCTCTGCTTTTGGGTGCCAACCTGCAGATGCCAGAGCTGAGAATGGGCCCTCCACCTCCCCCTGCACTTGCCCCAGTCCAGAGCTACAGAACAGCTTATCTCATTGAGACATGTCCTTTACATGAAAATTCAGACGTGCAAGAAGCCATGGACAGGGATGGGGGAGAGGTGCATTAATTCATGACCCTCACAAAAGGATTACCCTGGCGGGGGAGGCGGTCTAAGAAATAGCCCCTCTATAAGTGTTTTCGTTAGATTGTACACTAGGGCCCTATGAGTCAGAATCGACTTGATGGCACTTAACAACAAAAATGTGTGCGTTTAAGGTAATGGTCCATGGCCACAATGTTGATTTACCTGCCTGAATTTCAAGCATGAGTCTGGAGCGTCAGGTCAGCTTTGGGGTCTCCAGAATCCTCTCCCACAGCCAGGAGAGGTATTTCAGGACCCCAGAGAGTGCATCAGACTCCTGGGAGGTGGTGGTACCAGGAGACTGGGATTCAGAACTGGGCCATCCTGAGAAATCATTGTATGCATGGGACCTGGGGCCTGAGGCCCTGGAGGAAACATAACTTTCCCAAGTTGTTCAGTGGATCAGTGGCCTCATGTTCACCTCCCACCAATTGACTGTCCTGGAGTTGTGTCTACTGGACAGAGGCAAAGGCAAGAGTGGTACAGCTTGCTTCTCTGTGCCATGTCTACAAATATGCAGGTGTCTCACTTTCTGTACTCTAACAAGTGTGTGCAAATAGGAAGTCTGTAAATCAAATCCTGCCCCTGAAATCATCTTGGGTGGCTCTGGGCTTGGGGACAGCACTTGACTGTTTGATAGGCAGAATGGTGAATAGTTTTGATCACAGCCTTTGCAACCTCGCTGCCTGGGTTTGAATCTTGGCTCTGCTACTCCCAGGCTGTGCAATCTTGGGTGTATTACTTAACTCCTCTATGTCTCAGTTTCCTCAACTATAAAATGGGGATAATAAAACACCTAGTTCATAGTGTTGTGGAAATTAAACATAATACACATAAAGCACTTAGAATAGTGGTTGGCATGTAATTAGTATTGTAAAGTGTAATTAAAAAAAAAAAAATTCAAGTGTTTTTTGCCCAGTTCTGTAAGGCAAGGCGAGGAATACTGATGATTGCTAGATTCTCCCCACGGTAGCCGTGGTCTTGCTCCAGGATCAAAGGCTGGGAAGTGGCAGATGTTCCCTGGGCTTGTAAACTGATGGATTGTCTGCAAGGCTGTCTGAGAAAATGTTGGTTTGGGAGCTGGGAGGCTTTCTGCCCTGGGCCAGGGGCTCTGGGACCCTGAAGAGAGGCTGGATCCTGGTGCCAGCTTCCTCCCTACTTCTGTCTTCTTTGTAGTGGTTCCAAGTGTGGTCTTTAGAGCCAAAAAGACCCAGGTTGAAATCTCGGCTCTCCAGCTTACAGGCATATGACCTTGGCAAGTCATTCTTAGCCTCTTGGAGTCCCTGCTTCCTCATCTGTGAACAGGTATAACTGTACCCTCAGAGGAGATTGCTCAGAGGATTAAATGAGAGGATGTAGGCAAAGCCTGAGCACATGTGGTAAGCACTGCGTAGTGGTGGCTGTTTTCCTAATGTCCCTGTCTCACTCTGGGTCTCTGCCACTCCCCACTCCCTCCCAGAGGGTGGATTTCTTGCTCCTTCTCCTTAACTCCCAGGCTCCGTCCATTCCAGGGACTCAGGGTCCTTCAGAGCTGGCCCACCCAGGTGCAAACCTTATGGAGAGAGGCTTTTAAAAGACAAGAGGGTAAGTTTTATTATCTCTTGAAGAACTGAAGCTCAGAGAAGTTAAGTAAGGGGCCAAAGGTTACATAGCAGAGATTCAAACCCAAGTGGTCTGGCTCTGAAGCCTGTGCCTCAACTCTCAGCCCAGAAAAATTCTGTGTGTGACCTAGAGAAAGTCCTTTCCCTCCTCTGTGCCCGTTTCTCATGGCCTTACCACTTTTCTCTGCCTTGTCTTAACATCAATGCTTTGGATTTCTAGACAATTCCTTTGTCCCTTAGCCCTGGTCAGGTGCCCCTCTCCATAGCCAGCTCTGGCCCCTCCAGGAGCAGGTAGTGAAGGATTTACCTTATTAAACCAAAACCAAACCCGTTCCCATCGAGTAGATTCCGACTCACAGCAACCTTAGAGGACAGAGTAGAACTGCCCCACAGGGTTTCTGAGGAGCGCCTGGTGAATTCAAACTGCTGACCTTTTGGTTAGCAGCTGAACTCTTAACCACTACGCCACCTTATTAGCAGCTCAGATTTAACAAGCATGAACTGAGAGGGTTCTAGGCCTTATTATATGGGTTATCTCATTTATAATTAGCATTTAATTAGCATATACTTCCTGTCTAGCAATATAGGAAGCACTTTACATACCTTATGTTTAATCATGCAGCAGCCTTTAACCAGTTGCTGGTGAGTCAGTTATTACTCATGGCAATTCCATGTGTGTCAAAGTAGAACTGGGCTCTATAGGATTTTCAAGGGTTGCTTTCTCTGAAGTAGATCACCAGGGTCTTTCTTCGGAGGTACCTCTGGGTGGACTTGAACCTTCAACGCTTTGTTTAGCAGCTGAGTGTGTTAACCATCTGTGCCGCCCAAGAACTCCTCAGCAGCCTCTAGATGGTAGCTATTATTACTAATTTTAATTTACAGGAGAGGAAATGGAGGCCAGTAAGGTGGGGTGATACTTGAGCCTCAAGGACTAAGCCTTGGAACCAGAGGGCGGAAAAATTGAGCTAAAGCTGAGGAAGTACTTAGCACAGTGCCCCGTCCCTCTGGGTTCCCCTTGCAAGGCTCCTGGCCTGGATAACTCCTCTTCATGTCCCTTCTCCCTTGTGTATGCAGCTCTCCCAGCTTCTATCCGGGAATGCAGGGAATGCATGAACTTGCATTTGAGCCAGGCACAATGCTGGAATTTCAGGCACTGTGAGAGGGGACCAACCAAATCAAAACTAAACCTGTTGCTGTTGAGTCGATTCCAATTCATGGTGACCCTATAGGACAGAGTAGAACTGCCCCAAATGGTTCCCAAGGAGGGGCTGGTGGATTTGAACTGCACACCTTTTGGTTAGCAGCTGAGTTTTTAACACTGTACCACCAGGGCTCCAAGAGGGGACCACTGGCTCCAATTATGGCTAAGCTCCCTTCTCTCCTGCTCCTGTGGCCACTCCCAAGTGGGACTTCTAAGGGTTGGGTGTGGAGTCACCATGAAGTGATGTCTGGTTTTAGTGAACTCTTACCAGTGAGTTATTCATTCTGCCCAGGAGTTTGAGCACAGCTTCAGCCCCTCACTCCTCCTCTGCAGCCTCTCCGGGCCTGGGGTGTGGGGGGAAGTGGGCTGGAGCTTTAGGAGACCTGGGTTCCCTTTTGCCACTGTCATAGGCCCTGACCTTGACCATGACCTCCCGGAAATGTCCACCTAGGTGTCCTGGATGCTCAGTCTAGTTCTACTATGGACAACTCCCCATGGGGCCCAGGGCATGTTCTTGTCCCTTTTTGGGCCTCAGTCCTCGTCTGTAAAATGGAAGGGTGGGACTGGCTGCTCTCTGAGGGCTCTCCAGTCCTACCACAGGATGGAGCAAGTACTACAGGGAATCCCCCTCCTCCCTCTGCCTGCCCCATCAGAGGGCGTGTGAAGGCTGGGGACAGAGGATCTGGGGGAGACAGGATGTGGGGATGAGGCAGAGGGAGGAGCCTGGCATGGATCCTAGCTCTCTAGCTTGGGCAAGTGTTGGACTGGAGTATTGTCTACTGAGATGGGGAAGAGAAAGAGGCAGGAGTGGGTTTGGGGAGAGATGACAATTTCCCCTTTTGGATCCATTGATGTGAGGTGCTTAAGAGATGTGTCTAAGCAGTAAGCATGGAGCTGAGCTGGGACCAGGGATGTCTGCTTCAAAGACATGCCACCCCACACAAAGTGTGCAGGGCAACCAGTTAGGCCACTGGGGCCAGGGAGGGGTCAGATAGGATTTGTGCTCAGAGTGGGGCCAGCAGTCAGAAATGTTGGGGATTGGAAGAAAGGAAAACTTAATCAAGGAGGTCTTCCTGGAGGAGGTCATCATCTATTGTGCCCTGTAGATATTTACAGAGGGTGATGTGGAGGGGGGTATTGGGGGCAGGAAAGAAGCATAGTTGGGTGGGTCTTTGAAGGTCGTGCTCAGCAAGGTTATGTCACTTGCCCAAGGTTACACAGCTAATAAGTAGCAGAGTCAGTATTGCAGCCAAGTCTGCCTCACTCCAGGGCCCTTGTTCTCAACCCCACAAGATACTGCTCTCAGGGTGTGGGACCTGGCTGGGGCAGAGGAGAGGGCCAGGAGCCAGAGAGTGGGGTGGACTGTCTCTCCCAATTCAGACCAACTTTCCCCACCCCATTCACAGTCAAATTCCAGCTAAGCAAAGAGAGAGCAGAACTCTGTCTCTTGAAGTCACAGTACACAAGACCTGGGAATGTCCCAGTTTTAAGACAGAGCTGATTCTAGGTATAGGGTTATCTTTGGATGTAGGTGGTCTGGGTAACTATTTAGCATCTGTGTGCTGAGGTGCACCCAGAATTCCTCTTACCCCCCAAACTGGCCTGCTTCATGCCTGAGAGCCCATTAGTGCCCCCTGACTTTGGAGTAAGCCTCGCTCAATTGGGCTCCTCCCCTGGGGAGGCACGTCTTTGGCTCCTCCCATTTCACACCGAGGGGATTTATCAGATGTATCTCCCCAGAGCAGGAGCTGAGGACCCTGGAGGGAGATCCTTCCTCCCAGATTTGTAGCAGGCCAGTCTGCCAGCAGGGCACTGGCTCACCTGGCAGCAGGGCAGGAAGTTGCTGGGCATACTGGGCTGCGGTGGTGGCAGCAACGGTGGACGCCAGCCGCTCACAGTGAGTGCGCAGCATCAAATGGGGTGCATTACCCTCAATGCAAATTAAAAATTAAAATTAATCAAACACTGAAATTGATTTCTTTTCCGTCTGTTTGCTCTGCTGTAACAGTCAGACGCCTACCTGCCCACTCAGCCCAGCGTGGCCCAGCCTCATGCCCAGGGTTTGCTGCGACAGGCCTGGGGGAACCTCAGGGTCCTTACTCCAGACTTGAGAAACAGGATCAAGGTCACCCAGCCAGGTCCCAGCCCCTGTACCCTGGTGCTGGGCTTGAAAAGGGGGGCAGGCAGAAAAAGAGCATCATTCTACTCCAAAGGAAAGGCCCATGCTAGGCTGGGTTGCAGACCCTAGGGAATATTCCTGGGGCTATCATTAACAGATACCGTGAGCCTGACAAGTCTTGTTCCTTCTCTGACCTCAGTTTCCCTGCCTGTGGAATAGGGAGAGGGGATCAGCCAAAATAAGTCCCTCCTGGTTCCTGTGCCTGGGGGCTGGTCTAGCCTCCTCCAGGGGGATGATCTCACACCCCAACCCTGCCCCAATCAGCCAGGAGCCCTGGCTTCCTCTTACCCTAGCCAGGCTCTGACCCTGCCGCTTATCAGCTGTGCAATCTTGGGCAAGTCGCTTAACATCTGAGTCTCAATTTCTTTATACATACAGTGGGGATGGTAATATGAGTGCATGGCAGGTCTGTTCCTGGGAAGCAGACTCTGAGGGAGACCAGCATGCAGCAGGCTTATTGGGATGGACACCTGTGGGAAAGTGAGGGAACCAGGGTGGGGCAGAGGGAGAAGTTGGGCTGCCATGCTTCCACAACAAAGGCCTTAGCTGAGCCCTTGGGGAGCTCTGCCTCTGCAATGTTCCTGTAGGGTTGTCCTGAGTTGGGACAAGAGGTCCAGGCCTTTCTGCTCTGTTTTGACAATGCACACTTCGATGCATGCTGCCCCTGGAAGGGGCAAGGCCTTGGAGGGGGCAAGGCCTTGGAGAGGCCAAGGGAGAGAGAGTCAACCAGGGCCTCTCAGCCTCAACAGTCCCAGCATCAGGGAGAGGAGGGCTTCAGCCTGAAGGAGGATCTGGGCAGTGCACTGTGGTGTCCACAGCACACTACAGACAATTGAGGAAGGCTGTTGTCAGGGATACCTGGAACAAGGTTGTGAAGCTTGGCAGGGAGTCGGCACACAGTAAGAGACCTTGGGGTCTCCTCCATTTCTGCCCTCACCTCCAGACCCTCACCACTCCTGAGTCTTCTATTCGGAAGTGCCTGTCACTTGGACTCCCTCTGCTCCACCCCCACCTTTCTCACCTGGGTGCCCCCAACAGCCTCCTCCTCAGGTTCTGGCTCCAGTTTCACCCCCTCCAACCCATCCTCCCCATAGGAGCTGGAGGGAGTGTCCACAAATTTGGATCTGATCATATCTCTCCCCTTAAAACCTTCAAAGTCCAACATTCTCCTGGCCCTGACCCCTGTCCTGTCCCCCGCCCCCCAACCCAGTGCATCTCACCTGCTAACCTACCACTCCCTCAATAGCTAGGGGGCTTTCTCATATTTCTGTCCTTGCTGCTGCAGTCTCTCTCTCTCCCTCCCTCCCTCCTTTCCTTGCATCCTTGCATCATCCACGTGGCTGGCACATGCTCCCTGAACCCCTGAAGTGGGCAGGCCTGGGCTGGTGGGTGCTGAAGATCCAGAGGCGAGCCAGACCCAGTCATGCCCCCTCCCCCAGGGCCTTCCTCCCCATGTGTCCTCCAAGAGCAGCCATCCCCCCGGCCTTGGGATAGCCAGATTTGGCTGCTGCCTGCACAGATGAATGCCCCAGACTCCCCCCTCTCCTCTGAGGCTCAGAGCCTGTCTCCACGGGCTCCCAATCTCAGTTCTGCGACCCCGCCTGCCTCCAAGCCCCCACCCAGACGTGGTGCCCACTCGAGAACTTGGAACCTCAGCCTTCCTCTGTGGACATGGCTGTCTGTGCGCCTGTTAGCCCACAGCCTGTGAGTTCCCTGGGGACAGGGCCCTACTGGGCCTGGCTCAGAGCACACCCTTGGTGAATAGTAGTTGAATGGCAGGTCTGTCCCTGACCTCCAACCCCCACCCCCCACCCCATGGCCTCTCCAAATGGCAGCTTAATCCCACTTCTCAGGACTCAACAGGGTCTCCTCTCTGCCCAGATCTCTGACACCCACCACTCCTGCTGTCCCCTAGCACCACCCTTTCCTGACCCCCCTGTCCTGTGACTGTGCTGGACTACAGGTCCCAGTACTCATACTGACTATAACCCCATGCCTCAGTTTTCTTTTAAGGGAGCCTTCACTGAGAAGGCACACACGAGAGTTTTGTGGCCAGCCAAGCACTTTCCCTGTTACAGGCAATGGTGATTATTCTAGAAAAGCCTGATTCGACAGAAGTGTGGGTTGACCTGGGCCCTCTCAACAAGCTGCTTCATGAGCTCAGGGCCCCCTGCTGACCTGGGGACAGCACCTTCGGGCCATGGCAGCCTCCTTAGGACAGGCTTTTAAAAAGACAAGGCAGGCTCAGAAGTGGCAATTGCCATTTGGAGGTGAGAAAAAAGCCTCCCATGAGACGGAGTGCAGTGCAGCTGGGAGTGGTTCCACCTCCAGCCACTTTCTGGACACCAATAGGAGCACCAGGGGAGGGGAGGTGGCACCCCGCTGAGTCCTGCTTCCTGGTGGTACTCCCACCCCAGGCAGGCTTCAGTCTGGGATGAATCGAGGCAGGAGGGCTTGTTGTGGTGGTTGGGGCCAGCCCCTTCTCTCTGGAGCCTCAGTTTCCCATCTATAAATGGGGCCCATAAGCCCGTCTCTGCCCACTGGCCCCTGTGAGGGTGATGTCGTCATTATTGGGGAGGTGTGCTGAGTTGTTGGAGAGGGCCAACTGGCTTAGACTTTCCAGGGGGAAGTTTTATGAGGTCAACTGGTGTGTCTGCTGCCCTTCTGTGGGACGACTTTGGGGTTCCAGGAGGGTGCTTGACAAGGGAGAAGAGCAGCTTGTGGTTATAACAAGAATTCCAGTGTCCTTCACCCTCTTGCCTGGGGAAGCAGAAGGAGTAAAGAGTTACACCCTTTCATAGATGGAAAAGCCAAAGGTCCAGGGATCCAACTCAGCTTTTACAGGCCCCAGCGGGACTCACAGGATCTGATGCAGTCAGCGGGCTAATGGGGAGTAGACGGTGAGGGGGTAGTGAAGTTGGGGGAGGAAGAGGAAGGTTCTTGGCATGCCCTGTTTGGGGAGGGCTCAGCGGTAGAGAAGGGATGTGAGAGGCACTAGGTCGAGGCCAGCTCCAGGCAGCCCCCTTACCACCCTACAGAACTCTAGGCCTTGGAATCTGGCTCTGGTGGGGTCATATTGACTGTTGTATCTTCTCCATTTCCTTGTTACAGGCTATGACCCAGGCTCAGCCAGAGATATCAGGAGATGATCGTTTCAGCCTTGACTTTATAATTATGGGGGCAGGGAGGGGCAGGTACTGCCCAAGGTCATCCAGCTAGGGTCTCAGTGCAGGCCGAGCCAAGGTCCCTTGACCCCTCACCATGCTGCCACTTTGGTCACCTTGTGCCAGGACTGGGCATCAGGAGAAGTACACAAGTGGGCCCTGGCTGCATGGTGCTGTGCAGCAGGCTGGGGAGCAGCTGGAGGGGCAGTGGGGGCACCATCCTCTGCTTCAAACCTCCAAGGGCCATCCCAGAGCCACCGGGCTAAAGATCCAACTTCTTGCAAGGCCCACTAGACCGTGCTCTTTGGTCCCACCTCACCTGCAGCTCCAACTCCAATTCCCTCTCCTCAAGCTCCTTCCTCTCACCACTGGGCCTTTGCACATGCTATTCTTTCCCTCTGGAGCCCCTGCTCCTCTCAGTTGATTCTACTCAACCTTCTAGCACTAGGTTAAATGTCACATCCTGCAGGAAACCTCCCCTGACTCCCCAGATCAGCCTCCATACAGACATCTTCATGGCACCAGTCTCATCTTTGCATGATGATTTGATTTCCGTCTGTCCCCTTCTCTAGGCCCTAAGATCTCTGATGTGTACCCCCCACACCTGGCATGGTGCCTGGCAAGGAGGAGGTGCTCAATAATGTTCATGGAGAGAATGAAGAACAGTGGCTCTCAGTTCACATCCCAGCATCACTACACTGAGCCTCAGTTTCCTCCTCTCTGAAATGGGAATGATAACACCAGGATTAGTGTAAGGATGGGCAAATGAACAAAAAGCTCTAGGCACACAGTCGGCTAACAGTAAAGAGGAGGAGAGAGAATGGGGTGGGCAGGGAGTAGGTGAGGAAGGCTTCTTAGGGACAGAACTTGAAAGGTGGATGAGTTATGTGGAAGCCAAGAGGTAGTGGGGACAGGGTAGGAAAGGCTTGGATGTGGGGGGTGTCGAATGTGTTTTGAGACATCAAGGAGACAGGCTGGCTGAGTGGGGCATTTCTCAGCCTGACCCAGGAAACTAGGGGGTTGGTAGAGAAGGTGGACGGAAAATGCTCACTGCTCCTTGGGACTCCACGTGGGCCACTCTCTCAGCCTTGGGCTGGACCTGGCTTGGTGACTGTATCTGGGACACTGCCAAGGTCTCCCCCACTGGATTTTGGAGATGGCTGGAAATAGCAGAGGGGCCCTGGGTAGGCATCTGCAGAGGGCACTGACTCAGCCTACCCTACCTTCTCTGTGGTGGGAAGCAGCCAGCCCCCAGCTCCCGGTGGAGGAGCTCCTTCCTGGAGCTGCCCTGGCCTCCAGGCTTCAGTCCCCAGCTGCTGCTGCTCTGGCAGTGGAGAGTGATTCTTTCTCTGAGTGGACCCATTCATTATTCATGCCATGCCTCTCTGTGAAGTCTGCTGGGAGGCAGAGATGGCAACAGCCCCTGGCCACCAGCACAAGGGCAGGACACAAGGGGATCCCACAGAGGCCTCTGTACCTGCCTGCGTTTGTGCAAAACTCCTGGCTGGAGCACCAAGGCTTGGACCTGCTGAGAAAAATAACCTAGACCTAAGTTTATCACCCCATACTTAGGCAGGAAGTTATGGCTCTGAGAGAGTGTGCCACCTACCTGCGGTCACATAGCAAAGCTGGGGGCACAAGTTCCAAGCACAGATGCAGAGGCTATATGGCTTCTAGAACAGGAGACATGAATGGAGAAATGGATAAAGATGCAGACTGCTCTGCTTTGATGTCAGGGGCTCTAGGGGAAGGCTGTTTGTCTCTGTTTGGCTTCCCTAGGGCCCACCTAGAAGCCCTGGGAAGACTCCTCAGGAGGTGTGCTGAGCCAGAGCAGGCAACAGCCGTAAGCTCATCTCCCTTGAGGTGCCTGGGAAGTCTGGTAGGAAGGCAGAAGGAAAATGGCCAGGGAAGAAGGGAAAATGGGAGAAATAAGGGCATTTGGGATGGGCCACAAGGTCAAAGGTCAAGGGTTGGGAAGGAAGCAGACATTTGGTGACTGTCTACTCTGTGCTGGACCATTCTTGTGCATTATTTTTTGTTAATTCTTCACCGACCACATTGTTGGCTAAATATTTTATTTTCATTGTACAGAAGAGAACACTGAACCTGGAAATGGTATCTGGGTCTGCCTGACACCAAAGTTTGGGGGTCTTTGCAGGGCACCTTGATGCTGGGTGGGCAAAGGAGCCTGGGCCTTTCGGGACTCAACATCTTGGACACCACACAGCCTGGGCTTTTCTCAGTCCCGGCTCTGGACGCCAGGGGGAGGCTGTGTTGCATCTGGCTGCAGAGATGGGAGCAGAGGTTGGGACTGGGCTTAAAGGAGAGGAGGATGAGAGGAGGACTGGAGGAAGAGGATGCCTCCCGCAAAATCTGCTGGGTTTGGGAAATCCTTGGCTGTGCCTCCGTGATGGCTAAAAGATGGGGAGGGCAATTTTGCCTGGATTTGCCAAGTGGGACCCTCCGCCTGCTGCCCCAGAACAAAGTCAAAACTTCAAAGTTCTTACTGCCTCTTCTCAAGATTCCCTAATGTTTACTATTTCCCACTTCCAGGTCTTTGTAAGTGTTCTTCCCTTGGCACTGGATGCCCTTTCTTTTTTTTCCCTGACTGGCTAACTCCTACTCATCCTTCAATACCCAGATTGAATGTCACCTCCTCCAGGAAGCTTTCCTGAACCTCCCCATCCCCAACAGCTCCATCATACCTGCTTTTCTGAAGAAAGGTAGGTGTCTGAATCATCTGTGTCCCAGTACCTAGCACAAGATGGGGCACATAATAGATGCTTAGTGAACAAATGGACAAAATGCAGCCCTTTGCCGAGGTTGAGAAGCAAGGGCCTGTTTGGGGTGGGAGTAAGGGTGAAGTGTCCTGAACATGAAATGCTCATGCCCCAGGCCTGTCCAGGAACAGGCTGACCAGGAGTTTGATGGACATGAAAGTGTTCTGTGAACTGTAGAGTGCTGTGTGTGCCCGGTAGACCCTGAACCGTTCAACTTTGCCTTGTTTCCTGGTTCCCCCGGTGAGGCTGGAGAAACAAGGTCTTAGGAGTAGGCGGGGGCAGACCAGGCCTGGGGTGGTGGTGGCAGGAGTGCAGCCTCAGAGGTAGGGAGGGGGATGGGATTCTGGGGGCTGAGGGCCTGTCTTGGGACTCGCCTTCTGGAAAGATCTAACTAATACTGTATCTGGGCACGGTCCCAGGGATGATGGAAGTTGATGTATTTCAAGGAAGGGTAAACTGAGGGCCAGAGAGGGGTAGGCACTTGTCCACGATCACAAAGCAGGAGCAAGAGGCCACCCTGTGGGTCCTGTCCTCTCACCCCTGCTCTCGCCCACGGCTCAGATCCGGACAGCTGCTTCCTGATCCCTTCTCCTCCCGGCCCCGCAGTCCTGGGCGCCCAGCCTACATTGCCGCACACCCCCAGACTGGCCCTAGGCTAGGGTAGCCAGCAAGCGCTGAGCGCCCCCTGGGTGGCGTGGTTTGGACAGCTTCCGACTGTCCTCCTTGACTCACCTCCAGCCCCGGAGGGCCGGGTTCAGCGGCAGCGGACTTGGGGCCGCCCGCACGGCCCCGGCTGCGCCACCGCCCCGGACTGTTCCCCCGCGGCAAAGCTGCGGTCCCCGGCGCCCCCGGGTGGGGCAGGTTGAGCCCGGTGCGCTATCCCTTTAAGCTCAGGCGAGATGGGAGCTGTCAGCAGCAGCCGAGGCTAGCGCGGGACGTCGCCGCCCGCCAGGCCGGAGCGAGGAACCGCGGAGCGAGGGGAGAGCAGAGGGGGCGGCGGGTCCGGGGCACGGCGGGTCCCCTAGTCTCCCATTCCGCTCTCGAACCCTGGGTCCCGCGAGCGCTGGGCGGCACCCAATGTAATGCGGAGAATGTGAGAGGCAGCGCAGGGCGGTGGGGAAGAGGGAGCGCGGGAGAGGGCGGCTGAAAGACAAACCGAGAGACAGCGGGAGAGACCGAGGGCAGGGGCCGAGGGGCAGGTGAGAGAAAGGAGTGGAGGTACAGAGAGGCAGTGACAAAAAATCGGGAGAGAAAGGAGTGAGAAAACACGCGGCTGCTGGCGGCGGCGCAGGGGAGGAGGAGGAGGGAGTCGGCGCCTCCGAGCCGTAGCGCCGGAAGCCAGAGTCGGGCTCCGGGGCTCGGGTTCGGAGCGCGCGGCCGGGTATGGTGAAGGAGCGGGGGCGCCCGCGGGGGCCTGTCCCGGGGCGGCAGGGGACCTGAGGCGGGGCCGGCCTGGGCGGGGGCGCAGGTTGACTCCACAGACCCCGGGGTGGGGAACCTTTGTGAGCACCCCAGGAGGGCGAGAGTCGGGTGTGCGATCGTGGGGCTGTGTGCGCGCCTGAGTGTGCGCGTGTGTGCGTCCGGGCGGGTGGGAGCGCGCGTTAGGGATTCTGCTGGCATCGCAGCGTGGAGAGCAGTAGCGGGGCCCGCGGGGGAGTGCGGGGCCCTTCCGCGCACACGCACACGACGCGCTCTCTCTTTCTCTCACACACACATACACACACACGCACACGCCCTCCCTGCCTCGCACGCCGCCTTTGCCACCATCTCGGAGCCAAGCCCTGCAGAGCGAGAACCCAAGCCGGAGCGGGAACCGGAGCGGAGCGAACCAGGAGATGCAGGCCAGGAGCCGAGCCGCGCGCTAATGGCGCGCCCCGGGAGGTGAGTGTGGCCAGGCAGGGACTCTGCAGCGGGGTCGGGGCGGTGGGGGCGCAGGCCGGGGAGCCGGGGTGTCTAACCGTTGGCGGCGCCGCGCGCGCGCGCGGCCTCTGATTGGGCGGGAGCCTCGGGGGCAGCGGGTGGGGGTGGGGTGTTGGGGCGTGCACGCGCGGAGCTGGGGGGCGAGCCCAGCACTCCAGACCGTGCCCACGCTCCCGCCCGTCGCGCGGCCCCGCCTAACCTTCGTCTGCCGACAAGACCCCGACGACTTAGAGCAACTTCGTGGAGCTCCCGGGCGCGATGGGCCGGGCGGGGGCGGGGGGGTGAGGGCTTTTTAACGGTGGAACTCCGGCCTTTCTTTCCTTAAGAGAGCAAGGGAGAGAGGAATGGGGCGGGGCGCGGGCTGGACCGCCGGGCGGGTGGAGGGGTGTGCCTTCACGACCCCACCAGCGCAGCCGCCAGCTCTGCTGGGCACCCGTCCACTCCCCGCGGCGCCGCCCTGGAGCCGCTCTGGGCGCCAGCCTTCTGCGACCCCGCCAGGGTCAGGCGGGACTGTGTGGCGACAGCTCCCAGGGCTGGGGGCTGCGAGGACTTGGGGCATTGAGGGGAGGGAGTACGGAGACGTGCCCGTGTGTCTCTGTGTGTGTGTCCCCGCTCTTTTTGCTTCGTGGGACTGGAAGCCTGAAGAAGGAAACTGCCCCGCAAGGTGTATGGCCCCCCAGGAGCTCCCAGGAGGCTGGGGGTGAGAAGGGCGCCTCTAGACCCGCGGGTCTGGTGCCCTAAACCCTGTTTGGAGCCATGCCCCTTCGTACTTCCGTGTGATGAGATTGTACCTGTGCACCCCTCCCCCTCCCTTCTTGAGTCTCCTCACTCATTTAGGGCCTGTGCTGGTTGCCGCAGGGACTCCCACCCCTCAAATGCCAACCCAGCACATACTGTAGGAGGTAGGACTGGGAGATGTGGTCGAGGATGGTGCTCCTTGAGAGGGGGAGAACCTTGTGTCCCCAGAAGTGAGAGGGTCAAGAGTATGAGGTCAGGCCCCGCTGCAGACCCCTCCCGGTAGCCAAATCCTCCCAGCGTCTGGGGGCAGTTTCTTTCTCCTTTAGGAAGCTTCTCTGATTGCTTCTGATTCCCTCCTTCCAGCCTGGGCTTCCCCGGGGATGGACGCACTGGGTTCCCCAGCAGCCCCTGTCCATGTGCCCCCTTGCCTGGCCTTATAGCTTATTAGCCTGTTGGGTTAGAAATGTTGTCTGAAGTCTAGGTGCTGGGTGTTGGGATGTGGTGGCTGGTCCAGCAGTATCTACCTACCTGGGTCTCAGGGGCATGGTTATATCTGTGTCTGACCAGCTTTCAGGCTTAGACCTTACATCTACATCCGTTATTCCGCTGGGATCTCTCAGGCACCGTGTAACAATGCAGGGCCATGACACACTTCCTCTCCATTTCACAGAGGAAGATATCAAGGTTCAGAGAGTGAAGTCACTTGCCTGAGGCCACACAGTGAGGCAGAGATAGGAAAACTCCAGTCTTCTGAGTCCCAGGCTAGCCCTTTTCTACTGTGAAGGCGTCCTCTGACCCTGATCCTTGGCGAGATGTAAGGGAACAAGGAGGGTACCCCAGCCTGGCAGCAGGGCCAGCCAGGGATTTGGGAGCCTGCTGCTGCCTATGATTGATAACCTCCCCAGAGGAGCAGGGAGGTGGGCAGGGGGGCAGCTGCTTTCAGTCTGAGGAGACTTAGCAAAGGTGCTGACTTGTCCATGACTTGACCCCATGGGACCTCTTGACCCCAGCCTGGTTAACCTTGTGCCTGCTGGATTTGGGGCCAGGGTCTGTATTCTGCTTGACGGTTTAGAAACCTTACTTGTAATCCTCAGCATGGTTCTCAGATGTTGGCATTATCCTGGGGGTCAGTGGAGTTCTGCCCCACTCCCCCCAAGCCTGTCCTCTTGTTTGGGCCCTGGAATCCTTCCCACTCACCTGAAGCCTCCATCCTGGAGCCCCTTGGTAGGCCACAGAGCTCACCTCCCTGGGACTGGGTTCCCCATGGAGGCCGAAATGTGTGTTTGGGGGAGGGTATCTGGTGGCTAGTGGGACACTTCCTCACTAGGAGGTCCACCTGAGGCATAGGAGGAGGGCAGAGCAGCTGTTAGGCCTGGGCAGGCCCCTATGACCCCTCAGGCCCAGTGGCAGCCGGGACTCATCCCTGGGGCCACTCAGGCCCTTGGAGGCTCCCAGGGTGAGAGGGTGAGAGCTGTTGCCCAGGAGCAACCAAGTTGTCTCGTGGGGACAGGGTGGGACTGGGCCTGCCGAATGCTGGTGGTTACTCCCTCAGCTTTTTGGCAGCCTCTCTCTCCCCCCTTCTCTCTGTCCTCTCACCAGCTTGGTCTTTCTCAGGCTCCTTTCCTCTATCTGCTTCTGTCATTTTCCTCTCTCTCTCTCCCTCCCCTTCCTCCCACCCCCTTCCTAATCGTGGTTCCAGCAAGCCCCTGCCAGGGGACTTGGCCCCACCCTCACCACCAAGGCCTACTCGAACCCCAGCCTCTCTGGCTGCCCCCCCACTGTAGAGCCCTGGGGCAGGGAGAGCCGGCATATCTTTGTCTTCTAGTCCTTGATGCCAGGGGTGAAAATTCCAGCCAAGTACATCCAGCCCCCCAGGCAACTCCCTCTAGGGAGACAGACACCACCCCCTCAAACCTCCTGACTGAAAGGGGCAGTGCCTAGTGTGGCCCCTTAATTTCCTGATTGTTGGGTGGGGGCTGGACCTCAGGGTGACTCCAGTGGGGGAAAGTGCCCCCAACCGTTCAGTCCTATTTTTGGAGAGTCTGGGGGACACCCTCCCCATCTCAAGTGGAAGCCTAGAAGACATCTCTTCTCTGTGCTTCTGGGACCCAGATAACCCCTCCTCAGGACCACCCCGAGGCCCTTGCTTCCCACTGCCTGAAATCCTATACTTGGGGCTCAATCTACATTTGGGGGCATCTCCTGGTTTGAAGCCTGGACTGAGTGCTGGGGATCCCAAGATGACTGAGGCCAGTGCCCCTCACTGGAGGGGCTCCGAAAGGGGAGACAAACTTAGACCCACACATCCATGCCGGAGGCTGAGTGGGCTGGGCAACTGCACAGACTCACCTAGAAGGGGAGGGATCAGAGCCCTTGGGCTAGCGGTGGTGGGGCTCATTTCAGATGGACAGAAAGGCCTGGTGGGATTTTGACCTGCCGAGATGTTTCTGGCCCTTGGTTGGTGATGCTCAGTAAACATTTCTTGGCTGCATGAATGAATGGCGAACGTGAAGGAGCAAGGGGTTTTCCAGACTAAGGGCCCAGCGCTAGCAAAGCATGGAGGTGGGAAGCACTGGCACGGGTTGGAACGTGCTTGCAATGGAGTAGTTCACACAGGCACAGCAGGCATGAAGCAGGTTGGCACAGGACGGAGGAGGATCTTGAGTGCCCGACTGTGGAGTGTGGGCTGATTCCATATTCAGGGGTCGAAGGGTTGAAGTTCTGGAGGGACGCAATCAGATTTGCAATTTAAACTGCTCCCTCTGGTGGTCTTGGGAAGGCTTGGCCGTGGGAGCCAGAGGGAGGAAGGTGGTCCTGGGGCTGCTGCAGTAATTCAGGCTGGTGGTGAGGCAACAGCAGGGACAGGAAAACCAAGGGCGTGAGTGACACCGTGGTTCCCCACCCAATGGAGGATGGGGAGATTTGGCCTGTATCGGGAGCTGAATGGGGAAGCCTTGGCCATCAGACTTGGGTGGGGCCTTGGTGACCATCAGTCCCACCCCCTGGGCATACAAAGGTGGCAGGTATCCTGGAATCCTAAGATGCAGCCTCTAATACTGGCTCTGCCATTGTGTACCCCGAGGGTACACAAACTTCTGCCTCTCTTGGGCCTCAGTTTCTATGTCTGTACAATGGACATGTTCGTTTGTCTCCTTGGATTACTAGAGTGGGTTTGGGTGGAAGTTTATAATCTAGGAGGTGGGTGGTGACTAGCACAAGGTCATAAAGCACAAGGGAGGCAGAGTGGCCCTCCAGCCTGGGGTTTTCCTGGCAGTGCCTGTGGCCTCCTAAGCAGGGTGGGTGGGACGGCCAGGGCCTCAGGCCTCTGCAGAGGATGCCCTCAGGCAGTTGCTTCGGCAGTCCAGCTGTCAGGGAGCATATGGGGCCATATGGCCACGTCAGGGGAGGTGCCGGCCGCTGGAGAAGGAATAGCTGCTGCCACCCTGGCCTTCTGGATCCATGTGGGTACCGCAAACCACCAGGGCCAGGGCAGGAGGGGGCCAAAATGGAACCTCGGTGTCCAGGTTGGCTTGGAAATGGAGGTTGGGCCTTGGCAGGTGGCCCAGTTCCAGCACCCATATGCCAGGACAGCTGGACAGGCGGCTCCATGCCCAAGACTGATCCAGTTAGCTCAAGACCAGCTGTGCCAGCCACTCCTCTGCCCCCTACATGACCCAATCTCACTCTGATGACTCTGTGGGTCCACTGGCCATGGGGTGGTGGCATGGTGCCTCTGATACCAGGATTTTGGGCATCAGTGGAGTGTGGGCCATGGAGCCTCGCCCTGAGTGCTGAGCCTGTAGCACTGAGATTGGGGCGTGGAGATGGGCTCCTTGAAGCAGCCTGGTGTGATCAAAAGGACCTGGGCTTTTATGTCCGATGAACCAGGGTTTGAATCTGAGCCTGGTGAGCTTAGGCAAGTCGCCTCACTTTTCTGAGCCTCAGTTTCCTCATCTGTACCTTATAGGAGTACCATTAGGGCAATCTGAAATAATACATGTAAAGCGTGCACTCTGTTGTTGTGAGTGGGTGTTGAGTCCGCTCCAACTCATGGACACCTTGTGTATAACAGAACGAAATGTTTCCCGTCCTGCGCCATCTTCGTGATTTTTGATATGTTTGAGCCCATTATTGAGGCTACTGTGTCAATCCATCTCATTGAAGGTTTCCCTTGTTTTCGATGACCCTCTACCAAACATGATGTCCTTTTCTAGTGGTTGGTCTTTCCTGATGAAGTGTCCAAAAAAAGCAAGATAAAGTCTCGCCATCCTTGCTTCTGGGGAGCATTCTGGTTGTATTTCTTCTAGTGTTTCAGTAAATGTTAGCTCCTGTTTTTGCCCTCTGTGGGGAGAGGAAAGTGAGTCTTGCTGGAGTTTCAGTGTCCAGACCAAAGTAAAAAAACCAAAACCAAATATGTTGCCGTTGAGTTGATTCTGACTCATAGTGACCCTATAGGACAGAGTAGAACTGCCCCATAGAGTTTCCAAGGAGCGCCTGGTAAATTTGAACTGCCGACCTTTAGGTTAGCAGCCGTAGCTCTTAACCACTATGCCACCAGGGTTTCCAACTGAAGTAAAGAGGAGCTTTATTAGTACTTTCCAGGGCAAAGTTTGCTTTATAATTTCCATAAGTTTTTACCTTCCTTCCTTGTTTAGTTCTCATGGCAGTTCTATAAAGTGGGCAGAGATCATTGTCCCCCCTTACAGATGAGAAAACTGAGGCCCAGAGTGGGGGGTGTGATTGTCCAGAAGTCACACAGCAAGATGATGGCAGAATCAGGCTTGACCCTGTCTCTGGACTTTAATCCAGTCCTCTTGCTCCCTGGTTCAAAATAAAATAAAACCCAAACCCGTTGACATGAGGCGATTCTGTCTCATGTAGACACCTGTAGGACAGAGTAGAATAGCCCCATAGACTTTCCAAGGGGCAGCTGGTGGATTCCAACTGCCGACCTTTGGGTTAGCAACCAAGCTTTTAACCACGGCACCATCAGGGCTCTGTGATTAGGCTTCCCAAACTCCTGGGGTGGAGACTGGGGAGAAGCAGGTCTGTTTCAGCAAGGCCTGTGCCCCAGGGCCTAACCCCTTTGCAGGGGGGAGAGGTTGTCATGGCGACAAGCAGCCGATCCCAGCTAGGGTCGGTGTGTTGGGGGTAATGCCCATGGGGTTGCACTTCGTACAGGGTTTCTCCATCTGCCCCAGCCCAAGAAGTGGATACGTCAGACTGGGTGGGCTCCTTGGGGGCGGGAGAGGCCAGAGAGGAGTGAGAGGTATAACCCCATCCTGAGGCAGGATCTGGAGTGGGGAGGGTGCTGACCTGCTCTGTGACCTGTGTCACTGTTTCTCTTTGAGCCTCTGTTTCCCTTTTAGTAAATGGGAGATAGTTATCCTCTTGCCTGTCTCACGAAGCTGTTTTTGAGGCTCTACTATAATGTCTTTTTATATATACAGGAGGGATGAGTAAAAATGTGCTATTCCATGGTGAACATTCCAGGAGTCCCCTCTCCTACAATTTGATGATCCTATAGTTACCCAGGGAGCCCTGGTGGTGCAGTGGTTAAGAGCTTGGCTGCTAACCAAAAGGCTGGCAGTTCAAATCCACCAGCTGCTCCATGGAAACCCTATGGGACAGTTCTAATCTGCCCTATAGGGTCGCTATGAGTCGGAATCAACTGGATGGCAACCAGTTTGGTTTTGGTACAGTCATCCAGTGATTCACTTGTTGGGGTGCTTCCTCGGGGCCCAGCTGTGCTGGGTGCTATGGGGACAGATGAATAAGACCCAGCTCCTGCCTTCCTGGGGTGTGCAGCCTGGCGGTAGCTGTGGATTCCATAGTTTTTCACACTGCCTTCTTAAGCACACCCTGGCTGTCACACTCCGGCTCTACACCCTTCTGGGGCTCTCTGTGGCCTCCAGGCTGGTGTCCCGGCACAATGGACCCTGCGAAACAACCACCTCCCACCAGTACTCCTTGTGCACCCTAGCTCTCACCAAGTACCACTCACTCTTCACTGGACACTTGCTGTGGCTTTCGCTCCTGAGATTCCCTTCCCCACCTCTGCCCATGTAGATCCCACCCATTTTTCAAGACCCAACCCAAACGCCATATTTAAAAAAATCCCCTCCTGGTCACCCTAATTCCTTCCTCAGAACCCCGAGCCAGTTTATGTGCTTTACATTTAGCAAACATTTATTGCGCATCTACTGTGTGCAAGGCCTGTGACACGTTGTCATGTGGCGATTTGTCTCTCTTCACGACCTGGGAGCACCTTGGTGGCATGGACTGGGCTTATCCATCCTGGGCACCTGGTACGTCCAGGGGCCTGAGGCCAGATGGGCTGACCAGGGCTTGCAGTGCTGCCCTCGGGGCCTCTGTGGCCTCTGCTGCTGCTCTCCAGAGTGGCCCCTTGGGCCTGAAGATGCTGGCTGGACCCAGGATATCCATTGGAGAAGTGATGGGCAGCTTTTCTGCTGAGGTGCTCATCACAGACACAGCCCTTCCCACCCTGGAGGCTGCACTGGGCGGGGGTGCCCAGTCACTGGCCACACATAATTCTCTCTGATGAATTGCATGGCATTCGGCAATTAGCGATTGATTATTTGGGGGTACTGATAACTCTTCCGTTATTGATTGGCGGAGGCAGGTCTGGCCAGCGGGGGTATGGGTTAGCTGGGCCTGGCTGGGAGACTGCAGTCATGGCCGTTTATTCCTAACCAGGAAGCTCGATAAACAAGAACAGAGAAAAGGAGGTGCAGACCACCCTCTCTCTGATCTGAAATGTCAGGGTTGCAATAGAGAGTTGGGGAGAGGAGGGATTGAGGCAGCTGGGGGGCTTTTACTCACCCCCACCTTCCCCTGGTCCTCATCTTCCTTCTTTTACTTCCAGTCTTTCTTGGCTCTGGGTCTCAGCTTTCCCATCTGTTAAATGGGGCTTTTGGTCTCCATCATGGGGTAACACTTTGCCTTTGAATAAGATGGCTGGATAGTCACTGACTCATTTCTGCTTAAAGGTTGGGGACATCCTGAGGGTCAGAGAGGGTGGATGACCACTCATGGGTGGCAGCAGTGTCTTAATTCCCAGTCCAGGGCTGCTCTGCAGAGAGGACAGGGTGGGAGGGGAGTGTTCAGAAGACAGTAATTGCCTCAATAAAACGCTGTCTGGCTTCTGAATGTGCTCAGGCTTCTAACTGTGGAGTCCGGGCTCAGCGGAATTTAGGAAAAAGCAATTTGTAGGGAAACCACATAAAGGAGATGGCAGGAGGGCTGTTTAACCTACTTAAGGGACCCAGTTGCCTTTCAGGCACTCCGGGAGCACAGGGTGTTGTTTGTTGGGCTTCTGGCTCATGTGGTGGGTGTTTGTTTTTTTGTTTTGCTTTTTTTTTTTAACTTTTTGTTAGGAACATTTTCAAACATACAGAAAGGTAGAGAGGCTAGTACAGGGAAACTCCCGTATACCCCTCACCTAGACTGAACAGCTGTTGACGTTTTGCCCCATTTTGCTTTATCTTTATTTTTCTCTGAAGTATTTTTTTTTTTAATTGTGCTTTTGGTCAAAGTTTACAGCTCAAGTTAATTTCTGATTCAAAAGTTTGTACACATATTGTTTTGTGACATTGATTGAAATCCCCACAATGTGACAGCATGCTCCCCCTTTGCACCCTGGGTTCCCGGTGTCTATTCGTCCAGTTTCTGTCCCTTCCTGCCTTCTTGTCTTGCTTTCGGACAGCAGTTGCCCATTTGGGTTTGTATATTTGATTGAACTAAGAAGCACATTCCTCACGTGTATTATTTTTTGTCTCATAGTCCTGTCTAATCTTTGTCTGAAAAGTGGACTTCGGGAATGGTTTCAGTTCAGAGTTAGCAGAGTGTGCAGGGGCCATAGTTTCGAGGGTTCCTCCAGTCTCTGTCAGACCAGTAAGTCTGGTCTTTTTTCGTGAATTTGAGTTCTGTTCTACATTTTTCTCCCATTCTGTTTGGGAGTAGATTATACACATTATGACATTTCACCTCTAATACTTCAGCATGTATCTCTAAAAATAAGGGAAAATTTCTGTCTTACCTCAAGTGGTCTATTTTTCTTTTCATTGTATCCTTGAGAGATGAGAATGCTGACACATGAGCAAACTGAGGCCTCAGAGGTGACCTGGCCTGCACAAGGTCTCACGGCGGAAAAGGAGAGGGGAGGACGGGGTGGGTTCTAGAAGGCTGGCCTGAGACTGGGACAAGACAAGAGGGGGTGATGTGTATGTGTGTGGAGGGGGACACGGGTGGTCTAGCCACACAGAACTGGGCAGGTGGCTGCAGCTGGAGTTCCTCAGGGTAGGTCCTCCTGGCTTAGGCTCGAGGTTCCGTTTGGAAACAGGAAGTGGACCTCAGGTTGTCTCTCTTCCTTTTGTTTGCTGTGGGGATTGATCAGGAATTGCAGCGTCAGGAAAATCTACAACTTCTTGTTTATTGTTTAATTTAGGAGACTGTTATCGGGATTGGGCCACGCTGAGCTAGGAGAGCCTCTGCTGGCCAGAGGCAGGGCTGCCCCTCACCAGCCACCTTGGAGACTACGGGGAAGGCAGGAGGAGGGCTGGCCTGTTGGGGACCACAGGATACATGTCTGAATAGGCAGCGAGTCTGTGGGAACTCGGTGTGTGTTTTGGGGGCTTGAGGCTGAGCCCAGGATTTGGGCTGAGCAAAGACTGTGTAGCCTTGGAGCAGATGGGACGTGAAGACACAGAGGGGATGAGTTGAAGACACAGAGGGGATGAGTTTTAGAGTTTGGGCAGGAAGGGAGGGAGGCTCTGTTGCCTTGGGCAATACTGAGGAAATGTCTTCCTGCCAGGGTTCCAGTCTCCTTCCTGGGGAGACTTCAACAGGACAGTGGCCCCTGCCAGCCTGAGGCAGGCATAGGCCTCCCTGAAAGTCAGGGTGCTCTTGCCCCCCAGTACCTACACATGCTCAGAACTCTATTCTTCTCTTGGTGACTCCAGAGCACCTTTTGATTGTGAGAGCAAAGGGGGAAAAGACGGCCCGAGGGAGTCGTGGAGGTCACAGATCTGGAATTAGAGACCGTTGGAACTAGAAGGTCATCTCCGAGATGATCTTATTCCTCCTATAGGGTCCAGATAGGGAAACTGAGGCAGAGGGAGTGGCCGAGCCTGTTTCCGGTCACATGGTGAGGCATTGCAGAACCTTGGTAATAACTTAGGCATCAGACTTCCCAGTCCCAGGATCCTCTACTTCTGGGCCATGTGGGCTAGTGGTTCAGGACAGGCCAGTGCTCCCCCAGCTGACAAAGGGGCGGAGGCTGGCCTGGCTGTGGAAGGGCTGTCAGCCATCGCTGCGGATGGTACCCAGGGCTCTCCCATTAATGCCACCCTCCCCTGCGTGTGTGTGTGTGTGTGTGTGTGTGTTTGTGTGTGTGTGTGTGTAGTTACGGGGTGCAGAGGGATTTCCATGCCGGAGTTCCTGGCCACTTGGATCCCTCCTAACAACAGGTGCAGGCCCCCTACAATGAGGAGAGCCCTGTTTAGTGCCAGGCCTACTGTTGGGTCAATATCTTGTGGAGAGTGGGGAGGTGAGAGAGTCTAGTGTAAAAGTTGCCCAGAGGAGAGCAAGAGGCAGAGACATCAAAATAGTATCAATGTCTGCTCTTGGGCTCTGTGGCCACTGGATGCTACGTCAAGACTGTATACTTTCTGCAGTCGGAGAAGGAAAGGAAAACAACCAAACCTCAAGGGAGTGGCTGGTGGGGGCTGTGTGACCTTTGTACATTGCCACCCCTCTCTGGGCAGCTATTTCCTCCCTGGTGGAATGAGGCATGGGATGGGATGGTCTCTTCAGTCTGAGAGTGAGGCAATGAGGACTGGGCCCTGGACCGTCAGTGGGTCTGTTGGGGTATCCTTCATTCCCCTGCTGGGTGAGAAGTGGGTTGGGGAGGGTGACAGGGAAGAGGGCAGGTCTTCTTGTCCCCCCTGCTAGGCACTTTCTTTGTTCTCCCAGTGCTGCTGGGGTAGGGGAGGGAGCACCAGGCCTGAAGTCCAGAGGGCAGGTGGGACAGAACCACCATACAACAGAATCACTGCTGGAGCCCAGTCAGGGCTCTGGAAGAACGCCCTCTCATCAGTGCGCACAGCTGCCCTGCAAGGTAGACACTGTCGACTCCATTTTGTAGATGAGGAAACGGAGGCTCGGAGACCTCACCCAGCTGGTCAGTGATGGGGCTGAGATTTGAGCCCAGGGCTGACTGGCTTCGCTGGACCATGCTGCCTTGGAGGCTTGGTTTCTGCTGGGCTTCAGTGTTTACCTCTGTCCAATGGGGCTCGGAGGATGGGGAGAGCTGCCGGCCACAGGTAGGGGGAGGTTTGCCTCCATTCGTCTCCGCCTGGCCTGGCAGGTTTTCAGGGCTCTGGCTGAAGCTTACTGCTGTTCTTGGAGGAATTCTTTGTAAGCCAAGCAAAATGAGAGGCTCTCTGGCCCTGCACTCTGGGATGGAGCTTCCGTGTGCCGCAAAGCCCTCCAGAGCTTCCTGTGTCCTTTGCTCCCAGCTTGTGGGTGCCTTCTGTGTGACCATTTGTTGGGTGAGTGTGTGGCAGCATGTGAGCCTGAGCACACATACGTGGGGCACCTGTGGGTGCAGCCATTCCTGAGGCCTCGAGAGTCACACCGGGAAGGGAGTTTAGCAAGAAGTGGGGTGGGGTGAGTTTATTGAACACCTTCTAAGTGTTAGGCACAGTGCCAGGGGATTTACGTATTTTACCTCACTAAATCCTCAGCAGCCCATGAGTTGTGTACCCTTACTATTCCCGTTTAACAGATGAGGAAACTGAGATTGAAGGACTTGCCAAGGTCACAAAGTTAGTGAATGGAGTTAAATCCTCAGCAGCCCATGAGTTGTGTACCCTTACTATTCCCGTTTAACAGATGAGGAAACTGAGATTGAAGGACTTGCCAAGGTCACAAAGTTAGTGAATGGAGGAGCTAGGATGTGAGCCTGGGGAGGCCTGGAGGTGGGAGTGAGCATGGCTCCTCAAGACAGCCAGGGCTCCATTGTGCCATATTGGGGGGCACACAGGGATGAGGCTCGAGAGGGACCTGGGCCGTGCAGGCCTGGAATGCCAGCCCGCTGCGGGTAGATGTTCTCCAAATTTTGAGCAGGTGAGAGTTGGGCTGCGGTTTAGAGGGATGGATCCCTAGTGACTGGGGCTGGTCAGTGGCTGGGGGCCATGGGCCATTGGGAAGGGGTGAGGGAGCAGTGGGCAGCAGGGGGCTTCTCCCCTCCTTGCCCCAAGCCCCTGTCCACAGAGGCTGAGGGGGTGGCTGATCTCTTCCTTGGCCCCATTCTTTGACCTCTCTTTCCCTGCCTCCTGGGAGGTAGATGGGAGTGGGGAGTAGGGGGTGCCTGGCTCCTTCTAGGCCCTTACTTTGGAGACTGTAAATATTTTATCTCCACCATTTCTGCTGCTGGAAATGGCTGCTTTTAACACCTTTTTTCTTTTGCTTGATACAAACGAATGCTGGAAAAATTCCGTGCCCAGTGCTCACTCTGTCGCTTCTGCTTGTGCCCAGAGTCCCCTCCAAAAACTCTAATTGCTTTTAAGCTGCGATAGTTGGCTAGATCAATTTTCTTTACATTATGGAGAAAAGGGAGAAAAAAATCCACCATATTTTCTCCTTCCCCTTTTTTTTTTTTTTTTTCCTGATTCTAACCTGTTGTTTTGAGTTCCGCCTCACAGCTGCTAAGGTCCTTGGAGAAAAATAGAATAGAAAGAGATTTGGGCAGGAAGACAGAAGCACCCTTGGACAGGGCATTTTGCCTCTCTGGGCCTCAGTTTCCCCATTTATAAAGCAGTTATATGTCCATTCCTTCATTTGATAGGCATTTCCTGAGCACATCCACTGGGGGCAACTTGAGGGCAGGGACCAGCTCCATCTTGCTCACTGCTGTATTCCCGGTACCCGGCACAGAGCCTGACACACCTAGTAGGTGTTCACTTATCATGAGTTGGTTGGATGAATTACTCTACGGTGTGCCAGACCCTTTGCCAAGCACGGGGAATGCACTGGATGAATCAGACGCAGCCCCCGCCCACGAGAGCTCCTGGATTGGAGGAGGAGCTGCCACACGAACATAATTACAGCATTACTGAGTCAAAGTACAGGTGGTACGGGGTGCAATTGGAGCACACAGCAGGGCATGGCCAACCCTGCCAGGGGAGTCAGGGAAAGCTGCCTAAAGGGGGGAATGTTTGGGCTGCATCTTGGAGAGGAGGTAGGAGTCTGACAGGGCCTGAGGAGGCAGGAATTCCAGACAGGAAACAGCATGT
This sequence comes from Loxodonta africana, assembly GCF_030014295.1. Lineage (NCBI taxonomy): Eukaryota > Metazoa > Chordata > Mammalia > Proboscidea > Elephantidae > Loxodonta > Loxodonta africana. Next base: position 40,342,521 of record NC_087354.1, on the reverse strand, counting down.
GCAAAGGCAGGGGTGACAAGGGGAAGTGGGCTCTGGGGCTCAGAGAAGTTAGGTGCAGCTGAAGTTGAGGGTGAGTTTGGGCAGGGAGGAGGCGAGGCTGCCCAGGTGCCCTGTTAGGGAGAGCTTTGTGTGGCAGGTGGGGAGTTTGTACTTGATCCCAAGGGTCATGGGGAGCCTGGAAGGAGCTCTGATCAGGGAACCTATTTGCGAAGATCCCTCTGGAACCACAGTGGGGGTGATGGAGGAGGAGGGATGCTGGCTGGGTGGCTGGTCCAGGTGGGAGGGAGGATGGCAGTGTGAATTTTTTTTTAATTCATTTTGTTTATTTTGTTATTGAGAATATACACAGCAAAACATACACCAATTCAACCGTTTCCACGTGTACAATTCAGTGACTGATTACACTCTTCGAGTTGTGCAACCGTCCTCACCATCCTTTTCTGAGTTGTTCTTCCCTCATTAACATTAACTCATTGCCCTCCCTCCAAGGTTCCTATGGAAGTTTTTGAGTTGTTGTCAAGTTGATCCCATATAAATAGTGGCTGTGTGAATTTGTGACAAGTGACACAAAACCTGGGTTCACTTCCTCTGCGCTGAGGTGAGAGATGTTCCAGGTCTTCCCCAGATCCTAGGTGGCTGAGGGGCGAGGCATCCAGTTCATAGGCCTCTGCTGCAGAGGCAGCCAGGTTGGCTTCACTCTTGGGTCCTCAAGGTGTACAGCTCTTCACAGCTTATAAAGCCTACTCACCCCGACCCCTCCTGCCTTAGTCATCTTGTGCTGCTGTAACAGAAATACCACAAGTGGATGGCTTTAACAAAGAGAAATTTATTTTCTCATAGTCTAGGACGCTAGAAGTCCAAATTCAGGGTGTCAGCTCTGTTGGTTCTGGAGGAAGGTCCTTGTCATTGATCTTCCCCTGGTCTTGGAGCTTCTCTGCGCAGGAACCCCGGGTCCAAAGGATCTGCTCTGCAACTGGCACTGCTTTCTTGGTGGTAAGAGGTCTCCCACTCCGCTTGCTTCCCTTTCTTTTATCTCTGGTAAAATAAAAGGTGGTACAGACCACACCCCAGGGAAACTCCCTTTACATTAGATCAGAGATGTGACCTGAGTAAAGGTGTTATAATCCCACCTTAATCCTCTTTAACATAAAATTACAATCACAAAATGGAGGACAACCACACAATACTGAGAATCATGGCCTAAGCAAGTTGACACATATATTTGGGGGACAAAGTTCAATCCATGCCACCTCCATAGATCTTGGAACCTGTCCCCTGAGGTGATCAGAGTAGGGACCATCCCTCTATTTGATAGGTCAGGCCAGGTTTGCTTCAGGCCTGCAGGAGGGAGAGATGGTGTGGGGATTCGAACCCAGACCTCAAGGCCATCAGCCTGCTTCCCACGCCGCCTCTGCTGAGCCTGCCTCTGCCCCTGGCCCTCTCCTCTCCCCGCCTCCTGAACCCGGTGCTCTTTTCCTGTTTGCAGAGCTTGTGGGGCTTTTCAAAAGCATTAATGATAGGAAATAAATTGGAATCGGAGAGGAATCATCGCGGGGCATTCTCAGAGGGCCGCCTCTGCCCTTGCCTTCTCAGCCATATTGAAGCCGGCAGCCGGACTGGAATATGAATGAGTCTGGGGCCGGCACTGCTCTTAATCTGTCGGGAGCCCTCCCCGGCCAGATGGCACTCACCGGCAGCAAAGCTGTTTGCAGTGAGGCCTCAGTGGCCGCTGGGCATCACCACGAGGACTAATTTCTCTGGGGTGGAGTCGCAGTCCATGGCTGCGGAGGAGGGGCGGAGGGAGCCTTGTGCTCTGGGCCTGGAGGAGGCCCAGGATCTCCGCCCAGGTCCCTTGTGGAGGATGCAGCTCTGAGGCAGGCCCTGGTGGGGTCAGGCATCCTGGCCTGGAGTGCGGACCGGGGAGGGGAGGCACATCTGAAACCCCCAGCACCTCTTTGGGGTCTGGGCTTCTCATCTGGGCATTCAGGGGCCTCAGAATTAGACCCCACACAATTTTTCTAGCCCTCTTCCCAAAGCTCATCCAGGCTACGCCCCACCTCCCATCATTTGAGTTTCCAGCCTTCATGCCTTTGAGTGAACCGCTCTGCCCATCCAGGATGTCTTCTGTAGGCGTGCCTCTGCTGTGTGAACTTGACCCTCTTGTCCTGTCTCCTCCAGGAAGCCTTCCTTGATCACTGCCAAGCTTACACTGGGTTTTTTCATTTTCAAGCCTCTTGTCGCCCTTGTACCAGGGACTGCAAACCTAGTGTTTTGAGGGACAGGAAGGCAACGAGTGGAGCAGGCTGAGCGTGAGGCAATAGGGAGAGGTGGGGACTAGGGCAATGTGGAGGTACAGGGGCTACCAATTTGGGAGACCCACACAGCTCTGCTAATTAGCCACACCCTGCTCTACAGCAACAGTTCTCATACGCTAACTAACAGGGGGCTCCCGAAGGGCAGGCCCTGGTCTCTGCCACTGCAGCCTGTCTCCCCATGGCACGTTCAACTGGGCATGGCTGGGCACCTGGGCAGGGTTCTCATAAAGCGCTGGAGGCTTAGGGGACCTGGGGAATCACTCAGGGAAACCCTCTTGCTTAGAGTTGGAGAAACTGAGGGGAAGATGGAAGGGACCCCTCTAAACAGACTGCGTATCCATTCCCTTATTAATTCTCACGACAGGACTGACCGAAAACCAGACCCATTGCCATTGAGTCAATTCCAACTCGTGGCAACCCCACGTGTTGCAGAGCAGAACTGTGCTCCATAGAGTTTTCTTGGCTCTAGTATTTATGGAAGCAGGTTGTCAAGCCTTTCTTCTGCAGCACAGCTGGGTGGGTTTGAACCACTAATCTTAAAAAATGTTAATAGCCGAGTCCAAACCGTTCATGCCATCCAAGGATCTCAGTAGGACTAGAAGGGTGGTTTTTGTACCGCTGTTCTAGAGAGGAGGAAACTGAGGGTCAGGGTGGCTGGATCCAGGGTGACACTACAGGCCTGTGTTTGAATCAGTCTGAGGGAGCCCCAGTGTCAACTGCTTCTCTCTGGCAGGATTAGGGGGTGCTGAGGTCACACAAGGAAGGTGAGGTGCATTCGTGTGCATTTGTGCCCTAAGTAATCCAGCAAGGGGCAGGAGGCCTGGAATCTCAGCGCAGATCTGCCACCAACTCCCCGCGTGACCCAGGGCAGAGGGATCTCGCTCTGTGCCTAGGTTTCCCCAGGCCAGGCTGAGGGAGACCCCTGGCGGGGTCATGGGGAGTCGGGAGCCCCTACCGAGCCCATGTGGCCTGGGCCTGGCTGTCACCCCTGATCAGGGCTCCCATTCAGTCCCTGGGCTCCCCAGGCTCATAATCGAACCTCTGGCTCCTGTCCTCTCTGTGGTCCCTGTATGTGAGTGGTGGTGACTGTGGCCCAAGAGGGACCTGCGGCTCTGCAGGCTCAGTTAGCAGTGCACATCAGCTGGGCAGCTTGTCCTCCTCACCCTGCCCCCAGTGGGGGAGGGAAGGCAGAGGGAAGAGGGACTCAGGCCAATGTCAGGTGGGCAGACAGCCCAGACGCAGAACTGTACACTCAGCCCTACAGCCTGGAGCCGGGGCCCCGCCAGCCATACCCCTGCACAGCCCTGCAGAGCCAGTCCCACTCTGAATGGACTCACAGGGGCCACCTTGTCCAGCCCTGGGACTTAAGATGGTGAAACAGGCCCAGAGAGTCTGAGTCACTCACTCTGACCTTTGTTCCATTCAGCCCACACTCTCACCCTCCCACTGATGGGGTGCTCACCCCCATCAAGCAGTCCAGCTCGTCTTGGATAATCGTCTTCTCTGCTTCCGGTGACTGCTTGGGGTCCCGCTTGGGGCCTGGGGCCACAGGGCCTGTACTGTACCCATGCCCCACACAGCTCCTCCTGATGTGTAGGTGAGTTTCCAGCCCAAGGCTTCATTCTTATGGTGGGCCAGCCCTCTCCATGCCTGCTCAGTGGTTCTGAATCGTTTTGGGCTCTGGGCACCCTGGGAGTCTGCTGAAAGCCACAGCCCTGTACCTGACATAGGTGCATCCCTGACTTCCTCTCTACCCCCCACCCCGCGCACATATATTTATGTCCAGTTTTGTGCACAGTTCAGTGCTTACAGACCTCCCAAGGCCCCTCTTTCTTTGGGGACCCTGGTTAGGAACACTGGCTTTAATCATTCCTCAGGTGACACAGCCAATGTCCCCTGTTATGCTGACCTGGGAGGGGAATCTAGGCGTCCCAGTCGCCAGGCCATGCTTTCTGCTCTATCCTACTGCCCCATGAAGGTCCCGTTGTGTGCCTGGCTTGGAGCCTAATGCTGTGATAACTCATTCATTCATTCCACAAACCTTAGTCCTTGGTGCCTCCTTTGTGCTGGGCTCTGGGCTGGGCTGAGCCATGCAGAGAAGAATAAGACCCACTGCCTGGCCCTAGGGAAGCCAGACCTCTTGACAGTCACATCTTGGGGGATCAGGGTAGGACAGAGGTAAGCATTGGGTGGGGATACCAGAGGGGATCCCACCCCAGCCTGGAGAGAGAGACTGGGGAGTCAGGGAGACTGAGAGGCTGCTTGGAGTGGAAGCTGAAGGACCTTGGGAACTGGTTGGGGGAGGGACATCCCTGGCAGAGGGAACAGCAAGTAGAAAGGCCTGGAGGCCTTGCTGTCACGTACAGAAAGCCCAGTCTGCCTGGAGGTGGTATTGGGAGTTTGGGGTCAGGAATGAGGCTGATGTCCAGTCAGGGACAGGTCTCAGGGGCCTGGTAATGCATGTGGGCAAGCAGCAGTTGGGAGCCATGGAAGGCTGTGGAGCAGGCAGAGATGTGTGTTTTGGAATGTGCCCCCTGGCTGCTGCAGATGGAGTAGGGGGCAGGGCAGGGAGTGCCAGGGTGGAGAAGGGAGACCCTGAGGAAGCCCTGCTGGTTGGGCCTGGACCCAGGTAGAGATTGCCATTCACCACCCACCAGGAGGTGTTTGTTGTCTCTTCTGTCCTGCTCCAGTGGTTCCGCCTGCCTCCTGCAGTGAGACGTTAGCTCTGCAAACAAACGCCTAAGGAAGGGGAACCTTCTGGAGCTGGGGGAGACCTCAGGCTCCTTCCGAGCACAGTTTTCGCTGATTCTGTTGAGAGACATTTCCGGGCAGGCCTGGTCTCTGGAGACGGTCTGCAGGCCTAGGCTCTAGGGTTTGCCACCTGCTCCTGTCCTCTCCACATGCCTGCTGGCTGCCCACAGGTCCTAACACACACACACACACACACACACACACACACACACACACACACGCACACGGAGTCTACCTGATGGGAACACAATAGCTAGGCAGACAGACAGACACACATATACACACTGGATCCTGCTGGGTCTCCTTTCCAGACACACCTCCTCTCTGCTGTCATTCCTGGGAGTGACAACATACACGCGTACACAGACATGCCTCTGGGAGCCCGCACACCCCCATGGTCCACTCTACAGACCCACATGGGCCCTGTCTGTGAGTACCACACACCTGCACACACCAGTCACCTCTATTTGTGCCCATGGGGTCGCCAACCCTCCCTCTTTGTACATATACAGAGAAACACACACCCAGTTCCTCTGTGTTACTTTTCCTTCTGTCCTCCCCTCTCTCCCTCCCTTCATCCACATCTCCCATCACCACTGGAGCCCTATTAGAGCCTGCAGCTAAGCCCCCCTCACCTAATTTTTCTGCAAAGACTCCTCCCGTGTTCCCCTCATTTCCAGGGACCCAGCTCAGCCGCAGCCCAGGCTTCCCCAAGGCTGTAACCATCCTGGGTTCTCTGACCCCAGCCCAGGGAGGGCCGGGGCCCTGCCAAGGAGTCAGAGGCCCTGGCTTTGGCCCCAGCCAGTCTGGACCGGCTGCCATGGAATCTTGGGTGAACATCTGCCTCTGTCTGGCCTTGGTTTGGGGGAGTGGAGGTACAGACTCCCCATTCTTCAGCCAAGGTTCTCAGACTGGTCCTGGAGCCCTGACGTTCCTGGAAGGGGCCTGTGGGTATGGACAGGAGGAGAGAGGATACTGGATGAGTGGTTGCTGGTCCCCTCCCTTTCAACGAGAGCATTGCTGCTTAGATCACACTTTATATTGGAATTCCAGGAAGGATTAAAAAATCCATTAACTCTTTATCGATTTTTTTTCCTGATTACAAAAGAAAGTCCAACAATACATTTGCGGATAACGGAGATCATGACAATCCCCCTTGTCCCACCCCTTGGAGGTGATCACTGTCACGTTTGTTGCATTGTCCTCTAGCCTTTTGGGGCACATACAGATAAATTGTTATTTACGAAAACGGGCTTATTCTGCAACAGCGTTTTACGGTTTGATTTTTGCATATTGTTCTACATAAATGTGCTTCATTCTGTTGAAAGGCTGCAGAATGTTCCATGGTACAGACGTGCTATATTTTATTTGAGCGTTTCCTTATTGATAAACGTTTAGGCCATTTCCAATTTCTTTTTTACTCTTACCAGCGATGCCGCTATGAGCATCCTTGAATATTTATGTGTGAGCGCTTGTACTCTCATTTCTGCAGGACAGGCTCCTAGAAGTGGGATTATGAGGTTGTAGGGTGTAGGTGTTTAAAATGTTAATTAATATTGCCAAATTACCCTTCCAGAGGTTGAGTCAGTTCACCCTCCCTCCATTGGTTTATGAGCGCTCATTTCCCCACATCCTTGCCAGCACTGGTTGTTATCAATCATTTTAATTTTTCCCAATCTGATGGGCAAAAAGTGGTATCTTGTCGTTTTCATCTGCATTTTCCTGTTTGCTGGTGAGATAGAACGTCTTTTCATATGTTTATTGGCCAATTTAGTTCTTCCTCTGAGGATTTCTAACTCACTGCCAATTTCTCTTCTTTTGTCTTTTTTCTTATTTATTTGTAGAGGCTCTTTGTATATTAGTGACACTTTTTTTCCCAGTGTCTCACTTGTCTTTTAACTTTGTTTATGGTGTTTTTTGCTGTACAGATGTTTTGCATGTTTATGTAGTCGAATTTGTCAAATTTTCACTTTATGGTGTCTGGATTTAATGTCTGGCGTAGGAAGGCTTTCCCCACTGCGTAAGATTTCATTTCAAATAAGAGTTTTATTGCTGAGAAATCTTTACAAAGCCCTGATTTGTAGACTTCTTCCCAGCTGTGTGCCTGCTTCTCTCAGCAGCTGCAGCACTGGCTCTGGGGGTGGGAGGAATGGCCCTGTCTGTCCGTCCATCTTCACCTCTCTGCCTCTCCCTCTGTCCGTCTGGCCTTGTGGGTCTCTGTCGCCCTGTCTCTCTTTGGGCTTCCGCCTCTCGTATGCTCTGTCCCCCGTTCTTCGTCTGCCATTTTCTTGAGCCCAGCTGATTTTCATTGTTGTTGTTAGGTGCTGTGGAGTTGATTCTGACTCATGGCAGCCCCGTGTGACAGAGTAGAAGTGCCACATAGGGTTTTCTTGTCTGTAATCTTTATGGAAACAGATTGCCAGATCTTTCTCCCATGGAGCTGCTGGATGAGTTCGAACCAACTTTTCAATTAGCAGCTGAGTATTTAACTGTTTGCATCACCAGGGCTCTTTGGGTTCCCATTGGGCAGTGGTAATCAGGGACGTGAAATGGCAATGGTGGCAGCCCTCAGTGGGGTGGGGTGGGATGGCAGCTACCAGGGTATGTGCCCCCTCCCCCCCACCTGCCAGCCTAGCCCTAAGTCACGTGGACTGCAGTGCAGGCCTGGCCTACTTCTCTCAGAGAAACTCACTTCCTGTTGGCAGCCTGAGGGCAGGCTCCCAGCCAGTCTGAGTCCTTTCTCCACCAGGAAGCCTTCCCAGACAGCTAAGGCCAATGCCTCTTTCCTCCCCTTCCCACAGCCCCGGCCCCTCCCTTCTGTCCTCTCTGGTCATTCCCTGTCCAGCCTTCTTAGCACTGAGCTCCCTGGGATCCATTTGGCCACCTCTCAGGCCTTTAGCTTCCATGTGTGTAGAATAGGCCCTGGGAGGCCAAGCTTGGCTGCTGGGAGGCATGGCCCATATGGATACAGCAGAGCTGGAGCGTCTTCCCAGAACCAAGCCAACTTCTAGAAGGTGTCCCCTCTTGCTGTCCAATACTGCCCTTCCCTTCCTCCCCCAAAAAACTTGACAAAATTTCCATATTGGGAGGAAGACACAGGGACTTGAGTTCAGTGACCCTGATGATTAGTGACTAGGGGTCACTTGTTGTCTGCCCTATCCCAGCTGGGCACAGTGCCTGGCTCATGGGAGGTGCAGGAAAGGAAGAATGGAGGAGGAAGAAGTGAACAGTGCAGAATGTGCTGAACCTGGGGCAGGAAGAGGGAAGGCAGAGCACTAACATTCTCTGAGCCCCTGCGATGACGCAAGGCAGCCTCCTCAAGGCCCCTATTTCTGGGGGCTGAGGTGCTAATGGGAACACTCCATTATATCCTAGAGGTAAGGGCTCCAGGTGGGCTCAGCACTGCCCCAGCTTGGGGACGTCACCACATGGAGGTGGGATGGGGCCTTCGGGTGAGGGAGCAGTGGGAGACCAGTCAGGGAAACCCCAGATGGATGTCTCTTAAAGTGTGGCTCAGAAGCTCCTAAGCTAAAACTCCAGGTAACCTTTCCCGGCTCCTGTGGTCCCAGGACTTCTGTCCCAGCACCCTCCCTCTCACCATGATAGCCTGTCCTCTCACTGAGCTCCTGGTGAGCAGCTGTAGTGTCCTTTTCTTCTGTCTATCCCAATCACAAGCACATAGTAGGCACTTACCAAAAGTAGAGTGAATGAATGAATACATGAAAAGCCCAGGGCGTTGGGCATAGGGTTCAGGTCTGGGGAAGAGGAGACCAGGCTTCTGGGCTTGGCTTTTCCACCAACTTGCTGTGTAACACCAGCCCCTCTTTGGGCCTCAGTTTCCCCATCTATACATGGGTGTGGGCCTCTCAAGTTCTGTGATTCTGTGACCATGTTGCCCAGAGTAGGCACACGGGGGACACACACGCACTTGCCTGGGCCATCTTCTTTGATCATCTACTAGGTGCCAGCCCTGCACAGTACTGCACCCATGTTGGAAGCATCCTCAAGTAGCTGTTTCCTTGGCAGCCTCACATTCCTGGGGTTCTTGTTAATTCTGCTGAACACACAGGCATTTGATTCCCAGAGCTCCCTCAGGTGTCACCGAGTAGATGAGGAGCCAGGAGGGCAGGCAGGAGGCCCCCACCCCTGCTGTGACCCCTGGGCTGCAGGGCTCTGCAGCTGGGATTTCCCGTCCTTCCTGGGACTCTTACACACACACAGGCCTGTGTCCACGACAGCTCCCTGGCTCCCACTGCGTCTCCTGCCCTGCCCCAAATCATTGTCATGTTCTGCCTGTGGTCCTATTTCCATAGCAACTCCTTGTGATGCCACAGAGGAGGGTGGGAGCTTCAGGAAGGTTTTGGGGGGAAGGGAACAAGAGGTCTATTCATTGTCTTGGAACATGGCAACTGGGGGCTTGGAACTACTGTGGGGATGGTGTGCCCTGCTAGCCCAGGTGGAATTGGGCTCAGGGCTGCCAGCCAGGTGGCCTGGAGGCTTGCCAGGGATAGGGCTGCCCATGTTGGTCTGGGCCCGTCTGGCTTGTGCCAGCCTACTGGGAGCCAACTTGGGTGGCCATGAAGGTCACCCCTGTTTGGTTGGGCCTGGCTTGGGAACCCAGGCCTGAGGAACTGCCCAGCCTCTGGCCACCACTCTGAGCCAAGCTGGCACCACTGTGTCTTGTTCTGGCTTCCAGGATCAGCACCCAGTGGGAGGCATGCCCCAGGGCCAGCTGGCAGCAGGGGCCATAGTTTGGGGCTGGGGAACTGTGGGGCTGGTCAGGCCCTTTCTTACCCATGTCTGCAGTGCTTTGTGGCTCTGTTATCGGGATGGAAAAGCCAAGGTGGTCCCAGTGCCCATTTTCCTGCCTCCTTCTTGTAGAAGTCTGTAGCATGAAGTGGGAAGACCCTTGCCTCAAAGATTCCTCCATCTTCACCTACCATGTGGCCAAAAAATTCACCATTAGCATCTTGATAGAATGTTGATGCCAGGAGGGAGACAGAGGACTTTGCCCTCTTCTGCCCGTATTATGGCAGCTGTCTCCAAGCCCCATCCACCCATCCATCCTTTCATCCACCCTTCCATTCACCTATCTACCCTTCCATCCACCTACCCATCCTTCCATCCATCCTTCCATCCACCCACCCATCCTTCCATCCTCCCATCCATCCTTCCATCTTTCCATCCACCCATTCATCCTTCCATCTACACTTCCATTCACCCATCCATCCTTCTGTCCACTCATCCACCCATCCATCCACCCATCCTTCCATCCATCCTTCCATCTACCCTTCCAACCACCCATCTTTCCATCTACCCATCCATCCATCTATCCTTCCTTCCATTCACCTATCCATCCATCCTTCTATTCGTCCATTCTGAAAGTCCCTCCCGAGTTTCCCTGGGGACCTAGGTCTCTGACAGATGGTGCCATATGGAGAAGCAAAAGAGAAAGGAGGGACTGACCTGTCCCTCCAAGGAAAGAGGGAGCTTCTAACCCTCATGAGGGCTGCTGGGGGCCAGGCGCCAAGTCAGATGCCAGCTTTCAGCATTTCCCATTCACCATCATGGTTGTAGCCACCCCTGGGCACCACCTGCACCTGCACTTTCTTACTCGTTGTTTTTGCATTGCCTCACTTTTGAGGATAGGTTACCACGGCACTCCCCAAGCCACACATCTGTGAAATCATGGGTGCATGTGCCTGTCATGACTTCTCTAATATGCAGAAAAGTAAATACATAACTATGAAAATAAAAACATTGGTCTGTGTACCACCTAAATGCCCCTTGTCCACTCCCACCCCCAGGGGTGTGTCTCACACTTTGAGAAACACTGATCTGATTTGATCTTCATGGCAGTAGCTCAGAAAGGGGTTCGAGTCTTTGAGAGGTTGAGGAAACTGAGGCTCAGGGGTGGAAGCTTTTGCCTAGGGCCACGTGTCCAGAAAGTGGGAGAACTGGGCGTCTGCCTGTGTCCTTGGACTTCCAACCCCGGGGTTTTTGTCCTGCACTATTGAGGCTTTAGGGGCAGGACTCACTTGGGCCTTAAAGGAGGCTGGGGTTTAGCCTTATTTGGAAGGAGGGGAGAGACTGCTCCTGGTGGAAAGAACAGAGGGAGCAAAGGCTTGGGGAGGGAAGTCCTGGGGCAGGGAAGAGCTGGGCCTGGCTGGGAGCGCTGGGGGAGGTGTTGAGTGGGGCCAGGTGAGAGGACATTGAAGGGCTGGGCAGTGGGAAGCCATGGGCAGTATCTGAGTGGCGAGGGGCCATTAGGAAAGCTGTGTTTTTGCCAATATCTTTCCTTCCCCTGCCACCTAGTGCTGTCCAAGCTAGGAGGTCCCTGTGACCCCTTCCTCAGCAAGCCTTTTGATTCCACGATCTACATTTCTGATTTGACCCTCTTCACTATTGCCAACTTGCCCAGGCCCTGTCCTCTTTCACTTGGGGTACCATAAGGGCCTCCTGCCTTTCCCAGCCCATTTCACATAGTGGCCAAAGAGATGATTACTAAACCCCATTTGGAGGGTGTCACCCCCTTTTGAACTTCAGTGGCTGCTCTGTACCCCCAGGATCAAGCCAGTGCTACTTGACACAAGCCACCTCTCATCCTGGATTGCCAGCCACCCCAGTCTTCATTCGTGCTTCACCCTTTCCTGGAAAAAGACCCAGCTCCTCTGTACCCCAGGTAGTTCCCCGACTGCCTTGTGGTCTCTCTTGCCTCTGCACAGGCTGTGCTAACTTTCTGTAATGCTCGCTCCACTCTCACTCTTTTTGCTTTGTTTCAGCTCAGGTGTCACCCCCTCTGGGAAGCCTGGGTATGCCCCAGGTCACTGTAATGTGATTAACTTTGTGCATTTGTTTATCCAGTAAGGCTGAATAAGCACCTACTGTGTGTCAGGTACTGTTCAGGGCTTTGGGGATACAGCCCTGAGTTGAACAGAGGACATCCCCAGTCAGGAAGTTTACATTTGAGTGGGGTTAGGGGGTCAGATAATAAATAAATGAGCCGTATGAGAGAGAACAAAGCAGGGTAGGTGGTGTGGGGAAGGGCTGGGAGTGTTGTTATTTTGTACAGGGCAGTCAGGGAAGGCCTCTCTGAGGAGGTGACATTGGAGCAGGGACCTGAAGGAAGTAACAGATTGAGCCACATGGACTTCTGAAGGGAGAGTTTTCCAGATAGAAGGCACTGCAAGTGCAAAGGCCCTGAGGCAGAAACATGCTTGGTGTGTTTGTGGATGGAGCTGAGTATGTGCGTTGCGTTTGTGGGGAGGGTTGTTGGGGTGAAGTGAAGAAGAAGGCGCAGGGGTTGGGGCCAGAGGACTTCAGGCTAGGTGAGGACTGTAACTTTGTCCATAGTGTTCTCCCCCACTCATGGTGGGTGGGGAGTCTGGTCCAGAGCTGCCTTTGAGAATGTTTGATGAAGGAATAAACCAGGAGAGGCTGGGGCAGGAAGGAATGGGTGGGTGGGAGCTGAGGGATCCTTGAGAACTGAGAGGGTGAGGGAGAGGCGCCCCTGGTGCTCTGCCCACCACCCCCTCTCAGGGGACAGCCTGGGTCCTGCTCCTTGGGCCTGGCGGGGAAGGCAAGAAGCCACTGGCTAGACAGTGGCTGTGTGCAAGGCAGTATGTCCCTTCCCTCTCTTTATCCTCCCAGCAGTACTGGCAGAAGGGACCATATCCCCATTTTACAAATGGGGGAAGTGAGGCTCAGAGACTTAACTTCCCTGATGTCACAGAGCCAGTGGGTAGGGAGGCACAGTCAAACCTGGCCCTGCCTAGGGCTGGAGCCCCTGCTGCTCCCGTAGCCCTGCCTGCCCCAGCTGGTGGTGTGTGAGCAATGTGTGAATGTGTCATATATGTGTGAGCACATATATGTGTGAGCACATGTGTGAGTGTGTAAGCATGTGTGAGAGCATGAATGTGTGTGTGAGCATGCGTGAGTGTGTGAGCACACATGTGTTTGGGATTGCAAGTATGTGTATTTAAGCATGAGTGATGTGTGAGTGAGACCTGTGTAAGTGTGAGTGTGTCAGTGAGAACATGCATGTGTATGTGAGAGCATGTGAACATGTGTGTTAGTGTGAGTGTGTCAGTGAACGAGAGCACATGTGTGAGCATGTGTATGGATTGAGTGTGAGTGATGTGTGAGTGTGAATGAGAGCCCATGTGTGTATAAGTGTGAGTGATGTGTGTGTCAGTGAGTGCGAACATACATTGTATATGAGGGTGTGAAGATGTGTGTAACGTGTGAGTGTAAGAGCCTGTGTGTGTGTGAACATGTGTGTGTGTCAGTGAGTGAGAGCCCATGTGTGTGAGAGCATGTGAACATGTATGTGTGTGATGTGTGAAAGCCCATGCGTGAGAACATGTGAGCACGTGTGTGACTGTCAGGGACTGAGAGCTTGTGTGAGAACATGTGAATGTGTGTGTGTCAGTGACTGAGAACGTGTGTGCATGTGTGAGCATGTGTGTGGGTGTTCGTGTGAGCATGTCAGTGACTGACAGCGTGTGTGTGCATGTGTGAACATGTGAGCATGTGTGTGGGCGTGTGTAAGTATGAGTGATGTGTGAGTGTGAGTGAGGGCCCATGTGTGTGAGAGCATGTGAATGTGTGTGTGGGTGTGAGTGTGTCAGTGAGTGAGAACATGCATGTGTGTGTGAACTTGTGAGAGTGTGCAATGTGTGCGTATTTATTGTCCGGCTGGCTGGAATCAAAATCAAACCTGTCTGCAGGGCCCCTCCTGTCCCCCCACTACCCTGCTGTGTCTGATGGCTTGTCTCCTCTTTCTCCCCACAGCCTCCTGTGCCCACAGGCCCTGAGGCCCCCAGTGCCCGCGAGCAAAGAGGGCGATTGAGTCAAGACCGGGCTTCCCCCCAGCAGCTGCACTTCCCAAACGCCCGCCCAATCTGAGGTAAGAGGCCACTCTAGGCTACTGGGGCAGAGTGGGGTGTGGTTGGCCCCAGGGAGTGGCTGTTGGAGGCTGTCTCAGGGCCTCTTTCTGGGGGTCCCCTCACCTCCCCGCCTACACACAGTCAAGCCCAGGAGGCTTGGTCAGGCGGTGTAGCCACCTGTGGCCCTTGCTGTGGTGGATTTGGGCCACCTGCTCCAGAGCCTGGGGCTGTCTTCCAAGTGACATGGCTCCGTGGCAGTGCTGGCTGATGGGGTCCTGGGTGGTGTGGGATGTCTCTAAATTTGAGCTGAAGGGCTCTGTTCTTGGTTCTGTCACATTGTTGACTAAATGTGTGTGTGACTCCATGTCAGAAGGGAGACATTCGGGGTCCAAGAAACTGTCAAGAGGTTGGCACTGGCTCCAACGTGTGGAGTTTAACAGGGCTCCACGCCAGAGTCAGCGTGTGGATCCAGACACCTTCAGGGCAGGATGAGGCTCAAACCCCGTGTGTGTGCGTAACAGGCACTGACTGGCAGCCAAATGACCTTGGCTCTGTGTGAGCAGAGCAGATGGCCTTTTGGCTGTATCATGAGGAGCAGGACTCCCAGAATGTGGGAGGTGACAAGCCCTCCATTCTGTGGCCCATGTGAGGGGATGTGGACAAACTGCAGCATATCCAGAAGAGGCAGGAGATGGGGAAGGAGGGGGACCTGGGTCACTGCCCTGGCTTGACCCCTGGCTTGCTGTGTGACCTTGGACAAGTCACTTCTACCCTGTGTCTGGGTCAGTCCCATGTTCTTGACAGGCCTCTGTGACTCATTAGAAAGCTACAGAGGGACTTTGCTAATCAGAAGGAACAGTGGGGGCAAGGCTCTGGGCAGCAGGCAGGACTGAATGTTACTCGCATTTTCAAGGAAGAAGGCCTGGTGCTCCTTGAGGAGTGGGCCTCGGACCCCTTCTCCTGAAGAGTGGTGACAGGCTTCGCCAGCACTGTCCTTCCGCTTGGAAGCTGGCGGGGTATAGCAGGGAGCAGACGCCCCTGTTCCCTTCCTGGGCACCCTATGCCTTGAGTTGAAGTCCGCTTATCTCCAGAGGAATATTCTTGCTAATTAGTCAGTCCTGGGTGGAATGAGCAGCTAATTAGCCTCTCCAGCTTAACCTGTAATTGCTGCTGGGAAATGGAGAGAGAGGATGTGGTCAGGGTTGTCCTCGAGGCGAGGCCATCGGGGCGATGAAGGGGTGGGGGCAGGGATGCGAGGGAGGCAGAGTGGTAGCCCTGCCCCCACCCTTGCCAGGAAGGCTGCAGCTGCATTCTGATGTCCAGGCAAACAGCGGCACCCACAGGAGGCACTGTGGCCCAGGGGAGCCCAGGGAACAGGGAGACAGAGAGGAGGGGCCTACTGCAGACTCATGGGGCGGGGCACGGTCGGGAGACATCTCTCAGCTGGGGGGTCAGGGACAGAGGCATTGTGAGGGTAACGAGTTCCCAGGGGCAGCCTCTAACCTTGGCCCCATTTTGTGGCGGAGGTGATTGCTGGCTGGCCTCATCAGGCGCCCCTTTGGACTTGTGACCGGGGGCAAATGCTCCCCTCCAGCCTCCCCCTCGCTATGGCTCTGATCAGGGAGATTTGTCTTTTAAGACATTCTGTTTTTCTGGTTATAAAAATAATGCATGTTCTGTATAGAAAAATGTGCATGCTTGGGTGTTTTGCCCGTCAGTCTTTTACAAAATAAGTATTTATGACATAATTGGGATCAAACTGTACTTACTGTTTCCTAACCTGCCTTTTGCACTTAATACTAGACCAGCATCGTTTTCCCATCATTAAATACTCTTCTATAACAGGACTTTTAATGGCTGCGTAATGGTTCAGCCTGTGTGCACCCTAGCATGTTTAACCAATTCTCCCTTGTGTATTTTGATTATTTCCAGTGTTTTGTCATTATAAATAATGCTGGGATGAACAAAATGATATACGTAGGGATACGAAGGGCAGAAAAGCTTTGCGAGGGAGGAATGCCCAACATATACAAAGGGGCGGAGGCAGGGAAGTTGGGAGTGGGTTGGGGAGTGGGGTGCCCACGATCTGGTCATGGAGAGCCTTGGAGGCTGTGGTGTGGATTTGGGGCGTGACTCAGCCAAGCTCTGAACTCCTGGAGGAAGCCCAGGTTTTTCCTCGACCTCCCCTGCCAGTCTCCTACCTCCTTGCAACCACCCACTCCTCCAAAGCTCCTATGGTGGAAGGGGAGGGGACAGGCTGATGGATGGGGGAAAGGCAGGTGAGGCTGGGGGTCCCAGATGCCACGGTGAGATTGTTGTTGTTGTTGTTAGGTGCCGTCAAGTCGGTTCCGACTCATAGTGACCCTATGCACAACAGAACAAAACACTGCCTGGTCCTGCGCCATCCTTACAATCGTTGTTGTGCTTGAGCTCATTGTTGCAACCACTGTGTCAATCCACCTCGTCGACGGTCTTCCTCTTTTCCGCTGACCCTGTACTTTGCCAAGCATGATGTTCTTCTCCAGAGACTGATCCCCCTGACAACGTGTCCAAAGTATGTAAGACGCAGTCTCGCCGTCCTTGCTTCTAAAGATCATTCTGGTTGTACTTCTTCTAAGAGAGATTTGTTCGTTCTTTTGGCAGTCCATGGTATATTCAATATTCTTCACCAACACCACAATTCAAAAGCATCAACTCTTTGGTCTTCCTTATTCATTATCCAGCTTTCACATGCATATGATGTGACTGAAAATACCATGGCTTGGGTCAGGCGCGCCTTAGTCTTCAAGGTGACGTCTTTGGTCTTCAACACTTTGAAGAGGTCCTTTGCAGCAGATTTGCCCAATGTAATGCATCTTTTGATTTCTTGACTGCTGCTTCCGTGGGTGTTGATTGTGGATCCAAGTAAAATGAAATCCTTGACAACTTCAATCTTTTCTCCGTTTATCATGATGTTGCTCGTTGGTCCAGTTGTGAGGATTTTTGTTTTCTTTATGTTGAGGTGCAATCCATGCTGAAGGCGGGGGTCTTTGATCTTCATTAGTAAGTGCTTCAAGTCCTGTTCCCTTTCAGCAAGCAAGGTTGTGTCATCTGCATAACGCAGGTCGTTAATGAGTCTTCCTCCAATCCTGATGCCCCGTTCTTCTTCATATAGTCCAGCTTCTTGTATTATTTGTTCAGCATACAGATTAAATAGCTATGGTGAAAGAATACAACCCTGACGCACACCTTTCCTCACTTTAAACCAATTATCCCCTTGTTTTGTCCAAACAACTGCCTCTTGATCTATGTAAATAGTTCCTCATGAGCACAATTAAGTGTTCTGGAATTCCCGTTCTTCGCAACTTTATCCGTAGTTTTGTTATGACCCACACAGTTGAATGCCTTTGCATAGTCAATAAAACACAGGTAAACATCCTTCTGGTATTCTCTGCTTTCAGCCAGGATCCATCTGACATCAGCAATGATATCCCTGGTTCCACGTCCTCTTCTGCAACCGGCCTGAATTTCTGGCAGTTCCCAGTTGATATACTGCTGCAGCCGTTTTTGAATGATCTTCAGCAAAATTTTGCTTGCATGTGATATTAATGATATTGTTCTATAATTTCCACATTCGGTTGGATCACCTTTCTTGGGAATAGGCATAAATATGGATCTCTTCCAGTCAGTTGGCCAGGAAGCTGTCTTCCATATTTCTTGGCATAGATGAGTGAACACCTCCAGTGCTGCATCTGTTTGTTGAAACATCTCAATTGATAGTCCATCAATTCCTGGAGCCTTGTTTTTTGCCAATGCCTTCAGAGCAGCTTGGACTTCTTCCTTCAGTACCATCGGTTCCTGATCATATGCCACCTCTTGAAATGGTTGAACATCGACTAATTCTTTTTGGTATAATGACTCTGTGTATTCCTTCCATCTTCTTTTGATTGTTCCTGTGTCGTTTAATATTTTCCCCATGGAATCCTTCACTATTGCAACTTGAGGCTTGAATTTTTTCTTCAGTTCTTTCAGCTTGAGAAACGCCAAGTGTGTTCTTCCGTTTTGGTTTTCCATCTCCAGCTCTTTGCACATGTTATTATCATGCTTTACTTTGTCTTCTCGAGAGGCCCTTTGAAATCTTCTGTTCACTTCTTTTATTTCATCAGTTCTTCCTTTTGCTTTAGCTGCTCGACGCTCAAGAGCAATTTTCAGAGTCTCTTCTGAAATCCATCTTGGTCTTTTCTTTCTTTCCTGTCTTTTCAGTGACCTCTTGTTTTCTTCATGGATGATGTCCTTGATGTCATTCCACAACTCGTCTGGCCTTCGGTCACTAGTGTTCAGTGCGTCAAATGTGTTCTTCAGATGGTCTCTAAATTCAGGTGGGATATACTCAAGGTCATATCTTGGCTCTCGTGGACTTGTTCTGATTTTCTTCAGTTTCAGCTTGAACTTGCGTATGAGCGATTGATGATCTTTTCCACAGTTGGCCCCTGGCCTTGTTTTGATTGACGATATTGAGCTTTTCCATCGTCTCTTTCCACAGATGTAGTCAATTTGATTTCTATGTGTTCCATCTGGCGAGGTCCATGTGTACAGTTGCCGTTTATGTTGGTGAAAGAAGGTATTTGCAATGAAGAAGTCGTTGGTCTTGCAAAATTCTATCATTCAATCTCCGGCATTGTTTCTATCACCAAGGCCATATTTTCCAACTACTGATCCTTCTTTGTTTCCAGCTTTCGCATTCCAATTGCCAGTAATTTATCAATGCGTCTTGATTGCGTGTTTGATCAATTTCAGACTGCGGCAGCTGATAAAAATCTTCTATTTCTTCATCTTTGGCCCTAGTGGTTGGTGCGTAAATTTGAATAATAGTCGTATTAACTGGTCTTTCTTGTAGGTGTATGGATATTATCCTATCACTGATAGCCTTGTATTTCAGGTCACTGACAGCGTTGTACTTCAGGATAGATCTTGAAACGTTCTTTTTGATGATGAATGCAACACAATTCCTCTTCGAATTGTCATTGCCAGCATAGTAGACTATATGATTGTCTGATTCCAAATGGCCAATACCAGTCCATTTCAGCTCACTAATGCCTAGGATATTGATGTTTTTGCATTCCATTTCATTCCAAGGGCCTTTAAATCAAGCCCTTTTATCTGCTCTGAACATGTGACTCCTGAATCAGCCTGGTTGGTCAGATGGCCCCTTCGTCCCCTTGGTGGGGTGGGAGGTGGCCCATGATGGGACTCTGGAGAACCAGGGTGGGAGGGTAGAGGGGTGTGATCTCTTCCAGGAAGGCTTCCCTGACCTCTGGGTGGGGCTGGCCCCTCTCCCCAGTGCCCCTCCCTCATGCTGACACCTGGGTTGAAATTACCTGTGGGTGTGGGTCTGTTTCTCAACAGATTCTGGGGATTCTGGCGCAGGCTCTAGCCTGATATGCCCCTGTGTGCCCTTGGGGCATACACTGGGTGCTGCACAAGTGCTTCCTGAAGTCATTCATTCATTCCATCATTAATTCATCCTTCATTCAACACGTAGTTATTGAACACCTGTGTCTTAGGCTGGGCTCTCTAGAGAAGCAAAATCAGTAAAGTGTATAAATATATATGGAGAGATTTATATCAAGGAAATGGCTCACGCAGTTGTAGAGGCTGCAAAGTCCCAGGTCAGTGGGTTAGGTTGGAGGCTTCTCCTTACTCACTTAGTTGCAGGGGCTAGCTAACCCAAGATTAGCAGGTCAGACAAAGGCCTCTGGCTCACAGGCTTTGGAGACCACCAAATCACAAGATCAGCAGGCAAGCCGGTAGGTAAGCTGCTAGCTTGAGTCACAAGAACCGGAGGGCCGACGAACAGAAGCCAGCTGCAGCATCTAAAAAGCAAGCAAAAGCCCAGGAGCCTTGCCAGAAAGTTTACCTATATTGGATGCAGGCCACACCCCCAAGGAAACTCCCTTTCAATTCATTGGCCGCTCACAGCAGATCCCATCATGGAGGTGATCACGTTATATCAGATCTCGTCATGGAGGTGATTGCATCATTATACGACTGCCAAACTAAATCATAACTGCCAAACTGCTGAGAACCATGGCCCAGCCAAGTTGACACACAACCTTAACAATCACAACCTGCTATATGTCAGTCTTCTGTGTTCCAGCATCTGTGGTTAGACCAGGCCATTGCCCTCATGGAGCTTAGATTCTAACAGGATTAATATAGTATATATATATTTTTTATTTTTTCATTTTATATATGTTTGTTTATTTATTTACATATGTTATTGTTGTATGACAGTGAGTCAATTCAACTCGTACCCTTTGCCATCAAGTCTATTCTGACTCATAGCGACCCTATACGACAGAGTAGAACTGCCCCATAGGATTTCCAAGGCTGTAATCTTTACAGGAGCAGACTGCCAGGTCTTTTCTCCTGTGGAGCCACTGATGAGTTCAAACTGCCGACCTTTCCGTTAGTAGCTGTGCACTTGACCACTGCATCACCAAGGCTCCTATATTTATATATAGTACATGTATATATCATATAAATATGTTATTATTTTTATATTAATACAGCTAAAATAATTACTAATATAATTGATAGCAGAAAACCCAGATAAGTACATTCATGACACCGTAAAACCTGTGAAAGCCGGGGCATGTGTAAGGCAGAAACCTATCTGAAAAACTTGAATATTTTCCTCTAATAGAGGGCAATGGAAAAGTGGTAAGTTGCACCCTGTCAAAGGCGGGAAACTTGTGAAACCTGGACAAAGAAGGCAGTCCCTGTCGAGTTCTGGCTCTCACAGTTTTCACTGTACAATGTTAGGGAGTAATAAGCACTGTGGAGAAAAATAAGGCTGGAAAAGAGAGCTGGTGTGAGGGGGAGCTGTTCTCTACAGAGCGGTCAGGACAGGCCTCTGAGAAGGGCTGTCTGAGCAGAGACTCAAGGACGGGGAACAGGCCATGTGGAGGTCTGGGTGGGCCCTGAGCTGGGACCAGCATGGAGGTTAGTGCAGCTGGAGAGCAGTGGTGAGAAAAAGGGGCTGAGGAGCACAGGAGTTTGAGTGTGAATGCAGGTGATTCTTGGCTCCCAGGCCACAGCAAGAAAGACTATGGGCGGGGGTGGGCAAGAGGAGAGGCTGCAGAGCGGGTTAGGAGATCCTCCACAACAGTCCAGCCTGGGTGGGAGGAGTGGGTAGGGCTGGAGACTTGGAAGGGGCAGCTGAAGGGCAGGCTGTGGCTATGAGAGAACAGAGCCAGGTTGTAGTCTGAGAATGGGGTGGACAGTGGTACCTTTGAGCCGAGGAATAGGGGGCTGAGGTGAGGGGTTTGCAGCGGAAAAGGCAGAGTCCTGTTTGGAAGTGTTATGTGTGAGACGCCACGTGGCGAGGTTGCACAGACAGTGCAGTATATATCATTCTACAGCTGCGGGTCGAGGCTGGGCTACATCGATCAATGTGGGAGTCACCAGCATCTGATTGGTTTTTAAAGCCTTTGAGTTGGACAAGAGCATGTAGAGAAGGAATCCTGGCCTCCCTGTTTAGGGCAGATCCAGCTGTTGGGGCTTGCTGCCAGTGGGGGTGGGCCTGTTACTCTAGCCTTGCAGATAAAAGTCTCTGGATTTACCCCAGTGAGGGTGCACAGAACCTGTGGGAGCACCTCCACCCAGGCTTGGGTGACCTGGGGCAGTTGCTTTCACTCTCTGGGGCTCAGTCTCCCTGGTGTTAAACTGGGAACCGTCCTGCCGACCAGATTTTCTTATTTTCTCAAAAGAGGGAATTAACAATCCAGGGCTGAAGCAGGTGACATCTTTGCTTTTCAGTGAAAGAAGATAGGCGCTGTTATCTCTGTTCATTCCTCCAACAAGCATTTATTGAGTGCTTACTGTATGCCAAGCAGTGTAACGTGAGCACATCAAGGTTTAGAGTGAAAGCAACTGCCCCAGGTCACCCAGGCCCAGGCAGAGGTCCTCCCACAGTTTCTGCCCACCTCACTGGATGACCTGGGGCAGTTGCTTTCGCTCTCTGGGCCACAGTCTCCCTGGCTGTGAACTGGGGATCATCCTGCCCACCTGATTTTCTTATTTTCTCAAAGGAGAGAATGAACAGGAAGACACTTTGTTTTGTTCATCTTTCATTTATTCATTCTGCAAACAATTATGAAGTGCGGCTGTATGCTAGGCTGAGCCCTGGTCGCACAGTGGTTAAGAGCTTGACTTCCTAACCAAAAGGTCAGCCATTTGAATCCACCAGCTGATATGGGGCAGTTCTGCTCTGTCCTATAGGGTCACTATGAGTCGGAATTGACTGGATGGCAACGGATTTTTTAATTTTTATTTATTCATTGGATGTTAGGCTTTGGGTGGTGCAAATGGTTGGCTCTTGACTACTA
The DNA here is from genome assembly GCF_030014295.1 of Loxodonta africana. NCBI lineage: Eukaryota > Metazoa > Chordata > Mammalia > Proboscidea > Elephantidae > Loxodonta > Loxodonta africana. Next base: position 40,320,198 of record NC_087354.1, on the reverse strand, counting down.
ACTTTAAGATTGGTCAGTTGAACCCACTCAGCAGTACCATGGAAGAAAGGCCTGGTGATTTGTTTCCCTAAAGATTACTGCTGAGAAAACCCTATGGAGCACAGTTCTACTCTGTAACACATGGAGCTCGGTTGGAATCTATTCAACAGCAATGGCCTTGCTTTGGTTTGGTTAGTCTCTGGGACCCAGCAGGTGTGGTTCCTGCCTATTTGGGTGGGATTGTTATCATTTTAACCCTTTTTCCACCCTTTGCTCTGGGCGTGTGCTATGGGTGTGGGTGGAGAGGAGGGATATGGAGCAGACATCCACAGGGAGGGAAGCGAGCCTCCTTGCAGTCAGTGGGTAGGGGTCTGGGTGTCTGTGCAGAGAGGTGGGGCGGGGGTTGGGGCAGCATGCAGCCACCCCCACCTCTGCCCCCGGGGCCAGTGCCACATTTAGAGAATAGGCACCAGTGGTGCCTGGGTACCTGGCTTTGTTAGCCTTTTGCATTGAGTACGCAGGTTTTGGGGAGAGGAGGTAGTGGGGAAACAAAATTAAAATTCCTCTTTGAGAAGTTAACAACTTTCCAATTAAAGGATTCTTATTTGTGAGATGCCTTAGAGGCCTTTTCAAACAAGAGACTCTTCTGAATAATAAAAGGGCTGAGCTGGGGTTGGAGAGACAGTAGAGCTGGAGCTGCAGACTAGAGTGTGGGGTGTGGGGATGCAGAAGATGGGCACCACAGCCTGGGGAGCAGTCGGGGGTGGGGGTGGAGCTGCAACTTCTTTCAGCCTAGTGGTGGGGGTGGGGACTGTCATGGAGAGGCTAAAGAGGAGAGAACTGTCCCCACCTCCACCCTGCGCAGCCCTTAAGTCACCAGGGCTGCCTGGCCCCCAGCCTGAAGTGCCTACAGCCATGACCTCCACGGTGACCCCTCCGTCCTGCACAGCAGCCCTTCTGGACAGAGCCTGCATGCCCCTCCCTGGCTCCTCCCTGCTGCAGGCTGCTTGGCTCTTGGTTTTGTGGATTCTGGAGTCCTGGTGGCACTGTGGTTAAAAGCTATGGCCTAACCATAAAGGTTGGCAGTTCGAATCCACCAGCCATTCCTTGGAAACCCTATGGGGCAGTTCTAGTCTGTCTTATAGGGTCGCTGTAAGGCAGAATTGACTGGATGGCAATGCGTTCGTTGGTTTTGGGAGTCCTTCTGGTCAGACCATGTTCTGACACCCTCCTGAACTCCATGAGGAGCATGTCTACTCTGGGGGGCACTCCTGTAGGACTCCTCTGACTCTTCCCATTCTGTCCCAGATGGAGTTGGGAGGAGGCTGGGGCTGTGCTAGTGACAGTGTGTGTAATGTCAGATGTCACCTGGACCTTGTACTCAAGAGCAACCTATCTGGATGGGGGCAGTGTCCTTTTGGCTTCTGAGACCCCAGGCTCCCAGGTACCCTGGCCTGTGCCATGCCAAATACTCTGACCCAGCTGTCATGGTGACATCCTGGGTGTGTTTTTTTTTGCTGCTTGATGAGTGTGTCTACCTATCTTCCAGCCTGGCACCCCAACCCAGTGCTATCTGGATGGCTTCTTGAGATATAAAATCTGTCCCATTTGGAGCTAGGCACCTGTGGGGTGTCCGAGGAGAGGTGCATCCTCAGATCCTGTTGGGGTAAACCAACATCTACTGGGGCCTAGAATGTGCCAGGCAGTGGGCTATGCTTTCTCCTTTGCCCAGGATCTGGGAGGTAGCCGTTACTGTCCCTGTTTACAGATGGGGGAGTGGAGGCTCAGTGCAGTGGCCTGACCCCTCTGAGAGGAGTTCTTGCCAGAAGCGCTCTCTTCCCATCTCCCCGGGGGCCCTGCAAGTCACTGGGCAGAGAGGAGCTGAAGGAGAAATCATCCAAGCCCCCTGCCTTCACTGGGCAGCCCCATGGGGTCCCAGTTCCAGGAGCTGCCAAGGTCATTTGAGGAGACTGCTTCGGGTAGCTCCTCTGTCCAAGCAGTGGGGAGGATGGCTCAGGGAGTGATTGGAGCCCATACCTGATGTCCACCCTCTACCCCCCTGCACTCCCCAGTGTCCTACTTTCTGGGAGCCTTTGCAGCCGTGGCTGTCTGTGTAAATACCCAGAACTGTGAGAGCCAGGCCCCTCTGAAAGGTCAACCGACCGTGCAACAACGACGGCTCTCCAGAGTAGTCCTGAGGTTGGAGTGATAATTGGGAGAGGGTGATGTACTGGCTGGGGACAGGGAGCCATCCAGCCGCCTGGGGGAGCAGGCCACCAGGGAGGGAGGGTGGTGTTCTGGGTTTGCAGACCGAAGTTGTCTTGTTCAGACGCTCTGATCAGGCTAGAGGCTGAGAGACTTGGATTCAAGTCCCAGCCCTGCCACTTACTGCTTGTGTGGCCTTGAGCAAGTGGCCCAGTCTCTCTGGACCTCAGTTTCCTCCTGGGTGGCACAGATATCAGTGTTGCTGCCCTTCCTGCGGGGCAGTGAGGATCAGATGGGATAGCGTGTGAACGTGCCGGCCCGGATTGGTGGGTCGTGTATGCGCAGCATGGATTTCTGGACTGTATCTGAACAGCACTGTTTGATGAGCTAGTTCACATCCCAGCCCTGCCACTTGGGCAGATGATTCACCTCTTAACTTCAGTTTTACCATCTGTGAAATGGGTGTAAAAATACCCATCTCATGCAGATATTGCACTTCATCATTGGGAGTCCTCTACACTTTCCCCCTGAATGATTTAATGAGCCCATCCTTCCTGAGACCTGCGGGCCTTGCCTGGGCTCAGTGGCCACAAGATGAGTAGTAGACATGGTCCGAGCTTTTGTGTAGCAACATGAACTTAGAAGGACCAGAGAAGAATGCTGTGAGCCTCAGGAAAGGAAAGGAGGAAAGGGCTGGAGAGGTCAAGGAGGGCTTCCTGGAGGATGCTGGTCTGTAGGGTCCAGGAAGATTTGGGGAAGGTGAGAGGAGGGGAGAGGATGCTCCTGGAGAGGGGACTAGTGTGAGCAAAGACCAGGCAAGAGGGGCAAGCACAGGGTGGGGTGTGAGCTGCCTGAGAGAGGGTGGTGGGCAGGGCTGGGAGGGGTTCAGACACCAGAGCCCAGAGAGATTCCAGCCTTGGGGCCCTGGTGGAGGTGGAGGACTAGGATTTGGGGTGGGACAGGTGTCTCCTGACAAAGGGCAGGGGAACAGCAAACATGCAGCCTGGATCCCAGTATAGAGCCCTGTCATGGTGGCTGCGGGGAGGGATAAGGGTTCAGCATAGGTTCATGGACAGGGCCCGATAAGTCCCGGGCAGATACAAAGGCATTGTACAAGGCCAGGGAGGAGGCTGGAGGTGACCCAGACTGGCGGGATGGGGCTGTGGGGAGGGCAACCCCTGGCCAGAGTTAAGAAACTAGGAGTTGTGGCTTCCCCAAGGCCCAGAGAAGAGAAGTGGGAGGGTTCTGTGCTGTGTGCCAGGTCCTGCATGTTTAATCACACAGTGGCCTAGAGAGAAGAGAAAAAAAAGAGCAGGACCTTTAGTCTCATCCTAAAGAGCTGGAAACTAGGCTTAGAGAGGCTAATGACCTGCTCGGGCCCTGTTTCAAAATCTGAACTCCCAACACCATGTTTTTTGAACGACCTCTGCTACTCTCCAAGGCTACGGTTTTTAGAGGTGATGACCCCCTAGACATCCCTGGGGAGGCTCAGTAGAGCTGCACCCAAGTATGCAGACTTCCTGGGCTTTGCTTCTCTTGGGGAGGCTCGGAGAGGTTGAAGGTGTGGCCCAATGCCACACAACATGGAGTCTGCAGTCTCTTTGGAGGGGATGTCCCATCCTCCCCACCTCCATGGGGGTCTGTGACCCCCGCCAGGCCGTACCAGGCCTAGAGACTGAGGGGAGTCTTCCCAGCCCCAAGTCTGCTCGTGCCTCGGGGACACTGAGGGAGGCTTTAAAATCTCAGCTCCAAATTAAAGCCTCTGAGCTCCTAAAAACAATGAAAGATTTTCCTCATAAAAGAGGCGGCACACTCAGGCATGTCCTAAATGAATGGAGTGACTTCTGGGATTAATCTAGGATGTATGGGAGGGTGCCCAGCCGGTGAAAAGTGCTCGGTGGATATTGTAACAAATTGTTTGCTCACCAGAGGAATAATTCTTAACGTGCACAAGCCTCAAGGGGAAGGCACCTTGGCTCCTGGCAGCCTTGATCCCTCATCAGCTGGGTAGGCCCTGAGCAGGGTCTCTGCTAGGGTGGCCTTCCCTAGAGGCCTATGAACCTTCAGTGACAACCTTCCAACCCCATAAGCCAGCTTGAGTGGGATTGGATGGGCCTGAATCCATTCTTGCAGTCTCTTCTCCCAGGGCCTTCAGAGTCCTGGGCTTCCTACCTGTTCCAGGATGGGGCGGCTTGTGCTTAATAAATAGTAATCTTTCCATTGTCTGCTTCATGGGTCAGCTCTTCCTCTTGAGCCTTCTGGGGACTCGGCCTGATGCTGATCCCTCCACTCTAGACCACCCAAGGGAGACTCCTAGCAGACTTGCTCTTAGCTTGTTTCAGTTTACCTGTCTAGGGCTTGGGTGACCTCCTCTCTCCCAGATCCCTTGCCTTAGGTGTGGATGCCTGGGGGAGATGCTGTCCTCCCTGACCAGCTCTTCCAACTTCTTAAAGTGTCTTTGTGCCATAGCTGGCGGAAAGGGGAGGCTAAGCCGGTTCATGCGCAAGAATAAAAATGAATACTAAAAATAACCCCCAAAACCTGTGGCTGTGAAGTCGATTTCGACCATGACAAGTCCATGTGTTACCGAGCAGAACTACTCTGTAGGGTTTTCTTGGCTATAATACTTACGGAAGCGGATCTCCAGGCCTTTCTTCCATGGTGTCGCTGAGTGGGTTCGAACTGCCAACCATTTAGGTTGGTAGCCTATCACAAACCGCTTGTGCCAGCCAGGGACCTTAAACAAATAGTGTTGTTGTTGCTAGTTGCCATTCTTCAGTCAATTTCGACTCATGGCAACCTGAAGTGTGCAGAGCAGAACTGCTCCATAGGGTTTTCAAGGCTGTGACCTTTCGGAAGCAGACCACTAGGCCTGACTTCTGAGGTGCCTGTGGGTGGGTTCGAACTGCCAACCTTTCGGCCAGTAGTCAAATACTTAACCATTTACACCACCCAGGAATACTATTAAGGTGCAGATGACTGAGAAAGGCTTCCTCTATTTCACTTCTCACCCTCGGCTGGGTTGCGTCCAGCACAGAGAAAAGAGCACTGGATCCCAAGTCAGACAAGCCTGAATTTGGATTCCAACTTCTCCCACTTTCCAACTGTGGAACCCTGGGCACCTCCCACCATCTTTCGCGCTTCCTTGCCTGTGAGAGATGGGATCCTCGTTATCATCGGCTCACATTTCTGAGTAGTACACGTGCCAGGCAAGGTGTCAATACCTCTCATGCACAATCCTGTTCACCCACACAACAGCCCTCTGAGGTGGGTACTGTTATTATCTCTCTTTTATAGATGAGGAAACTGAGGCTCAGAGAGGTCAAGTAAGTTGCACAGACTTGAGTCTGTCTGGTCCCTGAATTGCTTCATGAAGTTGGTTAGTGACAAGGCCTAGATCATAGGTGCTGCTCCGTAAACCTAATTCCCACCTGCTCCCTTCCCTGAGCAGAAGAGGTGCTGAGGCCCTACAGAAGCTGGGGCAGAAATGTTTGGGTCCCTTCCCACCACCCTACTCTGGCCTGGAGCTGACCTGCCCTTTCTTCCATTCATTCACTCATTGTGTGTTTCTGAAACACCTACTAAGTGCCAGGTGCTGGGGATATAGCACCCAGCATGTGACAGACACAGTTCCTGCACTCGGGTAGTTTCCTTTCTTGTGAGAGTCACACGTCACGAGAAAAATGACAAATAATTTGGGTATCCTCAAATTGTGATGAACCTGGGAAGCAAGTAAGCAAAGCCCTGAAACAGCGGCTGAGGTGGGGTGAGCGTCTTTGGAGGGTAGTGCAGGTGGGCCTTTTGGGAGAGGTGACATTGAAACTAAGCCCTCAAGACAAGAAGAAACAGTCATAGAAGGGCATTCTGGGGGGCTGAGTAAGGCCAAGGCTGGGGGTGGGAGGGAGCTAGGTGCCTTTGCAGACTAGGAGTAAGACAGTGTGGCTGGAGGGAGGAGGAGGTGGGAAGCGGAGGCCTTGGCGGCCCCACTGGGGAGCAGATTTTACTTGGAGCGGCCTGGGAAGCTCTGGAGAGCGTTAAGCAGGAAAATGACAGGATCTGATTTCTGCTCTTCAAATTCTGTTCTGGCTGCCGTGTGGAGAGAATGGATTAGAGGCAGTGGCAGTGAGAGCAGCAAGCTTGGTGGGGGGGCGGGCACAGGGTCCGGATGCGAGCGGTGGGGTCGTGGCCACAGTGTGGCCACAGAGATGGTGAGAAATGGACAAACCCGGCGAGAAGCTGGGGGTAGGCTGTGGGGTGGGAGGGTTGGGAGTGTCAGGTCGGGAGTGAGGCCAATTTGCCTAGAGTGGCTGCGTGATTGGTGGCACTGTTTTCTGTAATGAGGAGAATGAGAATCCTGATTTGGACTTGCTTGGTATGAGGTGCCAGTGAGCCATCCGACGAGAGCATCATTCCTTTGGTCCATATTGGGGTCCTACTGCATGCTGTGGAGTCCCTTAGCAGCTAACTAAAGGGTTGGAGGTTCAAGTCCACCTGAGGCATCTTGGAAGAAAGGCCTGGTGATCTATTTCTGAAAAATCAGCCTGTTATGGATTGAATTATATCCCCCCAAAGTGAGAGTCAACTTGGCTAGGCCATGATTCCTAGTATTGTGTCGTTATCCACCATTTTGTCATCTGATGTGATTTTTCTGTGTGTTATAAATCCTAACCTCTATGATGTTAATGAGGCAGGATTAGAAGCAGTTATGTTAATGAGTCAGTACTCAATCTACAAGATTAGATTGTGTCTTCTGAGATATAACAGAGAGAAGTGAGCAGAGAGGCACTGGGACCTCATACCACCAAGAAAGAAGCACCGGAAGCATAGCGCATCCTTTGAACCCGTGGTCCCTGCACTGAGAAGCTTCACAACCAGAAGAAGATTGATGTCAAGGGCCTTCCTCCAGAACCGTCAGAGAGAGAAAGCCTTCCCCTGGAGCTGGTGCCCTGAATTCAGACTTTTTGCCTCCTGGACTGTGAGAGAGCAGATTTCTCTTTGTTAGAGGTCGTCCGCTTGTGGTATTTCTGTCATAGCAGCACTAGATGACTAAGACACAGCCACTGAAAACCCTGTGGAGCACAGTTCTGCTCTAACACGCATGGGCTTGCCATGAGTGGACGCTACAGCAGCTGGTTACTGCATGCTGCAGATATTGCAAAATGACCTCTCACAGCTGGTCACACTTGTTCCAAGGTCCAGGGCTTTGTCCTAACACCTTGGGCCAGCTCATTGCCAAGTCCATTTTTCAGATGAGGAAACTGAGGGGCTCACCTCAGTCACAGCACTGTCCATGGCCTTCCTCTAGACCCTGGTGTTGAAAGGAGGAAGCAGGAAATGGAGTGATACTTGATAGGAAGGTGACAGGAAAACTCAGGGAACCCAGCACTGGCTTCTGCTGGCGTGTGGGGTGTGTGTGTGTGTGTGTGTGTGTGTGCGTGTGTGAGCATGCACAAGTGCACGTGTGAGCATGCGTGTGTGTCGGCCCATTAACAAACAGAGAAATAAATTAACAAGTATTCAACCCACCAAATGTTCCTTCTGTTCTGTATAATAGAGCACGGGAACATAATTTTCCCCTGGAGCAAATTGCTACAGCTGAACCTGCTCCTCGTTTTCCTCCAAAAACTACTTAAAATTCTGGAACGCTTGTTGATTTCGGGTCTCTTCCCTTACTGCCTCCTGTCCCCAACCCCCACGCTGCTTCCCTCCATCTTCCCCATGCAGGGGCCACAGAGGAGCCAGATTGTCACAGTGAAGGGCCCCCCTCCCTGCAGATGGGTAGAACCTGTGGGGGGGCGACAACTCAGGCAGGGGGCACAGAAGGGGAGGGGCTTTTGATGTGTTGAGCATGAGTGGTCTGCTCAGGGCTGGCAGAGAGGGCCAACAGCTTTCGCCTGGACTCTGCCACAGACTTGCTCTGTGACCTTGGGCAAGTCACTGCCCGCTCTGGGCTTTAGTTTCCCCCTTGCAAAGCGGGACTGATTACGCCTGCCTTCGCTGTGTGGACGGGTGTAGGGAGCACTGTAAATGTGAGCTGTCCTTCTGAGGACTGCACGTTTGGGGAAGGCCCCCCTTGCTCCACCCTTCCATGGAGACTTCGGATTCAGGGACTCTTGCCCTGCTTCTGAAACCCTCAAGGGCACTTCTAATTTTCTTAAAGCAAATTAATTTTAATCTACTTTAATTAAATGTGTCTTATAAAATGTATATTTATTTATAGAGCTTCTCTCTATGTACCCTGATCATTTCTGTCATTTGGAGCTCACCTTAGGTCCCCACTTCCAGGCAGCCTCCTTCGGGGTGGGAGCCTGGGGTAGGAGAAGGCCTTTGCACATTGATTTCGTGGCTGGCTCCCACCTGGCTATTTAAGTTTGACCCAGGCAGAAGGGGAGAAGCTGGAACCCAGTGTTCAGGCACCGGGAAGCTCTAGCTTCCCAACTACCCTGGTGGTGCAAACGGTTCAGTGTTTGGCTGCTAGCTGAAAGATCGGTGGTTCGAACCCATCCAGCAGCTCCTCAGGAGAAACATTACAGCCTAGAAAATCCTATTGGACAGTTCTACTCTGTCACCTGGGGTCACTATGAGTTGGAATTGACCTGAAGGCACCTAACAACAACAACAACTCCTAGGCTGCCTAGGTGGCATAAATGGTTTGTGCTCGACTGCTAATCTAAAAGTTGACAGTTCAAACCCACCCAGTGGTGCCATGGAAATAAATGCTTGGCAATCTGCTTCTGTTAAGATTACAGCCAGGCAAACCCTATGGAGCAGTTCTACTCTGTTACACATGGGGTTGCCAAGAATTGAAATCAGCTGAACGAAACTAAGAACAACAACCCTTGCCTCAAGGGATCTTGCTGGATTTTAGGGAAGATCCAGAGTTCCATGAATTTTGCTTCTCAGCAGAGAAATTAAACCCGAGAGAAATTGCTGAGGCTTTGCAGGCCAAAATGAAGGATGGGCCAGGACCCACTCTCGTGCCGTGAGGTTCAGTTTGCCCGGAACAGGCCTGTCTCCATCCCTAGGACAGCCCAAATCTTGGCTCCTCCAGGAAGTTCTCCTTGACTTCACCATCATGAACTCCTCTACCTTGACTTCACTGAAGTACACAACCTGGCATTTTGTTGCAAACTCTTTGGTTTAATTCCCCCCCCACAAGTTCTCCTCCTAACACAGTGCTGGTTATACTGGGGGCTCCATGACCACACTGTGGCTTGAGTTGCCTCCTGGCTCTGACTGCTATTTGGGGGAGTTCCCAACCCCTTATCCTAATGCATATCCCAATCTCTCCCTGCATCCAGGCTGCCTGTTGGCCGTTTGAGATGGGAGAGCCTCCAGACTCACACACCTGCCATGCTCTCCCCTTCAGTGGTCCACCACAGCCAATGGGGAAAAGTTCAACCTCCTTGGTCTGGTCTTCAAGACTATTCACACCTTGGCCCCTGTTTGTCTCCTTTAGCCTCACTTTCCACCCTCTCCCATGTCCTGAGAACTTCTTGGCTATTTTGGTCCTAGTTTTTCCATCTGCTGCTCCTCCTGCCAGGTATGACAAAGTCACCTCATCTATTCAGTGAACTCCTGTTTATGCTACAAAGCCCTTTTCAGCATGGCTTTCCCCGCCTGCCTGGGCTGAGTAGGTTACTCTATCCTCTGAGCTCCCCTGGTACTCTGGGCTTCCCTGTCACTGAGCTTAACACCCTGGATGGTCCTTGTCAATAGCTCTGTCTGGCTCACTGCCGGTTTCCAGCACCTCCTCAGTGCCTGGCTCCATAAATGTCTGTGGAGTAAATGGGTGGGTGGATGAATATGTTTTGAGCGCCTACTAGTCCAGGTAGGATCTAGGAGGCAGTCATCATGGATCTTACAATCTAGTAGGGAAAACAGACATTAGAGAAGATAAGTAAGCAAAATACGTATTGTGTTAAAAAACCTAGTGCTAAATGTCAAAGAGAAATAAAGTGGGAAAGGGAGAAAAGAAATGCCAGGAATGGAGGTGCCTCATGGAGAAGGTGAAGACCTGAAGGAGGTGAAGGAGCCACACGGATACATGGGGAGAACATTCCTGGCAGAGGGAACTAAGGCCCTGAGGTGAGTACATGGAACAGCGAGGAGGCGGGTGGCTGGAGCAGGGGGCAGGAAGGAGAGGGGTAGGAATTGATGTCAGGGAGCAAAAGGGGCCAGAACCTGTAGGCCGTTGTAAGGACTTGAGCCTTTTCTCTGAGTGAGACAGAAGCCTCGGCGGGGCTTCGATGGGGGAGCATCCTGCACTGACTTGGGTGTTACGTAGAGATCACTGTGGGGCCAGAGGCAAAAGCTGTAGCCCAGGGAGGAAGCTGTTGCAGTAACCCAGAAGAGACAGAGAGACCATGGCTTGGACCAGGGAGGTGGCCATGAGGTGGTGAGAAGTGGTCAGATTCTGGATAGATTTTGAAGGTAGAGTCAACAAGATTCGCTGGTGGTAGATCAGCTGTGGGAGTGAGAGAAAGAGGAGTTAAGAGTTGACCCCATGGATTTTGGTCTGAGCAGCTGGGAAGATGGGGGTGCCTGGTACCACCTGAGATGGGAAGCCAGCAGGATCAGCCCTGGGGGAAGATGAAGCCCTCAGCTGGGAACATGTGAAGTTTGATGTGCCTATTAGTTGTCCAGAAGAAGGTGTTGAGTAGGCAGTTGGTGACCGTGTGACAGGCTTAATTATGGCCCCCTTATATGTCCAGGTCCTAACCGTTGGAACATGTGAAGGGTACCATCTGCGGAAAAAGGGTCTTTGCAGATGTGACTACGTTAAGGACCTTGACATGGGGAAATTATACTGGACTATCTGGGTGGACACTAAATGTAATCACAAGTGTCTTTGTAAGAGTGGGTAGAGGAAGATTTGATTGCAAAAGACCATGTGACCAAGGAGGCAGAGATTGGAGCAATGGAGCCATAAGCCATGGAATACTGGCAGCCACCCAAAGCTGGAAGAGGCAAGGAATGGATTCACCCCTGGAGCTTCCAGAGGGAGTTGACCCTGCCAGTGACACCTTGATTTTGGCCTAGTGAAACTCATTTCAGACGCCTAATTTCCAGAGCTGCAAGAGAACTTTCTACTGTTTTAAGCCACTTAGTTTGTAGTAATTTGTATAGCAGCCACAGGACACCAATACAGTGATACAGACCTGGAGAGAAAGAGAGGGGAGGGTGCGTGGTGCCTGTCCTGTGAGGCCAGAGTGCCTAAAATTATGTGATCACCCCACGATGATGACAACGATGGCAATGATCATAATTCCCCCATATACCACTTGTTCCCCACTTGATGGTTGACTAAACTCCTGAACATTTGATCCTCCCTACCTACCTGTAAAGGACCACTGGTGGCACAGTGCTTAGAGTGCTCGGTTGCTGACTGAAAGGTCAGCGGTTTGAACTCACCAGCTGCTCCATGGGAAAAAGATGTGGCAGCCTACTTCCATAAAGAGTACAGCCTTGGAAACCCTATGGCGCAGTTCTGCTCTGTCCTATAGGGTCACTATGAGTCAGAATCGACTCGACAGCAGTGGGTTTCGTTTTGGTTTTATCGGCCTGTTTGTTTTTTTTTAATTAAGGCTAGGGGTTGGGGAACACTCCGGTGAGCACCTACTGTGTGTCAGGCCCAGCACCTAGGCTCCCCTCCCCTTCTGTTTTCTCAGCGACCAGGGACGTTTCTTTGGGGTGGTGTGAGGAAGGGGCCGAGTGGTGCCGCGGCTGTGGGAACCCCTCCCCTGACCAGGCTAACAGGCTGCTCTAAGCAGATCCATTTAGAGCTGGGCCCTGGGGCCAGCCGGCCTGGCTATGAATACTGGCTCCTCCACCTACAAGTAGTGTGGCCTTGCCTACGCCTTAGCGTCCTGTTTGTAAAATGGACATATTAGCAGAGCCAAACTCATGGGGTACTTGTGAAGCTTAGATTAATTGAAACTGTAAAACACTGTTTTGAGCAGTCTCTACAAGTCAGCGATTGAGCCCTCAGGCCACAGGAGCCAGGACTGTGATGGAAGGCTCCTTGCAGCCCATGGGTCTGGGTTCGAACTCCAGCTCCCCCACAGACCAACTGTGTGAACTTGGACAAATAATTTTCCTCCACTGAGGCTTGATTTTCCCCTCTATAGCAGTAGCTTCCTGTGGGACTGTTGGGAGAAGGACTTGGTGGCTGATGTATAAAGGGCCTGTCGTGTAAGGGGGCCTCAAATTGGAGGCTCAGCCAGGGTCAACTCTCACACCTCCTTCCTGCCAAAGCCCCAGCAGGTGACTCACCCCCCGACCCCCCAGGCCACCTCTTCTGTGAGTATCTGTCTTAGGGCCTGGAGGACAGCAGGGGCCACATGGGTGGGCGTGGCCTGGCATGGCAGGCAGGGTGGCATGAAGTGAGGCCATGTTGCGCCCAAACTGTTACGGCTGTGTGTAGTTGCTGCGCCCTCAGCAGCAGCTATGTATTCAGGCCGTGCTAGATAGAATCTGCAGAGAAGGCACGTGGTATTTACAGCCCAAATCCCCATCCCCGTAAAGGGAGGTGGGGGTAGGGGCTGGGCTTTTTGATAATGTCATAAATGGAGTCTGTCTCCCTGGAAACAGTGGTGGCAGTGGCGGCCACAGGCTGACAGATGTGCATGCCATAATATGAGCCCATGGTGGTGAAGGCGAGGACATTGGGAGGGATGGATGGGCTGTAACTCACCAGGCCTGGGGCTTGGGGACAGTCGGCTGTACTAATGAGGGCATGGCGAGGGTGCTGATGGAGGGACAGAGGCCTGGAACTGGGCATCTGCCAGAGTAGGGAGTACCCGCTGCAAGTTGGGGTTTGGGCAGACCCAATAGCCTCTGGCCTCTGGCCCTGGTCCAACTTCAGGGACAGGCCAAGCCGGCAGGGGGAGATTTTCAGAGTTAGGGGCCTTTCCCTAAGTCTTCAGTAGTGGGCACCTAGGAGACCCACCACTACAATGTTGTCTTAGGCCTGGAGAGGCACAGATATAGGGAGGGGCTTCTAGAGAGCCTTGGCGCAGACTGTGCGGGGTTGTATCACAAGAAGCCCTGAGTCTGATATGAAGGAGGAGATGGCTGGAGCAGCTCAGTCATGCCTGGGGTGCTAGGCCCTGCCCAGGACTAGGCGTTATGTGCACAGGAAGGAGACACACAGAACCATCCAGGCCAGGGCTTTCCTAAGTTGTTTTATTTCAGAGAAAGCGAGGGACTGGTCTTTAGCCACCTAGTCAGTCTGTGCTCCAGCCTGGACCCTACCCAGGCCCACAGGGACGCTAATAGGACGTGGAAGGAGGGGGGTACCTGGGACCTGCAGCCTGGAGAATGGTAGGCTCAGAGTCTGCCCTTGCTGTCCAGAAATCTCAGAGAGGCCCAAACCCTACCCCTGCAACCTGACCTGTCCCTGTACCCTCTGCCCAAGGGCCAAGCCAGGACCAGGAGGGGGTCCCAGTTAGAGCTACAAATGGACAGGCTGCCTTGGGTGGTGGTGAGCTGGCTGTCATCAGAAGTGTACAAATGGGCTGGATGACCCAGGACCAAGGAAGCTGGGGAAGGAATTCCTGATGGTGAGTAGGGTGGGTTGGTGTGTGGTGGGGTGGGAGTACCAGATGATTCAGAGGCCTGCCTTTCTTGGCCTGTGGCCCTGCCATCCTGGTTCCAGGAGAGAAGACAGATCATGATGTGAGCATTGGGTCTGTGGCTCCACCCCTGGTTGGCACTTGCTGGGTGACTTCTACTGGAGCCTGGGCCTCTCTGGGCAGGACCCCGGAGCACTGAGGTTGTGAAGGGTTGGAGAATTCCCAGCGAGGAAGCTTAAGGCACTGAGGCTGGGGAACTGATTCCAGGCCCTCTGGACCCTTTCCTCTTCGGACACTCAGATCCAGGTAAGAGAGGAGGCTAGAAATCCAGAAGCTCTCCTCCATGATCCTGTGACCAGGTCAGGGCTCAGCGTGCAGCCTGGGTCAGGGCTCAGCCTACTTCGAGTTTAGGGCTCAGTTTTTGATGATCATCAGGGCTCATCATGGGCTCAGGAAGCCTTTTTTAATCTACCCCTGCTGAGTGGTGATCAACCCCCTGACCTCATTAGCCTGCTGCTCCATTACTGATGTTTTGGCCCAGTTTTTTTTTTTGGGGCATGCAGGTGGGCTGTGTGTGTTCACTGGAGAAACCTTGCCCAGATCTGTGAAGGTTGGGTCAGGGCTCCTGCTGGACTCCCCACTATCTCTGCCGTCTGGGGGTATGTGAGTGGAATTGGGTGGGGCTGCTCCTTGATTCTGAGGTGGGGTCTAAACTGGAAGATGCTTTGGCTTCGGGAACAATGAGCCCTGGGTGAGGCAGTTAAGGGACTGGAGGCCGTTGGCAGAGCCTGGCTGGGGACAGAGTGGGCAGTGGGCAGGGCTATAGACCTGTCAGATGAGGCCAGTGGCAGCTGAGCATTTCACGTGAGTGAAGAGCGCACACCCGCTGCCCACTTGAGGATCCCAGGCATGCTTTTCCAGTGAAGTTCCCTGCACACTCTCACCACCCTCTAGACTGTCCCTCAGAGCCAGAGAGGGCATAGGCTGATCCGTGGTTGCCCAGTAGGGCAGGAGTCAGAGCTGGACCTCCGTCTTGGGAGTTGTGTAGCTGAGGAGGGTGGGGCTCCCCGTTTTGGGTCTTATGACTGCTGCTCCAGTGGGTAGACCCTCAAGAGGGGCCCCCTCCCAGGACTCCTGGCTCAGTGTCCCCTTTGGCACCGTGGAGGTAGAGGTTGAGGAAGGATGCTGTTTGCTAGGGCTGGTGGGAGTTTCATGGATACTCTCAGGATTTAAGGGAGGGAGCAGGTAGGGCCCAGAGACTCCTGATAGTCAGGGAGGGGAGCGAGAGGAGGGGCGAGTGGGGCCCAGAGACCCTGAGTGAGCAGGCAGAGTGGGCCTCTGGGCATGGGGCAGGGGGACAGCTGCACCTTGGGGAGGTACTCAGGGCTCCTGGGCCTGAGAGGCTTGAAGGAGAAGCTCTGCTCTGGGAGAGGCCTCTGGGGAGCTGGTTGGCCCTGGAGTGAGTGTCCAGGGCTTGAAGTGGAGGCTGGGTAAGGACCTCATGGGTGGTGGGGAGAGCCCATGTTCTTAAAAGCCTCACTCTGTTCTCCAAGCTCTGTGACCCCTGGCAGGTGCCTTCACCCCTGTGTATCACTGTTGCTGTTGGTAGGTGCCATTGGGTCAGTTTTCGACTCTTAGCGACCCCATGTGACAGAGTAGAACTGCCCCCATAGGGTTTTCTAGGCTCTACAGTGGGTATCACTGTATACTGAAGATAATAATAGTTCCTGTTTTGTAGGGTGGCTCAAAGGTGCTCAGAGCTGCAGAATCAAGCATTTCCTTTCTGTGTAGGAGGGGTCTGGGCAGGTAGCAGGAGGGAGGAGTCAGGGGCTGGGACAGGCTTCAGGGTGGGGCTTCAGGGTGGACAGTGCAGGGGGTGGGGCTCAGTTTGGCTCAGAGGTTAAGAGCATGGACTCTGAAGCCAGCCTGTTTAGGTTCACATCTCATCAACAAACTGTCAGTTAATCTCCCTGCAACCAGCTTCCTTCCACCTCTGTAAAGTGTGGACTGTGCCTACTTCCTGGGGCTGTTGTGTGAAGACAAAGTCAGTCAGTTTGAACCAAGTCTGGCACTGGCACATAGTAGGTATTCCTTAAATGTTGGCTATCATTGTCATAAATAATTGGAATTGAAAGTGCTCAGAATTCCAGGCTCCATCCACCCTTCCTCCACTTTCCCTTTGGGCTGTGCCAAAGACTCCCAGGGACAGTGTCTGGGTCTCTGCGGTCCCTTAGCAGTCACATAGTCCAGTTCCCCCATTGCTCAGATGTGGAGACTGAGGCCTCAAGGGGTAGGGCTACTCCTCCTCCAGTTGAAGTGCAGCCTCTTCAGTCCCTCTTTCCCGGCCTCACCACATCACACCTCTCCTCACCCCACAGGCTTAAGTTAGCCATGGGGGTTCTCCTTGCATCTCACCAGGTGTTACCTGAGAGCAAATACCTATGAACCAGGTGAAGCTGAGTGGGTAGACAGTTGGGGGATGGTAGGAGGGGAGGGAGACACTGGAGCCCACCCTCCACCCCCAGCCCCCAGAGCGGAAGCGGGTTCCTGCTAATTAGCACCTTGACGAACCATGCTAAGGCACTCTCCCCAGCTTGGTCTCAGACAGATAATTACAATGATTTTTTGGCCCGGTAGGGGGGCACCTGGAGGTGGGAGAGGAAGGGGGTTTTCTGGCTTTTTCAGTGTCCACAGGGATTTTCAAACCTACCCACTCTCGCCTCATTTGGAGAAGGAAAAAAAGTGTTAATGGACCTTTTTCTGCAGCTGAGAGGACAATTTATGATAGAGGTGACAAACTTCATTTTAATGAGAGGCAGATTCCACTTTATTTTTAAACTACAGATTTTTTTTCCCTTGACTGTGGATTTTGGTTATTGAAAGTGGAAGCTGAGGTGTCAGGTTGGCATGACCTGGGGGCAGGTAGGCTGGCTCAAGGAGGCTGGTCAGAATTCTCACCCTCAGCATCACCGTTTCCTGCCTGCCTATGTACACCCCTCAGTTCACACCCTGTGGAATTCTGAGAGGTAAGCACTAACCGCCTCCATTTATAGATGAGGAAAGCGAGGTCCAGGGAGGGTAAAGGGCTTGCCCCAAATTGCTGTGTAGTTTTAGGGGTTGGTGGGGTGGGATTTGAACTGCCTGATGCCAAACCCTACACTGTTACCATTTTGTCACACTGCTCAAACCTGAGGTGTCGGGAGTCCAGCCAGAGGGGGCTGTCCACACAGGTCACTCTCAGAGGGAAGTTAGGTTAGAGAAGCCAGGTAGAGCCTCCCAGCCACTGGCCAGGCCCTGGCTCCAGAGCACATGTGTTGCATTGGCCCAGGAGGAAGGCCCTGGGTCTCCTCTTTCTGTAGGGAGGAAGGCGTTCATTGCAGGCCTAAAGGGGGGTACACAGAAAAAGTGTGCCCCATCTCTCCCATGGCCTCTAAATGGGCAGCGGACCACACTGAGGATTGATCCTAAGGCAGGCTTGGGACCCTGGCTGGAGGGAATGATCCACCCCACTGAACAGAAAGAAAAACTCGAGGCCAGAGAGGGCAAATGATCTGCCCCGTTCCACTCAGCCAGCTTTGCAGGGCCAGAACTGGGACTGGGAGCAGGTACCCTGCACCGAGGATGGCCAGCTGAGGCCAGATCCCTGTCTTTGCACCCCTTCCTGAGTGACCTCCTGCGTCGGGAATCAGGCCCCATTTGAATCTCACTCTTCCTACTGTGTGACCTGGGTGAGCTTCTTAACCTCTCAGAGACTCAGTTTCCTCATCTTTAAGTGGCGGAAGTGCTCTGTACCTCTGGGCGCAGATGATATTGGTAATCCCCACCAAATGCCCAGCACTTAGTAGGTTCTTTCCTTGGAGAGGTGTTGGTTCAGGGCCTGCCTCTCTGGAGGTGAGCATAGAGGAGGTACCCATGGGTCCCCCACTTCAGCTGCAGGAAGGGTTATTTGCTCTCGGGACTCAGGCTCCAAATCACATGTCTCCCCATTTCCCCCGGGATCCCACCTCAGAGAAGAACCAGGCTCCCCAGTGGGCATATTTGACTCCAGATTCTAGCCCTGCCACTTAGCACAGTGTGACTTTGGGTAAGTCACTCAACCTTTCTGAACCTCCATTTCTTCGAATGAAAAATGGGGCTGATCAGTGTCTGAGAATTAAACTAGCTCAGATGTGTCAAGCACTTAACACAGGGAAAAAAAAAAAAAAACTAAACCCTTTGCCATCAAGCCAATTCTGACTCATAGCGGCCCTATTGTTGTTGTTGTTAGGTGACTCATAGCGACCCTATGTACAACAGAACGAAACACTGTCCGGTCCTGCACCATCCTTATAATCGTTATGCTTGAGCTCATTGTTGCAACCACTGTGTCAGTCCACCTCGTTGAGGGTCTTCCTCTTTTCCACTGACCCTGTACTCTGCCAAGCATGATGTCCTTCTCCAGGGACTGATCCCTCCTGACAACATGTCCAAAGTATGTAAGACGCAGTCTCGCCATCCTTGCCTCTAAGGAGCATTCTGGCCGCACTTCTTCCAAGACAGATGTGTTCGTTCTTTTGGCAGTCCATGGTAAATTCAATATTCTTCGCCAACACCACAATTCAAAGGCGTCAACTCTTCTTCGGTCTTCCTTATTCACTGTCCAGCTTTCACATGCATATGATACGATTGAAAATACCATGGCTTGGGTCAGGCGCACCTTAGTCTTCAGGATGACATCTTTGCTCTTCAACACTTTGAAGAGGTCCTTTGCAGCAGATTTGCCCAATGCAATGCATCTTTTGATTTCTTGATTGCTGCTTCCGTGGGTGTTGATTGTGGATCCAAGTAAAATGAAATCCTTGACAACTTCAATCTTTTCTCCGTTTATCATGATATTGCTCATTAGTCCAGTTGTGAGGATTTTTGTTTTCTTTATGTTGAGGTGCAATCCATGCTGAAGGCGGTGGTCTTTGATCTTCGTTAGTAAGTGCTTCAAGTCCTGTTCCCTTTCAGCAAGCAAGGTTGTGTCATCTGCATAACGCAGGTCGTTAATGAGTCTTCCTCCAATCCTGATGCCCCGTTCTTCTTCATATAGTCCAGCTTCTCGGGTTATTTGTTCAGTGTACAGATTAAATAGCTATGGTGAAAGAATACAACCCTGACGCACACCTTTCCTCACTTTAAACCAATCAGTATCCCCTTGTTTTGTCCAAACAACTGCCTCTTGATCTATGTAAAGGTTCCTCATGAGCACAATTAAGTGTTCTGGAATTCCCGTTCTTCGCAACTTTATCCGTAGTTTTGTTATGACCCACACAGTTGAATGCCTTTGCATAGTCAATAAAACACAGGTAAACATCCTTCTGGTATTCTCTGCTTTCAGCCAGGATCCATCTGACATCAGCAATGATATCCCTGGTTCCACGTCCTCTTCTGAAACCGGCCTGAATTTCTGGCAGTTCCCTGTCGATATACTGCTGCAGCCGTTTTTGAATGATCTTCAGCAAAATTTTGCTTGCGTGTGATATTAATGATATTGTTCTATAATATCCACATTCGGTTGGATCACCTTTCTTGGGAATAGGCATAAATATGGATCTCTTCCAGTCAGTTGGCCAGGAAGCTGTCTTCCATATTTCTTGGCATAGACGAGTGAACACCTCCAGTGCTGCATCTGTTTGTTGAAATACCTCAACTGATATTCCATCAATTCCTGGAGCCTTGTTTTTTGCCAATGCCTTCAGAGCAGCTTGGACGTCTTCCTTCGGTACCATCGGTTCCTGATCATATGCCACCTCTTGAAATGGTTGAACATCGACTAATTCTTTTTGGTATAATGACTCTGTGTATTCCTTCCATCTTCTTTTGATTGTTCCTGTGTCGTTTAATATTTTCCCCATGGAATCCTTCACTATTGCAACTTGAGGCTTGAATTTTTTCTTCAGTTCTTTCAGCTTGAGAAACGCCAAGTGTGTTCTTCCGTTTTGGTTTTCCATCTCCAGCTCTTTGCACATGTCATTATCCTGCTTTACTTTGTCTTCTCGAGAGGCCCTTTGAAATCTTCTGTTCACTTCTTTTATTTCATCAGTTCTTCCTTTTGCTTTAATCCTTTTGCTTTAGCTGCTCGACGCTCAAGAGCAAGTTTCAGAGTCTCTTCTGACATCCATCTTGGTCTTTTCTTTCTTTCCCGTCTTTTCAGTGACCTCTTGTTTTCTTCATGGATGATGTCCTTGATGTCATTCCACAACTCGTCTGGCCTTCGGTCACTAGTGTTCAGTGCATTAAATGTGTTCTTCAGATGGTCTCTAAATTCAGGTGGGATATACTCAAGGTCATATCTTGGCTCTCGTGGACTTGTTCTGATTTTCTTCAGTTTCAGCTTGAACTTGCGTATGAGCAATTGATGGTCTTTTCCACAGTTGGCCCCTGGCCTTGTTCTGACTGATGATATTGAGCTTTTCCATCATCTCTTTCCATTCCCCCACGTGTCTGTCAGTTTGTCGTACTGTGGGGGCTTGTGTGTTGCTGTGATGCTGGAAGCTATGCCACCGGTATTCAGATACCAGCAGGGTAACCCATGGAGGACAGGTTTCAGCTGGGCTTCCGGACTAAGACAGACTAGGAAGAAGGATCCGCAGCCTGCTTCTGAAAAGCATTAGCCAGTGAAAACCTTATGAATTGCGACCCTATAAGACAGAGTAAAACTGCTCCATAGGGTTTCCAAGGAGTAGCTGGTGGGTTCAAACTGCCTACCTTTTGGTTAGCAGCCAAGCTCTTAACCACTGCATCACCAGGGCTCCACTTAACACAGAGCGAGGCCTTAAGGAACGGAGACTTACGTGAGGGGCCTGGCAGGTAGGAGGTGCCCAGGAATGGTGGCTATTTCAGGCATTCCCTGGCACCTCCTTCCCAGGGGACATCTCTGCTCATGGAATGGGGTGGGGTGAGGGTACCAGTGGAGTGGAGAGCAGCTGTGGATCATGACAGGTGTGGGAGAGGGGATGTTGGCACTGTCAGAAATGAGTCTCTGTCTACCAGGGGTGTATGTGAAGTAGCTGAGGGGCTTGGTTCCCTCCCGGCATCCTCTCTCCATGGCAATCCCCCTTGCCTCCATCCTTGGCTCTAGTTGGCTTTGACATTGTCCACTCCAACCTGGGGTATTGCAGGGTAGTGGGGAGAGACTGACCCTGGCAGCTCTTCCCATGGGAATGTGCCCTCCTCATACCCTTGCTGATCCTGGATGATCTATTGGACAACAGATCTCCCAGGGCACCAGCTACATGCTACGGGGAGGCAAGAGAGAGGCCCAGGTCATGGAGGAGACTGGAGTGAGGGCATGGAAGGCTGCTTGAAGGAGGGCTCTCAGGAGAACTTGAAGTGGGTGAACATGAGTAGGTGGAGGGAGAACTCTTTAGGCAGGTGTCTTAGCAAGAACAAAGGTCTGAAGGTGGGAATGGGCCAAGTGGGGTTTCTTCCTCTCCTAGAGCTCTTGGTGAATTTCCACTCAATCCAAGGCCCAGCTTCAGCACTGTCTTCTGGAGGTCTTTGCTGATCCCTGGTCCCACTTGCTGTGGACAGCCTCCTCTGTTCCAGTGAGGATGGTACCGAGTGGCCATCAGCCCCTGGTTCAGCTCCGTGGCCCTGAGCCTAGCCTGGGTCTGTCTATAGCCGGGGCCTGGGACAGTAAGGCCAGAGACTCAAATAGGGGCTGCACACCAGGGCCTCGAAATAGTGCCCGGAAGCAATGGGAGCCATTGAAGGATCTTGAGCAGGAGCGGCCTTAACCAAAGCAGAAGCATAAACATGGAGAGGGACAGGACAGGAAGATACCCACCAGGAGGCAGAGAGAAATCTCTGGGCGGAGGGGGCACCTCCACTGTCAAGCCAAGGCTCCTTTGCCAGCTGGGGTCTGGATCCAGCCCCATGGAGGATCTGGGGCAGGAGGGTATCAGGGCCCCAGGAACCTGTGCCCCACACCTCTGCTGCCCCGCCTGCCCCCCCACCGTGGTAGCGCCTCATCTGACCTGATCGGGGAATGAACTGAGGGTGTAGATAACCACAGCAAGGTGGGCATTGATTTCTGGTAAAGGGTTGGGCTATGAATTTCTCTTCCTGCTGTCCTTCTGACAAGCCTGGCCCCGGGCTTGGCGGGTGTGATGGGTGTGAGATGAAGGTGCCTCCCACACCCACCTCCCCAACCCATTTGGCCAGGAGGGCATTCTAAGTGGGCAGATGGGGGAATAACAGGCGGTGGGCAAGGAGGAAAGGGAGACAGAGCTTCAGCGGGAAGAGGCGGTCTCTTGATTCCCACCCCCCACACCATCTATTCCTTTCCTCCTTCCTCTAAGCCCAGATCCTTGGGTCCCCGTCTTTGTCCCAGCCTACCCCTCGGTGGCCCCACAGATAAATCAGGGTTCTCCTTTCTCAGGGTTTTCTGGTTCACTTCCTTTAGAGCTCTCCTCACAATGTGTATTTACTGCTTCATTTGTTTAATATGATGATAGAGGCCATGGCTGCCTTGTTCGCAGCCTTGTCCTCAGTGCCTGGGATAGAGGAGGCACTCAATAAATATTTATTAAATGAAAGATAGAAAAGCTCAGTCAGCTTCTGGCTTGGGCAGACCCCCACCTGCCAGAAGCCGCCAGCCAGGGAGCAGAGGAGGAGGAAGAGGAAGCCTGGGGCCTCCTTGATGCCCAGGAGATCTTGCTTCTGGCCCCTTTGTTGGAAGGGGAGGGGGGCCAGGTTTCCCCTTGAGACCAGCAAGGAGTGAAGGGCTGTGGGTGGAGGCAGGAGCTGGCCAGGAGGCAGGGCTGCCCTGCTAACCACTCTGTGATCACTCTGTGCGGCCTAAGCTGATTTCAGGAGAAGGTGAACAACAGGTTCCCAGCCTTCTCATGTTGGCCTCTGTTGCGGGGGGAGGGGGCCCTGGTGGATAGGGGTGCACAGGACCAACGGACACTCACAGCTTGGGGCAGGGGCTGGAGGTGGCCCGTTGAGGGGAGGTGAGGCCCCTCCATTGCTTTGTTACAAACTCTGCAGTCCTCTGCCCTTCCTGGCCCATTTGTCTTTCCTTTGGAACTGCTTCTTTAACCGTTTTTGTGGATTGTTTGTGTGTTTACTCCCCTACTTCTAAGTTAACTGGGTTGTATTGCTGCTTCTTTATTTTCCAGTTTCAGGCATTAACTATTGACTTTTACTATAGGAGCTGAGGATTTGGCTCTATTTGACCACCATTCCCCCCTTCCACCCCACTCACCCACATTTTTGATTGGGTGAACTTCCCAGCTGAGTCATATAGTTGTCGTTCGGTGCTGTTGAGTCGATTTCGACTCATAGTGATCCTGTGTGACAGGGTAGAACAGCCCCATAGGGTTTTCTCAGCTGTAATCTTTATGGGAGCAGATAGCCAGTTCTTCTTCCCACAGATCCGCTGCTGGGTTCATACCATCAGCCTCTTGGTTAGCGGCTGAGTGCTCAACTGGCACACCATCAGGGCTCCTCGAGCCATATAGTGTACTCTGATTACTATTCCTTTCTTGACGACTGTGTTTTCCCTGGAGTTAATAGTTGCCTTTTTTTTTTTTAATGGACTTTTGTTTTCCAAGGCAGTTTTAGGCTTACAGAACAATTGTGCAGGAAGTACAGAGTTCCCACACACAGTTTCTCCTGTTGTTAACACCTTGCGTTCCTGTGGTATATTTGTTACAGTTGATGAATTAATACTGATATATTATTATTAAAGTCCATAGTTTACATTAGGGTTCCTTCTTTGTGTTGTACAGTCCTATGAATTTTGACAAATGTATAATGTCATGTGGCCAAAACAAAAAAACCAAACCCACTGCTATTGAGTCGATTCCAACTCATAACGGCCCTGTAGGACAGAGTAGAACTGCCCCATAGAGTTTCCAAGGAGCACCTGGTGGATTTGAAATGCCAACCTTTTGGTTAGCAGCCATAGGACTTAACCACTATGCCATCAAGGCTTCCTCTGTTTCTCCCATGTTTTGATAATTCACCGTGCTGTGCCTTGGTGCGGAGCCCTGGTGGCTCAATAGTTAGGAGCTCGGCGGCTAACCAAAAAGTTGTCAGTTCGAATCCACCAGCCGCTTCTTGGAAACCTGTGAGGCAGTTATACCCTCTCCTATAGCGTTGTTGTGAGTTGGAATTGACTCCATGGCAATGGGTTTGGTGCCTTGATGATGGAGCCCTGGTGGTGCAGTGGTTAAAGCAATGGAAGGGTCAGCAGTTCGAAACCATGAGTGGCTCTTTGGGAGAAAGACGTGGCGGTCTGCCTCTGTAGAGATTTACAGCCTCGGAAACCCCACGGGGTCACTATGAGTCGGAATCGGCTTGATGGCAGTGGGTTTTGTTTTTTGGTTTGTGCCTTGGTGAGGATCCATTTTATCCACTGTGCTGGGTTCCCAGTGAGCCTTTCAAATTGGACATTCATGTTCTTCAGCCCTGGAAAAGGTTTTCATGATTTTCTTACCTCTATTTTCTCTCTTTCTGGAACCTCAGTTAATCAGATATTGTGCTTCCAGGAGGGACTCGTGATTTCCTTACCTTTTCCCTCCCTTATCATATCTCTTTATTTTTCTGCTCCTCTTTCCAGGAGATTTCCTGAACTTTATCATTCTACCCTTCTATTGAGTTTTTCATTTCTGCTTTATTATTTTTAAATTTCAAAAATTCCTCATTATTTGCTGAATGCTCTCTTTTAAAATATCTTGCATCCATTTCTTATTTAATGGATGCTGTATTTTATTTCTTTGAGGATAATAAAGCACAGCCCCCTCCCCCTTTTTTCTAAGTTTCTTTTTATCTGTTTTGCCTTTTTCCATCAAGTTACATTTTTTCTGTTTGCTTGCTTGTTTAGGACTCTGTCTTGATGTTAGAGGTTTGCCTCAATTAATTCACTTAGTGGAAGTTTATGGACTGCCCCCTGTGTGCCAGCCCTATTCTACAGTAGTGGACAAGATAGAAGTCCCTGACCTTCAGTATCTGGTGATGCTTGGTTGGGTGGCCCTATTTAGGAGTAGGGCACAAAAACTGATTGACATCCCTTGTGTGTGGTTGGGGTCATGTGATAGGCATCCTTTTTATTTTTTTTAGTTATACTTTAGATAAAGGTTTACAGAACAAACTAGTTTCTCAGTAAACAGTACACATATTGTTTTATGACATTGGTTAACAACCCCACGACATGTCAATACTTTCCCTTCTCAACCTTGGGTTCCCTATTACCAGCTTTCCTGTTAACTCCTGCCTTCTAGTCCTTGCCCTTGGGCTGGTGTGCCCCTTTAGTCTTGTTTTGTTTTATGGGCCTGTCCAATTTTTGGCTGAAGGGTGAACCTCAGGAGTAACTTCATTACTGAGCTGAAAGGGTGTCTGGGGGCCGTACTGATTGGCATCCTTTGTGCCTGGCTGGGCTCGTCATCTGTGTGGCTTCTCTGAGGCTGCCCCGCTTGGATCGATTCATCAGGCAGTCCCTGATCGCTGAGTCTCTAGAGAGGACTTGGAATCTCCTGGGAGCTAAGTAGGGGGAAAGGCTGGGTTGCAACCTGAAATTTAGGAGATAAACTTATATTTACCCCTTTAGTTTTCAGTATGGTATTTCCCAGCCCAGAGGCACTCTACTTGACCCTTGCGGGGGAGGGCAGAGGTGGGGAAAAGTCTCCTAGGCAGAGCTGGGAAAGGGATTTTCTTGGGGGTCTACCTGCTTCTTGTTCAGTCTTCCAGCCAGCCCTTCATTCCTATGTCTAGGGCTGCTTGGAGCTACCAGTTTGCTGAGATTTTGATGGGTTCTGTGGGGTAATAGGACAGGGACTTAGGACTCTATTTTCTTAGCTCTGCCAAATCAATTACCACTCACCCATCTGCTTTCCAGCTTCCAAAATTACGTAGCTGTTTCCTCTTCTTCCATTTTTTGTCCTTGTGGATTTCCGTACAAAAAGATCCTTTATTGTTGTAATGGGGTTTTGGAAGGGAGTGTAGGTAAAGTCATGTGTTCAATCTGCTGTAGTTACTCTGTACAGCCCACAGTTGATCCATCCTCCTGCCGGTGGACATTAGATGGTTTCCCCTTTCACTCTTACAAACAGGGCTTCGTGAGAGCATTGCTGTTCAGCTTCCCTGTGCACACGTGGGAGGGTTTTTCTCAGAGTAGAATTGGTTGGTGGGAGTCTGTATACATCTGGCACTTTACAAGACGAGGCCAAATTGTTTTCCAAAATAGTTGTAGCAACTTCCACTTCCACTAGCAATGATGAAAGGTCCCGTTGCTCCACGGCCTCAATGACACTTGGTGCTGTCTGACTTCTTAAATGTCCACCGACGTAACGGTACAGAATTGTATCTGGTCATTTTTCTTGCATTTTCCGGAACTCTGCAGAGCACATGCAAGCCTTCTCATGCGTTTATTGGCCCTTTAGGTCTCTTCATCTGCCAGTTGCCTGATCCTATTTCTTGCCTTTTAAGAAAATTGGGTGATTCGTCTTTTTCTTATTGATTTGCAGAGTTCTTTATATAGCCTGGAAATGAAATTTTTGTCAACTATGTGTGTTCCAGGTATATCCTTCTGGTGTGTCTGTGGCTTGTCTTTTCTCTTTGTGGTGTCTTTTGTGGCACAGATGATTTAAATTGTAACAAAGTCAAATTCCTCACCTTTATGGTTTATGCTTTTTATAGCTTGTTGGGAATGAGCATTTTTAAGGCTCTTGATACGTATTGTTATCACTGAGAAAAGCTGTCCTAATTTGGCTTTGGAATGGGCAGAGGGTTGACAGGCTCCTGGGGGCACAGAGCTGGGCATGAATGCAGCGTGAGTGGGATCAAGGAGTAAGACAATGAATGGGCAACTAATGCGAGTACAGTGCTCAAGGCTTCAAAGTGCTTTAGAGGAAAATGCGCCATTTGGTCTTGACACCACCCAAAAAGGCCCCTTTCTTTGTTCTCCTTTGGAGAACTG
This sequence comes from Loxodonta africana, assembly GCF_030014295.1. Classification (NCBI taxonomy): domain Eukaryota; kingdom Metazoa; phylum Chordata; class Mammalia; order Proboscidea; family Elephantidae; genus Loxodonta; species Loxodonta africana. The sequence continues at coordinate 40,293,489 of NC_087354.1, read as the reverse complement.
AGGCCTCCCTCTGTGGCCCGGTCACAGGAGACTTTGATTCAAGCTCAGATCCAGGAGTTGTGGCTGGGCTGGGAGTTGAGGAGGCTCTGGGGAGGGCGGTTAATTAGCATCCAGGGCAAGGCTAGAAGGAACAGCTGGCCTTTTCCCCTGGTGGCAGCCACATGTGTTGTCGCTGGCTCTGGAGTGTTTGTGCCTCCAGAATCGTGCAGCCTGGGGAAGTGGGAGGGGCTTTGGGGTCACTTACCATCTCTGTGAACTTGGACAGGTTGCTGAACCTCTCTGAGCCTCTTTCTTCTTGGATAGAATAGGGATGATGCTAACAAAGCCCTCAGGGAGCTGGGAGGGCTGGATGAGGTAATGCAGGTAAAACACCTGAAGCTAAAAAGGCGCTCCCAGGTGGAAGACCTGTTCCCCGTGGAGAGCCAGCGAAGAAGAGTGGGCAGTGGAGACCATGACAGACTAGTGGGCTGTGCAGGGAGACATTCAAGGGTGGGTTAATAGGGGGTGGGAAAAGCCTGGGGTGGTAGTGGTGAGTGGCACCAGTGACCTACGTTTTCTTGTAAAAGTTCCTTTTGAGAAACTCTGACCTTGACCTTGCAAGTAGGGAATGGTCCACTCCTAGGCCAGGGGAGGGGGGGTGGGGGGAACCGTGAGGTGGGCCTGGGGGAGGTGCCAGGGGCTGTGGCCCCTCCCCACAGCCTCTGCTGACTTGGTGACACCTCCACCCCTCCTCCTCCCCAGGCCTTGCCCAGCCTTATCGCCTTCCAGCCTGGGGCTGCAGGGGTTAACTTCGACGCCTGCTTGAGCGAGCCTGGCGTGGCAGTATGCAAATCCATACACTTTCATAAACTGCTTAATTGGGCGAATGTTAATGAGACGTTAATTACTGTTGTGCCCGCGGATCCCACGGAAACGGAGATTATGTTTCTCTTCAAACATCCCATCTTAATTATAACTTGTGCTTAATTCTGCAGCTTTCTCCAGCCAGGCGAGGGCGGGGTGGGGTGGGGCATGCCCGCCTGGGAGATGGGGGCTGTGGTGGGCACCTTTTTTTCCGAGCAGTTCTCACATGCCTCCTTCCCTTTGGTCTCACAGTCATTCCCCAGGTGTCTGTTCAGCACCTACCACGTGCCAGGCAAGGAGCCCTGGTGGCGCAGTGGTTAAGAGCTTGGCTGCTAACCCAAAGATCGGCAGTTTCAACCCACCAGCCACTCTGAGGGAGAAAGACGTGACAGTCTGCTTCCGTAACAATTACAACCTTGGAAACCCTATGGGGCAGTTCTGCTCTGTCTTATAGGGTCACTCTGAGTCGGAATTGACTTGACAGCAATGGGTTGGGTTTTATGTGCCAGGCACAGTCCTGGAGCTGCTGCTGGGGTGACAGCACTCAGACCCGGTCCCTCCCTAAGGAAGCACCCAACCCTGTGGAGAGGCTGGTTTGTAAATAGGTGGTACAAGGAAGGCTCCTGGGTGCAGAGTAGAGATACGCGGGCTGCGTGCGGGGAGGGGTGGTCCAGGGAGTGGGATGTCTTATCAGGGAAGCCTTCATGGAGGAGGGGACCCGTGAACGAGTATTAACCGTGGAAAGGTGTTCAGCTTGGGCAAAGACCTGGTGGTGTGAAGCTGCATTCCTGTGTGGCTTTACCAGTGAGCTTGCCCTCTTGGTCCTGCTTTCCCAGCCTCCAACCCCGATCTCCTAGAGCTGACACGGAAGGGCTGGCTGAAGCACAGGAAGCTGCAAGGTTCAGTGCAGAAGTCTTGGTTCACCCAGGACTTCTGTGCGGCCCTGGGTTGCATCTGCTCCTCTCAAGCCCCGCTTGCTCCATCTGTACCCAGAAGGTCTGGTCTGTGGGGGGAAGGTGCCAAGGAGGAAGGTGGTCAGTGTAGGCTTCCTGGAGGAGGTGGGGTGTAGAGGCAGGATTAGGGTCCACTGGGTGGAGCAAGAAGAGTGAGGAGCTTGCCCAAGGCCTGCTCCTCTGGAGCTTGGAGACTATATCTTACCCTTTAACTTGAGTCTTTGAGCACAGGATGTGCTTTCTTCGTGCTGTGGGCTCACGTCCTGTCCAGGCCTAAAAGCGTCCTAAAAGACTGGCTTGCCCTCACTGTCCTCATATCTCCAGCCTCCACCAGACCCTCAGCTCACCCTGCCCTCACCCAGCAGGAGCCTCGTAGTGCTGCCTCAGCCGCTCCCCTTGTCGTCTCACACTCCTGGGTGCAGCTGCAGGCCAAGCTTGCCTGGGGACTTCAGGGCTGGATCAAGTTCTAGGGCTTGAAAGACCCAAGAGGGCATAAAACCCCATTTTACAGATGGGAGCATGAGGTTAGGGAGGGTTAGGACTTGTCTGGGGTCATACAGCCACAAGTTAGTGGCACAGCCCAGCTTAGAACCGGGTCTTAGGTGGCCTGTGGGCTTTTACTTGGGGGAATGAGGGAAATGGAAGCAGAGGTCTGCACACTGAACATTGTTGCGCAGCCAGGCCTCCATTATTCGTGTCCGCTTTTCAGATGGGAAAACAGAGGCTCAAAGAGATCATGTTCTGGGGATGGAAGCTCTACGGGCTGGGCGTGTGGCAGGGCCTCTCTGAGCTCCTTTGGATCAGCTCCCAGACTGTCATTTCCCTGCCAGCAAGAAAGAGAGAGGGGGCACCCAGGAGGCTATTCATGGCCCTATGTGGTCCAGGATTTCAGGGGCCAATCATCTGAGGGAAAATCTTGGGCAAGAGGGCTGTAGGTGGCTGGTCAGGAGGCCATGCCCTCCAGGTCAGGGAACTTCGTGGGCTCTCCAGCTCCTGGTGCTCTTCCTTCTGGGAGCTCTTTCTGTCTGAATCCCTCCATTGAGCACTTGATAACAGTGAGATTGTTTACCTGGAAAGTCCTGTACCTGCCCTGGTCCAGGATAATGGTATTTCTAAAGTCTAGACATCTTAACTCAAAGGAGCACAATCATAGCAAAAGAAGCTTTTAGCCTATTATGTGTATTTGCACAATTACAACTCAACCCTTTCAACTGGTGGTTACATCCCCAAATATGAATGCAGAGAGCACCCGCTCCTGCTTGACTTTCTCCCTGAGACCGCTGGGACAGTGCTTGGTTGTGTCAGGCCACACCTGCGTGCCCTGCTCTGTGTGCTCAGCTGCCGTGACCTCAACCCTCACAGTTTGGTGGCAGGTCCCAGCATTGTCCCATCCCATATACTGGAGCAGTTTTTTGGTATAATAGAATGGCGTGAATTAGAAAATGGATACTTGTTAACTGTAACAACAAAATAGAACCTTTTAGATGACTCGACGGCAGTGGGTTTAGTGGGTTTGGGTATGTTCCTGGATTGTATTCCCAATTTGGGTCTGGAACTCATAAAAAAAAAAAAAAAATTTTTTTTTTTTTTTTTTATGAGTTCCGTTCTGTCCTATAAGATCGCTATGAGCCGGAATCGATGGCAATGGGTAGTGAGTTCTGTCACCCCACCCGCCCCGTGTACTCACCTCCTCCTTCTCCTCCTATGCTCTAATCCCCCCACCCCCAGGGAGGGCACAGGGACCTCAATAATGGTTTTGATTTGGAACCACAGAACTGGAGGCTGGCCCTTAGCGAGCCTTTTGCTCAAGGGTCTCAAATTCAAATACCCCCGGGGCCAGGCACAGAATGTGGGTGGGGACCGTGGGGAGCTGGAGGCCTACACCTCAGCCACGTGGCTGTTGCCACATGGAAATGTAGGTCCTCTGTGGCCAGATCAGATTTTTCAAAGAGAAACCAGAAATCCAGATTTCTATGCGATTCGTAAGCGTTGGCAGCCGGTTCTGAGCTTTTAAAAACCACTGAGCAGGCCACACAAAATATTCTGCTGCCCAGTTTGCAACCCCTGTGTCTGGTCCAGCACCTGCTGTTACAAACGGGCACTGGAGCCTGGTGGGGTTGGGCCTGGCTGAGGGTCCTGGGATAGGGGCCACGGGGCTGGGCCTGGGATGCCCTCGGTGGCTAGACTTACCCCAGAGGTACCCTGGTCTCCCCCTCCCCTTGAGCCTGTCCATGCGCAGTCTGGCTGTTCCTTATCCCCCTCCCCACTCCCTGCAGAGGAGGAAGGTGTCAGGTGTGCCTCAGTGACAACACAGCAGAAGCAGGAAGGCTGTGGGAAAAACAGGCGTGAGTCACCGTCAAGCTCCCTTTTAAGGAGGGAAAAAAAAAAAAGCTGCCTTCTTAGAATTGTCACCCAAGCCCGCATAGGGAGGGAAGGGGCCTCTGAGACCTGGCAGTCACTTTCTGGGGCATGGCTGCCCTCTGGCCCTGGTCCAGGACAGGCACTGGCTAGCACAGGTGGGCGACGGTGTCCTGGTACAGGTGTGGCTCCAATGCCAGGCTCTCTTCAGGTGTGGCCAGGAGAAAGGGCTCAGCATGTTTTCTGTTCAGTTATACCTTTTAAAAATAACACAGGAACTCCTTTATTAAAACAGCTGTGTTAGCGATTGACACGTTTTAATAGGGCACTCAATTAGAACCCCATTTACAGAGACGCAGACACCCCCACGTAAGCTGCACTTTTCTCCCCAGGCGCCGGCTTCCATCCGCCACTGTCTAACGTGGGCTCCCCTCCCCAGTTGGGCATGAGACAAATGCTTCCCTTGCCTCGTTCTGCACCTCTGAAATTAGGGGAGGGGCACCGAGAGGGGCAGCACCTTCTGTGGGCCAGGCCCTGAGCTTGGTGCTTCAGTGGATGTCTTACTTAAACCCTTGCAACCCCCTTGGGAGGTTGGCATAATTGGCTCCATTTTTTCAGGTGAGAAAACTGAGGCTCCGAGAGTAACCTACCCATGGCACGCTGTCCCTGCCACCTGGGCTGAGTGGGCTGTGGGGGTCTGGGGGTTAGCAGGCCTTGCAGGTCCCTGTCCTCCCTCCCCTGTTTCCCTCCAGCCTGTGATCTGGGCAGGTTCCTTCCATTTATACTCCTTCTCTGTGCCAGACCACTCTCAGGGCCAAGGGTGCTGGGGGGCAGCTGGGCACTCTACAATCTCAGGCCAAAGGCCAGTGAAGGAGGGGGAGCTGTGGGAAGGGCAGTGTGGGAAGTGTGTGTGTGCACATATATATGTGGGTGTGCATGCTCGAGCGTTGCATTTACACAGATTGCATGCCCAGCCCCTGAGGGCCTGCTGCTTACTCACCTGCCCTGCTGGTAAGAGCTTTCTAGGTCTTCTTTACTCATTGAGGGTGGGCTAGTTTGGTCTTAGTCAGTAGCAAAGAAAAATCTTCCTGCCTTGGTCAGGGGGCCTGGTGGGCTCCCTGTGGGCTGAGCTGAGCAAACCCCACCCTGGAACACCCAGTCAGGCCCCGGGCTGGAGTGGGACAGGCACTAGGGAGACTTGGATCAGACCAGCCTTACCCAAATATCTCCATGACACTGACATTGCTGAGTTCTTTCTGTGTGTCAAGCATGGTGCTAGGGGCTTTCCTGGATAGTGGCCCTACCTGATCCTCCCAAGAACCCTATGGGGTAGGCACACTCATCATCATCTTTTTTCAGTTGAGGAAACTGAGGCACAGAAAGGGTAACCACCTTGCCTGAAGTCAGAGTACCAAACGGGAAAGCAGGGATTTGAGTGCAGGCATCTAGCTCCAGAGGCTGTGCTCTTAAATGCAAGGCTCAGCTGCTCCCCTTGCCTAGTCTCAAGCCTTGCCTCCTCCATGCAGCACACTCTGACTGCACCAGCCTGCTCTGAAACCCCTGGTTCAGCTGTTTCTCCATGCAGGGAGGTCCTCCTGGCCATTCCTGAGGGCTCTTCTCCCCCAGAGCATACAGATGGGTCCCAGGGGTGGAGGAGATACCCAGGAGAGGGCAGGAGAAGCCAGTTTGGGAAGCTAAAGAGGACCAGTGTCTAAACAGTGGTGAGTTTGCCCCACCCTCTCCTGCTACAGACAAGTAACTTGTTGCCCAGAGAGGAGAGACTTGTCCAGGTCTGTGTGGTCAGTTAGTGGCGCCGCAGGAGTCCAGACCCCCCACTACGGTGCTCTTTCTTCTGCCCCCACTTGTTGCATTGATTTTATTTCAGATTTGGAGCCATATGTGTGGTGGGGGAGAGGCCAGAGGGGGTCAGCTGAGCCCCCTGGTCCTCTCTGTTGCTGCTAGCCCTCCAACTGTGCAGGCTTGTACATTTTCAGCCTCCCTCCCATCCTTCAACTTCCCACCATTAAAAAAAAAAAAAAAGAGGTGAGAGGAGGGGCCAGCTGTTGACTTAAATGTTTAAATTAGCTTCACTTTGCTGAAAGCTGGGTATCAGGATAAATCCATTCCTACAATGTCATATATCTTTTCCTGAGTGGGAAGTTGGTGAATAAATGAATGTTCTTCATATATTATTATGGCCTGACACAGCCAAGGCAGAGAAAGGCGGTTGGTGGTGATTAACGAGCAGGTCTTGGCTAACGAGCTGGAGGTTGGGCCCCTTACCAGGGCTCTGTGCTCCGAGGCCTGGGCTGAGGCTTGTGCCAGGGTGGGAGGCTGAGCCCCCAGGTTCTGGGGAATTTCAACCAGCCCTTGCCTGCTTGTAGGAGACCTATGGCTGCCTGCCTTCTCCTTTTCCTCCTTGATCTGTCTCTGGTTCTTTGCCCTGTCTTGACACTTTCTCTCTTCTCCTCTGCGGCCTTGAAGTTTCATTTCTGCAGCTCAGGGTCCATTGAGAACCCCAAGTTGTTGGGGGGAGAGAAGAATTCCTTGAGAACACTCTGCAAAGAAAAAACAAACAAACAAAAAAAATGAGACCTTGCACCTACATGGCGTTTTTAGCTCAAAAAGCACCTTGAACTTGGTCTTCACAACACTCCCACTGGCAGGTGAGGAAACTGAGGCAAAAAGAGGAAAAGTGATCCCCATAAGCCCAGAGGGGCCTAGCCTCCACCTATGGGGTACCTCAGCCTCGACTCAGTTCTGCTCTGGCTGACTGGATTCCCCCCACCCCACGGTGATGCTGGGTTCCTGGGTGAACCCGCACCTATGGCCAGTGCCCTGTCAGGTCAGAGCCAGGGTCCCATAGGCAGACTACCCACGGGGACACTTCTCAATGACATAGTCTCAAATATCAAGCCAAGATGGTTTCTGAGGAATAAGGGAGGCCTCCTGGAGGAGGTGACCTTTGAGACAGGGATACTGATTGGGGAGAGAGAAGACCATGGCAATCTTTCCTAGGCTTGAGTTTAATTTCCTATCATTTTCTCACCTCCATCCCCAGACAGCAAGGACTGGAGGTGTGGATGGGGAGGCCAGTAGTGCAGAGGTGGGTAGCCATTCCCCAGGGCTGGGTGCCGAGGCCTGCCTGAGGGCTGAGTGTGTGAGCATGCCTGAGTGTGTGTGTTAGTGCACGTGCATGTGGCTGGAGAGTGGACTGGGTGTGGTGCACATGAATGGGGATGTCTAGGCAAAGGAGGGCCGCCCTCCTGAGCATGTTCTCCTAACGTGGCATCTTTGAGATTGTCTTTCAAGTTAGTATGCTGACATTAGTGCGCTCAAAACTGTGATGAAAACATGCAGAAGAAATAGGTGAAAGCCAGACGGTAAGATGCCCAGTTGGAGGTAAATGGTCACATATTCACTACCCCACTAACCAGAGTGGTGACCCTGGGCCTCACCCCCGGCCTGGACTTCCCTTAGTGTTAGAACTGGCTACACCTTTGGTATATGTGTGTGTCAGTGTGACCGTGTGTGTGTGTGTTGATGTGCTAGGCTGTGTGCAGGAGTGTGTGTATGTGTTTGTGGGTGTGTGGTTGTCATTGTGTTAGTGTATGTATTGTGCAACTATGCCCCTTGGAGAAAGGGGCTTATCCATCCCTGTATCATAGCACATATGTCTATGAGTGTGTGTCACTGTATTTCACGTGAACATGTATGGGAGAATGGGTGCATGACTATGTCACACGTGTTCATCTAGATTTATGAGTGTGAGTGCCTGAGCATGACTGGATGATCTTTGGGCCCTGAACTCCTCATGGACCCCAATGAGATTGTGGGCCGTAACTATAAAGGGCTGTCAACACGCAAGGGGTTATCTCCCACTGTCATCATGCCTGGAGGGACACAGAGATCAGGACCTTTCAGGGAAGCAGGTGGGCTCGACTGGGCAGCTTCTAGCCTGGGGCCTCCCCTGCGCTTATGAGTATACATGGCCTCTCATGCCTCTTATAGCCGAGGCTCTGCCTCCCTTGCCCTGTTGCAGACTAGCCCAGAGCCCTCCTACTGAGCATCTGGTCAGCCACACTGTGGGGACAGGATGAAGAGAAGATCTAATCCTAACCTGGAAGGAGTCCTGCCCAGGAGACAGGATGAGGAACTGGGAAGCAGCTAGGTGTAAACCATACTGGAGAAATCAGGGAAGGCTTTCTGGAGGAGACAGGGCTAATCAGACCTTAAAGACTGAAGGGAAATTTAGCTTTGCAGAGTCGGGGAGGGAGGGCACTCTAGGTGGAGGAAACAGCAAGGGCGAATGCTTGGCATCAGGAAGGAGGCAGGGGTATGGGACAGATAGTGAGGAAGCCAGCGAGCTGGGCAGAGGATGCTTTGAAGAGGGAAGGTAGAAACAGAGGTAGGCAGCAGACTGCCTGGCACATAGCAGATGCTCAGTAAATATCTGTGACATGATGGCTGAGCCCAATTATGGAGTTTTCTATGTGACCTTTGGGAAGGTGCGAAATAGAAAGTATAAATATAACGGATCCATTTATTAAGCATCTACATTATCTCAGGGTATTGTTATTTCATTTTACAGATAAGGAAACGGAGGCTTGGGGAGGTAAAGTGACTTGCTCAAGGTACGCAAATAAGTGGTGGTACCAGGATTTGATTCCAGGTCTGACGTCAAAGCTGTGCGCCTCCCCTTTCTGTGCTTGTTTCCCCATCTGCACCTTGAGGGTCTCTAGGCTGACCTGGAATGTGAGTTTGGGGACTGCCTTGCTTTGGGTCCCTGGGGCCTCTGCCTCTTCCTGAGGCCAGGATGGGCAATGGGAGTGGGGGTGAAGCTGAGGGCAGGGTTGAGGGGGTAGGACCTAGAGCCCCATGGAGACCTGGCTGTGGCCAGGCCCGGCCCTGGAAGAAGGGGCCTGCATCAGCCTATAGCCTTCTGGTCCCTTTTCCTGATATCCTCTTGTGCACAGCTCTGGACAGATCTAAACATGTCGCACCTACATTGTCTGCCGTGAGCTTCCCAAGCACCTCGGAAGCTGGAGAGCCTGAGGTCGCATTATACTGGTGAAGAAGCTGCATTTCATGGAGTCCCTGAGTGGTGCCAGTGGTTAACTTGCTTGGCTGCTAACTGAAAGATTGGAGGTTGAGTCCACCCAGAGGTGCCTCAGAAGAAAGGCCTGACAATCTACTTCTGAAAGATCAGGCATTGAAAACCCTATGGAGCATAGTTCTATTCTGACACACATGGGGCACCAGGTGTTGGAGTTGATTCCATGGCAGTCGGTTTTTGGTTGGTGAATTTCCCAAGCTCCCTGGTGACTGAGGACAGAGCTGGGGCTAGATCACATTCTGCCCACCTGACCACCAGAATCCCTGGATCGGGCCCTCTGACGGGCTAGGGCAGGGAGACCAGGCCCTAGGGCATGGAGAGGACAGCCCTGACTTCTGAGGGGGCAGCTGGAGGTGCGGTCCTGGGCCTCGGGGGCTGCTCTGTGGGCGCTTCCTGTCTAGATCCTGCCTCCCAGGACACCAACACACGCCCTTGCATGGGCTGGTACCCACTGTGCACCCGGAGCCAGCCCTGCTATGCTGGGCGGAGTGTCGTGCCGCCCTGTCCCGGGGAGGCAGGTGTGCTAATGAATTAATTAATGTTGGCAAAGCACTTGGAGATCTCGGGCTGAAAGGTGCTCAATACATGCAAATCAGAGGGATTGTTATTACCCATAATTATGGAGTTTCTGCTGGAGAAATTATTCAGAAGCGGATGGTGGCTGGGCCATTACAGGGCCCTGCCAAGATCTGCTTGATAGTGCTAGAATCTTCCTTAGCTCCCTTCTTCCTTCCCTCCTTCCTCCTTCCCTCCCTCCCTCCTTCCCATCCATCCTTCCTTCTTTTCCCTCTACCTTCTTCTGTATGCCTTCCCTTCCATCCCTCCCAGCTCTGGGCCTGTTGCCTGCTTTCCCACAGCAAATGGTTTCTTTGTCTCATCTCTCATGAAGGCAGGTACCTGGCACAGTTTGGAGGAGGGGATTGGACAGTAGCTTCTCACACTCTGGAAGCTAAGTGTGTGTGTGTGTGTGTGTGTGTGTGTGTGTGTATGTGTGTGTAGTGGGTGGGAAGTCTGGGCCCTTCCGTACAGTCCCTGTGTCCAACCCCCTCCTCCATCAGACCATGTTCTCAGTGTGGCTAGGCCTGAGCCTCTTTCACCAGACTGAGCAGGCAGCCCCTATACCGACAGCCCCTGGCAGTGCCCAGAACCAACAATCCAAATAAATGGCCTTTCTCAGCTGCATCCTCCTTTTGTCCCCTAGCCCCAGCCCACTGTCTTCAGGGCTGGGTTCATCTTTTGTGCCCACCGCACCCAGAAAGGGCCGCCTGATTCGGCACCATGGCTCAGCCTGAAGCCTGCAGTCTCCTCCCACCTGGACACAGCTCCAGAGGTCATTCTGACTCAAGCCCTGCTCTAACAGACGGAGACACTAAGGCCAAGAGAATCCAGCGACCGATGCAAGGACATATGGAAGCTTAGCTTTAGAGCTGAACTACAACTCTGGTCTTTGAACCAGCCAGGGGCTTCCCCATTGCACCACATGGAGTCTCTGGAAGGACTTTCTAGTGTTCAGTCAGCAAACACTTATTAAGCACCTACTGTGTGCCTGTCTGGAAACCCTGGTGGCGCAGTGGTTAAGTGCCATGGCTGCTAACCAAAAGGTCAGCAGTTTGAATCTGCCAGGCGCTCCTTGGAAACTGTGGGGCAGTTCTACTCTGTCCTATAGGGTCGCTATGAGTTGGAATCGACTTGATGGCAGTGGGTTTGGGTTTTTGGTTTGGTGTGCCTGTCTCTATTCCAAACTCCTCGGAGGTATAGGGGGCCAGATCTCTGTTCTCTCCAGCACACAGGACCCACAAAACAACAGCCACAACAAGAGTGCCCGGCAAGGCAGACACTGCATTGCCATGTGCTTGATTTTGTGGTGCCAATGGCAAATGCTCCAGGGACCTGAGGCAGAGCGTAGAATGGAGCAGCCAGGAAGGCCCCTGGAGGAGGTGGTGCCAAGCCTGGAGAGGCAGAAAGAGGGGAAGCAGCATGGTCACCAAAGAGGAGGCTGGAATGAGCCCAGCCAGTTGTGTGTGGGTGATGGCAAGAAGCCCATCCAATGGGCTTAAGGCAGCTGGCGGCGATGAGCTGGGAAGGTAGGCAGGACTCCTGTTGAGGGCTGGTCTCTGTCCTGTGGGCAGCAGGAAGGCTGTCCATCATCATGGACATGGCAGGACTCTCACGCTGCCCTCCAGTGCTGCAGCCTGGCCTGGTACCAGAATATTCCCCCTACTACCACACACGAACACTTCTCTTTCCCTCCCTCCCTCTCTCCTTTACCTGGGGTTGGCCGATGTCATCTGGACGTGACAATGGCCGTGGGTTGTCTATGGGGTCTTTGTACCTTATCTCTCAGCCCGTGATCTTTCCCATACAACACAGGCTCCTTTCTCTCCCCAGGCATTTGTCAAAAAATGGGACGGAGCCCCAAAGCCCCATGGGGAGGTAGGGGCAGAGCAGGTCTCTTGCTGCCTGTCGATTTGCACTGCCTTTGCCAGCTGCCTGTTCGGGTTTGCCAGACACCACTGGGCTGTGTTTGGCTTTGAATAATGAAATAATGTCCTCCCTGAGAAAAGAGAATGGAGCCTGTGCTAATTAGCTCAGCTGCCTACTTTTAGGACTGAAGTCTTTACCGATGGGCTCCCGGGCCGGCTGGGTGTTGGGCTCTGCAGGCAGTGAGAGGGGTGGACAGTCAGTCCACCTTGGGGAGGTGACAGAGGGGGATGAGAGGGGCCAGGCAGGCAGGGACAGCACAGGGGAAGCTTTCCAGGGACATTGTCTCCCTGGCTTTATGTCCCCCAGGAGGGTCTTCCTGATTCAGTGACAGCATGGGCTAAGGAAAGGCTTTGAGTCAGATAGATGTGGGTTCTGTCCCCAGTACTGCTACTTGCTGGCCTTGTGACCTTGGGCAAGCCACAGCTGACCTCTCTGGGTTTTGAGTCACCTCCTCTGGAGAAAGAGGGCGTGATTCTGCCTGCCACAGAGAGGTGGCAGCTCAGTGTAAGTGAGGTAATGGGGCAGGATAATGCACAGTAGGGAGTTAGAAAACACCTGCAGCCTCACAGTGCGCTGCCTGGGGTCATGCTCTTGCCTCCGTATTGTCTCAGGCCTTGTTCATCTTGGCATCTGTGCTCTGCCTCCCAATCATCTGCCGCTAGAAGAGCAGGATTTTCTTCTTCTCCTGCCTTTCCTAGGGGCTTAAGAGGAAAAAAAAAAAAAATTTTTTTTTTTTTTTTAAGAGGCAGTGGGGCCAGCCAGTTGAATGAATGGCTGGATTCAAAGGCTAAAGCTCTTGATGTGCCCCCCCTACAGTCCAGGCTCTGGGGCTGAGGACTTCCCATAGCCTCATGGGTGGGTTGGAGATCAGGCTAAGTGAGCAAAGGGAAGGGGGCCTTTGTGGAGAGGCCTGAAGCATGACCCCTCCTCCAGGAAGCCCTCCAGGGCACCAGCTGGAGGTGGTCCCTCTCCCATTTAACATACCCTGTGCATAGACTTTCAGTGCACCCCTCCCAGGGCATTTCCTCCCACTATTACAGGCCTTATAGTCCTTCCATCTCTATGAGACTTTACAGTGTTCTACCTTCTCTCCTGTCCATGACTCCCTGACTCTACAAGTAAGGCAGATGATAGCAATAGCAATAGTTGTAGTAATAATGCTAATAATAGCAATGGCAGCTAACCCTTATTGTGCCACCTGTCAGTTTGTCATACTGTGGTGGCTTGCATGTTGCTGTGATGCTAGAAGCTATGCATGCCACTGGTATTTCAAATACTAGCAGGGCCACCTATGGTGGATGGGTTTCAGCTGAGCTTTCAGACTAAGATTAGGAAGAAAGGCCTGGCAATCTACTTCTAAAAAGTAGTCAATGAAAACTCTATGGATCACAGAATATGGTCCAATGTAGTGCTGGAAGATGAACCTCTAGGTTGGGAGGCACTACACAATAGTAACAACAATGGACTCAAACATATCAACCATCATGAAGATGGCACAGGATTGGACAGCATTTTGTTCTATTGTTAGTAAGGTCACCATGAATTGGAACTGACTTGATGACAACTAACAACAACCCTTACTGAGCACTTACTATGTGCCAGTCGCCATTCAAAGCACTCTGCAAGTATTAACTCCTTTACTTTTGGTAGGCAGGATTAGAATGATGCCCATTTTACAGAGAAGGAAGTGGAGGCCTGATGGGAAGAAGGGGCTGCCCAAGGGCACAGTGTGAGGAATGGCAGGGATGGGGCTCACACCTGGCCTGAGGTGTTCAGGCTGACGCTCATGAATGACACGTCCTCTTTGCACCCCACCCTGGACACAGAGATGTAGGAACAGGCCAGATCCTCAAGGAGCTTACAGCCAGCAGAACCCTCCCCAGCATACGTCTTTCCCGTGGCCTGGCCAGTCCCTGGCACTGGGCTTTCTTCACGGTGGGCTCCACAGGGCAGAGGTTTGGGTCTTGTTGGCTGAATGAAGTATTTCTAGCACTTACCAAGCCCTGGCATGTAGTAGATGCTCAACCAATACTTGTTTAATGGAGGAGTGAGTGGCATTGTGAGGATTAAATGAGCTCATGGATGTTAAGTACTTGGCACTAAACACATGTTTAATAAATGAAAAACATCTCTGGGTGGAGTAAAGGAGATGATGAGTGTCAAGTGCCTGGCTTATAAGAGGTGCCCAGTACAAGCGATCAGCAGCAGTGGTAGTCGTCCGTTCTTCTGGAAAGTGCCTGGTAGATGAACGGGAAGCAGGGCCAGAGAGGAGTGGAAGAGAAGCTGGTACCAGAGCTTCCAAGGAGGCGGGAACTGAGGGGAGGAGGAGGCTGGTTAGCAGCTGGGGGCTCTGACACCCACTCTTTGTGGAGCTGTGATGGGAGTGTGCGCATGTGTGCATGTGTGTGGGCGGGTGTGTGTGTGTAAAACAAATAACTGGAAAATGAATTTAATTATAAGGCACTTTTAATAGCTATTTATATTTAATCCTGCTAATTCTGTGTCTTGTGTAGCCAGACTGTAATTCTATTCTTCTTACTCATTTGCTAGCCAGAGTGGGAGGGAGAGGGGAAAGTGAGGCAGCCCCACAGGAAGGCAGCAGGCGCCTTCCCACCCTGGGCCAGCCTGGGCCAGCTGCTGACCTGAAGGCGTGGAGAAAGGGGGCTCTGGGAAGCTGAGTCTCAGCTCTGTCTTCAGGGCATGAACCTGCTTGTGTTTTCTCAGCAGCAGGGGTGAGGGTAGGGGAAGAAACAGAGAGCCCAGCCTCAGAGTCAGGCAGACCTGAGTTCAAATCCAAGTTAAGCTATGTGTCCCTGCTGTTGTTAGCTGTGGTCAAGTTGGTCCCTGACTCATGACGACCGTGCCTGGTCCTCCACCATCCCCATGATCGGTTGCCAGTCAGACTGTTGTGATCCATAGGGCTTTCAACAGGCTGATTTTGGAAGTAGATTGCCAGGCTTTTCTTTCTAGTCTTAGTCTGGAAGCTCCACTGAAACCTGTTCAGCTTCATAACAACATGCAAGTCTCCACTGACAGATGGGTGGTGGCTGTGCTTGAGGTGCATTGGCCAGGAATCGAACCCAGGTTTTCCACATGGAAGGCAAGAATTCTACCGCTGAACCATCACTGCCCTCTCTCCATCTGTAAAGTGGGTATAATGTGAACCACCCCCTGCAGGGCTGTTGGGAAGATTAAATGAGAGGGTGGGGCCTGCCCCATAGCTGGCTGTCACTAAATACATATTCCTACATCCTCATTACTCGCCTTACCAAGGCCCAGGCTGGCCACTTATCTGGGTTTCAACGTCTCTGGATGCTCCCAGCAAGGCCTCGGCTCATTGGCAGAAAGAAGGTGATTGACTAACATGACAGCCAATAAATGACTTGAGTTCTGCCTCTTTTTTCAGGATGAGTCCTTGGTGATGTCTGGGAAGGGGGGAGGCTGTAGGTGTGGAGTGGGTTGGAGGGTGGCTGTTGGCGGGACCCCAGTGAGGTACTGGAGAGCACCCCCGGACAGCAGTGAGGAGGTCTATGCAGCTGCCAGAAAGTGGGCAAAGGGGAGCCATTTCTAAGGAGAGACTATAGACCTGGCCCACATAGGTGCTCAGTAAACAGGTAGCTTTAAAGGAACGAGGTCAGGGTTAGAGACCTCTGTTCCAGGCCCCACTCTGCTGGGAGACTCTGGACAAGTCAGCAGCCCTCACTGAACCTCTGTTTTCTCATCTGGCCGTGAGGCTAGGTGTGCAGGATTGAGCGAGAAAACCTGGGGAAAAGCCGCAGACGATGTAAGGCCCAGGAGTCAGGGTTGTGGTGGGGTTCTGGGGTCCACTGGGGCCCACCACAGGATGGCATTGTCCTTGTTTTTTGATGGTGCCTCCTAGGGCTACAGGCAGAGGCCTCAAGCATGACCCTGGAATGGGGCAGGCAGGTGATACTGGGCCCAGACCTCTGTCCGGGGCTCCAAAGTAGAAATTGGGCTTGGACTGGGGGCCCGATCTCATTCTGCAGCAGGACTGGTGGGAGGATCAGGCAGGGACCCAACGGTTTTCCACCTGTCGCTTCTTTAGCTGCTTCCTGGTGGTTCTGCTCACTGCCCGAGCCCTCCTCTGATGGCAGCCGCCTCAGGTTCCAGGTCCTCTCGAAGGGCTTGGCTGGGCTCTTGGGGACATCAGGGGGGACTGGCCATACCGAGAGATGGAGGGGGCTACCCTGAGGGCTGACCCTGAGCCACGATCTGTGCTGGGCTTCTTTCACATCTTCCTTCGGGACTCCCTGTGGCGATACTGCAAGGTGGGTGTTACTCTCCCCATTTTACAGATGGGGAAACTGAGGCCCAGAGAGGTTAAGGGACATGATTAGAATTTGGGTCATCTGATTCCAGAGACAGTTCTTTTTCCTCGGTGGTAACTCTGGCAGCCTGGCAGGAATATCCAGTGGGGTTGGTGTGAAAGTGCTACCTCATTAAAACTAGCTCAGAGAACCCAGTAGGCCTCAGCTGAGGAAGGTGTCTTGGGTTTTCCAACACCAGGGCCCTGGCCGGCTGATGGTGGTGGCCAGCGGCTCACCCTGTCAGAGGGAGCTGGAGAGGAAGCCACCGGACCTGTCTGGAAGGAGAGAGCTTGGCTTTGGACTCGGCTGCACCTGTATTCAAATCCCAGCTCTGCCACTGACCAGCTGTGTGATCTTGGGCTAGCCATGAGACCCTCTGAGCCTCAGTGTTGTCACTGACCTCTGGCACATAGTAGGTGCTCCCTGTCACTCAACTTCCTCCTCCCACCCCCCACCCCACTTCCTCTGCCAATGTGTGGAGGTGGATAATGACTGAGGGTATGATTTTTCTCAGGGATATTTTCACTTTAATAGGAGACTTGAATGCCTCTGAGCCCCAATGGAACGATGTTTCCCTTTCATGGTGACATTTCAGGCAGGGTGACAGCCGTGGGGGAGATGCTGGGGGTGGGGCAGCCGCGTTTTCTGGCCCTTCTCCCGCTCCCCTGCCCCCCAGGCGCCCACCACTCTGTACACAGGCAGTTCAGTGTTTCGTTAATTTGATTGAGGGAGTTGTTCCCTGGGAATTGGTGGGGCATTCTGATGCAGGCAAAGCTGGCCTGTCCTCTGCTTCTTCTAGGAAGTGAGGGGCTACCCTACAAAGAATAATTATCAGGTACTCAGGAGGTGTGATTAACCCGTGGGAGGGAACATGGGGGTCCAGGCTTGGGAACAGCTTCTGGGGATGACTAGCCGAGCATGACCATTCTTATCTGGTCATTGTCAGATCCCCAAGGATCTGTCTGCAGCTCCACACTGGCCATCCTGGCCCTGGACACTTTGTATTTGTCTTAGTCATCTAGTGCTGCTGTAACACAAATATCACAAGTGGATGGCTTTAACAAAGAGAAATTTATTTTCTTACAGTCTATTAGGCCAGAAGTCCAAATTCAGGGCGTCAGCTCCAGGGGAAGGCTTTCGCTCTCTGTCGGCCTTCTCATCAATCTTCCCCTGGACTAGGGGCTTCTCCGTGCAGGAGCCCCAGATCCAAAGGGCACACTCTGCTCCCTGCACTGCTTTCTTGGTGGTATGAGGTCCTCCACTCTCTGCTAGCTTCCCTTTCCTTTTATCTCTTGCAAGATAAAAGGTGGTTCAGGTCACACCCAGGGAAACTCCCTTTACATTGGATCAGGGATGTGACTTTAGTAAGGGTGTCACGATCCCCCCTAATCCTCTTTAACATAAAATTACAATCACAAAATGGAAGACAACCACACAATACTGAGAATCATGGCCTAACCAAGTTGACACATTTTTGGGGGACACAATTCAATCCATGACAGTGATCCCTCTTCCACCCAGTCCACCAAAAGTGCCCCTGAGCCCTGGGTGCCCACTATGCCTTGGCCATGTTTTCAAGGTAGAGGAGGAGGAGACGTGGCTTCACACTTGACCTGGTCAGGGGACAGAGGTCTCCACCAGGGATCTAGGATTGGCAGGAGGTGGTCAGGGACTCTTCTTAGGGGACTCAGCAGGGCTTAAAGCCAGGGAGGGGCTGGAGAGGTTCCAGAAGAGAGGGCAGCCTGAGTGAGAGGCCAAGTAGGCTGGGGCTGGAGGCCTGGGCTCTAGTCCAGGTTCTGTAGCTGACTTCCTGTGTGACTTTGGGTGCTAATCCTTTCTGGGCCTCAGCATCCTCATCTACACAATGGGGTTTTGGGTCTGGACTAGCTAATCTCACATCTCTTCAGCACCCTGCATCCCTGATTCTAAGAAAGCTTGGGGGAGGGACTGAGCCTGGGGTGGGGGGGTGGGAGAGGTCCCCAGAGACCAGGGACCCGCCAGCACATTCATTAAGCATCTCTAAGATGGATACACCCCCCAGCTCACCTAGCGCATGAGCTTTGGGATTTATTTCTTTCTGAATGGTGCCATCCATCATGCTAGTTTTGTTGCCAGCAGGTGCAGCTGGCTCCTGCCTGAGCCTTCTGGAGGGTAGGGTGCCTTGTTAACCTCCGAGGCAGGGCTCCCTGTGCCCCAACCATGTTCTTGTACCTGAGTAACCTTCACTCCACGGACCATGGAGGGGGAGCGATTCTGCCTTCCAGATCTGCTCCAGTCCTTAGCCAGACTGCATGTCCAGGGTGTTCTAAGGGGTGTTGGAATAATCAGGCTGGCTTCTTGGAGGAGGTGGCAGTATTATCTCTGGACATAAAAGAATAGCTGGGCAGGCATTGGGCAGGTGGGCATGGGAGTAGGTACTTTCAGCATTGGAGTTGAGGGAGAGATGGAGGAGGACCAAGGAACAGAGTTGGGGAGGTCCCTCACTCCTACCCATGTTACTTATAGAGTGTACTCAGGCAGTGTCTGTTGACTGACTGACTGATCCTATCCCCAATTCTTACAATGTCGTGCTCTTTCAGGGGCAAGCGGTCTACACTCTACCCAAGTGGCCCAGGAATGATCAGCTGACCCCACACTGGCCTCCTCTCACACAATCCCCCAAGTCCATCCCTGCTGGAGGCCTATTATGTATGGCAAGTTCTGTCCCCAACCAGCTAAGTGAACTTGGAAAAGCCACTTGGTCTCTTTGAGCCTGTTTCCGCATTTGTGAGATAAAGATGGTTGATCTTGCCTCTGAGGGTTGGGAGGAATAAATGAGCTGTTGTGTCTGTGGTTATGGGCATGGGGCCTGGTGCACAGCAGGGACCCAATGCACGTGAGTCTCCTTCTCCTTCACTCTGAGAGGGATCCGTGGTTTCAACACAGGGCATTTGAGCTGGGTTCCAGAGAATGAATAGGAATTCAACGGGCAAAGATGGGTTGGAGTACAAGTGATGCTGGATGTCAAGGAGTTGCCTGGAATGATGCTGAGGGCCCTTGCTGGGCATGGCTTCTTGGCTGTGATGCAGTGGTTAAAGGCATAAGCCCTGGAGCCAGGCTGCCTGGCTGTGGATTTTGGCTGCCCTGCTCACTAGTTGTGTGACCTTGGGCGAGGCGCTAAACCTCTCTGTGTCTTGGCTTCCTTCTCTGAAAGGAGGATACTGACAGTACCTATCACATAGTGTTCTTGTGTCCATTAAATGAGTTTATACATGTAAAGTTCTAGAACAAGACTGAGTACGTAGTAACTGCTCAGTAAAAAAAAAAAAAATTAGCTGCTATTGTTATTGTTGGAGCCCTAGTGGTGCAGTGGTTAAGAGCTCAGCTGCTAACCAGAAGATCAGCAGTTCAAATCCACCAGCTGCTCCTTGGAAACCCTATGGGGCAGTTCTACTCTGTCCTGTAGGGTAACTATGAGTCAAAATCGACTTGATGGCAATGGGTTTGTTTTTTTTTAGTTTGGATTGTTATTGTTATTACCTCATATGAAGAAACAGAGGCTCAGAGAGGCTAGGGGACTTGCCCATGCACACAGCTTGTGATGAAGGTCAGGATCTAGGCCATGACCAGTTTAATTTCAAAGCTCTGCTCTTTACTCTGGGCAGCTCTGGTGTCTGGCAGAGCTGCCCGAGGCACAACCAGTGTGGAGGCCCCTCTTGTGGTGGTGTTGGACCAGGCTTTGTTCATGACGAGCTCTCTACCGAGGCTCTCAGTGGGCAGAGCCCTGTCTGTCTCATTCACCACCGGTTGTGCTGAGGACCCGCGGGGCCTGGCTTACAGTAGGTGCTCAGTAAATGCTTGTTGATTGCCTGGGTGGATTGATAAATGAAGGTGAGGAGGGTCACTCAGATGCTTCCCGTGCTCACTGGGAGTCCCCCATCCTGGCCCCCAGAGCACCCTGGCCCTTGCTGCTCCTTTCTCCCCAGGAGTAGGCCTTAGCCTGGGGGCATTTTGTTCAACTCTGCCCACCTCCCAGGCAAACCTTCAGCCTCCAGCCTGCATGCCTGGCATTCCCCAAACTTGATGTCTTTGCCTCTGCTTTTATATTGAACTATATTCTGGTTACCTAAAAGTCCTTAGAGAAGAGAGAAAAGCAAAATCACATGCTATGTGGTGCCCAGAGTAGATTCTGTCTTCAAAGAGATGTCCCAAACCCTCCTTAGGATGGGGCTCTTTGGAGCCTGCCTGTCCCTTTAAGAAGGCCTGTGGCCAGGATGCCTGGGCTGTGACCACCACCAGTGCCCTCTCTGCCTCTCAGCTCCACCCTGATGGGGGAATAGGAGCTGTGCTCCTCCTTTTACAGAGGAGGTGGTGGGCCCTCCATCCTGCTCCAGGTTCCCCTCTCGCCCACTCCCACTGCCCTGTGGGAACTCCGGGAGCTTGTGCTGAGTCCAGGCCAGAGGGTGCCCTCAGTAAAGGCTTGCTAGATCTGGACATGAACAGAAGGAAGAAAGGAGGGAAGGAGCCCAGAGAGGAGGTTGTTGTGCGCCTTCAAGTGGATTCTGACTCCTAGCAGCCCTATATGACGGAGTAGAACTGCCGCATAGGGTTTCCTAGGCTGTAACCTTTATCGGAGTGGATCAGCAGGTCTTTTCTCCATTCAATGGCTGATGGGTTCCAGCTGCCTTTTGGTTAGCCATTGCACCACCAGAGCTCCTTCAGAGAGGAGGAGGGGTTGCCCAAATCCCCCCAGTGAGGCAGGGGCCCCTTCTGTCTCCACCTGGCCTGAGAGGTAGAAGAGGGGCCACTGGTAGCAGTGGGGTGGGATCTGCTTGCCCACCCTCCCACTCTTCTTCCAGTCAGGTGCCTCATCTCTCCCATGTTTCCCCAGCAGCTTGCTCCTGCTACTTCTTAGAAAGAAGGGTCTGGGCAGTGGACTGGTGTGGTGCCTGCACCACCGACCGGGCGTTCTCCAGCCCCCACCAGGCCCCCAAGCTTTCTCCTGATTGCCTGGGGAGTTGGCGGTGAGGGCAGATTCCTTGTATCTGGGACCCCTGGGAATTCTAAACTGTTGCATAGCCTGCACCTGGCCTTTCAGAATTCTAATACTTCCTGCTGTTTCCTTCCGCAGCTGCCCTTTCCTCTGGTGCTCTGACAAAGGTGCAGGGTCCTGTGTCCCGCTGTCCTTGGAGGAGCTTGTCATCCTTGGAATTTGGTTCCCCTGATAGCCTTGTTGGGTTTGGGATAGCCTTGTGACCTCAGCTTTCTGACGGGCTGAACAAAAGCTACGGTTTTGTGGATTACCTGTTTTTTTCTTGTCTTTGGCCTGGGAGTGATGTTCTCTTGTGGCTTCTATACTTTAGAGAGAAGTGGATGCCTTTATCTCTGTTTGACTCTAATGGTTAACAGCTTTGGATTCACACAGACCTGGGTTCAAATTCTGCCTCCATCATGTGCTAGTTGTGTGTCTGGGGCAAGTCATGCCCTTTCTTTGAGCCTTGGTTCCCCCACCCCCGCTCCAGGGAAAGTGGGAATGCTGGTACCCATGCAGAGAACCTCTGGGAGGATGGGTGAGCTGCTCCACTGGTACCTACAAGCACTCAGTAATGGTGGCACTGTGGTGCCCTCTCTGCCATGTCCTTGCCTCTCAGAGCCTGTGGGGAGGGGGGGCAGTGCTGAGCAGGGCAGCTCTGGCTGAACTGGGGGGACTGGGTAGGGGCCAGCCTGGGCCTTCTCTCCCCTCAGAGGCTTAGGAAAGAATGATCAGCTCCACACATGCCCACAGCCATTTCTCTGGCCTGGCCTTAACTGCCTTGTTTGGGGCTCAGCCAGGCTGGTCAGCTCCCCGGGATCATCCCCTCTACTCAGCATCCCATTTGCCAATAACTGTGTGAAGGCCCCACTCTTCTGCTTGGATTGGCCCATGAAGCTACTGGGTACAGAGTGTGACGCCCAACACTTCTGTCCACCTGGCACTCGAGGCCCTGCCACTGGGCATGCCCCAAGCCGCTATCTACCTGTTTCCCCTTCCAGGCTCTCTCTTTTCCACCTGAATGCCGTTCCCTTTGGAGCCCTCTCCTCTCTGGGTTCTGCCAAGGTCTTGGGAAGCCTTGTGTCTGGACATTCCAGGTGACGCTTCCTGGGTCTGTGCGGGGACCAGGGCTTTGGCCCCCAGAATGGTATGGGGGCCAGGCAGAGTCTGGTTACGTTATGCTTCCTGTACCTCCAGCCATACCTGATACCTGCAGAGCCTACAGCCCCAGGGAGGCCACATCAGGGAAACTGAGGTGGGAAGCTACTTGGCTGTAGAACCACAAGGTCAGGCTGGGTCTTTTCATTTCTCACTGGTGGTAGTGGGGCCTAGGGAGAGAGGCCGGCCACAGTGGAGTCTGTGGGGCCTGCAGCCGCCCCTCCTGAATAGCCAGACCCCGTTTTTGGGCCGCTCTAGGGATTGTGGAGTTAGGATGAGGACCTTAGCTGGGGTAGCAAGGGGCCTCTCCGGGGCAAGAGCCCTTAGCCTCTATTGTATCCTTGACCCAAGGGAACTGGGATGGGGCAGGTCCCCAGGCCCCAAATCAAAAACCTGAGACTGTGGCCTGGGGGTTTCCCAGAACAGCCTGTCAGGACTATGCAGGGTAGGTGGGGGTGGGGGTAGTTTCTTTAAAGGCTCAGACTTGCGTGGGCCATGTTCCCAGAAGCTCAGCCAGGCTGGAAGCCTTGGAGGGCAGAGAAGTGAATCTAGGGGCTGGGTGGGGGGCACTCTTCTTGTGGTTTTTCCAGGACGTCCTCTGGGCCTAGAATGCCTTACCTAGCCCAGCAAATGTCTTCTTGGAGAAGCAGGTGTCTTGTGCCTCCCAGTCCAGGATTGGGCCCTTCTCTGGGCTCCTGTGCCTGCCCCCTGCTGCCAGTCACTTGGTGTCATGGCTGCCCAATGTCTGCTGTAGGGTGCCTGGAAGCACCAGAGACCTAGGAAATGGGTGTAGGGGGACAATGACTGCTTGAGGGCATGAGGAAAGCCTCTTTGGACAGCATCTGCTATCAGGTTGTATAGCCTGGCAGAAGCAGCTGCCCCCCTGAGGCTCAGTTTCCACATCTCCGACTTGACTTTTCAGAGGCTGCAAGTTAGAGATCAGCCTAGGCAGGCCACAGTCCTTGGGTACCCTTCCTGAACCTCTGTCCCCACTGTGCTGGGCTCCCCATCCCATTGTCTAAATGCTCACTATGCAAAGCCCCTGACCCATCGTCTCCAGGAAGCTCTCCCTGATGCTCCCAGCCCTCATGGATCTGAATCAGAACCTGCCCTATGGTGCCCTCTAGTTGCTTTCTTCTCTTTGGCACAGCTCTGGCCCTGCATGGGCACTGGGCACACAGGGACTGCTCAGTATGGCCGGTGTGGGCAGCATGTTCGTCACATCCAGCAATGGGCCAGTGTGGTCAGCACTGGGTGGGAAGCAGCACAGCAGTACAGGAGCCTAGAGGGAGTCGCCCCTCTGGCCCCAGGGCTGATGAAGCACTATATTGAACTGTACCTTGAAAGATGAGAGGAGTTGGGGGCAGAGGTCAGGCTGGCAAGGGCCTTGAATGCTAGCTAAGGAGTCTTAGAATCTGGCCTCTCTGTGCAGGCAGAGAGCATGCCGGGGAGGGCCCCAGATTGGGTGGTGCGCTCTTGGGGTCACACTTCCTTGTAATGCCTTGAGCCACCCTTCATCTCCTCTGCCTGGTGGTCTCCTATTTGTCCTTCAAATCTCTGTTCCAAGGACACTTCCTGGGGGAAGCCCTCCCTGACCACTGCCCACCGATGCTCTCAGGATGCCTGGGCTTTCCCTTTAAATTTCCCTCCCAATGTGTCCCCTGCCTCAAATGTGACCACTGCTTGATGGCTCCCTCTGCCACCAGGCTTGAAGGCCACTGAGGTCAGGAATGGGACGAGTTTGGTTCTCCCCTGGCTCCTCAGCTCCGGCCCAGTGCCTGGCCCACAGTATTTGCTGCTTAAGCGGTGATTGAATATGTGCATACATGCAGGGCAGGAAGCCCATGAGCACCAGACTAGAGGGGCTACCGAGCTGGGGGAGCAGTGCTGATGGGGTGGAAGGGTTGGGCGGACCTCCAGTGAGGTAGGGGCAGAGCCTCGGACTCCCAGCTGAGCTGTGCTCCCTTTGTGTGTTATTAGACAACACTTTAAAGAGCTGTTTGCAGGAACAAAAGCTGTCTCTGGCAGCACCTCGCTGGGCGGGCTGGCCTGGCACGCTCCCTTTGGAAATGCTTTGGGAACAGGTGGACTCAGCCAACTTGTCACCCCCAGGCTGGCTGGTGACTCTGAGGAGTGGGGGCAGGGTGGTTGGTGGATCTAGCCCTGACCACACCGAAATTATTTTTAAAACCTGCAGGAGAAAGGGGATATTTTTAATCTGTGTTCCATCAGGCATCCCAAGGGAAATGGAAGGGGGAAGGAAGCAGATGGAGGCTTGGGAGAGGGCACGAGCAGGGCTGGGGGTTTCAACGGGAGAAGCGACCCTGGAGAGCCCTGAGGACAAGTTCTTTTGTCCCCAGCCCTTTTAAATTTTTTAAAAGCTCCAAACAGCAAGAGGAACGGTGAAGTTCATTATATCGAGTTATCTCCTCCGTTTCAGGCAAAGATCAATCTTCCGAGTCTTGCAGCTCTGAGGGGGGAAGGGAAAAGAAAGAAAATGGGAGGTGAAGGGACAAAACTCCCTGGACCAATTTCCGCTGGCTAACAGGATTACTTGGCTGCTTGCAGCATCACCAGCTGTTGGCAGGCATCCTGGACCCCCGCCAGTCGTGCTCAGCTGCTGCCTGTGCCCCAAGGCTCCCAATCGAATGGGACAATTGTCAGATATGAGAGCCCCAGACCCCTCTAGGGTGGTGGCTTCTAGGTGTGGCTTCCCAGGGAGGCCTCAGGCCCCACTGCTCCCCAATGTGTATCTGCTGCTCCAGGTGGCCTGGTCTCAGCCCTGTTCCCGCATACCTGCCTTTGCTAAAGAAATCCTTTCCTGCTGGGGAAGCCCTCGACTCCTTCCCACTTCTTCAGATGAGAGGCAATTTGTATGGGGAATAAGAGCATAGGCTTTGGAGCCAGATAGAGCCTATTCATTCATTCATCCATCTATCCATCCGTCCATCCACCCATCCATCCATCCGTCCGTCCGTCCGTCTGTCCATCCACCCACCCACACACCCATCCATCCATCCATACATTTATTGAAAACTGTTTCCTGAGCATCTACTATGTGCCAGGCCCTATACTCACTGGGGGTATAGAGGTAAATGAGATGGATATGGTTCCCCCTCCCACTCTGCCCTTACAAGTTTATGTTATGATGAAGAGATAGACAAGAATGAAGGACGCAAATAAATCAGCAAGAAAATGTCAGGTGGGGATAAATACCATGAAAAATGGGAGAGGTTGGGGTACATGGGTGGTCAGAGAAGGCCTCTCTAAAGAGGACCCATTTGAACAGGATGGTAAGAAAGTCTGGGAGAAGAGCAAAAGCGAAAAGGCTGTGCCTGGAACAAGCTGAGTTCTAGGGACAGAAAAATGGCCAGTGTGGGAGGGAGGTGGATTAGAGAGGAAGGTGAATTCTGAATAGCAGGCAGGGCTGGCCCGGGGAAGGCTTTTCAGACACTGAGAAGACTTGATTCTCCAAGCTGCTGTGGAAAACCCTTGTCTATGGCAGAGGTGTGGCAGGGTCCGACGTGTGCTGTCATCTTGCTCCTGGGATAGTTTGGGGCCAGGGGTGGAGGCAGGGAGCTCAGCCAGGCAGGAGCTGACCAGGTGGGCAGAGGAACTGGGAGAAGTGGTCAGTTCTGTACCTATTCTGGAGGTAGAATGAGAGGGTCTGATGATGGCTTGAACGTGAATGAGAGAGAAAGAGGGGCGCCAATCAAGGCTGACACAGGCTTGGCCTGAACAGCCAAGCAGGGGAAGACCTGGGTGAAGTAATCTGAGGAATGAAAATTAAGAGCTCTGATTTGGACATGGTTGTTAGACCATCAGCTGAGATGACCAGCAGGCCCCTGGATGCACGTGGCCTGTGCAGGAGAGGGCTGGGGCCGGAGAGGGAGGTCTGGGAGTCACCGGGGTGTAGCTGAAGTTTAAAGCCAGGGGGACAGTATGAGACCAGGCAGTGAATGTATATACACAAGAGAGAAGACAGCTCTGTGAGTCCTGGGGCCGCAGATGTTTGGAGGGAGGTTGGGTAAGAGGGGCCCCGCAAAGGCAACTGGGAGGAAGGCGTGGGAAGACAACCAGGAGACTCCAAGTCCTAGGAGGCTGATGGAGGGAGCAGTCGGCTGTGTCAGATGCAGCTGAGAGCTCGGGGACAAGGGGGACAGAGAACAACCACTGGGTTTGGCAAAACTGAGGTTTCTGGGGACCTTGATAAGAGCAGTTTTGTGGAGTAGTGGGGACGAGATTCCAACTGGAGAGGAATGAGGGAAAATGGGAGGTGAGGGAGCAGAGATGGCGAGAAGAGACAGCTCCTGAGTTTTGTTATACAGGGGAGCAGACAAATGGAAAGGCATGTAGGGTCAAGGAATTTTCTCCCTTCCTTCCTTCCCTCCTTCCTTCCTTCCCTCCTACCTTCCCTCCTTCCCTCCCTCCCTCCTTCCTTCCCTCCTTCCCTCCTCCTTCCCTCCCCTTCCCTCCCCCTTCCCTCCCCCTTCCCGCCCTCCTCCCTCCCTCCCTCCTTCCTTCCCTCCTTCCCTCCCCCTTCCCTCCCTCCTTCCCTCCCCCTTCCCTCCCCCTTCCCTCCCTCCTTCCCTCCCTCCTCCCTCCCTCCCTTCTTTCCTTCCTTCCTTCCTCCCTCCCTCCCTCCCTTCTTTCCTTCTTTCCCTCCTTCCCTCCTCCTTCCTTCCTTCCCTCCCTCCCTCCCTTCTTTCCTTCCTCCCTCCCTCCCTTCTTTCCTTCCTTCCTCCCTCCCTCCCTTCTTTCCTTCCTTCCTTCCCTCCCCTCCCTCCTTCCTTCCTCCTCCCTCCCTCCTCCCTCCCACCTTCCCTCCTTCCTTCCCTCCCTTCCTCCCTCCTTCCTTCCCTCTGTCCTTCCTTCCCTCCCTCCCTCCTTCCTTTTGTTCCACTTCTTCAGAATATTGGGACAAATTTATTTGCCCTTCACTAACGGTGTGACCTCTGGCAAGTAGCTGAACCTATCTGAGCTTCAGTTTCGTCATCTGTGAAATGGAGATGGCGGCCCAAATGTTACTGGATTTGTCATACACCAGTATAGGTGTTTTTTTTGTTTGTTTTTTTTTTTAATTTTTATTGTGATTTAAGTGAAAGTTTACCAATGAAGTCAGTCTCTCATACAAAAATTTATATACACCTTTCTATATACTCCTAATTGCTCTCCCTCTCATGAGACAGCACACTCCTTCCCTCTACTCTCCATTTTCATGTCCATTCAGCCAGCTTCTAACTCCCTCTGCCCTCTCATCTCCCCTCCAGACAGGAGCTGCCCACATAGTCTCATGTGTCTACTTGATCCAAGAAGCTCACTCTTCACCAGCATTATTTTCTATCCCATAGTCCAGTCCAATGCAGTACATATGTTTTTGAAGGGCAGTTTGGCAGTGAGTATCTAAATTTAAAATGTGTATACTCTTTGACCTACCCTTTAGGAATCCATCCCAGAGAAACATTTGTACATGTGCACAAAAAGGCAGGTTTCCCGCCCCTCGCCCCAGAAATGTTTGCAATAAAAAAAAAGAAAACGCCTAAACACTCCTCCTTGGGGGCCTGCTTAGACAGGTGAGGGTACCTTGATGTAGGAGCATTGTAGAGTACTAAACTGTAGCACTCTTGTGTTGTGAGTGCAGACGCAGGACCTTCGCTGCCTAGGAGCACTCCCTAACCGAGACCAGGAGTTCGAGTTTCTGCTCCACTACCATGGTGTCCAACAGTGTTGAAACACACTGGATGTCCTTGGGCAGGTTACCAGCCATTATTCTGCGCTTTGGTTTTCTTGTCTGCCAAATTGGGATAACAACAGCACGATGGGGTCGTTATGAAGATCAAAGGGATTAATACGTAAAACTACCAGAGGAGCCCTGGTGGTGCAAACAGTTAAGCGCTCAGCTGCTAACTGAAGGGTTGGTGTTTTGAACCCACCCGTTGTTTTTTGTGGGAGAAAGACCCGGCAATCTGTTTCTCTAAAGTTTACAGCCAAGAAAACCCTATGGGGCAGTTCTACTCTGTCACATGGGGTCACCATGAATCAAAATCGACTTGATGGCACCCAGCAATAACTCCACCCAGCTTCTGGCACATAGTAAACGATCAGTGAGCACTAGCAGGGATTAGTTATCTTCATGGTGGGATGTGGAAAAGTCTCCAGGATCTACTGTTAAGTTATGAACCAGCACAGAGACTTGTGATCCCTGGTATGCAGAACCCCATGTGTGCCTCTCTGTACATGTCTGCAAATATGTAGCAAAAGTTTCACATTGAAAGGATGGTAGTCATTATCTCTGGAGAGGACACTAGAAACGGGAGTGTGTCTACAGATGTCTGTATTTGTGGCAAAGAGAACACGGTCATGTATTACTTACACAATAAAACTCTAGGTGGTATATACATACAATAGAATATTACTTAGCCATAAAGAGAAATGAAGTTCTGATACAGGCTGTGATATGAATGAGCCTTGAAAACATTCTGCTGAGTGAAATAAGTCAGACACAAAAGGACAGATGTTGTATGATCCCATTTATATGAAATATCTGGAACAGGCAAGTGCATAGAGACCCAAGTTTATTAGTGGTTACTGGGGGCTGGAAGGAGACAGAAAGGAGGAGTTATTGCTTAACTTATTGCCATGGATTTCTATTAAGGGTGGTAAAGAACTTGGAATGGATAGCGGTGATGGTTGTGCAACATGATGAACATAATGTTACTGCCTTGCACACATGAAAAGTGTTGAAATGGCAAATGTTTTGTTATATATATATATATATAACCATAATAAAAAAATTAAACTATAAAAAAAAAACTATATAAAAAAAAAAAGACTATAGTATGTAAAAATGGTAACTTAGGCCTCTACCTCCTCCAGGAAGCCTTCCCTGACTGCACCAGCTCCCAGCCCATCCCTGTCAGATCTTGTCTGTGGTTTAAAGCCACATTTCCTGCTGTGGCTACTCGGAGTCAGATGTGTATGCGTGTGTGTGGCCTCTCTAATTAGCCCGCTACCTTCTCGAGGGTGCGGACTAGATACTTTGTAGGCTGGACACATCTCACCGGTGGTTTTCAAAGTGTGATTCCTGAGAGGAGCAGCACCAGCATCACTGGGGAGCTTGTTAGAAATGCAGATTCTCAGGCCCCACCCCAGACCTTCTAAATCAGAAGCTCCATGGATGGGGCCCAGGAAGCCATGTTTTCATGAACACTCCTGGGGGTTCTGATGCACGTTCACTGTCACTCCTCTCACTGTCACTCCCATCACTGTCACTCCCGTCACTGTCACTCCTATCACTATCATCACTCCTATCATGACTATCACTCCTGTCATCACTCCTATCATCACTGTCACTCCTATCATCACTATCACTCCTATCACTGTCACTCCTATCATCACTATCACACCTGTCATCACTATCACTCCTATCACTATCACTCCTATCATCACTATCACTCCTATCATCACTATCACACCTATCATCACCATCACTCCTATCATCACCATCACACCTATCATCACCATCACACCTATCATCACCATCACACCTATCATCACCATCACTCCTATCATCACCATCACACCTATCATCACCATCACTCGTATCATCACCATCACTCCTATCATGACTATCACGCCTATCATCACCATCACGCCTATCATCACCATCACTCCTATCATCACCATCATTCCTATCATCACCATCACTCCTATCATCACCATCACTCCTATCATCACCATCACTCCTATCATCACCATCACTCCTATCATCACCATCACACCTATCATCACCATCACTCCTATCATCACCATCACTCCTATCATCACCATCACTCCTATCATCACCATCACTCCTATCATCACCATCACTCCTATCATCACCATCACTCCTATCATCACTATTACACCTATCATCACTATCACTCCTGCCGTGGGTAGGCTCGCCCTGTCTGTGGAGCTGGGCCTGTGGAGGGAGCCTCTGGGATAAGCTGGCCCTCCTGTGGCCCCTTCCCAGTTGGCTGCAGCCCCAGCACTTGCTTACAGAAAGTGGACCTGACTCTGGGAGTGCAGCTGGCATCCTTGAGCTGCCGGGGAGCTCCTGGAGGGAAGGCCCGGGGGGTCCTCCTGTTCCATTTGACCAGGGCACAAGGAGCCCAGACTGAGCAGAGACTGGGTGTGGTTGGTTGCAGGACTGGTCTTGTGGGTGAGGAGTCTGAGTGAGGGTCCCCAGCTGACTCTTCTTTCACCCCTTCCCCACCCTCTCTCTGCAGGCGTCCAGCTGAGGAGCCCTGAGCCTGTTTGAGCCCCCTGAGGTAAGCACTTCCTGTCTGTGTTGAAGGATGAGGCCGGGGTGAGGGTGCGCATGTGTGTGCAGGGCAGGGCCCAGGTTTCTCTGCTCAGCCTTCTCACTCCACCCCCTTTTGTCTCTTCCACCCTCTGGCCCTGCTGGGGGGTGCTGTTGAGTCACTGGGTGAAGAAATGGAGAGAAAGTTTGCTCCTTGATGGGGCCAGGATTACAGGTGCTAGGGAGCCCTTGGGGAACAGCTGCTGTGGCTGTGCGGGGTGTGGGTGCCTGGCCCAAGCACCAGCCAAGAGTGAGGTTTGGGACTCCTGGGAGCCCCTCATTAAGGAGGGAGCAGAGCTGTAGGCCATTCAGGTGAGATGGGCCTGCCTATGGGGGACAGGCCAGGGCATCACTCAAGGCTGGGGGTGCTCTGGGTGTCGGCTCTGGCCTTGGGGGTTCTAGTTGTGTTCTGTGATGAGTGAGCATTTTGAGGACACGATTCCTGTGTGTGGCCAACACTGTCAGGTCTTCCATGCAGGCACCCATCATTGCTCTGTGTCCACTTTTCCCTGCCCCCAGCTTCTTGTGTCCCCTCTGACTTCACTTCCAGGGAGGATTTGCTGAGCACAGGATTCCTGGGAGGGTTTCTGATTTTAAATTGGTGTGTGCATGGGGGGTCCAAGTGTGTCTGCAGAGTCAGCCTCGCCTCTTCACACAGGAGGGAGGCAAGGGGGTGTGAAGTGGGGGAGGTGGTACCATTCCCCAAGCCTTTGAGGCAGCAGTGGGTGAGAAGGAGTGGGGGGCTTCCGGGCAGGGCTACTAACCTTCCCCTTGTCTGCAGATTCAGCCTCGCCTCTTCACACAGGAGGGAGGCAAGGGGGTGTGAAGTGGGGGAGGTGGTACCATTCCCCAAGCCTTTGAGGCAGCAGTGGGTGAGAAGGAGTGGGGGGCTTCCGGGCAGGGCTACTAACCTTCCCCTTGTCTGCCCTAGCCTGGCTGCACAGCACAAGGCAGGGGTTTACGGAGACCATAAGTTCAAATTCCAGCTCCACCTCTACGTGGCCCTGTTTCTTCATCTGTAAAACGGGGCTCCCCACAGTGCATTCTCACGGGCTGTTGTGTTGTGTGTAGAAGCCTGGCCCACAGTTGGTGCTCAATAATGTTAAACACACAGTTATCCTGCAGCATTGACCTTGTCCCCTATTTGCAGGGCCTTGGGCTGGGCATGGGGCAGGAAGGGTTACTGGGAGGAATATGAAGGACTCCAGGGAACAGAGATCTGTAACCCTTAAAGCTCAGTCACCCCACAAAGGCAAGTGCAGCCTTCCTGCCATTCTCCAGAACTGTTCAGTGACAGGATTAGAGAAACCGGGCTCAGTGGACCCAATCCAAGCAGACTGCCTGGAGGAGGGGTGTTAATTGTTATTAATTTGCCATGCTTGATCACCTCTTTTAAGTCTTCAAAAACCTTTTTCATACTTTAATTAGCTCATTAATCTTAACAAAAACCCATGAGAGGTAGCAGTTTGTTCCCTTCTTAGAGGTGGGAAAGCTGGTGCTGAGAGGCAGGATTCTGCCCAGCACCCATAGTTTACCCATCAGTCCCCACTGCTCTGCCACATCTGTGGGTGGCTCCCAGTTTTGAGCCTCCTAAAGGGAGGGGCATGGTTAAGGCCATGCCCTTGGCCACCATGTCCCAAGGCCCAGGTCCCCAGGAGCTAGAATCTATCCTCTGGAGAAGCCATGGTACAGGGGTGTTAATAAGTCAGTGGGGACGAGAAGGCCATGGTGGGTAGGGCCATGAGATGGAACCCCTGAACCCAGCCTCTTTGATTCCCTCTCTCAGGCACATCCGTCCCTTTCTGGACATTCCTGCACACAGACAGCCCCTCTGCTCAGAGTGTGCCTCCCCTGAGAAGCTAGCCCTCAGCTGCCCACTCACTGTCTCGCCATCCCTTGGGGCACTGAGTGGGTCCAGCCCCATGGATTCAGCGATCCAGCACCAGGCCTGTTCCGGCCCTAGAGGGCCAATGCAGACTAGGAGGGCCTGGAAACGGACAGGAGGGTGGGCAGGTACCTTGGGGGAGCCCCAGACACAGGATTCAGTGGCCAAGAGCTGTTCAGGGGTAGAGCTGGTGAGGGGCAGGTTCAAATCAGCTAGGCTGACCGTGGCGGGCAGGAAGGGCTGTCAAACCAGCACACCTGGATGTGGCATCTGACACGCGTTTGATTATTTGACTTGCGGGATGCCCCCGTGAAATCTTTGGAATAGAAGAAACCTGTGTGGCTGGATCAGAGCCCGAGTGTGTGTGGGGGGGGGGGACTGGGGAGCCTGGGAGGAGGTATTATGCAAATCTGAGAGCCACGGTTACAATAACAGCATCTGTCAGAGGGAGGAAGGAGGAGCAGCAGGTCACACCAGGGCGCGCGGCTCCATCAGCAGTCAAGGCTAGAGTGGGTCATGGCCAGCCTCGGTCGGATGTTCTTTCTCAGGGGAAGCCACACATGGGCACCAAGGAGTGGACACCCATCTTCGGAGACCAGAAGTGTGAGGACCATTCCAGAAGGTGCCTGGTCTACCCAGCACTGCCCAGGAACGCTGGGAAAAGGGTCTTGCCTGGATAGGTGGGTTTTCTGGTATCCACCTCCACCCCACTGTCATTGCCAGAGTTCATTGGCCTGACTTTGTGTGTGGGCCTGACTAGGGGCAGGTTATCTAATAGGCGAGGTAAGCACGGCGCTTACCTTGCTTACCAGATCATCTGTAGCCCATCAGGATTGTAAATTTGAGAAGAGGCTCTGATTTTGTAGGAAGGTGCTGTCGGGTTGGGAGAGAGACAGATGCCAGCCGTACCTAGAAGTAGAGTCTTTGATGTGAAGAAATATTCACAACAGATGATTTGGTAAGCAAGGTAAGCACCATGCTTACCTTGCCTATTGGATAATCCACCCCTGGGCCTGATGTTGACCCAAGCTAGGACTGCCACCTCATCCACAGGGGAACAATGAGTGGGCGTCAGGTAAGTGTCCTAAATGACATCCTGTACTTGGGGACTTATTTTCAGCTTTAAGAGCTCAGGGTGTCTCTGTTTCTTTGGATCTCAGTTGGCCCAGCACGGAAGGAAGACTCTGTTGTCCTCTCCCAAGCAGACCTCTGCCCCAGGATGGTTCTGAGGTGTTGGGGGAAGGACTTAGCAAAGTGTAGAGTTAAGAGCTCAAATTCTGAGCTAGACTGCCTGAGTCCATACCTCGTCATGAGCTGTGTAACTTTGAGCAAGTTTCCTAACCTCTCTGTGCTTTAGTCTCTTCTGTAAAATGGGCACAGCAGCTGCTACCTCCTAGGGATGATGGGAAGATTAGATGAAAGGATGCATGAGAAGCCCTTAAGCACAGCCTGGTGTGGGATGGGGGTCCTGTCCATGGAACTCTTCTTGTTTCCAGGCTTGGCGGCCCGTTGTTCTCTTCAGTGGAAGGTGGGGGCCCAGAGCCACTTCAGGCTGATACTCTGGTTTCTGGTGGGGAGGGGCTCAGGTTTCTGTTCTGCTGCCTTTCTCCGGCTATTGATTACTGAGGACTGCTGCAGGGGGCAGGGGCAGGTGGAAGCTGGGTGTAAGGTTGGGGCAGAGTTTGTTCTTGCTTCAGTGATGGGCACTGCCACATATGGTTTCAGCCATAGGGTGGGGGTGGGCATGGGGGGCAGAAATCTCTGCGCCGTGAGGAAAGAGTGAGGCTGCTTTATTGAGGGACAGGGAGCCGGCAGGGGTGATGCTGGTGCTGAAAGCCTGGGCACTTAGATTGGGGAGCAAGGAGGAGAGAGAGGAGAAGGAGGAGGGTCTGGCAGGTGCCCGAGCCAGGCACCATACTGGGCTCTTCACATACGTGATATGAAGGAGCATGGTGTGATTATCTCTGTTTCCAGGTGAAAAACTGAGGCTTGTGCAGGGTAGGGAGCTGACCCAAGTCACAGGAGAGGCAGAGCTGGGATTGAGCCCTCCTGTGCCCTGCGCCCTGCAGAAAGCGGGAAGCACGGAAGGCGGAGTACCCAGGAATGGGCACATTAGCCAAGCAGTGCAAGCTCTGCTGTCCTGGGCAGTGACATGCATGTACCTGGATGTACATGTGCCATGTACACGTATGTCTGTGTGCTGATGCTCTGCCCCACCCTCACATGCCCTTCAGCAGGAAGATCTCTGGGAAACAAGGGCAGTGGGGCAGCTTGCCACCACCTCCTACAGTATTGACACCTGGGGCGGCTTCCACGGTGGAGCCTGTTCTCCTGCCCATGGCTTCTCTCATGACTCTGCCCAGTGTTCCACCCCCACCTGCCTGCTGGGAAGGAGGGGTGCCCAGGAGGGGCTGAAAGGTGCACCCGGATAATAAAAATAGTGAATGGCTAAGACATTGCATGCCAAGCATGGGTCAGTGATAATTATTCTGTTATCCCCATTGTGTAGCTGAGGAAATTGAAGCCAGAGTGGTGTAGTGACCTGCCTAAGGTCACCCTGCTAGGCAGTTGAGGGGGCAGGATTCGGACCCAGGCAGTGGGAAGGGACCCGGTGGGGCCCAGCTCTGGTTTCTCTCAGTGGATGGTCCTGGGAGAGTTCCTCCGGGCCCCAAGGAGCCTGGACCCTGCCCCAAGCAGTCCTCATGGCCACCATTTTCACCCGCTGTGACCAGGCCCGAGGAGGTGCTCGATCACATCACCTCAGCTGAACCTACCAGCAGGTTCTCACTGTTACCATGTTACAGATGTGGCTCAGAAGGGTCCCAGGCCACTCTGACACCAGAGCCTGGAGTTTAGGCCCCTGCGTTGCTACTCCATGCCCCAGACCTTCTGGTCACCCCCTCGGCCTGCCTGTGCCCCATCCCCCATTGCTGGTTGCTGAGTACATTTGTCACACCTTGCCCCAAGGCCTGATAGCTGGAGAGAGGGGGAGAGCCTGGGCCAGGGCAGCCATCAGTTGTGAGGTTCGCATTGTCCACAGGAGCAAAGCAGCAAAGGGTCCTGAGAAGGAGGTGGTTTGGGGGGATGGGACGTGGCAGGCTTCCCCTGACTAGTTGGGTTGGTCCAAACCAGCCAGTGTCCTCCTGACCACCCTGCCCTCTGGCAGCCTGGTGGGTGGAGACTGGAGCTTCATATTGCAGCCTCTGGGTGGGGACAGAGAGCCCAGGGTCCTTGCTGGGACTGAGCAGGGACTCTACAGATGGGTGCAGTGTCATCTCATCATTTGCACTGGGCATCTGGGCTCCGAGAGGCAGGACTGGAGATCAGTGGCAGAGGGCATCACAGCTGGGGCCTGGTCCTACTGCCCCCCATCCCTGGGGCAGGACTGGGGTCATTCCAGAGGCATGGTCTGCTGTAGAGGGGCCTTCACAGGCCACCTCTTTCAATGCTTTTATCTTACAGATGGGGAAACTGAGGCCCAGAGGGGTGTTTGGAGTACCTCCTGTGTGGCAGGTGTGATCCTCCCCACTTTACACATGAGGAAGCCAGAGCACAGCAGGGTTAAGTAACTAGCCCAGGGCCACACATCTGGGAGACTGAGGAACCAGGCTAGAACCCAGGCCTGTCTGGCTTCAGGAGACAGGACGAAACTTGCTGGTGTTGTCTCTCCTCAAGACCTTAACCAGCCTGAGGCAGAGAGCTGCATCTGCCCAGCCATCCCA
Organism: Loxodonta africana; assembly: GCF_030014295.1. Taxonomy (NCBI): domain Eukaryota; kingdom Metazoa; phylum Chordata; class Mammalia; order Proboscidea; family Elephantidae; genus Loxodonta; species Loxodonta africana. The sequence continues at coordinate 40,257,287 of NC_087354.1, read as the reverse complement.
CACCCTCATAGCAGCTCAGGGCTTGGGGAGTGGAAGTGGATCTATGGATGGTCAAATGCTTGATCTGGGGGCAGGGCCTGGGTCAGTGGGGGCGCTGGTCAGCTTCAGGTAGGAAGACCCTCTGCCTGCACAAGTGCAGCCTGGGGCCCAGGGCAAGGACCACCTGGTGAGGAAGTAGGTCAACACACCTCAGTGCTCCCCAGAACCCCAGCTCTGGACTCTCCCTGTCCAGCTGGGCCTGCCCACTGTGGAGCAGGCCCTGGAGCCAGTTCTGTCCCCTCCTAGAGAACCCTTAGTGTCTCCCCGTTGCTGGGGCACTGGCTTCAGCTTCCTGATCCTGGCATCCCAGCTCTCAGCATTGAGTTGAGCTCAGCCTCTGGGTCTGCCCTGGAACCCATCCTGGCCCAACTCTGCAGGTGTTTGCTGAACGATGTGTGCCAGCCTCATCTCCCCACTGGCACCCGAGCTGCTCACAGGCAGGGTGGAGTCTTCCCTGCCTCCCTCTCAGTGCTGGCTCACTGGCAGAGAAGGAGGGTTAAAGAGAATACATTCAGCAATCATGCATACACTTGGCTAAGTCCAGACCTCTAAACAACCCTGTGAAATTGGATATCAACAGCATAACAACAGGAATAACAGTGAAGCCTTCTGTAGTGCCTGCTACCTGCCAGGCGCTGCTCTAAGCCCTTTACGGATATTTATTTTGTACTTCATGGGTTGTGATGAGGATTATATAAATGAGGTATGGGTTGTTTTCACAGGAGAAACTCAAGCACAGAGGGGTTAAGTAACTTGCCCTAAATAGCACAGCCCATAAGTGGCAGGCAGAGCGGCAATTTGAATAGTATCCCAGTAGGAAGGGAAGGGACTCACCACTTATTATGCTTCCTTTAAGTCCCAAGCATTTGGCGCTTGCTATCTTGGTTCCTCCTGGGAGCTGGTGCGGGAGAGGCTGTTGCTTTGTTAGGTGCCGTTGAGTCGATTTTCGTCTCATAGCGTCCCTATATGGCAGAGTAGAACTGCCCCAGAGGGTTTTCTAGGCTGTCATCTTTATGAGAGCAGATTACCAGGTCTCTTCTCCCATGGAGTGGCTGGTGCGTTCCAGCCTTCGACCTTCAGATTAGCAGCTGAGCGCTTAACTACTATACCACCAGGGCTCCTCGAGGGAGTGTTGTGACGCCCATATTACAGATGAAAAAACAGAGGTTCAGAGAGGACGAGGTCTGCCTGAGGTCACACAGCTGGGACAGAGTGGACAAAGTAGGCTCCCATTATTTTCTGCCTGCTCCCAAAGATGGAGCTGCCCCCCGAGGCCCCTCCTTGGAAGCTGGGAGGAAGGGGCAGAAGTGAGGTAGCAAGGGCTGCAGAAAGCCCTCTTGCAGGTGTGGCCATCACTCAGGACCGTCCCAGCCCCAGCAGCCCACTCCCAGCAGCTGAGATGAGGCGTTGGTCTCTAACCTGGAGCCTCAGGCCTGGTTGGGAACTCGGCAGGCCCTGGGACCCAGGACTCAGACAGGGCTGGTGCAGCCCACCTGCCCTGTGCTGGCAGGCACGTGGTGTAGCCCTGATGAATGGGCTCCCTGCGACTACTAATCACACTGCTGGGCTAGTGGAAGAAGCAGCTACCCGAAACCTGCACCCAGCCAGAATCCATCACAACTAGGCCTGGCTGGACTGAAAGGCTGCAGCAGCCGCCAAAGGGCCATTCTGCCAGGCAGTCGATCAGGAAGGAGGCCTGGTCTGAGGGAGGAGGCCTGTCCTGACCTGGGGGTCCTCTCTGAAAAGGCCCAGTTTGAAGGGCTCCTCCTGCCCCAAGAGGGGCTGCCCCTTAGTTTGCTGCAAAGTCACTTATCCTGTTTTAAGACATGCTGAGACTTATCTCCTCCAAAAGCCCTCTTTGAGCGCCCATGGGTCACCCTGGCCATTTCCTTGAAGGAATGCTCAGTGGTCTCAGGGGCCAGACTAAATGGCTTCAAATGCTGAGCTGCCACCTACCAGCTGTGTGACTTTGGGGAAGTTACTTCACCTCTCTGAGCGTGGTTTCCTCATCTATGAGATGGAGACGAAGCTCATTCTTTCGCATACAGTGTCTATATCCTGGCCTTGCTGGGGACAAGACCCATGTCCCTTCCTTCCTTGTCCTAGCACTAGGACTGGGTGATGGCTGTTGCCCTGGCCCTGAATCCTTCCTCCTCCCTCTTTGCGCCCAGCTTGGGCCAGACAGGGCTGGAGGGTTGGAGCCTCAGGAGTGGAGTAAACCACTGCAGAGTTACAGGCTTCTCCTGACCCATCCTAAGGGTTGCTGAGGGCCTTAGGGTAGAGTCAGGAGACCCATGATGCGACAGAGACATGAGTGCTCAGGGGTGGTCCGCTCAGGGGGACTTGGTAGACATCAGCCCAAAAAGTCAACACTAGACTTTGGTCTGGGAGAAAAGGGTCTCCAGTGGGGCACTTAGGGCTCTGGCCCCATCCTGCCCAAATCTCATCACTCAGATGACAGTGCAGAGGCCTGGACCCACGTTGGCCAGCAAGGGGTGGCTTTCACCTTGGGTGCTCAGACTATGGAAGCTCTGGGCTAAAACCCACCAAACCAAATGGGATTTTTCAGCTGGAAACATGAAGTCTGCACTGAGGTTCAGAGCCTCCATAGCCCGAGGACGGGCACAGGAGTGGGACTAGGCACCTGCACACCCTCCTTGGCCTCGGGGTGCTGGAACCAGCTAGTACTCCCTCCAGTAGACTGACAAATTCTCAGGAATTGTGCGAGCCAACTGTTCAGGACAGCCATCCCAGATTCCAAGCTCATGTCCTGGCTGGCCCAGGTCTAGTGGACGCATGGAGGGCAGTGTCTCCACCTCTGATGGGGGCTGCTATGGTGCTGGGGGTTTAACAGGCCTTGCCTCTTTTTTGTGTGTGTAAGTTGGGCAGGCCTTTCCCCCTCCCTGGGCCTCAGTTTCTTCATCTGTAAAATGGCCATTGTGAGGTTAATTGTGAGGCGTGAACAAGATAACAGGTGTAAAGCCCTCTGTGAGGGGTCATTCATGGTCAGAGTCCTGGACTGTGAGCCGGTAGGGCCCTCAAGACTACTGAGTCCATTGCTGTCACCGTGCAAATGGGGAAACTGATACCCCCAGGCTCCCGGGCTGATCCAGCACTCAGATTCCAGTGTCAGAATTCCCGATCCAGGGCTCTTTGTCCTATTCAGACCCTGGGGCTGGAATCAGCAAAGGTCACTTAGGCCTGTCTCTGGACACAGCATACCCAAACCAGCTTTGGACACCCAAGAAGGAACCCCCACTGTTTGGAGGGGGTAGATGTGTGGCTTAAACCCCTTGGCCCTGGTACATCAGCACAGCTTGTGTGACCAACAGGGCTGGCTGGGAGGAGGCCAGGCCTTCATCTCACGCTGTCCTGGGGTGGGTGGTGACAGTCCACCCACCACCCAGGAAGCAGCTGCTGTACCTGCCCACAGGCTGGGTGTGGGTGTTCTGGCTGTGGGCTACTCAGAGACCTGCCAGCAGGTCTGGTGTTGAGGGGAGCTCTGGCCCAGTGAGGGGCCCTGGCCAAGGGAGGCAGCAGGGACTCTGGGGACTCACTGCCCACTTGAAGGCCATGGGTCTTCTTCCTAAGGTGGTAACAGTATGCTTTGTCTAAATCCTCCTAGCAGCCTGCTTCACAGAGAGGAACTGAGCTCAGAGAAATGATGTTGAAGCTAGAGTGGCTGCCACAGATTTGCTTGTGACCTTCAACCTGCCCTTGCTCTTGGTTTCCCCAGGTGAACAATGGGGACTCAGACACGTTTGAGAGGAATATGTTTGACATTAGTGATATCTCCTGCTAAAAGTATCCACAGAAGTGTCAAAGTAGCCACAGGCTTGACAAAGCCCCCAAGTGTGAGGAAGGGCCTGGACCCCACTTAACAGACCAGTAAACTGAGGCCAAGAGAATTAACATTGCAGATCACCTCCTTCCCCACAAAACCCCACCCCACTCTCCCTGGATAAGGACTTGTTCCTTGCTCTGGGCCCTCTCAAGTGCCCCCTCCCCACTCTGGGTCAGTGCAGGGTGTTATGGCAACGTGTGTCTGTCCGTGCACGTGTGTGCTCAGGTGTATGCTCACGCATATGCTGAGGGGATGCCTGGAAGAAGCTAATGGAACTTAGTAGACCTTGTGGCAATGGTACGAGAGGAAGAGGCCCCTCCTGCCCCCTTCCGATGCCTTCTTCAAGGGGGGCAGGGAGTGGGAGAAACCCTGGGTGGCTGGGTTTGTGCCCACTATATATAGCCCTGCTCAGACACGCACAGCGGCTATTTCTATGTTCCTCCTCCTACTGAGGCAGGGGGAAGGGAGAGAAAGTAGTCCATCTAAAAATATAACCCCAGGGAAAAATATCACAGCGCCCGCGCCTGAGAGATCTGTCTCGTTCTCTCGCCTCCCGCCCCCGCGCCCCGACTTACCTCACAGCCGCCTCGGTGCCGTTTGGAAACAGCAGTGGTATTGCCCTCCTTCTCCACCCTTGCCACCTTCCCTTCGTGCTTACTGGGCGGGGCCAGAGTTCCCCCACTCCCATTTCACAGATGAAGAAACTGAGGCTTGGAAAGGGTTTCCTTTAACAGGGCCACAGGCTCCCAGGCTGGGCAGTTTCAGCTGCTGGTGCCTCCTGGGTGTCCACGTGTGGGCCCCCACCTCACCAAGCCTCCTGGGCCTTCGACTTGGCTGGTCCAGGTTCCAGACTTGACTCTGCACCCTTACTTCAACATCCTCTCTCTGAGCCTCAGTTTCCTCAACTAAAGGGGAGATTGCCTCCTAGGTGGTGGTGAGGATTGAAGGAGAGGTGCAGTAAAGCTGTGGCACAGTGCCAGGCACACCAAAGGTGCTCAGTAGTCATCAGCCCTTGTTGTGGTGGTGGTGGTTATTATCATCACTGCTGCTCCTGGTGGCTCTGGCCATGAGTGCCAGGCTAAGCTGCCCCCTCAGCCCCCTCATTCCTGGGGCCACCATCCTCTCAGGCCCATTTCCTGAGGCTTCGCTGGCCACCGTGCAGGTAAAAAATGACCTTGCCCCTGGGAGCTTCTTAAGGGCAGGGCCGTCTGCATCCAGGTGCCACTAGGAGGCCCTGGCCCACCACAGCATTTGGTAGACAAGGGCTGTATTTGAATTTGCTGAAGAAGACAGGGCTGGAGGTGAGGTCTAGTGATGATTATATACTGCTACAGGGGTCGCCATGAGGCGGAACGGCCTTGATGGCATAAGACAACACCGGCCCACCTGCCATCTGGGCCCTCACACTAAATCCCCTAGGCAGCCCTGTGGGGGATATTAGCACCCCCACTTTGATGATGGGGACCTGAAGCTCAGGGAGGGGAAACAGTGGTTCCCAGTTCCCATAATGGGATCATGGAGTCGAAATCTGAACCCAAGACCACCTAACTCCTCTGGGCTCCCATGTCTGGGCCTGAGGATTCTGGGTGAGCGCAGGACGTTTTCAGCAACATGTGTGTCTATGTGTGCACCTGTGTCCTGGGCTGGGGAGTGCCTGGGCTCCCAAAGTCCCTGGGCCACTCACCTGTTGCTTTCCCTTCTCTGGACTGTGGGTACCTCCAGGGGGTCTTGGTGAAAACTCAGCCTCTGGAGACCCCCCTTCCTGCTGCTCCCAGAGTGCTTGTGTCTGGGGTACCTTGTCTTGCTGCTGCCCACCTGAGTCTCGTTGTTTGAGGGAGTTGAGGCTTCTGAGGCTGGGAAGGTGCACCCCGGGTTTATCGAGTCCCTGGTTGGCAGTGGCTCAGTATCTACACAAGAATGGAGAGACTAGTCTGTTGAACCCCCATGTTCCCATCAGCGAGTGTCAACTCGTGGCCAAACTTATTCTATCTATCCCCACAGGTTATTTTGACATTGTATAATTTTCTCCATCAATATTTCAGTGTGATCTCTGTAAGATGAGGATCCTTTAAAAAACATAACCATAATACCATTGTTGTTGTTAAACCAAAAAAACCAAACCCACTGCCGTTGAGTCGATTCTGACTCAGTGACCCTAACAGAACAGAGTAGAGCTGTCCCATAGGGTTTCCAAGGCTGTAAACTTTACAGAAGCAGACTGCCACATCTTTCTCCCACTGAGCAGCTGGTGGGTTCGAACCACTGACCTTTAGGATAGCAGCCGAGAGCTTTAACTACTGTACCACCAGGGACCCTTTAAAAAACATAACCATGATACTATTGTTGTTAGTTGCCATCAAATGTATTTCAACTCATAGCAACCCCATGTAACAGAGTAGAACTGCCCCATGGGGTTTCCTAAGAATGTAATCTTTACAGGAGCAGATTGCAAGGCCTTTCCTCCTGCAGAGCTTCTGGGCAGGTTCGAACCACCGACCTTTTGGTTAGTAGCGGAATGTTTAACCATTGCACTACCAGGGCTCTTTGGTAATACCATTACCACCCCTGAAAAATAAAATATTGCCTGGCATTTTTGTATCCACTACCTCATTCACTCTTCAAAATAGCCTTGAAGTAGGAGTTAGCCTTGCTATTTTATAGGTGAAGAAACAGCCCCAGAGAGGTTTGGTTGCTGGCCCAAGGTCACACAGCTGGTAAGTGGCCAAGCAGGGGTTTGAACACAGGACACCTGACTACAAAGCCAGTGCTTATTCCTCTTTCCTGTACCAGCCAGGGCCCAAGTCTGCCCCGCCTACCCGCTGCCATCTCCAAAGAGTTCCAAGCCCTGGGGCCATGGTAGGGCTTCCAGCAATAATTTTTTGAGAGAAAGTCTAGTTCCTGGGTGTCCTGGAAACCCCAGCTTCCAGTCTGGAGTTTCAGCCTGGCTGTGCTCAGAGTAAGCTGCAAGGATGTCCAGGCCACACTGGGCCAGGAGTGAGCTGTCTCCTCGGCCAGCACGTTGTGCTTTACGGGGGCATTACAAGCCGTTTAAAAAGCGCTGACAGCACAGTTTGCGAGGCTCCTATTTAAGATGTACTAAAAAATAAGCACCTTTTCAGGGAGGAAACTGCAGCATGTTGGGGTAAAATATGTCCGTGGTGTCACCTACGCACGTGTCACCCTGCAGGTGCTGGAGAAGGAATGGCAGGCATCTAGCCTCACCCTCCCTGGGCGGCCTTGGTGGGCAGCAGGTGCTCGGCAAGCAGGTGGGCTTGTCAGCATCTCTGGATCAGCAGGGAGAGGAAGAGGGAAGGCTGAAGCTTTTGGAGGGGAGGAGTTAGATGTCTGGGTGGGCTGAAGACATTGGGACAGAACAAGATACCTGCTCCAGGCTGCTTATTTCACAGATGAAGAAGCTGGGGCCCAGAGGGGGTTGAAAGGCCCAAGGTCACACATCCTGAGAGCTGCCTCTGACCTTCAGGCCCCCCAAGCCCAAGGGGGACACTGTACTCACAGATCCTGAGTATTTCTTTCCTCCTTCCTTATCCTCCCTGGAGTCAGACATTCTCAGGCCCTAGGGTGGGGCCTGCCTGTCCATGGAATCACTGTAACCTTAGGCACGTCCTGCCTCTTTCTGGGCCTTAGTGTCCATATCTGTAAAATGGGGGGAGTGATGAACCCCAAGAGAGCAATGGTGGTTCAGTGGTAGAATTCTCACCTTCTATGCAAAGGCATTTGACTGTGTGGGTCATAACAAATTATGGATGACATTGCGAAGAATGGGAATTCCAGAACACTTAATTGTGCTCATGAGGAACCTTTACATAGATCAAGAGGCAGTTGTTCGGACAGAACAAGGGGATACTGATTGGTTTAAAGTCAGGAAAGGTGTGCGCCAGGGTTGTATTCTTTCACCATAACTATTCAATCTGTATGCTGAACAAATAATCCGAGAAGCTGGACTATATGAAGAAGAATGGGGCATCAGGATTGGAGGAAGACCCGTTAACAACCTGTGTTATGCAGATGACACAACCTTGCTTGCTGAAAGGGAAGAGGACTTGAAGCACTTACTAATGAAGATCAAAGACCACAGCCTTCAGTATGGATTGCACCTCAACATAAAGAAAACAAAAATCCTCACAACTGGACCAATGAGCAATATCATGATAAAGGGAGAAAAGATTGAAGCTGATCAGTTTCTGGAGAAGGACATCATGCTTGGCAAAGTACAGGGTCAGCGGAAAAGAGGAAGACCCTCAACGAGGTAGATTGACACAGTGGCTGCAACAGTGGGCTCAAGCATAACAACAACTGTAAGGATGGTGCAGGACCGGGCAGTGTTTTCGTTCTGTCGTGCATAGTAGGGTCGTTATGAGTCGGAACCGACTCAACAGCACCTAACAACAACAACAACAACATGCGGGAGACCCAGGTTCGATTCCTGGGCAGTGTACCTCAAGTTGTAGTCACCACCTGTCTGTCAGTGGAAGTTTGCGTGTTACTATGTTGCTGAACAGGTTTTCGTGGAGCTTCTAGACTAAGATGGCCTAGGAAGAAAGGCCTGGTGACCTACTTCTAAAAATCAGCCAGTGAAAACCCTATGGATGACACTGTTCCATCCTGCTGTGCATAAGGTCGCCAAGAGTCGGGGGCCGATTCGACAGCTAACAACAACAATGAACCCCAGAGTCAGCAAAAACAAGGGAAACCCTCAATGAGATAGATCAACACAATAGCCAAAACAATGGAGTCAAATATGTGATCATGAAGATGGCACAGGGCCGGTCAATATTTCATTCTATTATACATAAGGTTGTCATGAGTCTGAGCCATGAATCAACAACAATGGTGAACCCCACGTGGGTTAGGGTAGGATGGGAGCGAAGAGTTGCAAGGCTTATTGGGGCATCTCCCCTGGCCCAGGTTGGCTCCACAGGGCCTTTCTGACTTCCTCCCTGAAAGGCACTCAGAAGACACTGGGCTCTGTGACAATCTCCATGAGAAGTCCCTGGCTAGGGCTCCCTTCTCCCTCCCTCTAACCCTCTCTTCCTTCTTTCTTTCCGCAAATATTTCTTAAGTGCTTACCAGGAGCCAAGCACAGTGGCAGGCAATGGGGATACAGCAGTGAGCAAGCAAAAAATACAATCAAATGACTAAAAAAATGTCTGTCTGCTTCACCAAGCTAATAGTTGAATGAGGAGACTAAAGCTAAATAATCACAGAAATGTAGTCAGGCTACTGTGTACACACTACCAAGGTCTGTGTATGGGGTCTTGTGAGAGGATTTGTCAAGGGGTCTACCAGGTCGAGGAGGTCAGGGAACGCTTCCCTGAGGTGACACCTGAGCTGAGTGCTGAAGGCTGTAAGAGAGGGAGGCTATGGCTGGAGGTATAAGGGAGCAGGTGGAGGAAATAGCATGTGCAAAGGCCCTGTGGCAGCAGCTCGAAGGGATGGAGAAAGGCCAGTGTGGCTGGAGTAGACCAATCCAGGGGACATGTGGTGGGAGATGTGGCTGGAGTGGCCTGGGGCCAGGCCTGGGTGAGGAGCTGTACCTTCCTCCTAAGGGCCAGGGGGTTTAAGCTGGGGTGGTTTAAGATGTGTGATATGGACAGGTTTCTGGCTGTCGTGTGAGTTAATGGCCTGGATCTGAGTCAAGAGTGGGACTGGGGAGGGGGCAAGGGGATGAATGTGAGCATCCAGGGGGAGGGGCTGGTGGCTTGGACCAGGGTGAGGGTCCTGGGGTGCCCACTGGCTCTCTGCTCTCCGTGATTCCTTCTGGGTTGGTGGGCCCAGGAAAGCTCCTGCAGTGTTGGGGAGGGACAGTGCTCTGGCACTCATGTCATCCAGTGGGGTACATCCCTGGTGAGGTGGGTGCCTTTGAGAGGGGGGAGGCGATGCTGAGGCAACATGGGAGGGGGTCACGGTGTAGGGTCCCCCGCCTGTGGGTGGCTCCCTCTCCAGAAATGCATCTGAAGAGGCAGCTGGGGTGTGAGAGCGTGGGTGCCAGGAGGGTGTGACGTCTGCCTTGGCTCTAACCTCAGATCTAACTCAGGGAGGAGCCTGAGCCCGAGAGGGTAAGGGAGCAAGAGAAAAAAAAAATGGCTCACTTTACTTAATTATGACTGATTGTGACAGCTTGCATCTTTAGTCTGAAAAGTATCTATGGGGTAAGGACTGCCTTTCTCAATCAGGATAATTATGTTAATTAAAATGCTTTCTTTATAGCAGTTCCGATTAATAAAAACAGTTCCACTGCTCTCTTTAAACACTCTAACCTTCTGTTGCATGGGGAAGGAGGCCCTTTCTCAGCAATTTATGGTTCTTCACGCAGATTCCAAGTAGCGACCTGCTGCCGGGGTGGTCTGGTGGCAGGCACTTTGAGCGCATCCATGTGGGGACCGACGCAGGGAGAGAGGGCGGTGACAGCCCTGGCAGGCGGCTGGACCGGCCATCAGGGACAGGGGTGGGATGGGGTGCCCACTCTGCTGAGTCTGCTGGAGAATAAAAATACCACTTATTTCTCTAATTGCTGTTTATTTCCTCTGGAAAGCATGGGATAATTAACGAGCTCCCAATTAAGAAAATTGCATGTGGGGGAAAGAGGTGGCTGTGCCAGGAGTAGGTCTTGAGGGGAGGGTGGTAGAGTAGGGGACGGGTCCTCCCCTGGGCCTGGTGGGTGGGGTGGGGTGTAGGGGAAGGAGGAGGCTGAAGCCGGTTGGGAAGACAGAAGGTGAGGTGGGGTCCTTAATAAAGTGGAGGTGGTTGTCCATGTGCGGGAACAAGAGATGGAGTGAGGGAGGGGCGGGGAAGGAAGACAGGTGGGAAGGGCGAGGAAGGGCCGTGGCCTCCCTGCCAAAGTTTGAGTTCTGGGCTAGCTCCTCTACTCACTAGATCCGCTGTGCGGCCTGAGCCATCCTTGCTGTCTCTCAGCCCCGGGTTGTCCCTTTTGCCTAGGTCAGAGGTCACAGATAGTAGCTCAGAGGCAGAGGCTGTGTGAGTGTGTGAATGTGTATAAATATGTCTGTGTGAGTACGTTTGTGTGTGTGAGTGTGTGAGAGTGTGTGTGAGTGTACGTGAGGGTGTGAAAGCATATGTCTGTGTGTGTTTTTTGTATGTGAGTGTGTGATAGTGTTTATGTATGTGAATATGTATGTGTATAAGTGTATGTATGGGTGTGCATGTGTGTTTACGTGTGTGAGAGAGTGTGCGGTTCATGTGTGAATGCATGTGTGTATGTGTGTGTGTGAATGCATGTGTGTATGAATAGTCCAGCCACAGAGTGTGGTGAAAATCTCAGCCCTCAGATCTGTGTAAGATTGGGAGATTTCCCATCAAGCTCAGGCTTTCTTGAGTCTCTTGAAAAGTCAGAAAACCTTGCAACCCTGTGCCCTCAAGGAGCCATGGGTCAGTGGGGGCCCCATTTATCTCGCATCACACACCTCCCCGTTTCCAAGACCAGCTGACCTGGGAGACATTTGAGTTTTCAGCCCCTGGTCTCAGAGGACTGCTGGGGTTTGTGCTGTGTGACTCTGGTCTGCTGAGGCCAGACAGGGTCTTGTATGGAGAAGGGTGTTAAGGCCCCGAAGGAGGGTGGGACAACTTCTCAGGTGACCCACCATCCCCGTCTCTTGACAGGGTGAGTGGTGATGGGACCACGAGGTGGGGAGGGGACTTTGTAGGATCTCCTACTATATGCACACCAGACCATTCAAGTCCTCGGGAGCTCTCCTGAGGGGCATTGACTCCCTTTCTCCCTCCCTGAGGCCCAGCTCTCTGCTAGACACCCCTCCCCAGGTTGCTGTCATGGCCACCTTCCTGGCCATGCTCCTTATTCACCCCCACTTTGGTTACTGCTCTGCTCATGCCAACCCACACCCTGTATCCCCCAACACACACTGGGGCCTTGTCCACCCCCACTGGCTCTCCCCTGCTCCCAGCCTGGCCCTGGCCTCTCTCACTGCCAGAATGAGGAATATGGTCAGGGGACTCTTCGCAAATACAGTGCTTGGTTGGAGAAGAGGCTGTTGCGACCAGGGTGGCCCCTGGAGCCCATGGAGCACGTGGACCAAGGGAGCAGGGGGTTGTCCAAAGTCACACAGCCTGGAGCCAGGGTCTGGGGAAGGCCCAGAGCCCAGGCCGCCTGGTCCCAGATTACGAGGTTGGCCAAGGCCAAGGGGCTAAGGCTGAAGGCTCCTCCTTGCCTGGGGAAATGATGCTAGTGGGTCCCTAGACCCCTGTTCCTCTCTGGTGAGACCCTTTGGGCTGGCTCCTGGTCCACATCTCTGGGGCCTGATCTTGAGGTCTAGAGACTTGCCTGTGTACATAGTTGTGGGCTCGTACACCTGTACATTTATGTGAGTGTGTACATGCATATATGTGTGTGCACAAAGGTGTACACACATGTGTGGACATGTGAACACATGTTTGGTTGTGGGCACTGCACTCCTGCAGGTCTGCCCCTGCATGTCCACACGTGTGTGTCTTCCCCTGTCAGTGTGTGTGTGCCCCTGAGGGATGTGGCCAGGCCCCTTCTTAGACTTTGGAAGAAGGCAGCTCTAGTTGGGTGGTGACAAGTCAGAGTTGTGAGCTTGGCCCATCTCTTCTAGTTGGGAGTGTCCTTTTCCATGCCAGCTTCCAGGCAGGCCTTGGGCCTCACTCCCAGTTTACTGAGCCCGCAGCCCTGGGGAAGTCCTGCCTGGCCTGAGGGGAGTGAGCATGACTTGTATACCTTGCCCCCTCCCCCCACCTGCCCAGATGTGCTGATGACCTAGGTGGGACCTTGCAGAGGGTCTGCTGGGCTCCCTCCCCTGCAGAGCAGCCCAAGCCCCAGCGCAGGAGGAACTGCCCCGCCCCAGGCCCCCAGGGCTGCCCCTTCCTCTTCCACCAGCACACTGGCTGAGAGAGGTCAGTTGAGCCCTCCTATCCCATCTGCCTCCCCTCCCCACCCACCCCCCCATCATCTGACAGGCTCTTGGACTGAGCTCCTGACCCTCTTCCCAGAGGGAGTCATGTTTTCAAAGTCAGGGTAATTCTGGCCCCTTCAGACATACTGTGGTAATGGAGGGATTTCAGGTACTGTGATTGACGCTGGGGCGCCACTTCTGGACAGGAACAGCCCTGTCTCAGCAGATGCTGGTGGCTCCTCCATGCAGGTGGCGGCCCCCGTAGGCTGGCTGAGGCCTGGGCCTGCCACGCCGACCTCCGCCCGCCTAGGGGGCTGCCCCCCCTCACCTCCACTGTATTTACGTGTCTATTTTATGATTTCAATTTTTAATGCCCCTGCTCTTTGAAGACGCTTAATGCTTTCGAGTGGAACATCTCCTTCCAGGACCTGAGCGCAGATTTAGGACAGGGCAATAAATCAACTAATAACTGGAACCTCATTTTCTGCTTCACGGCAGAGAGTTAACCCGCACCTTGCTGCACTCCTCCTGGCGGCAGCCACCAGCCTCAGGCAAGGGGGGAGCTGGCACAGCCTGTCTCCCTCCTGATCACCTCCTCTCCTTTCTCCTGGATCTCTCTCCTTCTTTCCTTTGTTTTCCCTCTTTCTCTTTTTTGTTTTCCTTTAAATTTTTATTGTGCTTTAAGTGAAAGTTTACAAATCAAGTCAGTCTCTCATACAAAATTTATATACACCTTGCTATATACTCCTAATTGTTCTCCCCCTAATGAGACAGCCCGCTCTTTCCCTCCACGTGTTCTGCCAGCTTCTAACCCCCTCTGCCCTCTCATCTCCCCTGCAGATAGGAGATACCAACATAGCCTCAAGTGTCTACTTGATCCAAGAAGCTCATTCTTCACCAGTATCATTTTCTATCCCATTGTCCAGTCCAATCCTTGTCTGAAGAGTTGGCTTTGGGAATGGTTCCTGTCCTGGGCTAACAGAAGGCCTGGGGGCCATGGCCACCTAGTCTCAGTCAGACCATTAAGTCTGGTCTTTTTACAAGAACTTGCAGTCTGCATCCCACTGCTCTCCTGCTCCCTCAGGGGTTCCCTCTTTCTCCTCTTGTTTTCGCTCCATCTCTAGCTTTTTGGTTCTGTCCTGCTCAAAACAAGTAGGAATAGGGGAGATGCCTGGAATTTGGGATTCTGAGCGGGGCTCTGAGATGGCGTAGGGAGGCTTCTGTCGACATTTGCCCTGACTTGCTGTGTGTGCTAAGGAGAGGGTCCAACCCTCTCTGAGCCTCAAGGTCACCATCTACACAAAGGGATCTTCCTGCATGGGTGGCCCAGGTTTGGATCACACCATCTGAGACAGACTTGACAGCAGAGGTGGGCAGTGCCTGAGTTTCCCCCATTCACTCCACTACCCATAGTGGCTTGGGGAAGGGAAGAGGTGAAGACCACTTGGGCTGTGGAACTGGTAGTGGGTGGCTCTCCTCTTGTGTGTGCATGCATGAGTCTGTGTGTACACTCGTGCCTGGTGGCCGTGTGTGTGCATTTCTGCATGTATCTTGCCCTCCAAGGTCATGGAGCACCAGCACCGTCCACCTAGAATGACTCTTGACCTTCCGCAGGATTTGTGAAAGGGCCCACAGTGGGTAGCTGCATCTGCATTGAGAGGCTGAGAGGGGCTACGAGCACAGACTGGGGCCGCACTGCCTGCGTGCAAGTCTAGTTTTGCCATTTACTGCTGTGTGACCTTGGGCAAGCTGCTTAACTTCTCTGTGCCTCAGTTCCCCCATCTGGAAACCTGAGATAAGAATACAGCCTCCCTCATAGGTTTGCCTGTAAAGTTTGTCTGGCATATAGTCAGTGCAATGTAAGTATTTGCTGTCATTATTGTAGGACACACACACTCACACAGTGCTGTCTCCTCCCTAATCACTGACCATGAGTCACCAGAGATGTGCTAGGTACACCTCACCATAGCCTGCAGGCAAGGAGGAGCTGAGCCCCATCAGAGCAGCCAGGAGTGACTTCCTGGAGGAGGTGGCGCTAACACTTGGCCTCGGATGGGTGGAGAGGAGGGTGGATGCAGGCACCTGTTGGAGACAGGTAGGAGGGATATCTGGGGGCATGTCAAGGCCCAGCTGGAGGTGTTTACACTGATTTGTAGGGAAGTAGGGAATCATGGCAGATCCCAGCATGGGAAAGAGATGGGACTATTGTTTAGTAGGTGTCTACGGCATGCAGATGCCACACTAAATATCATACATACTCTACCTCTTTGTAGAGATGAGGAAGCTGCATCTGAGCACTGTTACGTGACTTGCCCAGGGCCACCCAAGCTGACAGTGGCATGGTGGATTGGGATATGCGTTTGTTTGACCCTAGAGCTCCACTCCTCTCCGCTGCTGATTGATGTCTGTTTCCCCACATTTCAGGGCTGGAGAAGGGCAGCCAGTCCAAACCATCCCCTACCATGTCTTACTCTACCCGGACACCTGGTGTGGAATAGGCTGGTAGGTCCAGCCCTGGGAATGGGGTTGGGGTCCGAGGGGCTCCCTGTGGCCCAGAGAGCCAGAGGGCTGGGGCTGCGTCCTCTGTTGGCATCCAGGACAAGTGGGGAATCGTGCTGAGCCCCAGATGCTGGTTTCCAGAGTATTTAAACAGATGACTCCACTAGGTTATAATTTTAGCATGTTACGGCTGATGTCTTCTTGGGGCCATAAAACAGGAAACTTTTACCGCTGGAAGCAGCTCCCAGCCAAGACATGGGGAAATTATCATGTCATCGCGTCATCTGTGTATCAGTTATTGTTTGGGGGAGAGTGGAGCGTGTGGGTGTTTATAGACGTGTGCGCCCTCCCCTGTGCACAGGCTACCAGCCACATCTGGGGAGGGGAGAGGGGATGCTGCTGGCAGGGAGGGGGCCAGGTGGGCTCATCCCTTCCCTCAACAAGCATCACTGAGCACCTACTGGGTGCCAGGCACTCACTGTGCAAGCTCCTCAGGCTAGTGGGGAAGGCAGACGCTAAAAAGAATGAGCAAACAGGAAGTTGGAAACTGATAAGGGTGCAGTGGTAGGGCTGAACAGGGCACCTTGTGAGATGAGGTGGCCAGGGCAGGCCTCTCAGGTGAGGAAGCGAGCGCCTGTGGAGGGTCCCAAGTGGGGAAGAGCAGTGAGGAGGTTATGAGACCGGAGAGCGGTGGCAGGGAGGAGAGGGACCCCAGGAAGGACATCTGCATGGAGCTCTGGGGCCGTGGGCCGGAGCCGAGGTGTTTTCTGAGGGGCAGTGAGGAGCTACTGATAGGTTAATCAGGAGGGTGACTGATCTGATTTATGTTCCTTTTTTTTTTTTTCAATTTTTATTGTGGTGAAATATACGTAACAAGACATTGCCATTTCAGCCATTTTTTACGTATACGATTCAGTGGCATTAATCGCACTCGCCATGTCGTGCAACCAACCATAATGGCTGTGTGTTTCTGATTTTTTCATCACTCTTAGCAAAAACTCTGTACTCCTTAGCAATACTTGCCTTTTTCTCTCCCGCCTGCCTCTGATAACCACAAATGAACTTTGATCTTCATGCTTTTCCCTCTTCTGGATATTTCATATCGGTGGTATCATACAAGATCTGTTCTTTTGTGTCTGACTTATTTCACTCAGCATGTTTTCAAGGTTCATCCATGTCATAGCATGTATCAGAACTTTATTTCCCTTTAAGGCTGAACAATAGTCGATTGGTGAATATACCACATTTTGTTTATCCGTTCATCTGCTGATGGCCACTCAGGTGGTTTCTGCCTTTTTCCACCTTTTTGCTATTGTGAATGATACTACAGCGAACATTGGTGTACAAGGATCTGTTTCAGTTTCTGCTTTCAAGCCTTTTGAGTACATACCTAGAAGTAAAATTGCTGGGTCATAAAGTAGTTATGTTTAACTTTTTGAGGAGCCATCATACTATTTTCCACAGTGGCTGTGCCATTTTACATTCCCACCAGCAATGGGCAAGAGTTCCAATTTCTCCACATCCTCGCCAGCACTTGTTATTTTCTGTTTTTCTGGTAATAGCCATCCTAGTAGGGGTAGAGTGGCTTCTCACTGTGGTCTGATTTATGTTTTTAAAAGATTTCTCTGAATACTGCATGGAGGATAGGTTGGAGGGATCAAAAGGGGAAACGGGGTAAGATAGAGGTGATGGAATCCTGGACCACAATGGTAGCCATGGGGATGGAGAGAGGTGGACAATTCCAGACCTGTCATGGAAGTGAAACTGACTGGGCTTGGAGAGGAGGGAGAGTTGTGGAGGAGGCAAGGAGGAACCCTCAATTCCTGGTCTGAGCCACCGGATGGATGGTGGGGTCATTTTTTGAGTTGGGGAAGGCCAAGAGAGGATCTGGATTGGGAGTCAGACAGGAGTTTGTTTTTGAATATCTTCTCAAGCAGGAGTGCCCTGTTGGAAGCTGAGTTCACAAGCCTGGAAGCCAGGGGGAGAAGCTGGAGATGTGGGAGACAACAGCTGTAGATGCTTAAAGATTTAGGGATAGCTAAGACCACCTCGGAAGAGGTGTAGATGGTGGACCCTGGGCTTACCAACATAGAGAGTTGGTGGAGGAGAAAGAGCCAGCACAAGAGGCTGAGAAGGCAGACCCAGAGAGAGGGAGGAAAGCTAGGATGGTGTGGTATCCCAGAAGCCAAAGAGAAGGGCAAAGTCAGCTGTGGTCAGGTGCTATGAGGATGAGTAACAGGAAGACACAAAAGCCACCATTGCATTTGTCAACCTGGAGTCTATTGGTAACTTTGACAAGAGAAGTGTTGTGAAGGGATGGGTGGAATCAAGTTTAGAAGGGGCTGAGGGTAATAGGAGGTGAGGAAAAGAAGATTGAGACTCATCAACTCTTCCTGGAAATTTTGCAGTGAAGAGAAGAGCAATGGAGTGGTAGCTGGAGGAAAAAAATTCACAGGAAGTTGCAAAGGAATGTACAGGGTGATCTTGTACACCCTTCTCCCAGCCTCCCCCAGTGTTAGCATCTTGTGTAACTAAAGTACAATATTAAATCCAGGTAATTGACATTGATACAAGCCACAGAACTTATTCAGATTTTACCAGATATACATGCACTCACTTGTGTGTGTGTATAATTCTATGCAATTTTATCACATGTGTAGCTTTGTGTACCACCACCACAATCAAGATACAGAACCAAACATCACCACAAAGCTCTCTTGTGCTACCTCTCTGTAGCCATGCCTCCTCTGCCTCTAACCCCTGGTAACTACTAGTCTGTTTTCCATCTCTCTAATTTTGTTATTTCATGAGTCTTATATAAATGGAGGTGACACTGGGTGGTGCAGATGCTTAACACACTCAGCTACTAACCCAAAGGTTGGAGGTTCAAGTCCACCCAGAGGTGCCTCAGAAGAAAGGCCTGAGATTTACTTTCCAAAAATCAGCCATTGAAAACTGTATGGACATATTTGAGGTCTCCATGAGTTGGAGTCAGCTTGATAGTAATTGGTCTTCTCTATGAGTGGAATGGAATGTTCTGAGATTTTTAAATTTCTTTTTAGTTCAGCATAATTAAAAGAGTGATTTTTTAAACGATGTGAGATCCTGGAACGTGATTGCTGGTGGGAAGGATGAAGGATGGGTAGAACTGGGTGATGCAGAAAGACAAGATCACCATGGGTACCAAATTCCTGGGGCCCCGGGGGATGGGCTTAGAGCCCAAGTGGAGCTCAGGAAGAAGGGGTGTGGGCAGAAGCAGTGGGCTTCTAGAACCCGCAGAGGGCTGATGAGGGAGTTCACGTCTGCTGGCTTCTGCTTCCTCAGTGAGAATGCAGTGAGGTCTTCTTTGAGAGTGGCAAGTCAGACAGAGGGTAGGAGGTAGGATGAGAGTAGGAGGAGTTGCCATCTTGGAGAGCAGAGAAGTGAGCTGCAAGTGACATGAGGTGGGGTTGCTGGGCAATGCTGGGGCCACTCAAGGGTTGAGGTTTTGACCTTACAGACGGCACAGCCTTCATGGTGGGGCCATTTTTCTCCAACAACATTTAGCTTCCCAGGTATAGGTGCCAAGAGGTGAGAGTTGAGTTCATCCAGGTTGGGGTTTTCTGACAAGTGCTGTCAAGCGGGGAGGGGACAAGGTGTTTGAGGGATTGATTATACTGATGGACTGTGGAGCCCACACTGGGCCAAGGGGAGTGAAGATGGATGGGGAGAGAGAGAGGTGAGGTGCGAAGGTCTCAATGAGATGAAAGAATTGTGACAAGGTAGGTGGGGGGAGCCCTGGAGCAAGAAGGCTAAGGAGAGGAGCTGGTGGGCTGGGCCAGAGGTTTGACTGGGAGCTTTGAGAGGTAGTTGGGTTGTGGTGATGACACGGGCCAGGGCATGGCCTGGGATGAAAGGCTGGAGGGAATGGAAGCAAAGGTCACTGGAGGCAGGTGGTCAGGGAACAGAGAGACTCAGGGCTGAGCAGATCATCCCCAGCATGGTGAAGTCACCTAGAAGGATGCCAAGAGTGAAGATGCAGAGGGAGATGGGCCTCCAGTCTTCTATGCATGAGGGAAAGTGGCCAGAAAATTGGCAGGAAGAGATGAGGGAGGCTCAGCCCAGTGGGTGAGCATCAAAGGGGAGGGAAAACTCCAGGAGGGAGAGATTTGGAGCTGAGATCTGAAAGGGGCCTGGAGGAGTTAGAGCGCACCAGCCTGCTCTGTTCTGGAAGAAATCATTTATAAAGTGTTACTACGTGCCCATCCCTCTGATGGGAAAACAGAGGCCTAGAGAGGTTAAGCAAGTTTCGGACACAACAGGCTTGGCACAAGCTTATCGAGACCCTGCTTGAAAGTCAGTGGAGTAGTGAAGAGGGTGGGTTCTGGATCCAGCGCCTTGCCTGGACTGGAGTCCTGCTCCTCTGCCTACTGGCTGTGTTTTAAACCTTTCTGGGCCTTTCTTCATTTGTAAAATGGTGTTTATAATAGTACATACTCCAAAGGTGATCTTGAGTATTAAATGAGTTAATGCATCCACCCTGTGAGTCCTGGAGCCAACCCTGTTTACATATAGGGAAACTGAGGCTCAGGGAAGAAAATTGACTTGGGCCCCATTGGCCCCCAGCCTCCTGCTAGGACCCATCTGCCTGCCCCAAGGCTGCTACCTTCTCCCATCCTCTCCTCCGGGGTGCCTAGCTAGTACCCCACAGCACTGGCTCACCTACCCGAGAAACACTTGGTCCTGCCTAGTGGCATCCGGGACACGCTAGCAGCCCCATGGGGGATGCAGAATGGAGCCTCATCCCTGTCTGGCAAATGGGAAAAGTGAAGGCAGGGATAGTGTCCTCTCCCCTTCCTCCCCACAGTGCCAACCTCAGCAAGGAAGGGCGGACTCATTGCTATCAGCCAGTCTTTACTGTAGGGGACGCAGAGGTGACACAGATGCTGTTACTTTACGGTGCCACAGTCTCATAGGGGAAACAGGACAAAAGAACAAGCAAAGATAATAACGTTAAACAATGGAATATGGGACAAGAAGCAATCTTTCAAGGAGACGGGGATTTGGGGCTGGAAGGTCTCAGAGGAGAGAGATGGGGGGACCGCGGTGGCGAAGGAGGAACAGGCATTGAGCTGGGTTTTGAAGGATGGTTTGAGTTTCGAGAAATGGAGGGGAGGGAATGACATTCTAGGGGAGGGAGGAGCTGTGTGAGCACAGGGGTCTGGGAGGAGGGCCTCCCGCTAGAGCAGGAGAGGTGGGAAGGCAGGGCCATGCAGCCTGGCTCCTGCGATGTCTCAATCTTCTCTAAAGATCGGTGAGCCAGATGCCCCTAAGGCTTGTGCACAGATGCCAACAGTGCGAAATTGGCCAGTGGGTTCTCTGTGGCCCAGCGTGATGAAGACGCCAGGAGCAGCAGTGGAGGGGCCTGGAGGTGGAGGGGAGGAGGGGGTACCAGCGGCTCTGGTGGCAATTGGCCAGCTTGCCTGCCGGGTGACCTTGAGCTGGCTCACTTTGCAAAATGGGGTATCCAGGCCACCCCTTCCACTAACCCTCTAGGTGGGCTGCGTGAGGTGTCACAACCCTGTGAAGTGTTCTGCAGTGAAACAAGAGCTGGCTGAGAGGAGGGGAATGGAGTTGAAGGCTTTTAGCTCTCTGGCAGAGACGCCCAGCAGAAACACAAGGCGCGTCAGAAAGAGGAGTTTGGGGAGAACCTTTGATTTAGAGAACAAGGTTTTGGCATCAAACTGCGATCAGAGAACAGAGGCAGCCCGCCACACGGTGAAATCGAGCAGTGTAAATCTCATTAATCTGATGCCTCCCTGTTCAAAGCGGCACCTAATTAGAAGGAGCCATGACTCTCTACTGGCTGGGTGGCCCATTGTTCCTGCTGGACAAGTCACACCAGGTGACTTCAAAGCCCGTTCCTCAGCCCCTGAGCCGTACAATGCCAATTAACCAGCATTTAGAGCAAGGGCCCACCTGGGCTGGCGAGCTTGGCTCGTGCTCTCGCTGGGTCTGCTGCCAGGGCTGAGGAGCCTCCTTGTGGTTCTCCAGCTCCTCAGGCTGGGTGAGGAGGGAGGAGCTGAGTGCCAGGCACAGCGGGAGTGAGGGATGGTCCTAGGCAGCACTGCCCGCCGTGGGGCCCAGAGGCCTGGAGTGAGCAGGAGAAGCCGGAAGAGCTGCTACCCCCTGCCCCCCCAACCTCCGCTTCCACTACACTCACTTTTCTCCCTTCCTTCTACTTCAAGACCAGACCCCTGGCTGCCCCAGCACTGAGCACCTTTCTAACAACAACTCTCTTACATCCTTGCCGACTTCCCCATCCTCAGGAAGGGACCCTGGGAGAAGGCCTAGGATGCCAAACCAGGGGTCAGGTTGGTCTGGGACATCCTGTGAGGTTTTTATCCCCCAGCCCACTGTGCCTAGGGCTTTGCACACAGTAGCTGCTCAGAAAGGGTCTGTTGGCCAGTGCAGCTTCTCCTTTAGCTGAATGCTGTCTGAGAGACTGATGCTCAGGACATGTATGTCAGAGGCAGTGGGCCAACAGTGCTGCTTGAGATATTCAGGCGAGAGTTGGGAAGGGCCTTTCAGCTGTCATGTCATCTTCAATGCTAGGACAGCTGGGTCCACGGAGACTGTGGACTTTTTTCTGCCTTCCAGGACATTGAACTACAGTTGAGTCTAGAGACAAGGAAGGCACAAGAGGGAGACTCAAGATAAGTAGCCTGAAAGAGCCCAAGACTAGCAGCTGGGATTCCTGGATTCCAGGCCTGCTGCTGGCACTGACTGGCCCCCCTGTGATCTTGAGCCTTGTGATCTCATTTGTCTTCTCTGGGCCTCAGTTTCCAAATCTGTGGAATGGGAATGATAACCTTGTCCTGTGCAGTTCCCTGGGGTACATAAAGCAAGGTCAAATGGGAGACTAAATGTGAGCCTCCGCTGGAAGCTGTTCAGAGTACTGAGGGGAATTGGGACACTCCAGCTTTGCTTGCACAGCTCCAGAGATGGGAGGCTCACCAACTTGCGAGGCTGCCTTTTCCAGCACTGGGTAGTTGTAATTGTTAAAGTGGCCATTTTTCTTCTCTTGAACTCAGACATTCTCCCTGTGGCTTCACACCCATGGGTTCTCCCTTTGCCCCTGCCCTTTTCTAGCTCCAGTCACCTCCTTGCCCTGACAGGGCTCCAGCTGCCTCATGCCCTAGTCTGCTCTTCAGGGCATGCGCCAGCCTGCTGCTGTCACAGAAACTTTTCTGGCAGACTTGCCTTCCTCCCTCCCAGGATTTGGTGTCCATCCTCCTGCTCTCCTCACCTTTCAGATGTGGAAACTCCCATCGCTCCATTGCAGGACGCAGCCCAGATCCCACCAATTACCAGCTGCCTTGATGTATAACACTATAAACCCTTTCACCTCATTATAGGAAATTTCTTTTGAATGGCCTTTAAAAACCATCTCATTACACAGGAAGAATTGTAATTACCTTGCGAAAGACCAAGGTTCTGGACGAGTGGGTGTGCAGCGCTGTCAGAACAGTGGGACGGGGCTTGGTGCTGGCTGGGTGGGCCGCTGAGGCAAAGCGCCTGCTCTCCCTCCACCAGTCCTCCCTGGCCTCTTCTCCAGGGATCTGGGACCCTTATCTCCTTGGTAACCCCAGGAGGTCGGAGTCTTCCATAGGCAGTGAAGAACTGCAGAGCAACGAAGGGCGGGTGGTGGCCATCACTGGTGGGTGCCCTTGCCGCTGCCTGTCATCCTGGTCAGAGCCTCCTGAGCCATCTTCAGGGGCTGCCCAGCCTCTCCGCCAAATCCACCCTCCTGCCAGCTGGTGAGGCCCAGAAAATCACAGATAGATGGGACTCGGGAGGTCAGTAGGCCCAGCTGTCTACCCTCAGCCACTTGCCCAGTCCTTTTTCCCAGCAGCCTCTCACTTTGGGGCCCCAGCCCATCCGGGGCCATGGTTTCTCTCCCACCTCTATGGGGGACTTCTGTTGTGTCGGGCTAACATTCCTGTGAGAGTTCCTGCGTGGTGCAAATGGTTAAGTGCTTCACTACTAACTGAAATGTTGGTGGTTCGAACCCACCCAGAGGAGCCTCAGAAGAAAGCCCTGGTGACCTGCTGCTGAAAGAGCTCAGTTCCATGACGCACGTAGGGCAACCCTGAGTCGGGATCTACTTGATGGCACCCTCTTA
Organism: Loxodonta africana; assembly: GCF_030014295.1. NCBI lineage: Eukaryota > Metazoa > Chordata > Mammalia > Proboscidea > Elephantidae > Loxodonta > Loxodonta africana. The sequence goes on along the minus strand of NC_087354.1, from coordinate 40,233,835 downwards.
GGTGGTGTTTTTCCCAGTATCCCTGCTGCCCCAGTGTGGACTTGATCTCAAGCTCTATCTCTCCTTGGCTGTGCCATCTCCGGCAAGACACATGACCTTTCTGAGCCGGTTTCCTCATCTTCGGAACGCTCAGGATAATTTCTGCTTGAAGGGTCATGGTGAGCATGGGCTGTGACAGTGGATGTCAAGTGCCTGGTGCTGGGCACACGGTAGGCAGTGAATCTACATTGCTTTCCTTCCCCCATGAGAGGTTGAGTGTGGAGGCCTCTTTCGGTGCTCTTCCCACAGTGTGGAGTGGAGAGCCACTGAGTAGACCGTGTTCAGTGGAGAACTGGCTCCTCAAAGTCCCTCACTGACACTGTGGGATTGTGGTTCTTCTCCATATCCCTTCTCTCCCCCGCCCTCAGCCCAGAGGTCTTGTGTGGAGGTGGGGGCGCAGTTGCAGAAATAGCTGCTTCCCTTTCCTTGGCCCCCATCCCAGCTGTGCCCAGGTCAGAGCTATGGGCATGGCCCAGGCCACTCCTCAAGTCCTGACCGCCCCTGAGGTCCCCACCTGGGGTGGGGGCTGCAGTGGGAGGAGAAGGGAGGCCATCACAACGTCCCCTCACTGGAGATACCCCCTCTGCTTTTTGCCATCCTCACTTGTTCAGTTTTCTGCAACCTGATAGGCTCCTAGGACTGTATTGGTCCCCACCGACTGGTTAGGTGGGTCTCAGCCAGCGCCAGCAAGATGAGGACATGTCAATGATGTCCTTGGAGCCTGGCAAAGTGGTTTCCTTGGGAGAGGGTGGCTGTGCTATAGGACAGCTATGAGAAGACCATGTTTCTAGCCGCCTACAAGCCTGATGGAACAGGGGTTGGAGGAGGGTCTGTGTGAGGAGGCCACTGGTAGGAGGGCAGGGGGCCTGGGGTTTAGGACCACTTCCATTTGGACCCACTGTGCCACCCACAGACGTCCTGAGCCTCTTTTAGCACACTGGATCTCAGAGCAGACACCCTTTCTCAGGGATCCCTGAACCCTCCCCCAGGCCCCCGGACCACCACTAAAGCTCTCCCCCAACTTACCGTGCATGCAGTCTAGGACCTAGGAGGCGCAGGATATGCCAGCTTGAAGGATTTATATTTGTCTAGTTGTCTCAGCTCTCTCTCAGTAGTCCCAGAGGGAGCCATGCTGGTCTTATTCTCAGCAATGCCTGGCAGCTACAACAGATCTGTTAAATGAATGAATGAATGAATGAATAAGTGAATGGGAGGGTTGTGCTTCATGGCTAGGTCTTCTTCAATCAGACCAGCAACTTCTAGGGGCAGGGATGCCAACTGACTCCAAGACTACAGCTTGATGAGGGCAGAAGGTGTCTCCTCCTCCCCCCATCTCCTTCCTGAAGTCTGTCTGCCTGTCCTGGCTAAGGGTGGGCACAGGCTTGCCGAGGGGCAGGCGGCGCCAGCTCTCACCACGCACACAGCCATGGTTGGCTGCCACCACCTCTGAAATGTAGTTTTCACCCCCCCGCCCCAGTTCCACTTGGCAGGTCTCTGGCCCATCTCCCAGAGGTGCTGACCACCAACTTGGAGATGCTGATGGAAATGCAGTCCTGCTTCTGTAGGGCTAGGCAGGAGGGAGGACAGTCCTGCTTATGCAGGGCCAGGCAGGAGGGCAGGCTGCATGGGCCTGGGGCATCTAAGAATGTTCCTTCAAGTGGGACTTAATGAGAGTGAAATTTAGGTAGACAGAGGATGGCATGTGAAGAATGGAAATTCCAGAACAGCAGTTATTCGGACAGAACAAGGGGATACTGATTGGTTTAAAGTCAGGAAAGGTGTGTGTCAGGGTTGTATTCTTTCACCATACCTGTTCAATCTGTATGCTGAGCAAATAATACGAGACGCTGGACTATATGAAGAAGAATGGGGCATCAGGATTGGAGGAAGATTCATTAACAACCTGCGTTATGCAGATGACACAACCTTGCTTGCTGAAAGTGAAGAGGACTTGAAGCACTTACTAATGAAAATCAAAGACCACAGCTTTCGGTATGGGTTGCACCTCAACGTAAAGAAAACAAAAATCTTCACAACTGGACGAATGAGCAACATCATGATAAACAGAGAAAAGATTGAAGCTGTCAAGGATTTCATTTTATTTGGATCCACAATCAACAGCCATGGAAGCAGCAGTCAAGAAATCAAAAGACACATTGCATTAGGTAAATCTGCTGCAAAGGACCTCTTTAAAGTGTTGAAGAACAAAGATGTCACCTTGAAGACTAAGGTGCGCCTGACCCAAGCCATGATATTTTCAATCGCATCATATGCGTGTGAAAGCTGGACAATGAATAAGGAAGACCAAAGAAGAGTTGACGCCTTTGAATTGTGGTGTTGGCAAAGAATATTGAATATACCATGGACTACCGAGAGAATGAACAAATCTGCCTTGAAAGAAGTACAACCAGAATGCTCCTTAGAAGCAAGGATGGCAAGACTGTGTCTTACATACTTTGGACACGTTGTCAGAAGGGATCAGTCCCTGGAGAAGGACATCATGCTTGGCAGAGTACAAGGTCAGCGGAAAAGAGGATGACCCTCAATGAGGTGGACTGACGCAGTGGCTGCAACAATGAACTCAAGCATAACAACAATTGTAAGGATGGCTCAGGACCAGGCAGTGTTTCGTTCTGTTGTGCATAGGGTCGCTATGAGTCAGAATTGACTCGATGGCACCTAACAACAATAACAAAGAGGATGGCAAGGAAGAGCATTCCAGACGGAAGACACAGTGTGAGCAGAAGTGCAGGGGTGGGACTGGAGGGTTCCTTCGAGGGAGCACTGGGGCAGAAGGTTGGATGGGTCGGACCAGGAGATATACAGAGGACCCTGAATGCTGGGTCTGCCAGCGCTTCTATGAGAGGCAAAACAAAACAAAACAATCCATTGCCATTGAGGCAATTCTGACTCATAGCAACCCTACAGGGCAGAGTAGAACTGCCTCATAGGGTTTCCAAGGCTGTGATCTTTACAGAAGCAGACTGCCACATCTTTATCCCACAGAGTGGCTTGTGGGTTTGAACAACCAACCTTTCAGTTAGCAGCCAAGCACTTAATCACTGTGCCACCAGGGCTCCTGTATGAGAAGTTATGGTGGTTCATTTCCATGATTCAATTCCAGAAGCCCTGACCGAGTGTGAGGCCAGCCCTGCTCAGCCAACTGCCTGGCCCTGAGGCCAAGTTGTCCTGAGGCAGGCCTGCTGTAGGGAGTGGGCTCTGAAGAGGGCACAATCCGAGCGTGAGCTTGGGTGTTTTCTTCTTCTCTCTGTCTCTTTTTTTCTAGAGCATCAGAAGGCGTGGGCACATCCTGTTCCTCCTAGTATCCCCGCTGCCCACTTCCTGCTGAGGCCATTTGCTGTGAGAACACCCAGAGCCTGGCACTGTCCCAGCAGCCACAGGTCCTGCCCCGCTCAGTCCCTCACTGCAGCGTCCCCTGCAGGAGATCTATGTAGCTTTCTGGCATAGCCACAGCCGTGGACACTGGCCAGGCAGGCAGAGCCATGTCTGTGCCTGCCAAGGCCTTCCCTGGGACTCCGGATATGGCTTCTGGGACTGGATGGAGAAAACAGGGAGGGTGGGCGCTGTGTTGTACCCTTAAGCGACGAATATCGTGGTGGGTGGAGTTCCTGTTTATTGAGTACATACTATGTTCCAGGTTACTGTGCTCCACACTGGGGACACAGCTGTGAGCAAGGCACCTGTGGCCTTTTGCTTTGGGAAGCTCACAGTTTTTGTTGAGGTGAGGGTGGAGACATATAATAAACAAGTAAGCAAACAAAAAAACATATAATTGCAAATTGTGACAAGTGCTTCAAAGGAACAATAGAGAATGTGGAGATGGGGGAAGAAGCTCCTGGCCTGCTGGGACAGGGCAGTCTGGGAGGGCTTCACTGAGGAGGTGCCTTTTATCCCATAATCAGATGGACGAGGAAGAGCCAGCTGTGTGCAAGGAGGAGGGAAGAACATTCCACACCTGAGGGAGCCTTGGTGTGTGGAGGAGTTGGAAGGAAACTCACAGGGTGGGAGGAAGAGAATGGAGGACGTGGGGGCTGAGGAGGTGGGCAGAGCTGGACGAGGCAGTGCCTTATGGCCGTGGGGAGGAGGGTGGGTGGGTTGCTGGGGATTTTAAGCAGGGAGGTGACCTAACCTAATTGAGGCTCAACAATACTGCCCTGGATGCCATATGGAGAAGAGAGTAAAGAGGCACGAGAATGCTGGGAGGGGAGGTGGGTGGCTCCATGGTGGTCCAGTGGGCAGTGGTGGGCCTGGCCGGGATAGAGGTGAAGAGAGGAGGTTGGATTGGAGACTGGGATTAGGATTAGGATTAGGATTTGTGCTGGGTTGGATGGGGGAGGGGGAGGGAGGGCAGGTAACGGGGACTCACAATCTTCAGGCTTAGGCATTTGGGTAGGTGTGGAGACTTTCACAGAGGAGGGAGCACTGGAGGAGGAGCAGGTTTGGGGGGAACATGAAGGATGAAGTGTTTGTGGGACACATCGGGGGAGGTGGCAAGGGCATCAGGATCTTAGTCATAACCTAACCAGCATATGGTTGACATGTTATTACCTGCATTTGACAGATGAGGGATCTGAAGCTCCTATCCATACAGCTGGCTGTGTTCAGAGCCAGGACTGAACCTAGAGTTGTTGGTCTCCAGAGGTGACCACTCCCCCCCGTCTGATGTTTGAAAAAACAGTGCTTTACCCAACGGGCAAATCAATGGTGGGATTTCAGACGTGGGTGGGTAAGTCCTTTTCCCACTGTCACCAGCCTGATCTTTACTCGGGGCCAGGAGTGCCCCTTGACCAGGAGGCCTTAATTGCCCTGAAGAGGTGGGGACAGCTCAGCCCCGTGGCCCCATTATGCCAGGGAGGATCTAGAAATGTTTTCCAATTATTCAGCCTGAGAAGAGGTCTAAAATTAGCCCCAAGTCGAGACTTCCCGAGGGCAGAGGAGCCTCAGGACAGGGTGGCTGTGTGTGGGTCTGCCACCCCTGCTGCCTTCCTGGACTTGGGAGGGGGGTTTGGAGATCTTCTGCCACCCACAGGGGCCCCTCCTCTGCTGGCTGGGTGGAAGACTGGGAGGAGGGCAGCCATAGGGCTGGGTAGTAAGAGCCCTGGACCAGGGTAGGGGTCTTGGGGCTGCCATTAATCTCCCAGGGACCTCAGTGTCCCCATCTGGACAGAAAACTCTGGGAGTGGATGAGTCCTAAAGTCTTTTCCCCTCAGGAATTCCAGACTCTCTACCTTTCTGAGTTTCTGAGGCGGGAATGGTAAAACATCCCAACAGCTCCAGTTAGGGGGCTGTGGTTGGTGAACAAAACTGGTCAGAGGCTTAGAAAACACAAGGCCGGGCTGATGCACGTGAAATGGGGTGGTGGGGCATCTTCAGGTAGAGGCCAGTGGCACAGGGAGGAGGTGTGGGGAGAGTGTGGACTGGCGAACAGGAGGGACGAGGGGGTGAGGAAAGCACACTGAACCCACAGGCTCCCGCCCCCGCCCACAGGGATGAGTCAGTTCATATGATAGAAGGTTAATCTAGCAGCTTTTCTACAAGAAGATGGGAGCCCAGTAGCCCTCCTTTGGGCCTAGACTGTGATATCTGTCTCTTGTGGGGGCTGGTCACAGTGGCTGGTGACTGGGTTAGTCCGTAACTAAGGTCAAGGCTCAATGTGTGACCAGGGCCAGGACTCAGTGTGTGACCAGGGTCAGGGCTCAATGTGTGCCCAGGTTCAGGGCTCAGTGTGTGAACAGGGTCAGGACTAAATCTGTGACTAGAGTCAGGGCTCAGTGTGTACAGGGACAGAGCCCTGTGACCAGGGTCAGGGCTCAATCTGTGACCAGGGCCAGGGCTCAGCATGGTTCTCAGGTGGAGCCTGCTGGGCGGATCTGGGACCCTGCCTCATTCCTATCTCTCTGAGTTCCCCATGCTCATCTCCCCCATGGGACCTGATTGTCCAGTGCCCAGGGCTGATGTGACTCACTCTGGGCTTTGACATGAAAAAGCCCAAATCCCTAGCCAGGAGCCTGATCATAACATCTACAGTTTCTTTAGCGCTTGCTATCTACCAGGCATCTGAGAGGTGGGGGTATTATTGTCCCCATTTTACAGATGAGGAAACTAGAACTCAGACAGGTAAAGTGGCTTTCTGAAGTCACCAGCTAGTTGAGTGGTGGAGACAGGATTCAAACTCTGACCCTTTCTCCCTTTCTGGGCTCCCTCAGTGTTCTTCCTTGTGGCAGAGAGGAGCCCTCAGCAGAGCTCTCTTCCCACCTAGATCCCCCCATGGAAGCCTCTTTCCTCTTTTTCATCTAGATTGGGGGCTGTGAGTTCAGCCTCCCTCAGGCTGAAGCTCCCTGGGAGTGCCAGTTGGGAATGAGGATGGACTAGGAGCCCCCTCCTCCAAGTTCCAAGGAATGCAGGCAGGTCCAGCCCTTAAAGGGCTGGGAAAAGGGCAGAGCCTGTCTACAGGGCCCTGTAAAAGGCCAGGGATGGGGCTTTGTCCTTTGTTACAAGGTAAAGGAATGTGGCAGCACCAATGTGGGCATTTCGGGTATCGTGGACCTGGATTTGAGAGGCTTGCGGAGTGCTTACCAGCACCCGTGCTATCACCCTTATAAGCATTTTCCTCCTTTACTTCCAGGAAGTGGTGGGAAGAAGGCCACCCTCCACCCAACTGGAGACATTTCTCAGTGGCAAGAATCCCATTTGTGAGTCATTTAGAAGATTTCATGGGAAGAAATGGTTCAGAATTTGAGTGAGGTCCCAGGAAGTGAGGACTGAGGACTGGTCAGTAGCCATGGAGGGGCATGAGGAAGAGAAAGCAGCTCCTTGCCATGGCTTGTCTGCACTGTTATGTAAATCCCAGCGGGCCTGTGAGGTGGACAGGATTATCTCATTTCCCTGGCAAGAAATAAGAAGCTCAAGGAGGTAAAATGATGATTTAGGGCTTCCCAGATCAATTCCCACCCACATCTGTCTGATTCCAAAGCCAGTGGGTTTCCACTGGTTGCCCCCACCCACTCCTCACCCCCACCCCCACCCCTACCTCCCCATCTGCTGCCCGTGTGCCCGGATCGTGGCAGAAAGAGAAGGGGGAGAGAGAGAGAGAGTTCCCTACCCTCAAGGAACTGTTGGGAGAATGAGATTTCAGTCTGAAATAAAAGGGAGCAAACCTGACCTTGTTCAGGTCTCAGTACTGCGTGGCACGAATCACAGGAATTCCAGGAGCCCAGCAGGTGAGGTTTAAATAGCAAAAGCATAACTAAGGGCGTGGGGAAGAGGAGGGTGCCAATTGAGTGGTGGTCAGAGGATGCAGCCAGGGCTTCTCTGAGAACGGGGTTCAGGTCACAGCGTGGGGGTGGGGAGCTGTCCAGGGTGCTGAACCAAACCCCTCCCATGGAGCTTGTCCTTAGCTCCTCCTGGATGCCTTGGCATGTCCCTTCTTGTATCTGAGCCTGTTTCCTCACCTGACAAATTGGAACATTTGATGCCTGTATCACAGCCTTGTTAAGAGGGTGAAGTAAGTAAGGCCTGGAGGGTCATGCTGAGCACACAGCCTCAGACAGGAGAAGCTCCTCAAATGGGAGCAGCACCAGAAGGAGGGAAACCCTCCAAACCCTGGTGTGGAGGGTGGTGACTGGGGCCTGAGGTCATCCGTGGTGCCCAATCTCAGAAGCATGGCGTGCCCCCTTGGCATTACTGGGAGAGGTGGCTTATCTGAGGGATCTCTACCCAACCTGTAGGCCTGGACATCTCGTGTTTCAGATGGGGTGACTGAAGGCCAGAGAGGGAGGATACACATGTGCCAAGGCACACAGTGTGTTATTAGAGGAGAGGCACCAGAACGCTGGAGTCCTGCCTCCACTGCCAATACTCCTAGGCATTGCTTCTTCCAGGCTCAAAAGCCTTATAGAAAGTGAACATCTATGAGGACTCCAAGGCACGGTGTTCTAATGGTAGGATTCCAGGCACTGTGACCTCTGTTCTCTCAGGCCTTCCTGGCACCCTCCACTAGTTTCAGCCCACAAGTGGCCCAGGTTCAGGCTCTAGGGTGAGCTTTTGTCTCTCTTTAACCTCCCTCGCCCCCACCCATGTAGGGGTTCTTCTCAGGCTCTGTTGGCAACATCAAATTTCCTGGGTGCCCCACCCCACCAGGGAGGTGGGTGCTTGTGGGACAGTAAGAGTGGCAGAGGGCTCTGGAAACAAAAGGAGAGCTCTCCCCATCGTCCCCCACTTCTTCTTAGGGTCATCTCCTCATCTTTTCAACATGCCCCCTCCCTAACCACCTTAGGCTCGTGACAATCAGCAGCCACTGGGAGAAGTCAGAGGTCACCCAAAACACCCTTCCTGGGCCTGTTGATTGTGACTGAAATGCACCCCCAACTCCAGCCCCATGAGCCCTTTCAGCCTTCGGCACCTCCTTGTCAATGAGAGCCAGACAAGCTTTGGTGTGAATCCTGGCTCCCCCATTTCCCAGCTGTAAACTTGGGCAAGGGACATAATCCCCTGGAGCCTCAGTCTCCTCATTTGTCTAGTGGGAATAATAACCCCGCAGTGTTGTTGTGAAGTTTCAGTGTAGGAGACACAGCAGATGACCAGTGCTGCTTTTCTCCCTCCTGTCTTCCCTCCTCCATGATGACGCAGACCTCCCACCCACCCTGCCTGTTTAGAGCCCAAGAACTTCTGGAGCCTGGCATGTGGGTGAGGTTGGCCCATGGAAGACAGGGAGGGAGAGCTGCAGGTAGTAGGCTGTACCTGGCACCAGTGTTCTAAACCACTGGGGCGCGGGCAAACTGAGCTTCTGTAGCCCTTGCACAACCTCTGCTTCTTTAGGGGCCACTTTAGGGGCCCAGCCCTACTCCTGGTCCTTCTGACCTGTCCACCCTGACCCCTCCAGCTCTTGGCCCTGCCAAATGCCCTCAGCTGGGCCTGCTCATTCTGACCTGTGCCCGTCCCATCCTGACCCCTTTCCAGCCTCCAGCCAATAGGGTAGCCCATTGCCCTCAGCCAAGCATGGGCCACCTTCCACCTCACAGTTTCTCTGTGGCCCCACTCTGCTCCCCTCCCCCCGACCTTGAAAAAGAGGTGCATCCACTCTGGGCAGAGGCTCACTCCATTCCCATCGTCATTAGGTATTCCCTTCCTCAGCTCCTTCCTGAGGGTCCTGCCAGCTTCAGCCTCCCCCTCCTTTTACCACCAAACTCCCCAAGTTCTCTGTCCTCTCACCACCCCTCCTCACCTCCATATCACCCTGTAGTTTGGCTTCCATCCCTACTCACCCTTGAGGACATCTAGGTCCCCCAAAGCAGTGGCCATTCCCAGGTCACCCATGGTCTCTTGGGCTGCAGCAGATGCCCCGTGTCACCTCTCACAAATAGCGACGACAGCAGCCCCAGTGCAGCCCCAGGGGCTGTGGAACAATTGGGCAGCATCTCTGGGTCTCAGTTTCCCCTTCTGTTGTATGGGTCTCTGCCTGGAACGTAGTGAGCCCTCCACAAATGCATGTTGAATTAATTAACTAAGTAGGTAACTAATTCCTGGCCTGCCTGCCTCACCTGAGTGTTGTGAAGATCAAAGTCAGTAATGGATTTTAAAGGGCTTTGAAAAGCTTGACAGTGTTGTTTAGACATAGGCATTGATGGTGCTCAGCAGGTATTAAACTGCTGCCCTCGCTCTATATACTCTGCCTCCCAGATAACTCTAGCACCTGCTCCCTCCTCTCCATCCCTCTGCTCACCCCCCAAGCCCCAGTGTCTTCCCCCTGGACAGGGCCTCAGTCTCCTGGCTCACTGCCTCTCGTCTTCTCCCAGGTGGCATCCTCTACCCAGTGGCAGCCGGAATGATCTTTCTAAAGCACAAATTGGACCCTGTTACTCCCATTTAAAACTGTCCAGGTTCTTGATGGCTCTTGGGATAAGTGGCACACACCAGGCCCTCACCAGGGAACGAGACTGTTTGCCTCTCCGGCCCTGTTACCTGTGCCACTGGGCCATGGCACAGGCAGCCCCCACTGCCTGCAGTGCCCTTCTGCACTACTCACAAACCCATTCCTTCTTTCCCTTCAAGACCTCCTTCAAAAATACCCTCTCCTGATCCACAGCCCTGGGTTAGAAGCCCCCCACCATGTTTCCACAGCCCCTTGGGCTTCCTGCTCTCGTACAACCCCTGGGTTGTTGTTGTCTCTTATCTCCCTCGCATCCCCACCCCTCGCCCTCTCCTCACTAGACTGTGAGCTCCCTGAGGCAGGGCCTTGAGCATTTTTGTACCATTAATGCCTGGTTCAGAGTACCTGGGTGATGCAAACAGTTAAACACTCAACTACTAGCCGAAAAGTTGACAGTTCGAAACCACCCAGAGACACCTCGGAAGACAGACCTGGTGATCTACTTCCAAAAGGTCATAGCTTTGAAAACCCTATGGAACAGTTCTACTGTAACACACATGAGTTGCCATGAGTAGCAACTAACAACAACCACAACAAAGCCTGGTTCACAGAAAGCATTGGAGGGCATTTGCTGAATGAATGAATGAACAGGCAGCCCCCCAGGCTGTGAGAGCTCCAGCCTGGACCATTGGGCCTACTGTGGGGGGTGGGTAGCTCAGCATACCTCTACCTGCACTGGGATGGCCTTCTGTCTGTGTGACCCACTGGGCTATAAGCATCTTGCCCTGGACTTGCCCCCTGAAGGACCCTCCTGGCCCAGAATCTGCCTCTGCAGTGAGGGGTCCTGAGCTGTCCAGGGATTTACTACAAGCTGGAGGCATGTGAGCTACCTTCTTGCTGCCCCCATTCTTGTGTAAAGTTCTGGGGCATGAGAGCCCCGAGGGGCAGAGACTGGGGTCTGCAGAACCTCCCCACCTGCCTCTTAGCCCAGCTGCCCTCTTCCTGCTCTAACCAGAGCTGTCTAACCCTGCCCCCCCCACACAAGTCAGCACTGCCCACTCCTGACCCAGGACACTCCAGGCCTGAGCAGCTCTAGCCCTGCCCTGCCCTATGCCAGGGACTCAGCACTAAGGCCCAGCTCTGTGTTCCTCTGAACTGGCCCCAGCCCTGCCTGTGCCCTGGCCAGTCCTGTTGATGATCTGACTGCCACCCTGCTCTCACAGATCTGTGTCCTGGGATCTCTGGCTACCTGGCCTGGCTTCCCTGGTGCTGACTGCCTTCCAAGAGTGTCGCCCTCAGTGGACCCAACTGGTGCTTAAAGTGCGACCATCTCAGCCCCTGCCTTCCCATCAGCAACTCTATGCAGGGATTCCTGGGTGCCCAGTCCTGGGTGAGTGGGTGGGGAGGGTCAGGGAGGGGATGAGGTGCGTTCACAGGGAGCTCCTAAGGCTGGAACGCACATACTACTAGAGATAGGGGAGGGCCCAGAAGGTGGAGTTTGGGGTGTAGGTGTCCAAGATGGGAGATACTCATGGGTGAGCATCAAGGAGTGTTTCCTGGAGGAGGTGGAGTGCCCTGGGTGGGCCAGTGAGGAGGAGGAGGATGGGAGAGGTCCTCACCAGTGGGCAGAGTGGTGTGAGCAAAGTCGTCCTGGGCACCCACTCTGTGCTGGGCTCTGTGCCAGTCTCTCCCACACTCCGTCTCAACCAGCCTTCTGTGGGTGTTATTAGCTCCATCCAAAAGATGGGGAAACAGAGGCTGGAAGAGGCTCAGGGACTTGCTCAGGGTCATCCAGCTGGCCAGTGGCACTGTCAGGCCTTGACCTCAGATCTGGCGTCTTTTCAGACTCCTAAGAGAAGGGAGTTGGGGGAGAGTCTTGGGGGGCTGGGAGGAGGAGGGAGGCTGGCACCCACCACAGCCTCACAGCAGCTGCTGACTATGACTTTGCTGGGAGGGGTGTGGGATGGGGGGCTGGCTTTCCAAGTTGGTCGTGTTCTCTCCCAGCCCCCCCCCACCCTGTGGGAGAGCACTCATGATGAGAGGTTCCCGCCGTCCCCCCTCCCTGGAGAGGGCGGCAGTTTGCCTTTTCAGAGGATAATTCCCCTTTATACAGAGATATTTAGCCTAATAGAAGCCGACAAATCATTCAGGGCAGTAATGTACTCCTGCTTCAAGCGTTTAGTTTCCTGGCCTGAACTTCCAGATTAAAGGCTCCTTGTGTGCACTCGTCCTGTGCCGGTGCCCGTGACCTTGACCTTGACAGCAACGATGGGGTAGGTTTCTCCTTCCCTCTGTCCCTCCTCCTGCTTGGCTAGCTTCCTCCCTCCTTCTCTCTTTCTTTAAAAAAAAAAAAAAAGATACTTCTTAAATATTCAGTCGAGAGGCAGTTGCTTAAACCCAGCATGCTCCGGGGACGGGCTGTTTATGCTCCACTGCCAGCCAGGCGTGGGAACGCCCGGCGCACCCAGACCACTCGCTCGGCGCAGGGTTGGCTGTGTGTCCCGCCTGGGGCAGCCTGGCTGCTGGGTCCTCTGACCGAGCCTGGGCAGTTGAAGGCTGGGCAGATGGCCTTGCCCATGGTCAGAGCTGGCCCCTATACTCTCTTTGCCTACCTCTCTGCCCCAGGCCAGCCTGGCACCCTCACCAGGGCAGGTGGCTTCACCTGAGGGATGGACCCAGGGAACATTTGCTGGTGTGTGGCCAGATCTCAGGAGCAGGTGGCTGCAGGGGTGACACTTGAGGACCTTTCATTGATCTAGAGGGCAGCTTTCAGAGCTGCCTCCTTCTGGCCCCTTTGAGGGTACACTTGTCTGTTTGTCTGTCCTTGCTGCTCTATTTCTTTGTCCTTCCTTTCTCTCCCCCTCCCCCTGCCCCCATCTTTTCATCTGCTCACCAGGCTACCATTTGAGCTTCCTTGCACTTCTCTGGAGGCAACAGGGAACATTGGAAAGCACTGGATATTTGGAATCAGTCAGTCCTGGGTTCGAATCCCAGCTCCAGCACTTATAAGCTGTTTCTGTTCAATTTTATGTTTTGAATTTGGTCCAGTTCCTTAATCTCTCCAAGCCTTCATTTCTTTACCTGTAAAGTGAGGATGCTGCCACTCCGCTCCCAAGGTTTTTCTGAGGGCTTAATGTGTGTGAGGCGGTGTGTGGTGGGGCCAGTGAACGCAGCATCCCCACCTCAAAGTCCCAGGCCCCGAAGGGAGACCTACTGCCCCTGCCCAGTGCCCTTTCTCCACCTTCCTCTGGCCAGGAAGAGAAAAGATGGTCAGGGGTGGTGCTGGGCACAAGCTGCCTGTGTAGGCATGAGGGGCAGCAATCAGATAGGGAGTGGGGGACCCTTCTCATTGAGCCCATTTCTGGGGCAATGCCTAGTGTTGGCTTCCGTGTTTGGTTTGAAGGGACTGACTGAGGGAGTGTGTTGAGACTACCAGGGGAAGGAGGGAGAGGTGGAAGAGCTGGGCTGTGTAACCTGAAAAGAGAAGCCTCTGGCCTGGGATCCCCCTCCTGGATTTCCGGGGGGGATGGGCTAATGGACCAGTGGTACACAGGGGTGGGGAATCTTGGGGTGGAGGGAGGCACCGAGACTGGAAGAATGGAGGGAGGCTCTGGAAAGCCTAGGGGTGGGGGAGGGATTTCTGTTCCTTCTGGAGCAGGGGTCATAGGGATGACCTCTGGGGGAAGGTACTGTGGTGCGAGACCATGGAGAAGTCTGAGGCTGATGTGCTGTGGGACCTTAGGCTGATCCGTTCCCCTCTCTGGGACCCAGTTTGCCCACCTGCTCAATGGCGTTAATCATTCTGCCCTATCTGACTCACAGGATGGGCCGAGGACCGGGTGAGAGAATTGATGGGAACATTCTGTAATCCACAGTGTAAGGGTAACTATTGTTAAGGTCTTACCTTGCCTTTTCTTGACTCCCTGTAACACTGACTTTGATCCACACAATCTAGCCCAGTTTGTATTGATGGAATTAAAGAAACCCATAGCAGAAAGCAACCTCTCCATTTAGTGCAAATCCCTGCCCAACATACATGGTCTCCAGACCTCTGCTTGCATGCCTCCAGAGTCAGGGACCTCACTACTCATCATTATGAACAGAGACCTAGCTCCCTGAAATCTTTACTCACTGGGAGTAGCTCTGATTTCTGGGGCCATAAATGCCAAGCCTTTTTGTCAGGGACCTGAAGACCTGACCAGTCCTCTGAGGCTTCTCCAGGGGACATGGGTCTCAGGCCTACCTCTTCCTGATGAGGCCCCTCTAAGTGGAGCCCACCCTATCCAAGACCTTCTGACATTGGTGACAGGACATGACTCTCGGGAGGTGACCGTGCCTTCTCAAGGGCTGGAGTGGCTGGCTCCAGGTGAGTTCAGGGCCACCAGGTGATTCTCAAAGCTTCCACAGAGACCGTGGCTATTCTTGGAGTTATACGCAAGACTCACCCATGTTCTAGTAATTCTCTCTTGTCTGTTTTGATTGATTCATTGGGCAATTGGAGGGCTTTGTACAGAGCACCCTGCCTTCCTAATTGACCCCTCCCAGGCTGGACCTACCTTCAAGGCTCTATCCTAGTCTCCACCAGAAATGTTGTGCTGGGCAGGGCTAAGGATCAGGCCTCCCCAGTGCCAGTGAGAATCCACCCCAGAGGGGCCGATCTGATCCACTTGTCACTTTCTTTGGCATAGCTAATTAGCTAATGATTGAACCACCCAGCCCTTAGTTTTCTGTCTGGTTTACAAGAATGTCATAAGTGCTTTGCCTTGTGGCTATCTGGAGTGCATGTCATTCTTGGATAGCCAGGAGAGGGCATCAGTTATTCCTGTCAGATTCATTGGCAGTGAGCCCATGTGAGTTCCTTAAGCTCACCAGAGTCTTTCATATTGTTCTGTATTTCTTCTAGAATTTTGATTACATTGGATATGAAGCTTACCAGCCTAAGGCCAAATTGCCTTCTTAAGCTACTTTTTGAAAGCAACAGAAGAAGAGTACTAATATTCATAAATGCCAATTCTTGACATCATTTCATTGAATCTGTGTGGGAGGGATTGTGCTTGCCACTTTAAAGATGAGGAAACTGAGGCTTGGGGAGTGAAATAACTTACCTGGGGGTCCCACACCTAGCAAGGGGCAGAGCTGTGACTCAAACCCCAGATGTTCTCACCACCAAACTCATGCTTTTCCTAGCTGCTTCTCCCCTACCCCGGCCCCTTGCTCCTTTCCGTAACTTCTCACACTTGAGCCAGCACATTCCTTCAACAAGTGTGCACTGGGGGCCAGCCCTTCTGCACCCTCTCCCGTTCTGTCTTTTTGGACAGTCTTATCTCCATCAACCTGACAGCAAGACCCAATTTCTGCCCCTCCCCTTCATGCCAGGCACAGGACCAGGGCACAGAGCAGGGGTGCCAGGAAGCAAGCTGCACCCCCAGGAGATGTGAGACTCAATCAGACGGAGTGGGAGTCTCCATGGGTGGCTCATCTGCTGTGTTGTTTTTTAATAGTTATTTTTAATTCATCTTTTTTGGTCTGGTTGTAAAGGCAGTGCACGTCTGGTTAGAAGATCTAGGACTCATCCTCGATTCCCTTCTCTTTCCTCCCTCCACCCCCTCACATCCAACTCATCAGCCAAGTGCTGCTGGTTCTGCTACAACCTATACCCTGAATCTGTCCATTCCCTCCATCTCTGTGCCGTCACCCTGACTGAGCCCCCATCTCCTTGTCCTTGGGCAACTGTGACAACAGACTCACTGGTCTTCCTACTTCTTTGCCTGCTCCCTTTCAGTCCAGTTTCCACACTGCAGCCTACAGCCCGAAGGAACTTATAACAATGAAGAAAACATCCTACCTCTTCCTGGGTTAAAACCCTCTGTAACTTTCCATGGTGCTTGGGAGGGAGTCCCTAGGTGGTGCAAATGGTTAAGAACTCGACTACTGACCAAAGGTTGGTGGTTGGAACCCATCCAACAGTGCTGTGGAAGAAAGGCCTGGTGATCTGTTTCCACAAAGATTACAGCCAAGAAAATCCTATGGTGCGCAATTCTACTCTGAAGCACGTGGGGTCACCATGAATTGGAAGTGACCTGACAGCAGCTGGTTTGGGTTTTTTGTTTGTTCATTGTGGGATGGAATGCAAATCCGTGTCGTGGCCCAGAGGCCTAGACTCCCTCTGCAGTCTCGTTCGCCACCCTTGCTGCCACCTGGCTCACCTCATACTGGGTGCCAGGCCTGCCTGCTGCTCCTCAGAACCATCAGGTCTTTCCACCTCTGCTCTAGGCTCTTCTCCTTCTGCTCTCAGAGTGACTGATTTCTTACCATTCAGATGTAAATCCTGGCATGGCGTCTTCAGAAGGACCTTCCCTGATGCCCTAGCTAGAGTAACCCTCCAGCCCTACCCCAGGTGCTCTCTTAGTCCTGGGCTTTTTTCTCTAATAGCACTTGTCACTCTCTGGAATTATCTTGCTTATTTATTTGCTTATTATCTGTCCCCTGTTCCCATGAGAGCACCCATCTTGTCTGTCTTGTTCCCCACTGAATCTGCCCCACCTGGAGCATGCCTGGTGTATAGTAAGTGCTTGATATGTATTTTGGTGAATGAATGAATGATAACACAGAAACATGTAAAGAAGAAATAGCGGATTATACAACTGGGAGTGTAGCAGCAGTTTGTGATATAATAATGTGTCTGTGTGTGTGTGTGTTTGTGTGAAAAATAAATCAGAAGGGAAAAGACCAAATGTAAACTGGGGCTCACCTGTCCTTTTACTAATGGTAGGTTTGCAGGGGAGGTTCCTGGACCTGGAGTATTTCATGCTTGGAGAAGTGTGTACAGGTGGGCATGCGTGTGCACATGTGTGCGCACAACATACATTTCCCTGTTCAGTAGCAGTGTGACCTCTGGTGAGGTCACCTTTTGGGCCTCAGTTGCTCCACCTGTGGAATGGAGCCAACTGGGTCTGGAGGCAGAGGATACCGCCGTGGCTCTTGTCAATGGCCGGAGCACAGCAGGCAGCAGGGGGCTCTGTAGCCTGCCCGCCGGCCTGCTGCGCTGTGCCAGGAGAGTGGGAGGTGTTTATTGAAATCTTCCTCCACACTGGGCCGATCCCCTGCTGCCCTTGGAGGTGAGGATCTCACCCAGGCAGGAGAGAGTGGTTTGGGATCAGGAAATTGGTAGAAAAGCCGGAGACATGAACTTTGCTGCTGGGAGGTGGATTACACTCTCAGTCTCTTGGATGCATCAGTAGCTTCAATTCGATAAGCTTTAATTTGTGTGTGTGTGTATGTGGAGCCCTGGTGGTGCAGGGGTCAAGCACTCAACTGCTAGCCAAAAGGTCAGCAATTTGAATCCACCGTCTGCTCCTTGGAAACCCCAAGGGACAGTTCTACTCTGTCCTATAGTGTCGGAATAGGCTCGATGGCAACAGGTTTTTTTCTTTTTTTTTTTTCCCTGATGTTTCTGTTTTCAAGAACTTTTCTTTGATACATTTAATTTATTTCTTGAACTTTTTCTTTCCATCGCTATAAAAACATTTCCCTGAAATTAAAAAAAAGAAAAACGACACACCCATGAACTGCTCCCTTCCTGCGCCCTTGCCCTTTTCCTGTGGAAACAATACTAGAACCTTGTGGAACACTGGGCCAATAGATGTAGCTCTTGCCCTCAGGTGAGAGCTGTGCCTCAGGTTCCTCATCTGAAAAATAAGGGTAACAATAATCTCTCCCCCACAGAGTTGTGTAGATTATATGAGTTCATGTTTGTAAAGCACTTGCAATGCTGCCTGGCATTTAGTTAGCGCTATGTGTTTGTTAAATAAAATGAATAAATAAATAGAAAGGAAAGGGCACCCAAAATGCCACCACTGGGGCACAAAGAGGCAGCTGTGAAAGTCTGCCCTTAAATGCCCTTAGAGTTGAAAATC
The DNA here is from genome assembly GCF_030014295.1 of Loxodonta africana. Lineage (NCBI taxonomy): Eukaryota > Metazoa > Chordata > Mammalia > Proboscidea > Elephantidae > Loxodonta > Loxodonta africana. The sequence goes on along the minus strand of NC_087354.1, from coordinate 40,215,991 downwards.
AAGAGTTCAAGTCCTGGCTCTGCCCTTACTCCCCATGTAACCAGGAGTGTGTACGTGGCCTTGCTAAGCCTCAGCTCCTCCATCTGTCAAATGAGGGTGTCATCTGGAACTGACGATGCTGCAGTGCAGGTCAGGTAATGGATATTAATGGGCACAATGAGCACAGAGCCCTGGACACCCTGCAATCCAGCCTGCACCCTCATCTGTTTTCTTACTCAATATTGTTAGGTAAACATGGTTCCACATTGCTACCTAATCTCTGTGTTTATCATTTTTAAAGGCTACGTACTATTCCATTGAGCAGAGATGCCATGATTCATTCTGTCATCTCTGCTGTGCAACATTTAGGGAGCTTCCGGAGTCTGGCTGTAATAAATAACCCTGCAGGGAACAGCTCTGTGCTCAGAGTGCTTTCCCTCTGATCTATGATTTCCCCAGGCAATCTCAGGGACATTCGTTGAGGCTGCTTTGCCAAAGAGGCTGAGGGATGGGCCAGCAGCAGTGACTGGGAAAGGTAGCTCCCTTCACGGACTACCTGACACCCTCCATCATGAGTGGCAGCATTGGTAGCTGGGCAACAGGACACTCAGTGTGGCAGTGCTAAGCATGGTGGGAAAGCAGGGCATCTGTGTGGCAGTGCTGAGCATGATGGGAAGGCAGGGCATTTGTGTGACACTGCCGAGCATGATGGGGAAAATCAGGCCAGCATGGGAAAGGCAGTGGGTGCCTTGAGGGTTAGGACTAGGAGTTGGAGGAACTGGGCTCTGGTTTTGTCTTTCTTACTCTCCTGTTGCGTGACCTTGGACAAGTCCCTTCTCCTCTCTGGACCTCAGTTTTCTTTGTGTACTGTGGCCGTGGGGTGGGCAGGGGTTGGTCCAGAGCTGTGCTGTCTAACATGGTAGCCACTAGCCATGTGTAGCTATTTAGATTTAAATTTAAATTAACATTATATAAAATAGTCATACTATCTACATTGCAGTATCCACATGTGGCTACCATATTGGACAATACAGATATAGAGCATTTCCATCATTGCAGAAAGTTCAGTTGGACAGCAGTGTCCTAGAGGCATTTCTAGATCCTGGTGTACTCCGATTCAGGATCTCTGTCACTGTGCTGTTTTATGAAGCCAGGATAGCACATAGCCCTTAGCTCAGAGGATTAATTAGAAGCCTAAAGAGGTTTAGTGACTTTCAAAAGGCCAGGACCTCTGAAAGTATCCTGAGTCTGAAATATCTCCTCCTGGTTTCCCTCCCAAATGTTCCAGCTTGGCCTAGGAGACAGGCTGGAGGAAGGATGTGGGCTCTGCAAGGGGTGGCCCTGCAAGGACGGTGCCCCTGGAGGCCTGGTGTGAAGGCAGAGCAGGTAGTCTCCTGATTTCTCAGATGTGAGGGCACCTGGAGGGCCTTCGCTGATCTCAGCCCCTGTCTGAACACCACCGTTCATTCCTGCTGGGTTGAGGATTGTCCTTCTTAGGAATTTTTTTAGAAGTCTAAACTAGAGTTCAACGGAGGTGTCTGTCTTGCTCAACTTTGCGCTGCTCTGGCTGCCTCAGGCCCCAAGTCTAGTTCTGGGAGAGGAATCCTGAGAAATGAGTCCACTGTACTTGCCCATACAGCTGGCCCTGCCCACCCTGGGGCAGCACACACCTTCTGGCTATACTCGTCCCCTGAGCTCTCCCCTTCTCTCTGAGCTCTCTGAGGGAGGACAGCCTGCAGATGCTTTCCTGTACCTGGAGGTGCCTGAGACAGGGGCCAGTAAGTGGGAGATACAAGACTCAAGGTATGGAGAAGCAAAGAGAAACTTCCCTGACCTTTAAATTTTATTGTATTGTGATAAAACATATAAAACAAAACATTGGCTATTTTAACCATTTTTAAGTGTACAACTCAGAGCCGTTAATAACATTGACCGTGTGGTGCACCCATCACTACCGTCCACTTTCAAACGTTTTCACCCCTAAACAGAAGCTCAGCACTCACCATTTCCCCTCCCCCCAGCACCTGGTAGCCACTAATCAACTTTCATCTCTATGCATTTGCATGTTCTAGATCTTTCATGTAAATGGAATCCTACAATATTTACCTTTTTTGGTCTGACTTATTTAACTCAGCAAAATGTTTTCAAGGTTCATCCATGTCGTAGCAGGTATTAGAATTTCGTTTTTCTCTACTACTGAGGAATATTCCATTTTTTATTCCATTCTATGGCTGTATCACATTTTGTTGATCCATTCATGTGTGGATGGCCACTTGGGTTGTTTCTACCTTTTGGCTATTGTGAATAGTGCTGTAATAAACATTAGTACATATCTATCTGTTTGAATCCCAGCTTTTAAATTGTTTGGGTATATGCCTAGGAATGGGAAAACTTGGCTGACTTTGACCTCGCCTTTCCCGAGGTGTCTACCCTACCTCCTATGCCCAAGTGCCCCTCTTCCCCCATAAGAACTCCACTGCTGACTCTCATCTCTTCCGTTTTCTAGGGATCCTGGAGCCATGTCCTGCCTACCTTGAGTCTGAGGGGCCATACAGCCTCCACCTGCATCTCCAGGGCTCTGGCCCTGTCCAGCCCACCCTCACCAGCTCCCAAGCCTGCTCTTCACGTCGACCTGGCTGAGGGCACTCCTCAAGCATTGAGACTCAGTGGAGAACAGCAGCAGTCACGGTAGGTGGCATCCCCACCCTGCCTACTTCTGGCTCCTGGAGATGCCCGAGCCTTTTTGGTCTCTGGGAACAGGAAGAATACCTTTCTGGGCACTGTATCTGTCGGATCTTTTGATTGCAGGTAGTAGAAGACCTATTTCAATAGAATGAAGTTTTCGGCTCATCTAGCTGAAAGGTCCAGGGGTAGTATTGACTTAAGGTGAGGCTCGATCCAGCGGTCCATTGTGGCCAGGACTTGGTTTCTGCCTGTATTCCTTTCTCTTCTTTGATGATGGCTCCACAGCAAGTAGATATCCCTTACAACATGGTCACAAGACAGCTATGAGCAGTTTCCGGGGCACCGTGCTTCCAGGTTCAAATCCAGGGATGAGGGGAGACAAAATCTGCTTTCCTGATAGAACAAATAAAAGTTATAGATTTGAGTCTCTTGGCCCTATTGGCAGGATTTGGAACATCCTGAACCTTTCACTGAGTCTACCCAAAGGCTTGGAAACACAGATGAGCTATTTCCCGTGAGACTGGGAGTGAGAGAAGGTGCTTCCCCGTGGAAGCTTAGAATCCTACTGGCAGGAGAAATGAGACACCCCTTCCAACTGGGGGAGGCAAATAACAAATAGTCATTATAGATGGTGTCTGCCCGGGTTGGACAGCTTGAGACCAGCCCCCGATGGATATGGATGGGCTGTGTGTCCTTGGGCAAATCCCTATGCGTCTCTGAGCCTTAGTTTCCTTACCTGATAATGAACCTCGCCTGGTAGGGTGCTATAAGAACTACCTGAGATGATGTATGGAGAGCACTCTGTCTAGCAGGTGTTCAGTGAACCCTTGTTCTCTTCCCCTTCCTGCTTCCCTTCCCAGGGCGTTTGGGGCACCCCCATGCCCTCCAGTCCTGGAAGGAGCTGCAGAGGGTGTATCAGAGGTGGGGTTCCCTAGAAGCAGAGCCTGAGGCAGGGATTTGAGTACCTGTGATTTATTGAGTGTGGACTCTCAGAAGGAGAGGATAGGCTGGAACGAGAGCCCAGTGAGGACATGGCCTCAGATACAGTCTAGCCTTGGCCTGGCCCAGGGGGCTCTGGAGCAACATTCATACCACAGATTTATCCGCCCAGACAAGGGCCCGGGCTTTTGTACTCCTGTATCAGTCAGCTACTGGGGGACCTATACTGCTCAGGCAAGGGAGTCCCCATTTGCAGAGGGCAATTCTTTGGAGAAGAGGGCAGCAATGAGCTGCAGCAGTGGAGGATGCTGGGTGCACTGGTTGTACCGGGCATCTGGGCGAGGCACCAATCAGTACAGGGAGGTGGAGGCCCCGGGTTTACTTCTGCTGCCTCTTCTGGCTTTTACTCCTCCTGCCCCCACCAACAGTGCCAGTAGCCTCTGCCGTGGGGAGCTGGGTCACCCAGCCTGGGGTTTGGTGGCTGGGTGGACTCTTGGTCCCCTCCTTTGGATCAACTTCAGGCAAGACTTCTTCCCTCCCAAATGTTCCAGCTTGGCCTAGGAGAGAGGCTGGGGGAAGAGTGTGGGCTCTGAAAGGGGTGGCCCCAGCCAAGGACGGTACCTATGGGGGCCTGGTGTGAAGGCAGAGTAGATGGTCTCCTGACTGCTCAGATGTGAGGGCCCTTGGAGGGCCTACACTGCTCTCAGCCATGTCTGAACATCACTATTCATTGCCCCTCACCTGCCCCCTGCCCACTGCTTCTTCTCCCTGTAGTGGTTCCTCTTCTCTCACCTAAGCCTTAGCCATGTAGTTCTCCCTACTTGTGATGCCCATCCTGTTTATCAAGGCACAGTTTAGCTCCCTCCTCCAGTGAGCCTCTCTTGACTGCTCCAGCCAGTGGTTATCTCCCTTGGTCCATCCTCCAGCTCTACTCTTTACATGTGGAAAGACCAAGGCCCAGTGTGCAGTAAAGACCTGCCCCAGTCAGGCAAAGCCAGGACTAGAACCCAGTCTCTTGCTCCCTGTCCAGTCCTCCTTCTGCATTTCCTTATGACCACTCTGTTGGTTACTGTGTCAGTGCCAAAGTGTGTTGCCCTCTTTGCCTTGGCTGCTTGGAAACTCATAACCAGTTTATGACCCATTTCTGATGAGTACTCAGGATGCTGTAGCATGCAGTTTCTTGATAGCCTTGCCTCTGGCTTCATCTTCTTCTCCCTCATTTTCTCCTTGTCCTGATTTCTTCTCTTATTTTTTCAGTTTGTGCTGCTTGTATTACTGTCAGCAGCCTCAAACTCTTGGAAGGAGACAGAGTGTGAATAACCAAGAGTGGCTGTAAATGAAGCATTCAGTGCTGACTGCAGCCAAATGCTAGGCCTCCCCCTTCCTATGAGCAGCTCAGGTAGAAGGGTGCCTCCTAGGCCCCGGGCTGAGCCTGTCCCCGGGCAGATAGCAAAGGCTGACCATGGTGGCCCAGGTACAGGCCTGCCGTGCCCTCCTTGGGCTGAAGTGGCATTGTTCTGCTTTCCACGCCTTCCCTCCCCTCCCCATCTTATCAGAAGCTAATGAAAGAGGCTGGGAAACCCAATCCTCTGGTAATTAAATTTACTTAACGGGTATTCAAGTGGAGTAATGAGAAGTTTAATGCAGTGATTAGATTTTTCTTTAATTAATTAAAATGAGAACCATGTGTATTGCCAGCAAACCAACTTGACCCTGTGCTTGAGAGTAGCGGGTGGAGACAGTGAGGGCCTGGCAGGGGAAGGGGGCTGGAGGGGCAGCGCAGTCTCCTGCCTTGGCCCTGCCCTCTGCAGAAGTAAGCTTATATCTGATGCCCGCTCAGGCCAATCTCTGATTCAGCTCCTGTTCTGAGCCCCTGCGAGTGCCAGGCCTGGGTGACCTGAGTTACCAGTGGCCCAGGCATCCAGAAGTCCCCCCTTCAGGGAGCTGAAAACTGAAGGGTGGTGAGGTGAGGGGGGGTGAATCACTGTGCAAACTCCCTGGGAGGGGAGGGGGAGCTGTGACAGGCCAGGATGGGGGCTTCAGAGAGGAGGGTCAACAAAGGGTGATTTATAGGCAAGGAGCACCAAAGGATGGTCTTCAGGCCCTGTGACAGGAGGAGGTATTTTGGGTAGCACATCTCACTGCAGAGGGCCAGCCAACACCTTCACCTACATGTTCAGCCAGACCTGGGTTTACCGCCATTGGCACTGCATCATTTGAGCTAATGGAATGGGGGCAGTGGAGTAGATAATCGAAAAATCTGAAATAATCCACGAACCACTTCTTGTCTTTGGCTTGGGAAAGTATCCACTCCAGAAGCCTGGCTGTCCTTGCTGTGTTCCCTAAGGCCAGGTGGAGATGCAAGAAAACAGCTCCCCCTCGAGCTACCTCTGCAGGGATCAAGCGGTGGCTGGGCCAATAGCAATCTGGAATCCCCGGAAAGCTGTCTGGGGTGGAGCATAGAACTGGCCTTCCAGGGTAGAACTTGGGCATAGTGGGGACCCTGAAGACAGGACTCAGCACCCCAGGGGTAGGATCTGTTGCCTTTAAGGCAGTGGATAAGGAGAGGAGGGGCCTGAGCCCTTCATGGTCGGGGCTAGAGAAGCTCCTACACTGAGCCCTGATCCTAGCCCCACACTGAGCCCTAATCCTGGACAAGCTGACCCTCGATCCCAGCCCCACAGTGAGCCCTGACCCTGGACCCACACTGAGCCAGCCTTGTCATGGCTATGCCAACAAAGAAACAGGTACCAGGGTGGGAGAGGTGAATGGCTCCCTTTGCCCATCTCTGCTACTTTAGATTCGGCCCGTGCCAGCTCTGCTGCCTGTGGGCAGGACTCCTGTGTCAGGCTCCGAGCTAGGCTCTGGAATGGCTGAGATGAACCAGACATGGTCTGCCTGTGGAGCTGTTGAGGGAGGCAATGAGCAAACATGTACTAAGTGATCAGAGTGGAGGTGGGGGGACCAGGGGCTGGGGGAGCCCGTGGAGCTACATTAGCATGTTCCTCTGGTCACAGGTGGGAGTGGGTGGCGCTGGAGGCAGGGTGCCAGTGAAGAAGCCCAGGTGGGGTCCCAGTAAGAGATGGGGAGGATGGCAACGATGGGAGGACACAGGGGACCTCGGGTGAGTGTGTCCCCCCTAAGAACTGGCTGTGACCCCCCAAGGGACTCACATGTCTGGAGGGTTGGTCATGTCACGGGCACTGGGCTGATAATGATAACTTACAAGGAAGGCATTTTTATCCATTTCAAGGGAGAGGTACAGGGATCTGCCTCCTGCTGCTCAGCTTGCGGTAGCCGGACTGGATGTGCTTTTGGCCTTGCCAGCCGCCAGGTCTGCACACTGATGCTTCTGGAAGGCAGCTTGTTCTGGGTGGTGGGGCTTCTCTTCCTACCATTCCTCCACCCCCATCCAGTGAACACAGCCTGGGGGCTGAGGCTGGCATCCAAGGCTGGGGGCGGGGGCGAGAGCTGCAGCTGGGGTCCTAGGAGTCGGGGAGTAAAGAGGGCCTTGACCAGGCAAGGAATGGGGTATGGGGCCGAGGCCTCTGCCCACAGGCCAGTTCCAGGGGCCTGAGGGGCTCAGGGATTGAAGCCAGCCCCAGGAAGGAGGGTCTTCCACTTCCTTCATCCCACCCATTCCCCTTCTTCTCCGGACCCCACCCAATTTCCCTCTTCCATGGCCCAGCCCTTTCTGAATAACTAGGTTGGAAAGGCTACCCAGCCAGCTGCTCATTGCCCAAATGGGGCAACTGAGGCCCTGAGGGGGGCAAGATCATGGGGGCCCTCTCTTCCATGTCTCTTTAGGTGAAGAGTCTGAAATCACATTACCTTGAATTTGTACTGTAAGCACAAGGATTGTGTTTGTTTGCATCCTTTCCCTGGGATGAGTGGTTTTGAGGGGCCTATGCACACACAGGCTCACACTACACCCGCAGACAACCCCGGAGAGCCTCCCTAGACATGTCCACCCCTTCCTCATTCCAGGCATTGTATAACCACTTTCAAGTTTAATTCTCTCAACAGTCTAGGAAGTTGAGTTATTATCTGCAGGTGAGGGAACCAAGGTTCTGCTGCTGGGCCTGCTAAACCCAGTTCCTTGGCCCTAGCCACCCCTACACGATCACCCCTTCTTGCCTGCAGACGGCTCCTTCTCCCTTCTTCTCTCTCCAGGGCCCCAGCATGCCCTCCCTGCTGTACCCCTGCTGCTTCCCTACTTGTCTTATTTCCCAGCTAAAGCCAATGACTCTTCCCCTCATACTCCCCACACATCTCCACCTCCAGGCCCTTGCTCAAGCTGGTCCCACCCCCTGGAGTTCCTGTTCTCCAACTCTACCTGCCCAAATCCTCTTCATCCTCCTGGGCTCATCCCCAATGCTACTTCCTTCATGAAGACCCCCTGACCCCCTGTCTGCCCTCAGCCAACAGAGGCGGGGCCTCCCTCCTCTGAGCTCTTTGCCTGTCCCTCTCATGGGTTCCTGGCTTCTCTGTGTCTGACTTGACAGCTCTGTGGAGGCTAGGGTTGTCTCCTCACCCCCAACTTCCCCAGCTGGTTTCCAGGAGGGCATGGCACACAGGAGGTGGTTGGGCGCTTATCTGAGAAGGGGCCGTACCTCCTCAAATCCATCCCTTTCCTCTCCTGCTGCTTCTTCTCACAGTCCTGGGCCAACTGGTCCCCTCACAGGGCTGGTCCCAGCCACCACACCTACCTGCCCCAGGCCCCTGAGGAGACAAGCCCAGGCCATCTGTTTTAGGCCTGGCTGGGTGGGATGGGGGTGGAGGCTCCCTTCTAGCCCCAGCCAACTTCCCTGGGCACACTCCTGCCATTCACAGGGCACTGGCCTAGGCTCTAGGGGCAGGAACAAGGCAAACACCACCCTTAGGGCTCACAGGCAAGTCTTGGAGCCCAGAAAGTATCAAGAGTAAGAGTTTCCAGCCTGGTGTGCTGAGCGCTCATGCAGGCCTGCACAGGGTGCTCTGTGTGAGTCTACTCACTGGCTCTGCTAATGACTGGCTGTGTGACCTTGAGCAAGTTGCACAACCTCTCTGTGTCTCAGTTTCCTCATCTGTAAAATGAGGCAATAACAAAGCCTACCTCATAGGGTTGCTATGAGGATTAAAGGTGTTAATAAGACATAAAGTGCATAGCACAGGTCCTGACACACAGTGTGTGCTTCCTAAGTGTTGGCTGTCACTGTGGTTACCCAGAGCCATTGACCTGTGAAGGCAAGGTGTATAGGCAGTGTTCGGAGGAAGTTACCAGAAGGTAGTGACACGTGAATGGAAACTTGAAAGATGAGGCTCACAAGGCAGGAGAGGACATTTCGGGAAGAGGGAATCACACAGGCAAAGGCCTGTAGGCAGTTTGGGGACATCCAAGGTAACTGGGGAGGGGGTGTCTAGATTTAAGGTAAGAATGGGATGAGGGGAGAGCTGAGGCTAGGTGGTGCACGAGGGCTTTGTTCTAGAATTCTGTCTTACAGGCTGTGAGGGGCCATGGAATGGGGTATTTTTGTTTACCGTTTTTTTTTTTTTTTAACCATAAAAGCAATATTTATTCATTGCAAACAAATAAGATAATATAGAAGTATATCCTGTAAAGTAGGAAAGTTCCTTCTCTGCCCTTAAATCTCACTCTGCCAGGGTCACACTGTTGTTGGTCTGGTGTGAACTTTTTCTGTGCCTCTGCAAACATATTTACTGTGTATTTATTTTTTTTTTAATGGAATCATCTTATGCACATTCCTCTGCAACTTCCATTTTCCACTGGACAACGTATTGGAAGCATCTGTCAGCGTCAGGGCATACAGACCCGGTGTGCTCTTTTTAATCGTTACCTAATGTTCCATTGTTTGGATGTCACGTAATTTACGTAACTAATCCCGGGTTGATGGATATTTAGGTTGTCTTCAATTTTTCACTGTTACAAATAATGGCTCTGTGAATATCCATGTCTATATATATCTTGCTGATACGTGTAAGCATTTCTGTAAGATAGACTTCTAGATGTGAAATTGATGAGGTGAAGAGTATGCTTATTAAATTTTGATAGGTGCTGCCGTATGGCTCTTCAAAATTTGGGCCTGTTTAAGCTCCCACCCTTGGTATATGAGAGTGACCATCTCCCCATACCATCCCCAGCACTGCACATTATCAATCCTTTTAATTTTTGCCAATCCTAGAAAATAGCTTCCTGTGGTTTCAACACTTACTTTCCTTCTCCCCAGCAAGGCAGAGTAAGTTTTCATGTGGTTATTGACCATTTGTGTTTCTTCCTCTGTGAATTGACCATTCATATCCTTTGCTCGTTTTTCTTTTCTTTTGGCCTTTTTCTTATTGATGTAAAGGAGCTTTTAGTATATTAGGGATTTTAAAACTTCTGTCTGTTATGTGTGTTGGAAATATTCTCCCTAGTCTGCCATTTGTCTTTTTTAACTTTTGTTTATGATATCTTTGGCCATATATAGTAGAAGCTTTAGATCTCTGTTTAGTCAAATCTGTCAGACTTCTCCTCAGGGCTCGAGTTTCACGTCTTGCTTGGCAAGGTTCCCCGTAAGGGTTTGAAGTGGAGCTGGAATGAGGTTGGATTTGTAACTGGGAAAGGTAACCCTGATTGCCACTGGTGAAGGGGGAACAAAAGCAAGAGGACATGTGGCAGCTGAGACCACTGTAGTGGGTGGGGGTGGGGAGAGTTGAGAAGGGGATGAGTTTGAGAAATACCCAGGAATTGGCTGACCATGGTGATAGGCTGTGTGAGCAACAGGGAAAGAGAGAAGACGACTTTGACATGAAGCCTGGGTGTTTGGCTTGGGGGACTGTGTGGCTGATGCCATCAAGTGTCTATATGAGCACATATATGTACACACGTGTACGTGCTCTACCTCCACCCACCGAAGCAAGACACATTGTGGGTTTGGAAGTTCTGGAGATGGGCGCATATGCTCTGGTTCCCTGCCGGGTGTCTACTTTTATGGAGTGTCTACTTTTTACTCTTTACCAAGTACTGTACAAGGCACTACACACACACTTGCACACACTCTTCAATCTCCACTCCCGTATGAAGTATAGCTTTAGAGACAAAGAATCAGATTCAGAGAGGTTAACTAATTTACTTAAGGTCACAAAGCTAATAAGTGGCAGAAAGAGGGTTTTTTCATTAATCTAGATCCAACCATCCACAGACAGAATTCTTGCCAGGGCACGGAGGAGCCATTAATTCATTTCTAACCTGACCAACCCAGTTTCATCAGGGGCTCCTGGCGTGAGCACTAGAGCCAGATTGCCTGGGTTTGAAACATGGCATCATCACTTACTGGGCAAGTTACTTCATTTCTCTGTGCCTCAGTTTGCCCATCCCAAAAATGGGGATAATAATAGTACTCACCACATAGGGTGGCTGCAGGAATTAAATGAGATAGTGCTTGTCAAGGGCTTAGTGCACTGAGGGATCATTGGATGCCATCTCTGATGACAATGACAATGGTGATGGTGCCCACCCTTCACCTCAGTGTCTATGCTGCTGCACCTTCTCCTTTTCTCCCTCCACCCTCCCTCCCCCTGTCACTTCATTCTTGTGCTGGCTCTTCCTCAGTTCCCCATAGGAACTTCATTCAACATTTACCTTTGAACCTCTGTCTTCTGTTTTCAGCCCCCAAACCCTTGGCAGACAATGAATTAAAGCCCAACAATCAGCAAAACCATTCTTGGAAAAACGATGGATGTCGCACTTAGGTAATCCTCACCCAAGCTGTTCTGGTCAGGCATTTTCCATGGGCCTGTGCATTTATCCCAACATTGCCCAGTTTCTGAGAACCAGATCGCACAAGTCCAAGTGTTAAAAGCCCCTTCCTCCCTGAGTGAGGATGCTCCAGTGGACTTTTGAGCCGGGGATCTGAGCTGACCCCAGCCCAGCTGAGTTTCTAGTCTAGTCACAAACTATCACTGGATCCTCGATTCCAGGACAAGTAATTCTCAGCCATCATGGCTCGGGAAACTTGTCCACAGGAAACAAAAGCAGGAAGCACAGCAAATTCCAGAGCACAATTCCTTATTGTGAGCATATCTGAGCAAATCTTGTGGCCATGGAGGAGGTGCTAGGTGTCCAAACTGGGTTAAAAGCCAAGCCTGCACCCAATTTAAATTTGTCCTCTGCCCAAAAAATTTACAGAAAATCACCAAATTCACCACTATGGATATCTCATTATCAAGATAAACTTCCAAGTAAATAAGTCCTCATGGCAAAGAATGGATCCAATTAGAATTCTGTTAATCTAGCCCCGGTTATTGCCCATTTCCTTGTGTGATTTTTTCTTTTTTCAGTTACACTCTATCAGTCACATCCTTTTTATTCTTAACCAAAAGGATGGCAGAACACTCTCAGTACCCTCCAGCAAACCAAAAAACCACCTGCAGTTGAATCGATTCTGACCCATGCCAACCCCATATGTTGCCGAGTAGAAATGCACTCCATAGAGTTTTCAAGACTGTGACTTTTCAGAAGCAGATTTCTAGCCCTTTCTTCCAGGGCACCTCTGGGTGGGTTTGAACCACCAATCTTCCCAGCATCTAGTGCTCACATGCCAGAAACTTCAAGTTTGCTGGAAAAATCCTCACAATGAAAGTCTTTTCTAATGGCCTCAAAGAAGCTATCTGGTACCCACTGGTGGGGGGAACAGTGTATTACACTGCAGCCAAGCCTTCCTTCTTGGAGAAGGGTGCTTCTAGACATTAAGAACTTTCAACTTGAGGCTCTCACATGGATCACCTGTCAGCCCCGTTTTTATCTTGAGGGGTTGCTTCTTCTTCTCCCTGGCCCCTTGGTGCCCCACAGGAGCATACAACATTTAAGGTGATAATTGTCCAAGTGAAGCACCGCAAGTTCCAACTATAAATCTACAATTAAGCTGTCATCTCATTGTCCTCATTTGCAGCTCCAAAGCCCTGTTGGAATCTTCCTTTTTCCCCTAAGTTTTCCATCCAGGGCCAAGGTTCTTCTGAGTTGGGGGCCCCAGGGCCATTCTGAGAGCTGGTCCCAGACCTGAGTCAGGGATGAAGCTCTGAACACACCCAGCCTTTGTTCTGAAGTCAAGTCCAGGGCTTTTGAATGTGGGCCAAGGCCCCAACTGTTGCAGAGATGCCACAGCCCCCCTCAGCTCACACCTCCCTTCTTCATGTAGGGGTTGTCCTGTTGGCAGATCCTCACCAGGGCCTGGGAGCTCCCTTTCTTTCTCCTGGGGGGGCGACCCGGAAGAAAGAAAGGGTTGTTAGTTGCTGTGGAGTTGGCACCAGCTCGTGGCAACCTCACGTGTAACAGAAGGAAGCAGTGCCTGGTCCTGCCCCGTCTCCCTGATTTTTGATGTCTCAGCTCATCGTAGTGGCTGTTGCGTCAGTCCATCTTGCTGAGGGTTTCCCTCGTTTTTGCTGACACTCAACTTTACCAGACACTATGTATGTCCTTTTCTAATGATGTGTCCAAAGGAAGCAAGACAAAATCTCGCCATCCTCACTCCCAAAAGGACCTGAGTTCTCTTATCCAGAAAGCCATCCAAATGTGATCTCAAACCAAGTAGGGTAGGCTCTGCTCCGCTGCTGGTCAGTGGGGATGTACTGGGATAGGCAAAGTTGTGCTGCACTGACAAGTACTCCCTGAACTCTCAGTGATTTAATGCCACAAAGTTCCCTGCTTTCCTCCTCTGCCCTCTGACCTCACATGACATGTCCAGTGGGGAGAGGGGTGTGGTGGAGCTCTGGTCCACACAGTAACTCAAGCACCCAGGCTGATAGAAACTCTGCCATCTAGTAGCTGCCCCATCTGGAACATGTGGCCTCCTTCAGTCACTGTGGCAGAGAAGAGAATTATAGAGTCACACTCTGGTTCTTAAATGCTTTGACCCAGCAGTGACACGTATCACTTTTGCTCACAGCCCATTGGCCAGAACTTCTCATATGGCCCCCACTAACTGTAAGGGGACAGAGGAAATGGTGGGAGCCCTCAGACACTCAGTGAACAGTAAACTTCTCTGGTATGAGGGGTGTTATGGGACCGCTCTCAGAGCATGGGCTTCAGGAGAGCCAAGACTATGACTTCCTGTTCGGTCCCTCCACCTGGGGTGACTGAGGCCAGGGAGGCCTACAGTGACTCAGAGGGTCCTGATGGGAAAATCTTTGTGGAGGAGTCCCCCATGGATAAACGAGCCCATGGTAGGCCCAGCTCCTGCATCCACCGCCCTGTGCTGTGGTCCAGGCCTGGGGTTGACTCTCTCTCCTACCCCATTGATCACTTTCAGTACCAACACCATCCCCTAAGGTGAACTTCCCTGGAGGGGAAGCAGGATTGGTAGTGAGAATGAGTTCAGTTTTGGAGGGAGAAAAACCAGGAAGAGATATTCAGAAGCCACTGTATCTAAGGGTCTCAAACCCAGGAGAACACTAGTCTGGAGAGAAAATTGGAAGTTGTTGGCTTTCTTCCATGCTTTTGTTCTTTCAACAAATACCTATTGAGTGACCACTATGGGCCATGTAACGTACTGATTACAAATGTAGATTCTGACACCAGAACACCTGGGATTGAAGGTTGGATCAGCACCTTATTAGTGCTGTGACGTTGGGCTAGTTACTTCTCCCCTCTGCCTATTTTCTCCTCTGTAAAATGGGAATACTTATAGCCTTTATCTCCTTGGGTAGTTGTGTGGATTAAATTGGTTAATATATGTGAAGTGCTCAAACAGTGCTAGGCTCACAGTAAGGGCTCTTTAACTGTTAGCTATCATCATCATCTTCATCATCACCATCAAGTGCCAGGTGCTGATCTAGGTGCTGCTGGAGTAGATGTCAAGGTCTTTGCTCTCACAAATGAGAGGGGAAATGGAAAATAAACAAGCAAATGAATGAGTTGAGATGATAATTACAAATAATGATGTACTGTAAAATATAAATCAGGCACACAAAAAGGTGTTCAACATCATTAGTCATTAGGGAAATGCAAATTAAGGCCATAATGAGATACCACTACACTTCTATTACAATGACTTAAAAAACAAAACCTGACAATACCAAGTGTTGACAAGGATACAGAGCAACTAGAACTCTCATATATTGCTAATAGGAATGCTGGTGGTACAACCACTTTGGAAAACAATTTGGCAGTTTCTTATAAAGTTAAAAATACACTCGCCATAACCAACCAACCAACCAACCAACCAAATGTCCTTCAATTGGTGAATGAACTAATAATGGTCTACTACTCAGCAATGAAAACAAAAAAATTCTGAACAAGTAACAGTACAGATAAATCTCAAATGCATTATCTAAGTGAACAAAGCCAGACTGAAAGGGCTACATATAGATGATTCCATTTACATGACATTTTGGAAAAGATAAAACCACAAGGGTGGAAAACAGATCAGTGGTTGCCAGGAGCTGGGAGTGCGGATGGGGTTGGCTTCAAAGGGACAGCAAGAGTGAAATTTTGAGGGTGAGAGAATTGTTCTTTATTCTGATTGTGGTGGTAGTAGTTGCACAGCTATATACACGATTGTCAAAACTCTCAGAACTGTGCTCTAAAATGGGCAGATTTTACTGTATGTAAATTATACCTCAATAAACCTGACTTTAAAAAGTTCACTGTGGGATTATTGAATCAGGGAAAACCAAATTTATAAATAAATCAGTCGGGGTGGTGTGGCCTTGGGGTGAGGGGAGCTCCCTCAGACGGGGGTGGGGGAGATGTTGTGGGGGAGGGGGTGGTCAGGTCAGGGAAGGCTTTCTGAGTTGAGACCTGGATGAGGAGGAGGAGCCTAGCAGGTGCAGATCCGGAGGAGGCAGAGAGAGTAGCAAGGCGGCCAGTGTGGCTGGAGTGAGCCCAGTGAGCAAGGAGGAGTGAGAGGGACAGGTTGGGGAGGATTGGATACCTCCTTGTAGGCCAGGCTAGGGGGCTTCGAGTCTCCTCCGGATGTGATGGGGCCACTGGGGGGTACAGGGAGAGGGTGACTGAAGCATGAGTATAGGCAAGATGGCCAAGGGAGGAGAGCAGAGGGAAGGGTGGGACACAGAAGCTTATGAAGGTGTCTAGGAGTGTGGAGGAGTGTGAGGAAAAAGCGAGGAAGGCTGGGTCAGGAAGCCAAGGCAAGAGAAAGTGCTTCCCACAGGAGGGGGTGGTCAGTCAGCCAGCCTGAGGCAGGGGGCTGGTGTGTGTGCCTAGCATGGGCAGATGGGGTCCTGGGGACCTTGCCAAGGGTATTGTGCAGGTAGGGGGGTGGATGCCAGACTCCTGGGTTGAGGAGTACCAACGGCGAGAACATGTAAGTGATAGTTCTGAGAGGTAGTGGGACAGACCTGACGGGGAGCGATGGGAACCTCAGAGAGAATGGGGTGGAGTTAGCCCATTTGTACATTTGCGTGTGTGAGTATGTCAGGAGAGCAGTGTGAACAGGAGTGCAGAGGTGGGGCTGGCCTGTGGGGGACATTGGGAGATGGAGAGGAGGACGTGGACTTGAATGCCAGGCCAGGGAGTTTATGCCTCTGGGGCTGTGATCAGTCAAGGGCTGGCCACTGAAGGGGTGTGGGGTACGGAGGGAGGCTGGTGCCTTGAGGCCCATACCTGAGGCAGGAGGCACCATTGAACCCAAGCTGGGCTGGGGGATCCTGATCTGCTCTCGGGAACCTGTGCTGAGGCGGGAGGCTCCATCTTTGCCTGCATTTACCTGCCTGTTCTTCCTCCACAGTGCATGCTGGAACCAAGACAGACAGACTGCCGCTCCCCGGGCCCCCAGAGGCCCATCTGTTTGCCTCCTGCTGCCGTCTGACCCAGGTAAGGGGAGAGAGGTGGGCTCATGTCCCTGCCTCATGGCTCTGCGCCGAAGGGGGAATGCTTTGGGTGTGAGGGCTAGGCTGACTCATCCTTGGTCCCCTAACCCAGCCTGGCTCTCGATTAATGAGCCCCTGCCGGGGGCAATGGCAGGGTGTGGGGGACACATGTGAGGTTTGAAGGCCCCAGCAGCAGTAGCTCTCCTATAGTGAAGTTCCTAAACCTGAGAAGGCTGGCCACCCCAGCAGCCGCCCTTCCTCACCAGGCTGTGTCCTTCGGGGCTGAAAGACCGTGTTGTTTTTGTTAGGTGCCGTCAAGTTGGTTCCGACTCATAGAACACATAATTTCTCCAACCCAGGTTTCGCTGTCACTTGCCCACTGCCTGCGGTTTGGCTGTACACACCTGCCGAGTGCTGTGGCTGTAGGAGGTTTTGCATCTGTGGCTCCACTCCCCTTGCTATCGCCCTGGATTTTTGCTGCCATGCGTTTCTGTATGTGCAGCCTTGTTGTGTGTGTTTCCATGAATGGCGGCTCTTACTTGGAAAGTTCCCAGCTCGCTGAGGGACTCCTCCAGAGGAGAGGCTCCTCCCAGCCCAGGAATGCGCCCCTGGCAGGCAGCATTTCTCAGAGGCTCCCGGGAGTCCAAGGTGGAGGCTTTCTGCTTGGTGCCAGGCTCCTTTACGGCTGGATGGGTGAGGACTAGAGTTGCCAGATAAAATACAGGCCACTCAGTTAAATTTGAATGTCAGACAAACAACAAATAATTTTTTAGTATAAGTATGTCCTGAATATTTTATGAGACATACCATTTTAATTGCTAAATATAGCAACTCTAGCCGAGCCTCCTCTTCTGGCCATTCGGCCTCTTCTGACCAGTGCCTCCAGTGCCGATGGCAGGCGTCCTGGAGCCAGGGGTGGTCCGGCCTGCTCAGGCCACGATCAGTGGGCACTTTTTCACCCCCAGGTCCCTCAGGCCATCTCTGGGGCTGAGACCTGGGAGTTCCGGGCCAGAGGTGAGAGCAGCAGTTCTGGCCCTTGGGATGGGACACACAAGGGTTTCTCTTCTTTCACCCTCTGGCTCTCTGTCAGCAGAGTCCAGGCTGAGGAGGTCACGGGGTGGGGTGGGCTGGGGCTTCGCACCTGTGAACAGAGCTGTGAGACAGGCGTGGAGCTGTGAAAGGAATCGGTCTGTTCCAGGAATAGAAAATTGTTTCATGAGCTTGGAACTCGGAGAGCTTGAAGGTGTGAGGGGCAGGGCATGGGTAACAGGGGATGAGGCAAGGATGGACAGTGGAGGGCTTGGAATGTCCTGTTTCTGCATCCTTTAACATCAGGGAGCCACAGGAGATGTTTTCTCCCTAAGTGAAATAATTTTCTGATTATTAAGGTAGTATATATTTTTTTTATATTTTCTATAGGTTTTATCTATCTGTCTGTCCGTCTGTCATCTATCTCCCTATCATCTGTCTGTCATCTATCATCTATCTATCTGTCTGTCTGTCTATCTAAAAGTATTTAAAGCATGAAGTTTGAGCCCTTTGCATGCTCTCTTCCTCCCCAGGGCTAAACACTGCTAACAGTTCCAAGTATATCCTTCTAGACTTTTTTTCTATGCACTTATAAATATATCTAAAAAAAAATGGGATCATACTAGTTATAATGCTCTGTCATTTGATTTTCACCTAACAATATAGCATGTGGATCATTCCAGGTTCTTCCGCAGACTTATTCCCCATCCTCTTACATCCGTTGTATGAATGGTCTGTAAATTATTTATCAATTATTAATCCTGTCAGTGGCCATTTAAGTTGTTTCTGGCATTTGAATATTTATAAACATCACTCAAGGAACCTCCCCGTGCATACATCTGTGTGTACTTGTGTTATGGGTTCTTCAGGGATGTTTCTGGAAGTGGACAGCCTGGGCGAGAGGGCACGCCCATTTTAGCATACTGTCCATGCAGTCAGATGGACCTCCAGAAAGGTGGTGCTGGTTCCCACTCACACAAAGCGGGTGACTGTGCACATCATCAATCACTTAAATCCCTGTCAACCTGATAGGTAAAAATGACTTTGTTTTACATTTCTTTGTTCATTCATGAGATTGGGCATATTTGCATATGCTTGTCAGCCATTTCTACTTCTTCGTTTTTCTATTGGTATACTCTACTATCCATTCATTCAGTACTTCCTGAGCACCTACTATGTACTGGGCACTGTTTTGGTTAGGGACCTAACAACAAACAACACTGACAAAAAAATACCTGCTCTGTGGAATGTATGCTCTAGTGGAGGAGGGACGGCTAAGAAGAAACAAAAATAGTGAAATGTAGTGTGTATGGGAATGTTAAGTGCTAAGGAAAGGGAATGAGAAGTGCTGGGCAAATTTAGAGGTGGTGGCCAGGCCTGGCTGAGAGGTGACATTTAAGTAAAGACCTGCAGGAAGCGAAAGTGAGTCCTGTGGATGTCTGGGGGAAATGTGTTCCAGACAGAGGGAGTAGCAAGTAAAAGGGCCCTGAGTCACCAGCAGGCCTGGCCTGTTGAAGGCACACTGAGAAAGCCAGGGTGGCTGGGGCGGTGGAGGGTGGGGATGAGGCCAGGGAGGGAATGAAGAGCCAGATCATGCAGGGCCTTGTGGGCCACCATAAGGACTTTGCTTTTACTCAAAATGAAATGTGGACCCATGGAAGATTCTCATTACTGATATGATGTGATCGAAAATGCGTTTTAAGAAAAGATTTTATTGTGCTTTAGGTGAAAGTTTACAAACCAAGTCAGTCTCTCATACAAAAACTTATCTACTCCTTGCTATATACTCCTAGTTGCTCTCCCTCTAATGAGACAGCACACTCCTTCCCTCCACTCTCTCTTTTCGTGTCCATTTGGCCAGCTTCTGCCCCCCTCTGCCCACTCATGTGTTCTCCAGACCGGAGCTGCAAACATAGTCTCATGTGTCTACTTGATCCAAGGAGCTCACTCTTCACCAGTATCATTTTCTATTCCATAGTCCAGTCCAATCCCTGTCTGAAGAGTTGACTTTGGGAATGGTTCCTGTCTTGGGCTAACAGAAGTTCTGGGGACCATGGCCTCTGGGGTCCTTCTAGTCTTAGTCAGACCATTAAGTCTGGTCTTTTTATAAGAAATAAAATCCATTTTAACCAGACCACTGTGGCTTCTGCGAAGAGGGGCTAGAGTGGAAGCAGAGAGACCAATCAAGAGGCTGACAAAAAGATCTAGAGAAGAGGTGGGGGGCTTGGACTAGGGGATCCCGGTGGAGGTGGTGAAGAGTGGGTAGATTACAGATATACGTTAAAGGTAGAGCTGATAGAATTTACTGACAGCAGGGATGGATTACCCAATAAGCAAGGTAAGCACGTGCTTTGGGCATCAACAAAACAGGGGCACCAGTTGTCCAAAGCATCAAAATTGAAGTATGAACCATTTAAAGCAAAATTGGAGGAAGTCAGTTTTTTGTTGTGGGAGGTCAACAGAGTTTTACATTGATTGTTGAAACAACTAAGTTCACTGACTCATTTTCTTTGTTGTAGAATATGTGGGATATAGTAAAAATATTAGCACCTGCATCCACTAAAAATTTTATAATCCAGTTCATCTCATTCCATTAAAATGACATATGCCACTTTTTCATGCATGCTAGTATCATAGTTGCATTTAAAAAGAAATTACATCATGGATAACTAAGACACGCGCACACATATTGTTCTTGTTGTTTTTAGGTGCTTTCTAGTTGGTTCTGACTCAGAGCAACCCTGTGTACAACAGAATGAAACACTTCCCCATCCTGTGCTATCCTCATAATTGTTGTTATATTTGAGCCCATCATTGCAGCCACTGTGTCAATCTATCTCATTGAGTGTCTTCCTCTATTTCATTGACCCTCTACTTTACTAAGCATGATGTCCTTTTCCAGGGGCTGGTTCCTCCTAATAACATGTCCAAAATATGTGAGATGAAGTCTTGTCATTCTCACCTCTAAGGGGCATTCTGGCTGTACTTCTTCCAAGACAGATTTGTTTGTCCTTCTTGCAGTCTGTGGTGTATTCAATATTCTTTGTGGACACCATAATTCAAAGGCATCAATTTTTCTTCCGTCTTTCTTATTCACTGTCCAGCTTTCAAATGTATATGAGGCTATTGAAAACACCAGGGCTTGGGTCAGACAGACCTTAGTCCTTAAAGTGACATCTTTGCTTTTTAACACTTTAAAGAGGTCTTTTGCAGCAGTTTTGCCCAATGCAATGCATTGTTTGATTTCTTGACTGCTGCTTCTGTGGTGTTGTAGAGGCAAGTGAAACGGACCCTTGACAAATTCAGTATTTTCTCCATTTATCATGATGTTGCTTATTGGTTCAGACGTGAGGATTTTTGTTTTCTTTATGTTGAGGTGCACTCCATACTGAAGGCTGTAGTCTTTGATCTTCATCAGTAACTACTTTAAGTCCTCTTTGCTTTCCACAAGTTGTGTTGTCTGCGTGTCGCAGGTTGTTTATGAGTCTCCCTCCAATCCTGATGCCACGTTCTTCTACATACAGTCCAGCTTCTCGGATTATTTGTAACTCACATATCCTGTTCAAATGCATGAATAAGCAGAGGAGAGGGCAGCACAGATTATCAGTTTTAGGGCCCTCACTTGCCTTAATCTAGCCCTGTCTGACAGATTGTGATGGTGTCAGTGGTAGAGAGAAAGGAACCAAGGACCGTTCCAAGGGTTTTGGCCCAAGTTAACTGTTAGGATGGGGTCACCATCAACAGAGATGAGGAAGAGTGAGGAGGAGCAGGTTTGGCACAGGGCAGAGCAGGAGCTCAGCTGTGGACAGGATCAGCTACATAACAGGTGCAAAACTAAAATGTGGGGCCCCTTGTCAAAAAAAATGAAAAAATAAATAAGTGTGGGGTCCTTCTGACCCCCAGGTCCACAGGTCACATGCCTCGAAGCCAGCCCTGGCTGTGGACATGTCACGTGAGATGCCAGTTGACATCCAAGTAGAGATGGAGAGTGGACAGTTGGATACATGGGACTCGGTTCAGGGGAGTAGTCTGGCTGAAGATAGAAATTTGGGGTCATCAGTATAAAGCCAGTATTTAAATCCAGTCAGCAAAGCAGTGAGTATAGGTAGAAAAGGGAAGAGGTCCAAAGACCGAGCCCTGGGACCTCCATCAGTTAGAGCTTGGGGAGCTGAAGAGGAACTTTTCTGGCAACTGAGGAGGACCAACCAGTGAGCTGAAGGAGAAACAGGCAGATAAGGTGTCCTGGAAGCCAAGGATAAGATCTGTTTCAAGCATGTGTCAAATCCTGCTAAGAGGTCAAGTAAGATGGGACTGAGAACCGATCATTGCATTAGCAATTGCGAGGTCGTGGGTGACATTGGTGAGAATGGTTTCAGTGATGTTGGGGGGCCAGAGGGGCCGAAGGAGAGTAAAATGCATCTTATTGATTTGCAAGAGCAAATTGATTGATTAGGGGATTAAGGAATTTAACCTTTTAGCTGTCGTGTGTTGCAAATAATTTTTCAGTTTTTTTTTTTTTTTTAACCCCTCAAAGGGTTAAACTTGCCCCGTGGTCCAACCAGTCAACCTTTTCCCCTAGAGTTTCTGGTCTTACTCACTGAAAATTTTTCAAATGATTCTCCTACATTGTTTTCTAGTTGTTTGTGATATTTTAAAATGCTTAAATCTGTAGTTCATCTGGAATGCATTTGAGTGTGTGGCTTGAGGTAGGGATCTAAGTGTTTTCTCCAAATGGCTAACCAGTTCTTTCAGCACTGTTTATTGAGTAAGCTTTCCTCTCCCCACTGCTCTGAAGCTCCACTCCTGTCATCTGCTAAATGTCCCCATAGTCTTGTGTCTGTCCAGGTCTTGCTGTTGATCTTTGCCTGGGAAGAGATTTAGGAAGTCTAGAGAATTGACTTAGTGATTGACTGGGGGTAGAGACGGAGGAGGTAGAAGGAGTGGAGATGACACAAAGTTACCTTCAATGGGGGAAGAGGGAAAAGGCAAAAGGCACTTAGGGACAGGGGCTCTCATGTCCTGAGGGCCTCTTATGTGCTGGGTGTGGGAACTGTCAGCTTGCACCACAGTTCTGCAAGGCTGGTATTCTATCTTCCCATTTGCAGATGAAGAAACTGAGGTTCAGAGGGGTTTCATCACGTGTCCAGTGTCATCAGCTCCTAGGTGGTGGGACTGAGACCGGAAGGCAGCTCTCCCCAGCTCTCATGCCCTGGTTCTGTCCCTGGTTCTGTGGCTCCCAGCCTTCCGTCCATTTCAGGAAGGTTGGCAGGGTTCCAGGTACAAAATACAGCCCTCCCTACTCCACTTTGCATCCTCCCTTGCCATTTGGCCAGGTCTTGAAGGTTTACCCATTTCCAAGAACAACCTGTTAAAACCAAAATACTCCTGGCAGAGAATCACACGTTAAGTTTACAGCTAACATCTTAATTATCAGTTAACACCTCTGCAGGGATTAGCTGACAGCCAGCTGAGGGCACTGAATGGGAGCCCATGTGATGTGTATCTGGGTTGGGAAAGGCCAGGAGGGAGGGGGAGCTAGAGGGGAGGGGGCAGGTACCCAGCAATTCACAGCTCTGTCCCGGGCCTGGGTGGGAAAGAAAGAGAGGTGGAGCCATCCCTGTGGGTGAGGTGGCAGGAGGAGAGCTGAGGGGGCCAGCGCTACAGAGCGGGAGGGGAGTGTCAGCTTTTCTGCAGAAACCTGAAGTTGGGGCTCACAGAGGGAGCTGGCATCTATTAGACACCTGCTGTGTCCCCCTACCAGAGGAGGCTTGTCACGTGCTCAATTTCAGGAAAATTGGGAAATCAGCAGCCCATGAGCCACTTCGAGCACCAGCTGCCAGCAGTCATTCAGACGTGGGACTCATCTCTGACACCCACAGACCTGATCTGTCACCCAGGCCTGAGGAGTAGTAGGAAAAGAGGTCAAGGCACCTGGAGCCTCCTCTAGTTCTTTGAGGGCCAGTCTACCCTGCCAGGATCAGAGCTCAGTGTGTGACTAAGATCAGGGCTCAGTGTGTGCCCAGGATCAGGGTTCAGTGTGTGACCAGGATCAGGGCTTAGTGTGTGACCAGGATCAGGGCTCAGTGTGTAACCAGAGTCAAGGCTCTGTGTGTGCTCAGGGTCAGGGCTCAGTGCGTGGTCAGGATCAGGCCTCAGTGTATGTCCAGGGTCAAGACTCAGGGTATGACCAGGTCGGAACTCAGCCTGTGACCAGGGTCCGGGCTCAGTGTAGGGCAGGGGTCAGGGCTCAGTCTGTAACCAGGGTCAGGAGGGTCAGGACTGTCTTTGGCCCTGGGGAAGAGGAAACTTAGAACTCCAAGATTGGCTGAACTCCTTAGCCTGAACTAGGACGTAATAGGAGGCCCAGGTATGTCCCAGGTGGGTATTGTTTCTGCCCACTGTACTGCTGCTTGGGGCTAGCACATTGGGGCTGACGTTGGGAGGGTAGAAAGGGCCTGTGACTGCTTCTCTAAAGCTGGGGTTCCTTTCCAGAGGGACTTCCTTCCCCCTTCACCTCACTCTGCCCAGGAAAGACCAAGCTGCTTTGGCGGCCATCATGTGTCTTAAAGTGATTGGCTTCCCAATTCCCTCATCAGGTCTTCTGACTTGAGCTTTGCCTTCCTAGGACCCTAGGGCTAAAAGCAGTTCCTCCCTCCTCTTTCTACCTCCTCCCTCTCCTCCCCACCTCCTCCCTCTCCTCCCCATGTCCTCCTCCTCCCTCCATTCTCTACCTCCTCTGTCCTCTCCCTATGCCCACCCTGCTCCTTCTCTGGCCTTACACCCAGTCTCTGGCAGTCAGACCCTGAGGTACCCAGATGCACTCTGAAGGCTCCAGAATTTATTCCAGAGGCCAGTAGTTTCCAAACTCTTTTTTCTTCAGGAGTTCAGACATCTCCCAGGGGATCCTAGAGTGGAAAATAGGCTCAATCATTCATTCAGCAAATATTTACTGGACTCCTACTCTTCCAATTATGATGTTGGTGAAGAATATTGAATATACCAAGGACTGCGAGCAGAACGAACAAATCTGTCTTAGAGGAAGTGCAGTCAGAATGCTCCTTAGAAGCAAGGATTGTGAGACTTTGACTCACGTACTTTGGACATGTTATCAGGAGGGACCGGTCCCTGGTAAAGTCGAGGGACAGTGAAGAAGAGGAAGACTCTCAGCAAGATGGATTGACACAGTACCTGCAATGATGGGCTCAAGCATAACAACGTTCATGAGTATGGGGCAGGACTGGGCAGTGTTTCAGTCTGTTGTATGTAGGGTCACTATGAGTCAGAGCTGACTCGAGGCACCTTACAACAACACAACAAGTCTTCCAGGCCCAGAGGTATAGCTGTGAACAAAACAGAAAATAGTGCCTGCCCTCAGGGAGCTAATGGTCTATGGGGAGGTGTGGCTGAAGGCAGCAGGGTGAAGGGCCTTGCCCGCTGCCCCCACCCTTCTCACTCCTTCTGCCTGGTGGCCCACAGGCGTCTCCACAAACACAAGGGTTCACAGGCTGGTTCTGGAAACCTACTGTCCCCGAAGAAAACCAAAGGAGAAACTGAAAGAGAGGATTCCTTTCTGCAGACAGGCAGCCCTAAGATGGGCAGGACCCTGAGGGAAACTAAGACAGAGAGGAGGTAAACCTGACAGGAAGGGAGAGACAGTGTCTCAGGGAGAGAAGAAGCCCACCTTCTGTGGACTCCCCCACCTGGTGGAGAAAGGGGATGGATCCCTCACAGGTATGGTGACCAACTGTCCCACTTTTAGCACAAAAAAGTTCTATGTTCCAGGAAACCTCTCAGTCCCAGGATGGTTGGCCAACCTACTCGCAGGCCTCTGTGACCTTGAGGCATAACCTCTGCCCCTGGCCAACCTAGAGCATCCAGCCAGGCTGTACTCAGGCCTCTGAGAAACTGGCTGGCCAGATCTTTGCACCACCGTCCCCAGGGTTGATGGAAAGCCACTGGGGCTCCCTGAGGGAATGCTGAAGACGAGTGAGGTGCTATGGCCCGACCCCATAGGCTGCACCTGGTCAGGACACCTGGCTCCTCTCCCTGGTTCTGCTTTCAGCTTGCCATATGTTGCTGGGAGAGGTGGCCTTGAACATAGACCTCATTGGCCTTGCCTGATATATCTCCATTGCTCAGGACCAGAGTTGGCCTGGGGAGGTTTTGTAGAACATGAGATGTGGCCTAGGTTAACAGGTTGCTGTAGTCACTGTGGTGGCTTGGGCACCTGCCCTTGGAGTGCCAGCATTGGGCTGGACAGGTAGGACCTCGCCCTCAGGAGCTTCTGTTCTTACTGGGGAGACAGTTGTATAAACTAGAGGTTGAAATTGTCAGCCCCAGTCAGGGATGTGGCTTGTGGATGTGTTTTGTTGCATTTTAGAACAATTTGGGCTTTTAAAAAATTAAAACAATTTGAGTATGTAAAAATTAATTTACATACCATAGAATTTACTATTTTAAAGTGTTTGTTGTTGCTAGTTGCTGTCGAGTTGGCTCCAACTCTTGACGACCCCAGTACAACAGAATGAAATGTTGTCCGGTCCTGTGCCATCTTCACGATCATTGGTATGCTCAAGTCCGTTGTTGCAGCCACTGTGTCCTCTGAGTGCCTCCCAACCTAAGGGGCTCATCTTCCAGCACTATATCCAAGATTCCATTGGGGGATCCATAGGGTTTTCACTGGCTAATTTGGGGGAGTAGATCAGCAGGCCTTTCTTCCCAGTCTTAGTCTGAAAGCTTCAGTGAAACCTGTCCACCATGGATGATCCTGCTGGTATTTGAAATACCAGTGCAGAGCTTCATAGCAACATGCAGCCACCACAGTAGGACAAACTGACAGACAGGTGGTGGTTTAAAATATATAAGTCAGTGGTTTTTAGTGTATTAACAAGATTGTGCAACCACTACCGCTATCTAATTCCAGAACATTTTAGCACCCCAAAAAGAAACCCCATACTCATTAGCAATCACTCTTTATTCCACCCTCCCCCCAGGCCCTGGCGACCACTTTTGGTCTCCGTGGATTTGATTTGCCTATTTTGGATATTTTGTATAAATTGAATCATACATTAAGTGGCCTTTTGTTGTCCGACTTCTTTCACTTGGCATGTTTTCAGGGTTCATCGATGTTGTACATGGATCAGTTCTCCATTCCTTTTTAGGGCAGAATAATACTCCATTGTGTGTATGTACCACATTTTGTTTATCCATTCACCAGTCGATGCATATTTGGGTCGTTTCCACTTTTTGGCTATTAGGAATGATGCCCTATGAACATTTGTGTACAGGTCTTTGTGTGAACATGTGTTTTCAATTCTCTTGGGTCCATACCTAGGAGTGGAATTGCTGGGTCATCAACCAGTTTGGTTTTAAATGCCTGTGCTCTCCAGTTCTCCTCCTTCCTGGCTGGTCCCTATTGCAGTACCTTTGACCCCTTCACTCACTTTCCTTTCCTCCCTGGTCCTGTAGACATCTAAATTTTCAGCCTTTGATTACAAAACAGTGAGGGAGGGAAACACTAAGGCTAAGGGAGCCGAGGAGGAGCCCCAGGGGCCTTCCTGGAGGAGATACCACCTGAGCTTAGCTTAGGCTGAGTGGACATTTTCTAAGGCAAAAGTGGTAAGGGAGAGTGCTCCTGTGGAGGGCAAAGGCAGGCAGTTGCGAAACCACCTCTCCCTTCTCCACCCTGGTGATCGAGCCCACCGGAGGGGGTGGGGTGTGGGTTGGGGGAGGGATCCAGGGACCAGCCTGAGATGCCCTCTCTCCCTTCATCTGTGCTTACCTTCTCTTTGTCTGTGTCTGCCTGCCTTTTGCTCAGGGAACTGCAAACAGCTTAATGTGGCTTGCGAGAAGAGGAAGATGAGGGAGTGGTTTTAAGCTCTAATAAAGAGAGCTGAGAGAGGGATGTGGATGTGGGGGCAAAAAGAGGAGAGTCTATGGCCCTGCCTCAGCTGGGGGCTGGCAGAGTCCGAGGAGCTAGGGGAGATATGACCCTAAGCCAGGATACTCCATATCCCAAAGTGGCATTTGGATTTCCTTCATGAAGGGGCAGGTGAGAGGCAGGAAGGGCCTCACCCTCCAGGCTCGCCTAGAGCAACCGGGCCAGACCAGCAGCTGCACACACAGCCTCCCAGGTTTCTGCTCTGCTAATTACACCCTGACATGCACAGAGGTGAGGAAGGGATTTTCTGTGAAGCAAAATCTCCCGTGAAATATTCAGGCCATGCTGGGCTTCACTTCCTGGCTGGCCTAATCTTTGCTGCTTGGCTTGGCTACTACTGCTGGAGAGGCCACGTGTGCCTGGGCGGCTACAGGGGGGCTTTTTTCTTCTCAATGGGGAGAGGTTTTCATGGACTCAAAAAACCAACTTTGAGCCTAAGACACTGTATGCCTGTGTTTGTGTGTGTGTGTGAGTGTTAGACACCATACCTTGTATGTGTATTTTCATGTGTGTCTGTGTGTTTGAGGGTGTGTTTCTGGGTGTGTGTATACTTGCTTATGGCTAGCCTGTGTACCTTAATTCCTGTGTATAGGTCCCTGAATGTGCGTGTCTATATGTGCCTGCTTCTGTGAGGACGCACCGCCGTGTGTAGCATGTTGCTCCTGGCTCCGTGGGTTGTCCGTGAAGCTTCTCGACTACACCCATGTCTCTCTGATGGGGGTGAGGGGTCGTGTGAGTTTCTCTCAGTGGAAGATAGGCTGCCGCTGTGTGTGGGTTCAACCTGTCCCGGGCATTGCACGCAGGGTTTTAGATGGGGTTTGAATAGGCTTGCAAGTATCACAAGCTCAGGGCCTCAGGCATGCCAGGCGGCAGCTGGCCTGCTGCATATTTAAGTCTTCTCTCTGGCTTTTGTTTTTAATTTTCACAAAGTCTTGAGGATTTGAGGAGGGGGTCAGAGAGGGGAGGGTGTTTGTTTCTGAGAGCTCATTGACCTGGGACACGTGTGTCCCTGTGTGGCTGCCCCCAGCCCCTCCAGCGCCCCACCTGTCTCTTCCTGGCCATGAAGCCCCTGCATTTGTCCCGAGGTCACCCTTCCAAAGCCTTGCATTTGAACCTCATTCACTCAGCCACATTTCACAAGGTAGGCTGGGCTGAAATTGTCGTACCCATTTGACAGATAAGGAAACTAAGGCCTGGAGAGAAGAGACATGCCTAAAGTCATTTGATAAACCAGGCTAGGAATAAGATCACTGGGGCTTCCTGCCTGTGTACGAGCCATGTGCCTCCAGCTCGAGCCCTGGGCCCTGAGTGGAGGGGAGCCTGCTGTGAGGAAAAAGGCCCTGTTTAATAAATGAATCCAGCTGGAGGGTGTCCCCTTCTCCACAGGGAGCTCTCCTCCCGTCTGCCATCACTTAGCATTGTCCTGAAGAGATGGCCCAGGCGCCTTTCATCTCCAGATAAACAGTCAGGGCCACAGGAGGCAATAATATTGATGTCCATCATTGATATTTCCTTATTGTGGCTGTAATTAGCAATTCTTGCACGGTTGAGGCCTGATCAGGCAGACAAGTGGAGGAGCTCCAGCTTATTAATGTCAGCCTGTTAATGTCACACTGACAAGGCTGATGGTGGGAGGGAGCGGGAGAAGCAGGGGGCTGAGCAAGAGAACAAGGTCAACTGCCCCCCCTTCATCCAGCCACCTCCCTTCCAGGCACTTACTTCCTTGGGCACAGCCCACTGGGAGTACCCCTCACCCCGTATAGCCCCAACAGAGTTCCCTGCCCAGGCTGCCTCCCTTACCCTTGGTCCCATGTCCTCCTTATTCTGCTTAGATAACAGCCCCCATGTCCTTGGGAAAGCCCAAGACACCAGCCCCAGAGGCTCCATGTCCTCCTCGATAGCTGGAGGTGAAAGGGCAGCTCCCCCAGCCCTCTGCCCTTCACCTTCAGCAGGGACAATGCCCCCGTGCAGGCTCCCCACACTCAGATCCGCACACCCACTGGTGGCCTCCACAGCTCTATCTGGGGGTCCCTGCCTGTGTCCTCTCAGCCATGTACTGTTTCAACCTCCAGAGCTTGTGTCTCAGCCTAGGCGACTTCTCTGGGACTACAAGGGTACCCACACATTCAATTCATCCATGCATTCATTCACAAACATTTGCTGCATGCTGTGTGCTTGGTGCTGGGTGCTTGGTGCCAGCCCCCTTAGCAGTCCTAAGGATGCTGAGATTGGGACCTCCTGGGTCCTTCCTGGTCCACCCACTTCAGGCTTCCTTTCTCCTCCAGGGAAATCTTGGGCCAGTATTTCCCTTCCCCTCCCCAACCATATTGCTTGCCTCAGTGCCCCTCCACCAGGCATGTCTCTTTACATCTCTTCCCTTCCTTGAGCAGGGGAAGCTGAGCCAACCATCACCTGGAGAGGCAGAGTTACTCAGCCCTTGACATCTTCCTGGCCTCCTTTGCTGTCAGCCTGCCAGTTTGCTGCATGCCTAATCCAAGGCTGCTCCAAACTCATGATAAAAAAATCATAGCGGCAGCTCTTGTTTATTGAGTGCTTATTATGTGCCAGGCACTGTTCAGAGCATCTTAACAAGCATTTGAGCCTCATAACCACCTTTTGTGTTAAATGTACTTATCGTCCCCATTTTACAAATAAGGAAAACTGAGGTACAGGAAAATTAAGTTAACTGCCCAGGATCACAGGGCTATTACGTGGTGGGCAGTGTGAAGCAGGCCATGTGGCTCCCAAACCCTCCTGCTGAGCTAAAACCTTAGTCTGCCTCCAGCTGTAGTACATACAGCCGTTTACTCCTCCTGCATCTCTTACCCATGAGCTCCCACGGCAGGCAGGAGCTGTGTCTTTCTTGGCCCCAGCCCCCAGCCCAGCACTAGCCCTGAAGCAGGCACCCCAACATTAATAGGCACGCAAGGGTCATGGTGGTAACAACACACTCTTCGTGGCTGTGCTCTGATGCAGACCTGGTGGCCCCCCTCAGTGGGTTCCTTGGTGTGCCAGACATCCCAGGAGCACTGCTCCCTGAGGCCAGGGGTCTCACCTGTGGCAGGTGTTTGATGAAGAGTGGGCCAGTGTCTGACTGCAAGGCTCCCCAAGGCACAGAGAGGCAGCCCCCCACTCCACACACACACAAGCAGCCCCCTCAGTGAGCAGACCTTGACAGTTTGTGTCTCGACCTGGGAAACTTCGCTGGGATTGCAAGACTATTCACATGTTCAATTCACTCATTCATTCATTCATTGACTCACAAACCCTTGCTGGATGCGGTGGGCTTGGTGCTAGGCCCTGTGGTGGGTCTTAAGGCTGCTGAGATGGGCAGGTCTTGGTCCTGCCCTGGGGGACCCCACAGTCTAGTCAGAACAAACCCATAACCAGACATGATCAGTTCAGGATAAACCTTGCCAAGTGTGGAAAGTACCAGAGTGTCATGTGGGGTGAGGATGGTGGGGCTGAATGACTCTTGCTAGGGAGGGGGTGGGGGAGGAAGACCACACAGAGAAGGAAACATGTGAACAGGCTCATTAAGAAAAGAGAAGGCTTTTCAGGCTGACAGAGGGAAGGGCACTACAGGCAAAGGGAGCAGCCTGTGCAAAGGCTCTGAGGTCAATTGCAAAAGACCCAGGTGGGTGGCCCTGGTTATAGAGATACGGTGGGGTGGCTGTGGAAGCTGCTGGAAGGACAGGTACACCTCCTCTCCCTTGTTGATGCTAGGGACCATTGTGGGGGGGGGCCTATTTGGGACAGTTTCTAGAGGCCAGGGCTTCTGCAAATGGCCACAGGCTAGGCAGGTGCAGAGAAGGCTGGGGATGGTCAGCTCAGCATTTCTCCTTTCCCACCCCATGTAGTGTGAGTTGTGTGCAGGTCAGTGTCCGTGGGTGGGTGGTGTTCCCCAGCAGGTGACTGAGCCGGCCAGGTGAAGAGGGGGTGTGTGAGGACGCTGGGAGGCTGCCTAGGGCTGGGGAAATGGATACTCTGGGTAGTGGCTGGCCTGCGGGGCTCCCGTGACCACAGCTTCATCCATCTGTCCTGCCCCTCCCAGCTCTCAGAGCTGTGTTTTCTCACCAGCCCTCACAGCAACTGCTCTAGTGGGGTCATCCCCACTGGGCAGAAGGGAGACTGAGGCCCAGACAGGGGCAGGGCCACACACAAGCAGTGGGTGAGCACAGTGTTCCTCCACCCTTTAGCGGACAGCTGGAATAGCCAGCAAGGACCAGGCCTCCATCTCTCAGGGTCCAGGGCAGAGGCAGCATGGCTGCTCTGCATGGACCGGTGCAGAAAAGGCCTGGCTGGAGAGGAGGAGCTGCAGGGCCCACCCAAGGGCAGAGGGTCAGGCAGAGGAGGGGGTTTCCCCTGGAGTCTCCCCTCTGAAAGGGCTTTGAGGGTCTAGGTTAAAATCCCAGTGGCCAGTCTCTGGGGAAAATTTCTCTTGCTAACCTGACTGAGCCCAGAGCAGCCCACGAGGCAGTCAGACACTGCCCAGCCATGTTCTGTTGCACACAAGTGTGTACACAATGTGTCTGTCCTCTGTTGTGTGCCCACGTGTGTACAAGTCATGCTCATGTGTGTACAGATGAGCTCCTGTTTTTACACGCAAGTCTCTGTGTGTTGGTCATGTACACATCCTTGTGTGTACAGCTGTGTGTGTACATGCCTACAGGAGCGTGTCCCTGAAAATACAATGCTGTGTCTGCATGTGTGTATAAGAACCCCTTAGACACAGTCAACAGCCCCACAAGACACGCCCTCTCCTCTCACCCTAGCCAGAAAGCTCCAGAACCTCCTGTTCTGAGACTTGGCCCAGTTCTGCCCTGCCCCTCTCAAGGCCCTCCCCTGAACCCTGAGGTCTGGCTTCCTGGGGATAGGCCTAGTCAACTCATAGAGTGTGGGGGGCACATCCTGGTGGCCGGCACTGTGGGTAGAAGGGACAACTCAGGCTGGGAGGGCCCACTAGCTCTTTTTTTGTCCCCTGTGCCCCTCTTTGCCCATCCTAAGTGGCTGAGGTTTAGTCCTGACAGGGAGGTGGCCTCCCCGGCCACTTGTACAGCCCCATGCCAGGGCGATCCTGGCCTCCCAGGGCAGTGCAGTCCCCTGTGGAATACACCCAGAAAGGTGTCAGGAAGGCCAGCGGGGGGTGAGGGAGGTGGTTAGGACTGGGCTATGGAGCCCCTGGCCACCCAAGGCCTGGCCCTCCCTGACAGCCAGGCCTGGGGCTCCACCTCCTGGAAGAAAGGTCAGGCCCAGGGATTCAGGGCCTTCTACCTTGTTGTCAAGAGCATATTTCAGCAATTAGTGACAGCAGCCAGGGTTTGGGGGGGATTGCTTTCTCATATCCCAGGGCTTTCAGCAAGCCTCCTCCCTCCCCAGCCCTCAGCCCGCTAGGGCTGAGAACACAAGCACGCCCGCACGCACACACACGGCCTCAGTGCTCCTGTTTGGCAGAGAGCGAGAGAGAGAAAAATCTGGGTCAATCTCCCAGGGAAAGGCTCTGTGGCGTCTCCTCACCTTCCCCAGCAGATGCTCTGTGTTGTAAACAAGGGCTGCAGTCAGAAGCTGAGGCTTGCCCCAGCCCTGCCAGGGATACCCTCCAGGCTCACCAACACGGGACCCTTCCGGGGCTCCCTGTCCAGGTGACCTCACTCAGGCCAGGTGCCAGGAAGGTGTTTTCACCACACTCAGCTGATCGCATGGAGGGTGAGATGGCTCTCCCTGCACCCAGTGGGCCCTCAGCTTCAGCCCCTGAGGTTTGCAGGATGAGGGGAGGGGTGACTTGAGGAGGCCTGCAGCTATGGAGCTGGGGACCATGTAATAGCAGCCACGTGAAGAGAATACCTCAACATAGAGGAACGGCCCCCTAGTGGTGTAACTCCAGGCAGTACAGCAGGCCACTGAGGAAGATTGGAGGGGAGGATGCTTGTCAGTTAGACCTGGGGTCCCCTAGAGCCATGGTGGTGCAGTGGTTAAGCACTTAGCTGCTAACTGAAAGGTTGGCAGTTCAAACCCACCAGCCACTCCATGGGAGAAAGATGTGGCAGTTTGCTTCCATAAAGATTTATGGCCTTGGAAACACCATGGGACAGTTCTGTGCTGTCCTACAGGGTTGTTATGAGTCAGAATCGACTCTACAACAGTGGGTTTGGTTTTGAGTTTAAAGCTGTGGGTATGGCCAGCCCGTGTATATGTATAATCTGACTACAAGGGGTCCTGGGCACTAGGAGATGGAATCTGGGGACTCTGATGAACTGGGGTTGGAGGAGACTAGAGATGAGATGGCCAGACATCCATTCCATGTTCCAAGTGGACAGCTGGAGAGACTGAGGCCCAGCAAGGGGCAGGCCTGGCAGCACCTAGCTCTGGTGCTGCAGTCCTGGGCTGCAGACTCTCTCCTCCCTCCCCTTTCCTTCCCTTTGCTGCATTCCCAGGACCCCCAGCTCTGGGTCTCCATCACTCTACCCCCACCCCTGCCCCATGGCTTCTTCGGAAGGAAGGGACTGCCTGGGATGCTCCTTGGGACGGGGTACCCAACGGCCAGGGCAGCCAAACCAGCAGCTGGAAAGACTGTACCCTAGCCTTTCCCAACCCATTGCTGTCCCTGTCCCTGTTACCCCCTCTCAGAATGTCACTCAGTTGAAATCCCCTGGTCGTTGCTAATGAGCAGAGCCTGCTCTGAATCTCCAGTATGAGCTGGGTATCCAGCAGAGATGGGTAGACAACTCTTGTGCCATACTGCCCATCACACTCAGGACTGGAAAGGGAGAACAAAATTGATAGGGTGGCAGGCAGGAAGCCCTGGCGTGCATGGGTGCATTTGTGCATGTGTACACCTAAGGTGCTCTGTGTATGCACATGTATGTATTGGTGTGTACCTGTGTGCCCCTGGCTGTCTCTGGAGCTGAGCAGAGGCCAGGGGTGAGGTGGGGGCAAATGGCGGGTAGGAGGGACTGGGCTTGGGGGGCAGAGGAGTGAGTGGGGGTGGCGCCTGGGTAGGGTATCCTGGGGTGAGAAAGGGTTTCTGAGAGATGGAGGGCAGAGAAACAGCTCAGACTTGACTGCCATTTCAGGATGGAGTTAGGGTCGTAGACTTCACTAACGCCCTGAGTGGTTAAGTTGGTTCCTGAATAAGTGGCTGAAATAGGACCAAAGCCCAGGCTGGAGCACCTCACACCGGCCTCCACTTCCACTAACGCCCCAATGAGGGAGAGGAGCAGAGGGCTGGGGGTGTGGTCTGTTTGCAGAGTGGGTGGTTTAAGTCCAACAAGGAAAGAATTTGCCGGAGTGGTTCAAGGAGGCATGCACTGGGCTGGGTGGTAGAGGAGGTGGGGCTTCCTGTCTGGGAAAATGGGATCGTAGGGAATTGCCAAGGTTCAAGCACCCAGGGAGTCACCAAAGCCGATTCCTTCTGCTGCTGCATGGCACAGAGTTCTCAGGGGACCGATCAAATCTCTCCTTCCTTCCACCAGGACAATGACCAGCGGTGCCCTCTGTGCCTGCTTAAGAATGTTGGTTGAGTGAAAGAATAGATAATTAATTTGATTTAAGCTAGATATAAGGAAGGACTTCCTGATGCTACTGGGGCAGCCTGAACTCCAGGACTTGATGGTTATGGAGATGTGACAGGTCCTGAAAAGGCCTAGGGCAGAGGTGACCTCTCCAGTGGCCAGGGTCCTGCCTTCCAAGTGTGGGGAGGCACCAGGCTGTTCCTAGGGACTTCAGCATGTCCCCTAACTGCATGCCCAGAGCTCTTTGGGATGCATGTTTGAAAAGTAAGTGCCCATCTCTTTTCAAGCATAGGGTGTGTATGTCCTGCATGGTGAGTTGGCTGGTGAAGTACTTGCATCATCTGTATGTACATGTCGGTACACATGTGTGCTGCATGAGTACATGCACATGAGGGGTGAGGGTACGTGTGCATATGATGGACCCAGGTCATTTTGTTTTCTTTTAAAATGTGGAGCCACTGACAGGGATCACAATAGAGGGTCCCAGACAGAGCTGGAGAAAAATGCAGAACAAAATTCCAACTCAAAAAGGAAGACCAGACTTGCTGGCCTGACAGAGACTGGAGAAACCCTGAGACTATGGCCCCCAGACACTCCTTCAGCTCAGTAATGAAGTTACTCCTGAGGTTCACCCTTCAACCAAAGATTGGACAGGCGCATAAAACAAAATGAGACTAAAGGGGCACAGCAGCCCAGGGGCAAGGACTAGAAAGCAGGAAGGGACAGGAAAGCTGGTAATAGGGAACCCAAGGTTGAGAAGGGAGAGTGTTGACATGTCGTGAGGTTGTTAACCAATGTCATAAAATAATATGTGTACTGTTTACTGAGAAACCAGTTTGTTCTGTAAACCTTCGTCTAAAGTACAGTAAAAATAAAATATGGAGCTCGAGACAGTCCAGCTTTAGAACGGGCCTAAGGGATCGTTTTTTAAGTTGTAGAGACGCAGGCAGGCCTCCCTTCACTCACTAGCCACTTAGGAGTGGAGACTGCCAAGCTGGGACATTCAAAGAAACATGGGGGTGAGGCAAGCTGGTCCCTGATCTTGAGAACTGGGGCTCTGAGAGAGAGCTAAGGAGGGTCAGGGAAGGCTTTGTAGAGAGTGGAGGGTGTTGGGCAGCATCATGTTCTCAGATGGGGAACCCTGGAGCAGGGTTGGGTCTCCCCCTTCAGACTGGGCCCCTGCGGGCACTATCTGTGCCCCTGGGCAGCCTGCCTCCTCCTTGACAACCTGTGGAAAGCAGCTTCCTGTCCCCTCCTCCTCAAGGCTCCCAACCAGCCTCAGCCTTCCTCACTTCTGACCAAAACCCTTCTGCTCCCCTTCTCCAGCAAGTACATCCTCCTCTCATTCCCTGCAGCCCCAGCCAGACCAAGCTGCGGCCAAGCTGTGACCCAGAGCCCAGGGGCCCCTTCCATCCTGGAAGGCCTCGGGCAGGACTGGGATGGCTGATGCAGGCTAGCTCCCTGGGGAAGGATGGGAGGCAGCTGCCAGCACAATGTCGTCCCACTGCTAAGCCAGCCTTAGTCAGCGCATGCGTTGGGAACCCCCGGGACCCTGCTGGCCGGAGACACGCGCACACTCTCATATGTGCATCCTCCCTAATCAATAGGGTAAGGAACTGGAAAAGGTATAATCCAATTTGTCAGCCCGGTTATTAGCTACTGTGCTGGAGGTGTCTCCTGCCCGCCCCTACCTTTTCCTCTCGCCTGTATCTAGCAGGCTCTGCAGCATCTGGACTGGAAGGGGAACTGGGCAGGGGAGTTTGGGCAGACCAAGAAGTTGGGGGCCAAATCTGAGATCATCACCACCTCTAGAGCATTAGCCCTGCGACAGTCTCCAAGACCCTTTGGGTCAGCACAGCCATTGTTTAGACCGGGAAACTGAGTTCCAGAGAAGATGGCCTGTGCCTGTGTGTGGTGAGGGCAACCTTGTCCCATTGTATGCTTGTTCAGTCCCCTCTGGGAAGTGCAAGAGGAAAAAAGGAGCAGAGAGTGGAGAGATCAACAAGGAAAAGAGGAAGGATCTAGGGTATTGTGAGGCATATGGTCGACTGGTCACCCACCAAACAATGTTTGAGCTCCTGAGCCAGAAAAAGCTTGCCCTCTGCCCATGCCCTCAGGAATGGCGACTCAGCTGGGGAATGGACAGTGACTCACAGTGTGGCTCATTTGGTGTCTCATATGGGAAACCCTGGTGGCGTAGTGGTTAAGTTCTACGGCTGCTAACCAAAGGGTCGGCAGTTCGAATCCCCCAGGCACTCCTTGGAAACTCTATGGGGCAGTTCTACTCTGTCCTATAGGGTCGCTGAGTCGGAATCGACTTGACGGCACTCAGTGGGTATGGGCCCTGCAAAGTAGGCACTGTTATCCCCATTTCATAGATGCACAAAACTGAGGCCCAAAGGAGACCTTCCCAAGGAATACAGCTAGGGAGAGGCAGTGACTGCTCCTGGTGAAAGGGGGGCCTTCCACAGCTGAACGTCCTTAGCAATGGGGCTTCACTTGCTGCCTTGAGGCTGACCTGGGACTAGCTCCCTCTTGCCTACCTTCCCTGTTTGTTCCCCTTGCTGTCCAAGAATTTGTTCTGCCAGTCTGACCATAGTCCCTCATGCTTTAACTCCAGCCACCACTCTTGTGGGATCTTGTCAATCCAAAGATCTCACTGGCCTCTCCTCTGTTCCTCCGCCACCGTGGCTCTGGGCGGGCCTGGGGCTTGGGCACTGGCCCCCAGGAGCCTGGCCAGCCCATGAAGACCAGAAGTGAAACTGACTCACCCCAACCCTCCTGCCCAGGCCTGTTTGAAAACTGGCGCTCCCTGGCCCAGCACTGCATTCCCATCACAGCCTCTGTCCATCTCCACTGTTATTAAACTCGTTTGCCATCCGAAGGGATTCATTTTCCACACTGTTTGCCCGTAATCGCCCCTCACCCCTTCCCCATCTCCCCAGCCTCTCCCCACAGTGCCCAGCACTGTAGTGAGCAGGCAGCTAGGCTCAGGTGCGGCCCCAAGTCCTTCCTCCTCCTTGCCCATCAGAGGGAAATAGGAAGTCCTTGGGAAGAGGTCTGTGCTCCAGGCAGGATGTAGTCCCTGGCACTGGGGGTTTTCCTTTTCCCAAACTAGACACCCAGAAAACTGGGGCAGACTCTGAATCCCCTGAAGGCTTCTCCTTCTTCCCATGTTCCTTACCTTTCCTACCCAGGCTAGGGATTACCCTAAAACCAACACTCAGAGGCTCAGGTCTCACTTATTATGCCTTCTATCCCCCCCTCCAAAACCTCAAAATTACCCTCCTCCCCAAAGTGGCTGACCTCAGATCAGGGTGAGCAGGAAAGTAAGGTGGGGTTTTTAACTAATTCATACTAAAGTGGGAGTGACTAATAGCCTTTTATCCTGCCTGTGGTATTTGTTAAGTGCTACGGCTGCTAACCAAAGCGTCAGCAGTTTGAATCCTCCAGGCGCTCCTTGGAAACTATGGGGCAGTTCTACTCTGTCCTATAGGGTCGCTATGAGTCGGAATTGACGGCACTGGGTTTGGTTTTGGTTTGATGGTATTTGTGTTTGAACAGAGGAGCTAATTGTAATCATTATAGTAATAGTATTAATAATAACAGTGAAAATAACTAACACCCAGTTCGTACTGTGTCAGGCACTGCTCTAGACACTATGCATGTGTTAAGCCATTTAATTCATTAACCCAAATGAATTTCTAATTGGTAGAAAGATAAGGGAAGAATGTTGAGGGATAGGAGGAAAATGAGGGAGCAGGCAACAAACTTCTCCTTCGTCTGAGCCTCCCCCCTAATTCTCACATGGTACAGAGAGGTGAGCCCAGTTGTTTGCACCTCAAATCATGTGAGGCATTTACTTGAGGTCACCTTGGGAGGGCAAGGAAGCCTGCGCTCCACCCTGAAGGCTCACAGTCCTCCCAGGAGATGCCTGGGACTCCAAGATAGTCACCCCCCCAAGATCCCCGAGCCCCCCTTGGAAAGTCCCTGGGTATTGAGGGTCATCACACAAACCACCTGAGAGGTCAGAGGCAATGTCCCACATGGTACGTCCAATTCCCATTGAGGCTGAGCAACTGCCCATACCCTTGGCACCACTCCAGGCTGGACACACCGCACAGCTCATCTAGAAACCCCATTATCATGTGAGTGTGTAGAATGAGTGGAGCTGGGTTGAGGACCCCCATTTTGCAGATGGGCACACAGAGCCTCAGAGAGAAGTAACTTATGCCGACTCTTTCCATCCAGAAGAATAGCCTGATGAAGTCTTCCTAAAGTGGGAGGAGCGTAACAGGGACTTTCACCGCTTCAAACAGGGTGAACGTGCAAAATTGTGGGATTTCAGGTCCTGCTCCTTTTTCCCTAGAGAAATCCTCTGGTTCCCACAGAACGCCCCCTGCTGGAGGAGGCTGAGCAGCCGCCCCTAGGTGCCCCCACCCCACACCACCTCAGCCTCACCCACCCTCCAGCTTTCGAGGTCAGGCTGCTGGGTAATTCAGTAATTGATCAGCGAGACTTCCATTATAAACCTCCCAGCGGTGGCCAGCCGCCACGCCTCACAGCCCAATCCATCCAGCCTACCCTGATAATGACCACTCCTCTCTCCCACCATGGGAAGGTGGCCTGGCCACTCCCTGTCTCCCCCGCTACCTGAACTCAGACCTGATGTCGTTCTGAACTGAACTCAACCACCAACTGCTGTGTGACCTGGATAACTGAGGAGCTTCCTAAAATGTGAAAGTTTTAGTGCCGTAACTAGGGCAATCCTGAACAAATCAAGATGGTTGGACACCTAATTTCCCTCCAGTCCCTGCTCCCTGGCCCTCCTGTTTTCTCTTCCTCATCGCTCTTTTGTTAGAAAACCCAAACACCTAACCAGTTGCCGTCAAGTCGATTCCGAGTCGTGACGACCTCACGAGTGCCCGAGTAGAGCTGTGCTGTGCTCCATGGGATTATCGATGGGTGACTTTTCAGAAGTACATCTCCAGGACTTTGTTCTGAGGCACCTCTGGGTGGACTCGAGCCTCCAACCTTTCAGTTAGCAACCAAGTGCATTAACGGTTTGCACCACACACGGACTCCGTTCTGTTGGAAGTCCCAGTTTATCCATGTGTTACTTGGTGTGCGTCTGTCTCCACCACTGGCCTGTGAGCTACTGGAGAGCAGAACCTGACTGTCTTGTTCAGCACTGAATCTCCCTGCCCAGAACAGCGCCTGGTGCAAAAACATGCTCAACGTGCGTTGAATGAATCAATGAGGCACAGACGCAAATTCTGTTTTGGTGGGGCTGGCCAAGTCCTTTCTCCTCTCTGGACCTCAGTTTCCCGTCTGTACTATGAGGGTGGACTCTGGGCATCTCAGGGAGGGATCTTCCAGCCCCAGCGTTCTCACTGTGACAAGCTGGAGAGAAGGGCAGTGCCCTCCTCAGTGTGAAGGGTGGGGTGGGGTGTGTGCTGGCCTCCAGGGTAGGAAAAGCTGGCAGTGCTCTTGCAACAGGGCAGTGCCATGGAAGGAGAATGCCTACCTTTCTAGGCGTCTTATCCCCTGGGAGCCGTTTCTGGGCCAGGCTGTGGGTCCAGACCCAGGGTTGGGGTGATGAGAGTGATGGCGCCGACTGCCAAACCCCCCTCCCCTCCCGCCCCCAGGAAACAGATGGCCCAAGCTCAGGCGGGCGGCAGAGACAGGGACTGGCATTTGTGTATGTGTGTGGTTTTTTAAAAATCTGACACATTTTTGTCACGTCTTGGTGCATCAGAACAGTAAAGGAGGCGGGAGTGTGAAGAATGTTTTAATTCGCAACTTTGTAACAGTTCCAGTTTCTCCAGGCCTCCTCCCTCTCCCCCAAGCCCCCGCTGTGGAGCCTCGAAGCCCATCTGTTCCAGTCCCTACTACCACATCCATCCATCCGTCTGTCCATCCAGCCATCCTTCCATTGTGGGAGAGAACTTGTCAGAGGAAGCAGCACGGGGGATCCAAGAGGACCCTAGGCAGGGAGGCAGGGGGCTTGGTTCTGGGCCCAGCTGAACCCTGGACTCACTGCGTGGCCTGGCACAGTTCCTGACCCTCTCTGGGCCGCAGCTCTGTGCCCCTGGGGGTGGTCAGACCCACCGCCTCTGGGGTTCCCCAGCTCTGACATTCAGAGGAATGTCCAGGGTGAGGACTGGAAGTGGGGAAAGTGCAGGAGAAATCCAGAAGGGTAATCTTTGGGGTCTGGAGCATCCAGGAGAAAGCCCCAGGGTAGCAGAGGAAGCTGCATCTACGACGCCAGGCTGAGTGGGTCCCAGCCTCCACTTCTTTTGGGTTCTAGGCCTACTTCCCCAACTCCCTTGGCTCCTTACCCAGAATGGTTCTCTGGAGATGCCCCGGGGCTGGCTGAGGTCTGGGGCAGCTGCTCTGGGGTCAGGTGGAGGGAAGAGGAGCCAGACAGTGCCAAGGACCCAGGCATCCCTCACTGCCCTGGCTCCTTGTCTGTCCCTGCAGGGCACTGGGGAAGGAGGCAGAGTGGGTGTCAGGCCCTAGGAGATGTGCTTCTCAGATGCCAGCCCTGCTGTCCCCAAGCCTGCCTGGCACTAGCTTCCACTTCATCAGTCATGGAAATGCCAACTGGCCTGGAAAACCAGGAGTCCACATGGCAGGCTGGTAGGAGCTGCCCTGGGCATAGGGAGGGGTTAGGGACATGGAGGCTCAGTGCCACAGGGCAGCTCAGTCAAGGCAGGGACTCAAGCCTTGCTGCTCATTCCGCAACTGAGATCCACACTGCTCGACACCTGGGTGGTGGCTTGGGGCAAGAGTAGGGTAGGGAGGTGGTAAGCCTCCTCCAGAGGCAAAGAACCAGCTGCTTCTCCACTTCTGCTCCCCACATCCCTCCACACCTAACATGGAACCCCCAAAGCCCAGGACATGTATCTGGAGCAAAGGGAGAAGGAAGGGGGAGGCAGGGTGTCCTCCCCACCACCACCTTTGGGAGCTAGCAGCTGAGCTCAGATCCGGCATCAATAGCTGCTGACCACAGAAACCCCACTCAGGGCAGAGGCAGCTCCTGACTATCACCCCACACCCCTGAGCCCTGGATAGCACTTAGGATGAGCCCAGGAGCCCCCTGCAGGAGAGGGGCTCATTTGCCCAGGAGGGCAGGCCCTGGCCAGGCCAGCAAGAGGGCCAACGATGCAGGCTCAGGACCCTTGGGCCCCAGTGGAGTCAGTGCCAGCTGAGTCTCACCATATGGGCGTAGGGTGGCTGCAGGGGGGAGGAGCTGGGGTTGCCATGAGAACTCGTACGCTGGCATTTCCTCTTTTGGGGAGGCTGCACCATACTTCACAGGCAGTGTAGGCTTCTGAATCCTATTTCTCTGTGTTTTTTAGGAAGGGAAAAAGGGCAGGGGGAGGGGGTGGGAAAAGGCAAGAAGGGAGAGAGATGGAGTCAGTCAGCCAGGAGGGAGCAGAGGAGGATCTGGAGCTACTGAGGGCTGATCAGGGACCCGTGTTCTCCAGGTCTCAGCCCAGGGCCAGAGTGGAGCCTGGCGTCTGCTCTGACTGCTTGTCCAGGCCTTGGGTAAAACTTTCCCTTAAAAATATGTAACCCAATGGTTGAATTGGTATACGTTTTGCTGTGTATATTTTCAACAACAACAAAAATACACAACCCTTCACCCTGAAAGTTTCAGGTCAACTCTTTTTTCCTTCCTTGGGCCCTCCCCCTCATCCTTGTCCCCTGAGAGCCCAGCTCTGTGGACAGTGACACTGGGGGCTGAAGAGAACAGCAGATCCAGACCCTGCTCCCAGGGGCCCTCAGCCAGGGACAGCATCTATACTAAGCCGGGTACATGGCAGACTTGGAGCTTTAGTAGCTTGGCAGTAGAAGTTCGTGGCCTGAGCAGGGCAGACCTAGAAGGCTGCCTGGAGGAGGGAGAAACACACTGGGGCGAGAGTTGGGGAGGTGAGGCTTGGGAGGTGAGCTGATAGGAGAGGACTGCTTCCACCTATCCATCTGGTCAAGGACTGGAGGTGGGGGTGTGTAAATGTGTAAGAACATGCACTTTGGAGTCTGTATGAGTTTCTGTTGCTGCTGTAACAAATCACCACACATCTGGTGACTTAAAACAAGACACATTTATTCTCTTACTGTTCTGGAGCTCGAAAGTCCGAAGTGGGTTTCAACGGACTGAAACCAAGGTGTTGGCAGGGTTCCGTTCCCTCCGGAGGGTCTAGGGAAGAACCCATTTCCTTGCTTGTTCCAGTTTCAAGAGCTATGTTCCTTGCATTTCATGGTTCATGGCCTCTTCCTCCATCTTCAAGGCTAGCAGCATAGTATCCTGCAACCTCTCTCTGCTCCTTGTTCATGTCACCTTCTCCTGTATGGTTACAATCTCCCTCTGCTTCCCTCTTTAAAGGACACTTGTGACAGCATTTAGGGCCCACTTGGATAATCCAGGATAATCTCCCTATCTCAACATCTTCACCTTAATCACATCTGCAAAGACTTTTTTCCCTGCATATAAGGTAACCCTACCACACAAGCAGACAGACCTGGGCGTGAATCCCATTCCCTCTCTTCATACCTGTGGCACCTCAGGCAAATGAACCTCCTCAAGCCTCAGTTTCTTCGTTCTGTAAAATGGGGATGATAACACCTGCCTTGTAGGTTTCTTGTGGTGTGCTCACAGTGGAGGGGCCAGAGTAGATCTCATTAAATGGCAGTTGCTGTTAGTCTGATCATCAGGACAAGGGCCTGGAGTCTTCACACAGCTGGGTGTTAGCTGGGGATAAAGGGATAAACAGACATGGTTCGGATCCTGGAGGAGGCACCACCCTGAGCGTGACCATGTTGTGGAGAGGCGGCATTGTAGAGAGAAGAAGGGTAGGATGGTAGGAAGAAGGCTGTGGGTGACACGTAGAGGGCATGGAGTCTGTGGGCAGAACCAGGCCCAGGCCTTTGTGGGTGCCATAAAGCAGGCCTGCTGCTCCATTCAACCTCCAGCTTTTCCTACCTCCACTTCCCAAAAAACCTCGCCTATTGTATCTGGGCACCCAGCCTTCCTTTTAGGGAAGTCATCCTCAGGCCCTTGGCAAAGCAAGGAGGCCAGCATGTGACACGAGCCCCATGAGAATGTCCTTGATGTGTGGTCCTGAGAAGCCCC
The DNA here is from genome assembly GCF_030014295.1 of Loxodonta africana. Lineage (NCBI taxonomy): Eukaryota > Metazoa > Chordata > Mammalia > Proboscidea > Elephantidae > Loxodonta > Loxodonta africana. The sequence goes on along the minus strand of NC_087354.1, from coordinate 40,171,965 downwards.
CTACCCTCTAGACTGCTGTTTCTCAGCTATAGATGACATCACTGACTACTGTCCTTCCCTCCTCCAGGAGCTGAGTAGGACCCCATGGGGCGATGGGGTAAGCCTCCTTTAGGATGTGTCGAGAGGAACAGAGGAGGGAAGTCTGGCTTTATTCCCACTGAGCAAGTGGGATAGGGGAGGGGTGGGGCAGACAATGGGGCCACCTCAGCTCTGTGTTGCCTCTAATAATAACAAGTATCAGGCCCTAGCATGTCCCAAGCTCTTTATGTCTCATTTTATTTGTATAATAATCAGGAAAGTAACATTATTCCCATTTTACACTTGGGAAAATTGAGAATCAGAGAAGGGCAGTAACTTGCCTGAGGTCACCCAGCTAGAAGTAGCAGAGGCAGGATTTGAACCTAGGTCTGTCTGGTTCTGGAACTCTTTCCATAACCCCTCCAGGCATCTCTCCTAGGACCTCATCCAGCCCTTACAGACTGAAGATCCCAGTTTAGCATCTCCAATGGGCCACTGTGGGGGTCGTCAGGGTGCTGTGCTCAGCAAGGAATGAAAAATGAAGAGAAACGGATGCTGAGCACCAAGCCTCAACCCCCAGCTGACTGGGGTCTGACCATACCTCACCAGCCACAGGACCCCCACCCTGGGGAAGAATGTGGTCGTGGCATCAGTTGGATTGAGACTGACTTTGCCTCTTATTCACTTTACTGAACCTCTCTGACCCTCCCTTTCCTCATCTGGAAAATGGGGAACATCGTGGCACTGTATCAGTCACAATAGGCTAGGTTTTGCCGCAGTAATAAGCTCAGAATCTCAGAGACTTAAAACAGTTCGGGTTCATTTCTTACCTCCATTACATTCAGGGGATGTCTGCTCCTCATTGGCACTTGGAACTCCATGCTGATGGAGCTGCCGCCATCCAACGTGTACGTCCATAAGTACCATGGTCGCGGGAGGGGACGTGGTGAAACACACACTGGCTCTTATAGCTTCCTCTTGTAAGTGGCATATGCCACTTCCACAAACATTTCTTTGGCCGAAGTCACGTGGTCATGCCTAACTTTAAAAGGGATCCTGAAGTGCAGTTCTGTACCATGTGCCTGAAAGGGGGAAAACTGGGATAGTACTAAACATTGCTTAGTGACAGTCAAAGGTACCGCCCATACTGGTATGCCCTGGGCTCTCAATGAGCTAAAGGAAGTGGGAACCCTGGCATACAGAAGGTGCCTAATAAAAGTTAACTCTTTTTCCCTTCACTCCCAACCCCCATGTCCTTTCCTGGCCACCTTCCCCAGGTGGGTCATCAGGGTTAATGGACAATCCCTACCTTGAGGATGAAAACCTTTGCTTCTGGGACAGAGAGGGATGGTGACTTCCCCACATGGCATGGTGGCAGCTGAGCTGGGACTAGCAGACAGACATCCTTACTCCCATCTGAATAAGCCCCCAATGCCTCTTTTAACAGATGAAAAAGCAGCAGATACCAGTAATACCTTGACTTTATTAAGGGCTTCATAAGACCCAGATCAAATTACATCTCCTGCAATCGAACACTAAATTCAATTCCGTTCAACAAATGTTCCATTCAACACCAGGAGGGCCTGGGGTGATCTGGGTGACCTTCCAGACTGAGCACCCTGCCTCTCACTCAGCAACTTTCTTCATCCCTCAGGAAGATGCTCTAGAGGTCTACCCTAGAGGCCCCAGGAGGGCCTTTGGGTCCAAAACAAGTCACCCCGGCCTGGGGACATGTTGGGGGGAGGGGTATGAAGCAGGGAGTGGGCAGCTAGAGCATCAGCCTGGGCCCAGGACACCTGGAATCCAGAGCCACCTTGGCTGTGTGACCTTAGGCAGGTTTCTTTCCCTCTCTGGGCCTCAGTTTCCCACAGTCCAGGGATTAGCCAAGGTCCCCACCCTCACCTCTGACATCCTGGTTCTGAGAGCTTCTTTACCAACTAGCATTTGCGCCTACTTAAAGTGAAGTAGCTAGAGAGGGAGGTAGGGCCTCACCGTATCCTTTACCTCACAAACACTCCCTGACCCAGGCCCTATGGGTCAAACCCTGCCTCCCCTACAGTAGCTCACCGTCCGGGGAGGAGACAGACAGGCAACCAGGCAAAGATCAGGTGGTGCGACAGAGGCACACTCCTGTCAAGAATGCCCAGTGGTTACCAGCCATGGCACAGACCAGACAGGCTGTAGGTTGATCCCAATTCCCTGCCCTCTCCCCTACTGGTCCTGTCATTGACCACCACTGGTCTGGAGAAATCCAGGAGGACTCCCTGGTGAAAGAGGAATTGGAGCTGGACCCTGAACCACTTAGCTAGGCAAAGCGGAAGCGGGTTCCAGGAGGAGAACAGGAGGAGCAAAGGCTTGGAGGCAGAGTGCATCTAGAGTAGGTGTGAGTGACAGACATCACCTGGAGGATATATTGACATGGGGAAACGTGATTTCCGTGTTCTAGCAACACACACACACACACACACAAACACATTCCCCAGCTGCAGCCGCAGGCAAAAGATGTTGGGGTTGTTCAGGAAGATGGAAGAGCTGTCAGCCAAGATTTCATAGGCAGAGAAGGAATTCCACTGGAAGGCCCAGAGAGGCTTCTGAGTCCCCACAGGGATTCTGGGAAGGGACCCCTTTCTACCCAATGAATCAATAATAGCAGCAAGAATAGCAGTAACTCTTTTTGGCAGTTCACCGTTAATGAAGCACTTAGGTATCTGTTGTCTTACTCGATTCTCACAATGGCCCTGTGAGGGAGGCTCTGTTCCATTGATTCCTGATTCACCGTGAAGGCAAAAGATTTGCCCAAAGTCAGTGGGTCCAAGGCCTAATCTCAGGCATTTGACTCCATGGTCTATTTGTGTCTGCTTTCAGGAGTCACATGAGCCTTCATCATGGAAGACATCTCCTTGATGGGCGAATGGAGTTCCTACTCTGTGACTTTCCTTGACTTCTCCAGAGTTTGAGAGGTATCCCAAGACTATCCTTGCTCAACCCTCAGCCCAAAGTCCCTGAAGGTCTGGCCAGACCCAGAGACCCAAAGACTCCAAACCCCAAAACTCCAAACTCCCAATTACTACAGGGCCCATTTCCCCCAAAGTAAGTCTATGGAAACAGTAGTCAGTTCATCAGGTAAAGAGGTCAGCTACAACACTGCCCCAGAATCTAAGATGTTTCAACTTAATGGCATTACTCATCAATCAAGGACTCTTGAGTTTATATTTGTTTATTCTTAATAAGAAGCTGTTTGGAAGGTGTGACCTCAGAGACTTCAAACTGTGAGGTCAGCAAATACTTCAGAATCATTGCCTATTAATTTGGAACATGACTTAAAGAAATCTAAACACCTAGTCATAATGTGGTCCCTGCTCCATAGAACTTAACTGTTATCACTTACTGTTATCACTTACTACTTTATACAAATTCAGGCTTTTGTCGTTTGTCCTTAAGAAGGAAATGTAAGCACTTTTCCCAGATTTTGGTTGCCAGAAGCCTTGGGTATGACTTGGGCACCTTGATGTTAAAATTCCTTGGGCCTCCCAGTCCAGTGGCTTCATCTTTTGCCATTGTTAGGTCAGTTTGGTGTCTTTAGGTGCTTGGCTCTTTCGGTACCATCCTGTGACTTATCAAAGAGAAGGTGTTAACTGCCTCCTTAGAACTTTCATGTAGCTTTCTGAACACTATTCATTCAGTCTTCTGGCATTCATTGATTTATTAAAAAATATATATATTTATGAGTGTCAGACACTGGGGATACAGCATCAAAAGAGGCAGGAATACACAGCTACCTTTCCACACATGGAGAACTCTCTTCCATCCAATTCAGCTTTCCATGATAAGTTTCCTCTTGGTAAGCACCAGACGGTGTGACTGCCATAGCTACCTTTTTCCAATCAGGACAAGCTTTACTTCTCCACATTCCTCTCCAGCCTGACCCCTGCCTTGGAAGCCCACCACTAAGGCCAAATCCACTCCAGGTCCAACCTCTAAAATACCTACTTGCACCTGTGTTTACTGCAGCACTGTTTACAATAGCAAAAACATGGAAGCCACCAAGGTGCCCATCAATGGATGAATGGATAAATAAATTATGGTATATTCACACAATGGAATACTACGCATCGATAAAGAACAGTGAGGAATCTGTGAAACATTTCATAACGTGGAGGAACCTGGAAGGCATTATGCTGAGTGAAATTAGTCAGTTGCAAAAGGACAAATGTTGTATAAGACCACTATTATAAGAACTTGAGAAATAGTTTAAACTGAGAAGAAAACATTCTTTTGTGGTTACGAGATGAGGGAGGGTGGAAGGGTGGGAGATGGGTATTCACTAATTAGTTGGTAGATAAGAACTACTTTAGGTGAAGGGAAAGACAGCACACAATACAGGGGAGGTCAGCACAACTGGACAAAACCAAAAGCAAAGAAGTTTCCTGAATAAACTGAATGCTTCGAAGGCCAGCGTAGCAGGGCAGGGCTTTGGGGTCCATGATTTCAGGGGACATCTAAGTCAATTGGCATAATAAAATCTATTAAGAAAACATTCTGCATCCCACTTTGAAGAGTGGCGCCTGGGGTCTTAAACGCTAGCAAGCAGCCATCTAAGATGCATCAATGGGTCTCAACCCACCTGGATCAAAGGAGAATGACAACACCAAGGACACAAGGTAATTATGAGCCCAAGAGGCAGAAAGGGCCACAATAACCAGAGACTACATCATCCTGAGACCAGAAGAACTAGATGGTGCCCGCCTACAACCGATGACTGCCCTGACAGGGAACACAACAGAGAACCCCTGAGGCAGCAGGAGAGCAGTGGGAGACAGACCCCAAATTCTCATAAAAAGACCAGGCTTAATGGTCTGACTGAGACCAGAAGGACCCCAGTGGTCATGGCCCCCCAGACCTTCTGTTGGCCCAGGACAGGAACCATTCCCGAAGCCAATTCTTCAGACGTGGATTGGACTGGACAATGGGTTGGATAGGGATGCTGGTGAGGAGTGAGCTTCTTGGATCAGGTGGACACTTGAGACTATGTTGACATCTCCTGCCTGGAGGGGAGATGAGAGGGTAGAGGGGGTTAGAAGCTGGTGAAATGGACACGAAAAGAGAGAGTGGGGGAGAGAGCGGGCTATCTCATTAGGGGGAGGGTAACTGGGAGTATGTAGCAAGGTGTATGTAAGTTTTTATGTGAGAGACTGACTTGATTAGTAAACTTTCACTTAAAGCACAATAAAAATTATAAAAAATAAAATACCTACTTGCCCTCCATTTGCACAGGCTCAGTGGTGGCTTGGGAAAGCCAATGAACCCAGCTTCCATACCATGCCCGTTCTTCTCCTGTCCACTCCAGCACCCAGATTTTCCCACTCTCCCCACCCCTCGCCCCATCTCCCAATCCTTGTCCTATCATCTCTATTAGCCAGTGTGTGGCCTATTCCCTTTGTGGCCACCCTGCAGGACTTCCTTGCTGCCTCTGACAAACTTTCTGCCCCCCACCTTCAACCCATCCTGGGCCTGAGACTTCTTTCTCTTTGGCTGCAGCTCCCAGACCAACCTGGCCTGGCCCCTCCTCTAGGAAACTTCAGTCTACCCAGTTCCCATCCTGGGAATGGCTTTTGGAACAGTAGGAACCTGGGAGTCTGGGACAAGGGTCCTGCCTGGACTGGAACCAGCTGGGCCTCTGGAGTCTGACTCACACTGCTCAATCCAGACAAACCTGTGGGGTCCAGGCCGCCCCCTGCTGGATGCCCAGGGTTGCTATAGCAACCCTCTGCCAGTCTTCCCTGGATGGAGACAACAGAAAAATAACACGAACACTGTTTTATTCTTTGTCCCACCTGGGAGCCATTTAAGCCTCCCAACTTCTTTTGACACATAATAATTTTTTTTTTTTTTGCTTTTAAGATTAACCTGAAATCTCACTTCCTCTTCTTCCCCCTCACTTCAAGCCTCTGTGGTGAACATCTGAGAGCCTTGGGTCTTAAAATCATACACATACCATGCTTACCCACCACACCACAGACTGGGACCAGCACTCCTCCACCTCACATTGCCCATCACATTACAGTTTGCAAAGCACTTTACAGTTTGCAAAGCTCTTGCACATCCGATCTCATGTGGGAACCACCTGTGTGGTATTATCACCCTTTCCATTTTTCATGTGACAAAACTGAGTCTTGGGATTTTAGGCGAGTTGACGAGGATCACCTGGTGTCCGAGTAGAACTGAAACTCGGGCTTCCTGGTATCCTGTTCTGCTTTTCTGTAGGCAGCCCCTGGAATGACAGAGTGGGGCTATCTGCCCCATTGCAAGGATTAGGTGAAATAGTGCATGGGAAGTGTCTAGTACAGTGCCTGGCATGCAGTAAATGCTCCTTAAATCCTCGTTTTTATGGTTAATGTTAATGTTATTATCATTACATCTGGGCGACCTTGGGGCACAGTCTCCTCATCTGTAAAGTGGAGTTAACGATGATACTGAGGCCCCAGCTGGGCACATCTGGTGTCAAAGTCCCCCCATTTACCACCTTCCCCCTGGCTGCCATCTGACTGCCCTGTCTTTCCTAGATGCTCCAGAACACAGCCCAGAGAGAGGAAGGAACGTGCAAGGAAATAAATACCTTGCTGTCCCTCCGTCAGTAAGCGATGATGGCGTCAGTTTTCATAGAGAAGGGGAATCTGCAAAGTAGTCAAAAAAATATTTCCTCTGTGACTTCAGCAGCCCAGCTGTTCTCTTTCAGGAAAAGTGCTGAGGGCTCAAAATAATATAAAGGAACAATGATAGAAAGACACAAGGAAAGAAGAGAGGGAGGGGGAGGGAGGGAAGGACAAAACCGACCAGGAAGAGAAGGGTGTGGGGCGGGGTAGGAGAGACGGCTGCAGGGTTTTGACCTGGCCTTTCCCAGGGCCGCCTGGAACAGCACTCTGCATGGACCCAGCAGCACCTCCTCTGAGCGGCCAGCCACCCCCACGCCCACCGGAACCTGGGTTCAAAGGCAGCACTAATGAAAGAAGACAGCTGTGATCATTAGCATTGTAATTGTTTTTGTGAGTCTCCCTGCTCCACTTCTGGGAGGCCCTTCCGGTCCCTTGGCCTTTTAGAAATGATGGCTTCTCATCAATGAGTTAAAAACAGTCTGTGTGCTGGGGCGGGAGACCCTGGAGAGAAATTTCCAGGCTCCTGCTTGGCCTCTGGCCATATTCTGCCTCTGACCCCACACTGGACAATTGGGACCACTCAATGAGCCTTATACATATCTTACCCTGCCCAGCCTCCATGCCTTCAGACCTCCTTCCCCTGGCCTTCATCTCTCCTCCCCTGGCCTTTGCTCTGACAGACAGGGACTGGAGCCCCTTTAGCTCTAGCTTCCCAGTGTGTCTGCAGCACCAGGACAGCCCTTGGGATGGGGGGCACATAGCAGGACCCAGCCTGAGAACCTCATGGCTCTTGGGTTCTCAGCTGGCTGCTCCCTAGACTCCCACCTGTGAGCCACTGGAGAAACATCCACTCAACTTCAGGCTAAATAGGCGGTTAGACCAAATAAGTGCTAAATTCCCTCTGCCCATGCCCGCAACCAGCCCTGGGCCCTCCCCAGTGCCTCTGCACTCTTCAGGTTCTCTCGTGTAGAATCACGTCAGCTAGAGGGTAGACTGCGTTCAAGTCCCAGCTCTGCCACTTACTTCTCTATGACCTTGGGTAAGTTACTTAGCCTCTCTTTCCTCGTCTGTGAAATGGGGATACTAATAGAGCCTTCCTCAAAGGGTTGTTCTGAGTATGAAACCAGTTAATGCCTCAGTTCCAGGAGGCTCCCGGTGCCTGGCTCAGTGGCAAGTCTTACTATTTTTCCCCAGGGTCTGGGGCGGAGGTCTGCTTCCTCTCTCTGGCTGTCACTCATGATCATCAAAACGCCTGCCCTTCCGGGGTGCTCTGGGGACAGAGGAGTCTCAGAGGCTCAATGAGGAACTCTCTGACAGTGCAGCTTCAGGCACTTGTGGCAGAACCTTGAGTGGGGGAAGGCGTGGGATGTCTGGGGCAGGGGCTGCCCTCAAACCCTGCCCCAAATACAGGTTCATACTGTACCACTTCTGCTTCCAGGAGAGAGGGCTGGCTGGCCTCTTGACTGTCCTGGAGTAGGGGACACCCCAGGTTTCTGCCTGTGCTTCCCCTGCTCACGAATTTGTGACCTATATTCAGGCTCAGAGAGGAGGCGAGGCGAGCTCAGCGCCCCCTCCATGAACTGTGAGCACTGCACTGTGAGCCACAGCCCAGTCCCCTCATCCTTTCCTCCTTTCCCCACCCCCCCACCCCCCATTGCCATGACAGCAGGGTACAGGGAAGCGGGATTCCACGTAGGGCCGGAACCAGAGTATCCCTGTGTGTGTGCTTGTCCCCCAGGGCACATGTGGGGGGAGCCTCCGTGTGCACGTGCAGTCCTGCTGATGGGTCGAGGGAGGTTGCGTGTGGGGGAGAGGTCCCTTCCGGTAGGGATGCCTGGACCACGCACATTCCCTCAACATGAAGCTAGAACACCGTTCAGTCAGGTGGCTGGAAGTGTGGGGTGGGTCCCATCACACCCCACCAGGCTCATGCAAAAACCCCTTCACCACACTGTCTCATGTCACCCCATCCTGAGGCAGACAGGATAGGCAGTGCCATCCCCACTTTTCAGCTGTGGAAACTGAGGCTTGCTCATGCACTCGCTCATTCACTGGGCTCCCCCCGGGCTGCCAGCCAAGCTGAGGTTTTGCTGAGACCTCCTGGCTCCAGTCTGGGGTCCCACCAGGCAGTGGAGGTGCCTGAGGGGCATTTGGGATCTTATCCTCCTGGGCTTTCTCCTCCTCCACCCCCAAGTAAGGCTGGCTGATGTCCACCACAAGGGGAGAATTCTCAGCAAGGTCTTTAACTTTGCTTCTGTTTATTCTTCCACTCCCAAAGCTGACTGCTAGCTTAAGGAAAGGCCGCCAGCCGTTCTGAAGTGGAGTCTTGTGGGACTGACAGGACATGTGCTGGACGCAGGGTGAGTGCAGGCACGCAAGTGATGGCCAGTCAGGCGGTGGCCCTGCGTCGTCAGGGATCAGCTGGCTTGGGGAGGGAGGATGGACAGAAGTAGCCGTGAGTTTGTTCTGAGGCTCTGCCGCACTTCAGACACGAGCTGGCATTTGTCTTTAGCCATGACACATGCACATACGCCTCTCTACCTCCGGCACTTTGAGTAAATGTGAGAAGGTCCCCACCAGGTTCAAGAGGGAAGTCGAGCTGGGTACTGGTGGGCTGTGTGGTGCTGAGGCCCGCCCTCTGCCTGCTGTGTGGACTGATCTTGGGAGAGAGACAGTGATGAGCAATGGGCCTCAGCACCCCGCTCTCCACTTCTCGCTGAGTGCCTAGGGCTCCTCCCTGGCCTCAGCTTCCCAGGCTGTGATGTTTGACATCCTTGCAAGCTGGCTGCCCCAGGTCCCTTCTTCCAGGCCCCTGGCTCTTGACTTGGGGAGTAGGCAGGCAGTCCTTTCTACCCTGCTCTGTATGGGGGAGAGTTGGAGCCTGGACAAGCCAATTTGGGTTTGGTGTATGAGAGAAGGTTGTCTGGGTGTGTGTGTGGGAGGGGTCCACAAGTCTTCAAGTCTCTGGGAAATTTCCTGAGGGCACACCAGGCCTCCCCCTCCCCCTCACCTGATGAGCCACCTCAACAGTGCAGGTATTTATGGCTGTTTTCACACCCCAGCAGGTGGTGTGAATACACTGTATCTGCGTGTGCACGCCCATGTTGTGGTTGGAGAGAGTGGGGGGCCCTCCCGCTGTCTGGAGCCTTCTAGATCTCTCCGCCTTGGGCCGCCAGCCTGAACCACATCATTTAGTCCCTGGGGAGGATCCCACCTGGAGGCCTCCATCCAACCCCATTGTGACTGCCTGGCTGCTAGTTCTGGCTCCACCAGGGCGAATGACCTCACCTCTCTAAGCCCCCATTTTCTCATCTGTGAAATGAGCACACCAGCCCCTCCTGCATGTTGTTGCTGGACGAATCAAGGAAGCCAGCCCATTGCTGTGTTCATCAGCTCCAGGAGTGGTCAGTGAGGGCCAGCCATGGCTCAGCCTGCTCTGGGGCCTGTTTTCTGTCATCTCCAGGGCCCAGGTGCTGGGTCCTCTCTTGCCTTCCTAGTGTTACTTGCACCTCCACCAATGCCAACCTTGTTTCCTAGAGGTAACAGAAGCACCACAGGCAGGTGGAGGCTCGCGTCTGCCGTTGGTGCCCCTGGAACCAGAGTAACCCCTTCGCCCACCTGTCCTCAGGCTCTGGTCAGCCATGTTGTGAGGGTTGGGCTCCCAGGACAACCTGGGCAGAGAAGGGGTGGAGTGGGAGGGCACTACCCAGGTACAGATCACAGCTGCATCCTTTCCAGCACAGGCAGGAAGTCCTAAAGAGGGGCTTGGGTTTTGACTGTGAAGTGATGGGCCTTGGAGAGTAGAGGGAGGGGTCTCATCCCACTCCTGAGGGTTGCCTTGCTCTCCAGTCTTACCCCCAGGGCCATGGGCCTCCCCTGGCCTCCCCTGGCCTGTGGACAGCCCTTCTGTCCTGCCTGGTCCAGCCCAGCCAGCATTATGGCTCCCCTTTCCTTCTCAGCTCCTATCACTGTCCAGGGGGATGGCCAGGCCCACCTATCATCTGCCCTGACTCCCCCAGCCCTCTGTGAGAGAGGAGAGTAAGTCAGAGGGAGAGGGGAGAAACAGACCCTCGAGGGCTCAGAGAGGGGCTGAGGCTGATCTTTGGGGCCATGAGGGGCTGTGTCCTAACCTGGCTAGCCCACCCCCATGAGTGCACACCCCACACAGTTCTTTGTGGCAGCCGGTGGCCACATCCCTGCGCCTTCAGCGTGCCCCTCCATTCAGGGGCTTTGGAACCCCATGGACATGTTGCTGCTCCCCTACACATGACCTTTGTGACCCTGGGCGAAGATGGCCTCTCTCTGAAGGGGGTCTCAAGGGACCAGAGTAGACACCCAGTCCCAAGAGCTGTCCCTTCAGGATGCCTCCATCCCCTCTCTGAGCAGGCCACCCTGGCTGTCGCTACAGACACTTGCCCCAGTAACCCCACCTCGCCAAGCAGGTGATGAACAGGGCAGCGCCCAGGGCACCCAAAGCTCTTGGGCAGGAAGGGACTCCTGGGAATGCCACACCACCGCTCTGTCAGTGAGCTCGCCCCAGCCATCACATCACAGTACCACGGGTGTGTGTGTGAGAACCTCCTGCCTCCTTTGGGGCTGAATCCAGTGGGGCCTGGGGAGAGGCAGGAGACCTCGGCTCCAGGCGCTTCAGCTCTGACTTGCATGTGGCCTCATGCAGCTACAGGGTCTCCCTGTGGATCCGCAACACAGGCCCCAGTGGGACAGACGAGGGCTGCACAAAGGGTGCAGAGAGGAACCCCAGGAGAGGAGCCCCAGCCCAAAGTGTAGCTAATAAGAACTTCCGGGGTTTCCTTGTCTCCTCTGGGAGAAGGAAGTCACTTGGACAAACAATGCTCTAACGGAGGCATTTCAGGACTGGGGAGAGGAGACCAGCGCTGCTCCCTGGGTGGTGCTGGGCAGGTTATGGAAGGGGATCTGGCCACCTGCCCAGGGTCAAGCTTGGAACAGGAGCACCTGCCCTAGGCTCAGCCTGCCCCCTGCCCCTGCGCCTTTGCCTTGTGTGGCTCTTGGCAGAGCTGAGCACACCATGGGCCCACAAGTGCCCAGATCACCTCCTTACAGGGGCGTTTCAGGACTACAGACCCACAGCCTAAGAGATAGCGGGCTCCAAGCTCTTCACCTCCACTCCCTGGGGGTGGAGGTGTCCTGTGCATGATGGAACCTGGAATGGCCATGGCTCCCCCAGCCCTGGCAGCCGGACACCTTCTCCCTCTCAGCTACTGCCCTCCCTTCTTCCCACTAAATGTCCTGGGCTCAGGCCTTAATGGAGCATAAACAGAGCCTGGCACAGGGAAGCCTCATTAGGCCTGATCTAATTAGGAGCCCCTGTGAGATTGGGGATAGACAGAGGAGGCGGAGGGTGTGCCCTGTTCCTGACAGCCTACTGTGCACAGCCATGTTACACACATGCTCCTAGGACCCTCCCCACAACCGTCCAAGGTAGGCATGACTACCCCCAGATAATGTGAAGGAAAAGCAGCTCAGAGAGGGTAGGTAATTTGCCCAAGGTCACACAGCCAGCAAGTGGCTACACTGGGATGTGCACCCTGTGTGTCTGACCCAGTGTTCCAGCCCCAGAAATGGTCTCAGCATATCAGACTGGGCAGAACCTCTGAGCTCTCCAGGCTCCTATAACCTCCTTTGTCATGGGCTTGTCCAGCCTCTGCTTGCACACCACAGTGAGGGGAGCTCACTGCCGCATTTCTGGGCAGCCCTGACCCAGGGCTCTTTCTGTCTCTGGGTCTCTTCTCTCTCCCAGCACGATTTGAATCTAGGGTGGGTCAAGATGGTGCGGGTAGAGGGGCCAGCCAGTCTCTTTCCAAGCCCAACCCTCATCCATCTCAATCTGTAATCAGGGAGGGTGTGGAGGGCGCCGATGTGATGCCAAGCGGCCCGCTGCCCCTTCGTTAGTCCTAGCTAACAAGCTGTTTATGGGTGCGACATGACACCTGCTTTCTTCTTTATAACTTAAATAATTTATGGGCATATTAGCAGCCAGGCGGCTGCCCTGGGTCCCAGCCAGACAGGACGGGGCGATGCAGCCGGGTGCCTCTGCCGATATTTACTTTCTCCCACCATCAATTATTAAGGAGCCCTCCTTCGTTTCTGCACATAATTACATGCGCTGTTATGGTTCCAACTCCCCTGCTCTTAATCCCTCTGGAGAGGGGCCCAGCCTGCCCAACAGGGCTGAACTGGCGTGGGGACCCAGCCAGGCGGAGAATGAAGCCAGGAGCCACCCTACAGGGCCAGGACACGGTTCTCGTTTCTCGGGAGAGAGAGAGTGGCAGCCTCAGCCCACATCCTCCTCTCAGCAGACTGGAACCACCTTAGTCAGCTCGGCTTTCCTCTGGCCAGCCATCTCGCTCCCCTATCCCAGGGCTAGGCCTTTGCCCTGCGAGTCTCTCTGCTCAGAGCACAATCTTCTCAACCTTCCTATCCCTGCCTCCTGTCCATCTGGCTCTGACTGACTCCTACTCACCTTCAGGTGTCAGCTCAGCCATCACTACCTCCTGGCTATCTATCCTGACTCCCTGGTGCCTGCCCCGGTTGTGCACACCCCACACTTCCCTCACCTCAGCCTGGATCATACTGGGTGGAATCTTACACATTAGACCATGGGCTCTTTGGGGCATAAAAAAAAAAAATAATGAGTGTTCGTTGAGTGAATGATTGAATGAATGAATGGATAGATAGATGACGGATGCCTTCACTTGCTTCAGCACCAGCAAACTCACTGAAGCACCTGCCCTCCTCCTCCAGGAAGCCTGTCCTGATTGCTCCAGCCCCCTCATCCCAATTTCTTCAGACCCTCGTGGTCTGAGTTGGGATCCACCAATGAGTGACAGTCCCTGGGCCCTCCCATCTGTTCATCTCGATGCTCCATCTTGGCTGAGCACCAAGCAGAGGGCAGGTCAGGATAGAAAGAGGATACATTCTGACAATCCTAGCTCTGCTGTGTGACGTGGGGAAGTTGCTCACCCTCCCTGATCCTGTTTCCTCTTTGGCAAAATGGGGATAATAACAATCCCTACTTTACTGGGTTGTACTTGAGGCTTCTGTGAGATCATTTATAAAAGCACCTGATACAGGGCCCAACATGTACGGACTCAAATGATATTCCTTAACCTCAACTGTTGTCTGTGAACTGAGTCCATGTCAAATTGAACAAAACTGGATTGGGTTGAACTGAATCATCTTAGTCACACCGTCTCTTGTCCACATATCCTTGTTTTTCATCTCCACTACGATGTAGCTGGTACCAGGGTTGCTTCATGGAGGGTTTTGCAAATATCCCAGATTGACTGATCAAGGGCATCCCAGCACCTCAGTCCACACCTATGAAAAGGGGAGCGATGGTGAGCTTCTCTCATGCTGCCAAAAAATGAACCGAGGCCAGGAAAGTAATGTGTCCTCCCCCCGGTCACGCGGCATGTTAGTGGGTGAGTAAGGAACTAAGCCCTGGCCTCCTGCTGGGCTCGAAAGCCCAGGGACATCTTCCCGGAGGCCTCATGGCTCAGTTTTCTCATCTGTAAAAGGAGATAATAATAGAAGGGACCCCATGGGACTGTTAAAAGGATTAAATGAGTTGCTACTTACGGAGAGCCAGGCCTGCTCGTGGTGAACATCCCAGAGTATGGGGTTCGAGGTAGACCTGACTCTGCCACCTCACCTCCCTCTCCCCACAAAGTTAACGCTCCCCAGGAATTGGTGTTGATCATTCTCATGCATTTTTTAAATAATTTTTTTTGTATTTAAGGTGAAAGTTTATGCAGCAGATTAGGTTCCCATTTAACTGTTTCTAAACAAATTATTTGGTGATATTGGTTATATTTGCCACAATGTGTCATCATTCTCATTCATTCCATTCTGGTTGTGCCATTTTCAGTACTCTAATTTCCCTTTTTTTTTTAAGTTTCCCTGCTCCTTTATCTTCTCATCTTTGCTTTAGAGTAATTTTTGGCCATTTGGTCTGGAAGAGATGCCTCATGTGTGTTTTTATACTTTTCCTATATATGTGGCTGTCCATATACAGTTGATAGGTTTTTTGTTTTGTTTTTTTTTTTGCTTAGTTTTAATATATAAGTGATACTACCTCGTATATATCTTTGGTTTTTCCTCAACATTGTGTTTGTGAGATCACCCATGCTGCTGTGTGAAGCTCTGCCATAGCCTTTGTGTAGTATTCCGTTGTATGATTATACTGCATCCTGTTTGCACCTTCTTCCCCAATGGGCATTTAGAGCATTTCCAATTGTTCATGATCACAAATAATACTGCTCTGGCCGTCTTGTACATGCCTTCTGATGCGCATGTTTCTCCAGGGTATATGGCCTGGGTGGGGAATTGTTGGGTCTCCTAGAGTTAACTTTAAGGAGTCTTGGGGTCACGATAGAGCCCTGGTGGTACAATGGTTAAAGAGCTTGGCTGCTAACCAAAAGCTCAGTAGTTCGAATCCACCAGCTGCTCCTTGGAAACCCTAGGCGGCAGTTCTGCTCTGTCCTATAGGGTCGATATGAGTCGGGATCAACTCATGGCAATGGGTTTGGTTTTGGTCAGTGGTACAATGGTTAAGTGCTTGACTGCTAACTGAAAGGTCAGCATTTCGAACCCAGCAGAGGCTATGAGGGAAAAAAGACCTGGAGATCTGCTTCTGTAAAGATTTACAGCCTAGAAAGCCCGTTGGACATTTCTACCCTGTCCAATAGGGTCGTGATGAGTTGGAATCCACTCCAAGGCACATTAAAACAAGAGTCAAGTTTACTAAAAAAAACACACACACACACACACACACAAAAAAAACACCAAGTAGCTGTCCAAGGTACCCCACCCACCCACCACTGCCTACGTTATTTCAATGCTCATAACCATGCTGAAAGGAATTGTTATCCCCATTTTACAGATGGGCATGGATTAGTTACCTATTGCTGCATAACAAATCACCCCAAAACTCAGTAGCTTAAAACAACAAATAGTGATTACCTCACAGTTTCCATAGGCTGGATTCCACATTCAGCTTAGCTTGGGGGCTCCCGCTCAGGGTCTCTCACGAGGCTGCAATCAAGGTGTCAGCCAGAGCTGTGGTTATCTCAAAGCTCACCTCAGGGAGGCTGTGCTTCCAAGCTCGCTCACGTGACTACTGGCTAGCCTTAGGACTTGCGGACGGTTGGCTAGCGACTTCAGTTCCTTTCCACGTTGGCCTTCCCGCAGGGCAGCTCACAGCATGGCAGCTTGCCTTCCTCATAGTGAGTAAGCAAGCAAGAGGAGAGATTCCCAAGACAGAAGCCACAGTCTTTTGAAACCTAATCTCAAAGTGACATCTCAACATTTCTGCCATATTTTATTCATCAGAAGCGAGTCAGTTTGTCCAATCCACACTCAGGGAAAGGGAATTACACAAAGAGGTGAATATCAGGAGGTGGATATCATTGCAGACCAGTTTAAAGGCTGCCAATCACAGGGTAACTGATGCTCAGAGAGGTGAAGTGACTTGCCCAGGGTCACACAGCGGTTAGAGACAGAGCCAGGACTGGAATTCAAGACTGCTTGGCTCTGAAGTTGGACACTTCCTGAGCTGGTACACTGCCTTTGGCTTAAGTTAATAATAGATTCTGACTTAAGTTAATAAACAAGTCTTCTGCATAACAGAACTCAAGACAAGTGCTTAATGAATGGATTTGCTAATAGTGCTGCCTGTTTGCACACATTAGCTCAAGTTCCCCCTGACATGATCCGTGGGGACAGCCTGGCCCAGGCTCTCGGGAGAGGCAGCTCTGCCAAGCCTGGAGCCCAGATTCCCAAAGAGCCAGGGAGTGGTCTCTTTATACAAACAGACTTTTCTATTTGGTTTTTTGTTTGTTTGTTTTTACTCCCATTTTCATCATTTGGGGTATTTTTCTTTTAATGGAGTGCACACTTCTGTGTCTTCTTAAGGAGAGGTGACTGTGTCTTATGAAAACTCAAGGTCAGGGACATTGGGAATCCCCAGAGGGGCTGCGCAGTGGTCAGGGCTGGCTGCTCTTTCCCTGAATGGCCCCACATGAATTTCCTGCTTCAGAGCCACTATGGCCACAGCAATCAGGCCACCACGCTCAGATGGGCTGCATGGCAAGGCTGAGTAAGGGCCAGCCTTGGGGCCTCGCCTCTCTACCAGCCCTTCGGCCTGGCCTCCTCCAAGAGCCTCTGGCCTCCTCCTGCCCCTTCCCACTGGGATTCCAAACAGGGAGGCTGCTAGCTACACTGCTTCTAGATAAGTGAGGTGTCACTGATGCTAGACACGTGCAGATGGAGGGGTGGGTGACCAACACCCCAGGCGAGGGAAGCAACAGTTGAGCAGTTCAAGAGGATCCCTGCTCCTCATGTCCTGGCCCCTCCTTCAGGGGCGTCAGTTGCTCCTTCCAGGTTAATGGATTTTAGTTAGGTTTGATTTGCACACAGCAGACCCTCTGGAAGCAGGGCTCTGGCCTCACTAAGGAAGCCGGAGGAGACACAAGATCAATCCATGCCCTCAGGGTGTTCTTGGTTTTCAGAATCCAGGCCCCTCCAAGTGGGAATGCTGAAAGGAATCTTGGGATTTTACAGAGGCGAGGCTGCAGGGGCAGGGGCCGGAAAGCAACCACAGCAGTAATTACAATAACCATAAAGATACCTACCATTTATCGAGCCCACTATGTGCCAAGCTTAGCATCATGTGATCTTCACGCCAACCCAGTGAAATGGGTTCTACTGATATTCCCATTACACAGGGGAGGAAGCTGAGGCTCAGAGAGGTGCCCAAGGACACAAAGTCCAGATCAGAGGGAGAGACTATGCTGCTCAGAGCAGGCTTGTGGCAGGAGGGGTCCACACAGGGCCCTGAAATGGAGGGGGCAGAGAGAAAGTGTATCCGAGAGGATTTGAGGAAGTGGTGTCTGAGAAAGCAACTGAAGACAAGACAAGCCTGTCGTTGGGGCAGCCAGGGAAGAGGGTGCCCCAATTAAGTGGGGAGTGGACTTTTCACACTTCTGCCCTCAGGGTCTTGGCCTCAGCCTGTACCTACCGAATGTCCCATTGTGTCAACCAGCACATTCCATGTCCAGTTGGGCCACCCATTGTGCAGAGAAGTCCCCTTCAGCTGAGCCCCAGTGCCCTTCCCTGTGCTGGCTGCCCCACAGACAGCATGGAGGACAAGCAGCTGGGGGAGCACCCACAGGAGTGACCAGGAAGTCCTCTCTCCTTGGGGGCACCTCGGCCTAGGTGGGACCCTGGTGTCTCTGAGTCCCTCCTGGGTCTTAGGGAGGGGTTTGGAAGGGGACAGCCACAGCCCCAGGCCTACCTCTTAGAAGGGACTTTCCTGCCAACCCCCCCACCCAGTGCCCCTCATCCCTCACCCACCTCCACAGCTGCTCCAGCACAGGGCTCTGACCTATAGATTTTCTGCCACTTCCTGATCCACTTCACTCCAGCTCCAGTCGCTAGGACTTCATTACACCAGCAGCCTCAGCAACCCCAGCATGGAGGGCTTGAGAGTGTGGGTGAGTGTGGGGGCGTGTGCTGGGGCTCCTGGAGGCTGTGGGGCCCCCAGCTTCTGGGCGTCAACTTTCCAGGGACTCAGGGTCTTGCAAGGAGCCTCCACTTCAGGTCTTATCCCACTCTCCCTGCCCCTCCATCTGGCACAGGCTACAGAGCCCTGGAGCCTAGAGACCCCCACCAGGCCAACCCACAAGAACCCCATTCCACAGCTGGGGAAACTGAGGCTCAGGGAAGGAGTGACCCCCCTCAAGGTCACACATTGCGTTAACAAGAGTTCAGAATCAGACCTGTGGTGTAAAATGAGACACAGGGTCCACCCTGGGTGTCCCAGTCCATGCGGGGAGGGGAGGGCCTCCAGCAGGACGCTAGCTCCATCCTACTCCCCCAACCCTACTTCATGCCCAGTGCTGCTTGCCCAGCCCCCACCTGCCTCCCCTGATCCTGGTCTCCGTTTTTCTTGCTAATTAGAGGTCTCAGCAATGACTCCACTGTCCTGGCCATTTTAGAGCCGTCATTAATTTCAAGTGCCTTCAGAAATAATCATCATCGTAAAAGCCCGCGAGCTGCTGGGATACAAGTGGCAGGCAGAGCACAGAGCAGGCAGGCAGGCAGGCCTGTGTGTGCCTTCTCCTTCCTGTACCCTGGGGACTCTTGGTCTCCTCCCCCTTTGCTTGCATCCTCAGCCTCCGAGGGTGGGGAGAAAACAGACCGGGACTTGGAATCTGACAACAGACGCACACAGGGCTTCAAGGGCCAGCTCTGCCTCTTATGCACTGAGTGACCTTGAGCAAGTCACCCACCCTTCCAGAGTCTCAGTTTTCTCACCTATACAATGGGAACAGCAATGCCAACCGTGAAGTGAGATGAGCCTGTAAAGCGTAGCTCTCAGCTTGGCTGACTGTAGGAACTGAATAAATGTTAGAGGGCCCTGTCCCCTCCTCCAGAATTCCCTACACAACCCATCCCAGCTTCCTCTGCTCTGCTGGGAGCACTCAGGCTGCTGCAGGCTGGCTCCTTCCAGCAATCGCTACTGCTTTGTTGAGACTTGCTAAGTTCTCATCCCGAAGCCAGGTTCTGCTGTGTGCCCACCTGCAAGGCACGAAGTCTCAGGGCTGCTCTTGGAGCCCCAAGTCTGAGGACAGATAGAGAGGAGACTAGGGCCTTGCATCTGGGGTGGGGAGACAGGGATAGGAGAGATTTGATCCTGGTTTCAAATCCGGGTTTGATCTTGGAACACAGGTGGAAACCAGAGAGAGGGCATGCCAAGCAGGTGGACCAGCAAGGACAAGTCGTGCCAGGGAAGCCTTGGTCTGGGCCACCCTGATGTTTCACATGCTCCGTAGCCCCTGGGGACACTGAGGGGGCTCTGCTGGGGGCTACCTCACCAGAGGAAGGCAAGAGAGGAGACATGCCTGTTTGGCAGTTTAAGCAGAGGGCTCTGACTGGGTGGGGACCCAGGGATAGGCCCTCCTTTTCTGAGGTCTCTGGGTGGCAAGGTCATGGGCTGTACTCTCACCAGACCCAGAATGGACCGTCAAAAGGTCTCTCCTCCAAATTCTTCTCCCAAAGCCTCCCTATCCCCATTATGTCCATTGATGAAATCAGACAGGGGGTGCTGGGAGTCTTTTCTTTTAGAGGAGCAGGTATAGGGAAATGGCTTGTACACGGCTTATAGTGGAGAACTAAGGCTGCCAAGCAATTCCTCCCAGACACAGCTCTGTGATCTTGCCTGCTGCTTTTGAGGTGCCGAAGAATCATTGCGGGGGCCCCAGACGACCCCACCCCAGACTCTAGTTTCCTCAGCCAACATCTGAGGGTGGGAGCAGTGGGGCTCTCCCCCATTTCTCCGTCGAGATCACTGAGGCAAGGAGCAGGTGAGTCGGGGGTGGAGAGATGCGGTGGCCGCGCGCGGTGCCTGCGTCAGTCGCCGCACCCGGAATAGCCCCCGCCCCCGCCCCCTCCCCCCACAGCAGGTCTGCGAGCCCGCCGGGTGCTTGGCGGAGCCTTTACGCAGGAGCTACAGAGCGTCTATTCCTGTCGGGCTGGTGGGAGGAGGCGGCGCGGGAGGGCAGGAGCTCACGGGTAACTCACAAACAGCCGAGGTGGGGAAGCTGGGGAGTCTGGGAAGGGGGTCTAAGAAGCACAGAGTTGGGAGGCCAAGGAGCCGCCTGTGCTGGGCTTTTGAAGGGAGGGTGGCTTTTGTGCCCTCCTTCCCACTTCCCCCCTTCCCACCTGTAAATCCTTCTGCCACGCCTGCGTCCTGCTGGTTTAGGTCAGCGACTCAGTTCCCTTTCTAGGCCTTATTGGCTGTGTGACGACCGGCAAGTCACATAACTTCTCTGAGCCTGGATTTCCTTCTCTCTGTCACAAGGTGGGAAATCCTTGTGGCGTAGTGGCTAAGAGATATAGCTACTAACGGAAAGGTCGGCAGTTCGAATCCACCAGGTGCTCCTTGGAAACTCTATGGGGCAGCTCTACTCTGTCCTGTAAGGTTGCTATGAGTCGGAATCCACTCGACGGCAACCGGTTTGGTTTTGATCTTGGTCACAAGAGAAACAATAGCGCCTCCTCTCAGGGTTGTTGGAGAATGCCTGTAGAGTGCAGTGCATCGACACCTGCTAGGGGGTGGGCTTAGGATGATGGTGGGGGTCTAAGACACAGAAGACAAGAGACTAATCTCCCAGCAGGACTGTACAGAGAAAGCATGAGGCGGTGAGACTGGGAAATGCCCCAGAATTGTTCAGCTGGAACAGAAGGCTGGTGCAGCTCTTTGAGGGGGGTGTGTGAGGCTAACAGTGGAGAAGCAAGATGGCGCTGGGGGTGGGGGGTGGCTGGTGGCCCGGCCATGCCACCAGGCATCTCTGCAATGAATATCAGACAGGCTCCGTGTGGCATGGGGCCCTGGGAGCAGAACTCCTGGGTCTGCCCCAGAGACTAAGAGGCCTTGGGTCAGTCCTGTCCTTTCCAGCCTCATCTTCCTTCTCTGCCTGCTGGAATCCCTAGGCCTGTGGGCTGGAGGTGACAGGAGCACTGATGTGCTAATAGGGATGCTCCCAAAGTGAACGGGCGAGTGTACCCGCTGGTCTCAGCATTAGTGGCTATTTGTATTCTAACTAGCTTGGTGTTAAAGGGCATCTGGCTTCAAGGAGATGGAAGGGGGTGTACCGTGGAAGGAGGCGGGGTCCCAAAGGTTGTAGCCCACTCTGCAGCCTTTATCAAGACATTCCCAGCAGCCAATTCTCCGTATCTGGGGGGCAGGGAGGGTCTGGATCTCTCAGAAGAGGTCCCATCCCTTGGGCGCTTCTGAGGATGTGGATCCATCCCCGGATCGCCGGTACCTTTGGGGCACGGGGTGGAGGCTGCCTAGCCCAGACCGAGGCACCGCGCTGCCCTCTGCTGGTGGCTGCGTGCAGTACCCGCGGCCGGAGCTAGCCAGAGACATCTGCTGCCCTCTGCTGGACAAGAAGCCCGACTGGGCGGTGACCCGGGCCGCAAAGGCGGGGCGCAAGATCCGGGTCCAGGTAGAACCGCGGAGCCAGCGCTGCTTCCTTGAGTCCCCTGGAGCTTCCCGCTCTGCCCGCCCCGCCCTAAGGCCGTCAGGATATGGGCACTCCAGGTGTTCGCGGACGTTTCCGAGAGGAGGGGACGAGGTGCAGGACCAAGGCTCCCGGCCTGACCCTTCCCACGCCGTCCTCCAAACAACCCTGGCAGGTGGAGAGTCCAGCCGGTTCACGTACGTATGTCCGTCCACACGACAGTGTGCAGTGACCCCAGTTACAGGTGTGAACACACTCAGGTCCTCACATGCACACGCCTGTAGCTACACACAATCACACTCTAGGTGCGCGCACACGTCCAAGGAGGACCGCAGGCCAGGCTGGCCCGGGACTAGCTCCGAGGCCGGGACCCGAGGGGCGCGGCGGTGCGCCAGGTTGGAGCACGTGGGCGCCGACTCAGGCGCGAGGCTGGCGCGCCCTCCACTCTCTGACAGTTTCGTTGTCCCAGCTGTTCAGGGCAGAGGCTGGGGACACTGATTGCTTTCCGCCCCTTTCTCTGGAAGAAGACGAGCCCCCCCGCCCCACCCCACCCCCACCGCCCTTGGTTTTGTGGCCGCGCCTTCTCCTCCCCCGCCCGGCTCCCGCCGCTAGCTCGCTCGCTCGCTCCCTCCCTCGGTCCCTCCTCCCTCCCTGGCTCGCTCCTCGCGCTCCCTCCCCGCGCCGCGGCAGAACGCGGAGCCCGGGCGGGAGCCGGCGCGGGAGCCGGAGCGGGCGGCCGGCGACAGCGCAGGTGGCGGCGGCGCCGGATCCCGGTCCCAGACCCGGAGCGCGCGGGGTCCCCACCCGCGCCGCTCCGGCCCCTCTCCCGTCGCGGGGCTCCGAGCAGAATGCGCGGCCGCTGCGCGCCGGCACCAGCCCTGGCCCCCGCCCCGCGGCAGAGCGCGCCCGGCCTCGACCCCGGCCCCAGCGGCAGAGGCGGTGGCGGCGGTTCTGGGCCGGTCCGGCGCACAGAATCCGGCTCCAGGAGTCCGCGTCGCGCGTCCTGAGCGCGCCTGCCCCTCCGCCCGCCGGGGCCGCGGCCTCTCGCTTCCACACTCCCGGGCCCTTGCCCCGGCTCCGGCTTGGCTCTTGCCCGCGTGAGGCAGACAGACGGCCGGCCGGCCCCGCGAGGGCTCGCGGACAGCCGGGCGGAGGTGTCGGAGGAGGAGGAGACGGAGGAGGAGGCTGGGCAGGGGCTGGGGCCGGGCCGGGCCGGCGGGGGAGACATGCGATTGGCGACCGAGCCGAGCGGACGGACGGCGCGCCCGAGATGCAGGTAAGCCCGGCGGCCGCGGCCAAGCCCTGCACCCGCAGCCTAGCGGCGAGCGTCCCTGGGGGCCGCCGTCGGCCCGAGCTGCGCCGTACTGGGGCTGCCGGACGCCCTAGCGCCACCCAAACCTCCCTTTGCGCGCCGAGACCTGACCTCCTCACACCTGAGAAATGAAGACTCTTCCGTTGTCCCCACCCTAACAAATTCCAGGGTGGCAAGCTGGAAATCCGGAGCTCTAGAGGGGCTCCCACCGGCGTCCTAATTCTGCCCCGACCCCTTTGACCCCCCTCCATTCTGAGCACTGATTACCCTGGAGGGTAAGTCCCCTGCCCGGCGCTGAGTGTGCACCTCTCTTCATAGACCCCAGATACCCCCAGGCAGCCCCCGCCGGCATCAGTCACCCCCAAGCCGGCCACGCAGGGCAGGGACCAGCCTGGGTTTCTCCACGGGCCTCGGCCTGGGCAGCAGTTCCCTCCCTACACAAGGGGAGTCCTTTTCAGCTCCTGCCCAGTGAAGGGGAATAAAGGGCAGATGGGGGGCGGGGTAGAGAAAGTGGAGAAGAGGGAGTTGGGATCAAGGAGGATCCAGGGACCCTTTGCGGGCCTCTCCTTTGTCTGCCTTCAGCCAGAGCCTCTCACCTCTTGTGCCCCACTTTTCATGCTGAGGCTGAAGCGGGTGGGAGGTGGGAACCAGCTGAGAAGAGGAAGGTAAGGAGGGAGCCTCGTGCTCTGCCTCCCCCACCTTGGGCACCCTCTGTGGGGTGGGCTTCCTGCTTCTCACGGCGCCCCCTGGAGACGTGTCCCTCCAAGTGGATCCTACTTTGAGGAGGAGGGATGGGGCCAAGCCCAGTGGGCAGTCTCCTCCAGCTCTTGCCCTGGGTCCCAACCCAGCCCTGGTTGTGCGGGCACCTCTTCTTTGTTCTCAGAGGTCCTCTGGTCTGGGGCAGGGGAGAAGGAGCACCTGAGAGGTTTTGACCAGCTTTGCCCTGGTGGGCTGGAGGCCCTGAGATGGGGGAAAGGTACCAACTGGGCAAGCCCCTTCCCTGCCAGCCCAGCCCTCCTTCCGTCCTCTTCTGCTGTGCTTTGGCAGCCACAGGGCGTGCAGCCCAGCTGCCCCGCGGCTCCAGGCTCAGCCCTGCTGGTCATTATGCCAGCGGCTTCAGCACCGGTGCCTCCCAGGCCTGGGAGCAGTGAACTGGGCTCCCAGCCGGCAGAAGGCCTGGGGTTTCCCCAGATCCAGAGAGCGGTGCCAGTGAGGGAAGAGGGGGCCAGCTTCTCCCAAGCCCTTTGTCTTCATGTTGGCCAGGAGGGGTTCAGAGTCCCCACACCTCTGAGGAGGGGCCAGCGTCTGGTCTGCTGAGACAGCCTGCCTGTCCTTCACTGCCTTCTACCAGTGGCCTGAGGCAGGCTGGAGGGGAGAGGGAGAGACCAAGAACTCCTCGGAACCATGCTGAAAGAGGGCACAGTCTAAGATAGGAGTTCCCAGCGTCACCCAGCTGCCCCTCCTGAAGGAGGGACTCTGCAAAGGGGAAGGGGCAGGCCCCTTTCAGTGCTCTTGTTGTCTCTGCCCCGCCCCCACCCCTGCCATTTAAATGTGAGACAGGCCCTGGGTAGGGTTTGGTTAAGGCTGCAGTGCCCCCCAGGGCCTGGAGTTAGAGTGGGGCTCGGAACCAAGGGACCAGGTTGTAAGGGGATGTGTGTGTGCTCAGGGCTGAGGTACCATCACTTGTGGGCTGAGGGATGCTGCGTGACCAGGTTGCGAGACTCCTCTACCCCTTATAGTCTTCTTTCATCCTAGGGGTCATTTCCAGCCCAGCCTCTGAGCACCAAGCCCTCCCATATTAGGTATCGTTTCTAAAACCCAGAATTCCAGAGGGACTCCCCCCAAAAAACTCTTGTGAAGGTGGGTAGCCAGATGGATCCCTGGTGCCTCTGGTGCTGCTCTTCGGGATCCTAACAAAGCAAATGGCTGGAGGAGCACCATGGGGGTGGCGCAGGCATTCCGGCTGGGCAGGGGAAGTAGGCCGTGTGGTGATGGTGCGGGGCCCCAGGGAGGCAGGGCAGTGTGTCTGCTGGAGGGCTGAGGAAGTGGGTCCTGTGGGGACAGGGGAAGGTGGGGAAGGGGAGGCAATAGGTGGTGGCGGTATCAGAGTCAGGCCTTGGTTTGATGGCAGGGGTCTCTTGGTTTAGCTGTCCTGTGTGGGGCACTCTGGAGAAGGGGCCTGGGGCCACACCTCCTAGTCCCTTCCCCATACCCCCATACCCACTAGGCTACCCACTGGTGGCTTTCTCTTCTGTTCCCACCAGTCCCTCCACATATCCCTCCATCCTCACCTGGTTTGGTCCAGCATCCCTACCCAGAAGGGCTTCTCCTCTCCATCCCCTGGCCCCTACCCCAGTGACTGCTCCAAATCACTGACACTCCTTCTCCAGACACCCACAGCATAGAACCACACTAGTTTGCGCTTGTACCAACCCATTCATTCACATGTCCCTTCTTTGTATCCTGGCTGAGCTGTCTGCTTGGCTCTGGGCTAGGCCCTCCCATGGCTTCCATGGGTTGCCTTGAACACCTGGGCAATCCTTGTAACCATCCCTGGGATTGGGCAGAACTGGGAGGCACCAGGGAGCAGCTGTCATCGTCAAGGACTACCTGGAGGGGTCATGGTGTCCCTAGCCTGTATGGACGGATGGAGTTAGGTAGCATTAAGGATGCCCAAGGCAGAGGTTACGGAGAGACCGGCACTGGCTGGTGGACCCTCGAAGATTACCCTGGTTCAATTGCCTGATGGTGCAGATGGGAAAATGGAGACTTCAACTCTTAGAGCCAAGGGTCATGCAGGGTACCCAACAGCACACACAGGGTAGGGTGGGACTTCTCTGTGGCTGCTGAAACTGTCAGGGGGCCTCCAGGAAGAGAGAGGAGCTGGGCTGGGCCCTAAGTTAGCAGCAGACTTCGCAGAAACACAGACAAGGGACTCCAGAATTCCTAAACGGGGGAGGGTTCTTTGTAGAAAGAATGAGAAGGCAAGTTCATTTCCAAATGTCTTTGCCACATTGTTGATGTTGGCCTTTGTTTATGTGTTGAATGAATGGATGAACATCCTTGGATGCAGTGGGCCCAGTAGAGCTGTCCTGACAACAGTATACTCCTCATGGGTATTCAGTTTTTTCAATGTTATTTTGTATAGTGAAGTTGTTAAGAGTGTGAACCCTGGATCCAGCTACTGGGATCCAAACCTCAGCTTCACCACTGCCTAACTGTGACTTTGGGCGAACTACTTAATCTCTCTGGGCCTCAGTCGCCTCATCCGTAAAATGAGGATAACACTGTCTACTTCTAGGGTGGTCGTGAGGGTTAGATGCATTAATATATGCAAAGCATTTTCGTGTAGAACGGCGTCCGTTACAAAGTAAGCTCTCAAGGAACGCTAGCTATTATGAGTTTATATCAGGGATGTGCCCTCTGTCTTATTCTTCTAGGTGGTACAGAAAATCGATTTTATAGGCGAGAAAACTAACAGCCAGAGAGGGGGAATGACTTGTCCCAACTTCCCAGCTAATAAGCATGGGGATCCATCTAGAATGCCTTCATCTTGACCTCTGGTCTAGGACTCTTGCTCACTGGTCCAGGCATGGCCTGCTAGTTAATTAATCAATTTATTTGGGATTATACATAATGAATAATATAGTGAACACCGGGAACCCACTCCCCAACCTGACACCAGCACTTCAACAATGATGCACGTCTTCCCGTGAGTGCTGCTTGATCCCACCCCCTTGGCCTCCTTTTCTGAGGCAACCACAACCCTGAATTAGTATTTAGCATTCTCCTGCCTTTTAAAAAGGAGAAGTCCTCAGCTGCTATGCTAACTGAAAGGTCGGCCCGTTTGAACCCCCCAGCCACTCCGCAGGGGAAAGATGTGGCAGTCTGCTTCCATAAAGATTCCAGCTGTGGAAACCCTATGGGGCAGTTCTACTCTGTCCTGTAGGGTCGTTATCAGTCGGAATCAACTTGACAGCCCCAGGTTTGGTTTTTTGGTTTTGCCATTTAAAACTAGTGTATTTAAATATATATAAATTGTTCAATTTTAGTTGTTTTTGAACTTTATAAAAAGAGCTGAAAAGATGTATGCATTTCTCTAGAACTTGCTTCTTTTGGTCAACGTTATATGATTAAGCTTCATCTGTATTGCTGAAAATGATGGTGCATGTAGTTAATTCATTTTTGCTGATGTATAATGTCCTATAGCACAGTGTATTTATTGTTCTCTTGTTGATGGGCATTTGAGTTGTTTCCCTTTTTTGCTCTTACAAAGAAGCTGCTGCAGACCTGTGTGTCCTGTCTCCTAGGGCAATGGGCAGAGTGTCTCTGGGGCACACGGCTAGGAGCGGAATTGCTGGGCCATAGGGCGTGTTTGTGTTCAGCTTCACTAGGAAACACCAAAGTGTTTTTCAAATTGGTTGGCCAATTTACACTGCTCTCAGCAGGAGATGAGTGTTCCCAGTGCTTCCCCGACCCCTCGCCAACCTGAGTATTGTCAGATGTCTTGATTTTTGCTGATAGAATGAGTGTAAAATGATATTTCATTATGGCCTTGATTTGCATTTCTGGAGTTCAGGGTTTCTGGTATATAAAATGGGGGTTGAGATGGGCAGCAGCCAGCATGTCGTAGATGTTCACTCAGCAATCATTTTCATCCTAGCTCAGTTTCCCCAATTGTGGAGAAGCAGTCTCAACAAGCTGCAATCAGGGAGGACTCCCCAAAGAAGGGAGAATGAAGGAGGACAAGGAAGATTTCAGTCCCTGTACCTTTAAAGCGAAGTCTAGGAACCTTAGTGGTTCTGTATTTACCCCCAGGATGGGAAGGGGCGGTCCTAGCTTGGGAGGTGGAGGGAGCATGTGCTTCGATATTTTAATGCCCACCACCGCCCCCCCCCCACCAGCTCCCTGAAAACCCCATGTCTACACCCTGGCACGGGGCCTGACATTGATAAGTGCTTGATAAGAGTTTGATGACTTAGGGAATGAGCACCGAATAAAACAAACGTGTGATCGAGTGAGTGAGGAGTAGCTGAGCAAAGAGGCTTCTGGGAATCTGGAGGGCCCCCCGTGAAGCCCCCCAGCCTCTTGCCTGCCCAGAGGGACTGAGCAGCCAGGTGCTGGCAGGCTGATTTGGAGCTGGCTCCCTCTGCCAGGCTGGTACACTAACCAGTGATTCTATGCTGCCCTCTCCACGCGGGCCTGGGCCCTGGAGCTGGTTAGCGACGAGAGCCGGGGCTGGCGGAATAATTATGCCTATTTCATGTGACACCCAAATTGATTGCCGCCAGGGTGACATTACCAGGGCATTGTTCCTCGTCCCCAACCTCTTATTACATGTTATTAGGGTGTGTGGTGTGTGTGTGTTTTTCTATTTTTTCCCATTTCAGGGAATTAATCTCTCTCTGCCACCTCCTCTGCTTCCCTCTGCAGAGAACCTGTTCGAGGCGCTCCGGGAAGGGGGTGGGGGCCGCCAGCACTGCTTCCCCCTCCTGGCCCAGGGCAGGGCTGCAGGTGCAGCTGGGGAACTGACCATCCTCAAGTCCTTTTATTTGGGTGCAAGATGGGGACATCTCAGAACTGAGAGGGGCTGCTGAAGAGTAGACCCCGGTAGAGGAATCTTCCCGCAGTGTCCCTGATCCATGGCCTCTGTTTGCATACCTCTCTTGACAGGCAGCTCATTCACTGTCTTAAGGCTGATCTTCCATCGTGAGCCATATGATCTTCCATCTGATTCCTTGCACTGAGCTGAACTAGGTCTCTTGGCTCCACCCTCTGGGCCTGCACTGGCCCGTTGCACCCTTTGCCTTGGGACATCCCTTAGGGATTTGCAGAGAGGCCACTCTACCCTCTGGGCCTGCACTGGCCCATCGCGCCCTTTGCCTTGGGACATCCCTTAGGAATTTGCAGAGAGGCCACTCTACCCTCTGGGCCTGCACTGGCCCATCACGCCCTTTGCCTTGGGACATCCCTTAGGAATTTGCAGAGAGGCCACTCTACCCTCTGGGCCTGCACTGGCCCGTCGCACCCTTTGCCTTGGGACATCCCTTAGGAATTTGCAGAGAGGCCACTCTACCCTCTGGGCCTGCACTGGCCCGTTGCACCCTTTGCCTTGGGACATCCCTTAGGAATTTGCAGAGAGGCCACCCTACCCTCTGGGCCTGCACTGGTCTGTTGCACCCTTTGCCTTGGGACATCCCTTAGGAATTTGCAGAGAGGCCACTGCCCCCCGCCCCCGGGTCTGGGCTTCTCTTGACCAGGAGCACCAGTGATGCCATTGGTTGCACCTGAGCTGAGCACAGCACCTGTATCTGTCTGCCTAGAGGAGACCATCCCCTTCCTGATACTCAGCTCAGTTTACTAGACTGGAGAAATGGGCTTTGGCAAGGGGTTGGCCAAAATTCAACTGAGCAGAGGGGTTTGAACGGCCAGTGCCAGGAGAAAGGCAAGAGTTTTTATTTATAGTTTGCCTGTCCATGTTATAAATAACTTGCTTGTTTGTGAGGTATTGGGGGGTTGTTTTTAAATCCTTTCACCTTTTTGAGGCAGAAATAACCCAAACCTTCACATGTGGAGTGGCCATAGGACCATGTTGTTGGCATGTTGTTGGGGAGAGAAGGTGGCTACAAAATTGGGAGATTGGGGTTCTTTCTAGGCCTTAGCCCTGAGATGCTGTGGGGGCTTGGACAAGTCCCTGGTGCTCTTGGCCTCAGGTTCCCCACCTGTGTGGTGGTCTCTAAGGTGATCATGCCTCTGGAGTCAGACAAGTTCAGTGACCTTGGGCAGATGAACTAATGGCTCAGAGCCTCAGTTTCCTCATCAGTAAAAAAAAGTGGGTTAATGATACCTTCCTCACAGGGTGTATGGTGAGGGTTGGTGGGGTCTCCTTTGCAAAGCACTTAGTACATGGTTTGATATAAATATCTTCCTTTCCCTCCTCCTAGACTTTCTGCTCATAGCCCTGTGAGGGCAGCATGAAGTCTACCACCCTGTTTTCCAGAATTTAGGGCCTGTAAATGTAAAGCCACTTGGCCAAGTTCATGCCTTGAACCCGAATCATAGAGAGACAGCATGCAAGAAGGTCAAGATTACCTGGGGTCTAATCCCAGCTGATCTGTGTCAGATCCCAGCTCTGCCACTTATCACTGTCTAACTTTGGGCAAGTTGCTTCACCTCCCTGGGCCTCAGTTTTCTAATCTGTAAAATGAGATAATAATACCTACCTCACAGCATTGTTGAAGAATGAAAGGATTAAGCATGTTTGTGCCTGGCACATAATCAGTGCTTTGAGAGTGTTGGTTGTTCAGCTGGTTTTTTACAAGGCACTGTAAGGACATGACTGAGAGCATAGACTTTGGGACCCAGCAACTTCAAGTCATGCTAGCTGTGTGAACTTGGCAAGTTACATACCTTCTCTGTGTTTCTGGTTTTTACATTTGTAAAATGGGGCTAATAATAGTAGCTACCTCAATAGATTGTTGTGGGCCTAAATGAATTATTATATGTAAAGTCCTTAGAATGGAGTCTGACATACCAAAGGCTTCTATAGGGGTTTTTCTAATCATCATCGTCACCGTATTTATTAGATCCCTGGTCTTCAAATCTCATGCTGGTTCCACTCCGTCCTCTACGCTCCCTCTTCCCTGCCCCTGGCCTATGTGGCTGTGACCAGCCACTTTCCCAAGCCCACCCTCCCAGGGTGGGGTTGGTAGGTTTCTAGGCCTCTGAACCCTGAGGGTGGGCCAGCCTGAGCTGTTCTCAAGGCAGAGCTGGGAGGGGTCCCATGGGGCATCAGGAATACTTGGGGGGGGGCTGAGGGGTTGAGGAAGCACCTCTGTAAGTGGGGGAAAGGCAGGGGTGTCTGCCAGGCACCTGCCAAGGGGCCACTGGCCTGGCTAGGGGATGGGGCCAGAGTCCTTCAGAGTCCTTCCTGCCCTGGAGGGCCTGGCTGGCATCTAAGACCTAGGGAGAGATGGGGAGGGAGATATGTGGGTGCAGGACCTGAGTTTTCCTTGGGCCCCTCAGGTCACCCCAAATGGGCAGCTACCTACCTCTTGCCATCTCTGGGGCAGCCTCAGTCCAAGTGGGGAGCCCCCTGTCCAGAAGCTCCCTAGAACCAGTGGCTCTTCAGGCTCCCCAGGCCTGCTCTAAGCTCCCCAGCTGTCCTCTCTCCTTAGTACAGCCCGGAGTGGTCCACGACTCACCCAGGATCACAGAATGGGGCAGGGGTGCACTGGATGGAGCCAGGCCTGGGCTCGTGAGCCCAGGCCCTCTGCTTACCAGAAGCCATCTCCTCTAGGCCCTGCCCCACCCCTGCTCCTTCCTACCAAGCCATCCACTCCTGGAGGGAGAACCTATATATATATAGAAGCCTTTAAACACTAAGATGCTTTGACAATTAAAATTTATAATTTATCCCACAAATGGCCTGGGGCTGGAGGCTGGCTAGAAGGCTGGCAGCTCCTGAGATCAGCCATGCTCTGATGGGGTGGGTGGTAGGGTGGGCAGGGGCATTCCTCCCTCAAGCAAGGGGTGGAGGGCAGGTACTCGGGCACCAAGAGGTGTCTGGTGACTGCCAGAGCTTCACCTGTCCTAGCAGGCAGGCCGGCAGCAATGTGCCCAGTCAGCTCCCTCCAGTCCCCCTGCTCCCCTCCCCCCAGCCTACCGTGGCTAACAGCCCAGGTAAGCGCCTTTGGGAGAAGATTTGAGTTTCCAAGTATACCTGAGAGATGGGGCTGGCGCTGGGCCAGAGGGCTGAGGAGTGGCAGGAGCAGGGGCGCATGGGTGCATACACCTACACAAGCCACACACACAGTGCCCAAGCTCACCACACACACACACACAAACACATACACATACACACACACACACCCCAGGGGCCCAGGAACTCTTCGCCAGAACCAAGAGCAGGAGAAAAATAAAGAAACATGCACGACAAAGGATATAACCTCAATTTTCTTCCAGGTTGATTTTTCTCTCCCCGTGGCAGGTGGCTGAAGAGAAAGAGGAGGAGAGGGAGGGCAGGCAGTCCAGCCCAGGAGGAGACAGACAGACGCTGCCCCACTGCTCACCTAAGGGCCACACAGTCTGGATTTCTCCTGCCAGGAGCTCAGCTTGGGTGCTGTACCCCTCCCATCAGAGTCGCTGCCCACCCACATCCCTCCCCATGTGCAAGGAGGCAACCCTTCCTACCCCTGGGCTCTGAGTCTCCCCATTAGCAGCTCACACCTTAAGCCATTATCAGCCATTCACACCTCAGCAGGGCTTAGCCCTGGAAAGTCCGAATGGAGTGTCTTTAAAAGGAGCCTAGGGACCTGGGTCAGGATATGGGGCAGAAGAGAAGCAATTAGGAGCCTCGACTCCATGGTAACAGGTTTGGGTTTTTTTTTGTTTGAGCGCTCTCAGGTTGACCAGGGCACGTTACCTCCAACCTCCACACGTTTGCTGATACTCTGCTCTCGCTTGGCCTGTGGAAAACCAATTTGTATTTCCTCCTCCGTCACTGTAAAGCCTTTATTAAGAGTCAGAGACCAGAGTGGAGTCCGCCTCCAGTGTTCTTGTGAGCTGGGATGGGCTGTCAGAGGCTGTCTCTGCCCCTTTGGAGACAGGTCAGGCCGCAGTGACTGGAGACACACCTGAGGGGCACAGTTTTGTGTGCCCCAGGTCAGGGGTTGTTGGGGTGTGTCCCTCTCAGCCTGGCCCTACCCTAGGGATTGTTTGCCCAAGACCTGGGCTGGACCTGGGGGTGCTGAGCTCAATCAGACCCAGCTCTGTGCTGGGAGCTCTCAATCTAGGGTGCAGGGAAGGATGAGGGAAAGAGGGAGACAGACACCCAGAGAGTGTTAGGCTGAGGGTCACCTGAGATCCTGACGGGACCCACAGGAGGAGGATCTCTCCTTCCTGGGAGCTCGAGAAAAGCACGTGGGAGAAGAGCCCCTTGAACAGGGTGCTGAAGGCCAGGTGAGGAGCAGGTGTCCAGGCATGGAGCGGAGGATGGTCATCCACTGCTGTGGGAGAAAGAAAGGGCCCAGCTGGGGTGCCCATGGGCATGCTCTCAAACTGACCAGGGCACGTTACCTCCAACCTCCACACCTCTGCTGATACTCTTCCCTCCATCCACAACACCTATCCCTGCCCCTCACCCCACCCCAACCACATGGCCCACTGCCCAAGCTGGTGTGCTTCCAGCTACCACACTTTATTGTCCCACGAAATGGCTCTAGCAACTGCACGCCCTGGAGCTGACAGCGAAAGAGGGGCCTCAGTCGAGCAGCAGCAGCACAGAGCAGATCATGGGGAATCCATGCCTCATCCTGCCTCCCTTCTTCTGTGATGGAGCACAAGCCCCAACACCTTTTTGAGTCTCAGCCTTCTCATGTAGAAATGCAGGTAGTAAAACCCACCCTAGGCGGGGCGTGGTGAGGACCGGACTCACTCATAGACTCTAGGCTCTCCCAGGGCAAAAGGAGCTCAGGGGACAGGAGTTGAGTCTGTGGGGCAACTACCCTGTCTTCTGACTCCTCCACCCTTACCCTCGCCCAGCCCCCTGCACCCCCTTTCTCTTGCCTCCCACCTCCTCTCTCCTCTCTGCCTCTCTTCCCTTCCCTTTCTCTCCCATTTTATTGCCCATCCTGTCCTGTGTTTCCCTCTTGTGTCTATGGCTTTCTGTTTCTGTCACCTTTCCCCTCTCCTGCTTTTCCAGTCGTTTTCTGTCTAAAGCACTCCAGCCACCCTTCCCACATCTGCCACCTCCCCCACCTCCTCGCCCGTACCACTTCACCACCCACTCTTCCTGCTGCAGACCCAGTCATAGGGATGTGGGATGTCAGGGTGAGATGAGACCGTGCACACCTGCTTCATTTCCCCATGACGACAGTCCAACGCAGCTGTCCTGGGTCACACAGCCAGGCCACGAACCCAGAGGCCCTGGCATCCACAGGGTCCCGGGTGCAGCCATGAAGGCGGATGCCTCCACGCCAGGGATCGCATGCTGTGTGTGCTGGGGATCCCTGAGATCCCCGAGAAACGCTGAGTGGGAGCACCATGAAATATTGATACTGTAAACCTAAAATAACTAAACCTCCCATCCTGTGCTGCAACAGCCCCAAATTAGGTGTGAATCTAACACAGACAGCTGCAGCAGGCGCAAGAGAAAGGTAGGGTGGAAAAACACTGCAAAAATCTAGTGAGTTTGGCGTACCAGTTTCTGACAGTTGAGGAAAGGCTTTGCTGGATTTGGGGGGCAGGACGCCTGAATGCAGCTGTCTGAGGACTAGTGCCTTCCTTCAGCCCTGAGGGCCTTGCCCTAGCAAGCCCTGGCACGACAACCCATCTCCTGGATCGGCCTGCAGGGGTCGGAGAGAAGCCCCTCTTCATGCCAGGCAGCTCTGGGACAGGCAGGTTGGCCTGCAGGAACAGAGCTCTATTGCCTTCTAGCTTTGGGCCTAAAAAATTCTTTTTTTGGGAACCTCAGTTTTCCTCATCTGTAAAATGAGAAGGAATACCTTTTTTGAGTGCTGGTGTGAGGGTTCCTGAGAGTGTATATAAAGCCCAAAGTCCAGCCCGTCGCAGGTGCTCTGCAAGTGTTAGTCCCGCCTTTTTTCTAAAGGGGGTGTCTGGCTGCCTTTGTGGAGGAGACACCCCCATCTGCTCCAGGGGCCTTACTGGACAAGATTGCCCCATGACCTCCCACTGGTACCCCTGCTCCTTCTGTCTCCACCAGTCACCCTCCCCTACCCTGAGCCCCTGAGGAGGCAGCCTGGTGTGATACCCCAATCAGGGAAGCCAACCAGCTTGGGGCCACCTTCAAATATATCCTTCCAGCCCCAGTGGAACGGCAGTTTGGGGCCTGGGCCCCGTACTCCCATCATTCTCTAACCAGGTTTGAGGATGTTGACTTTCCAGCTGAAGAAAGTTGGGTTTCTATTGACTTCATAGGGGATCCTGGAATCCACCCCCTCACTGCATGGGGGGAAGTAGGCCACAGAGGGCAGGCACTTGCCCAAAGTCATACAGTGGGCTGGCAGCCGAGAACTGCATGCGGCCAGCGTCGGGATCGATGCCTGAGCCAGGCCATGCCTGCCCTGGGACGTGAGTTGGGGGAAGGGGGTGCATGGTGGCAGGCGGCCTGTCCCTCCCCACTGTGGGGGCAGCTCAGAGCCCGGGTCCTGCTCTCTGCAGCGGCAGGTCTGATGGCCCAGCTTCCCCGTGCTGCTGTGGGGTTGGGGAGGACCCAGACTCCTGTGGGGTCTGTGTGTCATCCTCCAGGCATGGCTTGCCACTGCCTGCCCACCTGCCTGCCTGTGATGTTTATTTCTTTGGTATTTATTGGTTCAATTTCTAAAGTCTTGCCCTTGCGGGAAGCCTTCAGGGGCAAGAATCCAAAATAAAACACTGATTAAAATGCATAAAACACCTGTCCTTGGCAATTGCAGGAGTAACCAGCAGGATTGATAGTGCCGGGATAGCAAGTGGCACGTTACCCATTCAGACACACCCCCCCGCCAGCATTCCTAGATGACAGAGCCCTGGTGGGGGTATTAGATCAGGACACTAGCTGCCGTATTCTTGCTGTGCCAGCTTAGGCAGGCACCTTAAACTCTCAGTTTCCCCACCCTTCAGGGAAACCACATGTGATGGGTGAGGAATGAGGCAATTCAGAGGGCGCACTGTCCTGAAGCTATTCTGATCCTATGGAGCACAGCCCATTGCCCTGTGGGGCTACTGCCAGGACTGGGGGTTGCAGTTGTACAGGGCAAGGCTGACCAGCTTTTCCATCAACGTGCTTGAGTTCCCTGGGTATCCCATTGCTCAGTGGGCCTGCCCCAGGGTCAACCCCATTAGAGGGGCTGCAACCCCTGTACAATCTCATCCACGCACACACGCTTCCTTTCAAAGAACATTCATTCTGTGTCACGCTTTGGGCTGAGGCTGCAGACATGCCTTCTGCCCTCAGAGAACTCACTGCCTAGCAGGTGAGGCAGATGCACACATGACTGACCCAGGATTAAACAGACATTACAGGAGAGGTGCCAAGTGCTGAGACTTTGGATCATGTTTCCCTCTTTGCTGGGGTCACTAGGAAGCTCTCACCTTTAGTCATTATGCAAGACTTTGCAGTATTCTTTCCCGCCTGGCTTCCTCTCTTGAGCTTTATTTCTTTATCGTCTGTGGCATAATTTTAACGTAATTTATACATCAATTACATGAAATTACTATTAATATGAATAAAGTGCCTCTGTTATAGGCAAGAGATGATTTCTGATTCAAGAGGTCAGGGATGGCTTCATGGAGGAGACAGCCTTTGGAGTGGAAGGCCACAAGGGCTGCTGGGACAGGAGGCTGGGACAGTTCTGCAAAAGAGAGAACTGCATGAGCAATAGCTTAGTGGCTGGAATGTGCAGGGCAAGGTGGGGACACCTGGGTGGCTTTGCTGGGGGGAGTGGTGGGACAGGAGGTAGATGCGTAGGTTGAAGCAAGGTGGTGGCGGCTTCAAATGCCAAATTAGTGTTTGAGGGGTTTACCAACATCTTAGAGTGCCCTGTGCCCTCGGTCCCCCCACCTCATCCCACCAGCACCCCAGCCTAGTATTGGCCTCCTAGCCAGCAGCCCCATCCTACCCTTCAGTCCCCGAGCTGGGTGCTAAAAGTCCTATTTACCTCTTGAGGTCCCCAGCTTTACACTCGTGCTGGCCCCAGCCGCCAGCCCAGTTACTTATTGATCGCCTGTCAGGATGTTTGCTTTTCTGGTGGGTCACTGGAGCGAATGTGACTGTGGAAATGGCCTGGTGGGGGTGGGGTGGGGGAGGCCAAGCCACAGAGGAGGCTGGAGAGAGGAGAGGGATGGGGTGCAGGCGGTGGGGGGTGCAGAGCAGCCCTAGAGGATAGGAAAACCTTGTAGATTCCATAACATGTCTGTGATATCCAGAGACCTCTCTAGCTAATCGGTCACTTAGCCGATCAACAAACAGGAGTGCCTGTCAGTCCTGGAAGACAGGCAGAGCATTGGAAAGTATGTGGCTTTGAGGCCTGACAGACAGGGCTCCCTTCCCAGTCGGCCCCATCTATTGCCTGGGTGACCTTTGATGGCCACACCCTCTCTGCACCTTAGTTGCCTCAAGGGTTGAAGTGTGGATTCAACTTGTGATGGTGTGGGAAGGGGGTGGCAGGGGCGGGAGAAGGGCCTGAGCTGTGGGGGAGAAGTGGGGCCCTCTCACCCCTTCCAGAAATGAGACCCCCACAGGACCATGAGTATAAGGGGATGGACACCGCAGCAGGGCACCTAGGTGCGAGAAGCGAGAGTGGAGGAGCAGGGCTGCAGCTTGGCCCCCAGAGACCATCTTGTCTATCCCCCAGCCTCTACCTACTCTGCATGCTGGGGGCCAATTTTTCTGCAGAACACAGAGCAGAAGGGACACAGGGATAGAGGAGGGAGGAAAAGTGGGAGGCCGTTTGGGGCACAAGTGGGAGCAAGTGGCCTCTGAATAAGAGATGGGAAAGCGTAACAGAGAGCCAGCTTCCATATACCACTTGCTTACTCCACCTTCCAGCCTGTCCTCAAGCAGGATGCCCCTCCCTAAGCTCATCTCCCTTGTCACCACCACCAAGTCCTGTATATTCTGCAGGGCTTTCGCCAGCCTTGCTCCTGGCTCTGCAGTGTGGACTTGCACCCCTGGCAGCCTCCCAGAGCCCTGATACTAGGAGGAAGATGATTGGAACCCTGAGAGACAGATGAAAGCTGGGGGGCTTTTAGGAGGCACACTTCCTGTTTGGGGTCAGAAAAAGTTTCTCACAGCAGTGGACATTCAGTTTGGCCTTTAAGGTGGGATTTCACTGGGCAGAGAAAGGCCATTCTGGAAGGCAGAGACTGCAGGAGCAAAGGCCTGGAGGCTGGAAAATGCCTTCTCAAGGCCCTGAGCTGCTGAGCTGGGACCCAGAGGAAGGGAAGCATCAGAGAGATTCTACAGGGAGGCCTGCTAGGGTTTACAGGTGCTGGGGGAGGGACTGGGCCCCACTTTATAGATGGGAGTGCCCTCCACTGATCTAGGAACCCATCAAGGAGCAGATTCATGAACAATGCCAGGTACCACTGGGGGTCTGTTGGGTTTGCCGGCTGCCCAGGACTCTTGGGTCTGGGGGCTCAGCAGCAGTGCTGGTGGGGAGGGGGCCATGACATCTGTGACTGGGGAATCTTGGGGCTAAAGGTAGGGGCCCAGCAGCCCCAGAGCCCCTGCCTGGCCTGTCAGGGGCCAGATACACTGGTTTCCAGGGTGGTTCCCAGAGACCTCAGTCTTTGATCCCCTCCGTGAGCCCCAAGGGCGGCTCGGCAGGTCTGGCTTTATCCCTGCTGAGCACTGTGAAGAAAGAAGAAAGGAGGAAGCAGCATGGGGTGTGTAGGGCCTTTGGCCTGGGCATCTGAACCTCGCCATGGGGTCCCAAGCAGGAAACATATGTGAACCCTGGCCTCCCTATCGGTGTCAGGGATATTCTGACGGGGCAGCAGGGTGCAGGGCACAGGGCACCGAGGGCTCCAGTGGGGTCCAGCCAAACACTGCCCTCTAACCAAACGTCTGTCCTGTGCTTGCCCCCCGGCTGCAGGTGAGCGAGAGGATGCTGGCGGGGGGCGCGAGGAGCATCCCCAGCCCCCTACTGGCCTGCTGGCAGCCCATCCTCCTGCTGGTGCTGGGCTCGGTGTTGTCAGGCTCGGCCACAGGCTGCCCTCCCCGCTGTGAGTGCTCCGCCCAGGACCGCGCTGTGCTCTGCCACCGCAAGCGCTTCGTGGCGGTGCCCGAAGGCATCCCCACCGAGACTCGCCTGCTGGACTTGGGCAAGAACCGCATCAAGACGCTCAACCAGGACGAATTTGTCAGCTTCCCGCACCTGGAGGAGCTGGAGCTCAACGAGAACATCGTGAGTGCCGTGGAGCCCGGCGCCTTCAACAACCTCTTCAACCTGCGGACGCTGGGGCTCCGCAGCAATCGCCTGAAGCTCATCCCACTGGGCGTCTTCACCGGCCTCAGTAACCTGACCAAGCTGGACATCAGTGAGAACAAGATCGTCATCCTGCTGGACTACATGTTCCAGGATTTGTACAACCTCAAGTCGCTGGAGGTTGGCGACAATGACCTAGTCTACATCTCCCACCGCGCCTTCAGCGGCCTCAACAGCCTGGAGCAGCTGACGCTGGAGAAATGCAACCTGACCTCCATCCCCACCGAGGCGCTGTCCCATCTGCACGGCCTCATTGTCCTGAGGCTCCGGCACCTCAACATCAATGCCATCCGGGACTACTCCTTCAAGAGATTGTACCGGCTTAAGGTTTTAGAGATCTCCCATTGGCCCTACTTGGACACCATGACCCCCAACTGCCTCTATGGCCTCAACCTAACATCCCTGTCCATCACGCATTGCAATCTGACCGCCGTGCCCTACCTGGCCGTGCGCCACCTGGTCTATCTCCGCTTCCTCAACCTCTCCTACAACCCCATCAGTACCATCGAGGGCTCCATGTTGCATGAGCTGCTGCGGCTGCAGGAGATCCAGCTGGTGGGTGGGCAGCTGGCTGTGGTGGAGCCCTATGCCTTCCGCGGCCTCAACTACCTGCGCGTGCTCAATGTCTCTGGCAACCAGTTGACCACACTGGAGGAGTCGGCCTTCCACTCAGTGGGCAACCTGGAGACGCTCATCCTGGACTCCAACCCGCTGGCCTGCGACTGCCGTCTCCTGTGGGTGTTCCGGCGCCGCTGGCGGCTCAACTTCAACCGGCAGCAGCCCACATGTGCCACGCCCGAGTTTGTCCAGGGCAAGGAGTTCAAGGACTTCCCCGATGTGCTGCTGCCCAACTACTTCACCTGCCGCCGCGCCCGCATCCGGGACCGCAAGGCACAGCAGGTGTTTGTGGATGAGGGCCACACGGTACAGTTTGTGTGCCGGGCAGACGGCGACCCGCCACCTGCCATCCTCTGGCTCTCACCACGCAAGCACCTGGTCTCAGCCAAGAGCAATGGGCGGCTCACAGTCTTCCCCGATGGCACTCTGGAGGTGCGCTACGCCCAGGTACAGGACAACGGCACATACCTGTGCATCGCAGCCAACGCGGGCGGCAACGACTCCATGCCTGCCCACCTGCACGTGCGCAGCTACTCGCCGGACTGGCCCCATCAGCCCAACAAGACCTTCGCCTTCATCTCCAACCAGCCGGGCGAGGGAGAGGCCAACAGCACCCGCGCCACTGTGCCTTTCCCCTTTGACATCAAGACCCTCATCATCGCCACCACCATGGGCTTCATTTCTTTCCTGGGGGTCGTGCTCTTCTGCCTGGTGCTGCTGTTTCTCTGGAGCCGGGGCAAGGGCAACACGAAGCACAACATCGAGATCGAGTACGTGCCCCGCAAGTCAGACGCGGGCATTAGCTCCGCCGATGCACCCCGCAAGTTCAACATGAAGATGATATGAGGACGGGGCGGGGGGCAGGGACCCCCGGGCACACCAGGCAGGGGAAGGGGCCTGGCTGCTGCCCACTCACTACCCAGCCCTTCCCACCCCCTTTCTGCCCCTTCACACACACTTTTTCTCCCTCCTACCCCTGCCCCTGCGGCCCCCGCCAGCCCTCACCGCCTGCCCTCTTTCTACTAGGACCTCAGAAGTTTAGGCCTGGGGACCCCACCTCACAGGGGCACGCGCTGACAGACTGGAGTCGGAGGCCAACGAACCGACATGAGGCACAGTCAATAATTCAATAAAAAAAAAAAAAGTTACGAACTTCCTCTGTAACTTGGGTTTCAATAATTATGGATTTTTATGAAAACTTGAAATAATAAAAAGAGAAAAAAAAAACACTATTTCCTATAGCTAGTCGGAATGCAAACTTTTGACGTCCTGATTGCTCCAGGGCCTTCTTCCAACTCAGTTCCTTGTTTTTCTCTTCCTCCCCCACTCCCCCTTCCTCCTTTCTCTTCTCTTCCCCTGTGGGAAGGGACCACTCAGGAAAACAGGAAAGGAGGTTCCAGCCCCACCTGCCCACCCACCCTGCCAGGGCAGGCACAGAAGCAGGCTGAGTGGCGGGTCAGGGCCCAGCTCCCAGCTGGCTGTTTGCAGGGAGCAGGTCGAGGGATGGGCTGCCCAATGGGGTCGGGGGGCCTGTCTGAGGGCTGCCAGGCAGCACTGTTGCCATGGCAGGGGCCTGGGTCAGGCATGGCTGAGACTGGACAGGTGCTGGGGTCCTCCTGGAGGACAGCATGTCTGTGGAGAGGGCCAGGGGCTGGAGGCGGACTAAGGCCTACCTTCTGGTCCCAGCTCTGCTGCCGACATGCTGAGTGGCCTCAAGCAGGTCACTGGCCCTCTCTGGGCCTCAGTTTTCACATCTGTACAAAAGGGAACATGACTCCCTGCCCTGCCTACCTCACAGGGCTGTTGTGAGGAATTGATGAGATGATGTATGTGAAACACTTTGTAACCTGTAAAGCGCTGTGCACATGTGTGGGTGACTGTTCTCATTATGGTCATTATTATCTCACTGTGGGGGTGGGGCTGCGGAAGGGCCCTCCATGGGGGCAGGGCTGAGGGGTGCCAGAGGAGGGGAGGCCTGGGGAGCTTCCAGAGGACCCTCCTAGGACAGCAGCCTGGTCTGTGGCCAGCAGCCTTGGTCTGAGAGATAGGGCTGTAGACCCACTGTGGATCTAAGGCATCAGAGATTCTGCCATCCCTGGTCTGGGGGAAGAAGCCCCCGTCAGCTTGGGCCTGCCTGGACCTATCCAGGGATTGAGAGTACCAGCTCTCTCCAACTGTTCTTTCCACAAGCATTTATTGAGCACCTACTGTATACTACATCCCATACGAGTGCCCAGTCTAGGGGGGGAGGCGGTTGGGGAAGCAGTTTGGGCCCTTCTTTTGGGACTGGCAGATCCAGCTCACCACCCCAGCTTTGCCCTATCTTCCTTCCACCAGGCCATACTCTGAGCCTCTCCTGGGCTCTTAAATGCTCTGGGTTTGGGGCTGGTGCCCACATGGATATGAGGTGACCAGGAGGGTCAGATAACACACCACCTCTCACCATTCCCCACATGTCAAACCAAACCTGGATGCTCGAGAACAACCCTGGGAAGGGGTGGCCCAGATGGCAGTGGTCACTTCCTAGCTTTTCCCAGAATCCATAGGCCTTAACTCAAGCTGGGCCAGCAGCTCAGCCAGTGATCATGTGCCCACTCCACCTCCACATCTCTGTTGGACAGGGAGGGGCACTAGGGTCAGGGGCACCTGGCCTCTCCCTGCCAAGATTCCTGTTTCTCCTGGGAGACTCCTTGGATTCAGCCCCCTGGTGGGCCCCAGGGTGGCATTGCTGCCCACTAACCCTCAGGCTAGGGGACAGCTCCAGAAATGCAGGAACCAATGGGCAAAGACTCAGTTGACTGTGGAAGGGGAGCAATAGGGAAGTTGGCCCTCAGCAACAAGAAGCTTCCAGAATCCCAATCAGGGCTCTTCCTGGGCTTTCATGCCCCACCCAAGCAGCATAAACTAGGTAGCTGCTTACCTAACCAGTTGAACTAGTTGCTTTCCAGTTGACTCTGACTCGTGGCGACTCCATGTGTGTCAGAGTAGAACAGAGCTCTATAGGGTTTTCAGTAGCTGATTTTTGGAAGTAGATTGCCAGGCTTTTCTTCCAGGGTGCCTTTGGGTGAACTTGAACTGCCAACCTTTCAGTTAGCAGTGGAGCATCTTAACCATTTGCACCACCCAGGGACTGCAGCACCTGGCATCTTCTAAACTCAGCCTCTGGCGGGACTGCATGAAGAGCAGAGTCTGGCATGGAGTTAGCATCCAGTTACTTACTCATTCGTTCATCAACCCATTCATTCATTCAGCCTACAGATTTACCTGAGAGCCTGCTCTGCTCCTGGCCCCTGGTTGACACCAGGCTGCCCTCACCCCTGTCTCCCAGCCACCACCTTAGAACTCTCACTAGCTCTGGGGAAGGTTCAAACCCTCTGAACTGTGGTTTTATCCCCAAGGAAGAAACAGGATCCTCTCCCCATTAAGATCCTGAGATATTGGTGTGGGAAAGGTCAAGTGTCCCTGGGGGAAGCTTGCGTGGGTGATGATAAGGACCTGAGGTTTGAGGTCAGGTCCAAGTTTGAGTTCCTGCTCTAGGAATGATTAGCTGTGTGATATTATTATTAACCCTTCTGAGCCTCGGTCTTCTCATCTGTAAAATAAAGATGATCCTACTAGTTTTGGTTGTTAGGATTAAATGAGGGAGCATAGCATTTATTTCTTGGTCTCTACAAATGTGGTAATGATTATTGTCAAGTCCAATTCTCATACCGATGCCAAGACTGAAGACGAGAGAAGGTGATGGCTTATCCAAAGTTACACAGCTTCTAAGCGACAGAACCAGGGCCTGATTCCGGACACCCGTGGCCGTAGCCTAAGCCTGGCTCAGGGCTTCTCAGAGCCAGGCCTGGGGACCCCACCAAACAGGAGACCACTTTGGGGAGCACAGGAGCAAGGAGAAGAATCCTCAGGTGTGGGTGACCTGTATGCAACAAGAGGCCAGTGGCATCATGTGCAGCTTCAAGAAGCCACTAGGCCTGCCCACCTGTGGAGGGAAAACAGAACACACACATTCCATCTTCCCAGCCCTGGAAGGCCTGGTCTGCACTGTTGGTCACTCACAAGAGGCAGCCCACGGGGTTGTTACTTAACTCCTTTGGGTCACCTGGATCCTTGGGGCTTCATGAAGTTCTGGCAAGAGCAGGGGACTCAGGGCCAATTCATTCCTGGCTACTGGTAAGGAACTGGGCCTCTGAGAAACCCAAGAACACAAGAAAATTGTTAAATTGTTTTCAGACTGGGGAGAGAAGCAGTTGTGGGGCGGGGGCAATGTGAGCGGCCAGGGTCAGGGAA
Organism: Loxodonta africana; assembly: GCF_030014295.1. Classification (NCBI taxonomy): domain Eukaryota; kingdom Metazoa; phylum Chordata; class Mammalia; order Proboscidea; family Elephantidae; genus Loxodonta; species Loxodonta africana. The sequence goes on along the minus strand of NC_087354.1, from coordinate 40,128,014 downwards.
TGGGTTGGTCCAAGCAGAGGAGCCCGAGGGCTGGGCAGGGCCCAGGCTAAGAGCCAGAAGCCCTGGGTTCTAGTTCTGGTGCTGCCCTTCCTAGTTGTGGGGCCTTGACAAGGCATTCTGGCCTTAGTCTCCCCATCTGTAGAAGGGGACAATGAACTCAACTGCTGCTAAGAGCCCTGGCAGATTTAAGAGGAGATACCCTGGAAGGTCAGGCTGAAGAGGCTACAGCCTCTGAAAGGGAGAGAGAAGGACCAGATGCCCCCATCCCATCACCTGTGCAACCAAGAGCCAGAACCTACAGGTGGTCTGGGGACCAGAGTCTTCCTAGGCCACCACACTCCTGGTCTTAGTAGCCCCAGTCTACCTCAGAACCAATGAGTTTGTGAAGTCAAGATGTCCCACCACCTCAAATCCCTTAGGGAGTTGCTGCTGTGACCACCTTCAGCCTGGGTCCAAGGAGGTGAGGTTGGAGCCAAGCTATTGGGGAAAAAGCAAGATGTTGTATCCTGAGAGCCCAGCCTGCTTTCCAGGAGACCAAGACCAGAGGCAGCCTCTAGGCCTGCTCCTCAAGGAGACAAGCATGCCTTAAAGAGAAAGGGTGATAAGACTGGGAGCCCACCCTGGATGAACAAGTGGACCCAGCCATGGATGGCACCCAAGAGGGTGAGTATCAAAGAGGAGCACCGAGCACCAGAATCCTGCTTTGGCTTACCCCTCACAAGTGAGAATATGAGGCTCAGAGAGGTGAAGTGATCTGCCTAGGGTCACACAGCAAAGTGGCAGATGGGGCATGGGCTCCTGAGTCAGGCATACCTCAGTTAAAATCTCATGTCCACCATGAGTCCCATCTGGAAAATGGGGTTAAGAAATCCTATGTTACAGGGTTGGGAGGATTAAAGACAGTGTTAAGTGCTTACCTACAGTGTCTGGCACTGGATGGGGTATACTAATGACCACTGTTATTATCATGACATCATATGGACAAGCAGGGTGGTGGTTAGAGTCAAGGGACTGTATGAGGGACACAATGGGGACCCCAAAGAGCTGGAACTCCAAATGGGGGTGGGGTGAAAACAAAGCCTGGGCTATGCCCTCTGGTTGGCTGCTGAAGGCCTCTCCGGGTTGTGTGGAGTAGATGAATGTAAGCCATAGGGCTGACAACCCTGTATGCCCAGAACAGAGAGGAGCCATGCCCAGGGCCCTGGAGGACAGGGCTAGAACGTGTGTGTGAGTGTGTGCGTGAGTGCATGCGTGCGTGTGTGTGTGTGTGTTTGGAGGGCACAGGGCACAGGGAGAAGGGGTCAGAGAAGCAGTGTAGACCACTGGCTGGTATCAGCAGTCCCAAGATCCAAGGGAAGTTCTGCCACCAGCAGGCCAAGAAGCCTTGGGCCTCTTAGTGCCTGAGATCAGGGTTCATAAGTACAAGGAGCGACCACACAGACCGGTTGGAGTTAATTTATTGGGTCTGAGCAGGGTCTATCACCCTTGCTTCTTTTTGCCCCAGCTCCGTGTCCTCTGATGACATGACAGCCTGACCAAGACTGCAACTCACTCCCAGATCCCTTCATAATTTGGCCTCCTAGGATCTCTGATCTCTTCATTCCGGTTCTCCAGAAAAAGAAGCTGATTGGACACCTACCAGCCAATGGTTTAGCTGCTTCTAAGTCAGGTGCCCGTCCTCCTGTCCAGTCAGCTGTGGCCATGGAGCTCAATCTTGTGCAAGCCAAATTTGGGTAAAGATGGTGCAGGAAGGACGCGGGGACTGTATCAATTGTATACTACTGCATAACAAGTACCCCGAAATTTGGCAGTTTAAAACAACAGCAATCATTTATTTGTTCTCAGTTCTGCAATTAGATGGGGCTAGGTTAGGACAGCTGATCTCTGTCTGTGTGGTGCCAGCTAGGGTGGCTTGTCAGGACTGAAAGATCCAAAGTAGCATCCGGCCATGTCTGTCGCCTCAGCTAGGGTGGTTGGAATAGCTGGAGGCTGGGTGGCTTCTCTCTTGCCGCTGCTCTCTCCAGCAGGCTAGCTAACTTCTTCATGGTGGCTCAGGGCTCCAAGATGGTGGAAATGGAAACTGCCATGTCTCTTGAGACCTAGGCCAGGAAGTCACATGGCATCACTTTCGTAGCATTCTATTGGTCGAGGCGAGTCACAGGCCCACCCAGAATCACGAGGCGGGAGGATGGACCCAGTTCCTGGCGGGAGGGGCTGCAAAGTCACGTGGCAAAAGGTCCTGCAGAATGGAACAGGTTGTTGCAGCCACCTTTGGAAATAACCCTCCACAGGGACCTTGGCGGTGCCTTTTTCCTGCTCCTTGCTTTTAGGAACCACTCCTTGGTGCCCAGAAGTCTATGGTTTACCCACCCAGCAGTAGGTGGCTTCCGGAGCACCGGTGACTGGCCCACACATCTAGAGCTGGTAAGTAAGGAGCCGGGAGTTGAACCCACATTTGTTGCCCCCTGGTCCAGGGTTCTTCCCACAGTGGGCAGAAGCGGGAGGCAGTGGATACAGGAGAAAATACAGCAATGATAAAAATAACAGCTATTATTTATCAAGGGCTTGTACCAGGCACCAGCACTTTACCTACATTACCTATTTAATCCTGCCATGAGCGGTTCCTAATATACTCACATTCGATGGAACACTGAGCTCAGGGAGAAGTGACTGCCTGTGGTTTCAGCTGGTAGGTGATAAAGCCAGGAGTCATACTCACGCATCCTCACTGCAGAAAAAACGCCAGACTGGTCCCCTCCTCTTTAATCACTCTGGACTCAGGCTTCTCACCTGTGAAGTGGGCACAGCCACATCACCACCTGTGGCTTCCTTCCTTTGTGGGATGGGATGAGTTGGAGGTGGAGACTGTGCTATGGTACAGGTGAGTGACTGGGTAGAGAGGCAGGGATCATGAACAAGGCTTCTGCCAGTCAATTCTTGCTTGCCAGCTCCTAGTCCATCTAGCATCACCGAGACCAGAAAACCATACACAAGGCTCTGCTGCCTGTTCTGAGGACCTGGCAGCCTGACCTTGGCACCGCTGGACAACTGGGGACTACTGTGCAGGGGTCTGTAGTAGACCAGTGGCCATGCAGTGCAGCCTGGGAGGACAGGGCCCTCCCCTGGGAGTTTGGGCCTCTGACTGTCCTGAAGGAGCCGATTGCTTGGCCTGTAAAGGGCTTTACAGCCGCCTCATAAACCTATCACAGCTCATTCTGTATCCACAGCCCAGGCCTTGTCATCATGCCAAATGATGGTGCTGGTGTCTGGGAAGGCTGGGGGTGTCTTTGGGAGACCTGGCCACAGAGACTGAGGAAAGACCCGCAGTGTATCCAGCCCCAGCCCGTTTACACCTCAGCTCTCAGCCAACCCAGGAGGCATTTTCACTCCCTAGATGTGGCCCCAGCAGGGACCAGGGTCTGGCTCTCCCTGCACCTCCACTGGCCCCACCCTCCCACCCCTTCACGCCTGTTCTGGGGTGTGACACACTGCCATGGAGATGGCCAATCCTGGGGATAGAGCAGCAGGATGTCCTGGAGCACACGAGGAGAAGGAGGAAACTAGAGGCAGAAGAAAGACAAAGCCAGGCAGGAGAAAGGGATCCCAATGCCCGGGGTCCTGAGTACAGGCCAAGAATAGTGATAAGCGTGACTGTCTCCCAGTGGAGGCTGAGCCATTGCCTGGGGCTAAGTGGTGATACCTCAAAAGCACAAAATGCAACTCCTGTGCTCCCATTTTGCAGATGAGGAAACTGAGGTACAGGGAAGGGAAATGACAGGTCCAAGGTTATCAAATGAGTCAGTCAGTGGTGGCCCCACCTCTGACTCAGCTGGACTCAGGGCCACAGGGAGGCAACCACCCGTGGCATCCAGAAAAACTTTCTGTGGGAAACACAATGTCAGGTTGGCTTGAGGGGGACACCCAGCCCCAGAGGAGGGGGGCAGCTGGAGGCCTAACTTTGCTCTGACTAGCAGACATTTACATGCTATTGTTAGGTGCCATCAAGTTGGTTCCAACTCATAGTGACACATGTACAACAGAATACAACACTGCCCCGTCCTGCATCATCCTCACAATCGTTGCTATGTTTGAGCCCATTGTTGCAGGCACTGTGTCAATCCATTTCATCAAGGACTTTCCTCTTTTTTGATGACTCTCTACTTACTAAGCATGATGTCCTTTTCCAGGGGCTGGTCTCTCCTGATAACACGTCCAAAGTATGAGAGATGAAGTCTCGCCATTTTTTCCTCTAAGGAGCATTCTGACTGTACTTCCTCCAAGACAGATTTGTTCATTCTTCTGTCAGTCCATGGTATATTTAATATTCTTCACCAACACCATAATTCAAATGCATCAATTCTTCTTCAGTCTTCCTTATTCATCACCCAGATTTCACATGCGTATGAGGAGATTGAAAATACCATGGCTTGGGCATTAAGCCTGAGAGTCCTCAAAGTGACATCTTTGCTTTTGAACACTTTAAAGAGATCTTTTGCAGCAGATTTGCTGAAGGCAATATGTCATTTGATTTCTTGACTGCTGTTTCCATGGGCGTTGATTTTGGATCCGGGTTAAATGAAATCCTTGACAACTCAATCTTTTCTCCATTTATCATGATGTTGTTTATTGGTCCAGTTGTGAGGATTTTTGTTTTCTGTTGAGGTGTAATCCATACTGAAGGGTGTAGTCTTTGATCTTCATCAGTAAGTGCTTCAAGTCCTCTTCATTTTCAGCAAGCGTGGTTGTGTCATCTGCACATTGCAGGTTGTTAATGAGTCTTCTCTAATCCTGATGCTGCGTTCTTCATATAGTCCAGCTTCTCAGATTATTTGCTCAGCACACAGATGGAATAAGTATGGTGAAAGAATACATCCCTGACACACACCTCTCCTGATTTTAAACCATGCAGTATCTCCTTGTTCTGTTCGAACAACTGCCTCTTGGTCGCATTTACATAGCTCGTTAAAAAATATGGTGTCGTAAAAAGGAGAGACGCAGGCACAGTAAAGTTCGTCCCTTTCACCGCCTGTCAGCCCCTGGAGCCTCTCTCAGGACACTCCAAGGGCACAGGGGGTATATTGGGGTGCAAGGGGTTATGACTACCCTCTCGACAGCACCCAGAGCTGGGTCAGGGAGAAGCATCCTGAGTGTGTGTCTCTCCTGGGCTATCAAGAGCCCAGCACCTGGAGGTGGAGACACTTCCTCCTGACCTTGCGCAATGGCCTGTGCCTCTCTGGGCCAACTGCTCCCAAGTCCCGAGAGGGCACTGCACCAATTGGGTCTGCCTGCTTTATGCGCTTCAGGGTTCACCCCAGCCCTATGTGGTGCCCCCATCTCACTTCCCCACCCCGTCACTGCTGCAGGAGTGAGGTGGAGTTACAGCTGCTCTAGCACAACGACATTTACAGCCTGGCCCTGTGACTGGGCACATAAATTCCCCTTGAAATGCTCCATACCCAACCAAGCAGTCGCTTGGAACAGAGGGGAAGGGGCCTGTGGACCATCCGCCTACCCTGGCCACCTCAGGACCACCTCTTGCCCATTCTCTCCAACCTTTGTCAGGAGTTACTCAGTCTGGATCCAGGACAGCCAAAGCCCACAGATCCCCAGCCATCAGAGCAGCCCTTCCTTCAATGCGCACACCCTGGAGGTCACCTTTCTGGAGTCTTCTTGCGTCCTGCTAAACAGTGGTAGAAGGAGAAGGGGCCCAGGGTCTCTCTGTCCTGCTCTCCAGCCCTCATCCCTGCCTTAGGGTCACTCCTGTCAGGCTTGCCTCCTTAAGGATTCTGCCAGCCTGCCACCTGAGACAAGTCCCTGCCCTCTGCCTCACTTTCCCTCTCTGGTATAGCAGGGGTTAGTCCAGGTGAAGCTCCCAGTGCCCAGCCATCCAGAAAGGCCCGTGAAGAATGGGACAAGAGCCTCTGCCCCACGGTAAGTGCAAGGGGCCACCAGGAGGGAAGTAGGGACTGTTGGAAGCCCCTGCAGCCAGAAACACTGAGGACTACCTAGCCAGTGGCTGGCACCTGGCTGGCCAGGAGCCAGGAGGACAGCTGTTCCCTTTCTCTTGCTGGGCAGCTGGAAGCGACAGGGACACTGCAAGGTTGATGGGCCCCTTCGGTTGCCCAGAGGCAGGAGTGACAGCTGGAAGTGCCGAGTAGGTAGGGGGCATTACTCTGAGCTGAGGCAGAGCTGGAGAGGCCGGGGCAGCCCACAAGGGGTTTCCAGGTCCCAGCTGGGACCTCCAACTGACCTTCAGTCCATCCCCCCACCTCCCACCACCACTAAAGAAAGTTTTTCCAAGCTTTCCAAGGACTAGGGGACTGTATCAATTATCTAGTGCTGTTTAACAACCACCCTAAAACATAGTAGTTTAAAATAACAACAATCATTTATTTGTTCCCAATTCTATAATATGTACAGGGGAGTGGAGAAGTAGATGAGGGATCAATCTCTGGTGAGTTCCCTGTAGCTGTGGGGCTCAGTGTCTCAGACACCTCTGAGGCAGTGGATGGCTAAGGGAACAGTCGCTATTCATGTCAAGAGAGCAGAGAGGGAGGATCAAAGGCAAGTACCAGCTTTTCAAGGGTCCCCAGACCCTCAGCTCCATTTCCCCTGGCCAAGGATGGCAAAAATCTGCTTTGAATGCTTCATGCCTACCCTCAAAGTTCATTTGTGCCAGGGAGAGGATTCCCCTCCTGGTGGCTCTCAGCGCTCCTGCAGGAGGGTAGATTGGGTGTGGCGGGGGTAGCTGGGGAAGCTGAGGCGGATGTTCTGTGAAGCACCACCTGGGCAATAGGGAGCTATGGTGGGTGCTTGAACAGGAGAGGAGCACATCTAGAGTCTAAGTAGGAAAAACCTGAGGCGTGGGAGCAGTGGACACAGAGGAAGAGCCCTTCTCTGGGTGAGTACGCACACCTCTCTACACACACACACACACACCCCTACCCCAGCAGGCATATACATGCACACATTCACTCACACACTCAGCAGTTTGTGTGTCCACACACAAACCTTTTCACATGCACCCATGAGCACACAGCAGCAGTGTGCACACCAGATAATATCTTCACATTGGTACACCCACACTCACACTCTGACCCCTGCGTTCACACTAATGCGCAGACCCACAGAACAGCCCCCCTCCTGCACTCACAGAGGGGACACTTAAACCGCCAGGTGCACCCTGGGTGAGCCGAGTCCCACCCAAGCTCCGGCCACTGGGGTTCTCCCAGTGTTCCATGCCCCACCCCCACACCGTGGCCTCTCTCCTCCTTGGGGTCACAGGGCGGCCAGGCCTGCCTGTGTGCCCAATGTTCACGTACCCTGCACACACACGTGTACACGGGGACAGCAGCCTGGAGCCTCGCTACCGCGCCCGCCCGGAGCCGAGGCCAGCCAATGAGAGAGCACTGGCCTCTGTCTCCTAGGCGACCAGCTAGAGCTGCCTGGTTATGGGCTGGGAGGGGCCAGGGTGGGAGTGGCCACGGGGACTCCGCCTCACATCGGACCCTTGTGTCCTTGGCAGGGACTTGATCCTTAAAGGATCCTTAAAGGCTAAGGGCAGGAGTGGTGAAGTGCCTCAGAGGCACCCAGATACTGGGACTGAAATGAATCCCAGTGTCGCTGGTCCCTCTGGATGGGCCGGGAACAGCTGAGGATCCTGGCCAAACGTCTGCGAGGGTACCTGGCTCAAGTGTTCTGCACCAGGGGACAGTCTATGACCCGGTCAGGTCGCCTCTGTGTAGAGAATTCTAAAGAGATTGCACTGGCCTCCTTTCTCTTCCTCAGGTGCCCCAAGCTCCTCCCCTCCAGACCTCCTCACATGTTCTTCTGCTTCAGATGTTCTCTCTCCTCCCTTCCCTCCAGCCCACCTCCCAAACAACTACACACACACACACACACACACACACACACACGCTTCTTTTTGCCTGGCAAACTTCAGCTCATGGTATAGATCACTTCCTCGGCTACCGCCTCTTTCCATTCTAAATTGATCCCCTGGTTTGTTGTTGTTGTTGCCATCCAGTTGGCCCCCAACTCATGCCAACCCCATGCATGATGGCACAAAATGCTGCCAGCTCCTTTGCCATCCTCATGATTATTTGTGGGTAGGATAATTATGATCCATAGGGCTTTCATTGGCTGATTTTTGGAAGTAGATCTTCCTCATCCATCTTGGTCTAAAAGTTCCACTGAAACCTGTTCAGCGTCATAGCAACATGCAAGCCTCCACCGACAGCTGGGTGGTGGCTGTGCATGAACTGCGTTGACCGGGAATTGAACCCAGGTCCCACATGGAAGGTGAGAATGCTACTGCTGAAACACCACTGCCCTCTCAATCCTCTGGTTTAGAGTCTGCCAAAATTGGGACTAGGCAAGACCACATCATGGTTGTTTGAATCACACTGACACAAAAAGCATGCCAAGAGGTGGAATCTGGTCAACAGGGCAGAGGGTTGAAGTTTAAGAACCTGGGGTTTGGAGCCAGATCATTGCTGTCCTGTGCCACAGTCAGTTCTGACTCATAGTGACCCTATATGACAGAGTAGAACTGGCCCATGGGGTTTCCTAGGCTGTAATCTTTATGGGAGCAGATCACCAGGTCTTTTCTCCTGCGGAATGAACCACTGACCTTTGCATTGGCAGCCGAGTGCTTAACCATTGTTCCACCAGGGCTCCTGGAGCCAGACTACCTAGGTCCAAATCCTGGCTCTGCTACATGCTGGCTGTGTGATTCTGAATGAGTTATTTAGCCATTTTGTGTTCAGAATGCAGTAGTACCCACCTCCAGGGGTGGTTGTGAGGATTAAATTAGATAATGCCTGAAAAGCACTTAGAACAGTGTCTGGCACAGAGTAAGTGACCAGTAAATGCTTGCTTCTACTATTATGGTCCTTATGGATCCGCCATTATATACACACCTTCCAGTCATCAACCTTCAGAACAATCACCGGGCCCCCGAGGCAGCGACTCACAGGTGGTAGGCAACAAAGGGTTGGCCCCGACCATACAGCCAGGCCCATCTCAACACCAGGCATCCTGTCTAAGAGGGAGACTTGTCCCATCAGGATATAAACTAAGAGCCCATGGTGACAACCAATTGTAATTCTCTTTTACCCTGTTTGATAGAAAAGCTTCTTTCTCTCTCCCCTCTCCTCTCTTTTAGGAGCATTACAAACCAGCATGATATCTTAGCAGACTGTATAGTGAGGTTCTGCAGGCCATTCATGTTCTCCCCAGTCATGGCCCATCTACTGCCGGTCTGAGGAAAGGGCCTCTGGTTCTCAGCCTTGGAGACAGCCACCACTGTTCTGTCCACCTTCTCCCTCAGGAAGGGGAGGTTGTTCCCTGGCAGAGGAAGGGAGCCTCAGACCCAGGAAGGGGCTTTGCTTAGGGTCTTTCTGCCATTCTTTCATCCCACTGAGTGTAACTCAATTTTGTAAATATACATTTATCCAGGATTCCCTACACCTAGATCCATCCTGAAATCTCGCTTCTACTCTGTCTCCTTGAGGCCTCCCTCCTTACTCTGGCTCAGGTTCTAGCCCAGCTCAGCTGGGTGACCTTAGTCAATTGGGTTCCTCACCCTGGGCCTCACTTTCTCAATCTATAAAAAAAAAAAAAAAAATTTTTTTTTTTTTAATCTATAGAATGAGATAATTCTTGTCCTTGAACACTCCCTGCTTTCCTCTGCCCCTCCCCCCTTCCCACATATTCACTGAGTACCAACTCTGCCCCAGTCATTGCACTAGGCATCAGAAATATTAGGAGGAACAAGACTGGCAAACTTCCTGCCCCCACGGAGCTTAGAGTCTGACTGGGAGAGACAGACTCCACCAGTGAATCGCTCAATTCACAGTTAACAATTGTGATCAGAGCTGGGAGTACCAGGGGTTATGAACAATCACACAGGATGGGATAGGAGCAGGCTCTGTGGTCCATGAAGCACCCTGTAGCCTGTACAACAGCAGCGACTATGATGATGAGAGTATTTGTAACGCTCAGTTTTCAGTCATGCCCTGTGTGTGGACCCCGGGCCCTGGGCTCTGCCACAGTATTTCTCTCAAGGCCTGGGCCGAAGTGGAGTTGTCCTTGAATGGTCAGCCCCGCCTTCCTCTCACACCCTGTCCCTACTGTGGAGGGGGCAGGCAGGCAAGTGGCAGCAGCCCCCGACCCTCTTATCACTGCAGGACTTCCACTCTGCCCTGCTTAGCATAATTGGCTTCCTGTGAGATTCCATTAGAAGTGATTTGGCACACCCGGGTTTATGTCTCTGCTCTCTACTAATCAGCCAGGTGCCCCGGGGCATGTTACTGCACTTCTCTAAAACAGTGATAGTCATTCCCACCTGACAGGGTTGTTGGGAAGCTTGGACACAATGCCTATGGAGGTTCCCGGCTCATGGGATGGTTCCAATAGGTGCCAGCTGCGTCACGGCTGGGCCCTCCAGTATAGATCAATGGGGACTACAAGCGAGTGTGGGGCTCTCCGGCTTCCATAAGTTTTAGCTTTCAGTGCTGCCTGTATCCACAGCTGCTGTGAGTGCAAAGAACACAAGGCCATTTAAAGATGCCCTCTAACAAAGAGGATTTCTGTAAAGATGTGGAGAGACTCAGGAAGCCCATCTCAGGAAGCCCAGGCTAGTCTCAGAGGGTAGGGATTCACTTCCTGTCTCCTCTAGGCTCAGCTTCTGGCTACACAGCGGCTTAGGAAGCAGTCCCCCACTGTAGAGGGTGTGGCTTCCTCTGCTGCCCAATCAAGGGGCACCTGACTCATCACAGCTACCCTAAGATGGCAGCCTCAGCTCCCACAGCCAACCCACTCAGCCTCTGTGTTCAACGCCAAATTCCCAAGAGAAACTATGATTGGCCCAGATTAGGTCAGGTGCCTACCCTTGGTCCATTCAGGCAGGGCCAGAAAGTAGGGAAGGTTGCCTCTTTCAGGCTGTGGGAGGGGCAGGGTCCTTATAAGGAGTATGAGTGAAGCAAGAATGATAGTTTTCCCTAGACCAGTGGTTCTCAGCCCTGACTGCACATAGAAATTACCAGGGGAGCTTTAAAAAATACTGATACCTAACTCTCATTGCCAGAGAGACTGATTTCATTACTCTGGGGTGCTGCCTGTATAATAGGATTTTCAGGAGTCCCCCAGGTGATTCTAAAGTGCAGTCACGGAGCAGATTACTTCTGTGAAGACTTCCTGGTGCCGAATTCACGCTCAGGTGTCATCCATTTCTCTAGTTTGGTCTCATTTAAGGCCAAGTGAGAGGTTCATCCTCCATGGTCTAAATTAATGTTTCCCAAGCAGGTCCCAAGAGAAAATAAGATCAAAATGCTAATTCCTGGGTCTGATCCCATCCTACTGAATCCAAATGTCTGGGAGGAGCCCTGGTGATTCTTATCACTAAGCAAGTTGGGGGACATGGGGCTAAGTGATAACTTTACCCACTATCAATACACCTGACATGCAATCGTGGTGGAAATCATCCCAAGTGCACTAAGAACTTCTATATAGGAAAGGGGAAAGAAAGAAGCTCTCAACCCAGCACCACACAGCTGTCATCAGTCAACGTCAACTGGTCCCCACTGCTTCTCATGAGAGGAGTACAACATGGGGGCAGGCCTGACTCCCCCAGATCTCCCAGCCTGAAGTACAGAGTGTCATCTATTCTGTCTGCTCAAAAGGGTCCCCTCTTTATTTGAGGTGTTCCCCCGCCCCTGGCAGTCACCCCATTGTAACCATGTGATGTGAATAAGAACCGCCACACTCTCTAATGGGACCCACCACCCTACCCATGACCTGACCCAACCTGGACCAGTCGTACCCACATCTTCTTGCTGCTGTGACTGAACAAGGAATTGGCACCTGTCCTGTCATGGATTGAATCGTGTCCCCCCACAATATCTGACAACTTGGCTAAGTCATGATTCTCAGACTGTCTATCATTTTGTCATCTGATGTGATTTTCCTATGTGTTATAAATTCCATCACTATGATGTAATGAGATGGATTCGTGACAGTTATACTGATGAGATCTGCAAGATTGAATAGTGTCTTAAGCCAAGAAAGAAGCAAACAGAGAGACATGGGGACCTAATAACACCAAGAAAGTGGTGTCAGGAACAGAGCATGTCCTTCGGACCTGCGGTTCCTTCGCAGAGAAGGTCCTAGTCCAGGGGAAGATTGATGACAAGAACCTTCCTCCAGAGCCGACAGGGAAAGCCTTCCCCTGGAGCTGATACCTTGAATTTGGACTTCTAGCCTACTAGACTCTGAGAGAATAAATTTCTCTTTGTTGAAGCTATCCATTTGTGGTATTTCTGTTACAGCAGCACTCAGTGACTAAGACATGCCCAAACTACAACTAATCAGAACCCTCTCCTAGAATATTTGAACTTGGGAGCAAAAATGCCAATATTGGTTTTTCTCTGGAGCAGAAGCTGGAAATTGTGAGCCTGGAGGCCACCAAGAGCCATGTTTCCCATTCTTAGAGGAAGGATGGAGAAGCAGAGGCAAACTACGGGGTTTTTCCTAGCAGGAAAAAAAGTCCCTGGGTCTGCTTCTGTCTGCAGTCCCTGGAGCCCTGGTTCTTGGTGGGCCCGAGGTCTGGGTCCCAACAACTATAGGGCACAGCATAGTTAGCAGCTTTGCCACCACATACCATGGGCCACTGACTCCGCCCTTCACAGGCCCTTCCCAGCTAATTCCACATTTTATCTAAGGGTCTGTTTCTTGTCCCTCACTGCTGTGTTTGCCTCTGTCTTAGGGCTAGTTTCAGTGGATTTCTGCTCTTTTCAAAGTGCCCTCTGAATGAAAGTTTACAATGAAATTTTAAGAAACACAACCACAGAAAGAACTGCCAGGCCTCCCTCTCCCAAAGTGGGAAACCACCTGTCTGTGTCTCTCCATACCTGGAGTGAGGTCTCTCATCTCTCCTGCCCTCTGCACATCTGCTCCGTTCTCTCTGCCAACCAAGCGTTTCCCCTCACTTATCAATGTGCACATGGCTGGGCTTGACCACCCAAGATGGCAGCCCCTGCAGGAAACCAACATAATCTGTATCTCAGTTCCCTGCAGCTAGCCTTATCTCTGTGCCCTGATTTCAAATTCCCATGAGACACTCTGATTGGCTGAGTTTGAGTCAGGTGGCCTCAGCCTGGCCCAATCAGCTGGGGCCAGGGGAGGGCTCCCAAGTGGAGAATAACCTGCCCCTTCCTGGTTTAGCGGGGAGGGGAAGAAATGATCAACATAGCCAGTAGAGTTCCGGAGGGGTCTACTTCTACCCTGTAGGGGCCCTGGAGAGCAGGGGTCTCAGAAAGAACCTTCACGTGTTCATCAAATCGTGGGCGCCATCACTGGGACCCAGGATGTGAGGGAGGTTAATTTTGGACAAATAGAAAAGAAGCCCCACTATCCCCGTGGGGAATTGCCCTGGAGATCTTGTTCTTCACCAGGTCAAGAAGACAGCAGGGGTCTGGATCAGGGGCTCCGCTGAATCTTTAAGCAGGGATGGCCCTCGTACGTAGCTGGTGGGCAGGGGTGACCCTTACCCTAGAGGTAGCAGCTGCAAGCCTGTTTTGCATCCTGTCCAGATATTTCCAGTAAATAAACATTGACGCTTTCGATATCATGTTAATTTCACAGGCGGCTGCTCTGCTGACAGTTTCCACACTCCGCCAGTGCCTCTTGTCAGTTTTATACTCACAGGCCGCCGCCAGCCCCTCTCAAAGGCTGCCTGACGTACAGACATAAAAACAAATGGCTCAAAAGCCCTGGTGAAGTGACAGCGAACAACATGGATGCCTAGGTTGGAGACCCCAGCCCTACCTGTGGTCCTGAAGTCAACCAAGGCAGGGAACCAGGCCTCTGGCTTTAGAACCCACTAGTGTGAATCCCAGGGTGGTAGCTTTGCTGCTAAGGTTGGAAGTTTGAGTCCAACCCAGAGGCCAAGGCCTGGCAATCTACTTCTGAAAAATTAGCCAAACCCTATGGAGCACAGTTCTGCTCTGGTACGCAGAGGGTCACCATGAGTAGGAGCCAACTTGACAGCAACTGATAATTGGCAACTGGCTGTGTGAACTTGGTCAAGTCTCTATCTTTTGGGGCTACAGTTTTCACATCTGTGCAATGGGATTGATATTGCAGCACTGACTGAGAGTTCTAGGCAACCTTCGCCTCTTACAGCCCCTTCCTAAGCTTCTAGGGCTACTTTGACTTTCAGCACAGCCTCTGGAGGTGGTTTGAGCAGGGACTGTCACCCCCAATGTGCAGATGGGAAAGCTGAGGCCTGATGCAGGGCAGTGATTTGCTCAGTGGCACAGCAGGAGACAGGAACAGCTGTTAACGGCATAAGCCAGGGTCCTACTGCCATAGGAATGGTGGGGTCGGGGACCCCTGCCTTGTCCCAAGCCCGGCTGAGCCGGCCCCTTGGAGCGGTTAGGCTTCTTCCTGATATGCATAGTCATGAGGTCTCATGCATATGCATGATTTCTTCCTATTCTAAACTGAGTTGAGGTGGCATTTTCCAGCTAGCCCCTCCTCAGCACAGGGGTCCTTCTGTGCCCTATGACCCTTGTTGTCAGCTCCTGTTTCCTGGGCCTCGGCCTCTCTCCTCTTACCAGCAGACCACTGACAGCCCCTCCCATGTCGCCTGCACTGGGAGTGGCTGCCGAGAGCTCCTTCTGGATGCTGGTCGGACTCCCCCCTTCCTGGGGCTGCTGCTGTCACTTCTACCAGGTGGGAAGTGACACTGGTCTCAGCTGGGCCTGCTGTGCTGTACATTCTCCCACCACATCCCCAAGGCCTGGGTTGGACCCCACAAGGGGCCAGCTGAGGCTAGGGCACAAGCGGCTGCAGTGAATGCCCACCTCCTCATCTGCCCTCTATTCCCGGAAGAAGGTGTCACTACTGAGGGGACATCTGGGTGCACTGCAGCTCAGGGGTGGTGATGGAAGCAGGGGGTGATATCTCAGCCTCCCAGATCACTGTCCAGTGAGGCTCGGATGGCAGTCTTCTCGGGGAAGAGCTCTGGGCCTCTACACGGAGCTTACATCCATGCACTTCTGGTGCCTGCTTCTGCCCAATAAAGACTTGTTAATGGACTAAAGTGAATTAGAGTCATTAGCACTGCTATCAGAGACTGCCAGAGGTCGGTGCCTGCCCTTTAGTCCCAGCCCACACTCTGGGGAACTTGGGCAAGGCCTTCAGCTCTCTGAGCCTCAAGGCCTCCACCCACAAAAATGTCCCTCCCATCATGTGGCTCCCCATCACCTAGAGGCCAAGATGCTCAAGCTCTTGAGGCTGACATTCAAGGCCTCCTGACCTGGCTCCTTCCTCCCTCCCCACCTTCAGATTCATGTACTCACACAGAGCAGGATACCTGTGTTCCAATCACACACCAAGCACTGGTGTCTCCTAGCCTTTACACTTTCCCATCTTTGACTAGGAATGCAGCTCAGCTCTCTCCCTCACCCCACCCAGACTGCTAAACTCCTGAGCATCCCTCAAAACCCTGTGCCAATGTTACCTCCACCGGGAAGGCTCCCCTGTCTCAATCCCTGCCCCAGGCTACGTTAGGCGGTCTCCCTCTCTGGGATCCCTTAAGGGAGTCATCTGTGGGAACCAGCATAAAGGAGGTTATGTTTTGGAGAAATTTAAAAGAAGCCTGTCTTTCCCTGTTGGAGAATTGCCCTGGAAGGCTTATTCCTCGCAAGTTGAGAAGAGAGCAAGGGCCTGGACCGGGGCCCAGCTTCTGTCTGTCATCTGGAGTGGAGTTGTCTATTTGGATGCCTGTCTCCTTCCCTAGGCTACCATCTTCTCAAGTGTGGACAGGGGTCCGGATCTGTCTCACCACAGGCCTTGGTGCACAGTAGGTGCTTTTCTCAGTTACATTTCCAGAGGACACGATGAGATTTCTCCCTCCAGCACCCTTTCTCCAAAGAGCTCCTGAAAGAAGGAAGAACATGACCTCCTTCCAATCCTCTCCCCACCCCCCACCTGGTCCCTGGCCGACACCTTCAGAATTACTTAATTTTTACAGATTTTTCCTCTTTAATTACAGCCCATGTAACAAATATGAAATAAATGAGAAAGGGAGGGAAGGAGAGAAAGCACGGAAGCTGCCAATCTCTTGCTGCAACATTTCAGGGAGTTCTGAGTCAGGACAAAGGTGGTGGGTGGATAGGAGGAAGGGAGGCCTCCAAGCTGCTCAGTGACACTCCCCCTCCCAACTTCTCAGTATGGAGCCTCTCAGGGCCCCAGAGACCCTCTTGGCCACACCAGGCAAATAGGAGCTACCTAGACCTCTCCTTTCTCTGGCCCCTGGTGAGGGGATTGTCTCCTAAATAAAGATAATCATTTACAACTGCCATTTATTGAGGACCTTGCACATGCCAGGCAGTCTGCTCAACCATCACACCTGATCTTCACAACAACCCTCACCATAAGCCATTCTACAGAGGAGGGAACCGAGGCGCAGAAAGATTAAGTGGTCCTCAGGCTAGGAAGTGGGCCTGATTTCGAACTCTACACTTTCCAATAAGCCACCCTGCCTCCCACAGAACAAGCCCACCCCCCCCCCCTTGAGGGATTAACACCACACCCTTGGTTTGAGCATCTCTTGGGGCTTTTGTACCATCCAGCCTGCTGCCCTAGCGAGGGGAACATATTTCCTTCTTTTTTCTGTCTGGACTGTGGATGGACAAGTCAAACCAAAAAAAAAAAAAAAACCAAACACTGCCATCTAGTTGATTCCAACTCATGGTGACCCCATGCGTTACAGAGTAGAATTGAGCTCCATAGGGTTTTCTTGGCTGTAGTCTTTACAGAAACAGATCACTAGTCCTTTCTTCTGTGCTGCTGCTGGGTGGGTTCAAACCACCAACTTTTGGTTATTAGCCAAGCGCAAACCGTTTACACTACTCAGGGACCTTGACAGAGCCTCCAAAATTTTTTCCCCTTTCTTCACTGCACAGCATGCTGGATGGGTGGGGCTGGTCAGAGGAATTTTATAGCAAGGGATGTAAAAGCTAAGCCCAAAGGGGCAAAACCAATAACAACAACTTTTTGTTGTTGTTGTTAAGCATGAAATTATGATGATCAAGTCCTGGTTTCCAGTCACTAATAAGAGAATGGAATTGCCAATTGACAACTGGAGCCCCTTGAGCTGAGGTCACCTGTACTGCTGAGGAAAGAGTGAGGAGGATGTTTTGATGCCTGGCATTGTGTCTACCACAGACCTCCCACGATGGGTCCAGCTCACACCTCCAGCTCCATCCCCTGCCACACCCTGCCCCACACTCAGGCTCCAGCCTCATCAAGCCCACCAAAATGGCCCCCTTGGACTCTGAGTCTTCACACATGCTGTTCCTTCTCCTTGGAATGCCTTTCCCACTTTCTGCCTCTATCCCCATCTATGCCTGACTACTTCCTGTTGTCCTTTAAGCCTCAAGCCAAATGCCATCCTCTCAGGAAGACCATGTCTGGTCCCCCAGATCAGGTCAAGGGCTCCATGAAGGACAGGAACCACAGTAGCCTCACCTCCCAATGCCTAGCACAGCTAGCCAGCACAGAGTCGGTGCTCAATAAATATTAGTTGACTAGGATTGTCTTTGAGAAGTCCTTCGAAGCTGTGGTCTGCGGGATGGGCGTGAGCCTGGTAGACAGAGCAGGGTCCCCATGCAGCCCAGGGCCATCAAGTCCTGGATTTGCCTCTGACCTTGGGAATGACCTTGAGCAGTTCTCAGCACTTCTCTGAGCCTGACCAGGGTCTTGGAATGGCAGGTGGATCGGAGCGCTGGGGGCTGGGGCAGGGAAGAAAACCCAGTGCTGTGTGGCCAAGGCTGCCTGCTGACTCTCTGTTCAAGGCAGGCCCTGTGATGCCCGCCGAGCTCATTTAGAGCCGAATCTCCTCAGCGGGGAGAGCTGCGAGGCTCAGAGAGAGTGGGAGGCAAGGAAAAAGCAGGATTTAAATTCCATCAGACGCTCACAGAGCCTGCTCCCTGGAGCCCCCGTGCCTTTGTTCCATTTAATCAATATGTAATTAAACCGAAATCCCAGCTTAAGAATTTCCAGCGGTGCTAAGTCCAGGCTTTCTGAAGGGCTGGCAGAGTCAAGGCTCCTGAGTCCTCCAGCTATTAGCCCCTCACCAGCCTGACCTGCCCCCACCCTACTGGGCCTCAAGGTCACCTTCCTCAGCCAGCCAGGCCAGGTGGGACACCAGTCTTCCATGCAGCCTTCTAGAAGAGGTGGCAGGGCTCCAAGGGGCTTGAGAATCCAGAGGAAGGCACGTGCTTACTGGACCCCCGTCACCACTTGGGCCACTGGGTTCTGATTTCCTTCAGGTGATGGGGAAAACCAAGAGTGAGGCCATGGCAGAACAGGGACTTAAGCCTGACCTGCTCATCCACCTACTTCGTGTCTCCTGTTCCTCTAAGTGACCCAGACGAGGGCGTGGACACCACTGGCTGCTGGGCGCTGAGCTCTTCAACGTGCCCTAAGCCAATCTGACTTCTTTACATGCATTAACCGCTTAATCCTCAAAACAACCCTATAAAAAACCAAACCAAACCCACTGCCGTCGAGTCGATTCCGACTCACAGTGACTCTATAGGACAGAGTAGAACTGCCCCATAGAGTTTCCAAGGAGGGCCTGGTGGATTTGAACTCCGACCTCTTGGTTAGCAGCTGTAGCACTTCACCACAATGCCACCAGGCTTTCCAAACAACCCTATAGGGAGGGACTATCATTAACCCTGTTTTAAGATGAGGAAACCGAGGTACAATGTATACGCCATATGCTATTCTGACTTCTTCACATGGTTTAACCCATTTAATCCTTAAAATAACCCTATAGCCAAACCACTTGCCATGAGCTGATTCCGACTCATGGCAACCCCATGTGTGCCAGAGTAGAACTGTGCTCCACAGTTTTCAATGGCTGATTTTTTGACAGTAGATTGCCAGGCCTTTCTTCCAAGGCACCTCTGGGTGGATTCAAACCTCCAGCCTTTCAGTTAGCAGCTAAGTGTGTGTCTTAGGCTGGGTTCTCTAGAGAAGCAAAATCAGTAAAGCCTATAAATATATAGAGAGATCGCAGAGACTGGAAAGCCCAAGTCCGTGGGCTTTAAGATGAAGAAACTGAGGCACAAAGGACCCAGTGTCACCCAGCTGGTTGATAGTGGAGCTGGGATTTGACCCATGCAGTTGTCACCTCAGAGCCATTAAGCACTAAGGGCCAGTGTAAGTTTCTTAGGGCTGCAGTAACAAAGTACCACAAAGTACGTGACTTTAAGTAACAGAAATGTACTCTGTCACACAGTCTTGCAGGCTAAAGGTCCAAATTCAGGATGTGGGCAAGACCATATTCTCTCTGACAGCTCTAGGAGAAGATCCTTTCTCGTTTCTGTCCGTTTCTGGAAGCCCCTGGTGTTCCTTGACGTGTAGATGCATTATCACATGGTGGACCTTCCTCTCTCATCTCTCTGCGTCTCTTTTTTATAAGGACACCACTCAGATTGGATTAAGACCCACCTTACTCCAGTACTGCCTTGTGTTAATTAACTGATGATGTCTTCAGAGACCTTATTTCCAAACAAGGTCACAGGAACTGGGGGGCGGGACTTTAACATATCTTTTTCAGGAGCACAATTCAATCCATAACCGGCCCCTGGTGTTGGGACCTCATGCTAAGGGCTACCCTGAAGGGCACAGACTCCCACAATGCCCAAGCCCCAGGAGCAGGCCCATGCTTGCCATGTCCTTTTAGGGCTCTTCCTCAGGGAGAACCAACACCTGCCACAACAGCTTCTCACATGTCCCTTCACAGACTCCATAGCTTGTTCTCAGGAAAGGGCCTGAAACTCGTTTCCGCAAGCATACAACCAACACCCAGGAGCCCCCAGTCCTCCTGCATGGCCAGCTTTGTGTTCAGGGACATCTGAAGTCCTGCCTTTAGACCAAGGCTCTCCAACAGAAATACAATGTGGGCCACAAATACAAGCTGCACATGTAATTTAAATTTTCTAGTACCCAAACTATTTCTAGTAGCCATCTTAAAAAAAGAAATAGATCAAATGAATTAAAAAATATATTTTATTTAATCCAAAGCATCCAAAGTACTATCATTTCAATACTTATTAAAAATTATTAATGAGATATTTTACATTCTTATATCATTTTAAGTCTTGGAAATCCGGTGTATATTTTACACGTACAGCTCATCTCAGCTCGGGTAAGTCACGTTTCACACGCTCAGTAGCTGCAGGTGACTGGTGGCTCCCGTACTGGACAACACAGCCATCTGTTCTGTTAAAATGCTGTAAGAAAGGACAGGATGGGATTTCTGCTCTGGGGCATCCTGAACTCACTCAAGCAGGGGAATTATGGGAGAACATCTCAGACAGGAATATAAAGGAGCAGGTACATGCCTCACCATAGGGGTTATATGGGGATTGGGGAGGAGAGAAGCCCAGCAGTACCCCTGAAACTACCCCATGAGAGTCAGACCCTGGAAAGTTGGACCTTGGGGGTCTGGGCACAAAGGCAAAGGGGGTGGGAGCATTGCCAGGCAGAAGAGGGAGACTCTGCCCCAGCCCCATCCCCACCTCCTGCTCACCCCTACCCCCACCTTTAACAGATGTCGCTGGGAGACTTTGGGGGTCTCTGGGGGAGGGAGAAGAAAGAGCTGAGCCAGAGCCAGCCCGGTCTCCCCAAAGGGTGGAAGCTTGAGACCCTTGAAAGCAGAGAGTTGGTGTCCCACAGATCCAGGCCCATCTCACTCCTCTGGCCCTTTTTCCCTCTGCAGACTGGGCAAGCCCCATGGAGTCTTATCTTTTTCCTTGTTCCTTGTGACAAATGTGCTGCTGCCATTATCTCTCTTAGAGGAGCAATCCCTCAGGCCACTCTCCAAAAGGTCCAGCCTGCCCCAGAGAAGAAGGAAGGCGGCCCTGTCCATTCAAAAAGCAGAGGCCATATTTTCTGGACAGATTGGTGCTTTGCCTTCAGAAACGTTGGAAACTCAAAGCCAGCACCATAAATATGCTATGATAGCATCCCATCCGTGACTCAAACCCAGGAAGGAATGGTCCCCAAACACACACCACAAGGTAGTGAAGCTGGGGGCCTCAAGAGGTGGGAAGCTCCATGCTTTGCATTCTTAGAATCTGTTCTTGGATTCTTTCACTCCACCTTGAGTGTTGCAGAGATCTTTGGGGCTGAAGTATATAAGAACATTGTTCTGTTAGATTAGAAGTAATTGGTTTGAGAATCAGCTCTTAACTAAGATGGTGTCCTAACTCCCACCTCTACCTCTTATCAATGCTGTGGGCAGAGCTTTGCCTGAAGTACTTTGCTCCTGACTTATGGACATTCCAGAACTATCTGTCATTAGACTGTAGCTGGACCTGTTTCCTTTGGATGCCCTTGACATACACTTTTGTGAATGCCTAAACCCTTGACTCTGGTGACCTAGAATGTTCTGGTAAAACTCGGCTGCTTCACAGACCAGCTCCTGCATGACACTAGACCTGCTTCCAGCATCCTGGGCTTGCTGCCTTGTCTCCCCACCCTCATGCCACCACGCCTTTCGCCTGCCCCTCAGGCTAGATATAGAGCATCTTGACCTTTGATTTCGGATCCTTGGTGTACCCCAATTCCTTAGGGCAGGAAGGCTCCTGAGAATTCTCCTTGTTATTCCTGATGTTCAGGCAGGGCTGCTCCAGGACACCCCAGAAAGTGGATAGACTCTTCCGTGTATACCAGGGGAAGAAGGCCTGAGAACAGGGAGGCCCTTCAGTCAGTCCCTAGAAGAAGCTAGTAACCAGGTGACCAGCTCTCCAAGAGAGAAGGGACACAGCTGGAAGGACAGCCTGTCTGATTTACTCTGCTCTCTGCCAACTCAGCTTCCTAGGTCAAGTTCTAGAGTCATGAAGGGACAGTGCCGCTCCCCAACTTACTCTGCCAAAATCTGGATAAGAAGCCCTCCAGTAGCCATCTAGGACCTCAATAACTATCCTGAGATGGCCCTAGGCCTTGAGTAACAGAGATGTTATCCTGTGAGGCCTCAGGGAAAGGTCTGTAGAGGCTGGGGCTGCTGACAAAGGAACAAGGTAGATTAGGCCAGTCCAGCCAATCCTGGGGTTCCTGAGCAGGCACATCTGTCTAATGTCCGTCTCCACTTCCCTCACACCAATTAATGTAGCAAGTCAGTGGTAGAGATAGGGCAGGAATGGGTCCTGGCTGGAAGGAAAGGTGTGGAAGAAACTCACACATCTGGAGAAGGGCAGCCTATAGAATCTCAGAGCCAAAAGGATGCACCTGGGCAGGATGCTGGGAGGCCCAAGTGCCAGGTAAAGGTGTATGGAAAGGCTGGATGTCCTCTGTCCTCCTGGTCTTTCTGGGCATGGACATCCAGGACCAGAGCCCAAATGCCCCACTGGAACTTTGACCATGAGGGAGGCTGGGGGCTGGGTCCAGGGACAATAGCCAGACCAGCAAGAGTAGGCCAACAGTGGTGGGCTGTCCAGGCCACTTCAGTCTTCTGGCCAAAACTCCAGTGGAGAAGCCAAGACAGCCTTGGAATTCTGGAAGAGTCTTTCCCAAAGGGTGCTATCTATGGAAGCACCAGAATCTTGCTTGGTGCATGGGAGGTCCTCAATCTAAAATCTGCAGGCTGCAGGGATCCTGTGCAAGTGCGTGAGCTGGACAGTGGCCAGAATGCGGGCCCAGCAAGCCAGGTGTGCAGGTAGATGGGAAGGGCACTGGGGTCAGAAGCCATGACAATGGCCCCACTCAAAATGACCAGCCCCAGGCTAAACTGGCCTGGTCTGGACCATACCATCCTGGGTGGAGTGAGAGGACTCCAGCCAGCCCTGAGGTCGGGTGGGTGGCTGTCCAGGCCCGTTATTCTTGATTGGAGCCGCAAGACAGCTGCACTGGAGCCAAAACAAACCTTCCTGGGGACGCACCCTGCAGGCTGCTCCCCTCGTTGCTTCCCTCCCTTCTAGTTTGTGCCAACCTTTAAGGATGATCTACAGGCTGCATGTGGAGAAAGGGCAAGTTGAGATTGGCTAAGAAAATATAAGGCTGGTTCAGCTCCCTGGGGCAGGCAAGAGCAGGAGGCTGGTTCAGGGGAATGACAGTCATGGTAATTAAAGCCCTCCCAGGTCTCCCGCTCTGGTCCACTAAACCTCATGCCAAAGCCTTCTCCCCCACTCTCAAGACCCTCCTCTGGAGGGGGTGGCAAAGGCTATTACCCTCACATCACAAAGAGAGAGTGGGAGGCTTCAGGCTCTGCTTCCTGACCCAATCCGGCTCTGTCCTGCCTGGCGCTCCATCCCTCAGCCCTTAACCCACAGCGCCAGCCACCCTTCTGCTGCCCCCAATTCTGCCCTTACCACAACAGACAGGGTAGGAGAAGAAGTGGAGAGAGCGGGATTGATCAGTAGAGGGAATGTTGAGTTTGGGGGCTGGCAGGGTCTGGGAGACACTGGGAAGTACAAAGTATGGCTTGGAGCCACAGGGCCTCAGCACGTCAGTCAGTGTCTGAGGAGGGGTGGGGAAGGGTAGTACACAGCCGAAAACCAGGCCCTGTCCTGGGAGTGCTAAGCCTCAGGTCAGAGGTTTTCAAACTGAAGTTATTCAGGGTCCGCATCACAATTTTTGCTGACTCCTCATACTATATTATCCTACTGTGCTTTAAATCAACTTACTTTTTTTATTTTGATAATTTATTTCTGTACTGAGTTTCTGTTTGGGATGATGTAAAACTTTTGGAAATAGCGGTGATGGTAGCACAGTATGCAAATGTAATGTCACTGATTTGTACACTTAAGAATGGCTAAAAAAAGGAATGGTTAAAATGGCAAATTTTTGGTTATTATTTGTCATGGATTGAATTATGCCCCCTAAAAATCTGTATATCAACTTGGTTAGGCCATGTGTGGTTGTCCCCCATTTTGTGATTGTAATTTTATGTTAAGAGGATTAGGGTGGGATTGTAACACCACTCTTTCTCAGGTCACCTCCCTGATCCAGTGTAAAGGGAGTTTCCCTGGGGTGTGGCCGGCACCACCTTTTACCTCTCAAGAGATAAAAGGAAAGGGAAGCAAACAGAGAGTTGGGGACCTCATACCACCAAGACAGCAGCACAAGAGCACTTTGGACCTGGGGTCCCTGCGCCTGAGAAGTTCTCCAACCAGGGAACGAATGAGGACAAGAACCTTCCTCCAGAGCTGACAGAGAAAGAAAGCCTCGCCCTGGAGCCGATGCCTTGAATTTGGACTTGTAACCTACTAGACTGTGAGAAAATAAATTTCTCTTTGTTAAAGCCATCCACTTGTGGTATTTCTGTTAGAGCAGTACTAGATAACTAAGACAGTGTGTTACCACAATAAATTTTTTTAAAAAAGAATCCTTTCTTTTAGCACTTAAAAGTAGTGTAAGAGAAAACCCAGTCTCAATTTTCATTAATAGAGGGTATTATGGGTTGAATTGCGTCCCTCAAAAAGATATGTCGATGTCCTAGCCCACATACCTGTGAGCTTGACCTTGTTTGGAAATGGGGCCTTTGAAGATGTTATCAGTTAAATTAACATGGGGTCACACTGGAGCAGGTGGTTCTAATCCAATAGGGTTGGTGTCCTTAGAAAAGAGGCGAAGAGACAGAAAAACACAGAGGGCAGATGGCCATGCCCTGACGGGGGCAGAGATTAGAATGATGCACCTGCAAGCCAAGGGACACCGTCCACCGGAAGCTAGAGAGAGGCATGAAACAGATTCTCCCTTAGCAGGAATCAACATGGTCGATTTTGTGTTTGTAACTTCCAGAACTGTGAGACAATACTTTTCTGCTGTTCTCAGCCACCCAGTTTATGGTACTATTACGGCAGCCCTGAGAAACTAATATGGAAGGTAAACGTAAAACCAAGTGCAATGGAAGCAGTAAAAAGAAAACAACCCTGTAAAATATTAACTAGACCCAGAAGCCAGCAGTCCCTGAGTCTGTCACTTTTGGTTTCAGGGAAGGAAATTTGCAAGAGTTAGAGGTTTTGAAGGTATACCAGCACCAACCGTAGACTTTCTTGATATTTTCAGAAAGCTTGAAACTAATTGAAAGCAGAATAACTTTCTTACCAATGACAATTTAATGATGTAATGGCATGTCCATGTATGACCTAAAATCATCTCCCATATCACCTGTCATCTTATGGTCCCTCTGCATTAGTTGATCTGATCTCTCACTAAGATGATTGCAACATCTCATTTATATAAACAGACAAGAAAAGGCAAATGTATAGAGACCAAAGGTTATTGATGTTTTACCAAGAGTGGGAGGGAGGGGGAAAACGGGGGATAACAGTGAGGGAAGAATCACATGGATTAAGAGTAGGGTTGCACAGGAAATTATTATAATTGCTGTCAATAGTTGTATACTACAAAACGCTGAATTGGTAAAAGTTGTGTGATAGATATGTTTACAACAAAGACCAAAAAAAAAAAAAAAAAGGAGTAGCTGCCAAGGCTGCTTATGTACAATGAAACACTTCATGGAATTTGGTTCCTTAGTTTGGAATGGAGGTTGTCTTAGTCATCTAGTGCTGCTGTAACAGAAATACCACAGTGGATGGCTTTAACAAAGAGAAATTTATTTTCTCACAATCTAGTAGTCTACAAGTCCAAATCCAGGGTGTCAGCTCCAGAGGGAGGCTTTCTATCTCTGTCAGTTCTGGGGGAAGGTCCTTGTCATCAATCTTCCTCTGAACTGAGAGCTTCTCTGGACAGGGACCCCAGGTCCAAAGGATGTGCTCTGTCCTGGTGCTTCTTTCTTGGTGGTATAAGGTCACCTCTCCACCCCCCCACCCCCCGCCCCCTGTTCGATTCCCTTTCCTTTTATCTCTTGTAAGATAAAAGGTGGTGCAGGCGACACTCCAGGGAAACTTCCTTTACATTTGATAAGGGATGTGACTTTAGTAAGAGTGTTACAATCCCACCCTAATCCTCTTTACCATAAAATTACGATCACAAAATGGAGGACAACCACACAATTCTGGGAATCATGGTCTAGCCAAGTTGACACATATTTTGGGGGGGCACAATTCAATCCATGACAGAGGTTTAGGGTCATGGTTTCATGGGATCTTAAAAGTTTGCAAGTGACCATCCAAGGCACAACAATTGGTCTCTATTCACCTGGAGCAACGCAGGAAGAAGGAAAGTCAGGAATAGGAGGAGGATATGGAATGTGTGGCTAGTTGTCTCTATGAACAGCTGCCTCCTCTGCCATGAGACCAGAAGAACTGGATGGTGCCCAGCCAGCATTACTGAACATTTTGATCAAAGATTCTATAGAAGAATCCTGATCAAAAAGGGGAGATACAGAACAGAACTTCAAATTTTCATAGATTCCAGACTTTCTGGAGCCAGAGAAGGTAGATGAACCCCTGAAACTATTGCCCTGAGATAATCTTTAAACCTTAAACCAAAAATATTCCCCTGAAGTCATCTATAGTTTAGCTTAACTAGTAAAAAATGTCTGCCTTGAGCATTATGTTCTTTTAAGAACTACCTATATAGGATCAAAGTGACAACAGCAACTCGAAAGATTAGATAGGAACCTTAGGGGGCAGTGAGTTTATGTTAATGAGGGAGGAACAACTCAGAAAAGGAGGGTGAAAATGGTTGTACAACTTGAAGGACGTAATCAATGTCACTGAATTGTACATGCAGAAATTATTGAATTGGTGTATGTTTCACGATGTATATTCTCAACAACAACAAAATAAATAAAATTTAGAAAAAAAAAAAAGATGATTGTAACAGCCCCTAATGGACTTCCTGCTCCAATCGTTGCCTCCTTCCCACATGGTAGCCAGAGTGATCCTGTTGGAACATAAGTTGGATCCTGTCTCTCCTGTCCCCAGAGCCCCAAGTGGTTCCCTACCTCACAGAGTAAAAGCCAGAATCCTCCCATGATGGTAAGGTCCCCATTACTTCTCCAACCCCATCCTCTTAATGTCTCCTCCCTCCCCCCACTCCTTCCTTCCCAGCCTACTCATTGCCAGCATGACCCCACTGGAGCCTTCAGTTCTGCATCTGAAAGAAATCACAGACTTGATGCATACCCCACTCTGTGGGTGCCAGGCCCCGAGTCTCCTCCCTCCCCAGCCCTCACTTTGAGGCAGACTTCCCCTAAGGACATTGGGGGTCCCCCTTTTCATGTCTACTGCCTCACCCCGGCAGCTCCACCCCTGCAGGCTCCCTACTGTCTGTCCCAGTCTGCCCCTACATCCTGCATACCTGGATCTACCTCCCCAAGGCTCTGCCAATTAGAGAAGGGGTGGCCCCAGAAGACCCCAAGGCTGCTTTGTCCCGGGGTTGGAAGACTTCCTTCTCTGAGAAGGGTGAGGAGGCAGACATGAAGAGGGGGTCCCCTGAGGTCCTTAGGGGAGGCCTGCCCCAAGTCTTCTTCACTGAAATTGTGAAGGAGAGAGACATTGACACTTCAATAATCACAGTAAGCAGGAAATCACTCTTTCTATGATTCAAATCTTCTCATCTCAGCCTGCAGGAAGCAGCTTCCTTGGGCTGGTAATGAGGGAAGCCTCCCCTCCCCAGAACCAAAAAACTAAACCCATTGCCAATGAGTCAATTGCAACTCATGACAAGCCCATATGTTACAGAATAGAACTGTTCCATAGGATTTTCTTGGCTGTAATCTTTATGAAAGCATATTACCAGGCCTTTCGTCCAAAGCACCTCTGGGTGAGTTGGAACAGCCAACCTTTAGGTTAGTAGATGAGTGCAAACCAGTTGTGCCACTCAGGGACCTTCACCAGCAGACACATTCCCCAGGAGCTAGTCCCGAGCAGTACTGGGTGCTACAGTTCCCCTCCCCGGGAGGGGGGGGCGGTCACAGCCTAGTGGGGAACAGGGGAGGGAACAAACAGCCAGGCAAGGGCTCCCATGCCGCCACAGAAGATGTGGGAGCCAGAGGAGGCCCCCTACTCAGGAGTGTGGACTTTATCGGAGAGAAATGGGGAGCCCTGCAGGAAGGGATGAAACTGAAACACGAGCTTTGCTTTTGTGGGACTGGAAATGTCCTCTTCCCTCCAGGGATCCAGTCCCAGCTGGCACCCACCAATGCATGACTGTCTTAGGCTGGGTTTCCCCAAAAGCAGAGCCTGAGACAAGGACTTCGGTTCAAGTAGTTTATTTGGGACGTGATCCCAGGAAGCACCAGGAGGGGAATAGGGAAGTGGGACAGGGCAGGGCAGGAAGCCCATGCAGTGTGCATAATGAGCACTTTACTGCTGTGGGCCACCAGGCTTTCATCCTGCTGGGAACCACTGAGGGACTGCATAGAGCACACCTCAAAGTTGTCCTACCTGGAGGGTGAGGAACCTGGGGCATTTGTTTATCTACCCCATTCCTGCCTTCAGGAGCAACAGCTCCTGGCATTGCTGGCCTGCCTTTCCATGGGCTGAGCTAGCTGCTGAGGCAGAGAAAGCCCTCCACAAAGATGTGCAGATGCTTGCAGTGGAAAGCTGTGGGGTAGGTATGGTGGGACTGGTGAGTCCTGAGGGGAAATGGGCAGGGCCCCAGCAGCATCTGCTACAGTGCACTTTGGAAAGTCACTTAACTTCTGAACCTTAATTTCCTCACCTGTAAAATGCAGGATAATACCAACTCTCCTACAGGGTTATTTTGAACTTTAAATGAAATAATAATAGCACAGTATCCAGCATATAGTAAAATAATACCAACTCTCCTACAGGGTTATTTTGAACTTTAAATGAAATAATAATAGCACAGTATCCAGCATATAGTAGGTGCTCAATAAAGATTTCTTTCTTTGGTAACATCAATGACTATCCAAAGACTGTTTTTGAGCTGTGGGGATGGAAAGCCTATTACGGAGGGTCATTGATGATTGGCCTATCAGACCCGCAAACAGAGGTATGAGTTGTTGCCCTTCAAGTGGCCAAAGTACTAAGATGGTCACAGCCAAGGCCATTATCAGCACTAACAGCCTTAGAAGGTGTGGCCCCTCCTGTGCCTCTCTCTGTCCCATTAGCTAATGTAGTGCCATTAGCCTGATGCGACTGGTCATATATGGGCAGAGAGGTCTACAGGGTGCTGCCCAGAGGCCTGGGGGCCCACAGTGAGCAAGTTCTACCCCTTCCCCATCCCAGACACTGGTCACTGGGGAGGTCACAGGGCCAGGGCCGAGAAGGCCAGGGAGAAGGTGAGATGGATTGTCAAGGACATCAAGCCATCCTGAACCCTGACGACAAAATAAACAGCTTGGAGGGAAGCAGAGGAGATTACCACGGGTCTGCTGATCGGCCAGTGCCTCCTTGCCCTGGGAGGCTGGGGAGGAGTCCTGGAGAAGGCTGTGGGGAGAGGACAGGCCCACGGAGTGGGGGCCTCCCCCTAATTCCTCTGATTCTATTCCATTCCCCTCCCTGCACCCACCCTCTCATCAGTCTGGAGGAGGGCCCCTGAGGAGAGGATCAGGCCAAGCAGCCTCCCTCCAGTGCCTTAAGACCATCCTGCTGGCCCAGGTGGAGGCTCACCTGTCATGGGGAAGGAGTGGAGGAAGAGAATCCAGTGATTCTGTAAATGGAAGGGTGGAAGCCAGGAGCCTGGAGTTTACTCAGCCTCCTGGATCCCAGTCAGGGAAGCGTGGGGGCAGGACTGGAGAAGGGAGCCAGGGGCAGTCCCCACCCTATTGACATCTCAGAGACAATGGAACAGCCAGGGTCACTACCCCGCCTTATGGATGGGAACATGGGTTCCAGCAAGGCTGTGTCTTGTCTCCATTGAGTTCGGGACGCTCTTCCTTATGATAGGGCAGTGGACACTAATGGGTTAACGGATTTGTCTCCAGAGTCTTAGACACAAAGTGACACTAATGGCGGGTTTCTGGCAGCCTGGGGCATTCCTGGGCGCAGGGCTCTAAAAGCAGCCGAAATCACAGAGGAAAGCAGCCATCGCTCCTGCCATGGGTCCAGTTGTCCCGCCTTCCCTCTCAGAAAGCCAGCCTCATCTGACCTCTCCCCCATTGTGGGCACCCCAGCTGGTGTCCTTCTCCATATGCTTCCCATGGCCAGCTTCTACTCACGTCCGGAGTGAGGATGCTCACAGCACTGGGCAGAGGCCGAGAACCTTCCTGCCCACTTGGGGACAGTCTGTGCTGCCCGGGGCTCCCTGGCAGGCACCCCTTAAATGCTGCACCAGAGCTTGGAGGGATACTCTGGGGGAGTGTGGGGAAGGAGGGGACTAGGGTCGGACTGCTGGGCTACAACCACCTCCTCCTGCTTCCCCCACGAGGGAGGGAGGTCAGTGCCACCCTAAACCCAGGAAGAGGGGCTCCTGCCCTGAGCTCTGCACTTAGAGACCCCGCTCTGGCCTTGAGTTCTCTGCCAAAATGGGCTTCTTCCCTGGATCTACCCTTCTAGGAGAGCACCATCCCTAGCATGCCCAAGCCCTGTGTGCAGCAGCTGGGGTGTGAACAGATTTTGGCCTTGCAGGCTGGGGTGTCTGTCCCCATGTGTATGCACAAGGCCCCATGCAGATGCGACAGAGTCAACGTGGGGAAAGGGGTACAGGCCAGTGGCTGGGGCTAAAATCTGGGGACCAGCTCTTCCCAAGAATTCTGTATTTGAACCTGGCCTTTCAGGTTGTTACGAAGGTATATTTGTCAGCATAGGAGGTTAAGAGTTTGTAAACTTGATTTATAACTTTTAAGTATCTAAACATATGGCACATAGGCTTCCATTTGTACTCCTGCCCTGGGCCTCCCAAATGTTAGGGGTGGGCCTAAAGTGGGGGGCTGGGACGTTAGACTCAATTTCCCAGCATCTCAGCAGTTCAGGTCAGAGAGGCACCCCTACCAGGGATGTGACTATGGCACAGCTGCCAGTGGGCACCAGACTGTGGAGTCTCCCAGGTGGTAGGGATTAGAGTTCAGACAATCAAGTCCTCATTGGCAAAACTGAGGCCTCGAGGGTGGCAGGGACTTGCCTAATCGTGTACACAGGCCCTGTGCGCACGTCCACGCCACTGTATGTACGCATGTATACATGCACGGGTGTGTATGAGTGCAGGGTGCCCGTGTGCGTCTCTGGGGGTACATGTATGCATAGATGCAAGTGTGTGCAAGTACAGGCACCTGTGTGCAATCCATGTACACGTGGGCGTGAGTATACACAAGTGCATGGATTGGTAGATTCTTTTTTTTTTTCCCTTTCCATATTTTTTCTGCATCAGGGAAGATCCATCATTTCCTTTCCCTGTAATGATGTTGACCTGATTAAAATTTTTATTGGATTTCACAACATAATTTCATACACAACATTCCCTGGGGGCCTGTTGGAGGAGGCGGATGGCAGAGGATGGCAGGGCATGGGGAAGTGTAGAGGGGCTAATGTGAGAAGAGGGAGTGACAAGTAGGCTTAGAAAGAGGTTGAGTCGGAAAATATTTCATGTGCTGCTGAAATGACTGGTGGGGGGAAGGCTAGGGAGAAGGGAGATTAAAAGCTGTGCCCTTTAAGTCGTGCTTCTGGGAAGCTGCAAGTGGGAAAATTGACGCAGGCCAGTCAGCTGGTCCCAGACCACCAAAAGGCCTGTGGGAGGTAGAGGGCGAGAGGGGCCCAGAGGCTGCAGGAGCAGAAGAACGATATTCTCATGTCCCTGTCCCTTCCTACCTTAGCCCAAGGCTCTGGCGCATTGCTGCATCAGGAATGTCAGGGTCTGCAGAGATGCTGGGGTCCCAGGGCCAAAGCCAAGTGAGCTCCAGATGGCAATGGCCAAGGGCAGGACTGGGGTGGCCCCCTTCCCACTGTAGGGGCCACACTGTAGGTATGTGTAGGAACCTGGGGTCCAAATAACCTGGCTTGGTCACCTACTGGCTGAGTGACCTTGGGGAAGCCATTAAAACTCGTGAACCTCACAGTGTTCTCACTATATGAGGCACAGGGGTGTTGGGAGGACTCAATGAGATGATGCAAAGGGCTGTGTGCGGGTCTGGCACAGGTAAAAGTCACAGATAGGGACTCCATATACGGCAGCTGCTACTTTTTATCACTATTGTAATTCATCCAGCCTTTCCTTCTTTCTATGAATTGTTGCTGAAAACCTGTTCTCTGCCAGACATTCTTTTAGGCACTGGGAGCAGAGCAGTGAACAGGTCCTGACCTCATGGAGCTGACATTCTAGAGGGGAAACTAACACCCAAAAAAATAAGAAAGTAAAATAAAAAGCATTTTAGGTGGTAATAGGTGCTATGGAGAAAAACAAAGCAGGGGCTTGGGGACTCTGGGGAGCGGTGGCAATTTAAACAAGGGAAGACTGCACTGAGAAGCTGGCCCTTGAGTAAAGATGCAAAGGGAGTGAGGCAGTGAGCCACGTGGGTTCTGAGCTAAGAGAATCCGAGGTCAAGGGAACACCAAGAGCAAAGGCCCTGTGGCTAGGGGCATGTCAGGCATGTTGGAGGCCATCAAAGAGGCCAGCATGGCGGAAGCTGAGTGGGATGGGCAGCGGGCATGGGGTGGGGGTGGGGGGAGTGTAAAACCTGGGTCAGGGAGGGGACTGGCCAAATCAATAAGACCATTGTGAGGACTTTGGTTTTTTCCTCGAGTGTGACAGGGGCCATTGCAAGGTGATCCTTCTCCCCATCCAATGTTTGAGGAGTGAGTGGGAGGCCGGGCCCTGCTCCCCACACGAGACAGGGTAGACATGCCAGAGTTGTTTACTCTTCCCAGAAAATTCCCCTGGAGGCAGCAGCAGCCTGTGGCAGGGAAGTTCTGGGGTGGGGGTGAGGCTAAGTGACACTCTGGAGGCACCTCTGCCCCAGGACAGGACTAGAGAGCTGGGTTGCAGTGGCCAGGCCCCCGGTCTGCCCCTCCCTGTCCTGGGTTCCAGCTATTCCTCCTGTCTTGAATTTCAGTCCCTTCCTGAACACCCCCACACTGTCAATTCCAACTGTATTTTTGTTCATAAAATCTCAACAAGAACAGGAGTGAAATCGATATAATCCATGGGAAATGAGCATACAGTACATGCAAAGATGGACAGAGTGCCAGACGGAGCCCGACCAGATGCCAGATTGGGAGCCACACTGAGGTGAGAGCCCCACTGCTGCAGACACAGCAGAAAACACGCTTTGCCAAGAAAAAAACCTAAACCCAGCTATGGGAGACATGATTGGATGGGCAGGAAGGCCAGAGACACAGGGCCCTGTGAGGGACACGGCCCACTCCACCATAATGCAGCCTACTGCTTGGGAGTGCCCACTCTGTGCCAAGCACAGTGCCAGCCCTGGGGTGCAGCCAAGGCAAGTTAGGTGCAGGGTCACTGCACGCAGCAAGGGGACAAGGACGAGTAAAGTCCAGCCCATGGTCCACTAGCCAAGCCTTGCACCCTGGCATGGGGGCTGTGTCCACCCCACGAAGGGAATCTCTTTCTAATTCACATAAAGGCAACATAGGGGCTGGCAGAGGCTCTGCCATGGTTCTTGCCCCACGGAGCTCCCCATATGGTGGTGGGCAGGGACCAGGGGCCAGGGTGGGGCAGGGATGAGGTGAGACAAATTAGTAAAGAGAAGAATGCTGCTCAGTGTTGGGTGAGTGTTAGGAGTCGGGGCAGGAAGGCCAGAGGAGCAAACCCAACCGGACTATCCTCAAGAAGGCACAGGGAGCAGCCAGAGGGACACTGGGAGGGTGGGGAGCGGTGAGAGAGGTGGTACCCAGGGAACAGCCAGGAAAAGGGCCTGGAGGCTGGAGGAATCATGGTTTGGACAATGGCAATGACTGGAACAGAGGGACTTGCCGGGGAAAGGGGAGAGGAAGCTAGGAGCCTGGAGGGCAAAGGGGCCTCAGCTGAGGAGTTTGCAGGTGCAGGGAGGTTTTAAGCAAGATCTTAAGAGGGAATCAGGTTTGCATTTTAGAGCGGGCTCTCAGGCTGCAATGTGGAGGATGAATTGGAGGGACCCAGAGGAAACCAAGGACCAATGAGGCATCTAGAAAAGAGATGGGGCCGGATGGGGTGAAGAGGGTGGCACAGAGTGAGAGCCGCTGCGAAGCAGAAGGCACGGGCTAGAGACCAATTGGCTGTGGGTGGTAGGCAGAAGCCAGGTGTGCTGCTGGCCTGTGACCCAGATGGGGAAGGGCGGTGCACAGAGCAGATTTCAAGGTGAGGGGAAATGAGGGGTCGGGTTTGGGTATGTGGCATCTGAAGAATCTGTGGGGTCCACTCATTCCCCCACCAAAGGATCTGGGGCCCAGATTTAAACCTGGAACTCCTCATCCCAAAGCCCTTGCTTTTTCTTTCCACTGCACCCTGCTGCCTTCTCGTTCCCCCTCCTTATCTCTGCCAGTCCCCCCACTTACCCACCCAAAAATCCATTGCTGTCGAGTCAATTCTTACTCAGAGCGACCAGGTCCCCAAATAGAAAACCCCTGGAGAAGGAGCCAGCAGAAATGTTTCTGCCAAGTAGAGTTACTTTTACTAAGTGCCCAGATATTAAAAATATAGGCAAAACCCACAGGGACATGTGCCATCCAGGGTCCCAGTAAATTGAGGATGGGGACATGGACCAGCCTGGCTGCTGCAGATATTTGCCTTGTTGCTGGGTAACCACAGTTGGGCCCACAAGCTGGCATCTGTGGAACCGAAGACTTGGAAGGAAATTCACACAGTCGCTCAGGGCCTGGAATCAGAAACCACCCCGCGATGTTGGGAAGTGTCCCAAATGTCTCCTGTGTAGGTGGCAGCCACCAATCCTCTGGAAGCTGCCCCCCCAGGAGACAGGAGGCATGAGATGGGATTAGCAGCTTTCCAGGGAGACCCAGGCGGAGTGAGCCAGCTCAGAAATGAGTGTCACGTGGTTGCAGCTGGGTGGCATGGTAGGGGGTGGGTATGGCTCCCTGCTCCGATCCAGCCAAGTCCTGGCCTCCCTCTCCCTCTCCTGCTCTGGGCAGCTGCCACGTGGCCCACAGGGAGTATTGGTTGTTTCTATGAGGATCTGCCTACCCCACGTCCAGGGAAAACCTGGGGCAGGGACAGGTGTACACAAAGACAGAGGAGGCCACCTCCTTCACCATGAGGTTGGGGGAGGGGGCCCTGGGAAGACATCTCCCTACCCTCAAGTCCAGCTGGCCTGCCAGAAATTCCACCATTAAGTATGGGACTTCCCTAAGAGTTGGGAAGGACATTCGAGGTGGGCCAGGACACCTTAGATGCAAGGTGACAATCCCAACTGCAGTACCCCAGACCCACACAGCATCCAGCCTCTGCTTGCACACCCTGAGAAATGGAGAGCTCACCACCTCCAGAAGCAGTTTGTCATCTTGGAGACAGCAGTGACTGGTAGGAAGTTCCTGAACCTGGACCTGGGCTCTCCTTCTGGGAGAAGGCAGGAGCTGTGGGAAAGAACTCTGGGTCACATGTGGGCTCTGATAACCACCCCCTCCCCCAGCCCTGAGCTTCCCTTCACCCTGGGAGCCTCTCTGAAGAAGGGCAGAGGAGAACTGCTCCATAGGGCTTCCAAGGCTGGAAATCTTTACAGAAGCAGACTGCCTCATCTTTCTTCTGTGGGGCAGCTGGCGGGCTTGAATCCCTTACCTTTCGGTTAGCAGCTGAGTGCTTTAACCACTGTGCAACCAAACCATTAAAACCCACCATCAAGTTGATTCTGACCCATATTGACCCTATAGGACAAAGTAGAACTGCCCCATAGTGTTTTCAAGCTGTGGCTGGTGAATTCAAACTGCCGACTTTTTGGTTAGCAGCTGAATACTTAACCACTGTGCCACCAGGGCTCCTTAAATACAGCACGTGTGCAAAAATAAAGGTCCTTATTTACCAAACCCTAATGATAGAGAACAAGTGGGACCGGAGCCCAGCTCTATCCTGTGTGAACTCTGGACCCTGCACCTGCAGCTGGGAGGCCCCATCAGTGGCCTCATTTCTCTGAGCCTCTGTTTCCTCCTCTGTAAAATGGGTACAGTATCAGTAGTGCAGGGGACTGTGATGAGGAGGCCATGGTTAATGGCCACAGACCCTCCAGCAGCAGCTGTGTAATCAGAAGAGAAGGCGGTTGTCCCCTTTCCTTCTCCAGGCAGCTCCTGGTCTGGCCCAAGCGTGCCCTACCCTCCCCTGGCCTCAGAAAGCCCTCTCATAGTTGCCACTCTCCTCCTTCCTTCCTTCCGCTAAAATCCTCCACAAGTGGCTGGTGTGATCTGGCTCCTCTGCCTTCCACCCACCTCCAACACTCAGTTGAGGCCCCAATTCCCTCCCCAAAGGCCCGTCTTCATTCTCCTCGCCCTCCGCCATCTCTGCAGCCTGAGGCACAGCTGACCATCTCCCCTCACACATTCCTTCCACCCAGGTCTTTTGGGGCTACAGTCTCCCGGCTCCCCTAAGGCAGTGACGACAAGGACTCTGGCTTAGATAATGCCTTCTCAGTTCCTGCCTTTAAAATCTTCTTTGATCCTCCCCCATACCCCTAGCAGCATGGGTCTCTGCTACAGGTGATATTCTCCCCATTGTCCAGATGGTGGGACTGAGGCACAGAGAGACGCGACACAGTAAAACATGAAGAAACCAGGGTCTGCAGGGTTCAAATCCCACTGCTATTTGCAAGTTGTGCCACCTTGAGCAAATTGTTTAACCTCTCTTGGTCTCAGGCTCCTCATTTGCAAAATGAAGAGGAAGCTGATGATAATAATAGTATCTCTCTTGAGGGGTTATTGAGAATTAAATGAACAATGCACATAAAGTGCTTTGGCCATCATGAAGACTTGGTAAGTGTTGGCCCTTTCTCGAGGGCAGAGTCTCAGTGATGGGGGGGACCTGAGGCCTGCCAGACCCCAGCAAAGCTGGCAGGTTCTGCCCCCACTGCACTGGTCCAGGCAGCCCAGGGAGCGGGCAGGGCAGGAGTTCTGGGTCTGAGCTATAGCCTCCACCCCGGCCAGGGCAGCCCAGGGACCCGAGTGAGCAGGGAAAGTGCTGAGCTTGTCTAAGGTGGGAGGCAGGAGGGCAGACTCAGCAGTTCTGGCCTAGGTATGGGATGGAGAACTGGGCAGTTGATGAGGGATTTTTTTATAATGGGGGTTTCTGATGTCTGTAATTACTCCCTTCCTCTCACCATCCCTAGTATTAAAGGGTCAGGGCTTGCTCAGCATATGTTGGGAAGAAATCTAGAGTTCTCTCCACCTACCTTCCTTTAGGACTAAATGGCAGTGCCTCCCGTTCCTTATCTACCACCTCTGCCCGGGGAGGCCAGATGACCTCCACAGTCCTCTGCTCTATGTTCCTCATTGTCTTTGTTTCTTAGAGGCCAGGTGGCTCATGGCTCTGGAATCATGGGGGTCATGGCCCTGTACCCCACCAAGTATCTAGTACTAGTAGGGCAAGGTTCAAGTCATGCATAAGTCCTGATAACCCT
This sequence comes from Loxodonta africana, assembly GCF_030014295.1. Taxonomy (NCBI): domain Eukaryota; kingdom Metazoa; phylum Chordata; class Mammalia; order Proboscidea; family Elephantidae; genus Loxodonta; species Loxodonta africana. The sequence goes on along the minus strand of NC_087354.1, from coordinate 40,090,567 downwards.
TACCCCGCCTTAGTCAAGAAGGAAAGAAAATGCCTCCCCATCCATGACCTCATTTAGTCTTTATGAGCATCCCCCTTCCCAATCTCCAGCTCCTAAACTTTGGGTTGGCATCTGCGTATTCATTCATGCCCAGATGGAGGCAGCCTGCCCAGTATCCCCACCCTCCCTGCTCTCTGGGAATGGTCCCTTATCTTCTCCGCCAGGAGCCTCTCTTTTTCCCACTCTCAATCCTTGTGATGGGGCTGAACCTTCTCCTGTCTCTAGGGGGTAGACATGTGACCTGGGCCTGGCCAACGAGAGAGCCACATGTTTTACTCAGTGATTGGTTCAGCCTTGGGCACATGACCCAAACTAAGCCAATGAGACTGCTTTCTGGACTTAAGCTGGAAATGATAAGAAGCAGCTCTGATTCTCCTGGGCTTGGAGCCAGAACAGTACAGCACTGGAGTGTCCAGGGGCCATGACAGCAAGGGAGCCAGTTTAAGTCACCACCAAGGGAACCAGAGCAGAGAGATGGAGAGAAATAATGTCCTCATGATAGCTTTTGAGCCTTTAGATCCAGCTGTGCCTGAAGCTAATATATCTCCAAATGTCTCAGTTATATTAGCCAGTAAGTAGTCTTTTTTTTTCTTTTGCTTAAGCTACTTGGAGTTGAATTAGTGTCACTCATACCCAAAAGAGCCTTGACTGACCCAGGAATAAAAATATTGAAAGGGCCAGAGACAGAACCTGTGGCACAGCTGCAGAGACATCCATCTAGGCTGGCAGTGATTCATGAGTCTTCCCCTGGGAACAGTTGTTTGATCAGTCAGTCATAACTCATGCCCTGTCCTCTTGAGCCTCAGGGCACCAGCCCAGCATCAGCAACATCAGGTGCAAAGCCTTGAAGTAACCCAGACATAGCTTTTGCCCAGTGCCCTGCCAGAAAAGGGGATTGTCACTTTGGTCTGACCCATTCTTAGTGAACCCTCCCTAGCACCTAGAGCTTTTTTAGGGTCTGCAAACCTTTCTTTTTTTAAACCTTTCTTTGTGAATTCCTCTTGGATGGTTGGGCCAGGATCGATGTCAGCCTCACAGGCAACTCCACCCAGTAGCTGCACATGGGCTTTCTCTGGGGACCCAAGAAAGCCCATCCTCCAGCCCAGAAAGACGGCTAAAGCCCACCAGATCTGACAGGCCAGAGGAGAAGGAAAGGAAAGCAGGAGGGGAGTGGGCAGGAGAAGAAAGGGCTACTTCAAAGCTCGTAAAATCACAGCAAATTCGGCTGCCCAAGATGAGCACAGGCTGCTTCCTAAATTATGCAGATTTGTGCAAATTTTATGCAAATTAGCCATGCAAAGGTGGCAGGGGGCACTTGCTGACAGCCTGGCTCTGGAGTCTTCTCACCAGTCAGCCTCAACCTCATTCAGGGAGTGGCAAAGCTGTCACCCACCAGGCAGTAGAAAGGAGGAACAGGGGTCTGTCCTGTCCCAGCCTCCTGCCACCCTTCCCTCCCCAAGCCCCCCACATCTCCTCCACTCCTGGCTCGGGCCTGGACTGCTGGCTCAGAGACAGCTACTTGCAGCTGGGCTTTTCTGGTCACATGGCCCAGCCATCCCACCTCTTCCCACTGTACATACAGATGAGATTGAGGCTTAGACCTGGGAAGGGACCTGGCCTGTCCCCTAAGTATCTGTTGATTGATGCAGTCTGATCCACCCACCACTTCCCAGAAGTGTTGGCCTCCTGCATGGTCAAAGTAGGCAGCTGTGATGGTTAAGGTTGTCTGTCAACTTGGCTGGGCCATGATTTTCAGTGGCTTGACAGTTTTTACGTAGTTTGGCAGCTATGTAATGATGTAATCACCTTCATAATGATATCCGATATAATGTAATCACCTCCATGATGAGATCTGTTATGAGCAGGCAGTCAGTTGAAAGGGAGTTTCCTTGGGGGTATGGCCTGCGTCCAATGTATGTGAAGTTCCTGGCAAAGCTAGCTGGCTTTTGCTCGCTCTGGATCCTCATCTGACCTCCGGTTCTTGGGATTTGAGCTAGCAGCTTACCTGCACTTCTTGGGATTCATCAGCATCCACAGCCTGTGAGCCAGTGGCCTGTTGTCTGACCGGCCGATCTTAGTTCGCCAGCTCCAGCACCTACATGAGTCAGGAGAAGCCTCCAGTGTGATCCAGCCTCTACAACCACGTGAACCACTTCCTTGATATAAATCTCTCTTTCTCTCTCTGTATATACATATACATGTATATATCTATGTGTGTGTACATATACACACACACATATATACACATACACATACACATACACATACACATACACATACACATACACATACACATACACATACACATACACATACACATACACATACACATACACATACACATACACATACACATACACATACACATACATGCTTCACTGGTTTTGCTTCGCTAGAGAACCCAGCCTAAAACAGCAGCCATCCGCTTACTTCCTACCACAGTCTGGACTGGAAATAATTTTCCTAGTCCCATCACTGTGCCTAGAATTCTTCCATTTGTGCTTTGAATCTTTGAGATGGGGTCATCATTCTAGAGCTTATTGCTGAAAGCTGGCAAATTTGGGTCCCTAGAGTAGGAGTCCTGCAGCCTGGGCACTAGACAATCCTGCAGTTTGTAAGTATTGCTAGACCCCTTGTTTCCAGCCTTCTGCTTGGTCAAGAAAGATGGAGCCACCTCCACATGTATTTTAGCCTCGGTGCTCTTGCTCCACCTGGAAGCCACCTGGATGACTGCCTCTCCTTTCTCTACCTTTTCTGCCCTTCTTCCCCCTGCATCTGGGGCCCTCTGGAAGCTGTGCCTGAGTCCAGAATTAGAACCTCCTTTGGGACCACAGATGCTTTTGAGAATCTGAAGAAAGCCCTAAATCTCATCCTAACGTAGAGGGATGAGGGGAGCAAGGAAGGAACGCCTCAGCTCCAGCCAACAGAACCTAGGCCAGACCACTTGCCTCTTGACCCCAACCCCGCCTCAGACAGGCTAGTCCAAGCATGCCTGAATTCTACCTTACTCCCCCCACTTCCAGTCCAGAGCCACACCAGATCCCAGGGCTGGCTTCTCGCTGAGCCAAGTGACACCATGACCAGATGAGCTTGAGCAGCCTGAGAGACCACTAGGCCATCTGTCACCACTAACCACTTCCCTGACAGCCCCAGGGTGGCAGAAGGTCTGTGGGGCTCTAGACCTGGCTTCCTTGGACACAGAGCATGTCTGCCCTCTGCCAGAGGCCAAAGGGAGACAGCAAATTCCAGGAAAAATAGAAGAAATTGGACTGTGCAGTCCATCAAGCAGCTGTGTGTCCAGTTGTGTGACCCGGGGCAAGTCACTTCACCTCTCTGGGCCACAAGATCAATGTCTGTAAATGGTAATAATCACTACCATACGGGATTGAAATAAGATAGTCTGTATCCCCTAGCACAGTGCCTGGCCTATAGTAAGCACTCGCAGAAAGTAAATGCCCGGCGCCTTATCCTCGGCTCTGACCTTGAATGGTGCACTCATCGAGTCCCACTCAGGCCCTAAACACCCCTCTGATCATTTTAGTCTGCAACCATCAGTGACATCCCCACTCCCAGCCCCCACCCATAGATCCTTTAAGTTTCTTCCTCTGAGGCTGCCTTGGGCAAGAACCAGAGATAGCTGGTAGTAAGAGACATGGCATGACATGAAGGGCAGCAAGACCAACCCCACCCCTGCCGCCACTGCCTGAAGCGCCCCCATTTATACACTCCACCCTTGGGCTCAGCATTCTGCTTCTCCCACCGGACAGGGGCAGGGAGCATGGCTTCAGCCCCTACCTACTCAGAGGGCCACTGTGGATCAGATACTTTCCTTTAACCAGGTGGGTCCAGCACACCTGTGACTTAGGGACCTTTGAGCTGGGCCAAGAGGGTGGGATCATCAAGGATGTTCCTGGTAGCTCTGTTTGCAATACCAAAAAACCGAAATTATCCCAATGCCCATCAACAGGGGAATTGTTAAAAGAACGAAGAAGGCCCATCCTGTGTAAGAAATACCTTGAAGCAGTTATGAGTAAGGCAGATCTACATATAATAACATGGAGAGATCCCCCCAAACTTATGGGGGGAAAAGAAAATTCCAGAACAAGATATATCATGTTGTTGTTAGGCTTCCAACTCATGGCAACCCCGTGCACAATGGAATGAAATGCTGTCCAGTCCTGCACCATCTCCATGATCAGTTGAGAAATGGACCGTTGTGATCCATAGGGTTTTCACAGACTGATTTTCAGAAATAGGTTGCCAGGCCTTTCTTCCTAGTCTGTTTAAGTCTGGAAGCTCTGCTGAGACCTGTTCAACTTCATGGCAACATGCAAGCCTCTGACAGATGGGTGGTGGCTGCACATGAGGTACGTTGACGGGAATGGAACGCGGGTCTCCCATGTGGAAGATGAGAATTCTACCACTGAACCACTACTGCCCCAAGATATATCTAATAGTGTCCTATTCATATTACTAGAAAACACTGTATCTGCACCCGTAGATGTTTTGTATGTAAATATGTGGAGAAAAGTCTGCAAGGTACATATTGAACTGTTTAAGATGGTTAACAGTGGGGGATACTAGGTAAGGAAATGAAATCTATGTGATATACTTGTATATTTGAGTTTTTATGGTGAAAAGGTACTTATATATTACTTGAATACATGTGTAAATGACTTAAAATAATAAAATTAAATATATGCACATATACTACATAGGGGTGTGTGTGTGTGTGTGGTGCGTGTTTCAAAAGGCTGGATGTGGGTAAGGATGCAGGAGACCTGGGCATAGCTCCCCTCCTGCCCAGTAGGCATCCCTACCTGGCTTTTCTCTGGCTGCCCCCTACCCTCTGTGGTCTCAACTTTCCCTCCTCCACCTCATCCCAGTCAAGCTCATTAGCTCTCACTGCTGCCCCTGGTTCTGGCCTCAGGATTGTGGAAATGTCAGCTCTGTTTTCAGAACCATCCATCAGCCATGTTCTGTGGCCATCCCCACCCCTATCAGACTCGGAACCCATCAGGCTTATAACTGCTGCTCCCTCAGGCAAGGAGAAGAAGCTATGAGCTAGGGACAAGATGGGATGAGGTCCTAGGGTCCTGGATCCCAGACCACAGCCCCTTAGATCCCACGGAAACAGCCTCTTTCCAGAATAATGGAGCCCTGATTCTGCCGTACTGTGAAGGAGAGAAAGCCAGAACCGAACCTCTCCCCTCTGTCTGGTGATATTGAGGGGAATAAAGGAGGAAGAGAAGACTCAGCCCTGAACTTAGGGACCCCCCAGCCTGGGAGGCGTCAGAGACTCTCCCTGAACAGCAAGCAGCAATGGAACTCAATGACAGGCCAAACCTCCCATTTTACAGATTGTGTAACTGAGGCTCAGGGAGGGAAACTGACTTACCAAGGCCCCAGGGTGAGTCTGCACAGAGCATCTACCCAGCCTCCAGCTCCAGCCACTGCTCGGAGGTTTGGTGGCTATGTGTCCTTCACCACCCAACGGCAGAGCAGCCTTGAGCCGCCAGGGAGAAGCTGACACTGCAGGAGCAGCCAGGTCCACAGGACCAGGGGCAGGACAGGAGAGCGGGCATCTCGGCAGTGGCCCAGGGAAAATATTGACTTTTTGGCTAACAAAGCCGAATTCCATGAAAGCTACAACTGCAGACTGAGAACAATCCATCAGTGTTTCATAAATATTTGAAAGTGTCCGATTGATTATCGCCCTGTGATGGCTGCCCTCACCATACCACGAAAGCCCCAAAGTCATTTTTTAGTTGTCCATTCAGAAGCCACTCATATTGGTATTTGTTTCTGAAAGCAGAGGCAACTGAAGGAACACACACTAAAAGCTGGGCTTGCAGCGTGGAGGGAGGGGGAAACTTTTCACTCCATATGATTGTTTTTGATTTTTGAAACATATGAATGTATTCCCTTTGCAAGATAATAATTTTTTAAAGCTGCTCCTGGGACCAGTGTCACTCGAGTCCTGTTTAGATGAAGTGAGGGAAGATGGGGACAGTGGAAGTTTGGACCCTGCCTGGAGGCAACCAGCTGGGGGCAGAGAGAACTCGTCCATGTCAACTTCTATAACCGCTCTTGTGCTTGCTTACCCATCTATCTCCCCGGGGCCTGCGGGCTCTGGAAGGCATCGTGCTCAGATGAGTGCATAGTTGTCAGGTGATGTGGGATGTTTAAGGAGCAGCAGGCAGGTGGCAGAGACAGGGTCAGACAAGCGTGTGGGTGGCAGACAAGGACCAATTACCCAATAAGCAAGGTAAGCACAGGCTGACTTGTGCTTCTTACTAATCTGGAGTGCACAATTTTACCTATTTTTCACCACATCAAAGGTGTGATGAAACCCATGTGTAACTGCCCTGTAGATTAGTAAGTAAAGATAATTAAGCCTGTGTGTACCTTGTTTACTGGTTAATCCGCCCCTGGTGATAGGTCAGGAGCCCTCATGGCGTAATGGTTAAGAGCTTGGTTGCTTAACCAAAAGGTTGGCAGTTCGAATCTACCAGCCAATCCTTGGGAACACTGTGGGGCAGTTCTACTTTGCCCTTTGGGGTCACTGTGAGTCAGAATTGACTCGATGGTAACGGGTTTGTTTGTTTTGGTTTGGTGACAGGTCAGAGTCTAGGCCTGCTTCCTGCCACTATGGTCCCCGGATTTATCCCCACCCATGCTGTTGGGGTGGTCTTCAATGGCCAAGGGCTGCTTGCCTTAGCTTCGATTATGCGACAAATCATTAGAGCTGGACAGACCCTCAGGGGTCATCCAGACCAGTCTGCTCCATCTGCCCCCATTTTATAGATGAGCAAGCTGAGGCCCTGAGAGAAGAGCATTATTCAGCATCAAAAGGCATGTCAGCAGCAGGGCTGGACCTGGAACCCAGACCAATTTATAATGTCTAAGCCAAACTCACTCAACAATGTATGGCAAGACCTTGTTTATCTGAAGTCCCTGGGTTTCCGGAGGTAACTCAGCCTGCTGCCTCTCCCTCACAGAACTCTGCCAAAAGGCAAGGAGACTGAAGTGGACCTTGTCAAGGTCCCTAGGGTCCAGCGAGGTGTCACCAAAGCCCCCAACTCTCTCAGCAGCCCCAGGCCAGCATGGACACAAGTCCCAGAGCTTCCCCTCAGGGGGTCCTGGAACCCTCAGGCCTCCACCCCAGATAACCCAGCTTCCTAACCCCTGCTGGGTACAGCAGCCTTCCTAGGCCCTAGCCAGACAAGTCAAGGGTGAGCCCCCACATCTTCCAGAGCAGCTGATGATCAGTCTGAGGCCCCCAGAGAGTGTCTATGGCTCAACCCAGGGCAGTGGATACGGTCCCATGAGTGCGGGCTGCCTGAGACCACTACCCACTACTTCAGCTCTGGGTCCAGTCTCTCCCTTCATGCTTTTGCAACTGTACATGCACACACATGTGCAAATACATGCAAGCCTGCATAACACACATGCACACATGAGCATGCACATATTATGCATGTTTTTAAATGCACTTAAATACATACAGGAACATGGAAGACATGTGCACATGAGCAAATATACCCCACACACACGAACACAGGTGGACAAACAGTTCCCCACCAGGGGTGTAGTGAACTTTGGAGGTGGAAGAAACTGGGGACTAGGCCAAGGGTGAGTTGGGGCCCAAATGGCCAGGTAGGACCCCTGTCAGCCTCCTCACAGGGTCCTGGAATCCTCAGACAGGGAGTCAGGGGCCAATGCAGAGTCAGAGGACTGCCTGGAGTCACAGAGGGCTGGAGGCTGGGGGCAAACAAAGGCCTCTCACCTCACAGCTCAGGGTCCCCGCTCTTCTCCCAGGTTTCTGAAGAGAAGAGTGGGAGAAGGGGGAGAGAAAGCCTCCAGCCCACGCTCACGTGCTCACTCTCCCCTTCATTACATGGTGTGGGCAGAGCCAGAGTCAGAGGGCCCTGTTCGGACATCATTCTGTGCTAATTAGTTCCTGCAGCCCAGGCCTGCCTGGTAGAGATAGAGACCCTCTTGCTGCCCTGAGCCAACTCCCTGCTTCTGTCTCTGTCTGTTCTCCCCACCCAGCCCTCCATCTTCTCTGTCCCCCCACCTCTCCTCCCCTTTCAACCTCCAACTCATCCCTGGGGGGTGCTCCACGTTGGGAACTGGTACTCCTGGGTCTCCATCTGCCATGTGGAGCACCCCCCATTCCCCTAGAATTCTCCCAGGCTCTGCACACACTTGGCTTTGAGCAGATTAGGATGGTATCAGGTAGGTGGAACCCTTGAGGAATCCAATCACGGCCCACCCACGTCATGGCCTACCAGGGAGATTCCAGTGGGATGCATCCAGGCTGACATGTGACATTCTGCTGTGGTTCATCCTCCCAACAAATTAATGAGGTTGGAACTGTTATTTTATCAGCAATGAGGATGGAGGGGCATTTGGTCACATCTTCTCTTCACACTCTCTGTCTCCTTTGGCAATCTTGCCCATCCCCATGGCCTTAGATGCCATCTCTATGGATGTTCCGAATCAGTTCCTCCTGCAGTATCCCCAACTCAGGAAGTGTACCTCCATCCACCAGTCCTCTTGACTCCTCCTCCTCACTGCTGAAGTCTACGTTCTCTCTGCCTTCTAGGTCTTTTTCAACAACTCCCCGTCTCCCTCTCTGTGCTGCCACTGTCCTTTCTCAAGCCACTGTCATCTCTCACCAAGATGATTGCAACAGCCTCCCTGGCCACCGTCTCTCCTCTCACTTCTCTGAGGCCTCTCCCAGCTGAACAGGGAGATCTTTCAAAAGCATAAATCAGACCCTGTTCCTCCCTTCCTCAGCACCCTTAGGAGCCTTTCTGGCTTCCTAGCATGGCCAACAGCACCTAGGAGGGCCCTCCAGGCTGCCTCACACCACATTCCCCTGGCTCCCTGCACCCCAGCCATGCTAGCCTGCTCACCTTAGCACAGGCTCTTCCCTCCATCTGGAATTCTCTGCTTCCCCACTCTGCAAGCAGCAAACTCCCACTCAGGCCTCAGCTCAGTCCCTTTCTTTCCCCCAGAAGAGAAGTTTCCCAAGCCTCCAATCTGAAGCTTATCCTACCTTGTTACTATAGTCGTCCCTCGGCATCCGTTGGGGGTTGATTCCAGGACCCACTGTGGATACCAAAATCCAAGGACGTTAAAGTTCCTTATATAAAATACCGTAGTATTTGAATATAACCTATGCATATCCTTCCAAAAAACCCAAAACCAAACCCACTGCCGTTGAGTCGATTCCAACTCATAGCAACCCTATAGGACAGAGTAGAACTGCCCCATAGAGTTTCCAAGGAGCACCTGGTGGATTCCGACTGCTGACCCTTTGGTTAGCAGCCGTAGCACTTAACCCCTATGCCACCGGGGTTTCCGCATATCCTTCCATACACTTCAAATCATCTCTAGATTACCTGTAGTACCTAATACAAAGTAAATGCTATATAAATAGTAGTTAATGCTTACACTTCCCCCATGTGTCTGTCAGTTTGTCATACTGTGGGGGCTTGTGTGTTGCTGTGATGCTGGAAGCTATGCCACCGGTGTTCAGATACCAGCAGGGTCACCCATGGAGGACAGCTGAGCTTCCATACTAAGACAGACTAGGAAGAAGGACCTGGCAGTCTACTTCTGAAAAGCATTAGCCAGTGAAAACCTTATGAATAGCAGCGGAACATTGTCTGATATAGTGCTGGAAGATGAGTCCCCCAGGTTGGAAGGCACTTAACACTTAATGCTTTCCCGGTCTTTGCAAGCACTGTATCATGAACCAGAGAGACAATTTGTACCGTTGTAGGGGCAGCATTAACGCTTGCACGAATTTCAGCTTCTTTCTGCTTTATTGTATGAACTCTCGATTCATTCTTACTGGCCTTACGGCCCACCTCAGCAACCGACGTGCCACTTTTCAAAAGATTTAAGATTTTTATTTTCTCATCAAGAGATAGCATTTTACACCCCCTCTTAGCCTTTGAGGAATTGCTTTGGCCACTTGATTGCTTTTTAGGAGCCATTTTTTCACGGAAACATAGGGTGCACACAACACAAGTAGCAAAGGAAAGAGATGGGAGGTGAACAATGCTCAAACGAGTGCTGGAGAGGGACTGCGGAGCTGTGAAATGGAGGGAGGCTACAGCAACAGATGCCGACACTTAATTTCATTTGTGTGGATTCAGCATAGGGCTCGGTGTGCGACAAATTCAAGTTTTGTTTTTTGGAACTATTTTTTTTCCCGAATATTTTTGATCCCCAGCTGGTTAAATCCACGGATGTGAAACCCACTGATACGGAAGGCCAACTGTATCTATGTTTATTCATGCACTTATTTATCTTATATCTGTCTCTTGCACCAGACATTAGCTCAATGAAAGAACCAATGCCTGTGTTTTACTCACCAATAGAGCAGTGCCTAGCATAAAGTAGATGCTCAAGAAAAACTTGTTGAATGAATGGTGGTTAGAGCCTCCTTGGCTTTGGGAAAGGGGAATGCAAGTTTCTCAGAAAAGAAGGGAGACAGAATAGGGAAAGCAGCCTGGATCTGTGAAGACAAAGACCCTGGCCCAGGCACAGAACCTGGATCTAGGTCAGAGGGGGTGTCTTAGGCTGGGTTCTCTAGAGAAGCAAAACCAGTGAAGTGTGTATGTATATATATAGAGAGAGAGATTTATCTCAAGGAAATGGTTCAGGTGGTTGTGGAGGCTGGCAAGTGCCAAGTCTGTAGGTCAGGCATCAGGCTGGAGGCTTCTCCTGACTCACATATCTGCAAGGGCTGATGTACTCAAGATCAGCAGTCAGATGGCAGGCTGCTGGCTGAAGTCCCAAGAACCGGAGGTCAGATGATGTCGAGCCAGATGCGGGATCCAGAGAAAGCAAAAGCCAACAAGCTTTGCCAGAAGGTCGATACATATCCGATGCAGGCCACACCCCCAAGGAAACTCCCCATACAACTGATTGGCTGATCACATCAGATCACATCATGGACGTGATTACGTTATATTATAAAATGGAGGCAAACAGCATCATTACATAACTGTCAAATGACTGAGAATCATGGCTCAGCCAAGTTGACACACAACACTAACCATCTCAGGAAGAAAAGAGCAGTGATCAAAGAGCCCCCTCAGTGGGCCCTATGTGCCACAGGGACAACTTGGAGAGGAAAAGGGAAAGGCTGCCTGTGTGTGAGTGTGCATGTGTGCAGAGAGAGAGTGATGAACATGCTGGCTGTTGTATGGGGAAGGGGGGAGTCAGCCTCATTGCTGCAGATTTGTATTCCTGCCGACTTTTATTTCAGGCCTTGTTTATTTCTCCTTAAAACGTGGCTGCTATGCCAAGAGTGGTACCCGAATTAGCTGCGAGTGTGTAATTTTACAGCTATTACTCGGGTGTTTCTGTGACTTGGGTAATAACCAGGGAAATATAAACAAACAACAGCAAAGACAAGGAGGCCTCTGAGCTCGATGTCTCAGTTTCCAGATGGGACAAGTCCCATCTTTTCCCCATCCCATTCCTACTCCCCACCCCCAGGCACATCAGGCCCAGGGGCTGGGGAGTGGGAGACCCAAGGGTCCTGGAGCTCTAGTCCTGAAATCTTCATCTCATCACCCCCTCCTCTGGCCCTGGGTAAACAGGTCCATTCCCAGAGGCACAGGCCCCCACAACCAGGTCCCCTCTCATGCTCCCCCCTTCACAAAGGCAAACAAAGACCCGGCCTAATTATGTGATATTTTCCTTCTCTAGTGGCTAATGGCACCAGAGCGTGTGTGACATTTCGTTCTCTTTCCTCTATTATTCTTGCTTATTATCTGGCTGCTGCCGGAGGCTCTAGGCTGAGGCTGGCGTTGAGGCCCACCCCCATCTTATCCCTCCTCCTCTTTCACTCTGTCCCTCTTACTCTTCCTCATGGCCCCTCCTTCATCTCCCGAGAAGGGCAAAGCTTGTCCCTGATCTCTGGGGCCCCCTCCAAGGGAAATGGGACACAGCAGAGGTCAGAGCAGGGCAGGGAGTGGTCTTTCCTGGGCTCCCTGAAGTGGCCGGATCCTCAGGACACTGTGTTTTCCACCAGCTCAGCTGCAGCCTCATGGAGAGCCCTTCAACATGCCCTCCAACTTGCCCTGCCCTGTGCCTCAGCTTCCCTATATCTGTGCCGTGAGCTTCAAAGGCCTTTCCTGCTCTAATACAAAGGCCTTTCCTGCTCTAATATTCAAAGGTAAATGCCTAAAGGGGTGAGGGATATATAGGGAATGCCAGGCTGATGGAGGAACATGTGTGGGTTCAGGGAGGAGTTCAGGGGGTGAGATTTTGCTGCAGGAGGGTCTGGGCTTGGGCCGAGAGTAGAGGCAGACCCAGGGAGCCAGGGCTGAAGGGAGACAGCTGGAGAATCCATGTGAGAACAGCTGGGCCTCAATTTCAGCAAACCCCGTCATTGAAAACATCAACTTTGCTTTTCTTCCAAATAAAATTTATTTTTAAAAAATTACAAGAAAGAAATTTTGAAAGTGTGAAACCTCTTCCTCCTTGTGTCCCCTACAGGCTGCCCCTATTAGCAGTTTGCTATGTACTTTTCCCGAGTATATCTATCTATTCTATACATTCTTAACACAGATTTTTTAAAAAAACAAAAATGGGGTTATGGCTTGCATATCGATCAGTGCTTGCTTTTTTCCTTCACCAATATATCATGGGCATCTTCCAGGCCAGTATGCATGGATCGACCTTATTTTTCAATGGTCACGGGATATTCCCTTGTACAGCTGTACCACTGTTTATATACCTCCAGTTTCAGGTCAGTGGGCATCTGGATTGTCTCCAGTTTGGGACAGTATCAGTTTTTTAGCATATAAATAATGCTTACCTGAAAAACAACCCCAAAGCTTAGTGGCTTAAGCATGTATGGTGCTCATGAATGATTCTGCAAGTTAGCTGGGCAGTTCCGGTCTGGGCCAGCTCGGCTGATTCCCAGAGGGGCTCACTCATCCGTCTATAATTGGGTGGATCAGCTAGGGGCTGGGTGGTCTAGCATGGCCTCGCCTGTAATGGCTACGTTCTCTTTTACCTGGTCTCTCATGGTAATAGCAAGTTTTCAAGAAAACAAGGACTATAGGCTTGGAGCTGAAAACCCTGGTGGTATAGTGGTTTTTTTTTTTTTTTTTTTTTTTTGTGGTTAAGGGTGACAACTGCTAACCAAAAGATCGGCAGTTTGAATCCACCAGGCGCTCCTTGGAAACCCTATGCGGCAGTTCTACTCTGTCCTATAGGGTCACAATGAGCCGGAATCGACTTGGAGGCAATGGGTTTGGTTTTTTTTTTTCCCAGGCTTGGAGTTACGGGGCGTTGGTGGTTCAGTGGTAGAATTCTAGCCTTCCATGTGAGAGACCCGGGTTTGATCTCCAACCAACACACTTTGTGCATAGCCACCACTTGTCTGTCAGTGGAGCCCTGTGTGTTGCTATGACTGGGCAGCGTTTCATTCTATTGTGTGCGGGGTCACCATGAATCAGGGGTCGACTCAATGGCAGTTAACAAAAACAGGCTCGGAGTAGGCACACAGTCACTTCCACTTCCAGGTTCCATTGGCCAAAACTAGTCAGGAGGCCAGCTGGTGTGGGGAAACCGACTTCTTGATAGAAGGTACTGCAAAGTGACATTGCAAAGGTGAGGATACAGGGAGGAGTGGAGAATTGGGGCCGATTTTTGTAATCCATCTACTAAAAAACTAAAACTAAAGGGACTGTTAAAAACAATGCTGCCATGAATACGTTTGTACCTATTTCTGTTTACTCCTTTGGACTGGTATTTCTGCAGGGAGATGCCAAAGAGGGAGACTACGGGCTCCTAAGGCTCTTGCAAGGAGCCCTAGTGGGACAGTGGTTACTTGCTTTGCTGCTAACTGAAAGGTCTGCAGTTCAAACCCACCAGTCGTTCTATGGGAGAAAGATGTGGCAGTCTGATTCCATAAAGATTACAGCCTTGGAAACCCTATGAGGCAATTCTACTCTGTCCTACAGCATCTCTACGAGTTGGGATCAACTCGATGGCAGTGGATTTTTTGGTGTAAGGCTCTTGCATTCTTGGGGGAGGGGAAGGTTATTAACTGCAAAATTGTCCTCCAAGAGGTTGTTACCAACGTCCACTCCCACCAGCTTTCACAGCAGATAGATTGAGGGAGAGATGACAAATATTTATAGAGCCTTCCTGGCTCAACTGCTTTACTCCAGGATCTGTCTGACAGTTGCCAATCTCAAAAGTCCAGGGAAAAAATAATAATGATGATAATTGTAGAAGACCCGGAGGGCTTGAATGGGCAGTAATCCAGTTTTCCCACCTCTGGCCCCAACATCCCAGCCTTTCCCAGACTGAGTCCTTACATTCCATTTTTACTTCATTTTTCTATGTGAAGTAGTAGTCTAAGAAGCCCTGGTGGCGCAATGGTTAAGCACTTCGCTCCTACCAAGAGGCTGGCAGTTCGAATCCACCAGCAGCTCCACAGAAGGAAAGACATGGCAATCCACTCCCTTAAAGATTATTTAAAAAAAAAAAAAACCCAAAGTCATTACCATTGAGCCAATTCCGACTTACAGCCACCCTATAGGACAGAGTAGAACTGCCCCATAGGGTTTCCAAGGATTGGCTGGTGGATTTGAACTGCCAACCTTTTGGTTAGCAGCTACAGCCCTTAACTACTGTACCACCAGGGCTCCCCTTAAAGATTATAGGCTAGGAAACCCTAAGCTGCTGTTCTAGCCTGTCCTATAGGGTCACTGTGAGTCAAAATTGACTTGACAGCATACAACAACAGAGGTCCAGTTTCATTCTTTTGCATGTGGATATCCACTTGTCCCAGTACCATTCACTGAAAAGCCTATTCTTTCCCTCATTGAACTGTCTTGGCAGCCTTGTCAAAAATCAATTGACCATAACTCCGAGAGTATGGCCCCTGGACATCTTTTTAACTCAGTACTGAAGTCACTCCTGGAAACACTGGTGATGTAGTGGTTTCTACTCTGTACTGTAGGGTTGCTATGAGTCAGAATTGACTCGACAGCAAAGGGTTTTAATGGAAGTCATTCGCGAGGTTCACCCTTCGGCCGAAGATCGGACAGGTCTATAGAGCCAACCATAGCACACGTGAGGAACATGCTTCATAGTTCAATTCATATATTCACACCAGCCCAAAAGAAAATACGAGGGGGCAGGAAGACACAAGAATACTGGATGAATGGAAACAGGGAACCCAGGATGGAGAAGGAGTATTGACACATCGTGGAGTTGGCAACCAGTATCACAAAACAATTTGTGTATTAACTGTTGTCATGTATGGAATTGTGTCCCCCAAAAACTTCTGTCAACTCGGGTAGGTCATGATTCCCAGTATTGTGTGGTTGTCTACCATTTTGTCTTCTGATGTGATTTTCATATGTGTTGTAAATCCTATCACTATGATGTTAATGGATGGATTAGTGGCAGTTATATTGATGAGATCTACAAGATTAGATAGTGTCTGAAACCATTCTCTTGAAATACAAAAGAGAGAGGCGAGCAGAGAGACAGGAGGACTCATACCACCAAGAAAGCAGTGCTGGGAGCAGAGCGCGTCTTTGGACCTGGGATTCTTGTGCAGAGAAGCTCCTAGACAAAGGGAAGATTGATGACAAGGGCCTTCCTCCAGACCTGACAGAGACAGAAAGGCTTCTCTGGGGCTGATGCCCTGAATTTGGACTTTTAGCCTACTAGACTGTGAGAAAATAAATTTCTGTTTGTTAAAGCCACCCACTTGTAGTATTTCTGTTATAGCAGCACTAGATGGCCAAGACGACTGTTTAATGAAAAACTAATTTGCTCTGTAAACTTTCACATAAAGCACAATAATAATAATAATAGTAAAAATCCATTGACCATAAATGTGAGGGTTTCTTTCTGGACTCCCAATTCTATTCCATTGACCTATATGTCTGTTCTTATGCCAGTACCACACTATCTTGATTACTGTAGCTTTGTAGTAAGTTTTGAAGTTGGGAAGTATGAGTCCTCCAACTTGATTCTTTTTCAAAATTCTTTTGGTTATTCTGGATTCCTTGCATTTTCAAATGAATTTTAGAATCAGCTTGTCAATTTCTGCAAAAAATCCAGGGATATTTTGATAGAGATCGTGTTGAATCTGTAGATCAATATGAGGAGTACTGCCACCTTAACGATATTAAGTCTTCCAATTCATGAACATGGGATGTCTTTCCATTTATTTAGGTTTTTTTTTCATTTCTTTCAACAATATTTTATAGTTTTCAGAATTTATTCTGAAATTTATTCTTTTCCTAAACTTATTCCTATATATTTTATTTTTTTTCTGATACTGTTGTAGGAATTTTTTTCTTGATTTAATTTTTAGATTGCTTGTTGCTACCAAAAAAAATAAACCCATTGCCATTGAGTTGATTCTGACTCATAGAGGTCCTATAGGACAGAGTAGAACTGCCCCATAGAGTTTCCAAGGAGCACCTGGTGGATTTGAAACTACAGATCTTTTGGTTAGCAGCCATAGCACTTAACCACTGCTCCACCAGGGTTTCCAGTGACCTACGGTGCATATAAATTGAATTGATTTTATCAATCTTATACCCTCTGCCTTTCATCTGTTAGCCCAATGTTTCCCAGATATACCTGACCAGGAGGGCACTTACTTCAAGTAACATTAACATCTCCCAGAAGTAATGTTCCCCAGGGCACGTTGGGAAACACTAATCCAGCACCACACAATTAACTTGTACTTTCCCCAGTGATCCTGTTGCCATGTATTTCAGGCTTTTCTTGGTGCTGTGCCTTCTGCTAGGAATGCTCTCCCTGGCCATGTCTGCTTGGAAAACTCCTACATCTAATTTTGGAGTCCATTCAAGTGTTTCCTGCTCTGTGCCTCCTGCCCTGAAGCCCACCTCCCCTCCCCACTCTTGGGCCACAGCATACTACCACTCTGCACGCTGACTTGTCCTTGTCTGTTCACACATTTGTCTCCCTCTCAGGGCATGAGTGCCTTGAGGGCCAGGCTCAGAGCAGGCAGGAGTGTGTTTGTAGTATGAAAAATTGACTGAAGGAATGACAAGAGGTAAAAGGCTGGTGCAGAGCCCCTGTCTGCTTGCTCTCCCTCCTGCCTCCCTTGCTTCCTGGCTTTCTCTCAGCCCACAGACCCCACTCAGGACCTAGTACAGTCCTGGGTCTGGCCCTGCCCAGCTCAGCGCCCTTGTTCAAATCTGTACTCAGGGCCAAACATCCAGCTACACTCTGGTCTGATGCCACCTGTCCTTCCAGCCACCCCTAGCTCAACCACAGCAGTAACTTACTGGGAGGGCTCAAGGGGCTTGTTCTCCCATGACCAACAAAGTCACAGACCTGGGGATTTGGTTCTGTCCTCCTTTGCTTCTCTGAGCCTGCCCATGCCCACTGCCTGCCAGTGCCAGCCTTGTCCAGTCCTGAGAGCCTTGAGGGACACTTATGGGATGGCGAGGTGTCCCCATATCCATCATGCAGAGGGAGCATTCAGGGGACCCCAGCCAGAGAAACCCCAGGATAGAAGACAGGTAACGTGCTGGCCGCATACCTCATACGCAACCCTCACGGGCTATTAGCGCCAAGTCATCTCTCTGAACTGGTTTGGGAATCACCCAGGGAGGGTATGAGTTCACCTCCCTCTTCTCCAGCCAGGCTAAGCTCCTCCTCAACCCCTCCTCATGCTGCCACTCCCTTGGGGACTTCCCTCCAGGAAGTCTGCCTGACTTGTCCACGCATAGCCCCTCTGTCCAGCCTAGTACATGACCTTCCAGAAGACCGGGTTCAACGCCTCTCAACCTGACCTTGATCCTGGGCTCAGAGCTTGTACATTAAGGAATTATATGAAGGATTTATTATGCCCTTCTCTGAACACAGCAAACAACAACGATGAAAGGCATTGTTCAGGGTGCCCTCCCTGTGTGTCAGAAGGCTAAGTACACTTATCATCTCACTTTATCCCCACGACTACATTGGATTAGTGCCATTACTATCCTCATTTGACAGAAGAAGAAATGGAGGCTTAGACCTTAGAGGTCATTTACCTGAGTACTCACAGCCAGGACTCAAATGCCCCGTCTGTCTACCTGGGGAGCCCATGCTTCTAACCATTGTGCAACACTGCCTTAGGAGGCACCCAGAATGCAATGGGCTACTCTAGAGGTCAAGAAGGACTGGTCTAGGAGGTAAAGGACTGGTCTGGGAGAAAAGGACTGGTCTTGAGAGGTGAAGGACTGGTCTCGGGTGGTGAAGGACTGGTCTGGGTGGTGGGGAACTGTTCTTGGGAGGTGAAGGACTGGTCTAGGAGGTGACGGAATGGTCTACGAGGTAAAAGACTTGTCTCAGGAGGTGAAAGACTGGCCTCAGAAGATGAAAGACTAGCCTTGGGAGGTAAAGTTCTGGCCTGGGAGTTGAAGGACTGGTCTGGGAGGTGAAGGTCTGGTCTGGAAGGTGAAGGACTGGTCTAGGGAGGTAAAAAACTTGTCTCAGGAGGTTAAAGACTGGTCTGGGAGGTGAAGGACTGGTCTGGGGAGGTGAAGGACTGGTCTGGGGAGATGAAGGTCTGGTCTGGGAGGTGAAGGACAGGGCTAGGGAGGTGAAAAACTTGTCTCAGGAGGTGAAAGGCTGGTCTGGGAGGTGAAGGACTGGTCTGGAGGTAAAAGACTGGTCTAGGGAGGTGAAGGACTGGTCTGGGGAGATGAAGGTCTGGTCTGGGAGGTGAAGGACTGGGCTAGGGAGGTGAAAAACTTGTCTCAGGAGGTGAAAGGCTGGTCTGGGAGGTGAAGTACTGGACTGGAGGTGAAGGACTGGCCTGGGAGGTGAAGGACTGGACTAGGGAGGTGAAAGACTGGCCTGGGAGGTGAAGGACTGGTCTGGGGCAGTACTCTAAGAGGAGGGATCAAAGGTGAAACAATCTTTACGTTCCACTGCCCTTGAAGCCCTATAATCCTGGCACATAGTAGGTGCTAGTGAATGAAACATGAGGGTCTGAGACTACTCATTCTCAAGCCCAGGATGGAGATGTGACATCCAGCCATGCAGGGAGTGGCCTGTGCCCTCGCTGGCCTTATCAGGATGGATACCAGTTACCTGTATGTCTTCCTAAATCTTGCCCTGTCAGGTTAGCCCCTGGCCAGCCAGCCAGGAAGCTTGGCAGCCGCTGTGCCTAGCTTCACTATCTCCGCACGCTCCTTGGGAAGGAGGCCTTTATCAGCAAATGCTGGTTTTGAATGCCCTAATTGTCAAGCACAGTCCCGTCAAAGGGACCAAAAGGCAAGCCACCCCCAGCCTGCACTGCCCCAGCAGGCTCGGCAGGCTCCCCACGACTGCTGGCGGGTATATATTTTTTTAAATATCTAAATGCAGCTGAAAATAAAAATTATTTACACTCCCCAGCCAAGCTGGCAGGCCGCTTTAAAGTGTGCGCTGACAGTGCCTTTCCCTCCCCGTCTCTCCCTCGCTGATAAAGGGCCATAAACAAGGCTGACACATTTATAATAACCTTTTTCTTCCTCTCCTTCCTCCCTCTCCTGGGCTCCCATCTCGGCCTCTCACTCACAGGCTTTGAAGGATAATTTTTTATTATTCTGCTATTAGCAGAGAATAGAGAGTTTGATGGGGTGGCGGGGAGGTTGGGGAATAAAACGTCAAATCATTTACAAAGAAAGGGCAAAAAAACCCAAGCTGGCAACTTTTATTTTTCCACGTCAGCAGCAGCTGTTGGGATGTCACCACTGCATACAGGGTTTGGAAACTTATTTTCTAGTATGTTTCCACCTCCGTTTTACTTTCCACCTTCCTTCCCAAAGGGTCAGAGCCGGGTCCACGGAGGGCCAGCTGGGTTTTTCCAGTTGCCAAGTTGATGATGGTGCCTGGACCCAGTGGAGGATAGTGTGGACTGTCCACAGGCAAGAGGAAGGAGCTCTGGTGAGATTCTGCCCCACCGAGTCTGGACACCTCTGATAAGCAGGTGTGGATGCTGCTGTCTGCAAGCATCTGTTTATGTGAGGAGATCGGAAGGGCAGCCAAGGGTCTTTGGAACAGCCTGGTCCCATGGATGCATGGGGGAGAGGCTGTGGGCAGAGCCTGGAGGGGCTTATGTCACAAAGGCTGTGACAAGGAGCAGGTGTCAAAGCATGGCAGAACTGGGGTAAAGGACCACAGGGTCCCCATAGATCTACCCATTGCTTTTGCACTGGGTGGGGAGGACAGCTGTGGACAACAGGAGACCAGGCCCTGGCACAGGATCTGTCTTCCCTTGAGGGAACAGGGTACAGTGAGGCCTTCCCCTCCAGTGGCTCTGCAGGCTGCCCTGTGAAGAGACTGTGAGAGGACTGTGAGGGCTTGCCAGACAACCCCAGGAGCGATCAGAAATTACTGGAAGGGGCTGAAAAGCTAGTGCTCCTGCTGGGCAGAGAAACGAAGTTATTCCCTTTACAGTGTCACCCACAGGCTGATAGGGTGGGGGTCTGGCTGGGGAGCTTGTGTTCCATACAAAAGGGTCATTTTCAGAGAGTCTGGATTAAGAAGGCTGGCAGGAGCCCTGTGGCTTTCAGAGATAATCCAGCTACACTAGAGGCCTAACTAAGACATTTCCTCCTGGTCTTAGAGCTGGGATCACAAGCCAAGCCCTCCTCCTGGCTAGATGGCTGGCCAAGAGAAGGCTCTTCCTGCCAAGGACTCCCAAGGCCAGCAGTGCTCTCACCAGAGCTGGTTTCTGGCTTCATGCCAGGGACTCTGGAGACTCCAGGACTGAGGTAATCAGCGAGGGCTTCCTGGAAGAAGGAGGCTCAAGCTAGGCCTTGCAGAATATGGTGGATTTGGACCAGCAAAAGGAGGGCCATGCAGAGTATTCAAGCCCCTCACCTCACGACTCTAGAGGGTGTTATTCACACGTAGTCATCATAAAACCAGTTGCCATTAAGTCGACTCTGACACCCCCATGTGTGTCAGAGTAGAACTGTGCTCCGTAGGCTTTCCAGTGGCTGATTTTTCATAAGTAGATCACCAGGCCTTTCTTCCAAGGTGTCTTGGGGGAAACCAAACTTCCAATCCTTCAGTTAGCAGCTGAGCGCATTTGCCGTTTGTACCGCCCGCGGACTCTGTGGACATCACAGGTGTGTATATTTAGGGGGACAATGTCCGGCAGATGGCAGAGAAGTATGTGGAGGAAGGAGTGGCTTTTGTTAACTCTCACAAAGGCGTCCTGTGGCTGGGAAACCGTGGGAGCTGGGTGTGGAGGTGGGACTCAGAGAAGTCCAGAGACTGTAAGGGGAGTGTGCGTCATTCTTTCTGGGGTGAGAAGGCCAGTGCGGATAAAGGGGCAAGCGCTGCACAGAGCATGTAGGCTCTAGAGTCCGACAAAGGTGTGCACACGTCAGCACAGGTGAGACGCTGAGCAGAGGCGACTACAGGGGGATGTGAAGTGGTGAGAGTGGGCATCCAGCCTCCTCCGCTCCAGCTCTCACAGTACACAGCTGTCCCACCACTCAGCCAGCAGGACTGTTGCCCCTCGGGCGCCTGGAAATGGCCAATGGTACACCCCTGATGGGTTCCTGAGTGATCCCTCTACAGCAACACTGGCCTTCAAAGCGTCCCCATCACGGGCAGGCTGGCAAGGGGGCTGATGCTGGCCCAGCCTTGGGCAGCACGCCAGGCCCTGAGACTCAGCTGCTTCCATTGAGCTGAGTGCTGGGTGCGACGCTGGGGGCTGTGAGGGGCTTGGGCAGCTGGGATGAGTGGGCACCCATTCTCACCCCTGGCCACCGGGACACCTGGGGTTCACTGGGCTAGAGCATCAGCCTGGACGTCTCCTCACACCACTGAGTTGGTGCTCGGTCCACTGCTGACACCCCACAGCCCTGGCTTCCCAGGAAGCCCCAGGGTAGCTGCCCAGCCCCTGGCAGATGAAGGCCCCAGTGATGGGTCTGACATCACAGCCCACTGGAGGTGGAGGAGGTGGCACTTGTGATGGTCTCTCCCATTCCCTGGGTGGCCACGAGGAGGAGACGTGGCCACAGGGAGGAGACTTTGTCTCCCCCTTCCCCCGCTCCCCTGCCCTCCCTGTGCATCTTTTCTTCTCACCATCAAAGGGACATCTGTTTCTCCATGGGAGGGAGAGACCAGCAGCCTCAGAACATGCTCTGGGCTTTGATGTCTGGCCCAGCCTCAGCTGACTTGGCCCAGCCAGCAGCAGCCCCTCCTCCCCTCTCCCTGCATCTCTCCCTCGTCCTCTCCCCTCTGAGCCTTCTCCCTCTCTGCATCTGCCCAGCTCTCCTCCCTCCTCAGCACTTGCACGGGCTCAGCTCTGGGCCAGGACTTTCCACCTCTGCCCTGCTCCCCCTTGATCTGGACAAGGGGCGTCCAGGGTACTCTAATCCTGTGTTTCTGCTTCCCAGGGGCTGAATCCATTCCCAAGACCCCACCAGTCCCATTTCCCATTTCCCCATCATCTCACTGTGTCATATATATGTGTGTGGAGGGGAACCTCCCCAATGTCAGGGCCTGATCTTCCCTCCTCTGCCCCTCAGACAGGTACCCACAGTGTAAAGCTCATTTGCTTTATTGCTGCGCCCCCAGGTGGGATGGGGTAGGATGAAGGCACCAATGAATGAATAATGGGTGATGGAACCTCAAGAACTCTCAGAACCCCCAGAAGCAGGTGGAGGAAAAGAATATTATAGCCAAGTAGAGCCCCTAAAGGCCAGGGGTGGGACCCCAGACATGGGACAGAATACCGAGGGTGCCACAGCCACCCTGCTTCTTAGTGCAGGCCCAAGGATGTTCCTGGAGTACAGGTGGCTGGCCCACCAGTGTAGTGAGAGGTGAGGGATGAGGGGTGGGCAGAAGGTGTGAGCTGAAGTCCTATCTGTGGCTCGTTCATCATCTTACCCATGAGGCTGGCAGCACGCAGGGCCTTTCACATAGCTGGCAGAGGGGCTGGAGGGGACAGGTAGTCATTTGAAGAGCAAGGGGCCCCAGGAGGACAGAAGCAGGCTCCCTGAGAAGGGCCTGGGACTAGTTCCACACCAAGTCGCGGGGCGGGTGCTTCCCTGGACGCCCTTTTTGGCCTCTGGATCACCTTCTAAACCGCTCTCCCTTGTGCCTCTGTCTCTCCTTCTGAGCAAAGGGACCCAGCCCCTTCCAGTGAGGTAAGAGGTTGGAGTAGGAGAGTTGTACAGGGTCTGGGGAGGCAGGCAGAGATGGGACAAGGGAGGGCCACCCCCATGGCCTGTGCTCTGGAGATTTCAGCTTCAGTAAGAGAAGTGGGGCATCCAGAGAGGGAGAGAAAGGGGAGGTGATGGTCCTGCTCTACTCTGCCCAGCTCACACTCCGGGCCTGGGCTCATTCAGGGCCAGCCTAAGAGGGATGGCAGGAGGAGCTGGGGATGCCTTCCTGAAGAAAAGTGGCCTGGTTGGGGCCAGTGGGTGGCCTCTCTCTGCACATGCCCGGGGCAGATTACGGGGGCAGGTCCAGGACTGGGCAAGGGGTCTTGGTGTTCCCAGATGCAAGGATATACATCACACATATAAGCATGCATGCTCCCTACACATATGCTGCACAATACACATACAAGTCTCACATACACACTTGTTGCACATATACACACATCATACATACATGCATACAATAGGATACACACAAACATGCCACATACATGCACGTAGACACATACACACTCACATAGTCACATGTATACATGGGTAAATAGGTACACTCGTATTTTGCATATCACACGCCACAACAGAATACACTATGCATACACAAATGTACACACAGACACACGGCATGCACACATGCGCCTCCCTGCCTGCTCCCCCAGGCTCAGTCTGCAGGACTTGCACCTCCTGGCCTTTGCCTACAAACCCTCACCATTCTCTGTGGCCTGGCTGCACGGGTCCTAAAGCCACTTTAGCTCCTCCAGGTTGCTCACAAGCTGGTCCTGACTCGGCAGCCCCTCCTATCTAAATTCCATACTCACGCTAGGCATGAGCTCTGCTCCAGGCTGCCCCATCCTCCAATGCTGACTCCTTTTCTGAGCCTAAGGATCACGGTGGACAGGGGCAAGGCATGGGAGGGGGGGGACTAGGCAGGACTGTTCTCCCCATTTTACACATGAGGCTATTGAGGATCCAAGAAGGCAAAATGGGCCTCTTATCTATTCTCATCCCAGGTCAGGCTTCTTTTAACTGAAGGGAAAGCCCAGGACCCCTAAATCCAGCAGTGTGAGGGCCAGAGCCCCTCCAGGGAGAAATGTGTGCAGCCTCATCTGATCTGGGCCTTAGTGAATGGACAGGATCAGAAAAGGTGGGCATGGAGGGGGCTCTTCCTCCAGGAGGAAGTAACAGCTTGAACAAAGATAGGAGGTAAGAAAGGGCATGGTACAAAAGGACAACAGCATACTCAGAGGGAGAAGGGTCTGGAGAGGCTGGCCAAAGCAGGAGTCTTCAGGGACTTGCCAGGCTAAGGCCTTGTTTTTGTAACAGGCAGCCCGTCCCAGCCTTCCTGACAGCCTCAATCTCCAGGAGATAATCTGACTGAGAACCTGCAGCCTCAAGGCCTCAGAGAGCCAAGTCCCTGGGAGTGGGAACCTACCCAGAGCAGGTATGGCTCAGGGCAAAGCTCCAAGTTTGGGCCACTCCTGGTGGGTAGGGCCACTTGGGTTCTAGAGGCTGCCCCCTGCAGGTAAGTCCCATGCAGGAAGCCCACCTAAGATAGGTGGCATTCCACAGAACCACCACCTGCTTCTGCTCAAGGACATTTTTAAGCTGGATATGTCCTTATTATTTGCATGTTGGTCACTGGCCAGCCAAAATTCACTTTTTCCATTGGTTAATGTGACTTTGGAGGGCCCCAGCAATGAGCACCCCAGAAAGGAGCAGGTCCTGCTCTCTGGCTCGGACATAGACCTGTTGAGGGCTCAGGGTGGTGGTGGGGGGAGGGGGTGGCCATGATGGCGTGGGCCTTTCTGGACTCTGATTGGCTAAGCTCTCTTGCGGGCCTGGAGGTCCAAGGCCAGACCATTCCAAGGAATCAGTTGGACTAAGGGTGCTTTTGGAGACTACAGGTCCCCTGTGTTTTATGTTCTGTGTATCGCTTCCATGTTGTTGATTGTTGATGTTTCATTTGTTCCAAGTAAACATCTGACAATGTCCAGGTCAGTGGATTCTGTAGATGAAATACTCCAGGCCCAACGTTTCACCCTAAAACGACCCAAAATGTTCGCCCATTTATGTTGTTACCTGACACGCGTGTCTGCATGTGTGGATTCAAGTATGTGTGTGTGTGTGAGAATGAGCAAGGTGGGGCCAGCACTCTACCTCCTGTTCTGTCACCACTGGCTGGGCTCCAGAAGAGAAGGAAAGGACCCCACCTGTCCCAAGCATCTTGGGAGAGACGAAGAGGATGTGGTGAAGTCCCTGGGTGGTGCAAACAGTTATCGTGAGTGGCTGATAACCAACAGTTTGGAGGTTTGAGTCCACCACCCAGAGGGGCTTCAGAAGAAAGGCTTGGTGATCACTTCCAAAAAATCCTCCGTTGAAAAGCTCCTGGAACGCAGTTCTACTTTGATATATATGGGGTTGCCGTGAGTGGGGGTTTACCTGATGGCAACTGGTTTTAAGAGAATAATATCGGTGGCCAGCCAGGGCCTCAGAGGCATCAAGCCTGAGCAGACCTGAGCAGCTCATGCACCCCTCAACTGAGGGAATATGGGTGAATGATCTGGAAGCCAGAGATAGGACCAGGCCCTTGTGGCCTCAAGTGTCTCATGTCTTCTCTGGGCCTTAGTGCTCCTGGGCTGAGGACCAAGGCAGGCAGCACTGTGGCTCCAGGATCCCAGACCAGGGGGACGGCAGTTCCTGGTGGCCCAGGCACAGCATCCCCAACTGGCTTCCCTACACAGCAGGAGCTCCAAGGGCTCTGAGAATGGGCCTCTGGCTGCAGGCCTCCCTCAGGGGGCTGGAGAGGGCCCAGGCTGACTGGGCAGGAAATGGGGCAGGGAGGCCATAAATCCCGTTTCAGGAAGCCAGCCCCTCCTGGCTCCACAACGGCCACTTAATTTAACCACTGCTGTCACAACAGTTTTGTGGGCCTGCTCACCTGGGCCCCTGGAATTTATGGCCCCTGCGAGGCCATCTTGTGCTTCAATCACTGGCTGAATGCCTGGCCCCACCCAGCCCTGACCAGACCCAGGGTCAGAACAGGACCTCCTGCCCGTGAGGATGTTCCTGACAAGGGCAGCCCCTCCATCCTCTCCCTGGGCACCCCAGCCTCCCACCCCACTCCTAGACATATCCCTTCTGCTGACACAGTGAGACTGAGGGCCTGGCCATCTTCAGGACAAGGGCATGGGCAGTATGGCGTTGCCAGGTTCCTGCCCAGAGTGCATGGTTCCTCCCTCATCCTCCGAGGGTCCTGAGTGGGCTCGTTCTCCCCTGTCCCTCCTGACTTTCCCCTTTATTATGGACCCTCCTCAGAGGCGGGCAGCAGACCTGGCTCACCCCAGGTCAGGGGCCAGTAAGTTCATTGACTGCACTGTAGGCCTGGGCCCCAAAGCTGCCTCCTTTGGCATCCAAATGAAGTTCTGCCGGGCCTGGTAATCAGGCTGGATTACTGAGCAATCTCCCTGCCCCATGGCTCTGTGCTTGAGTCTAAATGAGGAATGATGATGTCCCCGACCTTGGGGACAGAGCAGAGTGAACAGGAATACTGCTACCATACGCATCTTCCCCTGAGACCACACGGACTCCCTGTCCCTCACCCCTACCCCTCAGATGGAGCCAGGTGACATCCTATTGCCTGTGGTGCCCCTAATGCTGGTTTTGTGTCCCAAATTATTGGAATCCCTTACAGCCAGTACCAGCCGGGGGCTGAGCCATGCAGGGCTTCTATTTTGGTACCAAGCAAGCCTGGGTTCAAATCTCGGCTCTGACAGTTCTTTGCCATGTGGCCTGTTTTCTCATTTGTGAAACGGTGACTTATAGTACTACTGAGAAGATGTTGTGAGAAAAGACATTTAAAGCATTCAACCCAGGGGCTGACACATAGCAGGTGCTCAGTGAACATCACTCCTGTCTGAAGTTTGATGGAGATGCCAGATTGACTGCCTCCCAGTGGTGAGTCACCAGGGCAGGGGAAAGCAGGCACATCTTGTCCCCATTTCCCTCTTGGACCCAGGCTGGCAGGTTGGGAAGTGCCACTTGCTCTCCAGAGGCAGCCCTCCCAGCTTAGTGACAGGGTTCCCCTCTCAGACCCAGCTGGGTGGGGTCAGGTTCTAGAGGCCTCCTGGAAGTCAAGCCCTTCCCTGGCTGTCATTGTCCACCCTCCCCCCTAACCCTAGCTGCTAGGCCAGGTGCAAAGGAGGCCTCTTGACACTTCCAAGCCCACCCCACCCAGCCTCTACCAGGCCCCGAGCCCTAGCCCTAACAACTCCGAGTCAGCCTGAGACTAAGAACTTGAGTTAACAGGGTTGTCACAGGCCTCCCAACTCAGCCCCTATTGCATGGATGGGGAAGTCGAGGCCCTGAACTCTCCCCATGTGCCCAGGCCTGTGCAGCTCTGTGGGAGCAGAGGAAGATGTAGACGGTGTCTCTGCTCTGGACCCCCGAGGTGGGGAGAGGCTACCACACCCCTGGGCAACACGAGGAGCATGGCCAAGGGTGGACCACAGTCGGGGCTGGAGGAGCCAAAAGATGAGTCCCAGAGGCAGCTTGCTGGTGGAGGCAGATAGAATAAGTGGGCTCAGAGAAGCAAAGATCTGATAGCCAGCACTCCAGGAGTTCTTCCTATGGAGACTCCTGCTTTAGGAAGCAAAAAGCACCAGCTCTGCTTCCTGGCTGAGACCGCTGAGATTCAGAGAAGGCAGAGTAGCTTACTTAAGATCACACAGCTGGTGGGGGGCAGGATTAGACCATCCGAAGCACAGGTGGTGCCAAATGGGCTAGGACTGACATGTTGGGGAAAAGCAGGGCGCAGGCTGAGGAAGGGGCCATGCAGGGAAGAAAGTATTGAGGGAGGGAACAGAGATGAGGGAAGGCCTCGAACATGAGGCAAAAGAGTATGGATTTGTCTTTCCCCCACCCTTTACATAGGGAGGCCCCAGAATGCCTTGGGAAAGACTTTGGGGTGACAGAAAAGGCCCTGTATAGGTGGCAATGGCTCTGCACTGCCAGCCTCCTGCCCACTCAACTCTGGGAGGCGGGGAAGGAGGGACCACCCTGGCCCTCTAATAGATTCCTCTTTGATCATGTTTTTGTGACCTTTGTAAAAGGCAATTTAAATTCTAATTGTCCTGTGAGCACCAGAGGAATCAATTAGAGACAAGAGCTGCTAATTATGTGGAGGAGGCAAGTCAGGGGCAGGAGGTAAACGGAAGTACAGACGCCCCACGCCCCCAATGTCTGCCTGGTGGTCTCTAATCAGCCTCTCTTCCGCAGTCTGTGGTGGAAGTTGTCAGGGTCCTCAGACCATGGTGCTGGGGAATAGGCTTGTCCCCTGGCCAGGTCAGAGAGCTAAATGGGAGGTCCCTCAGCCCCACTGGCTGCTGGCCTCCTAGGCCCACCCACAGCCCAGTTTCTGGGTCCCTTTATCAAGGAAGCTGTCACCACCAGTGTGCCAGCACCTCCATCCCACCCCGTTCCTCAGCCCCTGCCCAGTCCTGTGGAGCTGGGGCTGCCCCTCCCAGCCAGCGGTGCCCTCCTTTCTGAGCCCTGCCCTGTCTGGGTCTATGGAGAGGGACCTCTGGGTACAGCCTGGGAGCAGGACCCCTGAGGAGACAAAGAGGCCTCCTCTGCTACTAGCACACCTGTGGACATGCAGGTGTGTACACCTATCACAGAGCTTTCTGGGCGGTAGGACACACAATTGGTCCTGGTGCACAGAGCTGGGCATGGTGAGGGTGATGGGGTCTCACCCTGCTCTCCCATGCTGGGATCGTGCTTCGTTCAAATGCAGAGTGGTCACTGAGTGGAGCTCCTCAGCCTGGCCTTCAAGGCCTCTATCAAGGTGCTTCCCCACACCCATACCTCTCTCAAGCCCCCTCAGTCAGGGAGCACCCTTGTTCCCTGGACCCCTGGGGCTCAGTCACACCCTGGCTCACACCATTCACTGGCACAGAAAAGTCTCAGACCTTCCTATCCCATCCTCTCTGAGTCTTAGAGTTGTCATCTATAAAATGGACATAATTGTTATGTGGCTCTTAGGAGGATAAAATGACATAATGTGCATAAAGCTCGCAGATCAGGGCCTGGTACAGAGTTGGTGCTCAATAAACAGTAGCTGTTTGGAACATCCACCAGCTCTCCAATGAGCTCATCTCACCCACATCTCTCCTACATAGTACACATAGCATCCACAGATGGTAAACCCCCTGAGGGCAGGATCGTGGGACTTTTCCACCTGTGTCACCAGTGCCCAGCACAGATTGGCCTGAGTAGGTGCCAATTAATTGTGGAACCAAACTGATTCTCCAGGGCCAGAATATAGGTCTCCCTGGAGTGTTGTGATCTTCTCACAGTGTCAGCCAAGTGTGCATCAATGAGCAAAATGATAGCAATAGCTAATCCAAATAGAGCACTTACCACACGCCAGACACTAAGCACTTAATATAAATTAACTCGTGTTAATCCTTACAACAAAAAGCTCTGGTGGCACAATGGGTAAGTGCCATCTGCTGACCAAAAGGTTGGTGGTTTTAACCCACTGGCTCCATGAAAGAAAGTCCTGGCAATCTGTTCCCATAAACATTAAAATTACAGCCTAGAAAACCCTAGGGGGCAGCTCTACTCTGTCGCATGGAGTCATTACGAGTCAAAATTGACTCAATGGCACCTAACAACAACAACAATTCTTACAACAACCCTATGGGATAAGTTCTACTATCACCCCCATTTTACAGTTGAAAAAACTAAGGCACAGAGAAGTGAAATAAATTGCCCAGGGTCACACAGCTGGGATGTGATAGACCCAGATTTGAAGCCCAGGCAGTCAGGCTCCAGAGTGCAGAGTCTTAACTACCACACTGGGCTCACCAAAGGTGTATAATGTTACAACTATGTCCAGTAAACCAAGTTGAGCTGAACAGGTCTCAGGACATAGTAAGACGGGGGAACATCAGTGTAGACGGGACAGTGAACAACTACACTCAAAGGCTACTTTGTGCTGAGGACCCAGAGAACCCAGTGGTAACTGGGAAGTTTTGCAGGCATGTGAGGCCCCTGATACCACATTGATGATTACTGCTGTCTCCTTTAGGGTGGTCTTGAGTCTGTCAGCTTCTTCAATTATGCTACCCAAAATTCTAGAATTCCCAGGTAAGCCACGAACACCTAAAAAGCTGAGAATCCCTGGGCCTGCACACCAGAAGTGGTTTTCCTGTCTTCCTTGCTCCAGGCCTTCTCTTCTTGGCTTTACTGAGATCCCACTCCTTCATCCCCATCCCAGGACAGAGAATGAGAAGAAGGCCTTACTTCAGAGCCTCCAGCTGTGTGACACCAGAATCAGGACTCAAACAGATGACTGGATAAACAAAATGTAGTCTATACACACGATGGATGCTACTCAACCGTAAAGAGAAACAGAGCCCTGATGCATGCCACAGCATGAATGAACCTTGAAAGCAACACGCTGAGTAAAATAAGTCAACTGGAAAAGGATAAATATTGTATGATCTCACTTACATGAAATAAGCAAATATATAGAATAGAAACTGGAGATTATTAGTGGTTATCAGCAGTGAGAAAGAGGGGACTAGAGGGAGTTTTTGCTTAGGGGGTATTAAGGTTATGTTAATGGAGTGATTTGGAAAAGGGGATAGTGAGAACGGTTGCACAGCTTGAAGAATGTAATTAATGTTACTGAATTGTACATGTAGCAGTTGTTGAGGTGTCTTATGTTTTGTTATGCATATTTCCACCACAATAAAATAAAAAGGATCAGGACTCAGTGTGTGACCAGGGTCAGGGCTCATCTTGTGATCGGTTTCAGGACTTCATCTAACCAGGGTCAGAGCTCAATATGTAAACAAGATCAGAGCTCAGTGTGTGACCAGGGTCAGGGCTCAGTCTGTGACCCAACTGAGGACTCAGACTATTATCAAAGCTGGGGTTCAGTCTAGGCTCTCTGATCCCCCATCTCCATACTTCTTCCCTTGTTTGCTAAGGCAGGAATATGGCCTGGTTCCCAGACAGATTTCACTGGCTGATAAATTGTTGGGCTCCCAATACCGCAAAGTGGTGATAGGAATTTGGGTAAGTCACCAACCTTCCATGAGTCTCACCTTCTCCTTCTGGGCATCCCTGTAGGCACCTCAAGCTCAACCCTACAAATTGAATACCCCTGCAAGCCTGCTTCTTCCTGATATTGTCAGTATTGGCCAGTGACACCCAGTGGCCTGGAATCCTCCTGGGAAATCAATTCCCAAAGCCTACCATCCCATGGATCACCCCCTCCTTCCAATCCCCTCTACCGCAGTTCAGGCCTGAATATGTTCTTTTTTTTTTTTTTAAATAATTTTTATTGTGCTTTAAGTGAACGTTTACAAAGCAAGTCAGTCTCTCATACAAAAATTTATATACACCTTGCTACATACTCCCAATTGCTCTTCCCCTAATGAGACAGCTGGCTCCCTCCCTCCACTCTCTCTTTGTGTGTCTACTTCGCCAGCTTCTAACCCCCTCTACCCTCTCATCTCCACTCCAGGGAGGAGATGCCAACATAGTCTCAAGTGTCCACGGGATCCAAGAAGCTCACTCCTCACCAGCATCCCTCTCCAACCCATTGTCAGTCCAATCCATGTCTGAAGAGTTGGCTTCGGGAACGATTCCTGTCCTGGGCCAACAGAAGGTCTGGGGACCACGACCACCAGGGTCCTTCTAGTCTCAGTCAGGCCATTAAGTCTGGTCTTTTTACGAGAATTTGGGATCTGCATCCCACTGCTCTCCTGCTGCCTCAGGGGTTCTCTGCTGTTTTCCCTGTCAGGGCAGTCATCGGTTTGTAGCCGGGCACCATCTAGTTCTTCTGGTCTCAGGCTGATGTAGTCTCTGGTTTATGTGGCCCTTTCTGTCTCTTGGGCTTGTAGTTACCTACTGTCCTTGGTGTTCTTCATTCTCCTTTGTTCCAGGTGGGTTGAGACCAATTGATGCATCTTAGATGGCCACTTGCTAGTGTTTAAGACCCCAGACGCCACTCTCCAAAGTGGGATGCAGAATGTTTTCTTAATAGATTTTATTATGCCAATTGACTTAGATGTCTCCTGAAACCATGGTCCCCAAACCCCCACCCCTGCTACGCTGGCCTTCAAAGCATTCAGTTTATTTAGGAAACTTCTTTGCTTTTGGTTTAGTCCAGTTGTGCTGACCTCCCCTGTACTGTGTGTTGTCTTTTCCATCACCTAAAGTAGTTCTTATCTACTGTCTAATTAGTGAATACCCCTTTCCCAACCTTCCTCCCTCCCCCTCTCATAACCATCAAAGAATATTTTCTCTGTTTAAACTATTTCTCGAGCTCTTATAATAGTGGTCTTATACAATATTTGTCCTTTTGCACCTGACTAATTTCACATTTCACTCAGCGTAATGCCTTCCAGATTCCTCCATGTTATGAAATGTTTCAGATTCATCACTGTTCTTTATCGATTCGTAGTATTCCATTGTGTGAATACACCATAATTTATTTCTCCATTCATCCGTTGATGGGCACCTTGTTTGCTTCCATCTTTTTGCTATTGCAAACAGTGCTTCCATGAACATGGGTGTGCATACATCTGTTTGTGTAAAGGCTCTTATTTCTCTAGGATATATATTCCAAGGAGTGGGATTTCTGGATCGCATGGTGGTTCTATTTCTAGCTTTTTAAAGGAAGCACCAAATCGATTTCCAAAGTGGTTGTACCATTTTACATTCCCACCAGCAGTGTAGAAGTGTCTGAATTTGTTCTTGCTTAGACTTACAACAGCCACCTCACTGGTTCCCTCGTCTCCACTATTGTCCTCTCCCACCATTCTCCAAACTATAACTAGATGAACTTTTTAAAGTGTGAACCTGGCTGTGTCACTGCCTGGATGGATCTAATGGAGCTCAGGCGAGAGGTCTGAGCTGAGACTGTGATTTGGGTTACATCCGCTTTAAAACCATGAGCAAGGTGGGCTCACCAGGGCGGGGGATGCAAAGCGAGGAGAGAAGAAAAGAGAGAAGTCGACTTAAGGCCAGACCTTGAGACATGTAATGGACAGGAGGGGAGGCACCTGCTAAGAAGAGCGAAGAGAGACAGCCAGAAGGTAGGAGGACAGCCAGGAGAGTGTGGCATCATGGAGGCCGAGGGAATAGAAGGAGCAAGGCCTGAGCCATGAACAGTGCTCTCTGTGTCTCACAATTCATCTTATGGGGGAGAAATCAAATGCAGAGGACAGAGGAGAGATGAGTGTAGACAATCCTTTTGAGAAGCTGGATTGGGGGCAGGTCTGGTCATGGCAGCGGGGAGCCCAGGTCAAGGGAAGGAGCCGACCTCCCCTCAGTCCTGGGTCCTGGGATTATACATGCCCTGCCCACTCTCCCCACCCTATGTCTCTGCACCCCGCCCGGCTCCCACCCACTTGCCCGTGAATGAAGGGGAGGTGGATGGTGGCATAGAACGGATTGTCACGTTAGAGAAGGAAACAGTCCCAGAGAAAGGCAGACACTAGCTCAAGGTCACCCATACAGTGGCAACAGAAGCAGGATAGGGATCCTGGCCTCCTGCCTCCTGATCCCCTTTTTGTTCCCCACTCTGAGAGACCCCCATTTCATGCTTCATGTGAGCGGGTAGCCTTTGCTCACCCAGCCTTAAGAAGTTGAGGAGAGGCAGAAAGGAGCTAGAAATCGAAGTGGAGGGCAGGGCCCCTTAGGGATCTGGAGAAGACCTGACCAGGGACCAACCTTTTGCCATTGTCGGTTCTGACTCATAGCGACACTATACGACAGAGTAGAACTGCCCCATAGGGTTTCCAAGGAGCAGCTGGTGGATTTGAATTGCTTACTTTTTGGTTAGCAGCTAAGCGCTTAACCACTGCACTACCAGGGCTCTGAGCAGGGACAGAGAGGTGTTATTTATTCAGCCAGAGAGCCATCAAGGCTCAGAGCTTGGAATGCATACCATCTTCTGCCCTTGTCTTGCCAAGTGATATTGGGCCCTTCCCCAACCTATCCCAGCCTCCAAACCCCCAAGTGTGACCAGAGGAAGTTACACGAGGTGCCTCCAATGGCCACCCTGCCCACATCTTCCAGGATGCTGAGGGTTGGGAGGCAGGCAGTGGAGGAGGGAGCCAGGGCAGGGCCAGAGTTGGTGGGCCTTGATGCCCGCCATGTTCCAGCCCTGCCTGCCTGTGTGGAGGACATGGCAGTGAAATGTAAGTAAAACCCAAGGCTAATTTCCTTGGTCAGAAGTAGGAGGCACTGCAGGGTTTTCAAACCCCAATTAAACTCGCTCAGGCGGTGTAACACCAAACCAGTTCCAAGATCAATATTGCTATTCATTTCGATGTGTAACGAGGTTAGAGAGGTGAGCAAAGGAAATAATTAACTCATTGCAGCCTTTTTAAACAGGAACAGTCATTTTAATCTCCAGGGTAATTAGCTATGCTCTGTCCATCAATCATGACTGATGCCATTATTTTAAGTATTTGATTAAAGAAGGAGGGAGGGGGTTAAGACATCCCCCAGTCCCATTACTGGTGGGTAAATTGGAGATGACCCCTGGGCAGACACAAGGAACACTTTTCTGAGGGGCAGCCTAGGCCAATGCTGAGAGTGGCTGGCAGGGCTGGCCTGTTGGCACAGGGGCTCCCAGGCGAGAGGGTGGGGCAAGTGAGGGAACAGCCCCTTCTCACGCAGCTGAAGCAAGCAGAAGAGCCCCACCATGGGCCTGGAAGTGCTGGGGGCCAGAAGGCCAGGGTTCTGGTCCAGGCACTGCCCCGACTTGCTGTGTGATCCCCCGCCCCAACAAGTCCCCTTACCTTCTGGGCCTCAGTGTCTTCATGAGGGTTGAGTTAGCTGGAGACTGGCTGGTTCTAGCACCCCTGGTGGCACATTGGTTAAGAGCTCAGCTGCTGACTAAGAGGCCAGCAGTTTGAATCTACCCGCTGCTCCTTGCCAACCCCATGAGGCAGTTCTACTCTGTCCTGCAGGGTCGCTGTGAGTCAGAATCCGCTCAATGGCAACAGGTTTGAATGATTCTAAGTGCCCAGGGGCTTCCGGCCACTGGAGGGCAGCAGAGCCCCAGGGACCCCAGTCCCAAAAGCCAGGCTGTCCAGAAGGGGGCAGGGACTGAGCAGGAGCTGTTCTACTGGAGGCCTGGGTTCCGGCAGTTTCTGATGGAGAAGTCTCTGAGGCCTCACCGCAGGCTGAGAGGCAGGTGGCAGCAATTATTCTCCCCATTTAGCAGATGAGAAACCCATAGAGTCAGGACCCATAGAAGCCCAGAAAGTCAGGACCTACCCAGGGCCACATGGCGAGTGTTTGGCCCTCACAACCAGGTCCCTAAGACTCAGTCCTGAAACTCAGAGGGGGCCCATCGTGGGGCAAGATGGGCAGTGATGAGCCTGTCCTTTTTCTTGTCCAAACAACCCAGACTTAGTCCCCCTCACCAAACAAAAGGGCCCTCGATGGCCACTGCCCTTCCCCCCTCACGTTATAGATGGAGGAAACTGAGGCCCAGAGAGGGGCAGGGGTGTTGCTCTACATTATTTGTTGACAAATGAGGGTCACAGAATCCCTGTCCCTGAAGACCTCACAGTGACCTCTCAAGGGGATAAGAGAGCTATAAAAGGCAAGCATAGGGGCTGGAGGAGCCCAGCAGAGGCACCAGACACAGCCTGGGCGGTCAGGGAAGGCTTCCTGAAGGAGGTAACCTCTGAACTGAATCAGAAGGAAGAGGTGGGGGAAAACACTCCAAGCAGAGAGGGACAGCCATGCAAAGAAGAGTGGGAGTAGGTTGGGTAGGTAGGGATTTGGCATGGCTGGACTACAGGACATACAGGCCATGGCAGGAGGCCAGGAAGCGATAAGGGGGCCAGGGCCTGGAGGGTCAGCCATGAGTATGAGCTGAGGAGTCTGGAAGGGACGTTGGACCTTAAAGGCCTGTGAGGTGTTGGGATGGTCGGGATGCCTGTTGCCCTGCCCTGCTAGGCCCCTATTTATGTCCACTCTGAAATAGCTGTGCTGACACTCAGCTGTTTCATCATCCATCTATGGGTGGATGATGTCACTGCACCTGAATGCCCCTCATTAGTACTGCCCCCTCCATGGTCCAGGTGAGAAATGTGGAGCCTCTGGGAGGGTGGAGAAAGGGCTGATGCTTAGGGGTTCTATTAACTCAGGGGTTGGGGAAAAGGAGCAGAGGATAAATGGGACTGAGGGAAAGCAGAGACAGAAACCTCACTGGCTTTCTTCTCAAGCCTACCCGGGTCAGGACCACACCCAGCTCCCTCACTGCATTGTGCCATACCAGCCCTAGCGCCATCATCACTGTAAAGGCTTCTGCTTGCATGCCTCCAGTTCTGGGGGGCTTACAACCTCCAACATCTCTGATGGGGAGAAATTCCTGTAGCCGTCTAAGTTCCTATCTTCTCCACAGACACTGGCTGTGACTAGAGGCCCCTGAGTGCACCTAAGACTCTTCCCAGGACATCCCCTGGGTCCTGGAGACTGCAGTACCCAGTCCCTCAGGCAGACACAGAGTTCTGACTGTGCTCATTGGCCCGTGAGCAATCCAGAGAGGCTGGTGGGGCGATGGGGGGGGCGGGGGCTCAGCACTGGCTGAGGGAGCCTGCTAAGCCCTGGGCACAGTCTCCGCAGGTGGGCAAGGGAAGAAAGGATGAGAAAGGGGAAGCAGGAGGAGGAGGAGGAAGAGGAAAAGAAGGGAGGGAGGCGGGAGGAGGATCCGGATGGGGGCCTAGAGCACAGTTGCTATGGGCAACGGCAATACATTCTGAGGAGGAACCAGATGCTGAGGAGGGTGGGGAGGGGTGGGGGGGGGGACTGGGATCCAGGCAGCAGAGCTAGGGGTCTGAGGGCCTCGGTGTGGGTGGGGCGGTGCCCATACAGCAAGGAGACCAAGAGGCCGGGGGAGTGCTGAGGCCCTGGTGGGAGCTCCTCAGTGGCAGCTTTGGGTGGCTGTCCTGACCCCAGTGCCCAGAGGAGGCATCTTGAATGGCAACAGGGGCAAGCAAGAAGGGGTGGGCCTGCTGCATTTGTAAGCTCCCCACAGCAGCTTACGGGGCTACAGTTTGTCTGGGACTCCAGGGTTCAAGCAGATGCCAAAGCTTGGGCTGGAGCAGGACTGGGGAGGACGCTTAGTCAAGCATCGGCAGCCGCGCCCAGGCTCCCCAGGGTCTGCTGGGGCACCAGCCAGCCCTCCCTCTTCCCTGCCTTTATCCAGGGGGAACAACAGGGAGTTGCAGAAAAAGTATAAGCTGAAAGCTCGAATCCTCTGAGGCCTTGGGACAGCCATATCCCCTCAGAGGAGTCTTTGGGTGGTTGAAGTTTCAAGTCAACCCAGAGACACCTTGGAAGAAAGGCCTGGCAGCCCACTTCCAAAAAGTCAGTCACTGAAAATCCTATGGAGCACAGTTCTACTCTGACACACATGGGGTCACCATGAGTCACATTCAACGTTAAAGAAACTGTTTTATATAAAATCTTATGTGTGTATATATATATATAGGGTCGCTATGAGTCAAAATCGACTCTATGGCAGTGGGTTACATACATATATGTATATATATATATACACACATTGCCCTGGAAACCCTGGTGGCGTAGCAGTTAAGTGCTACGGCTGCTAACCAAAGGGTTGGCAGTTTGAATCCACCAGGTGCTCCTTGGAAACTCTATAGGGCAGTTCTACTCTGTTCTATGGAGTCGCTATGAGTCGGAATCGACTCGATGGCACTGGGTTTCTGGGATACGTTGCCCTTGAAGGTATTATCAGCAGTTAAGTCTATACATGTGTGAGGGTCCTTTGTTAAAATAAGACATGAAGAAGGGAACAATTGATAAAGGGAAGTCATGTTCCCCTTACCTTCACTGTGTGCCAGGGAGGGATTTGTGCTCCCATTTTCCAGATCAGAAAACTGAGGCTCAGAGAGAGCTAGTTAGTGAAAGCGCTGGGAATTAGATACAAAACTCTGAGACTCTAAAGCCCTCTCTACCTTCCAGTTTGCCTTTGGGGTTACCCCCCAGGGCTGGGACTATCTCTGACATTCACTGTCTCCTCCCCAAATCCCTGCTTTTTTCGTAACATCAGCCCCTGCCAAACTACTCAACCTCTGCTGCCTAACCCGCCTGCAGGGTAAAGCTCACACCTCCCTCAGGGCATCTGAGGCCCTGCCCCACCCTTCCAGTCATCGCCTGGCCCAGTCAGCCCAGTTGCTGTGACCCGCCGCCCACAGCGTGGCCTGCTTGCTTCCTGCCTGGTCCAGTTACTACCATTGTTTTGCAACAAAATTGAGTGGCATTAAACAATGACCATTTCATTATGCTCACAGATTCTGTGGGTCAGGCGTTCAGAGAGGGACACAGAGGGGACAGTTTGTATCTGTTTCTAGATGTCTGGGGCCTCAATGGCTGGGGGGTGACTCGATGTCTGAGTTCTGGAATCATCCGAGGCTTGTCCACTCACAATCCCAGAGATTAATGCTGACTGCTGGCTGCAATCTCAGCCAGGGCTATTGACCAGCGCACCTACATGAGGCCATTCACATGGGCTCCTTCACAGCACGGTGGCCTGGATCCTGGCAGGACTTGTTACACGGTGGTTCAGGACTCCAAGAGTGAGTGCCCCTGCAGACAAAGTGAGAGCTGCATTGCATTTTATGACCTTTCCTTGGAAGTCACAGAACGTCACTTCTGCCATACACAATCTGTCAAAGCAGTCACAGCCTGGCCAGGTTTAAAAGGAGGGCACAGACTCACTTCTGCAGAAGCAGATGGCAGTTCACACGGTAGAAGAGCCCAGGGGATGGGAGATTGTTGCTACCCTGTCATTGCACTAATGAAAGCTACCCTTCTTCTCTAAGCCCTGCCCCTTCAGTGTCCAGATACTGTCTCTTTCAGGAAGCCTGCCTAGATTTAGAGGTCCAGCTCCCACACCCCACGGGATGCAATCACAACCATATGTGCACCTCCTACTAGACACCTGGTCTCCTTCACTGTCCCTCTGGTACACTCTCTTTCCTGCTCCTTCTCTCTTGGCTGCTAACTCACCTTTGCTTCCTAGGGCTCCACTATTGTCTTACGGAGGTCTATCCTGGGACCTTACACTCTTGCAGGACTCGCGCCCCTATCCCTTTGCTGATCCACTCCCAGTCAGTAGCTCCAACCTTGACTTTCCCCCAGTGGACCAGGTGCACCTCCACCTTTCCCTTACACTCAGCACAGCCCAAACTGAGTGTTAAGTTTGATTGGTGTCCCCCAAAAGAATATGTTCAAGTACCTGTGAATGTGACCTCATTTGGAAATAAGGTCTTTGCAAATATTATTGGAGTACAAGCCAAAAAAACCAAACCCACTGCCATCGAGTCAATTGCCACTCCCTACTGAAAAACCTTCCATAGCTCTCAGGTAAAAATCTCAGCCTTTTGCCAGGGTGTACAGAGCCTTTGGGTTCTTCCCTCCCCTCTGCCTTCAGTTGTCACCTTTCTCCCTCCTCCCCACACCTGTGCTCGGGGCTCCAGCCCCCCAAACATGCTGCATTTCAGTTCCGGGCCTTTGCACAGGCTGCTCCCTTGGGTTGGAACACCTTTCCATGACCCTCACTGAGAAGGACCTGTTCATCCTCAGTGCTGTCCAGCGGAAATTTCTCTGGTGATGGAAATGTCCTTTCTGCACTGTCCAATAAGGTAGCTACTAGCCACTTGATATACCACTAGTGGGACTGAAGAACTGAATTTTTTGTTTTGTTCACTTTTAATTTAAATGTAAATAGCTACATGTGGTTAGTGACTACCCACTATTGGATAGCATAACTCCAAGATGCCATCTCTTCCAGGAAGCCCTCCCTGACCTCTCAAGCCTCGGCTAGATGAAGCCTCTTCTGTGCTCCCATAGTGCCCTGTTCTCTAAGGTTATTATCTATTTATCTGTCTCCCCAACTGACCTGGAGTTCTTTGAGGGGCTGTGGCTTTTTCATCATGATAGCCCCAGCTCCAGGCTCAGGCCTGGCTCTTGGTGGGTGCTCAATAGCTATACAGGTTAAATAAATGTCCTGGACCGAGGCCTGGGACAGACCGAACACACTGTAAAGGCCAAATCTAAAATGGCTCTGAGGTAGGTCTGAATGTGTGTGCGGTGAGTGTGCAGACCCCCCCCCCCCGACCTTGGAAGAACCTCTGCAGGCCCCCACCCGACTGGGGACAGATGTCTCGCACACAGATGCTGGCTCTCTTGGCTGGACAGGAAGCTTGCCTCTGAATCGGCCTTTGTGAAAATCAAACCCTGTTTTCATTCTTGTTTCTAAGATGCTTCATCTGCATTGCAGATGAATCTTTGGGGAGTTTAAAAAGAAAAGCTTCTAGTTTTCTGTGTGGGACCACCTGCACGCTCAAGCTCCATATTCTATAAACAAGCCCTTGAAGACACAAGGGGAATTTACCATTTAACTAATCCTTCACCTCCTGAGTCAAAGATCTGTTTCCTGGTTTATGGGGCTCTCGTTAAGAGTTTTGATATTGGGTTTTCTTCAGAAGGGACTTCAGGCTTCCATTTTTCTTCACCCCTTGTCCCTCCTCCCCTCTGGTCTGGCTCCCCACTCACCCTGGTCTGGCTCCTCACCCTCCTCTAGGTCCCGCTGTCTGAAGTGGCTTCTTCCACTCAACATGTCAGTGCCAGGTTCTGGGGGTAGGGAGAGCAAGCAAGCGTGATACCTGTCCTCGAGGAGTTCCCTGTTATGAGGGGGAGATGGTTGTCTTCCTGCTCTGCTGTCAACTCCCTATAATCTCCTTAAAAAGCAGAACCTTAGAATTCTGGAGTTCACAGAGATCTTGTCCAATTCCCCATTGCATGGATGAAGAGACTGAGGTCTGGGGAATGGGCTGAACTCAGCCATAGCACAGTAGGGGAGGGAGGGAGGGTCCTGAGCCCTGTGTCCCCAGTCTGGGACCTGGACACCATGTGCCCCAACCCACGTCCCCTCCGCACCCTGCTCTGTCTCTTCCATTTGGGCTGCCACCCTGGGACTCCCTGGCCTCCTTCTGTGGCACAGGCTAAGGCCCCACTTCCCAAGGAGGACACTTATTTAAAAAATAATGGGGGACTCCACTCCTTTGCAAGGCAATAAACAGGGAATGGGATAATTACCAGGCCAGGCAGCAGGTGCCTCTATTACTGCTATTGTGTTCTGAGTCTCTTAAATGACATTGAAAGGGCGTGTTGAAATCTTGCAACTCACAATGGGGACCCCCACAGAGGAGTGAGAGCAGCCACTGTGCAGAGAGAGAGAGGCTTCAGGTATATGACTCAGCCAGAGCCTTCCCTGGCCAGATGGACAACTAGTGGGTAGGAGTGAGGGTAGAGATGGGGGGCAGCACAGGGAGCGTGGCCAGAGGCCTGGACCAGGAGCTAGGACAAATCCCAGTTGGTCACCCACTCTTTCTGTGAACCTGGACCAGTCTCTTCCACTCTCCATGCCTCTATTTCCCTCTTTGCCTTGGGGAGGCAGGAGGGAGAAGAGGGCTGCTAATGTCCTACATATCACATGAAGGGTGCCCAGGGTCCTCTTCTCCCTGCACCAGCCCCCAAATCTGTGGACCAAAGCCCCAATCCATGAAGGCTCCAGCAGCCACAAGGAGACTTGCCCCAAACAGCTCTCCTAGCCTCGACTCCAAATTAGCTCTGTCCTGTTTGGCCCAAATCCCTGAGACACTTAAGAACTGAAATCATAAATGTCAGTTGAAGCTCAAGAAAATCACAAAAGAAGGGGCCAATGTCTTCGTTTGTTTTAATAAGAAAGCGTTGGGCAAAGTACCCCCCAGGCTGTTACATTCAGGAGATGGCCTCCTAGCATTCAGACTCACTGTCATACATACACACACTAACACAGTTCCATGTAATCAAATCACACTCACGAACACACACAATGTGCTGTGACGAAAGGGTTCCATGACAAGCAGCTTGGAAAATGCGGCATACTGCATCTCCCACTTGGTAATTCCCAAAACTGGTTAACAATTAAAGGCTCTGGGAAGTCCAGCAAAGAAGATATTGTTTAACTTGGCATTTCCCAGGCTTATCTGAATATAGACTTCTTTTTCAGGGTACACCTTTGAATCAGAAATGACATTTGCCTGCTCGTAACAGAGACCCAACCATAGTGGCCTAAACAAACTCATCGTGTGTTTTTCTCTCTCATATCTGGAGGCTGGTAGTCCAGGGCTGGTGTGGTGGCTCCGCCATGTCATCAACATCCCAGGCTCCTTCTCTCTTTTGGCTCCATCATCCTCAGCACTTATGTCTATCTTCAATGTTACCTCATAGTCCAAGATGGGTGCTGGCCTCCATCATGTCTGCATTCCAGGCAGGAAGCAGGAGTAAGAGGGACACGGGAAAGGGCACATGCTTGCTATCTGTCTCCCCCTTACTGAACTTTCCCAGGGGCCCCACCAACAATTCTCATTGCTGATAGCTCATTAGCTGCAAGGGAAGATGGGAAATGTAGTCTTTCAGGTGAACATATTGCCCTGGAAAATAGAATAAAGATTTTGTTACCAAGGAAAAAGGGAAAAATGAGAATTGGGTACACAAACGCAGTCTCAGTCGCTGCTTGTTTGTGTTATTGTATTCTAGGAACTGGCGGGGCCGGGAGGAGTGGGCCCAATTCCTACTCACTACCTGTGTTTATGGACAGCGTCACCTTAGGTAAGTTTCTTAACTTCTCTGAGTCTGTGTTCCTGTCTTTAAAATAGGGATTATTATGAGAACCAAATGAGATAAAATATGTAAAGCATTTCATAAAGTGTAAAATGCTATAGAAATGGTAGGAATTCTTGTTTTCATTTGTTCCTCCAATATAGCCTTGGGAAGCAGGTAAGAGCAATACCCATCTCCCTGACTGAAAAGGAAACTAAGGCTCGGAGATATGAATTGATTTCTCTAATGATGAAGCTGAGCTCAGTACTTAGTGATGGACTGAACCTTGATCCCGGCCTGAGTCTGAGCCCTGACCTTGGTTATAGGCTGAGCTTTGATCCTTACCTGAGTCTAAAAGCCCTGATAGAGAGATGGGCTCTCTTGTACCACCCAGAAACCCCCCAAAGGTGTCCACTGGGCTCCAGAGGGGTGAGTATGGATGATGCTGATTCTCAGGCCAAGAGCACCGTCACCCCAGAGGGTGGGACCTTCCCCCAGATCTCTCATGTTTGTGGTTCATCCAGACCTTGCAAAGCAGGGGACAGAGCAAACCAGCCCTGTGGGCCCAAGCCAAGAAAGCCAAGCGGTTGTCCAGAGAAGTAAGAGAAGCACATGGCTGGCTTCCCCCTAGTAATTTTCCAAGCCCAGACAGCTGTAATGGGGAAGGTATTGAAATTTAAATCAGAGCCCAGCCTAACCTCCCTG
This sequence comes from Loxodonta africana, assembly GCF_030014295.1. Lineage (NCBI taxonomy): Eukaryota > Metazoa > Chordata > Mammalia > Proboscidea > Elephantidae > Loxodonta > Loxodonta africana. Next base: position 40,046,912 of record NC_087354.1, on the reverse strand, counting down.
CCCGCCCCGCCTGCCCACTGCTGCTGCGCCTGTAATCTCAGGCTGGCTATCTCCTTCTGGGGAGAACGACAAACCGACTCAGGGATAGTGATAAATTTTCAATTTTATTTTAAAATATACCAGATGGGAGATTTTATTGGAGCCATAAATATGTCAAGAGCAATGTTGGTGTGCGATGGGCGATGCCCCCTCCTTGGGGCTTCTCTCCCTGTTTAGAAATTCCATCACATTCTTAATAAGAGGCTCCAGTTTGACTGCAGCAAAATACTCTCTATATTAAAGCAATTGAATTTCCATTTGCCAGACATCTTGCGCTTTAAGCTTCCAGGTTCCAGGGGTGTGGGGTTGCTAAGCCGATTCTAAATGAACCTAAACTAATAACTGCTCAGCACGCTGGGGGCTGTGAAAGGGTGGGAGGTAAAAGGAGGGGAGGGAGGGAGGAGCTCCACCAATCACAGACACCAGGGCGGGGAAGGGAGGGGTGACCCTCACCTCTCCTGCACCTGCGGCCAAGCTGGGATGAAAATCTGGCTGGTGACTAAGGGGCCAACTCCCTCTATTCACAAAGGCAGGGCGGGTGCTGTGGCCAGAGCACTGGTCCCTTTTCCTCCATCATTGCCTTCTGTGCCATCTTGATTTGATATTATGCTGGCTTTTGGGGGGTGCTGCAGCTGCAAGGTGCTTGTTGAGGGCGTGGCTGCAGGGGAAGGCTAGCCCTCCTCAGCCAAGACCCTCCCCTGTATAAGGATGCACCTTCCCCACTCTGGGCATTTTCCTTACTTCCCATGCCTGCCCCATCCTTCTCCCCCATATCACAGCAGTCCTTCTCTCCTTGATCACATCATCGTTCACTCCCACAGATACCACAACCATTCACTCAGCCTCAAGTGTCTGGAACCCGAGAATAGTTCAGATCACCGGCTCAGGGACATTAGAGCTGAGAGGATCCAAAGGTGAGGAAACCGAGGCCCTGAAAGAGCACATGGACGGTGGGTACGATTCTTCTAGAACAATCCGGGGGTGATGTCTACTCAAACCCTTCCCACTCACCCCACCCCAGCCAACTTCAGCCAGGTCTAGGTGGCACCCGCCCAGGTCTGAAGGAAGCCCAGGTGATAGGGGATGAGACCTCAGGAATAATATCACCTTTGTGGAGGTCGAACCACCTAATCTCTCTGAGCCTCCATTCCTCTTCTCAAAAGTGGGTATACACTTCTGGATACCAAAAGCAAGCCAAAAAAAATGGTATACTGTTACTTATACCCCGAAATATTTGAGAGCTTAAATGAGATAGTCCATGAAAGTCTTTTTAGCCTAATGCCTGGCCCCCAGTATGTACTCCAAAATATTAGTTATTATTATTCCTTTGTTAGGATGGTTATTGTTACCACTCTGGATACTTCCAGCGGGTTCTATGCCTCCCCATGGCTCTGTAGTCTGTGTCCTCCCAGATATTCTGACACAGGGCTCTGTAGACAATAGCTGCTCAATGATGAGGAAAAATAGTTGAGGATTTCCCATCCATCAGAATAAGACACGGACTCTGAGGCAATCAGAGCAGGTCAAACCCTGGCTTTCACTTCCTTGCTTTGCGTGCTCTGTGGCCTTTCTGAGCCTCAGTTTCCTCTTCTCTGAAATGGGTGAACAATCCCTTCCCTGCCTTCCTTTCATGGCTGTTTCAAAGACCAGAGCTCGAGAACCCTTTCTTAAATCGCACTTTTCCTGCTTCCTCCTCCCTATGCCTCAAACTCCCAATCCTGCTAGCCAGATCTTTCTCAGTGGCCCCCCTTGCCTGAGCCCTAGGAGGGCCTTGAGAGAAGCTGGGCTGTGGATGGCTTTCACCATCTGCCCCTGCCTCCCCCATTTCCAACTCAATCATGAATGTCCAGGCAGCTGTGTGCTGCCCTCCAGGGCCTGCTAGTGAAAGTGGACCGACCCATGGACATAGTCATGGCATTGATCATTCTGGTCTTACACAGGATGCCAGCCCTGGAGATCTGATAGTGCATCTGGACAATATGGGACACACAGAGTGAAGTACCAGGGATTCAGTTCAGCCCAGCCCCAGCCACAACACCACCAGATGATGACTGTCTCATTTACAGGGTCCTGGGGAGGGCGGAGATCCCTGAGTAGTGCAAATGATTTCAGCCCCACTATTAACTTGACGGTTAGCAGTCTGAACCCACCCAGCAAGGCCATGGAAGAAAGCCTTGGCAATCTGCTTCCATAAAGATTACAGCCAAGAAAACCCCACAGAGCGGTCCTATTCTGTAACACATTGGGTCACCATGAGGTGGAATCAACTCAATGGCAGTGGGTTTCTTTGGGGACAGTGGTTTCTGTCTCTGGATGTGTCTCTTTGGGGAGAAGGCCTATAGCTTTCATCAGCTTCTTAAAGGGCTTCCATCCTCTAAACATAATCAGAAACAGGAGCTCAGCTCTCCACTCATGCACAAGCCTTACCCGAAGGTGAATAGATGTAGGAAGAGTGCACACACATCTAAAGTCTCCTGTACACTGCCCCTCGGTCAACGAATAATTTCTTTTATAAGAATCAGAACAAAGCTGGTTCCTATGAGGCAGAGGTTAAAGATGTTCAACTTTTCCAAATTGCTGTATCACCCCATCATCTCTATCATCAACTACTCTCCCTCCGTAGTTTGTTGCAATGTCTCAGAGAACTCATGAACCGTATTTACAGTTAAGTGGCTTATTAGGCAGTAACAGTACAACTCTCCATCAGAAACGACTCAGGATACAGTTCTTTTATCAGAACAGCGTCTTCTCAGCTGTACCCGCAGGCAGGCCTCTCTCAGGCCTCTTGGCCTTGGCTCTGCCCTGCTTAGGCAGGTGTGCAAAGGTCCTAGCTCCATGGTCAGCAAACCCCACCGCAGCCGTCTCACATCCCTATCACTGTTGCTACTGATGCGACACCATCTCTTGCTGTCTTCTGTGTTAAATTTCTCCCCTCTCTCCATGTCTCCCTTTGAATCTAGTGGGATGATAGAATTGACCAATTCCCTCGTTAGGGTTCCACACACCTAATTTGCATAGCCCCACCCCAAGGGTGTCGTGTGCCTTATTTGTATTGTTAGCAAGCTGTATAATCCTTGGTGGGCCACAAGCACCTTATTTGCATAGCAATCATTTGGTGGGAGTTGTAAGACCACGATGAGAAAGGCCATAGAAAAGCATCCCGTTGCACCACACTTGGACAGACCTTGGGCAGGTTAGTGGGGCCTGCTGACAGGGCCCTCCCAGGAGATGAATGAACCCATGCTGGTGAGACCACCTAGCACAACCCCAGACCCACAGTAGTGCTCAGTAAAGGGCTGGCTCTGAGTGAACATGCCCTCGGACAAGCTCCTGTCCCTCTCTGGGCCTCAGGGCCTGGTCTTCACTGCAGGTGGCCACTTGCTGACCCCCAAGATCCATGCCAGCTCTGCTGTCCTCTGCCTCTGGGGGGGCCCCTCCTGGGTGGGCCCCTTCCTCCTTCGGTAGGGAGGGACAAAAACAGCCTGATGACTCGAAGCTGAAGCGTGAAGGCTGAAGGTTGTTCCCTCCCATTGACCCAGTAACATATGAGTCAGGTCAGCCTTTCCTGAGCACTCAGCATGTTGCAAACACACTGGCACCTGCTCACAGGGATTATTCTGCTTACTCCTCCATTTCAGAGATGGGGAAAATAAGCCTCAGAGAGGTAGAGTGACTCCACCAAGCATCAGGGTCACAGAGCCAGGGTGTGGCCAGGCTAAATGGGGCTGAGAGTGGTAAGGGGGCCCTATGGGTGTGCCATCTGCCAAGCATTTTCCCAGAAATCATCTCTTCCCATGCTGCTCTCCCGTGGTGGAGACAGGGCAGGGATACAGGTAGGACACTGAGACTCCAAGGGTCAGAGTGACCTGCTCAAGGTCACACAGCAAGGACAGGGCAGGGGGAGGCTCAGGTCTATGTCTTCCATCCCCTGGGCCCTAAACAAGCAAATGTTATGGTTACATGATTTGAGATGCACTAGAATCCACCCGTCCACCATTCATCCAACAAATATTTCTTGAGCATCTGCCCTGTGTTTAGCATCACCTGGGTGGTGCAGTTTGCTCTAGGCTACTAACTGAATAGGAGCCCTGGTAGCACAACGATTAAATGCTCACTTGCTAACCGAAAAGTTGGTGGTTTAAACCCACCCTTTTTTTTAACATCTCCACAAGAGAAAGACCTGACAATCTGCCCCCGTAAAGATTATAGCTTAGTAAACTCTAAGGGGTATCTCTACTCTTTCACATGAAGTCTCTATGAGTCGGAAATTGACTCGATGGCACCTCACAACAATTAATCTAAAGGTTGGCATTTTGAATGCACTCAGCAATGCCACGGAAGAAAGGCCTGGCCATCTGCTTCTATAAAGATTATACGGCCAAGAAAACCCCATGGAGCAGTTCTACTCTGTAACACATGGATTGCTATGAGTCAGAGTCAAGTCTATGACAACGGGTTAGGGTTTTTTGGTACACTGTTTAGGCGGAAACCCTGGTGGGGTAGTGGTTAAGTGCTATAGCTGCTAACCAAAAGGTCAGCAGTTTGAATCCACCAGGTGCTCCTTGGAAACCCTGTGGAACAGTTCTACTCTGTCCTGTAGGGTTGCTATGAGTCAGAACTGACTTGACAGCAATGGGGTACTGGGGGTGTTTAGGCACTTTTATGGATTGAATCGTGTCCCCCAAAGATATGAGTTGTAAACCCTAACCTCTATGCCTGTGGTTATAATCCCATTTGGGAATGGGCTATCTGGCTATGTTAATGAGGCAGGATTAGGGTAGGGTGTGTTTTGAGTCAATATCTTACAAAATATAACAGTAGCAGTTTAGGCAAGTTGAGATGGGGGAAGAGAGATGCCAAGCCACATGAAGAATGCCCAGGAGCAGCTCAAAGAGGCAAGGACCTTCCTCCAGAGCTGACAGAGAGAGAAAGCCTTCCTCTAGAGCCGACACCTCTAGCATCCCAAACTGTGAGAAAATAAATGTCTGTTTGTTAAAGCCACCCACTTGTGGTATCTGTTCTGGCAGCTCTAGATAATTAAGACCCCTGGGTACAACCTATGTTCCAGCCACACTGAGTTACTCGAGCATACCAAACATGTAGTCTTATCTCCAGGTCTTGTTCTAGCTTCTCTTAAATAACTACTCTTTTCCTCCTGGAGCTCATACTGTAGTGGAGGAGAAAGAGAAAAAACCAACATAAATAAGCCCATTGTGAGGGTTCAGAAGTGATACATCTGTGGAAGGCAACAGAGCAGGGTTAGGGGATGGGAAGGGCCGTGAGGAGGCTGTGTAAAGGCCAGTGGTCAGGGCAGGCCTCGGAGAGAAGGTGGAAAACAAGCAGAGACTTGAAGGAGCTGGAGAAGTTAGCCATGTGGACCCTGGGGGAAGAGCAGGCAGCAGAAGGGGCCGCCAGTGCAAAGGGCCTGAGGTCAGAAGGGGCCAGGTACTGCTCCTCAGGACAGCAGGAAGGTCAGTGTAGCTGAAGCTGAGTGAACAGGGGAGAGGGAGGGAGGGTAAGAGGCCATGAGTTGGGAAAGGTGATGAAAGGAGTGGATCACGGAGGCCTTGGCATTAAAATTGCCGTTGCAACGTGGCCCTTCGTGGGTGAATCCGAAGTCACAGCGAGATGTGGCGAGCCGTTGGGACCAGAGTGGGAGTGAGGGTATTGAGCAGAGTGTGGGGCATGGGCTCTCATCTGCCCACAGAGCCCTCCCCAAGCTGCCCCCACCCTGTTTCTGCTTGTGATGTGTCCCCAGGGAGGCCAGGCTTTTCAGAGCCTAGCCGAGGAGCCATTGGCTCCGAGTCTCTGCTGCATGAAGCTGCCAGGCCCTGCGGGAGTGCTAAAAACCATTAGCAGGCAGACAAAAGGCCAGGAAGGCCCATAAAGCCAAAGCCAGTGCTGTGGATAGATCCCATCATTACAGCCTGCAGCTAGGTTTCTTCGGAATTTAATAAAGGGCCCAAAGCCCAAGTCTGCTCCCTCCCTCTGTGCACCTCCTGCCCTCCCCCAGTCTCCCTCCCCAAGCCTGACTCACCACTCTCACCTGAGGAAATGCAGGTCCAGGGAGGGAAAGCTCTGGTTTCTCTCCAGACAGCAACTAGAGTCAAAGCCCCAGCTCAGGCTCAAAATCAATCTCCAAACAGGAGAAAGGCTCTGGACCCAGGAGGGGGCCAAACCGTAGCCCACAGGAAGCTGCTACTCGGACTCAGACAATAGACAATGTGTAGAGTGGGAAGATGGACATCAGAAACTCCTGCAGGTGAGGCTGGAGCCAGAGAGTTAGTTCTGAAATTGAGTTTCTCCTCATCCACTTCTTAGCTGTGTGACTCTGGAGAAGTGTCTTAACACTCCTGAGCCCCAGTTCTTTTATTTGTAATGCTAGCATGATTACGCCTCTTTCCCAGTGTTGCTGGGAGGATATTAGGGAAAGAGTATAGCCTTGTCTCCTTTCAGGGAGCAGCCCAGCCAGGGCCAGATGCTGCAAGGAGTTCTGAAGCCAGAATTCCTGGGTTCCCATCCTGGCCCTGCCACTTAACAGCTGTGTGGCCTTAGGTAAGTTACTTAACCTCTCTGTACCTTGTTTACCCAGATAAGAAATGGGATTAATACCTAAAGCACTTTGGTTAATGCCCAGCTGACCTGACCCGTTGCTGTCGATCAATTCCAACTCATGGCGACCCCATATGCTACAGAGAGCTGTGCACCATAGGATTTTCTCGGCTGTAATCTTTACAGAAGCAAACGGCCAGACTCTTCTTCCGTGGTGCTGCTGAGTGGGTTCAAACTGCCAAGCTTAGGTTAGTAGTTGAGCACAAAACATCTGCGCCACCCAGGAACCTTAGTGCCTGGCCTGGGGTACATGTTGACTATTACTGTGCAGCTTGATCACAGAACAACTCCAGGAGGCGCTTTCACGTAGATGTGATGTGTAGTGTACAGCCTTCCTGCTGTACACCACCTCCCTGGCTGTTTTGTCTTCCTCCCACTGGTGTCCCTCAAGCGCAAGTGGGTGGGTTGAAAGCTGCCAGGCTGCCCCTCGACCTGGGCTCCCAGGACCAACCGGTGCCTCTCAGAGGGAGGGCTTATTCCCAAACTGGGGCTGCCCTCCTGGCCCATTGATTGCAGAGCAGCAGTGGCAGTGAACCAGACAGGCACTTTTAACAGCTTTTTAATGTGATGGAACTCACTGAGCTTAGAGAGTGGAGGCATGCCAGGGGTGGCCAGGGGAAGCTTTCAGTGTCAGCCAGCATCAGCCTGACCTTGAGCATTGCTCCCTCCCAGGGAGCAGCCCAGCCCAAGCCAGGAGCAGCTAAGGCAGGGGCTGGGAGAAGGGACTGGGGGACAGCCTGTCTCGTTTGCCCTTCAAGGAGGCCCCGGAGGCCTGAGCTGAGGGAAAGTATTTAAAAAAAAAAAAAAAAAACAGCGTTGAAGAGGTGTTAAATAGATTAAAGAGGCAGGCGGCCGGATGGGATGAGAGGCAAAGCCGTGCCAGGGACAGGAGCAGCAGAGATCGCCTCCTCCACGGCACTGTACTGTCAGTTTCCTCTTTTCCACCACAGGCCAAAAAAATCCCCCAAGCAGAGCGACTGGGGAGATAAACGACTTCCCCCTTCATCTCATCTCCTTCTCACAGCTCCTCAGCAGGACAGCGCTGCTTCCTTTGTCCTGCAGATTAACAAAAATCAGGGTCGTCTCCCTGAGAGATGGCTCAATTTTCAAACTCCCCCAAGAGCGCAGGGCTTGTGGGTAGGAATTGGGCGGGGCTTGCGAAGTGGGGCCACCAACCAGTCCACCCCACACTCCCCAACGCCCTCTAGAGAAGGCAAGGCTGTCCAGGGAGTGTTTAGAGCCCAAATCACTCTGCCCAGGGCCCCTGTTACAGCCCTGAAGCCGCAGCACAGCCTCAGTGCCCGTGTGTGTGTGTGTGTGTGTGTGTGTGTGTGTGTGTGTGTGCGCGCGCATGCGTGTGCGTGTGTGTGTGTGTGTGTGTGCGCGCGCTGAGCACTTTACAATTTACTACACACTTCTACTCCCATTACCCTCTGTAAGGTAAGGTGGGGAGTATTAAAAGCCCATTTTATAGACAAGGAAACTGAGACACAGAGAGCTGGGGTGACTTGCCTAAGGTTGCTCAGCCCATAGGCAGTGGAGCTGGAGCTCAAAACCAAGTGCTGGTTCCCAGACTTGGGCACAGGAGAGACTGTGTGGTGGGAGGTGGGGGAGGGGCCCACTCAGCAATCAAGTCAGGTTCTCAGGGACTGGATGGGCTTCCCCAGCAGTGAGGCCACTAAGTGGACCCCAGGAAGAAGAGCAGGGAGCAGCCCCCTCTCAGCCTCCCTCTGCCCAGAGCTAGGGCCATGGCCAGCCCACAGCGGGAAAGGAGGGCCAGGCCCCTTCCAGCCCACACACCCTGGCCTGTCCCAGACAGAAGTCATGGGAAACCCAGGGCTTCCAGAGTCCCTGAGTGGCCACTCCACTCCACCCCAATGGAGCCCAAAGGCATGAGGAAATTCCAGGTCCCATGGGCCCCTCCCTGAGCTGGGAATCAGGGGGCCTCGTTCCATCCCAGCTCTGCCATGGGCTAGGATTGGCCTTGGATACATTTCTGCCCCTCTCTGGCCCCAGTTTCCCATCTGTGAAATAGAGGGTGAGGAGTCTGGACTAGAAGGTCACTCCAGTTCTCACCCTGGAGGATCTAGCCACCCACTCCCTCTAAACCAGACCAGGTAAAGGCAGTGGCAGGGGGAGCCAGAGCTGAGCCCCCGGCCCGAGTCGTGGGAATACAGGGACCAGGGTCTTGGCAGCGGCTGCAAGCTGTCTGCAGAGCCCAAACTTTCCCACAGACATGCAGCCTGGGCCCGAGTAGGCCCCTCAGTTCCCACTGCAGCCCTTCCAAGTGGAAACCACAGTGCATGTGGAAGCAAGGCGGAAAGTAAACAGAAAGCAATGTCCCCAGGACCTCGAGGCCCTGGGCCCAGCCAGGGGCAGCCCTCCGGAAGACGGCAGGACAGCCAGAGTGGATTTCTGCAGAGCCTTCTGGACTGGCCTATGGGCCCAAGGGACAGGCCAGCCACTGCCCTGCCCCCCTGCCAAGAAGTGCCAAGGGACAGATGACAGTGGGCTGGGCACCAGGGGATGGAGCCTTGGTCTTAGCCCTACTGCTAACTCAATGGATGCTCCTGGGCCTCAGTGTCCCCATCTGAACAATGGATGTGTTGCATCAGCTGCTTTCTAATGAATAGTTCCCCCCACCCCTGGCTTGTGACTTCTGTCTGGTGGAGGAGGAAGTAAAGAGGTACAGGGAGCAGACAGACCTGTAGGACTTGTTCCCCAGGGATGGAGAAGGGGGAAGCAGGGTTATGGGGGCAGGGCTCCCCCTTACATGCAGAGGTGAGCCCATAGTCCTGTCCCCACCTTCTCACGCCCATACCACACCCCCTTCCCTTGGGACTGCTTCTGTCTGTCCTGGTCCTCCCTCCTCATACCAGGAGAGCCTTGTGAGCAACTCCGCCCTAGCCACAGTCCCTCAAGTGGACAGCACCTCCCAGCATTCTCATTTCCCAGCCGCCTTGTTGCGTAGGACAATCATTGCCACTTGACCTCAGGAAAACTCATTTTTTAGAGCTAGTGGGTGGTAGAGGATTCAGACTTGGGCTTTCTGACTCCAAGTTCAGAATGAGAAATCTTACCCAGAATGCCTCCTCTTCCCTCCGTGCATGTCTGCTCCCGAACTCCCTCCATTAGCAGCTTATCTTGGAGGGTTAAGCATTCCCCTCTTCCAGCTTCTTAGGGTGCGGCGTGTATGCTTTAGCTTTGTACCCCAGCACTCAGCCAGGCCCAGCAGAAACACAGCATGTGCTCAGGAAACTTGTTGAGGTTTCCTTGGACCTTGCCCATCTGCAGAGGTGGCATCAGTGCTGATAATCCAAACGGCCAGCATAGGACTTCCAGTTGTGCCGAGAGCCCCTGCGAGTGTTCCAACATGTGCTTGCCGCCGGCACCACGTTCTTCCTCTCCTTCTCTGGCCCCCTTACGAGACCTTCCCCGAGGGGACTTGCTTCCTGCTGCCCATCAAATTTCCCCACTCCCAAAGTTACCAAGTGAGGACAGGTTCCCTGCCACCTCCATCATGTGGAAGCTATGCTGGGTATTGAGAAGAGGGTGAGGCCTATCTCCCACCAGTACCTCTATTCCACTCAGGACTCCCAGGCACACTGGCTAGTCCCCAAAGCTCCTGCCCCTCTGCCTGTGGCTCCTCTCTGCACAGAGCTTGGACACATGTCCCCAAGACGGGTCAAAGGCCAATCATACCCCAGAGAGACCCAGACAACCCCCCATGACAGGTTGGTCTCTGAGGGCCTGTAAAAGCCATCCCACTTCTCCTGTAGCAAAAGACCCTTGTGCAAAGAGACTCCTGATGGACCATGACAAATGGCAGGACCTGTAAAAATTCTCCTTTGGGCTCCAGTGAGACCTACCTCCACTCATCCCTGTCCAAATGTGAAAGGCTCCCTCCCAGCAGGACACTCTTTTTTTTTTAATAATTTTTGTTGTGCTTTAAGTGAAAGTTTACAAATCAAGTCAGTCTCTCACATAAAAACTTATATACACCTTGCCACATATTCCCAATTACTCTCCCCGCCATGAGCCAGCCCGCTCCCTCCTTCCACTCTCTCTTTTCGTGTCCATTTTCCAGCAGGACACTCTTATAGGTTGGCAGGCAAGAGGAGCAAGAGGCACTGCCAGAGTGGACCAGCCAGGCCCCTGCCACTAACCAGGCTTGGCGGAGCTGCCAGTGGTTGGGCGCTGGACCAGGAGGCTAGGTTCTAGCCTCAGCTATGCTGTTGACTTGCTGTGTGGCAGAAGGCAAGACGCATCTCTTCTCTGAGCTTTATGCTCCTTATCTGTAAAATGGGGATGTGAACTGGTCCACCCTTGGTCTCAGGATCACCACCAGACCCCACCACCAGATCTTACCTTGGCATTTCTCCTTGCCCACCCCACTCCTCGCCCCGGGACACTTCTTCTTGAGACCCTCAGTGGACACAGGCAGCATGGCCCATGCACCCACCTCCCAAGAGGCTGCCAGCAGCAGCTCTTCTCTCCAGCCACAGCCCTGCTACCTGTAAGTCAGGGCCTACAGAACCCGACGTGGCCACATGGACTCGTGGCCACACTGCCACAGAACTCAGAGCTGAGAGGCCTTCTCGCTGCTGAGCAGACTAAAGCCTTAATCCCCTTATGAAAAACCCACTGAATCCTTCCTTGGAGGGAAGGCAATGATGGCACTAATTGGCTTATTCCACTGATCCAGAGAGAGGCTTGCTCCCGTGAAGACTGGCAGTTCCATGTACACACGGCTGCCGACTTGCTCTTACCAACAGGAACACCCCGCGCTCCCACCCATACCCAGGCCTCCAGAGATTCTTGCAGATTCAGGTTATGGAGATTCCCCCTGGTCCTCCCTCCCTTCTTCCTCTGTGGATGGCTTCTTGGAGATGTGCTGACTGCCAGGCATGGACAGGACAGGCCTGGGATGCCAATTCCCAAATTCACCTGGTGGTTTAGCCTGGGGATGGGGTATCTGAAAGGAGCCTTGGTGGTGGAATGGTTAAGTGCTCGGCTGTTAACCTAAAGGTTGATGGTTCGAACCCACCAGCATCTCCATGGGAGAAAACACCTGGTGATCTGTTCCTGTAAAGATTTACAGGCTAGGAAAACCTATGGAGCAGTTCTACTCTGTCCTGTAGGATTGCTATGAGTCAGCATCAACTCAATGGCACACAACAACAATGGGGTTTTTGACCCCAGGTATGAACTAAGGAAGTCTCAGTCAGAAAGGGTAAGGGAGCATACACCACCCAGAAAATGGCGAAATGGGGGAGTTTCTCTGTATTTCCTTTGTATCCCCTCAGTAACTGTTTCCAGAACCCCCTTGGCCAGAAAATAAATATCTAGTGAACTTCCTTCCTACCAAATGTCAGACAAGCCAGAGAGAGCTAGGATATCCTTAAATGAAGAGACAGCTAATGGTAGACCTTAGGCATTCACAGAAGAAATAATTTGGGTCAGGAGGCTTTTCTTGTCTTCACAAAAGCCCATGGCTAGGTGTTCACTCATGTATGTGAATGAGGTCAAGGGCAGAGATGGTATCTCCAGAAGAAGGCAGGTGGTGCAATAAAAAATGTTGCTGTTGGGTGCTGTCAGGTAGATTTTTGACTCATAGTGACCCCATGTGATAGAGTAGAACTGTTGCATTGGTTTCCTAGGCTGTGGTGCAATGAATCATTTTTATATGTCCTTTCTTGCCATAGTCTTGTAATTCCCACCAAATGACTGGGTGGGGCTATGCAAATAAGGTGTTTGTGGCCCACCAAAGGGATTGGACAGCTTGCTAATAATACAAATAAAGTGCATGACACCCTTGTGGGGGGTGAGACCATGCAAATAATATGTATGGAACCCTTACAAGGGGATTGGTCAGTTTTGCCATTCTGCTAAGCTTAAAGTGAGCCATCCCAGAGGCAGAAGGAAGGGACCTCACTGCCACCAAGAAAGAAGAGCTAGAAGTGGAGTGCATCCTTTGGACTCTGGGTCTTTGTACTGAGAACCTCCTAGACCCAGGAGACAGAGCTGTAACATCAGAGACAGCACAAGATGGCAAGCAGCGGTGGCAGAGAAACTTTGGCAGCAGAACCAGGAGATGGTGTGGTGAGCTTTCCAGCCCTCAGAGCAGGATGGTTACAGTGGGTATGCTGACCCTCAGAGTGAGAGTTGAGTGCTTTGGACCAAGGCTTACTGGTGGAGCGGGATGTCCCTGGGCACTTATTGGCAGAGCTAAAGAGCTTCGTCACACTTGCCAGAACAGGGCAGAGGATAGGCCGAGGGGCTGAGGGCCAGAGAAAAGCCTGCCTACAGGCACAGCTGAGAAGAGGCTGTCCTGATTGAAGAACTGTATCCTGAGTCCTTCCTGATCCTGAATTGTAGCCTGTTACCTCCCTAATAAACCCCATACCTGTGGGTATGGTCTGTGAGTTCTGTGTGGCCATTGCAACAAGTTATCGAACACAGCAGGGAAGTAGAGAGTGCTGAGAGTGCCGTAGGAGGAGCTGCTGGCGTCAGAATTGGTAAAAGTTTGAAAAGAGGAAGTATGTCTGACCTCTGCTTCATGGGAATCAGCTTTGGTCTGTTGATGCTAATGATGGTTCTCCCCCTTTATGAACTTAAAGGAGGTCAGATGCCTCCGTCCTGACATTTTTACATAAGTTGTAATAATTTTTATGAAAACGGATTGCCAGGTCTTTCTCCCAAGGAGCCGCTGGTGTGTTCTAACAGTTATAGTTAGCAGCTGAGCGCTGAAAGATTGCACCATCACAGATCCACACAAAGTCTTGTGTAAAAATAGCAGACTTATTCATAGTAACCCAAAACCTGAACATCCCAAAGTTCATTAACAGGTGACTGAATAAACTTGTTATGTCCATACAATAGAATACTACTGTACGTCCATAAAAAGGTACGAACTATTGATACATGTAAACTACATGAATGAACCTCAAAGTAATTATGCTGACTGAAAGAAGCCAGTCAAAAAAGAGAACGTACTGTATGATTCCACTTATGTGAAAATCTAGAACAGACAAAACTAATATTAGTGATAGAAAGCTGAACAGTGATTGCCTCGGGATGGGAGGAGGAGATGACAGGAAGGAGGCATGATAGAACTTTCTGGAATGTTACAAAGAAATATTATATATCTTGATTTGGGTACCTGGACAACTGTCAAAACCCATTTAACTGTATGCTTAAGATTGTATATAAATTTTACCTCAATATGTAAATATGTGAATAATAAATATATAAGCATGACGACTAGCATTTATTTGAGTAGTTATGTCTTTATTTTCAAATAATTTCAAACTTACAGAAAAGTTGCAAGACCAATACAAAGAGCTCTTGTTTACCCTTTACCCAGATTCCCCGACTATTAATGTTTTACCACATTTAAAAAAAATTGTTTTTTTTTTTCTGCATGTATGTTTTTGTGTGTTTATACATAAATACGTGTATAATTTTTCCTGAGCCATTTGGGAGTAAGTTGCAGATGTCACACCTCTTTACCCCAAAATATGCCACGTGTATTTCCTAAGAATGAGGGTATTTTCTTGTTCTTGTTATCAAAATCAGGATATTAACATTAACAAAATACTATCTAATCTATAGACCTTATTCAAATTTTGCCAATTGTTCCAATAACACACTTTATAGAAAAAATAATTGTTTTCTGGTCCAGGATTCAATCCAGGATCCCAAGTTGCACTTGGTTGCCATGTCTTTTTAGTCTTACTTAATTTGAAATTGTTCAGGTCAGTTACGTTACTGAGTGTTCTTCAGTTTGGGCTTGATGTTTCTTCATTATTTGATTTAGGTTATTGATTTTTGGCAGGATTATCACAATGATACATCCTTCTTCGTGCATCATATCAGGAGGTACATGATGTCTATTTATCCCATTACTAGTGATATTAAATTGGGTCACTGGTTAAGGTGGGCCCTACCAAGCTTCTCCACTGTAAAGTTATACTGTTTTCCTCTTTGTATTTAGTATTTTCTGGGAAGCCACCTTAAGACTATATGAATATTCTGTTCATCAAATTTTTCACCCATTAATGATTCTGGCCAGTTATTACTACAATGGCGGCCAAATGTGATTTTCTAACTTCATCTTTCCCACTTTATTAGTTGGCATTCTACTGTAAGGAAGAGCTTTTTTTTTTCTTTCTTTTATGTGTTTATTTATATGCATTATAACTGTATAGACTCATTGATTCTAATCACTGTCATTATTTACTTTGATGCTCCTATTGTCCCAGATTTGCCCCTTCAGGCTTGTCCCTGTGCCCTTTGACATGACACCGTCATTCTTGGAGCACTTCCTTACTTTCTGGCACAAGATGTTCCAGGTTCATCTTGTCACTTGCCCTGAAATCAGCGATTTCTCCAAGGAGCTTTTGTTTATTTTAGTGGAGAATGATCTGGGAGGTAGAATATCTACAACCATATCTATATTAATATCTATACATGAAACCATGAGCTCATACTATTATCTCCAATCCCAGGCCAATACCTAAGGGTACATTTTTGTCTTACCTCTTTCTGCATTTGCTATTCACTTCTCCAACAGTGAAAAAATAGGATCCCATTATTTTCATTCTATTCACTCATTTGCTCAATCCAAGAACACACAAGTAGTTTCAAAATTGCTAAACCATACCTTTCTGAAAAGCCCAACCACTAACTGGAGTTCAATATTTTTGCAGGGGTATATAGGCAAAATACTGTGTTCAAAATTTCTTTGGGTTAGGTTTTTCTTTTTTAGTGTGGTTATGTTATTCATTTGAAATATAGTTAGGCTTTTTATTTTCTGTTTGTATTGCATTTTAGGGGTTTCTCCCATCACTTTATTATTATTGTTGTTGTTATTTTTACCATTATTATTTCAGTGTATAACACATTGACAAGGCTCCAAAAGTCAATACTCTACAAAAAAGTTACACACAAAGACATGCCTCTCCTTTCACATCCCTTCCACCCTGTTCCTACCCAATGGCTCTAGGTAACTGATTTCTTTAGTATCTGGTTTATCTTTCCCATGTGTCTTTTTGTAAAAGTAATCAGATATATGTATACTTTGTTATTTCTGTCTTTCTTACAAAAAGTAGTGTGCTATAGACACACTTTTGTTTTTTTGTTTGTTTTGTTTAACAATACACCCTGGAAATCACTCTATATCAGTCGACAGAGATTTTTCTCATTTTGTCAAGTTTATGTTTTTACTGAAGAATTAACATACACACAGAAAAGTGCACAAATCATCAATGTATAACTTGATGAATTTTCATAAAGTGAACACACCTGTGTAACCAGCACCCTGATCAAGAAATAGAAGATGACCAGCATCCTGGAAGACCCTTTCTTTTTAGCCATCCTGGGGTATATGTGCGTGTATGTGTATTGCACTGGGGTTTGCATTGGGGTTTTAATCTACATTTCCTTGATGAGCAAATAGCACTTTTCTACAGCATCACCACCAAACTAGCTCCTTTCTTGTCCTCTTTCAGACGCTACTCCCACTAAGGGAACTTCTATCCTGACTTCTAACACTGTTGATTAGTTTTGCCTGGTTTTATAAATGGATTTAACTTTTATAAATGGGTTCATAAAGCATGCACTCTTTGGTATCTGGCTTCTTTGGCTTAGCATTATGTTTGTTGCATTTACTTACGTGGGTAGGTGTAGTTTTAGTTTGTTCATTCTTACTGCTGGTCAGTATTCCATTGCATAAATATATCATAATGCCGTTATCCATTATATTGTCAATGGGCATTTGGGTATTTCCAGTTTTTTGGCTCTATGGCTAGTTCTAGCATGAACGTTCTAGTGCCTAGAATGTTTTTGGTGCCTAAGAGTGGAATGCTGGGTCACAGGGTATACACACATCCAGCTTTAGTAGGTGCTGCCGAACACTTCACTAAAGCTTTATGCCAATTTACATTCCCACCAGCTGTGTATAAGAGTTCCAGTTGCTCCACACCTTCACCAACTCTGGATCTTGCCTATCTTATTCATTTTAGCCATGATAGGGTATGTGTGTGTGTGTTGCACTGGGGTTTTAATCTACATTTCCTTGATGAGCAAAAAGCACTTTTCCTTAACATCCACACCAAACTAGCTCCTTATGAGAAACAGCCTGGTATAATGAAAGGGCTCTGGCCTTGGAATCAGAAGACCTGGCTCTGCTCATCGTGACTGGCTGAGTTGCATGACCTTGACCTATCTAAGCCTCAGTTAATTCATCATCTGTATAATGGGAATAATAAACCCCTGTCCTGCTTTTGCAGCAGGCACACAGTGGCATTGCGGGCGGTGGAGTCCCTAGGCCTCTTCCTTCTGGGCCTCTCTCCTCACTTTCTGGGCACAGGCCTGTACCTAAGACAGACACAAACTCACTCACCCGCTGTCTTCTGATCCTTTTCCTCCTTCATAGCATCTCAAGTCTTCCCCCACCAGGAAGATTTCCCTGATCAGCCCTACTTTTCTTCTACATCCCTAAGGCTGGGCCTAGACCAGAAAGGGCAATGAATAGACCCAGGACAACTTGCATTTGGCTTGCTCCTTCACCTAATGAACTGGGGCTGGTTTCTGGAAGGAAGTGGGCATGAGCACTGCCTGCAGTCTCTCTTGGATACTTTGGTAAACTGTTGCTCTAGTGCTCTGGGGTGCCGTGCTAGATATAGGAGGTCACTGAGCTTTTAGCAGGTGGGAGAGAGACTCTCTTTGTGTACATAGAATGGTCAGATAGACATGCAAACAACTGCCCCATGTCAGTGTTCCAATGAAAAAAGCACAGCACCCCAAACAGGACTCTTGAATCCCCTCAGAGGCCTAGGCAGAGGAGGGAGGAGTGTGCTCCCATCTTTGCACCCCACAGTGCATTGGCACTGTTCTGAACTAGCTGTGGCTTGGACTTAGAAGCCCAGCCCCTCATTCATTCTAAGGAGCCATGGAGCCCTGTGGCTGTGCAGTCTGCTGGCTGGGGTCCTGCTGTGCTTGTCCTGGAAATGGCTCGGGGTGGACCCTGCACTCCAGACACCCAGAGCCTGTGGGGAAGCTAAAACACAGAAATAATTAATGTGTGTTCTGGGAGAGGCACAGATGGCCTCCAACTAGAGGCTGCTAAGTAGTGTGGCTAAGCTGAAGATGAGGGAAGGTGTTCCAAGCTCAGGTGACTGCCTGACACAGACACAGAGATGGGGGCCTGGGGCATGACCACGGAATGAATGAATGAATGGTGCTTTTGAGAGGGGTTGAAGCAGGGATGATATGATCAGAGCCGATCACAGATGTTCACCTGCATGAGGCCCAGAGATTCTCCCCATCTGATTTCCACCATGCACACTCCCTTCTTTAGGGAACCAGTGACTGTTTCAGCTCCATGAGGCCCTGCCAAGGTGAAAACCAGGGGTGTCGGCTCAAACCTTGACAGGATTAGCTGCTCAGTCCAAGATCTTTAAACCAGCTGCCATGAGCTGATTCTGACTCATGGCAGTCCCACGCGTGTCAGAGTAGAGCTGTGTAGCTGATTTTTCAGAAGTGGATCACCAGGCCTTTCTTCTGAGGTGCCTCTGGGTGGACTCAAACCTCCAACGTTTCAGTTAGCAGCAGTCAAGCATATTAACTGTTTGCACCACCCACCCAGGGACTCCGTCCAAGATCCTTAGGCTGGTCTGATTTCAGAGGCAGGGTAGGCCAGGATGGGCATGAAGGAAACGTCTGTTAAATATCTACTATGTGCCAGACATTATGCCAAGTGCTCTACTTTCAATATCACTGTTTTTAACAACTGTATTAGGAAGGTATTAGCCCCGTTTTACAGCGGAAGAAACTGAGGTTTGCGCAGGCTAAGTTAAAGATTATCTACACATAGCCAGTCTGTCTGCAAAGCCTGAGCCTCTTTTGCTGTCTCAGGCCATCTCCCCGGGCAGAGTGTGTGTGAAGTATCTCCAGAAGCCCAAGTGAGAGGGAAAGGGTCTTCTGGGCCCAGTACCCACTTGGCCCTTGACTGCGACTGAGGCTCGGCCCTCTCAATGCCCTCCGCCACAGAGCTGCTCAGGCCACCTCCCCAACTGGGTGTTTCCAGCTGAAGGTGAGGGTTGTGGTCTTTTGAAAGTGCATGAGATGATGTCAATAGGAAGAGGGTAATTGTGCTCAAATTAGACGCAATTTTCTCCAAGCCTCTGGATTCCTCCCCCTAAGGGAAGACAAGGGCTGAGTCCATTCTGCAACCTTTGTGGTTTAAAAAATATGCTCCCATATAATTTCTCAAACCACCAACTTTGTGGAACAATATTCTTGTCACCATCTCTAAGACACGGACATTGAATGCCATTTTGTGCAAAGGGCTGGATTCATTCAACAAACACTCCCTAGATATCTGGTACATGCTGAGCACTGAGCTGGATGCTGGGGACATAAAAAAAAAAAAAGGAAAACCCAGACTGGACCCACACGATACTCATTACAGGTTTTGCCTGTTCTTGACCTTCATATAACCCATTGCCGTCAAGTCGATTCTGACGCATGGTGACACTGTAGGGCAGAATAAAACTTCCCCAGAGGGTTTCCAAGGCTATAAATCTTTCTTCTGTGAAGTGGCTGGTGGATTTGAACTGCCAATCTTTCGGTCAGCAGCCGAGAGCTTAACCAGTGCACCACTTGGGCTCCTTGACCTTCATATAAAGGAAATCATATTGTATGCGTTCTTTTTTGTCTAGCTTCTTTTGCTCAACATCACTTCTGTGAAATTTATCCATGTTACTGTGTGTATTAGTATTTTGTTTATTCTCATTGTTATATACTATTCCATTACATAATTCTACCACACTTTACTGTTGATGGGCATCTGGGTAGTTTCCAATTGGAAGCTATTATAATACAGATAAAGCGGCTATATTCTTCTACATGAGTTTTGGTGGACATAAGCACTCATTTCTGCTGGGTATGTGCCCAGGAGTTGTTCACTGGGTAGGTGAGTAGGTGCATCGATAGACAATAAATAGATAGATAGAATTTTTTTTTGAGCCACTTAAGAGTAAGTTGAAGCAGATACATTCTCCCAAAAACCACATTAAACCAAACCAAACTTGTTGATGTTGTGTTAATTCTGTCTCATAGAGATCCTATAGGACAGAGTAGAACTGCCCCATAGGGTTTCCAAGGCTGTAATCTTTACGGAAGCAGACTGCCACATTTTTCTTCCGTGGAGCAGCTGGTGGGTTTGAACCACCGACTTCTCAGTTAGCAGCAGAGCACTAATCCCCAATCTGCCCCTCCCTTACACTCTTGCCTACACCCAGCCTGTCTCCACACAGCCCCTCCTCATTTCTTCCTCTGCCTTTGCCCACCATAGGCCTTCACTGCCAACAGTTGGCACCTGCCTATCTCTGCCAGAACCCCTCTGCCTGCGCTCACGGGGCACAGGATGACTGGAAGTGAGGAAGTATAAATACCCCAGCCCTCTTGCTCCTGTTTGGGACAACTTGGAGGTGTCCCCAGAGCTCCCTGTGGGGTTGAGCCAAGGTCACCCTCCATGGGACTTTGCTTGCTGCCACACTCTTGCTTGGTGTCTTTCCCTTTAACGCCATGCATTCGAGAGGATTCCAACTCATAGCGACCCTATAGGACGGAGTAGACCAGCCGCATAGGGTTTCCAAGGTTGTAACCTTTACAAAAGCAGACTGCCACATCTTTCTCCAGCAGAGTGGCTGATTGGTGAGCTCAAACTCAGACCTTTCTGTTAGCAGCTGAGCACTTAACCACTGTGCCACCAGGGCTCCTATGGAAATCAGGACATTAACATTGACATATTACTATCACCAATTATCCCAATAATGTCCTTTCTATCAAAAGGATCCAATCTACAATCATATGTTGCATAAAATTGTCAAGTCTCCTTAGTCTCCTTCAGTCTGTGATAGTTCCTCAATCTTTACTTTTGCCACCTTGACACTTTTCAAGATTACAGGTTGGTTCTTTTGTAGAACACCCCTTGATGTGAGTTTACCTGATGTCATGCATTTTTGGCAGGAATATCACAGAGGTGATGCTGTGTTCTTCTCATTGCATCTTAACAGGTTGTACATGGTTAATTTTTTCCATTACCAAGAAATTAACTTATACCACTTGGTTAAGATGGTGCCTGCCAGATTTCTCCACTGTAAAATTAATTAATAAGTACATTGCACTTATCAACGTATAAGTAATTAACAAATATTTTGTGGGCAGGAAATTTGCGATTATATAAATATCCTATTCCTCATCAAAATTTTACCCAATAGTTTTAGCATCCGTTGATGACTCTTGCCTGAACCAATTATTTCTATGATGGCTACAAAATAGTGATTTTCTAATTCCATCATCCCTTCTACATTTATTGTAGGCATTGTAACCTAAGGAAGAACTTTCTCTTCTCCCCACTTATTTATTCATTTATTTATTAATATTAATATGGATTCACAGGTTCTATCATCATTTATTTTGATGTCCAAATTGTCCCGGATTTGGGAGCACCTTTAAACTGGCTCCTGTGTCTTTTTGACCTGTGCCCATCATTCCTTGAGCACTTCCTAACTTTCTAGAACAATAAAACATATCAGATGTTCGACCTGCCCAGCCCCAGGCTTGGAACCAGCCATTTCTCCAAGGACCCCTGGTTTCTTTTAGTGGAGAATGGTACTTAGAAACAGCTTTGGGCACTGGGTGTGCTCGTTGCTGTTGGAGGGTGGGAGGTTGTTGCTCCCAGACCCTCTCAGTGATCAGAAATAGGGGATATGTGTGCGTGTGTACTCACATATACTTGTATCTGTATTTACTTCTATATTTATATGTTGAAAATCGTGAGTTCACATCCAGAGCTCTATTTCCAATGCACCACCACACAATTCATTCTAGCTTTGCCCCCTTCCGTAAATGCAACTTCCTTTTCCAACAGCAAAAAACCCAGCTCCCATCATCCTCAATGCATTTACTTTTTGTTCAACCCCCTTGTATGTAACCACTCTCCCCACCCCACTGGCTACTGCCTCATTGGCCACCTCCTTTACCTTGCTTCCAACAAGTATTGGGGGATTGAAATGGGTCCTTTTTGACTAAATTATTCAATTATTCAGGAAGGAAGGAAGGAAGCAAACAAGAAAGTAAGTATAGTTCTGGGTTGCGAAGCAGTTTGCAGGCAGCTTCTGCACGTCTTGCCCCATGTAATTGGGCTGAAAGTGCACAGACTTGTTTCTAACAGCCCCCAAGGGCTGGGATTGCAGCCTCTGCTTCAGTGTTCATGGGAAGCTCCTGGGCTGGCCCCTGGCCCAGGCATGCCCACCAGACCATAATGAGCCTGTCTGCTCCACTCCACACTTACAAGCTTGGACTATGATGCTGCCCTGGACCTGCCCAGCACTTGAACCTTGCCCCAAAACCCTAGATATGGCAGGGTCAGGCATAGTGTGGGGACCTGGACCTCCCCCAGCCGGTCAGGGGGACACCTGAGCAGTCCCATCCCAGGAGGTCAGGCTGGAAATTTGGAGAGATTCATAGCTGATGCAGACGCTCTTAACTGAGTACAACTCCTTACCCCCAGGACATTTAAGCTGCATTTTACAAATCCAAACAGTTAAGGGTTTCCCTTTTATTGTGGCCATTGGAACCTAAAAGGATCTGCCCACCACTGCTGCTTCCAGCACCCTCTCCACCACAACAGGGACACCTGGGTGGAGGAGAGCATGTCTACCCAGAAGTGCTGGCTCAGGCCCACTTCCAAGTCTCAGCCATTGCTGGGCAGCCAGGCTGACCCCTGTGGCCAGCCTGCCTCCCAGCCCTGGGGGCCACCAGCCTCGAAGGTCACTGTGCAGGGCCTTGGCGGAGGGGTTTGGAAGAACCTCACCCTCAGATCTCCACCCAGGGTGGGAGCAGATGCCCCTGTCGGGGGCTAGAACTGAGGGAACAGGTACCCTGAGGGTAATGGCAACAGGGAAGATAAAGATGAGGGAAAACCCTGGCAGAAAGCCCCCAGGAAGGTAGGCCAGGTGCTCTGGCAGGCTTCTTAGATAATTTCAGGTATATAATTTGAGGGCTTCTGTAAGAAAAAATATATAAAATTAGGTACAGAGCCTTAGAAGATGTTCTGCAGCCTAAGCTGCACTAGCTGACTTGGAAACCTCTTTCTCTCCACAACCCCATCCTCACCTGGAGAATCCCGTCTTCAAGAGCAGATAGTCAGGAGGCTGAAATTGCTTTTCCTCCACATCTAGCACGGGGCCAGGCAGACGGTTCACCGTTCATCTTTGTAGAGTTAACTAAGGGCCCAAAAGGTCAGGGAAAGCAGCTCCTCTCGGCAGGGCCCTGTGAGCCAGTGCTTCTGGGCAGGGCCAGATGAAGCTATTTATTTAGGGCCCCTAAGCCCATAAAGCTAAGGGGACCTGGCGGCACAGTGGTTAAAGTGCTCTGCTGCTAACTGAAAGCTTGGTAGTTCAAACCCACCAACCACTCCTGGGGAGAAAGATGAGGCAGCCTGCTTCTGTAAAGATTTACAGCCTTGGAAACCCTTTGGGGGCAGTTCTACTCTGTCCTATAGGGTTGCTGTGAGTCGGGATCGACTTGATGGCAGTGGGTTTTGGGATTTTAAGCCCATAGAGGAGTCCCTGGGTATGCAAACAGTTAACACATTCAGCTGCTAAACAAAAGACTGGAGGTTGGAGTCCACCCAGAGGTGCGTTAGAAGAATGGCCTTGCTATCTGCTTCCGACAATCAGCCACTGAAGACCCTCTGGAGCACACTTCTACTTTGATACACTTGGGGTCACCATGACTTGGAATCGACTTGAGGGCAGCTGGTACTTACAAGCATGTACATTTGGACTGGCTGCTTAGTCTCTCTGAGGCTCAGTTTCATTGTATGAAAAAAAAAAGGGCTCAGGATGGCTACATCATGGGGTTAGAACAATGAAGGCAGGTCAAGGGCCGAGCCTGGCATCTGGCTCACAGTGCGTGCTCAGGAAGCGTTTGCTGTCTGAAACAAATCTATGAAGCAACCTGGCGGGTCCTTCGCTTTCTGTTTCTAGCCTTGAAAGGGGTGTTGGCTGTGACGGGAGAGAACCCTGCAGACATCTGAGCTCAAGACAGGAGGGCGCTGAGTGAGAGGTGGGGAGGCAGCGGCTGGGTCTGGGAGTCGGGTCTGCCCCACACCTGACTCAGCCAGGTGACTCATCCTATATTCTCAACTGAAGATAGGCCCTTGTTCCCTGGACATGCCCCTGACCCCTCCTGGCCACACTGTATGGATTAGTCCGGAAGTACCTACAATGGGCTTATTGTTATTAGAGTGAAACAAAAATAGCTTTGGAATTGGAGTCTGCAAGGGTGGGGCCTGAGGTCAAGTGCAAAGTCTTTTTAGCGAGGGAAGCTCAGAGGTGCACTTTGGGTGGGCCACTCAAAGGTAAAAGCCAAAAACTAAGCCCGTTGCAATGAAGTCCATTCCTATACATAGCAATCCTATAGGAACTGCCCCATAGGGTTTCTAAAGCTGTAATCTTTCCGGAAGCAGACTGTCAGAGTCACATCTTTCTCCTACGGAGTGGCTAATGAGATCAAACGCAGACCTTTTTTTTTTTTAAATAATTTTTATTGTGCTTTAAGTGAAAGTTTACAAATCAAGTCAGTCTCTCACACAAAAACCCATATACACCTTGCTACACACTCCCAATTACTCTCCCCCTAATGAGACAGCCTGCTCTCTCCCTCCACTCTCTCTTTTCGTGTCCATTTCACCAGCTTCTAACCCCCTCCACCCTCTCATCTCCCCTCCAGGCAGGAGATGCCAACATAGTCTCAAGTGTCCACCTGATCCAAGAAGCTCACTCCTCACCAGCCTCCCTCTCCAACCCATTGTCCAGTCCAATCCACGTCTGAAGAGTTGGCTTCAGGAATGGTTCCTGTCCTGGGCCTACAGAAGGTCTGGGGGCCATGACCACCGGGGTCCTTCCAGTCTCAGTCAGACCATTAGGCGTGGTCTTATGAGAATGTGGGGTCTGCATCCCACTGGTCTGCTTCCTCAGGGGTTGTCTGTTGTGTTCCCTGTCAGGGCAGTCACTGGTTGTAGCCAGGCACCATCTAGTTCTTCTGGTCTCAGGATGATGTAGTCGCTGGTTCATGTGGCCCTTTCTGTCTCTTGGGCTCGTAATTACCTTGTGTCCTTGGTGTTCTTCATTTTCCTTTGATCCAGGTGGGTTGAGACCCACTGATGCATCTTAGATGGCTGCTTGCTAGCATTTAAGGCCCCAGACACCACTCTTCAAAGTGGGATGCAGAATGTTTTCTTAATAGATTTTATTATGCCAATTGACTTAGATGTCCCCTGAAACCATGGTCCCCAGACCCCTGCCCCTGCTACGCTGGCCTTCGAAGCATTCAGTTTATTCAGGAAACTTCTTTGCTTTTGGTTTAGTCCTATTGTGCTGACCTCCCCTGTATTGTATGCTGTCTTTCCCTTCACCGAAAGTAGTTCTTACCTACTATCTAATTAGTGAATGCCCCTCTCCCACCCTCCCTCCCTCCCTCCTCTCGCAACGATAAAAGAATGTTTTCTTCTCAGTTTAAACTATTTCTCAAGTTCTTATAATAGTGGTCTTATACAGTATTTGTCCTTTTGCAACTGACCAATTTCACTTAGCATAATGCCTTCCAGGTTCTTCCATGTTATGAAATGTTTCACAGATTCCTCACTGTTCTTTATCGATGCGTAGTATTCCATTGTGTGAATATACCATAATTTATTTATCCATTCATCCACTGATGGGCACCTTGGTGGCTTCCATCTTTTTGCTATTGTAAACAGTGCTGCAGTAAACATGGGTGTGCATATATCTCTTTGTGTAAAGGCTCTTATTTCTCTAGGATATATTCCAAGGAGTGGGATTGCTGGATTGTATGGTAGTTCTATTTCTAGCTTTTTAAGGAAGTGCCAAATCGATTTCCAGAGTGGTCGTACCATTTGACATTCCCACCACCAGTGTATAAGTGTTCCAATCTCTCCACAGCATCTCTAGCATTTATTATTTTGTGTTTTTTGGATTAACGCCAGCCTCGTTGGAGTGAGACGAAATCTCATTGTAGTTTTGATCTGCGTTTCTCTAATGGCTAATGATCGTGAACATTTCCACATATATCTCTTAACTACCTGAATGTCGTCTTCAGTGAAGTGTCTATTCATATCTTTGCCCATTTTTTAATTGGGTTATTTGTCTTTTTGCAGTTGAGTTTTGGCAGTATCATGTAGATTTTAGAGATCAGGCGCTGATCAGAAATGTCATAGCTAAAAACTTTTTCCCAGTCTGTAGGTAGTCTTTTTACTCCTTTTTTGAAGTCTTTGGGTGAGCATAGGTGTTTGATTTTTAGGAGCTCCCAGTTATTTGGTTTTTCTTCTACATTCTTTGTAATGTTTTGTATACTGTTTATGCCATGTATTAGGGCTCCTGACGTCCCTATTTTTTCTTCCATGATCTTTATTGTTTTAGATTTTATATTTAGGTCTTTGATCCATTTTGAGTTAGTTTTTGTGCATGGAGTGAGGTATGGGTCTCGTTTCATTTTTTTGCAGATAGATATCCAGTTATGCCAGCACCGTTTGTTAAAAAGACTGTCTTTTCCCCCATTTAACTGTTTTGGGGTCTTTGTCAACTATCAACTGCTCATATGTGGATGGATTTATGTCTGGATTCTCAATTCTGTTGCATTGGTCCATGTATCTGTCGTTGTACCAGTACCAGGCTGTTTTGACTACTGTGGCGGTATAATAGGTTCTAAAATCAGGTAAAGTAAGGCCTCGTACTTTGTTCTTCTTTTTCAGTAATGCCTTATTTATCCGGAGCCTCTTTCCCTTCCATACGAAGTTGGTGATTTGTTTCTCCATCTCATTAAAGAATGTCCTTGGGATTTGGATCGGAATTGCATTAAACGTATAGATCGCTTTTGGTAGAACAGACATTTTTATAATGCTAAGTCTTCCTATCCATGAGAAAGGTATGTTCTTCCACTTACATAAGTCTCTTTTGGTTTCTTGCAGAAGTGTCCTGTAGTTTTCTTTGTATAAGTCTTTTACATCTCCGGTAAGATTTATTCCTAAGTATTTTGTCTTCTTGGGGGCTACTGTAAATGGCATTGATTTGGTGATTTCCTCTTCGATGTTCTTTTTGTTGGTGTAGAGGAATCCAACTGATTTTTGTATGTTTATCTTGTATCCTGATACTCTGCTGAACTCTTCTATTAGTTTCAGTAGTTTTCTGGAGGATTCCCTAGGGTTTCCTGTGTATGAGATCATGTCAAATGCAAACAGAGATACTTTGACTTCTTCCTTGCCAATCTGGATGCCCTTTATTTCTTTATCTAGCCTAATTGCTCTGGCTAGGACTTCCAGCACAATGTTGAATAAGAGTGATGATAAAGGGCATCCTTGTCTGGTTCCTGATTTCAATGGGAATGTTGTCAGGCTCTCTCCATTTAGGGTGATGTTGGCTGTTGGCTTTGTATAAATGCCCTTTATTATGTTGAGGAATTTTCCTATCTTGCTGAGAGTTTTTATCATGAATGAGTGTTGAACTTTGTCAAATGCCTTTTCTGCATCAATTGATAAAATCATGTGATTCTTGTCTTTTGTTTTATTTATATGGTGGATTACATTAATTGTTTTTCTATTGTTGAACCATCCCTGCATACCTGGTATGAATCCCACTTGGTCATGGTGAATTATTTTTTTTGATATGTTGTTGAATTCTCTTGACTAGAATTTTGTTGAGGATTTTTGCATCTGCATTCATGAGGGATATAGGTCTATAATTTCCTTTTCTTGTGGTGTCTTTACCTGATTTTGGTATCAGGGATATGGTGGCTTCATAGAATGAGTTTGGTAGTATTCTGTCCTTTTCTATGCTCTGAAATACCTTTAGTAGTAGTGGTGTTAACTCTTCTCTGAAAGTTTGGTAGAACTCTGCAGCGAAGCCGTCTGGACCAGGGCTTTTTTTTGTTGGGAGTTTTTTGATTACCTTTTCAATCTCTTCTTTTGTTATGGGTCTATTTATTTGTTCTATTTCTGATTGTGTTAGTTTAGGTAGGTAGTGTGTTTCTAGGAATTCATCCATTTCTTCTAGGTTTTCAAATTTGAGTATAGTTTTTCATAGTAATCTGATATGATTCTTTTAATTTCAGCTGGGTCTGTTGTAATATCGCCCCTCTCATCTCTTATTCGAGTTATTTGCTTCCTCTCCTGTTCTTTTATCAGTTTGGCCAGTGGTTTATCAATTTTGTTGATTTTTTCAAAAAACCAGCTTTTGGTCTTGTTAATTCTTTCAATTGTTTTTCTGTTTTCTGTTTCATTTAGTTCAGCTCTAATTTTTATTATTTGTTTTCTTCTGGTGACTGTGGGTTTCTTTTGTTGCTCTCTTTCTATTTGTTCAAGTTGTAGGGATAATTCTTTGATTTTGACCCTTTCTTCTTTTTTGAATGTGTGCATTTATTGATATAAACTGGCCTCTGAGCACCGCTTTTGCTGTGTCCCAAAGGTTCTGATAGGAAGTGTTTTCATTCTCATTGCATTCTATGAATTTCTTTATTCCATCCTTAATGTCTTCTATAATCCAGTCTTTTTTGAGCAGGGCATTACTCAGTTTCCAGGTGTTTGATTTCTTTTCCCTGCTTTTCCTGTTATTGATTTCTGCTTTTATGGCCTTATGGTCAGAGAAGATGCTTTGTAATATTTCAGTATTTTGGATTCTGCTAAGGCTTGCTTTATGACCTAATATGTGGTCTATTCTAGAGAATGTTCCATGTGCACTAGAAAAGAAAGTATACTTGGTTTCTGTTGGGTGGAGTGTTCTCTATGTCTATGAGGTCAAGTTGGTTGATTGTGGCATTTAGATCTTCTGTGTCTTTATTGAGCTTTTTTCTGGATGTTGTGTCCTTTACCAAAAGAGATGTGTTGAAGCCTCCTACTATTATTATGGAGCTGTCTCACTTTTCAATGCTGATAGAGTTTGTTTTATGTATCTTGCAGCTCTGTCATTGGGTGCATAAATATTTAATACGGTTATATCTTCTTGGTGTATTGTCCCTTTAATCATTATATAGTGTCCTTCCTTATCCTTTCTGATGGATTTAACTTTAAAGTCTATTTTGTCAGAAATTAATATTGCCACTCATGCTCTTTTTTGATTGTTGTTTGGTTAATATATTTTTTACATCCTTTGAGTTTTAGTTTGTGTCTCTAAGTCTTAGGTGTGTCTCTTGTAGGCAGCATATAGATGGATCTTGTTTTTTAACCCATTCTGCCACTCTCTGTCTCTTCATTGGTACCTTTAGTCCATTTACATTCAGGGTAATTATGGATAGGTATGAATTTAGTGCTATCATTTTGATGTCTTTTTTGTGTGTTGACAGCTTCTTTTTCCCACTTGATTTTATGTGCTGAGTAGATTTTCTTTATGTATTATCCTTTCCTCATATTTGTTGTTGTTGATTTTGTTTATGCTGACTCTGTATTTTTCCCTTGTATATTATTTTGATGAGTAGGATAGTTTGTCTCCTTTGTGGTTACCTTATTATTTACCCCTATTTTTCTAAATTTAAAACTAACTTTTATTTCTTTGTATTGCTGTATCTTCCTCTCCATATGGAAGGTGTATGATTACATTTCTTAGTCCCTCTTTATTATTTTAATGTTGTCTTCTTTTATATAATAACATCACCATTACCTTGTGTTGGGCTTTTTTTTTTTTTTAATCTTGCTTTGTTTTTGTGGATTTGCCTGTCTGGGTTGACTTCTGGTTCCTCTGCCCAGTGTTCTAGTCTTGGGTTGTTCTAGTCTGATATTATTGATTTTCTAACCAAAGAACTCCCTTTAGCATTTCTTGTAGTTTTGGTTTGGTTTTTACAAATTCCCTCAACTTGTGTTTATCTGGAAATGTCTTAATTTCACCTTCGTATTTAAGAGACAGTTTTGATGGATATATGATTCTTGGGAGGCAATTTTTTTCCTTCAATTTCTTAAATATGTCATCCCATTGCCTTCTTGCCTGCATGGTTCCTGCCAAGTAGTCCGAGCTTATTCTTATTGGCGCTCCTTTGTAGGTGAGTTTTCGTTTATCCCTCGCTGCTCTTATAATTGTCTCTTTATCTTTGGTTTTGACAAGTTTGATTATAATATGTCTTGGTGACTTTCTTTTAAGATCTACCGTATGTGGAGTTCGATGAGCATCTTGGATAGATATCTTCTCATCTTTCACAATATTAGGGAAGTTTTCCAAATGCAGACCTTTTGGTTAGCAGCTGGTCTCTAATCCCCAATCTGCCCCTATCTTACTCTCTTGCCTACACCAAGCCTATTCCCACACCACCCCTCCTCATTTCTCCCTCTGCCTTTGCCCACCATGGGCCATCACTGCCAAAAGTTGGCACCTGCCTCTCTCTGCCAGAACTCCTCTGCCTGCACTCACCAGGCACGGGATAACTGGGAGTGAGGAGGTATAAATACCCAGCTCTCTTTCTCCTGACTGGGACAACTCTGAGGTGTCCCCAGAGCTCCCTGTGGGGTTGGGCCAAGGTCACCCTCGATGGGACTGTGCTTGCTGCCACACCCTTGCTTGGTTTCTTTCCCTTCAGGAGAAAGATATTTTAAGCTTTGGTTATGGGCCAGGTTACTCACACCCATTTGAGTTCTAAGATTCCCAACAACCTAGTCTCTCATTTTATGATGACTGCAGTGATTTGTAAAAATGAATTATTTCTCCAGAATTTCTCAGGTGGAATGTGCCCCTACTTTGGTGATGGCAAAGCACATTTTGGCCTGTCTAGTAGATTTCCCTGGTCCACTTTCCTATTCCTCTATGGTTTTTCCCCTTGGGATAGCTTCCTAAAAGTCACTTTCACATGAGTCCTTGATTCAGTTGGCTTCAGGAGAACCCAGCCTAGGACAGTCCCTAATTGCAGGACAGGGAACAGCAGAAGGAGGGGTCTGGAAGAGATCTGTCATTTGATTGACTTCCAGGAGCCCTCTTACAGAGTAAGGGGGTGGGAAGAAGAAGGGGCCCCATGCATCTTTGCCTCCTCTGCAACACTGGAGTGAATATTTTTGCTCTTCGCCATCACCACTGGCATAAAGTAGGCACTGAACAAATGCCCACAGGGGCCAAGGCTGGAATTGTACCTCAGAGGAACGTTCTAGAACATTTTCTTCTAGAATGCTTCTTCCAGAGTCTGGGAACCATTGCCTATGGCATCAAGCAGGTCACATCCATTCTACAGGTGTGAAAATCAGCACATGGGCTGGGGCTGCAGCTTTGGCAGGCAGGAGTACTCAGATGCAAGGCTTCATCTTTCAAAGGCGCTTTCCAAATCCTTGGCTCTCTGCCCAGAACCCCCACTTTGGGGGGAAGGGAAGAATAAATTGTGTTCTAGGTGCTCAGCAACAAAGGCAAAGTGGCTGAGTGGCCGTAATGAATAGCAAGAACATGGAGTCAAGAGGGCAGGTGTACACCCAGAGCTGGAATGGAAGTGCAGAGACTATAAACACAATCGCTGCGCAGGGAGAACCTGCTGCCAGCCTGAAGCTGGCTGGAGAGGCAAACATTGCTGTATCATCTACAAACCAACAACTAACCAAAAGGGAGCAAGGGGGCTTGTGAGCGAGGGTGTAAGTATCATTGGGGGCTGCCCATTAAAGACGTGATAACCCGAACGCAAGACGCTATGACGTTCTCGAGTTTTAACCTTCTCCAGCGCTTCCTGAGGCTTCCCAGAGAGCATTTGGCTAGGCTTGGGGGTGGGATTCAGGTAGGGTTGCTAGATAAAATACAGGCCACCCGGTGAAATTTGATTTTCAGATAAGCAATGAATAATCTTTTAGTGTAAGTATAGTGTAAGTATATCCTATGCAATACTGGGAACATGCTTATGCTAGAAAATTACACTACACTCAAATTATTCTTTTTTTAATCTGAAATTCAAATTTAATGGGGTATTCTGTAGGGTCCCTATATGGTGAAATGGTTTTTGCTCAACTACTAATCTAAACTTGGCAGTTCGAACCCACCCGAACTGTGGAAGAACCGCCTGGATATCTATCTGCTTCCGTTAAGATTACAGCCAAGAAAACCTGGAGCAGTTCTACTCCGTCGCTCACGTCCTATAGGGTCATTATGAGTCGGAATCCACTTGACGGCAACAGGTTTGGTTTGTTTTTTTTTTGGCTGTCCTGTGGATTCCAACTCATGGTGACCCTATAGGATGAAATAGAACTACCCCATAGAGTTTCCAAGGAGTGCCTGGTGGATTTGAACTGCTGATCTTTTGGCTAGCAGCCATAGCTCTTAACCACTACACCACCAGAGTTTCCACTGGACAGGAGCAGAGTTTTTTTTTTTTTTTTTTTTTTACCCTGTATTATTATTTGCTAAATCTAGCAACTCTAGGTAGGGGGCATAACCCTGTATGGGAGAAATGGCTGAAGAAAGTGTTTAGCCCAGCAGTTGGTAGGCTCCGGGGGACAGGGACATTGACTTCCCAACTCAGAAGGGCTGTCCTGGGACAGAATTAGAAGCAGAAGATGGAAACTATTCGTTTTGAAAAAGCAGCTAAGTGGTCTGTTCAAGAAGCACATGGCATGGTAGAAAGAAGATACCGTGCCAGGTTCCACCTGGCCCTGCCACATGCAACAACCCTGAGCCAGTTCTGCCTCTGAGACTTTGTCTCCCCATCTGCAAAGCATGGGCATTCTCCATGGATATGCCCTGTGCCCCGCAGCCCCTGTAGCCCATACCAGCCTAGTTTATATCCTTACTCCCATCTCATCGCCCCAGCTGGGTAAATCCAGTGTGACTGCCTTGAGTGTCTGGAACATGCAAAGGAGCAGGTGTTGGTCAAGTGGGGATGTGGTGCCAGCTTATCTCACTGGTTGTCCCACCTGGGCCTGTAGGAGCTGGGAGAGTGAGGCAGAGTCCTTTGAGCAAAGCCCACTGGGCTCACCCTGATGTTCAGACATGGTCCCTCAAGGCCCTTCCTCCACCCAGCTGGGCATCTGATGTTGGGGCAGCTCCGAGGCCCCTGGGCTGCAGGAGATACCTGGAGGGAAGATGTATCTGAGGGGCCACTGACTTCGGGAACCCTCAACAGAACTACCACAAGTGGGCGGCTTTAACAAACAGAAACTTATTTTCTCAGAGTTTAGGAGGAAAGAAGTTTGAAGTCAGGCATTGACCCTAGGGAAAGGCTCTCTTTCTCTTGGTTCTGGGGACCTGTCTGTCTTCAGCTTCTGTTCCTCCATTCCTTGGTGGTCTTCATGTGGTGTGGCATCTATCTTCCCCCGTCTCCACTTGTTTGCTTCTGTGCCTAAGCTGCTCGTTTTGTATCTTAAAAGTGATTGGCTTAAACATGAACCAGCAACTACATCATCCTGAGACCAGAAGAACTAGATGGTGCCCGGCTACAACCAATGACTGCCCTGACAGGGAACACAATAGACAACCTCTGAGGAAGCAGGAGACCAGTGGGATGCAGACCCCAAATAAGACCAGACTTAATGGTCTGACTGAGACTGGAAGGACCCCGGTGGTCATGGCCTCCAGACCTTCTGTAGGCCCAGGACAGGAACCATTCCTGAAGCCAACTCTTCAGACATGGATTGGACTGGACAATGGGTTGGAGAGGGAGGCTGGTGAGGAGTGAGCTTCTTGGATCAGGTGGACACTTGAGACTATGTTGGCATCTCCTGCCTGGAGGGGAGGTGAGAGGGTGGAGGGGGTTAGAAGCTGGTGAAATGGACACAAAAAGAGAGAGTAGAAGGAGAGAGTGGGCTGTCTCATTAGGGGGAGAGTAATTGGGAGTGTGTAGCAAGGTGTATATGGGTTTTTGTGTGAGAGACTGACTTGATTTGTAAACTTTTACTTAAAACACAATAAAAATTATTTTTTAAAAAAGTGATTGGCTTAAGACACACCCTACATTGATATGAACTCATTAACATGACAAAACCCTATTCCCAGATGGAATTCTATCCACATGTATAAGGATTAGGGTTTATAACAAATATTTTTTGGGGAATACAATTCAATCCATAACACAGAGAATGAGGTCTTGCACCTCGGTCCTGCAAGGTTTTGCTGTTTTGGCCCTGTCGACTGGGGCAAATCCCCTGAGAGGGGCTCCAGGGGCCTCAGAGCCCTGCTCACACAGCTCCCATATCCCCACTCTTATAGACCCCGACTCCACTTCCCATAGCCAAAGTTTCTTCCATCCCAACTCAGGCCTTGCAGAAGGGCACTTTTGGACCATCCACTCAAACTCCTCCCCACAATTTCACATGGGAAAATCAAGGCCCCAAGAGAGGAAAGCATTCGATCAAGGTCAGTCCAGGACTCCATGCCAAGCAGGGATCATACCCTCCTCAGTGCTCAGGGGCTGCCATGCATGACCTCAGGTCTAAGACAGTCAACTCACATATACTGTGCTAGGTACCGTATATACTAGGCATTTGAGCCCCACAATAACCCAGCAGAATGTCCTGGGCCTTCTTGTTTCATTGCCTGACATGCACATGAGGAAAAGAGGCTCAGAGAGCTTCAGAACCTTGCCTAAAGCTGGTGAGTGGCAAGGCTAGTATTTAACCCCAGTTCCCTACTTGTAAGTTTGTTGCTCTTCCTGTCAACCCCTCTGTCTGCGACACCCAACTCTCTGCTGCCAGTTTCTCCCAAGGTCCCCTAGGCTTCTCCAACTGAGGCTTCCTTTTGCCCTTGCCCTTCTAAAACCCCTCAAGCACTGCATTCACACTGGTGACTCCTGGCATTTGCACAGCTCTTTATCGTTTACAAAGCTTTTCCAGGATATTATATCATGTCAATTTCTCCAACTGAGACTCCAGCCCTAGCAGGGAGCACCTGCATCTCTTGGGCAATTACCCTTGAGAGGCCAGAAGGAGCACCCGTGCGTAAAGGGTTCCTTGCAAAATGTCAGACTATTCCAAGCAAGCAGAAACAGGCCCTGAGCCAGCTCAGCTGCACAGGGAGGATCCCAGGAATTAAGGCCTCCCAGGCAGCAGCTCAGCACCTCTCTCCTTGCAAGCATCATCCCACTTCTCTGCACCTGCAAGGAAGAACGCCCCATTCATTAACCACCCTGGGAGGTGCAGGCCAGGAGCCCAGCTGCCTTTCTTCCTTCCTCCGCGTCCCAGGTCACCCTTAGGCTAGGCGCACAGTCTCTGGGCTCCCTCTTATTGCCACAGGGTTCCATACCCATGCCTGCTCCAAAGCGCCCTGGCTGAGGACTCCTGGGTTGCAGGGCAGGACTTAGTTTCTCTTTAACAAGTCTTTCCTCATTGAACATTCTCCAGATTCCCAGGGCCCTCCCAGAGTAGAGATGCTTCTGAGTCCTGGCTTAGCATAGAAAGCACTGAATTTTGAGTCAAAATGTCCCTGGGTGGTACAGTTTGTGCTTGAATACTAACCTAAAGGTTGGCGGTTCAAACCTGCTCGGTGGTGCCACGGAAGAAAGGCCTGGTGATCTGCTTCTATAAAGATTTACTGCCAAGAAAACTTTATGGAGCAGTTCTACTCTGTGACACATGGGGCCGCCAAGAGTCAGAACTGACTCAACGGTAATGAGTTTGGTTTCATGGGTTTTTGAGTCAAAAGACCTAAACGGAAGTCCTAACACTGCTGCTTTTGAGCAGTGTGCTTGGCAGGGCTGCCCTGTACAACTGCACAGGTAGTATGCTACCTTGCTATTCAAAGTGTGGTCCAGAGACCCTTAGTAGCCATATCACCTGGGAGCTTGTTAGAAATACAGAATCTTGGGCCCCATCCTAGAGTGGCTGAATCAAAACCTGTTTTAACAAGATCCCTGGGTGATGCAAACATCCAAGTTTGAGAATCACTGGTGTACTACAGTCCTACTGCAGGCTATGGGGTGAGTGGTGTCTCTGGAGTCATGCAGCTTGCTGGACCTGCTCAGGAAGATCACTTCTCTTTGGCTTTCATTCTCCTCTTCCACCAAATGGAGAGAGTGATGCCTCTCCCGCGGGTGGCTGTGCTGCTTAAATGAGGAATGAACATAGAGGGCCTCTCACGAGGCGGATGCTCAAGGAGGGCTGGCTTGGGTTGACAAGGCTGCTTCTCCTGGGAGGTGAACTTGGGAACGTCCTTCCACTGGGGGATTTTAGGAAAAACAGGATCATTAGGTTTTGGAAAGGATTTTAGGAAATCCCTTGCTCAGGCAGATGTGAAATTTTCAGTCAACAATTCTATAGATGATGAAACTGAGGAAGGACAGATGAAACAAGACAAGTGAGACGGCTGGATGTCCGTGGCCGAGCTGGGGCCCTTTCCAGCTCACTAAACACAGGCCATCTCAAACTGTTCTGGCAATTTGTCTCTCTCTGTCCTGTCTTTAGCATCTCATGGAGAAAAACTAGAAAAAACTCACATACAATTTGCAGTCTCCTTAAAATAGGATAAATCTGTTGCCTTTGAGTCAGTTCTGACTCATTGTGACCCCATGTGTGTCAGAGTAGAACTGTGCTCCATAGAGTTTTCAATGGCTGATCCTTCAGAAGTAGACTGCCGGGCCTTCCTCTTCAGGCACCTCGGGGTAGACTTGAGCCTCCAACCTTTTGGTTATTGCTGAGCACATGAATTATTTGCACCATCTAGGAACTCTCTAGGAGCTCTGGTGGCACAGCTATTAAAGTGCTCTGCTGCTAACCTAAAGGTCATCAGTTCAAACCCACCAGCCGCTCCATGGGAGAAAGATGTGGCAGTCTGCTTCCGTAAAGATTTATAGCCTTGGAAACCCTATGGGGCAGTTCTGTTCTGTCTTTTAGGGTCTCTGTGAGTTGCAATCAACTCTATGGCAGTGGGTTTTAGGGGCTCTCTAAAACAGGACAGCTAATATATGGATAGCTCTTTCTCGGACTTAAATAGGGGACTGTCAAGAAAGACGAGACCACTCAGGAAGGAGTATATCAACGCCCACTTTCTAAGCACTTACAGTGTTGCTAGGTATTGTGGGGAGCCCTGGGATACAAGATGAACAAGATACTGTCCCTGGCCTCATTTTGCTTCCAATCTGGAAAGGAGACGTGAGGTAATGCACCAGAAAATCTAATGGTCTGTACCAGGCCCCAGGTATGATTTACTAGAGCAGTTTAGACAAGGAAGAGAAACTGTTGGCTGGGGCAGATATGGAATATTCCAGAAGAGCTTGGATTGGTGAAGCCTGAAGGCATAAACATTTAGATAGAAAGGAACAGAGAGCAGTGGATGCAAAATGGGAAGGTGGTAAGGTATGTTTAGGGGACAGGGGACTGGCTTGATTTCATCTAGAGTATAGGCCGGCCAACTTTTTCTGTACAGGTCCAAACCAAACCAAAACC
Organism: Loxodonta africana; assembly: GCF_030014295.1. Taxonomy (NCBI): domain Eukaryota; kingdom Metazoa; phylum Chordata; class Mammalia; order Proboscidea; family Elephantidae; genus Loxodonta; species Loxodonta africana. The sequence continues at coordinate 40,009,852 of NC_087354.1, read as the reverse complement.
CACTGCCATGGAGTCAGTTCCAATTCATAGCAACCCTATAGGACAGAGTAGAACTGCCCCAAAGAGTTTCCAAGGAGCGTCTGGCGGATTCAAACTGCTGATCCTTTGGTTAGCAGCCGTAGCACTTAACCACTACGCCACCAGGGTTTCCTATACAGGTCCACATAGTAAATATTTAGGCTTTGCAGGTCACACAGCCTGTGTCACAACTATTCAGTTCTGCTGTTGTAGTCAGAAAGCAGCCATAGAATACATGAAAATGAAAGCGCATGGCTGTGTTCCAATAAAACTTTATTTACACACACTGAAATTTGAATTTCATGTGTCACAAAATATTCTTTAAAAATTTTTTAACTGCTTAACTATGTAAAACTTATTCTTAGTTTGCAGGCTGTATAAAAACAGGTGATGAGCCAGATTTAGCCTGCAGACTGTGGTTTGCCTATTTCTGATATGTGGTGGGATGAAAGACGGGGCTAGAAAGATAGGCTGGGGCTGGATTATGATGGGCATTGATTGCCAGGCTAAAGACTTTGGTCTTTTTCCAAACCTAAGTCAGTTGTAGGAATCCATGATATTCAGACACCCCTCTTCCAAGATACCTTTTTCTCCTCCATAATGGCTCCCAAGGTCCTGGGAAAGGGATCCAATATTGCTGCACCTTTTACTAAAAGGGGAAAGCCTGAGGAAGGGAAGGGGGTAAATCAGGAGCCAGTTGCTAGAATTTTAAAGCCTGCGAGATGTAAGAACCATGCAAGTGAGATGTTGAATGTTATTGTTAGCTGCCATCAAGTTGGCCCCCAACTTATGATGACCCCCATGCACAGCTGAATGAAACACTCTCGGGTCCTGCACCATCCCCATGATTGGTTGTGGATATGACCATTGTGACCCATAGGGTTTTTGGGAGTAGATTGCTAAGCCCTTCTTCCTAGTCCAACTTAGTCTGGCAGCCCCACTGGAAAGCTGTTCAGCACCATAGCAACACACAAGCCTCTACTGACAGACAGGTGGTGGCTGCGTACGAGGTGCACTGGCCGGGAATTGATCCCAGGTTTCCCTCATAGAAGCCGAGAATGCGACCACTGAACCACCGCTGCGCCCCCCCTCCCTGCCCCCGAGAGATGTCAAATAGGCAACTCAGTATTTAAATCTAGGGCTGAGAGCTGAAGACGGTACTTGGAACTAAGGGAATAGACAAGTCCATCCAGGAAAGGAATGTAGAGAGAGACGAGAATGAAGGCAAGACCAGGGCCCGAGGCACTCCATTTCTGGGGCCAGCAGGAGGGCCAGAGGGTGAGCTTAGAGAGACAAGAGGAAAACAGGAGACTGTGATGCCTAGAAGCCGAGAGAATAGAGTAACTTAAGAGGAATGGAGTGGCTACCACGATTTACAAAAATATAAAGTGAGGAAGGACTTCCCACTGACCAACAATGGGACAATTTCAGCATCACAAAGAATAACGACAGCAATAGATTAAAACTCATGGAGTGTATGAAGCCAGGAGAAATAAAAACCAATTAGTAATGCGTTGGTCACAATTAGGCACCAACACCTTACTCTGAAAATTGTCAATTGAAAGTGAAGCACTGTCCTGATTTTCCTGTACAAACCAGATTTCAAGGTAAACAAATAATCTTTCTTTATGGAAAAGTGGGGGCAGCCTTCCATGAAGAAGACCAGGGTTCGATTCCTGGCCAATGCACCTCAAACACAACCACCAGCCCTCTGTCAGTGGAGGTCTGAGTGTTGGTATGATGCTGAACAGATTTCAGCGGTGCTTCCAGACTAAAAGACTAGGAAGAAAGGCCTGGCAATCTATTTCTGAAAATCAGCCAGTGAAAGTGGTATGGATCACAACAGTCCAATCCTGTCGTACATGGGTTGCCATGAGTCAGGGACTGACTCGACGTTAGCTAACACCACCATATTCTGGCTAAAAACTATGCAAGGTGTGATAGAATTAGAAAACCACTGTTATACAACATCTCTAGCGAAATAGTTGATCCAGGCAAAAATCATCAGTGAATGAAACATTAGCGGCAGTGTTGATGGGAAACTTTACAAGCTGCCACCATCTGAGCCCAATGAGTAATCTAAGCATGACTAAGAGGGGGACAACTCGTCACCAGGCGTCTCCTGACGTGATGTAATATGAAGCGTATACATATACAAGTGTAACAAAAGAAGTTGAACCTGATTCTAATGGAGTTTTTAGAGCTGACTTCTACTGTTCTAGAAACATAGGAGGCAAAGTAACAAGTTAAATGATATTACAAGGAAGTAAACAGACAAATACAGATTGTGGGGCATTCTACACATCTGATAGCAGACTCTGTTTCCAGAACAAGTCAATGGCATAATAAAAACCGGGAAGGTTCATGGATGAACACTGGAAACATTTCGCTGAGTGAAATAAGTCAGACACAAAAGGATAAATATGATCCTACCCATATGAAATATGTAGAATAGGCAAATGCATACAGACAAAATCTTATTAGTGTTTACCAGGAGCTAGGGGAAGGAGGAAACGGGGAGTTACTGCTTAAGACGCAGTACTGAGTTTCTGTTTGGTATGATAAAAAACACCTGGGAGTGGATCGTGGTTTTGGTAGCACGACATGGTGAATGCAATTAATGTTACTAAATTGTCCACTTAAAAATGCTTAAAATGACCAATTTATCATTATGTATATTTTACCAAAAGTAAATTTTTTTAAATGCTGAGAAATTTGAAGGAGGAGGAAGAGGGAGAAAAAGGAGGAGGACAAGAAGGAAACGGAGAAGGAGAAGAAAGTACTCGGGGATCCGGTAGGTTAGAGGTCTCTGGTGACCTTGCCAAAAGCAGCATCAACCAGGAGGTAGGCGTGGAAGTCAGAGAGAAAGGAGGCGACGCAAACAATTCTCCTGAGACAGTCTAACCTTTGAAATCAGGTGAGTTAAGCATTAGTCATAGAGAAGGATGAGGAACTGAGCTAAATTCAGCAAACTTTTGTTGGGTGCCGACTGTGTTCCAGGCACACTGTTAGGCACCTAGGTACAGAGATGGGAAGAAGCAGGCCTGCATGATTGCACTGCAATATGTTAAGTATCAAAACAGGGGTAAATAACATGTGATATTGGTAAAAGGGATGTTGGAGCCATGAATTCTGTGTTTGGGGATCAGAAAAGCATCATAGAGCAGGTGATAGAACTGGGAAGGTTTGGGGAATATCAAGTGGTGTGATGTAGCTCTGTGCATGGTGGTAGGCCTTTGTACCTTGCTAAAGAGATTGAAGCTTAAAAAAAGAAGGCGGGGTGGGTGGATGAAAGGAAAATAACATTGGTCCACCTCCTGTTTGCCAGACACTGAGCTAGCTACCTTATATATACTTTTGAACATGGGTTTTGTGGTACAAGACAGACTTGGGTTCAAATCCAGATTCTGCAAGGTGTGATAAGCTACGTGGTCTCGGGCCCTTTAACCTAAGTCTCAATTTCATCTGTAAAATGGGGGTAATGCTTATCACATAGAATTATCACAAGGCATAAATGAGATAACAAAAGCAAAAGTAACTACCACAGCTATTATCCCTTTTGAAATAGTGTAGTGATACTTGCAAGATTAGAGTTGTATTTTAGAGAGACAGCTCTTGTACTGGAGAGGTGACAAATGAGAGAGTCCAGTTATGAAGGCCATTGAGAGGCTATTGTCATCACCAGTTGCTGTCAACTGACTCGTGGTGGTCCATGTGTGTCAGAGTAGAACTGTCCTCCATAGGGTTTCAGTGACTGATTTTTTGCAAGTAGATTGCCAGGCGTTTCTTCCAAGGTATCTCTGGGTAGACTCAAACCACCAACATTTCTGTTAGCAGCCAAGTGCGTTAACCTTTTGTACCACCCAGGGACTCCATGTTATTGTAGAAGTAGCTAATAAAGAAGAAGGAGGAGTAGAAGAAAACCCAGTGGGCTTCTGACTGCTCAAGACTTTCACAAAGTCCTACCCTGAGGCTGTGGGGAGAGCAGGCTGCGCAGAGGGATTCTGTGGTGACTAAATGGGGGGGATTCTGTGAAAGAGGGGACGTGGGGACGTGGGAGGAATAGGACCATGAATGAGGGAGAGGCGTTTAGAGTGACTCTGGGTTCCCTAGCTTGACTGGGCAGCATTCTTAACTAAGCTGGTGGATAAAGGAGGAAATGAGGGGTTTTTAGAGAATATGCATTTAATTTTGGACAAATTGAGTTTGAAGACTCTGCAGAATACCAGATGGAGAAGGCCTAGGGAGCTGGAAATAGAAATCAGAAACTCCAGGAGGAGGGGCCTGAAGGCTCCAATCTGAGCCATGTGCACGCAGGAGGGAAAGCCTAGCTCTGGAGAAAGAATGTGAAGGTCCAGATGATGTCTGAGCTGCAGGGTCTCTGGAAGGTTCCTAGGAGTCCTGTTTTTAGATCCCATGGGAATAATTGAAGACAGTTCACATAGAACTTTATGGCTTATTAGGAACCACATGGTCTTCATTTCTTTTGGCCCAGACTCTGAAATTCAGAGCTAGAAGAAATCATCTAGTCATTTATTTATTCAGCACTGTTTCAGGCCAGGCACTGTGGATCAATCGACAGAGAGAACAGAAAGCTCTTCCTCAGAGTAGAATAAATGTAGACTGAAGGGTGGAATTAGAAAATCACAACAGCCCAGGGAAGACACAGTCTTATCAGTCAACTTTATGGTCTAGGCCAAAGCCTCCAGGTTTTAGCGGAGAGATGGAAGTCTGCAGAGCTTAAATGGCTTACCTAGGTAGTGCAGAAGGCCCAAACCAAAAACCAGACCGTTTGCCATCGAGTTGATTCCAACTCATGGTGACCTCACGTGTATAGTGGAGAAGTGTGTTCCATAGAGTTTTCATGGCTGTGGTCTTTTGGAAGCAGATTGCCAGGCCTTTCTTTCAAGCCATCTCTGGGTGGGATTGAACTACCAATCTTTTGGTTAGTAGTTGAGCACTTATCCATTTGCGCCACCCACAGACTCTACAGAAGGCTCTGTTGGGGATAACAGAACAGGGGATCTTGGTAGAACCCAGTTAAAAGTGTTTCCACTATGCGGTTGTTGTAGGCCAGCGGCCTTTTGAGGTACATAAACCTCCCCCGAAACTAAACTCATTGCAGTCAAGTCCATTCTGACTCACAGCAACCCTATAGTGCAGAGTAGAATGCCCCATAGGGTTTCCAAGGAGTGGCTGGTGGATTCGAATAGCCAACATTTTGATTAGCAACTGGGTTCTTAACCACTGCTCCATCAGGGCTCCTAGGAGGAACATAAAGCAGATGAAAACCCCCATTTAACAGATGAGAAAAATAAGTTTCCAAGCAATGAAGAGATTTGCCTGGAGTCACCTCAAATCTAATAAACTGCAGCAGTGGGTCTGGATTCCAGGTTTTCCTGCTCCAACCATGTACAATCCTTCCCTGGCTCCGTGGGCTGGAGGCACGCAAGGAGTGGGGACCAGAGGTGCCTGGGGATTGCAGCCCCCTGGGGTGGGGATTGAGAAAGAGGAACAACACTTCAGGTTCAAGTTACTAGTTTTGCAGAGTGTAAAATTACTGCACAAGTCCCAGAGAATAAACAGAGTTAACACCCCATTAAATACAATGGACTTTCAATGAGAGCTCCAGACGTGCCTAGATTGAAACTAGCTGAGCAGGAGCTGGCCCGTGAGTAAAATATATCACGTGCACTGCCTTAAGGCTTCTGAAAAAGAAAAATCCAGCTTAGGGGGAAGAAAACGCCAGCAGTATCTCTGCAGGCTCTGGGCTGAAGATCGAGTAATGAAGTCTTTCTGAAGGTAAGAAAGGGCTGTGTGCTGTGTGCTATTTTTAAACACGCTGGAGAAGCACATGTATTCCTGCCTCACATACTTTCTCCACTAAAGGAGGGGCCCCGGGGAATGCAGCCAGGAATTTAGATGCTATTTATTGTATTTCCTTTTATCAGTCAAATGATTTTCCTATTTCCCACATAGATAAAGATCTTCCGCTTACAGCTCCAGCTTGTTGACCTTGTCAGGACTGCTGTGCAGTCTGGAAATTAGTCCCAGAGAGAGAAGGGCATTGTTGTTAGGGGTTTGGTGGGCAGGTTGGGTTTTCTTTTTTTTTTTCTTCCCAGCAGGGAGAGTGGTTTACCCAAAAAAAAAAAAAATAAAACCCTTCCAAAAAACAAAAACTGTTTCTTGCCTTTTTTGTTTTTCAAAACTGCGAAGTTGTCCAACAGTTTGTTTCACTAGCCTTCGCCTCCACCTCCCACCCGAATACCTTCACCCCCATCTTTCACCTTTCACACACACGCACACACACAGACACACACGCACGCACACACAGACACGCAGACACACACGCACACAGACACGCAGACACACACAGACACGCACACACACACGCAGACACGCACAGACAGGCACAGGCACACACACACGCCCAGACACGCAGACACACACGCACACACACAGACACGCACAGACACACCCACACGCACACACACCACACACGCACACACAGACACACACAGGCGCGCGCGCGCGCTCACTCTCTCTCCTCCCCCCCGCCCCCCGCCCGGCCCTAGACCCACTGCAGTGCTGCTGTCTTGGCAAGCGGCAGGGAGGAGGGGGCGGCAGTGCGGTCTGAGCTTGTAAGCTGAGCCAGTCTCTTGGCTGTGCCAGCTCTCGAGGCCCCTAGGAGATGTCAGTGTGCCTGAGTGGGAGCAGTTACAGCTTCCACTCGGCTGGAAACCTTGGAGCCAGCCAGGCCTCTCGAAGCCGCATTCCCCGGCGAGGGTGTGGCCGGAGGGAGGGCTGCTGAGCAGCGGCGGCCTCCTCTTGGGCACGCTGCCCTCATTGTCTCGCCTCGCCTGGGCCTGCTGGCCAGGTTCACGGGCGGGAGAGCGCGCCGCTGTTCCTCACCTTCTCGGGAAACGGACCAGAAGATGCTGCAGGAGGCTGGGTTTTATTGTAAATCCTCGTCATTTCTGGCTCTCTCATAACCACAGAACATAAAGAGAGCCAGCTAGATGGAGGGAATCCAACCTCTTGCAGAGTCACGATTTGGAGAGCTAGGAGCTGCAGGCCCGCTCCACTCCAGCGTGGGACCGTGGTGGATTTTAACCGAGCCACCAGCCTTCCTGAATCCCGGGCCCCTTTCTCTCCGTGGTGGTGTTTCCTGGCCTGGACAGTAGAGGGCGCCGGCTCTCCTGACAGCACTTCTGTCGCAGGCCGCTGGCCCACACATCTGGAAATGGGCGCTCCCATTCTTAGGAAACAGCACGAGGATCTGTGTGTGAGACGTGCTGGCACCCGCGTGAGCACGCACACGTATCAAGAATTCCACTTTCTCATTAGTTATATTTCACCATAAAGAGCACTTGAGGAATGTGGGGAATTTGCTTCCAAGGCAGCCAGCACATGTGAGTCTTGGGCTTGGTCAGGCCTGGGTGGAATGCTTGCAGGGACCACCTCTGGTCGGAAGCCTTTGCCCTTCCCTCCCACGTGGAGGGCGAGAAGGAAAACAGGAGAGCAGGACCTCCCAGAGCTTCTCTCCAGGGCAAGAAAGCTAAAAATGCTTGGCCTTGACCCTTCAGCCCCTCCTGAAGAAAGCAAATGCCCCACGTGTCTAGGTCCTTGAGGAATAAGATCTAATCCCCAGAAACCATCTTCCTAAATTACAAGAGATTAGAAATGCCAAAGCAATCGGCAAACAGTTAAGACAGGAAAGGTAAGGCTGAATGGAAGAGGGCAGAGCTGGAGCCAGGACAGGGGCCTGGTTCCTATTCGCAGACCTCTCTCTCCTTAGACTTTCAAAGGCTGCATGCATTTAAATGTCCACATTTCACCCCCAGAAGCCAGCAATCTGTACTTCCCTCCGCCAAACAACACATCAGTCTAACGTGGTATGGGAGAGATATGTTACATTCTTTTACGAACAGAATAGTAACACTACCTAGAATCAATATTCATATCCAAGAATACAGTGAACTGGCTTGTATTGTGCAGCTGAGGGTTTAAGACAGGGAAATTTGGAGGGAGCTGAGAGGTTCCCCCTCCTCCAGCTGAGAAAGGCAGACCCAGGGTACGGGTACGCAAGTGAGTGAGCTGAGGCTCAGGCACCCCAAAGGGCTTCCACCTGGGAGACCAAGCTTGGTTCCCTTCCAGCCTCTGCCACCCTCTGACTCTTGGGATTGCAGAGGAAGCCAGAGCAGCAAGTGAGGCAGGGATCTGCGGGGAAGTCCAGGACGTGAGGCAGCATCCTGTCTGCGGACTGGTCAGCCACCGCCCGCGAGTGAGTTCAGCCACCGCCCGTGAGCGAGGGTCGCAGTGGGGGAAGGAGGGTCAGGGCTGCATCCGGGCGTGTCCCGCCACATACCCAAGTAGGCGCTGACACAACTTTAAATAAACCATTGGATGAGGGATTTCTGGGACATGGAAGGCATGGACAGGATGAGTGACACTTTTTCTTTCATTCCGGTGATATTTTTTTGGCCAGGCAATGACCCTTATCTGAGACAGCCATTGTGACAGAGATGGAAGCTGAGGTCCCCCCACTTCAGGATGCTGTATATTCCTCCAGAGGCTTTGGGGAAACGCCATCAAACTCTTCAGGCTGGTTTGCACCCTGATGCTGTTTAATTTCACTGCCTTTGGAAGCTACTGGGCCTGCAGCCTGGGGTCAGCTGATCTCTCCTTGCATGTAAAATCCTTACCTAATTAAAAAATCAAAACCGACCAACCAAACAAACAAAAAGCCTTTCCTCTTTCTCAGAAGATTTAAGCTTTGCCTACAGCAGAACTTCTAAAAATGCGGTGGCCAGAATTGGAGCCTTATTTTGCAGATCAAGCAGGTCCACTTCAGTTTTCAGATTAGACGCTGCGGGTTACCACTTTTAGCAGTAGCACTTGTCTCTCTCATTAAATGCCTGGAGCTCGTTATGGTATATCCTGGAGAAAAGTCTTTGCTGCTTTAATAGGCATGATCTTTAAAAAAGATCCTTTGGCTTATGTATAAGATCAAGACATGATTAATCTTGGCCCCATTTAGCTGTGGGTCAGGTCTGCAGGCTACAGTGAAACCCCTTCTTTGCAGGATCACAATTTACCATTTTCTATAATCTAGATTCCTTTTCCCGGTGTCATTAATATGTTTAGTTGCTGAAACTTACTTGTCCTGTTATTTCTGTCCAGTTCTAAGAAGCAGTCAGTAAATATGCCATTCATATTTGATGTAATATTAGCCCAAATAAACAGATATTATTTCACTGTAAGCCACTAGGATGTTTGACACCTTCCTTATAGATGCAAAGCTGCCCTGCAGAAACCTCATGCGAGAAACCTAAGTTAGATGCTCCAAACTCCTAGCGATGCCTCCTGATTTAAGGCGATACAAAGGTTGTGTCTGGGTTCAGAGGTTGTTGTGGTGTCACGAGAAGGACAATAGTCAAAGTTGGCAGCAGAGCAAAGATAAAAGAGTGAAATCTTCAGTTAAGAGTGGCAGGGGTAGGTGGGCTCAGACTTTTAGTTCCAGGAAAAAGAAGAGCAAGGCCAGGATCTGGGCAGGTAGGCCTCGATGGAGTCTTTAATAAATGTCATCCCAAGCCCAGACCTGTCTTTTAAGCTCTAGAATTATAAATACGAATGGTTCCTTAACACCTACACTTATGTCCTACTTCTCAAATGAACATGCCCACAGGATCTCTGATTTCCAGCCACTCCCGCCTGCCCCAGTCTGCACCTTCTCCAGGCTTTCCGTCTCACCAAACAGTGCCCCTACTAATCTGTGTGGGGGGCATTGGTAGTTCAGTGGTAGAATTCTTGCCTTCTGTGCTGGAGACCTGGGTTCGATTCCCAGCCAATACACCTCAAGCACAACCACCATCAGCCTGTCAGTGGAGGCTTTCGTGTTGCTATGATGTCGAACAGGCTTCAGCAGAGCTTCTAGACTAAGACAGACTAGAAAGAAAGGTCTGGTGATCTACTTCCAAAAACAATCAGCCAATGCAAATCCTATGGATCACAGTGGCCTTAACCTGTTGTGCGTGGGATCACTATGAGTCGGGGCGACTCAACAACAGCAAACAACACTTAGTCTGTGTGAAGCTGAGATTGTATGCGGCTGCTGCCTCTCCCTCCTTCCCACTTCTAACCCACCTTGTTCAGTCTACCACCCAAATATCTTTATTTCATCCTTTTTTCCCTTCATTCTTCACTGCTGCAGCCTTAATCCAAGCTACCACCATCTCTAGCAGGGACTATAGCCGCAGACACAACTTACCACCTCTATTTCAATGCTTGATCCCTGCAATCCATCTTCACGGAATAGCCAGAAGAATTTTTAAAATCACAAATTGGATTATATCAGTTCCCTTTTTGAAACCTTCAATGGTTTGTCCCCGCACTTAGGAAAATATCCCAAGTCCTTAGGATGGTCTATAAGACCTTGCATAGAACTCCTGTCTACCCTCGCCCTTGTTTTTTCTGCTCCGGCTCCACTTTCAGTTCCTCTAAAGGATTAACAAAAGCTGGCTTCAGCCTGTAATGTTCTTTTCCTGACTCTCTACCTAACTACTACTCATTTTTCAAGTCTCATCCTAAGTGTCACTTCCTCAGAGAGGCCTCCCCTAACTCCACAACCTAAATTAGGTCCCTAAACCGGTTGCTGTTGAGTCGATTCTGATTCATAGTGACCCTACAGTACAGAGTAGAACTGCCTTTTAGGGTTTCCAAGGCTGTAATCTCTATGGGAGCAGACAGTGGTCACTACAGGGTACGGAGGGCAAGGACTGCACCAGTGAGAACCTCAGAGGGGGTGGCACCAAAATGGCTGTCTATAAAATTTTTGTGCAGTGTTTATAAAAATATCCCATAGTTAGTTATAACAACAGAAACATTTTTTTGTGATACCAGCTCACTTGTATCAATATACCTACAAGGCTAAAACTCTGTGATAATTTACCTTTTGAACGCTTTAATGCATTGTGGACAGAGCTGTCATTGTTACCCAGGTACAAGGATGCTTTAAATCACATGGTTTTGTCTGCTGTTGTTTTAGTTGCTGCTGCTGTTTTTACACTGATTTTGTCAAATTTTCTGGTGTTTTAGCTACAATAGTGTGGTAATTAGTATTTGTGACCCTGTATCAATAACTTTTTTGAGAATGAAGTAGTTATTAAAGGAAAAGAAGCAGTGATATATGGGAATTAGTATAAAGGCATTACTAAGGATTCTGCATGGTCTGGTATGGGATGAGGCCCACGCGGGCAGGGGGAAGGGTGACACCAACCCTAGTGAGGTGCGATGGATCATATAGCCTTTCTCGCCATGGTCCTACTTGAGTGGGACTATGCAAATAAGGTAATGACCCACCAAGGGAATTTGTCAGTTTTGCCATTCTGCTAGGCTTAAAATGAGCCACCCCAGAGGTGGAAGGGGAGGATCTCACCACCATCAAGGAGAAGAGCCAGGAATGGAATGTGTCCTTTGAATCTGGGATCCCTGCACTGAGAAGTTCCTGGAACCAGGAGATAGGAAGAGCTGTAACACTGAAGATGGCAAGAAGCGGAGGCAGAAAAATGACAGCAGCTGAGGCAGGAGACTCACAGGACATGGTGTGGCATGTCCTGGCCCACAGAGTGAGAAAGCTGAGCGCCTTTGGGTAGGAGGCTTGCTGGTGGAGTAGGGTGCCTTTGAGCACTTGGTGGAGCTAGGTTTGTGGACCCAAGGAGCTAAAGCTGAGTGCCTTTGGGCCAAGGCTCACTGGTGGAGTGGGGTGCCTCCAAACACTTGTCAACAATGCTAAAAGAGCTTTGTAACACTTGCCTGAGCACGGCAGAGGCCGAGGAGCCAGAGAGAGGTGTGCCTGTGGGCATGGTTAAGAAGAGGTTGTTCTAATGAAAGAACTGTATCCTGAGTGTTCCTAAACCTGAATTGTAACCTGTTACTTCCCTAATAAAGCCCATAATTGTGCGTACGGTCTGTGAGTTCGGTGTGGCCATTGGAACAAATTATCAAACTCAGCAGAGAAGTAGAGAGTGCCATGGGAGGGATGGCTGATGTCAAAATTGGTAACGGTGGCTGAGAGGGGAGGCATGTTTGACCTTTGTCTCACAGGAATCAGCCTTGGGCTGATTCAGATCTTGATTCTCTTTTTTTCTTGTGAAGTTAGAGATCAGATGCTGCCTCTGCCATGCCATTTTTACAACGGCTGACACCACTGGGAGCAGATTGGCATATTTTTATCCTGCGGAGTGGCTAGTGGGCTCGAACCACCTATCTTTGGGTTAGCAGCTGGGCATCAACCCCTGCACCACCAAAAAAACCCAAGCCAAACCCACTGTTGTTCAGTCAATTCTGACCGTATACGACAGGGTAGAACTGCCCCATAGGGCTTCCAAGGAGCAACTGGTGGATATGAACTGCCAACCTTTTGGTTAGCAGCTGGAGCTCTTAACCAGTGCACCACCAGGGCTCTGTTTCACCACCAGTGGTCCTTAAATTAGGTCCCTACTCCCTGCCAATATGTTTTTGCTTGCCACTACTCTTTTCTTGCGTTTGATTCCATATGGTAAAATTAAGTTTATGTTTGTTTAATCCGATTTCTTCCACTAGACCATAAGCTCCATGAAAACAAGAACCATGTTTGTTTTGCTGTATTCCCAGTGTCTGTCACCTAAAACCAAAAAACCAAAACCATTGCTGTTGAGTCAATTCCAACTCATAGCAACCCTATAAGACAGAGCAGAACTGCCCCATAGGGTTTGAACTGCTGACCTTTTGGTTAGCAGCTGAATGCTTAATCACTGCACCTCCAGTGCTCCTTAGTGTCTGCCACAGATGGTAATAAATACTAGTTGAATAAATTAATGAAACCAGACTGTATATGGACAGTCGCTTAATGGGCTTATGATGCCTTCCTAGTGACCCTGCCTAGCTACACCAGGTGTTACCCAAAATTCTTTCTCACGGAGTCATCATTGAGGGTTGAAGAAGAAACCAAGTCAATCCCAAATGTTTCTCCAATCTGCTCCTTTTCTCCACCTCCACTATGGGCCCTTTTTACCTCATTAAATACCTGTGTTATTTTAACAGTCTCCTAGGGGTCCCCGGGTGATACAAACAGTTGATGCACTTGGTTCCTAACTGGAGGATCAAGTTCACCCAGTGGTGCTTTGGAGGAAAGGCCTGGCAGTCAACCTCTAAAAAATCAGCCACTGAAACCCTATGGAGCACGTGGGATCACCATGAGTCAGAATCAACTGGATGACAACTGATTAACTCTGTTTTCTCACAAGTCTATCTCCACACTGCCTTGAGTTCAGGAGTCCTTACCTTAAGGACCACAAACACAGACGTGGGAAAATTACATCTTGATTTTTGCAAAACTCTAACTGAAATTTAGCATTTCCTTCTATTATAAATGTTGGCAACAAACCCTAGTAGTTTTAGCAGGAGCTGTGACTTTTTCATCAATAGGGTCATAGATATTTTCACATCACATTATAGCCATTGCAGATGTTGAAATATTATTTATGACCATCACACTTTAAAAGGATGGCAGTTTTTAGAACTGCTCTTAGATCATGTTATTTAATGCGTTAAGAAGCACAAATATTCCTATATACCATAATTTTAATATTTTGATAGATATATTTCAATATAGTTGATTTTCTTTGTAATCCTATGTATTTTGTTTTATGCACTTAAAGCCTCATTATTCTTAGTAGGGTCTATAGGTCTTACTAGATTGCAAAGGGGTTCATGGCATTAAGAACTTCTCATTTAGTTTTTATCTTATGGCACTGCCTTGCAAAGAAAAACCCCTTAATGCCTTCTCCCTGCCTACAGAATAAAAGCCAAGCCCCTTAGTATGGCATTCAAGGTCCATTATAATCCATTTTCAAAACACCTCACTTTTTTTTTTTTTTCTCATACCCTGGGTTATGGGTTGAATTGTGCTCCCCCAAAATATGTGTAGTAAATATTTTATGCTTGTGGTTATAATCCCATTTGGGAATGGGTCATCTTTGTTATGTAAACAAGGCAGATTAGTGTGGGGTGTGTTTTGAGTCAATCTCTTTTGAGATACAAAAGAGATTATACAAACCAGTGAGGAAGCAGAAGTGGGGAAAGACAGATGCTAAGCCACATGAAGATCACTGTCTTAGGCTGGGCTCTCTAGAGGAGCAAAACCAGGGAAATGTATATGTATAAATATTTAGAGAGAGATTTAATCAAGGAAATGGCTCACGCAGTTGTGAAGGCTAGCAAGTCCCAAAATCTGTGGGTCAGATGTCAGGCTTGAGGTTTCTCCTGACTCACATGGCTGCAGGGGCTGACAAACCAAAAATCAGCAGACCAGACAGGCAGGATGCTGGCTCCATCCCAAGAACTAGAGGTCAGATGATGAGTTGAATGCCGGATCCAGAACCTTGCTGGGACATCCATTTATATAGTGGAGAAAGACCACACCCCCAAGGAAACTCCCTTTTCAACTGATTGGCTGCTCAGAGCAGATCTCATCACAGAGATGATTACATTATGGAAGAGCAAACAGTTCAATGTCTGTCAAGCCACCGATCATAGCCTAGCCAAATTGACACCTAACATTAACCATCACAATTACCCAGAAGCAGAAACTCTGAGACAAGGACCTTCCTCCAGAGCCGACACAGAGAGAAAGCTTTCTTCTAGAGCCGGCATCCTGAATTCAGACTTCTAGCCTCCTAAACTGTGAGAGGAGCCCTGGTGGTACAGGCGTTAAGAGCTCAGCTGCTAATAACAAAAAGGTTTGAATCCACCAGCTGCTCCTTGGAAACCCTATAGGACAGTTCTACTCTGTCCCTGTAGGGTCACTCTGAGTCAGAACTGATGCGACGGCAATGGGTTTTTTAAACTGAGAAAATAAATGTTTGTTAAAGCCACCCATTTGTGGTACTTCTGTTACTGCAGCACTAGATAACTAAGACACCTGGATACAACCTATGTTCCAGGCACACAGAATTTAGTTGAGCACACCAAAGGTACACTCATCTGTCCAGGTTTTTTTCTTGCTTCTTTTAAAGAACTACTCTTTTTCTAAAGGCTCAGCTAAAAATGGTAAAGGCCTCTGTTGAACTCCCTCAAGCACAACCACTGAATCCTTTGTTTTCCAGAGCACTTAGTTCACATCTCTTTGGTCATTTTCAGGCCCTATTTTTTTTTTTTTTATTATAGTTAGCTTTTGTGTCTATTCATTGTTAAATTGTGACCTTCTAGAGAGAGACTTCCTCAACTTTACACCCCCAAACCATGTTTTGGATGTGTTTGTTTGAATGAATGACTAAATCGAAAGTATTCGTTCTCCAGAGGAATGAGTAGACTCCATAATGACCACTTGAGTTTGTCCTTAAATACAGGAACCTCTTTTGATAAATATAAGTCCATTAAAAAAATCCACCAGCCCCAAGAAAAATGTTATTGTCTTACATTCCACCTTGGGGACCCAGTTGCTTTCAGTTAATTTCTATCCTTGAAGATAGCAAAAGCGCCCCTAGCAGGCACCCATTTGCTGATTCCATAAGCCTTTTGGCCGTATCACTGATGTCTTCTCACATTACCCTTCTTTGGATGATGCCAAATATATTTTTGGCCAGTCTCCTCTAAGCAGACGCTTTCCATTAGTTAGTTGCCCCAGGATTTTCTAACCATTAGGTTATGGTATGACTTTTATATCCTAGAACTTTCAGCTGCTTTTTGCCAATCTTAAACAAATGCAGATGCAAGGTTTTAAAAACTCTTTTCTGAAGGAGCTTTAAGAATTAAAAAGGAGACCATTCCTTAATTTCACAGTTCAATGAACAGTTTGAGTAACTGGATCTGTGTGTGCACTCACGCACGCGCCGAGGGTGGAAGGAATGTTAGCAAACGGTGATCTGAAGTTGCAGTATCATGGAACCACAGAATTTTAAGAGCTGAAAGGAATCTCTTAACTGATAGGAGAGAGCTATGTCTTGCCCAGGGATAATAAGCTGGTGGAATCTCAAGTCCAAAACAGAATTCTTGATTTTTCCTGCACAATGTTTTATCCTTAAATCTATCCCATCTCAGACAATGGCACCTCCTCCATGCACTACTCAGTTGCTGAGTCTTTCTTACTTTTTTTTCTTTCAGTCTCCATGTCCAAACCCTCAGCAACTTCTGTCCATTATGCCTCCAAAATATATCTGGAATTCATCTGCTCTTTTCCACCCCCACTGCCACCACTCTAGGCCAAGCTACTGTCACCTCTCACCTGGGTTCCTGTGCCAACATCCTAAGTGGTCTCACTGATTCCTTCTTGTCTTCCTACAATTCTCTGCACAGCAGCCAGAGCTTTTAAAAATACAAGTCAGACCTTGTCACTCACTTGAGAGTTCTACAACTCTCTTCACATCACGCTTATAATAAAATTTAAACTCTTTACCACCTCTTACAGGGCTCTACATGATCTCACTATTGACTACTATGCAACTTCAGAGCCACCCCACCTCTCATTTACTCTGCTCCAGCCTCGCTGGCTTTTCTCTATTCCTTGGAATCCTAGAGCTTATTCCTCCTTCTGGCCTTTGGCCTTGCTATTCCTCTTTACAGGGCTGGAGTCCTTAAGTGGTACAAATGGTTAACCCATGCGCTGCTAACCGGAAGGTTGGAGGTTCAAGTCCACCCGGAGACTCCTAGGAAGAAAAGCCTGGTGATCTAATTCTGAAAAATAAGCCATTGAAAACCGTATGGAACACAGTTCTACTCTGACACACATGAGGTTGCCACAAGTTAGAGTCAACTCGATGGCAACTGGTAGGTGTACAGGGCTGGCTCCTTAGAATCAGTCAAGTCTTTTTTCGAAAGTTATCTTTTACAGAGAGGTCTTTCTTCTTCTACCCTCGTTTGTATCATTTCATCCTTTCTTGGCAACTGGCTGAGACAAGTTTCTTAGGTGACTTATTTATGATCTCTTTTCGCTCACAGGATATAAGCTCCACGGGGACAGGGATCTTACCTCTCTTGAATCTCCAGGACCTAGAACAGCTCCTGACACCAGAAAGAAATTCAACAAATATTGCTGAATGAAAGATTTAATTCCCGTTCCCACAATCACGATACTATGCTGCTGCTTTGAACTCATCTGTCTCATTAAATATCCCTAAGGCAGTATGGCCATAGTGGAATGTGGAATCAGAACTATCTGGGTCTAAATCCTTTCTCTGCCTCTTCCCAGCCGTGTAACTGTGCAAGTTACTTCTCATCTTTGAGCTTTGATTTACTTACCTGTAAAAATGAGTATAGCAGTCCTACTCTATAAGGTAGTAATAAGAATTAAATCACATAATTTATGTAAAAAATTAAATGACGTAATTTATGTAGAAAGCACAGCAGACACTGAATTGTACTTACAAATGGTTAAAGGGACAAAAATTATATATATATTTTACCACAATAAAATTAACAAAATTAACAAAAAAAGAGTGCTAGTTGTTTTTCTTTTCCCTCAAGTCTTTTGCAAATTTTAACAGCTAATACTTGAGTGTCAGTTCTGTGAAGGTCACTATTCTGAATGCTCTACATGGATTAACTAATTTAATTCACAAAGAAAATTCCTATAGGACAGAGACTGTAAATATCCCTGTGTTACAGATGAGAACACGGGGCCGGAGCGGTTTCGGCAACTCATCTAAGGTCACACAAGTAGGAAGTGGCACAGCCAGACTTGAACTCAGCAGTCTACTTCCATTCAATCTTAGAGGTGGCGAAATAGTCCTTGTGACCTCATGGTAAGAAATGTATTTTACATTGTAATATAGCACATGTGTATGAACACATACGAATGTATGCAAACTGTAAACAAAAGCTTCACAAAATAACTTTACTACATGCAATGCATTTCTCTTTGATTTTTAAAAATGTTGTCTTTGACCCACTTATTGACTTAATAAATCAGTCATAAACTGCACTTTGAGAAACCTCTTGTCTAAAGTTACCGTCCAGCTACCAACCACCCTCAACCAGAAAAAAAACTGATCAATTATCAGGCCAGACCTTTATATTTCATTTACATCCCAGATAAAGTTCTCATAACTTAAGAGGATGGTCCCCCAAGATTCAGATCTAATCCCCATTGCAAACCCCTTTCCAGTTGCAGAAAAACCATCTCTTGCCAGCTGAACTCCAGGTAATTCTCCCACTCTAAAAATTATTTACCTATATTAAAAATTTTTGGAGCCCCTGGGTGGTGCAAACAGTTATGTACTTGGCTACTAACTGAAAGGCTTGCAGGTCAAATCCAACCAGAGGAGACACAGAAGAAAGGCCTGGCAATCTACTTTTGAAAAATCAGCCATTAAAAACCCTATGGAGCACAGTTCTACAATGAAACACATGGGGTTGCCATGAGATGGAACTGACTCAAAGGCAGCTGGTTATTAAAGCTCTTGGGACAAGCTGCCTGTGTCTGTCTATTCTACTAGACTGTTATCTCCTGGAGGACAGAAACAATGTCTCATAGACACTTTCGTAGCTCCAGGTAGAGACTGAATTGAAGTAAAATGGAGAGAACACAGGAACTGATTAGAAAAACTCTGGCTCTAAGGCATCAGATGTGGTGTTTGAGGCTCGGGGGGAAGACCACCACTATACCCACTGTTATTTTCTACATAAATACCTAAGGCATCTTCCCACTGAGCCAGTGTTACAGGCGGTTTTACAAACATCCTTCTATCCGTAAACTTTGCATTGGCCCTGCTCTTAATTTTTCAGTGCCATTCCTAACCCCTTATGGCTCCTTCTGCTTTTGCACTTCACTAGGCTACGAGAGGAAACCCTGGTGGTGTAGTGGTTAAGTGCTATGGCTGCTAACCAAAAAGTCAGCAGTTCGAATCCACCAGGCGCTCCATGGAAACTCTGTGGGGCAGTTCTACCCTGTCCTATAGGGTCGCTATGACTCTGAATCGACTCGACGGCAGTGGGGTAGGCTAAGAGAATTTACATTTCTAGACACACATTCCCATGAAAACTATATTAAAATGATATCTGGATGAGTAGATGTATGTGAACATTTTCACCTGATCTGACTGCCAATCCTGACCTCTTTTATGAGCTGACATATGAGCTTGTGCTTACTTCCACAGGTATTATAAAGTATATATCTAAACGCAGGCTACGTGTCAAAAAGTGAACAAATAAAATGACCCTGACTTGGAACTCTCAGATCTAAGGCAGGAAATTCTTTCAGAGGGCAGGAAGCAGCTATGAGCTTTTCCTCCGAGCAATACTTCAATTTCTCCACCCTTAGGGAAAGATTATCCTCATGTTGTTTTAATCCAGCAGATGCTGAGCAGTTAAGAGAAAGGGAACAAACAACTGGAGCAAATATTACCACCTGTTTATGTTGACTTTTACCAAACAAGACTGGCCACCAGCTGTTCAGGCATAGGAGAGGACCTAAACCTAAGGTGGGAACAGGAAACGCCAATTCAAGCTGAAGTTAGTTTTCAGCTTTCGGGTGTTTGGGGAAAAAAGCAAAAAACAAAACCGAACAAAAACACAGTGCCAAGGAAGTACACGGTCATTCTCAGATGGCCAAGAGGCAAAGGCAAGATGATGCGTATCATTCACTGACACAGCAGGCTTGGCTTTGTGCACCTGTGGAGTCAAACATGGGCGACGTGAACCTACCTGTGAGTTATGTATGTGCATTTTCTCCTTCTTTCTTACTAAAGCCTGTGTACTACTGGGGGACGGAGAGTAATATCCAATCAAAGATGGGATTTCTCAGCTTATAGGTAGCTGTAGTTCTGTGACTGCAGACGCGTTGAGTTCCACGAAGACTCTTTAAAGGGCGGGGACTCCGCTAGAAGGCTCGCTAATTTTGTTGCTGCCCTCTTTTCTTCTTTACAGTGCCAGGAATTTCAAAGTGATGGCTGATTGTCAAGTGGTTATTTTGGACCATGAGGTGACACTGAGAAAGGAACCCTGTTATGGTACAGACAGGAGCCTCCATACTAGTCTTGGACTGCCTCCCTTCAGAATACTTTTGTATGAAAGGGAAATTCTTCTTGGTTAAGTTGTTGCTACTTTGGGTTTCTGTCAAACAGAGTCAAACTTAATCATGCCTGAGATACCCCGAGCACTCTTGGCATTCACACAGCAGACACTTCATATCCTCCAAGCCAAGCTCAATTCTGCTACCTAATTCTATCCCTCTGACAACCGTGTAAGAGAGCTGAGGCGTGTGCTATGTCAGAAGAGGAAACTGAAGTTGAAATGAAGCAAAACTTACCCAATGCCACATCACTGGCTACGTGGAAAGCCACAGGCTTTGGGAGCCTGGTTACCTTATCCCTAAGATTTTAAAAGCGTGTGGAAATAGGTGATAAATTTTCTTTAGAAAAGATTTTGATTGGTTAAGTAGTAGTTATTTTAAAACAGCAAGTATTTAAGCACAATTTCTCTCTTTTGTCAAAAGATCTCCCATCAAGGGGACTGTCATCACTGACTTTAACAACATCAGCCTTAACGTTCAAGTTGCCTCCAGAATACTACTGTCACATTCAAATGAATTACATCTCACTGTATTGTTACAATGTACATTAAAAGAACTGAATTTTCAGACAGGTTAAGACACATTTTGAATAAGCAATTAGTAAAAGAATGTGTTGCTGTTTTAAAAGCGGAACAGACTGGATGATTAATATAGAATTGGCAAAGTCTTTAAGACAAAAAGGCAGAGGTAGGATTTTTTTTTTTCATCACAATGCAGGTAAAATTGAATCGGGGGATTCAACATAGAAAAGTTTTAATGAGGCAAATGTCAAGCAAGCACATCAACTTCTTAAAAAACAAAGAAAATCTAAAAGTTTAATTACAAAACACTTGTACAGAAAACTTGGCATTTCAACAGTTCCAAACACATGTACACAATCTTTTTCTAAACTTTAACCTTTCAGAAATAAAAATACCTTGCCTCCCTTTTCTCAGCTGTTCCTTGTGGTATTTTTAGTAATGATAAAAAAAGGAAATCTGTAACACTGAATAGGCAACAACTTTATTTCTTGAGAAGAACACATAAGTGCAAAAACCAGGGCTTCTTAATGAGAACAGTAATATTTGCAAGCTTGCTGGGAAACATGAATTAGGTATCGTGCTAGCCTGTAGCCTCATTTAGCACCTTCTCGTTGAGCACAGAGGATAAAGGAATAGAGGAGGAGGCACTATCTGCTCTACAGAACCTGACAGTTTTGTAGCAGCTGAATCCCAGACACCAGCGAGCCAGGTGTGTAGCTACCAGGAGAGCCAGCCAGCATTTCGAAGGCAGGCTGCTTATTCTGTGAAAAGGATTTCAGACTGTAGGCTCTCCTGTGATCTTCTGTAGCCTGATATGCAAATATTTCAAGTCAATGTCAAGGGTCCTATCTAGAGTCAGAAGAATGATATCTTTGGACCAAGTTACAGCCTTTACTGGTCACAACAGCATTGCTAATAAAGTTGTACAAAACGTAACACAAAGAAGAGAGAGAGAGAAATATTAGGAGAAAGGAAGAAAGGAGAGAAAGGATCTGGCAGAAGGCAGAAACAAACTTCTAGAGACAGCTTGGTGTCCTGCCATAGACAAGCATGGACTTAGCAGGCAGAATCTGAGAGAAGTAGCAAGAACAGCAAGTGAGAGAAGGAAAACAAGAAAGCACAGAGAAGCAGACAAGTTGGCTAGGTTTATAGCAATAGACAGTGATGGCAAAAATTGCCAAGTGGTGGTATGTGGGATGTAGCATGTAGAAATTTGATGTGTGCTCACACGTGACATTAAAAAAAAAGGTATTTTGTTGTTGTTTTCCTTTGGGCAAATAAAGAAACAGGTAAGGAGGTGCTGAGGAGACAGGGTGGTGCAGCAATGTGACAGGGAGTTTCTGGCTTCCACCCTGGCTTGTGGGCATATTGTGAGAGATGCCACACTTCCATCCACCTGCCTTCAGTGGCATGGTGCCTGGACAATGGGCTCCGCATGTTCTGCTTTGGTTCCAAAGATCTCAGCTGCAACCTTCAGCCTTTGCTCTAGAGTGTCCAAAAAAAAAAAAGACCTGAGGTAAGAATCATCAGAAACCCCTCTTCCCTTCTGCTGTTAAAAAAATAAAACAAAACAAAAAAACAATCACTTGCTAAGGAAGAGGGAGGAGGAAAGGAAACCTGTCCTTTTCACATAGATTCAGCAGTTAAAGGCTACAGAAGGAAAACAAAGAACATGAGAATTCCTCTGTGCCCGTTTGGTCTACTCAAGAAACTATTTTGAATAACGTTTCCACCTATCTAAATCCACGAATCAGTTCACTTAAAGAAGACAGGGACTCCCTCAGTTTTCAGTTATGATAAACTTAGGAGTTTTTTCAATACCAAATGAGAAACTACTTTTTCTCTCCTGTTTACCAATGACCTTTCCTTCAGCAAAGATGCTCCACAAGACATTGCCAACAGATGGGAACAAAAGAGCCTCGCTGGGGCTAGGACAACATGTATGTGCAGGAGCAATGCTTAGAAAACAGCAGGCAGTACCAAGGAGGAAGGAAAGGGCATTCTCCTTCAGGGCAGCAATCACAAAGCCTCATTGAGGGCTGGCGCCCACTGAGCACTGTGTGGGGTAGGAAACACAGCCTCGCTCTACAGGGCACTATCAACAAGAAGCTCCTTTCTTTGGAGTCACAGCAGAGCAATGATGGGAGATTGGGCTTGTCCAATGAGAGAAACTCTCCTTCAGAACCCTGCTGGGTAAAAAAGCCCAGAGCCCAGAAAATGAAGATGTATAACTTGGTGGGGGTGAAGGAAGCAAAAAAATAAACCCCCAAAGGTATTAAAAAAAGTGACAGGTAAGAAAACTGGAGCTCCACTGGTAAAAGGATCCAATCTGAATTACAACAATGGGGAAGTCTTCCTGCTGCAGAAGATGTCAATCTCAGGGTCACCCAATCAGCAGAATATATGCAGATCCACTTTAACAGAAAAGGAAATGAGAGGAAACTGAAGATGGGAGAGTGGCTGTACACTTTTCAAAGCTTCACACAAGGACGATTCCACAGGAAGTTCACATACATGTTCCTTTTGCTGCTCTCTCATATGGCTTCCTGGGGTGAAGGCATTTAACTCACTGATAATTCCTTCCCAAGGAAAGTGATCTGTACTCCCTTCCTGCCCCCATTCGGTTCAAATTTCCATCGATGGCTTCTTATTCCTCACTTACAGAACATCTTGAAGCTTTAATACCTGTAGAATTCATAAAAAAACAAAATGACACAAAAAAGGTAAGCATTACTCAGAAGGGGTTAGGGCTATACGTTAAAAAATGCTTTGTTCTATTTTCATAAGGGTTAAGGTGAGAAGCGGGATGAATGTAAACTAAGAGCTAGTAGAGTTACAAGCAGCACCTCGTTGAGATGTTCTAGATAACATTTCAATGAGAAACATGGCCCAGCTCCAGTTCAGCAACAATAGAGGTAGGAAAGTAGTCAGCTGAACACAGAAAAGCAGCTATCAGGGACAAATCTCATGATGGAAAATCAGTGCTCTATTTTAGTCCAAAGACTAAATCAAATACAGTTTTCTTTAAGTACAAATCTAAGGATATCTGCATGTTCAGGAATCAATTCTATGAATACGATCAGTAAATTCTGTCACATTGATAAAAACAGAATCACGTAAGAAAATTTGCTTTTCAGTGCTCAAAAGTCAAATATTTATCATTTTGTTCAACTGCCATCAAGCAACATATAGACTTTGATAGTCTATATGAAGTGGTCACCCCTCAACATGAAATCAACCCCAACTGCTTTCTCCCAATCGCATTTTTCTCTACGTACTAGTTAGCCACAAAGAAAGATCGTAGCTGAAGTAATTCTCCTATTATTTATCTATAAAAATAATTAAAAAATGGGCTGTATAGCATTGTAATTACTGGTTTATGATTTTTTTTCTCTTTACTTCTATTTATTCTAATGCTTTCATTCCAAAAGTTTTTGGCCTTCCCTTGCCCCTCCTCGGAGCCCTGGTGGTGCAGTGGTTAAGTGTTAGGCTGCTAACCAAAAGGTCAGCAGTTCAAATCCACCAGGTGCTCCTTGGGAACGCTATGGGGCAGTTCTACTCTGTCCTATAGGGTCACTATGAGTCGGAATTGACTCGATGGCAATGGGTTTGGAATTTTTTTTTTTGGTTTCCCTGTCTTTATAGCAATGTTTTAGAAACCCTACCAGATGAAAATTTAGGTATCTGTGCTCTAGTCCTGGATTCTGCCCTCATCCGCTCAGATATTTTTAGGTAAGACATTTTACCTTTTTGAGACTCAGTTTCTTCATATGCAAAATGCTGGGATTTCTAATGGTCCCTTCTAGTTCTAATATGCTCTAAAACTTGTATACCATTAGCTTCCCCTCACTCACTGGCTCCTGACAGTGGGTGAAACTTTTGCCAAGCTCATGTCAGCACAATTAATTGCACCACGAGTACTGCGGACATCAGGCCTAGCTGTCTTACATATTTATATAATGAGGCCAAAGCATAATCACAGCCTTTGTAACTGTTGAATTTTGGCAGTTTTGGAGGTGTGGGGAACTATCTATTCTTAGTTATGTTTGCATGGCCAGAATGTAAGAAATCTATAGTAATTTAACAGTTCACATTTTCCTGTATTGTTTTTTTCAAGGGCAAAATATTTTTAGGTTAAAATCAAGGATAATGGTGACATTCTAGGTTTTCTAAGATACCCAGAAAGTGGATACGATAGTCTATATTTTTAAGATGAGTAAAGCTTACTGGCAAAATGTTCAAAATAGAAGACCACTTTTGGCTCAATACTTGTAATAACTGCCCTATACCTATGTGAGGAAACACCATGTTATCAATTACTGGGTTCTTTTACAATCTTCCACACTGTTTCCCAGCTCTCTCTTTTCAAGACTACAAGAGTGCTAATTGAAAACACCGAGTGAAAATGAGAAGGATGATGAGCCTCTGAAAATCCCAGGCTGCGATTTACAAGCTGTTCCCTTCATAAACAGCACTAGTAACGCCACTTCTTTATTCTGCAGGGAGTCCAGTTATCTCTTAGAAGTACAGTCCGTTTCACCCGGCTACTCACTAGAAGGACAGTAATCCTTTCCCCATCAGAGTATGGTTGAGGCTAAAGTATAATGAATTGCCTGTATAGTTACTATCCAAGAGCATGACCAAAAAGGATAAAGACTTCTGCCTTTGTCTCTGTTAGCAGATGTTGCCTCATTAGACAAAAAATCATGGGTTTTATTTATTCCTATACATATCATTCAAAGTCCAAGCCATGTTGGTATATGTATATATACACATCTATAGATGTATCTATAGATATATAACCAAAAGGTATACTAAGGAGTATCCCATCTCTAGGAATTTCGGTAAAACAATACCACTTCCATTTAGTAAATGATACCTGATGAGTGACCGTTAGTACCAAAATGTTTATTTACATGGGCAGATCCCTTCTGGAAATGTACTCTTTTCTCCTCCAAAAAGACATAACACATATTCCTATGACTTATATGTAATAATACTATGACTAGTATATGCACCCTTTGTTCAATATATTATTTTAAAAGTTTATTTTCTCTTTCCTCTCTTTCTTGTTTGAGAGTTTGGGTATTTTTTAATCTATTAAATCAGGGCATTAACTGTTTCACTGTAAGGCTAAATCACATTAACAATTAACATACAACAGTCATTCTGATATTGAGCAATGAACGAAAAGCTTCTCACTTATTCAGTCATATGTATAAACATTATCTTGCTATTCATTGTAAATTATCATTTATATTTTCTATGGAAAATGCAGGTTAACAATTAAGTGGTATCTACTTTGTTCTAAGTGCTATTTTTGGATGCTTTCCTCTGAGCTTCTCAATCACTCTTTAAAAAACTCTTTGGAAAATAAATACCCAAGAATACATCTAATAAAAGTGACAAAGCCAGAACCTAGGTTCAACCACAAAAATCAGGCTCTTTCCATTAAATCATGAGAGCATGAGAAAAAATTGTCTTGATTCTGTTTTCTAACATTATTCAACACACTTAGCAGTCATTCAACAGGAATCTTAAGCAAGTCTCCAACTAATTTGCTCAATGTAATTCCAGGATCTTAGGAGCGAGCACTCACCATTCCCTAACGATCAAGCCTGCTCACAACTTCTCGAACCGTAGCTATGAAGTTTTCACTGTCTTGCGGATTAGCTAAAATAATACTGTGTAGTCTGTTCATATACGAATCTATGGTGTCCACTGTAGGTGTTTCTCCACTTCCTGAAGTGAGATTAAAAAGAGAGAGTAAGAAAATATTCCCCATTCAGTTCAACCATAAAACAGTTAAGTAAGTTCAGAGCAAAAGAAACCATAACATTAATGTGGTCTGTTTCATAAACAAATTAAAATTCTAGAGGAGAGACTTTTAGACCTCAAAGAAATTAAATTAATCCATATACTCTAAACAGATGGGCTATATAATTGCTGTACAGTATACACGAGCAGCTACATAAAATAAACACGGGTTAGAGACTCTCCCAGTTTTCTGCTGTGACTACCCTCAAAAATGAAAGAGTATACAAGAAATACTAGTGTCTGTTCTTCTCTCCCTTCTGATTAAAACAAAAACAAATATAAAAGCAAGCAAACATACACACATGAGAGAAAGTGCTCCACTCAGGATTTATTACTCAGTTTCCATTGTTCTGAATATTAAATTACGCTCAATAGAAAGTATATTGTATTGATATATAAATGGGGAAAATTTAACCGACCAGAGAATCTGAAATGTTAGATGATTTTAGCCAATACAGATTCTATTACATGACCCCCAGAAAACTCTGAGGGGAAAAAATGTATTTTATTGATTTTCCTTGAGGGATATTTAAGCCTTACCACACCAATACCATCATAAATGGTATTCCCGCTTAACCCCCCTACCCTGGCCACTGAAATGTCATTACCAGGCAAGGGCATGCTGGCAAAGCTGTTGGTCAACACCTGCCGCAGGGTCTCCAAGTGCTGCTGTAGGACTGTGTTGCGGCTCCGCTCCTGGATTACATCCACCTCCAGCTTCTCCACTGCTGTGCGCATGCTCTCCACATGCTTTTGCAGGGCCGCATTCCTCTCTTCAAACTCCATGTTGGACTTGCGAAGCTGGCGGAGCTCTGCTTCACGGGCTGAGGACACACACCCCACAGAAAACATACAGCACTACAAAGAGTCTCTGAGGAGTCTTGCGATTCTCAGAGGGGAGTTCTGCTTGGCTGCCTCTAATTAGAATGTGTTTAGCTACCCCACCTCATCTCCCTATTCTCATCATGGCATTCCAGATAGCAATTCCAGCAATGAAACACTTGGCTCCCCAGAGCTATTTTAATTTCCTAAAGCTGGTCTTATTCTATATATAAGATTGCAAGGAACAACTGCAATCCCCTAAAGTATGAAAGCAGTATTTTTTGTTTGTTTTGCTTTTTAAAACTGTGCTTTGAGAAGCCTGAGGGTTTTCACAGAGGGATCCTAAGAGACTGGCCAAGTACAGCTGTGGGTCCCCATCTTCATTGCAACAGGATCAGCTTTTGTTTATTTTAAATTTTAGACTCCCATGCAAGCTTTCATTTGTACAAAGAGTTCCATGGCTAAGTTTGGAAACAACTGAATTAGTGATTTACTTTTACTCCCTTTGATCCAGAGACGAAAGCAGCTTTGATAACACTGGCCTATCTTTCCTCCACTGGTGTTTGAGTAGCTACCTTTAATACAGAGCGAAACGGAAGCAGTTAACTCTGTCTTCCAGACAATTTCTAAGGAGGTGTATCACTACCATTTCCTTTGGACAATGAATTCCTCCTGAGAACTGAATCCCCTGTCACAGACCTGAGGAACACAAAAAGATCTTCAGTAATCACCTTTGCTGTGGTTCAGGAATTCTTCTGTAAATATAGGGATGTCAAAAACAGATCGTTCCTTTACCTCTGCTTCTTTCTGTGAATCACAAGTAACAGAACAGTTAATTCTTAAGCAGAAGCAAAACGAAATAATAATGCTTGAAAACACAATGGTCACATCTTCCTTTAAGAAACAGTAGGGCGAGCAGGAATCAGTCCAGGTGAGGCTGCAAAGGAAATGTATTCACTTTTCCACTGGAATCGAACTTCTATGTGAGCTTAAGCAAGTTAAATATTCAGTTCTCTCAGGTGTATGACTGCTGTGCAATGAGAAACCTTAAAACAAACGTACACAAATTTCCTTAATGGAGAATCTGGAAGTCCTTTCTTACCTCGGTGCTTTAGAGTCAACAGCATACAGTTCCGAAAGTGGGTGAAGTGGGAATTGAGAAAGGGAATATCTAGGTGTTTTTTCAGTTGCTTCTATTGGTTACGCATATAAAATACTCTCTGACTACCCAACCTAAATTTGTAGAGTGGCAGTAAGAATTTTAAGCAGACAGCTGCCAGCTGTGAGCAGTAATAATGGTATTCCACTGGTACTTCTATTTATTTGCCAGGGGCAGCCTATACTTGGGGCTCCTTTAGATTGTCTTCAAACACAGGAAAGATGAACAAACAAGTAAGCAAGCAAGCAAGCAAACAAAACCAAGAAGCCAGAAATAACCAGGTTCTAAAAATGATAAAGCCAGGGATTATGCGAGATAGAAGAGAATAACAAAGCCTAAAATTAATTAACCAATAAGTCATTAAAAGTAGTCTCACAAAGCCACTACAAAATATATTCCACGATGACCCTTAAGTATAAAGTCAATATTTTCAAAATGTGTTGGCTGCCATTTCTAAAATAAATTTGAAATTGAAAGCATTATGAATATAAATTATAAGCTTCCTGGCACAGTATTCAAAATGTTGCATAACATGAGATGGTAAAGACAACAGTGGGAAATGAGTACAGAAGAAATAGCTAGTGGAATCTGAAGATTTCAAAAACCTCTATAACATGAAGAACTGTAAAAACATAAACAAACAAAAAAAACTAGTAATTGTTCTTATAAAAACATGTTTAAAGCCCGAGGTAGAATGTATCTTTACCACCACTAGTTTTTTATCTTTGAATACTTTGAGCATTAAATGAAAAGTCAGATATGATTTGGTGTCCAATAGAAAAGCTAAGCAGAGTTGATAGCCTATGAGGGAATTCTGACAGCCAAGTTCCTGTTTTCTTATTGGTGTCTGCCTTGTAAGGGGGCTGGACTTGTGTGAACTGCTTGCCAATGGCAGTTGATCAAGATAAACATCTATGATGGAAGTTTGAAAAACTATGTATTTACTTGAGGAAACTCAGGGAACATTTAATATTTACCCTATTGTTTTCCTCCTATAGAAAGAATGTAAAGTTTCCCAGAGCAATACAAAGCTCTGCCTTGAGCCAGTTCCTAGTGGATATCAACTGGATTCTAATATGTGGGTAAGAAAGGTTGGTTCCAGAAGGGACCTTAAACACATTTTGTAGTGGCTTTCCCTCTACTCTGCTGGCTTACCATACACGCTAACTCTGTTACTGAGTTGCTGCAGGAAAACAGAAAATTTATGACCCATAGTCCCAACATGTACAAGGCATAACAAAGCATACGTCCACAAATAACCTAGGATAAAGTATTACGACTTTATCATCCTACCTTGTTAGTCTCCTACTTAACTGTGTAGGCTCATGCAAGATCAGATACCCAGCCACAGGTCTAAATATGGGTAGATCATATTTAGATGGTGTTATAGATTAAATTGTACCCCCCTAAAATATGTGTTAACTTGGCTAGGCCATGATTCCCAGTTATTGTGTGACTGTCCACCATTTTGTGATCGATTTGATAATTTTCCTATGTGTTGTAAACCCTGCCTCTATGATGTTAATTAAGTGGGATTATTGGCAGTTATGTTACTGAGGTAGTTATGCTAATGTTAATCTACAAGATTAGTTTGTGTTTTAAACTAATCTCTTTTGAGATGTAAAAGAGAGAGACATAGTGGACCTCATACAGGTAATAAACAAGAGGCAGGAGAACAGCATGTGCTTTGGACTTGGGTCCCTCTGCTGAGAAGCTCCTATATAGGGAAAGACTGACAACAAGGACCTTTCCCCAGAGCCAACAGAGAGAGTAAACCTTCCCTTGGAGCGGACCCTGAATTTGGACTTCTAGCCTCCTAGACTGTGAGAAAATAAATTTCTTATTGTTAAAGTCATCCACTTACAGTACTCCTGTTACAGCAGCACTAGATAACTACGACAGATGGGCAGACAGGAATTTTTTTTTTTTTTACCATGGTGTAAATAGCCCTCTCCAAGGGCAGCAGGCCATGATTCTCCTCAGACTGCCTAATCTTCTGTTCTCTTCTTTGTCAGAGCAGCCCAAGCTAACTATGTCAGGGCAGAGGACAGCACAACACAGGTGCAATAACACACTGCCCCTTGGTACAGATTCTTGAGAGTACAAAATAAGAAACATTAAAGCAATTAAAAAGAACTGTTCAGTCTCTGAAAGACAACAGAAGAAATTCTACTTAATGGAAGAGTGGTAATAAAAACCATCAGCACTCTTCCATTACTAAGTACATTACTCGGCATGGAGAGGATCCTCCTGGGGGCTCAGATATACTTAAGCTCCTCCAAGGATTGCTCAAGGGATTAAAATCATACGGATTTGATTACCTCTTCATTGAAAGGGTCTAATTTGTACAGGCTGAGTGTCATTTTGTCATTTCTCATAAATTAAAGAAGAAACAAAATTACTATTTCTATCTTATCTTAGTCCTCACATAAGATGTAGAAATGTTCCTGAGAGTAACCCTAGCTGACTCCTGGGTCTAGTGGGCTGGCTTTTGATTTGAGAGGAGCAAGAATACTCTGCACTTTGGTTTTCATTCTGTATGTTGAGTGAAGGGTAAGAGAACAGAGGTTCTTTTGAACTGAACCTATTTTGCTGTGATGTGATCTAGGCTCAGAGCCAGAATTTTACAGAGTATAATATGCTTATCTCAAGTGCCCTTTACTTCAGGGAATGCTCTTAATTTTGCATACCAGGTTGAAGTGCTCCAATGCTATGCAGAATGGCTTTCAGGCCAGCATTTCTTTAGCTCTAATATGCACTCCACGGTATTTTCAATCTCCTCATATGCGAAAGCTGGACAACGAATAACAAAGACTGAAGAATTGATGCCTTTGAATTATGGTGTTGGCTAAGAATGTTGAATATACCATGGACTGCCAGAAGAACGAACAAATTTGTTTTAGAAGTACAGCTAGAATGTTCCTTAGAAGTGAGGACGGTGAGGCTTCATCTCAGGTACTTGGGACATGTTTGTTATAAGGAAGGACGAATCCCTGGAGAAGGACATCATGCTTGGTAAAGTAGAGGCTCAATGAAAGAGAGGAAGACCCTCAATGAGATGGACTAACACAGTGGGCTCAAGCATAGCAATAATTTTGAGGATGGTGCAGGCCAGGCAGTGTTTCGTTTTGTTGTACATGGGGTTGCTATGAGTTGGAACCAAAGGGATGGTACATAACAACAATATACACTCTCCAGTATGTGCTTTGGTAACAGTGTCTTAGGAACCCAAGTTCCATATAGGAATACAACAGGTTTCATTACCATACACAAACTGGTTTCTGTCTAACTAGGAACAAATTTTGCTGACATTTCAGGCAACCAGACCCATTTTAACCTTCAACACTGTTCAGCTTACTTTATGTAGTATGCTATCTGCTGCCAGGAATGCTAGACTGGGATACAGAAAGCTTGAGTTTCAGTAAGACTTCTGCCTCTACATAATTCAACAAGAAATTCTGAGTAAGTTCTTTCCTGTCTTAGGCTAAGTAATTTTCCTCACTGGCAAAATGAGGGGGTCAGTTGAGAGGATCTTTGAGGTCCTAGTATTCTAAGATGAGCTCTAAGGCTATTCTACTATACATTTCTTATTTCGTTCCTCATAGAGTAGGTGTCTTAGTTATCTAGTGCTGCTATAGCAGAAATACCACAAGTGGATGGCTTTAACAAAGAGAAATTTATCCTCTCACAGTCTAGGAGGCTATAAGTCTGAATTCAGAGTGCCGGCTCTAGGGGCATACTTTTTCTCTCTGTTGGTTCTGGGGAAAGGTCCTTGTCATAAATCTTCCCTGGGTCTAGGAGCTTTTCAGTGCAGAAACCCCAGGTCCAAAGGACATGTTCTGCTCCCAGTGCCGCTTTCTTGATGGTATGAGGTACCCGTCTACTCCTCCCTTTTATATCTTGAAGGAGATTCACTCAAGACACAACGTAATCTTATAAATTGAGTCCTGCCTCATTAACATAACTGCCTCTAATTCTGCCTCATTAACAGCATAGAGGAAGGGTTTATAACACATAGGAAAATCTTATCAGATCACAAAATGATGGACAATCACACAATAACTGGGAATTATGGC
This sequence comes from Loxodonta africana, assembly GCF_030014295.1. Taxonomy (NCBI): domain Eukaryota; kingdom Metazoa; phylum Chordata; class Mammalia; order Proboscidea; family Elephantidae; genus Loxodonta; species Loxodonta africana. Next base: position 39,977,392 of record NC_087354.1, on the reverse strand, counting down.
CCCGCCAAGCCGACACGAACTTTTGGGGGACACAGTTCAATCTACAACAGTAGGTAAAGGAAAATAAGCATGTACTTAAAATCTATGATGTTTCAGGGTATTTCCAAGATACTTGCCCTTATATTACATTAACTTACTCATATCTCTGCTCAAGCTATCTTACCCATCCTGGGATGTCCCCTGCCCCCAACACACACAGAAGACCTGTGCCATCTTTAAGGCCTGATTCAGTTCCTTCCTTCTCCATGGGCCCTTCTGTGGCTGCTTTTTAACCCATGATGTTTTTGTTGTTTTTCTGAACTCCTAGTACACTAAAACAGGAGCCCTGGTGGCACAGCGGTTAAGCACTTGACTGGTGCTCAAACCTACCAACTGCTCTACGGGAAAAAGATGTGGCAGTTTGCTTCTGAAAAGATTTACAGCTTGGAAAACCCTATGGGGCAGTTCTACTCTGTCTATAGAGTTGCTGTGAGCTGGAATCCACTTGACGGCAACAGATTTTCTTAGTATACTAAAAAGTTATATGTGAGGAAATCACTGTGTAACTATGTTAAGAAACGGTCAAAACAGTTTCTTTATATTGCGATTGTTTTGAAATTACCTAGTTTAGGAAAGATAGTATTCAAAGCAAAGTAAAAACTGATAAAGTGAGGGAAATTAATTGGGCCAATAACCATAGTAAGAGAGCTTTTTCCTGATGTGGGGCTATCAACAGAGACTTATATAGCCCACTGTATACATGTTTGACAAACTACCGCTGGCTCTTTATCTACCACCCCTTTACTTTTGTTTAACGTGTGTCTAATCCTGAAAAAGGGAAATGACACAAAGACTAATTCCTTTTTACAAATTATAGAAATTAATAACATACTAGATAATGTATTTTAATAAAAAGCTTCAATTCTCAAATCAACAGCAGCAGCTTTGATGACTAACTACATCTACTAAATCTTTACTGACTGCAACTATCTTAACTTTATTGAAGCTAAAAATACCACATATAGTTTGGCCAGCAAAATCTAAGCGATGAAATTAATCAGTGATTGACTGGAAAATGTGAGGTTTAATGTTTTAGGTAACTGTCCAAATTTTCTTTTGTGACCATTAATTATGGAGAACCTATAAAAACATGTTGCTGTGGAGTTGATATCGACTCATAATGTCCCTAAAGGACAGTGTAGAACTGCCCCATAGGGTTTCCAAGGAACAGCTGGTGGATTTGAACTGCTGACCTTCTGGTTAGCAGCTGTAGCTCTTAACCACCGTGCCACCAGGGCTCCTGGAAAACCTATAAAGGATGCTTAAAACAGAATAAAAGTAGTATGGAAATTTCATAATATTGGTGGGTAGGCACACAGACAAAGGAAGAGAGAAATAAGTAATCATACAAGCATCCTGTAATATGGAAGATTTGTAACATTATTCAATTACAATTTAAAATACAGACTCTATATACAGAGTTGCTTCAGCAAAAGCTATTCATAGCATTTCACCTTAATCAGGGGACAGAGATATCATATATAACTACATTTATACAGGATTTATATGAAGACTAAAATACTAATAATCACTATGCTTCTCACTTTATAATTCTCACTTTATAATTCACAAGTAGTAATAAATATATTTGACTTGTGAATCTGAATCTTTTCCCTATGTTTTGAAGGTCACCAATACCAAATACTCCGACCTATGGGGTCGCTACGAGTTGGAAGGGACTCGAGGGCAACGAGTTTTTTCTTCAATACCAAATTAGTTATAAGAACTACGATCTCAAGATAAATAAATTACTATTCTGAAAAAATGATTTCCTTAATTTAGTGAAAAAATACATGCAAAGGAGTACATCAGAAAATGCCATTTTTTAAAATTCTCACTGTTATTTCAAGTCAACCTCTAATCGGTTCTTATATAAAAATTAAAAGTAAAAAGCATAGATCAGGTGGTAGAAAGAACAACTACAGAGCTGATGATCAGGGCCACAATTAGCATGGATGATATCATATTATTCAGCCTAGGGACTCTTGATAATGCCAAGAACCAGATGCAAGTGTATGAAGCAGTCAGGGGGGGTCTCAAACCATGTTTGGGAAAGCAAAGATCCAATTTTTTGCTTACTTTCCAAAATATCCTATTTTTTTCTCCTTCTTAAGGGATGCCGAAGATGTTTAAAAAAGATACTGAATTCATTTAAATAAAAATGGGGTTCAAGTATGAGATACTGTTATAACTTACTAGCTTGAAATAATTTTCTTTGCTTTTCATGTGGCTCAGTAAGAAAAATGGCTTCTCTCTTTATGTTCAAAACCAGGTAAAGCTGTCAGGTAAGCAAATGCATTTGTCAAAGACACGTAAGTATTTCAATTCAGAAAGTATTCATGGTACATCTTCCCTATGTAAGGGTATCATGCTAAGTGGTATGAAGTTGGATAAAAAGATGGAAACTAGACTGGCATGCCCTTTAAGAGATTACAACTCTAGTGGGTGAATAACAGAAGCATTCAAATGACCTCAACAGCCGGCCAGATCAGTTAATTGCATAAAAGAAGTATAAAGGGCTGGGAGGGCTAAAGGAAGTTAGAGGGGAACAGGAAAGGCTTGAAGGAGGAAATGGAACTTGAAACAGGGCTTGAAGGATGACTAGAATTTTGAGAGGCAGAAATAGGAGGATGGGGGAGGTAGAAAAAGTATGTGAGGGAGAGAAAGTGTTCGCATGAAAGGAACAATATGAGCACAAACAGGAGGTAGAGAAGGGTTGGGCATCTGGAGGACAGTGAGTCATCAAGATTTTTAAATACATCATACATATACAGAAGAAAAATAGGTGTTCAGGCATTTGGGAAGAGACCTTACTGAGTTTGAACATGATTTGGTAAGCAACGGCAGCTACTGAGAGTTTTAAAAGCATGAAATACCACAGATTATATATATTCCTTAGAAACAATAAATTAACCGTAAGTTACATATGTATCTCAAGCTCTTTATGAAGCATAGCAAACACACAGAGGGACACAGACTAAAATCCTTTCTATGAAGTTCAGAAAGAAGAGAAGATGCCAGTAAACATATACGTGCCAGTCAAGTGAGGGAACAGGAAAGGAGGCACAGAGCCAAGATACTGTCATTTGTGCTCTGTCTACAGTTGAACTGTTCATTTAATCTAAATGCTAGATCCCCTAAAAAAACTAAGGTTTTAGATGATGTTAAGCTATGGTCAAGTTATAGGTTTCAGTCAGCCCTCATTCCTATGTATCTCACTCCAAATTCCAGCTATCTTTGGCACTGAAAGCCCAAGCCAAAGCCCCGTGCCGTCGAGTCAATTCCGAAAATCAGTAAAATTCTTGGATCACAGAAAAGACTGGGGTTAGGAATTGTAGCTCAAAGACAGACTAGACTCATGGCATACGGGTATGCCATATGCTAAGAACTCCTGAGCTACAAGTAACTCACCCAATAAGAATTAAACCAAAAAAACCCAGCGCCGTCGAGTCGATTCTGACTCTTAGCAATCCTATAGGACAAAGTAGAACTGCCCCATAGAGTTTCCAAGGAGCGCCTGGCGGATTCAAACTGCTGACCCTTTGGTTAGCAGCTGTGGCACTTAACCACTATGCCACCAGGGTTTCCCAATAAGAATTAAGAGATAGGAAATACTATGCCATTCATAAAAGGATATAAAATCTAGTAACATTTTAAACAGCAACATTCTGATATATATGAATAATATGTAGACAGAAGGCTAATTACCTCATGATCATGACTGGCCTGTCGGGCTGTATCTAAAAATATGAAAGAATAAGAGAACATTACATTAAAAATTAAAATAAAACCAAACAATAATAAAACCCAAGTATATGATTGTGCCAAGTTTCCAAAACTTCTGGTATATGCAGGCTCTCACAACATATATTTTTCTTTATGGCTTTATTATTAATTAGTCAGTTGGTCAACAAACACTAAAGGGAACCCCATACCTACAGCATATATAATTAGGTACAAGAGAAACAGCAGACACAGTTCTTACCTTTGAGGGGGTTGCGGGGGATGGTGGACAGGAAACACATACCAAAGCCATTTGTACATTATAATTTTAGAGGCTAAATGCTCAAGTTTGGAGACGATGTGATGGTTAAGGACCTGACAGACTTATTAGTTGTGAGTGGGGCTTCTCGGCAGTGTTTCCTGAGGAAGGGGAACTTAAGCAATACTCATAGGTGTGTGATTAATAATTTTAACAGAACAAAAGATCCATGAAGACACAGATCTTGTCTTTCTCGTTCACTGCTGTATTCTCAATGCCTAAACGGGAGCTTGGAGGTGCACAGTAAGTATTTTTTGAATGAATGTATATATAAATGAATGAATGAAAAGGATGATCACTGGAGGATGAGAGAAATGGTACATGTAGGATAATACAGAGATGACAGAAACATATCTTTTATATTTTACTGCTCTAACAGTTGACTCTGTGACATTCTTTTATGCACAACAAACTATAAATATATTTGGTTATGGTTCTGATACCTTGTCTATGAGATTTGCCTTTCTGACGATCCTGGGTTTTCCTACTGAAGACCTTGTAAGCCTCAGTCTTCTGATACTGCTCCAGTTCCTTCATGTAGCGTTCCTTATCTCTGTCTGCTTCATCAAGATAGCGCTTGGAAAGAAATGTGGAATTATTTTCAAGAAACAGAGACTATATTAATGTAAAATATTTGAAAAAAATGGAACAATGAGAGTATGGAAATAAAAGTAGAGAATCAGAAAAGCAAGAGTCATATCAATAGAATAAGATATACTCTAAGAAATAGATGATTCTGACTTTTTGGACTATTTATTACCTTTTCCAACTTAATGAAGACAAATTCTATTGAGATTATTCTCATAAAAAATGCACAGAGAAGGTGATTATAGTTATTCCTCTAACCCTACAGATAGAACTCCACATGGCTACTAGAGTCTTTATGAGGTCTAAACACCACATAGACATACTTAGTCTTCCCAGGGGAAGAAATGGAATATTCTTGTTTCTCTATTCCCAACCCATTTTGAGGGTATGATCTCATATATCAATAGGCCTTTTAAGAGCCTGAAGAGTAGAGCACTAAAAAGGAGAGACAGAAAGAACATAAAAAAGAATGACCTCATCCTATGGACCCAAATTGATTACTCTGAGAGGGCCTACATCTACATGCTTTGATTGCTTTGTTATATTAATTATTTAAACAAAGTTCATTGATTTGCCAGGATTATTTTGTTTAATGCCTTGTCCTTTTAATTCACCAATTAGGTATGAGAAATTAGGTACAAAAATACTGGTTGGACACAAAACATAGTCTTATGTTTAAAACCTTGTCCCACATTAAGAATCAGATGTAATGGGCACCCAAATGGCTAAATCTGGAACAATATAAACACCAAAATAATTAAATGCAGTAATGAATTATAAACCACTGGAAGAAACCAGAAGTTCATATGTCTATATCAATAATACTGGAAACCCTGGTGGCATAGTGGTTAAGTGCTATGGGTGCTAACCAAAAGGTCAGCAGTTTGAATCCACCAGGTGCTCCCTGGGAACTCTATGGGGCAGTTCTACTCTGTCCCATAGGGTTGCTATGAGTCGGTATCGACTCGATGGCAGTAGTTTTGGTTTATACTTTCTCCTCACTTACCAACTATCTCATTATCTGACATTTTGCATTTACGACAATAGTAAAAAATCTTGTTGTTGTTATTAGGTGCTGTTGAGTCGGTTTCGACTCATAGCGACCCTATGCACAACAGAACGAAAACACTGCTCGGTCCTGTGCCATCCTTAAAATTGTTGTTATGCTTGAGCCCATTGTTGCAGCCACTGTGTCAATCCACCTCGTTGAGGGTCTTCCTCTTTTCCGCTGACCCTGTACTTTGCCAGGCATGATGTCCTTCTTCAGAGACTGATCCCTCCTGACAACATGTCTAAAGTATGCAAGACACAGTCTCGCCATCCTTGTTTCTAAGGAGCATTCTGGTTGTACTTCTTCCAAGACAGATTTATTCATTCTTCTGGCAGTCCATGGTATATTTGATATTCTTCGCCAACACCACAATTCAAAGGCATCAATTCTTCTTTGGTCTTCCTCATTTATTGTTCACCTTTCACACGCAAGTAAAAAATCTACTATCCAATTATCTTTTGCATCAACAATGTTTGTCTGGTAGTAACATAAGACGAGGTGTGAGGTGAGAGTACTGCTGACTTTGATGACTAAGGTTATGTGTCAACTTGGCTGGACTATGTTCTCAGTGGTTTGGCAGTTATGTAACGATGTAACTTGGCAGTTGGGTAATGATGTAACTTGGCAGTTGGGTAATGATGTAACTTGGCAGTTCGGTAATGACGTAACTTGGCAGTTGGGTAATGATGTAACTTGGCAGTTATGTAATGATGTAACTTGGCAGCTGGGTAATGATGTAACTTGGCAGTTGGGTAATGATGTAACTTGGCAGTTGGGTAATGACGTAACTTGGCAGTTGGGTAATGATGTAACTTGGCAGTTATGTAATGATGTAACTTGGCAGCTGGGTAATGATGTAACTTGGCAGTTATGTAACAATGTAAATTTGCAGTTATGTAATGATGTATGGTAGGGTTGAAAGCTGATACTCAAAAACAAGAAGAAATCATAAAGGAGCCATTACATTAATAATGACAGTTTTCTCCTGGGAGAAATGACAGCATGCATTGATGTAATTTGGAAGTTATGTAATGATATAGTCATTCTACATTTTTGCGTAACACCGATTTTACATAACGACCTGGTTTTTGGAACCTAACCATTTTGATAAGTGAGGAGAGGGTATAAGTACATAAATGGGGGGAGTAGGAGGGCTCTTGCTCAGACCAAAACGCTGAGGCCCAACGGGTGAATGTAGAAGGAGTGTTGCAGTAGAAAAATAATTTTGTAACCACCAGGGCAAAGGCTGGATCAGGCAAGAGTTATTGATGGATGTTAAACTTATAGAGAAATTTGATGTAGAGCAGGCTATACGCATTATCTCCCCAGAGACTGCTTATTCATTTATAAAACCCAGTGCCGTCAAGTCGATTCCGACTCATAGCGACCCTACAGGACATTCATTATAAGAGAGATCAAAATTAACATTGCCAATAAGGTACAAATGGACCTTGTATGCCTCCACATGAAACACCCTGAGCAGGATACAACACCATCTAGGTAGTGACTGTATTCTTGAAAAATATCAATGTTACATAAGACAAAGGAAGACTGGAAATATTCCAGATTAAAGGAGGCTAGAGACTTGACTACTAAATGTAACATCTGACCTTGGACGGGAATCTGTACTGGAGGAGAAAAGAATGTTATAAAGGAATGCTGTTAAGTCAACTGATAAAATTGGAATACGGATGGTAGATTAAAGTACTGTACTAATATAAAATTATGAAGCTGATAACTGCACTGTGGTTATTTAAGAGAATATTCTTAGGAAATACACAGGGGTAAAAAGGGCCACGATGCATATAACTTGCCCTCAAAGGATTCAGAAAAAAGTTGTGTGTGTGAATGTGTATGAGAAAGACAGAGAGCAAGTGAGTAAGAAGGCATGTGCAAATGGAGAAATGAGATAACGTGTTAATAACAGGTGACTCTGAATAAAAGGTATTTGGGTATTTTCTGTACTATTTTTATGTTTGCAACTTTTACTACATTTGAAATTATTTTCAAATAAAAGTTTAAAAAAACAAACAAAAAATCTGTCCTACCTAACAAAGAGCCCTGGTAGTGCAATGGTTAAGCACTTGGCTGCTAACTGAAAAGTTGGCAGTTCAAATCCACCCAGTGGCTTTGAGACCTGTGATCTGTTCCTGTAAAGATTACAGCCTAGAAAACCAGATGGGGCAGTTCTACTCTGTCACACTGGGTCGTTATAAGTCGAAATAGACACCTAACAACCACTACCTAACAGTGGTTATGTTATACCTGGAAATAACTACTGTTATTTTTGCTTTTTTTTTTATGTACTGTTGTATTTTCTGAAAAAGACAATTTAAACAATGAGTATGTATTGATTTGGACAAAAAAAAAGTTACTACATAGTACAGCCAAAACATTGGATGATATACACTCCCTTCTACTAGCTTGCTAACAAACACAAAGCTTTAACTTGCAAATTCATCCAATTAATTCCTAAAAGAGTATTTCCCAATTTGGTTTAAAGAATAATCAGTTTAGAATTCTTACTTAAAGATCATTTAAAAGTGTAAGACATAAACGAAATGTAGGTATCTTTCAAATGCTGGGAACACTGGGAACTTTTAACTAAAACTACTCTCACAATCATTACCATCACTGCTTTTGTGTCATTTCAAACAGCTCATGGCTGTATCATCCTTAATTCCCCTCAAATCTCTCTAACAAATGGATTTGTTTCGGTTTGGCAGTAGGGTTAGTTTCTGTTTTGAAGGAGAGATATAATTCAAGTAGTTCTTGCTTTATTTTCCATAGTGCTTTAAATTTGCCAGAACTGTAGTTAAAAAAGAATTATTAAAGTAGTAAAATATTTTTCTTAAACAAAAATTTTACATAAACTACAGAACTTTATCAAGTGGCTTTCTGGCATTTTCTCATTTAACTCGACTTTTCCCATTTAACTCAGTGGAATAAATTATGTTGCAGGATTTCTTAGAACAGAACCACTTTTTTTTTCTTTCAAATCTATATGAACTCTCAGCATATAAGTCAGATAAAAGTAGAGCTACTCTGGTTGAGGGGGTCCTAAGTCCCTCGTGCCCATACCTCTGCAGCAGACCCTAATACAATTCTAAAACCACTGTCCTGGAGTAAAGAGCTATGACGGGTCATGCTTTCTTGTCTTCTAGGCAATACTGTGACCAACTTAGAGATTCCACCATCTATCCTCTTTACTTTCCTGACAGATATTATTTTTGAGATATAATGGAAACCAAGCAAAGGATCAGGGATGTGAATGATTACCTGTTTTTCTTCAGGAGGCAGTTTACTCCATTCATTGCCCAACATCCTTGTAATTTCTGGAAATGGGACCTCTGGTCTCTTTGCTCGAAGCTGTTCTCGACGCTCATTCATGAACCGAACATATCCTGTAAGGGGGGATTTGGGTGCATTGCTATCTCGAAGAGGTTTCTTTCTCTTTCTTCCCTTGGACCAACCTCCTCGTTTACTTCTTTGCTACAAAACAGATCAAAAAACTAAAAAACAAATAACAACAAACCCCGAAGTAACATGACAACAAATACCAACAAACAGCATGACAGCTGAATTTTCCTACCAATAAAAAAAAAAAACAAACCAATAAGACCCTGGATATTCAGAGCTCTCCAAATTTATCATTGGTACTAATGGTTGCAATGCAGTTTGCAGTTAGGGGGTCTAGACTGTTCACTTGCAGACCTTTTAATGTGCCATAGTACAAACTGTTGCACTCAGAGGGTATTTTGTGCTAATCCCAATAGATGGGAATAAGGGTGCCATGATCATCTGAGCTTTGGCCTTCATACACACCTAACAGGTCCTGGTTCCTCACAGAGAATATTCTAAATGGGAAACACAGCAGCACACCCAGCACTGTGCCAGAGAAACACACACTGTCACAGTAGACCAGAACAAAATGTTGCCACATGTACTGGGCTAAAGAGGAAACAAGTTGTAGCACAGGGATTAAAAATAACTCAGGAAGGGTGTTCTCACCAATACCACTCAAAAGATCAGTCTTGTCTCAAAGCAGATTGCAACAGCTTTTATCCAAGTCTTAGAAAAATTTTAGTTAAGTATGATATACCCCAAAATGAAGACTAGTGCTTTGCTTGATGGTTTGGTCTTTAATATGCATATTCTATAAAGTCGGAGATCTTTATATGTTGAGTTAAATCAAGATTAAATCATCTCTAAAAAGGCTTAAAAAAAAAAAGACTGTGGTACTAACTTAATAGCAATCTTTGATGTTTTACTGCAACCTTTTTTCTTCTTTCTTTTATATGATACAAGGTACATAATATTTTTGCTTCATAATTTTACAAATACACATAACTTATCTAGTTAATAATGTTTTATAGATAAAAGAGTTCTTATTTCAGAGAAGAGAAAATTGACAGTATGTGACAAAAACATCTAAATATTAATTACAGCACTGTACTCCAAATATATGTATAATGGTGCAATAATTCACCATTGGGCAACTGTTATATTTGGTATCAGTGTTTTTTAAACTCAGTAACATTAAAGCAGCTAAGAATTTTTAGATGTTTAGGAATCATTCATGATTATCTTTAAGAATGCCAACAGGACAGATAAAAAAAAATCAGCTCTTTTACAATAAGAGACAAAAATTAATGGTGGTTGTTACTCTTTTTTGGCTTAAAAAAAAAAAAAGAAAAAAAGTGCCTTAAAACAAAGACAATGTAATCAGTCAGTTGTGAGGAACACTGAAAGTCCAATCAATAAGGGGACATATGGAACCTTTGTGTAAATGAGAGAAAGGTGCCCCCTTATGGGACGGTGAAGGATTTAGATTTAGCAAGTGGTGTAAGTCCTCTGGACACGTACGGTCCTGTACTACAGGGCTTGGTGAGCAGAGTGTGGCCCTCAACAAGTGTGGCATGTAGATGCATCATTTATTGCCTATTGAATTAAATCATTCAATAAGCATTTGTTGAACATAGATAGGTACACATTCCTCAGATGGGGGGGGAATCTACCTGTCCCTATGGGTATATGGAAAATAAGAAATATAAAACAGAAAACGTTGTAGGTATCAGCTTAAGAACGTGAGAAGACCTGATGATGAACATTTTGAGCAACTGCCTTGCTGACTTCTTCAGAAGTTTAAGAGGCCAGTAACAGGAGAAGAAACTTCAGCTCACCTCATCTTCATGCCTCTGTTCATTGCTTTCTGCTGTATTTGAAGACTCATTCTGAAGCAACTGACCTTGGGAAAGATCCTCCACAAATTCTGGATTGGTAGTGGATGGTGTGGCTCCACTACTATACGAAACCTCTGGGTGGGTTAATCTGAAGAGTAACAGGCAGAAGTGCAAAAGTTCAGTATCTACAGCATTCAAACTTGCTCCTGTTTGTCAATGTTCAAGACAAATCTTACTGCCAGCAAAAGTACATGCTGGTCTCTGAATTAATTTCCCTACTACAATCTGTGTAAATGTAAACCATGTCTCCATAGAAGCTGTAGAGTGTTTAAAAAAATAGCTTCAGTGCTTGATTAAACCAGGTCAGTTCTATAAGTCTCCCACCAAAAACAACCATAATTTCTTCCTCCAAAATTACCTCTCCCCTCAACACAGACTTTGTGTTTTAGTTCTGAGCATGTGCCAGAATCTGGCCTCTATATGCTACCTTACATGTATCTCCAACGTAAAGGAAAAACAGTATTAATGGTACAGGGGTAGGAATGGGAGTTATAAAGGCAGTTTGCCCCCTATCACATAAGATTCTTGAACAATATTAAGAAATCTTTTACAGTAACATTCCACAAGCTATTCTTTCTTGGATTAGTGTTTACTGACCAGCAGATCATCTAAGAACAGTATTATCAATTTCAGTAAGTTCAGGTATAAGATGTTAATAAATCAGACAAATATACTTCTTTTTGTTCCCACCATTATGTTCCAGATAAATTAGCAAATCAGATCCCATCCTTCTGAAAAGTGGACAACAGAAGGTACAGATGATAGTAGTGTCTTAGACTGACTCACTCTTATCGTATGTGGATAAATAAAGAAGAAAAGGCTACAGTAAGTGCTAGGGAGTTTTGCATGTGTTTTTGGTAGGGGGAGGGACAGGACGATGAGAGTGGCAGAAAGATGAAAAAGACAGTAATATTGAGTCATTATTCTTAAAGAACGCATACTACATAGGGTTACAGACAAATAATTACAATGCAACATTGTTATTAGGTGCCGCCAAGTCAGTTCCAACTCATAGCGACCCTATGTACAACAGAATGAAACACTGTACCATCCTCACAATTGTTGTTATGCTTGAACTCACTGTTGCAGCCACTGTGTCAATCCATCTTGTTGAGGGTCTTCCTCTTTTTCATTAACTCCCTACCTTACCAATGCAATATAACAACGCAATGTAAGTGCCAAAATAGAGGTTTGTAGAAAGTGCCGTAGGGGCAATGGTAGAGGGTATAGTGTATTTTATGTGTATGGAGAGGATGTTTGGTAAGATTTCACAGAGGAGGTATTGAAAGATGAATTGGTATTCATCAGGCAAGCAACATAATTTCAGGTGGAAAGAACAGTGTCTAACTGGAGAAAGGGAGATGAATTTCAGTAGACTACTACAATAGACTGAGAGACAAGTGCACAGACTAAGGCAACAGCAGACTGGATGGAAAGTAGGGGATAGAGAGCTAAGAGAACTTAAGAGGTAGAATGAAGAGGACTTAATGACTGACTAAATACAAACAGTGAAGGAAAAGGAAGGGTAATTCTGAGGTTTCCAATTGGGCGATCATGTACTACTAACCAAGGGAAGAACAGGGTATGCTGTGTGTGTGTGTGTGTGTGTGTGTGTGAGAAAGAGGCAGAAAGATGAGAAATTAGTGAGCTTTGAAAAAGCTAAGTCTGAAATGCTCATGGGGTAATTTGGTGGAGATGGAAACATGCCCTGAGAGAACACAAGTGAAGAAACACATGAGACATACATTTGAGAGGCGTCAGCCCATGGAAGTCCCAGAAAGTGCTACACATTCAGACAGTGAGAAGAAAAGTCAGCGCAGAGCTCTGCTGGTTCAGTATCATTTTAGGAGCATGCATTCGAAGAGCCGGGAAAAGAGACTGAGGAAGGCATTAAGAGAATACTGTTGCAGAGGCCAAAGCAGAAAACTTTTAAGAAGGAGGTGTCAACCAATTAAAAAGTTGATGTCAAATAAAACATGCTAAAAATTACTTGCTAAATTTGAAGATTGGAACATCAGTGTAAATCTTAGGGCGTACGGTTAGTGGAATTATGGGAATAAGAAACAGATTACAGTGGACTGAGAAATGAATGGGAGTAGATACAGACTGTACTGGGAATGAGAGAAAGTACATGCTTTTCTGCCCCTGTCTAAAAAACCTAATAGTTGATTTTTGGCAAAAGGTCTCCGTATTTTTGAGGTCCTTTCAAAAAGGCTATGTGAGAAGCTATGAAATCAATGCCAATCATGTTCTCTGAAAAGAGATGCAATCGGAGATCCAGTTTGATCTTAGCAGTTTTCTTTTATAAATATTTCAATCATTTTAGGTGTTCTAGGCAACTTGTTCTTTCACTGTCATTCTTATTTCAATTGTGCCATCAATTGTTAAGTTATTCACTCTTATACACTCCTATTTCAGTAAAACCTACAGAGGAGGATTTGGGAAAAAGCAACAATCCTATGAATCACTCACCGAAGTAGACAGGAATCATCAGAATGGAGTGGCCAAAGATGTCAAATGCCATTGTAAAGGCTAATGTTATGCGTCAACTTGGCTAGGCCATGATTCCCAATACCGCGTAACTGTCCTCCATTTTATGATCTGATGTAATTGTCCTCCATTTTTGATATTGCGTAATTACCCTCCATTTTATGTGTTGTAAATCCGAAACCTCTATATGTTAACGAGGCAAGATTAGTGTGGGGTGTATCTTAAGTCACACTCTTGCTAAAGGGCATGACTCAAGTCACACCTTTACTCAAGTCACACCTTTACTCAAGTCACACCCTTACTCAAGTATGTGATGTAAGGGGTGTTTCCTTGAGAGTGTGACCTACATCTAATATATATATGCATGCTCTGGAAAAGCTCGCTCTCACTCTGGATCCTGCATGTGGCTCATCATCATCTGACCTCCAGGACTTGGGACTCGAGCGGGCAGCCTGTCATGTGACCTGCCAATTCTGGAATTTGCCAGCTTCCACAGTCCTGTGAGCTAGCAGCCTGCTGCCTGACCTGATTAGCCAGCTTCCACAGCCCTGTGGGTCAGCAGCCTGTTGTCTGACCTGCCAATTTGCGTTTGTCAGCCCCTGTGGCTACATGAATCAGTAGAGGCCTCCGATCTGATGCCTGACCCCTGGATTTGGGACTTGCCAGCCTCTACAACTATGTGAGCCATTTCTTTGAGATAAATCTTTTAATATATATTTTCTCTAGAGAACCTAGACTAAGACAGCCATGGAGATGACAAGTTGGATAAAGACTGAGGAAAAAAAAAGCTCTTTTGTTATTATGCATGAATTGTTCATGCTTCAAGCTAAAGCCAACAGCCCTTCCATTTGTGTCCTGGATCCCACACCCTCTTGCTTACTCAAGGACATCATTTCAGCAGTTCTGCCCTCTCTCTGGCACCACCAATTCTTTCTTTTCTACTGTATCAGCTTCATCAGCAATACAAAGGTGGTATTGCTACTCCTATCTTAAAACAAAGTAAAATGAAACAAAACCCTCTCTTGATCCCATTTCTCCTAGTTAATATTCTCATTTTCTTCCTTTTTCTCTACAGCCAAGCTCCTTGAAAGAATTGTTTATATTTACTGACTTCAATTTCTCCCATTCTCTGCCTCTCTTTTTTTGTTTTAATAATATTTTATTGATTTTGGGGACAGTTTACACAGCAGTTTAGGTTCCCATTCAGTAATTTCAGAACAAATTGTTCAGTGACAGTTCCATTCTTCACAATGCATGAACATTCTCATTATTTCTGTTCTGGCTGTTCCCATTTCTAGTAATCAAGTTTCCCTGACCCCTTACTTTCTAATCTTTGTTTTAAAGTAATTGTTGACCGTTTGGTCTCCTACAGATGATTTTTTAAAAGAGAACCATACTCATGGGTGATATTCTTTATTTTGTGAGATAATCTGTTGTTTAGTTAAAAGGTGAACTCAGGGGTTAGTTTCGGTTCAAGATATAAACAGTATCCTAGGGCAACAGTCTCAGGGAGTCCTCCACTCTCAAACTGGTCTGATAAATTAGTAAGTCTGGATTTTTTAAGAATTTGAGGTTCTGTTCTACATTTTTCTCCCATTCTATTAGGGTCCATCTATTGTAGCCCTGATTAGAATGGCTGGTTGTGATAGCTGGGTGCTACCTAGTTCTTCTGGTCTCAGGGTGAATGAGACTGTGGTTAGTGTAGGCTATTAGTCCTCTAGACTAATTTCTTTGAATCTTTGGTTTCCTTCTCTTTTGCTCTGGATGAGTAGAGGCGACAGTTGTATCTTAGATGGGTGCTCACAAGCTTTTAAGACTCACAAGCTTTTAACACCCCAGACACTACACACTGAACTAGGACGTAGAACATAAACTTTATTAACTACATTATGCTAATTGACCAAATCATCCTATGGTCCTCAGCCTTCAAAACCAGAAAACCAATCCTGTGAGGTATCTGGTTATGTATGAGAAGTATATGCATATATATGCATACACACACATACATACATATACATACACCAATATACACACATATATACTTACATATACAGATAAATGCATACATACGTACATATTATACCCATACATATATTTTTTTGTTGTTGTTGCAAAATTATACATGCCACAGCAATTATCAAAAGGTCCTTTTTTCTTGTGTACATTTTAGTGACATCATTTACCTTCGTCAAGTGTTGCACACTTTATCCTCACCTTACCCTTCCCTTCACCAAAAATACCAAGTGTCTAATATCTAGGGAGTGAATCCTCCTGCCCCCTATCCCTGGTAACCACTAACGAACATCAGTTTCTGTATATTTACCTATTCATGTCATTTCATAAAAGTGAGAACATATAATATTTGTTTTTTTTTTTGTGACTGCCAATATAATGGCCTCCAGGTTCATTCATGTTTTAAGATGTTTGGAGAACTCCTTTTTGTTTACTGCTGAGTAGTACGCCATTGTATGTATTTACCACATTTTACTTATCCATTCACCCCGTGATGAGCAATTAGGCTGTTTCCACCTTTTTGCTATTGTGAGTAATGCTGCAGTGAACATAGGTGTGCCCCTCCCATTCTCTCTTCAACTCACTCCAAATGAGATTTGCACTCACAACTCTTGTTGAGGTTACCAATGACCTCCCTGTTAAATCTAAGTCATTTTTTCAGTCCCCATCTTACCTGAAGCATTTGACACAGCATTGACCAAAAAAAAAAAAAAAAAAAAAGCTTTATTTACCCGGTTTTTCTGCTCCCTTTTAACCCACAAGTTGCCACCAAGCTGACTCTGACTCAGTGACCCCGCGTGCACCGGAGTAGAGCTGTGCCCCACGGTGTTCTCAACGGCCGATTGTTCGGAAGTAAATCACCAGGGCTTTCTTCAGAGGTGCCTCTGGATGAACTCGAACCTCTAACCTTTTGGTCAGCAGCTGAGCATGTTAACTGTCTGCACCACCCTCACGCTGGTTTCTCCTCTTCTGCCTAAGTTCCGAATGCTGAAGCACCCCAAAGCTCAGTGTTCACACCTCTTCTCTCCTCTGTCCACACAGTCTCCTTTCTCTGGTAATGTCATCAAGTCTCATGGCTTTGAACATCGGCTATGTGCTGATGACTCACAAGTTTTTCTTTCTAGCCTGGGCCTCTCTTAACTTCGGAACCTTCCATCAGACTGCCTATTTGACATATCTACTTGGAGGTCTAATGGGCATCAGAAATTTAAAACTTCCAAAACTGAGCTCTAAAATTTCATCCCTGTCTGCTCAATTTCCCCCATCTAAGACAATGGCTTGGTTGGAGGTTCTAGCAGGGGAGAGCAGCTACTCATATACCCTTGACTGAAGAACCGTACTTCTCTATTAGGGAAGGTCGTCCTCTTTGACCGAGCATGCAACTTTGGGAAGGATACACATGCAGTGCTGAGGAAGGGGAAACCCATCCAGCCAGCCAGATCAGCTGAATCAACTCCGGTAATCAATGGAGTGACAGATGTCACAGCCAGGCTGTAATGGTGATTCGGTTGTAGAATTCTCGTTCCCCATGCAGGAGACCTGGAGTTGATTTCCACCCAAGGTACCACAGGTGCAGCTACCACCTGTCTGTCAGTGGAGGCTTGTGTGTTGCTATGATGCTGAACAGCTTTCAGATGGACTAGGAAGAAATGCCTGGTATGCTGCTTCTGAAAAACAGTCAGTGAAGACCCTCTGGATCACAATGGTCTGATCCACAACTGACAGTGGGGATGGCACAAGACCGGTTATTCCTTCATTTCATTGTGCATGGGGTCATCATGAGTCGGAGGCCGACTCAGTCGTAGCTGACACCAACAGTAAGATAATGGCAATTTTATGCCTCTAATTTTTAGTTACTTAGGCCAGAATTTTAGAGTTGTCTTTCAGTGCTTTTTTGTCCTTTTTCCTTTAACTTGTCAGGTCTTTTAGGCAATTCCTGTATGGTTTACCTTTAAAATATGTCTGTAATCCTATACTTCTCACCACCTTCATTCCCATTCTATTTGAAGCCCACTCCAATGAGGTTTCTGTCCCCACTATTCCACCAACAACATTCTTATCAAAGTCACCAGTGTTTTGATGTTCTTCAGATCATCATTTCTCACCTGAATTATTTCAAGAGTCTCCTAACTGGTCTCCCTGCTTCAGCCCATGTTCCTTTTACTCTAATTCTCAACACAACAGAGGGATCCTATTAAAAGGTAAGTGTCAAATCCCTCTGCTCAAAATACTCAAATGTTTTTCCACCTCACTCAGCATAAAAGTCAAAGTGCTTTCTCTGACCTAAAAGGTCCTACGTGATCTAGTTCCTTGGTGCTCAAGGCATGGGCCTCATACCAGCAGCACTGAAATCACCTATGAGCTTATTAGAAATGCAGAATCTCTGGTCCTACAGCAGGCCTTCTGAATTATAATCTTCACTATAACAAGATCTCCAGGCAACTTGTAAGCACATTTGAGTCTGGGAAGAACTGCCGCAGCCCTCCATTGCCCTCGCCCTCATGTACCTGTGCGCCAAGCCACACCAGCTTCCTGGCTGTTCTAAAGGCAGCAACACTCCTGTCTTAGCTTTCTGCACTAGAACAACCTTCCCCCAGACAACTGCATGCTAGCTACCTCACTTCCTTCGTGTGTTTATTTAAGTCACTTTCTCACTACAGCCTTTCTGCCATTTTATCTACAACCGTTCCCTCAAACTTTTCCTATCCCTCTTCCCTGCTTTCTTTTTTAATCCAATAATTATTATCACTTTCTAACATAGTATGAATTTTACTTATTTATCCTGTTTATTATCGGACTTTCTCAGTAAAATCTGAGCTCTACAGGGGCCTAGATTTTCATGTTTTGATCACTGCTTTATATTTAGTGCCTAGAACAGTACCTGGCACATAGTGAATACTCAAAGATGTATTACTGAATGAACTGAATTTACTAAGTAGGTAGCCTTCAGAAATGTCTTGGAGAACAGTTTCTGAGTAGTGAGGTCGGAAGGCAGATACTAATGAGGTGAGAAATCAATGTGAGAGAAGGCAACAGAACTACAAAATGTAGTCCATTTTTCAAAGAGCTCTAAGGAATATTAAAATAATTCATCTTAGGGATTAGCTACCACTTCAATGTATTACTGAATATATTTATTCTTTGCCAAATAATTTCTAAACATGCAGAAAAAATAAAACTTCAACTAAAATGAAGATTTTCTCCGGAAAGGAAAGACTAGCTGCTATAACCTTTTTCTATAGCCCTTTATATATTTTTCAGACCCTCCCAAAAGGAGAAAGACCAAACGAAAAATACAAGTCGGTTAAAGCTCTTAAGCACTGAATAAAAACCAAAATAATCTTTATAAAAATTCTGACTTTGGGGAAAGAAAAGATATTTTAAAATCTGTGGCAATTCAAACAGAAAATGTTTTTCGGAGCTACCCCTTTGGCAGGTTATTTCCTCAATGGGGACTATGAAATTCTCTTAACTGGAAGTCCCAGATGTTTGCTAAAAAAAAGTAAAAAAAAAATTTTTTTTAGATCCCATAAATTGTTTTAACGTTCACAGGGACTAAAAAAAAAAAACGAAAACTAAACCCGTTGTCATCAAGTCTATTCTGACTCACAGCGACCCTACAGGATAGAGTAGAACTGCCCCATAGGGTTTTCAGTGATCGGCTGGTAGATTCAAACTGCTGACCCTCTGGTTAGCAGCCGAGCTCCTAACAACCACCAGGGCTAGTCGCAGGGCCTAACCCAGCCCAGGGGCATTGATCACAGGGTCTAGAGCACTGCAAATGACAGGTGAATGCAGGTTACAAAGCAGTTTACAATGGCTCTCACTCTCTTTGCAAAGCACATGAAATGTACCTTCTATTCTTATGACATAAACTGCTTCTTTAGTGCCTCATACTTTGTCAGAAGCTTTGTTCTGAAGTCTATACAGAGAGAGGCCCAGTGTCCCCATCGGCTGCTTACCCAGTTGTGGCCAGATCATTGCTCTCCTTTGAGCCATCTTCATCTGCAAAAAGGGGGGGCAGGGTGGAACTAGTCATCAAGTTTTCCATCTCTCTGAAATGGAAAAAAAAAAAAAAGAAAATTAATGGCTTATATATTACTTCTAGTTCCAGTTCCACTAATTTAAGAGCCAGCCTTTCTTAACTTTATCATATCAGCAGCAGAACAGAAACTGACCTAAATATTTATTTTCTTGACTTGGACCCATCAATTTAAACAATGATTAATGGGCTTTTGACCCTGGTCTTATCAACCGACCAGACTAAAAACAGGTCTTAAACACTGGGGCACAGTTTGGAAAATTCCTTCTTATTTATCAGAATAATCTTCAAAAGTATTCTTCATTTCTGTAAAAATTGTTAAACAGAGTAACTCAGAAGCACCGTAACCCTGAGGAAGTTATTTAACCTCTTTGTGCTACAATTTTAGCATTTTAGACACAGACAAAGTTGCTGACTTAACCCACAGGGTTACTGTGACGGATTAAAATTGAAAATGCCTCATAAACATAGAGAGGGTAACATGGTAAGTATTTGGGTATTATTATATAAAGTATTGTTATTATAGCATCACCAGCTGTCAGTCCCAGATGAATCACCCTTAGATTAAACGGTGACAAACTGAGCTCTCCAAAAGGAAATAATGCAAAGGAAGTGGAGGATGGAAGGCATATTGATGCGGTTTGGAGTCAAAGAAACCACACTTCCAGGTCAGAAATATGCTCTACTTCACCATTGTGACCAACAGGGGAAATAGCATGCACCTGGGTACAGGAAACAACTAAGCTTAATTGAACAGAACAAATAAGTCACGAGAACTTGAGGCTATCAGACTGAAACGATGAAAGGACAAAGCGACAAAGAGAGCAAATTCATTTTGCACATCACTACAAAGAAATTTTTTCCTTTCTTCCAAAGCTTCACCCCATATAGCTAAAAGGAGCAGCCTTGCATTCATCAAGAAAGTGATGTTCAAATAAAACATTCAATAGTGACCCCAAAGAGCTAAATGCAGCAGCCTTCCATTCATCATGAAAGCGATATTCAAATAAAACATTCAATAGTGATCCCAAACATCAGCTACTTAAGTGGAAGTGCAAACTACTCAAGAAAAAGAGTGCCTCACTCAACTGGGAGAAATGAGAAGCAAATTATGAGAATTCACTCAGGAGTTTCCTCAGCAGTTTCAGGTGCTGTAAAACAACAGTTTAAAGGAAAGCACCCAAGCAAAGCGCAGACAAAATTCATTCCACTGAGGCGGAAATATGAAGAAAATGCAGATGCCGCTGCCATCATATACTAAATGTTCAATGGAGTAATTAACTTCCAAAAGGATAAAAGCATTTTTTAATTTTCATTTCTAAATTTGTTATTTAGCAAACAGCATAATGAGATGTAATGCATCTCTGTACACATATTACCCGTTATAGCAGGTAAAGCACAGAAGACAGAGAGAGGAATTTCCCATTTAGTTACAGAGTAAGGAGTTTGTTTACGGCATGTGCAAGGATGTTTGTTGTTGTTATGTTGTTAGGTGCCAAAGAGTTGGTTCCGACTCATAGTGACCCCATGTACAACAGAATGAAACACTGCTCGGTCCAGAGCCATCCTCACAATGCTTGTTAACACTCTTCAATTCCTTCAAAATAGGGAGTTTACAAGCGAATGCCTCTAATAAATATGACAAAAGTCAATTCTAGAATGATACTGACTCAAGTGTACTTAGGTTTTAATTCATAGTATACACAGACCATATTACAGACCTGTGATTAAGGTGTGCTAATATCACCTTGGAACCCTGGTGGCACAGTGGCTTAAGAGCTTGGCTGCTAACCAAAAGGTCGGCAGTTCAGATCCACCAGCCGCTCTGTGGAAACCATGTGGGGCAGCTCTCTATTCTGTCTACAGGGTCACTATGAGTTGGAAGTGACTTGATGGCAACGGGTTTGGTTTTTGGTTTAATATCACCTCAGGGAGCCCTGGTGGTGCAAAGGTTAAACACTCTGGTGCTAACCTAAATATTGGGGGTTCAAACCCACCCAGTGGCTATGTGGGAGAAAGACCTGTGATCTGCTCCTGTAGATTACAGCCTAGAAAACCCTATGGAACAGTTTTACTCTGTCACATGGGGTCACTACGAGTTAAAAATTAACTGGATGGCACCTAACCACAACATTACCTCACACAAGTGCCAATATTCATTTTACCAAAAGAAAACTAATCATTTAGATAGCATATGGCTAACTCCCCCACCTGTCTGTCAGTCTGTCATACTGTGTGTTGCTGTGATGCTGGAGGCTATGCCACCAGTATTTCAAATACCAGCAGGGTCACCTATGGTAGACAGGTTTCAGTGGAGCTTCCAGACTAAGACAGACTAGGAAGAAGGAACTGGCAATCTACTTCTGAAAAAACTGGTCAGTGAAAATGTTATGAATAGCAGTGGGACATTGTCTGATGTAGCGCCAGAAGATGAGCCCCTCAGGTTGGAAGACAGTCAAAATGACTGTAAAAGAGCTGCCTCCTCAAAGTAGAGTCAACCTTAACGATGTGGATGGAGTGAAGCTTTCAGGGCCTTCACCTGCTGATGTGACACGACTCAAAATGAGAAGAAACAGCTGTAGACAGCCACTAACAATCGGAACGTGGAATGTATGAGGTATGAATCAATGAAAATTGGAAGTTGTCAAAAATGAAGTGGAATACACAAAGATCGGTATCTTAGGCATTAGTGAGCTGAAACGGATTGGTATTGGCCATTCTGAATCAGATAATCATATGGTCTACTATGCTGGGAATGACCAACTGAAGAAGAATGGCATCTCGTTCATCTTCAAAAAGAACATTTCAAGATGTATCCTCAAGTACAGTGCTGTCATTGATAGGATAATATCCATATACCTACAAGGTAGACCAGTTAATACAACTATTATTCAAATTTACATACCAACCACTAAGGCCAAAGATGAAGAAATTGAAGATTTCTACCAACTTCTGCAGTCTGAAATTGACCAAACATGCAATCAAGATGCATTGATAATTACTGGTAATTGTAATGAGAAAGTTGGAAACAAAGAAGGATTGGTAGTCGGAATACACGGCCTTGGTGACGGAAATGACACCAGAGATCATACGATAGAATTTTGCAAGACCAATGACTTATTCATTGCAAATATCTTTTTTCAACAATAAAAACGGCAACTATACACACGGACCTTGCTGAATGGAATACACAGGAATCAAATCAACTACATCTATAGAAAAAGACAATGGAGAAGCTCAATATCATCTGTCAGAGCAAGGGCACAGGCCTGCTGTACAACAGACCATCAATTGCTCATACGCAAATTCAAGATGAAGCTGAAGAAAATTAGAACAAGTCCCTGAGAGCCAAAATGTGACCTTGAGTATACCCCACCTGAACTTAGAGACCATCTCAAGAACAGATCTGGCACACTGAACACTAGTGCCCAAAAACCAGACGAGTTGTGGGATAACATCAAGGGCATCATACACGAAGAAAGCAAAAGGTCATTAAAAAGACAGGCAAGAAAGAAAATACCAAAATGGATGTCAGAAGAGACTATGAAACTTGCTCATGAGTGTAGAGCAGCTAAAGCAAATGGAAGAAATGATGAAGTAAAGAGCTGAAGAGAAGATTTCAAAGGGCGGGTCGAGAAGACAAAGTATATAATGAAATGTGCAAAGACCTGGAGTTAGAAAACAAAAAAGGAAGAATTCTCTCAGCACTTTTCAAGTTGAAAGAACTGAAGAAAAAATTAAAGCCTTGAGTTGCAATATTAAAGAATTCTACGGGCAAAATGGAAACCCTGGTGGCGTAGTTGTTAAGTGCTACGGCTGCTAACCAAAGAGTTGGCAGTTTGAATCCACCAGGCACTCCTTGGAAACTCTATGGGGCAGTTCTACTCTGTCCTATAGGGTCGCTATGAGTCGGAATAGACTTGACGGCACTGGGTTTGGTTTTTTGGCACAGGCAAAATACTGAATGACATAAGAAGCATCAAAAGAAGATGGATGGAATATACAGTCATTGTACCAAAAAGAACTGATAAACGTTCAACCATTTCAGTAGGTAGCATATGATCATGAACTGACGGTATTGAAGGAAGAAGTCCAAGTTGCACTGAAGGCACTGGGAAAAACAAGGCTCCAGGAATTGACAGAATACCAACTGAGATGTTTCGAGAAACAGATGCAGCATTGGAGTTACTCACTAGTCTATGCCAAGAAATTTGGAAGATAGCTACCTGGCCAACAGACTGGAAGAGATCTATTATTTCTGCCCATTCCAAAGAAAGCTGATCCAACAAACTGCAGAAATTATTGAACAATATCATTAATATCATACACAAGTAAAATTTTGCTGAAGGTAATTAAAAAACGGTTGCAGCAGCACATCAGCCAGGAACTGCCAGAAATTTAAGAGGATTCTGAAGAGGATATTAAACGAGGGATATCACTGCTAATGTCAGATGGATCTTGGCTGAAAGGAGAGAATACCAGAAAGATGTTTACCTGTGTCTCACTGACTATGCAAAGGCATTTGACTGTGTGGATCACAACAAATTATGGATAACATTGCGAAAAATGTTAGTTCCAGAACATTTAATTGTGGTTATGAGGAATCTGTACATAGACTAAGACACACCATTTGAACAGAACAAGAGCATACTGAGTAGTTTGAAATCAGGAAAGGTGTGTGTCAGGGTTGTACCCTATCACCATTCTTATTCAATCTGTTTATTGAATAAATAATCTGAGAAGCTGGACTATATGAAGAAGAATGTGGTGTCGGGATTGGAAGAAGACTCATTAACAACCCACGAAACGCAGGTGACACACCCTTGCTTGCTGAAAATGAAGAGGACTTGAAGCACTTACTGATGAAAATCAAAGACCACAGCTTTCAGTATGGATTACGCCTCAACATAAAGAAAACAAAAATTCTCACAACTGGACCAATGAGCAACATCATGATAAACAGAAAAACGACTGAAGTTGCCAAAGGATTTCATTTTACTTGGATCCACAATTAACATCCATGAAAGCAGCAGTCAAGAAATCAAATGATGTATTACGTGGGCAAATCTGCTGCAAAAGACCTCCTTAAAGTGCTGAAAAGCAAAGACGTCACTTTGAGGACTAAGGTGTGCCTGACCAAAGCCATGGTATTTTCAACTGCCTCATATGAATGTGAAAGCTGGACAATGAATAAGGAGGACTAAAGAAGAATTGATGCCTTTGAATTACGGTGTTGGTGAAGAATACTGAACATAACATGTTTGCCAGAACAAACAAATCTGTCTTGGAAGAAGTACAGCAAGGATGCTCCTTAGCAGCAAAGATGGCAAGACTTGGTCTCACATACTTTGGATATGTATCAGGAGGGACCAGTCCCTGGAGAAGGACATCATGCTTGGCAAAGTAGAGGGTCTGCAAAAGAGAGAAAGACTTTCAAAGAGATGGACTGATACAGTGGCTGAAGGATGGGCTCAAGCACTGCAGTGATTGTGAGGATGGCACAGGCCAGGCAGCGTTTCATTCTGTTGTACACATAGGGTCGCTATGGGTCGTAACCAACTCAATAGCACCTAACAACAACAACATAGCTTGTGTACCATAAGCAGGCAAACATTCAAATAGCCAGGTACATACCCCAAAACATTAAAAGGATTCATTTGACTGACTTCTTTCTAGAAGTCTCCCTAGAAGTCAGAGACCTTTCAAGAACCTAAGTCTCAGCATTTGGAGCTCTGGGCCTCTCTCCCACATCTCAAAACAAGATATAATACTTGGTGGGGGACAAGTGAAGTGTCTTTTCATTCATTATGGCAACAAGACTCTCTTATGAGTGGTTCCCAGATAACTCTGGTCATTTCTGAAGTGTTGGGAGGCAGCTGGGCAATACAACCTTAACAACATACTAACAGATCATATAAACAAAGGAAGTTCCGAGAACACACATTTCTTTCTTTTGTTTTACTCAACCCATATGGCTTCAGATATATTTTCTCTAGTGTTACTGAGTAGTCAGGTCCCCAAGAAATGAGTAATAAAGTGGGTGGATATTTAGGAAGCCAAGATCAACAAAAGAGGGAAATGAGGAGAAAGTCCAGTGAAACCCGAAGGCCTCTAAGCTGGTCTAGTAAATTGGAAAAGAAAATGATTCCCAAGAATACGGCTGAGATCCTGCAAGAATCAGCTTTCAGACGGTCTATGAGGAATGATTCAAACTGAATCGTGGCTACCAAGGCAGTGGTTGGCAAAGGCCCTTCCTATGCCTAATAATTTCCCAGCCCTCTGTCCAAGCACCCAGGTTACACTGCACTTCGAAATTGTATGCAAAACACTGAGAAATGTAAAGAATGTTCCTCTGGAAAGGGAAAGGAGAGAAATACGGTCATGCGTCTCTTAACATCCAGGACATATTCTGTGAAATAGGACGTTATGTGATTTGGATGTTGTGCTAACACTGTATCATTTTCTTAAGGCAACTCTGAGATAGTGGAAGTGTCCCTTACTAAGAGACAAAGAGGGCCTGCAGTTCTACTCACTGCTGTCCAAGCCCGAGTTGGTGGCTGTGTCCTAGGGGATCGAGGGCGTGGCACTGAGCTGGCGAAGCCTGGGGACTGGGCCTTTAGGTGAGGCCCTGGGGCACTCAGGAAGGCATTAGGCCCTTTGGAGACCTAGACAGCTCTGCAGGCCCAGTTTGTTGAGGATGAAATTTAGGGGCACAGGGCAAGCCCGGGGTAGGTTCTCCAAGCACGAGTTGGTCTGACTCACAAAGGCGGTGGCTCCCTCCTGGCTATGCCCAGTTACATCTGCTACCTTCAGTTCTCTGATCAGGATTTGTGAACTTCTGGGATCGTAGAAGTATATGCGGTCAGATGTTGCCCGAATGGATGTTTTGTGGCGCGTGACTTTATGGACAAAAGTAAAGCAGTATACAATTTTGCTTCTCCACATGCTTCCTCGCAGAGGGGACTCACCCAATGAAGGCCAGCTAGTTTCTACCTGGGAGCCTCACAAAATGGTATCATTTTGGGATGAACACTTTGAACCAGAGTCTGGACCTTGGCTTTGGAAATCCAGAAACTCCCTTTAACACTCACTGAAAAAAACAGAGGGCCAATTAAAAATATTTTAATAATGATTATAAAAATTGTAATGACAATTAAGCACACTAGATTTTAATTGGTCAACCACCACATTCTCTCATAGTAGTAATACAGGAAATCAAATTATAACTAGAACATTGCTTTGGTAAATACAGGGTCAAAAAAGAAAATTAGGTGGACCCTAAAAATGTTCCTCAGCTAAGACTGTTCTAGTAACTTTTCTCAACAAAAGGGATAATCTCACCAATACCAAAAAAAAAAAAAAAAAAAAACCAAACCCAGTGCCATAGTCGATTCCGACTCATAGCGACCCTATAGAACAGAATAGAACTAACTGCCCCATAGAGTTTCCAAGGAGTGCCTGGCGGACTCGAACTGCATACCCTTTGGTTAGCAGCTGAAGCACTTAACCACTACACCACCAATCTCACCAATCCCAATCTCACCAATCAGACTATGTTATTCCAAATGTTAAGGGGCAGTTGTGGAGGCACTATTTGTACTTTCATCTCCTTGCAGTTGGCTCTTTTCAAGTGCCCTCTCCTTACTTTACATATGTTAATCCCATTTCATTGAGTCCTCTCATGGAGATACATCTTATTCCTTCTCTACCTGCCCCTCTCTCCACTCCAAAAATCTATGACCACTAACTCCTATCATTTCAGCTTTCTTAATTACTCCTGCTACAACCAGGATACTCCTTAGAAGCAAGGATGGTTAAGATTATGTCTCACATACTTTGGACATGTTATCAGGAGGGATCAGTTCCTGGAGAAGGACATCATGCTTGGTAAAGTAGAGAGTCATTGAAAAAGAGGAAGACCCTCAATGAGATGGATTGATACAGTGGCTGTAACAACGGGCTCAAGCACAGCAACAACTGTGAAGATGGCGGAGGACTAGGCAGTGTTTCATTCTGTTGTGCACAGGGTCGGCACCTAAAAACAAGTGATTTTTAACCACACAAACCTCTGCTGACCTTTGATTTTCCACTAGGTCACCTCTTTCCTTCTCTGTCTGGCTTAAAGTCCATGGCTACATTTGAAATATTCCTTTGTCAACACTCTCAAATCCCTTGCTTTGCTATCCTTCTATACCACAGAGGGAGATCAACTCTGAGTTCTGCCTCGAGATGCTGTTAAGAGAAAGCTCACAAGATAAAGGTTGCTACTATAAATTTATGGTATCCAACCACCACTGGGCCCTCAACGTTCTCAGCAGTCTGTGTGTTCTTAGGATATTTCCCAAGTGCCATGTCCGCTCTTCTAAAACTTTTCCAACTCACCTCGAACCTAATTCATCCAAACCCTCCATTTCAGTTTCATATCTCCACATTACCCATTCCCACCTCACAACAAAAGCCATCCTAAACTGCTTTTTGTTTTTTAAAATATTATATTGTGATTTTGGAGAAAATTTACATAGCAAATTAGGTTCTCATTTAACAATTTCTGGCCCAGTGGTTAAAGAGCTCAGCTGCTAACCAAAAGGTCAGCAGTTTGAATCCACCAGCTGCTCCCTGGAAACCCTATGGGGCAGTTCTACTCTGTCCTACAGGGTCACTATGAGTCGGAATCAACTTGACAGCAATGGGTTTTACATGTATTATTCAGTGATGTTGGTTATACTTTTCACAATGTGTCCGCATTCTCATGATTTCCGTTCTGGTTGTTTCCGTTAGTCTGAGCTTTGTCCCTGCTTACCCTCTCATCTTTGGTCTAGGGCAAATATTGACCACTAGGTCTCATTTAGATAATTGTTTAAAGAAGCACAGTACTCACGGGTGATATTATTTATTTTATGAATCACTCTGTCTTTTGGCTGATAGGTGACCCCCGGAGGTGGGCTGAGTTCTGAGTTTAAAGGGTATCCTAGGGCGGTAGTCTTGTGGGTTCCTCTAGTCTCTACCAGTCCAGCAAGTCTGACCTTTTTTAGGAATTTGAGTTTTGTTCTACATTTTTCTCCCATTTTATCTGGGACCATCTACTGTGTCCCTAGTCTGAATGGTAGTGGTAGTCAGGTACCATCTAGTTTTTCTGGTCTCAGGTTAGGTGAGGCCATGGCTTTCTTTTTCTTAAACTGAGATATCATTCACCTACCATAAAACTCACCATGTTAAAGTATACATTTCAGTGGTTTCTAATACATTCAAAAGGTTGTGCAACCATCACCATTATCTAATCCCAGAACATTTTCATCACTTCCAAAAGAATCCCTGTACCCATTAGCTGTCATTTTCTATTCTCCCCCTCCCCCAACTCTTGGCAAGCATTAATATACTTTCTGTCTCTGTAGGTTTGCCTATTTTGGACATTTCATATAAACAGAATCATACAATATGTGGCCTTTTGTTTCTGGCTCTGTCACTTAGCATATTTTCAAGGCTCATCCCTGTTGTAGCATGTATCAGTACTTCATTTCTTTTTGTGGCTGAATAATATTCCATTGTATGGCATACCAGTATTTTGCTTATCTATTCGTCAGTTGATGGACATTCAAATTCATTTCCATTTTTTATCTATTATGAATAATGCTACTATGAACATTCATGTACAAGTTTTTGTGTGGAAATGCTTTCATTTCTCTTGGGTATATACCTAGGAGTGGAATTACTGGGTTATATGGTCGCTCCATGTTTAACAGTTTTAGGAACTGTCAAAATGTTTTCCATGCTGGCTGTACCATTTTATAATCCCGCTAGCAATGTATGAGGGTTCCAGTTTCTCCATATCCTCATCAACACTTTTTTATTTATTTTTAATTAAAACTATCCTAGTGAATGTGAAGTGGTATCCTGTTATGGTTTTGATTTTCATTTCCCTAATGAGTAATGACGTTAAACATCTTTTCATGTACATATTAACCATTTGTATATCTTCTCTGGAGAACTGTCTACTCAAATCCTTTGCTCATTTTTTAATTGGGTTGTCTTTTATTGTTGAATTGTAAGAGTTCTTTACATATTTTAGATACTTGGCCCTTATTAGATATTTGCAAATGTTTTCTCCCATTCTTTGGGGTGTCTTTTTACTTTCTTGAAAGTGTCCTTAGAGGCACAAAAATTTAAAAATTTTATGAAGTTCACTTTATCTAGCTTTTCTTTTGTTACTCATGCTTTAGGTGTCATAGCTAAGAAACCACTGCTTAATTCAAGGCTATGAACATTTACTTCTATGTGTTCTTCTAAGAGTTTTGTAGTTTTAACTCTCACTTAGGTCTTTGATTCATTTTGAATTATTTTTTGTATATGTGAGGTAAGGTCCAAATTCATTCTTTCGCCTGTAGCTATCCAGTTGTCCCAGCACCATTTGTTGAAAAGACTATCCCCCCGCCGAACTGTCTTAATTCATTGCCATCAAGTTGATTCTGACTCACCGCAACCCTATTGTACAGAGTAGAACTGCTCACAGAGTTTTTAAGGCTGTAAATCTTTATGGAAGCATACTGCCACATCTTTCTCTTGTGGAGTGGCTGGTGGGTTTGAACTGCTAACTTTCCTGTTAGCAGCCAAGTGCTTAACCACTGTGCCACTAGGATTCCTTGAATTGTCTTGGCATCCCTAAATTGCTTTCTATTCCCAAAATATACTATATCCTCTTACCTCTACAACTATGCAAGTGCCATTTGTTGCACCTGGCTGGAATACTTCTTTCGTCTGGCTAATTACTTATGTATCCTCCAGGTCTAACCTTAAATGTGTCTTCCCTCAGCTGTCTTCAGGTTGCAACCCTCACGTTCCTCACCTCCTCTCTCTCTGCTTCTTCTCTCTTGTAGCCTCTCTTCCTTTTCTCCTTCCTCCTGGAGCCTCTGTGGGGTTGGCTGCATATATAAGCAAACTCCTTGTCAATTTCAAGGCATGGCCCTCCCACCAGGGCCATGAACTGACCAATCCCCTTGGTGAACCACAGTCACTTCATTTGCATAGTCTATAGTCACCTCATTTGCACAGTTTATAATATATTGACAATCCCTGCAAGGTGTGTAAAACAGACCAATCACAGGGCAGACTGCAGCCCAGGGCCAGAAAAAAGTACAAAGCCACAAACTGTTTACAGCTTACCCAGGAAATGTCAATCAACTTGGACAAAAGTAACAAACCCTCTGGGGTAGAAAACTAGGGCTATGTAACTCCTCAGGGCTTAGGAGAAAAACCTCTCAAGCTGTTTTTCCGAAGAACCAAGGCAAAAGGCTACATGAAGGAACTGATTTCACCACACTAATATACTATACTTATATAATCTATTATAAAGTAGAACTGGCATGAACAGATTTGGGAATACAACCGATTTTGATATGCATACACTTCAACTGGATCAAAAAAAAGTACAAAGGCTTACTAGAGTCGTCTACCAGCTGCAAATATTTAGCTAGGAGTATTCAGCAGGCTGTGGGCATTAATCAATATGTTTTAAAGGACTGGAGAACAATGACTAATCCCACCAGGCAGCTAACTGGGGTTTGGTTAAGTGAAATTCATGTAAGAAATCTTTCACTATACATTTTGATATGGGAGATTAGAGGGAAAAAGATGAGAACAGGTAATCTGGGAGTAATTACTTTTTTGGGGGTAAGGTGAGGTAGGAAGTGGCAATTAGGATGTAAGACTTAGGGCTGCTTCAAGAGAAGGGTATATGGAGGTGTGTGGTTGGGTGCTGGGGAGGGGTGGGCAGAAAACATGGCTCTCTATTCCCAGAATTGAGAGCCCAGGCTCCTATGAGTATTGTTTTTTAAAACGTTGTAGGCTAGCCTAGGAATTAAACTATAGGGAAATCGATTCATTCATACAACAAATATTTACTGAGCGTCTACTCTTCTACGTACTTTTCTATACACTGGGGATATGGCAGTGATCAAAACTGGCAACAATTCCTACCCACGTGAAGCTCACATTGTATTGGGACAGAGAGACCAAAAAAAAAAAAAAAGATAATGTTAGATAGTGATATGAACTAAGAATAGAGCAGGGAGAAAGGTTAGGAAGAGCTCAACGGAAGGGGTTATCTGCAATTTTAGATACAGAGGTCAAAGAAGGCTTCATTGAGGTAATCTTTGGGAAAAACCTAAAGGAGGAGGAAACCATGCACGTATGTAAGGGAAAGGGTAGTCCAGGCAGACGGAAAAACTAGTTCAAAAGTAGTGTACTTGGTATGATTGAAGTTGGAGGCCAGTGTGGCTGCAGCATGTTAAACTAGGGGCAAAAGTAGTAGAAGATAAAGTGTGAGCACTAACTGGGGGACTAGATTACATAAGGCTCCATAGGTTGCAGTAAGGACTTTGATTTTTATTCTGAGATGGGAAGTCACTGAAAAGTTTTCAGTAGATAAAGCACAGGATCTAATGTTTTGTTGTTGTTGAGAATATACACAGCAAAACATATACCAATTCAGCCTTTTCTACAAGTACAATTCAGTGACACTAATTACATTCTTTGAGTTATGTAGCCATTCTCACCCTCCTTTTTTGAGTTGTTTCTCCCCCATTAACTCACTACCCCCTAAGGTTCCTATCTATCTTTTGAGTTGCTGTTGTCACTTTGATCCCATATAGATAGTTCTTAAAAGAGCATAATGCTCAAGGCAGATATTTTTATTCAAGCTAAACTATTGTTTGGTTTTAAGAACACTTCAGGGGATATTTTTGATTTAAATTTTAAAGATTACCTCAGGGCAATAGTTTCAGGGGCTCATCCAGCCCCTATTGCACCAGAAAGACTGGAGCCCATGAAATTTGAAATTCTATTCTGCATTTTCCCCCTTCTGATCAGGATTCTTCTATAGAATCTTTGATCAAAATGTTCAGTAAAGGTAGTCAGGCACCATCCAGTTCTGGTCTTATGGCAAAAGTGGCAGATGTTCATAGAGGCAATTAACCACACATTTCAGAACCTCTTACTATTTCTGACTCTCCTTCCTCCTCTGTTGCTCTAGATAAGTAGAGACCAATGGTTGTGCCTTGGATGCCCGCTTGCAAGCTTTTAAGACCCTAGGCACTACGCAATGATCTAAGAGGTAGAACCCAAACCAAAAAAACCAAACCCACTGCCGTCGAGTCGATTCCGACTCATAGTGACCCTTTAGGACAGAGTAGAACTGCTCCATAGAGTTTCCAAGGAGTGCCTGGTGGATTTGAACTGCTGACCTCTTGGTTAGCAGCCGTAGCACTTAACCACTACGCCACCGGGGTTTCCAGAGGTAGAACAGAAGCACTAAAAAAAAATTATTAGGTCAATTAACTGGGATGTTCCATGAAACCATGACCATAAACCTCCAAACCAAGGAACCAAATCCCATGACGTTTATGTTTGCACATAAGAAGCCTCAGCAGCTCTCTTTTCTTTTGTAAATATATCTGCTATACAACTTTTACCAGTTCAACTAGGATCTCACATTGCTACAGGTTAACTCAGTAGCTGCTTTGAGAACAGACTGAAGGATGGGGAGGGTCAAGGGTAGGAGCAAGGAGATCATTAATGGGAAGCTACTGCAATAATACAAGTGAAAGATGATGGTGGCTTGTTTAAGATTTTTTATATATTTTGAAAATAAATCCAATTTCTAAGTTTTAAATAACTGAAAAAATTTAGGGAATAAAGTCTATAAACTGTGGTCTGCATGTACTTTATTTCTAGTCTTAAAACCTATTTATTCACAAACAGTGAGCTGTACTGATAATGTGCTATTTACAATTTTTTGAAGCTAAATACAGCTTTTTAAAAAATAAATTATATGGGGGAAGAGAGAAATGGGTGGGGGCAAGAAAACTGGGATCACACACACACACACAAAATGTTCCAACAATAAACATTTGTTGAGTACCTTTACTATGTGATCAAGCTTATGAAGTAGTGTGTAGCTCTGCTTTACAGAATTTTACAATCTATTATCCTTCTCGGTCTAGAGACATTATCCTAAAAAGAAAAAAAAAAAAAAAGGAAGAAAAAAAAAAGAAACGAAGTGGGAAGAAGAGACCAGAACTAGGAACAAAGATAAACCTTCCTGTTGCAATCTTGTTTGGAACACTGGTGCTGCAGCGGTTAAGCGTTTGGCTGCTAACCAAAAGGTCCACCAGCTGCTCCTTGGAAACCCTACTGGTCAGTTCTATTCTGTCCTATAGGGTCGCTATGAGTTGAAATTGACTCGGTGTCAACGAGGCTTTTTTCCCCCATTCTTGTTTAGGATATTTTTGAGGTAAAAAGTTGCAAACATTTGAATCGTATTTTCTTAAAAATCATAGAAGTACTAGATCCTCAAAAGAGACTTGGCACAATTTAGATTTCCTTTCTAGATAGTTGGATCACTGTACTTGCCTTCTTCCCCCCTTAATGGAATCTTAACGGAGAACTTAGAACACAAAATATGTTCTGAGGAAAAAAAAATTTAGAAAGAGTATTTTGTATTAGATTTAAAGCACAGGGATTACATAGGGAAAATATAAAGATCTGCCAAAGCAAAATTTATCATTTTACAAGCAGGGTATTGTGTTTTGAAGCACAGTCCACCTATTTGGCTTTTTCATGATGCCTGTTGGTCCCAAGTTGCGTTTCTACACAGACTAAGTACTGCTTTTATTATTAGTAAACAAGGAGATGATTACCTAAGTCAGACAACTTCCGGACCAGGGCCGGAACTAAGAGTTAAAGTAATCCAATAAAACTTGGCATTACTTCCTTAGTGTAAAGTACTTTCGCAAACAATTTCCTGGGACACTGGGATAACTGTGAAGTAGTAAGAAGGTAGGTGTGTGTGCGGGGGGAGAGGGGGAGTATGTGTGCGCCAGGAAACTCCTAGAAGGCCATGAGATATCGGATTAAGTATTTTCAGTGATACTCAATGTTACGATCTCATTTTGTATTTGGAAAAAAGAAACAAGCTTGTTTTAATTATACAAAGTACAAAAGGTTGATGTCCTAGTTTGAAGATAGATACACATGTTTTTCACTCACTTCTTGGTGATTCTCATGAAGGGTATATCAGAATGGGAGAACTATATGTTTATGAAGAAGGAATGAGTTTTATTTTTATTTTTATTGTGCTTTCAGTGAAAGTTTATAAACCAAGTCGGACTCTCATATAAAAATTTATAAACACCTTGCTATATACTCCTAATTGCTCTCCCCCTTAATGAGACAGCACACTCCCTCTTTTCGTGTCCATTCGGCCAGCTTCTGACCCCCTCTACACTCTTACCTCCCCTTCAGACAGGAGATGCCAACATAGTCTCATGTGTCTACTTGATCCAAGAAGCTCATTCTTCTGCAGTATCATCTTCTATCCCATAGTCCAGTCCAATCCCTGTCTGAAGTGTTGGCTTTGGGAAGAATGGTTCCTGTCTTGGGCTAACAGGAGGTCTGGGGACCATGACTTCCCGGGTCACTCTAGTCTCAGTCAGACCATTAAGTCTGGTCTGTTTACGAGAATTTGGCGTCTGCATCCCACTGCTCTCCTGCTCCCTCAGGGGTTCTCTGTTGTGTTCCCTGTCAGGGCAGTCATCGGTTGTAGCCGGGCGCCAACTAGTTATTCTGGTCTCAGGCTAATGTAGTCTCTGCTTTATGTGGCCCTTTCTGCCTCTTGGGCTCATAATTACCTTGTGTCTTTGGTATTCTTCATTCTCCTTTGCTCCAGGTAGGTTGAGACCAATTGATGCATCTTAGGTGGTCTCTTGCTAGCGTTTAAGATCCCAGATGACACTCTCCAAAGTGGGATGCAGAGTGTTTTCTTAATAGATTTTATTATGCCGATTGACTTAGATGTCACTTGAAACCATGGTCCCCAAACCCCTGCCCCTGCTACACTGGCCTTCGAATTGTTCAGTTCATTTAGGAAACTTCTTTGCTTTTGGTTTAGTCCAGTTGTGCTGACCTCTCCTGTATTACGTGTTGTCTTTCCCTTCACCTAAAACAGTTCTTATCTACTATCTAATTAGTGTAAAACCCTTTTCCTCCCTCTCTCCCTCCCCCCTCTCATAACCATCAAAGAATATTCTCTTCTCTGTTTAAACTATTTCTCGAGTTCTTATAGTAGTGGTCTTATACAATATTTGTCCTTTTGCATCTGACTAATTTCACCCAGCATTAATGCCTTCCAGATTCCTTGATGTTATGAAATGTTTCACAGAGTCATCATTGTTCTTTATCGATGAGTAATATTACGAATGAGCTCTTAAAAAGCTGAAAATAATCCTTTTCAGAGTTTATTATATGTCAAACACCGTGTTAGGCAACAAAGATACAGAAGTAAACAAGGTGACAAAAATAAAAATCCTTTAACAATCTAGTAGGGGACAGATGGGCAAGGAATTAAAAAAAAAAAAAGTGTAAGTGCATGGAAGGGTGGTAGTTGCTGATGTGTATAAATGCTTTTATTTATTTATTTATAAATATATCTGAAAAAACAGGAAAGAGATATAGACAACTTGGATGGGTGGGTTGACCAGCTAAGATAACGGCTAATTATCATAATAAATTCACAGACGCACAAGAGATGTGAAGGAAACCAGAAAATACTGGTTGAGTAAACATCTGAGAAGGAACACTTAGCTCAGGATATTTAACATATTTAGAAATCTAAACTCATACTAAGGAGGCAGACAGGATTCCTTTCTAGCTCTAAAAATATGATTTAAGCCTAGAGTATGAGGGAAGCATTATAGGAGAAAGGTCCCTAGAATCTCAACCCAGGCAATAACTTACTAGTCAACAATTCTAGGGTAAGGGTCCTCATTGGTTCAAGGAACACTGCTCCTCTATTTTCTTATATTTTACATTGCTGTTTTCAGCTAGAAACTTGCAGCTCTGAAACAATGCTGCAAAGTAATGGAAGAAAAAAATGTTCCTTTCTGTTACAGGCAGTAACTCCCAAACATTTTACCTTTTCAAAAGTCAATAAAGACTGCATGTAAAGGATGACATGCAGAGGATCAGGGTTCCAGTCTCCCTACATCCTCACCACCATTTGTTTCTTTTTTTTTTTAAATCAGGGGTGAGATGGTATCTTAGTTTTGACTCGCATCTCTCCAATGGCTAATGACGGCAAGCATCTTTTTGTGTGTTTATTGGCTGCTTGAATGTCCTCTTTGGTGAAGTGTTTGTTCATGTCCTTTGTCAACTTTTTGATTGGACTGTCTTTTTCTTGCTGAGTTACTGAAATTTTCTATGTATTTTAGAGATTAGATCCTTATCAGATGTGTTGTTCCTGAAGATTTTTTCCCAGTCTATAGGTTCTCTTTTACTCTTTTGAAAAAGTCTTCTGGTGAGCGTAAGTATTTAATTTTTTGGAGGTTCCAGTTACCTAATTTGTCTTCTGTTGCTTGTGCATTTGTAGCTGTGTTTAATAATCTATTTCTGAAAAAAATTAGGCCCTATAGTTCTGTTCCTATACTATCTCTCATGAACTTTTATAGTTTAAGCTTTAACATTCAGTTCTCTGATGCATTTTGAGTTAGTTTTTGTGTATGGTGTGAGGTATGGATCCTGTTTCATTTTTCTGCAAATGGCTATCCAGTTTTGTCAGCACCATTTGTTAAAGAAACTGTTTCTTCACCATGGAATGGACTTCGACCCCTTGTGGAAAAACAGCTGCCCATAGATGGCTGGATTTATTTCTGAGTTCTCAATTCTATTCCATTGGTCTATATATCTGTCATTGAACCAGTACTAGGCCATTTAATTACTGTGGCTGTATAGCATGTTTTGAGGTCAGGAAGAGTAAGGCCTTGTACTTTGTTCTTCTTCTTCAATATTGCTTTGGCTATTCAGGGCCTCTTTTCTTTCCATATAAAGTTGATCAGCTTTTCCATTTCAGTAAAGAAAGTTGTTGGAATTTGGATTGGGAATGAACTGTATCTAAAGACCACTAATTTAGGCAGTACTGACGTTTTCACAATGCTAGGTCTTCCAATCCATGAGCAAGGACAAATTCGACATGTTTAAAGCTCTAGAAGGTCAGTTTCCTAGGAACATTTCTCCTCTAAATAACTCCTAAATAAGCCTTCAACCTTCATAAATAGAGCCTTCACAGACTACCACCCTATCATGACAATCCAGATCAAATAATCTTCCTGGTGTACAAACTACTGATTTTATGTTTCCTTTGTGGTCAAACAAAAAACAAAGTTTAAAACCGTATTACCTGTAACTCTAACAGAACGGTAACCAGAACTAATTTAACCACTTCAAGATTCTTGGTGTTTTTGTGTATTTACTAAAATCTGACAAAATTTGCATTTTCAGAGTTGCCTATTGCTGTTCAAAGGCTTGCTTAGTTTAGTAAGGCAGGGCTAGGTCCCAGGAGTAAGAATCTGCAGGATGATTGTTCTTCTTTCTACATTAAATGCACTAACTTGCCTATACTAACAAGTACTCTGTTAGGAACAATTGGATCATTCAAACAGAAATCCACTATACATAATATATATATAATACCAAGTACTGGTATTATATGATTATCTGCTTTCAAAACCCTCACATGTAAAATGGGGCCATACTGTGATGATCAAATAAAATAAGTGTTTCCCAAACAATAAAAGACTGTGATCTATCCAAAATGCTCATAGAACTCCACATAAGGTAGATCTTAAAAGAAAGTCACCAAGACATACTATAATCAAGCTTGCCAAAACCAAAGATAAAGAGACAATTATAAGAGCAGCGAGGGATAAAGGACAAGTCACCTACAAAGGAGAGCAAATAAGAATAAGCTCGGACTACTCGGCAGAAAAGCATGCAGGCAAGAAGGCAGTGGAATGACGTATTTAAAAAACTGAAGGGAAAAAACTGCCTGCCAAGAATCATATATCCATCAAAACTGTCTCTTAAATATGAAGGTGAAATTAAGACATTTCCAGATAAACACAAGTTGAGGTAATTTGTAAAAACCAAACCAAAACTACAATACTAAGGGAGTTCTTTGGTTAGAAAATCAGTAATATCAGATATCAACCCAAGACTAGAACACTGGGCAGAGGAACCAGAAGTCAACCCAGACAGGGAAATCCAAAAAAAAAAACAAAGCAAGATTAAAAAAAAAAAAAAAAAAGCCCGACACAGGGTAACGGGAGTGTTATTATATAAAAGGCAACACTAAAATAATAAAGAGGGACTAAGAAATGTAATCATATACCTTCCATATGGAGAGGATGATACGGCGATACAAAGAAATAAAACACAATAAAAATTATGAAAAAAAAACCGTGAAAGGTATTTTTGTTAAAGACTTCAATGAAATATTTATGAGATTATATTATAGATTATAATTGTATTTAAAAAATAGATACATAAGAAAAAATGGAAGGAAAGACATCAAAATGCTCAAACCAAAACCTAACCCATTGCCATCAAGTTGATTCTGACTCATGCAGACCCTAAAGGACAGAGTAGAACTGCCCCACGGGGCTTCCGAGGAGCAGCTGGTGCATTCGATCTGGTGACCTTTTTGGTTAGCAGCCACCTCTTAACCACTGCACCACCAGGGCTCCAAGTGCTTAAAGTACCATGTTTTCACACAAATAACATGTGCCTTCTACATTTCTTTGCCAATTGCTCCCTCCCCACCAAGAGGTATTTTGGTAAGTGCCACTTTGCCAATTTTTTTTTTAACATGTTGCTGAAAAAAATATTTAGCATAGCTTGCTTATGAAAATACCTTGCAGGGGGAGGGTGTGGTTAGCAAACAAATGCAGAAGGTGCACGTTATTTGCATAAAAATACAGTAATCACGCTTTAATCATGCTAGGATGTGGAATTATGAGTAATTACTTTAGGTCTTTAATTTCCCAACTTTCTTTAATAAAGTTACATTGTTTTAAAGAAAAAATAAAGCCTCATAAAAAATCAGACTTTTAAAATTAAATGTAAACTTCACATGTAATAATACATGAATGTATTCTCTTTTAAAAAAGATTAGAACACTATACGTAGAACTAAAATTCCCTTGACCAGCCTGTCCCCTCTCCTTTCTCCAGAAACTCCAAAGGAGTTTCTAGCTTATTGCTGAAAGGAGCCTTAGAGACAATTTCTAGTGATAAACTCTCTCATTACAATTAGCCCCACAGGGCAGAGAGTGAACATGTCTATAAGGGAGAGTATGAGGGTACACTTTATAAACCTCATATTTTATGTTAAAAATAATTTAAATTCTGCATTTAATTTTATAATATCAATGTTTATTTGAATATTTATCCCCATGAGTACAACAGTATATAGCACAGATTAGATTCATGTTCCTGACAGATATCTGTCAAACTGTGATACAGAGGTAAAGAGAGGTGTTATGACTTTTTCACTTCTGTATCATACAGCAATCGATTCCTAGAATGAGAAATTCTTATTAGTGGATAGAAAAATATGGTTAGTTCAATTTATATCCTATAACTTTCCAGAGAAAATAACAGGAAAATATACTGCAATTATCATACTAAAATCCCATTTAATTATGGGAAAACAGACCCACATCGTGAGTTTAATATGGCTTAGTGTTTCCTTAAAAGGTTTAATTTTGAAAATTAAAATACGTCTGAGGCTGATAAAGGTACATTTTCATGTCACTGTTAGGACAAGTAACCACTTTTTTACAAATAAGTTGTTTTACTTCTTGCTATCATACCTTATTTACATACCTCAAACCTAATATACATGGCTCATCTCTAATTCCACTGTCAACTGTCTGCAGAAATTTGACTCCAAATTTAGTTCAAATGAAAAAGTAAAGTTACTGGTACTCTTTCCTTAAAATGTCTTTCCACAGAAGTATCGTCTCTGGAGGCATTTATTCTTATCATGAAGTCTCTCCAAATATCTAGTTTGACTCTAGGTGTTTAATAAAGTTAGAATATTTAAGAGACAAAATGGGTAAATTACAACCACACCACCACCCACCCATTGCCGTGGAGTCGATTCTGACAAATTACAACCAAGATATACCAATATGAGCTACCAGGAAAAAAGCTTAATTGTAGTTTACTGCAACAAATTCACTGAAAATTCTGGAGGAAAACCCCCCAAACAGCTCACATTTTTAGTAAAGAATCACGTGCTACATTAACCACAAGGGACGCAACCTGAGGCAGTGGAAAGGGTTGTGAACTGAAGTCAGGGAGTCTGACTCCAATTATGCCAACAACTAGCTCTGTCTTCTAGGATCACTACACCACTGTGGCTCCAAGCTTCCTCATTTGTTAATGAAAAGGATGGAGAAAATCAATTCTCAAATTTGTTTAGGTATCAGAGGATGACAGGACACAATGAAATAGAACATTTAATGATATGGACAAAAACAATTTTACAAACTAGCAGAAAATGAATATATAAAAAATTTGAGATAAAATTTCTACCATGAACACGTAGGTTCACACAAATACAGAGTAGTCTAAGCACAGTGCGCATTCCTGAATTTTTCTGTTAATATTTATATGCCATTTGGGAGGGAGTAGTTATGGTCAGACTCAACCCGCCCACTGCCGTCAAGTTGTTCAGACTACCCGGGTCCAAATTCTACCTTTTATTTATTAGCTTGGAACCTTGGGCAAGTTACTTAGTATCTCTGAATCTAAGTCTTCTCATGTGTAAATGAGGATAATAACAGTATCTTCTTTAGAAGTTGTTTGAAGACTTAATCGACATAAGTAGGTAGTACGGTACCCATCACACAATAAGAGCCTGCATCAGTTTCCTAGGGCTGCCATAAAAAATTACCACAAACTGAATGGCTTAAAACAACTGAAACTTATTCTTTCACAGTGCTGGAGGCTAGAAGTCTGAAATCAGGGTGTCATCAGGGTCATGCTCCACCCGAATGCTCTAGGAAAGAATCCTTCCTTGCCTCTTCCAGCTTCCAGTGGTTCCCAGCAATCCTTGGCTTGTAGCTGCATTACTCCAGGCTCTGCCTTCATCTTTGCATGGCCTTCTTCCCTCTGTACCTCCTTCCCTCTTATAAGGACACAAGTCATTGGGTTTAGGTCCCACAGTAACCCAGTATGACTTCATCTTAACTAGTTATATCTGCAAAGACCGTATTTCTAAATAAGGCTACACTTTACGGCTCTGGGTGGACATTCATTTCTGGGGGGACTCTACTCAACTACAAAGCCTAAAAACAATAAATGATAGCAATAATAGAAGCAAACTTTTATTGAGTTTTCACTAAGTGGTTAGACACAATTCTGGGAGTCCCTGGGTGATGCACATGGTTAACATGCTCGGCTGCTAAGGGAAAGGTTGGAGGCTTGAATCTACCCAGAGGTACCTTGGAAGAATGGCCTGGTGATCTACTTAGAAAAATTAACCAGTGAAAACCGTATGTAGCACTCGACGGTAACTAGGTAGGCACTATTCGACAAGTTTTATAAGTATTATCCCATTTAACCTTCACAACTAGCAAATGAGGTAGATACTATTCTTAGCCCCTATTTTATAGTAAGCAAAACGGCTTAAAGAATGGTTAAGTGAACTTGCTCAGGTTTACTGTGATAGTCAATAAGGCTGTTCACAAATATCTTTAGTTCTCTTTTCAGGAACATCGTAGGATTGCACCTCCTTACTGCCTCTGAGAGTAGGTGTGGCCCATGTGACTAATTTGGTCAATGGAATGTGAGCGGCATGTGATTCTTTCGGGCAGAAGCTTTAAGAGTCCATGAGGAATTCGCCATGTTCCCTTCCCTCTAGTGCGCTAATTACGGAAACATATTCTAAGACGGAGTTTCTGTCAGCCTGGTTGCCTAAGTGACCACAAATAGCATAGTGCCCTGCTGACCCACTCTGGACATGTGGCATGAGGGGGGAGAAAGAAAAAAAGCTACTGAGGTTTTCAGATAGTTTGTTGCCACAGCAACAACCTAGCCTATCCTGACTGACACCTTTACAATTAGTAGATTTCATATTTAGTATCATTACTATCTATTTAGTCACAGGTAGTGCTGAATGTTTAAGATTAAATTATGGGAGAAAATAGTACAATTCTTTCCATTTACTTATTCTGTGTGTGTGTATGAAACAATAAAAGTTTACCATTACCTAATTTAGTGCCATAATTTAAGAATTACTGGTCTAAATGTATTCATGACCTTGGTTGGACTAGGAAAAGAATTCTTAAAGAGAACACAAAAAGCACTAACCATAAAAAAAGAAAAAAAAAGATGATAAATTGGTGTTCACTAAAATTAAGAACATCTGTTCATCAAAAGACCCTTTTTTAAAAAGGGTAAAAAGGTAAGCCAAACAAAAACACCCCCATAGACTAGTAAATATTTGTAACACATATTTTTTTTTATATTCATTAGACTTATGTCCAGAATACAAAAAGAACTTGTGTAAATCAGTAAGAGAGAAATAAATGACTCAATTAAAAAAAAAAAGGCTAAATACAAAATAGGCACTTCATAAAAGCAGGCTATCCAAATGATTACTAACCATATGAAAGAGATGCTACTACACACCCACTAGAATGACTAAAGTTAAAACAAACAACAACAAAAACCACCCTAACAATCCACAGTGTTGGCAACGATGAGGAGGAACTGCAATACTCAAATCTTGCTGGTGGGGATATATATTGGTACAGTCACTTTGGAAAACTGTTTGGCAGTATTTGTTTAAAAAATACTGAATCAGCAGCTCCATTCCTGGTAACATATCCCAGAGAAATCAGAGTATGTGTCCACCAAAAGACATGAATAAGAATGTTCATAGCAGCTTTATTAACAACAGCCTCAAGGTGAAATCAACCTAAGTGTCCACCAACAGCTGAACTGGTACATTACAATACACCCTACAACAGATCAGTGGAGTGCTACACCAACTGAACTAGTGCTACATGCAACATGGATGAATCTCACTGACACAATGACAAGCAAAAGAAGCCGGACCTATGAGAGTAAACAGTCTATAAATTCATTTACATGAAGCTCAAGAACAGGTAAAATACTCTGTGGTGATAAAAATCAGAACAGTGGTTATCTCTAGTGGGAGGAGGTAAAGTACTGACTAGAGTGCCTCCTAGAGTGCTGGAAATATTCACAGGTGCCCACATATGTATACGTAAAAATCTATTGACCCCTACATTTAAGATTTGTACACTTTACTGTATATGCCACCAAAAAAAAAAAAAAAAAGGTTACAGAAGGATTGGTTTGGATAAGAATTCCAGGACTGGAAGGCACCACAGAAGTCACTAGGTCCAACTGCATATCCAAGGCTCAACTCCCAACCTGAAAGTCTCTCTTAAGGATGCCTACGATATTCCCATTTCTAAATAGCTCTGATCATTAGAAGGTTTTTCTCTATAATGAATCCCAAACCTATCCCCAAGGAGCTTCCATCCTTGAGTTTTCATTCTACATTTTTGGGGATATAAAGAACCAATGTGCTCCTTTTTCCAAACCATATCTCCTCAATTATCCAAAGACTTATCTGATGAATGCTGAGACTCCTTTCAGCTCTAAAAATTCTAGGATTTTATATTTTTGTTATAAGTCCATATTTCTTTTATTTGCCTCTTTATTTCACT
Organism: Loxodonta africana; assembly: GCF_030014295.1. Lineage (NCBI taxonomy): Eukaryota > Metazoa > Chordata > Mammalia > Proboscidea > Elephantidae > Loxodonta > Loxodonta africana. The sequence continues at coordinate 39,933,292 of NC_087354.1, read as the reverse complement.
GCTGAACTTTACTCTTTCGATAAAGCATTCTAAAGTTATTCTTCAACCTGAGTAGATAACCAGCTTGCAGATTTTTATCCAAAATATGAATTTTAAATGTATGCCAATATTTACAATACGTACTGGTCACATCTACATGATTATGTGAGCAGAAATGGAAATCTCTCATGCTTAACGCATTATAGTATCAGAGCTCTTCATGAAAAATACCTAGCTCATTTAGATGTGGAGAATGCTTACCATCAAATTTACCATCACAGTTTAGACTGTGCAGATGAGAAGGACATTTTTTTAGACACACAATAATTCAAGTCAGTGGTGATCACTTTGACCTCTCCACTGGGAAAAAGGATGAATATATGGAGAGAACTGGTTATGCCTAAAGCAGTGAATCATTATGAACTTCATGAGCAAACAGAAAAGTATTTCCCTAAGCTCAAAGAGCCAACTGAAGAATTCATGGAATTGTTTATTTTAAGGCATTCAAAAGTTTCTACAGAGTCAAAGTTTAAGAGATAAATGTAAAAGCAGATTTTCTCACACTCAAGATGATATACATATGTTCCAGCAGTATCCAGGCCTTCTGTTCAAGAAGCCAAATCGTAACAATTTGCCCATACTATTGGTTTCAAATCTGTGATTGCCCTTTTATTGTTACCACCTGATAGCCTTACTATTTTTTCCTTTATTGTAACAGATTAGAATAATCAGAGAATTAACTCAAAATTATCTTCAGATAATCTGCAATATGAATTATACAAGGTAAATCTTGATTCCAAATGTGAAAAATGGTTTAATTCCAAAGCCCATGGTAATCTGGTTTCCTTCTCTAACTCACTCTGCTGATTGTTCTCAAAGACACTCATAACTTCAAAACTGCTAATTTCAATGGACATTTTTTATCCTTCACCCTACTGGGTTTCTAACTGGCACTTGATACTATAAATGACTATCTTCCTTAAAGTCTCCTCCCACTACTTCCTGTTTACTATCTTTTTGTTTCCCCCATGTCTTAGGTATCTAGTGCTGCTATAACAGCAACACTACAAGTAGATGGCTTTAACAAACAAATTTATTTTCTCACAGTTTAGGAGGCTAGATGTCCGAATTCTGAGCGCCAGCTGTAGGGGAAGGCTTTCTTTCTCTCTCTGCTCTGGTGAGGTCCTTCATCTCTTCAGCTTCTGCTTCCTGGTCCCTTGGAGCTCTCCATATGTCTTGGCATCTATCTTATATCATTTGCTTACTAGCTTGTTTGTCCAATCTCTTTTATATTTCAAAAGAGATTGACTCAAGATACACCCTAACACTAATCCTGTCTCATTAACATAACAAGGACAACCCATTCCCAAAACACAGGCATACAGGCTAGGATTTATAACACATATTTGCGGGAGACACAATTTAATTCTTAACACCCCACATCTTTTTAGCCATTCCTTCCGTCTTTGGCCCTCCTCTCCCTCAATTTTTCTAGCGATCTCTCTCAGTCCCAATGCCTCAAAAACTATTTATATACTATGACATCCAAACTTACTTCTTTTAAATTCCAGGCCTGTATCTCAAACTGCTATCTTCTTCTGGTGTGGCACAGGAAACTTGACCATAACATGTGTAAAACTGAGCCCACAATCTTTGCTCTAAAATCTGTTCCATCCCCCATGTTCTCTGTCAGTTGGATGTACTCTACCCTCTCACAAAGGCTACAGACCTGGGGCTGACTTCTTTTCAGCTCTTCCTGGGTCCTCTTGTCATATGCAATCCCTTATCAAGCTCCACCGATTCTGTCCTTTTCTGCATTGCTAATATTACTGTCTCAGTTAAAACCTTTATTTTTCATGCCCTGATTATTCTAACAGCCTCCTAATTGCCCTTCCTGTCTTCAATCTGTTTCCACACAGGGGCTAGAGTGATCATTCTAGAACACAAATCTAATTATGTATAACACTCCTTATTTAAAATCATTCAAGAGGCTACCTGTTGTCTTCAGGTAATTTTCACTTTTTTCTTTTTTTTTAATTAACTTTTATTGAGCTTCAAGTGAACGTTCACAAATCAAGTCAGACTGTCACATATAAGTTTATATACTCCTTACTCCGTTCTCCCACTTGCTCTCCCTCTAATGAGTCAGCCCTTCCAGTCTCTCCTTTCGTGACAATTTTGCCAGCTTCCAACTCTCTCTATCCTCCCATCCCCCCTTTTTTTCTTTTTAAATGTTTTTGTGAATGTTTTACAATAAGGACACATTACTTTATCATTAAAATAAACAATAAAGCTTGACTCCAAAAAAGTGAATGACCTTTTCTGGAGGTGTTATCATGCGGGACGAGCCACTGAAGGAGGACATCATGTGTGGTAAAGTAGAGGGTCAGGGAAAGAAAGGAAGACACTTGATGGGATAGATCGATGCAATGGCTGCAGTGATGGACTCAGGCATATCAACGATTGTGAGGATGATGCAGGATCGGGCAATGTTTCGTTCTGTTGTACATGGGATTGCTATGCTATGTACATATGGTTACTATGTACAACTGGAGGTTAAACCAGTTTTGGGGTCAGGAAAAGTAATCTTGACATGTTTAAATGAAACAGAACATGAAAAGTTTAAAACAATATATTAAAAACTACCATATTTTTACACAAATGATGTGTGCCTTCTATATTTGTTTGCCAACTACTCCCTCCCCCGTGAGGTATTTTCAAAAGCACCACTATGCCAATTTTTTTTACATGTTGCTGTAAAAAACAATTAGCATAGCAATCTTATGAAAATGCCTTTGGGGGGGAGGGAGATTTTGGCAAGCAAATGTAGAAGGCACGCGTTATTTGCCTAAAAATACAACTGAGTTTCCCATCTTTGGTATCTTTAATTTGTTCTTGCATGAAACATCTTAAAAATATCTACCTCTTTGGGTAGTAAGATCCAGCTGGCTTGCTAATAAAATTGTCATACATTGTTGTTGTTGGGCACTGTAGAGTTGACTCATTGCAACCCTACGTACAACAGAAGGAAACGCTGCCCGACCCTGTGCCGTCCTCACAATCGTTGATATGCCTGAGCCCACTGTTGCAGCCATAGTGTCAATCCATCTCATTGAGGGTCTTCCTTTCTTTTGCTGGCCCTCTACTTTACCACGCATGATGTCCTTCTTCAGGGGCTGGTTCCTCCTGATAATACGTCCAAAATATGTGAGATGGAGTCTTGCCATCCTTGCTTCTAAGGAGCATTCCCGTTGTACTTCTTCCAAGACAGATTTGTTCATTCTTCTGGCAGTCCATGGTATATTCAATATTCTTTGCCAACACCATAACTCAAAGGCATCAATTCTTCTTTGGTCGTTGGACTGTTATATAACGCTGATAAGTAATAAAAAATGCGGTCCTGCCCTTCTCTTTAAGAAGAACAATATAAAATATATCAAGTAGCAGATATCCAGGAAATAACACAATTATTAAGAAAAGAGATGAAAAAATTAGTATCTTAAGATTTAATGCTCAATTTACATAAACACTTATAATGGAGCTTGCTCTAATTTTCCAACTAGGAAGATTATTTTCTACAGTATCGTATTTAAATACATAGTTAAGGTCTTCAAATTAACAGGTTATCAGATAGATTTATTACTAGTCTCTCCCATAGCCCTTCTAATTACAGCATCTATTTTCTATCCTGCATTACATTTCTATTGCGATCAACTCCAAAGTGTCTTAAGAGAGATTGCCATTCACTACTATTACACATGCATTAGAAAAAGTAAGGTAGGAGAGGCTATTAAACCAACTGAGGTCCTATGCCAGTTAAATTTTAAACTTCCTTCTACTGACTCCCAAACACGTCAGCACTATCGTAGTGAAGTAGGTTATAAGTTTTGGGTGACGTGATTTGCATGAAAGCCAAGGAGAATAAACTATACAGCAGACTATTGTAGGTCACAGCAAAGTGAATTCAGAGCTGCAGCTACAACTTATTTTTTATCATACATATTTATTAAGCACCCAAACAATAAACACGAAGCCCAGCTAAGAGTGGCACATACCAGTTAAACACATACCTTCCCTACCCTCGAGTCGATTCCGACTCATATTGACCCTACCCTCTAAGGGGTATAATTTGAAACAAACAATTTAAGTACTTAGGAAGAAAGAACCCTCACGATCATTATACTTTACTCACTGCTTTCCAAAATAGCTCATAAAATGATGTACTACTGAACTTAAATCCATTTATTCTCTTTGAAAAATAGCAGTCTGAATTTCAAATCTTTGAGTTCAAGTCTAATGGATGATACACTGTAAACTAATAAAATAGTATTCTTGATATATAAAAATCAGTTTTACCACTGGCTAGGCAGTTTCTATTTTTTAATAACAAGGATGCAATTTTACCAATTCATCCCTAGTCTTCCACCCGGCCCCTTGGAGCAGCAACATTTATCTACAGGGCAGTAATCAAGGGTAGGATACCAATAGAGACAAATTCCAATCCTATGCACCAGTATTATTTTATTACATGGCAGACATTATGCTACGAACAAAAATTGAGTTACAGTTTCTAGCGTGATTATGTTTTACTTATCTAGGTAAACATTAAATTCTTCACAGAAAAAAAAAAAAATCCAAAACCACCAAAGCTAACATAGGTACAGAAGGGAAAGACTACAAACATCTACTCTTTGCCAATGATGGTGCTATTAGACAAAATTGCTAAAAAAATAGGAGAAAATACATAATTAGTAAAGGTTTGAAAGCTAAAAAGATATAATTGACTTTTCTAGTACAATAAATGAATCTATACACTATCCTCAGTATCATGTATCACTAGAGAAAGATTTTAATTAAGTGCCAGGGAGAAGAGATACGCCAATTAGAATTTTGTATGTAGTTTGTTTTGCTATGAAAGAAATGGCTAGCAGCTGACATTGTCTTTTGGCAAAATAAAACTGCTCCTTCCCCCTTTTAGAATAAACATAAAACCACTCCATTACGTTTATTTAATATACCCCTAAATTAGCAATTAGCTTGAGAAGATTTTTATGTATGGCAGAGCTCTGTACTTAAACATCCCCCACCCCTTCTACAACCAGAATGTAGCATATCTGCATACTACTATGGTACTACAGAGCTCTGGTGGTGGTGTGGTTAAGTGCTCAGCTGCTAACAAAAAAAGGTCTGCAGTTCGAACCCACCAGCGGCTCCTTGGAAACCCTATGCGGAAGTTCTACCCTGCCCTATAGGGTCGCTATGAGTTGGAATTGATGGTGGGCAATGGTTTTTTTTTTTTCTTTTAATAATACTATAGAAATAACTTCAATATTCCTCATATTCTTTCATTAGCTCTGTTGTTATTGGGTGCCTATGAATAGATTTTGACGCATAGTGATGTCATATGACAGAGTAGAACTGCCCTTGGCAATAATCTTTAGGAAAGCAGATCTCCAGGTCTTCTCCCATGGAGCTGCTTGGTAGGTGTGGTGAAATGAGTTCCTTTTTGTGGCCTTTTGCCTTGGTTCTTTGGAAAAACAGCTTGAGAGATTTTCGCCCTATATAGGAAAATCACACAATACCAGGAATCATGGCCCAGCCAAACTGATACATTTTGTGGGGGGCATAATTCAATCCATGACATCCAGGTTGATTACGTTTCCTGAATGAACTAAACAACTTGTGGTTTGATACTTTTTGTCTGGCCCTGGGCTGCACTCTGCCCTATGACTGGTCTATTTTTACACACTTTGCAGGGACTGGTCAATGTACTTACGCAAATGAAGTGACTACAGTCTATTATGCAAATAAAGTGGCTGTGGCCTACCAAGAGGAGATTGGTTAGTTTGTGGCTCTGGTGGGAAGGCCATGCCTTGAAACTGACCAGGAGTTTGCCACAGAGGCTGGCAGACAGAAAGAGGAGAAATAAAGGAGAAAAGACAAGAGAGAATAGAGAGAGAGAAACTGAGGAACCTCCTATAAGAGCTGTAATATGTGTCAAGGGCTATAACACAGAATACAGTGAGATGCCAAGAAGGGGCCTTTCAGCAGAATCAGTGGTGACAGTAGAAACCTGCTGCTAGGAATGCAGTTAAGAGAGCTGATCAAAACTGCTACACTGACTATCAGCAATAGAGAGGCTGACGGCAAGGAGGCTGAAGGCAGCTGAGAGTGGGTCGTTCATGGCCAGGAGGCCTGTCCTGGGGGGCCAATAGGTGACTGTCCTGAGTGGGCCCAAGAGGCCTGATTTGAGGGGGTCGAGAGGAGGTCTGTCCTAAGGGGGCTGAGAGAAGGCCTGCACATCTGAGAGGGGATGTGCATAATGGAAAGGCTGGCTTACTTGCAGGGCCAAAAGGAGCTAAGAGAGCTGTCCTACACAGAAGAAGGGAGGGATGTGCTCTCCACTTTGGGGGAGCCTTCTAGACTTTGCCTACATGCTTCCTAATCCTGAATTGTAACCTGTTGATCCTGATCCTCAGTTGTACCATGTTACGTCTTCAATAAACCACTTAACAGTAAGTATGGTCCGTGAGTTCTGTGGGGCCACTGCAACAGATTATCGAACCCAAGAGAAAAGTAGAGTGCTGTGGGAGGGATGGCCAGTGTCAGAAATGATTAAAACTTGGAGAGTGGAGGTATATTTGACCTCTACCTCATAGGAATTAGCTTCAGGCTGATCTTTCTAAAAATTTTTTTGTTGAGAATATATACAGCAAAACATACACCAATTCAACCATTTCTACACGTACAATTCAGTGACGATTATATTCAGTGACGATTATATTCTTCGAGTTGTTCGACCATTCTCACCCTCCTTTTCTGAGTTGTTCCTCCCCATTAACATAAACTCACTACCCCCTAAGGCTCCTATCTAATCTGAGTTTCTGTTGTCACTTTGATCCCATATAGATGGGTCTTAAAAGAACATAATGCTCAAGGCAGACATTTTTTTTACTAGTTACCTCAGTGACTGGTTGGTTTTAAGGCGACTTCAGGGGATATTTTTGGTTTAAGGTTTAAAGATTATTGCAGGGTGATAGTCTCAGGGGCTCATCCAGCCCCCTTGGCTTCGGAAAGTATGGAATCAGTGAGAATTTGAAATTTTGTTCTGTATTTTAAGTTTTGGGCCTATCTTGAGTCTCATTACCTCCCTGAAGTAAGACAGGTTCTGACACTACTACTAATCCTATTAGAACATTTCAGTGGGTTTGAAACACCCACCTTTTGGTTAGGAGCCCAGGGCTTACCTGTTTGCACCACCAGGCCTCCTTTCACTAGACTCAGTGACCTACATTTTAAATAAAAATCCAAAGAAGGAGGCTGCAGTAGCAACCAGAGGATTATGAAATTCAGAAACTTTAGTTATACCCAGCAGCATTCATTCTCCCAATTTTATAGACCAGAGAATAGTTATGAATCTTGATAAGTCAATGAACAGATGAAACTTTAGAAATTATTTCACTCAGAAAATAACAGTTTTGCTAAAGGTTGATGTCATCATTGCTAGGTGCCGTCAAGTTGGTTCCAGCCCTTAGCGACCCCATGCACAACACAATGAAACACTGCCTGGTCCTGCGCCATCCTCACAATTGTTGCTATGCTCGAGCCCAATGCTATAGCCACTGTGTCAATCCATTTCGTCGAGGGTCTTCCTATTTTTCGCTGACCCTCTACCTTACCAAGTGTGACATCCTCCTCCAGGGACTGATCCCATCTGACAACATGTCCAAAGTATGTGAGATGTAGTCTAGCCATCCCTGCTTCTAAGGAGCATTCTGGTTGTACTTCTTCCAAGACAGATTTACTCATTCTTTTGGCAGTCCATGTATATTCAATATTCTTCGCCAACACCATAATTCAAAGGCATCAATTCTTCTTCGGTCTTTCCTATCCATTGTCCAGCTTTTACGTGCATATGAGGTGACCGAAAACACCATGGTTTGAGTCAGGCGTACTTCAGTCCTCAAGGTGACACCTTTGCTTTTTAACACTTGCTAAATGGAAACTCTGGTGGTGCAGTGGTTAAAAGCTATGGCTACTAACCAAAAGGTCGACAGTTCGCATCCATCAGGCACTCGTTGGAAACCCTGTGTGGCAGTTCTACTCTGCGCTATAGGGTCACTATGAATTGGAATTGACTTGATGGCAATGGTTTTTTTTTTTTTTTTTTTTTTTTAAGGTAGACTAAATAATACTATAGTTAGAAACCTGGCATTCGAAATTCTCATTCTTCTTGTCCCACCCCCTCCAACAGGGCCCCTGGACCTGCTAATAATATGCATGTAAACATTTACATGCTTTTTCAGTTTATAGGAAGATTATGAGAACTAGATGTTAGGAATAAACAACAATACTTCATTCACCATACATTAATAAATCTGATAAATCCCTAAAACATTTCTTCCTGAAATGAAAATTTGGTCTAAAATTGGTAGTAAATAGGCATTCTCCCCCCCGCCCCCACAAGTTTTAAGAAATGCTAGTGGCCTGAAAGCTGTTTCAACAGGACATTTCAAATTGTTGGACTTATAATTTTGTACCAAACATACACTTAAGAATCTCATTTTATTGAAGTTAGCTTTAAAAACAATCATTTGATTAAAAACTAGGGCTAAGATGAAGAATACAGATACAAGGTCTCTAAGTACACACAGAATATTTTATAATATTCTCTATAGATCTTATATAAGTATCTTATAAAACATGTATGAAGACATTAATACTGTGAAATGTGGTCATTTCTGCCTTGTCCTGATTACAAGACATGTCATATATTTACTGTGGTAGCATTATGGCATATTTGTATAATTAAAATAGCTAACAATTCTTACACAAACAATACTGTCAATCTCTGTAGTAAGCAAAAACAATTAGACCATCCTTCCTTTGTAGGGCTCTGTTGATATTAGGTGTCATCAAGTCAACTTCCCCTCACAGTGACCCCATGTGACTGAGCAGAACTGCCCCATAGGGTTTTCTAGGCCGTTGTCTTTACGGGAGAAGATCACCAGGTCTTTCTCCTGCAGAGCTGCTGGGTCAGTTTGAACCACCAACCTTTCAGTTAGTAGCCAAGCATTTAACCATTTATGCCACCAGGGCTCCTTTTGTAGGGGGGCAGTTCTACTCTGTCCTATAGTCAGAACTGACTTGATGGTACACAACAATTAAAAAACAACAACAAGAACAAAAAAACCTCAACTTCTAGAAAAGACAACTGCTTAGCCAAGACCGCCACTGAGAATTCTGCCTCTTGTTTTCAAGAGCTTCAATCTAAGAAACGTGGGCTGGTGTAGTTTTTCTCTGAGAGCTTAAATAAAATCCACCTACAACTCTAGTTTAGCACATAAAATATACATCACTGAGAGGACTGGCTAATCATCAAAAATTGTCTCCAGGACATTATAACGATTGCTCAGGGCCTTTCTCAGACAGCAAATGGAATAAAGGACCAAACCAGCAGAAACTAGCAACCCATGCTCCCCGGGTACAGGGCACATTTATGAAACAGTTGCTGACCTATACAGTTTACCTAAGGCATGCTATATTTTTTTCATTCATGATATATTCACTAAACACATAATATGTATCAGGCACTCTGTTAAGATACGGGGAATATAATAGTGAAGAGTCTCTGCCCTCATGAAAATTACAATTTGAAGTGTATGACATTAAACACATATACCAATAAACAAAAATTTTAAATTGTAAAAAAATGCTATGAAGGAAAAGAACAGAAAGCTGTAGAACGACAGTGGGAGATGTGATTTAGACTAAGGCTTTTTTTTTTTTATTAACTTTTATTGAGCTTCAAGTGAATGTTTACAAATCAAGTCAAACTGTCACATGTAAGTTTATATACACCTTACCCCGTACTCCCACTTGCTCTCCCCCAATGAGTCAGCCCTTCCAGTCTCTCGTGACAATTTTGCCAGCTTCCAACTCTCTCTATCCTCCCATCCCCCCTCCAGACAGGAGATGCCAACACAGTCTCAAGTGTCCACCTGATTCAAATAGCTCACTCTTCATCAGCATCTCTCTCCTACCCACTGTCCAGTCCCTTTCATGTCTGATGAGTTGTCTTCGGGAATGGTTCCTGTCCTGGGCCAACAGAAGGTTTGGGGACCATGACCACCGGGATTCCTCTAGTCTCAGTCAGACCATTAAGTATGGTCTTTTTGTGAGAATTTGGGGCCTGCAACCCACTGATCTCCTGCTCCCTCAGGGGTTCTCTGTTGTGCTCCCCGTCAGGGCAGTCATCGGTTGTGGCCGGGCACCAACTAGTTCTTCTGGTCTCAGGATGATGTAAGTCTCTGGTTCATGTGGCCCTTTCTGTCTCTTGGGCTCTTAGTTATCGTGTGACCTTGGTGTTCTTCATTCTCCTTTGATCCAGGTGGGTTGAGATCAATTGATGCATCTTAGATGGCTGCTTGTTAGCATTTAAGACCCCAGACGCCACATTTCAAAGTGGGATGCAGAATGTTTTCATAATAGAATTATTTTGCCAATTGACTTAGAAGTCCCCTTAAACCATGGTCCCCAAACCCCTGGCCTTGCTCTGCTGACCTCTGAAGCATTCAGTTTATCCCGGCAACTTCTTTGCTTTTGCTCCAGTCCAGTTGAGCTGACCTTCCATGTATTGAGTATTGTCCTTCCCTTCACCTAAAGTAGTTCTTATCTACTAACTAATCAGTAAAAAACCCTCTCCCACCCTCCCTCCCTCCCCGCCTTGTAACCACAAAAGTATGTGTTCTTCTCAATTTATACTATTTCTCAAGATCTTATAATAGTGGTCTTATACAATATTTGTCCTTTTGCCTCTGACTAATTTCGCTCAGCATAATGCCTTCCAGGTTCCTCCTTGTTAGGAAATGTTTCACAGATTCGTCACCGTTCTTTATCGATGCGTAGTATTCCATTGTGTGAATATACCACAGTTTAACCATTCTTCCACTGATGGACACCTTGGTTGCTTCCAGCTTTTTGCTATTGTAAACAGAGCTGCAATAAACATGGGTGTGCATATATCTGTTTGTGTGAAGGCTCTTGTTTCTCTGGGGTATATTCCGAGGAGTGGGATTTCTGGGTTGTATGGTAGTTCTATTTCTAACTGTTTAAGATAACGCCAGATAGATTTCCAAAGTGGTTGTACCATTTTACATTCCCACCAGCAGTATATAAGGGTTCCAATCTCTCCGCAGCCTTTCCAACATTTATTATTTTGTGTTTTTGGACTAATGCCAGCCTTGTTGGAGTAAGATGGAATCTCATCGTAGTTTTACTTTGCATTTCTCTAATGGCTAATGATTGAGAGCATTTTCTCATGTATCTGTTAGCTGCCTGAATATCTTCTTTAGAGAAGTGCGTGTTCATATCCTTTGCCCACTTTTTGATTGGGTCGTTTGTCTTTTTGTAGTTGAGTTTTGACAGAATTGTACAGATTTTAGAGATCAGGTGCTGGTCGGAGATGTCATAGCTGAAAATTCTTTCCCAGTCTGTAGGTGGTCTTTTTACCCTTTTGGTAAAGTCTTCATATGAGCATAGGTGTTTGATTTTTAGGAGCTCCCAGTTATCTGGTTTCTCTTCGTCACTTTTGGTAATGTTTTGTATTCTGTTTATGCCTTGTATTAGGGCTCCTAAGGTTGTCCCTATTTTTTCTTCCATGATCTTTATCGTTTTAGTCTTTATGTTTAGGTCTTTGATCCACTTGGAGTTAGTTTTTGTGCATGGTGTGAGGTATGGGTCCTGTTTCATTTTTTTTGCAAATGGATATCCAGTTATGCCAGCACCATTTGTTAAAAAGACTATCTTTCCCCCAATTAACTGACACTGGGCCTTTGTCAAATATCAGCTGCTCATATGTGGATGGATTTATATCTGGGTTCTCAATTCTGTTCCATTGTAGACTAAGGCTTTTGAAGAAAGAACACAAACTGAGAGTGAAAGGTTAAGCAGGTGCATTCCACACTGAGGAAATAGCTCATTCATTAAACCCAGAGGTGAGAAAGAACTTCGTGCTTCGGAGAAAGTGAAAGAGAGCTAGTGGACTAGAGAAAAATGAGCAAGGGAGGAGAGTGAAGGGAGACAAGTAAGAACCAAATCCTGCAGACTTAGATTTCGCTTTTCCTCAACATACAATATCAAACTACTGAAGCGTTTTAAGGAGGGACATGATGTGATATTTACGTTTTAAAGGATCATTCTAATTCCTGTGTAAAGAATGGATTGATGGGTGGTAAGAAAAGAGTCCCTGGGTGGTACAAACTGTTGAGCACTTGACTACTACCTGAAAAGCTGGCAGTTCAAACCCATCCAAGGATCCTCGGAAGACAGGCCTAGAGATTTGTTTTTGAAAAGTCAGAGCCTTGAAAACCCTATGGAACAGTTCTACTCTTCACACATGGGGTTGCCAAAAGTATCAACTTGATTGAAACTAACAACAAAGAAGGGATCTAGAAACACCTGTTGCGAGGCTACTGCAATAGTCCACTACAAAAAAGTGGTCAACTTGAACGTATGGTACTGAGAGATTAAATAAAATGTCCATGTGTTTTGACAATATGGATATTATCAGTGATTTAAAAAACTGCAACTGACAATCTTTGTGTTTTAATTTGATTTTAAAATAAAATTTCTATTTATTTATTTTTTTCTATATGTCGCAATTGTTATATGTCCTTCACCTTTCTTTTCTTTTTCTTTTGGATTAATCTAGTATGTTTTCATTCTACCCCCACTTCTTTTAGCTGGTTAGCTACACATTCTTTTACCATCCTTTGAATTATTCAAGAGATCACAACATGCATCAGTGACTTATTTCAGCCTAATAAAAAATTAACAGTTTTACTACTTCTCAGGCAATGCTAGGACCTTAGTGTACTTATTTCTACCTACACTGATCCCACCGTTTTATGTTACAGTTGTCAGGCATTTTAATTGTACATATATTTAAAACCTCACATTATAATTGGTTTGCACAGTCAATATTAATTTAACCATATCCATGTATTTATCCTTTCTGTTGCTTTTCATTCTCTTGAATTTTTAAGTTTCCATCTGGGATTTTTCTTTAGCTTGAAAAATTTCCTTTTCAGTGAGTGTTTACATGCAATGAATTGTCCTAGTTATTTGTCTGAAGATCCCTTTATATCTCATTCATTTTACAACAACATTTTTCTTGAGAATAGATTTCTAGATTGATAGTTATTTTCATTAAGCCCATTAAAAGTTGTATTCCATTGTTTTCTGGTCCCCATCATTTCTATTGAGAAGTCAGCTGTCAGGCTTATGGTTGTTCTTTTGAAGATGATATTGTCTCTTTTCCTTTGGCTACTTTCAAAATTTTCTCTTTGTTTTTGGTTTTCAGCAGTTTTACTACAAAGTGCCTAGAATTGGTATTATTTGCATTTATTCTGCTTAGGGTATCTTGCACTTTTCAAAGCTATGGCTTGATGCCTTTCATCAGTTTCGGAAAATTCTCAGTCATTGTCTCTTCAAATATTGGTTCTTTTTTTTTTAGTTCTCTCTCTCCTCTTTTTCCAGGACTCCAATTACATGTATGCTATACTTCATTTCCCAAATGTCTATGAATCAGTTTTGAATGTTGCTGTACCAAACTACCAGGAACTTTCTGGCTTAAAGCAATACAAATTAATTTCTTACTATTCTGGACATGAGAAACCTAAAATAGGTTTGCAGGGCTGCATTCCTTTTGGATGTTCTGGGGAGAATCCGTTTCCTTGCCTTTTCTAACTCTGGAGGTTGCCTATATTCCTTGGCTCAAGCCCCTTCCTCTATCTTCAAAGCCAAAAACGTAACATCTCCTCTACCCTCTGACCTCTGCTTCTGTCCTTACATCTACTTTGTATCTCTGACCCTCTTAACTCTCTCTTAGGACCCTGTGATTACAGACATGATCCAAGATAATCTAGCTCAAGATCCTTAATTTAATTACATCTGCAAAGTCACTTCTGCCTTGCAGAGTAACATATTCACAGGTTTTGGGGACTAGGACATGCACATCTTTCAGGGATGTTATTCAGCCTACCACAGTCACATTTATGCTTTTTCTTGTATTTTCCATTCCTTTTCCTCTCTGTGCTTCAGCCTGGATATTTTCTATTGTTCAAGTTTCCAATTCACTAATCCTCTCCTCTGCTGTTAAACACATCTATGGTGTTCTTAATTTCGATCACTGCTATTTCAGTTTTTAGAATTTCCAATTTTTTTTTAGATTCTATTTCTTTGGTGCAATTTTCCATCTTGGCAGCTATTTTCTTTAATATATTAGTCACAGTTCCTATCTGATAACTCTAATATCTGGATCATTTCTGCATCTGTTTCTGTTGTCTGCATTTTCTCTTGGTTTTTTTTTTTATACTCCTGGTAATTTTTGCTTGCATGATAGATCTTGTACGTGAAAAGTTGTAAAGTGTTGGAGATGTTCCTTCCTCTAGAGAGAAATCACCTAGCCTCTGGAATGAAGCAGAAGGGTAGAACATCTTATTTCAATAAGGAACTAAGTTGATTTAAAAGCTAACTAACAATTTTATAGCCTCTCTCTCTCTACCTCTGGTTTGCCCCCACTTAAGGGTGTAACCCTTTAGGGATCCACTTGAGAACCTGCGGTATTTACAGGACTTTTTCTCCTGAATTTTATTACTTTTTGCTCTTTGTCATGATCATGAGCAAAAATTCCACTCTGCTTTTCAAGGGCTTTCTGCTTAGCTTCTTAGCCTCTCACCCTGTGTCAAACACCTTGAGGGGAAAACAAATTTAAAAACAATCTCTCAGTACCTTCTTACTTTCCAGGACCTTGGGCCCTCATGTCCTGGCTACCCCAGGAACTTGTTTTTGTCTACTTAGCCCCATAAGCCCACTAGTTCCTCTACTTCTACAGAAAATCTCTGCTTAGTTTTAGAACCTCTTGTTCTGCTCCAAGAATTAACAAATTCCTGGATGGGAAAAGAGAAGCACAGAACACCAGCCCACTTCTGTGAAGTTCTCCTGGCTCCATGATTCTGGTCTCTCAAGTCCTGGCTGCCTCAGTAGGTCTCTGACACCTTCACTTTTTTTTTTAAATCTGGCTTTTCTTGTTCTCAACGAAAGCACTGATTGATCTGCAATAATTCTGCCCATCAGAATCAGTACTGGAAGTTATAACTTCAGTTCTGAATCCAAACACAAATGATTACTAGCTGTGTGACTTTGGGCAAGTTATTTAGCCTAGGCATTTAAGCTTTCTGAGTTTCAACATTCTCTTATGTAAAATGAAAATAACACTCTCTCATCAGGTTGTCATGAGGGTGTGAAGAATAAATTAAATATGTCTAAAATGCTTAATAACAACACTTATTGAGGGATTAATATGTGCCAGATATTTGATATGAATTTAATGATTTAATGTAGATGTAATTATTATCCCCCATTTCCTTTTCAAGATTACACATTAGTAAATGATGGAGTTAGGATTCGATTCTAGTGCACTTGTAATTAATAACTACTCAATACTGATTCTATAATACTGGTTTATTATAGTGCCTGATAGCAGTAAGCGCTCAATAAATGTCAGTTACTGTTATACAGAAAATACAAATGCTTCAGAGATACGCACTAATCACATCAGTTTTTCTATTTTGTTTTCTTCTGATTTTTCTCCTTTCCATTTTTGCAAAAATATTCTTATAACATCTTTTAGTGCATTTTAAAAGAAGCTATTGTGAAAAATGAATGCCTAATAACTCACTGAGTGGATAGGTAATACTTTACTTAACCATTATTCTATTGTTGAATATTTAGAAGGTCTCATTTTGTTTAGATAATACAGATATCAACAGTATTAACATTTGTGCCTATAACTATTTTCTTATTTGAATGATTTTCTCAGAATAAAGTCCTATGAATGGAAATATTGGCTCTCAGAGTATAAACATTTTATTAGTGCTGATACAATGGCTATACTGTTTTCCCCCAAAGTTGCAATAACTATGATGTCACTTGTTGTTGTTGTTAGGTGCTGTCGAGTCAGTTCTGACTCATAGCTACCCTACCCACAACAGAAGGAAACACTGCCTGGTCCTGTGCCATCCTCACAATTGTTGCTATGCTTGAGCCCACTGTGGCAGCCATTGTGTCAATCCATCTCGTTGAGAGTCTTCCTCTTTTTCACTGACCCTCTACTTTGACAATCTTGATGTTGTTCTCCAGGTGATCCCTCCTGATAACATGTCCAAAGTACTTGAGAGGTAGTCTCGCCATCCTTGCCACTAGCAACAAAAATGACACACTAGCAACAAAAATGAAAGGTTTGTATCAGTAGAATAGAAATTAACATTATGGGGCATAGGAAAGAAGAAAGTGTAGAGATGGGTCAGAGAAGGGAGGTACAAATGTGAGGCTGGGAAAGAAAAAGTGGAGTAGCTGGATACTATTAATTGTAAAATGGGTATTAATTTCAGTTAAAGGGGTAGAGATGGCAAAAGAGGACTCGCTTTGTTGAAAATTAAAAGTATTAAATACAAATACGCACGTACCTGTAGATGCATATGATTCGTATCAAATGTGCGTTGTATTATTTCAAGTAAAATGTTTCTACAATAGTTTTCAAAGATCTGTGTCCCCCACCCCCACCAAAGCTATCCTGAATACAGACAGAATATTATTCAGGTGCAGGTTACAGATAAACTATCCGGTATATCACAGTTCTACCTGCTCTTCAGTATCACTTCTTATTCTTACCATCATCAAATACTTAGCAACTTCGTGTATGGAGCTTTACTATTGCTGTTTTAAGATACACAGGGAAATAATCTCTTTCAAGAATAAATCACATATTAAATTATAAAAAAAATACATATAAATTACAAAACAACCACAAAGATTGTTGTTTTCATTTACTTCGGTCAACTTAGTAAAACTCGTTGGAAAGCTCGAGGCCTGTGTTCTAGTGCCCATTCTATCACTTATTTTGGATGTAACTTTGGACCTTAGTTGCCTTATTTATAAATTAGGATTCTACTTTATCCAACTAAAAGCCAGAGCGGGAACATAGCTTCTCTCGTTTTATATTCCCAATCTTAAATTTGTTTTGTAAATATACTATAAACAAACAAAAAACCCATTGCCATCAAGTCAATTCTGACTCATAGTGACCCCATAGGGTTTCTGAGGCTGTAAATCTATATGGAAGAAGACTGCCACATCTGTCTCCCGTGGAGCCGCTGGTAGTTTCCAATCGCTGACCTTCTGGTTAGCAGTCGATTGCTTTAACCACTGCGACACCAGGTATCTTTTTTTTTTTTTGCTACCACCTAAATTTTTTTACTAGGCTTTGACTAGCTCATTAACCTTGTTATCATGTTAGACTTGGAGTTATTATTTTAAAGGTTACTTTGTGGGACTCTCTCGGGCCAAACCATTTGTCTTCTCTTCATACAATCAGATGAATTTCACTGTATATACCCCAAGGCAGTTGCTTTCCTATCACTCTCATCACAGATTTTGGGGCAGTATGTAACTGATCATCTGGGACAAACAGAAAGGGACTTGAAAACTTGGGTTTAACTCTACCAAGAGCTTCCTCTATGTCCTATAGCCTCCCCAGTAAAAAAAATAAAATACCAACAAAAAACACTTCTCTGTTGCTTCCTTGTATCATAGGTTTTCCAAGTTCCAAGTTCCATTTCAGATTCCTTTTCCAGTTCCATTAGCCCCCAGTAAACTTTAGTAATGATACTGAGAGATCACGGAGTAACAAAATGATTACTGGGCCTGAGAGGACCTGCATTCAAATCCTCCCTCTACTATTTACTATGTTAGGTAACTTTGGGCAAGTGACCTAACATCCCTAGTCTCAATTTTCTCATATGCTGAATGAAGCTGGTTAATACCTACAACACCAAATTGTTAAGAGTTAAGATAATATGTGAAAGGGCCTAACACAATACCAAATAAATGCTAGTTGAATGGGTATTGGAATAATGGTTAAGTAAGATTTGAATGTGAGTTTCATTTAGAAAATGAAGTAACACTGAATAAACGTACTTTTTAAACTGATTCAAATTAGAGGATGGTTTAGTTTTCAGGGTCCTCAAAACCCAAATTCTGTAAAAAACCATTACAATAAAGGAGCACATATAAAGGCCCGACCTTCTTCATGCCCCAGCAGTTGCCCACCTAATGGTAAGGAAGCATTTATATCCTTAAAAGCAGTAACCAAGCTGAAGAATAATTTCACGCCTCCTCAAATAGCCAAAAAAGTTTTTGGTGATGCTGTGATGAAACCAATACACTCATACATTGCTGATTGCATCAAAAATTACTATAACATTTAAAAGAAATAATATAGCTATTTTTTTGAGAATTATAAAATGCCTTTAGAACCCAATAATCCCAATCATAAGACTTTAACCTATGAAAATAATTCAAATAAGGAAAATAGTTACAGTTTTGTTTACTGCTATATCTCTAGTGCTTAGAATAGTAGCTAGTACTTAAAAGGTGCTCAATAAGTATTTCTTCAAATGAGTACCTTTATTTGTATTGACTTCTCCAAATCACTGCCCTTGGCTCCTTCTCATTAAGATTTATCTATTTATCTAAATTATATCTTCTTTGTCTACTCTGTTCTCCCATCTTCCTCAATAACTTCAGATTGATTACTATCAGAACTCCATTACCTTACGAAAATTTCGCCCTCTGGACTCAGCTGCCTTTCAAATAGAAGTCAATTTGACCATATACTACATCCCTGACCTAATCAAGAAGGAATCTGAAGCTTCCTTCAAGATCGTGAGGAAACCTTGGTGGTGTAGTAGTTAAGTACTACAGCTACTAACCAAAACATCAGCAGTTCAAATCCACCAGGTACTCCTTGGAAACCCTATGGGGCACTTCTATTTTGCCCTACAGTGTCACTATGAGTCGGAATTGACTCAAAGGGAACAGGTTTTTTGGTTTCAAGATCCTGAGAGGTCTTCCTCCTTTGTCAACTGTCCTGTGGTCTAACCCTTCTTCTCACTGTCCACTCCGTTAAGACAAAAGATAGAAGCTTTCATATCCATCCTCAGCTGATTCTAAACATACATCTAGCCAGGGGCATAGCGAGGGTAACAAGCACCTAAGGGCAATCTCTAAATTGCCCAATTTGTATGCCCAGGGGTAATCTCTTAAATTGTACCCCCCCATTTCAACATGAAAAGACACTGATAGCGGATACACGTCAGCAGAAAAGCCTTCAACCCCTCTTTTCTGGCTGCCTTGGTAAGGCGCCTTGCATGTTTGTGGTGCCCTGGAATGTCATTCTGTGCCTTTTCTGGTACCCACTTAAACTTTTGTGTCTGAGGACAAGTAACTCCCTCTGCCCGCCCCACCTCTGCATCTAGCCTGACCTAAACCAAACCAAAACCAAACCCGTTGCCATCGACTCTATTCCAACACAGGGCAACCCTATAAGACAGAGCAGAACTGCCCCATAGGTTTCCAAGGAGCGCCTGGTGGATCTGAACCTTGGACCTTCTGGTTAGCAGCCACAGCTCTCAACCACTACGCCACCAGGGCTTCCAGCCGGACCTAGTCACTTGTATTTCCCTCTAGGATCTGAGGAAGAACTATCGCCATCTTGCTTTCTTCTAGTCTCATCCAAAATTCTCCATCTTTCAAATTTAGGTCTTTCTCTCTCTCCCTTTTTAGATATGATTCACATACATAAAATTCACCATTTTAAAGTTTACAATTCAGTGGTTTTTTGTATATTCACAAGGTTGTGCAACCATCAACACTAATCTCAGAACATTTTCATCACCCCAAAAAGAAACCCTATACCCATTAGCAGTTATTTCCCCCCACCCCATCCAGCCCCTGAAACCACTAATCTGTCTCTATGGATTTGCTGATTCGGTATAAATGGATTCATACAATATGCAGCCTTTTGTATCTGGTTTCTTTCATTTAGCACAATGTTTATCTGTGTTGTAGCATGCATGACTACTTCATTCCTTCTTATAGCATGGTATGGCTATACCAAATTTTGTTCACCCACTTATCAGTTGATGGACATTTGGGTTTGTTTCCATTTTTTTGGATACTATAAATAACGCTACTGTGAATATTCACGTACAAGTTTTGTGTGAACATGTGTTTTCAATTCTCTGTGTACATTCCTAGGAGTGGACTGCAAGTTAAGTATCTCTTATTACCCAAATCTATTTGGTTTCTGAGTTTAGATAGCAGGGGATATCTCTTACAATGCAAACACCTCTATAACAACCTTCATGCCCCACCTCCACTCACATTCCTGCAGTCTTCAGAGACTACACGTTAGTTACAACTTACATGTTTCCAATTAAATTGAGGGCAGCCATCAGTTCTTACAGTTCTGATCATACAAAAAAAAAAAAAATTTTTTTTTTATATAGTGGGAACTTAATATATAGCCATTGACATACTGACCTCTAAGATGCCCACAAATGAGGGGATGATAACTTATCACCCACTCTTTCATTCAATAGATATTTGACTGTCTATTGTATACGGAGCTTGATGCTGGGAATAAATAGTGGACAAAAGTTACTGTTTAGTTTCATCATACCCCAAGTGCCTAATCAACTCCACAAATACTTACTGAATACCTACGATGTGAAGAACATTGTGCCAGGTGTGACAGCAGACACAGAGAGGAACAAGATATAGTCTGCAGGCTCTTACTGCAGGACATAAACTACACACACAACAACATAAATAAACTATAGCACTGGATACTAAATGGCGTAAGAAAGGTACACAATGCTCTGGAGAGTCAAAGGACAGTGGTTTCCGAGAGTGGAGAGAGAAGACAGATGCCAGGAAATACTTCTTGAAAGTGGTACTTGAGAAAGGACCTCAAAGAAAGTGGCATTTTGATAGATGGGGATTCCTAGGGGAAAGTGTGTTACCAGTAGAGAAAAACAGCATGAGCAAAGATAGACTGGATACAGTATAGAATTTTTTTTTTTTCAGAGACCAATCTAGTTTGGTATGTGAAGATGGGTAATGAGAGATATTGTTATACTGTAGAGGATCTTGAATGTTAGTCTTAGTATTTAAATAGGTACCCTTGGGGGGTTCAGACGGTTAACGCGCTCTGATGCTTACCTGATGGCTGGAGGTGCCTCGATAAAAAGTCCTGGTGATCTACTTCTGAAAAATCGGCCATTGAAAATCCTATGGAAGACAGTTCTACTCTGACACTGGTGGAGTCACCATGAGTTAAGAACTGACTTGATGGCAATAAGCTAAAAGAATGATTTATAAGTCTTCCTGTAACAATTTAAATGACTTTATTAATTCTTTAACACTCTTGAAACTTTCCTATTATGTATATTTTCCAGTTTTAAAAGTAATCATGGAAATTAGTGATTTCTCCTTGCCACAAAGAACAAAAAATAAAATCTTGGCAGCTAAGTGAGTATGCTAATAGGGGGAGAAAGGTATAATGTCAATAATTCTAGCACTGCATCCCACCCTCTTGGGAATATGTAAAGCTTAAAACAGCATGTGGGCAAATCTCAATAGCCAAAGAAGTAGAACGAAGACTGAGGAAAAATAATAGCATTTACTAAGCTCTCAGCACCAGTCATCATGTCCGGCGATTTACATGTAAACCCCTTATCCACCAAACAACTCCAGTTAGGTTTTCGGAAACAGGCTCAGAGACGTCAAATAAATTGCACAAGTTTACCAAGCTAGTACCGTAGAAGAAAAGACCTGATGATCTGCTCCTGTAAAGATTACAGCCTAGGAAACCCTACGCAGCAGTTCTACTCTGTCATTTGGGGCTGCCATGAGTTGGAATCAATCTGGGGCACACAACACCACCACAACCCTCAACCCCATCACAAAAACTACCACCACCACCAAAATAACAAACAGTAAAGCAATACTGTAGTTGTAGAACATTAGCAAGATTTTACGAAGATGTTGACATGTCATGGGGTTGGCAAGCAATGTCACAAAACAGTACGTGTATGAGAAACTAGTTTGCTCTATAAACCTTCATCAAAAGTACAAAAAAGTTATTAAAAAACATTTTACAAAAAAAGGTAGACAACAGAACCCAGGCACGTTCGCATTATGTATAGCACATAGCACTCTATGGATAATCAAATTTCAGTGAAATTGAATCCAGAATTTTGACCTGTTTTAATATTTCAAACTGCTGTGAACAGTGTCCCATAACTACTTTTGGAAAAAAAAAATGGTTATACAACCTAAGTGCTCTTAAAAAAACTGATAGTTCTTTTACTACAGATGACATGTGATAGAAGGAAATTCTCAAATTCATTCACTCAAAGAAATAACACAGTGCACTTAAAAATTTTTTTATTTTCTAATTTTGATACCATGTTTCTGTCACAATATGCAAAGAAAACTGCAACAAAGAGTACTTAGGGGTAAAAAATCTTTGGAAGACAGCAAGATTCCTCACAGAAACACTTTTAAAGAGAATAAAACATGTCCCACAGACTTTTCTTCTCCATTTTTCACAAGCTTTGCTAATATTTCTACTTTGATGGAACCAATGAATAACCGCCACTTATAACAAAACATCTTCTTTCAGATATGTTTTATATATTGCTTTCGTCTGAACAGACAGTTCTTCAAGCTGCTAAAGTCTTAGCTGCAGCAATTTTTCTTATTACTATTATACTGAATTTCTTCCATAGAATGTCATGAAGACCAATTTAATAAACTCCTTTGCCTTTCAAAGATAGTTTCCAAAAGGCAATGCTGCAGTATCTCAATCGATATTTTAAAAGAATTAAAAAAATCTTTTTCATTTAGTTCCATAATCCTTCCATATTTCGATAACTCCCAATAAAAAAAAATAGTATAATTTGCTGGGGTAACCGTGCATTGTCTTCTACATTACAGTGATAAAGAAGACAGTGAATACCTCTCTCTAATTAATTTATTGATACTTACTTGGACTAGACTATAAGTAGCCCTGTCTATATGTGCCTAACCTAATGCAGACTTTATTTTGTCTTGCCTGTTCAATCAGCTGCTGAAGCAGATCTTTGATTTTTCAAAAGTTAACTTATTAATTTTAGAGACTTAAGCTGTTTTTTTTTTCTTTTAAGTCTACAGAAGATTAGAAAATGTATTTTTCCTCCTTACCGTAACATTTATATACATAGGGTCACTGTGAGTCGGAACCCATTCAATGGCAACGGGTTTGTTTGCTTTGGGTGTTATTATTGCACAATCAACTCTAAACCAAATGGCTTTTTAAAAGCTAGAATTAAAGTAACTGCAAATTCTGAAGATAGATTAACAATTCCAAAGGAAAAAACACACAGGCTTTTACTGCTTTAAAAAAATTCCTTAAGGAACCCCTGAGACTATGGCCCCCGGGAAACCCTGCTCACTCAAAACTGAAGCTACTCCTGAAGTCCACCTTTTGGCCAAAGACTAGACAGGCCTATAAAACAAGTAATAACACACTTGAGGAATTCGAATATAGGAGACCAAATGGGCAATACCTACCCAAAAGGAAAGATGAGAAGGCAGGAATGGGACAGGAAAACTGGACACATGGACATGGGGAACCCGGGGTGGAAAGACAAAGGGGGGGAGTGCTGACACACTGCAGGGATGGCAAACAATGCTACAAATAATTTGTGTATAAATGTTTTAATAAAAAACTAATTTATACTGTGAGCTTTCACCTAAAACACAACAAAATTAAAAAAAAAAAAATTCTTGAAAGACGTTATAGTTCCAGGTTCATTCAATAGATATCCATTCCAAAATTACTAAAATCATTGAGATTTTACAAAGTAAGCTCCTAGTAAGTAGATTTCTTCAGCACATACACAAGAACAAGTGTTGTGATCCTTGACAACAGAAGCTAAAGAATCAGAATTGTTGAGTGTTTATTCCACTTTACATATAGTTCCCTAGAAAAAAAATGACAATATAGGAATATAAAGTTCATTCTTGTTTATCTTTTGCCCTTTTTGTGTTCATTTTTTTCATTCCTTAAATTCTGAGCTGAGTTTCATGACCTTTGGCACCATGCTTCAAAACCACAAAGAACAGATATCATTTTTAAATCGGTGAATTTCGATTACAAGGGGGAAATGAATTGAAACACAACTTGCACAAATACTACATGTCAACTACGTGTAAGAATTTTTAAGGCTGAGGAGGTTGTTCTCAGGCACAGGACAAAACCTGTAGCCTAAAATCTAAGAATTAAAGATGCCAATTATACTAGCTAAGGTAACATCAAATATTTCACTACTTCATTATATCACTTTCCCTCTGGCGAAGTAAAAATGCCTTATAATTTATGAAAGATTCAATCCTCTAATACACCGTCTCCTTAAAAGAGTAGCTACAGCGTTCTCGAGGCATGTCAAGGCAGAGACCACCATCCCTCACTCAGTCAAGGTTGGACTTGAGTACGGGAGCATGGGTGGACAATCCATGAGTCACACAAGCAAAACACGCCGTCGCTTAGGGAATTTTAACAAGGGTTTTCATATTCTTTGAAGTAAGAATACATTAAGAAAATTTTGTTGGGGAGGAAATGTCCCATCTTACATGTGGAAATAAAACACATTTAACTGGAGGCGGGTGATTAGCACGACTTGGTGGGACAACGTAACTTCTTATATAAAACACAATCCCAAAACTCTAAGATATCATCGATGCAAACAGCACCACCCACCACCTTTTTAAGCCCTCATCCAACCTGGGAGCGGGTTCCACAACCCCAAACTATCCCCCTACCCCCACAGGAAATGAGTAGTTTCCCCCTCCCCCATGACAGGTTTCCTCCCCTCCCCCAACCGGAAGTGAGGCGCCCCCATTTAGTTAGCCTCAAACCGAGGCAAACCAATAACAACAACGGCAATAGAGGCATGATCTTCAAGCGTAGAAGGGCACCTCAACTACGGCCACCCCCAGCCTCGCCTTGCTTACTGACCTGCTGATGAAAAGGGCAGGCAGGGGCCTGGGGCCTAAAGAAAGTCCTTCGCACAGAGGACAATTCCCTCAGCCCCTCTCAAACGCCTTCATTCTTCGCACGCCGTCCTCTCACAGTTTGACAAAGATTCCTCCGCAGCACTTTATTTGGTGTCCTTTCTTTCCCTTTTACCTAATCGCTTAATCACCTTCCTATAGGTAACTTCTCTTATCACAGTAACAATTAAAATTGTCCCGATCAGTAGAAAAATGAAATATTATTTCCGATACCTTCAGAAAGATGAAGGGATTATTTTGTTCAATTGCGGCGAAGGACTACGTGAATACGCACAGAGAGACTCAGTTCACGAAGGCTTCTGGGAGTTGTAGTTTCGCTTTTATCGCTAACAGGCGCAGAAAGTAGCGGGACTTGAATTGGTTATTTTTTTACACTCTGGAGTCCTTGAAAACACAGAGTATGTATTCGACGGCAGGCTGACAAAGAAGATTCGGCACTCAAATAGGCCAATACTTTGTCCTGTTTTTCTTCTGGAACTTAATTGAATCTAAATCTCCCCTCACGAGCGCTAAGGTCCCGGTCGTCCTGCCCTCTGGCTTTGGCCACGCCCCCCTCGGCCAATCGAGCGCTCTCTACGTCTCACCCTCTGACGGTGGGAACCGGAGAGGAGGGGATTCGCGGCGACTCCTCCCACGGGGTTGAAGCTACAGACGATGGGGCGAGAGGCCGAGGCTCTGGGCGCGCGCGCGTGCTCGCTCCCGGGCAGAGCTTGAAGAGGGCGGCGCGCAGGGCTGGGAGGAGGCGGGCGGGCTGGTGGGCTGGGCGGGTGGCGAGCGGCCGGGAGCGCGCGGTGGACTCGGCGGCGGCGAGTAGTTAGTTAGTTGTTGTTAGTCAGTGTCAGTTGCTCGGCGGCGGCGGCCGTGGTCGCCAGGAAGGGGACGGGACAGCCGGCGATGGTGGTCCCCGCGGCGGCGTGTGCGCCCTTCAGGTAACGGGGGCAGGGCTGCACGCGTCCCTCCGCTCGCCTCTTCTCACACGCCGGCTGGTGGGAGCAGGGTCTCCGCGGGGTGAGGGCGCTGACCCGGGGGAATCCGGGCGGGGCGGCGGGGGTCTGGCTGGCGCCGCCGCGGGGGCTTGGGCGGCTGGTGCGTCCCGCCCGGCGCGGGCTCTCCGGCTGCGGCTGCCATCGCACGCTGCCGGCCCTAGTGGCCCCGCCGCTCGGGGGCCCGCCGGCGCCGCGCGCCCCCTCGCGCCCCCTTGCGCCCCGGCCGCCCCTTTCTTCCCCTTCCTTCGGCGGCGGCCCCGGTAGCGCGGCGCCCCCCAGAGGAGGGAAAGTTGGGACCTGGCGGCGAAGGACGCCCCGGGCGCGGCTGGGAAGCTGCGGGGGAAAGCGAAGCCTGGAGAAGCTGTACGCGGGGGAGGCTGGGGCAGGAAGGGCTTCTCTCGCTCCTGCTAAGTCTGCACGGTCGTCCCGCTCCCAAACCCGGGAGGATCCGGCGCAACCTCCCCAGCCGCGTCAGGACGAAACCCAGGGGCTCTCTGCTGGCTCCCTTCGCGCAGCGGCTGGTGAGCCCCCAACATGCTGGTTGACTCAGTGGTTTGAGGGCTTTAAGTGGTTCGGTTGGTCCGTTTGTTTCTCCTTTGCCCTTTGACTCATCCTTTCTTGCAACTTTTCTTTCCTATTTCGACGAGGACTTGCTGCCCAGAATTTCCCCTTCGCAGGCACCATCCGCCTGAAAGGTTGCTTTTCTCTTTCATCTTGTGACTACATTAAAGACTGCTGAGAGCAACAGGAAAGAGGGACTCCCCCCTTAAATGTTACTTTCTTGCAATCGGTTGTTTTTTTAAGATTCAAGTTCGGGAATTTGAGAGCTGTGGAATGGGGTTATTGGAAGGCTGGCGTTGAGGGGTTAGTGATGAGTTAGAGGAAAACTATGATTTCATCTTTATTACATTTATCTTCTGTCTCGGTTAAATGTGGTAAGATTATACTTTGAATTGAATACTTGGAGACTTACATGAAAGACTATTTTTAGGTCCTTGGATGATGTATATGAACAGCTTTTCACCTGAATTGGGATTGTCTTGAGGTTTTTGTTTTGAGGCCTGCTTACTGATTATTATTCACCCACAGAAGTGATGTGTGTTATAGTGTCTGTGGCAGGAGAACTCATATTGCTCTCTGCAGTGTGGAAGTGAAAAACGTCAATTATCCACAGGGGTAAAACTTTCCAGGAGCAATCTTGGCTACTTGCTTCATGATGGCTTCTCCTGTAATCTCAGAGCATTTCTAGATATCTCAATTCACTGACTGCCCTAATTACTTTCTGAAGTATCTGGCACTTCTTCTCTTTGGTGACTCATTTAGTAAACTAATGGCAGGTATAGTACACTTTCTTGCTTTCAAAGATGGGAGTTATAGCCTCAACGCAGAGATTAATGGTTAACAATGGAAGCAGAATTCATGCCATTGCTAGTGAGTTTTGGCTATGACAAGCTCCCAAACTATGCGAAAAAACAAATAATCTTTCCATAGATGTCAGAGAGGAAGAGAGGGAAATATGTCTTTATTTTGGAGACTTTAATATGATTATATTATGTGGGAAAATGTCAAATGATTTTCTTTAAGGCTTTTTGATGTGTAGAGGTTGTGTCCCCTCCATCCCCCACTTAGGGACTGACATCTGTGTTTGGTTAGGTTCCAGGATGGGAAGAGAAGTGTTTTTGGGAAAGGAAAAGATAAGATTGCTTTGAACTATTATACTATGACTATTCGTTTTACGGAAACCCTGGTGGTGTAGTGGTTGAGTGCTACGGCTGCTAACCAAGGGATTGGCAGTTCGAATCTGCCGGGTGCTCCTTGGAAACTCTTATGGGGCAGTCCTACTGTGTTCTATAGGGTTGCTATGAGTCGGAATCGAGTTGATGGCACTGGGTTTGGTTTTTTTATTCATTTTACCCAGTGATACCATAGAGAAACTTCCATGAAATGTTCGTACCCCATTAACATTCTGTCGGAATGCACTTTTAAGAATCTACCCTGAGGCCTATAAAGAAATAATACCACTTTATAACTGTTTCCTGACAATCACATTAAAAAATGTGTTCCTGGAATGCATTATATATGTATTCATATAAACGTTTATCTTTGTACATTTATGGTAATGTAAATATTTAAGTCTGTGAGCTTAAAAACTTTTATTTGCTTATTTGCATGCATGTTTTTCAACATCTAGCAGTGCCAACCATATTTGCCAAATAAGCATCAGCCATAAATTCATGCTTTGGCACATTTCGTATAATAACTCTTCTAAATTGCTCCGTGGTGCAGCATCATGAGATTAGCGTTTATTTCATGAGAGAGTTTTTCTTTTTCTTTTTTTTAACTGTAGTGATGTACTGTTAAAGTGGAATAGGTGGTGGGCTCTAGCTGTTTGTGTTGAAACCTGCCAAATCATATTCTTGTTGGATGGATTGTTTAAGTAATTTAGGACCCAAACTGTGGCCCCTGGCATGCCAAGGGTGAGTTCAAGGCTTCACATCACTGCTGCAAACCCCTTTTTTCACTATAAGAGGCAGGTGTGTGTCATGCACTTAATTTTCTTATTGCTGATGTCTTGATGGTAATTTCTCCCCGCCCCCCAGTCTTTTCATGACTAGAGGTCCTGAGAAAGTCTAGTCTCCTTCACTGCCTGTTTGTTTTCCTTGGGAAACTCTTTGGAGAATGAGAAATTCTGTGAATTTTCAGGCCAGAATAAGTAGCTCATATTTATTTGGCAAATGTTTTGAGTTCCTTCTAAGTGCCAGGCATGGCGGTAGGCCCTGAGTATATGTTGAATGAGATCTCCTTCTGCAAGGAGCTTATAGTTTAGTGGGGGAAATATAGCTGATAGTTTTTAATAATTATAATATGGCGTGATGTATGACAGGGATGCACACAGGTTCCTGTGGATGGAAGAACAGAGAAAGGGTAGCTGATTCAGATTTGGGGTCCTAGGGAGTGTCCTGGAATGCATCTTAGTGGGTTACCTGAACTAATCTTGAATAGTAGGTAGGAGTAACTAAGCTCAGAAAGAGCGGAAGGACATTGTAGACCTGCACAGTCCAATGGAAATCTAATGTGGGCCTCGTAGACCTGCACTGTCCAATGGAAATCTAATGTGGGCCACATATGTAATTTTAAACTTTCTAGTAACCATATTTAAAAAAGTAAAAAAAAAAAAAAAAGTGAAATTAATATAGGGCACTTCTACCCTGTCTTGTAGGGTTGCTATGAGTCAGAAGTGACTCGACTGCAGTGGGTATGGAATACGGTATTTTGTTTAATCCAACATATCTGAAATATTATCATTTCAACATGTAATCAATATGTTGTTGTATGCTACTGAATCTATTCTGACTCATAGCAATCCTGTAGGGCAGGTAGAGCTGCCCTATAGGGTTTCCTAGGCTGTAAACTGTATAGAAACAGATTGCCAGGTCTTTTCTCCGGTGGCACTGCTAGTGTGTTCCAACCATTGACCTTTGCATTAGCAGTTGAGTGCCTAACAGTTGTGCCATCAGGGCTCCTGTAATCAATATAAAAAGTGTTACTGATACTGACATTCTTTTCACACTAAATCTTCAAAATCTGGTGTGTATTTTATAGTTACAGCACATCTCAATTTGGACATGTCAGATACTAAGTAGCCATAGGTAGACACAGTTTTAAGGAACTTAGTTTTAAAAGCTCAGCATTTAGTGAAAAAAAATTCCGTTGTGCTGTGATAGAATCAGATTTGTGTTTTAGACCTATGTTATATTGGCAGTGCAGTGAATGCTGGATTAGGGAAAGGCAACACAAAGCAAAATTAGTTAGGAAGCCATTTCTGGTGAGAAATGATGAGAGATATGGAGGAGGGGGTGGATGGATGAGACATTTAGAAAGTATTATCAACAGGACATGGTAAATAATTACATTATGGAGTTGAGCAAGACTAAAGATCTGGGATGATTCCCACATTTCTGTTGTGGGCTACTAGGTAGATGGCAGACAGCCCAAGAGAAGCTGACCAGACAGACCAAAGATGAAAAAAGGAAACTAAGAGATTTGCCGTAGAAGCTGAGGGAAGAGAATATTTCAAGGACCAGGAGTGGCTCAGGCCATGAGGAAGCCAAGCAAGATAGAGACTGAATCAAGTCTCTGACACTTGGTGATTGAAATGTCAGTTTGTGACTTTACCTAGAGCAGTTAGCTACATTGTAATGCTCTGAGGGGGTTGGAGAGTGAATGACAGCCAAAAGTGTAACTAACTGAGAAGGATACAGTGTTTTCAACAAAGGACTCTGAAGGAGAGAGTGTAAGTAGAGTCAGATGCAGAGGATTTAGAGAGAAGCCTTTTTTTTTAATTTTTATTTTTATTGAGAGGCACTTGGGCATGCTTATATAGGGGCTGGAAAGAACCCACAGAGAGGAGGAATTGGAGAGAGAGAGGAAGAGAAAAGATAAATGAGAGAGAATGAATGTGGGGTGTGTGTGTGTGATCCATAGAGCTGAGATTATTTTTTTTAATAGTTTTTATTGAGCTTTAAGTGAATGTTTATGAATCAAGTCAGTCTGTCACATATAAGCTTATATACACCTTACTCCATACTGCTGCTTACTCTCCCCCTAATGAGTCAGCCCTTCCAGACTCTCCTTTTGTGACAATTTTGCCAGTTCCTAACCCTCCCTACCCTCCTATCTCCCCTCCAAACAGGAGATGCTGACACAGTCTCAAGTGTCCACCTGATACAGATAGCTCACTCTTCATCAGCATCTCTCTCCAACCCATTGTCCAGTCCCTTCCATGTCTGATGAGTTGTCTTCGGAAATGGTTCCTGTCCTGGGCCAACAGAAGGTTTGGGGACCATGACCACCGGGATTCCTCTAGTCTCAGTCAGACCATTAAGTCTGGTCTTTTTATGAGAATTTGGGGTCTGCATCCCACTATTCTTCTGCTCCCTCAGGGGTTCTCTGTTGTGCTCCCTGTCAGGGCAGTCATCGGTTGTGGCCGGGCACCATCTAGTTCTTCTGGTCTCAGGATGATGTAAGTCTCTGGTTCATGTGGCCCTTTCTGTCTCTTGGGCTCATAGTTATCGTGTGACCTTGGTGTTCTTCATTCTCCTTTGCTCCAGGTGGGTTGAGACCAATTGATGCATCTTAGATGGCTGCTTGTTAGCATTTAAGACCCCAGACGCCACATTTCAAAGTGGGATGCAGAATGTTTTCATAATAGTATTATTTTGCCAATTGACTTAGAAGTCCCCTTAAGCCATAGTCCCCAAACCCCTGCCCTTGCTCCGCTGACCCTTGAAGCATTGAGTTTATCCTGAAAACTTCTTTGCTTTTGGTCCAGTCCAGTTGAGCTGACCCTCCGTGTATTGAGTACTATCCTTCCCTTCACCTAAAGTAGTTCTTATCTTCTAACTAATCAGTAGAGCTGAGATTTTTGAGGACATAGGAGGGGATAGGATCCAAGGCATAGGGAGAAAAATTGGGTTTGAGGAGGAGGTAGTCTTCCTTTTCCAGTGGGCAGGATGGAAGGAGGTTAAGATGGATGGCGGTGTAGATTATAACTGTCTAAAAATTTTTTTGCAGTATTTCAGAAGAAATTAATTTTTTAATAAAAATATCCCTGTAGTTAGTTGTAACAACAAAAACATTTTTCATAAACCCCAGTTACATGTATCAATATACCTACAAGGCTAAAAATCTATGCTAGTTTACTTCTTGAACTTTCTAATGCTTTCCTGTCAGAGCTGTCATTATCACCCAATTACAATGATGCTTTGAATCACGTGGCTTCATCTTGCCAGTGTTTTTATAGTCAATGATTTTGTCAAAATTTCTAGTGTTTTAGGTACAACATTGTTTGTAATTAGCATGGGGAGGAAAGTGACACCATGAGTTACCACATTGGGTGACACCAACCCTAGTGATGCCACTGATCAAACTAAGAAATTAATATTGGTATGGAGCTATCAACTAAATTCCAGACTTTATTTGGATTTCACCAATTTTTCCACTAATATCCTCTTTCCATTCCATGATCTAAAGCTGGACACCATATTGCTTTTAGTTGTTGTGTCTCCTTAGTCTCTTCCAATCTGTGGTTTTTCTTGGTCTTTGCTTGTCTTTTATGACCTTGACACTTTTGAAGACTACTTTTTAAGTATTGTGTAGAATGTTCCTCAACTTGATTCTGTCTGATTTGTCATGACTAAACTGGGGTTATGGCTTTTTGGGAAACCCTGGTAGCATAATGGTTAAGAGCTATGGCTGCTAGCCAAAAGGTAGGCAGTTTGAATCCACCAGGTGCTCCTTGGAAACTCTGGGACGATTCTACTCTGTCCTATAGGATCACTATGAGTCAGAATTGACTTGACAGCAATGGGTTTGGTGTTTTGGTTTTTATGGCTTTTTGAGAAGAATACCACAGACGTGTGTATCCTTTTTATCACATCATGGACGGTGTGCGTGATATCAAAGTAACATCACTGGTGAGTTAACCTTGATCACTTTGTCAAGGTGGTTTCTCTCAGGCTTCTCCACTATAAAGCTGCTATTTTTCCCTGTTAATAAAAGCAAGTCATTAAGTTCAGCCACACTCAAGGGGAGAGGAATTCTGCTGCACTTCTTGGAGGAGCATTAGGGAATTTATGGACACGTAGTAAAATCATCACAGTAGTTGGTAAGTATTTTAGGGGAGACTCTAACGCTAATGGTGTTCTACTGCTAAAATTGTATTTTCCTCATTCTTTCTACATTTATTAATTGGAATTCTTCTGTAAGGAAAGTTTGTCCCTGTTTGTTTTATATCAGTTTGAACTCATATTCATTTTATTGCTATCATATTTTTATTAATGCTATCATAATTTGTTGTCAAATGATTCCAGCTTTGGTTATTGGGAGATCTTCTAGGTTGGCTTCTGTGTCCCTTTGACATGCCCGGATTTTTTGTGTATGTATGCGCGTGTATACGTCCTTACTCTCTGGCACTACTAGATGCTTCAGGCTCCTCTTTTATTTTTCTTGCCCCAGTCCTAGAATCAGTCATTTCTCCAAGGAACTCTGGTTCCTTTTATTGGAAAATTGGGCACTTCGAAGCCACAATCTGGGTGCTAGTTACGCTCATTCCTACTGAAGTGTCCCTGCTTCTAGGGTCGCTCAGTGGACAAAGTTGGGAAATAAATGTATATGCTGTTGTCAGTTGCCGCCAAGTCAGTTCTGACTAATGACAATCCCATGTGTGGAGTAGAACTGCTCCGGGGGTTTCCAAGGCTGTGACCTTTCAGAAACAGATCACCAGGCCTTACTTCTGAGGCACTTCTAGGTGGGTTTGAACCACCAGTTTTTCACTTAGTAGCTGAGAGCTGAATCGTGTGTCCCACGCAGGGATCCGACATGTATATATACTAACCTGCTTACCTACACATCTATATTTATTTCTGTTTCGATTAAAAGAAACATGTTTTCATCCTGATAACCCTGACTCTAACTGGATGTATTTTGATCCAAATAGATTTGCTAATGAATTGAACGTGGCATGTGAAAGAAAAGGAGTCAAGGATAGAGCCAAGATTTTTGGCTTGAGCAACTGAAAGGATGCAGTTGTCATTAACAAGATGGGGAAGGCCCAGAGCAGGTTTCTGGGGAGAGTTCAGGGGTTCTGTTTCAGACTGGTTAAATGTTTGAGATGTCTAATAGGTATGCTAATAATAAAGGTGCCAAGTTCAACAGTTGGACACATAAGTCTGGAGTTCAGAGGAGAATGATCCAGGCTGGATATATCTGGAAGTTGTCAATGTATGTAAAAACCATGAGACTGGATGTGATCATCTGAGGAGTGAGTATAGACAGAGAAGAGAAGAGCTTCAAGGATTCACCTCTGGGGCATTCTGGTCAGAGAGATGAGGAGGAGCAGTTCTGCATAATTCTAAGGGCGGGGGTGTGACTATGGGATGAATTTTGTACCCGTCATTAATGAATGCATGTTAAATACCTGTCACTTGGAAGGCATGGAGCTGTGTTTGGGGTTAACGCTGCTGTCCTCTATAAATTTGCAGTTGAAGATGAGGCAAATGACAGACTTAAAAAGAGAATAGCAATGAAAGATAAATACCAGGTAGTGGTACAGATAGAGAATGTAAACGTGTTTGTTGGAAGACATAAGAAACAATGACCTCAGACAAGTACCAGCTACTTATAAACGCTGATGTAAGCATGTGTCACCCAAGAAGCTTGTCAAGGTTTCATGCACACACTAGTAATTAACAGCCAGCAGAAGACGCCTTTGAATTATGATGTTGTTGAAAAATATTGAGTATACCATGGACTGCTAGAAGAACGAACAAGTCTGTCTTAGAAGAAGTACAGCCAGAGTGCTCCTTGGAAGCCAGGATGGTGAGACTTTGTTTCATGTACTTTGGACATGTTATAAGGAGGGACCAGTCCCTGGAGAAGGAAGACATCATTCTTGGTAAAGTAGACGCCCAGCAAAAAAAAAAAAAAGGAAGACCCTCAAGGAGATGGATTGACACAGTGGGCGCAACAGTGGACTCAAACATGGCAATGATTGTGAGGATAGTACAGGACCAGGCAGTGTTTTGTTCTGTTGTACATAGGGTCACTATAAGGTAGAACCTACTCGACAGCACCTAACAACAATAGCCCAGTGAACTGAGGTTGTAGTAAAATATTTTTATTTCAGCCCCTTTGCACTAAAGATGGATAGGTAGGCTTTCATTGTCAGCTGCAAAGAGGTAGCATAGCATGAAGTAGGCAGGAAGCACCTATCTAGTAATTACTTAAGTGTCAACCACTTTTTAGGAACTGTAAGAGAAGTAAAGGTTTATCTCCTTGCTCCTTAGGGGGCAGAGAATCTCAGGATTCCAATCTCAGTTCTACCTGAGTGGTTGGCAAAGCTGTTATCATTTGTATGTACCAGGTGCTGTATTTACTAGTTGTGAGAAACATGAACAGAATCTATATGCTGAGTGGAAGGAGCCTCTGCCTTGAGTGCAAAGACTATGTCTTACTGGTAAATTTCCTAGCACATAGTGGGTACTGAAATGTTTGTGCCTTTAAGTTTGTACTTTATGAGGATCAAGTGCAAATATTTGACCTTATAAAGTAAGACATGAACAGCTATTTAATTTGTTTAAGAAAATATACAAAAACTTAAGTCGTCTAACGCAGAGCTTAGGCAGAATAAAATGAATCAGTATGGTGATATCCTCATTTTGACTCAGCCAAACAAAGAATTTTGCTGTTGTTTGTTGCTATCGAGTTGGCTCTGACTCATGGTAACCGCATGTACAACAGAACAAAATGTTGCCCGACCCTGTGGCATCTTCACAATCATTAGTATGCTCAAGTCCATTGTTGTGGCCACTGTGTATTTTGAGTGCTTTCCAACCTACGTCCTCTGCCTCCAACATTATACTGGACAAAATTCTGTTGTGATCCATAGGGTTTTCATTGGCTAATTTTTTTGGTGGTACATCACCAGGCCTTTCTTCCTAGTCTTTCTCAGTCTGGAAGCTCAGCTGAAACCTGCCCTCCCTGGGTGACTCTGTTGGTATTTGACATACCAGTGGCATAGCTTCCAACATCATATCAACATACAAGCCATCACAACATGACATTGGCCAACGGATGATGGAAACAAATGATACTGCACTTTAAAAATAAGATCGCTATTATTCAAGTAGCTCATAAGCCTGCCCTTCAGCAGTGGTCAGGAATACTAGTTCAGGAGTCAAACTGGCTGGCTTTGAATCCTGGCCCAGATTCTTACTGCAGTTTGACCTTAAGTAGGTTTCTTAGCTGTGCTTCCCTTTCCTCATTTGTAAAATGGGGATGTTGTTGTTGTTGTTAGGTGTCATCGAGTTGGTTCCGTCTCGTAGCAACCTCATACAACAGAATGAAATACTGCCTGGCCCTATGCAGTTCTCATGATCGTTGATATGCTTGAGCCCATTGTTGCAGCCACTGTGTCTGTCTGTCTCGTTGACAGTCTTCCTCTTTTTTTTGCTGACCCTCTCCTTCACCAAGCGTGATGTCCTTCTCCAAGGCCAGATCCCTCCTTATAACATGTCTAAAGGACGTGACACGTAGTCTCGCCATACTTGCTTCTAAGGAACATTTTGGCTGTACTTCTTCCAAAACAGATCTGTTTGTTCTTTTGGCAGCCCATGGCATATTCAACATTCTCCACCAACACCATAATTTAAAGGCGTCAGTTCTTCTTCAGTCTTCCTTATTCATTGTCCAGCTTTTGAATGCATGTGAGGCCATTGAAAACACCATGACTTGGATCAGCTGCACCTTAGTCTTCAAAATGACATCTTTGCTTTTGAATACTTTAAAGAGGTCTTTTTTAGCAGATTTGCCCAATGCAATGCATCTTTTGATTTCTTGACTACTGCTTCTGTGGGTGTTGATTGTGGATCCCAGTAGAATGAAATCCTTGACAACTTCGGTCTTTTCTCCATTTATCATGATGTTGCTTATTGGTCCAGTTGTGAGGATTTTTGTTTTCTTTATGTTGAGGTGTAATCCATACTGAAGGCTGTGGTCGTTGACCGTCATCAGTAAGTGCATCAAGTTCTCTTCCTTTTCAGCAAGCACGGTTGTGTCATCTGCGTAACACAGGTTGTTAAGGAGTCTTTCTCCAATCCTGATGCCCTGTTCTTCATATAGTCCAGCTTCTCCGATTATTTGCTCAGCATACAGATTGAATAAGTATGGTGACACACCTTTCCCTAACATGCACTATTCCTGAATTTAAACTATGGAGTATCCCCTTTTTCTGTCCAAACAACTACTTCTTGGTCTATGTAGCGATTTTTCTTAAGCACAATTAGGTGTTGTGAAATTCCCATTCTTTGTAATGTTATCCATAATTTGTTATCATCCACACAGTCGAATGCCTTTGCATAGCCCATAAAACACAGGTAAACACCTTTCTGGTATTCTCTGCTTTCAGCCAGGATCCATCTGACATCAGCAGTGGTATCCCTGGTCCACATCCTCTTCTGAATCTGGCTTGAATTTCTGGCAGTTCCCTGTCAATCGATGTACTGCCGCAACTGCTTGTGAATGATCTTCAGCAAAATTTTACTTGCATGTGATATTACTGATATTGTTAGATAATTTCCGCATTCTGTTGGATCACCTTTGTTTGGAATGGGTACAAATACGCATCTCTTCCAGTTGATCTTCCAAATTTCTTGACAAAGACAAGCAAACACTTCCAGGGGTGCATCCATTTATTGAAAAATCTCAGTTGATACTCTGTCAATTCCTGAAGCCTTGTATTCTGTGAATGCCTCAAGTGCAGTTTGGATGTTGAACATTGACCACTTCTTTTTGGTACAGTGATTCTGTGTATTCCTTCCATCTTTTGATGCTTCCTGTATCGTTTAATATTTTCCCTGTAGAATCCTTCAATATTGCAACTTGAGGCTTGATTTTTTTCTTCAGTTCTTTGAGCTTAAGAAATGCTAGAGCGTGTTCTTCCCTTTTGGTTTTCTAACTCCAGGTGTTTGCACATGCCATTATAATACTTCACTTGGTCTTCTCAAGCTGCCCTTTGAAATCTTCTGTTCAGCTGTTTTGTTTCATCATGTCTTCTGTTTGCTTTAGCTCTTGATGTTCAAGAACAAGTTTCAGAGTCTCTTCTAACATCCATTTTGATTTTTTCTTTCCTGTCTTTTTAATAACCTCTTGCTTTCTTCATGTATGATGTCCTTGATGTCAGTCCACAACTCGTCTGTCCTTCGGTCGTTAGTGTTCAGTGCGTCAAATCTATTCTTCAGAATTCTCTAAATTCAGGTAGGGTATACTCAAGGTTGTACTTTGGCTCTCTTGGATGTGTTCTAATTTTCTTCAGCTTCAGCTTTAACTTGCATTTGAGCAATTGGTGGTCTCTTCCACAGTTGGCCCCTGTCCTTGTTCTGACTGATAATATCGAGCTTTCCCATCATCTCTTTCCACAGTGTAGTTGATTTGATTCCTGTGTATTGCATCTGGTAAGATCCACGTGTATAAAAAAAAAGTCACTGTTTATGTTGTTGAAAAAAAGTATTTGCAATGAAGTTGCCGTTGGTCTTGCAAAATTCTGTCGTGTGATCTCCGACATTCTTTATATCACCAAAGCTGTCTTTTCCAACTACTGATCCTTCTTCATTTCCAACTTTAGCATTCCAACCACCAGTAATTATCATTGCATCCTGATTGCATGTTTGATCAATTTCAGACTGTAGAAGTGGTAAAAATCTTCTATTTCTTCATCTTTGGCCTTATGGTTGGTGCATAAATTTGAATAATAGTCGTATTAACTGGTCTTCTTTGTAGGCATGTGGATATTATCCTATCACTGACAGCGTTGTACTTCAGGATAAATCTTGAAATGTTCTTTTTGACGATGAATGCAATTCCATTCCTCGTCAAGTTGTCATTCCTGGCATAGCAGACCATATAATTGTCCGATTTAAAATGGCCAATACAAGTCCATTTCAGCTCACTAAAGCCTAGGATATCAATGTTTATGCATTCCATTTCATTTCTGAAGATTTCCAATTCCTAGATTTATACTTCGTACAGTCCACATTCCTGTTATTAATGGATGTTTACAGCAGTTCTTCTCTTTTTGAGTCGTGCCACATCAGCAAATGAAAGTCTCGAAAACTTGACTCCATCCATGTCATTAAAGTCCACTCTACTTTGAGGAGGCAGCTTTTTACCAAGTCATATTTTGAATGCCTTCCAATCTGATGGCCTCTTCCAGCACTATATCAGACAGTGTTCTGCTGCTATTCATAAGGTTTTTACAGGCTAATTCGTTTCGGGAGTAGAGTGCCAGGTCCTTCTCTCCAGTCTACCTTAGTCTAGAAGTTCACCTGAAACCTGTCCACCATGGGTGACCCTGCTGGTATTTGAATATCAGTGGCATAGCGTCCAGCCTCACAGCAACATGTAAGGTCCCACAGTACAACAAAGCGACAGACGCATGGGGGTCATCTACGTTAGGTAGACTCTTTCTTAGCTTTTAGAGAAAAGTTTTTGTCTTGCTTCCTTACCTCTACCTCCCTGAACTACTTTGTTTCCAGCAACAGCAGAGAAGCAGGAAAACTATGCTTACTCATGAATTCTTTATTTTCATTGTTCAAAGTTAGCGTCCCCCATAATTCATAATTTTGTAAGTAGATTCAGTTACTTTTGTTAGTATAAGACAAGGTGCCATGGTATATACCTTTTAAGTGTTGTGGAATAATGAGTTGAATATTTCAAATGCTGAAAAACTGCTTTGCTCCCAGGTGTGCAACAGATTTTAGGATTTTATTTAGGCAAGAAGTAGGTGTGATTGTGGGAGTTTGTGTGAAGGAAGATCGAAGGCATTGGAGAAGCAATAGAAAGTATTTTCCTAGTAATGGTTCTCTTTCTGCTGTGAAATTTTAGTTTTGCAGCAGTATCCTTAAACTATTTTTCAATATTTGCCTGCATCTACAATGTTAAACCTCACAACTGAATATTTCAAGTAAACTGCCAGATTTCAATTCAGCTATCAGAGCTTGTTGATTTCCAGATTCAGAGAAGAAGTTCATATAGTCTAAGAGCAATGAGAGAGAGACAGGAGAAACCTTAGGTCTTCTACGTCATGTAAGAGCCCTTTTTCATACAGATGTAGCTCGTGGAATGATCCACGTAAATGATGATGTAAATCTCATCAACAGCATAGAAATAATTTAGGAGTATGGTAGTTACTATTTTTGGAAGTTGTATGTTTTGGGTTCTTTGATTGTTGACTTGGATTTTATTTTAAAAAAAAGATTAAACCTATATGAATAAAATTGAATCCTGTTAAAATGCAACTTGCACCTCTTGTCAGTTTTGCATTCCATATGCCAAGCAAAAAATCTTGTTATCTAGAGATGGATTTGTTTTGTATTCTTTTGTAAAAGTTAACTGCAGGGCTTTGGAGCTGCATGAACCCTGATCTTCTCTTATCTACTATAGGTCTGCATGGTCTGGGTTTACATGGACTGACTGCGTGACTAGGAGACTGAGTCCTGCAATACACAATCACTTCACTCAAATTCTCTTTCTTTTTGGCTGCAGATCTAAAATGGCATATTGATATTTCATATTATGCCACACATGTTTTATGGTACGAAGAAGGTAATTTTTATTGTAATAAAATGGAAAAGTGCACAGCAAGTATAAAAAAGGAAAAATCAGTTATTCTACCATTCAGGGATAACCAGTACCAATGATTTGGTGCCTAATTTCCCCGTATTTTTGTCTATACATTTCAAAATACCTAATAGGTATCATATTATGTGTAGTAGAGATACAGGTTACATAGCAGTCAGATTTTAAAGTCCCTGCATTGGCAAAACCCCGTGCATCTGTCATTTTGTTGTACTATGGTGGCTCACGTGTTGCTTTGATACCAGAAGCTATGCCACCGATATTTCAAATACCAGCAGGTTCACCCATGGTGGACAGCTTTCAGTGCAGCTTCCAGACCAACACAGACGAGGAAGAAGAACTGGGCAGTCTTTTCCAAAAAAACTGGCCAGTAAAAGCCTTGTGAATAGCAGCAGAACATTGTCTGATACAGTGCCAGAAGATGATAAGCCCCTCAGGTTGGGAAGCAGTCAAAATATGACTGGGGAAGAGCTGCCTCATCAAAGTAGAGTCAACCTTATTGATGTGGATGGAGTAAAGTTTTTTGAGACCTTCATTTGCTGAGGTGGCATGGCTCAAAATGAGAAGAAACAGCTGCAAACAACCATTAATAATCGGAATGTGAAATGTATGAAGTATGAATCAAGGAAAATTGGAAGTAGTCAAAAATGAAATGGAACACACAAAGATTGGTATCCTAAGTGTTAGTGAACTGAAATGGACTGGTATTGGCCATTTTGAATCAGACAATCATGTGATGTACTGTGCTGGGAATGACAAAATGAAGAAGCATGGCATCATATTCATTGTCAAAAAGAACATTCCAGGATCTATCCTGAAGTGCAGTGCTGTCAGTGATAGTAAGTATCCACATGCCTGCAAGGAAGACCAGTTAATACAAGTTACTGAAATTTACACACCAACCACTAATGCCAAAGATGAGGAAATTGAAGATTTTCACCAGTTTCTGCAGTCTGAAATTGATCAAGATGCGTGGATAATTCCTGGTGATTGGAATGTGAAAGCTGGAAACAAAGAACAATTGGTAGTTGGAAAATATGGCTTTAGTGATAAAAATGACACTGGAGATCACATGACAGAATTTTGGAAGACCAGTGACTTCTTCATTGCAAACACCTTTTTTCAACAACAGAAACAGTGACTATACTCGTGGACCTTTCTGAAACGAATACACAGGAATCAAATCAACTACATCTATGGAAAAGAGACGATGGAGAAGCTCAGTATCATCAGTCAGAACAAGGCCAGGGGCAGGCTGTGGAACAGACTGCCAATTGCCCATATGCAAGTCCAAGTTGAAGCTGAAAAATATTAGAGAAAGTCCCCAAGCCAAAATACAACCTTGAATATGTCCCACCTGAATTTAGAGGCCGTCTCAAGAATAGATTTGACACATGGAACACTAATGACAGATAACATTGCAAAGAATGGGAATTCCAGAACACTTAATTGTGCTCATGAGGAACCTGTACATAGACCAAGCAGCAGCCGATCGAACCAAACAAAGGGATACTGCATGGTTAAAGTCAGGAAAGGTGTACGTCAGGGTTATATCCTTTTAACATACTTAGATTCAATCTAAATGCCGAGCAAATAACCTGAGAAGTTGCAGTGTATTAAGAAGAGCGTACCATCAGAACTGGAGGAAGACTCATTAACTACCTGCGATATGCAAATGACACTACCTTGCTTGCAGAAAATGAAAAGGACTTGAAGCATTTACTGATGAAGATCAAAGACTACAGCTTACAGTATGGATTAACAGTATGGATTATACCTCAACATAAAACAAACAAACAGAATCCTCACTACTGGACCAATAAGCAACATCATGATAAATGGAGAAAATATTGAAGTTGCCAAGGATTTCATTTTACTTGAATTCACAATCAGTGCCCATGGAAGTAGCTGTCAAGAAATCAGAGAATGTATTGCATTGGTCAGTTCTGCAAAAGACCTCTTTAAAATGCTAAAAAGCAAAGATGTCACTTTGAGGACTAAGGTGCGCCTGACTCAAGCCAGGGTATTTTCAGTTGCCTCATACGCATGAGAAAGCTGGACAATGAATAAGAAAGACCGAAGAAGAATTGGTACTTTGAATTGCGGTGTTGGCAGAGAATATTGAATATATCATGGACTGCCAGAAGAATGAACTAATTAGCATCTGAAGAAGAAGAGCCAGAAAGCTCCTTACAAGTGAAGATGGCGAGACTTCATATCATGTACTTTGGATATGTTATCCGGAGGGACCAGTCCTCGGAGAATGACATTATGCTTGGTAGAGGGTCACTGAAAAAGAAGAAGACCCTAAATGAAATGGATTGACACAATGGCTGCAACAGTGAACTCCAACGTGGCGATG
Organism: Loxodonta africana; assembly: GCF_030014295.1. Classification (NCBI taxonomy): domain Eukaryota; kingdom Metazoa; phylum Chordata; class Mammalia; order Proboscidea; family Elephantidae; genus Loxodonta; species Loxodonta africana. Next base: position 39,890,749 of record NC_087354.1, on the reverse strand, counting down.
ATTGTGAGGATGGCGCAGGACAGGGCAGCATTTTGTTCTGTTGTACATAGGGTCACTGTGATTCAGAACTGACTTGACAGCGCTTAACAACAGCAAGAGCATAGGCAAGCGATCAGGAATAGTCAGATTTACCTTTCAGTGTAGTAAGCTAGACATTATGAGAGGCATGCAGGAGCTGAGAATAGCTGAGGGGACAGTAGGGCATGCTCATTTCTGCAGATGCTCTTCATTTAGTGTGATTGGTATTTTTCTTTCTTTTGTGTTGCTAAATTAGATTTGAGTAAGTTAAAATCATGTTTGAAACAGCTCTACTTTTTAATAATTTCATATCCTGCTTTTTTGCTGATAGTATAACAGACATTTTTCATATTGTTAGAAAATAATACCTCCTCCCCTCTCTCCATGATTACTCCTGACATATTGAGACATTGCCATCATATAGGGTATGTTAGTAGGGTAAACCAAACCAAACCCATTGCCTTCAAGTTGATTTCGACTTATAGCGACCATACAGGATGGCATAGAACTGCCCCATAGCATTCCCAAGAAGCGCGTGGTGGATTTGAACTGCTGACCTTTTGGTTAGTAGCCTTAGCTCTTAACCATTGTGCCACCAGGGTTTCCAGTTACTAGAGTAGAACCTTGATATTCTCAAAGAATTTGTCTGGGATCTCTTGGGCATATCTTAGAGTATTGCTGATAGAAATAATTCAAGCCACATAATGTGATTCCAAAATTTCTAGTAGCTACATTTCAAAAATAAAACACAGGTGAAATTAATATTAATAATACATTTCTTTTAATCCAGCATAACTAGAACGTTATTATTGTAACATGTCAATATGAAAAATTATTGAAATATTTTATATTCTTTTTTCCTTAGTAAGTCTGCAAAATCTGGTGTGTATTTTTTCATTTATAGCACATCTCAATTCAGACTTACCACACTGCATGTGCTCAGTAGGCACATGTGTCTAGTATTAGCACAGTCTTAGAGCATATCATGTTCCCCATATGACGCAATAAAATAGTACTTTGCAGGTACTCTGCAGAGTATATGAAAAGAAAATGGCAAAGCCAAGTTGTATCGTGGATGCTGAACACACGTGAAATATCATGAGAGTTTAAGCCTTTGCCTCAATAAAATTCAGTGTTTCTGTACGTATGGAGTTTCATGTCACCCAACAGTGTTAAATTTACAGTTATTTAAAGGTTTATTGGATATACTACTTTTATCTCAGGATAGTCAATTTGTAAGATCGATTCTATATTTTAAGGATTTGGGTAATTAAGAGTTTGCAAGTTCACTTTGTGATTTAAGACCTGAAGAGATCTGGAGAGAATACCTTTATGAAGTGAGTAATAGACACACATACACGTATGTATTACATATGCATATATAAATTTTGTTTTTGCACATATATACAGTATATGTGCATGTACACACAAATTTATCATCATTACTCTTATGAAACAGCAATTAAAATCATTCTGACTTTTTAAAATGAATTGGTAGCACGTTCAGAAACATCCCCAAGGTCACTGATACAAACTGAATATGTAATACAAGAGTATTGAACGAGATTTGCTTTTAACTTAGTTTGTGATCATGTAGGAAATTTCCTTAACATTTCTAAGGTTTATTTTCTTCTGTAAGATATAGTCCTGACCTTTGTTCTTAGTGTGATTTTTATGATCAAATGAGATGAATGGAGACTTTAGGGATATTTCTTATTCATCTTTATATCCCCAGTACTTAGTACAGGGTCTGACACATGGACACCCAATAAATACTGAATTCAAAGGCTGATAATATACAAAAGAACTTTCTAAACTAAAGGTGCTAAAAGTGAAAGCTGTTATCATTTTTATTGTATCTGGTTTGTGTTGTTTCTTCCTATGTTAGCTAGAATGTGAGAACTCTTTGATAATTTTTTACCTATATAGTCAATAAGTAGGATTGCCTGTAGTGGTTGTATTAACATTTTGTTCATTAAATATTTGCTATAAATAAATATAGTTCTGAAAATATGATGCGATATTATCTTATTTTAAAAGATAGTTAACACTTAAATATCTTCTCTTCAGAGTAAACAGAATTTTTTTTTCTTTTTGGTTATCATGAGATAAACTTAACTGTTTTCCCTGTACCCAGTCTTTATGAGATTAAGTATCAGCAGTATTTGAGACGCAAATACAAGCTCATTGGAGGCCAAAATTGTTATGATCTACACAGGGTATATGCCTATTCATAGCCAACAGAACACAGGTAAACATCTTTCTGGTATTTTCTGCTTTCAGCCAAGGCCTATCTGGTATCAGCAATGATATCCCTTGTTCCATGTCCTCTTCTGAATCTGGCTTTAATTTCTGGCAGTTCTCTGTCCATCTACTGCTGCAACTGTTTTTGAATTATCTTCAGCATAATTTCACCTGCATATGGTACTAATGATATTGTTTGATAATTTCCACGTTCCGTTGGATTACCTTTCTTAAGAATAGGCATGTATATGGATCTCTTCCAGGTAGCTGTCTTACAAATTTCTTGGCATAGAAACGAGTGAGCGCTTTCAGCGTTGCATCTGTTTGTTGAAATATCTCAGTTGGTATTCTGTCAATTCCTGGGGCCTTGTTTTTAGCCAGTGCTTTTTCAGTGTAGCTTGGACTTCTTCCTTCAGTACCATTGGCTCTTGATCATATGCTACCTCCTGAAATGGTCTAACATTGAGCAATGGATGTAGCCCTTCATAAATGTTTAGTGTAAAAGAAAACAAAATCATAATGCAAGAGCAAATAATGTCCCCCCAAAACAGCATTTCAGAGCCATCTTCATGAAAACATTAGCTTTTTCTAGCATCAGTGACGAATTTCTGTAACTGTCCACTCACAGAGTCATCTATAAGCAAAACCAAACCCGTTGCTGTCGAGTTAACTCTAACTCATAGCAGCCCCATAGCACTGCCCCGTAGGGCTTCCAAGGAGCAGCTGGTGGATTCAAACCGCTGACCTTTTGGTTAGCAGCCTGAGCTGTCAACCATTGAGCTACCAGGGCTCTGAGTCATCTATAACAATTGAAAATTCAGATATTCCTCATTTCTTAGAGTATGTTTTATGATAAAGCAGTTCACTTTTAACCCACCCTGAATGAATTAAGGAAGTCTCAATTAAAATAGTGCATGCAGTGTGACAGCCTGCCTTGTAATTTCCTGGGAGAAAGTGAAGAACTTAGGAAGTAGTTGAAGTTGTTGGAGTACTAGGACACCATTAACTAAATGATACACTCTGGGAGTAGTTGGCACAGTTTTGTTTTCATTAAGTTCCCTCATTTCCACTTCTGTCTGAAACCTTTGAGTTTATTTGACTATTGGCAACGGTACAAGTAATCAGATTAAATTTTGTTTTTTCCTCATGACAATAAATATTAAAATTTTTAGTATGAGGAAATATAGCGCAATTTTATTAGAAGAGATATATGCAGTGACAGTGTAGACCGTATGGCCGAGTGACAGATGAGTGACCTATGGTCAAATGAAATGATTGGACACAATTAAAGGCAGGGAAGAGGGAAGTTGCCATTTCTTTGAATTTTTTCTCTTATTATCTCCCTTTATTCCCTGATGACCAGATATACATCATCAGCAATTCTATGACTAAAAATCTTCTGCTTGCTTCTACTCTCTTCTGAATTTTACTGTTTGGCATTGTACATGGGGAAGAGGATTGAAATCTTGCCCTTTTTCTTTAATTCTGCTGCTTATTTATTTTACATCAGCTCATTGTTAGCATCGGAAATACTAGTAATAGTTGGTTAAAGCAAGATGTTTACCTGATAACTATTTGTAATGTAATTCTAAAATTAAAAAAAATTAGGCCCTTATAAAAATTCCAATCCAAATCAACAAAAGCTTCCTAGAAAAGTAAGACTGGTATCTGTAATATATACCTTGTTGTAGCTCACACATTTGACATCGTGCTTTGCGTTAATTTTTGGTTCTTCCATGTCAGTGTCTGATGAAGTTCAAATGAATCTGTGGAAAATAAAAATATGTGTTCATAGTTGATTTGGACATTTAGCTGAGCCATGGTTTTTGAGTTGAACTTTTAAAAAACAGAAGAAAAGGAACATGATTTTAGTTACATAAGTGCTTTTCATACCCTTAACGGATGTATTGTTACTAGTGTGGATTGACTCTTATGGTGATATTTCACTTTCTGGTCTTTGGGTATCATTTTTGGAAAAATATTGAGCAAGAAGTCTGTATATTCTTCAGGTTTACTGCTGAAGTTGAAGTACTGCATGAATTGCCAGCAAATGAAACTTTTTGGAGGAAAGGAAGTGGTGTGTATAGCAAAACTTTTCTCTAGGGAAGAAGAAAAAATGGCTTATTAATAAGATGATTATTTAGGAGCTAGTAATTTGCAGTTTGAGGATATTATTGTGAACTGTTAACCCGTAAAACACATTTATTATAAATTAGTTACAGGGTATTTATGAAAACATTTTTTATAGTATCCAGTCTAATTCCAATGGCTTAGAATATGCATTTTGAATACATAAGGCTTTTCCCCCCGATCTACTCCTTTTAAAATTAAAATTTTCTAAGTTCACAACATTTATTGTTTAAGTATTTTGTTGGGTCTGAATTTTATGTCAGTTATTCTGACTATTCTGACTTTATCCTGTAGAGCTTAGTGTGTTAAGGAACAAAGTCTTAAATCTTGGTTCCTATTCCTTTTTATAAATAGTCTCTTTAAAAATATTTTTTAATTAAACAAGTAATAGGTGAATACTATCTCAGGAGAATTCAAACAATATTGAAACATATAGAATAAGAAGACAAATTCCTCCTTTATGTCTCTTCTTTTTTACCTCCTGGTGGTAGTCACTGCTGTCAGCTGGATATCTCTCCAGGCTGTTTATTCTGTGTGTGTAGTTTTACTTTGTGTCTGTATTTTTAGCACGCTACATACATTGTTCCGCATCCTCTTCCCTCCCAATATGAAGTGTCTTTCCGTATCAGTACATATAGTTCTACCTCATTGTTTAATTGGTACTTAGTATTCTGTAATATAAAATTATCATAGTTCATATAGGTTAAAGTTTTTTTTTTTTTTTAATATATATAAGCCAAAAAAAAAACCCCATTGCTGTTGAGTTGATTCCAATTCATAGCGACCCTGTAGGACAGAGGAGAACTGCCCCATGTGGTTTCCAAGGAGCACCTGGTGGATTCGAACTGCCAACCTTTTGGTTAGCAGTCGTAGCTCTTAACCGCTAAGCAGCCACCAGGGTTTCCTCTTTGTATATATATATTTTTTTTAAGAGCAGTTTTAAGTTTACAGAAAAATTGTGTGGAAGGTAAAGGGAGTTCCTGTGCATAGTTTCCCCTATTATTAATCTGTCATTGATGTGGTACATTTGTTAAAATTGATAAACCTGTATTGATACATTGTTATTAACTAAAGTCCATAGTTTTTACGGTTCACTCTTTGTCTTGTACACCATTCCTATTATTAATATTTTAAATTAAAAATAAGGCTGTTGCAATTGATCCATTGTGAGCCATCTTAGCTGGATGTTTTAATCTGGAAATTAAAAAGACCATTTGGCTTCTTCCAGTTTTTTTTTTTTCCTAAGTAGGCAAAAAAAAAAAAAAAACCCCACTGCCGTCAAGTCGATTCCGACTCATAGCAACCCTAGAGGACAGAGTAGAACTGCCCCATAGAGTTTCCAAGGAGCACCTGGTGGATTCGAACTGCCGGCAGTTTGGTTAGCAGCCATAGCACTTAACCATTATGCCACCAGGGTTTCCTCTAAGTAGGCAGAACACATTAAATTCTTTATCAAAATTATGTGGGAGGAAGCAAATATTAGCCAATTTATAGCTGGATTATTTCAGCTTCTTTTAAAAATGCCTTTATTTTGTGTACCATTCTGGGTACTTGATTTAATGCAATTGAAACCTAGTTACGCTTCCATTATTGATTCCTCGCTTGTGGTTGCGAAAAACATGAATGATTCCCTTTTTTCTGCAGTGAGATAGTATGGTTAAAAGCAGCTTGTATTTTGGCTATATGAATTTTCTTTGATGACTGTGACTGGAAAGAAATACCATCCACAAGGGTAGGGGTCCTGTGTTTCCTGTTCAGAGTTGGATGACTTGTGCCTCCCATTGTGTCTAGTGTTGCATAGACATGAACACATATGAATGAATGAACATATGGGAACATAAATGCCGTATATGTGAAGCATGTCAGCTTTTGGTCCAGGAGTTGAAAATAACCCATCAATTAAGGCTACAGAGACTGCCTTGAACTGCATTGGCATTGATATATAATTCCGAGCACGTAAGCTCTTTGATAAATTATCAGAAATTGGAGTTGTTTTGCTCTCTTTTTTGTTAACTTTCTATTATAAGTAGTGTCTCTCTTCATGTGGATGAACACTATTCAAGTTATTATCTAAGTTACTTAAGTCATTTTGACCAAACCATTTAAAATGAGCAACTATGATGAGTAGTTTTTAGGATGCCTCTAAATGAGCAACTATGTTGAGTAGTTTTTAGGATGCCTTTTTTTCTACCAGTAGTTCCTATGTTTTTCATTTCCTTATTGATCATGCTTGTTGTGCTTAGATCGGCTTAGGAAACATTTTCTGAGTGCCTTCTTTATGACAAGCCTAATGTATGGAAACCCTGGTGGTGTAGTGGTTAAGTGCTATGGCTGCTAACCAAAAGGTTGGCAGTTTGAATCCACCAGGTGCTCCTTGGAAACTCTATGGGGCAGTTCTACTCTGTCCTGTAGGGTCCCTATGAGTCGGAATCAACTCGACGACAATGGTTTTTTTTTTTTTTTAATGCTATATGCTGGGAGTACAACATGACTGAACCCTCCTCACCTTCCTTCTTCATGGCCAAAGGGGAATTATAAGAGTATGAAAGTGAATATCAGTGTAACAGGGCAGGTGTGATTATGGGGGTACATGAATAACTGTGTGTGTGTGTGTGTGTGTGTGTGTGTGTGTGGTGTTCTCCCCCCCTCCTTTCACTTTCTTCTTCTGTGGACCTCTCTGTCAGAGCAAAGGACTGTGAATCATTTCTGGCTTCAGTTTCCACTTGATGTTGGAAAAAGAACTCTTCACATGATCGTTACTTTTTTGTTGTTTGTTTCCCTCTTTTCTTGTATTAGTTGGAATACTGGAACTAACAATGTCAAGAAATGTGGAATTGAGGATTCTCTGCTAGTGATTTCTTTTTCTTTTGTGGGGGAGAAAAACTACAAAGGTAAGTGAGCCAAGCGTCTGTATCTTTGTCCTTTCCGCTTTTCTCTTTGGTCACTGACAGGGCTGTATCTTCCCCTGAGCCAGAAACAGTGTCATCCACCCATATTGCTTTTCATTTCAAGTTGGCAGCAGCTTTGGCAGCAGTGCACTTGTTTGGCCTGGTGTTTTCAAGGTGTAGTTGAAAGGATTTTAGCATTTGTGCCATTTACAGTAAATAATGCCCCTTTTCCCCCCACATCTTTTCATCACCCTGAATTTAGGATGGTGCCAGCACTCTTTCCTCTTGTACTTGGAGCCTTTATAGTTGAACAGTACTTCTGTCCTACTAGAATGTAAACTCCATGGGTATAGGACCTCTTGTTCATAGCTGTGTTCCATCACTTAGAATGTTCCTGTTGTTAGCTCGCGTCGAGTGGGCTCCTGATTAATGGTGACCCCGTGTACAACAGGATTGGGCAGTTGTGATCCATAGGGTTTTCAGTGGCTGATTTTTGGAAGCAGATTGCCAGGTCTTTCTTCTTAGTCTGGAAGCTCTGAAACCTTTTTAGCATCACAGCGATACACAAGCATTAGGCTGTGCATCGCAGCTCATAAGGCGCATTGGCTAGGAATTGAACCCAGACCTTCTGCATGAAAGGTAAGAATTCTGCTGTGGGATTACCAATGCCCTCACACTAAGAATAGTGCCTAGCATATAGCAAACTCGCAGTAATTATTGTTTAATGAGCGATCAGTGAAAAACCCTACCCAGAAGATGGAGCGAATCTTTACTGCACAGATCTTGTTTCAGGGTAAGGGGTTGTTCTTGCTTTTATGCAGTTCCTATTCTTTATGAAGCTGTGTTGGTTCACAGAGGGTCCATGGGACGGGACTGCCTTATAACCAGTATCATTTTCTGGGGTCACTAAGAAGATTCTTACTGCTCAGCTTACCCAGGGATAAAGAGAGAGGCCCTAATTGCTACTTTTTCTGTGCCTGTGGGATTGGGATACAAAGTCCTTGTGACATTAAACTAAAATCCTGGCGAGGGGAGCAGGGCTCATGGCAGTGAATCCTTACAGTCCTGGGGAGCCTTCTGGGCTTATCCTGCAGGGGCAAAAGTTCTTATCTTTTTGGCTGCGGCACCATGGAAGTAGTTGCTAGAATTCCGCGGGGCATCCATCTGTCCACTAGGTCATAAAAAACCCCAAGGAAAAGCTGAGAGGCAGGTTATTTTCATGGTGAAGTGTTTAAGAGCCAGGGATCTCCAATCAGATTTTCTTGCTGGTATCTTTGCCTCTCATTTCTCTTATGTGTGATCTTCAGCAAATGACTCATTTTGTGTCTTAGTTGCTTCATCTGTAAAATGGGAATAAAATAGTACCTACTTAGGGTTGCTATGAGTTGGAATCAACTCGACAGCCTTGGGTTTGGGTTTGGTTTTCATAAGTGTTGCATGAGGGCTGATATAGGTAAAGAGCTTAGAACATGCCTGGTACATAGTATCAGTGCTCAATAAATATTCATATTTACTTACTTGATACAGAGAAAATTGATGCCCCTTTTACTCATTTTCATTCTAATATGCTTCCCTGAGAAGGATGAGAAGGCACAGAGGTGCAGTTGATATTCTGGGAATTTCATATAGGCCTAGCTTTGCCTTTGGAAACCCTGGTGGCATAGTGGTTAAGTGCTACGGCTGCTAACCAAAGGGTTGGCAGTTCGAATCTGCCAGGCGCTTCTTGGAAACTCTATGGGGCAGTTTTGTTCTGTCCTAGAGGGTCGCTATGAGTTGGAATCAACTCGACGGCACTGAGTTTTGCCTGTGGAGATGTGCTGGTCATATGATGGCATGTAGCATCAGCTTCTAATGCCCTCATCCATCACTTGTGTCAGGTGGAAAACGGATAGAGAACCTTTGCTCTGGAGAACTCTAATTATTGCCAAAGCAGGCCATGCTCAATTAGACAGTGTCATGATTTTTAATATTTGAAAATTCCAAATTTGCTACTCTGTGATGTAACACTTTCTTCTACTTCCCTCCTGCTGTTGCTTATACAGTTGAGTGGATATGAGGCTGCACTTCCCACACACATACCCAAATATCTCTGACTGCTGGAATATTAGGTAGGTTACTGTCAGCATGTAACTTGTTATTTTATGAGATGTTTGAAATCATCACTGTTACCTGGGTTTGAATCCCAGCTGTGCCAAGCTTCAGGCTTTTTCATTTGTCAACTGGCATAAAAGTATCCATCTTATAGGATTGCTGTGAGGATTAATAATGAATAGAAAACACTTAGCATATTGCCTGGCATACAGCAAGCTCAAATATTAGTTGTAAAGTTAATACATATACCATCATCATCATCATCATGCCATGTTTCAAATCAGCAATGAAATACAAATAAAAACTGCTTGCCAACTTGCACTAATCCTCATTTTTGCTTGGAACTATGAGACTAAGTGAAATGCAGTGGCTCCCTGCTTGAAATGTACTGGAACCTTCCTTTTGCAGCAAAGATTTTGTTACTTTAGAGGGTATACAGGGATGCTGGGGCACAGTAAACTCTGAGATTTGGCTTTCCTGGTCTTTTATTTAAGCTTCTCCCTGCCCAAATGTTATATTCCAGGTTTTCAATACACACTTGCCTTAATTCCTCCCTCAGTAAAATTACAGTGATATTTTTATACTCTGTCTTTGAATTGAGGACAGAATTAGGAAGTATATTCAGTGCTTTTGATAGCAAATCTCTTTAATGGCTGGTGAAATACTTTGATAATAACATGCAAATTTTTATGTATAACTGCCAATTATCAAATATTTACCACTTATTCTAGATTTGCTACATTTCTTTTTCTTTACTTTGAAAAATATTCCTGCAAGATAGATGGTATTATATCCCATTTGCAAATGAGGAAACCGAGGCTCAGAAAGGATAAATAACTTACTCCAGGTTGCACAGCTGTTTAGTGACACATGCTGTTGACTTACTCCAAAGCTTTTTCCTGTTTACTCAAGATTAGAAAGTTGAATTCCAAAATTAGAGTGAAAAATTTTCCTAGGAAAGCTTATAAATGGTATGGCTAATTGAGAGTAGGTAAAAGAAAGTAAACAAGTGTAAAGAAGGTTAAATTGACAGTGTGGACCAACTATAAATGATAGGATGGAAACAGTAGTAAAAAACCATTGAAGCATCTCTCGTATTAAAGCGATTCATAGAAGGCAGTTGTCCTATCTGATGGAGGATTTTTTTTTTCGGCGGGGAGTGCAGGTAGTGTGAAATTTTAACTTGGAGATTCAAAATTCAAACTTGAGACTACCTCAAGAAGAGAGGGTGAAGATAATATTATCAGTGGAAAGGAAAATGTAGAAATAGAAATGTTGTATGTATTTAGCAGAAACAAAAGATCAAGACAAAGTGTTAAAGATATATGAGCTACATGGTGGTTAATGTAGATACAGTTCAGGGAAGGCTAATTGCAAGTATTCTTTAATGCAGGCAGAGAAGATTTGGACAAGCATTCTGGAGTTTGTTGCCATAGTATTAAATTATATCTTTCTGGAACAAAATCCTAATGTGAAGTTTCTTTCATTTGGAATATTTAAGCAGGGGGCAAGGAGATAAACATTGTATAACTATGGCAATTTTTTTCTGAGGAGGTATTTATAATACATCAGGAGTTTTGATATGAATTTCATTAGCTGCATGTTAGCACATCACATCTACAACTCTGAAGCTTTAGCTTGTACTAAGCCCACCGTGGTAATTTAACATTTTCGTATTTTAAAACCGCTACTAGAGGCTCAAATTCTGTATCTTCAATTTACCCCACATTTCAGTTGCATATACTTAACGCATACTAAACATACTCACTTGCTAACATTCAGCTCAACAAGGCAAAACTGACCTTATGTCACTTCCCCATCACCTGGCTCTCCTCCAACCTTGAGCTTGTCAGGGAGGCCATCATACATAGTTGCCCGGACACCAAAATGCTGTCGTTACTTTTGATTCGTTGACTCCTTCGTTCTTTTATCTAGCCAAGTCTAGTAATTCTTCCCTTGGAGTGTAGAACTTGTTCCTTTTTCTTCACTAGGAATTTTTTTTTGCGGGGGGACTATAGAGAAAAAGATAGTTGTTACTTTTTTTTTTAAATTCCCATAAGCCTTTCCAAGTAATTTTTCAAAGATATTTTCCTGGGCAATGCTTTTTCTTTTTTGCTTATTTTAGTTATTTAACCTTAGCTTTTTTTTTTTGCTGCGAGAGTGTGTCTGGGGAGTTAGCTTCCTAGTGGAGCCATAAGGTTCAGTTTTGCTAAAAGAGGAGAGCGTACACATTAGCCAGGGCTGGCGTCAGACAAGTTGGAAACATCAGCTGGTAACAGGTAATGAAATGACTTTCCTTATGTGATTGTTTTGGATTTGAACAAATCCATCTGTTTTGCCTTGAACAAAAGGTAAGATATTTTGAAGGTAAATATTTGTAACCTACTATGAGGGAATTCCTACCCTACCAAATTATTTTAGGAGCAAACTAATTATGTTTGCACCTGGGCAATAAAAATCCAATCTTCTGAGAGAGTGGCAAAGCATCTGATAGTTCACCATTTAAAAAGTGTGTTTATATGTGTTCCCCCCCACCCAGGAAGAAAGAATTTTATAATTTATTGCTTAATTTAATTTAAGGGGGCAAGTGTTTTTGTAGAAAAGATTATCAGGAACGTAAGCAGGACTTAATGGCAATTTTCTTGTGGTGAATACTAGTAAATACTAGTAAACTAGGAATATTTACTAATTTATATGTCTGCATTTTGTTCATTGTTAGTAAGTTTACTATGTATTGTTCAAAGATTTTTGGTAAGAGGCTCCCTCCCCATCTGATGATTTGCAGTGTATTTCTATTGTGCAACAGTCTACGTGCCTTTGCAGTTGGGCTATTCCATTAGTGAGGTGCTGAATTTGCAGTTCTGTAAGAAAGTAGATAGAGTGGTGTGCCTGTACAGGGTCTGACATGATGAATGACTAGCTTTGGAACATGGGGAAAGCCACACTTCTCCCTTGGCTTCAGTTTCCACCTGTAGAATAAAGGAATTAGACTAACGACTCTTCCAGCTCTGTGAGTCTCTAATTTTGTGGTGCCACCAAAACTCCTTCTGAGCAGCTTTCTTGGAGAGGTGTTTGTCCTGTGGCCTGTTCTGTTCTCTTACTAATCCCCCTTCTGATGGGTGTGGACAAAGCCAGCCTAAGTGTTCTATGGTTTTGGAATTTTTTTTCTTTCCAATTGAAGCTAAGTGACCTAAACGGATACTGAACTCATGACCATGGTGTGATTAGCTTTGTGCAACCCACAGCATTTTAGCAGCAGGGTATGATTGTTTCCAAACCAGAAATCTATTAAAATCCAAATGTTGATGAAGAAGGGCTTCATAAGCTTTGTTTTACATAGAGCCGTTCTTGGGGCTGTGGTAGTTAAGAGCATGGACTCTGGAGCCACAGTAAATGGGGCCACATCTGGCTCTGCCACTTGCTAGTTGTGCGACTTTGAGCATGATAATAAAAAAACCATTGCCATCGAGTTGATTCCTACTCATAGGGACCCTATAGGACAGAATGGAACTACCCCATAGGGTTTCCAAGGCTGTAATCTATGGAAGCAGACTGCCACATGCTTCTCTTGCAGAGTGGGTGATGGATTCAAACTGCCAATCTTTTGGTTAGCAGCTGAGTGCTTAACCACTGTGCCACCAGGGATCCTTGGGTATGAAAGTAATACCTACCTAATAGGTTTTTTGAGGGGTAAATGCTGAGGAATATATGCCTGCCATATAGTCTTAAATATGTTTAGCTGCTATTATTGTTAATTACTTTATTTTTTACATTTTATGTTTCAGGCCCATCTATGGTATCTCCTTGAACCTTCATAATAATCCTATGAAATTAGTACCATCATTATCTTCATGAAGAGACTGAGGCTCAGAGAGGTTAAATAACTTAAGATCACACATGAAATGGGTGCTGGAGTCATGATTCAAAGTAGGTTTTTCTGACTTGTTCCAAAACCCAGGTGCCTTCCTCCTTCAGGTATACTGCTCCAAGTCCAAGTCCTTTGGAAATTTTAAATGCTGTTAACTAATCACTGGGCATTGACTTCAGGAGGCAACTGGTATTAGAAGACCAAAGGCTCTTAATACTCAGGGTGTCTAAATGTCTCAGCTGTTACCAGGATAAAATTGCTATGACTGCTCCTCCCTCCTTTTACAGATTTGCCTTTCAGGCCTCTGGGCGTTCTGTGAGTTGTTTTCATAGTGTGTGTGTGTGTGTGTGTGTATTTTGTCCATCCCCACTGCAGACTGAGGCAGAATCTGCACCCAGGCCCCAGATAGCCTTCCTTATAGCAATGGCCTTGGCGAGTGTCTTGGCTGGACTAGAAAAGGATTCCTCAGCCAGGCCTACATGAGTAACTTTGGAAGGTGAAAATTGCAAAACATAAAATAATTGCAGTGAAGGTAACAACCTGAGCGTTCACATAACTCTCCCTTTATTCACCAGGTATTTATTAAATATCTGTGTATATGACATTTTAATCTGGGGTTTAATACTTAGATTTTTCACTTGAAAATTTAAAAATAACTTTATAATGAAACAATGTTACTGAAAGTATAACAGCAATTGTTTTCTATTTACAAAACCTCAAAGTGCATTTGTTAACCACCTTATAGCCTTTTTTTTTCCACTTGAAAATCTTTTAACAGAAACAATGGCGTACAAAATTGGTTTTTATCATTACTCAAGCTTATGACAATACCATAATTGCTGATGAGCGATAGTAATTAGGGTGGTGCTGGGGTGTAGACATTTTGCATTTCGAGTTCAAGAAGATTTTAGCTTCTGGGAGTTGCTGAGTCAACTCCGCTTTGTTCAATATTTTAGGAAAGAATCTTATATAAAGGAGCTCTCGTGGCACAGTGGTTAAATGTTCGGCTCCTAACCAAAAGGTCAATGGTTTGAACCCACCAACCGCTCCGTGGGAGAAAGATGTGGCAGTCTGCTTCCATAAAGGTTTACAGCCTTGGAAACCAAATGGCGAGGTTCTACTCTCTGTTCTGTAGGGTCACTGTGAGTCATAACTGATTTGATAGCGACAGGCTTGTTTTTTTGGTTTATCTTTTATGTGGGGTCACTATGAGTTGGAATCGACTTGATGGCAACAAGTTTAGTTTTTAAGTAGTACAAATATTTATGATCTATTAGTCTAAGAAATTCTATATGACTCTCACCTTCATTTTGTAAATAGATGAACAATGGAGACAATGGTGAGGGAATTTTATTCAGTTTTTTTTTTTATACAAGTCCTGAGGTAGGCAAACTTTTTTTTGTTGTTAAGGACCAGATAATAAATATTTTAGGTTTTGTGGGCCACGCGGTCTTTTTGACAACTACTCAACTCTGCCGTTGTAGAGCAAAAGCTACCATCGAATGAATGTGGGGGTGTTTCAGTAAAACTTTACTTATGCAAGCCTAGCTTGAGACTCCTAAACGGATCTGGTGGCGGATGCAGTGAAGGCACTTTGCACACATGTTGATGAAAACATTTACTTAAGCTTCTGAAAAAGTTGGCTGCTAACTTATAAAGGAGTCACAGTAGTGTCTGTATGAAAATAAAAGCAGTGGTTTGAAATATCACAACAACTAAGGACTACTCTCACAAGGAGTTCTGTTTCTAAAATGGCATAATTTTGCCCTCAGTATCTGCTTTATAGGAGAGTCTTGGATAATATACTATTAAGGTGAAAGCTATTATTTGTTCAGCTTTCTTTGTACATTTAAAAATGATAAATGGAAAATGTACTTCCATTCAAGGGAGACACTACTTAATGCTTAAGAACTTACTTGCCAAATCACATTTTGGGTTGAGTTTGTATTTTAACTGACATGCTGACTTAAGTTTGCCAAAACCTGATAACATTTGGAAGGAAAATGGCATTGTTGCTATTTTTTCTGCATGAAAACAGCTAAAACAGGTAGCCACCAACAGGGGAAACGTGAAGATAAAGGCAAGAATATAACACTTTGTGAGCTTTTATTTTTTTGTACTAAATTTCAGACCTAGTTAGGTTTTGTTTTCTTTCACTCTGATCTTCAGATTAGATTACCTAATTCATTTTCTACATTCCCTACTCTCCCTCAAATGAGGGAGTCCCATTGTATTACATTTGATATGAGTCCTCTACCATATCTATTACTGAGGTATTATTGTAAATCATTTTGTTAGAATGTAACCTCCTGATTCAAGTTGACTAATGTTTTTATTTATGATTTGTTTCTTACAGTGTTTAATTCTAAATATGTTTCTGTGAATGGGTAGTTCGGTTTTAGAGCTGGAGTAGAAAATATTTTAAAATAGCAAGTAACTTTACAGCTACTACATTTTAGAATTTAAGAAATAGAAAAGATTAGATAGGTTGACCAAGGTCATTCTGAAACCCAAAGCAAGACCCATGAGTATTTTATCTTAGATCACATCCCGGTGCTTTTATTAGAACCATTGATTTGGAAGAATCATCCACCTATGAAGTATTATTGTAAAAACTGTGTTGTAGAGGGGATTTTAATGAGTTTGGGGTTCAGTACTTCAGTTTAAGGTTATAGATCTGGATGTAGTCTCAGGTGGTATTTTGCTCAAAGCTCTTTTTTTGTCTTTATTACGCTAATGGCATCATGATGTACTGCAACACCCAATCTGAATCTCAGGTAGGAAAGTGTTGGTCAGAATTCTGAAAAGTGTGGCTAGTTGGATTTTGATGTATCCTTTAGCAGTTTTCCTACCTAGAAAGACCAAGGGGAACATGAAATCAGATGTTGCAAATTTTAACTCAATTGTTTCTTCTCAGGGCAGATATTTCTTATTGCAGTATGGACATCATTCCATATTTAAAATAATGATATAAACTGATTTCCTGTGTCGACTTTTTAATCATTCAGAAACTAGTTTATGAAAACATTTTCCAAATAGATATATGAACATTTTATGTAAAGCTTTCAGCAGCATTATGAATATTCATATAAAAATTCATTGCTTGGCCAACTTAATCCACTGAATCCTATATGGAAAGACTGCCACATGTATTTAATCTTGGTTGGATTTCCTTTTAAGAAGCTGGTAGCCACTTTCCACGTGCTTACAACTGTCCGATCAATAGGAAGAATATTGAGGACTCTTAGACAACATATCAAAATATAAGAGAAATAGCTGTGTGTCTCTTTAGTGGAATAGATTGGATACTGTTCTGTAGGGAGAACACAGAACTGGGCACTAATGATCATTTGCTTTGTGCCTGCAAAGTGACAGACATTCCCTAGTTTGGGAATTGACAGCACCTTCTGAGAAGGTTGATGGAGGTGTTCATAAAGGAGGGAGCATAACTCAAACTGGTGAGGGGTTGGGGAGGAATGTGTTTCAGGGCCTAAGATGGAGGATGTCAGGAGATGTTTCTAAGAGAACTCGAACTTACGGTAGCCACACAGTCAAGAGAAAAGAGCGTTGTATGAAGAAAAATGGAATGAGCCAAGGCATGGAGGTATGAGAGGAGGTAAAACACTGGGGATCTGTAGATATTCAGTAGATAGGGTTGGAGTATTAGGAGTTGGAAAGTGGTGTGCTGAAGGAGGGGGTTGGAAAGGATTATTGGATTTCATGTATTAAGAGCCTTATTACCCCAGAGGTCATGGTCCCCAGACCTTCTGTTAGCCCAAGACAGGAACCATTCCCAAAGCCAACTCTTCAGACAGGGATTGGACTGGACTATAGGACAGAAAATGGTACTGGTGAGGAGTGAGCTTCTTGGATCAAGTAGACACATGAGACTGTGTGGGTGGCTCCTGTCTAGAGGGGAGATGAGAGGGCAGAGGGGGACAGAAGCTGGCCAAATGGACACAAAAATAGAGGGTGGAGAGGAGTGTGCTGTCTCATTGAGTATATAGCAAGGTGTATATAAATTTTTGTATAAGAGACTGACTTGATTTGTAAACTTCCACTTAAAGCACACACACACACAAAAGAGCCTTATTACAAGGCTATAGAGTTAGAACTTTAAGGAATCCCGGAAGGAAACTTGAGTTCTTATCTTCATTATTTGATTAATTAGCTATGTCTGTTAACCACTCTTTCCCACTAGTGTAATAAATGGGGGTGGGGTGGGGAGAGGGATGGAGCGGAATCTAGCTTGAGACTTCTATGATTTTTTTAATTCCATAAGGAATTATTTTTGCATATTGTATCCAAGGGCAGAGAAAATAGGAAGGTTATCTTAAAGCTCTGGATTAAGAGTTTAAAACTCTTGGCTCTAATTCTGATTTCATAACTAATTTTGGCAAAGCATCTAATCTCTTTTAGTCTCACTTTCAGGTCAGATATAATTAGGTTTTTGGACCCTTCTTTTTGCCCTGGCATTTTTTTTTTTGTCAAGGCGAGGGTAGAGGCTGCTACGCAAGGAGAAGGTAGGCTTGCAAGCTAATTGACATCAAAGCAGCAATAATGGCTAAATGAGTACTTCTGAAATTGCTCCTTCTAGGGTATTTTGGAGGAACCAGTGGCACAGTGGTTAGTTAAAGCGTTTGTCTGCTAACACAAAGGTCCATGGTTTGAACTCAACAGCTGCTCTCTCCATCTCCACCAAAAGCAAGTCAGAAGGGCCCAGAAGCTAGTGCTGGTCAACAGCATAGTCTGCATCGTGTGCACTCCCTCCTCTCCTGCCCTCTGGAATCCCAGGGCCAGATTCCTTATCTCCCAGCTGGTTCCTGCAAGGACATGGGGGCAAAAGCCCAGGGAGACCCTGGATGGAGAGTCTGTGTATTCTTCCTCCTCTTTCCCTTCTACTGGAGCCAGGCTCAGGCTCAGCTCTCAGGAGAGTAGAGGCCGAATCCCCACAGTCTCACCACGCCTACAACCACTTCTGCCATGCCTTTTTTTTTTCCTTCATTTTTTAAGCTTAGTAAAATTTTCTTTTATTTTTTTCATGCAGTGTGTCCTCATGATTTCAAGGTGGCTATGTAGTTTCTGGAGCCCTGGTGGCGCAGTGATTAAGAGCTCAGCTGCTAACCAAAAAGGTCGGCTGTTTGAGTCCATCAGTTTTTATAACCATCACTACCAATCAGTAATCAGTAATACAGGCTGGAAGTGCCTCATAGGTTTGACTGATGGTTAAGTCATGCCACCTTGTGTACCCAAAAATGTGTCAGGCAATTAGAACCCCATTTTACTAAGAACAGCAACCCTCTGATGAATGGTGCCGACAACTGAGATGCTGGGAGGTAGGACGTAACTGATTTTTAAAAGACAAGGTCCCTTTTTATTCCTTTTTCTGCTTATCATGTACATAGCCTAACTATGTCGAGTTAGAATAGGGCTTCCTAAGCATATGGAGTTCTTCCTGGAGGGTTCAGAATTCTAAGTATGAGGTTGTTTTGTAAGTTTATTTTTATTGAGTTATCGTCAACCTGAGATATGTACATATTTCTAGATGGAGAATTTCTTTAGACTTAACTGCACCCTACCTTAATAATTGAAGTCTTTTATTCTTCCATGCAGTCTTCAGAAGGGACTTACATTCTCTTACAGCTTTTAGCTCAAGGAGAATGCTAATTCGGTGAACACTCTGAAGGGCAGCTAGATAACGTTGTTGCTTATGGAAAGGCCTTGCTGTGGACATCCCCAAATCTGTGAGTTTACGTTTGAAATACACGGTACTCAACTACAGTGATTTCATTGGAAAAAAAATGTTTGCATTACCTGAGATTCTCAGCACTATTGCAGGTTGCCTTTTCTTCTTGTCTTCTAACTAAACACAGCAAATTCATTGCCAATATAATTTGTAATCCCATTAGGGAGGGCTGTAATGCTTTTAGGTGAGCCCCACTTTAGCATATCTGTCTCTTTTTTAAAAGACAAATCAATTAAAGACAGTCTTAGCTGAACTGTAATTGTTTCTTGCAAATCAAGGAAAGATGAGGGAAAAGCAAAATCTTGGACTGTACAGTCTGTCTTAGCATATGTGTTCGTGCTTGGCTAAGGACATGCTGATTACCTCTTCCTTGTGAATGGTATGTGAATGACACAACAGAATTCTCCTTGGTAGCAGAAATTGACGGTCTTTTTGTAGTTTGACCCAGATTGAGTCTTCAGGATCATTTAATAACATTTCAGATGTGTCTTGATTTATTTGCTTTCCAGTTTTCTGGGTCCAAGAAGAACTGGCAATGTGATGTTTGAAAGAATTTATTTCAACAAAGAAGTATGCAATGGTTTTGGCATTCCAAAAACCACTAGGACATAAAATGTTATTGTTATAAATTTACATTTACATATTGTTATAAAATTACAAAAATGTATTAGAACGTCAGCACAGGGAGAGATTTTGTTATTTTTCAATAACTTTAAAATGTAACAAATAGCAAACTGTAATTAAGCCCTGCATACTATAACCCTAATTAAACATGACTTGTAACATTGTACATAATAGCTGGAAATAGCAAGATTCTTCAAAAACAATTCCTCTGCATCATTTCATTTAGCCTTTGCTTATGACTTACACTGTACATATATGCCAAAGAAATGCAGATCATCTTTTAATAGTTTGCTAAAGAAGTGAAATGCTTCATAAAACTGTTACGCATCTGACATTCTCACAAGTGAAATAGGAAATACAGATTATGCTTGCTTCATTTTTATGAGGTGCAGCGTTGCCATACAGAATCAGTGCAGTCCTTAGAAGCTTATAGTTTTAGAAAAAATGACAGATAGGCAAGTTTTCCTTCCTAAATCCATGGTTCAAATTACAGTCTAGTTGTTTGGTGTAATGGGGAGAGGCCACTGTCTTTGGTTCCACTTGCCCAATCTCAGGCATTGTGGTGCTAAAAAAAATATAGCACGTACAGTCTGTATGCATAGAAGCTTAGTAGGATTTACTAGGTAAAATAAAAAAGTTGGACTGTAAGGTGGTTTTTTAAATCAGCAGGTGATAAAAGTAGTTGAGATGTGGGAAGCTATTCCAAGTATTCACAAGAGAAGTGAAAGAGTTATAAATAATATTTTTTGTTAAGGGCATGATTTCTTTAAAAAAATTTTTAAAAAGGCAGTTGATAGTTCTTGCAGCAAATCCTTAAAAAAAAATTCCTTTACAAATGGCTTTGTGAAGGATGCCTGTGTCTTTTAAAATGAAAATTGGGTTTACGCTATAAGGTATCCTGATTGTGTTGGGATTTCTATATATCAAAAACAACTCTCAAAATTTTTCATTAAGCTGATTAAATATTATTATTCAATTCATAAAAACAGTAGAGACATAAAGATTAGTCCTTGAGATATATTATATATTATGGGATGCAGAGCAATTGAAAATATTTCCAGAAAGAGACTGCCAGGAATAAGGGAGGGTATCATTTTCGATGTAAGGCCTTTTGGGGCACAGTATGAGCAGGAGATTTATCCCAGGAAGGTGTATTCTGAAGGACTTTGTTTTCAGTAGTCAAGAACCTCAAGAGCACATACTATTTACCTGAGAAGGAATTTAGAGAAAGACCAATCCATTTCCCTTTCTTCCCATTTTTTCACTTTTCACTGTTTTTAGTCAAGTCATTTTCTTGCTCATCACACGTTAGTTGTGTGCCTTTGTTAGGAGCACTGGCCTTTTTCCAACCTAATTTGTGTAGTAACTTTTTATATATCAATTTATTCATGCTCAGTTATTTGAAAGAGAGGTATTCAAGACACCTGACTTTTTTAATCAACAGTAAATTTTCTTATCTCCTGGATTTGTTACAGGTGTTCACAAAAGGTAGAGAAAGGTTATTTTTCAATGCTTTTCTTGTCGTCGAATTCCCATTTATTTTTATCATCCCATGTATTTTAACTTATGTCTGTCCTGACTGAATCTCATTTTTTTTTTTTGTTTATAATGACCATGGATCTTAATTCTTATATTTGATTTTCTGTGATGAATGTCTGTATCCCATTAGAGCTTTTTTAAATAGAATATTAAAAAGGCATAAAAATTACTAGTGTTCTCTTATTTGATTTTCCCCCTCTTCAGCATCCTACTGCTTTTGCATCTCTTTAGTAATTTTTTAAATCATGTTGGTGCAGAGGTTAAGCGCTCAGCTGCTAACCAAGAGGTCAGCAGTTCAAACCCACCAGCTGTTCTGTAGGAGAAAGATGACATTGCTTCCGTAAAGACTCACAGCCTTCAAAACCCTATAGGCCAGTTCTACTCTGTCCTGTACAATCCCTGTGAGTCAGAATCAACTCAGCAGCAACGGGTCTGGTTTTTAATGTATTATTAAGATCAAGGAAGGTAGAATTTTGTGACAGCTTTTAAGATGACTAGCAACATCCTTGATACCCCAAATCAGGACCAGAAATATAATTACTAAGTTATATTGTTTTTCTTAGACATTCAGATGGTCACATCCCGTTGGGATAGTGAACCATAATCTTTATTCATTTAGAACATCTAATACACAGTGGAACTTCAACACTAAGTTGGCTTACTTTAATTACATTGAGACCATCTGGTCAGGTAGTGGAGTGTAGTGACCAGCACAGGGGCTGGAGGATTGGTCGACTGTGGGTTTGAATCTTAGATTCCTCTTACCAGTTGACCTTGGCAAGGTTGTTTCTGGCATCGATTTCACCAGTTAAGGATGATGCTATCTGCCATGTAAAGTGGTTATGAAAATGAATAATCTATGTAAAGCACGTTGAGTTCCTCAGGTACAGTATGCAGGTAGCTCAATAAATGTGTACTTACTGTTACTATTACCTATTCATTGTATACCTTTTCTATTTGAATTTATATGGCAGTGCTAATAGCCAAGTTAATTTACTAATTGTTTCAAATTAAGATTAAACCAAAAGCCAAAAACCAAACCTGTTGCCATTGAGTTGATTCCAACTCATAGCGACCCTAGAGGACAGAATAGAATTGCCTCATATGGTTTCCAAGGAGTGGCTGGTAGATTTGAACTGCTGGCCATTTGATTAGCAGCAATAGCTCTTAACCACTGCTCCAGCAGGACTCCAAATTAAGATTACCGAATCAAACCCATTGCCATCGAGTAGATTTCGACTCATAGCGACCCTATAAGACAGGGTAGAACTGCCCATAGAGTTTCCAAGGAGCACTTGGTAGATTCGAACTGCTGACCTTTTGCTTAGCAGCCATAGCTCTTAACCACTACCAGATTAGGGGGATTTTAAAAGCTTTTAATTTTTCTCCTGTCTTTTAAGTTTCTAACTTAATAACTACCGAAAAACTGAGCTGATCTTCCTTGATTTTTTTTTTTTTTTTAAACTGTAGTGCTTTAGGTGAAAGTTTACATGGCGAATTAATTTTCTAATCAATGATTCTTACACTAATTGTTCTGGAACATTGCTTGTGATCCTCACAGTGTGTCAGCACTTTCCCCATTTCATCCCTGGGCTCCCCGTTTCCCTTAATCTGTTTTCACTGTCCCTCCCTGCCTGCTCCTCTTTGTTTTTGGGCAGATGTAGCCTTGTTGGTCTTGTATAGTTGATTGTTCTAAGGAGCACATTCTTCACAGGTGTTACTACTTATTTTATATCCCCGTCTATTTGGCTGAAAGGTGGCCTCCTGGAGTATCTTTGGTTTCAATTAGAAGGTTGTTTCAGGGCAGTAGTCTCAGGGGTTCCTCCAGTCTCTTTCAGACCAGTAAGTTTTTTTTTTTTTTAACCCATTCTAATTGAGACCTTCTATTGGGATCCTGATCAGAATAGTTGCTGGTGATAGCCAGGCACCATCTAGTTCTTCTGGTCTCAGTTTAGGGAAGGCTGTGGTTCATTTGGACCATTGGTCCTTTGGACTAATTGCTTCCTTGAGTCTTCAGTTTTCTTAGTTCTCCTTTGCTCTAGGCTAGAAGAGATCAATAGTTGCTTCTTAGGTGGCTGTTCCCAAGCTTTTAAGAACCCAGATGGTACTCACCAGGATAGGATGTAGAACACTGTCTTTATGAACTGTATTTTGCCAATTGACCTAGATGTCCCCTGAGTGATTTTTTCTTAATAAACACACGATGCTTCTTGTTTGAGATTTTGTCACCTTCTAGCATTTTTCCTTTGCATAGTACATAGTACAGCATTGTTTTACTAAAGGTTGATGTTAAATTAATGGCACAGTGTTGTTGAAATTAGATAATTAAGCTTCTCTTGTCAAAAATGTTGGCAGTATTCTTCCTTTCCATCTTTAATTTTAATACCTTAATCCTATAGCTCTTTGAAATTCCCTACATCATGACTGAAAGATGCTTTTTCTACTGGAAAGTAAGTAGCTAAAATGATTGATATATTAATTGTAGTTCAAAATTCTTGTTACTGAAGCTGCATATTCCTCTTTCTTTTAGCTACATACCTGCTCCCTTATGTATTTTTTTTTAAGGATTCTGTAGCCACTTTAGTAGTGTTTTGAAAGCTTTTAATGTGGTGTATATTTTATTAATGACTTTCCAAATAATTATCGTGTATTATTGAACATTAATTATTAAATCATAAAGATGATAACTTGAAATCTGATTTTACTTAGTAAATTTCTGTGATGAGAAAATTCTGTCATGGTGTTCCACTTAAAATTAATATACCAAGTAAAACTAATTAGAAGTATCTGAAGCCCCTGGCGAAATCTGTAATTACACATGCCGTTCATAATTAACTTACTTTTCTCATTCTTGCCTTTTCCCTCCATTTAAATTAATCACTCTTGTTCTTCCTTTGTGATGCCTGTGTTCCTGTCCAAGACACAGTAGAGTTCAGTGACCTCTGTTTGTGGTATTGTTATGGAGACTATGGTTTTATAAGAACTTTGTTTAGGGGTAAAAACTTGAAAAATCTTGAATCATATGCTCTATAAAGAATCACACAGAAGATTTTTGCTCTCATTATCAAATTAAGCATTTATTTTATCAAATGCTGAAGACAAGCATAGGAAATAGGAAGTCTTGACTGGTTTTCCTGTCTTGTACTTAGGAACTTGGATTTTTTCTTGGTGATCTGATTATTGTCTGCATAGTTTGACAGTATACCCATTGGCTTGGAATCACTTAATGGGCTGATATTAATGAATTCATTATTTTAACAAAGAATTAAAAGGTTCATTAGGGTTTACTACAGGAGCCCTGCTGAGACAATGGTTAAGAGCTTGGCTGCTAACCAAAAGGTCAGTGGTCCTAACCTACCAGTGGGAAAAAAGACCTGGCAATCTGGTTCCATTAAAGATTACAACCTAGGAAACCCTGTAGGGCAGTTCTGCTCTCTCATATAGGGTCGCTATGAGTCGAAAATGACTTGACAGCATAAACAATATCAAAGACTTATTACGTGCTAGGCAGTGTCCTAGGCTTTGGGTACAAAGAGGCAGGGGTGATATCCAGAGTACTTACCAGTTAGCGCAACAAGACGTCAGCCAATCAAGATGGCTGTAGTGGTGGATCAGGGTCTTGAGAGACCCCTCCATCCTTTATGCTGTGTTAGGTTTCTTGTTTTAGTTGGTGGGTTATGGTGGAGGTGGGGGGAGCTGGACCATCAGCAGGCACCTTAGGGCTGGTGGAGTTTGGGGCAGTGGCTGTTTACCAGAACTACATCACAGAAGTATTTCACTACTTCCGTACAGCCTTTACAGCTGTACGGGTGTGTACCAGCTGAATATTGTCATTAAGCGCTGTCAAGTAGGACAGTGTAGAACTGCCCCACAGGCTTCTGATTCTGAGGCTGAAATTTCTATGGGACTAGATCACCAGGTCTTTTCTCCCTCAGAGCTATTTGGTGAGTTCAAAACACTGACCTTTTGGTTAGCAGCCAACCTTTTTTTTTTTAAATTTTTATTGTGCTTCAAGTGGGTTGTGGTTTTTTTTTTAAGTGGAAGTTTACAAATCAAGTCAGACTCTCATATAAAAATTTATAAACACCTTGCTATATACTCCTAATTGCCCTACCCCTAATGAGACAGCACATTCCTTCCCTCTGCTGTCCCTTTTCGTGTCCATTTGGCCAGCTCCTGATCCCCTCTACCCTCTCATCTCCCCTTTAGAAGCAACCAGGCTCTTAAGTGTTGTGCCACCAGGGCTCCTTAGCTGAATGTTAACTCTGCCAAAAGGTGTCAGTCACTGCCCTCAGAGAGTTCGTGGTTCTCTGACTGTAAGAGTCAGGGTTATAATCCAGTTCAAGAAGTATTTAGTGGAAGTGTGTTTAAGGTATGTAGGGGAATTATTGTATGAGTCTTTTTAGGAAAACCAGGTAAGACTTCTATTATGAATAGAATTTTGCCAGGCAGTCACGTTTGAGGAAGAGATTCCAACCAAGCAGAAGGGAGAATAGTATTTGCAAAGGCAAAGGGGCATGAGAGACGGTAAGTGGAGCCAGGGCTTAACAGAGAGGAGAGGTGTAGAAGATGAAGATCTCTTTCTCTGACCCTAGGTTTTAAATTTAGATAAATATATATTTGGACCACATATGAATTGTTGAAATTGCTCCATTTTTGGTTAGAGAACTACTAGATTGCCTGATATTTAATTTCTTCAACTATATTTAAATTGGAGCCCCGGCGGTACAGTGGTTAAGTGTTTGGCTGCTAACCAAAAGGTTGGCAGCTTGAATCCACCAGCTGTTCCTTGGAAACTCTGTGGGGCAGTTCTACCCTATTCTGAAGGGTCGCTATGAGTCGGAAGCAACTCTATGGCAATGGGTTTGGTTTAGGTATAATTATTTTAGACACTTATTTTTGTCAGCTGTATCTAAATTGTTTTAGGCATAGAAAAAGAAGGAAGAGTAGGAATTTTTTTTTATAGCCCAGGTCTATACTAAACAATGATAGGGCAAGGGTGCAATGAAAACCTCTTTCTAAATTCACTCAGTGGCCTCTAATGAGCAAACATAGATTCAGACAGACTGAGATTGGTAGTTTTTTTCTTTTAAATGATACAACACTGTTGCCCATGAGGCTTTTTGGCTGACATCATGAAACTAATTTAGCTTAATGGCTATGGAGACCTACAAATTCAAATGTGCAGAAAATGCAGTAAATTAGTGACCTGTCAGCTTCCTGTTGCCTGTCATCTTTTATCTGAATAGCAGCTTTTGTTTCTAGACTGCCAGGAGCAAGTATGTGGACCCCTTCAAGGTTGTATTTGTACATGCTTGAATAATTCAATTCAGAGGCGTCTAAATATAACAAATCAACAACAGTGTAATGAAGCATCATCTTCTACTTGTGTAACTTAGGGAATACATCTATGGAGATCTCTCATTTCTGAGAGCTCTTGAAATATGTCAAACATTTGTAGTAGTGTAAAATCTGCTTTTATTGCCAGAGTTGATGATTCACACCTTTGAAATATAATGAAGTCATATGGACAGCAGAGAAAACGTTCTGTCTATGGCCGTTTAGCTCAGCGAATGGTTTGGAAGCACCATCTACGTGCTAGGAATTGTATGGAATATCAAACTATGTGATTTGCTGTGTATTTTTTTTAATCCCTCCAGCTGTTTAGTAAAAGTGATTATCTTGGTGGGGTGTGTGTGTTGGGGGAGGGGGAGTAGGGGTTGTTACAATAAAAATCAGGACAAGGTTTGAATTACCTGTCAGCAGATTATTTGCTTCAAATATGGTTTGAAAATATTGTTTTTTTTGATGGCTTAATTTTTACTACAATTTCAATTAATATTGCGTATCTTCTCTGTTTCCTATTACTCTAAATAACTAGAAAGGAGGAGTATTTTCAGTGAAATGGATATGCTATTCCAATGTTATTAATTTAACAAGTAAAGTTGGAGAAGAGTGCACTTACTCAACTGTAAAAACCAGTCGCCATCAAGTCAACTCTTACTCCTGCCGACCCATGCGTGTCAGAGTAGAACTGTGCTCCGTAGGTTTTCAGTGGCTGATTTTTCTGGAGTAAATCACCAGGCCTTTCTTATATGGCATCTCTGGGTAGACTTGAACCTCCAACCTTTATGTTAACAGTCAAGCTTGTTAACCATTTGCACCACCCAGGGACACCTACTCTACTGTATCTCTCTTATTCCAGGAGAGGTAAGTGAGCCAATGTCTTGACGTTGTCATGACATGATGGGGATGAAATGGTCATAGAGGTTCCTTTTCGTTCTAATAAACTATGACCCCGTGGCACACTTTTAAATCTCTGGGTTAAAGCCACCACTAAGACTTGTTTCATCCATTTATGAAGTTCAGGGGTTGTTAACTTTTTTTTTTTTAAATAATTTTATTGTGCTTTAAGTGAAAGTTTACAAATCAAGTCAGTCTCTCACACAAAAAGCCATATACACCCTGCTACACGCTCCCAATTACTCTCACCCCAATGAGACAGCCTGCTCTCTCCCTCTACTCTCTCTTTTCATGTCCCTTTCACCAGCCTCTAACCCCCTCCACCCTCTCATCTGCCCCCCCCCCCAGGCAGGTGATGCCAACATAGTCTCAAGTGTCCACCTGATCCAAGAAGCTCACTCCTCACCAGCATCCCTCTCCAACCCATTGTCCAGTCCAATCCATGTCTGAAGAGTTGGCTTCGGGAATGGTTCCTGTCCTGGGCCTACAGAAGGTCTGGGGGCCATGACTACCGGGGTCCTTCCAGTCTCAGTCAGACCATTAAGTCTGGCCTTATGAGAATGTGGGGTCTGCATCCCACTGGTCTCCTGCTTCCTTAGGGGTTCTCAGTTGTGTTCCCTGTCAGGGTAGTCATCGGTTGTAGCCAGGCACCATCTAATTCTTCTGGTCTCAGGATGATGTAGTCGCTGGTTCGTGTGGCCCTTTCTGTCTCTTGGGCTTGTAATCACCTTGTGTCCTTGGTGTTCTTCATTTTCCTTTGATCCAGGTGGATTGAGACCCATTGATGCATCTTAGATGGCTGCTTGCTAGCATTTAAGAACCCAGATGCCACTCTTCAAAGTGGGATACAGAATGTTTTCTTAATAGATTTTATTATGCCAATTGAACTAGATGTCGCCTGAAACCGTGGTCCCCAGACCCCTGCCCCTGCTATGCTGGCCTTCGAAGCATTCAGTTTATTCAGGAAACTTCTTTGTTTTTGGTTTACTCTGATTGTGCTGACCTCCCCTGTACTGTGTGCTGTCTTTCCCTTCACCTAAAATAGTTCTTATCTACTATCTAATTAGTGAATGCCCCTCTCCCACCCACCTTCCCTCCCCCCTCTTGTAACCACAAAAGAATGTTTTCTTCTCAGTTTAAACTATTTCTCAAGTTCTTATGATAGTGGTCTTATACAATATTTGTCCTTTTGCAACTGACCAATTTCACTCAGCATAATGCCTTCCAGGTTCCTCCATGTTATGAAATGTTTCACAGATTCCTCACTGTTCTTTATCGATGCATAGTATTCCATTGTGTGAATATACCATAATTTATTTATCCATCCATCCATTGATGGACACCTTGGTTGCTTCCATGTTTTTGCTGTTGTAAACAGTGCTGCAGTAAACATGGGTGTGCATATATCTGTTCGTGTAAAGGCTCTTATTTTATTTCTCTAGGATATATTCCAAGGAATGGGATTGCTGGATCGTATGGTAGTTCTATTTCTAGCTTTTTAAGGAAGCGCCACATCGATTTCCAAAGTGATTGTACCATGTGACATTCCCACCAGCAGTGTAGAAGTGTTCCAGTCTCTCCACAGCCTCTCCAACATTTATTCTTTTGTGTTTTTTGGATTAATGCCAGCCTTGTTGGAGTGAGATGAAATCTCATTGTAGTTTCGATCTGCATTTCTCTAACGGTTAATGATCGTGAACATTTCCTCATATATCTGTTAGCTACCTGAATGTCGTCTTCAGTGAAGTGTCTATTCATATCTTTTGCCCATTTTTTAATTGGGTTATTTGTCTTGTTGCAATTGAGTTTTTGCAGTATCATGTAGATTTTAGAGATCAGGCGCTGATCAGAAATATCATAGCTAAAAACCTTTTCCCAGTCTGTAGGTAATCTTTTTACTCTTTTGGTGAAGTCTTTGGATGCGCATAAGTGTTTGATTTTTAGGAGCTCCCAGTTATCTAGTTTTTCTTCTACGTTCTTTGTAATGTTTTCTGTACTGTTTATGCCACGTGTTAGGGCTCCTAACGTTGTCCCTATTTTTTCTTCCATGATCTTTATCGTTTTAGATTTTATATTTAGGTCTTTGATCCATTTTGAGTTAGTTTTTGTGCATGGAGTGAGGTATGTGTCTTGTTTCATTTTTTTGCAGATGGATATCCAGTTATGCCAGCACCATTTGTTAAAAAGACTGTCTTTTCCCCATTTAACTGTTTTGGGGCCTTTGTCAAATATCAGCTGCTCATATGTGGATGGATTTATGTCTGGATTCTCAATTCTGTTCCATTGGTCCATGTATCTGTTATTGCACCAGTACCAGGCTGTTTTGACTACTGTGGCGGTAAATAGGTTCTAAAATCAGGTAAAGTAAGGCTTCCTACTTTGTTCTTCTTTTTCAGTAATGCCTTATTTATCCGGGGCCTCTTTCCCTTCCATATGAAATTGGTGATTTGCTTCTCCATCCCATTAAAGAATGTCGTTGGGATTTGGATCGGAATTGCATAAAATGTATAGATCGGTTTTGGTAGAATGGACATTTTTATAATGTTAAGTCTTCCTATCCATGAGCAAGGTATGTTCTTCCACTTATGTAAGTCTCTTTTGGTTTCTTGCAGAAGTGTACTGTAGTTTTCTTTGTATAAGTCTTTTACATCTCCGGTAAGATTTATTCCTAAGTACCTTATCTTCTTGGGGGCTACTGTAAATGGCATTGATTTGGTGATTTCCTCTTCGATGTTCTTTTTGTTGGTGTAGAGCAATCCAACTGATTTTTGTATGTTTATCTTATATCTGGATACTCTGCTGAACTCTTCTTTTAGTTTCAGTAGTTTTCTGGATGATTCCTTAGGGTTTTCTGTGTATAAAATCATGTCATGTGCAAATAGAGATACTTTGACTTCTTCCTTGCCAATCTGGATGCCCTTTATTTCTTTATCTAGCCTAATTGCTCTGGCTAGGACTTCTAGCACAATGTTGAATAAAAGTGGTGATAAAGGGCATCCTTGTCTGGTTCCTGATCTGAATGGGAATGTTGTCAGGCTCTCTCCGTTTAGGGTGATGTTGGCTGTTGGCTTTGTATAAAAAATATGTTGAGAAATTTTCTTTCTATTCCTATTTTGCTGAGAGTTTTTATCATGAATGGGTGTTGAACTTTGTCAAATGCCTTTTCTGCATCAATCGATAAAATCATGTGATTCTTGTCTTTTGTTTTATTTATGTGGTGGATTGCATTAATTGTTTTTCTAATGTTGAACCATCTCTGCATACCTGGTATGAATCCCACTTGGTCATGGTGAATTATGTTTTTGATATGTTGTTGAATTCTCTTGGTTAGAATTTTGTTGAGGATTTTTGCATCTACATTCATGAGGGATATACGTCTATAATTTTCTTTTCTTGTGGTGTCTTTACCTGGTTTTGGTATCAGGGATATGGTGGCTTCATAGAATGAATTTGGTAGTATTCCGTCCTTTTCTACACTCTGAAATACCTTTAGTAGTAGTGGTGTTAACTCTTCTCTGAAAGTTTGGTAGAACTCTGCAGTGAAGCCATCCGGACCAGGGCTTTTTTTTGTTGGGAGTTTTTTGATTACCTTTTCAATCTCTTGTTTTGTTAAGGGTCTATTTAGTTGTTCTACCTCTGTGTTAGTTTAGGTAGGTAGTGTGTTTCTAGGAATTCATCCATTTCTTCTAGGTTTTCAAATTTGACTATAGTTTTTCATAGTAATCTGATATGTTTCTTTTAATTTTACTTGGGTATGTTGTAATATATATCCCCTCTCATTTCTTATTCGGGTTATTTGCTTTCCTCTCTTGTTTTTCTTTTTTCAGTTTGGCCAGTGGTTTATTAATTTTGTTGATTTTTTTTCAAAAAACCAGCTTTTGGTCTTGTTAATTCTTTCAGTTGTTTTTCTCTTTCATTTAGTTCAGCTCTAATTTTTATTATTTGTTTTCTTCTGGTGACTGTGGGTTTCTTTTGTTGCTCTCTTTCTATTTGTTCAAGTTGTAGGGATAATTCTTTGATTTTGGCCATTTCTTCTTTTTGGATGTGTGCATTTATTGATATAAATTGGCCTTTGAGCACTGCTTTTGCTGTGTCCGAAAGGTTCTGATAGGAAGTGTTTTCATTCTCACTGGATTCTCTGAATTTCCTTATTCCATCCTTAATGTCTTCTATAATCCAGTCTTTTTTGAGCAGGGTGTTGTTCAGTTTCCAAGTGTTTGATTTCTTTTCCCTGCTTTTCCTGTTATTGATTTCCACTTTTATGGCCTTATGGTCAGAGAAGATGCTTTGCATTATTTCAGTGTTTTGTATTCTGCTAAGGCTTGCTTTATGACCTAATATGTGGTCTATTCTAGAGAATGTTCCATGTGCACTAGAAAAGAAAGTATACTTGGTTGCTGTTGGGTGGAGTGTTCTGTATATGTCTGTGAGGTCAAGTTGGTTGATTGTGGGATTTAGATCTTCTGTGCCTTTATTGAGCTTCTTTCTGCATGTCGTGTCCTTCACTGAAAGTGGTGTGTTGAAGTCTCCTAGTATTATTGTGGAGCTGTCTATCTCACTTTTCAATGCTGATAGAGTTTGTTTTATGTATCTTGCAGCCCTGTCACTGGGTGCATAAATATTTAATATGGTTATATCTTCTTGGTGTATTGTCCCTTTAATCATTATATAGTGTCCTTCCTTATCCTTTCTGATGGATTTAACTTTAAAGTCTATTTTGTCAGAAATTAATATTGCCACTCCTGCTCTTCTTTGATTGTTGTTTGTTTGATATACTTTTTTCCATCCTTTGGGTTTTAGTTTGTTTGTGTCTCTAAGTCTAAGGTGTGCTTCTTGCTGGCAGCATATAGACGGATCTTGTTTTTTAATCCATTCTGCCACTCTCTGTCTCTTTATTGGTGCATTTAGTCTATTTACATTCAGGGTAATTATGGATAGGTTCTTAAAATATTTTTTATGCATTTCATGCTGTCATTTTGGTGTCTTTTTTTGTGTGTTGACAGTTTCTTTTTCCCACTTGATTTCATGTGCTGTGTAGATTTTCTTTATATATTGTCCTTTCCTCACATTTGTTGTTGTTGATTTTTTTCTGCTGAGTCTGTATTTTCCCTTGTATTTTATTTTGATGAGTAGGATAGTTTATCTCCTTTGTGGTTACCTTATTATTTACTCTTATTTTTCTAAGTTTATAACTAACTTTTATTTCTTTGTATCGCTGTATCTTCCTCTCTATATGGAAGGTGTATGATTACATTTCTTAGTCCCTCTTTATTATTTTAATATTGTCTTCTTTTACATAATAACATCGCGGTTACCCTGTGTTGGGCTTTTTTTTTTTAATATTGAATTTTTTTTTTTTTTTGTATTTCCCTGTCTGGGTTGACTTCTGGTTCCTCTGCCCAGTGTTCTAGTCTTGGGTAGATACCTGATATTATTTATTTTCTAACCAAAAAACTCCCTTTAGTATTTCTTGTAGTTTTGGTTTGGTTTTTATGAATTCGCTCAACTTGTGTTTATCTGGAAATGTCTTAATTTTACCTTTGTATTTAAGAGACAGTTTTGATGGATATATGATTCTTGGCAGGCTATGTTCTTCCTTTAATTTTTTTAAATATGTCATGCTATTGCCTTCTGGCCTGAATGGTTTCTGCCGAGTAGTCCGAGCTTACTCTTATTGGCTCTCCCTTGTAGGTGACTTTTCTTTTATCCCTCGCTGCTCTTATAATTGTCTCCTTATCTTTGGTTTTGGTAAGGTTGATTATAATATGTCTTGGTGACTTTCTTTGAAGATCGATGAGCATCTTGGATAGATATCTTCTCATCTTTCACAGTATCAGGGAAGTTTTCTGCTAACAAATGCTCGACAATTTTCTCTGTATTTTCTGTTATCCCTCCCTGTTCTGGTACTTCAGTCACTCGTAGGTCATTTCTCTTGATAGAGTCCTACGTGATTCTTAAGGGTTCTTCATTTTTTAAAGTTCTTTTATCTGATTTTTCTTCAAATATATTACTGCCAAGTGATTTATCTTTGAGTTCAGAAATTCTAGCTTCTACTTGCTCAATTCTGCTCCTCTGACTTTCTATCAAGTTATCTATTTATGTAATTTTATTGTTAATCTACTGAATTTCTGATTGCTGTCTATGGATTTTTTCAGCTTATTAAACTTTTCATTATGTTCCTGAATAATCTTTCTGAGTTCTTCAGTTGCTTTATCTGTGTGTTCCTTGGCTTGTTCTGCATATTGCCTCATTTCCTTCTTGATGTCTTGAAGGGTTCTGTATATTAAACTTTTGTATTCTGCATCTGGTAATTCCAGGAATGCACTTTCATCTAAAAGATCCCTGGATTCTTTGTTTTGAGAGCCTGTTGAGGTGATCATGGCCTGTTTCTTTATGTGACTTGATATTGACTGTTGTCTCTGAGCCATGTATAAGTTATTGTATTAGTTTATGCTTGCTTACTGTGTCGTAGCTGCTTGCTTTGTTTTGTTTTGGTATACCCCTATGGGTTGCTTGAGTGAGCTAGCTTGATTATTTTCGCCTTTGGAGCTCTGGTGTCCTGTCCCTAGCTAGCTAGAGCTGTTATCAGGTATATCAGTCTAGGAGTCCATTAAGTTTTCCTATATGAAGTCAGCTCAGGTTTCCAGGTAGCTGATATCAAGTGTGTGGTACAGGCTCTGTCCTACAGTCTTAGAGGGGCAGGGGTGATTGGCATATATACCTGTATCTGATTGCAGCAAGGGGTCACGCTCTGAACAAGGCAGGGGGCTGAGAACCGACCCACAAGTCTTTCTGAGGAAAACGCGTCTCTGTTCCCTAGAGCATGCTGGTGGGTGGGCTCTGCAGGGGAACCATGGACACCCAAAGATTTTGTTGTAAGGACTGGGAGGTACCAGTTATCCCTGGGCCCCTGTCGTGGGTAGCCGGGTGACCCAAGTGGAGCCACCAGTCCTCAGGTCCCTGTTGTGGGTAGGTAAGGACCTTGTTTAATAGGCAAAGCAATGTCAAACGTCAAATACTACCTCTCCACCGCACCACTGAAATGGTTGGAGTTTGCCAGCAAGGGCCTATTCTCCCGAAATAGGCCCACACAGGTCCATGCAGAAGGGAAAGGCGCTCAAGGTCCACGGATGGTTGATGCCTGGACAGGAGCAGCTTCTGTCCTGAGCTCCCCCAGTTAATGGAGCTAGCAAATTATCTTTTCCCCCCTGTTGCAAATTTTTTCCTTCCCCAAGGCCGGGAGGATGGCTCCAGGTGCTCACCAGGGTCTATCTCAGGCCTCAAGCTGGGTTGGGGGTGGGAGGGGCACGATAAAATATGCGCAAGTACTTAGCTTTTGCCGAGAGCACCCTTCTCCTTAGTTTCCGGAGGTGTGAGTGGGCTGTGTGGCTGCTGTTTCTCCCTGAGGAAACTGAGTTCTCCTCAGGTCCCGGAGGTGTGAGTGGGATGTGTGGCTGGCTGCTTCTCCCTGAGGAAACTGCGGCCTAACGCTAGTGCCAGCGCGCTGCCTGCTGCAGCCGCTCCAGAATGGTGCCTGAGGGCTCCCCGCGATTCAGGTCCGGCAACTCCTCTCTGCTTCTGAACAGTCTCTTCCTTCCCCTGCCCCTTAGTTCGTTGTCTAAGCTTGCCTTTGATGCTCAGGGCTCACAGCTTGTCACAAATATACTCGTTTCACTTGTGTTTTCAGGCCTTTGTTGTAAAGAGGGCTTGACGGAAGCGTCTGTCTTTTCTGCCATCTTGGGCTCCCCCTCCGGTTGTTAACTTTTCTTGTAAAGGGCCAGATAATAAATATTTTAATCTTTGTGGCCACATATTCTCTGTGTTGCATATTTTCTGTTTTGTGTCATGATTTTTTGTTTATTTGATTGTTTTAAAATGTTTTGAAAATATGAACACCATTCTTAGTTCAAGGGCCTGACAAAAATAGGCCATGGCCAGGATTTGGTCCCCACGCTGTAGTTTGCTGATCCCCAATTTGTTGATTGGGCTGTTTATAACTGAATTTAAGATGTCTATAATTTAGAAACCAAGGCAAGCTTGTTGATGTTGTTTTCCCATCTATCTGTTTTTTCATTGATTAAGATTATATTTCTATCTCAGTGGCAAGTAAATAATATTTACTGAGAACTCTCCATTCTTTTTCCTGCAGTTTTGAAAATTTTTTTCAGATTATGCCCTTTATTTCTAAGTGCCATGAATACTCATTGATGTGTGTAGGAAATATATTTTACTTATTTTTACCAGCTGTACCCTGATTAACACACATTGTTCTAGCATTTCATAAAGGCTATGAGAATATGTGGTGTACTTTATTTGTATTATATTGTAAACTATGAAAAGTTTTATACTTTTTGGATACTACATGTGATGAGTCCAAAGGCAGACTTGAGAGAGCAACATATTATATAGTTGTAGGTAGATATCCCCATGCGTCTGTCAGTTTGTCGTACTGTGGTGTCTTCCGTGTTGCTGTGATGCTGGAAGTTGTACCACTGATACTTCAAATACCAGCAGGGTCACACTGAACAGGTTTCAGTGGAGCTTCTAAGCTAAGACAGACTAGAAGGAAGGACCTGGAGGTCTACTTCTGAAAAAACTGGCCAGTTAAAACCTTATGAATAGCAGCGGAATGTTGTCTGATATAGTGCCAGAAGATGAGCCCTTCAGATTGGAAGGCACTCAAAATACGACTGGGGAAGAGCTGCCTTCTCAGAGTAGAGTCGACCTTAAGCATGTGGTTGGAGTCAAGCTTCAGGACCTTCATTTGCTGAGGTGGCATGACTCAAAACGAAAAGAAACACCTGCAGACATCCACTAATAATCTGAATGTGGAATGTATGATGTATGAATCTAGGAAAATTGAAAGTGGTCAAAAATGAAATGGAACACATAACGATCAATATCCCAGGCATTAGTAAGTTGAAATGGGCTGGTATTGACCATTTCGAATCAGACAATTATACGGCCAACTGTGCTGGAAATGATAAATTGAAGGAGTGGTGTTGTGTTCATCATCAAGAAGAACATTTCAAGATCTCTCCTGAAGTATGATGCTGTCAGTGATAGATAATATCCATATGCCTACAGGAAGACCAATTAATATGACTATTATTCAAATTTACACACCAACCACTAATTCCAAAGATGAGGAAATTGAAGATTTTTACCTACTTCTGCAGTCCAAAATTAAACATGCAGTCAAGATGCATTGATAATTACTGGTGATTGGAATGTGAAAGTTAGAAACAAAGAAGAAGAATCAGAAGTTGGAAAATATGGTGTTGGTGATAGAAACAATGCCTGAATTCGCACGATAGAATTTTGCAGGACCAATGACTTCATTGCAAATACCTTTTCAACAACATAAATGGTGACTATACACATAGACCTCGCAAGATGCAATACGCAGGAATCAAATCGACTACATCTATGGAAAGAGACGATGGAAAAGCTCAATATCATCAGTCAGAACAGACTATCAATTGCTCATATGCAAGTTCAAGTTGAAGCTGAAGAATATTAGAGCAAGTCCTTGAGAGCCAAAATACAACCTTGAGTATATCCCACCTGAATTTAGAGACCATCTCAAGAATAGATAGGACACACTGAACACTAATAACCAAAGACCAGATGAGTCATGGAATGATGTTCAGGACATCATACATGCAGAAAGCAAGAGGTCATTAAAAAGATAGGAAAGAAAGAAAAGACCAAAATGGATGTCAGAAGAGACTCTGAAACTTGCTCTTGAGCACAGAGTAGCTAAAGGGAACGGAAGAAATGATGAAGTAAAAGAGCTGAACAGAAGGTTTCAAAGGGCAACTGAGGAAGACAAGGTAAAGTATTATAATGATATATGCAAAGACCCAGAAGAACGTTCTCAGCATTTCTGAAGTGGAAAGAACAAGAAAAAATTCAAGCCTCGTAGTATTGAAGGATTCTATGGGAAGAATACTGAACAATGCAGGAAGCATCAGAAGAACTTGGAAGGAATACACAGAGTCACTGTACCAAAAAGAATTGGTTGATGTTCAGCCATGTCAGGAGGTAGCATATGATCAAGAACCGATGGTACCGAAAAAAGTCCAAGCTGCACTGAAGGGAATGGTGAAAAACAAGGCCCCAGGAATTGACTGAATACCAATTGAGATGTGTTTCAACAAACAGATGGAGTGCTGGTGGTGCTCACTTGTCTTTGTCAAGAAATTTGGAAGACGGTTTCCTGGCCAACTGATTGGAAGAGATCCCTGTTTGTGCCTGTTCCACAGAAAGGTGATCCAACAGAATGTGGAAATTATTGAACAATATCAGTAATGTTGCACAAAGTAAAATGTTGCCAAAGATAATTCAAAAGCAGTTGTAGCAGTACATTGACAAGGAACTGACAGAAGTTCAACCCAGATTCAGAAGAGGACATGGAACCAAGGATATCAGATGGATCTTGGCTGAAAGCAGAGAATACCAGAAAAATTTTTACCTGTGTTTTATTGACTATTTAATGGCATTCGACTGTGTGGACTATAACAAATTATGGATAACACAGGGAAGAACGGGGAATTCCAGAACACTTAATTGTGCTCATGAGGAACCTGTACGTAGATCAAGCAGTAGCTGTTTGAACAGAACAAGGGCATACTCTGTAGATTAAAGTCAGGGAAGGTGTATGTCAGGAATGTGTCCTTTCACCATACTTATTCAATCTGTATGTTGTGCAAATAAACCAAGAAGAATGGGACACCGGGATTGGAGGAAGACTCATTAACAACCTGTGATATGCAGATGACACAACCTTGTTTGCTGAAAGTGAAGAGGAGTTGAAACACTTACTGATGAAGATCAAAGACTCCAGCCTTCAGTATGGATTACACCTCAACATAAGGAAAACAAAAATTCTCACAACTGGACCAATAAGCAACGTCATGATAAACGGAGAAAAGATTGAAGTTGTCAAGAATTTCCCTTAACTTGGATCCACGGTCAATGACTGGGGAAACAGTAGTCAAGAAATCAAAGGTAAATCTGCTGCAAAAGACCTCATCAAAATGTTGAAATGCAAAGATAGCTTTTTGAGAACTAAGGTGTGGCTGACCCAAGCCATGGTATTTTCAGTCGCCTCATATGCATGCAAACGCTA
This sequence comes from Loxodonta africana, assembly GCF_030014295.1. Lineage (NCBI taxonomy): Eukaryota > Metazoa > Chordata > Mammalia > Proboscidea > Elephantidae > Loxodonta > Loxodonta africana. The sequence continues at coordinate 39,852,224 of NC_087354.1, read as the reverse complement.
GACAATGAATAAGGAAGACTAAAGAAAAATTGTTTTGGCAACGAATATTGAATATACCATGGACTTCCAGAAGAATGAACAAATCTGTGTTGAAAGAAGTGAGACACACTGCTCTTTAGAAGCAAAGATGGTGAGACTTTGTCTTACATGCTTTGGACATGCTGTCAGGAGGGAGCTGTCCCTGGAGAAGGACATCATGGTTGGTAAAGTAGAGGGTCAGGGAAAAAGAGGAAGGCCCTCAACGAGATAGAGTGACGAACAGTGACTGCAACAATGGGTTTAAGCATAACAACGATTGTGAGGATGATGCAGTGTTTCGTTCTTTTGTACATAGTGTCACTGTGAGTTGGAACCGACTCTGTGGCACCTAACAACAACCAGTAAACATAGTGATTTAATCTGAAGGCTCATTGGTTTAAAATCATTTCTGGATTAGACTCTCCTATTTGTTTTCTCTAGTTTTTTGCTTCACATGTATACCCCACAATAAAGTATCTGAAATTCTCTGTCTTGAGAAGTTAGTGCATTTATTTGATGTTTAACTCCTGTCCCCCATGTCTTGAATTGCCATGCTAACTGTTGAAGCAAATATTTCCTGTGTTTATGTCCTACTTCATTGATTACAGCTTGTTCGTTATATGCATCTGACTTTTCTATTTAGTTAATCTAACATTTCTTACACCTCTCTTTCTTTAGTGCCCTGTCTTCATTGTCACATTTTTCCCTTCCTGCTTTCATTTATATTTAATACAATTTCTCAGAGTTTTAAGTGCTTTAGCTATTTTTGAGCAAAGCAAATGCCTTTAATCCTTTAATTTAGCAAATAAACACCCAAAACTCATGACATTTTTTAATTGAATAGGTATCAATGTTCATAATCTTAGAAACACATTCACATGCTGTAGTAAATTCAGAATACGTGATGCATATTCAGTATTAAACATTGTGGAAATTTTAAACTTATTTTCAGAAAGATTAGGTAAACAAATAAACATTAATGCACAAATTCTTTTTTTATTAAATAATTTTTATTGTGCTTTAAGTGAAAGTTTACAAATCAAGTCAGTCTCTCACACAAAAACCCATATACACCTTGCTACACACTCCCAGTTACTCTCCCCCTAATGAGACAGCCCGCTCTCTCCCTCCACTCTCTCTTTTCGTGTCCTTTTCGTCAGCTTCTAACCCCCTCCACCCTCTCATCTCCCCTCCAGGCAGGAGATGCCAACATAGTTTCAAGTGTCCACCTGATCCAAGAAGCTCACTCCTCACCAGCATCCCTCTCCAACCCATTGTCCAGTCCAATCCACGTCTGAAGAGTTGGCTTCAGGAATGGTTCCTGTCCTGGGCCAACAGAAGGTCTGGGGGCCATGACCACTGGGGGGGGTCCTCCCAGTCTCAGTCAGACTATTAAGTCTGGTCCTATGAGAATTTGGGGTTTGTATCCCACTGGTCTCCTGCTCCCTCAGGGGTTCTCAGTTGTGTTCCCTGTCAGGGCAGTCATCAGTTGTAGCCGGGCACCATCTAATTCTTCTGGTCTCAGGATGATGTAGTCGCTGGTTCGTGTGGCCCTTTCTGTCTCTTGGGCTCGTAATCACCTTGTGTCCTTGGTGTTCTTCATTTTCCTTTGATCCAGGTGGGTTGAGACCAATTGATGCATCTTAGATGTCAATGCACAAATTGTTATAAATAGTCATGAACAGCCTGTGTAAAGATTATGAGCAAACAGATGTGGCTTACAGATAATTGTCGATGCATACATATTCACTGGTTACAGTAATTGCTTGAAAGGGATGCCCACCTGAAGCTTAGGGAAGCACACCAACTTCCTTCTGCCACTTACAAGGCTGTTTGCACATGGAGGCATACAATAAATATCAAATGAGTAAATTAATAAAATTTCAGACTGATCCGAACTTTTGAACTCTGATCCTCAACAAAATATTGTTAAATAAAACATAAAAATGTATACTTACTTGGAGCATTTTGAAAACACATAACATGGAAAAATTAAAATTACCTATAAGCTTTATGCAAATGAAAGTACCATTAACATTTTATGTATTTCTAGGCTTTTTCTATGCAAATGTATATATTTTACTATAATTCAAATTGTTTATTATATGAGCATTTTGGTCTGTCATTTAGCATCTTTGTTTTACCTTAAATCAACTTTCGTAAAATATAATTTAAGTATAATAAAAATGTACCTATTTTAAGCGTACAGTTTGATGAGTTTTGACAGATACAAACACGTCCCCACAACAACTGATCTGTCACCATAGTTTTGCTTGTTGTAGACCTGCGTGTAAATGGAATCACATGGTATGTTTTTGGTGTCTGGGCTTCTTTCTCTCGGTATAATATTTTTGAGATTTATCCATGTTGTGTGTTTCTGTGATTTGTTCCTTTTTACTGCTAAATAGTACTCCACTGTACGGATATGCCTCAATTTGTTTATCCATCTGCTGTTGGACATTTGAGTTGTTTTCAGTTTTTGGTTATGAATAAGTCTAAGGGCATTCATATGTAAGTCTTCGTTGGACACATTTATTGCGGCAAAATATATATAACAAAACATTTGCCATTTCAACTATTTTTAGTGTACAATTCAGTAACATTAATTACATTCACCATGTTGTACAACCGTCACTGCTATCCATTTCCAGATTTTTTCATCGCCCTTAATAGAAACTCAGTGCTCTTTCAGCAATAATCTCGCCTTTGCTCACCCGTCTGCCCATGGTAACAGCTAATAAGCTTTTGTCTCTATGCATTTGCCTGTTCTATGTATTTCATATAAGTGGGGTCACACAATATTTGTTCTTTTGTTTCTGCCCACCAGTTGAGAGTCCCTCAGGGTCAGTATATTTTTTCCTCGTATTTCTTGGTGTACATGTGGGGAGGGTCGGAAATTTAGATCTGCTCAAGCCACCATCTTTCCAGAATCCCATATAGTGTATGTTTTGATAATCCACCCTAGATTCTTATTTCTTGACACATTCTCAAGATTTCTAAAGAACAACTTGAAGGTAAACGTTTAAGGGGTTAAACAATCAAATTATGGCTCTCCTGTTGAGAGAATTAAATTCCCTACTCAGATTTAATTGTATTGACCATGCCTTTGTCTTTTCTTTTGTTTTTTTCAATTCAGGTATCTGCCTCAACTGGATCTTATGCTGAAGACATTTCTTTGTGGGTTCGTCTAAGGTGAGCTGTTTTATGAATGCATTTGTCCTTTTAAATATATTTTATAATTGAACTGTTTCTGAAAAAAATAAGACATGACCAAATGTCTTTTCATCTGAGGGTTTTAATTGGAAGCACATAGTATTTTTTATACGGCTGTATATATATCATGCTTACTTTCAGTTTTTGGAACATTTAATTGAAAGAAATTAAGCTGGTTCTAGCTATATAATAGTTTTGAATGAATTTTACCATTGTTTTCCATAGTCAAAGATGGAGTTCATGCTGCTGTTCTCTGACACACAGTTGAGAAACATACTGGCATTTTAATTTGGTATTCCTGAAGGCAAATCCTCAGTTAAGCCACAGATTAAAACAAATAACTATTTTTAGGCCAGTTATTAAGAATTTTCTACCACTGTGTTTTCTTAAATTTGATTACTCTCTGTACTTCCTTCTGTTTGGTGGGTATCTCCTTTTCTTAGTTAACTTGGCCCAATTCCCCTTCATCTTTTTTTTTTTTAAAGGACCATTGTAACTCTCTCATCTGGTCTTTCTCTACCTTGAGACCAGCTACTGTCTAAGCCCAAACACTGTCACCAAAGTGTTTTTTCCTAAAAGATAAATGTCATCATGTCAGTTCCCTACTCAGAATCCTTCAGTATCTCTACATTGCTTAAAGAATATTTTAGAAACGCCTTTCCAGAACAGTGTAATCTGCTATTTACCTATTTTTTCATCTCACTAAGTACTCTAGTTATGTTACCAGCTAACATTTTTTTTTTAAAACAGCTTTATTGAAATAATTCACATATGATAAAATTCCCCCATTTATAGTATACGGTTCAGTGGGTTTTATTATAATTAACAGAGTGTTGAAATCGTTACCACAATCTAAGAACATGTTTGTCACTCCAAAAAGACACTGGTCTTCCTTAACAGTCACTACCCATTGCTCCCTCTGTTCAATCCCTGGCAACCATTAATCTACATTCTTTCTCTCTAGATTTGCATATTCTGTACATTTTATATAAATGGAGTCACATAATATGTGGTCTTTTGTGACTGTCTTCCTTGAACATTTAGCATGTTTCAAGGTTCATCAGTACTTTATTCCTTTCTGTGGCTGAATGATATTCAGTAGTATGGATATACTGCATTTTGTTCATTCATCAATTGATAGACACTTGGGTTGTATCTAATTTTTGTCTTTTATGAATTATTCTCCTGCGGACATTCATGCGTAAGTTTTTTGTGTAGACTACATGTTTTCATTTTTCGGGAGTATATACCTAGGAGTGAAATTTCTGGGCCATATGGTAACTACATGTTTAACATTTTGAGGAACTGCCAGACTGTTTTCCAAAGAGGCTGTACCATTTACATTCCTACCAGCAATGTATGAAGGTTCCAGTTTCTTCACATGCTTGCCAATGACAGTTGATTTTTGTGTATCGATCTTGTATCTTGCAACCTTACTGAACTCATTTTTTAGTTCTAACAGTTTTTAGTGAATTCCTTAAGACTTTCTAGATATAAGATCATGTCATCTGTGAATAGAGATAGTTTTACTTCTAGCTTTTCAATCTAAATGTCTTTTGTTTCCTTGTCGTGCGTAATTACCCTGGCTTTAACCTCCAGTACAGTGTTGAAAAGAAGTGGCAGGCATGGACATCCTTGTCTCATTCCTGATCTTAAGCGGAAAGCTTTCAGTTTTCCAGCATGATGTTTGCTTTATATTTTTTGTAGCTGCCCTTTTTAGTTTGTTGAGTGTTTTTGTTATGAAAAAATATGAATGAACATTTATTGAAACATTTCTATGTATACCAGGCCCTATGCTAAGTGCTTTATTCAGTGTTCCATTTAATCTTCACAGCAGTCCTACGAGATAGAGGTTGTTATTTTATTCTCATTGAGCTGGTAAGTGGTAGAATCAGATTGTTTGATTTCAAAACTTGTGTGCTCAGTCATTATCCTTTATATTCCCTACGTAAACCATGCTGATTTATAGTTGTGCCTTTGTATATGCTAGTTTCCTCCTCCTAGCATGTTCCCTCTCTCTCCCCATATAGAGTTGATCACAAAGCCATCACAATGCCTTATATGTATTGCTCCTGTATTACTTTCCCACTGTGTTGTGATTGTTCACATGATTTCTCTTGTTTTAGAATCTGTGATTTCTGAAGTCAGGGACTTTGCCATGTTCACCTTTTTAGTGGAGAGCCAGGAGAGAAAGTTATCACAGAAGCCAAGGGATTAGAGAGTTTCAAGAACACTGGCAGTGGTCAGCAGTGTCAGCTGCTGCAGAGAAAGCAAGTAAAATAAGGCTGACATTTGGTTTGCTCATTTAGTGACCTCAGAAAGAGCATTTATATATATATACTATTATTATTATTTTTAACATTTTATTACATTTTTGATGAAAGTTTACACAGCAAGTTAGGTTTCCATTTCACAATTTCCACAGATTATTCAGTGACATTAGTTACATTTATCACAATGTGTCAACATTCTCTTTAAATGTGTTCTGGCTGTTCCTTTTCTAGCACTCTAGTTTCCCTGCCCCTTTATCTTCTCATCTTGCTTTTGAGAAATTTATTAATATTTGAAACCTGGAAAATTTGGTCAAAATAAGTTTGGGGAATGCAAAAAGAGTGTTTTTTAAGTAGCAGTAGGGGCAGAAGCCAGATTGTGGTTAGGCTGAGCAGTGAACTGGAGATTAGGAAGAGACTGCCATGGAGTATAGAGCACTCTTGTGAGAAGTTCAGCTGTGAAGGGAAAGAATGTGTTTAGGGTGCTAGATAGAAGGGAATGTAAGGCACTTTTTTTTAATATAGGAGAGGCTTGGGCATGCATGTATACAGAAGTGAGGAGAGGAGGAACCAGTAAAAGCAAGGTTGTAGAAGTAGAGGGGAGGAATAACTCATAGAGAACAGGCTCCTTGCAGAGATGGGAAATTGCATACAGAACACAAAATTTGTACGGAATGACTGGCTTATTCTGAGGGAAGGCGATGCCCATGCGTTTGGCCAGAGATAAACTTATAGATGTGAGTTAGGAAATAAAGGGAGTTTCCCTTTTCTGTGAAGTAGAAGGCAGGGGTCATTGACATTTGTGGATGTTGTGTTTGGGGATATTGGGAGGAGCCAACAGGAATGAGAGAGGGGATTTGAGGAAAGTGGTGAAAGTTTCTAACGACTCCTGTGGGGCATAGGAGAGGTTGCTTACCAGAAACACAAAAGGCTTTTGAAGGCCTCTCCCTGTCCCGTAGCGAACAAATTAATATACGTATATCCTAAAACTGGGTTGTCTTTAAAACATAAAGATGTCTTAAATATTTGGAAGTAATATCCTTAGTTATTATGCTCAATTTATTTCTGAAATTGAGTGATAAAAATCATGTTTCCAGGTATTTGCTCTTTTGAGCAGTGCTACAATAAGTATTCCTTTGTATGACTTTTGAACTCCATGTGCAGAAGATTCTCTTGGGTGTATATCTATCTATCTATGAATGGAATGACTAGGTCACTGGGTAGTGAACATTAAACTTAAAGAGATGTTACATAATTTATTTCCAAAGTGATTGCGCCACTTCACCTTTCTACCAGTAACGTGTAAGAGATCCTGTTGATTTACAAGCTCTCCAATACTTGGTATTTTCAGACTTTTAAATTTTGCCAGTGGAATGACATAGTATCTAATATAATCTTTAAAAAAATGTTTTCAATGGAAGTGTTTTCAGTTGCACAATAAAATGCACAGATCTTAAGTATACGGGTCAGTGAGTTTTGACAAATACATTTACCCATATGATCTATTCTCCTATAAAAATTCAGAACATTTTTATTACCCCTAACATTCCCTTAGGGTCCTTTCTCAGCATTCTTTCCCCTTGCCAGAGGCAACCACTGTTCTGATTTCAATCACTTTAGATCAGTCTTGCCTGTTCCCGAACCTCATATAAATGAATGTGTACTCTTATTTTTGGCATTTTCCACCCAGTATAATGTATGTTAGATTCATCCGTGTTGTTGCTTGTATCAGTAGTTTGTTCCTTTTGATTGTTGAGTGATACTCCATTGTATGAATATATCATCCTTTTAATCCAGCCTGCTGTTGGTAATCGTTTGGATTGTTTGCAGTGTTGGGCTGTTATGAATAAAGCTGCTATGCATATTGTTGCATAAGTCATTTTGTGGACATAGATTTTCATTTCCCTTGGGTAAATACCTGGAAGTGAAATTGCTGGGTCAAGGGTTAGATTTATGTTTAATTTTATGAGAAACTGCCAGAACTTTTCCCCAAGTACTTGTATTTGGATTCCGCTTGCTCTGCATTCTCACAGATATTTGCTGTTGACAGTCTTTTTTTTTTTTTTTTTTTAAGCCATTCTAAGGGTGTGTAAAAACCAATTGCCTTTGAGTCAAACCTGACTCATGGCACCCTGATGTGTGTCAGAGTAGAACTGTGCTCCACAGGGTTTTCAGTGGCTGATTTTTCAGCAGTAGATTGCCAGGCCTTTCTTCTGAGGCACCTTCTTTCAGTTAGCAGCTGAGTGCATTAACCGTTGGCACCAGCCATTCTAAGATTCTGTAGGAGTCACTGGATGGTGAAAAGTGAGCCCCTGAAAACCGTATCAAACATGGTACTACTCTGACACACGTGGGACATGCATGAATCAGAATTGACTCAACAGCAACTGGTTTTGTTAAGGGTGTGTGGTAGGTTGAGTAGTAGTACATCATTGTGGTTTCAGTGTGTATTTCCCTCATGACTAATGATATTGAACACTTTTTAATGTGTTTCTTAGCCATTCATGTTTTCCTTTGCCAAAAACAGACTTTTAAATCTTTCGCCAATTTCTAAAATTTTATTTTTTTTCTATTTACTAAGTTGGAAGAACTCTTTATACATTTTGGATACAAGTCATGTGTCAGATATATGTTTGTGAATAGTTTGCATAGTCTTTTTTTATTGATATCTTTTGATGAGCAGAAGTTTTAAATATCTTTGATGCCTTTGTCCAAAATCAGTTTATTATATATGTGTGTGTCTGTTTTGGAATTTCATTGATGCATTTTTCTGTTTTTGGCAGTACCACACTGTCTTGCTTACAAAAGCTTTATAATAAGTTTTGGAGTCAAGTAGAGTAAGTTCTCCAATTTTGTTCTTTTTCTAGGTCGTTTTGACTCTTCTAGATCCTTTGTGTTTCGATGTAAATTTTAGAATCAGCTTTTCCACATAAACTTTAGGACCAGCTCTTCATTTTCTACAAAAAAGCCTGTTATGATTTTTTTTGGTACTGTCTTCACTCCATAGGTCAGTATGGAGAGAGTAGACATTTTAATAAGCTATGTTTTTTTTTTTTTTTATGATTATGGTATATCTTTCAATTTATTTAGATCATCTTTAATTTCTCAGAGCTGTATTTTTTAGTTTTCAGCGTACAGGTCTTGCACATTTTATTAAGTTTATTTCTAAATATTTTGTTTTTTTTATGCTATTATAATGATATTTTATAAGTATTTCATTTTCCAGTTATTCTCTATTAGTATATAAAAATATAATTGAATTTTGCATATCAGGCGTTATTAGCTTTGCTAGCAGCTTTTTTTTTTAGATTTTCTAGGCCTTACTATGTACGTTATGTACGTTATGATGTTGTTTACAAGTAAAGAAAGTTTTACTTCTTCCTTTCAGTTTGTATGTCAGATTTCTTGTCCTTGCCTTATTGTAATGACTAGAACCCTCAGTAGAATATTGTGTGAATAGAATTAGTGAAAGCAGGCATCTTTGACTTGTTCCTGATTTGAAGTGGGAAAGTTTTAGTCTTTCAACACGAAGTATGATATTACTCTCAGGTTGAGAAAGTTCCCTTCTGTGCCTCATTTGCTGAGTTTTTTTTTTTTTTTTTTACCTTTTTTTAATTATCATAAACAGATAATACTCAATTCTGTTGTGGTGGGGTAAAGAATTTTTAAAAGAGGCTATAATTATGACTCTTATACAGATATAAAATGAACATGTCATATTTTATTTAACTCATTAATTAATGAGGGGACTGGTAAGATGTTCAGCCTAGCTCGAAGGAATAGTCAGAGAATCATACATTTATGTACAATGAAAGAATGCTGAAATGAATTTTTCAAATAGATGCAAAAACTGGCCTAGTTAGCAGGCAATTATCAATTACATTCCACTGAACACAACTAGTTTCCTTTTCTGTGGTCAAGAATAACTCACATTACTATCAGTTTTCTACAACTTATAGAATTGTTAAGAATTAAGGTGGAGGTAAGGGATGGATGACCTAGGGAGGGCATTTACTAGTTTTTTTTTTTTTGGTCCATTTCAAAGTCTTTCGTTGTTTTACCTGACAAGGGGTCTTGCTTTGAATTTCTCTGATCCCCAATGATTTTGAACAGTTTTTCATATATTTTTTGGTTTTATATATGTATTCTGTTGTGAAATGTCTGTTCATTGTGTCTTAGTTATCTAGTGCTACAATAACAGAAATACAAGTAGGTGGCCTTTTACAAACAGAAATTTATTTTCTCACAGTTTAGGCGGCTAGAAGTCCAAATTCAGGGTGCTTCTATTCCTAGGTTCCTTGGTGATCTTCATGTGGCATGTATCTTCCCCAGAGTTTGAGTTTTCTTCTCTGTGCCTAATCAACTTTTTGTATCTCAGAGGTAATTAGTTTAAGACACACCCTTCACTGATGTGGTCTCATTAACATGACAAAGTCTTATTCTCAAATGACATTATATCCACAGGTATAGAGTTTTAGGATTTACAGCAAAGGTTTAGGGGGGACACAATTCAATCCACAACACCTAGGAAGGGCACTCACTAGTCTTTTTCTGTTCATTTCAAAGTCTTTCACTATTTTTCCTGATAATTGGTCTTGCTTTGAATTTCTCTGATCCCCAGTGATTTTGAACAGGTTTTCATATACTTATTGGTTATATATGTGTGTTCTGTGAAATGCCCGTTCGTTGTCTTGTCCATTTTTCAGGCCACATTTATGTGTGTGTGTGGGTTTGTGTATATGTTATTGACTTAGGAATTCTTCATTTATTCTCCAATATAAATTGTGTGTATTATGAATACTTTCTCCCAGTTTATAACTTATCACTATCTTTAAGGTATTTTCTGATGAATAATGGTTCTTAATTTAAATATAGCCAAATTTATCTTGTTTTATTTTAGAAATATTCATGTTCATTAAATTTTTAAAAGTTGTTTTTACATTTAAGTTCTTAACCCATGTGGTGTTGATTTTTCATACAATATGATGTTAAGATCAAATTTCATCTTTTTTTAAACATGAAATACCTTTTTTTTTTTTTTTATTTTTTCATTTTGGTTCATTCATTGAACAGTCCCTCTTATCCTGGGATCTGCAGTGCCATCTCTGTCATTTGTATTGTTTTCTTGGACTTTTTTCCTTGTACTTTGTTCCATGCCATTGGTCACTTTATCCTTGTCCCAATACCATACTGTCTTCATTATAGTAGCTTCATAATGTGTTCACGTATTTGGTACAGAAAGTTTCCCTTTTAGAAGTTTCCTGACATTCTTGACTTGTTACTCTACCATGTTAAATTTAGAACCACTTTATCAGGTTTTGTGGAAAAAAAAACCTTTGGGAATTTTTGTTTGAAATATGTTCAATGTACAGATCAATTCAAAGAGGACTGGTATCTTCCTAATATTAAAGCTTCTTATCCATTAGCTGGTTTATCACTCTTTTTTTTTTTTTTTAGTCTTCTCTAACATCTCATAATAAAGTTTTATACTGTGCATATCTTGTTTTAGATTTATTCTTTGGTTCTTTATATTTCAGTCTGTCAGAAACTGCTTGTGTGAGAAGGGTCAGGTCCTAGTGATACCAGGGGCTAGAGGTGTACAGCCCCAGGCAAGAGAGAGCATGAGTCAGTCACTCCTCGCCCCACACAACATAACCTAGGGTCACTTCTTCACCTGTTTCTCCTGAGGAAGAAGCTGCATGTGGAGGAGGCACTCCTCAGATTATAGGTGCTCGGCCCTGGGGGTTTGTTTTAGAAGAGAGGGGCAAGTGAAGAAGCAGACAGGGAGAGGTTAATGTATCCAGCTGCTTTTCTCAGCTCCTGATTATTTTCCTGAAGACTCAAGACCAGAGGCCCTGAGTAATGCCCGTATGGGGCCAGGTTATGTGCACATGGGCGCTGGGACACAAGAGAAGCAAAAGCAGTACTTCAGTTGCTCCTTTTCAGTGTTATTACCCACAGTTTTATTGTGCTATTTTTTGTCTCAGGCCAAAGCCACCATCCCACACATACCAGTTCAAAATGTGCCCTTGTCACACTGCAGGGCATTCTCATAATTCCCTCCATCTCTCCATTTTTTCCTGTGTGACTCCTGCAGGACTGGGAGGGAGTCCACAGTTCTGCTAATTCGGTATCTTGGTGGGAAGTGGAACCAGTGTGACGTTTTTCTCAGACTTCGACTTCTTTGCGTTATTATAGGCTGTGTTGTTGTTAGATGCCATCGAGTTGCTTCCGACTCATAGTGACCTTATATACAATAGAATGAAACACTACCCAGTCCTGTGTTATCCTCTAATCGTTGTTATGCTTGAGCCCATTGTTGTAGCCACTGTGTCAATCCATCTCTCGAAGGACAAAACCCTTGGGGACATTTAGTTTTAGTGGACAAGTACAGAAGAAGGCACTGGAAAGGAGATCAAGAACGGGAAACCAGGAGAGAAAGCAAGTGTTAAAGGATTTTACAGTAACACCCTTGGCTTCATCTTTACCTTGAGGCCACATTTTCCGTTCACCACCCTACATTTTATCTTTGTCCTCGGACCATTTCTTACTTTGAGCATCCTGTCCTGGGAGAGATTGTGAATGAGAAATAGTGTTATTTTCAGGCCTAGAATTCCTGCTCCTTTGTATTTCCTCTAAATTCTACTCGAAAACAGTGCTTTCTTCTTTAGCTCATCTCTTTGCTGTACCTTATAATACACAGATAAAAGAAGCCAGTTGACCTGGTGAACATTCTGCTTGGAAATTGTCTTAGCTAGTAAGTAACAGTTCATTAGCAAAATTTTCTTTTTTTGTGCCATAGGCAACAGTTCTGCTAAATTTTCTGCTACTTCCTAACAAAGTTCTTTCCTCCAGATTCCAGTAATATTTAACTCCCTTCTTTAAAGGCCTCTACGAGAGCCCCCTTAAGGCTCTTCAGGCTTTTGTTAATGGTATTCTCAAGGCCCTTCTAGTTTCTTCCCACCACCCAGTCCCAAAGCCACTGCCACATGTTTTAGGTTTTTATTAAGTCAGCACTGTATTTCCATGTACCAAATTCTGTTCTGGTAACTATCACTGTGTAACAAACCACTTTAAACCAAATGCCAGAACCTGCATGGCTTTTCCTGACCTAGCCTTGGAAGTCACTCAGCGTCACTTCCACCACATTCTGTTGGTTAAAAGCAAGTTGAACACTAGCCTGGATTTAAGGAGAAGAGAAGTAAGACTCCATATCTTTATTTAAAAGAACCAAAACAACCAAACTGGTTGCCATCGAGTTGATTCTGACTCATAGCAACCTTATAGGACAGAGTAGAACTGCCCCATAGGATTTCCAGGGTTATAATTTTTATGGAAGCAGACAGCCATATCTTTCTCCCATGGAGTGGCTGGTGGGTTCAAACCACTGACCTTCCAGTTAGCAGCTGAGTCCTTTCACCATTGTGCTACCAGAAATACTTTCTGTATCTTTATTGGTATGTGGCAAATTCATGCTATAGAAGAGCATGTGGGAAGGGAGAGATTTTTGTGGCATCTTTGGAAAATACAGCCTTTACAGGTAGATAAAATATATAGGATTACAAAAGGAACCAAATACATTAAAATACTGTTACCAAATTATTTGTGGTAGAGTAGTATGTGCTTACTTAATGCGATACACAGCAGGATTTAGTGGCAGCCCTAGTAACTATTGACTGTGTGGATCATAAATTATGGATAACATTGCAAAGAACGGGAATTTTAGAACACTTAATTGTGCTCATTAGGAAACTGTACACAGACCAAGAGGCACTTGTTCAAGCAGAACAAGGGAACACTGCATGGTTTAAAATCAGGAAAGGTGTGCATCAGGGTTGTATCCTTTCACCGTACTTATTCAGTCTGTATGCTGAGCAAATAATCCGAAAAGCTGGACTATATGAAGAAGAACAGGGGATCAAGTTTGGAGGAAGAGTCATTAACAAGCTCTGATATGCAGATAACATGACCTTACTTGCTGAAAGTGAAAAGGACTTGAAGCACTTACTGATGAAGATCAAAGACTGCGCAGCCTCCAGTATGGATTACATCTCAACAAAAATTATCACAACTGGACCAACAAGCAACATCATGATAACCAAAGAAAAGATTGAAGTTATCAAGGATTTCATTTTATTTGGATCCACAATCAATGGAAGTAGCAGTCAACAAATCAAATGACACGTTGCATTGGGCAAACCTGCTGCAAAAGACCTCTTAAAAGTGTTAAAAAGCAAAGATGTCACTTTGAGGACTAAGGTGTGCCTGACCCAAGCTATGGTGTTTTTAATTGCCTTGTATGCATGCAAAAGCTAGACAATGATTAAGAAAGGCAGAAAAAGAGTTGATACCTTTGAATTACGATGGTAGTGAAGAATATTGAATATACCATGAACTGTCAAGAGAACAAACAAATCTGTCTAGGAAGAAGTACAGCCAGAATTCTCGTTAGAAGCAAAGATGGTGAGATACTTTGGACATGTTATTAGCAGGGACCAGTCCCCGGAAAAAGACATCATGCTTGGGAAGTAGAGGGTCAGTGAAGAAGTAGAGGGTCAGTGAAAAAGAAGACGACTGTCAACGAGATAGATTGACACCGTGGCTGCAACAGTGGACTCAAATATAGCAACGATTGTGAGGATGGCTCAGGACTGGGCAGTGTTTCATTCTGTCCTACACAGGGTCACTGTGAGTCGGAACCAACTTGACAGCACCTAACAACAACAACTAATAACTGTAGAATTTAGAGGTTGGAAAAAATAAAGATATAGTTTAGTTTCCCATTTAAGCTTATGGATTTCCTGAATCGTATCCACAGACCTTACAGCCTCTAGATTAAGATCCTTTGGATAGATATAATGGCATCAGCAGAAGTCATATTGTTATAGATTGAATTTGGGGGAGGGGAAGGAGATTAAAAAGGCAGAGATTAAAGGGAGGATACCACATGGTAAATAGCTTTTATTTACCATTTAAGTTGAGTTGTATTGTTTCTACAGTAGAGACTTAAATGTATTTTGTGGGAGAGTTGCATATATAGAGAAGGTAAAGGGCACTGAAAAGTTTCTGAGAAGGCAGGAGAACGTGTGGTTTTGAGGTTAGCTGGGAGCATTAGTCTTGTACAGGAGGAGAGGCAAAGGAATACAGTTAAGCATTTTGTTGCTGTTCTGTTTGTTTATCAGGTTCCATGACATTCTAAGAAAATATAGATACAGTAAATTTTGATACAAGGACAAGAGAGGCCAGGGTAGGCCTCAGAGAACATAGCAGCAGAGATTCTGGGTGATATGAGAATGTCGGCAATGGGATAGGAAGGGAAGGAAAAGAGGTAGTAAAATGAGGACAGAAAGAAGAAACTGGTAAGGTAAGTAGTTGAGTGCAGAAGATGAACTGCCTAGTTTATAGTTTTGTTTAGGGCCTTTCTTAGATCAGCCGTTCTCCTTATCATGGATAGCGATACAAAGACAAATAGAATGAGAATAAAATGCAGTTATTTATTTTGACTTCTGCTTACTTAGAGTTAATAACTTTTATAAGTATTTTATTTAGCATATGTACTGCGTTGATACTTGGAATCATGTCACAAAATAACAAAGGAGCTTCCTTTTCATGGTTATTTGGGGTCGATATTGAAAAGCAGTTCATGTGTTTGCTGCTTCTGTGCTTACAGCCAGATGGAGATTGGCCTCAAAGGGTCCGTGGTTTTCTTTGTCAGTAGCCGGCAGAAGCTCGGTACAGTGTTCTGCTCGCTGAGTCTTTGTTTAATGTGAGGGCAATGCATCTCTGTACGCTAATGGGAAGAGCAGTGCAGTGCTGTAGCTCGTCTGCATATAACAAATAACTGCCTTTGTCCACACAGTGATCTATATGAGTTCTCTCTCTTTTTTTTTTTTTTACCAAGCTGTTATCAACACCTGCTTGGCATTTCTGTCACCAAAATGTTTTGATTTTCTAGTAAGTTGATCCTGACCCTAGTGTATCTGTTTTATATGGAAAAAATATGTATCTTTTTGTCTATCAAAGAATTCTTCACATTTTCTTGAAACATTACAATTTTTTAAAATTTCAGGTCAGTACTATATCTAATTAAAAAAAACCTTAAGTTTATGTATTTATACATGAGTATGGATAAAATTTAAAATATATAATCAAGACATAGCAGTAAAAGCTCCAAATTTAGAAAAATGGAGGTAAATATCAGAAGAAATACCTAAAAGAACTGAAAATGGTTGTTTCTAGGGAAGAAACCTTGAAGGTAAGATGAGATGAGGCAGGGGTCTGCTGTTTCTCGGCATAAACCTGTTACCAAAAAAAACCTCTTGGCGCCGAGTAGATTCTGACTCACAGTGACCCTATGGGACAGGGTAGAAGTGCCCCATATAGGGCTTTCAAGGCTGAGACCTTCACGTCTGCCACATCTTTCTCCCGAGGAGTAGCTGGTGGATTTGAACCACCCACCTTTTGGTTAGCAGCCAAGTGCTTAACCATGGCATTACCAAGGCTCCTAAGCCTGTTAAGGGTATTTGAATTTTTAAATGATAGATATATATATGTATTTATGTAAAAAAATAAAACCATTGCCGTCAAATCGATTCCGACTCATAGGACAGAATAGAACTGCTTCATGGGGTTTCCAATGCTGTAATCTTTGTGGAAGCAGACCATTACATCTTTTTCCTGCAGAATGGCTCGTGAGTTTGAACCTCTGACCTTTTGGTTAGCAGCCGAGTGCTTAACCACTGTGCCATCAGGGCTCCTTGTATATATGTTACTTTGATAAATAATTTCAAAGCTAGACAAATGCCTCAAGAAATTATTGGTTAATAATAATTAACTATAATTAATAGTTAATCTTAGGAGAGGGAAGGATATATAGAGAGAAGCTTTCACTTTTCATTTGGTATTTATCAGCGTTTAAATTTTCTAACCTTATTTATCTTCTTCATAGAAAAAAAGCTATCTTAAAAAAATTGTGAATTAACATATTCATACTCTATCTGGAACCCTTGCAGTGCAAAGAATTACTTAATATGGCCCTTCTAGCCAGGGTCTTTGGGACTTATACACAGTGATTGAGTAAGGACTGTGCAAATAAGCTATATGGAATGTGTGATGGTTGGAGTTATGTGTCAGCTTGGCTAGGCCATGATTCCCAGTATTGTATGGTTGTCCTCCATTTTATGTGTTGTAAATTCTAACTTCTACGTGTTGATGAGGCAGGATTGGTAGGAGATGTATCTTGAGTCAGAGCCTTGTGGAGGGCGTGACTCAAGTCCTACCCTTACTCAGGTTACACCCTTCCCTCAGGTATGTCCTGCATCCAAGTTATATATGTGGGTGCCGTGGTGGGGCTCTCTCTCTCTGTGCATCTGGATCCCGCATCCGTTCATGATCGTCTAACCTCCAGTTGTTGGGAATTGAGCCAGAGACCTGCTGTCTGACCTGCGATCCTGGGATTCCCCAGCCTCCTCAGCCCTGTGGGCCGGCAGCCTATCGTCTGACCTGATTCACCGTTTATGCAGCCTTGTGAGCCAGCAGCCCGTTGTCTCACTTACTGGTTTGGGTTCCTCAGCCCCTGCGACCACATGGGTCAGGAGGAGCCCATGCATGACTCACAGATTTGGGGCTTGCCAGCCTTGATACGGTTCGTGAGTTCTGTGAGACATTGCAGTGAATTATGGAGCCCCAAGATGGGAGGAAGAGTATTGAGGGGAGGGGGAGCAATTGCTATAGTACAGTGGTTTGGAAAAGTTCAATATTTGGGACATCTTTAACCTCCACCTTGTAGGAATCAGCTCTGTGCTAATCCTTATAAATTATTCACTTAGCCCTCTGTTCTCGTGCTTTGTTTTGGACTTAATGTTCACTGGGTTTGCTGCACAGCTGTTATCCTTGGACTTACCTTCAGCTCTAGTTCCTGACTTTTTAGATTTTAAATGCTTTTTCCCTTATTTTGGTGAAGCACATCTACCAGGAATTTCTTGAGAAAGAATATGTGGGAAGTAAAATTTTTGGAAACTTATCATATGTGAAAATGTCTTTATATTATTTAATATTTTTGTTGGGTATAGAATTCAGTGGTTGAGAGATTCTCACATATAATTTTGAAGGCATTGCTTTTTTTTTTAATTGTATTTTAGGTGAGGCTTTATAGCGCAAATTAGTTCCTCATTAAACATTTAATACACATGTTGTTTTGTGACATTGGTTGCCACCCCCATGACATGTCAACACTCTCCCCATCTCGACCTTGGGTTCCCCATCACCAGCTTTCCTGTCCCTTCCTATCTTCTTATCCTCGCCCCTGGGCTGGTGTGAAGACATTGCTTTCTTGTCTTCCAGTTTCCAGTGCTGCCACTGAGATATCTGATACCATTTTTATTCATGATCCTTTGTGATGTTTTTCCTCCCTTTGCACCTTAGAAATTTCAGTCTTACCTCCTTTGGATCTGAGAAGTTTCTTTGACAATTTCTCCTATACAGTATTCTGTGTTCTTCCTTCTGGAAGATGGTTTGATCTCCAGATACGCTCTTTTTTTTCTCTTGTATTGTCTTTCTCTTTTTTGTTCTACTTTCTGAGAGATTTTGTTTTTTATACTCCATTCCTTTATTGACATCTCGAAAAGGGCATTTCAATTCTCAGGTTATTTTCTTTTTTATAGCACCCAGCTCTTGTTTTATGGGTATATCTTCTCTTCTTACCTCTCTGAGGATATGGCTTTTTTAAAAAAAAGATTTTTTCTTTATTCCCTGCATTGTCTGTTTTCCTATGAATTTTCATTTCGTTTCAATCTTTGCCTTCATGTTAGAGATTTTCCTCATGCCTGGTGATCCTTGGCTCTTCTGTCGTGGAGGAGTGAGGTGCTAAGAAGGTGGTTTGAGTCTCTGTGTATGTGAATAGAGCTTGCTGGCTGGTGGGCTTCACTGTGAGATGATCTGGCAGAGCACTGTGTCTTTTTGGGGGAGGGAACCTGCAGATACTAGTTTACTGTTGGTTTTTTTCTGGGGTAGTTCAGGTTGTCCAGAAATATCTTCCAATTTCCTACTTGGCAAAGCCTGACTGGTGATGTTCTAGATGCTGGGGGTGGAGTGAGGTGAGCTGCTGTCATTTAGAATGCAGACAGACTATAAGGAACCTCCCTGTTTCTAGGCTGCGGCCTTACCCCTGCCTCTATGTGTCTATGTTTTGGGGATTAAACTTTTTATCTTCTTAAGTGGTGTGGGAAGGGTGTTTGCCTGGGTCTTTAGTGTTGGGCTGGCAATTGTAAGGTCTCATTGCTTCTTAGATTCTCAACCAAGTTTCCATTTTCAGGCTCTGCCTCTCCTCATAGCCAGCCTTCTACAGTACCTGGTACCTCTAATTCTTGAGCCTGTCAGGAATATGTTTTCTAATCTACTTTCTCTCATTTGTATCTATCCATTATGAGTTTAATTAAATATTAGTATTTATAAAGTAAGTATAATCAGTGTTAGGAAGGATTGTATAACTTGTGAATATATATATACACACATACCCACACAGGCATATATATATTTATATTTTTTGTTATGGTCAGAATAGTATTTTTTCATTCTCGATTATTCTTCTTACTTTCTTAGACACTGGCATTTGTATGGATTCCCTATTTCCTGTCAAATCAGTAGTCACAGAATTTAGTTTGCTTAAAGTTTGCTTACTGTTGCTATATACTTTTAATCTACCCTTTCTTGTTTCTAACAGAAAATACTGGTATTTAAACTCCTGCATTTACTAAGCAGACTTACTTTGTTTTTTTTTTTGAGAAGGTCTGTTCCTTGCCCAAGGTTCAGGTTGCTAGGTAAAATTCAAATGCCCAGTTATATTTGAATTTCAGATAAATATCTCCCATACTTATACCAAGAATTATTCATTGTTGATCTGAAATTCAAATTTAACTGTATATTCGGTATTTTTATTTGCTAAATCTGATCACCGTAACCCAAGGTCACCCAGTTGGCATTTGAACCCAAATCTGTCTGATTGTAAAGAAGGAGCTTACAACTACCACAACCACCACATACCATGATGGAAATATTCACAAGATTAACAAGCAGCAAACTCTCAAATGCCCCATTGGAATGACATATTCTTCAGACCTTATTGTTCTGCGAGGGCCAGTGTACCAGAATAGGCAGGCCCTCTGAGAAGTGAGTAGTGTGCGTGTGTGTGTGTGTGTGTGTGTGTGTAGGTGTGTGTAGGGATGGAGGCAGGAGGGAAGGGGAATCTGGCCACTTTTTCCTTCCAGGTTAGCAGACTTAAGTTGTACAACGTACCAAACACTGTTCTTGGCTCAAGGGATAAAAGAATGAGATTTAGCTCCATGCTTCAGGAGAACACGTGTCATACTCTTCTCATAGAACTGGTCTTGGAGATACTCAGTAGACTCTACTTGTTCTTTTTTTGTATCTTCTATTTGTCTTCTCTTTTCCAGTCTTTCACTTCCCTTTGTTCTTTCCTTGACCTTCTTGGATACGATGGTGATCCCAGAGCAGAGGGATTTGATCTGGTTGCTTATCCCATATTAATCTCCAAGCACTGACAATCCAGAAAATTTGTAGGCAAGGAAAAATATCTTATCAAAGGTACACTTGATATTATCTTGGAGTATAGAAGTTAAACAGGACTTAAATTTCTAATTTTAGGGACTTAGGATATGATTTAGGAGCCCTGGTGGCACAAACAGTTAAGCACTCAGCTGCTAACTGAAAGGGTGGTGGTGATTTGAACCCACACAGTGGTTTCATGGGAAAAAGACCTGGCAACCTGCTTCTGTAAAGATTACAGCCAAAAAACCCTATGCGGCATTTCTCCTCTTGACGGCACCCAGCAACAACAAGGATATGGTTGATGACACCATTTGCAAACATTAAAGGTTTACTTTGTGGCCAGTTGTATTTGGGATGCCTGATGTTCATTTTCTCAGCATAGATGCCCAGTAGGAATTTATGCTCAGGAGAGAGACCTGGAGTACAGATGTAGGAGTGATTGATGTGGAGATAATAGTCAGGCAGTGGATGAGATTATTCAGGGGAAGTGTGTGCCAAGAGCTACAAGAGACCGAGAAAAGAACCCAGGAAATAATGAATATGAGCCCTAAAGGGTAGCAGAGGAAAAGAAGCCAGTGAAAAAAGCTGAGGTGAACTCAGAGAGGCATTTCTAGAATGTAAAGGAGGATTGCTGCCAAAGTTAAATAGGTTTAGATAAAGATCTTAGGGACACTTAGGGTTGCCTAATCCCTTTTTGAAAAATTGATGTGGAATAAAGTTTAATTGCCTTCTTTTTCTTCCGCTTTATCTCTAGAAAACATAGTAGCTAGAGACCATTGCCTCTTTCTCCTGAGGCGTTTACTCAAGATTGAGCTCTGTTTCTTAAAATTGGCTGGGCATTAGTTTGCCTCTTGCTGTGAGTGCTGTGGGATATATCCTTCCTATGGTCAGTGCCTTAGTACAGGTACCAGTATAACTTTGAGGAAGCTACCTAACCTTGCCAATAAGTCTGTTTCCTCATCTACAAAATAGGAATAATAATCTACCCCTTAGGTTTTATGAACATAAGAAATTAAATGAGATAACAGTAGCTAATATCATGCCTAACAAATAAAAATGCTCTATAAATTTTAGCTATTGTTTTAGATTCTTGTTATTTTTTGCTCTGTGTAATTGCAGACAGGCCCATCCCTAACATTTATAGGGCCCACATACCATATATCTAAATATTTAAAGATTATAAATCCTACAAATTGTTAAATAAAAAATGCATTCTACTTTCCTACTTTGCTAACTTCATAATGACCTGGAAGGCTAAATTTCAAGTTAAAATTCTTAGTCCCCTCACTCTGGGCTGGCACGTGGTAGTGGAGGGAATGCTAGCTCCCAACTCCCACTCCTGACCTGCAGCCTATCCCCTTATCTTTCCAGCCCTGGCTCCTCCCCATGTGTATGTGGATACCTGCCTTTCCCCCCTGAATGTCCAAACTCTCCACAGCACTTGAGCACTTGTCTCCCCCTAATGGCTGCCTCTGGGCTATCCTTTGGCTACCCCTCCCGCCTAGTGATGTGCATACCTGCTTGAGGACCTATCCTGGAAGTGGGCTAACTAGGGGTGAGTCCCAAGAAGGCATTTGCTCTTGGCCCTCTGCACTGCTCGTGACTTGGGGAAAGGCACAGCCTGATGTGGGCAAAGTCATCTTGCCTTGATCTGAGGTTGGTAGTGATCTTAATAATCTCATAGTAGATCTACCAGACTTGGTTGCCTCTCGGCTTTATTCCTTCCATTCTATCCTTTTGTTGTATACTTGTTGCCATTGAGTCAATTGTGACTCATAGTGACCCTATAGGGCAGAGTAGAACTGCCCATTGGGTTTTCCAAGGAGCAGCGGGTGGATTCGAACTGCCAACTTTTGGTTAGCAGATGAGCTCTTAACCATTTTGCCACCAGGCCTCCTTTTTTATAGTCAGAACAATTTCTGTAAAATCAAAACTGTTACTGCACCCTAGCTCAAAACTTTTCACCGCTTCACGTTTTCATCAGGATAAAGTCCAAAGTCCCTAACATGGTCTGTAGAAGATCCTTTGTGCCCTGTCCTGGCCACTGCTTATTTTTCATCCTTGTTTATTATCAGCCTCCGTTGTTATCATACCAAGCAGGTACCTCCTGCCTACACAGTTTTGCACAGATTGTGTGTGGGTCTGTCGTACTCCACTCTCCTCATGAACAACCTGCAGTGTATCTACCAAACTCCTACTGATTCTTTAACACTCAAAGTATCGGGTAGTCTAGTGAGACTTTCTTCACCTCCCCTGGAAGAATTAAGTCCTTCTTCCCCTTCTCTGTTTCCATGGGGATTTGTACATATCTCTATTATCACACTTGTCCCGTTATGTAATGTTTGGACCCCTGGTGATGGAGTGGTTAAGAGCTCAGCTGCTAACCAAAAGGTCCGCAATTCGAATCCAACAGCTGCTCCTTGGAAGCCCTATCGGGCATTTCTACTCTGTCCTATAGGGTCGCTATGAGTTGGAATCGGCTTGAAGGAAACGAGCTTTTTTTTTTTTTAGAGTTGTGTTCTGCCTCCCAAGGCAGAAGCTACATTGATTCAGCATGGTATTTCCAGCACTAAGAGTGCCTGGCACACTATAAGCACTTAATAAATGTGTATTGAATGAAGAGTATAATTAATGTAGTGGTTTAAATGTGAATTGCTCTAAATAGAGGACCATGTTGGCAATAAACTCCTGCATGTCCAAGGTGATTGAGGAATGGAGTATTCCAGTAATTGATTATGCTGTTTAACAGCCAATTACAAGTGATCAATTTTAGATAATTTGGGTGCAAAACAAAATGGGCTGTACAGAGTTTATCTGTCTTTGTTAATCTTTAAGATGCTTCAGAGTGATCATTTTGATTTCTTTGGCTCAATGTATTGAGTGCGGCTGAGGAAGCGGTGGGAGATGGAGTGTTTTGTCACAAATTGGACCTTGTTTTTTCGGTAGAATCTCTAACAAACTTATTTACTTGCTATTTATCCTATCTAAAGAGTATACTATAAATTTAACACTGGATAATAGGGGTTCACACTTGTGTTATTATCAAATGTAGTTTAAAAAATCCTTAGAAGTCAGACAGGCAACATCCCTTAAGGTGTATGCACTATCTCAAAAAAAGCTTGCTACGTTCTATTCAATGACAGACCTTGCTAAGCCTGAGTGAACTCCTGTAACTGTGCTAAGCAGTTAATTTGACAGTACTCTCTGGCCATGACTGTTTCAAGAGTACTTGATCCCCACCCAAATTATATACTTACTCTTCTCTCATTCATATGAAATTAGTATGAGTCATTCCCGCTCGTTTGCATATTGATTTAGTGGTTCTTTTCTGTTCTCGCCTGTCCAACAACCATGTTGCCAGTTATTAGTCACAAAACTCGGATTGCTTATAGCATATGGGTCAGCATTTTCACATCATTGAAAGTGATTGTAAAGTAATAAGACTGGTTTTCATTAATCTTCACCTGTTTTATCTCATTTAATCTTCTCTTTAGTCCCCTGAGGGTAGGTGGTATTAACTGCATTTTACTGTTGAGGAAAACTGAGGCTCAGGGAGGTTAAGTAAATTACCCATGGGATTCCAATCCGGGTCTCTGATGCCAGTGTTCTCTCTCTCTTTTTTTTTTTTAATAGCATGAGGTTTAAGTCAAGACATATCGCCGTATACCTCATCCAAAGCAAGCTTTTGGTCACCATTGTTTTTCTGTCCTTTTTTTCTCAAAATGAATAGTTAGTGCCTTACCAAAATGCTTTCGTAGAAAAATGTGTCTATTCAATAGCAGTAAGCATAGTTTGGGAATTCTAACATGATAGCACCATTGTAAAAAGCCTAGTTAGCATTACATAGCATGTATGGTATATCTGGGAATCTTTCAATGCTGAAAAATACAGTTTGTCTTTCAAATAAGATGAACTTATTCTATTTTATTTTTAAATTGTAGTATCATTTAATGTTATAGATCCTTTTAAACTTAAAGGCTGTTTTTTGCTTGCTATAGAAGGAAAAGATGATCTAGGTACTTAATTTTCTTTTCATTTTTAAAATACTGATTTATTTTGTGATACTAGCAAAAGTGTTACACATGGCAAAATTTTCTAAAATTTCTGTTTTAGGAAGGTAGTGTTTTATGATACTCATTGTTTACATTTCTGTTCTTATTTGTTTTTTGCACTTTAAAAAAACTTTTGTTGCTGAGAATGTACACAGAAAAATATCAGTTCAACAGTTTCTACGTGTACAATTTAGTGACATTGATTGCATTCTTTGAGTTGTGCAACGATACTTACCTTCCGTTTCTGAGTTGTTCATCCCTCATTAACATAAATTCACTGCGCCCTAAGGTTCCTGTGTAATCTTTTGAGTTGCTGTTATCAATTTGATCCCATATAGTTCTTAAAAGACTTTTTTTTTTTTTTACTAGTTAAGCTAAATTATTGTTTGGTTTTAAGAAGACTCTAGGGGACATTACTGCTTTAAGGTTTAAAGATTCTCTCAGGGCAGTAGCTTTGGGGGTTCATTCAGCCTCCATGGCTGCAGAAAGTCTGGAGTTGGCAAGAATTTGAAATTTTGTTCTTCATTTTCCCCCTTTCGATCAGGATTCTGCTATAGATTCTTTGATCAAAATGTTCAGTAAAGATAGCTGGGCATCATTGTGTTCTTCTGGTCTCATGGCAAAGGAGGCAGTTGTTCATGGAGGCATTCCTCCTCCTGTTCTTCCTCTTTTGGTCCAGGTGAGTAGAGACCAGTTGTCGTACCTTGGAGGGCCTCTTGCAAGCTTTTAAGGCCCCAGACACAATGCAGTGAACTAGAAGATAGAACAGAAGTATTAAACACGTTATTAGGCCAAGTAACTGGGATGTTCATGAAACAGTGACCATAATCCTCCACACAAAGGAACCATATCCCATGATGATTTGTTGATATAAACAGACTCAGTAGCTTGTCTTTTTGTTGTTGCTGTTGTTTGGTTTTAAGTTCTGGGCTATCTGAAAAGTATAGGTCAAACAGGGATTAGGATAAGCAAGTCCAGAAACATTCATGCTTGTCTAGAGTTCATTTATGAGTACTGTGTTTTTTGTTTTTTTAATAATATTTTATTGTGTTTTTGGTGAAAGTTTATACGGTAAGTTAGGTTCCTCATTTGACAATTTCTATATAAATTGCTCAGTGACATTAGTTACATCTTTATTACTGCAGTGCTTTAACATTTACTTGTGTAAGCCTCAAATATCCCCTTGTCCAGGCAGGCCAGCCCTAGATACTGATCTTACTTAGAACATGCTGTTGGGGTGACTGGCAACACTGATTCACCCAGGACTCTGATGCTGATCCTTTCTGATTCAGAAACCCCTGCCCTTAGGGACATTTCTGAACTCTTGTTTGTCTTTTCTTTCTGTTTACTTCCCTGGCGGTCATTACTAGTCCAAAAGTGAATTCCCATGATTAGCTCATTGGTCATAGTTTTATTTTTATCTTCCTAACTGATTACTTTGAAATGGCTGTGGCACTTGGAGAAGACCTTATCTGCTGTACTCTTTACCTTGTTCACTAAGCCCCAGCCAAACTGGCCTGCTGTTCTTTGAAAATACCAACTTTATTCCACTACTTGTCCCTCTGCCAGGAATGGTCTTCTTCCAGACCTTTGTTTGGCTGGATACATCTTGTCATTAAAGTTTAAATGTGCCATCATCAAAGAGGTTTCCCTTGACTTGTGTGCCTGTGCCATTGAGTCGATTCCTGACTAAACATGTTGCTGTCGAGTTGGTTCCGACTCATAACAACCCTATAGGACAGAGTAGAACTGCCCTATAGGGTTTCCAAGGAACGCGTGGTGAATTTGAACTGCCAACCTTCTGGCTAGCAACCAAACTCTTAATCACTACACCACCAGGGTTTCCAATTCCTTACTATTCAACTGTAAAGTAGTGCTTTCCCAACACCCTCTGTGGGCCTGTTTTGATGTCTTCTTAGCACCTGATCACTGATTGGTAGTAGTTTATTTCTTGTTCTTCTCTGGTGGAGGCAAGGGGATTTTGTCGTGTTTACTGCTGTATCCCCAAAATCTAGAACAGTCTGCCACAAATAGGCAATCCAGTAAATATTGAATGAACAAATGAGTGAATACTTTTTTTACTGGCTATTTATTAAAAAAAGATTATATAACTCTGATTTCGCTTTTTTTTTTTTTTAATAGTCGGGAAGGTACAATTAATGTTTGTGCAATTAATTTTAATGCATTTCTATCTCATAGTTGAATTCTTTCAAAGGAAGAGGAAAAAAAGCCTTCTAATTCTCAGACTCTTACGATGTGACTATTTTGACCTATCTACTGTTTGCCAGGTGGGTGTGTGAACTGGTGCAGCCTAGTCACAAAAGCAATTAACAGGTAGGAAAATTGCTGCCTAACAGCTGCTTCAGTCCTCCTTGATTTGGCCTCTCCTCGAAAGAACTGTCACTGTCAAGCTAGCAAGATGAACATGCCTTCCCATAAACTTTTTTTTTCTGTGATATGTAACAGAAACAAATTCGAGGTTTATAAAATGAGTTAAAATGTGTCAACAGAATAGAACAAAATAATGACCTGCTACAATTTGAATTGTGAGGTAAGGCAGCACTGTTTCTTTTCAGAAGAGATGATATTGAAACTGTGGCAGTTTTAGTTCTATTGAAATGACTTTATTCTGTCAAAGGGGAGATGTAATAAGTAATTTGTTGGTGTTGGTAAGGGCAGTGACAATTCTATAAAATACGAATTTTGACCCTCAGAGCTTTAATGTGTAGCATAGTTCTCGAGGTCTTATTCCTTAACACTGCAAAGGGGAAGGCATTTTTTTCTTTTTAAATAATTTTTATTGTGCTTTAAGTGAGAGTTTACAAATCAAGTCAGTCTCTCATACAAAAACCCATATACACCTTGCTACACACTCCCAAACACTCTCCGCCTAATGAGACAGTCTGCTCTCTCCCTTCACTCCCTCTTTTTGTGTCCTTTTCGCCAGCTTCTAACCCTCTCCACCCTCTCATCTCCCCTCCAGGCAGGAGATGCCAACATAGTCTCAAGTGTCCACCTGATCCAAGAAGCTCACTCCTCACCAGCATCCCTCTCCAACCCATTGTCCAGTCCAATCCATGTCTGAAGTGTTAGCTTCAGGAATGGTTCCTGTCCTGGGCCAACAGAAGGTCTGGGGGCTATGACCATCAGGGTCCTTCCAGTCTCAGTCAGACCATTAAGTCTGGTCTTATGAGAATTTGGGGTTTGTATCCCACTGGTCTCCTGCTCCCTCAGGGGTTCTCAGTTGTGTTCCCTGTCAGGGCAGTCATCGGTTGTAGCTGGGCACCATCTAGTTCTTCTGGTCTCAGGATGATGTAGTCGCTGGTTCATGTGGCCCTTTCTGTCTCTTGGGCTCATAATCACCTTGTGTCCTTGGTGTTCTTCATTTTCCTTTGATCCAGGTGGGTTGAGACCAATTGATGCATCTTAGATGGCCGCTTGCTAGCGTTTAAGACCCCAGATGCCACTCTTCAAAGTGGACTACAGAATGTTTTCTTAATAGATTTTATTATGCCAATTGACTTAGCTGTCCCCTGAAAACCATGGTCCCCAGACCCCTGCCCCTGCTATGCTGAACTTCGAAGCATTCAGTTTATTCAGGAAACTTCTTTGCTTTTGGTTTAGTCCAATTGTGCTGACCTCCCCTGTACTGTGTGCTGTCTTTCCCTTCACCTAAAGTAGTTCTTATCTACTGTCTAATTAGTGAATACCCCTCTCCCACCATTCCTCCCTCTCCCCTCTCGTAACCACAAAAGAATGTTTTCTTCTCAGTTTAAACTATTTCTCAAGTTCTTATAACAGTAGTCTCATACAATATTTGTCCTTTTGCAACTGACCAATTTCACTCAGCATAATGCCTTCCAGGTTCCTCCATGTTGTGAAATGTTTCACAGATTCCTCACTGTTCTTTATCGATGCGTAGTATTCCATTGTGTGAATATACCATAATTTGTTTATCCTTTCATCCGTTGATGGACACCTTGGTTGCTTCCATGTTTTTGCTGTTGTAAACAGTGCTGCAGTAAACATGGGTGTGCATATATCTGTTCGTGTAAAGGCTCTTATTTCTCTAGGATATATTCCAAGGAGTGGGATTGCTGGATTGTATGGTAATTCTATTTCTAGCTTTTTAAGGAAGCGCCACATCGATTTCCAAAGTGGTTGTACCATGTGACATTCCCACCAGCACTATATAAGTGTTCCAATCTCTCCACAGCCTCTCCAACATTTATTCTTTTGTGTTTTTTGGATTAATGCCAGCCTTGTTGGAGTGAGATGAAATCTCATTGTAGTTTTGATCTGCATTTCTCTAGTGGCTAATGATCGTGAACATTTCGTCATATATCTGTTAGCTACCTGAATGTCTTCTTTAGTGAAGTGTCTATTCATATCTTTTGCCCATTTTTTAATTGGGTTATTTGTCTTGTTGCAATTGAGTTTTTGCAGTATCATGTAGATTTTAGAGATCAGGCGCTGATCAGAAATATCATAGCTGAAAACTTTTTCCCAGTCTGTAGGTAATCTTTTTACTGTTTTGGTGAAGTCTTTGGATGCGCATAAGTGTTTGATTTTTAGGAGCTCCCAGTTATCTAGTTTTTCTTCTACGTTCTTTATAATGTTTTCTGTACTGTTTATGCCACGTATTAGGGCTCCTAACGTTGTCCCTATTTTTTCTTCCATGATCTTTATTATTTTAGATTTCATATTTAGGTCTTTGATCCATTTTGAGTTAGTTTTTGTGCATGGAGTGAGGTATGGGTCTTGTTTCATTTTTTTGCAGATGGATATCCAGTTATGCCAGCACCATTTGTTAAAAAGACTGTCTTTTCCCCATTTAACTGTTTTGGGGCCTTTGTCAAATATCAGCTGCTCATATGTGGATGGATTTATGTCTGGATTCTCAATTCTGTTCCATTGGTCCATGTATCTGTTGTTGTACCAGTACCAGGCTGTTTTGACTACTGTGGCGGTATAATAGGTTCTAAAATCAGGTGAAGTAAGGCTTCCTGCCTTGATGCTTTCTAATGTTTTATTTTATGCGATTCCACATCTGAGCTGGTTGTGAAATGTGCTCCCTTTGGAAATTACCTCCTTATCAATAGTTCCTTTTCCCCCATTTTGAAACTCTGGCCCTTTGTGAAAGTCAAGGAGTTTGTAGCATTAAATTCTTTAAATATTTTATGTAATAAATTAAGAGAAGCTTTATGCACAATGATGGTATTAACTTAGTTTTTATATGAATGAGTTATGCCTTAAAAAGCTATCCTATCACATCTAGGTCAATTGGCACAATAAAATCTATTAAGAAAATATTCTATATCCCACTTTGGAGAGTGGTGTCTGGGGTCTTAAACGCTAGCAAGAGGCCACCTAAGATGCATCGATTGGTCTCAACCCACCTGGAGCAAAGGAGAATGAAGAACACCAAAGACACAAGGTAATTATGAGCCCAAGAGACAGAAAGGGCCACATAAACCAGAGACTACATCAGCCTAAGGCCAGAAGAACTAAATGGTGCCCAGCTACAACTGGTGACTGCCATGACAGGGAGCACAACAGAGAATCCCTGAAGGAGCAGGAGAACGGTGAGTTTCAGACCTCAAATTCTTGTAAAAAGACCAGACTTAATGGTCTGACTGGGACTAGAAGGGCCCCGGAGGTCATGGCCCCCAGACCTTCCGTTAGCCCAAGACAGGAACCATTCCCAAAGCCAACTCTTCAGACAGGGATTGGACTGGACTATGGGATAGAAAATGATACTGGTGAGCAGTGAGCCTCTTGGGTCAAATAGACACATGAGACTATGTGGGCAACTCCTGGCTAGAGGGGAGATAAGAAGGGAGAGGGGGACGGAATCTGGCTGAATGGACACGGAAATACAGGGTGGAGAGAAGGAGTGTGTTGTCTCATTAGAGGGAGAGCAACTAGGAGTATATAGGAAGATGTATATAAGTTTTTGTATGAGAGACTGACTTGATTTGTAAACTTTCACTTAGAGTACAATAAAAAAAAGCTATCCCATCGTCAATTAGTGATTAAGGTTAAACCACATTTTTTTACCTCTTACTAAGTATTTATGTGTCATATTACATGGTCCTGTTTTATACGGTTTAAACTTGCACATTAACAGCATTATCTGTAATACATCTGTTTCTGCAACTTGCTTATTTTTAAAACTCTGCATTAGTTTTGAGGTTTAGAGGATCTTTTTTTTTTTTTTTTTTAACTGTAAGGAAGAACATTTATTTTAATTGAAAGCAATTTAATGCTAAGGAATTACTTTTAGTATAGGGTGTTAAGTTTATTTTGGTTTCTTGTATTAGCATAGACAGGAATGCCACCATGGGCTTCTGGAATGTACTATGATTTAGTTCTGACCTGAAGGGTAAGTTTTTCAACCCTCAAAAATTACATCTTTAAACTTTATTATGGGATGTGTTATTTAGAGACTTACTAAGTTGATTCTAAAGAGCCATTATTTCTCTTGGGAGTTTTGGGGTGTTTTTTAGAATGCACACGCAAGTGATATTCAGTCATTTATATGGCGTTCCTCAGATACCCTGTTAAGGATACTTAGCAGAAGCTAGAAAGATCTAATTATTCAAAAGTGTGCTGCTAGTTGGAGAGAGTACTTTTTATAGATTTCTTTCCAGGGACTCTTTGTAAGTTATGGATTTTCTTTAGTGTAAGGATCAGTTTCTGAAAGAGAGCAGCATTTATAGTTAAATCAGAAAATCTGTAGAATCCAAGGTGGAGGTATAGCTGTAGCTCACTCCCTCACCACTAGGAGAGATTGACTTGACTTCGCTTGAATGGGGGTGGGAGGTAAACCTAATTATTTATGGTGATGCATGCAGCAAGTTTCATTCAGTAAAAGCAGAAGCTGTCAGATGTTTGCAGAATTTTCTGTGGCCTAACTTAGCTTAGCTCTGCACCACACAGGATTGCAGTCGTTAGAAGAAGGCTACTCCCCATTGTCTGCTGTGTTAATTGTATATGCCAACCTCCCACTGCTGATTTGATTATCGTTGCCTGTTTTCTATCTTTTCCTTGTGTATTTAGTTTTACTCCAGTAGCAAAAAGGCTTGAATTTCTACCATTTTACACATTTGAAAAATAATGATTCCCCCCCAACACACATAATTTATTATAGGTTCCAGAAAGCTGTGTAATGGCACTTCCAATCCAGATTATTTTTCTATCAACACCCTGAAAAATCTATTATATTATAAGGCATCGCTGGCAAATTCAGTTGTAATTTAATGAGAACAGACTAATATGCCAAGGGAATTGATTTTTAAGTCCCTGCTCTTCTTGTTCAGCTCTACTGAATGAAATACTAGTTTCTCCCCCTTGTGTCCTCTTCAAGGATGAAATGTGTTCCAGAATTTTTTTCCCCCACTGTTTCTAGTAACCGTGCTATTCTAATAAAGGGGTGCTGATAAATGACCTTATTCCTGCTGGTTTTTCTAGAGTTCATTTTTACATGATGTCATAGTTTTAGATGTCATTTTATTCCCAGGAATTAGCTTGTGGTAAATGTATTATAACATGGCCTCTAAGGCAAGGACGTAAATTTAAAAAATGGGGTTGGTGTAGAATCTGTGTGCAAGACTGTTTTGTCTCCTGTTCGGGTGTTAAGTTCAGGATCTTCGTGTGACAGGCTGATGTGCTCATATTAATTTCAGAGTTGTGTACAGGCCAGTTAATTTTAGACAAGTCGTCAAATTCTCATTTAGGTCATGTAGTTACTTTAGGTTATTGATTATAACCTTCAGTGATTATTCTTCCTTGATTTTAAAATAAATATTCATTGAGATTTTTCTCTTGCATAAATGTCATTCTCTGCTCCTTTTTAAATAAACTATTAGTTTTGTCCTAGCATCTTTAGAACTATTTTTGTTGTTGTTTCCTTTTCAAGGTGGAGTCCTCATGACTATATTGTCTTGTCCCAGTGAGTTTATTTGGCCCTTAGCATAGATAGAATATAATCATACTCTTCACTGCTGGCATCCTGAGGTCTGGGCCCAGCCCTTCATTATTTTTTTCACTCATTTCCCCATCTCAGTCATTTTACATCCTCCCATAAACACCCATTCTAATCTATTTAATATGTGTGTTTAGATACTTATGTATCTTTGGAAAATGTAAGGTTTTCTGTAGGTATAAATTCTTAATTTTCATAAATGGTAATGGGCTATAGATCCCACTTAGTTTATTATTTTTATATTTTTATTCAGCCCTATATATGAAGAAAGATCTGTCCTTGTTGCTATATGTAAATTTAATTTATTACTCTTCCCTGTTGTAGCTTATTCTGTCCTCTTATTCATGTGTATACTACATATCCGTCTTATTTGTTCAGTTCCCTACTGATGGCCTGCAATATGCAGATGACACAACCTTGCTTGCCAGAAATGAAGAGGATTTGAAGCACTTACTGATGAAGATCAATAACTACAGCCTTCAGTAGGCACTACGCCTCAACGTAAAGAAAACAAAAGCTCTTATAACTGGACTGATAAGCAACATTGTGATGAACAGAGAAAAGATTGAAGTTGTCGAAGATTTCGTTTTACTTGGATCCACAGTCAACGTCCATGGCAACAGCAGTCAGGAAATCAAAGGATGCATTGCATTGGGCAAATCTGCTGCAACAGACCTCTTTAATCTGTTAAAAAGCAAAGGTGTCACTTTGAGGACTAAGGTATACCTGACCCAAGCCATGGTATTTTCAGTCACCTCATAAGCATGGGAATAAGGAAAACTGAAGAAAATTTGATGCCTTTGAGTTATGGTATTGGTGAAGAATATTGAATATACCATGGACTGCCAGAAGAATGAACAAATATGTCTTGGAAGAAATACAGCCAGAATGTTCCTTAGAAGTGAGGATGGCAAGATTTTGTCTCACATGCTTTGCACATATTATCAGGAGTGTTTAGTCCCTAGAGAAAGACATCATTCTTGGTAAAGTACAGGGTCAGTGAAAAAGAGGAAGACCTTCAAGGAGATGGATTGACACAGCAGTTGCAATAATGGGCTCATCAAACATAGCAACGATTGTCTGGGTGGCACAGCCCATGGCCATGTTTTGTTCTGTTGTACATAGAGTCACTGTGAGTCGGAACTGACTTGACAGCACCTAACAAAAACAACAACTATTGATGGCACTTGTTTGTGTTGAACTGCATGTACCATAAACAGTGCTGCAAAGTTACATTTTATCTTATTCAGGTATATACTTAAGAGTGGGATTACTGGGTTGTTGGGTATTCATACAGTTCACTAAGTACTGCCAGATTAATCTGTAGAATAACTCTTATTTTTTTTGGGTGCCATTGAGTTGATCCCAACTCATTGTGACCCCATGTGACAGAGTAGAACCACCCCATAGGGTTTTCATGGCTGTAATCTTTATAGAAGGAAATTGCCAAGTCTTTTTCCTGTGGAGCTGCTCGGTAGGTTTGAACCACCAACCTTTCGGTCAGCAGCCGAGCAATTAATTATTTGTGCCACCAGGGCTCCTTGTAGAATGATTGGACACTTTATATCCCTTTCAGTGGTGCATGAGGATTTACAGACTCCTATTTGCTCTGTAAACAACCGAGCAACCAAGTTGGATCGAAGAATTGAGATAGAACCAAAGTAGGTTATTATCAACCCTCCACCCAGAGGGTACTCATGATCGTTTCAAAAAGCTGCCTTGGTTCCTAGTAAAGATCCTTATAAAGGGAACATTTTGGTGAGAAAATATGAAGGTGAGCACTTGTTGCTGAACAACTATGCCCACCAGCCATGTGGACAGTTAAGCTCAGCAATCTTTTGTTGATTAGCTTCTTTGTGGCCAACATAGTTCTTGGAATATAAACATGAATGAGGCAGATTCTACCCCTGGAGCTCTTTGGTTGTAGAACAAGTGAGTGTAAGACCCTGTGCTCATCTGTTTTTTGGGAGACCTCTTTGCTTCATCTCTGTGAAGCTGGCATTGATCATGCAGCTTTTCATGGCAGTCCTCCTTCTTCTTGTTGTTAGGTGCTTCTGAGTTGATTCCAACTCATAGTGACCCTGTGTACAACAGTATGAAACACTGCTGGTCCTGCACCATCCTCACAATCGTTATGCTTGAGCCCATTGTTGCAGCCACTGTGTCAATCCATCTCCTTGAGGGTCTTCCTCTTTTTCAATGACTCTCTACTTTACCAAGCATGATGTCCTTCTCTAGGGACTGATCCCTCCGGATAACATGTCCAAAGTGTGTGAGACACAGTCTCACCATCCTTGCTTCTAAGGAACACTCCGGTTGTACTTGTTCCAAGACAGGTTTGTTCGTTGTTTTGACAGTCCATGGTATATTCAGTATTCTTCACCAACACCACAATTCAAAGGCATCAATTTTTCTTCAGTCATCCTTGTTCATTGTCTAGCTTCTGCATGCATATGAGGCGATTGAAAACACCATGGCTTGGGTCAGGGGCACCGTACTCCTTAAAGTGACCTCTTTGCATTTGGAACACTTGAAAGAGGTCTTTTGCAGCAGATTTGCCCAATGCAATGCACCCTTTGATTTCTTGATTGTTGCTTCCAAAGTTTTTGATTATGAATCCAAGTAAAATGAAATCCCTGACAACCTCAGTCTTTTCTCTGTTTATCATGATGTTGCTTATTGTTCCATTTGTGAGGATTTTTGTTTTTCTTTATGTTGAGGTGTAATCCATACTGAAAGCTGTGGTCATTGATCTTCATCAGTAAGTGCTTCAAGTCCTCTTCACTTTCAGCAAGCAAGGTTGTGTCACCTGCATGACGCAGTTGTTGTTAATGAGTCTTCCTTCAGTCCTGATACCCTGTTCTTTGTATAGTCTAGCTTCTCGGATTATTGTTCAGCATACAGATTGAATAGATACATCCCTGACACACACCTTTCCTGACTTTAAACCACACAATATCCCCTAGTTCTGTTCCAACGACTGACTCTTGATTTATGTACAGGTTCCTCACGAGCACAATTAAGTATTCTGGAATTCCCATTCTTTGCAATGTTATCCATAATTTATTATAATCCACACAGTTGAGTGCCTTTGCATAGTCAAAAAACGCGGGTAAACATCTTTCTGGTATTCCCTGCTTCCCGCTAGGATCCATGTGACATCAGCAGTGATGTCCCTGGCCCTCCTTAGGTTACTGATATTTTTCCAACCTTGATTTATAAAATTAAGCCTCACAGGAATGTGCCCACTAACTATGATCACTCAGAATCCCACCAGTCCACCTAGTCAGGCCTGACCTGGTAAAAGATTCCCCAGGAAGGGATGTTGTTAGTGTGTCATTTGTATTCTGAAATGTGTTGACTGGAGTAGGAGGGGTGGCATGATGGTAAGTCCCTTCTAATTGTTGAAATGGAAATTGGAAAACATTATCTAGAAGTATGTATTAATTAAAAGTATTAGGAGGCAGCATGACATATAATGGTAAGAATACAGGTAACGATGTTGGGCAAAATAGAAGCAAAAACACAGTTTCTAATCTTTATCCATCTAAATTTCCACTGCAAAGACCAAAGATAAATAGATGAATAGGGGAAAAACCTCCATGTATGTTGAAACTAGACCTTGGTGCCAGCCATAAACCAGAATATCCAGAATAAATTTTGTCAGGTAACATTGTTAATGGGCTTGTAATGAAAGAACTAATTCAGGGACGACCCTAAGAAAAGGCTTCCTGGGACAGAACCCCCTAACTTGGGAGGCTAAGGATCTTGATGAGTGGCCCCACAAGGCACAGCAGACCAGAAGCATTGGTACTTTGTAAACAGTGTTTGTAGTTCTAGAATTTGTTCTAGTACCTCCCTAGGAGGAGCCTTTCCACATAGGTGGCCTAGTCCCTAAGTTTCCAACTACCAACACCTCGTCTCAAGTCCTGTGTAGATTGCTGGGTCTCCCAAACTAGCAGTCTGTTGAGGTTTTTGTTCTCTTGAAAGATTCAGTCATTAAAACTGTGAAATACGGATATGGACATTAGTCCTGAAAAGGGAGCAATCTGACAGAAAGGATTCTGTGGGGAAGAAAAACACTGTTGCCAAATTAAAATCTACTGTGGATGCAGTGAATAGCAAATTAGACCCTGCAGAAAGACAGACTTCTGAAATCGTTTCCAAACTCTGCAGGCAGAAGATGGGGAAATGAAAATAATAAAATAAGATAAAAGGAGTATAGATCAGGAGATAAAATGTACAAATAGGAGGAATATCAGAAAGAGTGATGGAGTAGATGCATCCTTCAAAGAAATAACAGAAAACATTGCTGGCCCCAAATTGAAAAAAAGAAAAACATGAAAACATACCCTATTGGGCTTTTCACATCTGGAGGCATTTCCGCTAGAGACGGTGTAAAAGGAACTAAACTGCTGGAGGTATGGACTGTCAGCTCATAATTTCACGTCCATGAAAGTGCAGACTGCTTGAGTCATGAGTGGAAGAATAAATTCTTCTAAATATTCTCCACTTCTAAGGAATAAAGGCAAACAGGTACAACAAGCAAAAAACCACCCAGGTGGGAAGCCTTCTTCTGTAATAAAGGGTAATCAGGACCAGAAAGACTGCATGATGGGGTATAAAACCAAAAAAACCCAAACCCGTTGATGTCAAGTTGATTCCGACTCATAGCAACCCTGTATGACAGAGTAGAACTGCCTCCATGGAGTTTCCAAGGAGCGCCTGGTGGATTTGAACTGCTGACCTTTTGGTTAGCAGCTGTAGCTCTTAACCGCTATGTCACCAGGGTTTCCTGATGGGGTATAGCCATTAGAAAATAGAAGTCTGAATTATCATTATTCATATGTGGTATGATTATCTACCTAAAAATGTAAGAAAATTACCTGAAAACCTATTTAAACTACTATTAAGGTATGTAGCTGGTCATAAACTAGGTATACTAGAATCAATGAGTTTTCAATAGTCAGCAATAACTAGTTAGAAAGTATAATGGAGAAACAATCCCATAAATATTTAGAAGGAAATAACAAAAATGTGTGGAACTTATTCTAAGAAAACTTAATTTTACAGCAGAACCTAAAGAGACTTGAATAAGTAAAGAGTTTAAACATGTTTCTGATTAGGAGGACTCAGTGTTATATGGATTCTTCCCAAATATATGAATTTAATGCAATTCCAGTAAAAATCCTAACCAACATTTTTTAATCAGAAGTGGGGTAGGATACAGGAGATTAGCAGTTTTTTCTGAAACTGATCTAAAAGAATAAGCTTAAAAGAAAATTTCTGAAGGAGTTATGAAGTTAGAATTACATTGCCATATATTATAAAACTTTTATAAGCCTACAGTAATTAAAACCATATGTTAATGACTGAGAATGGAACAAACTAAAGTCCAGAAAAAAGGCATGTGGTGATAATGATGTCATTTCAATTCATTAGGGGAAAGAATGGCAACAGGAAATGGTTTTAGAAATTAGAAGACTATAAAGTTAGAATAGAACTTCACATCATAAACTAAAAGTCCAGATGAATAAAATAACAAAATATTTTCAAAATGAAATAAAAAGAATTTGAAGAAACATATGATCAAGTAGTAGAAAAAGCCTTTTCTGTTTTTAGCATTTGAGAAAATGTTTCTTATTACATAAGTATACATGGTTATTAGAGAAAGGAAATACACAAGCAAAAACAAGAAAGCAAGTATATTTAGGATGACACCCAATCAGAGACCACCATGTTGGTTGTATGTGGGATGACTTTCCTAAATGTAAAACTAAGTGAAGAAACCACATAGCAAAAGGGATTGATTTGGCTGCATAAAAATATAAACATGTGTCAGGTACCATTAACAAAATTACAAGGCAAATGTCAAATAGGAATAAATATTTATGCCACATTAATAACTTCACTGCATGAAGAGCTCTTGTAAGTCCGTTAGAAAGTGAACACCTGAATAAGAAAATGGACAGTCACCAATAGGTGTTTTGTCAGTGAAAACAACCAGTAAACATGGGAAAAGTTAGTCAATCTCATTAGTAAACAAAGAAAGTAAAACTAAAAACAGTAATGAGGTACCTTTTAAAATCTCCCAGATTGGTAAAGCCTTTTCAAATGATAATGTCAGTGTTGGAGAGGGTGCCTGGAAACAACTATTGTCATTAGCTAATGTATATTTTCCTCAAAATTTTCAATTTTTTGAAAAATAACAACAAAAATGGAATAAAGCAAACAAAAACATTTTATGGTGACCATGTATTACTTTTTAGGATCAAGGAAAAAAATCAGTGAAGTTCTTTGTGTTTTGATTTTTAAAAAGGCGACAACTACACATTGTCAGTGAGGAGAAATGTGTAGTCTTATATCATTAATGGTAGAATAAATTGATACAGCACTCTCTAGGGCAGTTTAGAAAAATGTGTCAAAAGCATTCATGATCTGCATACCTTTTGACCCAACATTTTAACTTAATTTATCCTAAAGAAATGATCAGATCTGTGTAAGAAGAAATGCACACGCACACAGAACAAGGAGCCCTGTTTGTGCAAACAGTTAAGTGCTCCGCCGCTAACTGAAAGATTGGCAGTTCAAACGCAACTGCTCTGTGGAAGAAACATCTGGCTACCTGCTGCTGAAAAAAGTACAGTCAAGAAAGCCCAATTGGGCAGTTCTTTTCCATCACATGGGGTCGCTGTGAGTTGAAAACGACTCAAAGGCACCCAACAACAACAAGAACATATATGTAAATATGTATATACATATACAGACATGATGTAAATCTATAATGAGATGCTGTATAACAATTAG
This sequence comes from Loxodonta africana, assembly GCF_030014295.1. Taxonomy (NCBI): domain Eukaryota; kingdom Metazoa; phylum Chordata; class Mammalia; order Proboscidea; family Elephantidae; genus Loxodonta; species Loxodonta africana. Next base: position 39,813,312 of record NC_087354.1, on the reverse strand, counting down.
GAATGCGTTCTACAATAATAAACCTACCCACTGCCATCGAGTCGATTCCGACTCATAGTGACCCTATGGAACAGAGTAGAACTGCACCCATAGAGTTTCCAAGGAGTGCCTGGAGGATTCGAACTGCTGACCTCTTGGTTAGCAGCCATAGCACTTAACCACTACGCCACCAGGCTTTCCTCTATGATAACGGTAAATAACAAATGCAAATTATAAAAATCTAGATACACTCTGATCCTAGTTACTTATTTAATTATTCATTCTTTTACTCACAAATACTTAGTGAGTGCCTTTTGCACCCAGGCATTGTTCTAGACCCTAGCATTGAAGGGGGGTTAAAAAAACCAAACAGACCACTTCTTTGCCCTCATGGAACTTATACTAGAGAGAGAACAATAAATAATTTGTCAACTGGTGATAAGTGAGTGCTATGTAGAAAAATAAAATAAAGGTGATATGGATTACCAAAGAAGGGGAGAAGGGAAGATTGCTATTTTTTCGAAGGTGAGTCAGGGAAATTTTCTCTGGAAAGTGACTTTGGAATAGAGACCTGAAAAAAGATAGGGAGGGGGAGGGAACAATGTTGAACCTGGGGGAAGAGTATTCCTGGTGGAGGGAACTGTAAGTGTTGAAGTAGGATTGTATGTGTTCCAGAAAGAGCAAGGAGATCACTATAGCTGGCACAGATCAATCGGGGGAAAGTGAGTAGGAAATAAGGTGATAGAAATGGAGGTTGTGGTTGAAAATGTGGAGACTTGTAGGTCACTGAAGGGAGCCCTAGTGACGCAGTGATCCTTTAAGCACTCTGCTGCTAACCAAAAGGTCAGCCATTCAAACCCACTAGCTGCTCCATGGGGAAAGATGTGGCTATCTGCTTTCATAATGATTATAGCCTTGGAAACCATTTGAGGCAGTTCTACTCTGTCCTATAGGTTCTCTGTGAATCGGAATTGACTCATTGGCAACAGTTTTTTTCTTCTTTTTTGGTAGGTTATTGAAAGGATTTTGACCTTTACTCTGAGGTGAAATGGGAAGCCATTGTAGGGTTTTAAGCAGGGGTTGAAATATGATGTTTTAAAAATCACTTTAGCAGTTTTGTGCAGAATAGACTGGAGAGGAGCAGGAATGGAAGCATGGAGATTAGTTACGAGGCTATTGAAATAGCACCATCAAGAGATGATGATCGCTAGGACCAGTAAGATAGCAGATGATTCTGGATTTGTAACACATGCCCAACACACCCTTATTGGAAGGAAATAATTAAATACATACATCAACATGCCAATAATAGTTCTCTCTGTTTGTTGGGGTTGCTGGTGATTTGTGTTTTTTCAACACAGATCTGTGGTTTAAAAAATTCTGTAATTTATACAATCAGAAAAAGATTTAAGAGAGACTTCTGTTTTTATTGAGGTTTTTTTGGTCTGATCTCAAAGTATTTATATGCATTTAAAAATTGAAGAATTACATTTCTTTCTTTTTAGCGTTAGGCATTGCCTTCATCTCGTGATTCAGACTGTGGGTAGTCCCAACTGTTAAATTATTAAGCATCAAGATGTTAGCTAACTGACTGGTGAAATTGATTGAGGGAGGAAATTACACTTCTTCCCCCCAAGCCAGAGAAGACAGTATTTAGCATTTTCTCTATCATTGTTGTTTTTCTTTGTTAAGTAAACTTTAGAAACATGATTTAGTATGTATCTTTGATAAATTTATTGCTATAAGGATATATCTTGACTTAAACCTCATCACTAACGCATGATAACTCAGTGATGAAAAACTGCAATATAGTTCAACAGAATGGCCCTATCTAGGTCATCCCTGCTAATGAGCATTAGTTGTGTTGTTTATTTCCTAAAAATCATTTGTGTATAACATGAGAATACACTATGATTTTTCTCCTTTTTCACTTTTCTTATTCGCTTAATTATACTAAACCTTGGAATACTTATAAACCAACTCAACCTGTCCTAGCTGAGAGATGTAGTGGTCCAGGGTGTACTGGTTGGCAGAGAGGAAAGAAAATGGCTGGAATTCAGACTTTGCTGTAGATGATCTGAAATTGAGTGAATTCTCAAACAGCAAGTCAACACAACCCTTCATTATCTGGGAGTGTAACTTGAGTTTTCTGTCAGTCAAGAATAGTAACCCTTGCCTTGGTTGGCAGTGTTTAGACCTCTAATAAATTAGCTAGAAAATGGAGAATCTGGCTTTTTGTTCTCAGGAGAACCTCTCCAGGTGATTTGAGAAGCACGTTGGCCAAGATGAAATATTTTTTCTGTGCATTTTGACTCTAAATTATACTATACTAGTAAATTGCAAATCTTTAGTAGAATTTGTTCCTGTAAACAGCAAAATTGCTTCATGGCCTGTTGGCTGTACTTTAGTCCATTAATCAAAAATAAATATGATTCCTTTTTCATGAAATTACAGAATTATTTCAAATCTTATATTTTAGATTCTCAAGAAATTTAATATATGAACTGTTTTTGTACTCTAAACCTTTTAAAAATAAATTCTTCTAAGCAACTTGTGTAGTGAATAAATGTTTTACTATGTTTGACTTGTTTCTCTTTTTTTGCCGTATCGGCGTATAGATTTTCAAGTCAGTTTTTCAGTGATCAGAAGCTGTTATTTTTGTTGTTTCCAGAACACTTAGTGAAAATAATTGCCTTTCTTTAAAAACAACTGTTTTTTTTAAATAATTTTTATTGTGCTTTAAGTGAAAGTTTACAAATCAAGTCACATATAAGCTTATGTACACCTTACTCCATACTCCCACTTACTCTCCCCCTAATGAGTCAGCCCGCTCCCTCCTTTCAGTCTCTCCTTCCGTGACAATTTTGCCAGTTTCTAACCCTCTCTACCCTCCTGTCTCCCCTCCAGACAGGAGATGCCAATACAGTCTCAAGTATCCACCTGATACAAGTAGCTCACTCTTCGTCAGCATCTCTCTCCAACCCATTATCCAGTCCCTTCCATGTCTGATGAGTTGTCTTCGGGAATGGTTCCTGTCCTGGGCCAACAGCAGGTTTGGGGACCATGACTGCCGGGCTTTCTCTAGTCTCAGTCAGAGCATAAAGTCTGGTCTTTTTATGAGAATTTGGGGTCTGCATCCCACTGTTCTCCTGCTCCCTCAGGGGTTCTCTGTTGTGCTCTCTGTCAGGGCAGTCATCAGTTGTGGCCGGGCACCATCTAGTTCTTCTGGTCTCAGGATGATGTAGGTCTCTGGTTCATGTGGCCCTTTCTGTCTCTTGGGCTCATAGTTATCGTGTGACCTTGGTGTTCTTCATTCTCCTTTGACCCAGGTGGGTTGAGACCGATTGATGCATCTTAGATGGCCACTTGTTAGCATTTAAGACCCCAGACGCCACACTTCAAAGTGAGATACAGAATGTTTTCATAATAGAATTATTTTGCCAATTGACTTAGAAGTCCCCTTAAGCCATAGTCCCCAAACCCCCACCCTTGCTGTGCTGACCTTTGAAGCATTCAGTTTATCCCGGAAACTTCTTTGCTTTTGGTGCAGTCCAGTTGAGCTGACCTTCCGTGTATTGAGTATTGTCCTTCCCTTCACCTAAAGTAGTTCTTATCTACTAACTAATCAGTAAATAACCCTCTCCCACCCTCCCTCCCTCCCTCCCCCCTCCCTGTAACCACAAAAGTATGTGTTCTTCTCAGTTTATACTATTTCTCAAGATCTTATAATAGTGGTCTTATACAATATTTGTCCTTTTGCCTCTGACTAATTTCACTCAGCATAATGCCTTCCAGCTTCCTCCATGTTATGAAATGTTTCACAGATTCCTCACTGTTCTTTATCGATGCGTAGTATTCCATTGTGTGAATATACCATAAGTTATTTAACCATTCATCCATTGATGGACATCTTGGTTGCTTCCAGCTTTTTGCTGTTGTAAACAGTGCTGCAGTAAACATGAGTATGCATGTATCTGTTCATGTAAAGGCTCTTATTTCTCTAGGGTTTATTCCAAGGAGTGGGATTTCTGGGTTGTATGGTAGTTCTATTTCTAACTTTTTAAGAAAACACCAAATAGATTTCCAAAGTGGTTGTACCATTTTACATTTCCACCAGCAGTGTATAAGAGTTCCAATCTCTCCACAGCCTCTCCAACATTTATTATTTTGTGTTTTTTGGATTAATGCCAGCCTTGTTGGAGTGAGATGGAGTCTCATCGTAGTTTTAATTTGCATTTCCCTGACCGAGAGCATTTTCTCATGTGTCTGTTAGCCGCCTGAATATCTTCTTTAGTGAAGTGCGTGTTCATATCCTTTGCCCACTTTTTGATTGGGTCGTTTGTCTTTTTGTGGTTGAATTTTAACAGAATCGTACAGATTTTAGAGATCAGGTGCTGGTCGGAGATGTCATAGCTGAAAATTTTTTCCCAATCTGTAGGTGGTCTTTTTACTCTTTTGGTGAAGTCTTTAGATGAGCATAGGTGTTTGATTTTTAGGAGCTCCCAGTTATTCCAGGGCACCTTTGATGGCAGTAGAAAAAAATCAGTCTGAATTTGGTTTCTATGATATCAGATCTTCAAATGTTGCTTTTTTTGTTTTCATTCTTTTTCAAGGAATTTACTGTATAGTTTTATAGTATATTCACAATGTGTAATCGTACCAGATTCCCTGGAAGACCTCTGTGTTAGAAGCTTTATATATGTTGTCTCTAATCCCATAACCATATAAAGGTAGATACACTTCATTTTCCATTGAAGAGGAAACTAAGGATCGTATCTGGAAAGCTTTTAAAAAATATGTATCAATGGCCCAAACATAATGGATTAAAATCCATGTGATATTGTAAAGTGATCTTCAGCCATAGTAGTGGAGCGTGAAGGTTCCATTATCAGGCTAGAGTCATCTCTGTTGGGACTACAAGGTAGTGGTTGTCTGGAAGTTCTGAGGGAGTTGAGCTATTGTTGTTATTTGTGATCCCTTTGCATCCTTGAAGGCATCATGTGAACTCTTGCTGTTTCATGGGACCTTGGCCAAGATTTCCCCCTTTCTTCTTTCATAATGTGCTTTTCAATTAATTCTTAAATCTCCAAAGTGTGAGTACCTTCCTTAATTTGAGTCATTTTATCTTTGGCTTCTGTTATAAAACTGCATTTTTTCTCTTAAACAAGCTGTTTATATCAAAAGGAAAATATGGCATGTGTATGGATTTTCTTTTTTTAAGTTGGTACAGTGTTTTAGTTTTTCAGGGTTCACATAAAAGAATCCAACATCTGTCTGTACCTAGTTTTTCTGTTTAAAAAAATATATCATTATGGTCTTAATTCATTATTGTTGGCTAATACTCCACTAATGCTTAAAATTGATCAATTGTCACATATGCTTGTATATAATGTGGGCTATAAAAAGGAACTTATTTCATAATTATCTTTTTCATATTTACATGAAATATGAGTGTTTATTAAAGAAATGCAGACAGATGTTTAAAGTACATTAGAGCCAAGTTTAAGTTTTTATCTTATTGGCAAAGGAATTTATAGTGATTCATTCGCTTGTTTCTTTATTTAACTGACTGGTTACAGTTTAAATATACCCTTGCCTCAACAATGATTTACTTAATTTACAACAGTAATCTGATGAGTGCAGGAACCAGTTTGACTTAACGTCCAAATATTTGATTCTGTAGTTATTAAAAATCAGCGTACAATTTACCACTGCGGTGGTAATCACTTGGGAACACTTTTCAGTATGAAAATCTTTGGTTACTTTCTTTCTCAAATCCTGGTTACTTGTTTTTGGTCTTTTCAAAGTATCGTTTGTCCAATGGTATTAGTGATTTCTCGTGGAGAACAAAGAGCCCCATCAGAGACGTTTGGATTTCCTTCTCACATTTTGAAGGCTTGCTTTGAATGATAGTCAATTGTATTCTGATAAGTATAACTTGGATGTAGTTTGTTCTCGAATATGTTTTCTTGAGGTAAATAATAGTGGGCCCTGCTGTCATTATCTTGCCTTACTAAACTTAATTTCTGAGGACTTTCAGAATGCGGTACATGAAATAGTGCTGGTGCTTTCTTTTAACTAGCTGCCTACCAGCACAAGCTCATCTGTCACCAATAATTTTTTTATTTTTATACATCCCACATGCCAAGTTGCTTCCTAAACAGAATAATGAGGAAGGTAGATCCTGATTGATTCTGTGTTGGAGAAAATGAGAGACTATCAGTTTCAGAATCATGTTAACATCTTAGGGAGGTGTACTTCCAACGTTGTTGGAAAATTGGATCCAGGAGCCTAGGATAATTTTTTTTTTCCTCTCTCTGAGCTTGGATTACCAGACAGAAGTTTCTGAGAAGGAGAGAAATGTTCGCCACATTCAGAGAATGGTATTGATGGAAAGTACAGACTGAAACCAGGAGAGAGGGAGTCTTACAATAGAGCTTTCTGGTCCTACGGTTCAGTTATCCCTGCAGAAAATGCAAATTAATTTTAATTCTTAGGAAGTGGGTGTAACTTTGTTTTGAAACAATTCTGGCATTTCTCTTTCTATTGGAGAAACTTTGTGTCCTTTCTTTTATTTCTCCTAATTTAAAATTTCTGTGTGTTTCTCATCTGTTTGAAAGATTATCAAGTCCAGAGTATTGTGGTTTTGTGATCACAAGAGAATAGTTGGACGTGTTTGTTATTGATGTTTTAGAGAGTCTCCTTTATCAAAGTTAATAGGCCACTAATGTTGGAGTTCATTATGTCATTCCTTAAAACCCAAAGATGAATCTGTGTGTGGTGGGAGGGAGACCAGAAGAGGAAGGGGGGAGGGGTTAAGTGCTCTGGATAGATGGCCGAAATGGCTTTGGCAAATGGGGGAGATTTTATCTCTTACAGCCCGTGGAGAATACTTTGAGATCAAATTTCTTTCACAATTTAGAACATCAGTAGACAACTTCAAAGGATATAATTTTAGAAAGTAGTTAGATTTAGTCTGTTGATAGTTTATTTTTTTAGATTACAGTTTACGCTAGCTTTCTGTTATGTTCATAACCTTGACCTTATATTTGTTACAGTTTATTTTTATCCTTATCCATTATTCAAAACTAATTTGACTTCAAGTATATTAACCAAATGTTTTGACTAAAATCTTAGAGAATCTTAGTTAATGAAAGGAAAAGGCATTAAAAAACAAAACAAATGGGTAGGCCACAGCTGGATTTTCAGGTCCCAGTTAGAATTGTTAGAAAAATCACCTTGCAACTTTATAAGCTGAGAAGGTTTGATCTGTGCATTACTGAGGGAAGGTTAATCCAAAGACCTCACAAACATCTTTTTAAAAATCAGTTCCAAAATAGAAATATAGCGTTTCCTCTTGGGAACTTTAATTTGCCAAGAAAATGTAGGCTTTACAAGCAGGTTAACTGTTTCTGGCTTTTCAGTAGCCCTGTCACTGCTCATTTCTCCTCACTATATCAAAGTGCTTGACATCTCAGCTCCACCTATTTGCATGGTCACACTAAGGGAAGGGCTTTCAGAGAGTGTATGCAGTTCGCTTTTCTTTCATACCATCTTCAGATTTCGCTCTGCATGGAACCTGGAACTGAATTCAATTTGATACATGACTGCTCCACACTGAATTGCCTCGCAGATACTAGTGGGAAAAACATTTTTTTTGCAGGATTTGTCTACATGGATTATAAGTGCAATATTAAAATTATTTTTAGCCAGTATGATAAATACATTATGGATCAATTTAATAATGCATTTATTTACTCAGCAAACATTTATTGAGCTTGTTTTCCATAACCAGATACTGTGCTAGATTCTGAGAGTACAGAGATAAATAAGACACGATTCCTGGCCTTGAGGAGTTCATTGTTGGCCTCTAAAGTCTTAAACTTTGGCACAAAGAAATAAGACGTTTAGCTGTCTGGTCTAGATATGGTCGTTTAACTCTTAGATATGAAAAATAACGAACCGCAGAGTTAAAGCACAAATTGCTGGTGTTGCTGTTCTATTTTTACGAGAAGAGCCTGGAAAACAGAATTCTAGTATATAGTAGAATTGTTGCCTCTTCTCTAGAGGGTTTTGCAGGGATTATTGAATGTTTTAATAAACATTTCCCCAGGGCCTACCATGTGCAAGCATTATACTCAACAATAGGGTTGTAAAGTGTATGAGAGAGAGCATTTTATTCTTGAGGAGGTCGGTGGGGGAGACAGCTGTCTATACAAATGATTACAGTATGGTAGGGTAGATTTTATTATCGAATCCCATACCAAGTGACTTCTCTTGGTAGTAGTGACACTAGGGAATAAAGAGAGGTGCTGGGACAGGGGGCCAAAAGTCACAGATGCTGGAAGAAGGCAGCCATTCCTGTCCAGGAGAATCTTTCAAAAATTCTTTACTTTTACATTAATATTTCAAAGATGATTTCCAAGAGAAAAATAAAAATCTATGATAAAGCACAAGAATACTTTTGTTACAAAGGAGGCATTTTGGTAATCATAATAAAGCCTCATACATTGGCTCTGCTTTGTAGTTGACCCTTCATTTTCCGCTGGGGGCAGATGAAGCGAGGCAAAGAAAGAATGAAGGATCATCTATAGTGATACTGCCAGAAGCGACAATTAGAGCAGTTTGCTCTGCTCTAATTGGATGCGTCTGTAATTTGTCAGTGTAAAAACTGTAACATTAGGACAAATGGCCTTGTGGAATACAACTGCTATCTGAGGTGGCTTGATCATGCACAAATTTAGAAAACAGAGGTCTGCAGGAGATGCACATCTGATATTTTCGTTGCATGTCTTTACTAGTTGAAGTGGTTAGTATTATCCTTTTTTATTCCTTAAACACCTTAGAAAAATGAAACACTTCAAGCAACCTTTTATTTCTATTCTCTTGGTAGCTGAAGTACACTTTGCCATTGGTGTCATGAAAAAAAATCTTGTGCGTATTCAACAAATGTTTCCTGCCTGGCAGTTAAAACCAGTTTTCGTTTTCTTTTCTGTATTTAGGAACTTTCAAAATCATTGGTTAGCTCTGTGTTTACTTTAGAGATAATACTTTTAATCATTAAGTATACATTTATTTTTTATTTTTTTCTTATATTTGAGGTTTCTTTCAACAGTTGTACTCCTTTTGAAATTAAAGGTTTTGTACATCACTCAGGAGCCCTGGTTGCACAGTGGTTAAACGCTTGACTGCTAACCAGAAGGTCAGTGGTTCAAACCCACCAGCCACTCTGTGGGAGAAAGATGTGGCAGTCTGCTTTGGTAAAGACTATAGCCTTGGAAACCCTACGGGACAGCTCTGCTCTGTTTTGTAGGGTCGCTATGAGTTGAAATCGACTCGACAGCAACGGCTTTGGTTTGGCTGGGTAGATCACTCAGAAGATTAAAAGGTTTGAGCTTTATAAATGTTGCTTAGGTGTGCTTTTTTGTTGTTTTTAACTATATTTGGGGCAAATTACTACTCACTTTCCATGTGCCAGAATTTCACCTATTCTAGGTCAAGAATAAAGCTTGCCCACTTTTTGTGTAAGAACAGTTTAAAAAATAAGTCCAATTTATTTGGTTGATAAAGTGCTAGTAGTCGTTAGATTGGAGTAACTATGAAATTTCAAAGCATTATCATAGTGACTCTGATTACTGTAGTAGCTAGAGGCAGTCTTCTCCGGAACCTATTAGGTTATAGGTTTACTTGGTTCTAGTGTAAGGTATGACAAAGCTTTACTTTTGAATTAAGGATTCGTAGTTTTGCCCTCATCCCATCGTTATAGAATATTGACTGCGTTGTTAGGTGGTTCATAGTCCAGAAAGGCACATGCCAACTCTTATTGATGGGTTGTAGCTGCCAGGAGCACCTGTTGACAATTATGAGCCTCTTATGGGACATTTGGAAGGAGTGGCGCAGTCTATTAACATCCAATATAATTGCAAGTTGGAAAGAGAGGGAATGGGATTACTGTTACTTACACCTCGTGCTTCCCCAAAAAAGAGGCTTTAGGGTAGGTATTTATCCAACCTGTAAACTGTTATGAGAGTCATTTTGATCATATTTCCTGTCAGGAAAATCATCCTTTCTCTGTTCAGGTATCTCCCAGAAGGAACACACTGCCTGCTTGAGGTCCCGTTCTACTGCTGGACTGCTCTGTTAGAAAGTCTCCCCTATAGTATCATTTTCCTTCCCATCTAGTCATTCCTCTGTATACTGAATACTCATGAAAACCTAACATAGGGGTTTCTGGAAAAGGGAACATTTATCCTGTCTTTAAAAACTTTTTATTTCAAAATAACAGATTCACAGGAAATTCCCAAAATAGTATGTAGAGATCCCCTGCACTCTTCACCCAGTTTCACTCCCTGGTAACATCTTACAAAAAGATAGAGTACAATATCAAAAACCAGAAAATCGACATTGTTTCAATCCACAAACCTTATTCAGATTTCACCAGTTTTACATGCACGCCTGTGTGTACATGTCTGTGTCTGTATCTGTGTGCATATAGTTCTGTGCAATTTTATCACGTGTAGATTTGAACAACTACCACCACCACAATCAAGATACAGAACTGCTCTATAACCACAAACCTCTCCCTCATAATATCCCTTTATAGTCACACCCAGCTCTTTCCCCCATCGATACCTCCGGTAGCTACTAATCTGTCCTCCATCTCTATAATTTTGTCATTTCAAGAATGCTATATAATAAAATCATATAATATGTAGCCTTTGAAAGTGACTTTTTTCACTCAGCATAATTCCCTTGAGAATTATGAGACTCCAAGTTGACTCTATCAGTGATTATCCTTTCTTTTATCAGCGTTGATGCTTTTCCCTTTTAAAGCCACAGTAATGATTTGTCTAACTATACGAACAACATTTAATGTATTATAAAGGTGGTTAATTAGAACTTCTACAGCTATGAAATTCTAATTCACTTGTCGCACAATTTGTTGTTATTCTCGTGATTAAAAAACCTAACCCACTGCTGTCGAGTTGATTCCGATTCATATTAGACTGGGGTATTTTCAGTCGTCTCATATGCATGGGACAGCTGAACAATGAATAAGGAAGACCGAAGAATTGATGCCTTTGAGTTAGGTATTGGTGAAGAATATTGAATGTATGGATTTGGGGGAGGAAGATCACAGAGGTAAAATACCATTTTCATCAATTAAGGGTACCTACTGTCTACATATCTCAGCTTTGATAATCCTTTACTGAACTGTTGGGCTAATAAAGAGCACAAGACTGAGTCCGGAGACCTCCTTCTTCTGTCTGTTTCTAATGAGTCCCGGGGCCACACACTTGTCATTCATTCCCTTTGTGCCATTTCCTCTGTGGTCAAGGACCACATCTAAGAGGGTGATTGTGAGGATGAAATAAGACACAATATCATTCAAGAGCTATCAGAACAGATTAAAAAAAAGCATTATAAACACTTGTCAATAATTATAGAATTAAAAAAAAGAACCTAATACCACTCATTGTAGTGCTTATGCAGCCACTTGTATACTGCCACTAAAATGGAGTTTATTAAAAACGTGTACTAACATACAGAAGTGCATAATAAAATACATAATAAAATCAAAATATAAATTTTTTTAACCATATCAAACTAAAGTAAATGTATAAGGTACAAACTAAAAGGAGGTATACTGAAATGTTAAGTGTGGTTGTATCTGGTGTGATGAGATTCGCAATAAGAAGCTTTTGTTTTTTAAAAACCTGTCTTGATTTTCCAACTTTTTCTAAAATGAATGCATATTCTTTTATCTTCGTCCTTCTGTTTATAAAAATAATACTTATTACAAATTGAAACATGGCATCAATATATAAACTAGAAAGTGAAAACCTACTGAAATCGCCCAGCTAGACTTAATTACTATGGGCTGTTGAATATTCTTCTACTTGTTTTTCTATGCACAGTATAAGCTTTTGTTATTATTAAAGCAAAAATGGAAATTTACTGTGTACACTGTTTTGCATCTTGCTTTTTTATTAAGGTGTCTTGAACATTTTTCCATGTCTGTACATATGGCTTTAATAGCTATGCAGTTACTTCACTGAGTACTTGTTCTATTCGTTCATTTATTCAGCTACTGTTTATTGAGTGCCTGCTGTGTTCCAGGCACCATGCTGGGAAAACTGTGATGGATAATACATGAAGCTTACATTTTAGTGGGAATACAGACATTAATAATGATTAATTTCTTAGCTGATTATTTGATTACAAGTATGATAAGCACCAGGAAAAAGCAGTACTGGGAGCTATACGAGTGTCTGTCAGAGGGACTTAATCTGGTCTGGGGAGCCAGGAGGATTTTCCAGAGAAAGTAACTTCTGAGCTGAAATCTAAGCATGGGTCCATGTGAATTAGGAAATGGATGATTGATGGCAGTGAGGGGTAGTAGTACATAAATGAATAGATATGTACATAGAGGACTGTTGTTAGGTGCCCTTGAGTCAGTTCTGACTCATAGCGACCCTGTGTTCAACAGAACGAAACACTGCCCAGTCCTGCGCCATCCTCGCAATGGTTGTTATGCTTGAGCCCATCATTGCAGCCACTGTGTCAGTCCATCTCATTGAGGGTCTTCCTCTTTTTTGCTGACCCTCTACCTTACCAAGCATGGTGTCCTTCTCCAGAGACTGATACCTCCTGATGACATGTCCAAAGTATGTGAGACACAGTCTCACCATCCTTGCTTCCAAGGACCATTCTGGTTGTACTTCCTCCAAGACAGATTTGTTCGTACTTTTGGAAGCCCATGGTATATTCAGTATTCTTCACGAACACCACAATTCAAAGGCGTCAATTCTTCTGTCTTCCTTACTCATTGTCCATCTTTCACATGCATATGAGGCAATTGAAAACACCATGGCTAGGGTCAGACCTTAGTCCTCAAGGTGACATCTTTGGTTTTTAACACTTTAAAGAGATCTCTTGCACTGGATTTGCCCAATGCAGTACGTCTTTTGATTTCTTGACTGCTGGTTCCATGGGTGTTGATTGTGGATCCAAGTAAAATGAAATCCTTCACAACCTCAGTCTTTTCTCTGTTGATCATGACGTTGCTTATTGGTCCAATTGTGAGGATTTTTGTTTTCTTCATGTTGAGGTGTAATCCATACTGAAAGCTGTGGTCTTTGATCTTCATTAGTAAGTGCTTCAAGTCCTCTTCACTTTCAGCAAGCAAGGCTGTGTCATCTGCATAATGCAGGTTGTTTGAAGGAGCCCTGATGGTGCAGTGGGTAAGAGCTATGGCTGCCAATCAAAAGGTCAGCAGTTCAAACCCACCAGTCCTTCCTTGGAAACCGTAAGGGGCAGTTCTACTCTGTCCTATAGGTTGCTGTGAGTCAGAATCGACTCCACGGCAGTGGGTTATGCTCATATAAGAAAACAAAATTTATTATAAAAGTGTTTTCTCAAGGTGTTAATACTGTAGGTATTGTATTTTTTTAATAGATAATTTTTTAGAGACGTTTTAGATTTACAGAAAAATTGAAAAGTACGGAGAGTTCCTATATACCCCACCCAACATACACAGGTTCTCCTATCATTAACATCTTACAATTAATAAGTATTAATACACTATTACTAACTGAAGTCCATAGCATAGTTCAGATTTCCTTAGTTTTTCCCTAATGTCCTGTTTCTTTTCCAGGATCCCATCCAGGACGCCACATTACACTTAGTTGTCATATCTCCTTAGACTCCTCTTGGCTATTTCTCAGGCTTGATGTCCTTGACAGTTTTGAGGAGTACCAGTCGGGTGCTTTGTAGAATGTTCCTCTATTGCGATTTGTCAGATGTTTTTCTCATAATTAGACTGAGGTATCGTTTTTTTGGGAGGAAGACCACAGAGGTAAAGTGTCATTTTCATCACACCATATCAAGGGTTTATACCCTATCAACATGGCATATCACTGTAATATTGACCTAGGTTACTTGGCTGAGGTAGTGTTTGTCAGGTTTCTCTACTGTAACGTTACTCTCGGTCCTCCCCCCTGCCCCCATACATGACTCTTTGAAAGGAAGTCTGTGTGGGCAGCCCACACTTTAGGAGTAGGGAGTTATGCTTCACCTGCCTGAGGGTGAAATAGCTGCATAAATTACATGGAATTCTTCCGCATGGGACATGTGTCTCTTCTCCCCCATTTATTTGTTTACTTATTTATTTAATCATTTATATCAGTACGGACTCATGGATATTTATTTTATACTTTGGGTTATAATCCAATACCATTTCATTTATTTAGTTGCTCCAATTGTTCCAGCTTCAGCCTTTGGGAGCTCTTTCAATTGTCTCCTGTGCCCCTTTGACATACCCCCATGAACGAGTTTTTGTGTTTTGCTTGCTTTTAAGTACATCTTTACATTTTGGTTCTACAAAATGTTTCAGGCTTATCTTGTATATTTCTTGCCCCAGTCCTAGGATTAGCCATTTTTTCAATGAACCCTCCTTCCTTTTATTGGAGAATGATATTAGAAAGATAGGTTTGGGCACTATATTTTTCTTTTTTTTTCCCCCTAGTTCTGGTTTTTCCTCCCTTTTTTTTTTTTTTTTAAGATCTGTGGGAAACAAAATATAACTTCTACCATGATACATGTAGGCTGGCCCATTAAATAGCCGTTTCTAGATACCTTCCTTCTTTCTTCTGTTCCTTAGACACATTTCAGCCAGCAGTGATCCTGTGACACAGTGCTGGCCAGGGAGGTGTAAGTGCAAGTTTGCTGGGAAGGGCTTTTTTTTCCATAGTCAAAAAATCAAAACCTGAAGGGGAGACATCTTTGGGCCCTTCAGCGTTCTTCTTGGAATTGATGTCTGGAGGTTCAGCATAAGTATGAAAGTAAATGCTAGGGAATGCACAGCAGAAAGATAGAAGGAACCTTATTCTGTGATGTCATTGCAGACCTGCAGTTGAACCATCCCTGGTCTACCCGACTTCCAGCTTCTCATTGCCTGAAATAAAATAAACCCCTATTTGCTTAAACTACTGTTGCATGGATTTTCTCTAACTGCAGTCCAGCATACAGTCTTAGCCAATTCAGGTATGAACTTGGTTGGCAGAGTTATTATTCATTTAAAAATAATTGTTGAGTTCTTACCACTAATCAGGCTCCATAATATGGTGAACAAAGAGAGAAAGTCGACCGGTATTATCCCTGTTCCCGCTGAACCCAGGTTTAATAATGGTGTGCAGAATAGGAAAAGTACATGGATAACTATAGCTAAAAGCAGAATATAATAATATTTGTCATTTACTTGGTCAAAACAACCCTTCATCCCTCACTTTAGCATAATTCTCTTATTATGCTATCTGTATGATTTCACAATTTACCTAGGTCAAGGACAGAAACCTGGAAATAGTCCTTATCTCTTCCTTTCCTCTAACTCCTCACATTTATTTGTTTAACATGCCCTGTTTTTCTGACCTTGTAAATATTTTTTGTCCTATATTCTTTATTTCTTCTGCTCCTATACTAGTTTGATCCTTGTACATTTCTCTCACAGAGATCATTACAACATTTCATACCTAGCCTCCTTGCCCCCGGTGTTCATCCCTCCCCACACCACTGGCCTAACAGGATTTCTAAAACGAAGATAAAATCATGGTTCTCTATTTAGTAACATTATGTATTGACTCTGCATAGTCTCTGGTGTAAAGTTTAAATTTTTTTTTGCTTGAAAGCCCTTCAGGATCTGACTCTGCCTAGCTGTCCAACTTCATCTCATGGTCGTGTTACCACCAGGCACACCCCCAAATACATTCCAAACGTTTAACTGCTTCAGTCTTTAGTTTTCCGTGTTCTCGTTTATCTCAGAACACTCCTTCAGCCTGAAATTCTTACCACCCCCAATACCTTTTAGTCCTTTCAGAGCTGGCTTTTCAGAAGACCTTCCCTAATTCTTACCCCGTCTCTCTCAAATATGCCTGTACTCAACCTCTGTTAGCATATATCTCCCACAGTTATATTGGATGTACCTCTTGAATTCATGTACTTCCCATTTCCATTTCCACCACCTTGTTCTAAGCTATTATCATGTTTGTTGTTGTTAGGTGCCATCAAATCTGACTCATAGTGACTCTGTGTACAACAGTGAAACACTGCCTGGTCCTGTACCATCCTCATGATCGTTGCTATGTTTGAGTCCATTGTTGCAGCCGTGGTGTCAGACCATCTCACTGAAGGTCTTCTTTTTCACTGACCCTCTGCTTTACCAAGCATGATGTCCTTCTCCAGGAACTGATCTCTCCTTATAACATATCCAAAGTATGTGAGACGATGTCTCGCCATCCTTGGTTCTGAGAAGCATCCTGGCTGTACTTCTTCCAAGACAGATTTGTTCATTCTTCTGACAGTCCGTAATGTGTTCAATATTCGTCGCCGATACCATAATTCAAATGTGTCAACTCTTTTTCAGTCTTCCTTATTCATTGTCCAGCTTTTGCATGCATATGAGCCAACAGGAAATACCACGGCTTGGGTCAGGTGCATGTTAGTGCTCAAAGTGACGTCTTTACTTTTTAACACTTTAAAGGTATTTTGCAGCAGATTTGCCCAATATAATACATCATTTGATTTCTTGACTGCTGCTTCCTTGGACATTGATTGTGGATCCAAGTAAAATGAAATCCCTGACAACTTCAGTCTTTTCTCCGTTTATTGTGATGTTGCTTATTGGTCCAGTTGTGTGGATTTTTGTTTTCTTTAAGTTGACGTGTAATCCATACTGAAGGCTGTAACCTTTGATCTTCAGTAAATGCTTCAAGCCCTTTCGCGTTCAGCAAGCAAGGTTATGTCATCTGCGTATCACAAGTTAATGAGCCTTCCTCCAATCCTGATGCTTTGTTCTTTTTCATAGCGTCCAGCTTCTCGGATTGTTTGCTCAGTATGTGGATTGAATAAGTACGGTGAAAGGTTACAACCCTAATGCATAACTTTCCTGATTTTAAACCATGCAGTATCCCCTTGTTCTGTTTGAACGACTGCCTCTTGGTCTGTGTACGGGTTCTGCATGAGTACAATTAGGTGTTCTGGAATTACTATTCATTGCAGTGTTATCCATAATTTGTTATGATCCACACAGTTGAATGCCTTTGCATAGTCAATAAAACACAGATAAACATCCTTCTGGTATTCTCTGCTTTCAGCCAAGATCCATTTGACATAAGCGATACCCCTTCTTCTATGTCCTTATCTGAATCCGGCTTGAATTTCTGACAGTTCCCTGTCGATGTACTGCTGCAACCATTTTTGAATTATCTTCAGCAAAATTTTCTTGCATATGCTATTAATGGTATTGTTCAATAATTTCTATATTCTCTTTGATCACCTTTCTTTCGAATGGGCACAAATGTGGGTCTCTTCCAGTCTGTTGGCCAGGAAGCTGTCTTCCAAATTTCTTGGCATAGATGAGTGAGCACCTCCAACACTGCATCCATTTGTGGAAACATCTCAGATGGTATTCTGTCAATTCCTGGAGCCTTGTTTTTCACCAGTGCCTTCAGTGCAGCTTGGACTTCTTCCTTTAAGACCATTGGTTCTTAATCATATGCTTTGTCCTGAAATGGCTGGCTGTCAGCCAATTGTTTTGGTACAGTGACTCTGTGTATTCCTTGCATCTTCTTTTGATACTTCCTGCATAGTTCAATATTTTTCCCATAGAATCCTTCAGAATTGCAACTTGAGGCTTAAATTTTTCTTCTTTCAGCTTGATAAATGCCTAGTGTGTTCTTCCCTTTTGGTTTTCTAACTCCAGGTCTTTGCGCATTTTGTTATAATTCTTTACTTTGTCTTCTCAAGCTGCCTTTTGAAATCTTCTGTTCAGCTCTTTTACTTCATCATTTCTTCCATTTGTTTTTGCTACTGTATGTTCAAGAGCAAGCTTCAGAGTCTCTTTTGACTTCCATTTTGGTCTTTTCTTTTCTGCCTTTTTAGTGACCTTTTGTTTTCTTCATGTGTGATGTCCTTGATGTTATACCACAACGCATCTGTTCTTTGGTCATTAGTGTTCAATACGTCAAATCTATTTTTGAGATGGTGTCTAAATTCAGGTGGGTTATACTCAAGGTCATAGTTTGGCTATTATCATAATAACCTATTTAAATGGTGCCTCTGCTCCTCCCTTTTTAACTTGAAAGTCCATTTTTGCCCAGTATCCAATGATCTTTTAAAGTTCCAAATCTGATCACTATGCCCCTGTATGTAAAAACTCTTCTGTGATTTTCTAATGATCTTAGGCTACAAACTCAACCCTAACATGGCCTGTATAGTCCTGCATAGATTGGCTCCTGCTTACTTACTTCTCTAGCCTAGTTCTAGGTATGGTTCAGGGTCAGCATTCTCCTCTGTATCTCGACCCCCACACCCTACAGTTAGGGCTTTTGTTTGATTTTTTTGAACTCCTGAAAAACATTTGGATTTAATTTTAAATTTAAATATGTATTGCAAAGTCATAAACTCAAGGATTGAAAAGAAGCTCTACAGGTCATTTAGTTTTAGTCCAACCACCTGTCTATTCAGTGTCATTTGGTTTCTGAGCATTCTGTACAGCCTGTATATAAGAGATTGTTTGCTATACAGTGAGCTGAAGCCTTCCTCCTTATAACTTTCATCCACTGGTATGTGTTTTTAGCACTGTTTGTGGTAGGAGAACTCATGTATTTGAAGACAGCCATTATATCCTCCCTAAGTAGTTTTTCTTCAGAAAAAATAACCCTAGTTCTTCATATATCAGGGCTTAGAGTTCATTATTCATCCTATTTGGATGTATAAAATTTTGATTTTTTAATGTTTTCGTTTACTCACCAGTATGTCCCCTTCCATTAGCGTAAATAATAAAGGGGATTGTGTATAAAGCAAGTTGGTAGGTTTTTCTGGCAAATCCAAAATATACAAGAACAAATTAGTTGTGAGTACCTGTAAGTACAATTTAGTATTTAACTGACAGATCAAAAAAAGTTATTTATCCAGGCTTTTTGGCTGGGTTAAATAGGGAATGGTGTTTGAGGATATCTGGGTGATACAAACTGGTATACTGAAATTGAACCCTTTGCTGTGGAGTCGATTCTGACTCAAAGCGACCCTATAAGACAGTGGTACTGCCGCATAGGGTTTCCCAGGAGTGGCTGGTGGATTCAAACTGCCAACCTTTTGGTTAGCAGCCGAGCTCTTAACCACTGCGCCACGAGGGCTATAGAAGCTAGTCTAAGTGACCATTTATCTCATGAGGGACCACCTCCTTCACTTTATTACACCATTATATTTGCATATCACTGCCATTTTCAATCTGTGATCAGCTGCTTAATTTCATAAGTACAGCATATCCTGCACTTTACCGCTCAGGTCACAGTAGTTGTTTTTCTGGAACCGTAAAGGTTTTTTTTTTTTCCTTGCTGAAAAACTCATGTTCTATCATAAATTGTAACTGTGGCAGCCTTATCTGTTGTTCCTCCTGTTTGTGCAGAAGTAGAGATTTACCACTTGGTCCTTGAATTAGGACAGTCAGAAGTAGTGGTGGCAGCTGAACTTCCTATGAACTGCAAAGCCCTAAGGATAATTTGATGAACTGCAAAGCCCTAAGGATAATTTGTCAGGGGTTTCGACGGTATCTCCTTTAACTTTTGTCTTGCTGTTATGGATTGAATTATGTCTTCCCAAAATATGTGCTGTAAATCCTAACCTCTATACCTCTGGTGGTGCAGTGGTTAAGAGCTTTGCTGCTAACCAAAAGGCTGGCAGTTCGAGTCCACCAGCTGCTCCTTGGAAATCCTATGGGCCAGTTCTACTCTGTCCCATAGGGTCGCTATGAGTTGGAATCAACTCGATGGCAACGGGTTTAGATTTTTTTTTTTTTTAAGTGCCTGTGGTAATAATCCCATTGGGGAATGTGTTGTCTTTGTTATGTTAATAAGGCAGGATTAATGCAGAGTATGTGTTCAATCTCTTGAGATATAAAAAGAATTAAAGAAGTGAGCAGAGAGAGATGGGGTAAGACAGATGCCAAGGCACCTGGAGATCTTCAAAGAACCCAGAAGCAGAAACCAAAGAGACAAGGACCTTCCTCTAGAGCCAACAGAGAGAAAGCCTTCCCCTGGAGCTGGCGCCCTGAATTCAGACTTCAGCCTCTCATTAACTATGGGGAAATTAATTTCTGTTTGTTAAAGCCATCCACTTGTGATATTTCTGTTATAGCAGCACTAGATAACTAAGACACTTGTTCTGGGATAAAAATCCCGTAAGTGAAAGAAGACACATTCATCTTTGGTAATGATACAGAATCGTGCCTTCCTGATCTTTTATCTCTCAAATGTTCAAATATTGATATCAAATGAAAATTATAAAAATTCCTTTATATCTAATTATTTCATTTCTAACAAAATTGGAAACGGCATATTCTCTTCCTTTCACCCGATACTTTACATGTACTCCGGAACTCAAACATTTCAAATGAAATTAACGGCTTTCTGAAGGACAGCTTTTTCTGAAGTGTGTGTGTATGTGTGTGTGTTTTATAAAGAGTGAAGCTTTTGTATGATGTCATCTTGTTGGTCCGGCTTTGAGTAGAAGTTTCAGTATTAACAGCATCTCCTCCAAAAACTTAGCTTTTTTTCCTCCTCCTCATTCTAACTTTTGTTGAAAGGTACAGGACCAGAAAGGGTCCTTGTGTAACATTAACAAGCATTTAATTAAGGGGCAATGCCTATGGTACCAGAATATGTGAAGTGAAACAGAGATGCTTAATCAGCCACAAAAGCGATTTACCGCTTCAGAAGCCTCAGTGCTCAGTGTCACAAATATTATTACTGTTCTAGGACTTCAGAAAAGCAATGAAATATCAAAACTGATTTTTCTCTACTGTTAAAAATAAGGAAGGTTTTCCTCGTGATAGGACTTTGTAATGAAGCTGATATTTGGGAGAAGCATGCAAAACTGAAATTTATTAGCTGGAGTATGATCAGCAGGGACTTAAGTACAAATGAGGGGTATGTTGAAAATAAAGCAAGGAAGACTTTTATTTCTATTAAGTTATACTGAGGAATAAGTCACATAATATTGCCATGTATTTACTGAGCCCCTCTAGAGGGTGGGGACTAGTAGATCCTTTCCATACCATACGGTATCTATAATCTTACAGCAACCGTGTAAGCTAAGCTGTGTTCCCGTTTTATGAATGAGGGCATGGAGGCACAAGAGATTAAGTCAAACAGGTATGTCTGATTACACCTGTGCTCTTTCTGTCACTTCAAATTGTTTACCAAATGAAAGCGTATGCTAAAATAGCCATTTTTTCATATTCATTCTGCTGAATAGCGATTGATATACCTGAAAAGTTAAACTGTGTCATGTTATTTCTCAAATTTTATTCATTCTATACTCCACAAACATTTGTTAAGCAGCTAATATGTATATTCCTAACCCTTACGAGGTAATTACCAGGATTGAACCAAATAAGGTCCAGTCTTCCCCCTCAGAGTTTACAGACTGATAAGTATTCCAGCCTTATATACACAAAATTTAAGAGCAGAATCCAGGAGAGCAAGGTTCACTTTTCTAGTATTTCATGACTGCTTTCCAGTCTCCCTTACGTTGAGATGGGGAGGCACTCGCAAAAGCCTGGGTGCATGATCCGGTTGATATCTGTTATAACCCAGTTTACAAGGATGAGTAAGGAAGAAGGAATTCATAATCTGGTCAGAGTGCTTTGATAGAGAGAATATATAGAATCGGAGCTTGCTGTGGGAACCTGGAAGAGGTAGTTAGCATTCGAACTCCTGAGGCAGGCTGGGTTTTACAGAGAAGCTGGCAAAGAAAAGCTGGTTAGTACATAATCTGAGGGAAAGCTTTTGATATGATCTAACCATTTATTAATCAAAATGTTTGTGTCTATCAGTTGCTTATACTTGTCTTCCTTTTATGATCCACTGTGACTCCATAGATCTTTTATTCCAGTAATGTTTTCAAAAAGACCCTGTGTTTCTTGGGAAAATGTCAGCAACGGCAATTAAAAAGTTTGGATTTTTGAAACTTATTTCAGCAAATTTACCAAATCATCATATCTAGTCCCTTCATTTACACACAAAAAAGCCAAAGACCAAATAAACTGCGATATACTTAATGTAAGATACTGTAAGCATCAGACCTGGGACTTGGCTTGGCTGTTAGTCATGGTTTCTATTGTGATGCTAATTGGTAGTGGTTTAATAATAAAAATAATTTATATTTCCATTGTTTTTCTGTTATTTTTATTCATTGGTTAGGGTGAGAAATGAATGAAGAAATATAAGTGATGGAAGTATTAAATGTGGAATATGGAAAATACCTTCTTTAGGTAAACCCGTTGCCACCCAGTCAATTCCGACTGATAGTGACTGTATAGGACAGAGTAGAACTGCCCCATAGGGTTTCTGAGGAATGGCTGGTGAATTCAAACTGCTGACCTTTAGGTTAGGAGCCGAGCTCTTAATCACTGAGCCACCAGGTCTCCTTTTTAGATAAAGCATGTGTAATCTTTACTTTAGAAAGTTTAGTTTCCTAATGTGGAGTCACTTATAATTTCTGAAGATGTTTATGTATATGCCATCTTTACAAAGTATATAATATACTGTGAAGATGGCAAATTTAATAAAAAGCCTTATGTAAGGTAATGATGGCAATAGAACTTGTAGACTGAGATTTATTCATACATTCTTCCTTTAACTGGCCTTTTAACTGAAGTGAAATTGATGGGAAAAGCATGAAGTTATGGAGAATTTGGAATTCAGATGCTTTTCATTGACTGTGATTATCATAATGTATTTCAACCTTGAAACTGAGCCCTGGATGACAGAGGAAGGCAGCCAAGACATAAGAAAATGCCAGAGAGACAAAATAACCTTCAGGTAGTCTATAAAAGGAGTGATTAAGCAGTTCAAAATGTAAATGCCAAATTCTAACACACAGCCATTTCCTAGGATTTTAAATGATCATAGCTGTTCTTTTTCTGAATCCAGAAATACACTTAAATTTTGAATGGTATGGGGAAGCATTCAGTGTCTACTCTGAGCTTCCTTCTAGTTGCTTTACCCAGGAGAAAGTATGTGCAGATAAAGCCAAATAATCTCTGAAAAACAATACAAATGATAAAAGAGCAAAAGGACAAAAGCTGTCTTCAAAATTCCAATAGTTAAGTCCAGGAGAATGTTTAGACTAGAAATGTTTAAGAGATCATATTGATTCCTTCTCTTATTCCTTTAAACTCATTCTAACTAGCCGCCCCTCCTCCTTCACCTCCCGGAAAATCCTCAAAAAAAAATTCAGGACTCAAAAATATATTGAAAAAAATGGCTAAGCATAAATGTATATGTTACGTGACATCATTAGGAGAGCAAAGGTGGTGGTGCCATATGCAGTAAGAATAAACTACAGTGGGTGTAAAGTGAAGGTATTAGATTATTTCCAAGTTCCCTTGTGATTCTACAGTTTTAATCAAGACCCTAATCTCTTGTACTTTTCTCCTAAATCCTCACATTCTCCAT
This sequence comes from Loxodonta africana, assembly GCF_030014295.1. Taxonomy (NCBI): domain Eukaryota; kingdom Metazoa; phylum Chordata; class Mammalia; order Proboscidea; family Elephantidae; genus Loxodonta; species Loxodonta africana. The sequence continues at coordinate 39,789,817 of NC_087354.1, read as the reverse complement.
TTTATTCCATCCTATACACCAGTCAGAGCCTTGGTGGCACAGCGGTTAAGCGCTTGGCGGCTAACCAAAAGGTTGGCAGTTTGAATCCACCAGCTGCTCACTGGAAACTCTATGGGGCAGTGTTACTCTGTCCTGTAGGGCTGCTGTGAGTAAGAATCCACTCAGTGGTGGTGGGTTTACATACCAGTCAGATCAATTTCCAGAAAAAGCTACATTAATTATCTCTTCCCTTGTCCTGAGTGGCTCCTCATTAGCTATATAATAGAGTCTAAACTCGGGCTGTAAATAGCTTTTCTATTCCTCTTTATGGACTTTCTCCTCTGGCCAATTTTGTTTATTTAACATTCTTTAACTCTGCTATATGCACTCTCAATTATTCCATGTTTCTAATAATATTTTTTCAAGTGACTTCTCTAGAATTAGTTTCTTTACCCTTGTGTAGAGAATAATGGATTTAGTGACGCTTTTATTTGTTTAGGGCTTTCCAGTTTACATAAAATTTTTCTATATATTGTCGTTTCATCTTTACAGTCCTTTGTAGTAGCGAGTGCAGGATTTATACCTATTGCACAGACAAGAAACTCCAAGTCCAAGTAAGTTAGGTGGTTTGTGCATAATTGCAGTTCTTAAGCTTTCAGTCTCAGAATTCCTTAACATTCTTGAAAATTGTCGAGGACTCCAAAAGCTTATGTGGCTTATATCTATTGATACCTACTATATTGTAAATTTAAAGAGTATTTAAAAATAAAATAATTCAAGCCATTATCTGTTAAATTAAATATACTATTTTTTTCCTTTTTAAAATTGTGCTTTAAGTGAAAGTTTATAGCTCAAGTTAGTTTCTCATACAAAAATTTATACACGTATTGTTTTGTGACATTAGTTACAATCCCCACAATGTGACAACACATTTCACCCTTTCCACCCTGGGTTCCCTGTGTCCATTCAACCAGTTCCTGTCTCCTTCTGCCTTCTCATCCTGCTTTTGGACAGGAGCCGCCCATTTGGTCTTATATTAAATATAGTTTCTTTAAAAAAAATTGTTATAGAAAATACAGTTTAGAGTGGCACTGTTTTACATTTTTAAAAATCTTTTTAATATCTAGCTTAATAGAACACAGTTGGATTCTTATATCTGCTTCTGTATTGAATGTAATATATTGTTTTACTTAAAGTATATGAATAAAATCCAGCTTCACACGCACACGTAGTTGGAAAATGGACATGTATTTTAATAGTCTTTTCAGATAATTGTGAATACTCTCCTTTGATATTACTTCAAAACCCTGCAAGTAGTAGATTCTTAAAAGTTGCAATGTGAAATTGAAGCCATGTCAATGAGAACTTGCCTTACACTTTTATATAATATCCATTGTTTTATCTTATACTCTGAATGGATCTTTTACCCATTCATACTTTTGTAATATCATACATTGGTCATTTGGAAATTATCAGTTCACTAAGTCATATAGATATTCAATAAGTAATATTAAAAAAATCACATTTGTTAATATTCCTACCAGTATCATCAGAAAAGTCTTTAAGTAATGGGAATTTGTAAAGGATACCATGGTGGATACAAGTTTTCAAAAATTCTGATTTTCGCTTGAAAGCTTGAATTTTATCATTGGCAACAAATGTCAGTTGTTTTCCTTGAAGTGATAGACTTCCTTTTTTCATTTTTGAGAAAATGTCTGCCATAAACGTTAAGTCTAAATATGCATATCTTGCCAGTCGTTCCTTCAGGTAAAAATGACATTCCATGAAAAATGCCTAGCCTAGCTCACAACTCAGTATTTGTACAGGGGCTTTCTCGTAAGACATCGATTTTATTTTGGTATGCAACAAAAGTTCTTTATGTGTTCTTAGCATTTTGTCAGAGAGAATATTAAAAAGGTGTACACTCAAGGCACAGATTTAGTAAAATGAATAATTTTACTGCATCATCAAGGACATTCTTGAGTGACTTTGTTTTTTTATTATTTATTTATTTTTACCATGAGTGCATGGCAGTGAAAAAACACTATGAATTGTTAGTGTCATTTGGAGCCATGTTCTTGATTCATGCTAAGGAGTCGGCATTTTTACTCACCATTGTTTTTGTATCACCAGTGTAAATGTCTATATAGGCAAAAAGGCAAATAACATCTTAATATTATTATGATTTATAGATCCTTTGAAAGGGTCTTTGGGACCCCAAAGATTTTGTAGGCTGTGCTTTGAAAACTGCTGGCTTAGGGTAACATTTGAAGTAAAGGGATTCATACCTAGTTCTTCTGACTCCTAAGTCTAACAAGCATTCATAGTGGGCAGGAACTGCAGTGGTGAAGAGAAGACATTCTCTGTCACTGCAGAATTCACAATCTGAGCTGGAGAAAGAACTAAAAATAATATCTAACAATATTGGTTCTTGTGAAGATTAAATGAGATATTGCATATAAAGTTATTGCCAGTGGCTGACCCTGAATAAATACAAAGTGGTTACCTGATATTCTATGTTGAGTTTCAGTGCCTAGAGAAAGCTGCCCAGTAGGTAGTTTGAGCCCTAAAGTAACTTTGAAGCTCAAAAAATGAGAACTAGTGACATAAATTTGGGATTTATTGACAACTGTTGTTGTTAGGTGCTGTCGAGTCACTTCTGACTCATAGCAACCCTATAGGCCAGAGTAGAACTGCCCCACAGGGTTTTCAAGGAGCGGCTGGTGGATTTGAACTGCCGATCAGCTGAGCTCTTAACCACTATACTACCAAGGCTCCTTATTGACAAATAGGTGGTAATTAATGTCGCAAGAATTAATGAGATCACACAAGTAGAGTATGAACATAGGGAGAAAAGCAAATCGGGCTGAATTTTATTCTGCAATAAATAGAAATGAGCTATCCAGGCAGGAAAAGACATGGATGAATCTTAATTACATGTTGCTAAGTGAAAGAAACCGGTCTGAAAAAGCTACCTTCTGTATTGAGTCCAGTTATGTGACATAATGGAAAAGGAAAAACTATAGAGATAGTACAAAGATCAGCAGTTGCCAGAGGTTTGGGGTAGAGGAGCAAAGAGAGAGGGTTGAATAGGTGAAGCACAGGAGATTTTTTATAGGAGAATGAAGCTATTCTGTATGATATTGTAATGGTGAATGCAAGACATTAATCATTTGCCAAAACCTACAGAACTTTACAGCAGAAAGAATGAACCTTAATGTATGCAAATTTAGAAAGTCATTTAGGAGGCTGGAGGATTTCAGGATGAAATGCAGAATGCGACAGAAGAATTTAAATGTATTAGAAATGTATGAAACACTAATGAGGGTAGGAGAATAAGGTGCTGAGCTAAGTAACGGCTAAGGAGCCCTAGTGGTGCAGTGGTTAAGCGTTAGGCTGCTAACCTAAAGGTCAACAGTTCGAATCCACCAGCCATTTCTTGGAAACCCTATGGGGCAGTTCCGCTCTGCCCTATGGGGTTGCTATGAGTCAGAATCGACTCGACGGCAATGAGGTTTTTTGTTTTTTGTTTTTTTTTTTTTGTAAAATTAAAGACAAAAGGAACAGTACAAGCATGTACTCTAGTTAATAAAGTTGTTTCCCACGGGGATGGTGGTGGTGGTGGTGTTGTTAGTTGCCACTGAGTCAGTTCTTACTCATGGTGCCTCATGTCTGCCAAGCAGAACTGCTCCATAGGGTTTTTAAGGCTGTGACCTTTCAGAAGCAGATAGCCCGTCTTCTGAGGTGCCTCTGGGCGGATTCAAACCACCAACCTTTGGGCTAGTAGTCAAGCGCTTTACTTTTTGTGTGACCCATGAGCCACCTTATTTTTTCTTCTACAGTTTTAAATTTTCGTTAATAAAAGTCAGTGCAGGTGATTGGGATAAGAGGGCGAATTCATTCAGAATAGCTGTGATCAACTAAAAATCCCCAGACCTGAGGACAGTCAGACATTAAAGGGAAACATTAACAGAGCAACTAGTTCTAGAAGGAGATAGTAGAAGGAAGAAATTTTTTATTTAAGAAAAAATTCTTATAAATAGCCTTGCAGACTTTATACTGGGTGAATTTTGGTAGCTAGAGCTTTTCCACTAGCCTGCCCCAGTGCCAAGGATGGTAGTGGAAGCTTAGATCCCTGCTGGGCTCTGCTGGCAAGCGGAGGGGGGAGGAGGTGAAGCAGAATGGCAACTGGCACCACTTTGTACCTCCTTTTTCTGCATAGGTGCCACCAGGTGGGGATGGAAGTACAGCTCTCCAATAGCCCCCTCTGGCACCATGGAAACATGGAGAAGGGACAATTTTGGAGGTATGGAGGGAACTTGATTTTATACATAGGTGTAAGGTAAGCTGCTCTTGATAAGGAAAAGAGTGAAATTATGAGAGAGAATTTATAGAATAAGTCCAGCATACATTCTGCTGTCCTAAACAACCATCCTAGACATTTCGAGGCATGTGGTCCGCCTGAACAGTTTGAATTGATTTTTAGAAAAGATAACTTAAGAAGGACCATTTAATCCATTATATTCCATTCTGCAATCAGAGTCTAGGTAAGAAATGTGATAAGGGACAGACCCTGCTTGGATCTCATGAAAGTTAGACCTAAAGATAACAAAGAAGCTGTATGAATTTTTTTTCATTAATAATAAATATAGCCAAAGTAGAGGTCAGATTGTTTGCAGTGACCTGACTTGAAATAATGACATCCACTTTTTTGTTTTTCTTTTCAGTAAAACTACTGTAAACTGCTGCTGGCTCCTTTGTTGTTAGTTACATGTGTAATCACTACTAAACCAAGAAATTTAGTCATTTTTTTGTTCTATATTAGATTAGTTGAGCTAAAATTGCATATACCAATAACCTCTAACAAATAATAACTGTACTATTGTTAAACTATCTTAAAATGCACGAACTTTCCTTGTTTAAGAGGTGAAAGCTTACAAGGTAACAGTAAAAATAAGAACTGCCTCTTTGTAAACCATGTGATTAATAGTGCCTTTAAAATTTTTTAAATATAGTGGCTATGTTCTTTGGATTATTGAAGAATCAATTAAAGTTCCTGGAACACAGTAGGTTCAATAAATATTTGCTGTGAAATGAATGTTGAAGAATCTGAAAAGATTGGCATTAATTTCTCATTGAGAAGTAAATGTCTTATACATACTGTTCAATTCTCATTCTCTCCTCACTAGAGAATTTTTGATGTGTTATAAATGGAATATGCTAACAGTAATCTTGAATTGAAATCAAACAGAGGGGAGGAAACCTAATCTTCAAACAGCAAAGATCAATTTTATTTTGCCACCATTTTCTAAATGTAGCATACAGCATAACCCCAGTGATTACTGCACATTTTAAAAGTGACTTTTAAAGTCTTCTACTGCCACTTGAAAACCTCTTTTACTAAGTCTACTATGCTGTGAGTGGCTGGGGACAAACTAGAGAATGATTGACATGGTATATATATTGCCTAGTTTACTTCTTTAGTTCATAGTAGAAATCCTTTCCACCTCATAGTTTTTTTTTTTTTTTTTTTTAATATTGTTAGAACTCCATGGCTGCCAGAAAAATTGAAAATTCTGTCTATTTAAGCAGAATTCCTCCCCTGCAACCAATTTTGATTTTACTCCAGCTATTCTCTCTACCCCCACCCAAAAATAATATTATGAAAAGGTCAACTCAACTGAGCTTGAAAGATCTGAAATCTATTTGCAGTCTGCCCATCCAGATACACAAATATCTTGGTTATAGGGAATGACAGCTACATCAAGTCATGTAATGCTTTCCTATAGGAGCTGAAATACAGCAAAATAGGACAATGCAAAATGGGAAAAAGGGCACAATGGGAAAGGTTTTGAGTTTTCCAAGGAAAAGAGTTCTCTGAGGTGTTCCCTGTATCCTAAGAGATCTGTCATTGAAGTACCCAAAGGAGAAAAGGCAGCAGGCACTCCTGTGATTAGTTTTTTGCTAGGGATTCTTTGTGATTTTCAGCTTGGTTACATGATTTAAATATTCTCTAGTTCTCCTGGTTTGTAATTAGGATATCGGCAAACAGATTTTTTGTGTAAACCCCCAGAGGAAATCGTTCATCTGTCATCAGTTTTGTTGTTCTTTAAAGGCAAAAATGCGATCAGGGAGCAGCCTTTAATTATTGAATATATTTTTTAAAATGAGCAACTATAAAAAACCCCATTACCATTGAGTCGATTCTGACTCATAGTGAGCCTATATAGGACAGAGGAGAACTGTCTATAGGGTTTCCTAGGCTGTAATCTTCATGGAAGCAGACTGCCACGTCTTACTACATTGGAGTAGCTGATGGATTCAAACCACTGACCTTTTGGTTAGCAGCCAAGAGCTTAACCACTGCGTCACCAGGGCTCCTCTTAGTTATCGACTCTTTCTTAGTAAGTTAGCAACTGTAAGGTTTTTAAAAATACCTGAATTCAACAAGCCATTTTTCTTTTAATAATCTAAGTTCTATCCGTGTGTTTTCCTTATAAATATTAATTATCTGAAACTTAGCACAGACAGAAAAATAAGGGCCTAGGGGTAATTGAAATTTTTGGTATACCTGTTTTGTTACTGTAATTATATCCACTAATATTTGTTTAACAGGTTACAGTTTACAAAAGCATGGATTCTTAAAACCTAATGAATTCTGTAAAGTGGCATGATTGGGACTTTTGAGATAAAAACCTAGTGTCGTTGTGTGCTATCAATTTCTACTTAGAGCAAAGTAGAACTGCCCCATAGAGTTTCCTAGGCTGTGAATTTTACAGGAGCAGACTGCCAGGTCTCTTCTCCCACAGAGCACCGACCTTCTGGTTAGCAGCTGAGCACTTGGACCATTTTGCCAGCAGGGCTCCTTTAGATTTCTTCTTTTCTCCATCCTATCTTCAGATTTCATGTGCCGACAGATTTTAAAGAGTTGTAGAGACATTTAATTGCACTAAGAGACTCCCCTGTGAGAAATATTTTTACCTGCTTGACCGGGACTGTTGACAGAGTGATTGAATTCCTCCAAGGAGGATGAGCTGTTATGGCAGCTGAAGTGACACACGCTTTAGGGAAATGGCAGTCACAGGTGTTAGTAACACATGTTTCACTATACTGGTAGTGGAAGTTTATATTTATAACAAGGTACATTTTCTGTTTCCAGCTTGGAGTGAGTTTGAAATTGGAATATTTTACTTCTCTTACCAGTAGAAGCAGTGAAAATGCTGATTTTAAGTAGCCGTTCTGAAGCTTATGCGCTTTGCTGTGAATGGCAGTCGTGCTTCCCCATAGCATCCATCAAGTCAGCTTCTCCAGAGAGCAGTTCACATTCTCTGTGTATCCTGAGGCCTAATTTCAGCAAATACAAGTCATCTTAAACTCTTCCCAATTCAGTTTGATGTCCTAACAGGGCATGACAGTGGAGCATAGTCGGGGCCTTTCAGATCTGCGTTTGTTTTTACAGCTGATTACTTCTGATTAAGTCCAGTCTTCGTTATTTTAGACTAAGCTAGAATTTTGATCTTTGATGTCAGAATGTGACAGTGAGTGATCTCCTGGGACATTCTCTATGCTGTAGCAACAAAGTCCAAAGTGTGTGGATCCCTGTCTTTCCCTCCCTGCCTGCCTTTGTTCCTTCATTTCTTTTTTTATAATAGTTTCCCCTTCTTCATGACATTTAGATTTTCCCCATTTTAGGTTTTAAAAAGAAAAATGGGAGCCCCTTTGAAAATGAGGCCTCCTAGTATAGTTAACAGTAATCTCTGATAGGGTAAACTTGCCCTCTAACATTTCAGAAATTCTTAAATAGCAAGAGTAACTCATGTGCCAAAGGAAATAAGGCATTCCAACTCATTCTTGTCCCCCAGTGGCCCACTTACTTTTATTCTCTTTCTCTCCCTTTCTTTTCTCTTTAGTTTTTAATGAAAGTTATGAATGTTTTAGAGGACCATGAATCTTTAGGTTAATATACTTCCTCATCAATTTGCAAAGTTAAATAATTAAAATAGCTCCTCGATGGTAAACATCACTTAAAACTTTTAACAAACATTGACAGATAATTTATTGCTTATTCCAGGTACCCTAAATTTTCTGTTAAAGCTTTAGCTGATAAAGCAATATATACAGATAAAACAGGAAGAGAAACATTCTCTCTTTCTCTCCCTGTTTAAAAATAAAAACTGCACAGTCAAAACTGACTGGATATAGCTTTAAAATAAAGCTTATTCTTACCATTCTGACATTTTTGGTTCCTTGACCAAATAGATGTTCCTCCTGTAGTTATAACTAACTGTAAGAGAAGAAGTCTGATCCACTGCTGGATTTTCTCAGTTCTGTTTATGGCCTCACGATGCTTTACGCAGTGCTCTGGAAACCTCACTGCTGGAATTTACAGGCCTGTGGTTTTGATGCAGTGTTTGGCATTAAGATGAGCCTGTTTTCACTATTAAATAATTCCGTGGTAACCCGTACAGAGAATAGTTTCTGCTTAAATGAATCAGGAAATGGTGAGTCTTTAATAATAAGGTTAAAGTAGTTGAATATTTGAGAAGTGAGAGTTAATTAAACTGACTTGACAGAAGACCATGTTCCTCTTCAAAGCAGCTTCTGTCTCTAAATCCAATAAATGTAAAGGTGCATCACTTCTCACTCTCATATTCTGCAGAGATTTTATTGGTTCAGAAGTGCTCCTTTTCTCTTCCTTGGCACTGTTTACTGTTCCGTGTGGTATATATGCAGTGCTCTTTTTCTCTTCCTTGGCACTGTCTACTGTTCTGTGTGGTGTACATGCAGTGCTCCTTCTCTCTTCCTTGGCACTGTCTACTGTTCCGTGTGGTGTATATGCAGTGCTCCTTCTCTCTTCCTTGGCACTGTCTACTGTTCCGTGTGGTGTATATGCAGTGCTCCTTCTCTCTTCCTTGGCACTGTCTACTGTTCCGTGTGGTGTACATGCAGTGCTCCTTCTCTCTTCCTTGGCACTGTCTACTGTTCCGTGTGGTGTACATGCAGTGCTCCTTCTCTCTTCCTTGGCACTGTCTACTGTTCCGTGTGGTGTACATGCAGTGCTCCTTCTCTCTTCCTTGGCACTGTCCACTGTTCCGTGTGGTGTACATGCAGTGCTCCTTCTCTCTTCCTTGGCACTGTCTACTGTTCCGTGTGGTGTATATGCAGTGCTCCTTCTCTCTTCCTTGGCACTGTCTACTGTTCCGTGTGGTGTATATGCAGTGCTCCTTCTCTCTTCCTTGGCACTGTCTACTGTTCCGTGTGGTGTATATGCAGTGCTCCTTCTCTCTTCCTTGGCACTGTCTACTGTTCCGTGTGGTGTACATGCAGTGCTCCTTCTCTCTTCCTTGGCACTGTCTACTGTTCCGTGTGGTGTACATGCAGTGCTCCTTCTCTCTTCCTTGGCACTGTCTACTGTTCCGTGTGGTGTACATGCAGTGCTCCTTCTCTCTTCCTTGGCACTGTCTACTGTTCCGTGTGGTGTACATGCAGTGCTCCTTCTCTCTTCCTTGGCACTGTCTACTGTTCCGTGTGGTGTACATGCAGTGCTCCTTCTCTCTTCCTTGGCACTGTCTACTGTTCCGTGTGGTGTACATGCAGTGCTCCTTCTCTCTTCCTTGGCACTGTCTACTGTTCCGTGTGGTGTACATGCAGTGCTCCTTCTCTCTTCCTTGGCACTGTCTACTGTTCCGTGTGGTGTACATGCAGTGCTCCTTCTCTCTTCCTTGGCACTGTCTACTGTTCCGTGTGGTGTACATGCAGTGCTCCTTCTCTCTTCCTTGGCACTGTCTACTGTTCCGTGTGGTGTACATGCAGTGCTCCTTCTCTCTTCCTTGGCACTGTCTACTGTTCCGTGTGGTGTACATGCAGTGCTCCTTCTCTCTTCCTTGGCACTGTCTACTGTTCCGTGTGGTGTACATGCAGTGCTCCTTCTCTCTTCCTTGGCACTGTCTACTGTTCCGTGTGGTGTACATGCAGTGCTCCTTCTCTCTTCCTTGGCACTGTCTACTGTTCCGTGTGGTGTACATGCAGTGCTCCTTCTCTCTTCCTTGGCACTGTCTACTGTTCCGTGTGGTGTACATGCAGTGCTCCTTCTCTCTTCCTTGGCACTGTCTACTGTTCCGTGTGGTGTACATGCAGTGCTCCTTCTCTCTTCCTTGGCACTGTCTACTGTTCCGTGTGGTGTACATGCAGTGCTCCTTCTCTCTTCCTTGGCACTGTCTACTGTTCCGTGTGGTGTACATGCAGTGCTCCTACTCTCTTCCTTGGCACTGTCTACTGTTCCGTGTGGTGTACATGCAGTGCTCCTTCTCTCTTCCTTGGCACTGTCTACTGTTCCGTGTGGTGTACATGCAGTGCTCCTTCTCTCTTCCTTGGCACTGTCTACTGTTCCGTGTGGTGTACATGCAGTGCTCCTTCTCTCTTCCTTGGCACTGTCTACTGTTCTGTGTGGTGTATATGCAGTGCTCCTTTTCTCTTCCTTGGCATTGTCTACTGTTCTGTGTGGTATATATGCAGTGCTCGTTTTACTGTGATGCTTGTACATGAGGAAATATACAGCTTAGTAAACACTTGGAAAATGGGACATTGAAGTTATTATCTTTCAGAAATAGTTCTGACAACCAGTGTGGCCTGTGTGCATGAGCTGTAAGGTCACCCTGAAGGGGTACTCTTTTATATGCTCAGTCAAGGTTGTTAAAGCCAGAAGAGAATTAATATTCAATGCTTCTACTGTTTTATTTTTCACTTGATTTAACTTAGAAGTGCTTTGGGACCTTGGCCTGCTTCGGTACTGTTCAGTAATTATTAATTGATGAGTTGGGATTTGATGTCAACTGTTCTGAATTATCCCATTTATTTTGTTTTTCATATCTTGCTTTTCAAGTTGTGTATATCATGTAATTGCAACAAGATACCAATTTTGTTTTATAAAGCATTTTTTCATTAATGAGGAGAAAATGTAAGGCATAGTCGTGAGACAACCAAGGCCAAGTCCAGAAACCCACCTAACCATGGACTAATGTCCAGCATCCCTGCAAAGTATTCATAATGTTTAATTTTTAAACTGTATTATTGGTGTGCCAGATGGTATATATCTATACACACTAGGTAAGGACTCTTAAGTTTCCTCTCAAGACTTAAGACACCCATTGTATTTATAGTGCATGTATTTATAATACTTTATACATTTCAGTGTGCATTCAGGTTGTTTATATTTCCTTTGATCATTAGAACAACCTTGAGAAATAAACATATTTTCTCTTAGGTAAACTGGGGTTCAACAAGAGTGAATGTTTTGCTTGAGCAAAAATTCAGGTCTCTGGACTCTGTGTTAATGCTATGTGGTACTCTACAGAGAGCAGTAATAGCATAATAGTCCATGATCTGAAACCCACTGCCATCGAGTCAATTCCCACTCATTGTGACCCCATAGGATTTCCAAGGCTGTAAATCTCTACGGAAGCAGGCTGCTACATCTTTCTCCCACGGAGCCACTGGTGATTTCAAACCACCGACCTTTTGGTTAGCAGTCAGTCGCTTTAACCATTGTGCTACTGGGCCTCCTTCATATTTCATGATAGTGGATGATAAACTACTTTAATTCTAATAATTCTTTATATTTGCGTAACACTGGCAATTTTTAGAGTACTTTTCAGTATACTATTTTAAAGAATAAAGAAAATTAGAAGACCAAAATTATTACTATACTTAACTACTGTCTCCTTTATTAGACTCATACATTCAGTAGATAGAAAGTACCTCTGTATGCTAGGCACTGGGTTGGGAACTAAAGTACAAAAATGATCTCTGCCCTCAAGGAGATAAGGCTATGGAAGATAGTGGTAGCTAACTCCACAGATGTGGACAAGTTTGCTGAGTACACTGGAAGAAGGCTTTTGTTTTTCCTGTTAAGGGGTTAAAGGTGTGGCTGGAACTATCCTTTTTTCTACCTTGAATGCAAACATCATGCCTGCATTTAAAGCAAGCAGCTCTGAAGCAATAAATCGGCACACTTAATAGGACAAAAAAGTAGAGCCTTGGTCTTTGGTGACCCTTGTGCCTGCCCACCAACCCTAGACTGCCTTCATCTGGACTTCTTCTTGTGTGGGGGAAAGAATGAATGCCTTATTTGTTTGTCACATATAAATCAGATTTTCAGTTACTTGTTCATATTGTCTCTCTCAATTTTTTACTTTCTTATGATGGAAATTTAGTATACACAAAAGTAGACAATGGTATAATGACCCCCCCACAACTAGCTTCAGTAGTCATCAATATTTTGCCAAACTTTGTACATTTGTGTACATTCTCCCTTAGTAATTAGAACTCAATTTAAGGAATTTCTATAATAGAAGCATGTTAAAATACTAAGGAAGCACAGGAAAGAGAGTGAGTGACTTGACCTGGGGTGCTTTCTATCAGGAGATGCTTCACAGAGGAGGTCGGACATCAGCTGAGCCTTTAAGGGCAAGTAGCAGGTGAGAATTGACCCTGTGTTACCTGACAACAGCAGCAACAGAGAATGGAAAGAAAGAGCATTCCAGCAGAAGGAATAACATGTACAAATGGCCATTCAAAAGCATGGTATATGCAAAGATTGGGAAACAGATTACTGTGGCTGGAGTTTATCAGAGAGAAGTGTCAGTAGGTGAGTCTAAAAAGGTGGTTCAGTGCCCAGTCATGAAGGACATATATATCATACTGAGAAATTTGAAGTGTGTGGCTAGGGTTGAGTTTCAGAAAGCTAAGCTCGTGGTTTTGGAATGGGGGACTAGAGAGGGAAACAGTAAACTATGCCAATGGTCCAAATGATAGAAGAATGTTTGGTGATAATTGTGGTGCCTTGGGCAGGGGAGATAGCTTAAAGCGATATTTGAGAGGAAGAATTAACGTAGTTTGGTGCCTGGCTAGGATATAGGTAGGAGAGCCAGTCCCAGAATAACTTCTCTAGATATGATGATGCTGTTATTAGAGAAGGAATATAGCAGAAGACAGATTTGGGGTAAGGGTGGATGATGACCTTGGTCTTTTAAGTTTGAAGTATTGCTAGGACGTGCAGGTAGAGGTATCCAGTATGCCAAGTGCAAATATAGAGCTAGGCCATAGGAGAGCCTCACACTAGAGAGTCCTACAGCGTGTCTTTCTTGCCAGATACGTCATGTTGATTCATATGTATACGAATATATAATCTGTTACTCCCATGAATAATCCTTAACATTTGTACAGTGCAGGCATTAGTCCCAATTTATACTTGAAGTTATAATCACAAGAAATATATAACTCTTTTATTGAAAAGTAAATGCATACCAGATGCAAACGGTTTGCTGTTGTAGATCAGATGGGTGATTCCATATTCCCTAAGCCAGTGGGTTTTTCATAAAATGAACTATTGAAGAAATACAGGTGACATTTACTGACAGGATCCAAATGATCAACTGCAGAACACTTGAGCACATGATTGTCAGTGTCATATTGGTGGGCTGCCAGTTTCCTTTGTGCTTGATGTTATTCTGTTTAGCAAGCTTGCAACACTATCAGTCCGTCTTTTAAAGAAATTTATTTTACAGTGTTTCTTATGTGTGAGGAGATTTCACAATCGAAGACTAAGGTTTGTGCGTTCACATGTGTCAATTTCCTTGGATACAATAGCTGAAGAGGATTTTTTAACCTCTCATTCATGAACGTTGGCTCATATCAGTAGGGGTGTTTTAAAATGACAGGTATTATGCAAGAGTGAGAATTACCCATATACTTCTGATGTAGCAATAGTTGTATGTTGAAAATGAAAATTCAGCTTTGTATCTCACTTTTTACTGTCTGCAAACCTGAAAGCAGGGAAGTGTAATTTACAAAGTCAAGGACAAGAAGACATACAACCCCATGCAAATGGTTTTACGCTCCAAAATGTTCCTGTGCCTGTTAGCATATATCTGTGTTTTCTGATCACCTTTCTCTTTGGTACAGAAGAGGTGCCTTGGTTGTTAGTATCTTACACAGCCATGTAGTTAAAAGTATAAAATAAAAATGATACAGACCTCCGTTTAGAGATGCTTCAGTTTGCGATGGCTTGTTTATTTGTGCTGTGTATGCATCTGACTTAACCCTCTTCTGACTGAGTCTACAGTCTTCTGGCTAAGGTGGTGTAGGGTAAATGTTCTCTGTCTTTATTGCAAGCAATAGATTTTATGTCATTAAGTGTGGTTAAGGAATGACAGTATTCCCCCCCCCCACCTTATTCTTGGTTAGATGATCATCGTCTTCACTCTTCATATGGGGTTACATCATAGGCCTATTCTTCTGCACTATGAGTAGTCTAAGCTTCAGGATCGATAGTCGTGAACTATACTGCATTGAGAATGCAGGATGCTTAAAATTGAAATCTTCTGGGAACTGAGCATTAAACTTAGTATATTTTTATTTTCCCCTGTTGACTTCAAGTAACATAGTGTTCTAATATTAAAGATTATTTTGTAAGATTGACTAGCCCTTGACCTAACTGAAAGAAGGAGCTATGTTACCTTACTCCAATTTCAGTAAACTATTAGGCAATGTAGAGAAATAGTACAATTTGGAGATTTTATGTAACATTCTTCATTAAGTGCTAACAAAGTGGGGATACATTCTTCAAGCTATATGAATGCAGGAGATTGAAAACTGAAAATACCTATCTAATATCTCTCTAAGGGAAGTATAGGGTACAAAAATTTTGCAGCTGTGCTATACAGTTTCAGAGAAAACTGAAAGTCTTTAGTCATTTACTGATTGTGGTCTATAAACAACCCTATAGGACAGAGTAGAACTGCCCCATAGAGTTTCCAAGGAGCGCCTGGCGGATTTGAACTGCCAACCCTTTGGTTAGCAGCCGTAGCACTTAACCACTACGCCACCAGGGTTTCCAAGCCTATTTATACGGATGGCTATATCTTCTTGCTCACGTTTATGAGGACGTATTTGCCGTTTACTTTCTCTCCAACCTTGCCATACATGCCTCCTTAGCCTCCACTGAATGTGCTTATTTCTGTCTGTTTTATTCACTCAAATACTTTTCTAATCTTAGCAATCTGTGAACAGTTACTTCTTAGATCTTCAGATGGACATTTTTCCAAAGAAACTTACTGAAATCTAGTTTCTTCTCCATATGTATAAATTATACATTGCTTTGTCATTAGCTTACTTAGTTTCATTTTTGTTCCATTTAACAAATATCTCCTGAGTACTTATTACGATGATGTATAAGCTTAATGAGGTAGAGAAGTATGCTATGAACAGGCTTCCAAGCAAGAGTGGGTGACCCTGGACTTGAGTCATGAAGAACGAGTAGGAGTTTGCCAGGCATGGAAGGGGTGTAAGGTTATAAGCAAAGAGAACAGCATGAGAATACAGGGGATTGACAAGTAGTTCAGTATGGCTGTGGTGTGATGAAGTGGGAGGTAGAGAATGACAGAAAATAAAGCTGAAGAGAAAGGCAGGAACCAGGTCATTGAGGATGTTATCTGTCATACTGAACAACTTGTACTTTATCTTGTGAGAATAGGTACCATTGAAGGGTTTGATGATGATAATGTGTATCTAAAAAAATGTGTCTAAAATATGGCAAGATATCCATTTTAGAGCAATCATTTTGGTAACAGAGTGATAAATGATTTTGAAGTAAGCTAAGAATAGAGGTGGGCAGACCAATTAAATTATTGATTTGGTCATATTGGAGATAATGAGGACCTGAGTTTGGGTACTATTAGTAGGGATGGAGTTGAGGAAATAGATTTGGAAAGTGTTTAAAACGGAAATCAGTAAGGTTTAAAGACTGAATGAATGGTCAAATGTAAGATTATTGCTAAAGTTTTGCCTTGAGTGGCTACGTGGCTATGGTGCCACTAACTGTGATAGGAAATTTAAGAAAGAACAGATTTTAGGAAAAGATGAACAGCTCAGTTTTGAACATACTGAGTTTTTGCCTGAGGCACATATAGGTGGAAACATCTAGCAAACAACTAGATATATAGGAGCTTGAGGCTCAGGTGAAAGGTCAGGATTAGGGATGTTCATGCAATCCATGAATAATTAAGTCATCTTTAACAAAGGTGTTGCTATTCTTTGAAAAGAATTTTTGAGTTACAGAACAAAATTATTTCTATTAAACATTGTTACTTCTGGAAAATTAGTAATGTTTTCTGTTGTACTAGCCAACTGAACTACTATTTTATCACTTAAAAACGAATTCACTAAATGGAATAAAGAAACGTTTGACTCTTATGGTTCATTAAAGAAGAATGCTCAGTTTTAAAGTGTGATTGAAATGCCCCTCACTAATAGATATCCCCCACTTTGCATCTTCCTGTAGGAAACAGAATAGTTGAGGTCTATTCGTAAGGAAGGAAACCCTGGTGGCATAGTGGTTTAGTGCTACGGCTGCTAACCAAAAGGTCGGCAGTTTGAATCCGCCAGGCGCTCCTTGGAAACTCTATGGGGCAATTCTACTCTGTCCTGTAGGGTCACTATGAGTCGATATCGACTCAACGGCACTGGGTTTGGTTTTTTATTCATAAGGAAAGAAAAGGACATAATGCCTAGAATTGGTGCCAGTTAAACTAGGTTTGTACTTTTCCTTTCCATAATGTAATACATTTATTCTAGTCTTGCATCTCTTTTTATCAATCCCTGGCCTTATTCCAGCAGCTAATCTCATCATTTTGAACATTGCCATACTACTGTGGGAGACAAAGATGAGTAAGAAATGCCCTTTTTAAAAGTATTTGCTAGGTCTCTGGGTATGAAAGACAAAATCATAAAAAGCTAGATAATATTCTCGTTGTAAAACAAGAAGCTTTAAGAGGTTCCTAAAATTGCTCAAGGTCAAAAATCTTTACATAGTTGAACTCCTATCTGTTTGATCTAAAACCCATTTACCTTCCATTATGTCACAATGCCCCCCCCGCCTTTTGGTTTAGATTTAGTTGTACAACTGCTAATCACTGGAGTTGAGGACTGGGATTACATATATTTAAGGAATCTTTCAGAAGAGGTAAAAAGAGGGGAAAGCATTCTCCATTTTCCTAAAATGTAGGAGGCATCTATTACTGGGACATAGGTGGGGTTGCCAGGAATTGGAGTTGACTCAACAGCAACTTGTCGTTGTTGTTAGGTGCCGTCGAGTTGGTTTCAACTCATAGCGACCCTGTGTACCACAGAACGAAATACTGCCTGGTCCTGCACCATGCTCACAGTTGCTGTTATGCTTGAATCATTGCTTCCGTCAATTCCTGGAGCAACTTAGTACTAGTATTATGTGCCAGACACTATGGGAGGATCTTTACATGAGCTAGTTCATCTAATTCACAATAACTGTGTCACATAGGTGCTATTATGCCTCTTTTAAACATAAGGAGACTGAGGCTCACGAGAAATAAGTAAATTGCTCAAGATCACATGTTGTTGTTAGGTTCTGAATCATAGCGGCCCTATGTACAACAGAACAAAACACTGCCCAGTCCTGCACCATCCTCACAGTGATTGCTATATTTGAGCCCAGTGTTACAGCCACTTTATCGATCCATCTCACTGAGGGTCTTCCTCTCTTTCACTGACCCTCTACTTTATCAAGCATGATGTCCTTCTGCAGGGAATGGTCCCTCCTGATAACATATCCAAAGTATGTCAGAAGAAGTCTTGCCATCTACTTAGTACTATTAAGGAGTACTCTGGCTGTACTTCTTCCATGACAGATTTGTTCATTCTTCTGGCAATCCATGGTATATTCAATATTCTCTGCCAAAACCATAATTCAAATGAATCAATTCTTCTTCACTCTTCCTTATTCATTGTCCAGCTTTCACATGCATATGAGGTGATTGAAAATACCATGGCTTGGGTCAGGTGCAGCTTAGTCCTCAAAGTGACATACTCGGTTTTTTTTTTTTTTTTTTTTTAACACTTTAAAGAGGTCTTTTGCAGCCAATTTGCCCAATGCGGAAACCTGGTGGTATAGTGGTTAGGAGCTACGGCTGCTAACCAAAAAGGTCAACAGTTCATATCTACCAGGTGCTCCTTGGAAACTCTATAAGGCAGTTCTACTCTGTCTTATAGGGTCGCTGTGAGTTGGAATCGACTCAACGGCAGCAGGTTTGCCCAATGCAATATAACGTTTGATTTCTTGACTGCTGCTTTCATGGCCATTGGTTGTGCATACAAGTAAAATGAAATCCTTGACAACTTCAGTATTTTCTCCATTTATCATGATGTTGCTTATTGGTTTAGTTGTAAGGATTTTTGGTTTCTTTATGCTAAGATGTATTCCATACTGAAAGCTCTGATCTTCTGTGACTGTTTCAAGTCCTTCTCACTTTCAGCAAGCAATGCTGTGTCAACTGCATATCGCAGGTTCTTAATTCTTCTTCCAATCCTGACACCACGTTCTTATCATGGAAGTGATCACATCACCATGCGACTGCCAAACCACTGAGACTCACGGCCCAGCCAAACTGACACACAACCTTAACTGTCACACCATCAAAGATTGTTTCCTTTGTGTGGGAACATTTTCATGTGTCTTTGTAATAGTGGTCTCATACGGTATTTATCCTTTTGTGATTGGTTTATTTCACTCAGCATAATGCCCTCAAGATTCATCCGTGTTGTGAGATGTTCCACGTATTCATTATTGTTCTTTATCATTGCATAGTATTCCATTGTGTGTACCATAGTTTATCCATTCATCTGTTGATGGGCACGTAGGTTGCTTCCATTTTTTTGCTAGTGTGAATAAAGCTGCAGTGAACATGGGTGTACATATGTCTATCCATGTGATGGTTCTTATTTCTCTAAGATATATTCCTAGGAGTGGAATTGCTGGATCATATGGTACTTCTATTTCCAGCTTTTTAAGGAGGCACCATTATTGTTTTCCATAGTGGCTGTACCACTTTGCATTCCCACCAGCAGTGCATAAGAGTTTCAATCTCCCCCCAACCAGTGTGCAACCTGTGTTATTTTGTTTTTTTGATTCATGCCAGTAATGTTGGGATGAGATGGTATCTCATTGTAGTTCTGATTTGAAATTCTCTAATGGCTAATGATTGTGAGCATTTCCTCATGTGTCTGTTAGTTGCTTGAATGTCTTCTTTGGTGAAGTGTCTGTTCATATCCTTTGCTCATTTTTTAATTGGATTATTTGTCTTTTTATTGTAGAGGTGGTGGTGCGTTCTCCTCTCTGCTCTGGAATTGGCTCTGTTTTAAGGCAAAACTGACCAGTCCCCTTAACCATAACCGTAAGTCAATGCTGTCGAGTCAGTTTTGACTCATAGTGACCCTATAGGATGGAGCAGAACTGTTCCACAGGGTTTCCAAGGAGTGGTTCGTGGATTTGAACTGCCAACTTTTTGGTTAGCAGCCAAGCTCTTTAACCATTGGGCCACCAATCCCCTTGGTGAGCCACAATTATCTTATTTGCACAGTCCCACCCAATCACCTGGGTGAGAGTTACAAGACCATGGTGAGAAAGGCCACATTAAGTAACTCATCACACTGCAATTCCTTTTAAAGGAAGGAAAATCTGGGAACCAAAACTGCCGAAGAAAAATTACTGACATCCATTTGCTAGTTTTAAGGTATTTTTCATGGCAATTAAAAAAAAATCTGTTTCTCTCTCTATATATAAAAATATAATTTACAGAAAGTTAGTAAGGTAGAAAAATCTGTTCTGCACAGTAAGATCCCTAGTGTGGAGACAGGTAATGTTTCTAAGGGATAACTCAAAATGAGGAGAAATAGCTGCAAACGTTCATTAATAATTGGAACATGGAATGTACGATTCATAATCAAGAAAAATTGGAAGTTGTCAAAAATGAAACTGAATGCTTGAAGATCAATACCCTAGGCATTAGTTAGCTGAAGACTGGTATTGGCCATTTTGAATTGGACAGTCATATGGTCTACCACACTGGGGGTGACAAATTGAAGAGAAAAAGGCATCACATTCATTGTCAAAATGAACACTTTAAGATCTACCCTGAAATACAACACTGTCAGTGATAGGATAATATCCACAAGCCTAAAAGAAATTTATTATTCAAATTTATGCGCCACCCACTAATGCCAAAGATGAACAAACTGAAGATTTCTACCACCTTCCGCAGTCTGAAATTGATCAAACATGCAGTCAAGATGTATTGATAATTACTGGTGACTGGAATGCAAAAGATGGAAACAAAGAAGAAGGATCAGTAGTTGGAAAATATGGCCGTGGTGATAGAAACAACACGGAAGACTGTATGATAGAATTTTGGAAGACCAATGGCTTATTCATCAGAAATAGCATTTTTCAACAACATAAACAGTGACTATACATGTAGACCTTGCCTGATGGGATACATAGGAATCAAATCAACTATATCTGTGGAAAGAGACTATGGAGAAACTCAGAGTCATCACTGAGAACATTGCTCATATGCAAGTTTAAGTTGAAGCTGAAGAAAACTGAAACAAGTCCGCAAGAGTCAAAGTATATTCCACTCGAATTTAGAAGCCATCTCAGAATGGATCTTATGCATTGAACATTAATGAGCAAAGACCTGCTGAGTTGAGGGATGACATCAAGGACATCGTACATGAAGAAAGAAAAGTCATTAAAAAGACAGGAAAGAAAGAAAAGACCGAAATGGATGGCAGGAGAGATTCTGAAACTTGTTTTTGAATGCAGAATAGCTAAAGCAAATGGAATAAATGATGAAGTTAAAGAGCTGAACAGAAGATTTCAAAGGGCAGCTTGAGAAGACAGAGTATTATAATGAAACGTGCAGAGACTTGGAGTTAGAAAACCAAAACGGAAGCATTTCTAAACCAGAAAAAACTGAAGAAAAAATTCAAGCCTCAAGTTGCCACAGTGGAGGATTCTATGGGCAAAAAATTGAATGATGCAGGAAGCATCAAAAGAAGATGGAAGGAATATACATAGTCACTGTACCAAAAAGAACTGGTTGACATTCAACCATTTCAGAAGTAGCATATTATCAAGAACTGATGGTATTGAAGGAAGATGTCCAAGCTGTATTGAAGGTATTGGGAAATACTAGGCTCCAAGAATTGAGAAAATACCAATTGAAATGTTTGAACAAACAGATGCAAGGCTGGAAGTGCTCACTTGTCTACGCCAAGAAATTTGGCCAACGGAAGGAGATTCACATATGTGTCTGTTCCAAAGAACAGTGATCCAACAGAAAGTGGAAATACATTTTCAGCCCTGCCCACTTCTCTCCTCTCCTTCCGAGACTCTGGTGACATGAATGTAAGATCTTTTGCCCTAGTTTCACAGGTCCTTGAGGCTCTGTTCATTTTTATTCAGTTTCTACCTCCCCCTCCCCATTTTTCAGATTTCTGTTGTTTTCTAGTTCACTGATTCTTTCTTTGTCCCTTCCATTCTGCTGTTGAGCCTATCCATTGACTTTTTTGTTTCAGTTATTGTAATTTTCAGATCTATAATTTCCATTTCATTCTTCCTTATATCTTTTTGGATGTTTTGCTGAGACTTTCTGTTTCTTTACTCAGATTTTCCATTTTTTGTGTTTGTTTCAAGTGTGTTAGTAGTTACTCGCTGAAGCATTTTTATGATGGCTCCTTTAACTTCCTTGTGAGATAATTCTAACATTGGTATCTTTTTGGTGTTGGTGTCTATTGATTGTCTTTTCTCATTCAAGCTGAGATTTTTCCTTATTCTTGGTGTGAAGAGTGATTTTCAATTGAAATCTGAACATTTGAGGATGTTATGTCATGAGGACTCTGAATTTTGTTTAAATCTCCTGTATTAGTAGACCTCCTTTGATACTGCTTTGGCAGAGGGGGAGAGTGCTGCCTTGTTACTGCCAGGCAGGCATGTAAGTCCAGGTTCCTACTCAGCCTGCCTTGAAAACTGGGGAGGAGAATCTCAGTACCTCTGGGTAGTGGTGGAAGTTCTGGTTTCCCAAGGCCACTGATGACACTAACCCTAGTGGATAAATGCTTAGGGGTGGAATTGCTGAGTTGTATAGTAAGTTTTGTTTTAAGTTTGAAAAGAAAGTGCCAAACTTTTTAAAAATGGTGGACAATCTTACATTCCCTCCAGCACTGTATGAGTATTTTAGATGCTCTGTATCAGTGCCGTCATATAGAACTTTCTGATGATAGAAATCTATACCTGTGCTCTCGCTAGAGTAGCCACTAGTCACATGTGGCTGTTGAGAAGGTGAGTGCTATAAGGCTAGTGCATCTAAGAAACGGAATTTTTAATTTTATTCAATTTTATCAGTTTAAGTTTAAATGGCCACATGTGGCTAGTGGCTACTATAAAGGGCAGCACAGCTCTGCATCCTCAAGGACATTTGGAAGTTTTAGTGTAAAAACGCCGTGGAGGCTGAGTCTGACCTCTTCTAACTTCACAAGGGGGAAGGAGAATCAAGATCAACAGCCCAAGGCTGATTCCTATGAGGTGGCGGTCAGACATGCTTCCTCACTCTGCCATCTTTACGAATTCTGATACCAACCATCCCTCCCACGATGCTCTGCTTCTCTGCTGGGCTTGATACTTCATTGCAACGGCCACACAGAACTCACAGACCATACTCACAATTATGGGGTTTATTAGGGAAGTAACAGGTTACAGTTCAGGTTCAGGAACACTCAGGATACAGGCAATAGAGAGTGAGCTGTAACCCTAAAGATGGTGAGAAGCAGTGGCAGTAGAGACCCAGCAGCAGGAGACAGTGCAGTGGGCTTCCCAGTCTACAGAGGGAGAAAGTTGGGTGCCTTTGGGCAGAGGCTTCGGGCCAGGAAGAGGCATGCCTGCAAGCACGCCTGGGAAGAGGCTGGCTTGATGGAAGAGCTGTCAAATGTTCATGACATTAGAACAGGCAAAGATTCAAAGGACGCACCAGCTCCTGGCTATTCTTCCCTGGTGGCAGTGGGATTCTCTCTTTTCCAGTCTCTGGGGTGGCTCATTTCAAACCCTGTGGGATTGCAAAACTGACTAATCCCCTTGATGGGTTACAATTACCGTATCTGCACATTCCCACCCAATCACTTGAGTGGAAGTTACAAGACCATGGCTAGAAAGCCCACACAAAAGGGATCAACGGCACTGAGTTAGTCTTTGTAATTGTAGCTCTTCAGGAGTGTGAAGTAGTATCTTATTGTGGTTTTTATCATTTCATGCATGTTTTTGCTATTTTAGTTTCATAATGATGTGTTTTCTAAACAGATTTTTTAAAACTTTTATAGAGTTTATAAGGCTTTTTTTTTTTCCTTGTTCATGCTTTTGAATCTTTGCCTATGCTAATGTCATAAATGTTTTTTCCTTTGCTTTCTTTTTGAAGTTATATAGTTTCAGCTTAGTCTAGTTTAGTTTACTTTTAGGTTTATGATCCATTTTGAGTTAGTTTTTGTATAAGGTAAAGGTCAGAGTTTTATTTCATTCCATATGGATTCCAGTTGTTCCAGCACCATATTGTTGAAAATATTTTCTTCCTACATTGAGTTACCGTGGCACATTTAGTGAAAATCAACTGACCAGGTATTTGTAGGTCCATTTCTGGATTCTTTATTCTGTTCTTTATATGTTTATCCTTAGGCTATTACTGAACTGTCTTGATTGCTGTAGCTTAATAAAAATGTCTCTTTAACTTATATAACCTACTATCAAATGATAATTAATACTTCTTATATAATGTAAGACCTTTACAACAGTATTTTCTCATTGTCTCACAATTTTTTTTCCCATCTGAGCTTTACTTTAAATACATTTTATTGCTGTTTCTTCAAGTTTACTAATCTGTTTTGTTTTTGTTTTCCTGCAGTGTATAAACTACTGTTTGTCCCATCCACTGACATTTTCATTTCAAATATTATAAATTTTTTTTATCTTTGGAAGTTCTATTTTGTTCATTATGAAATCTTCCATTTCTTCTTTACTGTATTCATGTTTTCATTTACACCCTTGAATATGGAGCATATTTATAATAGCCCTGGGTTAGCTCTGAGAATCATTTGTCTTACAACTACCTGGTATATTTCTTTCCTTAGAATTTCTTGCCTGGTCTTAAGAAGTTTTACCCTTCTCATGCACAGATTTTTGTTTAGCTAAGTACTCAAGCGGATCCTTATGCAGATTATTGGACCTCTTTCTCTGTGTAGCTCCTTCCTCTCTGGAACTCTGCCCCACAAATTCTAGCCACCTTATCCTCCTTGCACTTTTATCTGTGTCTCCTCAAGTCAACAAGATTACATGGTTCTGTTTGAGTTCTTCTTCCTGTACTGTAGTGATAAATTACTTTCTGGCAGAGAGCCTCGGTGATGGTAGGGCTTGCCTTGTTTGTTTCCTTTTTCTCAGGGATCACAGTCATGTACTACCACCTGTGTCTGAAAATAGTCCCTTTCTATATCTCGTAATGTGTTCTAGTTGTTTACAGTAGTAGGACCATTCTGGACCTGTTTACTGCTTCATCCCAGAAGCGGAAGTTGAATCATTCTAGAATGGCTTTTAATGCTAACACCTTTTTAAAGTTCTGAAGCTTTCAAGTATTATTTTTTCCTAGTACTTGATTTACTTTTTTTTCAGTATTTTATAAATGAGCATGTGTCCACTTTAGGAACTGTTATTTAGTTCACAATTTAAAGAGCTCAGTACACATTTTAAATCAAAAACTGACCAGAAGAAAATGATTTATATACCTAATGTGTTTAACAGATCATGAAAATTGATTTTTTGAGAATGAAAAAATTATCTCCATATTATGGGGCAGTCATTTTAAATATAAAATTATTACTTAATATTTAATTAGAAATGTGAAGGACTGCATAGCAGTGGGTGAGGACTAAAGTGAACTGTTTGGTCTAGTGTTTTAAATATAAATTCTGTCATTTTAAAGTACAAAATTTTATAGTATGTTCGGCATACTCTGTATCAGAAATTGCCAACCTTTGTCTGTAGGGGGCCAGATAATGTATATTTTAGGATTTGCAGATTAGTGTTTTCCTCCCTAGTCCGCAGTGTGGAGACTGTGGAGCCTCTTTTCTTCATTACCATTGCTTCCATAATTCTGTGTTTCACATAACCCTGTTAGCCAGTTAGAACACAAAATATATTTCGACTGATGTGGCTTAGTGTACTGATCAGCCCTCTCTTAGAATGATCAATTTTTTTTTTCTAATGTCTCATCTGAAGCAGCATTAATATATATAACCTATGATTTCACTTGGTGCTATGTCCGTGTAGTTAATTCAAGCCACATTTCAGAAGATGATTATGGAATTCATATTCCTTCCTCTTTTCCCTCCTCCTTCTAGTATATAATTGAAGTTGTTCTGTAGCAATAACCAAAGTCAAGTGCCATGGAAGTTTTAGAAGAGAGTACTTAGGTTGAGATGGTGGATGCTGCTGTACCATACATGAGTGAGTAGTAATATTGCTGCGTATAGTCAATCGACTCGACGGCAACGGGTTTGGTTTGGTTTGGTTTAGTCATGCACTCAGGGAATCCTTTTCCTGCCTGCATATCTTCATGATGTTTTCTCAACACGTTGGAACACTGACCAGGGAAAAAGAAATAGGCAACTGAACTTCTTTTTACATGTGGATAGAGTAAAACCTTTGTTTTCAAATATAAAACAGAAAGATTGACCCTAACAGAAATTATGGAGTAATGAAAAGTCAGCACCCAAAGACAATTTGCATAGTTAGTAAAAAAAAAAAAAATTAAGACTTTTTAAACAATTTGTTATTTTATGGTTGTCATTGCATAAGAATTATTAAAAAAAAAAAAAAAAACCCAATCGAGTAGATTCCAACTCATAGCGACCCTATAGGACAGAGTAGAACTGCCCCATAGAGTTTCCAAGGAGTGCCTGGCAGATTTGAACTGCATAAATAGGTTTAAAATCAGGCTAATTCCAGATTAGGGGTGGTGGTGGTAATCAAGAGATTTTTTTCTTATAAATTACTGTTTTATTGTTTTCAAAATTTAGAAATAGAGCCACATTAACAACCCGCCATACTCTTCTTTTCTTTGTGACATGAACGGTTGTAGAGTACGGCTTCTATTTTCCTCCTTCCTTTATAATCCTAATTATTGTTGTTTGTTTGTAATATGTCAACATTTTTTCAATATATTCCATGGAATGTTAATAAGTACTGTCGGATAAGGATTCAGGGGTCATAGGTCTAGGAAATGCCAGATTAAATGAAGTTAAACAAGTAATCATGTATCTGCCCGCTTCTTGACATCTGCGGTGCTTATCACCCTTGTTCAAGCCTCTATTTTCTCTCGCCTGGGCTACTGAATAGTTTGTTATTTGGTTTCTCTGCTTCCTGTTTTGATCCTCCCACTCAATCCATTCTTTATACAGTAGCCAAGGTGATCTTCTAAAAAACTGAAACAATGTTACTCCTTTGCTTAAAATGTTCCATTACATAGACAGTATCTGCATTGTTCACTGTTATACCCACAGCACCACATGGTGTTATACATGGTATTTACTCTAGTATAAATATTTGTTGAATGAATAAAAAAAAAATTCATCAAATAAAATCCAGATACTTTGTAATGGCCTACAAAGACCCACATGTTCTAGTCAGTTTCTCTCTCTCTTACCTTATCTCCCTGAAATAAGCTTCCAGCTACCATTTTCCATGAACATTGTAAGCTCATTCCTACCTTACACCCTACTCTGGAACACTCTTCACCTATGACTTTCCTAGTCTGGCTTATTACATTCAGTTTCAACTTGAGTATCACCTCCTCGGAGTACCTACCTCTGAGGCACTATCTAAAATGGTGCTTCTACCTTCCCAGTTTCTCTTTAACACCCAGTTTTATTTTCGTCAGAGCATGTATCACTGTCTGAAATTAGTTTATTTACCTATTTGTCTGTCTTTCTGCACTAGAATGTAAATTCTATGAGATTAGAAATCTTGCCTCCGTTTTTACGTTTCTGGCTCAAGTACTTTGAACACTATCTTTCACATAGTAAGCCCCAAGTATATAATGTATATGAAGGGGGAAGGACGAATAAATGAAATCATGTCTACTGCATGGTTTGTAGAAATATTTGCTATGCTAACGTGTGAATTGCCAAGAAAGGATATAACTGGTAATGTTACCCAGACTTCCTTCACCACAGAACTACTTTTCTCCAACCGTTTAGCCATAGTAGAGTTTCACAGAAGACATTTTAGAAATGTTATAGGGTCTATGGATACATTTAAATTGTTAAAAAAATAATTCCAAACTTATAAACGAGTATAAGAATAGTATAGATTTTTTTTTCTTGAACCCTTTGAGAATAAATTACTGACATTATACCCCATCACCTCTGAATACTTGAGTATAATTCCTAGAAACAGAGACATTTTCTCCGACACAACCCAGATACGCTAATCAAGAACAGGAATGCAACATTGACATGTTACTACTGTCTAAGCCACAGCCCCATTCAAGTTTTTGTCAGTTTTTCTAGAATTTAATGGTAGAAATCCCAGAAAGGAAGAAAGCACAGAGAAGGAAACCTCAATATCAACATACATATTCCTATAAAATCTTTGGCTGACCTCTTAGGTTCACATACATAGGGAGACTCCATAAAACCCAATGGAAAGCAACAGCTAGAATGGGAAGTTGTTGAGCAGATATTTCTGATTAAGTTTGGAGTTTGAGTCCTACCAAGTTAGAGGATTTTTAAAACACATCAGAGTTTCCATTGAAACCTCAGAAGGTACTATGTCCAAGGACTAAGGGATTTGTTCTAGGACTAAGGGCAAGGCTGAAACATATCCTCCCTGACATATCCTTAAACCAAGGGTCTGCAAGTTCAAGATGATTAGCCATTATTTTAACTGCTTAATAGAAGAAAAATCAACACTCTTCAAAGGAAGATAACAAAATTCAGAGTTTCTGCAGTATATTATTTCTGCTGCCCTGTATACAATAAAAAGAATATTAAATGTGAAAAAACAGGAAAAAAAAAGGACCCGTAATTAAAAGAAAAAGGAGTTAGTTGAGATGTTAGAATTAGCAGACAGGAACTTTAAATCAGCTATTGTAAATATGACCAAGAACTTAAAGGAAAAGGGAATCATAATGAGTGAAAATATAGGTTATCTCAGCAACTTAGAACTAGAAACTAAATGGAATTGTAGAACTGGAGAGAGTAATGCCTGAAAAGGAAATTTTACTGGATGGACTTAACAACAGATGGGAGATTGCAGAAGACTATGTCAGTGAACCTGATAACAGAAGTTATCCTGCCTGAAGAACAAAGAGGAAAAAATATTGCAAGGAGAAGGATTCTACTAGAAGATTGCAAAGAAGATTTCTCTTTGGTCTTAGAGAGAGAGAGAGAGAGAAATAAAAAATAAAGAGAGAGAGAGAACAGATCTTCAAAGATCTGTGGGGATACCAAGCAGCCAAACTTATGCATATTAGAATGCCAGAAGGAAAAGAGAGAGAATGTGACAGAAAAAAAAAATTTTTGAATAAATACTGGCTGGAAAGTTTTTAAATTTGGCTAAAAACGAACTTACAGAACCAGGAAGCTCAGTGAACCTCAAATAGAATAAATACAAAGAAAACCACGTCTAGACATATAATAGCCGTACTGCTGAAAAAAAAAAAAAAAAAACCAGCTAGAAAACAAGAGTAACAGTAATATTAATGACAGCTGACTTCTCATCATAATAATGGAAGAAGACAATAAAACGACGTCTTTAAAGAGCCAAAAGAAAAAACCTTCAGCCCAGAACTCATATCCAATGGAAACATCATTCAAAAATGAAACTAAAATAAAGCAATTTCACATGAACAAAAACTTAGATAATTCATTGTTGGTATTCTTTCTGTATAAAAAAATATGTTGAAGGAGAGTTTTTAGGCTGAAGGGCAATGATATTAGATGAAAACTTGGTTCTACAGGGAGAAATTAAACCACCACGAGCGATAAATATGTGAAAGATTTATCTTTTTTTCCTTGTGTAGCTTTCCTTGAAAGCAAAAGTTACTTAAATAAGGGGTTGTGTAATGTATATAGAGATATAATGTATGACAAAACTAGCAAAAAAGGACAGTGGAGTTAATGCAGTTATACTATTGCAAGACTCATATGCTTTGCATGAAGTTAAATATTTAAGTAGACTGTATAAAGTTGCATGTTGTAATCCTTAGAGTACAGCACCTCTCCCCCAATATAAAGAGGTATAGAGCAACTAAAATAAAACATTTAAAATATTTGATTAACTGAAATTTAAGGCAGGAAAAGGTAGAACAGTAACAACACATAACAAAAAGCAGCAGAGAACACTAGAAATAGAAAACAAACACCAAAATGGTGGTTTTGAATGCAGTCATTTCAACAATTGCATTAAAGATAAATGGACAAAACTTTCTAGAGTCAAAGATTTTCATACTGAATAAAAATACAAGACCCAGCTATATCCTGTCTGCATGTCACACATTTAAAATGTGAAGATTTAACTAAACACAGTTCATGTCTCTTCATCTCTTACATTGTTGGGTAAGCTTTCAGTGTCTATGCTATGATTAGAGCAGCTACAAGTTCAAGAATAAAATATATAGAAAAACTAATATTTTGGTCTTACAGGAAGGAACAGGAGGGGAGTTTATTCGAAGATAATAGAATACTACTACGTAAGGAGAGGAAGGAAATCTGGGCTCTCATTTCGGTTTTTCCATTAGCTCAACACCTACACTTGGGAGATCACTTCTCTGTTTATCACTATGTGCTTTTCTGAGTTACCAGTAATTCTACATTCATATGTTAAATTTTATTTCATTTTTAAATTTCAAAATAAACTGGGCTTAAATTACACTTTTGTTCTCTGAAGACTAAGTAAATTTGCCGTTGACTGTATGTATGATCTTGGGCATCTTCATTTCTTCATCTGTTTACTGGTGACAGCTATATATTCTTGACAGTGGTTCTCCTGCACACCGCTTAACGTTGTTATGTACCACACGAGGTGATGGATATGTAGTTCAAAGCGCTGTAAGATTGGGTATTGTTTTTATTATGAATAACCTGACACCGTTGGAGTGAGATTTTGTTTGATGGTACACTTACAAAAACCTTCTTTTTAAAATGTTTTTCTCTAAACTTAAAATTTATTGAAAGGTTTGTTTCTATAATACGTAAGCATAATCTAGGAATTACTGAGAAGAAAGCACATTTATCTTTCATTTTCTACTTAACTCTTCCACTTATTTTCCCGGTCTATGATGTTACAGAAAAAACGAATTAGAAATTGGGACAGTTTTGAACATATAAAAATAATGGGTCAGAAATATATGGGAATTTATTAATTTAATTTTGGGTGATATTTTAAAAACCAAGTTATGAATATATTTCATACTTGAGTGTAAAGTTGGCTGGGAAAATTTTTGCATTTGAAGATATCTACTTTTTTTTTTTTTATTGTATTTTCATTCTTCAAATTGCTTTCCAGAAAGTTGGTAGAGAATAACTTATCTCCCCACATTCTTTTTTTTTTTTAATTAATTTTTATTAAGCTTCAAGTGAACATTTACCATTCCAATCAGTCTGTCACATGTAAGTTTACATACATCTTACTCCCTTCTCCCACTTGCTCTCCCCCTATTGAGTCAGCCCTTTCAGTCTCTCGTTTCGTGCAAATTTTGCCATCTTCCCTCTTTCTCTATCTTCCCGTTCCGCCTCCAGTCAAGAGTTGCCAACACACTCTCCAGTGTCCACCTGATTTAATTAGCTCACTCTTCATCAGCATCTCTCTCCCCGCCCCGCTGACCAGTCCTTTTCATGCCTGATGAGTTGTCTTCGGGGATGGCTCCTGTCCTGTGCCATCAGAAGGTCTGGGGAGCATTGTCTCTGGGATTCCTCTAGTCGCAGTCATACCATTAAGTATGGTCTTTTTGTGAGAATTTGGGGTCTGTATCCCATTGGTCTCCTGCTCCCTCAGGAGTTGTCTGTTGTACTCCCTGACAGGGCAGACATCGATTGTGGCCAGGCACCAACTAGTTCTTCTGGTCTCAGGATAATGTAGGTCTCTGGTTCATGTGGCCCTTTCTGTCTCTTGGGTTCTTAGTTGTCGTGTGACCTTGGTGTTCTTCCTTTGCCTTTGCTCCAGGTGGGTTGAGACCAATTGATGTATCTTAGATGGCCGCTTGTTGGCATTTAAGACCCCAGATGCCACATTTCAAAGTGGGATGCAGAATGTTTTCATAATAGAATTGTTTTGCCCATTGACTTAGAAATCCCCTCAAACCATGTTCCCCAGACCCCAGCCCCTGCTCCGCTGACCTTTGAAGCTTTCATTTTATCCCGGAAACCTCTTTACTTTTAATCCAGTCCAATTAGACTGACCTTCCTTGTATTGAGTGTTGTCTTTCCCTTCACCCAGAGCAGTTCTTATCTACTGATTGATCAATAAAAAGCCCTCTCCCTCCCTCCCTCCCTCCCCACTTTGTAGCCACAAAAGTATGTGTTCTTCTCCGTTTTTTCTATTTCTCAAGATCTTATAATAGAGGTCTTATACAATATTTGTCCTTTTGCCTCTGACTTATTTCGCTCAGCATAATGCCTTCCAGGTTCCTCCATGTTATGAAATGTTTCAGAGATTCGTCACTGTTCTTTATCGATGCATAGTATTCCATTGTGTGAATATACCACAATTTATTTACCCATTCATCCGTTGACGGACATCTTGGTTGCTTCCAGCTTTTTGCTATTGTAAACAGAGCTGCAATAAACATGGGTGTGCATATATCTGTTTGTGTGAAGGCTCTTGTATCTCTAGGGTATATTCCGAGGAGTGGGATTTCTGGGTTGTATGGTAGTTCTATTTCTAACTGTTTAAGATAATGCCAGATAGATTTCCAAAGTGGTTGTACCATTTTACAATCCCACCAGCAGTGTATGAGAGTTCCAATCTCTCCGCAGCCTCTCCAACATTTATTATTTTGTGTTTTTTGGATTAATGCCAGCCTTGTTGGAGTGAGATGGAATCTCATTGTAGTTTTAATTTGCATTTCTCTAATGGCTAATGATCGGGAGCATTTTCTCATGTGTCTGTTGGCTGCCTGAATATTGAAGATATCTACTTTTATATTTTACAAAGGCACTACCAAAGTTAAGGAACCCTGGTGGTGCCATGGTTAAAACTCTCGGCTGCTAATCAAAAAGGTTCGTGGTTCAAACCCACCAGCTGCTCCAAGGGAGAAAGATGTGGCAATCTGCTTGTGTAAAGATTTACAGCCCTGGAAACCCTGTGGGGTCACTATGAGTCAGAATTAACTTGACGGTAGTGGTTTTGGGGTTTTGGGTACCGAAGTTGGGC
Source organism: Loxodonta africana (assembly GCF_030014295.1). NCBI lineage: Eukaryota > Metazoa > Chordata > Mammalia > Proboscidea > Elephantidae > Loxodonta > Loxodonta africana. The sequence goes on along the minus strand of NC_087354.1, from coordinate 39,757,500 downwards.
ATTGAGATTTTTAGAATTGTATTTTTATAAAGGTGAAAAAATAGTTTGGTGTTTTCACATTTAATTAATACTCATATACTTTTAGCAAAACAAAAATGTCTACAAGGGCAATCAAAGGAAGTCTTAGAATGTCGCTAGTGCATCAGTGCTATTTTAATTCTTTTAGGTGGCGTGTTTCTTAGGTGTGACACAGGGAGTTGTTGAGTATGTGTGGTGCTATCCATATCTCCACCTAAGTAAGGAAGTTATTACTTAAATGAATTAGACTAGATATGACTGTTGAGTGAGGGTGACATTAGGAATATCCAAAAGGAAAGAAAAATGTCCAGTGTATACGAAACTAGTTTGCTCTTCAAAATAGCTGCTATTTCCTTTTTTTCTTTTGCAGAAACATTACTATCTTGAGAAAATAAGTTAAGGAATGAGAGGTAAGGAAGAAAGGACATTCATCTTGGAAAGACTCAAAGCACTTTGCAATTTTAACGGAATGTAATGCTACCTGCTAAAACCACCTTTGTCACCAGAATGGATCAAGTGCTTCAAATTTAAACGGTAACCAGAATTCTCCTATTATCTTACTTTTCCACCAAGAATTTTAGATGACTTAAAAGGTTTTTTTTTCTTAAGTGTAGATAAAGCTGACAGTTTTAGAACGTATAGTCAGGCTTTTATTTTGGTCCTTAATGTTTGACCCTAAAATTGGTTAAAAGAATAGTTTGGATTTTTTTCCAGTTATAAACCTCTCAACCTAGAAACAAATAAGCTTATCTGAATAAGAATATGACATAGTAATGTTTACGGGACTATCCTTCACCAGATGTTTTTTCCTTTCATAGAAATAATCCAAGCAACGTCAGTGCAGAGGTTTTTTTTTTTTTTTGATATTATTTTCTGAATTTTTTTTTTCATTTTTCTTACCTGATATCTAATCTCGATCTTTCTCTATTCATATCTGACATATATATATATATTTTTTTTGTCTTTGTCTAATCTTTATTTTCTCCTTTGCCTCTCCTTCTCTCTGCTTTTTTCCTGATCATCTTGCAGGAATAGAGAGTTATAAAATGCACAATGATCCAGAATAGAAAAGGAGAGAGAAATCTGAAGAAATTGTAAAATGTTTCTATTTGTGAAATCGCAAGGACTGGAGCCCTGATGGCACAGTGGTTAAGAGCTCGGCTGCTAATCAAAAAGTCAGCAGTTTGAATCCAGCAGCTGCTCCTTGGAAACCCTATGGGGCAGTTCTACTCTGTCCTATAGGATCACTATGAGTCAGAATTGACTTGACAGGAACAGAGTTTTGTTTTTTTAAGTTACATTTCAAAAAGTACAGTGGAAAATAGTTACAGTAAAACCTGTGAAAGCCAGAACCTGTATGAAGCAGAAACCTGTCAGAGAAGGAAAGCTCAAATATTTTCCACTAATAAACAGCAATAGAAAAGTGGTAAGACTGCACCCTGTCAAAGATGGAAAACTTGCCAGACCCGGAAAAACAAAGGCAGTCCTGTCGAATTCTGGCTCTCACAGGTTTCACTGTATATAAAGAAGTAAGATTCTTGTTGCATCTTCTTAAATCACCTTGATCTTAGGCCAAATTATTTCAATGCATATTTGGAAAGATTTAAATGTTTTCAAAATGTTTATGGCATCCTAACGAGCAATTAGAACTTCTATTCATTGGACCTTCATTAATTTGATTTTGAGGAATAATCAGTTGTTTCCTTGAATCGCTATGTCTTTACAGTGAATGAGTGCAGTTGACTGAAACGAGGATTTTGCTGTAAGTGCACATGTGAAAAATCAACCAAATACAGTATCATGTACTGGTCCTAATGAGTCCAAGAAATACAGGATCTATTTTAAAGAAATGATTCAAGTTGATGAATGTAACCTAGAATAAATAATATAGCAAAGGATGAATGCTGTAATTACTCTTCCCTGTGCTAACATTAGCCTTGATATAAATACCTTGTTAACGGGGAGGGGAGGCTGTTTTGTGTTGTATTGTTTTTTAGTTCTCCAATTATGGGTTAAACCTCTTCTATGGCATAACTAGGACTTTCCCACTTTCTTGTTACTACCAGACATGTAACATAAAAGCATTCAGCTCTTTTAAAATGTCCAGGAAATTCTATCTAGTCCTCATTCATTTAAAAAAAAAGAGTCAAAGAAAGCAATTTTGAAACACAGCAGAAATTAAAGTGCTGAATGTTCACTTATGCAGGTGTTGTAATGTATAGGAAGCCACCAAATTTCCCTTTGATGATCTGAGTTTTTTTTACCCGTTTAATTATATTTCCTTACCCACTTAATTATATGATCTTATAGAACCACAGTTTGATTCCAGAACCCAAAACAAACATTGTCAAAAGTTTTACTGTGATACTCGTACTCCTTACTAAACTCCTGATTCCATCTCTCAATTTAAATCCATCTCAAAGATTTTTGGTAGCCATAGACAGGATCATTGAAATCCGTAGATAGTATCATACTATTTTGCTAATCATTAATTTCAATCTTTTCTACTATGAAATTTGTTTTCAGGGTTAAATATTATCATGAAAAAAATTAGGCTAGAACTTGACCTCTACAAAACCAAAGAGCTCCATTAATTCCTCCACCCAGCACAATTTGGAAGTCATATAACTCACACCCAGGAGGTATACAGAATTAAAACCATCTGCCTTTACTAGCCTTTACTTATTTTTTGATTTTTCTGGCCCCATCCCAGCTGAGTGCCTCCAAAATCCCAAGTCTATAATGACCTTTTAAGAGAGGATGGAATCAGATTTTTAGTTGTGCAGTTCCCTTGGGACAGAAATTTTTGTTTTTAAGTTATCATGGCTACTTTGAAGAGGGTAGAATTTAAAAAAAGGGTAACGTTTTCACTGTATACTGTTAAAGTCCACTCAAACACCCATTTTTATGTCTCAGTTTATTTCAGTAGCTGAAAATTATGACCCTTGGGGGCTGCAAGATCACTCTGAACAATCTGGTATCTGTCTGAATGCTAAACTCATAAAGACCGATAGGCCTTATGTGCATCCTCAACAAACACGTTCACTTAGGGAAATTATCCTTATGAAGGAAAGCCTGTGTGTAATTTGCCCCGTCAAGAAAAAATGAAACCAGAAGTAGCTTACAAAAGTATGGCCAACTGATTTTTTTCGAAGGTACAAAGGCAATTCAATGGAGAATGGGTAATTCTTTCCACAAATGGTGCTGGATCAGTCAGATAGCCATCCATTACCACCACCGCCATTGCCACTGAGTCAATTCCTACTCATAGCAACCATGTAGTACAGAGAACTGCCCCATAGGGTTTCCAAGGCTGTAATCTTTACAGGAGTAGACTGTCACATCTTTCTTCCATGAAACAGCTGATGGGTTTTAATCACTGACTTTTTGATTAGCAGCTGAGCACTTAACCACTGCACCTTCAAGGCTGCTCTGAGTATGTATAGACAAAAAGAGAACATCAACCTAAGTCTCACACCTTATACAAACATTAACTCAAAATGGATTGTAGATGTAAATGTAAAACTATGAAACTTTTAGAACAAAATGTAGGAGAAAATCTTCAGGACCTAGGGCTTATGAAGAGTTCTTAGATACGACACAAAAACACAATCCAGAAAAAGAAATACGAAATCAATAAGTTGGACTTTGTCCAAATTAAAAACTTTTCCTCTGTGAAAGACCATGTTAAGAGTCAGATGAGAAGAGAAGCTACAGACTGAGAGAAGATATGCATGAGCAAACCAAATATCTATCAAAGGACTTGTATGTAGGATATATAAAGAACTCTCAAAACTGAACAGTTTTTTTTAAAAAAATCTAATTTAGAAATGAGCAAAAGACATGAAGAGACACTTCACAGATGAGGATATACATAAGGCAAATAAGCACATGAAAATGTGTTCAACATCATTTGCCACTAGTTAAGTGCAAATTAAGACCACAATGACTTATTACTACACACTTAATGGTTGTCATTGTGTGCTCTGGAGTCCATTCTGAATCACAGCACCCAGATAGGACAGAGTAGGGTTTCCGAGGCTATAATCTTTATGGGAGCAGATCACCAGGCCTTTTCTCCTGTGGAGTGGCTGGTGGATTCCAAGTGCTTAACCATTGCACCACCAGGGCCTCTCGTGCACTTAACTTAACTAGAAGAGCTAAAATAAGGGGGACAATACCAGATGCAAAGAAACTGAACCACTCATAAATTGCAGGTATATAAAATGGAATACCTACTCTGGAAAATAGTTTGGTAGTTTCTTTAAAAAACTGAACAACACACATCATAAAATCCAACAATCACATTTTTTGGTATTTATCCCAGAAAAATAAAACATCCACACAAAAACCTGCATGTGATTGTTCGCACCGATATTATCTGTACTAGCCCAAAACTGGACACAGCCAACTATTCTACAGTAAGTGAAAGGGTAAACAAATTGTTGACACATCCATACTGTGTGTACTTCAGAAAACAGAACCAATATTTAAGGGATTTATTTTAAGGTATTTGCTAATATATTTGTGGAAGCTAGTAAATCTGCAGTCTGTGGAACAAGCCGGCAGGCTAGAAATGCAAGCAGGAGTTGATGTTGCAGCCTTGAGTCCAGAATCTGTGGGGCAGGTAGGCAGACTGGAAACTAAAACAGGAATTTATGCTACAGTCTTCAGGCAGAATTTCATTTTCTTTGGGAAACCTCAGATTTTGCTCTTAATGCCTCCAACTAGTTGGATGAGGCCTGCCCACATTATCAATGGTAATCTCCTTTACCTAAAGTTAACTGATTGTAGATGTTAACCACGTCTATGAAATACTTTCACAGCAACACCTAGATTAATGTTTGATTAAATAACTGGTAGCCAAGTTGACGCATAAGACTATCACACCATGAAATACAGCTCAGCAATAGAAATGCAACACGGATAAATGCCACAACTTAGATGGATTTCAAAAGCGTTATGCTAAGTGGAGAAAAAAAAAAAAAGCCCATCTCAAAAGGTCACATACTGTATGATTCCGTTTATATAACGTATGTGAAATTTCAAAATTATAGAGATGGAGAACAGATTAGTAGTTGCCAGGGCTTCGGGAAAGTAGAAGAGAAAGTGGGTGATGTGACTAGAAAGAGGAGAGGCAGCGTGAGGGATGTTTTTATGATGGTAGAACAGTTCTGTATCTTGGTGATGGTTATACAGATCTATGCATGTGATAAAATGACACAGAGCTATATACACGCATTGTACCAATGTCAGTTTCCTAGTTTCGATAGTATTTTTATGTAAGGTATAACCAGTGGGGAAAACTTGTTGAAGGGTACATGGGCTCTCTCTGTACTATCTTTGCAACTTTCTGTGACTCTCTAATTATTTCAAAATAAAGTGTTACGACTATCACCACTACTCCTCTAAGTGAATAGGTGACAGTCTACCCCACAGACTTGGTGACCCAAAATCAGGTTCTACTCAAGAATAGTGAATGGACTCTTAGGGTTATATTTTTTGGTAACGACCAAACCAGCTGATAAGAGGACATAAGTGATCCAAAGCTGACAACAATCAAGACAGCGCAATCTAGTAGCCCATGTACGTATATTGAAAGAAAACAAAACAAGATAAGACTCAGTGAGCAAATATAAAATAAATCATTACAATATCTTATAGATGGCTCGGAGACAACAGTTGATATCAAACCACATAAAGAAGCAGACAGTGATTGCTTCTACAACTCCCCAAATTAATGAATCAGTCTTTCCCAAATGAAGATACAATCCTGGAATTGCAAGATGCAGAATATAAAAAACTAATTTACAGAATGCTTCAAGACATCAGGGATGACCTCAAAAATGAAATAAGGCATCTGCACACACACAGAAAAAGCCAAGGAACACACTGATAAAGCAGTTGAAGAAATAAAAAAGATTATTCAAGAACATAGTGGAAAAATTAATAAGCTACAAGAATCCATAGAGAGACAGCATTCAGATTTCCAAAAGATTAACAGTAAAATTACAGAATTAGACAACTCAATAGGAAGTCAGAGGAGCAGAATTGAGGAATTAGAATGCAGAGTGGGGGAGTTGGAGGATAAAGCAATTGACACCAATATAGCTGAAGAAAAATCAGATAAAAGAATTAAAAAAAAAAATGAAGAAACCCTAAGAATCATGTGGGACTCTATCAAGAAGAATAACTTGCATGTGGTTGGAGTTCCAGAACAAGGAGGGATAACAGAAAATACAGAGAGAACAGTTGAAGATCTGTTGGCAGAAAACTTCCCTGACATTATGAAAGATAAAAGGATATCTATCCAGGATGCTCATCGAGCCCCATATAAGATTGATCCAAAAAGAAAATCACCAAGACATATTATCATCAAACTTGCCAAAACCAAAGATAAAGAGAAAATTTTAAAAGCAGCCAGGGATAAAAGAAAGGTCTCCTACAAAGGAGAATCAGTAAGAATAAGTTCAGACTACTCAGCAGAAACCATGCATTCAAGAAGGCAATGGGATGACATATATAGAGCAGTGAAGGAGAAAAACTGCCAGCCAAGGATCATTTATCCAGCAAAACTCTCTCTCAAATATGAAGGCAAAATTAAAACATTTACAGATAAACACAAGCTTAGAGAATTTGCAAAAACCAAACCAAAGCTACAAGAAATACTAAAGGAAATTGGTCAGAAAATCAATAACATCAGATAACAGCACAAGACAAAGACACAGAACAGAACATCCTGATATCAACTCAAATAAGGAAATCACAAAAACAAATTAAGATTAATTTTAAAAAGAAAAAAGTGCTCAAAAGATGGAATCATTGAAGTCATTATGTAAAAGATCACAATAATAAAAAAGAGGGACTAAATGCACAAGGCATAGAACTGCCATATGGAGAGGGAAACAAGGCGATATAGGACTATACAAGTTAGGTTTTTACTTAGAAAAATAGGGACAAATATTATGGTAACCACAAAGAGGTCTAACAATTCCATAACTCAAAATAAAAACCAAGACAAACATAACGACTCAGCAAACATAAATTCGACTACTATAAAAATGAGGAACATACAATTTACAAAGAAAAATGTCTCAGCACAAAAAAAGTAAGTGGAAAAACGAAATTGTCAACAATACACACAAAAAGGCATCAAAATGACAGCACTAAACACATTCTTATCTATAATTATGCTGAATGTAAATGGACTAAATGCACCAATAAAGAGACAGAGAGTCTCAGACCGGACAAAGAAACACGATCCGTCTATATGCTGCCTACAAGAGACACACCTTAGACTTAGAGACACAAACAAACTAAAACTCAAAGGATGGAAAAAAAATATATGAAGCAAACAACAATCAAAAAAGAGCCGGAGTAGCAATATTAATTTCTGACAAAATAGACTTCAAAGTTAAATCCACCACAAAGGTTAAAGAAGGACACTACATAATGATTAAAGGGACTATTGACCAGGAAGATATAACCATATTAAATATTTATGCACCCAGTGACAGGGCTGCAAGATACATAAAACAAACTAACAAAACTGAAAAGTGAGATAGACACCTCCACAATTATAGTAGGAGACTTCAACACACCACTTTCGGAGAAGGATAGGACTTCCAGTAAGAAGCTCAATAGAGACACGGAAGACCTAATTGCTACAATCAATCAACTTGACCTCATAGACCTATACAGAACACTCCACCCAACAGCTGCAAAGTATACTTTTTTTTCTAGTGCACATGGAACGTTCTCTAGAATAGATCACATATTAGGTCATAAAACAAAACTTTGCAGAATCCAAAACATTGAAATATTACAAAGCATCTTCTCAGACCACAAGGCAATAAAACTAGAGATCAGTAACAGAAAAATCAGGGAAAAGAAATTAAATACTTGGAAACTGAATAATACCCTTCTCAAAAAAGGCTGGGTTATAGAATACATTAAGGAGGGAATAAAGCAATTCATAGAATGCAACGAGAATGAAAACACTTCCTATCAAAACCTCTGGGACACAGCAAAAGCAGTGCTCAGAGGTCAATTTATATCCATAAATGCACACATACAAAAAGAAGAGCCAAAATCAGAGAACTGTCCCTACAACTTGAACAAATAGAAAGCGAGAAACAAAAGAATCCATCAGGCACCAGAAGAGAACAAATAATAAAAATTAGAGCTGAACTAAATGAAATAGAGAACAGAAAAACAATTGAAAGATTTAACTAAGTCAAAAGCTGGTTCTTTGAAAAAAATTAATAAAATTGATAAAACATTGGCCAGACTGACTAAAGAAATACAGGAAAGGAAACAAATAACCCGAACAAGAGACGAGATGGGCCATATCACAACAGACCCAACTGAAATTAAAAGAGTCATATCAGATTATTACAAAAAAATTCTACTCTAACAAATTCGCAAACCTAGAAGAAATCGATGAATTCCTGGAAAAACACTACCTGCCTAAACTAACACAATCAGAAGTAGAACAACTAAATAGACCCATCACAAAAAAAGAGATTGATAAGGTAATCAAAAAACTCCCACCAAAAAAAAAAGCCATCGCCCAGATGGCTTCACTGCAGAGTTCTACCAAACTTTCAGAGAAGGGTTAACACCACTACTACTAAAGGTATTTCAAAGCATAGAAGATGACGGAATACTACCTAACTCATTCTATGTAGCCACCATATCCCTGATACCAAAACCAGGTAAAGACTCCACAAAAAAAGAAAATTACAGACCTATATCCCTCATGAACATAGATGCAAAAATCTTCAACAAAATTCTAGCCAATAGAATTCAACAACATATCAAAAAAATAATCCACCACGACCAAGTGGGGTTTATACCAGGTATGCAAGGTTGGTTTAATATTAGAACAACCATTAATTTAATCCACCGTATAAATAAAACAAAAGACAAAAACCACATGATCTTATCGATTGATGCAAAAAAGGCATTTGACAAAGTCCAACACCCGTTCATGATAAAAACTCTCAGCAAAATAGGAATTGAAGGAAAATTCCTCAACATAATAAAGGGCATCTATACAAAGCCAATAGCCAACATCATTCTAAATGGAGAGAGCCTGAAAGTATTTCCCTTGAGAACGGAAACCAGACAAGGATGCCCTTTATCACCGCTCTTATTCAACATTGTGCTAGAGGTCCTAGCCAGAGCAATTAGGCTAGACAAAGAAAGAAGGGGAATCCGGATTGGCAAGGAGGAAGTAAAATTATCTCTATTTGCAGATGACATGATCTTATACACAGAAAACCCTAAGGAATCCTCCAGAAAACTACTGGAACTAATACAAGAGTTTGGGAGAGTCTCAGGTTACAAGATAAACATACAAAAATCACTTGGATTCCTCTACATCAACAAAGAGAACATCGAAGAGGAAATCACCAAATCAATACCATTCACAGTAGCCCCCAAGAAGATAAAATACTTAGGAATAAATCTTAACAAAGATGTAAAAGACCTGTACAAAGAAACTACAAAGTACTAGTGCAAGAAACTAAAAGGGACCTACATAAGTGGAAAAACATACCTTGCTCATGGATAGGAAGACTTAACATAGTAAAAATGTCTATTCTACCAAAAGCCATCTATACATACAATGCACTTCCGATCCAAATTCCAATGGCATTTTTTAAAGTGATGGAGAAACAAATCGCCAACTTCATATGGAAGGGAAAGAAGCCCTGGATAAGTAAAGCATTACTGAAAAAGAAGAAGAAAGTGGGAGGCCTCACTCTACCTGATTTTAGAACATATTATACAGCCGCAGTAGTCAAAACAGCCTGGTACTGGTACAACAACAGGCACATAGACCAATGGAACAGAATTGAGAACCCAGATATAAATCCATCTACATATGAGCAGCTGATATTTGAGAAAGGGCCCAAAACAGTTAAATGAGGAAAAGACAGTCTTTTTAACAAATGGTGCTGGCATAACTGGATTTCCATTTTCACAAAAATGAAACAGGACCCATACCTCACACCATGCACAAAAACTAACTCCAAGTGGATCAAAGACCTAAACATAAAGACTAAAACGATAAAGATCATGGAAGAAAAAATTGGGACAACCCTAGGAGCCCTAATACAAGGTATAAACAGAATACAAAATATTACCAAAAATGATGAAGAGAAACCCGATAACTGGGAGCTCCTAAAAATCAAACACCTATGCTCATCTAAAGACTTCTCCAAAAGAGTAAAAAGACCACCTACAGACTGGGAAAGAATTTTCAGCTATGACATCTCCGACCAGTGCCTGATCTCTAAAATCTACATGATTCTGTCAAAACTCAACCACAAAAAGACAAACAACCCAATCAAGAAGTGGGCAAAGGATATGAACACACATTTCACTAAAGAAGATATTCAGGCAGCCAACAGATACATGAGAAAATGCTCTCGATCATTAGCCATTAGAGAAATGCAAATTAAAACTACAATGAGATTCCATGTCACACCAGCAAGGCTGGCAATAATCCAAAAAACACAAAGTAATAAATGTTGGAGAGGCTGCGGAGAGATTGGAACTCTCATACACTGCTGGTGGGAATGTAAAATGGTACAACCACTTTGGAAATCTATCTGGCGTTATCTTAAACAGTTAGAAATAGAACTACCATACAACCCAGAAATCCCACTCCTGGGAATATACCCTAGAGATACAAGAGCCTTCATACAAACAGATATATGCACACCCATGTTTATTGCAGCTCTGTTTACAATAGCAAAAAGTTGGAAGCAACCAAGGTGTCCATCAACGGATGAATGGGTAAATAAATTGTGGTATATTCACACAATGGAATACTACGCATCGATAAAGAACAGTGACGAATCTCTGAAACATTTCATAACATGGAGGAACCTGGAAGGCATTATGCTGAGCGAAATTAGTCAGAGGCAAAAGGACAAATATTGTATAAGACCACTATTATAAGATCTTGAGAAATAGTAAACCTGAGAAGAACACATACTTTTGTGGTTACGAGGGGGGGAGGGAGGGAGGGTGGAAGAGGGTTTTTTATTGATTAATCAGTAGATAAGAACTGCTTTAGGTGAAGGGAAAGACAACACTCAATACATGCAAGGTCAGCTTAATTGGACTGGACCAAAAGCAGAGAAGTTTCTGGGATAAAATGAATGCTTCAAAGGTCAGCGGAGCAAGCGCGGGGGTCTGGGGAACATGGTTTGCGGGGACTTCTAAGTCAATTGGCAGAATAATTCTATTATGAAATCATTCTGCATCCCACTTTGAAATGTGGTGTCTGGGGTCTTAAATGCTAACAAGCGGCCATCTAAGATGCATCAATTGGTCTCAACCCACCTGGAGCAAAGGAAAATGAAGAACACCAAGGCCACACGACAACTAAGAGCCCAAGAGACAGAAAGGGCCACATGAACCAGAGACCTACATCATCCTGAGACCAGAAGAACTAGTTGGTGCCCGGCCACAATCGATGACTGCCCTGACAGGGAGCACAGCAGAGGACCCCTGAGGGAGCAGGAGATCAGTGGGATACAGACCCCAAATTCTCATAAAAAGACCAAACTTAATGGTCTGACTGAGACTAGAGGAATCCTGGTGGCCATGCTCCCCAGACCTTCTGTTGGCACAGGACAGGAACCATCCCCAAAGACAACTCATCAGACATGAAAGGGACTGGTCAGTGGGTGGGAGAGAGACGCTGATGAAGAGTGAACTAATTATATCAGGTGGACACTTGAGATTGTGTTGGCAACTCTTGTCTGGAAGGGGGATGGGAGGATAGAGAGAGAGGGAAGCCGGCAAAATTGTCAAGAACGGAGAGACTGAAAGGGCTGGCTCAAGAGGGGGAGAGCAAGTGGGAGTAGGGAGTGAGATGTATGTAAACTTATATGTGACAGACTGATTGGATTTGTAAACGTTCACTTGAAGCTCAATAAAAGTTATTAAAAAAAAAAACTAAAATTATAAAGATCATGGATGACAAAATAAGGAGAACGTTAGGAGCCCTAATACAAGGCATAAACAGAATACAAAACATTACTAAAAATGACAAAGAGAAACCAGATAACTGGGAGCTCCTAAAAATCAAACACCTATGCTCATCTAAAGACTTCACCAAAAGAGTAAAAAGACCACCTACAGATTGGGAAAAAATTTTCAGCTATGACATCTCAGACCAGCGCCTGATCTCTAAAATCTATATGATTCTGTTAAAACTCAACTATAAAAAGACAAACAACCCAATCAAGAAGTGGGCAAAGGATATGAGCACACATTTCACTAAAGAAGATATTCAGGCGGCTAACAGACACATGAGAAAATGCTCTCGGTCATTAGCCATTAGGGAAATGCAAATTAAAACTACGATGAGACTCCATCTCACTCCAACAAGGCTGGCATTAATCCAAAAAACACAAAATAATAAATGTTGGAGAGGCTGTGGAGAGATTGGAACTCTTATACACTGCTGGTGGAAATGTAAAATAGTACAACCACTTTGGAAATCTATCTGGCGTTTTCTTAAAAAGTTAGAAATAGAACTACCATACAACCCAGAAATCCCACTCCTTGGAATACACCCTAGAGAAATAAGAACCTTTACACGAACAGATATATGCACACCCATGTTTATTGCAGCTCTGTTTACAATAGCAAAAAGCTGGAAGTAACCAAGGTGTCCCTCAATAGATTAATGGTTAAATAAATTATGGTACATTCAGACAGTGGAATACTACACATCGATAAAGAACACTGACGAATCTGTGAAACATTTCATAACATGGAGGAACCTGGAAGGCATTATGCTGAGTGAAAGTAGTCAGATGCAAAAGGACAAATACTGTATAAGACCACTATTACAAGTTCTTGAGAAATAGTATAAACTGAGAAGACCACAATCTTTTGTGGTTACAAGAGTGGGGAGGGAGGCAGGGTGGGAGAGGGTTATTTACTGATTAGTTAGTAGATAAGAACTACTTTAGGTGAAGGGAAGGACAATACTCAATACATGGAAGGTCAGCTCAACTGGACTGGACCAAAAGCAAAGAAGTTTCCACGATAAACTGAGTGCTTCAAAGGTCAGCAGGGCAAGGGTGGGGGTTTGGGGACTATGGCTTAAGGGGACTTCTAAGTCAATTGGCATAATAAACTCTATTATGAAAACATTCTGCATCCCACTTTGAAGAGTGGCATCTGGGGTCTTAAATGCTAACAAGTGGCTATCTAAGATGCATCAAGTAGTCTCAACCCATCTGGATCAAGGGAGAATGAAGAACACCAAGGTCACACGGTAACTATGAGCCCGAGACAGAAAGGGCCACATGAACTAGAGACTTACATCATCCTGAGACCAGAAGAACTAGATGGTGCCCGGCCACAACTGATGACTGCCCTGACAGGGAACACAGCAGAGAACTCCTGAGGGAGCAGGAGAACAGTGGGATGCAGACCCCAAATTCTTATAAAAAGACCAGACTTAATGGTCTGACTGAGACTAGAAGAATCCCGGCGGTCATGGTCCCCAAACCTTCTTTTGGCCCAGGACAGGAACCATTCTCGAAGACAACTCATCAGACATGGAAGGGACTGGATAATGGGTTGGAGAGAGATGCTGATGAAGAGTGAGCTACTTGTATCAGGTGGATACTTGAGACTGTATCGGCATCTCCTGTCTGGAGGGGAGATGAGAGGGTAGAGAGGGTTAGAAACTGGCAAAACGGTCACGAAAGGAGAGGCTGGAAGAAGGGAAGGGGCTGACTCATTAGGGGGAGAGTAAATGGGAATATGTAGTAAGGTGTATATAAGCTTATATGTGACAGACTGACTTGATTTGTAAACTTTCACTTAAAGCACAATAATTTTTTTTTAAAAGAAACCAACAAAGGACTTTTATCAGACCATTACACTTATATTTTATCAGAATATTTACATATCTCTGTAAAGAAGTTGAACAATTCCTCTAGGAAATGAATTAAATGAATATTTAGATAATAAAAGTTAAATTATATTAAAAAAAGTGTTAAAGGCGGGGGGCCGGGAACCTAACATAATGCAATAATTGTGTTCCAAAAAAATCACTCCTGTAAAAACAGGGTCATGTTATTTCTGGATTAATGAAATGACTGGGATGAGCTATACAGGTACTTGGTTAGGATTTCCGAGGGTACAGCTTTGAGTTCCAAAATCTTCCCATCCTGCATGGTGGCAGTTGTCTGCTTTGGCTTAAATATTGCCAAGGCATTTCTAGGTCTTCTGGCTACCTGAAAGACTCCCAGGGCAATGCCAGTGATTCCATGAATCTCCCAGCTTATTAGAAACAACAGTTTTATGGCTGATCTGGGGAGATTGGGCCAAGAAAATGGAGGGGATGCTGAGACTCACCCTCCAGCTCCCTGGGTTTTTGGAGGGATTACTTGCCATTTTCCATCAGGCTTCATCCTCCCCACCAGATTGTCCCTATTCTCCTCCACCATAGGAGCTGTAGCCAGCCCTCTTGAGTATGAGTTGAGTGAACTATTGCAACCATTTGTGTTACATCCAAATTCATATGATCAAAATGTTTTAATTATTTCTAACAGTTTCTCAGTCCAAGATTTAGTGTATCTTAATTCTCTGAGATTTTGCTTAAAAAGTATTTCATATTCCCCCCAATATGCTCTATAATATGGGGGGGGAGGGGAAGTAGAACAAGAAAACCAAGACTATAAAATTCCAATGAATTCTGTGGAGTCTTCTTGAGAGACCTCCTGGGACATGACCCCTGCCTTCTAGTGGGACATCGAGTGAGCCTGACGGATAAAATGAACTTCATGCATCTTTACACACTGATTCACTTATTCATTCAACAGACATTTACTTGGGAAAGATAGTAGTTGCAAATAGCTAAAAAATTTTATCTTTGTGCTAACATAGGTTTAAGTGTTTTGTATATATTTTATCTCCTTTGACTCAAGGCATGGCACTGTGCAAGGTCCAGGGAATACAAAGAAGAGTATAGCACAGACCCTGTCTTCAGTGGTTCCTATCTAGCAGCACAAGTAGACATATAAATAGACAAGTGTAATAGCAATGCATCAGGTGCTTAATGGAAGTATGAGTAAAGGGCTACGGCATGGCTTTTCCCTGCCTGGGAAGGGTGAAGGGAGGTTTTCCAAAGGAGGTTTCCTTTGAGCTGAGTATTGCTGGATAAATAGCATAAATACTGTCAGGGAACAAGCTGGAGAGAGCGAATTCTAGGCAAAGGCAATAACATGTGCAAAGATATACTTCCTCTGGGAAAAAAAGTCATAGACTTTAAAGTTAAAGGGGTTATTCGAGATATTTTAGTCCAATACCCTTGCTTTACATAAGACAGCGTGCAAGATTTGGAAGCAAATGTACTTGCCCCGAATCACTCAGCAGTTGTAGTATCACTTCAAGTATTGTTTCGAACTACATAGCCCAAAATGTACTTCGGTCAGATATTACCCTGAGTACTTCAAGAGACGAAATTCTTCCTCACATTTCTTTGTTTATAAATCTGATTTATTTCCAAGCTAAAATGTAAACTGGGGTCCATTTTTATTTCTCTTTAAAATTCTTTATTATGAAAATTTCCAAATTACTCAGAAAATTTTGGAGTAACATAACAAATATCTCTGATCTCACCACCGAGAATTAATTGCATGCTAAATTTTATAATTCTTACTAAAAGAAAGAAAACAATTTAGGAACAGTTGAAATCCTCTTTGTACCACTCTCCAGTCTCGTATTCATTCTTCCTTCTCCAGAGAAAATGCTGTATGAGATTGGTAAATATATATTCTGATGTGTGTGTGTGAGTATTACGTGTATGTGTGTATGCATTAAAAAATGTAGTATAAATCATATTATACTGTGTAGGTACATTTTGCATCTTTATTGATGTGTTACAGTCATTTGAATGTATTTTTTTTTTTCACATGAACCCAAAATGAAATAGAGCATAAAAGCATGGGTGATATGCTCTAGTCAGTAGTGGAAGTTTGCTGTTGTGTTGTGGCTTTGGTCCCTCGTGCTGTGTTCTTTTTGCCTAACATGCCACTGCCCTAAATCTGCTTTGTGTTTTGGGAGAACACAACTCCATCGTTTGGTAGCTTTTCAAATGTATTTTTTAATACTTTTGTTGGAAAACAATTATTTCTGTGGCTTAGGTGTTACTCTAACATTTGATTTTTAAAATTCTTTACTACTGAGATAATTACAGCTAAAGTATTCTCTGCCCAAGAAGTAAACTCATCATGTGGTAGAAATTCTTTTTCCACACATGAAAAGCCAGCAAGACCACATGGCTATGTAGTAAGACGGCTGTCATGCCGTGTGGGAAGAGTCAACCTCTGAAAACTCCACGGTGAGATGACCCAGGAAAAGGATGTTTATCTGAACTTTGAGAAAAGCTTAGAGGTTGCCTCACCAAGAATTTGGCCCTGAGGTGAGGGATGGGGAAGGAAGAGAAAGGGATCTGTTGTAATTGTAAAGGATAGGATTTCTGTGGGTGCTGGGAGTCCAGCTTTACCCTTTAATTTATTGTGCCAGCTCTAATTAGCAGTACATGTTTTAAGTTAATGGAAATCAGCTGGAATATCACTAGACATGTGAGGTGACTGAACAGCATAATAAATGTAAAGAGCCCTCTTGCTTCTGTTAATAGAAGGGAAATTCACTCACCACCTTCTTAAAACAGTGGAAGACTGGAAATCTGCAGAATGCTTATTATAGACAAGCCAGTTATTCCTCATCCCACTGGTACTTGAATTCTATAGTTATTGTCCTCAGAGAATAGCAACAGAATGATCTAGGGAAAATTTAGCATTATAGTTCTGGCTTGTATCTTTTGAAGATTGAGAATTCTGGCCCACAGTCACAGAAAGCTTATCTAAAAATGCCAAATTGTAAAAATGAAAGGAAACTCATTCTTCCTGGAGCCAGGCCCAGCTTTTGTTTCCTTCCATTGGTTTGGCATATAGAAAGGAAGGAAAACATAAAGCATTCTGATGCTATAGCACATTCTGGTGATTTATTATGGGCCATTGTATACCTAGTGCTAGAGCACAGGTATGTTACATGTGAGGAATGTTTAAAAGGAAACAAGGCACAAATGCTTTGTTCAGATACAAAAGGTGGAAATGCACCTTTATTTCCAGATAGATTTCTTAGCTAGTATTTCTTCTCCACCCCACCGCCCAACTGCCAAGAATAGAAAAGCACCAGGACTCCTGGACTCTCATGGACACCCTCCCAAGATCATCAGGCAGATGTCCAAGTCAAAAAAAGCTGTCAGCCACAATGAGATACCATTCTGCACCCATGAGAATGGCTATAATGAAAAGCAATGGAAAATAACAAGTGTTGACCATTCCACACCCATGAGAATGGCTATAATGAAAAGAAATAGAAAATAACAAGTGTTGATGAGGAGATTGAGAAATTGGAACCCTCATACATTGCTGGTGAGACTGTAAAATGGTTCAGCTGCTGTGGAAAAGAGTTTGGCAATTCCACAGAAAGTTAAACATAGAATTACCATATGATCCAGCACTTCTACTTCCTAGTTATATTCCTAAAAGAATCAAATACAGGTAGTCAAACAAATGCTTGTTCATAACAGCACTATTCACAATAGCCAAAGGCAAAAACAACCCAAATGTCCATCAGTGGATGCATGGATAAACAAATTGTTGTTATGTATCTTATTGTTGTTCTAAGTTTCCTTTGAGTCCACTCCAACTCGTGGCAACTCCACGTACGACACAATGAAATGCTGCCCAGTCCTGCACCGTCTTCACAATCGTTGGTATGCTCAAGTCCATTGTTGTGGCCACTGTGTATTTTGAGTAATTTCCAACCTGGGGGTTCATCTTCCAGCACTGTATTGGACATTATTCTAGGGAATACCACTGCAGATATTACAGACATTGAAAGGATAATAAGGGAATAACATGAACAAAACTTTGTGTCCATAAATTTAACAATTTAAATGAGATGAAAAAATTTCACAAAAGAACCAAACTACCAAAGCTCACTCAAGAAAAAATAGATAACTGAGTAGACCTATATGTATTAAAGAAAGGGAATTTGGAATTTAAAACCTAGCCTTGAGAGAATCATATATAAAAAAAATATATAGGCAATAACAAAACAGTGCTAAGTACTGCATAGTGGTGTCAGGAGAAGCCAGAGGAGGGAGCAGCTAATACCTGTAAAAAAAAAAAAAAAAACCTGTACTCTCCCTGAATTGGCTTCCTTAGCTAACCCACTGATCTCTGAGTGCAAAAGGGAACTAGGAAGCAGAACTGTTCTGAGCACTAAAGGATGTTAATTGATCCACTGTCCCTTTGAGGACTTTGAGAAATTGTTGTTAATTTGATAGCCAGCTAAAATCCAATATGGGATCTCTTCCATCTGATACTACTCGAATTTGTGATAATTACCTCAGACTCAAAAGAAGAGACAAAGTGAAGAAACCTGATGTAGCTTCCTTTCATCCTTCCTTTTAGCTGTCATTTGATCTATTTTAAAGTGAGTAGGCTTTCTCTTGCCTCTAGTTGCTGACCGTTCCGTACAATTCCTGCCACACAAGGAAAGCAGCAAGACTACCAAGTTGCTGTAGAATGGACGATTATTTATTTTCACTTAGTCTCCACGATACTCCACGCACATGGAAAAGAAATTGGAGTTGCATATAATCGCTTTTGCCAACCTTCTGCGGGTTTCTCAATGCACATTCTGAGCTCTCTTTGAAGGCTTATTCATTGCAACTTGTGCTCACACTTTCTTTTAAGCAAGTGCCACTTTTACGCTCCTCAGTCTTCTATCACATAGCAAGAGCGTTGGTGGAAATTGCTTTTCCAAAAAAGAACTGTGCCACCTACTCTTCAAATACCACTGATTAAGAAAAATCATTGATTGATTTTTCCTGGGAAATAAATGAGGCTTTCCCTTGAGAATGGAAAGAAATAAATAAGGGGATGTAAAGAATGAAGATGGCTGTGTGTTATGAGGAAAATGTTTATGCAGTTGTCATGGAAACATAGCATGTAGGCATTCAAAACAGGAGATTATGATATCTCTGTATTTGCCAAATATAAATCAGATATGAGTTGCATTCATTCTCTTTCTTGGTCCAAATTTAGTCTGACACGTGTGGTTATGTAAAATATGCTCCTGCTTTAGTATATTTGCTTAATATTGGCAGGAAATGGGCAATACAAGAGGCTGTCATGTTTTACATTTATATTTGAAGCATACAAAAAAAGGGGGGAGTGGAAGCAGTTCTTAGCAAATGATTCCTAAAAACAAATACCACAGAGTCCTGGTGAGTGGGCTTTCCTGTGACTTTCCTATTAACAGAATTAATTGATTTTTTAAATTGAAACATATTCACAATGTTGGACATAATTGGTACTAGCTAATTGTTGTCAGTGATGTCATATGGTGAAATGTATGTTTGATGGTTCATTTTAATGTGTGTGGTTTCATTTCACAGGTAGAATAAGATACCTTATACTTTTCTTCAGAAGATATCAGTTAGCATTCAATTTTATGGTTTATAAGCGAGGCATGATGGAAATCTATAAAGGACATATATGAATTTTGAGGCTATGGAGAATTTGACAAAATTTTCCAGAGCTTGGAGTTTTTTTAACAACTGATTTCAAATATAGTACATACAATGCAAGCCCTACCTGCAGCTATTGTCTTTTAGTGGGCACACAAACCAAAACAATAGAAAGATCTAAAAGCTATTAGAATATGCTCCATTCATTGAAAATAGGATGTTATCTACTTAACTTTAATACTTCGTTCTTTGTTTTATGCCAACTTTGCTAGCTATTTCAGAGCCATCAGTTTATCACCCTGTGTATTTTACCTTCTCTTGGATTTCCTCTAGGGTATATTATGCACTTTGTGAGCAAATAGCCTAGAGGCTTAATGCCTTATTAAGGTACTTATTGCGTATATGGTCCAATAATTGTACCAGTAATCCAATGAGACCAAGTAGCTATATAGTTGGAGCAGAGTGAGGAAGGGGTAATCAAGGAAGGCTCTTCAGAGGAAGTAAGTTTGAAGCTAAAATTTAAAAGTAAAGACCTTTCTATAGGGCATTTTGACTATATATGTATTTGTACCATAAGTCTTAAAAACATGTATACCTTTGACCCAACACTTGCACTTCTGGGAATTTATCTTAGAAGATGAAGATGTTTGTAAAGATTGAGTTAGAAGGATGTTCATTAAAGTATATTTATTTTCGAGAAAAACTGAAAATAACTTTAATTCCAGGCATAAAAGAATGGCTAGTAATAAGTTCTCTTTCTTTGATGCATATCAAAAGCACCTGAACTACTTTTAAAAATAAAGGTGTTTGGGCACATCTCAGACCTGCAGCTTAGGATCTATGGAAATGTAACACACGCATCTGTATGTGAAAAGGATCCCAGATGATTGTGACAGGCATTGAAGATTGAGAACTACTGCAATATAGTATTAATAGATAGAAACATAGGCTCTGGAGTTAAATAGACCTGAGCTCAGAACCCAGATCTGCCACGATTGAATTGTATGACCCAGACCTACATCTATGACCAAGTTAATCTCTCTGAATTTCAATTCCCTCGTATAGAAAATAGGAATGGTAATACTTTAAAATCAGAAAAGGTGTGCATCAGGATAGTATCCTTTCACCATATGTATTCAGTCTGTATGCTGAGCAGATAATTCAAGAAGCTGGACTATATGAGGAAGAATGCAGCATCAGGATTGGAGGAAGACTCATTAACAACCTGCGATATGCAGATGACACAACCTTACTTGCTCAAAGTGAAGAGGACTTGAAGCACTTACAGATAAAGATCAAAGACCACAGCCTTCAGTATAGATTATACCTCAATATAAAGAAAACAAAAATCCTCACAACTGGACCAATAAGCAACATGATAAACGAAGAAAAGATTGAAGTTGTCAAGGATTTCATTTTACTTGGATTTACAATAAACTCCCATGGAAGCAGCAGTCAGGAGGTCAAATGACATATTGCACTGGGCAAATAAGCTGCAGAAGACCTCTTTTGTATTAAAAAACAAAGATGTCACTTTGAGGACTAAGGCATGCCTGACTAAGGCATGCCTGACCCAGGCCATGGTATTTTCAATTACCTCTTATGCATGCGAAAACTGGGCAATACATAAGGAAGACCAAAGAAGAATTGATACCTTTGAATTATGTGGTGTTGGTGAAAAATACTGGATATACTATGGACTCCCAGAAGAATGAACAAATCTGTCTTGGAAGAAGTAAATCCGGAATACTCCTTAGAAACGAGGATGCCAAGACTTCATCTCACATACTTTGGGACCAGTCTCTGGAGAATGACATCATGCTTGATAAAGTAGAGGGTTACCGAAAAAGAGGAAGATCGTCAACAAGATGGATTGTTACAGTGGCTGCAACAATGGACTCAAGCATAGCAACGATTATAGGGTGGCCCAGGACTAAACCAAACCCAGTGCCGTTGAGTCGATTCTGACTGATAGCGACCCTAGAGTACAGAGTAGAACTGCCCCGTAGAGTTTCCACGGAGCACCTGGTGGATTCGAACTGCCGACCTTTGGGTTAGCAGCCGTAGCACTTAACCACTGCGCCACCAGGGTCATGCAAATTTTTGCTGTCAGGAGTGGGATTCGAACCCACACCTCCAGGGGATACTGCGACCTGAACGCCGCACCTTAGACCACTCGGCTATCCTGACTTGCTTGGCACAGGACTAGGCAGTGTTTTGTTCTGTTGTACATAGGGTTGCTCTGAGTCTGAACGAAATCCATGGCACCTAACAACAACAGTACTTTATAAGGTAGTTGAGAAGATTAAGAGAGAGAGTAGGAGAAAAGTGCCTGCCACACAGTAAATGGTAGCTATTGTTTTTCTAGTAGAATGGAATTATTCTCAGTTTTCATCTTGAACTTATGTAGAATGTGGTGCTTCTTACAATATCTCTTTTCTGCATCCAAAAGAATACTTATGTAGAACTTCCTCAAGCTATCTTTTAATTAGACATACTTACTTTAGGCTTTGAACATTCCTTCGACTTTGCATTTGGATGACTCGGAAAATAGCAGCAGAGAAAATAGATGGCATCTTCATTTTCAGTTTCCCTAGCATTCTCTGAAGTAGCTAATTATTGCTAGATTCAGTTTTGAAGTTATTCATTGTTTTATTTTAAGAATAAGTATATTGGTATGTGATAAACATGGAACAGAAGCTTGTCAGTTTCAAAACCAGAGAACAGTGGGTTTTTGTCAATGAAAGAAGATATGAATGCCTAAGTCTTTGTAGTGCCAACTCCATCATCACGTGCACATATGGCCAGTCTCTGCAGATTTGTAAGTGATAATGTTTCAGATTTCTTTTGAAACGTCTCAGATCAAAGACAGGTTTTCTTTTTCTTGAAATATCTTTGAATTTTTAACTGACAATGTAATGGTGAAAAACCACAAGAGAAAAGAGAGATTGTTCTGTTCCTGGTAGAGGTCTATCTCTATAACATTATCCACATATCCTTTTATTTTTAGTTGCTGCAAACTTGACAGAATTAAAAGTATTGATTTCTTTTTTCCTTAGTTAAGGATTGATTACATACTTAGAGCATAATGCTGTGCGTGAATATTTAATTTACGTGAACTTTGCCTACCATTTAACAGGGATATGGCTGACTGCATTCTCCTGAAGTGTACATTCACAATGCTTTCTCAGTGAAGGGGCTCTCCCCCTATTTACTTTGTTGGTTTAATCATAGATAGAAAGCAGTGAGGGTATTAAATGTAGTTGCAAACTTAAACATTGCAAATGATGAAATTACCTAACATGATTGTTGATAGGCTATTTCTTTTATTTCTTAAGTTGCCTTTAACACATCAGGAGTGGTCCTCCATTATGCTGAAATATTTTATGTGTATTTTCTGTAGGCCTTTGCTCAGAGTGCACCATTGCATATTTCTAGACCAGAGCACCATATAGGAAAATTTGGTCCCACAACTATTTTTACGTAAGGAAGTATGGAAACTACAACAGATGAGGAGATGAATTAAAAAAAAAAAATTAACCACCTTATATTTGCAGAGATCTTTGACTCCAAGCAGTTGGAATCTTGGCACGATAGTTTACTTGAACAACTATTCTGGTTCAACACCAGTCAATGAAATACAGTCTATTATGTGTAGGGTCTGTGTGAGCATACAAAACAAATAGATTCTCTCAAAGAATAATGTAGTCGAGAAAATACCCAGAGACCCATACAATGCAATTTCATTTACACACCAAACTCTTGATACGGACCATGTAGTATAATACTTGAGAGCATAAACTCTGGAGCCACATTGCCTGGGCTTAAATCCAAGGCAAGTTACCCCAGAGTGCTTCAGTTTTGTCATCTGTAAAGTGGAGATGATAATTGATTTGAAGCGTGTGTGGGGTTTTGGACCCAAGCTAAGAAACTTGGGGTTCATATGCTGAGAAATAGGGGGCCACTATAAATTTTTGAACAGGTAAGTTACGTGATGAAATTAATTGAGGAACATTATTTTAGTGACTGCATGTGGATGGAGTGGAAGAGCCTAGAGGCAAAGACACCAACTAGGAGACTTGACAGAGCAATCTAGATGTGGGAAGTGCAGCTCTGAAAGTGAACAGAGATGGGCAAGACCAAAAATCACTATGGAGAAAAAAAATCACCTAGATTTCATGATTGGATGTGAGTTTTTTAACTCCCTTCTCCCTCCAAATGGCATAATTCAGCAAAATCTTAGAAAATGCTGGTGTACCAGCTCAGTGGAAATCTCCTGTAAGTGCTGTCAGGTATCATAAACGCTAGGGACTCCAGCTGGTAATGTGTGCATTCACTTACAGCTTCCTTTGCCCCTTTATACACTAGAGCACTACAGGAAATATTGGCTTATCCCTGTAGGAAGTATCTCTTTAGGAGATGCTTACTGAACCGAATGCCTTTGTTTAGAACTAATTGACCTTTCTCAAACAGCATTTTTTAGAGCTTACGCAAATGAGGCAGACTTCAACCATCTGATAAGTTAGAGACAAATCAGTCCTCTTTTCAGCAAGGTCAACAATCATGTTGGAGGAGAAAAGAAAGCACAGAAGGAGGACACCGTTGAACAAAAGGATAGTGTATTATTAAAAACTAGACAATTATGAAATTTTTCTCCTAATTTGAACTTTGAATTACATCACTGATCCTTTTCCTGCATTAAGATATTGACTGGGTGACACCAGTTTTTTTTTTTTTTTCCCCCAATCTATTGTGTAGTAGAATATAAGACTGCTAAATTTTCAAGGTTATAAAGTCAAAGAGTCTGGAATTAAAAACCAGTTAGTTTTTTGCTTGGTTAGAAAGATTCTTGAAGTTAAGGTAGAGAAAAACTACTAGCTATTTTTTAAGCATTTCAAGGATTTTGGCTCAGATTTTTAAGTTATTATGAATGACAAATAGTAACTCTGACAAAAGGTTAAAAAAGGGACCAAAGTTGGTTTGAGAGAATTTTATATTATTAAGAGTGTGTGTGTATGTGTGTGTGTGTGTAAGTATAAATATATACCCAAAGGGATGAATTTTGACACTCGGAGGGATCTTTATTGTTATTCCCTATGAGGGCTTTATAAACCTAACAAATGTAAACAACAAATAAATAAAAAATTTCTCAAGTGAGGTTATTGTTTTTCCTTTAAAATTAATGTCATGTGACCAGGTACTTCCAGCAGGTATTTTTTAACTATCTGACAGAGCTGCTGTTTTCAGTGAGAAGAGGGATGCATTGGTGATTTTATGTTTTAGCTTTATATAATAGGACAGTGGCAATAATTTTATCATATCACAAATCATTTACTGAACGGATTTGTCTCCGTAGAATTCGGACCATAATCAAATATGTTATCACTCTTCCCACTAGTGTTAATGGTTCGAGCAGCAACTAGTAATGTTTAAGAAGCAAGTAATTTTTACCACATCTTTTGTCTGGACAAAAGAATCTATAAATCCTTTTCATTAGCCACAGTTTTAGGGACCACTATTGACACAAAAAATTGCATTTTGTGGCATAATATCCAGATGGCCTACACCATAATTAAATCATAAGGGAAAGCGTGAATTTGGGTGAATTTGCTTATAACTGCATTACATTACCATATCTTAGTCCCGATCATTCTGAGGCGAAACTCTGACTGGGCATGTGTTGCTCCTTTTCTCTTTAGAGTTGGACGGAAGCTAAGAATGAGTGGGTTAAAGGTGAGAGAACTCAGTTCTTACCAGGCAGGATTGAAAAAATGGAGTAATGACTTTACAGCCTGCTGCAAAAGTGCTCTTAGTAAGTGAAGGAAAGCCAATATTCACAATTTGCAGAATTCATCAAGTGATGGAAATCCATGAAAGTGTCTGTTGTTCTTGGAGGCTATGTGGGCTAGAGGCAAATTTTCACTTTTTTAAACCAGTCACCATCATTTAGTCAGTACTGGCTTAAGCATAATTAAAATCAGTGCTTCTCAAGCTTTAGTGTACATACTAACCTTTTCTAAAACACAGATACTAATTCAGTAGGTCTGGAGCAGGTCCTTGAGATTCTGCATTTCTAACAAGTTCACAGATGATACTAATGCTGAGGGGTAATGGACCACACTTTGAGTAGCAAGAATCTAAATAGTTCTTGTTAATGGATAGTTCATGTGTGTCTCCTTACTCTGTGATGTTTTGTCTGTAAATTACCTCTATTTACTCTTTATTTTGCTGGTTTAAACTATTTCATAATGCTTATTCATTCTATGACAAAGAAAACTGCCCTTGGAAGACATGCCCCTTTATTACTGGGAACTCCGTTATTTGTCTCAGGGCCATCGTGATGTGCCCAGAGGAGCCTTTCGTTGCTTCTGCTTGCAAGAAAATTGAATTACTGAGAAGAGCTGACTAACAGATTTTCCCATTTTTGGTTTTATATGGAGTTTTGGAGTACGCCCTGGACTGTGACCTTAGTCAGGTTACTTCTTTGACCCTCAACTTCTTAGTCCGTAAAATGAAAATAATGTAAGGTCATTGGGATAATTAGCAATAATGTATACAAGACACCTGGTAGGTACAGTATGTTGTTCTCTGCCGTCGAGTCCATTCTGACTCATCGTGACCCTATATGACATAGTAGAACTGCCCCATAGGGTTTCTAGGCTGTAATCTTTACAGGAACAGATCTCCACATCTTTTCTCCCTAGGAGCCACAGGTGGATTCTAACTGCCAACCTTTCAGTTAGCAGCTGACCACTTAACTGTTGTGCCACTGGGGCTACTTATCCACAGTATGTTGTTGTGTGTTGTCCAGTCGATTCCGACTCATAGCGGCCCTATGTGACAGAGTAGAACTGCCCCATAGGTTTTTCCAGGCTGTAATTGTTACAGGCTTTTTTTTTTTTTTTTTAAATTGTTGTAGGAGCAGATCGCCAGGTCTTCTGTTCCACAGAGCTGCTGGGTGGGTTCTAACTGCCAACCTAGTAAGAATCCCAGTCACTGAATAGTATGAAACAAGCATTAAAAAATGATTAATTCTCTCAACATTGGACATTTCATTAACAAGGTAGCCAACACAGAAAAACTTTGTGAATTGTTTTCTTTGAAAGGTTAAAATTACATTTATATTTTTACTATTTTACATTTCTGCTTTACGTCCTGTTTAAAAATATCAATCATTTGATTTCTTTGGGAGGCTTGGAGTCAAATTCCTTTATTGAATGTCCACTAGAGCCTCTGTAACTCAGAAAATAAATTTTGGAATTCATTTCATTCTCTCCTGACTTATCTGAATTTTTGAGGCCAAGATATGCCCTAGCAGTGGCAGTCTCAAGAGCTCTTCTGTGTCTTTTTTCTGAGCACAGTATAGAGGAGACTCATCAGGAACCTCGCAGCTGGCACCTTGAGGAGCATGACATAAAATTGGCATTGCATGCTAACCCTGGGAAGGCCAGCCTTGTTCAGTTACTCATCGTTTCAGGCAGAGCCTTTGATTTGGTCCGACTCTACTGCAGGTTACTTTAAGAGTATTTTTATTTGCTGCCAAATCTCACAAAACTTCTCAGTGCATTCTGAAAGAAGCATATAGGCTATATTGGTTTTTTAATTCCTTTTTTGCTCACATTAGCTGGCTTCCTTATAGTTGGCATAAAATGTTTGCCCAGTTTGGTGCTTAATAACAGATTCTTTCCAACAGCACGTGTGTTCCAGGATAACCTATTTACTATATTATATAAACGGAGACTCTAGCCGATGGGTATTCATCTATAAGAAAATATTCTCTCAGTACCCCTGGGCTTAGCAATACAGATCGTCCCTATCATTCGTCTCACTTCAAAGCTAATTGAAGTGAGCCAGCCTATGTTTCAAAATATCTGCACATATTACCAACCATCTGGGCTTCTTAGAAATGATGAAGACATTTAATATAAAACCTGGTAATGCACTAGCCTCTCACCTCCAGAGAACAAATCTTGCCTAGGAAACACATAGTCTTACTTTAGTATCCATCTGCAATAGAGGGCGGTCATTTCGGTCCCCAAACTCATAACAATTTGGTGTAATCCCTCCCAGGTGACTGACCATGTGACGGATGTTCATAATTGCGGTGCCAGAGCAGAAGGTTTATGTGTAGCCATCAGGGCTAGAATGTTCAGAGCACATTCCGTGTGGGTAAAGGACATATGTGACTGTTGTTAGTTACTCGATGTTATTGCTTTCTGATTATGAGAGCAATAAGTATTGAATAAAATATATGATCCTAGTGTAAGTTTTGGAAAATATACATTTTCACTTAACATTTTATTTGTCTTTCAATCTCTTTTATTAGGTTTATGTGCATTGTTTTGAATAAAAATGGGATTGTTCTGTAAGTAGTTTTTAATCTACTATTTCAACTAGCACTATTTTATGAACTTTTTTAATGTCCCTAAGTAATCACCTCAATTGCAATAACTGTGTGATATTCTGTCATATTGTTATACTGCCTTAAGCTATCAATCTCCTATTATGGAACATTCAGGATGTTTCTCATTTTTTCCATAATAAACAACATTGTACTGAACATCCTGTAGAAAATTATTTGTGCATATAGATTAATCATTGATCGTATCATTCTTCCATTAAGATAAATTCTTAGAAATTAATTGCGAGCTCAAAAGCATTTATGTTTTTAAGGTTCTTTATTTTGATTTTTGTTTCTTTGTATGTTGTGGGTTGTTTTGATACATATTGCCTTATCAGCTTTGAGAAAACTTGCAGGTTTTTTATACTCTCGTTGTTGTTAGGTACCGTCAGGTCAGTTCAGACTCATAGCAACCCTGTGTACAACAGAATGAAACACTGTCTGGTCCCTTGCCATCCTCACAGTCGTTGCTATGCTTGATCCCATTGTTATAACCACTGTGACAGTCTATCTTGTTGAAGGTCTTCCTCTCTTTTACTGACCCTCTAGTTTACCAAGCATAATGTCTTTTTCCAGGGACTGGTCCCTCCTGATAACATGTCCGAAGTTCGAGATGAAGTCTCATCACCTTCAATTCTAAGGAGTGTTCTGGCTGTACTTCTTCCAAGACAGATTTGTTCTTTCTTTGGCACTCCATGGTGTATTCAGTACTCTTCACCAACACCATAATTCAAAGGCATCCATTCTTTTTTGGTCTTCCTTATTCATTGGCCAGCTTTCGTGCTCATATTGAAAAATAGCATGGCTTGAGTCAGGCACACCTTAGTCCTCAAAGTGTCATCTTTGCTTTTGAACACTTTAAAAAGGTCTTTTGCAGCAGATTCACCCAATGAAATACATCATTTGATTTCTTGACTTCTGCTTCCATGGGTGTTGATTATGAATCCAAGTAAAATGCAGTCTTGACAACTTCAGTCTTTTCTCCCTTATCATGATGTTGCTTATTGGTCCAGTTGTGAGGATTTTTGTTTTCTTTATGTTGAGGTGCTATCCGTGCTGAAGGATGTAGTCTTTGATCTTCATCAGTAAGTCCTCTTCACTTTCAGCAAGCGACGTTGTGCCATCTGCATATCGCAGGATGTTAATGAGTCTTCCTACAATCCTGATGCTGTATTCTTCTTCATATAGTCCAGCTTCTTGGATTATTTGCTCAGCATACAGATTGAATAAGTATGGTGAAAGATACAACCCTGACGCACACCTTTCCTGACTTTAAACCACGGAGTATCCCCTTGTTCTGTTCAAAGGACTACCTCTTGGTCTATAAGCACAATTAAATGTTCTGGAATTCCCATTCTTTGCAATGTTATTATCCATAATTTGGTATGATCCACACAGTCGAGTGCCTTCGTGTAGTCAATAAAATACAGGTAAATATCTTTCTGGTGTTCTCTGCTTTCAGCCAAAATCCCCCTGACATTAGCAATGATATCTGTCATCCCACGTCCTCTTCTGAATCTTGCTTGAACTTCTGGAAGTTCCTTGTCAATGTACTGCTGCATCCACTTTCAAATGACCTTCATCAGCATTTTACTTGTGCATGATATTAATGTTTTTCAGTAATTTTCGTGTTCTGTTGGATCACCTTTCTTTGGAATGGGCATAAATATGGATCTCTTCCAGTTGGTTGTCTAGGAAGCTGTCTTCCAAATTTCTTGACATACACGAGTGAGTACCTCCACCACTGCATCCATTTGTTGAAACACCTCAATTGGTATTATGTCAATTCCTAGAGCCTTGTTTTTTGCCCTTCCCTTCAGTGCAGCTTGGACTTCTTCCTTCAGTATCAGTTTTTCATCGTATGCTACCTCCTAAAATGGTTGAATGTCAACCAGTTCTTTTTGGTACAGTGACTCTATGTATTCCCTCCATCTTCTTTTGATGCTTCCTGCATCATTCAACATTTTCCCTGTAGAATCCTTCAGTATTGCAACTCAAGGCTTGAATTTTTTCTTCAGTTCCATCAGCTAGAGAAGTGTTGAGTATGCTCTTCCCCTTTGGTTTTCCAACTTCAGGTTTGTGCACATTTCATTATAATACTTTAGTCTTCTCGAGCCACCCTTTGAAATCTTTTGTTCAGCTCTTTTACTTCATCATATCTTCCTTTTGCTTTAGCTAATCTGTGTTCGAGAGCAAGTTTCAGAGTCTCCTCTGACATCCATTTTGGTCTTTCTTTTGTTTTTTTTTTCTCTGTTTAACGACCTTTTGCTTTCTTCATGTATGATGTCCTTGATGTCATTCCACAACTCATCTGGTCTTTGGTCATTAGTATTCAGTGTGTCAAATCTATTCTTTAAATGGTCTCTGAATTCAGGTGGGATATACTCAAGGTCGTATTTTGGCTCTTGTGGATTTGCTGTATTTTCTTCAGTTTCAACTTTAACTCGCACATGAGCAATTGATGGTCTGTTCTGCAGTTGGCCCCTGGTCTTGTTCTGTCTGATGATCTTGAGCTCCCCCATCATCTCTTTCCACAAATGTAGTCGGTCTTTCCACAGATGTAATCAGTTTGATTCCTGTGTTTTCCATCCAGTGAGGCCCATGTGTATAGTTGCTCTCCCTAGTAGTATAGAATATTCCACAGCCTCACCAACACTTAGGTGTGAGCATTTTATTTTCCCCATTTTGGAGACAATTTGTTAGGTGATTAACTGGTTCCTTACTCTTTTACTTTGCATTACTATGAAATTTAGTGAGATAGTATGCTGGCAACATCAGAATTATTTTTGTTGAGATATTTCAGGTAACTTTCTCATATACCTATCAGTTCTAGTCATACATTAATGAAAAGGGATATTCCCTATTCAAGTAACATATTCCAGGTGGTAATAAGCAAGAGGATTGCACCTTTGTAAGGCATTACAGGATTACCCTGCTACCCTGAAGCTTCTGAGTAAAAGTTGCAAATTTCAAATCAAATTTCAGTGCATTGTAGATTTTTGTGAGTCAACTTGCTAATACCAAATAAAGTTTACCAATACCTCTGTCATCCTTTACCAAGTTTCTCATGAAGACTTTCAACTGCCCTTTTCACAGAAGAGCACTGTTTATTCTTTTTTCCTATTAATCTTACCATCTTTTTTTTTCTTTTTTCCCCACCCTTTGAAAAACAAATATCCAATAATATTTTGCTCTTGTCATACTTAAATTGCTAGCATCTGTGAATGCGTTTATTTTTTTGTGGGGGAGGCAAGGAATGTTGTCCACACCCTGTTCTCAGTATATAAGAAAAAAGAATATTTACACATAAGCCAAAATCAATTGATGGTTGTAAAATTCAACCAAAGTATTGCTTATTAAGTGAATTTTAGTATATAAAATTATGGTATTATAAAATTACAGTGAAACCACTAAGTTCAAAGTCTTAATTAGCTAATGAATATAAAATCCTTTGAAGACAAAGAGTACTTTTTAAGTGCTATGTATTGTTTTAGGTGGAGTTTTCTTTGTGGTGGAAGTTTCTTTGTGGCAGTTATGTTTAAAAGTCATTTTAGTTTTTACAGTATTTCAGAGAGAATGATCTCCTCTCCACCTCCCCCGCCCCCAGCTGCCTTTTGTTTCAGGGCTTAGACATTTTGAATTAGTTTGATACATATTATTTAACAATAGTTGTTTGTAGTTAGTTGTTACTTTGTTTTTTAGCTCTTAGTCCTTTCCCTGTCTTCACAGTAAGGTGCAGACTGGTGTTTAAGAGCATTGATGGAATTGTAGTATGACAGCCCTTTTATTAGATTTGCATTAATGACATCTTTGCACTCTGTTGGGAAATAGGTTTGGGAAATAAGGTTGATATAATTTCTCACCGATTTGGATATATCCTGATTAAAGACCGCCTACTCTGTGGTATTTGATACCAGAGCCCTTATAACTACAGCCTATAATTGCCACTCACCAGATGAACCAGACTCATATATCTAAAGAAATAATAAGTTTACATTGATTTGCTTTTGTAATAGCTCTCATTATTAAATAAACAATGAAAGGATATACTCCCTTGCCTAGTAAAAGTAGGGTTTAACCTTTTTATCATAATTCAGGTTATTGAAGAATTTCAGGGTCATCAGTCATTTGTGAATGGAAATTATCTCATTTCCACTCTTTGCTCTTTATTCCCTCTCTCAGAATTAGCCTAGTTGAGTAGGCTTATTGCCTCCTGCCTGTACTGCTGGAACTGCCTGCTGACTAAACCTCCCTGTGTCCAATAATCCTTCATATTGTAGTTCATTTTATATGGTGCAGATAGATTAACCTTAATCTGAAATACAGATAGATCCCTCTGCCTAAAAGAAGCATTTATAATAATTTTAATTAATTATACATGAAAAGTAATGAATAAACATATTATTAAATAAATAAATTTCACAGAACATTCTCTTCGGCCTAGCTGGCATTCAACAATTTACATGATTTACACCTAATTTAGCACTGCAGCATTATTTTCCACTTCACTGTGTCTCAGTGTTCACATGCTTTCTTCACATCTTTCTTCGGGTAGCCTAGAGTGCCCTATGTGCCTCTCTGTATCACCCCGGAGATAAATCTCTTCTTGTCTGAACTCCCAGAATTCTTTCTCTAAATCTTGGGGTACTACTTATCATTTTCTGTTTTGTCATTTTATTTGTATATTTCATCTCCCCTACTAGACTGATTTCTTTGAGAGCAGGAACCATTTCTAATTTTACCTTGGATCCCCTAATGCTTGATTTTTTTTTTTTTTTTGCACATATTTTGTGTATTTCCTTTTCTCAAAAAAAAAAAAAAAAATTTTTTTTTTTTTTAAAGCAGTGGATAAAAATCATTCCAGTTAATGAAGGGCTCTAGTTAATTGGATTTCTGTCTTTTCTGTCTGCAAATGTACTGCTTTGGAAATACATTCAGCACTAAGAATTATGACCTCCCAGAATCTCCTTCATCTAAAAAAAAAAAAAAATCCATTTTTTCCCAGATTTCAAGCTTATGTGTCCCTTAAAAAAGCTTCTCATTGCTGATAAATTAAAAATTGATTTTTGCTAACACTGAACTCTAAGAGGTATTACATAGATCCTTCTGTGAGGGACACTAAGTATAATATCTAAATAACTCAGGCTGGTGTTTCGCAAAAGAGCTAGAAATGTTTTCTGATTACATGTTTATGTTCCTTGTATCACTTTTTATAAAAAGCCAGGTACACAACATTAAATCTGAATTCACTGATAACCTTTCATAAGACTTTTGAGATAACATTGCCCTGTTTTGTTGCTTACTGATGATCTACATACAAGTATAGAGCATAGAAAGGGGAACAGATTTAACTAAAATATCCATTATTTGGCCTCTCTTAAACAGCATCAAGTAGGCTGTAGAAAGAGCTGGATTGAATTAATTTTTTATCAAATTCCCCCATGAGTTTCTGAAACACCACTATCCTGTATTGTTGATTCATATGCTTTAGGTAGCAGAGTGGTATAAATGGAAGAACTGACATTTTTATAGAAAAAATTAGAAGTCTGACTTACCTTTTTGCCCAAATTTAGGGCCATTCTACTTTCCCATGGAAAATACCTGTAAGCAAGGCCAGTTTTTTATTTTCTGAAAAGAAGTTTTGAATCCAAAATACTTGAACAGGTAGTCAGCTGAGACTCACGGTTCTGTACCAAATATACAAAAGAGATAATTGAATCTGAAAACTTTATAAAGTAGGAGAAGTAATGGAAAGAGAACCTTGGAGACCAAATAGCCTCAGCTGGAGTCCAGGCTCAGTCACCGAATGGCCGTGTGACTTTGGACAGATGTCCACTTTCCCTGAGTCTATTGCTTCTTCGGTAAAAATGCAAATGAGGATTCTTTCTTTAGAAGGTTATTTAGGAAATTCAGTGACACTGTGTTTTAGTACCTAACACATCTTCACACGCAAAAATTATTAGTTCCCTTTCCCATACTTGATCATAAGAAAATACAGGTATGAGTCTTGTAAAAGATGTACAATTCCACTAGGTTGAGGAACTCAGTAAATGACAATTAGTGAATGCTTTGAAACACTAGACAAACATAATATTTTACATTGTTTTTATTAACAATTATCAATTTTACATATAAATTATCAAACATGTTTATAATGATTCTTATTAAATAATGATTGCAGAAATAGCCATTATTTTATTTTGCTCGGTGTTTATATGCTGTGATGAGTAATTTTACTATTATTAAATCAACATCATTTAGTCAAAACTGAACTCACCTCCAGGGTGCCTTAGTAGAGACATGGTACTTTTTGTCGTACTGAGCCACTGTATTCCTTTATTTTGTGTAACAGTCTTAAAAGTTTGCTGAAAGGCCCTTTTTAAAATGTATTGTTTTGAAATGTTTTATAAGATAAATTAAGCTTACATGCCTTGAGAAGCAACATGCTATAACACCGGTTCATCAGACTTCTTGTATAAGGGCCAATTTGTAAATACTTTAGACTTTGTGGGATATACCAGCTCTGTAACAACTATTCTGCTGTGCCTTTGTAGCAGGAAAGCAGCCGTAGACAATACATAAATGTGTGTCTGTTTGCCAATAAAATTTTATTTTCAAAAACCAGGTGGCAGGCAATATTTGGCCTATGGGCCATAGTTTGCTGACCCCTTCTGTAACAAAATAGCACAACTCCGGAAATAGAAGACCCAGGCGATAATCTCTCCCTAACATGAACTGGCTGAATATTGATAACTAACCAAGTTGTTTAACTTTCTGTGTATCTGTGTTTATTAGTAAAATAAAGAGGTTAGACTATAGTGATCTGTCCTCTTATTCTAAATTTTTTTATCTTGATCCCCAAATGTTTTCTGGTATAAAAGGTACCTTCTCCTGAAGGATAAAGAAATAACCTAAGGATAAAATTAATGCAGCCTTGACTTTATACTGGATATGGTGTGGGTTTAAAACAAATTTGCACGTATATGGCTTCTTCCCCTTAGCAGCTATGAGATCTAAAAGAAGTGCAACTTCACAGTCCATGAAAATAACCAATAACTTGTATAACTATATATTACCAATAATTTTAATGATAGTTAGAAGCTTTGATGCACATTTCTTTTGTTTATGGAAACTATAATTTCCATGTAGGTTTTGTAAAATAATTGCATTTACCATTCTAATATTACATAAGAAATAAGAACTAACATTTATTGATCATTTACTCAACAGCACTTAATTATCCTTGATCTCTACAACAAATGGGTAATTCCCATTTTGTAGGTGAAAAAACCAAAGGTCAGAGGCATAAATAAATGGCCTAAAGACACATAAATGGTATGGCCGTGATTGAACACAGTCATTAGTTTCCTATTGCTGGTGTAACAAATTACCACGAACTTAGTGATTTAAAACAACAAAAAAATTATTATCTTACAGTTTTGGAGATCAGAATTCCTAAGTGAGTTTCAGTGGACTAAAATCAAAATGTTAGCAGGGCTGCATTTCTCTGAAAGCTCTAGAGAGAATCCATTTGCTTGCCTTTCCCATCTTCTAGAAGCTGCCCTCATTCTTTAACTGGATGCTAGCATTCCTTAGTTCATGGCCCCCCTTCCATCTTCAAAGCCAGCAGTGGCTGGTAAAGTCTTTCTCATGTCACATCACTCTGACTCTGACCCTCCTACCTGTGTCTTTCACTTTTAAGGACATTTATGATTATATTGGGCTCCCCTGGAGAATCCAGGATAATATCTTCATCTCAAGGTACTTAGTTTAATGACACGTGCAGAGTTCTTTTTTGCCATTTAAAGTAACATTATTCATTCACAGATTCCAGGAATTAGGACATGGACGTTTTGGGGGGCCACTGTTCTATTGATGCAGTCAATATCATCAGTCAGAACAAGGTCAGAGGCCGACTGCAGAACAGATCAATTGCTCATATGCAAGTTCATGTTGAAGCTGAAGAAAATTTAAACAAGTCTACAAGAGTCAAAGTACGACCTTGAGTATATCCCATCTGAATTTAGAAACCATCTCAAAAATAAATTTCACACATAGAACGCTAATGACCAAAGACCAGATGAGTTGTGGGATGACATCAAGGACATTATACAAGAATAAAGCAAAAAGTCATTAAAAAGAGAGAGAGGAAAAAAAAAATGGATGTCAGAAGAGACTCTGAAACTTGCTCTTAAACACTGATTAGCTGAAGCGAAAGGAAGATACAGTGAAGTAAAAGAGCTGAACAGATTTCAGGCGGCAGCTGGAGAAGACAAAGTACAGGCAATATAATCAAATGTGCAAAGACCTGCAGTAAAAAAAAAAGAAGGGAAGAACACACTCAGCATATCTCAAGCTGAAAGAAACGAAGAAAAATCCAAGCCTCCAGTTGCAATATTGAAGGATTCTGTGGGCAAAAAAATTGAACAATGCAATAAGCATTAAAACAAGATGAAAGGAATACACAGAGTCACTGTACCAGAAAGAATTGGTCAGTGTTCAACCACTTCAGCAGGCAGCATATTATTAAGAACTGATAGTCTTGAAGGAAGAAGTCCAAGCTGCACTGAAGGCATTGGCGGAAAACAAGTCTCCAGGAATTGACGGAATGCCAGTTCAGATGTTTCAACACATGGGTGAGGTGCTGGAGGCACTCACTTGTCTGTGTCAAGAAATTTGGAAGACAGCTTCCTGGCCAACCAACTGGAAGAGATCCATATTTTTGTCCATTCCGAAGAAAGGGGATCCAATGGAGTGCAGAAATCATTGGACAATATCATTAATATCACATGCAAGTAAAATTTTGCTTAAGATCATTCAAAAATTGTCGCCGCAGTACATCGACAAGGGACTGCCAGAAATTTAAGCCACATTCAGAAGAGGAGGAATGAGGGATATCATTGCTGATGTCAGATGTATCTTGGCTGAAAGCAGAGAATACCAGAAAGATGTTTACCTGTATTTTATTGACTATGCAAAGGCATTTGACTCTGTGGATCGTAACAAATTATGGATAACATTGCAAAGAATGGTAACAAATTATGGATAACATTGCAAAGAATGGTAATTCCAGACCATTTCATTGTGCTCATGAGGAATCTGTACGTAGACCAAGAGGCAGTCATTTGAACAGAACAAGGGGATACTGCATGGTTTAAAATCAGGAGAGGTGTACATCAGAACTGTATCCTTTCACCATACTTATTCAGTCCTGTATGCTGAGCAGATAAATCTGAGAAGTTGGACTTTAAGAAGAAGAATGCATTATCAGGATTGGAGGAAAACTCATTAACAACCTGCATTATGCAAATGACAGCCTTACTTGCTGAAAGTGAGGAGGACTTGAAGCACTTACTGATGAATGTCAAAGACTACAGCCTGCAGTATGGATTACACCTTAACATAAAAAAAAAAAAAAAAATCCTCACAACTGGACCAATAAGCAACATCATGATAAATACAGAAAAGATTTAAGTTGACAAGGATTTCGTTTTACTTGGATCCACAATTAACACCCATGGAAGCAGCAGTCAGGAAATCAAATGACGTATTGCATTGGGCAAATCTGCTGCAAAAGATCTTTTTAAAGTACTGGAAAGCAAAGATGTCACTTTGAGAACTAAGATGCACCTGACCCAAGTTGTGATACTTTCAACCTCTTCACCTGCATATGAAAGCTAGACAATGAATAAGGAAGACTGAAGAGGAATTGATTCATTTGAATTATGGTGTTGTCCCAGCATATTGAATATACCACGGACTGCCAGAAGAACATACAATTCTCTCTTGGAAGAAGTACAGCCAGAATGCTCCTTAGAAATGAGGATGGCAAGACTTTAACTCAACATACTTTGGACATGTTTTCAGGAGGGACCAGTCCCTGGAGAAGGACATTATGCTTGGTAAGGTGGAGGGACAGTGAAAAAGAGGAAGCCCCTCAACGAGACAGATTGACAGAGTAGCTGCAACAGTGGACTCAAACATAGCAATGATTGTGAGGATGGCACAGGGCCAGGTAGTATATTGTCCTGTCGTACATAGGGTCACTATGAGTCAGAACTGACTCAACGGCACCTAACAACAACAAGGTATCATCTGTTACATGCTGTAAGCAAATTTTGTTATTTCATATTAAGAAGAGAGATAAAAGGGTTGTCTTAGACTAGACTTAAAAAAAAAAACTGATTTCAATTTATTTTCTTTTTACAGAATTTTTTTCAATACTTGTTTTCTGTCTTTTCCTTACACCAGTAAGTAGTTGAATCTGTACTGTAAATTTACTTGCTCTTCTGTAGACACTTAACTCTTCCCTAAAAAAAAAAAAAAATGATAGCAATAGAGAGATGATAGTCCTTTAACAATGAATAACAATTAATAGGAACTCTTTATAGAAACAATATATTTTATAGCTGCTGTAGGAAGTAATGGAGTTCTGGTGGCATAGTGGTTAAGAGGTCAACAGTTCAAATCCACCAGCTGCTCCTTGGAAACCTTATGGGATAGTTCTACTCAGTCCTATAGGGTTGCTATGAGTCAGAATGGACTTGACGACAATGGGTTTTGGTTTGTATAGGAACAAATAATGGAGGTGGTAAAGGACATGTGTTATTATCATGACTTTTTTGCTCATGACTCCTTCCTTTTTCTTATGCTCTTCAGTTTTTTGTCTGTGAGTTAGTTCTCTATTTCAGATATTTCAGTCTCGTCAAAACCAGGTATTCTCACACATTAGAATTTTAACTGTTCCATAATCCTTTGTTTTGGCTTTTTTTTTTTTTTTTAAACAGAAGTTTGTGTTTTTAGTCATTTTTCTAGCTTTTCTCCTGGGGCAGGGAGGACTGTGTTCTTTTCCTATACTTGAATTCATAGTTCTTCTAGTTAATGTAAGCATCTAAAATAAGAAGAGTAGAAGGAAGAATGAACATGACAGTTAACAATGATTCATCATCTTTACCTGGAGAAGGGGCTGCTAGCCTGCCAATGTAAGTCTTAGGGAACTAGTACTTACAGTGCGGGTGTCGTTTTCCCAGAGCTACTGGTCGCTTTAGCCAAGGGAATGGTCAAGTACAGAGTGAAGTAGGATGTGCTAAGATCAGAAACTCGGGAATTGTTTCAACACAACAAAGAGGGCCTATGGTGGTCATCAAGGAGTATAGAAACAGCATGATTTAATAGAGTTGAGTGGGACTTAGGAACGAGTCAGGCTTGGGTTCAAATCCCAGCTTACTACTTAAAAGCTGTATAGCATTGGGCAAGAAACCTAACCTCTTCAATCCCCTGTTTCCTCATCTATTAAAATGATGATAATTCCTGCCCCTCAAGTTTATTGTATGAATTAGAGATAGGACCTATGTAGTAGTAGTAAGGGCTCAGTAAATAGGAGCTATAAAGGTAAAAAAACAATAGATTGCATTTGGTGAGCAGGTGCTTAAGGTTGGATTTTCTTACCAGCTCTGTTTAACATCTCAGGGGGTGCGCCGTACCCAGAGCCGTATTCCTGGTTTCAGAGTAGTAGCAAATCCATCTTCAGCCAATCTGGTCCCAGGGCTGCACTGAGCCTATTGCTGAATAGGAGCACTGTGAGAGGCCTGAAAGGAAAACAAAAAGCATTAACTGGAAATGGAAAACATAGTGCTCTTTGTTGGAAACTCTCCATCATCCTTGCATGTTCTCCTGTAGCACCCATAACACCATCCAAGGGCTCCCTGTTATAGATCCTGTTGTTGAAGGGAAGACTCCCTTCTGTCTAACTAATCAATCAATACCCCTTTGGAAAACAAAATCCCCATTAAAATTTTTAAATTAAAAGAATATGCGCGTACCTTCTTGTATGAACCCAGATTATTTTAGTGCTGTCCTAGTTTAGCTATGGAAATTTTCTGTGCTTATAGTTAAACGTTAAGTCTTTTTTTAAGCATCAGAGATATATGTGCATTTATTTAATTCCATAAATTGTGCTATGTAGTACAAGAATAAATCTTCATGATAGTATTCTTCTTTAGCTACATATTCAAGGAATAATATTTGTTCATTTTTATAGTTACTGAACTGTCCCAGATTTCCTTTAACCCCATATTTTATATATGTTCTAAAACCTTCCTACTCAGATTTGTTTTCTGGGTTTAAACGTTTAGGACCATAGATTGATGGGACGGACAACTCAGCCTATTGGCATAACATAGTTCACAAAAATCATGGCCTATATCCTAGTGAAGTGAGTAGCATCTGGGGTCTTAAAAGCTTGCAAGCAGCTATCTAAGATAGAACTACTTGTCTCTACTTACCAGGAGGAAAACAATAAAAAGGTAACCAGAACCTTAGAGATGAAACGAGTCTGCATGAACCACGACCTTATCTACTCTGAGACCAGAAGAACTAGATGGTACTCAGCTGCCACCACTGACTCTTCTCATCCAGGTCACAATAGATGGCCCCAGATAGAATGGGAGATAAATGTGCTGTGGAGCAGAACTCAAATTCTTAAGAAAAAAAAAAAAAGGCTAGACAAACTGGAACAGTAGAGAACAGAGGACTCCCTGAGACTATCACCCTGAGACAGTCTTTAAAACGAGAACTGAGCCTATCCCCTGAGATCACCTTTTAGCGAAATAGCAGAGTGGCACACAAAATAAAGGATATTACCGGTAAGATTGGTGCTGTGCTTAAAAACCATCTGTATGTGATCAAAACGTCAGCAATTACCCAAAAGCAAAGACGAGAAGATAAGGGGGCAGGGAATCTTGAGTACTGGAAATGGAACAAACAGAACACAGAGTATTAGCACATTGTGATAAATGTAACTAATCACTGGAAACCCTGGTGGTATAGTGGTTAAGACCTATGGCTGCTAACCGAAAGGTCAGCAGTTACGAATCCACCAGGCACTCCAATACCCCTTTGGAAAACAAAATCCCCATTAAAATTTTTAAATTAAAAGAATATGCACGTACCTTCTTGTATGAACCCAAATTATTTTAGTGCTGTACTAGTTTAGCTATGGAAATTTTCTGTGCTTATAGTTAAACGTTAAGTCTTTTTTTAAGCATCAGAGATATATGTGCTTTTATTTAATTCCATAAATTGTGCTATGTAGTACAAGAAAAAATCTTCATGATAGTATTCTTCTTTAGCTACATATTCAAGGAATAATATTTGTTCATTTTTATAGCTACTGAACTGTCCCAGATTTCCTTTAACCCCATATTTTATATATGTCACTGAACAGTTTGTGTGGAAATTGTCAAATGGAAACCTAACTTGCTATGTAAACTTTTCATCAAAAACCCAATAAAATATTATTTAAAAAACAAACAACAACGAAAACCTGGCTATTCAAAGTATGGTCTGTAACCCCAAACCTACTGAATCAGAATATGTATTTTTAATAAGATTCTCAGGTAGTGTGTAAGGACATTAAAGTTTGAGAGGCCCTGCTCTAAGAAACAGTAAGTTTTATCTAACTGTGAATATGGCATAATAGATTGACATTTTTGCAGTTTGAAAATCTCCCCACAACTTGAAAACCACTTTCAGAAACTGGAAGATTTTGTTTCTTCACTTATTTTGAGAGTTTGCTCATTCCTGACTTACTGGTCAGACTAGAGGACAAGAGATAAAACTGAATAAAGGGGTCATACTCAGAAACTTTCATGTTAACAGTTGATTTTTTCATGCGCAAAAGATCTTCCAGTAGGGACAGGTGTGCCTCACATCATTCTTCATGGTATTAAAATGGTTAAATTTCTGGTTTCGTTTTTTACTTTTCCTTCTAACCAACCGCGGACAGTTATAATGTGTAGAAGCATATTTTATGGTAACCTACCTCTAGGGTAAGATACCTGCCATTATATATAAAAAAATTTTTTTAATTATTTTTATTTTTTATTTTTTTTAGATGCCATTAATTGTAAGAAGCATAGGGTTTGGAGTCAGACAAGCCTGACTTCTCAAGTTAACTCCGCTGCTTCCTCATTTTATACTCTTGTGCCTCAGTTTCCTTATCTGTAAATCAAGAAAGATAATACCTACCTTATAGGGTTGTTAGGAGGATAGATACGGTGGCATCTGGAACATTCTTGGTATGATGACTATAGTGCCTCAAGAAATGTTAGTTTTCTTCATTTCCTTCACCTCCAAAAGTGAGAATTAAATTGCTTCATATACGTACTATGATTTGAGTACTTTGTTGTGATCAGTTATATAGGCATTAGCAAGTGGTGAACATTTCTTCTCAGATTTTACATGTCCTAGTTTTTTTTAAACATATGAAGTTCAGTTTTAAAAAAAAAAAATTGTTTTTTTTTTAAACGTATGAAGTTCGTTTAAGCAACTCAGGACTGCTGTTACTGACTTCAGGGATTAGATTTGCAAAGAAGAGGTTTCACCAATGTGTCTTTCCAACTTTGAGACCAGTTCGTTAACCCCAGATTTTGCTGTACAAATTGATAAGCTTTTATGTCTTGATACCACTGTTTTCGCCGTTTCCAGAAATCTTTTTTTC
Source organism: Loxodonta africana (assembly GCF_030014295.1). Taxonomy (NCBI): domain Eukaryota; kingdom Metazoa; phylum Chordata; class Mammalia; order Proboscidea; family Elephantidae; genus Loxodonta; species Loxodonta africana. The sequence continues at coordinate 39,714,987 of NC_087354.1, read as the reverse complement.
GTGAAAAAATGGATTAGTTCTGCCTCCCTTTGATCAATTAAGGCTCTTTCCAGTGTTGGGTACTGCATGGGATCTAGCATATTCTGGATATTATCTTTTCATCATTTTTGGTACATCATCTGAGCTAATTCAGAGTCTGTTTTTACGTTAACATATTCATGGCCCCTTTCCAGGGAATTCCAGGCACCTTGGATGTCGCCTGCCACATAGCCAGAGGCATAAATGACTAATGCAGAGTTGTGTCTTAAAGACAGAAGCAGAAGTTGAATCCCCAGCCCTGACTGTGTTGGATGTCATAACTTCGACCACACCAGCCCCTTTGTGCATCTGACTCATCTGCTTTTTGTCACACTTGGTATTTATCTTAGACTCCCATAGTGTTCCTGATCAAGCCAAGCTTTGATATTAACGCAGTCTTCTAGTTAAAGCTGCCTGTCATCTAAGTGTAGGTGCTGTGCCCTTTCCATGTAGCTTCACATTAAGCTATTCACGTCCTGTGTTCAAGAAGCACCATATTTTCTTTCTGTCTTAATGAAAAAAATGGGTTTGTGGGATGTTGATCAATTGTGCTCCCCACAATTTAGCAATAGGTTATGTTTTAGAATGGTCTGAAAGCTGTCTTAGTCTACTTAGTTTGTTATAAATCACTGCTTCCTCTTCAATTAGTCAGGGCTCTGATTTTTCTAACATGGTTTCTTTTTAAGTGTTGGGGCTAGGGTCGTGGTTGGCTGTGATAGCTTGTCTTCCTGGGGTTTGTCTTATCATCTCAGAACACAACTCTTATGAGACCCTGTTTGTCTACTGAAATTATCATCTTAGTTAAGGAGGAAAAGGGGTAGAACTAAAATTCTTTTAAGTAATAGAAATTCTACCAAAAACTATTAAACCAAAGTAATATAAATTTTCCAAAAATTATTGAACCATTGCACAGAAACCTCTTGATGAAAATGTTCATGTTATTTTGGACTCTTAATTATGTCCAAATTAATTAAAATCTGTTTGAATAATAAATTAATTCCACCCCTTGTTTTTAGGCAAAAGCCTAGGAAAGAAATAAAATAAAAATTACCTTTGCCACTCAGGAGGCTTGTTCTAGTCTGTAACTACAAATTTTATTGTTTCTATTATTGGTATACCCTCCCCTAAGAATTATTTTGAGTAATATTCTGATTTTAAGCAATAACCTTACCATATGTCATAAACGAGCAAATTTCTCTAAGTTCTATCTTCTAGGCTTAGTTAGAAGGTGCAGTATATTGGCTGTAATTTTAAAGGTAGACCCAAAAATCACGTTTTTTATCATAATCCTTGAATTCCCCAAAGGTAATTATATTTAGCCCTCTTTTCAGTTAGGCTTCCCTGCAAGTTGATTCTTTAACGAGCAAGCAAAATTTTTCTCTACTATTTGTTGTTTTCTGGCGGAGGGAACTAATATTTGTTAGTGCCTGCTGTGTACCAGATAAGACACATGTCTCACAATACCCCTTTCTTCCCCAAAGTCCATGTTTTATCTAAGCCTTGCTGCCTCCTTACCTAATCAGCCACTCAGTTTTCAGTGCCTTCAACGAATCATAAACCAGTGTTTCTCAGTAAACCTAGAGATTTGAGGGGATTCTCTACTATTAGAATATATTTGGAATTGTGGCAACCCAAGATAATATAAAATAGAAGAGGTGTGAGTATGAGGTACTAAGAAAATAAATGACTTCCAGAATCTCTCTGTCTTTCAAAAAGAGTACCTAGAAGCATTTTGAGACTGATCAATAAATTATACCTTTCTCTCCAATCCTAACAATATTTGAAGAAAATCAGAGCACGGCAAATTTGCACTATTTTTATTCCCTCAGCTGGCAACACTGCTGCTTTTACTGCCTGATAGACAAGTTAGGAAGTTGGATCAAGAGCCTCGTTTGATCTATCCCTCAGCCGTTGTCCATTTAACAAATGACCTTGATGAGTTTATAAGGTCTTCTATTTAGTAGAAAAATGGCAGGCCCAATATTTAGCTGGCTTTTGCTTGCAAAGGTTAAACAAATTATAGAAGGATAGCAGGGCTTGCAGGCTCCTTAGCATGAAATATCGAATGATCTAGAGAGAGATGCCAGAGTGATGGTATCGCTGCTGCAAATAATTGCGGGAGACACTTGTGAGTATTGCACAGTAAATCAGCACCTTCCGTGGGCACTCATTTAAGAGGAGGCTTCCTCAGGATAGAGCGTCGGCAACACATGTCTAATAGGTGCGTTCATTTTAATATGCTCATTCATTGAATAGGCCTGATTAATTAGTACATGTCACCATCTGGTACTTAGACTATTCATTTTTAAAATGTTGAAATTGCAGGGAAAGGTGCACACCAATTAAAATCCTTTTAACTGGATTGTGTTGGTATAAAGTATACATGTAGGAGGACTTCATTGGAATTCAGCATGCATCTAAGGGTACACACATCAGCCTGAAGTCAATTAGAGCAAAGGAAGTCAAGAGAGGGGAAAGTGAAAGAGGAGCTGTCCTTTTTCTGAATGTGTCTGCTTACGTATGGAGCTTTCTCTCTCTTTTTTTATTCTTCCTCTTATTTGTCTTGATTGTCCTCCTACCTTTTGTTTATTTTGGGTTCCCTTTCTGTATCTCTCTCCATTTTTTATCTTCCTCCTGTCTTTTACCTTCCCCACTTTCTCACCTCCTCCCCAACTCTGTCATACTCTAGTCCGCCAGTAAGATGGGAGAGTTGGGTGAATAACTTTATGCAATGATTGGTAAAGTCTTAGCTCTCACTGTCCTTTGACTTAATTTTCTGGATAGCTGTAGGCTTGGGCTTTTTAAACATTAAAATGTTTGTAGTTAGAATAAGCATTTAATGCTTATGTTTCCTAAATTAAAAAAAAAAAACACAAAGATTTGGGGTGTTTTTTATTTTCTATCTTTATTTTCCAATTTTGCTATTAAAAAAAAAAAAACCTAACTTCCATCAAGTCAGTTCCAACTCATAGCGACCGTATAGGGCAGCGTAGAGGTACCCCACAGGGTTTCCAAGACTGTAAACCTTTACAGAAGCAGACTGCCACATCTTTCTCCCACGGAGTGGCTGGTTGGTTCCCACTGCTAAACTCGTGGTTCCAGCCAAGTGCTTTAACCACTGCACCATGAGAGCTCCTTCTCAATTTGCAATAATGGGTATTTATTTGTAATTAAAAAAATAAAATTTCAAGATAATAAGACTTTTATGAAAATCTTTTCAAAACACATTTTACACTTTTGTTTTTTTCTTTCTTTCTTAGACACAGGATGTTACTGTTGGGTGCTGTCAAGTCAATCCCAACTCGTAGCAACCCCATGTGAACTGCCCCTGGAGGGGTTTCTTGGCTGTAATCTTTATGGAAGCCAGGCCAGGTCTGTTTCCTTAGAGCTGCTGGGTGTTTAAACCATCAACCTGTCCATTAGCAGCCGAGCTCTGAACATAATTTAATACTTTCTTAATGTTTTGCCATGATTAGTGTCAACATCAATCACAGCACTATTCTCGAATGCCATGATGTCCATAGGAGACATAGGGCTGTTTACCCCACACTGAAATGCTCTTTGAGTTCTTAAGTTTGCTTTTTGTATTTTTCTTTCCCTCTTTGCTACTAGGTAGTCACTTACCACTTCTGTCTGAGTGCTTCTATCTCCTCCTAATTTATTTTGGTCTGTGAAACCAGATGATGAATCATCATTTGTTCAAGAAATACAGAGTCAAAAATGACTGATACCTATCTCCTGCCTTCAAGGAGCTAAGACTGGTGAACAAGAGAATTGTGTACAAATATCCACAAATGCAATGTGATAGGAATTTTGAGGAGGGAACCATTAATTCTAGAAGGGGGATCTAAGGAGACTTCACAGGGGAGTTGGCATTTGACCAGAGCATCAAAAGATCTTAGAATTTTAAACAGTTATTATATGGGTGGGCATGTAGGAAATGATGCTTTAAAAAAAAAAAAGATAAGGCAGTATCAGACCGCAAAAGCATTGCTTTTCATTCTAAAGAGTTTAAAGGTATTACATAAGCAGCTGCGAACCACTAAAGGTTTTATGAAGAGGTAAGTAAAATGATAAACACCTGTATTTTAGAGGAATTAGGAGACAACAAAATATTGTCCTAGTGCTTCAGATAAAGAAGGATGAAATTCTGGATTCAGCTTGTGGCTAGGAGGCTGAAAGAAAGGAGACAAATTTGAGTGACAGGGCCTGGCAACTGATTAGATATAGCATGAGAAAGACCAGCAAGAGTCAAAGTTGACCCAGGTATTTTCAGCCTGAATGCCTCTAGTGCTATGATACCCAGGAAAAGATGGAGCACATTCTGAAGGAAAGATAATTAGTTCTGTTTGCAGAGGTCTAATAGGCATTTGGAAGTCAAAGTCTGGAACTTGAGAAGCCAGGAGCAAAAGGTCTAGACTCTGGGATGTTATTCTGTGCATTAAATATTTGGGAATAGACAAGATCACAGAGGATATGGTGAGAATGAGAGTCTTTTTTAAAGGTAATAGTAGAAGGGGCATTTGGGCACCTTTTTGAAAGAGCAGTGGAAAACACATATCTCTACTCAAATAAATTAGCATTATTGTCTCAGTGGATTCATAGTGAAGTGCATGGGGGGTGTGTAACTAGAGGGGAGCATAAGAGAGACATGCAGTTTATCATTCATCAAATTCACCTTTATTTCTGTACGAACACTATCAACAAAACTGATTTGAGCTGAGAAAATTAAATATGTGTGTAAACAAGAGTAAAGAGTCTACAAATGAGACCCAAAGAGGCTCTCCTACTTTGTCTGGTTTTCACCTGTGCCCTGAAAAGGTAAACTTGGCAGGTAACTATTTTCCTAGAGAAAAGTTGTTTCTTATTATATATGAGAAATATTTTTGTTTGAAGTTACTAAAGAACTCTGACTACAACTTGCTTTTTCCTATTAAATTGGTTTGAGTAATTCAGAATGCCATTTTAATCCCAAATTGCATTTATGTAATGTTTTGAATAGATCATAAATTTTTTGAATGATTGTACATATATCTGTTACCGAACATCATGTTCATTGCATTAAATATACCTGTGTGTCTGGGTGTAAACAACTTGTATGTAGGAAAAAGACCTGGAAGGGTATATAGTGAGATTTTGGGTTAGGTTTTTTTGTTTGTTTTGGCAAATTTTTATCTCCTGGTTGCTTCTGTAATATAAAGAATTGTTACTCTTCATTTTAAAAAGAAAGGTAAGGAATGTGAGACCTAGAGAGTTCGAGTAACTTGTGTAAAGTTACGTATCTAATTAGTAATGGCCTTGAGTGTTGTTCATATGTTCTGCTATTTGGTGGGTTGTTACCATAGGAATGGAAATGCTACCTAGTACTCTGGCATCCCAAGGACCAGGTGTCTAGCATCTTTGGGAATGGATGGCATCCTCCCTCTCTCTTCCCATTCAGAGTGGCATTGGCTCTTTGTAGCAGTCGAGTGATACAGAGCATGGGCAGGTATCTTTACTTACGAGGAGAAAGAAGACAGCATGCTTTTGTTGATGGTAATTTAGTTTTTCTTTAAGACTGTGGTCTCCTTCTATATTAATGTCCAGTAACTCCACAGAGTCCAAGCTGCTGCTCTTTTCTTGAGAATAGCCCTGTGTGTGAAAGCCTGTTGGCATGTTCTCATGCCCGTCTGTAGTGCGTGCATCCTCTGGTCATAGTCCCCATTCTTGATGCTCCAGTCATTGCCCCAGCACTTCAGTTATTTTTATTTTTCCGCCTCTGTTCTGCAATAAAATGGAGAAAGATAACTAGAGAATTGTCACTTTACTCTTTCCTCTTCCTCCTCCATCCTCTTCGGCATCCTGCTCTCACTGAACTATTTGCACTAAAGATTTAGAGTCAAGTTTATGTAAGAAAATAGCAATAAAAAATGGATATTTTTAAATGGGAAGAATTTTTAATTACTTGGTTTTAGAATATGTTTCGTATTTTTATTCAAATATCAGTTTTCTCATTAAAATAGTTACAGTTAAAATAGTGTAATTGGTGCTAGCTTGAGTAGCAATACTTGAGTATGCCTCTGGGAAATTCATCCTAGATTTTGATCTAGAGAGAACCCAGTCATCTTCAGTCCCTGTGCCTCTACCCTAATGTCCCATTGGTTGATATTGTTGTTCATTTGGCCTCTCAAATAAGCCTCTGCCCTTTAATTACCACTGCTAATGCAGTGTGGCCCTATCTGGTCTAGTACTGTAATAGTTGAACCATTCACATTGCCTCCAACCTTGCCTTCTGCCAATGTATCCTTTTCATGTTCATCAGAATTCTTAAAGCATAGGTAGTATCCAGTTACCCTCTTGCTCAGCAATTTATTCCTGACACTATCTGACAGCATCTCTTGAAACTGTTGCAAAGCGTAAATCCAAGATGAGATACTAAAGTGTCTTTGTACTTCAGTTATTCAGAGCTTGGAGTACATTTTCCCTGTAGAAACAAGGTTATAAGTGTTAGAGAGGTTTATAAACCAGACAAAACTTTCATGAATATTTCATCCCTGATAATTGAAGCCTAACTAGCATAGTTAACAGCGTTTCCATAGAAGTAGCTTTCCAAGTTCCCATTTAGTACGTCAAGGTGAGGTGTGGATATGGGTGGAGAAGATAGGAAGGGACCACTCTCCTTCCTGTCTTCCATTGGATACAAAGAGATTTAATAAAGGAGGAGAATTACTAATCATACCGCGAGTCAGCCTCTGTGCTAGGCACTTTATGTATCTTATTTCATTCTCCTGACAGCTTTGTGAAGTAGGTAGTTATTATGCTCCTTTTACAGCTGCTTAGCAAATTAATATTGTAAATAAGATGACAAGAGGAATACTTTTTTTTTTTTTTTGACTTGAGTAATTTATGGACCCCTTTTTGTTTTTTGATTGGGGGGTAAAATAGCTGAAGCCTGTCAGTGCTGACTTACATCAGTATTATTATAATTTTACTTAAAAATGAACAAACATAAAATTAGGTATAAATTCCTTGCGCTTATAGCTCTTATTTAGCTATAAACAATTTAAAAGTTAAGTACAAAAAAAAACCCTACAAAACTAATGAAATGCAAATTAACAACATTAATTTAATACAGTAGATGATATTTTGGAGAAACTAGATTGCTGTTCGTGATGTGGGCATGGAGCTGCCTGCCACCCCACAGATTCCTTTGCAGCTTTTATTGCCATTGGCTTTCTTGTTCTGCCACATTTCTCTCTAGAATGCTGAAAATCCAATATTGGTACAGTGTACAGTGACTGCACTGGGATGACATTTTGTCCTTCTCTTGGTGGGAATGCATCATTTACAGATTAAGTGAGCCTCCTTCCTTTCTCATTATTCCTTACAATTAAAGTAGTGTGCTTGGTGCCCGCTCAGATTAGAAACACAAATGTATGTGTAGACCTGGAAATCATGTGGTCGTGTTTAGTTACGAAGTGGCCATAAACGTGTATGTTTATATTAAATTTATTTTAGATTTAAATTTTGCTTTCCTTTCAATATTAAAGCTCTTTTGGAAAACTCATAGACCTTGAAAATATATCCTGGATGCCAGTGTAGGGGATACTATTTAATGCATTTTTAAGCCCTGATTTACCTGGAGCCATTATAAGTAAATCCTGATTCAGGTGGGACTGGATTGAAGAACATGCTCATTTGGTCTCAGGATATTCATTTCCTCAACACTGAGGTCTGTACTACTAAGAGGAAGGGAAAAGGCACAAGAAGCACAACTTTGGGGTAACCCAGCTGAGTGTATACTTGCTTGTATACTCCTAGCTTGTTCTACAGCGCGCACATGGACCCTGCTCACCTCAGAGCTCAGGTGGGGAAGGAGTGGATATCCCGGCTTCTAACACTTCTTTATTCACAATGGGATGCCACCATGGTGGGCACTGCCTTACAGGTACTGCCATGCTTATGTCTGAAACAGCCCGCAGATGCCACAGATAACTGAGCCCTCCATTTATACATGTACCCATTCATTCATCCATCGTAGCTCTGGCATGTACTAGCTGTATGACCTTTGGCAAATCTGTTTCTTCATCTGTAATGTGGGGCTAATAATAGTATGTACATCATAGGGGTCTTGTGAGAAATAAGAGTTATCGTGGGTAAAGTGTTTCAAATAGTGCCTGGCACTTAGTAGTAAATGCTAGCTAAAATTATTGTCATTCAGCAAGTGTTTATTTAATGTCTATGTTCCAGGCAATCCAAGAAATACAGAGATGAAAAAGACACAGCCCTGCCTTCCAGGGACTTATATAATTGCATTACAATATGTATTATAATAAAGTATTTAAGGAGTCAGAAAAAGCTTCATTACAGAGGTAAAATTTGAACTAGGTCTTGATGGATAAATAGACCAGCATTAGAGGACATACACTTACAGGCAGAGGAAACAGCTGTGAACAGAATAAAACTCTGAAAGATTATGGAGTCTTTGGCTGTTTTTAGATAGCATTTTAACCTCCTTTCTGATGTACACCTTCCTAAGTAGGGGTCTGAGGTGGGTTCAGGGAGCGTTGGAACATATAATCTCATAACTAGTTACAGTATTACCAAGCTTATAATAATAATAAACTAATTCATCAAAGGTTTGGACTTAAAAAATGAGTTGAGAACTGAGCAGTGCAGCTGCCCAGTGGTGCATTTGCTGTTGCACAATTCTTATTCCAAGACAACTACCATGTGACAGGAACGGTCAATTGTTAGGACAGATTGTTGTGGTAGCACAGTTGGGCGTGGATAGGCTTCCTCCTTTCCTTGGAGCTAGTTCAGTGTCCAAAATTAAGCAAGTTTTACTTGGTATCTTCTTTTCACAGGAGACCCTCATATTTTAAGATGTTGTCTGTTCTTGTGATAGCAAAGTATTTTTGATTGGTTGGTTTTGTTGTGTGTGTGTTTTGGAAGTCTCAGATTAAGAAGTTTCCTTTTACTCATGGAATTTCCATTTGTATACCAAATTAAAGCTGTGTTTTATCTCCTGTAAAACCTCTTCCTGCAGCTTTGCCTTCACTTCCTCTCCCCACCCTTTTAGTCACACACTGAAGGGTTTGGCAGCTAGTTGAGGTGTTGGATCAGCATTTTTCACTTTGGAAGTAGGAAAGGTTGGGAATAGTGATGTGGGGGATACTTGTCACATTTTCCTTTCCTTTTTATATAGTTGACCAACACGTTCCATTACAAAAGTCTAATAAGAACCTTGGCTTGTAAATTTCACCTTGGCGTCCTGGAGATGGACTAACGTCTGGGATAATATACAGACGATAGTTCCTTAGAGAGAGTGTCCTTAAGCACCCATGCACAGCAGCGAGGATTCTCAACTCCTTCCTGCCTCTGCCTCACCATTGATGTGACAGATTTTGCAGGGAGAGATAATGGCCTCCGGGAATCACAGGATTGGAGAAGCAGCTTAGCATTCCATTCTTCATCCTCTTTTATTATGAACAGATTCTCCTTAGGTATCTTCAGGAAATGTTCTATATATGCTCTTTAGTATACCACCTGCACACTCCCCCCTTCACTGATTTGGGATTTGCATCCAGCATGAAGAACTCCACCTCTTTCTGCCAGCCTGTTTATTCCAAGATTGAAATCTAATGTGGAGTTTTTTGTTTTATATCAAATCTGCTTGAATCTGTTGGAGTAGGAGCAAACTATTTATTGTCGTTGTCTGTAGCGTAGCAGGGAGACTAAAAAAGCAATAATAGGTTCTTAAAAAGCTGTCACGACTTGAAGTGAAATAGGCTACTCGTGAATAGCTTCATCTGTAGCCTGAAGGACTTTAGGCCTGAAAGCAGTCAAATATGTAATAGGATTTGAGATCATGGAATCCTGGCTAGCTGCTAGGAGAATCATCAGCCATTAAACTGTCCCATCAACCATTTCATCGGCAGGATTTGCTTTGAGATTATAAGGAATGTAGAGGCAAATGGGCTTGTCTTATCAAGCATTCCATTTGGGTGCTCCCTTTCAGACCTGTTCCAGCAAATAAATAGAAGACAACAGCAAAGACTGTCATATTTCCTTGCGTAAGCACCTCAAGAGACATTTCTTATTTCTCTAGCATAACTTTGGTGACTAGAGTTTCCCATTTCAGAGGTGTCAGTGTTGAGCAGGGAAAGCTGCTGGTTATTGATTGCTGTAGAAGTCATTTCACAAAGGTGTAAAGCCAAGGAGTGCTCTGTGGACAGGGCTCTATCTGTACATACAGCTTTTCTCTCTAAGAGCCTGTTACAAGTTAAAATAGTTTTGGCAGTGTCTTTAAGTGCACATCTTTGTCTCTAAACGTAATTAGTGTTTAAAAGGAAGCCCTCATAGTTAAGGCTTTGTGGCTTAGACAGCAGCTCCACCTGGTGCTTGCTAAAGGTGTTTGCTTGGTTCAGCTCTTGGTTTTATAGCAGCAGGAATACAGATGTACACAGAGCTTATAAATTGAAGGGCTCAGTTTTACTGATAGGTTTCCATTGCACGCAGCACTGACATAAGCTAATTGTGTTTCTGGTGAATCTCATTTAGATATCTGTTGATAATGTGATAGCTGCTAATCAACCTAACAGTCATCTTTTGACTGAATTAACTTACTTGCACTCAATATGGGGAAATTATTTTTACTGTATATCTAGTCTTGGAAAAGAAAATACATATACTACTTCCAAAGAGAAAACTTAATCCCCCTCTTATCAAGAGCGAGTTTAATAGGCTGTTAATTAAGCCAAGATGGCTTATTCTTTTGTATCCAATGCCACGTAGTGCTAAGTATACAGGGAATGGTTAAAAAAGAATCTTGGTAAATGATAGGAACTGCCCCAAACTATTAATAGTAGTTACTCCTGGATAGTAGGACTACACATGGTTTCTGTTTTCTTTATGCTTTTCTGAGTTTTCACAGTGAGCATATATAACTTAAATATTGAAAGAAAAAATCATTTAAAAACATGTTTATTGTAGGTAGCAGTGTGTCCTTGGGTCCCAACTGGGTCTCCCCCATTTGCTGTGTAACATTGGAAAAGTCTATTCTGGGCTTCAGTTCTCCCTCATCTGTAGAACAGAAGGATTGAACTGGGGACTTACTCAGTTTTAGCATACTAAGGTTTGAGATTATGCCCCTCCTTTTCTGTCTTTTCAACCTCTCCTGTGTCTTTCCCCAATGTAAGCATTCAACATGATCCAGTTTCTCCCATCTTAAAAATAAATTCCTTCTGACCCCTATACTCCCAACACTTTCTTTCTTCTTCTTCCCACTGAAACTTCTCCGAAAAGTTACCTACAATTGCTCTATCTCCTCACTCTTCAACTTACTGCTGTCTGATTTCCATCCCCATCACTGTACCAAAATAATTCAGACTATGGTCACCAATGAGTTCGTGTTGCCAAGTTCAGTAGCACAATTATGTCCTCATTTTCCATTACCTTTCAGCAGCATTTGAAATGGTTGTCCTCTCCCTTCTTCATGAAATCTCTTCCTTTGGCTCTGTGTCATGACACTTTGTCTGTTTCTCTTCAGCTTTCTTTGGAGACTTTCCTCTTCTCACTGGTTCACCCACCAAGACCACCTCTCCAGCTCATTCTGTATTTTCATTTGGCCTAGATGATTCTATTCTAGTAATTTTCAAACAGATGAGGACCGCAGAATTCTCTTTTGTTTGGCCCCTGTATGCAACTGCCTATTCTATTATATGCAGGCTGACAAAATCTGAACTCATAATCTTTCCCCCAACAGTTGCATCTCCTCCAGTATTGTCTATCTCAGTAAATGGCCCCACAAATTACTGGAATACATAAACCCAAAACCTCAACACCTCTTAACCAAAACAAAAAAAAAGCTCATTGCCATCAAGTTGATTCCGACTCATAGAACCCTATAGGACAGAGTCGAACTGCCCCTAGGGTTTTCAAGGAACAGCTGGTGGATTTGAACTGCTGACCTTTTGTTTAGCAGCCAATCTCTTAACCCCTGCACCACCAGGGCTCCCAACACCTCTTACTCCTCCAAAATCCAGTTATTCATACATCTACTTTTCTCTGCCTTATCTGCTACCGCACCCTAAGCCAGATAACCATCAAATCTTTCTTTGCCCAAAACAGCTCTTTAAACGTCTCCTTACCTGCCCTCCTATCCTGTTCTTTCCCAGTCCATTCTCCACGTGGCAGCCAGGGCTGCCTTTATTTTTCAAGTCAGGTTTATTGAGTTTTAACTTACATACAGTAAAACTTACCTTCCTAGTGAACGATTCTGAGTTTTGATAGATACATGTAATTGTGTACCCACCACTGTACAACATTTGGACTGTTTGCAGTTTGGGTAATTATGAATAAGCTGCTATAAACTTTCATGCACAGGTTTTAGTGTGAACATAAGTTTTCATTTGTCTTGGGTAAATACCTAGGAATGGGGTTGCTGGATTCCATGGTAAGTTTATGTTTCTAAAAAACTGCCAAGCTGTTTTCCAAAGTGGCTGAACCGTGTACATTCCCACCAGCAATGAATGAGTGTTAAAATTGCCCCATATCCTCACTACCACCAGTTTTTGTTTTAATTTTAGTTTACGAATTCTGATAGATGTGTAGTGGTAGTTCATTGTAGTTTTAATTTGTATGTCTGTAATGACTAATGATACTTAGTGTCTTTTCACATGTTTATATACAATTCATTTATCTTTGGTGAAGTGTCTGTTTAAATCTTTTGCATATTTTTTAAAATTGTGTTTGTTTTCTTTTTGTTGTGTTTTAAGAGTTCTGTATGTATTCTGGATACAAGTCCTTTGTCAGATATGCACTTTGCAAAAAAATTCTCCCAGTCTGTGGCTTGTGTTTTCATTTTCTTCAGTGTCTTTGGCAGAACAAGTGTTTTTAGTTTTGATAAAGTCCAAGAGTAACAAAGATTTTCTTCTATGTTCTCTTTTAAAAGTTTATAGTTTTACATTTTTATTCTTAGGTCTGTGTTCCATTTTGAGTTAACTTGTGTGTATGGTGTGAGGTATGGGTCGAGGTTCATTCTTTTTTTATATGGATATCTAATTGTTTCAACACCATTTGTTGAAAAAATGTCCTTTTCACCTTGTCAAAGATCAGTTGACTATATTTGTGTGGGCCTATTTCTGGACTCTATTCTGTTCCATCGATCTATGTCAGGGATCAGCAATGGTAAAGGGCCAAATAGTAAATATTTTAGGCTTTGTAGGCCAAAGGGTAAAATCAAAGCTATTATGCAGGTATTTGTATAATAGGAGAGAAAACAAATTTTATCATAAAATTAAAAATATAGTCATTGAGAATAATTTTTCTAACACAGGTCTACTAATGAAAAGAATGAAATTCTTTTTTAGGAGAGGGATAACATTTCACTTAATTGGGGTTCATGGCTAGTGTTTCCTCTCATCAAAATTGATCACAAATATTCATCTGTTAATTCAGATCAGTAATGAAATTTTATGTATTTTTATCTTTGAAAAATGTCTTTTCATATAGGCAATACATATAGCAGTAGAAACACTGCAATTTGTAGTGTTCTGAAAAGCAGTGCAAAGCAATGAGAGTGCCACATACAGCCTCTCTCATAACCACTCAGCTCTCCATTGAGCACAAACCCACCATACACAACATATAAACAAATGAGTGTGGCTGTGTTCCAATAGAGCTGTACTTAACAGACACTGAAATTTGAATTTCGTATAATTTTCACTTGTCACAAAGTAATATTCTTCTTTTCATTTTTGTCAACAATTTAAAAATAGAAAAAGCATTCTTAGCTTCAGAAAAACCCATTGCTGTCAAGTCAATTCTGACTCACAGCAGCCCTACAGAACCAAGTAGAACTGTCCTGTAGGGTTTCCCCTAGTGGATTCAAACTGTGACCTTTTTTTTTGGTCAGCAGCCAGGCTCAACCCCTGTACCACCAGGGTGCCATTCTTAGCTTAGGGACATACAAAAACAGGCAACATGCTAGATTTGGTTTGCCAGCTGTAGTGTGCTAACCTCCTGATCTATGTTCCCAGTCTTTCACTAATACTAATGTCAAGGTTAATGTAGCTTTATAGTAAGTCTTGAAATCAGGTAACATGAGTCTTCCAACTTTGTTGTTTTTCAAAATTGGTTGTTATAGTTTCTTTGCCTTTTCCTATAAATTTTTGAATTAACTTGCTAATTTCTATTTTAAAAAATCCTGCTTGGATTTTGATTGGAATTAATTGAATCTACAGAGCGATTTGGGAAGAATTGACATCTTAACGATATTTAGTCATTCCAATCCATTGAACCCAGTATGTCTCTCCATTTATTTAGATCTTTAATTTCTTCTATCAGTATTTTGTAGTTTTCCACACATATATTTTATTAGATTTATACTTAAATATTTCATGTTTTTTTGGTCAGAGAAATCTTTTTAAAGTGCAAATTGGATCATGTTGTTTCCCCTGCTAAGACCCTTCAGTGGCTTCCCACTGCTCTTAGGACAAACTCTATAATCTTTAAAAGCCTAAAAGGCCCTGCATGACCTGGCCCCTGGCCTCCTTTTCAACCTAATTTTATACCACTCTCCACCTCACTCACAATGTTCCAGTCTCAGATTGGCAGGAAATCACTTTATCAACTAAAGGATATAACTTTAAAATTACCTGAAAGAGTAAAATGTTTTCAGACAAATACTTGAAGAATGTATTTTAACCTTATTGAAAAGAGCCCTTCAGTGGTCTCCAGCAAAGAATGAACTTAGATTTTAGCCGGGTGGTTGGGCTCTTTGTCTGAATTTCTTTGGTCTTTAAATCTGCATTTGTTCCACCAAAGCAGGGACCTTTACAGGTATTGTTTGCATGGGACTTAGCTTTGTATATATTAGCTAAAGAAAATGTTCCTTTCTCCGAGACACGCTGAAACGTGGTAAAAAGGCTGGGTTTCTGACCAAATCAAGGATCCTGGCACTGTCACTGTACGGGATGAGGTGGAACTTCCCAGCTATTTAAAATAGCTCTTATGATACCCAAAGTAGAAACATAAGACTAGTAGTGTTGTGTGGGAAGGTGTGTAGCTGTGTGCCTAAAACAAGAGAAAAGGCTACAAGATTCATCTCTTAAATAAACCTTAAAACCAGCACAGTTAATCAGCTAATGTTTATTCAGCTCTTTATTTAGACATATAGAGATGAGTAAGATATAGCTTGTATCTTAAAAGACCTCAAAAACTAGTGGGGAAGCAGTTAAAAAACCAAAGGACTTGTTCATGGATGTATGTCTAGGATGCTTTGATAGTTCCAAGGAGAAATGCTAAGTCCCACGAGATTTAGATTATACTAAGAGTTGTTGATTTTCAAGACAGGAGGTTAGAAGAAAGACAAGGACCACATTAGGAAATACTAAGGAAGCTTAGATTTCTTCCTATAACTCAGAGGTTCCAACACCTCACTGCACATAGAATTACCTGGAGAGCTTGTTTAAAATGCAGAATTCCAGATACCTCTCCTAGAGATTGACTATATAGCTCTAGGGTGATTCCCCTAAAACCAAACCCATTGCCATCAAGTTGATTCCAACTCATGATGAGCTCATGTGTTACAGGGTAGAACTGCTCCATAGGATTTTTTCGGCTGTAATCTTTAAGGAAGCAGATCACCAGGCCTTTCTTCCATGGTACTGTGTGTGTGGTGGACTGTGGGGTGGGTTTGAACTGCCAACCTTTCTGTTAGTAGTTGAATGCAAACAGTTTGCACCACCCAGGGACCTTGGTGGTTCCCCAGTGGTTCTTGTTTATCTAGACCCACCTGTCTGCACACTGACATTTGCGAGCCAATGGATTAAGTAAGATTGAGCCACAGAATAGTTTTTAAGCTAGGTAATAAGATGATCATATTAGCATTTTAGAAAGTTAAATCTGATAGTGATATACAACAGTGGAATCACCTGAGAATCTCATTTAATGCAAATTCTGAATAAATAGGTCTGGGGTGGAACCTACAGTGCTACATTCCTAACACCTTCCCAGGTGAATCTGATGCTGCTGGTCAAGGTCCACACTTAGTAACGGGTATAGAGGATGGATTAGAATGGGATGGGACTACAGTTGTGGAGGTCAGTAAACAGCCTGTTACAATAGTCTAGGCAAGAGATGGTGATATTGGAACTACTAGCAGTCTCTCGTAATGGCAAAACTGCATCCCAGAGAAATGTAGGAGATAAAATTGACAAGACTAATTTGGGCAGTTAGTAAAATACAGAGTTAAAAGTGGAGAGAAGGGTGTCGAAAATGGTCTTAAGTTTGAAGCTTAGCCATGTAGATTAATGGTAGTGACGTTAACTGAAATATAGAATAAAGAAGAGGCAGAAGGTGGCCTCAGGAGTGAAGAAGGGCTGGTTAGAGGAGATAAGTTAGGAGTTGAGAAAAGGGGTAGCCAGAAGGATTAGTTTTGAATCCATTAGGTTTGAGGAGAATACAGGCTATCCAAAATTTAAAAGGTGGGTAGGAGAAGAGGATCCTGCAGTGGACTAAGCTGTGTCAGAGAGATGAGTAGGTAACAGAAAGAGTAGTATCGAAGGCATTTTCCAGAAGGAGAAGCTCAATAGCATCGTTGCCACAGAGACATCAAGTGAAATATAAATGGTTTAATGAGCATGTATAAAATTATGGTTAAAAGGCTAACTTTCCAAAATGATGGTTAAATAAAGAGAGATTATAAGTTGTCCAAATTAGTTTATCTCTCACTTAATCTTTTAATTTAAGGAAAAATTAAAGAATGGAACCAGTTTTGTTCAAGTCATTCAGCATGGTAAACCTCATCGTACCTTTTCCATTATGATCTTTTTTTCTTTTTTTTTTCTCCCCACAGATAGATCGTACTTAGGAGAGCTGCTATGACACCAAGGGGAGGTGAAAACTAGTGGATGAAAGTTTTGCCATGCACTGAAAGAAAAGCATTGTCTGTGAAGTTTCTGCTTTCAAAAATGTCTGCTTGTAACACCTTTACTGAGCACGTTTGGAAACCTGGTGAATGCAAAAACTGCTTTAAGCCTAAAAGCTTACACCAGCTTCCCCCAGACCCTGAGAAGGCACCCATCACCCATGGCAATGTGAAAACTAATGCCAATCACAGTAATAACCATCGCATCAGGAACACCGGGAATTTCCGGCCTCCTGTGGCCAAAAAACCCACTATAGCTGTGAAGCCCACTATGATGGTGGCAGATGGGCAAAGTGTTTGTGGTGAGCTTAGCATCCAAGAGCACTGTGAGAACAAACCTGTCATCATAGGGTGGAACCGAAACAGGACTGCCTTGAATCAGAAACCACTTAACAATAATAATGAAGATGATATTGAAGGATTTAGCCATGTTCCTAAGCCTCACAGCAGTAATGACATTGCAAAGAAGATATCAAATAACAATAACGGACTAACCGAAGTGTTAAAGGAGATAGCAGGCTTAGATACCACCCCTCAGATAAGAGGAAATGAAACAAACTCTAGAGAAACATTCTTAGGAAGAATAAATAACTGCTACAAACGATCATTGGAAAGGAAGCTTCCACCAAGTTGCATGATGGGAGGGATAAAGGATACTCAGGGAAAGCATGTTATTCTGAGTGGGAGCACAGAAGTGATCAGTAATGAAGGGGGCCGGTTCTGTTACCCAGAGTTTTCTAGTGGTGAGGAAAGTGAAGAAGATGTATTTTTTAGTAACGTGGAGGAGGAGCATGAGAGCTGGGATGAGAGTGACGAAGAGCTGTTGGCCATGGAGATCCGCATGAGAGGACAACCTCGCTTTGCTAACTTTAGGGCAAATACATTGTCTCCTGTTCGATTCTTTGTGGACAAAAAGTGGAATACTGTCCCTCTGCGAAATAAGTCTCTGCAGAGAATCTGTGCTGTAGATTATGACGACAGCTATGATGAAATCCTGAATGGTTATGAAGAGAATTCTGTGGTCTCCTATGGACCCGGAAGCATTCAGAGCATGGTCTCATCTGACTCCACAACACCAGATTCTTCTTTAACGGAAGAATCACGTTCTGAGACAGCCAGTAGTTTATCCCAGAAGATTTGTAATGGAGGGTTATCTCCTGGTAACCAGGGAGATCCTAAGAACATGAAGGAAATTGAGCCCAATTATGAAAGTCTCTCTGGTAATAACCAGGAAGACTCATCACAGACTCCCAAAAGCCCAATAAAAGTTCCAGAGACACACAAAGCAGTCCTTGCTCTCCGATTGGAAGAGAAGGATGGCAAGATTGCTGTACAAACTGAGAAACAAGAAAGTAAAGCCTCTACAGATATTGCTGGGCAAGCAGTAACCATAAACCTCGTCCCTGTAGAAGAGCAAGCGAAGCCCTACAGAGTTGTGAATTTGGAACAGCCACTGTGCAAGCCATATACTGTTGTGGACGTGTCGGCAGCCATGGCCAGTGAGCACCTTGAGGGCCCTGTCAAAAGCTTCAAGATGAAAAGCTCATCTTCTACTCCAAACTCTCCAGTGACATCGCCTGCATTGGCATCAGGACAAGTGAGTGCCCATTTCCAAAAATCTAGTGCAATCCGATACCAGGAAGTGTGGACTTCTAGTACCAGTCCACGACAAAAGATACCTAAAGTGGAATTAATTAGTGGTGGAACTGGACCAAATGTCCCTCCAAGGAAAAACTGTCACAAATCAGCACCTACTTCCCCCACAGCTACAAACATTTCTTCCAGAACCATTCCGGTAAAGTCACCTAATTTGTCTGAAATAAAATTTAATAGTTATAACAATGCTGGTATGCCACCTTTTCCAATTATCATTCATGATGAGCCAACTTATGCTCGGAGTTCCAAAAATGCTATCAAAGTTCCCATTGTAATCAATCCAAATGCATATGACAATCTGGCTATCTACAGGAGTTTTCTGGGAACAAGTGGAGAGCTCTCAGCGAAGGAAAAAACCACAAGTATAATAAGCCATACTTATGAAGAGATAGAAACTGAAAGCCAAGTGTCTGATAGCACCACTAACAAACCCACTGAATGTCCCCAAGCTAAAGGGTTTTCAAACAGCACGGAGCATAAAAGGGGCTCGGTGGCTCAAAAGGTTCAGGAGTTTAACAACTGTCTTAACAGAGCCCAGTCTTCACCACAGAGAAACTATAGTTCTAGCCACAGTTCCCCAGCAAAGATCCAGAGAACCACTCAGGAACCGGTGGCCAAAACAGAAGACACTCAGGAGTCTCAGACTGTGGGCAGTGGCAGTAGCACCAGGGAGAAAGCAAGCACAGTTCTTTCTCAGATTGTGGCTTCTATCCAACCCCCACAGTCTCCTCCAGAAATGCCTCCATCTGGCCCTAAAGCTTGCAGTGTGGAAGAGCTTTATGCCGTTCCTCCAGATGCCGACACCGCTAAGAGTACACCTAAGAGTACACCAGTCCGGCCCAAATCTCTCTTTACATCTCAGCCCAGCGGTGAAGCTGAAGCACCTCAGACCACAGAAAGCCCTACCACCAAAGTACAGAAAGATCCACTCTCAAAGCCGGTCACCACCCCTCCCTCCAAATTAGTGATGAGCCCCCAAAGTGAGCCAGCACCTCCCTTCCCTCCCCCACGCTCCACTTCCTCTCCTTACCATGCAAGTAACCTTTTGCAGAGGCATTTCACCAACTGGACCAAGCCAACCAGCCCTACTAGGTCAACGGAAGCTGAATCAGTTTTGCATTCTGAAGGAAGCAGGCGGGCAACTGACGCAAAACCTAAGCGCTGGATATCATTTAAAAGCTTCTTCCGCCGTCGGAAGACAGATGAGGAGGATGAAAAAGAGAAAGAGCGAGAGAAAGGGAAACTGGTGGGCCTGGATGGCACAGTCATCCACATGCTGCCCCCTCCGCCAGTTCAGCGTCATCACTGGTTCACAGAAACCAAAGCAGAGTCCAGTGAGAAGCCAGCCATTGTCTTCATGTACAGGTGTGACCCTGCCCAAGGCCAGCTCAGTGTGGATCAGAGTCAGGCCGGAGCCA
This sequence comes from Loxodonta africana, assembly GCF_030014295.1. Taxonomy (NCBI): domain Eukaryota; kingdom Metazoa; phylum Chordata; class Mammalia; order Proboscidea; family Elephantidae; genus Loxodonta; species Loxodonta africana. The sequence continues at coordinate 39,694,983 of NC_087354.1, read as the reverse complement.
ACCAGACAGCAGTCATGGAGAAGAGTGGAAAAGAAGATACTTTCCTACAGGACTCGGAGAAGAAGAAAAGGAGTCATTCTTCTCCATCACAGCTTCCTAAAAAAATTCTCAGGTATGTAAAATAGACTGGCAGAATGTGGGGTTTTGGGTTTTTTTTTTTAAAACCCATTTTCAGGTGGTAAGTTTTTTGTATCTTTACTGTTGCATAAGAGCCATTTCTGTTTGTAAGTAGCACTTTGTGGCCATCATTTATCTTTAAACAGCATTCCAAGATTAGAATATTATTGGAGTGATCTCATTGCCCTGAACAAGGTTTATGGCCCTGGATCTTTAGCTAAAGTAGCCTGCTGCATTCTGGTGAATGCAAAAGGGTTTTAAGATAGGAAAGCAAATTCATAATATCTAAATAGCAGTAAATAATATGTTGCTTTGAAATGCTATGATAGCATAAGGAAGAAACAGGAGCAAATGAATAAACGGTAGTGATGTTCGTTCCCTCATTGTAAGTGAAATAAAACTCTTCAAGCAGTTCTTTCTGTCTTTCACCAAGGTATTACCTCCATATGCATTACTCTTATTTTATGGGAATATTTGTTTGTTTGTTTTTATTGCTGTCTGTCTTAGGCTGAGTGCTCTAGAGAAGCAAAACCAGTCAAGCATATGTATATAAATGTATAGAGAGAGATTTATCTCAAGGAAACGGCTCATGAGGTTTTAGAGGCTGGCAAGTCCCAAATCCATGGGTCAGATGTGAGGCTGGAGGCTTCTCCTGACTCAACATGGTTGCAGGGGCTGATGAACCCACAATCAGCAGGTCAGACAGTAGGCTGCTGGCTCACAGGGCTATGGAAGCTGGTGAATCCCAGAATCAGCGGGTCAGATGACAGGCTCAAGTCCCAAGAACCAGAGGTCAGATGATGACAAGCCAGATGCAGGATCCAGAGCAAGAGAGAGCCTTGCCAGCGCATCCATATATATACTGGATGCAGGTCATACTCCCAAAGGAACTCCCCCTACATCATGGAGAATAATTAGATCACAAAATAGAGGACCCACACAATACTGGGAATTATGACCTATGCTAGTTGACACGTAACATTAACCATCACACTGCCCTTCCCTGTCCATCTTCTAAGAGTTGCTGAAAAAAAGGGAGGGGGGGAGGTTATATTACATGTAGATGAAATAGAAGAAGTTAGTTATTGAGATCGAGACCCAACAGTATAATCCTCAATTCAACTAAGCAAGTTGTATACCTACATGAGTTCTCTGGGCATTAGTTTTCTTTTCTTTAATACTTTAATAAATATTTCTTGATCACCTATTCCCTGTCAGGCATTGTGCAGGGCATATCCCAAATATTTATCTCAAGTCCTTACTAATAGCTCTATAAATTGGTTGTGCCCTTGAGATGATTTCTTAGTTATCTAGTGCTGCTGTAACAGAAACACCACAACTTGATGTCTTTAACAGAAATTCATTTTCTCACAGTTTAGGAGGATAGAAGTCTGAATGCAGAGTACCAGCTCTAGGGGAAGGCTTTCTCTCTCTTGGCTCTGGAGAAAGGTCCTTGTCTCTTACAGCTTCTGCTTCCTGGTCCCTTGGAAATCTCCATGTGTCTTGGCATCTACCTTACCCTATCTCTGCTCTGCTTGCTTGTTTAATCTCTTTGTATCTCAAAAGAGATTGACTCAAGATATAAAAAAAAAAAAAAGATATACCCTACACTAATTCTGTCTCATTAACGTAACAAAGACAACCCATTCCCTGATAGCATTATGAGCACAGGCGTTGTTTTGTTGCTGTTAGGTGCCTGGAGTCAGTTCTGACTCGTAGAGACCCTATCTGTGTACAACAGAACAAAAGACTGCCCAGTCGTGCGCCATCCTCACAATTGTTTCTGCATTTGATCCCGTTGTTGTAGCCACTGTGTCAGTCCATCTCATTGAGGGGCTTCCTCTTTTTTGCTGACCTTCTACTTTACACAGCATGATGTCCTTTTTTGCTGACCTTCTACTTTACACAGCATGATGATAACATGTCCAATGTACATGAGACAAAGTCTTGCCATCCTTCTAATGAGCATTCTGGCTGTACTTCTTCCAAGACAGATTTGTTCATTCTTCTGGCAGTCCATGATATATTCAGTATTCTTCACCAACATCATAATTCAAATGCACCAATTCTTCTTTGGTCTTCCTTATTCATTGTCCTGCTTTCGCATGCATATGAGGTTATTGAAAATGCCAAGCTTGGGTCAGGCGTACCTTAGCCCTCAAAGTGACACACCACAGACATATAGGTTAGGATTTACAGCACATGTTTTGGGGGGCACAATTCAATTCATAACAGATGAGGAAGCTGAAACTCAGAGAAGGTAACAGTTGGCCAGAGTCACACAGCTAGTAATTGTCAGTCAGGAAACAAACCCGTATCTATCGCACTGTAAAGCTTGTATTCTTCCTATCTGGCTTAATTATTAATGAACACAAGGTCAAACTGAACTGTTAAATATTCACTTCTAAGTGGTGTAGTGGTTAAATGCTACAGCTGCTAACCAAAAGGTCAGCAGTTCAAAGCTACCAGGCACTCCTTGGAAACTCTATGAGGCAGTTCTACTCTGTCCTATAGGGTCGCTATGAGTCGGAATTGACTTGATGGCAATGGGTTTGGTTTTTTTTTTTTTTTTAAACGTTCTCATAAACATGTTTAGGACACTTAAGTTTTTCCTTCTCATTTGTATTTTAAACAAAACTAATTAACCACCAATAAAAACAAGAAACCATTATCCCAAGTTTGTGACAAATAAAATGATTTCCTTATACAAATAGGATGGTTTCTTTCCTTTTCTTTTTAAACAAAGATATGCCCTGAGTGCTCCATTCATCTGATTCTGAGTCTTCGTCCCTTCTGACTTACAGTAAGCTTTTCCTACAGGGCCTGGCCTTCTATCCAGCAAAGACAGCAAACTCTGACTAGAAAAGGCAGGTTCTCTTATCAGTTTTTCTTTGGAAAAGTATAAAGAAGAATGAAAAAAAAAAAAAATTCCTTCACTTTTTCTAGCAAAATTCTAGGAAGTTTTATATATATTCTTTACTAAGATGAGTTTTTATGCCCCTCAAATAGTTGTCAAAATGCTAGCAAGTTCACCGTATTCCTTAAATCCATTTAGTAGCAAAGCAACTAGAATAGTGATAATATATTTCTGGAAAGAATAGCCTTGTCATTGGTAGTTGAATGTGGATGATAGAATGTTGTACTCCAGTAGTAATAAAACACCTGTATTGCAGGTTGCTATTTTATTAGGAAAGAAGCAATTTAAACAGCACATGGTTGGAGTTACCTACAAGGAAATGGCAGATAGTTCATGCAGATCAATACATGGCTTTACTCCTCATTAGGTATGGCTGTGGTGTATTTATCCACATCCTGGGAGGCAGAACCAATGAATGACCTGGCCTCTCTTCTCTGGAATGAGGCTCACTCCTTTGACTGTATATGTGCTTGAGGGCAGCCCAGGCCCTTGCATGACACATCTCTTATTATATAGCTTTTTTTTTTTTCACAAATTTATTTATACATGGGCCAGTCATATTTTCCAAAATTTATCACTTTAGTAATATCCATGAGTCCAAATGACATGATTAGTGTGCCCCATTGGTTCTCAAACTTGAGCATGCATCAGAATCACCTGGAGGGCTGAATAAACACAGATTGCTGGGCCCCACCCCCAGAGTTTCTGTTACAGTAGGTCTGGAGTAAAAAACCAAAGCCGCTGCCGTGGAGTGGATTCCCACTCATAGCGACCCTATACGACAGAGTAGAACTGCCCCATAGAGTTTCCAAGGAGCACCAGTGATTTGAACTGCTGACCTTTTAGTTAGCAGCCATAGCACTTAACCACTACACCACCAGGATTTCCAGGTCTGGAGTAGGGCCTGATAATTTACATTCCTAACTAGTTCCCGGGTGATGGCTGATACATTAAGACCCACTGCTCTTACCATTATTCTGAAAACCTGTGCCATTGTCTAAGTGCAGCAGTGATTGATTGCCATGTTAAGCTTTCCTTAGAGGCACAGAGGCATTTTCACATTTCATAGTGTCCCAGACGAAGCAGAAAAAGACACTCAATAGTTTGTCTTTTATTCCTTTTCCACTAATTTTTTGAAAATTTTGCAACATAAATATGCATTTTGAAAAATATATAGCATTTGCTGTTTCAATAATTACCTCATTTACTTGGATACACCATTGGTATTTACTTGAAGCAACTTTGAGAAGACAAACATTACTATCAAATGCCAGCATTTGTGTTTCCGGCTTGATGGCAGTGTAATCATTAAATTACCATCCCATGGCTGGAAACACACTGATGAAAGAAATGAAAATGCAGGTTTTTCTATAAGTAAATGAGGATTCCAAATCCAAACTATAAGGAAGAAATGAAGAATGAAAAATCCTGTACCGAAGGCCAGGCTCCAGACACTTTTAGAGCTTTTATAGAGCCTTGCATTATGGGATTTTATTGTCATTAAGTTAATTTACTTGAGTTCAGAAGATATAAATTGAACATCTTAACTATGTGTCACGTATGGTATTAGGTCCTGGAGCAAATAGGGGTAAAGATTATGACACTGGTAAAATATTGGGTTTGGGTTTGAATTCTTCTTCAGCTATCTGTCTAGTCCTTCAGGGTACAATGGCTATGTTGATAATTATCATGTAGAATTAATCTGAGGATTTCATGAGAAAATATGTAAAAGGCTTAGTATGGGGTCTGACATGCTGTTGTTGTTTTGGGGTGCTGTCAAGTTAGTGCTGACTCACAGCAATCCCGGGTAACAGTAAAACTGCCCCCACAGGGTTTTCTTGGCTGTAGTCTTTAGAGGAGCAGATCACCAGGTCTTTCTCCTGCAGAGCCACTGAGTGAGTTTGAACCACCAACCAAAATTAAAAGAAAAAATTAGGTGCTATAAAATGTTAGGAGCCCCTCTGCACTCAGCGTGATAAATGCTATAACAATGTATGTGCAAAGTGGTACAGAAGTACCAAGACAGAGTGACTAAATTGGCTTAAAACAGATTTCTCAGAAATGAAATCCAAAAAAGGTCTAAAAAGACAGGATTTTGCCAGCTGATTGGGAAAGACATTGCAAGCAAAAGGAACAACATATGCAAAGTAACACGGATGAGAATGATGACAAACAGAAGTAGGACGTGTGGGCCGAAAAGAAAAACGGGTAGACCAGTGGTTCTTAAGGCATGGTTCATGCAAGGTGAAAACTGTTTTCATAATGATAATCCAGAACCAAACCCTTAGCCATCAAGTCAATGCTGACTCACGGCAACCCTACAGGACAGAGTAGAAGTGCCCATAGGGTTTCCGAGGAGTGGCTGGTGGATTCAAACTGTCAGCCTTCTAGTTAGCAGCCAAGCACTTCACCACCACCAGGGCTCTTTCATAAAAAATAATAAGACATTATTTATCTTTTTCACTGTGTGATATTTGCACTGATGGTGCAAATACAAGAGTGGGTAAAATTCCTGGCACTGAAGCACAAATCAAGGCCGTGGCCCCAAACTGTACTAGTAGTAAAAAAGAAGGAAAGAAAAAAACCAGTTTCACTTAGGAATGTCCTTGATGAAGTAGTGAATTTTATTACATCTCAGTCCTTCAGTACCTGCCTTTTTAAAATTCTGTGTGATGAAATGGGAAGTACCCATGGAGTACTTCTGCTGCCTACCGAAGTCTGGTGGTTTTCTCAGGGGAAAACACTTAGGAGATAGTTTGCGCTGTAAAGCTGAACTAGCCCCAGCTGACAGATAAACTATAGTTATTTAGACCTGGGTGTTGGGCAGATATTTTCTGAAGAATGAATATAGCAAGCCTATCACTTTGAGGAGAACAACTCAAGCTTTCAAGCAAAAATAGAAATTTTTTGAGAATTTGTATCTGCCACCACAACCTTGACGGCTTCCTAATACTTAAACATTTTTCCAAAAAGATTGCTGGTATGAGCTAAAGTGATTTTTTTTTTTTTAATGTTACATAGTGAAACATGTCAACATTTGAAAGATCTGCGTAATTCAGTAAACTAGTGATTTCCAAAGGAAATGATATTACAAAATAATGCATGAGTGGAAGCTAGACCAATGGATTTTAATGTGACGGACTACAAAATGTTCATTGAAATGTTTTCAGATTGCACCTTACAACTCACCGTTAAGGAACTGCCACTTATCAAGCTCTGGTGTAGTACCAAAGAAAACATCCACAACTAACTAAGACACTCCACTTTCTCCCACCTATGTATCTGGATCAGACTAGATTTTTTTTTGATATACACTTCAACCCAAAACAGTGTATCACAGCTGATTTAATGCTAAAGCAGATATGAGAATCCAGCTCTCTTTTACTAAACCAGATAGATTTTTTAAAAATATATTTAGGTTAACAGTTAAAGGGTTTATTATTTTTACTGTTAAATGATTAACTATTTTTAAATTTTCTTTTTTAGTATTTGATAAAATAAATATCAATTGATATAACTCATCTAAACAAAAGCCCAAATTTAAGCAAGTTCTCAGTTTTTAAAAGTATAACGGAATCCTGAGACCAAAAAGTTTGAGAAACTGCTGATTTAGACTGTAAATAGCCTTGCATGATACATTGAGATGTTTAGCCTTTGTCTTGTAGGCTCTGTAGAGGAAACAGTTTTTAAGCAGGAAAGTGGCATGATTTTTTTTTTTTAATCTCTCAGGCAGTAGTATTGAAGATGGACTAAAAGTAGAAATACTGGTGACAGGGTCACCACTGGATCAAATTTTGGTTCAGGAGTTAATCCATAGGTGTCATTTCTATCTGGCTAGCTTGGATCAAAAGAAATTAATTTGGTGATTGGCCTGATCTGTGGTTAGTTGGGAATGTCTCAGGTATCACTTTCAGAAGCACTAGCCTACCTTACCATCTCTGCAACTCTTTGGTGTCCATAGCATGGAGAATAATAACTGCATAGTGAAAAAAAAATGAAGTCAGATAGATTAAGATTTAGATTCTAACTTTACCAGCGAGTAGCTGTGCGACTTTTGACTTTACCTCTCTAAGCTGTAGTTTCCTTACTTGTACAATAAGAATAATACTACCTACCTTACAGAGACGTTGCGAAGACTAAGATAATGTCTACAAAGTACCTGGAGTCCGCAGGTGATACAAATGGTTAACGCGCTTGCTGCTAACCAAAAGGTTGGCAGTTGAGGTCCACCCAGAGGCACTTCAGAAGAACAGACCTGATGATCTACTTCTGAAAAATCAGCCATTGAAAAACCCTGTGGAGCGCAGTTCTACTCTGACACGTATGGGGTCACCATGAGTCAGAATTGACTTGACAGGAGCTGGCTTTTTCTGTAAAGCATCTAGCTCAGCATTGACTAATAGGAAGAAGTCAGTTAGTTATGTCTCCTATTATTGGCAATGATGTTTCTGAAAGATTTAGGTACAGGTGGCACCCCTTTACAGAATTATGCTTAAAAAAAAAAAAACAAAACCAAACCCATTGCCGTGGAGTGGATTCCAACTCATAGTGACCCTATAGAACAGAACAGAACTGCCCCATAGAGTTTCCAAGGAGCACCTGGTGAATTTAAACTACCAACCTTTTGGTTAGCAGCCATAGCACTTAATCGCTACGCCACCAGGGTTTCCGAATTATGCTTAGGGGACCAGAGTTTAAGATAATTGTTGCTTAATGTCTTGCCCCGTGCGATCTATGCTTCTTACAATAGCCAAGTGCTCTTTCTTAAATGTGTATCTAGTCATATCCCCACACTGAAGGAAGGCCCTACATATGTGACCTCTGACTACCTATTTAACCTTACTCACCCTCTTACTCATGAACAAACTCCCAGTTATACTGGCTTCCTTCTTGTCTGAGTACCTCGCTTATAGTGTTGATCTAGGAATCAGTACTACCGATTCCATCTTTAAAATGGGTCCGTTTATTTATTTTCATTTATAAAAGTAGAGAGATTAGCCTATCTAGGTAGATTAGAGTTCTAGTGGCGCAGTGGTTAAGCGCTTGGCTGCTAACGGAAAGGTTGGTAGTTCAGACTCATCAGCAGCTCCATGGAAGAAAACACCTGGCAATCTACTCCTGTGAAGATTGCAGCCGAGGAAACCCTATGGGGCAGGTCTACTCCGTCCCGTAGTGTTGCTGTGAGTCCTGTAGTGCTGCTATGAGTCAGGATCCACTTGATGGCACACAATAACAACATGTAGGTTAGTATAATGAACCACCGTTTACTCAAAACCCTACTTCAACAGTTGTTTTATTTATACACCCATCTGCTTACCCTCATTATTTTGAAGCAAATCCCAGACATCATTTCATTTGTAAAATTTTCAGTATATAATCTCTAAAAGATAAGCTTTTTAATGTTTTTTATTATAATCATATTCCAAAAGGGGTTCTTTAAACCTTAGTGGCTAATCCTTGGGTAAATAAACATCATCTGGTACCAAGATGTTAATACTATATATATTCTTATGATTCCCAAATTTATCTCTCTCTCCCTGACTTCTTTCCTGTATTTATGACTTGGGTACAACTGACCACCATTTAAATATCAAATAGGCATTTCAAATGAAACATGTCCAAAACAGAACTTTTGGGTTTTCCCTATAAATCTGTTCCAACTCTAGGGCTCCCTTCTTGGTAAAGACCCCACCATCCATCCATCAGATGGTACTGAACCTTATATATACCGTGATTTGCCCTATGTATACGTACCTACGATAGTTTAATTTATAAATTAGACACAGTAAGAGATTAACAATAACTAATAATAAAATAGAACAATTATAACACTATACTGTAATAAAAGTTATGTGAGTGACAGAGCGGGACTACATGAGATTGCTTCATGCTATGTACTCATTTAATATTTTCAAACCTCAGTTGACTGCAGGTAACAAAAACCGCAGAAGACGAAACTGCGGATAAGGGGGGCTATTGTAACTATAACTCACTCAAAATAACTGTGCTCTAACACCTCCAGGCAAAGTTAAGGATATCATCTGCCCCTGAATGGCCCCTTAACTTTTAGCTAACCTTCCTAGCCCCGCCAGCCCTGAACACCATGCTCCTAATTAGAATGTGCTCCTGGATGCCATGTAAATCTGGTTTTTTAGGATGCCCAGAACCATCTCAGGAATCCGGCTCTGCCTCGAACAGCTAGGATTCTGTCCAAACCCCAGCTGAATTCTGGTTTGGACAGTCAGATTGGATTTGGCACACTTTTGCTCCCTTAGGAACTCTATACATTTGTATAGCTTTCCTTTGCCCCTTTCCTTATTGATCTTAAAACTAAACTATATTCCTCGATAATCCAGGGGTCAACCTTGGGTATCCTCTAATCAACTCCAAAGTTCAAGGGTGTAGACTGGGACTTGACCAACTATGGCCTGTGAGCCAAATCCAACCTGTAGCCTGTTTTTGTAAATGAAGTGTTATTGGAACACAGCTATGCACGTTCTTTTCCGTATTGTCTATGACTGCTTTTGCACTGCAACAGCAGAGTTGAATAGTTGTAATGGAGACTATGTGGCTTGCAAAGCCTAAAATATTTACTGTCTGGCCCTTTTAAATTTGGTAACCCTGGTGCAGAGCTATACTACCTGATTTGTCTGTAGTTGTCAAGCACACTAGTAAAAATAGCTTATAGTTATTCCAGTCAAACACTAGACAAGTTTGGTACTTGCTAAAAAAATCAATAGACGGAGTCCCTGGGTAGTGCAAATAGTTAAGTGCTCAACTATAAGATTGGCAATTCAAACCCACTCAGAGGCACCTCAGAGGAAGAAAGGTCTGGCAATCTGCTTCCAAAGGATTATAGACTTGAAAACTCTAGGAAGCAGCTCTACTCTCTACACATGAGGTTTCCATGAGTTGGAATCAACGACAACTGACAACAAAGAAATCAGAGTCTGGTTCTGTGTGTGTGCGTACATGTAGTATGAAAAAATAAAATCCAAACACTTCTTCTTGTGGCTATTGTTAGTTGCCTTCTAGTCATCTTTGACTCATAGGCCCTTATATATAACAGAGCAAAATGTTGCCAGATATCCTGTGCCATCTTCGTGCCTATGATAAAATAAGATGTCCTTCTCTCCAGAAAGTTCAGTTAGAAGTTTGAATTGTCTTAATACTTACGCTGCAGTTATAGCTTCGTTTCATTATCTCTACTAAGACACCCTATCAAAGTCATCTTTTCATGCTTAGGACCAAACTGGCCTATGAAGATCAAGTTCCTAATTCTCATAAAGAAAAATAATTGTAGAAGAAGCTGAAAGTGGCTGTTTGCTCTCCTGATTATATGTTCTTTTGCTCTAAAGAAAATTTCTGCATTGTCAGCATTTATAAAGATCACATCAACATTTGCCAACATATTCTTCCTAAAGTTTATACTAGTTCGTGAAGTCCTTGTTGAATTTTTAAATAATCCTGTTTTAGAGAAATTGATAAATACCTTACTTCATCCTAATCACAGAATGATGCAGAATGGTTATTTTTATGTACATCATGATGGGAGTGGTCTTCATAGAGTTTTATATTCCTTTTTCTTTGGGGAGGTGATACAACTCCAGAAAAGTAAAGGGACTTGCTTAGAGTTCCGTAATGAATATGTTCTAAAGTGAAGAATCAAACTGGGAATTTCCTGCTCATTGGGCTTGTTTTGTTTTGTTTGCACAATGAATCTGAAGTTTAATAACCATATCTTATTATGTAACTCTTACGAAAATTTCCCTCGTATTATCTGAGCCATCCCAACAGCTCTGACAGTGCATCCTTCCCATTTTTTTAGGAAATTGAGGGCCAGAGAGGTCTATTGACTACCCTAGAACCACTCTGCAGTAGTGATTTTGACTTGAAAGACAGTTAGACCCCAAAGTGATTTTTGTTACTATTAGTGGTGGTTGTTGAGTCAATTGATGTCTACTACACCTTTTAAAGTACCCCTGACAGCTCCTGTCCGGAGGCAAGATGAAAAGGCAGAAGGGGACAGGAGCAGGTTAAATGGACGTGGGAAATACTGCGTAGAGTCAATGAGTGTGCTGTCACATTGTAGGGAGAGCTACTAGGGTCATATAATGATGCTTGTATAAGTTTTTACGTGAGAGACTGACTTGAACTGTAAACTTTCACTTAAAGCACAATAAAATAAATAAAGTCCCGCTGAGCACAGGAATTCATGTCTGTGACTAAGAAAGGTCACAATGATACGTGCTGATTCGCTGGCCAGTCAAGCAGTCTTAAAGTATTCAACATTGCCATAGTTACTCACCCTCTTAAAAGCACTTCACATGAATGCCCTAATTAATACATAATTTTTTTTTTTCCTGTAGCTGTCACTACACCCATTTTACAGATGAGTTTTAATGGGGGTGTAGACAGAGTACTGGTGGTGGCAGAACTGAAATTAAATTTGAATTTCTAATTTCTTGACCTGCTTTTACTCCTCTAGGCCAGGTTTCAGTCAGTGATTATTTAACATAACTGCAATAAAGTACTGAGTTGAGCCATCGGGTGATATTTAAAGGTTTAATTCCAGAGACAAGCAGCTTATCCTCATATTGTGCCTCTATAATGGTGATTTGTTAGCAGGGAGAAAGGCTAGCCTGAAAAGACCACAGTGATGGTAACTACAGCACAGGAATCAGCCTTTCACCTCCACCCCTAATTATCCTGGAGTGAAATAGCCTCAGGAATTAGCCAGCTGGCCTTTCTGTGCTGCTGATACACAGCTGAAGCTCCAGTCTGCTTCTGGGAAGACACCCTGTTCCTCTGGCTTCCTAGTGGGGAGGAAACTTGCCACCCCCTCTTGCTCACTCCACATTGGCGCTTATCCCAGTCTCACTGGGTACAGGCAGGAATTCTGGTGGGAGGAAGAGTGTGGGTACAGAGCCTGGTGACATTCTCTTGTGTCTTGCTGCCCAGATTCCACCTGGTTTGATTTATTCAATGTGAATTTATTGAGTACTTTTTGTACCCCTCAGTCCCCTTCATGGGTGTTCAGAGAAGGAAGAGTCTCTGAACAGTAAGTTGACATGGGTAATATATATAGGACTTGAATAAAACTTTGAAGACTGGCTGAATTTGGAGTAGATGGAAAGAAGAAGGGAGGCAGTTTTAGGAAGGGAACGTAGGTACAGCAAATACACAGAATATGGTCTGTCCAAGGGACAGGGAGTCACGAAGTAGAAATAGATTGGCTAGTCTGGAGCTGAAGGATTGTGTCTCAAAGTTTGAAATAAGGATGGAAGCATACATTGCAATTGAATTGTGAAGGGCCTTGTAGACCTGCAGGGCGGATGTGGACCTGACCTTAAACCATAAGGGTCTGTGGAGGGTGTGGTGGAGAGGAACAGCATACCAAAAGAGGTATTTTAGGAAGAGTCCCCTGGCAGGCTGGGTAGAAAGTGTGGGTATTGTGGTCCCTCTTCTCGTAGCAGCTTTCTCTGTTGCAGGGACCTGCCCTTTGTGCTCACCTCTGTCCTCTGTTGATACAAATAATTGAGGCATTGCTGCATGTCGGAAGACTTATTATTCCTGTCACAGATGCTCTTTCTCCTTTTCAAGGTGGTCTTAACCAGCCAGGGCTTCTGATTAAAATCATAAATATCATACGAGGCCAAATCCTCATTTTCTAATATTTGTGAGTGTGTATGCAGTGCAGTGGGTTTCTCATATATATGGCCTTTCTGGGCTTGGGTTTATAATTCTGCCAAAAATAATTGGTTGAGCCACAGCCTGCCCTGTAATTAGTCTATTTTATGTACCTTGTAGGGATTGGACAGTTTACTATGCAAATTAGGTAACTGTGGCCTACTGAGGGGATTGGTCAGTTTGTGGTCTTGGTGGGTTCAGTAGGCTTATAAAAGGGCCAATCCCACAGAGGTAGAGGGAGACCTCACTACCATCAAGAAGAGCCTGGAGTGGAGCATGTCATTTGGGCCCAGGGTCCCTGAGTTCAGAACCTCCTAGATCCAGGAGACAGAGAAAGCTGTAACACTGGGAACAGTGCGAGACAGCACAAGATGGCAGGAACCAGGAGACTGGCACAAGATGGCTGTGGTGGGCGTCCTGGCCCATGAACGAGAGAGCTGAGTGCCTTCAGACAGAAGGCTTGCTAATGGAATGGGGTGCCTCTGGGCACTTGTCGGCAGAGCTAAAGAGCTGTAACACTTGCCCAAGCAGGACAGAGGCTGAGAGTGAGGCCTAGCAGCAGAAGCCAAGCTGGGCGGCAGCACAGCTTAGAGAAGGCCAGGCAACAGGCAGGGCCAAGAGAGGGGCTGCCCGCCTGTGAGCACAGCCAAGAAGCTGAGAACAGCCCTGGTTGAAAGCTGTCCTGACTGATGAACTGTATACTTTTACTTCCTGATCCCGAGTTGTAGCCTGTTACTTCACTAGTAAACCACATAATCATGAATATGGTCTGTGAGTTCTGTGTGGCCGTTGCAAGGAATTATCAAACGGAGCAAAGAAGTAGAGAGTGCTGGGGGGAGGAGGTCTGGTGTCAAAATGGGTAAAAAAAAAAAAAACAGAACTGGAGAATGGAGGTATGTCTGACCTCCGCGTCAGGACTCAGCTTTGTACTGATTATGATTCTCATCTCTCCCCCTGAAGTTAGAGGACTTCTGACACTTAGAGATTCCAGTGTGTAACAGTATTCTGAGAATAAACCTCAGAGGTTAGGAATGATCCTAAACCATGCCCCTGCCCCTTGTTAATAGCTTGTGTTGGATCTCGTCTGAGACTTTTTACTTCCCCTTTTCAGCCTATATCACTTCTGAGGAATAATGCTGCTTTCCTTAAAGTGTTTCTACTTTTCATACTTTATTTCCTCTATACTTATTGCCCCTTTCTCTCTAAAGGGTGGGGAGCAATGAAAAACAGTTCATCAGAGTACGGTCATGGGACCAACTGCATCAGAATCACCTGGGGTGTTTCTATAAATGCAGGTTCCTGGACCATACCCCAGAGCTGTTAGATCAGTCCCTGGAGGTGGGAGCTAAGAATCCGCAACTTTAACAAGCTTCCAAGGTAATTCTTAGACACATTAAAGTTTGATAATCATTGGCATAATGCCTTAGAACACATACATGGAAGTCACTCAGACCTGGCTTTGAATCTTGCTTCACTGCTCATTAGCCCTGTCATCGTAGACAAGTTACTTGAGCTCTGCTTCTCAGTTTCCTCATCTGTAAACTTAAGAAGCACAATAATGTAGCTGTTTAGATCCCAAACTCTAGAGCAGACTCCGGGTGTTTGAATCTCAGCTCCACCAGTTACTAGCTGTGTTATCTGAGGCAAGTGACTTAACCTCTTTGGGTGATAATGGTGATAATGTCTTCATTTGTAAAAGAGAGATAATAACCTACCTAAGAGGTTGTTGTGAGACTTAAATGAATTAATTCATGTGAAGGATTTAGAAAGGGGGAAAGGATTTTGCCCCCTCGGGGACATTTGACAATGTCTAGAGACATTTTTGGTTGTCACAACTGGAGCACCAAGGGGGTGATTCCAACATCTACTATAGCAAGATGCAGCAGCAAGAGATGCTACTATAATCCTATTATTCATGGGAAGGCCCTCCACAACCAAATCTCAGCTGGTCCAAAATGTCAACAGTGCCACTCTGAGAAACATGACTTAGAATAGCATCTAGCATATAATAAGCACTATATAAGTTTTGGCTACTATTATTATTTGCTGTTTTGGAAATAACGAAACTTACTCAGAGCATTATTGTTATTTAAGCACTGTGCCCGGCACTCAGTAAACGTAGACGTGGTGGTAGTGATTATTGTTAGGTAGCCAAATATCTGTAAACACAGTCTTTCTATACTAAAGCAGCTTCTTTTTAAAGAAATCGTTTTGCAGTGTAAATAATGACATTTCTTATTCTGATTTTTCGAAAGCAGAACACATCTGTAATCATTAATACTTCACAGTCAATAATAGCTTTATTCTTTCAAAGCATTTTTACTTCTTCATCGTCATAATCAAGCTTTTATTGTTGAGTCTCCGCAGTACACCAAGCTCACCCTATGGCACCAGAGTGATAGAACATGGACATTAGCGCTGGATAGTATTGAATTCATATCCTAATTCTGTCACCTAAGTGCCCATGTAGCGCTGGATAGTATTGAATTCATATCCTAATTCTGTCACCTAAGTGCCCATGTAATCGTAGGCACTTCAGTTTACTTCTCTCAATCTCAGTTTCCTCATCTGTGAAATGAATATAATTGCACCTACCTCCTGAGTGTTTTTGTGAATTAAAGGGAAAAGTGCCTGGCTTGTGCAGTGAATAGGAGTAGAATCTGAGTAGTCTTAGTTCCCATCCCTTCTCCACATCCATTCCCTCAGTGAACCTGCAGTGTTTTCCGAGAGTTACACGTACATAATCACTTCTTAGCATCTCCCTGCTCTGACACTAAGGGCGGACAGGCAGTTGAGGGAGATAAGAGGAAAGTGGGAAAAGTTGTAGTGACCTACTTCTCTGGTGCTTCTGGGTACAATGCAAAAGTCCAGAACCCCAGAAGGGCCATTCCCTGGGTTAGTCCCCTTGGAGAGAGCTGTGGGTATTCTGATATCTTGCCTTTTCAGGAAATACACATCAATATCTCATCCAGTTTCTAGGGGTAAGCGAAGGCTGACATGGTGATGCCAAGAAGCTACTTCTATACTTCCGTCATTGAGAAAGCCAACCTTATTTTATTGCTCTTCTCCAAAGTTAATTTATCTTTTAATTTGCCCAGATACTATTCTAACTCTATATTTCTTAGGATTTTAAAATTGCAATTTTTCTTATTACAATGAAGGCAACAGTGATTTACCGTGTCTGTGTTTTTAGCTATTTTGCTTGTCCTTCAATTCGACACAAAATTATAAGACAAAAGTGCCTTGAAGACACTTTTAATTTGCTATGCACATCCATTAAAAAAAAAGTGAGTCTATGCAGTGGGAGAAATTAGAGTCTGTTCAAGACCTTCACATGACTGCCGGTCTTCCCCATCCCAAGACTTAGCCACTCATTCACACCAGTAAGAGCTACTTTTGTTTGACCAGACTGTGTTAGATATATTAGCAGGAACCCATCAGATCTCAGCTAAAGGTTAATCTCAGTTCAGAATAAGAAGTTTGAAGTTGCCATTTAAAGACTACAGAAGGCTTAGTGGAAAATTGGAGACACTAAGGTTGTGATCAGTGTACACAACACTTTTCTACCTTCAAATGCCAATGACTGGAAAGTGTAGCAAAACCAAATTGATGACCTGGAAAATAAGGTAGGATTAAGAAATGTCACCTTGGGGGGTCCTAAAGGTAGAGAGACAGAAAGAAAGAGAGGTTCCCTCCCCCCACTTCCAATAGATTACAAAGGTGAGGGATTTGATAACTTTGAATTCTCATCCTCAAGTGTCAGTGCAGATACCATTTCTGAAAAGGTCCATCATCCCCAGCAACCCCATAGAAATATGCAGCTCTGGAAACCAGTAACAGAGCCATAAAATTTTGTTTCTCATGTGCTTTGGTCTGATTTTTAGGGGCAAAAAAGGTTTTCTAAAAATCACACACTTATTTACTGGCTCTCCTGGGCAACTGGGGACAGATGTAGTTACTGAAGAGAGCAGGCAAATAGGAATTTAGAACACCATTTGCCCCAAGAGGCAGATGGCCTCTATAGAAGACTGGTTTCGTATACTGTCCCCTTTGAAGGTGAATGAAGGTGGTTGAATTCAAAGATAAAGTTAAACTGTAGAAATATTGGATACATAAAGATCTTTAATCTGTTCCAATGTGGAATTTGATTTGCCTTTTTAAAAAATACGTTCAGACATTTAACAGAATTTTTACAAAAATCTGTCATGAATTTACCAGGAAAACAAGAAGGATTATTCCATTTGATGGTGTAATGATTAATCCTACCACCTGGGTGAGCCAAGTGAGCTTCCCTCAGGAGATTGCTTCTGCAGCTTTGAATTATGTATGAATATTGCAGACTGATGAGATATAACCTTACCAAGGGATCCATTTGTATAACAGACAAATTCTTAACGATATTACTGTTTTATTTGAACACCTCAAGTTCATTCTGTGTGTTCAGAAAATGAGATGTCTTAATGGAGATGGTTACTTGTGGTTTTTTTCTCAAGTCAGACCTACCAAATCTCAGTTAAAAACGGGTCATTAATGAAAAGTTGGTTGGAGAGTTTGAAGTACAGTCAAACATGTGTTGTCTTCCATTATCAAAGCAGAACAAATGCTGAAGCCCCAGGACAAAGAGTAGGCTAACTCAGGGTTTCCGCCAACCTGCTACTGAGGACACAGATGTGAAAGTCGTGGTTATTATAGACTTTCTACATGCAATATAGAGCTAGGGATTGTTTGAACATGAATTTAAATAGCAAAAATAGAAAAGCCAGGCTTCCTCTTTGTGGGCCATTTATCAGTTAACAGTTCTGTTTTTAAGTGATTAAAAAAAAAAAAAAATCTAGTTACCCTTGTCATTATTTTCTATTTCAAGACATATGCTAAGATAGAGCATCTCAGAAATTCCAGTATATATATTTTTTACCATTTAATGTAAAAAAATTTTTTACAAACTGCGTCATGGATGGAATGGGGGAAATTTTCATTTTCTCTATTATCGCCTTCCTGGTGCTGTCACCTAGTTTGTTCAGGTCAAAGTAAAAGAGAAACAGAACTCAAGTTCTCTGATTCCCATTTTGATATTATCGCCCTTACATGAAAAATTCTCCAGTGAGATGTTGGAGGCAAACCACCTATATTTGCAAAGTGTCACTTTATAAGGTAAAGCCTGTACTTGTAAAGTGTCATTTTATTATTTGAGTGGGTTTTCTGATTTTGTGTCTAAATATACAACAGTCAGTGGTCAAAAATTAAATTCCTTTACAAAAGCAATATGTCAAATGATCAATAAATTATATTTTTACTTTCTTATTTCTTCCTGGATGATTGATCTGTTTATGTTACTTATACGTGATGACTGAATCAACCTTCTCTGCTGCTGCCCTCAATTCTTTGTTCAGTTTGTAGTCACACCATGTTACCACATCTAAGCCTGAAATCTTAGAACCTCTCCCTCCCCGCCTTTTACCATTTTCATCACACAAGGAACTGTTCTTCCCTCAAGCATCAGGACATGACATATCATTGATGCTTTTTAAAAAAAATTCTTACTCCTTTTTAGATACTGCTGTCACTGTAAAGCCAGGTTAAAAATCTTAGCAGCCATTTGCAAATCCATGTGGTTTTACTGTCATCAACTCTATTTGCATAGTTCTTTATAGTTTACAGTTGTTTTAACTGGTGATTTAATAGGCCAGTACCCTTATTTAAAATCTGCTTATGAAAACTATCTAGAATATAGGCTTTGCTGCCTCTCCCCTGGTCCTCAAAGAGTTAATAAAACTAGCTTTCACTTTGCCTAGCTCCCTAAAGGTAACTTGGCACATTTCCTAGACCAGATCCCTAAAGTAAAGGTTAAAGTGCAGTGGGTGGTATTAAAATGCAGAATGCAAGCCTTTTGCTCATAGCTTGCCCAACTTTTAGCTCTCCAGAACTCAGTGGGAGCTGTGGTTCATCAGAGTTTCAGAACATGATTAACAGACTCAAGAAGGCCCTGCGAGAATTTTCTTTAATGGGGAATTGTGTGAGTGAGTACAGTGGGTGAGTCTTTAATATTTCTTGCTTTTTAGCATACGTGTTTTATTTTGAGACGTTCTTCAGAGCACAGAGCTGTGTTGAATGTATGTGGGAACCAAACCACATCAAACCTGTTGCTGTCACGTCAATTCCAATTCATAGTGACCCTTGAGGACAGAGTAGAACTGTCCCATAGGGTTTCCAGGGAGCAGCTGGTAGATTCGAACTGCTGACCTTTTGGTTAGCAGCCTAACGCTTAACCACCGTGCCCAGGGAATTCCTCACAGGTTAACAGTAGCAGCTCTCTGTGGTTTTCACACTAGCTGAGGCTCCTTCTAAATAGCCTATTCCCTGGGAGGAAAGCAGACACATGGAGGTAGGATCATGGCTCTGAACCAGCCTTCACCAATACTTTTTGATAAATGGAAAGGAGGTCTTTCCTTTCAAAATAGTCAGGAGGTTGGGGAAAAGAAAGAGAAAAGGTAGGAGGGGGCAAAGTTGCAGAGACTAAAAAACCTAAAAATAGCTATTTAGGAAACACTAAAGCTGACTCTAGAATAAGAAGAGGATTTCTGAAACGTTAATCTTTTTCCTCTTGAGGGGGCTGATATTTCTAAATCACTTTATATTTATTGCCTTGAAATTAAATAGCTTATGTTCTTTTAGCCGGCAAAGAGCAATTTTCCTCTCCTGGCGCGTGTTGATAACTACTGTGTGATCTTGATGCTAAGTGTTGCCCAAGAATGTCTCTCAAGTGTCATTTGCCAGTGCATGGGAATTGAGTCCCTTGTTACCTTGATTTTATAATGTTCCGTATTAGGAGAAACCAGCTTTATTTGGAACCCCACTTTGGGGTTGATCACCCCGGGGGAGCCCACGGTGAAAAGGCAGCATGCTTTACTGAACGAGGCCTCTTTTACAAAGACCACCCTGTTGGCTGCTGGTAAAGTGATTCCTTCCCATCTCACCACTGTGCCCAAAAGCCAGTTCTCATAAGAACCTCCCCCTTATTGCTCACTCACTCGCAGTGTGGAGAGGCGTCTGGCTCTGCCAGCTCTGAAAGAATATTTTTGAAGTTGTGTATCCAGCAGACTTCAAGGCTTATTTTTCTGTCAAGTCGCATGCATGATTTCCATAATGAAAGATTGATAAGAAGGCACTCCTTCAGATCTACACTCTCAAATCCACAGGTGATATATGACCTGATGACACACGATCAAAGTACCTCTTTTAAAGAAAACCTATAAATGTCACCATGACTCATTACTGGTTGAAAATCTAGAAATAACATGTAGTATATGAGAAAGGAGCCCTGGTGGTGCAGTGGTTAAGCACTTGGCTGCTAACCAAAAGGTCAGCAATTCAAACCCACCAGCTGTGCTCCTTGGGAGAAGATGTGGCAGTCTGCTTCTGTAAAGATTACAGCCTTGGAAACCCTATAGGGCAGTTCTACTCTGTCCTATAAAGTCGCTGTAAGTTGGAATCATCTCAACGGCAATGGGTTTGGTTTTTTGGTTTTTAGTATAGGAGATATTTCCTTTCCTTCTTTTCTTTTCCTTTCCTTTGCCATAACGAAAATAGGAAGAAGAGCTGGTGAGTGTGTGAAGGTCTAGGGACACTTTTCATTGGACCTGGAAACTTCTAAACATGCCTGATTTTGAATTTATTCCATTGACCAGCCCACTGAGATTTTCTAACTAGGCCAGGTTTCTCCACCAGCATTTAATGACCTTTCCATCCCCTTGTACTTAATAGCAACAGAATTAGTAGAGTTCTAGCAGACCGGGGGCTGTGGGAGATGGGAAGAGGTAGCTATAAGCAGAGGAGCAGTGGTGAAAAAAGATTGGGAACACAAAGCATTGTGTATGACCATAATGGTATGTGCTTCAGATTCCTTTTAATGCATGAGAATAACTAGAACGTGGGATTTTCTTTTCCATTTGCCTTACCTGCTGCATGCACATGGGTGAAGGTTGGTGTTTCTGTCCTGCAGGCAGTAAGACCTTCCTGGCCTCACTTCACCTACTAAAACAGTTGCTTCTATATTTAGATATTCTAATCTCAACTTTATTCCTGATCCTTTACTAAATACTTTAGTAAATCCTTTAAAAAAAAAAAAAATCAGCTGCCACTGAGCCAATTCCAAATCATGATGACCCCACGTGTATCAGAGCAGAACTGTGCTCCACAGCATTTTCAGTGGCTGGTTTTGCCAGGGCTTCCTTCCAGAGTACCTCTGGGTGGAATCAAATCACCAACTGTTTGGTTAGCAGCTGAACACTTCACCATTTGCTCCACTCAGGACCTCCCGTAAATAGTATATCATAAATACTATATAGTGAAGTACTTAGTATTTACTATGGCATTGTAGTGCATAGTGTTGCTGAGTCGAAATCGACTCAACAGCACCTAACAACAACAACATAGCATTATAGTGCTATAGTACAATATTGTACTATAGTGTAGTGTAGTACTTTACTAAATACTTTAGTATAGTTGCCTTTAACCAGTCAAGGATTTAGTTCCCTCTGCACAGTAGTTAAGAGCTACAGCTGCTAACCAGAAGTTCAGCAGTTTGAATCTTCCAGCTGTTCCTTGGCAACCCTATGGGGCAGTTATACTCTGTCCTGTAGGGTCACTGTGAGTCAGTATCGACTTGATGGCAATGGGTTTGGTTTTTTTGGTATCACTATCACCACCCTCTACCTAAAAAAAAAAAAAAAAGTTCCACCATTTGCCTGTCATTCTCAATCGTCTCTCTCAGCCTACCATACTTCCTTTACCAAACTGGGGTCTCAGTAGGTATGGATCAAGGTAAATAGAGTATTGGCCTGCATGCAGGACTGCTCTGTGTTCAGGCAGGTATGTTGGGGGTTATGAACCATTGCTGTGACTATAGGGCCAGTCATTTACATTTATAGAGAGTATATGCCTTCCATAAATCGAAATTTTAGCAGGACCTTTGAATGCCAGTATCACATCCAAACAAGTGTGGTCTGGTTTGTTTCAGTCATGTGACCCATGAAGTGACAGCAGAAGATTTTTCTCCTCGGGATCCAAGGACTATTGTCGTGAAGCAAGATGGCCGGGGCTGTACTTCAGCCACATCAGCACTGCCCTTACCAGAACTGGAGAGGGAAGAAGAGAAAGAAGACACTTCAGATCCTGTGGACCTGAGCTCTTGTAGTGCAACATACAGCAATTTAGGTAAGTGCAAGTGTTACGTAAGTAGTATTTAAACTTTGCCTTTTTATGCACTAGCCAAATGCTGTATTTCCCTGGAGGGATGATTTTATTGCTTCTTGGAGCAAAAATTGGAATTATAAATTTTTACCTATATCAGAAAAAACCCTGGTGTTTACAAGACACATATTGAGCACCTGCTCCCATGAGCCCTGTGCCGTGTGCTAAGGGTGCTGACATGGGGCATGCCTTGAAGGACTCACCTAGGGTGGGGGAGGGGTGAGCTTGTTATAATTTCAGTATATTATAAATGCAGTGATATACACATGGAATATTTTTTATATCGCACAGGGGAGAGGTAAAAAGAAGGCTTCCTGGAGATAATAATTAATACCTGAGCTATTTTAGGTGATTGACAGAGGGAAGGAAGAGTGTTCCAACCAGAGCCAACAGCATGAGCAGAAGCATGGAGATGGTCAACAACTTGGTGCTTGGGGGCTGGAGACTTAGACAAAATCCTGAGTTTCAGGCTAAAACCATAGACTTCTTGCTGTTTGTGTTAGTGAACCATCAAAAGATCTTAAGCAGAGAAATATTGTGATTAGATGTGTATTTTAGGCTGTCATGCAAGGACAGATTAGAAGCAAAGTAGTTGTTCGCAGGAAATCTGGTAGTTGGAAACTATTGCAGGGCCACATAGAGAGATGAGGGAGGGAAGCATAAACTAAAGTTTAAAGGTAAAATACATAGGACTTGGTGGTTAGTTAGATGTGAATAGCGTGAGGAAACCACGACGTATCCCAGATTTATGGCTTGGAGCCAAGCGGATTCAAGGAAAGTAAGATCCCTATCATTGGAGGTGAAATGATAGAAAAAATGTACTGTGTCCTTTCGGGCAACTCAGTCATAATAACCCACATGCAGCTGAAAATACATTGTGTAAGGAAAGACTTCCATTCTAAGTTCCAGAACCTTACAGAACTGGAGGTGCGGGAAAGTATAGTACAGTTTACGCAAACAACCATCATGGATACCATTTTCCAGTTGGAACTGATTTTATGGTCAATCAAGTTTATTGATCCTTTCCCATTCTTTTACATTTTATGGGGCATATTACAAGATGAAAAATTTACTTTTTACTTACTATATGCCCTAAGATACTATAACATATCAGGAATTACATTTCAGACATTCTTACTACACCAAAATTTCTTTCATAATGTCCTTAGTAAAGTATACAGGAATTTTTACTAATAGTGTGGTATCTTATGCAGCCCTTTAAATTTTTTCATTAGTCACCATCAGTTAAAGTTAATTATTTCATTTGTTTTTTCAGTTACACAGACTGGTAGAAAAAATAGAGCATTACCTCCATGAATATTCCAAGTGCCTCACATATATTAATTCATTTAATCTCCACAACAGCCTTATGGATTATTATTCTCATTTTTAAGATGAGGAAAGTGAAGCTAATTTCCTTGCCCAAAGTCACAGAGCCAGCAAGTGTTGAACCAAGATTGGAAAGAGCCCAGTTGGTCTTAACCACTGGACAATAATGATCCTAACCACTAAATTCTTACAAAATATTGAAGGACTACAGCTGTGTCCCTTTTTTTTTTTTCCTTTTTTATCATACTTTTTAGATGAAGGTTTACAGAACAAACCTAGTTTCTCATTAAAAAGTTAGTACACGTATTGTTTTATGATGTTGGTTAACAACCCCACAACATGTCAACACTCTCCCTTCTCGACCTTGGGTTCCCTATTACCAGCTTTCCTGTCCCCTCCTACCTTCTAGTCCTTGCCCCTGGACCAGTGTGCCCCTTTAATCTCATTTTGTTTTATGTGTGTCCCTTTTTTTTAAAGTCTTCTACTTTCAGACACAGAATTTAAGACTTTTTTTTTTTTAAAGATTATGATTACCTAGAGTACAAAAATACTAGGTTATAGATGCCCTAATCAAAAAGGTAACTTTCTTTCTATCTGTTACTTTTCAAAGTATGTGATGCCCATAAAATGTTGACTACTTTTCCTTAAGTGCTTAAGTGGCTATGTACTTGACTCCATAAGATACAGAGTTAGTTGCTTCTTTGGAAAGGTTTTACTACGTGAGTTAAATTAATAACTGAGTAACAGATAGGATTGACTCCATTGGTTCTACTAGCTGAGGGTTTTTTTGTTTTGTTGTTGTTTTTCCTAATGGTGGCATTGGGCCTTACCTTTTTAAATACTTTTAAAAAACAAGCTATTCACAAGAATGCAATTTTAAACTACCCCTTTGAGTAATATTTTAATGATTTAAAGCCCTTTTCTGGCTTAAAAAATGTGTGTGTGTGTATTTAGAAACTAGAAGGAAGCAAAACCTCTTGATGCAATAGCTTTAGTTCCTTTAAATATTCCAGAACCATTCCATAATGACTACTTTCTTTTTATTATTATTATTTTTTTTAATGAGATATTAGATGGATAGACAGAAGAAACTAAGGAAGGGAAGTTCAGGGTTACCATCATTTTTACTGTGGGATTTATTTCTGAAATTTATATTGTAAAGTGGTCTTAGGAAACAGTATAACATAGGAAAAAGTATGGGTTTTGGAGGTCAGGCAAATTTAGGTTCAAATCGCAGCTGTGCCACTGCCTGTCTGCATGATTGTGGATGTGGGTCAGTTATTTGATATCCTTGAGCTTCAGTTTCCTTATCTGGGATGAGGGAATAATAGCATCTACCTCATAGGACTGATGGCAGACGAAGTACTTGGTACATAGAAGTGCTTAGTCATGATGAAGTTCCTTTATTTCTCCCCAAGGGTATGTTGTTGCTTCTCCTTTAAATAGTTAGATGTGCCAGCCAGAAAGTATAGAATAAAGTGGAAAGGATTAAAAATGTTTATTAAATGGCATTGAAGAAGCAGAACAGCAAAATATAAATTAAAAAAAGCATGGGCTGCCTGCACAACTAATGACCAAGGCTGTGAAACATTAAAAGGATACAGGACCCCAAGGTGGCTAACGGGACCAACCAGAGCAGAGATGACATTTTGCAGCAGTTTAGCTGTGGCAGATCCAGTTCCCCAAGGTCTGCTAATAACAGCAAAATAAAGGGACATGGTTTGAATTTCTTTTGTAGTTCCCACATTTCTTATATAGTTTTGAAAAGTAGTAAGTTTTGTTTAAAAACTCACTTGGAATAGACCTTGATCACCCTACTCCAGAATCTCCCACTAGACCTCTCTACCCTCTAGGCAGTCTCAGAACTCCTCTGTGATGTAACAAGAGCTGTTGTGATTCAGCCATTCCCACAAAAAGCTGCTGACTTGTGCAACCCATACTTTTTTCTTTTTACCTTAGAGATCATTCTCCAGGGTTAATTTGGATGCCCTTTTTCTTGTCCTTAACATAAATAAAGCAAACTTTATTTAAAAAAAAAAAACCCCAAAACCCATTGCCGTCGAGTCGATTCCGACTCATAGCAACCCTGTAGGACAGAGTAGAACTGCCTCATAGAGTTTCCAGGGAGCACCTGGTAGATTCGAACTGCAGACCTTCTGGTTAGCAGTCATAGCTCTTAACCACTACGCCACCAGGGTTTCCTATTCAATTTTAGAGGTGTACAATATTTCAAGTGCTCAATAGCTACACCTGGCTAGTGGCTACTGTGTTGGACAGCAAAAATAAAGAACATTTCCATCATCACAGAAAGTTCTATTAAACAGCACTGTTTTAAAGAATTGGTTTTTTTTGAGGGGGGTGGTTATATTGTTGCACAAAAACCGTATTGGTCTTTACACAAATTGAAAACCCCTTAAGAAGGCTTCCCCTTACAGAATGATGACTTTACTCTGTGTGGAGGTCATATGAGATCACTAAACAAACTCTGATCTATGACAACTTAATCTACCCCAAACTGAATTGTGCAGGGTGTCTGCCATCCAAAATGATTTCCCAGAGAAGTGATAGAATGTCTTCTTAATCAGACCTTTTAACATTTTCCCCATGTTTCTCGTGTCTATCTCAAACTGTCTACAAGAAAGATCACTGGCTTTTCATTTGGCGTGTCTGACTACTTTATCAGCTTGCTAAAATCAGGAGCATATAATGACTTCTACTTTGTTGGAAATCAGGTGGTGACTTTAGTTCTTCACTCGCTTTGTAACAGAGTACTCTATACATTGCTCTTTAGAAAGATGTTTATCAAGTCTGCCTTAACTCGAGGGCAGGTTTTTGGCCTGTTCCTCTTTCTGTGTCCCTGCCACCTCGCATAGTAGCTAAAGCACACAGTGACTGGTCATTGGCCCATGTTTCAGTGAATGAGCCACACGTGAGTTTTGAGTTTGGCTTTGTAAGTTTCCCAGATTAGGGAAACCTTCCTCAGGAAGGTTTTAGGAAAACTTCAAGTTACGGTTTATATGCTCCATTAATCAGCTGACTTTTTTTTTTTTTTAATTTGGGTCTTAATTCAGGGGTTTTTAAATTAAGGAATTATATAAGCCATGCTTCTGTTTCCTTTCATTGTGTTCTCAAAAGAAATTATCCACATTTCTCAACTTACTTACCTTGAGTGTCTCCTTCAGGCTGTACCTTCAAATCCTGAAAGAAAGCACCTGAAAGTCTTCTGTCTCTAGAACTTCCTTTGGCAACATACTGATTGTCTGTGTTAAACTTTAAGAGATGGGTGTGCCTAAAAGAGTATCATTACACTGCTGACCTTGATGTTGTAATTATGGAGTCCTTTCATTTTAACTCGCAGATTTTTTTAACCATCATGAGAGTACATTACCATTTATTCAGTAAAAAGTTACTGAACAACTTCTCTAACCCTGACATTGTTCCACACACTATGAAGCTAATAATTTGGATCTAAAGATTAAAGAATTGCATGCTTTTAAGATTATTTGGATGTTAAAAAAAAAAAAAATGAGATTGACAGCTTTGAACATTTGTTTTGAGCATTTGTTGTACTTCCTAAAAATGTAATTATTGCTATTTAAAAAGAAATCATAGACTGTGTCCCTGTTTTTTAAGCTAACTGCATTCACATTTAAAAATAGTTTCCTATATGCTAGAATTAGTTGACAGAGTGAAATATTCAAATTGCATAGTTAACTTACCCCCGAATAAATAATCTTTGCTCTGGGAGAGGTTTTCACCAATGAGGCCTTGTAAAAATTGAGTCTGTCACCTGTTACACCACTGTTGACATTCTTTAAGGTGGCCTGTGTATATGTTTAAGACTAAGCCCAAAGTGGTCTTTGGAGTTCAGCTTTGTTTTATTATTTGGCATGAAGTTAATGTTCCCTGTGGTTTGCCAGTTGTTGCTTACATTTGACAGTGGTGGAACCCAGTAAAATAATAATGCCCAGGTAGATTAGGACCCTTCTTCTAAACTGCTGATGCCTGCTGTCAAAGGAAAACATTATAATAGGTGCTGGGTTTTGGTTTGGGTTCAGCCAACAAAAGACACTTCTCACTTGACAAGGCCAGTGCAAAGGGGTGGTATGTGGCATCTATATTTAAAAATAGCAGTGCTTAGTTCCTAGTTTGGAAATGTTCATCCCTTCTTTTGCCCTCTACCCTCCTGTGCCTTTTTTATTCACCTACATTACTTGTCATGAACCTTAGAAAAAAATTAGGGAAAGAAGATTGAAATTTCAATTTAAATAGAAAAATGGCTCCATTTATTTGGGCTTTAATACTTTTATTCAGCCAACATTTACTGACCCCTGGTACTTGCAAGATGAGGTGCTGAGAATACTAGTGCTGCTGTCAAGGACTCCTGGTCCAGGCATAAGGCCAGACTATTAGGAGCCTATGTGATAGTTGCTGTGCTGCAGATATTTAAAGGTTAGTGAAAGCCTCCTCTGCCTGGAGGAGTCTGGGAGAGGGTCACAAAGGCTTTGAGCAGAGCTTGAAGGAAGAGTAGTTGTTTGCCAGGTAGAAAAGCAAGGGAGGGCATTCCAGGTGGAGGGAACAGTATCGCACAAAGGCCTAAAGCTTGACAGAGAAAGGAATGTTAAATTAACTACAAGTAATTAATTCAGGGTGGCTTGAGTGCAGAGTGAAAGGGGGCAGAGTGGGAAAGATGAGACGGGGGAAAGCAAGTCCAGATCATAAGTGGTATGCCTGTATCACAAGAGTGTTATTTCCCTATGGGAAGTAGAGAGCCACTGAAGAATTTTGAATAGGGAGATACGATTGGGATTTTAAAAGATCATTCTAGGAGCTAGATAGGAGATGATTGGAGGATGGGAGACCAACCAGGAGACCATGCCTGTTCCTGTCTTGTTGGAATAGGGGGGTAATTATGATCATTAGCATGCTGTTCCTATCCAAGTGGGTCATCGCTAAGTGCCGTTAACCCCTAGCACCCTAAGACTGTGATGATTGCCACGTTTTAAGCAAACATTTGATGTGGTTTGTCCTTGATGTGACTTTAGTGATAGTGCCTTTCAGTAGATCGGTATATCGGGGCTCTCGTGGCATACTGGTTAAGTGTTCGGCAGCTAACCAAAAGGTCAGCAGTTTGAATCCACCATCTGCTCCGTGGAAACCCTATGGGGCAGTTCTACTCTGTCCTGTAGGGTCACTATGAGTCAGAATCAACTCAACAGCAACAGGTTTTTTTTTTTTTTTTTTTAATATACAATCATCTTTAAAATAACGATCTTTAGAGCTAATATTCTTATTTCCTTTCTATTTGTTATCATACCAATGTTGTAAGTTGAAGGAGCACCATGTCAATCATTTTCCTTCCCGAGATGGCTTCTTTGAAGTAGGGTCATTAAATCATTTCCTTTTAATCCCTCTTTCATCAGTTGCTTTTCAGAACATAATATAGGACCTAGTCTGTCAGCCTGAAACCATTTTTAAATAGGGAGAAAATGAAAGGATAGAATATGGAAGCTCGAAAAGAGAGGAGGATAAGGTTCAAGTGTGATTTAAGCAGACATATTTGTCCAAAAGAACTTTTTTAGCCTATAGCAAGGCAAGATCTAGAACACAATGTATTTTTTTCTGTTCAGAGTGCTGGTATGCCACAAAAATGTAGAGCATGTGATGTTATATCAGGCCTGCCGAAAGCCAAGCTTAGTGTCTGGTCCCAGAGGCTAGAGAGGAATGTACGGGATCAAATGTTTAAAATAAAAACAGCTAAGATACCAGGCTTTTAAAACATTGGCCCAAATGATTGGAATTCGTTAGCAGAGCTTGCCGTTCTTGGAGGAAGAAAAATTAAAAACACTTTTAGACTTGGGAGAATGGCCTGACCTACTTGCACGAAGTGTGGAATGCTTTGTGGTTTCATTGGTAGCATAAACGTTCCTGATTCCCATGTGGAAATTTTTAGTTAAGCAACTCCTTAGCTCCCAGGAGATCATATCCTGCTGTTTGGGAGGAAAAGACACTATTAACTATCTTTATTTCCATGCCCCCTTGGCTGTCCATCTCAATTTGGAATGATAACCAACTCTTCTGATTCTTCCTTCAGTTCAGTAGCCATTTACCAGTACACTTGCCAGGTGCGTCACACTGCAGGTTCTGAGGGAATGTAAAAAAAAAATACATACCTGTGTGTGTGTGTGTGTGTACACACATGTTGTTGTTATGTGCTGTTGAGTCAATTCTGACTCATAACAACCGTATATGAAAGAGTAGAACTGCCTCATAGAGTTTTCTAGGCTCTAATCTTTACAGGAACAGATCCCCAGGTCTTTTCTTTTGCAGAGCCGCTGATGGGTTCAAACCTCCGACCTTTCGGTTAGCAGCCAGTGCTTAACCATTGTGCCACCAGGTCTCGTTACACACATTATAAAAGGCTTAAAATGCTGTAAACCAAAAACCTGTTGCAGTAGATTTGATTCCGACTTATAGCTACCCTACTGAATAGACTAGAACCACTCCAAAGGGTTTCCAAGGAGCAGCTGGTGGATTCAAACTGCCGACCTTTTGGTTAGCAGCCGAGCTCTTAACCACTGCACCATCAGGATTCCAAAAATCCTCTAATAGAGCCAAAAGGTACTAAGAAAACACAGAGGATGTGATGGCTTCCAATCTGGAGGCGGCAGAGTAAAGAGTAGGAAAAGCTTGAGTAGAAAGGAGACATTTGAGCTGGGCTTTGAAAAAACAGTAGAATTTCAATAAGTAAAGTTAGGATGGAACACCTCTTCTGAGGCAGGGATGTAAAAATAAAAACATGGAGCATATTAAAAGAATAGGAAGTGAGTGACTCAGGTAGAAGGGCCCATGAGAAATAGTGATAGATAAGACTGAGAGTCTTGACCAGCTTGCTGAGGAGTTTGGACTTTATCCTGTAGGTAGTACAAAGTGACATGATCAGCCCTCTTCCGACTCCTCAGATAAGAATGAAGGAGCTCCTGATGGTAATAGACCTTGTCTCAGTTGGCAGTTCTGGGAAAATAAAAGAAAAAAACAACGCTTTTAGAATCCTCCATGATTGTTTTTCTTTGTTCTGATTTGGAGAAATGGGTAGATAGCGGGCCCTCATTGGAAGGAGCAAGAATAGGCTCATGTTTCCAGTTTTCTTTTCCATTTATTCAATCATCATACATGTACTAATCAGCTACTCAGAGCCAGACTGTTCGCTTGGTTCTGGATATATAGATGAGATGCAGTCTCTGCCCTCAGTGAGCAAATCAGTAGGAGACTTAGACAGGTACACAAGTAAACTTGTAAGTACTAAGAAATATTCACAGGGTTTATCTAGGGCCCCAAGGAAGGAGAGGTCAGTTTTTGGGGGGTGGAGTAAGAAACGCTCCTTGGAGGAGAGACTGTTTGAAGATGAGAGGGCAGAAGGCTCCATGAGAAAAGGCACAGAGCACAAAGAAGCATGAAATAGCCAAGAGTGCTGAAGACACTGCAGGCAGTCAGGTAGCTGGGGCCTAGGATGCAAGGGAATGCTGTAAGAGAAACAGGTACACCAGCACCAGGTCATGAAAGGTTTGCCTGTTGTGACTGGAGATTAGGACTTGATCCTGAGGACACTGGGGGATTTTCAGCAGAGGACTGCCATGATCAACTTTGGTATTTGAAACAGTTCCCTCCAATGGATAGTGCAGTGAGCAAGACAAAAACTGGAGGGAGTGAAAGGAATCATGAGATTGTCACAGTAGCCAGACAAGGATTATAGGACCTGAACTGGTACAGTTCGCTGCTTCTAACCTTCTCCATATCACTTCATCTCTGAAAGGTCCGGGTCAGCGACAGAATGTGAGGGCTTTCTCATTTTGACACAACAGAGCATATTTCTGTCATCTTGTGAATGTACTATGGCTCTGACTTCTTATATTAGCCAGGAAAAATAGGACTGAGGCAGGTCTGGGAGGGGGGCCTTACCATCACAGGAAGAGTTTAGTAAATGCCCAATCCCTATGTCCTTGGTGAGTCTAAGGCCACAGAGGAATGGAAAGTTGTGACTGAAAACTGAATTTATGATGCTTTCTAAGGATGAATCGTCTAATTGCTTTATTGAGATATAATTTACACATCTTAAAATACATCCTTTTAGAGTATACTATTCAGCGGCTTTTAGTATATTCACAGAGTTGTACAACCATCACCATTATCTAATTCCAGACCATTTTCATCATCCCAAAAAGAAACTCATTAGCAGTCACTCCACATTCTCACTTCTACTTAGCCCCTGCAACCACTCATCTACATTCTGTCTCAATGGAATTGCCTGTTCTGGACATTTCACATAAATGGAATTCTACAATATGTGGCCTTTTGTGTCTTCTTTCACTTAGCATAATGTTTTCAAGGTTCATCCAAGTCATAGCATGTATCAGTACTTCATTCCTTTTTATGGCTGAATAATATTCCACTGTATGACTGTGCCATTTTGTGTATCCATCTATCAGTTGATTTGGGTTATTTCCATGTTTCAGCTATTATGAACTAACCGTTCAGTTAGCAGCCAAGTGCTTAACTGTTAGCCATCCTAGTTAGTGTGAAATGGTATCTCATTGTGGTTTTGATTTACATTTCCCTAATGGTTTACATTGAGCATCTTTTCATGAGGTATTGGCCTGAATAATATTTCCATTTTCATTATATGTATACACCACATTTTATTTATCCATTCTTCTGCTGATGGACACTTGGGTTGTTTCCACCTTTTGGCTATTGGGAACATTGGTATACAGATATCTGAATCGCTGCTTTCAAGTCTTTTGGGTGTATACCTAGGAGTGAAATTGCTGGATCATATGGTAACTTTTTGAAGAACTGCAAAAATGTTTTTCCACAGTGGCTGCACCATTTTACATTCCCACTAGCAATGCTTGAGGGTTCCAGTTTTTCTACATCTTCTCCAACACTTGTTATTTTCTGTTTTTTTTGATAATGGGTGTAAAGTGGTATCTCATTGTGGTTTTGATTCGCATTTCCCTAATGACAGGGGGAAACCCTGGTGACATAGTGGTTAAGAGCTACGGCTGCTAACCAAAAGGTCGGCAGTTGGAATCCACCAGGCGCTCCTTGGAAACTCTATGAGGCAGTTCTATTCTGTCCTGTAGGTTGCTATGAGTCAGAATCGACTCGACGGCAACAGGTTTGGTTTTGTTGTTGTTGTTTTTAATAATTTTTATTGTGCTTTAAGTGAAAGTTTACAAATCAAGTCAGTCTATCACATATAAGCTTATATACACCTTACTCCATACTCCCACTTACTCGCCCCCTAATGAGTCAGCCCGCTCCCTCCTTCCAGTCTCTCCTTTCGTGACGATTTTGCCAGTTTCTAACCCTCTCTACCCTCCCATCTCCCCTCCAGACAGGAGATGCCAACACAGTCTCAAGCATCCACCTGATACAAGTAGCTCATTCTTTGTCAGCATCTCTCTCCAACCCATTGTCCAGTCCCTTCCATGTCTGTTGTTGTCATTTTTAATGACATTGAACATTTTTTCATGTACTTACTGGCCATTTGTACGTACGTGTTCTTTGGATAAATGTGTATTCAAGTCCTTTGTCCATTTTTTAATTGGGTTACTTATCTTTTTTTGTTAATTTATTCTTTTTGTTGGTATCGTAAATGCAATTATTTTCTTAATTTCAACTTTGGATTGTTCATTGCTAATGTATAGAAATAAAATTTATTTTTTATATTGTCTTCTATCCTGTAACTTCGCTTAACTGGATGTTAGTGCTGATAGTTTTTTTGTTTGTGTGTGTGTGTGTGTGTGTGTGGACTCCTTAGGATTTTCTATATGTAAGATTACTCCGTATGTGAATTGTTGTTGTTAGTTGCTGTGGAGCTGTTTACGACTCAGGGCAACCCCCTGTGTGCAGAGTAGAACTGCTCCATAGGATTTTCAAGGCTATGACCTTCCAGAAGCAGATCGCCAGGCCTGTCTTCTGAAGTGCCTCTGGTTGGGTTCAAGCCGCCTACCTTTCAGCTAGTAGTTGAATGCTTAACTGCTTACACCACCAAGTGACTCTTTCTACATGTGAAATTATTTCATCTGTGAATAGCGATAGTTTTGCTGCTTCTTTTCCAATCTGGATGCCTTTTATTTCTTTTTCTTGCCTAATTGCCCTGGCTAAAACCTCTAGTACAATGTAGAATAGAAGTGGTGAGAACAGAAACTTGTTTTTGTCTGATCTTAAGGGGGAAATAGCCAGTCTTTTATCATTAAGTATAATGTTTACTTCTTGGTTTTTCGTAGGTGCTCTTTATCAGATTGAGGTAGTTCCCTTCTATTCCTAGTTTACTGAGTTTTTTACCATGAAAGGGTACTGAATTTTGTCAAATGTTTTTTCTACATCTATTGAGATGATCATGTGGTTCCTCCCCCCCACCCCCACCTTTATTCTATTAATATGGTAAATATTACATTGATTTTCAGATGTTAAACCAATCTTGCATTCCTGGGATAAATCCCACTTGGTCAGGGCATATATAGTCCTTTTTAGATATTGCTAGATTCAGTTTACTAGTATTTTCTGAGGGTATTTAAAAGGGATATTAGTGTTTGCTGGGTTTGGCACCTGGATAATATTGACTTCATAGAATGAGTTGAGAAGTGTTCCCCCCTCCTCTCATTTTTGGTAGAGGTTGTGAAAGATTGGTATTAATTCATGTTTAAGTGTTGGTAGAATTCACCAGTAAAACCATCTGGTCCTGGGTTTTTCTTTGTAGGAAGTTTTTAGATTAGTAATTCAATCTTTTTCCCTGTTATAGACACCTATACAATTTTCACACTTTTTTCTCTTTCAGCCCCAAATGTTTATTCCTTCAGTCTTTCAAGAAATATTTATTGAGTATCAATTATATCCAGGCCCATTCTTGGTACAGAGGCTAAAACAATGAATAAAACAAAAGTGCTAGCCCTCTTAGCATTCTTATATTCTTTCGCTCTCTCATTCTCAGCCTCTTCCTATACATGTTGTTTGTTTATGTTTAATGCAACTCTCTGCATTGTAAAAATATTGTTACATGTGTTCGGTGGAGAAAGGAGGCCCTTAGGTTTGCTGTGTGTATTGTCCCGGTTTGTAAAAACTCTTAGGCATTCTTGAGGATGGTTGTATGCATAGGAAATGGAATATATTATCGTCATTACAATCACAGCTTATATTGGTGCTTACCCTTGGCATTACTACAAGGACATGAATTTAACAAAACCAACCGTTCCTCTGTTCATGACCCTACTCAGGACCTCCAATGCCATCCACTCCATCTGACCGTCAGTAGGAACATTATGCTCTTGACTCTGAGATATTGAGCAGAGGCCTCATTTTAACAGCATGAATAATTTTAATAGCTGTTATAAAAGTTTCATGGTGTATTTCTATGTCTTTAAAAAATAATGCCCCCCCCACCACTGTACAGTAAGCCTTAACGATATCATTGAACACACACAATTGTGTTTTCTATTCTTCTAAGCAAAAATCTGGAAAGTAAGCAGAGATGGCTGGTTCTTTAACTAGGGCTTTTAAAAGATGGTCCAGATTTCCAAAGTAGCATCTCTCAAACCATAGTTGATATGCCCTAAAAAGTATAATAGAGTTAGATGAGAGTTTTGCGAATAACTGTTCAAAACAGCAACTGACTGTTCATATATGCTGTTTCCCTGATCACAATCACAAGAATCTTATACGTAGATCAGCTTAAGCAGTGCTGGAATCCATCTCTGTGGTAAAATAAAAAAATATGGTTTATGAAATTATATTTAAATGCACTGGATCAAAAATAACAAGTACTATATACAATACAGTGCAATTTTGAACAAAGTTAAAAGAACAGAATAGTATCTGCTGAACACTTGTCTAGAGGCCCCATTGCCAATTTCAATTCTGTTTATATTAATGCTCCCAGTATTTTCTTTCTCTACAAATGCTATCATCATCTATACTCTGTCACAGTGCGAGTATATCTGAGTGTCATTCCTGAGTACTGTGGTGTGGTGAGTACAGCACTCTGTGGAACAGGACTGGAGACTCTGGATCCCTTTTCAGGAACAAAGGCTGTCACCCAAACTAGTTGCCTATTGCTGTGGCAGAGGGATGCCGAGACATTACTTACATTTGTTGCTCCCACCAAGTCTTAGACTCATACCTTCAATGTTTCAGTATCTGTTCTTTGGTTGTTTTTCCATTTTGAATCGAGGTATTGATTTCTTATATTCCCATGACTGCAGCACTCATTGCTGCGTAGGTTTCACTTATGTAACAAGAATGAAAACTTTACTTAATTATTTTTATTTTCTTCCCCCCCCCCCCTTTTTTTTTAACAATACAGGGCAATCTAGAGCAGCCATGATACCTCCCAAGCATCCACGGCAGCCAAAGGGAGCTTTGGATGATGCCATTACCTTTGGGGGTAAAACCGACCAAGAAGCACCTAATGCTTCCCAACCCACACCACCCCCACTGCCAAAGAAAATGATCATAAGAGCCAACACAGAGCCAATCTCCAAAGACCTCCAAAAATCCCTAGAAAGTAGTCTTTGTGTCATGGCTAATCCTACCTATGATATCGACCCCAACTGGGATGCCAGCAGTGCCGGCTCTTCCATCAGCTATGAACTCAAGGGACTGGACATTGAGTCTTATGACTCCCTGGAAAGACCTTTGCAAAGGGAGAGACCTATCCCCTCGGCAGCGAACAGCATCTCCAGCTTAACCACTCTCAGCATTAAGGACAGATTTTCCAACAGCACAGAGTCCCTGTCCAGCCGGCGTGGTCCCTCTTGCAGACAGGGCCGAAGCATCCAGAAGCCACAGAGACAAGCACTTTATCGAGGACTTGAGAATCGGGAGGAAGTAGTGGGTAAAATTCGAAGCCTTTATACGGATGCCTTGAAGAAACTGGCTGTTAAATGTGAAGACCTCTTCATGGCTGGGCAGAAAGACCAACTCCGTTTTGGGGTGGACAGCTGGTCAGACTTCAGGCTAACAAGCGACAAGCCATGTTGTGAGGCAGGCGACGCAGTGTACTACACAGCTTCATATGCAAAAGATCCACTTAATAACTATGCAGTCAAGGTAAGAAAATAATGTAAATCTGATTTCAGTCTTAGTATAACGGACTGTTCATTGGGCTGAATCTGTTCTTCTTTCTTCCATTCAACAAAAAGTTTTTGCGCATCTGCCTTACACCAGATACTGTAATAAGCAGGGGCCTTATTATCTAGAGGAGAAAACAGATATATGAAGAGACAGAATTACAATACAGTATATCAAGTGCCAAGTTATAGATAAACAGAGTCCTGTGGGACCTTAGAAGGACC
This sequence comes from Loxodonta africana, assembly GCF_030014295.1. Classification (NCBI taxonomy): domain Eukaryota; kingdom Metazoa; phylum Chordata; class Mammalia; order Proboscidea; family Elephantidae; genus Loxodonta; species Loxodonta africana. Next base: position 39,658,326 of record NC_087354.1, on the reverse strand, counting down.
TTAGCCCAGACTCTTGAAATCAGAGAAGCCTTCTTAAAGCAGGTGGTTCTTGAACTGCAGCTCTTTTCAAAAGGCTAGCTGTAATAATGAGGACTGTTATGTACCTTTCCCTCTGTGTTTCTGTCCTTATTCTCTACCAAATAAGAGAGCCTTGTTTACCCCCACTACTTATCTGTTCCTCTACTTCCTGGAAAAACATTTTTCTAGAGGAAGATAAATAATATTTGTTGATGTGCCCAGAACTTGACATATGTTACATAAATTAATTGTCACATTAGCTTTATAAGATTAAGATCTTTGGTCCATGTGACATATGAGGAAAATGAAGCTCAGAATGGTCTGCACTTTGTCCATCATGTCACTTACTATTTCTTATTTATACATCGCCACAGAGTTGAGCACTTAATCGAGGATTCGAGAATTGGGAAATATCAGGCAATCCACTACTTCAGAAGTAACAGTTACATTCACTGTAACAATAAAGTGCATCTGACTTTGAAGCTGGAAAGGTCTGGGTTCAAATTCTGACTCTGCTACTTGGTAGCTTTGTTACAAGTTGCTTCTCTGAGTCTCAATTTCCTCAGCTTTAAAAAAGGATGATAATGGTACCCATCTCACAGAGCTGTTGTACGGTTAAAGGATAACAAAGTATATATGCTCCCAGCACAGTGCCCCTGGTAAATGCTCATTTTCCCCATACCCTTTCGCTTCCTCTTCTTTCAGATGTTTATGATGATGGCACACCTTCTTTATAGGATTGGGATGAGGACCTCCTGAGATAGTACATGTGAAAGGGTTTTGGAAAACACAAAAGCTCTGTGTAAACTAATGTTCTCCATTCCTACAGTCCCTTTTTACTGATTCTACTCACTGGTTCAAAACCAATTAACGTATCTAAATGACTTTTACATGTTAATTTGGCTTAGAAAGACCAGATGGTAATGTAGTAAATTAATGGATAAGGTAAAAGACTGGCTTTACCTGTCTGTCAAGACAGAATGTATGATCGGGCCAGACCTTCAGCTAGAGACTCCCTGCAATTGCAGCACATAAACCACCTGACTGGTGGCCCCTGCAAAGTGACCTCATGCTCCAGCCTACACTTTTTAAATTAAACTGAGGGTTAAACTGCAGAGAGGGGATCCAGATTTGGAGGTAATACATTACTATCGACTTTAAAAAGGCATCTGGAGATCGTGTGTGGCCCTCAAGAGCTGTTGTGTCAATTGGGGTTATGGTGCCTCATTTATTGTGCGTCTTTATTGCTACAAGATCACCAATGCAGGATGAGTACCTATTTCAGAAAGGGGCATTGAACTATCTGTTCTTTCAAAACAATTGAGAAGTAGGGCTTGACTAACTGTATGTATTATTGCCTTGCAATCGTGTCTCTTTCCCAAATCAATGGTCTGGTATTGATTTCTTTGCTTGTAATGATGCAGAAGCAGTCTCCAAAGAACAGGTGGCAAAGTGATGATATACTGGGCGTTGTTGGCAGGTTTGGGAGAGGGTGTTTTACACTAAATGCTGAATATAAATGTCACTTTGAAGACCTTCTGGGCATTTCCAGAAGCACCCAACTGATTGTACAACCTCAGAGGAATAGTTAAACTACTAGGACACTGTGAACCCCACCTTTGCAGAGATAAGCAAAAGAGACCACCAATTGACCCAAATAAACTACTCTTTTTACTGCCTTCTTAAAATATCCCTTCCCATACTAATGGAATTTAGAGCAGGCTAACATCATGCTTGGTAAAGTAGACAGTCAGCAAAAAAGAGGAAAACCCTCAGTGAATTGGGTTGACACTGTGGCTGCAACAATGGGCTTAAGCATAACAACAATTGTGAGGATGGTGCAGGACCAGGCAGTGTCTCATTTTGTTGAACCGACTCAATGACACCTAACAACAACAACAGGTATGACCGTCTCTGAAGAGACTAAAAGGTCTTTAAAATGTTGCAAAAGGAAGTCAGTGCTAGAATTTAGCAATTTGAAAGCCAAAGGATAAACCCGTTGACATCGAGTTTATTCTGACTCGTAGTGACCCAATAGGATGAAGGAGAACTGCCCCATAGAGTTTCCAAGGAGCACCTGGTAGATTCAAACTGCCATCTCTTTGGTTAGCAGCTGTAGCACTTAACCACTATGCCACCAGCGTTTCCAAGCCAAAGGATAAGCAAAAGGATAAAAAAAAAAAAAAAAAGCAAAAGGATACTACCCCTTAATTAACAAATCCCCTGCAGGGATAAAGATCTTTACTTTGGGTGTTGTCTTTGCTGTAAAATAGATACTAGTTGGTTTCAACTCAGGGCTTTTACTAGATTTGGGAGTTTCTTAAACCCTGATGGCGTAGTGGTTAAGAGCTATAGCTGCTAACCAAAAGGTTGGCAGTTCGAATCTACAGAGCGCTCCTTGGAAACCCTATGGGGCAGTTCTACTCTGTCCTATAGGTTCGCTATGAGTCGGGATTGACTCCACAGCAACGGGTTTTTTGTTGTTGTTGTTTTTCATATTTAATCCATTTTTCATCAAAAGCGAATAACATTATTTTTATTTGTTTTCAACTTAAAGGCATCACAGTACAGAACAAAGAACAGTAGCTTTGGAGTCAGCTAACATGGGTCCAAGTTTTAAATCTATTGCTGTGTATTCTTAAGTCATGTAACCTCTCTTGGTTTTCACATCAACGAATACTACTAACCACCTTACAAAACCCAGTGCCATCGAGTCAATTCCAACTCATAGCGACCCTATAGGACCGAGCAGAACTGACCTTACCTACCTCATAAGACTGTTACAATCCTTATGCATTTATGTAGTATAACTGCTTTATAAACTATTAAGTATATATGAAAATAAATTAATACATTATTGTTACTAGCAATAATGGAAAATTACTGCTCAGCATTCTGTAGATCACTATTATTCCTCTTTAGTATTATATTTAGGTAGATTCTGAACTTAGATATTTTCTTCTTCATTACTTCAAAGACATAGACACTGTCTTTCTTTAAAATTATGAGAGAAAGCTACAAAATGCTAACAGCCTCAAAATTTAAGTACTGCCAAAAAGTGCAAACAACCTTAGTGCTTGATATTAAGGAAACAATTTAACAAATTATGGTACATCAGCCCAATGGACTGTTTGCAGCCATTAAAAATGGTAATTGCAAAGATTATGGCAAACATTTTTTTGTGAAATGTCACATGAAGGTAGCAGAACATCAGATAGTATGATCATAACTTTAAGAAAATTAGCCTAAAAATGGTAATATGCAAATAATTGCTATGTTAGAGTGGTAATATTATAGGTTATTTGGATTTCGACCAAAAAAAAAAAAAGATGCTATGATATCTTTTTAATGGAAGAAGACTAAGAGAATTAGAGAACTTGGATCATTTGATACTGAACTTCTTGGAGGCGGGTATCCTGAGTTTTTCACCTGTATATTCCCATTCTCTACCACAAATTGTAAAAAGCTCCTGCTTCATGCTACCTGGTCTTTGCATGTACTGTTTCCTCTGTCTGGACTGCTCTTCTTCTGGGAGGCAGTATGATACAGTGAAGAATTTCTGCATTTTGATCTGCAGGTGACCTATTTCAGAATCACCTGAGGGGTCCTCGTTAAAAATGTGGATTTTTTGGTGCAGACCAGACCTATGGAATCAGAATCTCTGAGTGAGGCCTTGGAAACTATTTTTGTAACAAGCACCACCAGGTGGTTCCCACACACAAAATTTGAGGACTGCTGACGTAATAGTTAAGAATTTGGGCTTTTAAGTTAGACCTGGGTTCAAATTTATGATTTGGCAACCCATTAGCTATGTTACCTTGGCCTTTTTCTCAGCCCAGTATCTTTATCTGTAAAGTGGAGAAAATACTTCATTCTTCTTTAAGCTGTTGTGGAAAGTCCCATGAGATAATATGTATATAACGATGTATATAGTACTCAGAGCATCGTTCGGCACAAAGTAAGTGTTCAGTAAGTGAATGCTCCTCCATTCTCTTCTTGTGTGTCTAGAAAGTGCCCGTGTGTCCTTAAAGAACACCAAGCTCTCTGAACTTTCTTCTCTGATCTTCTGAGAACATGTGGATGGCTCCTCTCTGTATGCCCACACTGTACCCAGTGGATTTCTCTATGACTGCACTTATCACGATGTACCAAAAAAAACCCAAACCCATTGCCATCAAGTCGATTCCAACTCATAGCAACCCTATAGACAGAGTAGAACTCTCCTATTGGGTTTTCAAGGAATGGGTGGTAGATCTGAACTGCTGATCTTTTGGTTAGTAGCCGAGCTCTTAACCACTGCTATAGTTACACAATTATACACTGCTGTCATTACACCCTGGTGGCATGGCGATTAAGTGCTACGACTGCTAACCAAGAGGTCAGCAGTTCAAATCTGCCAGGCGCCCCTTGGAAACTCTGTGGGACAGTTCTCTGTCCTATAGGGTCGCTATGAGTCGGAATCAACTCAATGGCAGTGGGTTCGGTCATTACACAGAAGTCTCCTGGGCCTATAACCCAGAGGCCGATGGATCGAAATCATCCTCTGCTAGATTTGAAGCCCTGGTGGCACAGTGGTTAAGAGCTCAGCTGCTAACCAAAAGGTCAGCAGTTTGAATCCACCAGCTGCTCCGTGGAAACCCTGTGGGGCAGTTCTACTCTGTCTTGTAGGGTTGCTGTGAGTTGGAGTCGACTTAACAGCAATGGGTTTTTGCTTTTTGGTCTTTTTTATAGTTACACAGTTATATAGTACTCTAGTTATACGCCTGCAGGAACAGGTCTCCCCTCCCCATTATTATACTTGAGCTTCCGGTGACAGAGGGACCATGGCTAATTAATCCTTATATCCTTAGCATCTAATACAGTATCATGTATAGTGGGCATCCAGTAAATATTCCTTGACCTTTCAACAAGCATTTACTGTATAAAACATTGTGATATCTGTGTGGGCTTACAGAAATGCATATGAATAATACAGAAAGAAGCCTTGCCCTCAAGGAGCTTGTATTTCAGCGGGAAAGATGTGCAAAAGCATAAATAACTCTTAAGTAAGGCAGATTATAATGAAGGTTCAAAGTAGAGATGTAGACAGAGATGCAGATTAATGAACTGGAAGAAGCCATTGTTAGCCCAGTGTCTCAGGGCCAGTAAAGAAGGGGTCTTTCATGTCTACTTTACACTGAGCTTTAGCTATTTTTTGTGGCTAAGTGCGTGGAGAGAGTGGTAGAAAAGTAGACTATGGAAATTTGGGACCAAATTTAGAGACTTTGAATGAGGAAGTTAAGAGGTTGGACTTCATATTTTGTAGGAAGCTGCTAAGGATTTCTAAACAGACAAATAACATAAGATAAATTATTTTGGAGGATGACTCTGGTGGAAGGGTGGAGAAGGATGAAAGGCAAAGAAGCCAGTCACTATGCTATTGCAGTAGCCCAGGTGATTAACAACAAAGCCCGGGAATAGGGCAGAGGAAACGAAGGGACAGTTGGTGAAAGAGCTGGTGAGTGCAGTAGACTGTGTGTGGTGAGGGGCTGGGTGTGGGATCAGCGTAGTGATGCTACAATTTCAAGGCTGAACAACCCCAGGAGGATGGTGATGCCATTAACTGGAATACAAATCAGAAAAGCCAGAAAGATGAGCTCGCTGTGGATCATGCCCATGGAACAGCCAAGTTGGGAGAAGCCCAGTAGCCAGATAAAAGTATAAAAATACTCAGAGAGGTCAGGGCCAGAAATACGGTTACCCAGTCCTCTCATAGACTTGATTTAGTTCAAACTATGGGCATATATGAGATTACAATGGAAGAGTCACAAAGTGGGAAAAGGCCTGCATCTAAGTGACCCAAAGCAGGAGCTATTAGAGCAATTAATTGGAAAAGCATAGCAAAGGACAGGGTCCCGTAGGACATGGAAGAAGAGATCCTCAAGACACCAAACCAAAAAACGAAACCCAGTGCTGTCGAGTCAATTCCGACTCATAGCAACCCTATAGGACAGAGTAGAACTACCCCACAGGGTTTCCAAGGAGCGCCTGGTGCATTCAAACTGCTGACCCTTTGGTTAGCAGCCATAGCATTTAACCACTATGCCACCAGGGTTTCCACACAGGGTGGGGGAGTTAACAGTCCAGGGCTACAGAGGGCTTGAGCAGAGTGAGGACTGAAAAGGCAGGAGCTCAATTTCTGGTAAACCTCAAAGAAATACAATCTGCATAACAGTGAGGTGAATACCAGATGCAGTGAGTTAGAGGGAGAATGGAAGGTGGAGGCAATAAGCACAGCCTATGTTTTAAGAAAGTGTTTTGGTGAAGGAAAGGCCAAATTGATGCCCAAACAATATTTAACCTTCAACTCCTATTCCTGTCTCAGCCGTGTCTCATTTTATCGCCTCACTTCCATTTGGTGAGCCACCACTCCAGTCCATCTGTCTCTGTGGGCTGTGTATTGGCTGGCCTCCAGCCCCTAACTTCCCTGCTCTCTAAATAAAACTTAACATGAACTTGCCATGAACTTAACTTCCCTGCTGTCTAAATAAAATCTACCTTGCTTTTTTTCTCTTTCAAAGAATCCGAGTAGCCACTGACCAAACACATAATTCTCCAAACAGATGAGAATGAACCTTAGAAAGGCCTTCACCATTCTCCATGGGAGAGAACTGAGGCCAGGAAGGAACAGTCACTTTTGTTTCGGGTCACTAGCCTTCTGGCAGGCCTCCTCCTGACTCCTAGGCCAGAACCTTTCCTGTTTTGCTACCTAAGTCAATAAACTGGTCCTACAGTGCCTCAGTATTGTCCCTGAGTGAACAAATAACAGCCTTTTGCCTAGAAGCAGGGGTGGAGGGTTGGTAAATTATGGCTCGTTCTCAGTGGGACATTCTTTCTTCACTGCTCTCATGAGATCATTTTATAGCAAATACTGCCATGTGAGACCACAAAAGAAATCTGGCTGAAATTACTTTGAGAAAAAAAAAATGATAAAAATCTCACATAAGCTAAAGGTATAAATTTCTGAGTTATTTTTCTAGCCATCCCAAATTTAGGCAGTAGATATTTTCTCCCTTTAAAGGCATCCAGGTCTTTGTTCTCAAGGACACATCCCACAGAGCTCTGAAGATGTACTCTTCTCTATCACAGCGATGCAGCTGCCTCCTCCCTTCCAGCTATTCCAAGAATCTTGTTAAAAGCTTGTAATAAAGTAGAGGTGAACTGTGGAGACCAGCATCTTTTATTGCATTTTTGACTTCAGAATCTCCGCTTATCTCATCTGGGTGGATGCTGAGAAAGCAAGACACTAAATGAAAAAGCATTAACAGGAATAACTATGTTTGGTAGGAATTTACAGCTACTTCTGACTGTAGACACAGGCAATTAATTACTGGCTTAGTAACAAGGAAAAAACTAGTGGGAAAACCACTTCCACTTTCATAATTCAACATAAATATGCCCAACATTGAAACTACAGAAAGTGATTGATCAGCAAACAACTACACATACTCATAGTCATCCTAGGTTAGTGTCCATTTCGGATCAGAGGTGAATGTATAGAGAAGCGCCTAAGAGTCTCAGCTGGGAATTGGTTTGGAAAGGAGAAGTTTTGGAGGCTCATGTAAACTGGGATCAAAATGAATTGTCCAGTGGGAAAAGGGAACTCTGGCTTTTGTTAATGAGGTGAGAAGATGTAGTTGGGAATTACAAGTTGGAGTCAAATTAAGTGAATTCCTAATCTGGGCCCTGAGCTAGTTATTGAGCTCCTCTGTGCCTCAGTTTCTCTAGTGTGAACATCCTTGGTGTCACTCTGCCAGCTGCAATTACTGACTCAGGAAACAGGTGCTTTTCTTTTGACCATGTATTGAATGGGAGCTTGAAAAGATTAGATGAGTTTAACTCACAAATAAAATAGTAAAATCTTACACAGTTGCCTTCCTGAATTTCACTTCTAGGCTCCAAAATGGGTTTCTTGGGCATGTGAACGTTTCTGCAGTAATTTAAGCTGTAAATTACCCAGCCTGCCTGACAGGTCTCATGGCAAATTCGTACAGCTTGGTATTCTGAGCACCATATTTCCACAATTGACGTGCCCACATGTACAATGCCAGACTTGCCCGCCTACAAAATTAGCAAGTGAGGTTGAGAAGGTTGGCATAAAAATGTATAATGTGTACATTATTTGCGTAAAAAATACAGTACTTTAGGCCCAGACAGCATTTTATATATTAAACACTTAATCCATTTTGAATATAGTTGTAGCATTATTGAGTTTGTGTGTGTGTATCTTGGCTCTGTGGCAGTAAGTAAAGCAATACTCCTCAGGCAGATTAAGGAATCGAGGTCAATCAGTGGTCAGCCTATATTCTTAGAGCAAGGTCGTGGCAAATACTGGATATCAGTTTAGAATTTGCAGGGTTTCATTCTACACTCTTATTCCATTTGCATTTGTGCTTTTGTGTAATGTGAGAAAACAGCACAGATGGTACAGTGTGTGTGACCTTCAGTGTTTCTCATTTTTGTCCCTCTACAATTCACTTCCTACAGTACCCATCTCACTTCAGGCTCACTGCAGCCCTGTAAAATGCACAGTAAGATGGAAATGAGATTCCCTGCTGATAAAGTAGAAGTCGGCTGAAGGCATACTGGGTCGACTGGGCCCATAATAGAAAAATAAAAGCTAATGTAGAATATTCTGGAAGGGTTCTTGTATTTTGTACTTACTGCTTTCTTTGGGGAAAAGGAAAGAAAACTGAGTGGAATGATGAAGAGTAGTGCGTGGTGTGTAGTTCTGTGTAATACAAAATCAGTGCGCCTCTGGGACCTAGTGAACTCAGCAGACAGCCCTCATTGTTCAGATTTTATTCATTTACATAGTCAAGTCATGAGTGTTTATTATTTGTCTGCCATTGGCCCCCCATCACCTTGCCAGTTTCCATCTGTTTCATAAAAGTTGTTCATATATTCTAGCTACTCTTGCGTAAATAAACCTTGTGGCTACCCTGGATCAGATGCGGCCACTTCTCAGTATTTTGTGCAGGCGTACTGAGCATGTACCGTGTGCCTTGCTGTGTGCTAGGCCCTAAAGATACAAAAAAAAAAAAGATACAAATATCTGCTCTTAAATAGACAAAAAAATGCCACGACTCTACTAGCAGAAACGCATATAAGATATAGAAGTCACACAGAAAGGAAGCTTAGGGTATTTCGCTCTAATCTTGCTCTCTCTCTGACAGAAATGACACCTGAGAAGGGCTTTGAAAGAATAAGTAGGAGTCTCTCAGGCAGACGAGGAGTGAAAACACAGAGAACACTTGGAGAGTGGGAGCAGGGGACTGGCTGCAGGTATTTCAGTGTGGTAAAGCGAGTGAAAGAGATGTGGGAATGAGACTGGAAAGGGAGGTGAGGCCAGGACTTCATCCTGTGAGCCACTGGGAAGTCTGAATAGGCAAGCGATATGATTAGAGTTGTGGTTTTGAAATATGGCTCTGGTGGCCATGTGGAAAGTATATTTGAACGGAGTCACATGAGAGGCAGGGAGACCAGCTAGAAAGCTTTTGTGGTGGTCTAACAAGGGATGATGATGGTAGCAATGGAGATGGAGAAAAGATAATTTGAAAGTTATTTGGGAACAAAATCAATAGGAGTTGGTAATTAATTAGATAGAGGGAGTGAAGAAGGAAGTGAAATCACCAAAGTGAACTTGGTTTCTCATTCAGAAACCAAGAGAGGGAATACGGGAGTAGCAGGGAGTTTGGTTTAAAGAGTTCAGGTTTGGTTCTATTGAGTTTAAGGCATCTATGGGACATCCATGAGGAAAAATCAAGTAGGCCATTGTGTAGATGAGTCTAAAGTTCAGGGACGAGTCTGGATTACAAATGTAGATGTGGAAGTCAGCAGTATATAATGAATGGTTTAAGCCTTGAGCTTTCTGAAGGGAGTGTGTCAAATGAGAAAAGAGGACACAGATTAGACCCCTACTCCCACTCCCGAACACCAGCATTTCTAGAAGCCTTTATGAGGAAGAAATCAAGTGATGAAGAAGGGGCAACACTACTGTATTCCACAACTGATTAATTGCATAGACAGGTCATCTTGTCTTTCCAAATGGCCACCTTCCCCCCACTTCCCTGCTTTATTGCCTTAAACTGAGTGCTTGTCCTACTTCTCAAAGCTGAAGGGGCAAGATGTATATCATCTTTACAGGCCGCAGGCACTGGGGGGTATTCTGAAAGGGTCAGTAGTATTAGAAACCAAACTCTAGCTTCTCTTTCTCAGCTGCTTTAACTGAAACTTTACAATTAAAGCCCCCAAACAGTCTGCTTTTTAAGTTAGCTGTCTTAGCTGAGGTCGTTAGTACAAACATAAGTGCTTTATAATAGCAAATTTGCTGTTATAAACAGATATGCAGAGCAGTTTCCACGAGCAACACAGAAAATGAGCCCCTGAACTAAAATGAATGTTTGGAATTAAAGTTTTTAGGCTGTACATGGGGAACCACTGTCAGGCTCTGTTCTTCCACTGAGATCCAGTTTGTGTGAGTATTGTGAGCTTTGACCTGCGTCTGAAAAGGTCTCAAGAGAGGGTTATTTGGCTCTGATTCTAGAAGCATGTTTTTTGTTTTGCATTTTTCCAACAGTTGATTTGTCAGTGATTACAGGGTCACCACCTCCTGTATTTGGGGACCTGGCCAGAGTGCTTCAGGATGCCCTGCCTTACAGATGGGAAGTGCAGAGAATCCAGCAGATACTTGTTTCAGTGCTCAATTGACAGGAATTGATATTTCTCCTTCCCCTCGTCTGCCCTCACTGATCTTTACTAGCCCAGTTCCCCCCTCACGCCTCTGTTTCTCCTGCAGTCTGTTGTGCACGTTGACTTAAGTGTGGCTGTGTACCTACCAGCTGACTGGCTGTCTCTTTTGGTGTTGCTCTGGCTTCCTGTGGAGAAGCGGCTCAGGCAAAGAGGCGGATATGGGCTTGATGAGCAGGCAGGCCCTGGGCTTTGCTTCCTGTGTGTGCTCTTTACACAAAGCACTCCCTTTGCGTGGATTTGCTGTTGTCACCTTTATGGAACTGAAATCTCATCCAGAAAGAAGCCCTATGGTATATGTACAAGAAGAGTCAACCTTCACCACAATGGTTTTGTTCTCCTGCTGTAGTTTCCGTGTAAATGACTCCTAGATACTGATATTGTGGCGCCCTCTAGTGTCGCTGAGGCTCTGGTCCTTTTTTTCTTGCCATTCAGAAAATGCAGGCATCACAGTATCTGCCCAAATTGGCAGCACTTTAAGTAGGTTTTCCCATACATAATCAAAACAAATATGAGGTGATTTTTCTCCCATTAGAAAAGGGAGTCTTACATGAAGATATGGGACCGTTCCAGCTTCACACTTTGTTCTTATTTCAAATTTTTTGGAGAGCCTGAGAGTCCTGTGGAAATCATTCTTCTTGGAATCTTTCTTGAGATTCCTCCAGCTCAAGCTAGCTACTGTTTTATCAGGAAGGAATGTGAATTCCTTTCAAGGAAGATAAATGAAAGTGGGAGGCCAAGAAGAAGTTACTTTGATCCCTGGTAGAGAAAATACTGGGTAAGAGAAAAAAAGGGGGGGGAGGGGGGGAACCAGCAGGTAAAACCCAGTCCATTTGCTCTGGAAAGAGTGGCTTGTTTTCTGAAATAACTTTTAGACTAGAAATTTATCATCTGAAGCCAGGTCATTTTGAGTTTTTTAAAAAAAAAAAAACTAAAGGAGTCAAGTTATTAATATTTGAAAAATGGCTACTATGTGGTGCATAGAATAATATAATACTCCTACCTAAATTAACATCATCGCAGGCTCCATAATAAAGATTTATGAGATACTCACCGTGTGAGAAATCCTATTATGGAAATCTCCATAGGTTGGTGTATTGCTTATAACTGTTCTCATGGTTGTGAACCAATTAAAAGCCCTAGTATTTTCCCCCTCGTACTCACTCCAATCTTCCCCCTTTTTCGTTTTCCCTTAAAACTAGAGTGACCCATTATTCTTCAGCCTGTCGAGTATTGTATGATGAAGAGATGAGGAAGCACCACCCACTCACGCTGGCCATCTAGGCAGACCATTTTCCTTCAGAGCATCCAAAAGGCTGAACAATTTATCATTTCTTTTTCGTAAATCACTCTGTACCTTTATCTCAAGTTGATCTGTGAAGATGAACATAAATTCTCAATGTAGTATCCACGTTCTTATCTACTCACAAAGCCCTGGGAAACCTTTTCAAAGTGTGTGTGTGTGTAGATACAATTAGAAGAGTAGTCACATTTAGGATATCTTTCTCTGCTTCTAATCTTAAACTGTGAGGTGGCAAGTTGTGGTTTTTGTTTGTTTGTTTGTTTTTCAGTACAGCTTGGAATAATGAAAACTACAGACTTAGCCAAGCACTTTTCTCTCTCCTAGCCTTAGGTTATCCTGTCTTGAATCAGAACAGACTGCTGCTGGTCTTGACTTGTTTGTCCAGGCTGACCGTAGCATGGGGATGTTGAACTTCAGCAGTCCCTTTTTAGCTGCCCTCTATCAAATTTGTGGTCAGAAAGCCTCACTGCTGTGACAGGTGGCTCTCAGGATTCAAAAGAAAAATGTATTTTTCTGTCTTGCTCTCTTTGTTCAAAAAAAATGAGGATTCCATAAGATTGTATCACTTTTAATATTTGCAACTTGTAAATCGTTTCAGTTGTTAGTGTTATATTTGTACAGCTTTGTAGGTTACAGGCATAGTCTATATACTTGATCTGATTTAATCTTCACAGCTGCCCTGTGAAGTAGGTTTCCGTGTTCTTTATAATATTGTCTCCTTTCTTAAGGAAATTGAGACCCAGAGAAAGTAAGTGAAATGCCCAAGGTTACACAGCTAGTGGAAGGGCCCTGGCAGAATCCCTGACCTCCTAAGCCCTTGGTGAGGGTCCTTTCTATAATGTGACAGCTGGAGTTTATATAGTCTCATTCGGCTAAAGTGGTATTTGATTGACTTTTCGAAGACTGAGGAATTGAGATATTTGAACTTCCACCCCAGCAGGCAATGTGATATTGGGCAAATTATTAAACTGGCAAATGATGTAAATGGTGCCATGTACTGGATCCAACTCTTATACAACTAAATGATGAATAGTATAGGATTTTAAATACCTGTGACACATAAATACGAAATATTGTCAACAGTACAGTATCAAAAGAATTTGTTGTGATTGATGGATGATAGGATTATATATTATACTGTGTGTGCTGAGACTTCTAGAGCTTTCAAAGATAACATTTCCTGAAAGATATACGTTTGAGCTTGAACTCAGCCTGGGGACATTTCTGTTTTAAGGCTAGAAGTTTGCTTAAAGAAGAAATGCTTAGAGTACCCTCAAACTCATTTAGGTAGGTGATAGAAGACCTGAAGAAACTTGTTTTCAGATCTTAGTCTCTTTGTCTCCGTGTATGTGGGTGTGTCTCTCTTTATAAATGTATGCATATGTGTGTGTGTTTATGTGTGTACAGTCACACATGTATGTATGTGACACACAAACAGACATACTTCTATGGCCCTGATCACTGGTATCAAGTCTCTTTGACTGTAATAAACCTAAAAGACCAAACCCATTGCCGTCGAGTCGATTCCGACTCATTGACCCTATAGACAGAGTAGGACTGCCCCATAGAGTTTCCAAAGGACACCTGGTAGATTGGAACTGCCGACCTTTTAGTTAGCAGCTATACCTCTTAACGACTACGCCACCAGGGTTTCCTTGACTATAATAAATATGTAAAAATCAGTAAATGAGAGAGATAGATGCTTCTCTCCCCTAAGACTCCCTTGCCTTTGATCTTTTTTTTTTTTAATCTACTCGAATGGAAATAAGAGCATGCTGCTTCTGAGAACTGGGGACCCATCAGCATCCTCCTAAGAAAACGATAATTTTTCTTTTTTAATAAAAATGACAAAAATGCTTTAAAAATTTGCTTCTTTTCTGTATTGCTCCTATAAACAGGCAGTGTAGATGCTACAGAGTGTGCCTGTTGTCAGGAGGCTCTGCTCTCTGTGAAATATGGCGGCACGCTCCGGCTGTGGAAGAGTAAAGAGTGCATCCCTCAGTTGGCAGGGTTGTGGTGGGATGTCCTGACCAGGCTGTTATGGTCTATGAACTAGTAGTAGAGGCTGAGTCGTCCATTGTCAGCCTCTCCACATCATGAGGATAATTGGTTTGGGGGTGATTTCATTTACTTTTTCCTTTTCTAACCCCTTAAGACTTTTTTTTTAAGACTAGAAATAAAATTGTTACAGAGTGTATAACTCTTGGCCAATGTTTTTGATCAAAAAACTCTTCCTTGATCATAGCCACTTAAATTCTTTTTGGATGACCTTATTACCTGAATTTAAAAAAAAAAAAAAAAAATTTCCATCAAGTTGATTCCAACTCATAGCGACCCCATAGCACCTGAATATTGGATCTTAAATGAGGCTGTTAAGGGAAACCATAAAACTCAGAACTTGGCCATTAAAATGTTGTTTTTCCTCTGACTAAGTCAGACCAGTGATTTTCTCAGCTCTGTATCCCTACCCCACCCTGATTTGCAACCATCAAATGACATTTCATTGAAAAGTCAGGAAAACCCAATTTACCTGGCCAATTACTGTCATTCTCCTGAAATGAGAAGTTAATACAAAGAGTAATAAAATATTTTGGGCCTTCTTTATGAGCCATTTATTGGGCTGCTGGGTAAGTCTGGGCTATAAACCTCCACAAAAAGTAGGTGAACAATTATTCTATTGTTCTGTTTTCTAAATGTGTTAAAGGTTTAGCAGAAAGAGCAAGTGTTGGCATTAGACATACTGGCTTGCAAACGGGTAGCCCCGAGCTTTTTTCTTTTTTTTAATTCTTGTATCCTCAGCCTACTTTGAAGGATCAGTGTGAGGACTGAAAGATGACATGCATAAAATGCTAAGCACAAGGGTCTCTGGGTGGTGCAAACAGTTTGCATTCGACTACTAACTGAAAGGTTGGCGGTTCAAGCCCACCCAGCAACACCAATATGTAAAGATCACAGCCATGAAAATCCCATGGAGCTCCATTCAACCTGAAACACGTGGGGTCGCCGTGAGTCAGAATCGACTCCACAGCAATGGGGGAAAAAATGAAGCCTCTTTCCTTTCTGATTAAAATGCTGAGCACAGCCTGGCACATAGACAGCTCTAGAAATGGTTACTATCATTACTGTCAGTCAGCACTGAGCTACCAAGACCCTTTCTGAAGACTTTGCTGTAACCCTGGTTGTTCTTAGACAGTCACCTTCCAGTTTAATCCAACTTCAGACATCATAGGAAGCCCTGGTGGCATAGCGGTTAAGTGCTATGGCAGCTAACCAAAAAGGTCGGCAGTTCGAATCCACCGGGCGCTCCTTGGAAACTCTATGGGGCAGTTCTGCTCTGTCCTGTAGGGTTGCTGTGAGTCAGAATTGACTCGATGGCAATAGGGTATGGGTATATATCATAAGCCTGGTTATGAAAGTGTGAGTTTTAAATTGTGTTATTTGCTTTCTTCTTTCAGATCTGTAAGAGCAAAGCTAAAGAATCCCAGCAGTATTATCACAGCTTGGCTGTCCGGCAGAGTTTAGCTGTCCATTTTAACATCCAGCAGGACTGTGGTCATTTCCTTGCTGAAGTTCCTAACCGTCTGCTTCCCTGGGATGATCCCGATGGCCCAGAAACAGAAGAGGATAAAGTGGAAGAGACCGAAGAAGAGGTGAAAGGAGAGGCTGATGGGAAAAGCCCAGAGCCCTGCTCTGAAACTGAGTCCTCCCAGAAAGAGAGTGAGGGGGTCGTGAGCCGGAAGCAGAGGAGCCACGTGGTGGTCATCACCAGAGAGGTGCCCTGTCTCACCGTGGCTGATTTTGTGCGTGACTCTCTGGCCCAGCATGGGAAAAGCCCTGATGTGTATGAGAGGCAAGTGTGCCTGCTGCTTTTACAGCTGTGCTCTGGCCTTGAGCACCTCAAACCCTACCACGTCACTCACTGCGACCTACGCCTAGAGAACCTTCTGCTTGTCCACTACCAGCCTGGCGGGACTGCCCAGTGCCTCGGGCCTGCAGAGCCCAGCCCCACCTCGTCTTGTCCCACCAGGCTCATAGTGAGCAACTTCTCTCAGGCCAAGCAGAAGAGCCATCTGGTAGACCCTGAGATCCTCCGGGACCAGTCCCGCCTTGCCCCAGAGATCATAACAGCCACCCAATATAAAAAGTGTGATGAGTTCCAGACAGGCATCCTCATCTACGAGATGCTGCACCTGCCCAACCCCTTCGATGAGAACCCAGAGCTGAAAGAGAAGGAATACACGCGAGCAGACCTGCCTCGCATCCCACTCCGCTCCCCCTACTCCCGAGGCCTGCAGCAGCTGGCCAGCTGCCTCCTGAATCCCAACCCTTCAGAGCGGATCCTCATTTCAGACGCCAAAGGCATCCTCCAGTGTCTGCTCTGGGGCCCCCGAGAAGATCTCTTCCAGACTTTCGCCGCCTCCCCGAGCCTGGTACAGAGGAATGCCCTTCTCCAAAACTGGCTAGACATCAAGCGAACACTCCTGATGATCAAGTTTGCCGAGAAGTCGCTGGACAGGGAGGGTGGAATCAGCCTCGAGGACTGGCTCTGTGCTCAGTATTTGGCTTTTGCCACTACAGACTCCCTCAGCTGTATTGTGAAAATCCTCCAGCACCGTTAGTGTGTCCTGGATGCTGCTTTCACTTCATTTTCACCTTCTTCATGTCGCCCACGTGCTTCCCCTTCCTAGTACTCATACAGAATTCAAGGAAAGAAGAGAGAGACAAGCTTTCTGTTGCTGCCCGTGAACAAATGAGTCCATTCAGAAAGGCTTTCCACGGCTCCAAATCAAGTGGATAGCTGAGTCTGTCTTAACGTTACAGAAATTCAACTGGATAAACGTGCAATTGCCTTCCACTGGAACACTTCCACCGTAATAGTCCCACAAATGCAGGTAAAGAAACATGGAAACACACATCCTCAAAGAGACAGCTCCTTTGGTATGAACTCAGTGAGCTGTGTCCAGTTTCTCCATGATTCTGACTGTCACCCATCTTTTTAACAGCAAGTATTTATTCTCACTAGCAATAGACAATTTAACCAGCCCCTACCATCATCCAGTAAGTCTCACAACAGACTCTTTCTTCTTGAAGGTATCAATAACTAACTGCCTCTTTGACCAGGCAGAAATGCCACCCTTAGTATCAGTCCAGTTTTGGTTACTGGGGACTACGTCCTTTGTTCCAGCTGAGAGTGGAAGGCAAAGGAGAGAGCCCATACCTTGGGTCCTAGGCCCCTTTTCATTTCTATTATCCATAAGAGTGTGCATTGCGTGGAGGATGGCCCTAAGAGTCTCCCCTCTGCCAATACTGCCTGATTCTCCTCCACCTCTGCTCTCGCCCCATTGGCCAGTGAAGTCGGGGTTTCTCAGCCTCTTGTGGCCCTTGACAGAGCTCACCCACAGTGGTGTCACCGATGCTTCCTCAGGGTGGAGTGCAGTTCAGAGCTTATAAATAGCTGGCAGGACACAAGGAGATGATTTTCCTGCATGTGCAATTCTCCAGGGGCCGTCAGGGGGACGGAGTGTAAAGCACCGCTCTCTGATTACTGTCAGAGCTATCAGCGTTGGCAGCCAGGGCTGCTGGTGCCCTGATCACAGTTTTCCCCCAAGCAATAATTGACTAGCTTCCTTCTCTCTCAGTAGCCAGTGTTAACTAGTCTACCAGATGCTGTAGACAACAGCCCTGAATGAAATGGCTGTCGGCTGAGCTCTCAGATCGCCTTAGAGGGCACAGACGGCTGGCTGTTGGGGTGGCCTGAAGACAGGGGAGGGGCAGAGGGCCGCTGGATGAGACTGCTGACCTCCTCCTCAGAATGCTGACCTTTTCTCTAGAGACTGCCACCCGGTGCAAGTAGCACACTGTTCCTATGACTCCCTCTAAAATGGCTCTGGAGGACAGCTCGCAGGGAATTTAGATTGCTCAGTGGGTGGCTGAGAGCTGGTCCCCGTGCATGGAGCCTCTGCTCCCCCTATGGATATATGTGCAATCTTTGTATGTATTTTTTTAGCTGTATATTACAGTGTTATGTTGCAACTTCACCTGAAGCGAGACCTACAGAAACCCTCCCCCTTCTTCCCTGGCACATATTTGCGCTGAGAGACAAGCGTTCTTTCCACAGGTGTGTTTGTGTGTGTGTGTGTAAGTGTGTGATTGAGTGTGCTTGTTTTATCCAAAACTGTGAGTATCTGTTTACTTCAACCTTGATATCCTGAGTCATTCGAACAGTGTGAGTGTGTGTGCACGTGTGTCCTTGTGTGTGCGTGCACAAGTGTGCTGGAAGTAGAGGCAAGGCCTCTGGGGGAGCAGCTTGTGGCAGGGCTGATAGATAAGTTCTCTGCATCTAGTCAGTGAGGGAGCCCTGGGCCCTCATCCACCAGCACAGAGTTTCTTAAAGCCAAGACTGAGTGTGCGGTATTACTTTACTAGCACATGAGTGGCCTTGGGAACTTCTAAACTTCTAATGTTTTAACAGCCTTTCATGTGATTCACCTGTATCAAAGAGGATCAAGAAAGGAGAAAAATGTATTTTATTGTGCGCTTTTTTTTTTTTTTTTTAAGAGAAACATGTTTGAAGGGATACGTGAGGCTCCATAGTGAGGCTGTCCTCCTGGCCAGCAGTAGAGGACTCCCGGGGAACAGAGCTGTTTGGCCCATGAAGAGTCTGGCCTCCTCTCGCCAGAGTGCGGGACGCTGCCCCCAGGAAAGGCCACAGAGTGGACTCTCTCAATGTCCTGTGGCCTGGCTGCGCCTTGCCTGGCAGGCTGGCGTTTGGTTCACCTTTGCATAGCCCATGTGCACATAACTCCTTGCTTAACGATACACTGAAGCGGCAGCACACAGACCACTGACCATGTCGGCCAGCACATTGCCTCAACCCTCCCCCCATGGTTTGCATATTGAGACATAGCTTATCAGTGTCCCTCTCATGGTGCCTTGCCCATGTGCATTTGAATGTTGACTGTTAATGAGTTACATATTTAATGCAGAATGTTCCCTATTTGTTCTCTAGGTAGGTATATCTTTTTGTTCGTGGTCTTCATTTTAACTCTCTAGTATAATTAGTATAATAAGCATGGACACCCTCCACTATCATCATTTTATAGCACTGGTAAACTGAGCACCTCTTATATCAGATGTGCTCATTACTGTTTTTATATTTAAATGTGTTAAGTGAAAAAGATGAACGTCGACTAGTCACAGAAGGCTTCCCAGAGACAGGTGGCTAGATCATTTTTCTCTGGGTGATGGCAGAGGCTTGTGAGGTGGGGCAAGGAGCGGGTGTACTGGCTAGAGCAGAATACAGAGAGGAACTGTACTTCCAGGCAAGAAGTACTACATAAGATGATCCTCAGATATTTTCCCAAAATAATGAAATTCAGTTAATCTAACATTGCCACAAATATTTTACATTTCTGTTTTAATTATAGTAGGAATTTTTAACTCATTCACCAACTCTAAAGAAGTCCTAGCCCCAGACACAGAATATGTGTGAGTTTTGGATTGTGACTAGTATAGCACTTTAAGTTTTCTCAAGTAACATCAAGTTGATGTCTTCAATATTGATCAGACTTTTTTTTTTTCTTTTCTGTCAAAGTCTATTCTATAGTGTCTTCCATTTATATTGAGAATTTGAACAATTAAGCCACTATGGGAACTTTTTATGCCACACAGAGCAAGAACAATCTCTCTGACACATTTGGGTGCTGGAGAAACAGGACAATGGCTAGAGTAGCCAAGACTGAATGTATAGCCGAGTGCCTTGTTACAGTGGAAACCTAGTCTTAGAAGGAAGAGAGTCAATAGATATTCCACCACAAAGAGGACAAGGACTAAAAGAAGCCTCCCATGCTAGCCTGAGGAGAGCCTCTTTGTACCTACACTAATGTGATGTCCAGAAGCTAATTCTGGAAGAATAGTGGCAGAATGGGAAAACGAGCTATTGAAACCTGTGGAATCAAGGACAAAAGAATTGTGAATAAAATGCACCAACCTCTAAGCTGAGTTAGAATTGGAAACCAAGAGTATGACAATGGGTTTCAAGTTTTGCCCTCAGAAGATGGAGGAACTGGGTGAAGCGTGGAGGTTGGGGCGCCCAAGCATCTGCTGATGTTACGAGGACGAATGCAAAGTGCATTTGCTAGGGGTGTGATTCTGAGCAGCTATTGTCAGATTAAGTGGGACCAGTTTTGATTCCAAACTCAAAGTAAGTTTGTGAACGTGGAAAACTCTCAGCCAAAGAGGTCGAAACCTCTAGAATTGATAATACTAACATTTCTGAAAGTAAAACTAGCTAAAATAGTATTTTAAAGTTTCCAGCATTGCAAAATTTCCATGAAAGATCTTTGGATTCACTAAACAGTAGGGCATGAAAATATTGCAGTCAGCTTCACACATTTATGATTACTTTGGTGCTGGGAAGTAACCTGACATTTGGTGGATGGAGGAAGAGTACTGCACAGTATTTCAGGTGCTTCCAGCTGTGTGCATGAAATACGAACATACCTGGAGAGGGGAAAAGAGGAATTTGACTCCCTGGGACAATTCTGACATGTTTTTCATTCCCCTCACTAGTTGGTAAGGATTGGAAATTCTGGTCCAGCCTAATGAGTTGAACAGGATGGCTGCCTACGAAACCAGGTTATTAGTTTTACGTCATTGAAGCTGATATACTCAAAGGCCCAAAGTGCTATGCTGAGACAAATCCAAGTGCTGCTCTTGCTGAAGTGTGCACTGAAGTCCAGCTGTCCCTCCTTACAGCAGCGCCGAAACGGAGGATTCCACGGACCAAAAATGACGCCGTAAGGGAAGCTGTAGGGCTGTGATGCAAGACCCTAGATAGAGATGATACCAAA
Organism: Loxodonta africana; assembly: GCF_030014295.1. Taxonomy (NCBI): domain Eukaryota; kingdom Metazoa; phylum Chordata; class Mammalia; order Proboscidea; family Elephantidae; genus Loxodonta; species Loxodonta africana. Next base: position 39,637,365 of record NC_087354.1, on the reverse strand, counting down.
GAAACTAAGCCTTTTATCTTGATGCTTCTAAAATGATGAGGTTGAGTTATGACAGATGCCGTGGGAGGGGAAGTCACACACATTCCATGTCAGGGTATTCAGCTGATAAATCTATCCTCAATCCATCCTCAAAAAAAGCACCTTTTTTTTTCTTTTTAAGCAAGTCCATTTTGTATATTAGAAAAAAAGCTGATGATGATGAAAGCCCTGGGCAGATTGTAAAGTTCCCCAGTGTTTATGGAGAAGGAACTACCCATCTAGTCTTGAATGACTGTGGCTATTGCCCACACCTCAGCTTAGGAACATCATGTCATAACACTGATAGCTGAAGGATTTTTTTTTTTTTTTTTTAAGAGTTATGGTAGTTTCAATAGGTTTGTTTAAGGAACTCTTGGGGAATTCCTTAACAAATGTAACAGTTTTTATAAACCTTCCTACAGAGGTGTTTGCCACTCATCATCACCATTTAATATTTATAAGTGCCCAGAAGGTACAAGGTGCTATATAGCTGTTAAACACCCCCTCTCTGCAGCTGTTTGAAATTAGAGTAGATTTCTGCATCAGCCACTGCTAGATGCTTTTCACATTTTGGTGGGCTACTGGGGCCTGCCTTTCCAAATATCCCCATTACATGTTTCACCACTCCTGACAGCCTCCGTGTTTATTCCAGCTTCTCACCTTCATCTACCCCATCCCTACCCCATGTGTTTTTCAAGAAAGTTTCAGGGAATCAAGAGAGGCCGGAAATTTTTTAACCTAGCAGAAGCATAGAGTCATATATTTTGCTATGAATATTATATTACAGAAAATCCACTTTGCCCTTATAGTGTATGGAAAGTGTGTGTGTGTATGTGTGTGTGTGTATGCACTTGTGATAACTTGAATGTTGAACCAGCCCTATGGCTTCAGGGTAGCATTTTTGAAAGGTAAAACCACACTGCTTCAGGAAACTTGCCCCCAATACTGCTTGGTGATTTCCCCCCCTTACCAGTCTTAGAGAGTGTTGCGTGTGAACACACTGGGTGGGGATTTTCTGTTGCTGACATGTAAGGCATTTGGGCATGAGATCAAGGCAGAAGCAAGATGTCGTCCCTCTCTCAGTGATTTTAATCATGGCGGTCCTCTTTCTAATCTCTAATTCCCCATGACTCTACCCACGCTTTGTATTTGAAATTTTTGTTTTTCTTGCTCTTTTCTGGACCTTCAACTCTGTACTTACATATTTTAGAGTTTATCGATCGGTCAATTAAAGGTCCCCTCTGTCACCAGGTGGCGCCACCATTGGTTTGCTGTGGTACTTTGCTGTGTACTCCGTGGCATCGTGTTACTGTGTAAATAAATTTGTTTTAATATACACTAAAAACCAGACAAGCCCTCGTTCTTTCAGCAGCTCTTCCCCACTGATGTGCAAGGGAGTGCTTGGTTGCTGGCTGGGATCCTTCTCCTCTGCTGACATGTACCATCTTCGCGCCCCGTCCCCCATCCCCCACCCCCCCACCCCAGCTATCTGAGAAAACTAGACCCCAAAGAGAAAATGAAGGCATTCTTTCCCCAAACCTCAGAAAGCTGCAGGCTTGCTGTGTGAGATCGTCCCCTGGTGACCAGTCACCGTACAGGCTTCCTTGGTTTGTACTACATGTCTAAGAGGCTTAGTTAGCTGGCTCTGGCTGACCCTCCATGGAAGTCCCAGAGCTGTGCAGATATTGTGAGCAGGGGCAGCACCTTCTCCAGCATCATCTGCTACAAAATTCACGTGCCTTTTGCGTGTTCCTTGAAGTACAGTCACACACCGAGTCCTCACAAAGGCAGGCAAGCTAATGTGTGGACACTCTTCAGTAGCAGAAAGAGGAGACCACCTGGTTTAGGCAAAAAGAGTCAGCAGTGGTAGTGGCAGCTGCCGCGTTATTAGAGTAGAATGAATGGAAGTGCAAACATGGTGACTAAAATTAGACTAGATCTTAAAGCTCTAAACCCTCACAGTGGACGCTGTCTCCAGCCCAGCATGTCTGCCCTTCTTGGCAAGCACTCTGGAATTTGCAGACATTGTTTTTAAGGCATATTGCAGGAAAATGACTGCCCAACTTGAGTTCTGTGTTGCTGAAGAGGGAAACCCTATATTGGTGTGGACCTAAAACCGTCTGTGTTGCCCGGCACCGAGGAAGGGTCAAGCTCACAGACACCAAATGCCTGCTGCACTTCTCCAGCCTCAGGAATAGTCCTTCCTAGTTGTGAGCACAACGCTTTTCCTTCTGAGAGAAAGGAACCAGACAGAAGTAGGCAGTCGGGGCTGGGAGGTCACAGAGGTGGAGTACATGGGGCTAGGTCACTGTCAAAACCTCTGCTGGCATGAATGGCCAACCTAGGGCCCTGAAAGATTATGGGCCAGTGGATGGTGAGACCAGTTCAGGGTTGCCCTAGCCAGACTCCTGGTGATATGAAGCAAGGCCAGAGAAAGCTTGAGTTTCTGTTCTGCCAGTGGGGTAACTCTGTCCTTTGGTATAACTGGAGAGAAACCAAAAACTAAACTTCTCCGTCAAGTCAGTTCTGACTCATAGCGACCCTATAGGACAGAGTAGAATTGCCCCATAGGGTTTCCAAGGAGGGGCTGGTGGATTCAAACTGGTTAGCAGCCATAACACTTACACGCTATGCCAGCAAGACTCCAACTGGGGAGAAATCACCCTTATTTCCCCTCCAGCGTCTCCTCCAGCTCAGCATGGGGCCCATTCCTGGGAATTCCGTTAGTGGGTCCCAGTGAGACCACCCTTCTCTGTGACTCTGGGTTGTCCATTTGGATGGGCCCTTGGCATCTACATGCCTGCAGACTGACTTCCTTCAGTCCAAGCCACAGATCATCGATTTCTTTCCTATCTGGAATGAACTGGTTCTGGGAGCTCTTGGAGTGCCTGGGCTGTCAGTGTGTGCCTTGCCCACTCACCAAGGCCCAGTAATTTATGCTGCCTTCTAAGTGAGCTGGCAGGGCTCCCTGCGTGCACAGTGCTCTGCAAGGGAAGGAACTTCATTAGGGCCTCAAGAGCCAAGAACCGCAGTTGGCGAATACAAGTTGTCATTAAGCGGCTCACGGCAATTACAGTTGAATCTTAAAAATTGGATTTCACACTGGGTGGGAGGTGGGAAGAGACTGGTTGCCAAGATCCAATTCTCAAATTTGCAAACCTCTGAGAGGAAACACATTGCCCAAACTTCCTGGAGATCCTAGACAAGCCTCTACACCAGCACACACGTCTCCCCACTATCCATCCCTTGCCTTCTGGATCCCAGATGGTGTATGGAAGAAACCAGAAAGCAGAGCAGTGCTGGGGGCCATCTCGGCTTGAGAACCTGAGGGGCTAGAGGGCTGCTGGGGAATCTACACCAGGGGACCAGATGCTCTGGGGAGAGTGAGCCACCCATGTCCCTCTCAGCACCTGCCTTTATTTTCCACCCTGGGTAGCCATAACCATTCCTGCTTCCAGGGAGCCAGAAGCCTGTTTTAGGGAGATCTTGAGCAAAGTTCTTAACCTTTTTGAACTCAATTCACCTCATTATAGAATGGGGCCCTGCCTACTATCCCTGCTCTGCAGGTGGCAGGGAGGTAACATTGGTGCAAATGCTCTGGCCTGAGCTGTCATTTTGAGCAGAGCACACCTGAGGCATTCAGAAGGCGGCTGGGGAGGGAGAAAGGCCTTTTGCCAGGATGTTCTCGGAGGGGTCAAGTGGCCCCATCTCCAGCATGTGCAAACCACTTTCTTGATCTCCAACAAACTCAGGCCAATTCAGCCTACCCTGCCAAGTGGGCGAGGGCCCCACCTGAGCACCTGGAAAGGGTCCCCTCCTTAGAAGGCCTGTGTGCTCTGTGGGCAGGTGCACCAGGGGCCTCTTGGATGAGGCATCAAGGAAGCTGGGGGGTGGACAGTGCTTTAGGTAAGAGAGTGTGGAAGAGCAGTCACCTGGCTTCCCCAGGAAGGGAGCAGTGTTGAGCGGCCTTGGAGAACTGAGCCACTGGCCCTTTTCTGGGGTACAATAGTCTGACTTCTCCAGAAACCCAGCCTGGGGGTTCTTCCCACAATCTTTTTTTTTTTTCTTTTTTTTTTGTGCTTTAAGTGAAAGTTTACAAATCAAGTCAGCCTCTCACACAAAAACTTACACCTTGCTACATACTCCCAATTGCTCTCCCCCAATGAGACAGCCAGCTCCCTTCCTCCACTCTCTCTTTTCATGTCCATTTCACCAGCTTCTAACCCCATTTACCCTCTCATCTCCCCTCCAGGGAGGAGATGCCAAAATAGTCTCAAGTGTCAACCTGATCCAAGAAGCTCACTCCTCACCAGCATCCCTCTCCAACCCATTGTCCAGTCCAATCCCTGTCTGAAGAGTTGGCTTTGGGCATGGTTCCTGTCCTGGGCCAACAGAAGGTCTGGAGGCCATGACCACTGGGGTCCATCTAGTCTCAGTCAGACCATTAAGTCTGGTCTTTTTACGAGAATTTGGGGTCTGCATCCCACTGTTCTCCTGCTCCCTCAAGGGTTCTCTGTTGTGTTCCCTGTCAGGGTAGTCATCGGTTGTAGCTGGGCACCATCTAGTTCTTCTGGTCTCAGGCTGGTGTAGTCTCTGGTTTATGTGGCCCTTCCAGTCTCTTGGGCTCATAATTACCTTGTGTCCTTGGTGTTCTTTATTCTCCTTTGGTCCAGGTGGGTTGAGACCAATTGATCCATCTTAGATGGCCACGTGCTAGCATTTAAGACCCCAGACGCCACTCTTCAAAGTGGGATGCAGAATGTTTTCTTAATAGATTTTATTATGCCAATTGACTTAGATGTCCCCTGAAACTATGGTCCCCAAACTCCCGCCCCTCCTACGCTCGTCTTCAAAGCATTCAGTTTATTCCGGAAACTGCTTTTGGTTTAGTCCAGTTGTGCTGAGCTCGCCTGTATTGTGTGTTATCTTTCCCATCACCTAAAGTAGTTCTTATCTACTATCTAATTACTGAATACCCCTCTCCCACCCTCCCTCCTTCCCTCTGGCCGTCCTCTGCCCTCTCGTAACCATCAAAGAATATTTTCTTCTGTGTTTAAACTATTTCTTGAGTTCTTATAATAGTGGTCTTATACAATATTTGTCCTTTTGCAACTAATTTCACTCAGCATAATGCCTTCCAGATTCCTCCATGTTATGAAATGTTTCACACATTCATCACTGTTCTTTATCGATGCGTAGTATTCCATTGTGTGAATATACCATAATTTATTTATCCATTCATCCGTCGATGGGCACCTTGGTTGCTTCCATCTTTTTGCTATTATAAACAGTGCTGCAGTGAACATGGGTGTGCATATATCCCACAGACTGTCTTAATTTTATCTTCACAGCAATCCTGTGAGGTAGGTTCTAGAATTATTTCCATTTCACCAATGAGAAAACAAGCCAAAGAAGTGTTGTTTGTCCAAGTGCTTAGTAAGTACCTAACTAGAGTTTGTCCCCAGGCAGGCTGACTACACCTCCCAGCTCCCCAGAAGGTTCACAGTGTCTGCCCTCACTCTCCTGCTGTGCACCTAGGAGCCGTCAGTGGCTTCCTGGTTCCCAGAGAAGAAAAGCAATTGCAGAGTCTGTGTCCCTCCTAAACCCCTGGTGGTGCAGTGGTTAAGAGCTTTGCTGCTAACCAAAACGTTGGCAGTTCAAATCCACCAGGCACTCCTTGGAAACCCTATGGGGTAGTTCTACTCTGTCCTATACAGTCACTATGAGTTGGAATCCACTCGACGGCAACGAGTTTGGTTTAGTTTTTTTTTTTTGGTGTCCTTCCTTTTCATGTTTATTGCTGATCAAACCCCCCCCCCCCACGAGCCTCTACCCTGCCAAACTGGCCTCCTCAGTGGCCCATCATACTCGCCTCGAGATTTTATGCACCCACACTGCTCCTGCTTTGCTCCTCCCCATTCTTTAGGGGCCTCTTCAAACCCCATGCCACCAAGCTTTTGGGGTGACTCCAGCTGGAAATTCTCCCTTAACCCCCTGAAATCACCAACTTGCTCCCCAGATTCTGTTCTTGGTCTGGAGTCTGCAAGGGCAGACCTTTGCTTGGTTGCTCTGCCTGTCTCTCCCCACCTGTCTCTTCCTCAAAGGACTCAAACCAGCAGGAAGAGAAAGGCCTGCTCCTGGCTGCTCCTATGTGTCAGGCCCTGGGCCTCCACTTTCCCATATATTACCTCATTTGATCCTCACTACAGCCCATGAGGGAGCCCTGGTGGTAGAATGGTTAAGCATCTGGCTGCTAACCGAAAGGTTGGCGTTTTGAACCCACCCAGTGGCTCCACCAGGAGAAGACCTGACGATCTGCTTCTGTAAAGATTACAGCATAGGAAGCCCTACGGGGCAGTTTTGCTCTGACCTATAGGACCACTATGAGTCGGTATCAACTCCAGGGCACACACCAATAACAGCCCAATGACCCCCATTCTACAGATGAGGAAATAGAAACTCAGAGTAGTTAAGTAACTTGCTGAAGATTGCACAGCTGATACATGGTAGGGCTGAGATTCAAACCCAGACCAAGCTGACTCAGAAGCCAATTCTCTCCCCACCGCTTCACAGGTCTTCATCTATTGGCCTGTCTTTTGTGCCAATGGATAGGCCTGGGTTTCACTGGCATTCACTCCAACTGTGACAGTGTGACAGACTGGGTAGCCCAGGAAGGCTCCTGACATGGAGAGAGAGTGCAGAGGGAAGGAGGGGAGATCAGAGGGGCCTGCCAGGCCAAGCAGTCAGGTCCTGTAGAGCTTCTCCCTTTCAAGTCAGAACTTCACTGAGCTCCCATGGACAGCCGGGCCTGCACAGGGCATCAGTGGAGGGGAGGTAGGCTTTCTGCGGGCCTCTTTCCCCTCTAGAGACCGCTGAGCAGACTTGCCCCCCACCCAGCTCTCCACAGGTGGGGAAGGGCTAAATTTGCAAAGGAAGGAACCCCAGCCACATCCACTCAGCAGGTGACTGCTTATTTTACACCTTCCCTACCAAGGGGACCAACCAGGATGGATTCTGGAACAAAGAAAAGCAACTGAGTGGCTACCAGCTTCAATAGAGGCAACTGACAGTTTTTTTCTGCCCTCCATTCCCACCCTGCCATGGTAACCAAGGCTGCAAAGCCCACAACACCTCTCTCCATGCTCCTGCACATATACACAAAACACACACATACGCTTGCAGGTTTCCACTGTTTCACGTAAGTGTGGTATTACTAGGCACAAAAATCTGCAAATTGCTTTTCTCAGCCGACAGCACTTCTTAAAAGGTAGCTTCTCTCACTAAAGATGATAAAGATAAAATGCACATATATAAATTTATTCTTATTATTTCTACCTCTCTGGGCATCTAGTCCCATATTCCTGTTGTTAGATGCTGTTGAGTTGGTACCAACTCACAGACCCTATGAACAACAGAACTAAACACTGCTCGGTCCTGCACCATCCTCACATCACTGCTATGTTTGAGCCCATTGTTGCAGCCACTGTGTCAGTCCATTTCATGGAGGGTCTTCTTTTTCACTAACCCTCTACGTTACCGAGCATGATGTCCTTCTCCAGAGACTGGTCCCTCCTGATAACATGTCCAAAGTATGTGAGACGAAGTCTCATCATCCTCGCTTCTAAGGCTTCTGGCTGTACTTCCTCCAAGACAGATTTGTTCATTCTTCTGGCGATCCATGGTATATTCAATATTCTTCACCAATACCATAATTCAAGTGCATTCGTTCTCCTTTGGTCCTTCTTATTGTCCAGCTTTCACATGCATATGAGGTGATTGAAAATACCAATATTCCTAGGATGGCTCAATATGAAATATAAGAAACTATAAAACATTCCTGAGAACTATAAAAGAAGATGCATAGGTGGAGAGATGAACCATCACGTTGAGCAGGAAGACCATGTTGTCTTCTCAAATATTTTAATGACATTTGAATCAAAATCTCAGTGGGTTGTTTTTGGGTGATTTTTGAAGATTCTCAAAGTCACTTGGAAGAACTAATATGTGAAAGAAACTCAAATTATTAAAATTGAGAGGCTATTTAAGCATATGATAAAGGTATGACTAATTAAACTGATATGGGTGCAAGAAAAAACAGGTCAATGTATCATTATAAGTAGGTTAAAAACAAAACTTAGTATCTATAAAAAATGTAGTACATGATAAATAAGGCATCCCCATGTACAGGGTTGCTCTGAGTCAGAATCGACTCTACGGCAATGGGTATATAACAAGGAAAGGAAGTCTTATTCATAAACTCTGTGGGACAATTGTTTAGCTATTTGGAAAATGATCTACACACTGTAAACAAAATAAATCCAAACAGATCAAGCAAAAAGTTACATTGGTGGCACAAAGGAAAGAAAAGAAAAGGAGCCCTAAGACCTAGAAAGAATGCTAAGTCAATATCTTTTATCTCTTGTTGAAAAGGGCTTTCTAAGCTAAAAAGCAATAGGAGACATCTGAAAGGGAAAGATCAATAGATCTGACTGCACAGAGACGATAAACCTTTGTCCACTGAAAACATTAGAAACAAAATTGAAAAGTAAATAACCAGCCAGGAAAAATATTTTAACAAGTATGACAGACATAGGGTTAACATCCTTCGTTATAAAGACCTTTTACAAATCATTCAGAACATAAAACCCCAGATGTTTTATTCACAGAAGAACTCAAATGTTCAACCCTTCTGGAAATAAGAGGAATGAAAAACTAAGATGGCATGTCTGAGAAGCATTACAGAAACGCTTTCTGATGATAAAAGCAAAGTATGTTTATGGTAGAAAATTTGGAAAATAAAATCAACCCATTAGGTTACCATCCAGAAATCACCACCATTTGTGTTCACCGTAGAGTTGTTTACTCTGCCTTTTTCTGTTTTAATTAGGATCATACTGTTGGAATCCCATTTTCTGCCTATCAAATTAACAAAGCTCTTTTTAAAGGCTTATCAATACTCAGTGCTGGTGACAGTCTACACAGTTCAGTCAACGCTGGTGCAATTGAATTGGATGGAAACGGGCTCGATTCACCCTGCCTGTTTTCTGGAGTCACAGCTGAGCTGCAGGCTTTCGGCCTGGAGTGTCAGGCAAGGGCTGCTCCCAGTAGATGCAGTGGGGTGTGGGGACTTCAGATCCTCAAGGCCAGAGCAGCAGAATAAGTATTTCAGAATCTGTCTAGGGCTCCACCCAAGTCCAGTGACCCAAAAGCCCCCTGTTTCGAGCTTCCTAGAGCTTCTCTGCCCTGAGTTTGGCTGCCAGGGTTTGGATCCAGAACCGCCTCTAGCTAACCACATGCCCTGAGGTGCTCTCTGACCCTTGGTTTCCTGATGGGGAAAGTGGGGACTCCCACCTCACACTGTGAGGATTAAAGGACACAGCCCATCAAACGTGTTTAGCCCACTGCTTGGCAATAGTAAGTGCTCAAATACGTCAGCTCCAAAGAACAAGCCCAAGTGGGTATTTGCTTCCTGTTTTTATAATCAAGAGATTTTTTTGCCGAACAAAGCCACAGTCTCTGCCTTGTGAGAGTCAGAAAACTGCTTGCGGGTTTCCAAATGTCTCCTGGCTGTGCTTCAGAAAGCTCGGGTAACAGTCCTTCCTCTGAACACCCCCTACCTGCCCAAGGTGACACAGCACATCAGAGGCAGCAATGGATCCAGGTCCCCTGAATCCAAGCCTGTCCCTTTCTTCTTGACACAGCTTGATCCTTCAATATGGAGAGCCACGCACAATGATGCGCTGACAGGCGGGGGGCTGCAGCAGGACGTGAAGGTGAGGACGAAGGCACTGCCGGCGCCCTCTAACTCGGTGAGCTTGCTCATTAGAGGGTCCGTGTGGCCAGAAACACACCCACCCTTCCTCAGCGAAGGGCTCCGCCCAGACCCGTACCCTTCCACAAATCTCACTGCCCACGTCAGGGACGTCATTTCTGTCTTCCTCACGACACCGCGCCTCGGCATAATAAATGCTCTGGTTGAATGTACCTTACTTTGAGGAAAGTCATTAAACTTCTCTGGTGGAAACATTTTAATTGAATTAGATTGTTTTGTGATTGTACTAAATGTGAATTAATCGAGTGGGCTGGGTGTCCTTGGATCTAGCTGGCTTCTCTCGGTTTAATTAGGAGGAGAGTGCGGACTTACTCCTTTTTGCCAAGAGTCTGTGGTTTAAATTCATCTTTTGTGTTAATAAAGTGATCAGGCAAGTGCAGGGAACAGATTATTTCTCACATCTGAAATTTAACAGCAGGCTTTGCTCACAGAGCCAAGTGGCAGCTCCACTTGGCATCACCTGGGTGTGACCCACTTCTCCTGGCTTGGCTTAATGAGGCTTCTCCATTTCTCTCGGGGAAAAGAAAGAAGTTTCATGTTCTGCAAACATCTCTTAGTCTCCCAAGAATACTAGTCACCTTGAGGGGATGAAGCTGCTGGTTCCCAGGGGCAGGCGGCAGCTCTGAGCCTGGCTAATCTGAGAGGCAGGTGGTCTGTGGGCCAGCCGGGACTCCCAAGCTTCTTGTCCACCCTGGAGCAGGCAGGCAGGCCGTGGACAGTTACTGAAACTCAGAATGGCTGAGAGACACTGGCAGACTCCTCCTTGAAGAGATGTGGGAAGTGCAGCCCAGAGAGAGAAGGGGCATGCCCAAGGCCACACAGCGTGCCCATGGTGCAGTAACACATACAGCCCATGGTACCTTTGACTACAGCACCTTCCGCTAATAACAAATTCAGTCAACACTGACATGAGCCAGGCCCTGGGCTGGGTGTGAGCAGAGATAGGTCCAAGGCAGTTCCTGCCCTCAAGAAGGCTGCACAATAAAAAAAAAAAAAATAGTGACAGTGAAAGTTGTATAAACAGGGTAACAAATGGAGGGACCCACACAACAGAGGAAGGTAGTGGGAGGGGCCAGGCATTTTTACCTCTGGCTTGTAGGGAAGAAGGGCATTCTGGGGAGCTTCCACAAGGAGGTGTGTCTGCACTGGGCTTTGAAGGATAAATAGGCATTCACCCAGTGGACAGTGTGGAGAGGGCCATTCCAGAGGCAACAGCATATGCAAAGCCAAGTTCACACGGGCATGTTCTGGGAGATACATGAGAGGCAAAAGGCAGGGCTAGAGATGAGGCCCAGGAGGAAGGTAGCACCCAGGTCACTCAAAGTGTGTGTGTCAGCTGGGGAAGTTTGGTTTGTGATTAATAGGAGCCACAGAAGGGTCTCAGCAGAGGCAGGACACGCTCAGATTTCCACTGCTGGAAAAACTCCTCTGGCTGCTGTGATGGAGGAGGGCCCAGGTGGGAACCTAGGGGCAAAGAGAGCCAGGTGAGAGAGCAGAGCACATCTGTCAGGTCAGCTCACCTCATTGCATAGAGATGAGGGCAGAGCCAGATCCTAGAAATACTTTGAGGGAAGAATCAACAGTTCCTGGCTTGGGTGGCTGCCCAGGAGGTCGGAACCTCCAGCGGAGGCTCCTGGGAGCGAGCAGGTGACGCCTCCCCCTTTGGACAAGCTCCTTGGCAACTGAATGGCTTGCTCCTCCTCCAGATAGCACTAGGGTGATAAGACTTGCAACTGCAGCAAAGGCTCATGCCCAGCAGCCTGCTGGGACCAGACTTGGTTCCATGTGCTTTGCCTGCGTTGCTCATTTGATCCTCGTGACAACCCTGTGAGGTGGGTCCCTTTCTGACTCCATTTCACTGACGGGGAAACCCTGGTAGCGTAGTATGTGTGCCTTAAGCCAACCACTTTTTGAGATATAAAAGAGCAGATCAAGCACAGAAGCAAGCAAGCACAGATGGGGAAAGATAGATGCCACATGAAGATCACCAAGGAACCCAGGAACAAAAGCTGAAAAGAGCCAGGCAGGCAAGCCCTGAGCAGTTACTGAAACTCAGAATGACCCTTACCCCAGAATCAACAGAGAGAGCCTCCCCTAGAGCCAGTGCCTTGGATTTGAACCTTTGAGCCTCTTAACTGTGAGAAAATAAAGTTGTTTGTTAGTATAGACAATAGAGCACACCAGGGGCACAGTGAGGGAGACCTCTTAAATAACCAAACAGCTCGCAGGATGAAGTTCCTAGGTTTGAAGGCAGATGACTCGGGGAACATCTATGTCAGCTGGCACAATATAGTTCATAAGGACAATTTTCTGCATCCCACTTTGGTTAGTAGCTTCTGGGGTCTTAAGAGCTTGCAAGTGGCCATCTAAGATACAACTATTGGTCTCTTCCTATCTGGAGCAAAGGAGAGTGAAGAAAACCAAAGACTCAAGGGAGCAATTAGTCCAGAGGACTAATGGCCCACATGAACCACACCCTACACAACAATCAGACCAGAAGAACTAGATGGTGCCTTGCTACCACTATCGACCACTTTGACTGGGATAACAACAGAGGGTCCTGGACAGAGCCAGAGAAAAATGTAGAAAAAAAAATCAAATTCACAAAGAAGACCAGACTTACTGATCTGACAGAGACCGGAGGAACACCTGAGACTATGGCCCTAAGACGCCCTTCTGACCTGGAACTGAAGCCATTCCTGGAGACCACCTTCCAGCCAAATCATAGACAGGCCCATAAAATAAATGATACTCAGGAAAAACATGCTCCTTAGAACAACCAATTATATGAGATCAGAAGGGCAGTATTTGCCCCAAAGCAAAAAAAAAGTCAGGAAGGGTCGAAAATCAGGATGAAAGGACAGGGAACCCAGGGCAGAAATAGGGAGAGTGCCGACACATTGTGGGGAATGAAACCAAGGCCATGAAACACTTTATGTACAAACTATCGAATGGAAATCTGATTTGCTCTATAACTTTCACCTAATGCACAATAAAAAAAAAAAATCAACGTTGGGCCAAAAAAAAATTTTGTTGTTGTTTGTTTGTTAAAGCCACCCACTTGTGGTACTTCTGTTACAGCAGCAGTAGAGAACTTAGACAGCTGAGGTCACTAATCTGGAAGTTCTCCCAGGCTAAACCAGGTCCCCTCTGACCTACCCCAGATAAATGTGTGCTGCACATTTGAATAGGGCCGAATTGACTCTTTACCTAAAATAATCCAGTGTAACAAGCAAAAAGACTCTAGGTTTTCCTTTGAGAAATCGGAAGACCTTCCCGGCACCAAGTATCTTCCCCAGGAGCACCAGGGCACCTGACCTGAGCCTCTACTGTCTGTCTCCTCCCCATCCATGCCCAGGTCCCTCCTGTCCAGTGGGAGGAGATGAGGAGTCCCAGGCTCGGCTTTCTCCTTGAACACCCCACAGCATAGCAAGAAGGGCCTCGGCTCAAACTCGTCTGTTCCCTGTATGGCCCTGGGCAAGTCTCTTCCCCTCTCCAAGCCTCCATTACCTTGTCGGCCTCATGGAGAAAATAGTCCCCTGCCAGGGCTGCTGTGGGGGTCCCAGGGAGCACCCTGCGTGTAGGACCCCGGCCCAGGAGATAAGGGGTATTGTTATTATGTCTGTCCCAGCCTTGGTCCTGGCTCTCTCCAGCCCTAAGGGGTCTGAGGACACAGGGCCACTTCAGCCAAGTGTCCTCCCAGGAGCAGCCACTAACTCCAGAAATAGACTTCCAGGGCTGACACCCAGGAATCAGGCTGTTTTGGGAGCCTCTTCCTTTAGTAGGGGAGACCCTGGTTAAGCAAAGGGTACAAATGATTAAGCAGTCAACTACTAACCAAAAGGTTGGTGGTTTTAACCCACCCAGAGGTACTTCAGAAGAAAGGCCTGGAGATCTGCTTCAGAAAGGTCACAGCCATTGAAAACCCTATGAAGTACAGTTCTACTCTGCAACAGGTGGGGTCACCATGAGTGGGAACTGGTCAGCATCAACTCGAAAGCAACTGGTCTGATTTGTTTTTTTAGTAGGTCCCTCCTGGTAGCAAGCCCTGGGTAGCTTCTTTGCTGGAAACCCAGCTGCACATCCCTTCCCCATCCACATGCCTCCCTATCTCCAACTATAGCATTCTGTTCACCCTTTAAGGCCACAGTCTAACCTGCCTCCTCCCCTGTTCCCTGGCACCTTCCCTGCCTGCTCTTCCAGTGCTCCATGAGGGTCCCAGCCTACATCCCCCTACCCACCCTGCCACTGGGCACCTGTGTGATGCTAGAAAGCTGCCAGGGCAGGCCCACCCTCTGAGTCATCCCCAGGGCCCGCCTGGGACCCTTCCCTTGGTGGGCTCCAGCTGAGGATGGTAGACAGATGGTGATGGGATGAAATTCTCCAGGTGCTACTTCTCCTACCTTCCTGTCTCTCCCCCATCCCACACTCATACTCACCCTCTGGTCTCCCATCCCGCTCTGTGGCCAGGGCTGGCCTCTCGGCTCTGCCCCATCTGGCTCTGGGACCACTCCCCGCTCCACCCTGCTCCTCACTGGGCTGTCCTGGTTGCTTGCCTGGCCCCTGGGTCATTCCCATCCTGCCTCTCTCAATGAGACATACTCTGACTTTGGGGCAGGTGCTGGCACTGGGCAAGGTGCCACTATACACCACAGTGGCCCTGTCCCTGGGGAAATAAGAGGAGCATGTCTTGGGAGCTGGGAGTCTACAGGCTCTGGGGGGCTCACACAAAATCCAGGGAGGAAGCAAACCTCAAATCTTCCCAAGGAGGCCTGGAAAGCAGGCCCTGCAAAACAGGATTAAACAGCTTTTTCTTCTCTCTCCCCACTTACTAGAGAGCAAAGCAACATGGTCAACTGGTTCCCAATTGATGGGTTTCCCATCACGTCACCCCACCCGGCTTCTCCTGCAGGACAGACCAGCTGTTGCTGCCAGATTAATGGCCACAATTAAAAGCAAAATGCCCTTGCCGTGGCCCACTGTCCTCCCACACCTGTGAGCCTGGAGGCTGAGCTCTAAGCCCTAGGAACAGGAGATTTGTAATGAAATCAGACAGGCCTCTTAACTGCTGATGGTATCAAGGCCCAGGGGAGATGCAGACTTATTTCCTAATCTCCTGTGGAGCATCTGTCAACCCTGCCACACAGCAATGTCACTCCTGAGTGCAGCAAGGACTTTTCATGGGGAGGACTGTCAACTGCCTGCCTGGCTGCCTGCCACCTCCTCAGCCCCTTCTCAGCCCCTCCCCCCTTCCTGGGCTCATCCTGCACAGGTGTTGGCAAATACTCACACACCTATATCACATTCACACACTCTCATATGTACACACTCACCCTGACTCATCATAAATTGTCTGCTCTGTCCTACTGCAATCTCACTGCACTGACAGACCAAGCCAAAAGCCACTGCTGTTGATTCTGACTCATAGCAACCCTACAGGACAGGGTAGAACTTTCCAATGGAGTTTCCAAGGCTACAAATCTTTACAGAAGCAGACTGCCACATCATAACGTAGAGTGGCTGGTGGGTTTGAACTGCTGACCTTTTGGTTATCAGCTAAGCGCTTAACCACTGTACCACCAGGACTCCTCCTCGCTGACAGAAGAGAAAAATAAAAGCATCTCTTTAGCAGTGTTGGAAAACAGGGCCTCAAGGGTACCGCTGACAGAGCAGTCATTCTGAGGAATTTCCAGAAGCTTAGAAGTAGAAGAAACCAAAAACCCAAACTCGTTGCCATCCAGTCAATCACGACTCATAGCAACCCTATAGGAGAGAGTAGACCTGCCCCTTAGGGTTTCCAAAGAATGGCTGGTAGATTTGAACTGCTGAACTTTTGGTAAGCAGCTGAGCTCTTAACCACTGTGCCACCAGAGCTCCAGAAGCAGATGGAAACAGGCCAAATGAGAAGCCCACTGGTGCTGCCAAGCCCTTGACAGCTCTGGTGATCAGCTTTTCCCAAAGAACCCAAGGCACTCTCTAACTCTGGGCAGCCTTTGTTCCCAGGCCTCACTGGGCTTGGACTTCATGCTGAGGCAGTGACGGATTTTTGAAGCCTGTACAGCGTGAGGGGATAAGACCCCACAATCACCACAGACAGAAAGCTTGGGAGGGTCTTGGCCCAGCAGTGGCCTCTCCTACCATGCCAGAAACTTCTCCCCTACTACTATTGGTAGTTACATCCCAGCCCCCACATGGACACCCTGAGGCCCTGCAAAAACAGTGTGGTGGCAGTGTCTGACCTCCTCTAACCCCACAAGGGGGAAGGAGAACCCAGATCAAAAGTGCAAGGCTGACTCCCATGAGGTGGAAGCCAGACAAGTCTCCTCTCTCCTGCATCTCTACCAATTCTGACACCAACTGTCCCTTCCATAGCGCCCTCTACTGGGTTCGATAATTCATTTCAATGGCCACACAGAACTCACAGACCATACTCACAATTATGGGGTTTATTAGGGAAGTAACAGTTACAATTCAAGTTCAAGAACACTCAGGATACAATTCTTCCATTAGGATAGCCTCTCCCTAGCTGTGCTCGCAGGCACGCCTCTCCCTGGCCCTCAGTCTCTGCCCAAAGGCACTCAGCTTTCTCTCTCCATGGGCCCGGAAGCCCACCATGTCACCTCCTGCTGCCAGGTCTCTCCTGCCACTGCTTCTCGCCGTCTTCTGGGTTACAGCTCGCTCTCTGTCTCCTGGTCCCAGGAGCCTCCCAGGGCTGACTCCCGGCTGTTCTTTCTAGGTGGTAGTGGGATCCTTCTCTGCTCTGGAATTGGCTCTCTTTTAAGGCAAAACTATCCAATCCCCTTGAGGCCACAATTACCCTACCATACAATCACCTGGGTGGGAGTTACAAGACCACAGCTAGAAAGGCCACACACAAAAGTGATTAATCCGTCACAGCCCCAAGAGCAGAAGCTGAAGGAGTGGGCAGGTGTGGAGCCCATGGCATGGCCTGGACTCTGCTGGAGCAGCGCACAGAGATTCACCCCTTCCTAGCTTCAGCCCAGCCTCCAGGGTATGTGGTGGCTGGGAATGGAGGCCCCTTTCATGCCTACTTGCTCCCAGCTCATGCATTTGAATGCGGGCAGTTCCTGCCCACACCCCTTCCAACAAGGGTCAAATAAATTGAGAAAACTCTATGTACTATAACTCTCTCTTAACATTCATAATATGTCTTAGCTTGTTAAAGGCTCTCAGAAGTCCTGCATTAACTTTTTATTGAAGTACAATTTACATTCAGTACACTGTATGGATCTTAAGTTTGCAGTTCAATGAATTTTAACAAATGATTACACCCATATAACCCTCACCTCTGTCAAGATATAGAACATTTTCATCACCCCAGAAAGTTCCTTCACTTTATCACTTCTGTAACAGTAGATTAGTTTTGCCTGTTGTAGAACTTCATATAAATGGACACTCATACAATACGGGCTCTTTTTTGTCTGGCTTCTTCACTCAGTGTAATGTCTATAAAACTCATCCATGTTGTTACATGTGTCAGTAGTTCCTTATTTTTTATTTTATAGGAGTATTCCTTTGGAAAAATATGTTACAGTTTGTTTTTCTGTTTTCCTGCTAATAAATATTTAGGCTTTCCCAATTTTTGCTATGAACAAAGCTGCTATGAATATTTTGGGCACTAGTCTTTTTGTGAACATATGTCTTCATTTTAGGCGGCGAGGGAGTGGAGTTGTCGGCCATAGGTAGGTGTAAGTTCAGCTTTATAAGGAACTGCCAAGCTTTTCCAAAGTACCATTTTACCCTCTCCCCAGTGATATATGCTCCACACCCTCGCCACTATTTGGTGGTGTTTCCAGCAGTAAAGTAACTTTTAACTCAGCATTGCCCACATTTATTGAGCTTTTAAAATAATCCTTTTTAACATCCCATGGAACCAGGGTTTCATAGAATTCATTTTGGAAGATGAGGGTCTAGACTTTCATTTAGAAAGATGAGAAATCAAAACAACAGCAACAGATCATCAGACATACTAGGAGAAGGAGAAGCTCAAAAGAGAGGACCAAGCCAAGTAATCAGAAGAAATGACTTCCAATGAAAAGGAGTGAGTACAGTAAATAGGAGGTAAGTTTTTTACACATTCTGATTTGCATTTCTAAGAGAATGCTGCATAGATAACACTAGAGCAGGATGCTATGAAAAAGAAAATTTCAAAATGGAAATTACAGAACTACTGCTAAGATGAAAAACTTGAAATTAATAAATCACAGAATTAACTCCTCTCCAAACTAGTGAGACTTCCGGTTGAAGACGGTGGCGCAAAGGTGACTCTGCCCCGTCTCCTCTCTGAAACCAATCAAAAACATGAAGAAGAATGGGAAACAGGGAGAAAAACACTCTCTTCAGTGAAACTAGGGCACTCTTATAAGACCAACACATCATATATAAACCAAACCCAGTGCCGTCGGGTCAATTCCGACTCATAGAGACCCTATAGGACAGAGTAGAACTGCCCCATAGAGCTTCCAAGGAGCACCTGGCGGATTCGAACTTCCAACCCTTTGGTTAGCAGCCGTAGCACTTAACCACTACGCCACCAGGGACATCATATATGAAGTAAGAAATGTCTGCTATAAAAATTGGAGCCAGACAGGGGAGGGCTCTGAGAGACCATGTGCCCTAGACACCAGGAGGGATGAAAACAAAAGACTTCCTCTTGGAACAGTAAGGTCAGAGCCCTTTGGATGGGCTTCAGAAGCTTCCGGACCTCTGCTTGACACTGGCCTGGGGCAGGCGTGGTGGGGGGAAGGCGGGGAGGAGTAAGTGGATGTGGAACACTGGATCGCACAGATCGGCCATCTTTGCAGGAAGCCAGATGCTGGTCTGGGGCGACGCTGTGCCCCTGCGGCTGGTGACTTTGCTGATGAAGGAAGGCTGAACCATCACACTCAAGCCTGGACATGACAGGGGCTTGAATGTGGGCGTTCTACTGGTCTGGGGAGAAGTTGCACCTCCAGGGAAGAGTGTGGATTAGAAAGTGTATGACTGCTGTAACAAATTACCACGAACTTGGTGGTTTAAAACAACAGAAATTAGTTCTCTCACAGTTCTGGAGGCCAGAAGTTTGAAATAAGTATCACTGGGCAAAAACGAAGGTGTCAGACTGCAGCACTCCCCTTCAGAGGCTCGGGGGCGGGTGGGGGGGAACCCATTCCTTGCTACTTCAAGGAAAATTCTGGTGGTTGCCAGCATTCCTTCTCTTAAGGCTGTATCACTTAATCTCTGCCTTTGTGTTCACACTGCCCTCTCATCTTCCGTGTGTGTGTCAAAAGTCCCTCTGCCTCTCTTAGAAGGGCATTTGTGATGGCATTTAAGGCCCACTGGATACTCCAAGATAATCTCTTCATCCTCCCAAATCTTTAATTACACCTGGAAAGTCCTTGCCGTGTAAGGTAACATTTACAGGTTCCATGGATTAGGACCTGATCTCTAGAGGCCATTATTTAGCCTACTACAGAAAGTCTTACAAGACACAGACCAAAATGTAAGCTGCCTGCTGCCACCGATCACTTCCTGGCTTCTCCCCCATACCATCCTTCTATAAAAACCTAGTCCACAAAGACTAGGAAAAGCTAGTCAAAGGTGAATGATAACCAAGCAAATAAAAGACCAAATTGGACCTATTCAAAGAATGTTTAAAAGGTGGGGAGGTGGAGAGAGACAATAATAAATAAAAGGAACACAAAGAGCACACAACTCCCCTGAGAACTAGGACTTGAATAGGTAGGAAGGCTGGTTTTGCTGTAAACTTTTTTGCCCTCTTGAATGATTTTTGTATTAAGTAAGTGAATTAGTTTTTAAATAACAAAAGTTAAAATTTTTAAAGCCTAAATTCAAGAATTAGAATCCTCCCAGATTGCAGAGCAAGAAGATATTATGAGAAGAAAACAAGAAAAAATCTGGAACACAGGTCCAAGAAAACTAACAGCTCTATAATAGGAGAAATAAGGAGAAATCACAGTGGATGGAGGAGTGATTTTTAAAATAGTAGAAGAAAACCTCCTTAAGCAAAAAATGATTTTAGCTTTTGAACTAAGAGGACTGATTGAGTGACAATCAGGAATACTGAAAATAGAAAAAAAATTAAGGTCTGGCAATAGTCTGAATTTCAAAGAAAATAGAGAAAACCCTATAAATTTCCAGTCACTAAAAATGTTTTTCCTCCAAAGGAGAGAAGCACACTAACATCAGTCTTCTCATTTGTATTATGAAATGTTAAAAGACAAAGGAGCAATGTTTACGGAATTCTGAGGGAAAAGATCTGTGACACTGGAATTCTATACCCAGCTAAATTCTCACCAGTGTGAGAGGATAAAATGCATTGTCTGATGTGAACACTGCAGAAATTATATTGTCATCATAGCCTTTCTGAAAAATGTTTCAAATAACACTCAAGAAGAAGGAAAATATGGTATTTGGGAAACAGTAGCTAGCAAATGAAACCAATAAAAACAATACCAAAAAACCAAACCAAACCCACTGCTGCCAAGTCGGTTTTGACTCATAGCGACCCTTTTGGATGGAGTAGAACTGCCCTGCAGAGTTTCTGAGGAGTGCCTGGTGGATTCGAACTGCCAACATTTTGGTTAGCAGCTGTAGCTCTTAACCACTATGCCACCAGGGTTTCCAATAAAAGCAATAAGTAAGTATAAATAATTCTTGATAATATGTTTTTGACATTTATTGTTAAAATGAAATTTACAAAATTGATTAGTAGTCAAAGTTTAGGTAATTTCAAAAAAACTTTGGAAGTAGATAACATAAGGAGTAGGGTTGACAGGTAAAGTATGAAAAAGGAGTTTTTTTTTTTTGTACTTTAGATAAAGGTCTACAGAAACTAGTTTCTCATTAAACAGTTAGTACACATATTTTATGACATTGGTTAACAACCCCACAACATGTCAACACTCTCTTCTCAACCTTAGGTTCCCTATTACCAGCTTTCCTGTCCCCTCCTGCCTTCTAGTCCTTGCCTCAGGGCTGGTGTGCCCCTTTAGTCTCATTTTGTTTTATGGGCCTGCCCAATCTTTGGCTGAAGGGTGAACCTCAGGAGTGACTTCATTACTAAGTTGATAGGGTGCCCAGGGGACATATTCTCAGGGTTTCTCCAGTCTCTGTCAGGCCAGCAAGTCTGGTCTTTCTTTTTCAGTTAGAATTTTGTTCTACATTTTTCTCCAGCTCTATCTGGGACCCTCTATTGTGATCCCTGTCAGAGCAGTCAGTGGTGGTAGCCAGGCACCATCTAGTTGTATTGGACTCAGTCTGGTGGAGGTCATGGTAGATGTGGTCCATTAGTCCTTTAGACTAATATTTCCAAACAAGAAGATATTTAGGCAGGCATATGTTGTTTTTCTAACTTCCCTTCCTTTAGTGTACCATCCATGCCCCACTCCAGAGGTCCTACAGGGGCTTTCCCTGTCCCATCACCATAGGTGTAAAAAACCAGGCCAGTCAATCAGAACACCCCATGCCCTGACACAGTGATTGGTGTGGAGGTGGGTTCATGTCCCAAGGTGCTATGGATTGAATTGTGTCCCCCTAAAATGTGTATCAACTTGGCTAGGCCATGATTCCCAGTATTGTGTGATTGTCCTCCATTTTGTGATTATCCTATGTGTTGTAAATCCTAATCTCTGCCTGTGGTTAATAAGGCAATATTAGATTATGTTAAAGAGGATTAGGGTGGGATGTAACACCCTTACTCAGGTCACAGACCTGATCCAATGTAAGGGGAGTTTCCCTGGGGTATGGCCTGCATCACCTTTAACTTACAAGAGATAAAAGGAGAGAGAAGCAAGCAGAGACAGGGGGACCTCATAACACCAAGAACGAAGAGCTGAGAGCAGAGCACCTCCTTGGACCTGGGGCCCTTGCACTGAGAAGCTCCTAGACCTAGAAGACTGATGACAAGGATCTTCCCCCAGAGCCAACAAAGAGAGAAAGACTTCCCCTGGAGCTGGTACCCTGAATTCAGACTTCTAGCCTCCTAAACTGTGAGAGAATAAATTTCTCTTCATTAAATACCAAAATACAAGTGGTATTTCTGTAATAGCAGCACTAGGTAACTAAGACACAAGGCGAGCCAATGAAAGTTCTCCTGGAACTTTGCGACTTGCCTGCTATCAGGAAAGAAAGTCTTTCTCTTAAGCTGATGGAATGACAGTCTGGGGCTGCCAAAGGCCATGTTGCTCATCACATGGAGAGTCTGTCCAAGAGATGGAGTGAAAGGCAATAGTACCCTGGTGACAACACCTGAAGTTAGCTGGACCTCTGGACTCTCTGTTATTACGTAAATCACTTTCTTAAGCCAGTTGGAGTTGAATGAATGTCTCTCTCTTAAAACTGAAAATAGTCCGGACTTGTCTTATTCAATGGATAAACTGTATTTAATTCTTAATGTAAATAGGAAATTACATGCTTAAATACATGTGCTAATAATTTAAACACAATCACTGGTAATATGCATATGGGATATGGAACTTAAAAACTGTGAGAGGAAAAACAAACAACACTTTCCTAATTCTACAAAATTCAGGAAAGGGAAAAAAGAAATATTTAGAAATAATAATAATAATAAAGGTGAAATAAAATGCCAGGAAGAAGGCCAAACATTTCATTGTTACAAAGTAACTGTGACTTAGTTAAATTCTTCTATTAAAGATAAAAAGCAAAAAAATCAAGCCCGTTGCAGTCAAGTCAATTCTGACTCATGGTGACCCCATGTGCTATAGAGTAGAACTGCTCTATACAGTCTTCTGGGCTGTAATCTTTCTCCCACAAAGCCGCTGAGTAGGTTTGAACCGCCAACCTTTAGGTTAGTAGTTGAGTGCAAACTGTTTTGCGCTACCCAGGGACCTTCTATTAAAGATAAAGACTCTAATATTGGGCATACACACATACATACTCACACACACACACAAATCCAGCTAAATGCCAGTTACAAAATACTCACTTAAAATGACAAAGATTAATATTAAAGGCTTGGGCAAAGATATTCCAGGCAAATGCTGACAAAAAGAAAGCAGAGTAGGATATACTCATTTCAGACAAAGTAGAATTCAAGTCAAGAAGCATTAAATTAGAGAAAGAACATAATTTTATTCAAATGAAAGATGCTGCCTGCCAAGAAGAAGTGAAATGAAAGGAGGCTTTAAACCAAGCCATAATCATAGTGGGAGGGTTTATCATAACTGTCTCAGAACCAAAGATTGAGTAAAGAGAAGGTTTAAATACCAAATTTTAAAACCTTCATCTATAGCCCAAAAATGTACTGTTTTCTTTTCAAATCCTCATGGAACAATAACAAAAACTGACCACATACCAGGCCACAAAACAAATCTCAATAATCAAAAAGTAGAAATCATACAAGCCACGGTTCCCAGCTGCAGTGTAATAAATCTAGAAATTAAGAACAAAAAGATAATGCCCTCACCCCAAATCTAATCATTTAGAAATTTCCAAACATTCCTCTAAACAGATTGAATCAAATTTAAAAAAATGAAAGTTAGGATTACAAACTGTTCAAAATTAGTAGTAACAATGAAAATACTTCCTTCCCACACCTTGCCAATCTGACTGCAGCCTTCCTCAGAGCAGTGCTGATAGTCTTCAGCTCTGATGGGTGGAGTCAGTCACTGATCCCTTCATTCCACAAATGCTTTCTGAGTGCCTGGTATGGGCCAGCACTGCTCTGGGTGTTGGGGACAGAGTGGTGACCAAAAGAGAAAAGGTTCCTTTTGTGGAACGCACATTCAAATGGATAACTGTAAGAACTATTGAAAAAAAATGTACTGAATATTCAGTTAAGCTGGAAAGATACAATAAAATACCCCGAGAAAAGTAAGAGAGAGGAATAAAGAAAATGCATAAATTAATGCCACCACCTGCCTGTCAATTTGTCATATTGTGGTGGCTTGTGTGTTGTTCTGATGCTGGGAGCTAGGCCACTGGTATTTCCAATACCAGCAGGGTCACCCATGGTAGACAGTTTTCAGTGGAGCTTCTAAGCCAAGACAGAGTAGGAAGAAAAGCCTGGCAATCTACCTCCAAAAATTAGCCAATGAAAACCCTACGGATCACAACAGAATACAGTTCAATATAGTGCTGGAAGATGAGCCCCCTGGGTTGGAAGGTATTCGGAATACACAGTGGTCTCAACAACGGACTTGAGCATATCAACAATTGTGAAGATGGCCCAGAACCAGGCAACATTTCTTTCTGGTATACATAAGGTCAAAATAAAAGAGTAGAATTGAGAAAATTAAGATCTGATCAGACTCAATGGAGTCTGACCGAAAACAGAGTAATCATAATTACGTGTTATTAGAAATGGCAAAGGGCATAGAACTGCAGATACCGTACACAGGAGATTGTGTAGATTTTAAGCAAATAATATATATAACACAATGTCAGAAAATTTGAAAAACTAGATAAGATGGAAATATTTATAGAAATGTATAAATACATAAATTACCGAAATTGGCTCAATACGAGGTAGAAAATCTGAATAGTTCAATAATTTCAAGAGAAATTGAAAAGATTGTTCAGGATCTACCCAGCAAAACATAAATATCTGGATGATTTAAAAGTAAATCCTGGCAAGCTTTCCAGACACTGATAATCTTATTTAAACTGTGTAGAAGATAAATAAAAATGGAAGGAGACTCTTTTGCAAGGCTTGCATAACCCGATACCAAAATCTGATCCTCAGAACAAATACTGGAATTATAATTACCAGCGTAGATGCAGAAGAGCAGGAAGGCTTGGACATCAACTGTACTGAGGGGAAGTTGCAGCAATTGGAGACATTGGTGTGTTCACGTGGGCACATGGGTAGCCCCAGGCACAGCTGTAGGGGCATCTCATATACCGTGGTCCTGCCCTGGAGAAAAGACTGCTGCGGTGTTACTGTCCCACTCAGGGGTAGCCCCCAAAGATGGTTGTTGTTGTTGTTAGTTGACATCAAATTGATTGCAACTGATGACAGCCCCTTTGTGTCAGAGTAGGACTGCTCCATACGGTTTTCAGGGCTATGACCTTTCAGAAACAGATTGCCAGGCCCATCTTCTGAGGCACCTCTGGGTGGGCTCGAACTGCCAATGGCTAGTAATCGAGCCCTTAACCATTTGTACCACCCAGGGGCATTAAAAAGATGATGGGCACAGGGAATCTCCCCAGGGGCAGAATTTAGAGCATTATGTCTTGTGGAACACTTTCCCCAAAGGCAGATGGCCTGAGATATAGATCTATGTTAGCTCCTGAGTAGTGGCTAACGGTTTAGCTGGATAATCAGGGGCTTAAAAGAAACAAAATCGGAGCTTAGT
Organism: Loxodonta africana; assembly: GCF_030014295.1. NCBI lineage: Eukaryota > Metazoa > Chordata > Mammalia > Proboscidea > Elephantidae > Loxodonta > Loxodonta africana. Next base: position 39,612,174 of record NC_087354.1, on the reverse strand, counting down.
AACAAGCTGGTCTGGGGAAGAGGGTGTGAGTAAGCTTCTCAGAGCTGCTGCAGAGGCAGAAACTCTCTGTGTCCTGTGTGGATGCTCTGCAAAATAGCCCCACTGTGGAGGAAGCTCTCAGTAAGCAAGTGGACAAGATGACTCACTTCGTGAGTGAGTGGAAGTCTGTCAACTTCTTTGCCCAGGCACCCCTGGGCTCAGCCAGGAATAAAATGGTTTTAGAGGCAGGGATAGAGGCCACCTCTCCAGGTAAGGATTTAACAGCCACCCCAAAGCAGAATCAGCCACTGCCACTGATGAGAACCTGCCTTCAAGCAGCAGAGACCGGTTCTGCAAATCGACCATATCATTTCCGACTTCTAGCCTCCAAAACTGTGAGACGACGAATTTCTGTTGTTTTAGCCACCCAATTTGTGGTCCTTCATTTCAGCAGCCTCAGGGAACAAGCACAGCTACCATGTTAGGCAGAGCAGGCGTGGAACAGTTCTATGATTGCAGAAAGTTTTATTGGACATTCTGATACTATCAAAGGGTGATGGGGAGGTGGCTATAATGGGGACATGAAGAAATGAGGTTGGCATGCAGGGACCCTCTGCTCTGCTCTGCCTGCTAGTATTGCTATGCACAATGGTCAACATGGAAGAAGACTGTAACAAAGTTATTTAGGCAAGACCACCAGGGCTCAGAGCCTAGGAATGACAGTCTAAGCCACCCACCAGGTAGAGAACGCTAGCAGCTGAGGTCTTGGCTGAAAGCGATATAAAGGTGGAGTGGAAGGTGGAGGGGGGAGACAATGCACATCAGCCAAGGCAGGTGCAGAATAGAGTCCTACGTTCTCTAAAAACCAAGAAACCAAACCCATTGTCGTCAAGTTGATTCTGACTCACAGCGAAGCTCTACGACAGAGTAGAATTGCCCCATAGTGTTTCCAAGGCCATAATCAAGGTCAGCAGTTCGAATCCATCTTTCTCCTTTGGAGGGGCTGGTGGGTTCAAACTGCAAACCTTTCAGTTAGCAGCCGAGTGCTTAAATCACTGCACCACCAGAGTTCCTTTATGTATTCTACTTACATTTTTTTTCTTGCTGAGCCACCTATGTTGTTGTTAGGTACCACTGAGTGATTCCAACACATAGCCACCCTATAGGTCTGAGAGCAGCTGCCCCATAGAGTTTTCTAGGCTGTAATCTTTAGGGGAGCAGATTGCCAGGTCTTTCTTCCGAGGAGCCCCCAGGCTGGGTCCGAGCCACCAACCTTTAGGTTAGCAGCTGAGCACTTAACCTTTGCGCCACCAGGTCTCGTTGCACCATGTGTATATTTATATATTTCAATGAATTTCTTTTTTCTTGTTTTTCTCTGTAATTAATTATTGCGCACATTGTTTGCAGAGTATTTGAAACAGGATTGGGACAGAAACAGAGCAGGAATGGCCCTCACCCAGAAATCCTGCACCTGGAGTTGTAAAGAGTAGCTGAGAAAAGAGGTGAGGGTGTTTTCAGTTATGTGGAGCTGGAACTTTTTTTTTCTTTTTTGGCACTGTAAGCATGAAAAGGAGGGTAAACTCTAGCAGAAATGTGTTGGTTATGTTGGCTGCCTATATTTGATTCTACCCCTTCTGATGTTAGCTTAAGTAGAGTTAGTTCCTTATTTGCAAACAGAAGCTCTGACTGGTACAGCGGTATAAATGTTGGAGAGGAATAGACCACATTGCTGTTTGCACAAGGACATGCTTGTCTTCCTAGAAGTTCCTATAGAATCAACAGAAAAACAAAATTAAAGCATTTACTATGGTGGCCAGATACAAAATTGCTTTTCTAATTACCAGCTTTATTCTGCAAGGAAATTTAACTTAAAAAAAAGTACCATTTTCAATGTAAAATAAAACCAGGCTCAGAAGGGCCTGGAACGCTAGACAATTTTTGCCTTGTAGGTCCCGAGGAGCCAGAGGAACCCTGACGGTAGGAGTGTGTGGGAGGTGGGTGCGCCTGGGGCCGGGCTCCTTCCTCCTGGGCAGTGTCTGCTGTGGTTGCCTGCTGTTCCCAGGGCCAGGACTGGGTGTGGCCTGGAGCTAGACCAGGGCCAGCTGCTGTGCACTCCCGTGGGGGTGCAGGATCTCACTCACAGGAGGCCGAAGTGGCTGGACAGAGCAAGAGGAATTGGGGTACCAGAGGGGTCTCTTGTGGGGTATAAGTCAGTGCAGCCCCTCAGACAGCAGTGGACCCAAGCTTTGTGGGGCCTTAAGCTTGCACAGGAGTCCCTGGGTGGTACAAATGGTCAAGTGCTCGGCTACTAACCAAAAGGTTGGCAGTTTGAATCCATCCAAAGGTGCCTTGAAAGAAAGCCTTGGTCATCTACTTCTGAACAGCCACAGCCACTGAAAACCCCATGGAGCGCAGTTGTGCTATGACATACATGGGGTCTCCATGGTTGGAATCCACTTGATGGCAACTGGTTAAGCTTGTACAATTTGGAAGTCTTTTAAAGGAAAATAATAAAAATTATGAATGCAAAATCAGGTGCAAACATGAATATTTAGAATGAGAAAAGAAAGAAAAACAACTTACAAATAAGAAAAGCTAACAGATACCACAAATATCCTAACTCCCCCCCACCCCACCCCCGTCAATAGCATATTTTTATAAGTACCTAACATGTTTATAGGGCCATTTTTTTTCCTTCATTTTTGGCTGTATACCCTTTGATTGCCTCTTTATATGACAATGTTTTGGGGATGCTATTCCTTATAGAGAGAATAGAAAGTAATTCAGTGTTCCCTCTGGTGTGGTTAACCAATTTATTTTATAATTGACAGTTTAGAAAAGTTATGTGTTGGTAAAGTATTGTAAATTTTTAGGATTGTTGTCAAACTGGGAGAAACTCCTATCAAATTTCTTTTTATAAATGAGCTATAAGATTTCAGGGTGTTTAAAGATTTTTTTTGTGCAGAGGCCAGTCTTAAATACTCTTTGGGTTAACTAGAGCCACTGAGATGCATTTTTAAATTGCTATTACATTGCTTTGAGCTACACAGTTGTGTAATCAAATTACTCTTATGCTACGTACATTGTATTTATTGATGAGTGCGTGTAGGAATTTTGTCACCGGAGCACTTGTTTCGTCAGGCTGTCTTGCTGTGTTGGGGGTAATGTCATGTGCCACTTCATCAGGAACTGCCAGGCCTCCTCAGGACCAGATGCACCAGTTACATCAAGAGGCGATTTCATATACCGCGATGCACGAAACGTACAACTGCACACACAGAGGTACTCGCTATAGTACTCAAGCCTGATAAAGTACTCAAGCCTGATAAAACTGCAATTCTGAAATTGTTTATTGTGCATGATTTCCATTCAAAAATGGAACAAGATGTGTGGTGTGTTTATAATTATATATGTGGCATTTCTGAGTGTGCCCTTGATAGGAGGGAGCTTCCATCTTGACTGGGCATCGATGAGAAATGAGTCCGATGTCCGGACAGTAGAATTTCCCAAGGATTAGCTTTTGACGGACACTCTGCATTTCAAGCCGTGTTTCTCCTTCACAAACCACCAGCGTTGGGCACGATAGGTCACATTCATATTTCAACAGGGCCTCTGGCCCCACATCTGCATGTAACAATGATGAGTGAGTTGGCACAGTAGGTTCTTATTAAATGCTGTCGAGTGGAGTTTCAACTCATAGCTACCCCATGTGACAAAGCAGAGCTGCCCCACTGATTTTCTAGGCTGTAATATTTATGGAAGCAGGTCTCCAGATCTTTCTCCCATTGAGCCGCTGGTTGGGTTTTGAACCACTAACCTTTCAGCTAACAGATAAGGGCTTAACCATTTGCACCATCAGGGCTCCCTGGCATGGTGGGTGGTAGGACTACCCTCAGAATCCCCCACTTTACTGTGGAAGACAAGTTGTAAGCAAAGATAATCTGAGACCAAGGATTCCATTTTTGGTGAAACTTGATCCCTTTTGGTAATAACTAAGCAGTTTTTGAGCACCTATTCTATGCCAGGCATGGTGCTGGTGCTTCACTTAAAATGTTGGTTTATTTCATCCATGCCATCACCTTAAAAGTTATGTATTGTTAGCCCCACTTTACAGATGAGAAAACTGAGGCCCAGAGAGGTTGAGTAACTTGCACAAGGTCATAATAGCAGGTGAAGAGCTAGGATTTGATTCCAGGATGGTCTGACTCCTGAGGCCAGGCTCCTTCCACTGGTAAGTACAGCCTTCTCTTGCTCTGATAGTGAGCAGCTTTCACACTGGTTCCTCACCTACCTCTCTTCTACCCCCAGTGCAGGTTGGGTGTGGTGGACTGAGTTGGGCCCAGAGGAGGGGAGAGAGCTGCACGGGGTGAGGGGTAGGGAGCAATGCCTGACATTCCAGGAGCTACTTGTCTACACATGTGCACAAGGGCATAGCTTGCAGGGGTCAGTGGGTCTTAGAGGAGTAAATGGGGCTGTCTTGCCTTTTCAATGTTCCAGCACGTTCATACGTGTGGAGGCCCTCATGCCATGAGAAGCACATCCAATAGGAGCTCCAAGCCCAGAAAAAGCCACACTGCTCAATCAACAAGCCATACTGAGGCCCTCCAATGAGCTGGGTGTGGGAAGGAGAAATGCGTGAGAAACAGTCCTTTCTCTGAAGGAACTCACAGTTCATCAGAAGCCAGTAGGGTAGGTGCTTTGATTGAAGAACGCATGGGAGGCTGTGGGAGCAGGATTTAACGCAGCTTGAGGGGAGAGATCAGGAGGGCTTCCTGGAGGCAATGTCCAAGGTGAATCTTGAAGGATGAGCAGTCCTCCCAGGTAAATGGGGCTGAGATAGGGTATTCCAGGCCAACTGGCCAAGGGTGCAACACGTTCAAAGGCACAGCAGTTTTGGGGAACTGTGAGTCATTTTGTATGGCCAGAGACACAGTCAGGAACTTTGTTAAAAGGGGTCTTTCCAGCCAAGCTGGGAGATGGTCTCTATTCAGTAGACAACGAGAATTATTAAAGTCCTTTAAGTGGGGGTATAGCATGGTCAGAGTTGCATTTTAGAAAGGCCATTCTGGGAGATGTGTTATTCTAAATGGTGTCTGGAGAGCAGCCCCTATTACAGCCTTCCGCGCCTCTCACACGGAAAATGCAAAAATTCAATGACAATTCTGAAAATCAAAACTGACAGACAATCAATTACCAGAATCTAAAAAGCAAAATATTCGTTTGCCCATGCTTCAGCTAGGAAAGGGAGCAATCCACTCACCTAAATAAAGATAGAAATACATTCAATTCTCCTGCTGTCCAGGGACTCAAACATCTTCAACAGCTAGAAAATTACACAGCTGCCTGTTTATGGTGTGTGTGCTGCTTTTTGAGGTAGCCAGAGCACCCTTCCCACATTCACCTCTCTACAACTAAATGAGATTGCAACTCTAAGAAAATGAAAGGAGAGAAAATAGAGGAGCATGGCATTTAGCATTCTGGAAGGTTAAGGACTTCACAGTAAAGCGCTGAAGGTGGTAGGGGAGATGGGAAGAGGAGAACTGGCAATGATGCAGGATGGCAGGCCATAGTTCTTCCCCTACTCCATTGATCCATGACGGCAGAGACCAGGCAATGGGAACAGACGAGAACTCCCACCTCTCTATAAAGCAAGATGGTAAAAAAAAGAACAGCGAATTAAGCCCAAGTGAAGTAGAAGGAAGGAAATCATAAAGACCGGAAATAACGTGTGCAACAATCACCACCATTGCCAAAAGGTTTTCATCATTCTGAACAGAAACTCAGCACTCCTCCAGCTATAAGTCCCCGTTCCTCTTTTCCCCAGCTCTTGGAAACAACCACTAAATTTTTGTCTCTGCATTTGCCTATCTTAGATATTTCCTATAAGTGGGCCCACGTGGTATTTGTCCTTCTGTGATTGACTTACTTCACTCAGCACGAGGTTTTTAAGTTCGGCCATGTTGCAGCCCGTGTCAGAACTTCATTTCTCTGTATGGCTGGATAGTATTCCAGTGTGTGTACACATCACACTTTGTTTATCCATTCAGCTGTTAACAGACAGTTGGACTTTTTCCATCTTTTGGCTATTGTGAATAGGGCTGCAGTGAACGTTGGTGTACGAGTTTGGGTCCCTGCTTTCCAATCTTTTGGGTATATGCCTAGGAGTGGAATCATCTGATAATTCTATGTTTAACTTTTTGAGGAACCACCAAACTGTCTTCCACAGTGCCTGCACCATTTTACATGCCCATCAGCAATGCTCAGGGGTTCCAATTTCTCCACATCATTGCCAACACTTGTTTTCAGTTTTTCTGGTAACGGTCATCCTAGTGGGTACGTAGTGGTATCTTACTGCGGTTTTGATTTGCATTTTCCTAATGACTAATTATCTGGGGCCCTGGTGGCACAGTAGTTAAGAGTTTGGCTGCTAACCAAAAGGTCTGCAGTTCAAATCTACCAGGCGTTCCTTAGAAACCCTATGGGGAATTTCTACTCTGTCCTATAGGGTTGCTAGGACTCAGAATCAACTCGATGGCCATGGGTTTTTTTTTTTTTTTTAAATAACTAATGACATTGAGCATCTTTTCATGTGCTTGTTGCCCATTTGTATATCTTCTTTGGAGAAATATCTAGTCAAGTCCTTTGCCCATTTTTTAATTGGATTGTTTGTCTTTTTTATTGTTGAGTTGTAGGAGTTCTATATATATTCTAGATACTAAGCTTTTATTAGGTATATGGTTCCCAAATGTTTTCTCCTATTCTGTAGGTTGTCTCTTCACTGTCTTGATAAAATCCTTCGACGCACAAAAGTTTTTAATTTTAATGAAATTCAATTTATATTTTGTTGTTGTTGCTCGAGTTTTTGGTATCATAACTAAGAATCCAGTTTCAAAATTAAGGTCTTGAAACTTTACCCCAATGTTTTGTTACATTTAGGCTATTGATCCATTTTGAGTTAATTTTTGCATATGGTGTGAGTATGAGTTCAACTTCATTCTTTTGCAAGTGGAAGTCCAGTTGTCCCAGCACCATTTGTTGAAAAGACTGTTCTTTCCCCCATTGAATGGACTTAGCACCTTTGTTGAAAACCAACTGACCATAAAAGTAATGGTTTTATTTCAGGAGTCTCAATTCTATCACATTGGTTTATATGTATATCCTTATACCAGTGCCACACTGTTTTGATTACTGTAGATTTACAGTAAGTTCTGAAACTGGGACTTGAGTCCTCCTATTTTGTTCATCTTTTTCAAGATTGTTTTGGCTATTCAGGGCCACTTGTAATTCTATATGAATTTTAGGATTGGCTTTTCCATTTCTGCAAAGAAAGTTGTTAAAATTTTGACAGGAATTGTGTTGAACATATGGACAGATTTGGGTAGTACTGACATCTTAACAATATTAAATCTTCTAATCAAAAACACAAATGCCTTTTCAATTATTTATATCTTCTTTAATTTCTCTCAGCAATATTTTATAGTTTTCACTGTACAAGTCTTCCACCTCCCTGGTTAAATTTATTCCTAGGTTACTGCATTCAGAACAGTGTTACTCTTGGTGGAGGTAATGACTGAGAAAGGCTGTGAGAGAAGATTTCAGAGGTGCTGGTCATGCTCTATTTCTTGACCTGGATGATGGTTTCACAGGTGTGTTTCCTTTGTAACAATCAAGCTGTGCATTTGTGATGTGGGAACCTTTTTGAATATTATGTTTTAATTCAATGAATTTTTGAAAGGAACAATTTCGGAATGGAAAGTTGTGATATAAAGGACTTAAAAAGCTTCTCAGACTCAGTGATCCATTTCAATTCTATGTCACGTGTGGATCCTGTGGCTCAGGAGTAGAGCTGGCGTACTTTATGTTTATTTACTTATTTAATTCTAGAGGATTAACTTATTATTATTTACTTATTTAACCCTCTAGGATTAAATGGTACTCTGTGAAACTGATATTATTCTTATCATCACCACCCTTTTCAACATAGATGCAAAAGTTTAAAAGAAAATATTAGTGAACTATTGCTCATTTTACAGGTGAGGAAACTGAGGCCCAGAGAATTTAAAGTAACTTGTCCAAGGTCACAGAACAACTGAAAGGTAAGAGCCCAGAGTGAAACCTCAGCAGTTTGGTGGCAGGACTCACTTCCTTAGCCACTTCACTGAATCACCTCAGCAGCTGTCTCCGTTCTGTTCCACTACTTGCCCAGTTCTTGGAAAAATGTTTCTCAAGCTACAGAACTCTTTCCATAATTCCTATGGAATCTCTGCATGTTTTATGACACTAAAAACAATAGTGACTCCTGTTGTGTTTCAGCACTTGACAATAATGGACAAACTTTAAGAGCTTGGAACACAGTGCCAGGAAAACAACTGAACAAAAAGCCTTCTGTATTTTTGTCAGTAGAAGAAGAGTTGTGAAGGGAAGGATAATATGCATCTTCATTGCCAAGAAACTTGCAAAATGATCTTTCTTCATCTTCAAAACCCTGAATCTATTAAGGCTTTTTAATTGGTGAAGAGTAATACACCAAGCAAGTGGCGGATAATGTCCATCCCCTTGTATCTCTCCGTATCATCTTTTATTAAGGAGCTGTTGAAGTTTCTCAGTTAACTATGAATAAAAATTTGGAATAATCAGTATATTCTCAGCTACGTAGGACTGTAGAAAAACAAAGCAAAGACAATAAGGCAGGCAGGGACAAGAAAATTAGATGAATGGAAACAGAGAACCTGGGGTGGAGAAGGGGAGAGTGTTGACACATGGTTGGATTGGCAACCAATGTCACAAAACAATTTGTGTACTAATTGTTTAATGAGAAATGAATTTGCTCTCTAAACTTTCACCTAAATCGCAATAAAAAAAAAGAAAGAAAGAAATATCCATGTTGTTGTTTTTGTTAGGTGCCATCAAGTCAGTTTCGACTCATAGCGACCCTATGCACAACAGAATGAAACACTGCCCGGTCCTGAGCCATCCTCACAATCATTGTTATGCTTGAGTTCATTGTTGCAGCCACTATGTCAATCCACCTCGTTGAGGGTCTCCCCCTTTTCCACTGACCGTCTACTCTGCCAAACATGATGTCCTTCTACAGGGACTGATCCCTCCTGACAACATGTCCAAAGTATGTAAGACGCAGTCTTGCCATCCTTGCTTCTAAGGAGCATTCTGGTTGTACTTCTTCTAAGGCAGATTTGTTCGTTCTTTTGGCAGTCCATGGTATATTCAATATTCTTCACCAACACCACAATTCAAAGGCATCAATTCTTCTTCGGTCTTCGTTATTCATTGCCCAGCTTTCACATGCATATGATGTGATTGAAAATACCACGGCTTGGGTCAGGTGCACCTTAGTCTTCAAGGTGACATCTTTGCTCTTCAACACTTTGAAGAGGTCCTTTGCAGCAGACTTATCCAATGCAAGGCGTCTTTTGATTTCTTGACTGCTGCTTCCATGGCTGTTGATTGTGGATCCAAGTAAAATGAAATCCTTGACAACTTCAATCTTTTCTCCATTTATCATGATGTCACTCATTGGTCCAGTTGTGAGGATTTCTGTTTTCTTTATGTTGAGGTGTAATCCATACTGAAGGCTGTGGTCTTTGATCTTCATTAGTAAGTGCTTCAAGTCCTCTTCACTTTCAGCAAGCAAGGTTGTGTTATCTGCATAGTGCAGGTTGTTAATGAATCTTCCTCCAATCCTGATGCCCTGTTCTTTTTCATATAGTCCAGTTTCTCGGATTATTTGCTCAGCATACAGACTGAACAGGTATGGTGAAAGAATACAACCCTGATGCACACCTTTCCTGACTTTAAACCAATCAGTATCCCCTTGTTCTGTCCGAACAACTGCCTCTTGATCTATGTAAATGTTCCTCATGAGCACAATTAAGTGTTCTGGAATTCCCATTCTTCACAATGTTGTCCATAATTTGTTATGATCCACACAGTTGAATGCCTTTGCATAGTCAATAAAACACAGGTAAACATCCCTCTGGTATTCTCTGCTTTCAGCCAGGATCCATCTGACACCAGCAATGATATCCCTGGTTCCACGTCCTCGTCTGAAACTGGCCTGAATTTCTGGCAGTTCCCTGTCAATATACTGCTGATCATCCATTTTTGAATGATCTTTAGCAAAATTTGCTTGCGTATCTGTCAGTTTGTCATACTGTGGGGGCTTGCATGTTGTTGTGATGCTGGAAGCTAGGCCACCAGTATTCAGATACCAGCAGGGTCACCCATGGAGGGCAGGTTTCAGCTGAGCTTCCAGACTAAGACAGACTAGGAAGAAGGTCCTGGCAGTCTACTTCTGAAAAGCATTAGCCAGTGAAAGAAATATCCAAAGATATGTGAAAAAACAGAATTGAGAACCCAGAGATAAATCCATCCACCTATGGGCAGCTGATCTTCAACAAAAGGCCAAAATCCATTAAATGGGGAATAGACAGTCTGTTTAACAAATGGTGCTGGCACAACTGGATATCCATTCACAGAAAAATGAAACAGGATTCATACTTCACACCATATGCAAAAACTAACTCAAGAAGGATCAAAGATCTAAATGTTAAACCAGGGTTTCCATGTTAAACCTAAAACTATAAAAATCCTGGAAGAAAAAATAGGGGCAAACCTAGAGGTCCTAATTCATGGCATAAATAGACTATCAAACATATCTAAAAATGCACAAACAGCAGTGAATAAACTAGACAACTGGGACCTCCTAAAAATGAAACAGTTATGTGCATCAAAAGACTTCTCCAAAAAAGAACCTATAGACTGGGGAAAATTTTGGCAATGATATAACTGACAAGAGACTGATATCTAAAATTTATAGAAAACTTCAACGTCTCAACAACAATAAGACAAATAATCCAATTAAAAAATGGGCAAAGGACATGAACAAACACTTCACCAAAGAAGACATTCAGGTGCACAATAAATACATAAAGCGATCATTAGCCATTAAAAAAAAAAAAAAGAGAGGTGCAAATCAAAACAATGAGATATCGTCTCACCCCAGCAAAAATGGCAATGATCGGAAAACAGAAAACAATGAATGCTGATGAGGGTATGGGGAGATTAGAACTCTCATATCCTGCTGGTAGAAATGTAAAATGGTACAACTACTGTGGAAAATGGTATCATGCTTCATTAAAAAGTTAGAAATAGAGATACCTTATGATCCAACAATCCCACTAGTGGGTATATATCCTAGAGAAATAAGAGCTGTGACATGAATAGATATATGCACATCCATGTTCATCACAGGATTATTCACAATAGCAAAAACATGGAAACAAATACATGGCCATCCATGGATGAATGAATAAACTGTGGTACATATACACAATGGAATACTATGCAATCTTAAAGACTAATGATGAATCCATGAAACACCTCATAACATGGATGAACCTGGAGGACGTTATGCTGCATGAAATAAGTCAACCACAAAAGGACAAATATAGTATGAGACCACTATTATAAAAAGTCAAGGAAAGGTTTACACACAGACATTCTTCGATGGTTACCGGGGATGGGAGGCAGGAGGAGGAAAAATCACTAACTAGATAGTTGTCTTAGTTATCTAGTGCTGCTATAACAGAAATACCACAAGTGGACAGCTTCAACAAACAGAAGTTTATTCTCTCACAGTCTAATAGGCTAGAAGTCCAAATTCAGGGCATCAGCTCTAGGGAAAAACTTTCTCTGTCAGCTCTAGAGAAAGGTCCTTGTCATCAATCTTCCCCTGGACTAGGAGCTTCTCCGCGCAGGAACCCTCGGTTCAAAGGACGTGCTCTGCTCCCGGTGCTTCTTCCTTGGTGGTATGAGGTCCTTATGTCTCTCTGCTCGCTTCTCTCTTTTATATCTCAAACGAGACTGGTTTAAGACACTATCTAATCTTATAGATCTCATCAATGTAACTGCCACGAATCCATCTCATTACATCTAGTGATAGGATTTACAATGCATGGGGAAATCACATCAGATGACAAAATGGTAGAAAATCATACAATACTGGGAATCATGACCTAGCCAAGTTGACAGATATTTTGGGGGGACACAATTCAATCCATGACAACAGTAGACATGTACTAACTTGGGTAAAAAGAAAAGGCAATACACAAAGGGATTGTCAGCACAACACGACCAAGGCAAAGGAAGACACTGAGAGGAACACAAGAGTAAAAGGATACGAAGGTAAATACTATTACATAACATAATCCTGCAATAGCAATAATGACAAGCAATAATTTGCAAGTGGATGCATAGGTAGATATGTAAGCTGAACAGGTGTGGGATGGTGTATGGAAGTATACCCATGAGCATATATAGGCTTGGCAGAGGATATTTCTACATACATATTTGTATGTGCTGCAAATATGTCCATATATATAGTAAAGCACACAGGGGACAAAGTTATGGAAACTTCTTAGCCATAACCAAACATCTTGAGGGACTGGGTCACTGGGCTGGAGGGCCTAAGACCATAGTCTCAGGGGACATCTAGGTCAATTGGCATAACATAGTCCATAAAGACAATGTTCTACATCCTGCTTTGGCACATAACGTCTTAAAAGCTTGTGAGTGGACATCTCAGATATAACTATTGGTCTCATCCTGGCCAGAGCAAAGAGTGAAGAAAATCAAAGACTCAAGCAAAAAATTAGTCCAAAGGCCTAATGGACTACAGGAGCCACAGCCTCCACTAGCCTGAGACCAGAAGAACTAGATGGTACTCAGATACCACTACCAACCACTCCCTTTGGGATCATAACAGAAGGTCCTGGACAGAGTGGAAGAAAAACGTAGGACAAAATTCAAATTCATAAAAAAGACCAGACTTTCACACGACAACTAAGAGCCCAAGAGACAGAAAGGGCCACATGAACCAGAGACCTACATTATCCTGAGACCAGAAGAACTAGTTGGTGCCCGGCCACAATCGATGACTGCCCTCACAGGCAGCACAATAGAGAACCCCTGAGGGAGCAGGAGATCAGTGGGATGCAGACCCCAAATTCTCATAAAAAGACCATACTTTTTTTTAATGGTCTGGATGTGACTAGAGGAATCCCAGCGGTCATGGTCCCCAAACCTTCTGTTGGCACAGGACAGGAACCATCCCCGAAGACAATTCATCAGATATGAAAGGGACTGGACAGTGGGTGGGAGAGAGATGCTGATGAAGAGTGAGCTAATTATATCAGGTGGACACTTGAGACTGTGTTGGCATCTACTGTCTGGAGGGGGGATGGGAGGATAGAGAGAGTTGGAGGCTGCCAAAGTTTTCACGAAAGGAGAGACTGGAAGGGCTGACTCATTAGGGGGAGAGCAAGTGGGAGTAAGGAGTAAGATGCATATTAACTTATATGTGACAGACTGACTTGATTTGTAAACGTTAACTTGAAGCTCAATAAAAGTTAATAAAAAAAAAAGACCAGACTTACTGGTCTGATGGAGACTGGCGGAACCGCCAAGATTATGGCTCTTAGACACCCCTCAAACTTGGAACAGAAGCCACTCCCTGAGATGACCTTTCAGCCAAAGAATAGACAAGCCTATAAAGTGAACAATAAAACTTGTGAGGAATGTGCTTCTCAGAACAATCAACCACATGAGAACAAAAAGGCGGCATTTGCCCAAAAACAAAGTTCAGAAGACAGGAAGGGGTAGGAAAGATGGGCGAATGGAAATGGGGAACTCAGAGAGGAAGTGGGCAGAGTGTTGTCTCATTGAGGTTATGGCAATTAATGTCACAAAGTAAAATGTGTATAAATCATTGAATAAGAAATGAATTTGCACTGTAAACTTTCACTTAAACCACAATAAAATGTTAAAAAAAAAAAAAAAAGAAATGTAGAGAAAAGTTTTTAGAATATGTACCAAATTATTAACATTAATTGTCTCTGGGTCATGGCTCCTTTTTTTTTTTTTTTTTTTTTGGTGTTTCAATTTTTCTACAACGGATGTATGTAGAAATTTTTAAGCATACAACAATTTTAAAATTAGTTTAGAGTATGTAAATTTTTATATAATCATGTAATTGAAGTTACATCAAAAATATGTGTATAGTAAAAGACTGGAGAAATTGTTCATAGGTTTTTTCTGGATGTAGAACAATGAGTCTTTTTCTTCTACTTTTTGGAATTGTCCAATTTTTCTATAATAAGCATTGTATCAGTCAAGATTCTTGATTATAAACAACAGCAATTGATTCCAGCTACCATGTACAGAAAGGATTTACTGGAAGAACGTTAGGTAGTTCCCAGAATTTTCAGGCAGCCAGGAAGGCTCAGCAGGAGAAGAGAGTCAAGGTCAAAGCACAGGAATAGTTTGGTCAGGAGACTGCCACTGGCACTGTCACCTGGGCACGCACTCATGACCTCACTGCTGCCATCACCAACCCTCTCGCTAACTATCCCTGTGTCTTTGTGTCACTTTCTCAAAGTTCAGATTTCTGGGCAGGATCATCTGATTCACCAACATCAGGTGTTCACTTTCTATCAGCCAGAGGGCAGGGAGAAGGACTGTTTGGTTCTTGGCTGGGCTTCCCCATAGACTCACATGATGGGGATTCTCTCCCAAAAGTAGGGTATTCGAATGTGGGGCAGCTTGAAAAAGACATATGCCCATTGCAAGCAGGCATTATTATTATAATTATAATTATTATTATTTGCAGTGTCCCAAATCAATCTGTAGAGCTGGTCTAATAAAGACACTAATCAACACAAGCAGGCCTTGCTTTTACAGTGGATAAAAGCCAGAAACAACAAATCTAACTTCCCTCCTTCCTTCCTTTCCTCTCTTCCCCCTCCATTATCTCTGTCTTTATTTGTCACACAATGTGGATCAGAGTGAGCTTTACAGCTTCACAGTATAGGTTAAGAAACAGGGTTTACTGGGGGAAGTTATAAACCAAGAGTCAGTAAGAGAAGGCACAGGTGCCCCATTCTCCCATCAACCCCCAGACAAGTGTGCCAAGGTCAGGTATAGAGAGACATATAGTAGGCCTGCTTTTCTGGAGGGGGACCTTGCCCCACTTTTGCTCTCTTTCTTACAGGACAAGCATAAGAATAACTTTGCCAGTGGGGATAAAATCGACTTCTTGAGCACTAAACCAAAACCAAACCCACTGCCGTCAAGTCGATTCCGACTCATAGCAACTCTGTAGGACGGAGTAGAACTGCCTCATAGAGTTTCCAAGGAGCACATGGCGGATTGAAACTGTCAGCCTCTTGGTTAGCAGCTGTAGCACTTAACCACTATACCACCAGGGTTTCCTAGGTGATAGGAATTTGGGATGCCAGAAGTTATCTGATAAGGCTAAGGGAAGAGAGAGTTTAGCATGGAGAAGTCAATGGAGTCAAATGCAGCCAAGAGGTATCATAGAATGACAAATACCAAAACTTGCAAAGCACTCATGTGCCAGACACTTCTGACGGGTCTAAGTGTACTGCTGTGCTGTTAGCTGCAATTGAGCAGGCCCCCAACTCATGGAGACCCTATGCACAACAAGTTCAGACAGTTGGGATTCATACGGCTTTCATTGTCCAGTTTTTGGAAGTAGATCATCAGGGCTTTCTTTTTAATCTTAGTCTGGAAGGTCCACTGAAATAGCAACATGCAAGCCTTCATTGACAGATGGATGGTGGCTGCACCTGAGGTGCATTGGCCAGGAATCGAACCAGGGTCTCCTGCATGGAAGGCGAAAATTCTACCACTGAACCACCAATGTTCCTTAAATGTATTAACTCTCCTAATTCCCACAGCAGTCATGTTAGGCAGGTGTCATGACCATCATCCCCTCTCTAAAATGAGGATACTGATGCACAGAGAGGTTATCCAGTTAGTAACTGGTAGGGCTACATTTTAAAAGCAGGCTGTCAGACTCCAGAGTCTGTGCTCTTAACCATCATATATGCTGCCTCAGAGAAGGGGTAACAGATAGGTCACTGGCAAACTTGGTGAGAGCAATTTTACTGAAACAGTGGGGTGAATCCACAGTGCAGTGAATTAGAACTGAGAAAGTAAGACCAAACATCCAGCCCCTCACTACTTAAAAAGTGGTCCAGCTGCATCAGCATCACCTGGGAGCTAGTTAAAAATGCAGAACCTCCGCTCCAGCCTGACCTTCTGAATCAGACTCTGCATTTTAACAAGATCCCTAGTTGATTCATGTGCACAGCACTGCTTCAAAACAGTTTCAATCGGTTCTGTTACGGCCAGTGAACTGAAATCGGAAGAGTCCTGAATTTTTACAATTTGGGTGATTTGCCACTGTACCTGGAATAGGAAACTCAGTAGAGGCGTAGTGAGCCTTTCCAGGAGCCTGATGCATGAGACTGGATTATTGGCAGAACTGCCAGAATAGCCACACACATTCAAAGCACAGGGGTAGGCCACCATCTTTGAGCAGTTTTTCTGACTGCTCAAAATCAGAAGGGCAAGAGATGTAGTTGCTATGCAATATGTATGCTGTCCTTGATTTCTAAAAGGGGGATTAAGTTTCTAGCAGGGCTTTGACTCGTAATTTTTCCATTCTGGTCATTGTTCAGGTTCACCCCAATTCTTAAAATTCGGGTCTGTCCCAGTGACGCTTCCTTGGCCGTGACTGAACCGGGAAGAATCAGTTCAAAGCCCTGGCGCATAGTGCAATCTGTGAAGCACTAGACAAGATGGCTCTTTCAAGCTTTGGCTGAGAGACAAAGGAGAGAGAGAGAAGCAGTGTTAAGTCAGAGGTTTTTCTGTTTAGGATGTGAGAGACTTGTGCATATGTATGAGCATCCAGTAAATGGTTCAACCCCCTGGCAGCACATTAGAATCACCTGAGATGCTTTGAAAAAACAGCCAATTCCCTGAGGCCCAACCCTAGAGAATATGATGGAATTTGTCTGTGTGGCCTAGGTAATTCTAGTGTACAAGAACTTAAGACCCACCCACTAGTAAGGAGGAACTGATGGAGGTGCAGGCACCAGGGAATGGTAAATGGATGGAGGCCTCCTCAGGGAAATGGGAAGGGATGGAATGAGGAGGAAAAAAAATGGAAAAGAGATGTTTTAGGGAAGTAGGCAAAGCAGTAAGAGTAAAGCAGAGAGAAAAAAATTTGTAGAGGGTGGGGGTCAGCAAGGAGATATAGACACTTGGAGCAAATCGTATCCCATAACCATATTTTCTGTTTCTTAAAAAGTTCAGCTAGTTGCAACAAAAAGAAGCCCTGACCCAGATGGCTTCACGGGAGAATTCTACCAAACTTTCGGAGAAGAGTTAACACCACTACTACTAAAGGTATTTCAGAGCACAGAAAAGGAAGGAATACTTCTAAACTCATTCTTTGAAGCCAGTATAACCCTGATACCAAAGCCAGGTAAAGACATTGCAAAAAAAGAAAATTACAAACAAATATCCCTCATGAACATAGACACCAAAATCCTCAACAAAATTCTAGCCAATAGAATTTAGCATCATATCAAAAAAAAATACACCACAACCAAGTGGGATTCATACCAGGTATGCAAGGATGGTTCAATGTTAGGAAATCAATCAACATAATCCACCACATAAATAAAATAATCACATGATCATCTCAATCAACACAGAAAAGGCATTTGACAAAGCCCAACACCAATTCCTGATAAAAACTCTCAATAAAATAGGTATAGAAGGGAAATTCCTCAACATAATAAGGGTCATCTATACAAAACCAATAGCTAACAGCATTCATAATGGAGAGAGACTGAAAACATTCCCCCTGAGAACAGGAACAAGACAGGGATGGCCTTTATCACCACGCCCATTTAACATCATGCTGGAAGTACTAGCTAGAGCAATAAGGCAAGAAACAGAAATAAAGGGCATTCAAATTGGTAAGGAAGAAGTAAAACTATCCCTATCTGCAGATGATATGATGCTATACGTAGAAAACTCAAACACTCCATGAGAAAACTACTGGAAGTAATAGAATGATTCAACAGAGTAACAGGATACAAGATGAACACACAAAAATCAGATGGATTCCTAAACACCAATAAAGAGAACTATGAAAAGGAAATCAGGAAAACAATACCATTTATAATAGCCCCTAAAAAAATAAAATACTTACAAGTAAATCTAACCAGGGATGTAAAAGACCTATACAAAGAAAACTACAAAACACTACTGCAAGAAACCAAAAGAGACCTACATAAATGGAAAAAACTACCAGGCTCATGGACAGGTATATTTAACATTGTAAAAATGACAATTCTACCCAAAGCAATCCACAAATACAATGCAATCCCGATCCAAATACCAACAGCATTTTTTAAAGAGATGGAAAAACTAGTCGTTAACTTTATGTGGAAAGGGAAGAGGCCCTGGATAAGTAAAACACTACTAAAGAAGAATAAAGTAGGAGGACTCACACTACCTGACCCCAGAACCTACTATACAGCTACGGTAGTCAAAACAGTCTGCTACTGGTATGACGACAGACGTGTTGACCAATGGAAAAGATTTGAGAAACCAGAAGTAAATCTATCCATCCTATGGTAACCTGATCTTCGACAAAGGCCCAAAGTCCATCAAATGGGGGAATGACAGGCTTTTTTAAAAAAATCGTATTGACAAAACTTGATGTCCACCTGCAAAAAAGAAAGAAAGAAACAGGACCCATACCTCACAGCATATACAGAAACTAATTCAAAATGCATCAAACAGCAGCGAGGCCAAGATAGCGGAGTAGTCAGACACTTCCAGTGAACCCTCTTATAACAAAGACCCGAAAAAACAAGTGAAAAGACGACATTTATGACAAGCTAGAAGCCCTGAACATCAAAGGCAAAGTTAGAAAACAGACTGAGCGGCAGAGGAGGGAGAGACGGTACAGAAGCGGAAAGGAGTTGCCGGACCCGAATCGCCAGGAACCCTCAGGCACCATTCTCGGGAGCAGCTGCGGCAGGCTGGTGGTAGTGTTTGGCCGCAGTTTCCTCAGGGAGAAACATCCAGCCACACAGCCTACTCACACCTCTGGAACCAGAGAAGAACAGTGCTCTCGGCAAAAGGTAAGTACTTGTGTATATTTTACCACACCCCCCACCCTGAAGCCAGCTTCGGTGGCTGTCAATTTCCCTGGGGTTGTGTGTCCTGAGCCATTCTCCCAGCCTTGGAAAAGAAACAAATTCGCAATTGGGGAAAAGATAATCTGCCAGCTCCAGTAACCTGGGGAGCTCAGGACAGAGGCGGCTCCTGTCCAGGCATAAATGGTCCACGGACATTGAGTATCTTTCCCCCCTGCATGGACCTGTGTGGGCCTATTTCAGGAGAACAGGCCCTTGCTGTCAGACTACAACTGTTTCAGCTGTGTGGTGGAGAGGTGGGTGTTTGATGTTTGACACCACTTTGCCTATTGAACAGGGCCCTCACCTACCCACATCAGGGGCCTAAGGACTAGTGGCTCCACTCAGGTCACCCAGCCACCTGTGACTGGGTCCAAGGATAAGTGGTACCTCCCAGTCCTTACAACCAAAAGCATTGGGTGCCCAGGGTCCAACTGCAGAACCCACCCACCTGTGAGCTCTACAGAAGAGGGACACGCTTTCCTCACACACTCGGGGGGTGGTTGTCAGCCCCCTGCTTTGTTTAGAGCATTACCCCCTGCTGCAACCAGATACCAGCACCTACGTCAATCACCCCTGCCCCCCTAAGACTGTAGGACAGAGCCTGTACCACACACTTGATGACCAACTACCTGGACACCTAAGGTGAATCCATACAAGAACAGTGAATGGGCTCCTAGGCTTATATACCTGATAATAGCTCTAGCAATCTGGTGACAGGACGTTACAGCTTCAAAGGCAAAAATAATCAAGGTAGCTCACTCAAGTAACCTATCTGGGCATATCAAAACAAAAAAAGCAAGAAGTAACGATACAGTAAGCAAACATAAACTAATACAATAACTTACAGATGGATCAGAGACAATAGTCAATATCAAATCACATAAAAAAGCAGACCATGATCACTTCAATGCGCTCTTCAAAACGAAGAATGAAGGGATCTTCTGGATGAAGGTGCACCCCTGGAATGACCGGATGCAGAATACACAAGATTAATATACAGAACGCTTCAAGACATCCGGAAGGAGATCAGGCAATATGCAGAACAAGCCAAGGAACACACAGATAAAGCAGTTGAAGAAATTAAAAAGGTTATTCAAGTACATAATGCAAATTTCATAAGCTGCAAGAATCCACAGAGAGACATTAATCAGAAATTCAGAAGATTAACAATAAAATTACAGAATTAGACAAGTCAGTAGAAAGTCAGAAGAGCAGAATGGAGGAAGCGGAAGGCAGAATTTGTGAGATTGAAGATAAAGCACTTGCCACCAATATACTTGAAGAAAAATCACATAAAAGAATTTAAAAAAATGAAGAAAACCTAAGAATCATGTGGGACTCTATCAAGAGAAATAACTTAGGAGTGATTGCAGTACCAGAACAGGGAGGGATAACAGAAAATAAAGAAAGAATTATTGAAGACTTGTTGGCAGAAAACTTCCCTGATATTGTGAAAGATGAGAAGATATCTATCCAAGATGCTCATCGAACTCCACATAAGGCAGACCTTAAAAGAAAGTCACCAAGACATATTATAATCAAACTTGCCAAAACCAAAGGTAAAGAGAGAATTTTAAGAGCAGCTAGGGATAAAAAAAAGTCACCTACAAAGGAAAGTCAATAAGAATAAGCTCAGACTACTCAGCAGAAACCATACAGGGAAGAAGGTGGTGGGATGATTTATATAAAGTATTGCAGGAAAATAATTACCAGCCAAGAATCATATATCCAGCAAAACTGTCTCTCAAATATGAAGGTGAATTTAGGACATTTTCAGATAAATAGAAGTTTAGGGAATTCGTAAAAACCAAACCGAAACTATAAGGAATACTAAAGGGAGTTCTCTGGTTAGACAATCAATAAAATCAGGTATCAAGCCAAGACTAGAACACTGGACAGGGCAATCAGATGTCAACTCAGACAGGGAAATCACAAAAATAAATCAAGGTAACAAAAATGCTCAAAACAGGAAAAGAGCAATGTTGTTAAGTAAAAGAAGACAACATTAAAACAATAAAGAAGGAATAAGAAATGTAGTCATAGATTTTTCACACAGAGAGGAAGACAAGGCAATATGAAGAAATAAAAGTCAGGTTTAAACTTAGAAAAATAGGGGTAAATATTAAGGTAACCACAAAGGAAACAAACTATCCTACATAGCAAAATAAAATACAAGAAAAAAATCGAGACTCAGCAGAAACAAAATCAACAACGAATAAGAGGAAAAGACAATATATGAAGATAAACTACTCAGCACAAAAAATTAAGTAGAAAAAAGAAACTGTCAACAACATACAAAAAAAGACATCAAAATGATACCACTAAATTCATATCTATCCATAATTACGCTGAATGTAAATGGACTAAATGCACCAATAAAGAAACAGAGTGGCAGAATGGATTAAAAAAAAAAAAAAGATCCGTCTATATGCTGCCTACAAGAGACACACCTTAGAGACACAAACAAATTAAAACTCAAAGGATGGGAAAAAAATATTTCATGCAAACAACAATCAAAACAGAGCAGGAGTGGCAATATTAACTTCTGACAAAATAGACTTTAAAGTTAAATCTACCACAAAGGAAAAAGAAGGACACTATATAATGATTAAAGGGACAATATACCAGGAGGATAGAGCCATATTAAATATTTATGCACCCAATGACAGGGCTGCGAGATACATGAAACAAAGTCTAACAGCATTGAAAAGTGAGATAGACAGCTCCACAATTACAGTAGGAAACTTCAACACACTACTTTGATTGAAGGACTGAACATCCAGAAAGAAGCTCAATAAAGCCACAGAAGATCTAAATGCCACAATAAACCAACCTGACCTCATAGACGTATACAGAAAACTGCACTCAACAGCAACCAAGTGTACTTTCTTTTCTAGTGCACATGGAACATTTCCTAGAAGAGACCACATATTAGGTCATAATGCAAGCCTTCACAGAATCCAAAATATTACAAAGCATCCTCTCTGACCATTAAGCCATAAAAGTAGAAATCAATAACAGAAAAAGAAGGGAAAAGAAATCAAACACTTGAAAACTGAACAATACCCTGCTCAAAAACTAAGACATCAAGGATGGAATAAAGAAATTCATAGAATCCAATGAGAATGAAAACACTTCCTATCAGAGCCTTTGGGACACAGCAAAAGCAGTGCTCAGAGGTCAATTTCTATCGATAAACGCACACATACAAAAACAAGAAAGGGCCAAAATCAAAGAATTAACCCTACAATTTGAACAAACAGAAAGAGTGCAACAAAAGAAACCCTCAGGCACCAGAAGAAAGCAAATAATAAAAATTGGAGAATTCAATGAAATAGAGAACGGAAAAACAATTGAAAGAGTTAACAAGACCAAAAGCTGGTTCCCTGAAAAAAATTAACAAAATTGAAAAACCACTGGCCAAACTGACAAAAGAAAAACAGGAGAGGAAGCAAATAACCCAAATAAGAAATGAGAGGGGCGAAATTACAACAAACCCAACTGAAATTAAAAGATTCATATCAGATTACTACGAAAAACTATACTCAAACAAATTTGAAAACCTAGAAGAAATGGATGAATTCCTAGAAACACACTACCTACCTAAACTAACACAAACAGAGGTAGAACAACTAAATAGACCCTTAACAAAAGAAGACATTGAAAAGGTAATCAAAACACTCCCAACAAAAAAAAAAGCCCTGGTCCAGACGGCTTCACTGCAGAGTTCTACCAAACTTTCAGAGAAGAGTTAACACCACTACTACTAAACGTATTTCAGAGCATAGAAAAGGACGGAATACTACCAAACTCATTCTATGAAGCCACCATATCCCTGATACCAAAATCAGATAAAGACACCACAAGAAAAGAAAATTATAGACGTATATCCCTCATGAATGTAGATGTAAAAATCCTCAACAAAATTCTAGCCAAGAGAATTCAACAACATATCAAAAAAATAATTCACCATGACCAAGTGCCATTCATACCAGGTATGCAGGGATGGTTTAACATTAGAAAAACAATTAATGTAATTCACCACATAAATAAAACAAAAGACAAGAATCACACGATTTTATCAATTGATGCAGAAAAGGCATTTGACACAGTTCAACACTCATTCATGTTAAAAACTCTCAGCAAAATAGGAATAAAAGGAAAATTCCTCAACATAATAAAGGGCATTTACACAAAGCCAACAGCCAACATCACCCTAAATGGAGAGAGCCTGAGAGCATTCCACTGAGATCGGGAACCAGGCAAGGATGCCCTTTCTCACCACTCTTATTCAACATTGTGCTGGAAGTCCTAGCAAAGCAATTAGGTTAGATAAAGAAATAAAGGGCATCCAGACTGGCAAGGAAGAAGTCAAAGTATCTCTATTTGCAGATGACATGATCTTATATGCAGAAAACCCTAAGGAATCCTCCAGAAAACTACGGAAACTAATAGAAGAGTTCAGCAGAGTATCGGGATACAAGATAAACATACAAAAATCAGTTGGATTCCTCTACACCAACAAAAAGAACATCAAAGAGGAAATCACCAAATCAATGCCTTTTAAAGTAGCCCCCAAGAAGATAAAATACTTAGGAATAAATCTTACCAGAGATGTAAAAGACTTATAAAAAGAAAACTACAGGACACTTCTGCAAGAAACCAAAAGAGAGTTACATAAGTGGAAGAACATACTTGCTCGCGCATAGGAAGACTTAACATTGTGAAAATGTCTATTCTACCAAATCTATACATTTAATGAAATTCTGATCCAAATCCCAACAACATTCTTTAATGAGATGGAGAAACAAATCACCAACTTCATATGGAAGGGAAAGAGGCCCCGGATAAATAAGGCATTACTGAAAAAGAAGAACAAAGTGGGAGGCCTTACTTTACCTGATTTTAGATTATACTACCACAGTAGTCAAAACAGTGTGGTACTGGTGCAACAACAGATACATGGACCAATGCAACAGAATTGAGAAACTAGACATAAATCCATCCACATATGAGCAGTTGCTATTTAACAAAGGCCCCAAAAGAGTTAAATGGGGAAAAGACAATCTTTTTAACAAATGGTGCTGACATAACTGGATATCCATCTGCAAAAAATGAAACAAGACCCAACCTCTCTCCAAGCATGAAAACTAACTCAAAATGGATCAAAGACCTAAATATAAAATCTAAAATAATAAAGATCATGGAAGAAAAAATAGGGACAACTTTTAGGAACCCTAATACATGGCAAAAACAGTATACAAAACATTATAAAGAATGCAGAAGAAAAACTAGATAACTGGGGGCTCCCAAAAATCATACACGTACGCTCATCCAAAGACTTCACCAAAAGGGTAAAAAGACTACCTACAGACTGGGGAAAAGTTTTAGCTATGACATTTCTGATCAGCGCCTGATCTCTAAAATCTACATGATACTGCGAAAACTCAACTGCAAAAAGACAAATAACCCAATTAAAAAATGGGCAAAAGGTATGAATAGACACTTCACTAAAGAAGACATTCAGGTAGCTAACAGGTATGTGAGGAAATGCTCAGGATCATTAGCCATTAGAGAAACGCGGATCAAAACTATAATGAGATTTCATCTCGCTCCAACAAGGCTGGCATTAATCCAAAAAACACAAAATGTTAAATGTTGGAGAGGCTGTGGAGAGATTGGAACACTTGTACACTGGTGGTGGGAATCTCAAATGGTACAACCGCTTTGGAAATCGATTTGGCTCTTCCTTAAAAAGCTAGAAATAGAACTACCATACGACCCAGCAATCCCACTCCTTGGAATATATCCTAGAGAAATAAGAGCCTTTACAAGAACAGATATATGCACATCCATGTTTATTGCAGCACTGTTTACAATATCAAGAAGATGGAAGCCACCAAGGTGCCCATCAATGGATGAATGGATAAATAAATTATGGTATATTCACACAATGGAATACTACACATCGATAAAGAACAGTGAGGAATCTGTGAAACATTTCACAACATGGAGGAACCTGGAAGGCATTATGCTGAGTGAAATTGGTCAGTTGCAAAAGGACAAATATTGTATGAGACTACTGTTATAAGAACTTGAGAAATAGTTTAAACTGAGAAGAAAACATTCTTTTGTGGTTACGAGATGCGGGAGAGAGGGACGGTGGGAGAGGGGCATTCACTAATTAGATAGTAGATAAAAACTACTTCAGGTGAAGGGAAACAGCACACAATACAGGGGACCTCAGCACAATTGGACTAAACCAAAAGCAAAGAAGTTTCCTGAATAAACTGAATGCTTCAAAGTCCAGTGCAGCAGGGGCAGGGGTCTGGGGACCATGGTTTCAGGGGACATCTAAGTCAATTGGCATAATAAAATCTATTAAGAAAACATTCTGCATCCCACTTTGAAGAGTGGCATCTGGGGTCTTAAACGCTAGCAAGCAGCCATCTAAGGTGCATCAATTGGCCTGAACCCACCTGGATCAAAGGAGAATGAAGAACACCAAGGACACAAGGCGATTACGAGCCCAAGAGACAGAAGGGCCACATGAACCAGCGACTACATCATCCTGAGACCAGAAGAACTAGATGGTGCCTGGCTACAACCGATGACTGCCCTGACAGGGAACACAACAGAGAACCCTTGAGGGAGCGGGAGGGCAGTGGGATGCAGACCTCGAATTCTCATAAGGCCAGACTTAACGGTCTGACTGAGACTGGAAGGGCCCCAGTGGTCACGGCCCCCAGACCTTCTGTTGGCCCAGGACAGGAACCATTCCCGAAGCCAACTCTTCAGACATGAATTGGACTGGACAATGGGTTGGAGAGGGATCCTGGTGAGGAGTGAGCTTCTTGGATCAGATGGACACTTGAGACTATGTTGGCATCTCCTGCCTGGAGGGGAGATGAGAGGGTGGAGTGGGTTTGAAGCTGGCGAAATGGACATGAAAAGAGAGTGTGATGGGAGAGAGTGGGCTGTCTCATTAGGGGGAGAGTAATTGGGAGTGTGTACCAAGGTGTATCGACTTGACAGCACTGGGTGATAGGGGTGCCAAGGTGTGTATGGGTTTTTGTGTGGGAAACTGACTTGATTTGTAAACTTTCACTTAAAACACAATAAAAATTATTAAAAAAAGAACTATTTTAGGTGAAGGGAAAGACAAGACATAGTACAGGAGAGGTCATCACAGCTGGACTAAATCAAAAGCAAAGAAGTTTCCTGAATAAACTGAATACTTCCAAGGCCAGCATAGCAGGGGCAGGGGTTTGGGGACCATGGTTTCAGGGGACATCTACGTTAATCGGCGTAATAAAATCTATTAAGAAAACATTCTGCAACCCAGTTTGGAGAGTGGCGTCTGGGGTTTTAAACACTAGCAAGCAGCCATCTAAGATGAATCAGTTGCTCTCAACCCACCTGGAGCAAAGAAGAATGAAGAACACAAGAGACACAAGGTACGTATGAGCCCAAGAGACAGAAAGGGGCACATAAACCAGGGACAACATCAGCCTGAGACCAGAAGAACTAGATGGTGCCTGGCTATACCCGATGACTGCCCTGACAGGGAACACAACAGAGAGCCCCTGAGGGAGCAGGAGAGTAGTGGGATGCAGGCCTCAAATTCTTACAAAAAGAACAGACTTAATGGTCTGACTGAGACTAGAAGGACCCCAGAGGTCATGGTCCCCAGACCTTCTGTTAGCCCAAGACAGGAACCATTCCCAAAGCCAACTTTTCAGACAGGGTTTGGACTGGACTATGGGATAGAAAATGATACCGGTAAAGAGTGAGCTCCTTGGATCAAGTAGACACATGAGACTCTGTGGGCAGCTCCTGACTGGAGAAAAGATGAGAGGGCAGAGGAGGGTAGAAGCTGGCTGAATGGACACGAAAATGGAGAGTGGAGGGAAGGAGTGTGCTGTCTCGTTAGAGGGAGAGCAACTAGGAGCATATAAAACCCAGTGCCGTCAAGTCGATTCCGACTCACAGTGACCCTATAGGACAGAGTAAAACTGCCCCATAGAGTTTCCAGGGAGCGCCTGGCAGATTTGGACTGCCAGTCCTTTGGTTAGCAGCCATAGCACTTAACTGCCACACCACCTTGCATATAGCAAGGTGTATACAAGTTTTTGTATGAGAGACTGACTTTTTCTGTAAACTTTCACTTAAAGCACAATAAAAATTAAAAAAAAAAAAGGATCAAACACCAAAATATAAAACTAAAAACTATAAAGATCATAGAGGAAAAAATAGGGTCAACCCTAGAGGACCTAATTCAAGGCATTAACAGGATACAAACTATAACTAACAACACAGAAACTCCAGAAGATAAGCTAGATAGTTGAGATCTTCTAAAAATTAAACACTTAGGCTCATCAAAAGACTTTACCAAAAGAGTAAAAAGAGAACCTACAGACTGGGGAAAAAAAAAATTGGCTATGAAAAAAGGTCTAATCTCTAAAATCTACAGGAAAATCCAATGCCTCTACAATAGAAAGACAAATAATCTAACTAAAAAATGGGTAAAGGATATGAACAGGGACTTCACCGAAAAGACATTCAAGTAGCTAACATATACATGAGGAAATGCTCACCATCACTAGCCATTAGGGGAATGCGAATCAAAACCACAGTGAGATACCATCTCACCCCAACATTACTGGCACGAAACAAAAAATAACAAATGTTGGAGAGGCTGAGGTGAGGTTGGCACTCTTATGCGCTGGTGATGGGGAATCCAAAATGGTACAACCATTTTGGAAAATGATATGGCTCTTCCTTAAAAAGCTAGAAACAGAAATACCATATGATTCAGCAATCCCACTACCAGGAATATATCCTAGAGAAATAAAAGCCATCACACGAATAGACATATGTGTATCCGTATTCACCGTAGCATTGTTCACAATAGCAAAAGGATGGAAACAACCTAGGTGCCCATCAGCAGATGAATGGATAAACAAACTGTGGTACGTACACACAATGGAATACTGTGAAACAATAAAGAACAATGACAGATTTGTGAAGCATCTCACAACATGGATGAATCTGGAGGGCATTATGCTGAGTAAAATAAGTCAACCACAAAATGACAAATATTGTATGAGACCACTACTGTAAAAACTTATGATAAGGTTTACACACAAAAAGAAACAATCTTTAATGGTTTGAGAGAGAGGAGAAGTGGGAGGGAAAAACACTAAATAGGCAATAGATAAATGGTTAACTCTGGTGAAGGATAAGACAGTACACAATACTGGGCAAGCCAGTACAACTTGTCCAAGGCAAAGGCATGGAAGCTCCATAGACACATCCAAACTCCCTGAGCAAAAGAATTACTGGGCTGAGGGCCGTGGGAACCGTGATCTCAGGGAATATCTAACTGAATTGGCATAACATAGTTTACAAAGAAAATATTCTACATTTGACTTTGGTGAGTAGCGTCTGGGATCTTAAAAGCTTGTGAGTGGCCATCTAAGATATTCCACTGGTCTCGCCTCGTCTGGAGCAAGGAAGAATGAAGAAAACCAAAGACACAAGGGAAAGATTAGTCCAAAGGACTAATGGACCACAACTACCACAGCCTCCATCAGACTGAGTCCAGCACGACTAGATGGTGCCCTGGCTACCACCACCGACTGTCTGACAGGGATCACAATAGAGGGTCCCACATAGAGCTGGAGATAAATATAGAACAAAATTCTAACTCACACACACACACACAAAAAGACCAGACTTACTGGTCTGACAGAGACTGGATAAACCCCAAGAGTATGGCCCCCAACACCCTTTTAACTCAGTGCTGAAGTCACTCCTGAGGTTCACCCTTCACCCAAAGATCAGACAGGCCCATAAAACAAAACAAGACTAAATGGACACACCAGCCCAGGGGCAAGGATGAGAAGGCAGGAGAGGACAGGAAAGCAGGTAATGGGGAACCCAAGGTCGAGAAGGCGGGAGTGTTGACATGTTGTGGGGTTGGCAACCACTGTCACAAAACAAAATAGGCTTTAACTGTTTAAAGAGAAACTCGTTTGCTCTGTAAACCTCCATCTAAAGTACAAAAAAAAAAAAATTTAACCGGAACATACCTGGTATGGTAAAAACGGTACTTTAAATAAAAATGGTATAGTCACTGTAGAAAACAGTTTGGCAGTTCCTCAAAAAGTTAAACATAGAATTACCATAAGATCCAGCAATTTCACACCTAGGTATATATGCAAAAGACTTGAAACCACAGACTCAAGCAAATATTTGTACACCAGTGTTCACTGCGGCACTGTTTACAATAGTCAAAAAATGGAAATAGTCTAAATGTCCATCAACAAATGAATGGGTAAACAAAAATGTGAGATATACATTCAAAGGAATATTACTCAGCAACAAAGAGAAATGAAATCCTGATACATCCTACAACATGGATGAAACTTGAAAATATTATCCTGAGTGAAGTAACTGGGACAAATATTATATGATTGAACTTACATGAAATATCCAGAATAGGGAAGTATAAACCCATAACCTAAAAAAACAAACCTGTTGCTCCTGAGTCGATTTCGGCTCATAGCGACCCTATAGGACAGAGTAGAACTGCCTCGTAGAGTTTCCAAGGAGCTCCTGGTGGATTCAAACTGCAGACCTTTTGGTTAGCAGCCATAGCACTTAACCACTATGCCACCAGGGTTTCCAGGCAAGTATATGTTGTTGTTGTTAGGTGCCGTCAAGTCAGTTCTGACTCATAATGCACAACAGAACGAAACAACGCCCGGTTCGGCGCCATCCTTACTGTAGCTGTTATGCTTGAGCTCATTGTTGCGGCCACTGTGTCAATCCACCTCGTTGAGGGTCTTCCTCTTTTCCACTGACCCTGTACTCTGCCAAGCATGATGTCCTTCTCCAGGGACTCATCCCTCCTGACAACATGTCCAAAGTATGTAAGACGCAGTCTTGCCATCCTTGCTTCTAAGGAGCGTTCTGGTTGTACTTCTTCTCAGACAGATTTGTTTGTTCTTTGGGCAAAAAAAAAAAATTTGTTCGTTCTTTGGGCAGCCCATGCTATATTCAATATTCTTCGCCAACTCCACAATTCAAAGGCGTCAACTCTTCTTCGGTCTTCCTTATTCATTGTCTAGCTTCCACATGCATATGATGTGATTGAAAATACCATGGCTTGGGTCAGGCGCACCTTAGTCTTCAAGGTGACATCTTTGCTCTTCAACACTTTGAAGAGTTCCTTTGCAGCAGATTTGCCCAATGCAATGCGTCTTTTGATTTCTTGAGTGCTGTTTCCGTGGCTGTTGATTGTGGATCCAAGTAAAATGAAATCCTTGACAACTTCAGTCTTTTCTCCGTTTATCATGATGTTGCTCATTGGTCCAGTTGTGAGGATTTTTGTTTCTTTATGTTGAGGTGTAATCCATACTGAAGGCTGTGGTCTTTGATCTTCATTAGTAAGTGCTTCAAGTCCTCTTCACTTTCAGCAAGTAAGGTTGTGTCATCTGCGTAACACAGGTTGTTAATGAGTCTTCCTCCAACCTTGATGCCCCGTTCTTCTTCATATAGAAGATTTTTATCAGCTGCTGCAGTCTGAAATTGATCGAACATGCAATCAGGATGCACTGATTGGAATGCGAAAGTTGGAAACAAAGAAGAAGGATCAGTAGTTGGAAAACATGGCCTTGGTGATAGAAACAATGCCGGAGATCAAATGATAGAATTTCGCAAGACCAACGACTTCTTCACTGCAAATACCTTCTTTCACCAACATAAACAGCGACTATACACATGGACCTCGCCAGATGGAACACACAGAAATCAAATTGACTACATCTGTGGAAAGAGATGATGGAAAAGCTCAATATCATCAGTCAGAACAAGGCCAGGGGCTGACTGTGGAAAAGACCATCAATTGCTCATAACACAAGTTCAAGCTGAAATTGAAGAAAATCAGAGCAAGTCCACAAGAGCCAAAATATGACCTTGAGTATATCCCACCTGAATTTAGAGACCATCTCAGGAATAGATTTGACGCATTGAACACTAGTGACCGAAGACCAGATGAGTTGTGGAATGACATCAAGGACATCATCCATGAAGAAAGCAAGAGGTCACTGAAAAGGCAGGAAAGAAAGAAAGGTCCAAGGTGGATGTCAGAGGAGACTCTGAAACTTGCTGTTGAGTGTTGAGCAGCTAAAGCAAAAGGAAGAATTGATGAAGTAAAAGAACTGAACAGAAGATTTCAAAGGGCCTCTCGAGAAGACAAAATAAAGTATTATAATGACATGTGCAAAGAGCTGGAGATGGAAAACCAAAAGGGAAGAACACACTCGGCGTTTCTCAAGCTGAAAGAACTGAAGAAAAAATAGTGAAGGATTCTATGGGGAAAATATTAAATGATGCAGGAAGCATCAAAAGAAGATGGAAAGAATGCACAGAGTCATTATACCAAAAAGAATTAGTTGATATTCAACCATTTCAAGAGGTGGCATATGATCAGGAGCCGATGGTACTGAAGGAAGAAGTCCAAGCTGCTCTGAAGGCATTGGCAAAAAACAAGGCTCCAGGAATTGATGGGATATCAATTGAGATGTTTCAACAAACAGATGCAGCACTGGAGGTGCTCACTCGTCTATGCCAAGAAATATGGAAGACAGCTTCCTGGCCAACTGACTGGAAGAGATCGATATTTATGCCTATTCCCAAGAAAGGTGATCCAACCAAATGTGGAAATTATAAAACAATATCATTAATATCACATGCAAGCAAAATTCTGCTGAAGATCATTCAAAAACGGCTGCAGCAGTATATCGACAGGGAACTGCCAGAAATTCAGGCTGGTTTCAGAAGAGGAGGTGGAACCAGGGATATCATTGCTGATGTCAGATGGATCTTGGCTGAAAGCAGAAAATACCAGAAGGATGTTTACCTGTGTTTTATTGACTATGCAAAATCATTTGACTGTGTGGATCATAACAAACTATGGATAACACTGCGAAGAATGGGAATTCCAGAACATTTAATTGTGCTCCTGAGGAACCTTTACATAGATCAAGAGGCAGTTGTTTGGACAGAACAAGGGGATACTGATGGGTTTAAAGTCAGGAAAGGTGTGCGTCAGGGTTGTATTCTTTCACCTATTTAATGAAGGCAAGTATATACAGATCAAAATTTTGTGGTTATCAGGGACTGGAAAGTCGGAGGAAGAAAGGAGGGCTCAATGCTCAGGGGACTCAATTCTTTTATTAAGGGTTATGATGTGATTTGGGAATGGGCAAGGGTGGTGGAAAAAGCCTGAGTGATGCAAACAGTTTTTTAATGGCTGCTAACCTAAAGGTTGGAGGTTTGAACCCACTCAGCAGCTCCACAGAAGAAAGGCCTGGAGAATTGCTTCCATAAATATTATAGCCAAGAAAACCTTATGGAGCAGTTCTACTCTGTAACACATGGGGTTATCATGAGTCAGGGGTTGAGTCAACAGCAGCTAATAACAACAACAAAGGGTGGTGGTTGAAAACATGATGAACATAATTAAAGTTACTAAACTGTACATGTAAAGATTGTTGAAATATCAAGTGTTTTGTTACAAATATATTTACCACACACACACAAAAATGTTACTTTAAAAATTTAAGTCAGATTGTGTTAGCAGCCTACTCAAAGCCTTGCCAAGTCTTGCCATCACGCTCGGCTTACTCGGCCCTTGGTGATCTGGCCCTACTGACTTCACTCTCTGCCGTCTACTGACCTCCAGTACACCAGGCTCTTTGGTGTTCCTTTTCCTCCAGAACACTGTGCATGTTGCTGCCTCAGGGCCTTCATACTTGCTGCTTCTGCTCCAAATGCTCACAAGGCTTGCTCCCTCACTTCATTCAGGTCCCCTCCAAGGTCCTCCCCTCAGAGAGGCCTTCCCTCATCAATCTATCCCCTTCCTTTGAATTGTGGCCTATCCCAACCCAACATCATGTCATATACCTTCCTACCTATTTGTTTATGATCTGCCTCCTCTACCAGAATGTAAACCCCATGAGGGCAAAAATTTGTCTGGCTCACTGCGGAAACCTAGAAAAGTGAAGCGCAGAGGAGGTGCTTGTTGAAAATTTGATAAATGAGTAAATGGCTACTGTGGTTTGGTGCAAGGAGCCCTGGTGGTGCAGTGGTCAAAGCACTTGGCTACTAACTTAAGGGTGGGCGACTGGAACCCACCATTGGCTCATTGGGAGAAAGACGTGGCAATCTCCTTCCGTAAAGATCTACAGCCCTGGAAACCTTATGCAGCAGTTCTCCTCTGTCCTGTAGGGTCACTATGAGTCAGAATTGACTCAATGGCAGTGGGTTTGGTTTTGGGGTTTTTTTCGGGTGGCTTGAATAGAATGCGAAGGTCTTGCTGAGAGGCCTCTGGAAGGTGATTAGCTAGGGAGGCTGCAGGAAGTGGCAAAGGTGGGACAGTGAGCTGATTAAGGGGTAATAAGTGGGTCTCTTTAAGAGCCCAGTGGAGGTGGGAATGCAGGATCTGCAATGGCAGGAAAGACAGTGAGCAGTGGCAGTTTAGTATGTGGGTAAGAATGTGGTTTCTGCGGTAGACCACCTCCTCCCTCAGTGAGGCTGATAACCATAGTACCTTCCACCTAAGGTTGTAAAAACAAAACCCAGTACTGTCGAGTCGAATCCGACTCATAGCAACCCCATAGGACAGAGTAGAACTGCCCCCATAGAGTTTCCAAGGAGCTCCTGGCGGGATAAGAGACGGAATGGATGTAAAGAGTTTGGCAAATGATAAGCACTCAGTAAGTGTTTATTATTAAAACTGTTGCAAGATAGGGGAAGATTGTGAAATGCTGCAATGTAAAGGGGCGTGTCTGTAATGGGTGTAAATCTTGGTCCAAAATGTACTATCCTGGCGTAGACTTGATGTTCTACATTGCCTCAAACCACACACGCACTCAAACATGTCTCTGCCTTGCTCACCCCATTACCAGTTTTTCCTCCTTTCTGACAAGACTTCTGAGAGGTAGCGTAGTGTCGGGCACAATAAGTTTCCAATAAATACTTGTTGAAGTTCACTGTACTTCTCCCAAACATTGCTGCCTGGGGACGTACCTGGTCAGGAAAGTCTTGACGTGGGGGTGGGAGAGATTACTGTCTCAGACATTCCTAGGGGAGAACGAACCAGGTAGAAAGACAACTCTGTGGGATCTGAATCATCTAAAAGGCTGGTATAGTTAACGTAGCTCAACGGGAGTGGGCCTGGTCCACCTGAACCTCCCCAAGAGACCCTCCCCAACCAAGGGCGGTCAGAGGCCAAGAAAAAGCTCTGACTCTTCGGCCCCTTTAAGGGGCGAGGCCTCGTTGCAGCCACCGCGGGAGCGATTGGCTGAAGCCTCCGGCCGGCCGCGGTGGGCGGGACTCCGTTGCCAGGGGCCGCGCGGGGGCCTTGGGGGAGCTGCTGCGGCTGCGCGGAGGAGGCGGGCGCTGCTGGGCCGGGGGAGCGCGACGGCGCCGGGGGCTGCGGGAGTGCCGCACAGGCCGTGCAGTTCGCAGCCGGGAGACGCCGTCGCCATTGCCCCCTGGCTCGGTGAGCGCAGCCCCGCTCGCCGAGCAGGGCCTCAGCGGGCCGCCAGCGCCATGGGCCAGTGCGGCATCACCTCCTCCAAGACCGTGCTGGTCTTTCTCAACCTCATCTTCTGGGTGAGCGGGCGCGGCGGGCGCGGGAGGACGGGGCCGGCGGCGCGGCCGGGGAGGCCTTGGCCCAGGCGCCCGGACGGGCCCGGCGCGGCGGGGCCTGAGGCGCGGGGAGGCGCGTGTAGGCCGGGACGGAGGCCCGGGCGTGGGGGGCGGAGGGACGCCGTCGGGGCTGCGTGCGGCCCCACCGTGGAGGCCTCGGCGCTGGGGCCGGTGCCCGGGCCGCTGGCTCCCTGCCCGGGGCTCTGCCAGGCGGCGCTGGGCCGAGGCCCCTGTCTCCCCTCTGGAGCAGCTTGCTGGGAGAGGAGAGAGCTCTCGTTACAGATTCTTTCAGGACAGCGGGCTCGAAACAGGATATTCCCCAAAGGGTCAGGCTCCGCTTTGTGTGTCAGGGCCCGGAGCCCCGCAGGTCCCGTAGCAGCCCCGAGGCCTGTGAGCAAACGCGGCAGATTTGCGGGGACGCTACTGAGTCGGGGGTGAGGGATTTTGACTTAGAGATCTTTGTGCGTAGAGAGCTGGTTGGTCATCAGCCCAGAACACTGAAGGGTTTCGACTTTAGAAGCCCCATCAGTCTGTTTGTTTTGATCATGGGCATGGATAGCCTGAGGTTATAAACGTTGGTTAAATATGATTCTAATGTAACAAGGTTTTGAAAGTGATGAGTTAACTTTCAATAAGAAGTGCCTTATAAATTTTCTTTGGACACGCCCCCAAAGAAAGGGATGTGTGTCATCTTTTCATCTTAGTTCAAGTCCTTATCTAACCAGGTCTTTTGTAATAACCTGTGTTGCTCCTGTCTATCAGTCTCTCCACCCTCCAGTCCATCTGGACCTTGAGCCCAGATAAAACTTATGAAGCATTTCCTCCATCACATCACTTTATTAAAAACAAACAAAACCCCCAAAAAACTTAGACAGTAGAATAAGTTTCAACCTCCTGCACCAGGTATTGGAACATAAGTCTTCAGTCTGGTTCCAAATCACCTTTCCTTCCTTGCTATACATCATCTGTTTATACACTATGGACTTCTCTGTCCATAGCCCCCAGAACATTCCTTGAGCATTCTCGCACAAAAAAGACCAGACTTACTGGCCTGACAGAGACTGGAGAAACCCCTGAGAGTGTGGCCCTTGGACACCGTTTTAACTCAGTACTGAAGTAACTCTTGAGGTTCCCCCTTCAGCCAAAGATGAGGCCCATAAAACAAAACAAGACTAAAGGGGCACAACAGTCCAGGGGCAAGGACTGGAAGGCAAGAGGGGACAGGAAAGCTGGTAACAGGGTAAAAGGTTGAGAAGAGAGTGTTGATATGTGAGGTTGTTAACCAGCATCATAAAACAATATGTGTACTATTTAATGAGAAACTAGTTTGTTTTGTAAACCTTCATCTAAAGTACAATTAAAACAAAACAAAACTGAGGTCCTTAAGGGGCAGACACTTAGCTTTGTACCTGTACAGTTCCTTGTGATTTTATGGGTATAACTGTGAAGAATAATATAGGTACTGTCAGATGGGTTCTGGGTTTTTCAAGCTGAAGGACTAGAATTATTGTTAATGTAACAAAATACTAGAAATACAGGAATCATTTTCTTTAAAGAATTAAATTTTCATTTATTCTAAAATATCAGTTAATTCTAAGTGATTACTCTTGAACCTATGGAAGTTGTATAAGAAAATGTATGTACTGGTAGTATTTAACTTCAGCGAAGGTTATGTTGAACTTCAGCTGTGCTTTTCATGGTGAGTTATCAAGACTACAGTCATACTGTGTTGTAAAAACACCTTTTTTCTTGGTTAGTACATACTAAATCTTTTGTGAGGGATAATAAGGAAGTTAAACAGCTATGGGGGGGATTGTAACATAGAGCAGCATTAGTGAATACAGTGTAACTAATGAGGAAACAGTTTTAGATGTGTCTTCTGCCAATGATTAGTTTAGGGACAAACTATTGAAATCTGATGATGATGGTAGTGATAGCTAACATTCCAGTGCTTACTACATGCCACACACTACACGCTAAGCACTTTACATGGAGTATCCTGACAGCAGCCTCATCTGGCAGGGAATATTATGCTTATTTTACAGATGAGGGTATTATGGTTTACTGAGTTAAAGTAGCACACTCAAGGTGTGGCAGAGCCAGCGTTCAAACCCAGATTGTCCCATACGCTAGTTGTGGGGTTAGAACAAGGCATGATTGTAAAAGATTTGGAAAGGGAAGGAACTTGGTAGCTAGGTTAGAGTCACTTTCTCTGGAACACACTGATTTTACCCATGGTTAAAACTTGTACCAGCATTTCAACTACACTATTTAACTTGTCTGTTTAAAAAAATTAGGTCATAATGAGGAAGTACGTAAAACAAATGTTAACCGGTTCTCCCTGAAAATTTGTAATGCTTTGTTCAGTTCTAATAAGTGTATTCTCATATAATGCCCCCCTTGTTAATGCCTTGGGATCTATAAGTGGAAGAAGAAACATTCCCGAGATAGAGCATATCAGAACTTCATCCAGGTTTCCTTGGGCAACTTTAGTAAAGACTTTTTGGCTCTGTTATACAGGCTCTTAACTATCAGATGGTAGTGACTGATTTCAGGTAAGTGTTAAAGCTAATTGCTTTGGAAAGATCTTTACACGTTTTTATGTCTTCATCTTCATATTCTGGTTCAGTTGGCATTCTGTGAGCTGCAATGTGGAAATAAGCATATACCTGAAACACCCTGGCTCAGCATTAAATGACATAATAACAGCCAAAATTGTTAAAGTTGATTGGTCTAGACTGTTTTGACAGTGCAGTCTAAGAAAGCAACTGTGGAAAGGCAAAAACTAAACAAGGAAACAATCGTTTATAAAATCTAAAAGAGGAAACAATCATTTATAAAATCCTGAAGATTGTCATAATGGGAATAGAGAGGTCCTCACCAAATTCCAGAATATTAGGGCTTGTAGCTTGAAAATAATTTTGGACAAATGAAAGAAAGGATATACAATTTGGATCTCTTTACTTTTATGGAGTAGTGTAGCTTTTAAATGTAATTAGCGCTAGACCCATGATGATTTTTTAAAGAAGGTTAGGAGTGTTTGAAGATACATGGCTAAATTTTAAAGACTATTGGAATAAACAGCCACTAGCCCCTTCTATCTATAGGAGTCCCTGGGTGATGCAAATGGTCAAGCACTCAACTGCTAAACCAAACCCATTGCCACTGAGTCAGTTCGGACTCATAGCAAGCCTATAGGACAGAGTAGAACTGCCCCATAGGGTTTCCAAGGAGCAGCTGGTAGATTCAAACTGCTTACCTTTTGGTTGGCAGCCTGAGCTCTTAACCACTGTGCCACCAGGGTTCCTCTGAACTACTGGCACTTATGTATTGTATTTCCATCATTATGAATGATGTTTTGACAAATAATGAGTCATTGGAACATACCTTAAGCTAACAGATTTTTTTTCATAGTTTTTTTTTTTTAGTTCACTAAGAAAAAAGCTAACTTTGTCAATAAGCAAGTTATATTATGGTTGGCGGTTCAGACCCACCCAGAGGTGCCTCAAAGGTAGAGCTGGCAATCTACTTCCAAAAAGTCACAGCCTAGAAAACCCCATGGAGTAGTTCTACTCTGCACACATGGGGCCACCATGAGTCGCAATGGACTTGACAGCAACTAACAACAAGAAGCCTCTTTGTAAACTGTGCCTTTGTACCAAGGCCAGACAGGATTCCAAATTTGATGGGTCATTGATCTGACCCAAGGTCTTGTCTAAAACAAGTTTAAATCAGTACTTTCTAATAATCAGGTTTTTATTCTGGTTAGTTAATTGAGTAATTATACTGTGTTATACAAATTACTTTTTCTACTCCATGAGAAAAACCAGTTGGCTACTACGTGTGTTAAGCTCATCTTTGTTCTGCTCACTGTTTGACTCTTAATGTGTTTTAAGCATAATAAGGACTGGAAGAGAAACAGAAGCTTTGTCCATGCCCTTAGAGTGTACAGTCTGACACATGTATTTAGGCTCTTGCCTTTCATCTGTGTAAGAGGTGATAGTAACACTGGAACACCTGTGCAGTGGGGTGTGCCACAGGAAAGCCAGGCACCCTTTTAACGCCTTTAAAAGCAGCTTCAGAATGTGGCACCTTCACTAATGATCTTTTACTCATATGTGAAAAACCTATACATACGAATCGTGTTTGAAAGCAAAATATAACCTTTAAAATTTATTCCTCCTTAAAAAAAAAATCATATCGCACTCCCCTCTGTTGAATGCATATAATTAAGGAAAATTGCTTTGTTAAACAAATGTAATGCAAATATGAAACAAATATAATACATCTCCTTTGTGCTTATATTATTGATAAAACGGTGAAAACAACGGTGAAGATTGAAGATCGCTGTTCTAAGGGAATTTTATGGTGGAGGAAGACAGACAAAAGTAAAGAAAAATACTAGATAGTGACGTGTTAGGTAGAGAATTCAAATAGGGTGATGTGATAGAGTAACTGGGTGGCTGCTTTAGATTGGCAAAGAAGGCTTCTCCAAGGAGGTCAGCTTTTGTTTATTTTTTTAAGAAGGTCAAAATGTAATCTGGAGTATAAGCCCATCTAGGGGTGATTTGGGGGGCATTGGGGAGCATTTTCAAGGCTGAGGGAACATTGCCTCTTCTTGGCATGTTCAGATTACTAAAAGAAGGTTTAACTATGCCTTCACGTTCTTGTTTAAAAAATAAAAGTTTATAACGAAGTATTTCAAGTGTTTTCCTCTTGTTGCGTATTTTGTGTTTTCCAGCACATCCAACACATTTGAGGATACTTTTAAACCCTAATGTTCATGTGACATCCTGGAATTTGTTTTTCTGCCTCCTGTATTTCTACATGATGAATGACTGTTTTGACAAAGAATGTGTCATTGGAACACACCTTAAGCTAACAAGTTTTTTTCCATAGTTGTTTTTCAGTTCACTAGAAAAAAAGCTAACTTTGTCAGTAAACAAGTTATGGTACATACCAGGAAAGGCATCAAGTTTCTATAAGAGACTTGATCTGTAACTTAGCTTTTAATTTGTCTTCAACAAGAAAACGGATGTTTCCAGTCTTATATGTTCTCAGTCATCTCTCCACTGACCAAGTGCCTTGTGGCTCTGAGTAATCATTGACTGAAAGAGCTCATAACATCGGGAACTTGGAATCAGCAGGGTGGCCATTTGCAGGAACACTCTCTTTAGTTGCAGTTTAAGGAATGGGTTATTTCCTGAGCTTTCTAGGGTATTTACCATACTTTGAAATATTTTAATGAATTTTATTTCATAAGACCCAATTCAATTTAGATTTCTTTGCAGAAAATTTATTCTATAAAATTTATGCGTACATCAAACAAGTATATCGTAAGAATTATTCTTTCATTACGTGCTTGTTGAATATCTACTCTTTACTTGTTTCTGGAAAATATAAAGAATAAAAACATAGTCTCTGCTGTCGGACAGTTAATGGGGGAGGGGGATGGAGAGAGCAGAGACAGTCAAAATCATCCAGTTCTTCATTGAATTTAATTTCTAGGCACATCTTCCCCCCAAAAATCACACTCATGGGCAGCCTCAATTCTTCCTTTAAAAATATTATCCTCATCTCCTCCTCCTCTCTCTCCCCCTTCCCATTTAATAATTTGACAGAATCAATAGTTGAAGAAAAAAGTTGTTTGTGTTTATGTATTTGTTTTTGATCTACTAAAAGGGGGTTAATTGTAGTTGTTGACATATTATATTTTACATTGTTGCTGCTACTGGTTTAAACACATAACCCACACATGGACAGACTCTAACATTATAAAGCTTAATGACCCCAGGCTCCTACAATAATAACTTATTCTTTTTACAGGTAGAATAAGGTCTGAGTAGTAGAAGGTTTAAGTCCACCCAGAGGTGCCTTGGAAGGAAGGCCTGGCGATCTACTTCTGAAAAAATCAGCCATTCAAAACCCTGTGGAGCACAGTTGTACTCTGACACATGCAGTCACCATGAGTCAGAGTTGGCTCACCATCAGCTGTTATATATACTGGTATAGAAGATTGTGGAAACAGAGGGTCTCAAAGGAAATGCATGTCTAAATTCTAGGCTTCTCAGATGATCCCTGAAGCCCTGCTGTCTGAAAATAGCCAGTTTCCGTGCCGTTAAAATAATTTGGCTGTAGCTTTGGTTGATCTCCATTTATTGCAACTTGAACTTTTGGGTCTTTCAAATGGTAGGTACAAATTGGATTAAATAGAGGAGCTTTGTTAGGCTGGATAAGCAATGAATATAAAAAGACAAATATAGAACAAGTGAAAATAGGGCAGGATTGAGGAGCATGACTTGGAATATCATCAGAGTAATAGCAATTTAAAAGGATTGAAATATTTCTCCTTTAAGAATAATGGCAGTGATGTTGATGATGGTGGCAGAAGTGGCTTATTATAAAAACTTTACACCCCCAAGAAGGATTTTTTTCTTACTTTGTTGTCTTCTTGAAAGGTGATATTTATGAAAATGATAATGTGCACTGGAAGAATCAGAATTGCTTTAGAAGAGATAATCAGAAAACACCTGGAGAATGAGTCAAAGCCAGAAAGACCCAGAAAAGAGTGATGAATGTGGGAGATTGGCAGAGGTGCCTAAGCCATTCAGGGTTGAAGAGAGGCCTACTTTATGTTGATTTAAGGACAGAGCTGGAGTTAATTCATTTGGAAGAGAGCATCAGAAAGTCTCAGCTTCAGATATAATTTTAAATATTATTTTTCCGATTATGTAACTGTGTGAAACCTGTGAGAGCCAGAACTTGACCAGACTGCCTTGTTTTTCTAGGTCTCGCAAGTTTTCCACTTTTGACAGGGTGCAGTCTTAGCATTTTTCTATTGCTCTTTAATGGAAAATATTTGAGTTTTCCTTCTGACAGGTTTCTGCCTTACACGGGTTCTGGCTTTTGCAGATTTTGCTATAGTATATTTGCTTTTTTAAAGAAGCCACTAAAAAGTTTTTAAAAACAAAACTGTAACTGATATCACCCATAAACTCACCACCCAGTGGCAACCAATATTAACAGCTTGATATATTTTTAAAATGTCTTATCCCCCTGACTCACCGTGAACATATTTTTAAATTATGCTTTAACAAAATATTTCAGGGCTAAAATACAACCATATGTCTGGATATCAGTGTTTTGTTTTTCTTTTTGCTATTATAATTTTCTTACAGTATTATAACACTATGATGAATATACCTTCTACACACTTTTGTTCCCATCTGACTTTTCTTAAGGATAGGTTTCTAGAAGTAGAATTAGCAGTACAAAAGCGTAAATGGTCAGACTAATACATGTTACTTGATTACTTCCCAGAAAAAGTATTCTGTATTAATTCATACTTCTTACACATGAGGACCCTTTTCTTTGTAGTATCCTCACACATCTTTGAACAATATTGGTTGGTTTTATTATTGACCAATTTGGTAAAAAATGGTATTTTAATAGCTTCAAAAAATCATGGTAGGAATAGGTTTAATTTCTGAAAGAAGGTTTGAATTCTTTGGAATAGTCTTTTATTTTTTTAATTTTTTTCTTTTTGGAAAGTTGATGGTGAATAGACAGTGGACTTGATATAGTCCCTGCAGGCTGCTAACTGAAAGGCTGGAGGTTTGAGTCCACCCAGAAGTGCCTCGGAAGAAAGGCCTGCTGATCTATTTTTGAAAAATTAGCAATCGAAAACGCTGTGGAGCACAATTCTACTTTGACACACATGAGGTCACCATGAGTCACAGTCAGCTATGTCAGTTGGTGTTTGGACTTGGTAAAGGAATAATCATGTTTAATGAAATGAACCATTTTAGTAGACTAAGTCAGAATTGAAACGGAGCATGGTTGGACTAGAGAATATTATGTTAAGTACAATGCTAAAAGATTATTGTCAGGATGATTTTGAGACCCTCTTTATGACATGAGCTCCTTGGAAACTCTATGGGGTAGTTCTGCTCTGTCCTGTAGGGTCACTATGAGTCAGAATTGACTCGATGGCAAAGGGTTTTATGGGGATGACATGAGGGTGGAGTTTTGGGAAGCTTTCGGAATTGTATCATGTAGCACTACCAGTGATTCCTAAATCGCAGGAGACAAGTGAGAGACATAAAAACTAATATGACTGTGTAGGTAACCCTTTGAATTAAGTGATAAAAGATGTGTACATAAAATGGATTTCTGCTGCTGTGTTTTTTTTCCTCTCTGCTTTCTAACTTGAAAATTTGCTTTCTTGAAGTCTACCAGAGTACACAATGGTTTTGCCCAGTCTTTTTCTTCTTGACTATTTTTCCTCCCAACATTCCAGTCGCTTCCACTTTACCAATTGTACCAGAGGAGCAGTTCACAAGGCAACAAGAATTTGTCAGGTCCTGTGCCTTTAGCTGAGTGGTGTTCAGATGGACCCTCAGCTCTACACTGTCCTGACTCTTGCCAGTTTTGTCATATGAATCACCCACGTCTATTACATACGACTGCAAGAAAATCACTTCTGCTTTCCGTTATCTTCACCCAAATGTTCTGTGGGATGCTTTCACCTTCACATTTCTAAATTTCCATATAGATACACTTTTGACAATGGAGCTGTTTTGTCTCCCCAGCTGGTAACAAGTGTGTTTCATTTCTAATATTCTAATATTGCCATATGCCAGTGGCAAGTTTCACTGTGGTCGCTGTACCTCCTTTCATTCCATATTCCTTCTTCCTAAGAAAATGAAGGAATTTAGTAGTTTTGAAGATTTTAGTATTTCATCAGCTCATCTGTTTCTTTCATAGAGGATTTGAAAATTACCGCCCCCCCCATTAGTTCAAAACTGTAGAAAAAGCAATCTGATGAAAGAATGAAATTCCTTACTTTAAAAGAGATTTCACATTGTGTGTATGTAGAGGAAGGGTAAAGGGATGAAATGAAGTCTACTTCTGGAAAACATACACTTAAAATTTTACGACAGGATAGCCTTATTTTCTTTTTTGTCATGACAGCTTGGTGTATGACAAAGCACTGGCTCTC
Organism: Loxodonta africana; assembly: GCF_030014295.1. Lineage (NCBI taxonomy): Eukaryota > Metazoa > Chordata > Mammalia > Proboscidea > Elephantidae > Loxodonta > Loxodonta africana. Next base: position 39,568,368 of record NC_087354.1, on the reverse strand, counting down.
CTAGTTTTAAAATTCCATGACTTAATTTGGAACAGGGACTTATTAAAAGATAAAAATCATGGTTTTAAAAAAATTATTTCTATAGTTTCATATCTCAGTCTTTTCCTTAAATTTCCCTTTTCTTTGTAAAAAGAGTGAATATTTTTAGTATACCGTCCTGGCACAAATCATCCTTACTGGCTCAGCTTTTCTCGGTGGTGACTGAAGCAGTTCAGCTGCTTCCAGGTTCTACATTTCATCTCCTGTTCTACCTCCTCCCCCTTCTCCTCCTCCTGCAGCTGCTTTGTTGGCAAAGCCCTGATCTTTTGATAGATCTCAGTTCCATCCTGGCCCTTCAAAAGAGAGATTTAAGCACGCTCAGCTTTTAGCCTTTCTAATAGCCATGACTCCTGTATTAAAAATCTGAGTGACTACAAAGTCCCTATGCCTGCTAGCTGGGAGGTACTTATAAGCTGCCCTCCATTTACCAAACACACTTTACCGTTGTCCATGTTCTTTTGGATGCTCTCCATACTAATTGTTGGATGTCGTGAAGGCAGTTGCTTATAGATGTTTTTAGGTCTTCAGCTGTTGCTAGGGCACATACTTTGTATTTTGAAAGTAACTGGTGTCATTCTATGAATTGTTTATTATGCAATTTAATATATAAGCACCATAGATATAATTAAAAGAAGAAAAATTTGAAGTCTCAATTTAGGACACAGCCACTACTTACAAGTAATTTGGTTTCTGTAGTCTCATATCAGCAATCAGGCAGTTGTTTCTGCTTTGCTGTGTGCTCAAGGCTTGCAACTAATAAGTTACTTCTCACTGTATGTGGCCAAAATAGAGTTCTGTTGGAATCTCAACTCTGCTGTGTGAGCTGAATGTTGACTGGTTTGCAGCCTGGGAAAAGAAATTGCTCTGGAGTCTGTTAGAAAAGAGTAGGCATCAATTAGTAAAAAAAAAAAAAATGTCTTGAACATTGTGCTTCTTTAAAGAATTATTTTTATGGGATCAAACTGACAACAGTAACTCTAAAGCATAGATGAGAAGTTTTAGGGGGGCTGTGAGCCTGAGATGATAATGATAAAATAACTTGGGTAGAGATAGCAAGAATGATGACACAATGTGAAGAATGTAACCAGTGTCACTGAATTGTATGTGTGAAAATTGTCAAATGGGTGTGTTTTGCTGTGTATACATTTTCATCAAAAATAAAATAAATATTAAAAAAATAGAATAGGCTGCTTTATAAATGGCATCTCCTCCTTGCTTTGCATCGCATTTGTTACACGTCTGGTGATACCTTCTGTTGGTTTTGTTTTCTCACGGTCTCCATGTCAGATGAGTGCCTTGGTCTGGGTGGAGGGTGACAGCACTAGAAGGCTGTCACGTGGCCCATTCGCAAGGAGCACTAGGTGTGATTCTCATGGGAATCTCTTTAGGTTGAAAACTAAAATGCAGTAGTTCTTCAGCGTGCTATGCTTCAGATTAGTTATTGAGTACATACTGTATATCTTACAGTTCTATCTTGTTTTCATTCAAATTTGTGTAGGCTCAAACTTCACTTACTAGAAGCACAAAAATGGAATTCGTCTTAATTCATGCCTTTTGGAGTAAAAAAAGCTAAGACTTTAAAGGATGGGAAGATGATTAGTGAAGACAAACTGGGGGAAATTGAATTTACATTTAAGATTTCTGCTAATTCACCTTAAGTGCTGAAATTGTTTACTTTTACAAAATATGTGAGTGTGTATATACAGTAAAACCTGCAAAAGCCAGAACCTTTGTAAGGTAGAAACCTGTCACAGAAGGAAAGCTCAAATACTTTCAACTAATAGAGAGCTATAGAAAAGTAGTAAGACTGCACCCTGTCAAAGGTGGAAAATTTGTGAGACCTGCAAAAATAAGGCAGTTCCATTGAGTTGTGGCTCTCACAGGTTTCACTGTATGTATAAGTATATATGTGTATGTGTGATCGTGTGTATTACATCACATATATACTCAAGGATAAGTAGTATGTGGTAAGAGTACTAAGTAGTCCATGTGTTTCTGTAATAAGAGCACCCAAAGCAGTAAGCTGTTTCTCCTCCTCTTCTCCCTCTCCTGTGCCTCCTTTCATCCCGCAGTAGCGTGCCCATAAAGCATGTCCGTGAACTCTGAGGACCTTTGAACAGACATGGTTGCTGTAATTGTGGCATTTGTAATAATGATAGAGTATTGTTTTCTAATGTATTCCAGATGTAATGGCCATCAGGAATTCAGTAAGCTGAATTAAGTTGCCAAATCATGTTTGAATAGTGAACTAAAGACTATACACTCTGGACTGAGAGAAACAGCAAATAACAAAATCTTTTGATAGAAGGGGGAGGATGATTTCAAGGGAAGGGATAAGATTATGTTGTCTTAGGCTAGGTTCTCTAGAGAAGCAAAACCAGTGATGTGTGTGTGTGTGTTTGTGGAGAGATTCTGAGACAGATTTATCTCGAGAATGGCTTGATGTGGTTGTAGAGGCTGGCAAGTCCCAAGTCCATGGATCAGATGTCAGGCTGGAGGCTTCTCCTGACTCACGTAGCTGCAGGGGCTGACGAACTCAAGATCAGCAGGTGAGACGCAGGTCGCTGGCTTACAGGCTGTGGAGGCTGATGAATCCCAAGATCAGCAAACAGTATGGCAGGCAGCTGGCTCAGGTCCTGAGAACAGAGGTCAAATGATGACAATCTGGATGCAGGACCCAGAGCAAACAAGCAAGCTTTGCCAGAACATCCATATACATCTATATGATGCAGGTCACACCCCTGAAGAAACTCCCCTTACAACTGATTGGCTGATCACATCAGATCACATCATGGAGGGTGACTGCGTTACTACATAACTGCCAGATTACATCATTACATAACTGCCAAACTACCCATAAAAATCTGTTGCTGTGGAGTCAATTCTAACTCACAATGACCCTATAGGTCACAGTAGAACTGCCCCATAGGGTTTCCAAGGAGCGGCTAGTGGATTAGAACTGGCAACCTTTTGGTTAGCAGCTGAGCTCTTAACCATTGCACCACCAGGGCTATAAGCCCATTGCCATCAAGGTGATTCTGACTCATAGCAACGCTATAGGACAGAGTAGAACTGCCCCGTAGGGTTTCCAGGGAGCGGCTGGTAGATTCGAACTGCTGACATTTTGGTTAGCAGCTGAGTTCTTAACCACTGCACCACCAGCCAAACTATATCATTACATAACTGCCAAACTACTGAGAATCATGGCCCAGCCAAGTTGACACAGAACCTTAACCGTCACAGATGTGTACTCAATAAATTTTGATTGATATATAGGGTCACTATGAGTCAGAATCAACTCAATGGCAACAGGTTTTTTTTTTTTTTTTTTGGATACTGCTGTTTGCCAAGCACGGTTTTAAGTGTGGGATGGGGATACAGAGCTGAAAGACAGATGGGCACAGTTTATGCCCTCAAGGCGTGTTGAGACATATATAGCTGTAATTGCAGCAGATGTAATAAATGCTCTGTTGGAGCCATGCGAGGTGACATATGAGTGGATGGGGGGCACCTGATCCAGCCTGAAACCGTCAAGAATGAGTTCTAAAAGAGATGACGTATAAACTGCATATTGGTGGGTATCAAGGAGTTCTCAGGCAGATAAAGAAAAGAAAGGGTATTCCAGAGAGAACAGCAGAGGTGGGGAAATTAGAGGGTATGTGGGGAATTTGGGTATAACAGTAGTATGTTGCCCAGGGTGTATGAGGGGTTTTGAAGTCTGAGGTGGAAAACAAGGAGGAACAGCTTCAAGGGTCTTACTTACCCCATCCTGAGGGTGACAGGGAGCTAGAAAGAGTTTTGCCTTGATCTGGTTTGCGTTTTTAACAAAAATAACCCTGGTAGCAATATAAAGAACATATTATTAGGGGATGAGGAGGGGCAGAAGTAAGATTTAGAGTGAACAATGATAAAGCCCAAATTAAGATGTAAACACTGCAGTGGGGTTTAAGAGAAGCTGAGGTATGCAAATAATGTTTTGGAAATAGAGGAAAACTCAAACAGTGATCGATTACATATAGAAATGGGTCAAGGAAGGAGTATAGGGTAACTCTCGTACTGGGTTTTTCTCAAGTGTTTAACTAGAGAAATTAGGTATCTGGTGCCTTTGGCTGAGATAGGAATGTAAAAGGAAGACTAGATGAAGTGGCGACAAAGTCACAGAAGGTTTGAGGCAGGTTGTGGATGGGCTGTTTGTGGAAATTCCAGATGGGGGTGTATGGGTCTTGAGGTAATAGTTTTAGTAGAGAGCTATAGTGACTAGTGAAGCCACGGCTGATCTAACCCAAAGAGATACTAGCAAATGAGAAAAAAGAACAGGGCCTAAGACAGACCCTGGAGACTACTACCATTTCAGTCTGGTAAAGAAGAGTCCATGAAGAGAGCGAGAAGGTGAGCAGCTGGAGAAGTAGGAAGAAAATCAGTGGGACCTCTTGAAAGCCAAAGGAAAAAATTTTTCTTTTTTTTCCTGTTTTTATTTTGTTATTTTATTCATCATAGGTTTTTTTGCATAATTTTTTTTTATTGCACTTTAGATGAAGGTTTACAGAACAGACTAGTTTCTCATCAGACAGTACACACATTGTCGTATGATATTGGTTAACAACCCCACAACATGTCAACATTCTCCCTTGCCAACACTGGGTTCCCTATTACCAGCTTTCCTGTTCCCTCCTGGGCTGGTATGCCCTTTTAGTCTTGTTTTGTTCCATGGGCCTGTTCAATCTTTGGCTGAATGGTGAACCTCTGGAGTGGCCTCATTACTGAGCTGAAAGGGTGTCCGGGGTCCATACTCTCAGGGTTTCTCCAGTTTCTGTCAGGCCAGCAAGTCTGGTCTTTCTTTTTGATTTAGAAATTTTGTTCTACATTTTTTTCTCCAGCTCCGTTCGGGACCCTCTATTGTGAGCCCTGTCAGAACAGTCAGTGGTGGTAGCCAGGCACCATCTTGTTGTACTGGACTCAGTCTGGTGGAGGCCATGGTAGTTGTGGTCTTTTAGTCCTTTGGGTTAATCTTTCCCTTATATCTTTAATTTTCTTCATTTTTCCTTGCTCCCGAAGGGGTGAGACCACTGGTGTGTCCTAGATGACCGCTCACAGGCTTTTAAGACCCCAGATGCTACTCACCAAAGTAGAATGTAGAACAACATTTTCTTTATAAACTCCGTTATGCCAATTAAGCTAGATGTTCCCTGAGACCACGATCCCCACAGCCCTCAGCCCAGCAATTTGGTCCCCAAAGCAGGAGAGTTTTAAAAGAATATGTATTTTTTAATTGCCTCCATTATTCTAGCCTTCTCATTTTTTAAAGTCATGTTATAAAAGAAAAGTCAAGTTACTTTCTCAACTTCGCATATAGGGAATCTTTTTCTTGAAGATCTGATAGTGATTGTTATGTCCTAGTGTAAGAAAAAAACTGATGATGCCCAAGCTTCGTTGGTCCCATTGACTTAAGAAATGAACTGAGTTTTCAAGTTCAGAGGAGTAGATGACATTTCCAGTATTGTTGTAGAGGCTGTTTTCCAGTTTGAGGATTAATGATTTGCATGTTAAGTTTTAAGGGTGGTGAAGTAGCTCTTTTTCTGTGAAAGTCTCAAAGTGCTCTTCAAATAGCTCATTAAACCAAATGATGTAATACTTAGCCTGACACTGCATTCGCTTATTCGCATGTAAGCAAGTGGCACTGGGTTGTTCGCACAGAGCTGGTACAGTAGGATAGCAAAATGGACCATGATAGAGGAGAATGTGTGATGTGTGTACAGGTCTGCAGCTGGAGAAGGTGCCTGGAGCGGCAGCTGAAATAAGGCGTATCTGTTACACGACTTTTTACGTTCAGTATCCCCTTAGCCTTGTTATTCAAAGTGTGGCCAAGAACCAGCACCATCAGCATCACCTGGAAATTTGTTAGAACTACGGGCTCTCAGGCCCCACCCTAAACCTATTCAGTCAGAATCTATAGTTTAATAAGATCGTCAGGTGATTCCTACTTATATTAAAGTTTGAGAAGCATCGTTAGATCTAAGGGTTTGTGATGTTCTGTGGTGACTGAGCCTTCCTGCTTTGCCATTTCAAAGTCTTGAAGAGTAAGACAGCAAGTGGTTCCTACTTAATACTGTATTTTCTTTCCCCCAAGGGAGTAGATACTCAAGAGGTTAAAAATGCAGATTCTGGAGTCAGATTGCTTGGGTTCAAATCTTGGCCCAGCCACTTATACCTAATTCCCCAATCGTTGAGGGCAACTATGATGAGCAAAGGTTGAGCTACAGATAAGCCTTTGTTATGTGTGTGTGTTTTTTTTTTTTTTCATTTTTGTCGTCAGTATTGCTTATTGGATTCATGGGTTTTGGTCCTAGCTAAACCATCAATTACTGAGAAGTTGGTGGAATTTGGGAAGCTTTTCAACTTTATCTGGTAAAGAAATGTTCTTAGTAATGAATCATAGGAGACTTTTCAGCTTACTGGGGAAAAAAAAAGTCTACAAATAGGTTTAAAAGTGATGGGAAATCTCATTAAATTAGAACCTATGAAGAAATAGTAGGAACATTTTACTGGGCAAGGCTTACAGACATTTGCCAATGCTCCGGTCTTGTTTTTTACAGGGAGCAGCAGGCATTTTATGTTACGTGGGAGCCTATGTCTTCATCACTTACGACGACTATGACCACTTCTTTGAAGATGTGTACACTCTCATCCCTGCTGTGGTGATCATAGCTGTAGGAGCCCTGCTCTTCATTATTGGGCTAATTGGCTGCTGCGCCACAATCCGAGAAAGCCACTGTGGACTGGCCACAGTAAGTTAGCATCTGAGTGTGTGAAACGCAGGAGTGTTCAATTTGTATTACACTCTTCTTGAATTGAGCATGAAACTCCATAGACTCCTTGGCTGTTGTAAGAATTGACAGAATTAGCACTTGTCTCAAACTTCTAACAGTCATCTCTTCTAATCGTTTTTTTTTTTTTTTTAACTAAGAGAGCATTTAGAGCTATTTTTTCATTTGTATTTAATTTTTGTCAATATTTCTTTACAGTTTGTCATCATCCTACTCTTGGTTTTTGTCACAGAAGTTGTTGTAGTGGTTTTGGGATACGTTTACAGAGCAAAGGTATGTTGCCTGCTGAATTAACAATGCTTTAAAAGGTGGTTTAAGTTTTTCAAGTAAAATAGAACAAATATGTTTTATCAAAGTAAACTTTTTTTGGCCTTATTTCAGTTTAGATACTGCTTTAAATATCTAAAGGAGCCTTGATGGTGTAGTGGTTAAGCACTCAGCAGCTAACCAGAAAGTTCAGTGGTTTGAACCCACCAGCCGCTCTGTGGGAGAAAGATATGGCAGTCTGCTTCTCTTAAGACTGTAGCCTTGGAAACCTGATGGGGCAGTTCTGCTCTGTCCTGTAGGGTTGCTGTGAGTTGGAATCAACTTGGCAGGTGGTGGGTTTTTGGTTTTTAAATATCTAACATTAATTAGAAATTTTGTTAAGACTTCTAGTCTCGTTAATGTCCAAACCCGGTTGCTGTTGAGTCGATTCCGACTCATAGCCGCCCTATAGGACAGAGTAGAACTGCCCCATACGGTTTCCAAGGAGCACCTGGTGGATTTGAACTGCTGACCTTTTGGTTAGCAGCCGTAGCTCTTAACCATTACGCCGCCAGGGTTTTGCTCATTAATGTACCAGAGTGTTAATTCTACTGCTGTTGACTATTTAAGTATTTAATGTTCTTTAAAGTGTCTCAGAATAAGCTACAAATGAATACTTGCTCAGTTGGGAGGTTTACTCAAATTTCCTCAGCCCATAAACTTCCTACCTGAGAAGGAAGAAATATCAGTTTTCTGATTTAGAAGAATTAAATTGAGTGGTTCATTTTTTGATTGTCTCTTTTAAAAATGCCTTGGCCCTAGACAAAAAAAAAAAAAAAAAGATGAATTTGAGTTGTGATCCTACTTTCACCTTAAGGAACACGAGGCCAGCCACTCCCTTCTTCCTCCTCTTTCTTGATTATTCCCTCTTCTTTTCTTTTCCTTTTCCTTTCTGTTTTGCCTGCTTTTACTTTCCACCTCCTAAACCATTTAAAGCTAAACAGGCTGCTTTAAATTGACTATCTTAATTATCTTGTTAATTAATTGTCTAGAACCATGATAAAGGTTTAATAGACTCATTCTTGTTTAACTTACTACTTTAAGTCAAAGGTCTGATGTACCACTTAATATTAAAGCCATTGATACATAAGGTACTATGCAGCTGTGCCAAAAAATGCAATGGTATGTGTCCCTACCTATGATCTGGTTGGAAACCCTGGTGGCGTAGTGGTTAAGTGCTACGGCTGCTAACCAAAAGTCGGCAGTTCGAATCCGCCAGGTGCTCCTTGGAAACTATGGGACAGTTCTACTCTGTCCTATAGGGTCGCTGTGAGTCGGAATCAACTTGACAGCAGTGGGTTTTAGTGGGTATGATCTGGTTATCAATTTTATATTTGTATCAGTTTTATAATTGTATCATATCACTGATACACTTACCAAATAGGTCTAGACATCTTAGAAGGTTAAGGAGAATCGGGGACAAGCAAACATTATGAAATGACCCCTGCTTGCCTCTTTACTCATTGGCAGCAAGAAGTTATAAAAAGTTTATTTTCTGTCTCCTCTTGATATTGAGCTGCAGCTTTCTCATAAAGGGCCACTTCTAAGGACTGATTTTTTTGACCTGCTTTTGCAGGTTTTGCATATTTGGCCAAATCCAAACATCCTGTATGTAAAAGGGACATAATGTTGGCATTTGTCCTAAAAGTATTTTATGGGGCTTTAAGGTTGTTTTATTCTTACCTCCTTTAGGAAAGGAAAAAGAATAGATCTTCTAAGAATATACAGAGAACTTATTGAAAAAGAAAGGTGGTCCATTTGTAATTTAGAACATTAATCCCACGACTCAACTGCTTTCTCCCTCTTGAATACATTGTTAGCCTGCCATCTTGCATACAGCCTTCCCTTTGAATGCTTTAAATCCATGTGGTATAATATGCCCGAATTTTACCTGTCGGTCTGAATCTTAGGGAGGCAGGAAGGAAGAAAATGTTTTTCTTACAAGAAATTCAGGGAGACTGGCACCTTGCAAATAGCCATTTAAGCATTTTAGCTAGAGCCTTGACTGATGTTACTTTTTACCAGTATTTTTGAAGAAATAAATCCTTTGATTTGATTCAGGTGGAAAATGAAGTTGATCGCAGCATTCAGAAAGTGTATAAGACCTACAACGGAACCAACCCTGATGCTGCTAGTCGGGCTATTGATTATGTACAGAGACAGGTGAGCTCTCTTGAGGTGAATTTGTTGTTGAGGGCCAATCATTGTTGTGTCCACATTAAACTAACTCTGTTATTACTGTGTAACTTAGCCATGTACCTTCCCAGCTGTGGTTAGCCTCCTGCTGTGTCTTAATATTTTTCCCCAGCCTTCACCCTTCAAAGGTTTTTTCCATCACCTAGTCAAAGCCAGAGAAGAAGCATCAAACTATTTTTAATCATCTGACATTTTATCCCCTGAAAAATAATAATTAGCCAGAGAGGTGATAGTGGAAAAAGAGGTGTGTATCACAAGAAAGGTGGGAGTCTGGATGGACTCTAGGGCACGTAGAAGGTCTATATCTACCTTCAGAAAGCAAGACCAAAAAAGGTGGCAGACAAAACTGTTTAAAAAAAAAAAATTAAGGACACAAAGGAAGAGAGAATAATATGTAATAGATCTATGTACTGATAACCCAGCTTCCAAAATTATCAACCTTTGTGAATCTTATTTCATCTATTAACCCTTCTCTTTTTTTTTTTTTTTTGCTAGCTTATCTTAAAGCAAGTCCCAGACATCTCAGATAAAATATTTTAAACATTTTGTCACTGGAAATAATTTTTAACTCAGAACCAATTATTTAACATGTAATATACAAAGATTTTTCTTAGCTAGAAACTACCCCGTACAGGCAGTGTGGTTTTCATGTGGAGGTTCTAGAGCTACACTGCCGAATATAGTAGCCAATCATGGATATTTAAATTAAAATTAAAAATTCAGTTCCTTGGTCGTACTAACCATATTTTAAGTGCTCGATAGTGTCCTATGGCTAGTGGCCTCCGTATTGAATCACACAAATATAGAACATTTCCATCATTGCAGAAAGTTCTATTGAACAGCACTGTTCTAGAGTAGCTTTTTTTTTTATTGTGTTCTAAGTGAAAGTTTACAATTCAAGTCAGTCTTTCATACGAAAACTTGTACACATCTTGTACACATCTCCCTAATGTGACAACACACTCCACCTCTCCACCCTGTATTCCCCATGTCCATTCAACCAGCTCCTGAGCCCCTCTGCCTTCTCGTCTCACCTCCAGGCAGAAGCTGCCCACATAGTCTTATGTGTCTACTTGAGCCAAGAAGCTCACTCCTCACCTAGAGTAGCTTTTTTTTTTTTTATAGTGCGTGGAACTCTAAAGTTCCACCTAGGTGTGTGTTTTTTGAGGAGTAACATCTCCATTCTCTTTCTGTCTCCTTTAGCTGCACTGTTGTGGAATTCACAACTACTCAGACTGGGAAAATACAGACTGGTTCAAAGAAACCAAAAACCAGAGCGTCCCTCTCAGCTGCTGCAGAGAGACCGCCAGCAGCTGTAATGGCAGTTTGGCCCACCCCTCTGACCTCTATGCCGAGGTGAGTTGGTCCCTTGGCCAAGGCTTGAGTCTGGCCTGATAAGCTGCTTTTTTCTGCGTCTTCTCTCTACCCGGCACTTCTTTTCTGCCCTTTAATGCCGTTTTATTTTACTGTAAATCATTTCTAGATGCATTATCTTTTGCTTTAATTACACATCTAACTTTTGAAGTAATTTACAAGTCTGCAGCTTTCGCTTTTGAGAAAGACTTGTAATGTGGATGACTTTATGTGTTTCAGGGTTGTGAGGCTCTAGTTGTGAAGAAGTTACAAGAAATTATGATGCATGTTATCTGGGCAGCACTGGCATTTGCAGCTATCCAGGTAGGCACGGCTAGCCAAGGAGTGGTTATCACAGCACACTGGTCCTCGGTGTCAGCCTCAAAGGATTTTAATCACTAAGTGCAGTGAGTCTTTGTCTATATAGATAACTTGGAAATGATTGAGGTACTACCCACCAGTTTCCAGCATCTTCCATTTCATGTCTCTAGACCTAGACTCAGAGTGGTCTAAAGAAATCAGAAATCTGGAAGGGGAGGGGACTCTTCGCCTTATTTTCCTGCCATGCTTAGTGAGTAGCCCTGTTCAAAATACAAACAAACTGTTGTTATAATGGATACTTGGGAAGTATTTTAAAAGAACTTAACAGAATTCTAAAAAATTCAGCTCGGAAATGCAAAAATTTTATTTAAATCTTTCATGTGCTATTTCTACTTCCAGTTCTTGTTTTTCTGTTCTTAAGGGTTTGGTATATGTCATATACAGAAATCAAGTACTGGTACTATAACAATATTAGTCTCTTAGACTTTCGGTAAAAGCTAAGATTCTAGCCTCTTCTCTATTTGTGGGCTTAATTTGTTTTAGATTATCAGCCATCAAGAAACCCATGACATACATCACTTGGTTCCTCTGAAAGTGTGCCACGCCACTTTTTGTAGTTATGGGGAAGTGGTTTCCCAACTCCTACCAGTGAAAACAGTTGTTTTTTCCCCCTAATAATAGCTTATGCAAAGTGCCTGATAATTGCCTAATCGCTTCTCACTTTATCAGCTCCCAGCCTCCCTACCTCCAGAACTCGCTTATCCGCATCCCCACCTAGAAACAATTGAAGGAAAATTGCCATTTTCCCATCCAATACAGCTACCCACATTCCCAGTTTCTCAGATACATACAGTGTATTGTATGGATTCTGTTAGAGGAGTCTTATAACTGAGAATAGCCAAATATTCTAAAATGATTGAAAAGCCTTCTCATCAGATCTGATTCTCAGAGTGTTCTATTAGTTGTGCTTGAAATAGGCTTCAGATCTATTTTGAAGAACGTATAGATACCTTTTAATTGTTAGATAAAGCAAATATAATTGCTAGTTTAAATGTAAATTGCTTGGATTGCCTGGTCTTTGTGTATTTGAACAGAAGGTAGTGTATGTCATGGGAAGTAAAGGGTGATTGTTTACTTTGCTGTTATTCAAACAGCCCTGAAGTGATTCATTAAAAAGTCTAGCTCTTTATTTGCTATGGTCTCTGCCCTTCTAAGCATTTACTTTGTGGCTCAGCATAGCAGTAATCTGGTGATCAGCAGGGATGTATTTCATATTTTGATAGTCTATGCAAATACATTCATTTAGCTAAAAATAATGAAACACGAGGGAGGTCTCTTTTCCCCAGTAAAATCCTGCCTGTGCATTCTTAATGATTTTACTTGTGGTACTCACGCTGCAAGTATTAACATGCAGGAAAAGAGCTTTGGAACTACTACTGTATGGTGCTTATGATCATAAATACACAACATGTACATAGAAGACTGATGGAAATTGTCACTTCAGCTATGCCCCTCATCTAGTTAAGCTTAATAACCACCAGGTATTTATTTACTATTAAATCTTTTTCAGTGGGGTTTAATACTTTATCTAGTCTCTTCAAGTATGCTGGCCATATGTGTTTTATATTTAAGTGGCCCTGGCTTAAGTAATAGCTGGGAAAGGTTTGATATTTCTAGTTCAGCAAGGCCAAGTCAGGGATGTAGAACTTTCAGGGATTCAAAACGTGGTGGTTTTGAAAATAAGAAAATTTTAAGGGAAAAAAAATCCATTTGAAATAATAAAAGAATTTTTTCCTGTTTTCTTTTTTTAAGAATACCTCTAAATGTTCTAAATTTTGATATTCAAAATCTGATGTAGATTGGTGACCTAGGTGTGAAAAGTCTGAAGAAAGGCAGAACTAACTCAGAGCTCAGTGAGCTTTTGTACTTGTACACCAATGCCGAGATGGAAATTGAGAGCTTGAAGGATTCTTGCAGATTCTCCAGTCCTTGTCCCCTTTGTTTTAAATGTCACAAAAATGATTAAGAGTGAGGTAATGTGACTTATGACTGGTACACAAATAGTGGCAAACCCAAAGCTTGGACTCCAGCTCCTTGTGTAATCTTCCTCCAATTACAAAACTGAGTTGAGACTCTCAGAAGATTAATGCCTATATTCTGTTATGAAACCTGGCAGGCAGTTCATGCTTCAGTAGGATAAATGTCACAATGTGATAGCGTCAAAATATATATCATTAAGACTTTCTTTCAGGTTCTAAACCTTGGAAACTCTGAAAGTTATAATAGGAAACAGTTTTAAATATTGTCTAAGATCGAAAGACAATTTCTGGTAGTATTGCGAGTATCAAAACAGTTTTAAGCGTAGTCTCCCTTGGTTTTAAGTTTGATTTGTGGTACTTAATATTAAGCCATAAAGGCGAATTTAATAAGGAATTTTCTCTTAAGCTTAATTTAGCTATAAAAGGCTTTAGTTTGGATATGGACAAACTGTGGGCCTCGTGGGCCAAATCTGACCTGTGTTTGTATGAGCCAAACAAAACTTACTTGTTCGTGTATTATCTGGCCACTTGTGGTGTGCCACCGTGGCAGAGTTACGTAGTTGCAACAGAGACCACATTTGTCTCTTGGCTTCTAGAGCCTAGAATATATACTATATGGCCCTTTAAGAAAATATTTGCTCTGGTCTAGTTAAATAATCTGGATTTGGGAAGGACCAAATGACCAAGAAAGAAAAAGCTGAAAAATGTTAGTCAATTACTATTGTAGAATTTTTAGATATAGGAGAATGAGGTCTTTAAAATTTTATTATACCTCTCACCTTAGCTTGTTAAGGTATTTCACTGTCTTTGAGAGTAGCCAGTCTCTTAAATTTACAAAGGATCAGTTAAGAATCTTAGATTTAAAGGGTCTGGTCATAATAGACAAAAATCTAGGCTTTGATTTAGCAAGCTCTTAAGTACCTCTTGGGGGCAGGACTCTGCAAAAGCAATATGGGAAAAATAGAAATTGTCAGTTTCTAATTTGGAGTCCCATGAAGTTGGCATGTCCTCAAGATGGAGTGATCAAAAGCAAGCTTTATAGAGAACTGTTTCCCAAGACCGTGTTGCCTTTTTCTGGTCTATACACCAAATGTGAAAATGAGATTGCTGTGTCTTTTCTCCTTCTTGGCTATCAGTTATTTATTAAAATGAGTTAAAATACATAAATGAATAGGCACTTCAAATTGGACCCTAAGGTAGGAGTTAAGATCCAGTGGCTTGATTCTGACACTTTTTTTTTTTTTTTTAAAGCCTGAGTAATTCTTCCTTAAAAATGTCAATCAAAGGGTGGAAAACTAATTCTTGATTGGCCCAGATTTTATTAATTTATTTTCGGGGAAGTGGGGGGTTGGGATCCATCTTAATTGTTAAGTTTTTTTTTTTTTTAATTGAAAATACCCATTTGATAATAATTTTTCCAAATGACAGAAGAGGGTATTTAGTAAAAGGTAAGTCCCCTTCTCAGTCTTTTTTTTTTTCCTTAATCTGCTTTGAAAATATCTTCCTTTTACTTTTTATTGTGGTAAAATAGATATGACAAAACATTTGCCATTTCAAGCATTTTTACATGTACGATTCAGTGGCATTAATTGTGCTCACCAAGTTGTGCAAACATCCATTTCCAATTTTTTTTCATCGCCCTAAACAGAAACTCAGTGCCCCTTAAGCAATACCTACCTCCCACTTGCCCCTAGTATCCACTAATAAACTTTGGTTTATGCATTTGCCTATTTTAGATATTTCTTATAAGTAGGATAATATACAATATTTGACCTTTTGTATCTGACTTTTTTCACTCAGCATGTCTTCAAGGTTCGTTCATGTCATAGCATGTATCAAAATTTCATTTCTCTTTATATTTCTCTGAATAATATTGTATGCATGTACCACATTTTGTCCGTTCATCCATTGATGGACTTTTGGGTTGTTTCCATCTTTTGACTGTTTGTTGCAGTGAACGCTGAGGTACAAGTATCCTTCTCAGTGCCTGTTTTCACATCTTTTGGGTATGTTCTAGGAGTAGGATTGCTGGGTTATATGGTAATTCTATGTTTAACCTTTTGAGGAACTACCAAACTATTTTCCACAGCAGCTGTACCATTTTACAGTCCCGTCAGCAATGAGGTGAGGTTTCCACTTTCCCTGCCTCCTCTCCAACTCGTATTTTCTGGTAATAGCCATCCTAGTGGGGGTGAAGTTTCTCCCAGTCTTGACCCCCGATTCTTGAGTCCCTCCCTGCAGAGGCAACCGCTGTTAGGAGTTTCCATATATCCTTCCCAAAATAGTTTGTGTTTATGAAAGCACATATTTTTTATGCAAATAGAAACTTACAGGATGCAGTTTTGTGCTTTACTTTGGTTTTTTTATTTTTTGAGATAATTGTATATTCACCTGGAATTGTAAGAAATAATACAGAGATCCCTTGTACACTTAGTCCAGTTTCCCCTGTGTGACATTTTATAAAACTGTAATATAATATCACAGCTAGGATATTGACAGTGATACAATCCACAGATCTCCTTCAGATTTCTCATTTGTGTCTACGTGTATTAAATTCTATACAATTTTATCACGTGTAGCTTCCTGTATCCACCACTACAGTCAAGATACTGAACAGTTAAGCCCCACAAGAATCCTGCTTGTTACCCTTTGATAACCACACCTTCCTCCCGCCCATCTTCCCTCCTCTTATTCCTTGTGGTGGTGGTGGTGGTTGTTAGGTGCTGTCGAGTTGGTTCCGATTCATAGTGACACTGTGTACAAAAGAAGGAAACACTGCCCAGTCCTGCGCCATCCTCACAGTCATCGCTAGGTTTGAGCCCATTGTTGTAGCCACTTTGTCAGTCCATCTCGTTGGGGATCTTCTTCTTTTTTGCTGACCCTCTACTTTACCAGGCTTATACCCTGACAATCACTAATCTATCTTCCATTTCTAAAATTTTGTCATTTCAAAATGTTATATAAACGGAATCATAAAGCTTGCACTTTGCTTTTTAAAAACAAGTTAATATCTTTTGGATTTACCTTGATTATTTCATGACTGCGTAGTAGTCCATCTTATGGGCATACTTTATCTAACCTTCACTAATGAGCACTTATTACAAAGATGCAAGCAGTGAATATCCTCTGTATACATGTGCAAAATCTAGTTATAGCAAAAATGTATGGCCGTGAAATTGAGGGTCAGAGTATGTGAATGAATTTTGATAGAATTTCCAAATTTTTCTCAGAAAAGGGTGTTTCTAGTATACAATTCCAATTGCCATATATAAGAATACCTATTTCCACACACCGTCATCTACACAGTGTGTTATAAAACACTAATCCTTGGTAGTCAGGCTGTTTTAATCACCACTTGTCCCTGTTTTTAGTGATCAGTTTTGCAGTGGCTGAGTGCTGTGTTTGGGCTCAGCAAATATTAGTTCTCATGACTTGAATATTGCGGGAGAAAATGCCATTGCAACAGGTAACATTGGAACTAAAATATTTGTGTAATATCTCCAGGTCTACTGTTAGAACATTTCAATAATCAGTGAAATTTCACTTTTGGCAAAGCTTTGGAAATGGGCTTGTAAAATACTTACTAATGAGGGTTGGACTAAGTTATTGTGTGGAACCTAATGTTTTAAACAGACTCATTCCCAAGCATGAGTAGGGTTTTATCAAGCTTATTTAATTGTTTTTTAAATCAATACAAGTTGGCTTAATTGAAATTGAAAAAAAAATCAGAAAAGAAATGATACTTCAGACCCCATTTAGAGAATGCTGACTCCTTTAGTAGAAGCTAACCAACTGAAAGGAATGTCGGAAGTGGGGATGGAAGGAGGTATTTTTTCCCCCAACAAATCAGTAATTTCTCAGCTTAGCGTTTTTATTGCTCAATTTAACATTGCCTGAGAACATAATTGTGTTTGATTTTATAGCTGCTCTAAGAATGTTTTGATATACAAGGAACAGGAGTGTATTTCTCCAGGAGTTAGATACTAAACACGTCTAGAATTAACAAGATACTTAGTAAACTTTCAACAATATCCACTTTTAAAATGCTTCCAAGGTGCTTTGCAATAGTTAGCACTTAGCACATACTGATATAATGAAGCTGAAGAAT
The DNA here is from genome assembly GCF_030014295.1 of Loxodonta africana. NCBI lineage: Eukaryota > Metazoa > Chordata > Mammalia > Proboscidea > Elephantidae > Loxodonta > Loxodonta africana. The sequence goes on along the minus strand of NC_087354.1, from coordinate 39,551,182 downwards.
TTACGCAGCAACTATAAATCTGGAATGGGTAGAAGATAGGCTGCTGTGAGGGCAGAAATTGGAGCGTGCAACTTTATACCAGCAAAAATTCCGGTCGAGGGCATCCCTATTCTCTGGATGTGTATCTCAGTACTAGTTACCTTCCACTGCAGACTCTCAGTACTAGTTGTCTTCCACTGCAGACTTTCAGTACTAGTTACCTTCCACTGCAGACTCTCAGCACTAGTTACCTTCCACTGCAGACTCTCAGCACTAGTTACCTTCCACTGCAGACTCTCAGCACTAGTTACCTTCCACTGCAGACTCTCAGCACTAGTTACCTTCCACTGCAGACTCTCAGCACTAGTTACCTTCCACTGCAGACTCTCAGCACTAGTTACCTTCCACTGCAGACTCTCAGCACTAGTTACCTTCCACTGCAGACTTTGAGAGTCTGTTCATGGCTTGGGTACATTTTGCTGAAATTAGATTGACCCCAGTTGAACTGAGAGCCCTGCCTTTTAAAATCAAGTAACTGAGGCCTTTTGTCTTCAATGAAAAGTTAGAACAAATTACTTACTCTTACTGAGCCCTTTGGTTACTGTTTATGTTTTATGAGAGGCCACATCAGGAATTCTAGAACCATTTTCTCTTTAATCCAACTTAATCCTCTTGCTTATCAACAATAACATGACATGACTTTATTACTATTCCCGTATTCCACCACAGGGAGATTATGACTTATTAAAATAAAATGGTAAAGGAAGAATGACCTTTAAAAAGTAATATGCATACGTAATACCACAGAACCAAACCTAGATTTCAAAAACAGTATTGGAAAGGAACAAAAATAGTAATTCTGAAGAAACAGAAACCTCCAGGCTCACCATTTTTGGGTGTCAGGATTGGTTTTCCACCCTAGGGCTGTTGGTCACTGACAAACTGAATCTCCCCAGAATCCAGATGCCTGAAAAGAGTGCCCTTCCTAAGGAACCCTTCAAGTTCCTCAACACACAGAATCCTGATCATTCCGCTCCCTGGACCTTCTCTGCCTAGTATGGAAGCTCTTTGCCACATTTGTCTGAATTTAAATAAAAAATGCAACTAGGTCGTCTCACTGGTTACATTTCAGGTGGTCAGTAGTCACATGTGGCTAGTCGCCACTGTATTGGACATTGCAGATGTAAAGCAAGGAAGCTGAAACTTGATATTTAGGTAATTCCTAAAAAATAACATATCCATAAAAAGTTCCTCCTGTTAGGTCGCTACTGCTGTTTTGATGACCTGAGGTCAGTGAACTTTGAAACCGCTCCAGTACCGACTCGGAAGTACACACTTGCCGTGAGAGGGTTCTCAGCCTTTTTTCCCGTGTCTTTGTCCCCACAGCTGCTGGGTATGCTGTGTGCGTGCATCGTGCTGTGCAGGAGGAGCAGAGACCCTGCTTACGAGCTCCTCATCACTGGTGGGACCTACGCGTAGCAGCAGCAGATTCACACCTGAGCTTTCTAGCCTGGTTCTGATTTTGGAAGGTGAATTGAGCAGGTCTGCTGCTGTTGGCTTCCTGAGTTGTTTTAGTTAAAGCACACGCATCCTGGTGTTGGACAGAGCAGCTTGGCTCTTCATTTACCTACCTACCTACCCTCCCACCTATGACTTTCTTTTCCCTTGTTCTAGCTGATTCTCCACATCCCTGAGTTTTTAAGTTCGGTGGTAAATGTTCTAATATCAGAACTATTTGCAAGTTGTATAGTGTGGTAGAATTAAAGGAGGTTGTGGGCCTGCTTTTGTTACCTCCAAGCATAAATGGGACTGATTCTGAAGTATCACCGGACCCTTTCAGTCTTCACAGTCTTGGCCAAAGGTTTTGGGAGGGAGGGGGAGGAAGTCAGCTGTCTGGTTAAAGTTAACACCAGGTGGTGCCCCTCATCAGTGTCCTTTTAAAAAACATATACTGTAGTCCAATAAGATAGCAGTTGTACAAAATGGCTAAAATAGATTTTAGAGTCATAAGGTATGTATCTTGGTTCATCTTCAAAATCAGAGACTGATCTTTGAAACTAGTGGTTTTTAATCAAAGCTGACTTTATAGGAGGAGTATAATGTATACACTACTGTTTTAAAACAATTAGTGTGTGTGTGTTTTTTTTATGATTGAGCCCATTCATCATAAGTCTTAAACTCATTTGGAAATAATGTACCCACGTAGACTAGCAAAATAGTATGTAGATGTGATCTCAGTTGTAAATAGAGAAATCTAATTCAATAAACTCTGTGTCATCCCCCAACACGTAGTTTTTAATTATTTTGGGACACTTGAATTCCAGAGCAGCAGCGTAATGTTTTAAATGTTGGTGCTGTCTGTAGTCCATTGTGATTTGCATGTGTTTTAATTATATCTGATGCCAAGTTCTAAAGACCTTGGTATTCAAGAAACCATGAATGCTTTTCAGTCATATCCTACAAATATGAGCACCTGCTGTGTTCAAGGCTCTGTGGATACTGTGGTGGTGCTATGCTGTTCTTTGTCTCCAAGGAATTGGAGTCCCAGTATAGGAGATATATACAGAAACAGATAATTTCCATACAGTGCTGTGATTTGTAGTGAGCAAAGAATGGGAGATAGTAAGAGCTGCGCTTAACCACAGCTTCCTGTAAGAGATGCCTGAGCCTGGAGGCTGAATAGGCTTGCGGGAGAGGTTACAAAGGAGTGTAAAATGGGATAAAGCCGGTAGGGAGCTACAAATAGTTCCTTTTGCCTGCGGCTTAAAATACAAGGCTGAGAAAAGAAGGTGAGGAAGTGGCAAAACCAGGTCCCCTGGGGTCCTACATGGCACCCTGAGGAGCTCAGAGTGCACATGGTGGTAATGAGACCTTTTGACAGGTCCCTGTGGCTGCAGTACAGAGGCTGGATTGGAGTGAGTGTGACTAGGCATTGGTTCAGTTGTTACACTCAAGAGAGAGTTTAAGGGCAAGAAGTAGGGCACTGTTGGTAGAGGTGGTGAGGTAGGTAGACTCAGGGACAGTTTAGATTGGGAAAAAATGGCAACATTTGATCATTGATTGGATGTGGGGCAGGGAGAAGAAGGAAGGAATCTAAGATGAGTCCCAGGATCTGGCTTGGTTAACTGTGGACACTGAGTTAGTTGGGACCAGCTACTAACATTAGGAGCAAGTGACAACCAGATCTAGGGTGAGTTCACATTCAGCTTTGGACTATTGATTTTGAGATGTCCGAGTATCATGCAAGTCTGTCCTGCCCGACAATGGAGAAGACACGGGAAAGGCGAGGAGGAAAAACTCCTGTTCAGAAAGTGGAAGTTAACAAAACATTCATGATTTCAGAGAGCTCCAAGGGATTTGATAATGTTACCACTCACCCATCCCACCTCTCGTCCCCCCTACCTGTTGCACAGTTGGCAAGAGTGTTTTGCTTGTCCTGCTGACCTTTCATTACCATCATCATCCCCCTTCCCTAACCCTGCCCCCCTCCCAATTCTATGGCTACCCCATCATGGGTTAGAGCTGAGGTAAACTATGATGTTGGTTACTGTCTTAGTCATCTAGTGCTGCTGTAACAGAAATACCACGGGTGGATGCTTTTAACAAAGAGAAATTTATTTCCTCATGATAAAGTAGGCTAAAAGTCCAAATTCAGGGCATCAGCTCCGGGGGAAGGCTTTTTCTCTCTGTCGGCCTCCTCATCGATCTTCCCCCTCCCCCAGACTAGGAGCGTCTCTCTGCAGGGATCCCAGGTCCAGAGAACACACTGTGCTCCCAGCACTGTTTTCTTGGTGATATGAGGTGCCCCCCTCTGCTGGATTCCTTTTCCTTTATCTCTTGAGAGATAAAAGGTGGTGCAGGCGACACCCCAGGGAAACTCCCTTTACGTTGGATCAGGGATGTGACCTGGATAAGGGTATTAGAATCCCACCCTAACCCTCTTTAACATAAAATTACAATCACAAAATGGAGGACAACCACACAATATACAGGGAATCATGGCCTAACCAAGTTGACACATATTTTGGTTGGGGGGCGCATAATTCAATTCATGGCAGGTAGCTCTTTCAGCACAACAGAACTGGGCCCCTACAGTAGGAAATTGCTTGAGGGAAGTACACCAATTGGTAGCCCACTTCTTGAACTTACCCAAGAAACTAATTCCACATACTCCTCCCTCATACATTTCCATTTGCTTGCCCTGTGCTCTCTCAGCTGGACCAGATCTGCCATGTTAACAGTGAAGCCAGAAACGCAGGATGACAGCTCCAGGGCCAGGTTAGCCATTCTAGCTCCTGCCAGCTTCAAATTGTGTGTAGTTCCTAGTACAGTACTGGAAATGCCCTTTTTCCTAGCCTGGGAACCCCTAGAAAGGGAAACTGTCCATGTCGGCTAAGGCCATATAAATTCAGCTTCTACCTGCTTACCATCCCCAGGTCTCTGCCACACCGCATGGAGCTGAGACCAAGAGTTTGTGTTATCCTGAGACCCTATTCTTCAGAGGGCAAAAGAGCCACTCCACCTGTCTGTAATGAATGTGCTCTCCCCCTTTCCCAGGGTTTCCCCGACCTTGTCTGCACATTGGAATCACCTGGGGAACTTTGACAACTACAGCTGCCTGGGATCCCAGAGTTTGTGTAGTCTGGGGTGCCAGTGTGCAGCCAAGGCTGAGAACCATTATGATATCCTGTTGCCATTATTGTTTCCTGTTGCCTTTTTTAAAAAACAAACTTTATTTGGAAATAATTTCAAACTTAAAATTGCAGGAATAAAAGTCAAACTTATAAGGCCTGAATATCCTTTGCTTAGATTCCTACTAACGTTTTAACCATTTGATTTATCATTTGTGTTCTGGCATGTGCCCTGTCTCTCTGCCTCTACACATACTCCCAATACTTCAGTGGGTATTTTCTAAGAGTAAACGCATTCTTGGACATAGCCATAGAATAATAAAATTCAGTAAATTTAACATTAATGATACTTTAATCTACCACTTGTATTCTGCTTGACCTCATAATGTCCTTTATAATGTTTTTTCCTGGTTAGTTCTAGATCCATTCTAGGTTCAAGTATTAATGTTTAGGTGTCATGTCTCTTTGGTCTCTAGAAGTCTTCCATAGTTTTGTCAGTTTTGACATGGACATTTTGGAAGAATAACCCAGTTGCCATCGAGTTGATTCTGACTCATGGCAACCCCACGGGTGTCAGAGTAGACCTGTGCTCCATAGGGTTTTCGATGGCTTATTTTTTGGAAGTAGATTGCCAGGCTTTTCTTGCCAGGTACCTCTGGGTGGGTTCAAACCAACAACCTTTTGGTTAGTAGTCTAACCATTTGCACCACCCAGGGACTCCAGTCCCTTTATGTAAATGTTGCTGCTCATTTTGGGTTTATCTGCTGTTTCCTCTTTCTTAGATTCAGGGTTTGCATTCCAGGTAGCTAAGATTCTACCTGGTCATGTTGTGTCCTCTCAGAGCAGTGCATCTGGAGGGACACAATGTCCATCTGTCCTGCCTTGATGATCACCTGGTGTATCATTCAGGGTCTGGTGAAGAGAACATTTGAACAGAGCTTGTTTCAGCTTGTCTAAAGTGAGGCTAAAACATCAGCGTCTTAAAATTCTTAGGTGATTGCGTTGAGCAATCAGGGTTAAGAACCACCCCTAGTCCCATACATAAACTATACAAGTAGAACTTGAAATGGAGGGGGTGCCTTGTCTCCTCCCTTTGACCTCTAATGGGCTCTGCTGGGCACAGTTTGAAAGCACATCCCTGTGGTCCTCATGTTTCTGTCAGGATGCCCAGGGCAGTGAGCCCACTTGCTAATGGCCACATTGTTCTGGGCTTGTGCTGCTGTTTCACGTGCCAGGATGGGGAAATAGGCAGACGTCTCCAGTTGCAACCAGATCTAGCCAAATAGATAAACACCTATGTTGAGGTTGCTTGGCCTAGGAATAGCTATAGAAGGATGGTCAGAATTAGGTGTTGGATACAAGCGGCGCTTGAGTCCAAATGGTGGCTTGCTTCTCCTTGTCACTGTTGGGAAGGACTTGCTGACATAACCACAGCTGTCCCGAGGGCGTGTTAAGTGATGAGGGTTTTGCTCAGCCCAAAGTTTTGCTGTTGATTATAGCCAAGATTCGGAGGTGGTGGGCCTTTTTACTCAAAGCTACCCCTTGCTTTTTATCAGTATGTACCATTATCTAATTTGAATCTTACCAGGGATAGTAACTTGCCCAGAGGCTTATTGTGCCTGTCTTACTGATGATGAAACTGAGGCCCAGAGAAATTGTAATTTGTCAAAGATCATACAATTAAGTATGGGCCTGGATTCAGACTCTGATGTTCTGGCTTCAGGGCCACTGCTCTGTGCTGTCTTTGAGCCACCCTGTGTCAGGAAGAGGGCTGCGGGTATTTATCCACCCCGTTACACACACGCCAACTCCCTCTACCTGGCACCATCTCCTCTGCTGAGAAGGCCGCCTGTCCACGCAGTTGGTTCCCAGCAGCTGAGTTTGTGTGCAGGAGAGCAGAGAAGGCTGCAGAAGGCAGTGGATCTGACTTAGATCCATTGTGTTGGGTTTTTTTTAATGCTGGTATAAACTGCGACCCGAGAGTTGCTTTCAGTTCTCTTTTCTGGCTGCCTGAATGACTGGAGCACAGGCTTTGTTATCCAACACTCCTTGCCCATCATCCTCTGGGGCCAAAGAAACTGCAGCACCTGTCAGAGATGATGATAAATATCTAGGCCAAAGGCTTAAAAAAAAAATCTTTGCAGTAGAATGGAATGCTCAGTAAAGATGACAAGGTATTTTCAGAGAATAAATAAAGCATCGATACAGAGCTTTCTGCTCTTTTCTCTCCTCTTTGCTGCCCACACAGAACCTGAGCCAGTGGGCATCTCCTTGATGTCCTGCCTCTTCTGGTCTCTGTCCCCCTCAGCTGCGTCTTGTAGGCTCCTGCCCCAAGGCTGTCTCAGCTCTGGGTCTTTGCTCAGGCTTTATCTCTGCTGATTCCCATCTTCTCCCCACTTCTCCACCTGGGGAAGGCCTGTCCATCTTTCAAGGCTCAGCTCAGAGTCACTCCTCACCTCCTCCCTTTCCTCTCTTCCCCATCCCTGTCTCATGTCCCATAAGTTACCATGTCCTGTCCTTCTGCTTCCTACATTCCCCCAGAATTGCTTGACTCTCCATCCCAATTGTCACTTCCCAGACAAGCCACTGTCATCAGTGTGTTAGACAGCCTGCATCTGACCTCACTGCCCCACTCCTGCCCTGCTCACTGTCTGCTCTGTATCATAGGGGTTATAGAGGTGGTACAACGGGTAAAGCCCTTGGCCGTTCATAGAAAAGTCGACAGTTTGAACCACCAGCTGCTCCACAGGAGAAAAGACCTGGCAACTTGCTACCGTAAGAATTTCAGCCTAGGAAACCCTATAGGGCAGTTCTACTCTATCCCGTAGGGTTGCTATGAGTCAGAATCGACTCAACGGCACCTAACAACAACATAGAGTGTCTGCCTACCCCTTTTGGGGTAAGGGAGCTCTTTAAGGGCACCCCTTTATCTTAGCACCACCCCTTATCAAATACAGTGCCAGTCACACAGAAGTCATCAAAATATCGGATGAGTTACTTCTGGGGTTGCCTGACAGTCTGGTACCTGGCTGGGCCTGGTCGGGCTTGACATGCATGTCCCAGACAGTATCTTTGGTCCCAGGTAAGCTTTTTTACAGTCAAGTCTTTATTTATGGACAGCTTTCTCTCTTCTAGGGAGGTGTAAGTCCAACCACTGGGTTATATTTTCCTCTGCAAACAGCTTTGTTTATAAACTCCAGGTGGGTCTGGGACAGGTGTGGGCATTTGGTAAGCTTCTCTCTGAACGTGCTTTAAGAGGGTAAGTGACATTTCAGGAAGGATTTAAGCCTCAGTTTTTGATGATTTTTTCCCCCCAAAGGTCCAAAGCCTTTTCCATGCCTGTGGCCCCACAGCCGCCTGGTGGGAAGGGGTGACAGGTGACCCAGGAAGCAGCTATCCTCACCCTCAGCTCTGGAGCCTTGCTTCCTATACCCATCCAGCAGGGCCTGCCTCAGGCCTTAGCACCTCTTCCTGGCACCAGCATGAATAACACTTTGGCATAAACCAACCCTTTCACTGCGTTAGCTTGAGGGACTCACACACCTGAGACTGGGGTGAGAGGCCACAAACCAGAGGCAGTTTCTCCCCCCAAATGTTTGCTGAACCAAACCCATGTTTTTGCTCAAGTGATAAAGGTGAGTGTCTGCACTGAACACTGGAACAGCCCCCTTTGACTGGAGAGACCATTCTCCCGGCCCCTTCCTTGCCTTCTCCCTAGGGCAGAGCTTGGTCAAAGGTCTTGTTTTTGCCACCTGTGGCATCTGATATTTGCCTGGAGGCACATGGAGTAGTCCTTCACATGCCAACTGTCAGTTGTGTGACTGGCCAGGTAGGGCCAGGACCAGTGGGGGAAGCCGCAAGCCCACAGTGGGGCTCCATGGGGTATGATGAGCTCCCTGTCATCAGAGATGTCGAAGCATACTGGGGTGCCCAAGGCTCAGTTCCCCAGGAGTGCCAAGGAGGGTATCACGCAGGAGATTTGATTAGATTCTCTGAGTATCTTCTAAATTCTGGGGAATCCCAGTGATGACCCTCGTTCAACTTCTCTCTGACATATGCCCATTGTGGAGCTGCCAGAGGCAGGAAGGAGCAGCAGGGGATCTCCCTTTTCCTGTCCTGGCACAGCTTCCTCCTGGTCAGGGCCACCTGTTCCCAGAATCCTCTGTGCCTGCTCTGCAGTTGGGACATTTTCTGTACTGTCATTTAACTTCCTGGGCCATTTGGTGTCCTCAACCAGGTCAAGAGCTCTTTGAATAGTGTAAGGGACTGAGGCTTTACTCACCTGGTCCTCACTGGGGCCTAGCACAGAGCTGTGACTAAAGGAGGATGGTCCAGAGGTTCAAAGTGAATTAACCAAATAAAGAAGGTCTACAGGGGACGATTAAGACCCTTCAACAAGTGGTTTCGTCAGTTAGGACATGGCCAGTGGAGGAGAACAATGTGTCCTTCCAACCGCACCCCCTAGCCCTCCAGCTGCCCTGCAGTCCCCAGGCAGGAGGGGGAGGTCAGCCAGGATGGACTGCTGGCCTATTGTGCTGGCAATGTCAGGGCCCTCTTGTCTTCTCTCCCAGACGTCTCCCCTCACTCCCTTCACCCTCTAATCTGAGCTCTTGGACACTGGGGCAAGAGAAAGAGAAAAGGGCCAAGGAGAAAAAGAAGGCACTTCTTTATTCCCTGTGGGAGAGGCTCCATAGGGAGCAGCCAGCATCCATCCCCAGGGTGAGTAGGCTCGGTTCTGGGGCCGCAGCAAAGCCTGGGCAGTGGTGGGGGCACTGCTGGCTCCACAGGCAAGGGAGGTCCAGGTGGGGGCTCCTGCCCTTCCTCAGAGCTTCTCCAGGTAGGAACCAGGGACAAAGCCACGCTGCCCATTCCGCTCCACTGTCCACCAGCCGTCCTCCCCTTCCAGGATGACCTGCAGGATGTCCCCTGTGGAGATGTCCAGCTCATCGGAATTCTGTGTAAGAGATTCAGAACACACCAGGCTGGAGGGCGTGGCTGGGAGGACTCTGGGCTGTGCTGGGGCCATCCCTTGGAGACATAGGATGTGGGGCACCCCATGGAACTTAGCCTTCACTGCCCCCGCAGTTTGTCACCGTAGGCCCCCACAACCTGGGCTTCTTCCCCTGCTGCTCCCTTCTCTCACAGCTCCAGGCACACAGTGACCACACCCAGTCCACCATGCCCCAAGTCCAAGGGCACACTCCTGCCCCAGGGCTCGCCACATACAGCCCCTTGCTGGTGTCCCCTATCCCCCTGCGAAGGCTTCCTCAGACCTTCCCCGCCCCGGCTAACCCATCATACAAGCCCACCATCATTTGTTCCTGGCCTGTCTCCCCAGCTGGGGACTGGGGTTTGCTGATGTGCACCCCAGAGTCATAGCCTCTGCCAGTGCTGCCCCCACCCAGCCCACCTCGCCCTGTGGGGCTGCTTGGCCTCAAGCCAGATGGGTGCACCCCTCCCCTCCCCTCCCCGCAGGGAGCATGTGGCACTCCGGGGCTCTCTGCCCTGTGACGGCCTTGAATCATCGTCTCCCCATGGACTTCAGAAGATCCACTCCAGCACAGCTGAAGGACTCATGCTGGCCGTGGCCACAGAGAACAAGGTCTTGACCCTGAGCCTGACCCTTAGGTGGCCCGAGCCTCTGCCAGTCTCCCTGCGCGAGTACACGTTTGCACATATGCACGCACACACGGGCACACAATGCCACGTCTGCATGGACAGCACACAGTCACACGTGCCCCACGAGTGTGCATGGGTACAAATGCAAGCAGACACAGGCACTTTATTCATCAGCATTTGTCTAGCAGATGCTCACTGAGTCCCTGTAGGTGCTGGCTGTGTTCTGAGTGCACACATCCCAAGCAGACTCCCAGGTGCACATGTCTGTGTACACAGACCCAGGCGCACATGTGCAGTGTTATTCTCATGGATACGCACCCATCTCTGGATAAATGTCGGCCCCCACTCCTACGATGACCTGTCCCTCCCTGGTCCCTGTGTATGTCCTGGTCCAGGAGGCCCCACTGGGGCCAGGAGGTGGCTCCCGGGTGGGCGAGGGGCTTACCTGCGCTGTGTAGTCATAGAGTGCCTTGTAGCCCTGGGCTGGCAGGCTGGGGGTTCCCGACGTATCATGCACTGCGATGGCAGCGTAGACACTGTTACTCTTCTCGGAGGTGAGGCTCAGGCTCTCTGTGGAGGCTGAGAGCAGAATGAGGTCTAGACCTTGCCCCTTTCCAAGGCCTTTGCCCCCTGGAGTCCCCTCTTCACTGGAGTTTCCCAAGGCCTGGCTCGCTCTCTCCCCTTCCCTTCTCTACTTGCTGTTGGAGGACACACCCTTACCCCTTTGGGGTCTCTGGCCCTATCTGTGCCATGTAGGAATCGTCTCTTCCCGCCCGGGGTCACAGTGTGTTGGCCCCACATCACCCCCAGTTACCGGCAGGAGCTGCAGTCGATGGCATCTTGGGACTTCCATGCAGCAGCTCAGAGAACCTGGCCAGAGGGAGGAAAGAGGGTGGGTCCCGGAAGGGACCGGGCTAGGCAGGGAGCCCGGTCAGAGCCCCTAGGGCTCTCTCCCAGGGCTCAGACATGCAGAGGCTCCCCAAAGGGTGGTCCCAGTACGCTTTGCCTTCCCCACCAGCCCCTTCCCATCCCTTCACTCAATATGCCTGTTCTCAGCACCTGCTCCCTGCGGGGCCCCAGGGTTTGCTCTGGGGGTTCTAAGATCTCCATGCTGCAGCCTTGGGATGATGCCCAGGTCCCCACGCCCACCAGGCCCTATCCAGCGTCCTAACAGTCTGCTCTTCACCGGCCTGGGCCGAGCCAGTTCTCCTCAAAGCCCCACTGCCACCTCCTGACCATGCCAAAGGCAGCCCTCGGTATGTACGTGAGTTCCTGGAGGCAGCGCAGAGCCGATTCACCCCTGTCCTTGCAGCCGGCCTGGCTTGAGCCGGGTCACGAAGGTTTATTGGATAAAACTAGAGATCATGAGGCAGACACTGGGGGCACCTCATGGGGAGGCAGACATGGGCGCCCCATGAAACAGACTGCAATGAGGGCTATATAAGTAGAGGCTGATGCTACTTCCCTGCCTCAGGGAAGACTTCCTGGAGGAGGTGGGGTTGAGCTAAGTCTTCAAAGATGAGTGAAGCGTTGACAGCCTAGGTGCTGGTGTTGCCGGTGAATGGGAGAGGGGGCCCAAAGGTGCAGAGAGAGACTGCACTGGTGGAGTTTGGGGAGTGGAGCAGGGCAGCTTGGGGTGTGTGGGAGACGCGCCTGGAAGGGATCTAGGCCAGGGGCCCTGAGTGCCCAGGTGAGGGGCTGGGCTCTGGCCCGGGCCTGTGGGAGGCTGCCCTGTAATGGTCCCAGAGTGAGGTGAGGGACGTGAAAAGCCTTTTGCCATGGCCCCTGATCTGAAGGCTGGGGTTCCTAGTCAGAAAAACCCATGAGATCTGGGGTCCCCAACGGGGGAGCAGCCAGAGTGAGCACCCTCAGCCCAGCCCCCATCCCACCTCCTCTTCGGGATCCTCGTCTACCTGCCCTTCAGTTCTTGTCTTCAGAGGGTTTGAAGGCAGTTAGGGGCAGGGCAGGGCTAGGGAAAGGGAGAGGGATGCCCAGGCTGCCAGGAAGGCCAGGGGCTCAGGCCCCAGAGAGGTGCAGTCAGCTCCTGTAAATGCTATAGGTCATCCACCGAGGTGCCCAGGCCTCGACCAGTCCAGGGGGGTAACCCAGAGAGGACATCTGCCTGCCCACAGGCAGGAGAATCCAGCCCCTGCCGCTGAAGTGGGCTTGTGAGTGGACACACGTGCCCAGGAGGGAAGCATATGGGCACCGAGCATGGGGCTGCGCCCACATGAGAAGGGTTGACGCTAACACAGGCATGTGAAGATGCAGATACTGGCCCTCCTGGACAGCCAGGGCCGTGGTAAAGCCAGAGGGGCTCTGGATGGGAGGAGCGGTGCAGCCAGTGTGGGGCAGGGTTGGGGCCACAGTCTCTGCTTGCTGAGGCGGTAGTGCTGCCTCCCCCACGGTCCAGGCCCCCACATTCCTCCCCACCTGCCCTGTTTTCCTGGAGTGGTCTCCATTACTGACACCAGCACCTCCCCTCTCCTGACTTGTCAGCTGCTGACCACTCCCTGCAGCTCCTCCAACCCCGCCTTGTTCTGGCTGCCCCATCCAATAGCCTTGACTGTCCCCTGTAGTGGCCGTGCTCAAATACAGCCATGCTCTCTTTTATCCTCATGAGGCACCCCTTTCTGTCTTCTTGGTGCTGCCTCAGGTGAGCTCTTTCATCCAGTTGCTTAAATGACCACCTCTGCTGAGATCCAGGTCCTCACCTGGGGTGCAGGGAGACCTGAGTCCCCAGGTTTTTATAACATTGCAAGGCTGTGAATGTGCCTCCTGGAGTCATCGCTTTCTCAAGATCCTCAAGGGGGTGTTCTGTGTACCCCTGATTCCCATGAGCCTCTGCTTCCCACCAGGTGTCCTTCAGGATGGCTCCAGAGGCTCCTGAGGCCTTGGGAATGAGCCACCCTCAGAGAGCTCCATAAGCCACCTCCCACCATGCCTTACCTCCCAAGGGCAAGGCCTGTCCCAAGGCCCTGGCTCTTCTTTGCTGAGGTTGGTTGGAAAGAGGATGTCATGGAGGCCTTGAGGGTGGGGGCACCGGCACCACATGAAACCCACATCTGTTCATAGATGCCCACAGACAGGGCACATAGCCCCCTCAGAGACCTGGCTGCTGAGGGGCTCCATGAGCAGGCTATGGAGCAGTCGCCATTGTCACCCAAGGCCTGAACCATGAGAGTTGTTAGGTTCTGAACTAGGCCCGCCACTCATGGGCCCCAGGACAGAGAGAGGATGTGCAAAACCCCTGGCAACAGATGGCGCCATGGCACTAGGACCCTGCCACCTGAGCACAACCAGGCCAGGGCAGGGGCCCTGGAAAAGCCTGGCGAGTTCTCTGCCCCTATGCCCCAGATCCTGTGCCAGCTGCAAAGCATAGCCACCACAACCAGACAGACCAGGGCACCGAGGGTAGGAGCAGGGCCCAAAGGACAAGGAAGTGTCCCCAGAGCTCTGAGCACAGTCGCCAGTGAGTAACTGGGGTGTGGTTATTTGTTTGATGCCTGGGTCCTTAGCCTGAGGGCTCCACGAGACTGGTTTGAGCCTGTCTTGTCCCCACAGAGTGCCCAGGCACACAGTAGGTGCTCAGTAAATATGTGGGATGAGCCAGTTGCAGGTGGAGAGGCGGGACCCACTTCCCAGTCTGCCCTCTGCGGCCCAGCCTCTGCATGTGGCCAGTGGACATCCAATCCGTTGGGTGCTCACCTCTTTATCATGCGGAAGGACGCCTGTGTGTTAGGGCTGCCAGATAGGGTGACTTCTCGATCGTAGTAGTTCATGTAGGGCACTGGGGCTGCGGGCAGCAAGCTGGTGAGGCCCGGGCAGTGGAGGGCAGGGCAGGCAGTATCTCATGCCACCCAGCACCCCAGCCTGTTCCCACCCAGAGACCTAGGCTGGGCCCCCAGTTTCCCATTCTGGCCCTGGCCCATCCTGGCACCTGGATTTGGGAGAGGCTTACCCACTCCCATGAGAGACCCCACTGTGGTTACCCACCAAGACCAAATTTTCTGGACTTGGGAGTTAGTGGGGCCCACTAATGAAATGGGGGTTGACCTGCAAAATGTAGGCTAGGGTGGGGTCTCGGAGGAGGCTCCTCACCCCTAACCTTCATCCTCACCACCCCCGCCCCCGCCGCCCCAAGCCTTAGAGTACTCTGGTTCTGCTTGTCCACTGCCTCTGGGAGGTAGCAGGCAGGGGACCCCAGCCACAGGACTGCCCTGTCCCCTACCCCCACCCCTGGAATGGCCAAGGCTCTTGCACCCAGAGGGAGCTGTGAGCCACCCCAGCTGTGTCCTATACTTGAGGCTCAGAGAACCCAGGGCCAGTCTTCTGGAGATGGTGGGCCTCACCTGGGGGCTCGGTGCCCGTGCTCTTTGCCTGGATGAAGCCATCGATGTCGGCATCCACACTGCAGCCTTCCAGTGTCAGCCGTACCTCCTCGTAGAGCTGGGCAGGAAGGAGGGAGGCTGTGGGCCGGGCCTCACCTTGATGCCCCCCTCAGCCAAGGCCCTGCCTCCATGGGTCTGAACTCCACCCAGGGGCTCCCCACCCCACCTGTCTTCTCCAGGCCTGGAGTACAGCTCAGCACCTGTATCCAGGGACCTCGGCACGTAAGCACCCCAGATCTACCTGAAGGGCCAGAGCCCTGGCTGATAGCTCAGCCTCTCCTGCTTCCTGAACACGTACTGTGCGCAGGACCCTATGCAAGAGACTTAACTAGCCTGTTCTCTGAGGTAGAGACTGTTTTCCCCATTTTACAGATGAGGAGACTCAGAGAAGGAAAGTGAGTTGCCCAAGGTCACAGAGCAAAAATGGTGAGCAGCAAGTGTTGGATATCAGTAGGAGGGGCTCCAGAGCCTACACTCCCCCTGTGCTGCATGGAGGCCACCAGGGAAGCTCAAGTCATTCGGGAAGAAACCCATGGCCCATGGGCAGGAACGGCAGACAAGAAAGAGCAGCAGGCATCAGGGAGCCAGACCTGCCCTGAGAGAGAGCTCGTGGCTCCGGGGCTGCGTTACCAGAGGCCCCACCCCTAGGTGGGGGTGGCAGCCACTCTGCTGGGGAGGACATGTTGGGCCCAGTCAGGGGAACCAGGACACCCTGGACATGTTTGAGGACAGAGCAGGGACTGGACCTCAGCTCCTATAAGCACCAGGGCTGGAGCAGAGCAGCCAGGGTCCTCCAGCCCATCTGCAAACCTCTGGAGGGGCTGGTGACACATACCCCCCTGCCCCCTCTTGCTCTGTGGCTCCGAGGACAGAGCCAGGTACCTTGGGGTGGGGGACAAAGAATAACAGTCTTCCAGGCACAGAAGCTGGTGGCCCTGTGCGGTGCTGAGCTCCCGCTCATGGAGCAGTGGAAGCAGAGGCTGAGCGGCTGTGGTCCGAGACGAGGGCCCAGAGCCCAGCCACAGAGGACGAGGGGTTTGCTGACTGACTCAGATGGGCCTGACGCCTGACGGCGCTGTGGCCCTCTCTCCACATGCCTCAGCCCCCCACCTCGTCGTCCTTGACGCACTGCATGGACAGCTGGTTGCTGTGCACCCACAGTGCGTTGCGCAGGATGGTCAGCCGGTCGGACTCCTGCAGTTGGAAGGCCTGAGAGGAGTGGCAAAGTGAGACAGGAGGAAAGCTGGGCCCTGCCCACAGCTCATGTAGGGCTGCACAGTCCCTTCCACTGAAAGCCAAGTCTAGAGAAAGACTCTCCCTATCGGCCACCAGCCCCAGCTCGATGCCAACCCCTGAGGTTTCTGGGAAGGGAGATTGAGCTGCCTGTGGGATTCCTGCCCTCTCCCTCCAGACCCACCACACCCTGGAAAAGGCCCTGGGGGGCAGTGAGAGGAGGACCAGACCCAGGGTCCTGAGGCCTCTCTCCCAGGCGGAGCCCATCAGGAAGCTATGGGTCTTGTCTGAGCCTCCATTTCAGCAAAAAGGGGGTGAAGACTCCCAAGCCCATCTGTGACAAAAGGTCCCAGGGCACAAAGCAGGCAGTAAGCACCACAAGGGCAGGGACCCAGCATGGGGCCTGGTGAGGAGTAGGTGCACCATGAACTGGCTAGTGAGTGGACGAGTGACTGAACGAGGGAGTGAATGAATGATGCCCTCCCCCACCACTGCCTTGTGTGGGAAGCACTAGAGCAGAGTAGACTTTCCCTGTTCTACAGCTGGGAAAGAGGCTCCACACTGGGCTCACTCACCTCACAGGTGGTCCGGTGTTCCTGCTCCCACTCGCCCCGCACCTTCTCCAGCAGCTCAATGTTCTGCCTGTACACCCGATCTGGAAGCACAGGCAGCCCTCAGGGAGGCCATACCCCAAACATGGGCTCCTTGACACCTCTGAACTCCTCCCAAATCCTTGGAGCCCCACCTCCCTGAGAGACCTTCCCCAGCCCTGGGAGTGCTTCATCTGAATGATGGTGGGCTGCCCCCCGTTCCTGCTCTTTCCAGGGTGACCCAGCTCCTCCACCCGACTCTGAGCTGCTGGGGGCTGCGGTGGAGACGCACCGGACACACGTTCAGGGTCCAGGCCTCTCCATCACCGGCCTACCCCTTACTTTCCGGATGGGAAACTGAGGTTCAGAGAGGGCAGCAGTGCACTGGAAGGGGGGCAATGGGAGCATCAGGACACAGGGCTGGGAGGCAAGCAGGCTTGGGTCATTACCCCCATCCCCAGATCTCTGGGGGTCACCTGCTCGCCACCAGGGGAGTAGTCGCATCCTGGGAGGGGCAGAGTATATACGAAGGAGAGCCTTCCTGGGGGAAGGGAGGAGGGGTGAAATCTCTGTCCCAGGAGGTATGCCAGCAGGGCCAACGGGCACTGGAGGGGGCTCTGACATCAGGTGAAGGGTAGAGGAGACAGAGGCCAGAGAAGGCTGTGCATGTTCAGTTTGAGTTTGTGTGCAAGTTTGTGAGAGTGTGTGCATGTGTGCGTGACAGAGATATGAGTGGGTCTGCCTCCCATGGATGGCATGAATGTCTCCCAAGTCCTGGGCTCTGGAGCCAGACGGCCTGCGTTCAACTGCAGTCACCACCACTTATTGGCTGTGTGAGCTTGGACAAGTTACTTAACCTCTCTGTTCCTCAATTTCCTCATCTATTAAAAAAAAAGGGGGGGTGATGATAATAGCACCTACCTTACAGAATCATTGTGAGGATTAGTTGAGACATATAACGCACCAAGAACAGTCTTGGCAAATGAGAGAACACGTTTTAATTGCAGAAATATGGAAATGAGTATGACATGTGTGTAACTCTGTGTAGTTGGGTGTGTGAATGTAAGTGTCCCCAGGACTAAGAAGTGTGTGGTAGGGAGGACTGTCCAGGCCACAACACCGGGTCTGAGAAGGCAGGCAGGGCCCACGTACCAGCCTCTGTGGCCAAGTCCTTGCACTGCTTGGCTTTGTTCTGGCTCTGAGGAGAGAGAGAAGCAGCTCTGAGCCCCTTACACCCCTCGAGGAACCAGGGCCCACCCACCCCACTCCAAAGTGACTCTGTTACTCTCTCCCCAGCCTCCCAGGGGGACAGACACTCAGGAGCCAACTGCAGACAGATTCCATCATTTACTGCCAGCCTCACTCCACAAAAGACGCGAGGCTAGTTCCAGTAAAAAGGGATAAGAACAGAAACCTCCAACCCATGAAGATCCAGCCTAAAAACTAGATGTCAAGACCTAGAGGGAGAAATGTAGACCAGGGGCCAGGCCTAGTGGCCCCACGTGGCCAGTGCTGAATCCACTGGTCAGGACTTGGGCTCTGAGCCCTGCCTTGAGTACCCCAGCTCACCCTCAGGCCCCTGCCCTCTTTGGGCCTCAGCTTATGGGTCTGTGCAATGGGTGAAATGTGTTCTTGGGACCTGGTGGCTCTGACACCCCTGCCCAGCCTGGGCCAAGGGAGGCTGTCCCTGGCATGCCCTGGAGGTCAGAGCAGTCAAGAGCTCGGGCTCTGAATGGGCCTGAGTTTGGATCCTCTCTCTGCTGCATCCTGGCTCCAAGACCTTGGGCAAGGTGCTCCTGTTTCTGGGCCTCAGAGTCCTCTCTGTGACACGGGCCTACAGAGCCCTCCTCCAAGGCTTGTGTGAGGTTCAGTGAGGTAGCTGGTGGGATTAGGGGAGTGGGATGGGTGGCTCTAGCTTCTGCTTTCTGCCCCGTGAGCTCTGGCCTAGGCCACAGTGGGCCTGCTTTGAGGATTAAGGGCTAGGGTGCAGCCTGAAAGATGGCAAAGGGGGATGAGGTGACCCCATCTGTCCATGCCTTTAGATTCTAGGCACCCCATTCCACAGATGGGGAGATGGAGGCCCAGAGAGGGTAGAGGGTGGTGATCCAAGTGAGAAGCCAGCAGGCCCCAGAAGCAGTCCTCTCCTGGGGTATCTGTAGCACCCTCTCCCAGCCTCCTTGCCCTGCCCCTGCCATAGATGACACCACATGGTCCCAGTGGCCCCACACACCTTCTCCACCTGCTTCTGGTTGCCGCTGGCACTGATGCGCTCAAAGGCCTGCTCGGCATCGTCCGCGTCACGGCACTTCTGCTCATATGTCCTCTTGGACTGGGGGTATGGAGGGAGACACTTAGGGGGCTGCATGGCCCTACCCTTTCCTTCAGAAGAAGGCTGCCTGAGATCAACCTCTTTTCTCCCTCTTGGGGTGCTGTGGGCGGAGTGGTGGCATCCTTGCCAGGGACAGGGATCTGGGGGTCAGGAATGGAGATGGAGAAGGTGTGGGGGCTGCTGGCAAAGTCTCATCCCCAGACCCTTCCCACTGCGGACAGTGCAGCTCTGCCCACGGCCCTGGCCTCTTTGGGGGTGTGGCCATAACAAACCACTGCAGGACCCTGAAAATGGCCTACATCCCCCTGCTGCTGAACCTCTGCCCAGGCCGGTCCCTCTCACAGAGCACTGCTTTCCCTTCTTGACCAGCGTTCTATGGGGCACCGCTCAGGGGGCCTTCCTCCCTCCATCCCGGAGTCCCCAGGTGACAATGAGGATCACCCGTGGACCACTGTCTGGGACAGTCTGCCCATCAGTCCCCCAAGGGTAGGGCCTGGCTGATCCACTTGGGGCACTGGTGCTTGGTGCAGCCCCAGCCACCCAGTAGGCCGCAGTGTTGGCTGGACAGAGTGCTGAGGCAAGCCACATCCTGGATCCCAGCCCACCCTGGGGACCACTGCCTGAGCGCTGCCACCCTGGACCAAGGAGGAGCCCACGACCCTCACACTCACGTCCATTGTCTTCTTGTAGAGTGACAGCTTGCTCTTCTGGACACGGTCCATGACGGCCTCGTACTGCAGGGGACACGAGGCTCTGAGCAGGGGACCACGGCCTCAGGACGCTCCCCTAGGCCAAGAGGACGAGTGTCCCTGGGATGAGGCGCAGCACCCCCCTGGCTCTGAGGGTCTGGATGCCTTCCCTCTCCCGAGAACTGTTCAGAACAGAGAGCTAAGGAGAAGCCCAGTGATGCCCGCCATGTCCTCTGTGCTGCAGACCCCTAGCAGGACTTGGTCTCTAGCCAGGAAGCATCCAGCCTACACACACGCACACATACACACGCAGTCCTTCCTCACTAGTGCCTGTATACACAAATGCACACGCACAATGATCCACATGTGCACATGAAGTCCCCGTGACACACACGGAAGTGCACACTAACAGGCCCGCACACTTCCAGCTGCTCACACGCACACAGGCCTTCATGCACGCCCGCTTACAGATACGCCCACATGTACACACAAGTCCACTCTCCCATGCTCACACGTGTACAACCAAAAGCTGCTCACAGATGACACACATGCACCAAACATGCTCATGAGCACATGTGGGCACACCAGGCCTTCTGGACTTATTCCCAGAGGGATGAAACTCAGCCTAGAGAGAGCAGGTGATAAGGTACGAGGAGAACTGGAAATAAAAGAAAAAAAACACCCCTCAAATTGGGGCTGGAGCCAGTTTGTGCCGGGGTCCCAGTGGGGGCCCTGGGCTAGCTGGGGGATCTCGGCAAGCCACCCTGTCACAGACGCAGACACAAAGCCAGACAAGGACACGTGCTCACGGTGTGCCCGTGCTGTCTGCACACACGTATATACATACACACACCAGCCACGCAGGCTCACCACACACCACATCACGGCTCTCGGCTTGCAGGGCCCTGGCTGCTCAGCAGCTCAACAGACATCACAGTTCTCGCCACTGGAGAGCTCAGAATAGCAGGCCCATCACAGCAGGTGCTCTGTGGGCAAGTCCCACCTCAGAGGGTGCTGGCTTCGGGGACCCATTGTCTGCTGTGGGATCCAAATTTAGACTCCTAAAAGCCTGAGGCCCCGGCTGGCCTCATGGACTTTCCATAACCAGAGTCAAAGAATTTCTGTGACCAGAGCCACTAATCGGAGCTGGTGCCCTGCCTGTGCACACTCAAGGATCCTGGCTCTGGCCTGGGCCCCCAAAGCTTGGGACATGAGCATATGAGTCCCATCTTGCAAAAGGGAAACTGAGGCACAGAGGGGATGGGTTTGGCCAGGACACCCAGGCTTAGACTGTCTGCCCCACGTAGGGTCTGTCAGGAGGGCCTATCACTTCTTCAGGCTGAGAAGGGCGCCCTCACACTTGGGGCCCTGTGATGGCGAGCTGCTCTCCTTCCCCAGCAGCATCTCACCTTCTTCCTCTGTTCCTTCTGCCTCTCACGGAACTCCTCAAGCCTCCGCAGCTCCTCACGCAGGGCCAGGGCCAGCTGGATGTGCGAGCTGCCCACATTCTCCATTTCTGCAGCAGAATACGGAGACATCAGAACTGAGGGGCTTCAGCCGCCTACACACTCGCCCCTGCCTGGACCCACCCAGCCCCCGCACCTCATCTTCTGTTCATCCTCCCAAATTCTGGTGCAAAGCCGGGCCGCAGCCTGAGCTCACCCCTCACCATGTCTCTCTATGGGGGGGCTGGGGTCCTGGGGGAGGGCTGTCCCCTGCAGCCTGGGGTGGGGACAGTCGGGACTTAGGGACTTACGCTGTTTCAGGGAGTCAAAGGAGGCCCTCAGGGAGCTGCAAAACAGAAAGACTGGGTCAGAGGAGGAGAGCGAAGCGCAGACCTGATGTCCGCTGGCCTCAGGGACTGATTTTGCGGGGAGGGCCCTTGGCACCTCACACGTGCTGTTACAGACCAAAGGGTGCCCTGGCCAGACAGTGACCATCCACATGCTCCAAATGGGGTTTCTGGAAGGCAGACCCCTCTCTCTGGGAATTATAAAGCAACCACAGTTCTCCCTGTGAGAGAAGAGGGAGTCTTCAAAGCCCCCACCTGGGTCTGCTCCTAGCTGCATTCTTAGAGAAGGTGAGACTGTCTTCTGGACCCACCCTCCTTCCTGAGACCCCCTCTCACCCACACACAGACAGCCTCTCCCTGCCTCTTCAGGTTCCCAGGACCCTCAAGACCAGTTTGGAGTAGGGGAGGGCAGTGTTCATAGCTGGCTTTCCACAGGTGGTGTGGAGGCCATTTTGGAGGTGAGTTGAGAGGAAGTGGGATGGGTAGGGTCACAAGGAGAGGAGAGATGTGAGGGGCTTTAGCGGGGTGGCTAATAGGACGGGACAGACAGGATGCACAGGTGAGGGCGGCCAGAGGCGCCTCCCCATCTCTGTTTTGGCAGGTTTAGTGGGGCATAGGAGGGAAATGGGTTTAAGGGACAGGAGGGAAGTGAGGGAGTTTACTTTAGAGCGCACTGAGCTTGGGGTCAGGAGGCAGCAGGGCAAGCCAGTCAGGAGCAGAGATGTGGGCACTGTCAGCTCCAGAGAGGGTTTCAGGAGGGCACCAGTAAGGCCAGAGGGGAAGAGGCTGCACCAGGCCTGGTGGAGGAGGAAGAGTGTATGCCCTCATAACATTTGGGACATACCCTAAAAAAGTACTTGTTTTTTTCTGAAACTCAGATTTAACTGAGCATTCTGTATTTTATCTGGCAACCCTGCTGAGAGGCCTCTCCCACAGTGCCATGGCTGAGTTGAAGCTTGAGCAAAGGTGCAGGCTGATGAATAATGGGGCACCACAGGGCAGGGGAGTCCCAGGGACAGAAACAGGACCAGTGGTGGAGAGTGCCTCTGCCCAGCCTGTTGGCTTTCAGGGGCGGGGGCCTCTCAGAGGGCGGAGCTCCCCATCTCAGGGAGGGAAGGAGGTGTAGAAGCCCAGCCTAGGAAATGAGCAGGACCTCGGCAGGGGCTTCTTTCTGCTCTAGACCCCCTCATGCATTAGAAGCAGACCTGGAGCCAGACAACATGGGCTTGAATCTCACTCATCGTGTGACCTTGGGTAAGTTACCGAACCTCTCTGTGTCTCAGTTTCCCCTTCTGTAAACCAGGGATAATACTAGTGTGAACAGGGTGGATGTGAGGAGTAAATGAGTTTACACGTATAAAGAACCTCCATCCAAAAAAAAAAAAAAAGAAAACCAGTTGCCTTAGAGACAATTCTAACTCATAGCAACCCTACAGGACAGGGTAGAACTGCCCCATACTGTTTCCAAGGAGCGCCTGGTGGATTCCAACTGCTAGCCTTTTGGTTAGCAGCCATAGCTCTTAACCACTACACCACCAGGGTTTCTGAACCTCCATCCGGACCTGTTAAAAAACTAGGTGCTTTACAAGGGTTGTCACTATTATAGAACCATCCTCTGAGCCCACTTCTGCACACCCTGACAGGTCATGGGGGTCCCACAGACCCCTGCAACCTGACCTGACCTGACCTGTCCCCCCAACGTGTCCCTTATGGGGAGCCCCCAATAGGACCCAACCTCAGGTGGGGGTCCCCTGCCGGGCAGGTTGGTCTTCCTTCCCACCCCTCAGCGCAGCCTGGGGGCATAAGGAGCAGACTCCTGTTCAGCAGCATGTGTGTGACCGATGCTCACACCTGCCACGTCCAGTCTCCAAGTGCACGAAGAAATGGCGTGTGGCCGATGCAGATTGGGCCCAATGGCGGGGTAAAATTCTCCGCCTGCGTTTGTATTCCCTTAACCTGCGAGGTAGAATACGCTATGGCTTCCTCCCGACCAGGACGCGTGAGGTGCCGCAGTCAATCAAGGAGGATAGGAGAACTGAGGCCAGAGCATGGCCAGGCTTGCTGGGGTCACACAGAGCTGCAGCGAGGTCTCAGGTTGCCGCGCCGAATCCTGCGTCTGCCCCCCAGGCTGCGGGTCTGGGCCAGGGTACGCTTTCTTCTGTGGAGCAGCTCGCCTGCCCCCTAGAGTCCACATGGCCACATGACACAAGGCTGTCTCCACATGGACAACTAGGGAAACTGAGACCATAGGAGGAGCAGCAACCTGGAAGGACTAGCGGCAATACAGGCCTGGGGGAGAACTGTGGGGACCTACTTAATTCCAGGTATCTTACCCTAAACCAGTGGGTCTTGGGAGCTTTTTGGAAATGTAGATTCTCAGGTCCCATGGAGCCGGGCTCTGGGGCCAGCATTCTGATTTAACGCACCTCCAGGTCCTGCTGATGCCACTGGTCTAAATTATTTAATCCTCACAACTCTGCAAGGGGAAGGATGTACCTTAATTATCCCCATTTTACAGATGAGATACACTAGGGTCGGGGAGGTGAAGAAACTGTCCCATGGCCACATGGCTGGTAAGAGATGGAGGAGGGTGAGACCCAGGTGAGGCCAGCCCTCTGCTTCCTACCAGAGGAGTGAGAGGGGTGACTGCCCTGATGACCCCCACCTTCCCTTGGGTGGACTCTTCTCTGACAGAATTTTCTTCTCGCCAGCAAGTACCTCAATCTCTGTCCTTCCCAACACATGCACCTCTTGGTTCAGTCCCACTACTCATGGTTAGAGCCCCTCCAGGCTCTGTGAAGCCCTTCCTCACCCCACCCTGCCCTCATCCACACCATAGCTCCCATACCACCCACTGGCCCCCAACTCATTCATGGCCACACCCTGCCTGAACCCCTCCTGGAGCTCAGGACCCACACATCCACTGCCTGGACTTCACTTCCTTTTGGATCTCACATCTCACAGGTACCTCAGAGTGTCCCAAACGGGCCTCAGTGCCTGCCCCACAAACCTGCTCCTCCTGTAGGGCTCCCTGCTCAGTGAAGGCCCCACTGTTTCCCTACCTGCATTCACCAGAAACCCAGGAGTCGTCCTTTGCTTCGTCCTCTCCCCTCCACCACTTTCTATCTCCTAAATCTCATACCTGTCCACCTGTCACTGCCGTCACCCTAGTCCCTGCCCCCCTCACCTGTACCCCTCCAGCTTTACTTCCCACCCATTAACAACCTTCTCTGCCTTCCAGTCACCTGGCTCCTATCATGCTCCTTCTCACCTCAGGGCCTTTGCATGTGCTAACTCCCCCTTGCCTGGCATCCTTTTCTTTCTCTTCCAGCACTTGTCCCTGTTGTCACCTTGCATTCAATGTCACCCCACTAGACTGTGAGCCTTTGAAGCAGCCCCGATGCCTGGTTCTTCTTCCCTTTGTTCCCAGGCTCATAGCCCAGAGCTACAAACTCAACACTCAGTAAATACTGAGGCCTCATTATTCCTGGTGGTGCAGTGGTTAAGAGCTACAGCTGCTAACCAAAGATTGTCAGTTCAAATCCACCAGCCGCTCCTTGGAAACCCTATAAGGCAGTTCTACTCTGTCCTATACAGTCGCTGTGAGTCAGAATCAACTCGATGGCAATAGGTTGCCTGAGTCAGCTATAAAATCCTTCCTCCTGCCTCCACTGGATGCCAGGAGACCCTCCTGTTGGGGCAGCATGGCCATGTAGATGTTCAGCTTCTGCCCCCTCCCCTGAGAGACTCCAGGTGGTGGAAAATTTCACGCTCACTTCTAGCTCCCATTTGCCCACACGAGCCTGGCTAGGCCCTGAGGGCTGTGCCCACTCACTTTGCCTGGGACAGTTGGGAAGAGATCTCAGGCTCTGACCACTCTAGGTCCCCATCTGCTCCTCTGGGGCTGCAGACTTTCCTGTCCTAGCTCACCTGTTCCCAGCACTGACACCTGCAGGCTAGTGCAGCTTGGCTTGTACAGCAGGTCCCAGGACACTCCCCCGTCTCCTTCTAGACCTCGGGCTTCCAAGAAGGCAACGTCAGCTCTGTGGGCAGGAGCAGGACCCCTGCTTTGCCCAGGACCAGAGGCAGCCCACCATGGGTGGGCAGACTCTCCCCAAGTGAATGATATTAAGGTCTGATCTCATGGAGAGTTTGGAGCCCATCTGAAGTCTCTCTCTGCCCCATGAGATCCGGAAATGATGGTTTCTCTTAGCTTTCTGTCACTCCTGGGTTCCTCCAACTTGCCCCACAGGGAAACTTACCAAGAGCTCCCCAAGCTCTCCTCTATTCTGTCTCCACTGCATGCCTAGGACAGGGACCCCTGTGCAGTCCTCTGTCTTCTGTTACCAGTCACCAGTGCCCTCCTGGGTACCTCATCCCATTGCCCTTTTTGACTTGGCTGTCAGGAAGCTCAGCCTGAAATTCTGTGCTCAAATGCAGTCTAGAATTCCAGTATAAGTATTTCCCCCTTACTCTTTCCACCACATGGCATGTGCTCTTTCCAATCCTGCTTTGGCATCACTATCCCCTGCCCACCTGCCAGCCAGAATGTGCCCACTTCCCAGGTGACAGGTGAGCTGGTGCCAGAGGACACCTGACAGGAATGAAGCCTGCCCATCTCTCCCTCCAGCATCCTCAGTGATGTTTTCTCTGTGTCTGAGCTCAAAAGAGGGGAGACCATGAAAAGATAATCCCTCCCAACAGGAAAACCACAGCACTTCAGGCCTGTAACCAGTGGAGATGGGCACGATGAGGGGATTCAAACCTGCGCCTCTTGGGCTGTTGTCCTTGCTCCTTGGAAACTGCAGAGGGGTTCACAGCAAGCTGGCCCCAGCCCTGCTCACCTTGATTCCCCTGTTTCCTCACCTCCTGCCCTGTGCAGCCGGGGAGCATGCAGGTACCCTTAGCACCCAACTGGGGGCTGAATGAAGAAGAGGGGGACTGGGAGAGGGAGGCGGAGCACATCTGGCTGGGGGAGGGAGAAGAGGTGGCATTTCAGCCGGACCTCCAAGGACAGGCAGGATCGAGCAAGGGAGAAACAAGCAGGAGCCGTCCTAGAGGCAACAGCAGGAGCAAAGGCCAAGAGGCAGGAGACGAGTCAGGTGAACTTTCTGCAGTGCTAGGTGTGTGATTTAAGCCATGGTGATAAGGCCCCCCCGCACATACCTCCTGCTGTCTGTAATATGCATTGAAAGCTCTCGTGGGCATCCCTGGAGTTTGGGGACAAGGTCTTATTTGTGCACCCTACTTACTCACTGCCCAACAGATGTTTGCTGAGTGAATGTGTGAAGGAGGCGAATGCCAAAAATCATTTGAAGGTGGGAATCACCTCCTTTTATTTTATGTGGCCTGAGTGAGGCTCCTGCGTGGTTTGAAGTCCAGGGATGACACAGAAATGCTGCATCTTTCAGGCACTCACTGGGCTATTTCTAGGGTCATTTAACCTCCTCTGGCTTTTTTCCTGCTCATCTCCCCTCCACCCCCGTGCCCCCCCAGCCTCAACCTTTCCACCTCCCAACTCAGGCCCACCCTTCAGGGGCTGAGAATGAGCATCCCACAAGACCTAGGGGATCAGCTGCAGGCCAAGGGGAGGCTGGGTATGTCGCTCCACCCTAAGATGGGCCCTCCAGGCCACATTTCCTGGGGTGGGCCAACCCCAAGGCACACACCCATGAGTCTCAGCCATGAGGAAGTAACCCAAGATGTCATGGCCGTCACTCACACCTCCCTCAAAGAGCCCTCCAAGTTGGCATGGGGATGGGGGGACCTGGTCTAAGAGAGGGTGAAGGAAGACTGGGGTTGTCCCAGAAGGCTTCCTGGGGAAGGTGGGGCATAAGAGCACCCTGAAGGGAGGTTCCGATGCACAGAACTGGGGAGGAGAATGAAGTTTTATTTTCTTTAAATTCTTGGCTCACCCTCACTCAGCCTAGGGCATGGCACACAAATACTTGGCGACTAAATGGGTGGATGACAGACACTCGGCATGCAGAGAATGCAAATGGAATGAGCCAATGACTGAATGGCCTCACCAGGCCCTAGTGTATGCCACTTGGGTCAACAGGAACACTGTGTGTTACTGTGTACAGTGACCTAAGCTGGGAGCTGCAGGGAGCATGGCCCTATGGGAGGCAGCAGGTGAGCTGAGATGGGTTCAGCTCCTACTCTTGCTGTTCACTGGCTCTGGATGTACACTGCACTTTCCCACCTCTGAGCTTTTGTCCATGCAGGTGGCCCTGCACCTTCCTCTCCACCTGCCCTCCCTCCCTCCCTTGAAGGAGATGCTCTCCCCAGCCTCCAGCTCTGCCCTGCTCCTCTGGTTACCCCAACCTGATGGTGAGCCCTGGGGAGTGCTGGCTTCTCATGCACCACTCCCCGCCTGATCTGGGAATGCTTGTGGCTGGGCTGCAGGGGCAACAGGAGCCGTGGACTTGGGACCCACCGTGGGGTTTGTTCTGCCTTTCCTGCTTCAGGTTTGGCTGAGTGGTGGGACCCAGCATTCCCAGCCCAGGCTGTAGTTCCTCCTCAGTAGGCAGAAAGGCAGAGCCCGGCTCTGCTCCCTACCCCAGCCTGGGCCTCTGCCACTAGAACACCCACTCGGGATTAAAGCCTCCCTTTCCAGGGACTTCCAGCTTCCAGCTTCACCTGCAGTTTGTCCTGAGGGCCCTTGGCTCTGGGCCAGGAAGGGTTTGGTTCCAAAAAGAAATGGCCAAGGCTGCCCAGTCAGGTTTCTCAGGTCTAAGCCAGGGTGACCCCAATTTACCTGACTAACAAGGGGTGGGGTCTGGAGGTCTGTGAGACTATAAAGACCCTTGTGTTTATTGAGCATTCCCGGTGCATTTGGCACTCTCTGCTCATCATTTCGACTGCCCCCTTTCACAGCTGAGGACCGAGGGCTCAGAGAGGAGGAGTGATCGCCCCAAGGTCACACAGTATATAATTCAGGGCAGACCCTTCCCCACTCAGCCTCCCATGATCATGCAGGGAATCAGGGCTGCCCAGAGCGTCGCCCTGGCCACTTCATATCTCTTCACCTGGGGCAAGATACTGCATCCTCCTCCCCTCACACTGCCCACTGGCTCCCCCGTCTCAGTTTGTTCTCTCTGTTGGTGGTTTCTCCTTCCTTGTTTTAGTTCCCTGTGACTCACAGCCCCCTGAGAATGCCTCAGAGTCCCGCCTGCAACACCCGCTTCCACCCTCCCAGCGTCTGAATCCTCCCCCCTCCTCCCACCCCATAAGGTCCTCTGTCTTCCTGGGAATGGTCTCATTTCCTGGCTGGCCTGGGAGTCTGGGAGGTCGGCAGGTACTCCTCCTCAGTCATGCTCCCCACCCCACACAGCCAGCACCTTCCCCTGCCTCCACGTCTCCAGTTAGTTCCAGCAGAGAGCCAGCCCTAGGCACCAGTTCCCTGGGGAAGACAAAGGCGGTTCCCAGCAGACTTCCACTCATTCCTTAAACATGTCCTGAGCCCTCCTCTGCCCAGCCCGAATCCAGCCCTCCATGCTGCCCTCTTGTTTATCTGCACAACAACTCACCAAGTGGGCAAATGAGAAACAGACACGGAAAGGTTAAGGGACTTGCCCACAGTCACACAGCTCACAAAGTCAGAACAGGGATTCGAGCTCAGGCCTCTCCCTCCTAGGGCTATGTGCATAATCTGGGCCAACATTCAGACCCTTTGGGCATTGGGCTTTAATCTCTCCTGGCTCACACCACTGCCTCCAGTCCTCCTCCTGTTTTCTCTGGCTCCCCATGAGAAACAGGATCCAGACAGGATCTTTGGAAAGGCCAAAGAGAGTGTCGTATGTTCCCCGAATGAGGCACCTGGTTCAGGCTTCAGAACTGACAGCTTGGGGCCATCTCCCTTGGGCAAAGTGAGACTTGTCCTCCAGGGGCATAGGTGCTACAGCAGCTACACACTGGGCTTGGCCTAGGGTCCCCAGGAAGGATGCGAATGCTCATCAGAGCTCTTTGGGGACTTGGGGTCCAGCACCCTGTCTGATCCTCTGCCTGGCTCAATCCTCACCCAGAGGGGAGAGCCCATACCCTCCAAGGCAGCTCGTCCACTCCATGTTAGAAAGTTCTTCCTTCAGCTGCCCTGAAACCCATTGCCCTATCCCCATCCCCACCCCAGCCCCTGCACACATAGACCCAGACCTCCACGGGTAGAGAACCCCAGCTATTCCACAATAACAACTATGCAGAGCCAGGCTGACCCAAGTCTGGATTTAGCTAATCCTTTGAGGATCAATTCCTCTCACTGACAAGGAAGTGGAAGCGCAGACAGTTTTAGTGACCAGCCCAAGTTCATATAGCAGGTGGTTAAGGAGCTGGGACTTGGACCCAGGTGTGTCCCCTCCCAGCCCCCATCTCCGACCACATTGCCTCTCCTTGAAGCTCAGGCTGAGTCAACACTGCAGGGGGCTCTGGGTGCCCGATGCTGTCGCCCGCCCCTCAGGACTCTCAGAGATGCACCTGAGGCCCCCCAGGATGCTGAGCGGCAAGCTCCTGTGGCCTGATGGCCTCCTGCCCACGCACCCCCAGCCCATTTCAGGCACTCAGACCCCTGAATTTTCTCCCACACGCAGAGCCTGGTCTCCCAGAGACCCTCACTCAGAATGCTCAATACCCAAGAGAATTGTCCTCCAGGTACCAAAGAGGGTCCTGATGCCCTAGCCCTGTTAGCATAAGTGAGCCCCGCCTGCTGGCTGGGCAGGGGACACAGTGCCTGGCATTGGTGCTCACAGACCCTCCCTGCTCCCCCCATCCCAGCCTACCCCATGCTATGAAGCCTTAAACCCTCCAAAGGGCCCAGAAGCTGCCTGACAAAGGAAAGGGCTGAGCCCCAGGGCTGGGGGACCTCTTACTTGATCTCCGTCTGGCCCCCTGCCTTCCGGGCGATCTGCACCAGCTCCTTCCCGTACCGCTCCTCCGCTTGGGCCCTGCAAGAACCAAGTGTAGACGCTAACTCTCCCAGTTCTGCTGGCTGCGGGGCCCTAAAACCTCTGCAGCAGAACTTGAGCTTCCAACCATTCGGCCTTCCGGAGCAGGCATCACCCTGCAGGCTGAACCTTGCAAAAGGTAAGCCCCTAGCCACATCTCTAAATAAATGTTGGCCAAATACAGGGACATTTGAAGGAACATCAAATTATTTGCCCACTTAGGGCCCCCCCAAACTTGGGGAAGTCTAGGTCTGGAAAAAAAAGGAGAGTGGGACCCCTGAATTTTTGGAGCCAGGGTGCTTTGACAGCAGCTTGGCTGAGTGAGTAAGGGAGCTTATCTACTTCCTGAGGTGCTGGTGGGTTCATTTAACAAAACCCAACACCCTTTCATGATAAAGGAGTCCCTGAGTGGTGCAAAAGGTTAACTGAAAAGCTGCAGGTTCAAGTCCACCCAGAAACACCTCAGAAGAAAGGCCTGATGATTTACTTTCTGAAAACCCAGCCACGGAAAACACTGTGGAGGACAGTCCTACTCGGATACACATGGGGTCACCAGGAGTCAGAGCCACGGAAAACACTGTGGAGGACAGTTCTCCTCGGATGCTCATGGGGTCACCAGGAGTCAGAGTCAATGGCAACTGTTTTTTTTTTTTTTCCGTGATAAAAAAAAAACACTCAGAAAACTAAGAATAGAAGGCCCACTCATCAACATGCTAAAGGGGTTTCATAAAAAATCCACAGCTAACATCATACTCAGTGGAGAAAGACAGAGCGTTCCCCCTAAGACCAGAAATAATACAAGGGTGCCTGCTCTCACCACTGCTGTTTAGCATTGTACTGGAAGTTATAGCCACAGCAGTTAGGCAAGAAAAAGAAATAAATGACATCTAAAACACAAAGGAAGAAGTAAAACTCTCTCTCTTTGCAGGCGACATGATCCTTTATATGGAAAACCACAAAGAATCCACAAGAAAGCCACTGGAGCTAATAAGTGAATTCAGCAAAGGTGCAAGAATGAGGTCATCACACAGAAACCAGTCGGGTTTCTACATACCAGCAGTGAGGCCTCCCTCCTGCCGGAGCAGCCCGAGCTCGAGGCTCACCTCTGCCGTAGAAGGTCCTCCACGTCCTTGCACATCTTCCTGCCGTCCAGCAGCCTCTGCAGCAGCACCTCGTAGCCCACGTGGGCCACAAAGTCCCTGCACTGCAACACAAGGCAGAGGGACAGGTGAGTGCCACGGGCCAGCCAGTGCAGGGCAGGGTGGGCCACAAAGTCCCTGCACTGCAACACAAGGCAGAGGGACAGGTGAGTGCCACGGGCCGGCCAGTGCAGGGCAGGGTGGCAGGACCGAGCACAGCCCAGTAAGGACTCCTCTGAGTCTCTCTCCTGTCCCTGGGGCCCAGCCTCCCCGTCTGCCTCCATCTCCCCCGTTCAAGGTCAAGCCCTCGGGTCTCAGGACCTGGGTTCACACAGGCGGGCAGTTTGTGTGTTTGTGCACGAAACATGCGTAAGTGAGCCCTGACTACTGGCTGGGCAGGGGGACAGCGCCCGGCATTGGAGCTCACAGCCCAACACACTTCAACTCAAACACAGACGGCCAAGAGAAGGAAGGGCTCACCACCAAAGATCTGTGATAACAGCCAGCACCAAAGTATACTTGTCTGGCACTGCTCCCATCACCCTCCCAAACACCCTATCATCTCAACTAAGTGAAGAAACTGAGGCACGGAAGGTGAAGTGTGACCTTGCCCGGGGTCACACTGCTTAAAAATGGCAGGCCTGGCATTGAAACAGGCAATCTGGCCCCAGTCCATGGTCTTCACTGTGACACTATACAGCCTCTGTAATGACAATAGAATGTAGCGGAGCCTGAGGTGGTCTTCTCACACCAACCCTGAGAGGTGGACATTGAGGGTGGCTTCAGTCAGGACCTGGGCACACCCTGGGCCGCCTAGTTAAGAGGCAGACTGAGAAGGGGGGTCTGAGAGGGGTGCTCTGCCAGGCAAAGGAAACCCGGAGCCTGCCCTGAGACTTGGCATCTACTCTCTGTCTTTAGTTCCCCACAGACCCTAAAGAGCCACAGAGACTAGGGATGGAAACCCTGACAGCATGCACCACAGCCCCACTCACAGAGCTCAGAGAATCAGTGGGGCTCCCCAAGGTCACACACACTTGGGGGAGACAGCTTTGAACCTGTCTCAAAGGCAAAAGCTGCTACCCCTGCCCCTGCCCCAGGCCCTTCCTGCCCGCAGGTGCAGTGCTATGTGGGTCTGGGGGTTGGGGTGGGGAATCAAAATCAAGGAAATCTTCCTGCAGGAAGAGGCATTTGAGCCAGGTCCTGGGAAGAGAAGGTATTGTTCTTCAAGGTCTAAGGAGACTCAAACAGGGTAGGGAAGGACAGACACAGCACAAATGGCCCCAAGTGGCCCCATGCTCAGCAAACTCCAAATAGTAGAATCCCCAGGCTGACAGGATGCTTAAGACTCCAAGCTCATACCCTCCTTGATAAGTATCCCTAGAAATTCCTGAGGAGGGCTTGGCCCAGGCTCTGCTGCCTGCAGAGTGACAAGCAGGGTGTCTGGGTCCTAGCTGGCCATCCAGGGCTCCAACAGGCCCATCCTGGGGCAAGCATCGGCCCCAATGTTCAGGACTGGTGCTGCTGGGCCAGGCTTCCCTTTCTGTGGTTCTTGTGTGCAGCCACTTGCCCGCTAACCAGCAGCAGACCCCAGCTTCCTGCCGCCTCGGCCTTTGCCCTCCCCACCCCCAGGTCAGAAGCTGTGAGGCAGCATCTTGTCCAGTGCCCCAGTCCTAGGAGGAAATTGCAGCGCAGAGAGGGGAAGGCCTGCCTCAGGCACACGGGGCAGAGTCAGGACAGGAATCTGGACGCACAGGGGACCTGTTATCCATGATGCCTTTGGGGAAGATGGGAGAGCTTGGAGCAGGGAACAGGCTGGAGGGCAGCCTGAAGCAGGATGCTCCACATTCCCGCCCGGCCCCACGCCAAGCCCCAGACCCGCAGGGAGAGAACGAAAGCAAAACCAAACCTACATTGGCCATTCTTGAGGAGGCCTGGTCCTCAGGAGCTCGCGTCCCCAGAGCGCTGGAGGCTGAGTCCTGCCCAGCCCCTGCTTAGACCTAAGCAGTGCTGGGAGGGGCTGCAGCTGAGTGAGCCACAGTCACAAGTGACCTGGCTGTTCCGAGGAAGTGCCTGACTTCCTAGGGGCTGCTCACAAAGCCTCCCTGCACCCCCTCCCCCAGCCTGCATCCTCCCCTTTCCCCTACCAGGTCACCTCCTTAAGGGCATGGGTTCTGACTCATTGCTCAGAGCTGGGCAAAGTCAAGGGGCTCGATATGCTGTTGAGGAAATGAGGGAGGGAGGGAAGGAAGGGATGAACCAACCACTCAATCAATTAATCAGTCCCACAGGTCCACCACTCAAGGCCCAGCACCAGAGTTGCTCCCTCCAGGGGACTGTCTTAGCCTTCCCATCCAGCACCCACCAGCTCCATCTAGGTTCCCAGGTTCCCCTGTTGGTCCTCCTCTTTGGGGGGCTCTGACTGACATTTCCATGGCTGGGCCCCTCACCTCCTCCTGTCTACTTTCAGCCTCTGTCACCTGAAACTCATGTGTGGCCCTGCCCTTTGTGAAACCACCATTTATGGAGTCCACCAGCTACCCTGCACCAGAGCATCACAGTCGTCACCTCACTGAGTCTTCACAGGGAAGAAAAAGTTGGTGATGAGGAGGCACAAAGAGGGGAAGTGAGCGCCCAAGGTCACACAACTGGTAAGGGGCAGAATTTGGATTTGAACCCAGGTTGACCTGTCCCCAAAACCACAGGTCTAAATGCCTTTTCAACATGCTTCACAAGTACAATTCAATGGTATTGTGTTCATCATGTTGTACAACCATCACCATTATCTGTTTCCAGATTTTTCTATCACCTTTAACAGAAGTTCAATGTCCCCTAAGCAATGAATCTCCCACCTGTCCGCCACCCCCCTCCCCAGCCCACTCCTGGTAACCACTAATAAGCTTCGGTCTGTGTACAGTCATCTATTCCAGATATTTCATTAAGTGGGATCATACAATTCTGTCCTTTTGTGACTGATTTATTTTACTCAGGATGATGTTTTCAAGGTTCATCTATGTTGTAGCATGTATCCAGAGCTCATTCCTTTTCATGCCTAAATAATATTTCATTGTATGGATATACCACATTTTGTTTATCCATTTGTCTATTGATGAACATTTAGGTCGTTCTCACCTTTTGGCTATTGTGGATAATACTACAGTGAACACTGACGTACAAATGTCTGTTTGCATTCTTGATTTCAATTCTTTTGGGCACATACCTAGGAGTGGAATTGCTGGATCAAATAGTAACTCTACATTTTTAACTTTTTGAGGAGTTACCAGACTGTTTTCCACAGTAGCTGTATCATTTTACAATCCCACCAGCAATGGATGAAGGTTCAAATAATGGTTTTTAAAAAGTAATTTTTGAAGATGATTAAAATTCTCTCCACCTCAAATCAGAACTATATTTCGGGTGATACTTGAGTTACCGTGGATTCAGATGCCAGCTCTGGGTCAGACTTACTGCTTCCCTAGAGCAGGGTCATTCTGGACCCTGCACACAGCCAGAAGGCACACCCAGCCATGGGACATGCACCCTGGAGTGGGAGTTCCAGGCAGCGAGCAGATGTAGCCCCTTCCTCTGGGAGGCCCACTCAAGCCAGCTGTGGGACCACAGGCCCAAGCCTGGGCCCCAAGTCCTGCCCTTGATATGCTGTGCAGCAACCCTGGGCCTCCCCTTTCCCACTGCGGGGCTGGATCCAGGCCTCTGGCCGCCCCCCAGGGGCCCATGAGGAGGTGCTCAGGAGAGAGCTGGGCAGGAGGAAGTACATTCCTATTTCAGCCTCAGAGCAGCACAGAGAAGGGGGCCCTCCTTTACCTGGGACAGCCTGCCCGCTTCCTTCCGTAGGTGTGAGACATTGCCCAGGCCTACGAGGTGGCCTGGCCCACCATGGCCCTACTACTTGGGTACAGAAGCAGCCTTTGTACCCACTGCCACTTCCTCCTTTTTCTGCTCGTATCACTCTCAGTGGCTGCGAGGCTAGGCCACAGAGACCAGGCCCCAAGCAAGCCACTTCCCTTCCTGGGACCTGGTTTCCTCACCAGGGAAGCGGGGGCAGGAGCCTGACCTCTCTCCTGGCCCTGACAGCCCATCTCCTCCAGGGCCAGCCCCATCAGGGCCTGCCCAGTCAGAGGGCTCCCAGGCCCTGTTTGAGAAACTTGAAAGAGTTTGGCCTGGACAGGTCATATAGCTGTTCTGAGTCTCCACTTCACTCCCTGTAAAAATGGGCCTAATAGCTCCCACCACGTAGGGCTGATCTGAGAAGAAATGAAAAAGTGTGCACAGGAGAGAATAGCTAACGGGAGGTCAGTGC
Source organism: Loxodonta africana (assembly GCF_030014295.1). Taxonomy (NCBI): domain Eukaryota; kingdom Metazoa; phylum Chordata; class Mammalia; order Proboscidea; family Elephantidae; genus Loxodonta; species Loxodonta africana. The sequence goes on along the minus strand of NC_087354.1, from coordinate 39,515,536 downwards.
TTACCCTGAGGCAGGTACTGGGCTAAGAATTACTGCCTCCATTTTATAGATGGAGAAATGGAGCTCAGAGAGGTTATCTAACCTATCCAGGGACCCATAGGGCAAAGCTGGGATTTGAACCTCAGTCTCCCAGGCCAACATCTTGGTTCTTAGCCCCCCATTACCATCTCTTTGTAAAGCACCAAATTCAGGGCCAAGCACCCACTGGGTGTTCAGTAAGTGGTAGCTTTCCATGCCCTACTCCCCTCCCTACCTGGCCCCCCCGCCCCACCTGACAGACTCTTCCTTCAGCTGTGGTCAGACTGGAAAAACCACTCCCTGTCCCCCAAATGTCACTGGAGGCCCAGAGTGTATACATAGCATATCAAGGGCTGGGACTTGGGCATACGGTCTCACATTTAAAGGCAGCAGAATCAGTTTTCTAATGCTCCCTTATGTGGAATTCCAGAATATAAAGCACTACATCAGGGGATTTCTGAGAAACTTGGGACAGAGAGAGGTTTTATCGTAGATCCCATCTGCCAGGAATCAGCTGGGCAGCCTTGGTAAAATCTCTTGTCCTCTCTGGGCCTTCCGGACTGTGAAATGGGCACAGGAGAGCAAGTGACCTGCCATTGCCCTGCCAGCAGCGAGGCCCTCTATACCTCAGGAATTCAGCCTGGGAGGTGAGAGGGAAGCACACGGGGGCTGCAGCCACAGCCTCAGAGGGCTGAGTGTGACTCTCAAGGTGGTGTCTGTGGTGTGATGGATTGCTTTTATATGCCCTTTCTCGCCATTGTTTTCTAACTGCCACCAAGTGACTGGGTGAGACTATGCAACTGTGGTGCTTGTGGCCCACCAATGGGATTGGATTGCTCACTAAGAATGCAAATAAGGTGCATGGCACCTTTGTGGGGGTGGGGGTCGTGCAAATAAGGTATATGGAACTCTAACCAGGGGATTGGTCAGTTTTGCCACTCACTATCCTTAAAGGGAGACATGGGAAGAGGGAGAGAGAGAGAGGAGCTGTAACTCAAAAGACAATGACAGACAGCAGCACCACATGGCTGCAGTGGGGCTTGCCAACCCACGGAGCTAAGAGGTATAACACTTGCCCAAGAAGGCCCCAAGCAAGGCCCAAATGCAGGGGCCTCCAGCAGGGCCTGGTGGCAAGGGTGAGAAGAGGCTGTCCCGATCAAGGAACTGCATCCTGAGTTGCTCCTGTTACTTCCAAGTTGATCCCCATCCCAAGTTGTACCCTGTTACTTGCCTGATAAACCACTTAATCTAAATATGGTTCACGAGTCCTGTGAGACGCTGCAGCAAATTACTGAACCCAAAGACGGGAGGGAGAGTACTGAGGGGTGGGGGAGTAGTTGGTGTTAGAGATGATAGAGTGGCTCGGCGGTCTGGGAAAGTTGGACGTTTGGGACATCTTTAACCTCTGCTCCATAGAAACCAGCTTCGTGCTGATTCTGATAAAAGAAAGTATTAATTTATTGTCCCTCCTCCTTGGCCCAGGTCTGCCAGCTCCAGATAGCCCACCTCAAACAAGGTGTGTCTGAGCAGCCTGGATGAGCTAAGGAACAACATCATTCCTTTCCACATCCGCACACTGTGTGCACGTGTGTGGTGTTTACACTTGTCTGTTACCCACAGGCAAATCCGAGCAGAAGGGAGCCACCAGGAACCCACCAAGATGTGACAAGCAGAGCTTATGGGGAAGGCACATTCTGCTCCCTCCACCTGCCACAGCCTGGAGATTTCTAGTTTGTTTCTGGAAAAAAGCATAAGTAGGATGTGACTCCTTTGAGGATCTACCAGTCTTCAATGCCACCAGCCACTAAGCTAACTCATGTTCTTGGGGTAAGTTTCAGATTAGTCCTGCCATTGACCAAAGCTTACTTTTCCCTCTAAGACCAACCCCTCCTGCAAGGTGAAAGAGATGAGAAAAATGCCATTTTCGCCCGAGAGCCCATAGGAAAAAGTTGGGAAGACACTCTTGGCTCTTGTGGGCTGGTAAATTGTTATACTTATTTGCAAGTCTTGTTTAAATGCAACCTGATAGGAGATGGAAGAGATTCTGAAGAGGTAGCCTGAGGCCAGAAACCCAAACGTTGTGGGGAGACAGGTGTGCCCAGATACTGCTAGTAGGAGTAAACACTGAATACAGTCCTTTTGAAGGGCAGTCCAGAAATCTGTCTGCACACTGAAAATATATTCACCTGATGACGCAGCAATCCTATCTACAGGATTCTCTCCTACAAGTGTGCTCTCACAAGTGCACAAAAATAATGACGCAAACTAACCTAAAGGTTGGTGGTTCAAACCCACCTAGTGGCACCGCAAAAGAAAGACAAGAATGAAAACTCCTTGTAATCATGGAAAACAGGAAAGAACCCAAATATTTATCGGTAAGGAAATTGTCAAATAAATTATCATATTTCCGTACCACAGGACATTTTGCAGACAATTAAAGGGATGATGTCCAGGATATATTGTTGAACAAAAAAAGCAATTTTGGGGACAATATGTATAGAATGATCTTGTTTTTATAAAGTATTACAAAGCAAACAATGTAGAGCATATACCATAGCATGGAAAAAGGACTGGAAGGTCATACCCCAAGCTGTCACCAGCATGTGCCTCTCACCAAGGCCTGGAGCTAGGTGACAATTTCTATGTCATATACTTCTTGTCTGTCTAGCTAAAGTTCTGTTAGTTCTGGTGATCCTTTCAAAGAATCAGCTTTTGGTCTCAGTGATTTTCTCTATTGTTTTTCAATTTTTTATTTTACTTCTTTCTGCTTACATCTTAATTATTTGCTTCCTTCTGCTAGTTATGGGTTTAGTCTGCTTTTCTTTTTCTAGTCTTCTAAAGTGGATGGTAAGCTTTAATTTGAGACCTTTTTAAATGCTGGCATTTATACCTATAAATTTCCCTCTGAGCACTGCTTTTGCTGCATCCCATAATTTTGATATGTTGTGTTTTCCTTTTCATTCATCTCAAAGTATTTTTTAATTTCCCTTGTGATTTTTTTCTTTGACCTATTGGTTATTCAGGAGTATGCTGCTTGATTTCTACATATTTTTGAATTTTCCAAATTTCCTGCCGTTTTGATTTTTAATTTCATTCCATTGTGGTCAGAAAACATACTTTGTGTTATTTCAGTTCTTTTAAATTTATTGAGACTTGTTTCGTGGTCTGCCATATGGTCTATCCTGAAGAATGTTCTATGTGCACTTGATAAGAATGTGTATTCTGCTGTTGTTGGGTGGAGTGTCCTGTAGATGTCTGTTAGGTCTAGTTGGTTTATAGTGTCAGTCAAGTCTTGTATTTCCTTGCTGGTCTTCTCTGCCGAGTTGTTTTATTCATTATTGAAAATGGGGTATTGAAATCTCCAACTATTATTGCTGAATTGTCTATTTCTTCCTTCAATTCTGTCAGTTTTTGCTTCAGGTATTTGGTGCTGTGTTGTTAGGTACCTATATGTTTATAATTGTTATATCTTCTTCACGTATTGACCCTTTAATCATCATAAAATGTGCTTCTTTGTCTTTAGTAACATTTTGTCTTAAAGTCCATTTTGTCTGATATTAGTATAACTACTCCAGCTCTCTTTTGGTTACTTTGGTTACTATATCTTTTTATATCCTTTTATTTTCAACCTATTTGTGTCTTGGGTTTTAAAGCAAGTCTCTTGTAGACAACATATAGTTAGATCATTTGCTTTCATATATATATATAAAACTATATGTTGTCTGGTAGGGTTGCTATGAGTCAGAATTGACTCAACAGCAGTGGGTTTGGTTTTTTGGCTTTCTGTGGATATATATACACATATGGAAACCCTGGTGGCATAGTAGTTAAGAGCTACAACTGCTAACCAAAAGGTCAGCAGTTTGAATCCACCAGGCACTCCTTGGAAACACTGTGGGACAATTCTACTCTGTCCTATAGGGTCATTATGAATCGGAATCAGCTCGATGGCAAAGGGTTTGGTGTTTTTTTGTTAGTTTGTTTTATATATATATATGTATATATATACATCCTGCCAATATTTGCCTTTTAACTGGAGAGTTTAATCTGTTTACATTAACATAATTACTGATAAAGATTTATGTCTTCCATTTGTTTTCTATATGTCTTATGTCTTTTTTTGTTCCTTAATTCCTCCAGTACTGCCTTCTTTTGTGTTAAATAGATGTTTTCTAGCATGTCATTTTAATTCTCTCATCATTTCTCTTACTATATATTTTCGAGTTATTTTCTTAGTGCTTTCCCTGGGAATTACCATTAACATATTAATTTATACAAACCAGTCTGATTAATACCAACTTAATACCAATATTACATGAAAACTTTGTTCCTACAAAGCTCCCTTCCCCTTTCTCCTTTATGCTGTTATTGTCACAAATTACATCTTTATGCGTTGTGTGCCCATCAACATATATTTATAATTATTGCTTTATACAGATGTCTTTTAATGTCATACACTTCTGTGTTGTTTGAGTTTGTCATCACCATCATGTATGACAGGTTCATGATTTAATGCCTATGGAGCTAGATATGTTTCTGGATTTTTCAGATTTTAGAATGTTTGTACAGAACTGTTGTTGTGTTTTATGGAACACCCACATCGGGGTCTGGAGAAGCCCTGATAATCAAATATAGTCATATTTCTGCAGTAAAACCTATGGATAGTCACCACAAGTAGAGTAAATAAAGGCTGGAACTAGATTCATGTTAGTTCAGGTCAAGTTTTACTGCCAAGAAAGTATTAGTGGCAAACTTACCTAAAAAACTTCCTGGTTTTTTTGGATTTTAAAATTGTTGAACTGAGAAACATTTAAAGTAAAAATAATATATAAAGGAAGTGTGATTAAACATTTAAAAAATCTTCTGTATGTTGTTTCTCCTTTCTCCAACACCTCACCAAGTTCTCCCATCATAATGAGGCTCATCTCCACCTTACTGGTTAGCAAATTGAGGAAGGTACAGAGCAAACACTCAGGTACGACTTGGCTGGATGAATGAGTGAATGAATGAATGAATGACCAGAGACTTCGGTAAGCAAGTCAGTTGCTTGTCTGGAGCATCCTGGGAAGAGAGGTGGGTATGGAGAGTGTCCCAAGCCAAGACGCTTGAAGAACCTTTCAGGAATATTCTCTCACCTGCAGATCTCTGTGGGGTTGTGGGGAGCAGAGGGAGTGTTTGTAGTCAGCATTCCTAGAGTCCCAAGCCAGGACTCACAGGGACAAAGACAGGGATGCCAACTTCAGCTTAATACCAGGAAGGGCTTCCCAAGAACCAGAGTGGTACCAAACATGGGATGCAGGGTAAACTGCCTCTATAGGTGGATAGCGCCCCATCACTAGCAGTCTGTAAGCAGGACCCAAGCCTCAGATGATACGTTGAACTAGGTCTTTGTGTCTAGAACTCCCCTGACCCAAGGATCCGAGGGGTCCATGTGTAAGCAGATAAATGTGGGGTGATTTACAGCTGTTCTGAGATGGCCCAAGATAGGTGTCAGAGGAAAGACCCAAGAAGGTAAAGATAGATATATTTTTTAAAGAACAAAAGCACATAGAGTGTGGTTAGATGAGATACTCTAACCACACTCTGACAGGAGCTTGATTAGAAATGTTTCCAGAGTGCCCCATCTCTCCATCAAGCCCCAGTCTGACAGCTTCAAGGACTCCCAGTGCTGTCCCTTCTTCCTCCTTCCCCAGGTCTCACAGAGCCCCTCACCCAGGCAGCCTAGCAGCTGAGCAGCTGGGGCCTGAGATGTCTGGGCCCCTGGGCCTGGGTCCTGTGGCTGATGTCTCACCCTGCTGCCTCCCAGGGGCCCGTTAGAGTGCTGGGAGTGGCAGGTGCTCCCAGGATCCCACTAAGAGGAGGCAGCATCATAAGCATTTGAAGAAGATCTGCTATGCCTGCCTGGTGCTGTGCCCTGAGCTTAGCTGTCTTATCTCCAGTTATACTGACCCCAAGGTGGCTATAGTTTGCTCTCAGGAGGATGAGCAACGCGAGGATAATAGAGGTTATGCAACTTGTCCAAGCTCAAACAGCAACTGCACAGCTGACCCAGGCTTTTGACCAAGGTCTGTCTGAAAGCTTTGTTCATCTCAATTATCTGGAAGGAAAAGTCCCCATTACTAGGCCTCCACTCCCCACATGAAGTCTGACCCACTTCTCCTCTGGCTCTCTCAAGTCTTAAAGGCCCAACTCAGTTCCCCACGTCTTCTTCCTTCTTTGTTATGAAACCAAAACGTGTAGAAATGTTAGAGAGGAGGCCCAGGAGTGTGGACGGAGCCCAGGGCCGGGCAGAGGCTGGGAGATGGGAATGAGCCCCTCAGGTTTAGGAGATTGGGAAGTCTGGTGCTGGGGCTGGGGCTGGAAGTTACTATACGGATTTGCAGCCCAATTTAAAGGCAGCAGGGAAAGAGGTGAGTGGAGATGGAGGAGATTCTGAAGAAGTAGCCTGAGACTAGAAGGAACAGAGCCTTGAGGCAGCCCAGTGCAAGAGGCGGGACCAGGGGCAGATTAACCAGTAAGCAAGGCACTCATGGGCTTACATGTGTTTACTTACTAATCTGTAGTGCACAATGTCACATGAGTTTCACTACATTTTTGATGTGGCGAAAAACAGGGGGAATTGTGCACTGCAGATTTGTAAGTAAGCACAAGTAAGCCTGTTCATGCCTTGCTTATTGAGTTATCTGTCCCTTGGGGAGAACTTCCTTCCCCAGGAGGTAATGGGGAACCAGAGCCAGGTTCCAAGTGCAGGTGCCTGGTGAAGTGCAGACAGGCACGAGACCAGCAGTTATACATTATCACCTCTAAGCCTCCTGGGAATCCCGTAAAGTCAGTACTATTACTGGCCCATGTTACAGATGAGGAACTGAGGCTCAACAAGGTTGGTGACTTTCCTTGTCACACAGCTCCTCTGTACGGCCCATCAAGCTGATTTGGCGGTCAGGGGCTCACTGGGATCTAGCAGTGGGTGGGGTAGGAGGCAGATGCCAGGGGCTGAGGATGAGGGCAGGTGGGGAAGGGGGCTAATGGGACGCAGGGAAGGGTCGAGGAAGGGAACTGAGGCGCCCTGGACTCTGAACCCTGGAGGAGACACTGACCCCTTCATCAGGCCAGGAGGACCCCGTTCCCAGCCAGCCTCACAGGAAGGGCAGGTCCTGTTCTATCCATCCTCTGCCCACGACCAGCCCTGCACAGGACCCCCAGCCTGTGAGTGACCAGCCAGGGCCGGGGGCAGAAGCCTGGGGACTCAGGGCCAGGCACCAATGGCCCAGACACTGGCCGAGCCACCTCCTCTAAGCAAGTCTAATCATCCCTGAGGCATCCTAAGGACCCTGCAATCCCCTCCCCTTATATCACCCCTCTCATAGCAAGGAATGCCTACACCTGCCAGGGTGTATGCTGCAGGGAACACTCGCCAGAGGAGGGGGTCTAGGCAGGGAGCACGGGAAGAGCTCAGGCATTGGGTTCTGGTTCTGGCCAGTTGCTCCCACCGCACACAGACTGTGTGATCTTGGGCAGGTTAGCCTCCTGACTACCAATACCTTCATCTGTAAAATGGAGATGAACATAGTACCCCTCTCCCAGGGGGCTCTGAGGACTGAATAAAATAGTATACGTAAGAGACTAGCAAAGGACATCTGGACACTTAATAAGTTCCCAGAAAATGGTGGCCATGGGGACTATTTCATAGTAACTGAAAGTAAACCAAGAAAGGAAATAAAACAGGAGAGCTGGGTTTGAATCCTAGCTGTGACCCTTATCTCAATCTTTGGGTCTCAGTGTTTTCACCTTTGAAGTGGGATGAACACTCGGACCCTACACCTTCACAGGCTGACTTGGGGTGTCCTGCCTTGAGGCTGTGAATTGCTTCAGGTGTGAAGACTGGCAGCCTCCCCAAGCTTGGAACTTGCTCAGGAGACAAAACTCAGCCCTGGAGCTGCCGGAGAGTTCCTGTGCCCATTGCCACACCCTTCTCCAAAGCCAGGGACAACCTCCTCCCACCCCGGCAGCCTCTGAAGAAGTCCCCTTGGCCTCCTCTGCCTTCCTCAGCACGCTCTGGGCCTCGGAACTGACCCTGGGCCCTGGTTAAGATGCCCTCCCACCCTGGGTGGTAGCTGGGCTCCTGAGGGCTCTAGGAGGAGAGGGACTGCATCTTTGAGGAGGTGCTCTCATATGGGGCCCCTTGCTCTTGCTGGGCAGTGAACATACACACATCTCCATGTCTCAGTTCTCCAAACCCAGAAGCAGATTTAATATTCCAAAGTTGTTATGGGTTGAATTGTGTCCCCTAGAAAGACAGGTTGAAATCCTAACCCCTGGTAACTGTGAATGTGACCGTATTTGGGAAATAGGGCCTTTTAAGATGTTATCGGAAACCCTGGCGGCATTGTGGTTAACTTCTACAGCTGCTAACCAAAGGGTCAGCAGTTCAAATCTGCCAGGCGCTCCTTGGAAACTTTATGGGGCAGTTCTACTCTGTCCTATAGGGTCCCTGTGAGTCAGAGTCGACTCAATGGCACTAGGTTTGGTTTTTTTGTTTGTTTGTTTGTTTAAGATGTTATCAGTTAAGATGAGGTCATACCAGAGTAGAGTGAGTCCTAATCTAATCATAATGGTGTCCTTGCAAAAGAGAAGAGGCACAGAAAAACAGCCCTGTGACAATGGAGTTACGATGCAGCTGCAAGCCAAGGAATGCCTGAGGCTACCAGAAGCTGAGGGAGACAAGAACGGATCTTCCCCTAGAGACTTTGGAGAGAACATGACCCTGAATTTGGACTCCTAACCTCCAGAACTGTGAGACAATACATTTCTGTTCTTATAAGCCATTCAATCTGTGGTACTTGGTTATGGCAGCCCTAAAGCTAATACAGATACTTACAGACAAGAAAACGGAGCTCAGAATTAGGGCCTTGCCGGGCCACACCATGAGTGCAGTGGAATTGAAGCTGGAAGGTGGGTGGCTTCTCAAATCAGCATGTAAGACAAAGATGGTACCCTCCAAACAAAGTGTTCTATGAAGGAGCCTGGGAGACTGCTCTTCGAGCCCAGCACAGCCAGCTTTGCACCTTGCACAGGGCCATGCTGCGTGAAAACACACGCCTATAAATTGAGCAAGATGCCAGCCCCCTGGGCCCCAGGATGCTGGCGCTGCCTAAGGAAAGCTTGTCTAACTTTCTCTCCCAGCCTCTCACACCCACCCACGTGTTGGTAGGACTCAAACCAAGACTGTTGAACCCTGGGTGAAAGCTCCTTTCCTCTAGGATTGAGGGTTATCTGAGGATTCAGATGAGATCTGGCAGCCTCATGGTGGCTCCTATCCTGACCTGAGCCCTAGCCTCAGCCACTGGTCTTACCCTGACCCTGCCATCAGCCACAGCTGTTGCTTTAGTTCCAGGGTTAATTTCCAGCCTATTGTCCAGAGACAACTGCTCCAGACTCCTGTGCCAACCCCCTTGCCCACCACCCCGAGCCCTGCCTGCCTGAACTGTCTCCAGCTGACCTCCTGGGCCTTCCTGCCACCCACAGTCTGGGATCCCCATGCCTGGGAGAATAGGCCTAGAGCAGGTCCAGACAGAAGGGATGATGCCCAAGAGGGCCCCTTCTGCTTCAGCAGCTGTGGGCCAGGAGGTGGGGGCTGAAGTTCTCATTTCAAGGGCTTCTCCAGTCCAAGCAGGTAGAGGCTACAGCAAGTGACAGTTCCCAGTGGGGCCTTCCCATGCTCCACTGAGGAAGTCCATGACCTGGGGCCTCCCCTCCTGTCCTTCTCAAAGAAGAGAGAGAGAGAGTTGGTGGGGCCTCAAGGAGACTCAGAAGTCAGGGGCCTGCCCAGGGGGCTAGAAGCTAGGCAGTCAGAGGAAGGAGCCCACTGCTCTTGCCAAGGCAGGGTATCTCTCTAACCGTGCCCAGGCTGGGGGAGTTGTGGAGGACACGATCATGAACCGGTGGCCAGTCCAGCCTGGGCAGCCTCAGAAAGGCCCAAACCTCAGTCCCTTACCTATAAAATGAGAACAATAAAAACGCAGCTACTTCCAGGTGAGAGTCAAATGAGGTCACGTAGATCGTAGAAGCCAAATGGTTGCTCATCATCACAACGGCAATTAATTCAGAAACAGCACGTTAGCCTGTACCAGTGATTCTCAACCCTGGCTACGTGTAGGAAACAAGGGGGAACATTATGAAAATACAGAAGATGTCCAGGGCCCACCTCAGAAATTTCGGGGGTAATTTATTTGGGGTGTGGCCTGGTCATTGGATTTTTTAGAACTCGAATCCTGCAAGCTCTGGCTCCCTGCTATGTTTTTGACATTGTTGCCAAACACTTTCCCCTTGGCTCACTCTGCCCCAGCCACACAGGCCTCCTCGTTCCTTGAACACGGAAAGCAGGCTCCTGCCTCAGCCCAGTGTACCTCCCCAACGTGAATCAGCTTTGCGTTTCCCTGTTTCTGCAGCCAGCCAGGAAGCTCTGAGTTTCATATGGTAACCCCATCCCCATCTGGGCTGCTAGTCTCTGGCGCTCCGGCTGGCACTTCCTGTTGCCCAATAGTGGGTGGCTTGTCAACACCAGCGGAAGAGATTGTCACCCACTTGCCTGCTCCGTCACCCACTTGCTCAAGGTGCCAGGCGTCAGGGAACTGCCACATCCTCCTGCTAACATCAAAGAACTCTCTGGCCCAGGCCTGGGAAGGCCCAGGGCAGCCCCAAAGTCCATCTGTGTGGATCCCCAGGCTCACTTGCCCTCTGTGTGCTTCTGTTTTCTCTCTGGGAAACAGGAATAAGAATACCAACCTCACAGGACTTTGTTGGAATTAAATGAGATAACTTGGTGCATTTTATTACTTGAAATCAAAGAAATGATCTCTAGTGGTGGAATTTATGTGCGATGGTGAGCAGAGTTGGGGAGTCATTCTGGGAAGAGGAGGATCCCCATATAAGATTCACCCTGTAGGGGACTCAGCACAAATTCAGCTACAATCCTGGGCCCCTCAGGACCCATTCCTGGTCTGCGAAACGCCCTGTGGTGAGCAGCAGGAGCTGGGTCCCTTAGCACCGCCCTGAGCACCTCCCTTCTTCAAAGCCTTTGTCTGAGAGGAGCCTGGTTTGGGGTGTTATGGACTGAGTTGTGTCCCTCAAACGTATCTGGCAACTTGGCTAGGCCACGATTCCCAGTATTGTGTGACTGTCCACTGTTTTGTCATCTGATGTGATTTTCCTGTGTGTTGTAAATCCTACCTCTATGATGTTGTTGAGGTGGAATTAGTGGCAGTTATGGTAATGAGGCCGGACTCAATCTACAAGAATGGGTTGCATCTTAAGCCAATCTCTTTGAGATATAAAAGAGAGTTGAGCAGGGAGACATGGGAATCTCATACCACCAAGAAAGCAGTCCCAGGAGCAGAGCGCATGCTTTGAACCTGAGGTTCCTGCGCAGAGAAGCTCCTAGACCATGGGAAGATTGATGAAAAAAAGGGACCTTCCTCCAGAGCCGACAGGGAGAGAAAGACTTGCCCTGGAGCTGGTGCCCTGAATTTGGACTTGTAGCCTACTAGACTGAGAGAGAATAAGTTTCTCTTTGTTAAAGCCATCCGTTTGTGCTGTTTCTGTTATTGCAGCACTAGGTAACTAAGACAGGGGGCATCACCCCTGACATCCTACACATGAGGAAACTGAGGTTCAGGAAGGGGAAATGACTCCCCAAGTCCACCCAGCAAGTGAGGGAGGGTGCATGTAAGGCTTCAAATAAGCCTATTTCCTTCTGAGCCTGGACGACTGAGAGTGACTGGCTTGTGTGGAAGAGGCTTTCCAGGGCCAGCCCCTGGGGGAGCCCTGTGTGGGAGGCCCCAGGGCACAGGGCACCACTCTCACTTGAAGCAGAAGCAGTTTCGGTTTCCACATCAAGTTCCCTCTAGCGTGTGGTTTGCAGCGTCAGCCAGGCCATGGGTGAGGAAGGAGGGCATCCCACCCACAGCCTGCAGCCTCCAGGTCCTTTAGCACGAGAGGAAACAGCTTGGGCCTTCCCTTGCGACCGGTCATGCTCCTTGTTACCAGTCACCCTGCATAATCTCTGGGCCAGAAAACTGTCTTCCAGCCCTACTGTGTCCACCCCCTCACACACCTTCGCCCATGCCATTCCTTCCGCCTGAAGTGCCATTTTCCCTCCTGCCATCTCCCAAATTCTCACCCACCATTCAAGGCCCAAGTGAGGCCCTCCTTCTCCATTCCAGGGGGTATCTCTGGGATGTGTAGGTGCCAGAAGCAGTCAGGAAAAGCACACAAGCTCCTGGGAACTCGAGTACAAACAGGTCATCAAAAAGGAGATCTGGCTTTTTGCCAAGAGTAAAATCAAAGGTTGGGGGTTGCATTCAGGGCCCAGGACATTGCAGCTAGGAGATCTTAGAGGTGACCACCCACAGGTATGGCAGCAGCAGAGAGAGCATGGCCACAAACCTCTGCAATCTTCTAACACCATCGGGTGCTGGCCACGTCCTGTGTACGGGCCCAGAGGATCCTCACTCTCAGAAGCCCGGGGGCCGGGCACCACGAAGCGAGCGCCGAGTCTATGGAGGGCAATGCTGTCAAACCACAGATTCTAGCCTGAGGACACCATCTTGGCTGTGAAGACAGAAATTGCTTCATTTTGTTTTTAAACACTTTCCTTTTAATGACATATGTCACCTGTGTTCACTTGGAGAAAATTAAGGGGGGAAAAGGGAAAGAAAAACCATCCTGCTTCCAGATCCAAAGAAACCAATGTTAACACTGTGGGCGCCACCATTTCCTTCTATCTGCACTTCAAAAACACAAATTATAATTGAACCAAGAACAAACTGGCTGATCTCCTTAGAATTTAGGAGCAGCACGTGCTGGAGTTTGACAGACCAGGTGGGAGGCCCTGCTCTGCCATGTTCTGTGTGAACTTGGGGTAGGCCCTTGGCCTTCAGTGCCTCAGTTTCCACCACAGATACAGGGGACATTGAAAGCCCTTCCCTGCATGGTGGTTTGGGGACACATGTGGAGTGGCTGGCACAGTGCCTGGCACACAGTAGGCATTCAGCCAGTGGGCACTGCTACCACTTCTCTGCATTTGATTTAAGTTGCTGGGACTCAGAGAAAGAAATCTTCACGAAACTTGAAATAAATTTTAAAGTTTTAGAGTAAGTAATACACTTACATGGTTCAAAAAAAACGTAAAAAAAGATCAAACAGTATTTTAAAAAAGTATATGATGAAAATGCTCACTGCTCCCACTCCTCAGCCCCCATTAATCTCTTTTCTCTCACTTCCCCAACAGGTAACACTTTAATTCATTTCCTGTGTTTCCTCCCAGAGAGCCTTTCTGGTAGTACAAGCCTATGCCAACATAAATGCTTATTTTTCTCACTTTTCACAACAGGCTGCATACCAGACACACTGTTCGGCTCCATGGTTTTCACACTTAACACCACGTCTTGAAGAGCTTGCCCAGTTCAGACAGAGTGTTCTCATTTTTTCGGACAGCCGTGGCCAGGGAGGCATCAGAAAGGCAGGTAGGACAGCCAGCACCTTCTCTTACCTCCTGCACCATCAACAAACCCATGTTTTTCCAGAGAGCTAACTCCTCAGCCCCCTCTCAGACACTCTGGCCACTCCTTCCTACATAAACATGTTCCTTCCCAACCAGAGTGCTACGAGGGATCCCAAGGTGGCTGCAAGTGCCAAGAGCTACACAATTCCCCCTCTTCTGGGAATGTACCCAAGGAAATAATCCTCAAGTAAGAAACCTTTATACTCAAAGATCTACCCATTACATCCCTATCCAGAATAGTAAATAATTGGTAGTAACCTTCATGTCCAACCATAGGGGATTGGATAAATAAATCATAGCATGTTCACCAAATTCACAAACTCTGGAACTATCTAACCATTAACAATGGCGATGTTGAAGATGAGGAAATCATACCCACCCCCACAAACCTTCCCAATGAAGTTACATTTAAAAAAAATATATATATACAAAATGGTATTCACAATATGCCCACACCCATGTAAAACAAACTTCCGGAAACACACCAAAATATTACCAGTTGTCTCTGTGTGATGAGACTAAGGATACTTTTTTCCTATTTTTCTGTGTTTTCCCACTTTCCTTTTAGGATCTTATGTTAACTCATTTTATTTCTTTAGAAGGCATGTGCATAGTTTTAAGCATCCGGGACAGAACAGAAGCTCGGTGAATGTCAGCCGCTCCTGCTTCCTCATGATGCCCCTGGGGCAGGGGACAGGCAGTTTTAGGACAAGGCCAATGTGGGACCCCTTAGCCTCCTTCTCTGTAGCCTCCTAAACAGGGAACCTCCAAATCTCAGAAGTGGGAAAGGGAATAGCAGCAAAGTAGGAGAGGGGCAGGTCTAGCCCAGCCTCAGTCCCCGGCCCTTGGTGAGTCACTCCCCCCACCCAGCTGTGGAATCTTCACCTGACAAATGATGAGGTTTGGCATAGAGGCTTCCAGACGAAGATTAAGAGATAGGACCCCATGTCACAGGGGCAAATTCAAGCCTGTTCTCCCCGCACCCCCTCAGTGAAACTGGGGAGTAAAGGGGTCACTGTGTGTGTATGTGGTCCAACCTCCTTGGGCCCTTACTTTTCTTTCTAACTGCCCCAAAAAGTGGTCCTGGTGGTGCAGTAGTTAAAGTGCTCCGTTGCTAACCGAAAGGTCAGTGATTCAAACCCACCAGCTGCTCTGCGGGAGAAAGAGGTGACAGTCTGCTTCCATGAAGATTTACGGACAGTTCTACTCTGTCATACAGGGTCGCTAGGAATCAGAATTGACTTGAAGGCAACAGGTTACTCCTAGATTTCTACTCTTAAAACAATATACAATGATGTCTTTCCAAAGGCCATTGGATATACAGGTCTGGAGGGAGTTGGAGTGGGGGGCAGGCACAGCTCAGAGCACTGATTTGGGTAGGACTTGAAAACCACTGGTTGATTGGATATGGGGGTGAACTCAAGGGTCCAGCTTGGATGACCTGGTAAAGCAGGTAGATCCCACTCAAAAAATGTCCATAGACTATAACTCAAGTGAAACCAAGGAGGAAATGGGTTCATAGAAAGGCTGGGTGGACCATATGAACATTCACTAGTCATTCACTTCTACAGGCATTTACTTAGCATGTACCCCACTTGCCAACCCTGTATTGAGGATACAGACAAACGTTGGGTTCTCAGCACAGCTTGGTGCCTTCTGGGAGCACAGGTACGGGCAAGCGTGTGTGTGGGCAGGGGGTCTGCCTTCTCTGGGCATTCGTGCGCCTTTGGCTCAGTGCTGGGTTAACATATGTGAGATCTAAGGCCCTCTCAGCTCAGATGCCTGGGATTCTCAGGCTCAGCCTTGTCTCACTAGCTGCCTTGCTCTGAGCTCAGCCACAAACTTCCTGCAAAACGGTGATGCTCTTTATCACCATGTGTGTACAACAGAAATCAAATTATTCCTTCCCTCCCCCTGCTGCTAGCTCACCCCTGCCTCACTCCCACACTGGCCCACATCTGAATACTCTGCTGCAGATAAAAGCAGGCTATAAATAAAGGTTGTGTGGTCACACAAACAAGATAGCAAATGCAGGCCTACCGAGGGCCCGGCCTGTGGCTGCTACCACACTGAAAGGCCCTACCACTTCTGAGCCGTTAAATCTGCTTTTCGTAAGTTTTCCATCCCTTTCCTATCAAGCTACTAGCCATCTGAGTTCAGACCCACCAACATTTACCCTGACTAATTGCTGCATCTATAGGTTAAACCACCACCCATCAGCTTGTCCTACTGTGGTTTTCAATGGCTGTTTTTTTGGAAGAAGATCACCAGGCCTTTCTTCCAAGGTACCTCTGGGTGGAATTGAAACTCCAACCTTTTGGTTAGCAGCTGAGCATGTTAACCATTTATACCACCCCACCACTACCCACTGCCATCGAGTCGATTCCGACTCACAGCGACCCTCTAAGACAGAGTAGAACTGCCCCATAGAGTTTCTAAGGAGCCCCTGGCAGAATCGAACTGCCAACCCAGGGATCACCTAAATACTAGCAGCCACTTAGTGAGTCCACCATTCATCTGTCAGTTTGTCGTACTGTGGTGGTTTGCAAGTTACTACGATGCTGGAAGCTATGCCACTGGTATTTCAAATACCAGCAGGGTCACCCATGGTGGACAGGTTTCAGCAGAGCTTCCAGATTAAGACAGACTAGGAGGAAAGCCCTGGCAATCTACTTTCGAAAATTAGCTGACGAGAACCTTATGGATCTCAACAGAATATTGTCCGCCTTGCTTGCTTTGGACACGTCATCAGAATGGATCAGTCACTGGAGGAGGACATCGTGTTCGGTGAAGCAGAGGACCAGCGAGCGTGAGGACAGCCTTGGCGAGACAGATTGGCATAAAAGCCACAACAATAGACTCGAACATGCTGCTGATGGTGAGGATGACACAGAACCAGAAAATGTTTTGTTCTGTTATACATGAGTTGGAGGTGACCTGACAGCAGCTGTCTATCCATAGGTTAAAAGACCATCTATCTGACTAAGCTGGTTAAAATTGTGGGCAAAATCAGAGTTCATAGGCCCTGACCGAAAGCTACAGCACTTCTCCCATGAGTAAAGTACATGAGCTTTAATGCCAGCTATTAGTCACATCACCTCAGGCTCCTCAGAAGCCACTTTTGCATCCCTCCCTGCCCAGGGTATACTGCGAGCTAGTGCCAGAGTAGGGCTTGTTCTCACTTGTGTTCTGGATGGGTGAGGTGGCTAGGTAACTGAAGACTGTAGTATTAGACAAGATCCTTCCAGTTTAGGGGTTTCCTTCCACTTTTGAAAGACTGGAGCCCTGGTGGCGCAGTGGTTAAGAGCTACCAAAAGGTCAGCACTTCAAATCTACCAGCTGCTCCTTGGAAACCCTATGGGGCAGTTCTATTCGGTCATGTAGGGTTGTTATGAGACCAACTCCTGGGCAATGGGTTTACTTAAAGACTAGTGGTTTTCAGACAGTGCGCTGCTGCCAGGCTGGGTGTAGTGGGAAGGTGGGGGTGGGGGTGGGGACAAACAGACCAGGTCTGTCCCTAAAATGCCCACTTCAGTCAGAGCTGTGTGTTTTTGTCTGTTTTGCAGATTCGTCTATAAATTGACCCTCTTACCCCTCTGGGAAGTAGAAAGAACAGAATTTTCCCCATCATTTCACGAATGTAGACTCAGAGGCCCAAAGATCCAGTGATCAGCTGGATAAATAAAGAAAAAATGTAGCACAACCAGCCTGTTGCCTTAACCCCAGCTATGTGACCTTGGGCAAGTTGCTTAAATTCACTGTGTCTCTATTTCTTCATCTGAACAACAGGGATGACAATAGCATCTACTTCCTGGGTTGCTGTGAGGATTGTTTTTAGCTCCCATAGAGTCAGCCCTTGACTCATGGCAACCCAATGCACTATGGAACGAAACACTGTCCAGTCCTTCAACAGCCCCGTAATTACCAAGGGACAGATTACCCAACAAACAAGGTATGCACGGGCTTGCTTGTGCTTACTCGCCAATCTGTTAGTGCACAATTTCACCTCTTTTTCACCAGATCTTTGCTGTGGTGAAGCCTATGTGAAATTGTGCACTGGAGATTAGTAAGTAAACACAAGTAAGCCTGTGTGTACCTTGCTTATTGGGTAATCTATCCCCTGGTTTCAGACCAGATAGTTGTGATCAATAGGGCTTTCATTGGCTTATTTTTGGAAGTAGATTGCCAGGCCTTTCTTCCTAGTTCATCTTAGTTTGGACTTAGTTTGGAAGCTCCTCTGAAACCTGTTCAGCATCATAGCAGCACACAAGGCTCCACTGACAGACGGTTCATTGTACTTGAGGTTCATTGGCCAGGATTTGAACCCCGGTCTCCCAATGGAAGGTGAGAATCCTACCGCTAAAGCACCACTGCCTGGCCGTGCAGGTTAGATGAATTAATACATACACAGGCCTGAGAACAGCGCCTGACACATCGTTGGTGCTCAGTGAATGTTAGTTGTCGTCATGGCTGGGCTGGGCTGAACATCACCAGGGCTGTTAGAATTCAGAGCTCTTGGGGCAAGTGATACTGACAGTGACTTTGGGGCGTCTGCCCAGGCTGAATCTGAGAGGCTCTTGCTGGCCTCTTCTCTCCCCTTCTCCGTCTGGCCTTCCCTGGGAAAGCTTCAGCCTCACCCAGCCCAGGGAGCAGCCATGGAGGAGAGAGGTACCTGGAGGCCACGAGGTACACAGCCACTCAGACATGGGGTAAGCACTCAGCATGGGTGGGATGCCACTGCTCAGGAGGAACCCACCGCCGATGGGCTGGGTTCTCGCCACTGCTGCTGCTTTTGCTTCTGCTGCTGCCACACCCTGTTTCTTTAAGTCCCCTCCCCCTCCTTCCTCCCACCCAGATCCTGTCATGGGGGCTGCTCCTTGCCTCAGTTCTATCCCAGGGAAGATGAGCCCAGGGTCTCTGGGCAGGGACAGAACAGTGAGGGTCTCCTAGCCTGGCCTGGGCTGGCGGCCTGCATTTCCAGGCTCTACCCCTTCCCCTAACTTTAGACTCCAAGTCAGGGCAATGACGTGGTGACTCTCTGCCCCCACCCCCAGCCCCCAACTTGGGGCTCCAGCTGCCAGTCCAGCAGAGAACACCCTGGTATTCAAAATGAGCCCAACCAGCTCCTCTGGGCTGGTCCCAGCCCCTCTTTGTGAAGAAGGGGCAACAGAGGCCCCGAGAGGGGCAGAGTGCCCTCCTCAGCCTAAGCTTTTGCCCACTGTGCAGTTAACGAAGGTGGGATCAGGCCACTTACACAATGGCCACCGGCCCTGAGCAGAGTGTGGTCCAAAAGAGAAGGAAGGCAGGCCTGGCTCATTATTAGCTCTCATCTCTCTTGCTCCTGGCCCCAAGAAAGGGCCTGGGGAGGGCCAGGCTGTTGGCTGGGGCTGAGCCTGCTGAACACAACAAGACCAGAGAGCCCTCTGCAGGGTTGGAAGGAGCACCCTGGGGACAGCCAGGCTTAAGGAGCAGAGGGGATGGTTAAAGGACAGCTGGAAAAAAGCTGAGGGGATCTGTGATCCAAACTGGGCTTACTAGCCCTGTGACCTGGGCCAAGCCATTTTACCTCCATGAGCCAGCCAGCTATTTCCCAGGGAGGGAAGGAGGACTCTTCAGGCCTGTGCTGAATTTAATACTGCGAGCAAGGAATTGCCCAGCCCATCCTGCTACCTTGAAAGACCCCCAAGGTCTCCAAACGAAAAGGTGTTGGGTGAGGGAAGGAGAATTACCATTTGGTGTGCCAGCAACATTCTGGGGGCATTATTACATTAGTTTACCTTGTTTAATCCTCCCGTTCATTTGATATATTTATTATTATTATCTATCTTCACTAAAAAAAAAAAAAAAAATTTTTTTTTTTCAATCTTCACTGTATAGATGGGGAAGGTGGGGCTCAGACACCTACAATTGCAGAGCCAAGGTATGAACCAAGTTTTTCTGGTGCCCGAACCTGACACCCTCTCCTCCACCCCACATGGCCTCCTCAAGCCCCCACCTGCATGCTAAAAAAAAAAAAACGCATGCTAGACTCTCCTAAAAAGATCCTGCTGTGGGGGAGGGGTCTCTCAGAGGGAAAACCAGTCCTGGAAGTGCAGAGGACATCCCTTGCCCATGGTGGTGAAGTTGCAGGAAAGTCAGTACCCCCTTCGCCTTCCAGCTCAGAAGGGAAAGTAGCCTAGACCACCTCCATGACAAAGTTGTATATCAATCACTACTTTTATGAGACAGCCTGCATCTGGGAGCTATATCCCCCTCCAACTTCCATGGAAAATTTCAGCTTCCCCAGAGCCTATTCCACCCTCTCAATGCCCTCCCCCGCGCCCCCAGCCTTCACTCACCCAAAAGGCATCTCTGAAGTGCAGCTGGGGCATCATCCTTGGGCTCTACTGTGGCAAATCACGCTCTCCTGCCCCAGGCAGGGCCGTCTGAGGGCCAAGAGCCAGGAGCACTGTCCAGTGCCCAGTGTCGGCAGGGCTGGCCCAAGCCCCTCTCCCCGGCTGTCACCGTCTGCAGCAGCTCAGAAGGCAGCTGCAAGCCAGAACTGCTGAAGGGAGGGAAAGGGCTCAACCTGTTTTGTTTGGGGCTAGAATCCGCAGCAAAATAAGGAAGGAGCAATGCCCAGTGATGAGAGGGCGGGCCCCGGTGTCCGGCCCAGCCCCTCTCCAGCCCAGCGGGTGATAGAGAACACAGCCCAGTTCCAGGGCAGGGAGAGGAGATGCCAGCCCCAGGCAGGAGGCAGCGGCTCTTGAGAGAGGCAGGCTGGGACTCAGGCCAGGCAGGCAGGCAGCCTGAGGCCTGCACAGGAAGGTTTGTGCAACCTCCCCTGGGGCAGGCACTAGGGCCTTCATTCACAGGAAGTGGAGCCGCTGTGCTCTTCTATGCAGCCCTGCCTGCCACCTGCCACTCTCCCTGCTTGCCTCTGCTTGCCCTTTGGTGGCAGCCCCCTGTTGGGGTGTCTCAACCTGAGAAGGGGCAGGGACATTCTCAGAAGCCATACATTTAGGGAGCTTGTTGTTGTTGTTAGGTGCCATTGAATCAATTTTTAACTCATAGTAAACCCATGTGACAGAGTAGAGCTGCCCCAGAGGGTTTTCTAATCTTTACAGGGGCAGATTGCCAGGTCTTTCTCCCGAGGAGCCTCTGGGTGAATTCAAACTGCGAATCTTTTGGTTAGCAGCTGAGTGCTTAACCATTGCTCCACCAGGACTCCTTTTAGAGCTTGGGGCCCACTAAAGGCATGGGCAAGAAGAGCCCAGGAACTTCAGGTTCTGTCTCCCACCAGTCCAGCCAGATCCACTCCCTGCCAGGCCAGCACAAAAATGCTGGACTCTTTACTCCTCAGCAGGAATCTATTCAGGAGGGTGTCATCTAGGCCTGGACATCTATCCTTCATCAAACTTTGCTCTGTGCCCCAGACCAGGTCCTGCCCTCAAGGAGCTCACATTCTCAGGGCAGACACAGCTGTACTCTGGGGGGCTGTAGGAACATAGAGGTGGGGATGAGTGGGCATCTAGCCAAGGAAGAACAGCCTGCGACCTCACAGGCACTGCCCCCAAGTCTCCAGATTAGACACTGTGGGCCAGGGAGGCCCACTCTGGAGGTGGAGCCTTAAGGCTTCGTGAACATGGTTGAACTGAGAGAGAGACGGAGGTGGGAGTTTGAAAACTGAGGTTGAGGCTCCGGGTTTTGTTTGGCTTGGGCACTACACACTTCAGTGGCTGAGGGACTTCAATAAACCCTCCAACTCTCTGAGTCTCAGTTTCCCCATCTGCCACCCCCAGCCTTTGGAAAGGGGATGGCATTGAGAACACTTGTGGAATTTCTGGTTCGGTTGGGCAGGTGTTGGAGGCACTGTCTGGTACCACCTTGGAAAGAGCCCTGGGCTAGAGCCCTGAGGAGCCAGGTTCTGCCCACTCAGCAGAAGATGCCAGCAGGGCAGCCTGGCAAAAAGGGATGAGTCAGGGACCATCCACAAATCACTACCTTGCTGGTATCTCCCTTACAATTGGCGGGAATGATAAGATAGATGAGAGCTGAAGCAGAAGCAGGCTCGCCAAGCTCCCAAGTGCCAGTTATGCGTGCCTGGGGTTTAGGGAGATGGGCCCACCCAGGCTTCTGAAACAGCCACCGGGGAGAGAACACATGATTCCTCAAGTGTTTTTCTGAACATAAGTAATTTTAATTCAAAGAGAGAGAGAGAAGACGTGGGGGAGAATTGCAGAGCAGGGGGGCTGGCACTGCTGCACTGCTCCTAGAAGCCCCCCCCCGCCCCACCTCCAGACTCCTTGTGGTTTGAGCTAATCAAAGAAAGTCTTTAGCGGTGAAGGCTCCTCAAGTCAGGTTTTCTGTTGCTTTCAGCTGAAGACAGCTAATGGGGCAAAATATCACCTTAAACCCCCAAGGCTATATACTATGGCTGTATTTCTCAATCCAGTGGCTTCACCACCTCTAACATCACTGACTCAGCCCAGTGGCAACATTAGGGGGGCCCAGGTGGCATGGACCACACCCAGTGACACTGTCAGAGGAGGTGACACCAAAATAACTGTTTATAAAATTTTTGTGCTGCGTCTCAACAGAAATTTGTTATTTTTTATAACAATATCCCTGTAGTTAGCTATAACAGCAAAAACATTTTTTGTAAGCCCAGCTTACATGTATCAATATACCTACAAGGCTAAAGCTCTATGCTAATTATTCACTTTTTGAACCTTCTAATGTCTTTTGGTCAGAGCGGTCATTATTACCCAATTACAATGATCCTTCGAGTCACATGGTTTCATCTGCACATGCTACAAGCACGTGCTGGTTTTTTCATTGCTGCTGGTATTTTTCTAGTTGCTGATTTGGCCAAATTTCCTGGTGTTTTAGCTACAACATTGTTGTAATTAGCATCTGTAAACCTATATCGTAACTTTTTATGAAAATGAAGTAGTAATTAAAGGAAAAGGAGTGATATACAAGAATTATGATTTACTAGGAGCATTAGTACAAAAAACGTTACTAGGGATTTTGTATGGTCTGGCACAGGAAGAAATCCATGGCGGTGGGGGTGGGTATTACACCATGAGTTACTGCACTGGGTGACACTAACTCTGTGAAGCCACTGACTCAGCATCCCTGGGCTCAGTGTTTCCATCTGTCAAATGGGGTGATGTCTCTAGTTCTGGAAGCAGACTAGAGCCCTTTTGTACCCTCTTATTGGCAGAAAACTTCACTACCAGGCTCCCTTCCATGACTCTCCAGGTGTTGCTCCCTTAACCTTTTATGACAAATTTCTACTCCAAACAGGCTTCCTCCCTCTCACCAAAACCCCCTTCCCACTCCTACCTCCAAAATGTTGCTGCATTTTTTGTGCCTCCCTTCTGGCATGCCTTCCTTGAACTTCTTTACCTGGACAAGTTCTCCCCTCTCTCAAGCCCAGCTCAAGTCTACCACACAGGAGGTCTTCCTTTCCCAATTGCTCTGGTCCACCCAGGGCAGCCCTGGGCAGATGGCCATGCTGGCTGTGGGCTGGAGAAATTGGGGAAGGAAGTGATGGGAGGAACTCCAAAGTTCTCTGCTAAAAGGAAGTCTTCCTCCTTCCCTCCCCCCACACCCTTCTGCTGGTCCCAAGGCTTTGTGACTAGAACAGCTAATTCCAGCTTTGGAGTGCATCATTAAGCTTTTCACACACCCTCACCCGCTTCTATGGGATACATACTATTATTATTCTCATTTTACAGGTGAGAAAACTAGTCATTAAAGAGTCTATGTGGAACTCTTATGCACTGCTAGTGGGAATGTAAAATGATATAACCACTATGGAAAACAATATGGTGCCTCATTAAAAAGTTAGAAATAGAAATACCGTATGATCCAGCAATCCCATTACTAGGAATATATCCTAAAGAAATAAGAGCCATCACACAATTAGACATATGCACACCCCCATGTTCATTGCAACATTATTCACAATAGCAAAAAAATGGAAACAACCTAAGTGTCCTTCAACAGTTGAATGGATAAACAAACTATGGTGCATATACAATAGAATACTATGCAACGATAAAGAACAGTGATGAATCTGCAAAACATTTCATAACGTGGATGAATCTGGAGGGCATTATGTTGAGTGAAATAAGTAAATCACAAAAGGACAAATAGTGTATGAGACCACTATTATAAAACTCAAAGAAAGGTTTACACGCAGAAAAAAACAAACTTTGATGGTTACGAGGGAGAGAAAGGGTAGGGAGGGGAAATTGCTAACTAGATAGTAGACAAGTGTCAACTTTGATAAAGGGAAAGACAATACACAATATAGGGCAAGTCAATACAGCTTGACTAAGGCAAAGTCCTAGAAGCTCCCTAGACACATCCAAACACGTTGAGAGACTGAGTTACTGGGGCTGAGGGCCGGGGGCCACGGTCTCAGGGGATATCTAGATCAATTGACATAACATAGTTGATAAAGAAAATGCTCTACATCCTACTTTGGTGAGTAGCATCTGGGGTCTTAAAAACTTGTGAGCGACCATCTAAGATACATCCATTGATCCCACCCCATTTGGAGCAAAGGAGAATGAAGAAAACCAAAGACGCAAGTGTTACGGATTGAATTGTGTCCCCCCAAAATTGTGTCAGCTTGACTAGGCCATCATTCCCAGTATTGTGTGATTGTCCACTGTTTTGTCATCTGATGTGATTTTCCTGTGTGTTGTAAATCCCACCTCTACGATGTTAATGAGGCAGTACTCAATCTACAAGATTACGTTGTATCTTAAGCCAATCTCTTTTGAGGTATAAAAGAGAGAAGCGAGGAGAGAGACATGGGGACCTGATACCACCAAGAAAGTAGTGCCAGGAGCAAAGTGCGTATTTTGGACCCAGGGTTCCTGCACTGAGAAGCTCCTTGACCAGAGAAGATGGATGACAAGGACTTTCCCCGACAGAAAGAGAAGGCCATTCCCTGGAGCTGGCACCCTGAACTCGAATTTTTAGCCTCCTAGACTGTGAGAGAATAAATTTGTCTTTGTTAAAGACACCCACTTGTGGTATTTCTGTTATAACAGCACTAGATAGTGTTTTTTTAGACTGTGAGAGAATAAATTTGTCTTTGTTAAAGCCACCCACTTGTGGTATTTCTGTTATAACAGCACTAGATAGTGTTTCTTAGTTCAATTAAGTGTGTGAGACAAAATGGGGAATGCCTGCCCAAAAGTGAAGGCAAGAAAGCAGGAAGGGGCTTGAAAACTGGACAAATGGGCATGGGGAACCCGGGTATAAAGGGAAAGGGGGAGAATGCTGACACATTGCAACCAATGTCACAAAACAATTTGTGTATAAATGTTTGAATGAGAAACTAATTTGCACTGTAAACTTTCACTTAAAGCACAATACAATTAAAAAAAAAGGGTCTATGCAACTCATTCAAGGCCTCACGGACAGTAAGCAGGAGAGCTGGGTTTTGGACCCAAGTCTGCCTGACACCAAATCACATGATCTTAACCAGCACAGTTATCTTTTTACCCTCTTGCAAAGGATTTACCCTTACCCCTGTTGCAAAGGGTTTCATTCTTCCTTTCTCTAGTTCTACCTGTGGAACCTCTCACCCCAGGAATATGGGAAAACTGAGCCCAGGGAGGCTGTTGAGATTGGTGGTGCTATTGGGATGACAGTCCAACCTTGGCACAAGCGCTTCTGAGTTCACTGTGAAATTTGCATCAGTTGAGGATGCCTTTGACTATAAGAAACATAAAACCAGAAGGTCTGAGGCTGAGGGTCTGACACTGAGGAAGGGTATGATCTCTCACATGAGGGGTCTGGAGGCAGGATGACCTCCAGATGTGGTGAGTTAGGGCTTTAGCTCAGTTTCCCTGCAGTTCCCCTCCATTTGCTATCTCCCTCCCTGGCTGTACCCAAGGAGCTGCAGCAGCTCCAATTCCAGGCACAGTCACATCTATAGGAAGAAAAGGTGGATCTACCCTTGGGTCTCATTTTCTCCAGAGCCCCTGGGAAACTGCCAGGAGACCTCCCCTCATGTCTCATTGGCCATAAGTGAGTCACATACTTCTCCCTCATTGGCTGTGGTAATGAGATCCCCTGATGGAAGTGTTGTAAATGTTGAGAGTCAACCACTGTGACCACCACATCCTTTTCTTCAACTCAAGTCCATGAACACTGCTGGGCACCAACTCATGCCAGGTCCTGCTGGGCCTGGGGCCCAGAAAGGGGCTGACATGGTCTCTGCCCTGAGGGGTCCACAGACTGACAGATTCTAGAAAGATCTCTCCAAGTGTGGAATGGCTTAAAGAAGGGAGAGCAAAGGAAGGTGTTGTGATAACTCTGAGAGAGGCTTCCATGGGACAATTGGTTGGGGGCGGCAGTGTATGGATAAGTGGGATGTCAGTGAGGTGAAGGCGCAGGAACAAGATGTCTGAGTGCCTCCTCAGAAAAGGCAACTGTTCTCAAGCCTCCTTTCCTCCCTCGCCAGCTGCCCACCCTCCACCCTAGGCTGCCTAAGCCTCTAAAAAAAAAAAAAAAAAAATCCGGTCCTGAAAATCACTGCTTTTTAGTGATTGTTCCAGATGCTTCAAAACACAATTTGCCTTGAAGTCTGGGCAGCTGTGCCACAGGCCAGGCTGTGGCTCTGATTTGTAAATGGCGGGGGGGGGGCAGTTCCCCAAGCAGACAGGGGCCCATCCTGTTTTGCATGGCATTTGAACATATCTGCTTGAATAATTCAAGAAGCAGTAGGTCCAAGGATTCAGAATCAAATGCAAAACCAGTTGTTACAACATCCAACGCCGTAGCCAGCTGCCTGGCAGGGATTAGCCAGCTGCCTAGAGCTATTCCACCCATCCTTTCCAGCCACATCCACAACAACAAGAATAATACCAAACCAATTGCCATGGAGTCAACCCCGACTCATGGGGACCCCATGTGTGTCAAATTAGAGCTGTGTTCCACAGTTTTCAATGGCTGATTTTGTTTGGAAGAAGATAACCAGGCCTTTCTTCCAAGGCAACTCTGAGTAGAATTGAAACTCTAACCTTTCTGTTAGCAGCTGAGCATATTAACTGTTTGCACCACCTGGGATCCCTAAATACTAGCTACCATTCATCTGTCAGTTCGTCATACTGTGGTGGCTTGCGTGTTTCTGTGATGCTAGAAGCTATGCCACCAGTATTTCAAATACCAGCAGGGTGACAAACGGTGGACAGGTTTCAGTGGAGCTCCCAGACTAAGACACACTGGCAGCCTACTTCTTAAAAAATTAGCCAGTGAAAACCTTATGAATAGCAGCAGAACATTGTCTGATGTAGTGCTGGAAGATGAGGCCCTCAGGTTGGAAGGTACTCAAAATACAACCGAGGAACAGCTGCCTCCTCAAAGTAGAGTTGGTCTTAATGACGTGGATGGAGTCAAACTTTCAGGACCTTCATTTGCTGATGTGGCACAACTCAAAACGGGAAGAAATAGTTGCAAACATCCATTAATAATCAGAACCTGGAATGTACGAAGTATGGATCTAGGAAAATTAGAAGTTGTTAAAAATTAAATGGAATGCATAAAGATAGATATCCTAGTCATTAGCAAGCTGGAATGGACTGGCATTGGCCATTCTGAATCAGGCAATCATAGGGTCTACTATGTGGGGAATGACAAATTGAAGTGGAGTATTCATCGTCAAAAAGAACATTTCAAGATCTATCTTGAAGTACAACACTGTCAGTGATAGGATAATATCCATAAGCCTGCAAGGAAGATCAGTTAATACGACTGTTATTCAAATTTACCCAGCAACTGCTAAGGCCAAAGATGAAAAAATTGAAGATTTTTACCAACTTCTGCAGTCTGAAATTGATCAAACATGCAATCAAGATGCATTGATAATTACTGGTGATTGGAATGCAAAAGCTGGAAACAAAGAAGAATCAATAGTTGGAAAGTATGGCCTTGGTGATAGAAAAGGTGCCTGAGATGTATGATAGAATTTTGCAAGACCAATGAATCCTTCACTGGAAAAACCTTTTTTCAACAACATAAATGGTGACTATACAATGGGCCTCACCAGATGGAGTACACAGGAATCAAATTGACTACATCTGTGGAAAGAGAAGATGGAGAAGCTAAATATCATCAGTCAGAACAAGGCCAGGAGCCGACTGCAGAACAGGCCATCAATTGCTCATATGCAAGTTAAAGCTGAAGCTGAAGAAAATTAAAACAAGTCCACTAGAGCCAAAGTACAACCTTAAGTATATCTCAAGAATAGATTTGACACATTGAACACTAATGACAGAAGATCAGATGAGCTGTGGAATGACATCTAGGGCATAATACATGAAGAAAGCAAAAGGTCATCAAAAAGATAGGGGAAAAAAGAAAAGAAAAGAAAAGAAAAGACCAAAATGGATATCAGAAGAGACTCTGAAACTTGCTCTTGAATGTTGAGTAGCAACAGCAAACAAAGAAATGATGAAGTAAAATAGCTGAACAGAAGATTTCAAAGGCAGCTGAAGCAGACAAAGCATTATAATGAAATGTGCAAAGACCTGGAGTTAAAAAATCAAAAGGGAAAAACACACTCAGCATTTCTCAAGCTGAAAGAATTAAAGAAAAAATTCAAGCCTGGAGTTGCAATACTGAAGGATTCTATGCGGAAAATATTAAATGACACAGGACACATCAAAGAAGATGGAAGGAATACACAGAGTCGTTGTAACAAAAAGAATTGATCAACATTTAACCATTTCAGGAGATAGCATGTGATCAAGAACTAATGGTACTGAAGAAAGAAGTCCAAGCTATACTGAAGGCATTGGCAAAAAACAAGACTCCAGGAATTGATGGAATACCAATTGAGATGTTTCAACAAACAGATGCAATGATAAAGGCGCTCACTTGACTATGCCAAGAAATTTGGAAGACAGCTATCTGGCCAACTGACTGGAAGAGATCCATGTTTGTGCCCATTCCAAAGAAAGGTGATCCAAAGGAATGCAGAAATTAATGAACAATACCATTAATATCACACACAAGTAAAATTTTGCTACAGGTAATTCAAAAGTGGCTGCAGCAGTACATCGACAGGGTACTTCCAGAAATTCAAGCTGGATTCAGAAGAGAATGTGGAACAAAGGATATTATTGCTGATGTCAGATGGATCCTGGCTGAAAGCAGAGAATACCAGAAAGATATTTGCCTGTGTTTTATTGACTATGCAAAGTCATTCGACTGTGTGGATCATAGCAAATTATGGATAACATTGCAAAGAATGGGAATTCCGGAACACTTAATTGTGCTCATTTGGAACCTGTACATAGACCAAGAGGCAGTCGTTCAAACAGAAGAAGGGGTGCTGTGTTGTGTAAAGTCAGGAAAGGTGAGCGTCAGAGTTGTGTCCTTTCACCATAGTTCTTCAATCTGTATGCTCAGCAAATAATCCAAGAAGCTGGACTATATGAAGAACAGGACATTAGGATTGGAGAAAGACTCGTTAACAACCTGCGTTATGCAGATAACACCGACCTTGCTTGCTGAAACTGAAGAGAACTTGAAGCACTTACTGATGAAGATCAAAGGCTACAGCTTTCAGCATGGATTGCACCTCAACATAAAGAAAACAAATATCCTCACAACTGGACCAATAAGCAACGTCAAGATAAATGGAGAAAAGATTGAAAATGTCAAGGATTTCATTTTACTTGGATCCACAATCAACATCTATGGAAGCAGCAGTGAAGAAATCAAACAACACGTTGCATTGGGCAAATCTGCTGTAAAGGACCTCTTTAAAATGTTGAAAAACAAAGACGTCACCTTGAAGACTAAGGTGCATCTGACCCAAGCCACAGTATTTTCAATTACCTAATATGCATGGAAAAGCTGGACAATGAATAAGGAAGACTGAGGAAGAATTGATGTTTTTGAATTTTGGTATTGTCTAAAAATATTGAATATACCATGGACTGCCAGAAAAATGAATAAATCTGTCTTGGAAGTAGTACAGCCAGAATGATCCTTAGAGGCAAGGATGGTGAGACTTCGTCCCAGGTACTTTGGACATGTTATCAGTCCCTGGAGAAGGACATCATGCTTGGTAGAGGGTCAGTGAAAGACAGGAGGACCCTCTATGAGATGGATTGACACAGTGGCTGCAACAATGGGCTCAAGCATAACAACAATTGTAAGGATGGAGCAGAACTAGGCAGTGTTTCATTCTGTTTTACATAGTGTCGCTATGAGTCAGAGCCAACTCAACAGCACCTAACAACAACTTTGTGAGTATCAGTATCTGCTGGGCCTGGAGGTATTCTACGTGCTTGATCTCATTGATTGCTTACTACCAGGACCAGCTGATATTTTCCAGGAGCTCAGTGCAAAGCGAAAATGTGGAGCCTCGTATTCAAAAAGCAGGGAGAAAATTGTCATTAAAGGTGTTAAATAAAAAAAGTTTTCCTTTTTTCCATGGTCCTCTTGACCTGTCATGGTGTTTTTTTTTTGTTGTTTTGTTTTTTGCTATTTAAAGTCGTGCTTCCTTGGGCGTGGGAATAGTTGGGCACCCACCTCTCGCCGCCCCCAACCCCTGAGACTAGGGGCATGCACAACCCACCAGCTGCTGGCTCACCTCCTACCAGCCACCAGGGGAAGGCATTTCCCCATTCCATGGGCCTGTCTGCCCATGGATGGCGGTCCCCAAGGGTATGGTAACCTCCACACCAGGAGTGCTAGGTACCTGGGTTGGGAGTGGGAAAGAGGCTCCCTCTACAGGTCACCTGCTGCATGTACCATGGCACTGGCAGCCTGGAGCACAGACAGCTACCACCATGTCCAGACCTGAGATGCTGAAGAGCACTTGTAGCTAACCCTGACCTTTCCCTCAGCCGCCTCCATGTCAATGCTGGGGGCAGAAGTGGCAGTAGTTGAATGGCAGGGGCAGGGAGGGGAAGACTGGGTGGGGCCAGGAGTGGGTGCTGAGAACCTGCCTGAGGAAGCTGTGGGAGGAGGAACCGAACATGAGCTGAGGCTCCAAGCCTCTGATGTAGTCTCCATTGTCCCATTGGACTTCACTTATAAAATCCAAAGATAAAATTATGACATATTTCAAGACATGACCTCAGAGTATTAACCCAATTATGGGGCCCTTCTGAGCAACTGCATTCATTGCACATGCATGAAGCCAGCACCTTGCTATGACTTCCCATTGTTTTCAGGACAATGGTCATTGTCCTTACAATCATGCCTATAGACCTGCATGATTTGGTCCCAGCCTACTTTTCAACTTCAACTCAGACTACTGCCCTCTCAGTTTCTGGCACTGCTTCTGAGTCTCCCTTCAATTCCTCCATCTTGCCTCAGTCTGTTCTACCTCAGGGCCTTGGCATGTGCTCTTCCCACTGCCTGGAAGGTATTTCCTACCCCCACCCCCACCCCCAACCCAACCAGCCCCTGTGTTGGTCTCCTAACTTCCCGTCATCACTCAGTTCTCTTACCAAATGTCACCTTTTCAGGAAAGCCTTCCCTGATCTCTCAGACTAGACCAAGGGCCCTGCCACACACACTTAGCATTGTTTTTTCCCATGATGGCACCTATTACTCTTTGTAAGTACATGTTTCAGTTTTTATTGGTCAATGTCTGCCCTCTATTATACTTTAAGATCCACAAGAGCAAAGACTGAGTTTGCTTTTGCTAAATCTAAGTATACCCCCAGCTTCCAGCACAGTTCTTGACATATAGTTAGTGTTCAAGTGAGGTAACTGGCTCCATTTTACAGAAGAGGAATCTGAGGCTCAGAGACAGCATCACCCAGCTAGCTAGGGCTCTGACCTACAGGGCCACATGCCCCTCCATCTCCCTTTCTGTGCCTTGTCTCCACTACATGCCCCTGCTATCCCATTCAAGACATTCTCCTTCCTCAGTCCTACTCTCTAACCTTAACATTTGAGGCCAGACTGTAGCCATGTGTCTTGCTTAATCCTCACAACAGCCATGTGAGACGTTATGATCCCCATTTAACAAAAAAGGAAACTGAGACTCAGGAAGGTCAGTTAACCTGTCAGAGCTAAGCGGGATCTTTCCTTCCCAGAGTGTGGGGCTGGAGGTGAGGTGGCCAGGCAGGGCCTGGGGCAGATGCAGAGGTGGAAAAGGAAGGAAGGGAAACCCCACGCTGAGGAGAAAATGCAGAGACCAGGGGCCATGCGGGTGTAGGGCACTATCAGAATGAGACTCCGCTCCTACGTCTGCAACCAGGAAACATCCTTGCCCAGAGTCCTCTGTGGGGACCAAGGGCAACACCCTAAACCCCTCAGGAAGTGATTTAGACTCTGTTTTTCAGTTTGCCCCAGGAAAAAAAAAAAGCAGTAGCAAAAAATAAGGCTTCTTCCCACTCACACAGAACTTCTGAGTTGACAAGGAGCTTTCGGATTTACTCGTTTGCAGCCTCAAGTGTGCCACTCTGAATTTCCAAGCACTTTTGGTCTTTAGAAGCTGGGGTGCTGGCCAGTGCAACACAGGAACCAAGGAAGGCCAAACAATGAGACGGGTGGGGCTCCCCACCACCCCCGGCAGTTTGCCAGTCAGTTTTCAAATGGGCAGAAGGTGTTCATCAGAATCTCTAGTGGAACTTTGTTTAAAAAAAAACAGAGCTACTGGCCTGGTGGCCCAGTAGTTAAGCGTTTGGCTGCTAACCAAAAGGTTGGCAGTTCGAATTCACCAGCCACTCCTTGGAAACCCTATGGGGCAGTTCTACTCAACTCAATGACAACAGGTTTTTTGGTTACCGACTTAGAAAGTTGGGTCAGGACCAGATTCCCTGGCCCAATCCCTTTTTTAAGTTTCATCAGTGAGTCAGATATGCACACCTGGATCAGAACTTTTATTATCTTAAACCAAAAACAAACAAACAAAAACAAAAAAACCCAAACCCGCTGCTGTTGAATCATTTTTGACTCATAGTGACCCGATAGGAGAGAGTAGAACTGCCCCATAGGGCTTCCAAGGCTGTGATCTCCACAGAAGTAGACTGCCACATCTTTCTCCCTCAAAGCTGCTGGTGGGCTTGAACCGCCAACCTTTCAGTTAGCAACCTAGTGCTTAACCACTGTGCCACCAGGGCTCCTTTATAAGCCATTATTATTATTCATTTATTTTGTTGCTCATATCTTCCCAGATGTGGCCAGTATGAGCCCTTCCAAGGGGGCTTCTGCTTCCTTTTGACCTGGCCCCGTTATTTTTTGAACACTTCCTTAATTTCTAGCTCGAGAGGTTTCAGGCTCATCTTGTACTTTTCCTGCCCCTGCTCTGAAATCAACATTTCTCCAAGGATCCCTGGGTGCTCTCAGTGGTGACTCCAGAGCTTTTGCTCTGAACTCATTCCTTCTCATCTCCCAGAAATTGTTGAAGTAGACTGAGGGGAGAGCCAAGGTTTTGTATGAGCAGGTAAATGAAGAAAGCTAAGGTTATTGCTGATATTGAGCCCCTGTGAGTACCCATGCTTTGATGGAAACTAGAGAAACACAAATCCTATACTGTTATAATAAGTATTTTCATTCATTCATCAGACATTCGCTAAGTCCCCATTCTGATTCCAGGCTGAGAGGAAGCAGGGCCAGCTCAGGGAAGCATTGCATCTCAGGCTAAGGGTTTGGACTTCAACGGCACTAGGGAGCCATTGAAGTCTTGGGAGCCAGAGGGTCTCATCTGCTCCCTTCCCTCGAAGACTCAGGTCATGTCACTTTCTCATGCCTTCTCACTTCCTGACTTCAAGGCCTTCTGGCCAAATCACACAGAAGTGGGAAAAGAAGGGAAACGATGTTCTTTCTCTTAGACTCAACTCAAGAATGATCTGACACTCTCACCCAGCAGAAAGCATATTACCAGGCCCAAGAACTAGTGCAGGGGGAGAGGAAGGAAGTGGTGGGATGTGACGAGGCGAACATTTCCAAACTGTCAGGCCAGAAAATCAGGAACCAGCAGGCTCAAAGGATCCAACTCTCCTGATGAGGGCTCCCTTGGTATAAACATAATTACCTGTTATTCGATTTTTTTTTTTCTCCCTATCCACATTTTCCAAACCATCTGGACAAGGCATACATTTATGTCCTCTAGAGTTTCTCTCCTGCACGGCTGCCATGTACAGTTGAACACGTGACTCATTGCCCAAGGTGTGGCAGACACAGATGCATTGCCCAGACCACCCTTCATGGGAGGCCCGCCTCCCAGGTGCAGGGAGTGTGGTCAGCAGACTGCCTCCAGCTGCTAATTCCTTCAGGTTCTGCCTCAGCTGCCGTTTCAGGGTCAGCCCACAGCTGGTGACTGAGCAAGGTAGGGGGACAAAGGCCTAGCTGTTTAGGCCTGATGCTGGACAACTCTGATGGGCACTTCTTACTCCAGAGTGGCCTGCTGGATTAGTCAAGACTTCTGGGCCTGCAGCACAGATTGGGTTTCCCTCTGCCCAATTCTGCCCTCCCTTCCTTTCACAGATGTCAATCCCTAATAAACCTCTTGCACCCCAAACTCTGTCTCAGTGTCTGCTTCTACAGGACCCAACTTACAAAACAATGATATCTTGCTGAGTAGGTTAACAGAGGCTGGAAACCAGACCTCACTTCTCTAGCCAAGTATGATCCAG
This sequence comes from Loxodonta africana, assembly GCF_030014295.1. Classification (NCBI taxonomy): domain Eukaryota; kingdom Metazoa; phylum Chordata; class Mammalia; order Proboscidea; family Elephantidae; genus Loxodonta; species Loxodonta africana. The sequence goes on along the minus strand of NC_087354.1, from coordinate 39,481,339 downwards.
GACCTTCATCCGCCAAGTGGGCACCATTTTCTAATCTTTGCTAAATCACAGTGTGGGCCAGCAACAGCCCCACGGCTCTCCTCAGACAGTCTCAGGCTGCCCACCTCCAAACTCCAATCCCCTTTGTTCCCCCACCTCCCCAGCCCACTCTGCTCTGGCTGTGGTCACTCCCTCTCTCTAAGCAAGCCCCTTCCCTCTGACTTTTGCTCTTCCCCTTTCCAATAATCTTCCAGAGAAGTTTTCCCACTACTCCAAGAGCAGTTCTTGTCTCCCGTCTCCAGCAGAGAAACTACTTGGTGGGTATTTAAACTTACTCAGAGGGACTGATGGGGGGTCATTCACGTTTCTGGTGCCCCAGAATTTCTTCAGGGCATTGCCAGGTCAGAGGGTGTCTGACAAAGAAAAGATACTCAGAGGCTTCTGCAGATGGGTAAACCAGTGCCCAGCAAGGGCAAAGCTCTTGTCCAAGGTCACTTTCTAAGCTAGTCACAGAACCGAGTGCTGGGTGACCCATTGGAGATCCCTGGTGCCCACTCCTGTCCTCCAGCTCCTAGATTCACCCTCCATTCTGGTACTGGACTAGCCCCTCCACTTGGATCTTGTACCCCTGGTCTTGACCTTTCCTGTGGACCCCTCGATCCCCTTCCTCTACTCTTCCCTCTTCTTCCCAGCACCCTTTCTTTCTTCCTCTCCCAGGCAGCCTGATGATCTCTCCCCTTGTTCTGCCCCCAGAGGCCTTTGTTCACTTTCTCTGGCCCCTGTTCAGAGGTCCTGGGAGCTCTAGCATGGTTGGAGTAGCAGCACACACTCCTGGCTCTGTAGGAGCTGGGGCCGAGACATCGCCCTGCAGCATCAGGTTGAATTTACACCAGTCTCAACTGGGGAGTTGTCATACTGTAGCAGTAAACAATTATTGTGCTCCTATTCTGTGCAAAAAAAAAAAAAATTTTTTTTTTTTTTATTGTGTGCCAGGCACCGAGCTTTGTGCTTTATATTCACTGTCTCTAGTCATCGCAAAACTGCTCAAGGATAGAATTATCACCCCCATCATGCAGATGAGGAAATGAGTCTCAGGAGGGAGAACTGACGAGCTGGGGCTGGAAGGCAAGTCTGTGTGATTCAAACTGCCCATCTGCACCCTTTGTTTCTAATAATAACCCCACCTCTATATAGTCTTAAGGACTGGCCATAACTATACAGGGTGTACCAGGAAAATCATTTCAGAAAGTTACTTGGCAGTAAGTGTTGAGACATTATTGAGGGATTTAAAAATATTGTTATACTTTACCCAGGAATTCCATGACTAGAAATCTAGCCCGAGGAAATAGTAAGAAACATGGGAAGTGATTTATGTACAAAGATGTTCATAACGGTATTATTTATTTAAAAAAAAAACCCAAACACGTTGCAGTCGAGTCAGTTCTGACTCACAATGGCCCTATAGTACAGAGTAGAGCTGCTTCATAGGGTTTCCAAGGAGCAGCTGGTGGATTCAAACTGCTGACCTTTTGGTTAGCAGCCAAGCTCTTAACCACTGTGCCACCAGTGCTCCTTATTTATAATAGGAAAAAAAAAAAAAGAAAACAACCTAAATGCCCAAGCCTAATTAAATCATAGCATTGATCTCCTGAAAATACATTGCAGCTATTGAAATTATTTACAAAGAGTTTAGAAATAACACGGGGGAATTACGACATAATGCCAAATAAAAATAGCAAGTCATAAAACTGTGCTACAGCTTGATCTCAATCATAACAACGTACTCTGCAATTAAGACAAACAAAAAGGAAGCCTCTTCAAAGAAGAAGCGAGTCTTCAGCAGCTCCGCTTCCTCAGTGCTCCTCTGCTTTGCGCACATAACTCCATCAGCGTGGTCCATGCTAACGCGTCCCTCTGCTCTGTCTCCCCGTTGGATTGTAGGCATTTTGGGCAGGGAGGAGCTGGTCTTAGTCTTCTCTGATTGAGCAGCATCTGGACAGAATCTGGCCCTGAGTAGGTGCTCATTACACACCTGTGGAATAAATAAGCAAATGAACGAAAGGAAGGGGCCAGAAGGCTGGGCCCAAGCTACAAGCCATTCACTTCCTTAGAGTGAGGGCCTGCTGACTGGCAGGATCTTTGAGCTTCCCACCTTCTGCCCTAGGACCAAAACTGACCCGATTCTTCCCCTTTCCCCCCACGATTCTCTCCCAAAGCCTCTGGCAGATCTCTCACCTGAGGCACAGGCTGGCCTGTCCCCTGTGCAGTTTAGGATGTCTCTAAGGTGGTGGAGGAAACCCTGGTTGCATAGTGGTTAAGTGTTACGGCTGCTAACCAAGACATCGGCAGTTTGAATCCACCAGGCGCTCCTTGGAAACTCTATGGGGCAGTTCTACTCTGTCCTATAGGGTTGCTATGAGTTAGAATCGGCTCAACGGCAGTGGGTTTGTTTTTTTTTTTTTTTTGGTAAGGTGGCGGATTATCCCCATCGGTCTGTGGCCAGAGCATGGAGCGGGATACCTGAGCAGCCACTCGGAGACAGGCACTTACTACACACCGCTCTAAAATATTATATTGTAACCCTCCATTAATGCTTGCAGTTAGAGGGTGTAATTTGCCTACACTCTTATATCTAGCAAGTGGCAGACCTGGGACTCAAACCTCTGTTTCCAAAACCCACACTCTTGTCTCTGCTGAACTGTGTAAGTGCCCTTGGACAAATCTTGTCCCCTTGTGTAAGTTTTGGTTTTCCTATCTGGACAATGAGCTGCTGGACTCAGACAGTTCAGCTGCCCCTTTCAGGCCCCGGCTCAAACAGCTTCCTCCCTTTCGTGAGTCCCTGGAGGCAGCCTGAAGCCTTGGGAATGCAGGCCTGCAAGCTGGACGAGTAAGACCACATCCACCCAGGCCCTCACAGGCAGCCATGGGCTGGAAAAGAGCCCCCTGGCCCTCCTCGACACTGGGAGAAAGCCCAACGGCATGTGGGCACCTCACCCATTCTCAGAGACGGTCTGTGCACCATTTCTCCCCGTCTCAGCTCCCCTGAGCTGGCGTCTGAGGTTCCAGGGAGGGACTTCATGCTGGCTGTAGAGGGAAGGGAGGATGCTGAACAAGAAGAAGGAGGGGGATGCTGGTCAGGGGAAAACCAACCACAATTCATTGTGTGGGCCTCAGCAGAAATATCTTCTCACTGCTTCCTTTCCCGGTAGCCTTCTCTAAAGTAGCTCCTACCCCCATTATTCTCTGTCTCAGCACCCTCCTTGTTTCCCTCAGCATTCTCATTGCAATTTGAAGGCATGCATTTGAAGTTCCTGGATGGTGTAAATGGTTGAGTACTCTACTACCAACCAAAACTGTCAGCAGTTCCAACCCCCCCCCACAAAGAACCCTCAGAGAAAGGCCTGGTGATCTCCTTCTGAAAGGTCACAGGCTTGAAAACTCTTTGGAGTGCAGTTCTACTCTGCACATTTGCTTGCTTGCTGTTTGTTTGCCTCCTCTCCTTCCATGACAATGGGAACTGCAGTTCATTTGTTCATGATTGTATCCTACACCTAGCCCAGAGTCTGACACAGATGCTCAAAGGATAGCTATTGAATGAATGAGTGTTACCCTTATACTGGATACCCTTTCCCCATGGAGGGGCCATGCTTATTTCTTAAGGGTTTGCCAGCCACCCCCATTTTAGGCTGCCCCAGAGGTTCTGACATCTCCATGGGCTCCTACTTACCTCCCTACATCCCCATGCCACCATTCTCACTGGCCTTTCCCAGGGTTGTCACTTAAATGTCAGTCATCCCCATGGGACAAGGGCCAGAAGACAAAGAAAATCTTTCCCCAACCTCACTCATCCACTATGTTACCACATGGTCATGGTTGCATCTATGATTACACAGAAGTTGTGGTTGCATCCTCCTGAGATAGGGCCATCTTGGGGTCTACTAGGGAAGGCCCCGATCCCTGGTGGGAAGAAGAGGCAGGAAACGGGAACTGAAGGGTCAGGCAGGGTGAGAGGAGAAGTCAGCCTCTTTTGGTTTACATTTGGAAGAGTCTGGATGAATAGGAGGGTCTCCTAGAGCAAGGGGAGAAAGATGGTATTACTGGAACAAGGCAGGAGAAAACAAAGCTATAGCCCAAAGAAGGCTGTCCAGATTTAGATTCTCCCTAGGCCAGTTTCCCTTCATCTTCCCAAAGCATTTATCTCTGCTAGTCCCCAAGGAGCTGTCACCTGGAGCTGCCCTTGCTTCTGGCTCAGACTTTCCGATGTTGGAGAAGCATTGCCCCCTGGAGGCCAGCATAAATCAGCATGAGCCCTCTACATGCCCTCTTTGGACTTGAGGAGACTCATGGCAGAGCCAATCTGGACATTTCTGGATTTTATTTAATGCAAGAAGCCTGTGCTTCCTATGGCGGCAGCTTTAGTTCCACAGTTAGTGATACTGCTCCCCACAGGCCAGCCCTGGGTGCTGGGGCAGGTGCAGGGACACGGGAGGAGCTACCTGACCCCAGGTGTCCCAGCTCAGGGCTTCTGCGAGCCCTGCCCTGCCCCCAAGGTCTCCTCCCCTTTGGGGTGAGAAGTGGCTGCCCCTCTACCCTGAGCTATGTGCTGAAGGGACAGGCTCAGTTTCTCGCACTTTCCAGCAAAGTACATTCCAAACATGTTGGGCTTCTTAACTGGACCCCAGGATGTCTTCTCTGGGGGAAGAGGAAGGGGACTTGCTGATCCTCAAGCCCAATCTTCCTACTCCAAATCCTATAGTTTGTGGGGTTAAGCCTGGTGCTACAGGGAGGATGGGAGGCATTGTGGCTCTTCAGCCTTCCAGAACGACTCTTCCAGGCACCAAACCAAACCAAAACCCACTGCCATTGGGTCGATTCTGACTCATAGCAACCCCATAGGAAAGAGTAGAACTGCCCCATTGGGTTTCCAAGGAGGGACTGTGTATTCAAACTGCCGACCTTTTGGTTAGCAGCTGAGCTCTTAACCACTGTGCCCCCAGGGCTCCCCTTCCAGGCACAGGAGAGGGGTTTTAGTATTTGGTGTGCTTTGGAAACCTTGGTGGCATAGTGGTTAAATGCTATGGCTACCAGTCAAAAGGTTGGCAGCTCAAATCCAGCAGGCACTCCTTGCAAACTCTGTGGGGCAGTTCTACTCTGTCCTATAGGATCTCTAGGATCAACTCAATGGCAGTGGGTTTGTTTGTTTGGTGCTAGCAGGTTTCCAGACGAAATCCTGCACGTCAGTCCAAAGACCTGGAGATTCTGTTCCTGTGCCTGAGAGTCCACCAGCAGGAGAGTGGATGAGCAAAATGTGGCAGACGTACACTGCAGAACACGTACATACAGCAACGTGAGTGCATCTGAAAATCAAACTTCTTAGTGGAAAAAGTAGAAAACCAAGATTTTATAGCACAATATCATTTATATACTTCAAAAGTACATGCATAAACCAATGTCACTGAATTGCACATATAGAAATGGTTGAATGAGTGTATGTTTTGCTGCGTATGTTCTCAACAACAAAAAAATAAAAATTTTTTAAAAACACATGCATAGATGCAGGCTTACTTTCAGCATTGGGTTATTGCCTCTGGTGTTAACAAATGAACACATGACTATCTGGTCTCTGTTGCCATGGAGTCAATTCTAACTCATGCTGACCCAGTGTATGTCAGAGGAGAACTGTGTTCCATAGGGGTTTTAATGGCTGATTTCTTAGGTTGTCAGGCTTTTCTTCTCAGATGCCTCTGGGTGGACTCACACCTCCAAACTTTTGGTTAGTAGTAAACTACGTTAACTGATTATACCACTCAAGGACTCCAAGAGGAAAATAAACTTCCCTAAAATATCTCATCCAATCCAACTTCCACACAGCTGTCACAGAGATCCTCCCTTTCTTCCTCTTTTTAAAACTTCTTCCTGTTCATATTTTTAAAGACTTTATTGTGGAAAATCTCAAACACATCCAAAAGTAGAATAGGAAGTAAAATAGTATAATGTACTTCCACACCCCCATTACCCAGCTTCAGTGTTTAACAACTGAAAGCCAAACTTGTTTCCTCTCTACCCCACCCACTTCCTCCTCCTTGTGTATTACTTTGAAGCAATCTTAAGACATTATTTCATTTTACCTGTAAATACTTCCGTATACACTTCTAAATGATTAGGACTCTTGGAAAAACCATAACCACAACATCACACCTAAAAACACTTAGCAATTTTCAATGTCATTGAATATACAGCCGGTGTTCACATTTCAAATTTTACGTTAGCACCTGCTAAAGATCAGTGCCAATAATTATGAATTAAAAAAAAAAAACAAAAACCCACTGCCATTCAGTCAGTTCAGACTCACAGTGACCCTCTAAGACAGGGTAGAACTGCCCCATAGGGTTTCCAAGGCTGTAAACTTTTATGAAAGCAGACTGCCACATCTTTCTCCTGTGGAGCGGCTAGCGGGTTCAAGCCGCCAAGGTTTCGGTTAGCAGCCAAGCGCTTTAACCACTGCATCAATGATGATATTCCAGTTCTATCATTCCTTCTTCGTTTGTTAGCTGAATCACTTATATAAAGAGAAACTTCCTCTCATCTGCTGTTTGGTTACCCGGTAGTACAGTTTGTATAGGGAAGGTAGGGTAAATGCTCCACTATTTCTCTTTGCCAGTTTTCAAAATAATGAATTTGTTTGCTAGCGTCCTCCAGAGGTGACCAATTAGATTTGTTTTAGTATCATTATGAACTCATAGAGTTAAACATACATTGCATGTACTTCAATCCACTGCAGTTTTACCTTTATTGATGCTAAAATTGTCTCATCTTTGGCCAGAGTGAGCCTCTTTAAGTTGACTCATGAGCCCTTTTGACACTATCCTCAGAGCCTTAGAGGACTTCCTTGCCATCTGGCGAAACCCTGGTGGCACAGTGATTAAGAGCTTGGGCTGCTAACCAAAAGGTCAGCAGTTTGAATCCACCAAGTGCTCCTTGAAAACTTTATGGGGCAGTTGTACTCTGTCCTACAGAGTCACTATGAGTCAGAATCAACTCAACGGCAATGGGTTTGGTTTTTGGGAGGTTTTGCCAACTGGTATGACAGATGTTCCGGGCTCATCTTGTCCATTTCCTGCCCCAGACCTGGAATCAACCATTTTTTTGTTTGTTTTGTTTTGTTTCCCCTGGAGCCCTAGTTCTTTTACGGGGAAATGGCATTTCAAGATCACAGTCTGGGCACTGGGGTTGTTCACTGCTACTGGAGTGGTTACTGTTCCTACATCTTTTCAGAGGTCAGAGCTAGGAAATGTGCTTTTTGTTTGTTTTAAAGATAAGATACATCCTAAGTCCGTCAGTTTGTTTTACTTCAGGGGCTTGCGTGTTGCTGTGATGCTGGAAACTATGCCACCGGTATTCAAATACCAGCCGGGTCACCCACGGAGGACAGGTTTCAGCTAGGCTTCCCGACTAAGACAGGCTAGGAAGAAGGACCCAGCAGTCTACTTCTGAAAAGAATTAGCCAGTGAAAACTTTATGAATAACATCAAAATATTGTCCGATATAATGCAGGAAGATGAGCCCATCAGGTTGGAAGACACTCAAAATAGGACTTGGGAAGGGACATCATGCTTGGTAAAGTGGAGGGCCAGCAAAAAAGAGGAAGACCCTCAACAAGATGGATTGACACTGTGGCTGCAACAATGGACTCAAGCATAACAACAATTATGAGGATGACGCAAGACCAGGCAGTGTTTCACTCTGTGGTAGATAGGGTCACTATGAGTCAGAACCAACTAGACGGCACCTAACAACAACAAGTTTGTATTGATATTTTCAATTAAAAGTCACGGCTACACGGTTTTTGCATCACCTCTTTGTTCTTCTACCTACTTGTACATCTCCATTCTCCCGTGCCAAGAATCTCATTTCTCAAAGACACTAGGAACTATAGAATTAGAACTTCACATAATTTCTCATTTGCTTCATCCCATGTCCCACACACAATAGTCTCAGAATACTAATACCAATGCCCTGACCAGCAAAACGATTGCTGAAATCTGTTTGCTCCAAGTTCATTTTGTCCTTAGCTTATATCCCACTTGGGATGTACAGTCAAATTACTGTGTTTGGACAGTTTCTCTCTGTTCACTTACGCCACCACCTAATACACATTTATGTTCATTTGTTTAATTTTATTGTCATATTTTCAGGGATTTATTTTTAAGTTAATTTTGTTTTTTAATTATATGAAATATTTATTTGGTTCCAAAGTCAAATATACAAAACATCCAAAAACCTGTTGAGCTGATTCTGACTCATGTCGGCCCCATGTAGAATTGTGCTCCAGAGGGTTTCCTTGGCTGTAATCTTTATGGAAGCAGATCACCCGGCCTATCTTCCATGGTGCCTCTGGGTGGGCTTGAACTGCCAACCTTTCAGCTAGTAGACAAGTACAAAACGTTTATGCCACCCCAAGGACCTTATACAAAACAAGATATATTCAAATAAGCCCAGCCTCTATCCCCATTTCCTACACCCTATTTTGCAGGAATTCCCTCATCTAATAAAAATAAAAAAAAAAACCATTGCTGTCAAGTTGATTCCAACTCATAGTGACTACATAGGGCAGAGTAGAACTGTACCATAGGGTTTCCAAGGCTGTAATCTTTACAGAAGCAGACTGCCACATCTTTCCCCCACGGTGCTGCTGGGTATTTTCCAACCACCAACATTTTGCTTAGCAGCCAAGTGCTTAAACGTTTCGTCACCCGGGCTCTTTCCTTGCCTTATAAACCAAAAAAAAAAATCCATTGCCGTGAAGTCGATTCCGACTAATAGTGACCCTATAAGACAGAGTAGAACTGCCCCATAGGGTTTCCAAGGAGCACCTGGTGGATTTGAACTGCCAACCTTTTGGTTAGCAACCGTAGCTCTTAACCACTACACCACCGGGATTTCCTTTTTAAAAGACCATTTTTCGTTGGTTTGTCCAACCATTGCTTGTCTGTTTTTGATAAAAGCAGATGAGTTTATAAATTTATGTATTTATATCCTGCCTTTCTTAGATAAACATTATATACACATTCCTTTTTCCACTTAATAATATATTGTATTTGGAGATATTCCTTATTCATTTTTACAGCTGCCTGGTACTTCTTTAGGAGCCCTGGTGACTCAACAGTTAAGCGCTCGGCTGCTACCCAGAATGGTGGTTGGAACCTACCCCACGGCTCCGTGGGAGAAAGACCTGGCAGTCTGCTGCCATAAAGATTACGGCCTATGAAACCCAATGGGGCAGTTCTACTCTGTCACATGGGGTCGCGATGAGTGGATTTTGACTCAATGACACCCCACAACAACAGTACTTGTCTGCATGAATGTACCATCGTTCATTCAACCAGTCTATGGATAGACATTTGGGTTGTTTCCTATTACGAATAGTTCCACAATTACTAGCTTTTTGTATTTTACCTGAGTTTATTTGGATGGAAATCCCAGACATAGTATCATTTCACAGAGGATTCTTTCTAAAGTATAGGTGTGGTCATAACTCTCCCCTGCTTAAAACCCATCAGTCATAAGAAAAAGTCCAAACTCCTTAGCTCAGCACACAGGGCCTTACCAGATGCTGCCCACCTAGCTTCCCAGCGCACTTCTGCCCCTCTGTCCCCAGCACCTCTCATGCCCTACTCCAACCAGGAGGACTGGTCCACACTTCCCAGACTTCATGCTACTTGTGCATGTGCTACTCTCTTTTTAGAAGGCTTTTTGTCCTTTACCTCATCTGGCTAACTTCTTTGCCAGTTGGCCTGGGCCCCTCCTCTGTCTGGTGGTGGCTGCCTGTATAACCAATCACTGTCCACACATGGATGCCTGGACTGTGATGGTCAGTGCCCCTGTCTGTCTTCCCCTAAACTGACGGCTCCTTAGGAGCTGGCTGACACTATATCCCCAGCGCCCAGCAGAAGCCCAGCACCTCCAGATGCTCGGTAAATGTTTGTTGAATGAACAAATAAGTGTCTTTCCTTTTAAATAAATAAAAACAGCTCCAGGTCGCAGCTATTCCCGTTACCAACCAGAGAAATCAGCTACACTATAGTGAAGTCTCTTTGGTGTTATGTTTTTTGTTACTCTTTTGATGGGAAAAAATTTTTCCTCCTGTTAGATGTTTATGAGAGAGATTAGAGCTATCATCACTATGGAAAAAAAAATTATAATCCAGACGCTCAAGTAGTCCAAGAATTTTCTGACAGAAATTCTGGTTCTGTTGGGAAAAAAATACAGCCAGCAAGTGTTGGGGCAGATAAGGGAGGGTCCTGACTGCTGGCCATCCGCAGTAGGCCCGTGGGCCATCTCTCCTCCTAGTGGGAGAAGCCCCTCTTATTCACTTCTGAGATCCCTTCAGAGCTGGCCTTGATAGCCTTCTGGGCTTCTTTGAAGGTGGGCTTGCTGGAGCCATGAAAAAACCAACTCTACCCACGCCCCACGTGTTGGCTCAGGCTTAGGGGCCTGCCTACCTTTTGTCCCATCTGTACCAAAGGTGGCTAAGACTGGCACATCCTTCTCAGCTGAGCTCAAATCACAGCCCCTTCCCTCTCCTTCTACCACAACCCTGGGACTTAGCATGAAAAGCCCTCACCCTGGACCAGCCCCTGGAGAGGGCCATGAGGGGTGTACGGCTGTAGCGGAACACTCCTTGGTTTTTCCCGTCTTCCTAATCATTGCTATCTTGGTGACACCAGGTCCACGGGATCTCGGGGGCAGCTCTGGGGGAAGCCTGGGAAGGAAGGAAAGCAGAAGTTCCTGTTTGTGAGTCTGTAAAAGATCCAGAGTCAAAGAAGCGCTTGTTGGAAGGGACCTTGGTATCATGTAGGATTTCCAAAGAGGTGTCATAGGGATAGGGAGAGCCCACATGGGTGGGCTCCAGGCTCCCTACCCTGGGGGATCACCAAAGAGGTGCCTCTTTTATCTGTTTTATACATCAAGAAAGGAGCCCTGGTGGCATAAAACAGTTAAGCTCTCAGCTGCTAACCAAAAAGTTGGTAGTTAGAATCCACCCAGCAGCTCTGAGGGAGAAAGACCTGGCCATCTGCTCTCACAAAGATTGTAGCCTAGAAAACCCCATGGGGCAGTTCTACTCTGTCACATGGGATGGCCATGAGTTGACTGAGGGCACCTAACAACAACATAAACTGAGGTGCCATGGTATACATATATTATCTTGCTTAAAGAAAAAATTCTGCTTTATAAAAAAAGTCTGTAAAACATTGACCCTAGTGCAGTTTCTTGCCTGATACAGGAATTCCTTTTACTGTGGCATCCCTGTCACATGGCCATCGGGCTTACATACTCACAGCGGAAGAGGCTTCCTATTGCTCCTAAGAGGCCATCCCATTGTTGGGTGGCTTTAAATATCAAAAGGGGCCCCCAACAATCAGCGTGATTCGCTGCCTTGGTCCCATTCTTGTTCCTCTTCCCCATGACAGGGCTGTGGCCAAGAGAAGCTCTGAGGCGCTCACGGCAGCCTCCCCTCTTCCCGCCTCACCTCTTCTCCGTATTAAATGTCCTGCCCGAGAGGGATTCTCTTGCCAGAAGTAAAAATGTTTTGGCTATCACCTCAATTTGCTGTGCTACTGATTCAAAATAGCAATTGTTTTTCTCTTTAACTTTATTTTTCCATGTTGTCAGTTCTCGACCTTCTTAAAGGTGTGAAGATTCAAGACAGGTCCCAGCAGGTTTAAGGTTTCCTCCCTGAGGCTCTGTACAGCCCTATCTCCTCCATCCTCCCCTCCTGTCATGACAACAAATGACCCAGGTTGTTGTTGACATGGTAACGGCAGCCTTACAACCAGGCAATTGTAGGTGTGCAGAATTAGGAAGCAAAGACTTTCCACACTGCAAGAAAAGCTATGTGATAAACCACACCAAGAGAAACAGACATGCAAATAGATGCTTCTCACATCAGAGCATGCATTAGAATCCCCCAGAGGGTTTGTTAAAACACAGATTACCGGGCTGATCCCCGAGTTTCTGTTTCAGGAAATCTGGGGTTGGATTTGGGAATTTTCATCTCTAACCAATTCCTGGTGATGCTGATGCTGCTGGTCTCAGGACCATTCTTTGAGATCCCTGGTGGTGTAGTGGTTAAGTGCTACGGCTGCTAACCAAAGGGTCGGCAGGTCGAATCCGCCAGGCGCTCCTTGGAAACTCTATGGGGCAGTTCTACTCCATCCTATAGGGTCGCTATGAGTCAGAATCGACTCGCAGGCACTGGTTCTGCTATTAAACAACCATGGAGAAATGCCCCCAAAGAAAGCAAGGTTTCAAAGAATAGAAGTGTTTCTACGTGCCCAGCAGGAAAGCGTGTGGTTGGACCTGCGCCCTCTGTAGCACCTCTGGAGGTGGTGGCCTCACCTGTGCTTCTTCTTGAGGCACCTCCTTCCCTCACCTGGATGCCCCACCCCTGGGTCAAAGGCTCCCACCCTGACTGCTCAGCTGTATTCACTCCAAGCGTGGTATCGCCCCTAAATGGCATCTCACAGGGCTGGAAGCAAAGTCTCTGACACATTCTAGCCTTGCCTTGCTGACTCTTTCATCTTAGAGAGCAAAGGAAACTGCTTCTCTGGACCGAGTTTTGGCCGCTAAGAAAGAACTGGCAAGAAAAGCAACCATTTTGTCTTGAGGCTGGCAATAATCAGAGAAAGGCCGTCAGCAGTCATGATCTGGACAAGCACCTAAACAACACCTCTGTGTGCTGAAGTGTCCTTCAAGACATGTCCCCAGACCTCAAAAGGGCAGATTTCAAATTCTGAGAAATACACTTCTCAGACGTGGCTCCTAAGAGGTGAGAAACACTTTCAAATAACAATAACAACAACCTGACTTTGCAATCCTAGAGGGTACTAATAAGGAAGACAAGCCAAGAAGGAAACCAGAACATGGAGCTGTTCGAGTTTGGGGTTTTTGTTGGTTTTTAAGATAACTTAACACCACCTGAGCATCAAAGATGACAGACCATGAAAACTCCTAAGAAGGGCAATTAGGCTTAATGGGGGGGAGCTGTCACTTGGTGGCCAACATATGTAGAAAAGGTGCCTTCATTTCAGGCATCTTAGCTGCCTAATTCATCTCACCTCACAGCCTTATCACAGGTTTGCCCTTTTGTTGCTTAGCAAGTCATTTTAGCGAGATCTTGAAATGCCAAAGTTTTCAAGCCATCGTAAGCTCCTATCAAAACATACATGGATTTTAATTAGAACACGTGTATTCCTGTTTTAACCTTTAAGAGAAAACTGCTGCAGTACTCACTGAGGTTTGACAAAACCCGTTTTATGACAGCAAGTTCCAGAGCTTTTCTTCACATTGTATTTTGACCATGTTTGCTTCATCTCTTTATTATTACCTAGCAAGGAAAGAATTTCCTTTTTTTTTTTTTTCCTAGTCTAACCATTCTCCCACAAGAAAAACAGTCTGCTTTTCTATTGAATAATAGGCAAAAGAGCCTGTTTGTAAAAGTCCACTCGGAAATTAATGGTAGGTAAGGTTTTTAAGAATCTGTATAATTCATGTTAATCGTATTTTTGCTGCCTGATACAGCATAAAATGAAGATTGGTTTCCTGGACTTGCTTTGAAGGAACTGATACAGAGTTTGCTTTTTTAATGATACATGTCAGACCAGTTCTGTTGATTCTACCCCAAAATGTCTCTACCATCTGTTCCAACAGTTGCCCTAGCCAAACGCTCATTATTCCTTTCCTGATGAGTCCACAGCCTCCACTCTCTTTCTCTTCTGATCTTGCTTAATAATCCAAAACACAGATCCAATCATTCGATTCATCTATAGCCCACAGGATCAAGTCCAAACTTCTTCTCAGGGGGGCGCCACAGAGCCTCCGTCCTGGCAGCCTGACCTGCCTTCAGGCTTCATCTCATCTAGTCTCACAGTTCAACATGCCAGACTGTGCTGTTCCCCAACTACACTCAGTGCCTTAGAGCCATTGTGTTGTTAGTCATGAAGGCAGGAGTTCATTCATTCATTCAGTCATTCACTCAACACTCCCTAAGCCAAGTAATAACAATAACAATAGCTAATATCTGTACCGTGATGGCTTGTGTGTTGCTATAATGCTGAAAGCTATGTGTGGCGTGATGGATCACTTTTGTGTGGACTTCTATGAGTCGGAATCAACTTGACGGCACTGGGTTTTTCTGGGTTTTCCTTGCCATGGTCTTGTAATTCCTACCAAATGCCTGGGTGGGGCATGCTAATAAGGTATATGGAACCCTAACAAGTAGATTGGTCAGCTTTGCCATCTTGCTAGGCTTAAAATGAACCATCCCAGAAGTGAGAGGAAGAGGATCTCACCACCACCAAGACAGAAAAGCCAAGAATGGAGCACATCTTTTGGGCCCGAGATCCCTATTCTGAGAAGCTTCTGGAGCCAGAAGACTGAAAGAGAGAGAGCTATAATACTGAAGACAGCGAGAAGTGGAGGAAGAGAAACAGTGGCAGGAGAGACAGGCAAGGAGAGACTGGCAAGAGATGGTGCAGTGGGTTTCCCAGCCCACAGAGCGAGAAAACTGAATGCCTTTGGGCCGAGGCTTATTGGTGGAGTGGGGTGCCTCTGGGTGTTTACTGGCAGAGTTAAAAGACCCTTGTGACACTTGCCTGAGCATGGCAGAGGCCGAGAGGTGTGCCTGTTGCACAGCTGGCAAGAGGCTGTCCTGATGTAAGAACTGTATCCTGAGTGTTCCTGAACTTGAACTGTAACCTGTTACTTCCCTAATAAACCCCATAATTTTGAATATTGTCTGTGAGTTCTGTGTGGCCATTGCAATGAATTATTGAACTCAGCAAAGAAGTAGGGAGTGCTGTGGGAGGGATGGTTGGTGTCAGAATTGGTAAAGACGGTAGGAAGAGGAGGTATGTCTGATCTCTGCCTCAAAGGAATCACCCTTGAGCAGCTGATATTGATTTTCCTTATCCCTGGTGAGGTTAGAGGAGGTCAGATACCACCCTCACACCATTTTTACAGTTGGCGTCAGAAAAGGGATTCGTTGCAATGGTTCCAAACTCATAGATGCATGGGACTTTTGTAAGAGAAAGAATGAAGGGGCTTGGGAAGGGAAACTTTGGATTCTTAGATGGTTACTTTGGTTGTTCTTACCTGTAATGGCTGAAAGTAAGAAATGTTATGTTGCAGTTGATGGGGGAAAAGCCTCATCTGGAGTGGCTTGGGGCAAGGGCCAGGCGAGTTAAATGGGAAGATTGATAGGAGGCCAGCATCTTCTGGTTCCACTAGCCAGAGGTCCAAGGCCATATGCATATGAATGGGAAGACAGTCAAGGAGTGGAATGGAAAAGGTGAAACTGGAATGTTTTTAAAAGGGTTACGTGTTTAAGATTACGTGTTTAATTGAATGTAGTATAAGGTCACTATGAGTTGGAATCGACTCAAGGGCAATGGGTTTGGTTTTTGTTTTTCACGAGGGATATTGAATATTTCTCCTATGGAGCGTTGTGAAGCAGACCTAAATGTATGATAGAAATGAATATTGGGCATTATAGATTACAGAGAGTATATAACTCTGCCTTCAGCCAATACTTGATTGGATATAATAAAAGGGGAACTAGAATCTGGCTGAAAGAAACACAGGCTGGTTTGAATGCAGTAGCCCTGTGCATACCTGAGCCCCACTGCAACCCTTTGAGAGACAGGAGATTTGCATTTGAAGGAAGGATCTACAGAAAAAAAGTGACTTTTGTTTTTCTGAATTTCAAGCAAGCAAATGGTTTGCTATGGGATGCATCAAGGCAGCAAAAGTCAGTGCCCATCAGAAACCCCTTCTAGGACTGGAAGTTAAAGGGAGCTGATAAGTACACAGTTTGGTATACTCACTTGTGGTGACCACCTGGGTCCATTCATGAGTGGAAGTGAGGGAAGTGCAGCAATGAAGAGAGAGGCTGAGTTTGGACATGTTCCATTGGCACCCGTTGACCTAACCCACAGGGGCTAGGGAGGGGCTGGCTGGTATGAGGTGCCAGGAGGTGCGTTGTGTGTAAGCTCCCCTACAAGCCAGTGTGGCCTAGCTT
Source organism: Loxodonta africana (assembly GCF_030014295.1). NCBI lineage: Eukaryota > Metazoa > Chordata > Mammalia > Proboscidea > Elephantidae > Loxodonta > Loxodonta africana. Next base: position 39,465,282 of record NC_087354.1, on the reverse strand, counting down.
GGATGGCTAGGGGTGAGCTGACCAGAACCTGGCCGAATGAAGCTAGAGATATTTGACACTGTGAGCTGGTGTAGGTTGCTGCAATTTGATGGCTTGTTCTGGACTGGACTTTGCTTATGGATGCAGATGCTCAAAGTTCCAACGAGAACAGAAGAGTCTTCAGATCAAGGAACATGCTTGTCTCCTCAGAGTACTGGTTTCATAGGGACAGGCAACACTGGTATTTCAAAAACCAGCAGCGTCGCCCATGGTGGACAGGTTTTAGTGAAGCTTTCAGGCTAAGACAGACTAGGATGAAAGGTCTGGTGATCTTCTGCTAAAAAATTAACCAAAGAAAACCATATGACTCACAATAGAGTATTGTCCAATATAGTGCTGGAAGATGAGTCCCCTAGGTTGGAAGACACTCAAAATACACAATGGCTGCACCAATGAACTCAAGCATACCAACGATCGTGAAGATGGCACAGGACCGGACAATATTTTGTTCTGTTGTATACGAAGTCACCATGAGTTGGAGCTAACTCTGTGGCAACTACAACAACAACCATGTTTACTGAGGACTTTCTATGTGTCAGGCACTGGGCCAAGTCCCTTTAGGTAATAACTCTTTTAATCCACACAATGACCCTGTTAGATAAATATAGCTAACTCATCAACCCCGTTTAACTGTAATGAGACTCTGAGAAGCTAATCAGCTAGCCCAAAGTCAGGTCAGGCTTCACAGTTTAGAAGTAAACCAGATGATCGAGTGATTAAGGGCCATGGTACAGGTACAAAAGTATGGTGGGAGGCCAGAGGCTGCAGCAACCATTCATTCATTCATTGTGTTCCAGGCATTGTTCTAGGTACTTGGAAAACATGAGAGAAGAAAACAAAGAATCTTGCCCTCATGGAGCTTACATTCTAGGGGAAAAAAAACGGACAAAAAAGAACAGACATTATAAGCAAATTAGTATGTTCAAAGGTGATGAATACTATGGGAAGAAAAGAAGAGCAGGATTCAGGGGGCTGGGGAGTCAGTGTGTGGGTGGCAGGTTGTGATATTAAGTAGGGTGGTCACGGCAGCTGCATTAAGGAGATGACATTTTACACGGACCCAAAGGCTATAAAGGAATTGTCTTTTGGCTGCCTGGGGAAGAGCATCCTTGGCAGAGGGAACAGCTAGTACAAAAGCCCTGAGACAGGAACACATCTGACGTGTTTGAGAACTATAATGGTGTCTAGTGTAGAAAAAAAAAAAAAAAGTGTAGAAGAGGAATGAATAGGGGAAAATAGTAGGAGATTGGACCCCTGCTGGTGCAGTGGTTAAGAGCTCAGCAGCTAACCAAAATGTCAGCAGTTCGAATCTACCAGCCGCTCCTTGGAAACCCTATGGGGCAGTTCTACTTTGCCTATAGGGTCCTTATGAGTCAGAACCAACTCGATGGCAATGCTTTTTTTTTTTTAAATATATATAAAGACTTTGGTTGTCACTCTGAGTGAAATGGGGCTGGGGGCATTCTATGCTGTGGTGCCTCATGTGGTGAATAGATTATGGAGGTGAGGAAGGGCAGGGGAAGGGGGGACAAAGAAGGAGGAAAGGAATTAAGAGGCGATTGCATTAATCCAGGCAGGAGATGACCGAGGCAGTAGAAGTGGTGAGAAGTGGATTGAAGTGTTGTAAGAGAAAGAGGAGTCAGTGACTCCAAGGTTTTTGATTTGGGAGAGTGGGGAAGATTTCACGGAGATTGACTTAGAGGCCTAAGTGCGTTGTCCCTAGCCCTACCTCCTTCTGACTCTATTCTGCCTCCATTACAGGTCCGTTCTTCTGATTTGTTAGCTCTTAAAGGGCAAGGCACCAGTCTTAGCCATTTTTGTATCTCCAGTGCCTAGCAGGGCCTCCATTTGCATAGTCCCAGCATAATCCATTCATATTGTAATCTATGGGCAGTGCAGTGGCCTATCATAATGTTTCACACAACGAAGAGCTCAATAAGTGATTGTTGGAGTGAAGGACAGAAGGAAGGGAGGGAGAGAGGAAGGAAGGGAGGAAGAAAGGAAAGAAGCCATCTTTTTGGATTATCAGAGGTTTATTTGAAATCACATGTCCCAAACTGAAGCTACCAAAACCAAACCACACCCATTGGCATCCAACAAGTCAATTATGACTCATAGCAGCCCTATAGGCCACAGGAGAACTGCTCCACAGGGTTTCCAAAGAGCAGCTGGTGGATTTGGACTGTTGGCCTTTTGGTTAGCAGCCGAACACTGAACCACTTCACCACCAGGGCAGTTCATTTAATATTAGCATGACACTTTTAAAATATAACAACTACATTTTGAAATTCCTACATTTTTAAATAATTTATTTTCATTGTTGAGAATATACCCAGCAGAACATACACCAATTCAAGTTCCTACATGTACAATTCAGTGACATTGATTACATTCTTCACATCGTACAACCATTCTCATCCTCCTTTTCTAAGTTGTTCCTCCCCCATTAATATAAACTCACTGCCTCCTAAGTTTCCTATCTAATCTTTTAAGTTGTTATTGTCAGTTTGATCCCAAATGGATAGATCTTAAAAGAGCACAATGCTCAAGGCAGGCGTTCTTTACTAGTTAAGCAAAACTGTTGTTTGGTTTTAAGAAGATTTCAGGGGTATTTTTGGTTTAAGGTTTAAAAATTATCTCAGGGCAATAGTTTCTGGGGTTTATCCAGCTCCCGTGGCTCCAGAAAGTCTAGAGTGCATGAGAATTTTAAATTCTGTTCTGCATTTTCCTCCTTTTGATCAGCGTTCTTCTATAAAATCTTTGATCAAAATGTTCAATAATGGTAGCTGGGCACCATCCAGTTCTTCTGGTCTCGTGGAAACTCCTACATATTTGTCTTTGAAAGTTAAATTGTTAAATCCATCGTCTCCACTTTTAAATTCCTCTCATAAAAAGGCAGTGTTTCTTGTCTGTTTAAATCATATTCCGTACTAAAATGGGTTATGTAACTTAGGAATGCCTCTAGTTTGTCCCAGGGGAGGTGGGGGCTGGAGAGAGGGTACAGGAAATTTATTTATTAAGGTGGGGGTGGGAAATCAATAGTCACAATCATAAAACAATTTCATTAACTTCTTAGTTAAATGTGAACTAGAAAATTCTGCTCAATAAACGTATCAAATATAAAACGCACTCCAATTCCTACTGGTTGCCAGGTAAAGGCGGCAAAGAAAAAATATTAGAGCTGGAAGGAAATTTAAAGCTCCACTAGTTTGATCTCTTTTAAGCCCTTTGAGGAGGAAAACAGAGTCAGGGAAAGTAAAAGAGCTGCTGGGATCACTCCACCATTGAACGGCAGGAGCCAGCCGTCTGTGGAGCCTTCTGACACCAGCCTAGTGCTTTTCCCAGACACTCTTCTGCAGTTTCCTGTCAGAACATGCACAGAAAACAAAACTATGGGCTTCCAAAACCAGGCTCTCAAAGCAATACTCAGAGCAACTAGACCAGTAGTTTTCAACTGGGGGTAGTTTTGCCTCCCAGGAGACATTGGTCAATGCCTGGAGACATTTTTGGTTGTCACAGCTGCTACTGGCATCTCATTGGTAGAGGCCAGGGATGCTATTCAACATGCTACAAGGCATAGGACAGCACCCCACAACTGAGAATTATACGGCCCAAAATGTCAACAATGCCAAGGTTGAGCAGCCCTGTACTAGACCTAGCTGCATATTAGAATCACCTGGGCCACCTCAGACCAATTGAATTAGAATCTCTAGGGGTGAGGGGTGGAGCATCAGTGTTTCTAAAAAGCTCTTCTGCTGATTTTAATGTGCAGCAAGGTTGAGAATCACTGGTTCAATCCCCACAAGTCGGAAGATGAAACAATCAGCTGAAGACGTTGGCACAGTGGTTAAGCGTTAGGCTGCTAACTAAATCGTCAGCAGTTTGAATCCACCGGTTGCTCCTTGGAAACTCTATGGGGCAGCTCTACTCTGTCCTATAGGATTGCTATGAGTTAACTGGGTTTTCTGGGTTTTTTTTGTTTGTTTGTTTTTTTGGAGGGAGGGGGCAACAGTTAAACACTCAGCTGCTAACCAAAAGGTTGGAGGTTCAAGTCCACCCAGAGGTGCCTTGTAAGAGAAGCCTGGTGATCTACTTCTAAAATATCAGCCATTAAAAACGCTATGGATAGAAAATGATACTGGTGAACAGTGAGCTCCTTGGATCAAGTAGACACGTTAGGCTATGTGGGCAGCTCCTGTCTGGAGAAGAGATGAGAGGGCAGAGGAGGGCAGAAGCTGGCCGAATGGACACGAAAATAGAGAGTGGAGGGAAGGAGTGTGCTGTCTCATTAGAGGGAGAGCAACTAGGAGTATATAGGAAGATGTATATAAGTTTTTGTATGAAAGACTGACTTAGTTTGTAAACTTTCACTTAAAAAAGCACAATAAAAATTATTAAAAAAAAAAAAAAACGCTATGGATCACAGTTCTACTCTGACATGCATGGGGTCTCCGTGAGTTGGAATCGACTCATGGCAACTGGTTTAGATTTTTGGTTTATGTGTCTGCCAGAAAGTAAATATAAAGATGTTAACAACACAGTCCTTGCCTCAGAGAGCTTACAATATGGATGAGAACTAAGCCAAGAAAAACTGTCATTCACTGTGGGTTAGTCAGGTAACAAATGAATGCGAGGGTAGGAAGTGCTGTAGGAAAGAAGGGGCAGCAAATGAGAGCAGTGAGCAATAAGAAGAGGACTCCTGGGGTCTTGGCCAAGGCTGAGCTTATTGGTGGAGACTACTTCATTCATCTTTGTATTTTTTTATAAGGTTACTTCTATGATCCAGAAAAAAGCATTCATTTTTCAGTCTGCTAGAATTCAGTTAGCCTCTTAAGAAATGTTATCACTCCCTTCAAGCTATAACTATACATGATTTAATAATATTAAATATAATGTATGCATACTGCTAAGTCCAGAGAGACTGTTTTTTTTTTTTTATCATATGAGCAATTATATGTAGCTGATACATTGAGAAAATAATTGCCCCAACAGTGATTTTGTCAAACACATCTTTCCCACTGGGAAGTGGGTCTTTTAAGGATATCTCAGTCAGATTCCTTAGCTTGCCTGTCGTTTTTGTGGTTGCAAATCCCTCATTTCATTATCTAGGGCACGGTATTTAAGACTTGGTCTTTTTCACTTTAAACTAGCCTCTATCCAAAGCCTATTTCCCTTCCTCCCTGGAAGCACTGGTGGGTAAACAGACTCAGTGCTCCCTCGCTGTGACAGTCACGCTGTAACACCTCCTTTGCTATCTTGAAATAAAATTCATAGATAGTATAATTTCTCAACTGCTAACTGGAAGATTGGCGGTTAGAACCCGCCAGCCACTCTGTGGGAGAACAGACTTGGCTATCTGCTCCCGTAGAGATTTACAGCCTAGGAAATCCTATGGAGCAGTTCTACTCTGTCCTATAGGGTCGCTAGGACCTGGAATTGACTCAACAGCACACAACAAAACTTCCCAACATATAGAAATTTTTAAAAAATCAGCATGAACTGATCCTCTCCCCTCCCCCATCATTCTCCATTCTTCTATGGGCTGCTCTGCACCATTCAGGCTCCTGAGCTCTGGCTTCCAATGGGAAGCACGGCCAGGAGATGGCAACAGCAGGAGGATTGAGGTCAGGGTATTTACTTTTTTTCTCACCAAGGTACTGACTGTAGGGGCATATCTCCACAGTTCGTGTGTGTGTGTGTGTGTGTGTGTGTGTGTGAGAGAGAGAGAGAGAGAAAGAAACTGGGTGTCACTAACACCTCAATTTTCCCTGACCTCTTCCTGCTGTTGCTTGCCCTGGGGTGCCTGTTATGGGTTGAATTGAGTCTCCCCAAAATATATGTTGAAGTCCTAAACCCTATACTTGTGAATGTGATCCTGTTTGGAAACAGGGTTGTTCTTTTGTTATGTTAATGGGGTCCTTAGTAAACCTAATCCGTTCAGAGTAGTGTCTTATAAAGGGGAGTACAGACAGACACACACACACAAGGGAAGACGCCATGTGACGATGGAGGCAGATGTATCTGTAAGCAGCAAAGGAACGCCAAGGATTGCTGGCAGTCACCAATAACTAGGAGAGAGTCCCACAGGAGGAATCAACACGGCTGAGACTGGTTTGGACTTCTAGCCTCCAGAAATGTGAGAAAATAAATTCCTGTTCTTTAAAGTCACCCACTTTGTGGTATTTTGTTATGGCAGCCATGGTAGACTAAGATACTCACCCAACCTGTGATGGTTAAGATTGTGTGTTAACTCGCTTGGCTGGGCCATGACTGTCAAATACGTGACCACTCCCATGATGGGATCTGCTGTGAGTAGCCCATCAGTTGGAGGGGCATTCCCTTGGGGGCGTGGCCTGCATTCGAGTACAAGCAGATGTTCTGGCTTTTTGCTCACTCTGGATCCTGGGACTGCCTCCTGTTCATCTGACCTCCAGTTCTTGGGACCTCAGCTATCAGCTCATCTGTCGATCTTGGGATCTGTCGATCTTCACAGCCTGTGAGTGGGAACCCTGCCCTCCCACCCACCAATCTTGGATTCACCAGCCCCTGCAGCTACGTGAGTTGAGAGAAGCCTCTATCCTGATCCACGGACTTCAGACCTTCCAGTATCTACAACTGCATGAGCCATTTCCTTGATATAAATTTCTCTCTATATATATTTATACGCTTTACTGGTTTTGCTTTTCTAGAGAACCCGGTCTAAGATACAGCTCCTGTTGGTTTCCTAAAACCTGCCCTCCCCTCTGCAAATCGTAAGCCACCTGTTTCCTGGTGGGCCCTGACTCTGTAATGGCCTCTCCTGAAACAGGTAGGAGAAACAAAAAGAAATTTATATTAAAAGGGTATGTCATTCAGTATGTAAATACTCAGGCATGACTACACCAGAAGACATACTGAAGTACTATAGTCAGATGTTTGCACCGTGAATGGGCTAGGTACAAATTCAGACAGGTACAGATGTTTTCATTGGGGAAACAAATACCACTACTGGTGATGCCATCTGTGGCCATGTTTTCTGAAATAGTAAACAACTCCTAGAAAAGTTCTGAGGAAAACAAAGCACAATCTTTCTTTGACTCGCACAATACTTGAATTCCTGGAAATGCAGTATACACTAAAACTGTGTAAAAAACTTTGTTTACAATGGCATTTGATTCTGGGTTCAGATGATCATATGTAGGCTTTTCACCTACATGAATGTCCCCTGGGACATTCTAAAACTCTGCAGAAGTGTGCTTCCATTGAGCACGAAGTTCCAGGCGACTGCAGTGGGGGTGAGGTAGTATAGTCTGCTGGTCTCGCTTCCCCCTCCTTCTGCCCTGGGCTCCTTCCTGATGTTGGGGTCTGGGAAAGGGGGATGGGATAAGAGGGAGGAGGAGGGGATGAAGTTTGCCATCTTGGGTGAGGATGCGGTTCTCTCTCAGGTAGTTGTCTGTACTTCTGTGGTTCACAGACTGATTATTGAAGCCTTCTGTGCACCAGCTCTCTGGTGGGCAACACAAGTTCTTTTTTTCTTTTTAAAATGGGCTTATTGAGATAAAATTCAGATGCCATAAAATTCACCCATTCGAAGTGTACAATTGAAAACCTCCTAGTACATTCACAGGATTGTGCAACTATTGTGAGTCTGATTTTAGTACACTTTCATCACCCTGAAAAGAAAGCAGGTACTCATTACCAGTCACTCATACTCGCCTCCAGCCCCTGGCAACCACTAATCAATCTACTCTGTCTTTATGGAATTGCCTATTCTGTACAGTTCGTAAAAATGAATATGTGTGGCCTTTTTTCACTTAGTATGTTTTCAAGGTTCATCCATGTTGTAGCATGTATTGGAACTTCATTCCTTTTTATAGCTGAATAATATTCTATTGTATGAAGACACAATTTGTTCATCCATTCATCAGTTGATGGACATTTGGGTTGTTTTCACTTTTTGGCTATTATGAATAACATCAACACTCATTTGCAAGTTTTTGTGTAGACATGTTTCCATTTCTCCTGGGTACATACCTATGAGTGGAATTGGTATATAAGTCCACATATAACATTTTGGGGAATGCCAGGCTGTTTTCCACAGTGACTGCACCATTTTACTTTCCTACCACAAAGGGATGAGGGTCCAGTTTCTCCACATCCTCACCAAAACTTGCTATTTTTTTTTTTTTTTTGATAACAGCTACCCTAGTGGGTATGAAATGGTATCTCATTCTGGGCTTGATTTCCATTTTGCTGATAATAATGTTCTTCATCTTTTCATGTGTTTGTTGGTCATTTGTATTTCTCCTTTGCAAAAAGGTCTATTCGGATCTATTGCCCATTTTTTATTTAGGTGATTTTTTTTTTAAGAGTTCTTTATTTGTGCTAGATACAAGTCCCTTATCAAGTATATGATTTGCAAATATTTTCTCCTGTTCTGGGGCTTATGTAGATGGCCTCAGAGAACAGAGGATTATTTTCAAGCCTTCAGAAAACAAAAACAGCTAATTGTAAATTGTCCTGCTGGATTTTGGACTTGCTTGGTGCCCATTATCCCTTCTTTCCCTGCAATTTCTCCCATTGGTAATGGAAATGTCCACCTTGTACCTGTTCCGCCATTGTACTTTGGACACAGATAACTTGTAGTCAAATTTCACAGGTTCACAGATGAAGAGGAATTTTGCCTCAGGGTGGAATATGTTTGAAGTCTCACCCATATTTGATTTAGAAGATGAGATTTTGGAGTTTCAGTCAATTTAAGACTTTTGAGATGATATGATGAGGTGAATGTGTTTTACATGTGGCAAGGACATGAATTTTTGGGACCCAAAGGGCAGAACGTCATGGATTGAATTGTGTCTCCCCAACATATGTGTCAACTTGGCTAGGTCATGATTTCCAGTGTTGCATAATCGTCTTCCATTTTGTGATCTAACGTAATTATCCTGCATTTTGTGGTATTGTTTAATTATGTGTTGTAAATTCTAACAGGATTAGCGTGGGGAGTATCTTGAGCCATGCCCTTAAAAGTCACAGCCTTACTCAAGTCATGCGCTTGCTTGAGTCATACCTTTTATCTTACAAAAGATAAAAGCAAAAGTGAGCAGAGGGGAGAGGAAACTCACTACCACCAAGAAAGAAGAGCCGAGAGCGAAGCACATCCTTTGGACACCGGGTCCCTGTGCTGAGAACCTCCTAGACCCAGGGGATGATTGATGCCAAGGCACATTAAGATCTCCAAGGAATGCTGGGTCCACAGATGTTGAAAGGAGACAAGGAGTTTCCCCAAGGCCAAAAGAGAAAGTCATCCCCCCTGGAGCCGGTGCCCTGAATTCAGACTTCTAGCCTCCTAAATTGTGAAAGAATAAAATTCTGTTTGTTAAAGCCATCCACTTTTGGTATTTTTTTTATAGCAGCACTAGATAACTAAGACACATGGCATCATGAAAACCAAAAGAAAGCATTTTCAGAAGGCTGCAGTCAGAAGCCATTCTTTCCACAAACATCATGTAAACTCCACACTTGAGCTTGTTTGATTGTGCTCCCAAGGGAAAGCTAGCCCAGGTAAGCAAGTAGGCAAGGGGGTACTAGCTCCCAGAACCCCAGTACCATAGTTATAGCAAGTTCTGATACATATAGGGGACCAGTTTCTCTGGTAGGAGTCAGCAATGGCTTAGATTCAAGGCTTCTGTCATCAAGGTTAGATGTTTCTTCTTCAGAGGTCCTGATTGCCTGGGTGGATCCTAGAATGGTAAGCTCATACTATCCCATTCTTATTATTGGTGAGCTCTATTTTCTCTTGGGAGTTTTGAATAAGGCACCAAAAGTATACCAAATTATCTCTGGCCACTTCCTCTTCTGTCAAACGTTGTAGTTATAATATAAATTTAATATGATACAAATATAAATGAAAGAAAAGTGTGTTTCTGTTTTAAAAGGTCTCAAGAGGATGAAGACAGAGTCAGAACTAGGGTGATATTGATGGATGTGGGAATTTATAAGGCAAGGTCAATGGTGGGAAATAAGGGGTTAAGGGCATCAGAGGTCATCAGAATACTGGGTATCTGGAGGAGGGTAGAACAGGGGACTGGAGTTCAGAAAGGCGGATACACACTCTTGTGTTTCTACATTTTTGCTACACTTGCCTATTCCAGATTATTTTATTCCTAGAACCAGAAATAATTTTACCAAAGTCAACCTAATAATCTCATCAAGTCAAATTCACTTGGTGGAGTTTTCTAATAAACTCTGAAATCCTTTACCTTAAATCCATCAGCAGAATCAACAACTTTAATCAAGGCTCTAAGATCAATCCTGTCAAAATGAAATTCTTGACAACTTCAATATTTTCACCATTTGTCATGATGTTGCTTATTGGTCCAGCTGTCAGGATTTTTGTTTTCTCTATGTCGAGGTATAATCCATGCTGAAGGCAGTGATCTTTGATCTTCACTAGTAAGTGCTTCAAGTCCTCTTCACTTTTACCAAGCACAGGTTGAGTCATCTGCATATCACAGGTCGTCAGTGAGTATTCTACCAATCCTGATGTCACGTTCTTCATACAGTCCAGCTTTTCAGATTAGTTGCTCAGCATACAGATTGAATTAGTATGGTGAAATGATATAACCCTGACCCACACCTTTCCTGATTTTAAACCATGCAATATCTCCTTGTTCTGTTTGAATGACAACTTCTCTGTCTACATACATGTTCCTCAAGAGCACAATTTAAGTGTTCTGAAATTCCCGTTCTTAGCAATGTTATTCATGATTTGCTATGACCACATAGCTGAATGCCTTTGCATAGTCAATAAAACACAGGTAAACATCTTTCTGGTATTCTCTGCTTTCACCCAAGATCCATCTGACATCAGCAGTGATATCCCTCATTCCACGTCCTCTTCTGAACCCAGCTTGAATTTCTGGCAGTTCCCTATTGATGTGCAGCTACAACCACTTTTGAATGGTCTTCAGCAAAATTTTACTTATGTGTGATATTAATGATATTGTTTGATAATTTCTGCATTCTTTTGAATTACCTTTCTTTGGAATGGGCACAAATATGGATCTCTTACAGTCTGTTGGCCAGGTAGCTGTTTTCCAAATTTCTTGGTTTAGACGAGCGAGCACTTATAGCACTGCATCCATTTGTTGAAACACCTCAATTGGTATTCCATCAATTCCTAGAGCCTTGTTTTCTCAATGCCGTCAGTGCAGCTTGGACTTCTTCCTTCAGTACCATTTGTTCTTGATCATATGCTACCTCCTGAAATGATTGATCATTGGTTAAGGTAGTGTACACTAGGTTTCTTAGCTGTAAAGTTATTATTTTTCTCTTTGTAGTGAATAAGTAATTTGTGGGAAGATGCTTTGAAACTATAAGTATCATGTTCCCCATCAAACTTTCACTTCCCAGTTTTAGCATCCATTGATTTTCTAATTCCATTGTACTTTCTACACTTATTAGCCGGCATTCTGTTGTATGGAAGAGTGTTCCCTACTCCTTACTTATTTTTTAATTCATTTATTTATATCAGTATGTACTCATGGACTCTTATTTTATTCAATAGATTTATATAATATGTTATCAGCATAGTTTACTTTGATGTTCAAATTAAACCCGATTTGGCCTGTGAGAACCCCTTTTAAGCTGACTCCTGTGTCCTTTTTACATGTCTTCATCATTCTCTGAGTACTTCTTTTGAGGAATCTTAAGAATTCCAGTTTAGTTATATAGTTTACTCAACTGGCCTCTGGTTTGTTCTGACCTCATAGTTAAGTCTAAGTAATAAAATCCAAATAGGTCTGTAACTAGCAGTGGGACTTTTCTCCATCTACACACTGCATTTTTATTTTAAAAATATGTAAGATCACATTATGTAGTTTGTATATTTTTATATTATTAGATGCTACTATCTTGTGGTTACATAAAACCTCCAACTCTTTTTCAAGTAAATTGACACTGAGACTTTTACTCATCATGGTTGATTGAGATTCTGCCATCAACACATGGAAATGCTGGACCAAACATTTCATAATACAGAGCAGAGTGCAAGAGCGAGAAAGAGAAATTCCCAGGTGGTAGAAATAAAGAAGGAAGGGACAGGCACAATGGCTCACAAAGGAATCAGATAAGGCCCCTGGATATGGCCCTTACCCACTGGGACTGGGGTCTTAATGCCAAAGAAAGTAAAGGGAGATGATGCCTTAGGCCTGTGCATACAGGGAGATGGCTAGGACAATAAAGGAAGATCTCTTTGAAATGGACACTAGAAAAAATTCCACACATTGGTCTCAGAGAAGGAGCAAGGAAGTATACTATCTGCTGGAGTCATGGGTGGGTAAAATCATCTGAGAAATTAGAACCCAAAACTGTGCCAATGCAGATATTTGGGAGGCTCCAACTAATACTACTATGAAGTATGGAAACTTCCGGTTAAGAAATTTAAAATAAAAACTTATCCATAGAGCTTAATAGGGCAAACTGGAAATCACACTCTGTAAGGACTCAACAACCTTGGACTTACCAGACTCCTATGGAAAACAACTCTCACTAAAGATAGATTCACAGTCAAAATTGCAAACCACAAATATCAGTCCAAAGGACTAATGAACCATAGCCTCCATCAGCCTGAGCCCAGAACTAGATGGACACTGGTTACCACCACTAACCACTCTGACAGGGATCACATTAGAGGGCCTGGATTGAATGGGAGAAAAATGTAGAACAAAACTTAAATTCACAAAAAACAACCAGACCTACTGTCTAACAAAGACTGGAGGAACCCCCAAAACTACGGTCCCCTGACACCTGAACACACGGCTAATTCAGAACTGAAGGCACTCCCAAGGTCCACCTTTCAGCCAAAGATCAGACAGGCCTATAAACCAATAACACATGTGAAGAACATGCTTCTTAGTTCAATCAAGTATATGAGACCAAATGGGCAACATCTGCCCAAAAGCAAGGATGAGAAGGCAGGCATGGACAGGAAAACTGGACGAATGGACACAGGAAACCCAGGGTGGAAACGGAAAGGGGGAGAATGCTGACATATTGCAGAGATTGCAATCAATGTCACAAAACAATTTGTGTATAAATTTTTAAATGAGAAACTAATTTGCACTGTAAACTTTCACCTAAGGCACAATAAATTATAAAATGGAAAAAAAAATGCAAACCACCATGAGGGAGAGTCAGAATAACAAATGGGATTAGAACTAGAACTGACAGAATAATCACAAAGATACTTTGAAATAAACAAGTTTAAATATCCAGAGATAAAGAGACCACAAAGCAAGAACAAGCCATGAGACATAAAAATTAAGTACAGTCACTGAAATAAACTGTTATGCCAGGTCTCTCTCATCTGTACCATCTCATTAGTATATCGATTCAATATCTACTATGCACTGATCACATACTGGGCATGCTGGAGATACAATGGCAAAGACATAGTTGCAGCCCTCAAAGAGCTTACACTCTGTTTTTTAAATTTAATGTAGGATAATACAACTCTAATTGCTTTCCAGATGAGCTTTTATACGTCTTTTTGCCACATATCGAATTTTATAAATTAGATAGTCGTCATGTCTTTAAATGTAGCAGGAGTGTGGTATTTAATACAAACCTTTTTTTCCTTCTCCAGGCTCCCATTTGGAAACCCTGGTGGCACAGCGGTTAAGTGCTAGGGCTGCTAACCAAGAGGTCGGCAGTTTGAATCTGCTAGGCGCTCCTTGGAAACTTTGGGGCAGTTCTACTCTGTCCTATAGGGTCGCTATGAGTCGGAATTGACTCAGTGGCAGTGGGTTTGGGTTTTTTTTGGTTTAGGCTCCCATTAATAGTTGTTTTGCTTTGGTGGGTTGTTTGGGAGTGTAAGTGAATTTTACTTAGGTGTTTGAAATATCTGAAGTGGAAGGGCTGAAGGAGCTGAGACTGAAAACTAATTGGTATTATGACAATAACTATCAGCAGCTTACAGTCATAGCTCAACCTAAGCTTAGCCTACCTTCCCCTTCCTTACCACCATGAAGGCAGCCCATAATTAACCTTAATCAAGTTTTTAATTATAGAGTGCTGTTACAAAATAAATCCCTTGTATGAAGTCATTTGTTGCAGATGGGATAACAAAGCATCAATTCAGACAGGCCGGCACCTGGCACAGGAAAAGACCTTTGTTTATGCTTTGATCGCTGTTAATAGGACAGTCTCTTTACCTGTTACCAACCACTGCTAAAGATGCAACAAGAGCAAAATAGTGATGCCTTCTGCTCACTGGAAGGACCGGAAAATACCTTCTGTAGGACAAAGCACAAAACTAGTTTTTTTTTTTTTTTTTTTTTTAAAGGTGTTTTTGAGTAATCTCGAGTAAAATCAAGATTAAAAGTTGCATGATTTAAAAAATTCCTTCAACCACTTTACAATAGTTTTGTAAACTCAAATGGTTGGTTTTCTTTCTACAGTTCATGAACTATCTTCTGTTAACTTCACAGTACTTGATTTTCTTTATACTTAGTCTTTTTTTCCAAATAAAACTAAGACATTTTAGTAGCTGTTCTGCAGGTCCTTAGGTAGTTGAGCTACTCACCACCATGAGTTGTCAAAGATTTTATAGCAACCAGGAAATTTGGCCAAATATTTATTCAACAAAAACTTAAATGTGGTAATTAAGCAAATTAGAATTACACTTGTTTCAAAATTTGACTGACTTTCCTAAACCATTTTCCAAATTGTAAATGGTTTCGTATAATCTTGCATAGAAATTTCTCACTTAAAAGGAAATATTGTAACAAAAACCCTACAGCTGTAATAAAACAATTGCATAAATAAATGTTTCTTCACTTTTAAAACTGCAAAGGAAAGAACTAAGTAAGGCAAACGTGACATGCTGGCTTTTACTGAGAATCTCCTGGCTTCCTTGAATTTTATATCACGGAGTAGTCATTTTCTGTCCTATAATTTGCCCAGTCAGAACCACATATAACTGATTTGTGCAAATCCTGTCAGCTTTTCCATTTTGAAGCAGTACCTGAGGTCAAATAATGCAAGCGATGAACTCCTTCAGCCAGAGGCAGCCGGTAATTCAGAGAGCTGCATTCTGTTCTTACTGACGATACAAGGATAAGTTCAAATTACCTGTTAAAAGCAAAATACTTCAAAAGATCTACGTAAAATTAAAATACCAAATAAAAACCTTTCAAAGGGAGGTTTTCTATTTTGATTTTGCAGAAGACACAGAAACTCTGCTCAAAGAGATGATTCTTTTTCTCCACATGCTTAGAAAAGACAATTGTTCTAATGCTAAATCCTCATTAAAGATAAATACTAGTGGTTTTAGAACAGTGGCTTAACATAATAAAATTTTATCTTTGGATTATGCAAAGTCACTCTGGGCCCAGCTGAGCTCTATGTGGTCACTCAGCAATTTAAGGCCACTTTGATCTTGTGGCTCCACCATTTCAACTGGAGGCCTCTTCCAGGATGCCAAGGCAGAGGAGTTTGTCACTGGTCTGATCTGGAAGCGGCACACACTATTTCCACTCACGTCTATGTGGTCAGAAGTAGCCCTGCCTACTTGCAAGGGTACTTGTGCCACAAAAGAAAGGACAGATATTGGTTAAGCACTCATAACGTCTACCACAGTTCTTGTATTTACATGATATCAAGGCTGATTGTGGAATGCTCTCAACTCAGAGCAATTCTGCTAAGGATCTCTGAGGACTGAAATAAAATCCCTATCTGATGGACTAACAATTCTGCCATAGATTTTGGAGAATCTGGTAAGAAAAACAAATAGTTAACACATTAACCAACCTAGTTATTTCAAATATCCCAACTTCAGTAGGCTGATAAGTGACAGAGGAACGATAATGGCGTGTGTCTTTAATTCTCTAACAGCCACAGCTGAACAGTTGTAGGTTAGAATGCAAACCATGTACTTCAGATGCCAGGGTGAGCAAGCTATCTTTGTGGTGTGAGAGTTTACTATGTGCATCACACCTCTCATCAGCAAAGATGGGGGCGGCAGCAATTCTCCCAGAAAAGAGCTCCAGGTCTTATCAAATACTCCTAAGTACTTGTTGAGATTCTACAGCTGAGCCGTACGAGAAAATTTTAGCCTGGAAAAACAACAGCATGAGTAGCTGACTTCTTCACTCACAAATAAAAATAATCTTTAAAAAAGAAAACCTGTCTTACATCAGAGATACATAAAAATGACTTCCTTACCCCCTCATTTATTCCTAACCAACCAGCTGCAGTCAAGTGGATTCCAACTCATGGTGAATCCATGTGTGTCATAGTAGAACTGCGCTCCATGAGGTTTTCAATGGCTATAACGTTATGCAGGAGCCATGGTAGTGCAGTGGTTAAGCGTCTGGCTGCTAACTAAAAAGTCAGTAGTTCGAATACACCAGCCACTTCTTGGGAACCCTGTGGGGCAGTTCTACTCCATCCTATAGGATCACTATGAGTCAGAATCAACGTGACGGCAGAGGGTTTGGTTTTTTGGTCTTTATTTTATGGAAGTAGATCACCAGGCCTTTCTTCCATGGCGCCATGGGTGGATTCAAACGGACACCCATTCGGTTAGTAGCTGAGCACTATTTGCACCACCCAGGGACCTCATTTTTCCTTTAAAACAAAACAAAAAAAGTCACTGCCATCGAATCGATCCTGACTTATGGCAACCCCATGTGTTAACACAGTAGAACTACTCCACAGGGTTTTCTTGGCTATAATTTTTATGGAAGTAGAATGCCAGGCTTTTCTTCTGCAATGCAGCTGGCTGGGTTCAAACCACCAATCTTTAGGTTAGTGGTCAAGTGCAAACCAGTTGTGCCTCCCAGGGACCTTTCACTTTTTCCACACTTAAAAGGTGAATAAGTTGATCTCCTGAATGAGATTAAAATTGACCATTTGGGTGTGGACAAATGCTTCTCAAGTATGATTTTAATTTCAGTTATAACTGATATTGAGCTCTACTGGTGATAACTAATCAGATCACTGGTAGTATCTAATATGTCTACTCTTAAGATTATTTCTAGCCCCAAACAGCAAAACCAGATCACATTTGCTACAAAAGCAATTAAAATGTGTCAAGTATACATTCAATCTTGATTTTTTTATCAGAAAAAAAAAAAAGGGCAAAATAAGGATACGCAGCAAGAATAATTTAAACAGTTTTGAAAACATTTACTACAGAAAAGAATTAGGCAAGATAATATACAAAATGACCAAGCCTGTGCTAAACTCAAGGTTTATCTGGAAGGCTAGGAAAACAAATATATAAAAAGACAGGACATTTCATTTTTAATCAGTCAAAAATGAAAACAGTTCTGGACAATGTCAAATTCCACACACCATAATGCTATTGTTATACATTAAATAGTTACTATCTATACGTATGCAAAAATATAAAGTTCTATTCATACCATAAAATCCTTTATAGAAACCATTTTAAAACTAAGCAGAACTTCTCAACATTCACATGGGAGGTATAAGTCCTTCTAAAGGTTCCTTTAAAGGTTTTAAAACAAGATGCTAAATTTAAAAACACTGTCCTTTCTGTCCGTTCCCAAATTAAATCTACTTACAACAAAACAAAACTTGATAGCTCAGTCACGTACTACTTAAATAATATTGTTGAGGCATCTCTAAAAGTCTCCATTTTTTTCAAGTATGGAAATACCACTCGAATATTCCACAACACAGTCCTAAACAGATGGAGTATTTAGGAAAGAATTTATTGTCATATGGCACAACATTCATGTTTATCTCTTCAAAGACGTTTTGAAATAAGTATCAGGTTTTTGTTTTTCTTCTAAAAGGCCAAAATTATAATTTACAGTAAGATAATTTCAACTGTGGTAAGACTTAGTGTGTAAAATATAACGTCAATATTTTATCACAAAGGTAAAGCTGGTAACAAATGATAAAAGGAGTCAGTACTCTGCTCAAACACACTCAGGGATTACAGCTCATCATGATAGAAATATTCATCATGGAGCTGTCTGCCATAATCTGTGGCTTCACTGCTAAGAAACAAGTCCCGATTTTCTAGGATCTCTTCTTCAGAGAGCTTTCTGTCACCATTCAAATCCATTTCGTCAATTAGATGAAGAGCCTTTAAAACAAAACAAAGCAAAAAGGTGTCAAATGTAATAAGTATTGTCAGCAAGATGTTCACATGTTAATGTTCACATGATTTGTCAAAACCATTCAGGTGTGACAAGTACTCATTATTGTCTAAGTATCTCAAAATCTTACACATTGTAACTGGGTCTGTCCTACTGCTTCCCTCATTACCTCCTGCTTTAATTTCTGCTGGGTTCTGCTTCCTAACCACTCAAATCCAATCCAGGCTATCGCAAGGATAAGCAAAATTAATACAATCCACTTTAAGCCTCTTAGAAGACACGGTAGATAAATGCAACCTTCCATTATTCTACTCACTGTACTATCAAATTAATACATGACAGTCTTAATTTCCTTGTTTCCCTGACGGTCTAAAACAATTCAGAGATTTAAATCAAAACGGAGGAAGCCATCAACCTTAAATAAATAACTCCATTACTTCCTTACTTTGGTTTAAGATTCTTTTTGGTTTAACTTCCTTTCCTATCCATAGAAACCAAAATGAAAACAAACAAAAAAGGACAGTTATTCTGTCACTCTTACCTCCTCTTGCGCAATGCCCTGATTATTGGGCACTACCCAAGATAACAGCTCTAGGGGATCAAGCCTACCATCGCTATCTTTGTCATAATCATTCACGAATCTGTCTTTCTCAACAAGTATCCATTCTGGATCTTCAGTTGCAGCTTAATATAAAGAAAAAACAAATATACGTATATAAGAACATCACATGTATCCAACAAGAAGTTTGGTATATTCCTAAAATTAAGTTAAATTTAAAGCTTACTATAAAAAGGACGCCTAATGAAAAAGAACTACTTAATTGAAAAGTCCTGAAATAAGCACAAATAAATAGGAATTTTTTTAAAGTGACACATGCTGAACAACTCATAGTTTTCAAACGGTCGTATATTGTCACCAACTAGTAATCTTGTTAACTGCTGCTACTTGTCCAGATATCTAGTTTTTCCAAATTTGAGTTGAATAATGTATACCATGTGACTATATAGTTTCCAACATCTTCTTATAAACTAATGCCATGTATAATTTTAAATGACATTCACATTAAGTAAAACTGGTGACCAATTTTAAAATGGCATCGTTTGATGGTTTTAAGCAACACTTTTGAAAAAAAAAATAGCTACTGATAAAAAGGCTGCATGCACAAACTCCTCTAATTTCAAACACTCACTCACTTTCTACATTCTACACGAGTGTTCTTAGTATTTTATGTTTCCTTCTCTTTTAAGACTGGATTTTGTTTACAAACAATCTTTACTTCCTTCCTCATTTGAACTGATAATTACATTTGTCTGAAAAGAAAAAAAAAGTTTGAATCTAGATATAGAACTAAAAGCATTCTCAGATAAGCTTTAAATTCCTTTGTGTCACTTATATTACAGTTCACTTGGCAGAACAAGTAGAAATCGGGCACAATTCCTCTTGTTCATTTTTCTCTGTCAAACACAGCACTCAACATGCAAGGCTGTCTTCAATTTCTTTCTTCAATTCCACCTTTTTTTTCTCCTTCCACATTCTCCGGGGCAACTTACTTGGATCCCGCCTGTAATCACCAAGAAATTCTTCCAAACTAACAAATCCATCACCATTTTTGTCATGTTCTTCTAAAGCCTCTTGAATGACAAATTCCTATGACATGTTCATAACAAAAATAAATCCATCAGTCACAAAACTTTCAATTCCAGCACTATCTGAATCAATCCTATCATGGAACTTCTTTAGGAATAATCATTTCGGTTGTTGATACTTGCAGGACAATCTTTCCTAAACGTTGGAATTCAGAGGCAAGAATAAAACTCCTACTACTAAGCAGCATTAAGTCCAACGCCCTAAGCTCGTGAAAAACTCCGCTTTCATCCTCCTGAACAACCTCGGCCCTAAACTCATGTTATTTTCTGCACATCGTTCTCCCTCTCAAGAATGACATTTGTTACTGACTGACCTTGTAGTCTTTACCTCCAATCCATCAACGACCCAGAAAGAACCTTTATCTTAGGCCTCTTTGCATAAAACTGTTTTAGCTACAAATCTGAAATTTGTAATCCTTCACAAAACCTCAATCTCCTTGCTTTTTCTCTTTCACCAAATGTACCTCCAACCATCCCAAACTTCTCCCAAACCTGTTCCTCATTTGTATCAAGGCTTATCAACCAATCCTTCTCCCTGACTCAAGGATTAGACTCTTTCTAGTAACCCTTGACCTGGTTTCCTGCTTCAGTAACCCCCTTCATTACCTTCCTATCCTGGACCCTTTTGTTACGCTAATTCCTACCCTGCCGGCACAGCAAATCCATTTCACTTTTCCCTTTTCCATTTCAGAGCCATAAAGTCTGGAAAAAGAGGTAAGACTATAAACCTAATCCCTACAAATTAATTTTTGCAGTGTCAGCGGGCCCTCACTGCAACTTAAAAGTTTGTCTCTGCCTCAGTTTCCTTAGCATACTCTCTACAGCTGTTTTTTTGAAACCTCCACTTTCTTTGAGCCTTGCTGCAACATTCCCCGACACTCTCTTGGCAAAGATTCTATTTTTTCAAATATGACAGAAGTCTCCTGAAATGCTTTCTTGTATACCAGCTCTTAACTCCTGGCTCTCCCAAGCCTTCAATCTCTTCTATGTTGGCTCCTTCTTCTGTGCCTTTAAACACACTCAGTCCCCGAGTTTTTGTTTAACTAGCATCCTGGCTTTTCTTCCCTGCTTAGCTTTTCATAGGCTATATCTACTATTCTCATTTCCTCATTACCCACTGCCTTGCTAACACCCTTCAATCTGGATTCCAGCATCACAACTCTAGTGAAAAGAGACCTTCAAAAGTCTCCATTGCCTTCATTCTTGCCAAATCCAGGCGTTTTATCTACATCTATATAAAATATCCCTAATTTTTTTCTTTTAAATCAAATATTGCAGATTTTATATATAGAAACCCAGCCCAAGCTCATTGCCGTCAAGTCGATTGTGCCTCATAGCGACCCTATAGGAGAGAGTAGAAATGGTTTCTAAGGAGCAGGGGTGGATTAGAACTGCCCATCTTTTGGTTAGCAGCCGAGCTCATAACTACTTTGCCACCAGAGCTCTACAGAAATCAGGAGATCTTAATATGGAAATCACAACGTTACTTTTAGATGGGGGAAATCTGAGAATCTCCTGAAATTATAACCCAGTATTTTGTGGTAGGAGCATCATGTGATTTTTCTGAGACACAGTTGATAGTGTGCATTAGATTCTTAAGGGCGTCTGTGATTGGAAAAAAGTTAACCAGTGATCAAAATGATTATTCCTCCACTCAAAATAATCCTCTTGAGGGACAAGAGACATATTTCAATAGTGCTACCATGGTTACAAGAATTTTTGGAAGTATATCAATGACTAACTTTTAAGGTTAAATTCTGACTTGTAATCCAAAGTAGAATCACTTAGCTTGTTCTTATACCCTTGATCTTTTCCTGTATGAAAACAGGCCCTTAAAGGGCAAAAGAAACACACAAAAACAATTACGGTTAATTAACGAAGCTGCTCTGAAACCAGACACCACTTATATGCTGCCGTCATAATGAAGATCAAAGATAAGTGATTATCTTCCACCCATCCTGTCAACGGTACTACCTGTATCACTGTCATACAAGCTCAAAGCCTCACCAGCTCATCTCTCTTTCCTTTCCATCACAGTTACTTAGTCATGTTTATGCTTTCTTCAAGATGTTGCTCAAGTCTATGTCATTACATTGCCAAATCGTATGCCAGGGCTCTAGCACATAATGTCTACATTATTTCATTGTTTCCAATGGTCATTCCCTTCTCAAAGTCTTCAATTGTTCCTTATTCCCCAGAGTATAAAGGCCCAGCATCCTCTGACTGCCATTCTTAGGCTCAATAATCTTGCCCCAAATTAATTTTGGTACTTAAACAATTTGTGCCCTACGCTGTTCTTAAAGTAGGTCATGTATTTTGTGCCAAGTGAGAAATCAGAAGGCTCACAATGGCAAGAGAAGTGGTACTGACGGCGGTGTCTTGCCACTGAGCTATAGGGAAAAACGTATCTGCAGCCCAGGTACTCAAGGCAGGAACTTTTGACTGTGCCCCTTCAACAAAGAGGCTGCATCTTCCTTCCCTGAAATATCCAGGGAACCAAGCCACACAGCTGAAGCTGATACCATGAAAAAGACTCAATATAAATGGTTACCCTACCTTTTAAACACTATTTCTTACATTAGGAGCCCTGGTGGCACAGTGGTTAAGTGCTCAGCTGCTAACTGAAAGGACAGCGGTTTGAACACACCAGTCACTTGGCATGAGAGAGATATGGCAGTCTGCTTCTGTAAAGATTAAGCCCTTGAAAACACTATGGGGCAGTTCTACTCTGACCTATAGAGGGTTGGAATCAACTCAATGGCAACAGGTCTGGTTTTGGTTTATTTGTTAATTATTCTTTATTCCTAATATGATGGTTTCTGCCTGCAAGAAGCTTAGCAAGTCACAGTAGTGACTCAGTGTTTGTTGAGTTAACAAAAATTTTGAAGAACTGGTACTTCTTTTAAGGGCTAACAGATGTGAGGACTCGTTATGCCCAAAGTTGCAAAAACATTAATAGTCATTAGCAGCTGCACCCCCGCCACCAGCCTATAAAAAGTGATCCAATCATGATACAGTTTTTTCCAGAGCAAAAGATTTCATAAGTGATGTTGTAAGTGTGATAAAACTAAATAGAAAGTTCTGTTTTTAAATATTAAAATTCTATTATTGAAAAAAGATCAGAGAAGTCTGAAAACTACAAAAGAACAAGGCACTGAAGGTAATATAGTTGTGAGAGAAAACAGAAGACTGATGCTCATATACAGGAAAGAGATAACAAAAAAACCAAAAACCTCAGTCCTTTACTTTCTCCCTCAAAAGTATTCCCTACTGCCACCCGTGGTGGCACAGTGGTTAAGTGCTGGATGCTAACCAAAAGGTTGGTAGTTGGAACCCAACAGCAGTTCAGTAGGAAAAAGACCTGGTGATCTGCTCCCATAATGATTACAGCCTTGGAAACCCTATGGCAAAGTTTTACTCTGTCCTATGGGGCCACTATGAGTCAGAATTGACTGGACGGCAACAGGTTTTTGGTTTTTCACTGCCACCTCAACCGTCCTTCCCACATGTAATCTTAGATGGGGAGAATTTTGGACCTTCCTGTCTCTTAAAATTCTAGTAGCTATATAATTCATTTTAATGACGTAGTAAACACAGGTCTTTGTTGGTCACTCAACAATTCTCTGAAAATTTTTCTTCCTTACCGTCATATAATCTACTTCTTCAGGATGCTCAAAAGCAATAAATTCTTCAAGACTCAAACCAGGGCCTGAATCCTGGTTAGCTTTTTCAAATCGCATCTTGTCCTTTAAATGAAGCTTTGAAAATTAAAAAAATGTATTTTTAAATAGGTTTAAAGGTCTCGTCAGTAGCATAACATCATTAAAAGTACTTTGAAAAATACAAACCACATAAAATCTGAAGTACATTCTACCTTTCCATCATCCCTTTGAAGGCAGGTTGAGCGAATAACAGCAAACGTTTATTAGAGGCAAGTAAACCCAGGTCTGAACCTAGGAATGCCATTTACTAGCTGTGTTCATCGGGACAAACTGCTTAACCTCTCTGGTTTCCTTATCTATAAAATTGAGATGAAAATCCCTATTAAGCAACTGGGATGAGGATCCCTATCAAGCAACTACCAAACCCTAAATATTAAGTATTTAACGTATGTTAGCTATTACTATTATTGATTAAAAAATTATAATTACTGATCAACCACTGATCAATAATCAATCTAATCACTGAGATTAAGTGATTTGATCAAGGTCATAAATATAGCTAAAATATACAGAACTTGGATCCTCCCCGTACTTTCTACTGTACTGTACTATTTCATTTTAACAATCTCCATACTTTTTTGGATGTCCAAAAAGCAATAAATTTAAATCATGTACTAAATCTTGGCAGGGTCTTTTCAAATTGTTTCTGGAATTCTGAATGACTTTTAAAAAACGTGGTTAACAGGTTTCAAAAAAAATAGTTCTCTTATCTTGAGGATCTCATACTATTAGTAAACGTACATAATATTTGGAAGTCTATTCTTAGTAGTTATTATCAGGAGGGATCAGTCCCTGGAGAAGGACATCATGCTTGGTAAAATACATGGTCAGTGAAAAAGTGGAAGACCCTCAACAAGATGAAATGACACAGTGGATGCAACAATGGGCTCAAGTGTAACAACAACTGTGAACCTGGCACAGGACCGGACAGTGTTTCATTCTGTAGTACACAGGGTCACTGTGAGTTGGCGCTGACTCGATGGCACCTAATAACAATTCTTAGTAGGCTCTTTATAGTGCTAATTCTCTATCTTCAGAAACAAATATATCAAAAGTCTAAATGGGTCTATTTTGAGGTTAAATAAACACACATTCTTTTCTATTTTCTCTCCGATCTTCGTTTTTTGCTCAAGCAGTAAAATGATTCAGCAGCTATTAGGGACAAAGCTTCATTTGATAATTTTTCAAAGTTACTTCTGTAACTAAGAGCCTTGGAAACCAATGATGCCATATTGCTAATCCTACATAATTTCAATTTTCAGAATTCTAGGAATACCTTTCCTTGTTATAAACTGATGTGTTTTATTTTAGCAGCTTTTATGTGTTTCATTGCTGAAAAGAAATGTTCCTTTCAATTTCCTAGAATAATTGAGAAAAATAGGTAGTTATTTACCTAAATACTAGTTCTTTTACAATGACTGATTTAGAGAGGCTCATCTTTTTGCCAAAAGAATTTAGTCTTTTAAACATTTAGACTCCACGAGCCAGTTACACTCACCCAATAATGACAGAAATTTAAATTAAAAAAAAAAAAAAAAACCAATGTATCTCCAAGTAACTGCCTTTACCTTGAACATTTCACAAAGTTAAATAACTAGACCAAATAATTCGCATTTTACATTAGAGTTTAACATGGGGAAAAACAGAGAAACAAGAACTTGGGGTACTTTCAGTCAATCAAGCTCTTTTTTTAATAAGCCACTATTCAAAACACCAAGTGCTTGGTTGGATTCCTCGTGAAAGAACTCTTCCATTTGGAGCAAAAAAGTCCATGTTTCAGCAGAGGGAGCTGAATTTGGCCATATTTGCCTATGGAAAGAAAGGATCTCTTTCAACAGGCTGAGATTTCTTTAAAAAAAAAAAAAAGAAAAGTAGTTTTTTGGTTCACGTTTCTCAAATTTTAAAAATAAAATGAAGTAATATGTGTTTTAAATGCTTTTATTCATGATCATTTGAAGAACACAATTGTAGACTAGCTCATTATTAAAGAAGCCAGTAAACAGAGGCTTTTTCTTTAAAAATGGCAAATTTTTAAAAGGTAACAAGGGATGGACAGTTTCATAAAACCTCATTTTTTCCCTTCTGGATAAAAACCCTATATTCTCATTAAGGGTAGAAAGTGCTAGGTACAGCAGTAAAAAGAGACTACCGTAATTTCTATTTTTATAGCGTAACAAAAACTTGTGAGGAACAAAACTGCCATCTTTTGGTAGACTAATGATTTTGCATGAGGAAATACATAAACTGTGATACTAAAAGTCTTGGTCTTAAAAATTCTGATTAGTCACATGTAAGGTTATAGCTTACATAAGTAAATATTGCTTGTACAGGCATATCTGAAAGCTGACTTTAAAAGTTAGTGCAATTGAGCTTTTGCCAGGTAAATCCCCAAATTTTAATTAACCTGCTTAAAAGTGCTGACTGTAATGGTTCGCAATACCATAAAGACATGCTCTTTTACGCATTTCACAGCCTGAGAAAGTCATTACTCCAGGTTCTCTATATGGAAACTTATTAAAAATAAAATTCAGGTACCAAATTGATTTTTGTTTCTTAGTAAGTTTCCATACAGGAAAATTATATTTTATTCAGATACCCAATTACTTTTTATGATTTTATTTATGGCATAAGTTTATTCTGTAACTTTGATTGAGACTGATTCGTTCTTCATCCTTTATTTTTTCATTTTGAAGAATACACACATGCTTCTGGTTCATCTTTACATCCCGTATCGATATTTAGGAGGTTATTTACATCAAATCCTAAACAAGTGTGATTAGAACTTCTTGAAGAAGATAGAGACAGATTCTTGGGAATGTCAGAATATAATAAATATGACTCCCATTGGAGAAGTGTTCCCTTTAGGGATCCGCATCAATTCATTCAAGCTATTATGGTCCATCTAGCTGATTAACTCTTAAAACAGTAGAGTCTTATCATCAGTATCTTCTAAGTTCCCCAGTGAGGAACACGGCATTAAAACAAAACACGATTTAAAAGAAAAACCATACATAACCAGTTATAGTAATAAGTCAAGTATCTCTTTAGAGCGATGATTTTCTTCTCAATAGCATTATTACGTCACCACCACGCCCAAGAATGTAGATTTACAAAAAAAACCTAAAACCACATTTATTTTTTTTTGATGAGGTACTATTTTCAGTGCCCGCTCCCCCCCGCCCCGCAAAAAAAGACAATTAGAATCTGACTTTGGTAAGATTTTAAAATACGGTAGTTAACTTCTCTGTTATTCCCTAGCAGGGAAGTTATGATATCATGCCGTGGTTTGGTTTTAGAAAAGTCCCAAAACTCTAAAGATGCTTCTGAGATATGTTAATTTCAGTAATAAAGGAGGACGCCTAGTAGATGACAATCCCAAATCTCATTATCACCATTCATTTCCCTTTTTTCACTAACGACTGATTTATACACTCTTTAGTCTGCTCTAAGATGAAGACCCAAATAGGGAGAAAAAGATGAACAAAAAGTACATTTTCCCCAACAAATTCCTAAGCAATTTTGAAAATGATTAAAGATAAACTTACAAACGATTGTCTATGCTTTCTTCAATAATATTCTTTTTCATCAAAATGGAACTGCTCACCAGTTCAACTGCTACTGTGTAGGAATGTTTCTCCCTATTACTATTCCCATTTTTAGAGATGGGAACTTTGAGGCACAGAGAGGTTAATAACTTACCCACGGCTACATAGCTGCTCAGTGACAGAACTGGATGCGAAGTCAGGCAGACTGGGTGGAAAACAGGACCCTTAACCTCTACACTGGTGTCATACGCATAATATACAAGCAATCATTAGCAGCAAAACAACCAACTTTAAGTCAGTGGCAGCCTAAAGAGCCCTTCTGAGTGATTAATACTAAAGTAAACAGCACATGCATACAATGATTAAAAACGGGCACAATAAATATTAAAAGTACATACCAATAATGGGATGTGTTAATATGGAGGTACCAATGTTTTCCATGCACCCTTGACAGTTTGCGACAAAGTGTTTGATTTTATTTTTTCTGCATATAAAAAGCTACCTATTAAAAAAAATGCTTTAAAATTATCTTTAAGATACAGAAGTATTTGAAATGGCAAATTTTTGGAACTTATAGTAATCTGAGTTGATGTACTTTTTAATGGACTTCTTAAAAGTCTTAAAAAGTTCCTACTAATTCCTAACTAAAAAATCTTGAAACATTTTTACTAACTCCTAAATAAAAATTGTCTTCCTCAGTTCTGCTTGGTTAAGAAACATATATTTTTACAAATTAAACTAAGGGAAACAATAGAACTCAGTTATACTGAGTTTTCAAAAATGAGCTATTTTATATAAAACTATCCACTTAAAAATGTGAATGGGCCGCTATAGCCTTCTTAGTAAATGTGATATCAAACTGTTTAATAATGACGTTAAAAATAAAACACTACAATGCATATCTAGAATACATAAAGAAGCTACTCTGGCAATGAGGGCCAACGATGCAGCTGAGACAAAGAGATGCATGGATATTTAAGTAGCACAGCGGAAGAGTTCTAAATCTGGCTAGAAAGGAAGGAAACCATCAAAATGACCACTGAAATGGAACAGGTGATGGCCCAGAGAACAAGGCAATCCAGTCTATGATCTCAGGCCCTCTTATGCTCATTCATGTGGGAAGGGAAAGTGAACCAGTATGATCAAAAAGAATATAGCCTGTGCACCTGTACTCACCTGCCTAAAAGACTCCTCTTCTGCATCATCTAGAGCAGTGTTCTCATCAAAATCGATCACACGATCATACATTTGAATGTTGTATTCATCCCAAGTCACAACGCCATCACTGTTTTTATCGTATTCGACAAACTGCTGTTTTGCTTCTTGCATAGCATAATGTTTAAAAGACATCTGAATCCAAGAACTGAGTTCACCTATGAGAATAACAAGATACTATGAATGTAACAGCAATTCTGATACTGAGGGGATTTCTAAATCTTCTTTAAAAGATAATTGCAAATACTGAGTGAGCAGTTAGCCTAGCTGTATGGATACAAATAGGGTCAATGGGTAGGGAGAGCTGTTTGCAGTCTAAGAATATTACGTTATCACCAGAATGCAAGCTCCATGAGTGCAGAGTTTGGGTCTGTTTGTTCAGTGACATATACCAAGTGCCTAGGAAGTGCCTGGCTCAATAAATATTTGTTGAATCAATTACCAACTGGTCAAAAGACCACTTGACTTTTTTTAATATTATCCAACAACTTGCAGGTAACTTTTGCAAACTACCAAAAATCTCTCAGGAAGCACTACTGTTTTTTACTTCAGTAACTTATTTTAATATGTATTAGAAAATACAGTGCTTTTCATTTATGAAAGTGATGTAAAGTTTTCTTTTAAAGTAAATTTTACTTAAATTATTTGAATCAAAACTATATTAAGGAAATAATAGATGGTGTGTAGATTTGGTCTAAATTGTGAGAAGTTATTCAAGTGACTAAGTCTGGGAAACAGTTTCAGTACATTCCCTTTTAACCATGTCATAAACCATCTGGGAGGAAACTGTAACAAAATTATGAGTAGCAATTATAACTTATGCCCTCTTGCAGCAGTTGTCTTGACTTTGTACTTAAAGACATGGGAAAGTTTCTAAATCTCAAATATTCACTTTGAGATATCTGCTATATTGCATTTAAAAAAGGAGGGGAGGGAGAAAACATGAATATTTGCAAGGATATTTGTAGGAGTATACCATTTGGTTAAAGGTAATGGACCATTTGAATTAAAGAATGGTACCCCTCAACTGTTGGGAGGAGATCTGGTGAATAGCAGAGCCACTATATCTTTCCTGAAGCTCAGCTAAGAATAATAATTATTATGGAAAGCAGGTATCGAACAATTACTATATATCAATTCCTATATATACATTGTCTCTAGCCTTCCAAACAGGTAATTCTTATCATCACTGTAAAACTGACATTCAGAAAGTCTCAAGGCCAGATTCAAATCTGTTTGGCTTCAAAGCCCAAATCCTCCCACTGACTTTTGATTCTTCTCAGGAATCTCTGATCTAGACCTGGAGAGCAAAGTACAAGTTAGCAAAATTATATGAAGGGGCCACAAGTAGAATGAGGGCTTAAGTGTCAAGAGTCTTCTAGCTTATTTAAAGAGGGATAAAGTGGCATCAAAAATACGGGCTCTAGCTTCAGCTCTGCCACATGGGGGAAGTTTACCCTCTCAGAGCCTGTTTTCTCGTCTGTAAAATGAAGATCTGGACAAGGTTCCTTTCCGATTTAAAATTTTTTAATGTTTCTGATTAAATATTTAAACATTATCTAGGCCCGGACAGGCACATACCACATCGTCTTCCAAATCAATTTATTCTGTGTGCATTCTAACATAAACAAATATGGACTTTTTCTTATTGGATAGTTAAGAGTCCCAAAGATTTTTTGTTTGTTATCAAGTAGAATGAACCAAAACCTTAATATTCTTGAGGGCATCAGTGTGAATACTTCATTGGCAGCATGTTTTAAATTTACCAATCAGTTTGCAATTCAATCTCCAGCAACTTCATCATTGGGTGCTGTGCAAAATTTAAATGAGTGTTATAGCAAAATAACTCACTTACGGTCACAGTAATTACCTTCTGAATCTTTTTTGAGAATCAACTTGGAAAGCTGAAAGGGTTCATCACTTGAATTAAGCAATGGGGAGAGACAGTTGTACAGGCATTTATTTAGAACATTCTTTTAATAATCTGTGCATTTTATTTGACTAGAGAACGTACCTAAGAGCACTCAGATTTTTTTTTAAGTGAAGGATATTAAAAACTGAATTAGGAGTATGAGCCCTGGATTCTAGTCCTGGGTTTGTCAATTATTTGAAAAAGTTACTTATCCCTCTAGGTTTCAGTTTCTTCACCTCTGTAATCAGAGAGATGGACAAGATGATTCTCAAGCCCTTACCGGCTCTCACATTTTGTGAAAAACATAATTCACATGCAACAGGTCTTTTTCTACTTGCTTTTAAAACGAAGTTAAGGATTAAAATTCTAATGAAGCATATATAAAAAAACAACAAATCACTTAATGCCTTCAGAAGATTTTTTGCATATTTCTCTAAAATGAGTCATACTATTGACACTGATTTAAGAAAAAAGGCATCTGAAGAATAAGATCCCTTCAAGACATGAATTCACAAACCGTGAAGGGTTTGTACCTTACTGGGGAAAGCAGAGTTGTGCTTGGTACCCTATGTCTAAAGATTTCCAGGTATGAAGGTATTCTCATGCTTTTTTCCCTCTCACAGAACCTTCAATCTGTTACACCACCAGCGATCTACGTTCAACAAATACCCGTGTTTAAAGTGTTTGCGTTTCTGTCTCCCACAAAAGGAATTCTCCATTGTTAGTTGTGTAGGGCTGTTCTTACTTTCGGTGAGAAAGCCATCTGAGTCCAAGTCAATTTTCTTTATGATTGACTTCAGTCTTTGCTGCTGTTCTTCGGGGTTGAGTTTAACATATTCATCGACTTCATCCTTTGGGGGGAAGCGATACACAGGGGGCAAGTATTACTATCAATGGAGCAAAACGGTGGGGGGAAATGGTTACCAGAAGCCTTTCTCTGCCGAGGAGTTTCGGGGTGAACCCACTTGTTCTCCGAGGCCCCCGCCCCCTACGCCCACCCTCCGTGATCCTGCCCCAAGCCCGGAGGGTAGGAGGGGGTCTCTTAGGCGGACCCGGCCCCCCGGCCGCGCCATTTCCTCAGGCTGCGAAAGGCCCAGCGCTTCCCTGGAGCGCGAGCAGCGAGAACCGAGGACATCGCTGCGCCCCGCCGGGCCCCCATTGTCAGGCCGCCCCGCCAGGCCTCGGCCGGCCGTCCCCCTTTGTCCCGGGGTTAAAGTCCGCAGCGGCAGCGGTGTCGGTGCGAGGCCCGGCCCCCCAGCCCCGGCCTGGCCGCCTCACCTGGCCGCCCAGCAGCACCTCGCGGTCGTAGTCGGTGCGGTGCTCGCCCTGCGGGTAGTGCAGCTCCTCGGCGTGGCCGGCGCCGGCCGCCGCGACGCACACAAGCAGCAGCCCCAGCGCCGCGGGCCTCGGGCCCAGCCTCATCGCGCCGGCCCGTCGCGGACACAAAAAGAAGCGAGGGAGAGGCGGGCGGGGGCCCGGTCCGCCGGCGGCGCTCCGCGGGCGGCGTAGGCGGAGGGCACGGTACGCGGGGCGGGGGCGGCGGCCGTTGCTCGCCCAGGCCCCACTCGCTCAGGCCCAGGCTACACCGGCGCCGCGGTGTGCCGAGGCCGAGGCCTATATGGCCGCCACGAGGGGGCGGGGCTCCAGGCTGCGACGCCGATTGGACCGCGCGGCTCTGGGGGCGGGCCTCGGCGATGTGGCGGGCTGCGGCCGGCCCACGAGCGCTCGCTCGGAGGCTGACCCGGCGCAGGCTGGGGCACCTGGGCGGCGCCTTCCTCCTCCTGCCCTGCCCTGCCTCCTGCTCTCCGCCTCCTTCCTGCCAGAAACCCCCTGTCCACTGGGTGTAGAAAGGAGATGTGGCTGAAGACAGCAGTACGGAGAAAACCTTCGGCCTGAGGAACCTACCAGCAGTGTTCATTCCCCAGCCTTCAGTGATCTCCACTGGTTTATTGGCCCCTGAAAACCTGTTTGCTCATTTGTAAATGGTCACAGTAATGAGACCACCTCAGAGTTGTTGTGCAGATTAAATTCAGCAATGTAATGCGTTTAGAACAGTAGCTGGCACGTAGAGTAAAATGCTCATGAGAGCGTCTATTATCACATATATTGACTTTTATACATTTATACATGTTAGTTGCCATTGGTGACCCCGTGTATAACAGAATGAAATCTTGCTGCATCCCGCGCCGTCTTCATAATCATTTGTGGTTTGAGTCTGTTGCTGCAGACATCGTGTCAGTTCATCTCATGGAGGATTTTCCTTCGCCTTTGCTAGCCCTCCACCTTACTAAACATCACGACCTTCTCCAGCGATCAGACCCTCCTGATGACACGTCCAAAATAAGCTAGTCAAAATCTCGGAATGGGGTTTTCTTTGGCAATTTGTCGTACTGTGGGGACTTGCGTTTTACTGTGATGCTGGAAGCTATGCCACCAGATACCAGCAGGGTCACCTATGGAGCACAGATTTCAGCTGAGCTTCCAGACTAAGACAGACTAGGAAGAAGGACCCGGCGGTCTGCTTCTGAGAAGAATTAGCCAGTGAAAACCTTGTGCATAGCAGCGGAACATTGTTTGATGTTGTCAGGAGGGATCAGTCCCTGGAAGAGGACATCCTGCTTGGTAAAGTACAGGGTCAGTGGAAAAGAGGAAGACCCTAGACAAGATGGATTGACACAGTGGCTGCAACAATGGGCTCAAGCATAACAACGATCGTAAGAATAGCGCAGGACCGGGCAGTGTTCTGTGGTACATAGGGTCGCTATGAGTCGTAACCGACTCGATGGCACCTAACAACAACAATTCTCAGCAGTAGATTGCCAGACCTTTCATCTTAGTCTGGAAGGTCCACCATGGGTGACCCTGCTGGTATTTGAGATACCAGTGGCATAGTTTCTAGCATCGAAACAACACCCCAGCCACCACAAAAGGACAAACTGAGAAACAGGTGGTGGACATTTTTACATGTACTTGACTTTTATCCATGCAGGGAGAAAAGTAAAAAAGATGACTGCACAGAAGGAATAGCTTAGCAAATACCTAACAAAACTTTTACAGACAGAATGCGTGTACACATGGCTTCTGTTCCGTATCCATCTACTGCTCCATGTCATCTCTCCACCTCATCCCAAGGCACGCTGTTGTTGTTGTTAGTGGCTGTTGAGAGGCCCAGAGAAATTTGGAGGCTGCAGCTTGAGCCTTTCCTTTATTGATTTGCTCCACTTACCATCAGGCCTTTTCACACAGAAGAAAAGGTTTTCTGGATCCTCTTTCATTTCTTACTGCCTCTATTTGAATTGGCAGCAAGAATCCTGTTCCAAACTGAAAAACTGAGTAGGCATAAATCACACGATTTCCTGGGTCAGGCTGAAATTTCATTGTTTTTGGTCAGAGACCATTGAGAGGTTTATAGAGCAAAAAGTATGTTCAATGTGATCTTTCCAGTGTTATAAAACTCAATACAGAACAGAATTGTAAGTTACAGAGTGTAAATATAGGCAATATTTTAGAGCTGATATCCTTAAAACAACCTTCCCTCCCCCCAAAATTTTTTTTTATTAGCAGGTCATTTTAATTTTACTTACGTTCTGAATTTTGAGGCAGTCTTCAGAGATGAATGTCCTCATTTAATATAAAGGAATCAGCCAATGAGTACAAGGTAAACCCTGAGCAGCTTCTGATGTGATCACAGATATAAAGAGTAGAATAAAAGGTATTATGAGAAGTTATTCTAAGCTCAAGGGCTCCACGGATGTATGTTCTGGGGCAAAGGGAATCTAACGGTATCTAAGGAGGCAGTGGGGTAGACAGCATAAATACTGAGGCATCAGAAGGCTTGGGATCTTCCTTTTTGGACTCCTAAATTGGTTACTTTCCCTCCTTGGGACCTTAAATGGAGCCTATTTCTTCATCTATAGGAAAAGGATTGAGTCAGTTCAGGGGTCTTAATTTGAGATCTTTGGGCTCCTAAGTGAGCCCCTGGATGGGTTTCAATGTATGTTAATCGCCAATTCTTATGCAAAATTTTGTACTTATGTATATTTCTTGGGAGGAAGCCTATAGCTCTGCTTTCATCAGAGTCTCAAAAGAATCCATGTGGCAGAAACGGTTAGGAGACCCTAAATAAGTTTCTAAGCAACTCTTCACCTCTTAGAATCCATGATATTATGATTGTGGCAGGTAGGATTGTTTGGAAGCAGATACAGTAAAGACCTACCCTGAAAAGAAGCAAGACTGATCAATTGTCATCACTTGTAATTAATTCATTCTAGTCTATGAGTCGGAATCAACTTGACGGCAACGGGTTTGGTTTTTTTTTGTTTTTTTTTTAGTCAAGGAAAAATAAGGAGCCTATCAATAAAAGCATTTTGAGAATCCAGAGATCAATTTTCTGGACCTGTAAAAATCCATAGCACACAGCAAACTTGTTCTTATTTACATTTTTATTGAGGTATAATTTATATACAGTAAAATACACAAATCTTAAGTATAAAAAAAATTTTTTTAGATATATGCACCTGTATAATCTGCCCAACACCTCAAAATCTCCCTCCTGCTCCCCAGCCATCACCCCTGCCAGAGGTAAACTAGTCCGACCTCTCTCACCATTGATACATTTTGCCTTTTCTTTGACCCAAATGACATCATACAGCATTTAAACCTATTGGTCACACCAAGAAGCCCTGGCAGCATGGTGGTTAAGCCATTGAGTGCTAACTGAAAGGTTGGCGGTTTGAAACCACCAGTGGCTCCCTCCATGGGAGAAAGATGTTACCGCAGGGGTGGGGTGGCAGTGGTCATACTGGGAAGCTGTACGGTATCGTGGAAAGAACACAGACAATTTGGGAATCCAACACACCTGGGTTTGCATCCCGTCTCTATAGCTCATCTACTATGGAACCTGAACAAATGACTTAGGATTTTTTTTCTTTTTTACTTTGTAAAAAAATGGAAGGATACAAATCTAAGTTTGGTGTGAAGAATCTGTTAAATACTGTCTGCAAACTACCTGACTCACAGAAGGGGTTCGATCTTTTTTTTTTCTTTCTTTTCTACTAGCAAATGTCTATTCAACCTTCCCGATCCAGCGCAAGTGTTTCCTAAGGGAGATCTCCCTCGCCCCCTGTTAACCAAAATTGTGGATCTTTTATATCTCTTTGTTCCTTCATTGCACTTTGTATGTACCTCTGTTACAAAAGCTGACACTGTCTACTGTGATTACCTGTTGCCATTCCTACAAGGCTGTGGGAGCCTGGAGATCGGGAGCTATGTGATTTCACTAATGCCCCTACTAATAAGAGAAACTCAATACGTTTTCGTGGAATGAATTAACTTTTAGAAGTGTGTACAGTAGGCCATAGAGGTAGGTTTGAAGCTATTTAAAGAGGAAATTTGTAGATTTCTTTGTCTTTGTTTTGAATTTGGTAAAATGTGTGTTAAAATGAACAGTGGCTTAAGAAACAGAGCAATTCTAACTTATATAGTGTAGACGCTTGTGTTACAAGTAGATTTCCACTGAATGAATGGGATTTGGCGCAATAAACAACTTAAGTGGAAAAGCCAACAGGCTCAATGAGTTTGCAGCTTTTACACAGATGGAAAACACAAGACAAAGGAACAGACTATAGGGCAGTGAATGGGGAAACAACTGAGACTGAATGATCACACAATTAGAGGGATTTTGTTGGTTGTTTTATCTTTTGGCAGTCTTTTGAGGAGAGAAGGAGATGGGAGAATTCCAGGGTTATGGTGGAGTTGACAGAAAATACGTAGGTGAGTGGGGATATTGTAATACCTAGAAATAGTCTCATTTCTAAAGACTATCTAAAAGTGTGTAAGTAGTCACAAAATCTTAATAACCTGTTAGAAGAACTTTCAAGAAATTTAGTTTAACTTTCTCACTAAAATGAGACATTCCTAAATTAAACATGGATTTGTCCCAATGATCAAATGTAACGATAGCTCCGTCCTCAAATAGAAGCCATCCTCTACTTCCGGCAATTCACATTTATGGCCCTTGGCCAGCTACACCCACCTCTCACCCTAAAGGCAACCCAAGTGAACAGATATTAGTCTGAGTGCCTTCTCTGACTTGTTCCCTAAACCCACATCCTGGTTGACCTGACATAGTTATTAATTGTGTCCCATTTTCACAGAATGGGGTGATAAATTATATGGTCACCTACATTTGGGCCTCACACTCAAACTGTCTAATACCCTCCTGTCCCCCTCCTCAGTTCCCAGGAGTTACTAAGCGTCAGAACTCTTTCCCACACCCCTTTCCCCAGGTGCTCAACAATAGGTCTTTGAAGTCTTAGTCAAACACATTAGCAGTAAAAATGAAGAATAGAAAGAAGGAGGGGATGAA
This sequence comes from Loxodonta africana, assembly GCF_030014295.1. Taxonomy (NCBI): domain Eukaryota; kingdom Metazoa; phylum Chordata; class Mammalia; order Proboscidea; family Elephantidae; genus Loxodonta; species Loxodonta africana. Next base: position 39,428,719 of record NC_087354.1, on the reverse strand, counting down.
ACTTAAAGAAGGCAACCAGAGAAGGAGAAGGGAGAGGAGTAAGACAGTGAAAGAAGATAGAGTTTCTTATGAATTATAGAACAATGAAATTAACTGTCTTTGACGTTATTAACCAACTCTGAAGACAATTTCATAACACAGGATACTCTCCCTATCTGTCTTTACAATACTCTATTCCTGATTGTTTACATGTCTGCCTTTTCTACCTGAATAAAGCCACTTAAGGGCAGATATCTCTTTTTCACTATTCTTCCTTCACTGATTAGCACAGTGCCTGACATATAGTAGATACTGTCATAGATTGAATTGTGTCCCCCTAAACTATCTGCCAACTTGGCTAGGCCATGATTCTCAGTATTGTGTGAATGTCCACCATTTTGTCATCTGATGTGATTTTCATATGTGTTGTAAATCCTATCTCTTTGATGTTTACTGAGATGGGATTAGTGGCAGTTATGTTAATGAGACAGGACTCAGTCTACAAGATTAGGTTGTGTCTTAAGCCAATCTCTTTTGAGACAAAAAAGAGAAAAGCAAGCAGACAGACACGGGGACCTCACACGACCAAGAAAGCATCACTAGAAGCAGAGCACGTCCTTTGGACCCAAAGTTCCTATGCAGAGGAACTCCTAGACCAAGGGAAGATTGATGACAAGGACCCTCCTCCAGAGTCGACGGAGAGAGAAGGCCTTTCTCTGAAGTTGGCACCCTGAATTTGTACTTCTAACCTACTAGACTGTGAGAGAATAAACTTCAGTTTGTTGAAGTCATCCACTTGTGGTATTTCTGTTGTAGCAGCACTGGATAACCAAGACACTCACCACGTATTTGTTGAATAATTGCATCTGCACACTTAAGTGGCAATTTAAATGAAATGAGTTCTAAGTTGAACTATCCCCTGTTTCAGTTGAAGGCTATTTCAGTCCAGGCTCAATGCCGAAAATGAAACCATTAGGTATTTTTATACAGGGAGGGATTTGTTGCAGGAAACTAATGGTTATAGAAGTCCATGGGTGGTGCAAATGGTTAAACCACTCAGCTGCTAACCAAAAGGCTGGAAGTTTGAGCCCACCCAAAGGCACCTTGGAGGAAAGGTCTGGCGCTCCACTTCTAAAAAATCAGCCGTTGAAAATCCTGTGGAGCACAGTTCTACTCTGACACACATGGGGTCGCCATAAGTCAGAGTCAACTCAGTGGTAACTGGTAATGCTTATAAGGGCTATAAGAGTGAGATCTAGGCTGGGTCACTAGAAATTACTCCCCCCAAAACACAGAACTGGACCAACAGAGACATTCCTACCTCCCAGGTTATCATTGGAACTATTCAAGACATACCTACGTAGCTTTGATCCAGGGGTCTGGGGATGTAATGAAGAAGCCACTGCCACCATGTATGACCGATATGTCTCTTGACACTTAGAAAGCTGGAAAATGACAGCTGGAATCCCATTGCAGAAAAAAAGTTCACATTTCCACAACTTTTCTTGACTGTATAAAACACAAAAATGTGGCTTTTGCTTTCACTTCCCTTCTGCCTGTCATATTTCATGAGTTCATCCCATTATTAAAAACTAATGAGCTTTCAGAAACCTAGCTGCAAAGGAACCTGGAAAACATGGTTTTCAGCTCTCCAGCCTTTCCTTCCAGTCCAGGAAGACACCTGTGGATTGGAGGTTAAATCGAGTTATTCTACGGTTCCTGGGTGGTACAAACAGTTAATGTGCTCTGCTGCTAACTGATAGGTTGGCTGTTTGAACCTACCCAGAGGCACCTCAGAAGAAAGGCCTGGCAATCTACTTCCAAAAAAATGATCCATTGAAAACCCTGTGGAGCACAGTTCTACTCTGACACATATAGGGTCTCCATGAGTCGGAATAGACTTGATGGCAACTCTTATGCGCCACAGTGGCATTCTCATTCAGGTAGTTGCTGAAGCTCAGCAACAACAACAACAACAAAATCTATTGCCATTGAGTCAATTCTTACTCAAGGTGATCCCATGTGTTACAGGGTAGAGCTGCTCCATAGGGATTTCTTGGCTGTAATCTTTACGGAAGCAGATCACCAGGTGCGTTCAGATAGCCAATCTTTAGGTTAGCAGCCACTTGCTCCCCCCAGGAACCTGAAGCTTGACCCCTGTTTCTAATTCTTGACTCCTCCTTGACACCAAGAGGTTCCTCGAGAACGGATGTGGTAGCACCTCTTTTCCACCAGATTAAATTTAGAGAATACTTATAGCTTGTTAGTGCTCCCAGGAGGTGGGGTGAAGTCCACCTTGATCTACTACTCCAGAATCATGGATTCCCTGAGCAATTTTCTACATGAGAAAATGTCAGTTACATAGCCAACTTGGACCTTGCCTCCCTCGGAAGTGGCAGTAGCATACTGACTCATTTTCCCAGGTACCTTTTTGCCCTCCAGAACCAGCACAGTGGAAGGAAAGTGGTGAAATCAAAGACCAGAGAGATGAGGAGAGTCATGTGGCATAATGAAAACAGTATGGGCTTTGTAGTCAGATGGTTCCAGATTTGAATCCAGGCCCCGCTTGTAAGCTAAGAGTGTCACCTGGTTTCCTTAGTCTCTCTATGTCTTGGTTTTCTCATCTCTAAAATACTCACCTCATAGGATTATTATGAGGATAAAATTAGATAGCACATGTGTGATGGTTAAGGTTGTGTGTCAACTTGGCTGGGCCATGATTCTCAGTGGTTTGACAGTTATGTAATGATACAGTTTGACAGTTATGTAATGATGTAGTTATCCTCCATCTTGTGATATAATGTAATCAACTTTGTAATGTGATCTAATGTGATCAGCCAGTCAGTTGTAAGGAAGGAGAGTTTTTTCAGGGGTATGGCCTGCATGTAGTATATATGGACTGTCATGGATTGAATTACGTCCTCCCAAAAATGTGTGTATCTATTTGGCTAGGTCATGATTCCCGGTATTGTATGATTTTTGTATATGTTATAAATCCTGCCACTATGATGTTAACGAGGGGGGATGGGTGGCAGTTGTGTTAGTGAGGCAGGACTCAATCTACAAGATTGGATTGTGTCTTGAGGCAATCTCTTGAGATATAAAAGAAAGAAGTGAGCAGAGAGATGGGGTACTTCATACTACCAAGAAAGCAGCACTGGGAGCAGAGCATATCCTTTGGACCTGAGGTTCCTGCACTGAGATGCTCCCAGACCAAGGGAAGACTGATGATAAGGACCTTTCTCCAAAGCCAACTGAGACAGAAAGCGTTCCCCTAGAGCTGAGGACCTGAATTTGGACTTGTAACCTACTAGACAGTGAAAGAATAAGTTTCTTTTTGTTAAAGCCATTCAGTTGTGTTATTTCTGTTATGGCAGCACTAGATGACTAAGACAGACTTTGGTACCAGGAGTGGGGTGCTGCTCTAACAGATACCTAAAATGTGGAAGTGGTTTTGAAACTGTGAGTGGATAGAGAAGTGGCATCAGCAGAGAACCATCAGTTGCAGAACCAGGAGACCAGTATGAGATGGCACTGGAGTCAACCCATGACGTGAGAGAGCTGAGTACCTGTGTGCAGGAGGCTTCCTGGTGGAGTAGAGTGCCTCTAGGCCCTTATTGGTGGAGTTACAGAGCTTTGGAATACGTGCCCCAGCAGGGCAGATGCGGGCCTGAGACCAGAGGAGCCAAGAGGCCAAGAAACCAGGAAACAGGAGCTGAAGAGATAAGGAACACAAGAAGCTAGAGCTGCCTCAGTCTCAAAAGGTATGGCCATGGCCTCAAGGGTTTCAAAGGTTAGAGCCATGGCTTCTGGTGTTTCTAAGGGTGGAGTCGCCACTCAGATGGACTAGAAGAATGGTGCACCTAAAGCCAAGGAAGCAGAGTTGCTGTCCTAGTAGGCCTGGAAGGTGGAGCTGAAGCTCAGGGCTTAGAGGCCTCCTCTCAGAATCCAGAGAGTGTAGCCAATACCTAGAGTTTGGAGGGCAGGGCCATTGTGCAAATTGTCTCAGAGAACAGATTATTTTCAAAGCCTTGAGAGCTAAGGTAATGTGTTCTGCTGACTTACTTGGTGCCTGTTATCCCTTCTTTTCCTCTAGTTTCTTCCATGTGTAGTGGAAATGTGTAGCTTGTGCCTGTTCTGCCATTGTACCTTTGGGAGCAGATAAATTTTATTTTAGATTTCACAGATGAAGAGAAATTTTTGGATTTTGGACTTGGAGTTAAGACTTTTGGTACAATATGATGGAATGAATGTTTTGCATGTTGTAGGAATATGATTTCTTGGGGGCCAAAGGGTGGAAGGTCATGGATTGAATTATATCTCCCCAAAAATGTATTAATTTGGTTAGGCCATGATGTCAAGTATCCTGTGGTTGTCCTCCATTTTGTGATTGTAATTTTATGTTAAAGAGGATTAAGGTGGGATTGTAACACCACCCTTACCCAGGTCACATCCCTGATCCAATGTAAAGGGAGTTTCCCTGGGGTGTGGCCTGCACCACCTTTTATCTCTCAAGAGATAAAGAGGAAAGGGAAGCAAGCAGAGAGGGGAACCTCATACCACCAAGAAAGAAGCACCCTTTAGACCCAAGGTTCCTGTGCAGAGAAGCTTGTAGTCCAGGGGAAGATTGACAAGAAAGACCTTCCTCCAGAGCCAACAGAGAAAGAAAACCTTCCCCTGGAGCTGATTCCCTGAATTTGGAATTCTAGCCTACTAAACTGTGAGAAAGTAAATTTCTCTTTGTTAAAGCCATATACTTGTGGTATTTCTGTTATAGCAGCACTAGATGACTAAGAGATGGACGTTCTGGCAGAGCTCTCTGGCTTTGCTTGGTCTGTAACCTTCAACTCGCTCATCATCATCTGGCCTCCAGTTCTTGGGACTTGAGCCAGTGACCTGCCATATTGCCTACCAATTTCAGGATTTGTCAGTCTCCATAGCCTGTGAGCCAGCAGCCTACCATCCTACCTGCTAGCTTTGGTTTGTTCCGCCTCTGCAGCCCATGAGCCAGCAGCCTTCTGTCTGACCCGCCAATCCTGGGTTTGTCAGCCCCTGCAGCTATGTGAGTCTGGAGAAGCATCCATCCTAATGCCTAACCCACAGACTTGGAACTTGCTAGCCTCTACAACCTTGTCAGTCATTTCCTTGAGATAAATCTCTCTCTTTCTATGTATATACATATATATATATGCACATATATGTGTGTGTGTGCCTGTATGTCTATATATACATAAAAAAACACTGACCCCATTGCTGTTAAGTTGATTCCAACTCCTAGTGACCCTGTAGGACAGACTAGACCTGCCCCATAGGGTTTCCAAGGAGCAGCTGGTGGGTTCGAACCACCAACCTTTTGGTTAGCAGCCATAGCTCTTAACCACTGCACCACCAGGGCTATATATATATATATATATACACACATATATATCCCATATATACACACACACTTCAATGATTTTGCTTCCCTAGAGAACCCAGCCTAAGACAGCATGTAAAGTGCCAGTACATAAAAGTGCACAAAGAAACATTGGTTCCTGTATTAGTTTCCTATGCCTGCTGTAAAAAACCACCACGGGCTTGGTGACTTAAAATAATACATTTCTTCTCCTACAGTTCTGGAGCTCAGAAGTCCAAAATCAGTTTCACTGGGTTGAAATCAAGGCTAAAACCTCTAGGGGAGAATCCATCTCCTTGCCTTTTCCAGCTTCCCCTTGGCATTCCTTGCCTAATGGCCCTTTCCTACATCTTCAGAAACAGCAGTGTAGTCTTTGCTTCAGTGGTCACATTGCCTTCTTCTTCTGTGTCAAATCTCCCTCTGCCTCTCTCTCATAAGGATACTTGTGATTGCATTTAGGGCCCATCCAGATAATCCAGGATAATCTTCCCATCTCAAAAGCCTTAATTTAAACACATTTGCCAAGTCCTTTTTTGCGTATAAGGTAATAGTCACGGGTTCCAGGAATTAAAACAAAAATCCATGGCTGTCGAGTTGATTCCAACACATAGTGACCCTCTAGGACAGAGTAGAACTGCCCCATAGAGTTTCCAAGGCTGTGATCTTTACAGAAGCAGGCTGCCACTTCTTTCTGCCATGGAGAGGCTGGCGGGTTCAAACTGCGGACCTTCTAGTTAGCGGCTGCCACCGCACCAACAGAGCCTGGATATTTTAGGGAGCCATTATTCAGCCTACCACATTTCCTTTCATCATCAACCTTTATTACTTTTTCAGGTCATCTGGTCTCTAGTGTAGTGCTGCCTAATAGAAATATATTGTGAGCTACATATGTAGTTTTAATGTAGTCACATTAAAAAAAAAACTAAAAACAGGTAAAATTAATTTTAATGGTATATTTCATTTAAACCAACATATTCAAAATACTATAATTTTAACATGTATTCGGTGTGGGCAGAATTTTAAACTCTCATTCTGGAGCCATTGAGGTTAAAATGATTCACCTGAAATCATTACTCAGAAATAACCTTCAAACCCTAAACTTTACGCCTTAAACCAAAACTCTTCCTTGAAAGCCATCTTTAAATGAAACAATAAAAACCAAGACCAAACCTATTGCTGTCAAACTGATTGTGACTCATAGGGCGACCCTACGGGGCAGAGTAGTATAGCCCCACAGGGAAGCAGGCTGCCACGTCTTTGTCCCGTGGAGCGTGGAGCGGCTAGTGGGTTCAAACCACCAGCCTTGCAGTTAGCACCTGAGTGCTTAACAATTGTTGAGTTTAATTAATGAAGACCATTTGCCCTGGGCATTGTGCTCTTTTAAAGAATTATCTATGTGCACTCAGTTTGACAATAGCAGTTCCACAGGTTAGACTAGAAGCTATGTTTTAAGGTCAGTCAGCGATTACGTGAATTATTCTAAGAAAATGTTGTATAGAGTCCTGTATATCCACAAGTTATTTTGTACTTCCTATTCTGGCCTGGTTTCCATGGAAATGTATGATTTCTGGTGATAAACTGGGGTATAAAGCCTGGGAAGGATTTTTCTTCTCTGGAACATTTTTGATTCTTTACCAAAAAATGCTCTCCTGATTTGGAAATCGTATATTAAATAAACTTTAATCAATTTCTATGACTGGCTGAATATTGATTTTATCTTACTATCAGTATACAACTAATGCAATACCTTACATTCTTTTTTTCATACTGTTTGAAATCTGGTATGTAATTTACGCTTACTGCACATCTCAATTTGGACATATTTCAGCTGCTCAATGATCACATGTAGCTAATGACTACTGTATTGTATAGTGCACATCTAGAAGTTTATGAAATTAGAAGAGCCAAGGTAGGTTGGATCATGCATTCCTCACATCAAACTCATATTTTAGCAGCTATAGCTTTCACCTCTGATACTTTATTCTGCCTACATTCATTACTGAGATGGTGACTACCGGCTCAAAACCTTTGTCAGTATGTCAAGGCTGACACCATTAGGTTATAAACTCCGCACGGAACCAAGATGGGCATAGGATTAACATCAGGTTATATAGGTCCCAATCAAGAAAACATAAAACACTTTAAGTCTTAAAACCAGAGGGATTTTAATTCAGGAAATTGCTTATAGCAGTTGATGGAAGAGCTGAGAAGGCAAATAGATAGTGTCGTGGATTGAATTGTGTCCCCCAAAATATGGGTCAACTTGGTTAGGCCAAATTGTGTGGTTGTCCTCCATTTTGTGATTGTAGTTTTATATTAAAGAGGATTATGGTGGGATTGTAACACCCTTACTAAGGTCACATCCCTGATCCAATGTAAAGGGAGTTTCCTGGGGGTGTGGCCTGCACCACCTTTTATCTTACAAGAGATAAAAGGAAAGGGAAGCAAGCAGAGACTTGGGGACCTCATATCACCAAGAAAGAAGCACCGGGAGCAGAGCATGTCCTTTAGATACAGGGTTCCCTTGCCGAGAAGCTCCTAGTCTAGGGGAGGATTGATGAGAAAGACCTTCCCCCAGAGCCGAAAGAGAGAGAAAGCCTTTCCCTGGAGCTGATGCCCTGAATTTGGACTTTTAGCCAATGTTACTGTGAGAAAATAAACTTCTCTTTGTTAAAGCCATCCACTTGTGGTATTTCTGTTACAGCAGCACTAGATGACCAAGACAGATGGCAGGACAAACCACAGATTAGTAACATCAGACAGCTACTACCACTTCTAACGTTGGAGGGATAAGGGAGGAGTAGTGTTGCCAGAGCCTGAGTTGGCACTGTCTGAGAACTAGAACCATAGTAGGGAGCTTGGCTCATGAAGGAAGGGACTGTTTGGTGAGAGCTGGAGACGTGGAGGAAACATGACCACTATTGGAGAAGAAGAAAGAGTAAGAGAAATACCCTGATTGTCCCCTTCTTCATCTTCTAGTATTCTACCAGGGCCTCCCATTGGCCAAACCTACCTGGAAGCCATTTGTCAAGGAATCCTGGGAAATGTAGTTCTCTGAGATTCAGAGGTGAGCAGGGAATGGATCCAAGAGTAAACAGGCAAATAAGTGGCATAAATATTCAGAACATTTACCTCCTATACTACAATAATTTCATGCTTCTGCCTAACAGAATGCAACTATCCTTCACACAAATGAAGGTGGCTTTATCATCTTCTCAGCTAGGGTGAGATCAGTCATCATTGCCATCTTAAAGTCCATGATCTCTAGGAAATTTGCAGTCTTTCCTCACCAGGCCATGGATCCTCTTGGTCTGGTGACATATAAATTAAATGGTAAACCTATATACCAGTGATCTTCTTCATAAAAAATAGTAGGGGAAAGGGACTATGGTTGATATTAATATACATTTACACAAAACAAAAATATGCATAGCTATTATAGTCACTTCTGTAACTGGTCATAAGGCCACAGTTGATATTTATCACGTTCTTCTTTCCTGCTCATTCCATGTTCCTCTCGTCCTTGCTCAACACTTCGGCTGGTTGTGGTCCTTTACCTTGGCAGTGACTCAAACCTTCATTCCTGAAGGATTTCAGTCCTTAGTGGTCTTATTGGGGATGGAGAAGCTCTACTGGTACAGTGGTTAATAGCTCGGCTGCTAACCAAAATGTCGGCAGTTTGAATCCACCAGCTGCTCCTTAGAAACCCTATGGGGCAGTTCTACTCTGTCTTGTAGGGATGCTATGAGTTGAAATTGACTCAATGGCAACAGGTTTGATTTCAGTCTTTTTTTTTTTGGTATTGGAGATGGACGAACAAAGTGAGATCCCAATGATTCCTCTGAGTTTCAGATATGGCCCTCCCTGCCTTCATTGTGCAGCACAACCCAAATTTCCCTTGTTATTGTATTGTAACTCCTTCCCTGGGTGTTGGTTCAATGTCAAGAGGGCCCCAAAATAGCCAGGTAGCAGTTTTAATTTCTTATTCATTGGAACCATCATTGTGTGCCCAGATGAAAGCGTATCTCTCTTGGGAACTATGGTAGATGTGGTTGGTGCCTTGTTCTGTATGCCTTCAGCCCACCTGAGTTCACCTACAGCTACACTAGAGAGTTTCTTGCACCATGAAAGTTTTCTCCCTTCTCTCTTCTCTTCCTGTGAGCTTTCTCTGGCACTACAAAAGCTAGCTTTGCCAAAGACAAGTGAGAAATATGACAGAGTTAATGCCCTTTGGGATTGGAGTTGGTAGATACGTGCCTAGCCTTTCTGTCCTCCAAGAGGACTATTCTGAGGCTTGTTCCATATTGTTTCTCAGGGATTCTTCGTGAGACTGAGCTTCAGTTTCCCACTGTGGTCACTTGCTTATCAACACATAATTTATTGGCTTTTCTTCCTTCTCTGATTCACTTTTCTCACTTTTCCGCTTTTGCTTCCTGGAATCACCTCCTAGATACACTACGTGCACCCAAGACCTTGTCTTAGATAAGAACCCAAACTGAGACAGGAACCAAGACCTTTAAACCAGAGAGCCTAAGATTATGGAGAAGGGAAACTGAATTTTGTAGGTGGGTCATTAGGTGACCAGGGCTAATACCTCTTGTTTCAGGAACATGGGAGTTTTGGCTATAAGAGAAACAGCACCATCTGTTGGTCATAGCTTCAAAGAATATTCTTCATTTGTAGGACAGCACTTAATCTCATGTTGTCTCACAGATGGTGCTGTAATTATGACTTCAGTAGAAAATTCCACCAATATTCCAGGGCAGTTGCTCCTTGAAGATGGCATGTGATAAGACCAGTGAATTCCAAGTACATCAGCTCATGTCTCTTGTTGTAAAATGAGATCCTTGGTGAGAACCAACCATGTGTAGGATACCATGATGATGAATCTTGTAATCCTGACATTCCATAAATTCACAGATGGTGATTTGGATAGGAAAAGTAAAAAAAAAAAAAAAAAGTGTCTTCTCCAGGGAAGACAAATATCTGCCCCTCCATGGAAGGGGTCAAACGTAATTAATATGCTCCCAGTGTCCCCAAGGAATGGTGCCATATCAGGGGCTCATTGTTGACCTGCTGTTGGCCAGCTGAGCTTTCTGCCTGGGAGAGAGAAGTCCATGTAGTCCAGCCTTCATCCCTGCTTCCATGACCACTAGTACATGGGCCCACTAAAAAAAAGGATTGGGGTAGTTGAATAAAGAAGTTGACCAACGTCAATAGAATGAGTCATCTTGTTCATCTGATTATTCAGAGTTTCTTATTTAGTGGATATCCTTTGACATTCACCTGGGACATAAAAATGCTCATATGTAGATTTTGAGGTGTCTATCCATATACCTCTTCCCCAGATTTCTTTACCAATATTCCAGTATTATGCTTCTCAAGTCTTTGATCAACAGGCAAAAGCAGTAGCCACTACCCCTGAGTCAGAGTTGATTTGTACCTCAGACCATCTCTCCTTCAAGGTAAAGTGGACATCCAGATGTACTGCTCAAAACTCTCCCCACTGGGTGGATTGCCTTTCGTCATTTTCTTTCAGGGTCACTGCTGAATGGAATGATAATATCACAGCAAACTGTTTCAGCTGGTGCCAAATATTGTACAGACCCATCACTAAATCAGGCCTATGTTTTTTTCTTCTCCCACCAAATGGTATGAGATGATAACTCATGAGGCTCTAGAGTCTGAACCATCTACCCATCAACTTACTTGTGTCCTCCTGACTTGCTCAAGCCTAATCTTTTATATGCCACTTTCGATGATGGATTGTTGCTATGCTTGCCCAATCTTGTAGCATGTGGTTAGTTCATGATGGTCAGCTCAGATCACATAGTCCTTCTGATGTTTTCAAGATCCAGTCTCTACCAGAATCCAATACAAGCCAGGTGTTCTTTCAGCAGAAGAGGGCATGGCTCACCTAAATCACAATAAAAAAAAAAAAAACAAAAACAGAAGAAGGCATAGCTTTGTGTAAAAACCCCTGGGGTTCTGTGTTTTGAATCTCCCATTGAGGCCTGCTAGGGGTTTCATCACACCCTTCCTTGCCACAGATACTTCTGGATTATTAAGCTTGAGTAGCAAGGTAGCTTCCATGGCAGTCTAGACCTGCTGTAGAGCCTTTTCTTTTTCTGGGCACACTCAAATATTGTACTTTTACAGATTTCTCAGTAAATGGGTCAGAGAAGTACATGCAAACATGGTATATGTTTCCTTGAAAACCCAAAGGAACTATTAAAATGGCATGGTGGGGGCGTCTGACTGCCTCTAATTCACAAGAAGGAAGGAGAATCAAGATCAGCAGCCCAAGGCTGATTCCTGTTAGGCAGAGGTCAGTCATGCCTCCGCCCTCCAACCTTTTTACCAGTTCTGACACTAACCGTCCCTCCCATGTACTCTGTACTTCTCTGTTGAGTTCAATAATTCATTGCAATGGCCACACAGAACTCACAGACAATACCCATGATTATGGTGTTTATTAGGGAAGTAGCAGGTTGCAATTCAGGTTCAGAAACACTCAGGATACAGTTTTTTGATCAGGACAGCCTCCTAGCTGTGCCTGCAGGTACAATTCTTTCTGGTCCCTTGGCCTCTGCCCTGCTCAGGCAAGTGTGTCAAAGCTCTTTGAGCTCTAGCACCCCACTCCACCAGGAAGCCTTCTGTCCAAAGGAGCTCAGCTCTAGCTCCATAGGTCAGCAAACCCAGTTCCATCAAGTGCCTGGAGGCACTGTACTCCTCCAGCAAGCCTCCTGACCGAAGAAACTCAGCTTTCTCATTCCATAGGCTGGGAAGTCCACTGTGCTGTCTCCTGCTGGTCTCCTACCGGTCTCCTGCCTCTGCTGCTGTGGTTTTTCTGTCTCTGCTTTCTCACCATCTTCAGTGTTATAGCTCTCCCTCCATCTCCTGATTCCAGGCGCTTCTCAGTGCAGGGATTCTGGGTCCATAGGATGTGCCGCACTCCTGACTTTTCTTTCTTGGTGGTAGTGAGGCCCTCTCTTCCCCTCTCTGGGATGGCTCATTTTAAGCCTAGTGGGATGGCAAAACTGACCGCTACCCTTAATAGGGTTCCATACACCTTATTTGCATGGTCTCACTGCCACAAGCGTGCCATGCACCTTAGTTACATTATTAGCAAGCTATGCAATCCCCTTGGTGGATCACAAGCACCTCATCTGCATAGTCCCATCCAGTCATTTGGAGGGAGTTACAAAGACTATGGCTAGAATGGCCATATTAAGTAACTCACTGCACCACAGGGACCTACTAAGATTGTGCCTTTCTGAGTGTTAGTATACTCAAGTGCAGAACCTTGTCTTTCACTACGAGGCAGGGCTTCTCAACCTCGGCACTACTGATATTTTGGGCCGGATAATTCTTGGTTGTGGAGAACTGGCGTGTGTATCTCAAGATATTTAACAGCATCCTTGACCTCTACCCACTAGAGGTCAGTAGCAACCAACTTCGCCACTCCAAGTTGTGATAACCACAAATATCTCCAGACATTGTTAGATGTCCCCAAGGGAGCAAAATAGCCTCTGGTTGGGAACCACTGCTATATGGGGATATGTCAGCTTCCCTTTCACTGAATTTTTTGTGAGACTCTGGCATAAAAAAAAAATACATGCGTCTTACTAATGCATCTAGAATATTTTCTACTACCTATTCACCAAACAAATCAGCATGATGTTAGTGATATAGTGGATCAGAGTGATATTCTATGGGATGTACAGTTGATCAAGGTCCCTGTGGACTACACTGTGACACAGAATTTCAGAGGTGACATGGCCCTGAATTAAGACTGTAAAGGTATATTTCTGTTTCTGACAGGTGGAAATTTCCTGTTTCCAATTTTCCTTGCTAACTGATATGTGGGAAAAATGATTTGTCAGGTCAATAGCTGCATGCTAGATGCCAGGATTGTGTTGATTTGTTCCAGCAAAGATGTTATGTCTGGATCAGAAGCTGCAAGTGGAGCAGTTTGGCCATTAGTCAAACACAGGAATTAAACATGGACTTGCTGAGAATCATCACTCCTGCCTCTATCAGATCTTTGTTGGTGGCACTAATCTCTGTCGCCCATACATCTGTCAGTTTGTTGTACCTTGAGTATATCCCACCTGAATTTAGAGACCATCTCAAGAATAGATTTGACGCATTGAACACTAAAGACTGATGATCAGACAAATTGTGAAATGACATCAAGGACATCATGCATGACTAAAGCAAGAGGTCATTAAAAAGACAGGAGATAAAGGAAAGACCTAAACTGATGTCAGAAGAGACTCAAACTTGTTCTTGAGTGTTGAGCAGCTAAAGCAAAAGGAAAAAAATGAAGTAAAAGAGCTGAACAGAAGATTTCAAAGGGCAGCTCGAGGAGACAAAGTATTAATGATGACATGTGCAAAGGGCTGGAGATAGAAAACCAAAAGGAAAGAAGAACACGCCCAGCATTTCTCAAGCTGAAAGAATCGAAGTGAAAATTCAAGCCTCGCATTGCGATACTGAAGGATTCTACGGGGCAAATATTAAATGATGCAGGAAGTATCAAAAGAAGATGGAAGGAATACACAAAGTCACTGTACCAAAAAGAATTGGTCAACATTCAACCATTTCAGGAGGTAGCATATGATCAGGAACTGATGGCACTGAAGGAAGAAATCCAAGCTACACTGAAGACATTGGCGAAAAACAAGGCTCCAGGAATTGACAGAATACCAATTGAGATGTTTCAACAAACAGATGCAGTGCTATAAATGCTCACTTGTCTATGCCAAAAAATTTGGAAGACAGCTACCTTGCCAACTGACTGAAAGAGATCCATATTTATGCCTATTCCCAAGAAAGGTGATCCAACCGAATGTGGAAATTATAGAACAATATCATTGATATCACACTCAACCAAAATTTTGCTGAAGACCGTTCAAAAGTGGCAGCAGCAGCATATTGACAGGGAACTACCAGAAATTCAAGCCAGATTTAGAAGAGGATGTGGAACCAGGGATATCATTGCTGATGTCAAATGGATCCTGGCTGAAAGCAGAGAATACTAGAAAGATGTTTACCTGTGTTTTATTGACTATGCTAAGGCATTCGACTGTGTGGATCATAACAAATTATGGATAACTTTGCGAAGAAGGGGAATTCCAGAACACTTAATTGTGCTCATGAGGAACCTTTACATAGATCAACAGACAGCTGTTCGGACAGAACAAGGGGATACTGCATGGTTTAAAGTCAGGAAAGGTGTGTATCAGGGTTATATCCTTTCACCATACCTATTCAAACTGTATGCTGAGCAAATAATATAAGAAGCTGGACAATATGAGAAAAAATGGGGCATCAGGATTGAAGGAAGACTTATTAACAATCTGTGTTATGCAGATGACACAATCTTGCTCGCTGAAAGTGAAGAGGACTTGAAGCACCTACTGATGAAAATCAAAGACCACAGCCTTCAGTATGGATTACACCTCAACATAAAGAAGACAAAAATCCTGACAACTGGACCAATAAGCAACATCATGATAAACAGAGAAAAGGTTGAGGTTGCCAAGGATTTCGTTTTACTTGGATCCACAATCAACACCCACGGAAGCAGCAGTCAAGAAATCAAAAGATGCATTGAGTTGGGGAAGTCTGCTGCAAAAGACCTCTTTAAAGTGTTGAAAAGCAAAGATGCCATCTTGAAGACTAAGGTGCACCTGACCTAAGGCATGGTGTTTTCAATTGCCTCATATGCGTGGAAAAGCTGGGTAATGAATCAGGAAGATGGAAGAAGGATTGACGCCTTTTAATTGTGGTGTTGGCGAAGAATATCGAATATACCATGGACTGCCAAAAGAACAAACAAATCTTCTTTGAAGAAGTACAACCAGGATGTTCCTTAGAAGCAAGGATGGGAAGACTACATCTCACACACTTTGGACGTGTTATCAGGAGGGATCAGTCCCTGGAGAAGGACATCATATTTGGTAAAATAGATGGTCAGCGAAAAAGAGGAAGACCCTCAATGAAATGGATTGACACAGTGGCTGCAACAATGGACTTAAGCATAGCAACAATTGTCAGGATTAAGCAGGACCGGGCAGTGTTTTGTTCTATTGTGGCTAGGGTTACTATGAGTTGGAACCGACTTGATTGCACCTAACAAAAACAACAACAATCTCTGTAGGTCCCACATGGATGTGGTATTTCTTCTGGTTTACTATTTTTTTAGGAGGGGCAGTTCCAGGGGCTTCCACTTGGCTCTTCCTATCATAATAGCCCTCATTTGATGGGTCAAGGAACTGGTGTAGGGATTCTGTTTGTTGCCAGGTATGTATGGGTAAATAACCTCAAGGTGGGTTACAGAATCTGTTGAGCCCTCTGTGTGATGAAGTTAAGTACAAATTTCATTTGTCTCATGACCATCTAAAGACCTGTCTATTTAGGGATTCTCAAGGATTAGCATAAACTCAGAGCCATGTCTAATAATCTCCCAAAAGTTGGCGTATATCCCTTTCCTCAGTGCCTACTCACCCTGTTAATAGCCACAGATTATTTTGGGAAAGACTTGGAAAAATATTTTGTAGTATATAGTTGTAACAGTGTTGCATTGTCCTTCTTCAAGAGGACCCAGTCCCTTTTTCAATCACTGGGCCCTGGGTATGTGAAGTAATTTAGGTCTGGGAACTAGGTGAGTGGCTATGACTTTTCTTTTGCGGTAATTCAAGTATCTGTTCATTAGACCTATAGTTTTCCCAGTTGCATATATCAAGTAACACTTTAGCAGGCTGTCCATCTATTTCATTCCTAGGCACTCTGTCATCAGTGAGCACCCCCATGGATCCCTGAAGGTCAAAGTAGTCTTCTTGCCATTCTACCCCTGCTGCCTATTGTGGTAATTGTACTCCCTTGACTCTAATGGTTAAGTATTGACACCTGGCCTCTGCCATTCCAGTATCCCGGCCAAACCAAAAACCAAAGAAGTTGCTGTCAAGTTGATTCCGACTCATGGTGACCCCTATGAGGGTCACCCCGCACTGTAGGGTTTTCAATTTTTGTGATCTTTCAAAGAAGTAGATCACAGGGTCTTCTGAGATGCTTCTGGGTGGATTCAAATAGCCAACCTTTCAGTTAGTAGCCTAACTGCTACCACCTGGGGACTCCTCCAGGCTCCCAACATTCTCACTGATTTATCAGAAAACCCATTTCAATCAGCCTAGAAAGGATAGCTATCACAGAGCTTTCAATGATTTTATGCTTCTCTCACTCATGTTTTCTCCATGGCTTAGGGCCCTCTGGGGCCCTTTCAGGAAACATAGTCAGGAGAAGGGTGAGCAGGTTACACATACTAAATCCACTCCAACATTCTCAGTGCCTTGATCCTTTTGTATATGACTCTTTGGATTAACCCTTTGGTATAAGAATCTTTGGATCCCTTCTTCCACATTATGAAAGAGAAATTCTGGCATCTCAGCTTCTTTGAACGTAGATAACTATTGAATCCTAGTTTCTGTCAACCAACCAATCATTAGAATTCTGCTTAGCTGCTCGATTTAGCAGATGAAAATCAGAATCTCCAGTAAGTACACCTGTATTGTAAATTTAGCCTGATCCATCATTACAGTTTATCTTTCCTGATCTCACACCCTTAGAATCTACTCCCAGATGTGTTTCCCAGGATACTGCTGATGTAAATGAACAAGATATTGCAATTGTTTTGGCATATAATTTTTTTTTTTTCCTGGAATAGGCCTTGTGATTCTTTCCTGGTCTACTGGATTTGACTTTAGAAATAGGCCTGGAGATAATGAGGAATGGTTTTGGGGAAAATAGACATCCCTTTGCAAAGCAACTGTTGCATACAGGATCATTATATAATTTTTAAGCAAGGGAAGGTTAACCTCGGTACAAGAGGAGGCATTGGCAAGGGAGGTTCAGGGATATTTAGAGTCTTGTCTGAAGTCACCTTGAACGTCTCCACCCTAAGTCTCAGGGCCCTACTGCTTTCCAACTGGTGTCCTAACCTTAAACACAAGTGATTTGGAGAGGCTACGAATTCCATTTGCGTTATAATCCTGCAATTTGCTCAAGTAAATTTAGTTCTAATCCTCAATCATAGTCTGTCCTTCCAAAACCAAATCTGTTGTTGTACAGTCAATTCCAACTCATAGCGACACTATAGGACAGAGTAGAACTGCCCCATAGGGTATCTAAGGAGCAGCTGGTGGATATGAACTGCCGACCTTTTGGCTAGCATCCAAACTCTTAACTACTCTGCCACAAGGGCTAAGAAATAAGAGATTAGAGATACCTTGGGCTACTGTAGAAACTTTACGGTTCTCTGACCATGTTTTCAGATGAGAGTTTAAAGATCTGAGATTAAACGTTTTTTTCCTCTAAACCCTCTAATGCTTCTGAAGCTGTCAGAATTATCATTACTACTACATTGTAGAGTACAGCAGCTCTGAAATTTCCAATTTACTTGCCTTCGACTGGTACTTCATTTCAAGTAAACACAGATACTACTTTTAGGAATTATAGCACCATTGCCTGCCATGAACTACTAGCATTCCATTTTCCTGCCACCTGCCAGGAGGTCATCACTACATTCAAGCTAAACAAGTGAGCAAATTAATCCTCAGGTACAAGGGAAAGAGATGTTGTTACCAGAATGCCAAAGCCAAGGCTGTCAGGCAGAATCTAGAACCATGGCAGGAGCTGCACCATGGGAACTGGAGCCATGGAGGAGATACAGCAACTACTGGATACGGCCTGGGCGGGAGCAAGAGAAGAAAAATCACTAGCATCTTTCATTGGCTGAATCTACACAGAAACCATGTGACAAAGGGATGTAATTCCCTGAAATTCAGAGCGGAAAAGAACAAGGAATGGACATGAGAGCTGACAGGCAAATGACCAGCACAGGTTAATCTTCCAACACCTCCATTTCACGCAAATGTCAGGTATTACTGCATTTTCTCAGAACTGACTCAACAGCAGTGGGATTGGTTTTTGGTTTTTGGAATCACATCTTTTGGGGCCCTGATGGGAGAGTGGTTAAGAGTTTGACTGTTAACCAAAAGGTCAGCAGTTTGAATCCACCAGCTGCTCCTTGGAAAACCTATGGGGCAGTTCTATTCTGTCCTATAGGGTCTCTATAAGTTGGAATTGACTCAAAGGCAATGGGTTTGGTTTTTTTTTGTTTTAATCACTTCTTTTATCCTCCACCTCTGAGCCTTTGTTAAACTACTGCTCCTCCTAGACAGCCCCTCGCTTTGTTCTTTGTATATCTGAAACTGGTATTTATCAATGCATCTTGACTGCACTTATGATCAATTTCACACTGCAGCAGTTTATAAAAATCCTTAATTTCTTCATCTTTGGTTGGTGTGTAAATTTGAATAACAGTTGTCTTAACTGGTCTTCCTTGTAGACATATGAATATTATCCTATCACTTACAGTGTTAGAAACAGAGAAGAAGGATGTTGTTGGAAAATATAGCATTGGTGATAAAAACAATTCCAGAGACCGCATGATAGAATTTGTCAAGACTAATGATTTATTTACTAACATACCTTGTTTTCAACAACACAAATGACGACTATACACATGGACCTCATCAGATGGAATACAAAGGAATCAAGTTGGCTACATCTTTGTATAGAGATGGTGGAGAAGCTCAGTATCAGTCAGGACCGACTGTGGAACAGACCATCAATTGCTCATATGCAAGTTCAAGTTGAAGCTGAAGACAATTAAAACAAGTCCATGAGAGCCGAAGTATGAACTTGAATATATCCTACCTGAATTTAAAGACCACCTCAAGAACAAATTTGATGCACTGAACACTGACAACTGAAGACCAGACGAGTTGTGGGATGACAATAAGGACATCATACATGAAGAAGCAAAAGTTCATTGAAAAGACGGAAAGAAAGAAACTACCAAAATGATCAGAAGAGGTTCCGAAACTTGCTCTTGAGCACAGAGTAGCTAAAGCAAATGGAAGAAATGATGAAGTAAAAGAGCTGAACAAAACTTTCAAAGTGTGGCTCAAGAAGACAAAGTAAAGTATTATAAGTGAAATGTGCAAAGACCTGGAGTTAGAAAACCAAAAAGGAAGACTACATTCAGCATTTCTCAAGCTGAAAGAGCTGAAGAAAAAATTCAAGCCTTGCGTTGCAATACTGAAAGATTCTATAGGCAAAAAATTGAATGGTTCAGGAAGTATCAGAAGAAAATGGGAGGAATACACAGAGTCACTGTACCAAAAATAATTCATCAGTTTTAACCACTTCAGGAGGGAGCATATGATCAAGAACCAACGGTACTGAAGGAAGACGTCAAAGCTGCGCTGAAGGCACTGGCAATAAATAAGGCTTCAGGAATTGATGGAACACCAGTTGAGATGCTTCAATGAACGAATGTAATGCTGAAAGCATTCACTGATCAGTGCCAAGACATTTGGCAGAGAGCTATCTGGCCAACTGACTGGAGGAGATTCATATTCAAGGCCATTTCAAAGAAAGATGATCCAGCAGAGTGTGGAAATTATCTAACAATATTAATATCACATAGAAGCAAAATTTTGTTGAATTAAAAAATGACTACAGCCATGCATCGACAGGGAACTGCCAGAAATTTAAGCCAGATTCAGAAGAGGATACAAAATGAGGGTTATCATGGCTGTAGTCATGGACCTTGGTTAAATGCAGAGAATATCAGAAAGACGTTTACCTGTGTTTTATTGACTATGCAAAGGCATTCAACTGTGTGGATTCTAACAAATTATGGACAACATTGCGAAGAATGGGAATTCCAGAACGCTTAATTGTGCTCATATGGAACTTGTACATAGATCAAGAAGCAGTCATTCAAACAGAAAAAGGGGACACTGTGTAGTTTAAAAGGAGCCCTTGTGGTGCAGTGGTTAAAGTGCTCAGCTACTAACCGAAATGTTGGTGATTTGAACCTACCAGCCACTGCTCAGGAGAAAGATGTGGCACTCTGCTTCTTTACAGATTTACAGCCTTGAAAACCTTATGGGGGCAGTTCTACACTGTCTTATAGGGTTGCTATGAGTCAGAATCAACTGCAATGGGTTCAGGATTTTGGCGTGTAGTTTAAAATTGGAAAATGTGTGAGGCAGGGTTATATCTTTTCACCTTACTTATTCAATCTGTTTGCTGAACAAATAATCTGAGAAGCTGGAATATGTGAAGAAGACCATCGCGTCAGGATTAGAGGAAGACTCATTAACAGCCTCCGACATGCAGATGACAAACCTTGCTTGCCCAAATTGAAGATGATTGGAAGCACTTACCGATGAAGATAAAAAACCGCAGCTTTCAGTATGGATTACACCTAAACATAAAGAAAACAAAAATCCTCACAACTGGACCAAAAAGCAACATCATGGTAAAGGGAGAAAATACTGATGTTGTCAAGGACTTTATTTTACTTGGATCCACAATCAATGCCCAGCCAAGCAGCATTCAGGAAATCAAACAACGTATCGCATTGAGCAAATCTGCTGCAAAAGATCTCCTTAAAATCTTAAAAAGCAAAGATGTCACTTTGATGACTAAGGTGCGCTTGACCCAAGCCACGGTATTTTCAATCACTTTATATGCATATGAAACGGGTACCATAAAAAAGGGAGACCGAAGAAGAATTGATGCATTTGAATTGTGGTGTTGGCAAAGAATATCAAATATATCATGGACTGCTAGAAGAACGAACAAATCTGTCTTGGAAGAAGTACAGACAGAATGCTCCTTCGAAACAAGGATGGCAAGACTTCATCTCACATGCTTTGGACACGTCATCTGGAGGGACCAGTCCTTGGAGAAGGACATCATGCTTGGTAAAGTAGAGGGTCAGCGAAAAAGAGGAAGACCTTCGAGGAGATGGATTGACACAGTGGCTGCATCAATGGGCTCAAATATTACAATGATTGTAAGGATGGCGCAGGACCAGACAATATTTCCTCCTGTTATACGTAGGGTCACTCTGAGTCTGAGATGACTTAACAGTGCCTAACAACAACAACAACATATCTAAAACCAGTCTTTATTTATGTATTTAAAATTTTTTTATTTTTTGTGGTTAGGGATATACAGAGCAAAACACACACCAATTCAATAGTTTCTACACGTACAATTCAGTGACACTGATTACATTCTTCAAGTTGTGTAACCATTCTCACATTCCTTTTCTGAGCTTTCCTCCCCAATTAACATAAATTCATTGACCCCTAAGGCTCCTATCTAATCTTTAGAGTTGCTGTTGTCAATTTGATCCTATATAGATCCTAAAAGAGCCTAATGCCCAAGGCAGACATTTTTAACAAGTTAAGCTAAACTATTGTTTGGTTTTAAGAAGACTTCAGGGGATATTTTTGGTTTAAGGCTCAAATCTTATTTCAGGGCAGTAGTTTTGGGGGTACATCCAGGAATTCTGGAGTCTATGAGTATTTGAAGTTCTGTTCTGCATTTCCCCCCTGCATTTCTCCCCTTTTGATCAGAATTCTTCTATAGAATCTTTGATCAAAATGTTCAGTAATGGTAGCTAGGTACCGTCCAGTTCTTCTGGTCACATGGCAACGGAGGCAGTTGTTCATGTAGACAATTAGCCACACATTCCTTTTCCTCCTCTTATTCCTGACTCTTCTTCCTCTGTTGTTCCATGCAGATAGAGACCAATTGTGGTGCCTTGGATAGCTGCTTGCAAACTTTTAAGGCCCCAGAATTATGCAATGTACTAGGTAAAACAGAAGCAGTAAACACATTATTAGGCCAATTAGCTGGGACATCCCATGAAACCATGACCCTTATAGTCTTTATTTTTTAAATTCTGATAAAATTCCGTATGTGCTATTGTCTTTTCTAAATCTGGGAGTTGGATCAACTCGACGGCAACTGGTTTAATTTTTGTTTTGTTTCCTAAATCTATCCAAACTAAAGTCCTCTCTAACCTCTAAACTTCTGAAGTGTTAATTTACACGATAAACCCTTTTTGGGGTCCCTAACTTTTACTATGTGGCAGGTACTGTGTTAAGCATTGAGGATAGGCACTAGACATTCTTTGCCCTCAGAACTAATAATGGGAGTGGGTGGTGATGATGGAAGGACCTGCGTTCATAAATAATTACAATACAGCATGATTCTACTGAGCAGGCCAAGGTTCAGCATTTCTGTCACCCATACCTTCCATGGGACATGTCTCCACGCATAGGCAGCCTTATTTTTGTATCATGTGAACAATATCCCCATGTCATCCAGCTGCTGAACACTGTTACCACAGCTGACTGGGCTAGGGCTGGGCATCTGAATCAAGGGCAGCCAATCCATGGAATGTCTGATAACTTACCACAGTGTTTGATTGAATCAAGCTCCCTTTCTTGGAAATATGACATAGGTATCTCTCGAATGGTACTGTTTGATAGAACCTTCTGTGATAATGTTGTTAGGTGCTGTTGAGTTGATTTTCAACTTATAGTGATCCCATGTGACAGAATAGAACTGCCCCCATGGAGGTTTCTTGGCTATAATCTTTATGGGCACAGGCTGCCAGGTCTTTCTCCAGTGGAGCTGCTGGATGGGTTTGAACCACCAACCTTTTAGTTAGCCGAGCGCTTAACTATAGCGCCACTAGGGCTCCTTCTGTGATGATAAAGCCAAAAATAAAACCAAACTTGTTGCCACCAGGTCGAGTCCAACTCAGAGACCTTATAGGACATAGTAGAACTGCCTCATAAAGTTTCCAAGGAGTAGATGGTGGATTCTAACGCTGACCTTTTGGTTACCAGCCGAACTCTTAACCACTGCACCACCTGGGTTCCTCTGTGATGATAGAACTGTTATAAATCTGTGCTGCCTGCTATAGCGGTCACTAGCCATATGTGGCTGCTGAGTACTTGTAATTTGGCTAGTACAACTGAGGAACTAAATTTAAACTGTAATTTTAATTACTTTAAATTTTAAATAGCCACACAAGGCCAGTAGGCGTTTGCTAGATGGAAAAGTGGAGCAGAGGCATTCTGGATGGACTAGTGTGTTGGAAATCAAGAGGAGGGAAAGGACAGGACAGCCGAAGGAAACGGGGCAGTTATCTATTAGTACCTACCTCATATGCTTTTTTGTAAGATTAGATGACAAAATAAACATAGCTGGTACAGTTTGAGCTCTTACTATGTGCTAAGCTGCTCTGTTTTCTAAAAATTAACTCATTTAATACTCACAAAAATTTGATGAAGTACATCTTATTGCTCCATTTTAGAGATGAGAAAAATGGAGCTTAGAGGGATTTCATAATTTGCTCAAGATCACACGGTTACCTGACTCCAAAGTCAGAGTCTTAACTGCTGTAGGATACTGCTTTTCTATACTTCTATTGCATATAATTCCTTTATATGGATTAAATATAACCCAAGTAATGTGCTTTAGCACAATGGCTGCCACATAGTAAATGCTCAATAAAAGTTAACTGCTGTTAGCTGTTATTATAACATAATGATTCAAAGAAGCACTTTGGAGTCAAATGGACCTGGGTTCAAATCCTGCCTCTAACCCTTCCTAGCTCCTAGCTCCAGGACAAGTAAATCCAGGATCTTTGTTAATTTATAAAATGTGGATGCATTATCAAGTTTTCAGGATTGTTGTCAGACAAAATGAGATCATATCTATATAAATTGTCTTGAACACAGGAAATAGGCAAAAAGAGCCATTATTATTTTCCCAGTAATAAGCAACCACTTGGGCAAAGGCCTACTGCTAACCAAAGGTTGGTGGTTCAAAACCACCAGCAGCTCTGTGGGAGGAAGATGTGGCAGTCTGCTTCTGTAGAGATTTATAGCCTCGGAAACCCCAATAGGTCACTGTGAGTCAGAATCAACTCGACAGCAGTGATTTTATTTTTGCAACCATTAGGAGCCCTGGTGGAGCAGTGGTTAAGAGGCTCAGCTGCTAACCAAAAGGTTGGCAGTTCGAATCCATCAGCTGTACCTTGGAAATCCTACGGGACAGTTCTGCTCTGTCCTATAGGGTTGGTATGAGTTAGAATTGACTTAACTGCAATGATTTTTGTTTGTTTTTTGGGCAAAGGCCTAGAGTAGGGAGAAAGAGACAGAGCGAGAGAAGTAAATTCCAGGCCCTGAAAATATTTTGATTTGATTGGAGCAGAGGGTGGTTGAGGAAATGGCCTAGAAATGAGGCTGGAGGGGTCAACATGCCTGATCTCAAAACCCTGTTGGCCATCTCAAGAAGACTGGAGGGCTAGTAGAGCCAGTCACACAGCACATAGGACAAACATATCCTTTAGGACAGTCTAGGTTATACTGCAGCAACATGTTCCCAAGCTTCTCAGTGGCTTACAAAAACCCATGCTACGTATCTGTTGGGGACCAGATGTGGTTCTGCTCTATGCCATCTTCACTCTTTTTTGACATGTCGTTTTTCAGAGGTTCAAGTATGGTTGTTGTTGTGTGCCACTGAGTCGATTAATAGTGACCCTATATGACAGAGTAGAAGCACCCCTTAGGGCTTCCTAGGCTGTAATGTTTAGGGGAGCATATTTCCAGGTCTTTTCTCCCCAGGAGCGGCTGGTGGGTTTGAACTACCAGCCTTTGAATTAGCAGCTGAGTAATTAACCATTGCGCCATCAGGGCTCCTCAGATGATGTCTAGTAAGCAGTTAGTTATATAAACCTGGAGCTCAGGAGAAGGAATCTAGGCTGGAGATATACATTGGCAAATCAAGAACACAGATGCTAACTAAAGTTATGTAAAGGGAAGCGATCACTCAGAGGCAGTGTGTCCAGTAGGATAAGAAAGGGCTTGCACCCATCCTTGAGGGACACCAACATTTAAGGAATGGGAACAGTAAGAGGAACCTTTAAAAGAAATGGAGAGGGATTGGCTAGAGACAGAAGAGGAAGATCAGGAAAGTGGGGAAAAAGAATGCTTCCAGAAAGGACTGTCAACTCAGGCAGAGAAATTAAGTTAGGTCATGATGATAAGTGTCCTCTGGATCTGCAGTAGAGAGATTCCTAGTAACTGTGGAAAGTAGGAATGGTTTCCATGGAGTGGTGAGGACAGAAACCAGAGTAGTTGAGGAAGTGGAGATAATTGGAGAAATGTAGCTGCAAAGGGCAGAAAGAAAAAGAGAGCAGAGGTAGAAATGAGTTCTGGGGAGTTAGGTGAGAGATTTTAAGACAGAAAAGACTTGAGGTTGTTTAAATGCTTATGGAAATGAGACAGATATAGGAGAGGGGATAGTTGATAAGAGGAATAAAGTCCTGACTAACTTTTATGAAATTATAATATGTTCTCTACTTCACCCCCCTTATCCTACTCCTTTTGTTTTCTGTACGTATCATATAATTGATATATGTTTACTACTTTTTATGTCTCCACTCTGCTCTCAGAATGCAGGGACTTTTGTCTATTTTCTCCATTTATTGATTCCAAGCATCTAGAATAGCATCTGACACATGGTAGGTGCTCAGTAAACATTTATTGAATAAATGAACAAAAGAGAAAAACTTTTAAGAAGGCAGGAAGGAAGAAGATCCAGAACACAGCCAACAATATGGTCCTTGCCCTCTGAGCGCTTATATTCATTCTGATTGTGAGGTAAACTTCTTTGGATTCTAGGAATTTCTGCCTATTACGGGTAACGAGGAAGAGAAAGGTAAAGCGTCTGAATTTTCCACCTGATGTTCAATATAAATTGATGGAAAATACTTGGAGTCTCTGCCACTCCTTTGGTAATTACGGTCTGCGTTCAATCTCTTCTATTTTGCTCACAATAAATAAACTGTTTATTTCATCATGTGTTTACCTTTGAAGTAGTTTAAAAATATTTTTAGGTCTTTGTAGTTTGAGTCATAGTTAGCTCTCCAAGCCTGCACACAAGAAGGGCGGAATAAAGCTTTACAGCGGAGGGTAAAGGGTGCTTTTGCGAACGGGCTTTTTTGAAGCACTTTTTTTACTTATACAGATGGTTGGAAGGCGGGCCTCTAGGTCCTTAATCTGTGGGACTGACTGTAGTGACCAAGCGGGCAGAGGGAAGGGACTGAATCTCAGCGGAGACCGCGGGACGAAACTCGGCGGTGCTAGCCCAACCTAGTAAACGGAACAGCTATCCGCGGGCAGCCGCGCGCGACAACGAACGCAAACCCACGCCCCAGACTCCCGCCTAGGCAGCCCGTCGGCGCGAACCGCGCTGCGCCTGCGCGGGCGGCCGGGAGCCAGGGCGGCGCGGCTGAGGCTGGGAGTCACGTGCTACGGCGGAGAGCCGCCCCGCCCCTCGGAGCCGCCCCGCCCCGCCCCTTTCCCGGCGGGACGCTCGGAGCTGCCCCGAACTGCGCAGGGAGGCCGAAGGTGAGTGTCCGCGCGGGGCGCGCGTTGCGCAGACCCGGGCGGGCCTGGGTCGGGGCGCGGGTTCGGCTGCCTGCGTCGCGGGGGCCAGGGTGACAAAATGGCGGCGGGGTACGCCCTTCCACCACCCCCCCTCACCTGGCCGTGTGGACGGTGGGGGAGCCGGGATCGTTGCTGGGGGAGGGGAGCTGCGGCCGCGCGGGAGGGCACGGGGGTCGGTGAGGGAGGCCCAGGGTCCGGGCTGGGCAGGCTCCCGGCCTGGCCTGGAGGGCAGCTGACGGCCTTGCGGGCTCAGCGGGGGTGTGAGGGGCGTGAGACCCCGGCGCCCCCACGGAGGCCGAGGGATGCACGGGGGGCTGCCTCGCAGGGAGCGGCCGGGACAGCGCGTGTCGAGGTTTCTGGAATGTCAGGGGAGCCTCCCTGTCAGCCCGTCATTTGACAGGTGATCGCCATCGTTATCTCATTCTCAGCTGGGTTTACCGTGCTTTCCGTGCATGGTCTCAGCTTTGCCCGAGAACAAATGTGTAAACTGAGTCCTGGAGGGGTGAAGAGCTCCACCAGGGCCCCACAGCTGGGAGTAGCAGGACTAGCCTTCTGCCTCCGTAGTGCTCTTTTCGCGGCACTTCATTCATGCCTTCTCCGCACACATTTTCCAGCGGCATTCACGCACAGGCTGGAGTAGGGAACAGGCTGCCGTGAGTGATGGGGTTGTTAGAAAGCAAGCAGAAAATCGGTCCTTGGGCCAGCACCTGCTGCTGCTGTCGAGTAGCTTCCGTTGAGGTGGGACCCTTTGCCCGAGAGCAGCTTCTTGTTGCTGCTACAGTACCCCTCATTCAATTCGTGCCTAGTTATTGTCATGAAAATAATCATTCAGTAGTTTTCTTACTGAATAAGTAGTAATTATTTATATGTTCAGTTTGTTGATTTCACCAGCATTAACTATTTCATCTTCAATCTGTGAGGTAAAAGGGTAAGATAGGCATTATGCCCATAATAAGGTTAGGGAAAGTGAGGCTCAGAGAGGTTATTATTTGCCCCGGATCACTGGCTGGTGAGCGGTCATCAGGGACTAAGCTCCTGACCTAAGGTTGGTAGTCTGACTACTGTTTCCCACTCTTACCTATCTCCTCAGTTAATTATGGCTTTTCCTCAAAATGCGTTGGGTGCAGATTGATATGTACCACTTATTGAAATGATTTGAATAATAGCCACTAAGTAATATTTTTAGTTAATTGAAGGGTCAGTTTTTAATATGATTTGAAAAGTTGTGTTTGTGGGATGTGTGGTATCCCACATATTGGTACTATGACTGCTTTGAAGATTGACCTGAATTTGAATCCCAGTTCCACCACTTGTCCTTTGAGAAATTACTTAGTTTTTCTGTGCCTTGGTTTCCTCATCTGCAAATTAGATATAATATCCACCTGATAAATTTGTTGAAAACAATAGATGAGTGTAAAGCATTTTGAACTGCTCCTGGTTCACAGTAAAACCAAAACCTGTTGCTGTTGAGTCAATTCTGACTCATACTGATCCTATAGGACAGAGTAGAACTGCCCCATAGGGTTTCCAAGGAGTGGCTGGTAGATTTGAACTGCTGACCTTTTGGTTTGCAGCCAAGCTCTTAACCACAGTGCCACCAGGGCTCTGGTCTTTCTCTCTCTTTTTTTTTTTTTCCTTAACCACGGTGCCACCAGAGCTCTGGTCCATAGTAGGCCCTCAACAAATGCTGTTTCTTTCCATCTTTCCCCCATCTCCTTGAGGTACGTTTTTATTTTCTATGATTGATCACGTAGTGGTTTAAGTCAAACAACCTTGGTAGCATAATCAGTGTTACTATACAAAAGTGTTTATAAATAAAATGTTTTCATGACTGGAAACATAGATTTTATAATATTTTGCCCTTAGGGCTTCATGGGGATTTAAGAGTCACTGTAAGATTGATTTGATATTGAGACTTTAATACCTTCATTTAACTACAGGCATGTTTTAAAGATAAACAAGATGAAGGGGCTTGTGATTCTCTCTTTCACCTTCAGACCTTACCACAACTCAACCTATTTTTGAAGAAGCAGAAATTCTCTGGGAATCACGTGTGGTGGTGTTATTTAGTGGAAAGTTGAACAGAATTCTCTCTGATGGTGTAAGTAAGCTGATAACCCATTCTGAAATTGGCAGTTCTGACATTTGTAGAAGTAAAAGCTGCAGTTGGCTAGTGTAACAAAAATTAAAACAAATCATTAATAAAAATGTGTCCTTATATGTGGCATTTGAAAACTTTTTAATATGAAAAATTTCAGAACATGCGAAAGTAGAGAGTAGGAGAAAATGGCATAATGGACTGTTAAGAGTCAGTCTCTCTATTTCAGTAAGTGCCTACACATAGACAAATCTTGTCAGTAAAGGCTTACTCTCCACACAAATTGTTTTGAGGAAAATATCAAGCATCATGTCATTTCATTAGTAAAGATATCAATATGTGTTAGACCTGCTTTTGTTATAGTATTGGGAAAGAGAGGTAGTTTTTGTATTTTCAGTGGGGCATTCCAGGTTCGTGGGAGAGAATAAATGCTTCTTGCTTGATATATTTATGGCACTATAGATAGGAGGGATCAGAATTGAAAACATCACTAAGCAACTTGCAGCTATAAAATATCTGTATTGTGTGTCAGAACACTTGTTTTTTACCATGATACATTTACTTTCTACCTAGCAGGTATGTGAAAATTTTTGGAGTATGCCTACAATAACATTAAGTACCAGGCTTGGAAAGGCAAATACTCAGATTTTCCTAAACTTCAGAAAAGGCAAAAACCTGGGTTATAGATACTGTGAATATGGGAGAGGAACTGGGGTTGTATATTCCAGTTTTTCTACAATTTATTGGCAAACATGAGAACAATTCATAGATGTACTGTCCTACCATCAGCTGAGTGCAAAAGCCAAACCTGTTGCCATCAGGTCAGTTCCGACTCAGCGACTCTGTAGGACAGAGTAGAATTGCCCCATAGGATTTCCAAGGCTGTAAATCTTTACAGAAGCAGATTGCCACATCCTTCTCCCTTGGAGCCGCAAGTGGGTTTGAACGGCTGACCTTTTACTTAGCAGCTGAGCGCTCACCCTCTGCAGCATTTTGCTACTAGCAGGCTTCTCACTTTGGGCCTGCTTGCACTTTCAGAACATGTGTACCCAAACTTGGATAAAGGGAAAGAGAGAGAGGCCTCTCCTGGCACTTGAGCTAATCTTCACATTCCCATTTCTGGGACTCTTAGGTGCCTCCACAGACATCCTGGGACCACAGGGCAGGGTAAGACAAGCGAGAATTCAGTTCATCACAGGCAGCAGCCTGTTCAGAAACTTTGGGCCCAGGCAGTCCTAGTATTCATTTCCTCATTTTTTTTTGTGCTCTGTTTTCTTCTTGGCCTTTATTTTGCTCTAGCCCAGAGTTTTCCAGCTTTCATCTATTTGAGTACCAAATTGACTTGACGGGAGGCAATTAGCAATATCACTATTTTGGAATATATATATATGTTATATTAACTGATTTTTCATTTATGATAATGTCAAAATTACCTTTAAATGAAAAGGTGTTTCTATTTAAAGAAAAATATTTTATAAATAATGATATGCATGGTACTTAGTTATAGCAAATATAACAATAGTGACTCAGTGGTTGAGATTTTGGAAATTTTGGATTAGAATATAGCCTTTTCTTAGAGAACAGCTTTATTGAGATATATTTCACATATCATAAAATTCACTCACTGAAAGCATACCATTCAGGGCGTTTGTATTGTTTTGAACGTATATAACAAACAGTTGCCGTTCCAAGCCTTTTTACTTGTACAGTTGGTGACATTAATTAGGTTCCTTGTGTCGTGCGACCATCATCACTATCTGTTTCCAAGTTTTCCGTTGCCATTAATAGAAACTCACCGCCCCCTAGGCAGTGACTCCCTTCTTTCCCTCCCTCCCGCCCCTGGTAACCACTAATAAACTTTGGTCTCTTTACATTTGCCAGTCCTAGATATTTCATATAATTGGGGTTAGTGGTTTGTGTAGTCACAGAGTTGTGAATCAACACCATCTAATTTTAGAACATTTTTCAACACCTCAGAAGAAATCCTCATACCTATTAAGCAGTCAGTCCCCATTCCTGGTCTCCCACTCCTCTCCCCAGCCCCCAAACCAAAACCAAAGCAGTTACCCAGGAGTCAGTTCCAACTCACGGCAATTCCATGTGTGCAGAGTAGAACCGCACCCCAGAGGGTTTTGAATGCTGTGACGCTTTGTAATCAGGTCACCAGGCCATTCTTCAAAGGCACCTCAGGGTAAGTTTGAACCTCCAATCCTTCAGTTAGTAGGTGAGTGCTTAAGCATTTACACCACCCAGGGACTCCTTCCCCAGCTCCAGGCAACCACTAATCTATTTTCTCTCTCTCTGGATTTGCCTGTTCTGAACATTTCACATCAGTGTAATCAGACAATTTCTGGTCTTTTGTGCCTGGTTTCTTTCATAATGTTTTTAAGGTTCATCCATGTTACAGCCTGTATCAGTACCTCATTCCCTTTTATGGTGAAATAATATTCCATTGATGGACATTTGGATTGTTTCTGCTTTTTGGCTATTGTGAATAATGCTGCTATGAACCCTTATGTACAAGTTTTAGTGTGGACATATGTTTTCATTTTTCATGGGTTATTTACCTAGGAGTAGAATTTCTGGGTTATATGGTAATTCTATGTTTAACTTTTTTTTTAATATAATTTTATTTTGTTGTTATTGTTGAGAATATACACAGCAAAACAAACACCATTTCAACAGTTTATACATGTACCATTTGATGACATTGATTACTTTCTTTGAGTTGTACAACCATTCTCACTCTTTTTTTAAAAAATTGTATTTTAGATGAGGGTTTACAGAGCAAATTAGTTTCTCATTGAACGACTGATACACATTATTTTGTGACATTGGTTGCCACCCCTATGACATGTCGACATTCTCCCTTTCTCGACCTTGGGTTCATGGTTTCCAGCTTTTCTTTCCCCTCCTTCTTGTCCTTGCCCCTGGGCTGATGTGCCCATTTAGTCCCGTTTTTTATATGCCTGTCTAATCTTTGGCTGAAGGGTAAATTTCAGGAATTTCTTCAGTACTGAGTTAAAAGCGAAGTCCAGTGACTGTACTGTCTGGGTTTCTCCAGTCTGTCAGACCAGTAAGTCTGGTCTTTTTTTTTTTTTGTGTGTGTGTGAGTTAGAAATTTGCTCTGTGTTTTTTTCCAGCTCTGTCCGGGATCCTCTTTTGTGACCCCTGTCAGAACAATCAGTCTCACCCTCCTTTCCTGAGTTGTTATCCCCCATTAACATAAATTCACTACTCCCTAAGGTTCCTATCTAATCTTTCGAGTTGCTTTTGTCAGTTTGATCCCATATAAATAGTTCTTAAAAGAGTGTAATACTTAAGGCAGAACTTTTTTACTACTTAAGCTAAACTGTTGTTTGGTTTTAAAGAAGACTGCAAAGAATATTTTGGTTCAAGTTTTAAAGATTATCTAACGGTAATAATTTCAGGGGTTTGTCCAACGTCATGGCTGCAGGAAGTCTGGAGTCCATGAGAATTTGAAATTTTGTTCTGCATTTTCCCCATTTTGATCAGGATTCTTCTATGGAATCTTTGATCAAAATGTTCAGTAATGGTAGCGGGGCACCATCTAGCTCTTCTGGTCTCATGGGAAACGAGGCAGTTGTTTATGGAAGCAATTAGCCACACATTTCATATCGTTTTCCTATTCCTGACTCTCCTTCTTCCTCTATTGTTCTGGGTGAACAGAGACCAATTGTTGTGCTTTGGATGGCCAGTCGAAAGCTTTTAGGACTCTAGGACTCTAGGTACTACACATCAAACTGGAAGGTAGACCAGAGGCACTAAACATGTTATTAGGCCAATTAACTGGGTGTCCCATGAAGTCAAGACCCTAAACCTCCAATCCAAGAAACCAAATCCCATGAGAATTTTGGTTGTACATAAGCAGCTTCTGCAGCTATCCTTTTTGTTGTTATTGTAAATACAGCTATCACACAACTTTTGCCAGCTCAGCTTTTTACAGGTGTACGACTTACTGACAGCCGCTAGAGTAATCAGCTGTGCAGCCCTACCCTTAATCAATGCAATATTTCCATCATCCTTAACCCCTCCATTCCACGTCCCTGGTAACCACTAATAAACTTTGTTCTCTATATATTTGCCTTTTATTGTCTTTTTATGTAAGTGAGATTTTGATTATGTAAGTATGGTTTTGATTTACATCTCTCTGGTGGATAATATTTGTCCTTTTTGATTGATTTCTTTTACTCAGCGTAATCCCTTCTAGCTCCAACCATATTGTAGCATTAGGTTATGCATTCATTATGTTATGCATTCATCTATTGATAGGCATTTCAGGAAACCCTGGTGGCGTAGTGGTTAAGAGCTACGTCTGCTAACTAAAAGGTCAGCAGTTCGAATCTACCAGGTGCTCCTTGGAAGCTCCATGGGGCAGTTCTACTCTGTCCTACAGGGTCACTATGAGTTGAAATTGACTCGGTGGCAATGGGCCTGATTTGGTTTGGTTTACTGATAGGCATTTAGGTTGTTTCTACATTTTTTGCTATCGTGAATAGTGCTGCGATGAGCATTGGTGTAAAAGTCCCTGAGTCTTAGCTTTCAAGTCTTTTGGGTATATACCTAGGAGTGGAATTGCTGGGTTATTTGGGTTTTTATGGTGATAGTTCTGTTTTTCCTTTGTTGAGGAACCACCACACTCTTTTCCACAATGACTGTACCATTTTTCATTCCCACCAGGAATAGGTAAGAGTTTGAATTTTGCCACACCCTGGTCAACATTTGTTGTCTTCTTTATTTTAGCCATTTTAAGAACTAAAAAAACCAAGCCAATTGCTGTTGAGTTGATTCTGACTCATAGCAACCCTATAGGACAGAGTAGAACTGCCCCTATAGGGTTTCTTAGGCTATAATTTTTATGGAAGCAGACCATCACATCTTTGTCCCAGAGAGTGGCTGGTGGATTCGAACTGCCAACTTTTCGGTTATCAGTCGAGTGTTTAACCACTGTGTCACCAGGGCTTATTTAAATTGTTTCTGGTATTTAAATATTTTACTGTGAAACATACATCGCCTACATATGTTAATTAATTTACACATTGTGTGGTACCTGTTTGCCAAAGTGTCCAGAGAACTATCTTGAATTTAATTTTAAAAGCTTCATCTTAAGTACAACTGACTTTAGCTCAGAGACGGACAGTAATCTGTTTGGTGCTAAATTGAGGAGTAATACTCAAGACACAAAATGATGTAAGGATTTGGACTAAATCACTATCTGGTAGGACTTAAGAGGTAATTCACTCTCGAACCTTTCTCTTTTTCCCTTGAAAGTCGTGGTAATTAGAATTTGTGATATCTGGGTTAAATTTTTTAAAGTCAAAACCTAGTTTAGACTGTAATTAGAAATATGTTTAAATTTAAGTCATAATTTTTTAAAGCTATAATTGCAATACAACCATATTACAGAAAGCCTGAAAAATAGCATAGAAAAAATTACAATCCTAGTGGTATGCAGTTACCAGTTATTGAATGCTTGTTCTGTAACATTCGGTGTTTCATACATAATTTCTTTTAATTTTCAAAATAACCCTACAAGGAAGATATTTTACCCCCATTTTACAGTTGTGCAAGGTGAGGCTCAAATATGTTAAATAGCTTGCCTCAGGTTGCATAGCTACTTAGTGGCAGCCTTGGGGCATCAATTTGGGTCTCTGTGACCTCAGAGCTTATGTTCTTTACCCCACATTGCTCCCGGTATATTTCCCAGTGAATGTGGTATCCCTCCCCCCTCCTTTATAGCTTTAATTATATGGTATATAATTTTTTTTGTCTGCCTTAAGAATGTTTTTATCTTTTTAATGATGATTCTTATCTGAATAAATTATTAGTATGATGGCTACCAGATGGTGATTTTATAATTCTGTCAAAATGTCCTTGGTATCTAGCTTACAACTGTCTTTATTGGAAAGTAATAGAGTACACAAGTCCTTGGGTGGTGCAGACAGTTTGCACTCAGCTACTGACTTAAAGGTTGGTAGTTGAAAGCTACCTAGGGATACTGCAGAAGAAAGGCCTGGGGGTCTGCTTCTATAAAGGCTACAGCCAAGAAAACCCTGTGGAGCAGTTGTACTTTGTAACACCTGGGGTTGCAATGAGTCGGAATTGACTTGAAGGCAACAGACTTGGATTTTTGTAGTTCAAAAAAGTATACAGTTTCCCTGATTCAGAGATGACCAAAAAGAGGGAACCCTGCTTAACTGACCATCTAGTAAACTAACCGTTCAACTTTCTTTCTTCTTTTTCTTCAAAATCTATGTTGAGTGTCTGTCATTTGTAAGAGGCTGTGTTTCGTGGGGGAAAGTGAAGATGATTCAGATACTGATCTTGTCCGTAAAATGTTGTAGAGAAGACGACCTCATAAAAGGGAAAGAGGGAAAAGAGAATAATATTTACTGAGCATCTTCTAGATGCTAGTTTTTATACATTCTTTTAAAAATTATTTGGGTAACTTCTATGTCAGATGAGGAGCCCTGGTGGTGCAGTGGTTAGCTTGATTGCTAACGAAAAGGTTGGCAGTTTGAATCCACGAACTGCTCCTTGGAAACCCTATGGGGCAGTTCTGCTCTGTCCTATAGAGTTGCCATGAGTCGGAATCTACTTGACGTCAGCGGGTTTGGTTTTGGTTTATTCTCACATTACAGAAGAGAAACTGGGTTCTGAGGGATTAAATTACTTGCCCAAGGATATATATCTAGTAATTGCAGTAAGTGACTAATTTGGGATTCAGTCTCATCAGTATATACTCCTTCCCACTGTACCATGCCAATTTCAGTATACATGCATTTTCCTTAACCCTCCTAATAACCTTGTAAGTTTGAACGTCATTTTTATGGATGAGCATACTGATACTCAAAGGTTAAATGACTTCTCAAGGTGACAAAGCCAGTGATTTGGCTGACTCTAATGCTGCTATGGGGCCCTGGTGGCACTGTGGTTAGGAGCTCAGCTGCTAACTAACCATCTCTTGCAGTTCAAATCCACCAGCCACTCATTGGAAACTGTATGGGGGCAGTTCTGCTCTGCCATCATAGGCTTGCTATGAGTCAGAATTGACTCCATGGCAGTAGGTTTGGCTTGTAACGGGAATGCCTCTATCTACTCTTCTCACTATATAAGTGTAAAAGATTTCCGCTATGTAAGTGTAAAAGTTTGTTACACTTTTTAGAGGTGAAGGATACAGATCAGGTGGTCTCAAATTTCAGATGAATAAGATCTCTGTCAACTGGGAATGTCAGTAGGCTTCATGAAGATGACTTGAGCTAGCCTTGAAGAATAGGTAAGCATTGAATATGTACAAGTAGAAGGAAAGGAACAAGATGAGCAAAAGTTCTTTAGTAAGGGTTGTACTCATCAGTAAATAAATATTGAATTAATGCTTATTCAGCACAGGGGCCCTCATGGTGCGGTAGATAAAGCCTTGGCTGCTAACCAGAAGGTCAGCAATTTGAACCTATCAGCTGCTCCACAGGAGAAAAATGTGGCATTCTGCTTCCATAAGGATTTCTTGTTGTTAGGTCCCGTCGAATCAGTTCCGACAAGTAGCAACACTGTGTACAACAGAATGAAACACTGCCCGGTCCTGTACCATCCTCACAGTCATTGTTATGCTCGAGCCCATTGTTGCTACCACTGTGTCAGTCCACCTCACTGACCGTCTTCCTATGTTTGGTTGACCACCCACTTTACCAAGCATGATGTCTGTCTCCAGGGACTGATCCCTCCTGATAACATGTCCAAAGTACGTGAGACAAAGTTTCGCCATCCTTGCTTCTAAGGAGCATTCTGGCTGTACTTCCAAGACAGATTTGTTCGTTCTTCTGGCAGCTCATGGAATGTTCAATATTTTTTGCCATTTCCATAGTTCAAAGGCGTCAGTTCTTCTCTGGTCTTCCTTATTCATTGTCCAGCTTTTGTATGCATATGAGGCGATTGAAAATATGGCTTGGGTCAGGTGTACCTTAGTCCTCAAAGTGGCGTCTTTGCTTCTTAACCCTTTAAAGAGGGCTTTTATGGCAGATTTGCTCAATGTAATGCATTGCTTGATTTCTTGACTGCTGCTTCCATGGGCATTGATTGTGGATCCAAGTAAAATGAAATCTTTGACAACTTCAGTATTTTCTCTGTTTATCATGATGTTGCACATTGGTCCAGTTGTGAGGATTTTTGTTTTCTTTATGTTAAGGTGCAATCCATACTGAAGGCCTTGGTCTTTGGTCTTCATTAGTAAGTGCTTCAAGTCCTCTTCACTTTCAGCAAGCAAGGTTGTGTCATCTGCATAATGCAGGTTGTTAGTGAATCTCCCTCCGATCCTGATGCTGTGGTTCTTCATAACATGTCTTCCAAATTCCTTGACGTGGACGAGTGCTTACAGTGTTGCATCTGTTTGTTGAAACATCTCAGTTGGTATTCTGTCAATTCCTGGAGCCTTGTTTTTTGGCACTGCCTTCAGTGCACCTTAGACTTCTTCCTTTAGTATCATTGGTTCTTGATCATACGCTACCTCTTGAAATGGTTGAATGTCGACAAGTTCTTTTTGGCTCAGGGACTCTGCATGTTCTTCCATCTTCTTCTGATGTATCCTGTGTTGTTCAATATTTTGTCCGTAGAATCTTTCAGAATTGTAATTCGAGGCTTGAATTTTTCTTCAGTTCTTTCAGCTTGAAAAAATGCTAAGTGTGTTTTCTTTTATTTTTCTAACTGCAGTTCTTCACACATTTTATTAAAAAACTTTATTTTGTATTTTTGAGCCACCCTTCGAAATCTTTTGTTTAGCTCTTTTCATCATGTCTTCCGTTCCCTTTAGCTACTCTGTGTTCGAGAGCAAGTTTTGAAGTCTCTTCTGACATCCTTTTGGGGCTACAGAGGTAATAAAACCAACAAAAATCCCTGCTCTTATGGAGTTTACCTTGTTGTTGGTGGAGACAGATATTATTCCAAGGAAATAAAAAATATAATAGAAGGCGATATGTGTTCTAGAGGAGAAGACAGCTAGGGAGTGCTGGTAGCGGGAGTGAGGATTGATAGGCTGCAATTTTGAATAAGGTGCTTGGGAAGGCCTCACCGAGAAAGTGACATTTGAGCATCACAGATTCACTTGACAGAGGATAAATGACCTAAGGTCTCATTCCAGAAGAGAGTTTAGTTCCAGTTAACTGCTTTCTTTTCTGTGTTCATTGGCTCTTCTTACAGGGCAAGGCCATTCTTTTTAGCAGTTTCCCTGTGCCTTTGTGTTCTATCTAGTTTTCTCTGCTTTGGATATCTTTGAGTAAAGATTTGGCTATATTAAATAGATTTCCTAAAAGTAAGATCTGTTCTATGCAGAACCTTAGGTAAATTGGTACCTAAGATATTCTAATGAAATATCAGTTTATTCAAGTTCTTAAGGAAAGGCTAGACAGTGTTTTTCGTACTGAGTTGAGACTTAATGCGTCATAAATCAATTCAGTGAGAACAGCACTTAAAGAAATATCACAGTACGTTAAACACAGTAGGGATAAATATTATTTCATGAAACTTGTTTCATTTAAACAGATACTATGAACTTGGTCAAGATATAAAATGTGTGTGTGTGCGTGTCTGTGTCTTTATGGGTTATAGTAAAAAAAATTGGAAGCCTCTGGGTTAGGATATGCTGAACTTTTCATGTAGCTTTAGATTTTTTTGCCATGAATAATTAGCACTGTTTCTCCTCCATTTTATTTTTTTGGAGAGCATTGAGGTATTGTTTAGCAAGAGGTATATAAAACAAACTATTACATCAAACGGGCAATATAAAGGAATAATTTCATTTTTTTTGGTGTTTATAATGTAGTGAAGAACTTGTAGGGATGAGATTTGTGTATTTTTATGAGTAAATATGATTTCATAATGGTGTTAATTATTTATCAAATATATTTTTTTCTATAGGAGTCACACCCCATGGGTTCATGTGGCAAAAGAGCTCCTTGACACAGGATTGTAGAATGATGGTAAGTGATCCATCCACTTTGAACACTAACCTTAGTTTTTTTGGTCTGCATCCTTTCCTCCCTTTCTTATACTTATTTTAATTTATTATCTTTTTTAAATTTTTGATTTATTTAGTTGCTGTTGGGAATATACACAGCAAAACATGTACCAATTCAACCGTTTCTACATGTGCCATTAGTGACATTGATTACATTCTTCGAGTTGTACAACCATTCTCACCCCCCTTTCCTTAGTTGTTCTTCCTCCATTAACATAAATTCACTGCCCCCTAAGGTTCCTACTTAATGTTTTGAGTTGCTGTTGTCAATTTGATCCCATATAGAAAGTTCTTAAAAGAGTGTAATGCTTAAGGTAGAACTTCTTTACTAGTGAAGCAAAACTATTTTTTGGTTTTAAGAAGACTTCAGGGGATATTTTTGGTTTAAGGTTTGAGGATTATCTCAGGGCAGTAGTTTCAGGTGTTCAGCCAAACTGCATTGCTTCAGGAAGTCTGGATTCTATAAGAATTTGAAATTCTGTTCTCCAGTTTTCTTCTTTTGATTGGAATTCTTCTTTAGAGTCTTTGATCAAGATGTTCAGTAATGGTAGCCGGGCACCATCCAATTCTTCTGATCTCATGGCAAAGGAGGCAGTTGTTCATGGAGGCAATTAGCCACACATTCCATATCCTCCTCCTATTCCTGAAGCTCCTTCTTGCACTGTTGCACCACGTGAATAGAGACTAATTGTTGTGCCTTAGATGGCTGCTTGTAAACTTTTAAGACCCCAGGCACTACGCACTGAACTCGGAGATAGAAAAGAAGCACTAAAAACATTATTAGGCCAGTTAACTGGGATTTCCCATGTGACCATGACCCTAAACCTCCAAACCCAGAAACCAAGTCCCAAAAGCTTTTTGGTTGTAGATAAGCAGCCTCAGCAGCTACTCTTTATTTTTGTTATCTTTGTAAATACATCTATGATATAGCTTTTGCCAATTCAACTTTTTACAGGTGTGCAACTTATTGTCAGCAATTACAATAATTGCCTGTGCACCTCTACCCTTAATCAGCACGATGTTTCCAACACCATTAACCACCCCTTTCTCCTGGCCCTGATAACCACTACTAAACTTTATTCTCTATATATTTGCCTTTTCTTATCTTTTCGTATAAGTGAGGTCATACAATATTTGTCCTTTTACGATTGACTTATTTCACTCAGCATAATGTCTTTCAGCTCCATCCATGTTGTAGCATGTATAAAGACTTCATTTTTCTCCTGTTGGCTGAGAAGTATTCCGTTGTATGTATGTACCACATTTTGTTTATCTGTTGTCGGGCATTTAGGTTGTTTCCATCTTTTGGCTATTGTGAATAATGCTGCAGTGAACACTGGTGTATAAGTCTCTGTTGCAGTCTCTCATTTCAAGTCTTTTGGGTGTATACCTGTGAGTGGAATTGCTGGGTCATATGGTAGTTCTATTTTTAGTTTTTTGAGGAACCGCTACACTGTTTTCCACAACGGCTGTACTATTTTGCATTCCCACCAACAGTAGGTTGTCGTTAGGTGCTGTTGAGTTGGTTCTGACTCGTGGCAATTTCCCTACATCCTTGCTGACATTTGTGTTCTGTTTTTTTTTTTGTGTCTTAGCTATCCTAGTGGGAGTGAAATGTTATCACATTGTGATTTTGATTTGCATCTTCTCTGAGGGCTAAGGATGCTGAGCATCTTCTTACGTGTTTGGTGGCCATTGCACGTCCTCTTTGGTGAAATATCTATTCTTTTTATGATTTAGTTATTTGTCTTTTTGTTGTTAAGTTGTAGAAATTTTCATTTATTGTCTTTTTTAATGTAATATTTGTTACATACAAGAGACTCTATGGAACACATTTGTTATAAAGCTCAACAAGAGAGTGAAGAGCCGTGAATGAACTATTCAACTTGAGCACCCAGGAATTGTTGCCACTACTCAAGCTAACCTTTGTGGACCAAGGGCAAGAGTAC
The DNA here is from genome assembly GCF_030014295.1 of Loxodonta africana. Lineage (NCBI taxonomy): Eukaryota > Metazoa > Chordata > Mammalia > Proboscidea > Elephantidae > Loxodonta > Loxodonta africana. The sequence goes on along the minus strand of NC_087354.1, from coordinate 39,387,867 downwards.
AAGTAGAAGCCAGTTTCTTTTATGCCGTAATATTAAAAAGTTATAACTCAATCCATGCCAACAACCTTGTCTATTTTTGTACCTACGGGCCATCCAGCTCTTAAAGGAGCTGTGGTCTCTGGAGGCAAGCAGGGTGGAAGCTGGGGCAGCGCTGTGTTTTGAGTCTGGGATGGGGACTGATTTGGTCAAACTTCCCAGAGAGCCTGGGCAGGCAGATTCCGCTCCTGCACACTTCACTTTTTCTAACTCAAGATTTTCAGGTAGTTCTAAGTATTTTTCTGAATTACCCCTTAAACAGAGGGGAAGGAGGGAATGCAGTTATGTAGGGGAATCCAATGTGCCTAAACACCTGGTTAGAGTGATTTGGGGTGGGCAGTCTTAAACAAAAGCAGCTCTTAACTCTGGTTTCCAAGACAGAAACTGTGATTTGCACTCTTCTCTCCCCATTGTTTGGCCTGAGAGGACCCAGTTCAGTTTGTGAATCCCTCTCTTAATTCGTGTTCACCCAGTTTTTGTTGGTGTTACGTGCTGTTGAGTCAGTTTCAACTCATGGTAAAACCCTGTGTAAAACAGAATGAACTGCTGCCTGGACCTTCACCATCCTCATGATTGTTGTTACGCTTGAGCCCATTGTTACAGCCACTGTGTAAATCCATCTCAACAAGGGTCTTCCTCTTTTTCACTGACCCTCTAATTTACCAAGCATGATGTCCTTCTCCAGGGACTGATCCCTCCTGATAACATGTCCAAGGTATATGAGACATAGTCTCGCCATCCTTGCTTCTAAGGAGCATTCTGGTTGTACTTCTTCAAAGATAGAATTATTCACTTTTTTAGTGGTCCATGGTATATTCAATAGTCCTCACCAACACCATAATCGAAAGGCATCAGTTCTTCTTCAGTCTTCCTTATTCATTGTCCAGCTTTCGCATGCACATGAGGCAGTTGAAAACACCATGGCTTGGGTCAGGTGCACCTTAGTCCTTAAAGTGACATCTTTGCTTTTTAACACTTTAAAGAAGTCTTTTGCAGCAGATTTGCCCAATGCAGTGTGTCGTTTGATTTCTTGACTGCCGCTTCCATGAGCGTTGGCTGTGGATCCAAGTAAAATGAAATCCCTGACAGCTTCAATATTTTCTTCATTTATCATGATGCTGTTTATTGGTCCAGTTGTGAGTATTTTTGTTTTCTTTATGTTGAGGCGCAATCCATACTGAAGGCTGAAGTCTTTCATCTTTATCAGTAAGTACTTCAGGTCCTCTGCACTTTGACTCAGGTACCTATTATCTTTAGGATTTGCTCTTTTTGGTAGGTGGGACTTTCTGAAGTGTGAGGCCCATGGCAGGGGCCCTTCTCATTGGGATATTAGGGCAGCAGTGCATCTACTCATGTATTTCTTCCCTATCCCATCCTTCCCACACTCCGCACCCATCCTCAGTTTATGATTTTTCATATCTGTCATTTAAGATCATTTTCCTTCTGTCTGCTATATCCATAGAATTTCCTACAGTGATGGTCTTTTGCTCATAGATTTTGTTTTTGTTTTCCTGAGGGTGTCTTTTTTTTTTTTTAATTGTGTTTTAGGTAAAAGTTTAGAGCAAATCAGTTTTTCATTCAAAAATTTCATACACAAATTGTTTTGTGACATTCATTGCAATTCCTGCAATGTGTTAGCACTCTCCGCCTTTCCCTTTCCACCCTGGGTTCTCTGTGTCCATTAGTCTAGTTTTTCTCTCCCTTCCTACCTTCTTGTCTTTGCTTTTGGGCAGGTGTTGCCTGTTTGGTCTTGTACACTTGATCAAACTAAGAGGCAGTTCCTCACATGTGTTATATTGTTTGTTTCATAGGTCAGTCTAATCTTTCGCTGAAAGGTGGAATTTGGGAGTGGCTTCAGTTCTGAGTTGGCAGGGTGTCTGGGGGCCATATTCTTGGGGATTCCTTGAGTCTCTGTCAGACCAGTAAGTCTGGTCTTTTTTTGTGAATTTGAATTTTGTTCTACATTTTTCTCCTACTCTGCCTAAGACCCCCTGTTATGGTCCCTGTCAGAGTGGTCGGGGTAGTAGCTGGGCACTGTCTAGTTCTTCTGGTCTCAGGCTGGTGGATGCTGCGGTTCACATGGGCCATTAGTTCTTTGGACCAGTCTTTCCCTTGTGTCTTTGGTTTTCTTCATTCTCCTTTGCTCTGAACGTAATGGGACCAATCGACGTTATCTTAGATGGCCTCTCACAAGCTTTTAAGATCCCAGACACTACTCACCAAAGTAGGATGTAGAACATTTTTTTAAAAAATAATTTTTATTGTGCTTTAAGTGAAAGTTTACAAGTCAAGTCAATCTCTCACATATAAACTTATATGCGCCTTACTGGATACTCCCAATTACTCTCCCTCTAATGAGACAGCCCGCTCCCTCCTTCCAGTCTCTTTTCGTGACCGTTTTGCCAGCTTTTTTTAACCCACTCTATTTTCCCATCTCCCCCCCAGACAGGAGATACCAACATAGTCTCAAGTGTCCACCTGATGCAAGTAACTCACTCCTCATCAGCATCTCTCTCCACATTGTCTAGTCCAATCCATGTCTGACGAGTTGCCTTTGGGAATGGTTCCTGTCCTGGGCCTATGGAAGGTTTGGGGACCATGACCGCCGGGATCCTTCTAGTCTCAGTCAGACCATTAAGTCTGGTCTTTTTATGAGAATTTGGGGCCTGCATCCCACTGTTCTGTTCCTTCAGGGGTTCTCTGTTGTGTTCCCTGTCAGATCAGTCATCGGTTGTGGCCAGGCACCATCTAGTTCTTCTGGTCTCAGGATGACGTAGTCTCTAGTTAATGTGGCCCTTTCTGTCTCTTGGGCTCATAATTACCTTGTGTGCTTGGTGTTCTTCATTCTCCTTTGATCCAGGTGGGTTGAGACTCATTGATGCATCTTAGATGGCCGCTTCCCAGTGTTTAAGACTCCAGACGCCACACTTCAAAGTGGGATGCAGAATGTTTTCTTAATAGATTTTATTTTGACAATTGACTTAGATGTCCGCTGAAACCATGGTCCCCAAACCCTTGCCCCAGCTTTGCTGACCTTCGAAGCATTCAGTTTATTCAGGAAACTTCTTTGCTTTTGATGTAGTCCAGTTGTGCTGACCTTCCCTGTATTGAGTGTTGTCCTTCCCTTCACCTAAAGTAGTTCTTGTCTACTATCTAATTAATAAATACCCCTCTCCCACCCCGCCCCTCGTAACCACAAAAGAATGTGTTCTTCTCAGTTTAAACTATTTCTCAAGATCTTATAATAGTGGTCTTATACAATATTTGACCTTTTGCAACTGACTAATTTCACTCAGCATAATGCCTTCCAGGTTTCTCCATATTGTGAAATGTTTCACAGATTCCTCACTGTTCTTTATCAATCCGTAATATTCCATTGTGTGAATATACCATAATTTATTTATCCATTCATCGGTTGATGGGCACCTTGGTTGCTTCCATCTTTTTGCTATTGTAAACAGTGCTGCAGTAAACATGGGTATGCATATATCTGTTCGTGTAAAGGCTCTTATTTCTCTAGGATATATTCCAAGGAGTGGGATTGCTGGGTCGTATGGTAGTTCTATTTCTAGCTTTTTAAGGAAGCGCCAAATCTATTTCCAAAGTGGTTGTACCATTTTACATTCCCAGCAGCAGTGTATAAGTGGATGTAGAACATTTTTTTAGTGAACTCTGTAATGCTAGTTAACCTAGATGTCCCCTGAGACCACAATCTCCAGCCCTCAGCCCCAGTAACTCAGTCCCTCAAGGTGTTTGGTTGTGTCTAGGAAGCTTCTATGACTTTGATTTAGTCAAATTGTGCTGACTTCCCCTATACTGTGTGTTGTGTTTGTCTTCACCAAAGTTAACACTTGTCTACTATCTAGGTAGTGATTTCCCTTCCCTACATCTCTCCTCCCTCATAACCATCAAAGATTGTTTTTTTCTCTATGTAAACCTTTTCTTGGGTTTTTTAAAGTAGTGGTCTCATACAGTATTTTCCCTTTTGTGATTGACTTACTTCAGTCAGCATAATGTCCTCCAGATGCGTCCGTGTTGTGAGATGTTTCACAGGTTCATCATTGTTTTTTATCATTGCTTAGTATTCCATCGTGTGTATGTACCATAATTTGTTTATTCATTCTTCTGTCGATGGGCACTTAGGTTGTTTTCATCTTTTTGCTGTAATGAACATGGATGTGCCTATGTCTTTTCGTGTGACAGCTCTTATTCCTCTAGGATATATTCCTAGTAGTGGGGTTGCTGGATCGTATGCTATTTCTGGCTTTTTAAGGAGGAGCCATATCGTTTTCCATAATGGTTGTACCATTTTATATTCCCACCAGTAGTGCATAAGACTTTCAGTCTCCCTGTTTCCTCTGTAACATTTGTTGTTTTCTGTTTTTTTTGATCAGCCCCAGTAACACTGGGGTGAGATAGTATCTCATTGTAGTTTTGATTTGCATTTCTCTAATGGGTAGTGATTGAGAGTATTTCCTTACGTCTCTGTTAGCCACCTGTATGTCTTCCTTGGTGAAGTGTCTGTTCATATCCTTTGCTCATTTTTTTTTTTTAAATAATTTTTATTGAGCTTTAAGTGAACGTTTACAAATCAAGTCAGTCTGTCACATATAAGCTTATATACACCTTACTGCATACTCCCACTTACTCTCCCCCTAATGAGTCAGCCCTTCCAGTCTATCCTTTCGTGACAATTTTGCCAGTTTCTAACCCTCTCTACCCTCCTATCTCCCTTCCAAACAGGAGATGTCAACACAGTCTGAAGTGCCCACCTGATACAAGTAGCTCACTCATCATCAGCATCTCTCTCCAACCCATTGTCCAGTCCCTTCCATGTCTGATGTCCTTTGCTCATTTTTTAATTGGATTATTTGTCTGTTTATTGTAACCAAAAAAAAAAAAAAAAAACCAAACCCAGTGCTGTTGAGTCGATTCCGACTCATAGTGACCCTAGAGGACAGAGTAGAACTGACCCGAAGAGTTTCTAAGGAGTGCCTGGTGGATTCGAATTGCCGACCCTTTGACTAGCAGCTGTAGCATTTAACCACTATGCCACCAGGGTTTCCATTTATTGTAAAGGTGTTGGATTTTCCTATAGGTTTTAAAGATAAGACCTTTGTTGGATGTGTCATAGGCAAAAATTTTTTCCCAGTCTGTAAATTCTCTTTATTTTTTGGTGGAGTTTTTTGATAAGCAGAAATGTTTAATTTGTAGAAGATTCCATTTATCTAGCTTATCTTCTGGTGTTTGTGTATTGTTAATTGTGGTTTGTATCCTGTTTATTTCTGGATTTGATTTGCAAATATATACATACAATAAGTAGATAGGATTTTCACATTTTTATTCTTGAAAGAGATTGAACTGTAACTTTCTTGTATTATCCTTTTTAGGTTTATTCAGGCCTCATAAAATGAGCTGCGATGTGTTCCTTCTTGTTTATTCTCTCAAGTTGGATCCAACTCAGGGTGACCTTCTGTATAATAGAGCAAAATGTTGCCTGGTCCTTCTTCATGTGATTACTAGTTCATTGTTCTGGCTATAGTATTAGTCCATCTCTTTGAGGATTTCCCTTGTTTTTGCGGACCCTCTACTTTACCAGACATGATGTCCTTTTCTAGTAGTGAGCCAACATCTTGCCATCCTTGCTCCAGGAATCATTCTGGTTGTATTTTTTCTAAGACTGGTTTGTTTGTTTTTCTCACAGTCAGTGGTATTTTCATTATTCTTCACCAACACCACAATTCAAGTGCTTCAGTTCTTCTATCTCATGGGTCATTAAAAAGACAGGATAAAAGAAAAAAGACCAAAATGGGTGTCAGAAGAGACTCTGATGCTTGCTCTTAGTGCAGAGTAGCTGAACAGAAGAAATGAAGTAAAAGAATGAACAGAAATTTCAAGAGGGTGGCTTGGGAACACAAGGTGAAGTATTATGAAATGTGCAAAAGACCTGGAGTTAGGAAAACCAAAAGGAAGGACATGATGAATATTTCTCAAGCTAAAACTGAAGAGAAAATTCAAGCCTCGAGTTGCATTACTGAAAGATTGTATGGGCAAAAAATTGAATAACACAGGAAGCATCAAAGAAAGATGCAAGGAATACACAGAGTACCAAAAAGAGTTGGTCGACATTCAACCTTTTTTATTTCCTGGAAGAATTAAATGTAGTTTGCATTCTTAGTTAGGAGAATTCACTAATGAAGCTCATTGGGTCTGGATTTTCTTCTTTGGGTTTCATTTTTTTTTAATAGATACTTAGTTTTTGGTTTCTTTATATGTCAAGATTTGCTAAGTTGTGTTTTTCAAGGAATTTGTTTCATCTAAATTTGAAAATTCATTGATAAATAACATTATTTATAATAGTCCTTTAACTTTTTAATGTCTGTAGATTCTAGAATCTGTAGTAATATCTGTTTCCTCCCCTTGCCTCCCCCATATTAGTTATTTTTACCTGTCTCTTTTTTTCTTGCCATCAGCCAAATCATTTGCCATTGTGTGGATTCTAACACATGGTGACCACATATGTGGAGAGCAGTATTGCACTCTATAGGGTTTTCAAGACTGTGACCTTTTGGAAGCAGATGGTCAGGGCTTTCTCCCAAGGAGCCTCTGGGTAGGTTCAAGCTGCCAACCTTTTGGTTAGTAGTTGAATGCTTAGCTGATTTTGCCACCCAGGTTCCTTTTATCATCAATGGGTTTATAAATTTTATTGTTGTTGTTGTTAGGTGCTGTTGAGTTGGTTCCAAATCATAGTTACCCTATGTACAACAGAATGAAACACTACCTGGCCCTGCACCACTCTCACAATAATTACTTTTGAGCCCATTGCTGCAGCCCTCTTGTTGAGGGTCTTCCTTTTTTTCGCTGACCTACTATACCAGCCATCATGTCTTTCTCCAGGAACTGGTCCCTTGGGATAACATGTCCAAAATATGTAAACAAATAAGTTTTCTTAGTGTATACAAATAACCAACCTTTGGTTTTATTGATTTTTCCCTATCATACATTTGTCTTGTATTTTATTGATTTTTTTTCCCCGTGTTTATTATTGCTTTTCTTCTTTCTTTGGATTTAATATGCCACTCTCTTTGTAGCCTTTTGAAATAGAGACTTAGACTATTGCTTTTCAGCCTGTTTTCTTTCTAATATGTTATTTAAGGTTATTCATTTCCCCTTACACATGGCTTTAGCCATATCCTGAAAGTATTAATATGTGATATTTTTATTATCATACGTTTAAAAGATTTTCTAATTTCCATTATAACTTCTTTGATCTATGGTTATTTAAAAATGCGTTGCTTAATATCCAAACCTATGAGGATTATTCTGGGTAGCTCTCTTTGTGCTTCCTATACTTTGAAATTTAGTATAATTGACAGTTTTGGAAAATTCTGTGTGCATTTGGAAAGAATATGTATTCTGCCATTGTTGAGTGCTGAGCTTTTCGGTTATATTAAACTTATTAACTATGTTGTTCAAATCTTCTATGCTGTTACTTTTTTTTTTTTTTGGGTAACTTATTCTGCCAGCTTCTGAAAGAGCTTGTTAAAGTTTTTCACAGTGATTTTGATTGTTCTTTATTTCTCCTTGTAGGTCTGTCAGTTTTTTGCTTGATATGCTATGAGATGCATACATACATAGAATTATTATATTTTCCTGGTTGTTGAGCCTTTTATCACTATGAAATATCCATATCTCTAGCAGTGTTTCTTAAGGACTACTTAGTTTGATGTTGGTATAGCTACTCCATATTCTTTTGGTTGTTTGCCTGCTCCATTTTTTTCCCTATCCTTTTATTTTTTTGTATTGATATATTTTTATTGAGGTGAAATTCACATAGCATACAATTAACCATTTTAAATTGTACAATTTGATGGCACTTAGTACATTCAGATGTCATGTAGCCATCACCTCTGTCTAGTTCCAAAACTTTTCATTATCCCAAAAGGAGTCCCTGTACCCATTAAGTAGTCACTCTTCATTCCCTCTTCCCCTCAGCCTTAATCTGCTTGCTGTCTCTGTTGATTCACCTGTTCTTCATATTTCATGTAAATGGAATCACACAAGTGGATGCTTTGTGTGTGGCTTTTTTCACTCCATGTCTTATTTTTAAAGTTTGTCTATGCTGCATCATGCATTAGTATTTCATTCCCTTCTATGGCTGAATAATATTCCATTGTATGGACATAGGAAACCCTGGTGGTGTTGTGGTTAAGTTCTATGGCTGGTATCCAAAAGGTCAGCAGTTTGAATCCACTAGGCACTCCTTGGAAACTATGGGGCAGTTCTGCTCTGTCCTGTACGGTTGTTATGAGTCAGAATCAACTTGATGGCAATGGTTTTGGTTTGATATGGATGTAGCACATCTTGTTTACCCATTTATCTGGTCAGTGATATTTGGGCCAGTTCCCACTTTGGCTATTGTGAATAGTACTTCTGTGAGCATTCATGTGTACAAGTATTTGTTTGAATACTTGTTTTCAGTTCTTTTGGGTATATAGCTAGGAATTAAACTGTTGGGTCATATGGTAACTTTATGTTTAACTTTTTGAGGAACCACTAAATTGTTTCCCAAAGCAGCTCCCTTCCTTGTAGTTTTAAGGAGTGTCTCTTTCAAACTATGTATTTAGATATTTAATTGAGTCTGATAACTTTTATCTTTTAATTTCTTTTGTTGTTCATGCTTTTGATGTCATATTTAAGAATCTATTGTCAAAAACTAGGTCCAGAAGTATCACTCCTATGTTTTTTCCTTGGAGTTTTATGGTTTTAGTTCTTATATTTAGGTCTTTGATCCATTTTGAGTTGATTTTTATATATGGCATAAGGTATGGGTTCCAACTTCATTCTTTTGTTTGTGGAGATCCAGTGGTACCAGTTGTTTATTGAAAAGGTTATTCTTTCTCCACTGAATGGATTTGACATGCTTGTCAAAAATCAACTGGCCATAGATGTATGGGTTTATTTCTGGATTCTAAATCCTATTCCGTTGTCCCATATGTGTATTCTTATACCAATACCACAGTTTTTTTTTTTTTTTAATTGTAGCTTTATAGTACATTTTGAAATTGAGACATCTGAGTGCTCCTGCTTTGTTCTTGTTTTTCACAATTGTTTTCGCCTTTTGGAGGACCTTGTAGTTCCATAAAAATTTGAGCATTGGCTTTTCCATTTTTCCACATAAGTATGTTGGAATTTTAATGAGAATTGTGTTGATTCTTTGGATAGTTTTGGGTAGTATTGCCATCTTAAAAATATTGTCTTCTAGCCCTTGTATACAGATGGCTTTCCATTTATTTAGGTTTTCTTTTCTTTTTTTTAGAAATGTTTTGTAGTTTTTAGTGTACAGCTCTTTCACTTCCCTGGTTAAATTTATTCCTACGTATTTTATTTACTTATTTATTTTTTAATTTTTATTGTGCTTTAAATGAAAGTTTACAAATCAAGTCAGTCTCTCATAAAGATATTTATATACACCTTGGTACTCACCAAAACCCACTGCTGTGGAGTCAATTCTGACTCATAGTGACCCTATGGGACAGAGTAGAACTGCCCCATAGAGTTTCCAAGCAGCACCTGGCAGATTTGAACTGCTGACCTCTTGGTTAGCAGCCGTAGCACTTAACTACTACGCCACCAGGATTTCCAATACACCTTGGTATATACTCCTAATAGCTCTCCCTCTAATGAGACTGCACAGTCTCTATTTTCGTGTCCATTTGGCCAGCTTCTGACCCCCTCTGCCCTCTCATCTCCTCTCCAGAAAGGAACTACCCACGTAGCCTCATGCATCTACTTGATCCAAGAAGCTCACTCTTCAACAGTAGCATTTTCTATGCCATAGTCCAGTCCAGTCCAATCCCTGTATGAAGAGTTGGCTTTGGGAATGGTTTCTGTCTTGGGCTAACAGAAGGTCTGGGAACCATGACCTCCGGGGTCCTTGCAGCCTCAGTCAGACCATTAAGTCTGGTCTTTTTATGAGAATTTGGGGTCTGCATCCCACTGCTCTCCTGCTCCCTCAGGGGTTCTCTGTTGAGTTCTCTGTCAGAGTAGGCATCGGTTGTAGCCAGGCACCATCTAGTTCTTCTGGTCTCAGGATGATGTAGTCTTTGATTTATGTGGCCCTTTCTGTCTCCTGGACTTATAATTACCTTGTGTCTTTGGCGTTCTTCATTCTCCTTAGCTCCAGGTGGGTTGAGACCAATTGATGCATCTTAGATGGCTGCTTGCTAGTGTTTAAGACCCTAGACGCCACTCTCCAAAGTGGGATGCAGAACGTTATCTTCATTGATTTTATTATGCCAAGTGACTTAGATGTCCGCTGAAACCATGGTCCCCAAGCCCCCACCCCTGCTATGCTGGCCTTTGAAGTGTTCAGTTTGTTCAGGAGACTTCTTTACTTTTGGTTTAGTCTAGTTGTGCTGACCTCTGTATTGTGTGTTGCCTTTCCCTTCACCTAAAATAGTTCCTATTTACTATCTAATTAGTGAAAGCCCCTCTCCCTCCTTCCCTCCGCCCTCTCATAACCATCAAAGACTATTTTCTTCTTTTGTTTAAACTATTACTTGAGTTCTTGTAATAGTGGTCTCATACAATATATGTCCTTTTGCAACTGACTAATTTCACTCAGCATAATGCCTTCCAGATTCCTCCATGTTATGAAATGTGTCATGGATTCATCATTGTTCTTCATCGATGTGTAGTATTCCATTGTGTGAATATACCATAATTTATCCATTCATTGGTGGATGGGCACCTTGGTTGCTTCCATCTTTTTGCTATTGTAAACAGTGCTGCAATGAACATGCGTGTGCATATAGCTGTTCGTTTAAAGGCTCTTATTTCTCTGGGATATATTCCAGGGAGTGGGATTACTGGATCGCCTGGTAGTTCTATTTCTAGCCTTTTAAGGAAGCGCCAAATTGATTTCCAAAGTGGTTGTACCGTTCTACGTTCCCAGCAGCAGTGTCAAAGTGTTCCAGTCTCTCCACAACCTCTCCAACATTTATTATGTTTTTTGGATTAATGCTAGCCTTATTGGAGTGAGATGGAATCTCATTGTAGTTTTGATTTGCATTTCTCCAATGGCTAATGATCGTGAGCATTTCCTCATGTATCTGTTAGCTAGCTGAGTGTCTTCTTTGGTGAAATGTCTCTTCATATCTTTTGCCCATTTTTTAATTGGGTTATTTGTCTTTTTGTAGTTGAGTTTTTGCAGTATCATGTGGATTTTAGAGATCAGGCGCTGATCAGAAATGTCATAGCTAAAAACTTTTTCCTAGTCTGTAGGTAATCTTTTACTCTTTTGGTGAGCATAGGTGTTTGATTTTTAGGAGCTCCCAGTCACCTAGTTTTTCTTCTGCATTGTTAGTAATGTTTTATATACTGTTTATGCCATGTATTAGGGCTCCTAGCATTGTGCCTATTTTTTCTTCCGTGACCTTTATCATTTTAGAGTTTCTGTTTAGGCCTTTGATCCATTTTGAGTTAGTTTTTGTATATGGTGTAAGGTCTTATTTCATTTTTTTGCAGATGGATATCCAGGTATGCCAGCACTGTTTGTTAAAGAGACTGTCTTTTCCCTATTTAACTGACTTTGCGCCTTTGTCAAATATCAGCGACTCATACGTGGATGGATTTATGTCTGGATTCTCAGTTCTGTTCCATCAGTGTATGTATCTGTTGTTGTACCAGTACCAGGCAGTTCAATAGGTTCCGAAATCAGGTAGAGTGAGGCCTCCCACTTTGTTCTTCTTTTTCAGTAATGCTTTACTTATCTGGGGCCTCTTTCTGTTCCATATGAAGTTGGTGATTTGTTTCTCCATCTCATTAAAAAATGTTGGAATTTGGATTGGAATTGCATTGTAACTGTAGATGGTTTTTGGTAGAGTAGACATTTTTACAGTGTTAAGTCTTCCTATGCATGAGCAAGTTATGTTTTTCTACTTACGTAGGCCTCTTTTGGTTTCTCGCAGTTTTCTTTGTATAGGTCCTTCACGTCTCTGGTAAAATTCATTCCTAAGTATTTAATCTTCTTGGTGGCTACTGTAAATGGTATTGATTTGGTGATTTCCTCTTTGATGTTCTTTTGGTGGTGTAGAGGAATCCAACTGGTTTTTGTATGTTTATCTTATATACTGATGCTCTGCTGAACTCTTCTATTAGTTTCAGTAGTTTTCTTGAGGATTCTTTAGGGTTTTCTGTGTATAAGATTATGTCATCTGCAAATAGAGATACTTTTACTTCTTCCTTACCAGTCTGGATGCCCTTTATTTCTTTATCTAGCCTAATTGCTCTGGCTAGGACCTCTCCAGCACAGTATTGAATAAGCGTGGTGATAAAGGGCATCGTTGTGTGGTTCTTGATCTCAAGGGAAATGCTTTCACTCTGCCATTTAGGATGATGTTGGCTGTTGGCTTTGTATAACCAAAGAAACCAAACCCAGTGCCGTCCAGTCGATTCCTACTCAATACTCCTTATTATGTTGAGGAATTTGCCTTCTATTCCTATTTTGCTGAGAGTTTTTATTATGAATGGGTGTTGAACTTGTGTCAAATGCCTTTTCTACATCAATTGATAAGATCTTGTCTTTTGTTTTATTTATATGATGGATTACATTAATTGTTTTTCTAATGTTGAACCATCCCTGCATACCTGGTATGAATGCCACTTGGTCATGGTGAATTATTTTTTTGATATATTGTTGAACTCTCTTGGCTAGAATTTTGTTGAGGATTTTTTCATCTAAGTTCATGAGGGATATATGTCTGTAATTTTCTTTTTTTGTTGTGTCTTTATCTGGTTTTGGCATCAGGGATATGGTGACTTCATAGAATGAATTCGGTAGTATTCCATCCTTTTCTATGCTGAAATACCTTCAGTAGTAGTGGTGTTAACTCTTCTCTGAATGTTTGGTAGTACTTTGCAGTGAGCCTGTCCAGGCCAGGGCTTTTTTTTTTCTTGGGAGTTTTTTGATTACCTTTTCAATCTCTTCTTTTGTTATGGGTTTATTCAGTTGTTCTACCTCTGTTTGTGTTAGGTAGGTAGGTAGTATGTTTCTAGAAATTCATCCATTTCTTCTAGGTTTTCAGATTTGTTAGAGTGCAATTTTTCATAGTAATCTGATATGATTCTTTTAATTTCAGTTGGGTCTGTTGTAATATCGCCCATCTCATTTCTCATTCAGGTTATTTGCTTCCTCTCCTGTTTTTCTTTTGTCAGTTTGGCCAGTGGTTTATCCATTTGGTTAACTTTTTTAAAGAATCAGCTTTTGGTCTTGTTAACTCTTTCAATTGTTTTTTTCTGTTTTCTATTTCATTTAATTCTGCTCTAATTTTTATGATTTGCTTTCTTCTGGTGCCTGAGGTTTTCTTTTGTTCCTCTCTATTTGTTCAAGTTGTAGGGATCATTCTTTGATTTTGGCCCTTTCTTCTTTTTGTATGTGTGCATTTATTGATATAAATTGACCTCTGAGCACAGCTTTTGCTGTGTCCCAAAGGTTCTGATAGGAAGTGTTTTCATTCTCTTTGGATTCTATGAATTCTCTTTTCCTTAATGTCATCTATAACCTAGTCGTTTTTGAGCAGGGTATTATTCAGTTTCCAAGTGTTTGATTTCTTTTCCCTGCTTTTTCTGTTATTGATTTTTACTTCTATGGCCTTATGGTCAGAGAAGATGCTTTGTAATATTTCAGTGTTTGGATTCTGCTAAGACTTGCTTTATGACCTAGTATTTGGTCTATTCTAGAGAATGTTCCATGCGCATTGGAAAAGAAAATATACTTGGCTGCTGTTGGGTGGGGTGTTCTGTATATGTCTGTGAGGGCAGGTTGGTTGATTGTGGCATTTAGATCTTCTGTGTCTTTCGTGAACTTCTTTCTGGATGTTCTGTCCTTCACCGAAAGTGATGGGTTGAAGTCTCCTATTATAATCATGGTGCTGTCTATCTCACTTTTCAGTGCTGTTAGAGTTTGTTTTATGTATCTTGCAGCCCTGTCATTGGGTGCATAAATACTTAATATGGTTATATCCTCCTGGTATATTGGGTATTTTATTCTTTTCAATATTATTATAAATGGAATTCTTTTTTATTTTTTTCCCCAAATTGTGCATTGCTTGTGTATAGAAGCCCACATGATTTTTGTTTGTTGATCTTGTATTCTGTGCTGAATTTATTTCTTAGCTCTGTTAGCTTTCTTGTGGAATCTGAGATTTCTATACATTGTAAGATCATGTCATCTGAATTTTTTGCCTATATTTTGTTGTGTAGAACTCAGCCACGTGACCATCTATCTACAGGAGAGTCTAGGAAATATCTAGCTTTGTACTAGGAGGAAAAGCAAGTGGTTTTGGTGAACGTATGATAGCCTCTGTCACAGGAGGCTCTTACAGTGATTTAGGCTTGAGATAGTAATGACTTAAAACAGGGTGGTAGTGAGTTTGTGGTTTCAAATTATATTTAGCAAATTTAAGGCTCGATATATTATTTAGATTGTGGGCTAATCTAAAAAACGCAAATCCATTGCCAGTGAGTCGATTCTGACTCATAATGACCCTATAGGACAGAGTAGTACTGCCCCATAGGGTTTCCAAGGCTGTAAATCTTTATGGAGGCAGACTGCCACATCTCTCTCCCTTGGAGTGGCTGGTGGGTTTGAACCACCCACCTTTTGGTTAGCAGCTGAACGTTTAATCACTGCGCTACAAGGGCTCTTCTACCTATAACAGAGACCCCAAAATATATTAACTCATACAAGATAGAAGTTTTATCCCTGCTCTCTCCACCTTGTAGTAATAGTACAGACAGCATCAGATCAACTAGGGCTTTACTTTTAGAAACGTGTGAAATATCAGTAAGAACTGACAGCTATCATACCTTACTGAACAGGCTTCTAGCCCATTGTTCTGTGATGTTAGGGAAATTATACCGGTTACATGGCTTCTCATGTAAGTTTCATGATTTGTAAAAATATATGTGAGGACTACCATTCTTAGAATTTTTATGTATTCTTGGTGTTCACTATTAATTTCTCCTTCATACTATCAAGGTCTGTAATAGTGGGAACCGAAGAGAAACATTCTTTATTGAATTATTCAGAGAACTGAAAACCCATTTTAAATAAGATACGAGAATTCCATTTTGTGGAAACTTAGTTTGGATGAATTTTGAAGAGCTTGTGTAAAGTGGGAAGTGCTGTGGAGGTGCAGATATAAATATTTAATAATTGATGCTTGTAAGTATTTCAAGATTATGAGCAAAGGTAAAAGTAGAAGCTATTTAGATTTTTTTAACCTAGGAGAGAGAGAAGAGTTTCTTTTCCCAATCTAGGAACAAGTCTCAGAAATACATAGATAATTTGGCGAACATTCTGAACACTTGCTTTCTTAGATTTATATGCTGCAAAGAGTCAGATATAAAAACTTTTCATTCAAGACGGATGTTCATGTCCTTTACTGAAACGTTTAGTATTTGAATAAGCTCCTGTAAAATCTCCATACAGCACTAGGTGGCACACTGTGACTTTGAATGAAAAAATATATATATATATATATTTTAAGTCTACTGGAAGACAAGAACCTAGGTAAAAATGCTGTTGGAGATAGACATTTATAATGGAATGTAGTATCTCAGACTCATTTATTACATTTTGAACCCTGATACTTAGATGACGATGTTTAAAATTATTGTGCATAAGTTACCACTGGTATTTTTTTAAAAATTAGAATTGGATTATTAAAAATGATTAGAATTACGGGTTTTTACTGAAAGAAGTTCCTTTAGCGTATTACAGAAAAGCATCCGTGCTTTGAATTGGAAATGGTTTTTAGTCAGATGTTGTAGTTAGGTGAGTAGTTATAATGTATTTGTATATGAAAAAATTTGGAATGTGTGTGTGCATGTGTGTATGTGTGTGCTAAGTACAAAAGAACTAGCTTGGTAAAATTTATGGTAGGACTGAAATGTTTATAGAAGAAAAGAATACTACGTTTGCAGTTTTCTGGTCTAGCATGACTATGATATGCTATCACTTGGTAATCCATTTTAATTTCTGGAAACTCATTACTACATGGTGCTTCTTGAATTAGGATATAATTTATGAGATAGTGAATTTTATGATGTGATGTATAACTATATGTATACCTGTAAGATTTTAAAATACAAGTTGTATAAGGGAATTATCTGATAAAGAGCTGAAAGTAGGCTATGTATTTAAACTTGTCCATCTGGCCTGCAATAGAGAGAAAGGTTGATACTTCTTGGTTAAAACAATGCTTAGCTAAATGATAAATGCCAGCATAAATTAGAATTGATTTATAATCTTGGGAGATAATGTTAAGCTAAAGAAGGTTTCACGGTGTTACAGTTTGGAAAGTGTGGGAGTACACAGAGAAGAGATAATTCAAGACTTTTTCAAATCTGGAGGGTACAGGATGGACCTGGGAGAGTGCACAGATAAAATGAGTTCCAGTGAAAGCTTAATGACTCAGGTAAGCAGATGCCATGTGGATATCCAGGATAAGGTCAGAGGAGTGAAGGAATGTGGGCGTAGGTGTGTTATGCTGTAGATGTAAAAACAAAGTTCTGGAGAGGAAAATTTGGGTTAGCCTCTCAGTACGGGGTATTAGAGTAGAAGATAGCAGTCTTTGTTTTCCCAATAGTTTGGGCTAGTTGATTGGTTTACTCATCGTTTGTGTACGGAAACCCAATCCCTGTCACTCATGTATTTAGCTGCTATGGTTATTCCCTCTTTTTACTACATAATAAAATTTCTCTTTCTATTGAATCACTCCCATCAGGATAAAAATATGACATGCTATCATTCATCTTAACCCTCTCAACTCATTTCCAGCTTCTCCTTTTCTCTGTTCTCTGTCATGGGAAAACCCCCAAAATGTTTTATACTTACAGCCTCTTCTTTCTCACTTCATCATTCTCTGTTGAGCCCACTGCAGTCAGGCTTTTGACCCTACTCTTCTACTGAATAAGTACTAATAAGTTATTGATTTATTAGAGTTTATTATAAATTACTTTATCACTTCAGGGATGGTATAGAGCTGTCCATCTTACTGTTTCTTCTTTGAAGGTAAGGAGATTTTCCCCTTCTGAATGCTCTCAAGATTTTAGCTTTGTTTCAGGTTTTCATCAGTGTTTCTATGATATGCTTAGTTATGTGTGTGTGTGCTTTGGGATTTGTCCTGCTTAGGATTTGTAGAGCTTCTGGTAGACTTGGGCTGATATCTTTTGTTAATTTATCTTATACTACCAAAGACATTAGTGGGACATTTGGTGAAATTTAAATAATTGCTGTAATTTAGGTAAAAGTTTTTTTTTTTTTAAATCAGTGATAATGTCCTCATTTTCATAGTTGTAGTGTAGTTAGTTATATAACAGTATCCTTTAATATAACCAAAACCAAAACCAAACCCTTGCCGTCGGGTTAATTCTAACTCATAGCAACCCTATAGGACAGAGCAGAACTGCCCCATAGAGTTTTACGTACTAAACTAGGGGCAGTGAGTATCATGACAGCACTTTATTCTCAAATGTTTTAGAAAATACGTTTAAGGATATTTTGAGTATTCTTGGTACTAATTTGTAACTCTTCTGTAATTTTGAATTTATTTCAAAATAAAAAATAGTATCTTTCTTATCTACAAACCTGTCTATCTGCCTAGCTCCCAGTTGGCTTTTTGCCATTCCTCTTGTTACTACCACCGTCAAAGCCACTGTCATCTCTTGCCTAGACTGTTGTATTAACTGAATAATTTGTCTTTCTGCTTGCGCTTTTGTAGCACTACTATCTCTGCACAGCAGCTCAAGTGATTTTTAAAAAAATGTGAAGCAGAAAAACGGCACACTCCTACTGCAAACCTTCCACTGACTACCCATATCAATAAAATCTCAAGTTCTTAATGTGACCTCCTAGGTGTTGCATCCACTGGTCCCTGGATGCTCCTCTTCCTTTTCCCACTCCAGCAGTAAAGTCTTTCATTCTGTCCCTGGGACACATCAAGCGTGCCTGGCAGGGTTGCAGTTCCGGTTCCTTGGCCGGGGACGCTCTTTCCCTAGATGTCTGCACATAATTCGATTTTTTATTAGCATGTTGCCTCCCCAGAGAGTACATCCTCGATAATTTTTATTGCTCTATCCCACTTTTCCTGCTTTCTTTTTCTTCGTAATCACTGCCTGAAATTTATATTTTTTCATTATTAGTTTTCTTGTTTAACTTGTCTACTGGATTTTAAACTGTGTAAGGGGAGGAACTTTGTCTTGGTTACAGTTTTATTTCCAGTCCTTCTAATAAAGTGTCTGCCATATAGTAGACATTTCAAAAATATTTGTTGAGTGAATGCATTATGCAGTTATTCACTGCTCCCATTTGTTGTTGTTGTTAGGTGCTGTCAAGTTGATTCCCACTCATAGTGACCCTATGTGCAACAGAACGAATCACTGCCCAGTCCTGTGCCATCTTGACAACTGTTGTTATGCTTGAGCCCATTGTTGCAGCCACTGTGTCAGTCCATCTCATTGAGGGTCTTCCTCTGTTTGACTGACGCTCTGCTTTACCAAGCATGATGTCCTTCTTTGGGGACTGATCGTTTCTGATAACACGGCCCAAGTATGTGAGACGTAGTCTCGCCATCCTTGCTTCTAAGGAGCATTCTGGTTGTACTTCTTCTAAGACAGATTTGTTCATTCTTTTGGCAGTCCATGGTATATTCATTATTCTTTGCCAACATCACAATTCAAAGGCGTCAGTTCTTCAGTCTTCCTTATTCATTGTCCAGCTTTTGCATGCCTATGGGGTGATTGAAAACACCATGGCTTGAGTCGGGCGCACCTTAGCCCTTAAAGTATCAACTTTGTTTCTTAACGCTTTAGAGAGGTCTTTTGCAGCAGATTTACCCAGTGCAATGCGTCATTTGATTTCTTGACTGCTGCTTCCATTGGTGTTGATTGTGTGGATCCAAGTAAAATGAAATCTTTGGCAGCTTCAATATTTTCTCTGTTTATCTTGATGTTGCTTATTGGTCCAGTTGTGAGGAATTTTGGTTTCTGTATGTTGAGATGTGACCTTTATTGAAGGCTGTAGTCCTTGATCTTCATCAGTAAGTGCTGTTAAGTCCTTTTCGCTTTCAGCAAGCAAGGTTGTGTCATCTGCCTATTGCAGGTTGTTAATGAGTCTTCCTCCAGTCCTGATGCTGCAGTCTTCTTCATGTAGTCCAGCTTCTTGGGTTATTTGTTCAGTACAAAGATTGAATAAATATGGTGAAAGGATACAGGCCTGACACACACCTTTCCTGGTTTTAAACCATGCTGTATCTCCTTATTCTGTTCAAATGACTCCCTCTTGGTCTATGTACAGGTTCCTCATGAGCACAATTAAGTGTTCTGGAATTCTCATTCTTCACAATGTTATGCACACACTTGAATGCCTTAGCATAGTCAATAAAATACAGGTAAACATCTTTCTAGTATTCTCTGCTCTCAGCCAATATCCATCTGACATCAGCAATGATATCCCTCTTTCTGCATCCTCTTCTGAATCCAGCTTGAACTTCTGACAGTTCTCTGTCAGTGTATTGCTGCGACTGCTTTCGAATGATCTTCAGCAAAATTTTACTTGCGTGTAATATTAATGATACCGTTTGATAATTTCTGCATTGCGTTGGATCCCCTTTCTTTGGAGTGGGTACAAATAAGAATGTCTTCCAGTTGGTTGGCCTGGTAGCTGTCTTCCAAATTTATTGTCAGAGGTGAGTGAGCACCTCCAGTGCTGCATCCAATTGTTGAAACATCTCAATTGGTATTCCGTCAGTTCCTGGAGCCTTGTTTTTCACCAGTGTCTTCAGTGCAGCTTGGACTTCTTCCTTCAGTACCATCCGTTCTTGATCATGTGCTGCCTCCAGAAATGGTTGAACGTAGACCCCTTCTTTTTGGTATAGTGACTCTGTGTATTCCTTCCATCTAAATAGATCTCTGTATTTCTTCTTTAATTTTGGATGGAATACACATTGTATGTGTATTCCATGCAGTAGTAACATGTTACGAGTAAATAACATAACCACACTAAAGGAATTGAGGATGAAAAGAACTAACTTAAGTAACTTTGGAAAACGGTACTCTGGCTAAAGACAAACTATGTAAATGCTGTAGTCTGGTTCGTAAATGTGTGTGAGAGTATGGGTTAGCAATTCTGAAATTACTTTATGTGTATCTTAGAACTGAACAGGTTAAGTAAATATATTGTAGATAATGAGACCCTGGTTTCTTACTGTTGGAGAAAGAAGTTACAAGTGATGCAAGAGAAAGGCTAAAGTGAATCCTGTGGTGTAGGATTGAAACCAGAAATATCAGTATAAACTCATGGTATTTTATACATGAGCACACACATACACAGATACAGATGTGTGTGTGTGTGGGTTAGTATGTATACATATGTTGTTGTTAGTTGTCATTGACTTGGCTCAATTTACAGTAACCCCATGTATGTACCAGAATAAAACGTTGCCTGATCTTGAGCCATCTTCATGATCACTGGTTTGTTTGAGTCCATTGTTGTGGCTATCGTGTCAGTCCATCTCGTTGCGGGTTTCCCTTGTTTTTGCTGACCCTCTACTTTACCAGTGCATACGTATCGCTCATAGTATTTCTACTGATTCTGTGGGTTGAATGGGTGGCTCTTCTCCTGTGGTGTAGGCTGGGGTGCTGCAGCAGTTTTCTGGGTATTTGATCGGGCTGGAATGTCTAAGACGGCTCACTCGTACTGTGGCAGTAGATGCTGTCTGTCAGCTGGGAGTTCATCTAGGGCGTCAACCAGAGTGCCTATATGTGGTCCGACTACTGTGGCTTGGGCTTCTCAGCTCTGGGTTTTATGAATGGCTATCCTGAATGAGCATTCCAAGAGACCTGGGTGGAAGCTGAAAAAGTTCTTATGACCTGGTCTCAGATGTCATGCATTTTCATTTCTACCTCATTTATTGGTGAAAAAGCAAGTCACAGAGCCATATTCAAGGGGAAGGGATTACACAAGGGCATGAATATCAGCAGGGAGATGGAAATTTTTGTATATTAGCCACCACACTAGTTAATTCTTATATTTTTTGCTCTGCTACGTTTGCTTCACTCATCTGGATTAACACTTTGAGGACAAGTATAATACCCTATATTTCTTTGTGCTCTCCTGAGTGTCTTACTTATGCTGTGCACATAGTAATTACCCAGCAAATTTTTTGTTACCTAAGGATTCCAGGAATGCTAAAAGTTCAGGCTGGCAAGAACAAGAAGAGGGGGTGAAGGCATCCACTAATTGGACTGGGATTTTGGGCCTGGGGCAGTGGTGAACTTGATTTAGAAAGAGGTATATTGCCCACATATAGTTAAGTGTTAGGTGTATCTTTGTACTTATATGAATGCTTTAAGATCTCTTTCTTCTCGTACATACTTGGCTTATAAAAACAGACTATTTTCATACAGCATTGATTAGTGGGGAGGTAGTTTCCTTTATGTTACTGGACCTGGCTCCACTGGCCCAGAGCCTTGGTGGGGCTGAACCTGTCTAGAGCTGTTTTCAGGCCGGGTGGGACTAGAACAGACAAAAATAAGATATATTCATTATGTACAGAGTTTGATTATATTTATTCTTGAAATAATTTATTTATAAAGTTGTAAAATTTAGTCTTTTTAGACCTAAAAAAGACCAGTGACTTACTGTCTTTGTTTAACCTTGCTCCCAATCTCAAATTAGTTTTAAGTATTTTATCTCAAATTAGTTTTAGGTTTTTTCTTCCTGAGAAAATATGAGAAATAATGAATTCGTTCATCATGTATGTTCTATATGTTGACTTAAGTTGATCTAATAAATCTTCTCTTTTCTGTCCATAGGCTTCATTCCAGCGCTCCAACAGTCACGACAAAGTAAGGAGAATAGTTGCAGAGGAGGGTCGGACAGCAAGAAACCTAATAGCTTGGAGTGTTCCACTAGAAAGTAAAGATGATGATGGTATGTATTAAAAAAATTAGTTTTGCTTTTAAGTCGTTGTTGTTGTTAGGTGCCATTGAATCGGTTCTGACTTATAGCGACCCTGTGTACAATAGAACAAAACACTGCCTGGTCCTGTGCTTTCCTCATAATCGTTGTTATACTTGATCCCATTATTGCAGCCACTGTGTCAGTCCATCTCGTTGAGGATCTTAGGATCTATTTAATCCTAAACAGTAAGATATATTTAAAAACTGTTCGCAATTAGAACTCTTGGGAAATTCATATATGTTAAATAAGATAAATAATCTTTTGTTGCTTTCCTATTTTACCTAATATACAAATGGTTTCATAAAAGTGTTACTGTTAGGTTGGCTGTTTTGGTAGGAATGAAGTTGGATTTGTTATGTTATTATGACTGGCAGATAATTCTTTTTTTAACTCACAGGAGATTTAGATTTTTTTCTTTCATTAAATTCTTAGTATAAAAATGAAAAAATAAGTTCTTAAAAAATTCACTGTACTTACCATGGTTAGGCATAATTTAATGATTTAGAAAATAAAAGATAATTATATTTCTTTAGTTCTCATTATTATTTGGACCAGAAGAAAAAATCGTCTCTCAAGTCCCCTCCCTTTGATTACCAGGGGCAGTGTGATTCCACTATTCCTGGGATCTAGAAGATTGGAGGGATAAAGGAAACAGGAGATTGGAGTATGCCAAAAGAGACCTATCTTTGAAATTTTCCAAGGGCTTGTAGAGTATTCCTCACAGGGGGTTGTTTGATGTTTTTTCATGATTAGATTCAGGTATGCATTTTTAGCACAGATTCTATAGAAGTGATATATTCTTTCCATTGTACCATAGGAAGCATATGACCTCAGTTTATCTTGTTAGTGATGTCAATTTTAATCATTTGGTTAAGGTGTCTGCCTAGTTTCTCTACTGTGAAGTAAAATTTTTTTTCCTTTATAATGAATGAGTAATTTGTGGGAAGATAGTTTGAGACTATGTAAATATCCTTTTTCTCTGATCCACCCATGACTTTTAGCTACCATTGATAATTCTTGGCTGAGTAAATTATGACTCTCATGGTTGTTGAATGGCGATTTGCTAACTCCATCTATTCTTCTACATTTATTAGTTGACATTCTAATGTAAGGAAGAGCTTTCGCTTCTCTGTGTATTTATGTATGTAAGTATTTATTTAAATTTGTATGGACTCATGGCTTATTTAATGAGTTATAATCCAGTACTGTATTACGATGCTCAAATTGTTCCAGAGTTTTCTAGTGGGAACCCCTTCAAACTGGCTCCTTTTTCCTTTTTTCATGTCATCGTTCTTTGGAGACATCCTTATACAACAGAATACTCAAGCTCTACAAGAATTCCCTTTATTTTTTTATTTTTATTGTCCTTTAAGTGAAGGTTTACAAATCAAGTCGGACTCTCATACAAAAACTTACAAACACCTTGCTATATGCTCCTAATTGCTCTCCCCCTAATGAAACAGCACACTCCTTCCCTCCACTCTATTCGTGTCCATTTGGCCAGCTTCTGACCCCCTCTACCCTCTCATCTTCTCTTTAGACAGGAGCTGCCAACATAGTCTCATGTGTCTGCTTGATCCAAGAAGCTCGTTCTTCACCAGTATCATTTTCTATCCCATAGTCCAGTCCAATCCCTGTCTGAAGAGTTGGCTTTGGGAATGGTTCCTGTCTTGGGCTAACAGAAGGTCTGGGGACCATGACCTCCAGGGTTGTTCTAGTCTCAGTCAGACCATTAAGTCTGGTCTTTTTATGAGAATTTGGGGTCTGCATCCCATTGCTGTCCTCCTCCCTGAGGGGTTCTCTGTTGTGTTCCTGTCAGAGCAGTCTTCAGTTCTAGCCAGGTAACATCTAGTTCTTCTGGTCTCAGGCTAATGTAGCCTCTGTTTTATGTGCCCCTTTCTGTCTCTTGGGCTCATAATTACGTTGTGTCTTTGATGTTCTTCATTCTCCTTAGCTCCAGGTGGGTTGAGACCAATTGATGCATCTTTTATTTATTTATTTATTTTATTTTTGTATTTTACAACCATAAAACTGCAGTAGCAAATAATGTTGACATTTATTATTAGCACAAAATGAAATAGTAATAAGCTCCTTATGATCCCATCTGCGTTTCTGAATTCCTCAAAGTTCTTGGCATAATGATGGTACCCTTTTTCTTTTCCAGTACTGTTATGATTTTACTTTTTAAAAAATAAATTGTGTGTTTGCGAGTGTGTATTTTCTTCCCCCATCTCAGTGGCCTTCAGGTGAAGGCAATGTGTGCTAAGCCAGCCGTCAGAAAATTAGGATAAAACATGCGTAGAACACCAGAATCATTTCAGCTTCACACTAAACATAGTTCAGTCTTCTTTTGGTTTTGAAGGCACGTTCGAATTTTTTAGGGTCTTTTTTTTTTTTTTTTTTATAGAATACATTGTTGTTCGGTGCTACCTAGTTGGTTCCAACTCATAGTGACGCTGCGTACAACAGAACGAAACACTGCCTGGTCCTGCGCCATGCTCACAGTCATTGGTATGCTTGAGCCCATTGTTGCAGCTACTGTGTCAGTCCATCTATTTGAGGGTCTTCCTCTTTTTTGCTTACACTCTAACTTTACCAAGCATGGTATCCTTTTCTAGGGACTGATCCTTCCTGATAATATGTTCAAGGTATGTGAGACATAGCCTCACCATTCTTGTTTCTAAGGAGCAGTCTGGTTGTACCTCTTCCAAGACAGATTTGTTTGTTCTTTTGGCAGTCCATGGTATATTCAATATTCTTCACCAATACCACAATAAAGTACATTAGGATCACTATAATGAATCTCAGTCCCTAGTGTAGTTTCCAAAACCAAAACCAAACCCAGTGCCGTTGAGTTGATTCCGACTCATAGCAACCCTACAGGACAGAGTAGAACTGCCCCATAGAGTTTCCAGGGAGCGCCTGGTGGATTCTAACCGCCGACCCTTTGTTTAGCAGCCATAGCACTTAACCACTACGCCACCAGGGTTTCCTAGTGTAGTTTACTACAGGAATAATTCTTGTAACTTAAGTTTATTAGATGTTTGCGTTCTAGAAAAGTGGGATGCTACAGTATGCTTTATATAAAAACCCTGAATAAATCTGTTCCTAAATTTTTATTTTATTTTATTGTGTTTTAGGTGAAAGTTTACAGTGCAAATCAGTTTCTCATTCAAAAATTTATACACAAATTTTTTTTGTGACATTGGTTGCGTTTTCTGCAGTGTGTCAGCACTCTCCCCCTTTCCCTTTCCACTTTGGGTTCTCTGTGTCCATTTGTCCAGTTTTCTTGTTCCTTCCTGCCTTCTTGTCCCTGCTTCTGGACAGGTGTTGCCCATTTGGTTTCATGTACTTGATTGAACTGCGAAGCAAATTCCTCACGTGTGTTATTGTTTGTTTTATAGGCCTGATTGATCTTTGGCTGAAAGGTGGACTTTGGATGTGGCTCTTATTTCTCTAGGATATCTTCCTAGTAGAGGGATTGCCAGATCATATGGTATCTCTATTTTTAGCTTTTTAAGAAGGAGCCGTATTATTTTCCATAGTAGTTGTACTATTTTGCATTCCCACCAGCAGTGCATAAGAGTTGAGTCTCCCCACAACCTTTCCAACATTTGTTGTTTTCTGTATTTTTGAGTATTGCCAGTGATGTTGGAGTGAGATGGTATCTCATTATAGTTTAGATTTGCATTTCTGTAATGCATAATTATTGCAAACATTTCCTCATGTGTCTGTTAGCCGCCTGAATGTCTTCTTTGGTGAAGTGTCTGTTCATATCCTGTGCCCATTTTTTGGTTGTATTATTTGTCTTTTTGTGATTTAAGTATCAAAGTATTCTATAGATTTTAGAGATTAGATCCTTGTTGGTTATGTCATAGCCAAGAATTTTTTCCCAGTCTGTGGGCTCCCGTTTTGCTCTTTTGGTGAAGTCTTTTGATGAGCATTTAAGTGTTTAATTTTTAGGAGCTCCCAGTTATCTAGTTTATCTTCTGGTGTTTGTGTATTGTTAGTTATGGTTTTATATTCTCTTTGTGCCATCTATTAGGGCCCCTAATATCATCCCTATTTTTTTTTCCATAATCTTTATTGTTTTAGGTTTTATATTTAGGTTTTTGATCCATTTTGAGTTAGTTTTTTTGTGTGGTTTGAGATATGGGTCCTTCTTCATTTTTTACAGATGGGCGTCCAGTTTTGCCAGCACCATTTGTTAAAAGGACTGTCTTTTCCCCATTTAATGGACTTTGGTCCTTTGTCAAAGGTAGCTGACCATAGGTGGATGGATTTACATCTCAGGTCTTGATTCTGTTCTGTTGATCTGTATAATAGGTTCTTAGATAGGTGGTGTGAGGCCTCCTACTTTGTCCTTTATCTTTAGTAATGCTTTGCTTATCTGAGGCCTCTTTCCTTTCCATTTAAGGTTGGAAATTAGTTTTTCCATCTGGTTAAAGAATGCTGTTGGTGTTTGCATTGGGATTGCATTATATCTGTAGATTACTTTGGATGGAATCGATATATTCGCAATTTTGAATCTTCTTATCCATGTGCATGGTATGGTTTTCTATTGATGTGGGTCTCTTTAGGTCTTTCTTTCTCTCTTTTTTATTGTGCTTTAGGTGAAGGTTTACAGAACAAATTAGTTTCTCATTAGACATTAATACGCATACTGTTTTGTGACATTGGTTGCCACCCCCGTGATGTAGCAACACCCTCCCCTTCTTGACCTTGGGCTCCACATTTCCATTTGGCCCGCTTTCCTGTCCCTTCCTGCCTTCTTGTCCTTGCCCCTGGGCTGGTGTGCCCATTTAATCTTGTATACATGGTTGAACTATGTATGTTATTATTTGTTTTATGCTTCTGTCTAATCTTTGTCTGAAGGGTAAACCTCAGGAGTGACTTTAGTACTGAGTTAAAAGGGTGCCCAGAGGCCATACTCTCGGGGTTTCTCCAGTCTCTTTCAGACCTGTAAGTCTGATCTCTTTTTGTGAGTTTGCATTTTGTTCTACATTTTTCTCCAGCTCTGTCCGGGACCCTCTTGTGATCCCTGTCAGAGCGGTCAGTGATGGTAGCTGGGCACCATCTAGTTATGCTAGACTCAGTCTGGTGGAGGCTATGGTAGTTGTGGTCTGTTAGTCCTTTGGACTAATCTTTCCCTTGTGTCTTTGGTTTTCTTCATTCTCCCTTGCTTCAGGCAGGGTGGGACCAGTAGATGTATCTTAGATGGCTGCTCACAAGCTTTTAAGACCTCGGATGGTACTCAGCAAAGTGGAATGTAGAACATTTTTGTTATAAACTATATTACGCTAGTTGAGGTAGATGTTCCCTGATACCATGGTCTTCCACCTAGTAACTTGATCCCTGTGGGAGTTTGGATGGTCTAGGAAGCTTCTGTGACTTGGCCTTGCTCAAGTTTTGCTGGCTTCCCCAGTATTATGTACTGTCTTATCTTTCACCAAAGTTACCACTTATCTGTTGTCTAGTTAGTATTGTTACCTGTCAACCTCTCCACTGCCTCACATACTCCATTGCTGTCTAGTCAATTCTGACCCTTTGTGACCCTATAGGACAGTGTAGAACTTCCCCACAGGGCTTCCAGCGAACGGCTGGTGAAGTCAAACTGCCAACCTTTTGGTTAGCAGCTGTGTGTCACTTAACCCCTGTGCCACCAGGACTAGACTGTTTCTTTTCTGTGTTGAAACCTTTCCATGAGTTTTTATACTAGTGGTCTTATACCATATTTGTCCTTTTGTGATTGACTTATTTCACTCAGCATAATGCTTTCCATATTCATCCATGTTGTGAGATGTTTTGCAGAGTTATCATTGTTCTTTATTGTTGGGTAGTATTCCATTATGTTTATGTACCGTAATTTATTTATTCATCTGTTGATAGCCACCTAGGTTGTTTCCATCTTTTTACTATTGTGAATAATGCTGCAGTGAACATGGGTGTGCATCTGTCTGTTCATGTGTCAGCTCTTATTTCTGTAGGACATATTCCTTGGAGTGGAATAGCTGGATTGTATGGTATTTCTGTTTCTAGTTTTTTAAGGAAGCGCCATATTGTTTTCCAAAATTGTACCATTTTGCATTCCTACCAGCAGGGCATAAAAGTTCCAATCTCCCTGCAACCTCCCCAACATTTGTTATTTTCTGTTTTTTTGATTCATGCCAGTAATGTCAGGTGAGATGATATCACATTGTAGTTTTGATTTGCACTTCTCTAATGGCTCGTGGGAAACCCTGGTGTCATAGTGGTTAAGTACTGTGGCTGCTAACCAAGAGGTCAGCAGTTCGAATCCTCCAGGCGCTCCTTGGAAACTCTATGGGGCAGTTCTACTCTGTCCTACAGGGTTGCTATGAGTCAGAATCGACTCGATGGCAGTGGGTTTGGTTTTCGGAATGGCTAGTGATTGCGAGCATTCACTTATATGTCTGGTAGCCTCATGAATGTCTTCTTTGGTCAAGTGTTTGTTCATATCCTTTACCCATTTTTTATTTGAATTATTTGTTTGTTGTAGAAATATTGGATTTTTCTATATATTTTAGAGATTAGACCTTTGTGGGATATGCCATACCCCAAAAATTTTTCCAGTCTGTAGGTTCTCTTTTTACTCGTTCGGTGAAGTCTTTTGATGAGCACAAGTGTTTAATTTTTAGAAGATCTAGCTTATCTTCTGGTGTTTGTGTATTGTTAGTTATGGGTTGTATCCTATTTATGTTGGTTGCTCTGAGTTGGAGTTGACTCGATAGCAATGAGTTGGTATAGGTATTAGGACCTCTAACACTGACCTTATTTTTTCTTCCATAATCTTTGTAGTCTTTGATTTTATGTTTAGGTCTTTGATCCATTTTGAATTAGTTTCTGTGTATGATGTGAAGTATGGGTTCTGTTGCATTTTTTGACAGATGGGCATCCAGTTTTGCTACCACCATTTTTTAAAAAGACCGTCTTTTTCTCAGACTTTGGGCCTTTGTCAAAGATCAGGTGACCATAGGTGGATGACTTTACTCTGGGTTCTCAGTTTTGTTCCATTGGTCAATGTATCTGGCATTGTACCAGTATCAGGCTGTTTTGACTACCATAGCTGTATAGTACGTTGTGTCAGGTAGTGTGAGGCCTCTTACTTCGTCTTCAATAATGCTTTACTTATCTGGGGCCTCTTTCCTTCCATATGAAGTTAATTATTAGTTTTTCCATCTTGTTAAAGAATGCTGTTTGTATTTGGATCTGGATTGTATTGTATTTGTAAATTGCTTTGAGTAGAATTGAGATTTTCACAATATTGAGTCTACTTATCCATGAGCATGGTATGTTTTTCCATTTATGTAGATCTGTCTTGGTTTCTTGCGGTAGTGTTTTTTAATTTCTTTATATGTCTTTTACATCCCTGGTTAGATTTATTCCTAAGTATTTTATTTTTCTAGGGGATATTATAAATGGTATTGCTTTCCTGATTTCGTTTTCATAGTTCTCATTATTGATGTATAGGAATCCAACTGATTTTTGTGTATTTCTCTTGTATCCTGCTATTCTTCTGAATCTTTCTATTCTAGTAGTTTTCTTGTAGAGTATTTTGTGTTCTCTACATATAGTATCATAGCATCTGTGGATAGGGATAGTTTTACTTCTTCTTTACCAATTTAGAAGCCCTTTGTTTCTTTTTCTTGCCTTATTACTCTAGCTAGGACTTCCAGCACAATGTTAAATAGGTGATAAAGAGCATCCTTGTCTTGTTCCTGTTTTCAGGCGGAGTGTTTTTAGCCTCTCTCCATTGAGAATGATGTTGGCTGTTGGTTTTGTATAAACCCAGGTTTTGTATAGATGCCCTTTATTATGTTGAGGAATTTTCCTTCTATTCCTATTTTATTGAGAGTTTTTATCAGGAATGGGTGTTGGATTTTATCAAATGTATTTTCTGTGTCATTCAAGGTGATCATGTGATTCTTTTGTTTTATTTATGTTGGTTGACTTTATAATGTTGAACCATCCTTATATACCTGATATGAATCCCACTTGGTCCTGATGTATTATTAACATGATGCTGAATTCTTTTGGGTAGAATTCTATTGAAAATTTTTGTATCAATATTCAGGAGAGATATACATGTGTTATTTTCTTTTTTCATGGTGTCTTTGCCTGGCTTTGGTATCAGGGTTATACTGGCTTGATAGAATGAATTCTGGATTATTCCTTTTCTGTGTTCTGAAATAGTTCGAGTAGTACTGATGTGAGCTCTTCTCTGAATGTATGGTAGAATTCTCCGGGGAAGCTGTCTAGGCCAGGGATTTTTTTTCCTTGGGACTTTATTTTTTAGAACAGTTTGAGATTTACTGAAAAATTGAGAAGGTAGTACAGAGTTCCCGTATACTTGACACCCAGTTTCTCTTATTAATATTATCCTACATTATTATGATAAATTTGTCACAATTAATGAATCAGAATTATTATTAACAAAAGTCCATAGCCATTCTAACAGGCATAGTGGTATTGCATTGTTGTTTTAATTTACATTTCTGCTGCTAATCTAAAGGTCAGTGTTTCAAACCCACCAGCAGCTCTGTGGGAGAAGAGACCTGACAGTCTGCTCCTATAAGGATTGCAGGCTAGGAAACTCTATTAGGCAGTTCTGCCTTGTCCTATAGAGTCGCTATGAGTCAGAATGTACTCGATGGCACACGACAACAACAAATGACAAGTACTGTTGAGCATCTTTTCATAGGTGTATTTACCATCTGTATTTCTTCTTCAGTGAGATGTCTTCAGATCTTTTGCTCATATTTTAATTGGATTGTTTGGTTTTGTATAGTTGAGTTTGAAGAGTTTTTGTATATTTTGGACTCAAGTCCTTTATCAGAGATGTGTTTTGCAAACACTTTCTCCTAATCTGTGACTTATCTTTTCATTCTCTTAACAGTGTCTTTTGCAGAGCAGAAGTTTTTAATTTTAATGAAGTCAGACTTACTAGTTTCTTTCATGGATCATGCTTTTGACATTGTATCTGAAAACTGAAGGTCATTAGATTTTCTCCTAGAAGGTTTATAGTATTGTGCTTTATATTTAGGTCTGTGATCCATTTTGAGTTAATTTTTGTGAAAGATGTAAGGTCTGTGTTGAGATTCATTTTTTTTTTTTTGGCCTATGGACATTCAGTTGTTCCAGCATTATTTTTTGAAAACACTAAATATCCTTTCTCCATTGAATTACCTTTGCTTCTTTGTCACAGCACTACATCTATCTGGGTCTGTTTCTGGCCCTCTCTTCTAAAAACTTTGAGAACCTTGGGTAAAATCTATTATTTTCAATCTAAGCCTTCAATATTACAGTCTTAAAAATAGGGTTTGTGTTGTTCAGGGACCAGATTTGTCTGTTAAAACTGTTCACAAATGTCTTTCACTTGTATCTCTCACTCAATCAAGTGCTTAAAACTTAGTGCCTTGTTTGTATGTTTTATCTATTTGGAAAAAAAAATCTTAGTACCTTCTTTGATGCAGGTTTAGAGACCCTTGTGGAAAGAGATACTGGCATGTATTTATTCTGGAGATAGTAATAAATAGCAACTTAAAATTGTGGTACGTTAGAGCTAGAAGAGTCTTTAGAGTCATTCATTTCGTTTTGCAGATTGGGACATTGAGGACAAAGTGGGTTAAGAGGTTGACCCAGAATCACATTTCAGAAAGAAATCAACTCTTTGACAATAGATTATTAAGGATCCTTGAGAAGTAGAGAAGGGAATTGCAGAAAGGTACCAGGAGACCACTGAACAGATGAAAGCCATGCTCTTGTGATTCCAGATTGTAAACCCTGTATCAACAAAGGGTTTCCAGTATTTTTTGTCTTTGGGGCCCTTTTTCATTAGATATTCTTGTTGAACACTTAGAAATAGTTTCTATTTCTGTCTCCCCTCCCCCCCAGCTTAGTACTTGCAAAAGATCGATTTTCTTACAATGTAAATAGTTTAAAAACTCACGTGGTATTCTGATACCTCCTTTACTCCCCCTACTCAATGATCTGATCTTCTAGGTCTAGTTTATATGCCCTCATTGCATCAAGTAATTGTGAGGTCATTAAGTCACATTTTGAGAATTCTAGAAGGACTGTGCCAGGAGTCTTACTTTTTGCATCTTTTGAAATTTACATTTTAATGGGCTTTGCTGCTGTAGTGTGTTCCTACTTCTCCAGATTTAATGAGGAAGTGTCTGTACTGTAATTTCTACATACAAAACGTATGGTGAAGTCCTACCCACTGTACTTGTGAATGTGACTCTGTTTGAAAATAGGGGGTTTATTTTGTTATGTTAATGAGGATTGACTGGAACAGAGTGGGTCCTAAACCTAACCCCTTCTTATGGTGTCTTATAAAAAGACCAGAATAGACACGAGAAACACACCGGGGGACAACAGACACCGTATGAAGATCCCTCTACAAGCCGAGAAATGCCGAAGACATCTGGGGCTATTGAAACTAGCCTCCAAAACTGTGGGACAATACATTCTTGTCCTTCAAAGCCACCCACTTGTGGCATTTGTGTTATGGCAGCCCTAGGTATATGTGGGTAACTTATTTTCCATGGAAGATCCTGAAACTCAGAGGTAAATATATTCTATGTGCTGTAGAAAAGGTTAGGCCCTATTTAACTCCTTTGATAACCAGTGTTATTATCATCCACGCAACTTTATGCACTGGATTTTATGGGAATCATTTTTAGTGATTAAATAATTTAAAAAAATACTTGTTTTTGCCTATGTATGTCTGCAGGCTTTGGGGACCAATTTGAAAGCACAAGCTTGTATCTCTGTACGTAGTACAAAATTTAGTTTGTCCATTCGTTTTCACCAGATAAACACTTATTAGTAGGCACTGTGCTTAGGCAGTATGTGGAAAACAGATACTTGACCGAGCTTCTATCCTCTAGGAGGTTTATAATCTAGTTTGTGGGATAAGCCACACACACACACTCACACTCTTGATCCTCCTTCTCCGCTCTTCCATCCTCACACCACCAACACACATGCATACAGAGTAAAATCTCAGTAGAAATCAGTGACAGCTTTTGGCCCAAGTGCTTAGGTTGGATTGTAAGGCATAGTTGGGCTTACAGTTCTCGGCGATGATTCATTTGAGGGTTTCTGAATATCGCAGAACGTATTTTCCTTTCATTGGGCTGTGACATTGAAAGAAATACCTCTCTTTGAGCTTAAACAAATGCCAAACCAGAATTTCTTTCAGGATGGTGATAATTGGGAAAATAACTCTCTACCTCGGACATGTGTTGGGCTTGGAGTAGGGCTTTGCTGGAGTGGACCAGAACTGCCTGCCAACTGAGGGGAGGGTCCTTGGGGAGCTGGGAGAAGCAAGGGGGTGTTTCTTGTGTGAGCCGACACTGGTAGGAGGAGAGGCATAAGGGAGTGACGTGGAAACCTGTCTCTAGCTTTTTAATCATTTCCGAGTTATGCTGAAATGGAGCCCCTGGGTGGGGCAAACAGTTAAACCCTCAACTGCTAACTGGAAGGTTGGTGGTTCGAAGCCACCCAGAGTTCCGTGTGGGTGTGGTGTGTGTACGTGGGTGCGGTGCATTTGCATGTGGTGCCTGTGCGAGTGTGTGCGTGTTACCGGGCATGTCTGTGTGTTTGATACTCTGTGTGTGTGTGTGCCCATGGGCCTGGCTACACCCCAGACTGTGGGGTGCTGCAGAGTCTGCTGGGGGTGGCTGCCTGTGCTCATCCGTCCACCCTGTTCTAGGCCAGCGAGTGCCCCTGCCTGGCCCCTTCTCAGTATCTCCCCTGCAGCCTTGTCTGGTTGCTGGGCTGCCCTCTCGGGGACCTCACGCTCCAGGGCTGTCCTTGGGCCCCGGCACTGGCCTCCTGGAGCACGCACCCTCAGGGCCCTGACCTTGTCTCAGGGCAGCCCCACTCCCGGTGCTTCTTGAGGGATGGAGGCTAAGGGGAGTCCGGGAGGGTAGTGGCAGTGGCAGCTCTGCAGAGGCACCTGATCCAGAAGGAAGGGACCTGGGTGAGATGGCTGCCAGGCTTAGCGCCATCCACGTCACCTCATTTCACAGTGGCAGCCTCCCGAGTGGCCCCGTAAACAAGCTGCGGCGGGGGGTGGGGGTGGGGGGGAGTGCCGTGCACATCCCCAGTGCTGTGCTGGTTCTCAGGCCCAGGGAGGCGTCCCTGACACTTGGACCCTCTGCATCTGCCTCTCCGAAGACCCTGGCCTCCATGATGCAGACCCAACAGCGGGGACAGTGGACAGGTTTATAGGTGTCCACTGGTCGGTCACCCAGGGTTGCCCACCCGCTCGGAAATACAAGTTTATTTTTCTGATTAAAGGAAATCAAGAGTGCCGTGCTGTTATTAAAAAAAAAAAAGTTAGGAGAAAAATACATGTGGATAAAAAACAACTTGGCTCATAAAATGATTCATTCAGCATAATATCTATTGAGTACTTCTGCATGCCAGGCACTATTGGGATAGTCAGTGATCAAAAAGGACAAGAATCCCTGCCCTCGTGGACTGTATATTCTAGTGGTCAACACTCTGTGCTATATGTTGTTTTGTGCCATCTACTGCATTCCAACTCACAGTAACCATGTAGGGCAGGGTAGAACTGCCCCATTGGGTTTCCTAGGCTGTAATTTTTAATGTGAGCAGATTGCCGGGTCTTTTCTCCTGTGGAGCGGCTGATGGGCTCAAACCACGGATGCTTTGGTTAGCAGCTGAGCATTTAACCATTGTACAACCAGGGCTCCTTAATTACAGACTTAAGATTTCAACACATATTTTGGGGGGACAAAATTGAATCTGTACTATACATTGTGAATTTTATTCCTGTTCTGAACTGCTCCCAAGAATAGAATGATTACAAAACAACTTAAGAAAGATGTATCTGTTAATTGCAAAAATACAAAGAGTTGAAAACCTCCCTTTTCAAAATGAAGCTATATATTTCATAAATCAGATAATTAAAACAAAGTATTTGGGTTTTATATGGCAAAAATGTATTCTTAATTATTTTGCTGAAATAAAATTTGAATTCAAAGAAATATTTTCCAGACTTGCATATATGTTGAGAATTTCAGCAACTTGACTATTTTTAAATTGCCAGAGCACCTGACATTTTTAAGAAGCTGATTTCGTCTTGTTTTGAGGAAGCCATTCAAGAAAAGCAGTGTCTGGGACTTTGGAAATTTGTTTTTTACTACCCATGGTTCAATTTTATTTTATTTGTTGATCCGTCTCTATTTATTTACTTTTTATTTTTGCCTTGAAGGAAAGCCTAAGTGTCAAACTGGTGGGAAATCGAAGAGAACAATTCAAGGCACTCATAAAGCTGCTAAACAGGTATAGCATATATAATTTTTCACTTACTAACTTTTAATTTTACTTCCTGAATATATTATGTTATAACATCTAATTCTTTTATGGTTTGAGTATTGTATATTTTCATGTAAAAATTTAATGTAATATTTTGTACTTAACACATGTGGACCTAGTACTTACTATGTGCCTAGTTTGTACTACATGTTTTACAACTATTAATTCGTTTGGTTTTAATAACAACTCTTTGATGTAGGCATTATTATCCTCATTTACAGATGAGGAAACTGAGGCAGAGAAAGGTTACTGGACTTGGTAGTAAGTGACACAGCCAGGGTTTGAACCCAGGTTGTCAGTTTCTGCTCTTAACCCTTCTGCCACACATTCCACATTTGTGAATTATTTCATGATTTTCTGTTTTGGTAGAACGATGCCTTTAGGTTGTAGGACAGTAAAGCTGTATGGGTTCTTAACATTTTCCAAATTGCTCTACTAAAATTTTAGAGAAAACAAACTTACATTATTTTTAAAAAAGTTTTTTTTTTTTTAGTAGCGTAATTATAGTTAGCGTCTTAATCCATAGTTATTTTCTGTGAACTTTTCACGTAGTTTTAGTTTGCTGCCATTGTGTACTAGTATGTATTGTTGTTGTGGTATGCCATGGAGTTGATTCTGACACGTAATGATCTTATAGGACAGAGTAGAACTGTTCCATAGGGTTTCCAAGGCTGTAAGCTTTGCAGAAGCAGACTGCCACATCTTTCTTCCACTGAGCGGCTGGTGGATTTGAACTGCTGACCTTTGGGTTGGCAGCAGAGCTCTTTAACTACAGCGCCACCAGGGCTCCTTTAGCATGTATTATGTATACCAAAAATTTCATATAAGGAAAGCACAGACTTTAGTCAAGATATGGGTGTGAGTGAGTTCACAAAGAAGCTCCTTTCCCCATACACAGGAGCATTGGGGATAAAATGTTTTTTTTTAAAAATAAAAAAAGACAGAATGTTTTAAAAAATAGAGTAAACACCCCCTGGGTCAGATATAAAACAGAAACATACAGTGACAGGTAAATGGTGCTTGGGATCCCAAACTTAGCGGACAGAAGCATCACAGAAGATCAGTTGCTGTGGGATAAAAGAGGCTGAAATGCCCTTTTTGTGGTGGGGAAGCAGATCCAGGCTCATGGTGTGAAACTGGAGAATTATACAGGGCTCTGCACCAGGAGACAGAAAAAGCTACATTCTGCCTGGGATTATGGTCTGGGATATCCGATGCCTGAAGAGAGAGAAGGGAATGGAGACAGCCACTGAAGAATGGCCTTCTAGTTTGGGACTGAATCTGCCATACTCTTGAAGGGTGAGAATTATAAGGTCCCAATAAAAGACCTTGAAAAGTGGCACCATGGTAGGCCAGATGGTGGTAACCATAAAACTAGTAAATAATGAGGTTTGAACTTAGGGTGAGAACAGGAAAAAACGAAAATACAAGAAACTTGAACTCAAAATAATCTTGCAAAGTAAAATAACAAAGCACATGGGAAAAATAATGTCATAAAATATTGACAACATATTCTGCAAATGAAAGAATTTACTCCTTAGATAATGAAAAAAAAAAAGTAACATTTTTCTAAAGAGAACTGTCAAATAAATGAGTTTAAATTTCTCAAAGGAAAGAATAACAACTTTAAAACAAAACGATTACAAAAAATAGGTATTAATTTTGAACATTTATAGATGTTCAAAAATATATGGAATTTATATTGTTACATATGGAATGTATCTAACTCCACATAAATGTAAATTATATATAATATTGTATATGAAATATATCTAAATGGATTAAATTATTAAAAGGCAGATGATTGGATTGAAACTCTTACCTCCAAATTGAATGATATACTTGCTTACTAGAGACACACTTAAAATGAAACCTTAAGGAAAGGTTTACAACAAAGAAAAATCCAGGCAAATACTTGGTATTCTAGAAGTACTTCAAAGCTGGTATAGCAATTTTCATATTAAATCAGATGGAATTCAACCTGGAAAGTATTGGTAAGGATAAAGATGGAAATTACATGATGATAAAAAGAATAGTTTTCCAAGAAGTGTAACAGACTTAAATTTTTATATAACTAACAGGATAGGCTTGAAATTTTTAAAGCTGAAACTAACAGAATTACACAGGAAAAGTACATTTATAATCATTTTGGGAAATATTAATTATCTGTCACTCAGGAACTGAGATCAGCAGAAAAAAAATTAAGATCTAGTGGAATTAAGAATACAGTTACACTTGATCTAATATAAATGTATGTGTACATATCTGTGTGTGTGTTTGTATTTTTGTTCAATGACTGGCACTCAAGAAATATATTCTTTTCAAGGATACACAAAACATGTGTAAAAGTAGGCCACAACTAGGTCGTAAAGGAAATTTCAGACAAATGATATTCTCTGAGTGTAATAGTGTAATAACAATTAAACTAGAAATAACATATAAAAGTGTTCCACGTATTACAAAAATTAAAGACCAAATGTGAAAGCCAAATGTGAAACCCTATGGGGCAGTTCTGCTCTGTTCTCTAGGGTCATTATGAGTCAGAATCGACTCCATGCCAGTGGGTTTGGTTTTTGATTCCACAGACAAGACAAAAAGCACAACTCAGAAAAGAAAATATGAATAAAAGTGGTACTATATCAAAATTGAATTTATACACTAAAATCCCAGCACCTGCAAAGTTAAAGACAAGACGGACTGGGAGAAGACACTATGTATATTGTATCAAGAATTTATAATGAACTAATATTAATGAGAAAAAGACTGCAATGTCACCTTATTCACAAGTTCTTAGTGAAGGACCGTTTGGAGTGGAGCACAGACCAGACACTTCAAAGGACATGATCAACAGGTGTTCATACTTCAGAGTCAACAGGACAGGGCTGAGTAGGTTCCCCGAAGTTAGGCTACCATCCACAGGATGATGGTAGATCACATCCAAGCATGCCACAGTTCATGTCTTGGGAGGAGAATGTCTAAATTTCCCCCCCTCCGCAGGATTAAATGCTAATTGGACAGCCATATCTTTCTTCCAAATAGCATGTACAGAGAGCAGGTAGGGGAAAGAATAATGAAAAGGGGCAATAAAAGGTAAAAAGGGGGTAGTGAAAGTGGAAGGCCCCCTGTAGGCAGTGGGCTGGCCTACAATTTACTGGCACCAGAGAACAGCCCTTCTCCCTTTACCCCACTAAGATAGAGTTTTGGGTTTCTCCAGAGGGCAGTCGTCTCCCCTTAAAGCATATACTTTATGTCTACTAGTAGCTATTATGTCCATTAGCGGCTAGGAAGATGAGGAGGGGGCAATTATACCACACTTGTGCATCCAGCAAAGACAAATAATTCGATTAAAAATGGGGGGCACCTGAATGACCTATAAACCTGTGGAAAGATATTCAGTTTCAGTAGTTACCAGGAAAATGTCTCTTGACTACTAGTGAAAACCTACTACGGTCATGTACCGCATAACATTTGTTCAGACACCATCTGACTGCATACATGCCTGTGGCCCCATAAGGTTGTAATAGAGTTTAGCAGTCTCCATTGGAGATGGAATGTAACGGATGTAACCAGACATAGTGGATGCAACAGCTTCCCGCACACAACATGTGTTATCTCATGTCTCTTCTATACAAAGTGATTGCACTGCCAGGCGTATGCATAATGGTACAGTACATATATAATCTGTAATGCATATGTCTTGATAGTGATAATAAACATCTACGTTACTGGCTTATGTATGTACTATATTATACTTTCTATCATTATTGTGAACTTTCCTTACGAATAAAAAGGTTTACCATATAACAGTTGTTGTTAGGTGCCATCGAGTTGGTTCTGAGTCAGAGCAACCCTGTGCACAACAGGACGAAACACTGCCTGTGTAACAGCGTATGTTTCCACTCATAGGCAGCAGCATTCAGTCTCTTGTATCACACATCTCTTTGAGTGTGTAGCATTATCTCTGTTTAATTTTATTTAAAAAATGTTACCGTGAAATGGATCTGTATGGTCCCAAATGCAGCAAAACCAGTGCTAGTGATAGCAGAAGCAAGAGGCAAAGAAGTATCAATTTGGAAGTGAAACAAAAGGTTATTAAACAACATGAAGGTGGAAAACAACTGAAGGTGATTGCTCCTGATTTAGGGATGTTCACATAATGTCAAATCATATAATGTCCTATTTCACAGACCTTATCGTGGACGTTAAGGGATACGTCACTGTGCTTTGCCCTCTAGAATTAGGTCTGTCATCAGCAAAATCTCCTGTATCCTCACACTTCTCTGGGCATTCCCTTTACCTTTTTGTTCACACTAAATCCCAACTCATCTCTGAGGACACTGCTTCTCCCATAGCCTTTTTAAGTAGTGGTGGCTTTTACTGCCACAACACTCCTACCTCTGGTCCTAGAGGTTGGTTCGGTTCCTTGCTTGTTCCTAACAGGCATTTCGGACATTTTTTCCTTCCTTCCTTCTCCTAAAACTCAGCGGATTTGATGCACTGGACACCTCTTCCTCTTCTTGTTGCGGGCACTTAATAGACTTTCAGAACACTTTCCCTCATCCCTTGAATATATTATTCCCAGGCTCATAGCACGCTCTTCAGCATGACTGCTGTCCTCTCACTTCTTTGAATTTCTCTCCAATGATATTGTCTTCTACTCATTCCTGTGGTAAGATCCTTACCTTGTCTTTACTAATAACTGCTCCCCCTCCATAATAAATCAGTGTCAGCAATTCCTCATCCACTGTCACCTCTTCTTTCCACTCTACTTTCTCTGATGTTCTGACTCCACAGATTTTTCAAACCCTACGGAATCTATAGCTTGTTGATCCTACTTCCTTCTCACTCTGCCTCACCCTGCTTTTGTGTCTGTACTTCCCTGGAAGTCTACCTGAGATCCTGTGCCTTGTCTGTCGTGATCATCACTTCCATGCATACTCTCACCTTTCTTGCCTCCCTGCCTTTTGGTAGTGAATGCTTGACAGAGCTGTCCTGATTAAATCTGCCTTTCTCCCTGTTCTGCTTTGTACCGCATGCAGTTGAACATGGCTGGAGAAAAGTATTGATCATGTTGTCTAGACCTTTTTACATTCATGAGCACTAACCTTAGTTGGACAGTATTGTCCCAAAGTTCTGTATTTCCCCAGCCATTCACTCTCCCATTTTTCTAGAGTTATTTCACCTCTTACCTCTTTTCAAACTTTTAACACCAGCCCCTGGTAACCACTAATAAACTGTTGTCTCTATGCATTTGCCTATTCTAGATATTTCAAATAAGCGGGGTCATATAATATCTGTTCTTTCCTGTCTGACTTCACTCAGCAGCTTTGCTGAATTCATTTCTTATCTCTAGTAGCTTTCTTGTGGATTCTTTGCGATTTTCTCTGTATAGGATCATGTCATCTGGAAATAGAGATATTTCTTTCTGATTTGGATGCCTCATTTCTTTTTCTTTCCTAATTGCCCTGGATAGAACTTTCAGCACAGTGTTGACTAGCAGTGGTGAAAGCAGGCAGCCTTGTCTTGTTCCACGATCTTATTAGGGAAAGCATTTCACCGTTGAGCATGATGTTTGCTGCGGGTTTTTCATAAATATCCTTTACCATGTTGAGAAATTTGTATTCTTGGTTTAGTGAGTGTTTTTAATCATGAAAGGGGAGAGAAGATTTCTTAACCTGGGGATCAAGGTGTGGTTGGTGTACATCAAGAAATGGTATATTCAACTTTATACTGACATGCACTTTCATCAGATTCTCAGAGGAGTCAAGGTGCCTCTCTGAGAGGGATGAGTCAGAAATCTCGATCTCTTTTTCCTTCCCTCCTTCCCTTTCTTTCTCTCTTTCTTCCATTAGCTTTCTTAAAAGTCATTAATTAAAACAAGATCACCTTATAGAATTCAGTTGCATCTAACTTTCCCTGTAAGTTTAGATTGCTTTGTCTTCTATTGAGTGTCTTGGGAAACAGACATAATAAGTAGTAGCAGCTGGGTAGTTACATGATTTAGAATCCTGGCTTTGCCACTTACTTAGTATGAAACCTTGAACTCATTTTTTTTTTGTAAACTTCAGTGTCTTCCTTTGTAAAAATGGAGATAATAATAGTACTTATGTAAAGTTGTTTCAAAGATTAAATGAAGTATGACTGTATGACAAGCACTTACTATAGTGCCTGGCTCATAGCAAGTATGCCATGAAAGCATAAGTACACTGTGAATGTTAGATGCTGCTGCTGCACTTATTATTGTTGCTACTTTTATTTTCTTCAGTAGTAAGTAACAGCCCTGTCTTGGTATAGTGCTGCTATAAGAAATACCACAAGTGGATGGCTTTAACAAAGGGAAGTTTATTCTCTTACAGGCCAGTAGGCTAGAAGTCTGAATTCAGGGCCCCGGCTCCAGGGGAAGGCTTTCTCTGTCAGCTCTGGAGGAAGGTCCTTGTCATCACTCTTCCTGTGGTCTAGGAGCTTCTCTGCACAGGAACCTTGGGTCCAAAGGATGCACTCTGTTCCCAGTGCTGCTTTCTTGGTGGTATGAGGCCCCCCTGTCTCTCTGCTCTCTTATATCTCAAAAAGATTGGCTTAAGACAGTATCTAATCTTAGAGATCTCATCAGTATAACTGCTGCTAATCCATCTCATTATATCACAGTGATAGGATTTACAACACATAGGAGAGTCACATCAGATGAGAAAATGGTAGACAATCATATGATACTGGGAAATCATGACCTAGACAAGTTGACACATATTTTTGGAGGACACAGTTCCATCCATGACAATACCTGTTCTACACTTTGAAATTCTCTCCTGGGTTTAACATCCTCTACAATTTGATGTGCCTCTTTCACCTTTCTTCACAAATTTGATGGTTATTGCCATTAGTTTACTCACATTTTTTTCCTATGAGCATATTTCTTTTGTCTTTATCTTTCTCATGACAATAATACCTGACATTATTTGAGCATTTACTGTGTGCTAGATGCTGTACCAAATGCTTTATGAACATTGGGGGAGAAGTTGAAAGACAGGTTCCAGTCTTGTCACTCTTCAGTATTTTGATTTTGTCAAGAAATTCAACCTCTTAACTTCAGTTTTGTCATCTATGGAATAGGAATAATATTTGTCCTGTATTTAGATATTTTCATGAAGATTAAATATTTTTCAAAAGCCCTTCTTAAAATATAAATAAGCATGCAAATATAAAATATTTTTTGTCAAACTTGCATAGCACAATGCCTTGCAGGTGGAATTACCCAGCTGTCACTTCTGTCTTTCTAGAATCTTGGGTAATAAAAGCCTGAGTTAGTGCAGAGACACAGCGAAACATCTTAACCCCAAAGCAGTATTGCTTATTCTGCATTATAGGAAATAATGGTAAAATATTTGAGCCATATAAACATTTCATGGATGCACAGGGAAAATACGTAAGTGGGTGAAGATGGGTGAAGATATTTTTGGGAATTTTGTGGTAAGATTAGAGTCTTTCTTGGATTCACAGGAAGTTACTAGTCCTCTGCTGGTTGATGTAGAAAAAACTTTGTGAAGGAGGTCTACTTTAGGACACTTCCAAAGTTAGTTTTAATTTTGGATGATGTATAGAAAGAGAAATGAGGTGGTAAAGCATCTGGTAAAGGGCTGCCAGCACAGGGTCTTGGCTGATAATATAATAGGAAGATGAAAGAATTGTAGATCTCTAACTGGACTTTGACATTGGTCAAATCACTTAGCCTCAATTTTCAAATCTGTAAAGTGGAGCTAATATTCCTAGTTTACCAAGTGTGTGGAGGGGGTCAGGAGATTATGTGAAGTTGATTTATGATATGTGGTACTGTATACATTGGTAATTATTATTGTCATAGTTATCAGCACAGCAGTGGACAGAAGTAACCTTTGCTTCTGGGGCAGAAGATAGTTGAATGGAGTTTTGAGTTTGGTTTAGTCTAAGGTGGGGAATATTTTCCATAGTTATTAAATCATTTACTATTAGAGCTAGAAAGAACTTAAGGGCAACCGAGGTACAGATTTTGTGGGCTGTTGAAAATTATTTTAAATTTTATTGCTTGATTGTTGGTGAGGTGTTGGTCATTTCTACCTGGATTGAATTTGACTCTGGACTAGGTCT
This sequence comes from Loxodonta africana, assembly GCF_030014295.1. Lineage (NCBI taxonomy): Eukaryota > Metazoa > Chordata > Mammalia > Proboscidea > Elephantidae > Loxodonta > Loxodonta africana. The sequence continues at coordinate 39,344,309 of NC_087354.1, read as the reverse complement.
GTCAGATAAAATATTTGCTAATTTTTATCTTCTAAATCTAGCATCCTTAGTCTGGATGAGGGGCTGTAGAAATAGGATGAGTGGCTCCATCCCAACCTCTTAGTGGCGTTTCTGTGTGTGTGTGTGTGTGTGTGTGTGTGTGTATGTGAGAGAGAGAGTGAGAGTGAGAGGTTGTTTTATTTGCTCGTTTTTTGGTGATGATGGCTCTGCATAAACCAAAGATTGACTAGTTACAAAGATTTATGAAGTATGAGACTCAGTGTTATATTGAAAACCAAGGCCTAAAACAAAACGATGACGGTATTAGTCTCCATTTTAGATGTTCACCACTTTGAGGCTCTTCCATTAAAAAAAAAAAAAAAATCAACAAACAACAATGACAAAACTCCAGACAAACCTAGGATTGTTTGTTGCTCTAACTGTAGTAGTGGGTTAGTATTTTCACTGTTTTTTAATTTTTCCTTTCATTTTAAGATAAGCAGCTCCTTTGTGCTTCTAGTAAGAAGTTTCAGGTTTGTGTTTTGAATTTACCTCTTTATATCAGTAAACTGCATACTCATGTTTTTGCTGGAATGGTTCTGTGGTAGTGTATAAAGCTATAGAATATAGTTTTGTATTTTCAGAGTCTGCCTAAGTAAAGAAAGAATAGGTCATGTTATTTTATTTGATGAGTCTATTTTGTGATTGGTTGTCCAAGAGTAAAACTCAGACTCTGGAAAATTCAAATTAAAGAGATTTATTGAGAGTACAAACAAATTGGGGAGACAGTGAATCCTACTGGTAGACTGCTCCATCGAGGCATGGAGTGACAAGGGTTTATGAAGGTAAAAACTACAGGCAGCTGGGGTGCATCTAAAGCTATTTTCATTGGTTAGAGTTGCTGCAGGCAGCTGGGCTGCAGAGAGGTTACAGCTAAAACATTTCTGATTGGTTGACACTTGAGTTGGTTAGAGCAGAGGCATGACAAATTATGATAAGGGTAAGGGGGTCATAATAACGTTTTTAGATGGGAGTCGGGGGGTGGATATCTTCTGAGAATTGGCTGATCACTAATGTCACATGTTTCCTGGAGCGTTAGATCATTTAGACACCTGCAGCCTGAGTTAAACTAGGTTACTTTAGAGAAATTGTCAAGGGAGCAAAAACAGGAGTTAGATCTGCATTATACAGGAGATTCTGCTAAAATATAAACGCAAAGAGTTTGTTGAAGGAATAGAACAACTGCAAGTGGAAAAACTCTGTTGGAATGCTTAAGGGAAGAAAAAGGGTTTTGATACAGAAAAGCCAAAAGTATGTCTCTATTTAACATCACCTTACTCTAACCATATCTTTCTACATATTTAAGCTTAACCACAATTTGTTCTCTTTCTGTGACACCTGTACAAGCAAGGCAAGCAAAACCACATTTCAGAAAGAGAGCAGTGGTGCCTCTTAAAAATTTCCACTTCATCTGTACTAAAGCAGAAGTAGAATTTAGGGATATATGGATGAAGATGGAGTCCCTCTTTCTCCCGTAACATGAGTCCAGCCTAGGCCAAGAGCCCTTTTATGTTTTGTTTTGGATTATTCACTTTATCATGCCTTCCTTTTAATCAGGAATTTGATTGGATATCCTTTGATCACTATTGTCTTCTGTACGGACTTACTTTCCTTGAATTGGTTCGTTGGTTGCCTATTTATGATAGTTCATTAAGGCCCCAGATACTACCCTTAAGGGGGTTAGCTGGGCACTTTTTGTTTATTGTTTCCTTGCCATATGTGAGGTCTGATCTTCAGGGTGAGCTGGTCTCATGTCACCCACAAAGGAGTAACCTGTCTTATGCAAGGGCTTTGGTGGCTTTGTGGGTGGCTGCTTACCATTCTAAGCCACTTAAGACCCTGGATGCTATCCGACAAATGATAGGGCTCAGATGTCACCAGATGGATAGCTGAGTACTACTGAAGATGTCTTCACCATGCTATCTAAATTTTAGAGGGCCGATTGGGAGGAAGGCCAAGTTAAAAGAAAGGAGAAAACAGTTGATCTAGGTAAGGACCCAAGTTAGGAAGCAGATGAGTCTATAGGAGTCACAGTAGTTTCTTCAAAGACATGATACACTGTCTGTTAGTGGGGGTGAAAGTTTCGGTACAGAACTGGGTGATGCAAGAAAAAGAAAAACAAAAAACACTTGACGAGGCAAAAGAAAATGACAGCAAAAAGGAGTATAACTAGCCAAGATTTTACCAGAGAGCTAACCCAAGATTTCATGTTGGGTAACCAACTGAAAATGTCAAACCAATCATTAGAGCTGCTGGTATCTTCTGTATGGAGTTAGGTAGCTTTCTGGCAAATTTTCTTGATGCCTTGTTCTACTTTTCCAGTAGTATTTATCTAGGTGCAACAAGAGGAGTTAACAATGGCACATACTCCACCTTTTTGCACTAACAAAGTCAAGGGCCATTCTGTTGTGCAAAATTATTTTAGCTAAAGACACCAGGGATTCTTCTTGTACTGCAAGGTTATCTGCATTGTCATTAACTAGCTGTTCCATAGAAGCTGACATGTTTTGGAGACCTCTCTCATAATTGAGCTACTCCGACAAAGGAGAAGAATGATCTAAGAAATCTGTACTCAAAGCCAGGGTATTTTTTTATTGAGTTGTACCATCCTTGATGAAAGCAAACAGACACGCCCATTGCTGTTGAGTCTGTTAATTCCCCTGTGATTCCTGACTAAGCTATTTAAATCATTAGTGCAGTGTTCGCTTTCATCATAAGAATAAATGTCTAAAGGAACTCCTAGAAGGCCTAGGGTACATTGGCCCTTCATGCTCCATCCGTCTAAACGAGGTAATGCCCAAGCATAAAGTTAATTGCTTGGTTTTGGTTTCTTTTCTGTGGTATAATTTGATCTTCTACATAAAAATAAATGTTCATAAGGAGTACAAATTATGCCTTTCCTGGTATGGGTGTCTGGGATGGGAACATTTTGATCGGCTTGTTTGAGTTAGTGTTCAATTAGAGAATTATCATAAATGTACAATGGTCCCATCTTCAGTGTTTTTTTAAGTCTAATGCAAAAAGGAACTTTTGAACTACCATTTCTTAGGCAATGAGGAAAGTCATAGTATCTAGGAATTTCTCTGTGGGTGGAACCCCCATAATTCAGCTTGCTAAATAAGGCCACCACTTCAAATGCATCTCATAGTGCATGTTAAGGTTAAGAGTTGGGTCAAATTGAAGCGTGGCACTTGAAGTTTGGCTGTTAATCCAAAGGGATGCCGCAGTTTGACACGAATGGCTTGCTTAAAGATGATATTAAGGTTAATGGTAGCTTGGGGTACAGAACTGTAGTTTAGTACAGGGGATGCTAATGGATCTACATTTTCATGTACAGCTGTTGGGGTGGGATGGCTGATCCAACATTCGGTCATGTTACCAGCACTGGCTACTGTTGGTGCTAACCTCACAAAAGTGTTATCTTTCCATGTGCTAGTTGAAATCATCAAGGACAGAAAAATGAAACTTAAGAATTTCATAGTATAAAACTTGGTTACCAAGTAAGGAAACCTAATTGATACAACAAAACTAACTGAAAGGCAGTAAATATTATTTAAAGAGTAAATTACTTCAATAACTTGCATAAAAAACCAGGGGTTTAGGTGCACAAGGAAACAATAAAATGTTAAAGCAAGGTATAATACCAAAATGATATGGTAAGACAATAAAAAGCAGAATGATTATAACTGCGAAGCAGATTGCAAAAATATCAGTTGTCTGATATTTTTGAACATCATGAGAATGAGTATTAATGCAATTCGTTTAAGCAAAGCCCAGCTTGGTTAGGAGCCATGTATTATATACATGGATGGGAAGAGCAATTACCTTTATCACTGGTGTTTGGTTTTATTCTTTCAGTATTCTTTTCTAGTAAATTGTTTCCTATCTACATGTTAATTTTTACTCTTAGCAGAAAAATGGTCTAAGATAAGATTAAGTAACTGAATATTGTTATATATGGTTTTTCTAAATGAAAAGAATATATAAATAATTTCAAAATGTTAGAATTGGTATTTATTACTTGCGAATGTCTATAAGTGTGTCTTATATGTGTTGCAGTAAATCTGGAGGGACTTTAGTGCTTCTTTTTTAGCTAAGGGTCTGTCACCATTGAAGTCATCCTAATCTTCAGTAAAATGTGCCTGAACTAACAATTGATCTTATGAACCGCCCCTTTTGTTTAAGGTGAGAAGCTTTGTTTTGATGAATTCGGTGTGATATGATATAAGCTGGAAAGAAGAATGTCTTGTTTGAAAGTACTTATGTTGAGAAAAATGTGCTTTATACAAAAATCCAATCCCTTGAGGGTTTTTTATTTATATTTTTTCATGTTTTATTTTATTCCAGCAGAACACTGCAGTAGACTGTAAAATAACGTTGTCTGCAGCTGGAGATAAACACTTTGATAAAAGTCCCACTAAAACAAGGCATCCTCGGAAAATTGATTTAAGAGCTCGATACTGGGCATTTCTTTTTGACAATCTTCGTCGAGCAGTTGATGAAATCTATGTAACTTGTGAATCAGATCAGAGTGTGGTGGAATGTAAGGTAAGAGTTTCTTTGAGCCTTGAAATCCATTTTAAGTCAAATTTTCCAATTTTTGCTACGCTTGAGTTATTTACCATACTTTTACTAGTGTTAATAAATTCTCTATACTTTTTATGTCATTACCTCCTGTAGAAACTGTGCTTTTGATCAGGATGCTGAGGTCAGCACTATGTTTCAGACTTTTCTTGAAGAGTCGTCCTGTTTTTTTTTTTTTTTTAATTACCTAATTATGTGCTTTTATATTCAGTGAAAGATATGATGGAATGCTGTCTTTATTCATCTTGATACATAGCACTGGACAAGGAACCGAAGGGATGTGTATGTATAATTATAGTTATATTGTCTTAGTTAACTAGTGCTGCTGTAACAGAAATACCACAAGTGGATGGCTTTAACAAAGAGAAGTTTATTTCCTCACAGTAAAGTAGGCTAAAAGTCCAAATTCGGGGTGTCAGCCCCAGGACAAGGGTTTCTCTTTCTGTTGGCCTTCTCACCAACGTTCCCCCGGACTAGGAGCTTCTCCTTAAAGGGACTATGAGTCCAAAAGATGCACTCTGCTCCCAGCACTGCTTTCTTGGTGGTGTGAGGTCTGCCTCTTTGCTTGCTTCCCTTTCCTTTTATCTCTCATAAGATAAAAGTAGTTCAGGCCATGCTCCACGGAAATTCTCTTTACATTGGATCAGGGATGTGGCCTTAGTATGGGTGTTAGAATCTTACCCTAATCCTCTTTAACATAAAATTACAATCACAAAATGGAGGACAATCACACAATACTGGGAATCATGGCCTAACCAAGTTGACACATATTTTTAGGGGACACAGTTCAATCCATGACATATACGTATATGTATACCAAATCCCTTGCTGTTGAGTCAATTCCAACTCATAGCGACCCTATAGGACAGATTAGAACTGTTCCATAGGGTTTCCAGGGAGCAGCTGGTGGACTTGAAATGCTGACCTTTTGGTTAGTAGCTGAGCTCTTTCACCACTGAGCCACCAGGGCTCCCTGTATGTATACACACATTTATGTAATTATTTTTTAAATGTCTTTTATCTACATTCTCCATTGGTGCTGTAGGTGGCCCTAGTGAGATTTTCACGTTCTTTGGTTTCATGTTTAATGTCTTTAACTGGACGTTACTCTCTTTCCATAGAGATAGTTATCACTCTCCTAATTCACTCTGGTCAGGGAAAAGTGAGATTGATTGCCAACCATAAACAGTCTTGGGTGGGATTGCGATGTCATTGTAAGGTGTGTTTTCTAATTTTAGATAACCTTGTGTTTGAAATACGATATTAAACAGACACAGCATAGCCTGTCTCTGAAATTTGACTGAAAAGTCTGACCTTTTAGTAAATACTAATTGTATACTATGCTACTTTCTACTGAATAAAATTATTTTGAGACTAACCAGAGTGGTATATCTTCATAGAAATATTAAAGAGGTAACTTCTGTTTCTACATTGAACATGGTTCAGAACCCTGGAAATGATTATTTACCCTTTGAAATATGTAAAAGTTCACAGAAATCTTACATACTGAGACAGCGGTTGCATTTCCTTTTGAACTGGAACCAGCCAAATTAGGTTTAGACTACAGTTTTCAGAATGAACAGGAATTGAAATCATCCAAATTCATGGTTTGGTTGTCACAGTTATTATTGTTATTATCAGCATGTAAAAACTTTTTTTGTTTTAAGAAAAACTTTTTGCTTTTTAAAATAATTTTTATTGTGCTTTAAGTGAAAGTTTACAAATCAAGTTAGTCTCTCACATATAAACCTTATATACACCTTACTACATACTCCCACTTACTCTCCGCCTAATGAGTCAGCCCCCTCCCTCCTTTCAGTCTCCTTTCGTGACCGTTTTGCCAGTTTCTAACCCCCTGTACCCTCCCATCTCCCCTCAAGACAGGAGATGCCAATGTAGTCTCAAGTGTCCACCCAATACAAGTAGCTCACTCCTCATCAGCATCTCTCTCCAGCCTGTTGTCCAGTCTGATCCATGTCTGATGAGTTGTCTTCAGGAATGGTTCCTGTCCTGGACCAACAGGGGGTTTGGGGACCATGACTGTCGGGATTCTTCTAGTCTTAGTCAGACCATTAAGTTGGGTCTTTTTATGAGAATTTGGGGCTTGCATCCCACTGTTCTCCTGCTCCCTCAGGGGTTCTCTGTTGTGCTCCCTGTCAGGGCAGTCATCGGTTGTAGCCAGGCACCATCTAGTTCTTCTGGTCTCAGGATGATGTAGTCTCTAGTTCATGTGCCCCTTTCTGTCTCTTGGGTTCATAATTGCCTTGTGACCTTGGTGTTCTTCATTCTCCTTTGATCCAGGTGGGTTGAGACTCATTGATGCATCTTAGATGGCCGGTTGTTAGCATTTAAGACTCCAGACGCCACACTTCAAAGTGGGATGCAGAATGTTTTCTGAATAGATTTTATTATGCCAGTTGACTTAGATGTCCCCTGAAGCCGTAGTCCCCAAACCCCCGCCCTTGCTCTGCTGACCTTCGAAGCATTCAGTTTATTCAGGAAACTTCTTTGCTTTTGGTCCAGTCCAATTGAGCTGACCTTCCCTGTATTGAGTGTTGTCCTTCCCTTCACCTAAAGTAGTTCTCATCTACTATCTAATCAGTAAATCACCCTCTCCCACCCCCTCCCTCCCCCCTTTCATAACCTCAAAAGAATGTGTTCTTCTCAGTTTAAACTATTTCTCAAGATCTTATAATAGTGGTCTTATACAATATTTGTCCTTTTGCATCTGACTAATTTCACTCAGCATAATGCCTTCCAGGTTCCTCCATGTTATGAAATGTTTCACAGATTCATCATTGTTCTTTATCGATGCATAGTATTCCATTGTGTGAATATACCATAATTTATTTATCCATTCATCTGTTGATGGACACCTTGGTTGCTGCCATCTTTTTGCTATTGTAAACAGTGCTGCAGTGAACATGGGTGTGGATATATCTGTTCGTGTAAAGGCTCTTATTTCTCTAGGATATATTCTGAGGAGTGGGATTTCTGGGTTCTATGATAGTTCTATTTCTAACTTTTTAAGGAAACGCCAGATAGGTTTCCAAAGTGGTTGTACCATTTTACATTCCCACCAGCAGTGTATAAGAGTTCCAATCTCTCCACAGCCTCTCCAACTTTTATTATTTTGTGTTTTTTTGGATTAATGCCAGCCTTGTTGGAGTGAGATGGAATGTCATTGTAGTTTTAATTTGTATTTCTCTAATGGCTAACGATCGAGAGCATTTTCTCATGTATCTGTTAGCCACCTGAATATCTTCTTTAGTGAAGTACGTGTTCATATCCTTTGCCCAATTTTTAATTGGGTTGTTTGTCTTTTTGTGGTTGAGTTTAAACAGAATCATATAGATTTTAGAGATCAGGCGTTGGTCGGAAATATCATAGCTGAAAATTTTTTTCCAATCTGTAGATGGTCTTTACTCTTTTGGTGAGGTCAAGAAAAACATTTTTAAGCAAAATCAGATCCTTGGAGTATAATGATTAGCTTGTTATGGTAGAAACTGCTACTGGACTTAATTTGGGGTTAAAGTTTCTTCTGTAAAGTGAGCATGCAGGAAAATCTCTGGGTCAGCCTTGTGGAGTCCTCGAGATTGTGGCTAAAAGTAGAAAAAGACTGGTTGAAGAAATGAATCTTATTTGTAAAATGTGTACTTCTTCATAGCTGAGAAACTGGCCAATTGCAGTCTTGTCTCTGTGGTGACGAGAAATGATTGCACCTGTCTCTGCCACGGCATTTCCAGCAAGTCAAAATTGGTATAACGCAGTGTGGCTTTTATTTCTGCCTCTCTCACTCATTCAACCAAAGATGTGTGAAAGCTTAGTTGCAGAAGTTTGGTGTATAAGTTGTAATTAGAAGGATAGAGAAGGTTTTGACAGAGTTGGTGGAGTAGAAAATGTTCTCCTTTCTTTGTACTATGCCGAAATGCTAAAAGACTTATGCTGAAATATAAAATTTGGGAGCTTAAAATTTATTTTTATACTAAACTCTCCCCTTCACCATCTCCAGGACTCACAGGTGGAAATGCAGAAAGATTTAGCAATTGGTCCAGGCACATTCCAGGCACATATTTAGAGTTCCTTTTTGTTTCTCTATTCTCTTCTCTATTCCAGTCATCAAAGCACTTCCATCCATTGTCTCATTTGGCGATTACTTTCGTGAGATATATAACCCAGGGAAATTTCCTCGTTTTGCAGGTTGATTCAACCCTTGTTTTGAGGATGCACTGACAGGATTTGTCACTACTTTATTTTAGCCTTAGTTAAATGATCACAGTTTAGTTCTGTGCCTCATCTGTAAAATGTAGTTAGTGACACCTGCATTATGTAACTCATATGGTACGAGTAACGTGATAATGGAAAGTACCTTTCCTGTTTGCCTAGAATTGCTGACCAGAGCCCACCTCTTTGATCAAAAGAGGCTAAATTCCTCATTTTTTGAGATTGAAGAAGTGCCTGTTATGACATCAGCTACTTCACTGCATCCCTTGCCAAGACGTGGCACTCTAGCCAACTATAACCTTCACCTCTACACTTCCCCGGCCCCTTATAAGGTGGGCAAGAGGGTAAGCTAGGGGGAGATTGATTTTTTTTTCACTTTTTTTTTTTTTATTGTGCTTTAACTGAAAGTTTACAAATCAAATCAGTCTCTCATACAAAAACTTTATATACATCTTGCTTATGTACTCCTAGTTGCTCCCTAATGAGATAGCACACTCTTCCTCTCCCCCTGTATTCCCTGTGTCCATTCAGCCAGCTACTGTCTCCCTCTGCCTTCTCATCTTGCCTCCAGATATAGACCAGTCTAGTCTTTGTCTGAAGAGTTGGCTTCGGGAATGGGTTCAGTTCTGGGCTAACAGAGAGTCCGGGGGCCATGTCTTCCGGGGTCTCTCCAGTCTCAGTCAGACCATTAAGTCTGGTCTTTTTACTAGAATTTGAGTTCTGCACCCTGTTTTTCTCCTGCTGCATCAAGGACTCTGTCATGTTCCCTGTCAGGGTGGTCTTTGGTGGTAGCCAGGCACCATCTAGTTCTTCTGGTCTCTGACTGATGGAGTTTCTGGTTTATATAGCTCTTTCTGCCTCTTGGGCTCATATTTTCCTTGTGTCTTTGCTGTTCTTCATTCCCTTTTGCTCCAGGCAGGTTGGGACCAATTGATACATCTTAGATGGACACCCCAGACGCCACTCACCAAAGTGGGATGCAGAACATTTTCTTAATAAACTTTATTTAGGCCAGTTGACCTAAATGTCCCCTGAAACCATGGTCTCCAGACCCCTGCCCCTGCTACTAAGTCCCTCAAAGTGTTTGGTTGTGTTCAGGAAACTTCGTAGCTTTTGGTTTAGTCCAGTTGTGCTGACTTCCCCTGTATTGTGTGTTGTCCTTTCCTTCACCTAAGATAGTTCTCATCTACTACCTAGTTAGTGAATATCCCTCTCCCTCTTGCTCCACTCTCATAACCATCAAAGAATGTTTTCTTCTGTGTTTAAACCATTTCTTGAGTTCTTATAATAGTAGTCTCAATTTTTCTCCTTTTGCAACTCACTAATTTCACTCAGCATATAACGCCTTCCAGATTCATCCATGTTCTGAGATGTTTTGCAGATTCATCCTTGTTCTTTATTGTTGCATAATATTCCATTGTGTGAATATACAATAATTTGTTTATGCATTCATTGGTCGATGGGCAGCTAGGTTGTTTCTGTCATTTTGTTATTGTAAACAGTGATGTAGTGAATGTGAGTGCATGAATCTATTCATGTGAGGGCTCTTATTTTTCTAGGATATATTCCAAGGAGTGGGATTGCTGGATTGTATGGTAGTTCTGTTTCTAGCTTTTTAAGGAAGCGCCAAATCAATTTCCAAAGTGGTTGTACCATTTTACATACCCACCAGCAGTGTGTATGTGTTCCAGTCTCTCTACAACCTCTCCAACATTTTTTATTTTGTGTTTTTTGGATTAATGCTAGCCTTGTTGGAGTGAGATGGTATCTCATTGTAGTTTTGATTTGCATTTCACTAACGGCTAATGATTGTGAGCATTTCTCATGTATCTGGTAGCCGCCTGAATGTCTTCTTTGATGAAGTGCCTGCTCATATCCTTTGCCCATTTTTTAATTGAGTTATTTGTCTTTTTATTGTTGAGGTTTTGCAGCATCTTGTAGATTTTAGAGATTAGATGTTGTTCGGATTTGTTGTAGCCAAAATTTTTTTCCCAGTCTGTAGGTTATCTTTTTACTCTTTTGATGAATGTGTTTGACTTTTAGGAACTCTAAGTAGTCTAGTTTCTCTGCTGGTGTTCGTGCATTGTTAGTAATGTTTTGTATTCTGTTTATGCCACGTATTAGGGCTCCTAGCATTGTCCCTGTTTTTCTTCCATGATCTTTATAGTTTTAGATTTTATATTTATGTCTTTGATTCATTTTGAGTTTTCATGCATGGTGTGAAATATGGGTCTTGTTTTCATTTTTTTGGCAGATGGTTATCCAGTTATGCCAGCACTGTTTATTAAAGAGACTGTCCTTTCCCCAATTAACGGACTTTGGGACTTTGTCAAATATTAGCTGTTCATAAGTGGATGAATTGACCTCTGGATTCTCAATTCTTTTGCATGGGATTATGTATCTGTTGTTGTACCAGTACCATGCCGTTTTGACTACCATGGTGGTATGATAGGTTCTAAAATCGGGTCGTGTGAGGCCTCCTACTTTGTTGTGTGCTCCAGTGATGCTTTACTTATCAGGGGCCACTTCTCTTTCCATATGAAGCTGGTGATTTGTTTCTCCGTCTCTTTAAAAAATGACATTGGAGTTTGGATTGGGATTGCATTTTATCTGTAGATCACATTGGGAAGAATAGACATTTTCAAAATGTTGAGTCTTCCTATCCATGAGCAAGGTATGTTTTTGCACTTATGTAGGTCTCTTTTGGTTTCTTGCAGTAGCGTCTTGTAGTTTTCTTTGTGTATGTCTTTTTCGTCTCTGGTTAGATTTATCCCTAAATATTTTATCTTCTTGGGGCTAGTGTAAACGACATTGATTTGATTTCGTCTTTGAGGTTCTCTTTGTTGGTGTGGGGGAATCCAAGTGATTTTTGTATGTTTGTCTTGTATCCTGATACTTTGCCTAACTTTTCTGTTAGTTCCAGTATTTTTCTTGTGGATTCTTTGGGGTTTTCTGTGTATAAGATCGTATCAGCTGCAAATATAGATACTTTTACTTCTTCCTTAGCAATTTGACTGCCTTTTATTTCTTTTTCTAGCCTAATTTCTCTGGATAGGACCTCCAGCACAATGTTGAATGAGAATGGTGATAAAAGGCATCCTTGTCCTGTTCCCATTCTCGAGGGGAATGCTTTCAAACTCTCTCCATTTGGGATGAAGTTGGCTCTTGGCTTTGTATAAATGCTCTTTATTATGGTGAGGAATTTCCCTTCTATTCCTATTTTGCTGGTAGTTTTTATCATGAATGTGTATTGAACTTTGTCAAATGCCATTTCTACACCAATTGATAAGATCATGTGTTCCTTTTGTTTTATTTATGTGAGGGACTACGTTGATTGTTTTTCTTTCTTTTTTATTGTACTTTATATTTATTTATTTTTTCCTTAATTTTTTTTGTAATTTTCATCGTGCTTTAAGTGTAAGTTTACAAATCAAGTCAGTCTCTCACACAAAAACTTATATACACCTTACTAAAACCTGTAAAACCATACTCCCAATTACTCTCCCTCTAATGAGACAGCCCACTCTTTCCCTCCACTCTTTCTTTTTGTGTCCGTTTCCCCAGCTTCTAACCCCCTCTACCCTCTCATCTCCCCTCCAGGCAGGAGATGCCAACATAGACTCAAGTGTCCACCTGATCCAAGAAGTTCACTCCTCACCAACATCCCTCTCCTACCCATTGTCCAGTCCAATCTATGTCTGAAGAGATGGTTTCGGGAAAGGCTCCTGTCCTGGGCCAACAGAAGGTCTGGGAGCCATGACCACGGGGGTCCTTCTAGTCTCAGTCAGACCATTAAGTCTGGTCCTTTTATGAGAATTTGGCGTCTGCATCCCACTGCTCTCCTGCTCCCTCAGGGATTCTCTGTTGTATTCCCTGTCAGGGCAGTCATTGGTTGTAGCCGGGCACCATCTAGACATTTTTATAATGTTAAGCCTTCCTATCCATGAGCAAGGTATTTTTTTTCTAGTTATGTACGTCTTACTTGGTTTCTTGCAGAAGTGTCTTGTAGTTTTCTTTGTATAAGCCTTTTACATCTCCGGTAAGATTTATTGCTAAGTTTTTTATCTTCTTGGGGGCTACTGTACATGGTATTGATTTGGTGATTTCCTCTTCGATGTTCTTTTTGTTGGTGTAGAGGAATCCAACTGATTTTTGTATGTTTATCTTGTATCCCGATACTCTGCTGAACTCTTTTATTAGTTTCCGTAGTTTCCTTGAGGATTCCTTAGGGTTTTCTTTGTATAAGATCATGTCATCTGCAAACAGATAATTTTACTTCTTCCTTGCCAATCAGGATGCCCTTTATTTCTTTATCTAGCCTAATTGCTTTGACTAGGACGTCCAGCACAATGTTGAATGAAAGCGGTGATAAAGGGCATCCTTGTCTTGTTCCTGTTCTCAGGGGGAATGCTTTTAGGCTCTCTCCATTTAGGATGATGTTTGCTGTTGACTTTGTATAAATGCCCTTTATTATGGTGAGGAATTTTCCTTCTATTCCTGTATTGCTGAGAGCTTTTATCATGAATGGGTGTTGAACTTTGTCAAATACCTTTACTGTATCAATTGATAAAATCATGTGATTCTTCTGTTTTATTTATGAGATGGATTACTTTAATTGTTTTTCTAATGTGGAACCATCCCTGCATACCTGGTATGAATCCCACTTGGTCGTGGTGAATTATTTTTTTGATATGGTGTTGAATTCTATTGGCTAGAATTTTGTTGAGGATTTTTGCATCTAAGTTCATGAGGGATATAGGTCTGTAGTTTTCTTTTTTTGTGGAGTCTTTACCTGGTTTTGGTATCAGGGATATGCTGGCTTCATGGAATGAATTTGGTAGTATTCTGTCCTTTTCTATGCACTGAAATACCTTTAGTAGTAGTGGTGTTAACTCTTCTCTGAAAGTTTGGTAGAACTCTGCAGTGAAGCCGTCTGGGCCAGGGCTTTTTTTTTTGTTGGGAGTTTTTTGATTACCTTTTCAATCTCTTCTTTTGTTATGGGTCTGTTTAGTTGTTCTGTCTCTGTTTGTGTTAGTTTAGGTAGGTAATGTGTTTCCAGAAAATCTTTCTTCTATGTTTTCAAATTTGTTAGAGTACAGTTTTTCATAGTAATCTGATATGATTTTAATTTCAGTTGGGTCTGTTATAAAATCGCCTATTTCATTTCTTATTTGGGTTATTTGCTTTCACTCCTGTTTTTCTTTTGTCAGTTTGGCCAATGGTTTATCAATTTTGTTGATTTTTTCAAAGAAGGAGCTTTTGGTCTTGTTAATTCTTTCAGTTGTTTTTCTGTTTTCTATTTCATTTAGTTCAGCTCTAATTTTTATTGTTTGTTTTCTTCTGGTGCCTGAATGTTTCTTTTGTTGCTCTCTTTCTGTTTGTTCAAGTTGTAGGGATAATTGTTTGATTTTGGCCCTTTATTCTTTTTGTATATGTGCATTTATTGGTATAAGTTGACTTCTGACCACTGCTTTCGCTGCGTCCCAAAGGTTCTGATAGAAAGTATTTTCATTGTCGTTGGATTCTCTGAATTTCTTTATTCCATACTTAATGCCTTGTATAATCCAGTCTTTTTTGAGCAGTGTATTGTTCAGTTTCCAAGTGTTTGATTTCTTTCCCTGTTTTTTCTGGTATTGAGTTCTACTTTTATGGCTTCATGGTCAGAGTAGATGCTTTGTAATATTTCAGTGTTTTGGATTCTGCTAAGGCTTGCTTTATGACCTATTATGTAGTCTATTCTAGAGAATGTTTCATGTGCACTAGAAAAGAGAGTATACTTGGTTTCTGTTGGGTGGAGTGTTCTGTATATATGTATGAGGTCAAGTTGGTTGGTTGTGGCATTTAGATCTTCCGTGTCTTTATTGAGCTTCTTTCTGGATGTCCTGTCCTACACTGAAAGTGGTGTGTTGAAGTCTCCTACTATTATTGTGGAGCTGTCTCTCTGACTTTTCAATGCTGATAGAGTTTGTTTTATGTATCTTGCAGCCCTGTCATTGGGTGCATAAATATTTAATATGGTTATATCTACTTGGTGTACTGTCCCTTTAATCATTGTATAGTATCCTTCCTTATCCTTTGTGGTAGATTTTACTTTAAAGTCTTTTTTTTTCAGAAATTAATATTGCCACTCCTGCTGTGTTTTGATTTTTGTTTGCACGGTATGTATTTTTATCCATCCTTTGAGTTTTAGTTTGTGTGTCTAAGTCTGAGGTGTGTCTCTTGTAGGCACCATATAGACGGATCTTGTTTTTTAATCCATTCTGCCACTTTCTGTCTCTTTATTGGTGCATTTAGTCTGTTTACATTCAGCATAATTATGGCTAGGTATGAATTTAGTGCTATCATTTTGATGTCTTTTTTTGTGTGTTGTTGACGGTTTCTTTTTGCCACTTAATTTTATGCACTGAGTAGATTATGTATTGTCCCTTCCTCTTATTTGTTATTGTTGATTTTGTTTCTGCTGAGTCTGTGTCTTTTTCTTGTGTTTTATATTGAGTAGGGTAGTTTGTCTCCTTTGTGGTTACCTTATCATTTATCCCTGTTTTTAAAAGTTAAACCTAACTTTTATTTATTTGTATCGCCGTATCTTCCTCTCCATATGGAAGGTGTATTATTACATTTCTTAGTCCCTCTTTATTGTTTTAATGTTGTCTTCTTTTATATAATAACATCGCTGTTACCCTGTTTTCAGCTTTTTTTTTTATAATCTGGCTTTGTTTTTTAATTTCCCTGTCTGGGTTGACTTCTGGTTGCTCTGCCCAGTTTTCTAGTCTTTAGTTGATATCTGATATTATTGATTTTCTAACCAAAGAACTCCCTTTAGTATTTCTTATAGTTTTGGTTTGGTTTTTATGAATTCCCTAAACTTCTGTTTATCTTGAAATGTCTGAATATCACCTTCATATTTAAGAGACAGTTTTGCTGGATATATGATTCTTGGCTGGCAATTTTTATCCTTCAATTTTTTAAATATGTCATCCCATTGCCCTCTTGCCCGCATGGTTTCTGCCGAGTAGTCCGAGCTTATTCTTACTGGATCTCCTTTGTAGGTGACTTTTCGTTTATCTCTAGCTGCTCTTAAAGTCTCTCTTTATCTTTGGTTTTGGCAAGCTTGATTACAATATGTCTTGGTGACTTTTCAGATCTACCTTATGTGGAGTTTGATGAGCATCTTGGATAGATATCTTCTTATCTTTCACGATATCAGGGAAGTTTTCTACCAACAAATGTTCAGCAATTTTCTCTGTATTTTCTGTTATCCCTGCCTGTTCTGGTACTCCAGTCACTCGTAGGTTATTTCTCTTGATAGAGTCCCATATGATTCTTAAGGTTTTTTTTATTTCTTTTAATTCTTTTATCTGATTTTTCTTCAAATATATTAGTGCCAAGCGATTTATCTTCAAGTTCAGAAATTCTGGCTTCTACTTGCTCAGTTCTTCCAGTTCTTCTCCTCTGACTTACTGTTGAGTTTCCTAATTCTGTAATTTTTTTGTTAATCTTCTGAATTTCTTATTGCTATCTGTCTATGCATTTTTCCAGCTTATGAAATTTTTCATTATGTTCCTCAGTAATCTTTCTGATTTCTTCATTTGCTCTATCTGTGTGTTCATTGTCTTGTTCTGCGTATTGCCTCATTTCCTTCCTGATGCCTTGAAGGGTTCTGCATATTAAACTTTTGTATTCTGCCTCTGGTAATTCCGGGAATGCACTTTAGATTCATCTAGAGGACCCTGGATTCTTTGTTTTGAAAGCTTGTTGAGGTGATCAGGGTATGTTTCTTTATGTGACTGGATATTGCCTGTTGTCTTCAAGCCATCTATAAGTTATTGTATTAGTTTATGCTTGCTTACTGTGTCATAGCTTCTTGCTTTGTTTTGATACACCCAAATGGGCAGCTTGAATGAGGTAGGTGGATTATTTTTGCCTTTGGAGCTCTGGCGTCCTGTCCCCAGCTGGCTAGAGCTGTTATCAGGTATGTCAGTCTAGGAGTCCGTTCACGTTTCTTGTGTGAATTCGGCTCAGGTGTCCAGGTAGCTCGTCATCAAGTGTGTGGCATAGGCTCTGTCCTACAATCTTAGAGGGGCAGGGGTGATTGGTGTATGTACTGGTATCTGATTGCAACAGGGGGTCATGCTCTGAACAAGGCAGGGGGCTGAAAACCGACCCCCGAGTGCCTCTGAGGAGAGCGTGTCCCTGTTCCCTAGAGCTTGCAGGTGGGTGGGTTCTGCAGAGGGATCATGGATGCCCAGAGTTTTTCATTGTAAGGATTGGGAGGTCCCAGTTATCCTTGGACCCCTGTTGTGGGTGCCTGGGTGACCTGAGTGGAGCTACCAGTCTTTAGGTTCCTGATGTGGGTAGGCGAGGACCTTGTTTAAAAGGCAAAGTAGTGTCAAACATCAAACACCCACCTTTCCACTGCACAGCTGAAATGGTTGGAGTATGCCAACAAGGGACTAGTCTTCCGAAATAGGCCACCACAGGTCCATGAAGAAGGGAAGGGTGCTGTATGTCCACGGACCCTTTATGCTGGGACAGGAGCTGCTTTCGTCCTGAGCTCCCCCAGTAAGTGAAGTTGGCAAATTATCTTTTTCTCTAAATGCAATTTTTTTTCCTTTTCCAATGCTGGGAGGATGGCTCTAGGTGCTCAACAGTGCCTATCTCAGGCCCAGGGAATTCAGACGCTGAAGCTGGCTTGGGGGTGGGGTGGCACGGTAAAATATATGCAAGTACTTAGCTTTTGCTGAGAGCGCCGTTTTTCTCAGGTTCTGGAGGTGTGAGTAGGCTGTGCGGCTGTCTGCTCCTCCCTGAGGAAACTGCCGCCGAACGCTAGTACCAGCCTGCCACGGACACTCCGGGAATGGTGCTTGAGGGCTCCTCATGATTCAGGTGCAGTAACTCCTGTCCGCTTGTGAATGTTCTCTTCCTCCCCTGCCCGTTAGTTCATTTTCTAAGCTTGCCTTTAAAACTTAGGGCTCCCAGCTTGTCACAGATATACTCATTTCACTTGTTTCTTTGGGTCTTTGTTGTAAAGAGGGCTCGCTGGAAGCCTGTCTATTCCGCCATCTTGGCTCTGCCTCCCCTTTTAATGTACTTTAGATGAGGGTTTGCAGAACAAACCAGCTTCTCATTAAACAGTTAGTACACATACTGTTTTATGACACTGGTTAACAACCCCACGACATGACAACACTCTCCCTTCTGAACCTTGGTTTCGCTATTACCAGCTCCCCTGTCCCCTCCTGCTTTCAAGTCCTTGCTCCTGGGATGATGTGCCCCTTTAGTTTCATTTTGTTTTATGGGTCTGTGTAATGTTTGGATGAAGGGTAAACCTTAGGAGTGACTTCATTACTGAGGTAAAAGCGTGTCCAGGAGCCATACTCTCAGATCTCTCCAGTGTCTGTCAGACCAGTAAGTCTGGTCTTTTTTGGGGAGTTATAATTTTGTTCTACATTTTTCTCAAACTCTCTCTGGGACCCTCTATTGTGATCCTGGTCAGAGCAGTTGGTGGTGGTAGTCTTGTACCGTCTAGTTATACTGGACTCAGTCTGGTGGAGGCTTTGGTAGTTGTGGTCCGTTAGTCCTTTGGACTAATCTTTCCCTTGTGTCTTTAGTTTTCTTCATTCTCCCTTGCTCCTGAAGGGGTGAGACCAGTGGAGTATTCTAGATGGCTGCTCACAGACTTTTAAGACCCTGGACGCTACTTACCAAAGTAGAATGTGGAATAATTTCTTTATAAACCTTGTTACGCCAATAGAGTTTGATGTTCCCCAAGACCATGGTCCCCACAGCCCTCAGCCCAAAAATTCAGTCATTCAGGGAGTTTGGATGTGTCTATGTCATTTCCTTGACCTTGCCTTGTGTAAGTTCTGCTGGCTTCTCCAGTGTTAGGTACTGTCTTACCCTTCACCAAAGTTACCACTTATCTATTGTCTATTTAGTGTTTTTCCATCCCACCTCTCCCCTCCCTCCTAACCATCAAAGACTGTTTCTTTCTGTGTGTAAACCTTTTCATGAGTTTTTATAGTAGTGGTCTTATGCAACATTTGTTCATTTGTGGCTGAGTTATTTCACTCAGCCTAATGCCCTCCAGATTCATCAGTGTTGTGAGATGCTTCTCAGATTCATCATTGTTCTTTATCACTGCGTAGTAGTCCATTGTGTGTATGTACCATAGTTGGTTCATCCATTCATTCTGTTCATAGACATCTAGGTTGTTTCCATCTTTTTGCTATTGTGAACAATGCTGTAATGAACATGGATGTGTATATGTCTATTCGTGTAATGGCTCTTATTTCTCTAGGAGTGGGATTGCTGGATGTTATGGTATTTCTAGTTCAAGTTTTCTGAGGAAGCACCATATTGTTTTCCAGAATGGTGGTACCGTTTTGCATTCCCACCAACAGTGCTTAACAGTTCTAACCTCCCCTCAGCCTCTGCAACATTTGTTATTTTCTGTTTTTTTTGGTTTGTGCCAATAATGCTGGGGTGAGATGATATCTCATTGTGGCTTTGATTGGCATTCTTCTAATGGCTAGCAATTGTGAGCATTTCCTCAAGTGCCTGCTAGCCAACTGAGTGTCTACTTTGTAAAGTGTCTGTTATTTCCTTTGCCCATTTTTTAATTGGATCATTTGTCTTTTTGTCGTAGAGGTGTTGGATTTTCCTGTAGGTTTTAGAGATTAGACACTTGTCAGATTTGTGATAGCCAAAATTTTTTTTCCCAGTCTGTAGATTCTCTTTTTCGTCTTTTGGTGAAGTCTTTTGATGAGCATAAGTGTTTAATTTTTAGAAGATCCCAGTTATCTAGCTTATCTTCTGGAGTTTGTATGTTGTTAGTTGTGGTTTGTATCCTGTTAATGCCATGCATTGCCGCCTCTATTGTTGATCCTATTTTTTCTTCTATGATCTTTATAGTTTTATATTTGGGTGTTTGATCCATTTTGAATTAGTTTTTGTGTGTGGTGTGAGATATGGGCCCTGTTTTGTTTTTTTGCAGTTGGACATCCAGTTTTCCCAGGAACATTTGTTAAAAAGATGCATTTCCTCAGCTGATGAACTTTGGGCCCTCGTCAAAGATCAGGTGACCATAGGTGGTTGGATTTACATCTGGGTTCTCAGTTCTCTTCCATTGGTCAATGTATCTGTTGTGGTATCATTACCAGGCTGTTTTGACTACTGCAGCTGTATAGTAGGTTCTGAGGTCAGTTAGTGTGAGTCCTCCTACTTTATTCTTCTTCTTCAATAGTGCTTTACTTGTCCGAGGCTTCTTCCCTTTCCATATAAAGTAAATAATAAGTTTTTCCATCTCTTTAAAACATGTTGTTGGTATTCGGATTAGTTTGGCATTGTATTTGTAAATTGCTTTGGGTAGAATTGTTATCTTCCCAATGTTGAGTCTACTTATCCATGACCGTGGTACGTTTTTCCATTTATGTAGATCTCTTTTGGCTTCTTGCAATAGTGTTTTGTAGTTTTCTTTGTATAGGTCTCTTACGTATCTGGTTAGATTTATTCCCAATATTTTATTTTTTAGGGAGTGTTATAAATCATATTGTTCTTGTGATTTCCTTTTCATTTTTCTCTTTATTGTTGTATAGGAATCCAACTGAGTTTTGTATGTTTATCTGCTATGCTGCTACTGTGCTGAATATTTCTATTAATTCTGGTAGTTTTCTCATGGAGTGTTTTGTGTTTTATAAGTATAGTATCATATCTTCTGCAAGTAGGGAGAGTTTAGCTTCTTCATTACCAATTTGGGATGCACTTTATTTCTGTTTCTTGCCTTACTGCTCTGGCTAGGACTGTGACACTATTAAATAGGAGTGGTAATAAAGGGCATCCTTGTCTTGTTCCTCTTCTCAAGGGGAATGATTTCAGCCTGTATCCTGATTGTTTTTCTAATGTTGAACCATCCCTGCATACCTGGTATGAATCCCATTTGGTCATGGTGAATTTTTTTTAATATATATATTATTGAATTGTGTTGGGTAGAATTTTGTAGAGGATTTTTACGTCTATGTTCTGAGAGATATTAGTCTGTAATTTTCTTTTTTTGTGGTGTCTTTACCTGGTTTTGGTATCAGGGTTATGCTGGCTTTATAGAATGAGTTTGGGAGTATTCCGTCTCTCTCTATGCTCTAAAATACCTTTAGTAGAAGTGGTGTTAACTCTTCTCTGAAAGTTTGGTAGACTTCTCCAGTGACCGCCAGGGCCTGGGCTTTTTTGTGTTGGGAGTTTTTAATTGTCTTTTCAATCTCTTCTTTTGTTCTAGGTTTATTTAGTTCTGCCTCTGTTTGTGTTAGTTTAGGTAGGCAGTGTGTTGCTAGAAATTTGTCCATTTTACTCTAGGTTTTCAAATTTGTTAGAGTATAGTTTTTCATAGTATTCTGTTATGATTGTTTTAATTTCATTTAGTCTGTTGGGATATCGGCCATCTCATTTTTTATTCGGGTTATTTGCTTCCACTCCTGTTTTTCTTTTGTCAGTTTGGCCAGTGGTTTGTTGAGTTTGTTGATCTTTTCAAAGAACCAGCTTTTGGTCTTGTTAACTCTTTTCAGTTATTTTCCTGTATTTATTTAATTCTGCTCTATTTTTTATTATTTGCTTTCTTTTGGTGCCTGAGAGGTTCTTTTCCTGTTCTCTTGTTTGTTCGAGTTGTAGGGTTAATGTTTTGATATTGGTCCTTTCTTTTTGGACATGTGCATTTATTGCTGTAAATTTACCTCTGAGCACTGCTTTTGCTGTGTCCCAAAGGTTCTGAGAGGATGTGTTTTCATTCTCATTTGATTCTGTGAATGTCTTTATTTTGTGCTTAATTTCTTCTATAACCCAGTAGTTTTTGAGCAAGGTGTTCAGTTTCCATGTGTTTGATTTTTTTTTGCTTGCTTTGTCTGTTACTGATTTCTACTTTTATGGCTTTATGGTCAGAAAAGATGCTTTGTAATATTTTGATGTTTTGGATTATGTTAAGGCTTGCTTTATGGCCTAATACGTGGTCTATTCTAGAGAAGGTTCCATGTGTGTTGGAAAAGAAAGTATACTTGGCTGCTGTTGGGTGAGGTGTTCTGTGTATGTCTTTGAGGTCAAGCTGGCTGATTGTGGCATTTAGATCTTCTGTGTCTTTCGTGAACTTCTTTCTGGATGTTCTGTCCTTCACCGAAAGTGGTGTGTTGAAGTCTCCTACTATCATTGTGGATCTGTCTGTCTCTGTTTTCAGTGCCGTTAGAGTTTGTTTTATGTATTTTGGAGCCCTGTCGTTGGGTGCATAAATATTTAATATGGTTATATCCTTCTGGTTTATTGTCCCTTTAATTATTGTATAGTGTCCTTATCGTTTGTGGTGGATTTTACTTTAAAGTCTATTTCGTGAGAGATTAATATTGCCACATCTGCTCTTTTGTGATTGTTGTTTGCTTGATATATTTTTTTTCCATCCTTTGAGTTTTAGTTTGTGTCTTTAAGTGCAAGGTGTGTCTCTTGTGGGCAGTATATAGACGGATCATGTTTTTTAATCCACTCTGCCCCTTTCTGTCTCTTTATTGGTGCACTTAGTCCATTTACTTTCAGTGTAATTATTGATAGGTATGAGTTTATTGTTGTCATTTTGATGTCTTATTTTTGTGTGTTGTCGACAGTTTCCTTGTGCCCCTTAATTTTCTATGCTCAGTCATTTTTCTTTATGTATTTTTTTTTTCATCTTTTTCATTGTTGATTTTGTATTTGCTGAGTCTTTATGTTTTTCTTGTTTTTTATTTTGATGTGTAGGATTGTTAGTTTCCTTTGTGGTTACGTTAACGTTTACCCCTGTTTTTCTAAGTTTAAACCAATCTCTTATTTCTTTATATCGCCTTGACTTTCTCTTCATATGAAAGATCTATGACTACATTTTTTAGTCCGTCTTTTTTGTTTTAATGTTGTCATGTTTTACATATTGACGTCTCTGTTCCCCTAGTTTCAGTATTTTCACTTTGATTTATTTTTGTGACTTCCCTATCTGGTTTGATGTCTGGTTGCTCTGTCCTATGTTCAAGTCTTGGGTTGTTATCTGATGTTATTGATTTTCTAACCAGAGGATTCTCTTAAGTATTTTTTGTAGCTTTGGTTTGGTTTTTTGCAAATTCCCTAAACTTCTGTTTATCTGTAAATGGCCTAATAGCACCATCATATTTGAGAGACAGTTTTGCTGGATATATAATTCTTGGCTGGGGATTTTTTTCCTTCAAGGCTTTATATATGTCATCCCATTGCCTTCTTGCCTGTGTGGTTTCTGGTGAGTAGTCCGAGCTTAGTCTTATTGACTATCCTTTATCTTTGATTTTGGCAAGTTTGATTATAATATGTCTTGGTTATATTATAATTATAAAGGTAATCCTTTTGGGATCTACCTTGTGTGGGGTTCAATGATCATCTTGGATAGATATCTTTTCATCTTTCATGATATCAGGGAAGTTTTCTGCCAACAAATCTTTAACAGTTCTCTCTGTAAGAATTTCTGTCACCCCCCTCTTCTGGTACTCCCATCACTAGTAGTTTGTTCCTTTTGGTAGAGTCTCACGTAATTCTTAGGGTTTCATTATTATAAGAATACTAAAAGGAATCCTCTGGTTAGAAAATCAGTAACATCACATAACAACCCAAGACTAGAACACAGGACAGAGCAACCAGATATCAACCCAGGTAGGGAAATCACAGAAATAAATCAAAGATAAAGCGCTGAAAACAGGGAAACAGAGATGTTATTATGTAAAAGATGACAACATTAGAACAAAAAAGAGAGACTAAATAATGTAGTCATAGATCGTTCATATGTAGAGGAAGTCAAGGCGATATAAAGAAATAAATGATTGGTTTAAACTTTTAGAAACGTTCAAGAAGAAAAATTCTGTAGCAGCAAAGGTGGATTGTGTAGAAATCACGTCTAAAAGATGTTTCCCTCTGAGTGAGCATTCCCTTTTTGAGAATGGCAACCAGATAAGGATACCCTTTATCACCACTTTTACTAAGCATTTTGCTGGAGGTCCTGACCAGAGCAGTTAGGCTAGAAAAAGAAATAAAGGGCATCCAAATTGGTAAGGAAGAAGTAAAAGCATCTCTGTTTGCAGATGATATGATCTTATACACAGAAAAACTTGAAGAATCTAGAAGAAAACCACTGGAATTAAGAGAAGAGTTCAGCAGTATAGCCAGATACAAGATAAACATACAAATACAAAGATCAGTTGGATTCCTCTACACCAACAAAGAGAACTTCGAAGAGGAAATCACCAAATCAACACCATTTATAGTAGCCCCCAAGAAGATAAAATATTTAGGAAGAAATCTAAGCAGAGACGTAAAAGACCTATACAAAGAAAACTACACGACACTACTACAAGAAACTAAAAGAGACCTGCATAAGTGGAAAAACACACCTTGCTCATGGATAGGAAAACTCAACATTGTGAAAATGTCTATTCTACCTGAAACGATCTATAGATACAGTACAATCCCGATCCAGATTCCAAAGGCATTTTTTAATGAGCCGGAGAAACAAATAACCACCTTCTTGTGGAAAGGGACGAGGCCCCAGATAAGTGAAGCATTATTGAGGAAGAAGAACAAAGTAGGAGGCCTCACACTACCTGATTTTAGAACCTGTCATACTCTCACAGTAGTCAGAACAGCCTGGTACTGGTACAACAACGGATACATAGACCTATGCAAAAGAATTGAGAATCCAGAGGTCAGCTCATCCACTTATGAGCAGCAGATATTTGACAAAAGCCCAAAGTCTGGGGAAAAAATAGTCTCTTTAACAAATGGTGCTGGCATAACTGGTTATCTATCTGTGAAAAAATAAAAGATGACCTGTACCTCACACCATGCACAAAAAATAACTCAAAATGTGTCAAAGACCTAAATATAAAATCTAAAACGATAAAGATCATTCAAGAAAAAATAGGCACAACACCAGGAGCCCTAATATATTGCATAAACGGTATACAGAACAGTACTAACAATGCACAAACACTAGAAAAGAAGCTAGATAACTGGAAGCTCCTCAATATCAAAAACTTATGCTCATCCAAAGACTTCACCAAGAGAATAGAACGACAACCTACAGACTGGGAAAAAATTTTGGCTATGACAAATCCAAACAGTGTCTAATCTCTAAAATCTACAAGATAGTGCAAAACCTCAACAACAAAAAGACAACCAAATTAAAAAATAGGCAAAGGATGTGAACAGTCACTTCACCAGAGAAGCCATTCAGGCAGCTACCAGATACATCAGGAAATGCCCATGATATTAGCCATTAACCCACCACCCACTGTTGTCGAGTCGATACTGACTCATAGCGACCCTATAGGACAGAGTAGAGCTGCCTTGTAGGGTTTCCAAGGAGTGCCTGGCGGATTCGAACTGCTGACCTCTTGGTTAGCAGCTGTAGTACTTAACTACTACGCCACCAGGGTTTCCATTAGCCATTAGAGAAATGCAAATCAAAACTACGGTGAGATACCATCTCACCCCAACAAGGCTAGCATTAATTCAAAAAAACACAATAAATTTTGGAGAGGTTGTGGAGAGACTGGATCACTTTTACACTGCCGGTGGGCATGTAAAATGGTATAACCATCTTGTAAATTGATTTGGCACTCACTTAAAAAGCAAGAAACAGAACTACCATATAATCCAGCAGTCCCACTCCCTGGATTATATCCTAGAGAAATAAGAGCTCTCACATGAGTAGATATATGCACACCCATGTTCATTGCAGCACTGTTTACAATAGGAAGAAGATAGAAACAACCTAGGTGCCCATCAGTGGACGAATGGGTAAACAAATTATGGTATATTCACACAATGGAATACTACATAATGATAAACAACAACGATGAAGTCGTGAAACATCTCAGAACATGGATGAATCTGGAAGGCATTATGCTGAGTGAAATGAGTGAGTCGCAAAGAGAGAAATATTGTATGAGACCACTATAAGAACTCAAGAAATGGTTTAAACACATAAGAAAACATTGCCTGATTGCTATGAGGGTGGGGAGTGAGAGAGAGAGGGGTATTCACTAACTAGACCTAGAGAAGAATTATTTTAGGTGAAGGGATGGACAACACACAATACAGGGGAAGTCAACAAAACTGGACTAAACCAAAAGCTAAGAAGTTTCCTGAACACAACCAAACACTTCGAGGGACAGAGTAGCAGGGGTAGGGGTCTGGGGACCGTGGTTTCAGGGGACATCTAGGTCAATTGGCATAACAAAGTTTATTAAGAAAATGTTCTGCATCCCACTTTGGTGAGTGGCGTCTGGGGTCTTAAAAGGTAGTGAGTGGCCATCTAAGATATATCAATTGGTCCCAGCTCACCTGGAGCAAAGGAGAATGAAGAACAGCAAAGACACAAGGAAAGTATGAGCCTAAGAGACACAAAGGGCCACATAAACCAGAGGCTCCTTCAGCCTGAGACCGAAGAACTAGATGTGGCCTGGGGGCCACCAAAAACTGCCCTGACAGGGAACACAACAGAGAGTTCCTGGTGGAGCAGGAGAAAAGCAGGGTGCAGAACTCAAATTCCAGTAAAAAGACCAGACTCAATGGACTGACTAAGACTGGAGGGACCTCAGAGCACATGGCTCCTGGAATCTCTGTTACCCCAAAACTAAAACCATTCCAGAAGGCAACTCTTGAGACAAAGATTAGACTAGCGTAGAAGACATAAAATGATACTGGTGAGGTGTGTGCTTCTTAGCTTATATAGGCACATGAAAATAAGTGGGCAGCTCCTGTCCGGAGGTGAGATGAGAAGCAAGAGGGGGACAAGAGCTTGTTGAATGGACACGGGAGATACAGAGTGGAGAGGAGGAGTGTGCTGTCACGTTATAGGCAGAGCAACTAGGGTCACGTAACAGTGTGTGTATAAATTTTATATGAGAAACTGACTTGAATCTTAAACTTTTACTTAAAGCACAATTAAAAAATTAAAAAAAAAAGAGTATTTCTCATTTGGGAACTGGGATAATGCAACAGGGTGAAATAACTTCTGTCCTGACGCTTTGTTGGCTTTGGTCTCAGCAGCAGGCATAGGTTATCTGTAGCTTTTAGATGAAGAGAGGAAAGTGGGTAGGATATTGGAAAGTGGGTGTTTGTTCAGATCAATTTGGGGCAAGAGTAGTAAATGGAGAGTGAAATTCAGCACCACCTGATTTTTTTTTGTCAAATCCAGGGTGGCGTGTTTGTATTTTGGGGGCCTCTTTTTTTTTTTCTGAGCAGGCCTTTTCATCCATTTCATTCTTAGACCTGACTTTTGGAGAGGTCCAGATAAATACAATTTGGACACTGTTGTCTTAAACATTGTGATATCTTCATATTAAGATTAAATAACTGTGCATCTGAGGAAACTGCCATTTCAGTTTTCTGAAACCTCTGTTTCAATTTGTATTTCTTGTTATTGTGGACAAAGCAATTGTTTGGGATTTCAAAGGTATAAGGGTTTTAGGTATAGGTATGTCATATGTCAGGACAACTGTTTCTGTAGTGTAGCTGTTTTTGTCCTTTTGATGGGATATGTATTTGAGGGATTGAGAAGCTTCTTAGAAGCGAATACGGGAAAAAAAATAGGTCTGAAGAAAAAATCTAAATAGGATGTTTGTTACTCAGTCTCTAGAGCTGGGATTCTTAACCTGGAGTTCTTGGACCAGTGTGTATCCTGATTCAGTGTGAACCATCTGAAGATACTGCAGAATTATTTTATTGTTGTATATTATTTTGGATAGAGGGTCCATAAACCAAAGGAAGCCAAATCCTTTGCTGTCCAGTTGATTCCGACTCATAGCGACTGTAAAGGACAGAGTAGAACTGCCCCATAAGGTTTCCAAGGAGTGGCTGGTGGGTTCGAACTGCTCACCTTTTGGTTAGCAACCGAGCTCTTAACCAGTGAGCTGGCAGGGTTCCAGAGAGTCCATAATGTTTAGAAAATTCTTAAAGATGACTGTGATCTGAAAAAGATATTTCACATAAACTTTTCTGCTTTAACATGGATGACAAAGACCATGGAAGGATGATGATATAGACTGGGAAATTTCACTTCCTCCCTGAAAAGTTAGAAAGGGCTGTCCTAGATATCCATCCCAGGCCAAAGGCTTAGTTGGCCAGTCTCCTTTCAAGGTGATGAGGCCCAGTAGAAGTGCCTTTGTCACAAAAAAGAAAGAGGAAACTAAAATGCTAAGTGAGATTAAATAATGCATTAACAACAGAGCTAAGGACTGGAGCTCGGATGAATTTGTCTTTCATTCAACCACAGTTTATTGAGTATATATTACAGCACACACTGTTTTGGGTGCTATTCACGAACCTGAAAAAGGTATAATAAAAATGCTTTGAATCAAGCACATCAAGTATTTTTCTTTTTTATTTATTTAAAGGCTTTCTTTTAGGCGGGAACATCCATGCTGTTCCTTCTCTGGATATTGTCTTGAGTTTTTTACACTTTTTATTGAGGAATTCTGTTTTTAAATATTTTTAGTTCTTTACTGTTAATTTGAAAATGATAGAAATTGACCAGATAATGACTGTAACACAGAACATAGAACTTCTTGGTTCTCAGATCACTAGGCATAGTAGCAATGGTTATAATTCTGTTATATTACTCCTCTGGATTAGTAAAACAATTTGATATTTAAATGCTGAGGAAAAAGGACAATCCACTTAAGTGTTTGGCATAAGTTTCATCTTCCATGCATGGTGCCTGTCAGTGAAGGTTAAGATTTTAAGGAAAATATCTTATTGTTTTTCTTAGCAGTAAATTCGAAAGTGAGATATCTTATTACAAATATAAATGGTTTGAGAGAGAAAAGGCTTTCATTTATATAGTACTTGTGAATTTTGAATATGCGTAAACATTGGTTATTACACTTCATAATGTTTGGCTGTTTATTGAAGGAGAGATAATTTCTGACCGTAGGATCATGGAAGAGTTTGTGTATGTGGTATTCGTGCTGTCCCTTGAAGGGAGAATAGGGATTATAATGGGAAGGAACCATTCTAGTACTTCCTCTAAGCTAGTTGTGTGACTTTGGAAAAAGAAAAATCACTAAACCTTACTGAACTTTTGTGTTCATAAATGAAGAAATTGGATTAGATAAGGGCCTAGGACCCTAAGGCCTGAATATAAGCGTATAATTTGGTATTGGGAGAATATTCCAGGCACAAGAAATGCCTTAAATTGTTATTTGGAGGTAAGCATGCAGGCATCTCTAGGGAATTAGAATGTGGCATGCTTATTTTGAGTCTTTTAAAATTTTATTTGTTGTGGCTTTGACTACTTATTCTTAGTTGCAGTAGGTCTCCAATTTTTCTCTGAGTGGGAAATACCAGAAAAGCATCTAGTCAAGCCAACTTGCAAATGAGTTAAGATTAAGAAAAGGAAAAAAATTAGGATGTGGATGAAGTTAGCCATTGCAGTAAAATATTTGTATCGCTACCCAGGCAAGTGCAAATTTTATTTGCCCACAGAGATAGTGGTAATAGATTAAAATGTAGATGAATGGTTTGCATTAGTGATTATCATTTATATGTTTTTTAGTTGGTGAATATATTCTGCATCCCTTTTCCAGGTAGCTTGTATTGAAAATAAGGGGAGACATTTGAAAGAAAATGAGTGATTGAGGGTTGAAGATGACGAGGAATGATACTATTAGCTAGACAGTCTTGAAAACGGTTTATTTGCCATTTTGTTTTCAAATGATTTCTTTTTGAACTATTTATCCAGTAGTAGCTAAAAAAAAAACTAGGTAACGTTCTTTAAAAATTAAGCTGTTTAAAATCTGTTTCTAGTTTGGTAAAGCTCTTTCATAAAGATCCCCTTTTGTCACCGACTTCTCTACTTTTTTCTCATGTGATGCAAGTTTCCACCCCTTTAACACTAAAGGGGTCCACCACTGTACTCATTCCTGTAGCTGCACTGGAGAGCTGTATTGATGTCCTGGGCTCAAGGGCCTGTGCACTAGTATTATGTGTCAGGAGGACAAAGGGATGGCGCCAACCATCCTGCTCTCTGCGCCAGTAACTAGAATTAATTACAAACCAATCGAATCCGTTGCAGCCAATTGGTAAACTAATTGGTAATTTTAGCTGTACATCTATCTGTAGTTATCTGAATGCCTATAACATTACTTTCAGAGACACTTTTGTTCTGTTTCAT
This sequence comes from Loxodonta africana, assembly GCF_030014295.1. Classification (NCBI taxonomy): domain Eukaryota; kingdom Metazoa; phylum Chordata; class Mammalia; order Proboscidea; family Elephantidae; genus Loxodonta; species Loxodonta africana. The sequence continues at coordinate 39,314,266 of NC_087354.1, read as the reverse complement.
CCTGCTTGACAAAATGGCCTTCATAGCTTTAGGGAGAAAGATGTGCATCAGTGACTGTGAGGCTGCTCCAGCTGCTTGTCTTGTTTGTATTCCCTTGTTCATAAAACAGGACTCAGATTACAGCTGCGTGGTACCACTCTGATCATTTCTGATAACGTCGAGCTACACATTCCTGAAAATAGGTTGTTTAAGCCATCAAAAGTACTTTCTCGGAGCCAACTAGTATCAGAAATACAGCTGCTTATATTCTTGTCCTTTAGAAAGTTTTCCCCCAGCAAAAAGGGAAATCAGTAGAAAACTTCTGAAGTAAATTATTCTGAATTAAATCTTTCTGTGCCCTAATGTAGGTGATTTAAGTTGAATGAATTTAATTAAAGAATTTGAATTGTATTAGTAGAATTGAGAGAAGGAAACCAACTAAATTTTTAAATTTTTTCTTTTCCTGATTGCAGAAGACTTTTATTACCAATGATTTGGCACCGAGGATTACCTTTGAAGGGAAATAAACAATACTTCTTTGTTCAGAAGAGGCTTTTAAAGTAGAATATAACTTTTGTGACTGATGTAAGGCTGGTACTGTATTTCACTGGTGAATAATTTGGCATACATTTATTATTAGTCTTGGGTCTGATTTCCAAAGTGTATCTATAACTTTTAAAACACTTATAAGTGAAAAATGTTTTTGAGGTCTTTGACAATGATACTGAAAAGTCAACTAAAATTTAGTTATGGAAAAGCAATGTATTTATAATGCAAACAATCATTTTTATAGCTGGTTGGCATTTTCTGGGATCATTGGAAAGTAGCCTTTCTAGTAAGATGAGACTGGTGTGAGTGACTTTCTTCTAGTGAATACACTTTTCAGTTCTTTGCCTTATTCAGTAGATTACAACTTTGGCCGATGTGCTGATACTTAAACTCACAGTCACACTTGAGGTCAGTTTCCTCTTTCTGAGCAGTGGACTAGATCTCCGTGGATTCTTTTACACTCTTTTCTTACTCAAAATTTTCGTTGCTATTTAGATACCCAGCTAATCAGTGCCAAGAAAATAATCTTTGCCAGATGTGTGGAATGTAGTGTCACAGTAATGTAATTTTGAATTATCTAAAGAAGAAAATCAGAGTGTAATAATGGTAATTATGATAAATGTGTACTCTGGGGCACAGATGATATATTCATCCTTGTTAAGCTGATTTGAAAATGATTTCCTGTCAAATTACAGTCAATTTAAAATTTATTTTATCTTTGGAAGCTTAGTGTCAGTGGAAATGTGGCATTTGATAACAGAAGGCAAGCAACCCATTATTGAAAACTGGTTTTAAATCATGCAGAGTTGCTGTTCATATGTTTAGCTTTGTATCAGCTGCATAAGAAATGTTGGTAAAATCTTAAGCATTTGTTTTCCAAATATGTATTTTTTTAAACTGATGATAATTTCACATAAATGTTAGTAGTATTGAAGATGGAGTATTTAGAAGGGACTAAACCCATTGCCATCGAGTTGATTCTGACTCATAGTGACTCTATAGGACGGGGTAGAACTGCCCCATAGAGTTTCCAAGGAGCGCCTGGCGTATTTGAATTGCCGACCTTTTGGTTAGTAGCCGTAGCACTTAACCACTGCACCACCACTAAGCAGCATTATTATTGATGTTTGACTTTGCATTGCAGATTAATTTCAGTTTTCAAGTAAATGTTAAAAATGTTGAGAAAAACACTAAGGAGAAGCATACTGTAGGCAGTAGATTTATTAGTAATCTTTAAATTTCTATCATCCTTTTTTTATTACTGCCAGTATTGGCAGTCTTGGAGATGTGACTTAGCAGAAAGGACAGCGGGCCAGGTGTCAGTGGGCTTGTGTTCATTGCCATCATGAAAATAAAAAGGCGTCACTAAACCTCAGTATTCTCATCTTTAAGATGAAGTGGCTTGTACTGAAAACTTACATTGCTGAAAGTAAATAAAGAAGACCTAAATAAATGGAAGGACATGTCATACTCATGGGTTGAAAGACTTAGTGTTGTTAATATTGCTTCCCAAACTGATGTACATATTCAGTGCAACCCCTTTGCCTTTTTTTTTTTTTTTTTTAAATAGAATGGAAAAGCTGATCCTCAGATTTACAGGGAAATGAAAGGGGTCCTGAATAGCTAAAATGATCTTGAAAAGAACAAGGTTTGGAGGGTTCACACTTGTCAATACTTACTACACAGCTACAGTTACCAAGACAATGTTGTACTTTCGTAAGGATGGACATATAGACCATTTCATAAGGATAGACATATAGTCCAATGGCATAGAATTAAGAGTCCAGAATTAAAACTATACACCTGTGGCCAGTTTATTTTTGACAAGGGTATTAAGACCATTCAGTGGGGAAAAATTAGTCTTTTTAACAGGTTGTGTTGAGGTAGCTGGATATCCACATGCAAAAGAATGAAATTGACCCTTATACTACGTACAAATATTAACTAAAGATGGATCAACGGACCTAAATGTAAGAGCTAAAACCTTAAAACTCAGAAGAAAACATAGCGGTAAATCTTCATGGCCTTGGATTTGGTGATGGAGTTTTAGATATGACACCAAACTCTTGAGCAACAGAAGACAACATAGATAAATTGAACTTTATCAAAATTAAAAACTTTTGTGAATCAAAGGACTTTGTCAACAAAGAGATAACCTACAGAATGGGAGAAAATATTTGGGAACCATATAACTGATAAAAGGTTTAATAATCAGAATATATAAAGAACTCTTACAACTCAGCAATAAAAAGGCAATCCAATTAAAAAAGGGCAAAGGACTTGAACAGACATTTTTCTAAAGAAGGTATACAAATAGACAACAAGCACATAAAAAGGTGCTCCAATTATTAGTCACCAGAGCCATGCAAATCAAAAGCACATCATCTTCAAAGATGATATTATACTTGTATTGATGCAGTGTAAGGTCATATTTACTTTTTTCAGTTGAAGCAGCAAACTATTTACCCAACCTGAGTTTAGTGTCAACTAAAATTCATAAGTCTTTTTTATCTGTGCCCTGTGCTGTTCAGATCAACTTTCCCCCGGTCCTGTAATTATACAGTTAGTTTTTTGGATTATCTTTTTAAATTTATCTGTTTAAATCTCATCTTTTTTGATTTGTCTAATTACCAAAGACAGCCTAGAGCAGTGCTGGCCAATGTACTTTTTTTTTTTTTAAAAAAAAAAAAAAGATTGATTTTATTTTATTTTTTTTAGAACAGTTTAGGTGTACAGGGAAATTGAGCAGAAAGTACAGAGTTCCCACATTTCCCACCCCATCCCCCAGTATTCCTATTATTAACATGTTGCATTAGTGTGGTCCATTTATTACAGTTGATGAACTGATATTATTGTTAATTGCCATCCAGTGGATTCCAGCTCATGGTGACCCCATGCGTGCAGAGTAGAACTGCTCCATAGGGATTTCAAGCCCTGTCCTTTTGGAAGAGATCATCAGGCCTGCCTTCTGGGACACCTCTGAGTGGGTTTAACCACCAAGCTTTCGACTAGTAGTCAAGTACTTAACTGTGCCACCCAGGGACTCTGAGTTGATATTAATATATTAACTAAAGTTCATAGTTGGCATTAAGGCTCACTCTGTATTGTACAGTTCTGTGGATATTGACAAATGTCATGTATCCACTATAATAGTATCATACAAAAATAGTTTCACTGCCCTAAAAATCCCCCGTGCTAGCCTATTCATCTTTTCTTTCCTCCCTCCTCTTTTCCCCCAAGCCCTTGGCAACCACTGACATGTTTACTGTCTCTATAGTTTTGCCTTTTCCAGAATGTCATATAGTTGGAATCATAAAATATGTATTCTTTTCAGACTGGCTTCTTCCACATAGCAATATGCATTTAAATTTCCGCTTTGTCTTTTTGTGGCTTGATAGTTCGTTCTTTTTATCACTGAATAGTAATCCATTGTATAGATGCACCAGAGTTCGTTTATTCATTTACCTGTTAAAGGACATTTTGGTTGCTTCTGATTTTTGGTATTTATAAATAAAGCTGCTGTAATCATTCATGTGTAAGTTTTTGTGTGGACATACATTTTCAGCTCATTTGAATTGACTGCTTTGTAAGAAACTGCCAGACTGTCGTTCAAAATGGTTGTACCATTTTGATTCCCACCAGCAATGAACGATAGTTTCTGTTGTTCCACATCCTTGTCAGCATTTGTTGGTGTCAGTGTTTTGGATTTTAGCCACTCTAATAAGTGTATAGTGGTATCTCATTGTTGTTCTAATTGGTGGTGCAAACCACTAATGTGCTCTGCTGCTAACCAAAAGGTGTGAGGTTCGAGTCCATTCAAATATACCTGAGAAGAAAGACCTAGCAATCTACCTTTGAAAAAATCAGCCGTTGAAAACCCTATGAAGCACAGCTCTGCTCTGACACATATGAAGTTACCATGAGTTGAACTCCACTAAGCAACTGGTTGTTGTTTTTAATAACATAGGATGTTCACCATCTTTTCATATGTTTATTTGCCATCTGTGTATATTCTTTAGTGAAGTGTCTATTCAGATCTGTTGGCCGTTTTTCTTTTGGGTGGTTTGTTTTCTTATTGTTGACTTTTAAGAATTCTTTGTTTATTTTGGATACAAGTTCTTTATCAGAGATGTATTTTGTAAATATTTTCTCCCAGTCTATGGCTTATCTTTTCATTCTCATCATGGTGTCTTTCGAAGAGCCAGAAGTTTTTAATTTTTTTTTTTTGCATTATTGTACTTTCCATGAAGGTTTACAGAACAGACTAGCTTCTCATTAAACAATTAGTGCACATATTGTTTTGTGACATTGGTTACCAGCCCCATGACATGTCAACACTCTCCCTTCTCAACCTTGGATTCCCAATCACCAGCTTTCCTGTCCCCTCCTGCCTTCTAGTCCTTGCTTCCGGGCTGGTGTGCCCCTTTAGTTTCATTTTGTTTTATGGGTCAGTCTGATCTTTGGCTGAAGGGTGAACCTCAGGAATAACTTCAGTATTGAGTTAAAAGGGTGTCCAGGGGCCGTACTCTTGGGGTTTCTCCAGTCTCTGTCAGGCCAGTAAGTCTGGTCTTTTTTTGTGAGTTAGAATTTCGTTCTACATTTTTCTCCAGCTGTGTCTGGGACCTTCTATTGTGATCCCTGTCAGAGCAGTCAGTAGTGGTAGTCAGTCACTATCTAGTTTTACTGGATTCATTTTGGTGAAGACTGTGGTAGTTGTGGTCCATTAGTCTTTTGGACTAATCTTTCCCTTGTGTCTTTGGTTTTGTTAATTTTCACTTGCTCCTGAAAGGGTGAGACCAGTGATTGTCTTAGATGGCCGTTCACAGGCTTTTAATACCCCAGATGCTACTCAACAAAGTAGAATGTAGAACATTTTCTTTATAAACTATATTATCTCAGTTGAGCTAGATGTTCCCCGAGGTCATGGTCTCCACAGCCCTCAGCCCAGCAATTCAGTCCCTTAGGGAGTTTGGATGTGTCTATGGAGCTTCCATGACCTTGCCTTGTACCAGTTGTGCTGGCTTCCCCAGTATTTGTATACTGTTTTACCTTTCACCAAAGTTACCACTTACCTATTGTCTGTTGAGTGTTTTTCCATTCTTGCCCCTCCCCTCCCTCATAACCATCAAAGATTGTTTCTTTTTGTGTGTAAACCTTTTCATGAGTTTTTATAATAGTGATCTCATTCAATATTTGTCATTCTGTGATTGACTTATTTCACTCAGCATAATGTTCTCCAGATTCATCCATGTTACAAGATGCTTCGCAGATTCATCATTGTTCTTTATTGTTGCATAGTACTCCATTGTGTGTATCATAGGTTGTTTATCCATTCATCTGTTGATGGGCACCTATCCGTTCATCTCTTTTTGCTTTTGTGAACAATGCTGCAGTGAGTATGGGTATGCATGTCTATTTATGTGACGGCTCTCATTCTCTAGGATATATTCCTAAGAGTGGAATTGCTGGATCATATGGTATTTCTAAAAAAAAAAAAAAAAAAAATTTTTTTTTTTTTTTTTAAGGAAGTGCCATATCATTTTCCAGAACGGCTGTACCATTTTATATTCCCACCAGCAGTGCATGAAAGTTTGAATTTTCCCGCAGCCTCCCCAGCATTTGTTATTTTCTTGATTTGTGCCAGTAATGCTGGATCGAGATGGTATCTCACTGTAGTTTTTATTTGCATTTCTCTAATGACTAGTGAATGTGAACATTTCCTCATGTGTCTGTTAGCCGCTCGAATGTCTTTGGTGAAGTGTCTGTTTGTTTCCTTTGCTCGTTTTTTTATTGAGTTATTTATCTTTTTGTTGTAGAAGTGCTGGATTTTCTTGTAGATTTTAGAGATTAGAACTTTGTTGGATTTGTAATAGCCAGAATTTTTTTTCCCAGTCTGTAGGTTCTCTTTTTAATTTTTTGGTGAAATCTTTTGATGAGAATAAGTGTTGAATTTTTAGAAGATCCCAGTTATGTAGCTTATCTTCTGGAGTTTGTATGTTGTTAGTTATGGTTTGTATCCTGTTAATGCTGTGTATTACGGCCTCTAGCATTGATCCTGTCTTTTCTTCTATGATCTTTATAGTTTTTGGTTTTATATTTAGGTGTTTGATCCATTTTGAGTTAGTTTTTGTATATGCTGTGAGGTATGGGTCCTGTTTCATTTTTTTGCAGATGGACATCCAGTTTTGCCAGTACCATTTGTTAAAAAGATTATCTTTTCCCCATATGATGGATTTTGGGCCCTTGTTGAAGATCAGATGACAGTAGGTAGATGGATTTAAAGCTGAGTTCTCAGTTCCATTCCATTCCACTGGTCAACGTATCTGTCGTACCAGTACCAACCAGGCTGTTTCGACTACTGTAGCTGTATAGTAGGTTCTGACGTCAGGTAGTGTGAGTCCTCCTGCTTTATTCTTTTTCTTCAGTAGTGCTTTACTTATCCGGGGCCTCGTATAAAGTTAATGATAAGTTTTTCCATCTCTTTAAAGAATGCTATTGGTATTTGGATCAGGCTTGCGTCGTATTTGTAGATTGCTTTGGGTAGAATTGATATTTTCACAATGTTGAGTCTTCCTATCCATGAGCATGGTATGTTTTTCCATTTATGTAGATCTCTTTTGGTTTCTTGCAGTAGTGTTTTGTAGTTTTCTTTGTATAGGTTTTTTGCATCCCTGGTTAGATTTATTCTGAAGTACTTTATTTTTTTAGGGGCTAATATAAATGGTATTGCTTCCCTGATTTCTTTTTTGCAGTTCTTTTTAGTGATGTAGAGGAATCCAACTGATTTTAATATGTTTATCTTGTATCCTGCTACTCTGCTGAATCTTTCTATTAATTTCAGTGGTTTTCTCGTGGAGTCTTTTGGGTTTTTCTATGTATAGTACCTTATCATTCGCAAATGGGGGCAGTTTAACTTCTTCATTACTAATTTGGATGCCCTTTCTTTTTCTTGCCTTACTGCGCTAGCTAGGACTTCCAGCACAATGTTAAATAGGAATGGTGATAAAGGGCATCCTTGTCTTGTTCCTGTTCTCAGGGGAAATGTTTTCAGCCTCTCTTCTTTATGATAATGTTGGCTGTTGGTTTTGTGTAGATGCTCTTTATTATTTTAAGGAATTTCCCTTCTATACTTATTTTATTGACAGTTTTTATCAGGAATAGGGTTGGACTTTGTCAAATGCCTTTTCTGTGTTGATTGAGATGATCATGTGATACTTTATTTATGTGGTGGATTACGTTCATTGATTTTCTAATGTCAAACCATCCTTGCATACCTGGTATGAATCCCACTTGATCGTGGTGTATTATCTTTTTGATACGATGCTGAATTCTGTTGGCTAGAATTTTGTTGAGAAGTTTTGCATCTGTATTCATGAGAGATATTGGTCTGTAATTTTCTTTTTTTGTGGTGTCTTTGGCTGGTTTTGGTATTAGGTTATGCTGACTTCATAGAATGAATTTGGAAGTATCCCTTTCTTTCCTGTGTTCTGAAATAGTTTGAGTAGTACTGGTGTAAGCTCTTTTCTGAATGTCTAGTAGAATTCTTCAGTGAAGCCATATGGGCCAGGGCTTTTTTTATTGGGAGTTTTTTTTTTTTTTTTTTTATTACTTCTTCAGTCTCTCCTCTTGTTATGTGTCTGTTCAGATTTTCAACTTCAGTTTGTGTTAGTTTGGGTAGATAGTGTGTTTCTAGAAATTTGCCTATTTCCTCTAGGTTTTCAAAACTTTGTTAGAGTATAGGTTTTCATAGTACTCTGTTACAGTCCTTTTTATTTCAGTTGGGTCTGTTGTAATGTTGCCCATTTTGTTTCTTATTTGGGTTACTTGCGTCCTTTTCTGTTTTTCTTTCATCAGTTTGGCCAGTGGTTTGTTGATTTTGTTGATCCTTTCAAAGAACCAACCTTTGGTTTTGTTGATTGTTTCCATTGTTTTTCTACTTCATTTATTTCTGCTCTAATCTTTATTATTTCCTTTCTTCTGGTGGCTGCGGGCTTCTTTTAATATCCTCTTTCTATTTGTTCAAGTTGTGTAGCTACTCTTGATTTTGTACCTTCTCTTTTGGTGTGTGCATCTATTGCTATAAATGGACCTCTGAGCACTGCTTTTGCTGTTTCACAAAAGCTTTATGCTGTGTTTTCATGCTAGGAATGATTTGATTCCATCTTTGATTTATTCTGTTACCCAGTGGTTTTTAAGCAAGGTGTTACTCAGTTTCCACGTACTGATTTTTTTTCCCTTGCTCTTCTTCTTGTTAATTTCTATTTTGATGGCTTTGTGATCAGAGAAGATACTTTGTATTATCTCAGTGTTTTGGATTTTGTTGACAGTTGCTTTGTAGCCTAAGATGTGGTCTATTCTGAAAATGTTCCACCTGCATCAAAAAAGAATGTGTACTTTGCAGCTGTTGCATGTTTTATATATGTCTGTGAGGTCAGGTTGACTGATTGTGGCCTTTAGAACTTCTGTATCTTTGTTGAGTTTCTTTCTAGATGTTTTGTTCTTTACCGAGAGTGGTGTGTTGAAATCTCCTACTATTATTGTGGAACTGTCAGTTTCTCTTTTCAGTGCTGTTAGAGTTCGTTTTATGTATTTTGGAGCCCTGTCATTGAGTGTGTAGATATTTATTTTGGTTGTGTCTTCATGATGCGATTGTCCCTTTAATCAGGATTTAACGCCCTTCTTTTTCTTTTATGGTGGATTTTATTTTAAAGTCTGTTTTATCTGAGGGTAGTATTGCCACTCCTGCTCTTTTTTGGTAGCTGTTTGCTTGGTATATTTTTTTCCATCCTTTGATTTTTAATAAATTTGTGACTTTGTTTCTAAGGTGTGTCTCCTGTAGACAGCATATTGGTGTATCCTGTTTTTTTTTTTGAAATCCATTCCGTATCTCTCCGTCCCTGTATGGTTGCATTTAGGCCATTTACGTTCAGTGTAATTATTGATATGTGTGAGTTTGTTGCTGACATTTTGTAGTTCTTCTTCTTCTTCTTTTTTTTTTTTTTTGTCATGCTGATGTTTTCTGTGTTCTTCTTACTCTCCTGTGCTGAATTGCTTTTTTTTTGTTGTTGTGGATTTTTTTCCATTTCTTTTTTTTTGGTAGATTTTATGTTTATTGAGCCTTTATGTTCTTCTTCATTTCAATGAGTCAGTTTGTTAACTTTCTTTGTGATTACCTTTAAATTTACCCTTCCTAAATTTGAACCAGGCTTTTATCATTTGATATTGCCTTGCGTTCCTCTCCATTTGAAAGTTCTATATCTACACTGTTTATTCCCTCTTCTATTGTTCTGACGTTGTTGTCATTTACGGATTAACCTCTCTGATTCACTGTTGTAAATCTTTTTAATTTTGATTAGTCCTTGAGAGTTCATTACTTAGGTTGGTACCTGGCTGATGCAGTCTTGTGTCCTGGGTTCAGACTGTCATCTGATGTTGTTTGTTCTCAAACCAAATGACTCCCTTTAATACTTCTTGTAAATTTGGTTTGGTTTTTACATAGTCCCTTAATTTTTGTTTATGTGAAAGTGTACTGATTTCACCATTGTATTTGAGCGAGAATTTTGCAGTATATATTCTTGGTTGGCAATTTTTTTCTTTAAAGGTTTCATATATGTCATCCCATTGCCTTCTTCCCTGCATAGTTTCTGCTGAGTAGTCAGCTTAGTCTTATGGTTTCCCATCTGTATGTGACTTTTCATTTTTCTCAAGCTGGCCTCAGAATTCTTTGTCCTGGGTTTTAGCGAGTGTGGTTATGATATGCCTTGGTGGTTTTCTTTTGGGGTCAATTCGCTATGGGGTTTGAGCTTCTTGACTGGTCAACTTTTCATCTTTCACGATTTTAAGGAAGTTTACTGTGAGCAATTTTTCAATGATCCTCTCTGTGTTTTCCGTTTTCTCCCCATTCTGGAACTCCGATCACTCACAAATTTTTTATTTTGATTCTGTGCCCTGTCATTCTTAGTGTTTCTTCATTTTTATTTCTTTTCTCTCATTTTTCCTCAAAGTGGTATCCATGTATTTGTCTTCAATTTTGCTGATCCTATCTTTCATTGTTTCAGACTTCCTCAGACTGTCTGTGATACTGTCCAATTTTGAAACCTTGTTGTTCATCTTTTGGATTTCTAGGTGTGGTTTTTGTATGATTTCTAGTTGTGAGTTTATTTTGACATTTTGTTCCTGTATTATTTTCCTGAATTCTTCCATTGTTTTGTCTGTGTTTTCCATGATTTTGCTGTCTTTTCCATAATTTTGTCTATTTTCCTTATTTTTGTCAGCCTTTTCCTTCAACTCTTAGATAGTTCTGAATATTAAATATTTGAATTCCATATCACGTAGGTCAAGTGCCTTTTCTTCTGCTGGAAAGTCATCTCGTGTTTTATTTTGGATGCTGTCTTATTTATCTAGTGCTGCCATAACAGAAATACCACACGTGGATGGCTTTAACAAGAGAAATTTATTCTCTCACAAGTCTAATAGGTTACAAGTCTAAATTTAGGGTGTCAGCTCCAGGGAAAGGCTTTCTCTCTTTGTTGGCTCTGGAGGAAGGTCCTTGTCCTCAATCTTCCCCTGGTCGAGGAGCTTCTCAGGTGCAGGGACCCTGGGTCCAGAGTATGCAGTCTGTTCCTGGTGCAGCTTTATTGGTGGTATGAGGCACTCAGCTCTCTGCTAGCTTCCCTTTCCTTTTATCTCTTGAGAGGTAAAAGATGGTGTAGGCCACACCCCAGGGAAACTCCCTTTACATTGGATCAAGGATGCGACCTGGTAAGGGTGTTAACAATCCCAGCCTAATCCTCTTTAACATAAAATTACAATTACAAAATGGAGGGCAACCACAGAATACTGGGAATCATGGCCTAACCAAGTTGACACATTTTTTGGGGGACACAATTCAATTCATTACAGATGCCTATTGGAACCATCCTGTCCTGTTTTTTCATATATGTTTTGATATTGTCTGCTGTCTTTGGGGCATTTAGTAGTTATTTTCTTTGTTTATTGATTGTAGATTTGTTTGTTTCTTCCTGCTTTTTTTGTTTTATCTGGTTATGTCTGAGCAGGTGGGCTGGGTGTTCTTTGTTGTGTGTTTGTGTGTGGACACAAACTTCTTACCCCTTGTCCAATGGGCACGGCCAGTTGCTCAGCTGTGGTGCAACAGGGCAGGTCCAGTGGAAGGGGAGGGGCTGGGATGGGTTGTTTGTGGCACGTACTGGGGCTGACAGGGCGGGGCCAGGGTTGATGCCAGGCAGGCTCTGGTAGACCGTGCCTGTGCTTTCTGGGGGCGCAGTGTTCAGTGCATGGTGCGCATAGGCAGGAGGGAGGAGGAAGGTTTTGATATGTGGAGCCAAGTGTGTGTAGGAAAGAAGAGAAAGAGGAGAGAGAAACAGGAGACAAAAAAATGGTGAGGGAGCCTGCTGTTGGAGTGGTGCAGACCCGGGGAAGTCGTGTGCCAGTGGCTTTCTAGCTAGTTGGTGAGGCACAGCTAGATGGGCGGGAGAAAAGAAAGGAAGGAAGGGAAAGAGAAGAAACTAGATTAAAAGCAAACACAGCTGTGTGGTTGGGAGAAAGGAATGGAAGGAATGTAGAGAGAGACAAGAAACTGAGAAAAGAAAGAAAAAGATGCCAGGTGGTTGGGAGGAAGGAAAGGAAGTGAGGTAGAGAGAGATAAGAAACTGAGAAAAAAAAAAAAAAGAGGAAAGAGGGAAAGAAAGAAAGATGCTCCAAGGGAGTGCACCAGAAGTGGGTACCCAACTGAGCGGTGCTGCGCAGCCTATCAGAATGGAGTAGAGATGGTACACAGCTTCAGGTGTTCAGGAGAAGGGTGAGTAAAGACGGTAGAGTCAAGAAACCGAGAAAAAAAGAAGAAAAAGAAAAAAATGCCCCAAGGGAGCCCACCAGAAGCAAGTCCCCAGCTGAGTGACATTGCACAGCCTGTCAAGCAAGAGTGGAGATGGCACATGTTGCCAGGTGTTCAGGAGAAGGGTGAGGAAGGAAGGTAGAGAGAGCCAAGAAACCGAGACAAAAATAAGAAAGTAAAGAAAGAAGAAAAAAATGCCCCAAGGGAGCCCACCGGAAGTGGGTCCCCAGCCAAGTGTTACCGCATAGCCTGTGAAGCAGGAGCAGAGATGACATATATCGCCAGGTGTTCAGGAGAAGGGTAAGGAAGGAAGGTAGAGGGAGACAAGAAATCAAGTAATGAAGAGAAAAAGGGAGAAAAAAATGCCCCTAGGGAGTCCACTGCTATGGTGGCATGGATCAGGGAGGTGGCTCCCCACTCACTTGGCACTGCACAGCCCGTCTAGAAGAAGCACAGGTGGCACACGTTGCCAGATGTTCAGGGTAAAAGAAGGGAAAGATGGTAGAGAAAGACAAGAAATTGAGAAAAGAAAAAAAAAAAAATTCCCAAGGAGTCCACTGGCTTTGGTGGCATGGACTGGGGAAGTGGCTCCCAAGTTACTAGGTACTTGCACAGCCCATCTAGATGGGGTGGACATGGCACACAGGGCCAGGTATTTAGTAGACAGGGACAGAAGGAAAATAAACACAAGAAACTGAGAAATGAAGAAAAACAGAAAAGAAGAAAAAGATAAATGAAATTAAATAATTAAAAAAAAAACGCTCCAGGGATCCCAAGAGCATGGCGGAGCAGGCCTGGGAAGTGGCTCCCAAGCCAAGCAGCACAGCTTATCTAGAATGTGTAGAGATGGCATATAGCGCCAGGTTTTCAGGAGACAGGAAAAGAAGGAACGTAGAGAGAGACAAGAAATCAAAAAATGAAAAACAAAAAGGAAAAAACAAAGAGAAAAAAGAAAAAAGTACCCCTAGGGATCCCACTGGCATGGCAGTGTGGATTGGGGAAGCGATTCCCCAGCCAAGCTGCACTTCACAGCCTGTCAAGAAGAAGCAAAGATGGCACATGGAGCCAGGTGTTTGAGAGAAAGGAAGGGAAAAAGGTGAGAGAGAAAGAGAAGAAGCAACAATAGCATTAAAAAAATGGCACTGCAGGAGCTTGCTGGTGTGGGTGGGGTGAATCCACGTAGCACAGACAGTGCCTCCCTGGCCAAGCGACCGCTGTCCACCAGGAAGCTGCGGAGGCCAAGCAGGGGGAAGAAGGGTGGGGAGGTGGGAAAGCATGTATCACTGGTTACAAGGTTCTCTGTCTTCTGCTGGGGACTCCATGAAGCTGCCTTCCCGTACTCCCTGTCCACCAATCTGGGTGGCTGAGGAGTCCAAGATGGCGAATCCAGGCCATGTTAGCTGATAGGGGACTTCCATTCCATATCTATCCTTGCTCTCTGTTCTCTGTCAGTTTCTTATTCCATTTGGTGCTTGGTTGAGTTCTTTATCTCTTCTTTTGACACTTCCCTAACCCATTGCTGTCAAGTCAGTTCCAACTCATAGTGACCCTATAGGACAGAGTAGATCTGCACCCATAGGGTTTCCAGGGAGCACCTAGGGGATTCAAGCCGTTAGGGTTCTAGAATTGATGTTTTTCTCTGTTTTACTCAGTTTTTCAGGTCTTTGCTCTGGAGGGACAGCATGGTGTTTCTGTCTATAGTGCCATGTTGTCTCTGTCTCCAGAAATTTTTAATTTTAATGAAGTCCAATTTATCAATTTTTTCTTTTATAGATTGTACTTTTGTTGTTGTATCTGAGGAGTCATGGCCAAATCCAAGATCACCTAGATTTTTTCTAAAAGTTGTATAGTTTTGCATTTTACATTTAGATCTATGATCCATTTTGAATTATTTTTCGTGAAAGGTGGAGGATCTGTCTCTAGGTTCGTTTTTTTTGCTTGTGGGTGTCCAGTTGTTCAATTTGTTGAAAAGACAGTCTTCATTGAGTTGTTTGCTTCTTTGTCAAGGATTAGTTGACTATATTTGTATAGACCTGTTTCTGGGCTTTCTGTTCTATTCCATTGATCTTTTTGTTCTTTCAGCAATACCACACTCTCTTGATTACTTTTATATATGTCTTGATGTTGGGTGTTATCAGTCCTTGTAAATTGCTGATGGGAATGTAAAATGGAGCAGCCTCTGTAGAAAACAGTTCGCTGATTCATAAAAAAGTGAAGCATAGAAATACCATACAGCACAGCAGTTCTAATCCCAGGTATATACCCACTAGAAATGAAAATACGTTCACACAAAAACTTATGTATGAATGTTCATAGCAGCATTATTCATAACAACTGAAACTGGAAACAAACCAAATGTTTATCAATTTATGAATAACCAAAAACCAAACCCGTTGCTGTTGAGTCAGTTCTGACTCATAGCGACCCTATAGGACAGAGTAGAACTGCTCCATAGAATTTCTAAGGAGTGCCTGGTAGATTCGAACTGCAGACCTTTTGGTTAGCAGTTGTAGCTCTTAACCACTACACCACCAGGGTTTCCATAACTTATGAATAAAATAGATGGAACAAAATTTGGCATATTTATGCAATTATTCAGCCATTAAAAGGAATGAAGCACTGATACCTGGTACTTTCCTGTTGAAGTGGCTCAGGTTAAAAAGCAGAACAAAACACACACCTACAAATGGATAATAGCAAATGTAGGTGAGAATGTGGTGCAAGAGGAACTTGTATAAAACTGCTGGTAGGAATGGCAGCCACCCTGGAAAACAATTTGGCATTATGCACTATAGTTGAATGTATGCTTACCCTATGACTCAGCAGTTCTACTTAACAGAGATGGCTACATATGTTCAGAGGACAAGTACGTGATTATTCATAACAGCATAATTTGTTATGTCAAAAAATGGAAATCACCCAAATGTCTGCCATCAAGAGGTTAAGGAAATAAATATCGGTGTATACGTACGATGGAATACTGTTTATTAATGACAGTGACTGAATTACAAGTTTACTCACTTTGTGATATGGATGAATCTATTTAACAAAACTATGAAAGAAGCCACAAAATAATGTGTACTATATAAGTTTATTTACATAAAGTTGAGAAATGGACAAAATTAAATGATTAGAAGTCAAGTAGTGGCTACCTTGAAGGAAGGATGAGGTAGTAATTGGGAGGGGTGCCTGAGGAGCTGGAAGGGACTGGCATTGTTGTATTTTTCGTCTTAGGTGGTGGTTTCATAGGACTTCACTTTGCAGTAATTTATTTGTACATATATGTTTTGTGTACTTTCTATATTAGATGTCACAATAAAAAAAGTTAAAATGATGACCTTTTGAGGACATCTTGAGAAGAAATATCAGTACCATCTCTGGGTCTTTAGACTTTCAACTGCAGTAATTTTTTATTATCTTATTAAACAGTGAGGATAAAAAAAAAAATAGATCAGTAGATTGTGCAGCTTTCTCCACGAGAATATAATGTAAAAATTATGAATTCGTAAGTCATTCACCTCTAATAGTTTCTTCTTGGCACTTTTAGCCTCAGAATAGAATTTAATATTTTTGTTTACTTTAAATTAGGAGGTGCTAATGATGCTGGATAACTATGTAAGGGATTTCAAAGCATTGATTGACTGGATTCAGCTTCAGGAAAAGCTAGAGAAGACAGATGCTCAAAGCAGGTAATGAATTTCTGGTCTTTGTAGCAGCCAGCTGGTTTTGGTAGCAGGCACTGAGACTGAACAATAAACTTGACCTTGTAACTTGAAATATAAAAATTGAATGTTGCATTTCTCATTCAGTTCAGTAACAAATATTTATTGGGCACCTCAGTAAGAGGAAACCCTGCTGGCGTAGTGTTAAGTGCTACTGCTGCTAACCAAAAGGTCGGCAGTGCGAATCCACCAGGCAGTCCTTGGAGACTCTATGGGGCAGTTCTACTCTGTCCTATAGGGTCGCTATGGGTCAGAATCAACTGGACGGCAGTGAGTTTGTTTTTTTTTTTTAGTTTTATCAGTGCAAGGTACTTTTATCCATTTAATTGCTGAATATAACACCTTTACTACTCTCATGGAATTTACAGTCTATGAAAGTGAGGTAAAATAGAACTTGTTGAACAAAAACCTGTTATGGGTGTTGAGAGAAGGACAGGGTCATAGCCTGCTTAGATGATCAGTTGGAAAGATTTCATAGTGGATGCAGGGGTAGTGTTTAAAGGATGGGGTGGATATTAACAAGTGATTGGCTTTTAGGACGGGAGTAGCATTAAATATACAGCTGTGGAAGTACAGGGCATATGTGAGATGATATAGGGAAAGATGATACTTCTTTTTAATACAGTATTCAGTGAGGAACATTGATGATTTTTTATTAGGCGGGTAATGAGAGATCTAAATTCCTTTTGAAAGCTTCATTTGGAATCAGCACGCAGCATCTGAGTGCTCTGTGCCTGTCAACTGATTGGTTGTGGGGCTAGTGAACAGAAGGAAGAGTAGAAGTGAAGTTACATTGCGTAGCTTGCCAACAGAGAGCAATGAAATCTGTACGCTACCACTTCTGTGGGGGATTAAGAGATGGAGGGAGACTTCCTATTTCCCTGTATAATCTTTATTTAACCCTCACCATTGTCTTTATGTCTTGATGCCTATTCAACAAACTTGTTTCTCAAGGAGATCAGACATAGGCAGCCCAAAATAGTACTATTGCCTTTAAAATTTTTTTTTTAACCTGGTGGTGTGGAGGCTTGTAATTTATAAGTAGTGTGTCTCAATGTTTTTATGACCTTTAGATCAGCAGAGTTATGCTGCTGTGCTGCAATGGGTAGAAAAACATGGACAACAGATCGTCTATGACCTTGACTGGTAACAAGGTAACTTTCTGTTAAGCAGCACTCTAGGGAAAATCATGACATGATTGTTTTCACCCACTAACAACCAAGAGAAAAGATGATCTTGTTTTCCTGTTTATTAATGAATCAATTATATGTTTTCATTTGGCAGACCAACTTCATTGGCATGGGAAGTAAAGAAGATGTCTCCAGGACGTCACGTGATTCCAAGTCCATCAACAGATCGAATAAGTGTAACATCAAATGCTCGAAGAAGTTTAAATTTTGGGTGAGATGAACTCAAAAAAGCCTACTAAGTCTTATATTACAATTAAATATTCTTTGCTGGTAATGTACTTGTGATAGTATAAAACTGATATTCCACTATAAAAATACCCATGGAAACGTTTGAAATTGTCTGAAGAAAAAATTAAAAAAATGCGAGAGAGTAAAGTTTAACTTTGAGAAAATGTAATATATGCAAATATAGTTAGTAATCCAAAGATTAAAACCAATGAATGTATTTCTTGCCAAATGATTCATGACATGAACTGTCAATTTCTTTCACAACAAAGATCTAAGTATATATATCATACACTCTGTTATTTGGAATTGCTGACATAATTGCATTCACATACATATTTATTACAATTGATTATACAATACAAATAATTAACTTTGTCTATCAAAGCTTGGAGTAGTTAGTCCAGTAATTAATATAAAGGATTTGCAGTTTACGTTGAGGGCATAACCAAATCCGAGAACTTCTTTAAATTTTTAAATTATGTCTTAAAATTATGAATAATAACATATTGGAAAGGTCATAAAATATACTCATGGTAAAAAATAATTATATAACAACCCCTCACATAATAGTAATAGTAAAAATAAACTCCCTAGTCAAGAAATAGAATGTTGTCAGCACCCCTGAAGCCCTGTGTGTGTTCCTTCTCAATAATCTCCCGTGTGCCCACTAAGGTAACTGATAACTTTTTTGGTAACCATTCGCTTTTCTCTCTAGTTTTTACTGCCTGTGTATATATTCTTCAACAAGATGGTTTAGTTTTGCCTATTTTGAACTTTTTATGAACAAGATAATTCTTTATGTAAGCTTTTTTGTGTGATTTATTTCTCTCATTATTATATATAAAATTTGTTATATATGGCTGTATTTCATTTTCATTTCTGCATAGCATTTCAGTTTATGAATATTTATTCATTCAATTGTTGATATATTTTGAAGTGTTTCCAGTTTTTGGCTATTATGAACAGTGTTGCTATGAATATCCTTACGCATGCGTCTAGTACATACGCAAGAGTTTTTGTAGTGTATACAGTTAGGAAGGGGGAGGATTAGGTCATAGGGGTTGTGTCTGTTAGCTTTACTAAATAACGTCAAACTGTTTTCCTAAGGTTTGTACTAATTTGCCACTTCTACCAGTACAATATATGAGACTATTCATTATCCCACATCCTTGACAGTATTGTCAGATTATTTTTAACAGCTTTGTTGACATACAAGAAGTTGTATATATTTAAAGCATGCAGTGTGATAAGTTTTGACATAATATGCTCTCATGAAACCATCACCACAATCAAATTTGAACACATATATTACACCCAAGATTTTCTTATAACCCTTTGTAATACCTCCTCACTTCTCCACTCAAGATTCTTACACAACCAGCCCTCATGCTGTCACCGATTTGCTTTGTCACTGTACTTCAGTTTGCATTTCTAAGAATTTTATGTAAACGTGATCATAGAGTGTTTATTCTTTTTTTGTCTGGCTTCTTTCACTTAGTGTAATTATTTTGTGATTCATCCATGTTGTAATGTGCATTAATAGTTTCCTTCCTTTTCATTTCTGAGTAGTATTCCATTGTATGGATATACAGCAATTTGTTTATCAGTGGACATTTGGATTGTTTCCACATTTTGACTATTAAACAAATAAAGCTGCTTTGAACATTCATGTACAAGTCTTTGTATAAATATATTTTTTTATTTATCTTGGGCAAATACGTAGGAGTGGAATGGCTGGATCATATGGCAGGTGTATATTTAACTTTGTAAGAAACTGCCAAACTGTTTTCTAAAGTGGCTATTCTGTTTTAGGTTCCCACCAACAGTGTATGAGAGGTTTAGTTCCTTCACATCCTCAGCAAACTTGGAATGGCCATTCTTTTTCATTTTAGCCATTCTAATAGATTTGTGGAGTCCTTGAGTGGTTCAAACGGTTAACAGTTCAGCTGCTAACTGAAAGGTTGGAGGTTCAGGTCCACCCAGAGGTACCTCAGAAGAAAGGCCTGCTGATCTACTTCCAAAACACCAGCTATTGAAAACCCTTTGGAGCACAGTTCAACTCTTGACGCACATGGGATCACCATGAGTCCAAATCAATTCGACAGCAACTGGTTCTTGGAAGAAAGGCCTGGCAATTTACTTCCAAAAATTAGCCAATGAAAACCCTATAGATCAGTGATCCATATCAGCCAGTCATGGGGATGGTGCAGGAGTGGGCATTGTTTCATTCTGTTGTGTTTGGGGTTGCTGTGAGTTGGGAGCCTACACACTGGCAGCTAGCAACAGTAGATGTTTAGTGTTATCTCATTGTGGTTTTAATTTGCATTTCCCTACTGATGAATAATGTTGTGTACCTTTTCGTATGCTTCTTTCCTATCCATATATCTTCTTTGGTGTAGTATCTGTTCAAACTTTTTGCCCATTTTTTTAAAACTGGGCTGTTTGTTTTCTTATTGTTGAGTGTTGACAGTTCTTCATATGTTCTGGATACAAGGCATTTATCAGGTGTATGATTTGCAAATATTTCCTTTTAGTTTCTGGCTTATCTTTTCATTTTTTAAACATTGTCTTTCAAAGAGTGGGAGTTTTTTGTTTTTTTTTTTTAATTGTGTCTCAGGTGAAAGTTTACAGTGCAAATTAGTTTTGCATTCAAAATTTTATACACACATTGTCTCGTGACATTGATTGCAAGCACCACAATGTGCCACTGTCCTCCTTTCCACCCGGAGTTCCCCATGGCCATTTGTCCAGCTTTGTTGTCCTTCCTGCCTTCTCATCCATGTTTCTGGACAGGTGTTGCCTATTTGGTATCTATACTTAATTGAACTAAGAGTAAGAAGCACATTCTCGTGTGTGTTATTTTTTGTTTTATAGCCTGTCTGATCTTTAGTTGAAAGGCAGACTTCAGGAGTGGCTTCAGTTCTGAGTCAGCAAGGTGCCCAGGGGCCCTAGTCTGGGGGATTCCTCCAGTCTCTGTCAGACCAGTAAGTCTGGGCTTTTTTTGTGAATTTGGATTTTGTTCTACATTTTTCTCCTGCACTACTCTGGACCTTCTGTTGTGATCCCTGTCAGAATGGTCAGTGGTGGTAGCCAGGCACCATCTAGTTCTTCTGGGCTCAGGCTTGTGGAGGCTGTGGTTTGTATAGTCCATTAGTCCTTTGGATTAATATTTTCCTTGTGTCTTTGATTTTCTTCATTCTCCTTTGCTTCAAATGCGATGGGACCAATCGATGTATCTTAGATGGCAGCTTGCAAGCTTTTAAGACCCCAGATGCTACTCACCAAAGTAGGTTTTGGAACATTTTCTTTATGAACTCTGTTATGCCAGTTGACCTAGTTGTCCCCTGAGACTATGGTCCCTAGCCCTCAGCCCTGGTAAGTTGGTCCCTTAAGATGTTTGGATGTGCCTAGGAAGCTTCTGTGACTTTGCCTTAGTCAAGTTTTTCTGACTTCCCCTATATCGTGTGTTGCCTTTGCGTTCACCAAAGTTAACAACTGTCTACTATCTAGTGAGTGATTTTCCCTCCCCTCCCTTGTAACCATCAGATTGTTTTTATTCTGCATGTAGACGTTTTCTTGGGTTTTTAAAATAGTGGTCTCATACAATATTTGTGATTGACTTATTTCACTCAGCATAATGTCCTCCAGATTCATCTATGTTGTGAGATGTTTCACGTATTCATCATTGTTCTTTATTGTTGCATAGTATTCCATTGTATGTATGTACCATAATTTGTTTATCCATTCTCCTGTTGATGTGCACCTAGGTTGTTTCTGTCTTTTTGCTGTTGTGAATAATGCCGCAGTGAACATGGGTGTGCATATGTCTGTTCATGTGATAGCTGTTATATCTTGAGGATATATTCCTATAGTGGGATTGCTGGATTTTATGATGTTTCTATTTCTAGATTTTTAAGAAGATGCCATATAGTTTTCCATAGTGGTTGTACCTTTTTACACTGTCACCAGCAGTGCATAAGAGTTCCTATGTCCCCGCAACCTCTCCAACAGTTACTAGTTTTTGGTTTTTTGATTAGTGCCAGTAATGTGGTGAGATGGTATCTCATTGTAGTTTTGATTTGCATTTCTCTAATGGCTAATGATTGTCAGCATTTCCTCATGTGTCTGTTTGCTGCCTGAATGTCTTCTTTGGTAAAGTGGCTGTTTGTATCCTTCGCCCATTTTTAATTGCATTTTTTTTTGAGGTGTTGACGTATTTTATAGATTTTATAGATTAGACTCTTATTGGATACATTATAGCTAAAAAATTTTTTCCCTACCTGTAGGTTTTTTTTTTAGGTTCTCTTTCGGTGAAGTCTTTGGATGAGCATAAGTATTTAATTTTTAGGAGCTCCTAGTTACTTAGTTCATCTTCGGTGTTTGTGCATTGTTAGTTATTGTTCGTACCGTATTTATGCCACGTATTAGGGCACCTAGTGTTGTCCCTATTTTTTCTTCCATGATCTTTATTGTTTAAGGTTTCATGTTTAGGTTGTTGGAGCTTTATAAAGCCCCTTATGGACATCTCAGAGCCCTGGTGGTGCAGTAATTGTTTGGCTGTTTATTAAAAGGTTAGCAATTTGAATTCACCAGCCAGTCCTTGGAAACCCTATGGGGCAGTTCTCCTCCGTCCTATAGGGTCACTATGAGTTGAAATCTACTCACTGGCAGTGGGGGTGGGTTTTTACAGACATGTCATCCTGCAGCTTTTTCTTTTAAGTTTTTTGGTCAGCTTCTTGTTTGTTCCAAATGTTATTGCCACCCAGGCAGCTGCAGTGTTAAACAGTATTCACTAATTGTTTTTGACAAATGCCTCTGGGGAAATTTGTTTTTAAGAGAGAAGTTTGACTCTAATTCTTCAGAGTGAGTCTTAACATTTGATGTATAATAGATGGATCAGTAAGTACTTTGCTAGGTCAGTTCTCTTATCTCTCTGAAAACCTACTCTTTCTTAGATGCTTTTCTTATTTTCCTCTCATGTCACAGTTAATCACTTGTACCTCTTGTTAATGCCGAACCTTGTATATTAGTGTATTACTATTACATTTATAATATGTTGTGATTTTTTTAATGTTTATTTTTCCACTTATGCTATGACCTTCTTTGAGGCAAGATCTTTGTCATGTCTCTATATCCCAAGCAGTTAGCATTGTACCTGGGACTTGGTAAAAGCTCATTGAATGTTTATTCAGTAGAATCAGATTTCTGCTTTCAGATTTCTTTATGGAATTATTGGATAGTTTTGCCTTTGGTAGAGACTTAGTGAATTTCAGAACCATAAAATAATTGGGCCTCAGTGGAGTGGGGGAAGAATGCATAAGCAAACAAAGTATTGTATATTGAATCAACATTTTACAGGGACTTCATTTTGTTGGACTGTGATTCAGAGTATTGTATAGTATGTGGTTTATTTTAACACTGGAAGCATTTAGTGCATGTATGGTAAAAGTTCTTTTACTGATCTCCACCTAACCATGTTGTTGGGTTAACTGACACTCTTCGTTATCATTGTAAAACTGTTTATTACAGCTTGGGCTGTCTTTAATATATCTCCTCACTTCTCCTTTTGGTTGAGTTATGTCCTTACTCAGAATATGTTGTTTGTTATCAAACTTATTTATGCATATTGTCTTCATTTTAACTCATAATTTAAATATTAAATAAACCAGTGAAATGTAAGTGTGAAAAGTGCAAAAGGAACCATTGTTTCTATGAAAACTCAGATAAGTTTTTGGAAAGCTTTGATAAAGGTGAAATATTAAAATAAACCTTCTGTCAAATGAGGAATGAATAGGACAACTGTGAAAGATTGAGGATTGTTTCACAGGTGTCACTAAATTCTCATTCCACTTCAAAGAAACAACAAGGCATTTGTCAACAGGCTTCATGCTTGTCAGGAGCCCTGGTGGCGCTGGTGGTTCGTGTGAGAAATGTACACAAAGGAAAAAGCCTGTTTTAATGTACCTATGTCAACAAATTGCACATCAACAAACATTCATGTTATTAAAACATAATTTTTAAATGAAAAGGAAAAGCTTAAGGTATATATAATTTTTTAAGATTCTGCACTTAACTGAATTTTTCTTTTTAAAAACACTAATGAGGGCTTCTTCTGTATTATCCTTATTCTTTTCTATTTATTCCCTGTACTTTCTAATGTTATGCTATATAAAATCAATGAAGTATATTTGACTAGGATAAATTTATATTTGCCTTAAATTGCTATGATTATGTGTAACTCTATGTGGCTGTGCACACACACACACACACACACACTTCATTTAAAATTCAAGTATATATTAAGTACATATTTAAAATTGCAACTTTCATATATAATTTATTAATACAGTCATTTTCTCCATAGGGGTTCAACTGGCACAGTGGCTGCCCCTCGTCTGGCTCCCACAGGTGTCAGTTGGGCTGATAAGGTAAAGGCTCATCATACAGGCTCTCCTGCTTCTTCAGATATAGCACCTGCCCAGTCTTGCCCACCGATGACAGTACAGAAGAGTTCCCGCAAAAATGGCAAGTGACTTTAATCTTTTTTTATTGTACATAGATAGATGTAAAGAGAGGTACACATATTGATTACTTTGTTTGAAATTGATCTTATTGGAATTATGTATTTATCTTTTTACATCATCTATGTGATATTAATTTTAAGATCATCTTAAAAGCCGAGCATAACTACTTTCAAGCAGGTGTGAAAGCGTATGGAGATCATTCTGATCTCAGATTTGCCCTGAGTAAGCTTTAAATAGAATGTTTTTTTTTTCTGTTTATTTATAAGATTCTTAGAATTCTTTTGACTTAAAAACAAAACAAAGGATTAGACCACTCTCTAGGCAGTATCTTTTAAGTACCATCTTATTACTTTGGTTAGATTTTGGTACTGCAAAATAATGTTCTGTGTTTATCTTTGCTCACACATCTATTGTTTATATGTCTTGGTCATATAGTGCTGCCATAATAGAAATACCACCAGTGGATGGCTTTAACAAGGAGAAATTTATTTTCTCAAAGTTTAGTAGGTTATAAGTCCAAATTCAGGGTGTCAGCTCCAGGCAAAGTCTTTCTCTCTCTGTAGACTCTGGAGGATGGCTTCTCCTGGTGGAGGAGCTTCTCAGGCACAGGGACCCTGTGTCTAAAGGACGTGCTCTGCTCCCGGTGCTGCTTTCTTGGTGGTATGAGGTCCCCAACTCTCTGCTTGCTTCCCTTTCCCTTTATCTCTTGAGATGAAAGGTGGTGCAGGCCACACCCCAGGGAAAATCCCTTTCTATTGGATCGGGGATGTGGCCTGAGCAAGAGTGTTATATCCCACCTTATCCTTTTAACCACAGGTAGAGGCTGTAATTTATAACACATAGGAAAATCACAAAATGGAGGACAACCACACATGGCCTAACCAAGTTGACACATATTTTTGGGGAGACACAATTCAGTCCATTACACTATGCTATCATAACTAATTAAGGAGCACAAATAAATAGGAGGGCTATTATTCTAAGGGTCTACCTGGAATAAGTAACTTGTCCCATGAGAATGTCCTTCATAAAATGGTTGTGTATAGAAATCCAGAGAGAATTTTTGCACATATGTAGAGGCTTGGATTTTAGAATGAAATTAGTGCTGATGAGTTTGTGGTACTTCTCAGGAACTTAAGAAAACTGCATTCTTTTATCTACAATGAAAGATCCCATCAGAGCTTTTTGGTTCAAAAAAGTGTTTTATTGGAAATAACGAAGGCATTGCCACCTTTGAATTGTTGATGTGTTTTGTTTTGCCACTTCAGTCTCCGAAAGTTGTACTGATTTATTTTAAATAATATTCCTTACTTCTATTTACTATATGCCCTTGTTTCTTTATGCAGACTTGCTAGTAGAAAACCTCAGTTACTTCTTTCAGGAAGAGGTAGGAAATGTGGGACCACAAAGCTTAGTTTTTGTATCTTGAAAAAGTCTGAGAAATGAGTTATAAAATTTAAATTGCAAAAATCTTAAACATGGTGTTACACATCATCATGGTTTTATTTAAAGCAGTACTCTGATTATTCATGAGTGACCCATTTACCTGAGATGAAATGATAAACTTTGGTTACAACTAGGCTTAAAAAATAAAACACTCATTAATGGGAAGTTTTGTTTAGTACCACTTTGGTCTTTATTTTCGGAGTTTGAGCAGAGTGTTATGTCACAGTTAGTTATGCATATTTCAAGTAATTTATAGTAATAGTAGCTGTAGCAGTGAAGTTGTAGCAGTGTGCTATAAAAATAATTCTAGTTAAAGGTGACAGATTGAGCACATGTATTTGCTTTGCTCTTTGTCCAAGCCCAACTAAAATGGTATAAATAGATTTAAAATAAGACTTAAGAAAAAAGAGACAGGAGAAGGTATGATATGAAGAAATTTTTGGAAACTGGAAAGGAGACAGATCAGTAGTAAGTGACATTTGAGTAAGCAAGTTGAATCCTAAGCTAAAAAAAAGCTAGAAAAAAAAAAAAAAAGCTAGAAGAGGGGGCAAAATTGAAAAACAATTCAATTTGCTCTACAGAACTCCCTAAAGGTACGAAAATTGGCGGGAGCAGGTACTTTTAGAAGTTAGAATGAAGATGTAGGTGATATGTTAACTATTTAGTTTCCTCCATCCCCTCAACTACTCTGAATAGTAGGATAGCTGTACCTCTCTCTTCTCAGCAGGAGATTAGAGGTTTCCACTCGAGAGAAGGTAAAAAAGATTAGGGATACCAGGCACATTGGATGATGGGAGTACTGTGTTGAAAACAAGGAAACTAAGTGAAAGGCTATCTGTAAAAATAATATTCAGGCCTCCCATTCCCACCCCCACTCTAAGCCCTTTTCCCCCACTGAACTCCCAAGTTTCTAGATCAAGAAAAACCGTACCTTTGAAACCCTGTCCACATCCAGATCTGATACATATCACAAGATAATGGTCTTCAAGGCTGATACTGTGATTGGATGAGAATTTGGCAGTCTTAGGAGGCATGTGCATTATGGAAGTCAGATTACAGACTATGGTAGATTGTCTGCAAAAATAGCTGTCAACACTTTCTTCCATCCCTGTACATGCATGCCATGCCCACTGTCTGTTTCCTCTCCCTTGAATCTTGGCTGGGCCTGTGACTCGATATGGTAAATAGAATGTGACAAAAGTTATGTTTCGTAACTTCCTAGCCTAAGCCTTAAGAGGCCTTGCCGCTTCCATTTTCTCCTTTTTGAAAGCCAGATGCCATGTAAAGAAGCCTGGGCTAGACCATAGAATAGTAAGAGACCATGTGAAGAGTAGGAGGCCATGCAGAGGAGAACCTAGGTATTCTAGCCAGTAGCTGTGTTACCAAGACTTCAGACATGTGAGTGAAGTCATCACAGATACTCTAGCCTTAAATGAACCACCTAATACCGTGTGGAGAAGAGACGGAGCCCCCCACTAAACGCAATTCAAATTCCTGACCCAAAAGAATTGTAAGGAAATAAAATGGTTGCTGGTTTTTTTTTTTAATAGACTTTGTTTTTTTAGAGCAGTTTTTTGTTTATAGAGAAGTTGTGTAGAAAGTACATAAGAGTTCCCATGTGTCTTCTCTTTTCCCCCTGCACACTGTTTCTCCTCTTTTTATTACCTTGCATTTGTAGGATCCATTTGTTACAATTGCTGAAACAGTATTATTTATTATTAAATAAAGTTTAGCCTTACATTGGGGTTCCTCTTTGTGTTGTATGGGTTTTGACAAATGCACAATATCATGTATCTAACTTTACAGTATCATACAGAATAGTTTCACTGCCCTGAAAATCCCTTGTGTTCCACCTAGTCATCCCTCTCTTCCCCTGAACTCTTGGCAACCACTGATCTTTTTACTATCTTTATAGTTTTGCCTTTTCCAGAAAGTCATATAATTGGAATCATACAGTATGCAGTTCACTTTGTTCACTTAAACCAAAAACCACTAGCTGTCAAGTCGACTCTTATTCACAGTAACCCTCTTATTCATGTGTGTCAGAGTATAACTGTGCTCCACAGGATTTTCAATGGCTGATTTTTTGGAAGTAGATCACCGGACCTTTCTTCCAACATGTCTCTGGGTGGACTCAAACTTCTAACTTTCAGTTAGCAACCGAGTATGTTAACTGTTTACACTACTGAGGGACTCCTTTCACTGAGCGATATGTATTTATGGTTCCTCTGTATCTTTTCATGACTTGATAGTTCATGTATTTTTATCACTGAATAATACTCTGTTGTATGGGTGCACCACAGTTTTTCTATTCACCTATTGAAGGACATCTTATTTGCTTCCAAATTTTGGCGTTTATGAATAAATAACTGCTATAAACACTCTGTGCAAGTTTTTATGTGGGCATATATTTCCATTTGTTTGGGTAGAAATCAAGGGATGTGGTTGCTGGATTATATGGTAAGCATATGTTTAGCTTTGTATGAAACTGCCAGATTGTCTTCCAAAGTCACTATACCATTGCATCTCATTGTTTTAATTTCCAATTCCCCAGTGACATGATATTGAGCATCTTTTCATACGTTTATATGCCACCTGTATTTATTTATTCTTTGGTGAAGTGTCTGTTCAGATCTTTTGCCCATTTTCAAATTGGGTTGTTTTCTTATTGTTGAGTTTTAAGAGTTCTTTGTATATTTTGGATTGTTGTTGTTAGCTGCCATTAAGTACACTGACTCTGTACAACAGAGCAAAATGTTGCCTGGCCCTGCACCATCTTCATACTTAACTGGTATGCTATAGCCCATTGTTGCAGCCACTGTGTCTTCTGAGTGCTTTCCAACCTGGGGGACTCATCTTCTAGCAGTACGTCGGACAGTTAGTCATGGTGAAACCTAATGTTACTTAGATTTTCTTCTATGCTTTCTTCTAGAAGTTGTATAGCTTTGTGTCTTATATTTAGGTCTCTGATCTGTTTTCAGCTCATTTTTTTTGAAAGCTGTGGGGCCTGTGTCTAGATCAACTTTTTTGCATGTAGATGTCCAGTTGTTGCAGCACCATTTGTTGAAAGACTTTTTTTTCTCCATCGAATTGCCTTTGCTCCTTTATCAGAGACCATTTGACAATATTCGTGCAACTCTATTTCTGACCTTTATTCTGTTCTGCTAATTGATTTATCCATTCTTTTGTCGGTACCTCACTGGCTCCATCACTGTAGCTTTATAGTAAATGGTTGATAAATTTTGAGCTTGTTATTTAGAAATAGATAATGGGAAATATCCAATATCTGAATAAATATAGTTATGTAAAGAGTTATAGAAAGAGAGAGAAAGGAAGGGAAGAAATCATGAATGAATATTTAAAAATTTCTCTTAATGGAAGGATATAAAATTCTAGACCAAAAGAGCCCATTAAGTGCCTAGTACAATGGATAAAAATAGAGTGACATCAAAACAGTTGGGGAATTTCTGAATAGATAGAAGGCTCTAAAAGATTACAGAAAGAAAAGTCAGTTTATATACAAATGACCAGGAATCAGAATGGCATCTGCCTTTGCAAAAGTAACACTAGAAGCCACAAGAAAATTGAGCAGTGTCTTAAATATTCTGAAGGAAAATAATTTCTAATCTAAAATTCAGTGTCTAGCCCATTTATCAATTGAGTATGAGAGCAGATTAAAGACATTTTCAAACAGGCGTGGTATCATTTTTTTTTTCTCAATCTGCCATGGACTCAGTCACTACTGGCAGGAACCAACTCAGGAAAGAGTCAAAGATAATCACCTTATGATAGTTAACTGAGGTTCCCAGAATGATAGCTGTGAACCATGCCTAGATGGGAATGGTCACAGTGCTCTGGAAGAGAAAAATTCAAGAAAGTGAATGAAATTCTTAAAATGTCCTGTGTGTTTACGGGAAACCCTGGTGGCATAGTGGTTAAGAGTTTGGCTGCTAACCAAAAGGTTAGAAGTGTGGATCTACCAGATGCTCCTTGGAAACCCTATGGAGTAGTTCTCCTCTGTCCTGTAGGGTCACTGTGAGTTGGAATCAACTCGACAACAATGGGTTTGGTTTTTTTTTTTTCCCCAATGTCTTTACATATAAAGAGAAGTTTTTGAATTTGGGAGAGTTGGGGATTTAATTAATTCTAAGTACAGTAGAAAATATTGAGGTTAAATCATGGAGGGAAAAAAGATAGCAAAATGCAAAGAAGAGCATTACAGGAATACCTATAAATGGAGTCCATGAAGGCATAGAGTGAATGGAGCAAGAAAAATATTTGAGGAAGTAATCATTGAGAATATCTCCAAGCTGTTGAAGGACGTCAAGTCTCAAATTGAAGAAGCACTATAAACCCCAAGCAAGTGCAATACAAAACAGGTCCCCCTAGCTATGACATAATAAAAATACAGAAAATCAAAGAAAGAGAAAATCTTTGAAAGTAATCAGAGGAGAAGAAGACACTTTATTTTCAAAGGATCAAGAATTAACTGATAGCTGACTTCACAACACTAACTATGGAAGCCAGAATACATCGGAATGACATATTTAAGATGGTGAGAAAACAAGTAACTGCAAAGCTAGGATTCTATATTAAGTCAAAATATTTTTCAAAATGAAGATAAGATAAAGATAATTCCACACAAATAAGTATTGAGATAAATTGTCATCAGTAGGCCTTCATTAAAAAGTAGAACAGAGAATTTTTCAGATTTAAGGAAAATTAGCACAGATGGAAACATAGAAATGTATAAAGAAATGAACACTAGACTGTGTAAACATGTTGGTAACACTAAATGAGCATTGACTATGAAATAGTTAATTTTGACTGTATGAAACATAATGATGTTAATGTCTTGCATGGCTTGAAATATATGTAGAATATAAATTTATGACAGTAACCCAAGTAGCAGAAGAGGAGTAAGTAGAGTTTAAATTTTCTGGGGTTCTACCATTGTATGGGAGGTGATAGAATTTCTGACTTGTATTGTTGTTGTTATTAGGTGCTGTCGAGTTGGTTCCAACTCATAGAGACCCTGTGTACCACAGAACGAAACTCTGCCCAATCCTGTGCTATGCTCATAATCGTTGTTATGCCTGAGCCCATTGCTGCAGCCACTGTGTCAGTCCGTCTGTTATATTAAAAAAAAAAAAAAAAAAAAAAACTCCAGGAAACTCTTATAATAAGACTAAAAGAATATATAACTGGTAACCTAATAGAAAAAAAAAAACCCAAACTTGATGGCAGTGGGTTTGGTTTTTTAATAGGAGGGAAGGAGCTCTGGTGGTGCAGTGGTTAAGAGCTGTGACTGCTAACCAAAAGGTTGCCAGTTCAAATCCATCAGCTGCTCCTTGGAGACCCTTTGGGGCAGTTCTACTCTGTCCTGTAGGGTCTCTATAAATTGAAATCGACTCAACAGCAATGGGTTTGATAGAAGGGAAAATAGAATAATAAAAATATTTTATAAATCCAAAAGAAGGCAAGAAAGGAGAAGAAGAAACTTGGGACAAATAAAAATCAAATTATAACATGGTAGATAGAAATACAAATATATCAGTGATCAAATATAGTCTAAATATTCAATTAAAAATAGTCTAGCAACACACAAACTACCACAGTATGACAAACTATATACTGCTTAAGCAATACATCTTAAATACAAAGGTTTGAATGAAAAGGATGGGAAAAAAAGTTCCATGTGTATTCTATTCAAATCAAAGCTGGTATTGCTCTAATATTAGACAAAATAGACGAAGTAGGCATGGAGCATTTTAAAGAAGGAAATTTCTTAATGATTAAAGGTTTAGTTCAACAACAGATAGTCTAAATTTATATGTTTAATACATAACACTATGTAAGGTAAGTATTTGATAGAGCTGAAAGGAAAAACTGACAAATATACATTTATACTGGGAAAATTCAAGACACCTCTCTTAACTGATAGAACAAGTAGCAAAAATCAATAAAAACATAGATTTTATGAACAAAATTCTGATCAGTGAATTTGACGTATTTGATATATCGTAACAATGATAATACATATTTTTTTCATCATATTTTCTTGCTGTGCTTCAGTGTGGATACTTTTTATTGATATGTCTTCAAGTCCACTAATCCTCTATTCTTCTGTGTCTAAACTGCTGTTAAACCCATCTATTAAATTCTTAATTTCATCTGTATATGTGGCAGTTCTAGAATCTCCATTTGATCGTTAAAAAAATCGATTCCAGGTGTCTATTGGAATTCTTTATCTTTTCTGCATTTTCTTGAATGTAATAATCATAACTACTTTTAAAGTCTATGTCCAAAAAATCAAGTATCTGAATTTACAGTGGGTTTGTTACTTAAAAAAAATTTTTCTTTTGTTTTCAGTCATTTGACCCTGTTTTTTCATACACGTCACAATTTTTTATTGGATGTTTAACTCTGTGTTAGAAATTATGGAGGTTCCTCCTAGAAGGATCACTTTTTCTTCTGGCAAACACTTAGAGTACAAGCAGATCACCTTAATCCTGTTAAGGTTTGGTTTGAGGCTTTATTAAAGTGATGTGTTTCAGTTTGTCCTTATTCCTTCTGGGGTCTTAACTGAGGCCTGGGGTGTTTGCCAAGGCCACTCCATTCCTGAGTTCCAATGTTTGTTTCCTGAGTGCTGCTTAGTTGCTACAATATCTGCTTAGCTCATTAGCTTCCTGGCTGCTGCTTTCTTCTGGGTTTCTTGGAATCTTTATCCATATATGCAAAATTCAGGAGTTGTGAATGTGAAACTTCTTAAAGGGAGATTAAATGTAGATTTTTTTGGCTCACTTCCCTGCAGTTCCCTCCTCTCTGAGATTTTTTTTTTGTCCCTTAGTCTCAGTTGCTTTAGATCCCCTGAACTGTTTCTCTTTCCTCGCTTGGCTGAACTGCTGGTTTCTGCACAGTGAATTGGTGAAAGGTCCTCAGGGAAAAAGCCAGGATAAATATGGATCTCCCCTTTTTGTCTTTCCCTTTTCTCAAGAATTGTAGTTCATCAAATCTTGCCTGCATGGTTACTTTCCAGTGCCTTTAAACAATTGATTTATATATTTTGTCTAGCTTTTATAGTTGTTTTTGTTAAGAGGAGGGTTAATTTTGAAAAACTACATTGCCATGGCCAGAAATATAAGCCCACATACATATTTAAGCAAACAGGGAACATTTACTAGAAGTGACATGTGCTGGGCCATTAAACAAGGCTAAATAAATTTTGGAGGATTGAAATCATTCTTTCTCTAATCACAGTGGCATTAAATTAGAAATCAATTACAAAAAGATAGCCATAAAAAATTTCCAAATTTTTGAAAATTTGAAATATACTTCTAAATAACCCATAAGTCAGAGAAGAAATCACAATGAAAGTTAGAAAATATGAATTGAATACAAATGAAAACAGAGCATTCAAAAAATTGTGGGATTAAGCTAAAGCTACACTTTGAGGAAAACTTCTAGCCTCAAATGCACATATTAGAAAAGAAGAAAATCTAAACTCCATGATATGTACATCTTAAGAAGCTAGAAAAGAATACGAAGTTGAACCTAAGGAACATAGAAGGAAGGAGAATATATAGGTGAGAGTAGAGAAAATCAACAAAGCCAAAGATAGTTCTTCAAAAGACTGTTGAAGTTAGTAAATCTCTAGAAATACTGATAAGATAAAGAAAAGAGAAGGCCTAATACCAGGAATGAAATAGGAAATATTGCTAGAAATCCCACAGATACTAAAAAGATAATGAAAGGTTATTGTTAACAATGTTATTAAGAGAAATGGACAAATCCCTTGAAAAATACAACTTAACAAAAATTCAGCCAGGCGAGGGAACCAAAACAGTTCAGGGGAGCTAAAGCAACTGGGACTGAGGGACAACCGAAAGACTTAGAAAATTTGAAACATTCTGTAAATATTTTTAAAAAGTGATCTATGGCTTAAAATCTTTCCCCCAAGAAAATTCCAGGCCAAGATGAGTTTACTAGTGAGTTCTTCCATATATTTAAGGTAAAATTAAGATTAGCTTTATAGAAACTTCCAGAGAATTAAAAAAAGTGAGAACTCTCTTTCCTTTACAAAGAACTTGATTTGGACTTTGTCTTTGGTTCCTGAAAAATAGCCCTTGGAATTCTCTAGCAGTAGAGGTGCCTCATTCATGTAAAACCTATAGATATCACTTGAGAATGTGTGCAGATGAGTGGGGGCTATATAGACCCCACCCAGTCAGCTAACCTCAGGAAGGGAAAATGGCATAATCTAATCATACGTATTCAATGATTCAATCCATCATGACTGTGGACTGAGACCCCAATCAGGACTATGGAATGAAGTCAATAAAATACTTCAAACTCAGAAGTATCAGAGGCTTCCTGGATTGGAGACAATAAATACACAGGTCCAGGAGTGGGGTGCACATCCCTGAGGACAATGGAAGTCTTCCACAGATACCCGTCCCAGAACTTGCCTGGTGTGTCTCTTCGTTTGTATCCTTTCTGATTATATTAAATGGGTAACTGTAAGTATAGATACTTTCCGTGGATTCTGTGAGCCAGTTCAGTGGATTAACGAACCTCAGGGGCAATGAGAGCTGGCAGGAGTGCTGTCTGCCAATTTGGCGGTCTGAAGAACAGAGTCTTTCTAACTTGTGTGCTCTGACTTAGCTCAGGGTGGCTGGGTCAGAGAAAGGCTGCATGGGCAGTAGATCCGAAGGACGAGGTCCTTCTAACTTGTGTGTTCTGACCTGGCTTCGGGTGGCTAGGATCAGAGAAGGGCTGCATGGGCAGTAGACATCTGCAGCCAGAGCTCCAAACCAGCTGTGGGCGGCTGGAGGTTGGAGAGAGTGTGCCCCTAGGGCAGCTGGTGACAAGGACAAAGAAGTTAGTTCTGGATCTGTTTCCAGGTAGAAATTAGATTCATGCTGATCCTTACCATGCAGTTAGCAATACAGGTGAGATTTGCCCACTGTGCCTCTAGCTTGTTAGCGTACCTCCCCCTGCTTATTTCATGATGCTGGCATGACCTTAATATTAAAACCTAACAAGGAAATTGCAATAAAGTAGAATGTTATCTCTTAAATGTTGATCTTAAAAATATTAAATCAGCAGTAAAAATGATAATACATCACAATCAGGTTGGGATCATTCGAGGTTCTCTTGAGTTATTAGCTGAATTGACTTGAATTTTTTTAGGGTTGCTGTCAGTTGGAATTATCTCGATGGCAGTAGATTTTTTTTTTTTTTCTTGGTTTAGTAATGACATTTGTAAATTAAAAAAAATGTTCTGGAGGGTAAAAATCAAAATATGAAATATAATTTTGTCCTTTGTGTTCTTCTTAAGATTATCATAGTATTTAGATTGACAATTTAATTGCATGATTTGCTGTCCTCAACAAATATTTTTTATTATGGGAATAATTTTTCAACATAGTTTTCACTGAAGGTACGTTAAAAATATTCTTTGTCCATAACTAACTTCTAAGAAACCTAAGTTATAGTTTCTGCTGCTTTTTTGACTTGCTTCAGTTATTATTTTGATTTTTTTTCTATGTGATAGTGTTTGCGTTGGCCATCTCATTGGGTAGTGGAGTAGGTCCAAGTTTTAAGCAGTATTTCTTTCTATAAGAAAGCTTTCAAAAAAGAGTGTTTTTCTTTCCTTTTAAAAAAGTAGAGTGCTTAATCATAGTGCTCCTAAGGGTGAGCCAGCTAAATCAACTGGAAACTAAAATTTTCTGTTAAACTTTCTCAATTTTAAAATTTAGTTATTATTATTACCTTTTTTGTATGTGTGGTTTTTTTAAGTGTTATTTTTATGAATTTTCTCTTAACCGACATTTTATGTATAATATTTAAAGGATAATAAAGTAGGAATATATAAAATTATGTACTCAGCTTCTAAAAAGTTAAACATGGAGGAAAACTGAACGTTGACTGGATATTGTATGATGTTAAGGCATTATCATTAGTTTTGTTTTCCTTCCTAATGGTATGGTGGTTGTATTTTTAAAAAAATTCCTATCTTTTAAGGATATGTACTGAAGAATTTACAGGTGAAATGGTATGATGTCTAGTATTTGCTTTAAAATATTTCCAGAAAAACAATGGGGAAGGGGAAATAGATGAGATGAGAGTGGCAGAATGTTGATAATTGTTGGAGCTAGGTGATGATGGGAGCATGGAGTTCTATTTTGTGTATTTGAAAAATTGTCATACTAGTTAAAAAAAATTAAACATAGTATCCCCTTAGAGATTTCAAAGTCCACATTGGTCAGGTAAAAGATTACAGGTATTTTCTAATAGTCTTTACTTAAAATAAATATAAAATATATGAGCATATCAAAAACCCAAATGCTTTGCTGCTGAGTAGATTCTGACTCATAGTGACCCTGTAGGACACAGTAGAACTTCTTCATAGGGTTTCTAAAGAGCGGCTGGTAGATTCAAACCGCAGACTTTTTGGTAAGCAGCCCAGCTCTTAACCACTGTGCCACCAGGGCACTATATGACCATAGCCATTATGTTTTTTAAAATAGCATAATCAGTTTGATTTGAATTGTGGTGTTGGCGAAGAATGTTGAATATACCATGGACTGCCAAAGGAATGAACACATCTGTTTTGGAAGAAGTACAACCAGAATGCTGCTTAGAAGCAAGGATTGTGAGACTACATCTTACGTACTTTGGCCATGTTGTCAGGAGAGATCGGTCCCTGGAGAAGAACATCATGCTTGGTAAAGTATAGGGTCAGTGGAAAAGAGGAAGACCCTCAACAAGATGGATTGACACAGTGGCTGCAGCAGTGGGCTGAAGCATGGCGCAGGACTGGGCAGTGTTTTGTTCTGTGGTACACAGCGTTGCTACGAGTCAGAACCAACTCAACAGCACCTAACAACAACAGCAACAACATAGATTTGCCTATTCTACAAATTTCATAAAAATGGAATCACATGATACGTGGTCTTTTGTGATTGACTTCTTCAACTTAGTGTAATATTTTTAAGCTTTATCCGTGTTGTAGCATGTTTCAGTAATTCATTTCTTTTTATTGCCAAATAGTCCATTGTATAGATATACCACATTTTATTTATCTATTAATCAGTTGAGGGACATTTGGTTGGTTTACATATTGATCGTGTGTCTTGTAACCTCGATGGGCTCATTTACCAGTTCAAATATATTTTTAGTGGATTCCTTAGAATTTTTTTATGTATAATGCCATGTCATCTGTGAATAAAGATAGTTTCACTTTTTCCTTTCCCATATGAATGACTTTTATTTCTTTTTCTTGCCTAATTGCCTTGACTGCAACCTCTAATATAATACTGACTAGAAGTGGTCAGAGCGAAAATTCTTGTTGTCTTCCAGATCTTAGTGGGAAGGCATGGCGCGTTTCACCATTAAGTATGATGTTAGTTAGCTCTTTGTTTTTCATAGATGTTATAATGGTTAGTTTTATGCGTCAGGTTGACGAGACTGTCGTACCCAGTTTGTTCAAACACTAGTTTAGATGTTGCTATGAAGGTATTACATGTGATTAACATTTACATCAGTTGACTTTAAGTAAAAAAACGATTACCTCCTTAACGTGATTGGGCCTTATTCAACTAGTTGAAGGCCTTAAGAGCAAAAACTGAAGTTTCCTGAAGGAGGAAGATTCTACCTCAAGACTTACGTAGATAACCAGCTGGAGTTTTCAGATTTAAGACTGCCAGAGTTTCTAACCTGTTGCCCGACCTATGGATTTTGTACTTACCAGCCTCCACAATCACTTGAATCAATTCCATAAAGTCAGTCAATCAGTCAGTCTCTTTCTACACACCCACACCCACACCCACACCCACACATGAACCCACCCACCCCACACACTTTATTGGTTCTATTTTTCTGGAGAGCCCTAATACAGATTTTGGTACTAAAGGCGGAGAGTTGCTGTAATAAATACCTAAGAGTATAGAAGTGGCTTTGAGATTGGGTAATGGGTGGAGGCTGGGAAAGTTTTGAGGCGTGTGTTAGTAAAAGGCTAGGTTGCCTTAAAGAGGCTGTTGGTAGAATTATGGGTATTAAAGGCAATTCAGTGAGGACTCAGAAAGAAATGAGGAGAGCTGTAGAGAAAGCTTCTGCTGTTGTGAACAGAAAGGTGCTAGAAATTTGGACCTTAAATTTGCTTCTGGAGAGGCCTTAAAAGGAAATGATGAACATGTTATTGTACCCTGGAGGAAAGGCAATTCTTGTTGTAAAGCAGCAAAGAACTTGACTGAATTATGTTCAAATGTTTGTGGAAAGTGTAACTTGTAAATGATGAACTTGGATATTTGCCCATTAAAAATACCCTTGCCTTTGAGTCTATTCCAGCTCATAGTGATCCTGTATTGGATATTTAGCTGAGGAGATTTCTAAGCAAAATTTAGAAGGTGCAGCCTGGCTTCTTCTTGCTGCTTATAAGAAAATGCAAGGGGAAAGTGATAAATTGAGGAATGAACTGTACAAAAAGGAACCAGAATTTGAAGATTTGGTAAATTCTCAGTCTATTGATAGTCTAAAAATTAAGAAAGTGTTCTGGTGAGAACAACAACAGTGTGGCTGGACAACTGTTTGCCAACAAGATTAGGTCTGTGACTTAGGGGCCCAGTCATCCATCCCAACAGAAATGCTGCCAGTTTAGACTGAAGGGGATGAAATCTCTATGGATTGAAATGAAGGAAAACTTTGTGACTCCTGGGATTTGATGGTTAGGAAATGGGCCTATGTAACTGACTACAAACAGCTGTTGTCCTTCAAGAAAAAGAAAGGATGATTCCCAGAGCGATTCATAGGCCAGCAAAGCTGCTGGCATGGGTCTGGAGGGGTGGGGACTCCATGTCCTTGGTTCCAGGGTGTGAGGCTACCCACCCTCCCTTCCTGGCCCAGGACGGGAGGCATATAGCACTGCTGCCCAGGTCAGAGGGGACAGGGCTGCTACTCGGCTGGGCCTGGAGGACAGAGGATTATTTTCAAGCCTTGAAATCTAGTGAATTGTGCTGGGTTTCAGATGTGTTTGTGACCCTTGACCCCTTTTTTTTGTCTTCAATTTCTGCCTTTTGGAATGGGAATGTCTGTCCTATGCCTGTTTTGCCATTGTTTTTGGAAGCAGATAACTTGTATTCTAGGTTTGTCTTGATGCTAATTTTCCTGTACCTGCTAGTGTTCCTGGGGTGGAGGTTTCTGCAGCTCCTGTGTGGGATATATGGGAGGCAATAAGGAAACTCAGGGAACTCACTGCTGTGCTATTCAAGTCCCAGGGTCGATAGGGAGTCTGCCTTCTTTCTGTGTCTCAGAATCTTCCTATGGTTGTTTGTTGTGTTTTGTCCAGTGGACTCAGAGATGGAGATGAGGCTACTCCACCTAGGCCAGAACTGGAAGTCTTCATATTGATTTTGGAAGACTACAATTAACTAGTAAAATTTGACATTGTGGCTATATACATCACTATATAAAAATATACACCAAGATGTGACATTTTGAAACATTTTAGAAGATAAATTTATTTTGTGCTTTTTTGCTGTGTGTCTTTGGACGTGGACCCTTAGTTTCTCTGTATGTCTGGTGAAATGTTGGACTAGGTCCTATAGAATTTCTTCAATTAATATTCTGTAATTTTATGATCATTGAAATAGTTTGTTTAAGGCAAGTTATATTTTTAGAACTGAGATAGAGGAAAGACATTGGATTTCAGAGTTAGGATTCTGAAAGATGGCAAGGCAGTTTTACGTAACCATTTGGTGCATATATTACCAGAGCCAGTTTGTCTGGATTTACTTCTTGGCTTTATTTTTACTAGTAAGGTTTGTGATAGTTTCCTCATCTATAATATGATAGTGTTGGCACCTAGTATACACTATAGCTATTGCCATCGAGTTGATTCTGACTCACAGCAGCCCTATAGGATAGAGTAGAACTGTCCTGTACATACGGTTTCCAAGGCTGTAAATCTTTTTCTTTTTTAATTTTTATTGTGCTTTAAGTGAAAGTTTACAAATCAAGTCAGCCTTTCATACAAAGCCTTAAATACACCTTGCTATATGCTCCTAGTTGCTCTCCCTCTAATGAGACAGCACACTCCTTCTCTCCACCCTGTATTTCTGTGTCCATTCAGCCAGCTTCTGTCCCCCTTGGCCTTCACATCTCCCTGCCAGATAGGAGCTGCACACATAGCCTCATATGTCTGCTTGATCCAAGAAGCTCATTCCTCACCAGCATCATTTTCTGTCTTATATTTCAGTCCAATCCCTGTCTGAAGAGTTGGCTTTGGGAATGGTTTCTGTCTTGGGCTAACAGAAGGTCTGGGGACCATGACCTCTGGCGTCTTTCTAGTCTCAGTCAGACCATTAACTCTGGTCTTTTTATGAGAATTTGAGGTCTGCATCCCACTGCTCTCCTCCTTCAGGGATTCTTCATTGCGTACCCTGTCATGGCAGTCATTGGTTGTAGCCAGGCACCATCTAGTTCTTCTGGTCTCAGGCTGATGTAGTCTCTGATTCACGTGGCCCATGCTGACCCTTAGGCTCGTACTTACCTGTGTCTCTTGTGTTCTTCATTATTCTTTGCTCCAGGTGGGTTGAGACCAATTGATGCATCTTAGATGGCCACTTGCTAGCGTTTAAGACCCCAGATGCCACTCCCCAAGATGGGATGCAGGATGTTTTCTTAACAGGTTTTATTATGCCACTTGTCCTAGATGTCCCCTGAAACCATGGTCTCCAAACCCCGACCCCGCTACACTGGTCTTCAAAGCATTTGGTTTATTCAGGAGACTTCTTTACTTTTGGTTTAGTCCAGTTGTGCTGCCCTCTCCTGTATTGCGTGTTGTCCTTCCCTTCACCTAAATTAGTCCTTGTCTACTATCTAATTAGTGAATCCTCCTCTTCCTCCCTCCCTCCTCCCCTTCTTATAACCATCAAAAAATATTTTCTTCTCTGTTTAAACTATTTCTTGAGTTCTTATAATAGTGGTCTCATACAATAGCTGTCCTTTTGCAACTAATTTCACTCAGCATAATGCCTTCCAGATTCCTGTATGTTATGAAATGTCTCACAGATTCACCGTTGTTTTTTATGGATTGGTAGTATTCCATTGTGTGAATATACCATAATGTATTTATCCATTTATCTGTTGATGGGCACCTTGGTTGCTTCCATCTTTTTGCTATTGTAAACAGTGCTGCACTGAATATGGGTGTGCATATATCTGTTTGTGTGTCGGCTCTTACTTCTCTAGGATATATTCCAAGGAGTGAGATTGCTGAATCATGTGGTAGTTCTATCTCCAGCAATTTAAGGAAGCGCCAAATCGATTTCCGAAGTGGTTGTACCATTTTACATTCCCACCAGCAGTGTCTAAGTGTTCAGTCTCTCCACAACCTCTCCAACAGTTATTATTTTGTGTGTTTTGGCTTAATGCCAGCCTCGTTGGAGTGAGATGGAATCTCATTGTAGTTTTGATTTGCATTTCTCTAATGGCTAATGATCCTGAGCATTTCCTCATGTATCTGTTAGCTACCTGAATATCTTCTTTTGTGAAGTGTCTGTTCATATCCTTTGCCCATTTTTTAATTGGGTTATTTGTCTTTTTGTTGTTGAGTTTTTGCAGTAACATGTAGATTTTAGAGGTCAAGGGCTGTAAATCTTTACAGGAGCAGA
Organism: Loxodonta africana; assembly: GCF_030014295.1. Classification (NCBI taxonomy): domain Eukaryota; kingdom Metazoa; phylum Chordata; class Mammalia; order Proboscidea; family Elephantidae; genus Loxodonta; species Loxodonta africana. Next base: position 39,273,100 of record NC_087354.1, on the reverse strand, counting down.
CTGCCACGTCTTTCTCCCGAGAGCAGCTAGTGGGTTCAAACTGCCTACCTTTCAGTTTGAAGTTGAGCACTTAACCACTGTGTCACCAGGGCTTCTGTACACACTATATAAACCTTAATTATTATACTGTTATTACTTACCAGGAGCCCTAGTGGCATAGTGGTTAAGAGCTTGGCTGCTAACCAGGTGGTCGGTTGTTTGGATCTACCAGGTGTTCCTTGGGTCAGTTCTACTCTGTCTTATAGAATCGCTATGAGTTGGAATTGACTCAATGGCAATGGTTTTTTTTTTTTTTTTTTAACATGGTAATTATAGGAATCAGAGATAATATATATAATATAGCTTGCACAAACACGACTGATTAGTGCCATGTTTGTATATTATATTTAATAGGAATTAAATTAGAAGATGGTTTTCTTTGATGGATTTCAGAAAATTTTCATCTTCTAAAGAAATCTTGATTCCCTCCCGCCCCCAATTGCATAGAACGGAAAGATGCTGAAGGATGGGAGACTGTTCAGAGAGGAAGGCCTGTTCGTTCACGATCGACAGCAGTGATGCCAAAAGTTTCATTAGCAACAGAAGCTTTAATGTCCAAGGATGACAGTGATAAAGAAAATGTACGTCTTTTATCTGATGAAAGCATACAGGAAGGTGAATTTGTTGGAGATGGACCTCCTAATACTGTCGAGTCTCGGCCCAAAGACTCTTTACACTCTTGTGAGCATCCTCTTGCTGAAAGAACCCAGGTAGGTAGTACCCTTTGAAAATAACTCCTTTTACTGCCCTTTTAAAAAAGGTGTGTGTGTTTGCTGAAATGCCATATTTTTTGTCTTTGTTTTCAGCTTTTTATTTTGAAAAATTTTAAATCTACAGAAAAGTAGCAAGGATAGAATGAGCCTGCATATACCCTTCATCTAGATTCAGCAGTTGTTAACATTTTGCTTTATTTTTTTTTCTTTTCTCTCTTTCTTTCTGTCACATACACGTACTGTAGGCTGATTTTAGGTAGTATTTTGCAGACATCATAACCATTCACCTTTAAATATGTATAACCAGAGAACAAGGAAATTTGTTTACATAACCACAATATAATTATCAACTTCAGGGAATTTAACATTTTTATAGTATTGTCTAATACTGACAATACTACAAATACTCAAAATTTTCCATCTGCCCCAGTTATTTCTTCATAAAAATTTTTCTCCTGATCCAAGATTCAATCCAGAATCATACATTGTATTTAGTTTTTTTTTTTTTGAATTGTCTTTCATCTGTGACAGTTCTTTAGCCTATCTTTGTCTTCCATGACATTAATATTTTTGAAGAATACTGGCTATGTTTTGGAGTAGAATGTCCTTCAGTTTGTGTACTCATTGTTCATGATTGAGTTTGGGCAGGAATAAAGTGATCGTTCTTAGGTGTCACACTTCAGAGGCATATGGTATCAGTTTACCCAAGTTTGTTGGTAACTTTGATCAGTTGGTTAAGTGGTATTCTCCTCCTTCATTTGGAGTGTTATTAAAAATAATTATGGATGGATGATTTTGAAATTGTTCTACTTGTCCTTTTTGCAAATGAAGTGTAGAGTAATTTGCTAGTATTTACTATATTCTTTAAAGTTAATGTTCCCAATATTGGTTCTGTTAATCTACTTGAAATTTATTTTATTTAATTGGTGAAGGAATGTATCTTTTTTAGGTATTTGTAAATATAAAGATTCATGTTCAATTTGTGTATTTTTATATAAAATGACTAATGAAATATAGGAGATATTCTTTGATATTGTAGTATGGGAATTAGATAAGTAAGTTGTAAAATAGTAATATTTTTCAGTCTAGAATCATATCTGCCTTTTTAAATTTCTGTCTCTTTACTTTTAGGGTATTTATTTTTACTGGAACTCTTGATGTTCTTGTTTTCCTCCTTAATTAATGGCTCTTAATCCTACACTGCCCCAATGTTCTGTAACTCTTTAGTGTGTACTTTTTACACCTGCCTGAGATTGGAAGCTTCTTGCAGGCAGTCTGTTATGTTGCTTTTTGATTTCTCATGATATGAAGCAGAGTCCTAAACACATAGGAAGTAATCAGTACATATTTGTTGAGTATAACTTTAAAATTTTAAGTAAACCAAAGCTTGGTGAAGAAATAACTTTTTATATTACTTAGCAAACATTTAGCATTTTTGTTAACATATATTTTAGCTAAAAACTATAATGTAAAAGTTACGCTGGTTTTGTATAGTGAGTAAATTTATGTGATATTGGGATTTCAGGAATAAACCGTACATACGACTTTTGAGAAATTACGCTATTGCTAAAATGTTCAGTATAAAAGTTCAGTACTGATGATGGCCAAGCTCATGACAGTATTTGTTTTCTCCACTGTCCTTTTAAGAAGGGAATTAGCATATTTATATATTTTCTCAACATCACTTTAGAGTTTTAGCATTTATTTTGTTATATAAATAATATTTTTTAACAAACAGGGTTTACTGTATCGTAAACATCAGTAATGCTAATATAAATATTGCCAAGAAGATTATAAACCACGGTGACTGACATATAAATAATGTTGATAGCAATATAAACAATGTGATAAAATTTAAATAATGCTTATGCTAAAATCAACACTTTGGGGCCCTCTAAGTCCTGACCAATAGTAGAACTTTAAAAGTAGTTTATAAGACTTGGCCAAGTTTAATATTTATATAAATAATTAATCAAACTGGGGTTTTTGTGGCCCCACAAAGTTTATCTAATGTTTGTTTAAGAAGTGATGTCAGTGAATTCTAAATTCACAAGTTTAGATTTTGGTTCTTCAACTTGGAGCTCATCACTCTGAGTATAATTGGAAAACATGGCACTGTTTTTTCTGTACCCTGTTAGAAAGTGAAAGTAAAAGCTTGGTTCTGTTTGCTATTTTTGTAAATGCTGCTGTGTCAAATTTTTTTTTACATGTTGCTGTGAAAAAAATTAGTATAGCACACTTATGGAAGTACTTCACGGTGGGGGGAGGGCGCGGTTGGCAAACAAGCCTAGAAAGCGTGCATTATTTGTATAAAAATATGGTAACTCCCCCTTTATGGTGCATTTCTCTTTTATATCTGAGAGTTGGTACCATGTATTGGGTGGGTCTTCATCAATGGTACTTTGAGGTTGTGTTAATTTTACCGGAGGAGAACAAGTTTCATGTTTTTGAGTAGAATGTCCTCAAATATATTTTGATGAAAAATGTCTTCAGGGTGTTTTTCAAAAGCACTGAATACTCTCTCTTCATATTAGACATTCTTCTCAAGAGACCATGTAAATATCTGTAGTTGTAAGAGTATAAGACAAAGTGTTATACTTGTGACTAGATTTATTTTGTGAGGCATGTAAAATGCTCATCAGAAATTAGCATACTAAAAGAAAATGTAATTACAATATACCGCAGATATTGGTTAATCCCTTAGAGCACTTCAGACAGTGCCCGGATGTATAATAGGCATGCAAATAAAATTTGTGGCCACCTAATGTTGGTTTTTTTTTTTTCCTCTGTTCTTAAAATTGAAACATGACAGAAAAGAGATGACTTGATAATAAGCGAGATGTCTGTCAGATAGTCAACTGCTACTTCAGAGTTGGTAGATTAAGCAGCATCAGCTTTTCTAGAGTGAAATATTTGGTGAGTGTTTTTTATGATCTCTGATTCATTCTATAAATGTGTTTTGTTAGTTCACAGTGAGTACATTGGATGATATTAGAAGCTCTGGCAGTGGTTTCTTACAAGATGATTCTGTGTGCGCTTCTGAGATACCTGCTGTTCACGTTGAAACAGAGTGTGTTTCAATTACTCAGCAAGCTGACACACCTCCTTTGCAAACAAATGAAGACAAATTTCCAGCAGAGAAAGCAAGGATAGAAAATGAAATGGACCCGTCAGATATTTCAAATGTGAGTGCTGCTAACTTGGTAAGAACAACTTATCAGAATTCTGGGTAAATATTTTGAAGAGGCATAAACCCCAATAATAATAATAACTTGCATTGTGTATTACTTTACACTTTACAGTGATTTTATGTATACTATTTTATTTTAATGTTTTATTCTTACAGTAACCTTTTGATATAATTAAGATTCTTGTTTTGTAGAGAAAGAAAGTGAGACTTTCAGAGTTAAATAACTTGTTGAAAATCATACAGTTTGCATGTGATTTGATCAAATATTCTTTAGGATTAACAAACCAAACCAATAACAAAATCTTTTGTACAATGTCTAGCACTCTGATAGATGGGAAATGGTGCCTACTGGACTTAGTTTTGTAATTCTTAACAAAGTGCTTTATGCAGCTACTGTAATTTGCTTGGAGTTGAACTTTAAGATGAAATTTATTTACCATTCCTACTCCAGAGTTTCTGAAAATGCATCGATTTTTCTAAGTTTATGTTTTTGCTTGACTACTCATTTCTGCTCATCTCTTTCTATTTCTCATTTTAGTATTGAGAAAATTGCCCTGAGGATAATTCATAATAGGTCATGCTAGTTGTGTTTAAAAAGTACCTTTCCAAAGAAAAAGGCATATAAAAAAAATTGTTGAGAAAAATTATTCAAATTTTATTTTTTAAAGGCCACGGTACACTATAGTTTCTTTCAACACTTTAATGCCTAATAATGTTGAAAGATCTACAGATAGCATTAGATCAAATTATAGACCGTTTAGAGAAAGAGTAACAGTAGGTACAGATGAAACTTGATATGGGTTGCTTAAGGAGGAAAAAAGAAAATAATGGGTTACAGTAATAAAAACAAATGTTTAGATTCTTATAATAAGATAGAGCCATATGTTCTATAACTTGGGTCTTACAGTAATAGACTTTTTAAAGGTTGAACATAATTATGGTTACATAATTATGGTCAGAAGTAATGGGCTTATTGTAGGGGGTAGAAATTGACCATATTAATGTTTTTTGTTTACATACTAAGTATCATATTAAATTATTTATTTTGCAATTTGATTCTGTGAGAAAGTAACATTTCAGAAGAGGAAAAAGGCCCTATACCTTAATAAGCATAAAGCAATTATTTATGAAGTTCTTTCCTCATCATTTTTAATTTGATCATATATGTACGATTGTGGTAGAGTCATAAAAACCTTTGATTATTTTGAGGGTTAAATTTATATACTTGAAAGAAACTTAGTTCTGCTTTAAAATATGAATATTAGTGTATTTTTAGTTTCTAGAGGAGTTTTAACTAAACCAAGATTTGAAAAATAACTGGCTTTTATGGCAGACACTCTCTGGGTAGATCTAGACATTCACCTCGTTTAGTTTCCGTGTGCTGGGTTATAAAGAATTGCTGGGAAGATGAGAGAACTGTTTTTTCTTTTTTTCCACAGTACAGCATTTTTACGTAACTGGTACAGGTAAAAAAAAAAAAAAAAAGAAAAAAAGGGCAAAACATTATCAGTAATTCTCTTATTTAACAGAACTTTTTAGCACAAAATGACTGAGAACCTTTCTATTTAAGGTCAACTTTTGCCAGCATTGTAAAAATCAATCAATATAATACTCTTTCTTACATTTCACTTTTTTTCTCTGTCTTCAGTATATACTCTTGCATTCCATTTTTTTATGTGTATCTTACAGCTTTTTTTGTCCTTTGTCAAATACTGCCCTTTTTTGCACATTTAGTCAATTTTTTCCTGTGGTGAATCATTTCGTTTCATGTCTGTTTTAAAAGAAATTTTCTTTGTGGTTACCATGGTTATTACATTTATTATCCTAACTTTATAGCAACCTAGTTTAAATTGATAACGTAACTTCAGTAACATACAAAAACTCTATTCCTGTGCCACTCCTTCCTCCCCCTGCCCTTCTCCCCCCAAAAACACCACACCTGTTGCCATCAGTTTGATTCTGACACTTAGTAACTATATAGGACAGAGTGGAGCGGCCTCATAGGGTTTCCAAGGCTGTAATCTTTATGGAAGCAGACTGCTACATAGGTGGGTTCAAACTGAGGACCTTTTGGTTAGCAACTGAACACTTAAGCATTGCATCACCAGGGCTCCTATTAAAAGGCCAGTGTCATTTTTTGTCATATATTTATAATTATTATTTATACTTTTGTCCTTTATAGCATGCAAAACATAACAAACGTAGTTAAAAGCCAGAAATACAGCAAAATTGGCCTATATATTTTTTCTTGAAATTACCTTTACCGAAGGTCTTTATTTCCTCATACAGCTTTGAGTTATCATGTACTGTCTTCCCCTTTCAAACTGGAAGACTTTCTTTAGCATTTCTTGTAGAGCAGGTCTGGTAGTAACTAACTCCATATTTTGTTTATCTGGGAATGTCTTAATTTCTCCCTCATTTTTAAAAGACACTCTTGCTGGGTATAGGATTCTTGGATGGCAGATTTTTTTCTTTCAGCACTTCGAATATATCATCCCACTGCCTTCAGGCTACCATGGTTTCTGAGGAGAAATTGACGTGTAGTATTATTGGGATTCCCTTATACTTAACTGTTTTTCTTTCCTCTTGCTGCTTTTAATATCCTCTCTCTAGCTTTGGTTTTTGACAGTTTGGTTATAATGTGTCTTGGCATAGATCGCTTTGGGTTAATTCTATTTGCAGTTTGTTGAGCTTTCTGAATGTGCAAATTTATGTCCTTTGTCAAATTTGGAAAGTTTTCAGCCGTTGTTTCTTAAAATATTTTCTCTGCTCCTCTGTCTTCTCTCCTAGGACTTGTGATGTGTATATTGCCCACTTATTGGTGTTCCATGGGTCTCTTGTGGTCTGTTCATTTTTTTTCATTCCTTTTTCTTTTTATTCCTCAGACTGACCCGTTTTAATTGGTTCTGTCTTCAAATTTTCAGATTCTTCTGCCAGCTTAAATCTGCTTTTGAACTCCTCTAGTGAATTTTTCACTTCATTCATTGTACTTTTCAGCTCCAGAGGTTTTTTAATTTAAATAATTTTCATCTGTTAATATTCCCAATTGGTTTACACATTCTTGTTTTCCTTTAGACCTTTGTCCGTGTTTTCCTTTAGTTCTTTCAGCATATTTAAAGCAGTTCTTTTAAAATCTGTATCTAGTAGGTACAGTGTCTGGTCTTCCAGTGATTTCTCTTGGTTTTTGTTCCTTTAAATGGACTACTCTTCCCTGTTTATCTGACTCGTGAATTTTTGTTGAAAATGGAACATTTGAATAGTATAACAATGCAGCTCTAGGACACAGTTTCTCCCCTTTCTTAAGGTTTGTTGGCAAGAGTTTGCAAACCTTAAGGTTTGCTTTTTATTTCTTTCTTTCACTTCCTTTTTCCTTTCCTCTCTTTTACTATTGTTGGAGGCTGTGGTAGTTCATTAGATTAGTGACTTTTACAAACTATTTTTGCAGAAACAAATGGAAGAAAAACCACTGAGGGGGAAAAAACCTCTTGCACTCTTTACAGAATAGCTCTATGCTGGAACAGTCCTTAACCAGACTTGCACTGATCGGAGAGATCCGCCTGAGGAGAAAGTTTAGGGTTACTTCAGGTCTTTCGGGGTATGTGCCTTGCCCTGGGCATGCGTATGCTCTCTATATTACACAAACTTGGGTACCTTTAAGTGCTCCAATTTCCCAAGAAGATTCTCTTTCTAGGGTTTTGACCCTGACCTCTCATCGCCCACTTTTGCCCGGGCAGTCAGTGGCTTCTTAGTTATCTCAGTGCGTCAGGCTGTGCCTGCTACTCCTGTGTCCTGAACAACCTCCAAGGTAGGCACAACAGAGACAGATGCTTTGTTTTAGACTTTTAGGTAGTCACTAGACTGATTCAAGCAGGCAGATACCATATTTTGTCAATAAGGTGCACTTAGCTCACTCCAGAACCGGGGACCAAGATCCGGAGCTGGAAACACAGTGGCCACTTTAAGCTGGCTGCTGAGTAAGGGTGGAGTAGGTACTCACGCAGTATCAAAAAAATTCTTAGAGTTTTCCTACCCTTCTGACAGGTCTTCACCTGGCTTCTGTGGCCCCCCGACTGTTTACCAGAATTCCGAGAAGGCCAGTACTGTCATTTTCTGCATTTTCAAAAATTTTCTATGTAGGGTCAGGAGCAAAGAGCTTCTTACTCTGCCATTTTTGTTCTGGCATCTCCTGTTTTGTCATTTCGGCTATTATGAATAATGCTGCTATGGATACTCCATGTGAGAGTTTTTTTTTTTTTAATTAATTTTTATTGTGCTTTAAGTGAAAGTTTACAAATCAGGTCAGCCTCTCATACAAAAATTTACATGCACCTTGCTATACACTTCTAATTGCTCTCCCTCCAATGACACAGCACAGTTCTTCCCTCCACTCTCTCCCCTCATGTCCATTCGGGTAGCTTCTGGTACCTCTGCCCTCTCATCTCCCCTCCAGACAGGAGATGCCAACATAGTCCCATGGGTTTACTTGATCCAAGAATCTCGTTCTTCACCAGTATCATTTTCCATCCCATATTCCAGTCCAATCCCTGTCTGAAGAGTTGGCTTTGGGAATGGTTCCTGTCTTGGGCTAACAGAAGGTCTGGGGACCATGGCCTCTGGGGCCCTTCTTAGCCCCAGTCTGATCATTAAGTTTGGTCTTTTTATAAGAATTTGAGGTCTGCATTCCACTGCTTTCCTGCTCCCCATGTGAGAGTTTTTGTGTGGACATATGTTTTTTTATTTTTCCTTGGTATATGCCTTACAGTGGAATTGCTGGGCCATATGGTAACTTTATGTTTAACCTTTTTGAGGAATGGTCAGAGTGTTTTCTACCGTGGCTGCATCATTTTACATTTTGACCGGGTTTATTTCTTTTTACAGTTATACCAGGTTTTGCTTCATGTATTTTGAAGCTTTCTTACTAAGTTTATAAATGTTTAGGATTTTCTTGATGAATTGACCTTTTTCAATCATTATGAGATGATGTTCTTTATCACTAGTAATAATTTTTGCTCTGAAGTTGACTGTGTTTGATATTAATATAGTCGCTTCAGCTTATTTTGATGATTGCTAGCATGGTATATGGTATATCTTTTACCTTTAATCCTTTTGTATCTTTATATTTAAATTAGGTGTCTTACAGGCAGCCTATGGCTTGGTCTTGCTTTTTTATCTAGTTCTACAATCTCTGTCTGTTAGTTGGGGTGTTGAAACTACTTAAAAATAATGTGATTATTCATATACTTTGTTTTAAATTGACCATCTTACTATTTGTTTTCCCTTTGACTTATTGTTTTTCTGCCTTTATCTTTTTTTTCTCTTTTTGGGTTAATCGAGTATATTTTATAATTCCGTTTTATCTTCTTTGTTGGTTTATTAGCTATAACTTTTTGTTTTATTATTTCACTGGTTGCTTTTGGGTTTATCTTTAGCTTATCCCAGTGGATTTTTAATTAATGGTTCTGATGCATATTATCTGTATTACTTCTAATTATATTTTAAAGTTAGGTATATATGTTTAAAAAGTGTTGTCATCATTACAGGATAAATTCTTTCCATGTTCCCATTATAGCATATTTTTTTTCTTTTGTTATTCAGTGGGCGTATTTGATCTGTGTTATTAATTTAGGCGCTCAAATGAAATTCACAGTTTGTCACTAATACAACAATTACATTTATAGCTTTACTGTTTCTCATATGCAGCAGTCTTATAAAGAAGGTAGATTATGGATTATTGTCCCATTTCATGGAATATGAAACAGGCTCTTGGTTTTAAGAAACTGGTAACTCACACAACTAACAAATGGTTGAGCCTATACTGGGCCCCAGGTTGTATGATTTTAGATCAGTGCTGTTTTTTATTTTTTAATACTGTTGAGCTGATGATTAGAGCATGAAGAAAAAAGCGATGACTTAACTTTCCAGGCCAGAGATGATTCTTGTTTTTGTTTGTTTTTAACTTTGTAGTCTATGGCAGAAGTTCTTGCTAAAAAAGAAGAGTTAGCAGATCGTTTAGAAAAGGCCAATGAAGAAGCCATTGCTAGTGCCATTGCTGAAGAAGAACAGTTAACTAGAGAAATTGAAGCTGAAGAAAACAATGAGATTAACATTGAAACTGACAACGACAGTGATTTTTCAGTGAGAATTTTTAACATAATTGCTCAAACATTATGTTCAGAAGAGAAATAATTAGGCCAGAAATATTTAGAGGTTATGTAGCCTTAGTTATAATTTATTTATTTAAAAATTATCTTCAATAGTAATAATAATCAGTGCGATCGAGAACTTACAGCCAACATTTTTTTAGCGTTATGATGATTGTTTTTATATATGACGTAGTCGCCAAGTTGGAAGCTGTGTTATTTCATTTTTCAAAACAAGAAATTGAATTCCAGAGAAAGTAAGAACTCAACATTAGATCGTAATTTGTAGAGATAGAAGAAAAATTTTAAGATAATTTATACACTGCCTTGCTTTGACTAGGTCCTCAGGAAGTACATGTTCCTGAGGGTGATTTGTTGAAAATTAAAAATAACTGTAATGGTTTCACTTATTTCCCTGTTAAATTTTAATGCCCAGCAAATAATCTGGAACTCTTCAAATGTATGTTCTGCATATGTCAGTATTTATGTAGTAATAATATAAGACCATTTCGTTTCTTATTTAAATTTACTTGATTTGTCTCTGCTATTAAAAGCTAGTAAGTGTGTCTTCCTCTTAAAATCCATGCTAGAGAATTTTGACTTGGTGATTATTGTGACTACAAGAGGTATGTAGCTTTATCCTAGTTTTAAACTGTTGGTTGAATGAAATATAATAGAGAAAAGTAGGAAAATTTCATATGTAGTTCATTTTTTTAAGGTTATAATTGTGTTCAAAGATTTGTTTTCAATTTTCCTTATTACATTCTAGGCCGGCATGAGCAGCGGAAGTGTAACTTTCTGTGGTTTGTCTATGGACTGGAATGATGTCCTTGCAGATTATGAAGGTATCGTTCATGCGTGTATATATCTGTGAGTGTAGGTAAACACCAGTTGTCATTGGGTTGATTCTGACTTATGGCGACCCTGTGTGTGTGTGCGTGTGTGTGTGTGTGTGTGTGTAGCTTTACTTCATAGGCTTTCCAGTGATTTTCCAGAATTTGATTGCCAGGCCTTTATTCTGAGGCACCTCTGGGTAGACTTGAACCTCCATCCTTTTGGTTAGCTGCCAAGGGTGTTAACCATTTGCACCACCCAGGGACTCCCCTATGTGTAGAGGAGTATAAAATAGATTATTTTATTAAAGGAGTTTCTGTGTAAATAATTTGGAATGGGAATGTTGATGTCCTCTCAACAATCTTCTCAAATGCTGGTTTTATAGAACTCTGTGGATAAACAATAACAGTGGTTTTCTTTTTTCCTGACAGCTCGTGAATCTTGGCGCCAAAATACATCCTGGGGGGATATTGTAGAGGAGGAACCTGCTAGACCTCCAGGGCATGGAATTCACATGCATGAAAAACTTTCCTCCCCATCTCGCAAAAGGTCCGGCCTTTGAGCATTAATATGAAAATGTTACACAAGAGGGAAACCAGTCACTCTTCACTATTAAATAGAGTTGCTACAGAAGTCCTTAAGGCATATTACCCTTCAGGAGAGTTTGAGATCCATTGAAAAGTGACAATGTTTTCCTGAGATGTTTGGCCAAAATTAGTTTTGTATGTTTTTATCTTAAGTACTTTGAAGACTAAACAACAGTATTTTTGGGTTTATCATGTAAACATTTGTGTCTCCTGTCCATTTGTTTGTGTTAATAGAACAATAGCAGAATCTAAGAAGAAACATGAAGAAAAACAAATGAAAGCGCAGCAGCTAAGGGAAAAGTTACGTGAAGAGAAAACATTAAAGCTTCAGAAATTGTTAGAAAGGGTATGTTTCAGCGAAAAAAAATTTTTTCTAAATTGTGCTTTACGTGAAAGTTTACAGTTTAAGTTAGTTTCTCATACAAAGATTTATGCACACATTGTTATGTGACGCTAGTTGCTCTCCCTGTAATGTGACAGCACACTCCTCTTTTTCACTTTGGATTTCCCATGTCCATTCAACCAACTCCTGTCCCTTTTTGCCGTCTTGTTTTTTGTTTTTTAAGGAAATTGTGATAGTCTTAAATTGATGGGCGTACTTTCAACTTGACTTTTTCTTCTGGCCTGAGAGAAGCTAAAAGAACCATAAAAATAATTAAATTTTCTAGGGGGAAAAAAAAAAAGTTTTTTTTAGGAAATAAAGACATTTCTAGTACTGAATCCTAGAACTACTGTTGAATCCTAGATGGTTAAATCTTAGGAATCTGCCATTCTTAAATTAGTTGGTGAGTTGATTTTTTTCAGTTTTGGCATGGATCATTGAAGCTACTTTTTGTCCTTTGCCATTTTCAATTGGGGAGGCTTTATCCAAAGTGTAGAATAACTTGGTAGGATGATTTGGAACCTCAGATTATCAAGTTTGAATAAATATGGCAGCAATTACATTTTCAGGAAAGATTCTTGGAGCATTTGTACCAGTGTAACTACTAATTGGTATGTTGTATAGGGGAAAGAGCATGGGCTCTGGAGATGGCTGACCTGGTTTAAATCCTGGTTTTACCACACAACAAGGTAGAAGGCCCTGGGCAAGTTACTTAATATTATTGCATTTCAGTTTCTTTATCTGTAAAATGAGCATTATAATTACTAACCTTGTATGGTTGTTGTGGTGATGAAGTAAGTGTGAAACAGTCGCATAGTAATAGGGTAGCTGTCGCTCCGTCTGATGGTCACTCTTATTGCTGCTTAAACACATGGCAGATGTAGATGAGCGCTACACTAGTTATCTATGTCATGTAGTAAATGACCTCAACCATAGCAGCTTAAAGCAGAAACATTTATTTTCTCACCGTTTCTCTGGGCAAGGAAACCAGGAATGGCTTGCCCCGGTGGTTCTTGCTCAGGGTCTCTCATGAGGCTGCAGTCAAGCTATTGGCTGGGCCGGGGCAGTAGTCATTTGGAGCTTTAGGATTCACTTCTAGACTCGCTCATGTGGTTGTTGACAGGCCTCAGTTCCTGTCCGGCTGTTGACTAGAGACCCCAGTTTCTTGCCATTTGAGCCTGTTTATTTTTTTTATAGCCCAAATGTCCTCATGACATGGCTGCTGGTTTCCCCAAAGCAAATAATACAAAAGAGACAGTAAGAGTGAGCAAGAGAGTTGCCAAGATGGAAGCTGCAAAGTCCTTTATAGCTTAATCTTGGAAGAGACATACCATCACTTTTGCTGTATTCTGTTGGTAACATCCCTGATACAGTGTGGAAGGGGATTACACAGGATCCAAATACTAGGAGGCTGGGATCATTGTGAGCCACCTTGGAGGCTGCCTATCACAAAGTCCTAACACAGCATGACGAAAGATACATGACCATTATATTATACGTGAATGCCTTTGTTACCTTATGGTACTAGAAAAGAGTATTAGACACACAGGTGAAGCATATTATTTCTGTTACTTATCATGTGTGTTTTTAAGTTTAGGAAAGATAATTAGACCAAATAATCCTAATATTTGTGATAATGAATTATGTAACATAAGATTCTCTTTAATACAGTGTAGTAAAGTTGACTAAGACAGGAAGAAAATCTATGGTTTTTTCCATTTACCTGAATCTCAGGAATTTGTCACTATTTTTATTTTAATAATTTAAGATGCATGGATCAAATATGAACAGCAGTCTCCATGTTTTTGGGTTTTATGAGAGTATATTATTTCATTTACAGCTTCAAAGAAGTGCTGTAATACAACTGCACTTTCTCCCTTACTGTGTTTTTTTTAAATGCAAATAAAATTAATACAATACATTTTCTCAGTGTATAATATAGTCTCTCAGTATTCATGCATACAAAGTCATAGACCCTTGAACTTGTACAAGACTTCAGAGATTCTCTGGTTTAATTTTCCCATCAATGCAGGTATCCCTTCAAATAATTAAAGTGGTAAATTCCACCTTCCATTTGTCTGATGGGTTATCATTTTAAATAAGGGTCTACGTACGTGGTTTCATCTGATAACTGCAATGAATCAGAGGCAACAGGGAAGATGTTGTTGCTAAGTGCTGTTGAGTCAGTTCCGACTCGTAGCGACCCCACGTGACACAGTAGAACTGCCCCATAGGGTTTTCTAGGCTGTAATCTTTATGGAAGCAGAGCGCCTGGTCTTTCCCCCGTGGAGCCTGTTGGTGGGTTCAAACTGCCAACCTTTCTGTTAGCAACTGAGCACTTGACCATTGCACCTGACACACCCATTTAAGGATGTGAAAACTGAATCTAGGAAAGACTTGAGTTCTGTGTTCAGTGTCAGTAATTTACTGAGCTCAGGTTTTAAGGATCTGTCCTCTGGCTCCTATTCCAGCGCTGTTTGTTTCTACAGCTTACTTTTTCAGATGGTTCTATACATGAATATTTAACTAAAAGGTTACGATTTTTTCCCCTCATGTTGAGCCCACATCTGATTTTCTGTGATTTATTTTCTCTGGTGCTGGATTTGATTTTCTGGAGCAGCACAGAGCAAGTCTGTTACTTCTCCTGTTTGATATTGTTTTAAGGAATTAAAGTTATCTCTCATATCTTTATTCTACTGTAGGCTAAACCCTCTGTGTTCCTTCAGGAAATGTTTCTTATGCAAATAATATTATATTTTTTAAACTTCTCACCATTTTCAAGTCTCTAAGATCAAATTATTTGTCTTGAAGTTGGGTTGTAGAGACTTTAAGCTTGATAAAGAAATGTACACTTCTGTTCACTTTAGGTGTACTCCTAGTGCAGTGCAATGAGAATAACAGTAAATACTTCTATAGAACCATGTCTAGTGTATTTCTAATCTAAGTGCTTTACGTATATTAACTTAATCCTCAAAACAAACCCTCTAATTTAGGTACTATAAATATAAGGAAATTGAGGTATAAGCTAAAAATCTTGCCCAGGTTACACAGCTGATAAGTGGCCAAGTTAGATTGTAAACTCAGGCAGTCCAGCTTCAGTTTTATCTCTGTGTTCTTAATCATTAGTCACACTGCTTTAGAACTGACTTCCAGCTCCTAGGTTTTATGTATTCATAAGCCATTTGCCTATTCGCACTTCTGTTAAATGACTGTGTATATTGAAATTAATGATGGAATAATTCACTATATATATAGGAGAAGGATGTCCGGAAGTGGAAGGAAGAATTACTAGATCAACGACGTAGGATGATGGAAGAGAAATTACTTCATGCTGAATTTAAACGAGAGGTGCAATTACAAGCAATTGTGAAAAAAGCACAAGAGGAAGAAGCTAAGGTATACGGTAGATGCTTTAAACATTGGATTAGTTACACAAGTACTTTTCTCAATTGTTATGTAATAGTAATAGCAGCAATTGTTTATCAAGTATTTATTCTGTGCCAGAAGAAGAGTATTTTATAGACTCATTTAAAACTTACCAGGTGTAATATTTTATTCATAAATAATCCTATAAACTGTATATTTTTGAATAGCTTTATTGAAGTGTAATTGACAGACAATAAACGGTACGTATGTATTCAACGTGATGAGTTTAGACACGTATATACCCCTGAAACTATCAGTACAATGAAGATAATGAAAAATTCCCTCAAAAGTTTCTTCATGCCCCTTTGTAATTCATTCTTTCCTCTAACTTTGTCCCCAGGCAATTGCTGATCTGCTTTCTGTCACTATAAATGTTTGCATTCTCTAGGATTTTATATGAATGGAATCATACAGTGTATATTCCTTCATCTGGCTTCTTTCACTCAGCAGAGTTATTTTGAGATTCATACATGCTATTGTGTGTATCGAGAATTCCTTCCTTTTCATTGGTGAGAAGTACACCGTTGTACTATGTGGAAGTACCATAATTTATGAATCCGTTCACGTGTTCACGGGCATTTGCTTTTTTTCCAGTTTTTGGCTGTTTCAAACAAAGCTGTTGTGAACATTCATGTACGAGTCTTTGTGTATAAGCCAAGGGCTTATAATAAGTTCATGTTTAACTTTTCAACAGTTCTCCAAAGTGGATATACTATTTTACATTCCTACCAGCAAAGAATGACTAGTTATGCTGTATCCTCACCAATATTTGACACAGTTACACATTTAAATTTTAGTCATTTTAGTAGGTATGTATAATGTCTTATAAAAAATTGTGTTATCCAATCCCTCAAAGTAAATCCCTCTATGTATAGTATCTCCCTGGTTCTTTTTCTCTAGAGAACCCTGACTAAGGCACCAATATTTCCTAATCTTGCCTGATTGTAACCTCTGGCCCGTTGTTAAAAAGACAGATTCCCCAGCTCTTTCTCTGCAGGGTCTTATTCCGTAATGCTGGCATGGAACCTGTGGGTCTTTATTTGTCACAAGCCCTTCAGGTGATTTTTACAATCAGAAAATTTGGATTCCACATATATCAAAGGGTCCTGCTTCTTCAAAAATAATTGTTTATTTTAATAGTGAAGACTGAAGTGTCTGATGTTTGATAAACTTGGATTCAAGTCCTGACTCTCACTCAGAGCAGAATGACCTTAAGCATAGTTTTACCTCTCTGAGCCTATTTGTTCACCTATAAAATAGAGGTAATAGTACCCACATGTAAAAAAATTGCTGAAAGGATTAAATGAGATTATACATGTTGTAAAGCAATTAATGCCATCGCTGGCATGCAGTACCCACTGCCTTGAGTTGATTGACTCCTAGCAATCCTATAGGGCAGAATAGAACTGCCCAATAGGGTTTCTAAGGCTATAAATCTTTACAGAAGCAGCCTGCTACATCTTTCTCCAGTGGAGCAGCTGGTGGGCTCGAACTGCCGACCTTTTGGTTAGCAGCCGAGCACTTAACACATTTAAATTTTAGTCATTTTAGTAGGGATGTATAATGTCTTGTAAACAATTGTGTTATCCAGTTCCTCAAAGTAGATCTCTATATAGGATCTCACTGGTTGTTTTTTTGACCACTACGCCATCAGGGCTCCTGGAATACTATAAACATTCATTAAAATGCTCGCTTCTGTTGTAAAACCTATCTCAAATTGTGCAGTGATATATTTGTGCTCTGTGACTTATTTTTTCTTAATGCATTTCTTGTGTTCTATTACCAATCAAAAAGTACTAATAACCCGGTGATGTTGTTTTGGTTTAAAAAAAATCTTTTAATTTCAGCTAGGACTGTACCTCATTTAGGGCATGTGACAAATATATTATTTACAATCAAGATATGATTTCTACATATACTTTTTGTGAGTCCTTATAATAAATTAATAAAAACCAAACCCAAACCTGTTGCCATTGAGTCGATTCCGACTCTTTAGTTTGTTCCTGGGGGGACTGATGGTTGAAAAGAGATCATTTAGCATTTTGTTGATGGTGATTAATATTGCAGCCAGAGCAGTTCAGAACTTGACTTTATCTTGGATCATAGTCTTTTATTTAATAGTATGAAATTGACTTTTATTTTCAGGTTTTAATGGTTTCATTGATTCATTTTCAGTTGTAACATATTAGTTTGATATTTCTCTTCTTTCTTAGAAGAAAAAACATCATTTCTCTTATTTATGCCAGCAGCCCTTCTCCTGTGGGCCCAGTGTCTATGTCCTCTTGCCTCGTCTTGGGATTTGCATTAATTATCTTCTTGTGCTTGTACCTTTGCTCTCTTCCCCTAGATTACCTACTTTCTTCCTCTTTATAAATAAGATCACGTCTTCTTAACTTCTAGACACTTGTTTTTAGCCATAGTACTCCTAGGCGATTACGCTTT
This sequence comes from Loxodonta africana, assembly GCF_030014295.1. Taxonomy (NCBI): domain Eukaryota; kingdom Metazoa; phylum Chordata; class Mammalia; order Proboscidea; family Elephantidae; genus Loxodonta; species Loxodonta africana. Next base: position 39,255,347 of record NC_087354.1, on the reverse strand, counting down.
CCTTTTGTAAATTCCTTAAAAAGCGTGTTCTGAGCCCATTTCCACTATCTCGTCATTCATGTCTTCTTTAATTCCTTGTAATATCATTTTCTCCTATATTTTCAGTTTGCTACTCCCTCTATCTCAAACTATTTCTACTTTTCCTGAACTCTGTATTTTGGATAATGATATCACTAGTCTCATGTTAACCTTGGCTCGGTAAACTTGAGATAATTTATTTCACTTCAGTGTTCTTTTTTTTGACCACTTTTTGTGTACAAGGCACAAAGATAAGCTAGTCTTTGCTTACGCCTTTTCCCCAGTCCAGTATATACATTTAGCTGTAGATTCTGTAACTCTGTAGTCTCTTGTGTGTTTTCCTTTCCATTGCAGCTGTCACCAGTTTTTTTTTTTTCTTTTTATCTTCCTCCTAATACTTGCAGTTGATATTCTTGCCCTTTTCCCTAGCTCCCTCCAAATTAATCTTTCTGAAGGGCATTATTATATTACTTCACAGCTTAAAAACGTTCAAGGACCTTCCACTGGCTTCAAGGCTTAATATAAATGCATTACTTTGTCTTTCTTTAGTATTATTTTATGTTTAGAATAATGGCATAGTCTAGTGAAAATGGTTCATTCTCATTTTAGAGGACGTAATCGCCATTAACGTTAGGCAAACAGCCTACCAGACAGCTCTCCAGAATTATGTTCAGATTATATGAATAGATAACTTTATAAAGTAGAATTATGCTATCTATGATATTATTAAAAAGTCTTAATCTGAATTGTAGTTGAATTTTAAGAGAAGGAGAAGAAACTGAAATCGAGGGAATTGTTGAATTTGTAATAAATTTGTTTCTTTATTGCAAGAGGCATTATTTTCTATAAGATCTTTCTAAAGTCATGAAAAACATGAAGAGTTTGGAGTCATTACATTTATTAAACTCCATTTCAGTTTTTAACATTTCTTTTTACCCCGCTAGAGATGAGAAAATTAGCACCCACACTTCTTCCCATCATCCTAATCTCCCCCAACAATTTTTCATAATTTTGCTATTTTTACATTGTTAAAATTTATAACATTTTGCCATGTAACTATAAACCGTTCAGTTCAGTTTTTATTGTATATGTAAATGGACTTGGTGCTCACTGATTCTCTATTTTGTTCTGTTTTGATTTTTTTTTTTTTTAGGCTGAATTTTATTAGCAAGTACTTTTTTTTCAGGAAGTGGTCATATGTGTCGTATTCCTTGAATTCTTGCATATTTAAGGCCTGTGGTATTTATGCTCGAATTATATATATCTTGGCTAGAGGTCAGATTCATGATCCACAATATCTTGAGAACTTTTCAACATTATTCCATTTTCTTTCAGCATTAACCATTGCTGTGGAGCAGCCTGAGGACAGCCTGATTTTTTTCCCCTTTCTTGTAGGTGACTTGCATTGACCACTTGGAAACCTAAAAACCCAAAAGTCCAAACCCATTGCCGTCGAGTCAATTCCAACTCCTAGGGACCCTATAAAGCAGAGTGGAACTGTTCATGGAGTTTCCAAGGAGTACCTGGTGGACTCTAACTGCTGAGCTTTTGGTTAGCAGCCTTAGATCTTAACCACTATGCCAGCAGGGTTTCCTGGAAACCTAAAGAATTTGTTTTACTTCTTAACCTTTTATAATTTAATAAGAATATTCTTGGTGTTGATATTCTGAATCAGTTTTTCATGAAGTAGACTTTTTCAGTATTCGTTTCTTCCTTTCGGGGAAAATTTCTTGTGTTATATGTTAGAGTATTTTCTCTCCTCTATCTTAACTTGATAGATATTATTTATCCTTATATTAGATTATATTGATTTGTTCTCCATATTCAAAGGTTATTATTTTAGACATTTAAAAAATCTGCATTAACTGTGATTGCCACAGGCGTTTCCTCTAAGAGTAAATTGATTTTCACTATCTTTATTCTGTTTCTAATTAATTCTATAATAGTGTTATTTTTGACCTCTGTTTCCTTAGCTTTCTAAACTTCATTTATTTTATCAATGTGTTGTTTTATCCTCTGTCCTTCGCAACTTTAAAATTAGGTGCTTATTTGTTTTATATTAAAAGGTTTGCCTAGGGAGCTTTCTGCCGTTTCTCGGGTTATGTTTTCTTCCAGATTAGAATTTTTATCTGGCTTTTTCACATTCTCTTCCCTCTGAGTTTTGTTTCTTTCACTTAGTGTATTAAATGCCATTCCTTTTCTTTCATCTTGCTTGTGCTTAGCATGTTTGTCCTGATATAGTAAAGTTTTCCTTGAACATTCCTATTTGTCTTCTACTTTGAGTACAGTTTGAAAGATATGTATATGATTGGTCTACCTTTATGTCACCTTATGGCATGGAGAATGGGATAGCCTAGTTAGAATTGTATTCGTACTTTCTCATCTGAGACTTATAAAATCTATTGTGATAGGTTTTATTCTCTCCAACATGGGTTCCCAGGGCCTATGCTTCTGTCAGTGTTCACTTCCCCTGTTTTATTCCAACGTTTTTACTGTAGCCCTCTCTCCCTCTGGCTTTCAGGAATGAGAAATTTGACCCCAACTAACTTTTCCAGCTTTATTTATCATTAAGTATACTCTCATAAAAACTGTACTCTCTAGCAAAACATGGGTGTTATGAATCAATTCACGTGAGGTTGATGATACAGTGTCACTCAGTGTATGTTAGAGAAAAATGCTTCGTTGTTTTCTTTAAAGTCTTGTTCTTTTGAATTCACTAGAACTAAAATGTACATACATGTTTAAACATTAATGTGATTTGTGTAGTTGTAAATTATAATGATACTAGATGAATTTGGTAAGATGACTATATCACAATCTTAAATTCTTTCTTGACTTATATATATTTTAAGTGACAGAACTTCAACTCAGTTCTTGTTAAGGCCTGTGAATTTGTTATGTACACTGGATTATTATCTATTTTAAGGTAAATATTATAAGAAAAGACCCATAAGTCATTAATTTTTATTCTATGCCTTACCACTCGTTTTCATTATTTATATAAACTATTATTAAATTTCTTATTTTTATGATGTTTCTTAAAGTTAGCTTGATTTGAAAATCACTTTGTTTTTATTGAAGGTAAATGAGATTGCCTTTATAAATACCCTTGAAGCCCAGAATAAACGCCATGATGTTTTATCAAAATTGAAGGAATATGAGCAGAGGCTTAACGAGCTACAGGAAGAGCGTCAGAGAAGACAAGAAGAAAAGCAAGCCCGTGATGAAGCTGTGCAGGTAGAATTTTACTTAGCAAGCATTTATTGAGCTCCTGCCATATCCAAGGCCCTGAGCTTAGGTGCTGTGGATCCAAAACAGAGTAAAATCTGGTACCTATTCCCATGGGTGCATGGTTTAGTATAGCTCTGTTTGGACACATGACGTCTGATTGCCAAAAGAAAGTACGTGCTCCTTCAAATGAGGTGATTCGGTGCTTGCATCAGTGGGCTGCAGTCATACAACTAGAATCTCTAGCCTCAACCAGATGAAGGACTAAACTGCCCTGGACTGCAGTTAGTATCTATTCCTCTCTAATCAGGTTGGGGAAAAATGCACTCCTCTTCTCTAATTAAAAAAAAAGATTGTTTTTAAACCAATTGTATGTATGTACATGGCTGTCTTAGTTATCTGTTGCTGATATAACAGAAATACCACAGATTGGTGGCTTTAACAAACAGAAATATATTTTCTCACAGTTTATGAGGCTAGAAGTCTGAATTCTGGGTGCCAGCTCTAAGGGAATGCCTTCTGTCTGTCGGCTTTGGGGGAAGGTCCTCGTCTCTTTGAGCTTCTGCTCCTGGTTGATCTTCATGTGGCTTGACATCTCTTCCCCAGTCTCTCCTCTGCTTGTTTGTGGGTTTAATCTCTTTAATATCTCAAAAGAGGTTGACTCAAGACATACTTTACACTAATCCTGCCTCATTAACATAACAAATGGGATTATAACCATAGGTGTACCAAACCTGTTGCTGAGTCAGTTCTGACTCATAGTGACCCTGTAGGACAGAGTAGAACTGCCTTGTCCAAGGAGCAGCTGGTGGATTCGAACTGCTGACGTTTTGGTTAGCAGCCAAGCTCTGAACCACTGTATCCTCAGGGTTCCAGCCACAGGCATAGAGGTTAGGATTTACAACATATATTCTTGGAGGACACAATTCGATCTGTAACAGTGACCTTAAAGAACTGAGCAGTCTTTGTTACTTATAGTATTATCCAATCCACCAAATGAAACCTTCTGTTAATTGTGACTCATTGTGACCCTATAAAAAACCAAAAAACCAAACGTGTTGCCGTCGAGTTGATTCCAACCCATAGTGACCGTATAGGACAGAGTAGAACTGCTCCATAGGGTTCCCAAGGAGCACCTGGTGGATTTGAACTGCTGACCCTTTTGGTTGGTAACCTTAGCATTTAACTACAACGCCACCAGGGTTTCCAGTGATCCCATAGGACAGAGTAAAACTGCATAGGACAGACTAGAACTGCCCCATAGAGTTTCCAAGGCTGTAAGTCATCACAGAAGCAGACTGCAACATCTTTTCTTCTATATAGCAGGTTGTGGATTCGAACCACCAACGTTTTGGTTGGTAGCTGAGTGCTTTAACCACTGTGCCACTAAGACTCCCTGTAGTATCATCAGATAACTTAATTGTTTAGGTTTTACTCTCTATAATAAACCCTAAGTTGGCTCCCATTTTCAGATTGGGGAGAATGGTTAAGTCATGAACTGCTCTGCTGTTCATAATCTATTTAAATATTTTTCCCCAGTACAAACCTTTCCCATGGACTCTTTGTGGACCTGACATTTTTGATGTAGACAAAATTTTTTGTAATATCCAAATATAAATACGAGTATACTTTATTGTAATTAATATTTATTAATTTGTTCATCATTAAGTTATCATTTAGTGAATTACTATTATAAGCCATATACTGCCCTAGCCTAAGGACAGGTGAAAGATATATCCTCACTCTTGATGAGGAAGACATATTGTTGTTGTCGTTAGGTGCCGTTGAGTCGGTTCTGACTCGTAGCGACCCTATGACCACAGAACGAAATACTGCCGGGTCCTGCGCCATCCTCACAATCGTTGCTGTGCTTGAGCCCATTGTTGCAGCCACTGTGTCAGTCCATCTCATTGAGGGTCGTCCTCTTTTCCACTGACCCTGTACTTTACCAAACATGATGTCCTTCTCCAGGGACTGATCCCTCTTGACAGCATGTCCAAAGTATGTAAGATGCAGTCTCACCATCCTTGCTTCTAAGGAGCATTCTGGTTGTGCTTCTCCCAAGACAGATTTGTTCGTTCTTTTGACAGTCCATGGTATATTCAGTATTTTTCGGCAGCACAATTCAAAGGTGTCAATTCTTCTTCGGTCTTCCTTATTCATTGTGCAGCTTTTGCATGCATATGAGGCAATTGAAAATACCGTGGCTTGCGTCAGGTGCACCATAGTCTTCAAGGTGACATCTTTGCTTTTCAGTACTTTAAAGAGATCCTTTGCCGCAGATTTGCCCAGTGCAATGCATCTTTTGATTTGATTTCTTGACTGCTGCTTCCATGGGTGTTGATTGTGGTTCCAAATAAAATGAAATCCTTGACAACTTCAGTCTTTTCCCCATTTATCACAATGTCGCTTATTGGTCTAGTTGTGAGGATTTTTGTTTTCTTTATGTTGAGGTGTAATCCATACTGAAGGCTGTGGTCTTTGATCTTCATCAGTAAGTACATCAAGTCCTCTTCACTTGTAGCAAGCAGGGTTGTGTCATCTGCATAATGCAGGTTGTTAATGAGTCTTCCTCCAACCCTGATGCCCTGTTCTTCTAAAATTTTAACCCATTATGATGAGTGATATAACAGAGGCATTCTGCATAGCACAAAGAGAACAGCTTACTCATATTGGGAGGAGAGAGGGCGTGGAGAAGTCAGATAAAGCTGCTCGGAGGAGGTGATACCTCAACTAAGTGTTGACAAATGTAACGGGTGCAAATGAGAAGTGATGTGGGAGGGCATTCCATACAAAAGGAGATGTGAGAGCCCTACATGCAGTTAATGGAAAGATTATGCAGAGCTTTTTTATTATGTTAATATTAGAAATGTTAGTAATATTTCATGCTCCTTCATTTTACTGGTGGTTTTAGGAAATTATATCAATATATTTTCTGAATGTATTAATTCTTGCTCTTTGTGGGCATTAATAGGCATTCCCATCTTCATCCCTGATCTCTAGTTGATTAGAGTCCAACGTCTTATTTTATTCTGAGTGCCAAGCTAACTGAAGTATAAAAATACAGAGCGCTCCTATTACAGAAGGTCTAGCTTTTCCTCTCCACATGATCCCTACCTTTATGGCAAATATTAAATTATAATGTGATGTGAAATAGCATGATAGAAGTTAGTTACCTGGGGAATGGCATGGCTTGTACAGCTAGCAAAATGGTGAAAATTATCAGAGTACTATTACTAGGCAAAAACACACACCAAAACGCAAATCAAACCCATTGCTGTCCAGTCACTTCTGACTCATAGTGACCCCATAGGACAGGTTGAACTGCCCCATATGGTTTCCAAGGAGTGCCTACTAGATTTGAACTGCAGACCTTCATAGTTAGCAGCCTTAGCTCTTAACCACTATGCCACCAGGGTTTCCAAAATACACAAAGGACGTAATATTTGACATTGAAGTTTGCTCTATTTTAATGAAGTATCTTCTGTCTTGATGATGATGGTGGTGATAATGATTGTGATGATAAATAATTATTGAACATTTACTATGTGACAGGTCCTGTGGTAAGTGCTTTCCATGTATTATCTCACCTGATCTCATTATTGTTATTTATCTTTCAGAAAACTAACCCACAGAGTCTATAACTTGACTAGAGCCACCTAGCCAGTGAATAATAAGGTCAGGAAACCAAACCAGGAAATCTGATCCAATGCCCATTCTCTTACCCACTATGCTATATTATATTGCTTCTTTCTTCTTTCCACAAGCTGTATAATTCCATTATAAAAGCTTAGTTTGGAAATAAAAACTGTTAACTATTTTTTTTTTTATCATATTCAGATATTTTTATTGTTCTCTGCTAACACAAGGCTTTAGAAATCATTAACCGGAATATAGATATAAGATTCCCACAGAACATGTACATAGTACCTGCTTAAACCAAAAAATCAAACCCACTGCCGTCTAGTCGATTTTGACTCATAGCGACCCTATAGGACAGAGTAGAACTGCCCCACAGAGTTTCTGAGGAGCGCCTGGTAGATTTGAACTGCTGACCTCTTGGTTAGCAGCTCTCGTATCTGCTTAAATAGCATTTATTCTTATAATTATATGTAACATGGGTAAATGACATATGAAAACCAGGTATCACTGAAATTTGGTCTTTGAATTTTGAGAAGAATTATAGGGTAGCAAAGCAGGCATCTACTTGGCTTGAACATGTGAAGTTTGTTTCAGTGGCATGTTCTTTTAATCATTTTCATTTTACACATAATTCTAATATCTTTTAAAAATTTCTTACATTAGGAACGTAAGAGAGCTCTAGAGGCAGAACGGCAGGCCCGTGTAGAAGAATTACTGATGAAGAGGAAAGAACAGGAAGCCCGAATTGAACAGCAGAGGCAAGAAAAGGAAAAAGCTCGTGAGGATGCAGCCCGGGAAAGAGCTAGGTACCTCATTTGCTATCTTGATTTTCATCCTGGTGAACATTTTTCACTGAATGAATATTGAGATCAGGCCATAAAACAATGCCATTGCTGTCATACATGAAAGCAAATTTAGAAATTTAAAATTAAAAAAAAAAAAAAAAATAGTCACAAATACCAGAGATGCGCTACAGTTCCATTTCCAGGAATTGTGACATCATACTCAATATGTAAATCTTGTGAAAATTTCTGTTGGTTGAGAGACTTGGTGTTTCAGGATGTTTCTGATTGCAAGAAATAGAATTTGACTCTTGCTAGCTTGAGCCAAGGAAATTTCTTTGGAAGATATTGGTGTATAAATGATAGGAGGTTAGAGGGTCAGGTTTGGAAATTGTTATGTATCAAAGGCTAAGTCACAAGAGCCACAGCACTGGTGTTTTGATGGGAACAGTCTGGTGAGCATGTTACCATTTTGATTATGATTAATTATCATTAGTTCTCCACATTTTTAAATCATTTGCACAAGATGCAGTGTTCTGCATCCTTGCTGACGTGACATTTTCTGACCTTTTAATTTTAGCAGATTTGGTGGCTGTGAAATGATAGTTCCTTGTGCTTTTAATGTGCTTTTCTACGTGTCACCAAGGCTGAGCAACTTTTCATACATTTTGGAGCTGCTCATAGTTTTTCTTGTGAAGTACCTGTTCAAGTTTTGTGTCCATTTCTCTATTGGGATCTTTTTTTTCATACTGATATTTAGGAATTATCTTTATTAGATACTAGCCCTTTGTCACTAACATATTATAAATATCTTTATAGATTGTGGCTTGCCTTTTCACTCACTTTATGATGTCTTTTAATTAACATAATTCTTGATTACAATGTAGTAGAATTGAACTACTGTTCTTTGTAATTTGTGCTTTTTGTTTATGAAATCCTTTTCTGCCCTGAGTCATGTTGTAGATGTTGTTGTTAGGTGCCGTTGAGTTGTTTTTATTCTCATAGTGACCCAGTGTGATGGAGTAGAACTGCCCCATAGGGTTTTTCTAGGCTGTAATCTTTATGAGAGCAGATTGCCGAATCTTTTCTCCTGCACAGTCACTGGGTAGGTTTGAACCACCAACGTTTTTGTTAGCATCTAAGCACTTAACCACTGTGCCACCAGGGCTCCTTCCCTGAGTCATAAAATATTCTTAAAAATTCTATAGTTTTGAGTCGGAGTTGATAGCAGTGGGTTTGGTTTTTGATTCGGGATCTTTCATAGTCAAGTCTTTATCTACCAAGAATTGATTTTATTGGATTTTTTTTTTTTTTGATGTAGTAATCCAGTTTTTTTTTTCCATGTGATTGCGCAGTTGTTTTAGTGCACTTTATTGAAAAATCTGCTTTTCCTCTCCTGATCTGCAAAACTTTCTAACATAAATTAAGTTTCCATGTACGTCTTTGTCTCCTTTGCAGCTCTGTTATCTGGTTCAGTGGTAATTTTTTTTTTTATCCTCTGCCTTAATTTTCAAGGCTTTATTAGAATTCTTGGTTTCTGATAATATCCCTCACCTTACTCTTCATTAGGACTGTTTTAGCTATTCTTGACCCTTCTGTGCTTTTATATTAGTTTTAGAATCAGCTTGCTCAGTTCTGCATTACAAAAGAAACTATCAGAGTTTTAAAGCTGCGTTGAATCTACATATTAATGTAGGGAGAGTTGATATTTTTGATACTGAGTCTCTGAGTTTATGAACCTTCCTTCTAAATGTTTTTACACTTAAACTTAGGTCTGTAAAAACGTGTTTACTTTATTTTGTTTCTAAAATTTATTGAAAAATAAAGAATAAAAAAACTTTACATAAAAATATATTAGTTTCAGATTCCACATTTTGTTGTCCATGCAAAACTATTGAAACATAGTATTTTTTTGTTAACCTTGTTAAGTACGCAACCACAATGGTAAAAAAAAAAAAAGGCAGGCTAATTCATTTGGTTCACCGTGTCTGAAATGAAAAAAAAAACTATTATCCATGAATGAGCTTTAAAATATGTACCATGTAGAACAGGGCTTTGGACCAGTTCATTCTGGTTCGAGCCCCTGCTGAGATTTTGCATTTCTGACAAATTCCCACTGCCGCCAGGTCTGTTCTGATTTACAGCTACCTCATAGAGTTTTCAAGGCAGTAAATCTCTATGGAAGCAGACTGCCACATCTTTCTCTTGTGGAGCCGCTGGTGGTTTTGAACCGCCAGCCCTTTGGTTAGCAATCAGTAACTTTAACCACTGTGCAGCCAGGGCTCACTGCTAGTGCAGTGGTTCTCAAATTTGATTATACATAAGAAATACCTGAGGATCTTGTTAAAATGTAGATTCTGATTCAGTATATCTGGGGGTGGAAATGCCAATTCTCAGCGGGGTTTCTAACCAGAACGAACCATTTCAAAGTCCTGATGTAGACCCTAGTGTCACTGTAGTGGTTTACTTAATGTAGTCTTACATTCAGTATTGCTAATTGGTGGAAATTAGTACAGGCCTACATATCACTTTTTATAAGTAGTACTTTATCAGTAGGATCACAGCTATACTTTCATTTTCATCCGATTTGTGTCTTTGTATCTAAAGTGTGTCTCTTGTCTACTGCATATAGTTGGGTTTTGCTTTTTTATACAGTAGAATAATTTTTGCCTTTTGGTTGAAGTATTTAGTCTGTTGTCATTTAATGTAATTATTGATATGATTGGAATTTTGTCTGTCATTTTGAAAATTTGGAAACCCTGGTGGTGTAGTGGTTAAGTGCTACCGCTGCAAATCAAAAGGCTGGCAGTTCGAATCCTCCAGGTGCTCCTTGGAAACTCTACCGGGCAGTTCTACTCTGTCCTGTAGGGTCGCTGTGAGTCGGAATCGACTTGATAGCAGTGGATTTGGTTTTGGTTTTGAAAATTTGTTTTGTTTATGACTTAAGTCTTTTTTGTTCTCCCTCACTGCTTTCTTTTTTGTTAAGCAAATACTTTTTTGGTGTATCATTTTAATTTCTCTACTGATTTTTTAACTGTATTATTTTAGTTATTTGCATAGTGGTTGCTTTCTGGATTATGATATGCACCTTGACTCACCACAACCCATTTCAGGTTAATGCTAACTTAATTTCAGTAAGATATAGCAACTTCGTTCATATAACTCTATTTCCTTCCCTTTTGTCCTATTATTGTCACATATATTACATCTACCTATGTCATACACTCAGCAATTATAATGTTATGATTATTTTTTATACAATCTTGTATTTATTAAAAGTAGAAAAAAGAGAAAATATATACATTCAGCAATGGTTTTTTTTAATATATTTACCATTTCTGGTGTACTTTGTTTCTTTCTATGGATTTGAAGTACCCTTCTGGCACCATTACCTTTTAGCCTAAGAGCTTCCCTTAGTATTTCTTATAAGGGAGTTTTGCTTTCAGTGGATTATCTTGGTATTTGCTTTTCTGGGAATGTCTCTATATTACCTTCATTTTTGAAGGATAGTTTTGCTATGTATAGAGTTCTTGGTGCAGTTTTTTTTTCCTTCAGCATTTTGAATCATGACTTCTCTTGTTTCTGATGAAAAGTCAGCCATTCATCATATTGTTTTTTTCCCTGTACATACTAAAGTTATGCTTTTCTTTCTGCTTTCAAGATTTTCTCTTTGTCTTTCGCCACTTTGACTATGACTTGGTGTTGGTTCTCTTTGTGTTTATTCTACTTGAAGTTCATTGAGCTTCTTATATCTCTATGTTAATGTTTTCATCAAATTTGGGAAGCATTGGGCATTTATTTCCTCAGATATTTAGTCGTCATGTCTCTTTGTATTTCTCTGGGTTGTGACAGTTTCTCAGATTTTCCTTGTTTTTGATGACTTTGTCAGTTTTGAGGAGCTGTATGCAGGTATTTTGTAGAATGTTCCTCAATTAGGATTTGTCTGGTGTTTTTCTCATTGTTAGACTGCAGTTATGGGTTTCGGGGAGGAAGACCACAGAGGTGAAGTGCCATTCTTAACCTATGTCAAGGGTACATGCTATCAGTTGGACTTACCACTGATGTTTACCTTGATCATCTAGCTAAGGTAGTGTTTGCCAGGTTTCTCCACTGTGAAATTACTTTTTTTTATTTCTCCCTTTTCCATACAAAATGCTTTGGAAACAAGCCACTAAGCATAGGCCAAACCTAAGGAGTGAAGAGTTATGCTCTACCCCCTTGAAAGTGGAGTACCAACATAAATTATTTGGAACTGTTTTGTACAGGACATTTGTTTATTCTCCCCAATTGATTTATTTATGTCAGTATGGTCTCATTTGTTTCATACTTTCGGTTATAATCTAATACTGTATTATTTATTTCATTGCTCCCATTGCTCCTCCTGTGTCCCTTTGGCATACCTCCATCGTTTTGTTTTTTGAGCACTTCCTTGTGTTCTGGCACTACAAGATGCTCCAGATTTATCCTGCATCTCCCCTAGGGTCAACCATTTCTTCGTGGAGTCTTGGCTCCTTTTATTACAATTTTTAAAAAATTGTTTCTACTCTTCTGTTCAGATTCCTTGTTTGTTGAATCGTTGTTATCATAATTTTCTTTAATTTTTTGACAAATGGACCCATTTAGAGCCAGTCTCAATTGACTGCTTTGTTTCCTAAGCATGGGCATACTTCTTTGTATGTCTCTTAATTTTTTTATTGAAAAATGGAGATTTTGGATAACATATTTTAGCAAATTGTTGTGTATTCTTGCCTTGACTTAAACTGCAGAACCTGTCTACCCCATGGCATGTAGCTGTTCATGTCTCTGCTTTATTTTTTGTTTTTATTATTTTGCCTGACATTCTGGGGACTTTTCCAGCATCTACATAATTTGGTCATCAGCCAGTGATTTGGGCAGAGGTTGTGCTCAAATACCTTCAGCCTATAAGACTTCCACCCTCTGCCGATAGATCTGTGTGTGGGCTGGAGAGTATATTTGAAGTGCAGCCGGTTCTCAAATCTGCTTGGCATTCATTTTTCACTGGGTTCAGTCTGATCTTTCTTGTGTATATGTTAGTTTTTCAGTCAGTCTGGGATATGTGGAAATTACGTAGCTTACCTGTGGCTCTCTTGTTTTCAGGTCTTTCTTTTAAATTTCTGGCTAGTCTGCTGCTCTTCCCAACTGGGAGTTTAACCTCAGGCAAGGAGAGCTCTTGGTTTCCCCATTTGTTTCTCTGCAAGAAAGAGTTAACATTGTAGTCCTCATCTGGCCATTGATGGATAGTTGCCTAGGAACTTGGCTTTTGAAATGGTCCCTCTGTTACTAGCTGATGAGGGTGTTGTACTGTGCGCAGACCATTTGTACGTACCAGTGATTTGTGGTGAACACTTGCTTTTCCTTTGGGAGTATGGAATTTTGGTAGTTGTGGATAGGTAGAAAGTTCTATTTGACCAGCCTCCAAAAAAACCTTTGTTTCTGAGTTTCATTGGGCTTCCCAGGGCAGAAACACTATACATGTGTTACTTCATTTCACTACTGGAGGGAGATGCACTATGTGTGGACACTTTGGGAGAGTATAGTAAGCCTGCACATGGGTTCCTCCAGGCTCCATCTGATGTTTCTTTTTCCTTACTGATCTGTCTGTGTAACCTGACTCTGTCACTGTAATAAATGTCAAGTCATTTTTTTTCCTTCTAGTCACTGATTCATTCCCAAACATTTAAAGAGAACTGAAAATCTCCGACCACACTTAAACATATCTGACATCTTTCAGTCTAATCTTATTGGAGACAACCCTCTGAATCCTTCTGTCCTTTTACTTCAGGATGAATTGGTTGTTCTTCAGGTCTGTTGCACAGTTGTTATTTTAGAACTTCGTTTCACTTTTCTCATGTGTTGAAATGTTTGGTTTTGTGGGTCTATTTATTTCTTTTCCTTAATAAACACTCATTTTGCTGGGGCATATTCTTGAATAGCTCGCAGAGAAACCATTCATGGGAGCTAATTTTTTTCATACAGAGAAAATGAGCTGAAAATACCCTCGCTGTGGTGTTTTTATTTGTGTCATATGCATGTGAAAGCTGTACGATGATTAAGAGAAACTGAAGAAGAATTGATGCCTTTGAATTATGGTGTTGGAGAGGAGTATTAAATATGCCATGAACTGCCAAAAGAATGAACAGACCTGTCTTGGAAGAAGTATGAACAGAATGCTCTATAGAAGCAAGGATGGCGAGACCACGTCTCACATACTTTGGCCATGTTATTGAGAGGAGTTAGTCCCAGGAGAAGGACATCATGCTTGGTAGAGTAGAGGGTCAGCAAAAAAGAGGAAGACCTTCAATGAGATGGATTGATGCAGTGGGTGCAACAGGGGGCTCAAGCATAGCAATGATTGTGAGAATGGTGCAGGACCGGGCAGTGTTTCGTTCTGTTGTACATACAGTCACTATGATTTGGAACCAACTCGATGGCACCTAACAACATCAACAATGTGATGAGGCACAGAATTCTAGGTGGGAAATCATTTCCCTTAAAATTTCAAAGGCATTCTTCTCTTATCTTCTGGCTTCTATTGTTAGCTGTTGAGAAGTCCAATTTCGTAATTCTTGATTCCTTATGTACAACTTGTTTTTCATCTTTCATAACCTCTTTATTCTAGGTGTTTTATAATTTCATGATGATATATCTTTATGTTTATATTCATTGTCTTGACGGTGGGCCCTTTTCAACCTGGAAGCTCAAGCCCTTTAGTTCCATGAAATATTTTTGAACACTTTTTTTTTTTTAAGCAGTTGTTGGACCTCCTGAATTAATCTTCTAATTTTCTTGCCCTTTCACTTTCTATTTTACACTTTCATGTATTTTCATTTTACTTTCTAGAAGACTTTCTCAGCTTTACTTTTCAATCCTTCTGTTGATTTTTTGAAATTTCTCTTTACGTATTTAAATTAATGTTCTTTGATTTTTTTTTTTTTAAATAGCATTCTGTGTTTGTTTCATGCTGCAATATTAATATCCCGGAGGGTATGAATTACAGTAGTTTTGAAATTTCCTTCTACTTCTTACATTTTCTTTCCTTTGTATCACTTTTATGTGTTCATTTTAGTCTCTGCCTTCATGTTACAAATTTTTCTCAAATATCTGATCATTGGCACTCAAAAGCTGATAGCTCTGATTTTGTGGGCAAGACTTGTTGGATAAAATGACTCACTCTAGAGTGATCTGTGGGGAACTGGCTGTTTTTAGGGAGATTCCCAAATGCCTTTCAGTAGGTCTTTTATCATAGACTACCCAAGAGAGGAGTTTTCTATGATGGTCTTTGGGGGACTGGTATATAAATCTGACTACTGTATTTTTATGCAAATAATGTGCTACTTCTACCTTTGTTTGCCAACCACACCCCCCTCCTGTGAGGTATTTTTATAAACACTGCTGTGCCAATTTTTGTAACATGTTGCTTTAAAAAATTAGCATAATGTGCCCCTGATTGCATTTCTTAACCTCATGAGAATTCTGCTCTGTTTGTTACTCCAAGCAGTTGAGTTTGTAAGTTTCACTGTCTTCTTACAGGGACAGGGAAGAACGCTTGGCAGCACTCACAGCTGCCCAACAGGAAGCTATGGAAGAGCTGCAAAAAAAAATTCAGCTGAAGGTAGGGATATTACATACTTTTATTTGAAATTTTAGAGCTTGCAGTGGTGCATGAGATTAAAATTTTATGTATAGGATAAAAATTGAATGAATTTGTGTTCCTAATCTTTGGACAATAAGACTCATATGATTTGGCCATGACCATTTATAACTCAACTTCTTAAAAACTAAATTGCTTCATTTTCAAAAGATAAAGCCATTGAGGAGAAACAAAGGAAATTAAACATTTCCTGTTTTTACTGAGCAACTCATTAATAAACTGAAGGCATTACTGCTAGACTTCTGGTATTCGTAGATTTTAATCATTTAGAAATAAACTAAAAAATATTATTATTTGTCTTGCTTTAATTTGAATGCTGTGGCAGCAAAGAGGAGGGGAGATCAGAGATCAGGGAAAAAATTTTAGTGAATAATTCTTGAGCTGAATCTTGAACGGAGTTGCAGTTAATCAGGGGAATGGGTAGGTGGGTTGGTATTCCAGCCATATGAGGTTGTATGAGCACGAGGGCAAAAGTGTGAAATAGCATTTTGTTTTTATGGGACAGTCACCAGAGGTCACTAAAAAAGGGAGTAGAGGTGGGAAGAGAGCTTTGTCATAGTGAGCCTTTTCTGCCATGTGTATAATCTTGGATTTTACTTATGGATTGGCATTTCTCATATTGTGTTCCAAGAAATATTTCTCAAAGGTAAGTTGTAGTAAAATAAGTTTATAAAATGCTGCTTACTATAAGTTAGGTTTATTGAATCAGAATGCACAGTGACATAGTAGAGGCTCTGTAAAGTTCCATGTTAAAAACCTGTTTAGCTTTAACTTACTGTTTTTTAAATTTATTTCACCATGGAACTTATTTCATACCTGCTACTGTATTTTTATGCAAATAACATGTGCCTTCTACATTTGCCAATCATGCCCTCGCCACACCTAAGGTATTTTCCTAAGGGTACTATGCTATTTTGTTTTATAAAAACATGTAAAAAAAAACAAAAAAAAAACTGGTATAGCGACATTTATGAACATACCTCACAGGGGGAGGGTGTCAAAGGTAGAAGGTGCATGTTATTTGGGTAAAAATACAGTAATATTAATGTCCTGCAGAGCAGTTTCATGGAGATACTTTAGGAAGCATTACTGTGCACGTGGGAGATATTAAAGGGCTTTACATAAATTCTTGTCCTCAGTGTGCAAATTAACATTGAAATACGAGTAGCCTATTATTTTAGAAAGCTTAATAGAAATAGTATTTTTCTAGATGTTCAATATAATTTGAATAATTGAAAAAATTTTTTTATTGTGCTTTAAGTGAAAGTTTACAAATCAAGGCAGTCTCTCATACAAAAATTTATATACACCTTGCTATATATGCCTCATTGCTCTCCCCCTAATGAGACAGCACACTCCTTCCCTCCATTCTCCATTTTCGTGTCCATTCGGCCAGCTTCTGACCCCCTCCACCCTCTCACCTCCCCTCCAGACAGGAGATGCCCACACAGCCTCGTGTGTCTGTGATGCAAAGAGCTCATTCTTCACCACTATCATTTTCTATCCCATAGTCCAGTCCAATCCCTGTCTGAAGAGTCGGCTTTGGGAATGGTTCCTGTCCTGGGCTAACAGAAGGTCTGGGGATCATGACCTCTGGAGTCCTTCTAGTCTCAGTCAGACCAATAACTCCGGTCTTCTTATGAGAATTTGAGGTCTGCATCCCACTGCTCTCCTGCTCCCTCAGGGGTTCTCTGTTGTGTCCCCTGTCAGGGCAGTCATCGGTTGTAGCCGGGCACCATCTATTTCTTCTGGTCCCAGGATGATGTAGTCTCTGGTTTATGTGGTCCTTTCTCTCTCTTGGGCTCATAATTACCTTGTGTCTTTGGTGTTCTTCACTCTTCTTTGCTCCAGGTGGGTTGAGACCCATTGATGCTTCTTAGATGGCCACTTGCTAGCCCAGATGCCACTCTCTAAAGTGGGATGCAGAATGTTTTCTTTATAGATTTTATTATGCCAGTTGACTTAGATGTCCCCTGAAACCATGGTCCCCAAACCCCCGCCCCTCCTATGCTGGCCTTCGAACTGTTCAGTTTATTCAGGAAACTTCTTTGCTTTTTGGTATAGCCCAGTTACACTGACCTCTCCTGTATTGTGCGTTGTCTTTCCCTTCACCTAAAATAGTTATCTTCTATCTAATTAGTGAAAACCTCTTTCCTTCCCTCCCTCCCCCTGTTCTCATAACCATCAAAGAATATTTTCTTCTCAGTTTACACTGTTTCTCCAGTTCTTATAATAGAGGTCTTAGAGAATATTTATCCTTTTGCGACTAATTTCACTCAGCATAATGCCTTCCAGATTCCTCCATGTTAGGAAATGTTTCAGGGATTCATCATTGTTCTTCATTGATGTGTAGTGTTCAATTGTGTGAATATACCATAATTTTTTTATCTATTCATCTGTTGATGGGCACTTTGGGTGCTTCCATCTTTTTGCTATTGTAAACAGTGCTGCAGTGAACATGGGTGTGCATATATTTGTTCGTGTAAAGGCTCTTACTTCTCTAGGATATATTCCTAGAAGTGGGATTGCTGGATCATATGGTAGTTCTATTTCTAGCTTTTTAAGGAAGTGCCAAATCGATTTCCAAAGTGGTTGTACCATTTTACATTCCCATCAGCAGTGTATAAGTGTTCCAATCTCTCCACAGCCTCTCCAACATTTATTGTTTTTTGGATTAATGCCAGCCTTGTTGGAGTGAGATGGAATCTCATTGTAGTTTTGTTTTGCATTTATCTAATGGCTAATGATTGTGAGCGTTTCCTCATGTATCTGTTAGCTACCTGAATGTCTTCTTCAGTGAAGTGTGCCTATTCGTATCATTTACCCATTTTTTAATTGGGTTATTTATCTTTTTGTTGCTGAGTGTTTGCAGTGTCATGTAGATTTTAGAGATGAGGTGCTGATTGGAAATGTCATAGCTAAAAACTTTTTCTCAGTCTGTAGGTGATCTTTTTACTCTTTGGATGAGCATAGGTGTTTGATTTTTAGGAGCTCCCAGTTACCTGGTTTCTCTTCTGCATTGTTAGTAACGTTTCATATACTGTTTATGCCATGTATTAGGGCTCCTAGCGTTGTCCTTCTTTTTTCTTCCATGATCTTTATCATTTTAGATTTTATATTTAGGGCTTTGATCCATTTGGAGTTAGTTTTTGTGTATGGTGTGAGGTATGGATCTTGTTTCATTTTTTTGCAAATGGATATCCAGTTATGCCAGCACTTTTTGTTAAACAGACTGTCTTTTCCCCATTTAACTGGCCTTGGGCCTTTGTCAAAAATCAACTACTCATATGTGGATGGATTTATGTCTGGAATCTCAATTCTGTTCCATTGGTCTGTGTATCTTTTGTTCTACCAGTTCCAGGCTGTTTTGACTACCATAGCGGTATAATAGGTTCTAAAATCACGTAGAGTGAGGCCTCCCACTTTGCTCTTCATTATCAGTGATGCTTTACTTATCTGGGGCCTCTTTCCCTTCCATGTGAAGTTGGTGAATTGTTTCTCCATCTTATTAAGAAATGTCATTGGAATTTGGATTGGAATTGCATTGTATCTGTAGATGGCTTTTGGTAGAATAGATATTTTTACAATGTTAAGTTTTCCTATCCCTGAGCAAGGTATGTTTTTCCACTTATAGGTCTCTTTTGGTTTCTTGCAGTAGTGTCTTGTAGTTTTCTTTGTATAGGTGTTTTACACCTCTGGTAAAATTTGTTCCTAAGTATTTAATCTTCTTGGGGGCTACTGTAAATGGTATTGATTTGGTGATTTCCTCTTCGCTGTTCTTATCGTTGTTGCAGAGGAATCCAAGTGATTTTTGTATGTTTATCTCGTATCCTGATACTCTGCTGAATGCTTCTGTTAGTTTCAGTAGTTTTCTTGAGGATTCCTTAGGGTTTTCTGTGTATAAGATCATGTCATCTGCAAATAGAGATACTTTTACTTCTTCCTTACTGGTCTGGATGCCCTTTATTTCTTTACCTAGCCTGATTGCTCTGGCTAGGACCTCCAGCACTATGTTGAATACAAGGGAAATGCTTTCATGCTCTCTCCATTTAGGAAGATGTTGGCTGTTGGCTTTGCATAAATGCCCTTTATTGTGTTGAAGAATTTTCCTTATGTTCCTATTTTGCTGAGAGTTTTTATCATGAATGGGTGTTGGACTTTGTCAAATGCCTTTTCTGCATCAATTGATAAAATCATGTGGTTCTTTTGTTTTATTTACATGATGCATTACATTAATTGTTTTTCTAGTGTTGAACCATCCCTGCCTACCTGGTATGAATCCCACTTGGTCGTGGTGAATTATTTTTTTGATACATTGTTGAATTCTCTTGGCTAGAATTTTGTTGAGGATTTTTGCATCTAAGTTCATGAGGGATATAGGTCTGTAGTTTTCTTTTTTTGTGGAGTCTTTACCTGGTTTTGGTATCAGGGATATGGTGGCTTCATAGAATGAGTTTGGTAGTATTCCATCCTTTTCTATGCTCTGAAATACCTTTAGTAGTACTAGTGTTAACTCTTCTCTGAAAGTTTGGTAAAACTCTGCGGTGAGGCCATCTGGGCCAGGGTTTTTATTGTTGGGAGTTTTTTGATTACCTTTTCAATGCCTTCTTTTGTTATGGGTCTATTTAGTTGTTCTACCTCTGTTTGTGTCAGTTTAGGTAGGTAGTGTGTTTCTAGGAATTCATCCATTTCTTCTAGGTTTTCAAATTTGTTGTTAGAGTGCAATTTTTCATAGTAATCTGATGTAATTCTTTTAATTTCAGTTGGGTCTGTTGTAATATCACCCCTCTCATTTCTTATTCAGGTTATTATTTCCTCTCTTATTTTTCTTTTGTCAGTTTGGCCAATTTTGTTAATTTTTACAAAGAACCAGCTTTCGGTCTTGTTAACTGTCTCAATTGTTTTTCTGTTTTCTATTTCATTTAATTCTGGTCTATTTTTTATGATTTGCTTTCTTCTTGTGCCTGAGGGTTTCATTTGTTGCTCTATGTCTATTTGTTCCAGTTATAGGGATAATTCTTTGAATTTTGCCATTTCTTCTTTTTGTACGTGTGCATTTACTGTTTTAAATTGACCTCTGAGCATTGCGTTAGCTGTGTCCCAAAGGTTCTGTTAGGAATTGTTTTTATTCTCATTGGATTCTATGAATTTCTTTATTCCATCCTTAATGTCTTCTATAACCCAGTCTTTTCTGAGCAGGGTATTGTTCAGTTTTCAAGTGTTTGATTTCTTTTCCCTGCTTTTTCTATTACAGGTTTCTACTTTTATGGCCGTATGGTCAGAGAAGATGCTTTGCAATATTTCAGTGTTTTGGATTCTGCTAAGGCTTCCTTTATGACCTAATATGTGGTCTGTGCTAGAGAATGTTTCATGTACACTAGAAAGGAAAGTATACTTGGCTGCTGTTGGGTAGAGTGTTCTGTGTATGTGTGTAAGGTCATGTTGGTTTATTGTGGCATTTAGATCTTCCATGTCTTTATTGAGCTTCTCTTTGGATTTTGTGTCTTTCATCGAAAGTGGTCTGTCGAAGTCTCCTAGTATAATTGTGGAGCTGTCTATCTCACTTTTCAATGCTGTTAGAGTTTGTTTTATGTATCTTGCAGCCCTGTCATTGGGTGCATAAATATTTCATATGGTCATATTCTCATGGTTTATTGTCCCTTTAATTATTATATAATGTCCTTCCTTATCCTTTGTGGTAGATTTAACTTTAAAATCTGTCTTGTCTGAAATTAATATTGCCACTCCTGCTCTTTTTTGATTTTTGTTTGCTTGATATTTTTGTTTCCATCCTTTGAGTTTGTTTGTGTCTTTAAGGTGTGTCTCTTGTAGGCAGTATATAGATAGATCTGTTTTTTTAATCCATTCTGCCACTCTCTGTCTCTTTATTGATGTATTTAGCCCCTTTACGTTCAGCGTAATTATGGATAGCTGCGAGTTTAGTGCTGTTATTTTGATGTCTTTTTTTGTGTGTTGTTGACAGTTTCTTTTTCCCACTTAATTTTTTGTGCTGAGTACTTTATCTTTTTATATTGTCTTTTCTTCTTATTTGTTGTTGATTTCGTTTCTGCTGAGTCTCGATTTTTTTCTAGTATTTTATTTTGATGAGTAGAATTGTTAGTCTCCTTTGTGGATACCTTAATGCTTACCCCTTTTTTTCTAAGTTTAAACCTAATTCTTTATATTGCCTTGTCTTCCTCTACGTATGAAAGACCTATGACTACATTTCTTAGTCCCCCTTCATTATTTTAATGTTGTCTTCTTTTACATAATAACATTGCTGTTTCCCTGTTGGAGTGTTTTTTTATCTTGATTTATTTTTGTGATTTCCCTGTCTGGGTTGACATCTGATTGCTCTGTCCAGTGTTGTCTTCTTTGGTTGATACCTGATATTATTGATTTTCTAACCACAGAATTCTCTTTAGTATTTCTTATAGTTTTGGTTTTATGAATTCTATAAACTTCTGTGTATCTGAAAATGTCCTAATTTCATCTTCATATTTGAGATAGTTTTGCTGGATATACGATTCTTGGGTGGCAATATTTTTCCTTCAGTGCTTTATAGAAGTCATTCGTTGCCTTTTTGTCTGCATGGTTTCTGCCACGTAAAGAAAAATAAAATTTTTTTTTTTTTTTTTTTTTGCCACATAGTCCGAGCTTATTCTTATTGACTCTTCTTTGTAGGTGATTTTTTGTTTATCCCTAAAAAAAAACCTTATCCCTAGGAGCTCTTAAAATTCTCTCTTTATCTTTGTTTTTGATTATAATATGTCTTGGTGACTTTCTTTTCAAATCTACCTTATGTGGAGTTCGATGAGCATCTTGGATAGATACCTTCTCATCTTTCACGATATCAGGGAAGTTTTCTGCCTACAAATCTTCAACATTTCTCTCTGTGTTTTCTGTTATCCCTCCCTGTCCTGGTATTCCAGTCAGTAGTAGGTTATTTCTCATGATAGAGTCCCACATGATTCTTAAGTTTTCTTGATTTGTTTTAATTCTTTTATCTGATTTTTCTTTGAATATATTGGTGCCAATTGCCTTATGTTCAAGCTCACCAATTCTGCCTTCTACTTGCTCAGTTCTGCTCTTTTGACTTTCTGTTGAGTTGTCTAATTCTGTAATTTTATTGTTAATCTTCTGAATTTCTGATTGCTGTCTTTCTATGGATTCTTGCAGCTTTTTATTTTTGCAGCTTATTAAATTTTTTCGTTATGTTCTTAAGTAACCTTTTTCATTTCTTCAACTTCTTTATGTTTGTGTTCCTTGGCTTGTTCTGCGTATTGCCTAATCTCCTTCCTGATGTCTTGAAGAGTTCTGTATATTAATCTTTTATATTCTGCCTCTGGTGATTCCAGGAAGGCACCTTCATCCAGAAGATTCATTAATTCTTTGGTTTGATAGCTTGTTGAAGCGATCATGGTCTGCTTCTTTATGAGATTTGATACTGACTGTTGTCTCCGTGCCATCTGTAAGTTATTGTATTAGTTTATTTTATGTTTGCTTACTGTATTGTAGCTTCTTGCTTTGTTTTGTTTTGATATATCCAAATAGGTTGCTTTAGTCAGCTAGCTCGATTATTTACGGCTTTGGAGCTCTAACGCCCTCTCACCAGATGGCTAGAGCTGTTACCAGGTATATGAGCCTTGGAGTCCATTCACTTTTCTTGTATGGATTCAGCTCAGGTGTCCAGGTAGTTGGTCATCAAGTGTGTGGTAAAGGCTCTGTCCTACAGTCTTAGAGGGGCAGGGGGCATTGGTGTAGGCACCAGTATCTGTTTTCAGCAGGAGGTCACGCTCTCAACAAGGCAGGTGCCTGAGAACTGTCTCCCGAGTGGGAGGAAAGCGTGTCCCTGTTCTGTAGAGCACACAGGTGGTTGAGTTCTACAGATGGACCTTGGGCACCCAGTGTTTTTGGTTGTAAGGACTGGGAGGTACCAGTTATCCTTGTGCCCCTGCTGCATGTGGGTGGGTGACCTGAGTGAAGCCACCTGTCCTTAGGCCCCTGATGTGGGAAGGTGAGGACCGTGTTTAATAGGCAAGGCGGTGTCAAACATTAAACTCCCATCTCTCCATGGCACAGCTGAAACAGTTACAGTCTGCTAACAAGGTCTTATTCTTCAGAGATAGGCTCACACAGGTCCATGCAGTGGGTAAACGTATTCAAAGTCCGTGGACCATTTATGCCCAGACAGTAGCTGCTTCTGTCCTGAGCTCCCCAGGTTAGTGGAGGTGGCATTTTATCTTTTCCCCAAGTGTGAATTTTTTCCTTTTCCACTGCCGGGAGAAAGCCTAGGGCACGCATCCAGATGTATCTGAGGCCCAGGGAAATTGACAGCCAGTGATGCCCGCTTCACAACTGGAGGCGCAGTAAAATATACACAAGTTCTTAGCTTTTGCCAAGAGCGCCATTCTTCTCTGGTTCCGAAGGTGTGTGTAGGCTGTGCAGCTGGCTGTTTCTCCCTGAGGAAACTGCAGCCGAAAGCTACCAGCAGCCCTCCACTTCCACTCCCGATAACGGTGCCTGAGGGATCCTGGCAATTCAGGTCTTCTAACTCCTCTCTGCTTCTGAATAGTCTGTCCTTCCACCTGCCGCTCAGTCTGTTTCCTAACTTTGACTTTGATGTTCAGGGCTTCTAGCTTATCATAAATGTAATTGTTTCACCTGTTTTTTTTGGTCTTTGTTTTAAGAGGGTTCACTGGAAGCATCTGACTACTCCGCCATCTTGGCCTCATCTCTCTTTAGTAATTTTTAATATTCTTGCACTGTGACTCTATATACAGCATGATGAGAGCATCCGAAGGCACATGGAACAGATTGAACAAAGAAAAGAGAAAGCTGCCGAGTTAAGCAGTGGACGACATGCAAATACTGATTATGCCCCCAAACTGACCCCTTATGAAAGAAAGAAACAGTGTTCTCTCTGCAGCGTCCTGGTAGGTTGTCATTATCAATATTGTGATGATTTAATTTATTCTAAATTTTATTCAATCATGGAAATATATTCTTCCAGTCTTTATAAACTCATGCTAAGACATCTCTTGAGCAGCATGGAAAATAGTACATTTAAAATATGTCAGCATTTAGGAACAGTAGTTCAAAGTGTCAAAGCATGGAGTTGGTACTAAAATGGATGTGTACCTGCTTAATGATAGTCCAAGTCAACGTTTTTTGGTATTGGGACCAAAAAAGAAAAGCAACATTCTCAGTACTGAAACTTGAACCACTTATAGGAAATGATTTCCTGTTAAAGTTGGCTATGATGGTATACTTTTTTTTTTTTTATCATGTGTCTTCTGGAAGATTTTCAGAATTATATTGTAAAGAAAACATTTTTAAGTATTATACTTAAATACTAAAGTGAGTTCAACTTGGATAAAGTATTCCCAAACCAAACCAAACCAAACCCACTGCCATCGAGTCAATTCCAACTCATAGTGACCCTATAGGACAGAGTAGAACTGCCCCATAGAGTTTCCAAGGAGCATCTGGCAGATTTGAACTGCCAACCTCTTGGTTAGCAGCTGTAGCACTTAACCACTATGCCACCAGGGTTTACAGATAAAGTATACTGGATTAATATTTAAATTAGGTATAATTATAAGTTGATTATATTGTTTTAATTATTTATGTATTTTTAAATAATTGTGTTTTTGGTGAGAGTTTACACAGCAAATTATGTTCCCATTTGACAATTTCTACACAAGTTGTTCAGTGACATTTCTTACATTTTTCACAATGTGTCAGCATCCTCATTAGTTGTGTTCTGGTTGTTCGGTTTTTGATTATAATTTAAACAATTTTATGCTTTTAGATCTCATCAGAGGTGTATCTTTTTAGCCACATTAAAGGGAAAAAACACCAGCAAGCTGTGAGAGAGAACAGCAGCATCCAAGGGCGAGAGCTTTCAGATGAAGAAGTGGTAAGCTTTACTTTCGCTTCTTTGTAGGTATTTATTGAGTCCGAGTGTGTGCAGGGAAACCCTGGTGGTATAGTGGTTAAGTGCTATGACTGCTAACCAAAAGGTTGGCAGTTCAAATCTGCCAGGTGCTCCTTGGAAACTCTATGGGGCAGTTCTACCTTGTCCTATAGGGTCGCTATGAGATGGAATCAACTTGACGGCACTGGGTTTGGTTTTGGTTTTGGTTTTAGTACGTGCAGAGCTCTTTTATTATTAAAAAACTCCATGTTTTTACATATTTATGTGATTATTTAAAACTATTTTTAATGTTTAATAACCACTGCAATGTAATACACAAATGTGTTATTATTTTTGTGTAGTCATGCACTGTATAACGTCCATTCGGGCAATGTCCAACTACATATATGTCCTCGGTCCCATAAGGTTATAATTGAATTCAGAAATCCCAATCGGAGAATGAAACGTAGCAGACATAACCAGATGCAGCGAATGCAGCAGCTTCCCACAGGCAACACGTGTATCTCATGTCTCTTGTATACAAAGCAATTGCACTGCCAGGTGTATAATGGTACAGTACATTTACAATCTATAATCCATATGTCTTGATAGTCATAATAAACACCTATGTTACTGCCTTATGTATGTACTGTACGTTCTGTCGATATTTTAATGTGAATTTTTCCTAGTTACAAATAAAAAGTTTACCATATAACAATGTATGCTTTGACTTGTAGGCAGCAGCATCCAGTCTTGTGTATTGCACGTCTCTTGAGTGTTGTAGCGTTATCTTTCTGTTTAATTTTCTTTCAAAAATATTACCATAAAGTGCATCGGTGGCTCCCAAATACAGCAAAACCTGTGCTAGTGATAGCAGCAGCAAGAGGCCAAGAAGTATCAATTTGGAAGTGAAACAAAAGGTCATTATATAACACAAAGGTCATTATATAACATTATAAATCACTGAATGTGATTTTTTGCGATTTAGGCATGTTTGCACAATGTCCAAATCATGTAAAGCAGAATGTCTGGTGGACGTTAAACAATACAAGACTGTATATGTGTTAGTTAATAAGAAATGTAGAAACAAGTTAATACTGTTGTTTATATGATTTTAGTGCAAAAAAAGTTAACGCTATTTTGATGTTTTAATATTATAAGGAAAGAATTATTCAGTGATGCTCCAGATTTCTTGGAAGACATTTAGCAATGTGAATTTCCTATAATGGATCATTTTGTATCATTAAACCATTTGGGAATTTTTGGATATGCATTATTTGTTCATCTGTAATTTGTTTACATGAAATTAGACTTGTATAAATATTTATCATTCAACCGTTAGTTGAGACTTGGATGACCAGTTAGGTAATCTGTATATTTGTTGGCTCTATTCATAATAGCAATTTCTAAAGCTACCCAAGGGTGAGAAATTCATCTTTGTCAGAAATCTGTTAAGATTCTTTATTGAATGCCTAGGAAAGATTATTGGGGGTTCATTGATGGCAGTGCCTATGTGTAGATACATGTGTGTTTAACTTTTTTTTTAAGTATAACACACAGATCGCAAGTGTATAGCTCAATTAATTTTTATATATGTAGAGACACATAAAACACTACCCAGAGCAAGATATAAATCATTTTTTGTATCCCAGTAGGCTCCTTCATGCCCCCTTGCATACATGCTCCCAAAAGGTAACTACTCTTCTGACCTCTAGCACCATCAATTAATCTTGCATATTCTTGAACGTCGTATAAGTGGTATCATACAGTATGTACTCTTTTGTGTCTAGCTTCTTTCATTCATCCTTCAGTCTGTGAGATCCCTGTTGTTCACATGAAGCTGTGGTTTATTCTTTTTATTTTTGTCGTTGCCCTCCAGTGACATTGGAGGAATACACCTGTAGTTGAATAAAATTGCATTTATTGTTGCAAAAAAGAAAACATATACCATGGGAAGGTGTGGGGGCTTCTCAGTAAGAGTGTGGTAGAAAGAACATATTATAGGATTTGAGTTTGTGTTAGGTGATTTTGAAGAAGGTTCAAGGATATGGGACTGTGTTCTGGATTGGGTGCTGTCAGAAAGCAGAACATCTTAGTTACTTAGTGCTGCTATAACAGAAATACCACAAGTCGGTGGTTTTAAACAACAGAAATTTATTGTCTTATAATTCTGGAGGCTAAAAGTCCAGATCAGGGTCTCAGCTGTGTTGATTCCTTCCTTGTTAGGTAGTCCTGAGCATTCCTTTCTTCCTTGGCTTGTAGAGGATCCTCATATGGCATCTTTCGTCCCCCTTGTGCATGTGTGTGTCTCTTTAAATAACTCAGAAGTGATAAGGTTTAGAGTCCACTCTACATAGGCATCACCTCAACTGATTGATTACATTGCATTGGATTACATTGTAGAAGGTGATTCTACTACCTTAGATTAAATTACATTCACAGGTATAGGGATTAGGATTCTAACACATATTTGTAGGGGCGCACAATTTAATCTGTAACACAGCGGTAATTATGTGGTTGGTTCTAGAACACAAGAGGAACAAAACTACTGTTTTCTCCCCGGTTTCTGGATATGACAAATTCTTCAGGGGAAATTGTACACCATTGTTTTGGCTCACCTCTCTGTGATTTCCTCTTCTTGGTGGTTTCTGTCCTTCAAATTTCAATCACTTTGACAGTTCTGAACTCCAAATTCTTCAAGACTACCACTTTCAGACTTGAATTCTATTCTTCCATGCCAAAAATTGGCATAAGCCTTTAAGGAAAAAGTCAAGGTGAATGTGAAGCTTACCCTGTGTGCTTCCCTCTTTTTAGGGATCATAGAGTCTTAACTGTCTTTTAATGCTTTCCAGTAAAATTTAGTAGTTTTGTGTATTTTGTCCAGCTTTCAGAGCTAGATTAGCCCAATACAAGCCACTTCATTATGGCTGGAATTAAAAGGTTCCCAGTGTTTAATTCCTGTATATGTATTGTTTGATGTAATTCTTGGCTCATAAACCCAAAACCCACTGCCATTGAGTTGATTCTGAGTCACAGCAAGCCTTAGAACTGCCCCATAAGTTTTCCAAGGCTGTAAATCTTTAAGGAAGCAGACTGCCGTATCTTTCTCCTGTGGAGTGGGTGGTGGATTTGAACTGCCTGCTTTTCGGTTAGCAGGCAAGTGCTTAACCACTGCACCCCAGGGCTCCTGCTAATAAATATTCATTGACTTGAGTTCAGTTGAATTGAAAGGTTATACAGAATGGCTTAAAGATATCATTGAAATGGACCTCTGAATTTCTCCTTTGTAAATACCTTTATTTTTAAATACCAGGTAATGTTAATAGAAATGAAAATTGAACCATCTGCTTTGCCTCAAATTTTTTTTTTCCTTTTTAGTTAAATTATATGGATATTTTGAGAGTGGTATGGATTTTTTTTTTACTTGAATCACCCATATACTTACCCCATTTTATTGCTGTTTAGAACTAAAGTCACATGTATGTGCTCCACTTTAAGAAACTCCTAAATTGCCTTAACTAATTAGAATCTAATTATTCCTATTATAAAGGCAGTTCTTCCATTTATAGAAATTATTTGTGCAGAGGTCCCCTAATAAAAGAGCTAAATATATTATTTAATTTACAGAAAACATTATTGAGAATATTTCTGGAGCGCTGCCATTATGTAAACTGAAATATAAATTTTATGTGTTTTTATTTCAATGAGAAAAGGTAAGGAAAGGATGTTGAACTCATGGGATTTGGAAGAAAAATACACAGTATCTTCAGTTACGAATCATCTACTTTTTGTACCTGTGGAGCCTGATATTTAGCTGTTGTGGTTTGAGATTTGGTTGATGCGATCATTATGTGTACTGATTCAGTTTAAAAGGATTATATATTTTCTTTAAGTTCTCACTTAACTCATGTAGTTATTTTTGGTTATAGCCCCTTCTTCCTGAAAACAAGTGTGTAATATAGCGTATGAGTTATGTGATACAGAAAGGCAATTTTATATTTACTCGCTTTGAAGTTTCGTTTTTAATCAGCGAAGGTATCTATAGTAAAACATACTTGTTCTACTTAAAGTTATTACATGTCATCTGTGATGTCTTTATATTATATACACCTTGTATGTGACCCTTCTTCTTTGACATATAACATTTTATTTATACCACCTCTGACCTAATAAAATTGTACCTTTGACCTTACGCACTTGACATCTCAGATAACTTACTCTTGATCTTTGGCACATTTTGTTTTAAGCCTGTTAAACATAATAGGCAGCTGCCCAGCAAGAAAGCTTTATTGTTTTGTTTTTATTGTAATTTGGCAAATTTTTCTGTTTCTTGAGACTTCACAAAAAGAACTGTTATGTGTCTGATTTTTTTCTCTCTCATAGTATCCACATGTTAAAAGTATGTGATTTTTAAAGGTCAAAAATTGGTACTAGTTTTAAATGTATTCCAAAATTTAATTTTTTATATGAATTGTCAGAGAAACAATAAAATATTAGTTTTAGTTAAAACTCTGATTTCTTTGTAGTCTTGTTTTCATGCTATAAAAGAAGCCAATGGTAATTTTTCTTTGATTTGTACAAATTGCATAAAGTACAGTTAATCCTATATGGAGAATGAATTCAAAAAAATTTTTTTTCCATTTTCATGTCCATATATTTCTATTTGAAATTCCTTGGCTTTACAAAGCATGTAAATTATACAAGCTCTGTTTGTTACCATGTGTACTTAAATATAGAGAAAATTAATTTTCATTTGATTTTTTGACAAATATGGGAAGTCCCTTCGTGAATGGTCTTAAATTAACTATAATTTAATGCATGTTTACAACTGAAGTTGGTTTCACAAAATCCAACTTAGTGTTTCTCCCTGGAAAAATTAAGCTAATTAGGTGATTGAAGAAAAAACTGAATTTTAAATTAGCAGAAACTTAAAGACATTACTGTGTTTAATGAAATGATTTATAAGCTGACCTCTTTGGCCTTAGGGTGGAAACCCTGGTGGCATATTGGTTAAGTGCTCCAGCTGCAAACCAAAAAGTCTGTAGTTCGAATCTCCCAGGTGCTCGTTGGAAACTCTGGGTGGGGGGGGCAGTTCTGCTCTGCCCTATACGGTTGCTATGAGTCAGAATCAACTCGATAGCAATGGGTTTGGTTTCTTTTCTTTTTTTGGGGGGGGCCAGGGTATACCTGAAGTTAAAGTAGAAAGTTGTTTCTCAGAATTGATGCTGTTCTTGTTGGGTACCATCGGGTTGATTCTGACTCATAGCAACCCAGTGCTCAACAGAACAAAACACTGCCTGGTTATGGGCCATCCTCATATTCATTACTGTGTTTGAGCCCATTGGTACTGCCACTGTGTCAGGCCATCTCGGTGAGGGTGTTCTTCTCTTTACTGACTCTCTACCAAGTGTGATATCCTTCTCCAGGGATTGATTGGTCTGTCCTGATAACATGTCTAAAGTACACGAGACTAAGTCTCGCCATCCCAGCTTCTAAGGAGCATTCTGGCTGTACTTCTTCCAAGAGAAGTTTGTTCATTCTTCTGGCAGTCCATAAACCAAAAAAACCAAACCTGTTGCCATCAAGTCAATTCTGACTCATAGTGACCCTATAGGGCAGAGTAGAACTACCCCATAGAGTTTCTAAGGAGCACCTGGTGGATTCGAAATGCCAACCTTTTGGTTAGCAGCCATAGCGCTTAACCACTATGCCACCCGGGTTTCTGGTAGTCTATGTTATTATGTTCAATATTCTTCACCAACTCCATAATTCAAATGCATCGGTTCTTTAGTCTTATTCACTGTCCAGCTTTTGCATGCGTATGAGGAGATGGAAAATATCATAGCTTAGGTCAGGCATGCCCCAGTTCTCAAAGTGACATCTTCGCTTTTTAACACTTTAAAGAGGTTTTTGCAGCAGATTTGCCCAGTGCAATATGTTGTTTGATTTCTTGATTCCTGCTTCCATGGCCATTGATTATGAATCCAAGTAAAATGAAATTCTTGACAACTTCAATATTTTCTCCTTTTATCATGATGTTGCTTACTGGTCCAGTTGTGAGTATTTTTGTTTTGTTTATGTTGAGGCATAATCAATACTGAAGGCTGTAGTCCTTGATCTTCTCCCATAAGTGCTTCAAGTTCTCTTCATTTTCCACAAGCAAGGTTGTGTCATCTGTATATCACAGCTTGTTAATGAGTCTTCCTCCAATCCTGATGCCCGTACTTCTTCATATAGTCCAGCTTCTCGGGTTATTTGTTTAGCATACAGAATGAAGAAGCATGGTGAAAGGATACAATTCTGACACACCTTTCCTGATTCTAAACCACACAGAGTCCTCTTGTTCTGTTTGAATGACTACCTCTTGGTCTATGTGCAGGTTCCTCATGAACACAAGTAAGTGTTCTGGAATTCCCATTCTTCGCAATGTTATCCATAATTTGTTATGATCCACACAGTTGAGTGCCTTTGTATAGTCAATAAAGCACAGATAAACATCTTTCTGGTATTCTCTGCTTTTGGCCAGGATCCATCTGACATCAGCAATGATATCCCTTGTTCCACACCCTCTTCTGATTGTGGCTTGAATTTCTGGCAGTTCCTTATTGATGTATTTCTGCAACTGCTTTTGAATTACGTTCAGCAAAATTTTACTTGTGTGTGATATTGGTGATACTGTTTGATAATTTCCACATTTTGTTGGATCACCTTTCTTTGGAATGGGCACAAGTATGCATTTCTTCCAGTTTGTTGGCCAGGTAGTTGTCTTCCAAATTTCTTTGTATAGATGAATGAGTGCCTCTGGTGCTGCAACCGTTTGTTGATACATCTCAGTTGGTATTCTGTCTATTCCTGGAGGCTTGTTTTTCACCAGTGCCTTCAGTGCAGCTTGGACTTCGTTCTTCAATACCATAGGCTCTTAATCATATGCTACCTGCTGAGATGGTTGAATGTCCATCAGTTCCTTTTGGTAAGTGACTTCTTTTGATGCTTCCTACATTGTTCAATATTTTGCCCATAGAATCCTTCAGTATTGCAACTCGAGGCTTGAATATTTTCTTCAGTTCTTTCAGCCTGAGAAATGCTGAGCATGTTCCTCCCTTTTGGTTTTCTAACTCCAGGTCTTTGCACATTTTCATTATAATACTTTTTCTTCTCGAGCTGCCCTTTGAAATCTTCTGTTCAGCTCTTTTCCTTCATCATTCATTCACTTTAGCTGCTGCACATTCAAGAGCAAGTTTCAGAGTCTCTTCTGACATCCATTTTGGTCTTTTCTTTCTTTCTTATCTTTTTAATGAACTTTAGCTTTCTTCATATGTAATGTCCTTGATGTCATCCCACAACTTGTCTGGTCTTCAGTCATTAATGTTCAGTGCGTCAAATCTGCTCTTGAGATGTTCTCTAAATTCAGGTGGGATATACTCAGGGTCGTGTTTTGACTCTCGTGGCCTAGAGACGAGCTGTGATTTTCATCAGCTTCAAAGTGAACTTGCATACGAGCAACAGAATTGATAGCCTGTTTCGCAGTCAGCCTCAGCCTTTTTCTTTTTTCTTTTTTAATTGTGCTTTAGGTGATGCTTTACAGAGCAGATTAGTTTCTCACTAAACAATTAATACACATACTGCTTTGTGACATCGGTTGCCAACCCCATGATGTGTCAACACTCTCCACTTCTCAATCTCAAGTTACCCATTTCCGTTCTTGCAGCGTTTCTGTCCCCTCCTGCCTTCTCATCCTTTTCTTGGACTGCTGTCCCCATCTAGTCTTGGATGCATCCTTGAGCTTTGTTTATTATTGTTTGTTTCATAGGCCTGTCTAATCTTTGGCTGAAGGGTGAGCTTCAGGAATGACTTCAGTACTGAGTTAATAGGGTGCCTGGGGGCCATACGCTGGGGGTTAGCCATGGCCTTTTCTGACTGATGATACTGAGCTTCTCCATCATCTCTTTCCATAAGTGTAGTCAACTTGATTTCTTTGTATTCCATCTGGTGAGATCTGTATGTATAGTCGCCATTTATGTTTTTCAAAAAAGGTATTTTCAGTGAGGTCATTGATGTTGCAAAATTCTATCATACCGTCCCCAGTGTTGTTTCTGTTGCCAAGGCCATATTTTCCCCCTACCATTCCTTCTTCTTTGTTTCCAGCTTTCACAGTCCAATCACTAGTAATTATCAAGGCATCTTGATTCATGTTTGATCAATCAAACTGCAGAAGTTGATAAAAATCTTCGATTTCTTCATCTTTGTCATTAGTGGTTGGTGGATAAATTTGAATAATAGCTGTATTAACTGGTCTTCCTTGTAGGTGTATGGATATTATCCTATCACTGACAGCATTGTATTTCAATTTTGATAATGAATGTGACACCAGTTGTCTTCAATTTGTCGTTCCCAGCAGAGTAGACCATATGATTGTCCAATTCAGAATGGCCAGTACTACTCCATTTCACCTCACTAATGCCTAGGATATCAATCTTTATGCCTTACATTTCATTTTTGATGACTTCCAATTTTCCTAGATCCATACTTCATACATTCCATGTTCTGATTATTAATGGCTGTTTGCAGGTGTTTCTTCTTGTCTTGAGTCATGCCACATCAGCAAATGAAGGCCTTCATTTGCTTCAGAATTGATGACAGTCTGGAAAATAATAAATAATTCCTTATAGAATCATTTCATTCCCTTACCTTGCTTTTGTTTATTTGTGGCAGCCTAAGTGTTTATTCTCTTCTTCTTATGCTAGGAAAACATCTCGTTTGCCTTTGAACAGAAAATCAAGTCAAATTAATAAGCTGGAAGTCAGTTAGTGTAAATCTTTGATTTCCCTCCAAGTACAATAAGGTTAATAAGTTTTAAGTTAATATTTTGGCAGCAGTTAGGGATGATGGTTGTACAACATGATTAATGTACTTGATATTACTAAATCATTCACCTGAAAAATGTTGAATTGGCAAACCAAAACAAAAAACCAAACCCACTGCCATCAACTTGATTCCGACTCATAGCGACCCTATAGGACAGAGTAGAACTGCCCCATAGAGTTTCCAAGGAGTGCCTGGTGGATTCAAACTTCCAACCTTTGGTTAGCAGCCGTAGCACTTAACCACTACACCACCAGGGTTTCCGTTGAATTGGCAACTGTTGTATTATATATATTTTGCAAGAATTAAAAAAAAAGAAAAAAAATTAATTTTAAGTCAATTTGAGAAATGATCTAAAAGCTTCTTACCCTTTCTTATAGGGTACCTCTTTCCTAGCCTTCATTTCCTCTTTAGTAGTCTGGGAAAATTTTTGTAGTTTGTGTGTGGGTGTGTCTGTGCTTGTGTATGTATTTAGTATATAATACATACACATATAGCTGACCCCTAATGTATATATTTCCTTTAAGTTTTGGGATTTCTTGGATGGTACACGTTTACTCCCTTTGTATCTAGGATGTGGAGGGAATATGTAGCTATGTATCCACAGCTGACTTCATCTTAATGGGACCCTGCTCATTGGCTCAAAGAAAATTTTAACCAAATAACAGGTTTTTTTTTAATACTTCAGTTTGATCCAGTAATTAAACAATTCCATTAGTTAGTACCCAGCCTCTTTTAAATAAAAATGCTTGGTCCCCATATACTGGCTTGCCACCTTAAGATGACATCTGTGTGTATCAGAGGAAGACTATGGCTTACATGACTCTGTGGTGAGTATGAAAAGTTGGGGTCTTAGTTCAGAATGTCTTGTCTTCTGATTTCCAACGTGCGTCCCTTGTTTGCCTGTTCACTTAGTATTCTCCTGCTCATCAGTCCTGCAGAGTGGTTGGTGTATTCTTAATCTAGTCTTTCTACGTGGACAGTGCTCCAGTGGAGCATCAGCCATTTCTTTACCTCTTGCGAACCTGTCCTTCCCTTAGTCCTCTTTACCCGCATATCTCTGAGTCTTTGCCGTGTCTTTAATTCTGGCCCCTGGTAGGCCTGCTGACTCCCGCCACAGTATCCATACCACATAGGAACTAAGGATTTCTTGAGAGAGCTAAACCTGAGGGTCTGTTCCTGATCACATAGCATGA
Organism: Loxodonta africana; assembly: GCF_030014295.1. NCBI lineage: Eukaryota > Metazoa > Chordata > Mammalia > Proboscidea > Elephantidae > Loxodonta > Loxodonta africana. Next base: position 39,220,028 of record NC_087354.1, on the reverse strand, counting down.
CCATACTAATGTGGTTCCAGAGGCAGCTGCAGATGGTCTCTTTTAAGAATCAAGAAAAGGTAGCACTTTTGGCATTAGGAAACCCTGGTGGCATACTGGTTAAGAGCTACGGCTGCTAACCAAAAGGTTATCAGTTTGAATCCACCAGGCACTCCTTGGAAACCCTTTAGGGTTGTTATGAGTTGGAATCGACTCGATTACAATGGATTTTGGGTTTTTTTTTTTTTGCCTTACTCTCATGTAGCTAATATACCTAGTTCTTTTGAGACCCGTGTCTTTTTCTTACTTTCTTCCCTTCGTTTCTAGTATTTTTTGGCCAGAAAGGGATGACATTTACTTTAACCATGCCTAAATATTCTTCTCCTGTACTTTAGCTGTATAACTAACTCTTAAGGTTGGAAAAGGGAACCTTCACACTCTGAAGTAAACACTAAAATTTGAATCCTCTAGGCTTGATTATTAACATACTAAATGATAAGAGAAATAAATTTATTAAATCTCATCAGGATAATAGGTTGGCTTATTAGACTCTTGTCTTGCTGTATATATCTGTTTTGCATATCTAAAGCTGATTATTATAGAGTGTTTTTTCTTGCATTTGTTTTATAATAAATTCTAACACCTAACTGGGCTGAGTTGGGCAAAGGCAAAATAGAATAATTTTTGAAATATTACTCCACTTATACCTGCTTGTCATGAGTCTTCTGATGTTACACAACTGTTGCATGTTCATTACTAATTATTTTAGTCACTTTCTGTGTTTGCTATCTTTTAATAAACATTTAGTTTTGGAGATACTGTTCATTAATCAGTGATTTAAAGCTAGAAACCTAAAGAACTATAATAATCTTATTGTCTTTGCGAATGGATTGGTAAGTTACAACTACATAGAGTTCCGTTCCACGAATCTTTTCTTTTAAACACTTCCTTTATTGTAAAATAGGTAATGAATACCTGAAGTTCAGAAACTTTTGCAAAACTGTTTTTCCGTGACTCCTAGCCAGCTCTCATAATACGTTATGCATATTATACAGATGGTCCCTGGGTGGTGCAAATGATTTGTTCTCAACTACTAACCTAAAGGTTGGTGGTTTGAACCCATCTAGCAGCGCTGCAGGAGAAAGGCCTGGCGATCTGCTTCTGTAAAGATTACAGCCAAGTAAACCTTGTAAAGCAGTTCTACTCTGTAACACATGGGGTCACCATGAGTCCAGATCAGCTCCACAGCTACAAGTTTTTATTACACAAATAATACAAATGTGAAAAGCCCTTTTATCCGTAGTTTGTGTGTGAGCCATTGGAGCATGTACAGTCATACTTTGGAGATATTGCAGATTCAGTTCTTGGCCACTGCAATAAAGCAAATATCACAATAAAGTGAGTCACATGAATTATTTGGTTTCCCAGCTCTTATAAAAGTTATGTTTACACTATACTGTGGTCTAGTAAGTGTGCAATTAGATTACGTCTAAAAAAAATGTGCATGCCTTAAAAAATACTGCTAAAAAATGCGAACTGTCATCTGAGTCTTCAGCGAGTTGTAACCCTTTTGCTGTTAGAGGGTCTTGCCTTGATATTGATGGCTGCTGACTGATCAGGATGGTGTTTGCTGAAGGTTAGGGTGGCTGTGGCAATTTCTTAAAATAAGACACCAGTGAAGCTTGCTGCATTGATTGACTCTTTGTTTCATGAAAGAGTTCTCTGTAGCATGCAGTGGTATTTGATAGCATTTTACCTGCAGTAGAACTTTCAGAACTGGGAGTCAGTCCTCTCAAACCCTGTAATATTCTAAACCTTTTAATAACTCTGTAATATTCTAAACCATTTCCACAGTGTTCACATCATCTTTACCAGAAGTAGATTACATCTCAAGAAACTGCTTTCTTTGCTCATCCATAAGAAGCAACTCCTCATCAGTGTTTTATCATGAGATTGCAGCATTCAGTCAGAACTTCAGGCTCCACTTCTAATTCTGGTTCTCTTGCTATTTGCACTGCATCTGCAGGTACTTTCTCTACCGAAGTTTTGAATTTCTCAAAGTTATCCATGAGGGTTGGACTCAACTTCTTCCAAACTCCTGTTAATGTTGGATTTGACCTATCCCATGAGTCACGAATGTTCTTAATGGCATCTAGAATGGTGAATCCTTTTCAGAAGGTTTTTATTTTACTTCGCCCAGATCCATCAGAGGAATCACTGTCCATGGCAGCTATAGCCTTACTAAATGTGTTTCTTAAATTATAACACGTGAAAGTCAAAATTACTCCTTCATCCATGGGCTGCAAAATGGATGTTGTGTTAGCAGGCATGAAAACAGCATTAATCTTGTACATCTCCATCAGAGCTCTTGGGTGACCAAGTGCATTGTCAATGAGCAGTAATGTTTTGAAAGGAGTCTTTTTTTCTGAGCAGCAGGTCTCAACAGTGGGCTAAAAATATTCAGTAAACCATGTTAGAAACAGATGTGCTGTCATCCCGCATTTGTTGTTCTATTTATAAAGCACAGGTAGAGTAGATTTAGCATAATCCTTAAGGGCCCTAGGATTTTCAGAATGGTAGATGAGCACTGGCTTCAGCTTAAAGTCATCAGGCACATTAGCTTCTAACAAGAGTGAGCCTGTCCTTTGAATCTTTGAAGCCAGGCGTTGACTTCTCCTCTCTAGCTATGAAAGTCCTAGATGGCATCTTCTTCTAACAAGACTGTTTCACCTACACTGAAAATGTGATGTTTAGTGTAGCCAGCTTCATCATTTAGATACATCTTCTGGATAACTTGCTGCAACTTCTACATCAGCATTTGCTGCTTTACCTTGTACTTTTATGTTGTGTAGACGGCTTCTTTCCTTAAATCTCATGAACCAACCTCTGTTAGCTTCAAGCTTTTCTTCTGCAGCTTCTTCACCTTCTCTCAGCCTTCATAGAATTGAAGAGATTAGGGCCTTGCTGTGGATTAGGCTTTGGCTCAAGGAAATGTTATGGCTGGATTGATCTTCTATCCAGATCACTAAAACTTTCTCCATATTGGCAATAAAGCTGTTTCACTTTCTTGTCATTTGTGTGTTCACTGGAGTAGCACTTTTAATTTCCTTCAAGAACTTGCCCTTGGCATTCACAACTTGGCTAACTGTTTGGCACAAGAGGGCTAGCTTTTGGCCTGTCTTAACCTTAATCATTTCTAGCTTTTGATTAAAAGTGAGAGACCAGCGACTCCTCCTCCCACTTGAACACTTGGAGGCCATTGTAGGGTTGTTAATTGGCCCAGTTTCAATATTGTCATCGTGTCTCAGGGAATGGGAAGGTCCAAGGAGAGGGAGAGAGACGGGAACAGCTGGTCGATAGAGCAGTCAGGACACATACAACAATAAGTGAATAAGTTTGTCTTCTTATGTACACGTGGTTCATGGCACCCCAAAACAATTGCAATAGTACTGTCAAAGATCACTGATCACAGATCATAACAGATCTAATAATAATGAAAAAGTTTGAAATATTGCAAGAATTACCAAAATGTGACACAGAGACACAAAGTGAGCACATGCTGTTAGAAAAATGATGCCGATAGACTTGCTTGATGCTGGGTTGTGACAGTCAATTTGTAAAAAAACGCAATAGCTGCAAAGTGCGATAAAAGCACAATAAAATGAGGTATGTCTGTATAATACTTAATATCCTTTTCTCAAAAATGGAAATACTACTAATATGCTATTATTTATTCATGTCTTATATTTTTAAGTCAATTCTTTTGCTTTATACATATTCCAGAATTTATAATCATATTTGTAAATATTTTCATCTCTTTTATTTGTGAATTTTATCTTTTAATAATATGTTATATCCTCTTTCCCATTTAATGACCTTCTCCTTGGATCTTATTTTTGTCAGGCATTAATATTGTAAATCTAGTTTTGGTTAGTGTCTGCCTGATACGTCTTTTCAGATTTCCTTTTATGATTAAAAATTCACAATTTTTACATAGTCAAATTTATCATCATGAAATGGCTTTCTTTATCTCTGTTGATGTTCTTTGCTTTGAAATCTACTTTGTCTGATATTAATATAGCCACTCCAGCTTTCTTTTGTCTAGTATTAGAATGGTGCATATTTTTCTATGCTCTTACTTTTAACCTATTTATATCTTTATATTTAAAATGTTCCTTCTAGGCAGATTATATTCAGGTCTTGCTTTTTTTTTTATCGATTCTGACAATTTTGGCCTTTTAATTGGAATATTTAAACCATTTATATTTGATGTGATGTTGCTATGGTTAAATTTGTTTTCTATTTGTCATGTCTGTTCTTTGTTCATTTTTCCTTCTTTCTGCCTTCTCTTGGGTGTATGGTTTTTTATGATTCTTTTTTTTTCACCTTTGTTATCTGATTAGCTATAACTCTTTGATTTGTTATTTTAGTGGTTCTTTGGGGTTTATCATATATATCCTTAACTTACTCAGTCTACTTTCAAGTGATATACTATTTCCTTTAAAGTATAAGAATCTTACAGTAATATACATTCATTTACCCCCCTCCCAGCCTTTATGCTGTCGTCTTCATGCATTTTGCTTTTACATATGCTGTAAACGCCACCATACATTTTGTTCAGTCAGTTGTCTTTTAAAGAGATATAAATAATGATATAAAATTTTGTATATTTATGCATATAGTTTCAGGTGCTCTTCATTCCCTTTTGTAGATCCAGATTTATGTGAAATATTTTTTTCCTTCTGCCAAAAGGACACCCTTTAACATTTTTTGTTGTATGAGTTTGTTGGTTATGAATTTTTTTTTTTTTTTTTTAGCTTTTGTTCATCTTAAAAAGTCTTAATTTTCCTTTTATTTTTGAAAGACATTTTTGCTGGGTATAGAATTTAAGCTGGCAATTCTTTGAGCACTTTAAGGAAGATGCAAGTTTTTGTCAGTTGCATTGTTTCTAATGAGAAATCTGTTGTCATTTCTATTTTTGTCTCTCTGTTCATAGTTAATGGTGGAAAGAGGATGATTTTCATGGCATAGGCAGTTCTGTGGAAGATAGGATTCAGAGTACAACTGGAAGGACTGGGAAGGACTTTCTCCATGAAGTGGGAAGAGAAAGGGAATAGGTGGCAGATTTGTTAATTGGTATATTTGAGAAGAAGAGGCTAAAAGGGCATACTCTTTTCATGGCTCATACGTTTTCCTAGTAAACTGGAAAACACGTTTAGGAAGAATGGACATGATTTGAAATAGTTATTGTGTAAAGTGTGGGAATGAACTAACTAAAAACCACTGTCAGATGGCTGGGCAGAGTTGAGGGAGCAGCTGAAGATGGTAACCATGAATTTACAGTGGCACTGGCCCCATTTGTGATTTTTCTCACAGCACTTATCTACCTGACTCAAATGTGGAATTTTTTCAAGAAGGTATGAGAACAGAGACTCTGGAAAGTTCAGAGTATTGATGAGTATAATCGAAAAGGTGTCCCATAGGCTCTAACTCTGAAATGTGAGGGAATTGGATGGGAGGTAGCTAGATAGGAGTAGAATAGTAGGGTTGGTGGGTTCAAGGTCATTCTTTTCAAAGTACCAAAAGAAATCTTAAACGTATTAGCGTAATACCATGAAACCTTAGTATGTGTGTTATTTTTAGCATAATAATTTTCACATGTATGTTTTTCTTAAATATTTAAAAGTTAATGGAGTTAGAATGTTGTTCTAGTGCTGTTGAGTATGATATGAAGCTGCTGACTCCCTCAAGCCCTTGTCATTTAGGGCCATCAAAGCCAGTCACCATTGATGCCATCTGGCTCTGCCTCTGAGTGTTATCTTCCCTTTGATCTTGGATTAAAAGGTTAATGTTATTTGTGACATATGTGACATATTATTATTATTGTGACATTATTGAAATGATTTCTGAGAATGAAGTTTGATAGTAATCTAAGTTGCTGTATTTGAAATCTGAGAATTCAGAGAGAACACTCTCCACTACAAGGCTTTTTTCAGTATCACTGAACCAATATCTGTTGCAGTATTGTACTCAAGCCTTTCTCAGTCTTCATAGCATGATAAATTAGTAAGCTTGTTGAACTCTGGGCTTCCCTTTGAGTCATCTGTTAAACCTCAGATTAGATCAGAAAGGAACATCGGAATCTACAAAAGACGTTACCTCATTCATCATCTCCACCTACCAGAAAACGGATGGAGGATTTGTAATTGTCGCTGAGTGGCAGAAGGACAGATGGTAGACTGTTATCCTTATCAGAAGATAGCCTTTTCTCTTTTGCATGGTGTCTGTTTCACGGTATTTCATTATCTACATTTTTCTCATCTGTCACTTTAAAAATACAATACTCAGATTGTAACTGATAAAAACATAAGTTTATCCCATACCTGTAGGAAGGGATCTTGGCGGAGTTAATCTTTTCTATAATTAAAATATCCTATCTGATATAAAAAGTTGTCATTGACATATATATTTAATTTTTTTAAATGATACTGCTACAAAGGGCATTGTTTTGGTAAAAGGCATTGCATTTGAGATTTTCTTAAGCTTATGGTTTAACAACATTTTAAATTTTATTGAAATATAATGGCACTTTCAAAGTTGCTGTTTTATTTTTTCAAATATTTCTTGAGCACCTGCTGGTGTACTGTGCATTTAAGTTAGGTACAAGGGAAATAAAGGTAAATAAAATAATGTCATATGAACCTACCTCTTCATTTTATGCTATCTCTTTGATAAATTTCATTTTCTTGAATTTCCAAACACATTCATTGTAATATGAATTAGACTGACTTTTATACGTGATACTTTCATTTTGAAGTCACATTTAGATAGTATGTGTAGACACTTTGTTTGATCTGGCTAATGGCATCCAAGAAATCAGTAATTTACGCATCAGCTTTCCTGTGCACTCTTTCTGAAGGATAATCTGCTGGACAGTTTTATGGAGGAGTAATATTCATCAAAATAATAATTTTCTACCTATACATTGACCGGATTCTTTTGGTAAAAAGAGTAAACTCTGAGTAAAACTCTTGACACCTGCAGAATTGTATTTCTTTAACTTAAGCAGTTAGCATAAGCCTTGGCACATACAGGTGTTGAGTTAAATGTTAAGGAATTGAGCTAAAGCTGTAATTTACCGTTTTCAATATAATATGTCTGTGAGTATGGTATCCAAACTATGTGGTAAAGTGTTGTCTAAAAATGCCATGCTGTTTTTGTAGCATTTTCCTTTCCTTCTTTGATCTGCTTCTCCCTGTTTTTTTCTTAGTTTCCCCTTCTTTCCTTCCCAGATACCCCCCCTCACTCTTTCCTGCCATTCAGCTTTTTCCTCACCTCTCACATTTTAGCTGTCATCCTCACCCAGAGAAACAAGAAATACAAGTTACAAGCTCCCTTCCCCTCAGCTTTTCACCTCTTCCCAGTTTTTGTAGAAGGCATTGAAGGAGTATTATAAATCCTTCCTATTTATCTTACTTGTTGTTATAGTCTACCTTATTTAATGAGTATATTCTTTTTACTACCAGGCATGTTTGAAAGATTGGAATGTATAATAATATTTTAAGAATTTAAGAGAAACAATATTTGATTCTTAAGTAGACTAATATCATTGGGTTTTAGATTCCAAAGTAGAGAAAATACAGGAGGAGGTTGAGAAAAAAGTGTTGTTTTCTAAACAAAACGTGAAAATCCTTGCATTACTTTCTGATCTATCTAGATTAGTAACTTGGCATCCACCCTGCCCTTGAGAATACATTTTTTGTTACAGAGAAATAACCCTCTTAAACAAGACATTGTATTCCTCTTTAAAAAAAAAAAAACAAAACCTTAATTTGTTCAAATAAAGGAGCTTTTTCGAAAGGAGACATATTTAAACCTAATTCATAAGAAAGAGTAATTTCCTTGGAAATTCTCAGTTCTGTGTTATAATATTTTTAAATAATGGAAAGTAGATTATCTACATCAATGTACTACATTATATGAAATGTGTTTTCCTTAGGCAAGGCTTGGGAGACTTCTAAAAATGGCAGCTTAATTAAGTCCTACATTGTATCATTTATATTTTTCTGCTTTATCCTATCCATAGAGCTTTTAAATTCTTTCCCAAAGATTATGAACCTGTGTATGTTTAATTTTTTTCATGTCTCTTTTAAAAAATAAGGAAATATGAGAACCTTTAGGAGGAGTCTGATAGAATATCAAGGTCGTAAACCTCAGCATGAATTATTTCATTTAATACAGTAAATTATGTTAGAAAGGCCAGAGCTTTGGTCTACTATGTCATAAAAAGTAATTAAAAGAATAAGAAGGGTATAAACTTTGATGAGATCATGTCTGCATAGGTATTAGTTTCCTTATATACATTGTTAGTATTCCGTATTGTAGCAGTGTTGTTTAAATAAGGATTCACAATTGTGGCCTAAAAACTAGACTTAAAATATTTGTGTGTATATGGAATTAACCATCATAAAACCGGAAAAACCTCAGTGAGAAGAATTTTGACACGGTAGTCACAACAGTGGACTCAAACATAGCAACGATCATGAAGATGACATAAGATTGGACAGCGTTTCTGTTGTCCATAAAGTCACCATGAGTCAGAGCAGACTCGATGGCAGCTTACAACATCAGCAGCAAAAATTAGCTTTTGGGCTTGCTGCATTGACTTTTAGAATGTTAGAAAAGGGGAGGGACTTGAGAGTTTATTGTGTAATTCCTTTATTTTACTAATGAGGAAAGTGAGGCCCAGAGAAGTCACTCAGTCATGAGTTGCAGAATTTATCCTGGTATAGATCTCTCGACTCACAGTTTGGTACTATTCTGACTGCATCATCCTGCTTTTCCAGGCCTGAAGGAAAAACGGTTTCCTATCAGTGCTCATTTAGAATCAACAGTGTCAAACAGAATAGCAAACTTAAACTCATTTCTAACTCGTTAGAAGAGTAAGACTTGCATTGGATTGAGTGAGACTAGAAATTGTATTTTTTAAATTAGGAAGGAAAGGGGGCCCAGGAACCTTTGAAGTATATTTTCAGCCCTAATTGATTTACATTTTGAAAATGAGTAAGTAAATCATAGACACTGTGTCTCAAAGAGTATATCTTGCTTTTTTACTTATGCCAGGGACATAATAATTAGAGTTGAGTAGATACCAAAAGGATGAATGTGTTTTTACACAGTGATGCTCATTCTTCTACAGAACAAATAATCCTCAGCAACTGTAACCTTACGCAGATTGATCCATTTCCTTTAAAGAGCTTATTTTCTAAGGTAATATAAAAATCCCCAATTTCTTGATTTCTTTAGAGCATTAATTTTATAATAATTAAAATATTCATATACATTGTAGAATATGTCCAAAACAAAAATAAAGTAATACCCACTGTTAAAATTTTGGTCCATTTTCTGCTCTTTATATGTTGTAGTTAGGTGCCGTCGAGTCAGTTCCGACTCATAGTGACCCTATGCACAACAGAACGAAATACCGCCCGGTCCAGAGCCATCCTTACAATCGTTGTTATGGCTGAGCTCACTGTTGCAGCCACTGTGTCAATCCACCTCGTTGAGGGTCTTCCTCTTTTCCGCTGACGCTGTACTCTGCCAAGCATGATATCCTTCTCCAGGGACTGACCCCTCATGACAACATGTCCAAAGTATATAACACACAGTCTCGCCATGCTTGCTTCTAAGGAGCATTCTGGTTGTACTTCTTCCAAGACAGAATTATTTGTTCTTCTGGCAGTCCATGGTATATTCAATATTCTTTGCCAACACCACCATTCAAAGGCATCAATTCATCTTCGGTCTTCCTTATTCATTGACCAGCTTTCACATGCATATGATGGCATTGAAAATACCAAGGCTTGGGCCAGGGGCACCTTAGTCTTCAAGATGACATCTTTGCTCTTCAACACTTTAAAGAGGTCCTTTGCAGCAGATTTGCCCAATGCAATACGTCTTTTGATTTCTTCACTGGTGCTTCCATGGCTGTTGATTGTGGATCCAAGTAAAATGAAATCCTTGACAACTTCAATCTTTACTCCGTTTATTATGATGTTGCTCATTGGTCCAGTTGTGAGGATTTTTGTTTTCTTTATGTTGAGGTGCAATCCCTACTGAAGGCTGTGGTCTTTAATCTTCATTAGTAAGTGCTTCAAGTCCTCTTCACTTTCAGCAAGCAGGGTTGTGTCATCTGCATAGCGCAGATTGTTAATGAGTCTTCCTCAAATCCTGATGCCCCGTTCTTCTTCATGTAGTCTACCTTCTTGGATTATTTGCTCAGCATACAGACTGAATAAAAAAAAAAAAAAAAAAAGTATGGTAAAAGAACACAACCCTGGCACACACCTTTCTTGACTTTAAACCAGTCAGTATCCCCTTATTCTGTTCAAATAACTGCCTCTTGATCTATGTAAAGGTTCCTCATGGGCACAATTAAGTGTTCTGGAATTCCCATTCTTCACAACGTTATCCATAATTTGTTGTGATCCACACAGTCGAATGCCTTTGTATAGTCAATAAAACACAGGTAAACATCCTTCTGGTATTCTCTGCTTTCAGTCAGGATCCATCTGACATCAGCAACGGTATTCCTGGTTCCACGTCCTCTTTTGAAACTGGCCTGAATTTCTGGCAGTTCCCTGTCGATACGCTGCTATAGCCGGTTTTGAATGATCTTCAGCAAAAATTTGCTTGCATGTGATATTAATGATATTGTTCTATAATTTCCACATTCGGTTGGATCACCTTTCTTGGGAATAGGCATAAATATGGATCTCTTCCAGTCAGTTGGTGAGGAAGCTGTCTTTCCTATTTCTTGGCATAGATGAGTGAGCACCTCCAGTGCTGCATCTGTTTGTTGAAACACCTCAATTGATATTCCATCAATTCCTGGAGCCTTGTTTTTCATCAACGCCTTCAGAGCAGCTTGGACTTCTTCCTTCAGTACCATGGTTCCTGATCATATGGTACTTCTTGAAATGGTTGAATATCGACTAATTCTTTTTGGTATAATGACTCTGTGTATTCCTTCCATCTTCTTTTGATGCTTCCTGCGTCGTTTAATATTTTCTCCATAGAATCCTTCACTATTGCAACTCGAGGCTTGAATTTTTTCTTCAGTTCTTTCAGCTTGAGAAACACCGAGCATGTTCTTCCCTTTTGGTTTTCCATTTCCAGCTCTTTGCACATGTCATTATAATACTTAACTTTGTGTTCTCAAGCTGCCCTTTGAAATCTTCTGTTCAGTTCTTTTTTTTTTTTTAATAACTTTTATTAAGCTTCAAGTGAACGTTTACAAATCCAATCAGTCTGTCACATATACGTTTACATACATCTCACTCCCTACTCCCACTTGCTCTCCCCCTCTTGAGTCAGCCCTTTCAGTCTCTCCTTTCTTGACAATTTTGCCTGCTTCCCTCTCTCTCTATCCTCCCATCCCCCCTCCAGACAAGAGTTGCCAACACAATCTCAAGTGTCCACCTGATATAATTATTAGCTCACTCTTCATCAGCGTCTCTCTCCCACCCGCTGACCAGTCCCTTTCATTTCTGATGAGTTGTCTTCGGGGATGGTTCCTGTCCTGGGCCAACAGAAGGTCTGGGGAGCATGGCCGCCGGGATTCCTCCAGTCTCAGTCAGACCATTAAGTTTGGTCTTTTTATGAGAATTTGGGGTCTGCATCCCACTGATCTCCTGCTCCCTCAGGGGTCCTCTGCTGTGCTCCCTGTCAGGGAAGTCATCGATTGTGGCCAGGCACCAACTAGTTCTTCTGGTCTCAGGATGATGTAGGTCTCTGGTTCATGTGGCCCTTTCTGTCTCTTGGGCTCTTAGTTGTCCTGTGGCCTTGGTGTTCTTCATTTTCCTTTGCTCCAGGTGGGTTGAGACCAATTGCTGCATCTTAGATGGCTGCTTGTTAGCATTTAAGACCCCAGACGCCACATTTCAAAGTGGGATGCAGAATGATTTCATAATAGAATTATTTTGCCAATTGACTTAGAAGTCCCCGCAAACCATGTTCCCCAGACCCCCGCACTTGCTCCGCTGACCTTTGAAGCATTCATTTTGTCCCGGAACCTTCTTTGCTTTTGGTCCAGTCCAATTGAGCTGACCTTCCATGTATTGAGTGTTGTCTTTCCCTTCACCTAAAGCAGTTCTTATCTACTGATTAATCAATAAAAAACCCTCTCCCACCCTCCCTCCCTCCCCCCCTCGTAACCACAAAAGTATGTGTTCTTCTCAGGTTTACTATTTCTCAAGATCTTATAATAGTGGTCTTATACAATATTTGTCCTTTTGCCTCTGACTCATTTCGCTCAGCATAATGCCTTCCAGGTTCCTCCATGTTATGAAATGTTTCAGAGATTCGTCACTGTTCTTTATCGATGCGTAGTATTCCATTGTGTGAATATACCACAATTTATTTACCCATTCATCTGTTGATGGACACCTTGGTTGCTTCCAACTTTTTGCTATTGTAAACAGAGCTGCAATAAACATGGGTGTGCATATATCTGTTTGTATGAAGGCTCTTGTATCTCTAGGGTATATTCCGAGGAGTGGGATTTCTGGGTTGTATGGTAGTTCTATTTCTAACAGTTTAAGATAACGCCAGATAGATTTCCAAAGTGGTTGTACCATTTTACATTCCCACCAGCAGTGTATGAGAGTTCCAATCTCTCCGCAGCCTCTCCAACATTTATTATTTTGTGTTTTTTGGATTAATGCCAGCCTTGCTGGTGTGAGATGGAATCTCATCGTAGTTTTAATTTGCATTTCTCTAATGGCTAATGATCGAGAGCATTTTCTCATGTATCTGTTGGCTGTCTGAATATCTTCTTTAGTGAAATGTGTGTTCATATCCTTTGCCCACTTCTTGATTGGGTTGTTTGTCTTTTTGTGGTTGAGTTTTGACAGAATCATGTAGATTTTAGAGATCAGGCACTGGTCGGAGATGTCATAGCTGAAAATTCTTTCCCAATCTGTAGGTGGTCTTTTTACTCTTTTGGTGAAGTCTTTAGATGAGCATAGATGTTTGATTTTTAGGAGCTCCCAGTTATCGGGTTTCTCTTCATCATTTTTGGTAATGTTTTGTATTCTGTTTATACCTTGTATTAGGGCTCCTAGGGTTGTCCCAATTTTTTCTTCCATGATCTTTATCGTTTTAGTCTTTATGTTTAGGTCTTTGATCCACTTCGAGTTAGTTTTTGTGCATGGTGTGAGGTATGGGTCCTGTTTCATTTTTTTGCAAATGGATATCCAGTTATGCCAGCACCATTTGTTAAAAAGGCTATCTTTTCCCCAGTTAATTGACACTAGTCCTTTGTCAAATATCAGCTGCTCATACTTGGATGGATCTATGTCTGGGTTCTCAATTCTGTTCCATTGGTCTATGTGTCTGTTGTTGTACCAGTACCAGGCTGTTTTGACTACTGTGGCTGTATAATAGGTTCTGAAGTCAGGTAAGGTGAGGCCTCCCACTTTCTTCTTGTTTTTCAGTAGTGCTTTGCTTATCCGGGGCTTCTTTCCCTTCCATATGAAATTGGTGATTTGTTTCTCTATCCCCTTAAAATATGACATTGGAATTTGGATCGGAAGTGCGTTAAATGTATAGATGGCTTTTGGTAGAATAGACATTTTTACTATGTTAAGTCTTCCTATCCATGAGCAGGGTATGTTTTTCCACTTAAGCATGTCCTTTTGAATTTCTTGTAGTAGAGCTTTGTAGTTTTCTTTGTATAGGTCTTTTTCATCCTTGGTAAGATTTATTCCTAAGTATCTTATCTTCTTGGGGGCTACTGTGAATGGTATTGATTTGGTTATTTCCTCTTCGGTGTTCTTTTTGTTGATGTAGAGGAATCCAAGTGATTTTTGTATGTTTATTTTATAACCTGAGACTCTTCCAAACTCTTCTATTAGTTTCAGTAGTGTTCTGGAGGATTCGTTAGGGTTTTCTGTCTGTGTATATAATCATGTCATCTGCAAATAGTGATAACTTTATTTCTTCCTTGCCAATGCGGATACCTTTTATTTCTTTGTCTAGCCTAATTGCTCTGGCTAAGACTTCCAACACGATGTTGAATAAGAGCGGTGATAAAGGGCATCCTTGTCTGGTTCCCGTTCTCAAGGGAAATGCTTTCAGGTTCTCTCCATTTAGAGTGATCTTGGCTGTTGGCTTTGCATAGATGCCCTTTATTATGTTGAGGAATTTTCCTTCAATTCCTATTTTGGTAAGATTTTTTATCATGAATGGGTGTTGGACTTTGTCAAATGCCTTTTCTGCATCAATTGATAAGATCATGTGGTTTTTGTCTTTTGTTTTATTTATGTGATGGATTACATTAATGGTTTTTCTGATATTAAACCAGCCTTGCATACCTGGTATAAATCCCACTTGATCAGGGTGAATTATTTTTTTGATGTGTTGTTGGATTCTATTGGCTAGAATTTTGTTGAGGATTTTTGCATCAATGTTCATGAGGGATATAGGTCTATAATTTTCTTTTTTTGTAATGTCTTTACCTGGTTTTGGTATCAGGGAGATGGTGGCTTCATAGAATGAGTTGGGTAGTATTCCGTCATTTTCTATGCTTTGGAATACCTTTAGTAGTAGTGGTGTTAACTCTTCTCTGAAAATTTGGTAGAACTCTGCAGTGAAGCCGTCCGGGCCAGGGCTTTTTTTTGTTGGGAGTTTTTTGATTACCTTTTCAATCTCTTTTTTTGTTATGGGTCTATTTAGTTGTTCTACTTCTGAATGTGTTAGTTTAGGTAGGTAGTGTTTATCCAGGAATTCATCCATTTCTTCTAGGTTTTCAAATTTGTTAGAGTACAATTTTTCATAATAATCTGAAATGATTCTTTTAATTTCATTTGGTTCTGTTGTGATGTGGTCCTTCTCATTTCTTATTCGGGTTATTTGTTTCCTTTCATGTATTTCTTTAGTCAGTCTGGCCAGTGGTTTATCAATTTTGTTAATTTTTTCAAAGAACCAGCTTTTGGCTTTGTTAATTCTTTCAATTGTTTTTCTGTTCTCTAATTCATTTAGTTCAGCTCTAATTTTTATTATTTGTTTTCTTCTGGTGCCTGATGGATTCTTTTGTTGCTCAGTTTCTATTTGTTCAAGTTGTAGGGACAGTTCTCTGATTTTGTCTCTTTCTTCTTTTTGTATGTGTGCATTTATCGATATAAATTGGCCTCTGAGCACTGCTTTTGCTGTGTCCCAGAGGTTTTGATAGGAAGTATTTTCATTCTCGTTGCTTTCTATGAATTTCCTTATTCCCTCCTTGATGTCTTCTATAACCCAGTCTTTTTTCAGGAGGGTATTGTTCATTTTCCAAGTATTTGATTTCTTTTCCCTCGTTTTTCTGTTATTGATCTCTAGTTTTATTGCCTTGTGGTCTGAGAAGATGCTTTGTAATATTTCGATGTTTTGGACTTTGCAAAGGTTTGTTTTATGACCTAATATGTGGTCTATTCTAGAGAATGTTCCATGTGCGCTAGAAAAAAAAGTATATTTTGCAGCAGTTGGGTGGAGAGTTCTGTATAAGTCAATGAGGTCAAGTTGGTTGATTGTTGTAATTAGATCTTCCGTGTCTCTGTTGAGCTTCTTACTGGATGTCCTGTCCTTCTCCGAAAGTGGTGTGTTGAAATCTCCTACTATAATTGTGGAGGTATCTATCTCACTTTTCAATTCTGTTAAAATTTGATTTATGTATCTTGCAGCCCTGTCATTGGGTGCATAAATATTTAATATGGTTATGTCTTCCTGATCAGTTATCCCTTTTATCATTATGTAGTGTCCTTCTTTATCCTTTGTGGTGGATTTAAGTCTAAAGTCTATTTTGTCAGAAATTAATATTGCTACTCCTCTTCTTTTTTGCTTATTGTTTGCTTGATATACTTTTTTCCATCCTTTGAGTTTTTGTTTGTGTCTCTAAGTCTAAGGTGTGTCTCTTGTAGGCAGCATATAGATGGATCGTGTTTCTTTATCTGGTCTGTGACTCTCTGTCTCTTTATTGGTGCATTTAGTCCATTTACATTCAGGGTAGTTATAGATAAATAAGTTTTTAGTGCTGTCATTTTGATGCCTTTTTATGTGTGTTGTTGACAATTTCATTTTTCCACATACTTTTTTGTGCTGAGGCGTTTTTCTTAGTAAATTGTGAGATCCTCATTTTCATAGTGCTTGACTTTATGTTAGTTGAGTCGTTACGTTTTTCTTGGTTTTTATCTTGAGTTATAGAGTTGTTATACCTTTTTGTGGTTACCTTATTATTTACCCCTATTTTTCTAAGTAAAAACCTAACTTGTATTGTTCTATATTGCCTTGTATCACTCTCCATATGGCAGTTCAATGCCTCCTGTATTTAGTCCCTCTTTTTGATTATTGTGATCTTTTACCTATTGACTTCCATGATTCCCTGTTATGTGTATTTTTTTTAATTAATCTTAATTCGTTTGTTTTTGTGATTTCCCTATTTGAGTTGATTTCAGGACGTTCTGTTTTGTGACCTTGTGTTGTGCTGATATCTGATATTATTGGTTCTCTGACCAAACAATATCCTTTAGTATTTCTTGTAGCTTTGGTTTGGTTTTTGCAAATTCTCTAAACTTGTGTTTGTCTGTAAATATCTTAATTTCGCCTTCATATTTCAGAGAGAGTTTTGCTGGATATATGATCCTTGGCTGACAGTTTTTCTCCTTCAGTGTTCTGTATATGTCGTCCCATTCCCTTCTTGCCTGCATGGTTTCTGCTGAGTAGTCAGAACATATTCTTATCGATTCTCCCTTGAAGGAAACCTTTCTTTTCTCCCTGGCTGCTTTTAAAATTTTCTGTTTATCTTTGGTTTTGGTGAGTTTGATGATAATATGTCTTGGTGTTTTTCTTTTTGAATCAATCTTAAATGGGGTTCGATGAGCATCTTGGATAGATATCCTTTCGTCTTTCATGATGTCAGGGAAGTTTTCTGTCAGAAGTTCTTCAACTATTTTCTCTGTGTTTTCTGTCCCCCCTCCCTGTTCTGGGACTCCAATCACCCGCAGGTTATCCTTCTTGATCGAGTCCCACATAATTCTTAGGGTTTCTTCATTTTTTTAAATTCTTTTATCTGATTTTTTTTCAGCTATGTTGGTGTTGATTCCCTGGTTCTCCAGATGTCCCAGTCTGCATTCTAATTGCTCGAGTCTGCTCCTCTGACTTCCTAGTGCGTTGTCTAATTCTGTTATTTTATTGTTAATCTTTTGGATTTCTACATGTTGTCTCTCTATGGATTCTTGCAACTTATTAATTTTTCCAGTATGTTCTTGAATAATCTTTTTGTGTTCTTCAACAGTTTTATCAGTGTGTTCCTTGGCTTTTTCTGCAGTTATCCTAATTTCATTTGTGATATCATTAAGCATTCTGTAAATTAGTTTTTTATATTCTGTATCTGATAATTCCAAGATTGTATCTTCATTTGGGAAAGATTTTGATTCTTTTGTTTGGGGGGTTGAAGAAGCTGTCACGGTCTGCTTCTTTAAGTGGTTTGATATGGATTGTTGTCTCCGAGCCATCACTGGGAAACTAGTTTTTCCAGAAAATCCACTAAAAAAAAATGCAGTCAGACCCCTATCAGAGTTCTCTCTCTGGCTCAGGCTATTTGGATGTTAATGAAGCCACCTTGGGAGGGTTGGGGAGGGAACAGAGAGATAGGAGAGTAGCACCTCAGAATATAGCCAGAGTTGCTTGTCTTGCTTGGAATGACTATTATATCTGAGATTCCCGCGGGCGCGTCGCCTATGTGTGCTGGCTGTGTGGAGATTGCCCCCGGGGGGTCTGGCCCGCTGGAGTCACCGTCAGATGCTCCGCTTCCAGCCCCACGCCCAGCGTCAAGGCTCCCCTACTGGGACGGTGCACTCTCGACTCCAAAATCAGTCGCTGCCTCCCGGGGACTTCTCGTCCCTCTAGCTGCGTGGCCGTGCCACCTCCGAGAACCAGTTGGGCCTCCTCCCGGGGTTAGTTCAGATGGGTGGAGCAGCTCCCTGTGCTTGTGCCGTGACCGAGTGTCCCGGTTGGGACGCTGTTCTCCCCGCTCCAATACCAGTCGCTGCCTCCCGGGGAGTTCTGCTACCGGCTGAGTCCCACGCCGCCCGCGCGACCCGGCTGGTCCCCTTCCTGGGGTTAGTTCAGGGGGGTGGAGCAACTCTCCGTGTTTATGCCGTACCTGCGTCCAGTCCAAATCCCTGCGGGACGGTTCCCCGGCTCGGACGCTGCTCTTTCTGCTCCAAGACCAGTCACTGCCTCCCGGGGACTTCTCCTACCGGCTGCGTCCCACGCCTCCCGTGGAACTGGCTGGTCCCCCTCCCGGGGTTAGTTCAGGGAGGTGGAGCAGCTCTCTGTGCTTGTGCCGTACCTGACTGGTACGCTGGCTTCAGGCTCTGTAAACAATCGCTGCTTCCCCGTATTAGTTCGTTCTCCGTCTCTAAATCTGTGTTTGTTGTTCAGGGATCGTAGATTGTTACATGTGTGATCGGTTCACTTGTTTTTCCGTGTCTTTGTTGTAACAGGGATCCGAGGTAGCGTCTGCCTAGTCCGCCATCTTGGCTCCGCCCTGTTCAGTTGTTTTACTTCATCAATTCTTCCTTTTGCTTTAGCTGCTTGACACTCAAGAGCAAGTTTCAGAGTCTCCTCTGACATCCATCTTGATCTTTTCTTTCTTTCCCATCTTTTCAGTGACCTCTTGCTTTCTTCATGGGTGATGTCCTTGATGTCATTCCACAACTCGTCCAGTCTTCGCTCACCAGTGTTCAATGCGTCAAATCTATTACTTAGATGATCTCTAAATTCAGGTGGGATATACTCAAGGTCATATTTTGGCTCTTGTGGACTTGGTCTGATTTTCTTCAGTTTCAGCTTGAAGTTGTATATGAGCAAGTGATGGTCTGTTCCACAGTCGGCCCCTGGCCTTGTTCTGACTGATGATATTGAGCTTTTCCAGTGTCTCTTTCCACAGATACAGTCTATTTGATTTCTGTGTGTTCCGTCTGGTGAGGTCCATGTGTATAGTTGCCTTTGATGTTGGTGAAAGAAGATATTGCAATGAAGAAGTTGGTGGTCTTTCAAAATTTTATCATTCGATCTCCAGCATTGCTTCTATCACCAAGGCCGTATTCCAACTACTGATCCTTCTTTGCTTCCAACTTTAGCATTCCAATCACCAGTAATTATCAATGCATCTTGATTGCATGTTCGATCAATTTCAGACTGCAGCAACTGATAAAAATCTTCTATTTCTTCATCTGTGGCCCTAGTGGTTGGTGCGTATATTTGAATAATAGTCGTATTAACTGGTCTTCCTTGTAGGCGTATGGGTATTATCCTATCACTGACAGCATCGTACTTCAGGATAGTTCTTGAAATGTTCTTTTTGATGATGCATGCAACACCATTCCTCTTCAAGTTGTCATTCCCAGCATAGTAGATTATATGATTGTTCCATTCAAAATGGCCAATACCAGTCCATTTCAGTTCACTAATGCCTAGGTTATCAATGTTTATGCATTCCATTTCATTTTTGACAATTTCTAATTTTCCTAGATTCATACTTCATACATTCCAGGTTCCGATTATTAATGGATGTTTGCAGCTGTTTCTTCTCATTTTGAGTCATGCCACATCAGCAAATGAAGGTCCCGAAAGCTTTACTCCATCCACGTCATTAAGGTCAACTCTACTTTGAGGAGGCAGCTCTTCCCCAGTCATCCTTTGAGTGCCTTCCAACCTGGGGGGCTCATCTTCCAGCACTGTATCAGACAATGTTCTGCTGCTATTCATAAGGTTTTCACTGGCTACTACTTTTCAGAAGTAGACTGCCGAGTCCGTCTTCCTAGTCTGTCTTAGTCTGGAAGCTCAGCTGAAATCTGTCCTCCATGGGTGACCCTGCTGGTATCTGAATACCGGTGATATAGCTTCCAGCATCACAGCAACACACAAGCCCCCACAGTACGACAAACTGACAGACACATGGGGGGCTCTTTATATATGAATATATAAATCTTACGCACTTATTTAAGGAAGCCTGATATTGCAGTGGTTAAGCGCTCAGCTGCTCACTGAAAGGTCGGTAGTTCAAACCCATTAGCCACTCCATGGGAGAAAGATTTGGCAGTCTGCTTCCCTAAAGATTAGAGCCTTGGAAACCCTGTGGGGCAGTTCTGCCCTGTCCTGTAGAGCTGCCTTGAGTCGTAATCAGTTCGACGGCAGTGGTTTTTTGGGGCACACTTATTTATGTATAAATTGCATTTGCATAGATTTGAATCCTGACTTTATTTAACATTATACAAATAAAAAAATTTAATGACATTTTAATATTGATATTGTTAAAAATTATTCATAACTACGTAACATTCATCTTAATGTGCATGGTATAATTTAGGCAATCAGTTGCCTACTGCTGATATTTTGTTGTAAACCACAGTGCAGCAAATACCTTTACAGAGGAATCTCTTCATATTTCTCTATTTCCTTATCATGATTTTGCAGAAGTAAAATTATTCTGTTCAATTAACTTTTTTTTTTTTTTACTGAACTTTTTAATATTAAGTAGAATGGGTTGTGAGACTAGTGAGACTGTTAGGAAATGTGCAGCCCCCACTTGAGTCATCTTAGTAGCATAATTGGCCAGGTAGATGTGGTCTGGAGCTCTTACAGATAGCAAATACACTTCAATCTCTGGGGAAATGCCAAAGTTTTAGAGGTTACCTTTCAGGAACCAAGTACAAAAACTAATTCTTTGGGTAAAATTAATAGTGAACCCCACAAAAAGCCTGCACAATTTTAATGGAAGTAGGACTATCCCATATCACACCCAACTATGCATCTTTTTTACCCTCAAGGGGTGTTATATCTCTTACAAAAAGCAAAAACATAATGCAAACCACAAGGAGCAAATAAATAAAAAATGGAAATGTGTTTATAGAAAGGTGCATAAGACATATTCTAAGTCACAGAAGACAAAATACAAGAAATACCAGTTTCTCAGACAACAGATAGATTTAAAAACAGAAGAAGCAGTCGGTAATGGCAAACCACTTGTGAGGACATAAGTTAATTCCCTTTTTGGTTGTTCAATTTAGAGATACTTATCCAAAGTCTGAAAAATATTTGTAATCTGTGACTTGGTATTTCATTTTTATGATTTGACCCTGAGGAAATAATTGACTGTTTTTAAAAGCATTTACTATAGAAACATTTGGTATACTGATATTTATTATATTGAAAACAGAGACATTTCTCAAATGTGTAATAATAAGGTGTTGGTATAATTAGGTATATTCATGAAATGGAATACCTTACAGCTACTAGATTCTGTTGTAGAGTATTATTTAATGGTATCGGTATATACTTACAATATTAATTTAAAAAAGCAGATTATGAAATATAGTATTATAAATTGTATATCCCATTTTTATGAAAATATATATGCAAAGGTAAATGTCTGAGAGAATATACTCCAAAATATTGTTATTTCTAAATGCTAGAACTATAAACCAAAAAAAAACCCAACCCAGTGCCGTTGAGTCGATTCCAACTCATAGTGACCCTATAGGACACAGTAGACCTGCCCCATAGAGTTTCCAAGGAGCGCCTGGTGGATCGAACTGCTGACCCTTTGGTTAGCAGATCTAGCACCTAACCATTAGGCCACCAGGGTTTTCATTAGAATGATAGCTGATTTTTTTAATTTTGTTTACATTTTTTAATAATAAGCATGTATTGATTATGTATTAAAAAAATTACTCTTAAGTCAGACCAAAATATAAATATATTTCCTCTTGTTTTTAGTTTTGAGATTTTTAAAATGTTAACATTAGTGTGAGTGCATGATGTATGTGTGTGTCCATGTCTGTGTCAATGCATTGTTTTTTTAGAAGATATGATTCTTGATAGTTCTGAATAGAGTCCAGATTTTGTGTATGTTGTTGTTAGTTGCCATAGAGTCAGTTCTGACTCATGGCAACCCTGTGTATAAAAAAATAAATGTCGCCTGGTGCTGTGCTGTCTTCATGATCTTGGAATATTCGAGTCTATCACTTTGGCTGTTTTGTCAAGCCATCTTGTCGAGGATTTCCATGTTTTCACTGACCCTCTACTTTATCAAACATGATGTCCTTTTCTAGCCATTGGTCTTTCCTGATGACATATCCAAAATGTTGTTGTTAGGTGCTGTCGAGTCGATTCCAACCCGTAGCGACCCTGTGTACCACGGAACTAAACACTGCCCGGTCCTCACAGTCATTGTTGTGCTTGAGCCCATTGTTGCAGCCACTGTGTCAGTTCATCTTGTTGAGGGCCTTCCTATTTTTTGCTGACCCTCTACTTTACCAAGCATGATATCCTTCTCCGGAGACTGATCCTTCCTGACAACATGTCCAAAGTGTGTAAGACGCAGTCTCGCCATCCATGCTTCTAAGGAGCATTCTGGGTGTTCTGTTTCTAAGACAGATTTGTTCATTCTTTTGGCAGTCCATAGTATATTCAGTATTCTTAGCCAACATGACAATTCAAAGGTGTCAATTCTTCTTCGGTCTTCCTTATTCATTGTTCAGCTTTTGCCTGCATATGATGCAATTGAAAATACCATGGCTTGGGTCAGGTGCACCTTAGTCTTCAGGGTGACACCTTTGTTTTTCAACACTTTAAAGAGGTCTTTTGCAGCAGATTTGCCTAATGGAACGTGTCTTTTGATTTCTTGACTGCTGCTTCCACGGGTGTTGATTATGGATCCAAATAAAATGAAATCCTTGACAACTTCAGTCTTTTCCCTGTTTATCATAATGTTGCTTATTGGTCCAGTTGTGAGGATTTTTGTTTTCTTTATGTTGAGGTGTAATCTATACTGAAGGCTATGGTCTTTGATCTTCAGTATCCAATGTAAGCAAGCCAACATCTCACCATTCTTGTCTGAATAACATTCTGGTTGTATTTCTTCTAAGACAGATTTGTTCGTTCTTCTAGCATTCCACTGTATATTCAGTGTTCTTCACCAGCACCACAATTTGAATGAATCAATTCTTCTGTCTTCATGCACGTGTATGAGGCAATTGGTAAGACCATGGCTCGGGTCTGGCAGTCATGTATAAGTATCCTTACTGGATTTGATTTGGTAAAATATAAGTGATATTTTCATACAACTGAAAACAGTATAATTGGTCCTTTCAGAAAGTTGAAGATGATAGCTTAGAAAGTTCCTTTTCCTTAGTGTAGCGATAGTAATTACATACCAGAGGCTCTGCCTACATGAGCAGTACAGGAGGAGGGAATGTGGAGTAGTGAAAAAGCTTGGTCTTATGAAGTCACCCAATTGTGGTTTTGACCTTGGGCTGTATAACATTGGGCATAATACCAAACCTCTTTGAGCCTTCATTAAGTATCTTTAAAATGTAAACATACTGCCACCTGTTCTATCTGGTTGTGAAGACTGTAAGAAATAATGTATGCAGCTTATCTAGTCCTTTGCTAATCAAATAATAAGTTTTTGATAGATGGTAATGAGGATGATGATTTCACACATGTTTTGCTTTGCACCTTAAGAAATTTGGGGAAAGCGTTTTCTTTATTTTTATTACTGCTTTTATATGACTTGAGACCTGGGTTATTTTTTCAAGTTGCATTTATGTATATATGTACTTACCACTTAAAACATTGCTTTTGGTTAGTGACAAAGTGTGTCATTGTGAAGTGCTGTCGAGGTGATTTTGACTCATGGTGACCTCATGTGACAGAATAGAACTGACCCATTGGGTTTTCTAGGATGAAATCTTTATGAGAGCAGATTGCCAGATCTTTTTTCTCACAGAGGCACTGGTGGGTTTGAACCAGCAACCTGTCAGTTAGGAGCTGAGCACTTAACCCATTGCGCCACCACACTCCTTTGCTAAAATATAGAAGTATCTTATATATACCCACTCCTCACATATCAACATGGTTAGGTTCCAAAGACCAGGTTGTTAACATGAAATTTGGAATTATGTGACAATGGAGGATGGCCACATCAGAACACAAAATGGAAGATAACTACATCATTACATAACTGCGAAACCACAGAGAATCATGGCGGAACCAAGGTGACGCATAATCTTAACAATCATAGCCAGTGTTACTCTTTACTCTTGCTTACACCTCAGCATTCGTTACTATCAGATGTATGTTGGTAGCGTGCAAAGTAGTTGGACTGTAGACTTTTTAATTTTATTGTAAATGCAAAATGTCAGATAACAAGATAGCTGATAAGTGAGGAATAGGTGTAATAGGCCTCATTTATCAAAGAAAATACAATAATTACTTTTTCTTGCCAGAGAATATTTTCCTTTTACTCTGAAAAAAAAATTTTTTTTTTTTTTTTTGCTTTTATTTGTTTATTGTTTTGTAGGTTTGTGATTTGAAAACACAATTTTCTGGCCCAAATCCATTTTCCAACCATGTCTGTATTGTAGTGGTCATGAGTGTGGATTCAGTAACCAAATTGTATGGGTTTCAGTTTGGGCCTTGTCACTTTATTAGCAGTGAAGTTACCCAGTCATGGCTTTGACCTTATAACTTTGAGCAAGTTGTGTGACTGTCTGTCCCTGTTTTCTCATATGTAAAATAAAACCGCCTAATTATGTTCTAAGTATAGTTCTAAGGACTAAATGAGTGAATATATGTAGTTAAATTAATGTATGTTGTATAATAAGCCTTCATAAATACTCTCATTAACTATTATTGACAGTACTGTCTTCATTCATTCATTTGATGAATACTTACTGAGTGCCTGCCTACCATATGCCAGACACAGAGAAACATCAGTAAACAAAACAGAGAAAGTCATTGCCCTTTTCAAACGTACATTCTACTGCAGGAAACAGCAAATGAATATAGGAAGTCAGGCGATGATAAGTCCCATGAAGAAAAATAAACAGAATAAGAAGATGGCAAATAATACCCATTACTGTCTAGTCAATTTTGACTCACAGCAACCCTATAGGACAGAGTAGAACTACCCCCATAGGGTTTCCCAGGCTGTAAATCTTTACAGAAGTAGACTGCTGCACCTTTCTCACATGGAGTGGCTGGTGGGTTCGAACTGCTGACCTTTCAGTTATCAGCTGAGTGCTTAACCACTATACTACCAGGGTTCATTTACCAAATAATAGAGGGTGTGCTATTTAAGATAGAGCATTCATTTTATCTAAGATTATGCAAGTATCTGGAGATTGGGATGAATTTTGGGATGTATTTTGAAAGTAGGATTGATAGGATTTGCCGATGTATTGGATGTGAGCAATTATGCAATTGATGGTACCATTTACTGAAATGGGGAACACTCTGGGGAGAGTAAATTTACCTGTATGAGGAGCATAAGAATTTTGTTTTGGACTATCATGTTGGAAATGCTTATTGAACACCCATTTGGAGATATTAGGGAGGCAGTTTGATATATGGATTTCAAAGAGAAGTCAGAACTAGAGATAAAAATTTGAGAGCTGCCTGTGCATAAATAATATTTTGAGTCACTGCACTTGATGAATGAGTTTCGATAAAGAAGAGGAAATGTCTAAGGATAGCCTGGGGATTCTCTTAACATTTAGGGATCAGAAAGAGGAAGAGGACCCAGCAAAGAATACTTCGAAGAAACACCCAGTGAGTTAGGAGGACAAAGTGGTGTCTGGAAGCCTAGTGAAGAAAGAGTCTCAGGGAGTGAAAATGATTCACAGAGCTAAGGCTGTGAGAACCAGGTGAGGGCTGAGAGTTGACCATTGATGTTGGCGACTTTGACAAGAACAGTTCATTGAAGTTGTAAGGGCAGAAGCTGAACTAAAATGGGTTCAGGAGATCATGAGAGTTCATGAGGAAGTATAGACAGAGAGGATATACCTCCTTTCAACAAATTCTGATATAAATATGTAGTTAGAGGGAGACATAAGGTAAAAGGAGAATTATTTTGAGATGATTTAAGTAGAAAGGGAAAAAAAATTGGTGATGCAAAATAGGAGAAATAAGTATATGAATGGAAGAGAAGGCATGGGATCCAGTGTACAATTGGAGGGGTTGGCCCTAGATAGGAACATGAGTGTTCACACCTTGTAGCAGGAAGGAAGACAGAGTATATGGCCCACTTGGCAAATTTGGACATAGGAGAGTATGGCAGTTCTCTTCGAATGATGCTGCATTCCTCAGGGAAATAAGCATGATCATGAACTGAGGGGCAATGAAGGATGTTGGAGATTTGAGGAGAAGGTCTGAAAGAATTCCCTAGGTAGGTGTGTGAATTAACTAGTGTGTAAGGTAGCTTGATTGCTTGGCAGTAAGGTGTAATGTCATAAATTTAAAGTGAGAGCTGTCAGCATGGTTGTAATTGTCTATAACTGCATTAATCTGTTTATTAATCTGCTTAGGTAGAGAGTATAATTTAGGGTTGAAATTTCCATGCAGGATGAAAGAAAAAGAGAGGGGCAAGGGAGCTGAGTGTATGCGAGGGAGTGATTATAGTGATGGGCCATAAAATCTAGGACGGATAAGTAAGGAATTTTGTGTGCTTCAGCTAAACCAAACCTCTCTTGCCACTAGCTACATTCAGTTTCTTATCTCTGTGTTCTCTGGAATTCCCTTCTTGTTCTCCTTTCTGCCTCACCTTCCTAAACAAACACAAACATACCCAATACCCACATGTCCAAATTTGATCCATTCTTCGAGGGACAGCAGGCATGACATGGTATGTCTTTCTTGAAGTCTTCTGCCGTCACCCCCAGTGATCAGTAATCTTCTTTCCCCTTTTGAGCTCCTGTAGCATTTTCTCTCTAACTCTCTAAGTGGCACTTATAGCTTGGTATTATAGGTTTTTGTATGTATTTTACCTCTTCTGCTACACTGTTTTGTTCCCAGGGACAGGGATTATGTCCTTGTGTCTTTATCACTTAGCACAACTGATGAGCAGTGAAGGCCTGGCAAGTCAGTGAAAATCTCAAGTAAAACAATTTCTTCAGCATTCCAAAGCAGTTGTGGAAACTAATATTTCATGGAGATTACTTTTCGTTCCAGCTATATAGTCTTTTATACTTATTGTAGTGTATAGCAGGAGCCCTGCTGGTGCAGTGGCTAAGTGCTTGGCTGCTAACTGAGAGGTTGGCGATTTGCAACCGCCAGCGCCTCCACAGGAAAAAGATGTGTCGGCCTGCTTCCGTAAAGATATACAGCCTTGGAAATCCTATGGGGTAGTTCTTGTCTGTCCTATAGGGTTGCTATGGTTTGGAATCAACTCAGTGGCAGTGGATTTGGTTTATAATCCTGTATCATTTTTATCATCATCATCATCATCATTTCATTTATTTATCTTGCAGGAACATCTTTCCTTAAAGAAGTATATCATTGACATTGTGGTTGAAAATGCAGCTCCACCAGAGCCTGTGAAAGATGGAGAAGAGCGGCAAAAAAATAAAAAAAAGGCCAAAAAGATAAAAGCACGGATGAACTCCAGGTACCTTAACTATCCTTATGAACAAAACAGAACAAAAGAAAAACTTTCACTGATGTTTCTTTAATGTAAATCCAAAGGAGACCAGAAAAAAAGTTTAAAGTTGTTTGCTTCAAGAAAGCCTTGAAAATAACACCGATGAGCCTAATTTATAGCCACTTTCTTTGATTGAGAAAGAAAACTGCGCATCGATCTAAAGCCCTTGCTTTCACCTGTTAAGAGCTCTTCTCATAATTGGATGCCAGGGCCCTGCCAAACTTATGCCTCCTCCAGCATACAGTAGCATGTTTAAGTATGTGTAAACTAAGCCGATTTTTCTGTCCAACTATTGATTTTTAAATGAAGTATCAAAGAAAATCAATAGCAATCAACAAATAGAAGTCTGCTGGCTGTAGCGTCAAATCCCATGACTAGGTTTAATCAATTTGGTTGCCTGTCACAACAAGAAAAAGTTCGAGAAATATCTTGAAATGGAAAGTGAGTTGTCAGACCTGTAGTTTATCACCAGCCCCCAAAGTGACACCTGAAGATCAGACAGCTGTGTCGTACATCATTACTGCACAAGCTTCGAGCATCACTGATGACCGATGAGTCTTGTTGGAAGAGACAGGCGTAGCTCCTCCTGAGTGGATAATTCTTTGCTATTTGAGGGAAGGTAGTCTGAGTAAGTCATTATACTTTTATTCCTAAATGTCTCAATAGATAGGGAAGCTTGACCAATGCGATTACAGGACTAGAATAACGGCAAATGTTGCACTTATTTCTCTGTGGTTGCCACGTTCATATTGTGATCATGTAGGGGGTCCAAACTGGGTACTGAGAGTGCTCATTCAAGCAAAGACTAGAAGAGGCGTTTTTTTATTTCAGTTTTTGAGTTCCCTGCAAATTTATGTCAAAGAGTAGTTCCACAGCACATTGCAGGGTGTATTGACTTTTAATTCTAGTTCATGCTGAGATTTTGCTGATCTCCTGACACTGGAGTGCAATAAAGCAATTTCCTCGGACCTCTTTTCTTCTCTGTGTACACATTGCCGTGGTGAGCTCACCCAGTCCTATGACTTTGAACACCCTCTACTTGCCAGTGACTGCCATTTTCTTGATGATAGCTTTTGATAAGCAATTTTTTTTTTAATTTTAATGACATCTATTTTATCAATTTTTTTCTTTTATGTTTAGTACATCTGCATTATATCTAAGAAATCTTATGCCTGCCCCAAGGTTAAAAAGATAGCCTCTTTTTTTTTTAAGTGTGTGTCTGTTTATAGACTGTTCTATTCCTTTGATCTGGTTGTTTCTTTTGGCACCTTGATTAAAATAAAATGAATCAACAATAACTGTGGACCTATTTCTGGACTATTCAGTTCCATTGCATTGATGTCTTCAAACTGTCCTTATTTATAGCTTTATAATAAGTCTTGAAATAAATAATAGAAATCCTCCAACTTTGTTTTACTTTTTCAAAATTGTTTTGGTTATCCAAGAGCCTTTGCACTTTCATGTGTATTAGGATCAGTTTGTCAGTTTCTTAAAAAAGAAAAAAGGAAAGGTTATTGGGACCTTTATTAGAATCATATCAGACCTATAGATCAAATTGGGAAGAATTAACATCCTGGTAGTATTGAGTCTCTAATCATGATAATGAAGTATCTGCATTTGTTTAGAGCTTCTTCGGTTTCTCGCAGTGATATTTTGCAAGTTTTGGTTTATAAATCTTACAAACATTTCATTAAATTTACCCATAGTGTTTTCTGGTTTTTGAGGCTATTGGAAGTGAGAGTATATAGAAATACAATTGATTTTTGCATATTAACGTTGTGTGTGTATGTGTGTGTTTTGAAGTTAGGAATTAGAGAAACCTTTTTCTTTTATATATAGTCATATTTTCCTCAATTTAACTGTGTTACTTTCGTAACAAAAATAATAAAGTAGAACAAAGGAATTAGAAAAGTTTAAAGGAGATTATCCTTAGATGCAAGTAAGTAGTTTAGGTTTTATTCTGAGGACTGTGGGGAACCATTGAAAGTTTTTTGGGCAGGAAATGGTAAGCTCTGATAACATGTATAAATTGACTCATACTATCTACTGAAGCAGTTCTCAAACTATTTGGTTGTAAGACCTATTTTACATTAAAAAATCATTGAGGATCCCAAAGATATTTTGTTTATCTACAGTATATCTATCAATATTTATCATATTAGAAATTAAAACTGAGAAATTCTTAAAATATTTATTAACTCATTTTAAAATAACAGTAAAATCATCACTAGTTCATATGAATAAAAATTTTTTGGTGAAAAATAACTATTTTTCACAAAACAAAAAAAATTAGTGAAAAGACTGACATTATTTTACATTTTTGCAACTTCCTTTAATGTCTGGCTTAATAAAGAGAGCTAGATTCTTGTATCTGCTTCTGTATTCAGTCTTGTGTGATATCACATGCCATGTAGCTTCAACTCTATTGTTTGCCTGTAAAGAAGGACAGTGAAGAAGCCCTGACTTCGTGGATCTCCTGAAAAGCTCTCTCAGATGCCCAGGGTACTCCAGATCGCACCCTAGGAACTGATGGCCTACCTCATAAGAAAGAACTTAATAATGATAGCGATTAATCAGTTGCCTTATTAATATGAATCAAATCATGAAGCAAGACGTTGACGTTCAAACTGTAGTCCTTAGACCACCTGCATTGGAATCATCTGGATCCTTGTTAAAAGTAGATTTCTGGATTTCAGCCTTTGGATTCAAGGAATCTATGTTTTAACAAGCTCCCAGGTAATTCTAGTGTACCCAACAATTTGATACCAAGTGTTTATAGGAATTTAGAATCATGGAAACTTAGAGCTAGAAAAGACTTTTAGGAGATTAGCTAGTTCTACCCCCTCATCTTAGGAGCCTTGGTGGCTCAGTGGTTAAAGCGCCTAACGGCTAACCAAAAGGTTGGCGGTTTGAACCCACTGCAGGAGAGATGTGGCAGTCAGCTTCCATAAAGATCACACCCTTGGAAACCCTATGGAGCAGTTCTCCTCTGACCTAGAGGATCACTATGAGTCGAAATCAACTTGATGGCAGTGGGTGGGTGGAAGGTACTCCCGCATATTACCAGTGAGTACAACAAAGGCTCACAAAGGACAATGACTTTCTAAAAGCCACACTTATTTAAAAAAAAAAAAGTTCTCATGTGAAATAATTAGACACTGGTTCAGTAAGGATCAAAATTAAATGCCAAAATGTTTATGACATAGACATGTGGAGAAGGGCATGGATTGGAGAAACAAATACGAGATAAATTTTATGAGTGTTCCTGTGTGAGAGAGGGAGACAAACCAATTCTGATGGTCCTAGAGCATCCCTCTAGATGCTGATGTCCTTAATTGAAATAAGAGGCATAGATGGAAATGGTATGGCTGAGGCTACGGTGAGTGGATTTGAGCCCTCTGAGGGATATCACGGAGGAGCTAGTAGATGGTGTGTCCCTTTTTAAGCCTGTTCCATGTCTATTTACCCATTTTCATTGAAATTTATTTTTGTAAAAGAAATCATTTCCTTCTAACCTTGCCTTGTCCATGAGTCTGTGTTGGTATAGACCAAGCTCTGCTGCCCCCTGACAGAAGTATCCCAAGTGGTGAAAAATCACCCCCCCGCCCCCCCCCCCCCAAATAAAAAAACCCCTAAAGAAAAGCCTCTAAATGTTTCTGAACTGGAGCCTGCAAATCCAAGCTTATAAAATTAAGATGATAATGTTAAAGAATATAAAGTTGAAAAAGTAGGGCAGGGTGAAATTATGACCCTGGAAAGGAGCCACTATAGATAACCCAGGGAATGACACCAGGAAATTGGCGATTTGGGAAGATTTCTTAACCTGTGGTAGCCTGGTAAGATTGGAACATTGAGAACATAGGTGCATAGGAGGTTATTTTACAAATCCAAGCATGAAATGATAAGGACTTACATTAGAGTATAATTTGGAAGAAATTAAGAGGAAAGAAAGTAATCAAGAAGCATTTTAATGTAATATTAAAATTTATGATATATCAATTATTTGAAAAAAGAAATTTAAAAAAATTTGGAAATTTCAGACCAAGGTACCATTGACAGATACACAATGACGGCGGACATAAAAAGGGAAGAATGAGTTTGGTTTTAAAGATCGATAAGATGACATGAAGCTTGAACTTTCTAGTGAAGAGCTTGAAGAGTTTGAAATTTAGACTGAAAGCTAGAATTATATATTTAGCATTTGTTATTATAATATTAAAATTGTCACAGTGATAGGAAATGGAAATCAAAAGAGAAGAGGACTTGAAAAAGGAAGTAATGGCTGTAAAATACAGAGGCAGAAAGGTCAAGGAGAATGCATACAGAGAAAGAGCCATTGTGTTTGGCACTAACAAATCAACAGTGGATTTACAGGAAAAGCATTTTTAATGGAGTAGCAGGTGTATATAATAAGCATAATTCTGTACCCATTTCTCCATGGCTGCCCTTCGCATATACCTCAGTGTGTTTGCAGTTGATGTTTCCTCTACCCATCCTGAGCTTCTCCAGATTTTCCAGGACTGGCTCCTTCACTTTGTTTAGGTTTCATCTTAACAAGGTTTACTTCTCTGAGACCTCCCTTCGTTATGCTCTCTATAACTCCCCCAACCCCTCAAAATTCATTCTCTCCACAGTAATTGCTCTTTATACCCTCTGTTTTTCTCAGATAGTATCTCATTTATTTATTATTTATTTCACTCACTGTAAACTCTCACGTGAAAGTAGTAACCTTGTCATCCTTGTTATATACTATATGCTTAATGCGTGGAGTAATTCTTGACACATTGTAGATACTCAGTAAATATTTGTTGGATGAATGAATGAATAGATAGGAAGCCCATTTAAGAAGGAATAATAGAACTAAATCAGATTTCATTTGGTTTTCAATGTGTCTGTTTTGGTATTTTAGTTATACTTTTATTGAACTTTCTACTAGATTTAAGTGGCTAAGTATCATCTCCACTGAAGCTATATTGAAGTTACGGAAAAGTAATATCAGTAAATTTTTAAAATAA
The DNA here is from genome assembly GCF_030014295.1 of Loxodonta africana. Classification (NCBI taxonomy): domain Eukaryota; kingdom Metazoa; phylum Chordata; class Mammalia; order Proboscidea; family Elephantidae; genus Loxodonta; species Loxodonta africana. Next base: position 39,187,511 of record NC_087354.1, on the reverse strand, counting down.
TCATTTTTAAAAGTCATAAATGTAATGAGTAGGAAAATTTGAAATGGGTTAGAAGATGAATACATCAAGAAAAAATGTGAATAATCAAGACACCAAGTATAACTGTCTTTGTATGATGTTTGTATATTTACATGTGAACGTAGATTTCATTGGTCTGGGACTTGATAAAACTTCGAGGGGAAAGAGAGCTAATATTTATTTGGTTGTTCTTTGGGCAACATATTTTAAACATTATCTCATTTATTCCTTATAATAATTCTGTGAGGTTAACATCCTGCTGCTTGTCTTAGAGTTGACAAAACTGAGGCTCAGAGAAGTAACCTTACTAAGGCATCATAGCAGTTAAGTGATCAAGTCAAATTCAGATCTGTCTGTTCATCTCTAAAGTCTGTATTCTCTAACACCATTTTGTTCTCCTTTAAGACAAAGTAATTTAAAATGATGATGATGAGGAGGAGGATGATTGCCATCTCAGAAGGGACTTTCCATTTCCCTGGTCTTTCTTGCTGATCTGACTCCCCGGTTTTATCATGCTACAGCTTTGTCTTATTCCACTTGGTGTTGCCAAAAGGCAGATGTTCTCCTGTGCTGGAACACAATCACTTTGACCCCAAAGTCTTCTTTTCTGGTTTCTGCTCGGTGCCTAACTAAGACCTTGTTTATGTTGAGAGAGTATTTAAACAAGAATTTGAAAGGAAAACTTGTCCTTAGACAATCTGCTTGTAGGTAATTCGAGTTGACTCAATTCTGTTGAAAATGGAATTCTGTTCCAGTATGTGATCAGTCTTTTTATTGTTACATATAAAAAAGCCTCTTTCTAGCAAAAGAGACCTGCTTTTCTTCCTATTTTTTCTTTTCTTTTTTAAAACAAGACAGGTGTTTTCTAATTAAATTCTGGATCTAAATAGGCTGGGTTTGAATCCTTCTATGTCTTATAGCCTTGAGAAAGCTTCTTAATCTCTTAGTGCCTCAGTTTCCTCATCTATAATATGGTTACCTCCCTTATAGATTTATGATGAGGACTAAGTGAATTCATTTCACTGGAGTGCTCTTCACATAGTAAGTACTTAGAAGAAATTAGAATCACCCTAGGTATGTTTTTAAAGTAAATCACCAAATTAATGAATGTCTATATTTTTAAAAATAGAGCAGTAGCCTTTAATTTCTCATTTTTAACGTTGTTCACATCGTTGAAAAAATCCCAGGATAGGGTTATTCCAGGAATGTAAGATCGGTTGGATGTTTGAAAATGAATCATATAATTTACCATATTAATAGACTAAGGTGAAAAACTATGACTTAGTATATTTAGAAAAAGCATTATACCCATTCAAGAGAAAAATGCTTAGCAAAGTAAAATTATTGACGAGAACTACTGTGTTAAAAAGTATAAACCAAAACAAATACTATACCTAGAGATGAACTATTGAAAATGTTCCCTTTCAAGACAAGACAAAGATGCATCTACCATTGAACTTCTATTTGATATTATACTGGAGATTGTAGTCAGTTCAGTAAGATTGGTAAGGGGGGGGCAGTATAAGTACCATAAAAGGGAAAATAAAATTGTCATTATTTACACTTGTTATGAATGTGAACTCTTGGTTGAAAACAACTGATTTAGATGAAGAAAAAAGACCATGGAAGGTTTGATCAATAAATGAAATTATAGAAAAAGAAAAAGAGATGGCCTTATTGAACAGAAACCATAAATAAAGTGACAGATGACAAAAGAGACATAGATCAATTGTACTACATCAAAATTAATAACATTCGTGCTGTAAAAATACCATCAAGAAAATAAAAAGACAGTCCATAGAATGGGAGAAGGTATTTGCAAATCATGCTCCTGATAAGGGTCTAGTGTCCACAGTATATAAAGAGCTCTTACAGCTCAGCTACAAAAAGACAAACAACCAAATTAAAAATGGGCAATGGACTTGAATAGACATTACTCCAAGGAAGATACACAGATGTCTAACAAACACATTAAAAGATGCTCAACATCATTACTCATCAGAGAAATGCAGATCAAAACCTTAGTGAGAGAGCACTTCATACTCACTAGGATGACTATAATCAAAAAATGGAAAATAGCAAGAATTGGCAAGTATGTGGAGAAATTGGAACCCTCGCGCATGGTTGGGGTGAATGTAAAAATTATGCAGCCACTGTGGAAAAGTTTGGTGGTTCCTCAAAAAGTTAAACATAGGATTACCATGTTGTGGTTGTTATTAGGTGCTTTTGAGTTGATTCTGACTCATAGCGACCCTACATACACACAATGAAATACTCCCCAGTCCTGCACTATCTTTACAATTGTTGCTGTGTTTGAGCCCATTGTTGCAGCCTTCCAACTTGAGAGACCCATCCTCTGGCTCTATTATCAGACACAGTCTTGCTGCTATTTATAAGGTTTTTAGTGGCCAGTTTTTTCACAACTAGACCACCAGATCCTTCTTCCTAGTCTGTCTTAGTCTGAAAGCGCTGCTGAAACCTGTCCATAATGGGTGATCCTGCTGGTACTTGAAATACTGGTGGCATAGCTTCCAGGATCACAATGACACGCACATCACCAAAGTACAACAAACTGTCAGACCCGAGAATTACCATATGACCTAGCAATTCCACTCCTAAGTATGTACTCAGGAGAATTGAAAACATGTTCATATGCAAACTTGAACAAAAATACTTATAGCAGCATTATTAATAGTACCCAGAAAGTGGAAGCCACCCAGATGCCCATCGACAGATGAATGGGTGAAGAAAATGTAGTATATTCAGACACTGGAAAATTATTCAGCCACGAAAAGGAGTGAAGCATATGCTGCAAAGTGCTTGAACCTTGAAAACACTGTGCTAAGTGAAAAAAGCCAGACAAAAATGTCACATATTGTATGATTCTGTTTATTTTAAGTGTCCAGAATTGGCAAATCTCTAGAGATAGAAAGCAGATTAATAGCTGTTAGAGGCTGGAGGCTAGGAGGAATGCAGAGTGAAATTAGTGGTGATGGCTGTACAGCATTGTGAATTTACTAAAAACTACTGAATTGTACACGTTAAAATGATTAAAATGATGAATTCTATGTGTATGTTACCTCAAAAAAATATATATATATGTAGTAGCCCTGGTGATGAAATGGTAAAGTCCTCGGCTGCTAATGGAAAGGTTGGCAATTTGAGACCACCAGGGGCTCTGCAGGAGAAAGATGTGGCAGTCAGCTTCTGTAAAGATTACAGCTTGGAAACCTTATGGGACAGTTCTACTCTGTTCTGTAGGGTTGCTATGGATTGTGATCAACTTGATGGCGTGGGTTTGGATTTTTGTTTTGGAGATTATGTGTGTGTGTGTATATATGTATCTATGTATTTATAGATATATATATGTTATATATATAATTGCCATTTAAAAAAAATCCCTAGTTTAATCAAACTATTAAAAATCTAGCTTTATTTGTAAAAAAAAAAAAAAAACCCTCAAACAGAATGGCATAATAAAACAACAAGCATAGCTATATCAAGTAATTATAAACAAAATAAACAAAAAACAGCCAAGGGGCACTGTTAGTATACAAGTACAATTTCAGTATATAAAAACATAAGTGAAGAAACTGAGCATTTGAATAGTAGTCACAAGTTGAATTTATACATAAATGTCAAGTTTGATGTCTTCAAATAGAGAATACACATTCTTTTTTTAAAATATTTCTGGAACATGTATAAAAATTTTACATATACTAAGTCACAAAAACTCAAATTCTAGAAAAGTAGAGATGATATATTCTCTGTGCACTCAGTAAAATTCAAAATTTATAACAAAAGGTAAATCAAAACTCTGCCTTACTCCCCACCCTCTGGAAAGAAAAACTAACCTATTTTAAAATTGGCAAAAGGTTTGAACAGACACTTCACCAGAGAATATATATGAGCAACAAATAAGCACATAAAAAGCTGCTTAATATCATTAGTCACTAGTTAAGTGCAAATTAAAACCACTGTGAAATACCATCACACTCCCAATGGAATGGCTAATGAAAAAGACTGACCATACCAAATATTGGCAAGAACATGAAGCCACTGGAATTCTCATACTTTGCTGGTATGAATGCAAAGTGGAATGATCATTTTTAAAAAATATTTTGATAATTCCTCTTAAAGTTAAGCATATCCTTGTCGTATGACCCAGCAATCTTACTCATAGGTATTTATCCAAGAGAAATGAAGATATTTGCCTTACACAGAGACTTGTATGCCAGTGTTCATAGTAGCTTTATTCATAAGAGCCCCAAGCTGGAAAAAAAACTGAAATGCCCAACTGCTGAACGAATCAACAAATTATGGTATAGCTAAACAATGGATATACTAAACAGTAAAAGGGGATGAACTAATGATATATATAAAACAATAGGAAAGAATTTGAAAATATTATACTAAGTGAATGCATTCAGATACAATAATGTAGGTATGATTCCAGCTATTTGATATTCTAGAAATCTGTAGTGGTAGAACGCAGATCAGTGGTTGCTAGAGGAAAGAGGGTACGGGGAAGGAGTTGCCTGCAGAGTCAGGAGAGACCTTTGTGGGGAGGTGGAAATGCGCTATAACGTGATTGTGGTTTCGTTGTTATTGATGTACACAGTTGTGAAAATTCATGGAATTATACACTTCAAATTGAAAATTTTTGTATGTAAATTTTAACTCAACAGGACCATAAATGAGGGAAAAAAGGTTTAAATTATAAAAACAAAAAATTAGCCCTTCACAATCAAGGAGAAAAAAAGAAAACATTGTTTAAAATAAGAATTGTTCAGGAATAGATCAAAATGGAAATTACAGTGCATTTGAAATTTGTAACAAGTAAAGCATGACGCTTATGGGAGGTGTTAAAAGTTTTGCTCAGAATGGAATTTTAGCTTTAAATGATTTTGATATTCATTGAAATAGAAATGATATAAACAACTCAGGAGCTAGACAATATTCACATATCCCTCATGGAAACTAGGATAGGTATATTTATTTTTATTTAACAAAGATACATATGCCACTTAGTGTGTACTATATCTTGTAAACATAAAAAGAGAAAATAAGCAATTAGAAGTTGATAAGATGTAATTCTCTAAGAAGTTTGGTAAAATAGCCTGTGACAAAGCTAATGAACAATAAAAAGGAATAATAAGCAAGTATTCCACATTATGGCTGAGAAGTATAGCCAAGATGGTATGGCGTTAAAAATGAAGGACTACAGTGGTACAGCACTATATTAATAAACTTTAAGATATTAATAAATTGGATTATTATCTAAAAAATCATCAAAATTGAATTTTGATATATTTGACTAGACTATTTTTAGCTTTATCTCTCATTCTCATATTTTTAATCTTTTGCTGCAGTCAAATGGGTCTTTGCGCTGTTTCCAAAACATAATTTGTATTTTTCCTCATATTAGCATTGTTTGCTCACGTTTCTCTGATGATAGTAATGGCATTTCCTCTCTTTTCTGTATATTCAGATGCTACCTATCTTTCCAGCAAGTGCGCATTCCATTTCCTTCAGGAAACTTACCTTGGGATCTTAGCTGGAAGTTAATAGCTTTCACAATACTTATTTGTAACTTAGTCTGCTCTGTAGAGTTATGTGTCTTTTAATGCTCTCATGTCACCTTCCCCCTTCTGGAGAATAAGCTCCTTGAATATTCCCACTATGTATATTCTTTATCCCCATTAAGTATATGCGTCTTGAAATTCCCCACGGTTTAGTTTGTACAGAATAGGGACTCTGGGAATGAATATTTAATTGATTACTTAAAATGAGTCAAGACAGGAGTCAAATAAGGAAAAAGTGGGAAACTACTACATCAAGTAAGGTGAAAATTTTTTGGATGACAGAGTTCTAGTTAAATGTTACTATTATAGGATTTAGAGAATGGATTCAGTCCCTTCCACCTCAAAACCCCAAAACCCAAACCCACTGCCGTTGAGTTGATTCCGACTCATAGCGACCCTATAGGATACAGTAGAACTGCCCCATAGAGTTTCCAAGGAGTGCCTGGCAGATTTGAACTGCCGACCTCTTGGTTAGCAGCTGTAGCACTTAACCACTATGCCACCAGGGTCTTCCTAAGGCTCAGTTTTTTCTTTGTAAAATGGGAATAATACCATATTGAGTTTTTAGGACTGAATGAGACATTGTAAAGCATCTTGCACAATGCCTGGAGCATAGTCAGCTCTGGGTAAACATAATTTTTCCCACCCTTCAGATGAGGTCCCCGTTACTTGCATCTACCAAGTGATTGGAGGCGGTGGTAGTTCCAAGGTAGAATTGTCTTCTGTGCAGTAGACGTGGGTTTGATTCCCAGCCAGTGCACCTCTAGGAAGAAAGGCCCGGCAATCTGCTTCTGAAAACCACAACAAAACCAGCCACTGAAAATTCACGGATCAAAAAGAACCATTGTGCATGTGGTCACCGTGAGTAGGGAGCCAACTCGACCACAGCTAACGACAACCAAGTGTTTATTTCTCCATTTGACATACTTTAATGTTACGGCTGACAGCAATGAGCATACATCGTTTGCAACAATATGTAATTTAATGTTTTATTCTAATGTAGATTTTTTGCTGTTCTCAATCATAACCTGTGTTAGTTTGCTTTTTCCTCATTGGGGCTGTTAAAATTTGCATCTTTCAGACTCTCATGAAGCAGTGTTTATTTTTTCACCTGTCGTTGTTTGGATTGGTATACCTTGTGGCTAATTCTTTTATATATATCTGTATATAAAATTTTATTTACTTGTTGTTGAGATAGCAAAACGTACACCAATTCAACAATTTCTACATGTACAATTCATTGACATTGATGACATTCTTTGAGTTGTGTAACCATCCTTGCCTCCCTTTTCTGAGTTGTTCCTCCCTCATTAACATAAATTCACTGCTCCCTAAGGTTCCTATCTAATCTTTTGAGTTGCTGTTGTTAATTAGATCCCATAAAGATAATACTTTAAAAAAGCATAATACTCCAGGCAGACATTTTTTACTAGCTAAGCTGAACTATTGTTTGGTTTTAAGAAGACTGCGGGAATATTTTTGGTTTAAAGATTATCGCAGGGCGGTACTTTCAGGGGTTCATCCAACCTTCATGGCTTCAGAAAGTCTTGAATCCATGAGAATTTGAAATTCTGTTTTGTAATTTCCCCCTCTTGATCGGAATTCTTCTGTGGAATCTTTGATCAAAATGTTCATTAGTGGTAGCTGGGTACCATCCAGTTTTCCTGGTCTCACGGCAAAAGAGGCAGTTGCTCATCGAGGCAATTAGCCCCTTGTGGCTAACTCTTTCCTAGCGTACTAGACTAATTCTTTGAGACAAGGACCCTTTGGGTGAGCAGTTAAAATTTAAATTGGTATTTTCCCCCCTTCAAAGAGAGAAAATGACAAATTATGTCAATGTTAATGCATTGCTATAATGAAACCTGCCTTAAGATGATGGTCTGTTGATGGCTGTCGCATACTAGTTCAGGCAAACTGGAGCCAAATTAGACAGTGGCAGAGAAGTGTTTTCTTAGATTTTCTAGACCTTTTGGTATTTAGCCAATATAAATAGCAAAAACAAAACAAAAAAGTCTTGGAAGTTCTGATAAAATTTCTTTTGCTGTCTTTTTAATTGTTTGTAATAATAAATGACTATTTTTTACCTGTATTTATTTTTACATTGTATGTATCTCTTGAAATACATAGGTATTCAGCCACCTCAGCTACCATACAGAAATTTAATAACCTTTCAAATTTAATTATCTTGATTCTAACATTTTTGAAAAACAAACATCATTCTGAACCAGGTTTGTAAATTCAGAAGTATTTTTGTAAATCTGTTATATATTATCCTATGAGGAAATATGCCATTTTTCAGTCATCTGTGAGAATATTTTGGTAATTTTAAAGAATCCATTTTAGAAATCAAAATATTAAAATTAATGTTGTAATGTTGCTGATTTATCACTTCAACAGCACAACTTTTATACTGTAATAATAAAATTGTAGCCAAGACTTTGGCGTATTGTAAAAATTATCAACAAAGTAACTAACAGTAATAGAACTTTTTTCTCTTCAGGGCGAAGGAATATGAGAGTTTAATGGAAACAAAAAATTCTGGCTCTGACTCACCTTATAAAGCAAAGTGAGTATTCCACCCGACCTTTTAGTTCTCCTTCTCTTTTCTGCCTGCAGCAGAAGTGTGTCTGAACCATCATTTTGATCATGGGCTTTGTATAGGATGCCTGGAATATCATTCTCCTAACACAGTGGTTCTCAACCACAGAACATTTGGCCATGTCTAGGGAAATTTCTGTTTGTCACAACTTGGGGGAAAGGTGCTCCTAGCATCTAGTGGGCACAGACCAGTGACGCTGCTAAACATCCTGCAGTGTACAAGATAGCTTTCCATAACAGAATTACCCGACCAAAATGTCAGTAGTGCTGAGATTGAACAACTCTCTTTTAATACAGTCAGGTTCTGGCAAGGCAAGGCTGTGCTGGTGCTTGTTCTGAGGAGGTCTCTTTCAGGATTGTTCCTAGTGCCACAAGAGAGATCAAAATTTAGATTTCACCATTGGGGTGATAGTGTAATTGCATAATAGCTTAGTAAACCAAAACATCCTCATTTTCCTTCTCTCAAAAATATTCTTAGTGGAGGTGCAGTTAGACAGTTATTCACATATGTGCTGATGGGAGTACAGATTGGTGTAATCTTGTTTAAAGAAAATGTGAATCAGGAGCTCAGGAAGTTCACTTCAGACCTCATGCTGTTCAATAAAATAATGTACACTGTGCCCAGATATTTACACATAAAGATGACTATTTTACTGTTAGTTTTAATAATGAAAAAAATCAAACAAATGGCCCAAATTGAGGAATATCTGTAATTAGTTCTTGGTACAATAAATATGTATATCCCATAGATATGCTATAGGATGTTATGGTTGCCATTATTAACATTTACAATAGAAATATTCTTGCCTGTCAGGACTCTATAATGATTAAAGGGACAGTCTATCATGAAGACATAACCATAATAAATATCTACACATCCAATGACAGGGCTCCAAAATACATAAAACAAACTCTTAACAGCACTGAAAAGAGAAATTGATAGTTCAGCAGTAATAGGAGGCTTCAACACACCACTGTCAGTAATGGACAGAACATCTAGAAAGAAACTCAACAAACATACAGAAGATTTAAGGACACAATCAGCCAACTTGAACTTATATATAGAACTATTCCACCCAACAACTGCAAACATTTTTTTCCAACACACATGGAACGTTCTGCAGAATAGACCTTCGAGCACAAAGCAGCCCTCAGCAAAATCCAAAACACTGAGATTATACAAAGTATCTTCTCTGATCACATTACCATCAAAGTAGAAATTAACAGGAAGTGCAAGGAAAAAAATCAGTTACATGGAAACTGAATAACACCCTACTTAAAAACCACTGGGTAATAGAAGAAATCAAAGATGGAATAAAAAAAGTTCCTAGAGTCAAACAAGAATGGAAACGCATCATACCAAAACCTTTGGGACACAGCAGTTTTGCTCAGAGGTCGATTTATAGCAACAGATATATACATCAAAAAAGAAGAAAGGGATAAAATCAAAGCATTAGCTACACAACTCAAGGAACAGCAAAAGAAGGCCACAGCCACCAGAAAAAAGGAAATAATAAAGATCAGAGTAGAAATAAATGAAATAGAGATTAGAGAAACAGTAGGAAGAATCAACAAAACTAAAAGTTGGTTCTTTGAAAGTATCAACAAAATTGACAAACCACTGGCCAAATTGACAAAATAAAAACAATAGAGGGTGCAAATAACCCAAATAAGAAATGAAATGGGTGACATTACAACAGACCCAACTGAAATAAAAAGGATCATAATAGTGTTATGAAAACTATACTCCAATAAATTTGAAAACCTGGAGGAAATGGACAAATTTCTAGAAACACACTACCTACCCAAACTAATAAAATGATGTTGGAAATATGAACAGATCCATAACAACAGAAGAGATTGAAAAGGTAACAAAAAAAACTCCCCCTCAAAAAAGCCTTGGCCCAGGTGGCTTCACTGGAGAACTCTACCAAACATTCAGAGAAGAGCTTACACCAGTACTGCTCAAGCTATTTCAAGACATAGAAAAGGAAGGGATACTTCTGAATTCGTACTATGAAGCCAGCATAACCTTGATACCAGAACCAGGCAAAGACACCACACGTACACACACACACACACACACACACACACACATTACAGACCAGTGTCTCTTATGAATAAAAAAAAATTTTTTTTGATAGATGCAGAAATTCTCAACAAAATTCTAGCCCATAGAATTCAGCATCATATCAAAAAAATAATACACTATAATCAAGTAGGATTCATACCAGTTATGCAAGGATGGTTCAACATTAAAAAATCAATCGGCATAATCCACCACATAAATAAAAGAATTACATGATCATCTCAATCAATGCAGGAAATCCAAAACATTGAGATTGTACAAAGCATCTTCTCTGATCATAATGCCATCAAAGTAGAAATTAACAGGAAGAGCAAGGAAAAAAAAAAAAATCAGTTACATGGAAACTGAATAACACCCTGTTTAAAAACAACTGGTTAATAGAAGAAATCAAAGATGGAATTTAAAAAAATGAATTCACTATCATATCAAAGTCCAACACCCATTCCTGAGAAAAACTCTCAATAAAATAGGTAAAAAATAGGTATAGAAGAGAAATTCCTCGACATAATACAGGGCATCTATACAACACCAACAGGCAACATCATTTGTAATGGAGAGAGCTGAAAACATTCCCCTTGAGAACAGGAAAAAGACAAGGATGCCCTTTATCAGCACTCCTATTTAACATTGTTCTGGAAGCCCTAGCTAGAGCAGTGAGGCAAGAAAAAGAAATAAAGAGCATCCAAATTGGTAATGAAGAAGCAATGCTGTCCCTATTTGTGAATGATAAGATACTATACATAGAAACCCCAAAAGACTGCATGAGAAGACTACTGGAACTAACAGAAAGATTCAGCAGAGAAGCAGGATACAATGTAAACATAGAAAAATCAATTGGATTCCTATACACCAATAAAGAGAACAATGAAAAGGAAATCAGGAAAACAATATCATTTATAATGGCCCCTAAAAAAAAAATAAAATACTTAGGAATAAATCTAACCAGGGATGCAAAAGACCTATACAAAGAAGCCTACAAAACACTACTGCAGGAAAACAAAAGAGATCTACATAAATGGAAAAAACATACCATGCTCATGGATAGGTAGACCCAACAACGGGAAAATTACAGTTCTACCCAAAGCGATTTACAAATACAATGCAATCCTGATTCAAATACCAACAACATTCTTTAGAGAGATGAAGAAAGTTAATCATTAACTTTATATGGAAAGGGAAGAGGCCCCAGATAAGTAAAGCACTATTGAAGAAGAAGAATAAAGTAGGAGGACTTGGATTACCTGACTTTAGAACTTGCTATACAGCTACAGTAGTCAGAACAGCCTGGTACTGGTATAACAACAGATACATTGACCACTGGAACAGAATTGAGAACCCAGATGTAAATCCATCGACCTATGGTCACTGATCTTTGACAAGGGCCCAAAGACCATGAAATGGGGAAAAGAGTCTTTTTAACAAATAGTGCTGGCAAAACTGGATGTCCACCTGCAAAAAAAATGAAACAGGACCAATACCTCACACCATACACAAAAACTAGTTCAAAGTGGATCAGACACCTAAATATAAAACCATAAACTATAAAGATCATAGAAGAGGTTTAAGCTGAGAGGTTTGTACATTGGTGTGGTTTTGAGATATTTTCTTGATCAGTTTTGATTACATTTGTGTAATTTACTGGAGTAGTGAAGATTCCCCCACACTGGTATCCAGCTTATGTAGTCATTATGCCATCCTCAGGTAGCTCCCTTCCTCTGAACCTGTGGACAGTGGCTAGTGCCAGTGGGGGAAAAAAAAAAAAGTCTTATAACTCTGGGCCATACAGATAAATACCCTTCTTTTCTTGCTCCTTATATATATATTCTTCATAATTTTATTCTTTATTGTTCAGAATATACACAGCAGAACATACACATACCCAACAGTTTCTGCATATACAGTTCACACTGATTACATTCTTCAAGTTGTGAACCATTCTCATCATCCTTTTCCAGATTGTTCCTCTTCCATTAACATAAACTCACTGTCCCCTACATTTCCTAACTAATCTTTTGAGTTGCTTTTGTCTATTTGATCCCATGTAAAATTCTTAAAAGAGCACAGTGCCCAAGGCAGACATTCTTTACTAGTTAAACTAAACAGTAGTTTGGTTTTAAGAACACTTCAGGGTATATTTTTAGTTTAACATTTAAAGAGTATCTCAGGGCACTAGTTTTGGGAATGCATCCAGGCTCCACAGCTGCAGATAGTCTGGAGTCTCTATATTTTCCCCCTTTTGATCAGGATTCTCCTACAGAATATTTGATGAAAATGCTGAGTGATGGTAGCCGGGCACCATCCAGTTCTGCTGGTCACATGGCAAAGGAGGCATTTGTTCATGAAGCAAGTTAGTTGCACATTTCATCTCCTTCTCCTATTCCTGACTCTCCCTCTGTTGCTGCAGGCAAATAGAGACCAATTGTTGTACCTTCGATGGCCACTGGCAAGCTTTTAAGACCGTAAGCACTACACAACAAACTAGGAGGTGGAACAAAAGCACTAAACACAACATTAGCCCAGTTAAATGAGATGTCCCATGAAACCATGACCCTAAACCTCCAAATCCAGAAACCAAATCCCATGAGGTGTTTGGTTGTATGTAAACAGCCTCAGCAGCTGCTTTTTGTTGTTGCAGTAAATGTATCTATCACATATTGGCCAATTCAGCTTTTTACAGGCATACAACTTATTGACATCACTTATTCCTTACATTTTTAAAACAATTTTGTCTTACATAACATTGTCTTACATACTTCGAATCTCTTTTATTATGTACATACCTTCAAAATGTATTTGAAATTTGACCACCATTCACAACCTCCGTCATAAATGCTGTAGCCTAATTCACCATCATCTCTCATTTGAATTATTGTAGCAGCCTCCTAATTGTTCTCACTGCTCTGGTTTTTGTCTTCTACAGTCTGTTGCTATTGTGGTGCTTTCCTAATGTAGTGTCTTGCCTGCTGTAGTCACAGGGAAACTAGGATGTTCTTCTAAACTGTAAGTCTGAAAAAACGGCAGTAGCGGCAGAAGCATCATTTTCCAGCATCTTCGCATAGTCACATAAAAAACAAACAACTGGTTAACAAAATAAACCCATGGCAACATTTACAACAAAAACACATTGCCAAGTATCTCATGAAATCCAGAATACAAGTGGATGGGAACAAACACCAACATGAAGTGTGCGGTTTAAACGTGTTACGGAAAGCAGCTGGATTTAACAGATAAGGAAAGGAAAACTCCAAAATAACAGGGTTTCACTGGAAAATACAGGGCATCAATTTGAGGAAAGCAGCTGAATCTCATTCTCCAGTAAATTCCTCAGGAAAGGATCCTATGAACAACATTCCCTTAGTTTTGTTGGTTTTTTTTTTTTTTTTTTTGAACATTTTGTGGTTTGTGTGAAAGTTGACAGAGCAAATTAGTTTCCCACTCAACAATTCATACCCATTTTTCTCCGTGGCATAGTTGCAGTCCCCTCAATGTGATAGCACTCTACCTACTTCCTCCCTCAGTTCCCTGTTTCCATTTGCAGATCCTCCCTGCCCCATCCTCCTTTCTAAACTTTGTTTGTGGGCAAATGCTTCCCCTTTGGTCTCGCATGGTTGATTGTTTTGAGGAGCACATTCTTCATAGGTATTACTGTTCGCTTTATAGGCTTGTCTCTTGTTTGTGATCCCTGGGAGTGGTTTCAGTTCCAGGTTTGAAGGCTGTCTAAGGGCCATAGTCTTGGGGGTTCCACCAGTCTCTATCAGACCAGTGAGTCTGGTCTTTTTTATGAATTTGAATATTATTCTGCCTTTTTCTCCCGCTCTGTCCAGGACCTTCTGTTGTGATCCTGATTAGAGCAATTGGTAGTGGTAGCCAGGCACCATCTAGTTCTTTCTGGTCTCAGGCTAGTGGAAGCTGTGGTACCTATGTTCCCTTAGTCCTTCGGGCTAATTGCTTCCTTGAGATTCTGATTCTCTTTGCTCTTCTTTGCTCCGGATGGGAAGAGACCAATAGTTGTATCTTAGGTGGCCACTCTCAAGCTTTTAAGACCCCAGTTGCTACTTACTAAAGTAGGATGTCCAACATTGTCTTTATGGACTATGTTAGTCAGTGGACTTAGATGTCCTTCTGGGCTATGGTCCTAAACTCTCAAGCCAAATCACTCAGTTCCTTGAGGTGTTTGGTTATGGCTAAGAAGTTTTTATAACTGTGCCCCTGTGTGCTCTACTATATATATGAATGTATTTACAGCACATGCAAATGGGTAGGTAGAAATATCCTTTTCCAAACCTATATATGCTTATGGATGCACTCCCATATGCCATCCCACACCTGTTCAGCTTACATATCTACCTGTGTATCCACTCATAAGTTATTGTTTATTACTGTTATTGAGGATTATGTTTGTGATAGTATTTGCCATTGTTGCCTTTTACCCTTGCATACCTCCCAGCATTTTCCTTTGCCTTAATCATGTTTTGCTGACTTCCCCCATATTGTATTTTGTCTTTCCCTTCACTCAACACCTGTCTACTCTCTAGTTAGTGATTTCTCCCTCTTCTCCCTCCCATCCCTGGTAGCCATCAAAGAATGTTTCTTTCTGGGTGTAAACCTTTTCTTGACATTTTAGAATTCTCGTCTTATTTGTCAATATTTATCTTTTTGTGATTGACTTATTTTGCTCAGCATAATGTCCTCCAGGTTTATCCATGTTGTGAGATATTTCTCAGATTCATCGTTATTCTTTAAATTTGCATAGTATTCCATTGCATGTATGCGCTACAGTTTATCCATTCATCTGTTCATGGGCCCTTAGGTTGTTTCTATCTTTTTGCTATTGTGAATAATGCTGCAGGAAACATGGGTGTGCATATATCTATAAGTGTCACAGCTCTTATTTCCTCTAATATATATACCTTGTAGAGGGATTGCTGGATCATATGGTATTTCTGGAAACCCTGGTGACGTAGTGGTTAAGTGCTATAGCTGTTAACCAAAGGGTTGGCAGTTTGAATCCACCAGGTGCTCCTTGGAAACTCTATGGGGCAGTTCTGCTCTGTCCTATAGGGTCGCTATGAGTCGGAATCCACTCGACGGCACTGGGTTTGGTTTTTTGTTTTATGGTATTTCTAACTTTTTGAGGAAGTGTCATACCATTTTCCACAGTGGTTGTGCCGTTTTACATTCCCACCAGCACCGTATGAGAGTTCTAGTCTCCCCACACTGTAGCCAGTATTTTTTGTTTCCTGTTTATTATTATTGCCAGTGTGAGGTAATATCACATGGTTGTTTTGATTTCCATCTCTATAGCGAATGATTATGAGTATCTCATGTATTTCTTGTCCGCCGGAATGTGTCTTTTGGTGAAGACATTTTGGTGAAGTGTCTGTTGTGTTCTTTGCCAATTTTTTAATTGGATTGTTTGCTTTTTGTTGTTGAGCTTTTGAAGTTTTCTGTAAATTTTAGAGATTAGTTACTTGTCAGATATGTTACTGCTAAATTTTTTTCTGAGTCTGTAGTTTCTCTTTTTACTCTTTTGAAAAAGTCTTTTGATATGCATATGTATGTAATTTTTAGGAGATCCTAGTTATCTAGTTTATCTTCTGCTCTTTGTGCATTTTAGTTATGTTTGATAGTCTATTTATGCTATAAATTAGGACCTCTGGGTTTCCCCTTATTTTTCTTCCGTGATCTTTATAGTTTTGTGTTTAGGTCTTTGATCCATCTTGAGTTCTTTTTTGTATGTGGTGTGAGGTATGGATCCTGTTTCATTTATCTGCAAATGGATATCAAGTCTTGCTAGCACCATTTGTTAAAGAGACTATCTCTTTCCAACTTAATGGATTTCTGCCCTTTGTCGAAGATCAGCTGTCCACAGGTGGATGAATTTACTTCTGGGCTCTCTGTTCTGTTCCATCAGTCTATGTATCTATCGTTGTACCAGTACCAGGCTGTTGAGACTACCATGGCTACATAGAAGGTTCTGAGATTGGGAAGTGTTAGGCCTCCTACTTTGTTCTTTTTCTTCAGTAGTGCTTTGCTTATCTGGGACCTCTTTCCTTTCCGTATAAATTTGGAGATTATTTTTCCACCTCATTGAAGAATGTTGATGGAATCTGTATCAGGATTGCATTATATTTATAGATCACTTTGGGTGGTATTGACATTTTCGCAATGTTAAGTCTTCCTATCCATGAGCATAGTATGTTTTTCCATTTACCTAAGTCACTTTTGGTTTTTTGCTGTAATGTTTTCTAGTTTTCTTTGTATAAGTCTTTTATATCCTTGGTGTCATGGATTGAATTATGTCCCCCCAAAATAGTGTATCAATTTGGTTGGGCCACGATTCCCAGTATTTTGTGTTTGTCTACAATTTGTCATCTGATACGATTTTCTTGTGTGTTGTAAATCCTATCACTATGATGTTAATGAGATGGTTTAGCGCAGTTATATTGATGAGATCTATTAGATTAGATTGTGTCTTAAGTCAGTCTCTTTTGAGATATAAAAGAGAAGCAAGCAGGGAGACAGGGGGACCTCATACCACCAAGAAAGCAGCACCGGGAGGAGAATGTGTCCTGTGGACCTGGAGTTCCGTGTGGAGAAGCCCATAGACCAAGGGAAGATTGATGACAAGGACATTCCTCCAGGACTGACAGAGAGAAAGCCTTCTCCTGGAGCTGGTACCCTGAATTTGGACTTGTAGCCTATTAGACTGTGAGAGAATAAATTTCTCTTTGTTAAAGCCATCCACTTGTGGTATTTCTGTTATAGCAGCACTAGATAACTAAGACAGTCTGCTTTGTCTTGATACCATCTTGACTTCCTCTCCATATATAAATTCTGTAACTACACCTTTTTTTCTACCTTTTTATTTAGGAGTCGTCGTTTACAGACTGACATCTCTGGTTCTGTTGTCAATCTTGTAGCTTTATTTTTGAAAATTCTTTATCTGGGTTGGTACGTGGGTGATGTTGACATGTGTCTTAATCTCTGGTTGTTGTCTGACGTCACTGGTTCTCTGTCTGAAGGACTCCCTTTAGTATTTCTTGTCAGGTAGGTCTGATTTTTACAAACTCCCTTAATTTCTGTTTATCTGGAAATCTCCTAATTTTGTATTGTATTTGAGAGACTCTTGCTGCATATATATTCTTGGATGGCAATTTTTTTCTTTCAGAGTTTTATATATGTTATCACATTGCCTTCTTGCCTGCGTGGTTTCTGTGAAGAAATCAGAGCTTAATTTTATTGGCTTCTCCTTCTAGATAATATTTTGTTTTTCCTGAGGTGTTCTCAACATTCTTTCTTTGTCTTTGGTTTTGGAAAGTTTGATTATGGTATGTCTTGGTGATTTTCTTTTGGGGTCCATTCTGTATGGGCTTTGATGGGCTTCTTGAATGAGTATCTTCTTGTCTTTCACGTATTAGGGAAGTTCTGCCATCAAATCTTGGAAAATTTTCTCTGTGGGTTTTTTTTGCCTCTTCCTGTGCTGGAATTCCGATCACATGTAAATTTTTCCTCTTGATAATATCCTACATCACTCTTATGCTTTCTTCATTCTTTTTTGATTGTCCCTCAAACAGATTGGTGTCAAAGGATTTGTCCTCTATTTTGCTGATTCTGTCTTTCATTGATTCAGTTCTACTCCTGGGTCCTTCCAGTGTGTTAATATGTTTTTGAAATTTTAGTGTTAATCTTTTGGATTTCTTGTTGCCGTTTTTGTATGGTTTCTAATTATCTAGTTTGTCATTTTGTTCTTGTGCCTTCCTGAATTCTTCTAGAGTTTTGTCTGTTTTCCCGTTATTCTCCTTGATTTCTTTGAGGATCCTATATATAAGTCTTTTGAATTCCTTATAGGGTAGTTCAATTACCATTTCTTCCTCAGAAAGGTTTTCTGGCTCTTAATTTGGTCATTTGCTTTAGCCGTCTTGTTCTGTTTCTTTATGTGATTTGATATTGTCTGTTGTCTTTGTGGTATTAAGGTGTTATTTATTTAGTAATTGTATTTTTGTTTGCTTCCTTCTGATTTTTTATTTTGTTTTGTTTTCTAATATCTGGGCTTGGAGCCTTATGCGGTTCACTGGTCTGAGGTCTGGCGGCACTGGAGTGCTCACCACCTGTCTCTGGGTGAGCGGGCAGCAGCTGATTGGGTGATTGCAGGTCTCTGTTTGTTGGTGATGCTGGGTGGCTGTAGGCAGTCTGGGTGGGCTTTGGCTGCCATCTGTTGTCTGTCCACTGGCTTGGGAGTGGGCAGTTACACTCGTTGAGTGTGTGGTATGTGACAGGTGAGTGGGGATGTAGTCACTGTTGATTGCCAGGTGGGACGGGGAGGAGGGCAGGGAGAGGGAGGGAAGGGTTGGGTGGTAGATGGATGAGCTTGTGGGAATGCGATCGCCACCACTGACTGGGTAGGGGGGCAGGGGAATGGGCAAGGGATGGGCATGTGGGCAAGCACATGGTTACCACCACTTGCCAGATGGTGGCAGGTGGGTCACAGGCATTTGAGTGTGTGGATACGTGGGCACTGCTTCTTAGCTGGTTGGGAGTGGTCAGCGCCACTCTGGAATGCCCTGCTGTCGGTGGGCAAGAGGGGTAGGGGAGCACTCACAGCTGCTCCAGAATGGCATGCTGTCACCCAGCGGGGTCAGCAGGTGGGGGGTGGCATTTGGGGCTGCAAAAATAGGGGGGTCGTACCACTAATCACCATGAGGATGGGTGGAGAGCGGTGTGCTCTTCTATTCAGCTGCACTCCTCCTGTTGGCTGCAGCCTGCAATCAGGACCTTATTTCATTCCGGGTATGTCTGCACAATTACTCTGTGTCTTGTTTAGAATTCTATGAAATTGCCTTCTGTGCTCTTCATTCGGGATTGTTGCTGTCTTT
Organism: Loxodonta africana; assembly: GCF_030014295.1. Lineage (NCBI taxonomy): Eukaryota > Metazoa > Chordata > Mammalia > Proboscidea > Elephantidae > Loxodonta > Loxodonta africana. Next base: position 39,168,345 of record NC_087354.1, on the reverse strand, counting down.
GTCTAAAGATAACCACACTGTACTGGGCCAGTTGTCACGGCCTTCCACTCTGTCTCTTCTTGTTCACTGTTTTCATTTAGTTTCTTCTTCCATTCAGTGTTTGACCTAGTTCTTTATCCTTTCATTTGATGCTCAGAGTTCCAGGATGGTCATGTGTATCTGTTTCACTTGGTTTCTTGGATCTCTGCCATAGGGGGTTGGCATGGTGTTTCTGACTAAGCCACCTCATTGGCCAAAACTCCTCTATTTGTTTAGTTCTTGCTTGTGCACATTGATAGTTTTGTGCCCTCAAAAATAAGTTTCACTAGTTACGAAATCATTGACTTTCATCTTCTCTTTTTGAGGACCTTAAATACTACTAGAGAATGAGCTTCAGACAATCAAAATGATTAAAGAGACATCAACATAACACTAAAGTTATAGTTTCTTGTAAAAGTGAAACTAACTGATAGCTAAAAGGGAGTGACTATGTAACGGATGTGTCTCAGTTAATCATACAGTGTAACTCTAAGAGAAATGTCAGAGAAAATGAAAAAATATCCAAAAGATTTTTAAAACTTTCTCTAATTACAGTGGTGATGAAATTATTAATAATGTTATTCTGAGACTGTTGTGCATGTAATGTGGGATAAAGGAGATTATGGGTGCCAGAATTCTTTCATCCCTTGTATCTCTGAGAGCCTAGATTTTTGATCTGGAAGAAAGCAGATAGGTGTAATATGGTAGAGATCAGGTAAAATCCCTGTAGGGCTGAATTTGAATTATGTGAACTTAATTATATGAACTTATAAGTTATTTTGGAAACCCTGGTGGCATAGTGGTTCAGAAATATGGCTTCTAACCAAAATGTGGGCAGTTCGAATCCATCAAGTGCTCCTTGGAAACCTTATGGGGCAGTTCTACTCTGTTCGGTAAGGTCGCTATGAGTCGGAATCGACTCAGTGGCAATGGGTTTGGTTTTTTGGTTTTTATGAGTTATTTTATCTTTGAGAAAGTGATGTGTGTGTATGTACATATGTGTGTATGTAAGTTTTATGTATGTATGTATGTGTTTCCTAACTTTGTCCATTGAACAGGCCTAGAAACAATGACCAACTCAGTAGCAACGAGCATCCAAAGTACTCACTGATTTGGGGCTAGAAATACCATTTCTCACTTAAAAGAAACAAGGACTTCTTGGAGAAATACCTAAATCCAGATCTGAATGTCTTATCATACCAGATAGCAAGGAAGTGCTCAAAGACTGCTAGTGCCTTGACAAGGGACTCAGGGGGCAATGGGCTGAAGATGGGACAATTTGAGTTTCAAAAAGGATAATAATTACCACTGATCAAAACCTATGAAAAAAATTAAAGCCATAGGTTCATAGTGATATTTAAAAAAAATTATTTGGTGACCGTTAGAGGGTGATAGGAAACCAGTTATTTTGGAAATGAGTAAATGATTTTTTTCCTTTCCTATATGAACTCAGTCACCAAATAATGGATGCAAAGAAATGTCTCCTCATAAAATTATCCCAGCTAATAAATCAAAACAACCCCATCTCTCTCTCTCCGGTTACCCCTCAGCCTTCTAGTAAAATTCAGTCTTGCAGCCATTAGGTGGGTCAGCACCAAATAGGCACCTGCCTTGGGTGGGGATGTCTAGCAGTGGCACAGTGAGGGTATCAAAGTCCAGCAGGGTAAGGAGGGCATTTATTCATATAGGGGAGTGGCCTGATGGAGACTCAGAGCCCAAGCAGGGTGAGGGCAGCTTCCATGTCGGGTGGCGCACTGTGGACTCATGGGAGGAGTCAGAGCAGGGCGAGGAAGACATCTCTATGTAAGATCAGCCTGACAGAATCTGTCAGAGCCCACGTGAAGGGGAGCCTGGCAAAGGGTGTTGAAACCTAAGGTGGGTGGGAGAACCAAAAATGGGGAACTGGAGCTGGGAGATGACAGTGCACACACAGCAACAAAGATGGATGATTGGTTACATATAAGCAGATTGGTCAATTAAGTAAATATACTGAGGATGATAGAAGGCAGGTTGTTCACTGCTGGAGAAGAGAGTTACAAATATAGTAAGGGAGAATAGAAAAGCCCTGTGGTGATGAGTTGGAATTGGAGACATCAGTGTTAACTCATGTTTTTCAGTGTGTATAGATAAATGTGTATAGATAGATATACAAATAAAAAGTAGATGTAAATGTGTAGTTATGTTTATAATATTATAAATATTTTGTATTTATTTATTCAGTAATACTGCACACATTCCCTAGCTCCGTCCCCTGAGAGCAGTGATACCCTAATAGCATTGAGCACACCCAGCACGCACATCTATGAATAGGGTTGGGTTAGTTCCCTAAAAGGGAAAGATGGGTTCTGTTTCCAAAAGAAGGGACACTGGCAGGCAGAAACAAAAGTGTCCATTGTAGGAGGCAATATATGTACGCTGATTTTTTTTGTCTTATATAGGGAATGTCAAAAGGTAATACTTGATTTAAGTTTATATGTCTAGAAATATAGGCATAAGCATACCTATATAAAAGTAAATAGAGGGAACTAATAGTAGTCCTAAATTTAAACCACGTACCTTGCAAATAGAGGCGATGATGGGAAAAAAAGTTAACGTATTTATGTCTTTCTGAAGTGAAGTCTGTCCACACTAAACAGTAGTTATTTCCTAAACCTGACCCAGCCTCCTTTCTTACACTTTTACAAATATTCCCATTGATCCTAGGGGACTCCCCAAACTTTGCTGTGATATAAGTTAGGGTCCCTTTAAAAGGTACTTTTACATTTTACGTTTACCAGTGACAGATATGAGCTTAGCGTTGTTGGAATTTGTTCGAGTATTGAAAAGAAAGTATCTGATGTTAAAACATTCTCATAGCAACAATGATGAGGATGGCTCAGGACTGGGCAGTGTTTCATTCTGTTGTACAAAGAGTCGCTATGAGTCAGAACTGACTCAATGGCACCTAACAACAAACAACATTCTCCACAAAGCCGTTTACCTGATAGACTTCTCATATTCTAGGATAGGAGTTATGAAACCTTCACTTTTTCTTTTCCTACTGGAAAAATTATCTGCTAGAAGTAACCCAAATAACCATTTCTTTGTTAAACACTGTACTCTCTAAGCAGCTCCTGTTCTTGCATGGTAGGGAATATAGCTTTCAGGGCATGTCTTCTGCCGACATTCTGTAATTATAGTATGAATCAAAGTCTGATGCTTTTTTTCTTGAGAGGGGCTATGTTATTTGTGGTACTTCTGTGGAGGCAGGGAATGGGACAGAGGTTTAGCTCATGTTACCACAGCATCCCCTTGATTTGGCATTCTTCCTTGAAGGGTGGGTTCATATGAATCCCAGATTTGATTTACCTCAGGATGAAATACAAGCCTCTTGCATGCTGTGAGTTAAAATGGTCCTGTGCCTCCCTAAGTACCCCTGGTTTCAGTGGAATGTCAGCATTCTTGGTAAGAACACTGCTAGATTCGTATGCATCCATTGCTATGGCTAAGATATTTAGTTACATAACGTGCAGGCTTTATTCAGCCAAAAGCTGAAGTGGCTACTTATCTGTCACACAATGAAGTTCGCTGCCAATATTCTTCCACATGATAAGGTCAGTAACTTTAATCGGATGGGACTCCAGCCCATATTCGATTAGAAGGGAAAAGAAGGATGTTGCTATTATTCTATTTTTGTATTTTTTAATTTTCCTTTTGTTAGATTGAGACTTTCTGTCAATGAAGAGTAAATAGTTGACCATTTATTAAATGTCTATTTTAATGCACGGTGTTAGATACATTACACTGATTATTTCTAATCTCTACAAGTTCTGAAAGGAAAAAAAAAAATTATCCACACTCATATGATGAAAAAACTAAGATTCAGGGAAGTTAAAAAACCTTCCCAGTACTTACACATATGGTGTGTTTTGGAGCGTGGATTCACGTGTAGGTACTTCTGATTTTAGGGCTTGTACTTACTCTTCTGACTTATCAAAGTAAATGTCGTGGGTAGCTTAGGTTTAAACTGGAGTTTAGTAGTGTCTTTCGAGCTGCATTGTTGTTGTAGTCTTTGAGAAATTCTTTAATTTTACATAAATAAAATTTTCAATTAAGTTGTGTTCTAGAAAATTATTCACTTATGAGTAAAATTTCTTTATCTGAATTGATTAGTATGATATGGAGACAAAAGCACGAGATCTGAAGATCAAAGGCCTGGGTCTTGAGTCCCAGTAATACTTTTTACCAACCATGTGACTTTGGGAAAGTCACCAGTTTCCCAGAGCCTTAGTTTCTTCATCTTTCAAATAGGAATAGTACTAATTGACAGTGTTGAGAGGATAAATAAAATAATGTACATGAAAGTACTTTGTAATCTGTGAGGTTATAGATACTAATATTAATATAAAAAAGAAATTTCTTTAGTAGACTATCCATTTATTAAATATATGATGAGTGCTGTTATGTATAGTTGCAAGCTAGGTGCTTGGAATAAGGTGGTGAACAAGGTAGACAAGCACTCTTTCTCATACTGTGCGGCTGCGTTGTCCAGTATGGTAGTCACCAGCCACGTGTGGCTATTTAAATTATCAAAATTAAATACAATTTAAAATTCAGTCCCTCAGTCACCCTATATTTCAAGTGCCGGAAGCCACATGTGGCCAGCAGCTACCATGTTGAACAGTGAAGATACAGAGCATTTCCATCATTGCAGAAATTTCTCTTAAAAAGCTCTGTGTGGGAGAAGCAGACAAGTAATTACATAAGTATTTAATTCACTTATCGTGAGTGCTTTGAAGGAATAAGCAAATCAGGGAAAAAGTTTAAGTTAGGAGCTGAAGGATAAGTAGGCATTTTCTAGGTAATGTAGGGGTAGAGAAAGCATTTCAGAAGGAAGGAGTAGCATATGCAAAGACACTGAAGCCAGAAGCAGAGAGGGGTTGAGGTCCAGAAAGGGAATGACATACTGAGCCCGTGTGGAGGGATTAGCTGTACATAGGGGGAATGAGCCTTTCTCCATTGTGGCAGGAGAAACAGGAGGGGAGGGGTCAATATGCAGATGGGCTTGTAGATTTCTTGGTGAAAAGGGAGAGTTTTCTTGTTCCATTTTTCTCTCTGAAACGCAGGACCTTCTGAGAGCAAAAGGGCAGAGTGGGATTTTGATGACAGTGGGGAAGGTGTGAAACAAGCCTTTATGGAGAGTGCACAGAGAAGAGAGATTTAGTAAGATTGTGAATCTGTAGTCATACCAATCTTTTGCATGGTATAATTTTTTTTTCTAGATACAGACATGGAAAAGGCTGATGGTTGTTCATTAATCCAGCTAAATAAATAAATGCATGCAAGGTACTGGTAATGGTGCCTGGCCCATAGTAAGGACTAAACAAACATGAGTGATTATTAACCACTGCTGGGATTTGGCTAGTAAGAAAAGCAAATAGAACAACAGTGGAGGAATTAGACCATTTGCAAGAATGGAAATAAAACACCAGGGGGATGATGTATAGGGAAAAGGTGGGGAAACCCACTGACTGGAGAGCTTGGTGAGTATCTGTGGATTATGTGTCAGTGGGGCACTCAAGCAAGTGAGTAGAAAGTATAGGAAGATTGTTCAGAAAGTGCGGTGTATGAAACAGAAGTAGGAGTTACAAAGAACTATTTATTACACGTTTCCCTCACTAAAGAATCCTACTATCTAGGTAGTATGTGGTATTTCCCTGTGAAAAACAAACCTGTTGTAATTGCTTAATTGACTAAGTAAATGACATCAGCAGTGACAGGTAATCCCCAAACTGCCTGTAAATTGGAACATGGGGCATTTGACATTCTAAGCGTTTACAATGCGTATAGTATACAAGCCTTTCTTGAAGATTTAAATAAATGTAGAAATCTGTTCAGGTTATTATTCTGTTTCTCTGCCGTCATCCTCTCACTTCTGCACTCCTTCTATCCCCAGTCCTGTTCTGGTTTAAGCGTCTCACAGAAATCGATGGCAGCAGTTGTCCCAGCTAATCCTATGAATGGGTAAATTCTGCCCTCTGATTCTGTTTTGAGCCATGAGGTATGGGTTGGTGGTTTTGAATATAAATACCAGCCTTAAGAATTACCTGGTTTTCCCTCCTTTCAGGTATGCTGTGAAGCAGTTTCAAATTCAATACTGAAAGTAATTTGTGTTTTGAATGTTTAGGCAAATGAAGTATCATAGTCTAATTCATTAATGTCATTCTTCCCTTTAATTTTGTATTGAAGACTTCAGCGATTAGCCAAAGATCTTCTAAAACAACTACAAGTACAAGACAGTGGCTCATGGGCAAACAATAAGGTTTCTGCCTTGGATCGGACCCTAGGCGAGATCGCTAGAATACTGGAAAAGGAGGTATGTGATTAGCCTCTGGCCTTTGAACCTTAAATCTTTGTGGTCCTTTCCCACTGTGACAGGACATAGGGTGGTATTGCATTCTCTCCACATACACATTTTGTCTGTGTTCCCAAAAGTCAGTCAGCAGTTGATGGATGTTTTTTACTTTTGTTTTTAATGAAATTGTTTTCAGTTTTAACTGAAGCCCTCAGTAGAAAAAATATGTTCTTTAAGTCATAGTTTTCTCGGTACCCCACACAAACAAAATGAAATTATATAATCAAGAATAATAGTAATAAAATATATTGTACAATTTTATGACAGAAAACATAGAACTTTGAATTCTTTTCAAGCTCATAAGATACAACTCAGAGGAGCCCACAAAACATCAATTTCTTTCCTGTTTCCAAATAGAAGATTTGACAGTTTTCATTAATGTCCTAGAGACATTAAATGTCTCAATGACAGTTTAAAAATCTTTAATGATTTCAAAAGTATTTATTATTCACTATAGAAAAATTTTAAACATAAAGAGGAGAAATAAACATTCTGTAACATCTACCGTTAACGTTTTATTGTTTTTTTTTTTCTAATGCTTTTATTGTATATTTTTTATATTATTTTATCTGGCTAATTTTATCATAAATATTTTTTATGAGTTTAAAAATTCTTTGTGAATGAATAAACATACCACAATTTACATAATTTATAACATTTAGGTGGTTTTTAATTTCTTACTGTTTTAAATGATAGTCATTTCTGTTCTTAGGTGCAGTTTTGTTTATTTGTTTGGTTTTTGTTTTCTGGGCTTTAAATTTACTGTGTAAGATTTGATACACTATATCTTTACACAAATAACGTGTGCCTTCTACGTTTGTTTGCTAACTTCCCCCTGCGAGGTACTTTCATAAGTGCCCCTATGCCATTTTTTTTTTACATGGTACTGTAAAAAATTACAATGATGCACTTACAAAAATACCTCATGGAGGAGCATGCAGTTGGCAAACAGACAGACACAGAAGGTGCATGTTATCTGAGTAAATACAGTATACAAAAGGATACAGTGATAAAAAATGCATAAGACCAGCAAACTCACTGAACAGTGAACTCATAGTGAACAGCTGTGAACTCACTACCCACCTTAAGAACTAGACCATTACCAGTGTGATCCTTCCTTAGCCCATCCCCTACCTCTGCTCCCTCAGAGGTCAATACTGTACAGAATTAAAGGTGTATCATTTTCTTGTTTTTAAATAATAGCTCTATTGTTTTATCACATATTGCTAAATAATATCACATATTGCTAAATAATGTATTACTTAGTTTTGGTTGTTTGACCTTTTAAAATATAGAATCCTGAGTTTTTTTTTTTAGTCAGAATTATTGTTTTATTTGTTTATAAATGTAGCTTTTTTAAAAATTCATTTTCTCTGTTGTACAGTAAATATTTCATGTGTTAATACTACAATATTTTTATCCATTCACTTGACAAGGATGTTGTTTTCAGGATCATTGTGTGTGTGTGTGTGTGTGTCTGTGCACATGTATAGTGTGTGAGAGAGAGATTACAAATAGCACTTTTCAAACATCCTTGTATTGGAGCAAATGAACAATAATTTCCCTGAAAGTGGGGAGTCTCAGGCTTTCGCCTACATCAGAGTCACCTAGAGGACTTGTTAAAACACGGATTACTGGGCCTCACCTTGGATTTCTGATTCAGTGGGTTCTAGAGTGGGTCCCAAGAATGTATATTTCTAATAAGTAACCCAGTGATGCTGTTGCTGCTGATCCAGGGACCACACTTTGAGAACAACTGCTCTAGCCTGGGGCAGATGCCTCAGAGGTGAAATTGCTGGGTTCTCAAGCAAATGAATTACCAGCTTTACAAGATAATGTCCACCTACATTTTAACATCAGGTAACATCAGACAATACAGTTCTCAGTAGGAACTGAGAGTAACTATTCAGTGTGCTTTGCAGCAGGGCCATATAGAGTCCCTTCTCCTGTATAATAGGTCCATTTTGAAGTGTTGGCAAGTTCAGAAACTGGTAATTGTCAAACATGTGCTAAGTGGAGTGTTTTAGATTTGGTATACCTTGAGAAAAATATCTAATCGTTTTATAATTAGCACATACTGATTATTTTTGTCTTTAGAGAGGATACTTATACTTTAAGAGGCACTTGCTTGAAATCACCATATGCACATTGATTTTAATCTCATTGAATATTGTTTTAGATTGAAGTAATCACAATCAAAGTAAAATGGTCTTTATATAAGAAAGGTATTCAGTATGAGAATACAAGTAAAGTTATTTCATTCACAGAGGAGCAATTTACTGAAATACCATTGATTCCTTATAATTTGGGGGAGAAAAATGTAGTCTGGCTCCCAGTCTAAATGGCCTGTGTCAGGAACTTTGCTGTAAAGCTGTCCTCAGAGTATATACTGTAGGACCACCTAAGAGTCTAAACTTACCTACAATAAGATCCTTTTGCTACTTTTATAACTAAAATCCTTTTTACCTAGCCAAGACAGACTTACTTTATGTAGAATCCTGTTCTGTAGAGTTTTACTGACATTTCAGTGTAATTCAGCTGATGATATTTATGATTTCAGACTAGGAATTGTAAATAACCATTTGTTTTTGTTTGGAAAATTGCCTGGAGTAACAAAATCATTAGACCCAAAGGCAAATACCCAGTGAAGGATTTGAAGACAGCCTAGAAGTGACAAGCGTGGGGCTGGTGGAACTTGGGCAAGCTGTCACTGAGGAATGGTGAAAGATGAATCTTGAGGTCTTTGCTTGCTTAATTTAGACCTTAGCACACTGATACTTTCTATTATTGCTTTGACAGTTTTTCCTTAGATAGTTTTTCTGAATTTCTAAAAACTAATTTAGAGCTAAAGGGTTAAATTTGTGATAACACAAAAGTGCCCTTGTAATGAGAGGGATTAGAAAACTTAGAAGGACCTGGGTTTAGTGGTGCTAAACTGTGTGGTCATTGTGTGGCCTATGATAAGCTCTTCAACCTCTGTGTGTCTCAGGTCCCCTCTGCCTTTTTGGATTCTCTGCTTCTGTTCAGAAATTAAAGCTTGTAAGCTTTGTTTGCATGTGTTACACTTTTAAAAGATTTCATCCACTTCTGTGTACAGAAATACGGTAATGTTTGCACCAGCTCTCCCAACAAAAAAATCTAAAAATGCTGGATAAAATAAAAATTAAATTTTCTTAAAAGCATCAAAGAGCTGAGAATGAATTAAAGAACTACCAGGCAAAAGGAAGAATTCAGAAAGTATGCGTATAATGAGAGCATTTGCTATGCTGACGAATGTGAGTTATGGTTTTGCCAGCTTCATGGAGTGAGGGGACAAAAAATAAAAGCCTATGGGCTCCCCAGAATATGAAGTCTTATAGGGTATTTCCCCTCCACAGATACAAGACCATAACCACCTAGTCTTTCACATAATCATGAATCCTCTCACCTCTCCCTTGGGGACTACAAAGAAGACAACTTCGCACAGTGTAGAAGTTTTAACTGCACTCCAGTCCTGGAGTAGATTTGCAGCTAAATTCACATCACCTGTGTTATTTCAAATGGTGAATTGAGTCTAACATGGTCCCATATTGATTAGTGGTGTCTCTAGGCACCTGACAGAAGGAAATACAGACCTTCATTGGAGGAAGACATATTTATCCTAGGCCTTAGATAATTTCTGTGAAATGTTACAAGAACAAGTAGCCGTAGTCAAAATATTAACCACAAAAGTTAATAAATCATGATGAATGAGAACAAGCACAAACTAGAACCGTAAGGCTTTGTGATTACAAGTCACAGATACTTAAACTGTATGTGTTGTCTTTTAAGGAAATAAAAGACAAGCTTGAAAATATCTGTAGGAGTAGACCTAGCTGAATAAGTAATTCAGAACAGTTCTCCTGCTCAAAACAACAAATAGAGCTGGACAAAAGACGAACTGTATAACTGAATTGTTAGCAAGGTAGTGAGGAGTAATGAGCCAAGATCCTGGGAATGTGGTATTTGGGGCTGCTTTTTTTTTTTTGCTCTGACTACGATTGGTGAACTGAAAGAGGTGGATAAGAGGCTAAGTAGTACTTTTGAATCATTGCAGAGCTGGTGGAAAAAAATGTTGAGTCTAGGACTTACAATGATAGGGGCTGTGGCGACAATCCCATGTTTTGTGTTGAGATTTTAAAGGACTGCACTAGGAGAGAAGGTAGACAGGAAATATACCAGTCGCTGCAGAAACTGCAGCCCAGCTTCAAATCACCTGGGTGGCTGGGAAATCACACTCACTGAAAAAAAATTAAAGTGATCTTGAATTGCTAATACCCCAGGTCCCTAAACAGAAGCAAATGGAAAATCTACTCTGGAGGAAGGTAGTATCAACCTAAGTCTCCAATTATTTTGACATAATAATTTTCAAATGCATCGTCTGGCACAGGAAAGGAATTAGTTATACAGAGAAACGAGTAATATGAATAAGCATTAACAGAAACAATGGTTGAAACAAAACCTACAGGGGCTTCAGAATTGTGCTTACTATGTTCAAGGATGTAAGTGTAAATTATTGTTATTTTTTTTACAAAAAAAGTATAGCAAGCTTGAAAGAAAATAGAAATTCTAGAACTGAAAAATTTGGTAATCAAAATTAAGAAAATACTAGATGAGCTAATAGTGGAATAAATGAGCTAAAGAGAGAGTCAGTGCACTGGGAGATAGGTCATAAGAAAGAATACATGTTGAAGCACCAAGAGAAGATACAGAAAATAAAGAGTATAGTAAGAGACATATAATATGCAGTAAAAATGTCTTATGTATACTTAGAGTGCCAGAGGGAGAAGAGAATAGGGAAGAAGCAATATGTGAAGTAATTTTTGATGACACTGTAAATGGTAACAGAAACCCTGGTGGCATAATGGTTAAGAGTTCAGCTGCTAACCAAAAGGTCAGCAGTTCAAATCTATCAGGCACTCCTTGGAAACCCTATGGGGCAGCTCTACTCTGTCCTATAGTGTCGCTAAGCGTTGGAATCAACTCGACAGCAATGGGTTTTTTAGTTTTGGTTCATCAAAAGACAAGCAACAGAATGGGAGAAGATTTCTATATGGATAATCAACAAAGGAGTGGTTTCCAGGGTATATAATGAAAAAGATTGATAAATCGATAAAGAAAAAGATAGACAACCCAGAAAAATGGTCAAGAGAATAGGCATTCCAAAAGAAGAAATCCAAGTAGCCAATAAATAAATCCAAAGGTAGCCAACCTTACTAATAATCAGAAAAACGCAAATTAAAAACTCGACATGCTACTGTGATTCACCTATCAGAATGGCAAAAATTAAAAAGACTGAAAATACCAAGTATTGGCAAAAGTCTGGAACAATGAGTGTGCTCACACACTGTGAAAGTATAAGTTGGTACTGCCACTTTAGAAAACAGTTTGATATTACCAAGTAAAGTCACAGGCATGCATCTCATATGACCCAGCACTTCCATTTCTAGGTATATACCCCAGAGAAATCAATTCATACATACACCAGGAGACCGGTATACAAATGTTGAATGGCAGCATTGTTTATAATCTCCAAATGTGGAAAGCAACCCACATATCCATCAACAGCTGAGTATATAAGTTATTTATATGTTGTTGTTGATGGATGCTGTTGAGTCGATTCCAACGCATAGCAAACCTATAGGACAGAGTAGAACTGCCCCTAGGGTTTCCTAGACTGTAATCTTTATGGGAACAATCGCCAGGTCTTTTCTTCTGCAGAGTCGCTGGTGGGTTCGAACTGCCAACCTTTTGGTTAGCAGCCAAGAGCTTAACCATTGCACCACCAGGTATATATAATGGGATATCATTCAACAATGAAAATGCGTGAACTATATCTATGGATAACAACATGGATGGATCTCACAGTGTTTAGAGAGAGAAGCAAGTTGTCAAAAACATGTATACTATACAGTTTTAGTTATATAAAATTCAAGAATAGACAGAAGCACCTGTATTGTTTTTGAGTTGGTAAAACTACAAAGAAGATAAATGTTTCTCACAAAAATCAGAATAATGATCCCTTGGGGAGGAGGATGTGAGGTGTGGTTCCAAAGAGTCACCTGAATGGTTTCGTGAGTGCTACCAGTCTTCTTTTTCCTGACCATGTGGTGGTTACACAATGTTCAAATTATAGTTATTCTGTAAATTGTACTTACATGTTTTCTAACATGTGCAAAGAGCTAGAGATGGGAAACCAAAAGGGAAGAACACGCTCGGCATTTCTCAAGCTGAAAGAACTGAAGAAAAAATTCAAGCCTTGAGTTGCAATAGTGAAGGATTCCATGGGGAAAATATTAAACGACACAGGAAGCATCAAAAGAAGATGGAAGGAATACACAGAGTCATTATACCAAAAAGAATTAGTTGATGTTCAACCATTTCAAGAGGTGGCATATGATCAGGAACTGATGGTACTGAAGGAAGAGGTCCAAGCTGCTCTGAAGGCATTGGAGAAAAACAAGGCTCCAGGAATTGATGGAATATCAATTGAGATGTTTCAACAAACAGATGCAGCACTGGAGGTGCTCACTCATCTATGCCAAGAAATATGGAAGACAGCTTACTGGCCAACTGACTGGAAGAGATCCATATTTATGCCTATTCCCAAGAAAGGTGATCCAGCCGAAATTTTAGAACAATATCATTAATATCACATGCAAGCAAAATTTTGCTGAAGATCATTGAAAGCCGGCTGTAGCAGTATATCGACAGGGAACTGCCAGAAATTATGGGTGGTTTCAGAAGAGGACGTGGAACCAGGGATATCATTGCTGATGTCAGATGGATCCTGGCTGAAAGCAGAGAATACCAGAAGGATGTTTACCTGTGTTTTATTCACTGTGCAAAGGTATTTGACTGTGTGGATCGTAACAAATTACGGATAACATTGCAAAGAATGAGAATTCCAGAACACTTAATTGTGCCCATGAGGAACCTTTACATAGATCAAGAGGCAGTTGTTTGGACAGAACAAGGGGATACTGATTGGTTTAAAGTCAGGAAAGGTGTGTGTCAGGGTTGTATTCTTTCACCATACCTATTCAATTTGTATGCTGAGCAAATTATCCAAGAAGCTGGACTATATGAAGAAGAACGGGGCATCAGGATTGCAGATGACACAACCTTGCTTGCTGAAAGTGAAGAGGACTTGAAGCACTTACTCATGAAGATCAAAGACCACAGCCTTCAGTATGGATTGCACCTCAACATAAAGAAAACAAAAATCCTTACATCTGGACCAATGAGCAACATCATGATAAACGGAGAAAAGATTGAAGTTGTCAAGGATTTCATTTTACTTGGATCCACAATGAACAGCCATGGAAGCAGCAGTCAGGAAATCAAAAGACGCATTGCTTTGGGTAAATCTGCAAAGGACCTCTTCAAAGTGTTGAAGAGCAAAGATGTCACCCTGAAGACTAAGGTGCATCTGACCCAAGCCATGGTATTTTCAATCACATCATATGCATGTGAAAGCTGGACAATGAATAAGGAAGACCAAAGAAGAGTTGACACCTTTGAATTGTGGTATTGAAAAAGAATATTGAATGTACCATGGACTGCCAAAAGAACGAACAAATCTGTCTTAGAAGAAGTACAACCAAGAATGCTCCTTAGAAGCAAGGATGGTGAGACTGCGTCTTACATACTTTGGACACATTGTCAGGAGGGATCAGTCCCTGGAGAAGGACATCAGCTTAGCAGAGTACAGGGTCAGTGGAAAAAAGGAAGACGCTCAACGAGGTGGATTGACACAGTGGCTACAACAGTGAGCTCAAGTATAACAAGGATTGTAAGGATGGCTCAGGACCGGGCAGTGTTTCGTTCTGTTGTGCGTGGGGTTGCTATGAGTCGGAACCGACTCGACGGCACCTAACAACAACAACAACACGTTTTCTCATTTTTCTGTGTATTTATATTTCACCATAAAATTACATTAAAAACTGAAGTTAGAGTAAATTGTTCCAAAGACCCTTTTGTTGCAGAAATGTTTATTTCAAATAAAAGATTCTAAAAATTCATATATGCAAAAACACTTTCCTTATTCTTGCTGTTGTATTAAATTAAGGCCAAGTGAGTGTGATTTGTATTTGCGTTGATGAACATTGCTTTTAAATTTGGGTATTAACTACATCCCAGAAGTTCTCTGTGGTTTATCAGTAACATGAGACATGTGTATGCTGTTACCATAAGTAAACAGTTTAAGCAGATGGATGGAACGTGGAGTTTGTCCAATTGCCTTTCCTGGCTTTTTTAGAATCCTGCCAAATTCAAATAGAGATTCAGCTGTGAATCTCTTGAACCTGAATAAGCAAACCACATAGCTAGCAGAATTCGTAATTTGAACTAAATTAAAAGATGTCAAATCATAATTTACCGTGTGATACCTGTAGCAAACCATGTCATGCTTTGGTGTTTTTTGCAATTTTTCTTGCAAAATTCCAACAACAGTTACCTGTGAAAGGTAGAAAGGTAGAAACTCTCCCCCATACCCCCCTTTTTTCCTGCTTTTTGCCAACTGAAGCTTGTAACTGTTTAACAGATGCCTAGGCTGGGAGGAGATAAACCACTAAGCCCTAAGGATTAGCTTTTTCATCCTAATTGTGTTCAGAAGCAGGTTCTGCTAGACAGTGCCTATCCCCCAAACATCACGATTTGTTTGGTTTTTGCTTCTCATTTTCAGCTGGAATTCTTCAGTTGAGAGGAACTGGAAAGCATTCAATACTATGAACTTCTTATTTTGATTTCTTTCACTACTTACGTTCTCAACTTACGTAGTTGTTTCCTCATAGCAGCTGATATATAATTGTATACAGCCCATATGACACCCATATTTTGTCATATTTTGTCAAGTGGCCCAAAGTAAAGTGAAAATGTTTCTCAGACCTTCAGCTAGCTTGCGTTTGAAGACTGGTGTAAAGAAAAATAGAATTGTAATTTCAAAAATCTGACAGAGGTTTAATTTGGTTTGTATTTTTTAAAAAGAAAAGAGATTAGATAGGAACCTTAGGGGCCAGTGAATTTATGTTAAAGAGGCAAGAACAACTCAGAAGAGGAGGGTGAGAATTGTTGTACAACTCGAAGAATGTAATCATTGTCACTAAATGGTACATGTAAAAACTGTTGAATTGGTGTATGTTTTGCTGTGTATATTCACAACAACAATAGCAAAATAAATTAAAAAGTGGAGTAAAACCTGTGAAAGCTGAAACCTGTCAGAGAAGGAAAACTCAAATATTTTCCACTAAATAGAGAGCAATAGAAAAGTGGTGACTGCTTCCTGTCCAAGGCAGCAAACTTGTGAGACCTGGAAAAAGAACGCAGCCTCACAGATTTCACTGTATTTGGATGGAGATGAATTGACTGAAAAGGGACATGAGGAACTTTCTGGGGTTATAGACCAACTGCTGTCAAGTCAGTTCCAACTCATGGCGAACCCATGTATGTCCAGAGTAGAACTATACTCCTTCACAGGGTTTCAGTGGCAGATTTTTTGAAAGTAGATTTTCTTCCAAGACACCTCTGGGTGGACTTGAACCTCCAGCCTTTTGGTTGGCAGTGGAGCGCGTTAACTGCACCACCCAGGGACTAGGCAGTGATAGAAATGGCCTGTATTTTCTTTTAAGTGGTAGTTACTTTTTTTTTTTTTTTTTGTAGTTACTTAGGAGGGTGCAATTGAATACCTAAATCAGTGCATTTTGTTATATGTTTATTACACTCAATAAAAAAAAAATGCAACTAGATAATGATGATTATAAAAGCTTATATTATTTTTCAGATTCACAAGGTAAGGCTCATCCTGCTATAAACATTCTTTTAATCATCTCATCTGGAATTACTTATGGTGGCTTACTTATGAAAAGCACCCTTTTAAAAGCAAATAAATTTGTTATAAAAACTCTCTGATGTGTCTTGATGGTGCTAGTTTATAGGAACATCCTTCACACAATGTTTTGATATTTTCTATTATTACACTTGTACCACCTAGGCTCCTCTAGATAATATGTTAGTTTTAAACATGCCTACTTTTGAACTTTATATAAATGGAATCCTACTCTGTATTTTGGTGTCTTGCTTCAATCAACATGATGTTTTAAAGGATCTGTGTTGTAGAAGCAGCCTGATGCCCAATGGTTAAGCACTTAGCTGGTAACCAAAAGGTCAGCAGTTGGAACACACCAACCACTCTGCTGGAGAAAAGACCTGAGACTCTGCCTCCTTAGAGATTACATCCTAGGAAACCTTATTGGGCAGTTACATAAGGTCACTGTGAGTCGAAAATGACTCAACAGCACACAACAACGTGTTGTTGTAGGAGTCCCTGGGTGGTGGAAATAGTTAAGTGCTTGACTACTAACCAAAAGGTTGGCAGTTCGAAACTACCAGAGGCGCCTCGTAAGAGAAGCCTGGCATTCTGATTCTGAAAGGTCACAGCCTTGAACAACCTGTGGAGTGCAGTTCTACTCTGTACACATGAGGTTGCCATGAGTTGGAATCACTTCAACAGCGGTGGTTTTGGGCTTTTTGTTGTTGTTGTTGTCATGGTATTGTAGGTTTTTTTTTTTTCCCCCATTACTGTATAGTATGCCATTGTATAAATTTACTACAATTTATGTATCCATTCCACTGTTGAACATGTGTTTTTATGAAAAATGTGCTTATAAACACGTATCCTGGTGCTCATGTGCAAGAATTTCACTATGGGGTGGGATTCCTGGGTCATAGGATATGTATATCTTTAACTTTTCTTGATTATGTTAAATTGTTTTCCAAAGAAGTTGTACCAGTGTGCACTCCTGCCCGCAGTGTATGAGGGTTGTTCTCTTCGTTTCCAACACTTGGGGTGTTATCAGACTTTTCGATTTTTGCTACTCTGGTGGGTCTGTAGTGCTATCTTGCTGTAATTTTAATGTGCATTTCTCTATTGACTAATAGATTCGGGCATCTTTTCATATTTATTAGCCCCTTGGATTTCTTCCTTTGTGACGTGCCCATTCAGGTCTTTTGTTCATTTTTCTGCTGATTTGTAGGAGTTCTTTGTATATTGTAGACACCAGTTCTAGGTTATTCAAATGTATTAAAAATATCTACTCTCATTTTTTAGCTGTCTTTTTACTCTCTTTTGGTTGTTTTGATGAACAGAAGTTCTTAATGTCAAATTTATCAATATTTTCTTTTATGGTTAATACACCTTAATCTTCTTTATACAATATTGTCCCATCCAAAAGTCAACAGCACCTAACAGCAACAACAAAGTCATTAAGATAACTCGTTGCCATTGAGTCGATTCCGACTCCTAGCAACCCTATAGGACAGAGTAGAACTGCCCCATAGGGTTTCCAAGACTGTAAATCTTTAGGGAAACAGACTGCCACATCTTTCTCCCTCAGAGCAGCTGGTGGGCTTGAACCACCAACCTTTTAGTTAGCAGCCAAGTGCTTAATGACTGAGCCCTCACAGCTCCCAAAGTCATTAAGGTAGTTTCCTATATTATCTTGAGGTTTTATCATTTTTACTTTTAGTCTGTTACTGCAAGTCTCTTACTTATGTCTTTACTTTTAGTCTCTTACCCATCTGGAATTACTTTTTCTGTTTAATATGAAGCAGAGGTATAATTTCATTTTTTTCCCCATTGGGATAGTTAATTTTTTGAGCACCGCTTACTGAAAAGATCAGTTTTCCGCACTGTTCTTCAGTGCATCCTCTGTCATAAGTACGTGGGTTCCTTCTAGCGTCTCTAGTCTTTCCATTTTTGGTGTTCGCCTTTCTGTTTGCCAATGTTTATACACTTCATTTTCTGAGTATTATAACTTTGTAATTAGTCCTAATTACTTCTAATTTAATAATTCTCTCTAATATATTCTTAAAACTGTTCATTGAGTTTCTACTTTTAATCACACTTTTATTTTCCATGTCTAGAAAGCCTATCTGGTTCTTTTTCAACTCTGCTATGGCCCTTTTTATAAATTCTTGTTCTTTGCAGATATTTTCAAGTTTATTTTTGATTTATTTAAAAACAGAAAATACAGTTTTTTTAGGGTCTGCATCTAGTAATTCCAGTATATCAAGTCTTTGAGTATGTGTTTATATTGTCTGTTGTTTTTATAAGTTCTCTCTTACGGTCTCTTATTTTTTTTTTACATGGTAATTTTTCACTACGTGGTGGTTATTGTATTGTTGAGAATTTCAAAAAATTTATATACGGTATATTAAGGAAGCCCTGTTGGCACAACAGTTGAGCACTTGGCTGTTAACCAAAAGGTTGACAGTTTGAATCCATCCAGTGGCTCCATGGGAGAAAGACCTGGTAATCTGCTCCTTAAAGATTACAGCCTAGAGAACCCTACAGGGCAGTTCTCTGCTGTTAACTGGGGTCACTGTGAGTTAGAACCCGCTCGACAGCACCCAGCAACAACACAAAGGTATATTGGTCTGTAGTTTTCTTTTCTTGTGGTGTTTTGACTGGCTTTGGTATCAGGGTAATGCTGCCTTATAGCATGAGTCAGGAAGGGTTCCCTCCTCTACTCTTTTTTGAAAGAGTTTGAGAAGTATTAATATTCTCTTTAAATGTTTGGTAGAATTCATCAGTGAAGCCATCTAGTTCTGGGTGTTCCCCCCCGCCCCTCGGGAAGTTTTTGATTGCTGATTCAATCTCTTTACTTGTGATACATCTATTTAGGTTTTGTACTTCTGTTTGAGTTATTTTTGGTAGTTCGAGTGTTTCTAGGAATTTGTCCATTTCATCGAGGCAGTCTGATTTGTTGGCATATAGTATTCTCTTGTGATTATTTTTTGTTTCTGTAAGGTAGTAATGTCGCCATTCTCATTTCTGATTTTAGTGATTTGAGTCTTCTCTTTTTTTTTTTTTGGTCAGTCTAGCTAAAGGTTTGTTAATTTTGTTGACTTTTCCAAAGAATCAACTTTTAGTTTTGTAGATTTTCTCTGTTTTGTTTATCTCTACTTTAACTTTTATTATTTTATTCCTTCTGCCAGCTGTCAGTTTGATTTGCTTTTCTTTTTCTAGTTCTTAACGTATACAGTTAGCTTACTGATGCAGGCATTCACAGCTTTAAATTTCCTCCTGAGCCCTGCTTTTGCCTGCATTCCTTAAGTTATGGTATGTCGTATTTTCATTCTCATTAATCTCAAAGCATTTTCTAATTTCCCTTTGTGATTTTTTCCATTGACTCATTGGTTGTTTGCATACAATTGTTTAATTTTCACATTTTTGTGAAATTTCCAGGTTTCCTTCTGTTACTGATTCCTAGTTTCATTCCATTGTGGTTGGAGAAGATACGTTGTATGGTTTCAATCTTTTTAAATTTATTGAAAGTTGTTTTTTGACTTGTGGTTATTGCATTTGAACAAATTTTAGGAATAATTTGAGGCCTAATATAATGGTACTTTCCTATGGAAATATTTTCATAGACTTTTGGTAGATACAGAGAATGCTACTATTTCTGGGACCATCTTCATCTAAGTTTAAGACCTACGTTTCCCTAGACCAGTGGGATGTCCTGCACACAGGCCAAAAGTGTGTGGATTGGCTGATTACTTCCATTTCATGCTGTCCTAACTATGACGTTTTTCAGAGCCATCATGGGAAGGATCCACCTTGAATCGGTTTTATAAATGTTTCTCATGAATCAGGAAAAGCATCTTTGTGTGCTGTGCTTCTTCTCTGGATTTTTAGCTTCTTGACTTTTGGCTGGCAGTTTGTTTCTATCGTGTAGCTTTTTGGTTCTTTTTAAGAATATTAAAAAAATAAGTTCTTTCAGCTTTTGTTTTGTTTTGTGTTTGGCTGTAATCTTTATGTGTGTATGTATATATATAAACATATGTAGTTTTATTTATTTTGTCGTTGAGAATATACACAGCAAAACATGTATCAACTCAATAGTTTCTACATACACAATGCACTGACATTGATGACATTCTCTGAGTTGTATAACCATCCTGCCCTCCTTTTCTGAGTTGTTCCTCCCCCATTAACATAAACTCACTGTCCCCTAAGGTTCCTATTGAATCTTTTGAGTTGCTGTTGCCAATTTGATCCCATATAGATAGTTCTTCGAGGAGCATAATGCTCAAAGCAGAACATCTTTACTGGTTAAGCTAAACTACTGTTTGATTTTAAGAAGACTTCAGGGGATATTTTTGATTTAAGATTTAAAGATTATCTCAGGACAGTAGTTTTAGGGGTTCATCCATCCTCCATGGCTTCAGGAAGTCTGGAGTCCATAAGAATTTAAAATTATGGTCTGCATTTTCCCCCTTTTGATCACGATTCTTCTGTAGGACCTTGGATCAAAATGTTCAGTAATGGTAGCTGGGCACCATCCAGTTCTTCTGGTCTCAAGGCAAAGGAGGCAGTTGTTCATGGAGGCAATTAGCCATGCATTCCATATCCTCATTCTATTTCTGACACTCCTCCTTTCTCTGTTGCTGCAAGCAAATAGAGATGAATTGTCATGCCTTGGATGGCCGCTTCCAAGGTTTTAGGACCCCGGGAATTATGCACCAAACTAGGAGGTAGAACAGAAGCACTAAACATGTTATTAGGCCAATTAGCTGGGATGTCTCATGAAACCAGGACCCTAAACCTGCAAACCAAGGAACCGAATCCCATGAGGTGTTTGGTTGTGCATAAGCAGCCTCAGCAGCTACTCTTTGTTGTTGCTGTAAATATATCTATCACACAACTTGTGCCAATTTAATTTTTTACAGGTGTGCAACTTACTTACCGCAATTACAGTAATCGGCTGTGCGAGCCTATAGTTAATCAGTGTGATATTTCCATCACCTTTAACGCTCCTTTCCCTCTCCCTCTGTCCTCTGGTAATCACTAATAAACTTTGTTCTCTCAACATTTGTCTTTTCTTGTCTTTTTATATAAGTGAGGTCATACAATATTTGTCCTCTTGTAATTGACTTATTTTTCTCAGCCTAATGTCTTCCAGCTCTATCCACATTGTAGCATGTATCATTTCTCCCACTGGCTAAGTAGTATTTCATTGTATGTATGTACCACATTTTTTTTTATCCATTCATCTGTTGATGGGCATTTAGGTTGTTTCCACCAGTTGCTATTGTGAATATACTGCGATGACCATTTGGTATGCGAACCTCTGTTTGAGTCTCTGCTTTCAAGTCTTTTGGGTATATACCTAGGAGTGGATTTGCTGGTTCATACAGTAGTTTTATTTTTAGTTTTTTGAAGAACTGCCACATGGTTTTCCGCAACAGCTGTGCCATTCTGCATTCCCACCAGCAAAGGGTAAGAGTTCCAATTTCCTCACGTCCTCACCAACATTTGTTATTTTCTGTTGTTGCTATTTTTTTAACCTTAGCCATCCTACAAGTTGCTGTCCAGTTGATTCCGACTCATAGCGACCGTATAAGACAGAGTAGAACTGCCCCAAAAGGTTTTTTATCCTACAAATTGCTGTCCAGTTGATTCCGACTCATAGCGACCGTATAAGACAGAGTAGAACTGCCCCAAAAGGTTTCCAAGGAGCAGCTGGTGGATTCAAATTGCCAGCCTTTACGTTAGCTGCCGAGCTCTTAACCACTCATTAGCCATCGGAGAGATGCAAATCAAAACCAAAATGAGATACCATTTCACTCCTGCTAGGAGGAGCCCTGGTGGCACAGTGGTTAAGAGCTCGGCTGCTAACCAAAAGGTTGTCAGTTCGAATCCAGTAGCCACTCCTTGGAAACCCTCTGGGACAGTTCTGCTCTGTCCCGTAGGGTTGCTATGAGCTGGAATGATTCGATGGCAACAGGTTTGGTTTTTGTTTTTTTAGGAGCCCCGGTGGCGCAGTGGTTAAGAGGTTGGCAGCTAACCAAAAGGTCAGCATTTTGAATCCACCAGGTGCTCCTTGAAAACCATATGGAGCAGTTCTGCTGTGTCCTATAGGGTTGCTATAAGTTGGAACCAACTCAATGGCAAGAGTTTGGTTTGGTATTAGTTTTGATGGCTGATGACACTGAGCATCTTTTCATGTGTTTGGTGGCCATTTGAATGTTCCTTTTGGCTTTTTAAATTGTTTTCAACAGGAGGACATATCTTAAATACAGGAAGTCCCCAGGTTATTGAGATCCATTTCTAAATGTGTCTTCAAGAATGTATAGGTAAATCAGAACAGGTACACATGGTTCTTGTTTAGCCTTACTTTAGTGCAAAGTGGTGCAGTGGTTAAGAGCTAGGCTATAACCAAAAGGATCAGCAGTTCAAATCCACCAGCCACTCCTTGGAAGCTCTATGGGGCAGTTCTACTCTGTCATATAGGATCACCATTAGTCAGAATTGACTCAATAGCAAAGTTTTTTTGTTGCTGTTAGTGCAAGAAAAGTCTCGAAGCCTTTTCAATGCTTTAAAAGCTGCACGTGCAGCAAGTGAAGTTGATTGATTGTGATGAAGAATTTGTTGCTGGTAGGGGTTGGTTCAGTCATTTCAAAGTGAGGGCAGATTTACGTAGCATTAAAGGGACAAGTAGGAACTTTCCTGCAAAAGTTGGACATTTGTTTGTAACCCAGGTACTTAATGTACCCAATTTTCGAATGTGAAAGTCCCTCTATTGACACTTTTAACCATCTTTTCATAATAAAATATGCAATAGAATGGAAGAGTATGGCAATAATATCTATTTCAGAATTTTGGGAAATAGCTGTTCCAGTTAAGTTAGCTGTTTCATATCAAGCCATGTCACAGACCCTGGAGAACAGCTATATACCATCTTCTACTTAGAAAAATATCACACATAGAAGAGAATGAGGTCTGTCTTTGCTGACTGAGTCCAGTACAGGTTGTCACTCAGGAAAAAAATGCTCATTGACTAGGACTATAGAACATTAGACTAGAGTTGACTTTTCAACTAAATCCCAGTTACACACATTTTTTTGTGGTTATTTGTTTATTTCTCCTTAAAAGTAGAGAGATTATGAGCAATACTTGTAACCATGATGAATCAAAGCCAAATTCAGTACTCGTCTAGCTAGGTGAATGCTTACCTACACACTGTGCTTAATTGCCTTTCTCTAGAGCAGTGCTAAGGGATGTTACTGAAAGATATAAGATAAAATAGCACACTTCCCTAGTGTCAGTTTTATTTAAACATTTGATGGAAAAAAATAAAAAATTTTTACATTCTTAAGTTTTTGTCCATACCCATGCAAGCAAAATATAATTGGCCTTTGCTGTTTTAATTATGTCTCTTATAAAATACTTACTGGTAAAATAATTGATAAACAAAGATTCAAAACGGCATGTCAGTGTTTTTATTGCATGTGCTAAGAAGTATCATGAAAATTATGTTTGAGAGCTAGAAGTGAGACTATGATTTTATTTAATCCTAATTTATTTACAGTCATGTATAGCCACCATTTATGTTGTAGAAGAAAGGTATTTCCAATGAAGAAGTTATTGCTCCTGCAAAATTCTGTCATGCAATCTGCAACGTTGTTTTTTTTTTCACCAAAGCCGTATTTTCCTTCTCCTTTAAAACTTTGTAATTTATTCATCCTTGGCATTAGTGATTGGTACATAAATATGAATACTAGTCGTATTAACTGATCTTCCTTGTAGGTGTGTGGATATTACTCTATCACTGACAGTGTTGCCTTTCAGAATAGATATTAAAATGTTCTTCTTGAACTAGATGTTGCCCGGCCACAACCGATGACTGCCCTGACAGGGAGCACAACAGAGAACCCCTGAGGGAGCAGGAGAGCAGTGGGATGCAGACCCCAAATTCTCATAAAAAGACCATACTTAATGGTCTGACTGAGACTAGAAGAATGCCGGTGGTCGTGGTCCCCAAACCTGTTGGCCCAGGACAGGAACCATCCCAGAAGACAACTCATCAGACGTGGATTAGACTAGACAGTGGGTTGGAGAGAGATGCTGATGAGGAGTGAGCTTCCTGTATTAGGTGGACACTTGAAACTATGTTGGTATCTCCTGTCTAGAGGGGAGATGGGAGGGTAGAGGGGGTTAGAAACTGGCAAAATGGTCACAAAAGGAGTGACTAGAATGAGGGAGCGGGCTGACTCATTAGGGGGAGAATAAGTGGGAGTATGTAGTAAGGTGTATATAAGTTTATATGTGAGAGACTGACTTGATTTGTAAACTTTCACTTAAAGCACAATAAAAATTATTTAAAAAAATGTTCTTCTTGACGATGAATGCAACGCCATTCCTCTTCAATTTGTCATTCCTGATTGGAAATTGAGATGTTTCAGCAAACAGATGGAACACTGAAAGTGCTCATGTGTCTATGCCAAGAAATTTGGAAGACAGCTACCTGGTCAGCCAACTGGAAGAAATTCATGTACATGCCCATTTCAAAGGAAGATGATTGTTATGGATTGAATCGTGTCCCCCCAAAATGGATAGGCACTTGGCTAGGCCATGATTCCCAGTATTATGTGGTTGCCCACCATTTTATGATTTGCTGTGATTATGCTATGTGTTGTAAATCCTAAACTTCCATTATGTTAATGAGGCAGAATTAGTGGCAGTTATGTTAATGAGGCAGAGCTTTATCTACAGGATTAGCTTGTTTCTTGAGTCAGTCTCTTTTGAGATATAAAAGGCAGAATCTAGCAGAGAGGAGAGGGACCTCCTTACCACCAAACAAGAAGAGCCAGGAGCAGAGCACGTCCTTTAGACCTGGGGTCGCTGCACTGAGATGCTCCTAGACCAGGGGAAGATTGATGGCAAGGGCTTTTCCCCAGAGCTAACAGAGAGAGAAAGCCTCCGCCTGGAGCTGGCACCCTGAATTAGGACTTCCAGCCTCCTAGACTGTGAGAGGATAGATTTGTATATGTTAAAGCCATCCACTTGGGCTATTTCTGTTATAACAGCACTAAATAACTAAGTGATCCAAAGGAATGTGAAAGTTATCAAACAATATCTTTAATATAACATGCTAGTAAAATTATGCAGAAGATAATTCAAAAATGTTTGCACCAATACATCAGCAGGGAACTGCCAGAAATTCAAGCCGAATTCAGAAGAGCACATGGAACGAGGGATATCGCTGCTGATGTCAAATGGATCTTGGCTGAAGGCAGAGAATTCCAGAAAGATGTTTACCTGTGTTTTGTTGACTGTGCAAAGGCACTCAACTGTGTGGGTCATAACAAATTATGGTTAACATTGAGAAGAATGGGGGTATCAGAGCACTTAATTGTGGTCATGCAGAACCTGTACATAGATCAAGAGGCAGTTGTTTGAACAGAACAAGGGGATACTGAGTGGTTTAAAATCAGGAAAGGTACATATCAGGGTAGTATCCTTTCACCATACTTATCCAGTCTGTATGATGAGCAAGTAACCCGAGAAGCTGGACTATGTGAAAATGAACATGCCTCAGGATCGGAGGAAGACTCATTAACTACCTGCGATATGCAGATGACACAACTTTGCTTGCTTAAAGCAAAGAGGACTTGAAGCACTTACTCATGAAGATCAAAGACTACAGCCTTCAGTATGGATTAATTACACCTAACATAATAAAATAAAAATCCTCACAACTGGATCAAATAAGCAATATCATAATAAATGGAGAAAATACTGAAGTTTTCAAGGATTTTATTTTACGTGAATCCAGCCATGGAAGCAGCAGTCAAGAAATCAAATAGTGGATGCGTTGGGCAAATCTGCTGCAAAAGACTTCTTTAAAGTGTTGAAGAGCAAAGATGACACCTTGAGGACTAAGGCGCACCTGACCCAGGCTATGATATTTTTATTCGCCTCATATGTATACAAAAGCTGGACAATGAATAAGGAAGACCAGAGAAGAATTGATGCATTTGAGTTATGGTGCTGGCAAAGAATATCGAGTATACTATGGACTGCCAGAAGAATGAACAGATCTGTCTTGGAAGAAGTACAACCAGTGTGCTCCTTAGAGGTGAGGATGGTGAGACTTCATCTCAGGTACTTTGGACATGTTATCAGGAGAGACCAGACCCTGGAAAGAGACATCATGCTTGGTAAAGTAAAGAGTTAGCAAAAAGAGAGGAAGACCTTCAACAAGAAAGATTGACACAGTGGCTGCAACATGGGCGCAAATGTAGCAAGGATTGTGAGGATGGTGCAAGACCCAGCAATGTTTCATTGTCTTGTACATAGGATTGCTATGAGTCGGAACCAGCTAGACGGCACCTTACCAAAACAGTTTATTTACATTGCTGAAAATGTCAGTGATACTGCTAAAATTAAGAACAAATCATTAGAGTTCTTTACTAATAATGTCCTTTGTTGGGTATATCATTTATAGTTAAAACTAAATGATTAATAAGTAAATAACTTAAGAGTCCCTTTCAGGCCAACATATTGACATGAGTGATTGCAAGATGTGCTTATTGAAATTTCTGCCTGTAGCATCCTGACAGTATTCTGTCTTGCTACCTCTCTGGCAGTATTCTGCTCTTGGGCTCACCTTAGTGATTGATTGCCTGATGCGGTGAGTAAACACTTACTGTTTTTTTACCACATTTATATAATTCTGGGTTCTCGGAAACTGTGACACTAAGAAACGGGAAATTGCCTGTTTACGGAACTTGATGTTAACTGTCTTCAGTTCAACTCAGCTATTTTAAATTAGCAGGCTTGATGTAAAATACCTTGTGTGTGTGTATTAACTAAGGCAGATAGAAAACTTTTTCTCCTCAATAGTTGTTAGTTGCCATGGAGTCAGTTCCAGCTTATGACAACCCCATGTGTGCAAAGTAGAACTGCTCCATAGGGTTTTAAAGACTGTGACCTTTCAGAAACAGATCATCAGACCTGTCTTCCAAGGCACCCCTGGGTGGGTTTGAACCGCCAACCCTTTGGCTGGTAGTCGAGTGCTTAACTGTTCACAACTCCTAGGGACTCCTTCCTTAATAGCATATAATTTAAAATGTTTTCTGAGTTAAAATGACATAGATTATATCATAGGAAAAAATGCCAAAATTTTGTATTTTTGAAATAAAATGGTCCCAGAACTTTAAAGATGTTTCTTGCTTTTACTAGGTGTGTGCCCCCCAAATTCCTGGGAATTCATCCTTTTCTGACATTAGAGATTTCTTAAATGGACAGTTGGAGAAACTCTGCCCTAGTGCAAAATAAATGATCTAGTTTGTTGTGTATTCCCTTCCCAGGAATCTTGAAGAAGCAAAGGATCCTTGAAAGTTACATACGATGTGGGTCAGAATTGAACCAGCACTAGGAAGGTATTCAAGGAAGCAGATGAGAGTACTGTTAAAATCATGGACCCTAGAACCTCTTCCCTTGCTATCTTGTCACCCTGGACAAGTTAATCTGTCTGGGCTTCAGTGCCTTTATTTGTAAAATATAAGTTAATGACACGTATGAAAGGATTATGTGACTATTAAATGAAATAATGTACATTAAACTCCTGTCAGTGAGTAGGCAGTCAGCATACAGTGATACGTTATAATGCGCCTGTTAAGAATATAGGCTTTGTAGTTAGAGACTTCGATTCAAATTCCAAATCAGCTCCCTGAGCTCAGCCAGGTTATATAACCTTCGTAATCTTCAGTTTCCTCCTTTGAAAAGTAAGAATACGATTACATATCTAACTCATTGATTTGTAAGAATTAAAATTTAGTAACAACATAATCAAATAGTATTTATTATAGGAATGGAAAGATGACAAAACATTTAAATATAAATTCATATAAATAACCATTTTAACTAAAGGAGAAAAACTAGGTATAGAAATGGAAAGACGACAAAACATTTAAATATAAATTCATATAAATAACCATTTTAACTAAAGGAGAAAAACTAAGTATATGATCAATAAATACAGAAAAGTCAAATATTAAAATTCAGCGCTTGTTCCTAATATTTAGCAAATTAAGAAGAGCCTGGTAAAGGGTAGTCACCGAAAACCAGCAATGAGCATCGTGTTTAACAGTGCAGTGTTGATACACTGTCCTGGAGGTCTTAGCCAGCTCAATATAGCAAGGAAAAGCAGTGCTGGTGTTTAGCTGGTAGGTATCAGCATAGCCATGTGGATTATTTAAAGCCAGTGCTCTATCCTGATGGGTTGGTATCTATGAGGTTTGATTGCAAACTATTTTGAACACCATGCCTGAATAAATGATAAGCCAGAAAGAAAGAGTTCTTATCATGTGCTGAGAATGTACTAGTCTGCATTGAAAATGCAAGAAAATACACAGATTCTTCAAACCGAAAGAGTACAAGGAAAGAGTCCTGGTTATAGGATCCATTGATCAAAATAAACTCTGTTGCTAGACACCAAAAAAACACCCAGCAACCAACAATTAGAAATGTAAAAAAGAAAAAAAATATTAACATTCTTAATAGCAAGAAAAATGATTACTTGCCTAGGGATAAGCTTAAAAAGAGATAAACAAGACTTTTGTGGACAAAATTATAAAACTTTATTGAAAGAATATTTAAACAAATGAAGGTATATCATATTCATGGTTGGGAACACTCAATACCATAAAGATATCAGGTCTCCACAAATTAAACCATAAGTAAAATTCAGTTAAACCTCCAATAGACTTTTTCATGGAATATTACAAGATGATCCTAAAAGTCCTATAGAAGTAAACAAGACTTTTTATAAAGCTGTAGTAATTAAAAGTATTTTGTTGGTAACAGAAGGACAAATCATAAGTAGAATATATTAGCTCAGAAACTGTTTTATATATATATGTAAATATATGTGCATGTGTTTACATATGTACTGAAACTATTTACATATACACACACCTATAAGAAAAAAAACACCTATACATATGTGTAAAACACATACACATATATATGTTTAGGTAGGTAGATTGGAAGGTTAGGCTCTTGGTATATGATTTGTATATTTAATAGTGGGGAAAGAGTGGACCCTTCAGTAAATGGGACCGGGACAATTGTTTTTCCATACCAGTCAGTCAGTCAATGAGTATATGAAGGAGTAAGTGGAGTAAGTGAGTAAATTTGTAAGATCCCTATCGCAAGCCATACACAAAAATTAATTCCAGGATGAGTTAAAGACCTACATGTGAAAAAGCAGAACTTTTAAATTTAGAATAAATAAATAGTATATGTTTGTGAGCTCATAAAGGAAGAATTTAAGATCCCAAAAGTGTAAATAATTAGGAGAATATGATTGATCACTTTAAATTTAAAAATAAAATTCTTCAAGAAATAATACCTCATAAAAAATGCCAAAGAGTGAAAAGACAATATTTACAACACATGTCACTGATAAAAGGGATGATAAAGAATATGTATAAATTATCTTACAAATCAGTAAGAGATGGTCAGCCCATTAGAAAACTGGGCAAAATCCTAGAAAAAGGAATCAAATGACCAATAAGTATTTGGAAAGTTGTTCAACCTTACTAATAACCAGAGATCTGTAAGTATAATCAGAGGGTTGTGTGGTAATTCTGTGTTTAACTTTCTGAGAACTGCCAAGCTGTTTTCTAAAGTGGTTGCCTCATTTTACATTCCCACTAGCAATATTTGAGGGGTCCAGTTTTTCTACATCTTTGTTATTATCTGTCCATTTTAGTATTACCATCCCAGCAGGTGCAAAGTGGTATCTGAGTGTGGTTTTTATTTGCATTTCCTTAATGACTAATGATGAGCACCTTTTCATGTGCTTATTGGTCATTTGCATATCATCTTGGAAGAAATGTCTGTTCCAATCTTTTGCCCATTTTTTTTGTTAATTGTCTTTTATTATTGAATTGTAAGAATTCTATATATATTCTGAGTGTAAGTCTCTTATCAGATACGTGATTTACAAATATTTTCTCCTATTTTGTGGCTTGTCTTTTCACTTTCTTGATGGTTTTGTTTGAGCTTCAAATTTTTTAATTTTGATGAAGTACAATTTACCTATTTATTCTTTCATTGCTCATGCTTTTGGTATATCTATAAAACTACTCTTAATCCAAGACCGAGATCTCAGTGTTTGCAGCATTCATGACACTTAGGGGAGTTAGGTAGAGAGTGTTTTAACAATGGGTACCTTCAAGTAATTCATAATTTAATAGCATAAACAGTATAGTACAAGAGATAATGCATTTTAGTATTTGATTGTTTCCTTTTATTGATAAACTCTGTCATGAAGAGGAATCAAGAAATTTTAAATATTATAGGAAAAATTAAAATGTTAAGTTCGGATTCTTTTTAAAAGACGCTGAAATAGTTAGCTCTGGGTTTACTTGTAATAATTGGAGATACATAAAAATTAAATTTAAAAATCTACCCCAAATTTCTTTGATAACTTCTCAATTGCTGAAGGGATGCTCAAATAATATTTATAGAATAAATGCTAGGCTGTTCACATTATGGCTCCCAGCCTACTGACCCAGCCTTATTTCTCAGCAATCTTCCCAGTGCTTCACTTACTATTGGGGGGGGTGGTAGGATTACTCTAATTGTATAAAAAACATTCAGGATTCAACTTGGACTTGGAGGAAAGCCAGCCTACCCCTCTCTCTCTCACACACACACACAAACATGTAGCAGATATGTAATGGGAGTAGTGGGGTAGGGGTAAAAGGGTTCCTGGGGAGAGGACCACAGTGCCCACTACATCTCTTGAACACAATCATCTGTCACACTTTTTCTGTTGCTGCTTCCCTCGCTGAGAATGGCCTTATTCCTCTTGCCTCCCCCTTGCTAATGAAAGTAGGTGACCTGACTTCAAAGCCATTGCTTTATCTATGTTGCTGTTGTTAGGTGCCGTTGAGTTGGCTCAAATTTGTAGCAACCCTCTGTACAACAGAATGAAACACTGCCCGGTCGTGTGCCATGCCCACAGTCGTTGTTATGCTTGAGCCCGTTGTTGCAGCCACTGTGTCAGCTCTACTTTGAGGAAGCAGGTCTTCCCCAGTCATCTTTTGAGTACCTTCCGAACTGGGGGGCTTATCTTCTGACACTATATCAGACAGTGTTCCACTGCTATTTATAAGGTTTCCACTAGCTAATTCTTTTCAGAAGTAGACTGCTGGGTCCTTCTTCCTAGCCTGTCTTAGTCTGGAAGCTCAGCCGAAACCTGTCTGCCATGGGTGACCCTGCTGGTATCTGAATACCAGTGGCATAGCTTCCAGTATCACAGCAACACGCAAGCTCCCACAGTATGACAAACTGACAGACAAATGGGGGTTATTTAGGAAGAAGTAAAGTATAGGATAATCATTAAGAGCATGGGTTCTGGAGTCAGTCTGCCAGATTTGAACCCTGCTTATACTGTATACTGTTTAATCATCTGTGACCTTGGGCAACTTATTTAACCATTTTATGCCTGTTTCTTCATCTGTAAAATGGAACTGATGATAACAGTACCAATTTTACAATTAAATGAAATGATGCACGCAAAGTGCCTATAAATGTACATGGCATTTGGTAAGATGTGTATTAATTGCTACTAATTTTGTTACTATATTATTCCAGGTAATAATTTTTCCCATACTTTGATCTGTTAGCATAGTTGCTATGTGACATAAATTTCTGCTATGTCTAGAGTAATCCTCCTATTGCCATAGAGCTTTATAGTATTCGAAAACTTTATGGATATTATATAACCTTCACCTTGCTTTCAAAATAAATGTCGCTTGATGATATGGTAGATAATTGTTTTTTTTTTTTTTCACTTCTCAGCACCATCGTATACCTTTCTTGTGATTAGGGAATTCCTTACCTTATGAGTACAGCCTCCCCAAGGTTTGTTGTTGTTGTTGTTAGGTGCCATCGAGTCAGTTCCGACTCATAGCGACCCTATGCACAACAGAACGAAACACTGCCCGGTCCTGTGCCGCCCTTACAATTGTTGTTATGCTTGAGCTCATCGTTGGCAGCCACTGTGTCAATCCACCTCGTTGAGGGTCTTCCTCTTTTCCGCTGACCCTGTACTCTGCCAAGCATGATGTCCTTCTCCAGGGACTGATCCCTCCTGACAACACGTCCAAAGTATGTAAGATGCAGTCTCATCATCCTTGCCTCTGAGGAGCATTCTGGTTGCACTTCTTCCAAGACAGATTTGTTTGTTCTTTTGGCAGTCCATGGTATATTCGATATTCTTCTCCAGCACCACAATTCAAAAGCATCAACTCTTCTTTGGTCTTCCTTACTCATTGTCCAGGTTTTGCATGCATATGATGTGATTGAAAATACCATGGCTTGCCAAAAATCTATTTTTCCAGACTACCTTGCAGCTATGGCACAGACATATGACCTAGAGTATTCCAGTTAGAAGCACTCATGCCAGATTTTGAATCAGAGACTAAGGAGGCAAGGAAGAAAGATACTGTGGAGAATCCATTCCAGTAGGAGCGGCAGCAGATACATCCAGTTGCCAGATGCTAACACTGGCAGGAGTTTGAGGTAGCACACAGCTCCCCGTGTCCACAGTACAAACTACAGTGCTGTGCCCAGCAGTTACAAGCAGTGTCTGCACTGAAAATCTCCCTCTTAACATGAATAATTCATTCTTCAAATAAATCCTTTCTGTGAGAATGCTAACTGGGAGCCTACTTCCCATCATTTTAAATGAGAAAAAAATGTGCATTATATGTCAACCTAAAACCCCCCACCAATTGCCTAAACTGTACAAGGCCACAGTAAAATGCCTATATAAGTTAAAGACTGTCAGGATGTAAAATGTTTAAAACATCAAAATATAATAAATTGTTAATATTTTGCTTTGTATGCAATAGCATACTGCACGTCTCCTTTTGTTGATAATTTGCTTTTTAAAAAATGTTTGTGGTTCTGACATTCTATGAATTACATTTAGAATGTAACTTAGCTTGCACATCATTGTGTTTAAAATATTATACCGAGTTTGGGGTATCTAAGTATAAATTTCTCTCTGCACATCAACCGAAAAACTTTGTTTTGAAAGATAATTGTATTTTAGCAAGAGGAATTCTACCAGAAAAATGTTAACTGTGGAAATGTTCTGTGGAGGTATCCTGTATTTATTGAGTGCCTATAAAATCCCAGCACTGTATAGTGATGAGATTTATGTTCACAAGCCCCTATTTTAAATAAAACATGGGCCTAACCCTGTCCTAGATACTCTAAGACTTACGTAGAAAGCGAAAGAAACCAAATTCTTCTTCCTTTTTCTTTAACCAGCTAAGTTCTACTGCATGTCTCACTTTAAAACCATTGTAAAAAAAGGGAAAGAGCACTCATCTGGGAGTTGTGGATGCTAACCCTAGCTCTGTTCAGATAGGACCTTAGAGAAATCACTCCCCTTCTCTGGGCTACAATTTCTTTATCTATAATATGAGAAGATTTAATTAGAAGATATATATAGGGTTCTGCGTTACTCTAAAATTTTTATGTTATGCTTCAAAATACAATCACATAAGCTGAAAATACTCAGATGACTGTAACAGTTTTCAAAGTTTCTTCCTTCTAGAATGTTCAGCTTTTTCCTGAATAGCATTTACCTGTGGTCCCTCTTTTAAAAAGCCAGATATTCCCCTCATTTGGAAATTATATCCTGATCTGTGAGTTCAGAAGACAGTGATCAAAAATTGCTTTCATATCTATTTATTTTGTTAATTTTAAAAATGTTACTGTAAGTAATACAAAAAAGTACATAAACCCCAAAATTGATTATTAACTTTTTTATCATACATGTTTCTAAGTGAATGTCTATAATGGGAAAAGGGCAATGGGAAGATAAATTTGGCAGTGTTAATAGGCAAGCCCTCACTGGAGTATTTTTTTCTTTTTCCTAGCATTATTCTGCCACCAGTGAAGTCTCATTATTTCTAAGTGTCCTAATCAATAAGGTCATGAAAGATTGATTTCAGGAGCTGTCAGTGTGTTTATGACAAGAAGCATATAGAGTCATTTATAGAAGTGGGCAGTAATTCTCCTGTTAACTAGCAAGTCAAGGAATCAGCAAGCCCATCTTACATGTCTTTAGGTGATGAGGAGAATCTTGATGTTGTCCATCATTGACTGAGAGAAGGAGACTAATATTGTTAATTGAATTTCCCCAAAGAGAACAAAAATATACTGTCACGTAGGGGGAGGGGAGAAGGAGCAAATCCATACAAGTCTCCAGTATGTATGAGTTGGTTGCATTGATTTTCCTCTGCTAATGGCCTCGGTTGGATAGAGAATTGTCCTCAGAAAACATAAAGTTGATTATAGTAACTCCTTTCCACTTAAGACTTTGAGAATTGCAGTTTATACTTTATATTTAACTCACACGTATATATCGTTAAATATATATAATTACAAAATAAAACATTTTAGTTTATCCTATTAATGTGTATTGTAGAAAATGTATAACCTATAAACATTTCCTTATTTACAAGTAGGATTTTAAGGACCTCATGGTATTCTCTCATAACCAAAAAAAAAAAAAAAAACCCATTGCCATCAAGTCAGTTCTGACTCATAGCGATCTATGGGGCAGGGTAGAGCTGCCCCATAGCATTTCCAAGGAGTGGCTGGTGGATTCAAACTGTAGACCTTTTGGTTAGCAGCTGAGCTCTTAACCATTGCGCCACCAGGGTTCCATTCGATCATAAGTGCACTATAATTTATTTGGCTGTGCTCTGTTTCAGGGACATTTAAGTTAACAAAGCCTTTTAAAAAGAAAAATTATATTTATTACCATAATACATGGTCATTGTAAGAAAAAAAAATGCAATATAGAAATGTATAAAGTAAGTGAAAATCCCTCGTATTCCCTTCCCAGCCCCTCTCCTCAGACAAACCAGTGTAAATAGTTTGGAATGTATTCTCCCAGACTTTTTTCTATGCACACTCCAGTGCATACACACACACACAGACACACACACAGACACACACACACAAAATACATTTTTTCATTTTAAAAAGTATCAATCTATAGATACTGTTTCTCCATTCTTTTCACTTTCCATCCTGTCTGTTGCAATCAAGTTGATTCTGACTCACAGCGACCCTGTGGGACAGAGTAGAACTGTCCCATAGGGTTCTACGGCTGTAATCCTTATGGAAGCAGGCTGCCACATCTTTCTTCTGCGGAGCAGCTGGTGGGTTCCAACAACTGACCTATCGATTAGCAGCCAAGCACTTAACCACTGCATCACCAGGGCTCCTTTCTTTTCACTTAGCAGCATGTTATAAACATTATTTCATGTCAGAATATGAAAATCTACCAAATTCTTTTTTTAATTAGCTAGATTTTTTTTTATTATTAAAAAAAAAATGGCCGTTGTTGTTGTCAGGTGCCGTCTAGTCGGTTCTGACTCATAGCGACCCTATGCAGAACAGAACAAAACACTGCCCAGTCCCGAGCCATCCTCACAGTTGTTGTTATATTTGAACTCGTTGTGGCCACTGTGTCAATCCACCTCGATGAGGGTCGTACCCTTTTTCATGGACCCTCTACTCTTGCCAAGCGCGATGTCCTTCTCCAGGGACTGATCCCTCCTGACAACATGTCCAAAGTATGTAAGATGCAGTCTTG
Organism: Loxodonta africana; assembly: GCF_030014295.1. Classification (NCBI taxonomy): domain Eukaryota; kingdom Metazoa; phylum Chordata; class Mammalia; order Proboscidea; family Elephantidae; genus Loxodonta; species Loxodonta africana. Next base: position 39,132,429 of record NC_087354.1, on the reverse strand, counting down.
CCATCGTTGCTTCTAAGGAGCATTCTGGTTGTACTTCTTCTAAGACAGATTTGTTCGATCTTTTGGCAGTCCGTGGTATATTCAATATGCTTTGCCAACATCACAATTCAAAGGCATTGATTCTTCTTCGGTCTTCCTTATTCATTGTCCAGCTTTTGCATGCATATGATGCGATTGAAGATACCATGGCTTGGGTCAGGCACACCTTAGTCTTCAAGGTGACATCTTTGCTCTTCAGCACTTTAAAGAGGTTCTTTGCCACAGATGTATCCAGTGCAGTGCGTCTTTTGATCTGTTGACTGCTGCTTCCATGGCTGTTGATTGTGGATCCAAGTAAAGTGAAATCCTTGACTTCAGTCTTTTCTCCATTTATCATGATGTTGCTCTTTGGTCCAGTTGTGAGGATTTTTGTTTTCTTTATGCTGAGGTACAATCCATGCTGAAGGCTGTGGTCTTTGGTCTTTATTAGTAAGTGCTTCAAGTCCTCTTCACTCTCAGCAAGCAAGGTTGTGTCATCTGCATAACGCAGGTTGTTAATGAGTCTTCCTCCAATCCTGATTCCCCATTCTTCTTCATATAGTCCAGCTTCTCGTATTATTTGCTCAGCATACAGATTGAATAGGTATGGTGAAAGGATACAACCTTGATGCACACCTTTCCTGACTTTAAACCAATCAGTATCCCCTTGTTCCGTCCGAACAACTGCCTCTTGGTCTATGTAAAGGTTCCTCATGAGCACAATTAAGTGTTCTGGAATTCCCATTCTTCTCAAAGTTATCCATAATTTGTTATGATCCACACAGTCAAATGCCTTTGTATAGTCAATAAAACACAGGTAAACATCTCTCTGGTAGTCTCTGCTTTTGGCCAGGATCCATCTGACATCAGCGTTGATATCCCTGGTTCCACGTCCTCTTCTGAAACCGGCCTGAATTTCTGGCGGTTCCCTGTTGATATACTGCTGCAGCCGTTTTGAATGATCTTCAGCAAAATTTTGCTTGTGTGTGATATTAATGATATTGTTCTATAATTTCCACATTCGGTTGGATCACCTGTCTTGGGAATAGGCATAAATAGGCAAAAAAAAATGGCTACACATGGTAAAAAAAAGAAAAAATAAATAAAACCACACAAAAGGGAATAGAATAAAAAGGAAATTCCTCTTTTACTTTACCCTGGGAATTCCTTTTAAAGTCTGCCTAGTTTTTCATGTAATCTATTTCCATATTAATGGACATTTGTTTGGATTCTTTTGGGGGATTTTGCTTTTTCAAACCTGTACATAATACTATTGTGGAACTGGACATATTCTCCAGGGGATTAATATTATATGTGGAGCTGAAATCTTGATTTATAGAGGGAGGGAAAAAAAAAAAAAAGCCAGATTGTCATTCGGAAGTGTTGAAGAGTAGTAATATTCTTAGCAAATATAATTGGGTTCAGTAGTTGGTCGGTTAAGCCTAAAAGTCAAAGCAAGGAAATCATGATAAATGAAACTTAAATACCTCAAATTTTGTTTTAACTTAAAACATTTAAGTGTACATTCTTTCACCAATCTTCTAATGTGGGAGCAAGGCTTCTCTTTATGAATGGCTCTTATTTGGAGTTTCATTTTGTTTTTCTTATACAAACTATACCCATAGTACAGTGTCCACAAATTACAGTTTCAGTTTTTTTTTAGGTGAAATATGCACTTGTAAAGCAATTCTAGTTCGTGATCCTCAAGATTTTTACATTTTTTTCCCCAGTCTCACCTGTACCTAATGTGCTGGCTGTTTCGTGTAACAGTGGCTATTATTGGATCTCTCCACAGCATTCAACTTAGCTTTCATAGAAACAACTTTTTTCACCAACAGTATGGCATTAGTTCACTTGACATTTAATTATATTGCATAATAACAGTAAAGAGTCAATTGATAAACACTTGTTTGAAAACATACAGAACCTACTCTTGATTAGCGTAACACTCAACTGAAGGCAAGAACATTCCCTGGGATGTAGGCATCAGTCTGCATGTTTTGCAGGAAATGCAGAGGGTCTGTTAGCCCAGCATTTTGGCTAAATGAAGATCAGAACTTCATGCTAAACTAACTTACATGCCTATCCATGGTTCACAAGGGTCCGTTTCTACTCATCCTTGCCCAAACTAGACATTTTTAACCCAAAAGGCAGTTTAAAGCCTGGAAATGTTTTCAGTGAACAACAACAAAATAACATTTATTGTGTCTACTCTTCTAATACTTTCTAATATCCTCATTAACGCGTTACAGTAACTTTATAATGTTATCAACATTTAAAAAACATTCTGGCAAAATATAGAAGTAGTCTGTGTAACGTAACAAATGTAGTTTCCTTTCATGACATACTTGCAAAATGGTTTATAAAATTTATTCAGTAAATATATGTTGAACTCCTAGTGTCTAAAGCTACTTTGCTGTTTTTACAAATTACTGGAAGAGAACCAGCTCTCTCATTTTAGCATGCAGGTTAACAAAACTGAAGTGACCCTGTGGTTACTGAGACTAAAACCCAGATCTCTTAACTCCTCCCTCATACTTGTCTTGAGATGATTCGTAAACTGTTAGACTGGTGGCCACTCTATAAATAATTCATCTACTCTAACAAAACAAGACACCTACAGCCCATGCAGACTATACAGAACCTAGAGCCTGAAGGAAGAGTGGACCTCATGGTGCATTTCTGCAGTCAGCAGTACCTTTAAGTTTAGAGACTGGTCCAGGCAGAATAAGTTCTCTATAAATGTTTGTGGAATGTGTAAATGGACTGTGTTGATGCTTTAAGTTTAGAAAGGCCTTAACAGTATAGAATAAAATTATAGCAGAAGAAGATAATGTGGTCATGGCATGGGCATAATAGAACCAATTAATCTATAATCATAAATGTTAAATCACTTCTGCAGACCTACCTAGTGTCTCTAACTCCATGTTTTCATGGCACAAAGACCTGTGTTTTCTCTTGTACCATTGCATTGAGTTATACCTTTTATTATAGGTAGTATCTACATGTAAATGAGGGAAACAGACAAAGAGACACATACTAACTCTAAGAAACAGTTTTTGAGAAATGTTTTTGTTTGATAATCTTCTTAATTATGGGTTACCTTGGATTCTTATATACCTCACTTCCAAGATGATGTTCTTGACATTACAATTCCAAAGGAGGAGGAGCTATTCTTGGTTTTTCCTAATGTGTCTAACCATTTTCTAGAAGGAAAAAATGTTAGCCAATGGCAAAGTTGGTTTAGTGAAATTAGTATTTACAGATCTTGCTGGGTACTCGTGTGAGTTATTTCTGTAGGATACATTTCTAGAAGTGGAATTATACCAATGGATGTTTTGTGAGAGACTCTTCTTTCCTTGTCTTTTGAGATCTGCAAGTTGGGGTAAAGCCCTAAGGTAGTCAAATGTCATTCAACAGAAAGGAAGAAGAGGGCTGTAGTCCCTTCTCTGCTGGGAATCCTAGCCAACCCAAGGAAAGCATGACTACAGTAGCTGCAGTAGCTGTAGTAATGATAACAGCGAGTTTGGATTGCCCATAGTAAATCCCAGTTCTGCTGACTGGAAAACTCTGTGGCAAAATAAAAGATTGAAAATTCTATTATCAGAAAACCAGGTTATGTGTTATGTCCTTTAGAAGCGTTTCCTGATAGAATGCCCCTTCTACACCCATACACACACTCTGTCATCATTCCAGATGAAATGTCCTTCCTGTGTAATCCCATGCAGCCATGCTTATCTTTTCTTATGTATTGTTGTTAGTTGTTCTCTAGTCAGTTCCCACACATGACTACCCCATATGTACAGAGTAGAACTGATGGAAGGGTTTTCAAGGCTGTGACCTTTCTGAAGCAGATCACTAGACCTCTGTTATGAAACACCTCTGGGTGGGTTTGAACCCCTAACCTTTAGGCTAGTAGTCTAGCATTTAACCATTTGCGCCACCCAGGGACTCATCTAGTGTATTGCAATGGTTCTCTCACTCTGTACCTCAGAATTAGTGTGGAATTTTTAAGAAATTAGTACAGATGACTGGGTGATTCTCTCCTTTTGTTGTATGTGAAAAATGTTTATCATAGAACTTATAAAGAAAAAGACAGCTTGGATCCACCAAAGACTTACTAAATAAAAATATCCACTGATAATTCTGAGACACAGCCAGGTGGAGAATCACTGCTATCCCAGGATAGTTCATTTTCTTATTTGTGTTCTTATAGGATTGTAGGGTCCTTAAGGATCCTTTTGTCTCTTTGTCCCTAGAACTTAGTCTAGCATCTGAATAAAGACTTGCTGAAGAAACTACAAAATTAATGAATGGATGAGATTATTCAGTTAACTAGTAAAAGGCTATAGTGTAAGCTAATAGAGCTTATGTACATAAAAACTTCAAACATAGGACAATTGCGAGGATAGTGCAAACCGGGTAGGGTTTCATTCTGTTATACATAGGGTCACTATGAGTTGGAACTGACTCAGTGGCACCTAACAACACCAACATAAAAAGATTTAAGATACGCTAGTCCAGTTGTTTGGGGATAGCATGAGAACCAGGCCAAAATGCACAAGTTCATAGACAATACATTAGGAAGACTTTCTTGCCTATAAAGACTACTAAGCTACATCACAGATAATTCATGAAGGGAGTGAACTTTCTTTCATACTATGGGTAGTGTAGGGATCCTGTCCTGAACACTCAGGATTTAAGCTAAAACCAAGTTTGGGGTCAGGGCAAACTTGGTGAAAGAAGCTAGAATAATAGCCTCTCAGGGTGAACCAAACTGGTGCTATAGAGTACTTACCTGAAGCTATTCTAAGTAGCCAGGTCTTAGGTGAGAAAATGGGGCTGAGCATCTTGACTGGTGCAAAGGGCAAGCGAAGGGTAGAAATAGAAGAAAAAGCCAGGCTGTACCCAGGAAGAACAGAAGCAGATGGATACTAGCATGCAGATTGAATTGATAAATAAGTTAGAACTGGGTTGTGACTGGAGATTGTCAGTGAGCTCCCTCTTTACCTGGTGGTTGGTATGTTCAGGGACAGGAGTGGCAGTTTGAAAGAAACCGTAGAGGACTTGACATGTAATTAATATTCTGTGAAAAACAAGACTAAGCTAAGCAGTGCGAAGGACTAGACTAGGTAAGTGAATTAATGTTCTTGTCTCTGATTTTATAATTGCATGTTTCACAAAATGAATCCAGTTGTTTTGATTTAAAATATAATGATACAGTATGAATAAAGCTGTGTCAGTTTTTATTTCAGCTGATATGATCAAGGTAAAAGTTACAGATTCTTTTGTTTGCATTTGCATAACAGGAATGTGTGCGTTCTCAGTCTTTCAAAAGAAAGAGGTCTAATGCATTTTACATACTCAATGTTGGCAGTGACTAAAGAAGATTAATTATAATAAATCCATTAGGAAAAATTAAGATGTTAATTTTTCATGCAGTGGCAGTGTCAATTGCCTTATAAAAAATATATAAAATAATTTAATTGATGTTTACTGTGAACTAGACGAAGCCAAGTTAAAATATTCAGTTTTGTACCCTGACCTAATAGGTATGTGACCATGTGTTGATGTGATCTCCATTCCATTTTTTAATGTATTTAGAAATAAACATTTTTATTACATTTTCCTGCATGTTAAAAGTCATCATTAAGTGAGAATTAAGTAAGGAATAAAAACATAGGAATCGTAAACATTCATAGACTCAAATAAAAATTCAGTCAGCAGTATTCTAACCTTATATTTTTTATTACCGTTATTTTGTCTTTTCTAAAGCTAAAATAATAGACTTTGGTTTGCAGCATGACTTTAAGTAAAGAGGGAACTTAGAAGTCATCGAAAAACGTGCTTGTTCCTCTGAACTTACATAACTCTTCAGGAAAGCTGTACAAAGGAATTAACAAACATCTCCTGTATAACTGAGGGCATGAAAGAATAGGATTCATTGAATTTTATAGAAAATTAGAGTTGTAAGTTTTACTCCATACTCTTCCCCTTAAAATCATTGAAAAACCAGAAATTAAGGCGAATAGGTGTTTTTAAATTCTGCTCTCCCTTAAATTGCGTTTCAGAGAACAGAAAATATTTTCCCCTTTTTCTACTAATTTCTAATGATTTTGTCTCTCATAGTACTTATTCTTGCCTCAACTAGATTGTGACAGTATCTTTGGTGCGTATTTTTTGAAGACTGATGCACAACACTTATGACCTCCCAAAGCTGCTCCCTTGGTGACCACTAATGGTTTATCTAGTGTCAAACAAGATCTTTGTTTTCTTGATTTTAGATAAATTCGCAGCCCACTGCTTCACCAGTCATGATGTCAGTTGTTTACATTTCAGCAAAATGTTTGTCGTAACTTTTAAATACAGGGGAACTGTAGACAGACGGTGTTTATCACGTTGTAGAGACTGTCAGAAATGGTCGGCCTCAGCATAACTGAGTCAAGCCCAGTGTTTACATTTTAATCTGCAAACTGTCAGGCCTGCTCACCATAGTGACCAATTGTAGCAAGAGAAGATGAATAGCACAGAATTTTTATACTTGTTGCCATCTATTGCTCTGAATTAGTCTTTTCAAAACATGTGTTTTACAGTGACGATGGCTGAAAGATGAGAAGAAGCCCCAGCAATAGAAGTAGTAGTATTACTGTTCTGGTTCACAACCTCACAGCCATATTCCAAAAGTAATGTGAAAACTCATGTATAGTATGTGTTTCCCGTGCTTATATTTTTTCCTGTCTGCTTCAAGTTAAGTCAGAAAAAAATGTGCCGACAGGTAGACAGAGGAGGAGGCGTTCTTAGAAAGGAGGAGTGGCCCTTTGCTTATACAGTGACCATGTCAACTGTTACAACCATTTACTCATTTTCAGTCATTTACTCATTTATTTAGCCTAAGAGGTGTCTATAGATCATATATATGTACATAAATATTGATATATTGAATTTTTAACAGTAAACTTCCTTCCTGACTCCCTATTTGCAGTTTCCTCCTCTGAAATACATACTTTCTGAAACCAGGCCATACTGATTCTTCAGAATTTATATCAGTATTCTCCACCTCAGGAAGGCTTCCTCAAGTCCACCATTTGACTTAACATCCTGTGCCCAGTTTTGTCATAGCATGCTTTCTACTGTATAATTACTGGTTTTCTTGTTTTTCCTCCCTGCTAAACCTGGAAGGTAAGGACTGGTTTATTTAACCATGTGTCACCAGTGCAGCGCTGAGTGTTTGGCATATGGTCAGTGTTCAATACGGAATTATTTACTTTAGGACATTATCCTCCCACTCTAGAACGCTAGCGTTCATGGCCCTCCCTCATTTGTTCCTTCATTCCCTGCCTCCCCAAGGGCATCATTACTTACTTGTTGATTCAGTCAGCATCCTCTGCTTTGTGCCTGCACCGTCCTTCCTTTCTGCATTTCCTTGTGATGTTGCTTCTCTCTGTAATAGGCCTGCATTTCCTCTGGTCAGCCATGTCTACTGTTTTCTTCAAGACCATTCAAGAATAGAAAAAACGGAGAAGAACGCATACTTACTTATGTGGTTACAAAGGGGGGAGGGAGGGAGAGGGCTTTTTATTGATCAATCTGTAGATAAGAACTGCTTTGGGTGAAGGGAAAGACAACACTCAATACAAGCAAGGTCAGCCTAATTGGACTGGATTAAAAGCAAAGAGGTTTCTGGGATAAAATGAAAGCTTCCAAGGTCAGCGGAGCAGGGGCTGGGGTCTGGGGAACTTGGTTTGAGGGGACTTCTAAGTCAATGGGCAAAATAATTCTATTATGAAAACACTCTGCATCCCACTTTGAATTGTGGCGCCTGGGGTCCTAAATGCCAACAAGCGGCCATGTAAGATACATCAATTGGTCTCAACCCACCTGGAGCAAAGGCAAAGGAAGAACACCAAGGTCACAACTAAGAACCCAAGAGACAGAAAGGGCCACATGAACCAGAGACCTACATTATCCTGAGACCAGAAGAACTAGTTGGTGCCCGGCCACAATCGATGTCTGCCCTGTCAGAGAGCACAACAGACAACTCCTGAGGGAGCAGGAGACCAATGGAATACAGACCCCAAATTCTCATTAAAAGACCACACCTAATGGTATGATTGCGACTAGAGGAATCCCAGAGACAATGCTCCCCAGAACTTCTGATGGCACAGGACAGGAACCATCCCCGAAGACAAATCATCAGGCATGAAAAGGACTGGTCAGTGGCGGGGAGAGAGATGCTGATGAAGAGTGAGCTAATTAAATCAGGTGGACTCGGGAGAGTGTGTTGGCAACTCTTGTCTGGAGGGGGGATGGGAAGATAGAGAGAGAGGGAAGAGGGCAAAATTGGCACGAAACGAGAGATTGTAAGGGCTGACTCAATAGGGGGAGAGCAAGTGGGAGAAGGGAGTAAGATGTATGTAAACCTACATGTGACAGACTGATTGGAATGGTAAATGTTCACTTGAAGCTTAATAAAAATTAAAAAAAAAAAAAGACCATTCAAGATAAATTTCCTTCTGAAAACCTACAATTAACTTAATTCCTTGATGCCTAACAGAGTGTTGTGGGCAGTATAGACCCTTAGGATACTTACCGAAGAAATTAATAAGTGATAGAGAAATTGATGAATAATAAGTCAGTATTGGCCTTCAGACTTTCAACAGGAAAATATGATGAACAAAGAAGAAAGTAAGTAACGGGTAAAATAATTTTCATGGAACTTGAATCTTGGTGATGTATTTCATCTTACTGTCCGTAGAGCCGTTTCTATGGCAAGGTAGAACAGTACCTCAGAAATGATAAGCCTCAGCAGCTTCTTACCCCAGATGTGCCATTACCTGAATGTGTGCCCTTTGGAATAACAAAACCTTGCAGCCACAGTTTCCTTATCAGTGAAGCAGTAGTTTCTAGGATTCTACCAACCCTACAATCTTAGACTCTTATGTATAGGTGAGAGTGGCAACACTGCTTTCTTGATGGGGCTATTTGGAAGGCAGATTTACACTAAATTAGCGTATCTCTCTGTGATGGTCTTTGGAATCACACTGTGGAAGCTCCCTTCCTGCTGAAAAAGTTAAACAGTCATGGCAAGTGGGGAGTTTTAAGTAGCACTTGGCTAAAGAGAAACATTGTAAGATTTGAAGGTCATAGTTAGATCATTCAAAGAGACTTTTATGCCCCCTCTCCCCCACCCACTTCTGATCACTTCTAAGCATAAATACAGAAAAGTAGAATATGGGTTAGAAGGTTTTCAGCAAGCAGAATCAGAAGTTGTTGGAATCTCAGAGTAGATGCAGCATTTCTCCAGCCCAATAATATTAATAATGTGTATATTTGCAGGATATGTCGTGGTTTCCAGAGAAAGTTTTTACCCTATTGGTTATATGAGCCAATCCTCTTACAGATGTTAGACTAAAGCTGGTGGGCCAATAACACTTGGGATGGAGACAAGGAAACCAAGGTTACCTGGTAGGAATTTGAGGAGAGCTTATGTTGTGGTCTCCTCCATCACCAAGAAGACATATATTCTTGCTGGGGGAGTATCTTGATGATCTGTGCTTCTCTATCATGCCCTGCTGAGCAAAAGAGCATGGATACACCAAGCCATCCAGTTCATTGACTTTACCGAAGATTGAAAGATAGGCCTCTAGCTCTCTGTGGAATGTTAGAGGCCACCTTTACTTAGACCATGAAGATACTGGGAAAGAAAAAGAAAACATCTTTGAGCAATTTGATTAAATAAATGCAGACAGTCATAACTAACACTGTGTGCCAGGCACCATTCTAAGTTTTTAACATATTAACACAATTCTTGTAGCAACCCTGTCTTTTTCATTACCCTCATTTTGCAAATGAAGAGACAGAGATACTTGTCCAAGGTTCCACAGCAAAAAAAGTGGTGAACCATGGTTTGAAAATATAGCTTGCTATGAGTCCATGCTATTAATCCCTACGATGCACTAACTAAAGCAAGTTGATGTTTACCGTGCTGCCTCTTGCTTAACAATGCATCTGGATATGACCATCCCCAGCTCCCTTGTCAAAGAACATTGGGACTGTCTTCACACATTCTCATAGGCCACAACTTAATGAGTCATGTTCAGTCTCAGGAAGATGTCTTTTTGTAGGGAATCTTTCCTTTCCAGCCTAGAAAGGAAAACAGACATCTCTTTCTAAGCAGTTTGATCCTCTGATTTCCTCTACTAACTTTAGTAGATTCTTCTAACAGGTTTTACTGTGGATCTATATTCCCTTAACTTTTACTAATACATTCAGGAGAAGTCTCAGTATTCTTGAAGATTAACTTATTTATAATCAATTTTTTCATTCTGAGATTTAAAAACTTCTTTAAATTTTTATTATATTCAGTTATATAATTGTCTTTATCTACATAGTCCAAAAGTTATTCCAAAACTGATTTTCTATTATTCTCCTCGTGGTTTGGGTTAAATGTAGATGCACACATAAATTTAAAGCTTTTCCGGTACCGGAAATATGTCTTCTGAATCTTTTATCCCCTCTTTCTTTCTCTCCCTTCCTTCCTTTTCCCCTTTTCCTTCCTCAGCACTGTAAATTGTTCTGTGAACCATGGTACGTAATTGATATATAATGGTAATGATTTCCAGAGACATAACCCACTTACAGGAAACAGATGCTCTCTAGTTTCCCTGGTACAAACTCAGAAACTGTGTGCAGGTGCACTTATAATAGGAAGAACCATAGGTAGAACAAGATCATCTTAAGTAAGTAGAACTACAAAACAGTTTATAAATTGGCCATAATGCCTTTGGAACAGATTGTTCTGGGCAATGGAACCCACCCAGTACATGATGCCTTTAAATTTTTTTCATCCTCAGGCCACACTTAGATCATTTGGGTTTGAAAAGTTTAGAACAAGGATTATAAGGTGGCTGTGCCAAGCACTCTTTCAAAAGGGGACAATGACCAGAAAATAAATGGAATGCCTGAGAGCAGAGTTCACTTGGTCATTGAAAACCATCTTTATGTTTGAATGGCCACTGAAATATAAAGATAAGTTATAACATGTTGATGATTTAGTTGATGGATTCTGACTTTATTGTGATATATCCTGCCTTTAATTTTAGAAGGACCTGTTTCTACCAAAAGGCATGATAATCTTTACTGTGCAATATGTTCTTGTTAGGGCAAGTTCCTGCATTCCTGAAAACTGTGTCTAGAAACAGATCCTTTAGGAAGTGGATCATGTCTTCAACAAACATGAGTGCCTAAACTATGTGTCGGACTCTGTACTGGGATACATTAATAAATAAGAGAGAGTCCCTGCCCATAAGATGCATCAGTCTAATAGCTGAGTACAGATAAGTAAACAGGCAGTTAAAATTCAGTATTATAAATTGTACAGTAACAGGTCTCCCTGCTTCCACCCTTGCTACTTTCAGTCTGCTCTCTACACAACTTCTAGAGTGATCCATAAGTCAGAACACATCTCTTTCCCACTCAGTACCGTCTAATGGCTTCCCAGCTTATTCAGAGTAAAAGCCAAAGTACTAACAATTGCCTACAGAGCTCTAGATTTGCCCTGCTAGTCACATCTCTGACCCTGTCTCTTACTACTCTTCCCCCTTGTTCACTCTGTGCCAGCCTCATGAGCCTTGTATTCCTCAAACATACCAGCACAATTCTGCCTTAAGCCCTTTGTGCTTACTCTTTTCTCTGCCTGAAAAGCTCTTCCTCCAGTTAGCCACTTGGGTTACTCCTCTCTTCCTTGAGATCTTTACTCAAATGTAATCTTCTCAGGAGGCTTTCTCTTGCCTCCCCATTTAAAATTATAACCTCCTTGTACCTCCACTGTTCCCAAGCCCTCTTCTCTGCTTTATTTTTTTTTTCCTAGTACTTACCACCGTCTAACGTACTTGTTTATATTGTTAATGGCTTTCTACCCCAACTGGGATATAACTTTTATGAAAGTAGGGATTTTTGACTATGCATGAGGCTGGAGCAGAGTGAATGGGGGGAAGAATAGTAAGAGATGAGGTCAGAGATATAGAGTGGTACAAACCTCAAGCTTTGTAGCCCATTTTAAGTCCTTTAGCTTTACTCTGAATGTGTTTTGAATCAATGAATGAATGAAAGTTAAATGCACAATAAGAACACAATCCAGTAATGAGTATCAGAGAAGACTTTTAAATTATGTTAAGGCTGAGATTTGGTGGATGAGTAGGATGTTTATAACAGAGTGTTGCAGGCAGAGAGAACAGCACTTGCAAAGACCCAGAGAAACACAGCAAGAGCGCAAGTACTCTAGTCATTCATAATGGCTAGAGTGTAGCAAGGATGGGGAGTAATAAGAGATGATATGGTGCAGTGAATTGCTTTTAAGTGGCTCTTCTAGCCATGTAACTCTCAGGAAATGCTTGGCTGGGACTATGTAAATAAAGTGAGTGGAACCCTTGTGAGGAATGGACAGTCTACTAATGCAAATAAGACGCATGGAACACTTGCAGGGGTGGGAATATATAAGTAAGGTGCATGTAGCCCATCAAGGGGATTGATCAGTTTTGCCATCCTGCTAGGCTTAAAATGAACCAATCCCAGAGGTTGAGGGGAATCTCACCCATCAAGAAGAGGAGCCAGAAGCAGAGCACATCCTTTGGACCCAGGGTCCCTGTGCCAAGAATCTCCTAGACTTAGGAGACAGAACTGTAACACTGGAGACTGCACAAGACAGCAAGAAGTGGCAGCAAGCATGGTAGAGTTGAATGGCAGAGAAACAGTGGCAGCAGAACCAGGAGACAGGCATGAGATGGTCTGGTGGGCTTCCTGGGCTATGGAGCAAGGCAGCTACGGTGGGCTTGCAGACCTGTGGAGCAAGAGAGCTGAGCGCCTTCAGGCAGAAGGCTTGCTGGCAGTAGGGTGCCTCCAGGCACTTGTGAGCAGAGCTAAAGAGCTTTGTAACACTTGCACGAGCAGGGCAGAAACCAGCCCCAAGCAGAGGCCTGGAGCGAGTCCTGTCTGCCTGAAGGCATGGGAAAGGAGGAGCTTGGAGGTTAGAATCTGCCCTGATTGATGAACTAATTCCTGTCTCCTGAGTTGTTCTTTTTACTTCCAAGTTGACCCTGATCCTGAGTGGTAGGGATGAAAAATGGGTGCATTTGAAAAGTATTTAAGAGACAGAATCAGTGTTAGCTGTGAGGAATAAGGGGAAGGAAGAAACTAAGAATGAGTGGATGGTGGTGCCATTTAGGATCAAGTTCGTAAGGGAGAAAAATAACAAATTGCATTTTGGATATGTTGAAGTGCTGGTGGGACGTCCAAATAGTGGTATCCAGTGGACAGTTGGCTGTACAAATATGGTATTTGGAGGAGAGACCTGAACTAGAGATAAAGATTTGAGATCATCAGCTTAGTGAAGGAGACAGTAGACATGGATGATAATATATTTAGTGGGGGAAGAGTAGGACAAAAGAGAGAACCCTGAAGAACACTATCATGTAAGGCAGAGGTCAGCAAACTACAGCCCATAGGCCAAACGCGGTCTACTGCCAGTTTTTTTTGTTGTTTGTTTTTAATGATCTGAAACTAAGAATGGCTTTTACATTTATTAATGGTTACATTTTAAATGGTACATAAGAATAGCCTCAGTTTTACCTTTTGGCCCACAAAACATAAATTATTTACTATCTGGTCTTTTAAGAAAAAGTTTGCCAACTCTTGACTTAAAGAAGAGCCTTCAAAGACAAAGGTAATTGTTAGTCATAGTGGTGGGGAAAAAACAAAGATGAAGTGTCATGTTAGTCAAGGGCAAAAACAGGGTTTCTAGATAGTCGGGGAAAACTTTGGGTCATATTGACATAATAGATTTATGCACTGACACATCCCATCTAGTTCAAATACATAATAATAAGAAAAACAGTATTTTAAAAGGAAGCTATGAGGACATGGCCAGGTTTAAAAAAGGGGGGGAGGGTGAGATTTTCGTGGGCCACAAATGGTATGAATAGAAACATAAAGTAGGAAAAAAGGCAAAAGCCACCGTCCTGTTGGGTTGCCTGTCCAGAGGCAGACTGTGGTGACCACGATTTGGGATTTGTAGATTGACTCAACAGCAATGGGTTGGGGAACTTAAAGGGCACTGAATGCCCCATCCAGCTGAGGTAGAAGCTTTTCTACTCATGAAAGGAGATTAGAAAGAAAGCTGCTGCTGACTACTCCCTGTTTAACTGCTTATAGGAAGCTTCAGGCTAAGGGAGGAAGAGAACACATAACTTTACTACCAAGAATTGAACCAAGACTCCCGCTGGCTTAGTGACTGGATCTGCAGTATCTCCAGTAATCACTGCTAGGACTCCAGCCTCTGAATCCAACCTCTGAATTGCCATGTATGTGACCTGGAACCCTGGGTGCCCAGGAGAAGCAACTACAAACCTACCAGATAAGGAAGGGAGAAGATAGAGGGAGAGACATAATAAAGCATAAAGACCTCATTCAAAATATGTTTGAAAAACAACTACAAACATGAATAAATCAAATTTTAGGAGATACAGCCATGAAATATTTTTTTTAAATGAACAAGAATATGTAACAGATGAAATTAAATTGGCAGAATTATTTGATAAATATTTTTAAATAAATATATTTAGTATGCTCAAAAGATGAATGAAAGCATTAATTTTAAAACAAAAAATGTGGAAAAAATAGGCAGAAATGAAATAACAGGCAATTTGAAAGAGAACCAAAAGAAATCTAGGAAATAAGAATATAGTTTTTTAAATGAAAAATCTGGATAAAATCTAGACTGAACACAGACAGTGAGAGAACTGGTGATTTCAGAGATAGTATAAACAAGTACACACAAAAGACAGTAGACAAAGATAAGTATAAAGGAATGGTTAGTAGGTATAAGTTTAGACTGAGGAGCTCCGTAGACATTTTTTTGGCTTTCCAAAAGCAGAGATGGAGAGAAAACTGGAATTAGCAGTATTTGATACGTAATATCTGAGAATGTGAATTGAAGAAAGGCACAGATTCACATCGAATTGAAACTACAGAAAATCAAAAAGAAGAAGAAAATATTAAAAGCTACCAAAGTAGAGACAGATTCTCTAAAAAGGACAGTTAGGCCAATAGCAAACTTCCTGTCAGCAGTAAGAGGTGCCAGAAGAGAATAGAGTAATGTCTTTAAAATGCATAACTGTTAACCTACAATTTTATGCCCAGAGAAACATGATTCAAGAGTAAAGGCAAAATGAAGACATTGTCAAACATTCAAAGACAGGGAAACTTAACTATCACAGGTCCTTACTAAAAGAACAAAAAACATACCTCAGCAAGAAGAAAATGAACTCAGAGGGAAGGCACAGGATACGTAAAAGTGGTGAGCCCCCAAATTGTAAAAATATATCAGTTTATTTTATTGACAGTTTTTAAAGATCTTTGTTTTTATTTACAAAAGAAGGAAGAGAGGAAGCTAGAGAGGAAACTAACACTTTGGTCCATAGTAACAAAATGGAAGGAAGATATGTAATTGGGAGTTAAAGTATGTTAAAGGCCTTTTGATAGAAGTACTTATGATAGAATTACTATTATAGCCATTATTAGAAACATTTCTAATTAGTACATATGTTAAAAACTCTAGGCTAATGACTGAAAGAATAGAAATATAATCTATACTGTAACTTCCAAACCAGCAAGAGAACAGATGGGATGCAGAAAACTGTCATTCCAACAGAAGGCAGGAACAAGGGAGAAAATGTAAAGGAAAGGTAAAGAGAAAACACAAAAAGGATTGAGGGGATAAGTCCAAATAAATGAGTAATCGCAGATATAAACAGACTAATCTCACCAATTAAAAGATGCATGTGGTTTATTTGGGTGTTTAAAAAGTCAGCTATCATGCTACTTACAAGTGACATACCAAAAATTAAACCCCCTGGCCAAAATGAAATGATTGCTAAAAGAGATTACAAACAAATAATAACCAAAGGAATGCCGGTATAGTTAGGTTAATATCAGATAAAATTGAGTTGCAGGCAAAAAATTAATAGAGATGAAGAGGGATACTACGTAAGAATAAAAGAAACGGTCTAACAAAAGCATACAACCGTCATAGACTTGTTTGGTGCTAACTACATAGTCTCAAAACTCATAAGCAGAAACTGTCAGGATTACAAGAAACAATTAACAAATTCACAATCCTAGTGGGAGATTTTAAAGCATTGCTATGTGATAGTGACATCAGACAATCAAAAAGTTAGAAGAATATAGAAGACTTTTAACTGCAATAGTTCTAAAATCAATCTAATAATGATTTAACAGTGTTTTAGGAATAGGTGGGTAGATGAATGGATGGATGGATGGATAGGTAGGTAGATTGACATAGAACTTGATCCAGTGAACAGAGAATATATATTATTTTCAAATACATTTAGAACTGTTTTTAAAAAAAGAACTGTATTCTTGGTCATGAAAGGAAGTCTCAACAAGTTTAGGGAATTCACATCATCATAACCAAACTTTTCTGATCACAATTCAGGTTAGTTGGAAATCAGCAGTTTCTTTAAAAAAAAAGTCTATAGAAATACCATATCATACTTGGAAGTAAACCAAGTATTTTTAAATAACTCTTGGATCAAGGAAAAAATAAAAAAGGAAGTTACAAGAGAATAAAAAAAGAACCTGAAAAATACTGCATATAAATACCACTCTTGACATGCACCTTGTGACATTTTGAGGAAAATTTATAGTCTTAATTTCACTTGTTAAAAAAAAGAATTGAAAATAAATGAACTCTCTAATGTGTGTGTGTATAAAATATTTAACTTAAGAAGTTAAATAAAAACAAATAGGAACTAATGTTAAGACCAGAAGCGGATGAATTGCAAAAACAAATATCGTAGAAAAGATCAATGACATTAAGAGTAGGAGGTTTGGCAATATCAAGAAAAATAGGAATAAAAAATGGCTGTTAGTCAATTACATCATTGGTGATTTTATGAAAGGAGTTTTTTTTTGTTTTTAATAATTTTTATTGCTCATTAAGTGAAAGTTTACAAATCAAATCAGTCTCTCACACAAAAACCCATGTACACCTTGCTACATATTCCCAATTACTCTCCCCCTAATGAGATAGCCCACTCTCTCCCTCCGCTCTCTCTTTTCGTGTCCATTTTGCCAGCTTCTAATCCCCTCCACCCTCTCATCTCCCCTCCAGGCAGGAGATGCCAACATAGTCTCAAGTGTCCACCTGATCCAAGAAGCTCACTCCTCACCAGCCTCTCTCTCCAGCCGATTGTCCAGCCCAATCCATGTCTGAAGAATTGGCTTTGGGAATGGTTCCAGTCCTGGGCCAACAGAAGGTCTGGAGGCCATGACCACCGGGGTCCGTCCAGTCTCATTCAGACCATTAGGTCTGGTTTTTTTATGAGAATTTGGGGTGTACACCCCACTGCTCCCCTACTCCGTCAGGGGTTCTCTGTTTTCCCTGTCAGGGCAGTCATCGGTTGTGGCCGGGCACCATCTAGTTCTTCTGGTCTCAGGATGACGTAGTCTCTGGTTCCTGTGGCCCTTTCTGTCTCTTGGGCTCGTAATCGCCTTGTGTCCTTGGTGTTCTTCATTCTCGTTTGATCCAGGTGGGTTGAGACCAATCGATGCATCTTAGATGGCTGCTTGCTAGCGTTTAAGACCCCAGATGCCACTCTTCAAAGTGGGATGCAGAATGTTTTCTTAATAGATTTTATTATGCCAGTTGACTTAGATGTCCCCTGAAACCATGGTCCCCAGATCCCTGCCTCTGCTACGCTGCCCTTTGAAGCATTCAGTCTATTCAGGAAACTTCTTTGCTTTTGGTTTAGTCCAGTTGTGCTGACCTCCCTGTATTGTGTGTTGTCTTTCCCTTCACCTAAAGTAGTTCTTACCTACTATCTAATTAGTGAATGCCCTTCTCCCATCCTCCCTCCTTCCCCCTTTTCGTAACCACAAAAGAATGTTTTCTTCTCAGTTTAAACTATTTCTCAAGTTCTTATAATAGCGGTCTTACACAATATTTGTCCTTTTGCAGCTGACTAATTTCACTCAGCATAATGCCTTCCAGCTTCCTCCATGTTATGAAATGTTTCACAGATTCCTCACTGTTCTTTATCAATGCATAGTATTCCATTGTGTGGATATACCACAATTTATTTATCCATTCATCCATTGATGGGCACTTTGGTTGCTTCCATCTTTTTGCTATTGTAAACAGTGCTGCAGTAAACATGGTGTGCATGTATCTGTTCATGTAAAGGCTCTTATTTCTCTAGGATATATCCCAAGGAGTGGAATTGCTGGATCGTATGGTAGTTCTATTTCTAGCTTTTTAAGGAAGCGCCAAATCGATTTCCAAAGTGGTTGTGCCATTTGACATTCCCACCAGCAGTGTAAAAGTGTTCCAGTCTCTCCCCAGCCTCTCCAACATTTGTTATTTTCTGTTTTTTGGATTAATGCCAGCCTTGTTGGAGTGAGGTGAAATCTCATTGTAGTTTTGATCTGCATTTCTCTAATGGCTAATGATCGTGAACATTTCCTCATATGTCTGTTAGCTACCTGAGTGTCTTCTTTAGTGAAGTGTCTATTCATATCCTTTACCCATTTTTTAATTGGGTTACTTGTCTTTTTGCAGTAGAGTTTTTGCAGTATCATGTAGATTTTAGAGATCAGGTGCTGATCAGAAATGTCATAGCTAAAAACTTTTTCGCAGTCTGTAGGTAGTCTTTTTACTCTTTTGGTGAAGTCTTTTTTTTTTTTGGGTGAGCATAAGTGTTTGATTTTTAGGAGCTCCTGGATATCTAGTTTTTCTTCTACATTTATAATAATGTTTTGTGTACTGTTTATGCCATGTATTAGGGCTCTTAATGTTGTTCTTATTTTTTCTTCCATGATCTTTATCATTTTAGATTTTATATTTAGGTCTTTGATCCATTTTGAGTTTTTGTGCATGGAGTGAGGTATGGGTCTTATTTCATTTTTTTGCAGATGGATATCCAGTTATGCCACCACCATTTGTTAAAAAGACTGTCTTTTCCCCCATTTAACTGTTTTGGGGCCTTTGTCAAATATCAGCTGCTCATATGTGGATGGATTTATGTCTGGATTCTCAGTTCTGTTCCATTGGTCCACGTATCTGTTGTTGTACCAGTACCAGGTTGTTTTGACTACTGTGGCGGTATAATAGGTTCTAAAATCAGGTAAAGTAAGACCTCCCACTTTGTTCTTTTTCAGTAATGCCTTATTTATCTGGGGCCTCTTTCCCTTCCATATGAAGTTGGTGATTTGTTTCTCCATCTCATTAAAGAATGTCCTTGGGATTTGGATCGGAATTGCATTAAATGTGTAGATTGCTTTTGGTAGAATAGACATTTTTATAATGTTAAGTCTTCCTATCCACGAGCAAGGTATGTTTTTCCACTCGAATGTAAGTCTCTTTTGGTTTCTTGCAGAAGCGTACTGTAGTTTTCTTTGTATAAGTCATGAAAGGCGTTTCGGTGGATTCATGTGGGCAGACTCTACACAGTAGTGAGTTGAAGAGTTACTGAGAGGTGAAAAAATAGAGATATCAAGTGTAGATGAAACTTCTAAAAAGTTTGTGAATGAGATAAGAGATATGGCATAATAAATAAAAGAAATAGGAGGATGGAGCTTTCAATGTTAAAGGTGGTAAACAGTTATTGTTAGTTACTGTCTAGTAGGGCTCTACTCACGGCAACCTTATGGTGACAGAATGAAATGTAGGTGGTCCTGCACCATCTTCATGATCAGTGGTATGTTTGAGTCCATTATTGTGGCTAACATGTTAGCCATCTCATTGAGGGTTTCCCTCATTTTCTCTGACCCCCCTGCTTTACTAAACATCGTGTCCTTTTCTCTCTATTGGTCTTTCTGTTGACCTATACAAAGTAAGAGTCAAAAACCCACCATTCTCCTTCTAAGGAACGTCCTGGTTGTATTTTTTCTAAGACTGATGTGTTTGCTCTTTTGGCAATTCTTGGATAGCCAGTATTCTTCAGCAATACCACAATTCGAATGTATCAATTCTTCTGTTTTCCTCTTTCATTATCCAGCTTTTGCAAGCATGTGTGGTGATTGAAAAGACCATGGCTTAGGTCAGACACACCTTAGTCATCAGAATGACATCTTTGCTTTTTAAAACTTTAAAGAGATCTTTTGCCACAGATATGCCCAATACAGTACATCGTTTGATCTCTTGACTGTTGCTTCCGTGGACATTGTGTTGATACAAGTAGAATGAGATCTTTGACAACTTCAATTTTTTCTCCATTTATCATGATGTTTAGTTTTTTGTTTTCTTCACATTCAGGTGTAATCCATATTGAATGCTTTAGTCTTTGACTAGTCTTTGACTAGTTGTTGTTGTTGTTAGGTGCCGTCGAGTCAGTTCCGACTCATAGCGACCCTGTGCACAACAGAGCGAAACACTGCCCAGTCCTGCATCATCCTTACAATCGTTGTTATGCTTGAGCTCATTGTTGCAGCCACTGTGTCAATCTACCTCATTGAGGGTCTTCCTCTTTTCCGCTGACCCTGTACTCTGCCAAGCATGATGTCCTTCTCCAGGGGCTTATCCATCCTGACAACATGTCCAAAGTATGTAAGACACAGTCTTGGCATCCTTGCTTCTAAGGAGCATTCTGGCTGCACTTCCTCCAAGACAGATTTGTTTGTTCTTTTGGCAGTCCATGGTGTATTCAATATTCTTCGCCAATACCACAATTCAAAGGCGTCAGCTCTTCTTTGGCCTTGCTTATTCGTTGTCCAGCTTTCACATGCATATGATGCAATTGAAAATACCATGGCTTGGGTCAGGCACACCTTAGTCTTCAAGGTGACAGCTTTGCTCTTCAACACTTTGAAGAGGTCCTTTGCAGCAGATTTACCGAATGCGATGCGTCTTTTGATTTCTTGACTGCTGCTTCCATGGCTGTTGATTGTGGATCCAAGTAAAATGAAATCCTTGACAATGTCAATCTCTTCTCCGCTTATCATGATGTTGCTCATTGGTCCGTTTGTGAGGATTTTTGTTTTCTTTATGTTGTGCAATCCATATTGAAGGCTATGGTCTTTGATCTTCATGAGTAAATGCTTCATGTCCTCTTCACTTTCAGCAGGCAAGGTTGTGTCATCTGCATAACGCAGATTGTTAATGAGTCTTCCTCCAATCCTGATGCCCCGTTCTTCTTTATATAGTCCAGCTTCTCGTATTATTTGCTCAGTGTACAGATTGAATAGGCATGGTGAAAGGATACAACCCTGACGCACACCTTTCCTAACTTTAAACCAATCAGTATCCCCTTGTTCTGTCCCGACAGCTGCCTCTTGATCTATGTAAAGGTTCCTCATGAGCACAATTATGCGTTCTGGAATTCCCATTCTTAGCAACGTTATCCATAATTTGTTATGACCCATACAGTCGAATGCCTTTGCATAGTCAATAAAACACAGGTAAACATCCTTCTGGTATTCTCTGCTTTCAGCCAGGATCCATCTGACATCAGCATTGATATCCTGGTTCCACATCCTCTTCTGAAACTGGCCTGAATTTCTGGCAGTTCCCTGTTGATATACTGCTGTAGCCATTTTTGAATGATCTTCCGCAAAATTTTGCTTGCGTGTGATATTAATGATATTGTTTTATAGTTTCCACATTCGGTTGGATCACCTTTCTTGGGAATAGGCATAAATATGGATCTCTTCCAGTCAGTTGGCCAGGAAGCTCTCTTCCATATTTCTTGGCATAGACGAGTGAACACCTCCAGCGATGCATCTGTTTGTTGAAACATCTTAATTGGTATTCCATGAATTCCTGGAGCTTTGTTTTTCACCGTTACCATCAGAGCATCTTGGACTTCTTCTTTCAGTACCATTGGTTCCTGATCATATGCCACCTCTTGAAATGGTTGAACATCGACTAATTCTTTTTGGTATAATGACTCTGTGTATTTCTTCCATCTTTGACTAGTAAGTGTCTTTAAATGGTGATGGTAAAAGGCTGGTTGAGACAGAAAGATTGAAGCTCCTGTAAATTGCATTGTTGTTATAGGTATGAGGTCCTTAAGGAGCTCTAAGGGTATGCATTAACTTTAGATAGAAGAAAATACCTTTTCCATTTTAATGAAAAATGAGACAAAGATAAGGTACAGATGCAGTTAACTGTAATTTCATGGAAGGAAGTTTAGATTTCTGACCAATGTGTTTTATGCAGTAGAAGATGTCTGCTATGTAAAGGAAGAACTGATAAATAAAGATTTAGGAGAGTTGAGATTTTCAATAGGATACTACTACTACAAATCAAAATTATTACACAGGAATAATGTCATAATTATATGGTTATGTTATAGACCAAGAATTCAAAATCAGATATAGATGAGGCCAGTGATGTCAGAAACGCAAAGATAAAATTACTTCATCTACTCTTGAAAATCATTAAAGGTGAAATTAACAGGGTTAAAAAAATTGTTGTTAGGTGCCATCGAGGCAATTCCTACTCATAGCGACCCTGTGTACAAAACAACAAAACACAACCCAGTCCAGCACCATCTTCACAGTCATTGCTTTGCTGGAACCCATTCTTACAGCCACTGTGTCCATCCATCTCCTTTAAGGTCTTTCTCCCTTTCACTGACGGTCTAATTACCAGGCATGCTATCCTTCTCTAGGAACTGGTCCCTCCTGATAACATGTCCAAAGTATGGGAGACAAAGTCTCACCATCCTTGGTTCTAAGGAGCATTCTGGCTGTGCTTCTTCCAAGACAGACTTGTTCATTCTTCTGGCGCTCCATGGTATATTCAGTATTCTTTGCCAGTACCGTAATTCAAAGCCATCAGTTTTTCTGCGGTCTTTCTTATTCATTGTCCAGCTTCCACGTGCGTATGAGGCTGTTGAAAATATCATGGCTTGGGTCAGGCACACCTCAGTCCTCAAAGTGACACCTTTATACAAAATAGTGGTTACTTAAATAGGCACCACCCATCTGTCAATTGGTTGTACCGTAGTGGCTTACATGTTGCTACAATGCTGGAAGCTATACCACCAGTATTTCAAATACCGGCTGGGTCATACATGGTGAACAGGTTATTGTGGAGCTTCCAGATTAAGACAGACTAGGAAGAAAGGCCTCTTGATCTACTTCTGAAAATTATCCAAAGAAAATCTCATGGATCTCAACAGATACAATGAAAGAAGATCAGCCCCCTAGGTTGGAAAGCGCTCAAAATACAAAGTGGCCACGACAATCGATTTGAGCATACCAACAATTGTGAAGATGGCACGTGGGGTTGCCATGAATTGGAGCCAACTGGAAGGCAACTATCAACTACAACAAATGGGCATGTAGACGAGGGATACTTATTTATGTTTTAAGTACACACATAATATGTAAACATCTAGCTTTACTGAAAAATAAATTCTGATGGCCATATAGTCAATACGGCCAGTAATTATGTTTAATTTTTCATAATTTAAGAAGCCTATGATGAAATATTAGAATGGCCCAGATCTCTTAGGAGATCCTCTCTCCATGTAAACCTGTAGTTAGCAAAGGCATTCATATTTCTTCCTGAAACCTTTCAATTCTCATTTTATTTCACAGATATATTCTCATGTATTAATAAGTCTTTACATGAATGGGAAGAGATTCCAGAAACTGTAACAGCTGTCTAAACATCTCCAAAACTACTGGATGAACATTTCTGAAGAGTGTGGCACTGTTCTTATTTTCTGAGTGTCATAAAAATAATACAGAGGCAAAATAACCATGTAGAAAATTGTAAGTAATAAGTGAATGTATTTTAAAATATTCACTTAAATATTTGTTGATCTTGTTTCTTAATGGAATCCATCAACGCTTAGTAACCCAAATAAACTCCCTAGGGTGATGATATCTCGTGTTTGAACACTAAAACACTTAGTCTGCACCTCTCTTAGGACAAGTACCAATTTGTGTCTTAGCTTATGGCTACTTGTTGTGACTTTTATCTCCTTTTATACATCCTGTTCTTCTTAAGGGATCATATCATGGCTGTCCATCCTCTGTAGGGCAGACGAGTATGGCCCATGCACACAGCGCACAAATGTTACATGAGCAACCATTTCATACATCTGAGGGTTTTTTTTCTGTAACAGCAGAGCATTTTATAGTATGTTACTGCATATTGTCCTGCAAAGCTATGAAAACGTTACAAATTGCTGGTAAAGTTTCTATTTGAGCAACTTGGTCATTATATAAGAAAGGTTTGTGTAAGGCTGATGGTGTTGATGTTTTGAAGGAACTTCAAACCACAGTTTAACATAAAAGAGTCTTATTTTAGTACTGACAGTCATTTCAGCCTTGTGTCAGGAATTGATGGCATATGCGAGGAAACCAAGGTGGGAAAGGTTAAGTGAATTCATCAAGGTCAAACACAACAGTTGAGCCATTGAGGTTTTTTATTGTTGATTTATGCTTTTTTTTTTTTTTTTTAACTAAGACACTGAAGTGGAAAGTATATCATCCTCTCCATCGTGCATGACAACACACTGTAACAGTTTTATATATATAAAGCATTATTTTCTTTAAAAAAAAAAAAAAAGGTAGATAGCAGTTGCTCCTCGTCTGTGCTCTCAGAGCCCTCTGATCACACTTCTGGTGCAGCACCTCCAGTGGGATTACAGTAAACTATCCTAGCACAGACCCACCTTAGTACCTGGTATTTGGTGGAAAAAAATAATTTTAATTAATTAATTAATTAATTTTTATTTGGTAGATGTCCAAAAATATTCATCGAATGAATGAGGATGATTGGATTCCTGAATTGGTTCAATTGCCTTTGAGATTGGGGTCCTTAAGGTTGTTTATACTATCACATTTTCTAAAGCATACATTTTCTCACTGTCTATGTTGATTGTTGGATCTATCAGCTTCCCATAAAGGGTAATCAGTGACTGGCCTAGGAATCAGTAGATCAGTACATCTTGGTCCTGGAAATGTACTGGCTACTCAGAGAGAAAAGCATCTCAGTCCATATCTGAACCTAGAATCAGGGGCTTCCATCTAATTTCAAGTGTTCCTCATTTTATCCAATATATTTCTGATCTGTTATCTAAGACTTTATAACTCCAATCAGGTCAACTGGGTTGAAGCCTTTTGTAAAGTGAAAAATATTTTTATAAAATACTGTTCTTCTAATTGGACTATAAATGACATAGATATAAGTTGTGTGTTTTTTAATTAGACCATTTTGTTAACATTTTTAATACATTTATTGAGAGTTAATTCACATACCATTTAAAAATGTACAATTCAATGGCTTTTAATATATTCACAGAGTTGAACAACCTTTACCACAACCAATTTTAGAACATTTTTACCACTCTGAAAACAAAGCCTACACCCCTCGTCAGCACTCATTTCCCTCACCTCCACCGCCAGCGTTTTGTTAAAGTTTTTACTTAAGGTTGAAATATTTTTTTCTGCCCTGTCTTTGCATAAAAATCATAGGTTAACATTTTGCGAGAACATGTCTCTCTCTCTCTGTGTGTGTGTGTGTGTGTGTGTGTGTGTGTGTGTAACTTCACCAGTCTGTTTCCCTGCACAGTGCAGGCTTTGACATCTTGCCACAAGTTATATGTGTAAATGAGCTCCAGTTTTCATCATTTGAATACTATTGTTTTACTCTTTTTCTTTCAAAGTATAAAACTTAAAAATGAGTGTATTGTTTGAAGAGGAACCATTGCTTCATTGATAGAATTGGAACCAGTAGTCTTTTAACTGACTCACTACCAGTGAATCAGTCATTGTACAGTGATTAAAGACATAGCCTGCTACCAGATTCAAGCTGGAATAAATCACACCGGGTAGATCTCTCTCTCTCATAGTTTGAATTAGGTGTATTCATTCACATTACTTGTTTGTTATTTTTCATAGATTTAAGAGAATTATAAGAAAAGTACTTACTTACAAAACATTTTGGATTCTTTAGAATAGAAAGAAAGCCCCATATAAATGACAGGTAATGCTATACACTCAATAGTCTATTTTGATGAATAGAAATGGTATGTAAATCACTTGTCTAAAACACATTACGTGATTTTTTATCTGTGTAATTTACACTAAATTCATGCTGGCACAAAGCATTCTCTGAATTAAATTCCCTGTATACAAGCAGTAAAATGTATAATGTACTTATGAATAATACATTAAGGGCCTTATAGTCAAGATCAGCGATAAACAAATTGGTAGCCTAGTATCTGGGGACACATTTCGATTAGACTGCTGAGTCCATTTGATAGAGGACGTTTTAGACCTATCTACTATCTTTGTATCAAGTGCCATAGAAACAAATTTAATAAATTCCTTATCTAGTTCAAATGGGGACTTAGGTAAGTCCATGGTGACTCTGTGCAGCCTCTCCGAGGTCTTCTTTGTATACCTTTTGTATATACTTTGCATAAAGTATATCTTTTATGTGTTTTTGTGGTACCTAATTGTAATTTCAGGGATGTAAATAAATGACTACAGTACAATTATAACTATGAGAAATGCATGCTTCTACACATGCAAACAGGACCCCTGGTGGCACAATGGTTAAGCACTCAGCTGCTAACTGAAAGGTTGGCTGTTGAGACTTAGCCAGCAGTTCTGCAGGACCGAGACATGGTGATCTGTTCCCATAAAGATTACAGCCTAGAAAACTCTTTGGGTAAGTTCTGCCCTGTCACATGGGGTTGCTATGAGTCAAAAACAACTCTGTGGCACCTAACAACAAAACACATTCAAACACATAACGTAATCCTCAGGAAGAGTTGAGTTTTTTTTTTTATCACTTCCGTTTATTAATAAACAAATAGTACCTTTTATAGCTTGATTAACTTAAATCAATAAATTTCACAGGTCCTTTCTAATTAAAGGACCCTGGTGGCGCAGTGGTTAAGAGCTCAGCTGCTAACTGTAAGGTCAGAGTTCAAATCTACCAGCCGCTCCTTGGAAACCCTATGGGGCAGCTCTGTTCTGTCCGGTAGGGTCACCATGAGTCAGAATCAACTTGATGGCAACGGGTTTGGTTTTTGGTTTCTGATGAAAACATTCAGATTCATGAGAATTGAGCTAGTACTTCATGATCTTACTGTCATCAAGCTTATAATTCTTACATAATCATGAATAGAAACTCATCATACCAGTCTGAATGCTAGACTGTAAACTGTATAAAGGTATGGACATGTCTGTCTTGTCTGTTCCCAGCACCTAACATAAGAACATAATCGTTGCTTGATAAATGTTTAAGTAAATGAATGAAAATGTTAAGGGACAGTGGGCCTTAAGACAGTAGGCACTAAAGTGACAGGAGAGATAATTAGCGCCTGGGACAGTATCCAGTCAGGAAAATAATAACTTTGTTACAGAAATTATTGCACAGGCTGAAGGACCGAAAAGAAGAGGGTGATGGTACCCAGGGATTAATAACTTCAGGAAGCTGTTCCCACCCACCAGCATCCCCACTAAGCGCTAGAGGATTGAAAATTAAAATGTGGTGTTACCTAGAACCTATAAGTCCACACTGCACACTGGCAGTGCTGAAACTCTGCCCCTATTTTTTATATACTAATCTTTCTGATGTATATATGGTATGTATCTATTGTACATTGCAACTTTAAATTCTGATACATGTATTGAGCTGAGTAATCTGTATAGAATATAGTTCAACTCTGCAGCTTGTCTGTTTTGGTATTTAATACATTTAGGGATATAGTCTAAAGGTTTATTCCTTTATAGGCTAGGAGGTGTTTTTATTAGGGCAAAAATAGGCATTTATTAGTAACTGTTTAATTAAGTAACTACTCAATGCCAGGTACTGTGTTAGCTATTGGGATCATAAGGATGAATAAGGAACATTTCCTTCCCTCCCATCTCTAGAAGGAAACCCAATTAGCTAAGATAAATTAGATTTTGTGAATAAAATGCAAAATTAATTTTTAAAGTACAACTTGTAAAAATAATAAGTAAATTTACCTAATTTACATTCACATTTTCATGAAAATATATTCTATGTGTAAAAGGTATCTAAGTTTATATAGAAATTGTAGTTTGTTTTGATCCTCTAGTTTACCTTAAAATAGCCTTAGTTCTTCCTATCAAGCTGTTCCTGTGTGCAGTTAGAGAGTAACAGAGTGGCAGTGCCCCTGACAGGCCATCTGAAATATGATGACTGTATCTCTTGGCAGTTCAGAGAAACGGTGACTTGTCAAAAATAGATTTACTTAATAAAATGCACATTGTGAGAAGTGACACAGTCATCTCTGTGGGTAGCTAATAGCCTACAGAGCTTAAATATGTACTGCTTCTGAGCTTATGGGTGCCAGCTAGCACCTGGAAACATGGGCGCAAGGGCATGCAAAAATCATTATTAGCTCCAGCCTCTTCTTTGAACTGTTCCGTGTATTCTGTGCTTTGGAACAGTTCATAGTGGACTGTAATGTAGCCCCCACTGGAGTCTTCAAAGAAGAGATACCGAACCAATACAAAACCCTTAGAGAAGAACAACAGCACCTATGTGGTAATGCCACAGGAATCCTTGTAAGTACAGATTAAGGAGAATTAGAAGTAGGCCTTTTGGTTTGGAGTAAATGGCAACCAATACATGACAGTCATTGGAAGAAAAGTTACCTTCTCTAGAAAAAGCAGTATACCTTCTGTTTCTTCCTCCTCCCTCCCCCATTATATTTTACTCCTGTATCTTTCCCATGGAATTAATATGGGACAGTGATAACTAATTAATGACAAATGTTGTAAGCTTTGCCAGTTTACAGCCCTATGTACCAATACCTAATCTGAGCTGCTCTTCCACTCACCAAGATTATATATGAAGAATAAAGTGGCTTTTAAAGTATTTTCAACCTGGCTTTATGAAAAGGAGCCATGAGAGCTCTCCATCTCCTGCGCTGTGTGAGTCCTGGGTTTTGTGACTGTCTCATACTCACTTAGCATTTAGACACTACCTTGAAAATTAGTGCCTGGTTTACCCAACTGAATGGTAAACTTCTTCAAGGAGGAGAGCCTTAATCCTGCATCAGACCAGTTTATATCCTTTATACAGAGTCTTATACATAAAAGATACTTGGTAAATGTTTCTCCTTTGTGCCTCATATTCAGTCAGTACCCTATTGGTTTTACTCCTTAATATAGCTTTTGGCCAGCCAGCCTTGTTCTCTGTTTGAATTGTCACTGCTGGTGTTGGGACCTTAATTATTTCTCATTTAAAATACAGTAACCACCTATTTGGTCCCCCTGTTTTTTGTCTTGACCCTCTGTGGTCTATTCTCCATTCCATATAGCTTCTAGAACATGATTTCAGAAACAAAAATCTGGATCTCTCACCCCCCTGCTTTAAAATCTTTTGGTGGTTCCCTGTTGCTTTAGCATAAGTTTTGGATTATCTTTGTATACGAGATCCCCTGCACAATCTGTTCTCTGCCTATCCCTCCAGCATTGTGTTGCAACATTTTCCCCCTGACACGTCACACTCCAACAGTTTTCAATGGCTTATAGTCCCTTGAATGGGCCCTACATCCTCTTATCTCCGTATAGCTCATCCCCTAGAACACCTAGCTCATTCCCACCCAATCCAGCTGCCTCCTTCCCTGTCACCCACACCCTTGCCCCATAAACAAATACTTCTGCCTGGATGATTTCTTATCTTTTGAGGCTCAATTCTTGGGTCCCCTTCTCCTCACCTAACCTGGTTAGGTCTCTCCTAGCATCTCCCAAGGAGTACCTCTGTCATACAAAGGGCTTATTGTACTATGTTGCAGTAACCTAAAAATAACCTGTATCTCTGAAGACTTTCATATGTAAACATCAAGTGGCACACAACACTAGGAGGCCTTTTTGGCAGCATGGCAGGGGAAGGGCAAGATCTGAGAAAGATAGACAGAAATGATGTACTGTATGAAAGGGGTGGGAGAAATCAGCTAGAAAGATTAGGGTCCCAACACCTGTTTTCAGATCTTTTTTCCTCAGTAGAATGTAAAGTTCTTGAGGGCAGGTCCTGGTCCTATATGCTTCTATATTTCTACCACTTAGCAAGTGTCAGGAGCCCTGGTGGCACAGTAGTTAAGCGTTTGGCTGCCAGCCAAAAGGTCAGCAGTTCATATCCAGCAGCTGCTCCTTGGAATCCCTATGGGGCAGTTCTACTGTGTTCTGAAGGGCTGCTATGAGTCAGAATCAACTCAAAGGCAATGAGTACAGGTAGCAAGTGCCAGGCACATAGTTGGCAGGCAATAAATATTTGTTAAATTAAATTGAATGGTTTTTCTGGCTTATCCTCCTGTCCATTCCTTGCCTTAAGGCAAAAAAAGGTCTAAACATTTAAGACAGATGCTTGTCTGGGCCAAATAGCTTACTTATAAAAGTGGCCAACTTGGCAGATTTAGTGATACCAGGAAAGAAAGAGTAGTTCTGGGAATTACATCACAAAGTCAGTCTATTCAGAGGAAGAAACTGGTGTTACCTTGAAGTGTTGCAGTACTAACAGTGACTCACTGTCTTATTGTGTTTGTTTTCACTTACATATCCCAAGTTTAATGTGCCTATATCAAAGACCAGAGTAATCTGGGAAAGAGATTTTTACCTCAAAAGCCTATAATTTATATCATTTATTTCCTGACTACAAAATCCAAAGTACAGATATTAGTTATGTGATTTTGTTTGCCATACTTAGATTTAGTCTCTAAAGCACTCACTGCAGCTCTTCATATAATCTAGGATAGGTTATTTGCTGAATTGATGGATGGCGAGACTTTGCCCTGATAACATGTACTTTGGACATGTTATCAGAAGGGGCCAGTCCCTGGAGAGGGACATCATGCTTGGCCAAGTAGAGGGTCAGCGAAAAAGAGGAAGACCCTCAATGAGATGGATTGACACAGTGGCTCTAACAATGGGCTCAAACATAGCAACAATTGTGAGGATGGCATAGGACTGGGCAGTGTTTCATTCTGTTGTACATAGGGTGACTATAAGCCAACACCTAGCAACAACAATAATAAGCCTGTACATATATGAGTCCAAGAGAATGAGTTGTAAAACATACCATAAAAATATAACAAGACTACAGGACATATACATTTGCTGAACTACCCAAAATGGCCACCTAAGTATATTCTGTGGCGCATCTTTGCCTCATCTAATAGTATTTCATTTTAATAAGGGATTTAGATAATTTTTGAAATTCCTTCTGAGTCTAAGCTTCTTGGGTCCTGTAACTACTTTGGCTCTTACCATTTATCCTTGGCTTGTTGAATAATGATGGTTTTTTGAAGCTTCAGTAGCCCCTCTCAGGACCAGTATAGAGCCATCTCTAGTCTAGAAGTTTGTGGTTCATTGTGCCTGTAGTGCAGTCATCCTGTCTAGGGAAACTTCTGAAGAGTAACTCTTAACATCATTACTAACTCGCCTTCCAGACATTTTAGTTCAATAAAACAATTTTGTGTTTCAGTGCATACTATGCAGAGAGGCAATATAGTGTGGTGGTTAAAAGCTTAGATTTTAGATCAGATACACCTGAGTTTGATTCCCAGCTCTGCACTTACTATATATAATCTTAAGCAAGTTGCTTGTTTTCTCTGAGTTTTAGTTTTTCCTTTGGAAGTAGACATAGTAATTATCATCAGCGTCACCGTTAACATCTTGTTGTGTATACTGTATGAGACAGTACATGTAAGGCAGCACTTAGTGTGTGTGTATTCAATAAATGTTGTTTTTTATGTGCCAGGCACATGGGAAACAGCAGTGAATGAGATACTTATAGGCCTTGCTCTTCCAGATAATTTAACAAGTAATGAATAAAGAACAATGAGTGTTATGATTAAGGAAATACAGTGTGTTGTCCAAGAATATAATAAGACTGAATGTACCCTAGAAGTCAGAGAACACCCCTTTGAGGAAGTAACATTGAAGCTGAGACTGATTGGGTGAGTAGGTTGGCTCTTATTTATGAGAGAAATGATACTCTATTTATGGAAAAAATCATACTGTAGTGCAATTTTGAGATATCACAAAGATCCCAGGACCTGTCTAGGCCGTATTCCCTTGCCCTGTATCCGAAAGTCACTAAGTGTCTACTTTTATGGGTATTATGTAGCATTGAATGAATTAAAGTGAAATGTGAAGCCTAAAAAAAGTCGTGAACCCTCAGGAGGTGGGAACTAAAATTTATTTGATGACAGTATGCTAGATAGTTGGAAAAGGGGGGCAATACGAAGGTGATGATGATGATCACCAACATTTACCTGGATTAATTTATTTAATCCTCTCAGGAACAACTTGAGGTGGGAATTATGAGCTTTATTTTATGAATAAGAACACTGAGGCATCAAGAGGATCAGTAACTTGGCTGACATTATATGGCTCTTAAGTGGGAGAGTTGAGATTCAAACTATGGCAGAATCACTCCATAGGCCATGCTCTCAGCCCCTGTGCTAACATAACAGCCTCTGAATGGTGAAGAAGACAGTCTGTGCCCACAAGGGGCTCACAGTCTAGAGGAGGGCACTTATGGTACCGGGCTATAGCTGGTAGGGCAAGGGACTTTCTACCTGTCCCCCCCACCCTCCCGCCCCCAGTACATCATTTCTGCTTATCCTTCTCGGATCTTAGCCCCCTCCCCCATGCTGCCAAAAAGGCCCCCTGGAATTGTGTGCCATTAATGTTTACATATGAAAGTCTTCAGAGATACAGGGTCTTTTTAGGATTTTTACGTTTCTTTTCCATATGATAACTGTACTTCTCCCCTATTGTGAAGATATGAACTTGCATGCTGATTTAAAGCTAGAACCTATTTCAGACTCCAGACTAAAGGCTTTATATAAATATAGATTAATCATCACATTTCTAACAGACTTGAGTGTTTCTTATAAAGAGAAGGGAATTTATATTTGCCTTCTCATAAAGATGTAAGATTCTGTAACAGTCCACTGTTCTTTAGACTTAACAATTCCTCAGAACTTTGTTTGCCTTGAATAAGCAGACGTTTAAACATTCTCATTCACCTTTAGTAAAGGCCTTGTTATATCCTCACCATTTTTTTATCTAAAAGTAGTAGCATAGAGCAACTCTGCTGGCAGAATCCAGTGGGGCAGTATTAACTCTGCAGGAAACATTTGATCACGTTTGCTTTGGCAAAATGAAGAAGAAGGACCAGATATCCTGAAAAAGCCCTTCACACTTTTTTTCACATAAAAAGGTATCGTTCGAGGTATTTTAACGGAGAACAGAAACTCTACATCGTTTAGCAGTTTTCATCCATGATCAAAGTGTCAGTTAGTATGGGTATCTTGAAGTCCCCCAGATCTGCAAAGCTGCTTGTTTTTGCCTCCTTACTTGAATCAGGCAGCCTCATAAATAACGGTTTGTACTGATTCTTTTCTTCTTTTAGATGCTAGAGAACAGGAGAGCCTAAAGCAGAGAGCAGGCTCCAGATAATCCACCTGAAAAAACTCTGACGTTGCCTGTCACTAGCCGTTTCCCTCTTTCATTTCCTCTGCACTAAATTAAGCAGGCCCAGTGCTTTCTAGCAGAACCGTTTCTAAAATAAGTTGTGCTTGACTTTTTAGTGCCCTATCACAAGGCTTTTAACCTAGCTGCTTCTTGAAAAAGTCTTGCAATAAATATTCTACCATGGGCACGAGCTGGGAAAGGTATACTCTAAAGACTTGGAGGCAGACTATGTGCTGAAGTTGGTAGCAGAGCCTACAGAAATGACTTCCAATTCGCTAACATTCAGAAAGGAAAGGGTTTTCAAAGACTGCTCTAGCTGAGAACAGTATTGAAGGCCAGTTGGGGTGAGAGCTGCAGGGAGTCCATTTTGGGCCACCTGGGGTCTCTTCTAACCCTCGTCCCACATTCCCTCCCGCCTCACCCAAGGCCTGCTTCCCTCCTGCTGTGTACACATTTCTTCCCATTTCCTGACAGTTTCAAGAACTGCACCACCAGGTAAAGGAGCTACTCATATTTCAGTCCCTTAGAATCTAGTTAGTTCTTTCATTTCCTTTTTTATTTACTTGTGATGGTCAAACTTGGCATTCCTTTACATTCTCTGAGTCTGGATTATTTCAAGAATTTTTTTTTTTTTTTTGCCCTGCTAGTGGATACTAATACGAAAGAGCTCAGGATTCCTCTTTTAACGCAAAAAGTAAAAAGCTAAGAGTAGCTTCACCTTGTCTTCAGAATAGGGTTAAGCTAAATGCATCATGGCATCCTAAATTTGATCCTGGAGCAGAGAAGAGCCTTCAGTGGAAAAACTATGGAAATCCAAATAAAGGCTATCGTTTGGTTAATAGTATAGTAACAATGTAATTTCTTAGTTTTGATGAACATAACGTGGTTATGTAAGATGTTAAATTAGAGAAAGCTGGGTTAAGGCATATAGGAACTCTCTTGAGAGTTTTCTATAAATCTAAAATTATTTCAAAATCAAAAGTTTTTAGATTGTTATAAATTTAAGATGTCAAGTGTAATCCCCATGTTAGCCGCGAGGAAAATATCTTTAAAATTTACACAAAAGGAAAGGAAAAAAGTATCAAAATTGTTTAATAAAAAAAAAAACTCAAAAGAAAGCAGTATGGGAGGAAAAGAGGGGCAAAAAAGGCATAAGATACTCAGAAAACAAATAGCAAAATGACAGAAGTCCTTTCTTATCAGTAATTAAACCCATTGCCATCTAGTCCATACCGACTCATAGTGACCCTATAGGACAGAGTAGAACTGCCTCAGGATTTCCAAGGCTATAGGGTCACTATGAGTCGGAATCAACTCGATGGCAATGAATTGAACTTGATGGAAGCAGACTGCCACATCTTTCTCCCTTGGAGTTGCTGGTGGGTTTGAACTGCTGACCTTTTGGTTGGCAGCCGTGTGCTTAATCACTATACATAAAAGGGAATGTTATTCAGCCATAAAGAGAAATGAAGTTCTGATACATGCTATGACATGAATGAAGCTTGAAAACATAGTACTAAGTGAAATAAGTCAGACAGAAAAGGACAAATATTATGTGGTCTCCCTTATAGGAAGTGTCTAGAATAGGCATATGCATAGAGGCAAAAGCAGATCCATAGTTACGAGGGGCTTGGGTGGGAGGGAGGAACGAGGAGTTAGTTATTCCTTAATAGATGACTGAGTTTGTATTTGGGTGATGAAAAAGCTTGGAGGTGGTTAGTGGTAGTGGTTGTACAATGTTGTGAATGTAATTAATATCACTGATTTGTATGCTTTAAATTGGTTAGAGTGGCAAGTTTTGTGTTACGTATGTTTTGCCACGATAAAATTAGTTTTAAAAATTTTAAGTTAAAAAATTTTTTAAATAGTACTGAGTCCAGAATTTTACAAAATTGGTATATTTAGTGAGAAGTGTGTCAAAAGTCAAAACACATACCTACTGCCACACACTAAATTTTCCACTACATTCTTGGTGTAGACTCATCACACACTCAGAAGTCAGATAAACCTGGACACAGTCCCCAGCTCTGCCACTTTGGGCTCTATAAACTTGAGCAGTAACCTGACTCCCATTATCTACATAGAGGGGATAATGATTTCCTGCCTCACTGGTTGTTGTGAGAGTTTATATGAGATAATAACCCCAGACTTGCCACATGGTAAGCACTCAGTAAGTTGCTCAGTAAGGTCGCTCTCAGTAGCTGTCCAGGGTGGTGCTTTGAGAAAAGTTTGGGTTCCTTTACTTCTTAAAGTTGCTCTCCCTTCCTCCTCCTTAAGGGCATAGAAGAATCTGGTTACTATTTTCCCCAAGAATAGGGCAAAAAAATGATGCCAAAATGAGCAGAGCAAGATGTAAGCAAAGTTGGTTGGTAAAAGTCCTGTAGTTGGCCCTCATGTCATGTCTCTGGCCTCTCCTTTCTGGGTTTGTCTCTTTTAGGCAGGCCTGAAACCCAGGTCTGCCTTCCCTTGTCAGCACAGGTAGCCTCTTCCACGGTTTTTAGTTTACTCATAGTCTTACCTCGACTTTTCCAGGCACATAGGTATTCCTAAGCCTCTTCTTTTTCATGATGATTGATAGGTTCTCTCTCCACTTAAGGACATTTCTGGTGCGTAAGGAGGGCCCCCAGAAATTGGATTATACCCTTATTCTTTGATTCAGCAAACATTTATTGAACAACTACCTTTTGCTAGGCACAATATTAACATAACCGCAGTCATCAGAGAACTCAGACTAATTTGTGATTAAGTAAATATACTATAATTCATGCAGTCTAACTTAATATTAAATAACTAGAAAATCAGTGAAGAACCACAGGCATTATGATAGAGAACAGCAGGCTGTAGGAATATTCCTCTCCCTTTTCTTGACATCCCAGAGGAGAAAAGCCTCTGAGCTGTAACGTCCTGGCCCCTGAGAGCTGCTAGACCTAGAGGAGTTTGTCGGTGTTACTGGTTCATGATTCGTATCACCCCCTTGCCCAAAGCAGATTTTCCTTGGCCTGATGGTCCTGAGTTTCTTTGCCTCCAAATCTTAGAACTCTTGAGATGCAAGAACAAAGACAGGAACTGCTGTGGTTAAGAATCTTCCGGTCCTGCTATAAACTAACCCTAGCAGTTGGGAAAGGTGGGAGTATAAAGGAGTTGCGCAAAGAGCTTTATACAGGGGTCCTTGGCTTTGGGTCCTTTGTCTTTTACTTTGATAGCATGATAGCTCAGGAAACTGTCCACATTGGCATCCATGTGTCCTTGAGAAGTGAAAGGAATCACTACTTCACTGCTCATAGAGCTCTTGTACATCTTCTCATTACAACATTTATCTCACTGTGTTATGTTTACGTATTTTTATGTCTGTGTCTCACTAGACTGCAAATACTGGGCCTGGCCCAGTGCCTGCCACTTGGCAGCTTTGGAGAGCTTGAGGATGAGGGATATCAAAATAACTTTATTATGAGTTTTGTTGGATTGTGATAGTGAACTCTATACACAAATCTTTGATCTTTGGTCATCTGTCTCGTAACATGTTTTAAAAAAGAAAGAAAATGAGCGCACGAGTCTTGTGTTCTGCTTTCATTCTTTCGTCCCTGCATGCATCATCCCCTCGCACTCACCCTGCCCCCACTTCTCTTAGTCCAAACTGGTCAGAAATGCCACAATTCAGCTCTCCCTGAGGGAGAGCCTTCCAAAGGGTCCAAGTTCTGATTAGCATTGCAAAGAATAGTTCCTCTGATCTTGAGAAAGCTTTTCCAGACTCTCTCAGCCCCACTTACCTTATTACCTAAGTCTCTCAAACTGTAGGTTATGATTTCACTCCTTTTTGGCACCACATTCCCACAGGTTTATAATTTCACCCTTGCGATACCCTTGACTCCAGAACTGAGTCCTTTCAAGTATTAGTGCCTACAGCTGCAAAGCTTAGCGCAGACATTTATGTAGGTTATAGGGATAGGAAGAAGCTAGCCGTTAGAAAGCTTAGAAAGAAAAAATATACAATAGTAAAAGGAGTATCAGTTCATTATGCGTGCTTCTTTTAAGCTAACAGTAAGGATAGAGGAGAAGAGATGGTATCCTTTAAGTGTTTGAAGTTTTCCATGAGGGTGAAACAGCCATTGAGAAATTCACTTCAAGATCTTCTCATCTTTATAAATTGGGCTACTGAGTTCTGAATTTATGGACTTGCCAAAACCTACTTGTATTATCTCTAAATAGGTCTTAAGGTACCACAGATGCTCAGAACAAATCTAGCCTCTCCTGCTAATGAACATGCACACAGTTTTCCCCATCTGCCACCTCTGTCTAAAAGGCTGGGAAGGCCTTCTTCCCTGATCACAAAGAACATAATTACTGTCTACGGAGAAGTCAAGTACAAAGGCCACCAGCCTTTGCAAACCACCAAAGATTAACAGCTGCCTCTCCTTTGATTGGGAGAGGTAATAACAGTTACTCTAGTTAATAATTGGATGGATTCCCAGGCCATGTACTTCAGATTGAGGCTCTTATTTATTTATTTATTTATTTATGCCGGCCTTTAGCTAAACTGGGTTATTAGAATGGAGCTGCTAATCCTGTTAGTCAGGTGTCAGTCTCACAGTGGGAGAGATCAGGGGAAGGCAGAGCTGTTAAGGTGTTATGCCAGGTACATAAGTAAAGCCACACATTTCAACTTTAGAGGTATTTTTTTCTTTCAACTAAATTAGAATGATAAAGCTCTTTATGAAAAAAAATTTTTTTTTCTCCAATTTCATGTGGCTGATTTCAGAGTATTTGGAAAGGGGGTAAAAGGGAAAAAGAAAAGTACCTAGTTCACCTTTCTAGAAAGGAAGAGAAATTTTTAAATCATTCAGCAAACCCTTGCTCGGTGCCTACAGTATGTGCATCCTATACTTGACCGTAGATGGGAATGCAGAGAGAGGAGAGTTTGGGCTTAACAGTCTAGGACATGAACACAGATAACTCTGGAATAAAGTCGAAAGTTACAAAGGCCACAAGAGAATTACAGTTAAATCCACAGAGAGCTTTGACTTTAGTTGAGGAGATCAGGAAAGGCTTCATGGAAGAAGCAACATTTGATCTGGGTCTTGAAGGATTGATAGATAGCATTTGAACATTAGATACAAATTGAGAAGGTGGCAGTTTGAATGGAGAGGATAATTACGGTTAAATATTTTTAGTGTGGAGCCCTGGTGGTGTAGTGGTTAAGACCTCAGCTGCTAACTAAAAGATCAATCAACTGCTAACCAAAAAGTCGGCAGTTCAAATCCACCAGGTGCTCCTTGGAAACTCTATGGGGCAGTTCTACTCTGTCCTATAGGGTCACTATGAGTTGAAATCGACTTGATGGCAATTTTTTTTTTTTTTTAGTGTACTTTTTTCTAGACTCTGAGAAGAATAGGAACAAGTATAAGCAATGTCCTTGAGGAGCATCCAGTTAGATTGTGGTGGTAAGGCATCCAGGAATGAAAAGAGAGCAGTGTAGAAGAAGTGCCAGGTGATTGGTGTAGGAAGTTAGTGTGGTGGGAGTGGAGGGAAAGAGAAGATGGGAGACTTTTTGCATCCTTTAAGTCTCCCTGGAGTGTTGTGTAAATGTGATTGCCTTTTTTGATTTGCATATAAAGCGTTTCGTGTCACACACCTCCAAAGGTTTTCTTCTTCTTAATTTTTGCGTTTTAGAAGCCCATCGTTGAGGCAGCTTGACTTTTTTCATTTTCCCCCAATGAAGTGAATAAGTCATTTTGAATATCATAGAATTGTTTCATCTGCCTTTATTTATAGACGGGGAAGAGCTGTTGATTTGCACTGTGTTAGGGAGTGGGATCCATTGGGATACTCTTCCTTATTATGCTCAAATACTTCTATTGTGCTAATCTCTCGTATCTCACAAGGACATTTTTGTTGTCTGAGAAAAGTCTTTCCTTTTATTTATTTAGTCATTCACCCAACAGGACTGGGACTGCTTCACTCTTGAGGAGCACACAGACAAGAGAGGATGGGGCCCTGAGGTAGAACAGAGATGCTGGAATGAATAGGAGTTCATGCGGGGCATGAAAGAGAAGTTGAGGAAGTTACTGAACAATGTTTCCATCACCCATGCTCTTTGAAAGAGATCCCAAAGGTGACTTGTTGTGTCTCTACCCTGAAGTACACGTAGCCAGAACCCTCTTTGACCTTAAGGGGAGGTTTGTGAGATTATTTCACAGTTGCTTTTGCTTTTTGCTTTTATTTCCTTGAAAAGCTGCAAATGATAAATTAAAAACTTCAACTTTCAATAATACATTAGTAAAAAATTGGCTTTCAATGGCCTTTATCTTCCTAAAATTGGCATATTTTTTCCTGCTTAATGTCTATTAGAGCCTATGTCTTAAGTTTTTCAAGAGGTCACATGTTGTTGGCACTGCATTAAAGACTTTGAGGTTTGTTTTATTTTTTTTAGGCATAGATGTATACATTAAAATGGTCTGCTTTTACTCAGTCATTTTTCCCTCCACTTCTGCAATGTTGCTCCAGTTCCCTCTCGTTGTGGAAAGATCTACAGGAACAGCAGCCATTCTTCTTTCTCTGGGGACAACTGGTGCATCTGCTTGGCTTGAGATGTGATATCTTTGTTTTTGAGTTGAGAGATGTCAATATATAAAGACTTCATACCCAAATGGAGTGCAAGTGAAGAGTTTACTTCCTCCCTTGATGGTTGT
Organism: Loxodonta africana; assembly: GCF_030014295.1. Lineage (NCBI taxonomy): Eukaryota > Metazoa > Chordata > Mammalia > Proboscidea > Elephantidae > Loxodonta > Loxodonta africana. The sequence goes on along the minus strand of NC_087354.1, from coordinate 39,092,227 downwards.
TAAGGAGGTTCAAGCTGAACATGTCCTTCAATCTTGAACAACTGAATCTCATTTTTTGGTCATGAAGCTATCAGTTCTGGTGAAAAACTATCCTGTGAGGCAAACACAATAACAGGGATGGGGGATTTTATCCTGGGATCATACAGAAAAATTATTGACTACCTATGTTTCCAGAGTTAAAATCATGTAAAAGGATCTTTGTCAGCCTGCCTTCTTCAAAACCATCATTCACCCATTGATTGAACTGCTTACTGACTACAATCCCCTGTGCTAAGGGTTGAGGATGTGGTAATGAAGCAGACATGGACCACGATCTCAGGAAGCTCAGAGTTTAATGGGGTTACGCAGGTGCAAAGCCAGAGGATCATCCCTTCTGGAAAAGAACAGTATGTGCAAAAGCATGGAGGCATGAAGGAACATGGGCCACTGGGGAATTGGTCAAGCGAGAGACAGGGCTATAGCAGGGAAGGAGACTGTTAGAGAAGGACTGAATTCAGAATATCATGCTAAGGAATTTGGGTCTCATTCTGTGGACTATGAGGAAGAAGCCACTGAAGTGCTTTAAGGGAGGCAGTGACATGGTTAGATTTACTCTTTAGAATATAATCCTCATTGCATATGCAGACTTCGAGAGCAGGACTCCTTAACATGGGGTCCACACTCCAGTATCCGTAGATATACTTTTACCAGAACATGATGAATAAGTACACAAATCAAGAGTAAGCTTTACAAAATTGACAGAGTAACTTTGTTGTATATTAAAATGTGGGCTCATATTTAATATACCTTTTCCCCCATTTTTTCCAGTGTCTCATTTGTATTGTATTTCACAAAAGTCTTAGTCTAGCAAAAAGTGGAAACTAGAAAACCCTGAGCTTTTATTTAAGAGAGTTTGGGAAGCACCACTCTAGAGAATGGAATGGTGTGGGGTGATTCTGAACCCAGGGATGCTAATTAGGAGGCTGCTGCAGTACCTCAGGCAAAAAAGCCTGAGAGCCTGTACTGACACTGTAGCAGTGGGCGTGGATAGAAGAAGCAAGAGTCAAGAGTTATAAAAGAAGTAGAATCATCAGAACTTGGAGCCTGAATCAGTGTGAAAGTTGAGGGAAAGGGAAGACTCTAGAAGGGTTAATGAACTTTTGAGAATCTCCTAAAAATTGGACTCTTGCTTTGTGTGTTACTATGAGGTTCTTCTCTCTCCTTGCCTTACAGAGATTTTCCATTTATTTTTTTAATAATTGTTATTGTGCTTTAAGTGAAAGTTTACAAATCAAGTCAGCCTCTCACACAAAAACCCATATACACGTTGCTACACACTCCCAATTACTCTCCCCCTAATGAGACAGCCCGCTCTGTCCCTCCACTCTCTCTTTTCATGTCCATTTCACCAGCTTCTAATCCCCTCCACCCTCTCATCTGCCCTCCAGGCAGGAGATGCCAACATAGTCTCAAGTGTCCACCTGATCCAAGAAGCTCACTCCTCACCAGCATCCCTCTCCAACCCATTGTCCAGTCCAATTCATGTCTGAAGAGTTGGCTTCGGGAATGGTTCCTGTCCTGGGCCAACAGAAGGTCTGGGGGCCATGACCACTGGGGTCCTTCTAGTCTCAGTCAGACCATTTAGTCTGGTCTTATGAGAATTTGAGGTCTGCATCCCACTGCTCTCCTGCTTCCTCAGGGGTTCTCTGTTGTGTTCCCTGTCAGGGCAGTCATCGGTTGTAGCCGGGCACCATCTAGTTCTTCTGGTCTCAGGATGATGTAGTCGCTGGTTCATGTGGCCCTTTCTGTCTCTTGGGCTCGTAATCACCTTGTGTCCTTGGTGTTCTTCATTCTCCTTTGATCCAGGTGGGTTGAGACCAATTGATGCATCTTAAATGGCTGCTTGCTAGCATTTAAGACTCCAGACGCCACTCTTCAAAGTGGGATGCAGAATGTTTTCTTAATAGATTTTATTATGCCAATTGACTGAGATGTCCCCTGAAACCATGGTCGCCAGACCCCTGCCCCTACTACACTGGCCTCCGAAGCATTCAGTTTATTCAGGAAACTTCTTTCCTTTTGGTTTAGTCCCTCCATTTATTTTTTAATGTGGCTATGTATTTTTTAAGATTTTAAAGTATTTTATCTATAATTCCTTTTTTTAGTATAAGAAGAAAGAAGGTATGTGTGTGTGTGTGTGTTCATTTGTCCATCTTGACACAGAGTCCTTCTGCCATTTCCCTAGGCTTCAGAGGCTTCAGCAGTATGTAAGGCCTGGCACTAGTAGAACTGCTGATGGCATAACCACTTAAACCAGTCGAACCAAATTAAATCCAGAAAGTATTCCTAAATTCAGAAAATATTGGTACATACTCTATGATCTCATTTATATGAAATTCTAGAATAGACAAAACTAGCCTGTGGTATTGTAAATCACATCAGTGTTCGTTTTCAGGAGGAGGGATTGACTAGGAAAGGTACATGAAGGAACTTTCTGGAATGATGGAAATGTTCGGGACTTGATAAACATTCTTCAGATTTGATTGACCATATATTTAAAATCCGAGCCTTTCACCCAATTGTAAATTATACCTCAGTTTACAAAACAAATACACACAAATAGTAAGCTCTTCTACATCATTAGTCATCAGGAGAAAGCAAGTAAAAACCGCAGTAAAATACCAGCACACACCCATTAGAATGGCTAAAGTTAAAGAGAGTGAAAGACTGATAAATTAAGTTTTGGTGAGGATGTGGAATTATCATACACTGCAGTGTGTACACAAATTGTTACAAACACGTTAGAAAGTTGTCTTACCATATCTAATAGAGTTGATTATTCAACAAACGGTATCAAGAAATTTGGAAGACAGCTTGCTGGCCAACTGACTGGAAGAGATCCATATTTATGCCTATCCCCAAGAAAGGTGATCCAACCGAATACAGAAATTATTGAACGATATCATTAATATCGCACACAAGTAAAATTTTGCTGAAGATCATTCAAAAATAGCTGTAGCAGTACATCGACAGGGAACTGCCAGAGATTCAGCCTAGATTCAGAAGAGAATGTGGAACCAGGGATATCATTGCTGATGTCAGATGGATCCTGGCTGAAAGCAGAGGATACCAGAAGGATGTTTACCTGTGTTTTATTGACTATGCAAAGGAATTCGACTGTGTAGATCATAACAAATTATGGATAAAATTGTGAAAAAAGGGAATTCCAGAACACTTAATTGTGCTCATGAGGACCTGTACATAGATCAAGAGGCAGTTGTTCGAACAGAGTAAGGGGGCACTGTGCGATTTAAAGTCAAGAAAGGTTTGCATCAGGGTTGTATTCTTTCACCATACCTCTTTAGTCTGTATGCTGAGCAAATAACCTGAGAAACTGGACTGTATGAAGAAGAACAGGGTGTCAGGATTGGAGGAAGACTCATTAACAACCTGCAATATGCAGATAATACAACCTTGCTTGTTGAAGTGAAGAGGACTTGAAGCACTTACTAATGAAGACCAAAGACCACAGCCTTCTGTACGGATTACACCTCAACACAAAGAAAACAGTCATCACAACTGGATCAATAAGCAACACCATGATAAATGGAGAAATGATTGAAGTTGTCCAGCATTTCATTTTACTTGGACCCACAGTGAACACCCATGGAAGCAGCAGTCAGGAATCAAAAGACACCTTGTGTTGCACAAATCTGCTGTGAAAGACCCCTTTAAAGTGTTGAAAAGCAAAGATGTCACCTTGAAGACTAAGGTGCACCTGACCCAAACCATTGTATTTTCAGTCGCATCTTTTGCATGCGAAAACTGGATAATGAATAAGAAAGACGGAAGAAGAATTGATGCCTTTGAATTGTGGTGTTAGCAAAGAATATTGAGCATACCGTGGTCTGCCAAGAGAACAAACATCTGTCTTAGAAGAAGTACAACCAGAACACTCCTTGGAAGCAAGGATGGCGAGACTGCATCTTACATACTTTGGACGTGTTGTCAGGAGGGATCAGTCCCTGGAGAAGGGCATCATGCTTGATAAAGTACAGGGTCAGCGGAAAAGAGGATGACCCTCAGTGAGATGGATTGACACAGTGGCTGCAACAATGGGCTCAAGCATAACAATTGTGAGCATGACGCAGGACTGGGCAGTGTTTCATTCTGTGGTACATAGGGTCGCTATGAGTCGGAACCTACCTGAAGGCACCTAACAACAGAACAACAATAGAGCTGAACCTGTGCACGCTCTGTAATCCAGCAATTCCACTCCTAAACATGTACCCAATGTAACTGTATATCACATGTACCCAAAGTACATGTACAGAATGTTTTAAAGCAGCGTTGCCCAGAGCTTCAAAGTGAAAACAGCCCAAATGTCAGTGAGCAGTGAAACATTTAAATAAGCTGGGATATAATAAGACAAGAGAATACTATACAGCCAGGAAATGAATAAAATATCACTGTAGGCAGTAATGTGGATAAATTTAGAAACAGTTGAGCAAAAGAAGCAGATTACAATAGAATATATAAAGTAGGATGTTATTTTTATAAATTTTAAAAGACAAAATGAATCTATGATTTTAAAAGTCAGGATAGCCTTTATATTTAGGCAAGAGGTAGAGAGAGTGAATGGGTTTTGGGTATAGGGAATTGTGTCATGTTATAAGACTTTATTTTTTTTAATCTTGGATTTGTTACACAGTTGTGTTCAGTTTGTCATAACTCAGACAGCTGTATGGCTATGATTAGTACAATTTTCTCTGCGTATATTGCATGGTAATATAAAGGTTTTATTTTTTTGAATTATGTTTACATCCTAGCATAAGAAGAAAGCAGTAACAGCATTATAACAGCAAATTATTGAGCACCTGGGTTTTGCAATTTTTGGATTGTTAGTTTTAGTGCAAAGAAACAATCTTTGTTATTAATAACAAATTATTGACATTATTAATATTAAAACTGAACTCTCACCTGGCTTTCACTATGAACTTATTGTAGTCCCAAAATATATTTTATTGTACATAAGGAATGAGCAGTTGAGCATTTAAGATATGCACTTGATTATACTACCAAACACAGTACATATACAGGAGGCAGGCAGAGCATTGTGCTGAGAGCATCAGAAGAATCAGGCAAACATGTCTGCCACGGCAAAGCCTACGTATGCTCACATCCCCTTCACCTCCGTCCCCCCACCCAACAAAAACAATATTTCAGGGAAGTTTCAAAATTGAGCAAACTGTAGAATACTACAAGAAGAAATGTAAGGTACTGTTGTAATGGAGGCAGTTGCCTTTTTTTCCTCCCCCCCCCAAGGTATGATGCAGTGATTCCATGTAGGCTTAAAAAAGAAGTACAGTGTAGCATAGGCTCATCCTTGCCCTCCTGTGCTGGAAGGCTGCAAAGGACTTGCAAGATTCCTTCCCATAAGAACTGTACACAATTCAGAAATTATATAGAAATTATCATAGTTTGAGATCTAAGATTATCATAGTTGAGACTTAAAACACTTCCTAAAATACCTGAAATAGCATTTAAAAAAGGGAGTATAACTAAATGCTTGAATATCAGATTATCTTGTGTTGCTGAAGAAAAAAGTTGTAGCAGAGGAAATGCTTTGTGGAAGTCAATTTATCTTGTTAAGTGATAATTAAGATTACAAAATAATCTGGTTTTTAAAAGTATTGCTAAGTTTTTTTTTTTTTTTACATAAAATGGTTTTTCCCTCTGTCTTTCCCCTTTCTCTGAGTTGTCTTGACATCTCAACTTTTTCACAGAAGCCTATCCTGACTTTGCCCCATATATAATTGGTTCCACCATTATTCTCAGAGCATCTTTTGCTTTTCTACAAGACACTTGTCATAATTGAAATCACTTTATTTGTAATCACCTGATTAGCATTGGCCTCATCCACTAGTCTTTATTTAAGCTTCATGGAGGACAGCAATCATGTCTGTTATGTTCACTACTATTGGCCTGGAAACTCTGGTGGCATAGTGGTTAAGAGCTATAGCTGCTAAGCAAAAGGTTGGCAGTTCGAATCCACCAGGTGCTCCTTGGAAACCCTGTGGGGCAGTTTTACTCTGCCCTGTAGGGTCACTATGAGTCAAAATCAACTTGACGGCAATGGGTTTTTTACTGTTGACCTACAGTACTAGCGCTGAGGAAGCATTCGGTAAATATTTGTAGAATAATTGAATAAACAGAATGTCTCGAACTACAACTACATATTTTATTTAGCTATAATTTTATGCCTGGGGAGTTGGGCTAATTTCTATTTGTCTTTCTGTCTAGAATGTGGCAGATCAGATTGCATTTCAAGTTGCTGGTGGATTAACAGCTCTTGAACACATCCTTCAAGTAGTGGTCCCAGTCACAAATGTGAACACAGTTTCACGAATTCCTCCTAAGTAAGTATAGTTTTTTAATCTGTCTTTCACGTTTCATTTGTGAGTCGTTTCTGCCCTATGGTTTCCATATGGGGGACCACAAGAAAATTGTATGTGTATTCAGGCTTGAATAGCAAAAGCTTACACTTCCCATTAGGGAGAAAAACAGAGGTGCTTGACTTCCCTTACAAAATTCAAATTGAGCCTAAAGAACCTTATAAAGGAAATCTCTTTGGTCTATGACCTGCTCTAATCCTACATCAAGAATTGATGAACTCCTGGGCAATTCTAACGGCTTCCAGAAATTGAACAAAAATGAATAGTAGTAACAGAAAGCTAACTTTTTGTGTTGCATGCAAAAAAAGAGGTGAGTAAGTACATTAACAAAGGCCTGAGCTATGAGATTTGACGAAGTCCCTTGCATACAGGAAGAGCAGTCTGAGGTCAAAATTACCCTAGTCTAGAGTCCCAGCCAGATTGCTGGGAACTGAATTACAACTTGGTCTTTAACTGTAAATTGCTCTTTGTCGTAGGATCCTATATTGCATTTAGACCTGCAGTCTGCTTTCTTATTCTCTTAAGTCATTCTTTGGTCCCTGGCTGCCTGGGATATAGTGGCATATAGCAATATTTCAGAACAGGCATAATTTCTGGATACTATATAGAGACTTATTTGAATAGTTTAAATGAGAGGTGTTGATAAAAGTTATAATACTTGTTTAGCCCAGTAAAAATGAATGCTTCGTTTGTCCATTAGATACAACTGAAAAAAAAAAAAAAAAATCCAAGCATTTTTTCCTGAGAGATATTTTGGTAAAATAGAAATAGCACTGGCTTTGGATTCAGACAAACTTGGGATCCAGTTTAACTCTGGCATTGACTTAGCTGCGACAATGTGGGGAAGTGCCTTAATTTCATTGCAGCTGTTTTCTCATTTGGAAAAATGAGAGTGATCATATTCATCTCACACTGCTACCGTGGAAATCAGTTGAAATAATGTATATGAGAGCTCTTTCTATACTGTAAAGTGTTATATAAATGTGAGAGTTTTAATAATAGTGGTAGTCTTGCCCAGCTTAAGAGAGTGTTAACTTGACATGAGGTATTTTTAAGTACAAACTCTTTGATACCGAAGTTAGTGTGGGTTCCCGTACTGACAAAGCAGAGATTAATTAAGGAAGGTACAAATATCCTTTAAGTCAGGGTCTCTTTCTATGTAGTTAGAGCGTGCAGAGAGGTTTGTCTAACTCTGGAGAGTTGATATTTTTCATCAAAATAGTCTTTATTTATAGTGTGTGGTCTGGCATGCCGTCCTCACTCCGTGTATATTAATTGACAGGAAAGAAGGAAGGATAATAAATATTTGAGATAGGAAAGGAAATGGCATTTGATTCTTAGCGACACTGCTTTGATAACTGTTAATATTAATATTGTTCATCTTAAATGTTTTTTGTTAGTTTTCTGGTAGCCTTCAACACGCGTGACACTAAGCTAGCTGCTGGTAAGCTAGATGCCTGTTTCTCAAAAAGCTACTTTTGTCCATGTAGCAAAGGACATGTTGTTATTGTGCTCATCTGTTCCTTTCTTTTAGGGAACACAAGAGGTTTCCACAGCTTCTAAAAAGACCTAAGCAAGAATTGTTGCTGTGTGACATTGAATCAATTCCAACTCATGGCAACCCTATAGGACAGAGTAGAACTGCCCCATAGGGTCTCCAAGGCTATAATCTTTACTGAACATAGATTGCCATTCTTTCTCCCACAGTTCAGCTGGTGGGTTCGAACTGCCAACCTTTCGATTAGCAACCAAGCACATAACCACTGTGCCACCAGCACTCCTTCTAAGCAAGAATTAGCACACCCTTTTTGGAAAGGCCCTGGAATCTGAGAGTCCAGAATGGTGCCCTTTTGATGAGCACTAGCTGACCACAGTGCCAAGCTTGTTTCTTCCTCTCACCTTAGGCCACAAAATGTGTGTTTTCTACCAGGCATTGTTTACTGGGGGAGGCCAGCCCTGTGGGCATCTGGCATTCACTCTAAGATTCTCCTGTCATGAGCACAGCCTCAAGATGATGACTGTATTTCCTAAACCAGCCTCACTTCTCAAGGCTAGAGGATTAAAGCTGTGAGAGCATTATGCTGCTTACTCAGCGACAGGCAAGAGAAATTCCATAACTGTTTTAAGTTTAGATATAGAATCAGAGCACACTGATTTCCATCCAACCGCTGTCCTGCATAGACCCTTGCTGTGGCCTCAGCCCTTCCAGAATCCCTGGGCATACCGTGTTACTTCCTTTGCTCTCATCAGGCCCAGATTCTCTCCTTCTATCCTTGATGAGCTCTCACCTCTCGACTCCATGAACCTCTTCCGTCTTAACTCATGCTGACCTCTGCCTTCTGTGGCATTTCTTGGCTCTTCCATACAGAGGCTGGTTTTGAATATCCTGCATTAGTTAATTTTTCACAGTGATAAGCAACAGAAGATTTGAGAAGCTTAAACTGTTGTGTAGTAACAGATACCATCCTCTTGAGAACAGGAACTAGACAAGGATGCTCTTTATCACCACTCTTATTTAACATTGTACTGGCAGTCCTAGCTAGAGCAATAAAGCAAGAAAAAGAAATAAAAGACAGTCAGCTTGGTAAGGGAGAAGAAAACTATCCCTATTCGCAGATATCATCCTGTAAACATAGAAAATCCCAAAGATTCCACAAGAAAGCTACTGAAACACAGTAGAAAAATTCATCAAGGTAGCAGGATACAAGGTCAACACACAAAAATCTGTTGGATTCCCTATAGAATAGGAAAAAATTTTTTGGCTACGTCATATCCGACAAGAGTCTAATCTCTAAAATCTATACAATACTTCAGCAACTCAACAACAAAAAGACAAATAATCCAATTAAAAAATGGGTAAAGGTTATGAACAGACACTTCACCAAAGACATTCAGACACACAATGGAATACTTTGCAACAATAAAGAATAATGACGAATCGGCAGAACAGCTCACTGCATGGATGAGTTTGAAGGACGTTATGCTGAGTGAAATAAGTCAATCACAAAAGGACAAATCTTGTACGAGACCATTATTATAAAAAAACAAGAAAAGGTTTACACACAGAAAAAAAAAGTTCTTTTTTGATAGTTACCAGGGACAGGAGTGGGAGGAAGGAAAATTGCTAACTAGATAGATATGTGTTAATATTAGTGAAGGGAAAGGCAATACACAATATGGAGGAGGTAAGCACAACATGACCAAGGCAAAGGAAGACACTGAGAGGAATACAGAAATAAAGAGCAACTTATGGTAATTACTGTAACATAGACAATCTGCAACAGTAGTATTCACAAACAGTAATTCCTAACGGATAGGTATATGCTAAAGAGGTGTGGGAGAGTGTAAGGAAGCACACCCATCTGCAGATATAGGTTTGGTTGTGGATTTTTCTACATACATAATTGTAGGTGCTGTATGTCTATTAATACAGACAATAGAGCACACAAGGGGCACAGTCATGAAAAGTTCTTAGACGTAACCAAACACCTCGCAGGCTGAAGTTCCTAGGCTTGAAGACGAAGCACCATAGAGGCTGGGGTCTGCAGATCACGGAAACAATTAAGACAAAATCTGGCCCACCTGACATGATGACAATCTCGCCATCCTTGCTTCTAATGTGCATTCTGGTTGTACTTCTTCCAAGCAGATTTGTTCATTCTTTTGGCAGTCCATAGTATATTCAGTATTCTTCGCCAGCACCACAATTCGGAGGCAGCAATTCTTCTTCAGTCTTCCTTATTCATTATCCAGCTTTCACATGCATATGATGTGATTGAAAATACCATGGCTTGGGTCGGGTGCACCTTAGTCTTCAAGGTGACATCTTTGCTCTTCAACACTTTAAAGAGGTCCTTTGCAGCAGATTTGCCCAATGCAATGCATCTTTTGATTTCTTGGCTGCTGCTTCCACAGGTGTGATTGTGGATCCAAGTAAAATGAAATCCTTGACAACTTCAATCTTTTCTCCATTTAACATGATGTTAATTATGGGTCCAGTTGTGAGAATTTTTGTTTTCTTTATGTTGAGGTACAATCCATACTGAACGCTGTGGTCTTTGATCTTCATCAGTAAGTGCTTCAAGTCCTCTTCACTTTTCAGCAAGCAAGGTTGTGTCATCTGCATAACACAGGCTATTAGTCAGTCTTCTTCCAATCCTGATGCCCCGCTCTTCTTCGTATAGTCCAGCTTCTTGGACTATTTGCTCAGCATACAGATTGAATACGTATGGTGAAAGGACACAACCCTCATGCATACCTTCCCTGACTTTAAACCACTCAGTATCCCCTTGTTCTGTCTGAACAACTGCCTCTTGATCTAGGTACAGGTTCCTCATGAGCACACTTAAGTGTTTCGGAATTCCCATTCTTCTCAATGTTATCCATAATTTGTTATGATCCACAAAGTTGAATGCCTTTCCATAGTCGATAAAACACAAATAAACATCCTTCTGGTATTCTCTGCTTTCAGCCGTGATCCACCTGACATCAACAATGATGTCCCTGGTTTCACGCAACATAGTTCATAAAGACAATGTTCTGCATCCTACTTTGGTGAGTAGTGTCTGAAGTCTTAAAAAGCTTGCAAGCAACCATCTAAGATACATCTACTGGTCCCATCCCGTCTGGACCAAAGGTGAATGAAGAAAGGCAAAGACGCAAAGAAAATAATTAGTCGAAAGGACTAATGGACCACATGAATCACAGCCTGTACAACTCCCAAGACCAGAAAAACTAAATGATGCCTATCTACCACTACCGACTGCTCTGCCTGGAATCACAAGAGAGGGCCCTGGAGAGTGTGGGAGAAAAATGTAGAACAAAAAATCAGATTCACAAAAAAGGCCAGACTTACTGGTCTGACAGACACTGGAGGAACCCCCGAGGCTATGGCCCTAAGACACCCTTCTGACAGAACTGAAGCCGTTCTGGAAGACCACCTTTCACCAAACAATAGACAGGCCCGTAAAATAAACAGTAACACCTGAGAAGAACGTGCTCCTTAGAACCATCAGTTGTATAAGATAAAAAAGACAAAAGATGAGAAGGCAGGAAGGAATAGAAACAGGGAACCCAGGGTAGAAATGGGGAGAGTGCTAACACATTGTGGGACATGTAACCAGTGTATGAAACACTTTATGTACAAACTATGAAGTAGGAAACTGATTTGCTCTGTAAACTTTTGCCTAAAGCATAATAAAAACAAACAAACAAAATTACCCTGCGGATCATCTGGAATCCTGTGGTTATACGCCTGATGTGTCACCGCCCTTGCCTCTCTGGGCTCCCTGTGAGTGGATTAACCGTCTTCCTGCTCCTTCTGTCTTACCACCCTGCCAGCCTGCCTTGTCACTCTAGTAGTACCTCAGCGTGCCCTAAAATTACTGCTAGGTAACTTCCTGAGAGTGAATTTTTCTTTCCGTAGCTTTAAAAAACAAAACAAAACGTGAAATTGAGAATTGAGTCAGAATGTAGTATTCCAAAGTCAACCTTCTTAACAAACGTGTCCAATAAAATTGACTTCATTGCCAAGAAAGATCACCCCGAAGCAAGACAATTTATTTCATTACATGTTGTATCTATTTTTGGGAAGACTCGTGTCATTCTGCCTCCAAACTTTAATCGCAGAATGCAAGTACAAAAGAATGAGTGACATATTCTAGCTTTTTCTTTAATTTAGGCTTTTAAAACTTGTTTAACATAGTTTTTAATGTGTGAAAATAAACCGTGGCTTGTCATTTTCTCTGGGCATGGAGAACTCCCCATGTTATGTAAATAAGATGCATCTGTTGTGACTAGAGGCTGTGACGAAAACTTTGTGTTGTGTTTTTATAGCATGTTTACATAGTAGTGATGATAATAAAATGAGAGTTGGCACTCACTGGGACTCCATATCCTCGAGTCGTTTTCAGACAGCAGTAGGTGTCATAATTCACAGAGAAGCTGGCAGACCATACAGGCCATCAAAAATGGTCTCTGGGCAAAGTCATCCCCAGATTGCCTTTTACTCACTTGTGTTCCTAATTCTTGACAGACACTCAAGGACAACAAAGGGACCAATGGTTAACTTTCCAAGCTACCTTATATTGTTCTCTTGGAACTAATCAGGCATGTTTTCTTCTCTCTCAGCCTTGCTTCCCTTCCTTCATTGTCCTTCTAAACATAATTTTTTATACAGAAGTAGTATCATAAACACAGAGCAAAGCGGAGAGCATGATATAGTTGAAAATGTATAGGCTCTGGAGTCAGACAGATGTGGGCTTAAATCCCCAGTTTTCATTTATTACCTATATAACCTTGGGCCAAGTTACTTGTTATATCAGTGCCTCAATTAAATGACTACCTTGCAGGGATGCTGTGAGAATTAAAAAGACATGTTTATGTTCCCTGAACAAAGAAAGCACTTAGTTAATATCAGTGGTTTTTGTTGGTGGTGGTATTATTTTGCTGCTACATTAATACTGCTTAAAAAACCTGTTACCAGGGCATCCGGATTGGCAAGGAGGAAGTAAAATTATCTTTATTTGCAGATGACATGATCTTATACACAGAAAACCCTAAGGAATCCTCCAGAAAACTACTGAAACTAATAGAAGAGTTTGGCAGAGTCTCAGGTTATAAGATAAACATACAAAAATCACTTGGATTCCTCTACATCAACAAAAAGAACATGGAAGAGGAAATCACCAAATCAATACCATTCACAGTAGCCCCCAAGAAGATAAAATACTTAGGAATAAATCTTAACAAAGATGTAAAAGACCTACACAAAGAAAACTACAAAGTACTACTGCAAGAAACTAAAAAGGACCTACTTAAGTGGAAAAACATACCTTGCTCGTGGATAGGGAGACTTAACATAGTAAAAATGTCTGTTCTACCAAAAGCCATCTATACATACAATGCACTTCCGATCCAAATTCCAATGTCATTTTTTAATGTGATGGAGAAACAAATCACCAACTTCATATGGAAGGGAAAGAAGCCTCGGATAAGTAAAGCCATTACTGAAAAAGAAGAAAGTGGGAGGCCTCACTCTTCCTGATTTTAGAACATATTATACAGCCACAGTAGTCAAAACAGCCTGGTACTGGTACAACAGGCACATAGACCAATGGAACAGAATTGAGAACCCAGATATAAATCCATCCACATATGAGCAGCTGATATTTGACAAAGGCCCAGTGTCAGTTAATTGGGGAAAAGATAGTCTTTTTAACAAATGGTGCTGGCATAACTGGATGTCCATTTGCAAAAAAATGAAACAGGACCCATACCTCACACCATGCACAAAAAACTAACTCCAAGTGGATCAAAGACCTAAACATAAAGACTAAAACGATAAAGATCATGGAAGAAAAAATAGGGACAACCTTAGGAGCCCTAATACAAGGCACAAACAGAATACAAAATATTACCAAAAATGACAAAGAGAAACCAGATAACTGGGAGCTCCTAAAAATCAAACACCTATGCTCATCTAAAGACTTCACCAAAAGAGTAAAAAGACCACCTACAGATTGGGAAAGAATTTTCAGCTATGACATCTCCGACCAGCGCCTGATCTCTAAAATCTATATGATTCTGTTAAAACTCAACCACAAAAAGACAAACAACCCAATCAAGAAGTGGGTAAAGGATATGAACATGCACTTCACTAAAGAAGATATTCAGGCAGCTAACAGATACATGAGAAAATGCTCTCGATCATTAGCCATTAGAGAAATGCAAATTAAAACTACGATGAGATTCCATCTCACTCCAACAAGGCTGGCATTAATCCAAAAAACACAAAATAATAAATGTTGGAGAGGCTGTGGAGAGACTGGAACTCATACACTGCTGGTGGGAATGTCAAATGGTACAACCACTTTGGAAATCTATCTGGCGTTTTCTTAAAAAGTTAGAAATAGAACTACCATACAACCCAGAAATCCCACTACTTGGAATATACCCTAGAGAAATAAGAGCCTTCACACAAACAGATATATGCACACCCATCTTTATTGCAGCTCTGTTTACAATAGCAAAAAACTGGAAGCAACCAAGGTGTCCACTAACGGATGGATGGTTAAATAAATTATGGTATATTCACACAATGGAATACTACTACGCATCGATAAAGAACAGTGATGAATCTGTGAAACATTTCATAACATGGAGGAACCTGGAAGGCATTATGCTGAGTGAAATTAGTCAGAGGCAAAAGGATAAATATTGTATAAGACCACTATTATAAGATCTTAAGAAATAGTATAAACTGGGAAGAACACATACTTTTGTGGTTACGAGGAGGGCAGGGAGGGTGGGAGAGGGTTATTTACTGATTAGTTAGTAGATAAGAACTGCTTTAGGTGAAGGGAAGGACAATACTCAATACATGGAAGGTCAGCTCAACTGGACTGGACCAAAAGCAAAGAAGTTTCCGGGATAAACTGAATGCTTCAAAGGTCAACGGAGCAAGGGCAGGGGTTTGGGCACTATGGCTCAAGGGGACTTCTAAGTCAATTGGCAAAATAATACTATTATGAAAACATTCTGCATCCCACTTTGAAATGTGGCGTCTGGAGTCTTAAATGCTAACAAGTGGCCATCTAAGATGCATCAATTGGTCTCAACCCACCTGGATCCAAGGAGAATGAAGAACACCAAGGTCACACGATAACTATGAGCCCAAGAGACAGAAAGGGCCACATGAACCAGAGACTTACATCGTCCTGAGACCAGAAGAACTAGATGGTGCCCGGCCACAACCAACGACTGCCCTGACAGGGAACACAACAGAGAACCTCTGAGGGAGCAGGAGATCAGTGGGATGCAGACCCCAAATTCTCACAAAAAGACCAGACTTAATGGTCTGACTGAGACTAGAGGAATCCCGGCGGTCATGGTCCCCAAACCTTCTGTTGGCCCAGGACAGGAACCATTCCCGAAGATAACTCATCAGACATGGAAGGGACTGGACAATGGGTTGGAGAGAGATGCTGATGAAGAATGAGCTACTTGTATCAGGTGGACACTTGAGACTGTGTTGGCATCTCCTGTCTGGAGGGGAGATAGGAGGGTAGAGAGGGTTAGAAACTGACAAAATTGTCACGAAAGGAGAGACTGGAAGGGCTGACTCATTAGGAGGAGAGTAAGTGGGAGTATGGAGTAAGGTGTATATAAGCTTATATGTGACAGACTGACTTGATTTGTAAATGTTCACTTAAAGCTCAACAAAAATTATTAAAAAAAAAAAAAAAACCTGTTACCATCAAGTCGATTCCAACACATAGCAACCCTATAGGAGAGAGTAAAACTGCCCCATGGGGTTTCCTAGGCTGTAATCTTTACAGAAGCAGACTGCCGCATCTTTCTCCCTGGAGCAGCTGGTGGGTTCGAACCACCAACCTTTTGGTTAGCAGCTGAGTGCTTAACCGCTGTGCCACCAGGGCTCCTTTATATTGCTTAATTACTGAGGTTTGTTTTTGTTTTTTAATTTTACTGAGTTAAAAGGGTATTTGGGGACCGTACTCACAGGGTTTCTCCAGTCTCTATCAGATCGGTAAGTCTGGCCTTTTTTTGTGAGTTAAGATTTTGTTCTACATTTTTCTCCAGCTATGTCTGGGACCCTGTATTGTGATCCCTGTCAGAGAGCAGTCAGTGGTGGTAGGAAGGCACCATCTAGTTGTGCTGGTGGAGGTTGTGGTACTTGTGGTCCATTAGTCCTTTGGACTAATATTCCTTTTGTGTCTTTGGTTTTCTTCATTCTCCCTCACCCCCGACAGGAATATCTTAGATGGACACTCACAAGCTTTTAAGACCCCAGACGCTACTCACCAAAGTAGAATGTAGAACATTTCTTTATAAACTGTGTATGTCAGCCGGGTTAGAATTTCCACGAGACCATGGTCCCCACAGCCATCAGCCCAGTATTTTGGTCCCTCAGGGAGTCTGGATTTGTCTATGGAGCTTTCATGCCCTTGCCTTGGACAAATTGTGCTGGCCTCCCCAGTAATGTGTACTGTTCATACCCTTTACCAAAGTTAGCACTTATCTATTATCTATTTAGTGTTTTTCTGTTCCCCACTCCTTCCTTCCCTCTAATTATGGAGTTTTAGATCCCTAACTCTTTGTCACTTGGGCTTCTAAGAAGCTACAATCTACTAATTTTACTTGCACATTTGTTTTTTCACCCTGAATCCAAACTTCCACCTGGTAAATTTTAGCCCAGCATGTCAAGTTCCTTTTTAAATCCTGATTTAAGCCTCTAGTTTAGTTTTGTTTTTTCTAACTTTGTGCCAGCCCTGAAGTTGATCTGTATAACGTAAGTATCTATCTAAATCAACGAAAAAGCATCAAGCAGATCAGAGAACAGTTCAGTTTAGCACTTCATTGTACGCTGTCTTGCCAAGTTCTCCATTTGTAGTAGTGTCATCTGTCCAACTAGATTGTAATTCCTTGGATTCAAAGACCATAGCAAATACATTATTTGTAAACTGTATGGCATCTTAGTAAATATTGTTTGAATACATGAATGAATTCTTTCTCTAAGGGATTAAAGTAAAATCATACTGCATCAAAGATATGACTCTGTGGACTTAATAACATGATCATATCTCAGCCAAATAGGGTCCTCCTGATTTTAACCACTCTGTTAGCTGGATTTTAGGTGATTTTTTTTTTAAAAAAATCTTTCTTTACAATGATACTGGTGAGGAAGGAGCTTCTTGGCTCATGTAGACACTTGAGACTATGTAGGCAACTCCTGTCTGATGGCGAGATGAGAAGGAAGAGGGGGACAGGAGTTGGTTGAATGGACATGGGGAATACAGGGTGGAGAGGAGGAATGTGCTGTCTTATTAAGAGGAGAGCAGCTAGGAGTACATAGCAAGGTGTGTATAACTTTTTGTATGAGAGAATGACTTGATTTGTAAACTTTCACCTAAAGTACAACAAAAAAAAATTGTCTTTAAATTTTGGTGAATTCGTGAGTATATCGTTTATCAGTAACTGCTACTTACTCGAGAGACCAAAGGCAGCGGTAGAGCTATATTCTTGGTCTTTGCCCATATCAGAGTTTTAGAATCAGAACACACTGGTAGGTATAAGTCTGTTACCATTTTAATCTGTGGTGAAAAATAGATCTTCCCACTACTATGTCACTTATGAAATATACCTGTTTATATCAAACAAATTATTAGAATTTTTTACTTCTTTATAGGGCATGCATTTATCTGTCTGTAGTAAATCAGCACTACTCAGGTAAAACAATAGCCATTGGCTGTAATAAAAAATGAATTTAGGGTGGTGTGAGGTGGAGTTTTGCTTGTAGAAAGGTCATTTACGACAAGATATCGTAAGTTTATTCTCCAGAGTAAAGTAAAATTTGTGACTTTATATAGGTTATTCACATGGCAGAATTGCATTTACTTGTCCTTTGAGTTGATGAGGAGACAGAAGCTAACGTTTATTGTTTGTGTCCTCAGTGCTAGGTACTGTGTTGGATTCTCTGCCTATATTACCTCATTTACTCTTCACAGTCACTGGCAACCATGTATGTGGCACACTGCCAAAATGAGGGTTGAAAATCCTAGGGAAATCATTTTTGGGACATGACTGCAACCTTGAGAGCCATGACATTCATTTTGAGAGAGTGTTTCTTCTTTCCAAGTATCAGAGAGGATGTTACTTGGAAATTGCTCTTCCATGTCTATTGAGGTTTTGTTCCCTACTTTTGGCAACAGGGTTTTTTTTTTTTTGGCTCTGGGACACTCACAGGATAGAGGATGATACAGTTAATCTGCTAGTGGAAAAGATTTTCTGTTGTGTTCCAGAGCAGGTAAATAATCTAGGGCTTCTACTCCTGATGCCCAGACAGCTATCTTCTAGGGTTTCCATTCTTAGGAACAGTTGTATGCATGCATGGCCGTGGAAATGTGATTGCCAGATCTAGGAACCATTCAAAGGAAACCCTGCCCTTGGGGAACCTACACTCATGCAGAGTGAAATAAGCGTGAAAGCCACTGTGGTGGCATACGCAAGACTTTTCATGAAGGAATCAATGTTTTGCTACATAACAATGTGTGCAAACTTAGTTTCCTGAGCCTCCTGCTGCCTGACCTCGTCTGCTCTATAGTTTGCTTCTGATTCTGGTTTCTTCACTCCCTTGACTGTTCACTTTGGGGCTCATCTACTCCTAAGTCTTTGCCTTTCTCTTCAATGTGCAACATACTCCAGACTCTGCCAGTGTTGACCTTGAGCTTCTTTCCTTAACCAAAACACCAAAACCAAACCCATTGCCATCAAGTCAATTCCAACTCATAGTGACCCTATAAACCCACTGCTGTTGAGTCGATTCTGACTCTTAGCAACCTGATAGGACAGAGTAGAACTGCCCCATAGAGTTTCGAAGGAGCACCTGGCGGATTCAAACTGCCAACCTTTTGGTTAGCAGCCGCAGCACTTACCCACTACACCACCGGGGTTTCCAGTGACCCTATAGGACAGAATAAAACTGCCCCATAGGGTTTTTCCAAGGAGCGACTGGTGAATTCAAACTGCCAACTTTTTGGTTAGCAGCCAGACGCTTAACTGCTGCACCACCAAGGCTCCCTTCTTTCTCTGTTACCCTATAAAAGCTTGGCTTGGCATTTTCACCTCAGCTCCCTTCCTATTTGTTCTGTATTTTTTTTTTTAAGAATGTTGTAAGTACTACTTGTTCTAGTCATTGCACTCGTGCCTCTTCTGAGCCGCTGTATTTTATGCCGTGTGATGCTTCCCTCAGTAGTCACAGCTGATTAAAGCAAGAGTGGACGTTTGATTTCAGAGCCGCCAATTGGTAGACTGACCACCAATACAGCACTTAGAGCCCAGCCCAAGAAGTTAAGCGAGGCCATTCAAGTTTTTCTCTCAAGAATTTGCAAAACTCTTTGAAGTCATTTTTTCTTAGACATTTGAATTTGGAAAACCATGTAATTTCTGGTGTGGCCATGACAGGGCTACTTGTGCTCAAGTGTAGCAGGACTTGAAGGCTGTTTGGAAAAAAAGAGGAGACCAGTGCTGCGTCATGAGAGAAAGGGGCTGGAAGTGAGAGAGGGACCCGTCCACAGAGCTGGTATTGTTTCTGTTCCTCCTGAGACCTGGCTGTTCATTTTCTCCTGGATTCATATGAAAGTTCCCAATAGCCTTATAATAAACAGTTCTTTCTACTTGAAATATTTTGACTGAATTTCTGTCCCTTTAAAACAAAAGAGTCTGATATTTTTAAATACAGCAGTTAAAGATCTGTTTAACTCTAGATTGAATTGAAACAATTTGACTGTGCTCTAGAGCCTTCTTTGTAACCTCCTAGTTGTTTTTCTAAATTCTTTTCTATCCAGGAGGAATGAATGAATGTCCACATTTTAAGGCAGGAGTGAAGAAAGAAAGCATGCTCCACAAGTTCTCTAGGGTATAGTTCTTTATTAACATTAAATGCAGTTCCTACAAGCTGGGACTAGCTGAACTTTCCTTTTTTCTACTCACCCCATTTTGGGGAGTCTGTGTAGAAAGAGTCTGTGTACTTTAAACTTGCTGTCCCTGGATACTAAAGTAAAAGAACTTAAAAGTAACATACTATAGAGTGAAGTGCTTATTTTCATAATCAGAGATAGGAAAATGCATTATGTATAGTTATGTATAGTTCTCTAGGAGCCTTGGTGGCGTGGTGGTTAAGAGCTTGGCTGCTAACCAAAAAGTTGGCAGTTCAGATCCACCAGCCACTCCTTGGAAACCCTATGGGGCAGTTCCACTCTGTCCTGTAGGGTCGCTGTGAGTTGGACTTGACTCGATGGCAATGGGTTATAGTACATAAATTCTTAAAGAACAAATAAGTGTACTACTCATATTCTTTGTAGCTTTGCTTGTATAGCCGCCCTCAAGTGTCACTCTATTGGGAGCCTTGTAGTCCCGGATAGTTACGTCATAATTAACTTTATAATTAGGGCTTAGTTTGAAACCCAGACAGCAGTGGGGTTTTTGAGTGTTTTTTTTTTTTTTTTTCTGTCTACAAACAACTGAAAAGTATATTTCCTTAGATCTTGAGGCCTCAGACTTGAAACCATAGTTTAGCTTTTTAAAAGAAAATAAGCTTGTTCATGGGCAACTTAATCACTTCATCAATTATTTTTCTGAAAGTTGAGGTCTGTTGTGTATTTCAAAGGTGAGTTTAAGATGTTTAGAAGGTGAGAAGATTAACTGCTTTGTCAACAGGGCTTCTCCTCCCCCCCCCGCCCCCTGCCCCCTGAAATCCTGGCAGCATGCTGCAGCTCAGACCTTTAATCCTGCAGCTACAAGATGAAGCTTTGTTGTATTTTTAAAAATTGAATAATGTGCTTTTTTTTTTTTTCTATCCAGATAATTAGATTTAATGGCACAGTTAGAACTGCTAGGAGAAAGCGTTTGTAAAAGACAAATTATCCTTTGTTAGTTAGGTCATGTTTAGTGCTTCACAGAAGGAAGAAAAGCATTGGTCTGTACCATATCAGGGCAGGCTTTTTTAGAATTAACAGTTTTGTTCCTCCTTTTTTTTTTTTTTTTTTAGTGAAACCAAACAGTATCTCCATAATATTAAATGTCTATCCCTAAGCATTTTTTTTTTTTTTTTTTTTAAGCATGGCATTCTCAAGTACCAGATGCAGGTTTCAGAGCATCGCATCATCGCTTATCCCTCTCTTCCTCACCTAATAAGAAATGCTAAACTTTATTCAAGATGGGGTTGTTGTTTTACTGGTGGTGCCAATACTACTACTAAAGAGAGAACTTAATACAGGAAAAAGTGGCGCTAGAAGATCATGGGTTCTTGTTTTCTGATACAGTTAGCAGTGTTGAGACCTTACTCTTACCCCAGTCTACGTTAAGGCATTTGCTTTCCATTTAGAAATCTCTCAAGTAATATTTTGTTGACCAAACATTTTTGGCTACTTTAGAAAATCTTTAAGTTGGAGTATCATTGTTAAATCACTCCTGGGATGTTACAGCTTATCTGGGGCTTGCTTGCCATTTCCTTTGCCCTCATGCCTTCTCCAGAGAATCGTTCTCATCGTGCCTAGCTATTGATTCAGAGATCAGCTTATTGCCTTATTGAAAATAAAAATTATTTTACAAACAGAATAGTTTCCTGCATTGCCATTTGAGTTCATGTAAATATAAATGTCACTTTTTCAAATTGTGGTATTCCAGCAAAGAGAGTTACAAAGCTAATTTCTCCTAGGTGAATCCAATTTTCTTATTAGTTTCCTTTCTAAAAATCAGTAGAGTATTTCTATGGGGAAAGTGTCAATAGATGTAGAGCTGGTGGCCAAGTCCTTTGGTGTGCTAGACATTATAATGCAAGAGAGTCTTATTGAAAACACTCCATAGCACTTTCAGAATTATGGAGCACCTTCCTGATTTGGGAACCTCTATTCTTTTGTTGCCTTGGGACTTTGATTCTTCAGAAACACCTACTTAGGATGGGGATTATAATATCACATTTTACACATACATATCAAAGTCTAACATTTAATGTATTCACTTCCCTCCTTGGTTAGTTATAAAGTTCAAGCCAGAAACACCTGTATTTAGAATTAGAGAAAAGGGAATATAATGCACTAATGGATTGGACTAAGCATTAGAGTTCAAATACCAGCTTTGCCAGTATTTGATATGAGACACATATCTTAAGACCTTATTGGACCATAGTTTTATTCATGTGGAAAATGGGGAAAGATTTCTATCATAGAGTTGTTGTGAGGGTGAAAGGAAAATGTGGATGAAGGAGCTTTGTGAAAGGTCATGTTCTAGCATAATCTAGGAACCCCGTATTTCTCAGTGCGGAACAAAGGGCACTTGGGGCAGAATGTGAGATTGTCCCCACCCATTGCAAGATGTATAGCATCCCTTGACCCACCCACTGAATACCAGCAGAGGCCACCAGTCATTTTTTTACAACCAAATTTGTATGCCATTACACATTTCCACATGCCACCTAGGGGCCTGTATGACCCTTGTTGTGAACTGTGTGCTGGGCAGTAGAGTTGTGGAGATAAATAAAACATCCTCCATACCCTCAGGAGGGCTTATTCTTTAGGAGGTGTGCTAAACAGGGAAAGTAGTAATCATTACAGTGTACTCAGCTGAAGAAGTATGTACCAGTACAGAAGTAGCACAAAGGATAAAGTAACTGTCAGAAAAGGACACAGATTCTTTCCTAGAGGATGTAACATCTAAACTGGGTTTTAAAGAATAAGTTCAGAGTTTGCCTGACTAACAAAGGGGGGCGACCCTCCTCCTAGACAGACGTGTGAGAACATGGAGGCCTGAAACGATAGGATGTGCTTGGAGAACGAAGCATTTTGGCGCCACTAGAACATAAAATGTAAGAAGAAGAAAAAATATTAGAACACTGTCAGAACAATACCAGAAATATTTAGATATGAGTGAATTGGACAAGATGATTAACTCAGGTGAAAGATTGTTCTTTATTTCGTATTTTGAGGGGAAAGTTCATATCCATCTCATTTATTCATCTTTCTATTATTGTTGACACTATCATGACTTAAGCCATATTGCTTATCCTATTTTAATCAAATACAAAGAGCAGTTCAGCCCTTTAACTAACTCTTATTGCCGAGTGCTTAGCACTTTGTTTAGTATTATGGGCAAAAGATGAATAAGAAAGGGAACCTTTTCCAAGAAGGTGTT
The DNA here is from genome assembly GCF_030014295.1 of Loxodonta africana. NCBI lineage: Eukaryota > Metazoa > Chordata > Mammalia > Proboscidea > Elephantidae > Loxodonta > Loxodonta africana. Next base: position 39,069,086 of record NC_087354.1, on the reverse strand, counting down.
CTGAATCCCTGCAAAACATTTAGGCGCTATCAGAAATACAAAAAACAGATTCGCTATTTTATATATATATTACGTTTATTTAACATTCAGAGCCTTTGATGTATCTTCACCAAATTATCTCATTGTATAAATGAAGTAACTAAACTTTAAAGAGCCTGAATGATTTACTTATAGTCATCAGATTAGCAGAGCTAGGACTGAGTGTCCTATTCTGGTGTTCTTACTTTTATACCTATTGCTGGCACAGTATCATCGGAGAGGGGTATTATCAGTCTGCAAATATTTGTTGAATTTCTTCTGTGCTGAAAGATGTATGATTTTTGTCTTCAGAGAATTTATATCATGGTTGGGAAGATAAGACTAATCAATAAAATATTCTATACTACACAATAAAACAAAATTAAATTATTTAAGATGTAAGCAAAAAGTGCTATTTAGTCCAGAGTTTGAGTCTGTGGGGGTCCTCATTTGCGTCACTTACAAGTCTGGTATTTAAGAGTAATGGTGGCTATACTTTCTAGTATGTGAACATTTAACTTTCATTATTTTAATATAAATAAAATATCTTAATATCTTATAAAAATTACTTTCATTCTGGTGAGTTGCTCAGTTTTTTCTTATTTTAGTTTTTACCTTTTGGTGGAGGAGGTATTTGGTTGTTTCTTGGTTTTCAGTTTAGGGCTTTTTGTAGTAGTTTATTGGTGTGCCTACAGGAAATGATCCATGGAGTCATTTTTACCACCTAGAAGGCTAGAGACCAAATATGAGCAAGAGGACCTGATCTAACAGAAATTTGGAAAGGCAGGCCAAAAAACACTTGTAATTAAACATTCTGGAAAGATCTAACAGTGTTTCGGTGTTCTTACCTTAAACACTCTTTTCAAGACCCAAAACAAGGTGGCAAAAGTGGAGTAAATTTATCATAGAATTTACTGTAGGGTATAGCATCCCATCAGTAACAGATGTAGACATCAAGGAGTTGAAATCATGGACCACCTCATGTGTCTGCTACATCATAGGTCCTCAGCAGACATTAATAAAATGGGATAACATTTAGAACACAATACATTGTTAATAGACAACTGCTTATTTCTAGGCAGAATTATTTTAGTGTAAGTCTGAATATCTATTTTTAGATCAAGGTTTGCTAAAAGTAACTTTCTCCAAGACAGTAAAAGTAAAAAATTGTCTTGCAAGCTAATTAGTCGTAGTGATTGATAAGTAGCCTTTTCCATTTGACATATTGAGGCATTTTGTTTATGTCTCAGAGCCTTTACAGAGATAGTTACAGTTGACAGCTGTTGTACCACTAATAAGATTAAAGTAAAGAAATTAGCTGTGTCAACTTTAATCTGCTATTTAACACTGCAAACCACCTGGGGTCTCCTCCAGAGCCAATGAGTGTAATTGTGAATTTAAAATTACATAACCAGATCCTATTTAAGAACATACCTAAAGGCTTGCTATTCATAACTGTCTTGTTATTAACAAATTTATGTTAGTAGTAACAGTAATGCTTTAGCACTAAAGCTTCAAATTAATTCATTGTATTAATTTGGTACTCACCCTACATTTTTAAATGTATTATTATAATCTTTGAAACATAACACTTTCTCAGCGGGAGGTTAATTTGAGGAAATGCAGAACATCTAATTAGGTTGGTGCTTAAAATATATATGGTTCCCCATCTAAAATTAGAATACGTCCCTATGGAATAATTAAGTTGCCTATTTAGTTTGAAGCAAATTTACCAACTAAACAATAACTTTTGAAATTAACACATGTAGTTGAAGATTGTTTTATGCCTTGCTTGGAAGCATCATTATAATTATCAAAAGAGTTTAATGTTAAAATTCGTCTTGGTAGTATTAAAATGTTGCATTGCAGAATATGATATGCAATGTAATCATCGCTTGTAATGATTACATCGAGTTTTGATCCAAACTGAAGTGTAGGGTGCATGTAATTTATATTCTCCCAGTGAGGATTAGTTGGCCAGCCAGCATTACTAGCATCCCTTGATGACCCTGTCTTGAGCTAAGATTTGCCATTCCAGGATGTTGGGTCTCCCCACTCTCTCTGCCCCCTCAAAATGTTCCTAGCATCAGAAAGGATGGAGCAGAGTGGGGACAGGGAAGGCCATGTGGGTTTACCCTAGTCGTTGCCATGCCATCAGGAGAAACAAAAAGGCGGGGCCGTGCTTACGATGCTCTTACATCCACAGGCCTGTTGTATTTCCCGCTTCATCCACAACGCACACTCTTATCCAAGTATCACATTGTCCATTGCAAAAAGCAAAAAATTCCACCTTCTCTGTCATCACAAAAATGGCAAAACTGAATAATGTCTTCTTTAAATTTTCTGCATTGCTCTTCTGTCCCCAAGTTACTTGCTGACAAGGTATTCTCTTATTAACCAAGATTTGTTTATCAAAATAATAACATTAAAAATATTTTCTATGTATACAAGACCACGACTTCTTACAAATACATTTTTCATGTCAAATATTATTTTTCTCTACTTTTATTCAATATATTTTATTATCAGCACTATACATCTAAAATCTATTTGAAAAATGAATAAATAAAATCTGTCTGGTACAACAGACCAAGGAACATTATTAAAATGAGACCTCATTGGAATATGTCTCCCTTGCCACAGTCAGTAACATTATAAGCATAACCAGATACCTTTATTTTTTTAACAGCCTATAAGCAGTCCATATCGTTTTATCATTTGAAGCGCATTGTTTCAATAATATACACTAGAGTCATTTTACTTTCCACAGAGATGAAGTAGGAGGTAGAGCTGATGCTATAATCTGTGTTTGTAAATGAGAGCTGTTTTTGCTTGTTTTTAAATTTTAAAAGTCATGGACTTTCCACATGCATTCTAAGCTGGGTAATGTGACTTCTTTAGCTCTTTTGAGGAGGAAAGCATTATATCCATTCATTCTGTCAGTGTATATTTCTGAGTTCCTACTATGAACCAAGGAGCCCTGGTGGCGCAGTGGTTAAGAGCTCAGCTGCAAACCAAAAAGTCAGCAGTTCGAATCTACCACTTGCTCCTTGGAAACTCTATAGGGCAGTTCTGCTCTGTCCTGTAAGATGGCTATGAGTCAAAATTGACTCAGCAGCAACAGGTTTGGTTTGGGTTTTACTGTGAACCAAGAGTTGGTGTTTTCAGTTACTTCACATACATGTGAAAGCTGGACACTGAATAAGGAAGACAGAAGAATTGATGCCTTCGAAGTATAGAGTTGGTGAAGAATGTTGTATACACCATGGACTGCCAGAAGAACAAACAAATCTGTCTTGGAAGAAGTACAGCCAGCATGCTCAATAGAAGCAAGGATGGGGAGACTTTGTCTCACATAGTTTGAACAAGTTATCAGGAGGGACTGGTCCCTAGAGAAAGACACCATACTTGGTAGAGGGTCAGTGAAAAAGTAGAAAACCCTCAACGAAATGGATTGACACAGTGGCTGTAACAATGGGCTGAAGCATAACAGCGATGTTGAGGATGGCAAAGGACTGGGCAGTGTTTCATTCTGTTGTACATGAGGCTGCTATGAGTCAAAACCAACTTAGCAGCACCTAGCAAAAACATAACAAAGAAAAGTGAACCAAAAGTGTTTTAGGTGCTAGGGTTATACCACTGAAGAAAACAGACAGTTAATAAACAAATGTGCAAAAGACTTTAATGGACGCTTCACCAAAGAATATCTATAAGTGACAGGTAAACACATGAAGAGATGCTCAACATCATTGGGAAATGCAGATTAAAACCACAATATTTCTTCACACCTGTTAGAATGGCTTTAAAAAGGAAACCGGCCTGACAACACCAAGTGTTGGTGCCCATACAGAGCAGCTGGAACTCTCATACACTGCTGGTGGGAAAGCAGAATGGTTACAGCTAATTTGGAAAACAGTTTGGCAGTTTCTCATAAAGTTAAACGAACACTTATTGTATAACCCAGAAATTTTATTCCTAGGTAGTTACCCAGAGAAATTAAAAACATACATTCTCACAAAAACTTGTAAATGAATGTTTAAAAAAAAACAGCAGCTTTATTCATCATTGCCAAAAACTAGAAACAGTCCAAGTGTCATTCAACTGATGAATGAATAAACAAGCTATGGTACATCCACACAATGAAATACTACCCAGCAGTAAAAAACAGCAGACTACTGGTGCATGCAGCAACATGGGTAGTTCTCAAATGCATATGCTCGGCAAAAGAAGCCAGGCTCAAAAGGCCACATATGGCATGATTCTATCTATATGACTTTCTGAAAAAGGCAAAACTTTAGGAACAGAAAATAGATATATGATTGCCAGGGATTGGAAGAGGGGTTGACTTGAAAAGCACCACACGTTGGATCTTTGAGGGGTGATGGAACTGTTCTGTATCTTCACCATGATGGTGGTTTCATGACGAAATGCATTTGTCAAAACCCTTCAAACTGTACACTAAAAAGGGTGAATGTTAGCTGTGTATAAATTGTACCTCAATAAAAAATACCATATTGAAAGAGCACATCACTTACAAGGGAAAGAAAATTAATTTATCGTTGAACTTTTTAATTTCAATGCTTTATTCCAGAAGAAAATGGAGAAACATTTTCAGTACACTCTAAAAGAGAAGATGTGTGCCAAGGACTTCATATCCAACAAAACTGACCTTTCCTTATGAAAGATGCAGACACACTGCTGTCAACATGCAAGAACTTGGAATATTATCCCCACAAGCTCTTCCTAAGGAATCTACTAGAGAACAAGTTTCAGACAAGCAAGTGACTACAGACACATTGACATAAAGATGCGTAGTGAGCACTAAGTATATAACTATTTATAGCACTGAAACTAAAGAGGATTAAAAGAGATAGGATATAGCATGAAATGACTGTATGTTCTGACAATGTGGATAGTACAGTTATAAAAAATTAAGAGTGCGAAATGAGTATAGCATATGCCAAAAAATTTCTAGCTGTTTTTAGTAATCATTATAGATGATACTATTAACATTGTTATTCTGAAACTGTTGTGTGTTATAGCATAAAACAGATGAGTAATTGTGCCTATTCTAGCCACCTTATGTGCAGCCACCACCCATCTATCACTGGAGGTTTGCATGTTACTATGATGTTGAACAGGTTTCAACAGAGCTTCCAGACTAAGATGGACTAGAAAGAAAGGCCAGGTGGCCTATTTCCAAAAATCAGCCAATAAAAACCTTATAGATCACAACAGGGCTATGTCTGATTCACAGCCAATCATGGGGATGGCACAGGACCGGGCAGCATTTCATTCCACTGTGCATGGATTCCTGAACCAACTTGATGGCAGCTAGCAATAACAATTCTGTCATCTTCTGTACCCTTGAGAACCAGCATGTGCAGTGTGAAAGAAGGGAGAGAGAGGTTATATAGAAGAGAGTAGTGAGGGGAGGAGGGACTACTCTGTCCTGAATTTGAATCTGAAATCTCAGTATGAACTCAAAAGGTATTCTGTCTCTGTGTATGTGTATGTGTGTCCTAACTCTGTTCATTCCAAAGCCCTGGAAACCATGACCGCCCCAGTAGCACTGAGAGTTCCTAGGGCTAGATTATGGTTTTGAAGTATTATTTCCCATTGTAATAAGCCAGTGCCTTTTGGATTACTGACTGATTCCAGGTCCAGGGCACAAAATGTAGATGATAAGTCTTCAATCTCTTGTCATCCCAGGTAGGTGGAAGTCATGAAAAACTATTACAGTCCAATCAAAGGACTCAGTTCAAGGCCCCAAGATGGGGCAAATTGAGTTTTAATATGGATAAGAATGCAGTAAATTAAAACCCATTAAATATGTTTAGATCTGTGAGTTTTCACTGGTATTTAAAAGAAAACTAATTGGTCACTTTCTGAGCATGCCAGGGAGCCAATTATGTTGAAAACTGAGTAAATAAAAGGAAAGAATCAAACATGTATATGAAACTCTGCCATTAGGCAACCAAACAGATAAGAAGTATCTTCTTGTAAATTTATTTTATAAATAAAAACAAAATGATGGAATATTACAGCTTTGCAAGTCTCAGTGAGTTAATGAATCTGGACATTTATGGTCGTCCACTGCTAACATTAAAAATGAGTGACAGCCGTCATGTGGCTCCTGATTAAAGAGCTCCATGTCCATAGTCTTGCCAAAAGGGGTCAAACCTGAGTCGCATCAACCTGCTGGATCCAGCTACCAGTGGAAATACTGAGGACAGAGGAATATGTTGAACTTCACCAGGAGTATGTAGTCAGCAAAATTGTAAGGAAAAGAGAGGGATGGAGGGCTATTTAGATTAAAAACACCTAAAAGATGTATCAAGTCATATTAAAAAAAAATAAAAGACATCTTAAAAAGTAGATAAGACTAAACTATAGTGCTAGGAACACACATTTGGATGATAAAACCATAATGAAATGCAGGGAAGTAATCACTATAAACATTGGAATAGTGGTTACTTTTGGGGGAGGGGACTATAATTGGAATGAGAAAAAATGGGTAGGGGGGCTTCTTGCTAGCAAAGCTCTGGATCTGAGTGGTGGCTGCAAGGGTGTTTTTCTTATGATAAATTCACTAAGCATACATTTGTTTTATATGGTTTTCTGTATCTGTGTTTTTCTTTATAATTAAAAAAAAAAGGTTTAAAAAAAATCTGTATGACTCTTGAGGTCAAGACTAATAGCTGATATTTTTCTTTGTTGCCTACCACACCCAGCATAGGACCTGGACATAAGTAGATGCCCAAAACAATGATTGAATGAACCATTACATAATACCATTATAATTCAGGTCTTACATAGAATCAGCAAGTTAAATTATGCTTCTCCCAAAACTGCTAACAATGAAAGGCTTCATATAATAGCTTTTATGAGTATTAATCTTGTTTCCCAGCATAATTTATAAAGCAGTTCAGTCACAATTTAATTTTCAATTTCTAAAATAATTTTCTTTCGTTATGAATTCACTTCAACACTTTTGAATACAGTTTTTTTTTGCTGGGTCAGAAATTTATTCCTAATAGCTATGAAAAATAACACATTTCTTTCGTACTGAGGATAAGCCTAGATTGGTTGAGAATAAATCTTTACGATCCAGTTCAAATGAGTGTTAGGTAGAATAGTAGAGAATATGGATAATTAATATATTAAGCTATTCCACAGTAGCACACTCTGGTATATTCTGCTTGAAACGAGCACGTTTGTTCCTTCATTAACCACCTACCATGAGTTTAACTTCGTGCTGCACACTGTGAGGGCTCCAAAACGGATGAATCAGGCAAGGACCTTGCCCAAGGAGTAATTTAGTCTGGTTATGTAACAGAAGAGATTTGAGTGGTTTGATGCAACAGGTCTCAGCCCCTAGAATTTTCACATGCAGCCTCTAGAATTGATACATGCAGCTTTCAGGTGGGCCACATTCTCTGAGGGGACCACTCACTTGACGGGTCCATTTATGGCATTAGAATTCCAACAGCAGTTGGATCTCCCTAGTTTTAGATCATTCTTTTTAATATCTAAAGAAGTTATTTTAGTTTGTAGCTTTGTAAAGACAACTAAAGCATAATTTTGAGAATGACTGGATGCATGTATATATTTATATACATATATATATTTATTAAGTGCTTAATGCAGTCCAAAAGCATTTGTTAAATTATACTTTGGGGCTCTGGTTTTAATATTCAGTACTGCAGGCCTGATGTTCTGGTTCAGTCTAGGTAATCTTTCGTCAAACTAATTCTACATCAATTGCTAACCATCCCCTGTGTTTTGTGAGGATCTGTCCCTTTTCTACTTTTATCCACATCAGGCCAATCCCTTTCTTATATGAGAGCCCAAACAGTCATCGATGAAATTTCCGAGTTTCTCTTTGCAGCTGTATTGCTGTAACTCCAGTACTTGTCCCTACTTGGCACAGATTTTTGCTCTGCAGGAATGTAAGGCCATTCACTTTTTCCTATGCATATTTTGTGAGATTGCCTATGGCAGCTGTTTTTAAATGGCTCGATACTGATACAAGACAATAGATTTTGATGAATATTGTTTTCTGAAAAGCCTTAACTACTGCAAAGTGCATAAGGATATAAACTGTGTACTTTGAGTTATATTATCAAGCCCTCCCAGGCTGCAGCCACCTGGGGCTTTTCTATTTAACGATTTCATAGGTGTGTGGAACACGTGTATTCTAATACTGTCCTTTTTGTATGTAACTGTAATTTCGTACTTATTGCCAAGAGACCCGGTTTTCTGATGCTTTTTCTGCCCTCCATTTTTCAAAGGGAACATTTTCAGTGAGCAGACTTAATGACACACGATGCACTTGTGGACTTGTGATCATTTGGGGCAGAAAGCCTTTATCTCAAACCAAACCACAGCGTACTTTTGACAGAACGGACAGCGAGATTTCAGTGTCTCCTCAGAAGATACTTTTAAATATAGGCCTTTCTGTTTGATGTTAAAAAGTGCTTCTAGTCATTTGAGTTTTAAATTACAGGGAAAGCTGCTTGGGCGGACCACCCAGGCTGGGTTCAAAAAAGCGAACTTTCTAAGACAGGTGCTCTTCAAATAGGGGTTGTCTTTCAAACAAGTTTTACTGAGTGGACAGGCTTTTCCTGACCCTGAGACTTTTTGCCACCCCCCCGCCCTTTTTTTTTTCCTTTCATCAGAAGGTAGTTTCTTTGTGAAAGTTTCTTGGGAAAGTTTTGTGAGCATAAGATTAATAGATGCACATTCCACACTTTAACAGTAAACGAGTCTTCTTTCATGGAGAACATAGAGTGCATTAGAACAAAATCCCATTCCATGTATTTGCTTTTTTTAATCTGCATATTTATTTATAGCTCATGATAGTCCACAAAAGGTTTTAAGACAAGTTGGAGGGATTATATTGAATAAAATGAAAAAATAGAAATTAAAAATCAAAACCATAGAAAATATAGATCAGAATAGTAAACCAAGACAGGAGGACAAATAGGCTACAATTAAAGAAGCTGTAAGATTCCAAACATCCTAAATACAGTCCCTCCATATTATTTAAAAAAAAAAAAAAACTTTTAGGAATCTACAATTTTATTTATTAAAACGTATTATGAAGTTACAGTGAATAAAACAATGTGATATTGGCCCAAAGCTAGAGAGAATTGTCAGTTAAACAGACTATAAAATCAGGGAAAACACCGTGTGTGTAGTTAGGGTAAAGGGAGCATTTTGAATCTGTGGCAAAAGGATGGATTATTGAATAGCCTCTTTGAGGGGAAAATGAATTTAGGCACCCACCTCATGCCATACACTAAAATCAATTCTAAATTAATTGATAGTGAAATGTAAAACTATAAAATTATCACACACACCTCATCTTATAGGGAGAAAGAACTTTTTAGCCATAAAAGGAAAGAATGGAAAAACAAAAACCAAAGAAAAAATTGCTGGGCTACATAAAAGTGTGTTTCACTTCAGTACATCAAAAATACCCAATACTCAGCCATAAAGAGAAATGAAGTCCTAACACATGGATGAACTTCGAATATATTATGCTAGGTGAAGTAAATCAGTTGTAAAAAAGATACATATTGTATGATCTCAATATGAAAATCTAGAATGGGCAAATATGTAGAGACCAAAGTTTATTAGTGGTTACTAGGGGCAAGAGTCGACACCCATGGAAGCAGCAGTCAAGAAGTCCAACAATGTATTGCATTGGGCAGGTGTGTTGCAGAAGACCTCTTCAAAGTTTTAAAATGCAAAGATGTCACTTTGAGGACTAAGGTATGCCTGATCCAAGCCATGGTATCTTCAGTTGCCTCATATACATGCAAAAGCTGGACAATAAATAAGGAAAACCAAAGAAGAATTGACACCTTTGAATTATGGTGCTAGTGAAGAATATTGAATATACCATGGACTGCCAGAAGAATGAACAAATCTACCTTGGAAGAAGTACAGCCAGAATGCCCCTTAGAAAGGAGTGTGATGAGGCTTTGTCTTAGGTACTTTGGACATCATATCAGAAGGGACCAGTCCCTGCAGAAGGACCTCATGCTTGTAAAGTAGAAGATCAGTGAAAAAGAAGACCCTCAGTGAGATGAAGTGACACAGTAGCTGCAACAGTGGGCTCACACATAGTCACAATTGTGAGGATGGCACAGGATCGGGCCGTGTTTCGTTCTGTTCTACATAGGGTCACTATAAGTCAGAACTGACTGGATGGCACCTAATAACAAGGGGCAGTAGTTGGGGGGGGTGAGGGGTGAAGAGGGAGCCGTTATTTAGGTGCTGAGTTTCTGTTAATGGTATTGGGAAATTTGTAAACAGGTGGTGATGGTTGCACAACATGCTGAGCATAGTCAGTTTTACATGTAAAAATGCTGGATTGGCAGATGGTATATATTTTTACTACAATAAAAAAGTTAATACCCTAAAAATAACATAAACAAAATGAAAGGTAGAAGGTAAACTAGAAAAATGTTTACGACATGTGTTAACCCTTTGTTATATTTATAATCTGTGAGAATCCTTATAAATCGTTAAGAAAAAGATGAAACGAAAACTTCCAATAAAAATTTTTTATAAAGACAACAAAAAGGCACGTTTATACTTTCCTAGTATATGCTACATGCTTGCATACTATACATTTATGTGACAACTTTACTTTGGAAAAAAAAATCTAAATACCTACTTTACGCCTTATTCCAAAATTAATTTTACATTGCGGGTTTAAATGTACCATATAAATCTATTAAAGTACCAGAAGTATATTTAAAGGAATATTTTTATAATCTTAAAGTGGGAAGGCCCTTCTGAGTCTGACATAAAACCCAGACGCCTTAAAGGAGAAGTGACAGGTTTTACCACGTAAAAATGAAGAACTTCTTGAACTCGATGGTGCCCGGCTACAACCAATGACTGTCCTGACAGGGAACACAACAGAGAACCCCTGAGGGAGCAGGAGAGCAGTGGGATGCACACCCCAAATTCTCATAAAAAGACCAGACTTAATGGTCTGACTGAGACTGGAAGGAACCCGGTGGTCATGGCCCCCAGACCTTCTGTTGGCCCAGGACAGGAACCATTCCCGAAGCCAACTCTTCAGACATGGATTGGACTGGACAGTGGGTTGGAGAGGGAGGCTGGTGAGGAGTGAGCTTCTCGGATGAGGTGGACACTTGGGACTTGGTTGGCATCTCCTGCCTGGAGGGGAGATGAGAGGGTGGAGGGGGTTAGAAGCTGACGAAATGGTCATGAAAAGAGAGAGTGGAGGGAGAGAGTGGGTTGTCTCATTAGGGGGAGGGTAATTGGGAGTATGTAGCAAAGTGTATATAAGTTTTTATGTGAGAGACTGACTTGATTTGTAAACTTTCACTTAAAGCACAATAAAAATTTTTTTTAAAAATGAATAACTTCTTTATGACAAAAACCACTTTTAAAAAGTTTAGATAAGTAACAAGCAGGAAAAGTTATTTGCAACATGTGGTGATCAAAGGATTAACATTCTTGTTATTGGTAAGGAACCTTATGAATCAATAAGACAAACACCCCAGTAGAAAAATGGATAAAAGAAACAGTGATAATTCAAGAAAATATTAATACACATGACCAATAAACACAAGAAAAGATCTTTAATAACACTAGTTATAAAAGAAACACAACCTTTAAAAATACCATTTTCAGCTGTCAAATTGATAAAGATTTTTAAAATGAGATTATCTAGTGTTGGTAAAATCATGAAGAAGCTCTTTCTGTGAGAATAATTGGTTTAAAAAAATTTTTTTATGGAGGACAATTTGAATTTGACACTGCCTCAGAAGCCTTAAAAATGTTCAGATCCTTTGACCCAAATTATCGTTATTGGAAATGTATCCTAAGGAAGCAGGCAGTTGTACAAATGATTTGTTCAGCACAGCTGTAGTGAACATGGACTGGGCTGTTGAGTTGCCCAGTATCTGAGTCACCATCCTATGTTTGGGCAGTGCACCAGCACATAAGGTGGCCCACTCACTACAGAACCTCAGACTGCCATGTATTTGCTTTCCCAGGCCTCATTGTGTCTAGGATGCAGGCGTGTGATGTAGGTTTTACAATCCAACATGCTCATTCCAGACTTTGGCTCTAAAACTAATGAAATAAAGTAGGAGTATCCCAAGCAATTCTGGTGACAGTTGATGTCAGCTACATCTAATGTCCAGAGTCACCATATCAGAGTTCAAGCCATGGCATATGGCACCCAGTGTTTTTTTTTTTTTTTTTTTTTTCAGCAGACCAGGTCTGTTGTATGATTTGATTAGTGGTCCTGGCCATGTCACTTTTACTCCCAGGTTTTCCCTATTATATGATAAACCCAATCACCTTTCAGTTAATTCCCGTTCTGTTTAAATCATTCAGAACTTTTTCCTGTAGTTTGCAACTAAGAACCCTGCCAGTTTCCAACAGCATTATTTATAACATTGAAAATTAGAAGCAACAGTACATAAGGGATTGTTTGAAATAAATGTTTATATCCATAGGATGAGACACTATTCAGTCTTTAAAAATCATGTGGTATTTATCAGTCTTAGTATTCTAAGTTCAAAAGGAATGTAGAATAAGACATCAGATCCTTACAAAATTGTTGGCGTAGGTGAAGGAGCAGGCTGTAGATCTCTCCTGATTGACTCAAAAAACACCACCAAACAGATCCACTGGGGGCGCTGCTCCCTCTGAGGCAAACACAGAGTTGGGAAGGAAATAAGTTAATGCCACACACACCCAGCTCTCTTTCACCCAGGAAATCACTTGAAGCTGCAGTGCAGAGATTAGGAAAGCAAATCAAGTAACACAGCTTACTCCACAGCTTTGTCACACTCAGGAAGCTCGAAAACGAACACTGGAATGCTGCTGCAGCAAAGCTTCACATTTCCAAGCCTTGCTTGATAGCAGCAAGAGCAAAAGCCAAAGGCAGAGGGCCTTGACTCACTTTCAGCCTCTAAATCTTATATGAGATATTTGTGTAGGGGGAAAAAAATGCTTGTATATGCGTAGTCTGTCTCTGGAAGGAGGGTAAACCAGTAACCATCATGGCTTCTAAGGTAGGGGATTGAGCAACTGGTAGACATGAGTAAAGGGGAGATGCTTTCACTGCACCGTTTTGTTTTGCATGTGGTACTATGGTCATCATCACCTATTCCAAAAGTCACCAAGTTAAATTTTAATTGCTTGGTAGTTTCACTGTATTCCAGAGATACTCACCCTCTTAGGAACCCTTCACGGCTTTGAAGGGAAGGAGTATTGTAGGGCCCTGGTTCCCTCACTTCTGCTTCAGCCAGACCAACTCTGACTTTATCTGTTCTATTTTTTCATGGTTGCAGCTTCTGAATAAAATTTTGTTTAATGAAAGTGTTCTGCTGCCTTTTTTAAAAGATTGCAGATCAGTGTTTCAGAAGAATATTAAATGTCATGGGGAAATGTTTATGTAATTATTAAAAATACATGTGTATTTTAAGAATAGAAAAATGACTGGAAGTATAAATACCAAATTATCCCTTGATAGTTTTTTACTACTTCTTGGTGCTTCTCTTTTCCAAATTTATTACAATTTTTTTTTTCATTGTGCTTTAGGTGAAAGTTTACAGCTCAAGTTAGTTTCTCATACAAAAATTTATACACATACTGTTTTGTGACCCTAGTTGCTATTCCTATAATGTGACAACACACTCCACCTTTCCACTCCAGATTTCCCATGTCCATTCAACCAGCTTCTGTCCCTTTCTGCCTTCTCATCTCACCTCCAGACAGGAGCTGCCCATTTAGTCTTGTTTTTTTTTTTAATCTACTTGAACTAAGAAGCACACTCTTCACAGGTATTATTTTATGTTTTATAGTCCTTGGCTTCAGGAATGATTTTAGTTCTGGGTTAATAGAGAGTCCAGGGGCCATGTCTTCCGGGGTTCCTCTAGTCTCAGTCAGACCATCAAGTCTGGTCTTTTTATGTGAATTTGAGTTCTGCACCCCACTTTTCTCCTGGTCTGTCAGCAACTCTCTGTTGTGTACCCTGTCAGGGCCGTCATTGATGGTAGCCAGGCACCATCTAGTTCTTCTGGTCTCAGACTGTGGAGTCTCTGGTTTATGTGGCCCTTTCTGTCTCATCGGCTCCTATTTTCCTTATGGCTTTGGTGTTCTTCATTCTCCTTTGCCCCAGGTGGGTTGGGGCCAATTGAAGTGTCTTAGATGGCTGCTCGCTAGCTTTGAAGACCTCAAATGCCAGTCACCAAAATGGGTTGCAGAACATCTTCTTAATAAACTTTGTTATGCCAGTTGACCTAGATGTCCCCTGAAACCATGGTCCCCAGGCCCCCGCCCCTGCTCCTCTGTCCCTTGAAGTGTTTGGTTGTATTCAGGAGACTTCTTAGCTTTTGGTTTAGTCCAGTTGTGCTGACTTCCCCTGTATTGTGTGTTGTCCTTCCCTTCAGCTAAGATAATTCTTGTCCACTATCTAGTTAGTGAATTCCCTTCCCTCTCCCTCTCCACCCTCGTAACCATCAAGGAATGTTCCTTTCTGTGTTTAAACCTTTTCTTGAGTTCTTATAATAGTGATCTCATACAGTTCTTTAGCGACTCACTAGTTTCACTCAGCATAATGCCTTCCAGATTCATCCATGTTGCGAGATGTTTTGAGGATTCATCATTGTTCTTTATTCTTGTGTAATATTCCATTGTGTGATTATACCATAATTTGTTTATCCATTCATCCGTTATGGGCACCTGTAATGTGACAACACACTCCCCCTTTCCACCCCAGATTTCTCATCTTTTTGTTACTGTGAATAGTGCTGCAGTGAACATGGGTGTGCGTGTCTCTATTTGTGTGACAGTTCTTATTTCTGTAAGATACATTCCAAGGAGTGGGATTGCTGGATCGTATGGTTCTCCTATTTCTAGCTTTCTAAGGAAGCGCCGATTCAATTTCCAAAGTGGTTGTTCCATTTTACATTCCCACCAGCAGTGTGTAAGTGTTTCAGTCTCTGCACAACCTCTCTAACATTTATTATTTTGTGTTTTTTGGACTAATGCCAGCCTTGTTGGGGTGGGATGGTATCTCATTGTAGTTTTGATTTGTATTTCTCCTGAATGCCTTCTTTGGTGAAGGGCTTGTTCATATCCTTAGCCCATTTTTTAGTTATTTGTCTTTTTGTTGTTGAGGTTTTGCAGTATCTTGTAGATTTTAGAATATTAGACCCTGATCAGATTTGTCATAGCCAAAAATTTTTTCCCAGTCTGTAGGTTGCCTTTTTACTCTTTGGTGAAGACTTTTGATTAGCATTTAAGTGTTTGATTTTTAGGAGCTCCCAGCTAACTAGTTTCTCTTCTGGTGTTTGTGTATTGTTAGTTATGTTTTATATTCTGTTCATGACATGTATTAGAACTCCCAGCATTGTCCTTATTTTTTCTTTCATGGATATTTATCATTTTAGATTTTATATTTAGGTCTTTGATCCATTTTGAGTTAGTTTTTGTGCATGGTATGAGGTATGGGTCTTGTTTCATTTTTTTGCAGATGGATATCCAGTTATGCCAGCACCATTTGTTAAAGAGACTGTCTTTTCCCCTTTGTCAAATATCAGCTGCTCATAGGTGGATGAATTTACATCTGGATTCTCAATTCTGTTCCATTGGTCTATGTATCTGTTGTTGTACCGATACCAGCCTGTTTTGACTTCTGTGGCAGTATAATAGATTCTAAAATCAGATAGTGTAAGGCCTCCCACTTTGTTCTTCTTTAGTAATGCTTTACTTATCCAGGGCCTCGTCCCTTTCCATATGAAGTTGGTGATTTGTTTTTCCATCTCTCCAAATTTATTACAATTATTTCTAAAATTCTTTTTATAATCATAAAAATGCATGTTTTTAAAATTAAAAAAGAAAAGCACTCTTTTCAAAATTCTAGACGTGTAATCAAATAAATGAAATAATGCTCATTTGCATTTTTGAAGGATTTGCTGGTGTTAACATGTAGACCAAAGTTTTTCTGTTCAGTCCTTAGGGAGATTGGTGAGACTGGGACAGCTAAGCCTCTTCTGGCTTCCTCCAGCTTAAACTTATTTCATCATTTATGCCAGAATAACATGGAAAAAGTTGGGAACCACTGTGCTTTATTATCCTGGAAGTAATAGCTTCCATGGCACACTTTGATTCACTTTATTAACATTTCACTTATACCTTATGCATAGCAAGAATAGTAAGATTAATAACCCTAGTAATGGTTACCATTTATTAAATACTTAACCATGTGCCAGACACTGTCCTAAGTACTTTACATCTATTATCTCATTTAATTCTTGTGACAACCATGTAAAGCTTAGGTATTATTATCTCAGTTTTATATGTGAGAAAATGGATGCTAAGATGTTAAATTATTAGCTTGCTAAAATCCTAAATGGCAGAGCTCAAGTTCTAACCTAGGTGTGTATTATTTCAGTGTCTATACTCCTAATGAATGTACTCCACTGTGCCTAGTTTTTAGAAATGTATCAATTATATATGAAGTAGGGTACAACAATAACAGACAAGTAGATGATTACGGCAGAAACTCTTGTCACCATCTCTCTCCCACTAGAGCATCTGCTCCGTGAGGGCAGAGAGCCTGTCTGTCTTGTTCAGCCAGTGCAGTGTCTGAAGCATGACAGGCACTTAGATACTTATTGAATGAATGAACGCCCACGCAGTGGTTCTTAGACATGTGGCTCTCCGGCTGCACATCAGAATCGCCCCAATGCATTAGAAACATGCAGATGTCTACAAGCCAACCCTTTCCCCCAACTGGCATTGATAGGAGAGGACCTCAGGCAAGCATACACAGTAAAACCTGTGCAAGCAGGAACCTGTGTCAGGCAGAAACCTGTCAGAGAGGGAAAACTCAAAATATTTTCAACTAAAAGGGGGAATAGAAAAGTGCTAAGACTGCATCCTGTCAAGGGCGGAAGACTTTCAAGACCTGGAAGAACAAGGCAGTCCTGTGGAGTTCTGGCTGACACAGGTTGCACTGCATTTTTAAAGACGGACAGGTGATTCTTATGCTCACGTGAGGGTCACTATGAGTTAGAATCACTCGAAGGCAACGGATTTGGTTTGGGTTTTATTTATAGGCAATTTTAATGCTCAGTCACAGTATAGAACCCTTGTCCCAAAGGAGAAGAAGCCTTGGTGGCATAGTGGTTAAGCACTCAGCTGTTAACCAAAAGGTCAGTGGTTCGAATCCACCAGCCACTCTGTGGGACGAGGATGTTGCAGTCTGCTTCTATAATTACAGCCTAGGAAACCTTATGGGACGATCCTGCTCTGTCCTGTAGGCTCTCTATGAGTTGAAATCGATTCAGTGGCATCCTAGAGGCGTGGTTCTTAGACTTGAATGTGCATCAGAATTACCTGCAGCAATTTTTCAACCAGATTGCTAGGCCCCACCCCCAGAGTTTCTAATTCAGTAGGTCTGGGGTATAGCCCAAGAATGTGCATTTCTCCTACGTTCCCAGGTGATACTGATGCTGCTGGTCCGATGATCACACTTTCAGAAGCACCATTTCTACGGGCTTGGTTGTAAGGGATTGAATCAAAACATCTGTACACAGTGTCTAAGCAAGAGATTTAGTCAGACAGGCCAGAGTCAACATTGCTCACTCAGGCAACGCAGGTTTTAGTGGTGGTCTTCAAAGTACCCAGGACAGTGCCCATTTAGCTTGTTGCTCCAAAACTTTCTTTGGACAATGGCATATTGTCCCTTAGAAAAAAGCACATCCCTGATCAGTTTGATTTAGACTGTCTGGGCCTACAAAGGGAAACCCTGGTGGTGTAGTGGTTAAGTGCTACGGCTGCTAACCAAAGGGTCGGCAGTTCGAATCCGCCAGGCACTCCTTGGAAACTCTATGGGGCAGTTCTACCCTGTCCTATAGAGTCGCTATGAGTCGGAATCAACTCGACGGCACTGGGTTTGGTTTTTTGGTTTTTTTGGGGCCTACAGAGGCCAATTTGTGCCCTCTAGGAAAGATGTCCTCATCTGCTCAGGTGCTCCGGGTCTGCGTCCACACAGCCTCCAGGCAGGCCTGGGGTTCGTTCCCCAGAATTTTGCAGATATTGTCTCCCAGGCAAAACCTACAGTTTCTCCTCATTGTCACTTCCTTCTTCTATCATCTGCTCTTATCCTGGGCCAGGAGATCTGGCAATAGGAGCTTTGGCAGACCCTTTTTTTCGGATATCATTCGAAGAATCTAGATCCCAAAGTTCCTGGGTAATAATATGAAATCTGAGATTATGAAGAAGTTATCAGATTGACTGGCAGGTATGTTTCCATTGTGTGCTGCCACAACTATTCAAGATAAATAAGAGGTACTCATGAACATTGTGTTTTGAATGAAAAATACAAGCTTTTTTATCTAGCTGATGGGCCTTGCACCTAATAGTTTTTGGCCTGGTTTTTTGGAGTGACTTCCATCCCATGCCTGTTGCTTTTATACCATTCATTTTATATATTTTAAAATGTTTGGAGAAGAGCTGCTCAGGTTTTATAAATGGTGTTTTTCTCCTTCTGTTAGGTCTCTCTGCAATGCAATCAATGTTTACAACCTCACCTGCAATAACTGTTCAGAAAACTGCACCGATGTTCTGTTTAGTAACAAGATTACCTTCTTAATGGACCTCCTGATACACCAGTTGACGGTATGTAATATTATTGCTTTGAGTTAGAAGCAGTTAAGGTTTGAGACATATTCCCTGCAGAGAAAAGCTAAAGGAATTCAGTTTATTTACTCTCCAGATGAAAAGAAGTGAAGATTGGGACGGTAAAGTACTCCCTGGCAGTAAAAGGAACCTCTAAATAATTTGAAAATTTATATTGGATTCTTCTAAATTCCAATATTTAATGAATAATAGGCTTGTACCACTTGCCAAGATTACAAATTTACAGGGTTAGATTGGGGCTTTGGAATCAGTTGAACCCAAAGCCAAACCTCTGAGGCCACAGGAATTCCTGAGTACTCTGGAAGGGAAAAAAGCTGTTGCCAGCTTAGTTGAAAGGGTCGATTTTAAAAGGAATTTTCGATGGTCATTGAGATTTAAAAAAAAGCGAGAAACTCCCCAGTCAGAAAGGGGCAAACCTGTTAGACTTTTAAAATGGGAACAAGCAGCCAATTGTAGCCTTAAATTTTACTTCAGCTCACAGATGTTGAAAGAGGTAATCTCGGGATAACAACCAAAGGTTTAAGTCTGACAGCATCGGTCCAGAACAGAGCCCTGGGGCCAGAAGTTTTCCGGTGAAGTTTCTGAGCCCCTGAGGTATTGATGCAAAGTTGTTCCCAATCTGCAAGTTTACATCTCAGGAGATTTATTCTTCAGAACCTGTTTACCTTTATTCAGCACACGGTTCTAACAGCCCTTCCTAAATTCAATGCTTTTTGCTCTCTTCCCTCCTCCATATGGTTAATTTCTACGCATTCTACAAACCTTAACTGGCATAATGGTACCTTCTTCATAAACCTTCCCTAACTTAACCCTTTCCCCGAGTCCAGATTAGGTAGTCTTATGGGCTCATAGGCATCTTAATGCTTATACCTTTCATAGAATTGACCACTTTGAATTATAATTGACTATTGATGCATCCGTTTCCCCCAAAATCCAAAAAAACTAAACCCGTTGCTGTCAAGTCAATCCCAACTCATATAATGACTGCCAGTGGTAAAATCAAAGGGACAGGTGCTAACTTATAACTGTCTCCAAGGTCTTAACACAGGGCCTGATACTTAACAGATCCACTAAGTCCTTGATTGAATGTATGAGTGAATAAATGAATCCCAACACATCACAAGCTGAAAATCAGAAAGGGAATTATGAAGCCCTTATAGGCTAGCACACTGACAATGAAAGGGAGCAGCAGTGAGGGAGGACAAAGCTAGACACAGACCTACAATGGCTGTTTATACTGATGACGCTGAATCATCAGTAGAAGGCTGAATTTTATGTGGTTTTATCTACAAAAGAAGGCGTTAAGATATAGGTAAGACATTTAGCAAAAAAAAATCTATCAGAAATAGTTGAAAGGCAAAACAAGAAAAGACTTAACATTTTTTGTATAGTCTTATTTTTTTTATATCCTAGGTATTTTATTATGTATTAGTCAATACTATTATTCTTATTTTAGAGATGAGGAAACTTGAGTTCCAGTGAGGTTAACTTGGCCTCAGCTACACAGATAGTAAGTCAGAGAGCCAAGAGTCAAACCTAGGTCTGTAAAACCCAAGCTGAGGAACAGTCTACAGATAAGTGAACTCCACACTATTTTTGTAACATTTCTGTTTAAATTATTTCAAAATAAGAAGCGAAAAACCAATCCCACACTCCCCCATCACTCCATGCTGAATCATCTGGAAGAATTTGCTCTGGGAAACTTATTTTCTGCTGGTACTGGAAGAAGAGACATTAATGTACTCTGAACAGAACCAGTAATGGAAGAGAACCCTATGTGAAATGTGACGGAATGAGGGAGAAAACTTAAACACGTGACCTCCATCCTGGCTCTTCACTCCCTTCTGGTCACAAATTATTCTCATTTAGAGAAACCTGTGCTACATATGAGGCAGTTCATTTATTCTCTCACCCAGTAACGGTTTAGTGCCTACTATGTTCCAATTCCAGAGAAGTAGAGAATATGACTCCTATGTTCTAGAAGCTCTCTGCTTAAGGGTGGGAACAGACCCATAGACAACAGATAGTAAAGGCCGTGAGGGCAGCCTGCACTGAGTGCTGTGGAAGCAGAGGAAGGAGTTCAGTAGCTCTGCCTGGGATGTCACAAAAGAGGAACGTTTGAGCTAGACCTTAACTACTCATAATAAAAAAAAATCATTTATTGTCTACCATGTGCCAGGAGCTTGTAAGGTGCTTGATCCTCTCCCCAATTTCCTCTCAATAACATTCTCTTGCTTGTGACCTCAAGGTTTCCTGACGCTTAGAAAAGCTTTTAATCAACCGATGTTGCCATATTCTATGTTTATTCTGCTTTGTGAATTTTGCTGTTTGGAACTCGGATCCTGGGACAGTTGTTTGCTAAATACATTTTATCCCTCCCCTTCTTATGTGTGGCACTTCTGGATTTGTCAGTATGTTTTATTCTCTAGTTGTCAATTCCGATGCTGCTGTGACTATGTTTGTGGCCATAGGAAGAGGAAGGTGTGTTTCCCAGGTTATTTTTATTTTTTGTGGGAGGTGGGGTGGGTATAGTTGGCAATGGTGACTTTTACATTTCTAGAAATCTTTTGAATACATTTCTATTTTTCTTGTTAACTTAGGTATATCCCTGGTTTTAATGTACGTGTAACTGAAATATGGATCCCTAACTTGATTATTGTTATTGTTAACAGCGTTCAAGTCAACCCCCGACTTATGGCAGCCACATACACAATGGAATGAAACGCCGTGCCATACCCTTGATTGGTTGCAGGCTTGATACCCAAAAACAAACCCATTGCCATTGGGTCAATTCCAACTCGTGGCAGCCCTGTAGGACAGAGTACAACTGCTTCATAGGGTTTCCAAGGTTGTAAATCTTTACTTAAGCAGACTGCCACATCTTTCTCCCAAAAAGCAGCTGGTGGGTTCATACATGGACCTTTCAGTTAGCAGCTGAGTGCTTAACCACTGTACCACCAGGGCTGCTCATAGTAAACCAAACCCATTGCCAATTCATAGCAACCTCGTAGGACAGAGAGTAGAACTGCCCCATAGGGTTTCTAAGTTGCAGCTGGTGGATTTGAACTGCTGACCTTTTGGTTAGCAGCCAAACACTTAACCACAGCCCCACCAGGGCCCCATAGTTCTTGATAGTACCATTTAAATAAAAAAAAAAAAACCCAGGATAGGAAATATTTGTCAGCACATATTCCAACTCATTTTCTTTAGAAAGAAGCATGAAATAATTAATCGAGGTCTGGTGGAATGTATAAGACGCCTGATTATCAGGCCTCTCAACCCTCCTGACTCTGTAGCAGACCAACCAACTTAGAAGAATTTTTTCTTCCAGTCTAACCACTTGGAATTTGTTTTTGCACTCTTGTATTTCATTTCAGTAGGTATGAACAAAGCACTGTACAGATGTCAGGATTATAGAAGTGAACTGGACATAGTTCCTTTACCCTAGAAGCCCACAGTTGAGGAAAGAAATTGCATACATAAATATTAAAAACAGACTGTAAAGAGTCCATAATGTTATCAGAGCTACAGAGTAGCCCAAGCAACCTGGAAGAGTGCCTGGCACTTAATAGGTGCTTGTTAAATATTTGATGAATGTATGAATGAATTCTAGCTTGGGACATTGGAGAGGCTTTTCAGGAGACATTGGATTTGACTATGCCTTGAGGATGGGTAGAGCTTATGCAAATCTGGATTTATCATTTTTACAAAAGATAAGTTAGCACATTATTCATAACGTTTTCACGGGCTAATGCTTTTCAGAAGTAGACTGCAGGGTCCTTCTTCCTAAAGTGTTGAAGAGCAAAGATGTCACCTTGAAGACTAAGGTGCACCTGACCCAAGCCATGGTATTTTCAATCACATCATATGCATGTGAAAGCTGGACATTGAATAAGGAAGACTGAAGATGAGTTGACGCCTTTGAATTGTGATGTTGGCAAAAAATATTGAATATACCATGGACTGCCAAAAGAACGAACAAATCTGTCTTAGAAGAAGTACAACCAGAATGCTCCTCAGAAGCAAGTATGGTGAGACTGTGTCTTACATACTTCGCGCATGTTGTCAGGAGGGATCAGTCCCTGGAGAAGGACATCATGCTTGGCAAAGCACAGGATCAGCAGAAAAGAGGAAGACCCTCAACAAGGTGGATTGACACAGTGGCTGCAACAATGAGCTCAAGCACAACAACAATTGTAAAGATTGCTCAGGACTGGGCAATGTTTCATTCTGTTGTGTGTAGGGTCGCTATGAGTCAGAACCAACTCGACAGCACCTAACAACAACACAACAACAAGTTAGCACGTGGCACTGTAAAGGCACATGGCCCTTCTTAGAACACTTTTTTTGCAGTGTAGATAGTAAGTAGGATTTTTAGGATAAGCTCTTGGGGAATTTATTTGGAGCCCTGCAAAACAGTTCATTTAAACAGGCTTCCTCTAGGCATTATGGTTAAACAGATGTTTTATCTTCCAAGACACGTGAAAGCTTAAAATATGCTAAAGCAAATTTCTTCCTTTGTTCAATAAATTATTGTCAAGCATCTTCTCTGTGTCTAGATAGTTCCAGTGCACAAAATAGTGAGTCTCTGGCCTCAGTATATCTCCTTCAGAAGACCAGACATGTACATTGGAAGGTAGTAAAAAGACCAGTCAAAGTAATACTGAGTACAGTGAAAATAGATTTATAGGTTTTTAATGTTGGATAATATCTAACTAGTCCATATACAGTTGAGCAAATTGAGATATGGAAAAAGGATCATACAGCTACCTAATGGCACAGTCATGACCTGGACTCTAGTCCCCTGAGTCCCTGTCCAGGACTTCCCTTCCTATAAGCTAAACCGATTTGTCCCCACTTAATTGAGTTGACAAATAAAACAGAGCATTATTTTTGTGTCTTTAATTTCTATATGTGTTTAATATTGTTACCTAGGAAGAATATATTGAAAAGGCATTTAATTAAAAGATTTATAATTTCTTGACGTTTATTGCATTTTGAAAAACATTAAATATTTCATTAGCAGCCTTATTTTTAATTCATAGTGACCTGTTCTTCATGAAATATTTAAAGAATATGCTTATAAATTGTGTGTATGTATTTTCTGGAGCCAAGGAGATTGTTAATTGAAAAGGGATGTACGAGCCTTAAATAATTGATATGATATTGTTGGATCAAAGAGGCTGTTGGTGAGCTCTTCAAAAGGTGACAAGAAAGCCCTGAATACAAACAAAGAAAATCTAAGTGCAACCTGTGGCAGCAAGGGGATTGTTTTTCACTGAGTCATATGCTGCACCATCCAGATGCCTGTTCGATTTTCATTATAGCAGCAGAGGATTGGGACACCCAATCACCACATTGTTTTCTTTGTACAAAGGAGCCAGAACATTGACCCCTTAGTTAATTACAAGAGAACAGAAATCCTTCAACATTCTACAGGTGACAGTGCTCTTCCTGGTGCCAGCTGCGTCTTGCTTCCATCGTCCCTCACTATGTGGCACTTGTTCAGCCTGTCAAGGCCACTTTGCCCTTTCCTTCCTCAAAATGTGTACTGTCTGTCCAATACATGTGTCTTATTGACACAGAATATCAGAACCAGAGAGGAGGCCTTCAGAGTGTCTGGTCTAGTTCAGTCCACTTATTTTGTAAATGAAGACAGCAGAACTCAAAAGAGGAAAGAGATGGCAGATACATGGGGCAGAGGTACATGCCAAAAGTTTCAAAGGTTGTTAACAGTAAAACTGGGATTCAAATTTAAGTCTTCTTTAAATCCCAACCATGATTTTTCCACTATATTCCAAGTTACACTGCTAATTTAAATTTGGTGAGAACAGTTAAGAGGTGTTGTGATTACTGTGGAGTTTTATTCTCAGAGCTACCTTTAGAATTCAACTAATAAAAGAATACGGGTCATATTATAACTCTAAATACCCTTTCATTGCAGTCATATGAAATGGTATCATCACTACCATCATCACTATCACTTTAAGTCATGAAGACTACTTGAGGGAGAGATTGACACATCCACCATCAGTGGAAATTTCAGCTTACAGCTTTTCAATATCAGTAGGTAAAGCAAACAAAAAAATTGGTAAAGATGCAAAAGGTTTGAAGAAACAATTAACAAACTTGGTTTAATGCCCATAGATAGAACCCGATGTGCAACGTTAGAGAACACACATTTTTTATAAGAAGTCTTGACAAATTTGAAAGAATCAGTACCATACAGATAATTCAGTTCTGCTTCCTGTATGTTGAATAAATGCTTGTCAGACCAACCCTCCTACAGATAACATGTACAATCTCTGGATAAAGTATAAAGAAACAAATACCTGAATTTACTGATAATTCTGGATAGGAATAGCACTTGCATGAAGGGAATAGCATTGGATGAGATTTCCAGTTTTATGGCTTTTGGCCTGAAAGAAGGCCACAGTTGGTGCTGCATGGAGTGTCAAGAACTCTGGTAGAAAATCCACAGTCTTTGTGGCTTGAGGACAGACCTGAAGACAAAGATGGCTGCTAGAAAGTGAGGGGGATATTCAGAAACAAGAAAGCCAGAAAGGGAGAGCTTCTAATTGTTTATAAACATGTGATTAATCCTTGAGCCATGCATGTGTAGGATAGACTCTTAAGTACCTCCGCTGAAGATAAAAGAACTGAACTGAGATTTGAGATACTATCTGTCTTAGGCTGAGTTCTCTAGAGAAACAAAACCAGTGAAACATGTATATAATCCATGGGTCAGGCATCAGGCTGGAGGCTTCACCTGACTAACATAACTGCAGGGGTTGATGAACCTAAGATTAGCAGGTAAACTGGCTGGCTGCTGGCTTAAATCCCTAGAACTAGAGCTCAGATAATGAGATGACAAGGCAAATGCAAGGTCTAGAGCAGAGCAAAAGCCAGAAAGTCCATATATATATATTGGATGCAGGCCACACCCCAAGGAGACTCTCTTTCAGCTGATTGGCTGTTCATAGCAGATCTCATCAAGGAGGTGATTACATTATATCAGATCTCATCATGGAAGCGATTACATCGTTATGTAACTGCCAAACTACATCATAACTGCCAAGCCACTAAGAATCATGGCCTAGCCAACTTGATGCACAGCCTTAACCATCACACCGACCAAGAATAGACTTTTGCAGTTTCAGTCTAACGAAGTCAAGTGCCTGTTAAAAAAGGAAAAAATTGAAAAACACTCGTCAGAGGAATATAACAGAAGCCAGAGTCTCCACAGCATAATATTCACAATATCCGGAATTGTTCAGCAAACAAAGAAAACAAAAATATGACCCATTCTCAAGAGGAAAGGCAATGAATGGAGACCAACCCTGAGATGACAGAGATGTTAGAAATAGCAGACAATGATATTAAAACAACTATTATGACTAAGCTCAGTGACAGAAAGGAAAATAATACTCTTAATGAATGAAAGATGTGACATATCAGCAGAGAAGAAACATAACAAAAAAGCTCTCTAGAACAGAAAAATATAACTGAAAGAAAAAAGTCACTGGCTATTTATTACATGAGAAGAAATGATGAAAACAAAATTTCTACTAGACAGCACAGTAATTTGTAAGAGAGAGTCACTGATAGATGCAAAAAGTACTGGGCAAAAGTATGATGAGAAACAGCATATTTGCATAGTCTCAAAATAACTCCAAAATACTTTTAATTACAAAGGGGAAAGGGGTAATTTTACAATAAAGAAAGTGGGTAGACTCCACCTTAACCAAATAAACAAAGTTAACGTCACCAATAACAGGACATATTGGTATAATTTAGCCTCTGATATGTTCCTCTTAGAAGCTCACAACATCACTTCTGTGGTATTCTTGGCAAAAATGCAATCTAATTGTAAGAAAACATCAGACAAACCTAAACTAAGGGACATTCACAAAATAATTGACCAAAACTCTTTAAAAAATACAAAGACAAAGAAATTGTCACAGATTTGAGGAGACTAAAGAGGCATGAAAACTAAATTCAATATGGGATCCTGCATTGAATTCTGGGTTTAAAAAAAAAAAAAGCAAAATTCTAATAAGATCTATAGGTTAGTTCACCATTTTGTATCAGTATTACTTTTCTGGTTTTGGTAATTGTACTGTAACTTTATAGGATGTAAACATTAGGGGTGGCTGAGAGAAGTTTAAAATTATTTCCAAAAAAAGAAAAGTTTGAATTTTTTTTTTTAATTTTTATTGTACTTTAAGTGAAAGTTTACAAATCAAGCCAGTCTCTCACATAAAAACTTATATACACCTTGCTACATACTCCCAGTTACTCTCCCCTCAATGAGACAGCCCGCTCCCTCCTTCCACTCTCTCTTTTCATCTCCATTTTGCCAGCTTCTAAGCCCCTCTACCCTCCCATCTCCCCTCCAGACAGGAGATGCCAACATAGTCTCAAGCATCCACCAGATCCAAGTAGCTCACTCCTCACCAGCATCCCTCTCCTACCCATTGTCCAGTCCAATCCATGTCCAACGAGTTGGCTTCGGGAATGGTTCCTGTCCTGGGCCAACAGAAGGTCTGGAGGCCATGACCACTGGGTTCCTTCTAGTCTCAGTCAGACCATTTAAGTCTGGTCTTTTTATGAGAATTTGGGGTCTGCATCCCACTGTTCCCCTGCTCCCTCAGGGGTCCTCCACTGCGTTCCCTGTCAGGGGAGTCATCAGTTGTGGCCAGGCACCATCTAGATCTTCTGGTCTCAGGATAATGTAGCCTCTGGTTCATGTGGCCTTTTCTGTCTCTTGGGCTCGTAATTACCTTCCGTCCTTAGCGTTCTTCATTCTCCTTTGATCCAGGTGGGTTGAGACTCATTGATGCATCTTAGATGGCCACTTGCTAGCATTTAAGACACCAGACGCCACTCTTCAAAGTGGGATGCAGAGTGTTTTCTTAATAGATTTTATTATGCCAGTTGACTTAGATGTCCTGTGAAACCATGGTCCCAAACCCCTGCCCCTGCTCGCTAACCTTCAAAGCATTCAGTCTGTTCAGGAAACTTCTTTGCTTTTGGTTTAGTCCAGTTGTGCTGACCTCACCTGTATTGTGTGCTGTCCTTCCCTTCACCCAAAGTAGTTCTTATCTACTATCTAATTAGTAAATATCCCTCTCCCACCCTGCCTCCCTCCCCCCTCTCGTAACCACAAAAGAATGTGTTCTTCTCAGTTTAAACTATTTCTCGAGATCTTATAATAGTGGTCTTATACAATATTTGTCCTTTTGCAGCTGACTGATTTCACTCAGCATAATGTCTTCCAGGTTCCTCCATGTTATGAAATGTTTCACAGATTTATCACTGTTCTTTATCGATGCGTAGTATTCCGTTGTGTGAATATACCATAATTTATTTATACATTCATCCGTTGAATGGCACCTTGGTGGCTTCCATCTTTTTGCTATTGTAAACAGTGCCGCAGTAAACATGGGTGTGCATATATCTGTTCGTGTAAAGACTCTTATTTCTCTAGGATATATTCCAAGGAGTGGGATTACTGGGTCGTATGGTAGTTATATTTCTAGCTTTTTAAGGAAGCACCAAATCAATTTCCACAGTGGTTGTACCATTTTACATTCCCACCAGCAGTGTAAAAGTGTTCCAGTCTCTCCACAGCCTCTCCAACATTTATTATTTTGTGTTTTTTGGATTAACGCCAGCCTTGTTGGAGTGAGATTGAATCTCATTATACTTTTGATTTGCATTTCTCTAATGGCTAATGATCGAGAACATTTCCTCATGTATCTGTTAGCCACCTGAATGTCTTCTTTAGTGAAGTGTCTGTTCATATCCTTTGCCCATTTTTTAATTGGGTTGTTTGTCTTTTTGTGTTTGAGTTTTAGCAGAATCATGTAGATTTTAGAGATCAGACACTGGTTGGAGATGTCGTAGCTGAAATTTTTTTCCCAGTCTGTAGATGATCTTTTTACTGTTTTGGTGAAGTCTTTAGATGAGCATAGGTGTTTGATTTTTAATAGCTCTCATTTATCTGGTTTCTCTTCGGCATTTTCAGTAATGTTTCGTATTCTGTTTATGCCATGTATCAGGGCTCCTAACATTGTCCCTATTTTTTCTTCCATGATCTTTATTGTTTTAGACTTTGTATTTAGGTCTTTGATCCATTTGGAGTTAGTTTTTGTGCATGGTGTGAGGTATGGGTCCTGTTCATTTTTTTGCAGATGGATATCCAGTTATGCCAGCACTATTTGTTAAAAAGACTGTCTTTTCCCCAGTTAACTGACACTAGGCCTTTGTCAAATATCAGCTGCACATATGTGGATGGATTTATATCTGGATTCTCAATTCTGTTCCATTGGTCTATGTGTCTGTTGTTGTACCAGTACCAGGCTGTTTTAACTATTGTGGCGGTATAATAGGTTCTAAAATCAGGAAGAGTGAGGCCTCCCACTTTGTTCTTTTTTTTTTTCAGTAATGCTTTATTTATCCGGGGGTTCTTTCCCTTCCATATGAAGTTGGTGATTTGTTTCTCCATCTTCTTAAAAAATGTCATTGAAATTTGGATTGGAATTGCATTGTATATATAGATGGCTTTTGGTAGGATAGACATTTTTACTATGTTAAGTCTTCCTATCCATGAGCAAGGTATGTTTTTCCACTTATGTAGGTACCTTTTGGTTTCTTACAGTAGTACCTTGCAGTTTTCTTTTTATAGGTCTTTTATGTCTCTGGTTAGATTTATTCCTAAGGATTTTATCTTCTTCGGGGCTACTTTGAATGATACTGATTTGGTGATTTCCTCTTGGATGTTCTTTTTGTTGGTGTAGAGGAATCCAACTGATTTTTGTATGTTTATCTTGAAACCTGATACTCTGCTGAACTCTTCTTTTAGTTTCAGTAGTTTTTTTTTTTGAGGATTCTTCAGAGTTTTCTGTGTATAAGATCATGTCATCTGCAAACAGAGATACTTTTACTTCTTCCTGGCCAATCTGGATGCCCTTTATTTCTTTATCCAGCCTAATTGCTCTGGCGAGGATCTCCAGCACAATGTTGAATAAGAGTGGTGATAAGGGGCATCCTTGTCTGGTTCCTGTTCTTAAGGGGAATGTTTTTAGAATCTCTCCATTTAGGATGATGTTGTCTCTTGGCTTTGTATAAATGCCCTTTATTATGTTGAGGAGTTTTCCTTCTATTCTATTTTGCTGAGAGTTTTTATCATGAATGGGTGTTGGAGAAAAGTTCGAATTTTTAAAAAACATTTCATTGAATGGGCATAATAGTAGAATGGAGATGACAGAGGAATGGATCATTGAACTTAAAAAGCTATATCAATAGAAATTATCTAATCTGAAGAACAAAAGGGGGAAAAAAGGAGTAAGAGTCTCAGGGGACTTGTGGGACAATATCAAGCAGTCTACAACACGTCATTGGATATACAGAAGGAGAGCAGAGATACAATGGGACACACCTATACCATTATCAAAAGAATGTTGCTGTTATTGTTGTTAGGTGCTGTTGAGTTGGTTCCAACTCATAGCAACCCATTATACAACAGAATGAAACACTGCCCGGTCCTGCATCACCTTCACAATCGTTGTTATGCTTGAGCCCATCGTTGCAGCCACTATGTCAGTCCAACTCATTGAGGGTCTCCCTAGTTTTCGCTGATCCTCTACTTTACCAAGCATGGTGTCCTTCTCCCGGGACTGGCCCCTCCTGACAACATGTCCAAAGTATGTGATATGAAGTCTCGCCATCCTTGTTTCCAAGGAGCATTCTGGATGTATTTCTTCCAAGAAATACTTTACCTCTACCGATCCTTTTTGTTTCCAATTTTGCATTTCAGTCACCGGTAATTATCAATGTATCTTGACTGCGTATTTGATCTATTTCAGACTGCAGAAGTTAATAAAAATCTTCGATTTTCCCATCTTTGGCATTAGTGGTTGGTGCGTAAATTTGAATAATAGCCTAACTTTCCAACTTCTCACGAGAGGTCAGAAGAAAGTGATCATCTTTAAAATGCTGAAAGAGAAAAAAACTATCAACCTAGAAGTCTGTATTGAGCAAAAATTAGTCACCAAGAACGAAAGTAAAATAAATGCATTTTCATATTTAAAAATTATACACCTAAGAGAATTTGTCAGCAACAGACCTGCATTACAAGAATTGGTAAAGGAATTTCTTAAGGGTGAAGCAAGTGATACCAATTGGAAATTGGTTTCTTCAAGAAAGAATAAAGAACAATGAAAATGGAAATATTCTCCCATTAGTATCTTTTAAGGTTGTGTGTGTGTGTGTGTGTGTGTGTGTGTGTATGGAGCTCTAGTGTTGCAGTGGTTAAGAACTCAGCTGCTAACCAAAAGGATGGCAGTTCAGATCTACCACCTGCTCCTTGGAAACCCTATGGGGCAGTTCTACTCTGCCCTATAAGGTCGCTGTGAGTCAGAATCAACTTGATGGTGATGTTTTTTGTTTTTTTTTTTAATGATTAAAACAAAAATTTTAACATTGTCTTTTAGAGTTATAACGTATTTCAGTGTACTGTATATGATAACTATAGCATAAAGGGTGGAGAGGACATAAAATGAAAAGGTTACAAGCTTTCTACATTTTACATAAAGTGGTACAATATCAATTCTAAGTAGACCGTGAAAAGATAGGACTGTATATTTTAATCCATGGATCAGTCACTAACAAAATACCATAAAATCCAACAGGTAAATTAAAGTGATTTTCTAAAATATATGCAGATAGTCCCAAGAAGGAAGGAAAGGAGCAAGAGTGGAACGAAACACAGAAGAGACAGACAATAAAACAATAGGCCTAAATCCAACATATCGATAATTACATTAAGTGAAACATACAAAATACTGTAGTTAAAAGGCAGAGATTATCAGAATGGCCAAAAAGGCCCAACTATATTCCATCTACATGAGATGCATTGTAAATATAGACACACAACCTATATAAATATAGGTTGAAAGTAAATGGATGGAAAAGATACATCATGCAAATTGTACACGTAAGAAGGCTGGTGCTCCAATATTAATATCAGATAAATTGGGCCTTAATATACAGTATATTAATAGCAATAAAGACAGTGCATAATGATCAAACCAAAACCATTGTCAAGTCGATTCCAACTCATAGTGATCCCATAGGACAGAGTACAACTGCCCCATAGGGTTTCCAAGAAGCAGCTGGTGGATTCAAACTGCCAGCCTTTTGGTTAGCAGCCGTAGCTCTTAACCACTGTGCTGCCAGGGCTCCCTTTGCGTAATGATAAAAGGGTCAAATTAATCAGAAGATATAACAATAACAAATGTGTATGTGCCTGATAACAGAGCTTCAAAGTATATGAAGCAAAAATTGGTAGAATTAAAGGAAGAAATAAACAGTTCTTTTCTCATAGATGGGTATTTTAACTTCCCTCCCTTAGCAAATGATAGAACAGCTACCCCCCCCCGCAAAAAAAAAAGCGAAGACATAGATGACATGAACAGTGTAGCACTATCAACCGCCTTGACTTAATTGATATTTATAGGTCACTACACCCAACAACTGTAGAATATACATATTCTTTCCTAGCATACACAGTATGTTCAGCAAGACAGACTATGCTGGGCCATAAAACAATCTCAGTAAACTTAAAGAAATTTCGGATCATACGAAGCGTGTTCTCTGACGACAGTGGCATGGATTTAGAAATCAGTAACATAGCTACAAAATCACAAGGAACATTAGAAAATGTTTTGAACTAAATGTTAATGAGCATATTTTTGAAAAGCAGTGCTTAGAGGGAAGTTTGTACCTTTAAATAAAAGTATAATACAATCAGTTTCTCTGAATATAATGCAGTTAAGGTAGAAGTCAGTAACAAAAAAGGAATTTTAAAAATCCCTATATGTTTGGAGATAAAGAGATAACTAATGAACTCAGCGTTCATAAAATAAATCATACAGTTTTAAAAAGCAAAGTAGAAAAATAATGCAAATACTAACATATTGACATTTTGGGGATGCATCTAAAGAAAAACCATAAGAAAAACTTACACCCTTAAATACTTATCTTAGGAAAGAATAAGGATGAGCATTAATTTAAGAATCTTAGGTGAAGAATTATTAATTACTAAGTGAAAGAACGAGAGGAGCGCTGGTGGTACAGTGGTTAAGCATTCAGCTGCTAACTGAAAGGTCAGTGGTTCGAACCTACGAGCTGCTCCAAGGGAAGAAGATGAGGCATTCTGCTTCTGTAAAGATTACAGCCTTGGAAACCCTATGGAGCAGTTCTGCTCTATACTGTAGGGTCGCTAGGAGTTGGAATCAGCTGGACAGCAATGGGTTTGCTTTGGTTTTTTACATGAAAGAGTAACTTTATAGTGAGAAAATCTGGCACACACCACCTTATCAAGTGGTCCAAGTGAACATTA
Organism: Loxodonta africana; assembly: GCF_030014295.1. NCBI lineage: Eukaryota > Metazoa > Chordata > Mammalia > Proboscidea > Elephantidae > Loxodonta > Loxodonta africana. The sequence goes on along the minus strand of NC_087354.1, from coordinate 39,035,947 downwards.
TCTGTAATGCAACAAATCAAAATTTTCAGCCATCCTGAGAGACTACAATGAGGAGAACACAACATCACTTCTGTGATATTCCTGCAAAAAACAGATAATCTGAATCTCATCATGAGGAAACATCAGACCTACTCAAATTGTCCAACATTCTTCAAAATTATACCCTATAATCTTCAAAAGCCTCAAAATCATGAAAGCTCAAAGAGTCGCTGAGGAATTTTCAAGACTGGAAGATACTAAAGGCACATGACAACTAGACACAGCATGATTCTTAACTGGATCCTTTTGGTGTAAAAGACATTATTGGAACAATTGGCATATCTCGTGTGGGGTCTGAGAATTAGATAGTAATAAAGAATCTATGTTAATTTCTTGAATTTGATGGATATACTGTGGTTATGTAGGAGAGTGCCCCTGTGTGTTGGAAATACATAACAAAAGTAGCCGGTAATAGGGCATCATGTAAGCAACTTACTCTCACAAGGTTCAGGAAGAACGTTTTAGTTGCAATTTTTCTAAAGCTTGAGATTATTTATACACACACACATACACACATATGTAGATATTTTAAAGAAGTACAGAAATAAGTTCTAGAAATCTGGAAGGAGTTGATAAAGAGTTATGTATTTTCCATCAGCAGCATTCATTGACCATAGTAGCCGAAACACTCAGAATAATTTAAATGTTAGGGCTTAAATATGGTCTTGAACTTAAAAAGGTTTCTTTATTGAGGAAATTATTATTCTTTTGAAAATAAAGTGAAAGCTTTCATTGTAGGCTATATATCTCTAGCTGTGTAATTGAAGGTAAGAACATGCTTGGCATTTTTCAAGCTGAAAGAACTGAAGAAAAAAATCAAGCCTCGAGTTGTAATATTGAAGAATTCTATGGGCAAAATATTGAATGGCACAGGAAGCATCAAAAGAAGATGGAAGAAGTACACAGAGTCACTGTACCAGAAAGAATTGGTCAATGTTCAGTCATTTCAGGAGGTAGCATATGATTAAGAACCAATGGCATTGAAGGAAGAAGTCCAAGCTGCACTGAAGGCATTGGTGAAAAACAAGGTTCTAGGAATTGATGGAATATCAGTTGAGATGTTTCAACAGATGGATGCAGTGCTGGAGGTGCTGACTCGTCTATGCCAAGAAATTTGAAAGACACCTACCTGGCCAACTGACTGGAAGAGATCTATATTTGTCCCATTCCAAAAAAAGGTGATCCCAACGGAATGCAGGAATTATCTAACTGTATCATTAATATCACACACGAGTAAAACTTTGCTGAAGATCACTCAGAAGCAGTTGCAGCAGTACATCAACAAAGAGCTTCCAGAAATTCAAGCCAGATTCTGAACAGGATGTGGAACAAGGGATGTCATTGTAGATGTCAGATGGATCTTGGCTGAAAGCAGTGAGTACCAGAAAGATGGTTTACTTGTGTTTTACTGGCTATGCAAAGGCACTCAACTGTGTGGATCATAACAAATTATGGATAACATTGTGAAGAAAGGAAATTCCAGAACACTTAATTGTGCTCATGAGGAGCCTGTACATAGACCAAGAGGCAGTCTTTTGAACAGAAGAAGGGAATACTGCGTGGTTTAGAATCAGGAAAGGTCTGAGTCACGGTCGTATCCTTTCATCATACTTATTCGATCTGTATGCTGAGCAAATAATCGGAGAAGCTGGACTGTATAAAGAAGAATGAGGCATTAGGATTGGTCTTTTGCAGACCTCTTTAAAGTGTTAAAAATCAAAGATGTCACCTTGAGGACTAAGGTGCGCTTGACCCAACCCATGGTATTTTCAGTAGCCTCATATGCATTTGAAAGCTGGACAATGAATAGGAAGACCAAAGAAGAATTGATGCCTTTGAATTATGGTGTTGATGAAGAATATTGAATATACCATGGACTGCCAGAAGGATGAACAAATCTGTTTCGGAAGAAGACCAGTCAGAATGCTCCTGAGAAGCGAGGGTGGCAAGACTTCATCTCACATACTTTGGATATTTTATCAGTAAGGACCAGTCCCTAGAGAAGGACATCACGCTTGATAAAGTAGAGGGTCATTGAGGAAGAGGCTCAATGAGATGGATTGACGTAGTGGCTTCAACAGTGGGCTCAAATACAGCAACATTTGTGAGGATTGTGCAGGACTGGGCAGTGTTTCGTTCTGTTGAACATAGTGTCACTATGATTTGGAACCAACTCAGCAGCACCTAACAACAACAACAACATATAATTGAAACACATTTAGAATCCTTGCGAAAGGGATTTAAAAACATTTCTTTAACTCATTTTATAAAAATTCCTCAAAGGGCATGACAGCTGTTCATTGTACAATGTGTGACAATTTGTGGACAACACTGTGTAGTCATTTAATGTAGAAGTTCAGGAAAATGGGCAAGCCCAATCCCCAGGTGGGAAACCTGTATTATCCTTGGCTTCCTTTGATAGACAGTTCACGTTCTGGCTGCAAGTAGAGTACTAACTGTAAATGAAAAGCACAAAGACCATCATCAGCAATGCAAGAGAATAGTTCTATTCCTTTATGTCTAACAAGTCTGCATGTACAGGGCTTGATAGCTACTGTTTCGGAGAAGGAAGAGAGAATGGGAATAGAAGTCTGAGATAAACCTCACGAGGGTAAGAGTCATACACATGTACATGTGTGTACAGACTCAGAAAGTACAGAGATGAGGGAGAGAATGCAAGAGTGAGACTAAAAGGAAGACAGGAGTGAGGCCCAGAAGGAGAAAGAGACAAGGAGGGGTGCTGAGGAAGGAGAGAGAATGTAAAGGAAAATAGAAGAGGGTCGGGTATGGGATGGGGGTAGAAATTGGCAAGGTGAAAAACCCTGTTCAAGGCCTTTCCCAGGACCCTGTAATAATTCAGTTTCTCTGCCTGTCCTCTGAAGCTTGTATCCCAATATCATCATACTGAGAATTTGAATATAGCAGGGCATCAAGCAGAAGGCCTTCTGGCTTTTCCAGTAAATGAAAGAAAACAGTAATACCAGACATTAAAATGGTCATACACACAGCTAAGTTCCTGTTTCGATGCCCTTTCCCACTCTTCGAGGGGTTTTATGAGATGGGGGAAATGGACTGAAAGCATTCTTTATGGTTGGCCTCTGCTCTTGCTCAGTTCGTTCTCACCTGTGAAGGCAGTCTGTTTAGAGAGGAAAAGGCAGCAATATTAGGTCTCATTAACACCTCTGACTGCAACGAATGAAAGTCTTAACGTAGACCACACTTTTTAGTTCATGGTTGTGTTCCTTGAAAGATAACTTGCTTTCTGTTGAATTTTGACAATATAGTTTAACATTCCTGTGTTTTAAAAAGTGTGCTTTAAATTTCTTACAAACACACACTTAACCCTACAGCCCAGCAATCCCATTCCTAGGTATTTACCCAAGAAAAATGAGAACATTTCTCCATAAAAAGACTTGTACAGGAGTAATCTTAACAGTCTTATTCATAAGTAACTGAAATCCCCTAACAATACGCATGTCCATCAACACATGAATTAATAAACAAATTGTGGTATATCCATACAAAGGAATAATGTTTAGCAATAAAAAGGAATGAACTACTGATACACTCAACAACATGAATGAGTCTTAAAAACATTTTTTAGAGTGAAAAAGAACTAGATTCAAAAGTCTATCTAGTGTATGATTCTAGTTATTTGTAATTCTAGAAAATGGAAAATAATCCATAATGACAGGAAGTACATGACTGGCTGGAGCCAGGGGTGGAGGAAAACACTGACTTCAAAGGAGACAAGGGAACTTTTAGAGGTGATGAAAATGTTCTGTATCTTGATTGTGATAGTTGTTATATAGGGGTGCATATTTGTCAAAACTTGTTGAAGTGCACACTTATAATGGGTACAGTCTACAATTTCTCTTTAAAATGTGTTTTTGCAAATGTAGCAAAATGTTCTTAATTGGTGAATCTAGGTGAAGATTCATTGTATACCATTGTTGGTCTTTTCTGAAGGTTTGACTTTTTTTCAAAATAAAAAGTTAAAGAAAATGTGCCTTTGTTTACATGTAGGAGGGTACTTTGGCTTTTGGCATTGTAAGCTGATAGTATTTTTTTTCAGCCTGTATTTAGAGGTAAAAATACTCCTTCCAGAAAGAAACAATATAAAATGCTGATTGAATTATTGAGGGGAGAAGTAACCCAGGGGGTCAGGAACTGCACCACATTCATATGCTTTTATATCCATTCTTTCAAGCTACGCTCCTGCCTTTCTAACTCTGTGTCCTGATGTAGATAACATTGAGGGAAGGGGTATTGATTTTCTTTCCTCATATTTTAAGCAAACATAATTTATTCCTTTTTTTTTTTTTAGTTCCTTCAGGCAAGAATGTATTTTATTAGTTATCACAAGGAATATAGAGATAATACAATGTGGCACTTGGCCTCAAGAACCTTGTAATCTAACGCATGGGTCAGCAAACTACAACCTGCAGGCCAAACAGACCGTGGCCCGCAGGCCAAACCATCACTTGTTTGTAAATAAAGTTTTATTGGAACACAGCCATGCTCATTCATTTATGTATGGCTGCCTTTTTGCTACAAGGGGAAGGTTGAGTAGTGTACCAGAGACCATTTGGCCTGCGAAGTACATTTACCATCTGGCCCTTTGCAGAAAAAATTTGCCAACCTCTGGTCTAGTGGAATAGATAAGACATGGGTACCAAAGCAGGGAATGACATAAGCAAAGTGAAGATCAAGTGTTCTGAGCAGCCAGAGGAAGAGATTTCTTCCTAATAGGAAGATTGGAGAAGGCTTCATTGAGGAAGTGGTATTGGAAGCCAAGCCAAAGTAGGAATTAGGCAGGTGGAAATTTGAGGGAACGGCATGGTAAGTGGCTAGAGCAGGAGGCATAGAAGTAAAACTCTCCACATGCTCTTGAAAATAACCAAGTAGAGGGAAAAGCAGTGCTAATTCAGTAAGCACCCTTTAACCCACTTGTCATAGAATCACAGAATATCAAGACTGTGCAGAAATAAAGATTCTCGCAGACAACCCTTAGATTACAGGTGAAGAAATGGACAAGGAGAGGCTAAATGACTCATGCAAGGCTGCATACCAAGTGAAGAGGGAGCCATACTGGAAACCCAGTGCTTTTGCCTCCACATCTTCTGTTGGACACATTTGAGGCCCTTAAACCAGCATTTACTGAACTGGGTTGCCTCCCTACAGTGGCTTTCTAGGGCGGGGAGTCTCATCTAAGATGCGAGAATACAGATCAGAATCTGTAAAAGACTATTTCCAATCACACATGCTCTCACCTCATTTGAGATCTTACCGTGTACAGTGAGAAATGTCACTGCTAGAAATATTTTCCCTAAATGAATGTTGTGGAGGAGGAAGACCAAAACTTTTTTTTTAATCCTACATTTCACATACAGTTTAAATGATATTTGATAAGTCATTTTAGGCAAACAAATAGATGACATGATTTTGAAAACTAAATATTGCTGATTTATGACTACCTTGATGAATTCTGACTTCTGTGTTGGATCAGATTACCCTTCCTGAGACTAGTACTTTCATATTTTTCTCTTTAACAGTTTCATTTCTGGCTGTGTTTTTTGTCCAAACTTTGCCAGAAATTAAGCTATCATTTGTGAAATGCCAGCACCATCAAGCTTTATTGTGTTACCATCACCAGGAACTGTCCAATAGAAATAACAGCTCATTGGATTCTGCCCATATGTACCATCCTTTCCTGTTATAATCAAGGATCTAAAAGAACTGTCTGCATCCAGTCTTTTACTTTCACGCTACACATTCACTCTCTACTCAGTTTAATTTGGTCTTTTCTCCCACCGTGCCACTCAGAGTGTTCTCACCAAGACTACCAGTGAAAGTCTCCCCTCCCTTGGTTTGTGTCAAACCTCCCTGCAGACTTTCTCTGCTCTGGGCTGTCCTGCAACTGTTAGTGTTTCCCAGCATTCCTGTTTGAGTTTCCCTTTCTTCCCCCTTCTGCTGTATAATCTTCATGAACAGTTTTATGTTTATGGCTTTAACTATTGAGCATACACTGATGATCCCAAGTCAGCATCTCCATACTTAGTACCTGGAGCTTAAAACTAGCATTCCCAAAACTGACCCATTCTCCCCCTCAAAATCTACTTCTCCTCCTATGTTCCTCATCCTGACAAATGACAGTACCGCCTAAGCCAGAAACTAAGGAAGTATTTTAAAACCTTCCCTCCCCTCATTGCTCTTTTATCCCATATACCAAATATGCAGTTAATAAGATTATTTTCCATTGCTCATCATCTCTCATTTGTAACAATATAGTAGGCTCCTTCCCTGCCTTTACTTTTAACTCCTTCCATAATAGCCTTCATATTTTGACAAGAGCCATTTTTCTAAAATGGAAACTCTTCATATTATCCCCTTGCTTAAAACTCTTCATTGGCTTAAAATCCCTCATTGGCTCAGCCATCTCAAGATTGAGAGCCCCAAACTCAATGAAACATACCAGGCCTTTTGTGATCTGATAGCCTGGTTCCCCACTGCACTGGCTATACCCTCCAACTTGTAGCTCCCTCAGTGTTCACTCACTTTCATGCCTTCCTTCACGCTGTTTCCTCTTGTAGACTCCTCACTGCCCCACATCACCACTACCCTGCCAGACTGGTTCTCTTCCTGTGAAGCTTACGTCAGGGGCTACCTCCTCCAGGCAGTATTTGTTCCTTGTGCCAGTACTCTCGCACTGCTGTGAGTTTACTTCTAGCTAGGGCTGTAATGATCACATGGATTTCTAATTATGCAGGACTGCAACTTTCATCTTCACCCCTTGAGTTTAGGACGTAGTTGTATTCAAAAAATATTTGATAAATGAGTGAATTTAATGTGTTTTGTGGATCAGAGAATTATACTGTCATTTCAAGTACAGGTGAAACGTAACAGTACATTTCCTTTTTCATATGAATTTATATACTTCATCATGTACATATAACTACTTCTTTAAACTGAAGGGATTTTTCCAGAATGTCCATCTCCTTTCTATAAAGTAGATGGCATGGCTCAGTGATTATCCATAACACATCTCCTCTCTTGGCTTTCTACTCATAGGTGTTTTTACAGTTTTTCTAAATAGAAATGGGAGTGAATTTTGCATTGATCTCTTTCTATTTAGAAAAACTGTAAAAACACCTATGAGAAAAATAATATACACTTGTTTTTCCTGAAGTTCTGCCTTTAAAACTTCCAGAGATTCTTTTGCATTTTTTGCTGAATATGAAACACATTCTTTGGGGTAGCTATTGCAATGGGAAACAATGTTTAAGTGATTCATTAGCACTGGATAAAGCCTGGATCTTCATTTACTTAATCACGGTTACTTGTTGAAGTGCTCTGGAAAGTGGTAATAAAAATTCCCTCACATTTGTTTAGTGCTTTATAATTTTCTAGCACTTTCACATGTCATCTTGATGAATCCTCACTACACTATAGCATAGTAGTTAAGGACACAGGCCCTGGAGTAGATTGCCTGCATTGAAATCCTAACTGTTTCATAATTTAACCCTTCTAAACGTTAGTTTTCTTATCTGAAAATAGGAATAACAATACCACTGTCGCGAGAGTATGGTATGGGTTAAGTGAGATGAACTGGGTGAAGCTGTTACCATAGTATCTCACATTGTTAAATGCTCACTAAATGTTAGTTATTATTATTAATTCCTCTTCTACCACTACTGTTATTACTACAAGAAAAATTGCTGTGCAGTGGCAGTGGGTATTACTTCCTGGAAGAATCAGAGACCTTAAGAAGGGGTTAAGTGTTCGTGCGACACCACCACCACCATGGTGGTGTCAGAGAAGCCAAGTGGGGATAATATGAAGAGTTTCCATTTTAGAAACCATCCAGCAGTTAATGAGGCCCCTACTCGGGGGTAATGAGATTCTCCTCCCCTTCTTACCAGGATGGTGTCAGAGAGTCTTAAGTTGGATGCCAGGACTTTCACCATGTTCAAATAGTAACTAATTCCCTGCCCCGGTTCTGGGTGCAGTGTCAGTGGAGGCCACATGGGAAGCTGTGACAAGGCACCTCCTCCTCTCCAAGCCAGGATGGTGTCAGCAGAGGACTACTGAGGAACTTGAATGTCCTACTCATTAATAACAAGGGACCATCCCCATCCCAGGGTGTCTATGAGGGCTAAGTAGGGAACCTGAACTTCCACCCCCACCTGATAGTAATTGAAGTGGCATCAACACAATATCAGAGATCCAAACCAGTTGCCATCGAGTCAGTTCTGACGCATAGTAACCTCATGTGTTGCAGGGTAGAACTATACTCCATAGGATTTTCAAGGCTGTGACCTTTTGGAAGTAAATCACCAGTCCTTTCTTCTAAGACACATGCTATTAATAAATTAATAAAACCCAGAGTCTCATAACATATACCCAAAATGTCTAGGATACAATTGAAAATCACTTGTAATACCAAGAACCAGGAAAGTCTCAACTTGGATGAGGAAAGCCTGTCAGTATATGTTGCAGTTATCTCATATGGATCTCAAAGCAGCCATCATGAAACTGCTTCAATGTGTAATTACAAATATGCTTGAAACAAATGTAAAATAAAGTCTTAGCAAGTAAATAGAAGATACAAATAAGAATCAAATGGAAATATTAGAAGTAAAAACCACAATAACCAAAATTTTAAAGCTCAGTGGATGTGCTTAACAGCAGAATGGAATGGAAAGAATCAATGAACTGGAAGATAAAACAAGAGAAATTACCCAGTCTATAAAACAAAAAGAAAAAAGACTGGAAAAAACACGTGAACAGAGCTCCAGGGCATGTGGGACTGTAACAAAAGACTTGATTTTCTTATCATCGGAATCATAGAAGGAAGAAAGGAAGAGGTCAGGGCTGAAAAGGTCTTTGAAGAAATAATGGCTGAAATTTCCCCAAATTTTGCCAAAGATAAAAATTTACAGGTTCAAGAAACAGAGCAAACCATAAACAGGATAATCCCAAGGAAATTATATATATTATAGTCAAACTTCTGAAACCTGAAGACAACATCTTGAAATCAGTGAGAGAAAAATGACATCTTTCCTATAGAAGAAAAGCAATTCAAATGACAGGAGATTTCTCATCAGAAATCATGAAAGCCAGGAGGAAGTGACAGAAAATTTTTCAAGTGCCGAAAGAAAAGTGTTGTCTACCCAAAATTCTGTATTCATTGGAACTATCCGTCAGGAATAAAGGTGAAAACAAGACATTCTCAGATGAAGGAAAACTAAGAGAATTTGTTGCCAACAGTGTACCCTGAAAGAATGGCTAAAGGAAGTTCATGAAATAGAAATGATAAAAGAAGCAATCTTGAAACGTCAGGAAAGAAGAGAGAACAATGGAAAGAATAAAAATATGGTCCATTTCCTCTTGGATTTTCTAAATTGTATTTGATGGTTAAAGCAAAAATTATAACATTGTTTGACATGGTTCTCAGTGTATGTAGAGGAAATATTTAAGACGATCGTATTATAAATGGAGGAGGGTAGAGGAACTTAAAGTAGGATAAGGTTTCTATACTTCACTTGAACTGGTAAGACGGCAATACCAGCAGACCATGGTAAGTTATGTATGCATAATATAAAACGTAAAGCAACCACTAAAAAATCCGTACAAAGAGATACAGTCAAAAACACTACAGAGATGGCTGATCAGCAAAATGGTAGAGTAAGAAGCTCTCTGCACCCATCCCCTAAAGAACTATCAAAAGACAAGTAGAAACTGTCAGACCTAACTTTTGTCAGAACTCTGGTAAACAGAAGTTCACAGCAACTAAGCAAAACTGGAATCAAGAAAAAAAGTAACATCAAGAAAACAGTAGGAAAGCTTTGAGGTTTTTTGTTACTGGACCATGTGTCTCCCCCAGCCCAGCAGCTGGCTTGAAGCGCCAGTCCACATTTCCAACTTGGAACCGTGTTCATTGGTTCTGAAGGGAACATACCACACCTTATCCATTATTTTGACTGTCTGTACAAACCTGCCAGTTAGCTACCTAAAGAACTGAAACAAAGCGCCCATCTCTGTTTTATCTGTATTGGAGGTAGCACAGGGCAGAGGAGCTGTGGTGTAGTATGGACTGAAAGGCTTGTAGCTGCCTGGGGCAAGAGAGGGCAATTGAGACACACAATAGAAAGCTTAGGGTTAAGGTCAAGGAGCTAGAAGAGAGTTTCTCTGGGAAATTGGGGCATTCAAAAGTGTCTGTACACTGGAGAGTTCAGAAAGCCACATGCATCCCAGGATAAGACTCATCCCTAGGACAAGTTACATGGCCAGAAAAGACCTGAGAAAATCATAAACGTTCATTAAATGTTGAAGTAGTGCCCCAGAACAAAGCCAATCTGCAAAGACTGCAAGAGGTGCTGCTTTTTTCCTACTGTTTTGCTTTTGTTTGCTTGCTTTTCTTTTTTCTTTTTAACTCCTGGTGTTTAAGGAAACCTTCTTTGGAACAATAGCTGAACTACAACCTAAATGAACCAGGACTTCAGTGAATATACACATCAAGTAATCCAGTCTTTGCTAAAATAGTTTGGAAAACTCACTAAACTAGCAGACTACTATAAACCCACTATAGCCTGCAATCATAAATGAGAAGGAAGAAGGGAAGGACAAAGGAGCAAACCCTAAGAAAGAAAAAAATCTGATTTCCATAGTTATCATATTATATTACTCCAATGTCCCATTTTCAGCAAAAGATATACAGAGAAACAGGAAAGGATGGTCCATTGAAAGGAACAAAATAAAGTGACAAGTACCATCCCTGAGAAAGCCAAGACATTGGATTTACTAAATAAAGACTTAAAACAACTGTCTTAAATATGCTCAGAGAGCTAAAGGAGAATACAAAGAACTAAAGAAATCATGTACAACATGAGAATATCAGTAAAGCGATAGAAATTATAAAAAGGAACAAGCAGAACTTCTGAAGCTGAAAAGTACAATAACTGAAATGAGAAATTTACTAAAGGGGCTCAATAACAGCTTTGAACTAGCAGAAGAAAGAATCGGCAAACCTAAAGATAGGACAATTGAAATGACCCAGTCTCAGAAATGGAAAAAAAAAAAAAGAATAAAGAAAAATAAACAGAGCCTTAGGAGCCTGTGAGACACCATCAAGCCAACCAACATACACATTATGGAAGTCCCAGAGAAGGAGAAAGGGGCAGAAAGAATATTTGAAGAAGTACTAACTGAAATCTTCCTAAATTTGTTGCAAGACATGAATGTACACATCCAGTATCAACTTCAAGGAAGATAAAACCTAAGAGATCCACATTGAGACACATTATAATCAAATTATCGAAAACAAAAAAAAAGAGAATACCAAAACCAGCAAGAGAGAAGTGAATTGTCACATAAAGGGGTCTTCAATAAGATTAACTTCCACAGTCACCTAAGAAACCATGGAGGCCAGAAGGCAGTGGGTGATATATTTAAAGTGCTGGAAAAAAAAAAAAACATTATCAACCAAGAATTATGTATCTAGCAAAACTGTTCTTTAAAAATGAGGATGAAATTTAGACATTCCTAGATAAACAAAAGCTGAAACTATAAAGGGGTAAGACAAGGGACATTTTTGTGGTGAAGCAATAGTTCTATATCTCAGTTGCAGTAGTGGTTACACCAATTTACATATATGCTAATTTGGGGTAGAACTATACACTTACACTGTACCAATGTCAATTTCCTGGGTTTTATATAAGGAGCTCTGGTAGTGCAGTGGTTAAGAGCTCAGCTGCTAACAAGAAGGTCAGCAGTTCAAATCCACCAGCCGCTCCTTGGAAACCCTGTGGGACAGTTCTCCTCTGTCCTATAGGATCGCTATGAGTCAGAATCGACTTCACAGCAAAGGGTTTGGTTTTATAGTTCTGTAAAATGTAACCGTTAGGGGAAACCTAGGCTAAGGGTACACTGAACTATTGTGTACTTTTTTTTTTTTTTGGTAATTTCCTGAGAGAAGGAGCCCTGGTGTGCACAGTGGTTAAGTGATTGGCTGGTAACCGAAAGGTCAGCGGTACGAACCCACCAGCAGCTCCACGGTAGAAAGATGCGCGTGGTTCTCTGCTTCCATCAAGATTACAGCCTTGGAAACTGTATGGGGCAGTTCTACTCTATCCTATAGGGTTGCTGTGATTCAGAATCAACTCAGTGGTGGGGGGTTAATTTCCTGTGAATCTATAATTATTTTTAAATAAAAAGTTTCAAAATAAAACTCTTGCAAGTTCACCCAGTAGAACTCAGATCTTCTTGCCTCATAGTCCAGTGTTCTTTCAGCATCTTACCTTGCTTCTCTGCACTGCCTTAGGAGTTATCTTGGGACCTGATTTAATAAGCAGGCATGTGCAGGCCAGCATTCCATACATAAAACCCAAGGTCAAACCTGTTGCTGTCGAGTTAATTCCAACTCATAGTGACCCTTTAGGACAGAGTAAAACTGCCCCATAGGGTTTCGAACTGCTGACCTTTTGGTTAGCAGCCTGAGCTCTTAACCACTGCACCACCGGGGCTCCATTCCGTGTGTAATGCACATTAATTTTCTTCATTGTACCTCATTCCTTTCTCTCCTGACACCTGGCACAGCAAATGAACTATGCTATTCTGTTGTGTACAACTTTTATTTAGGCTGTGTTGGTCTCTTCCCGCTCACTCAGGCTGTATTCTAGAAAAGTCCTTTAAATGTCAGCTAGAAATTAAATGATTTGAAAAATACATAATTCCCCAAAAATGGATCAAGAGGGGAGATGCATCCTGAAAAGCACCTCGTATTCCTTAGATGGCAGTATAGCTCAGGTCCAGGAATCAGACTACCTGGGTTCAAATTCTAACTAACTTCTAATTTTGAACAAATCACCTCAGGTTCCTCAAACTAAGTTTCCTCACCTATAAAATGGGGTCAGTTGATAGTATCATTTTCATAAACCTGTTGCCGTCGAGTTGACCCTGACTCATAGCAATCCTATAGGACGGAGCAGAACTGCCCCATACGGTTTCCAAGGAGCACCTGGTGGATTCAAACTGCCAACCTTTTGGTTAGCAGATGTAGCTCTTAGCCACTACGCGACCAGGGTTTCATAGGATTGTTTATTCTTTCAAAAAAGATAGAAACAACTAACAACAACACTACATGCCGAGTGTTGTTCTAGGTGCCGGCAACATAGCAGTGAACAAACTAAGTCTTCCCCTCATAGAGCTTATATACTTGTTGGCAGAGAGGGGAAATAAATAAATGTATAATATGTCAGGAGGTAACCGTTGCAATGGGAAAAAAAATAAAGTTGGGTAAAGAGGAAAGGGAGGATGAGTTTGAAGGAGAGGCATGTTACTTTAAACTGGATAGTCTAGAAAAGCTTTGTGGGTAAGGTGGCATTCGAATAGAGACCTAGAGGAAGTGAGTCAAGAGGATTCCTGGGGGAAGAGTTTTCCAGGCAGAAGGAACAGCAGAGAGAAGACAGAGAGACAGTAAACTGTATTAAATCTAGAGAGCTAGTAGGGACAGGGAATAGATCAGGGGGGCCTCCTTGGTCATTGCCAGGTTTTGGGTTTTTACTTTGCACAAGATTTTGTGTGGAGGAATGATGTGATCTGGCATTTATAACAAAAACTTTTCCAAGCATCTTGTCTACTAAAATATTGTCTTGATCATCTAGTACTGCTATAATAGAAATATCATAAGTGGATGGCTTTAACAAAGAGAAATTTGTTCTCTCACAGTCTGGTAGGCTACAAGACCAAATTCAGGACTTGAGCTCCAGGGGAAGGCTTTCTCTCTCTGTTGGCTCTGGAGGAAGGTACTTATCATCAACCTTCTCTTTCTTGGTCTGGGAACATCTCAACACAGGAACCTCAGGTCCAAAGAACACGCTCTGCTCCCAACGCTACTTTCTTGGTGGTATGAGGTCCTCATGTCTCTCTGCTCGCTTCTCTCTTTTATATCTCAAAAGAGGTTGGCTTAAGACACTATCTAATCTTGTAGACCTTATCAATATAACTGCCACTAATCCATCTCATTACCTCATAGTGATAGGATTTACAACAGATATGGAAATCACATCAGATGACAAAATGGTAGACAATCATACAATACTGGAAATCATGACCCAGCCAAGCTGACAGACATTTTTGGGGGACACAATTCAATCCATGACAGATATGTACTGTAAAGTTTGCTGAAGATTATATTTTGTTAGGATTTTGGTTGCATAAAATATATAAACAGAGACTCAAAAGTAGAAATATGTTAGATAAGATAATGATATCTGGGATAAATTGTAATGTCCTCTTTAATATTGTTGTTGTATTGTTTATGAGATAAAAAGAAAGGGAAAAATAAGAAAGATTAGCTTGAGAAACTATTAGCCATTCCTATGGCTAATCTATGGCTAATCACCAGGGTAAATATATTTCGTCAGTTCTGTTTTTATGCATAATACAACATGGGCGTAGATGTTCTATGAAATATCAGTGGCAAAGAGAGTGTTTGTCTAAATGACAGTTTAGCTTTAGGAAATAAAATGATGCCAACAATGCAGGAACCTGTACCTGCTGTGGGAGCCCTTCCACATTTTTTGTCTTCTTTTTCTGTACTCTGAAACCGTCTTAACAGGAGTTTTCTAAAAAATATCCTATAACCACTACCGCTGCCATCGAGTCGATTCCGACTCATAGTGACACTATAGGTGAACTTAATTCATATTCTTAGTGAATTTGATTCATATCCTGAACAGTGTGAATACATGGCATAACCTGAAAATATGTAAACCCAACTTGAGAATACTAAAAATTAGTTGTACATAATTACCGCTGATTACCAATTTAACTTTCTCTCTCATGAGATTATGTTTTGGAAGGATGGATTTATACTAGTAATAAAAGCATCTTTCTGTATTGCAAAAAGAATGCAGAAAGTATTTGAAACCACTTTGATGGTGGGAGGTAGTAGGGAGAAAAGAATATGAGCTTGACTTTTAAAAGTGATAATAACTTTTAATTTAATTTTGCTAAAAGCACTTTGCCTCAGGGCTTGGTTTTGTTAATACTGGGTTTCTCCTTAGAATGGGTTTAGAGAATCAGCATAGTACTTCTCTAGCTCTGGCAGTTTGTATATCTAGTCTCTTTCTCCTGTGGACCTTGGTTTTCCTAAAAGTAAAATGAAAAGATTTGACGCTAAGATTCTTTCTAGATCTAAAACTATATGAAATTTCTACAAATTTTAAGGTCAAATATATTTTGAAAGGATGGGAAAGTTTTACAATGAGACTATGTACATGGAATCACCATGAAATTTGCTTCCACTATAAGGGTAAGATAGTGACTATACCAGTGTATTCATTCTGAAGAAGTACATTAAAGATACCCATTGATGAGAAATTGTAGTTTTAGATTTCTGCCCCAGGGGTGACAGACTCAAAAGAGCCATGTTGCCTAGCTCTATCTTTTCCCATGCTGGGCATGGTACACACCAGCAGCTCGTAGTTTGACTGCTGCAGGATGGGAAGGTAACCTTCCCCTGCCCTCCACAGACCACCCACCCGGGATGGAATGTGTTCAAGACTTGCATGGACACCCCTCCTAAAGGACAGGCCCTTCAACTTGCAGTTTGCCGTTAGCCCACAGCTGTGCTGGAAGGAAGTTCAAACTCATGTGTTGGTCTATAAGCAGATACCAGAACTCTAGGTGTGTATTTCATCTATTAAGTACCCTGAAAGAGCAGGCTGCTCACGAGTTATTTTACCTCTGGCAAGTAACAGTGATATCCAGCTAGACAAAAGACAAGAGTACAGAGTACTACTTTGAATAGAATATCCTTTACAGTATAGATGTCTTCTCCTTAAAGTTTCTTTTTATCTCATTTTTAAAGACTAGAAAGAACCTTTTTGTCTCACTGAAGGTAAGTCCTTCCTTAATTCTGGCAATTTTGAAATTCTCTCATAGGTGAAGCATTGGTTTTCTACTATAAATCATTGCTGTAAAATAGTTTCAAACCACAAAAGACAAATCTATACAAAGGAACAAGGAGAATTTCTGTATATATTCATTAGAATAAAATGATGTCCTGATAAGACAGACCAAAAAAAAGACTTCACCAAAGGTTACAAGCAAAAAAACATTCTCTTCTCAGCAGTGAAACAGCCAATACTAAATAAGGGAATTATAGAGAAGGGGAGGGAAAACACTATGAATAAATATGATGAGGTGATTTAATTGAATTTGAGGTCCATTTAGACTGTTGGAAAATAGGAGAGAAATCATGATGAGAAAGTAAGACTATTCAGTACAGTGAGGGCCTTTAGACCCAGGTACAAGGTCCCATCACAGGCAGCCTAACAAGGGAGTCTTCCCTCCTGCAGGCCAGAGAGTTCTTTGTATAATTGCTAAATTGTCACAAATTTTTTAGTATGTGTTTACTTCATGAAAAACTGACAAAATGGTGTTTCTAAAATGAAGCACAAAGTCTCAAAAGCTCTCAGCTATGTTGTTGTTGTTAGGTGCCATCGAGTCTGTTCCAACTCATAGCTACCCCTCGTACAACAGAACAAAACGCTGTCTGGTCCTGCGCCATCCTCACAGTCATTGTTATGTTTGAACCTATTATTGCAGCCACTGTGTCAATCCATCTCGTTGAGGGTCTTCCTCTTTTTCGCTGACTCTCTGCTTTACCAAGCATAATGTCCTTCTCCAGGGACTGCTCCCTCCTGATAACATGTCCAAAGTAGAAGAGACAAAATCTCACCATCCTCGCTTCCAAGGACCACTCTGGCTGTACTTCTTCTGAGACAGACTTGTTTATTCTTCTGGCAGACCATGGTATATTCCGTATTCTTCACCAACACCGTAATTCAAAGGCATCGATTCTTTAGTCTTCCTTATTTATTGTCTGCCTTTCACATGCATATGAGGCGGTTGAAAATATCATGGCTTGGGTCAGGGACGCTTTAGTCCTCAAAGTGACATCTTTGCTTTTCAACACTTTAAAGAGGTCTTTTGCAGCAGATTTGCCCAATGCAATACATCATTTTGTTTCTTGACTGCTACTTCTATAAGCGTTGATTGTGGATCCAAGTAAAATGAAATCTTTGACAGCTCTGATGTTTTCTCTGTTTATAGTGATGTTGCTTATTGGTCCAGTTGTAAGGATTTTTATTGTCTTTATGTTATACCGGTGGCAGAGCTTCCAGCATGACAGCAACACACAAGTCACCACAGTACTACAAGTGACAGATGTGTGGTGGCTCTCAACTATAGGCAGAGAATATAAGGACAGTGAAATGTATCTGGTTTACTTTGGTTTTATTTTCTTGAGGCAGATAAAGAAGTGATATTTGATCCCCAAACTACTTTTACAGTTTCTGAATAATAAGATCAGAGTATTTCACCCAGAGTTAGCACGACAACCCTTAAATATTTGCTTACTCTTCAGGTCAAAATAAAGCAGAGCCTATAGGAGAACAGAATATAAAAGAGCTTTTGTGGAGTTCATGTTGTTTTTTAAAGGAAAGAACACCAGAAAGGGAGTGTTTGGCCCATGACCGATTTTCAGCTCCCTCTACCTGAGACAGAAGCTCTCCAAAATCCTCAGTGAAAGAGATGCCCTATGGGAGGAGGCAGCCTGGGATATGGGAAAGCACACGGGCTTAAATTCCAGCTCCTCCATTAACTAGCTATCAGACTTGGGCGTATTGCTATATATTCTTAACTTTGATTTCTTCATCTATAAAAAGTAAATAAGATGATATAAGGAAAAATTTTAAGAGCACCTGGCATAGTGGAAAAACCTAAGAAATGTTCATTTCATTCTCCCCTCTATTAGTCCTCCATAAGTGAGGCTTATAATTTAATCTTCTTGTGCTACCATAAGGTTGTCATTTTGAACATAAGCAATTACACTGATTTGTAGTAAATAATAATTTTATAAGAAATAAAAATGAGTGCGTCAAACTATCCCCACATTGCAATGCCTTTTGAGTTCTTATATCTCTCTTTTCTTGTGCTTCCAGAATCAGTATCACATTTTGCTACTGTCAATGTGCCTACTGCTAAAAATGGCCACCACTTTGCTCTTTTATATTGTTCTTTCTGTTTTCCTATAAGCCACGAAACCACAGCTTAGTACAATTATAAACATTTAGAAGAGTCAGTAGGGTCTGAATAAAAACCTGAAGGTGTTCAGAGCATCACTGTGTCCCCTTGGCCAGGTGTGTGGTAGATACTTAAATGTTAGATAAATAAGTGAATAAATAAATGACATCAAGTCCTTTTGATTTCTTGATTCTCAAATGTATTCTTAAAAGATGCAGTTACTGGATAAAATACTCCTAGATAAATGAAAGATTGCAAGATACACAGATACATGTATACGTGTTTTATTGGAAATCCTTCGTGACGAAAAGCAGTACAAGATTGTTGAAAAGAAAGGAATATGAAAATTAGTGATGAATGAAGAACACTGACATTACCCAGAAATGCATTACTTAAATCCTTTCTGTAATGACCAAAAGAAAAACAAATTTCTATCTTTAGGGGATTTATTGAGATAATTTTTAAGTGCGGCAGATTGAACACATGAATTTGCGTTCTCCATGTCCTGAGGCCCCGTTAATATTGCAGTAAATAGATAAAGTCATAAACCCACAAAGACTGAGAGAATGGGGAACAAAGTATAGCAAATATTTCTTAATTGGAAAACAGAGGCTTGAGAGGCAGTTGCCTGAAAGCTAAAACCTCCTAGCAGGAGGAAGAACGCCAGAAGAAGGTTTGTACCACAGGACCCCAGAAGACTCAAGAATTAGAGTTACCAGGTATTTCAGAAAGTAGGGTGCAGGTACTGTGCTGAAAAGAGAAAGATTGCTTGAAAGTCTAAATCGGAAGTAGTTTAGACCCTTTTACCTGTACAGCCAGGAGGTTGAACAAAAGTTACTTAGGGCATGGGAACATCAGGCACAGCCGAAGATAGGAATACTATATAAAAACAACATAATTAAGTGAAAATCTGTTCCCTGAACAGTAAGATCCTCAGCCCCCTTCTGTGAACCTCTAAGAAAACTAGCAGGCTTGGAAAGTAAATGAGTCTACATTTGTGAAACCAATAGTCCCAGGAGAACAGAATGATAGTGACCTTTGGGATCCCCAGTGGTAAAGCTGGATCTCTGCCTTTACTGTTTTCCTTGGGGTGCCATAACAAAATACCACAAACTAAGTGGCTCATAGGAATAGAAATTTATTGCCCCACAGTTCTGAAGGCAACTAGTCCAAATTTAGATGTTAGAAGGACCATGTTCTTTCCAAAAGAAGAGAAGGGGAAGACCCTTTTTGTCTCTTCTAGCTTCTGATAGCCTCAAGCATTCCTGGACTTGCAACTGCAGCAAGTTGTCACTTCTCTGCCTTCCCTTTGTCTCTCTGTGTCTCTCTTCCTCTTTTATAAGACACCACTCAGATTGGGTTAGAACCCAACCTACTCCGGTAGATTCTAGCTCCAACCAGGGTCACATTCACAAATAATAGGACTTCAACATAAATCTTGGGGGGATACAATTCAGTCCATATTGTTGCTGCTGTTGTAGTTGTTTTTGTTGTTATTAAGTGCCATCAAGTTGATTTTCGACTCTTAGTGACCCAATGTGACAGAACAGAACTGTCCAGTAGAGTTTTCTAGGCTACAATTTTTACGGAAGCAGATGGTCACATCTTTTCTCCCACAGAGCCACTGGGTGGGTTTGAATCACCAACCTTTCAAATAGCAGCCATGTACTTAATCACTGTCCATCCAGGAAACAAAACAAGTCACTGTAAAAGCAAAACATACAGGGAACCACAATGAACTCTTAAAAATTAAAAATAAAGTTGATGAAATTAAAAACTCAGTAGGAGGACGGGAAAATAAAGTTAAGAGAATCTTCAAAGAAGTAGGACAAAAGAAAAAAAGATGAAAAATAGGAGAAAAAAATGTAAGAAAATCCAGGTCCAAAAAATTCAGTAGAGAAAATGAATGGGAAGAAATTAGCAAAGAAATTTTCCCAGCAATGAAACACATGACATTTATATTGAAAAGGCCACTGAATTTTAGCATAGTAAATGCAGATCTATACCAAGACACAAGAAATCAGAGATCAGACGTTTCTAAAAGTTGCCAGAGAGAACGAAATAGATCATGTACGAAAACATTGGAAATTAGCTCGGACTTTGCAACAGCAGTACTTGAAGTAGAAAATAATGGAGCAATCCTTCAAAACTCTGAAGGAAAATGAGTTCCAACCAAGAATTTTATATGCAGCCAAACCATTAGTCAAATGTAAGGATGGAATAAAGATATCTCAGACACGCAAGGTCTCTCTTTTTTTTCCCCATGCATCCTTTTGTAGGAAATTGCTAGAATATATCCTGCAACAAAATTAGGGAATTATATGGGGTGAAAGAGAAGACTTGGGATCTAAGAAATAGGAAATTTAACCCAGGAGTGAGATGAAAGGAATCCTTAGGATGAAGATGAAGGGCAAGCTCAAGATGAGACCGTGTAGCAGCTTTAGAAAGCATCTAGTCCAAATTAGAGCAAGAGGATGGTGGGTTTCAGGAAGAATGTCTCCACTGAGAGGAAGAAAGAGTTAACAATCCCTGATACGTTTGAAGGAGTCCCTGGGTGGTGCAAATGGCTAATACTCTCAGCTGCTTAACTGAAAGAGGTTCAAGTCCACTGAGAGGTGCCTCGGAAGAAAGTCCTGGTGATCTGCTTCCAAAAGATCACAGCCACTGAAAACCCTATGGAGCACAATTCTACTCTGACACACATGGAGTCGCCATGAGTCATAGTTGACTTAATGGCACTTGGTTGTTGCTGATGTATTTGAACTTGATATGATTTTACTTTAACCAAAAAGATTGAGGATAAATTAATAATACATAAATAGGAAGTTCAGTAAATGAAAAAACAGTTTTTATCTCAAAGCCCTGGTGGTGCCGTGGTTAAGAACTCAGCTGCTAACCGGACGGTTAGCAGTTTGAACCCACCAGCCACTCCATGGGAGAAGGATGTGGCAGTCTGCTTCAATAAAGATTACAGCCTTGGACACACTACAGGGCAGCTCTGCTCTCTCCTGTAAGGTCACCATGAGTTGGAATCAACTCCACAGTAATGGGGTTTTTTTACAGGTATCTCAGTGAAGCCAGAAATTTGTACAGGAAAGTAAATATAGTCATCATTTATTATAGTAATAGCTTAGCTATGAAAAATATTTGCAGTGTTAAAAGTGAAAGAAACAATGGCTATGACTATAGAATCATAATAGAATCCATACTCTATACAATATTTATTACTGCAGAATCAACAGTGCTGTGAACCAGATGTTCTGATCTCTCCCCACCCCCCCCCACCCCCCACCTTCTAAATATGTGGTAGAATAGCACTTCCTGGCTCCCTTATGGTTGGGGTCAAACTATGTGACTAGTTCTGACCAGTAAGTTGTGAGCAAAAAATAGTGTGTGTCACTTTCAGATGGAATATTTAATGCTGACGTAACACCCTCCAGAGATCTTTTTTCCCTTCTGACACTGTCACCAAAAATACTCTGTATTATCCAGTACAGTTGCCACTAGCCATATGTGGCTATTTAAATTTAATTAAAATTAAATTGAAAATTCAGTCCCTTAGGCACACTGTCCGCATTTTAAGTGCTTAGTTGCCACATGAGCAGATTCAGGACATTGCAGATTAAGACGTTTTGATCATCATAGTGGTGCTTTGACACCTCGGTTTCAGAGTAGGGAAAACAATGGTGCTGAGCAGAGCCCCCAGCCAGCCTGTGATGGGCATGTCATTTGAATGAGAAAGCTTTATTGCTAGAAGTCACTGAAATTTTTGAGGGATATATCACTGCAGCATAATCTAGCTCACCCTGACATATAGAAATCCTGGAGTTCAAACCCCACTCCTGATATCACTTTCTGTATTGGGATAGGCTAGGTTGTGCTAGTCACAATCTGAAGAAGCTTGTATAACTGTTTTATAACTATTGTAAAGTTTCAAAGAAAACTTTTTTCAATTAACTGGAGCACACACTGCAAAAACATTCTACTATATACCAACTCCTCACCTACTGACATGATTAGGTTCCAAATGGCAGGTCATTATGCAAAAGTGGAGGATGATCACATCAGATCATAAGATAGAGGATGACTACATTATTACATAATTGCCAAATGACATCATTACATAACTGCCGAACCACTGAGAATCATGGCCCAGGCAAGATGACACATAACCTTAACCATCACAGCCAATGTTAGTCTCACCTTGCACCTGGGTATTCATTACTGCCAGATGTACATTGTTAGTGCACAAAATCAGTCCAATAGTAGATTTTTTGCTTTTGTCATAAATGCGAAATGTCGGATAATGGGATAGTCGGTAAGTGAGGAGTAGGTGTAGTTACACTGATGTAGGAATGACTGCACCTGCGGTGGTCAGAGACAACTTACACACAATCAACAGTCAGCAAGGTTATTCTCAGAAAAATGACATTTATGAAGGGACTATTTGCGTATGTTTATAAATACCCTCTTTCTGGATCCAAGTGACCATTTATTTCTCTACCTTTTGATAGAACTGGTGCAGGTAAAGAGTGAGATTGAGGCACAGCTCATTCTCACTGAGTAAGGACATTTGTGGAATGTAATGGTGTACCAAGTATTTTCCCATCCATTTTCTTATTTGAACTTCTTGTAATAGTCCCAGGAGGTAGACAGATAAAGAAATGAGAGCTCAGAAATGTGAAGTTGTTACTTAAAGTCATACCACCTGCTAGATAAAGAAATGGAACTTGAACACAGTGCTGTCTGACTACAAGTCCAAACTTCTTACCTCCCACCATTGGCTTACTATTTCTGCCCCTTTCTTGGTAGTAAGGTCTTTAGGAGGCAGCTCCTTCTCTCCCTAGGGAGAATGAATGACCTCTTATGGAGCCAGCATCACATGGCAAGACCAGAGCTCCCAGCCGGATAATTCCATACCTAGTCACTGTACTTCTAATCATCCTTCGGTGTAAGAACCAGTGTTCATACCCAGCAGCATTTACTCCTGGTAGTACAGGTAGTCCCCAACTTACCACGTATTCCAGTTACAATGAACTGCACCTATGACTGCCTTTTTTTTTTTTTTTTGGTACCTCTTATCACCAGTAATGTGAAGTACATACAGTGTTACAGCACGTAATTTGCAGATGTGATCATTCTTAGATGTTCACTCACAGACACTCAATGTTATGATTTATAAAGATACTGATAATAAAAGGCAATAATAGTGAAAACCAAAAAAAAGGAGATTTGACTTATGTCAGAACCAACTTACAATGGAGTACTCGGAAGGGAACCCGGTCATAAGTCAGGACTGACTGTAGTAGTAGCCATAGTAAGAGTAGCAATTGTAGTAGTGATGTGATGTTTAGCTATGTTGCAGACACCGTTCTAAGTGTTTTATATATATTGATTTATTTTAAACTCCCTGCAATCCTATGAGAGATCATGTTTTTATGCAAATAATGGACACTTTCTATGTTTGTTCGCCAACCTCTCCCTCCCCCCTCCAAGGTATTTTCACAAGTGGGCTATGCTAATTTTTTTACAGCAGCTGTAAAAAAAAAATTGGCCTGGCAGCACTTACGAAAATACCTCACTGGGGAAGGAGTGGCTGGCAAACAAACATAGAAGGTGTGTATTATTTGCATAAAAATTACAGTAGATATTATGATTATATCTGACAGATGAGGAAACTAAAGTATACAGAGGTTAAGGAACTTGTCTCAGGTCATCTAGCTGCAGGGCCAGAACCCACACCCAGGTTCTAACTCCAAGTCCTAACTTTTAACAACTACATTTACTTCCTGTAAAACATACACAAAGAGGGCCGAATGTGATCCTATGTACTGGGAAAAGAACTGTTTTGCCATGTTGCGATAAATGCAGATTTCATCCTAATAGAGAAATTTATATTGTGCTTTCAGTGCAAGTTTACAGTTCAAGTTAGTTTCTCATGCAAAAATTTATATACACATTGTTATGTGACCCTAGTTGCTCTCCCTACAATGTGATGGCACACTTCTCCTTTCCAACCCAGATTTCCCAGATCCATTCAACCAGCTCCTGTCCCTTTTTGCCTTCTCATCTCACCTCCGGATAGGAGCTGTCCATTTAGTCTCATGTATCTACTTGAGCTAAGAAGCACTTTCTTCACGGGTATCATTTCATGTCTTATAGTCTAGTCTATTTTTAATCTTTGTCTGAAGAGTTGGCTTCAGCAATAGTTTTAGTTTTGGGCTAACACAGAGTCCAGGGGCCATGTCTTCTGGGGTCCCTCCAGTCTCAATCAGAGCATTAAGCCTGGTATTTTTACTAGAATTTGAGTTCTGCACCCCATTTTTCCCCAGCTCTGTCTGGGACTCTGTTGTGTTCCCTGTCAGGGTGATCACTGGTGGTAGCTGGGCACCAAATAGTTCTTCTGGTCTCAGGCTGATGTAGTCTCTGGTTTATGTGGCCCTTTTTGTCTCTTGGGTTCATATTTTCCTTATGTCTTTAGTGTTCTTCATTCTCCTTTGCTCCAGGTGGGCTGGGACCAATTGATGCATCTTAGATGACCACTCACTAGCTTTTAAGACCCCAGATGCCACTCACCAAAGTGGGATGCAGAACATTTTCTTCATAAACTTTGTTATGCCAGTTGACCTAGATGTCCCCTGAAACCATGGTCCCCAGACCCCCGCCCCTTCTACTCTGTGCATCGAAGTGTTTGGTTGTATTCAGGAAGCCTCTTAGCTTTTGGTTAAGTTTAGTTGTACTGACTTCCCCTGTATTGTCAGTTGTTCTTCCCTTCACCTAAGATAATTCTTGTCTACTATCTAGTTAGTGAATACCCTTCTCCCTCCCTCCCCACCCTCGTAACCATCAAAGAATGTTTTCTTCTGGGTTTAAACCTTTTCTTGAGTTCTTATAATAGTGCTCTCATACAATATTTGCCCTTTTGTGACTGACTAATATCGCTCCGCATAATGCCTTCTAGATTCACATGTTATGAGGTGTTTCACAGATTCATCGTTATTCTTTATCATTGCATAGTATTCCACTGTGTGAATATACCATAATTTGTTTATCCATTCATCCATTGATGGGCATCTAGGTTGTTTCCATCTTTTTCTATTGTGAACAGTATGGAAGTTAACATGCGTGAGCATACATCTATTCATGTGATGCCTCTTATTTCTCTAAGATATATTCCAAGAAGTGGGATTGCTGGGTTGAATGGTAGTTCTATTTCTGGCTTTTTAAGGAAGTGCCAAATTGATTTTCAAAGTGGTTGTACCATTTTAGATTCCCACCAGCAGTGTATAAGTGTTCCAGTCTCTCCACAACCTCTCCAACGTTTATTATTTTGTGTATTTTGGATTAATGATAGCCTTGTTGGGGTGAAATGGTATCTCAGTGTAGTTTTGATTTGCATTTCTCTAATGGCTAATGATGGTGAGCATTTCCTTATGTATCTGTTAGCTGCCTGAATGTCTTCTTTGGTGAAGTACCTGTTCATATCCTTTGCCCATTTTTTAATTGGCTATTTTGTCTTTTAGTTGTTGAGGTTTTGAAGTATCTTGTAGATTTTAGAGATTAGACTCTGATGGAATTGTCTTAGCCAAAATTTTTTTCCCTGTCTGTTAGAAATGTTTTGACTCTTTTGTTGAAGTTTTTGGATGAGCATAAGTGTTTAATTTTTAGGAACTCCCAGTTATCTAGTCTCTCTTCTGTTGTTTGTGCATTTTTAGTAATATTTTGTATTCTATTGATGCTATGTATTAGCGCTCCTGTCAGTGTCGCTATTTTTTCTTCCGTGATCTTTATCATTTAAGATTTTATGTTTAGGTCTTTGATCCATTTTGAGTTAGTTTTTGTGTGTGGTGTGAGGTGTGGGTTTTGTTTCATTTTTTTGCAGATGGATATACAATATGCTAGCACCATTTGTTAAAGAGACTGTCTTTTCCCCACTTAACAAACTTTGGGCCTTTGTCAAATATCAGCTGCTTCTGGATGGATGAGTTTACATCTGGATTCTCAATTCTGTTCCATTGGTCTATGTATCTGTTGTCGCACTAATACCAGGTTGTTTTGACTACCGTGGCAGTATAATAGGTTCTAAAATCAGGTACTGTGAGGCCTCCCACTTTGTTCTTCTTCAGTAATGCTTTGCTTATCCAGGGCCTCTTCTCTTTCCCATATGAATTTGGTGCTTTGTTTCTTCACCTCATTAAAAGATGCCATTGGCATTTGGATAGGGATTGCATCATATGCGTGGATCACTTTGGGTAGAATTGACATTTACACAATGTTGAGTCTTCCTATCCGTGAGCAAGTTGTGTTTTTCCACTTATGTATGTTCTTTAGATTTCTCGTAGCGTTCAGTGTCTTGTAGTTTTCTTTGTATAGGTCTTTTACGTCTCTAGTTAGATTTATTCCTAAGTATTTTATTTTCTTGGGGGCTGTTGTAAATGGTACTGATTTGGTGATTTCCTCTTCAAAGTTCTCTTCGTTGATGTGGAGGAATCCAACAGATTTTTATATGTTTATCTTATATCCTGATACCTTGCTGAACTCTTCTATTAGATTCAGTAATTTTTTTTTTAGGGTTCCTTAGGGTTTTCTGTGTATTAGATCATGTCATCTGCAAATAGAGATACTTTTTACTTCTTCCTTACCAATTGAGATGCCCTTTATTTCTTTTTCTAGCCTTATTGCTCTGACTAGGACCTCCAGCACGATGTTGAATAAGAGTGATGATAAAGGACATCCTTGTCTGGTTCCCATTCTCAAGGGTAATGCTTTCAGACTCTCTCCCTTTAGGGTGATGTTGGCTGTTGGCTTTGTATAAATGCCCTTTATTATGTTGAGGAATTTTCCTTCTATTCCAAGTTTGCTAAGAGTTTTTATCACAAATGGGTGTTGGACTTTGTCAGATGCCTTTTCTGCATCAATTGATAAGATCATATGGGTCTTGTCTTTTGTTTTATTTATATGATGAATTACATTGACTGTTTTTCTAATGTTGAACCATCCCTGCATACCTGGTATGAATCCCACTTGGTCATGGTGAATTATTTTTTTTGATATGTTGTTGAATTCTATTGGCTAGAATTTTGTTGAGGATTTTTGCATCTATGTTCATGAGGGATATAGGTCTAATTTTCTTTTTTTGTGGTGTTTTTACCCGGTTTTGGTATCAGGGATATGCTAGCTTCATAGAATGAGTTTGGGAGTATACCATCCTTTTCTGTGCTCCAGAATACCTTAACTAGTAGTGGTGTTAACTCTTCTCTGAAAGTTTGGTAGAATTCTCCAGTGACCGTCAGGGCCAGGACTTTTTTTGTTGTTGTTGTTGGGAGTGTTCTAATTACCCTTTCAGTCTCTTGTTTTGCTACAGGTTTATTTAGTTGTTCTTTTTGTGTTAGTTTAGGTAGGTATGTGTTTCTAGAAATTTGTCCATTTGTTAGAGTACAATTTTTCATAGTATTCTGTTATGATTCTTTTAATTTCAGTTGGGTCTGTTGTGATATCGCGCATCTCATTTTTTATTCAGTTTGTTTGCTTCCTCTCCTGTTTTTCTTTTGTCCGTTTGGCCAGTGGTTTATAGATTTTGTTAATCTTTTCAGAGAACCAGCTTTTGGTCTTGTTAACTCTTTCAATTGTTTTTCTATTTTCTGTTTCATATAATTCTGCTCTAATTTTTATTATTTGCTTTCTTCTGGTGCCTGAGGGCTTCTTTTGCTGCTCTCTTGCTATTTGTTTGAGTTCTTGGACTAATTCTTTGATTTTGGCCCTTTCTTCTTTTTGGATGCATGCATTTATTGCTTCAAATTGACCTCCAAGCACTGCTTTAGCTGTGTCCCAAAGGTTCTGGTAGGATGTGTTTTCATTGTCGTTTGAGTCTGTGAATTTCTTTATTCCATCCTTAATTTCAGTGCTTTGGATTGTGTTAAGGCTTGCTTTATGGCCTAATATGTGGTTTGTTCTGGCGAATGTTCCACGTGCGTTGGAAAAGAAAGTATACTTGGCTGCTATTGGGTAGAATGTTCTGTATATGTCTGTGAGATCAAGTTGGTTGATAGTGACAATTAGATCTTCCGTGTCCTTTTTGAGCTTCTTTCTGGATGTTCTGTTCTTCAGCAAAAGTGGTGCATTGAAGTCTCCTACGATTATTGTGGAGCTGTCTATCTCTCTTTTCAATGCTGTTAGAGTTTGTTTTATGTATTTTGGTGCCCTGTCATTGGGTGCACAAATATTTATTTTGGTTATGTCGTCCTGGTGCATTGACCCTTTAATCGTTATTTAGTGTCCTTTGTTATCCTTTGTGGTGGATTTTTCTTTAAAGTCTATTTTGTCAGAGATTAATATTGCCACTTCTGCTCTTTTTTGGTTGTTGTTTGCTTGATATACTTTTTTCCATCCTTTGAGTTTTAATAAGTTTGCATCTTTAAGTCTAAGGTGTGTCTCCTGTAGGCAGTGTATAGACGGATCATGTTTTTTTAATCCATTGTGCCACTCCCTGTCTCTTTATTAGTGCATTTAGTCCATTTATATTCAGCGTAATTATTGATGGGTATGAGTTTAGTGCTGTCATTTGAAGCCTTTTTGTGTGTGTGTTGTTGACAGTTTCTTTGTTCCCCTTAATTTTCTGTGCTGAGTTGTTTTTCTTTATGTTTTTTCATCTTTTTCATTGTTGTTGATTTTGTATTTGCTGAGTCTTTGTTTTCCTTGTTGTTTATTTTGATGTGTAAGATTGTTAGTTTCCTTTATGGTTACCTTAATATTAATCCCTATTTTTCTATGTGTAAGCCAATCTTTGATTTCTTTATATTGCCTTGTCTTCCTTTCCATATGAAAGATCTATGACTACATTATTTAGTCCCTCTTTTTTGTTTTAATGTTGTCATCTTTTACATATTGACATGTTTCCCTGTTTTCAGTGTTTTAGCTTTGATTTATTTTTGTGACTTCCCTGTATGTATTGATACCTGGTTGCCCTGTCCTGTCTTGGGTCATTATCTGATATTATTGATTTTCTAGCCAGAGGACTCCCTTTGGTATTTCTTGTAATTTTGGTTTGGTTTTTGAAAATTTCCTAAATTTCTTTTTATCTGGGAATGCCCTAATTTCACCATTATATTTGAGAGACAGTTTTGCTGTATATATAATTCCCGACTGGCAGTTTTTTTCCTTCAAGGCTTTATATATGTCATCCCCTTGCCTTTTTGCCTGCATGGTTTCTGCTGAGTAGTCCAAGTTTAGTCTTACTGACTCTCCTTTTTAGATGACTTTTCATATATCCCTACCCACTCTTAAAATTCTCTATCTTTGGTTTTGGTGAGTTTGATTATGTCTTGGTGACTTTCTCTTGGGATCTACCTTGTGTGGGGTTCAGTGAGCATCTTGGATAGATATTGTCTCATCTTTCACAAAATCAGGGAAGTTTTCTGCTGACAAATCTTCAGCAGCTTTCTCTGTATCTTCTGTTATCCGCCCCTGTTCTGGCATTCCAATCACTTGTACATTATTCTGTTTGATAGAGTCCCACATAATTCTTAGGGCTTCTTCATTTTTTTTTTAATTCTTTTCTCTGATTTTTCCTCAAGTATGTTGGTGTCAAGTGTTTTTTCTTCAATCTCAGTAATTCTGACTTCCATTGCCTCAATTCTGCTTCTATGACTTTCTACTGAGTTGTCTGATTCTGAAATTTTATTGTTAATTTTCTGGATTTCTGTTTGCTATCTCTCTATGGATTCTTGCAGCCTGTTAAATTTGTCATTATACTTTTCTATAATCTTCTTAAGTTCTTCTATTGCTTTGTGTGTTCCTTGGCATGTTCTGAATTTTGCCTGATATCCTTCCTAGTCTCTTAAAGAGTTCTGTATATTAATCTTTTGTTTTCTACCTCCGGTAATTCCAAGAAGTTCTTTTCCTCTGGAGGATTTCTTGATTCTTTGTTTTGGGAGCTTGCTGGAGCCATCATAGTCTGCCTCTTGGTGTGATTTGATATTGACTCTTGTCTCCGAACCATCAATAAGGTATTATATTTATTTATTTTATGTTTGCTTACTGTGTCCTTGTTTCTTGTTTTGTTTTGTTTTCATATGTCTAAATAGCTGCTTGTGTGAGCTAGTTTGATTATTGGCACCTTTGAAGCTCTAATGTTCTGTCAACAGGTGGTTAGAGTTGTTACTAGGTATATGAGCCCAGGAGTCTGTTTACTCTTCTTGTATGGATTCAGCTCAGGTGTCCAGGTAGTCAGTCACCAAGTGTGTGGTTCAGGCTCTCACCTAGTGTCTTAGATGAGCAGGGGTGATTGGAGTAGGCACACGTATCTGGCTGCAGTAGGGGGTCATGTGCTAAGCAACGCAGGGGGCTGACAGCTGCCCCTGAGAGTCTGGGAGGAAAGCGTGTCCCTGTTCCCTGGAGTGCGTAGGTGGGTGGGTTTTACAGCCAGACTATGGGAACCCAATGCTGTTGGCTGTAAGGACTGGGAGGCGCCACTTAGTCTTGTACCCCTGTCACAGGTGACGTAAGTGGCGTGGGTGGCCCCTGATGTGGGCTGGTGAAGACCTTGCTTAATGGGCAGAGTGGTGTCAGATGTCACGAACCTGTCACTCCACCATATAACTGATACAGTTGAAGTTAGGTTTCAGGTATGTTCCCTGTTGTACTGTGCTAATGAGGGCCTATGCTGTTGAAATGGGCTCACATAGGTCTATGCCGGGGTAAAAGGCAAAGTTCTTGGACCCCTTATGCCTGTGCCTAGGCAAAGGAGATGTGCTTTCCCTGAGTTACTGGGTTAGGGAAGCTGGCAGATTATTTTTTCCTGTATGTTAATTTGTTCCCTCTCCAGGGCTGGGAAAATGGCTTAAGGTGCATGGCAGGTTCTACTTCCAGCCCAGATGACGTGGCAATCACTGAACCCAGCCCGGGACCCAGTGCAGAGTGAGAGGGGGTGGGTAAATGGGAAAAAGGTTCTTCCCGAAGTGGGTGTTTTTTCTTCTGCACGGTAGGTTAGGCGCATGTACTTATCTTTTGCCAATTGATTGCTGCTTTTGACTGGTTCTGGATTCTTGAGTAGACTCTCCGCCACTAGGTCTCTCCTGATGTGGAAAACACGTTCCAAGCACACTGCTTGTCTCACCCGATCTTGGCCTGCAGAGTGCCAGTTCCCACCAGGTCAGGTCTGTCAACTCCTCGCTGCTTCTGAACCATCTCTTCCTCTCCCTGCCACTCAGTCCCATTCTTCACTTTTGCCTTTCATGTTCAGGGCTCCTTGATCATCATGTATAATCAATTCACTTGTTTTTGTAGGGTCTTTGTGGTAAGGAGGACCACAGGAAGTGTCTGACTACTCCACCATCTTGACCCTGCCTCCTCCTAATAGAGGAATTTAGATTAGCTATTTTAAAAATTCACTTTAACGAGAAACAGTGGTGTCAGTTTACCAGTTGGTTTGTTTTGAGTTCATATAGATTATTTAATATAATTTATTCAATTGAATAAATAGTATTTACTGAGCACTTACTATGTGCCTAGGCAAGTCCTAAGCATTTTATGAGCATTGTCTCATTTAATCCTCAAAAGAACCTTACGATATAGGTACTGTCATTATCCCTGTTTTATAGATGAGAAAATTGAAATTTAGGGAGTAATAACCTGGTGCCCAAGGTCCCCCAGCTCATGAAGGCAAAGCTTAGATTTAAACTCAGCAGTCTGACTTCAGAGGCCATGCTCTTGAACATTTCAGATTGCCACCTATAGAATTTCAAAAGTATTTATGATTGCAGGAATTTTCCAAAGCTTCTCTGTCCATTTTTGGTGGTTTTATAAAAATACATTTACTATATTTTTTTTTAATCTAGGTGTATGTTCCAGATGAAAATAATGCTATTTCAGGAAGAAATACAAATAAGCAAGTATTTGAAGGCTTGACCACGGGACTTCTCAAAGTCAGCTCTGTGGTTTTTGGCTGCCTGATTGCCAATCGACCAGATGGAACCAGCCGGCCAGCTACACCAAAAATATCAACACAGGAAATGAAAAACAGGCCCTCACAAGGTGATGCTTTTAACAGTCGAGTTCAGGACCTCATCAGGTAAAATTGGTAGACTTCTTAAAACTTTCTTCTTTGTTAAAACGAATTATTTTAAAATAATTTAAGTCTCAGTGCCTGTATGATGGCCGTGGTTCTCACAACCCCATCCACAAATTCCTGGTAGAGAATGCACCTCATTTTGTAGAAAGAAGGAAAATTCTATTAATGAAAACCAACATAGTTAGATCTCAGCTGTCATTCTTGACATTTAGGTATTTGATATTAGAATATGTAGTGTCCAGGCTTTTACGACTTTCTTGGTATTAACTCTTTGCAACTGAAGGGACTTCTGAGAATTCACCCATCTCAGATCATCTCTGTTTGTGAATTTCATTCAGGATTAAAACAATAATAATAGCTGCCATTTATGGAGCACCCATTATGTGCCAGGTATTAATAGAGGCTTTACAGATACAGTCTGTTTAATCCTGTATCAGCCCTTTGTATGTACTCTTGTAATTCAGACTTTGTAGGTGAGGAAATTGAAGTTCAGAAAGGTTAAGTGCTTTGTCCAAGTTTATGTAATAAACAAGTTAAAAAAGTAGGTAGGAGAGGTGAGACTGGAACTCAGGTGTAGCTAGAGTCCCAACACCTGTATGCTCTCCACTGTGCATATGTGATAGTTTCTGACACCTGTTCAAGGTCAGACTTACTTCCTTCTAAGGCCATCTTTTCTCCAGGGAAATTTACTAGTACCCTGGCATCTGAACTTTTTCCCTCATGAATTTTGAGTCAGGTAGGACATTTAATTTCCTAACAGGGTTCCATCTGGTGTTAATCAATTACCTGTCCCACCTTTCAACAATTCTTCTTTAGTCTGCACTGATTTCTGGCTCCCAAAATTCACTCAGTTTTTTGTTCTCTGAAGCTTATGGTAGGCTAATAGGAGGAAGAGGATTCCCTCCTCTGCATTGCTTCTTTCACACTTCATAAATTTCCCCTGGTTTCTTGTAGTGCTTTCTTGGGAACAGTTGTTTTCATTCAGTGTCTTTCGTACCCTTGATTACTGCGCTCACTTATCCCTTCCATCTGCCTAACCCTCTTTCCCCAAGCATATTTATTGCTGGAGAGCACTGGGCCCTTTGGGTCTACAACCATTTATCTTATAGCACTTGACTTTTACCCTCCCTGGCCTTTCTCTCAGTTGCTTGATCCCATTCAATTTCCCCATGTCCTTTAGGTCACTGTAGAACCTAACCTTCTCTGCTGATGAATGCCATTCTGTCCTAGCATTCTCCCTTGGGCTATACCCTGTGATGCAGCAACCCTGCACTCTTGTCCAGACAACTCAGCCACATGCCTCAGCTGTGATGAGGCGGAAGATCCAGCAAAATGCTTCACTGCAATTCCAGTGGGCCTTCTGGGGGAAAATACATACATTTTCACATATATTATTACAGTTCTCAGATCCTTCTTAAAGAATGAGGGTATTAGAAATTTTTTTAAAAAATTAACAGTGGTATTCTGCAAGCGGTGAAAGGATATAACACTGACATGTACCTTTCCTGATTTTAAACCACAGAATATCCACTTGTTCTGTTCGAACAACTGCTCTTGGCCTGTATACAGGTGCCACGTGAGCACAGTTAAGTGTTCGGGAATTGACGTTCTTCGCAGTGTTATCCATAATTTGCTGTGATCCACATAGTCCAGTACCTTTGCATAGTTAGTAAAATACAAGTGAACATCTCTCTGGTATTCTCTGCTCTCAGCCAAGATCCATCTGACATCAGCAATGATATCCATCGTTCCATGTCCTCTTTTTAAATCTGGCTTGAATTTCTGGCAGTTCCTTGTCAATGTACTGCTGCAACCGTTTTTGAATTATCTTCACCAAAATTTTACTTGTGCGTGATATTAGTTATATTGTTTGATAATTTTTACATTCTGTTGGATCACCTTTCATTGGAATGGGCATGAATGTGAATCTCATCCAGTTGGTTGGCTAAGTAGCTGTCTTGTATCCTTTCATCATACTTATTCAGTCGGTATGCCGAGTAGATAATCCAAGAAACTGGACTGTATGAAGAAGAATGCAGCCTCAGGATTGGAGGAAGACTCATTAACAACCTGGGATATGCAGATGACATAACCTTGCTTGCTGAGAGTGGAGAGGACTTGAAGTACTTACTGACGAAGATCAAAGACTACAGCCTTCAGTATGGATTACACCTCAACATAAAGAAAGCAAAAATCCTCACAACTGGACCAGTAAGCAACATCGTGATAAGTGGAGAAAAGACTGAAGTTGTCAAGGATCTCATTTTACTTGGATCCACAATCAATGCCTATGGAAGCAGCAGTCAAGAAATCAAATGATGTATTGCATTGGGCAAATGTGCTGCAAAGACCTCTTTATATTGTTAGATGTCACTTTGAGGACTGAGGTGTGCCTGATCCAAACTGTGGTATTTTCAGTCACCTCATATGCATGCAAAAGCTGGAAAACGAATAAGGAAGACCAAAGAAGAATTGATGCCTTTGAGTTATGATGTTGGTGAAGAATATTGAATGTTCCATGGACTGCCAGAAGAACAAACAAATCTGTCTTGGAGGAAGCACAGTCAGAATGCTCCTTGGAAGTGAAGATGGTGAGATTCCTCTCACATATACTTTGGACATGTTATCAGGAAGGACCAGTCCCTGGAGAAGGACATCATGCTTGGTAAAGTAGAGCATTGGTAAAAAAGAGAAATACCCTCAATTAGATGAATTGACACAGTGGCTGCAACAGTGGGCTCAAACATGGCAACGATTATGAGGATGGCATGCAGGATTGGGCAGGGTTTTGTTCTTTTGTACATATGGTTGCTATGAGTCAGAACCGACTTGAGGGCATCTAACAACATAACAGTCTGCTATGCCAGATAACTTACTTGACTTGACAAGGATGATTGACAACCACAGTACCTGAGAACAAGCCCATGTCACTCTCTGACTTGAAGCACTTTTGATAAATATTGTTTTCTTAGAGATAATGGATTGTAAGTTGGCTTGATGATGCCTGTATTTAGAACCACAAACCACATCTCGAACTGTATGACAGTGAAAATCCAACATACCAGTATTTGTGGGAT
The DNA here is from genome assembly GCF_030014295.1 of Loxodonta africana. Classification (NCBI taxonomy): domain Eukaryota; kingdom Metazoa; phylum Chordata; class Mammalia; order Proboscidea; family Elephantidae; genus Loxodonta; species Loxodonta africana. The sequence goes on along the minus strand of NC_087354.1, from coordinate 39,000,670 downwards.
GGTGTTAAAGTAGTGCCTGGAGAAAATAATGTGTAGTTTCCAATGCTTATATTTTAAAAATGGGAAGGCTTCAAATCAATTATTTAAGTTTCCACCTTAACAAGCTAGAAAAAGAAGAGTAAATAAAACCCAAAATGAAAAGGAAGAAAATAAATATAAAACAAACAATAAGGAAAATTAACAAACTCAAAAATTATTTCTTTGAAAAGATTAATAAAATTGATAAGCCCCTAACAAGACTAATTAAGGCTAATATCATGAATGAAAAGAGGAAATAAATATCACTACAGATCTTACAAACCAGATATTAAAATGATAAGGCAATATTCAAACAACTTTATGACAATAAATTTGACAACTTAGATGAAATGGGCAAATACAAGAAGAAATAGGGAAAAAAATAGCCCTACAGCTAATAAAGAAATTGAATTTGTAATTAAAAATCTGTCTGCAACACATGTATTTTTTTTTGCTCTGTCAGCTGGGAAGGCTTAGAAGCAATGACTTCCCAGTAACAATGAGCACACCTAATGACCAGATCTTAGTTTATAATACCATTGTCCAATAAAATGAATTAGGGCTCCTTGGAGAAATAGGTGGTTCTAGGAATGGGGCAAGAAATATACAAGATGAGTCTGTAACATCTTGCAGTGCCTCATAGAAAGTAAAGTACTTAAAACACACAAACGCACAATGATGGGTTTATGTCAGGGGGACATGGGAGCCAACAGAAAGAGCTCCTGATGGCCAAAGTTGGAACAATGTTAAAAACAAAATAAAGAAAGTAGTATTGGATTTGGAGCCCTGGTGGCGCAGTGGTTAAGTGCTCAGCTGCTAACCAAAAGTGTGGCAGTTCGAACCCTCCAGCTGCTCTGTGAGAGAAAGATGTGGTGGTCTGCTTCCATAAAAATTAAAGCCTTGAAATCCCGTCTCTTGCAAGGGAGAAGGAAGGAAACCGAAGATACAAGGGAAAGATTAGTCCAAAAGGTTAATGGACCACAACTACCACAGCCTCCACCAGACTGAGTCCAGCACAACTAGATGGTGCCCACTTACCACCACAGACTGCTCCGACAGGGATTACAATAGAGGTTCCCAGACAGAGACAGAAAAAAATATAGAACAAAATTCAAACTCACAAAAAAAAAAAAGACCAGACTTACCGGCCTGACAGACTGGAGAAACACCAAGAGTATGGCCCTGGATACTCCTTTAACTCAGCACTGAGGTCACTCCTGAGGTTCACCCTTCAGCCAAAGATTAGATAGGCCCATAAAACAAACAGTAATACACGTAGTTCAACCATGTATACAAACTAAATGGTCACACCAATGCAGAGACAAGGATGGGAAGGCAGGAGGGGATAGGAAAGGTGGACAAATGGAAATGGGGAAGTCAAAAAGGGTAGAGTGTTGACACGTCAAAGGGTTGGCAACCAATGTCACAAAACAATATGTGTATTAATTGTGCAGTGAAAGACTATATATATTTTCTTTTATAGAAATATATATGCGTATACATATAAAAAAGATTACAACCTTGTAAACACTATGGGGTAGTTCTGCTCTGTCCTACAGGGTCACTATGAGTCAGAATCACCTTGACAGCAATCATTTTTGTTGTTATTATTATTACAGTTTTAGTATTAGATTATAAACCTACATCTAAAATAAATACCCATGAATTCATATTGATATAAATAGATGATTGAATACATATAGGGGGGAGAATAGACAAAGCTGCCATGCAGGAGAATTCCAAATAGTTTATGTAGATACTCTGCCCTCGGGGAAGTGAGGCATAACCTAAGTAGTTTTCTCAAAATTGTCAAAGTCGAGGCAGAGCCAAGATGGCGGAATAGACAGACGCTTCTGGCGAGCCCTCTTTACAACAAAAACCTGGGAAACCAAGTGAAATGAGTATATTTATGACAAGCTAGGAGCCCTGAACATCAAAGGCAAGCTTAGAAAATGAACTGTGGGGCACGGGGAGGAAGAGACGGTTCAGAAGTAGAGAGGAGTTACTGGACCTGAATCGTGGGGAGCCCTCAGGCACCATTTCCAGGAGCAGCGGCGGTGGGCTGCTACTAGCGTTCAGCTGCAGTTTCCTCAGGGAGAAGCAGCCAGCCACATAGCCTACTCACACCTCCGGAACCAGAGAAGAACGGTGCTCTCTGCAAAAGCTAAGTACTTGCATATATTTTACTGTGCTCCCCCTCCTACCCCCAAGCCGGCTTCAGCAACTGAATTCCTTGGGCCTGAGATAGGCCTTGCTGAGCACCTAGTGCCATCCTCCCGGCCTTGGTGAAGGAATAAATTTGCAGTTAGGGGAAAAGATAATTTGCCAGCTCCACTAACCAGGGGAGCTCATGACAGAAGCGGCTCCTGTCCAGGCATAAACAGTCTGTGGACTTTGAGTACCTTTCCCCTCTGCATGGACCTGTGTGAGCCTATTTCAGGAGGATAGGCCCTTGTTGGTAGACTCCAACGTTTTAGCTGTCTGGCGGAGAGGTGGGTGTTTGATATTTGACATTGCTTTACCTATTAAACAGGGTCCTCACCTACCCACATCAGGGGCCTAAGGACTGGTAGCTCTACTCAGGTCACCCAGCCACCCAAAACAGGAGTCCAAGAATAACTGGTATCTCCAAGTCCTTACAGCCAGAAACATTGGGTACCCATGGTCCATCTGCAGAACACACCCACCTGTACACTCTAGGGAACAGGGACATGCTTTCCTCAGAGACACTTGGGGGATGATTCTTTGTCCCCTGCCTTGTTCAGAGTGTGACACCCTGCTTCAACCAGATACTGGTGCCTACACCAATCACCCTTGTCCCTCTAAGACTGTAGGACAGAGCCTGTACCACACAGCTGATGATCAGCTACCTGGACACCTGACCTGAATTCATACAAGAAAAGTGAATGGACTCCTAGACTGATATACCTGATAACAGCTCTAGCCATCTGGGGACAGGATGTCAGAGCTCCAAAGGCGAAAATAATCAAGGTAGCTCACTCAAGCAACCCATTTGGGCATATCAAAACAAAACAAAGCAGGAAGCTACAACACATTAAGCAAACATAAAATAAGCTAATACAATAACTTACATATGCTTCAGAGACAATAGTCAATATCAAGTCACATAAAGAAGCGGACCATGATTGCCTAAACAAGATCTCAAAACAAAGAATCCAGGGATCTTCTAGATGAAAGTGCATTCCTGGAATTACCAGAGGCAGAATACAAAAGATTAATATACAGAACCCTTCAAGACATCAAGAAGGAAATGAGGCAATACGCAGAACAAGCCAAGGAACACACGGATAAAGTAATTGAAGAAATTAAAAAGATTATTCAGGAACATAATGAAAAACTTAATAAGCTGGAGAAATCCATACACAGACAGCAATCAGAAATTCAGAAGATTAACAATAAAGTTACAGAAGTAGACAACTCAATAGAAAGTCAGAGAAGCAGATTTGACCAAGTGGAAGGCAGAATTTCTGAACTTGAAGATAAAGCATTTGGCATTAATATATTTGAAGAAAAATCAGATAAAAGAAGAAAACAAACCTTAAGAATCATGTGGGACTCAATCGAGAGAAATAACCTAGGACTGATTGGAGTACCAGAACGGGGAAGGATAACAGAAAATACAGAGAGAATTGTTGAAGATTTGTTGGCAGAAAACTTCCCTGATATCGTGAAAGATGAGAAGATATCTATCCAAGATGCTCATTGAACTCCACATAAAGTAGATGTTAAAAGAAAGTCACCAAGACATATTATAATCAAACTTTCGAAAACCAAAGATAAAGAGAGAATTTTAAAAAGCAGGTAGGGATAAACGAAAAGTCACCTACAAAGGAGAGCCAATAAGAATAAGCTCAGACTATTCGGCAGAAACCATGCAGGCAAGAAGGCAATGGGATGACTTATATAAGAAATTGAAGGAAAAAAATTGCCAGCCAAGAATCATATATCCAGCAAAACTGTCTCTCAAATATGAAGGTGAAATTAGGACAGTTCCAGAGGAACAGAAGTTTAGAGAATTCATAAAAATGAAACCAAAACTACAAGAAACACTAAAGGGAGTTCTTTGGTTAGAAAATCAATAATATCAGGAATAAACCCAAAACTAGAACACTGGGCAGAGCAATCAGAAGTCAACCCAGACAGGGGAATCAAAAAAATAAATCAAGCTTTAAGAAAACGCTCGAAACATGGTAACAGCAGTGTTATTACGTAAGAGAAGACAATATCAAAACAATAAAGAGGGACTAAGAAATGTAGTCATAGATCTTACATATGGAGAGGCACATAAGGTGATACAAAGAAATAAAGTTAGGTTTAAATTTAGAAAAATAGGGGTAAATAATAAGGTAACCACAAAGGAGACAAACTATCCTACACATCAAAAGAAAATACAAGAAAAAAATAGAGACTCAGCAGAAATGAAATCAACAACAATGAATATGAGGAAAGGACAATATATAATCTACTCAGCACATAAAATTAAGTGGGAAAAAGAAACTGTCAGAAACACACAAAAAAACACATCAAAATTATAGCACTAAATTCATACTTTTCCATAATTACGCTGAATGTAAATGGACTAAATGCACCAATAAAGAAACAGAGAGTGGCAGAATGGATTAAAAAAACAAGACCCATCTATATGCTGCCTACAAGAGACACACCTTAGACTTTGAGAAAAAAAAAATTAAAACTCAAAGGATGGAAAGAAATATATCAAGCAAACAACAATCAAAAAAAAGAGCAGGAATAGCAGTATTAATTTCTGACAAAATAGACTTTAAAGTTAAATCTATCATAAAGGATAATGAAGGACACTATATAATGATTAAAGGGACAATACACCAAGAAGATATAACTATATTAAATATTTATGCACCCAATGACAGGGCTACAAGATACATAAAACAAACTCTGTCAGCGTTGAAAAGTGAGATAGGTAGCTCCACAGTAATAGTAGGAGACTTCAACACACCACTTGCGGTGAGGGACATGACATCCAGAAAGAAGCTCAGTAAAGACACGGAAGATCTAAATGCCGCAGTCAACCAACTTGACCTCGTAGTCATATACAGAACACTCCACCCAACAGCAACCAAGTATACTTTCTTTTCTAGTGCACATGGAACATTCTCTAGAATAGACCACATATTAGGTCATAATGCAAGCCTTCACAGAATCCAAAATATTAAAATATTGTAAAGCATCCTCTCTGACCATTAAGCCATAAAAGTGGAAATCAATAACAGAAAAGAAATCAAACACTTGGAAAATGAACAATGCCCTGCTCAAAAAAGACTGGATTATATAAGACATTAAGGATGGAGTAAAGAAATTCATAGAATCCGATGAGAATGAAAACACTTCCTATCCGAACCTTTGGGACACAGCGAAAGCAGTGCTCAGAGGTCAATTTATATCAATAAATGCACACATACAAAAAGAAGAAAGAGCTAAAATCAAAGAATGATCCCTACAACTTGAACAAATCGAAAGAGAACAACAAAAGAAACCTTCAGGCACCGGAAGAAAACAAATAATAAAAATTAGAGCTGAACTGAATGAAATAGAAAACAGAAAAACAATTGAAAGAATTAACAAGACCAAAAGCTGGTTCCTGGAAAAAATTGACAAACCATTGGCCAGACTGACAAAAGAAAAACAGTAGAGGAAGCAAATAACCCAAATAAGAAATGGGATGGGCAATATTACAACACACCCAACTGAAATTAAAAGAATCATATCAGATTACTATGAAAAATTATACTCTAACAAATTTGAAAATATAGAAGAAATGGATGAATTTCTAGAAACACAGTACCTACCTAAGCTGACACACACAGAGGTAGGATAACTAAATAGACCCATAACAAAAGAGATTGAAAAGGTAATCAAAAAACTCCCCCCCAAAAAAAGCCCTGGCCTGGATGACTTCACTCCAGAGTTCTACCAAACTATCAGAGAACAGTTAACACCGCTACTACTAAAGGTATTTCAGACCATAGAAAAGGACGGAATACTCCCAAACTCATTCTATGAAGCCACCATATCCCTGATACCAAAACCAGGTAAAGACACCACAAAAATAGAAAATTACAGACCCATATCCCTCATGAACTTAGATGCAAAAATCCTCAAGAAAATTCTAGCCAATAGCATTCAACAACATATCATAAAAATAATTCACCATGACCAAGTGGGATTCATACCAGGTATGCAGGGATGGTTCAACATTAGAAAAACAATTAATGTAATCCATCATACAAATAAAAGACAAAAATCACATGATTTTATCAATTCATGCAGAAAAGGCATTTGACAAAGTTCAACACCCATTCATGATAAAAACTCTCAGCAAAATAGGAATACAAGGAAGATTCCTCAACATAGTAAAGGGCGTCTATACAAAGCCAATAGCCAACATCATAAATGGAGAGAGCCTGAAAGCATTCCCCTTGAGATCAGGAACCAGACAAGGATGCCCTTTAATTACCACTCTTATTCAACATTGTGCTGGAGTTCCTAACCAGAGCAATTAGGCAAGATAAAGAAATAAAGGGCATCCAGATTGGCAAGGAAGAAGTAAAATTATCTCTATTTGTAGATGACATGATCTTATACACAGAAAACCCTAAGGAATCCTCCAGAAAACTACTAAAACTAATAGAAGAGTTCAGCAGAGTATCGGGATACAAGATAAACATACAAACATCAGTTGGATTCCTCTACGCCAACAAAAGGAACTTTGAAGAGGAAATCACCAAATCAATACCATTTACAGTAGCCCCCAAGAAGATAAAATACTTAGGGATAAATGTTACCAGAGATGTAAAAGTCTTATACAGAGAAAACTACAAAACACTTCTGCAAAAAACCAAAAGAGACCTACATAAGTGGAAAAACATACCTTGCTCATGGATAGAAAGACATTATAAAATTATAAAACATTATAAAAATGTTCTACCAAAAACAATCTACAGATTTAATGCAATTCTGATCCAAATTCCAAGGACGTTTTTTAACGAGATGGAGAAACAAATCACCAACTTCATATGGAAGGGAAAGAGGCCCCTGATAAGTAAAGCATTACCGAAAAGGCAGAACAACGTGAGAGGCCTTACTCTACCTGATTTTAGAACCTATTATACTGGCACAGTAGTCAAAACAGCCTGGTACTGGTACAACAACAGATAGATAGACCAATGGAACAGAATTAAGAATCCAAACATAAATCCATCCACATATGAGCAGTTGATATTTGACAGAGACCCCAGAACAGTTAAATGGGGAAAAGACAGGCTTTTTAGCAAATGGTACTGGCATAACTGGATATCCCTCTGCAAAAAATTGAAACAAGACCCATACCTCACTCCCTGCACAAAAACAAGCTCAAAATGGATCAAAGACCTAAACATAAAATCTAAAACGATAAAGATCATGAAGAAAAAATAGGGCAACATTAGTACCCCTAATACATGGCATAAACAGTATACAAAATATTATTAACAATGCAGGAGAAAAACTAGATAACTGGGAGCTCCTAAAAATCAAACACCTACGCTCATCCAAAGACTTCACCAAAAGAATAAAAAGACTACCTACAGACTGGGAAAAAGTTTTTAGCTATGACATTTCTGATCAGCGCCTGATCTCTAAAATCTACATGATACTCCAAAAACTCAACTGCAGAAAGACAAATAACCCAATTAAAAAATGGGTAAAAGATATGAACAGACACTTCACTAAAGAAGACATTCAAGTAGCTAACAGATATGTGAGGAAATACTCTTGATCATGAGCCATTAGATAAATGCAAATCAGAACTACAGTGAGATTTCATCTCACTCCAACAAGGCTGGCATTAATCCAAAAAACACAAGATAGTAAATGTTGGAGAGGCTGTGGAGAGATTGGAACACTTATACACTGCTGGTGGGAATGTAAAATGGTACAACCAATTTGGAAATCAATTTGGTGCTTCTTTAAATAACTAGAAATAGAACTACCATATAATCCAGCAATCCCACTCCTTGGAATATGTCTTTGGGAAATAAAGAGTCTTTACACGAACAAGTATATGCACACCCATGTTCATTGCAGCACTGTTTACAATAGCAAAAAGATGGAAGCAACCAAGATGCCCATCAACGGATGAATGGATAAATAAATTATGGTATATTCACACAATGGAATACTGCACATCAATAAAGAACAGTGATGAATCTGTTAAACATCTCATAACATGGAGGAATCTGGAAGGCATTATGCTTAGTGAAATTAGTTGCAAAAGGACAAATATTGTATAAGACCACTATTATGAGAACTTGAGAAATAGTTTAAACTGAGAAGAAAACATTCTTTTGTGGTTACGAGAGGAGGGAGGGTGGGAGAGGGGTAGTCACTAATTAGTTGGTAGATAAGAACTACTTTAGGTGAAGGGAAAGACAACACACAATACAGGGGAGGTCAGCACAATTGGACTAAACCAAAAGCAAAGAAGTTTCCAGAATAAACTGAATGCTTCGAAGGCCAGTGTAGCAGGGGAAGGTGTTTGGGGTCCATGATTTCAGGGGACATCTAAGTCAATTGGCATAATAAAATCTATTAAGAAAACATTCTGCATCCAAGTGGCGCGTGGGGTCTTAAACACTAGCAAGCAGCCATCTCAGATGCATCAATTGGTCTCAACCCACCTGGATCAAAGGAGAATGAAGAACACCAAGGACACAAGGTAATTACGAGCCCAGGAGAGAGAAAGGGCCACGTAAACCAGAGACAACATCAGCCTGAGACCAGAAGAGCTAGATGGTGCCTGGCTACAACCAATGATTGCCCTGACAGAGAACACAACAGACAACCCCTGAGGGAGTAGGAGAGCAGTGGGATGCAGACCCCAGATTCTTATAAAAACACCAGACCTAATGGTCTGGCTGAGACTAGAAGTCCCCCAGTGGTCATGGCCTCCAGACCTCCTGTAGGCCCCGAATAGGAACCATTCCCAAAGCCAACTCTTCAGACATGGATTGGACTGGACAGTTGGTTGGAGAGGAATGCTGGAGAGGAGTGAGCTTCTTGAATCAGGTGGACACTTGAGACTATGTTGGCATCTCCTGCCTGGAAGGGAGATGAGAGGGTAGAGAGGGTTGGAAGCTGGCAAAATGGACACGAAAAGAGAGAGTGGAGGGAGGGAGCGGGCTGTCTTATTAGGGGGAGAGTAATTGGAAGTATGTCGCAAGGAGTATGTAAGTTTTTGTGTGAGAGACTGACTGGATTTGTAAACTTCCGCTTAAAGCACAATAAAAATTATTTTTAAAAAATTGCCAAAGTCATCAAAAACAAGAAAAGTCTGAGAAACTGTTCACAGGCAAGAGTAGGCAAGGTGAGCAGAACCTAAACCACATCTAAGGAGGGCAAGTACAGGAAGGAGGGCGAGAGCCCCAGGGATCCTAGGGTCCACAAAGTAGGGAGAGAGCCATGATCATGAAAGATGAGAAAGTTTCCACCCAAGAAGCTCAACGAATTCCATACTGGATAGACCACCAAAAAAAAGTCACAAAGACATATAATCAAACTTTCCAAAACCAGAGACAGAGAATTCGGAGAGCAGCTCAGGAAAAGCAAAATATTACCTAAAAGAAGGCACCAATAAAACTAAGCTCTGATTTATCAGCAGAAACCATGCAGGCAAGAAAGAAATGGGATAACATAAATAAAACCGTGAAATGAAAGAATTGCCAACCAAAAATCAGATATCCAGCAAAATTGTCTCTCAAATATGATCGCAAAACCAGGACATTCCCAGAGAAACAAAAATTAAGAGAATTTGTAAAAACTAGACCAACCTCACAAAAAATATTAAAAGGGAGTCCTTCAGACAGAGATGTAATGACATTAGACAACAACCTGACACATGACAGCATCACCCAGATAAAGAATTCTCAAAAGTTCATTAAAGCTGCAAAACTGAAAATAGGGAACCAAGGTGCCAATTTGTAAATGATGACAATTTCAAAACAAAAAGGAGGAATAAATGTTGTGGTTATAGAACTTCTATATAAAGAAGTCAAGGCGATTATCAATAAATCACAGACTGTTTTAAATTTAGGGAGATAAAGATAAATTTAAGAGTAAGCACAAAAAAAAGTAATAAACTGTCGACACCAAAAAAAAAGTAACAAAATGACAGCAGTAAATTCATATCTATTGATAATCACACTGAATGTAAACAGTTTAAATGCACCAGTCAAGGGACAGAGAGTGGCAGAATGGATTTGAAAAAAAGAAAAATGACACATCAGTGTGTTACCTAAAAGAGACACAGCATAGACAAAGGCATAAATAGGTTAAAAATGAAAGGATGGAAAAAATATCAAGCAAACAGTAACCAAAAAAGAGCAAGAGTGTCAATATTAATCTCTGATAAAACAGACTTTAAGTCAAAAATCCATCATATGACACAAGGAAGGACATTATATAATGACTAAAAGGTCAGTTCACCAAGAGGATAATCATAATAAATATTTACACACCCAATGACAGAGCTCCCAAATACATAAAACTCTTAACAGTATTAAAAAGAGAGGTAGACAGTTCCACAATAATAGGAGACTTTAACACACCACTTCCAATGAAGAACAGAACAACTAGAAAGAAATTCTGAACAAAGATACAGAAGATCTAAACACAATCAACCAACTTAACCTCATAGATATACAAAACACTCTTCCCAACAACAGCAAAGTACACATTCTCCTCCAACACACATGCCTCATTCTCTAGAATAGAGCATATTTTCAGCAACAAAGCAAGTCAAAATAAATTCAAAAAACACTGAAATAATACAAAGCATCATCTCTGATCACACCATAAAAGTAGAAATCAATAATAGGAGGAACAAGGAAAAAAACTGAAATACACAGAAACTGAACAATACCTTTAATAGAAAAAATTAAAAATTAAATTAAAAAATTCTTAGAATCAAATGAGAATGAAAACAAAACATACCAAAACCTTCGGGACAAAGCAAAAGCAGTGCTCAGAAGATAATTTGTAGCAATAAATGCACACACCAAAAAAAAAAAAAAAAAGACAAAATCAGTAGCTTAACCCTACAACGCAAGTACAGAAAGAGCAGCAAAAGAAGCCCACAATAACCAAAAGAAAGAAAATAATAAAGATTAGAGCAGAAATAAATGAAACGGAAAAGTAGAATCAATAAGACAAGGAGTTGGTTCTTTGAGAGGATCAATAGAATTGATAAACCACTGGCCAAACTGACAAAGGAAAAAATGAGAATATGCAAATAACCAAAACAAGAAATGAAATGGGTGACCTTATAGCAGAACCAACTGAAACAAAAAGGGCTGTAACAGAATATTATGAAAAATTGTACTCCAACAAATTTGAAAGCCTAGAAGAAATGGAAAAATTTCTAGAAAAACGTTGCCTACATACACTAACACAAAATGAGGTAGAAAATTTGAACAGACCCATAATAAAAAAAAAGAAGAAATTGCTGAGGTCATAAAAAAAACTGAACAACAACAAAAAAACCTGGCTCAGACAGCTTCACAGGAGAGTTCTACCAAACATTCAGAGAAGAGTTAACACCAATTCTACTCAAACTATTCCAGAACATAGAAAAGGAAGGAATATTCTCCAGTTCATTCTATGAAGCGAGCATAACCCTGATACCAAAGCCATACAAAGACACTACTAAAAAAGAAAATTACAGACCAATATCCCTCATGAATATAGCTGCAAAAATTCTTGCAACTAGAATTCAACAGCATGTAAAAAAAAAAAATACATCTTGGTCAAGTGGGATTCATACAAGGGATGCAAGGATGGTTCAACATTAGAAAATCAATCAATGTAATTCACCACATAAATAAAGGAAAAGGATCAAATGATCATATCAATGCAGAAAAAGCATTTGATAAAATCCAACACCCTGTTCTGACAAAAACTCATCTAAATAGGAATAGAAGGAAAATTCCTCAGCATAATTAAGGGCATATATACAAAACCAACAGCCAACATTATTCTCAGTGGAAGGAGACTGAAAGTATTCCTCTTGAGAGCAGGAACCAGACAAGGATGCCCTTATCACCACTCTTATTCACTGTTGTACTGGAAGCCCTAGATAGAGCAATAAGGCAAGAAAGGGAAATAAAGGATATCCAAATTGGTAAGGAAGAAGTAAAACTATTCCTATTTCCAGATGACATGATCCTATACATGGAAAACCCCAGAGACTCCAAGAAAAGTATTGGAACTAATAGAAGGGTTCAGCAAAGTGGCAGGGTATAAGATCACCATACAAAAATCAGTTGGGTTCCTCTACACTAACAAAGAGAGCTCCGAAAAGGGAATCAAGAAAACAATACCATTTACCATAGCCCCCAAAAGGATAAAATACCTAGGACTAAATCTGACTAGGGACGTAAAAAAACTTTATACAAAGAAAACTACAAAACACCAAGAAACCAAAAGAGGCCTACATAAAGGGAAAACCATACCATGCTCACAAATAGGAGGAATTAACATTGTGAAAATGTCAGTAATACTCAAAGCGATCTAAAGATGTAATGCAATCCCAATCCAAATCCCATTCTTTAATGAAATGGAAAAACTAATCTCCAACTTTATATGGAAAGGAAATAGGCCCCAAATAGCTAAAGCATTATTAAAGAAGAACAAAGTAGGAGGCCTCACACTTCCTGATCTCAGAATCTACTATACAGCCACAGTAGTCAAACAGCCTGGTACAGGTACAATGACAGACACAGACCAATGAAACAGAAATGAGAATCCAGAAATAAATCTGTCCAACTATAGACAGCTAATCCTCGACTAAGGGTCAAAGTTCATTAAAGGGGGAAGGGATAGTCTCTAACAAATGGTGCTGGCAAACTGGATATCTATCTGCGGAATGATGAAACAGGATCCATACCTCACACCATACACAAAAACTGTCTCAAAATGGATCACAGACCTAAATGTTAAAACTATAAAGTTAATGGAAGAAAACATAAGGACAAAGCTAGGGGCCCTAATTTATGGCATAGACTATCAAACATAACTAAAAATGCACATAAAGAAGATAAACTAGATAACTGGAACCTCCTAAAAACTAAATACTTATGCTCATCAAAAGACTTCACCTAAAGGGTAGAAAGAGAGTGTATAGACTAGGAAAAAAAATTGGCAACAACATAACTGACAAGGTTCTCATATCTAAAATTTATGGAAAACTTCAATACCTCAACAACAAAAGACAAACAGTCCAATTAAAAAAGTGGGCAAATGACTTGAACAGACACTTCACCCCAAAAGACTTTCAGGCAGTTGACAAACACATGAAAAGATGCCCATGATCATTAACCATTACAAAACCAAAAAACCAAACCCATTCCTGTCAAGTCGATTCCGACTCATAGCAACCCTATAGGTCAGAGTAGAACTGCCCTATAGAGTTTCCAAGGAGTGCCTGGTGGATTTGAACTGCCAACCTTTTGGTTAGCAGCCATAGCACTTAACCACTACGCCACCAGGGCTTCCCATTAACCATTAAAAAAAAAAAAAAAAAACCCCAGTGCCATCAAGTCGATTCTGACTCATAGCGACCCTGTAGGACAGAGCAGAACTGCCCCATAGGGTTTCCAAGGCTGTAAATCTTGACAGAAAGAGACTGCCACATCTTTCTCCCGTGGAACGGCTGGTGGGTTCAAACTGTCGACCTTTTGTTTAGCAGGCAAGTGCTGCTGAACCACTGCACCACCAGGGCTCCTTAAAGCATGATAAAATGTTCAAAAAAAAAAAAAAAAAGACCTACAGTTAAATCATATGTAATGATAAAACTTTGAACACTTTTCCCGTAAGATTAAGGACCATTCATTCTCGTCACTTCTACTCAGCATTGTACTGAAAGTTCTAACTGGTATAATGGGGAGAAAAGATATAAAAGGTATAAAATTTGTGAAGAAAAAATGAAACCACTGTTATTTACAGCGTCATGATTGTATATGTAGAAAAGTATGTAATCTACCCCCACCACAAATAAAAACTACCACAACTAATAAGTGAATTTAGCAAAGTTGAAGGGTATAAGGTCCCTTTATGCAAAAGTCAGTTGTATTTCCAAGTGCTAGGAACAGATAGTTAAAAATTGTAATTTTAAAAACAATACCAGTTATAATAGCATCAGAAAATATCAAATACTTCCAAGTAAATCTATTGAAAGAGGTGAAACACCTCTACGAAGCATTACTGAAAGAAATTAAGACCTATATAAATTGAGAGAGATATATCGTGTTCATGAGTCAGAAGATTGAGTATGCTTAAGATGTCAATTCTCCACAAAATATTTTATAGATTCAGTACAATCTCAATCAAAATACCAGTAGGCTTTTTAAAGAAATTTACAAGTTGGTTCTAAAATTTATATGGAAATGCTAATGGTCTAAAACAGCCAAAAACTATTTAGAAGAATAATTAAATTGGTGGACTGATTTCAGGGTTTACTATACAATTACAATAATCAAGACAGTGTGGTATTAGTATAAGGATGGAACAATAGATCAAAACAGAATTGACAGTCCAGGAATGTTGTTGTTGTTAGATGCCATTGAGTTGGTTCCGACTCATAACAACCCTATGTACTACAGAACGAAACATTGTTCTGTGCCATCCTTGCAATCGTTGTTATGCTTGAGCCCATTGTTGCAGCCACTGTGTCAATCCATCTTGTTGACGGTCTTCCTCTTTTTTGCTGACCTTTTACTTTACCAAACATGATGTCCTTCTTCAGGGACTGATCCCTCCTGATAACATGTCCAAAGTATGTGAGATGCAGTCTCGCCATACTTGCCTCTAAGGAGCACTCTGGTTGCACTTCTTCTAAGACAAGTTTGTTCATTCTCTTGGCAGTCCATGGTATATTCAATATTCTTTGCCAGCACCACAATTCAGAGGTTTCAATTCTTCTTCAGTCTTCCTTATTCATTGTCCAGCTTTCATGTGCATATGAGGCGATTGAAAACACCATGGCTTGGGTCAGGCCCACCTTAGTCTTCAAGGTGACATCTTTGCTTTTTAACACTTTAAAGAGATCTCTTGCAGCCGATTTGCCCAATGCAATGCACCTTTTCGTTTCTTGGCTGCTGCTTCCATGGGTGTTGATTGTGGATCCAAGTAAAATGAAATCCTTGACAACCTCAATCTTTTCTCCATTTATCATGATGTTGCTTATTGGTCCAGTTGTGAGGATTTCCATTTTCTTTATGTTGAGGTGTAATCTATACTGAAAGCTGTGGTCTTTGATCTTCATCAGTAAATGCTTTAAATCCTCTTCACGTTCAGCAAGCAAGGTTGTGTCATATGCATAACACAGGTTGTTGATGAGCTTTCCTCCAATCCTGATGCCCTGTTCTTCGTATAGTCCAGCGTCTCGGATTATTTGGTCAGCATACAGATTGAATAGGTAAGGTGAAAAGATACAGCTCTGACGCATACCTTTCCTGACTTTAAACCATGCAGTACCCACTTGTTCTGTTTGAACAACTACCTCCTGATCCATGTACAGATTCCTCATGAGCACAATTAAGTGTTCTAAAATTCCCATTCTTCACAATGTTATCCATAATTTGTCATGATCCTCACACCTGTGCATATACAGTCAATTGATTTTTGATCGAAGGTTGAAGTTAATTTAGTGGAAAAAGGAAAGTATTTTTAATGAATGGTGCTGGAAAAAACTGGATATCGATATGGAAGAAAATTAACCACTGCCCAGACATAAAATTAATTGAAGATGGATTATAAACCCAAACACAAAAACTATAACCATAAGACTTCGAGCAGAAAATGTGGAGAATATCTTTGCTGCATGGGGATAGGGAAAGATATCTTAGGATGCAAATAATTCACAAAAGAAGATATACAAATAGCCAATAAGTGCTTGAAAAGGCATTCAATATAATTAATCGTCAGAGAAATGCAGGATAAAATGACAAGATACCTCTTTAGATCCACTAGAATGGCTGAAGTCTAACAGATTGAAAATACCGAATGTTGGCAAGAATGTCAAACACCTGGAGCTCTGCTGCATTGCTCCTGGGACTATAAAATGGTATATTTGAAGAACTGTTGACCAGTTTATAAAATTAAACACATCTATCCTATGACCCAACCATTCTACTCCTAGGTATTTACCCAAGAGAAATGAAAACACATGTCTACAAAAAGACTTGCCCATGAATTTTTATAGAAACCTTATTTATAATAACCAAAAACTTTAACTAACCCAGATGTCTATCAATGAGAAGGAATAAACAAATCATGGTATATTCATACAACGGAATACTAATCAACAACAAAAGGGAGGAACTACTGATATACATTCACCAACATGAATTAATCTCAAAAGCGTTATGTTTAGCAGGAGCCAGACACAAAAGAGAACATTTATATGAAGTTCAAAAACAGACCACTGAAGATGTTGCCTCTGTTGGAGGTAGGGGATTGAGTGGAAAGCAAGAGAACTTTCTAGGATAATGAATATGTTCTATATGTTGTTTTGATTGCTGGTTACATGGGTGTATGCAGTTGTCAGAACTCTTCAAATCAAACATTTAAAGTTTATTATTTGTAATTTATATCTCAATAGAAAACAGTTTATTGTAAAAAAAAAAATAACAGAAAGAACAAAGATTATCATAAAAGTGCTTAGCGAGAAGACAGGAGATATGGAGGATGTTGTTATTAGGTGCCGTCGAGTAGTTTCTGACTCAGAGAGACCCTTTGTACAACAGAATGAAACACTGCATGTGTCATGCACCACTATCACGATGCTTGAGCCTGTTGTTGCAGCCACTGTGTCAATCCATCTCGTTCAGTGTCTTCCTCTTTTTCACTGACCCTTTACTTTACCAAGTATCTTAGTTATCTACTGCTGCTATAACAGAAATACCACAAGTGGATGGCTTTAACAAACAGAAATTTATTCTCTCACAGTCCAGGAGGCTAGAAGTCCAAATTCAGGGCACCAGCTCCCAGGGAAGGCTTTCTCTCTTTGTTTGCATTGGGGGAAGGTCAGTCTTCCCTTGGGTCTAGGAGTTTCTCAGTGCTGGGACCTTGGGTCCAAAGGACACACTGTTGTCCTGGCTCTTCTTTCTTGGTGGTACGAGGTCCATCCTCCCCCCTGCCCCCAATATCTCTGCTTGGTATCTGTCTTATATCTCAAAAGAGATTGACTCAAGATACAACCTAATCTTGTAGATTGAGTCCTGCCTCATTAGCATAACTGCCTGTAATCTTGCTTCATTAACATCACAGAGGTAGGATTTACAGCACATAGAAAAATCACATTAGATAACAAAATGGTAAACCATCACACAGTACTGGGAATCAAACCCTAGCCAAGTTGACACACATTTTAGGGGGACACAATTCAATCCATAACACTAAGCATGTTGTCCTTCTCCAGGGACTGGTCCCTACTGATAACATATCCAAAGTACATAAAATGAAGTCTCGCCATCCTCCCTTCTGAGGAGCATTCTGGCTGTACTTCTTCCAAGACAGATTTGTTGGTTCTTTTAGCAGTCCATGGTATATTTGGTATTCGTTACCAACGCCATAATTCAAAGGCATCAATTGTTCTTTGGTCTTCCTTATTCATTGTCCAACTTTCTCATGCATATGAGGCAATTGAAAATACCAGGGCTTGGGTCAGGTGCACCTTAGTCTTCAAGGTGACATCTTTGCTTTTTAACACTTTAAAGAGGTCTTTTGCAGCAGATTTGCCTAATGCAGTACATTGGTTGATTTCTTAACTGCTGCTTCCATGGGCATTGATTATGGATCTAAGTAAAATGAAACCCTTGACAACTTCAGTCTTTTCTCCATTTATCATGATGTTGCTTATTGGTCTAGTTGTGAGGATTTTCCTTTTCTTTATGTTGAGACGTAATCCATACTGAAGGTTGTATTCTTTGATCTTCATAAGTGAGTCCTTTAAGTCCTCTTCATTTTCAGTAGGCAAGGTTGTGTCATTTCCATAATGCAGATTGTTGATGAGTCTTCCTCCAATCTTAATGCTGTGTTCGTCTCCATATAGTCCACCTTCTTGGATTATTTGCTCAGCATACAGATTGAACCAGTATGGTAAAAGGAGACAACCCTGACGTACACCTTCTCTGATTTTAAACTGCCCAGTATCCCCTTGTTCTTTTGGAACAACTGTCTCTTGATCTATGTACAGATTGCTCGTAAGCACAATTAAGTGTTCTGGAATCCCATTATTGGCAGTGTTATCCATAATTTGTTATGATCCACACAGTCAAATGCCTTTGCATATTCAATAAAACACAGGTAAACATCTTTCTGGTACTCTGCTTTTAGCCAAGATCCATCTGACGTCAGCAGTGATATTCCTCCTTCTACTTCCTCTTCTGAATCCAGCTTGAATTTCTGGTAATTCCTTGTCGACGTACTGCTGAAACCATTTTTTTTAATTTTCTTTAGCGAAATTTTACTTCCATGTAATATTAATGATATTCTTCAATAATTTCCACATTCTGTTGGATCACTTTTCATTGGAATAGGCACAAGTATGGATCTTTTCCAGTCTGTTGCCCGTGTAGCTGCCTTCCAGATTTCTTGGCATAGACAAGTGAGCACCTCCAGCATTGTATCCATTTGTTGAAACATCTCAATTGGTATTCCATCAATTCCTGGAGACTTGTTTTTCACCAATGCCTTCAGTGCAGCTGGAACTTCTTCCTTCAGTACCATCAGTTCTTGACCATATCCTACCTTCTGAAATAGTTGAACATCGACCCCTTCTTTTTGTTACAGTGACTCTGTGTATTCCTTCCATCTTCTTTTGATGCTTCCTGCATCGTTTAATATTTTCCTCATAGACTCCTTCAGTATCGCAACTCAGTTTTTAAATTTTTCTTCTGTTCTTTCAGCTTGAGAAATGCTGAGCATATTCTTCCCTTTTGGTTTTCTAACTCGAGGGCTTTGCACATTTCAGTGCAATACTTTACTGTGCCATCTCATGCTACCCTTTGAAGTCTTCTGTACAGGAGATGCTGTCTATGTGGAGGATAAACAACAACATACAAATGTTGAATAATTGGTCTGCCCGAATAAGGAGACAGGAGAAGTGAAACAGAAAATATACAAAAATGGAATGGAAGAATCCTTTATAATGAAAGAAAACATGAATTAGCCAGGTATTTGAAGGGACTGTTTTCATTGTGTGAGATAGGTATTATTATACCTATTTCAAAAATGAGGAGGCTGAGACTCAGATAGGGCAGGTTGTTTTTCCAGGACCACACAGTAACATAACTTGGTAAGACAGGACCTTGACCAAACTACAGCAATAATAATTAGAGTGGTAACAAGAAAGATTCAGGGCTGTTTTATAGGTAGGATTAATGTCTACCTTCAACCTTGGGCCTTGTCTACCTGGTGAGTTCATTTGAAGATTTAAAGGTGCCATCTCCTCCAAGGAGCTCTCCCTGATCCATTCAACCAAAATTAGAGATTCCCACTGTTTTTACTATACAGTAGTAATATCGTGAATGTATATGTAATACAGAACTAATCACATCATGTTGATATTACCATGTGTCAGCTTCTACCTTAAGAGGAACTTGAGGGCAGCATTGGAGTCAGAAATAATGATTACATTATTATTATTATTATTATTATTATTATTATTATTATTATTATTATTATTATTATTATTACCTGATTACAAATAGTTATCCCCAAACTTTTTACATCACTTATGGGATGAATGGTGACATTCATTTAGACAAGAATATTGGGAGTAGGAGATATTGAGAGAAGAAGATAATCAGTTTGTTGGTTTCCCTTTCCCCTCACCCCTTCAGAAGATATAGACATATGGTATATTAGGCGCCTTTAAAGGGAAACATCCAGAAACTGGAAAGAATTTAATGAAAGAAGTTCAGAAAAGATATAGACCTGGAGATAGAGAATTGGGGGTTATTAGGATCTTGAAGATAGTTGAAATCATGGAATTACATGAGTTTACTAAACCTAGATCAAGGATAGAACCTTGGTGGACAGCAGTATTGAAGCAGGGGTGAGAGTGGGTGGCTGGACAAGAGTGGACATTAACTGTTTATATATATCCCTAGATATCCCTTCCAGTTTGTAAATTCCATCAAGAGAAAGCTACCCTTTACCCATTGCTGTCGAGTCGATTCCGACTCATTGTGACACTGTGTATAAATGGAATGAAACACTGCCCAGTCCTGCGCCACCCTCACAATCATTGCTGTGTTTGAGCCCATTGTTGCAGCCACTGTGTCAGTCCATCTTATCAAGGGTCTTCCTCTTTTTCACTGACCCTCTACCTTACCAAGTAATGATATCCTTCTCCAGGGACTGGTCCCTCCTGATAACATGTCCAAAGTACATGAGATGAAGTCTTGCTGTCCTCCCTTCCAAAGAGCACTCTGGCTGTACTTCTTCCAAGACAGACTTGTTCATTTTTCTGGCAGTCCATGTTATACTCAGTATTCTTCACCGACACTGTAGTTCAAAGTCATCAGTTCTTTGGTCTTCCTTATTCATTGTCCAGCTTTTGCATGCATATAAGGCAATAAAGCAAATGGGGAGGCCCAATTTCTGGGGTGCATACCCAAAAAAAAAAAAACCCACTGCCGTTGAGTCAATTCTGACTCATAGTGACCTTATACAGCAACATGTTTCCCAGAATTCCTGTGCTGAGAAGACTGAGAGATTCTGTACAATAAAGCTTTTTGTCCTGAGTATGCTAACAGTCTCAATATTATAATTTTAACTTAACAGTTGCATCACAAAAGATATAATGGCCTTGATGCCAGTATCCGTTAGAAGATTCTATACTCTTCCCTCAAAACTATCAAGTAGGCAAAATGAATTTCCCTGCACTGACCCTTTAGAGCCATTTAGTTTCAGTATCTTCTTAGACAGTCGTCTTAAGATTTCCCATGCCATGACTCATGACCCAGGCAGTTTAGAAAAATATCAGTCCGACTCATTAGTAGGCACTGTAGATAGCCACCAGGTAAACAAAGGAGATGACACTCAGAAAGGACTGCCTGCTCAACAGTGGTTGTTTTGGTTTGGTTGACTTTTTATGCTTTTTATCTCTTCACTCATTTTGAAGTATTTCCTCCTTTCTGGCTTTTTCAAGGCCGATATAGGAAATCCATCTAAACCATTTTTATCTTGAGACTGGGTCGTTTTAAGACTGTGTGTGGTTGCTATTAGTTTTCAGAAATAGTCTCTGAAATAATTTTGCATCCTTTTTTAAGTGATCCAAACTTCAATTAATGTCATTGACTTGTACATGTAAAAAAATGTTGAAATGCCAAATGTGTATATACCCACTTCCTCACTTAACAACATGGTTAGGCTCCAAATACCCAGTTGTTAGGTGAAAATGGCATTATATGAAAATGGAGGATGACCACATCAGATCACAAAATGGAAGATAACTATATCATTACATAACTGCCAAACCACTGATTTACCCAGCCAAGTTGACACATTTTTACTATAGTCATAAATGCAAAGTGTCAGATAACGAGACAGTTGAAAAGTGAGGAGTAGGAGTATATCTTCATATATACATATATGTGTGCATATATATATAACAATAAAAAGTATTCAAATGTCAGTAAGGACCAAAAAAAATGCCTCAGAGAAGCAGTAGATTTAGCAAAAAGGACTCTTATCAGGGGTCGGAAGACCTTAGGACTTTCCAACTCTCCTCCTTGGGCAAGTGCTTTGCCCTCCCTGAGCCTCAGTTTGTTCATCTATCAACGAGGATAGTAATACCAATCTCCACATAGTGAAATGGATTTTCTCATATCCAGCTAGTGGGAATGTAAATTGATTTAAAGTTTTTTGAAGTGCAATATGGCTATACATATTAAGAACCTTGTAAAAGTGTGCATATCCTTTGACTCATTAATTCCACTTCTGGGAAGTAATCTGAAATTCTGACAATGATTTGTACACAAAATGTTCATCACAACATGGTTTACAATGGTGAATATTAAAAATTACTGAGTGTTCAAAAACTATTACACTGTTAGTATATTATGTAGCCATTCTAAAAATATTTTTGTATTCATTCAGACATCTAGAATCTAGATTATTTTACAGAAAATATGTTCAAAGAAATGTGTTAAATGACACCACAGGAATGTAATGAGCAAAATCCAGATTCTGGAAAACTGTATAGAATAAACAACCAGGTTCATCCACAAATAAGTGGCAAGGGAGAAAAAGAGGTATGGAGGGCCAACCTATAGACTAAGAGATTTTAAAAGATATATCAGTCAGCCACAATGTATAGCTCTTGTTTGCGTCCTCAATTTCTTAAGTTATTTAAAACCTTTATGAGACATTTGGAAATTTGAACTCTAGTTATTTGATAATGATAAGGAATTATTATTTTTCAGATATTGGGACAGTGGTATTGTGGTTATGCTTTTTAAGACCTTATTTTCTAGAGATAAAAACTGAAACATTTATGAATGAAATTATATGATGTTTTGGATTTGCTTTAAACACTATGCAAGATGGATGTGGATGCGGGTAGGATTGCCCATGGGTTGATGGTGGTCTGTGTGATGGGTGCGTGGAGATTTATTATTCTATTCTGTTTTTAGTGTGTGTTAAAAATTTCAGTAATAAGCTTTTTTCCAAAAGTTTATTTTGTTGTTGAGAATATACACCAATTCAACAGTTTCTACTTGTACAATTTAGTAACACTGATTACATTCTTCAAGTTATGCACCCATTCTCATCCTCCTTTTCTGAGTTGTTCCTCTCTCATTAACATAAACTCAGTGCCCCTTAAGGTTTCTACCTAACCTTTTAAGTAGCTGTTGTTAGTTTGATCCCATATAGATAGTTCTTAAAAGAGCATAATGCTCACGGCAGACATTTTTCTAGTTAAGCTAGAGTATTATTTGGTTTTAAGGAGAATTCAGGGGGTATTTTTAGTTTACGGTTTAAAAATTATCTCAGGGCAAAAGTTTCAGGAGTTCATCCCTCCATGGTTCCAGAAAGTCCATGAGAATTTGAATTCTGTTCTACATTTTCCCCCTTTCGATCAAAGATTCTCCTGTAGAATCTTTGATCAAAATGTTCAGTAATGTTAGCCAAATAATAATTTTTTTTTAATTTGAAATACAGCTCTTACAAAGATATTTTAACATCGAAATGGCTTAGTCAGTTGAGTGAAAATCAGTATAATATCAATCATGTAGCGGGAAAAAATGAAACAGAAAAACATAAAAGGAAACATTAACCTGTGGTTGTCTTTAGATGGTGTAATCATTGGCAATTTTTTCTGCTTTTCCATACTATATAAATTTCCATAATGAGCCTATATTAATTGCACAATCAGAAAAAAATAATTTTCTACTTTGTATAGTTCATTTTACATGGATCCATAATCAATGCCCATGAAAACAGCAGTCAAATCAAACAATGTATTGCATTGGACAAATCTGCTGCAAAAGACCTGTTTAAAGTATTAAAAATCAAAGGTGTGACTTTGAGGACTAAGATGCACGTGACCCCAGCCATGGTATTTTCAGTTGCCTCATATGCATCCAAAAGCTGGACAATGAATAAGGAAGACCCAAGAAGAATTGATGCCTTTGAATTATGTGTTGGCAAAGAATATTGAATATACCATGGCCTTCCAGAAGAATGAACAAAATCTGTCTTGGAAGAGGCAGCCAGAATGAACCAGTCATTATGACCAGGGTGATGAGTTAACATATGTTGATTTTCAGAATTCCATATTCACAGTTCCTCCCTTTTCATATATGTAAATGTAGTAGCACTGAGTCAGTATAAAATCTTTGAGCTAGGACTGATTTATCTACAAGGTCATTTATTGTCTTAAAATACTATTTTCAATGATCACTGCTTTGTGAACTAATGAAAAAGCTCCTTCCTACTGTCAGTCCAGTTTAATAAACAGCTCTAGAGAGCTGTCTAATGGACTAAAAAGATGAAAGTGACTTCTTAAAATGTCATCGTCGACTCTCAGGACTGGTACTTTTCATAACAGCAATTACATTCTCACTGTTTGTTATTTTCTTAATGGTGATGGAGTTTTTAATAATGGTGAACCTGTAGTTGGTATTAGAAGTTTAAATTGTAACAAGATTGTGTCTGGGTAGCATCATCTTATTTTCTGAATCCCTGCGTTCTTGTGAATTTGGCTCCCTAGCACTTTTAAAAATACCATGAAAAAAGAAAAAAATTGCTATGATAAGAGGGTAGAGGCCATTATAAATCATTTCAACTTTTGTCAGACTCTTTAGACAAGTGAGAAGAATAATCAGATAATCATTTTCATCCCTCTTTCTTGAAAAATAACATCAAAGTAGCCAAAAGAGAGAAGAAAGAATTGCTTCACAGAAATAGCTGATATTCAGAACTAAATCTAAGGAAATTGTTACTTGAGATGCTTTACTCAAACGTGCGTTTGATTGTTTGAGGGGTCCAGGCCTGTGTTTGCTAAGATGTATCATTAAAGGTGAAGATGTTGGCAGCCTACACAGATTGATAACACACATTTTTCCCCACATCTAGCTACGTGGTGAACATGGGTCTGATCGACAAGCTGTGTGGCTGCTTCCTCTCGGTGCAAGGCCCAGTGGATGAGAATCCCAAGATGGCCACGTTTCTGCAGCATGCCGCAGGACTTTTACATGCAATGTGCACACTCTGCTTTGCTGTCACTGGAAGGTAAGGCTCTTACTTAGTCTCAATCTAGACTCAACTTCTGAAACACCTCTTGAATTGTGTCCATCTTGGGGTCAGTTCATAGGGGTGCAGGTGGTCATCTTGGACCCCTTTCCTCTTTGTCCTTCTTAGCTTTTTATATTGAGACCTGCCTGACGTTTCTCATTTTCCCTGACAACATGCTCCTGCCAAAGTATATTTTTCTTGTTGGTGTCATAAACTTGACTATTATTGCTGGAAGAGACCTTAGAGGCCATCCAGTCCCTCTCCCACTGAAGTCCAGAGGAATCAAGTGATTCTCTCCTTGAGTCATCGACAAAGCCCAGACTGGATCAAGCCAGGCCCTCGGCATGACACTGCATAACATCACCGTGCCCACAACCAGTGTTCACATGTTTTCAATTTCACTGTCTACTGGGTTATTTTTTCCCCCTTTTGCCCTTCCTCAAAGGTACCTCCTTGAATAAGGGAAGGGGGAGCTGTTCAAAAACAAGAGCTCCCTGAAATCACACATCACCGTTACCCATGGGCATGGTTAAACCAGTGTGTCAGGGACTACTTCTGGTGTGGTTGGCCCTTTAGACCCCTCACTCCTCCCTGTGGACTGCCCATAAAAACAATAACTCTCTAAGAAGGGCAGGGAAGACCCTCTTAGGTGTTTTATTCCCTCCTCTCCCCACCAAGTAGAGAATCATTGTAATACTGACTCAGTGTTTCTCAAAGGAATATGATATATATCCCTCAGGCATGCTGAAGATGTCCAGTAAAATATTTTTCTTAAATTAATTCTAAACAGTGCTGCATACAAATAATGTATTTTTTAGGGATTCGTCAAGAAGAAAATGAATTATTTGAAACTCGTAGAATCTAGACGCTTAAAAAAGTATTATCCATCCGTATTCAATGCACACAGGTTGCATATGACTATACTCAAAATTTTCAAGAGAGGGAATTTGTTTTCTAAGATGAACATTCTCAACATTTTTTAATCTGTTATGCAAAAGCCCCTAAACTCACCTCTTTTTCCTTACTCTTACCCAGTCCCTTCAATATCAGTCCCATTTCTAGGAAGATTAAGACTGTCTGAGGTGTCAGGGACACGAAGCATGGCCCGTAATCAGTGTTCCAAATTGGCCTGTTCCCTATCTAGAATAGGCAGAGCCCACCCTCCAGGGATTAGATGAAAATTCAGGAAGTGGCTATTTGTGGGGAGCCCTGGTGGTGCAGTGGTTAAAACAATAGATTGCTAACCAAAGTTTGGCAGTTTGAAACCACCAGTGGCTCTGTGGGTGAAAGATGTGGCAGTTTGCTTCCATGGAGATTTTTTTGGAAACCCTGTGGGGTCACTATGAGTCAGAATCGACTTGATGGTAATGGGTTTGGTTTTGGCCTAAGTAGAATCATTGGTACCATACTATACAGAGCCTGGCAGCAATAATAGGGCTCCTTCTGGGGAAGCAGCAACAGTTGCCAGGCTTCTCCCTGGGAGGTGTCCTCTTACCCAGGACAATCCAGCACTGGCTGTTTTGTGTACACAACATTACAAGCCTGCCAGCAGCATCTCAAGTCTGCATCACCTGTGCTCTCTGATTCCAGATGAATATCACAGACTTATAAGCATTTCCGTATGTGGTTGCAGTACAGTTTCTGGGCTTCAGCTTTCACCAACACACAGATTCAGTGACTTGAAATCTAGAACTTGAAAGAAACTTAAAGGTCATTCACACCCCCCCTTGTTTTATAGGAAGAGCCAAACTGACTTGAATTAGGACCTAAGATTCACAGCTTGGTGCTCTGTCCTACACATTTGACTTTATAGTATTCAAAATGTGGGAACATGTATTTCATCCCTTTGAAGATGTTCTAAATTACGTATACGGAAGACAAGATCCTCCTCCCGTTAATGCTACAGCCATGCCCTTGTTCAGTAGACATTCACTGAGCACCTGCCAGCCACCAAGCTAGGTATAGTGACATTGCCCTCAGGGAGCCCAGAGTCTGAAGTGGAGTCAGACTTGTAAACAAATAGCTGCAACATAGCAGCTGCAGCAGAAGAGAATATGCACAGAGGAAGAAGTAAAGCTCTCCCAGAGGAGGTTAGGGAAAGCTCCAGTGGGCTGGACCTTAAAGGATGAGGCAAATTAACCAGGAAGACAAGTGGAACGAAAAAGTTGATTGAGGAAAAGAGCATAATATGTGCACCGTATGATGTAGCAGATGTCCCTGGTGCTTTACCCATATCCTTTTGGCCCCCTCTGGAGATTACCTGCCAACGACTTGCTGTGTTTCTCTGCCTGAGGACATTCTCTGGACAAAGAGCTGCTTGCCAGAAGCACAGGGTGGGGGGCTAACACTTGCAAGAGTGACCTACCAACAGTAAATTGATGCTTAAGACCCCAGCTTCTCTAACCCTCAGTGGGACAATTCTGAGACATATTCTATACAGACTCTCAGAGAGTCCTCAGTGGTAACTTGTTCATTAATACATCCTTTATTGGCTTTTCTCACTTCCCTGTTTCCCTTTGCTATTTCCTCACAAATTAACTACTTGTGCCCATTTCCTTATTTCAAGGTCTGCTCTTGGAACAACCCAAATGAATTAGATATGGATATATAAGACATTGTGTTGTGGTGACTGTGGGAGAGGGAAGGGAAATGAGGTGTTAAATGAGCTCAATTAAATGTTAGCTCCTGGGAGCCTCAGAGAGAGGCAAGAGCTTGATGTGGTAGATTAGAGCTGTGGAAGGCTACTGAAGTTTTTTAAGAGGGAGTAACAAGGCCAAATATCTGTTATAGAATGTTCGCTCCTGAAAAGTGTAGAGATGGCCAGAGTACAGGGGCGGATTAACCATAAACAAGGTATGCACAGACTTACAGTAAGCATAAATAAGCAAGGTACACACAGGCTTACTTGTTTACTTACTAATCTATAGTGTACAATTTCACCTGCTTTTCACCACATCAAAGATGAAGCCCATGTGAAATTGTGCACAAGTAAGCCCATGTGTACCTTGTTTATTGGGTAATCCATCCCTGTTGGAATGGGATGAGCCTAGAGGCAGAAGGAATAGTAAAGAGGCTCTTGCATGATACAAGTGCTAAATGCTGAGAGCCTGTAGGGGCAGTGGAAATAGAGACTGAGCAAATACATTTAAGAGGAGGTAGAACAAATATAGGGTCACTATGAGTTGGAGTCAATTCGACAGCAACCGGTTTGGTTTTGGGGTTTAGAACAGATGTAGGGGAGGTAGCACAGGACTAGGTGGTGTGGAAGGTGAAAGGGAGAAATCTAGAATGACTCCCAGGATTCTGACTTTAGAATTTTGAGTGGTAGGTGGTAATCTCTGAATTAGGGGATATAAGGAGTAGTTTTCCATAGGGGAAATAGGAGTTTGGTCCTAGACACACCTAAGGATGATCCAAGTAGACCAAAGTCTAGCATGTGTATAGATACATAATGTGTATTATATGTGTGTAATTATGAAATATAATTGTTTCTATGTGCATACAACTAGATTTTAAATAAATCAGTGATTTACTTTTAGTGTTTTTTTTAACAATTCTTAATTGATTTTTTCTTAATATAACTTCCTCCCCAACCTCAATTGCTCAACAAATTTCTATTAATAGAACTTGCTACAAAAGCAGATTATTCTATAAAAAAGGTCCAGGTGGTTTCCTGCCTTGACCTACCTAGGAAATCCTTAGCTGCATCAGTGTAAGCTGCTTATCTGAAAGAGGTGAGAACATGGCTCTTGATTGCTGTTCTTCCTCTCAGCCTTCAGTCACCCATCATTTCCTGAACACCCCCAGACGATGGGAATAGAGGTAGTTTTTCCTACCTCATCAGACTTGTTCACCTATGATATTTACAGACCATTTCGTACTACATTCCATTTCTTCACGGAAATTATATTTCTAAACCATAAGCTATAGTCACCTGTTGAAGCTCTTTGGTACGTGCATTTAACAGAGTTTCTGCACTAGGTCACAGCCATGTCCAGAAGGGAAGGTAGTGTGATTGTTGGAGTGAGCCACAGAATGCCTGTTTTGGCTACTAGGAGAAGCCAGCAAGAGTCAGAGAGTTAAGGAAGGCTTGTCCTCAAAGCCCTTTTGTGACCAGCAGGAATAAAAGACACAGAGGAGCCAGAGGGACCTTCAAAAATTGGCCTCTTGTGCTGGCAGACTCTGAGATAATTAAGCGGACTAATTGGTAGCACAGGGCTTTGAGTAAACACTGTGCGCTCTGCCGGTGGCCCAGCCTTTGTGGTGGTGAGTACAGCAGGTCCGCCTTTGCACTGCTCCTCTATTGTGCCCTTAATCTCCTCGTTTTTACCTAGATTTTCTGGAATACAATTTGTGTGTCAGAATTTGTGCTGTTAATCTTTGCTTCATCATGGGAGGGGAAAGCGCTGATGATTTTTGTACCAGGCTTGGTTTTGAACAATGAAATGGCGTTTGTTTAAGTTAAAATTGAATTTGGGATCCTCTGGTGAAAGGATTGATCTTGTGTTAGGATTAGCCCGGAGTTTTAACTGGGGAACTGTACACAAGCTGTAATTCTTAATCATGTAAACAAAATTCAACCATCTTTTTTATAAGACTTTCAGAAATGCCTGTTTCTTTGGCCCGTTTTCCATTCTTGGTCCTATAGGAAGTATAGAGAAAAGAGTGGTTTTCAGATCTCAGAGCATCAGCTCAACTGCCATAATTGGCTGAGGCTCTGAGGCCCTGAAAAGGTGCTGACTGCTCAGAACTAATAGGAAAAAAACATTAAAAATTATGATTATTATTGCAAGCAACACAGGCCCTTCAGTCAATCAGCATTCATTTACTATATTCATAACTGTGCTAGGCAGCACAGTAAGAGAGCCAGGGAGCAATGGACCCACAGAGCTTACAATCCTTATTACCGCAGGAAAGAAGGAGAGGAGCATGTAAAACCTTGCTAACTCTGATTGGTTGGAGGAGACTAGTTTTGAATTCTAAAGTATTTTTATACAAAAAGGAAGTTTGTTGTTTTATGTGTTTGTTTTTCATTTCCATGCCCATAAACTACACTAACAAAATGTGTTCTAGCCAAGATCCCTGGAAACCTGTGTAAGAAAAGGATAAAAGAATGATGTATAATTTAGCCCATTAATTATGTGGATATAAATGAGTGCTTCTCAAGTGTTTAAGGGTGCTTGAAAATCGTTTGTGTTCAACCAAAGGTAAACTTTAACTCTGCCTGCCTGAACTGTTCCTTCATTCATTGAACAAATATTTATGTAGCACTTGCTCTGTGCCAGTCCCTGTGCTGGGCCTGGGAGAAAGCAGAGATGACTCAGACACAGATTGTGTCCTTAAGGACTTTGTAAACTAGTAAGGGAAAGAAGATGCATATACAAATATCCCTGGTATAAGCCAGAGAGTGATAAAAGAGGATAATACATGAAAAACACTTAGCATGCTGCATGACACATAGTAAGTGCTCAATAATTGTTGGAAAAAACTTTTTCTTTTACCATTATCATCATCATCGTTGATGGCGTTCAGAGGAGGGAGAAATCACTCCTAGTTGTAGGGACTTAACCTGGACTTTGAAAGATGGGAAGGGTCAGAATGTTTAGAGTTGAGAAAAAGGTAGACAAAGAAATAGCACAAGCAAAGGCAAGGCAACAAAAAAATAAGAAGAATGAATAGGGTACTGTAGCTGGATTTTGAAACATATATGGTGGTATTTTAGTGCATCCCAGGTTCTTATGAGGTTCAAATAATAAATGTAAAAATACTTCATGAACTATATAAAATGATTTGCTGAGATATGGCAGTGCCAGTAATGTTATTAAAGCTTTTGAACAGGGAAGTGACATGCTGAGAGCCATATTTTGTGAGCACTAATCAGGCATCAAATGAAGAATGTATTAGAAAGGAGGAAGAAAGTGGGAGGGGCAATTAACAGTCCTCTGGGCAAGAGGGAAAAGAAGATATTGAAATATTCTCTCATAGTCTCTTTTTGTGTGTGGTATCACCAGTGTCCCAGGCACCAGACTCCAGTACTCATCATCTCTATCTCCCCTCTCTTCCATGTACCCCAGATCTAATCTGCTGTCAGATTGTATTGATTGGAAGGGACCCTAAAGTCACCTAATCCTGTCTTCCATTCAGACTTGAATCTATAGGGTCAACTTGATTGCAGTGGGTTTGGTTTTTTGGTTTTAGTGGCA
The DNA here is from genome assembly GCF_030014295.1 of Loxodonta africana. Taxonomy (NCBI): domain Eukaryota; kingdom Metazoa; phylum Chordata; class Mammalia; order Proboscidea; family Elephantidae; genus Loxodonta; species Loxodonta africana. Next base: position 38,969,612 of record NC_087354.1, on the reverse strand, counting down.
GGGAACTTGTTACCAACTGATGGAGACTGTTCTGTCCCTGGCCAGTTTTGATGCTTAGAAAGTCTCTCCAAAATCTGTTTCCATAGTCCTACCTATTAATACTGCTTGCTCCTTGGTGACATGCAGAATAATCTAGCTCCACTCTTCTCCCTGAACTCCCCTGGTTCTCACATTACCTTATGCCCTCGTTCTTTGTTTTTTTTATTTTTTCTCCTTGTTCTGGCTACTATGGCTGTGAAACAAATGACCCAAAAATTTAGAAGCATAAAACAACCATCTATTAATCTCACAGATTCTTTGGGTCAGGAATTCTGTCAAGGCATAGGACGGACAGCTTATCCTTGTTTGTCCCACAATGTCTGGGGCCTCAGTCAGAGGACTTGAAGGCTAAGGGTTGGAATCATCTGAATCCATGTTCACTGAAGTCCCTGATTGATGCTGTCAGCTGGAGATCCTTCCATGTGGTTTGTCTGCGTGGGTTAAATTGGGCTACCTCACAGCGTGGTGGCAGGGTTCCAAGAGTGAGCATCCTGACAGAGTGTCAGGTAGAAACCATATCATCTTTTTATGACCTAGCCTCAGAAGTCATGCGGTAGTATTTCCACTGCATTCTGTTCATCAAGGCAGTCACCAAGTCCCACCCAGATTCAAGGAGAGGAGAAACAGACCTTGCCTCTTGATGCAGAATGTGAAGTTTCCAGAAGAGCATGTGAGACCAGAAATATCTCTGTGACTGTGTTTGAAAATTTTAATCTGCCACATTCTAACCTATTCTAAAGGTAAACTTACTCCCCAGTCTCATACTTGGTACTTTCCTGCTATTTCTTGTTAGCTCTTCATTACTGTTAACTCCTAAATCTTTTGTTGTCATTAGCCACTGCCCTTGGGCAAAAAGTTTTCTGGGGTCAGGAGATGGGAAATGAAGTTAGTATATTAGGACCGACAAGTGAAACTAAGGGAAAAGTATTTATTGAGTACCTTCTATGTGCCAGGCCCCAAGTGCTCTGCATGGGTTATCTCCCCAGTAGCATTCAGCAGTGCTGCTCACTCTGTCTAAGGGGGCATAACAGCCTTAGAACTGATAAGGAGGAGTGACTGTCCACATCCTTCCGATCTGAAAAGTGAGAAGAATACAGGAACAGGAACCCCTGGGCTGTCTCTGTTCACAACTGGGCAAGTACTAGTATAGAGATTTCTGAAAGATCCATCCCAGCTGATATAAAGCCCCAGATGACTTACATGGACGGAAAGATGAGTACTTCAATGATACAGTTCAGACTGAGTGCCCACTATGTGCTAGGTGTTGTACCAGAGAAAGGGAGCTAGCAGGGCTCCAGCCCACAGAGCCAAGGTTTAGAAGCAGCCTTCACTGGCTCACCACTCCCAGAATGACTAGGGTATGGTGAAGGAAGTCCATCAATACATGGGCAGGCTCACCAGCCTTAGGGCAGCAGAATTGTCCAGGATACACTTGCAGTTGAAGTTCCATTGACTTGAGGACTTTGGAGGCAGAAACTGAAGAAGAAAACTCTTGTGGTCTGTTATGTTGAAGAGCACAGGTTTGAGAGTCAGAAAGATATGCGTTCAGTTCCTGCTGTCCTACCTCTGTGACCTTGAGCAGGTTCCTTAGCTTTTCAATGCCTATTTCCTCACATGTAAAAGTGAATTTGATAATTCCTCCTTCACAGGGTTGGACAGGTCAGAGGCAAATGTTGACTAACACATCTGTTGCCCTGATCTCTTGCTTGTGGTGCTATTTTTTATATATATTTATTATACCTTACCTTGTTCCAAAAATATCTGAGATGACTTATAAAAGTATATACTTTTTTCTTAATGAGAAAATTAGAATGAAAGAAAATAGGTAGGATAAGTGAATCAGTTATTCAGCTGTAAAGAGAAATGAAGGTCTGATACCCGTTAAGTCATGGATGAACCTTAAAAACGTTAGGCTGAGAAAAATAAGTCAGACACAAAAGGGCAAATACTATATGATCTCACTTATATGAAATATCTAGAATTGGCAGATACATAGAGACCACAGTTTATTAGTGGTTCCAGAGTGAGTGGGGGGCGGATGGGGAGTTACTGCTAAGGGGCCCTTAGTTTCTTTCAAGGGTGATGAAAAAATTTGGAAACAGTGGTGGTGGTTGTACAACATGGTGACCATAATTTATGTCCCTGAATTATGTATGTAAAAATGGCTAAAATGACAGATGTTTTGCTATGTATATTTTACCACACTAATAATAATAATAAAAGGTCAATCAAGCCAGAGGTAAGTAAGGTTAAGGCACAAACTGCATGCATAACAAGGCCCTGATAGACATTTCTCTTGGAATTCCTAAATTTCGACCAGGACATTGTATTTCATAAATCAGATCCTGAACTCACTGGCTTTTACCCAAAGTTGGCTGTTTCTCCCAACTACCTTATTCTGCTCATGATTGTAGTCATCTGACCAGATTTTAAGGTCCAGAACCTTAGCCATCTTTGACTTCTCTCAGAATCATGTCTAACCCTATCCACTTCAATCAAAGGAACGCTTGCCTCAGAAATCTGAGATGGCACCTACTATTTATGCCTTTTATTTGGTACTTGCCCTATATGTATGGTTTATGTCTTCAATTTAAGAGATTTCCCTAAAGAAAAAAAAAAAAGAGAGAGACTAAATATCCTACCCTCTCTTTCTTCTGGCACCTAGCACCAAGCCAGAAACAAAATAAAAGCTCAGGAAATAACTGTTTTTGGCAGAGCCATCAAATACTAGTGTGCACCACTGACATGTGCCAGGACCCCATTTCCTGGGCTTATTCTTCATATAGGAAGAAGGGCTGCCTACATCTCATGTTCTTCTTCCTCTAAGGTATGAAGGAGACATCCGAGGCCCTCGTTTCCTTGGCATGCCTTGTGAAGATCAACTCTTTCCTCCCTTCCTAACATTTCTTGGCAAATCTCTATTCATTACTATTTATTAAGCATTTGTATGCCAGGCACTTGTCAAGGTACTGGGAATTCAGTGGCAAATAAGACGCCTGCTCTTATGGAGCTTGCAGTCTAACACGGTGAAAAAAAGACAATAAAGCAAATAAGGTAACTTTTAGCTAATGATAAATAATACAAGAAAATAAAGCAAGGTAACATAGCCGAGTGACTTGAGCAAGGGCTTCTGCAGATTAGGTGGCCAGGGAAGGCTTCTCTGGAGAGGTGACACTGAAGCTAAGAAGGAGGCAACCATGTGAAGCTCCAGAGGAAGAGTATTCCAGTTGGGAAGAATGGGAAGGCCCTGAGATGGATATATTCCAGAAACAGCCGGCGGTATACTGGAATGTGATGAGCGAGAAAAGACGGTGGTAGGACATGAAGTCAGAGAAGTAAAAACCAGGAGATGAGGACAGAGAGATTAAAAGTTTGGATTTATTCCAAGTGTGATGGGAAGCCATTGGAGGATTTTCAATAGGAGACTGGCATGATCTGATTTACTTAAAAGGAAAAAGAAAATGGATTAGAGGGGCAAAAATGGAAGCAGGTAGACCAGTTAGTTAGGAGGGTACTGCAATCATCACGCAGCCGCTGATCTGACAAGTTTTTTTCCATTCCAGTTACTCACCTTCACTTGGTAACGCATCAGGGTCTCTGGCAGAGCCCCTGCAGCCCAATTGCCAAATCCTAAAGATAAGAGGGACCCAAAAGATCAGCTAGACAAGCCAGGCGCAGTACAGCAGCACAGGGCCCTTTCTGTTTACAGTGAGAGGAAACGGAAGGTAGAGAGGGCAAAAATGTCTCATCTGAGGGGTGTTACTGGACAACAGCCAGAGCCTACAATTTCAAGATCTAGGACTGCATCCTGTTGTCAGTCCTGCTTGCATTCTCACCTTGTGGGCCCTTCCCTGCCCTTTCACCCATTCACCTTTAGTTTTCCCAAGACCATCCTGAGCCTATCACCTCTTCACTCCTCCACTTTCTCAGGTCTCCATTCAGATGTTTGCCAGAACCCAGAGTTTCTTCTTAATGGCCTCACCCTTTACCTTCCATCCCCACCCATATCCTCTTGGTCTTCTCCTTTCTCTACCTTCTTCCAGGATGTTGACCCCAAGTAGTAAGAATGTTCGTGCCATTTTCATTATTTATTATTTTTCAGGACAGTTCCTCTGAGTTCAGCTGAAACTCCTAATTATGTATTTTGGAAATCCCCCCAGATATCTAAGCCTCTCCCTACCCAATGTTGTCACCCTTTAACTGTCCCAGTATTTTTCTTCTTCTCTAACCAGATGTCTCGACATTTGTTGTTTATGCACTATTATTATATTTATTTCATCTATTATTGTATTTATATGTTATTATTTATTTTTAGTGTTTGTAGATACATTTATTCCACTTTAACTTTTCTCTTGCCCTTACATCTCCACTAAGTCATCCCCGTTCCCTTTGACAGAACTTCAAATTAGGTTTGCATTACATAGGTTTGAACATCAACCATGTCGTTGTTGTTGTTAGGTGCCCTCGAGTCGTTTCCAATTATTAATGGATGTTTGCAGCAGTTTCTTCTCATTTTGAGTCGTGCCACATCAGCAAATGAAGGTCCCAAAAGCTTTAGTCCATTGACGTCATTAAGGTCGACTCTACTTTGAGGAAGCAGCTCTTCCCCAGTCGTCTTTTGAGTGCCTTCCAACCTGGGGGGCTCATCTTCCAGCACTATATCAAACAGTGTTCCTCTGCTTTTCATAAGGTTTTCACTGACTAAGTCTTTTCAGAAGTAGACTGCCGGATCCTTCTTCCTAGTCTGTCTTAGTCTGGAAGCTCAGCTGAAACCTGTCCTCCATGGGTGACCCTGCTGGTATCTGAATACCGGTGGCATAGCTTCCAGCATCACAGGAACACACAAGCCCCCACAGTATGACAAACTGACAGACACGTGGGGGAAACATCAACCATATACATAACATATAGGGTCACGAATGGGGGGAGTTGGTATTGTTTATATATGTTTGCATGTTTGTGGGTACATAGGCGATTCACATCTGTTACAATATTTCAGTACTGGACAGAATTTTAGACATCCCCAGTCCCGTGCCCAGCTGGGTTTTGAGTGACCTCAGCCACATTAATGGTATGTGATCTTCTGCCTCTTCCAAGATGGGAAAGAATATCTCACCAAACATCCCATTTCACTTTTGGAGGTTCTAATTGTTCGAAAATTTTCCATAAGTTTATCTAATGTCTACTTTCTGATTACTTCGCTCCTCTGGGGCCGTAATTGACAAGTATATTACCTCTTCAGTCTGAAAATGCCCTTTGTGTCCTACAGTTCTGAGTTAGATATGCCAACTCCTTCGAATGTTCCTCAGGTAACGTTGTTCCCAGATACTTTCACTACACCATTTACCTTCCTTGGGAACATTCTGGCATATCCGTGACTCTAATGTAGTACAGCACCCAGTGCTGGACCCAGTACTTCCAGAGTAGTCGAACAGTACAGTGGAGCAGAGCTAAACCTTCCTTGTTTTGTACATTGTATTCCTACTAATTCATGGATAATCTAGCAACACTGTTTGCTCCTCTGAACTGGTAAGCAGCTAGTTTGCTAACTCTTCTTCCCACTTATTTTTGATAAGCCACATTCCAGTCCCCTGCCACTCGCCCTCTTCCCATCCTGTGAGTCATCTTCTGTCCTATGCATATGCAATTAGGTTTTATAATCTAAAAATAGGACTTAACAGCCATTTCTATAAATTTTATTCTCTTTTTAGTCTTCGTATTTATTTTTAAGTAAACTTTTTTATTGGTCACTCATCCTCCCTGAAACCATTTTCATTTCACTTCAAAGACACTGCACTCTCCTGGTTTTATTCGTACCCCACTAGATGCCACGTTTCAGTTTCTTCTGCTGTTTTTTTTTCTTCATCACCCAGTTCCTAAACATCGGAATGCTCCCAGGCTCAATCCTCAGACTGCTACCTATGCTCACTCACTAGATGAGCTCCTGGCTTTAAATACCATCCATGTGTCAGTGACTCCCAAATATCTCCAGCCCAGACCACTCTTCTGAACTCAGGCTTGTATATTTATTAAGTCATTGAACAAATGTTTATTTTATTGAGTGGCTACTATGTGTCAGACACTGTTCTGAGCCCTGGGGATATGTTGTTGTTAACTGCCATCCAGTTGACCTCTGACTCATGGCATTCTCATGCATAATGGGAAGATGCTACCCAGTCTTGTGTCATTCCCATGATTGGTTAAGACTGTTATGATCCATAGGGTCTTCATTGACTGATTTTTGGAAGTAGATTGCAGGCCTTTCTTCCTAGTCCATCTTAGTCTGGAAGCTCCACTGAAACGTGTTCAGCATCCTAGCAACATACCAGCCTCCACTGACAGGCAGATGGTGGCTGCACGTGAAGTGTATTGGCCGGGAATCACAATGAACAAAACAGACTAAAACCCCTACCCTTGGGAAGCTTATTTTATCCACCTTCTAATTCAGTATCCCCACTTAGATGTCTAATAGACATCTGGAATTTAACAAGTTTTCCCCCCAGACTGAGCTGGTTTTCCCCCAGACATGCTCTATCCACTGTCATCCGCATTTCTGTAAATGGCAACCACATTCTTCTAATTACTCGAGCCAAAAACTTGGGAACCATTTTTTACTTCTCTTTCTCTCATGTGCACATCCAATCTATCAGGAAATCCTCTTGGCTTTCCCTTTTGAATATTTTCAGAATCCAACCACTTCTTACCGTGTCCATGACTACCATCCTGGTCCACCCACCATCATCTTTCACCTGAATGATTGAAATGGCCTAATTGGTCTCCCTGCTTCTGCCTTGGCTCTTCTGAAGATCTTTTTCAACTCAGTAGCTATAATGATCATTTTAAAACCTAAGTCAGATTACATTACTCCTCTGCTCAAAATCTTGCAATGGCTTCCTAGCTCATTCGGTAGAATCCTTAAAGTGGCCCACAAGGCCCTACCTGATATTCTCCCTGTTCCCTCTCTGACCTCATCTCCTATTACTCTTGTACTAACTCACCCTGCTCTAGCAACTGGCTGCCCTTTTTTTTTTCTTTGTAAAAATATAGATAATGTGATATTTGCCAATTCAACATTTTTCACATGTATAATTCAATAAAACCAATTACATCAATCATGGTGTGTAACCATCACCAATATCCTTTGCACACTGGCCTTCTTGCTGTTTCTTACATATGTCATGCATGTTCCTGGCTCTAAGCCGAGGGACCGGCTGCTCCTCTGCCTGGAGCACCCTTCCCACAGATCCTTACATGGCTTACTTCCTCACTTCCTGCAGAATTCTGCTTAAATAACACCTTACAAAGGGCTTCCCCAACTACACTCTATAAAATAGCGTCACACACACACACACACCTATGTTTCATTTTCTAGCTGTGTCCCCTGCTCTTCTATAGCACTTACCACATTTCACGTATTATTATGTATTACATAGTATATATTTACTTGTTTATTCATCTGTCTTCCTGCACTGAAGTTTTGAGTAAGTAGACCTTCCGTAAGTATTTGTTGACCAGATGAATTATGAATGAATGAATGAATGGGCCCACTGTAGTAGGCAGAATAATGACTCCTCCCCCTACCCCAGATGTCCGTATCTAATCCCCAGACCCTGTGAATGTTACTTTACATGGTAAAAGCGACTTTGCAGGTGTTGTAAAGTTAAGGATCTTGAGACTGGGATAGTAGCCTGGATTAGCAAGGTGGGCCCAATATAATCACAAGGGTTCTTATAAATAAAAGAGGGAAGCAGGTGAGTCAGAGTTTTGAATATGCTATGCTGCTGGCTTTGAGGGTGGAGAATGGATCATGAGCCAAGAAATGCAGGAAGCCTGTAAAAGCTGGAAAAGGCAAGGAAACAGATTCTCCTCAAGAGCTTCCAGAAGGAACACAGCTCAGCTGACACCTTGATTTTAACCTAGTGAGACCATTTCAGGCTTTTGACCTCCATAATTTGTATTATTTTAAGCCTCTAGCTCATGGTAATTTGTTACATCAGCCAATAGGAAGGAGTCCGGTGACACAGTGATTAAGAAATTGACTGCTAACCAAAAAGTCAGCAGTTCGAATCCACCAGCCACTCCTTGAAAATCCTGTGGAGCAGTTCTACTCTGTCCTATCAGGTCACTATGAGTCGGAATTGACGCGAGGGTAATGGATTTGGTTTTGGTTTTGGTTAAGCCACTAGCTCATAGTAATTTGTTACAACAGCCAATAGGAAACAAATACACTCACCTTCACCCATTAGACTGTAACCATCTCTAGGACAGGTCTGGTCTTTGTTGACTTTGCACGTTATAGATGCTCAGTGTTTCTGAAGCACAGGCTTTTTAAATAGAGAGTACCTGTCAGAGCATCGGGCTCCTTTGAGCTCATCCCAAAGTCTGTTTAATGATGATATTTCTAGGTGCAGATTGGCTTGCCCAGAGTATCCCAGAAAGCAAGAACCCAAAGTTAGAATAACCCTAAGAAATAACTCACCTCACATCACCCTTCATCCAAAGATTAGAGAGGCCCATAAAACAAAATGAGACTAAAGAGGCACACTAGCCCAGGGGCAAGGACTAGAAGGCAGGAGGGACAGGAAAGCTGGTAGAAGGGAACCCGAGGTCAAGAAGGGAGAGTGTTAACATGTAGTGGGGTTGTTAACCAATCTCATAAAACAGTATGTAACTGAGCATCTATAATGTGCAAAGTCAACAAAGACCATAAAACTAACTGTTCAATGAGAAGTTTGTTTGTTCTGTAAACCTTCATCTAAAGTTCAATAAAAATAATAAAGATTTTTAAAAATTAAAAGAAAGAATTCACCTCTCCTTGAACAGTGAAGTTTTCTTCCATCATTGGGGGAGACAATGACTTAATCCTACTCGCTGCCAACAGGATGGTGACCTTGGAATGGAGTTACCTGGGGTCAGGGACTAAAATGGGACTTTCTCACAAGAGACCTCAGGGATTCCAGAAGTAAAGAAATGAACAAAGCCATATCTGAGAAGCCGGGAGAGCAGTCTAGAGGATCACTAGCACTAAAGGACTTCAGAGTGGATATTACCAAGCCAGAAATCAAGGGATCAGGGAGATGACAGCAAACCAGCCAGGAACAAATGGAAGAGGGGATTGTAGTATCTGGACCATCACAGCTGCTTTTTTTTGCCAAATAAGCCTGGTACAAGGGGCCTCGGTAGTGCAACGGTGTACCACATGACTGCTAACTGAAAGGCTGGCAGTTTGAACTCACCCAGTGTCTCTCTGGGAGAAAGGCCTGGCGATCTGCTTCAGTAAGGATTACAACCAAGAAAACCCTACGGAGCAGTTCTGCTCTGTCACATGGGGTCACTATGAGTCAGAATTGACTCAGTGGCATTCAACAATAACAACAACAACAAATCTTGGTGCATAATTGATTTAAGATACCAAAGATGGACTGGATAGTACCTGATTCATGCCCTCACAAATCACTGCTTTTTTTTGCCCAGCTGTCTTCTCCTTGGAAACCCTGGTGGTGTAGTGGTTAAGCGCTATGGCTGCTAACCAAAGGGTCGGCAGTTCGAATCCACCGGGCGCTTCTCGGGAACTGTCCTAAAGGGTCGCTATGAGTCGGAATAGACTCAACGGCACTGGGTTTGGTTTTGGGTTTTATCCTCTCCTTTAAGCAAGAGTAGGGTTTCCAGGCCCTGTACAGGGGTATTGGGGGCCCAGTTACAGCTTTTCCTAATTGAATCTAGCTTCAAAAAAAAAAAAATTTTTTTTTTTTTTTTTAATGAACAGAAATGAGTATACCACAAAGATTTCTAGTCCTGGAGGCCAAACAAAAGCACTTTAAAATGAGGTAAAATTGAGATCTCAAAGTGCAGTATACAAAATTTCAGATCTGATTTTTCACATCGTTCACGTATTTTTTAAAAAGAAAACTTTATATCCCATGCCTGATATGAATAAGGCCTTTTACATTTTTATTATAAACATTTAGGCTTAAAGTGATTATGACTGACAGTTAAGACCAACAGGAGCCAGTGGCCTGTTCCTGAACAAATTATCTGTATTTCAGGGTAAATCAAAAGTAAACATTCTCTGAAGTCCCTTCAGGTCTCCATTAGCCCCGTGGAAGCCAAAGGCAGCCGACAAAGCTCCCACCTCCCCGGATGTGTTCTGTGGTCTCACTTGAAAATGAATAGTCTTTTCCATAAAGCGGCAGTATATTCATTTGGAACCATTTCTGCATCTGAGATTTTGAATATGTATTTATTTTTCCTCAGTGAACATTTTTATTTCATCAGGAGAATATTGCAAAAGATCCAGGGATATGTTGTTTTATAGTCTATCAAATTAATGTTAGGACCTGTTCTGATGACCTTCACTCGCTTTTTTTTTGTTTGTTTTTTTAAGATTTTTTGCATTTATGCTTTAGATGAGTAATAGTGAATTCACATCTTCCACCTCATCTCATTTTTACTAGATTTTCATGGTTGATAGTGAAGGTATTATTCTTCCCATTGTACACATGAGGCAACTGAGTCCTAGAGAGATTAGGTGATACATTTAAAGCCAGACAGATTTTTTTAGTGGCAAAAACAGGGGTACCACCTAGGACTTTGGATTCTGCAAGGGCAGTACTTCACCAAGTATCAAAACAGCCAGGCCAAACAGGAGGTGACATCTTTTCTCTCAGTGCATCCTCTTGAGTCAAATTTTGGAATTAACTGGACGTTGTTAAAGTACATAGAGAATGTAATGTACTCTTGTATCATTAAAAAAAAAAAAAAAGGTCGTTGCCTTCGAGATTCTGACTCATCACGACCCTATAGGACAGAGTAGAACAGCCCCATATGTTTCTAAGGAGCGGCTGGTAGATTTGAACTGCCAAGCTTTTGATTAGCAGCCAAATGCTTAACCATTGCGCCACCAGGGCTCCTGTATCGCCATAGAGACACTTTTTGTCTTATAGGATCCAAAAACAAAAGGTTAAGAAATAATATTTATTCGTTTACAGGCCCACCTGAACCTTTTCACAAACTGCTGCTAGCTAATGTCGATTGGCCCTTCCTTCCATTATAGCCATGATAGTTAGGGGTCAGACCCTGACTAGAGACGTGAGTGGAGATTAATGTGTCTGAGTTTATTATATAGATTCCAAAAAGGAGCCTGTGTTTGTTTAACACTGACTGGCTTTTAGAACCAATGACAAGTCAGAAAGCATTTCTCCCTAAAGCTAATTTCTAGGAGGCGTTCAGAGCCTTGGAGATGAGTGACACCATTGCTGGCGATAACAGTTTTACTGCTGTGTGATTCGTATGCTGACCTCCCCCTTACTGCTTGGTTGTTTTTAAACTGGTCGTTAATATATCCTAATGCAGATGTTCAGGAATACAGCTTTATCAGTTAAAATTTTGTGTAATACTTTATCTCTCCAAGTATTTAGTAAAAAAAAAAAAAAAGTAGTATTTAGTTAGTGACAAGAATTCATGCGTCCCATGAGAGAAGGTAGCTGGCCCTCTTGAAACAGCACTGAAAGGCTTGTGGATTCGTGCAGTGGTTAGAGCAGGTAGCTACAGCAGCTCCAGACCTTATATCCACTCAGGGAAAAAGTGAGGGCTTCTTCCCAAGCATCTCGGCAGAGTGTCAGTCCATCTCACTAGCTCTGACTGCAACGAGTGCAGTCCCTGAACTATGCTGAACAGTCAGAGAAATAAACTGCGGCTCTCCTTAGGTCTGGGTGACATGCTTCACCCTTGAGTCAGGGGAAATAGAGGGCGGCCCCACCTGAAGCACGTTGACTATGAGTTAGGGAGAGCTCCGAGAGAAAAATCTGGGTACACTTTCTAGAAAAAAATGAATGAATGAATGCTTGGCAGCAAAAGCAATCCATGTCAGTTATAACTGCCTGCTTTTGGTCACTGGAAACCCTGGTGGTGTAGTGGTTAAGCGCTACGGCTGCTAACCAAAGGGTCAGCAGTTCGAATCCACCAGGCGCTCCTTGGGAACTCTGTGGGGCAGTTCTACTCTGTCCTATAGGGTTGCTATGAGTCGGAATCGACTCGACGCACTGGGTTTTCTGGGTTTTGGCCACCAGATGCCTTATGTATACCTAAGTTCAGGGATGAGGCAGATTTAGCAAACTCTTGCTGGCATTACTATCGGTTTTAGGAATTCACCACTGCCATTTGCCTCTTCTTGCTCATCCATAACACTGCCTGCCATAGCTACAAAGCTGACTCCATCATGATTTTTATAAAACTAATCCAGCACTTGCTTGTTATTGGGAGTCTGGCCCCCACCACCTACCCCAACAGCACTCTTTGATGATGGAACAGTGCCCTCAAAAGCAATTGAAGGGTCTCCCTACTGCAGTGTACCAACACACTGCTGGGTTTTTGAGGCCTGATGTTTTCCTGGTAGTTGCCTCCCCCAAGAAGATTGACTTCCTGTATCCAGAAGGGAAGATGTGGTGTTTTTGGTCTGAGTTTCAAGAGTTCTCATGGACTCTCTCCATTTTGCCCAAACCTAGAAACTGAACAAAGTTGGGCCCCTGGGGCTTCAGAGGGTAGGGAGGGTGGTGGCAGCCTCAGCACCGGCTGTGGCGTGTTCAGGTGCCACTGCTGCAGCAGCCTAGTCTCCCAGCAGGAGAAAAGGGCAAGCCACGGTGCGCTTGCGGGGGAAGGGCTGCATTTCTTCCTTGAGGTTTCTTGTTACCTTATTACACAACTCAGATGGTTTGCTTTTAACGGTCTGCTTGTCTTGTTCCGTTTGACCTATAAAAATGTTAACATCCTTTAAGTAGCTCTCTCTTAAAGAGCTGAATGTTTCTTTGTCAGGTCGTACAGCATATTTGACAATAATCATCAGGATCCCACGGGGCTGACAGCTGCTCTTCAGGCCACGGACCTGGCTGGAGTCCTGCACATGCTCTACTGTGTCCTCTTCCACGGCACCATCTCAGACCCCAGCACTGCCAGTCCCAAGGAGAGTTATGCCCAGAACACAGTCCACGTGGCCATTCAGAGTATACGTTTCTTCAACAGCTTTGCGGCACTCCATCTGCCTGCTTTTCAGGTACCAAACCTTGGTTTGTATTGGTGTTAACCAACCAAGAGTTAATATGTTAATGTAGATATGATGTGAGATTCTTCTCCTGGATTGGGGCGTATGGAATAAACTATACTAATATAGTATCTATATTTAATAATATAATAATTAAATATATTTAATAATATAGATAATATCTACCATTTCTTAAGCTCCTACTTCTGGGCACTGTAGTTCTCATTTATTCTCATAACTGCCCTCCAAAAGTATTATTATACCCATTTTACAGACAGATAAACTGGTAGTTAAGTAATTTACCCATGATTACGTGGGGCTGAGCCAGGACTGGTACCCATGGCTCTCTGACCCCAAAGCCTATACTCATTTCATGCTATTTATAAATCTGCTGTCATGAATTCTTTAGATAAAGACATTATCATCCCATCAACTTTTAAATATTAGGGGAAGTAATGGTTTCTTATATAAACAGAACCAAAATTAGATAAATTGTTTTGATTGATAAGGCTTTCTATGGAAGATTTAACTGACTTGTGTCCAGTGTAAAGTGCATGTATAGTTAAAAGTGCACACCCCTATAAATTAAGTTTTTATAGCTAAAGAAAGAAAAATTGCTTTATGCTACAACACTAGATTGTCAGCTTAGAAAAAGATTTTTTTTTCATGTAGGAAATTTAATTTTCAAAAACACTGAACCTTTGGAACAGAGCAAGCCCCAAGGAGTACACTTTCTCTTTCAGTTTATTAACTGTCAAGTGATTTCATTAAAAAAGGAACAAACTTGGCAGATGATGAACCCATAATTTAGATGAATTGCTTTGCTTAGAAGGAAAAAGGTTATAGAACTACAAATGTATGAAAATGGTGGTCTTTGGCCGTTCCAAAATGGAGGAAATACTTCTGTTTTGTAGTTGATGACAAACGTGCAGTTCTTTAATTGATGCCTTCCTGTCAGCCTGTTCACCAAAGGAAATTAGTAAGTTGTAGCATTGGATCCAGCATCATTCAACCTTACAGAGTTAAGTTTATTTATCAAGAGAACAGAAATCCCTCCCTAGGGTAATGCTTTTCACTTCCGGGTTCATGATTTGAACTAGCCTTGGGTGCTAACTACACAATTGCAAGAGTCCTGAGAGTTTACATCCACACCCAGAACAGGAGATACCACCTCCAGAAAATGCCAAATGGTTCTTGCCTCTGAGTTAAACATCACATCTGTATTTTATGAAGACCCAAGCCCATTGTGTTCTGTCTAGAAGCAGCTTGAAAATCAGGGGACCTCAACTTTATGCCCTCAGAATATGGAGTCCAGCAACCTACCCATCAGCTAAATCCTTTGTTACCAGAGATTATGAAAAAGCAAATACCTAAAAACTGTCTATTAGCTTCTAGTTCCATAGATCTTCTGACCAGGATTTATACGGCTGCAGGGTACTCCACATCATAAATAAGCATCTATATTAAGTCAGTGGTTCCATCAGTCACTCTGAGTGTCAGAGAGCCCCAGGTCCCTGCGACCCTGGTCTCCTGTGCAACCTCACTCACAAAGGAGCACCACTGAACCTCCAATCAGCCCTGCTCCCTAGTGGCCTTTAGGCAAAATGGCTGATAACGTTAGAAAAATCAAAAGCTTATATTCTTGAGCCCTTCATGCCAAACCAAGATTTCTCCTCTCCACATCCTTGCCATACCCAGCATGAAGTGTATCCCCTACTTGAGGCACTTTTGCCAGAAACAGCATCCCAGGGTGACTCAAGAGTGTTGAAACTGAACACCCAGTATCCTTTCTTAGCTGATTCTCACAGTGCTTCTTTCTGTCCCTCAGACAGTTCCATGGTTCTTTCCTTCCTGTTTTTTTTTTTTTTTTTCCTTTTGTATCATTGTTAACACCTCTCCTGCTTTCTTTCATTTTAGTCCATCTTGCCATCCCTGTTTCTCATTCCCTCCTCAGCCATTGTTCCAGGTATCCTTTTCCCCTTAAGTAGAGCATGGGCCAGGAAAGCCTACAGGAACCTTCCTCCTCTTCCTGTTCCTCTGACATGACAAGTTTCTGGCTGCCTTCCTTCTGGGGCCCAAAATCCAGCATATGTTACCCTCTGGCCCCTCATCAGCATCTGCAGAACCCAGATACCCATGGTTGCCAGCATCAGGGCCTTTAATACATTTACTGCTGATTACCTTATTGTTCCAGTTATTATGCATTTAAAAAACAAATCCATACTTAGCATGGTAAAACAACAACCATCTTATCGTGATTATGGATTCTGTGGGTCCAGAATTCAGACAGGGCTCATCACAGTGGGTATGGCGTGTCTCTGCTCCATGATATCAGGGCTTCAGCTGAGAGACTCAGATGATTGGCAAGGGTGGGCTGGAGCGCTGACTCAAAACAGCTGGGAGCTGGGATGACCCAAAGGCTAGGTTCACCTAAGACTGTGAGTCAGAGCATCTATATACAGCTACTCCATGTGATTTGGTCTTGTCAAAACATCATAATGTCTGAGTTCCGAGTGGGAGTGTCCTGAGAGGAAACTTCTGGAAAGCAACTGTTCCAAGAAAACCAGACAGAAGCTGCATGGCTTTTTATGACCTAGCCCCAGAAGTCACATAGTGACTTATCTACCATACTCTATTGTTTGAGTCAGTCATAAGCCTTCCCAGATTCAAAGGAAGAGGACATAGGACCTAGCTTTTGAAGAGAGAACTGTCAAAGATTTGTGGCCATTTTTACTGAATCACCACACTCTGTTCAACAAGCTGAAGTGACACATCTCATATCCACACAGACCTCATTGATGGAGATGGCCATCTGAGCAAGTATGTTATACTCATGTTAATTATATATAAAATATTTGTATTGTATAACAGCAGTGAGTGAGTTTGGAGAAAAGTACTATTTTTATGGATAGATATGATCAGAGAAATTTATCTTCTAGCTCATCCAATCAACTCACGTGTCAAAAGTGAGATATCAGGAGCTATGTTTATAAAGGGCAGGAAAAGAGACTTTAGGTGGAAAGAAAGAAGGTATACATCTCATCATGGGTCTGATCTCAGAAAAATCTGGAAGACAATTTGTGAATTTCTTGGGAGGATCGAAGGAACTGAAGAAGAAAACTGAAATAAGTGGCTTGACCTGCCGAAGAGCTAGACAAGACAACGTAAAACATGTTGACGGTTTGGGCCCCAGTGCGTCACAGGAGTGCAGAGCTGTTACAGGGAGGCATCCTTGTCAAAGTCCTGGATCTAGAGTCAGGCTGGACCGACTGCCACTTCAAATTGTGTGGCCTTAGAAAAGTCACTTGAACCCTTAAGACTCGGTTTCCTCATCTGTAAAATAGAGATTAAAAACGCCTACTCTACAAGACTGTATGAGGATAAAATGAGATTACATAAAGACACTGTGCTAGGTAGCACAGAGTAAGCACTCAGGAAAGTCAGCTTCTGAAGATGAAAACTTTCCGCAAATTCTCTTGCAGATGTTGAGTCAAGAAGTCAGGAGCTCAATGCAGCATTTCCGGTGCTCCTCCACCCTTTTTTGAAGCTGCAAACCTATATGCTTGTTTTGTGTGAGAACCCATAGTGTAGTAGTAGTGACAAAAAGTTAGCCATTCGAAGATTTTCTTAGCTGGCTCAATTTCATTATATGCTAATAAGGCTGTCAAAATATTTTTCTCCCTTCAGCAAAGAGCCTGATTTCACTCTGAATTCATATTGGCCCAGATGGCCTTGAGATCAGGGATACTGTATATTGCCTACACTTTGACAGTTTTTACAATTGAAGGTGGTCTCAAGAAACAAATCAATGTACTGACTTGGCAATTAATTCTGGCTAAAAAGGAAATATAGTTTCCTTGAAAAATTGGTTTAATTTTTATATTCAAACTTACATGCCCCTTGACCTGCTCTTATCAGTGAAGGTTAAACAGAGGGCACTGGGTCATGGCTTGCTGGACGCGACTAATTAAATAAGGGCTGAGCTGAGAAGGTGTCACCACTTGATTTAAAGAAGCAAAGCCCTCCTGAAGTCTCTTTGGGGCTTAAAAATATAAATGTGTTTGTTTTGTTTTGCCTCGAGACTGTGAGACAGAAGGTACTCTTAAAATTGTACAGTAATTCTGTTTCAGCAATACTCAGTAAAATACTCACCCACTGTTAGGCAGAGTGAATTTATTAGAACTTGCAAGCTGCAGTGTATCTAACCTGGTTGAAGCCCGCCGCCAAGACCTCAAATCAGGAGATGAGTTTGAAACGCCTTTTCCCACAGGCCAGCAGCGGTGCTTCATTCCAGCATGGGGCTGCGATTGTATTCTGTGGGCTTCACCTCTCCCCTTTGCCCTCCTGTCGCTCTGTCTGTTTGACATGTTTATTAAATAGAAGCTTCAGCCTGCACAGACAGACTCAGACTCTCCTCCCGAGTCGCCCACCGCCGACAGCCCTTTGCCTGTCTGGAGAAAGGATCCCAGAAGCCTGATAACTGAGGGGGTTTCATGGGTTTTCTGAGGCTTTTGGGGGGTTTTTTATACCTTGAGAGCCTTGAGTTTCTTGTGCTGTTTACTTGAATAATAACTAGTTGTTATTTATATTTTCTGTTTGAACATAGGTAACTAATTAGAAATGTGTTTTTATTCCCTGTGTACAAGAAAATATTTTCAACTTTAGAAAAAAAATAAAATAAAGTATTGGAAGTTAGCTAAGTGGTAGACTTATGAAAAATGTCTTAATCCTCGTGTGCAGGCATTTGATGCAGGCTCTATTTCCTGTCCCTTTTCTGGTTAAACTTTGCATTCGTTATGACCATTTGTTAGAGCAAGACGCCCTGAACCGAACTGTTAAGCATAGTGCTCTAGAAACTTCATATGTTTTGCCAGTGCTGTGACAGAAAGCACACAAGGTCCAGTCTTGCTTTGTGGTTTGCAGTCCTGGCTCTCCCTGGGCTGGGAAGTTCTAACTGCTCTTTGTCTTTGTCAGTCTATTGTAGGGGCAGAGGGCTTGTCCCTTGCATTCCGTCACATCGCCAGCTCCCTGCTGGGCCACTGCAGCCAAGTCTCCTGTGAAAGCCTCCTCCATGAGGTCATCGTCTGTGTGGGCTACTTCACTGTCAACCACCCAGATAACCAGGTAAGAGGCCCCAGAAAGTTCCTTAGACCGCTCCCCCATCACTGAGAGTGTGAGGTATTGGAGTGAGAAAAGGCAGGCTAGCCTGCTGGAACCCATCTGTCCTGTGTGAGGCCCTTTACCAGGCTCCAGGGCTGTGCCTCTGGCTTCCTCTCTCCAAAGAGATTTGATCAGCACTAGATTTTGGGTAGATTAGAGCTAGAGGTTCCCCTTAGAGCTATAAAAATAAAATATTTTTTAATAAAGTATCCTTCTTGGGCCATACAGAAGCACCTACTCCCTTACTACTTGGATTCTGTAGCACATACTCTGAGGCCTTTGCATATATTTTTTGTTGCAATACGGTAGCTTGTATTGTTCAACTTGGGTCACTTTGCAGATAACATTAGAATCTCGTGCTTTATGAAACTGTGGATCCTCTAAGTTCTTGGCTTCTGTCTATGTGCTTAGAGGCTGCCAGATGGTGTGGAAGGGAGGCTGAGGGCAAGGGTCTGGGCCTCTCCCACTTGAGTCACCCAGAACAGTTTTGCTTTTACTATTTTAACTATTTGGTTTCTGAGCAAGATTTCATTTGTAAATAGGGTTTTGCTTCTTTAAGAAGTTGGGAGATGTTACAGATCTTGTAGAAAATAAAGCACCTTATTTCTCTTTATTTTTGAAACCAGAGTTATGGAATAACACACAAATTATAATTCCTGACAATCTCTTTTACCTAGAGTCTCCTAGTCAGCAGCCTTAATTGCATGATTATAGCTGAGAAGGTGTCTGAACAACTCCCTAAACCTTACTCAAAGCCTACTAATTTTTATTTTAGACAGATTTCTAAAAAGGGTGCTTATTAGCCTTATCAACCTATAGCAAATTAGTCCAGAGCAGAAGGACAGAAGATAGCTGTAGCGCCAAATACAAGGTGAGAAGCTGTACGCAGAGCTGGAATTGCCTGCCTGACAAGGAGATAGCATATAGCAAAAATAGGACAAACCCAAGAACTCAAAAATCATAGCCACCTGGGCTCAAAGAGACATAAAACCCTATATTCTCTTTCCAGGTGATTGTTGATGGCTCTAATGCTGACTCTGAGTGAGCATGCAGGCTAAATAGATGTTCAGTGCATTCTCTTTAAGAAGGTTGAGGAGTATGCAGTCCATCTTAGAAAGATTCCCATGGTTAAAATGTAGAAAATAAGGACCCTTACCAGAATAAGTATCAGACATAGAGAAGTTCTCCTTTCGCAGACCCTGGAGCCAAGAGGGTAGGTCATTCTTACCTCCTGACGCAGGAGCATTCATGCAGTAGTCCCACCTTCCCCAACACCTCCAGGTAGTGGTGCTTTGACCTTTTCGTGGACCAGACCCTGCAGGTTCTTAGAAGATGTTCGGGGAAAGAACATTGAGGGGAATCCCCCATGTGGTTTTCTTTTCTTCATCTGCATCCCATTCAGCCTACTCAATTTACTAAATTACATGTTATTTTCCTTTAAAAGTTTGTTTCTATTTTTCTGATTACAAAAGTATTCCATGTTCACCCTGAAAAAGGCAAAAGTAAAAGAAGGCAATGGAATCACAGTTATCCCTCATCTCACCATTTCAAGATAACCACTGTTCACATTTTGGCAGGTCCCCTTCCGGTCTCTTTTTTGTGCATGTTCGTACAAAGATCATACTGCATATACACCCAAGTCCTGCATCATACATTTAATATCCGAGTCACTCTTTGTGAATCATTTTTAATGGCTGCATGGTTTTAGGATGTGGACATCCTAACAACTTCCTGTTTGATACTTAAGTTCTTTATATATATCATGACATTATCTACTCTGCTTGTAGAGAGGTGAGTAATCTGTATGTCTGATAATAGAGATAGACCCAAACGATACGTTCGAGTTACGACAAACCGCACTCACAACCGTCTTTTTTTTTTTTTGTACATCTTATCGTTAGTAATATGTGCTGCATACAGTTGCAGAATGTAAGTTGCTGATGTTATCATTCTCAGATGTTCACTCATAGATGTTCAGTGTTACGATTTACTCCTCAAAAGATTGCCGTATAGGAGGCTATGGCCTGGGCTACAGTGAAGTTGGTCTCAGTGTTGGGAGTCGTAATAGATAGAAAGTTAGGCAATATTCAACTCTAATGACATTTGACAATTGAACTGTGCACCTGCCCGACAACTGTTGCAACTTTTACTTCATTATTAGGACTGACGCCAACTTCCTTGTAGACCAGGCCTGTAAAAAAATATAAAAAACCAGACCCATTGCCATCGAGTCAATTCCAACTCATAGCAACCCTATAGGACAGAGTAGAACTGCTCCATACATTTCCAGGGAGCACCTGGTGGATTCGAACTGCTGACCTTTTGGTTAGCAGCCATAGCTCTTAACCACCAGGGTTTCCAGACAAGGCCTATAGTGTAATCTTATTCAGCATTTTGTACCATCAGAAGCATCAGTTAATTTCATTGTTGGAGTAATTTTTATGATTTTATGATTGTGTATTTTTTTGTGTATGTATGTATTAAAATATATCTGTAAGTTTATAATGTTTCCAACCCGCAAAGGCAAAGATCAGATTTATAAAGATACTGATAGTAAAAGGCAATAATAATGAAAACTGAAAAAAATAACGAGTTATTTGACTTCTGTCAGAAACAACTCACGTCAGAACCAACTTACGACAGAGTCATTGGAATGGAACCCTGTCGAAAGTCGAGGACTGTCTGTATTTTGCTGTGTAAAGCTTTGCAGCAAAACGTTTAATTCTCTCAGCTCATCCTAGGCTCAGGGATGGTTTGAAACTGTTTTCTTAAACCAACTTTGTTGTGAAGAGCTCACGGAATTCAGAATTGCATGAGGATTCTGAAGAGTTTTTCTGCCAATGCTAGGCAACATACTTACTGATCCTGTCCTATAGGTAAAACGCAGGCTTTCTGGACCTCTGGGCTCTCCAGAGCGAATGGGGAATGGGGCCAGGGAAACTCACAGTTGAAGATGGCATGTTTGAATTGACCTGAACCTGATACAGAAAGTGATGACTGGGCATGTAGGGAAATGGAAAAAAAAAAAGACCAGATCAACTGGGTGGAGCAAGCATTAGGTAATATGCAGAGGAGGAGACAGAGACCCTATGGCTTGTCAGGTGGGGAAGAAGTAGATGCAGTGGGACTTGAAGACAGTTGTGGAGAGGGGTGAGCTCACTATCAGGAAGAAATTAGAAAAGTGAAAAAAGCCAGACCTTGTATTTCAACACCTTGCCACTGAGCAGGACTGAATACGAAACTCAAACTATGTATCTTGCAGCCCTGTCATTGATTGGGTTCATAAATGTTTAATATGGTTATATCCTCCTGGTATATTGTCCTTTTAGTCATTATATAGTGTCTTTCCTTATCCTTTGTGGTAGATTTAACTTTAAAGTCTATTTTGTCAGAAATTAATATTGCCACTCCTGCTCTTTTTTGATTGTTGTTTGCTTGATATATTTTTTCTCATTCTTTGAGTTTTATTAGTTTGTGTCTCAAAGTCAAAGCTATGTCTTTTGTAGGCAGCATATAGACTGATCGTGTTTTTTTATCCATTCTGCCACTCTCTGTCTCTTTATTGGTGCATTTAGTCCATTTACATTCAGTGTAATTATGGATAGGTATGAGTTTAGTGCTGTCATTTTGATGTCTTTTTTTGTGTGTTGTTGGCAGTTTCTTTTTCTCCTTAATTTTCTGTGCTGAGTAGTTTATGTATTGTCTTTTCCTCTTATTCATTGTTGTTGATTTTGTTTCTGCTCAGTCTCTATTTTTTTTCTTGTATTTTATTTTGATGAGTAGGATTATTAGTCTCCTTAGTGGTTACCTTAATATTTACCCCTGTTTTTCTAAGTTTAAACCTAACTCTTATTTCTTTATATAGCCTTGTCTGCCTCTCCATATGAAGGATCTATGACTACATTCTTTATTGTTTTAATGTTGCCATCTGTTACATAATGAGATCTTTTTTTCCCTGTTTTGAGTGTTTTTTTAATCTTGATTTATTTTTGTTATTTCTGTATCTGGGCTGATATCTGATTGCTGTGTCCAGTGTTCTAGTCTTGGGTTGATGTCTGATGTTATTGATTTTCTAACCAGAGAACTCCCTTTAGTATTTCTTGTAGTTTTGGTTTGGTTTGTACAAATTCCCTCAACTTCTGTTTACCTGGAAATGTCCCAATTTTGCCTTCATTATTTATTTGAGACAGTTTAGCTGAATATATGATTCTTGGCTAGCAATTTTTTTCCTTCAGTGTTTTATGTTAAGTACGAAATTCAAACTAATATTCACTTCTGATTCGGGGGAAGAACAGAGAAGTCATTTTAGCCCCAGGACAGTTGCTGAAATGCAGCAATCTATGAGAAGGAAGAATGTAATAAAAAGTAGAAAAGAAATTAGAAATTATAGTTGTTGTAAAAAGCTGAGAACTCCACCTTATGAAATTGTTATTTCTAAGCATAACCCTAATATGTATAGAGTTATTTATACTATCCTTTCCGTTATCTCTTGGACCTCATTAGCAGTTCAGTGAGGCTCTAAGTACTGAAATTATTCTTGCCTCACAGACTGGTTAGGAATTACAGTTTAGAAGACTGAAGTGTTGTTGTTAGGTGCCCTGAGTCTGTTACAACTCACAGTGACCCCACATACTACAGAACAAAACACTGTCCTGTCCTGTACCATCCTCACAATTGTTGTTATGCTTGAGCCCATTGTTGCACTCACTGTGTCAATCTCATTGAGGACCTTCCTCTTTTTCACTAACCCCCTACTTTACCAAGCATAATGTCTTTGTCTAGGAATTGTTCCCTCCTGATAACGTGTCCAGAGTATGTGAGACGAAGTCTTACCATCCTTGCTTCTAAAGAGCATTCTTGTCTGGCTGTATTTCTTCCAAGACAGATTTATTTGTTCTTCTGGCAGTCCGTGGTATATTCAGTATTCTTCGCCATCACTATAATTCAAAGGCATCAGTTCTTCTTCTGTCTTCCTTATTCTTTGTCTAGCTGTCACATGCATATGAGGCAACTGAAAACACCATGGCTTGGGTCAAGCACACCTTAGTCCTTAAAGTGACATTTTTGCTTTTTAACACTTTAAAGATACTTTGCAGCAGATTTTCCCAATACAATGCGTCATTTAATTTCCTGACTGCTGCTTCCATGGGCTTTTATTATGGACCCAAGTAAAATGAAATCCTTGACAACTTCAATCTTTTCTCCATTTATCATGATACTGCTTATTGGTCCAGTTGTGAGGGTTTTTCATGTCTTTATTTTGAAGTGTGATCCATACTGAAGGCTGTAGTCATTGATCTTCATCAATAAGTATTTCAAGTCCTCTTCACTTTCAGCAAGCAAGGTTTTGTCATCTGTATATTGCAGGTTGTTAATGAGCCTTCCTCCAATTCTGATGCCACGTCCTTCATATAGTCCAGCCTCTCAAATTATTTATTTAGCATACAGGTTGAATAGGTATGGTGAAAGAATACAACCCTAATGCACACCATTCTTGACTTTAAACCACACAGTATCCCCTTGTTCTGTTCAAAGGACTGCCTCTTTGTCTATGTACAGGTTCTACATGAGCACAATTAAGTGTTCTAGAATTCCCATTCTTCACAATGTTATCCATAATTTGTTATGATCCACACAGTCAAATGCCTTTGTGTGGTTAATAAAACACAGACAAACATCTTTCTTGTATTCCCTGCTTTCAGCCAGGATCCATCTGACATTAGCAGTGATATTCCTTATTCCACATCCTCTTCTGAATTTCTGGCAGTTCCCTGTTGATGTACTGCTGCAACCACTTTTGAA
The DNA here is from genome assembly GCF_030014295.1 of Loxodonta africana. Classification (NCBI taxonomy): domain Eukaryota; kingdom Metazoa; phylum Chordata; class Mammalia; order Proboscidea; family Elephantidae; genus Loxodonta; species Loxodonta africana. The sequence continues at coordinate 38,945,575 of NC_087354.1, read as the reverse complement.
TGATTCTCAGCATAATTTTACTTGTGTGTGATATTAATAACACTGTTCAATAATTTCCACATTCAGCTGGATCCTTTCCTTAGAATGAGAATAAATACGGATCTCTTCCAGCCAGTTGGCCAGGTAGCTGTTTTCGAAATTTCTCGGCATAGACAAAGGAGCACTTCCAGTGCTGTATCCGTTTGCTGAAAACATCTCAGTTGGTATTCCCTCAATTCCTGGAGCCTTGTTTTTCGCCAGTGCCTTCAATGCAGCTGAGGCGTCTTCTTTCAGTACCATAGGTTCTTAATCATATGCTACCTCCTGAAATGGTTGAAATCAACCAATTATTTTTGATACAATGAGTCCGTATATTCCTTCCATCTTCTTTTGACGTTTCCTGTGTCATTTAATATTTTCTCCGTAGAATCCTTCAGTATTGCAGCTTGAGGCTTGAATTTTTTCTTCAGTTCTTTCAGCTTGAGAAATGCCAAGCGCGTTGTTCCCTTTTGGTTTTCTAACACCAGGCCTTTGCGTCTTTACTTCGTGTTCTCCAGCTGCCCTTTGGAATCTTCTGTTCAGCTCTTCTACTTCATCATTTCTTCCTTTTGCTTTAGCCACTCGACATTCAAGAGCAAGTTTCAGAGTCTTTTCTGACACCCATTTTGGTCTTTTCTTTCTTTTCTGTCTTTTTAATAACCTCTTGCTTTCTTCATATATGATATCCTTGATGTCATTCCACAACTCATCTGGTCTTCAGTCATTAGCGTTCAATGCATCAAATCTATTCTTGAGATGGTCTCTAAATTCAGGCGGGATATACTCAAGGTCATATTTTGGTTCTCGTGGACTTGTTCTAATTTTCTTCAACTTCAACTTGAACTTGCATATGAGCAAGTTGACTGTTCCACAGTCGGCCCCTGGCCTTGTTCTGAACTGATAATGTTGAGCTTTTCCATTGCCTCTTTTCACAGATGTAGTCAGTTTGATTCCTGTATATTCCATCTGACGAGGTCTGCGTGTATAGTCACAACTTACGTTGTCGAAAAAGGTATTTGCAATGAAGAAGTCATTGATCTTAGAAAATTCTATCATGTGATCTCCAGCATCATTTCTGTCACTGTCATGGGTTGAATTGTGTCCCTCAAAAATATCTGTCTACTTAGCTGGGCCATAAGTCCCAGTATTGTGTGATTGTCTGCCATTTTATGTGATTTCCCTATGTGTTGTAAATCCTATCACTGTGAGGAAATGAGATGGATTAGTGGAAATTATATTGATGAGATATACAAGATTAGGTTATGTCTTAAGCCAATCTCTTTTGAGATATAAAAGAGAGAAGTGAGCAGAGAGACATGGGGACCTCATACCATCAAGAATGAAGAGCAGGAGCACAAGTCCTTTCGACCTGGGGTCCCTCCACTGAGAAGCTCCTCAACCAGGGGAAAATTGATGACAAAGACCTTCCTTCAGAGCTGAGAAGAGAAAACCTTCCCCTGGAGCCAGTGTCCTGAATTTGGACTTGCAGCCAAATACACTGTGAGAGAATAAATTTCTCTTTTTTGAAGCTATCCACTTATGGTATTTCTGTTATAGCAGCACTAGATGACTAAGACAATCACCAAGACCACATCTTCCAACTACCAGTCCTTCTTTGTTTCCAACTTTCACATTCCAATCACCAGTCATTATCAATGCATCTTGATTGACCATATGTACAACAGAACAAAACACTGCCCAGTCCTGCATCGTTGTCACAATCATTGCTATGTATGAGCCCATCGTTGCAGCCACTGTGTAAATTCATTGAGGGTGCTACTCTTTTTCATTGATGCTCTACCTTACCAAGCATGATGTCCTTCTCTAGGGACTGTTGCCTCCTGATAACAACCCTGATGCACACCTTTCTTGACTTTCTTGATTTTGCTTTCAGCCAAGATCCATCTGACATCAGCAATGATATCCTAGTTTTTAAAACTAGCTTTATTAAATTCCCTTTCTGCTCCCACCAAAACCCAGGAATTTGCTAAGTTAGCATTTGCTGAAGGGATGTGGTAAGTGCAGTTTTGTGCCACAATCACAGATTTGGGGAGCATTCCCCTGGCAGGGCCCTGATATAGCTAACCCAGCTCCTTCATATACAGATAGAGAAACTGAGGCTCAGAGAAAGAAAAAGGAATTGCCAAGCAAGAACTGTCAGAGCTCTACCTCATGACTGGCAGTTTAGTTAGAGCCCTTTCCACCATACTTCTGTTCTTCTAAAAAGTGGATTTACTAAACCCGATGCCACTTTCTGTAAATCAGAGAGATTTCAGAAGAGAAATTATGATGCTCAATTCCTTTAATGCTTCCGTATCGTTAGACAGAAGTCATGTTAATTTGTGGGGCCTGTTTGTCCACAGGGGATCCTTTATTTCCTTCTGGAGAAACAGCTTGTGTCGTTATAAGACAGGGAATCCTGAAATCTGCTGTAGACAAAGGCTGTTTTATTAGGCAACTGCTTTGCATAAAGGATTGGCACTTTTTATTTGTTCCCATTTAGTCTATTAACTGGAAGGACTGGGTCCCATGGTACCAGGGATAACTTCAGAAGAGAAACCTGGATAATAAAAGTAATGCCCTATCCTCGATGGAACCAATCATCTGTTTCCTATAGGGTTGCAGTTGCTAATTAAAATGTTGTTGTTTTAATCAAAAGCTTCCCTGCATTTTATGGCACTTTTATGACTCCTTCTAAATTCCTTCCCATTCAATTATTATAATGAATATAATTAGTATGTGCTGTCAGCCCTTCACTTTATTTACATTTTATATTGGATAATTAAATGTGGTCTGATAATTAAATTAACTCCAATGACAGATGATTTGACTGCCTGCATATTACTGTATTGGGAATAAGCACCTTTGCGTATTCCTGTTAGTTAGTGACTGACCCTTTCATTTGGAAAGGCCCCACAGATTCAGCTACTGGAGCAGAATCTCTTGTGATAGTTGAAAGGAAGGATTCCTTTAGCTCACCCTCCCTCCACCCAGCTTCTCTGTAGAGATGTCCATGCAGGTCATATAATCTTCGGTTCTGCAGTGTACCAAAGGCTACTGGGTGCTTCTGGGGAGATCAGACAGGCAAGTAAACTGACTAGGAGACTCGTGATACTAGACTCTGCCTGAGCTGTGTGCATTGAAGTTTCCAGTTGTTTTGTAACTTGATGACTCAGTAAGAAAACCCAAAGCTTAATTTCACCAAAATTTCCTAAAATTAATCTGTGTTGCACTCACCTGAGATGGTTCCCCAACCTTAGAAACAGGAGCAGTTTCCTAGTTGGATACCATCTGCAGATGAGGGGAGCAGAGTGTTGTTGTGTTCCAAGAGTGGCAGGTTTCCAAAACCTCATTCCAGTTTTTAAAACTTTCGGAGGTGACCTAATTCCTGCTCAAACATTTTTACTTTACTCTTCATTTTTCTCAAAGGCAGATCATCCTAGGTCACACCCATTTGGTAAACTCCCCAACTCATCCAAATCCGTGAACAGTCTTCTGTGTTGAGCTCAAAGTGGAGACTCCAGCATTAAAGGCTGTTCTCTCCTCCCACTGTTGGCAGCCTGGTCCTTAGCTGTCACACAAGCATTCTGTTTTCTGCATTTTCTTTCTTTGTGTGACACATACAGTTTCTCTCATAAAATAAAAATGTATTGTGTCGGAGACAGCCCAAGATAGTGGCTTAGTCAGACACACCATGCTGTCCCCCTACAGCAAGGCCCTGAGAAACCAAGTGGAACAGATAACAGATGACAATCCTGGAACCCTGAGCATCAAACAGAAGGATAAAGACTTAGATCAAACACCGACTGAAAGGAAAAATTGAACAAAAACAGCGAACGAGGAAAGAGATGAAGTGGAAGTACCCGGCCACCTGGCCTGGCACAGCATGGCCATCTTGAAACAAAGCCAGCAGCAACCCTGGATGAGAAACACAGGAAGACACTTCATGGAATCCCCAGTAGGAGACAGAGAAACTGTGAAGACATACCTGGAGTGAAGCAAGGTGAGCAGAACATAAACTGGATCTAGGGAGGACAAGTACAGGAAAGAGGGCAGGAGCTCCATGGATCCAGGTGACAACAGAGCAGGGAGGGAACAAGGATCCAAAGTGAGGACTACTTACCAACAACATTCCCTGACCATTAGAGTGAGTAATAGATGGATAGAGTGTAGCAGTAGCTCTCCCACCTAGCCACACACCTGGCAGCCACCCCCTACTAGTGCCCCCCCCCACTGAAGTGGCAGAGAATGCCTGCATACTGCCTCACCTGCTGCCCCCACCTTTATCCCAGCCAAGCAGCAGGGAGCCACCCATGCACTCCTAGTCCCCTGCCCTCCCAGCCAAGTGTCAGGCAGAGCCATACATGCTCCCGGTCGCCCGTGACCACCTCCCCCCTGCACATCCCTGAGCCAAACCTTATTGAACACCCCGCACACTCCCAGCCACCTGTCACCTCTGGCTAAGCAGCAGGCAGCACCCATTCATTCTCAGTCACTCACTGCTCCCACCCTCCCACCTGGCCAATGGCAGAGAGTACCCTACCTGCCCACCTGGCAGGTGACAGTGAGTGCTCACATGTTGCCAGCCGCCACATCCCCCTGGATGGGCAGGGCAGTGGGTGTGGGGGGTGATGGGCGGAGGGGTGTGGTGGGTGACCAGTGGCATGGTTGTGTTTCCCACTTACCATACCCTCCACCCACCATCCTTCCCACCCAGTGAGCTGCAGAGAGCACTCTCACACCCCCAGTTGTCTGCCACACACCACTGCCCCGCCACCCAGCAAGCAGCAATTAATGCACCTGTGCCACAAGTCATTTGTCACCTCCCCCACCGCCCACTCCCCTATCCACTTGGCAAGTGGCAGAAAGCGCTCCCACATCCCTGGTAGCCTACCACACCCCCTCATCTAGCAAGCGCCATCATGCACTCTCACACCACTGGACCGACAACAGGTGGTGCCTTGCCCCCACCCAGCCCACATGCCCGGTTAACAGTGATGCACTGATTCTGTCCACTGCTGCCCCACCCACCCAAAAACAGATGATGAGCAGTTCTGTGCCACCAGGCCAGTGGTCAGTGAAGCAAATGCACTCCACCAACCCTGATATATCAAGACAAAACAAAGAATCAGGACAAAACAAACAAACATACAATCAATCAATAAATAAAATAACATCTTAATGCCTCAGAGACAACAGACAATAACAAATCATATTAGAAAAAGAGGATAAGATGGTTCAATCTAGTAAGCAAAATAAAGGGAAAGAATGCCTTCTTTGGGAGAAAACGATAATAGAACTACCTTAGAAGGAATTCGAAAGACTTATATTTAGGATCCTCAAAGAGATCAAGGAAAACACAGAAGAAAAAAACCCTAGAAGAATTCAGGAAAACAATACAAGAACAGAATGACAGACTTAAAAGACAATGAGAAAACATGTAAAAAACAACAACTAGAAATCTAGAACATCAGCAATAAAATATTAGAAATGTATAACTCAATGTAAGGACACAAAAGTAGAATTGAATCAACAGAAGAAAGAATCAGCAAAATAGAAGATAAATCCATTGAAACTAATTTGTTTGAGGAACAATCAGAAAAAAGAATGAATAAAAATGAAGAAAGCCTAAGGGTTCTTTGGGACACCATCAAGAGAAATAAATTACATGTAATAGGAATTCCAGAAGAGGAGAGGGGAAAAGTTCAGAGAGAATTTTTAAAGATACATTGGTTGAAAATTTCCTAAATATCATGAAAGATGAGAAGGTTACCATCCAGGAAGCTCAGCGAACCTCATATAGGAGAGACCTCCCAAAAAAATTCACCAAGACGTATCATAAACTTACCAAAACCAAAGACAAAGAATTCTGAAAGCAGCTCATGAAAAACAAAATATCACTTACAAAGGGGCACCAATAAGACTAAGCACTAATTTCTTGTCAGAAACCACACAGGCAAGAAGACAGTGAGACGACAAATATAAAATCCTGAAGGAAAAAAATTGCCAACCAAGAATAACATATCCAGCAAAATTCCCTTTCATAAACAATGGCAAAACATAGACATTCCCAGATAAGGAGAAACTAAGGGAATTTGTAAAAACCAGACTAGCTTTACAAGAAATATTAAAGGGAGTTCTTTCAGCTAGAGAACCAACAGCATCAGACAACAAGCTGAGATAAAGACACACAACAAATCACCCAGATACCAACACAGATAAAGACTTCCCAAAAGCTAAATAAAGCTAAAAAGAGAGAGAGACTAAAGGGGACCAGGGGAATTAAGCTATAAATGATGACAACTACAAAACAAAAAGGGGAACTAAAAGATGCAGTTATAGAACTTCCTGTGGGAAGGAAATCAAGGCAATTTCAAGGTATAACAACTGTATTAATTTTAAGAGGATTAAGGTAAACTTCAGGGTAACCACAAGGAAAAGTAATAAATCTACTCATCAGAGAAGAAAACCAAAAAGACTCAGTAAACACAAAAACAACAATTGATTAAAAAAAAAAAAATTGATAGGAAAAGAAAATCCATATACAAAAAGAACTCAGTACAGAAAATTAAGAGGAACAAGGAAACCATTAACACCACAAAAAAAAAAAAAACTACAGCAATGAAGCCATACCTGTTGTTAATCACACTGAATGTAAATGGATTAAATGCACCAACCAAGAGACATAGAGTGGTAAAATGGATTAAAAAAAAAAATGTTGCCTACAAGAAACACACTTTAGACACAAAGACATAAGTTAAAAATTAAAGGATAGGAAAAAATATAGCAAGCAAACAGAATCCAAAACAAAGTTGGAGTAACAATAGTAATTTCAGATTAATTAGATTTTAAGTCAAAATCCGTTGTAAGAGACAAAGAAGGGCATTATGTAATGCTTAAAGGGTCAGTCCACCAAGTAGACATAACAATAATAAATATCTATGCACCCAATAACAGAGCTCCAAAATACATAAAACAAACTCTAACAATTGAAAAGAGAAATAGACAGTACTACAATGACAATAGGAGACTTTAACACACCACTTTCAATGATGGACAGAACAACTAGAAAGAAACCCAGTAAAGATACAAAAGATCCTAATAACACACAAAAAAAACTTAACCTCATAGACATATACAGAACATACCACCCAATAGCAGCACAGTACGCATTTTTCTTCAACGCACATGGATCATTCTCCAGGACAGACCATATTCTAGGCCACAAAAGCGTCAGTAAATTCAAAAACATCAACATAATACAAGCATCTTCTCTGACCATAATGCTATAAAACTAGAAATCAGTACAAAAAGAGCAAGGAAATAAAATTTAATAAATGGAAACTGAGTAACACCTTACTTAAAAACTACTGGGTCATCTCAACCCCCCTGGAGCAAAGGAGAATGAAGAACACCAAAGACACAAGGTAATTATGAACCCAAGAGACAGGACCACATAAACCAGAGACTGCATCAGCCTGAGACCAGAAAAGCTAGATGGTGCCTGGCTATAACTGATGACTGCCCTGACAGGGAGCTCAAGGAAGAGCCCCTGAGGGAGCAAGAGAGCAGTGGGATGCAGACCTCAAATTCTCATATAGAGACCAGACTTAATGGTCTGACTGAGACTAGAAGGACCCCCAGAGGTCATGGTCCCCAAACTTCTGTTAGCCCAAGACAGGAGCCATTCCCAAAGCCAACTCTTCAGACAGGGATTGGACTGGACTATGGGATAGAAAATGATACTGGTGAAGAATGAGCTTCTTGCTTCAAATAGACACATGAGACTACGTCAGCATCCCCTGTCTGGAGGGGAGATGAGAGGGCAGAGGGGGTTGGAAGCTGGCCTAATGGACATGAAAAGAGAGAGTGGAGGGAAGGAGTGTGCAGTCTCATTAGGGGGAGAGCAATTAGGAGTATATAGCAAGGTGCATATAAATTTTTATATGAGAGACTGACTTGATTTGTAAACTTTCACTTAAAGCACAATTAAAAAAACTACTGGGTCATAGAAGAAATTAAAAATGAAATTTAAAAATTTTTAGAATCAAATGAGAATGAAGACACAACATACCAAAACTTCTGGGACACAGCAAAAGGAGCACTCAGAGGAAAATTTATAGCAATAAATGCACACATCAAAAACAAAGAAAGTTCCAAAAATCATTAACTTAACCCAACAACTTGAACAAATAGAAGATGAACAGCAGAAGAACTCCATAGTCACCGAAAAAAAAGAAATAATGAAGATCAGGACAGAAATAAATAAAATAGAAAAACAATAGAATCAACAAAACTAGAAGTTTGTTCTTTGAGAGGCTCAATAGAATTGACAAACCATTGGCCAAATTGACAAAGGAAAAAATTAGAAGACACAAATAACAAAAATAAGAAATGAAATGAGCAACATTACAACAGAACCAACTGGGATAAAGAGGATCGTAATAGAATATTATGAAAAATTGTACTCTAACAAATATGAAAACCTATAAAAAAAATGGAGAAACTTCTGGAAACACACTACCTAAACTAACACAGAGGTAGAAACCCTAAATAGACCCATAACAAAAGAAGAAATTGAAGATGTCTTTTAAAAAAAAGAACTCCCAGCAAAAAAAAAAAAAAAGCCCCAACCCAGATGGCTTCACTAGAGTTCTACCCAAACATTAAGAGAAGAGTTGGTATCAATTCTACTTAAACTATTCGAGAACGTAGAAAAGGAAAGAATACTCCCTAATTCATTCCGTGAAGCCAGCATAACCCTGATACGAAAGCCAGGCAAAAATACCACACAAAAAAATAAAATAAACCAATATCCCTCATGAATATAGATGCAAAAGTTCTCAACAAAATTCTAGCCAAATGCATAGCATAGCATATTGAAATAATAATACATCACAATCAGGTAGAATTCATACCATAAGGGTGGTTCAGCATTAGAAAATCAATCAATGTAATTCATCGCATTAAAAAAAAAGGAAAAGAATTACATGATCTAGACTCTAGCTTTCTGGAGCCATGAAAAGCAGATGAACCCCTAAAACTTGCCTGGAGATAATCTTTAAACCTTAAGCCAAAATACCCCTGATATCATCTTAAAATCTTAATATCATCTTAAAATGTTCTTTTAAAAACTATATGAGACCAGATTGATAACAGCAACTCAAAAGATTAGATAGGAACCTTAGGGGGCAGTGAGTTTATGTGAATGAGGGAGGAACAACTGAGAAAAGGAGAGTGACACTCGAAGAATGTAATCAGAGTTACTAAATTACACTTGTAGAAACTGTTGAATTCATATGTGTTTTGCTGTGTGTATTCCCAATAACAAAACAAATTTAGAGAATAAAAAAGAATTACACGATCCTCTCAATCGATGCAGAAAAGGCGTTTGACGAAATCCAATACTCTTTCCTGATAAAAACTATCAGCAGAATAGGGGTAGAAGGAAAATTCCTCAACATAATTAAGGGCATATATAATAAACCAAAAGCCCTGTTGGTGAGGTGGTTAAGAGCTTGGCTACTAACCAGAAGGTCAACAGTTTGAATCCACCAGCTGCTCTTTGGAAACCCTATGGGGGCAGTTCTGCTCTGTCCTATAGGGGTCACTGTGAGTCAGAATTGACTCAACAGCAACGGGTTTGGTTCTGTTGATTTTTTATACAAAACCTACAGCCAACATCATTCTCAGCAGAGAGGGATTGAAAGCACTCTGCTTAGGAACAGGAATAAGATAAGGATGCCTTTATCACCACTCTTATTCAATATTGTACTGGAAGTCCTAGCTAGATGAATAAAGGCAAGAAAGGGAAATAAAGGACATCCAAATTGGTAAGGAAGAAGTAAAAAATCCCTATTCACAGATAACATAATCCTATACATAAAAAATCCCAGAGATTCCACAAGAAAAGTTACTGGAACCAACAGAAGAGTTTAGCAGAGTGGCAGGGTACAAGATCAACATATAAAAATCAGGTGGATTTCTTACACTAACAAGGAGAACCCTAAAAAGGAAATCAAGGAAGCAATGCCATTTACAGTAGCCCCCAAAAGGATAAAATATCAAGGAATAAATCTAACCAAGGACATAAAAGGCATATACAAGGAAAACTATAAAACACTACTGCGAGAAACCAAAAGAGACCTAAAAAAAAAAAAAAAAAACCTGTTGCCATGAAGAGAGACCTACATAAACGGAAAAACATGCCATGCTCATTGACCAGAAGACTTAACATTGTGGATATGTCAATACTACCCGAAGCAATCTGTAGATACAGTACAATTCCAATTCAAATCCCAACAACGTTCTTTAACAAAATAGAAAAACTAGCCTTCAACTTTATATGGAAAGGAAAGAAGCCCTGAATAGCTAGCTAAAGCGTTATTGAAGAAGAACAAAGTAGAAGGCTTCACACTTTCCAATCTCAGAACTTTTGATACAGCCATGCTAATCAACACAGCCTAGTACTGGTACAATGACAAAACAAAGACCAATGGAACAGAATTGAGAACCCAGAGTTAAATTTACCCAGCTATGGACTTGGATTAAGGGTCAAAGTCCATTCAATGGAGAAGAGATAATCTCTTTAACAAATGGTACTGGCAGAACTAGATATCCATCTGCAGAAAAATGAAACAGGTTCCATACCTCACAGCATACACAAAAACTAACTCAAAATGGATCACAGACCTACATGTTAAACCTAAAACTATAAAGTTCCTGGAAGATAACATAGAGACAAAGCCGTTGTTATTGTTAGGCACCATTGAGTCAGTTCCAACTCATAGCAACCCTATAGGACGGAGTAGAATTGCCCCATAGGGTTTCCAAGGAGTGGCCGGTGGATTTGAACTGCTAATCTTTTGGTTAGCCGCTGAGCTCATAACCACTAGGGGTCCTAATGTATGGCATAAATACACTACTAAACATAACTAAAAATGCACAAACATCAGAAGATAAACTAGATACCTGGGACCTCCTTATGCTCATCAAAACACTTTTACCAAAAGAGTAAAAAGAGAACCTACAGACTGGGAAAAAAAATTGGCAATGACATATCTGACAAGGGCCTAATCTCTAAAATATATCAGCTATCCTGTGTCACTTGAAAATCCTTCTTTTGATATGTCAAACATAAATAAGAAAATGATGCCAGAGGAATCTTTTGTCAAAGTTTAACTCATGACCAATGATAAACCTGTTTTTTTTCTGGGCTTGCCTTAGTCTTCAGTCATAGAGGGACGTTTTTAATAATTCATGGAGAAAGACTAAAGAATTAATCTGTAATCCAGAGATAGCACCTCTCCTGAGACAGAAAATTTTATATAAGACCTTCATCAATTGCAGAAAGCCTGTCATCTTGGAACAGATACTGGTTTTCCAGCTGTCAGGATTGCTGGGCCCTTTGGCAGCTCTAAAGCCATGTGATCCTGAGCACATTACTGCTCTTCCCTGGGCTTTAGTTTCCTAGCTGTAAAAGAGTTAGGCTGGGTGCTCTAAAGGGCCCTTCTGGCTCCGACAGGATGAATATAGAACCCTAAGATGAACTAAGAGGTCATGGCCAGACCAGCATAATTAGGTAAATGTAATCATTTTCATTTCTTAGTAATCAAAATCCTTCACTTTCATCACAGAGATCTCCTTGCTGTTCCTCAAATATGCGTTACACACCTTCCCCTCAGGCCTTTGGCCTTGCTGCCTTCTACCTAGAATACTCTCCCCTCAGAAATCAGCTTGACTTGGGGACTTACTTCCAAAGATATCTTCTCAAATGTCGTGTTAACCGCGAGGCCTTCCCTGACCACAGTATCTAAAATAGAGCATCTACACCATGGTCATTGTTTCTCTTTACCCTGCATTATTTTCCTTCATACACTTATTATTCCCTTACATACATATTTTATATATTGTATGTCTCCCCACCTAGAATGTAAGCCCTTCAGGGCAAGGTCTGTTTTGTTTCATTGCCCTATTCCAGTGCCTGCAACAGTGCCTGGCACATAGTGTTGCCAGATAAGTATTTGTTGGCTAAATGAATAGATAAGTGAATGAATATTGAGATGATACATGTCTCTCCTTAGGTATAATATTACAGAAAAAGTTAAAATGGTCCCACATTTTGAAGGATGCAGAACTTTCATTTCACTGACCAAATCTCCTGAAATTATTTTTGGACTAAAAATTTAAGAGCCATTTCTTTGGCAGTATAAGTTATTTATCTTTGAATCTATTCTGAAAGAAACTTCATAGTTTTACTTTTGCTGGAGCCAGTAACTCTGAGATCCAAAGAAACTACTCTGTTCATGGTTTGGCAAATTCTATACTTGAGAAAAGAGTGAGGTGTGAGGGAAGGCTCTGGAGGCAGATGAGGGTTCAGATTCAAGCTTCTTCTATCATTTAGGGGAGGTGACATGTTTGGCCTTGGGTAGGTTATGCTGAAGGAGCCCTGGTGGTTCAATGGTTAAACAGTCAGTTGTTAAACAAAAGGTCCGTGGTTCGAACCTGTCAGCGGCTCTGCAAGAGAAAAGACCTGGTGATCTCTTCAGCCTCGGAAACCCTGTGGGGAAGTTCTACCTCTTATAAGAACAATGAATAAAGAAGACCAAAGAAAAATTGATGCCTTTGAATCATGATGTTGGCAAAGAATATTGAATATACCATGGACTGCCAGAAGAACAAACAAATCTATCTTGGAAGAAGTACAACCAGAATGCTCCTTAGAAGCGAGTATAGAAGAAGACATTCAAGCAGCCAACAAACACATGAGGAAATGCTCGTGATCACTAGCCATTAGAGAAATGCAAATCAAAACCACAATGAGATACCATCTCACCCCGGCATTACTGGCACGAATCAAAAAACCAGGAAATAACAAATGTTGGAGAGTCTGCAGAGAGATTGGAACTCTTATGCACTGCTGGTGGGAATGCAAAACAATACAACCATTTTGGAAAATGATATGGCCCTTCCTTAGAAAGCTAGAAATACAAATACTATATGATCCAGCAATCCCACTCCTAGGAATATATCCTAGAGAAATAAGAGTCATGTGAATAGACATACGCACACCCATGTTCACTGCAGCATTGTTCACAATAGCAAAAAGATGGAAACAACCTAGATGCCCATCAACAGATGAATGGATAAACAAACTGCCGTACATACGCACAATGGAGTATTACACAATGGTAAAGAATAACAATGAATCTGTGAAGCATTTCATAACATGAATGAACTTGGAGGGCATTATGCTGAGTGAAATAAGTCAACCACAGAAGAACAAATATTGTATGAGACCACTGCAGTAAAAACTCATGAAAAGATTTACACACAAAAAGAAACAATCTTTGATGGTTACAAGGGAGGGCAGGAGTAGGAATGGAAAAATACTAAATAGACAATAGATAAGTGGTAACTTTGGTGAAGGGGAAGACAGTACACAGTACTAGGGAAGCTAGCAGAACTTATACAAGGCAAGGTCATGGAAGCTCCATAGACACATTCAGACTCCCTGAGGGACCAAATTGCTAGACTGAGGGCTGTGGAGACCATGGTCTCGGGGAACATCTAGCTCAATTGGCATAACATAGTTTATAAAAAAATGTTCTACATTCTACTTTTGTGAGTAGCATCTAGGGTCTTAAAAGCCTGTGAGCAGCCATCTAGGATACTCCACTAGTCTTACCCCTCCAGGAGCAAGGAAGAATGAAGAAACTAAAGATACAAGGAAAAGATTAGTCCAAAAGACTAATGAACCACATCTACCACAGTCTCCACCAGACTGAGTCCAGAACAATGAGGTGGTGCCTGGCTACCACCACTGACTGCTCTGACAGGAATCACAGTGGAGGGTCCTGGATAGAGCTGGAGAAAACATGTAGAACAAAATTCTAACTCGAAAAGAAAGACCAGACTTACTGGCCTGACAGAGACTGGAGAAATCCTGAGGGTATGGCCCCCGGACACCCTTTGAGCTCAGTAATGAAGTCACTCCTCAGGTTTACCCTTCAGGCAAAGATTGGACAGGCCCATAAAACAAAATGAGACTCAAGGGGCAAGGATTAGAAGGCAGGAGGGGACAGGAAAGCTGGTAATAGGGAACCCAAGGTTGAGAAGGTAGAGTGCTGACATGTCATAGGGTTGTTAACCAGTGTCATAAAACAATATGTGTACTGCTTTATGAGAAAGAAGTTTGTTCTGTAAACCTTCATCTAAAGTACAATAAGAAAAAAAAAGGAAGTAAGGATGGCAAGAGTTTTGTCTCATGTGCTTTGGATATGTTATCAGGAGGGATCAGTCCCTGCAGAACGACATCATATTTGGTAAGGTAGAGAGAGGGTCGGCAAAAAAGAGGAAGATTGACACAGTGACTGCAACAATGGGCTGAAGCATAGCAATGGTTGCAGGGATGGTACAGGACCAGGCAGTGTTTTGTTCGGTTGTTCATAGGGTCGCTGTAAGTCAGAATCGACTCCAGGGCAGCACTTAACAACAACAACATGAGTAGGAATCAACTCGACAGCAAACATCAACAGGTTATGCTGAGCATAGGTTTCCCCAGCTACTAAAGAGGGACATGAAGTCTTAGCTCATAATTGTGAAGATTCAGTGCAGCCATTATTAGGCAGGTCTCAAGTTTATCTGACTTTTGGCTATGAGGGTAGATCCCTTTGTGGTCTTTGCTCCCCAAATTGGTGGCATTACCACAGCATATCTACTGTGACTTAGTATGAGTTGGTTAAAAAAAAAAAAAGTTTTTTGTTCAGTTTGCCCCATTCTAAGAAAGCACACTATAAGAAAATCTACACTTAAAGACTCCAGAGTCACCGTATCATTCATTTTAATGACAGTTTTCCTGCGGGGGCATTTGTCTTAGGCTGAGTTCTCTAGAAGAGCAAAACCAGTGATATATATACATATATACATGCATACATACATACATATATATATGTATATATATGGGTCAGGCGCCAAGTCTATGGGTCAGGCACCAAGCTGGAGGCTTTTCCTGACTCACGTGGTTGCAGGAGCTGACAAACCCAAAATCAGCAGGTCAGGCAAAAGGCTGCAGACTTACATCCCAAGAACCAGAGGTCATAAGATGACAAGTCAGATGCAGGATCCAGAGCGAGAGAGCCTTGCCAAAAAAACATCCATATATATTGGGTGCAGTCCACACCCCCAAGGAAACTCCCCTTACATCAGATCACAAAATGGAGGATAATTACGTAATACTGAGAGTCATGACCTAGCCAAGATGACACATAACAATAACCATCACAGCATTTTAAAATATTTTTCTCAAATCTCTTCACATGTAGTTTCTTGGGAACTTTAGACCTCTAGACCTTTAGTCTACCATCAGACGCTGTACATCTAGTCAGAGAAGGTTACCTGGTGTGTTAGAGTCAGGTTGAGGCAGCCACCCACAGCTAGTCAATGAGGAGGTCTCTGCTTTAAGGATGTTTGTTCAACTTGATGAGGAGCATGAGCTCTGGAGCCAGGCAGACCTAAGTTCTGGTCCCGCTGCCACACTTACTAGCTCTGTGATCCTGGGTAAACTGCTTACCTTCTTGGAGACCGTTTCCTCATCTATAAAATTAACATAATATTAATAATACCTTATGGGGTTATTGTGCAAATTAGACCGTGTATGTAGTGACTCGCACTTGTCTGGCCCAGAGCAAATGTTAACTCCTGATGTTGGAAATTATCATTGTCTGCCTCCAGAGGTCCTGCTCTTAATGGGAAAAGCCCTGGAGAATCCACTCCAGTCAGCCCTGACACTTGATATCACTTTAAATAGGCCATCTCTGCTATCGGAGTATGTTTTCCTATTTGTTGAGAAACCAGAGAAACTCCTGTGTGTCCCCTGCCAACAGGGCTCCTCTGTGGACCCAAAGGATATAGAAGCAACAGGGGTCCTCCCATTGGGGTCTGGGCTGCTACTCAACCTGCTGCTCTGACAGACACCCGTGGTCTTGGGGGGCCAGCTGCCAACTCCCCATCCCCAGGGGCATACCTGGTTCACCTGGACATACCTGACTGGTGATAAGCACATGCTTGTCCGTAAGGGAGTGAAGAGAATCTCCACTCACCATCTTGGGCTGCAGAAGTAAGAGGGAGGGAGACCTCACACCCAAATAATTCTCTTCTGCATGGGCAACAGCTAAACTGAAAACACACCACAGAGATAACTCAGAGGTGCACTGAGACCGTGTTAGGAAGAGAAACTAGAAAATGGCTCACATGAATCAATATGAACATTTAATGGGCCTTAATTGGAACCTTATCCTACTGTACTTAGAGCAGAGAGATGAAAGCAGAAGAAATCCGAGAGACCATTTATTTCACTTGAGAAAGCAGTAAACTGAAACTACAAAAAGATTTGACTACTATTATATTTTTATGATTAAATAAAATTGTCATAGACTAGTGCTGGCGAGCCCGTAAATGCTCATGGAATGTATCCATGCTCTCTAGCTGCTGCTGGGTTGTGACCAGAAAATCTGTCATCCTGTGTCGGGCATTTATTAACCCTGCCATTCTTATACCACCCAAAGGCTCTGTGGTGAGGAAGGTTTGTCCCAGTTCTCCTCACAGGGCTTGTCCAACCCCATTTGGAATATTTGTGTGTTAAGGCTTTATTAAATGCTGTCTATCTACCTACCCAGCTCCCTACCCCCCGCCCAACACACACACACATTCATAGCCTGTTAGACCTATAGCGGACATAATCTTTTCAATATGCAATTGTGGGGGGGCGGGCAGCAGAGTAGGTGATCAGTTCTCTTTTATTAAAGAAGCTGGATTAGGAAATTAAAATTTTCTAATTAGTTGAGAATTTTGGGTCAACGAAAAGTCATGTGATGACTCTTTTCATCCATTCTTAAGAGAAAAAAAATCTAAGCCTTTTTTAATTACCACATATAGACATCATGCCTTTGAAGGCATGGGCAACATAGGGTGTATGTGTACGTGAATGCTCATAACACAGGATTATATTATGTCTGCAAGTTCACAGGCCTTCAGGGCTCATCTCGTCTAACTCCTCTCCCTGCCAGAGAGGAGAAGGACTTGCCCCAGGTTACTGGAACCAGGCTTCCTGTCCTGTGGTTCAGGCCTTCAGTGACCAGCCTCCTTCCCTCTTCTGGTGGTAGATAGGACACAGGTAATGCAGATAAAAAAATCCGTAAAAAAAACTAGTCCCTCAAATTTGTGGTGATATGGTGATTCTGTGTAATTTCCAATTTTTGTTCTCTTTAGCCAGGTTCTTTCTCAAACGAAAATTCAAATGGAAACAGTGCTTTTAGGGATAGTCCCTGATGAATTAGAGAATTCGTGACTTCTAGGTTTAGTCCCAAGTGTTTGAGATAATCCAGTGCAACCTTCTTGTGCTGCAAGATGTGTTTGAAAGGAATTTAAAACATGCTTCATTTAAAAGATAGACTCTCCTCCTCACAAAATAGAGAACATAAAAGAAGGAAAAAGAGGCTCTAACACAGATCAGAAGGCTTGAGACTGACTTATTCTTGGGGTATTGCCAGCATCATGGGCTTTGTATCCATATGGGCATTCATCACTCATTTCTTCTCTCATTTATCAACTTTTACTGAATCTCCGCCCTGTGTCAAACCATGTGCTGGCAGATGCAGAAATGAATACGGCCCAGACCTGGTCCTTGTGGAGTCTACAGCCTAGGGGCAGGGCTGCTGGTGCTGAGACTCATTCCTTCCTTCAGCAGACATCTAACAAGGGCCTGCAGTGTGCCAGGTGCTGCCCTAGACCCCTGGGATACAGTGGGAAACAGAATAGACAAAGTCCCTCAAGTTGCTGGTATTTGGGAGTAGGGGGTAGGGGGCAGATAATAAAAAAACCTGGATATACCATGTCAAAGGTTATTCTTGGAAATATTTCACAGTGGAGGTGGTGCACAAGCTGAAAGCTGATTAGGTGCTTAAAAAAAATAGGTGCTTACCAGGTAGCAAAATAAGAAAGAAGGTGAACAAGGGTACAGAGATGTAAAGTAGCCTGGCAGGTTCAGGGAACTGCAAGCTGAAGGAACAAGAACTAAGACTAAGGAGGCCCAGGTCATGAAGGGACCTGTGCTCTGGGCCACGAACTTGGGATTTACTCTAGAAGGTGATAAGGAGCCCCTAAGCGTTACTGGCAGGAGGGTGATATGCTCAAACGATGTATCGAAGTCCACTCCAGTGTGTGAAGAATGGGTAGATGACACCAGGATTTCCACACTAGAGCCCCATGGCTGTGAACAGGTGCCCTGGTTGTGAAGCTTTATTCTCCCCTGCAGGAGCAGGTGACGTTTGAGGAGGGGGCCTTCCCAGAAGCCGCTTCTGCAGCCCTTTACCAGTGGCCCCCAGCACACAGCCTATTTCCCTGGAGGCAGAGAACAGCAGGTCAGGGCTCTTCTCACACTATTTCCCTGGAAGAAGGACAGAGGACAGCCACTCCCTGCTCACTGCATGAGGAAAAACATTGCTTCCCTGGGATCACCTGATTTCCAACACCTGTAAAAAGCCAAGCCCTCGCCTACTGGCTCTAGCCAACTCTCCCGATGAGCCTGGCTGCTTTTCCCCCTTCTTCCCTCACTCATCCTTCCTCCTTGACACTCTGCTGCTGCTGGACAGCCATGAATCCCAGGGACCACCAGGAAGAAGGCTAGTGCTTAAAGGGCCTACCTCCCACGCAGTTAGCCAAGATCTCTGCATTTAATCTCAGCCTAGAAATCCTCTATGGCAGAAGCAAGCTTGGGAAGAGAGGACTTTGTTTGCAGTGCTAGCCAAGGGAATCTTTGTTTCTCTCCTATGAATTTGATTATGTGAACAGACTTTTCAAATTCTTCTTCTGAGATATTTATAAAGCCACTTCTGTATACTCCCTACCATACCCCTTCCCCAAGGTATCGGAGAAACAAGGTGTGTGTGTCAGGGGAGTGCCATTTTTTTTTTATGTGGTACCTAGAAATAACAGGCCTGTAGAGCCTTCTGTCACATTGCCCCAGAAGTGATGAGGCTGGGCAGAGCCATGTGGACAGAGGCGTGGCCTGTGCACTGGATGCCCTAGCGCTCCAGCAGGGCCAGTTTTGCAGAGAGGAATGCAGCAACTACTTTGTTTCTGCTCTGCTAGAAAAATATCCTTTGTTCCAATGATTTACAGACTCTCCTCGCTGTCTCTTTTAATGAATTTAGATGTCTAGACACCTATTTTTGCCCCTCCATTGAGGATATCTTGTCTCTGACAAGAAAAGGAAAAAAACAAAACAAGAATTCTTAGCCATGAAGAATTTGCCCTGGTGAGATTTAACCATTTGTATGTATTCTGTCTGACTCAACACCCCACTCTCGCCACCATACTGACGGATAGGACTGGTTCAGCCTTAGGTTTGACAGGCCAGTTCACAGGCAGTCGTCACCAGGGGTGTGTGGACCACACTGGGTGACAGTGTCAGAGGGATGACACCAAAATGCCTATAAAATTTTTGTGTGTTGATTCAGCAGAAATTCATTATTTTTTATAAAAATATTCTTGTAGTTAGTTTTAATAACAAAAACATTTTTTGTAAGCCCGTTTACATGTACCACCATACCTAGGCTAAAACTCTATGCTCATTTACCTCTGATGTGCGCAGGTCAGGGCTGTCACTATTACCTAATTACAGTGACGCTTTGAATCACGTGGTTTTGTCCGCATTTGCTACAAGCACACACTGTTTGCATCGCTGACAGTGTTTTTATTTAAAAAAAAAAAACCATTGCTGTTGAGTCAATTCCGACTCATACAGCCCTATTGGACAGAGTAGAATTGCCCCGTAGGGTTTCGAAGGAGCGGCTGGTGGATTCGAACTGCAGAACTTTTGACTAGCAGCCGATCTCTTAACCACAGGGCTCTGGTGTTTTTTATAGTCACTGATTTTGTCACATTATCTAATGTTTTGTCTACAGTATTGTGGTAATTAGTATTCGTGAATCTATATCAATACCTTTTTTGAGAATAAAGTAGTAATTAAAGGAAAAAAACTAAACAAGGCTTCTGCTCAGTTACTAATCGTGTTGTAACTAATAAATATAATGTAGAAAGATTTTACAAAACAATTGTTAGTATTGATATAATTTAAGAAATATTACATTTAAGCAATTTACAACTATATCACATATTCTGTGATTAAAATTGATAATAAGCTTACATGTATGTCCATAGGGGGTGACATCATGAGTTACTGGACTGGGTGACACCAACCCTAGTGAAGCCACTGCTCACGGGGCTTGCCCCCACCGCACCCCATTCCTATCATCTTTACCTTTGTGCCAAGAGGCTGTTGGACTAGACAGTGCTAGCCGAAGTACCTGGACAGCTGCTTTTGCAAATCCAAAGGTGGTTTCACCTGAGAACCTTGAAGACCCTGGGATGAGTCAGTCCAGGGCACTGGTGTGGTAGGTACAGCCTCCATCCCCGGGAGTCAGGTTTACGTACCAAAGCTCAGTCCTCATTCATTTATTCACCAGATAGTTATCGATAGCCTATTATTTGCCAGGCACTTTGCTGGGCAGTATGCCAGACACTGGGGAGACAGCAGTAAATAAAAAGGATATAGCCCTGCCTTCACAGAGCTTACAGCCTTGGGACTGGGGCCGGTGCCACCTAATCCTTGACCGAGCAGGGCCAGTGGTACTGTCTTCCATTCCGACGCAGACACAGGGGCTGGGTTCCCAGTGACATGAGTATTTAAACACTTGCCAGAGGGCTTTCTGGGGGGAAAAAAATGAACAAACAAAATGCAGAGCTTTTTAAAACCATTGATGGAGTTCCTCCTAGATAAGGGGAAAATCTAGGATCACTCTTAGATCTTAGCAAAATCAGCAGGATTCACAGAGTGTAAGTCGGCAAAACAGAACTTGACCATTTTCTGTGTTGTTTCCATGAATGTAGGTAAATTCTAGAAAGCTAGTGATTTTACTATAGGACACCATGATTGCGTCCATTAAATATATATATATAGCAAGAAACTGCTACAGAACCTTTTCCTATTTTATTTTTATTATTCAGTGTCAGGGTTTTGGCATGGGATAGAATTGCTGTTCCCATATAAGTGAATTTTGCAGATGACCAAACTTACCTTTAAAACATAATATTTTACTATTTCTGATCATATTTTTAAAATATTACAGTTTTCTGCCTTCTTAAATTATACCAAAATTATTGCGATTTTTTTTTTATCTTGGTAAATATATATGTAACAAAACATTTGCCATTTCAACAATCTTCACGAGTACAGTTCAGTGACATTAATTATGTTCGGCATTTTCAATCATCACCCTTACCTGTTCCCAAAGTATGCCATCACCCTTAACAGAAGCTCAGAGTCCCCTAAGCACTGAGTCCTCCTTTCCCCCTCCCTCCCACCTGCCCCTGGTAACCACTAATAAACTTTGGTCTCTATACACTTGCCTAGTCTAGATGAAGAAAATGTGGTACATATATGCAATGGAGTATTACCCTTCCATAAAGGGAAATGAAGTCCTGATACATGCTACAACATGAATGACCCTTGAAAACATTATGCCGAGTGAAATAAGTCAGTCACAAAAGGATAAATATTGTATGATCTCACTCACATGAAATATCTAGAATATAATTTTTTTTGATGCCTTAAGAAATGAGTTACTACTTTGGTGTTAGGCACATGAGGATTATCACATATGTGGAAACAAATTTTAAAAGTGTAGAGTACTAAGTACTAAAGATAATGGGTGATAATAAGATATTTTATTATAATACAATAATGCTCTCAAGACCAGCTGAGAATAGTAGAGGTATTTACTCTTACACCAAATGCTTCCAGGTAACTTTTTGAATTCTTTCTTATTCTTGAAAAATTTTCATTCCTACCCCTTCACTTATTAGTGTTAGCTGATGCTTCTTCCTGTTGTCATTCGACCTTTCTAATTTGCTGACTCCCAATCTTCTGTAGCCCAGAAAGCCCACTTTTGTTAGACTTGCTTCAGAAATGTACGACACAAAACCCGCTTTTGTTAGACTTACTTCTGAAAAGTGAAATGTCAGTTGGTAGACTGAGTTGGAGTTCCTGTGAGTGCCGACATGGGTTTCATGGACAGACTAAGTACTCTGAGGGCAGCGATGTCTGTGACTGGCTCTCTACTCCCTTCCCAGTGCCTAGCCCACGCTTGGCCAGCTAGATGCTCAGTAAATATTTGGTGAATGGACTAATCTGTCTGCTCAGAAGCCTGTTTGCTCACTTCCTGGTTCTTGGCTTCATTCCAGGTGGTCACAGTTGGAGGAAAGGGGCCCTCGGGGTGAGGCGAGTCAGGCTGTTTTCCGTTTACATAACATGATAGACTCTCCTCAGGCCTCCCTATCCACTCTCCTTGGGATCCTATGAAGTGAGTACAGTTGTCGTTTTACAGATGGGAAATCTGCAAACTCTCATCAGGCCTATTGCGTTTCTAGACCCAGACTTAGGACCACTCAGTACCCTACCTCCCATTTCCTTTTTTCAGTTTTAAATTTAACTTTTGAGCAAAACTGTCCTACCAAGTATTAATATGATGAATATATTATGCATGATAGCATTTGTTTCAAAAATATAAGACCACGTTTGCAGGCACTTGAAACCTGTCAAGGCTGCTCCAGAAGGCAGCTGACACTGTGTGGCCATCACAAGACAGTGCTCTTTTCAGAGTCATGCGTTCCAACAGTTCACTCCTGAGAGTCTAGCCCTGTCACCAACCGTTCCTCTATTTCAAGTTTTTAAGTCTGGTAGTTTGAGACAAACCCTTGGCACAGCCCAGCACATAAGCCAAGAACTGGTTATTTGATACCTAGCCAAGAAGAATTTAGTTTTTTGAAGAAAGGCCTATTGTGTTGGTTCAGTCTGTGTATGTCGGTTGGTTTAGTCTGTTTAGAGTGGCAGTATGTCATCTTCATCTTCATCTGGGCTGACAAAGTCATGCAAGAAGCTGGCTGGTGGCCAGCCATGAGAGTGAGCTCAGGCCCAGCAACAGAGAGCACCTCTGTCCAGGAAGGGGCGGGCTTGTGGATGAGCATGGGAGACAGGGAAGTGAGAGAGCAGCCAGTGCTGAGAGTCA
This sequence comes from Loxodonta africana, assembly GCF_030014295.1. NCBI lineage: Eukaryota > Metazoa > Chordata > Mammalia > Proboscidea > Elephantidae > Loxodonta > Loxodonta africana. Next base: position 38,922,431 of record NC_087354.1, on the reverse strand, counting down.
TAGAGTCTTCCGGGCCCAGCTCCACCACTGACTAGCTAGGGCACACAGGACAAGGCTCTTAACTTTGAGTATTAGTTTTGTTACAAGAGGATAGTCAGCCCTGTCTGCCCACCTTAGAGGGTACTTAGAGACTCAGATAATGAAGGTAGAGGGGCTTTATAGATGACTGGGTACTGTCTTTGCCAGCAACAAGCTTTCTGCTGTGTTGGGTGGTGCTGATGTTCTGGTCGTACGGTGTCCTACAAGATCTTGGAGTCCTTGATACCAAGTGAGAGACCAGTATCACCCATACCCACAAAAGGGGAAGGATCTTTCCCAGAGCTCTCCTTATAACCTATACCTCTGAGGCCAGAGATCCCAGAAGTGCAGTTCAAAACTCTGGGGACGATCCCCAAGTCCAACTTCCTTCTAGGTAAAAAAAAAAAAAAAACTCAGGGTAGGGGACAGCTTATCAAAAAAAGTCCATTCTTTAGGGACTAGATAAGTAGACCCTACGGCAACATGATGTGGACACCACTGAGATTTCAGGGTCAGGAAATTATATCTCATGAGAAGAGATGTGTGATTCTCCCCCAGGCAAGGCACCAAAGAGTTTAGCTAGGGGCCTTTCATCACCTGTATTCATTCATTCCAGTAACTTTGAGGACCTGACTAGCCGTCCAGCACAGCAGTAGAGAACACAATAATAAAAGACACAGTTTCTGTCCTTCTGGAAGGACATATGTGATAGCTGCTGCCATATCTTTGAGTTGAAGAGGAAAGGCTGTCTCTGGCTGTGCTGCCTGGAAAGACTTCCTGGACCGGAGGATTTCCTTAAGTACTTCGAGGAAAGCTCATCCTGGGTCTGAATCAGGAGCCCACAACACCAGCCTATTAGCTTTGGCCCTCCCTAGTCTGTTTTCAGATTGACAAGTCTAAAACAACAGCCTCAGCGCGCGCACACACACACACACACACACACACTCTGCAAGCTAAGCCTTTGCTTCTGCGTACCACTTACCTGTGTTTCTTGGATCGTGCTCATGCTGGGATTTTCTTTTCAGAGCTGTCAGAATGTATTTCCTACCCTGCCACCACAAGATCCTGGCTGGTATCTCCACACTGTTTGCATAGCTCTCTCCTGTGCAGGCAGGCCAGGGAGAGGCCACAGCAGTGATTTCTCAGGTGGCATGATGCTGGTTGATGAGTCCCAGCCAGAGAGCAGTGCCTGCTGCTGCCAGACCCCCTACTCTACTCAGCAGCCCTAGAGATGGGGATGGGATGGTGGAAAGCATTAGGCTTCACACCACGGGATGCTTCTAGTCCTGCAAGTGTGTGGAAGCTGGTTCCGGCAAAAGAAAATTCAGAGCTGCAGAGCCAACTGTTGGTGTTAGGTGTCATCAAGTCTATTTTGACCTAGTGACCCCATGTGACAGAGTAGAGCTGCCCCCCAGGGTTTTCTTGGCTGTAGTCTTTACAGAAACAGATCACCAGGTCTTTCTCCAGCAGAGCTGCTGGGTAGGTTTGAACTGCCAACCTTTCAGTTGGCAACCAAGTGCTTAACCTTTTCAACTACCAGGGAGAGCCAACTAAACAGTCACAAATAACATCATTTTGTATTTTGTAGTCATAGACACTGTTTCACTGGATTCCCACCTAAACCCTAAAGGTTGCCACCTACCCAATTTTATAGAAAGGACCCTGCAGCTGAAATTGGTTAAGTGATCGTAGTACATCATGAGCAGAGCAGGCTAGAACCCAGGGCCACCTAACACCTGCATTCTTGAGCCTGCAGTCTCATGGCTTATGGCTACAGAGAGATGGTTGACCTAGGAAAAGCACCGAACTCTGAAAAGCAGCTGAGAGTAGCAAGATTAGCCTTTTTAATGGAATGTCATTCTGGCTAAGGGTGATTAGGTAGGAGGGAATAAGTTAGGACTGGCATTGAATCTATAAGCTACTTCTCTCCACCTAAAATTCTCCCACTATTTCCAGGTATCCGGATCTGATCCAACTTTCAAGGTCCAACACACCTTCTCAGGGCAGCTTTCCACATTCACCTAAGTGAGGAGCCATCTCTCTCCCTCCTGTGGGGTTCCCGAGGACCTTATCCCTCCCTCTGTCTTGGCCCAGGCTCTTTGTATTATTATCATTTGTTGTGTACTTCATCTCCCTGAATATTGCATCTCCACTTGTGAAGGCTGCAGGAAGAGGCCGCCTTTATTCCTCCTCGTGTCCCTGTAGCACTTAATATAGTCCTTGGCACAGAAGGCACTCAGTAATTGTCGGCTGAATTTAGAGCTCTCTTCTGGCTCTCTTCTCTTGGTGTGCCCAAGTTATACTCCATTTGGTGGGAGGCACAAAGTTGGAACCACAAGGCCTAATAAGTGGCCAGGGGTCAGCAGATAGTAGAATCAGTGTATCTGCTTGTCTACTGCAGATTTCTTTTCTTTTTTTTTTTTTTTCCTTGAGAGATTCCTTTTTAATCCTAGCATTCAGACCCTCCTGGTCCTCCCTTTCTACCAGGCCATAGCATGCATTGCCAGCATGCAACTTTCCTTTTTCTAAAGCCTCCCCAGAACTGCTGATACTTCTAAAAACAAGAGAGAGTGGCCACAGGGGTCTACCTTACCTGCATGGGGAGCGTAATGGACTGAGCTTTCTCACTCACTTGCTCCCCTCTCTTCCCTGTGATACTAAAGAAAAAAGCAATGATCACCAGGGCATGCCAATAAAAAGATGCCTTCTTCAGTGACTGAATTATAGCCATTGTCCTCTAGTTAGAAGACCAGAGGAGGTGCTTGTGCTGCTCACAGTTCTCTCTCCAGATAATGATCAAGAGTGGCTCCAAGAAGCCCTGGAAGTACTCTCTCTTGTGTTCTACTAGTCAAATAGTTTCAGTGTGATTTTTCTCAAATTCAAAATACAGGAATCTGATTTTTGGTGAGAAATAGTTAGAGGTCCAACACCTTTGGTCATGTTCTGTTTCTTGGTTTGGATACTGGTGACAGAAGGATATTCACTTTGTAAAAATTAAATGACCTATCCATTTAAGGTGGGTTTGTGTGTTCAATAAAAAATTTACTTAAAAAAAAATTCACCACCCTAAAGCCCATAGTAATTTAGCAGTTTGCCCACGGCCACAAAGGTCATTGATGAAGGCAGGAATTCAAATCTCCTAGCTCTTTATCGTCATCATTTTTAGGACGTATTTTAAAATCGCACCCAACACATCTAAAAACAAGTAGAATGGCCAATTTCAATCTCTTTTGATCTGAATTTTGCTGAAAATTCCCTTGGTTTTTTTGAAGCCCTGCTCTTCATCTGAAAGTGGACATCGCATTTGAGAAGTGTTTTTTATTATTATTATTATCATTACTATTATTATTATTATTAGTGAGGCCATAGCTGCTCCCTACTTTAGTAACTGCCAAAGAAATTCACAGCCAGACCACTCCATTCCCTACCTGCAGTGGTCTGGAAGGTGGGGCAGGTGGCCTGACCAGTCTCAAGACCCACCATAGTGCATACCTTAGGACTCATTGGCAGCCTTGTGTCTGGACAAAGGTCACCAACCAGCAGTTATCGATTTAGTTACAGCTCTGTCAGGAGGGCAAATAGAGAATACTGTATTATAAATCTGAGAAGAGATGTTCCTTCATTATGCATATTTCTTTCATTAAGAAAAATTCTGATGTCCCATGATGACTTTCTCCTGACTTTAGAAAACTTGAGCAGTCCAAGGTGACATTTAGCCACGCTAAGGCCTAGAAGTGAGTCCCTTGATGAAATAAAATTGAGTCTTCCCTGCGCCAGATGTGTCAGAAGGCTCTCGGACAACTCTGTCCCAGTGTCCAAGGCCCTGCCTGTCAGGCCGGGCTATTTGCATTCCCAGTCTTGCTTCTCTGCCCGAAAAAGAAGTGCTTCGCTTCCTGTTCAGCTGTGCTCATGACGTGGAGCTGCCACCACTTTGTGCCACAAGCCCACCTGAGTTACCCGGCAGGGTCTTACCCACCAAGTCTCAGTGCTACAGGTCCCCTTCTACGACCTCCTGGTCCCATCTGCCCACAATGCCTGATATGTGGTTCACAGGACAGTGCCAACTAGCTTGTCCTACTCTGGCTCTTAGCCAAGCCGGGAGGTGTGGCTCTCACCACTGTCGTGGGCCTCTTACCTGTAACCTGGTTCTTAAGTCCTATTATAGGTAGCCTAAAAAAATTTTTTTTTTTTTTAATGGGTAGAACTCCTTGCCCCAGGGTAACCCAGCTGCCTACATCCATTTGTGTCATCTGCAGTCTAGGGACTTACAAGCAGTGACCTCTGGCAGGTCATTTCACTACACTAGTGGTGACCTTTGTAGACTGATAACCAGCTCTGTTCCCTCAGGGAACTCACAGGCCCCTAAGGGGGTCTGCTTTTGGCCCATGAGGTTCAGGAGTCCAGGTGGAGTGAGTTCTGGTGAAGTGCCCAAGTCCTGAGCTAATTCACCAGGAACCAGGAGTTGTTGTCTTTGAGTTAACATTGTGTCTGTGCCAGGCAGAATGGCCAGTTTAATATCTTTTCAATTAGTGAGTCTTCCAGTAATAGCATTTTAACAACGAAGTTCCAAGGAAAAAATTTGTTCTTAATTTTTGTCCGAAGGGGGAAAAAAGACTTCTAATAATGGTATCAGTATAAATTCTAAAGTGGCGACCATTTGGCTGGGTTACAGAATTTGTAGCTAATAATTAAAATAAAGATTTAAGCAAATGCTTGATCAGTAAAGTAGATGATAGGGCATATTTTTCTCAGCCAGCATCAGAAATGGCAGCTCATAGCCATGTGCTGGATTGTCACACAGTGTGAGTCTTTAAAATTCCTTCTGGATTTGAAGGTATTAACAAGTCCCTATCAACATTCTCTAAAGGTTTTTGATGTCATTTTAGCTATTGAACTAAAATATGTGAACTATTACTTTGTTGATTTTGTTCTTAAACCAAACTGCATTATCATCTGAGAGTGTGTCCTTAAAGTATTGTTAAAAGTACTTTGAAAACTTGTAAATCCCTGTAATTTATGTTTTTCCTGCCTCTGCTGTTTCATTCTGTCCTTCTGGTTTTAATTTGAATGCAGTTCTGTCTGGGTGTGTACCTGTAAAATTGTGTTTTTCCAAGTACAATTTACAGTCCTGACCTTAGGTTTTACAGTGTTCCCAGCCTTCTAGGAGCTTCCTCCTATACTGAAAAGTGGGCTTTGGGTCACCCAGCTCTTTCATATTAGAACTGTCTAATCAAGGTTACTTGAAACAGATCTGATTTTGGCGTTTCTTAGTTTATCATGTAGGCCGAAAGAGTAAATTAGGAGGACTTCCCTGCAGCCCCATTAATTGCATTGCCCCATTTCTTAAAATGTACACAGTTGTAAACCTAGACTGCTTCAAGACAACAGTCTCATTTATCTAAACAATTCCCCTTTTAGACTCAGTGGCACGATGGAAACTCAGATAAGGAGTGTGGATCGGAGGAAAGATCTCTTGGAGCCTGTACTTGCTGAAACTATTTCCATTCCCCTTACAATCCCCTTTTCTTTCCAGGGCTTGCCTCCATACGAGCTAGATACATCTGCGTTCAGTGTATTCAGTGAGCTAGGTTAGAGGAAGACTGCAGTGGGCAGGGCCACAGAAGAGAGTATATGAGATCTTTGCAGTCTTTAGGAATATGGCTACTCTGTTTGGGGGGAGGGGTGGTGCTTTGTTCAGTCGATGCATATCCTAAATCCGTCCACAGCTGCACCTTTCATCATGGGTTCTGATAATTTTTAAATGGCTGTAATGCTTTTGGAATCTTTTCCTTAAGTTAGGAAATGAGATGTCTGTATTTTTTGCTCATTTCAAATGTCACTTAAATTAAGGAGTTAGGAGGCTGTTTTGCTATACTCCTTCGGCGTGTTCTCCATGGTTCGTACCGACACTGTGCCACAGGGCAAGGGGTAGACCCAGCCTTTTGGCAGGTGACCTGGGGCTCCTCCTCTGTTTCAGGTAATCGTACAGTCGGGCCGCCACCCCACGGTGCTGCAGAAGCTCTGCCAGTTGCCCTTCCAGTATTTCAGTGACCCACGGCTGATCAAAGTGCTGTTCCCTTCACTTATCGCTGCTTGTTACAACAACCGTCAGAACAAGATCATTCTGGAGCAAGAGATGAGCTGTGTTTTACTGGCCACGTTTATTCAGGTATCTTCAAACATTACACCTAGCGTTCTGGCTTTTGTAATGCATTTGAAAAGGAAAAGTAAACCAGTTGGTTATTCTTGCCCTCCACACCACCTTTTTAAACTGCCAGATATTTCTGTGCTTGAAAATTAATTTCTAAAATATCAGATAATAGAACTGAGGTTAGGTGCTGTATAATTTCTACCTGGAAGATTTCAAAAGAAGATTATTTTTCCAGTTAACAGAATGGTAAGCCCACACTCAGGAAATGTTTTTAAATGACTGCCAGACGTCCTTAAGGCTTAACTGTTATATTTGCCTTTTTTTTTTTTCAGTCTAACTATAAAGAATAAATAACAATTGTTAAAGATAGATCTATTAAAACTTCGGCTTATTGCATAAACTTTTTAATAAATATGATTTGTAAATATAAGCCTTAGCTGTTACATTCATCTTGTTTTTAGTCTAGCTGGAGGAACTAGAAAGAGGCCGCAGTGGTGCAATGGTTAAAGCACTCAGCTGCTAACCAAAAGGCTGGCAATTCAAACCCACCAAGCCACTTTTCTAGAGAAAGTGGCAGTCTACTTCGCTAAAGATTTATAGCCTTGGAAGCCCTATGGGGCAGTTCTGCCCTGTCCTATAGGGTCGCTGTGAGTCGGAATCAACTCGACAGCAGTGGATTTGGTTTTGGGTTAGAGGGAATAGACAATAATTGCTGAAGGTAGATCAGCTAAAACTAGTTTATTTGTACATCTCTAAGTAAATGTTTTATATATATATACCAGCCTTATATTTTTCTGATTCAGTTAAATTCTGTACAACTCAAATCAGAGTTCATGCTGTACCAAAGCAGTATTTCCACATCAGAAATAATAGCGGACCACAGAATAATGAAATTGGCTCTTCTTTAACGTTTGCTAAATAATCCTGTGATTTTTTTTTTCTGTAATTGTAGGTAATGATTTGCTGAAAATCTTCCATTTTCTTTCAGACGTTCCACCATAAAATCACTGTGTTTGCTCCATGCCACACATGTGATCAGTAGACAATGCTTCCCGTTCTCTATAATAATGAAACAGAAAGCAGAGCTCTCTATTCTTATTGTGCCTTGGTCTGCTCATATCCATATATCACTGCCTTACGGGTGTGACAGCGCCCAGCTGGTTTAGAACCACGGAGAGTTTCCCCAAGCCTTCTTCACCTTAGACAACAATTAGTGGTTTACAGGTTCTAAACTGTCCTCTTAAGATGATCAATTAGTAAACACAGTTTTATCAATTATGTTTAGAAATATTTTATTTTCAGCTCAGTTATTCTCTTTGAGTCTGGGATCCATTTTCTGAAAATATTTTCAAGTCAGATATTCAGATCTATAGGTAAAGTATGGATTTTCAAAAAGTGTCTTATGGTTAAATTTAAATCTTAATAAATTCTTATAACCATCATGTCAACATTTGGGGTTCTTCAAAAGTTCTTACAGCCTTAGAATTAAATGGAAGAGAAAATACATCGTAGAGAATTTTAAGACTGTGATCTCTTAAAATTCATATTAGTCATTCTGCCGCTCAACAGGAAATTTTTGAGTGCCCGCGGCGTGCTGAGTACTGCCGTGGGCACTGGGGATACAGCAGTGAATAAAACAGACAAAAGATTCCTGCCTTCATGGATCTTTCATTAAAGTGGTTATTGTGTGTGGTCGAGTCGATTTTTGACTCATAGCAAATGGGGGCAAGTCAAACAAAAAACAAAACAAATAGTGTATCAGATGGTGGTCCGTGCTGCAGAGAACGTTGGTGGGAAACGGGGACAGGGACTACCAGGGAATGGGGAGGTGATGTGTGGTTTTTATTGCGTGAGCAGAGAGGCCTCATCTGAGATAGTAATATTTGAGCAAAGATAATTTTGCATCTGTACCAGTTTAGATCCCTTCATTTTCAACTGCTTGGGAAACAGTTTATAAAAATACAAATAATATCAGAAGCTAAAGATCAGATATATTTGTTATTATCTGATATTGATCTCAATATACTTCTAAATCTACCTTTGTCTATTACAAGAAAACCCATATTTAATAAAAATTCTATAATTACTACAGGGATTTCATATAATGCTTATTTGGGATAGGATGTTAAGAGTAGTGGAGTTAATGTTTTTTTCTATAAATAATTCTCCTGAAGGGAATATCTACCAGGTTTTCATTTACAAAAAGGTCTCCATGTATTTCAGATTATTAACACACACTAGAAAATACTTTTAAAATAGGAGCTGGTGGTTTGTCATAGGTTTCTGAAGATTTACATATTACATACTACATTGTTCATTCTCCAGCTAAAAGGAAAATTTCCAGACTTTGAAATTTAGCTCCAAAATACATAAATGCATTTATATTTGTGATTTTTAAAAATCTGTCAGCACTTTAAGAGAGTAAATTTGGATAAGTTTTTAGTTTGTTTAGATATAAAGCAAAATTGTCATTTCCACAGGAGGCAGCAGCCTGGCTCCTGGTGATAGCAAAATTTAATAGTCATCACTATTTGACTTCAATTGATCAGAATCCAGACTATGTAACATAAGTTTCTTTGGTGTTTTTATTTGTGCTCCAAAGTAATCGTACAAAAGAGATAGCAAAGGGGTTGTCTCAAATTCAGAAGCATTTCCAGAGCCACTTGTAGTGCGATTCTCGGCTCATAGCATTGGTATAAAGCACTTCTCTTGTCTCATGCAGGATTTTGCACAGGCTCCAGGTCAGGCAGATAACCAGTCTTACCAGCCCAAAGGTATGTCTCTATTGAAATTAAATTTTATGTGTTTGTTAGCCAACGGATATGTTTCTCACCCCCACTCTGGAACTGTTACATCACCTAAAAGATTTGAGATTCAGATACCAAGTGTATTTTCAGTGAGTAAATAAATGGATTTTGTCATCAAGCCTGAGTGCATCAGAATATACAGGGAAATCTATGGAGGAAAAAGAAAAGCACAAAACATGTTTCTGCAATTTATACCCACCTCATTTTTTTTTTTTCATGCAAGACAGGAAACCCTGGTGGCATAGTGGTTAAGTGCTAGCACTGCTAACCAAAAGGTCAGCAATTCAGATCTACCAGTCAGTCCTTGGAAACTCCACCGGGCAGTTCTACTCTGTTCTGTAGGGTCGCTACGAGTCAGAATTGACTCAATGCAATGGGTTTGGTTTTTTGGTTTCATGCAAGATAAAGGAGCCCTGGTGGCACAGTGGTTAAGCACCCAGCTGCTAACCAAAAGGTCGGTGATTCAAACCCACCAGACGCTCCACGGGAGAAGAGACTTGGTGATCTGCTCTTGTAAAAATTACAGCCTAGAAAACCCTACAGGGCAGTTCTACTCTGACTCGATGGCACACAACAACATCGTGCAAGATATAACAAATGGTGAATAATTACTACTAAAGAGCCACTTTGTAGCACAGCAATCAGATCATTAATGTTGACCTTAATTACTCATAGAAATACTGAAGTCACATAGATTTGGTTCCCTATCCATGTCCAGAATAAAGTTATCAATGATAGTAACTCATATTTTCCCCTAAAGTATTTGAACTTTTTTATTTGTTAGCAAAGTTCAGGGGCCAAAAGATTTATAGTTTTGTTTTCTATAGTGTTCCTACTGGGGTGTTTCCTCTGACCAGAGTTGGAGATTTAGAATGTTAAAGTACATTTTTTTTTTTTTTAATATTCTGCCACCCAGACTGTAATTGAGAAGTACAAGTTCCATCTCTCATTGAGGCCTTAATCCATATTTTCAAAAGTCTTCCATTAGTTTGGTAGTCTTGAAAGTGTCCAGTCCATGGCCCACTCCCGGCAGGACCCTCTGGGGCACCCACCAATAAGCGCTTACTTGGAGGGGGACTACTTGTACTCTGTCACAAAAGAAAAAATCATCTACTGTGAATGGAAGTGTATGGAAGACAATACAACTAAAGCTGTTACAATGTTATGAAAAAATGTCATATTTTATTGACCCAGGTACCCAGAGAAGTAAACAAAAAGCTATGCAACTTTTCGGAAATTCATTTCAACGTCACAGTACCACTTGTCTAAGCCAGAATTTGTGTGCAAGTTCAGCTCTGCCCTGACTCACTCAGCCACAGCCTGTTTCTGGTTTTTTTCATTTTTTGTTTTGCTTTAAAAAAAAAAAAAAAAACCTATACAGGCTACTTGGGAGAAATCAGTTATATTTCTTACAAACCAGTTTTTTTTTTTTAATTCTGAATAAATAAAAAATACTTAGAAAAATCTTTCAGTACATGTATTTTTAATTTGTACAGCAATTTTTTTTTTTTTTTTTTTGCCAGTAAAAAATGTAGACATTCTTTTTTCTTACTCTTTCTCCTAACCACAAAGAGTGAGTCACTATTTGCTGCCTATCTGGAAGGCAGAGTCCCAAGGGCTGCCTCTGCCTGTTTGGTGGGCTGAGGCCTGTGGGAGCCTCATCCATTTTTCTTTTCCAAGGGACCAGCTTCTCTGACTTTCATTCTTTCCCCAATTAAATGGGCTTAGTCCACACAACAGAAAATGGGGAATTGGTCTCTGCTTTGCTCAGAAAGGTCGTCAATGTTGGTGACTGCTCATGGTGCCAGTTTGCACCTTTGGACATCTGTCCTTCGTTGGACTTCTCAGTCCCCACAAAATGTTTCAAGAACGTTTTGAGTTCATTGCTCAGATGAACCCTTACGTGTAAAACAACTCCTGGTGGCACCGATTTCTTATTTGCTGAGGAAGAATTCTCATTTTCAAATACCCACTGCTCACTGACTGCCCAGCCATGCGATTGTTTCCTTTGCCAGCATTACTAGCCATTAAAGCCCCTGTTTCCTTTGCTTTGTTACACAGGCAGCTGAATGCTAAATTTGAACATTTTTTAAAGTTATATTTAAGCTAAAAATAATGTTTTAAGTTAAATAGACTGTATTAGAAAACGTATGTCACAGTTTATATACAGATTTACCCTTTCAAGGCTAACTTAAGGATAGAATATATGACCATTTTATTTTGTTCACTGTAACTTATTTTCCCCTTCAGTATTTTCTTTTCTCCTTCATTTATTTTACTCTAGAGTCCAAAAATAATTTTTTGGTAATGGTTTACATAGAATATGTAAAATTCGATTAAAATATATATGTCTATGCTAGATAGGTAAACTGGTTTACAAAAAAAATGTATCATGGTTTATTTGAAATATATGTCTCCATTTAGTACTCAGATATCAAAGTAAATTTAATTTCTTAAGCTCCAAAGAATTTAACTCTATTAACTTTTTTTCTTTTTTTCTCTCAGGAAAATGCCTTGGTTCCCAAGACTATCTTGAGCTGGCTAACCGATTTCCTCAGCAGGCTTGGGAAGAAGCTCGACAGTTTTTCTTGAAAAAAGAGAAAAAATAAATGTTTTATTTGGGTCCGCATTTGAGTACCCTCGTTAATATTTTAAATTGTTCAAACAAACTTTCTCACTGTTCCTTAAGAAATTCATTTTCCCATGTTTATACTGTCCCCTGCACTGTAGATATGGTATATACTTTGTGCTGTTTATAATGACTGTAGATACTTTAATGTTCTACTTTCTAATTTTACAAGTCGAGTTTGTTTCATTGATGCATAATATTTTGGATTTTGGTAACTTCCATCCAATCATAATATATAACTTGCATTTGTAATATGGGTGAAATTAGACACCAAATTAGAAAGTCTGTTTTGTTCTTGTAATAAAATAAATTATTCTGTTTGCAATGTGACTTTATTTCACATTTAGTCTTTTCAAACTTTTGTTGAGGCAATACAAATTTGGGGGAAAAAAACTCCAATGCCTAAGGTATCTTTAATTAAAGACTTAATTAAAGTTTACTCTCTCTGAATTTCCCTTTTTAATGTTTGGGGTAAGGATGTTTCTAACACTTTCACATTCCAACTGCATAGTGTGTTTTGAGGGCTTCTTAAAGTGAGTTTAGAGCACTGTATTCATTGGTCTGCCCAAAGTTTCGTAGCAGGCAAGACTGAGAATGTCCTCTAGTATTGCTGAACCCAAGTATTCTCCGGAAAAAAAGATTAGTGATGTAAAAAAGATCAATCATAATGAACTATCCTAAAGAATTTTCTCAAATAATTGTGAGTTGAAGCAACACTGAAGTAAAAATAAAGCAGAAGGTCACAGTGACTCTGAATAAGTTTCCAACTACCCCGATGCACTGCACTGCACACAGTTGAACGTGTGAAGTGTCAGCCTGGGAGATGTTGACCTTTTCATGTCTTGTTCTCACCATTTCTCCACAGTAAGCCCACGGTCAGTGCTAAGCCGTTCACTGAGTGACATCAGCAATAATTTCTGTCAGATAAGAATCAGACAACTACCAAGAAAAAAGATCTGGTGGGGAGGGGGAGTTGATCTGAAAATTCATCAGACCCAAGATCATCAGATCGGAAACTGGAAAACACAGAAGTTTCGACTGTTTTTAAAAGCAGACTTCTACCTAATGCTCGAGAGATTTCTTTTTGGAGCCTCATAAAGCTGCCGAATTATGTATATTCTGTTTTTACTTCTTTGCAAATTGAGAGAAAATAAAGTCCAATTAAAAAAAAAAAAAAAAGACAAACATCCCTGTGGGCTCCATGCTCCCGCCGCCGCGACACCCTGGCGTCCTCCCACGCTTTGGGCTGCAGAAGCCACAGGCTGGCCGGGACCCCCACCCCCAAGTCTCGAACACTGCGCCCCGACCGCCTGGCCTCGAGGGCGGAGGGTCCGCCAGCTACAAAAGCAGCCGGACAGGCTCTCTGGAAGCCCCTCCAGCCTCGACAGAGTCCGCACCCAGAGCTCGGGCGGCGACTTCGCCTTGAGGCGCGGGAGCAGGACCCAGGGCTCCCGCCCGGCCCGGGGCAGTGCGCGCAGACGCTCAGGCTGCCTGGCCCGGCTGTGCGCCGCTCTCCGGAGGGGAGGCCTGGGCCTGGCGCCCGCGTCCTCCTCTTCGACGGCCGGGTCTCCTCCGCGGCCAGCGGCCCAAGAGGCGGAGGCAGGTGTCCGTAGCAGGCTCATTCTGCGACTAGCAGCCGCCCCAAGTGCCCCAACCCGGAGAGGAGTTACCGAATCCCGCTTGGCCCGTGCGTCTCGGGGCGTCGATGCAGAATCTTTGTGGCTGAAAGGAATAATCAAATATTTATAAGATTTCCTGCAAGACATTTCATAATAGAATATACTTCTTATCTGGTCGGAAATTTGCCAAAAACTCATAAATAATTGAGACAGCTGTGATTAACCTCCCAGAAACCATAGGAGGATTCGCAATTAAACGTTTAATTAAATGGTCTCATTGCCCCCTTCGTCCTGGAGGAAAAGGGGCTTGATAGAGACAAACCCCGGCCCCCACCAGCTAGGGAGCCCCCACCCAGCCGGGGAACCCCCACCGAGCCAGGGAGCGCCCACCCAGCCGGGGAGCCCCCAGGCGCGTGGCTGCGGGGCTCCGGCCTGGGATCGACTGATGGCTGTGGGACACCCTGTGCCTACCGACCCGGGCAGTTTCTATAGGTCTCAAGTTCCGCTTCTGAGTGCGCGTTCCGGCCGGGCCAGCGTGATTTAAGCCCTAACTCTCCCGGGTTTTACGACTTCTAAACTCTCCAGGCAAGGAGGAGAGCGCGGCGCCCAGGTGAGCGCGGGCACATTTTGTTCCAGTCTGCGGGGGCGCAGTGCCACCCACAGGCTTTCTCCTGGGGCGGAGACCCGCATCCCGAGTGTCCCGAGGCTGAGGCAGACCCACGCGGGGCAGAGAAGAACGGCCCCTGCTGGGTCCAGCCTGTGAAGCTGACAATGCCACTGGGCACAGCCTGAGCAAAAGCCATGATTTTGCCTGGGCTTCAAAACCCAGAATTTGAGTCAAATAGTAAAAGCCGCCTGAAGCCCGGGAGCAGTGACATTTGAATGCCCGATGCCGTTGCCCAACAGAATTTCCCTCTCCCGGCGACAGGCAGCTGCCCTCCCCGGTAGCTCTCGGCAGGGGCTCGTCACGCCAGACACCCAACAGGATATCGGAGCCTCTCCTCTTTCCTTGCACTGTCATTCCCGGGCGCTGTGACCTGGACCCATGAACCTGGCCCGTGAGCCTAGGTCAGGACCTGCCTCCCCTAATACTCCTCCCTTCTTTTCTTTCCCAGCACAGCTGGGGAAACCTCCCGAGTCAATTCTTCCCGGGCTTTGTGCCAAGCTTTCAAAATTCTTGGGTCTCAGTAAACTGGGAAGGGATTACTCCTCACGATCCCCATTCTACCATTTCCCTGTCGTCCCTAGTCCCTACTGCCACAACCCCAACATAGGGGTCTTCTGTAGTCAAACCGCCCCTTCAAATGTTGTTTCCCAGCGAGAAACCTCACCTTTAGTGAGCTCCTGCCCACCTCTGCCTTACTCCTTGACCCACTCTCCCATCAGCTGCTGACCTTCTTGACCATGGGGGTTGGACTGGAGCCTGGCTCACCTAACACTCTGGCCCTTCAGGCATGATTGCTGCTGGGGCCCCAAAAGTGCTTTAGAAATTGAACCCCCCTCCCCCCCATCTGAATCCTAATTGAGTATTTCCTTGTTCTCTTTCTCCCATTATTACTGTCTAGCTCCATTTCTCTGTATCCTCCATGCGTAGTCCCCATCAGCAAGGTGCTAGTCTCTAATTGGTCACGAACTCCTCATTTCACTGAATCCCAGTATCTTCAAGAAAGTTTACATCAGTCAGACCCATATTTAAAAGCCTCTAATCTTCCTTACATCAGCTTAATAAACTCCTTCCAAATTTCCTGCTTTTATCACAACTCCACTGGGAACTTCTCTGTAAATAGTTATTATTCGTTCATTGTTTTCTCTCTCCAGTGTCATGTTATTCAGCTAATTCTCTTGCTCTTTTTTGGTGAACACCCTTATGGGAAAACACAGCTAACTCAAAGTATGGAAGTTTATACTCTCCCCTGGGCAGCCGAGGCAGAATCTCAAAATTTTCTAGAGAACAATCTTAGACAATGTGTCATTTAAGCCCAGTATTTGTAGCTCTGACAAAACTGAGCTTTAAGCTATTCTATATTCAAAATTAATACTGGTTTCTGTTCCACAATCCATTAAATATTAAAGTTCGTTAAGAATATGGCCACAGGGACTCTGAATTTCCCAGAATTAGGCAGTCTTTCAATATGTATTAAATTTTGTGGTATAATAGCTATAAACTTTTCCATCTCTGGGAATCCCTTTCCTACCTCAATTACATAGAGCTATCCAAATTATTAGATAAATCTTCTGAGAAAATCTTATTCTCAAGTGATTCTAACTAAATAACTCCTATTTTCCACCTATGGCCTCTTTTATTAAACTGAGTTTTTAGCATGCAACCAGGGGACCTCACTTTAAAAGTTCAGTAAGCATAAAGTACTACACTCGTAATTGTTACAGGTAATTTAATTTACAGGGAAATCCCTACCGTATTACAGAAGATGTTTAAAGATGACCTGGGAACCAGTAAAGCTGATGTTTATTAATGTAACTAACCAACCGTTGACCTGGCACTTCACCAGGGACCCTTGTAATAAGGATTCAGAGTCAAACCCTTTCCCTAAAAACCCACATGGAAAATGATATGCCCTTTTGCATGGCTAGAGACAAACTACAGGAGAGAAAAGCTTGTGACGTTTTATACAGTACAGATGCAGTCACCCCAATACACGATAACCACCTTTTACCTGGGAAATTTCCCATTATTCAAAAACAGACACACTCATCATATAAACATCAATAAGAGGAATTAGATTTTTGATCTATGAAGACATAATTATGTAAGCAGATGTTCCCATTGGTAGCATTACTGTGCTCAACAGTGTGTCAAAAGGGAAAATCCAGAGCTAATTAACAGCAACTATTAATAAAATTCTTTATTCAAGAACTTATTTCTCCTTTAAAAGAAAAACAAGACTCACTATCCTGGATAAATCAAAAGAACTCAAAAGTAAGATTTCTTGAGAGTTCAGCCCCCATCCAATGGCCAGCCACAAGGTAAAGGGGGATGTGTGGATTTCTTTTTGGGAGGGAGTGGTCTAAGAGAAGGAAGCCTCACAGAACCCAGCCCTGCTTATTAAAACCGTTTCTGGGCACTTGAGAGGTAAAGCTGGTCCTCATTAGCCCTGCATATATCTCTTCCCTTATCTCTGAGTTTGCAGCACCATTTCCTAAATCCTGAAGAAGGGGAATGCTCCCTTTAATGTTTTTGCTACCATCACTTTGACTTGCAGGAAGTAAAATATAAATGTGGCTCTATTTTCCCACCTCCTCCCATTTTCTTTCAATAATTGCCAGCAAACCTTCCATCTCTAAAGGGGAAGAGGGCACGGAATCCTGCCATTAGCTCTACTGGAAAACCTGTGGAAAGCCTGTGGCTTTCTAACAGAAGGTACCTACTCCTCTCTCCAGAGACCGCAGCTGCCCGTCAGACACATTTTCCTCACCAGCCACTACCTGAGCTAAGCTGACAACTATCCCTACCCAGTCAGGGCGTTGCCCTCTTTCAATATAAACCCTGGACAAAGAAGGATGCATTTATGGGTCATTTAACTCAGGGGACAAGGAAACGGAAACTCATCGTCAGAGATTGGGGAGGAGTAGGTGGATAGGCCGGTGGGCTGCCCGCTAGCTTCCTGAGTCCCATCAAGTGAGGACTGGTCTTGGAAAAGAACTGTCCCAGGCTGCCAAAGGGTTAAATACTTGTGAAGGGTAAAACCTGAGCCTCGCGTTTTTTGTGCTTGCCCGGGGGCCTGCTGGAGAGATTCAGTATCTCTCGGTTATTTCCTGCGATCACTAAAGCCAGTTTTCAAGAAAACAAGTCGCAGGGGTTTGAAATGTCACACCAAGTGACCTGGGCACGGCATATCCAGAGGCCATTCCCAGCCCCCTCCCACCCGGACCATCCCCGCCCCCTCCATTTCGGGTCTGGAAAGAAAATAAACCAAGGACACGCCAGACTGGTTCTGGGTGGACTTATTTTCCCCAGCAGCCGCGATCCTAGCGGGGGCTTGTTGTGGCTCCTTCAGCGTATCGCTTGCAGGTGATGCCAAATGCAGATAAGGAGCCGCCGCCCGGCCTTCTCCTCTGTCTAGACGGGAGAATTAATGCAGCGAGATTGATCACGTCGCGCGTCCACTCAGGGGACAACACGGAGGACGAGCCGTCATGGCTGCCGGGTCTAGCCGGGGTCGGCCCCTTGGTTCGCCCCGGGCCCGCGGGCCGGCCTCGCTGCTCGACGGCGGGGCCGGGGGTGGCCTAGGCGCCCGGGAATGCGAGTCCAGGCTCCGGACAGGCGGGAAAAGCAGCGCTGGGAGGCCCCGAGTGCTCCGGGGCGAAAGTGGGGCGAGGGGCCGGGGCCGCGGCCTGGAGACAGGGGACCACCAGGCAGGCGCCGGCTCCAGGAACCGGGCGAGCAGCGACAAGGCGAAGCTGAGAGAGTGGGTCCCGTCCCTGGCGAGCTTGACCACTGGCCAGAGTCCGCCGCGGGGCTGCGACCGGGGCGCAGCGGGCTTCCCGCCAGAACCGGCTTGCCCCACTCGCCCCGACGGCCTCTACCGCGCGGCGCCAGGAAGCCGCGCGCAGGGACGCCGCGCCCAGCCTCCGGGACGGTTCGAGGCTCACGCGCAAGGCGGTGCCGCGGGCGCACGGACCTAGCGCCGCCCCGCGCGGCGCCCAATCCCCGCCGGGCCCGCCTCCTGCCCGGGAGCGAGCACGCGGACCCCAGGCGCGCGAGGCGCGAGTTGCCCCGGGTTGGGTGCCGAGACCCAGACGCCCGCTCCGTGGTGACTAATTTTCGTTGAAACGAACTCAACTCCCGAGTTTACGTTGGCCCAGCCCTCCCGCTGCGTCCACCGTACACAGGAGCAGCAGCGCACGATTAGTATTTTTTATTAAGATCAAAATATTCGTCCCACTGTGAACTGGCTGTTCTGACAATAAATAACAATAACTTACGTTTGTTTGTTCGGCAAAGGCTCACACACTCTGTCCTCCGTCGACTGATAATTTAAAACATTTTCAAGGAAAGTCTCCTTTCTACTTTTTTTTTTTTTTTCCAGCAATCATGCGCTTTGGGGGTTTGAGTGTCTGTTCTTTGGGGTTTTCCCCTTTCCTCCATCCCCTCTAAGGCCCGGGCGGAGCCGCCTGGGAGTGCGGGGCGGGTGTGAGGAAGGAGCCCCTGTGGGCGAGCTCAGAGCCGGCGCGGCGCGGCGCCGGAAGGGCCCTGCGTGTTCTCCACGCTCAGGGTGGGTAGGTGGGTGGGGGGCGAGGAGAGACAGAGCGGCAGCGGCCACGGTGCGTGGGGGAGGCGAGAGCAGACCTAACCCTGGTAAATCTCAAATTCTGGTCGTGAAAAAATAAAGTCTTCGGAGCAGGGGTCTCCAGTCTGGCGAAAGCAGGTTGCGTCCTGGCGCTTATGGCTGTCCTGACCGTTTCTCTCGGCCCTCTCTCTTTAAATAGCAATAATGAGAATTTAAAAGGCGAGAGAGTTTTCGGAGCTGGAATGGCCTGAGCATGGGTGAGTCTCATGCAGGGAGCATGCGAGGTCCGCCGGCTGACGGGGAGGGGTCCCCCTCACGTCTCCACCGGACTTGGCACCATGCTGTTGGGGGTGTCGGGGAGCTGCGAGGACAGGGAGGTCACGTCGCTGCCGGAGGAGTTACCCAGGGAGCCGGACTCGGAGAAGGAGACCTGGGGCGGCGGATACACCAAGGATGAGTGAATGAAGACATGCCCGAGCTGGTGCTCAGGGGCCTCTTGCTTCGGGGGTGGGGGCAGTGTCCCTTGGGGACTGGCCACCAACTGGCCACAAGCCTGGTTGAGAAGGCGGCCAGGTTCCCAGGCGATTAGGGTTGGGGCACAGGCTGGTTTACCCTGCGACCTTTCCTGCGCACACTTTAATCCGGGAGACCCAGGTCAGGGCGAGCTGTGGGCTGGGATGCTGTTGCAGCTACTCCCTTTCCCCACTAGTCCCCCACTGCCGAGAGTTGTCCCCTAGCCTCCCATCTCATCTCAGCCTCTTCCTTCCCGCCTCGGCGACGTCCCGACTGTGCCAGGCTATTCCATCCCCACCCTCCCGCAGGGTCTGTGGGAGTCCGAAGCCGGGGCGGGTCGGGGAGGACCTCACCAGCTGCTGGAAGGCAGGTTGGTCCAGGTCACTCTGGAGGGCGAACTCGCTGAGTGCTTTCCACGGCGGCTGGTACGTCTGCACCTCGACTGCGCTGCCCTGCACCGCGCTTTCGTGGCGGATAGGGCTGCCCGCCACGAGGGGCGTCCCGGTCAGTCCCTGGAGGCTCTGCGGGGCAAGGCAGGGGGAGGTCGCTCGAGTTAGATCTTGCTTTTTCCACCACCATAGAGGCTGAGACCGGAGACAATGCAGGTTGTTTTGGAGCCTGCAATGATTTGGGTGTGGGAGAGGAGCACTTGACCGGTATTGGGTTGAGCCCTCTTTCCGCACTCGGGATACTCCGGGGCCCGCAGACCCGCCACCACTGCTCTGCCCCAGTGCTAGGAGCCAACTACACGGGAAGGACACTCGAGGTCTGCGCTCGCGTCCCTAGTCAGGTGTGCAGAGGAGAGGGGTTCAAACTGAGCCAGGCCAAGGGAAAGACCCAACTTGCTAGCCTGACTTGTGGGTGCTGCGTACAATCATACCGCCTTCGGCCCCTCGCTGCGCCCCCAGCCCCCAACTCCGGGTTGCTGGCGGGCCAGAGAGAAGGCCCCACCTCAGATGCAGTAATTACAGGACCTTAAACGCCAAGGCAAGCCTTCCTCAGAAAGCACAAACACACATGGTTTGGAAAGTACAGTTCCCCGGGATCTCCCCAAAGGGAGAGCCGGCCCAGAAAAGGGCTCACGGACGCCGCGGGCGAACCCAATGTCCCTCCCGTCCGGCTCCTCGGGCCTCGGAGTCCCTCACCGTCTTGTCGTTGTGCTGCTGCTGCTGCAGCTGCTTCATGAGAATGGATTTCTTCTTGTCTTTGCATCGTTTGTTCTGGAACCAGACGCGGATAACCCGCGGGCTCAGACCGGTCATCTCCACCAGCTGCTCCTTCATAAGCGCGTCGGGCCGCGGGTTGGCCGCGTAGCACGTTCGCAGTGTGTGCAGCTGCTTCTCGTTGAGCACGGTCCGCACGCGGGTTGTCTTCTCCGTCTGCTTGTGCACGTGCGGGCGCAGCGAGGGCTGCCGGCCCGCCCCAGGGTCTGGAGAACAAGGGGGCGAGAAGTGAGCAAGGGGCCGCGACCCACCCGCCTGGCGCCCCGTCTCGGGGCGACCCGAGCCCTTTGGGGCTCAATTTCGTTTTGTTTTTTAATTCTGTTTCTTTTTGTTGTTGGTCTCCCTTTACCATCGGATCTCCTTACCCCGAGGGAGCGGAGCATTTCGTCCCTTCACCTAGCTCCTTGGCCGGGCTGCCCCGCTGCGTTCTCCCCGGAGCGTAAGCGGGGCCCGGGAGCTTCGCGCTAGGCCGCTGAGGGCCGGGAGTGGCCGCCCCCGGCTGTGCCCCCTGCACTCACCCGACCCTGGGAGAGCCGGTTTGGGCCCCGGTGAAGAGTGAAGCCCTCCGGAAGAAGCCCGAGTGTGTGAGGAAGAGGAAGGAGGCGAGCACCCGGGCCCGCCGCTGCGGTGGGGAAGCGGCGCTGCTGCGGGGTGGGGGTGCGGGGCTTCTCCAGCTTCCTGGGCTTCCCCCTCGTTCGGAGGCCGCTCAGGCCCCACCAGCCTGCGGCACCGGCAGGCCTCCAGGGCCAGGACGGGTTTCTTCCTGCCCGCCCTCGGACCTCGGCCCCGCGGTCTCCTGCCTCCAGGCTCCACATTCCCTGGCCCAGCAGCCGCCCACCCTCCGGCCGGCGCGCAGCCGCTCGCAGTCTCCTCCCTTGGCCTCGGGTTCTCTCAGTCCCGGGGAACCAGGGCCTGATTCTGGTAGCCCGCAACCCGCAACAAACAGCAAGGAGCCTCTCAGAGAAGCCCCTCCGAGATCGCGGGTGGAGGTGCACTCGTTTTCATCTTCATCCTGCTTCACGAATACATCCCGACCGACTGTATCTACACACCCACGCACATTTGCCGCACTGTTTCGATTTTGAGCCCCTCCAGGCATTTCTAGATCTGGATAAACATTTACAAATAGCCCATCCCGCCCAATTTCCTCATTCTATAGAGGAAGAAACAGAGGTCCAGAGAAGGAGTGCTGCAAAGCTACACAGCACTCGGAGGCCCCGCCTGATCTAGAGATCGCTTCAGGCTATGGCTATCTACTGGCAGCTGCCCCTGCCTGGGCCCAGCGTGCCGCTGTTTCCCACCACCCCTACCTGCCTAACCACACAGTCAGACCCCATCCCTGGGAGCTCCTGATTAGGACACAGAACATACCCTGCTGTACTTTTATCAGATCCCCGATTCCACCGTGCCTTTATACTCCCTCTCCACCAAGAAGCATTTGGCTAAGTTGTCCATCAAGTCGGGCCTCAAAAAACAAACAACAGACGCCCCCTCTTTGTCAGGTGGGTGGCCTTCAGAGCCTACGTTACCGGTGGGCCCCTGGCTGGCTGAGCCCAGGCCCAGCTCCGGGGTTGGGAGCTGTATGCCTTGCACACATTCCCCAGGGCACACTTATCTTTCTTCTCCGACAATAACACAGATTCCTGGAAGAAATTCCGAAGGCAAATCCCTCAGACAGGCACCCCTTAAGATTCCCTGTTGTCATACGCCCTCCTGCTCCCAGCACCCTGTCCCACATGTCATGGAGAACACAATTCCTCGCACTCACACATTCACACACACACACAATTCCAACTCACGCTGACGTACACACAATTTCTCCCGATACACACGAACACACACACCGGTGTTCCCAGCACACAGTTCTGCATTCACACAGAAAAACACAATCCTGGCAAACGGAACCACACATAAGCGACAATTTTCCGTCAGCAGCACAAGCAACGGCCCTACACCTACTCACCTACCTACCTACACACACACACCCCTCTTACTCCACTCACAGCAGCGCAGGAGCCGGAGGGCCCGGCGCGCGCGGCTTACCTGGCAAATGCAGGCCCCGGGCACCGGGCAGTGGGCCGGGGCTCCGCGGGCTGCCGGCCGCGGCGCGCTCGAGCAGGAGGCCGTGGTCGGCGCGGCAGAGCAGCTCGTGCTCCCGCAGCGAGAACTCGTCGCCCGGCAGCAGCTGGCGGCTGCACACTGAGCAGCGGAAGCACTCGATGTGGTATACGCTGTCCCGCGCCCGCATCACCAGATCGCTGCTGCTGAAGCCCACCTGGCACTTAGCGCACTTGATCCCGAACAGCCTGCGGACCCAGGGCGCGGGCGGCCTAAGTGCGGGGCCGCCGCCCAGCCGACCGCCTGCGGCCGCCCTCGCCTCTGGGACTGCTCACCGCTCGGGGCACGCGCGCCCAGAACGCTTTGGGACCCACGGGGAGGCCGCGGGAACCCCCCAACATGTGGGTTTCTTGACCGGGAGGCGCGCAGCAGCGCGTTGGGGGTGGGGCACGCGGGCGGGCCGCCATCCCTGAGCCCCGGCCCCTGCAGGCGGTGGCGGAGCCTGGGTTCCCGCGGGCCTCACCTGACGTAGTCCCGTTTGCAGTAGGTTTTCCCGTCTCTCACGAAGCACGTGCACGTCTCGTCCAGGTACTGGCTGCACTCGGCGCACTTCAGGCAAGCGGCGTGCCACTCGAGGTCGGGCGATACACGCAGGATAAACTGGTCGTGGATCTGACTCCCGCAGCCCACGCACATGGCCGTCCCGGGCTTCTCTGGCGGGGAAGGGCGCGGGGCTCGCGTCAGGCCTGGCTGCCCGGACCCCGGCCGGCCTCGGCCACTCCAGCCCCAATCCAACCCGCTCGCTCCCTCTTTAAAGAATCCCAGCCACAAGGAAAAGGAAAGAGATGCGCTGTCTAGAAGTCCAGACAATTGGGAAACGAAAAACCAAAATCTGCTGAATTTGCGAAGGGTTTTTGCCTCCCACCGAAATATTTTCGTTATTACATTCACTAGGACGCACAATCGTTTTTATCCATCTATGTTGTAACTAAATACTAATGTGAAGGTGAGAAGAAAGTAAATAGATACGTAGGCACTGCGGACGCTACCACACCATTACAGAACGGTGATGTCCCGGCATTTCCGCCCTCATACTCCCTCTCCCTGCGACTCCCTCCTATCCCAGCACAGACACCTCAGCTTTCAGCGGAGTCTGCGCTTGTCCTCTCTGACATTTCTTAGTTTAAATATCCCAGGTCAAACTAGAGAAGCCTTCCTTATTTGAAAGACCCACACAAAAAAAAAAACCCACATCCCTAAATCAAACCTAATTGCCTTAGCGCAAAACAGAGGCAGATTTCACAGCCCAGGGTCAGCCTCGCCAGCTTGAGAAATGTTTAATTACAAAATGAAAACAACGGAATTCCAAAGGATAAGCAGTCCTGCAGGAGAAATGCATTTATTTTTTCTCTCCCAAAGTGTCCTGTCAAATAGAAGCCACTTGTAGAATCCGTTAAACATCCTTCTGCATTACAAACACTGCATATTAAGCACACGCATACACACCCACAGACACACACAGAGAAAGACTTACTCTTGGAATGATCCCCCATAGCACCCAGAAAAGGATAATGAAAAATAATATCCACCATGCAGAAAAGAGATGTGCGCAAAGTGTGCGGCCAGGGGCAGAAGGACGAGGGTCGTGCGCCCAGCCTCTGCTCTTTGCTAACTAACTCCTCCTGCCCCGCGGAGTTGAAGGAGCGATTCCGCACCGGCCCGCACGCAGCATGACGTCAGCACGCACTCGCCCCGGGCCGGAGCTGGGGGCGGGACCTGTGGCGTCACGAAGCTTCCCCAGAACTGCTAGGGAAGCCGGGGAGGTGATGGGGACCTGGGGGCTGATGGGCGGGGAAGGTTGGGTGGAAGGCGGGGTTGAAGTGGGATTGGCTGGGAGGAAGTGGGCAAACCCTGATTGGCACGGAGTGAACAATGGAGCGCAGCCCCCTCCCCCGAAATCTACAAGAATCGTCTCTCCCGCCTGGGGTCGGGCAATCCCGGTTGGACCCTGCGTCATACCGCCGAGTGGCTCCGCGGCCGCCGCAGCTCTGAGCTTCCTCTTGGGCTTTCGGGGCGGTCTCCCCAGGTGCGCCTGAGCAGGGTGATGGATACTTAGGGTGGGGTGAGGGAGTCTCCTTTAAAAGCTTCCTTCTTGGGACGAAGGAGCTAGGGGAGAGGGGCTTCCGTTTGGACGTGACCAGCGCTGTCCAGCTGGTCACCTTTCTCCTCTCGTGCGCCTTTGTTCTCAGGGTCCAGGCTAGAGGAAGAGGCTAAGGAACGATCACCTGGGTTTGGGTCAACTCTTTTTAGACTTTTTAGACTTACCCTCACCGACTCTGGAAAACTTCTCCAAGTTGTAGCATTGGAGGGGTAGCGCCGGAACGCAGAATCCGAAGACGCTCTAGAACATGGGTCCTGATCCGGTCCTGGACTTGCTTTTTTTTAAAAACTCGACATGGACTCTCCCCTCGAATAGCGTAACTCCTTCCAGGAACACTGCTGGGTCGAGTGCGTACCCCACATCCAGGATAAGCGTTTTTTACAAATTGTCCTGTTTCATTTCACAAACCAACTACAACGCAAATAATCAGAAATAAACGTGGCAAGCGGGGTAATTTACTATCTGTGCAGTGGTTAGTCAGTCCTTAGAAAACCCGCGACTTCTGAGCATGGTCCAGGCATTTCTTTCTTTCAAAGAAATCGCTGTGGGTTTCGTTTGAAAGGGTTCAAAGATGGGAACATGAATTATAAATAACATTTATCCGAACACGGTGGCTGTTGTTTTCCCATTAAAAGGCGTACCAAGAACATGGTGCGGCGCCGAGGAGGGCCTGGGGACAAAGTGTCTCCACTGGGTTCTCAGACCCGGGCCCAGGTCCCCGCGGGCACGTCAGCCCGAGGGCGTGGCGACTCTTCTTCTAAAACCCGGAGGTTGCTTAGTTTCTTGCTCCGAGCTGCCGGCCAGGAAAGGGACGCAGCCAAGGGCGCAGGGAGAGGCTTTGCCGAGAGTCAGGGCGAGGTCCTGAGTGCACGCTAAAAATCAGTGCTGGGTGATGGCCCACTGCCCAGCGCCCAGCCGGTGAGTGCTCATCGCCCGCCCAGCGCTTCACACCGGTGGTGCCCATTGCATGAGATGTTGACCGCTGCCTCCATGTTTGGAACGTCGAAGGAGCCCTCGTGGCGCAGTGGTTAAAGACCTCCTCGGCTACTAACTGAAAGGTCGGCCGCTTGAACCCACCAGCCGCTCCGTCCGCGGGAGAAAGATGTGGCAGTCTGTTTTCCTAAAGATTACAGCCTTGGAAACCTATGGGCGGCTCTACCCTGTCCTATAGGGTCGCTATGAGTCAGAATCGACTCTGTGGCAGGCGGCAGGCAGTGGGTTTGGTTGGGTTTGGTTTCCTCTCCACATCTGTCCCGGTTCTTCATCACGGCTTAACAACTGCTTCTGCCAAAACGCCATTTCTTGCGTCTTCGCCCACTAACTCCCCAAAGAACGCTCACCCTGAGTGTGTGCGGAGCCTGTCCCAGGTGGGGAGAATGCTGCGTTGGAATGAATGTGTTTATGTAAATAAATGGGGGAGAGGAAGGAGGGGCGGTTATCTGTGCACTGTGTATGTGAAAGCCACTAGTGTGATCTCAGCCAACTTATTTTACTTCTCTGTCCCTCAGTTTCCTCATCTGTAAAATGAGGGGTAAAAACAGTAACTACTTCTACTATTATGAGAATTAAATAAACTATGTAAAAGGCTTACCTGGCACATAGTGATTTCTCAATGCCTGTTTACTATGATACCTACCATTGTGTATGGATCTTTGGGTGGAAGCCTGTATATACACATGTCTTTCCTGTGTGTGGTGCCTGGATGTGTGTGGGTGCGCAGGGGAGGCCTAAGGATCTCCCCATGTGTGTCATCTAATGATTTGTGTATTTCAATGTGTACTTGCTGTGTGTGCATGCTTGCTCTGTGTGTGTGTGTGTCTGCTTTGAGGATGGGGTTTGGAAAGAGTGCTCTGTGTGCTCTGGGTGGTTTGTGTAAAGATGATGTCTGTGTATCTGGGTGTGCAGTCTAGGAATGAGGGAGAAGGTTCTGTGTGGTGTGTATGTTTGGGTGTTAAACGAGGAGGTGCCTTAACCAGGAGCAAGCACATCAATAATTCAGGGGGGCAGCTGGTCAGGAATCCTAGGCCTGGCTTTTAACCCTCTCCTTTGGTGGGAGCAGCCCCCCTTCCTGCCAGAAAAACCTGTCCTTTGAGACCATTAGGGGGTCAGGGGACAGGAGAAGGTCACCTCTCCTGAGAAGGGGAAAGGAGCTAGCAGTTCCTTCTCCCACCACATCAAGAGCTGATATTTGTTCAGCACCCACCATGTGCAAAGCTTCTGTTAGGCATTAGCCTATTGGGCCTTTATAGCAATGTTTTAAGGTGGGTAACAGCAGATCTATTTAATCCCTGAGAAAGTGGAGGCTTAGAGAGAGGTGAAGTAATTGCCCAGGTCTGTCTGGCTACATCTCCCTTGCTTTTTTCACTGTGCCATTCATTGAAGCTCCACATGGGTGTGGGCACCACCACTCAGCAGCTTCACTTCTCCTGAGCTGTAAAACCAGGGATCCATCTCAAAATCCTTCCATGTGGGTCTCCTGGATCACAGCCTCTCCCAAAGGACCTGTTGGGAGACCAGCCCTGGTGTGGGAGAAGAGAAAACCTCTTATCTCGGTAGAGCTTCAAGAAGCCATTGATCTGGCCCTGCCCTGGTTCTTCACCTTCTCACTGCTCCCAGGGTCCCCTTCTGGGAGAGGGAGGGACCACACTGCTCTCATGTCCCAGGCTATAGCATACAGGTGCCTCCTTTCCTGGGCTTTAGAGCATTTTTTGCCCTCACTGGAAGTAGCAACCTTAGACCCATAGAGTAATTCTGCATCATCCTGTAAAACCAGCCCCAACATGACCCTCCCTTCTGGAAAGATTTTAGAGCACAGAGAATTCTCTTTGGATTCCTTCTCCCCAATCTCCCCTCTTCCCCAGTCACTGTTGCCTAAAACTCTGCTCACAATTCCCCTAAAAGATAGGCTTACTGTGTAAGGATCTTTGGGAGAAGGAACAGAAGAACAAGTGGTCACTCACACTTTAGTGATGGCAGCTCCTACCCTGAGAATAAGACCAAGAGAAAGAGCAGGAAAGTACTAGGCTTGTGGGCCTGGGAGGGGGTCATTAAACCAGTCCAGCTACCAAAACCAAACTGGACTTTATTATTTGACTGTTTTGCTGAGTCAGTCCTCCCATTCTTCTTTTTTCCATCCTTCCTTCTACAATTCTAGGACCAGAAAGCTAGAAGCGCCTTTGGAGACCATCTATTCCAGGCCCTTATTTGACAGATAAGTAACTGCAGCCCAGAGAGTGGAAGAGGCTTGCTCAGGGTCACACAGCAAGTTTGTGATGGAGATGAGGCCAGGCTGGAGACCATGGACTTGAAGGCCCAATAGGCTAATGCCTAACAGGAGCTTTGCACATGGTGGGTGCTGAACAAATATCAGCTCTTGATGTGGTGGGAGAAGGAACTGCCAGCTCCTTTCCCCTTTTCAGGAGAGGTGACCTTCTTCTGTCCCCTACCCCTCTAATGGTCTCTCCACCCACTCCTGCCTGCCTCAGTCACCAAAAGAGAATCTTTTGGCTCGGGTGTGTCTCCCAGCCTGAACTTTGTCCCCCTCCCTCCCTCTGGGGCCCAGTACAGCTGAAGTCCTCTGTGCCAGTGGGATTCAAGGAAGCAGCCACCATCCCTTCCAGCCCAGAGGGCCAGGCTTTGGAGGGGTGGGTGTCACTGGGTGTTCTGGCTAAGAGGAAACAGGAATGGGCCATTTCCAACCTGTCAGGCTGTACAGATTAAGAGAAGTGCCTTCGTAAGGGCAGGGCACTGAGCAGGGTTAAAAAACCCATTGCTGTCAAGTTTGTTCCAACTCATAGGGACCTTACAGGACAGAGTAGAACTGCCCCATAGGATTTCCAAGGAGCGCCTAGTAGATTCAAACTGCCGACCTTTTGGTTAGCAGCCAAATGCTTAACCACCGAGCCATCAGAGCCCCAGAGTTAGCAGTTACTTAATCACACCAGTTATACTGAGAATATTTTTCATAAACTGGGCTTTCCTTTCTTTAGCACAGTCTAAGAGAAGATCACAAGACAAAGACGTTCTCATGGGGGGTGGGGGCAGGAGCAAGCACACACATCTGCTTGGGGAGTCCAGACTGCTGCTACAGGCTCACATGGGCACAGGCACACGCAAGCAGACACATGTGCCTACCTTCCCCACTCAATTGCCTTTCCATTCTTACCCACTAGGGAGGCCTTCACCTGGCTGAAGATGTTTTGTCTCCTATTCTTCTTGGAATCACAGGCGAGGGAGGGGATGCAGGGCCTAGCCCATCTTCAGTATCGTCATCATAACGGCTCACATACTGGACTCTTACTCGGGCCATGACCTTCACATTCCATTACTGTCTTTATTCTCCCAACAGTTCTAGGAAGAAGTAACTATTGTTGAAATGATTTCTATCTTATAGACAAGGAAACAGAAGCTTGAAGAAGTTAAGTGATTTGTCCCAGGTTACACAGCTTGGTGGAACCAGGATTTGAACCAGGCTCTTTGCCTCCAGAGCCTGTGTATGTAATCACGGCACCATGTTGCCTCCCAATCGCTCACAAAGGTGGAGCTAGAAGCACAATGCCCAGCTAACAGAGGAAGCTGCTGTTAGTGGCAGGAATATTAATCCTCACCATGAATATCGGAAAGGAAGCTGAGGTCCAATGATCTGTTACCCAACATTCATGTTAGTGACAGAGATGGAGCCTAGATCTTTTGAGGGGCGGGGGCCACAGGAAAGAGCAGTACCTGGTATCTTTTGGGGAAACTGCACTTCTCTTGTGTTTCCCCAAGTGGGAGCCCCAGGTGTGGCCGGAACAGTTTGGCCAAGGGCACTGGTATTCCAGCCTGCAGCCTCACAGGGCATACCTTCTGGTGGCCAGTTTTCTAGAACAACCCCTTGCCTTGCCAAGATCTGTGGACTGGGTAAAATGAGAAAGAAAGGAGGAAGGGAGGGAGGGAGAGACTGAGCTCCACAGGGAACAGATTCACTAAACCAGGGCTGGCTGGCTGTTCTGCAGAGAGCCCAGCCTCCTGCCAAATGGGCAGGTTTCAGGCTGGGCCCTGGACAGACAGGGTGCCCTTCAATGAAACAGTAGAGAGGGGAGGAAGATGCAGGTGGGGACAGTGGGAGGGTCAATACTGTGAAGAGGCCTACAGTAGAGCTGTGACCTAGAGCTGTCACAGGAGCACACAGGGGGGCTGGAAGGTTTTGCAGAGCGTTGAAGTCTCATTTGAATCTTGTAGGATGAGTTGGATCCTTCCAGGCAGAGAAGGAGCAGGAGGAGGGTCTGCTAGGAGGTGAAAGCATCCTGGGCAGCCTGAGGGAGACACGTGAGTCATCCGCATTTCTGGGGAAATGTGAGCAGCTCAGAGAAGCTAGAGTCAGGGACAAGTGTGGGCAGGGGCCAAGCAAAGCCACTGGGACAGGGAGGACCCTGGAGCCACCAAGGCAGGCCCATGGGACTGGACCACCATGGAGGAAGCAGCCAGAACAAAAGATGGCAAGGGAAGCGTGGGTCAGAACATGGGAATCCTCAAATGCCAGGCCGAGGAGTACCGGGGGGCTTCTCTCAGCAAAGGGGAACCTCTGTGATCTAGTTATAGTGATGAAGAGATTCTGGTGGGAAAATGGTCTGAACATGGCTGGGCTGTGGAAAGATTAACACACAGCTGAATCAAGAGAGGCAACAGGTAACAAGGATATGGATCAGAAGGGTAGGAGGAGACAAGGCAAGGGATGACAGTATGGATGTGGAATTTATGATTGGGTCCTGTCTCCTCCCTAGAAATGGGCATGGCGGAACGGCAGGAAGAGGCTGGTGGGGGTCAGGGTGGTAGAGGGGGAAAGATGGTAAATTAACGCCAACCACTTACACGGGGTGAAGGGAAGAATTTCCATCTATAATTCGAGGAAAGATAAAAAGAATCTTATTCGCTTGTACCTTACTAATTAAAGATATTGAAAATATAAATACCTGGGTTGAGATATAGACACTGATATTGAAGGGAATGATCCTGCCCCATGAACTGGATCATCCTGGGTCGGGGGATGATTTGGGGTTCGTTTTGCTGCGTGGCAGTGATCCAGTGCCCACAAGTCAGTGAACACGGGCACAGAATCAGAATTGCCATGACTCGGGTGGTCCACGTATTTCCCCTTAGTAGTATTTCTAGATTCATATTAGAGGGCCTGTCAGCTGTCAAAGTTTAGTTTGACTTGAGCATTACGATGCCTATTTTCAATTTATTTCCTCTACAGGAAAACTGAATACTGTAATACGCTTCTCCATCTGACACAGACGTGTGTGGATTTGGGCTTTGCAGAGTCTAAGACTTTTAGGGCCAATCATAGATGCTTACCCTTCTGATATTAAAACAAATGGCAAACAATTTGTCATATATCCTTAAATACAAGGATGCATCTTCATACAGTTATTGTCACAGTCTTTCAAAGACCTTAAAGTATATCTTTTATTCTTTCCAACACCCATTCATCCACAGCTAAGTATGTGGTTGTTTTTTCATAACGAGGATCACAGACTTGTGTCCTGTTTTGTCCATTCATCACCCAGATGAAACAAAATAGGAAATGCAAATATAAAACAACACCAAATGTTTGATTCTAGTCAAAGCACATCAGCAAAAACTTCTCCAAAGAACCTACAAAGGACCCTCTTCTGCTGGAAAACATCTCCTGGAGGTTAGAGTTACTGGCAAATTCCAAAAGTAGATAGTAAAATGGCGTAACAGAATCTGGGTTGCCACGTCTTGTCCAGTGGGATTATCCGATGGCTACTCATGGACAGATTGTGATTAATGTGATTATGGGTGGGGCATTAATCCGATTCGGGGGGAATTGAGTCAGATTTGCATCTGCTCCAGATATGTAATTGGTTTGGAGGCAGCAGAAAAGTAGCTTGTACCAGATTTTGCCGCATCACTGTGATGAGGTCTGTTTTGATCAGCTTGAGTTATGGACAGTATAAATTATTTATAGCCGCTTTAGACATGCCTGACACTTGTAAAGACCTTCAGAACAAAATAACCACACTTCTCTTGCTGTGGGAGGAATCTTGTTCAGCTGAATGCTGGCGACCTCCGCTTGTAAAAAGCAAGGGGGAGGAGAGATTAATGGCTGGCCAGTTCATCACCAAATACCTACTGAACATTACGAGAGGCAAGAGGTTGAGCAAAGCCTGGTAGGGGAGGCTTACTGTGCACAAGGAACAGACACGCAGGAAAGAGGGCCATGTGAAGACGGAAGCGGAGATTGGTGATGCATCTACAAGCCCAGGAATGCCAAGAACTGCCCTCAACCACCAGGAGCTAGGAGAGAGGCATGAAACAGATTCTCCCTCAGAGCCTCCAGAAGGAGCCAACGCTGCTGATATCTTGATTTTGGATGTCTAGCCTCCATAACTGTGAGACAATAAATTTCTTTGGTATTAAGTGCCCAGGTAGTGCTACTTTG
Organism: Loxodonta africana; assembly: GCF_030014295.1. Taxonomy (NCBI): domain Eukaryota; kingdom Metazoa; phylum Chordata; class Mammalia; order Proboscidea; family Elephantidae; genus Loxodonta; species Loxodonta africana. The sequence goes on along the minus strand of NC_087354.1, from coordinate 38,890,556 downwards.
TTATGGCATTCCTAGGAAACAAACGCAGGGCCCTCTGGGCTAATAGAAAACCCAGTTAAAATAGGCACAAATAGGAATTGGGCTGGCTCAAATAACACCAAGTACAGAGGTAGAAGAGACCCTTGAAGTGGATGACCCAGTGCCACAAAGATGTCATTAATAGGTTGTTTTTGTTTCTCTGATCTACTGTCCAAAGACTTGGCTTCATTCTAAGGATGGTTCTTCTTATGGTCACATTTAAACAAACAAAACAACAACAACAACAAAATCCATTGCTGTCCAGTTGATTCCGACTCATAGCGACCCTATAGGACAGGTTAAAATGGCCCCATAGGGTTTCTAAGGCTGCAGTCTTTACAGAAGCAGAGGGCCACATCTTTCTCCCGTGAAGTGATGGGGCCAAAATACTCAGAATCATATGTGCCCTGCTTTGTGACCAGTGGGAGAAACTGACTTCCTGGGGGTCTCACCAAAGAACAAGGAAGGCTCTTTTCAGAATCCTCTGGAAAACCTTTCTCCTGTTCCATTGGCCCAAACTGGTTTAGATCTTCTCATTCCTGAACCAATCACTGCAAGGAATTTGAGATTCCCTCATTGGCTTAGACTAATCAGCACAGGCACATCCCTTAACTGTTTAGTTAAGTGCTCAGCTACTAACTGAAAGGTCTGTGGTTTGAATCCAGCCAGAGGTGCCTCAGAAGATAGACCTGGCAATCTGCTTCCGAAAGCTCACAGCCTTTTAAACCCTATGGAGTGGTTCTACTCTGCACATGTGGGGTCACCATGAGTCAGAGTCGAATCAACTGTAATTGGTTTTGTTTTGTTATGAAAATCCGTTGCAGTTGAGTTGATTCTGACTCATAGCAACCCTATACACACACACACACACACACACACATATATATGTATATATATGTATTACGTATATACATGTTTGGGGCCCTGGTGGCTCAGTGGTTAAGCGTTTGGCTGCTAACCAAAAAGGTTGGCTCTTCGAATCCACCAGCTGCTCCTTGGAAACCCTATGGGGCAGCTCTACTTTGTCCTATAGGGTCACAATGAGTCAGAATTGACAGGAAGGAAATAAGTTTGCTTTTTTTGGTTTTATACATATATATGTTGTTGTCATGTGCCATTGAGTCAATTCCAACATATGCATTTGTGTATATATAAATTTTACTAATATAAAAGAGGTTTAGCAGATAATTTACAAATAATAATAAAATATGCAATACTGTATATTGTAAATTTCACTAATTTTTGCCAAACTCTTGTATCTGTAGCCACCTTATGGTTGCAATCGAATAATGAAGTTAGTTTGGACATAAATATTGGTTGATATTTTCCAGTAAGACAAAAATAAAACAAAGCAAATGTATGCCAGAACTTCACTCATGTCAATAACATGAAGAGCTTCTTTGCTAAGTAGGATAATAGTTTTTAAATACCAAAAGAATATTTTCTCATTTTTTTTGTGTGGTATTCACAATGTAAGGACTACAGCAATATTCTTTTTTTTTGTCTTGAGTTTCTACTCACTAGTATAATTTGAAAATAAGACTTCAAGGTGCTTTAATAAAACACTTTATTTTGTGTACAGGCCATTGGTAACTTCACTAGGACTGGAACTGGAAATCATACAAAAGTAGATTGGGAAAAAAATTCAAGCATCTCTGACGTTGGCAAAGTGGAAACTCCTGGGTTTCTGTTACTGGCTTGTGTTAAAGATGTGTAACTGTAACAGTGGCTTTTGTCTTGGCATTCTCTTTGCTGAACACTTTTCAGGTTATCAGTTTTTATGGTCTCTGTATTGTAGTTGGATTCTGATTCCATCACTGCTAACCATGGAGCTGGTGGCCAGGAGATCTTCAGAAGTGCTGTCGCTGAGTCTTGGCAGGTTTTCAAAGGCCAAGATGTACATCAATAATAATTTTAAAAAATTATTTTATTTTGTTATTGTTGTTGAGAACATAAACAACAGAATATACACCAATTCAATAGTTTCTACATGTACGATTAGGTGACACTGATTACATTCTTCTAGTTTTGCAACCATTCTCACACTCCTTTTCTGAGTTGTTTCTCTCCATTAGCATAAATTTGCTTCCCCCCTTAAGTTTCTTATCTAATCTTTCCAGTTGCTGTTGTCCATTTGATTCCACATAGATGATCTTAAAGGAGCACAATGCTCCAGGCGGATATTCTTTACTGTTGTTGTTAAGTGACTTTGGCCCTATGTACAACAGAACAAAACACTGCCAGGTCCTGTACCATCCTCACAAGCATTGTTATGTTTAAGCCCAGTGTTGCAGCCATTGTGTCAATCCATCTCGCTGATCTCAACTGATCCTCTACATTACCAAGCATGATGTCCTTCTCCAGAGACCGGTCCCTCATAATAACATGCCCAAAGTACATAAGATGAAATCTCTATACTCACTTCTAAGGAGCATTCTAGCTGTACTTCTTCCATGACATATTTGTTCTTTCATCTGGCAGTCCATTTGTATACTCAATATTCTTTGCCAACACCATAATTCAAAGGCATCAATTCTTTTTTGGTCTTCCTTATTCATTGTCCAGCTTTTGCATGCATATGTAGTGATTGAAAATACCACGGCTTGGGTGAGGCACAGCTTAGTCCTCAAAGTGGACATCTTTGCTTTTAAACCTTTAAAGAGTTCTTTTGCAGTAGATTTGCCCAGTGCAATACATCGTTTGATTTCTTCACTGCTGCTTCCATTGGCATTGACTGGGGATCCAAGTAAAATGAAATCCTTGACAACTTCAATCTTTTCTCCATTTATCATGATGTTGCTTATTGGTCCAGTTGTGAGGATTTTTGTTTTCTTTATATTGGGGTGCAACCCATACTGAAGGCTGTAGTCTTTGATCTTCATCCTTAAGTGCTTCAAGTCCTCTTCACTTTCAGCAAGCAAGGTTGTGTCATCTGCATAACACAGGTTGTTAATGAGTCTTCCTCCAATCCTGATGCCCCATTCTTCTTCATATCGTCCAGCTTCTCATGCTATTTGCTCAGCATACAGATTGAATAAGTATGGTGAAAAGATACAACCCCGATGCACACCCTTCTTGTCTTTAACCCACACAGTATCCCCTTGTTCTGTTTGATCGACTACCTCTTGCTCTATGTAACGGTTCCTCATGAGGACAATTAAGTGTTCTGGAATTCCTATTCTTTGCAATGTTATCCATAATTTGTTAAGATCCATACAGTCAAATGCCTTTGCATAGTCAATAAAACACAGGTAAACATCTTCCTGGTATTCTCTGCTTTTAGCCAAGGTCCATCTGACATCAGTAATGATAACCCTGACTCCTTGTCCTGTTCTGAATCTGGCTTGAATTTCTGGCAATTCCCTGTGCATGTGCTGCTGCAACTACTTTTGAATTACCTTCAGCAAAATTTTACTTGTTTGTTATATTAATGATATTGTTCAACAATTTCCACATTCTGTTGGATCATCTTTGTTTGAAATGGTCACAAATACGGATCTCTTCTGGTTGGTTGGCCAGATAGCTGTCTTCCAAATTTCTTGGCATAGGTGAGTGAGCACCTCCAGCAAAAACTGCATCTGTTTGTTGGAACATCTCATCTGATACTCCGTCAATTCCTGGAGCCTCGTTTTTCACCAATGCCTTCAGTGCGGCTGGTATTTTCCCTTCAATACCATCAGTTCTTCATCATATGCTACCTCCTGAAATGGTTGAACATCAACCAATTCTTTTTGGTACAGTGGCTCTCTGTATTCCTTCCATCTTCTTTTGATGCTTCCTGCATTGTTTAATATTTTGCCCATAGGATTCTTCAATATTGCAACTCGAGGCTTGAATTTTTTCAGCTTGAGAAATGCCAAGTGTGTTGTTCCCTTTTGGTTTTCTAACTCCAGGTCTTTGCACATCTCGTTATAATACTTTTCTTTGTCTTCTCGGGTTGCCCTTTGAAATCCACTTTTCAGCTCTTTTACTTCCTCATTTCTTCCTTTCACTTTAGCTACTCAATGTTGAAGAGCAAGTTTCAGAGCCTCTTCTGAGATCCATTTAGGTCTTTCTTTCCTGTCTTTTTAATGACATTTTGTTTTCTTCATGTATGATATCTTTGATATCATCCTACAACCCATCTGGTCTTCAGTCATTAGTGTTTAATATGTCAAATCTATTCTTGAGATGGTCTCTAAATTCAGGTGGGATATACTCAAAGTCGTACCTTGGCTCTTATGGACATGTTTTAATTTTCTTCAGCTTCAACTTGAACTTGTATATGAGCAATTGATAATCTGTTCCACAGCTGACCCCTGGCCTTGTTCTGACTGATTATATTGAGCTTCTCCATGATCTCTTTTCACAGATGTAGTCGATTTGATTCTTGTGTATTCCATCTAGTGAGGTCCATGTGTATAGTTGTTGTTTATGTTGTTGAAAAAAGGTGTTTCTAATGAATAAGATGTTGGTCTTGCAAAATTCCATCATGTGATCTCCAGCGTCATTTCAATCACCAAGACCATGTTTTCCAGCTTCTGAGCCTTCTTCTTTGTTTCCAGCTTTCACACAACAATCACCAGTAACTATCAATGCATCTTGACTGCATGTTTTTTCAATTTCAGATTGTGGAAGGTGGTCAAAATCTTCAATTTCTCCATCTTTGGCATTAGCGCTTGGTGTGTAAATTTGAATAATATTCATATTAAATTGGTCTTCCTTGTTCAACTGAAGGAAGTATTGACTCCATTGTACTGCAGGATAGGTCTTGAAATGTTCTTTTTTGACGATGAATGTGATGCTCTTCCTCTTCAATTTGTCATTCCCGGCAAAAAAAAAAAAAAATTTTTTTTTTTGGCATAGTAGACCATGTAATTGTCCAATTCAAAATGACCAATACCAGTTCATTTCAGCTCACTAATGCCTGGTATATCAATCTTCAAGGGTTCCATTTCATTTTTGACAACTTCCAATTTTCCTACATTCATACTTTGTACATTCAATGTTCTGATTATTAATGGATGTTCGCAGCTGTTTCTTCTCATCTTGAGTAATGCCACATCAGCAAATGAAGGTCCCAGAAAGCTCTGCTGCATCCATGACATTAATGTTGACTCTAATTTGAGGAGTGTGCTCTTCCCTAGTCATATTTTGAGCGTCTTCCCACCTGAGGGTCTCATCTTCCAGCACTATATCAGCCAATACTCCACTGCTATTTATAAGGTTTTCACTGGCCTGTTTTTTTAGAAGTAGGTCAACAGGTCCTTCTTCCTAGTTTGTCTCAGCCTGGAAGTTCTGCTGAAACCTGTCCACCACGGTTGACCCTACTGGTATTAGAAATACTGACGTCAGGGCTTCTAGCATCACAGCAACACACAAGGCACTACCCTGTGTTTGACAAACTGACAGTTGAATGGTGGTTTCCTTACTAAACCCAAAACCAAACCCATTGCCATTCGGTCAGTCCTGACTCATAACTACCCTATAGGACAGACTAGAAATGCCCCATAGGGTTTCCAAGGAGTGGCCGGTGGATTCGAACTGCTGATCTTTTCATTAGCAGCAATGGCTCTTAGCCACTGTGCCACCAGGGCTCCAGGGCTCTTTACTAGTTAAGCTAAACTATTGTTTGATTTTAAGAAGACTTCGGGGAATATTATTGTTTAAGTTTTAAAGGTTATCTCAGGGTAATAATTTGGGGGGACATCAACATTCTTTTAAGTTTAATTCACATTATTTACATTTTTTCCATCATGTTCTTAAGTTTAGACCAGTGATTGGCAGACTTTTTCTGTAAACAGCCAGAAAATAAATATATAGTCTCTGTTACTACTACTCAACTTAGACATTGTAGAAAGAAAGCAACCATAGACAATACACAAATGAATGAGTGTGACTGTCCCAATGAAACTTTATTTATAAAAACAGGCCATTGGCCAGATATGGCCCAAAGGTCTGTTTGCCAATCTTATCACTGGTCTAGAAAAGCAATAAAACAACAAATTAATTCCTGATTTGTAGCATTTGCAGATATCCATGGTATTAATTCCCATGCTATAACCAATCTGTGGTCACAGCACAGCAATTTGTTTAATTGTAAGCTTGTCTAATTTAATCTTAAATAATGGCTGTGCTTAACAACTGACTTGAAAAATTCTTAGAAGTTTAACAACTGTCTGTCAAGAGCTGACACTAGCCAAGTCTGGCACACCACTGCCCCTGCTCCAGGTTGAGAGTTGAATGGATGTGGGGGAGTTAATCACATGACTTCTACACCTCACAGCAAATCTGCGAGATGGTCATTGTATTATCATTTTACAGATGAGAAACTGAGGGTTTGGGAAGATAGGTGGGATTCCCTTAATCTAATCATTATCATTTACAGAAGAAATACTTTTCTTCCTGGAAAAGCCAAAAGAAGTGATTTTAAAAAACTGTCAGAATTAATAGAAGGTTTAGTAAAATAAATAAGTAAACACATGCATACATATATAAACATGTTTGCTATAATCTAGTAATGAACAATTATAAAATATGTTAGAGTTGTAACACAATGGTTAAGCACTTGCCTGCTAACAGAAATGCTGGTGATTTGAGCCCATCCAGTGTCTCTGCATAAGAAAGACTTGGTGAGCTGCTCCCATAAAGATTAAAACCTAGAAAATCCTATAGGGCAGCATGATGTGATGAATTGCTTTGATACGGCCTTTTTCACCATGGTCTCGAAACTCTCACCAAATGACTGGGTGGGAAATATGCAAATAAGGTGCTTTGGCCCACCAAGAGAATTGGACAATTTGCTAATAATGCAAATGAGGTTCATGGCACACTTGTGGAGGTGAGACCATGCAAATAAGGTGTAAGAAACCTTAACAAGGGAATTGGTCAGTTTTGCCATCCTGCTAGACTTAAAATGAGCCATCCCAGAGGCAGACAGGGGAGGGAGTGGAGTACCTCACTATCACCAAGAAAGAAGAGCTAGGAGTGGAGTGTGTCCTTTGGACCCAGGGACCTTGCACTGAGAACCTCCTAGACCTAGGAGACAGAGAGAGAGAGCTGTAACACCGGAGACAGCACTAGGGTGCAAGAAGCAGTGGCAGAGAAATGGTGGCAGTAGAAGTAGCAGAACCAGGAGACCAGCAGGAAATGGCGCAACAGGCTACCCAGACCACAGAGTGAGAAAACTGAGTACCTTCGGGCAGGATGCTTGCTGGCAGAGTGGGGTGCCTCCGGGCAGCTGGCAGAACTAGGCTTACTGACCCACTGAGCTAGAGAGCTGAGCACCTTCCAGCCAAGGCTTAATGGCAGAGTAGGGTGCTTCTGGGCTCTTACTTACTGGTGGAGGTAAAGAGCTTTGTAACTCTTGCCTGAGCAAGGCAGAGGCCAGGCTGAGGGGCCAAGGGCCACAGAGAGCTTGCCTGTGTGCATAGCTGAGAAGAGGCTGTCCTGATTGAAGAACTGTATTCTGAGTTGTTTCTGATCCTGAATTGTAACCTGTTACTTCCCTAATAAACCCATAACTGTGAGTATGGTCTGTGAGTTCTGTGTGGCCATTGCAATGAATTATCGAACCCAGCAGAGAAGTAGAGAGTGCAATGGGAGGAATGGCTGGTGTCAGAATTGGTAAAAAGGTTAGAGAGAAGAGGTATGCCTGACCTTTGCCTCATAGGAATCAGCCTTGGGCTGTTGATCTTAATTCTCCTTCCCATGCCACGCCATCTTTACAGTCACGTAGGGTTCCTATGAGTCGAAATCGACTGGTGGCACATAACAACAAACACCTATTTTAAATGAAAATATTTAAAACCCTGTCATTAATTCAACAAGAAATGTGTCGTCTATGTGAAGAAAATTACTACCTTTCCTAGGGCCGTGTCATGGAGCTAATTATGTTCCCCAAAAACGTGTGTATCAAATTTGGCTGGGCCATGATTTTGGGGATTGTGTGATTTTCCTACGTGTTGCAAATCCTGCCTCTGTGATGTTAATGAGGGAGGGTGGGCAGCAGTTGTGTGAGGCAGGACTCAGTCTACCAGATTGGATTGTTTCTTGAGGCAATCTCTTGAGATATAAAAGAAAGAAGCTAGCAGAGAGACAGGGGACCTCATACCACCAATAAAGAAGCACCGGAAGAAGAGCCAGTCCTTTGGACCCGGAGTTCCTGCACAGAGAAGTTCTTAGTCTGGGGGAACATTGATGAGAAGGTCAACAGAGAGAGAAGCCTTTCCCCTAGAGCTGACGTCCTGAATTTGGACTTTCAGCTTACTTTACTGTGAGGAAGTAAATTTCTGTTTGTTAAAGCCGTCTACTTGTGGTATTTCTGTTATAGCAGCACTGGATAACTAAGAAAGACCATGAAATGGAAAACAAATACATGGAGAGCTAAAACATGTTCCGGGATGAATTTATGGAATGTTAACTTCTCCCCCAACTAATCTATAAATGGACAACTTTCATGCAGTATAACACAAATATAATTAAATTAGCTGTGGAACTTGACAAAATAATTCTAAAGATAAAATGAAAGAAGAAATGTGTGAAAATACTGAGGAAATTCCAAAACAAAAGAGAAATGTAAGGTGATTTTCCCTTCTAGATACTCAAATGCATTATAAAGTTGTAATGATAAAAACATTTTGGTACTAAAGCAGAACTTGGCAGATTTAATGTAACAGACTGAAAAAGGCCAAAATTAGGTGTTTGATCTGATATTAATCCAATGGGAAAGCAAATGATTATTCAATAGATGTCATTGGTCTAACTGAAAACAATTAAAGTTGGACCTCTCTGTACCACACGATTTACCAAAACCTTCTTCAGATGGACTAAAGATTTAAATGAAATGATAGAAACACAAAAGTACTCTACGAAATGTAGGTGACTTCCTACAACCTAGAGATGTAGTGAGTCTTCCAAGTGGCACAACAAAGGCAGACTCCAAATGGAAAAGACTGATGGATTTGACCACATAAAAATGCAATGACTGTGTATATTTTCACACACACACACACATAAATATAAATAAATATGCAATGACTGTTAATTATTTATGACCGACAAAAGGATTGATACTCTTTAAAAAATAGCCTTAATATATTAAGAGCTGAAATATTAACAAGAAAATGATGAAAGCTAACAGGAAAGTCAGCTGGAAGAAGAAATAAATATGGTCAATAAGCACATAGAAAAATGTAGACCCGTTAGTGACTGGCATTAATTATCTATGCTGTATAACAAATTACCACAAACTTAGTGGCTTAAAACAACATCCACTTATCTCACAGTTTCTATAAGTCAGAAATCCAGGTATTGCTTAGCTGGGTTCTCTGCACAAGGTCTCACGAGGCTGAAATCCAAGTGTCTATCGAGCTACGTTTTCATGTAGAGGCTTTACCAGGGAAGGATCTGCTCCCAAGATCCCTCAATTGTTGGTAGATTTCATTTCCATGTGGCTAGAGAATTGTTGGCAGCTTGTTTCTTCAAAGTTAGCAGTGGACAAAGAAAAATCTTTGCTGCCTACAGTCTCTAAATTCAGGGAAGGCCTGGCCTGTCTTTTCAAGGGCTCACCCTATTAGGTAAGGCCCAGCTAGGATAATCTTCCTTTTGATTAACTCAAAGTCAACTGATTAGGGACCTTCACCTTTGCCATGTTTCATCGGTTAGAAGCAAGTCAGAGGTTCTACCCATGCTCAAGGGGATTGGATTATACAAGGTCATGATTCATTGGAATTTTAATTTAGTGTGTTTTCCTTCTCCAAAAGAAAGCAAATTAATGCATCAATGAATTGCCATTTTTGGCCTCTCACATTGGCAAAGATTAAAAAAAAAAAAAAGCCCTTCAAATTTCTCAGCGCTGGCAAAGTATGGGAAAATTGGCCCTCTCATACCCTGCAGAGGGAGTGTCAATTGGTGCAACATTTTGAAAAGCAGTTTGGCAAAATTCATCAAAGCCTTAAAACACTGTAATCTCTTTGACTGAGCAATCCTTCTAGAAATTATTCTGTGGAAATCATTATGGACAGTGTACACAAAGGCTTAACCACGAGATTGTACACAGAGGCTGTATTTATAATACCAAAAAATGGGAAATAAAAATGAACAAAAATAGGAGACTGGTTGGATAAATTTTGGTAAATCCTTGTAATGGAATTGTACCGGATCACACTGTATTAGAGTTTGGACTCCAGTGTCAGGCATACCTGGTCAGGATTCAGGCTCTATTATGTAGTAGCTCCGTGAAATGGGTCTGTTTCTTAACCTCTCTGAGCCTCAATTAAAAAGAAAGAATAACAACAGCACCTACCTCATAGGATTGCTGTGAGGATTCAGTGGCTCACACAGGTAAATGCTTAGGGTAGTGGCTGCTCTGATTCAGAGCTTAATCATTGTGGATGATGACAGTTACCACAACATGATACCATAAAGTCATAAAATAGCGGCATCACCTGGTCTCAACCCACCTAGATCAAAGGAGAATGAAGAACACCAAAGACACAAGGTAATTATGAGCCCAGGAGACAGACAGGGCCACATAAACCAGAGACACAAACATCAGCCTGAGACCAGAAGAACTGGGTGGTGCCCGGCTACAACCGATGACTGACCTGACAGGGAACACAACAGAGAACCCCTGAGGAAACAGGAGAGCAGTGGGATGCAGACCTCAAATTCTCGTAAAAAGACCAGGCTTAATGGTCTGAGTGAGACTAGAAGGACCCGGAGGTCATGGTCCCCAGACCTTCTGTTAGTCCCAGACAGGAACCATTCCCAAAGCCAACTCTTCAGCAGGGATTGGAGTGGACTGTGGGATAGAAAATGATACTGGTGAGGAGTGAGCTTCTTGGATCAAGTAGGCACATGAGACTATGTGGGCAGCTCCTGTCTGGATGGGAGATGAGAGGGCAGAGGGGGTCAGAAGCTGGCTGAATAGACAAGAAAATAGAGTGGAAAGAAGGAGTGTGCTGTCTCATTGCGGGGAGAGAAACTAGGAGTATATAGCAAGGCGTATAGAAATTTTTGTATGAGAGACTGACTTGATTTGTGAACTTTCACTTAAAGCACAACTAAAAAAAAAACTTATAAAATAGCTTGCAGAAAGTACCTCCGTTTTTGTTAAATAGTTAAATGATAAGCTCAGAAAATGGAATAGAAGACCATTACCCAGGCTTAAGTTTATTTCCTCTGAGAGGCAAGATCACAGGAGATTTTTATTTTCTGCTTTGTGAGTTTTTGTAGTTACCAAAGTTCTACGCCATATAATGATTGCTTTGGGGGGAGATACACAAACCGACTTTTTTTTTTTTTTTTTGGCGAACATTACCGTTATCTATTTACAAAATGTTTTTGTGATTCTAAATAGAAGCTCTGTACCCATCAAGCAATAACTCCCCATTCCTCCCTCTCCCAGGCCCTGGTAACCACTAATAAACTTTCGTCTTTCTGCATTTGCCTATTCCAGGTATTTTATAGCAGTGGGATCATGCAATGTTTGTCCATTTGTGTCTGGCTTATTTCACTCAGCATGTTTTCAAGGTTCATCCATGTTGTAGCATGTATCAGAACTTCGTTTCTCTTTATGACTGAGTAATGTTCCAGTGCGTGCATGTACCACATTTTGTTTATCCATTCATCTGTTTATGGACATTTGGGTTGTTTCCACCTTTTGGCTATTGTGAATAATGCTGCAATGAACACTGTGTACAGTATTTGTTTGAACCCCTACTTTCAACTCTACCATTTTTAAAAAAAAAAGAAAAATAGCCCTGAATAATTGGGGAAGGCCTGAGAGTGAGGTGGGAATTGAACCAGACTTGTATGACAGTGGTTCTCAGACTCTTGGAATTCAAGAACCAAGAAAAAAAGTGAAGACATCACATGCATGGGACTGCCACTATTTTATGATGCCAAGTGAGAACATTAAAGCAATAATAATTAATGTTTACTACCATTATCGTCTTATACAAGAAGAAACACTTTCACAACAAAAAAGAAATGTCTGCTCTTGGAATACATAGTTCTTTCCACCGAATTAATTGAGCTTTGTGAAAAACTCATCACGTTGTTCTTATTTTTCCTATTTGGCTGCAAAATGGAAAAATCTTCATCTTAGACATAGACTTGGGAAGCACTGGGGTGGAGTCTTGAAAGTGAGGAGGGTGCACCAACCAGCTGGCACCCAGTGAGCAAAGGCAGGGTGGCAGGTATGAGCACAATATGTGGGTACATGGACAGTGTAGCCACTAGCTCAGCCCCAAGGCTCTCATTACAGTTTCACAGGAGGTAGGTGTCGAGTCCCTGGGTGGTGCAAATGTTTAATGTGCCTGACTGCTAACAGGAAGGTTGAAGTTCAAGGCCACCCAGAGGTGCCTCAGAAGGAAGGGACTGGTGACCTTCTGAAAAATCAGCCACTGAAAACTCTATGGAGCACAGTACTACTCTGACACCCATGGGGGTTGTCATGAGTCAGAGTGGACTTGATGGTGCCCCCCCCCTTTTTTTTAAGTGTGGAGACTCTGGAGGGAGCCAAGTAAAGATTTAGTTCTCAGGGACTCCTAAAGAAGATTCTTTGAAATCTTTTTTCTAAGCACTGGGGATATCGCCATGAATAAGACAGACATAATTCCTGCCCTTTCTCATGGAGGAGAAGCATCTGAGACAAGTGTCTCTTATTAAATCTACGAGATGAGAGATGGTACACTCCTCTGTCCTGCATCCTCCATAAGACTAACAGAGGAGAGTGAGCTCAGCAAAGAGTTACGGAACCACAAAGTCTTCAGGTGCCCTGAAAAGGCTGGTCGAGGGCATTAGAGGGCAGCCATCCAATGGAACTTCGGTTGGTATCTCTTGGGCACCTGCAGGCTTCTGCGCAGGCTCCTCTGCATCTGAGAAAGTTCTGATGTCCACTTCTCTCCACGGGCATATTGGAAACATGTATGTTTTATTAAGCTCAGAATAAGCCTTCAATATTTATATATAAATTTCAAGCTTCACTTCAGCATTATGAGGGCCAGGGAGATGCAAGGCTAACTTGATGATGTAGGCAAATCCCTTTGCCGTTAATCCCATGAATCATACATGTCTCCTCTAAGAGCTCAAAATATGACTATTTCAGCACAAGTAACATATCAGGAAAAAAAAATCTCACTAATTAGGACAAAGCTGTAGAGGCTCAGAGTGCATTCTAGAAGATTTCAAACTCAAGGTCACCTTATCATATAATACATGCATGCTTATATACACATTATAGTAAACATCAACAACATCGACAATGGTTGGAAAAAAAAAAAGAGGTCTCACCTTAATTGCTTTTACAGAGAGATAAGAATCCCAGTGCTCTAAAGCTTTATTTCTTGGTATGCATATAGATGCAGCAAATGTCTGAAAGAACAGTTTTGGAAAATAAGTAAAGTCATGCTTATGGGACTGTGGGTACCATCAATTTGATTAGTACACATTTCCTTGCAGACAATTACAATGGCAGTTTTTACTTTAGCTGGGATTCTTAATGTAAATTCTCAGTCTATCAACCAAAAATTGCATATTTATTGAGATCCAGTATGGGCTTTTAGAATATAAGCCCGTGAGGGCATAGACTGTGTCTGTCTCACACTTTTTGTGCCTAAAACAGAACCTCCGCTAAACCTGCTGCCGTCGAGTTGATTCCTACACATAGTAAATACATTCTCAATAAATGGCTATTGAATTAATGGGTAAAAGCCAGGTGTCCCTGCTAGGTACTTTACATATATGTGGTAGGCAGCTTCCAAGATGACCCCAATGATCCCTATGTCCTGTTATTTCTACCCTTCTGTAATCTCCTCCCACATCGCACCAAAATTGGTCAATGTGACCAATAGAATACAGCCATCATGATAGAATGGCCCCTCCAAGTTTAGGTTATAAAATCTCAGCTTCCATCTTACTCCATCTCTCTCTCTCTTTCTCATCACTTGCTCTTGGAGGAAGCCATATGGAGAGGCCAATATGGCAATGAACTGAAGCCTCCTGCCAACAGCCACGTGAGTGAGCTTGGGAGCAAATCCACTCGGTCAATTCAAGTCTCCAGAGACTATAGACATGGCCAGCAATTTAAATGCAACCTCATCAGAGACCCTGAGCCAAAACCACCCAGCTAAACCGCCCCATCATTCCAGACCCTCAGAAACTGTGTGAGATAATAAACATTTGTTGCTAACTTCAGGGGTAACATGCTACACAGTAATAGATAACTAAAGCAACATGTAATCCCATACACTTCTCACCAAATCCTATGCGAAAGGCACTATCATTTGCTCTTATACCAATGAGGACACAGAAGATCAGAAAGATTAAGTAACTTGTCCAAGACATCTCGGCTAAAATTGGAAAAAGCTGGATACAAACCCAGGTCAGACCCTTGCTCCCTCTCAGGGTTTTTCAGTAAAAGTTACATCAACAACAAAAACATCACGTTTATCTTGCCCGAATAATATTACCCTTAAAGCCTGTCATTATGTTATCATGTGGAATTTCAACATCTGGTAATAATAAGTGCAGTGATTATTAAAAATATACCAAGAAAAGCTGTTTGCATAACCCGTAAATGTCCGAGGTTTCACGGTCATGATTTTCAAGTAGAGTAATGACAACACATGGGAAGGAACAGATAAACTGAAAGGAGAATCCGAAAGTCACACAGTTAAAATAATCTGTTGGTGTTTTCAGCGAGAAGAAAGAAGTCCTGCTGGCAGACTTTGCTAAAAAAAAAAAAAGGTAGGTGAATTTTCATGGGCTGTATTTAGAAAGGCAGAATGTCATCGCAAAATAATTGCTTGTGAGAAATGACTGAGTCTTGAATATACGAAGCAGGTTTTAAGAACACAAGGCCCATTTCTATGGTTCATATTGAAGCAGAGAGGAGGGGGCCACCTAGAAACAGTACTTACAGGTCCAATCTCCGTCAGTCCCCAAATGTAAGTGAAAACAGTGGGGCTGCTGTGCCAATGCAGACTCAAGACAAATCCCCGAGCTTCCTATTCCTGCCAGACTGCTGCCCCTAAGACACTCTTATACAGAAATTCTGGAGCTGCTATAGAATGTAGTGAATCTGTACCATGCAGACAGGTAATAGACGAATCGAAGGGTATTAAACATTAGATTTGGAGCCCTAGTGGCACTGTGGTTAAGAGTTTAGCTGCTAATGGGTAGGAATTCCTTGGAAACCCTATGGGGAGTTCTACTCTGTCCTATAGGGTCGCTATGAGTTGGAATTGACTTGAGGGCAATGAGTTTTGTTTTTTTTCTTTTCCTAAAAACACATTTAATTAGGTGTAAAGCAGCAGTTCTTATCATGGAGTTCTGAAACACTGCTAGGCCAAGGCTGGTGTATGAGATGTGTTGCAAGACTTTTTTTTTTTTAATATTTATTGTGCTTTAAGTGAAAGTTTACAAATCAAGTCAGTCTCTCATACAAAAACTTATATACACCTCGCTACATATTCCCAATTGCTCTCCCCCTAATGAGACGGCCCACTTCCTCCCTCCACTTTCTCTTTTCGTCTCCATTTCACCAGCCTCTAAACCCCTCTACCCTCTCATCTCCCCTCCAGGCAGGAGATGACAACATAGTCTCAAGTGTCCACCTGATCCAAGAAGCTCACTCCTCACCAGCATCCCTCACCAACCCATTGTCCAGTCCAATCCCTGTTTGAAGAGTTGGCTTTGGGAATGGTTCCTATCCTGGGCCAACAGAAGGTTTGGGGGCCATGACCACCACGGTCCTTCTAGTCTCAGTCAGACCATTAAGTCTGGTCTTTTTATCAGAATTTGGGGTCTGCATCCCACTGCTCTCCTGCTCCCTCAGGGGTTCTCTGTTGTGTTCCCTGTCAGGTCAGTCGTCGGTTGTAGCCAGGCACCATCTAGCTCTTCTGGTCTCAGGATGATGTAGTCTCTGGTTGATGTGGCCCTTTCTGTCTCTTGGGCTCGTAATTACCTTGTGTCCTTGGTGTTCTTCATTCTTCTTTGATCCAGGTGGGTCGAGACCAATTAATGCTTCTTAGATGGCCGCTTGCTAGTGTTTAAGACCCCGATGCCACTCTCCAAAGTGGGATGCAGAATGTTTTCTTAATAGATTTTATTATGCCAGTTGATTTAGATGTCCCCCCTGAAACCCTGGTCCCCAACCCCCCGCGCCTGCTACACTGGCCTTTGAAGAATTCAGTTTATTCAGGAAACTTCTTTGCTTTTGGTTTAGTCCAGTTGTGCTGACCTCACTTGTATCATGCGTTGTCTTTCCTTTCACCTAAAGTAGTTCTTATCTACCTTCTAAAAAAAAAAAAAAAAAATTTTTTTTTTTTTTACCATCTAATTAGTGAATTCCCCTCTGCCACCCTCCCTCACTCCCTCCCCTCTCTCGTAACCATCAAAGAATATTTTCTTCTCTGTTTAAACTATTTCTTGAGTTCTTATAATAGTGGTCTTATACAATATTTGTCCTTTTGCAACTGACTAATTTCACTCAGCATAATGCCTTCCAGATTCCTCCACGTTATGAAATGTTTCACAGATTCATCACTGTTCTTTATCAATGCATAGTATTCCATTGTGTGAATATACCATAATTTATTTATCCATTCATCCGTTGATGGGCACCTTGGTTGCTTCCATCTTTTTGCTATTGTAAACAGTGCTGCAACGAACATGGGTGTGCATATATCTGTTTCTTGTAAAGCCGCTTATCTCTTTAGGATATATTCCAAGGAGTGGGATTGCTGGATCATATGGTAGTTCTATTTCTAGCTTTTTAAGGAAGCGCCAAATTGATTTCCAAAGTGGTTGTACCATTTTACATTCCCACCAGCAGTGTATAGTGTTCCAATCTCTCCACAGCCTCACCAACATTTATTGTTTTGAGTTTTTTGGATTACTGCCAGCCTTGCTGGAGTGAAATGAAATCTCATTGTAGCTTTGATCTGCATTTCTCTAATGGCTAATGATTGTGAGCATTTCCTCATGTATCTGTTAGCTACCTGAATGTCTTCTTTGGTGAAGCGTCTGTTCATATCTTTTGCCCATTTTTTAATTGGGTTATTTGTCTTTTTGTAGTTGAGTTTTTGCAGTGTCATGTAGATTTTAGAGATCAGGCGCTGATCAGAAATGTAGTAGCTAAAAACTTTTTCCCAGTCTGTAGGTAGTCTTTTTACTCTTTTGGTGAAGTCTTTGGATAAGCATAAATATTTGATTTTTAGGAACTCCCAGTTATCTAGTTTTTCTTCTGCATTCTTTATAATGTTTTGTATACTCTTTATGCCATGTATTAGGGCTCCTAACGCTGTCCCTATTTTTTCTTCCATGATCTTTATCGTTTTAGATTTTATATTTAGGTCTTTGATCCATTTTGAGCTTGTTTTTGTGCAGAGAGTGAGGTATGAGTCTTGTTTCATTTTTTTGCAGATGGATATCCAGTTATGCCAGCACCATTTGTTAAAAAGACTGTCTTTTCCCCGTTTAACTGTTTGGAGACCTTTGTCAAATATCAGCTGTTCACATGTGGATGAATTTATGTCCCGATTCTCAGTTCAGTTCCATTGGTCTATGTATCTGTTGTTGTACCTGTACCAGGCTGTTTTGACTACTGTGGTGGTATAATAGGTTCTAAAATCAGGTAGAGTGAGTCCTTGCACTTTGTTCTTTGTTTGTTACTTATCTGGGGCCTCTTTCCCTTCAAATGTGAAGTTGGTGATTTGTTTCTCTATCTCATTAAAGAATGTCATTGGAATTTGGATCAGAATTGCTTTAAAACTACAGATCGCTTTGGTAGAATAGACGTTTTTATAATGTTAAGTATTCCTATCCATGAGCAAGGTATGTTTTTCCGCTTATGTAGGTCTCTTTTGGTTTCTAGCAAAAGTGTTTTGTAGTTTTCTTTGTAAGTCTTTTACGTCTCCGCTAAGATTTATTCCTAAGTATTTTATCTTCTTGGGGGCTACTGTAAATGGTATTGATTTGGTGATTTCCTCTTCGATGTTCTTTTTGTTGGTGTAGAGGAATCCAACTGATTTTTGTATGTTTATCTTGTATCCCGATATTCTGCTGAACTCTTCTACTAGTTTCAGTAGTTTTCTGGAGGATTTCTTGGGGTTTTCTGTGTATAAGATCATGTCATCTGCTAATAGAGATAACTTTACTTCTTCCTTGCCAATCTGGATGCCCTTTATTTCTTTATTTAGCCTAATTGCTCTGGCTAGGACCTCCAGCACAATGTTGAATAAGAGCGGTGATAAAGGGCATCCTTGTCTTGTTGCCAGTCTCAAGGGGAATGCTTTCAGGCTCTCTCCATTTAGGATGATGTTGGCTATTGGCTTTGTATAAATGCCCTTTATTATACTGAGGAATTTTCCTTGTATTCCTATTTTGCTGAAAGTGTTGAACTTTTTCAAATGCCTTTTCTGCATCAATGGATAAAATCATGCGATTCTTGTCTTTTGTTTTATTTATATATGATGGATTACTTTAGTTGTTTTTCTAATGTTGAACCATCCCTACATACCTGGTATGAATCCCACTTGGTTATGGTGAATTATTTTTTTGATAAGTTGTTGAATTCCATTGGCTAGAATTTTGTTGAGGATTTTTGCATCCGTGTTCAGGAGCAATATAGGTCTGTAATTTTCATTTTTTGTGGAGTCTTTACCTGGTTTTGGTATCAGGGATGTGCTGGCTTCATAGAATGAATTTGATAGTATTCCGTCCTTGTCTATGCTCTGAAATACTTTTAGCAACAGTGGTGTTAACTCTTCTCTGAAGGTTTGGTAGAACTTGCAGTGAAGCCGTCCGGGCCGGGGCTATTTTTTGTTGGGAGATTTTTAATTGCCTCTTCAATCTCTTCTTTTGTTATGGGTCTATTTAGTTGTTCTACATCTGTTTGTGTTAGTTTAGGTAGGTAGCGTGTTTCTAGGAATTCATCCATTTCTTCTAGGTTTTCGAATTTCTTAGAGTACAATTTTTCATAGTAACCTGATATGATTCTTTCAATTTCAGTTGGGTCTATGTAATATCGCACATTTCATTTCTTATTTGGGTTATTTGCTTCCTCTCCTGTTTTTCTTTTGTCAGTTTGGCCAATGGTTTGTCAATTGTTTTTTTTTTCAAAGAACCAGCTTTTGGTCTTGTTAAATTTCTGTTTTCTATTTCATTTAGTTCTGCTCTAATTTTTATTATTTGTTTTCTTCTTGTGCCTGAGGGTTTCATTTTTTGCTCTCTTTCTATTTGTTCAAGTTGTAGGGATCATTCTTTGATTTTGGCTCTTTCTTCTTTTTGTATCTGTGCATTTATTGATATAAATTGACCTCTAAGCACTGCTTTCGCTGTGTCCCAAAGGTTCTGATAGGAAGTGTTTTCGTTCTCATTGGATTCTCTGAATTTCTTTATTCCATCCTGAATGTCTTCTATAATCCAGTCTTTTTTGAGCAGGGTATTGTTCAGTTCCCAAGTGTTTGATTTCTTTTCCCTGCTTTACCTGTTATTGATTTCCACTTTTATGGCCTTATGGTCAGAGAAGATGCTTTGTAATATTTCAGTGTTTTCGATTCTACTAAGACTTGCTTTATGACCTAATATGTGGTCTAGTCTAGAGAATGTTCCATGTGCACTAGAAAAGAAAGTATACTTGGTTGCTGTTGGGTGGAGTGTTCTCTATGTCTATGAGGTCAAGTTGGTTGATTGTGGCATTTAGATCTTCCGTATCTTTATTGAGCTGCTTTCTGGATGTTGTGCCCTTCTCCGAAAGTGGTGTGTTGAAGTCTCCTACTATTATTGTGGATCTGTCTATCTCACGTTTCAATGCTGATAGAGTTTGCTTCATGTATCTTGCAGCCCTGTCATTGGGTGCATAAATATTTAATATGGTTATATCTGCTTGGTATATCGTCCCTTTAATCATTATATAGTGTCCTTCCTTTTCTTTTATGATGGATTTAATATTAAAGTCTATTTTGTCAGAAATTAATATTGCCACTCCTGCTCTTTTTTGATTGTTTACTTCATATATATTTTTTCCATCTTTTGAGTTTTAGTTTACGTCTCAAAGTCTAAGGTGTGTCTCTTGTAGGCAGCAAATAGATGGATCTTGTTTTTTAATCCATTCTGCCGCTCTCTGTCTCTTTATTGGTGCATTTAGTCCATTGAGATTCAGCGTCATTATGGATAGGTTTTTGGTTTTTATGAATTGATTGCTACATTTTGATGTCCTTTTTTGTGGGTTGTTGACAGTTTCTTTTTGCCACTTAATTTTATGTGCTGAATAGATTATCTTTATATATTGTCCTTTCCTCATATTTGTTGTTGTTGACTTTGTTTCTGCTGAGTCTCTATTTTTTTCTTGTATTTTCTTTTGATGTGCAGGATAGTTTGTCTCCTTCATGGTTACCTTATTATTTACCCCTATTTTTCTAAATTTAAACCTAGCTTTTATTTCTTTGTATCGTCTTATCTTCCTGTCCACATGGAAGATCTATGACTACATTTCTTAGTCCCTCTTTATTGTTTTAATGTTGTCTTCTTTTACATAATAACATCACTGTTACCCTCTTTTGAAAGACTTTTGTAGTGCACTTACGAACAGTTAAATTACTGGCCTTTTCAAATGATTTACCTTTTTTTTTTTAAAGAAAATAAATGAGAGCATTTATAATAACACCTTTCATCCTTGCAGCAGGAGTCAATATATTGTATCTCAATAAAGCTGTTTATATATATTTTTATTATATTAAAAAAAAACCAAACCCAGTGCCATCGAGTTGATTCCAACTCATAGTGACCCTATAGGACAGAGTAGAACTGCCCTATGGAGTTTCCAAGGAGCCCCTGGCAGATTCGAACTGCCGACCCTTTGGTTAGCAGCCGTAGCACTTAACCACTATGCCACCAGGGTTTATATATATATACAAATATATTTTATTGAGATACAATTCACATATGAAACGATTCAACCATTTAGGGTGCATAATTCAATGGTTTTTAGTATATTCACAGATTTGTTAAGCTATTACCACAATCTGAGTTTATAACATTTTTATAACCCCAAAAAGAAACTCTACGTCCCTTATCAGTCACTCCACATTTTTCCCTTAACCCCCCAATCCTCGGCAACCACTAATCTACTTTCTGTCTCTATGCATTTACCTATTCTGAACTTTTCGTATAAATAGCATCATGCACTATATGGTCTTTTGTGACAGGCTTCTTTTACTTAGCACGTTTTCAAGTTTCATCCACATTGTAACATGTATCAACACTTCATTCTTTTTTTTTTTTTTTGTAGTTTATATTACTTTTTTTTAATTAACTTTTATTGAGCTTCAAGAGAACGTTTACAAATCAAGTCAGACTGTCACAAAAAAGTTTATATACACCTTACTCCGTTCTCCCACTTGCTCTCCCCCTAATGAGTGACCCCTTCCAGTCTCTCCTTTCATGACAATTTTGTCAGCTTCCAACTCTCTCTATCCTCCCATCCCCCCTGCAGACAGGAGATACCAACACTGTCTCAAGTGTCCACCTGATATCATTAGCTCACTCTTCATCAGCATCTCTCTCCTACCCACTGTCCAGTCCCTTTCATGTCTGCTGAGTTGTCTTCGGGAATGGTTCCTGTCCTGGGCCAACAGAAGGTTTGGGGACCGTGACTGCCGGGATTCCTCTAGTCTCAGTCAGACCTAGTATGGTCTTTTTATGAGAATTTGGGGTCTGCATCCCACTGATCTCCCGCTCCCTCAGGGGTTCTCCGTTGTGCTCCCTGCCAGGGCAGCCATCGGTTGTAGCCAGGCACCATCTAGTTCTTCTGGTCTCAGGATGATGTAAGTCTCTAGTTCATGTCAACACTTTTTCTTTTAATTGCTGAATGATATCCTATTGATTGGATATACCATATTTTATTCATTAATTGACAGACTAGTATTGTTTCTACTTTTTGGCTATTATGAGTAAAGCTGCAATGAGCATTTGTGTACAAGTTTTTGCGTGGACATATGTTTTTATTTCTTTTGGGTATATATCTAGGAGGGGAATTGCTGGGCTATATGAAAACTCCATGTTTAACGTTTATAGGACCTGTCAAATTGTTTGCCAAAGCAGCCGTGCAACATTTTACATTCCCATCAGCAATGCACAAAGGGTTCAATTTCTCAACCTCCTTGTTAACTTTCTGTCTATTATTATTATTATTATTATTATTATTATTATTATTATTATTATTATTATTATTATTATTATAATATCTCCCTCAGTGGGTGTAAAGTGATACCTTATTGTGGTTTCAGTTTTCGTTTTCCTGATCGGTAATGATGTTGAAGGTGCCCTGGTGACGCACTGGTTAAAGCGATCGACTGCTAACCAAAAGCTTGATGGTTGGAAACCACCAGCAACTCCATGGGGGCAAGATGTGGCAGTCTGCTTCCATAGAGATTATAGCCTTGGAAACCCTAAGGGGTCTCTATGAGTCGGAATTGACTTGATAGCAGTGGATTTGGTTTCTGGGTGGAATGATGTTGAGCATCTTTTCATGTGCTTATTTTTCATTTGTGTATCTTCTTTGGAGAAGTA
This sequence comes from Loxodonta africana, assembly GCF_030014295.1. Classification (NCBI taxonomy): domain Eukaryota; kingdom Metazoa; phylum Chordata; class Mammalia; order Proboscidea; family Elephantidae; genus Loxodonta; species Loxodonta africana. The sequence goes on along the minus strand of NC_087354.1, from coordinate 38,867,978 downwards.
TCTGTTCAAATTCTTTTCCCATTTTTTAATTGGGTTGTTTGTCTTTTTATTATTGGGTTCTAAGTGTTCTTTATATATTTTGGGTACAAGTTCCTTATCAGATATATGATTTGCTAATATTTTCTCCTATTATGTGGTTGTCTTTTAACTTTTTTGATGGTGTTCTTTGAAATACAAAATATTTTAATTTGAATGGAGTCCAGTTTATCTATTTTTTGTTGTTGTTGCTTGTGCTTTTGGTGACATATGTAAAACTTTCCCTAAATCACAGTCACAAAGGTTTACTCTTATATTTTATTCGATGAGTTTTATAGTTTTTGTTCTTACATTTATGTCTGTGCTCTACTTCTTAATCTGGATTCTCTACAGGAGGAAAACCAGTGAGTGAAGTGCATATAAATATACACAAAGAGAAATTTACTTCAAGGAAATGGCTTAAGTAATTGTGAAGAAATGGCTTATGCAATTGTAAGGGCTGGAAAATCCAAAATCTGTGGGTCAGGCAACAGGCTGAATGCTTCTGCTGGGTCATGTGTTTGCAGGGTCTGGTGAACCCAAAATCTGCAGGTCAAGCAGCAGGCTAGAGGCCTCTGCTTGCTCACAGGGTTGCAGGGGTTGGCCTGTCCAAAATCTGCTGGTTAGATGGCAGGCCAGAGACTTCTGTAGGCCTACATCCCAAGAATCAGAGGCCAGGCGATGTGAAGAGTTCAGGGTGGTGAAAGAAACATCCATTTGTATAGTGGAGGCAGGCCACGCCCTCAAGGAAACTTCCCTTTCAACTGATGGGCTACTCACATTACAGCACAAAATGGAAGGTGATCACATAGTGTCTGTCAAGCTTCTGAGAATCATAGCCTAGTCAAGTTGACACATAATATTAACCATTACACCCCATTTTGAGTTAATTTTTATGTATGGTGTAAGAACAGGGTTCAACTTCATTCTTTTATATATGATCCATATATACCATAGTCTGTGAGGCCATCACAGGTTCTGAGGGGAACAAAAAGATGGAGAATAACTGTTATCACAGCATCCTGCTTCACAAATAGGTTTTACCTTTCTCCTTTATACTAACGCAATGGTTGTCAGACGGGTATCATCAATCATCAAGAGGGCTTTCTAAAACACAGATTTCTGTGTCCTGTTCTCAGAGTTTCGCGTTTGGTAGGTCTGGGTGGGGCCTGAGAATTTGCATTTCGACTAAGTGCTCAGATGATGCTGATGTTGCTGGTCTGGGAACCCACCTTAACTGCCTTTGTACTAACGTGAATCTTTGCTAAATACAGTGGCCTGCCACTTCACAATGAGAAAGTTACTTTTTTTTTTTTTTTGGAAAGGAGCTAGTTATATTTATTTTTTCAAGTGAGCATTTTTTAAAAATAATATTTATTGTGCTTAAGTGAAAGTTTACAAATCAAGTCAGTCTCTCACACAAAAACCCATACACAACTTGCTACATACTCCCAATTACTTCCCCCGCCATGAGACGGCCCGCCCCTCCTTCCACTCTCTCTTTTTGTGACCATTTTGCCAGCTTCTAAACCTCTCTATCCTCGCATCTCCCCTCCAGGCAGAAGATGCCAACATTGTCTCAAGTGTCCACCTGAACCAAGTAGCTCACGCCTCACCAACATCCCTCTCCAACCCATTGTCCAGCCCAATCCATGTCTGATGAGCTGGCTTCAGGGATGGTTCCTGTAGTGGGCCAACAGAAGGTCTGGGGGCCATGATCACCAGGGTCCTTCCAGTCTTAGTCAGACCTTTAAGTCTGGTCTTTTTATGAGAATTTGGGGTCTGCATCCCACTGTTCCCCTGCTCCCTCAGGGGTTCTCTGTTGTGTTCCCTGTCAGGTCAGTCATCGGTTGTGGCCGGGCACCGTCTAGCTCTTCTGGTCTCAGGATGATGCAGTCTCTGGTTCATGTAGCCCTTTCTGTCTCTTGGGCTTGTTATTATTTTGTGTTCTTGGTGTTCTACATTCTCCTTTGATCCAGGTGGGTTGAGACTCATTGATGCATCATAGATGGTGGCTTGCTAGCATTTAAGACCTCAGACACCACTCTTCAAAGTGGGATGCAGGATTTTTTTTAATAGATTTTATTATGCCAATTGACTTAGATGTCCCCTGAAACTCTGGTCCCCAAACCCCTGCCACTGCTTCACTGACCTTTGAAGCATTCAGTTTATTCAGGAAACTGCTTTGCTTTGGTTTAGTCCAGTTGTGCTGACCTCCACTGTGTTGAGTGTTGTCCTTCCCTTCACCCAAAGTAGCTCTTGTCTACTATCTAATTAGTAAATACCCCTCTCCCACCATCCCTCCCTCCCCACTCTTGTAACCACAAAACAGTGTGTTCTTCTCAGTTTAAACTATTTCTCAAGTTCTTATAATAGTGGTCTTATACAATATTTGTCCTTTCGCAACTGACTAATTTCACTCAGCATAATGCCTTCCAGGTTTCTCCATGTTATGAAATGTTTCACCGATTCATCTCTGTTCTTTATCGATGCGTAGTATTCCATTGTGTGAATATACCATAATTTATTTATCTATTCATCCATTGATGGGCACCTTGGTTGGTTCCATCTGTTTGCTATTGTAAACAGTGCTGCAATAAACATGAGTGTGCATATATCTGTTTGTGTAAAGGCTCTTATTTCTCTAGGATATATTCTGAGGAGTGGGATTGCTGGGTCGTATGGTAGTTCTATTTCTAGCTTTTTAAGGAAGCGCCAAATTGATTTCTGAAGTGGTTATACCATTTGACGTTTCCACCAGCAGTGTATAAGTGTTCCAATCTCTCCACAGTCTCTCCAACATTTATTATTTTGTGTTTTTTTGACAACTGCCAGCCTTGTTGGAGTGAGATGGAATCTCATTGTAGTTTTGATTTGCATTTCTCTAACGGCTAATGATTTGAGAGCATTTCCTCATGTATCTGATAGCCGCCTGAATGTCTTCTTTAGTGAAGTGCCTGTTCATATCCTTTGTCCATTTTTTTAATTGGGTTGTTTGTCTTTTTGTGGTTGAGTTTTAGCAGAGTCATGTAAATTTTAGAGATTAGACACTGGTTGGAGATGTCGTAGCTGAAAATTTTTTCCCAGTCTGTAGGTGGTCTTCTTACTCTTTTGATGGAGTCTTTAGATGAGCATAGGTGTTTGGTTTTTAGGAGCTCCCAGTTATCTGGGAGAAAGTTACTTTTTAAAGGAGAAGCAAAAGAACGAGCTTTTACACTCCTGGCCATTCATTATAAAATTTAAAATTCAAATGATTATGTGTGTTAGTTCTAACTTTGCCTGTTTCCCAAAATTCCTTCTTCTTCCTTTCTTTTTCCTTTCATGATTATTACCAATTTCTACCACTCTTCATTCGAACAGTCAACAAATATTTATTTAGTACACACTACATGCCTGGTACATTGTCAAGTGATGAAGGGAATAAAAATACGTACACAACAGGGACTCTGACCTAAGAGAGTGTCAGTTCAGTTGGGGTAATAAGTGTCATGCATGTTAAATGTCAAACAATAAAATAAAGTGAATAACAACCTAAGACTCAAGCTGGCCCCTGGGATACAATGAAATGTTTGTATTGTGACACAAACGGCAAAGACCAGAGGGATGAGGAGGAGGGAGAGATCAGTGCAGGCCAAGGGCCCTGTGAAGTCTGCATACATAGGCAAACATGTTCATCCATCCATGCATTCATTCATTTATTCATTCACAAAGTACATACAGAGTTCTGATATGGACCAGACATTGTTCTAGGTAGCAGGGATACAATAGTGAACAGTACAAAGTCCCTGCTCTGAAAAATAAAACAGGTTAAGGGGATGGAAAAAGGAGGAAGGGGATAGCTGTGGTGGTAGAGGAAAGCTTCTACGAGGTGGTGGTATTTGAGCTGAGACCTGACTGAAGACTAGGAGCAAACCATATAGAGGATCTGGTGGAAAAGCTCCACATAGTGGGAACAGCAAGTGCAAAGGCCCTGAGGCAAGATCAGGCTTCTATATTTGAGGACTAGTAGGACACGGAAGGCCCCTAGGTGGCACAGTTTGTGCTCAATGTGTAAGCTAAAGATTGGGAGTTTGAACCCACCCAACAGCACTATGGAAGAAAGACCTGGAGATGATCTGCTTCTGTTAAGATTATAGCCAAGAAATGTTCTACATTCGACTTTGGTGAGTAGCATCTGGGGTCTTAAAATCCTGTGAGTGGCCATCTAGGATACTCCACTGGTCTCGCCCCTTTGGGAGCAAGTAAGAATGAAGAAAACTAAAGATACAAGGGAAAGGTTAGTCCAAAGGATTAATGGGCCACGACTACCATGGCTTCGACCAGACTGAGTCCAGTACAACTAGATGGTGCTCAGCTACCACCACTGACTGCTCTGACAGGGATCACAATAGAGGGTCCCAGACAGAGCTGGAGAAAAATGTAGGAAAAGATTGTAACTCAAAAAGAAAGTCCAGACTTGCTGGCCTGACAGAGACTGGAGAAACCCTGAGAATATGGCCACTGGACACCCTTTCAGCTCAGCAATGAAGTCACTCCTGAGGTTCACCCTTCAGCCAAAGACTGGACAGGCCCATGGAACAAAACGAGACTAAAGGGGCAAGCCAGCCTTGGGGCAAGGACTAGAAGGCAGGAGAGGACAGGAAAGCTGGTAGTAGGGAGCCCAGGATTGAGAAGGGAAAGTGTCGACATGTCACGGGATTATTAACCAACGTCATAAAACAATATGTGTACTAACTGTTTAATGAGAAACTAGTTTGTTCTGTAAACCTTCTTCTAAAGGACAAAAAAAAAAAAAAAAAAAGATTATAGCCAAGAAAACCCTATGGAGCAGTTCTACTCTGTAACACAGTGAGAACCAACAACAACAACAGGAGTTGAAGAAAAAGGAAGGAAAGAGGAAATGAATTGGAGTGCTAGGCAGGGGCCAGAGCAAGGTGAGCTTTGAAGCCATGCCAAGAGCTTTGACTTTCTTTTTTCCCAACGTAACGAGAGGGTTTTGAGCAGGAAATGATGAGGTATGATTTATGTATTCAGAACATCACTGGTTGCTCTGAGGCGCATAGACTGTGGAGACAAATGTGGAAGCTAAGATACCAGCTAAGAGGCTGTTGCAATAATTCCCGCGAGAGATGATGGCATCTTGGACTAGGGTTGAAGCAGCAAAAAGTGGCAAGAGGAGGTCAAATTTGAGGTAGTTTTGGAGGTAGAGCCAACAGGATTTTTTTTTTTTTTAATTCAACAAGATTTGCTGGTGGATTTACTGTAGTGTATTTTGGTTTATGTGGCAACGGGTTGGCCACTGTGGTCATCAGAGCTGCCGGCTGAGGCTGAGGAGAATTTAGAATAGATAAGGAGAAAGGAGGAGTCCCTGGGTGGTACAAATGGTTAACATGCTCTTGGCAGTTCGAATTCACCCACAGACACCTCGGAAAGAAAGCCTGGCAATCTACTTCTGAAAAATCAGCCATGGAAAACCCTATGGAGCACAGTTCTACTCCGACACACATGTGGTTGCCATGAGTCAGAATCCACTCAATGGCAACAGATAAGGAGGAAGGAGACAATGAGTATCAGTAGTTGCAGCAGCCTGGGGGTTATAGTTTATTCCACTAACCCTTCCTCTTCTAAGTTTCCACTAGAAAGAGAGGCCTGCCAGAATCCTGGGAGCTGCTCCTGAAACTGGCCTGTAAAGACAAAAGAGGACAGTGAGGTGTTTTTCCAAATAGGCTGAAGTCAGTCTTCAAGGGGTGACTACGTCCTCCCACCCTCTCTTCCTTCCTTTCCAATTTCATCAAAGTTTCACACTCACTCACTGAACATCCACAAACATAAACCAGATATTTAACACCAGGGTTCCTGCCACGAAGCAGCTAGTACCTGAGAGGTAGAGACAGATCACAAAATACGTACAGGGAAAATAATAGCAATGTTGTAGTCTGCACTTCTCTGGCACTTTCCCCACTTGTAACATCCCTGGGGTGCATCTCTTGTGTGCCCAAAAAACAGATCTGGTCAGTTGTCACAGGCTTTCCAATTTTTGGGCTCTTTGTCTACCCTGGCCCTGTTCTGCTAGAAACCACCATGTCCTATGGGCAACGGGCCTCTGCTGGCCACAGCTGCTGCTGATTCACTGGAACCTCTGGGGTGCCAAAGCTGCCCAGCGTGGGTGGGGGAGCTTCTCTCCCCTTTCGTGTTTTGCTTTGTCATAGGTGTGGGGGCAGGGAAAGAGGTTAGCTTGTATCCCAATTTTTAGCATGTTGTTTAGTAAAATATCCCTTTCAGTTTTTACTTAAAGTACTCTTTCTTCTTCCTTGCACTTATAGGACTCAAATTTGAGTTCAGTGGGGAGCTGGGTTGGGAGGCAAATGCAGTGATAAACATAATACTGAATTGCCCCTCCCGGTATCCCACATACAGATTTACTGGTGGGTCCCAAAGCCCTCGACCACCACACGAGCGCCAACATGTCTGAAGTGGATACAACTTATGCTCAAGTTGGGTTCCCAACTCCTTAGTCATTTCATGGTCCTCCCCTCTTTTTGACTACGCAGTTCCTTGTTCCAGAATCCAGCTCAAATATCACCAACTCTGTGAACCCTCATCTCTTTTTCTTACTCCTCTTCCTCACATAATAGAAATTATATACTTATTTGTATTTTTCCTCCAGAGTCTGTGAAGTCCCCAAGGGCAGGACAACACCTTATGCATCCTTTTATTATATTCCTCTCACCTAGATGTCCCTGGAGAAGGACATCATGCTTGGGAGAGGTCAGCGAAAAAGAGGGAGACCCATGGATTGACACAGGTGGTTGCAACAATGGGCTCCAGTATAACAACGATCATGAGGATGACGCAGGACTGTGCAGTGTTTTGTTCTGTTGCATATAGGGTCGCTGCGGGTCAGAACCCACTCGACGGCACTACCACCACCACCACCTAGAAAACTGCTTAGCACATTACAGCCACAGAGTCGATAACTGTGAATAAATGAATGAGAGAATGAATGAACAGAGTGAGTGGGGTGGACTTCATCCTGAGGCCTGGGAACCCAGGAGAGTAACGTCATCAGTTCAGTAGTAAAGTTCGCTGGAACAAGGCTGCCCACAGTGGGGCTGCGAGGCAGACCGCGCCTGCTTCCCTCCGCCGTTCAGCCGCCTCGCAGAGCCTCCCAGCCAACGGCCTCACCTTTACCCTACTCCCGAGTCCCGCCCCACCTTTCCGCCGTCCCCATTGGCTGCGCACCGCCCAATGGGCGCTCGCTCGCAATCGCTCGTCTCGCGAGACTTGGAGTGACCGGCGGCGGCGGTGCTGTGGCTGCCAGGCGGGGGGCTGCCGTGAGGCCGAGGCTGCGGCGGGGAGGACGGTCGCAGACACCATGTTCCGAGCGGCAGCTCCTGGGCAGCTCCGGCGGGCGGTGAGTGCAGTCGTGGAGGCCGAGCTCGGTGACGATCCCACCAAAACCTGTCGTCCCAGTGAGGGTCTTGGAGAAGGTCACCGGCTCCGACAGGCCCGACTGGCCCTGTGGCAGGCAGGCCTATCCTGACCTGGAGCTCGGTGCCGAGGCCCAAGGCTCTGGGACTGGGGCTGGCCCCTGATCCTTAGGGGCCGCTAGCTCGGGCACAGGTCAGAGGTCGGGGGTCAGGGTGACCCCGAGTAGTGAACTTGCGCTCCTGCTGCCCCTCCTCCTTCCGTCCCGCCCTCTCCCCAGTCCCCCTTTCCACCCTTAGGTCTCTCTCCCTTCTGCCAGGCGTCCTGGGTGCTCCACGCTCGGCGGGGTGCGGGCAGCGATGCCCCTAGAAAATCTTTCCCCGAAGGAACAAAACGGCGCTGCGGGGAGGCCCTCCTGGGAGAGTTTAAAGCCTGGACTCGGCCTGGAAGCTGACATGTCTGGAAGAATTAAAATGTCTCCACTGGGCGCATTGTGGCTGCTGGGTCAGGTGCGGGGGGAGGGGGCGTGGACGCGCGCTCCGGCCAGTGGGGCAGGGCTGGTTTTGGGTGATTGGATGTGCAAAACCAATAATCCACTTCAACGGCTTTAGCCAATTTTGAAAGGGGGAGCGTCCTTTTTGTACTGCAGGCTGACCTGCTTTTAAACTAGTAGATTGTTGGTTAAACAGCCAGGGAACTTGGTAGTGGTAGGTTTTGGGTGCTTTGAATAGTGAACATTTCTCCCTGCATTCTGTGAGAGGGGCTGAGAGAAAATATATTTTTGTCCTTATCTTACGAGAGGACAGTATTGGAGATTGACCAATTACAAGTAACAATAGTTTATATTGTGGATTCTGTAGAGTTTCTCATTGACGCTTAGGTTAAATGAGAAACTAGATGGCTAAACTTAGGTCAGAAACTTCCCTGATGTTTTTTATTTTTTGGAGGGTTCGGGGAAGGGGAGCATATTTTCCCTGAGACATAGCTAGTGATCTTTCTAGATGTCTGTAAACTCTTTTCTAGTAGTTAATCTTTGCTCCTTAAAAAGATCCTAACTCCCTTTCTTCTAAAAAGTTCAAACTTACATCCTTCAGGTTAGTGTCCTCTCTTTCCCTGAGGGGATTTTTTTTTTTTTCCCTCAGAGGATATAAACATAAACAAGTTAAAGTCGTGGATTTGGGAAAATTCCAGGAATCACAGACTCTTGGAAGCAGTAATTGGAAGGTGGTTTTGTGGACAGGTTGGAAGTCTGGTATATGTGAACTGATACTTTTGGTGGAGAGAATTTAGGACTCAGTGATCTTGTAGAGCTAACAGAATAAATGGAATCATTAGTTTATGTAATTATCTTATTATGTACACAGTTTCCCAATATGCATAGATAGTATTTCCATATTTTTATTGTTGTTTTCTAAAGACTTTGACCTTGACTTATTTTTAAAATTTGAAGTCAGGCTAAGGTGGCTGCTGTAAAATCATTAAGTACTGATGAATGATTTGGATAAGTGTATGAAGAATGACGAGAACATTTCCCAAACAGGACACACAAATACACATACACATATTTAGCTTTTTTATTTTGATATAGTTTCAAACTTACAGAAAAGTTGCAAGAATAGTACAAAGACTTCTTAAAACTCTTCATAGGGTTTCACCAGTTAACAGTGTGACACATTTGCTTTATACATGTATACATTTTTTTTCTGAACCATTTGAGGGTATGTTACAGACGTGCCCCTTTACTCCCCAAAATTTTTTAGTATGTATTTTGTAAGAACAAGGAGGTTCATTTACTACAGTTTAATGATCAACATCAGGAAGTGTTTAACAATGATACAATATTATCTAATCTACAGTCATTTAAAAATTATGTCCATTGTCTCAATATGGGTTTGTCTTATGTTCCTTCTGATTAGATTCAGGTTATGTATTTTTGGCAGGACTATCACAGAAGTGATGTTATGCTCTCAATGCATCATGTTAGGAGGCACAATATGTTGGGTTTATCCTATCTTTGGTGAAGTTAACTTTAGTCACTTGACTAAAGTGGAGTTCACCAGGTTTCACCACTGTAAAGTTAGTATTCTTCCTTTGTTACTTTTAAGTAATTTGTAGGCAATCCTTGGGTGGTACAAATGGTAAATGTACTAGACTGCTAAGGTTGGCGGTTTGTGTCCACCCAGAGGTGCCTCAGAAGAAAGCCCTGGCAGTCTACTTCAGAAAAACCAGCCGTTGAAAACCCTGAGGAGCACAGTTCTACTCTGACACCATGGGGTTGCTGTAAGTTGGGATGGCCTGGACTACTGGATAGCAACTGGTTTATCCTGAAACTACGTAACTATCGGAGCCGTGGTGCCACAATGGTTAAGCACTCAGCTGCTAACTGAAAAGTCGGCAGTTCAAACCCACCTACCAGTGGCTGTGTTGGAGAAAAGACCTTTCAATCTGCTCCTGTAAAGATTTCAGCCTAGGAAACCCTATGGGACAGTTCTGCTCTGTCCTACAGGGTTGCTATGAGTTGGAATCAACTCGATGGCGCACTACAACATGTAGCTATCCTGTTTCTTATCATACTTTCACCCACTAGTGTTAGCATCAGTTGATCATTCTTGCCTGAGAAATCATTACTATGATGGCCGTAAGATGGCGACTTTCTAACCCCATTTTTCTTTCTACATTTATTAATTAGCATTGTACTATAAAGAAGAATATCCCCTTCTCTCTGTTATTCATTCATTCATAGATCCTTATTTTGTTTAGTAGGTTATCCTCCATGCTCAAATTGTCCCGTATTTGTAAAGTGGGAGCTCTTTCAATTTGGCTCCTGCTTTATATATTTATGATGTCATAAAGTCGAAATAGTCAGAATATCAGTTGCCATTGAGTTGATTCCGACTCATGGCGACCCTGTGTGTATCAGAGTAGAACTCTGCTCCGTAGGGATTTCAGTGGCTGATTCTTTGAAAGTAGGTCTCCAGGCCTTTCTTCCAAGGTGCCTGTGGGTGAGCTTGAACCACCAATCTTTCAGTTAGTAGCCAAGTGCACTAACCATTTGCACCTCTCAAATCTGCATTGTAAAAAATTTTTTTAAATTGCTATGTAGCTAACTATGAGTAAATTTAGGAAGAAATATTTCTAGAAAACAGTTTTTAATAATAAAGTTAGAAACATATTTAAAAGATTACTGTAAGTTTTTAGAAGGTAAGTTGAATGACTTGCATTTGGTATCTAAGACCCATTTTCGGTTTTGACTGATTTGTGCCATTGAACAAAGTCATCTTTGGGAGTCCCTCAGTGTCACCTGTTAACCCAGGTGGTATTTTATACTTACAATAAAGAGCTGGAGAACCCCCTGAGAGGAGAACAGAGAGATAGGCATTTGCATTTAGTTAGCATTCTTGCAGGGATATTAATCTGAATTATTATTTTATTAATTTGCATTTGAAATTGATTTGTTGACTAATAAGCAGATGCCAAAGAATTATTTTATGTGGAGAGTGAAGCAACACTTTCAAGGTCATTTGAGAGCTCCTGTTAATGTGGCCATTTCTAGATGGGAAGGAATATCAATCATGATTCAGAAGCTGTGAAACTGGCATGAAGGAACATGACATTTTTCAGAGTCCATGGTCTAGCATTGATAAATGAGCTTGAACTCTGTAATTCACATGCAAATTTTAATTTCTTTTGAAAGAAGAAAGAGAGCCAATTTTGGTATGGGTCTAAAAGAAAATTTATTGCATAAGGTGAATTTAGTAGAATTATGCTGTCTGCCAGCGTGTCTACTAAGGGTCTTGTCTGTTTTTAAAGTGAAGTAAATTGACTGTGTTTTTAATATTATAATCAATGTCATATGACATTTCTAGTCATGATTAAAAAGTGCCATATTTTATTACTAAAGAGATTAAAGTAAGTTATTTAGTTTAAGTACAGAAATGTAATATACATTTTATTATTACAAATGTATATTAAAATAGGGATAGGTGACTTTAATTATATATTACTTGTCTTTTTGAGTAGAACTTGGAAAGATTTTATGGCCTATTCCTACTGGTTTTTTTTTTTTTTTTGGTTAAGATGCCAAAAGGCCCTCTCCCTTCCCCTGTACCCTCATCTTATTTAGTTTCCAAAGGTGATGGGGGTAGGGGGAAGTAAGTTTAAATTATTCTTACTACTTTATGTTATGAGTGGGTTTGTAAGGGTGGAATAGGGAGTTAGAGTCCACCTTTTTTCTTCTTCTAATGCCTGTAGGGGGCCCTAGTGGCACAGTGGCTAAGCATTTGGCTTCTAACCAAAAGCTCAGCAGTTCGAATCCACCAGCCGCTCCTTGGAAACCCTATTGGGTAGTTCTGCTCTGTCCTATAGGGTCACTGTGAGTTGGAATCAACTCAATGGCAATGGGTGTGTTTTGTTTTGTTTTTTGGTGTGGGGCCTGTAAACTTGTCATATTTTACTTTTTGGAACTGAATCTAAAACCAAACCCACTGCCATTGGGTCAGTTCCAACTCAAACAACCCTATAGGTAGTAAATTCTTTAAAAGCATGTTGGGGTATCTGTTTTAGTGACTTAACAAGTTTATGTACTATTGGTAGATAGAAACAGTTGCTTTTTAGTTTTTGATCCATTTGGGGATACTTTCTAACTAGTCGTTAAGCCTTCATCAAGTACCAGCTATGTGTCAGGCACAGAGGCAGGTAGTGAGTTTGCAGAGAAGTCAGTCTAGTCCTTGCCCCTGTGGTGTGAATAGACTGTGAAAGACAGACATTGACCACTTATTTTAAGTGTTAGAATGTTAGAGAAAAGGATATAGGGTGTTTGGAGAGTATATAATGGGAGAGGGGGTTAACCTAGTTAGAGGGCTGGGGAAATTCTGAAAGGATATCTGAAATTATTTTGTAAAGTGCCTTACAACTTGTTACTGGGTGATGAAGTAGTAATAAGAGTGAAGGATTTAATTTAGATAAAGTTACTTCATTTTTGAGTTTTGTCTAAAATCAACTAGTTATCATTGTTTTGATTTTTTTATATCATATGTGTTCTTATTAGATGACATATTTTGCTTTTTTAGTATGACATTATTTCCAGGGTGAAACTGGAATCAGAAATGAAGCATCAATCACAATAGTTCATTGAGTATTCAAAACCAATAGTCTGGAAGTTCATGTGGATTCTGTCTGTTTTAAGGTGGAACAAGCTGAAAGGACCTCAGAATTAACAAAAAGTAGCCCTGGAGTAACTTGACACAATGTCAGAAGGAAGCTCTACAGCCCCTTTGCTTCAATTCAGGAACGACTCTGAGGGGCCATCCCAGCTATGGGATCAGCTGAGATCTTTGTTGTGACCCGAGTGCAGTATTGCAGTTCAGCTTCTCCCATTGCCCAGTCCTGCTTCCTTGATCCCTGTACTGCAGTGAGTTTATGTGACGTTTTGCCTTCGTTCTTTAGAAAAACAGCTTGGGAGATTTTCCTCTAATCCCTGAGGAGTTACCTTTGCGCTAGTTCATGGAGAACCAATTTGGGGAGACGCTCCCAGGTTGTTTTCTACCCCTTCATCCAGTTTATTAACATTTCCTGGGTAAGTTGTAAACAACTTGATGGTTTGATACTTTTGTCTGGTAATTAACAAGACCTAAGTTGATTGGCATCTGTGAGTTGATTGGTGCTTTAGGATCGGTTTAACTCTGGTCTGATGAGGGAGGCCCACCTTGTAACTGATGAGGATCAGGATATATAAACAGTTGAAAGAGAGAGAGACATGCTGGCTAAGAGCTGAGCTGGCAGAGAAGTAGAGCCACATGGGAGCCAAGTGGTCCCGAAGCTGTTATACTGGCTATGAGCTAGGCCATTTAGCGATGGAGAGGCCAGTGACAGAAAGTCCTGCCAGCACAGAGGCCTGCTGGCAGAGAGCAGCAGAGAAAGCAAGCTACACTGGCCATGAGCTGGGCCAGTTAGTGGCAGAGAGGCCAGGGGCAGAGAGCCAGTGGCAAAGAGCCCTGATGGTAGAGAGCAGCTGAGATAGCTGAGTGGGCTGCTATACTGGCTATGAACTGGGCCGGTTAGTGGCAAAGAGACCGACAGCAGAGGGACTGAGACAGATAGTAACAGCAGAGCATCCAATAACAGAGGCCCAAAGACAGAGACACCTGATGGTGGAAAGCTGCCATTAGGAGAGCTATAGCTGAGAGAACTGCTACAGTGGCTTGGAGCTGGGCCAGTTTGCAGTGGAGAGGCCTACAGCAAAGAGGCCGATGAATGAGCTCCCGATGGTGGAAAGGCCTGCATAGCAGAGAAGTCAGCCACCCAGAAGAGAAGGCAGCTACCCAGCTGTGCCCCCTGATCACTGGAGACCTGTGCGTTTTCTGCTGCTGATCCGAGTTGTTCCTGTTACTTCCAAGTTGATCCTGATCCTGAGTTGTAGACTGTTACTTCCCTAATAAACCATATAACTGTGAGTATGGTCTGTGAGTTCTGTGTGGCTGCTGCAGTGAATTATCAAACCCTGCAGAGCTAAGTAGAGAGTGTCATGGGGGAGCAACTGGTGTCAGAAATTATGGAGCAGTGGGAAGGAGGAGATATACCTGACTTCTGCCTCAAAGAAACCAGCTTTGCACTGGTCCTGATTCTTAACCCTCATGTAATGAGTAATTTCTATTATAAGAATCAGCACAAAGCTGGTTCCCTTAAGGTAGAGGTTAAAGATGTCCCAAATGTCCAATATCTCCAAACTGCTGTATCCATCCATCATCTCTGACACCAACTATTCCCCCTCCCCTCAGTACTTTTCCTCCTATTTTCGAGTTTGGTAATTTTGCTGCAGCATCTCACAGAACTCATGAACTGTACTAACAGTTAAGTGGTTGTCGTGGATTGAATTGTGTCCCCCCAAAATATGTGTATCAACTTGGCTAGGCCATGATTCTCAGTATCATATGATTGTCTACCATTTTGTCATCTGATGTGATTTCCCTGTGTGTTGTAAATCCATGTTAATGAGTTGGATTAGTGGCAATTATATTGATGAGATCTACAAGATTAGATGTGTCTTAAGCCACTCTCTTGAGATATAAAAGAGAGAAGCGAGCAGAGAGACAAGGAAACCTCATACCACCAAGAAAGTAGCGCCAGGAGCAGAGCACGTCCTTTGGACCCAGGGTTCCTGCACAGAGGAGCTCGTAGTCCAGGGAAAGATTGACGTCAAGGACCTTGCTCCAGAGCCAACAGAGAAAGCCTTCCCCTGGAGCTGATGCCCTGAATTTGGACTTGTAGCCTCCTAGACTATGAGAGAGTAAATTTCTCTTTGTTAAAGCCATCCACTTGTGGTATTTCTGTTATAGTAGCACTAGATGACTAAAACAGTGGTTTATTGGGGAAGTAACAGGGTAAAATTCCGGATCAGGAAAAACTCAGGATACAGTTCTTTGATCAGGACAGCTTATTCTTTTTATTGAACTTTAGGTGAAGGTTTATAGAACAAACTAGTTTCTCATCAAACAGTACACACACTGTTGTATGACGTTGGTTAACAACTCCAGGACAAGTCAGCACTCTCCCTTCTCAACCCTGAGTTCACTATTACCAGCTGTCCTGTTCCCTCCTACCTTCCAGTCCCTGCCCCAGGGCTGGTGCGCCCCTTTAGTCTTGTTTTGTTCCGTGGGACTGTTCAGTCTTTGGCTGAAAGGTGAACCTCAGGAGTGACCTCATTACTGATCTGAAATGGTGTCTGGGGGCCACGCTCTTAGGGTTTCTCCAGTCTCTGTCAGGCCAGGAAGTCTGGTCTTTCTTTTTGAGTTGGAATTTTGTTCTACATTTTTCTCCAGCTCTGTCTGGGACCCTTTATTGTGATCCCTGTCAGAGCAGTCAGTGGTGGTAGCCGAGCACCATCTAGTTGTACTGGACTCAGTCTGGTGGAGGCCATGCAGTGAAGTCAGTCTAGATTAGTCCTTTGGACTAATCTTTCCCTTATGTCTTTAGTTTTCTTCATTCTTCCTTGCTCCTGAAGGGGTTAGACCAGTGGAGTATCCTAGATGGCTGCTCACAGGCTTTTAAGACCCCAGACACTACTCACCAAAGTAGAATGTAGAACATATTCTTTATAAACTCTGTATGCCAGTTGAGCTATAGGTTCTCTGAGACCCTGGTACCCGCAGCCCTCAGCCCAGCAATTCGGTTCCTCAGGTTCATGTGTCTGTGGAGCTACCATGGGCTTGCCTTGTACAGGTTGTGCTGGCTTCTCCAGTAGTGTGTACTGTCTTACCGTTCACCAAAGTTACCATTTATTTATTGTCTATTAAGTGTTTTTCCATCCCCACCCCCCCACCCACGTAACCATCAAATATGGTTTTTTTTTTGTATGTAAACCTTTTCATGAGTTTTTACAGCAGTGGTCTCATACAATATTTGTCCTTTTGTAACTGACTTATTTCACTCAGCATAATGTCCTCCAGATGCATCCATCGTTGTTCTTTAGCATCACGTAATACTCTATTGTATGTATGTACCACAGTTTGTTTATCCATTCATCTGTTGATGGGCATCTATGTTGTTTCCATATTTTTGCTATTGTGAACAATGCTGCAGTGAACATGGGTGTACCTATATCTATTCATGTGACGATTCTTATTTCTCTAGGTTATATTCCTAGGAGTGGGATTGCTGGATCAAATGGTATTTCTTTTTCTAGCTTTCTAAGGAAACGCCATATTGTTTTCCAAAATGGTTGTATCATTTTGCATTCCCACCAGCAGTGCATAAGAGTTCCAATCTCCCTGCAGCCTCTCCAACATTTGTTATTTCCTGTTTTTTGATTTGTGCCAGTAATGCTGGGGTGAGATGGTATCTCGTTGTGGTTTTGATTTGCATTTCTCTGATGGCTAGAGATGGTGAGCATTTCCTCATGTGTCTTTTGGCTGCTTGAATGTCTTCTTTGGTGAAGTGTCTGTTCATTTCCTTTGTCCATTTTTTAATCAGATTATTTGTCTTTTTGTTGCAGAGGTGTTAATTTTCTTGTAAATTTTAGAGATTAGACCTTTGTCTGATTTGTAATAGCCAAAAACTTTTTCCCAGTCAGTAGGTTCTCTTTTTACTCTTTTGGTGAAGTCTTTTGATGAACGTAAGAGTTTAATTTTTAGAAGATCCCAGTTATCTAGCTTATCCTCTGGAGCTTGTGTGTTGTTGGTTGTGATTTGTATCCTGTTAATGCTATGTATTAGGACCTCTAGTGTTGATCGTATTCTTTCTTCTATGAACTTCATGGTTTTAGGCTTTATATTTAGGTCTTTGATCCACTTTGAGTTAGCTTTTGTATACAGTGTGAGGTATGGGTCCTGTTTCATTTTTTTGCAGATGGACATCCAGTTTTGCCAGAATCATTTGTTAAAAAGACTGTTTCCTCCATTTGATGGACTTCGGCCCCTTGTCAAAGATCAGGTGACCATAGGTGGATGGATTCGCATCTGGGTTCTCAATTCTATACCATTTGTCAATATATCTGTGTTTATACCAGTACCAGGCTGTTTTGACTACCATAGCTGTATAGTAGGTTCTGAGGTCAGGCAGTGGGAGTCCTACTTTATTCTTCTTCTTCAGTAGTGCTTTACTTATCAAGGGCTTCTTCCCTTTCCATATAAAGTTAATGATAAGTTTTTCCATCTCTGTAAAGAATGTTGTTGGTATTTGGATCGGTATTGCATTGTATTTGTAAATCGCTTTGGTAGAATTGTCATTTTCACAATGTTGAGTGTACCTATCCATGAACATGTATGTTTTTCCATTTATGTAGATCTGTTTTGGTTTCTTGCAGTAGTGTTTTGTAGTTTTCTTTGTATAGGTCTTTTACATCCTTGGTTAGATTTATTCCGAAGTATTTTTTTTTTTTTCACTGAATATTTTAACTTTTTTTTTTTATTAACTTTTATTAAGCTTCAAGTGAACGTTTACAAATCCAATCAGTCTGTCACATATAAGTTTACATATATCTTACTCCGTACTCCCACTTGCTCTCCCCCTATTGAGTCAGGCCTTTCAGTCTCTTGTTTCGTGCCAATTTTGCCAGCTTCCCTCTCTCTCTATCCTCCCATCTGCCCTCCAGACAAGAGTTGCCAACACACTCTCCAGTGTCCACCTGATATAATTAGCTCACTCTTCATCAGCATCTCTCTCCCACCCGCTGACCAGTCCCTTTCATGTCTGATGAGTTGTCTATGGGGATGGTTCCTGTCCTGTGCCAACAGAAGGTCTGGGGAGCATGGCCGCCGGGATTCCTCTAGTCTCAGTCAGACCATTAAGTATGGTCTTTTTATGAGAATTTGGGGTCTGCATCCCACTGATCTCCTGTTCCCTCAGGAGTTCTCTGTTGTGCTCCCTGTCAGGGCCGTCATCGATTGTGGCTGGGCACCACCTAGTTCTTCTGGTCTCAGGATGATGTAGGTCTCTGGTTCATGTGGCCCTTTCTGTCTCTTGGGCTCTTAGTTGTCACGTGACCTTGGTGTTCTTCCTTTGCCTTTGCTCCAGGTGGGTTGAGACCAATTGATGCATCTTAGATGGCCGCTTGTTAGCATTTAAGACCCCAGACGCCACATTTCAAAGTGGGATGCAGAATGTTTTCATGATAGAATTATTTTGCCAATTGACTTAGAAGTCCCCTCAAACCATGTTCCCCAGACCCCTGCCCCTGCTCCGCTGACCTTTGAAGCAAAAACTTCTTTGCTTTTGGTCCAGTCCAATTGAGCTGACCTTCCATGTATTGAGTGTTGTCTTTCCCTTCACCCAAAGCAGTTCTTATCTACTGATTGATCAATAAAAAACCCTCTCCCTCCCTCCCTCCCTCCCCGCTTTGTAACCACAAAAGTATGTGTTCTTCTCAGTTTTTACTATTTCTCAAGATCTTATAATAGTGGTCTTATACAATATTTGTCCTTTTGCCTCTGACTAATTTCGCTCAGCATAATGCCTTCCAGGTTCCTCCATGTTTTGAAATGTTTCACGGATTTGTCACTGTTCTTTATCGATGCGTAGTATTCCATTGTGTGAATATACCACAATTTATTTACCCATTCATCCATTGATGGACACCTTGGTTGCTTCCAGCTTTTTGCTATTGTAAACAGAGCTGCAATAAACATGGGTGTGCATATATCTGTTTGTGTGAAGGCTCTTGTATCTCTAGGGTATATTCCGAGGAGTGGGATTTCTGGGTTGTATGGTAGTTCTATTTCTAAGTGTTTAAGATAACGCCAGATAGATTTCCAAAGTGGTTGTACCATTTTACATTCCCACCAGCAGTGTATAATAAGAGTTCCAATCTCTCCGCAGCCTCTCCAACATTTATTATTTTGTGTTTTTTGGATTAATGCCAGCCTTGTTGGTGTGAGATGGAATCTCATCGTAGTTTTA
Source organism: Loxodonta africana (assembly GCF_030014295.1). Classification (NCBI taxonomy): domain Eukaryota; kingdom Metazoa; phylum Chordata; class Mammalia; order Proboscidea; family Elephantidae; genus Loxodonta; species Loxodonta africana. The sequence continues at coordinate 38,849,144 of NC_087354.1, read as the reverse complement.
ATTTGCATTTCTCTAATGGCTAATGATCGAGAGCATTTTCTCATGTATCTGTTGGCTGTCTGAATATCTTCTTTAGTGAAATGTGTGTTCATATCCTTTGCCCACTTCTTAATTGGGTTGTTTGTCTTTTTGTGGTTGAGTTTTGACAGAATCATGTAGATTTTAGAGATCAGGCGCTGGTCGGAGATGTCATAGCTGAAAATCCTTTCCCAGTCTGTAGGTGGTCTTTTTACTCTTTTGGTGAAGTCTTTAGATGAGCATAGGTGTTTGATTTTTAGGAGCTCCCAGCTATCTGGTTTCTCTTCATCATTTTTGGTAATGTTTTGTATTCTGTTTATGCCTTGTATTAGGGCTCCTAGGGTTGTCCCTATTTTTTCTTCCATGATCTTTATCGTTTGAGTCTTTATGTTTAGGTCTTTGATCCACTTGGAGTTAGTTTTTGTGCATGGTGTGAGGTATGGGTCCGGTTTCATTCTTTTGCAAATGGATATCCAGTTATGCCAGTGCCATTTGTTAAAAAGACTATCTTTTCCCCAATTAACTGACACTGGTCCTTTGTCAAATATCAGCTGCTCATACGTGGATGGATTTATATCTGGGTTCTCAATTCTGTTCCATTGGTCTATGTGCCTGTTGTTGTACCAGTACCAGGCTGTTTTGACTACTGTAGCTGTATAATAGGTTCTGAAATCAGGTAGAGTGAGGCCTCCCACTTTCTTCTTCTTTTTCAGTAATGCTTTGCTTCTCCGGGGGTTCTTTCCCTTCCATATGAAATTAGTGATTTGTTTCTCTATCCCCTTAAAATATGACATTGGTATTTGGATTGGAAGTGCGTTATATGTATAGATGGCTTTTGGTAGAATAGACATTTTTACTATGTTAAGTCTTCCTATCCATGAGCAGGGTATGTTCTTCCACTTAAGTATGTCCTTTTGAATTTCTTGTAGCAGAGTTTTATAGTTTTCTTTGTATAGGTCTTTTACATCCTTGGTAAGATTTATTCCTAAGTATTTTATCTTCTTGGGGGCTACTGTGAATGGTATTGATTTGGTTATTTCCTCTTCGGTGTTCTTTTTGTTGATGTAGAGGAATCCAAGTGATTTTTGTATGTTTATTTTATAACCTGAGACTCTTCCAAACTCTTCTATTAGTTTCAGTAGTTTTCTGGAGGATTCCTTAGGGTTTTCTGTGTATACGATCATGTCATCTGCAAATAGTGATAGCTTTACTTCCTCCTTGCCAATCTGGATACCCTTTATTTCTTTGTCTAGCCTAATTGCCCTGGCTAGGACTTCAAGTACGATGTTGAATAAGAGCGGTGATAAAGGGCATCCTTGTCTGGTTCCCGTTCTTAAGGGAAATGCTTTCAGGTTCTCTCCATTTAGAGTGATATTGGCTGTTGGCTTTGCATAGATGCCCTTTATTATGTTGAGGAATTTTCCTTCAATTCCTATTTTGGTAAGAGTTTTTATCATAAATGGGTGTTGAACTTTGTCAAATGCCTTTTCTGCATCAATTGATAAGATCATGTGGTTTTTATCTTTTATTTGTGTGATGGATTACATTAATGGTTTTTCTAATATTAAACCAGCCTTGCATACCTGGTATAAATCCCACTTGATCAGGGTGAATTATTTTTTTGGTGTGTTGTTGGATTCTACTGGCTAGAATTTTGTTGAGGATTTTTGCATCTATGTTCATGAGGGGTATAGGTCTATAATTTTCTTTTTTTGTAATGTCTTTACCTGGTTTTGGTATCAGGGAGATGGTAGCTTCATAGAATGAGTTGGGTAGTATTCCATCCTTTTCTATGCTTTGAAATACCTTCAGTAGTAGTGGTGTTAACTCTTCTCTGAAAGTTTGGTAGAACTCTGCAGTGAAGCCGTCTGGGCCAGGACTTTTTTTTGTTGGAAGTTTTTTGATTACCGTTTCAATCTCTTTTTTTGTTATGGGTCTATTTAGTTGTTCTACTTCTGAATGTGTTAGTTTAGGTAGGTAGTATTTTTCTAAGAATTTATCCATTTCTTCTAGGTTTTCAAATTTGTTAGAGTACAATTTTACGTAGTAATCTGAAATGATTCTTTTAATTTCATTTGGCTCTGTTGTGATGTGGTCCTTCTCGTTTCTTATTTGGGTTATTTGTTTCCTTTCCTGTTTTTCTTTAGTCAGTCTAGCCAATGGTTTATCAATTTTGTTAATTTTTTCAAAGAACCAGCTTTTGGCTTTGTTAATTTTTTCAATTGTTTTTCTGTTCTCTAATTCATTTAGTTCAGCTCTAATTTTTATTATTTGTTTTCTTCTGGAGCCTGATGGGTTCTTTTGTTGCTCACTTTCTATTTGTTCAAGTTGTAGGGACAGTTCTCTGCTTTTGGCTCTTCTTTTTGTATGTGTGCATTTATCAATATAAATTGGCCTCTGAGCACTGCTTTTGCTGTGTCCCAGAGGTTTTGATAGGAAGTATTTTCATTCTCGTTGCTTTCTATGAATTTCCTTATTCCCTCCTTGATGTCTTCTATAACCCAGTCTTTTTTCAGGAGGGTATTGTTCATTTTCCAGGTATTTGATTTCTTTTCCCTAGTTTTTCTGTTATTGATTTCTAGTTTTATTGCCTTGTGATCTGAGAAGATGCTTCGTAATATTTCGATGTTTTGGACTCTGCAAAGGTTTGTTTTACTACCTAATATGTGGTCTATTCTAGAGAATGTTCCATGTGCGCTAGAAAAAAAAGTGTACTTTGCAGCAGTTGGGTGGAGAGTCCTGTATAAGTCAGTGAGGTCAAGTTGGTTGATTGTTGTAAGTAGGTCTTCCGTGTCTCTATTGAGCTTCTTACTGGATGTCCTGTCCTTCTCCGAAAGTGGTGTGTTGAAGTCTCCTACTATAATTGTGGAGGTGTCTATCTCACTTTTCGATTCTGTTAAAATTTGATTTATGTATCTTGCAGCCCTGTCATTGGGTGCATAAATATTTAATATGGTTATGTCTTCCTGATCAGTTGTCCCTTTTATCATTATATAGTGTCCTTCTTTATCCTTTGTGGTGGATTTAAGTCTAAAGTCTATTTTGTCAGAAATTAATATTGCTACTCCTCTTCTTTTTTGCTTATTGTTTGCTTGATATATTTTTTTCCATCCTTTGAGTTTTAGTTTGTTTGTGTCTCTAAGTCTAAGGTGTGTCTCTCGTAGGCAGCCTATAGGTGGATCGTGTTTCTTTATCCAGTCCGTGACTCTCTGTCTCTTTATTGGTGCATTTAGTCCATTTACATTCAGCATAATTATAGATAAATAAGTTTTTAGTGCTGTCATTTTGATGCCTTTTCATGTGTGTTGTTGGCCATTTCATTTTTCCACATACTTTTTTGTGCTGAGACGTTTTTCTTAGTAAATTGTGAGATCCTCATTTTCATAGTGTTTGACTTTATGTTAGTTGAGTCGTTACATTTTTCTTGGCTTTTATCTTGAGTTATGGAGTTGTTATACCTTTTTGTGGTTACCTTATTATTTACCCCTATTTTTCTAAGTAAAAACCTAACTGGTATCGTTCTATATCGCCTTGTATCACTCTCCATCTGGCAGTTCAATGCCTCCTATATTTAGTCCCTCTTATTGATTATTGTGATCTTTTACCTATTGACTTCCATGATTCCCTGTTATGTGTATTATTTATTTATTTATTTTTAATTAATCTTAATTTGTTTGTTTTTGTGATTTCCTTATTAGAGTTGATATCAGGACGTTCTGTTTTGTGACCTTGTATTGTGCTGGTATCTGATATTATTGGTTTTCTGACCAAACAATATCCTTTAGTATTTCTTGTAGCTTTGGTTTGGTTTTTGCAAATTCTCTAAACTTGTGTTTATCTGTAAATATCTTAATTTCGCCTTCATATTTCAGAGAGAGTTTTGCTGGATATATGATCCTTGGCTGGCAGTTTTTCTCCTTCAGTGCTCTGTATATGTCATCCCATTCCCTTCTTGCCTGCATGGTTTCTGCTGAGTAGTCTGAGCTTATTCTTATTGATTCTCTCTTGAAGGAAACCTTTCTTTTCTCCCTGGCTGCTTTTAAAATTTTCTGTTTATCTTTGGTTTTGGCGAGTTTGATGATAATATGTCTTGGTGTTTTTCTTTTTGGATCAATCTTAAATGGGGTTCGATGAGCGTCTTGGATAGATATCCTTTCGTCTTTCATGATGTCAGGGAAGTTTTGTGTCAGGAGTTTTTCAACTATGTTCTCTGTGTTTTCTGTCCCCCCTCCCTGTTCTGGGACTCCAATCACCCAGAAGTTATCCTTCTTGATAGAGTCCGACATGATTCTTAGGGTTTCTTCATTTTTTAAAAATCTTTTATCTGATTTTTTTTCAGCTATGTTGGTGTTGATTTCCTGGTCCTCCAGATGTCCCAGTCTGCATTCTAATTGCTCGAGTCTGCTCCTCTGACTTCCTATTGCGTTGTCTAATTCTGTAATTTTATTGTTAATCTTTTGGATTTCTACATGCTGTCTCTCTATGGATTCTTGCAACTTATTAATTTTTCCACTATGTTCTTGAGTAATCTTTTTGAGTTCTTCAACAGTTTTATCAGTGTGTTCCTTGGCTTTTTCTGCAGTTTTCCTTATTTCGTTTGTGATGTCTTGAAGCATTCTGTAGATTAGTTTTTTATATTCTGTATCTGATAATTCCAGGATTGTATCTTCATTTGGGAAAGATTTTGATTCTTTTGTTTGGGGGGTTGGAGAAGCTGTCATGTTCTGCTTCTTTATGTGGTTTGATATGGACTGTTGTCTCCGAGCCATCACTGGAAAACTGGTTTTCCCAGAAAATCCGCTAAAAAAAAATACAGTCAGATCCCTATCAGAGTTCTCCCTCTGGCTCAGGCTATTCGGCTGTTAATGAAGCCGCCTGGGGCGGGTGGGGGAGGGATCAGAGAGATAGGAGAGTAGCACCTCAGAACATAGCCAGAGTTGCTTGTCTTGCTTGGAATGACTATTATATCTGAGATTTCCACGGGGCGCGTTGCCTATGTGTGGTGGCTATGTGGAGATTGCCCCCGGGGGGTCTGGCCCGCTGGAGTCACGGTCAGATCCACAGCTGCCAGCCCCACGCCCAACGTCAAGGTTCCCCTACTGGGACGGTGCACTCCCGACTCCAAAATCAGTCGCTGCCTCCCGGGGATTCCCCGTCCCGCCAGCCTCGTCACCGCGCCCCCGCGCTCTCCCTGCTCCAAGACCAGTCGCTGCCCCCCGGGGACCTCCCCCATCGGCCGCGTCGCCACGCCGCCCTTGCGAACCGGCTGGGCCCCCCGCTCTGGGGCTAGTTCAGGGGGGTGGAGCTGCTCCCCTCGCTTATGCCGTGCCCGCGCCCCGCCAAAATCCCGGTGGGATGGTTCCCTGGCTGGGACGCTGCTCTCCCCACTCCAAGACCAGTCACTGTCTCCCGGAGACTTCTCCCACCGGCTGCGCCGCCACTCCGCCTGCACGAACCGGCTGGGCCCCCTCCCGGGATGAGTTCGGGGGCCAGGGCTGGGCCCCTTGTTTGTGCCGTCTGCCCCCCAGGCTCTGCCCCAAATCGGGCGCCGAAGGTCACCTGACTGGTACGCTGGCTCCAGGCTCTGAAAACAATTGCTGCCTCCCCGTATTTGTTCGTTCTCCGTCTCTAAATCTGTGGTTGTTGTTCAGGGTTCGTAGATTGTTATGTATGTGATCGATTCACTTGTTTTTCTGAGTCTTTGTTGCAAGAGGGATCCGTGGTAGCGTCCACCTAGTCTGCCATCTTGGCCCCGCCTCCGTATTTTTTTTGGGGGGGGGCTATTATAAATGGTGTTCTTTTCCTGATTTCCTTTTTGTCATTTTCTTTATTGGTGTATAGGAATCCAACTGATTTTTGTATGTTTATCTCGTATCTTGCAACTCTGCTGAATCTTTCTATTAGTTCCAGTAGTTTTCTCTTGGAGTCTTTTGGATTTTCTAAGTGTGGTATCATTTAGGGACAGTTTAACTTCTTCATTACCAATTTGGATGCCCTTTATTTCTGTTTCTTGCCTTATTGCTCCAGCTAAGACTTCTAATACAATGTTAAAAAGGAGTGGTGATAAAGGGCATCCTCTTTTTGTTCCTGTTCTCAGCCTCTCTTCATTAAGAATGATGTTGGCCGTTGGTTTTGCATAGATACCCCTTATTATGTTGAGAAGTTTCCCTTCTATAACTATTTTATTGAGAGGTTTTATCAGGAATGAGTGTTGGACTTTGTCGAATGCCTTTTCTGTGTTGATTGAGATGATCATATGATTCTTTCCTTATCTTTTATTTATGTGGTAGATTACACTGATTGATTTTCAGGACAGCTTATTTTTGACCATTACCGCAGGCAGAACTCACTCTTGGCCTCCTGCTGCAGGGTTCTGCTTGGGCCTGGCCTCTTCCCAGCTTTGGCAAGTGTTACAGCTCTTTAGCTCCATGAGTCTAGGAGGTTCTCAGCTCAGGGAGCCTGAGTCCAAAGGACACGCTCTGCTCCTCGCTCTTCTTAATGGTAGTGAGGTCCCCCTCAACCTCTGTGGGATCACCCCTGATAGGCCTAGCAGAATGGCAGAACTGACCAGTCCCTTTAGTGGGCCACAAGCACTTTATTTGCATGGTCCCACCCAGTCATTTTGTGGGAGTTATAAGACCATGGCCAGAAAGGCCATATAAAAAGAGAAACCCATTGCCCTGTACCTTCTGAATTTAGACAAGCCATTTTGCTACATTACGATCCCTCATGGTTATTGTTCCCAAGAACACTCCCCAGTAAGCTTCCTGCACATACATGTACCAATACACACAAAAAGAAGATATAAGTGTAAGGTGGCCATAGCATTTATAACCTTAAGGCATCTACCGTATGCTATGAATTAACTTCTCATCTGTGTATCTTGAATGGTGCTAGTTATGTTCATTCTTGGGAGAATTAAAAATAATTTTCAAATAGTTTTCTGGGTGCAAATCATAAAGTTTGGTTGAGAATGGCTGACCTAGTCTTTTTTTTTTAAACTTGTTATAAAATATATATAGCATAAATTTTGCCATTTTAACCATTTTTAAGTGTATAGTTCAGTGGCATTAATTATTTTTAGAATTTGTGCAACCATCACCATTTGTTTCTAAAACTTTTTCGTTGACCAAACAGAAACTCTCTACCCATGAAGCATTAACTTTCCATATCCTTTTTCTTCAGCCCATGTAAATACTACTCTACTTTCTGTGGCTCTGCATTTGCCTATTCTAGTTTTTTCATATAAGTGGGATCATGCAGTATTTGTCCTTCTGTGCCTGGTTTCCCTTAGCGTAACATTGTTAGGGTTCATCCATGTCATAGCATGTATCAGAACTTCATTCCTTTTTATGGTGGAATAATAGTCCATTGTATGGATATACCACATTTTGTTTATCCATTCATCTGTTGACGGACATTTGGGTTCTTTCTCCCTTTTGGCCATTGTGAATAATGCTGCTATGAATATTCTTGTACAAGTATCTGTTTGAGTCCCTGCTTTCAATTCTTTTGGGTATATACGTAGGAGTGGAATTGCGGGGTCGCTACAGCTGCTAACCAAAAGGCTGGCAGTTTGAGTCCACCAGGAGCTCCTTGGAAGCTCTATGAGGTAGTTCTGTGGGGTTGCTATGAGTCAGAATCGACTTGATGAAAGTGGGTTTGGTGTTTTTTTTTTTTTTTAATGGTAACACTATATTTAATTTTTTGAGGAACTCCCAAATTGTTTTCCATGGCAGCCGCACCACTTACATTTGCATCAGCAATGTGCGAGGGTTCCAATTTCTCCATATCCTTGATAAGACTGTTATTTTCTTTTTTTAAAAATACTAGCCATCCTAGTGGGTGTGAAGTGGTATCTCATTGTGGTTTTGATTTGCATTTTCCTAATGACTAATGAGGAAACTTTGGTGGCATAGCGGTTAAGAGCTATGGCTGCTAATCAAAAGGTTGGCATTTTGAATCCACCAGGCACTCCTTGGAAACCCTATGGGGCAGTTCTGTTTTGTCCTATAGAACTGCTATGAGTTGGATTCAACTCAAGGGCAGTGAGTTTGGTTTTTTTGGAATGACTAAAGAAGTCTATTATCCTTTCATGTGCTTTTTGGCCATTTGTTTCTCTTCTTTGGAGAAATGTCTATTCAAATCATTTGCCCGTTTTTTAATTGGCTTGTTTATCTTATTGTCCTTGAGTTGTAGGAGTTCCTTATATATTCTAATATTAAACCCTTAGCAGGTATATGATTTACAAATATTTTCTCCCATTCTGTGGTTGTCTTCTCTTTCTTGATACTCTCCTTTGATGAATGCACAACAGTTTTTAATTTTGAGGAAGCCCAATTTATCCTTTTTTTTTTTTCTGTTAAAAGTACAGTGCTTTATTTCCATATGTTTGTGAATTTTCCAGGTTTCCTTCTGTTATTGATTTCTAATTTTATTCCATTGTGCTCAGAGAAGATACCTTATATGATTTTAATCTTTTTAAACTTCCTGAAATTTGATTTGTAGCCTGTGGCTATTGTATTTGGATACATTTTAAGAATAATTTGGGGCCTAATATGATGGCACTTTCCTCTGGAAATATTTTCATTTACTTTTGGTAGATACCAAAATGGTAGCACTATTTTAAATTTACTGAGACTTGTTTTGTGACCTAACATATGGTCTGTGTTAGAGAATGACTCCTGTGTACCGGAGAAGAATGTGTATTCTGCAGTTATTAGATGGCATGTTCTATATATGTCTGTTAGGTCTAGTTGTTTTATAGTGTTGTTCAAGTCCTCTTGTTTCCTTGTTGGTCTTCTGTCTACTTGTTCTATCCATTACTGAAAGTGGTGTATTGAAGTCTCCAGCTATTATTGTAGAACTGTTTGTTTCTCCCTTTAATTCTGTCAATGTTTGTGGCATATATTTTGGGTCTCTGTTATAGGTGCATATGTATTTATAATCGTTATATATATATATATTGAACTGACCCTTTTATCATTATATAACATTCTTCTTTGTCTCTTTAACAGATTTTGACTTAAAGTCTATTTGGTCTGGGATTAAAACCACTACCCCAGCTCTTTTGGCTACTGTTTGCATGGAATTTTTTTTTTCTATCCTTTCTCTTTCAACCTGTTTGTGTCTTTGGATCTAAAGTGGGTCCCTTATAGATAGCATATGGTTGGATCATGTTTTCCTCCTCACTTTGCCAGTTTCTGCCATTTGGAGAGTTTAATCTATTCACATATAAAGTAATTACTGATGAGGAAGAATTTCTGCCTTTTTGTTTTTTTCCTTCATTTCCTCCGGTACTGCCTACTTTTGTGTTGATTTTTTTGTAGTGAACCATTTTTATTCCCTTCACATTTCCTTTTGTAGGGAACCATTTTAGTCGTGTCTTGTTTCCTTTTGTATAAATATTTATGTATTTTCTTTGTGGTTACCACGAGGATTACATTTTAATCCCCTAAATTTACAACAACTGGTTTAAGTTGAAAAGAGCCCTAGTGGCACAACAATTCAGCGCCCGGCTGCTAACCAGAAGATTGCTAATTCGAACCCACCTAGTGGCTCCATGGAAGAAAGACCTGGTAATCTGCTCCCATAAAGATTTATAGCCTTGGAAACCCTATGGGGGCAATTCTACTGTGCCCTATAGTGTTGTTATGAGTCGGAATCAACTCATCGGCAGAGGGTGAATTGCATGCCTTAATTGTGCTCCTTAGCCCTAGTGGCTATGGATGGTTACAACCTTTGGGCATTGCCCACTGCCTCTTAGCCCTGGTTTCAGTCCTTCAGACAGCCCCCAGGCAAGTTAGAACAGACACACACAGTAATTTGAAAATGAAGTCTGCTCTGCTCTGACTAGTGACAGAGACCAGGCTCTCTCCCTGGAAGTGTGGACTGCTGCCCCTCTAAAATGGCTGCACTTAGACATGGAGGGGGTGGGATGCAGGTGAGTAGAAAATAAAAGCTTTCCTACTGTATAATAGTTGACTTTTTCTTGATTCAGCATTGGCTTAGTTGCTGTAACGCTTTGACTGGTTTCCAGAATTCTGACAAAGTTGGTTCTGCAAGTTTCTGCTTATTTATTTTTCGTGTTTTGGAGGATGAATGGGAACATGCTGTTATCTTGCTGCAGCCCCTTTTCATTTCCTTTTGACCAGTGCTTTTTTTCTTTTGTGAAGAGGAGAATTTTTGCTAAGTGAAATCTTACAGGAATGACCCATTTGTAAAACAGCTGAAAATGGTGGTGCTTTGAGGTGAGCTGGTAATTAAGAACCCGACTCTGGAGTCAGATTACTTGGGCTCATAACCTGGCTCTGCTTCCTAGCTACATGACCACCAAGCTCCTCATCTGTAAAGTCAGGATAATGATAGCATCTACATCATAGAGTTTAAAATAAGATATTGTAGATAAAAATGCTAGTACAGTGCTTTATAAATGTTATTTTGATTAATTTGGTTAAAGCAAAACTGGGGGGCCAATCTGGCAGTCCTACTTGCTTCCTGGGCCCTCACTTTTTCCTATGGGGTAGCTCCTGAGGTACCTACCTGGAACCCCTAGCCTTCTTTTGATGTAGTTTGGAAACCTCTGATCTAGTTCATCTCCCTCAATTTGCATATGAGGAAACTGCTCCGGATTGAGGGATAACATTTTAGAAGGTCACAGACTGGTTCCACCTGGCCTAGGCTTTGCACACAATCATTATTGCTGAATGAAGCCACACAAGCATGCCTAGGTGCTTCACATTCCTTTTAGGTGGTAGCTGAGAAATGGAAGGTAGAACACTGAGTTAGAAGAAAACATATTAAAAAATTATAAAGGAGTCAATTGACAAGTACCTTTATAACGTATATACCAAAAATCCATTGCCGTCGTGTCAATTCTGACTTACAGTGACCCTTATAGATGAAGTAGAACTGCCCCATGAGGTTTCTTAGACTGTAATCTTTACGGAAGCAGAATGCCTGACACATCTTTCTCCCGTGGAGCACCTGGTGGGTTCAAACTGCTGACCTTTTGGTTAGCAGCAGAGTGTTTTCCATAACCACTGTGCCACCAGTGCTTCTTATGGTGTATATAATGCTCAGTAAAAATTGATCAGATACATGAACTGAATGGGTCTTAAATGTATTCTTTTGTTGTTTACTTTTATGCATCTCCTATTTTTGAAGAGTCTTTTAAAAAGAATATACGGTCTTTCCCTGGCCGTTCCAAAAACCTCAACAATTCCTTAGGAGAACTGCCTAATTTATGTTATGATAGAACTATAATTTACAGCAGATATGGGCCTTCTGCCACCAAATCTTGGATTTATTCTTCAAGCGGTGATAGAAATCTCATAATTTTTATGGTAAATGATGTACGAAACATAATCAAAAATATGGTGTCTGATATATATTGGTAATAAATAGTTTGTTACGGGCAATTCTTGTGAAATGTGATTTAAATCATAAATTATGTCATTGGGTCTTAATTACAAAGTCCTTTATCAGATATTGTGCTCTTCTGATTAAAAAAGCAAAAGCACCATGTAATTAATTCTATAGATGTAATATTGAAGAAAGCATTAGACTCTGGAGATACGAAATGAACAGGCATGGTACTTGCCTTTCAAGAACTTTCCTTCCATCCCAGAAATTGTCAATTGTTACAAATTTTCTGGAAAACAGTTTGTGGCAGTTCGTATCAAGCCTTAAAAATATGCCTGCCTCTTGATTTAGCACTTCTGCTTCTAGGAGTTTGTCGTAAGAGAAGAATCTAAGATGTGCGTAAAGACTGTTAGCCTTAAATTTAACACCCTTCCTTCTTAGTGGAAGTTTGTTATTGTGAAAAAGAAAAAATTATACAGATATTTGATTTGGCAGCAGCGAAGGTCTCATTCTGTTCTCTTACTTGCACTGAGTAAATGAAAAAGGGAGGAAGTTTACCTGCTCATCTACAATGCATTGATTCCTTCCTCTGGCATATCCTGCTCGTGGTGCCCTTCTCGTCCTCCCCACCCTCGGCTTCATGTGGCTTTGGAAGTATTCCTACGTCTGGAAATATTGCCTACTTAAGGAGTAGAGCCTCTGGCTCCCTGCTCTAGGATTGGGTTCAGCAAGGGTTGAGGCGGTTTAGAGAGCTGGGAGAAGATTAGGAATGAAGTGGTAAAGGTAGGTACCTTAGGGCTAAGAAGGGTCCCCATCCTGTTGAGTGTTGGGCAGAATCTGGGGTAGTCTCCTAGGGAAGCAGAGCAGTTAGAGTAAATGCTGGTCAGCTTCCAATCAGAAGGGCTTTGGAAGGGACTCTCATCTATTGTTGAGTGCAAAGATTCAGCTACAAGGATGGTCTTCTCTGCGTTCTTTATAATAATAACAAAATGCTAATAACCCAAATTTCTATAAAAACTGGTTAAGCTGGTATGCCTATGTACTATGCCAATAAAAAAGTAAAGAATATTAAAAAATAGCAATTGGCGTTTACAATATAGTAAATGAAAAGAATGTATTTTGTAAAATCTGCACGTTAGTTGTGTAATCAGTGTTACAGTCCCATGCCTTTTCATCTTCAGTCACAATTTGGGTAAATTTCATTCTATGCTTTCTTCACTTCAGCTTTAGAGCTAAAGATTATTATTATTGTACTTTAGATGAAGGTTTACAGAACAAACTAGTTTCTCATATTGTTTCATGACATTGGTTAACAACCCCATGACATGTCAACACTCTCCCTTCTCGTCTTGGGTTCCTTATTACCAGCTTTCCTGTCCCCTCCTGCCGTCTAGTCCTTGCCCCTGGGCTGGTGTGCCCCTTTAGTCTTGTTTTGTTTTATGGTTGAAGGGTGACCCTCAGGAGTGACTTCATTGCTGAACTGAAAGTGTCCAGGGGCCACGCTCTTAGGGTTTCTCCAGTCTCTGTCAGGCCAGCAAGTCTGGTCTTTCTTTTTGAGTTAGAATTTTGTTCTACATTTTTCTCCAGCTCTGTCTGGGACCCTCTATTGTATAGAGCTGAAGATTATTGCTGAATTAAGCCACACAACCATGCCTTTTGATCTTCAGTGCCTTTCTTTTTCACTTCTCATTGCCATTTCTGACAAGGATCACTAAAAACCTGTTGCTCTCGAGCTGATTCTGACTCATAGCAACTCTATAGGATAGAAGAGAACTGCCCCATAGGGTTTCCAAGGCTATAATCTTAATGGAAGCAGGCTGCCACGTCTTCCTCCTGCGGAGCGGCTGGTGGATTCGAACCACCAACTTTTCAGTTAGCAGCCGAGTGCTTTAACCACGGCACCACCAGGGTTCATTCCGACAAGGATAGTTCCAAAACTTTCTTCTTTCCTTGTGTTTTTGCACGGCAGGAACACCTAAGCTTCCCTCCTCTCCACCTCCACTTGACGGTACACTTCACGCTCTGCAGCTGCCAACGTGCTGGAACTCTGCATCATTTGGAAACTGTTCTATCTTTCGTAATAATAGTTTGTACGTGAACAAGCCTTATTTTCTGTAAAATCTTTGAGTGTGGGAATCATTCTGTTTCATCTTTGTGTTCCTGGTGTTTGAAATTATTCCAGATGACCATGAACTTGCTGGTTTCTTGATAGTCTGCAGTAAATACGGCCACCATTTATTGGTTGGTTCCAAGATACTGTCTGCAAGCTTTTTTTTTTTTTCAGAAGCGTATATGAACAGTTGAAACCCTAGCAAAATTGCTGCTTCACGTTACATTTCAAAAACAGTCTTTTTTGTCAGTCATTTTGGTTTTGAATACATTTTGCCTGAAACAGTGGAAATCAGTTTTAGTAATTGATTTCAAGCCCATTATTTCTGGATAATACTCTTTAGCAGTATTGCTGTAACTGAATGTAATTGATAGTAGAATTCAACCAGTTCCTAGTTTAATAGTTAATATGCTCTTTTGAAGGATTTTAAATTTAGGTATATTTAGCAGTCGCTCATTGGACATAGATTAGTGAGAAAGTTGCCTTGAAATAATTTTTAAACATTCCTAAGAGAAGAAGACTAATTTGCTTTTTCCGTTTTTACTGGGTAAGAATATTAGCAGTAGAGTGATGGATAAAAATAGCCCAGTTTTTGTTATTGAGCAAGTATTTTATAAATACATTTATAGAACTGAGTGTTGTGTAAAAAATAGTTTTCTTTAAAGCACCTCTACCTAACAAGTATAATAAAAAAACCTATTTGTATGACAATATTCTTATTTTTCCTTCTTTTTAGGCCTCATTGCTACGATTTCAGAGTACCCTGGTAATAGTTGAGCATGCAAACGATACCCTAGTACCCATTACGTTAAACACCATCACTGCCGCCAAATGTCTTGGAGGTGAAGTATCCTGCTTAGTAGCTGGAACCAAATGTGACAAGGTGAGAAATTTTTAAGGTCAGCCATAGCAAATATAATCTCTATCAAGAGACAGGGAAAGATGGCAACAGAGAATTATGCTGAGGATGTAACCCAAATTGGGCTCTAATCCTCTTTAAGTGGCCAGTGTCACAGCTATTACTCTGTGTGAGAAAGGAACTAAAAGGTTTGCTCACTTAGCATTTTATCTTTTGGGATGAAGTAGAATTCTTGGTTTAGTTTCCCTGGCACCGTCATATGTACCACCAGGTACCAAGTAGAATGATAATATTTGAGTCCCCTTAGGGGTTAATAGTCGATACCTTTTTTGTACTGATGAATATACTTGCTAATTGCATTTAATTCCTGGAAGTGGTAAATCTGGGCAAAGTATCACAGGTGTTAATTTTTAACTGGTAGGGGAATTCCAATGTAAGTACTATTCTTTCCAAACTAAGCTGGTGCTAAGAGATACTCTTTTTTTTTTTTTTTCCTGGTGTTGTTGGAATAAGATAATGGCAAACCACTAACCACCTAGGAAGGTGTTATAATAACCACCTAGAAAGATGTTATAATATTGTCTGCAGGGTCTGTGCCACTGGGCTGCAGAAATCATGCTTTGGTTAAGTTTACACAGCTTGAGCTACCAAGTCCTTCTCAGTCCATACAGAAGCTGCTGAGTGTGTAATTGGGAGTTTGGAACTCAGAGGGAGAAATCTGGAGAGAGCATGTTTCTTTCTAGAGCATTTTCTTTATGTATTTTTTATTAAATGGCACTGATGCAGAGCATGTAATAATGCAGGTTCAGAATGTTGGGGGTCACTTCTGTTTAATTTCTTACATGAATTGATATCTTGAAAGAATGGATTCTAGCAGGTTTAGGGTTGTTTTAAGTAGATTTTTTTTTTAACTTAAATCCTACTAACAACTATTAAATCTTATATAGTTGATACAAACCACAATGCATGATAAAATATAAAAAATAAAAAAATAAATTGTCTATTTTAGTTGCCCTGCTTTCAGATATACAAGTTCTGTTTTTTTTCCTCTGTTATTTTAAATAATTATTATTACTTTAAAATACTTGAAATGATATTTTATTTATACTGTTTTGAGAAAAAGCAAAACAGAAACCATCTTTTCTACTCAGTTCCATCTTATCATGCCATGGTCTACCTTAAAGAAAAATAATCACTACTTGTATAAAAGACTGTATTAATAGCGTAGGCAAAGTTCAGTACTATACTGTTTTCTCTAGCTATTTATCATAAGCACTAAGTTTTTCTATACAGTGCCAGAAGTTTTTAACAGGTAAAAAAAAAAAAAAAGGTAATTTTGATGGAAAATTTTGCTCCATTTTATATCACAGTCTGCTGTATAGCTCCTTTGGAGTTAATTGTTGTTAGGTGCCGTTGAGTCAGTTCCAGCTTATAGTGACCCTATGTAAAACAGAACAAAACACTGCCCTGTCCTGTGCCATCCTCAGAATTGTTGTTAAGCTTGAGCCCATTGTTGCAGCCATGGAGTCAGTCCATCTTGTTCAGAGTCTTCCTCTTGTTTGCCAACCCTCACTTTACCAAGCATGATGTCCTTCTCCAGGAACTGGTCCCTCCTGATAACATGTCCAAAGTATGTGAGATGAAGTTTTGCCATTCTTGCCTCTAAGGAGCATTCTGGTTGTACTTCTTCCAACACAGATTTGGAGTTGATTAGAATATCTTGATTAGACATTCTTTTAAAGTTAGAGAAGCCAGATATACAGCCATCCATAATAAAGTGGTGATGGTCAGTGAGGGACTCTGTGGTATGACCTAGTCTGCCAGCAAATACTTGGTTTATATCTTATGTTGTTTAGCAGAGGTACTTTTGCACTGTCTTCTCTTTATTGAATATTGTTGCAACTTCACAATCCAGCTCCCAGTGAGTTTTTTTAATGCCAGTCATCAGTGAATCAGAATGGAGGTAGACAAGCAGAAGATAGTAATATGACTGGCATGACCCTGCTGAAGCAGAAACCAGTATGCTGTAGTTAAAGATACTTAAAAAAGGGAATTCTAATGCCTTTTGTATAGAGCAAATTTGAGTGATCAGAAAGCTTTTTCGGAACACTATCCTGATTCCAAACAAGAAAAATGAGAAATTAAAATAAAAATTTTGCTTTTTCATGGATAAATATATGTACAGGGACAGGAAATCAGTGATTGACGATGGGCTAGTATATAAAATTTTTTCTGTTGCCCACGTGCACTAATTTAAATATCAGCAGAAATTATTATTGCCCAATAAAGTGCAGCAGCTTATAAAGTAGCATGGTTAAGTCTTGTTCTTCATCTCTAGGAAACCCTAAGTCTAAAATACATTGGATCTGTTGTTGTGTGGGAGAGAACCTAACCATTGCCTCTTTTTTACCATTTCTAAAATGATGAACTTAACAGTTGCATTAAACCAAAAGTAAAGAGCACAATTTACAATTAAATTTGAGTAGAGCTGCGTTCATTTTGGCAGGAATTTTTGCTGAAAAAATCCCCTGTAGTAAACCTGTATAAGATAAATTAGTACTACAATCAACTGGCCTAAGATTTTCTTTGTTAAAGATTTATTTATTTATTTAGTATTCTTAAGTAGCCCTTTTTCTAATAAGACTGTTTTTAAAAGTTGGCCATCATATTTGCGATGGTTGGCTGTATTCATATATTTCTCTTAGATGGATAATTAAAAACTCTTTTAATCACAGGTGGCACAGGATCTTTGCAAAGTAGCAGGTGTAGCAAAAGTTCTGGTGGCCCAGCATGATGCCTACAAAGGCTTCCTGCCAGGTGAGATTTTCCAGTGGAAAAAATGTCTAAATTATGCTTGAATGGATGAATATGAGGATATTATGAAATGTGTTTATCAAATGTGCTTCATTCTCAGAGGAACTGACGCCATTGATCCTGGCAACCCAGAACCAGTTCAATTACACACACATCTGTGCTGGAGCATCTGCCTTTGGAAAGGTGAGAAGACTGAGCATGTGGGATCTGGTGTCACTACTCTGAAAGGCTAGATTTCACTGTGCCAGAAATGTACAACCGACTTTGTTTAGATAGCTGACCCTGAGTCTGCTGATTTAATGTGATAGTCTTGCCCAAATTTACTCTTTCAAGATTTTGTCATAATTTGTTAAAATGCTGCTTCCAGGTTTTCGCATTTTGTAGTGGAGAAAACTCTATTTAGACTGTTTTAAAATGATGTTTGTTTAAAAACGATGTTGAGCTCTGTGTGTGTGTGTGTTTGTGATTTGTATAAGTAACCCTTTTTAAGAGATGCCTTGTTTGTGTGGCTGATGAATATTTAGAAAGGCTAAATCATCTCTACTTGGGGGATTTGGGAAGGGCTGAGTGGTGGCTGAAGTTACCCTCAGGGTAAAGAAAGCTGTAATCTGATCCTGTGCATTGTGATGTCTGAGGGAAGAATGTGCCAGCAGATGGGTGCCCTGGTAGTCTGCAGGAAGTTTTAACGGGGGTGGAGGGTAGAAGGAGCCCAAGAGAAGGAATTTGTTAGTGGACTTTTCTTGATATCTCTGTAGCCAAGGGTATTATCCTAACTCCCTTTTTCTTTTATTCTATTTGTAATAAGCTGCATCTTCAGGCTTTATTTTTACTTTTTAAAATTATAAAGTGAGGTGTACACAGATGCCTTCTTATTGTGAAGGCTGCATGCAGTGTATAAGTATGCAGAGCAAGGTATCAAAGGTCCTTTTTTATTCCCAACTCACTCTTCCCTCCTCAGAGGTATAACTCTTAACAATTGTACATTCTTTTAGGTCTCTTTCTATGGATCTTAAAATTATAATGCACGTACAAGTATTTCTTTTATTTCTAAAATGCAATTGTATGACATGAATTGTTTTGTGACTAGTGGATTTGACCATGTCTTGAAGATATTAGCTCATAATGTGTCTGTCTCATTTTTTATAGCTGTATAATGTTCCATACTTAACCAAGGATGGGCAGTTAGGTTGTTTCAAGTTTTTTTACATTTGTAAACATTGCTGCATACATCTTTGTATACATGTGCTGATATTTAGTTACAATAGATTTCTAGAAGTGAAATAACTGTGCTAAAACTATGTGCAGTTAAAATTTTGATATATTTTGCTAAATTGCTCTCTTAAGAGGATGCCAAAATTTACACTCCACCAGTTGCACGTGAGAGTACCTTGTGAACGCTTGGTGTTATATATTTCAACATTCTCCCTTCCCCTGATCTGATGGGTAGAAATTTATATCTTGCTTAATCTTGCATTTCTCTGATTGCTAGTGAGACCAAACATCTTTTCACACATTTACCAGTCATTTTAATTTCTCCTGTAAGTTTTCTTGATTTGACTTTTTTTCCCTTTTAAATTCATAATTCTGTTACAGTTGATTTTTAAATATGAGTTTGGGAAATAAGATATGAGCTCTTCCATCAGGTACCGGTTGAGTGGCAACAACATTTAGGTTCCAGTATATTGATCTCTTTTCTTGCAAAATGAATAGAATTTGGTGAATATTTTCCTGTGGTCCAGTATTGCTTCTAGGCCTGAGGAATCATGGCAAACTGTGCAGGGACTTTGTACAGTTACCCATGTAAATGGCATGGAGGTGGGAAAGGAAATAGATGATGCCAATATGACTGACGTGACGCTGCTAAAGCAGAAACTAGTATGTTGTAATTAAAGATTTGATAAGTTTGTTATTAACCCCTAGAATTCTCAGTTTAAACTCGTTAAAATTTTTCACTTAAGGCTAATATAAATGAATGACTTAAGGTGACTTTTTAGGCAACAACAGAATTTTCAACCTACAGTATAAACAAACGTTTAATGGACAATTCTTTATCAGGTCACATTGCAGACTCATAAATTACTCAATTTTTGCATGGAGTTTAGTAATTGATAGGTAAGATGGTTCCATAGACATGTATGGCGTTCGGCTGGATATTTACCTTCCTGAAGTCTGTTTTTCTTATATGTAAAGTAATGGAGTTCAGCCAGGTGATCTACCAGTTTGAGAAGTTAAAAAATGGAGTGGGTTTTCTCTATGGTAGATTTCTCTTTCCCTGGAGATGGTTAAATCAGAGGCTTGACACCCAGCTACTTACTATACTGTGGGATATTGTAAAAGGACTTACTGCAGTAGATGAACATTGAACCAGAAGATCTTTGTGGACCATTTGATCTCTGAGAATTTTTATTCTAATCTTGGATGACTTAAACAATTTCATGAGCCTGAAGCTTCTGTGGTGACAGTTGACCTGAAAGATTGTTAGACAAAGGAAAGGTGTTTGTTGTGTTTTATTAGCCAGATTTTAACAATCTGGCCTTGATTGCTGTGTTGTAATATTTGGGTCACATAATAATAAATGATGCTGCAGCCCCTGAATGGGTTTGGAATGAGACCCCATCAGATGAAGCTAAACAACTTGCTCTGCCACAGTCCTTCGCCAACAGTGTTATTGATATAATACACATTTATATTGGTATGCCAGGGTTTTTAATTTTGTGAAGATGAAAAGAACATGACAGTTATTGCTTCCCCTTCAGTGTGGTCAAGTCTGTTAGAGAGTGTAGCGATATATTCGTTTATCGTCCACCCTTTTAGAGTAGTTGGATGGAAGAACAGATGTAGAAAAACATATATATGCCTTTAAGCACCACAGTAATTTTTTTTTCAAGATGTGCTAAAGTCAAACAAGGGGTAATGAAATGTCAAGACATTAAATTCGAGGCATTTTAGAAAGTTCTAAAACTTTAAAAAAGTCAGTCTGCAGAACATAAAATCTGTGAGAGAATCTGCTTAGCCAGATAACAATATTCCAGTGGTATTTCTTTTCTTTTCTTTTTTTTTTATTAACTTTTATTGAGCTTCAAGTGAACGTTTACAAATCAAGTCAGACTGTCACAAAAAAGTTTATATACACCTTACTCCGTTCTCTCACTTGCTCTCCCCCTAATGAGTCAGCCCTTCCAGTCTCTCCTTTGGTGACAATTTTGCCAGCTTCCAACTCTCTCTATCCTCCCATCCCCACTCCAGACAGGAGATGCCAACACAGTCTCAAGTGTCCACCTGATATCATTAGCTCACTCTTCATCAGCATCTCTCTCCTACCCACTGTCCAGTCCCTTTCATGTATGCTGAGTTGTCTTCGGGAATGGGTCCTGTCCTGGGCCAACAGAAGGTTTGGGGACCATGACCGCCGGGATTCCTCTAGTCTCAGTCAGACCATTAAGTATGGTCTTTTTGTGAGAATTTGGGGTCTGCATCCCACTGATCTCCCGCTCCCTCAGGGGTTCTCCGTTGTGCTCCCTGCCAGGGCAGCCATCGGTTGTAGCCAGGCACCATCTAGTTCTTCTGGTCTCAGGATGATGTAAGTCTCTAGTTCATGTGGCCCTTTCTGTCTCTTGGGCTCTTAGTTATCGTGTGACCTTGGTGTTCTTCATTCTCCTTTGATCCAGGTGGGTTGAGACCAATTGATGCATCTTAGATGGCCGCTTGTTAGCATTTAAGACCCCAGACGTCCAGTGGTATTTCTTGAACAGCTCAAGAAGGTGGTTCAGGAAGAGGGTTACTCACAGAAGCAGGCTTTCAATACTGACAAATCTGGTTTGTTTTGGAAGTAGATGTCTTTCAAACCAATTAAGTTCCAACCGTTTTTTACCCCAAACCCTTTTTTCTGTTGGTTCTCAATTTTTTTCTAATTTTGGTTTTACAAAACTGGTACTTTTCAATAGGTTCTCTACTATGGTTGACAAAGGATTACTACATAATGTAAGTAACGATAAACTGGAAATTAGAAAACCTCTCTCTCCTGTTAGAAATATGACAGGAGAGAAATTGACTCAGGCTTCCAGCACTTGTTAGCATTGATTTATGTAGAACTACTTATTTTTTTTTTTACTTATTAGATATAGTTTGGAGATAGGGACACAAAAGAAAAAGCAAAACTTTTGCCTTCAGGATGCTCATAAATCTAGTTGAGGGTTATATAACGTGTATTAAAAATTATTGTAAAACAAGATAACATGTTAGTACCAATTCATATAGTGTAATTGTACATATATGTGGGAGGATGTAGAATAAATGGGAAATTAGAGGATAATCTGAGGTAATTCTTGGAGAGCAGAGAAGGTTTGGGGTTGGAAGGGAGAGAGATTTGAGACTGTGCCCATAGGAGGCAGTGTCATGTACCAAGTTCAGGAATGAGATGGAGTAAGCTTTATATAGAAATCAGTATAGAATTCAGCTTTTCTATTCATGTGATAAAAGCAGCACCTCACTTTTTTTGTGATCATATAGTGTTAAGATTAAGATCCAAGAGCACCTTTGAACCTGGAAAGCATGGATATATCAGTCTTCACTGACTGTCCTCTGTTTCAGAGCCCTCGAGTCATAGAATTTTAGATGAGAGGGGTAGGGATTCTCCTCCCCACATTGTTAGGTGCAGTAGCTGAGACCTGGGGAGAGAATGACTTTCCCTAGGGTCCCAGCTAGTGAGAGCAAAGCTGTCAAATGTATCTATTTCAGAGATGTTATATGCTTCTATAAGGAAAAGCATGTAAATATATTCTTGCCACACTCTTTAGACATACCATACAGGCTGTTCTTCACCTTCCTCATTCTCTTTTTTTTTTTTGCAGGGGCGGGGGTGTGGGTTTACATAGAGTTTGTTGTGTAGGTAAACTATAATTTATATAACTCATCTCCTGCTGATGGGCATTTAGGTAATTTTGATCTTTTACAACACCAGTTTTAAAAAAGGTGAAAAGATCTGCTTCGAAATTGTTTTCTTTCATATAGAGTAAATGCAACTAAAAACCAAACCTGTTGCTGTCCTGTTGATTCTGACTCATAGCAACTCTATAGGACAGAGTAGAACTCCCCTATAGGGTTTCCAAGGCTATAACCTTTATGGAAGCAGACTGCCACATTTTTCTCCCACAGAGCGGCTGGTGGGTTTGAACTGCCAACCTTTGGTTAGCAGCCGAGCGCTTAACCACCATACCACCAAGGCTTCTTAAGTAATTATGCACAAGTATAATGTTTTTTTTTTTCAGTATTTGAGAATACTGAAATTGCTACTCTTCTAAATAGTTTTCTATATTCATTTATTTAAATCAGTCATCCATAACTGTCATACTTTTTAAGTGGCATTCACTAAAGCAAACATTATATCTCATAATTCAATGTATTGAACTAAAGGAGTTTACTTACTGTTGCTAGGTGCCACTGAGTTGTTTTCAATTCATAGTGACTACATGTGACAGGATGGAACTACCCCATAGGGTTTCTTGGCTATAACCTTCATGTAGAACTCATAAAACTCCTAATATAGTTAGAATACTAATAGACTCCCACTTAATCTCAAAGGCTGTTAAAAAAGCTGTTCTTGAAGTCATGGTATGTCTGAGGGTGAATGTGAAATATAAAATATTTAAATTAACGTCTTTACGGAATATGCGTTTAGAGAATGACATTGCTGATAGTTTATAGACATCAAATCAGCATGTATGTGTGTAACTGCTTCTTTTGCTTTTAGAACCTTTTGCCCAGAGTAGCAGCCAAACTGGATGTTGCCCCAATTTCTGACATCATTGCCATCAAGTCACCGGACACGTTCGTGAGACCCATTTATGCAGGTGAGTACACAAAGAAGATAATTAACATGTTAAATCTTAGTAAATTTTAAAAGCAGAACTTAACCTTGGAGATAGGATTTTAAAACAAGCTACCCGGTTGCTTTAGATGGACCATCTTAAAGGTTTCTGGGAAAAATCTTAGCCATAGAATTGCTGCCAAACAGTGACTTGGCATTCTCGCCAATAGACCCAGAGCACAGTCCTTTCCTACCTGGCCGTTCAGTTTGTATTGAGATTTTTCCAATGGTCAATAAAATTAGATTCACTGTTTCAATATATTCTATAAGTGGCACCTGGAAAAGCAAATCTTTTTTTAAGTAGTATTCTCAATCTTCTTTGCTTCTCCTATTCTATTTCTGTCTGCGTTAAGAAATTCATTTCAGCGTCTCTTGATTGATCTCTCGCTAAGCCTACTGATCTCCAGTGGGACTGGAGAAGGCAGTGAACTCTTTGTTCTTTCTGATTAAAGTTGTGCATTTCAGTGTAAATGTGAACGGTCAATTCTCAAACCAAACCTTTTATCTTCAGTAATGTTTGAGGCGAAATATTTGGTCACAGTTTAGGTCACTCTTAATGTGATTGCTAAGCCATAAGAAATGCCTCAAACCTTTTAAAATCTTGGCTCATCCACACTTCCTGTCCTTTATGCCCTATCATGTTATCACATATTTTCCCCCCATACGATGCATAGTAGCTTTATTCTTATTAACTTATTGCAGTTCATACTGTTATGAGTTACTGAATGTGGCTTTTTCTTTGTTTGGATAGGGAAGCTTTGCTGTTTTCCTTTTAGGGAAGGTATACCTTACTAGTATGTCTCTCTGTTTCAGTTTTTTAACTTCCAGGAAGGTCAGCACCTGTCCTGTTTTTAAAGACGTCCTGGGCTGTACACATATCCACTGATACCCTTCTTCACTGTTAATGGTCCTCTTTTTTCCTTTACTTGGTAAAGGTAGAAAACAACTAGTCCACAGTTATTTTCTTACCTGGTCTTTGTGAAGTAAATTCTGCCTCAAAGGAGTACTTGTTTTGTTGCTTTTTGAAGGATTCTGTTTTTTAAAAGCCAATCTTTGTGTTATAGGAAATGCCCTATGCACAGTGAAGTGTGATGAGAAAGTGAAGGTGTTTTCTGTCCGAGGAACGTCTTTTGAAGCTGCAGCAACAAGCGGAGGTAGTGCCAGTTTGGAGAAGGGTGCGTGTTAATTTTTTCTTTTTAAATTCAGATTATATTAGATTAGAGATGACCTCTGGTTGAATTTCTGATTCAGAGCATTTTGAAGTACAATTTAAATGATGTTCCCAAGTTGAGTCCGTTCCAACTCAGTGACCCTATAGGACATCAGTATTACTTGGGAGAGTCAATATAATAGAAGAATGTAATATAGTAAATGCATAAAGGGTGTTATACTTTAACATATACAGTATCTTATTTTAACTCAATAGAGAAGGGAGTATTGTAGTTTTACAGCTAGACTCAGAGAATTCAATGACTTCTCAAAAGTCATGCAGCTAATAGGTAATATAACTCTTTAACTCTTTCCAAATCTGAGAAACTGAGATTAGGAGCACAGAAATTCAAAGTAACTACTAACAAACTTAAATTCATAGAAATAAGTATTTGTGTGTTTCTCTTAAAAGTGATTGCTATCATAGAACTTAAAATCACAGGCGTTGTTTGCTTTGTATCAATGTGTGCAGCATCAAGTGCTTCGCCAGTGGGGATGTCAGAATGGCTTGACCAGAAGTTAACAAAAAGTGATCGGCCTGAGCTAACTGGTGCCAAAGTGGTGGTATCTGGTGGTAAGTGAAATATTGTAATTTCTAAATTTTAAAAGATGATGTAAACTTGTAATACTTTGATCTTGTTAGTATTTATTTCAGAAGAGCATAGATTTTTTTTCAAATATAAGAAGTAGTTACGTGGCAATATTATTCCTATTTTACCAATAAGGAAAATGAAGTCAAAATTATGAGCTTAATATACAGTTTGGACTTTCTGTTGCAAATCTGTGTCACTGGCACCAGGGGGAGCATGATACAAATCTCATCTTAATAGCTTTGCTCTTGTGCACTTGTGTCATTATTGTCTTATTGACTTGCTTCCATGTTAATCTGCAGAGTACGGTTGGCTTCCGAATCATAGAAAAACTAATTGGAATCTTAGGGCCATGTTGTATGATTCCCATTGTTCACTTCCAAGGTTGTCCAGGTCTCTGTGGATATCTTTGAAAGTTTCTTCACATTTAATATCTGGAGTGTTAATATTGCACAAGTCTTCTTTTTTTTTTTTTTTTAAGCTTGTTTGTCCATGCCATTGGTAATGCTGCACATGCCTGATTAATTCTTTTTCCTAAATGTTATTTATTTTATTGTTGCTGTTGTTAAGATTATACACAGCAAAACATAAACAACAATTCAGCAGTTTCTACAGGTACAATTTAGTGACATTGGTTACATTCTCTGAATCGTGCAGCCATTCTCACCCTTCTTTTCTGAGCTGTTCCTCCCTCATTAACATAAACTCACTGCCCCCTTAGGTTCCGGTCTGATCTTTGGAGTTGCCATTGTCAATTTGATCCCATAGCATAATGCTCAAGACAGACATTTTTTACTTGTTAAGCTAAACTATTGTTTAGTTTTAAGATGACTTCAGGGAATATTTTTGGCTTAGGCTTTAAGGATTATCTCGGGCCAATAGTTTCGGGGGTTCATCCACTCTCCATGGCTCCAGAAAGCCTGGAGTCCATGAGAATTTGAAAATTTGTTCTGCATTTCCCCCCTTTTGATCAGGATTGTTCTATGGCATCTTTAATCAAAATGTTCAGTAATGGTAGACAGGTACCATCTGGTTCTTCTGGGCTCATGGCAAAGGAGGCAGTTGTTCATGGAGGCAATTAGCCACACATTCCATATTCTCCTATTCCTTACTCTCCTTTTTCCTTTTTCAAGTGCCTTGGATGGCTGCTTACAAGCTTTTAAGACCCCAGGCACTACACAAAAAACTAGGAGGTAGAACAGAAGTACTGAACATGTTATTAGGCTAATCAACTGGGATGTCCCATGAAACCATGACCCTAAACCTCCAAACCGAGGAACAAAATTCCATGAGGTGTTTGGTTGTATATAAGCAGTCTCAGCAGTTAATCTTTTGTTGTTGTTGTTGTTGTTGTAAATATATCTATCAGACAACTTTTGTCAATTCAACTTTTTACAGGTGTGCAAGTTATTGACAGCAATTGCAATGATGGGTTGTGCAACTCTACTGTTAATCAATGTGATTTTTCCAGCACTGTTAGCCCACTTTTCCCCCCGCCCTCCTGTCCTTTGTAACCACTGATAAACTTTGGTTTCTGTGCATTTACCTTATCTTTTTATGTAAGTGAGATCATATAATATTTGTCCTTTTGTGATTGGCTTATTTCACTCAGCATAGTGTCTTCAAGTTCTAGGCGTACTGTAGCGGGTATCAAGACCTCATTTCTCCTATTGCTGAGTAGTATTCCATTGTATGTATGTACCACATTTTGTTTATCTGTTCATCTGTCAGTGGACATTTAGGCTGTTTCCATCTTTTGGCTGTTGTGAATAGCGCTGCAACGAACAAATTTCTTTTTGAGTCTCTGCTTTCAAGTCTTTTGGGTACATACCTAGGAGTGGAATTGCTGGGTCATATGGTAGTTGTATTTTTAGTTTCTTGGGGGAACTGCCGCACTGTTTTTTACAATGGCTGTACCATTTTGTATTTCTGCCAGCAGTGGGTTAGGGTTCCAGTTTCTCCACATCCTCACCAACGTTTGTTATTTTCTGTTTTTTTTTTTTTTTTTAATCAGAGCCAACCTAGTGACAGTGAAATGGTATCTCATTGTAGTTTTGATTTGCATCTCTTTGATGGCTAATGACACTGAGTATCTTTTCATGTGTCTGGTGACCATTTGAATATCCTCTTTGGTGAAATGTCTTTTCAGGTCCTTTGCCCATTTTATGATTGGGTTTTTTCTCTTTTTTTTTTTTTTTTTTGTCAAAGCTTTATATATATATCGGTTATTAGATTCTTATCAGATATATGGTTTCTGAAGATATTCTCCCAGTTGGTAGCTTGTCTTTTTCACTTTTTTCATAAAGTCTTTTGATGAACAAAATTTTAAAATTTTTATGAGGTCCCATTTATTTTGCCATTTGCTATTTGTGCTTTTGTTATTATATTATCCATTTTCTTCTAAGGATTTTTTTATTTTAGTTTAAACATTTAGGTCCTTAATCTATTTTGAATTTGTTTTTATGTATAGCGTGAGGCACGGCTCCTATATTATTTTTCTGCATGTCAAATCCAATTTTCCCAGCACCATTATTGAAGAGGTTCTTCTTTCTCTATTGAATGGACTTAGCACCCTTGTCAAAATTAGTTGAACATAGATGTGTGGATTTATTTCTCAACTCTCGATTCTATCCCATTGGTCTGTGTGTATTGTTATGCCAGGCTGTTTTGCTTACTGTGGCTGTATAATATGTTTCAAAATCAGAAAGTGTGAGTCTGTCGACTTTGTTCTTTTTCAATGTTGCTTTAGCTATTTGGAGCCTCTTGCGATTTTGTAGAAAGCGGAGGATTGGTTTTTCGATTTCTGTAAAGAAGGCTATTGGAATTTTGATCAGATTGCATTGATTCTGTAGATCATTTGGGGTAATATTGACATCTTAACAACATTAAGTCTTCCAGTCCATGAACATAGAATATCTTTCCATTTATTTAAGTCTTCTTTAATCTCTTTCAGCAGTGTTTTATAGTTTTCGTTGTGTAAGTTCATCACATCTCTGGTTAGGATTGTTCTTAGGTATTTTATTCTCTTAGATGCTATTGTAAATGGAATTGTTTCTCTAATTTCCCCTTCATGTTTCTCATTGCTGGTGTATAGATACCCAACTGATTTTTGTTTGTTGACCTTGTACCCTGCTAAATTCCTCTATTAGCTCAGAAGTTTTCTTGTGGATTCTTTTGGAGTTTCTGTATATAGGATCCTATCATCCGTGAAAAGTGATAATTTTACTTCTTTTCTGATCTGGATACCTTTTATTTCTTTTTCTTGTCTTATTTCTCTGGCTTAGACTTCTAATACGATGTTGAATAGAAGTGGTAAGAGTGGGCACCCTTGTCTTGTTCCCGATTTCAAAGGGAATGCTCTCAGTCTTTCTCCATTAAGTATAATACTGGCTGTTGGCTTTTCATATATGCCCTGAATCATACTGAGGAATTTCCCATCTATTTCAGTCTTCTTTGGGGTTTTCATCAAGAAAGGGTGTTGGATTTTATCAAATGTTTTTTGTATATCCGTAGAGATGATCATGTGATTCTCTTCCTTTGTTCTGTTGATGTGGTGCATTATGTTGATTGATTTTTCTAATGTTGAACTATTCCTGCATTTCTAGAATAAAGCCCCCTTGGTCATGGTGCCTAACTCTTTCAATATGCTGTTGAATTCTGTTCGCTAGTATCTTATTGAGGATTTTTGCATCTATATTCATAAGAGCTATTGGCTTATAGTTTTGTTTTCTTGTGGCGTGTTTGTCTGGTTTTGGTATCAAGGTTATGTTTGTTTCATAGAATGAATTAGGGAGTATTCCTTCCTCCTCTATCTTTTGAAAGAGTTTAAACAATATTGGTGTCAATTCTTTTCTAAATGTTTGGTAGAATTCCCCAATGAAGCCATCTGGTTCAGGACTTTTTTTTTTTTGTTGGGAGGTTTTTAATCACTAATTCAGTCTCTTCACTTGTTATGGGTCTGTTGAGACTTTCTATTGCCTCATGAGTCAATTTGGGTAGGTTGTGTGCTTCTAAGAATTCTTTCATTTCATCTAGGTTATCCAGTTTGTTATACAGCTGTTCATAATATTCTGTCATAATTTATTTCTATCAGATCAGTTGTGATGTTCCCCCTTTCATTTCTTATTTTGTTTATTTGCATCTTTTTTCTTTGTTAGCTAAAGATTTGTCAATTTTATTCATCTTTTCAAAGAACCAATTTCTGGTTTTATTGGTTTTTCTGTTTTTTTTTCTGTTTGACTTGTTTCTTTTGAATCATGCTCATTACCACAATTTTACACAAATAACACACACCTTCCAAATTCGTTTACCACCCACACGATCCCCTGCAAGGTATTTTTGGAAGCACTGCTATGCCATTTTTTTATGTATTGCTGTAAAAAAAAAAAAAAATTAGCCAACACACTTACAAAAATACTTTTGAGGGGAGGGCACAGTTGGCAAATGTAGAAGGCATGCATTATTTGCATAAAAATATACAAAATAATTGAGAGGACCACTTATTGAAATTATTTTAAAACCTGTCCAAATTAAACATAAGCACACCATACAGAAAATAATTAAGTTTCCAAATAGCCTTGGAATGCAAGGGGCATTGAAAAAAAATAATTACAGTATTTAAAAAAAAAAAAGGATCTGACTCGTTTATTTATTCATTCATTTGATAAATGTTTATTGTATGTTTGTTCTGTCCAGGCCCTGTGAAAAGTCCCAGAGAAACAAAGGTGAAAAGGCAGGCTGTTCTTGCTCTTAAGAAGTTTAAAGTTTGGTGGGGTGACTTTCACTCAAATAATAGCTTCAGTCAGTTATTGAGCTAATATTTATTGAGCATCTACTTTGTCTAAGGAATTTTGCTGAGTACTATGGATAAAAAAAATAAAGCGGTCACCAAGATAGATGTGGACTCTGGTGTTAAAGAGTGTGCATTCTAATGTTCATTCTAATGATGGTAAAGACTAATTACACAGTTAGTTTATTAATGAGTTAATTACAGCAAAGTTGAATGTTCTGTAGAAGTACAGGAGTAAGGACAAGCACGGGGTGGCTGTACAGTACCATATCATACCCGTGGCCACAGAGTCGATTCCAACTCATAGCGACCCAACAGGACAGAATAGAACTGCTCCCATAGAGTTTCCAAGGAGTGCCTGGTGGATTTGAACTGCTGACCTTTGGGTTAGCAGCCATAGTGCTTAACCACTCCGCCACCAGGGTTTCCGGGGGCGGGTAGCATAGGAGAAAAAAGACTTTATAGAAGGGGTGGTATGCTTAATATGGCAGTTGTGCAATATGAACATTCAGTCAGGTATACAGAGTAACACTTTATAGAAAAATGGAATTTATATTTGCTTAATTTTTTTTTTTTTTTCAATTTTTTAAATAAGGTCGGGGTTTGAAGAGCGGAGAGAACTTTAAGTTGTTATATGACTTGGCAGATCAACTACATGCTGCAGGTAAAGTTATTTTCTTTAATAGAAGAATGTTCCCTTTTTATTGAAAATATTTTTTCTTCATTATTTATGTATAAGTCAATCAAAGCTGTAAATTAATTAATTTTCTGCTTTTCTCTTTGAAAAGAACCCTCCAAGTAAATGGTATTGGATTTATCCAATCAAAGAGATGACGTCCTTGTTCTCTTTTTTAACATTTGTGTGACAGTCTTATATTTGACAAATCTTAGTAGTTTTTTTTTTTTTTTCATTTTTAAAGAATGTAAATGTCAGCTTCAGTGCCCACTTCTGATCCAGGAGTGCCCTGATTTTTCTCTTTATTGGTGGTCTAATATAAATCTCATACAAATAGGCATTTAAAATTATTTTTAAAATGTAGTTAACCATTTATAAGAGAGGTGGAACCTGTTATTAAAAGTGCATTGATGAGAATGGAATGTTTTTTGAAAAACTTTAAATATTTTAGGTTAATTTTTAATCACATGAATACATAAATATTTCTTTTATAAAACTGAAACACTGTAGTCGATGCTAAAATCATCCCTGACCACTAGTCTTAAATCTGTCTCTTCTCCCCTTTTTAAGAGTTTTGTGTATAACTCCCAGGCTTTTTCTTTGCTTTTACATTACATAATATATGTAACTACAGAAAGAATAATGGTTTTGTCTGAATGAAGGTATAATACTGATTATAATCAGTTGCCAGTATTTGACTTAGGATGCTTATTTCATTAATTCATTCAACAAATATTTACTGAGCAGGTACTATATTAGGTGCTGGGGAAATAACAGTGAGCAAAATAAGCAGGAAAGTTCTGCCTGTGTAGAACTTATGTTTCTAGCTGTGTGGGACAGACGTTGTATTTGTTTCCAGTGGCTGCTGCAACAAATTACTATAAACTTGGTGGCTTAAAACAACAGAAATTTATTCTTGCAGTTTTGAAGGCCAGAGGTCTGAAATCATGGTGTTGGCAGGACCGTATTCCATCAAGGGGCTCTCAGGGAGAATCCGTTCCGTGATGCTTCTAGCTTCTGGTGGCTGCCCTGGCATTTGTTCCTGAGTTTGCGCGTGCATTACTCTAATCTCCGCCTGTTTTCACATCGCCTTTTTCTCTGTGTCTAATCTCTCCCTGCTTCCCTCTTATAAGAATGCATGTAACTGCATTTAGAGCCCACCGGATAATCCAGGATAAGCTCTTCCTCTCAAGATCTTTAACTCCATCACATCTTCTGCTATACAGTGTAATATTTACTTTTTTCAACATAAGGTAATGTTCGTAGATCCTGGAGATTAAGAAGTGAATATTTCTTTGGGGTCCCATTTTTCTGCTTATTGCATACATTGAACATAATAAGTTAGTGAATATTGTAGTGTATTAGAGAGTGGTAAATGCTCTGGAGAAAAATAGAGCAGGATAAGGAGGAGTTTTGGGGAGGGAGCACTGTAATTTTAGATAAAATGGTCAGTGTAGGCCGTAACGACAATGAGACATTTGAGCAAAGGTTTGAAGGAGGTGAGGGAGCAAGCCATGAGGCGATCTCAGGGAAGAGTGTTCCAGACAAAGAGAACAGTAAACTGCAAAGGGCCTGTCTAAGGCAGGAGCATTTCTGGCATGTTTATTGAATAGCAAGGAAGCTAGTGTCTTAGTTATCTAGTGCTACTATAACAGAAATACCAGAAGTGGATAGCTTTAACAAACAAGTTTATTCTCTTACTGCCTAGGAGGCTAGAAGTGCGAATTCAGGGCGCCAGCTCCTGGGGAAACCTTCCTCTTTCTGTCGGCTCTGAGGGAAGGTCCTTGTCCTTACTCTTTCCCCTGGTCTAGGAGCTTCTCAGCACAGGGACCCCAGGTCCGAAGGACGGGCTCTGTTCCTTGCTCTGCTTTCTGGGTAGTGTGAAGTCCCTATTTTTCTTTTTGCTTCTCTCTCCTTCTGTCTCTTGTAAGACAAAAGGTAATGCAGGCCACACCCTAGGGAGACTCTCCTTACATTGAATCAGAGCTGTGACCTGAGTAAGGCTGTTTGTCTTAGTCATCTAGTGCTGCTATAACAAAAATACCACAAGTGGATGGCTTTAACAAAGAGAAATTTACTCTCTCACAGTCTAGTAGGCTATAAGTCCAAATTCAAGGCATTGGCTCCAGGGGAAGGCTCTCTCTCTCTGACAGCTCTGGAGGAAGGTCCTTGCCATCAATCTTCCCTGGTCGAGGAGCCTCGCAGGTGCAGGGACCGTGGGTCCAAAGGACATGCTTTGCTCCCGGCACTGCCCCTCTGGTAGCATGAGGTCCCCAACTCTTTGCTTGCTTCCCTTTCCTTTTATCTCTTGTAAGATAAAAGGCGGTTCAGGCCATACCTCAGGGAAACTCCCTTTGCATTGGATCAAGGATGTGACCTGAGCCAGTGTGTTACATCCCACCCTAATCCTCTTTAACATAATCTAATCTTGCCTCATTAGCCACAGGCAGAGGTTAGGATTTACAACCATAGAAAAATCACATCAGTCACAAAATGGAGAACAACCACAGAACACTGGAAATCATGGCCTAACCAAGTTGACACACATTTTTTTGGGGACACAATTCAATGCATGACAGTGTTGCATCCCACCCTAGTCCTCTTTTACATAACCTGATTTTACTTATTAACCACAGGCAGAGATTAGATTTATAGCACAGGAAAATTATATCAAATCACAAAATGGTGGACAGCCACACAATATGGGGAATCATGGCCTAACCAAGTTGACACACATTTTTGGGGTACACAATTCTATCTATGAGAGCTAGTATTACTGGAATGGAGAGTGTGAAAAGGAAAGTAGTAAGAGATAAAACTGGGGGTAGAGCCTTGTAGACCCCTGTAAAGAGATTGCTTTTCTCTGAGTGAAATGGGGAACCATTGGAAGGTTTGAGCAGAAGAGTGAGTGACATGATTTGATTAATATTAGAAGGCTCACTTGGCTGCAGTGCTGAGGGTAGACTGTAGGGGATAAGTGCAGTAACAGGGAGATCAAGTAGGAGGCTATTTCTGGCATCTGGGTGAGACGTGATGATGGCTTGGATCAGGATAGCAGTAGATGTAGGAGAAATGGTCAGTTTCCAGATATATATTTGAAGGTAGAACCTTCAGGATTTTATGGCGGATTGGATATGGATTATGAGAGAAAGTTTTTGTCCTGGCTACAGGTAGGAAGAAGTTGCCATTAGCTGAAATGAAGAAGACCTCAGATGGAGCAGTTTTCAGGGAAAGATCAGGAGTTCATTCTGGGACATGTTAAGTTTTGAGGTATCTAACAGAAATCCAAGTAGAGGTGTCAGTTTGGCAGGTGGTATTGGGATGTGGAGTTCGTTGAGAAGTTTTGGCTGGAGATAAAAATTTGGGAGTCAGTTGCATTTAAATGGTGTTTGAAGGCATGAGATGATAAAATCATCAAGGGTATGGGGGTAGGGAAAAAACTGGTGCCAGGACTAAACTCTAGACACTGTAACCTTAATTGGTAAGGGAGAAGAAGTAAGAGAAGACCAAAAAGAAATGGTAAGTAAGCCAGGTGAAGTATTTCAGTGAGGGAAGGTGTGATCAACTTTGTGAAATGGTGCTAATAGGTCAGGGAAGATTAGAACTGAAACATGACTATTGGATTTAGCTACTCAGAGACCATTGATGACTTTGACGAACAGTGTCAGTGGAGTAGTGGGGGCAAAAGTCTGATTAGAGTGGATTTAAAAAAGAATGATCCTGGATGGTGGTTACATGATTGTGTTGACTTTATAATAAGCCATTGAGCAGCACATTAGTGATTTGTGTGATTTTGTATGTGTGATTGATACAACCCTTTGCCATCGAATCGCTTCCAACTCATAGTGACCCCATAGGACAGAGTAGAACTGCCCCATAGGGTTTCCAAAGCTGTAATCTTTATGGAAGCAGACTGCCACATCTCTCTCCTGAGGAGCTGCTGGTGGGTTCGAACTGCTGACCTTTCGGTTAACCGCTGTGCCACCAAGGCTCCAGCTGATATATATACTGGGAGTAAAAGAAGAGAGGACATAATGGGAAGGAAGGACATTGAATATAATTGTAGATCCCAGTAGGGTCAGAGGATTGTTAGAGTTGGCAACTACAGGGAGTCATCTAGAAAGAGGAGCTGAGAGATAAATGTTGGAGATTATTAAGAATTGTAGATATTGGTAATGGCAAGGTTTGGGATAGGAGCATGGGTGTGGCTGTGGTAGGATGGAGGACAGGACTACTGGAACAGAGTTGTTTAAGGAACTGAGAAGCCAGGCTGTTGAAATCTCCAAGAAGTAAGATAAGAGTAGTGTAACAGTGACCCAGAAGCTAAAGATCTTTGAGGAATGAAGGAGATTGACACAGGGCTTGATAGATGACCATAGCAATGAGTGAGTGACGTAATCTGATGACATGAGATTTAAATCTGAAAGCTTTTAGGGAGGAAGGAGGAAAAACTTCCTGAGAGTGGCAATAAGGAGCTCCTCCTCCAGGCACAGTGGTATGAGGATGGTGGGAGACAAAGCAGCCACCACTGGAGAGGGCTGTGGGCAGTAGGTGTCCTCAGGGACATCTGGGTTTTGGTTAGAGCAAGACAATAGAGGTGGAAGATACAGAGGATTTTTGTGTGCTGATACTGGGCTATGGGTTTCAGAAATCACAGTGTAAGGGTTCAGGAGTTGGTGAGGAGTAGGGGATGGGTACAGATTGGGGAGTATGCAGAACATTATGGGAATTAGTGTGCAGATCGTGAAGGGTAACCTCTGAGTCTGGGGCTTCTTATAGTGACTGATATAAATAAAGGCCAGGTGCTATTAGTCCTGGCTGACTCAAAGTAGATGGTGATGGTGAAAAGTATTTGTTCTCTCTAGATGGAGACAAAGGGGCCTAAGGCTCACTCTTTTATTTTTTGTTGTTGTGAAGCATGTACACAGCAGAACATACACCACTTCATGAGTTTCTACATGTACAATTCAGTGACATTGATTACATTCTTCAGGTTGTGCAGCCATTCTCATCTGCCTTTTCCAGATTGTTCTTCATTAACATGAACACACTACCTCTTAAGTTCCCTATCTAACCTTTTGAGTTGCTTTGTCACTTTGATCCCATATAGATAGTTCTTAAAAGAACACAACGCTCAAGGCAGACGTTCTTTACTAATTAAGCTAAACTATTGTTTGGTTTAAACACCACAGCCTTGTGGACCCAGCATCCTCAGCTACCCACTGCTTCCCACCCACATATCCATGCCCCGCTTTGCAGTAAGACTCCCTGGAATTCAAGTTGTCTTTTCTGGCAGCCTCGACTTCCTGAGGTCCACTCTTGATCCCTGCTGGAAGAGGGTGGTTTTACTCCCGAGTATGGGGCTCCTTGTTGACTCCTGTTAAATGAGATTAGGAGGTCAGTTAGATTTTATTTATTTGTTTTAGATTGGCAAATATCGGCTAAACCTTTGTCTTAAACACATTGGCTAAACATTTATCTTGTTTATATACAACTCATTTCTTTATCCGGTCACAAGAGGTAATGATTTTATGGTACCTGTCTTCAGAAGCTGTGACATTATTGGGTAAAGGAGCATTATAATGACATCCTGAACAGATTGTAGTGTATGTTTTATGAATAAGTTTTTGATACAGAAAGCAGAGGAATTAAGATAAATTTAAAATCTAAAACCTTGGGTATACAGAGAAGGCATTTTAAGTTGTTTATAAAATGCATAGAAACTTAGTATTTAGAATTCTCAATCAGTGATAGGGATTTTTTTTTTTTTTAAGTAAGGCCTTTGTAAAAGAAATTGCTAATGTATCAGGATATATATATATATATTACAGTTATCAGTGAATATCCCAACTAACTCAACAATGGAGCTTGAAAAAATGATGGATATTTTTCTCCCTAGTTGGTGCTTCCCGTGCTGCCGTTGATGCTGGCTTTGTTCCCAATGACATGCAAGTTGGACAGACAGGAAAAATAGTAGCACCAGTAAGTATTGCAGTAAAATATACCATGCAACATTCTATGGAGATAAGTACTATATGTATTTATTGAACAATAATCTGAGTGATTTATGTCCCATTCAGTGCCCTAAGTGGTTAGCTATTTCCATGGTGAATGTGTCATTCTCACAAGCAGTCCATACTCTTTTTTTGAATGTCTGCAGATTTCTTGGTCTCAATGAAATACTTAGCAGCTCTTAAATCCAGTTTTTTCCCCCCAGTTTTTATCAAATGAGGTCATATCACAACACCAAATATAAAACTGATAAAAGCAGCATTTTATTATTAAATGAATTTAGTAAGTTCACATCGATAACGTTCATTTGCTGTGAAACCTTGATATTAACAAAATCAGTCAGAACAATGAACCTATTTTAATTAACACAGAATTTTGAAATTGGGAGTTACGAATGACAGTTGCATTCTTATGTCTTCCTGAACATACAGTTTATTTTTGTGTTTTGTTTAGTTGCATTATAGTCAGAAAATTCTGATCCATACGGGTAAGTAATATTAGAATAGTCTTCAGTTAAACCTATCCAAAACTTAAAGAGGAGTAGTGGGAAATTCTGGCTTCAAAATTGAATCACTAAGAATATCTAATGACTGTTCACATTTCTTAGTTGATATAAGTTTTCAGTGAATAAGATTCTCAGCCATTTTAACTCTATCGTGTGATGGAAAATGTTCTTACATATTTCAAAACAAGATATTAAGTCATGCCCATTTAAAAAAAATCTCGTATCTCAGTGCCCTGTTGTATCAGATCTTCACTCAAATTTCAAAATTGTCACCTTTTTAAAGGCTTGTCTTTGAGGTTTGTTTTGATATAGCTGTTCAAGTCTTATTGTTTCCTTGTAGTGCTTTATATAACCTCCACACAAATTCTTTGTCAGATGTACATACTGTGAATGTTTTTTTTTTTCCTATTCTATTGCTTACCTATTCATTTTCTTTTTATGACCAGAAGTTTTTAATTTTGATAAAATTAAGAGTATTAGCCTTTCCACTTATGGTTAGTACTTTCATATTCAGCTTATATAAAGTCAGATAAGATCTCAAAACTTAAAATAGTAAAATTATTTATAATGTAGAATGACAACACTGTGTGACTTGGTTTGCTTATGATGCCACATTAGTTAGGCTGTGAGAGCATTTACTGAGCAGATGGGTGTGAGCCTTCCCTGGCATTTAATTAGGTCAGACACACATGCATTTTTATAGAAATCTTACTTGTCCCATTTTACAAGAGTAGACATCTTCAGGTCTCAGTTGACAAAAGGTCAGCAGATCTACAACCTTCCTAATTAATAATATTTCTACAAGAAATCCAGGAATATGCACAGAGGTAGCAAATAAACATTTATTTGTTTTGACTGAAGGGGAGCACTTGTGGTTATTATTTTTGTTTTTAAATAATATTTTACTGAGTTTTTGGTGAAAGTTTACACGGCAAGTTAGGTTCCCATTTGACAATTTCTGCATAAATTGTTCAGAGACATTAGTTATATTTTATCACATGTGTCAACATTCTATTTAATTATAGTCTGTTAACAAACATTTTTTTGTTTGTATTTTGTATTCCATTTCCAGTATTGTGGTTTCCCTGCCCCCTTATTTTCTCATCTTTACTTTCCAGTAATTGTTGACCTTTTGGCCTCATACAGATTGTTTTTAAGTAGAGCACTGATCTAACGGGTAATATCCTTTATTTTGTGTGCCACTCTGGTGTTTGGCTAAAAGGTGGTCTTGGGATAGGCTCAGTTCTGGGTTTAAAGAGTGCCTCAGGGCAGTAGTCTCAGAGAGTCTTCTGTTCTCTACTGTTCCAATTTGTCTGCCTTTTTTTTTTTTTTTTTAAGAATTTAACTTCTCCACATATCTCCCATTCTGTCTGGGACCATCTGTTATGACCCTAATCAGAACACTCAGTGGTGGTAGCCAGGCACCATCTAGTTCTGGTCTCAGGGTAGAAGAGGTCATGGCTCGTGTAGACTTGTTTCTTCTCTGTGCTTTTGGTTACCTTCTTACTGTTTTGCTCCTGGCAAGAACACTAAATAAATACTCACATGTATACAACATTATTAAACATATGAACAACAGTTAGCATACAACTTTCACACAATAAATCTATTCCTAATATGCTCCTCCTGCCCACATATGTGTTGGTGTATCTCCATTAACCTTAATATATGACCTATATTTGATAAGTTTACTTTGTACTTATTTCTTCAAAACTTGATGTTGTATTACTTGCGGGATTTAATTATTGAGTTTATTCCCTGGAAATATCATGTTCTTGATCCTTATGATTGCCTGTGTTGTTGTGTTTTTTTTGAAGATCTCTCTCTCTCCTATTATTTTTTCCCCGTGTATATATATAAGTATTTATTTAATGCTCTTGCTTTTCAATTTGGAGTACTCACTTGAGTAATACTTGCAAAGCTGGTCTGGTAGTGGCAAATTCCCAGAGCTTCTGTTTGTTTGGGAATGTCTTGATTTCTCCCCCTACAGGTCTGAGAAATTTTCTCTGATTATCTCTTGGAAAATTGTGTCTGTGCCTTTCTTGTTGTCATGGCTCTGAGATCCAGTAATTCTAATGTTAGATTTCTTAATTGAATCCCATATTTCCATTCGGGCTAGTTCTTCTTTGTTCTTTTCTCTTGAGACTTGATAAATTCAGCTATTTTGTCTTCCAGTTCATTTAGTCTATCTTCTATATGTTCAACTCTTGTTGAGTGTTTCTCTTGCTTTTTCTAATTCAGTTGCTTTATTTTTCTGTTCCAGTAGTTCTTTGGTTTTTTTTGTGTGTGTGTGGATTTTTTCGATTTCATTGTCGAGTCTCTCATTTTATGCCTCCATTTTTTGATTTGGCACATAGTATGAAAATTATCAATTCCTTCCATTAGTCTGACCTCCATACAGATACCTTTCTCACCCTACTTGAACTCTGACACCCATCTCTGGGCCATTTTTTC
Organism: Loxodonta africana; assembly: GCF_030014295.1. Classification (NCBI taxonomy): domain Eukaryota; kingdom Metazoa; phylum Chordata; class Mammalia; order Proboscidea; family Elephantidae; genus Loxodonta; species Loxodonta africana. Next base: position 38,809,878 of record NC_087354.1, on the reverse strand, counting down.
CCAAAGTGGTTGTACAATTTCATACTTATACCAACTATGTATGTTGGTTCCAGTTATTCTCATCTTTGCCAACATTTGGTGTTTTAGCCATTCTGGTAGATGGGTAGTGGTATCTCATTGTGGTTTTAATTTATGTTTCCCTGATAGCTAATAATAACAACCACTTTCAAATGTGCTTCTTGGCCATTGAGGTATTTTCCTTCGTGAAATGTCTGTTCAAATCTTTTGCCCCTTTTATTGAATTACTTGTCTTTTTATTATTGAGCTGTAGAAGTTTTTTGTATATTCTGGATACCAGTTCCTTATCAGATATATGTTTTATAAATATTTTCTCTCAATCTATGGCATACCTATTTATTTTCTTAACGATATCAACTTGAGGAACTTCCCTTTTATTCCTAATTTGTTGAGAGTTTTTATGAATGGCTGTTGAATTTTGTCTAATGCTATTTATGTATCCATTGAAATTATCAGAACCCTGGTGACCCAGTGGTGAAGAGCTTGGCTGATACACAAAAGATCGGCAGTACGAATCCACCAGCAGCTCCTTGGAAATGCTGTGGGGGCAGTTCTACTCTGTCATGTAGGGTCGCTGTGAGTCAGAATTGACTCAAAGGCAGTGGGCATTGAAATTATCATATGTTTTTTCTCCTCTATTCTGTTAATATGGTGAATTACATTGTTTGATTTTTTAAATGTTAAACCAACCTAGAATTACTAGAATAAACCCTAGCTGGTTATGATGTTATCCTTTTAATATATTGCTACTTTTGGTTTGCTAATATTTTGTTAAGGATTTTTGGATCTGTCTTCGCCAGGATATTCTCTAATTTTCTTTATTGTAATATCCTTGTCTAGTTTGGTATCAGCATTATGATAGCTTTATAAAATGAGTTGGAAGGCATTCCCTCCTGTTCTTGTTTTCTGAATGAGTTTGTGTAAGATTAGTGTTACTTCTTTTTCTTAAAAAATGCTTGATAGAATTCACCAGTGAGATCATCTGGGCCTCGGGTTTTCTTTGTTGGAGTATTTGATAATGAGCTCAATTTCTTTAATAGATTTAGGGTTATTCAGATTTCCTATTTTATTTTGAGTCAGTTTTGCTAAGTGGTATGTTTTAAGAAATTGGTCTAATTCTTCTAAGTTGTCAGATTTATTGGATAAAAACTTTTATGGTATTACCTTTGTCATGGATTAAATTGTTTCCCCCCAAAATATGTGTCAACTTGGTTAGGCCATGATTCCCAGTGTTGTGTGGTTGTCCTCCATTTTGTGATTTTTTGATGTGTTATAAATCATAACCTCTGCCTCTGGTTAAAGAGGATTAGGATGTAACACCCTCACTCAGGTCACGTCCCTGATCCAACATAAAGGGGGTTTCCCTGGGATGTGGCCTGCACCACCTTTTATCGTACAAGAGATCAAAGGAAAGGGAAGTAAGCAGAGAGTTGGGGACCTCATACCACCAAGAAAGCAGTGCTGAGAGCAGAGCACATCCTTTGGTCCCAGGGTTCCTGTGCGGAGAAGCTCCTGGTCCAGGGGAAGGTTGATGACAAGGACCTCTGGAGCTGACAGAGAAAGCCTTCCCCTGGAGCTGATGCCCTAAATTTGGACTTTTAGCCTACATGACTGTGAGAAAATAAATTTTTCTTTGTTAAAGCCATCCACGTGTATTCCTATTATAGATGACTAAGACAACCTTATTTTCCTTTTATTGTCTGTAAGATCTGGCGTGACAGGACCTCATCTGTTCCTTGTATTGGTAATTTGTCATAAACATTTAAAAAACAATCTTTTCTATGATCCAGCTTTACAGCTGTATACCATATAATTCACCCATTTAAAGTATCTAGTTCAATGGTTTTTAATATATTCACAGTTATGTAACTACCACCTGAGTCAATTTTAGGCATTTTCATCACCTCAAAAACAAAATCTTGTACCCATTAGCAATCACTCTCCATTTCCCCCCAACACCCAACAGCCCCATGCAGCCACCCGTCTGCATTCTGTGTCTATGAATTTATCTATCCTGGACATTTCATATAAATGGAATTATACAATATGTGGTCTTTGTGATGGACTTCTTAGTATAACTGAAAACTACAAAACATTGCTGAAAGAATTAGAGAAGGCCTAAATACAAATACATACAGAATTTCTGGATTGCAAATACATACAGAATTTCTGGATTGGAAGACTTAATATTGTTAAGATCACAATACTACCCAAAGTGATCTATAGATTTCATGCAATCTCTATCAAAATCCCAGTGACTTTTTTGTAGAAATAGAAAAATCTATCCTTAAATTCACATGGAATTTCAAGGGACCCTGAATAGCAAAAAAAAAAAAAAAAAAAATCATGAGAAAGAATAATCAGGGGGATTCTCACTTCCTGATTTCAAAATTTACTATAAAGCTACAGTAATCAAGACAGTTGGAATTGCAACTGAATGCAAAAGAATATAAAAGGATGAAATTGGACCATTATCTTACTGTTAATTAACAGAAAATGGATTATAGACTTAAATGTGAGAACTACAACTTTAAAACTCTTTGAAGAAAACAGGGGCAAATCTCCATGACCGTGGGTTTGGCAATGTTTTCTTAAATATGACACCAAAAGCACAGGCAACAAAAGGAAAAGTAGACAAATTAGGTTTTATCAAAATTAAAAATTTGTGCATCAAACAAGGAGCCCTGGTAGCATAGTGTTTAAAGCATTTGGCTGTTAACTGAAAGGTTGGTGGTTCGAACCCACTAGTCACTCTGTGGGAGAAAGATTTAACAGTCTGCTTCCATAAAGATTTGCAACCTTGGAAACCCTATGGGACAGTTCTACCATGTCTTATAGGGTCACTGTGAGTCAAAATCAACTCTAGCAGTGGACTTGGTTTGGGTTTGGCACATGAAACAACACTATGAAGATAGTGAAAAGACAACGCTACAGAATGGAAGAAAATATTTGCAAATCATTTATCTGATAAGAGTTTAATATCCAAAATATATAAAGAACTTGTACAACTCAACATCAGAAAGACAGACAACCCAGTCAAAAATTGGGCAAATGATTTGAATAGACATTTCTGCAAAGAAGGTATACAAGTGGACATTAAACACATGAGAAGATAGATGCTCAACATCATTAGCCATTAGGGAAATGCATATCAAAAACACAGCGAGGTACCACTTCACATCCACTGGAATGACTGTTATTAAAAAAAACAGAACATTAGTGTTGGTGAGGATATGGAGAAATGGAACTCTCATGTGTTGTTGATGGCAGTGTAAGATGGCGGCTCCTCAAAAAATTGAACATAGAATTACCATGTGACCCAGCAATTTCATTTCTAAATATATACCCAAGAAAGTTGAAAACAGATAATTTGTACACCAATGTTCATCGCAGCATTATTCACAGTAGCCAAAGGTGGAAACCACCCAAATGTCCATCAACAGATGAATAGATTATTAAAATGTGATCTATATATACAATGGCTTATTACTCAGCCATAGAAAGGAATGAAGTTCTGATACGTGCTGTGACGTGGGTGAACCTTGACAACATTATGCTAAGTGAACTAAGCCAGACACAAAAGGACAAAGATTATATGGTTCTGTTTATGTGAAGAACCTGGAACAGTCCAATTCATGGAGACAGAAAGTAGATTAGGTTACCGAAGGCTGGGGTGAGCAGGGAGTGGGAACTTAATGTTTAAGGGATATAAAGTTTCTGTTTGGAGTGAGGAAAAAGCCTGAAAATAATGATAATGGCTGTACAACATTGTGAATATACTTACTGCCATTGAATTGTATGTTTAAAAGTAAGATGGTAAATTTATGTTATGTATATTTTACCACATACCCACACAAAATCCTGTCTACTAATTCCAAAATCTGGGTCTTGTCAAGGTTGGTCTCCTTTGATAGTGTTTTCATGTTTTATCATATATGTAGTACAGTGGTTCTCACATTTTTTTGCTTTACTCTTAAAAGCTATTGAGGACTCGAAAGATCTTTTATGTGGGTCATATCTATCAATATTTGTGTATTGGAAATCCAAAGTGAGAAAATTTAGAAGTATTAATTTATTAAAAAAAAAAAACAATTTCATGTTAATATAAATGAAATTCTTATGAAAATAACTGTCTTCCAAAACAAAAGGGAATTAAATGAGCATAGTAGCATTGTTTACATTTTTGGCTTGATGTTTGGCTTAATAGAAGACAGCTTGATTCTCATTTCTTCTTCCAGTGTGGTGGTCTCTATAGATTTAACTAAAGTGTATGAAGAAGTACAGCATCACACGGATACATAGTTGGAAGAGAAAGGAGTACTTTAATATCCTTTTCAGATAACGGTGAATATTCTTCTCTTACACTGTACCAAAACTTGGCAAGAGTCTCTTAAAGGTTAGTTGTGTGGAATTCGAAACCGTAGCAGTGACAACCAGTACAATTCGTTGCCACTGCCTGATTCACGGGAAAGCAGCAGCAGTTTTACGCACTGTGGTTTTTGTATCATCAGTGCAAATACTAACACAGTTTTCCAGGATAAACTGTGAGATTCAAAAAAGTTATTTAACACTTGGAATATTTCAGCACCACTTTGGTTGTTGCCAAACATTCACGTAACAGAATTCTTCAGTGATCAGTTGGTGTAGATACTGGACAAATACAAGTTAACAGCAAGCCCAACCATGTCTATAGATTTGTCCATTTATCAGGCAAAAGTGCAGTTCTGAAAATGCAGTATTAACTTAGTATTCATGCTTACAGCTAAACCTTTTATTCAGCAAGTTACTGTATCATTGGAATGTGGCAGTGCCATAATTTCTGTTGACTGACTTCCACCCAGCAGACGTTTAGCAACATCACCTTTATTAGTTTTTCACCAACTGTGCTTCTCTCTCCAAGGCATTTCAATGACTTACCTATAAGACACTTCAGTGACTTTTTCCTTTCTAGTTTGGAAAGCTAAAACAAACAATTTTAGGGTTTTAAATTCCTGATTACATCTATGTTTAAAATATCCAATTTATTTTTCTTTAAACTCTGAATGATTGTTTTTAAAATGGCCATCACTTAGAGTTAATGTGCTTGGCTGCTTACCAAAAGGTTGGATGTTTGAGTCCAGCCGGAGCGTACCTCAGAAGAAAGTCCTGGCAATTTGCTTCCCCCAAATCAGCCATTGAAAACCCTGTGGAGCACAATTCCACTCTGACACACTCGGGGCTGCCAGGAGTTGCAGTTGACTTAATGGCAAGTGGTTTTGGTTCAGTGGTATAATACACAATAAGGTAAATTATTAACACCTGTAAAGTCAAGAGAAAGACAGCTTTCATCATATTTTTACCTCTTATTTGAAGTTTTACACAGTATTTTTTGGAGTAGATTCCCTTCTGCCATAAGTCAGAGAACTCTTTTCTTCCAGTTTCATCTTTTTTTAGCATCTTTAGATGTAGATGTTGTAGCTCTGGGTTGAGAAAGTGAGTCTTCTGTATTTTAATATAAATATTATTAAAATCTAAAATAAGTTTTAGATATATTTAAAAATGTATAGAAGTTTTAAAATGTTGTTACCATAGAAGACAACAAAGCGTATTTCTTGTTTCCTTGTAGGCCCAAGGGAATTTTTGGGATTTTGCAACAATGATTTATTAGACAATAATGAAGTTACAGAGATTGTAACAGGTATAACTGTAGGAGCACAAACTACTGTATTGCATTGAAAACAAACTCACTTAAGCTCTGTAAACACACATGCCTAAAACCTACTAAAATTTTTTGGGAAACACAAAATTACACATGCATACATCCATTAGCTGTCAGAGTGATGATGTCCTCAAAAGTCGTGTATCCTTTGGAAAACTTCACTATACATTTAAGAGAGAACAAGAGTAAAAAAAGGCAAATAACATCTCAGTATTTACTATGAAAATAGTTTTGACCTCACAGACCCGCTAAAAGGGTCTTGGGGCCCCCAGGAATCTACAGGCCATATTTCGAGAGTCACTGGTCTGGTACTTTTGTATTATGTTGTAGACACTGAATAATATGCTGTAGATATTATGGATTCTGCTATATTCCTATGACTAGTATTATTTTTTTGGTTTAGTAAGTAGTTACTTGGCTGAACTCAAATTTCAAATTTTGTCTCCTCTGTTCACTTCTTTTAGCCTTAGCCAGGTGGCTTGGAGTCTGTCTCGCCCAGCTTAATGTGCAAGGGTTGGCAGAGTTTTGAGCAGTTTGTGGTTCTCTCCTCTCTGGAACTTTCCCTTTACTTCCCAGCTGATGTGGCAGCCACATACTGTCTTCTGTGTTTTCCCTTAACCAGTAGGACTGCAGATGTCTTTCAGAAGTAGCTGCTTTCTGCTTGGCTCTTACCCCTCAAGGGGGGAATCTATAACTGTGTGAAAAAGTGGCGATGTGTACCAGGGTCGCCTCATCGTGCTTCTCTGCACTTCAGAATTCTGCCTTCTCAAATGCTGCTTGTCTTGGTTGGTTCCCAATGTATTTAAACAGTTGCTTTCTGTATTTTAACCAGGTTTTATGGTTGTCCTAGGCAGGAGGGTTAGTCTGTTACAAGTTATCCCCTTGTGGCCATAAGCAAAAGTCCTGAGGCCCAGAATTTAATGCACTACATCAGATGTGCTGTGACTAGTGTAGGTTTGGATTGTTATCTCCCTAAATAATATTTTAATTAATGTTACTTAATACCGCATTAGGTTTTTGGCAGCCATATCCTACTGTTGGCACATATTACACTTGTGAATATCCAAAATCTGTCTCCCGCTTCTTCTCCTTCCGCCATTTGAATTGCTGGCTATTAAACCACATCTCCCTTGTCTAGTAATAATGCAGTGCTTCTTTGTTTTTAAAGCTCAACGCAGTACTTTCATTTATCCTTATTAAACGTGGGCCTCTTGCCCCCACCACTGAAGCCAATTGAATTTTTTTAAAGCTTGATTTTTTTTTCCATTCACTTTCCTCCAACTTTGTGTTATTTGAAGATCCTATGTTTTATTTAAGGAGCCATGGTGGCACATTGATTAAAGTACTTGCCTGCTAACCAAAAGGTCAGCAATTCGAACCCAGCAGCTGCTCTGTGAGGAAAGATGTGGCAGCCTGCTTCCATAAAGATTACAGCCTTGGAAACTCTGTGGGGCAGTTCCACTCTGTCCTATAGGGTTGTTATGAGTCAAAATCAACTCGACGCCGATGTGTTTGGTTTTTGGTTTGGTTGTGTTTTGTTTGTTGCCAGTTTTGTAAATACTACAGAAAACATCACCCTGTCCTGTCTGCCGAGCGGTAGTCAGTGGTTCCTTACTTCTTCACCTAAGAGGACACATAAAGGCAAATTTTGTTATCCTCACAAAATAATGATTTTACTTTTATTGTCAGTTATTTGAGGAAATATGTTAATAATAAACAAAAGATGCTATCAATTCAGTTATACTTTTAAATAAGTTTTGTTTTATTATTCACAGTAGCTTATATGTATGTGTGAGAAATTACTGAGCATGTATATGTGGAGCAGTCCCTGGTATGAGTATAGATTCATGGGCCCCGCCGGAATTCATGGCCCAGTGATGGGGAGCCACTAGACTACCACCTACTGCTGCAATAAAGACTTCTATTTCCCTTTATTTTTTAATTAACTTTTTATTTGGAAATAATTTCAAACTTAAAAAAGCTGAAAGTTAAAAATAGAACTGTGTGTGTATACGCATATGTACATAAAATTTTTCTCTAAGCTATGATAATAAGTAACATCGTGGCACTTTTACCCCTAAATACTTCAATATGTATCTCCTAAGAATAGATATATTCTTTTATATAACCAAAGTACAGTTATAGTCCATATATCAATTTTGAGTTCATATTCCAATCGAATATTCCAATTTTATCAGTTACTCTAATGATGTCTGTTATAGTACTTTTCCCTCTCAGTACAGAATCCAGTTTAGGATAAGGTACTGGATTTAGTTGTCGTGTCTCAGTCTTCAGTTTCGTGGTGCTGGTAAAAGTGGTTCTTGGTTCTTATTTAGCCTGTTTTAGGCATATCCTCTATACCTGGGCCTCAGGAATGGGGCTTTCTCAGTTCTCCTGCCTCTACTCCCCACTCACCTGTGGCAGCCAAACTCCCCTGTAGCTCTTGGAGGGGTGGGGCAGTTGGAGTAGTTTTGAGAAAATTCAGGTGGAGGGTAAACAGAGGTTGGAAACATGTTGAAACTGGGGGAGAGTTTTTACATAAAATCAGTTCTGTCTGATTCTGTCCATTTGCTAGATGTGGGCTGCAAATTTGGCACTAGATTTTCTAGAAACTAATTCATATTGGGAAACAAGATTGTTGTTGTTGTTAGGTGCCGTCGAGTTGGTTCCGACTCATAGCGACTCTGTGCACAACAGAACGAAACACTGCCCGGTCCTGCACCATCCTTACAATTGTTGTTATGCTTGAGCTCAAGAAACAAGATCAGTGCCCTAATTTACAGTGCCCCTAAGGTAAAAACAAAGTAATTGCACATGGGAAGCATAACTTGGGCTGGCATAAAGAATAAACTCATGGCGGTCGAGGTGATTCAAACTCATAGCAACCCTATAGGACGGAGTAGAACTGCCACATAGGGTTTCCAAGGAGCAGCTGGTGAATTTGAACTCAGGGCCTTTTGGTCGCTCTTAACCACTGTGCCACGAGGGCTCTGGATCAAGATTAGAGAGATACATATCCCTTGAGTCCTTATAGAGGACACTATTGAATGAAATCCTGAGCAGTATCTTTACTATAAATAGGACAGTGGTTTCATAGGGCTGTTTCTTATAATGTCCCCCAACATAGACCATTTGCCTAATATTAAGTGCATTTCCTTAAAAATGGTTAAAATGGCAAAAACCAAAACCTGTTGCCGTCAAGTCGATTCCAACTCATAGCATCCCCATAGGACAGAGTAGAACTGCTCCATAGCGTTTCCAAGGAGTGGCTGGTGGATTTGAACTGCCCACCTTTTGGTTAACAGCTGTAGCACACCGTAGCTCTTAACCACTGTGCCACCAAGGCTCCAAAATGGCAAAAGGTAACCATTATCCTAATTTGATCATTATCTCAGTATATTTCTTTTTGCTTCAGTTGCCTATCTGCAGATCTCTAAATAGTATGTAGCAGAACTTCTCAACTTGAGTACCATGAATGATTTACAAGTGTGCCTTTGGAACCATAGGCATCAATGTACCATGCAGATAATATCATTTTCTGTGTGTTGTGATATAAAAAAAAATTGGGAATTGCTGATATATAATACTATTTTGTATATTTTAAAAAACTTTATATCAACAGTAGCGTACTATATGTGTTCTTCATCCTTTTTTTTTTTTTTGCAGTCATGCTTGTGCAATTCATCACTGTTGGTGCAGGAAGCTTTTTTTCATTTGTGTTTCATTGATGTGTGGTAGTCTACAATATGAATATATCACACTTTATCCATTTTCCTATTGATGGATGTTTATTTAGGTATAGTTTTTTTGCTATTATCAGTAATGTTACTATGAATATTCTCATGTATGTCTCCCGGTATATTAGCGTTTCTCCACAGAAATGTACCTGGGAGTGAAATTGCTCAGTTATAGGTAATTTGTAATCTTAGCTTTACGAAATATCGACCCCCCTCTCCAGGTGTCTGTCAGTTTCTCATACTGTGGGGGCTTGTGTGTTGCTGTGATGCTGGAAACTATGCCACTGGTATTCAAATACCAGCAGGGTTACCCATGGAGGACAGGTTTCAGCTGAGCTTCCAAACTAAGACAGACTAGGAAGAAGAATAACATTGTGAAGCGTAAGAATTGCAGAACACTTCATTGTGTTCATGAGGAACCTTTACATAGATCAAGAGGCAGTTGTTTGGACAGAACAAGGGGATACCAAGTGGTTTAAAGTCAGGAAAGGTGTGTGTCAGGGTTGTGTCCTTTCACCATACCTATTCAGTCTGTATGCTGAGCAGATAATCCGAGAAGCTGGACTGTATGAAGAAGAACGGGGCATCAGGATTGGAGGAAGACTCATTAACAACCTGTGTTATGCAGGTGATACAACCTTGCTTGCTGAAAGTGAAGAGGACTTGAAGCACTTACTGATGAAGATCAAAGACCATAGCCTTCATTATAGATTATGCCTCAGCGAAAGAATTTGAACAAAATCCTCAAAACTGAATGAATAAGCTACATTATGATAAATGGAGAAAAGATTGATGTTGTCAAGGATTTCATTTTACTTGGATCCACAATCAACACCAATGGAAGCAGCAGTCAGGAAATCAAAAGAAGCATTGCATTGGGCAAACATGCTGCAAAGGACTTCTTTCAAGTGTTGAAAAAGCAAAGATGTCACCTTGGAGACTAAGGTGCACCTGACCCAAACCTTGATATTTTTGGTCGCATAATATGCATGTGAAAGCTGAACAACGAATAAGGAAGACCAGAGAAGAATTGACACCTTTGAATTGTGGTGCTGACGAAGACTACTGAATATACCATGGATTGCCAAAAGAATGAACAAACCTGTGTTGGAAGAAGCATAACCAGAATGCTCCTTAGAAGCAAGGATGGCAAGACTGCGTCTTACATACCTTGGACATGTCAGGTGGGGTCAGTCCCTGGAGAAGGATGTCATGCTTGGTAAAGTGTGGGGTCAGCGGAAAAGAGGAAGACCCTCAACAAGATGGATTAACACAGTGGCTACAATAATGGTCTCAAGCATAACAACGATTGTAAGGATGGCTCAGGACCGGGCAGTGTTTCGTTCTGTGATCGCTATGAGTCAGAACCCACTCGACAGCACCTAACAACAACAACAAATATTGAAAAATGGTTTTCCAAAGTGGTTATACCAATTTACATTTACCAACAGTGTATATAGGCTAACTTTGTTCCCATTCTTTCTGAGCTTTGGTATTTTTAGATTTTTCAAAAGTTTTGCTGTCTCACAGGCATGAAATAGTATCTCACTGTGCTTTTGTGGAATTGCCTGTTTATATTGAATTGTCTTTTTCTTATTAGTTCTTGGAAGTTCTTTATATATTCTGGATATGAATGCTTTCTTGATTATCTGTGTTGCACACATTCTCTCCCAGTTTATACTTCATCTTTTCAATTTTTTTAAAGCATGTCTTTTTTTTAAATAATATTTTATTGTGTTTTTGGAGAAGTTTACACAGCAGTTTAGGTTCCCATTCAACAGTTTCTACACAAGTGGTTCAGTGACGTTGGTTACATTCTTCACAATGCAAGAACATTCTCATTATTTCCATTCTGGTTGTTCTGTTTCCATTAATCTAGTTTCTCTGCCCACTTACATTCTCATCTTTATTTAAAAGTAATTGTTGACCATTTGGTCTCATATAGGAGCCCTGGTGGTGCAGGGGTTAAGAGTTTGGCTGTTAACCAAAAGGCCAGCAGTTCGAATCTCCCAGCTGCTCCTTAGAAACCCTACAGGGCAGTTCTGCTCATCCCATAGGGTTGTTATGAGTTAGAAGCTACTTGGCAGTAATGGGTTTTTTTGTTTGTTTTTTTCTGTCTCATATAGGTGATTTTTTAAAGGAGCACTGTACTTACAGGTGATGTTGTTGTTGTTAGGTGCCATCAAGTCAGTTCTGACTCATAGTGACCCTATGTACAATGTACAACAGCATGAAATACTGCCCAGTCCTGCACCATCCTCACAATCATTATTATGCTTAAGCCCATTGTTGCAGCCACTGTGTCAGTCAGTTTTGTTGAGGGTCTTCCTCTTTTTCGCTCACCCTCTGCTTTACCAAGTTTGATATTCTTCTCCAGGGACTGACCCTCCTGATAACATGTACAAAGTATATGAGACATAGTCTAGCCATGCTTGGTTCTAAGGAGCATTCTGGATGTTCTTCCAAGAGAGATTTGTTTGTCCTTTTAGTAGTCCATGTTATATTCAATATTCTTTGCCAACACGACAATTTGAAGGCATCAATCCTTCTTTGGTCTTCCTTATTCATCATCTAGCTTTCGTATGCATACGAGGCGATTAAAAACACCATAGCTCAATCAGGTGCACCTTAGCCTTCAAGGTGACATCTTTGCTTTTCAACACTTTAAAGGGGTCTTTCGCAGCAGATTTGCCCAATGCAATGTGTCATTTCGTTTCTTGACTGCTGCTTCCGTGGTTGTTGATTGTGGATCAAAGTAAAACGAAATCCTTGACATCTTCAATATTTTCTAAATTAAATAAAGCACTTAAAACAGCAATTACTTAATTATTTAACATTTACTAAACTCATTGGTTGGTGTCATGGATTGAATTACATCCACCAAAAAATGTGTGTTCAACTTGGTTAGGCCATGATTCCCAGTATTGTATGGTTGTCCTCTAATTTGTGATTGTAGTTTTACGTTGAGGATTAGGGTAGGATTGTAACACCACCCTCACTCAGGCCACCTCCCTGATCTAAGGTAAAGGAAGTTTCCCTGGGGTGTGGTCTGCACCACCTTTTATCTGTCAAGAGGTAAAAGAAAAGGGAAGCAAGCAGAGAGTTGGGGACCTTATACCACCAAGAAAGCAGCACCAGGAGCAGAGCGTGTCCTTTGGACCTGGGGTCCCTGCACCCGAGAAGCTCCTCGACCATGGGAAGATTGAGGACAAGGACTTTCTTCCAGAGCCAACAGAGAGAGAAAGTGTTCCCCTGGAGCTAGCGCCTTGAATTTAGACTTTTAGGCTACTTTACTGTGAGGAAATAAATTTCTCTTGTTAAAGCCATCCACTTGTGGTATTTCTGTTATGGCAGGGCTAGGTGACTAAGACAATTGGTATATTTCTGGACAGAATGCAGTGATACTGGACAGTATCAGATATTTCTTCTCTACTGCTCCAAACATGTACTATAATATGTATAAACAATGAAAAGTATGTTAAAGATACATGATGATTGAAAATAACTCTTAGCTGGTAATCAAGGCCATTTTTTAAATAGACTTTTTTTTTTTTTTTTTTAATTGTGCTTTTGGTGAAAGTTTATAGTTCAGGTTAGTTTCTCATACAGAAATTTATACACGCATTGTTATGTGACCCTAGCTGCTACTATCCCTATAATGTGACAGCACACTCTTCCTTTCCACCCTGGATTTCCCGCGCCCATTCAACTAACTCCTATCTCTTTCTATCTTCTTATCCTGCCTCTGGACAGGAGCTACCCATTTAGTGTCAGGTATCTACCTGAACTAAGAAGCACACTCTTTACGAGGATCATTTTATGTCTTATAGTCCAGCCTAACCTTTGTCTGAAGAGTTGGCCTCAGGAATGGTTTTAGTTCTGTGTTAACAGAGTCCGGAGGCCATGTCTTCTAGGGATCCTCAAGTCTCAGTCAGACCATTAAGTCTGGTCTTTTTACTAGAATTTGAGTTCTACATCCCACTTTTCTCCTGCTCCTAGACTTTGTTTTGTAGAGCAGTTTCTGGTTTACAGAAAAATTGTATATAAAGTGCAGATACGCCCACCTTCTCCTGCTAACATCTTGCGTTCCTGTGATACATTTGTAACAATTGATGAACCAACATTAATACATTGTTATTAACTAAGTACATGGTTTACATTAGAGTTCGCTCTGTGTTGTACAGTCCCGTGGGCTTTGACAAATGTATAACGTCATATTCCACTATTACGTTATCTTACCAAGTAGATTGCCTGCCCTAAAAATGCCTTGTGCTCCATCTATTCATCCCACTCTCCTCCCCCCAATCCTCTGGCAACCACTAATCTTTTCACTGTCTGTATTGTTTTGCCTTTTTCAGGATATTATATAGTTGGAATCATATAGCATGTAACTTTTTTGAACTGACTTCTTTCACTTCCAAACAAAAAAAACTCAGTGCTGCCAAGTTGATTCTGACTCATAGCGACCCTATAGGACAGAGTAGAACTGCCCCATAGAGCTTCCAAGGAGCACCTGGCAGATTTGAACTGCCAACCCTTTGGTTAGCAGCTGTAGCACTTAACTACTACGCCACCAGGGTTTCCTCTTTTCGCTTAGCGATATCCATTTAAGGTTTTTGTATTTGTGGTTTGATAGCTCTTTTTTTTTTTTTTTAATTACCAAATAATATTCTGTTGTATGGATGTACCACAGTTTATCCAATTCATGTACTGAAGGACATCTTAGTTGCTTCCAATTTTTGGCAGTTATAAATTAAAAAGCTGCTATATATGTTCACGTGTAGGTTTTTATATAGACAAATGTTTTCAGCTCCATTGGGTAAATACCTAGGAGTGCTAATCAAGGCCATTTTAAAAATGACAATTTACTGATTAGAGTGTTGCCCAGGTGAGATTTGGTGGGGAGAGGTGGAAGGAGGAGGCTGCAGTCTAGTTGCTGTTCAGTGTGAGTTACAGTGTGTGGGAGGGAGCTGGTGAAAGGGTTCATATCCAAATCCAAAGAACTGATGGACAGCTTTCTTTTCTTAGCACCTGGGACTCCAGAAATAGATGACTGTAAACTATTGTTGGAATCTTTAGATCAAGCAGTGAGATGAAAAAAATCTCAAAATGGATGTCTCTTAATGTTCTCTTTGCTCACATTTATGCAATATGAGCATAAGATATGATTCTGTCAGGAAAATAGCTGAGCTATGATTGCAGTGGGCTGGATAGTGTCAGGTTTGCAAGCACCTGAAATGTGCATTCATGCAAATTCATTATAGTTGTTTTTTTATTTGAGTAATGAGTTCTTGGTTAAGGAAAAAAAAGTACAAGTTATAACTAATATTTAGAAGTGGAAATTTTTCAAATGAGGAACTTTGGGAGGGTTGACATCTTTGCAATATTTGGTCTTATATCCCTGACTATGACTTTACTTTTCCGTTTATTTATCTGGTTTTATAGTTCTCTTCATAAAAGTATATGGGAATGCCACTGATATTTATATATTGCTCTTATAAATTTATCTGTAGATTCTCTTGGGTGTTGTACATTACAGTCATGTCTGTGAATAATGAAATTGTGTTTCATCCTTTTGTTTAATTTCCTTATTATATCAGCTAAGGGGTCCTGGACAGTGTTGGACAGAAGGTGATGATGGTAAATATCATGGTCCTTAGTTCTTCTAGCGTTTCACCACTAGGTATTGCTGTCTGGTTTTGATGGACCCCCTTCATCAGATTAAATACGTTCCCTATAAGAGACAGTGTCATATAATGGTTAAGAAATGGTTAGGAGTCCAGATTTTCAAGTCAGATTGCTTGGATTCAGGTCCTAGTGTTGCCACTTGCTTACCATGTGGTATTGGACAAGCCATCTAACCTCTCTGTATCAGTTTTCTCAACTGTGAAGTAGTGATGTTAATAGCCCCTACTTCATTTGGTAGTTTTGTAAGGACTAAATGATTTAATGTATGTAAAACAGGATTAAATGAATTAGTATATGTAAAACTCCTAAAACCGTGCTTGGCACACACAAATGCTATGTGTTAAGCTGTTTTTCACAGCTACTATTACAAATCCTAGTTTGCTAAGAGCTTGTTTTGAAATCATGAACAGGTATTGAATTATTTCTCTAACTGATGTCTGACAGGCTCACTGGATTTTTTTTAGCACATTAATTGACATTTGTTAAGCTTAATAGGGTGTCAGATCTTATAACTAGAACTTAATTAGTATGGCTTTTTAATCCTTGGCATATTTGGTGGTGGTTCTCATTTTACCTTATTTCTGGATTACCTTTTAGTAGTTCTATTGTTGATGCTGACTTTACCATCCTAATCATCCAAACATATAAGAGTATGTTGCAGCCATTAAAGAATCTGTTATCTGCTGCCAGGGAAATATGTTCTCAGGCTTAGTGCAGCTTCTTAGTGGGAATAGATTGCTTTGCCTGCATGCTGGTATTTTACTAACAGCCAGCAGGTCCATTTGTAATTCTGAGGCCAGGTAAATAGAGGTCAGTTTGGAGTTACTAGGTGGAGAAATAGCTTGGGAGAATTCACCAAGACAAGAAAATTTGTTTCTGCGTTTCTCTTGAAAATTCACTGGTGTTGAAAAGTCTCTTTAGGAACAAACTTTACAGAGTTATTTGTATACAGCTGGGACTGAATTTATGGACTGCCTTTCTGACTTGCTAAAAAGCTGAAGATTGACAACCCCTTTCATACTGCATTATCTAGCTTGGCTTTTAACTCCAAGAGAACTGTGTTCACAAATTGATGCTGTGTTCCTCTGGGGCTTGTATGGAAGCATTAAATTGTACTAAAATATTCATATGTGAGTGCATTTAGCTGAAAGCAATTGATGTTCTATTCCCAAGAGGACAAAGAGAAATGCTGTATGGACCTGCAGTCCAGAAAACACCCTAAGCATGCTTCTTAAAGGTAATTACATGGCCTGGATGATCCAAGCCTTTATGGTGAAGCTTAAAGTGACAAAGGAGAAGTTGTAGAATTCATAAGCTATGGTCTGGATGTTTAAATTGTTCAGTTGTATAAATAGTGGAAAACATATTTCCTAAAAATTAAGAGTTCTAATTACATCTTTATTTTCTCATCTGATTTTCATTAGACTGATTTCTCTAAATATTTATTTTAGAGGACCAATATCAGTGAAATTTTTTATCCATTACCATTTTATTATATAAAGTTAAACATTTTCAGTTTTGGAGAGTATGTTGAATTCTTTTTACATATACATTGTATCTATTAAAAGCATGCCACTGGTATGATAAATTAACATGTCTTACAGATAGTCAATCTAATTTAACAGCTGGCATGAAAATCAATAAGAGTAGGCAGCAAATCTTTGTTGTAGCCATCTTGATAACTTAGAAGGAATAAAACTATTCTAAATATTTATTCTTATTCTAACTGTGCTGTTTTGGTTCTTATAAAACTATTTTTGTTTGTATAGCTTCAGGCAGGATAAATGTGCACATGAAAATCAAAGAATATAAGATACTGTACTAGAAGGAAATGTTTCTTCAATGAATAATTGGTCATTTAGCAAATGTCATCCAATACTTATATTCATTTCAGGGGGAAAGATATGCTTAACTACACATTAATATTAACCAAACATAGTCTGAAAAAGAGTTTTAGAATTGGTATGGGGTGGTGGTTGTGTATCCCAATTCCTTCAAGTGAGATTACTTACAGGTCCTCCAGTTAGGCTGGATTCATAGTGAAGTTATTATTTTCTTACAGGTATTATTACCTTTTCCCACATCATTAATTCTATCCCAATTCGTATAAGTTTAGAAGGTGCTTCAAGGAATCTTTGTGTAACTTGGACTGAATTTTCACAGCACTGGCTTCTTTTTGGCTGTCATGAACTCACCTTGGCATAGATGTTATCTAAATAATTATTAGATTAAACATCAAGAAGAGCTAGCTATACAGTGAACAGTGGCCTAACTCTGACTCTTCTTAATAGTTCTGGGAAAGAGGCAGCTTGATAAGTGGAAAGAATACTACTTAGAAGTCAGGATACTTGGGTTCTAGTGCCAGCTCTGTTTCCTGGGGTCTTGAATTTTTTCATAATGAAAAGATTGCATAGGTAACCTCAGAGGTCCTTACAACTCTGAAATTCTACATTTGAATCATTTAAAGAACATCGCTCATAAAAATTTTAACAGTGAAATAAAAAGATTGATTGTATATCCAAGTATTTCAATGTCATATACCCAGAGATTTCAATGCAAACTAATTCTTTGAATAATTTTACCAATGTATATATGAATATATTTGGCTTTCTATCATTCCCGGGATACTTGAAGCCTGTTTTCCCACAATGGAAAAATCTGTGAATTAGAATAGAAACTAATTAGATAAATGCAAAGCATTTAATTGTGTTGTTGTTGTTGTTAGGTGCCGTGAAGTCGATTCTGACTCACAGCAACCCTGCGTACAACAGAACAAAACACCGCCAGCTCCTGTGCCACCACAGTTGTTGCTGTGCTTGGGCCCATTGTTACAGCCGCTGTGTCAGTCCATCTCTTTGAGGGTCTTCCTCTTTTTCACTGACCCTCTACTTTACCAAGTATGGTGTCGTTCCCCAGGGACTGACCCCCTTGACAACATGTCCAAAGTGTGTGAGACATAGTCTCGCCGTCCTTGCTTCTAAGGAGCATTCTGGGTGTACTTCTCCTAAGACAAATTTGTTCGTTCTTTGGGCAGCCCATGGTATATTCAATATTCTTCACCAACACCACAATTCAGAGGTGTGAATTCTTCTATGGTCTTCCTTATTCATTGTCCAGCTTTCGGATGCATATCAGGCCGTCGAAAACACTGTGGCCTGGGTCAGGCATACTTTAGTCCTCAAGGTGACATCTTTGCTTTTCAGTACTTTAAAGAGGTCTTTTACAGCAGTTTTTCACAACGCAGTGCGTCTTTTGATTTCTCGACTGCTGTTTCGATGAGTATTGATTGTGGATCCAAGTAAAATGAAATCCTTGACAACCTCAATCTTTTCTCTGTTTCTCATGATGTTGCTTATTGGTCCAGTTGTGAGAATGTTTGTTTTCTTTATGTTGAAGTGGAATCCCTACTGAAGGCTATGGTCTTTGATCTTCATTAGTAAGTGCTTCAAGTCGTCTTCACTTTCACCAAGCAAGGTTGTGTCATCTGCATAATGCAGTTTGTTAATGAGTCTTCCTCCAATTCTGATGCCCTGTTCTTCATCATATAGTCCAGCTTCTCAGATTATTTGTAAAATTATTTAATTGTAAAATAATTAAATATTAAAGTTATATTTTGGTGCAAAATACTCTCTTACAAATTTTTTTATTTATTGTATTTCAGGTCCTATAGATCCTATGTAATTGAAACATAGTACTAAAATGTCAGGGGCTCACATTTCACTTTTTCTGGTTTACATTTAAGCTTTTGAGTTGTGAGTCATAGTGTCTTTGTTTAAAAAAATCTTTTGACTTTGTATCTGTGCAACTAGTTTATTAAATTTATCCTTTGGACAAAAATGTGAGGCAAATGTACTGTGACATGGATGAACCTTGAAAACATATGCTGAGTGAAATAAGTCAGACACAAAAGAACAAATATTGTATTATCCCACTTCTATGAAATATCCAGAATAGGCATACCCATAGAGACAAAAGTTTATTTGTAGTTACTAGGGGCTGGGGGAGGGGGCAGTGGGGAGTTACTGTGTAAGGGGTATGAAGTTTCTACTTGAGGTGATGAAAAACTTTTAGAAATAATGGTGATGGCTGCACACATGGTGAGTATACTAATGTCACTGAATTGTACACTTAAAAATGATTAAAATGATAATTTTTTGATTGTATATATTTTACCACAATAAATGTTTTCGAAATGGTCCACTTAAAATGAGGCACATAATGAAGCATATGCTGGTGGTGTAAATTGCCATCTGCTTTGGGCATATTATAACTAGCCTAGTTGTGAAGAAGATGTTTACTTGCCTACCCAGACCCTCTAGGAGAAAAAGGGCTGGTAGAGAGAATATGGAGGAACTTTTATCTAAAGGTGAATTTAGGATTTCAGGGACTCTTTGACTAAGTTACATATTCTCTGACTAATAAGCCCTAAGTCCATCTGCTGAGCTGTGAAATGTACAGTCATTTGAAAAACCTTCAGAGGCTGGGTGAGGATCGCTGCTGTTGCTTCCAAATGCACTTTCCGGCTTTCCTTCTGGACATTTCCCTCTGATGGTTATTTGGAACCAGATACTGACTTGTTGTAAGCCAGGTCAAGATCTTTAGCCAGTAAGTGTCAGGTAGTTTTCGGTTCAGGCTGCATAAATTCAAACAAACAAACAAACAAGTAAGAAGTGATTTCAGTCTTGAGTGAGTCAGTCTCCTTGACGGCTTGAGTTAGTGCATGTGTGTAGAGGGTCTGCATTAGAGGCGTTCCAGTTGACATGCAAGTGGTTGTCAGAGCAATAAATCGAAAGGGTGTAGCTTATGTCGTTATTCACGATAGGGAGCCCAGAGCTAATGCATAAACTGATATTTCTACTAACATGGGGCAAAAGCTAATGTTAGCTTAAAATGATGGCATTTTTCATGTAGGAACTTAAGTTGGCTATATCCATCTCGTTTTAGGGGTTTTTCTGTAAGATAAAGTATTTACTGAAGTTTCAATAGACTAGTTACTTCAGTTAACACATGTTGCCATACTGTGGTATGGCAGAAAAAGTACTGACTTCAGAGTGAAAGGACTTGGCTTAAGAAGTCTGTCTTTCATAGGTTTGTGTAACCTTGGACAACTCACCAAGCTTGTCCTGAAGCTCTGTTTTCTCTTCTATAGAATGAGAGTAATTTCCACCCCACAGAGTTACTGTTATCATTAGGGGAGGTAATACATACAAAGTACAGCATAGTTACTGGCATAGTAGACACTCGGTACATGCAGTTGTGATGATTCACATGCAGTCTTAAATCCTGTTAAACTTGGGCTAGTCTTACCATAGGAGCATTGTCTGATGGACGGGGCATGCCTTCAGCTTTAAACCAAGAGGGTCGGTAAAGTCTTACATTCATCTAAAGCTGACTTTAGTTAGAATCCTGCCTGAGAATTTCATAATACACACAGAGCTGTTCGAGAAAAGAACCACAGATAGTTATGCTTTGTGTTTTGGGGCCTCTTCCAAAAAGAGAAGAGACTTAAACACAATTTGGCAAACAGAGGAAATAGTTTGGCCTTTTAAATGAGCAGCAAGATGAAATATAGCAATATTAATGCACAGGAGGCCTTCAGTAATTAGAAAATATAGTTCAGTTAATCTGCTTCTCGAAGAGGTATTCATTATTTGCTATGATAAATTACAGCATTTAACTCCTAACCTGGCATTTGTCCTGTGTATGTGTATTATGTTTTATCTGTAACAGTTGCTCTTTAAGGTATGCCTCTGTAGTCTCCTGGGTGAAGAAGATTAAGAGAGCGTTTGCCATTCTGTGAAACTCTTCTTGTGGCAGAGGCTAAAGTCCTAGGGACGTTGTTTCTGAGCACATAACGTTGGATTTCTGAATTCTACTTTAGTTAGGACGCCTTATGTGATGTGTTTTTTAAAGGCTATCTTTGAAGAAACGTAGCTTTCCATGTTCCTTTCCCAGCTCTACCTGAAAAGGGAGATTGTTGGTAGAGAAAAACTTTGTAAAATCTGACTTTTAAAGAGAAGAAGCAACATAAGCTTGTTTTTTTTTTAACTCTGAATGCTCCAGATTTAACCACTCTGTTCATATTCGTATTTCAAGAAAACAAAAAGTAAATGTTTAAATCTCTCCTTTCCACTGTGTTTAAAGTAAAGCGGATCTGAAGTTGCTGCAGGCAGAATACTGTCCTAATTCTAGAAAACAAGTGAATTTATGAGTTTATATCAAGCTCATGTAATTTTAATTTCATATATATATATTTTTTTAATATGCCTAACTTAGTATGTCTTGGTACCTGTGTCTGAAATAGCTATCCCTGCAGTGTATAGGAAGTTGAATAAAAATTCTGACTTTGTAGCTAATGCTAAGGCGGGGGTCATCATGAGTCGGGGCTGACTCAACAGCAGCTAACACCAATAACTACAAAGAAGAAACTAACAGGTATCAATGAAAAGAAAGTTTCACAATACCTTATCCCAGAATTATATCAAGAATAACTTCCCTAGACTATAGATAGTAATAGTTACCATTTTAATATTTGGCTTCTTCTATGTAGAATGACAATACATTAGAAATACCTTGTAGTTCAAAGATTTAGTGGCAATTTTAGTAATAATGATAAAAACAATAATAGTAATATCTACCATATTTGAGCACTTCACGTGCAGTGTGTTATTTAATAACGTTTATAGCAATTCTGTTAGCTATTTAGTTATAATAGTGATTGAATAAACGCAGTGGTTTTTTTATACTTTCTCATTTTTAAATTTCTTGAGCTGAAGTCTTAGCTCATTAATTTTCTGTCATCCTTGTTTTCTGATAATGCATTTAAGGTTATAAACCTAATCCTTATTTACCGATTATCTCGTTATCCGACATTTTGCATTTACGACAATAGTAAAAAATCTACCTGATGATCTTACACATTAATGAGGTGGTGGGCATGGTGGCAATGGCTGCAGAGTATCCCCTACCTTGAGGAGGGTCTCCCAGTGGCCTCCAGGAAACTGGGTCATGATGCCCTGCACCCTCCACGCTCTTCTGTTGCTCAGGGCACCACATCCAGCTGCCTCTGCTGGTGGGTTCGCCAAGTCCAGCTGCCTTGTGGACAGATGGAGGGTCTGAAAACAGGAAAAATAAAATGCTCCATTTTCACATAACACTGATTTTTACATAACAACCTGGTCTTTGGAACCTAACCATGTCCATAAGTGAGGAGTAGGTGTGTATCTTTTTAAGTATCACTTTAGCCGCATCTCAGAGGTTCTGATATACTCTGCCATTTTTGTGTTTTGTTCCAACTATTTTCATTTTAATTTCTTTGATTCACGGATTATTTACTCTCTTTTTCTTTTGAGAACTGTGAGTTTTTGAAGATAGATCTTTCAGGTCCTTCTAGTTTGAGAAGAAAAACAAATACTAGGGAACAAAAATTGATAATTGGAGAGTTTCTTTTCAGAATATAAATGTATTAAATCGGTAGCTTTCATTTGCTTTTGGCTTTTGTGTAATGGTCCATACCACCTGAAATTTGATGGGGTTTATATCATAAACTCATGTAATTTCAACTTCAAACGTATTTTTTTACATGACTGACTTGGTATGTCTCGGTACCTGCACCTGAGCTATGTATGCCATCAGTTTATGACTCTCTAGTAGCTGTTCTTTTGTTTAATCTTGCCATCTGTCATGATCGTCTTCAGTGCTGCTGACTTGCCATTTTGGTTCTCTCTCTCACTAAGTTTAAAACAACCTATAACTGATCTTGTTCTGAGCCAGTACAAACAAAGCAGTCATGCAAGACTGACGTTATTCTGTCTCTAGGTCTACCATCAGACCGTGCCGCACAGTACCTAGAAGGGCTTATGATAAGGCTCTCTTCTTTAGCTTATTCTATGATTATCTTGGATCTGTGCAGTCCAACGCAGTAACCACTAACTACATACGGCTATTGAGCACTAGAATTGAGATTATATAATTAAAATTAGTTTTACCTGTTTCTTCTTATTTTATTTAATGTGGCTACTAGAAATTTTTTAATTGAATATGTGGCTCACATTCTATTCCTTTACATAGATCAAAAGGCAGTTGTTCGGCCAGAACGAGGGGATACTGATTGGCTTAAAGTCAGGAAAGGTGTGCGTCAGGGTTGTATTCTTTCACCATACCTATTCAATCTGTATGCTGAGCAAATAATCCGAGAAGCTGGACTATATAAAGAAGAACAGGGCATCAGGATTGGAGGAAGACTCATTAACAACCTGCGTTATGCAGATGACACAATCTTGCTTGCTGAAAGCGAAGAGGACTTGAAGTACTTACTAATGAAGATGAAAGACCACAGCCCTCAGTATGGATTGCACCCCAACATAAAGGAAACAAAAATCTTCACAACTGGACCAATGAGCAACATCATTATAAACGGAGAAAAGATTGAAGTTATCAAGGGTTTCGTTTTACTTGGATCCACAATCAACAGCCACAGAAGCAGCAGTCAAGAAATCAGTCAAAAGACGCATTGCATTGGGTAAATCTGTAGCAAAGGACCTCTTTAAAGTGTTGAAGAGCAAAGGTGTCACCTTGAAGACTAAGGTGCACCTGACCCAAGCCATGGTATTTTTAATATGCATGTGAAAGCTGGGCAATGAATAAGGAAGACCGAAGAAGAATTGATGCCTTTGAATTGTGGTGTTGGAGAAGAGTATTGAATATAGCATGGACTGCCCAAAGAACGAACAAATCTATCTTAGAAGAAGTACAACCCGAATGCTCCTTAGAAGAAAGGATGGTGAGACTGCGTCTTACATACTTTGGATGTGTTGTCAGGAGGGATCAGTCCCTGGAGAAGGACATCATGCTTGGCAAATTACAGGGTCAGCGGAAAAGAGGAGGACCCTCAACAAGGTGGATTGACACAGTGGGTGCAACAATGGGCTCAAGCATAACAATGATTGTAAGGATGGCACAGGACCGGGCAGTGTTTTGTTCTGTTGTGCGTAGGGTCACTATGAGTTGGAACTGACTCGACGGCACCTAACAACAGCAACAAATCTTTGTTTTGCATTTAACAAAAGCATTAGGCTAATATCACAATGTACAACTGGAGGAAAGCTTTCTCCTTAGCTTCTGCACTAAAATCCTCTGGAGAAGCAAGGCCCAGATAATACTTCTTGGTTTGTAGTGTCCAGGTATCCTGCACAAGGTTTTGGTAAAGCAGGAGCGATGCTGGTACATGTTTTCTGGCTGAAGAAAGCAGCCAAAACCCAGATCACCCACAGAGAATACTCTTATCACTCTTGATTCCACAGGTCGGTTCGATATATGTGAAAGTTTTAAGATTTCATCCTAATCATCTTCCTGCTTCTTAGACATACAGTTTTTTCATAAAGCTAGAACCAGGAAAACCTGCTTAAAAAGTTCATTTTGTCCGAAGGGACCAAGGGAACAGGAACAGATGGGATAGACTGCTTGGCAGAGGGTAAGGATGGCAACACAGGAGTTAGCTTCCCCTGATCTGCTTCCTGCTCCAAAAGGCCTTTCCACTTCTCAATGGCAGGTACAGGAAGTGAGGAGTTGCACGAGAAATCAGAGTTCTATCACACTTCTTGTATATTGGATTTATTCTGTATTGGATTTCAGATTCTTATGTTTTTGCCTAACCTGTTGTAAAAATGGTAGCGCAGCATCGTCTGACCTCCAGCTGCAGAGGGGGAGGACGAGCATCAGTGTCAGCCCAAAGCTGATTCCTATGACGTGGAGGTCAGACGTACTACCTTCTAACCTCTTTACCAGCTCTGACACCAGCCGTCCCTACCACAGCACTCTCTGCTTCTCTGCTGGGTTCCATATTTTGTTGCAGTGGCCACACAGAACTCATAGACCATACTCACAGTTGCGGGCTTTATTCGGGAAGTAGCAGGTTACAATTCAGGATCAGTTCTTCGGTCAGGACAGCCTCTTCTCAGCAGTGCCTGCAAGCAGGCCTCTCTCTGGCTCTTGGCCCATCAACCCCTTGGTCCTTTGGCCTGGCCTCAGCCCTGCTCAGGTAAGTGTTTCAAAGCTCTTTAGCTCTACCAATAAGTGCCCAGAGGCACCCCATTCTGCCAATAAGCTGCAGCCCGAAGGTGCTCAGCTCTCTGGCTCTGTGGGTTGGCAAGCCGAGCTCTGCCGACAGGTGCCCTGGAGGTACTCCACTCCACTCCGCCAGCAAGCCTCCTGCCTGAGGGTGCTCAGCTTTCTTGCTCTGTGAACTGGGAAGCCCGCCATGCTTTCTCCTGCCAGTATTCTGGTTCTGCTGTCTCTGCTGCCGCTGTTTCCCTGTCACTGCTTCTTGCCGTCTTGCGCCATCTCCAGTGTTACAACTCTCTTTCTCTGTCTTCTGGATCTAGGAGGTTCTCAGCACAGAAATCCTGGGTCCAAAGGACACGTTCCACTCCTTGCTCTTCTTTCTTGGTGATAGTGAGGTACCCGCTTTCTGCTTTCTGGCTCTGGGATGGCTCATTTTAAGCTTAGCAGGATGGCAAAACTGACCAATCTCCTCATTAGGGTTCCATATGCCTTATTTGCATGGCCCCACCTCTATATGGGTGCCATTCACCTTATTTACATTATTATTATTAGCAAGCTGTCCAGTCCCCTTGGTAAGCCACAACACCTTGTTTGCATAGCCCCACCCAGTCATTTGGTGGGAGTTACAAGACCATGGCAAGAAAGGTCATATAAAAATGCTCCATCACACCACATGTGTGTTATTAGACTTCGAGCTTCTTGAGGACAGGACAAAGCATTAGACATCTTTATATTACCTGGAAGGTACAACAACCTCAACAACAATAAAATTGTAGTTAACCTGTGCTGCTCAACCTTTTTGCTATTACATTTAGAAAACACTAATGTTTTTATCAGAAGGAATTCTAGCTACCAAATAATTATGTTATTCCATATGACTCTTTTGTACAAATTACAAAATTAGTGTCCCTTTCTGAAGATACTTTACTGCCATCTGTTGGAAAATTGTTATAACAAAAATACAGACCTGTAACAAAAACTTGGAGATGAATGGTGTGCCCACCCCACATTGTTCAGTGTACAGTCTGCTCAGCTGTACATGTAGCTCTGAGACCACCCCAACAGTCCACTTGGCGACCCTGTGAGCTGAGGGAATCAATATTTCGGTAAACCTCAGCTCATGAAGGCACGTCAGTGTGTCTTGGGAAACCGCGTTCCATGCTAAGGACTGAAGCCTCACGGCACCAGTAACTCAGTGAAGTGGAATTCTTATACGCCCAGTTTTTCAGGGGACCAAACTGAGGCCTAGAGGTTTGAACAGCTGGTCCAGGGTCATACATCTATCGGGTATCAGAGTTTACAACAACCTATAAGTGACTTTGACTTTAGGCAGTGAGACTGCTGTTAAAAAAATCACACTAAGTCAATAATAGAAATTGAAGTTTACTTAATATAAGATTTGCATTGGGTAGCATTTCTACTAGAGTCAAAAATGTTCTGAAGGGGAGAAGGACATCCAAAATGCTAATACCACATCTTATCAGCATTTCCATGAAAAAAGGGCAGGAAGAGAACTGGTAAACAACTTGTGGTCAGGAAGAATTTCATACCGCCTTCATTGCCTTGAACAGTTGAGTAATCACTGGTTTACCCTGAACCATAGCTCCCAGTCTGACCTCTGGAGCCTCTCTTCCCTGAAACTGACTGAATTCTTTAAAAAACACAACGCCCAAGGCAAAAAGGTCTTACTAGTTTATCTAGACCACTGTTTGACTCAAAGCTAACTTAGAAAACCATTTTCTTCAAGGCTCAAGGTTCAAAAGGACAACTAAGGGCAAGTGGCCTGGGTGGGTCACCCCACTCCACATATCCAGAAATCTCAATTCCGGGAGAATTAAAATGGTTTCTCACTATAGAGCCTGGGATCTAAACCACAGCAGTATACGCCTCTGACAAAAAATAAACCCGTTGCTGTTGAGTTGATTCCAACTCACAGTGGCCTCGTATGTGTCTGCCCACACATAGGTAGAACTGCTCCATAACGGTTTTCAGTGGCTGGCGTTTCCGAAGTAGACCTTTCTTCCAAGGTGCCTGTGGGTGGACTCTTAACTGCTAACCTTTTGGTTAGCAGCCTAGCACGTAACAGTTTGTGCCACCCAGGTGTGTCTCTCCTCTTACAAACTTCTGTTAAACCATATAGGTTGCTGCAGTTTCCAAGCCCTTTTGCTATTCCCATCCCAGCCCACTAAATTGATTCCGACTCATAGCGACCCTAAGAGAACTGCCCCATAGGGTTTCTAAGGCTGTAATCTTCATGGCAGCAGACGGCCCACATCTTTCTCCTGCGGAGCAGCTAGTGGGTGGGTTCAAACTGCTGACCTTTCGGTTAGTAGCAGAGTGCTTAGCCACTGCACCACCAGGACTCCTATGAGAATCTATAGCTATAGTCTTTTAGGTTTTAGCAAAGGAAAAGGAATTTGCGCTTTCTTTGGCCAGTCCTTGTTTCTGTTGAGTGCTGTCCCTTCTCTGTATTTCAGAATTACCTCCTGTCCTCCCACCACCTCTACTGAACTGCTACCAGCTTGGTGGCTTGTCTGGGCTCTCACTCGTCTAGGTCCCCTCCCTCGGCTAAGGCTACTAGGACTACCCGCCTTCCTTCTGTGCCCATTCCTTTCTATAACCCCACCTCTTTTTGAACCCTTAATTGCTGTTCTCCCCTCCAACATTTTCTCTCCAAATTATCTTACTATCCCATTTAGAAGGAAAGTACCTCAGGGCAGGGATTGCCTTGTTATGTTGTGAAGCAGTATCTAAAGTGCTCCATAAATTAGCATCTGTAGGGAGTTTTCTACATACTAATTATTATTATTGAAATACAAAAATGCTTTCTGAGCCATGAGGAAGCATCCTAGGAGATTAGTCTAATTGCCTGTACATGTTTTTTAAAAAAGAAGAAAAGCCTTTCCTCCTGCCTAAGTGAGCTATCAGAGGCTCAGAACTGTAGCCAAAATCCCTGGACTCAGTCCGAACTGTTGTTTCAATGCTTTTATATTAATTCAGAGAGCCATATTTGAAAGAGTGAAATAGGGTCCTGTTGGTCATTGGAGCTATTTATGCTGGTCAGAAAGGCAGGGATGGCCCCAGAGCCTGCCTTTGGTTTGCTTTGGCCCAGAATCTTTTTTTTTTTTTTTCTTAGTGGCATTTATGGTTAAAGTCCACAGGATTCATTTCTAAGGGAGATTTAAAGTAAATTTCTTTTATGTTAAGTTTATGTAGATGTTTACTGCCAGAGTGAATCAATATTTTTATTAGCATTTTATGATGCAAATGGGGAGGCTTTTAAGACCTGTTGAATTTTAATGTAGACATATATGTCAGAAGGACTCATTTATGAAACTATTGATCCTTTTCCAATGCTTGCTTTGAGCATATACCTACAAAAGTAGTTAGTGAGACAGTTTCTGTCTATATAAATAACTTGCTTTAAAAATCTTTACATTAGAACTTGTTGATCTGATTTAAATATTTCTGGTTTTCCTGAATGTGAGATGTAATAGCTTGATTAATAATTTAATGAATGTCCCTTTATGAAAGAAATGCTAGTCAAAATAAACTGAAATGACTTTAAATGATCAATCGAAGTTACTTGTAAATCTAAAACAGTGGAAATTTTTCAAAGAAAAGAAGCCTGTTTATCACTCACGTGAGTGTCTGTCCGTGACTGAGGAGACAGTATAACGACACGGCCTTGTTGTGTTGTCCCGCCGTGTGTAATCTAATTGACTGGGCATGTTCAAGATGGAGCCACTGACCCTTTGCTTTCTGCAGTACACCCTCCTCAGCCGAGGACACGGTCTCTCTGAGCCATGTGGCTCTTACTGACACTTGGCTTTTGATGATAAATACAGAGTCAGCTGAATCTGAAAAGAAGCCCTGCTCATTTTTAGATGATTAACTCACTTTGGAGACCCGATTATTTTCTTTCCCCGGGGTACACAGTGATATCTTGTTGTTCTGGTGGACACTTTGTGCCTTTATAGAGCTTAGCCTTCTAGAGATAAAGCCCAGGTATACACCTCCCATATGCTGGATACAGTTATAGGACTCAAGCTGCAGAAGAGCTGGGGGATCATCTAGTCCAGTGGTCCTCAAATCTGGCTGCACATTGGAGTATCCTGGGGAGGTTTTCCAAAAAAACACCAGTCCCAGCCAGGGCTATACCTCCTCTGTTTACAACTGGGAAAACTGAGGCCCAGGAGGGAAATTGTGACAACACACAAAGAGGTGCTGTGTAAAATCATAGCATAAGGTGGCAATGACATTATTCCCAGATCCCAGTTGAAATGCTCTTGTTTTGAAAGGAGCAGTTTTTAAATTAGCTCAGGTGCAGTGCAGAAAACAAGGTGGGGCCAGCTGACACTGTCATTGGCTTTGATGTATCTTCCCTGTAATAAAACAGCATGACACAGCCACCTTCAATGCCTTCCATGTGTTGTTCATATTAAGGAGGGACTTTACTGTCAGTTGTGACAAAGCCAAAGTGTCAATCTGGCTACATGGTAAGGGCACTCCCTACCCAAGCCAGGGCTTAGTTCATTTTGTGTGTGGGTAAAGCTTTTTAATTGAAGCTTTAATTTTACCTAGTAAACAGAAAGGAGTGGCTAAGCTCTTTTAATTAAGTCCTTATTAAATCAGTTTTCCGTGAAGATAGTGAGTTTTAATTTTTAAACACGGATACTCTAAAAATTTTAGTTAAGGGGATAGAGAGCAGCAGTCAGTCGTCATTTCTTCGACATTCTGATTTTTGGGAGTAGGGGAAGGAAGAGGTCTAAACATCATCACCAGCATTTGCTTAGAAACTAGTGTGTGGGGGCTGCTTTCTGTTAGGCTTTGGAAATACAAAGGTTCAGCCCATGCCTTGGAAAAGTTTGCTATTTATTTAGAGAGTGTGTGTGTGTATCTGTCTATTATGTATATATAATATGAAGTTTAATAAATATACCCTAATCATAATTGCCATTTTAATAAATGTCCTTCTGTGAGAAAGCAAACAACTAAGTCAAAATATATGTGAGTATGTGTGTTTCTATGTTAATATGCAGCGTGTATATTGTGGATGGGTATATATAGCCTGTGTGAGTTGGGGAGTGATATCCAAATGAGTGGCACAGACAAGAAGCACTACCTCACAGATCGTTGTGAGATTAGGTGAGACAGCTGGTGTAAAGTGCTTAGCACAGTGGCGGGTACACAGTGAACGCTCAGTGTTCCCAGCTACATACGTATAAGCATTAGGTGGCAGTGAAGTCAGAGGAAAAAGAGGACTGTGGGTAGGGAGGATCCGGGAATGAGAAAAGTATAATTTAAATAATACATATTGCTTCTCTCTTTTTTTAATTTAAAATCTCTTTTTTTAAAAAAAAGACTTGAATTGCTAATAGCTTTGGAAAGTGTTATATAAATACATATTAATGGTATGGTATCTTTTGTTTTAGGAACTTTATATTGCCGTAGGAATATCCGGAGCCATCCAACATTTAGCTGGGATGAAAGACAGCAAGGTAACTATATACAACAGTAACGAGGGTTAAGAGGAAATGTTTTCATTTTAAAAGATTTGGGTTTCACTGTGTGTTTTCCGCGTAGTTACATAGTATGTAGTTGGACCATTGACCTTAACACAGATCTGGGAACCGAAAGAAATAGAGGCCACTGTTCACTGCCTGAAAATGTACCGTTGGTAGGAGAGGCAGTGCTGTGTCATGGAGAGAGGCCTGACCCTGAATCCCAGCGTCACCTCTAGCTAACTGCATGGCGTGTTCTATCTGCACCTCAGTTTCTTCACCTGCCTGGTGGGAGTGTGCAGTCATGATCTCTAAAGTCCCTTTCAGCTCTGATAATCTGTGGGTAAAACACGTGGGCCATATACAACTTTGATGAGGTTCTGACCACCTAATTGGTTTATGAGGTCGTGCTTCCTGCTTATCTCTCTGTCTGCTTCACCGGTCTCCTCACACTTCCACCCTCATACAGCAGTAGGATTGTTCTTCTTGGATTGGCACCAAAGTGTGACCAGCACATTTTGGGTTGGAACATCAAGACATCTTAATATCTTAGTAATTGTCAAAAATACAGCGTATAGAGGAAACACTCGATTTAAACGTGCTACTTGGACTATATCTAGAAGTCCTGTGTAATGACTCTGAACATATATTACAGAATATGACACATTAATTCATGCATAACAGTGTACAGTTTGAATTATGAACTTAGTCTTTCATGAAGTCAGGGATGCCTCTGACACTCCTGCATTTATCCATTCAGGTGGAAGCTTGCTGTAAAGGGTAATAAAACTTTTAACAGGTTTAACTTCTAACTTGAAGAAATGCATGCACTACCCCCTTGTAGCCTCTAAATGAACTGGCCCGAAACTAGTCAGATTTCACAGTTGGATGGCAGGTTTCTTTACTGAGCTATGAAAACAGCAGTGCCAAAAGGGAAAATGTTATTGCTGCATTAAAGGGAAAAAAAAAAAAAAAAACACCCTCCAACACCAGCAGCCTTAAAATATATTTTTTAGCAGGACAAGTTCAGACATATCTAGAATTCTGCTTCTCTAAGATAGAAGATTCTGCCTGCCAAGAAGATCCTGGTGAAAAGTTGTATCCCAGGCCAACAGGGATAGATTGGGGGAGGGAAGGACTAGACAGTATATGCTAAAGCAAATAGGGGATGTTGAAGTGAGGAGACCAGTGTTGGGGGACAATCCATTAGAATAAGCTTGAGCCAAGACTTTGTCCCTCCATCCCCTCAACAAACATTTATTAAGCGTGGTCCTTGTACTAGATGCTCAGGATACTTAAATGAAAAAGACATTGCCCCTCCCCTTGCCATTTTATGTGGGTCACAGGATAATCTCCAACTGTAATTTTGGTTAAGCTCTAAAATGGGTTATTAGGATCATTGCTTTAAGTCTGATAGTTGCATTACTTACAAGCTACAATTTTAATTAACATTGTGGCATAGTGGAAGGAATATAAGAAAGAATTGTATCAAATGAGTCAATGTAAATGAAAGCACTTTTTGAACTATATACATATTAATATGGTTGAATACAACCTGTGAGTTTAAAAACTCTAAAAAGAGGAAGCATATGAGCCATAATGAGATATTAGGAGAGCTCTAGAGTATAAGCAAGACTCGATCATAGTTATTTACAGTTGAGAATCAGGAATATTATTTTAGTAATCTGAAAAACAAGTACCTTAGTGATTCTTTGCCCCTACTGTTAATGTGCTGTTTCTTTAAAATTAACTTTTATATAGTGGGTGAGAAAGCTTTCAGATGGCTGTACTGAAGATGTTTGGCTGGGGGGGGCTCCAGAAGAATCATTAACCATCATTAATTAAATAAAGCTCTGCTAGTAGCCGTGAAGCAGCTGTACATTCCCAGAAGAGAAGTACCTCAGTGCAGATCAGTGCCTGTGATTCGAAATGTTTGTTCTTGTGACTTTGGATTTGAGGCTTATATTTGAAACCATTGTTTATTGTCTCTGTCCATGGTGTCATATACATATGGCTTGTTTCTTGGATTGACAGTTAATCACTGTGCCCCAGTCTCAGATATTCTGGAATATTCTGCCCCTGCAAGAAAAGTACGCATATGTCGTGCAGCCTATATTTTAAGTCAGTGTATCAAAATACTTTGCAAATGTGTTTCAGCTGTTTTCATGAGATATAGTAACAAGCAGGTAGAAACTTAATTTTACTTCTAGAGATTTCAGTTATTATGTTCTGTTATCTATTGAGATAAATTAATACACATTAAAGTCAAAACTCTTAATTTTACTTTAATTAAAATGGTGTTAGAAGCATCTATGGGGAATGCCAAACTATATGTAATATATAAATAAGTCCTATGTCAATAAAAGAATGATTGGTAAACAGAGCACCTTTTTTTTTGTAATTGTGCTTTAAGTGAAAGTTCATAGTTCAAGTCAATTTCTCATATAAAAACTCATACACATACCCATATGACCGTAGCTGTTCTCCTTATAATGTGACAGCACACTCCTTCTCTCTGCCCTGTATTCCCCATGTCCACTCAACCGGCTCCTGTCCCCTTCTGCCTTCTCATCTCAACTCTGGACAGGAGCTGCCCATTTAATCTCATATATCTACTTGAGCCGAGAAGCACCCTCTTCACCAGTATCATAGTCCAGTCTAATCTTTGTCTGAAGAGTTGGCTTCAGGAATGGTTTTAGTTCTGGGCTAACAGTCCAGGGGCCATGTCTTCTGCGATCCCTCCAGTCTAAGACCATCAAGTCTGTTTTTTTTTTTTTTTTTTTAACTAGAATTTGAGTTCTGCACCCCAGTTTTCTGCTGCTCCATCAGGGACTCTCTGTTGTGTTCCCTGTCAGGGTGGTATTGGTGGTAGCCAGGCACCATCTTCTGGTCTCAGGCTGATGGAGCCTCTGGTTTATGTGGCCCTTTCTGTCTTTTGGAAACCCTGGTGGTGTAGTGGTTAAGTGCTATGGGTGCTAACCAAAGGGTCAGCAGTTCAAATCCACCAGGTGCTCCTTGGAAACTCTATGGGGCAGTTCTCCCCTGTCCTATAGGATTACTATGAGTCGGACTCGACGCTACGGCCATGGGTTTGGTTTTTTTTTTCTTTCTTTCTGGTTTTTCTGTCTTTTGGGCTCATATTTTCTTTATGTTTTTTTGGTGTTTTTCATTCTCCTTTGCCACAGGTGGGTTGGGACCAATTGATGCATCTTAGATGGCCGCTTGCTAGCTTTTAAGATCCCAGATGCCACTCGCCAAAGTGGGATGCAGAATATTTTCTTCATAAATTTTGTTATGCCAGTTGACCTAGATGTCTCCTGAAACCATGATTCCCAGACCCCTGCTTCTGCTATTCTGTCCCTCCAAGTGTTTGGTTGTATTCAGGAAACTTATTAGTTTTTGATTTAGTCCAATTGTGTTGACTTCACCTGTATCACACAGCACCTTTTTGAGTGATTATTTCTCCTTATGCTTTTAATAAGCTGTTGTTATACCTTTAACATTAAAAAAAATTAGATAAGAGAAACTTTTGCTTGTTTTATTACATATGTTTGTCGCATACATAAAGACTTAAAATCTTTTATTTTAAAGTTCTCTTTTATGAACAGGTTGACTAGTTAGCCTTTATATTCTTAGAACAGACAAAAGATAATAATTTTAAAACAACAAGCAATATGGAGTATGTGGAGATGGAAGTAGTTGGAGGTACAAAGGTTGTGAATTAGGGTGGAATTGTTACTTTTTTATCTAAGATCAAACTTTTTTTCATAAGTCAAAAAAGAACTTTTAGAAAAAATAACGATTTTAGAAAACAGTTTGGCAGTTCCTAAAAAAGTTAAATATAGAATTACCATATGACCCAGCACTTCCACTCATGGATGTATACCCAAAAGAATGGAAAGCAGGGACTCAAACAGATGCTTTTACACCAGAGTTGCAGTACTAGTCATGTTAGCCAAAAGGTGGAAATAACCTAAATGTCTCTTAACAAATGTATGGATAAACAAAACATGGTATATGCACACAATGGGCTGTTATTCAACCAAAAAAGGGAATGAAGTTCTAAACATCTATGACATGCATGTACCTTGAAAACATTATGCTAAATAAAATAAGCCAGACACAAAAGGGCAAGTATTAGTCATTAAGAGCTCAGTTGCTAACCAAAAATGTCAGCAGTTCGAACCCATCAGCCGCTCCTTGGAAACCCTATGGGGCAGTTCTACTCTGTCCCGTAGGATCACTATGAGTCAGAATCAACTCGAAGGCAACAAGTTTGTTTTTTTTTGTTGTTGTTGCCGTTCTTGTTAGGAAACCCTGGTGGCGTAGTGGTTAAGTGCTATGGCTGTTAACCAAGAGGTCGGCAGTTCGAATCCACCAGGCACTCCTTGGAAACTCTATGGGGCAGTTCTACTCTGTCCTATAGGGTCGCTGTGAGTCAGAATCGACTCGATGGCAGTGGGTTTGGTTTTTAGGTTTTGTTCTTGTTATAGTAAATATCTAGAATAGGCAAATGCATAGAGAAAAAGTAAATTAGAGATTGCATGGGTTGGGGAAGGGAAGATAGGAAGTTATTGCTAAAGGGGTAGGGAGTTTGTGGTAATGAAAAGGTTTTGGAAATAAATAGTGATGGTTGTACAACACTGTGAATATAATTAATATCACTGAATTATACACTTAAAAATGGTTAAAATGGAAAATTCTATGCTATATGTATTTTGTCATAATAAAAAAAATAATGATTTTAAAACCTTTTTAATACTGAGATGAGCTGGGGGTGGGGGTGGGAGATAATTTTGTTATGTTCCAACCCAGAAATTTCTAATAAATTTAGAATATTGGCACAGATGCACCAAATGAATCTTACTTGGTAGATATTTTTAAGAATATCAATTTGTTGTAAGAAGAGTTAAAATAGAACCGTTAATCTATGTGGTATGTGATTTCTTGATAAAGGCTAACTCCTTTTATTTATTTATTTTTTATTTCACAGACCATTGTAGCCATTAACAAAGACCCAGAAGCTCCAATTTTCCAAGTGGCAGATTATGGAATAGTTGCAGATTTATTTAAGGTAAGCTGGCCTTGAGAGAGATGGCAGTTATCTAGATTGTCATCCAAGAACCACTCAGAGTTGGTCAGGAATGAAACTATTATAGTAAATCATTTTGTGTGTGTGTGTATGTGTCTGCCGGTATATGTATACACACTATTAATGTATGTACACAATTTTGACCTGCTTAAAATGAAGTTACCCTAGTAGATACATGCTGTTTATAGAGTAGTCTAATTTTCTTCTTCAGCAAGAGTTCAAATTGCTTTTAAAAGATCCAAATGGCTCTTGGTATCACCTGTACTCTGCTAGTATTACAATGTGAAGTGACTCAATTAAGTATAACCTAGAATTGTATTTGGCAGGTACCTTAAAGAAATTCACATCAAACCCCCTCATCCAGGAATCTGCCGAGGATGCTGTAGCTTCTCAGGGCAAGAGTAGGGTCTCGAGTCCAGCTGATTTGACTCAGCAGGTTTGCTTGCTTGCTGTGTTTAAGAGTTAAGGACTTCCTAACATGATGAATGTAGGGAAGAACACTTATTTCCTACTCCTTAAACTCTCCACTTTTTAGGTATTCTTTCTATCCTGCCGCTGCCCTTGTATTTCTCCACGGGAGAAATGGCTTATTTGATTAGTGATATTGATGAGCACTTTATAGTATTTGGCCCCATTTAAAGGTCACAGCTCATGCGCAGCTTGGCCTATTTCCCACCCCCCCCATCCCACCCCCCGGCCTGCCTATGAGCTTCTTGATTACCTTGTGCAGAAATCACTTACACAGGAACTGACTCTCTGAAAGTATACAATCCTGAGAGAGGTGGGTTTGCTGGAGTGAGGATCTCCTCACATAAAACCACTACAAGGGCCTGCGGGCCTCAGTGGAAAGGCTTCAGCCTGAGAACAGAGCTGGGGTGGTCCCCCCAGCAAGAGTATTGGCCCATTACTGTGCCTTCACCAGCACTGTACATACATGATCCAGATGAACTCGTGAGCTGTACCTTAAGAGCACATCTGTACTCTGAAGGCTGTCTTCATGCCCAGTGAAGGGTGGAAGGAGGACCCTTCAGCAGCTCAGCAATGGCCCAGCCTGCAGGCAAGGACTAGGGTAGGCTGGTACTCTGGGTCAGTGTGGACCATCCTTCGCTTCAGGAGGCTAGATCTTGCCTTGGGAAGAAGATTGCCCCTTTTCAGTGAACCTAAAATCTTATAATCTGAAATTTGGGGTTCAGGTAGGTCAGGTACTCCTGTTGCCTGACTAAAGTGTATAAGAACAAACAGTAATGGCAATCATTTGGCTACTAAGATATCCCAGTGTGAGGGGAAGCTGGTATGAAAAAGAGAAATTTTTGTGTCTCTATACAAGGATAACTTTGTTCGAGTAGGAAGCATTTAGTTCCAGTGAGGTGAGGATAGAGGGGTAAAGATTCTTTTTATCTAAAAGTAAAATGAAATACTTGTTTAACAGCAACAGTGTACCATGTTAACATGTTTGTAGGCAGGCATCTGCTGTAGTTGCCTTTTTTCCCTCAAGAATATATTAATAATTTATAAGTAATTTTGTTTATTTTAAGGAATGTTTGTCTACTTCGCCTTGTGTCCTGTGTATTCCAGCTCATGTGGGGGTTTACAAATAAAATGATGGAACCGTGAACAGTTGGAAATTTGTAATGTGTCTCCAGTGGACTACCTGCCTTGGGGCAGGAGCATCTCTAGAAATTACTGATGGGATGGTATCCCACAGCACACACAATGCCGCCTGCTGTAAGGACAGCTCCCAGGTTTGGCGTGTGTGTGTGTGTGTGTGTGTGTGTGTGTGTGTGTGTGTGTGTGTGTGTGTACTTAAACAGGTATCTCGGTGAGAGCCCTAAGAGAGCAAAAGTGGAAAGGGACCTCAAAACTCACCCAACCAGCTGATTTCCAGCCTGAGGCTCTCAAGCTATTTTTGGTGTTTTAAGAAGCCCGGTGTTGAGAGACTGTAGACTGTAGAAAGACCTTTTGGACTAAGACATCGCATTTCTTTGCTTTAGCTAGAATTAAATGAAGGCAGTGACTATCTCATGCTGCTTAGAAGTTATATATGTCTTTGATTAATATGGTAGGAGAAAAGTTAATTAATGCAGTTTGTGAAAAAACTAATTAAAAATTGTGAAAATTTTATTTAAAGTACTGGTAATGTTGCAGCTTCCCATTTGTTACTACGTGAGTAACAACAAGCCATATGCATCCTTTGTCTACGTTGTCTGCGTCCCAGAGAAATGTGATCTAAGGAAATTACTCTGCAGGTTATCAGCACAACTGTTCTCTATCTCATCACCCTGCCTTTCTAGCTGGTCAGGTCCTACAGCCACGTCGTTCACCACTACTCTTATCCCTAGATGAAGTGCAGCAAAAAGAACCGCACCTTTTGACAGACTTTAGGAAACTAGACAGTACCCATCAGACCATTTTCTCAGCTGAAATCAGAATTAGGGTGTTGTTACTCTGACACACATGGAGTCGCCTTGAGTAGGAATCGACTCGACAGCAAATGGTAAAAGATGAATGTTACAGTAATTCAGACTGACAGGGTTGCTTAATGAGTATGCTTCTCGCTGGGACCACTCTTGTCTTTTAAAATCCAATGCTTATAGGTATAACAACATTTTAAAATACAATTATATTTGTGACAAATAATGAGAATTAGCATTATCTATTTTGGATTAAGATCTTAAATAAAGAAAATATAAGTCAGATAATAACTGCAAAGAGGGCATTTTTTACACTAAATTTTTGTGTAAACAAATTATAAGCTGTATTACACATCACAAGTATGTATAGTTATAGGCTAATAATTCCCTAGGGGATGCTTTACTCACCAAATTTAATCATGTCTGGAGTAAAAATATAGGCATTTTGTTCTTTAATATTTATTTTGTTTCACTTCACCTTTCAACAATTGTATGAGCTAGTTTGAACAAATTTTTTTGTTTTTGTTTTTTTTCCTTATATAACAAATAAACCAAAAAAACCAAACCCATTGTCATTAAGTTGATTCCGGCTTATAGTGGACCTATAGGACAGAGTAGAACTGCCCCATAGGGTTTCCAAGGAGTGGTTGGTGAGTTTGAACTGCCGACCTTTTGGTTAGCAGCCGTAGCTCTTAACCACTGCACCACCAGGGCTCCATGTAGCAAATAAGTACAGCAAATAAGTGCTTTAGTTCAGATCCTGCCTTAGCTGCATACTAGTTAAATTATCTTGGTTATTTACTCTCTGAACATCAACTTCCTCGTAAGTAATACAAATATACTTCCTACCTTACGAGGTTGTAAGGAAGATTAAATGAGATTATACTGTACATAGTACAGTTCGTGACAAATATTAGCCTCCCT
This sequence comes from Loxodonta africana, assembly GCF_030014295.1. NCBI lineage: Eukaryota > Metazoa > Chordata > Mammalia > Proboscidea > Elephantidae > Loxodonta > Loxodonta africana. The sequence goes on along the minus strand of NC_087354.1, from coordinate 38,770,744 downwards.
GTTTGTCTATGTACCTTCCATAGAGGCTGCTCAATAAATGGTTACTGGAGTTGAAGCAATAGGGCACCACTTGTCTTTTTTTTAAATAGCTTTACTGAGATATAATTTACATACCATAAAATTCACTCTCTTAAAAATGTGCAATTCAGTGTTTTTTAGAATACTCAGAGACTTGTGCAACTAATCACGATCTAATTCTAGAACATTTTCATCACACCAAAAACCGTACCGGTTAGCCATCGCTCTCCATTCCTTTCTCCCCCAGCCCGTGGCAGACTAATCTGCATTCTGTCTCCAGATTTGCCTGCTCCTGACATTTCATGTAACTGTCCCCTTTCACTTATTGTAGTGTTTTCAAGCTTCATGTTGTAGCCTGTATCAGTATTTCATTCCTTTTTATTGTAATAATATCCCATTGTAGGCATATGCCACATTTTATTGATTGATTGATCAGTTGATGGGCATTGAGTTATTTCCACCTTTTGGCTATTATAAATAATGCTGCTATGAAAATTCACATCCACATTTTTGTGTGAATATGTTTTCATTTCTCTTGGGTTTAGAAATTGGAGTGTAATTGTTGGGTCACATGGTAACTCAATGTCCAACATTTTGTAGAACTGCCAGATTGTTTTCCAAAGTGGCTGTACCATTTTACATTCCCACCAACCATATCTGAGGGCTTCAATTTCTCCACGTCCTCTCCAACCCTTGTTACTGTCTGTCTTTTTGATTATATCTATCCTAGTGGGGATGAAGTGGTATCTCATTGTGGTTTTAATTTGCATTTCCCTAATGGCTAATGATGTTGAGCATCTTTTCATGTTCTTATTGGCCATTTGTATCTTCTTTAGGGAAATGTCTATTCAAATCATTTGCCCATTTTTTTTTTTAACAGAGTTTCTTTTTATTTTTAAGTTCTAAGAGTTCTTTATATATTCTGGACACATGTTCCTTATCAGGTATATTGCAAATATTTTTCTCTCATTTTGTGGATTGTCGTTTCATTTTCTTGGTAGTGTCATTTGAATCAGAAAAAAAATTAATTTTGATGAAGCCAAATTGATCTGTTTTCTTTCATTTCTTGTGCTTTAGGTGCCATATCTAAGAAACCACTGCCAAATCCAAGGTCACAGAAACTTACTCCTATTTTTCCTTCTAAGAGTTTTATGGTTTTATCTCTTACGTTTAGGTCTATGATCCATTTTGAGCTAATGTTTGTTTATAGTGTGAGGCGTAAGGGTACAACTAATCTCTTCCAGGCCATGAACGTGTACTGTCTTTCCATTTATTTAGCTCTTCTTTAATTTCTTTCAGTGATCTCTTATAGTTTACAGTGTACAAACCTTGGACTTCTTTTAGATGGTATTATAAATGAAATTGTGTACTTAATTTCATTTTTGAATTGTTCATTGGTAGTATATAGAAATACAGTTGAATTTTTATTTTGATCTTGTATCCTGTAACCTTACTGAATTTGTTTATTATTTTATTGTGTGTGCGTGTGTGTATTCCTTAGGATTTTCTATATGCAAAACCATCTCATCTGTGAATAGAGATAGTTGTACTTCTTTTCCAACCTGGATCTCTTCTATATGTTTTTCTTTCCTAATTGCCCTAACTAAAACCTCCAGTACCATGTTGAATAGACGTGGTGTGAGTTGACATCCTTGTTTCTGATCTTAGGCGGGCAACATTCAGTGCTTTACTATTAAGTATGTTGTTAGCTGTGAGTTTTTCATAGATGCCCTCTATCAGGTTGAGGAAGTTCTTTCCCTTCTATTCTTAGTTTGTTGAGTGTTTTTACCACCTGCCTTTTTAAACCCTCTTTTTCATCTCTCCCCAACACAGCTATTCTCTAGAGTCCTTCTAATTTCATTGCTATGTCTAAAAACCTGCGTTGTGTATCTCTGCCGCCTCAGTTTTCGTCCAGAATCCTTTTCTTCTCCATGTTGATGATCCAGATTTTACTAATCCACACTTAACCCTCCTTCCTTAGAACTTCTGAATCTGAAGCATTTAATTTCTTCTACTCAACACATAAGATGAGCAAGTTTCTGATTGGGTGATTCATAGGCCTGTGTCCCTGCTCCACAGTTAGGGTAGGAAACTCCGTGGGTGAGAATCAGGCTTGAACTCTGTCTCCCACAGTGCTTAACCTGGGGAAGTACTAAGTAAATCAGTGAAAAATACTAATAATTGTATTGTGATTTATATCACAGTGTGCCTGTTTTTAAACTTACATTCACTCTCATTTGGTCGTACTGAGTAGGAAGCTGCCTTTGCTCTCCGTTATATCTAAAATAGAACAGAAACGTGGCTCTTTCAGTATGCTAAGGCCATCATGTACTCTGTGAACCTGAGTTGATTTTTTCTCCTCCCCAAGAAGACATTGTGTAGGGTGCTTGGAAAGTCTGAGACTGGTCTAGTGGAAAGGATATAGATGATGGAGAGAGCCCCTTAAACTCTTTTTTTTTTTTTTTGGTAATGTGGCAGGGGGATATTCTGTAAGGGCTTTGAAAAATTATATGTTTTAATTTTGATTAAAGATTCTATAGAAGAATCTCTATCAAATGGGAAATGCAAGACAGAATTTCAAATTCTCATGGACTTTCTGGAGCCATGGAAGCTGGATGAATCCCTGAAACCATGGCCCTAAGATAATTTTTAAATCTTAAACCAAAAATATCCCCTGAAGTCTTAAAACGAAACAATAGCTTAGCTTAACTAGTAAAAAAAGTCTGCCTTGAGCATTATGCTCTTTTAAGAACTAGCTATACGAAATCATATTGTTAACGGTAACTCAAAAGATTATATGGAACCTTGGGGGGCAGTGAGTTTCTGTCAGTGAGGGAGGACAACTCAGAAAAGGCGGGTGAGAGTGGTTGCACAACTCGGAGAATGCAATCAGTGCCACTAAACTTTACATACAGAAACTGTTGAACTGGCATATGTTTTGCTGTGACTGTTCTCAACAACAACAATAAAATAAATAAAAAACTTTTTAAAAATTGTATGTTCTAAACCAAACTAATGTTGGACTTCCTGGGGAAGGAAGTTGGGCTCTAGCCTATTTTTCACAAGCCGCGCAGGTCCCACGTGAGGCTCGTTTAGCATGTCACCCTCGTGGCTGGCATGAGCTCATGGCCTCTCCACCGAGGAAAGCTGGGGAAGTGGGGCCAGCACTTACTGCTGCCCCTGAGCTAATGCCTGCTGGCTCCATGGTAAACATGGGCTTTTTAATAAGCTGGAGACAAAGTGACATTCGGAAGAAACAACATGTCGACAATTTCCTTAATAAATTTTGTACGAACACATTATTTCCACCTAATGGAAATGTAGCTCTCTTAAATAATTGAGAGGCTGTACTCATCAGTGGTGAGTTCAGCTGGGATCTCTGTGAGCTAGCGCAGCCGACAGCCCCTTGAAAGACTGGGTAATTGATATTTTACACAAGTGGCTGGGCTAGTTTTCAGGTGGGCTCTGTGTGACGTCACCCTGCAGTCGCAAAGCGGCTCCACACTGGAAGCTGCGGTTGCAGCCAGTCAGCAGTGCCAGCTCGGTCAGTTTCCCCTTTCTGTGGTTTCATACTGTGCTCACTGACCAACCACTGCATCAGCACTGAAGCCCTTGATTTTAATAAGGGGTGATGGCCGTGAATGTTCAGCGTGCAGCTCAGTTTTATGTCCATATGATAGTAACGTGTGCTGAGGAAGCAACCAAAATGTTTGTGAAATGAATGAATGGTGAATGAATGAACAGTCAGTGACAGAAGAAGTGTTAGAGGAGGTTGACGGGAGGCATGCCTAAGTGAGAGACTTTGGTGTGGACTTAGAAGAAAAGATATGTATGAAGTAAGGGAAGGAATGCTGGGGAAAACATGAAGATAAAAAACACATGTTACTCTCAACACAGACAAGAAGAATTAGACTTCTGTTTTCTCTGATGCCTTCCTAAGGTTTGTTGTTGTGTCAAAAAAAAGGCCTCATAGGCAGTGAGTGGGCTCTTGGCCCTGCCAGCCCTCTGTCCAGGGTGGTCGCTCCCTCAGAACGTTTGCAGTCTCCCCATGGGTGGGAGGAGGAGAGCAAGAGTTCCCTGGCAGGGGCGCTTTGTGCTTCAGCAGTGACGTGCACTGTGTTTTGGCCTCTGTGTACTTGTTAAGGAGCCCTGGTGACACAGTGGTTAAGAGCTTGGCTGCTAACCAAAAGGTCAGGAGTTCGAATCCACCAGCTGTTCTTTGGAAATCCTATGGGGCAGTTCTACTCTGTCCTATAGGTCCGCTGTGAGTCAGAATCGACTCAGTGGGTTAGGGTTTTGATTTGGTGCTTGTTAAGGAGCTATGACCATGACCACAGTGAAGGCTCAAGTTGTTTACTTTTTTTTTTTTTTTTTAATTTGCAGGTGGTTCCTGAAATGACTGAGCTGTTGAAGAAAAAATGAATCATGATCATGTCTTAAGAAGGCAAACTGTCGAAGTATTCAGCTGGAATCATGGAAATTCAAGGATATTCTAACACTCATTGGAAAGCTTGGAGAGCTAAATTCTCATCATTTTGGAAAAAAAAATCTAAGAGATACCAGGACGCTTTTTCTATGGGACTGTTATATTTCTTTTTAATTATTTTTGGTTCCAAACAATTATTTTTTGAAATTTTCTAATTCTATAATAAAATATATAATAAAGCCTTTCCACAGCTTTAAAATTATTATCAGAAATATGCCTGTCTTCTTAAAAAGAATGGGAGTAAAAATTATTCTTTTTGCCTCCCTTGTTCATGGAGAGCTCTGTGTTTTAGGAGAAATTGTGAAGATGCATGTTCCCGCCAGCCTGGTCAACCTAATCTGATTGTGGAAGGGCCTATATCAGAAAAGAATGGAAGTGTGTCGGCAAATTCAGAGTTAAAAATGCATGACCACAGGCGTGGCCATACTCCAGTTTTCATATTCCCATTTAAACATACTCTGGTCTTCAGAAAGCCATGGCTAATGTGACAGAAGCAGACCGGACTTAAACCTAAACCTGCAGAATTTACTTAGTTGGCTAAAGTGAAGTTTAATTTTCCATTCAATTTTAAGGTTTTGTCAGTTTGTAAGAATTTGTGTCAGTAAAGAAGAAGGCGTGGGGACAGAGTGCATGTTTTGGGACAGTATAGTCTCTTTGCAAACAGATAGTTTGTTATAAATGTTTAAAATCCCACTCAGCGAATGCTGTGGTTGTCCTCGCCCTCCTGATCTATTCTTTGTCTCCCTTTGGGCTCCCTTGGAAAAGCAACTGGGCATGTGAGTCAGCGCACGCTGTGGTTACTCTGGCACGCACGCTGCCGCTCTAGGGCACGGCGGAGGTCCGGGCGTCACAGGAACAGAGGGCTGGGGTGGTGCAGGCCCAAGAGCAGAGGCTGCTGAGGCTGTGGCCAGGCCTGTGGGAAGGCATGGGCAGGTGTCTGGGGTCACAGAAGGCCAGGAGTCAGAAGGTAGAATGGAGAGAACTTCCATGATGGACCAGATCTGCAGAATTGGAGTAGCGACCAGGACAAGGAGAATGGCAGGGAAGAGATGGGAGGTGACAGTGATACCTTAGGGATGGTGGTAGAGGGGACCAGCCAGTCCCTCGGTGTAGCCGGCCTGGGGCCCTTCCTCTGCATCTGCTGATGAATTGATCACTTTTTGGTTTGTGTCACAATCAGTTGCTGTGAAACACTTCTAGAAGTGAAGCGTCTCTGGTGTTCCAACCTTCTTTTAATGACGTGAAAGGAGAGCAGTAAAACGATGTCCCTTCACAAGTAGTGTCATTTTACCACGTTCTGTTAGAATCCTGGAATGTCAGAGTTCAGAAATAATCTGGGCCAGTCCCTTGTTGTACAGACAGAGCTACTGAGGCACAGAGATAAGGAAGGTAAACCGACTTCCAAAGCCCTGTGGCTTGAATCACCCTGTGAAACTTCCATATCTTGTGTCTTTGAGGCTCTTCCTAAGGGGCTTCACCTTGCTCAGGGTATAGTCGATATACTTCGCCAACACCATAATTCAAAGGCATCAGTTCTTCAGTCTTCTTTATTCATTGTTCCACTTTCACACACACATAAGGCCTGAAAATACCATGGCTTGGGTCTGGCGTGCCTTAGTCCTCAAACTGACATCTTTGCTTTTTAACACTTTAAGGAGATCTGTTGCAGCAGATTTACCAAAGCAATATGTCGTTTGATTTCTTGATTGCTGCTTCCATGGGCATTGATTGTAGATCTAAGTAAAATGAAACTCTTGAGAACTTCATTATTTTCTCCATTTATCGTGATGTCACTTGCTGGTCCAGTTGTGAGGATTTTTGTTTTCTCTATGTTGAGATGTAATCCATACTGAAGGCTGAAGTCTTTGGTCTTCATCAGTAAGTGCTTCAAGTCCTCTTTACCTTCAGCAAGCGAAGTTATGTCATCTGCATATCAAGGTTGTTAATAAGTCTTTCTCCAATCCTGATGCCACCTCTTCTTGTAGTCCAGCTTCTCAGATTATTTGCACAGCATACAGACTGAATAAATATGATGAAAGAGTACAATGACCCACATCTTTCCTGATGTTAAATCACACAGTATCCCCTTGCACTGTTCGAACAATTAATTGCCTCTTGGTTCAGGTTCCACATGAGCACGATTAAGTGTTCTGAAATTCCCATTCTTCGAAATGCTATCCGTAATTTGTTATGATCTATACAGTCGAATGTCTTTGCATAGTCAATAAAACACAAGTGAACATCTTTTTGGTATTCTCTGCTTTCAGCCAGGATCCATCTGACATCAGCAATGATATCCCTGGTTCCACATCCTCTTCTGAATCCTGCTTGAATTTCTGGCAGTTTCTTGTTGATGTACTGCTGCAACAGTTTTTTAACTATTTTCAGCAAAATTTTACTTGCATGTGATATTAATGATACTGTCCAATAATTTCCACATCCTGTTGGATCACCTTTCTTTGGAATGGGTACAAATATGGATCTCTTCCATCCAGATGGCCAGGTAGCTGTCTTCCAAGTTTCTTTTTTTTTTTTTTGCATGTACTTTATTTATTTATTTTTAATTTTTACTGTGCTTTAAGTGAAAGTTTACAAATCAAGTCAGTCTCTTACACAAAAATTCATATACACCTTGCTATATACTCCTAGTTTCTCTCCCTAATAAGACAGCACCCTCCTTCTTTCCACTCTCTATTTTCGTGTCCATTCAGCCAGCTCCTGACCCCCTCTGCCCTCTCATCTCCCATCCAGACAGGAGCTGCCCACATAGTCTCACATGCCTACTTGATCCAAGAAGCTCACTCCTCACCAGTATCATTTTCTATCCCATAGTCCAGTCCAATCCCTCCTGAAGAGTTGGCTTTGGGAATGGTTCCTGTCTTGAGCTAACAGAAGGTCTGGGGACCATGACCTCCAGGGTCCTTCTAGTCTCAGTCAGACCATTAAGCCTGGTCTTTTTATGAGAATTTGGGGTCTGCATCTTTTTTTTTTTTTTTATCCCACTGCTCTCCTGTTTCCTCAGGAGTTCTCTGTTGTGTTCCCTGTCAGGGCAGTCATCGGTTGTAGCCAGGTACCACCCAGCTCTTTTGGTCTCAGGCTGTTGTAGTCTCTGTTTTATGTGGCCCTTTCTGTCTCTTGGGCTCATAATTACCTTGTGTCTTTGGTGTTCCTCATTCTCCTTTGCTCCAGGTGGGCTGAGACCAATTGATGCATCTTAGATGGCCGCTTGCTAGTGTTTAAGACCCCAGAAGCCGCTCTCCAAAGTGGGATCCAGAATGTTTTCTTAATAGATTTTATTATGCCAATTGATCTAGATGTCCTCTGAAACCATGGTCCCCAAACTCCTGCACCTGCCACGCTTGACTGCGAAGCTTTCAGTTTATTCAGGAAACTTCTTTGCTTTTGGTTTAGTCCAGTTGTGCTGACCTCTCCTATATTGTGTATTCTCTTTCCTTTCACCTAAAATAGTTCTCGTCTGCTATCCTATTAGTGAATATCCCTCTCCCTCCCTCCCTCCCCACTCTTATAAGCATCAAAGAATATTTTCTTCTCTGTTTAAACTATTTCTTGACTTCTTATAACACTGGTCTTATACAATATTTGTCCTTTTGCAACTGACTAATCTCACTCAGCATAATGCCTTCCAAATTCCTCCATGTAATGAAATGTTTCACAGATTGATCATTGTTCTTTATCGATACGTAGTATTCCATTGTGTGTGAATATACCATAATTTATTTATCCATTCATCTGTTGATGGGCACCTTGTTTGCTTCCATCTTTTTACTGTTGTAAACAGTGCTGCAGTGAACATGGGTGTGCATATATCTGTTCGTGTAAAGACTCTTATTTCTCTAGGATATAGTCCAAGGAGTGGGATTGCTGGATCATATGGTAGTTCTATTTCTAGCTTTTTAAGGAAGCGCCGAATCAATTTCCAAAGTGGTTGTACCATTTTATATTCCCACAAACAGTGTATAAGTGTTCCAGTCTCTCCACAGCCTCTCCGACATTTACTATTTTGTGTTTTTTGGATTAATGCCAGCCTTGTTGGAGTGAGATGGAATCTCATTGCAGTTTTGATTTGCATTTCTCTAATGGATAATGCCTGGTGGCGTAGTGGTTAAGTACTACGGCTGCTAACCAAGAGGTCAGCAGTTCAAGTCCGCCAGGCACCCCTTGGAAACTATGGGGCAGTTCTACTCTGTCCTGTAGGGTCGCTATGATTTGGAATCGACTTGACGGCACTGGGTTTGGTTTTGGGTTTCAATGGCTAATGATCATGAGCATTTCCTCATGCATCTGTTAGCTACCTGAATGTCTTCTTTAGTGAAGTACCTGTTCATATCCTTTGCCCATTTTTTAATTGAGTTATATCTTTTTGTAGTTGAGTTTTTGCAGCATCATGTAGATTTTAGAGATCAGATGCTGATTGGAAATGACACAGCTAAAAACTTTTTCCCAGTCTGTAGGTAATCTTGTCTTCCAAATTTCTTGGCATAGATGAATGAGTGTTCCCAGTGTTGCATCTGTTTACTGAAACAGCTGGTATTCCGTCAATTCCTGAAGCCTTGTTTTTCAGCAGTGCCTTTAGTACAGCTTGGACCTCTTCCTTCAGTACCATCAGTTCTTGATCATATGTTACCTCCTGAAATGTTTGAACATCAACTGTTTTTGGTACAGTGACTCTGTGTATTCCTTCCATCTTCTTTTGATGCTTCCTGTGTCATACAGTATCATCCCTCTAGAATCTTTCAATATTGCAACTTGAAGTTTGATTTTTTTCTTCAGTTTGAGAAATGCCAAGCGTGTTCTTCTCTTTTGGTTTTCTAACTCCAGGTCTTTTCACATTTCATCATAATACTTTGTCTTCTTGAGCTGCCCTGTGAAATCTTCTGTTCAGCTCTTTTACTTCATCATTTCTTCCATTCATTTTTAGCTACTCTACATTCAAAAGCAAGTTTCAGAGTCTCTTCTGACATCCATTTTGCTCTATTCTTTTTAATGATCTTTTGCTTTCTTCATGTATTATGTTCTTGGTCATTCCAGAACTCATCTGGTCTTCGGTCATTAGTGTTCAATGCATCAAATCTGTTCTTGAGATGGTCTCTAAATTCAGGTGGGATATACTCAAGGTTATTCTTTGGCTCTCATGGATTTGTTTTAATTTTCTTTAGCTTCAACTTTAACTTGAATGCGAGCAATTGATGGTGTGTTCCGCAGTCGGTCTCTGGCCTTGTTCTGACTGATGATATTGAGCTGCTCCATTGTCTCTTTTCACAGATGTAGTTGATTTGATTCCTTTGTTTTCCATTCAGCAATATGTACATGTATAGTCACCATTTATCTTGTTGAGAAAAGGTATTTGCGATGATGAAGTCATTGGTCTTGCAAAATTCTATCATGTGATCTCCGGCGTTGTTTCTATCATCAAGGCCATATTTTCCAAACTACCAATCCTTCTTGTTTCTGACCTTTGAATTCCGATCACCAGTAATTATCAAATCATCTTGATTGCCATTTTGACCAATTTCAGACAGAGGGAGTTGGTAAAAATCTTTAGTTTCTTCATCTTTGGCATTAGTGGTTGGTGCATAAATTTGAATAATAGTCATATTAATTGGTCCTCCTTGTAGGCTTATGGATATTATCCTACCACTGACAGCATTTGTACTTCAGGATAGATCTTGAAATGTTCTTTCTGACAATGAATGCTACACCATTCCTCTTCTATTTGTCATTCTCAACATAGTAGACCATATGATTGTTCCATTAAAAATGCCAATACTAATCCATTTTGCCCCTAAGTAACACTGCCATTTCAGGAGCTGGACTAGCATGGCACCATGAAAATCATATCATAGAGGTCTTTTCCTGATTTTCAGAAAAAAATTAATAAATAGACTTTCCCCAGTCTTAAGTTTTTATCACATACTTTCCCTTAAAACTTTGGTAGCTGCTACCCCTTTCAGTCTTGGGAATGTGAACAGGTTCCAAAGTGAACGGATGAGTAGCAAGTGGATATTAACAAAAGAGCCACTGGCCATTCACAGTTTTTGTTTTATGAACATAGGGAGCTGAGACTTGTTGAATACTTACAAACACTTTCTGCTGGTTGATAAATTCTTCCTTGTTTGTATTGTTTGTATGGGAGTTAAATATGTCAGTGTATGGAGAGTGTTCCACAAAGAGCAGCAGGCCCTCTGGGGCCCTGCCACCTGAACATGTTGTGAGAAGCACTCTCCTGGCAACAGGGAGTAATTGACAGTTTTTGAGGAAGGCAGGTAACCTAACCTGAAGGAATGACCTAACCTGGTGGAGTGTTCAGGTCAGATGGAGGGAGGAGGAGAAGATGGAAATGATTAGGAGGCTGTTGCAGGAATCCTCTGGCCTGATGCCCTGGATGGGTTTGGCTGAAAGCTCTTTGGTTATCAAATGGGCCCTTGGGGACTGTGGAAATGAGTCCGGTGCTGTGGGTGAGGCTGGCTGGGAGTAGGGTTTTTCCTCCCAGGACAGTGAGGGAGCCACGCTGTCGGTGGAGCCTGGGTGTGTCTGTACTGAGTTGGAGAGCTTGCAACCCCAGCCGTAAGTGCTCTCTTTCTGAAAGGGATGGTCAGCTTGGCTGCATTTCACACTGTCTCTCACTGGGGTTTTTGTTTGGGTCTACATAAAGTGGGCTTAAGAGGCTGGGATACCCAGAGAACACTATTGATCATAGCAGATGGATTTGGTTAGCTGTTGTTGAGCTAAAGGAGGCTTGACTGATAACTTTGTGAAAACCCATATAGGGTGGAAAAAAAAAAAATACTGCCTTAATTTCCTATAGTCCTAGGGTTTTTTTTTTTTTTAATCTTTTTATCTTTATTGGGAGACCAAATGAAGAAGAGTTACTGATAATCCTTGGTTTGTAAAGCACTTGTACTTTAACCTAACCCCATCAGAGGGGATAAAGATAGGGAACATTTAAGAAATCAGGCTCTTAGGAGATAAAGCTACTTGTCACAAGTCACAAAGCAAGTGGTTGTTGATGTTAGGTGGCTGTCAAGTCGTTTCTGACTCATAGTGACCCTATGTACAACAGAATGAAACACTGCCCGATCCTGCAACAAATTTTGGAAAATACTTTTTTTAAGAACTTAGTAGGTGTCAGGTGGTGGTTCAGTGGTAGAATTCTCCCCTTCCATGCAGGAGACCAGGTTCAATTCCTGGCCAATATTCCTCATGCAGAGCCATCACCTGTCATTGGAGGCTTTCATATTGTTATGACACTGACAGGTTTCAGTGGAGCTTCCAGACTGAGACGAGCAAGGAAGAAAGGCCTGGTGATCTACTTCTGAAAAAAAAATCAGCCAGTGAAAACCCTATGGATTATAACAGTCTGACCCTGTTATGTATGGGGGCGCCATGAGTCGGGGTCGACTAGAAGGCGGACAATAACAACATGTGCCAGGTGACTTATATATTCTCTAATACAATAATCACTGACGTGGGCATCATTACCCCTACTTTCTGGCTGAGAAAATGAGAGAAAAATGACCAGAGGCACAGTCAGTGAGATGCAGACTGGGTTGGAACCCAGGTCTGAAGAGGTTAGCCTTTTCCTGCACTGTGCTGCCTCCTGGCAGCCTCCGGCTTCTTTGGGATTCTATCCTCTGGTTTCCATTGCCTGAAGATAGCAAGCTTGCCATTAGAAGCACAGAGCATTGATGGAATTTGGAAGTTCTTGGGAAGTAAGTTGGCGTTTATATTCTGTGGTCCAGACTGCTGAACGGTAAGGCCCTGGGGAAGCTCCACTTGCCTGAGCTTCGCCTGCCTTACCTCCCACAGCTGGGCAGGTGGTTAAAGGCTGACTATGGCTGCCTTTTTGTGCACACACCCCAGCTGGAGGGCTGCCCACCTACCCAGTGTGGGGCAGAATGGGAGACCATTGGGAGTGGACTGCCAACAGGACACTCGGGTTCTTCTCCTGGTTCATCACTGCCTCATAGAGGCACCTTGGTCATGTTCCTTCTCCTTTTTAGTTTCATTCCTACCATCTGTAAAACGGGATTAAACAACATAATTTTTCAAGATAACTTCAAGCTTTAACCTGAGTGTGTTGGCAGATCTCAAACAGGGTAGGTAGGTGGAGACCATCATAACCATTTCTGAGAGCTGTCATTGTATACGTGATCTCATGTAAATCTCATAACCCTAGAAGATGTAGTGTTGTTCTCTACAGATGAGAAAGCCTAGCTTAGGGAGCTTAAAGCACTTGCCCAAGGACTCACAGCTAGTTAAGTGTGACCTTAGGCCAAAGTCTACTCAACTCTATGCCATATCCCAAGTCCCTCTGTGGGAACAGACGATGTGGCTAACCCAGCCTGGCTGGGGTGGGCTGATGTGGAGATAGCAAGAGATGACAGCTGAGCTGAGTTCAGAAGGGGCAAAATCTGCCAGGCAAAGAAGTGCATCCCAGGCAGAGGGCTCAGTGCGGACAAGGGACAGAAGCAACCGCAGACATAACAAACTCAACTCTTCCTCTAGAAAGGACCGGGGTCAGACACCAGTCTCTGAGTCCCCTTCTAGCTGACATCCCTCCATTTTGAACCACTCTTTGCTCAAGGAAGCAGGGGTCTTTGTACTGGAATCTGGGTCCGATCTACACGCTGGCCACCTTTTGGAGCATTCAGCAAAGCCTGGGTCCCAGAACTGCATGGCCCCTTTTTATGCAGCGGAGGCGGAGGTGAGCCTAGCTAGTTATGAGGCCTAATTGACGTTGGGGAGGTTCCTGGAGCACTTAGTGAAAGGTGCCCCGTAAATCTCAGACACTGAAGAGTTCTGCCACATTCATCACAGTGTTTAATGTCCTGACTGATCTCCAGGTTAGTCCATTTCATTTGCTTGTTTCAGGGTGAATAGGCAGCCTGCGCCCCTATGCTGAAGCCTGGGCTTTGCATAAAATTATGCCAGTGCTGTGTCTCTGGTAGCTTGCAATAAATTTTAGCAGCAAGTGTTCCATCATTTTCTTTGGATAATTAAATTAACTATTCACTAGGAGATGCTACCAAACTTTTCAGCACTCTAGTTAAAAAAAAAAAAGAATCCAGAATAGTTATGTATTCCTTGCTCAATGTTGGGGACACGTAGGATTTTGGCCTGTTCTAGAAAAGGGAGGGAGTCCCTGGGTGACACAAATGGTTAACATGATTGGCTGCTTACAGAAAGGTTGGAGGTTCGAGTCCATCCAGAGGTGCCTGGGAAGAAAGGAGTGGTGATCTACTTCCCCCAAATCAGCCATTAAAAACCCTATGGAGTACAGTTCTCTGACACACACATGGGGTCACCATGAGTTGGAGTGGACTCGATGGCAACTGGTTAGGAAAGGGAGAGGAAGGCAGATACGGCCTCCTGTATGGGAGTAATGTGTTCACCTACTTAGCGTGTCCCTAAGGCATTGTTTTAAGTAAAGTGTGAGGAGGGATGAGCTCAGGAAAGCAGGCAGTTCCTGGGCTGGCTCTGGGGACTGGCGGGGTGGGGGCGTGTGCTGCATACATGCTTTCAGTCTCTCAGCACCCATACTCCCACCACCACCACCACCACACCCAACTATCTGTGGCAGCAAATGAAGTAACAGCGTCTCCTGGGCAGCCTTCCCCAGAAGTGCTGGATGTGGGCTGGCAGTGAAACACTATTATTAATAAGGGCGCCATCTCTTTGTGTCTCCCTTGAGACATCCTCCAAGGGCTTTCCCTTCCATTATGTCATTTACTATCCCAGCAACCCCGCAGGGGTGGGGGGCACAGGAGTTAGTCCCGTTGTACTTGGAGAGGAAGCAGGTCCAAGAATGTGTGTGGAGGCACCTAGCAAACGAGAAACAGGATTGGGCTGAGAATAGGGCTGCCCAGGTTTTGACTCACCCTAAGTGCATAGCAGCACCTGGCGGGAGTGAGGCAGGAGGTATAGGGTAGGGAGTCATCCAGATGTCTCTTTTGAGATGTCGACTTGAACCTGGGCTTGCCTGTTTTGGCCCCAGAGTGGTTGTGGGGGGGTCCTTGTTTAGCAATTCCATACAGGTGTTGGTGGGCACAGGGTCCTGTTGGCTTCTTAGTGAGAAACTTCCCTTGGAAGAAGGCATCTGTGGACTTGAACTCACTTGTGGCTGTGGACACATCTCAGGGAGTAGAGCCTAGCTCTTAGTCTCCTCTTTTTAGAGATGAGGAAATAGCATCAGAGAGGAGCACGGCAGTGTTCTCTTCACTCTGGCTTCAGTCAAGAGTTGTCTTGGAGTGAGGAGGGAGTTTCTCCGCTGAGGAATGAGCAGCTGCCACACCGAAGAGGATCCTGGCTACTCACCTCTAACCAGGTCCCTGGGTGGTGCGAATAGTTAAGTGCTCGGCTACTACTGGCAGTTCAAACCCACCCAGAGGCACCTCAGAAGGAAGACCTGACAATCTGGATCCGAAAGGTCACAGCCATGAAAGGTCACAGCCATGAAAACCCTGTGGAGCACAGTTCTACTCACTCCAATGCACATGGGATCACAAGTTGGAATCAACTCGATAGCCACTGGTTGGGTTTGGTTTAGCCTCTAGCCACGCAAGGAGGGGCTGTGAAAATCCCCACAGTCTGTGTGACTTGATCTGAAAAGCCAAGGTTTGGGTAGGAGGCCTCGCCCAGGGCTGGGCTCAAGAAGGACAAGTTGTGCCACTGTGGAAGGCCTTGCTGCTGCCCAGTCCAGGCAGGCTGGGGCCAGGGCTTTGGGCTCTGGCCCAGGCTCCCCTATGGTCCAGCCACCAGTGTTGCTGGCTCCAAGTCCTGCTGTCCTCACTGCCGGCTTTGCCATGTCAGGGTGGCACCATGGCCACAGGCTGGCTGAGTGGGAGGCTGCCCCTGCAGGAGGGATACTCGGGGTCTGGAGAGAGGGCTGGCTGGTCACTCTAGCCTTAGGGTCCGTGTCCCCTTGGGTGTCCACCCCCTGGACACCTGCCCCTGCTGGGGCCCAGCATCCTGATTTACATCTCGGGCTCTCCTGATGGCACCTCGTTTGATTTCAGGCAGCTCATATGACCATTTTCATCAGCAGGGCATCTCAGACCAGACAGACCTGGGTTTGAATCCTGCCACTGCCATTTGGCTGTGTGCCTTTGGACAAGTTATTTCGTTATTGTAGGCCTCAGTTTTCTCTGTTAAACAGGGAAAACAGTGCCCACTTTGTAGGGCTGTGATAAAGAGCAAAGACTGCCCAGAACACCTGTCGCAGCAGGAAATAAGTGGTAGCCATTACTACTGTTATCACTGGAGACAGAGGCTGTTACCCAAACCTCCCTCCCTTCTGGGAGAGCCCCATACCAGCTTCCCTGGCCCCCAGAGTGGGCTCTCTGAAAGGGTAGATGAGTAAGGGGAGCTGTTTCCCAGAGCTGCAAACCTCCCAGGGAGTGCTCGGGCTCCATCTGCCCCAGCTGCCCACCAGCCATAACTCCAGGCTACGGCCCCGCCGGGAGCCATGAAAGCCAAAGCTTTCTCTCCATCTGCACTCAGGCTGCCAAGCCCCTCCCAGAGACCAGCTCCCGGCCCTGCGGACGACGATGGGGGTCAGGGCGGCTGTGGCTGGAGCCCTGCTGCTGGCTGTGGCCTGGCCTTTGCTCTCCGTGGGAGGAAGGGCAGGGTGGGCCAGCAGGAAGAACTGCTGGGCTTTCTGTCTTTGGGCATCCCTCTCTGCAGGCTCCTGGTGCCAGACACAACCACCCTGATGCCCTGCACACACCTGAGACACCAGACTGGGATGGAGCCCTGGGCCGCAGAGCTCAATCTGGGAGTCATGAGCATGTGAGGAAAGCAAAATGACAAACTCCATTTTGCTGGGAAGATCCCAGAGGGGAAGGGACTGCTCCAGGGACACTCAGCAAGGAAGTGTGAGAGTTTCCCGCCTCATCCAGGGCTCCCCCGCCCCACTTTGTAAAGGCTTCAGGGCTGCCAAAGAGCGGTTGGGACTACCTGTGTGGGTCTTCACCAGACCCAACCCAAACCCAAAGGAGCCACTCCAGATACCTCCATCTGGGCCTGGCAACCAAAGGAAAACCCCAGCCACTGAAGTCTCGGTGCGGTTCATTTTTATTATTAAAGCCAAGGTTGGAAAATGGCTGTTTCCCCTTCCCCTGTCCCTCCACCCCACCCCGCCCCTACCCCAATTCACCCCTTTATGTCCTGGAAAGATGAAAATTAGATTTGTCTTGAAAATACTCCAAAACACTCATGCTGAGATGAGAGGATGAGGACCAACAGAATAGGCTCAGATGGTGGTTTCTGTGATTGTGTCGGTTACACCCAGGCTTCCTGGGTGGCGGGGCTGGCGAGCCCCTGCTCACAGTGCTGTTCCCGATCCCGAGGGTTCGGGCTGGATGTCAGGAATGAAGGCAATGGAAGACACTGAGCTGGACCCCGTGCTCCACCCTGCTAAAGCTGGGCCATGGGCTGGTTTTTGTAAGAATGGTTTAAAAAACCCAGCCACGAGCACCACCCTCCCCTGGGTAGGGTGAGGAGGAGGTGTCAGCTCTGGGCTTTGAGGTCTGAGGCGTGGAGCCTCCTGGCCTGGTGTCACCTCCCTGGAGGCAGGCAGCACCTGAGGGAGGCCAGGCAGGCTCCTGGGCCCCACGCATGGCCCCTGGAGGCCTCCAGAGCCCTGGAGAGCTTCAAGATGGCTGTCTCCCTTCCTTCCACCCAGCCTGCCTGGAGGCTCTAGACCTCAGGGACCCTGTGCAACTTTTGCTCTTTGGATTCCAAAGATCTAAACTTTTCCTCCAGCACGGGGGCCGCAGGCTGGAAGTGGATGACAGGCTTGATCTCAAAGACAGTGAACCCCTCCTGGTTCTTCTGGTTAAACAGACTTACCCTGTGTTCCAGCTCCGGGCTACTTTCGGCCGAGCCTGCTGGGCTGGGCCGGGCAAGGGGGGATGGGTCCAAGGCTCTCTGGGATGGGCACGGGTCCCCCGACAGGGAGGACAGCAAGTCCTGGGCTGTGGCCTCCACCAGCTGCTGCTGGGGAGGCAGAGGTGGCAGTGGTGGCAAGGGAGAGCGGCCAGGCTCCGAGGATGGCTCCTTATGGGCGGTGCTGCAGTCTGTGGAGGAGCCCAACGTCTGGCTGCTGTCGCTCTGGGCCCGGGTGACTGAGCTGCGCATGGAGCGGGAGGCGCTCTCTGAAGTGGCGCTGGTGCAGGTGCCATTGCTGCCTTGCTTCAGTGGCACGTCAACTGAGAAGAGGTCGGAGGAGATGTTGGGCTGGTGGATGTCTATGGCAGCCGTGGTGAGCACACACACAGCTGGCTCTGGGACTCTGCTGTCTGCAAGAGAGCAAGGGGACGATGGTCACACTCCACCCTCTGCTGTGCCTCAGTGGGCCCTGGTGAGGGCTGCTCTGAGCAGAGCCCAGGGCTGGGAACAGGACCGGGGCTGGAGGAGTGGGCAGGAGGGTATGCCTTTGTGGAGGGAGGCTGTGATGGATATCTCCGTTATTGTTGTTGCTCATTGTCATCCCGTGGCTCTGACTCATGGTGACCACATGTACAACAGAACTAAATATTGCCTGGTCCTGTGCCATCTTCACATTCCTTGGTATTGTTCATTACTGAGGCTATTGTGTAGTGCCTTTCAGCCTAGGGGGCTCATTTTCCAGCACTATATAGGACAATATTCTGTTGTGATCCGTAGGTTTTCATTGGCTAATTTTTAGAAGTAGATCACCAAGCCTTTCTTCCTAGTCTGTCTTAGTCTGAACTGCTCTGGTTCTCTAATATTTGCCATGCTGAGGGAGGATTTTTTTCCCTCATCTTGTTTAAGTCAAGTGTAGACATGTGACCCGCTTTGCCCAATGATCTATGGGAAGAAGTGACTTGTAGCACTTCTGGGTGAAGCTTTATCAGGTAGAAGTGCTTCATCTTGTCATCCAAGAATATCCTAGAATAGATGGTGGGTGCCCTGTCTACCGGGTACTGGAGTAAGGATGATGACATGGGAAAAAAGTCCCCCATGGGCCATGGGTCTTGGCTGCTTTATTTGAACCACTGAGATTTGGGGTTGTTTATCACTGCAGCATAAACTAGCCCATCCTGACTATCTCACCAAGCATGGTGTGCCAGGACAAGGAATTTGGGCTTCTCAGTCTGAAGGAGCAATTAAAAGTTTTAAATGGCGACAGAGTGAGGAGTTGACATAGAGCTTGTATGAGCCCTGGTGGCACAAATGATTAAGCGCTTGGCTGCTGACCTAAAGTTTGGTGGTTCGAACCCACTCAGTGGCTCTACGGGAGAAAGACCTGGTGATCTGCTTCCATAAAGACTACAACCAAAAAACCCTACCAGGCAGTTCTAGTGCGTAACACATGGGGTCACTGTGAGTTGGGATTGACTGGACGGCATCTAACAATAACAATGTGGGAAAGGTTTGTCCCCCAAATTGTGGGGAGAATAGATTGGGAGAGAGGTCTGGGATAGAGATGGCGGTCTTTGAAAACAGCAGATTGGACAAGGCTTTGAGAGAGCAAGGAGAAAAGTAAAGAGGCCTTAAGGGGCTAAACTGTGGAAAGAAAAATTCAAATGTATTATACATATCCCGGAAACCCTGGTGGCACATTGGTTAAGAGTTCAGCTGCTAACCAAAAGGTCAGCAGTTCAAATCCACCGGCTGCTCCTTGGAAACCCTACGTAGCAGTTCTACTCTGTCCCATAGGGTCTCTATGAGTTGAAATCAACTTGATGGCAACAGGATTGGTTTGGTTTTTTTTTGATACATATCCCAAGACGTAAGATTCTAGCCTTATAACGACATATACATGAACTTGAGGGCTGTGAAACTACGAGACACTGAAAGACAGGGTAATGTAAAAACCCAACCTTTCCCATAAGTTACAAACTACGAGGCTTCCTTGGGACTTTCTCAAGGGTAGGAATGCAACATGAATCAGGCAAGGACATGCCCACAGCCCGCTCCTTCTTAAGCCTAGTTATGCTGTGTTATGTCACCCTCCATCGCTCTCATCCCGAAAGCAGCTCAGGTTTGGGGACACCAAGTTCACTCAGAGTTCCAGGCTCCAGAACCCTTTCCATTTTGGGGTTTCACACACAGCCCCTTGCAATGACTACAGAGCACCCCCAGCCCAGCACCGCAGCCTCAGCCCTCAGGCTCCCTCAGCTCCAGCGCTAGAGTTTGCTGGGAGCCGAATGTGCCTTGTTCTCTGCCGCACTTACGGTTCACAGGCACTGGGCAGGCCTTGACCTTGGAAGCCAGGCTGAGTTGTGCCTAGCCTTGATTTTAGGGGTTGCCGGAGGTCACCTGTGGCGTGTGGCTGCGACAGAGTTTCCGGTACATGCAGAACAGTCCTGGGACAGTCAGGACTTACCGCTGCTGAGCCCATTGTAGTACTGACTGATGTAGTTGTTCATGTCGTCTCCTGGTGTGGTGTCTATGGTGGGGAGGACAGAGACAGGTGAGCGTAACGGCTTGTCAGAGAGTCCTAGAGATGCGGGGCTGTGGCCAGTTCATGCTCCACCCCGATATTCCTGTCCCCACCCCGATATTCCTGTCCCCACCCGCATAGTCATAAGAGGAGGCACGTGCCTCACAGCAGCTTTGTCTGTGTTTGAGAGGAAAAAAGAGAAAAAAACCAAACCCGTTGCCATCGAGTCGATTTTGACTCATAGTGAGTCCATGGGGCAGAGTAGAACTGCCCCATAGGGCTTCCAACGAGCGCCTGGTGAATTCGAACTGCTGACGTTTTGGTTAGCAGCTGTAGCTCTTAACCACTATGCCACCAGGGTTTCCATGTGACAGGAGTGCCTCCTAGTTCTTCATGAGTAGATGTGGACTAGAAATGTTGGATACATACTTACCACAATTTTTTTATGTAAAAAATGAGACTAACAAATTAAAAAAAAAAGTGTTGGGACCACGTATGTTTCATTCACCCTAGGAAGTGAACCGGACTGGGTACCAGGGGACCCCGATTCTGAGGAACCTTCGAGCTTGTAACACAGCCTAGAGATGGCCCTTTCCTTCTCTGTCCTCAGTTGCCCCATTTCTGAGATGAGGTGTGGAAAATGGCTCCTCAGGGCTTTCCCCATCCACATGATTTTAGTCTCTGAATCTCCCGAAGGTCATGGGGTCACTGGAGATGCTGCCTTCAGTGCAGAAGCCTTGAGTGCCCCATTTGCAAGAGTCTTGAGCACCCTATTTGCAGGAGCCTTGAGCACCCCACTTGTGGGAGCCTTGGGTGCCCTGTTTGCAGAGGCCTCAGGTGTCCCATTTGCAGCAGCCTCAAGCACCCCATTTGCAGGAGCCCCAAGCACCCTGTTTGCGGGAACCTTGAGCCCATTTGCAGGAGCCTTGGATGCCCCAGCTGCAGCAGCCTCAAGCACCCCCTTTATAGCCACCTCACGGACAGACTCCTCAGTTTAGTCCACATGCAGCAATCAGATGGCCCACGGGGCTGTGGATGCATCACCGGGTCTCCACATCTGCGCAGTTCCTGGCCCTGGACAGGTGCTCAGTAAATAATTACTGCGTGAGTAAACAACTGAGAAGGTGAAAAGCTGTCTGGATCAAAGGAGATGACATGGCAACTGGGTCTTAAAAGAAATACTGGTTCATTAGTCTGTCAGGAGCGGGAAGGGCATCTGAGGCTGAGGGATAGGAGAGAGAAGAGGTGAGAAGTTCAGAGTGGCCTGAATGTGGGAGGAAAGGCAGGTTATAGAGACCCCAAAAGCCATCCAAGGAGCTCAGTCTTGTCCCAAAGGTGGTGAAGAGCCACGGGAAAGTCTGAGTGGTCAGGTGTGATTTGCAGAAGCCACTCACCAGAGTGTGAGGAGAGTGGTGTGGAAGGTACCAGGCAGGAGGACCAGAGGCCAAAATACCCAGGGGAAGGTGACAGGCCCTGCAGGGGTGAGTGCTGGCTGATGAGGCAGAGGGCGGGGTTGAGGTTAAGCAGGGACCTGGCAGGGCTTAGAAAGTGACAAGAAGGGGACCCTTGGCTCCATTTGGCAATTCATCAGATTAAGCCCAGGGGTTGCTCCTTCAGCCCTTTCAGGTGCTGGGGTCACGAAAACCAGTTGCCAATGAGTTCGACCCCATATTTATCAGAGTATAACTGTGCTCCACAGCGTTTTCAACGGCTGAGTTTCCAGAAGTAGATCACCAGCCTTTCTTCTGAGGCGCCTCTGGGTAGACTCGAACCTCCAACCTTTCAGTTAGCAGTCAAGTGCGTTAACTGTTTGCACCACACAGGGACTCCAGGGTTATAGGAGAGTATCAAACCTGGTGGAAACCTTGGTGGTATAGTGGTTAAGAGCTACAGCTGCTAACCAAAAGGTTGGCAGTTCAAATCCACCAGGTGCTCCTTGGAAACTCTATGGGGCGGTTCTGCTCTGTCCTATAGGGTCACTATGAGTTGGTAACTGACTCGACTGTAGTGAGTTTTTTTTTTTTTAATCAGACCTGGTTTCAAACATCAATTCCACCACATATTAGCTAAGTGGCCCTCTCAAAGTCTCTGTTCCCTTGTCCATAAAATGGGCCAGATGATACCTACTTCACAGAGTTGTTATGGCGACTGAAGGAGATAATGAATGTCAGAGTCCTAGCACAGTACTGCACGTGAAAGGTCTCCAACACCCCTGGGGGTCCTTCCTCTCCTATGGAAGGCTAGGGGGGCGGTGCTCCGGGGTTGACCTAGAGCCTGAGTGCCCACCTCAGGGGTGCTTCTCCCAGGAGCCGTGATCTGCAGGTGAAGGACCCCTATGCTTTCTGAGGCCGCCTTCCCCGGGCACACATGAAGTAGCCACAGAAACCAACCTGGTGACGCTGGAAGGCTGTGTGGCAGCACCCAAAGGCCTGGCACTTAAAGGCTTTTTGCTCTCTTTTGATCTTAAATGCCTGCGGTCAGAGGTGTGTTTTGCACTAATGCCTGAGCCGAGGGTGGGGCCCCGGGCTGGCTCCAAGCCTTGCTCTGGCAGCAGCCAGCAACGCTCCAGGAGTCAGATGGCAGCACACTTCTCCATAAAAAAAAAAAGCCGTTCATAATTCATGTAGTAAATGCTATCTCACCCTGCAGGCTACCCTGGGAAGCAGAAGATGGCTGGTGTGGTAGCTCCCAGCAAGCAGTGCGAGGTGCAGGGCTACTGGGCCAGATAGGAGATTCTTGTCACTATTTTGGTTTTATCATGAGGCCACAGCTACAGGGACTCAGGAGGGTTGCATGATGTGGCCAGGGCTATGTGCTCAACCTAAGGAGGGACACTGGCATCTACAGATCTATGCACTTTATCCCAAGACGGAACAAGAGAAGTCCAGACTGTGGATTCTTGTCCTGGTGCTGCCACTGACCTGCCATGGGAGCTTGAGCTGGTCACATCCCCTCTCTGAGCTTCAGTTTCTTCATCTGTACTATAAGTGGGCTGGCGAAGCTATTGTAGTTGTTGTTGGGTGCTGTCAAGTTGTTTTCAACTCATATGACCCCATGTGAGAGTGGAAGTGTCTTATAGGGTTTTCTAGGCTGTAATCCTTACGGAAGCAGATGTCAGTTCTTTCTCCTGTGGAGCCGCTGGGTAGGTTTGAACCATCAACCTTTCAGTTAGCAGCTAAGCATTTAACCACTGTGCCAGCAGGGCTCCTAAGAAGAAAGGCAGTGACACTCTTACAGGTCATACAGTGGCTGGGCTAAATGGCTTCCAACACCTCTGCCATCTCTGAAATTCCCAGAAATGACAGAGTCAGAGCCGAGTGGGAAGGGTCTGGTGTCATCTGGGGTCCTGACTCCCAGTGCAGGAATCACCTCAGTATCTGCCTGACAGGGGCTCTCCCAGCACATCTATGGGGAAGGGAGCTCCTTCCTCTCTGCTGAGCAGCTTCTCACGCATTCGTGCTCAATAGGACCAAGGTGTGTCCAACCCTCTGCTGGGTATTGAGGTCAGGAGCACGGTTGGGCCCTCCCTGTAACATCCACCCCTTGGTCGATCAACCAATCTCTATTTAATCTGGAAGATTAATGCCTACTATGTGCAAGGCTTGCTGATCCTGGCCCTGTCTCCTGGAGAGGCACCAAGGAATGAGCCCATTTCTACTCAGAGTTGATAGGGCAGACCTTCCAACACGTCCAAGAGCCCTCATGACCCCCCTAAGAATCCTTTTCTCCAGGAAAACCACTGTCCATTCTCCATTCTTTCAAGGTTTTCTGGACTTTGGACTCTAAAGGTTCACTATGGGCTCCCAATGTGAGCAGGAGAGGAGGATAGAGGGAGGGAGCTGGCATTTACTGTCTGCCCATCAAAGCTCCAGGTGGAGGGTTCAGCACTTCACACAGGGACCTCCTTTAATCCTCACACTGCCCTCCAAGGCAGGAATTATTTAGTAGACTGGTCTTTTCCAAGATCTATTGGTGATCATCCCCTAATTTAGGCAGCCTAACATCTTGCAAGGTTATTTAGCAAAGGCCCTACTCTGCTGAGTCATGTCGAGCTTGTGGCCAACACAGTTGCCTAGGTCTTCTCTGCAGCTGCTGGGGCCAGGCCAGGCCTTCATCACCCTGTACTCAGTGGCCCCCATAGAGGACTTCATGTTTATCATCCTGGGCACACAGCAGCTTGTTTGTTTCAGCCCAGAGGTCCAGCCTGCTGAAAGCATTTTGAATCTTGATTCAGTCTACTAACATATTAGATCTCTTTCCTACCTCTGTGTTGACTACATATTTGAGAGGATGCTCACATCTTCAAGTGGTTGATAAAAATAACCTAGGCCAGGTGACCTTCAGCCCAGACGTCAGCTTCTGACTGATCTGGCCAATCGTCCCTGGACAACTTCTCCTGGATGACCTCCAGCCACCTCTGACTCAACATGTTCAAAATAGAATTTGGTTTCTACCTCCCCAACCTGCTCCCTTGCCCTTTCTGCTGTCAGCTTGGTGACTGGCTCTCCTGCCCATGCAGCCTGGGACCTGGTGACTGCTTGGTGGGTTCTCTCTTTCCTTACCATCAGCCTGCCTCTGGCCAAGTCCATAATCTGTGGAGGGGCCTTGACGCTCTCTGCTATGACCTTGCAGTCCAGCCTTAAGTCAGACCTCATGGTGTCCCCTTTGGACTATTGTCATGCCTGTAGACTTAATGAACAGGACAGGATCAGATCACTTGCTCCGTGCATGTGCCTGACATAGAGCCTATGTCCCCAGGTGGCTGCTGTAGGTCTGCTAGGCCTGCGTTTGTTGTTTCCACCCCCAATCCCTCTGTTCCAAACTTGTATCCATTTGGTGGTCTCAAAGCGACCTTGAAGACACAGTCTGAAGTGAGGCTTGCCCAATGCCTCCAGCAGTGCTTACACCGGCCCTGCCTTCTCTCTGCTTCCAGCAGGCCTGTGGAGCCTCCTCTCCCAGAAGTGACCATGGGCTGGGCTTCTGTTCCCATCCACACCACCCCCCAACCCAGGGACTCGAGAGCCTTTGAGGACAGGGGTCACATTTTACTTGCTGTGTCTCCCCAAGCACTCAGCAGCCAATAAATGTGGTAGACTGGACAGATAACCATGGAGAGTTCCCCACACACCTTCACAGAGCCATGGGGCCACTACATGATGTTCTTTGCACCATTCAGCATCTAGTCTCACAATCCCACCTGGGAGACCTGTGATCTTTGAATGTCTGGGAGCTTGGGGCAAAGGAGGGAAGGAGCCAGCAGACACTTTGTAGCTGGGAACAGGCCGTGCAGGCAGCCTCAACAGGGGGCCTCCTTCCATCTAAGAATAACCCCCTGCCCTTGAGGTTTGTTTAGATCTGACACCAAAGAGCCCTGTGGACATGTAGGAACCAAACCACAGGATGGCTGAGCTGAGCAGACCCTTGGAGGGGCAGGAAAGAAGAGTGGGTTCAAACACAGTGGAACCCAGAACGAAACAGACCTGGGTGTTAAGCCCACCTCTGCGGTGCACTAGCTGTGTGGTCTCAGGCAAATCCCTTAACCAATCTGAGCCTCAGCTTCCTCATCTGTAAAATGGCGATAACAAATACCTACCTGGCAGATGAGCTGTAAAGAGTCAATGAGATAGAGGCAGAGGGCAGGCCTTCAGTTAACCTGAGTTCCACCTCTCACCTCCCACCTCTTTGACCCTCTGGCCCACGGCACTCACAGCTGGCCCCAAAGTCCTGGGTCATTTCTGCTGCAGCTGCTGCAGCTGTTCTCTGCTGCCCAGTGCCTTTCTCCCCAGGGTGTGAGCCTTGGCAAACACGACATTGCTAATCCCCCTAAAGCCTGTCGAGTGCAGCAGTGACAACGTTCACTATGTGGGTTTTACCCTTGGGTGGGGCCCCTGAGTTACCCGGGAGGCAGAGGCAGGGAGGGGAGGGAAGGCAGTGAGTCACCCAGCCAGGCCTCCCGAAAGTGGCAGGAAAGTGCCCAGGCTGAGTGGTGGGGCTCGGGTGTGTGTGTGGCGTGGGGCTGGGGATCCTGTGCCCAAGCTCAGTACTCTCTTTCCCAACCTCCAGCTTGCCGCTTCACCACCTGGCAGCCCTCACTAAGGTAGAACACTAATACTTATGGGGAACCAACTGCATAGCCAGCAGGAGAGTTGTGCCACGTGACTGACAACCCACTCCTTCTCAGTTAAGATGTGCTTTTTCTACTATTCTTCCTTTAGAAAAACGGGCTGGGGGACAGGACGCAACTTGGGGAGCCCAGTGCAAGACAAAAATGCAGGGCTCCTTGTTAAAAAATTGTTAAGAACTTTGAGACGGTGACAGTGGGGCACTGAACCAAGAGCAGGGCCTTGGAGACCTTGCAGTTGCCTGCCCAGGAAGCCAGCCCTGCTCACAGAGGTTAAGTAGCTTGTTCAAGGCCAAGTGAGATTCAAATGCAGACCTGAGTCCTAAACATATGGCCCTCCCTCAGCACTGCCCCTCCCTCTGACCTGGCAGTTGCCTCAAACATTACTTTGTGTGAGCTCCCTCCATCCACCTCCCCGTCCCTCTGCATCCATGCCAAGGTCTAGTCCCATGGCTCTGGGGGCCACCTGAGGTCCCTAGTTCACCACCGCCCCCCCCCCGCCCACACACACACCATCAGGCACAGACTTTGGAGGCCAGAGGTAGTATAAAGCCCGACTTGCCTCCATTACCACCCAGGCCCCTCCTCTCCACGGGTGAACACTGGGGTTAGCTCAGCCCCACCCCCCATGGCCACTGGTCACCGGGAAAGCCCAGACCCAGGAAAGCCCAGACCCACCAGACTGGGGCATCTTTGTGGTGGTTTCTCTGAACGCTGGTGCAGCATAGGTGGACGCCAAAGTTCCCTGTGATATATGGTGAAAACTGTGGCACCCCCACCAGGGGCTGTAATTCATAAGTTACGGGTGAGCTTTAAGACCAATAAATTTGGGAGGGAAGTATTAATGACTACACAGGGGCACCGTGAACTTGGCAGGCCCCAGAGCATGGAACTTTGCAGCCCGGGCTTTAAAAATGATTTGTGCTGGAGCAAGTCTAAACAGAAGCTAGTCGGCGTTAGTCTGGCTGTGACCCGTTGACACCCCCTCTCTCCCCACCCCACTTAGCCGCCCTCCCCAGCCATGAGGAGGAGATGCTGTCTCCGTTTCCTAAACTGCCGTGACTCATCCACTCATGTCTACAGGTTAATCCCAGGGCGGCTGTGCACATGGTGGCCTCAGGGCCCCACTGGCTTGAAGGTCAGGGCTAGCAACAAACGCTACCCTTTTCCAACTCCAGAGCGGCTCAGAGTGCCCCTGGCTTGTCCGTCCATAATTTCTAATGTCATGAGAATCCCACCCTGGACACGGTTCTGGTCAGAGAGGTCAGCTAGGGGATGCCTGTCTCCCTGGCCATTCCAGGCTGTGGATCACAAGGACTCATGCCTCTGGCTAGTGCCCCACACTTCCGTCCTCTGCCTTCCAGGGCTGGCTGGTCCCTGGTGGCTCTGGGGGTTGGCTGTGAAGAGACGGCTGAAAGAATGCAGTGTGCGTGGGTGGCTGAATAGGCTGTGCCAGGAGCAGGGCAGGTTTGCATCCAGAGAGCTGGGAGGTGCCCACAGGATGTCACTGAGGAGATAAAGGAAAGTAGGGTGGGATTCCAGGGCTAAATGGGGGGGTCGTTTGCAACTTGTTGGGGGCAGGCAGACTTTGCATCTGTACAGGAAGGCGGAGTTGGCCTTGTTCAGACACACCCAGCTTCCAGGAGGTGGGTGGAGTCACCGCAGACCCCAGGCATCCTGGCTGGTGACACACAGTGGATCAAGTCTACCCTGAATGGACATCGAATGGAACCCAGCTTTCTCCCTTCTGTTCTGCCTCCCTTCTCCTCCTGGAAGCTGCCCCACTGTGGAGCTTGCAGGGGGAGGCAGAGCAGGACAGAGAAACAGGAACTCCAAGCATCACAACACTCCTAGAATGTCCGGGATTACTGTAAGGCAGGGTTTGCTTTCTGCAGAGCTTTGAATTGGTTCCTTCCGGTTCAAATCCCTGCTGAGAATTTGCATTTCCACCCCAGATATACTGAATCAGAATCTACATTTTAACAAGATCCCCAAGTGATTCTTAATTAAAAAAAAAAAAAAAAAAAACAGGTGATTCTTAGATATAATAAATTTTGAGAACCACTTCTGTACTAGTGGGAAACCCTGGTGGTGTAGTGGTTGAGATACAGCTGGTAACCAAAAGGTTGGCAGTTTGAATCTACCAGGTGCTCCTTGGAAACCCTATGGGGCAGTTCTACTCTGGCCTATGTTGTTGTTGTTGTTGTTGTTGTTGTTAGGTGCCGTTGAGTCGGTTCCGGCTCATAGTGACCTTATGCACAAGAGAACAAAACACTCCCTGGTCCTGAGCCATCCTTACAATCGTTGTTATGCTTGAGCTCATTGTTGTAGCCACTGTGTCAATCCACCTCGATGAGGGTCTTCCTCTTTTCTGCTGACCCTGTACTCTGCCAAGCATGATGTCCTTCTCCAGGGATTGATCCCTTCTGACAACATGTTCAAAGTATGTAAGACGCTTATAGGGCCGCTATAAGCCAGTATCTACTCGACAGCAACAGGTTTGGTTTGGTTTTGGTCTGCTCTACTAATGGTTCTCAGAATTGGTCCCTAACTGGCAGCATTAGCGTTGCCTGGGAGCTTGTTAGAAATGCAAATTCTCAGCAGGGGTTTGAACTGGAACAAACAGGTTCGAAGTCCTGGCTTACCAACCCTCCAAACTCAGATCTTCACTCCGTGTGGACCCAAACGTGGCATCAGTGGTCTAGAGTCTGTAGGTCATTGGCTGAGGGACAACAATGGCCATGCTGTCATTTCAAGAGCAATGGCCCTGATGACAGAGGCAGAGAGAGGGGCTGCAGAAAGAGTGGCTGCCCAGGAAGTGCTCACCTGAGCTCAGGTTTCTCAAGGAGGGCAGACCTGTAAAAAGCGTGGCGTTGAGCTGGTCCAAGCCCCAGGTGAGCTGCAGCCACAAATGGGGCCTTGAGCTACATGAAGCCCCCTCCCCACTGTGGGCAGAGCAAGGGGTCTATGGAGCAGGGGCAAGGCTGAGGTCAGGGAGTTGGGCAATGTCGACACTGTGCTAGTCTGGTCTAGAGATAATGAAGGCTGAATGAGGAAGACGAAGAAGGGGACCATTTCAAGACCTACTCAGGAAGTAAAACCCACAGCAACTGATGATAAGCTGTGAATTGGCATCTGTAAAGGCCTAGAAACCTGGAGTAAAGGCAGGAATCCAACAAGCTGCAGCTGAAGACAGAAATGTTAAGTTCTACATGGGGTGGGGGGTGGGAACAAAAAGCCAGTTACCCAAGGATGGGCTGCAGGGATCGAGGGCTCAGCAGGGCCTGGTCAGCTGTGAGCTTAGGCCAGGTAGCCTCCACAAAGCTCAGGAGCCTTCTGGCTGCATCGTGGGGGTCTGGCTGCATCGCAGGGGTCTTAGACCCAGACAGTCTATCCCCTGAGGACTGGCTGTGGGAATGCAGGTGGCAGTCCTGGGGAGAAAACACCGGGGCTGGGCCTCGTCAGCCAGTGGCTGAAAGCATGTCTCAACTGAGAGGGTGTACACCAGACCTGTGCATAAAACTGTGGCCAAGTGGGGAGGCAGGTGCCAGAGGGCAGACTGCAGCTGGGAATGAAGGACAATTTTCTAACAGGCAGAGCTGTCTGCAGTGGAGTGGGTGGGCTGCCTTGGGAGGTATTGAGCACCCAGTCTTAGAGGGAGGTAAGCGGAGGCTACACCTAGGTTGATAGAAGGGATTTGTACATCAGCTGAAGGACTGGACTCAAGTCCCTCCCAGCCCCCAAATTCTATGGTTCTCAGATCTGAAGGTTACTCAAAAGGTCATAATAGCAACCCCCCACTCTCCCCAAACTGTTCACCGTGCCTCACAGCTTACAGAGCCTTCTCACATCCACCACTGCTCACATGTCCTGTGATGCCGGCAGAGCTGGGGTTATGAGCCCATTTTACAGAAGGCAACACTGTAGCCTCTAGTCATCGTGCTAGGATGTGGCAGAGCCCCAGCCTCTTGGCTCCAAACCTGCCCAGCCCTCCTGGCTCTTACCTCTCTGCCCTGACAAGGGAACATGGCACACCAAGGTCAGTCGTCTCTTGAGTAAGCTTCAGTTTTGGGGTCCCACATTCCAGTTCCAAGCCCAGTGCCACCATTTCCTGGCTATGACCCTGTGTGATGCTCTTAACCTCTTTGAGTCTGAGTTTCCTCCCCTATACAAGAGGAAGGTTGTGTGGGGATGAAGCGAGATCACACTTGTAAACAGCCTCACATGAAAAGGCTCGATACATCTTAGTTCCCTTCACTTAAGGTAAAGTGTGAACCTGGAAATATATTCTGAATTACTGTTGTTGTTTGGCGCCATCGAGTCGACTTTGACTCACAGTGACCCCATGTGACAGAGAACTGCCCCAGAGTGTTTCTAGGCTGTAATCTTTAAGACAGCCAATTACCAGGTCTTTTTCCATGGAGGTGCAGGGTAGGTTTAAACCCCCAGCCTTTCAGTTAGCAGCCAAGCACCTTAACCGTTGTGCCACCAGTGCTCTTTCTGAATGACTACAGGAAGTCAATGTTTAAAAGGATTTCTTGGTAAAGTGAAGAAACTCCTTAACCATCATGTTAACGATAATAGCACTTCAGTTGCAAAAGTTAGAGCAAGGAGGACTCAGACATGAGCAGGAAAGGGACAGGCCAGCATCCAGGGCTCCCAGGATCCTTTCTGGGCTCTGATGTGGGCTCAGCCTCCTCCGTCTGGCTCTGGAGTCTCCAAGCTGAAGCTGATACTGGGCCTGAGCCCATCAGGACAGAGCTTCCCCCAAATTCACCCAGGAAGCTCCAAACCTGACACGGCTGTGTCACCAGGTGAGGCTAGTCACCTCTGTTCACAAAACAATCCTGCCTCACATGTGTGGGGTGTTCTCACAGTTCTAGAGCCTCTCATACCACTTCTCTGAGCCTCAGAACAACCCTGTGAGGAAGGTTCAGCATTGCTCCCATTTAACAGCTGGCAAAACTGAGGCCCAGACAGGTTGAAGTCCCAGTCCAAGGTCATACAGCTCCCTGATGGAAGAGTTGGGATTTGAGATTAGGTACACAACCCTTCCACAGAGCACCCCACCCTGTGTTACAGCTGGTGGCGTGTCCAGTATCATCACCAGTGTCCCCATGTCCACTCCCATGATCGGTGTCCACAAACACCACCAGTGCGTCCATTTGCTACCATCTCCGAGGTGGAGACAGAGACGTTATCTGGGCCCTGCTAGGCTGAGCAGTCTGGTAGGAAAATCCCAGGCCTTGGGCCAAAAGCCTGGCTCTAACATCTGTAAGTGATCTGACTTTGGACAACTTTCCTTGGTCTCAGTCTTATTATCCATAAACTAGGAAAGTTGTCCCCACCTCGCCCCACCGAGGACGCGAAAGATCACGCATGCAAGGCATGTGTCCATGGGTTCAAGTCACTAAGATTATTCCTAGTCTCTTCATGGTAGCTTGACTGAACATTTTCTCCCAGGGGCACTGATCTGAGGGGCCCCACTCCCCAAATCAGGCAAAGGAAGGGGACATACTCCACCCCCACGAAGCTGAGTCCCGGGCCCCCATGCATAGAGGTCCTGGGAGTGAAAGGGCTTGTCCACCATGAGACTCAGGAGACTGTGTGTTGCGGGGAATGGCGGTGGCCCGGACTCGGCTTCTGCCTGACCAGTGCCGCTCTCTGGGTGGGAGATGAGGGCGGAGGTGGTGAGGCTCACCTTGGCAAAGCCGCAGCTCCTCCACTACGCTCTCGGCCGCCGTCTCCTCGCCCCACGCGCCGGCCTCCACCACCTTATAGCGGCTGCGGGGCTGGGTGAGCACATGCGGGGCCCGCAGCGCTGCCTCCCGCTCGGCTGCCAGGTCCAGGTCCTGCTGTGCCAGGTGCGCCCGAAGCTGCCGTATCTCAAACTGCAAGGAGGAGAAGGGCTATGGGTGGGGGTGCTGCGAAAGGAAGACGGGGAGCCACAAAAGGCAGATGGGGTGCCGCAGGTGGCGGCCGCCTGGAGTGCGGGCATGCAGTAGGCACGGACTTGCA
This sequence comes from Loxodonta africana, assembly GCF_030014295.1. Lineage (NCBI taxonomy): Eukaryota > Metazoa > Chordata > Mammalia > Proboscidea > Elephantidae > Loxodonta > Loxodonta africana. The sequence continues at coordinate 38,738,671 of NC_087354.1, read as the reverse complement.
GCCCAATGTCTGGGGCTTTACTCTCGATGGGTAGAGGTGGGGAGAGGAGTCGGCTGGGCACCCAAACGCTGGACGGTGGCTCCCTTAGAAATCTCCTAATGGTACTAATTGCAAGAGCCTTTTCCATTTATGGAGCCTTTTCCAAGTAATGAAGTGTGTTCCTGTGTCTAATCTCAGATAATCTTGTAGTCTGGCCCCGCTGTGAGGACAAGATAGCCGTGAGAAGAAACACAGCTGTAGTTTGTGGGAAGACCACCGGGCAGGGAGTCAGAAAATGTGATTTGAATCCTGGCTGTAGTACTTCCCCCAGGTGTGACTCCCAGGGGTGCTTGTCAAGTGAGAGCCTTATCCAGGTGTCTTATACAGATGATAAATGGAAGAAGGCAGGAACCCCGAACACTACGGCCAGTATAACCCATCCTGGGAGCCCAGCCCGCTGCCCTGGGCTAGCTGGTCTGACCACTGGTTCATTTCTTTTCCAGCACTACTTACTTTCTTCATCCACAAGGTATTCTGAGGGGTGGTAGATGGTATCCACTCAGGCAGGACTGGATTTTAGTCCCGGCCCTGTGGCTTACTGGCCATGTGGCCATGGGTGAGTCCCTTCACCTCCCTGAACCTCAACTTCATTATCCGTAAAATGGGGAGGGGGAGTTCACCCCATACTGCTCTTTGAATACTTGGGTACTTCATATGGGCATAGTAAAAAGCTAAACATATACTGGTTTTGGTTTATTTTTTGGCAGCAAAATCTTCTTTGAGAGGCTTCCAGGTGCTTTTCGGGTTTGTTGCTGCGATTTCTGTCCCACTCTAGGGGTTCTTCCTTGGACATCTGGGTGAAAGCAAAATCTTGGTTGGGATGGAAGGCCAGGCCTCAGAACGGGAGACTCCACTGCCACCTAGTGTCCCAAGCACACAATGCATCCCTCCCACACAACCTCCTGGGTCAAACCCCTGAGGCCTTGAATCCCAGGGCCTGGGCTCCCTACCCAGGAAGGTATCGACTAGCTCAGGTATCTCTAGCCCTGATCCCTCCCTGAAACGTCAGACTGGCACCTCTACCTGTTTACCTGACAGCACCACGTGGTTGGTTCCCAGGAGTCACAAACTTAGCCCACTCAAAATAGGACTCTTCACTGTCTCCCCAAACCTGCTCCTCCTGTGTTTTCATCTCTGTATTTTCAGTAGAGCAAAAAATGTAATCACTTCCCTTGCCTCCTAGCTTTCCTTCACTCCAACATCCAATCTGCCACCAAGCCCAGCTCCACCTCCAAGATATACCCCAAGCTGCCCACTCTTCCCCATCTCACTGCTAGCCGTCCCCTAGACACATGCAGTGGCTCCATCCCTCAATCGTCCATTCTCCAACAGTCAAAGGGATTTTTCTCAAATCTAACTCACATCATGTCACCCTTTATCCACAAGCCTCAACAACTTACTACCTCACTTAGAGGAAAACCCAAACTCCTCAGCTTACAAAGTAGGTGCACCATCTGACCCTGCTTCCTGGCCAACGTCATTTCATCCTCACCTTCTTGACCTCCTCCGGTGACCTGGGCCTTTTCATTGTTCTTTAAACTCACTAAGCATCTCAAGGCCAATTCCCCTGCTTCCACTGCTCCCAGATCACATGATCAGTCCCCCTCATAGAGGCCTTTCCTGACCCCCATCTAAGGTAATCACCCCAGCACTCTATCACATCAGCCAAGTAGAATTCTCTGCATAGCGCTTACCACTTTCTGATATTTTTAATGTTTTTATTAATTTTATTTTTATGAAAGTGAACATGCATACAAAGCATTCAATAACATTAAGGTGACCAGGCAGTAAACTGACACTGGGCAAACTTTAAATGTCAGTGTCTACAGATTTAGTCTCTGGGATCACTGCATTTTTTTCAAGAGAGTTCTTGCCTGGGGATATACCTCTGGCTCCCCTGTGCTGGGAGCAGGGCAGGGGAATGGGGCAGAAGGTCCCACTACTAAGGGAAAAGACCCTCACTGAATCCTTGTTTACATCCCTGCACCTCTCTCCAGGCCTTCTCTCCAGGCCTCTGCTTAACCCAGTGCCCATATGCAGAGCCCTCTGGTTCGGTTCCTCCAGGGGATAAACCTCTTGACTCTTGGAGGGTGGGACAGCATCATCTCCTGGCTGTGTAGGACTTGGAGAGAGGCCTAAGGAGTCCAACTTCCCCGTCTTCCCTTGCAGCTTCACATCTTACCCCCTTCCTCTCAGACTCTGGGGATTGGAGGGGGAGAATTAGCCCGTTTCTCTCACTGTCCCCTCTGTAAGCACTTGGGTTAAAGTCTCCATTTTGGTAGACCAGTTACTACTTTCTTGTCTGTTCTCCATTTCCCCCAAACTCACTGAAATTTCTTATCCTCTTTGTCCTGATGAGTTCTCTTATTTCTTATGTATCCATGAGTTTTTTTTTTTCTTTCTTTCTTTACTATCATTGTAGTGGAGCTTTGGGAAGGAGAACACATAAATTCATGTGGTCACTCCACCATTTTCTTTGAAGACTTTCTATTGGCTTACCTCTTCCTGACTCTAGTGGCATGTTGGTAAAATAAATAAATGAATGAATAAATAAAGGTCTGGTTTGTGTTGTATGCTAACTTCTGTGGTGTAAATACTCCCACCATGGCTGATTCCAAGCTACCAACATGATGTCATATGGAGCTGGGAAGAGATGTCACAGTGGGCTCTCAAAAGCCAGTGAGGGTGCCAGCACACCACTGCCACCTTCACCCCTTGATAGAATATAATCTCTGTCAGAGCAGGCAATGTTTTTTGGAGCCCTGGTGGTGCAGTGGTTAAGAGCTTCATTGTTAATAGGTCGGCAGTTGGAATCTATCAGCCGCTTCTTGGAAACCCTATGGGGCAGTTCTACTCTGTCCTATAGGTTGCCATGAGTCCGAATTGACTGGACAGCAATGGGTTTAGTGTTTTTGGTATACAGGAGGCACTAAAAAATTGTTGAAGGGATAAACAAATGAATGAGTGAAACCAGTCAGCTTTGCTCAATTCTGTGGTTCTGACTGAGCCCTGACTCTAGCCACAAACTGAGCCTTGACCCTAACCCAACACTGACACAAAGACTGAGCCCTGACCCTCGTCACACGCTAAGCCCCAACCTCAGTCCCAGATTCAGCTCTGACCCTGGGCTCAGACAGGGCTCAGGCTCTGGCCCTCAGCCACTCAGCACTCAAATGGGACCAGAAGTCTAAGGGTGTGAGACAGGGAGGCTGGCTCATTATAGGGTGGCCTTCTGTGCAGGGGGGCACAGTATGAGCTGCCCTTCTGGTAGCAGGCTCTCAGAGGTCATAGAGGGCTCATGAGGCAACTTTCCAGAGCTCAGTAGGGGTTGGGAGCCCCTCCTGCCTGGGCTGACCAGAACTTCCCATGGGTACACCCAGTCCACTTTCTCCAAGGCCACTCATCAGGGCCTACCAGGCCCAGCTAATGGCCTCCCAGGCTACTCTGAATGGATGCATAATTGATGACTTGTAATTGACATATTGCTGCCCAGTGAGTGTCCCACTGGAATTCAGGCCAGACAGCCAGAGGCGAGTGCTTGCCCAGCCCCAAGCCCACATGTACAGACATAGGCATGCACCCAGAAGCAAGCTTTTGGCTAAAGATATGAACTCTAAGCATGTAGTAGTAGTTCTCCCATGCCCTCCTTCATTCTTTCATTTATTCACTAAGAAGTCAGGTAAAGCATGATGGGGGCCATGTTAAAATTCTGCTGTTTGTATTGGAGTGAAAATGCCTCCCCCAGCTTGGATGTAGGTCCTGGGAGCCCCCAGTGAGGGGGACCTTCTGCTGCACTGCAGGGAATAAGTCTCCTTGAGAGTCGCAGGGATAGCTTGGGGGTGGTATTGGTGGCAGAGGAGGCAAGGTGTATACGAGAGACAGGCGACCAGTATGTAAGATGGGCTGGGGACCAGCAGGGGCCACACCCGGTAGAGCCTGTAGCCATGGCAAGGTGTTAAGGACTTCAGCCTTTATTTAAAGAGCAAAAAGAAACCATTGAAATCTTTCAAACAGAGGGTGGAGAGATGGAGGTGGTGGTGTGGTGATTCAGATAAGCATTTTGGAAGGATTACACTAGCTGCAGGGGGACCTGGTGGCACAGTGGTTAAAGTGCTCGGCTGCTAACCAACAGGTCAGCAGTTCAAACCCACCAGCAGCTGTGCAGGAGATGTAGCAGTCTGCTTCTATAAAGATTTACAGCCTTGCAAGCCCTATGGGGCAGTTCTACTCTGTCCTATAGGGTCGTCATAGGTTGGAATCGACTTGATGGCAGCGGATTTGGTTTGGTTTTGGTGTTGGCTGCAGAGTGGAGAGTAGATTGATGGGACCGGGGTGGGTATAGGAATACCAGATGGGAGGCTGCTGCAGAAGTCCAGGTGAGGGATGAACAGAATTTGGACTAGGGTGGAGACAATGGAGATGGAGATAAGAGGAAGGATTGGAGAATTGTTTAGGAGGTAAAAGTGCTGGCAAGTGAATACAGACTGGAATGGGAGTGAGGAAGAGGGCCACCTACACTGGGGACAGATTTTTTATAAGGTTCATACCCAGAGGGCATGGGGTGGCCTGGATGTCCTCAGTCCTTACCCTGCGAAGGACCGATGGACTCTTTAGAGGGGAACTGCGGATGGGCTAAATGGCTTTCAGCTCTGGTCACTAGCTCTGACCACCCAGGGGGTTCTCAGGATGTTCTAGCCAAGACCCTCTGAGTCTGCCTCCTGATTCCTTCTGTACTTAACGTGATTCCTTCTGTACTTAACGTGGCCACACGTGCTTCTCCAATAGGCTGAAGGATTGTTAAGGGGACCTAGGACATCAGGGCCTCATTAGCCAGATGGGTGAACTGAGGGTCTAAGATGGGAAGAGAGTTGCCTAGGATCACACAATGTATCAGAAGCAAAGCTGGGACTAGAATCCATGCTTCTGGCTTCTAGCTCCAACAGACCTTGTGTTAGGGAATTTCACTATAAAGGGAAAGATGGAAGTGATTTGGCTCAAACAATGCAAGGGAGTTTGATGGTTCAGGGGCTAGGAACAAGCAGGAGGTCCCCATGGGGGAAAAAGCAAGGGCAGGAAGCAGGAGCCTGGGCTCTTGGCCATCACACTCTGACTTTGGGTATGTCCCCTTTTCTCTGAGCCTTGGTTTCACTATGTGTCCAATGAGACAAATGGACTAGCTGAATTCTGGGTCTAAGATGAGTCCTTTGTTGGCCCTGGTACCCTAGCTGAGAGATTAAAATTTAGGTGCCAGTTAATAATTGGTGTTATCTTGAGGGTCATCCACTGCTCCCTGTTGAAATGCCCTGTTCCCAGAAGAGTGACTCTTTAGAGAAAAATAACACAATCCAGGCACAATCCACAGCCTCCAAAGTACATCAACAACAACACAAATTACTCGTCATGCAAATAAGCAGGACAAAGTGTGTGGTTAGCAAGACATAAGGCAGTTAATAGAAGCTGACCTAGAGATGCTACAAATATTCGAGTTATCAACAGGAATTTAAAATAAGTGTGATTAATCTGTTAAAGAATATAGAGGAAAAGATGAACTAATTGGATGTAGCATTTCAGCAGAGAATTAGAATCTATAACAAGGAGCAAACAAAACCTTTAGAACCTTACTATAAAAAAAATTTTTTTTTTTTTTTATACAATATCTGAAATTGAGTACTCAGTGGATCAGTTTAACAGCAGGCTAGACATAAACATAGCAGGAGATAAATGATTGAACTTGAAGATAAGTCTATAGAAAATATCAAAACTTATAGAAGGAAAAAAAAGGAAGAACAAAATAAGTTAAAAAAAAAAAAGTAAGATGTGAGATATAGTTAAAAGATCTAAGATCTACAACTGGAGCAGAGGAGAAGAAAGAAAGACTGGGACAGAAGCAATAAATAAAGAAATCCCAGCCAAGAACATTCCAAATCTAATTAAAAAAAAAAAATACCCCCAAATTCAAGAAACTCAGAGAATCCTAAGCAGGATAAAGAATTTAAAACAAACAAAACAAAACAAAAAAAACACACCTCACAGGCTAACTGCTGAACAGATAAATACCCACAGCACCAAGGCTCTCTGGCACTTATGGAGCCTGGGCTTCTGGGGAGGAAGGTGTACAGTGGCTTTTATAACACAATGAAGCAAATTTTCCATTGGCAAACAGATCCAGCGTCAAAAGGCCATTCCCAGACCTGGGGAGAATTAAAGTGCAGTCAAAGCCCCACTTAGGCATGTCATTAGATAAGTGTTTTCTAATCAGATAGCCTGATGAGGTCAGCCAGAATCCACAGGGAAGCCCTCGCCATGCATTGCTGGAGTGAGTCAGGCCCCTTCCATTGGCACAGTGCTTTTAGTGCACGCCCAAGCAGGCTGGACCCACTGGTGCTGTGGGGTGGGCCACACCCAGTGCATCTCTGCCTTTAATGGTTTGGTTGTGGAGTACCATCAACATGGGCCTTGGCCTGATCAATGCACACTTTGGCCAGAAGCTCGATAGTAGCTAATGCAATAGCAATAATTTTGCTCCATCCTATTAGTGCTGTCTGCGCAGACTGCCCTGCCTTCAAACCCATCTGCTGTTGGGATGGCATCCAATGTTTATTTCCATTAGTTTCGCCATTGTTGGTAACAATAAAAATCAGGAGACAGTTGCAAACTAATGATTTAGGAGCAGGGTGAAGCTGAATTCGACCTTGGCCCCTTTCCATCCACTGTGAAGATGACTGGTAGTTGGCCATAAATTTAAATTATAGCAAAAGGATAACATAAGTTATTCCTCTGATGGCTAATTTTATCAGCTAAATAGGCTTGTCATTAAAGCTATCGGCTGTTTTACAAATCACTTCCCATGTTTTAAAAAAAAAAACTTCGCTTCCCACAATGGAGAGATTGAATATTCCAGGTAACAAAAGCTATTGTGCTGAGCTGGGGGCTTGTGAGCTCTGCAGGAAAAGAAGGGGCTCTCTGGACCCATGGTGGAACCCCTTTCCTGCTATTCCTGGCTGGCTGAAGGGGTTGCTGGCCCCCAGGCCAGAGAGGCCTTTCTCTGAACTGGCTGCCCAGCCTCAAAGGTGAGCGAGTTGTGCAGAGCCATCACCTTCTCTCTGGATGCTGGGCACTGGGGTCCAGAACACAGCCCACAAATGGGGGAGATGGACCTAGGGTCATAATCAGGACTCCCACCACCTACCAAGCCTATGACTCCTGTGAACAGATGGAGGGAGTGGCTGGAGGGGAGAGGAGCACAATGCTGCCCCTCCCCCACCGCCTTTCTCCATCAGAAACCCCTATTATTGTTGTTAGTTGCCAGTGAGTCAATTCCGACTCATGGCGACCCCAGGTGTTACAGAGTAGAACTGCTCCATAGGGTTTTCTTGGCTGTAATCTTTAACAGAAGCAGATTGCCCTGCCTGTCTTTGGTGTTATGACTGGGTGGGTTCAAACAGCCAACTTTTAGGTTGCCAGTTGAGCACAAACTGCACCACAGCTTGGGCATTATTTTATTTCTTCAGGAAACAGGTCAGGGAAACATGCATTCATTAAGGGAGGACTTGCCTCTTGCAATATAGGAAGGGGTAGGGGATGTCGCAAGCCCAGTGGCTTCATTTTATGGATTAGGGACTATGGCAGGTGACTGCTCTTCTTCTTGGGCACAGAGATCACTTCTGCTAGCATCTAAAGATGTCACCTTTAATAGTCACCTTTAACTGTGACCATGCACTGAGTCCCATCAATGAAACAGGGTAGAAGCCATGTCACTGCTTTTAGGCCTGGCCCATAAAAGCCTTCTATACACAATTCTCCATTCTTCCTTTCTTATCCATTGGCTGAACGAAGAAGACTCCAAGGACTTAGAGGAGGCAGGAGCCATAAAACAGAAGGAGCTTGGGGGCTTGAGTGACTGTGTGGAGCAGAATGCCCCCTACCCTCACCCCTCACCCACTGCAACCTGCATCGGACTATGATGTGAATGAAAAATATACTCTTCTTGTCTTAGGCCATCAAGAGTTTTGGATGTGTTTGCTGCAGCAACTGGGGTTACTCCCCCTAACTAATACTGATGTGTGCGGATGCCCTATTTCTACTGTTAGAAAAACGACACTGAAGCCCCAAGTTCCATTCCTAACACTTCCATCACAAACCGTAGGACATTGGGCAAGCAATGGCCTCTCTGAGTCTCAGTCTTTTCATCTATAAAAGGAGTTAATAATACTTAGCCTACCAACTTCCCAGGGTGGAAAAAGGATCAAAGTCAACATGAGCTGAAATGTATGACAGTGCATTTATAAACAGTCACCATTGTACAAATGAATTTAGTATTATTTTTATTCTCTTTCTTCCCCCCTTACATTTACTGAGAGCCTCCAGTGGGCCAGGCTTTATTACTTGATTTAATTTGATCCTCACCTAATCCTCGTGATGTAAGTCCATTTCCTCCATTTTTCAGTGAGGATGCGGAGGCTCAGGGATTAGGGTCCTTGCTCCAGGAAACACAGCTAGTGGTTGATAGAGCTGATATTTGAATGTAGCTTGCCAACTCCCCTTGTAAGAGGACTCTCTCTGCCCCTCCTCTTTCAGGGACTGACTCTTGGCCAAGGCCTAAATCTGTCCTGACAGACTCATGGAGCTCCACTAGCCCCCTTTGGTGGTTGGGCTTCAAGTCACCTAAGGTTGAGCCCCACACCCCTTAGTATTTTGCCAGTGGTCTCAGGGTGAATGGTGCTGAGGAAGGAGGACTTACTTCCCCTCTGTCCTTCCCATGGAACCCAGCAAAGAAGAGAAATGAAATTTGACAGTGAACCACGTCAGACTGCATTGTTTTAGACCAAAGGCTGTATCATGGATTGAATTGTGTCCCCCCCAAAATATGTGTTGTAAATCCTAACCCCTACACTTGTAGTCATAATCTCGTTTGGGAATAGGTTTTCTTTGTTATGTTAATGAGACAGTCTTAGTGTAGGGTGTATCTTGAGTCAATCTCTTTTGAGATATAAAAGGAGCAGATTAAGCAAGGAGGCAAGGAAGCAGAGATGGGGGAAGATAGTTGCCAGGCCACATGGAGATCACCAAGGAACCATGAAACAGACAAGGGCCTTCCCCAGAACCCGCAGAAAAAGAAAGCCTTCCCCTAGAGCTGGCGCCTTAAATTCGGAACTCTAGCCTCTTAACCTGTGAGAAAACAGATTTCTCTTTGTTAAAGCCACCCAGTTGTGGTACTTCTGTTATAGCAGCACTAGTTTACTAGGACAGGCTGTTGCAGGCTTAAAGGACAAAGAGCTGATAAAATTGGAACTTCAGATACGTTTTGGAATTAGAGCAAGCTCGTAGGCATGGACATTCATAAAATTTCAGAAGTGGTTTCATAAGACCAGTCAGAAGGACAATATATCATTGCTTTGATTTCGCTGCTGCATTTAAAACAGCTTTGATTTCAGAAGCAGCCGGTAGAAAGGGACAAAAAGTTCACACCATTTCTTTGAAGGACAATAATGAGCATTCTGCCTCTGGAATTCATCGGTGTATCAGCAAGATTAACTCTGAAGAAAATCTTGGCCAGAATCCAGAGAGAGAACAAATAAAAGTGAATGGGAAGGAAATTTCAGCTCGAGGATTGTGGAATTCAGGGTCTGAGGCTATTTGCTTTCATCACAGTGGTGGGCACAGGCTGGAAGCAGAAGGCCAGTCAGGGCTTAAGAAAGGTAAGACCGACCAATGGAATGTCCTCCCCTCTTCCTGAAACCTTTGTGGTTGTTGTTAGCTGCCATCAAGTTGGCTCCAACTCATGGTGACCCCATGTGTGCAGAGTAGAGCTCTCCCATTGGGTTTTCAAGGCTGTGACCTTTTGGAAGCAGATTGCCAGGCCTGTCTTCCAAGGTATCTCTGGGTAGGTTTGAACTGCTAACATTTCAGCTAGTAGTCGAGTGCTTAACCATGTGTACCACCCAAGGAGGTCCCCTGAACCCTGTAGGCTCCCCTTTATGGATAGGAGTATGTGAAGGACAGGTATGCCTAATGGTCAGGAGGGATGGCAGGAATGAGGAAGCAGTGAGTCCTGTCTCCCTGGTGAGGCAGTGTGGTCCGGGGGAAAATACTGGTCTGAGCCGTAAGAGACCTGTTTCCATCCTAATCTCCCAACTGCTGTGTGACGTTGGGCACATCTCTTCCATTTTTGGACCTCAGATTCCTCACCTGCCAAATTCAGGATTGGCCAGATGCCCTCCAAGAGGCCATTCATCTATAATACTTTATGATTCTGGGGCACCTGGGATGTGTCCTACGGTAAGAGATGACACGCACATAGAATTCAGGCCCAAAACTGGCAAACCATGTGTCATCCAGAAGTTTCCATGGGGTTACAGTAAAAGCAATATAATCTTTCCAAAAACCTGAGATTAAAAAAAAAATTTTTTACATTGGAAAAAGCTGACAAACACTATTTCAACCAATGTCAACATCAACAGTGATGAGTCCTGTTGGTAGCACAGACCCTCAATATGATATGATGAAACGGCATTTTACCCCTGTGGCCTTCCTCCCCAAAACACATAACCCAGTCTAACCATAAGAAAAATAAGACACAAATCTCAATAGAGGACTGTTCTACAAAATACCTGACCAGAACTCCTCCAAAATGTCAAGGTCATCACAAATAAGGAAAGTGAGAAATTGTCACAGCCAAGAGGAGCCTAAGGAGACATGGCAACTAAATGTAATATGGTATCCTGGATGGGATCCTGGAACAGAAAAAAGACGTTAGGGGAAAACTAAGAAGCTGAATAAATATGACCTTTAGTCAATAATGACGCATCAATATTGGTTCATTAATTGTAACATGTGTAAGATACTAATGTAATAGGGGAAGCTGGGATACAGAGTATACGGGAACTCTCTGTACTATCTTTGCAATTTTTCTGTAAGCCTAAAACTGTTCTGAAAATAAAGTTTATTTAAATAAATAAATAGCTAAGATGAGCAAAGCATTGGCAAATATTTCTACGAACACATCCCAGAGAGAGTGAGCAAGGTGAATACAAAGTGGGTGTTGGTAAATTTCAATTTTTTATAGGCAGCACATATGAATTCAGCTTGGAAATTGCTTCATTAAACTCTGCAAATTTCAGTGGGGCGAGAGAGCAAGAGTTTGTGATGAAGATGGCTGGCCTTACGGTGGGGGTGGAGGTGGGGTGGGAGTGGGGGTGGGATGGGGTGGGGGTGGGGGTGGGATGGGGTGGGGGAAGGGGTGGGAGGGTGGGGGAAGAGGTGGGAGGGTGGGAGAGGGGGTGGGAGTGGGGGTGGGATGGGGTGGGGGAAGGGGTGGGAGGGTGGGCACAGAGCAAGAACTGCACTAAGGCTGTGGTTTAGAATACCTTGGGGGCATTGATCTGATCAATATTTTCACAGAGTGCTGAGAAGTGACATGGATGGAAAAAGTGAAGGAGAAAATGACCCCGAACATGGTGGGCTGGAAAAAGACAGTGTTCATAGGACACTGGGATCTATCCCTGGCCCTGAGGGCTCTAAACTAGCTGTGTGCTCTTGCAAGTCTCCACTCCTCAATTTTCTTACCTGTAAAATTGGGGGGTGTGGGGGAGGGTGGACTAGCTAGGGTTGTTGTTGTTGTTGGCTGCCATTGAGTCTGCCACTGACTCATGGTGACCCTATGCATAACCGAATGAAATGCTACCTGGTCTTGTGCCATCCCCATGGTCAGTAATGGATTGGATTGTTGTGATCCATAGTGTTTTCATTGGCTAATTTTAGGAAGTAGATCAATAGCTAGGGTTAGTGCCCACATATTCACTATTTATCACATGCCAGGATTTAGGCTAAGCAACCTCACAAGCATCCTTGAGGATGTTATTACTATCCCTGTTTTTTAGATTAGGAAAACCAAGACTTATTAAGAGGTTCCTCACTGCCCAAGGCCACAAGGCTAGAAAGTGGCCAAGCTGGCTTTGAACCTATGTCTGTCCTTAAGTATATTCGTAATCATTCTAGGCACTGCTCTCTAAGGGTTGGGCCAACCCTGACTCCCCACAGGCCTGCACTTTCATTTCTTTAAGGGTGTTTATTGCCTAGTCAAATCTCAAACCTGGTCTCAAAATGCAGCTGAAAATGAGGTGTCTGTTTGTTATGCCTTGGTGGAACCCAAGCTTGGGGTGAGCAGTGGTCCCAGTTTCTCTGCTCTAAGCAGGCTTACTTCCCACCTTCCTCAGAGCCCCTCGGGGATTCCAGCCGTCTGGCTCTTTTTGCTGTCTTAACTAAGATGACAGGCTTCAGGTGTTTTTTAAATTAAAATGGTTTGTTTCTGTTCATCTCTTTTCCAGATGTCACTACCAAGAGGGAATCTGTCTTTATTGGCTCTTTCCTGTGCAGAATCCGAGAGAGTTTCCCTTCGGCCAAGACCCCCTGGAGGGAGGCCACATGTGGGGAGTGACTTGAAGCAGGACGGCAGAAACCTGGGGTCTCTGGGGGGCTCAGGACAGGGGCCATAGTGGAAACTGTGGGAGGTGGGTACACTGTTAGGGTTTTCTCCCGGCCACGTGGCACATGTGCTGCTGCTGGGAGGCGTGTGGCAGGGTCAGCCCGTTCCCTGCTGGGCTGGGAGGTCGTTAATTTATGAAGGGCGGAAGCAGCACCGTGTCAATGTCTTTCATGTTGCCAACTGCAGCAAAGTAGCACATTTCTTTTTCCTATTAGACAGTAGACTGAGAGTTGCCTGGCCAAGATCCCAGACCTTTTCTGGATGGCGCTCAGAACTGTCCTCTCCCTGGCCCCTTTAGACCTCCCTATACCCCAAACCTAGACTCTCTCTCACCTGGATGGTTGCTACACCCTTTCTCCCCAGTCTTTCCACCTCTACTCCTCCCCTCTCCCACCCTTCTTACAGCGGCAGCCACAAAGCTCCAGCAAGCACTCAGATCTGAGCAGATAACTTCCTGTGATGGTTAACTATGTGTCAACTTGGCTAGGCTACAGTGCCCAGTTGTTTGGTTAAACACTAGTCTGGATGTTGCTGTTAAGGTATTTCACAGATGTATTAACATCTAGAATCTGTTGACTCAACAAAAAGGAGATGACCTTCAGTAATCGGGGGAAGGAGAAGGTGGGGCTCATCCAGTGAGTTGAAGGCCTTAAGAGCAAAGACAGAGAAGGAACTTGGCCTCAAGACTGTGACATAGACACCCTGCTGGAGTTTTCAGCCTACCTGACCTATGGATTTTGGACTTACTAGCCCCCACAATTGTGTGAGCAAATTCCTTGAAATATACCTCTGTATATACAGATAGATACATGGATGGATAGGCAGATGGACGGACGGACAGATGGATGGGTGGATGGGTGGATAGGTGGATAGGTAGATAGATATGATATATAGATATCTATCTATATCCTATTTGTTCTGTTTCTCTTGAGAACCCTGACTAATCCACTCCCCATCCCTCCATCCCTGCTTCCAAGAGTCTAAGCTTCCTCTTTCTCTACAGATAAAGTCCAACTCCCTGGTCAGCCATAGAGGCCCTTCCCAAGCCTGCCTCCAAATCCTCCCACATCCTCCCTTCACTCACACTCTGAACTGCCATGTGCTCCCCCAGCACCACCCACCCTCATCATGCCTTGCTGTCCTCTCTCATGGCACCCTTCTCCAACTGGCCTACTCAAATGTCAGCTCCCCTGGAAAGCTCTCCCCACCCTGCATGCAGAGCCCCCAGACATGTCCCTGCTGAAGCACACATCACATAGACTGCCACTGCCTATTTACAGACCTGCCAGGCTCCTGAGTCACCCACAGCCTCAGGAGGGTGGGGCCGCGTCCTGTTCTCTCAGTTGCATCCCCAGTGCCCAGCACAAGGCCAGGCACAGAGCAGGCACAGAGCTGGCTTCCACATGAATGGGAATGGATGAAGCTGATGCCATCTGCTTAGGGGCTGGAACATTTGTCTTCCTAGCCTAGGCCGCTGTGCAGACTGCCCAGCTCCTAGGACCCCTTGGGCCATGTTCTCCTGAGGCTGTGTCCCTGATGTCCCCTCTTCTCACTCATAAATATTTAGTGCTGAAATGAAAGGCTATGATGTTCCTGAAACAGATAAAAGATTTGGTTCCCTAACAGGCATTCCAAGGGGATGATTCTGAAGATACTGTGAGCCTGCCTCTGTGGGGACACTTCCTGGGATCAATCTGTGGTGACATTCCACAGTCTTCCTACCCCCACCATCTTTTCCTCTAGTCATGAGAGCCTGGGTTTGAAGGGCCAAGAGATCCACATAACACACAATGACACTTACTGACAGAGGCCTGCCACATCTGGCAGTGCTGGGCTGGAGCCCTGGACTGGGGCAGAGGGCTTAGACATGCATCGGATAAGGCCTGCCCTCGGGAGCATCTAGCTCAGTGGGAGGAGCAGACCCCCCTGGCAGTGAGTGCCCAGTACTCTGTGAAGGCTGCACACAAGGGCTAGGGGGTGAGGGGTGTCATGGTTACTGTGGGAGGGAGCACCATGTTTGCAAAGAAGCCAGTACACAAATCAGATAGGCAGAGCTCATGAGGGGAAAGGACTCACCCAAGGAGCATGTATGACCAAAAACTAAGAGGTGGGACCACATGGGCTTGTCAGAGGACAGATGATTCCAGTTGGCTTGATCAGACTGTCTATGTACAAGACCAATGAGATATATGAGGTTGACAAAATGGGCAGACTGTGGCAGGCCTCATGATAGGCCAGACCTCAGTCGCTAGAACATCCTTGGAGAGTGTCTGAGCCCCAGCAATGGGGTAGGGGACAAAGGAGTGTCTGTCCTTGCTCCACTGACAGCCAGAAGGGCTCAGAGCCCTCATTGGATATGCAGCTGTGGGTGTTCATGCCAGGGCTGGTCCTGGGGTCCCCAGGGTGTTAGGCATAGTTTTTCTGGCTTATGGAGCAAGGCGCATGGCCCTATCCTCTCCCTGAAATCCAAGGAGTGGAATGTAAATGACCACATAAGCCATGTGGTTCCTCCCCCTGTACATATCCCCACCACCTTGCTAGGATGCTTTGTGGCATTCCCACCTTGCTCACTGGGTACTGGAACATTCCCTGCGCCCCAGGCTGTGTATTTCTACAGAGCGAGAGTTCGTCTGGCTGCATGATCCACTTGTTTTCTTACTTCCTGAGCACCCCCTATCCCCCGACAGAAGGGACCATCTGTCTCACTCATATGGGGGCAGCCCCCTCATGTTACGGATGAAGGAACTGAGGGCAGAGAGGTGGTATGACTTGGACAAAGTCCCAAGAGGAGGGTGCTGCAGGGCTGAGACTTGAGTGCAGGCCTCTGGATTCCCAGACAGGGCACGCTCCATGGCCTGGCTACCTGCCCCCTTGGCTGCACTGGGCACAGGCTCACAGGGCTTACTGCCTATCTCTGAGTCTTTATCAGGGCTCCTGGAGGGCAAGGAACACTGCTAACACCCCTCTGGGGACCCTAGAGTCCTGAGAGGCAACTGGCTCACAGTGGTGCTCAGTGACCCTCTACAGATGGGACCGGTCCTCTGCTTTGGAGACCATTTTTCTGAGAAGATGCTATGAACTGAGGGGGTGACTGGGCACACTCAGGTTAGGTAGCTGAGTGGTCACCGTGGCGCACTGAAAAGAACTCTGGCCTGGGGGTCAGGGCCCGAGTCCAGGCCTGGCTGGGCTGTGTGCAAGTGACCTTAGAAACACATCTTCCCCTGCCTGGGCCTCAGGTTACCCAGGTGTCCAATAAGGGGCTGGAGGTGCTCCCTAGTCTCAGGGGCCCTGGCAGCTGTGACATCCTATGGTACCACCAGCATCCCCAGCAAGGGCCCTGGGGCCTTCTGTTACCCCTTGCTCCTGACAGATCTGCGTCAGCCTCTCCAGCTGCTCATCCTGGATGACCTTGGCCTTCTCGTACTGCTGGATGACCATCTCCATCTCCACCTTCACTGGCAGGACGTAAGCTGGAAGACAGAAAGAGCCCTGTGAAGGATGCAGGATCAGGCTGGAGAAAGACCACCCCCAGCCTTCAGCCAGCAGCAGGTTTGAGGTCCAGACTCAGTTCCCTGAGATCTGGGGAGAAAATGTCCAGGTACCCAACAGCCTCCAGAAGGTACAAGAAAGCTAGAACCCTAACTCTCTGTGGCAGAGACTGCTAGATGGCCCTCAATATCTCTTTTCCTCCTTTTTTTATCATAACAGAACCCTCACTTTTTGGCTGTGCACATGGCTGCCAGGAATAAAGACTCTATTTCTGAGCCTGCTTTGCAGCCATGGGTCACCATAAGAGTACATTCTGGCCAATGGGATACAAGTGGAGGTGGGTGCACCAGCTTCCAGAAGCCCTCCTTAAAAGGCCGCCTGGGTTGGTAGTGATGTAGAGATATGGGAATCCTCAGACCCTGCTGGTGGGGATGTAAAATGGTACAGCCACAATGCAAAATAGTTTGGCGATTCTTCAAAATGCTAAGTGAAAGAAGCCAGTCACAAAAGCCCATATATGGTATGATTCCATTTATACGAAATTCCAGAATAGGCAAAGTCATACAGAAAGTAGATTAGTGGTTTTAGGGCTGAGGGGTGGGGAATGGGGAGTGACTGCTAACGGTACAAGGATTTTTTAGGGGGTAATGACAATCCTCTAAATAGATTGTGGTAATGGTTGGACAACTCTGTAAATATATGAAAAAACATTAAACACTACACTTTAAATGGGTGAATTTTATGATATGTGGGCTACATTTCAATAAAGATGTTTTAAAAAGAGATCTGAGGCCTTCCCTTTGTATCTTCTTCTTCCCTTCTTCCTTTTGCTGGCTGAAATGAGATGTAAGGACTGGCACTCAAGAACCCACCTGGAATCATGAGGTGACTTTGAAAAGTAGACTATGTGCAGCAGAGCAACAAAATAGAAGAGGCCTGGGCTCCTGACGACAGGGAGTATCATACTGGCCCTGGATTGCCTACCTGCAGACTTTCATGGGAGAAATAAGCTTCTGTGTATTGAAGTCACTGTCATTCTGGGTCTCTGTTACTCAGAGAAGGTCATATTTATAACTGATACACACACTGATAGCTAGAGGAGAAAGTTTGGACTCTGTGGGTCTGAGGGCCCCACGATCTCCCAGCCAGTGGCACCTCCATGGACCCCTCCCTTGAGTAGTTTTCTGGGCTTAGCACCTTTGGGGTCCTTAGAAGTCTTAGTGTCAACTCTTGATCTTAACGCGGCCTCTTCCCTTCACACTCTTCTCGTGCCTCTCAGAACCCAGCCCTTTCTGCACTTCTTGGAAACTTTGGCCACATGATTTTCTTGCTACTGCCTTCTTGAGCTCTCCTCGTCTCCACTCTCCAAGTCCCCTTTCCACCCATAGCCTTCCAACGTCCAGATGTTCTCTGGCAACCGCACAGGTCATGCAAAGAAGAAAAATTAGGGTTTTTCTGCTTGCTTCCAGACTTGAGGACAGTCCATGTGTCCCTGAGCCCAGACCCAGCCCCCAGAGGCTGCCCCAAGCTGCTGCGGCTGCCTCCACAGATCTTTGCTGAAGCCAGTTCACACCAGGGCGAGGGTAGCAAATTAACACCCTCACGTTCACCCAGCACATCTCTATCGTGAGTCTCCCAGTGGTACAGCAATGCTGATGTGTCAGGAAAATGGGTAACAGCTGGAAGAGCATTCACAATGGGAGCTGTCAAGATCCATTTCTGTGAGGATGTACAGCTGTGCACAGCTGGCAGAGATGAGCCAAAAGATGTTGTTCTTGCCCCAAGGGGAGCAGATGTTCTCATGGACAGAGCCAAGAACATGGCCCCAAACAGTGAGGCGGAGGAGTGGAACAGCTACAAGAGCACTGGGGAGGGGGTTTGCTGTGTGACCCTCATCTCTCCTGGCCTCAGTTTCTCCACAGTTCAAATGAGAGGGACGGACTAGATGATCTCTCAGCCTTCCCTAGCTTTGGCATTCCAAAGTTGAACCCAGCTGCATTCTAGTTTGATGTAGACTCTGGATTAGAGGCTCCCTGATGAGATGTCGGGGTGAAAATAGACAAAATCCCACAGTGTTCACAGGGTGGGGTGTAGGGGTGGGGGTTGGGGAGAGGGGCCCAGCTCAGGGTGAGAGAGACCCTGGAGCCTGTCCTTCCTGCCTCACACCCATTGGGCCAATGCTGGGTCCTCTTATGGCCACAATGTCTATCACTTGTGAGCAAAATTCAGGGCTGGAACAATTCAGAAGAGGAGAGTGAGAATGGGTGCACAACTTGAAGAACGTAATGAATGTCACTGAGTTGTATATGTAGAAATTGTTGAGTTGGTGTACGTTTTCCTGTGTATATTCTCAACCACATTTTTTTTTTCCGATAGCTGTGTTCTTCTTTTTTTTACAATTTTTATTGTGCTTTAAGTGAAAGTTTACAAATCAAATCAGTCTCTTACACAAAAACTTATATACACCTTGCTATATACTCCCAATTGCTCTCCCCCTAATGAGACAGCCCGCTCCCTCCTTCCGCTCTCTCTTTTCATGTAACAATTTTTTTTTTATGTGAAAAAAAATTTCAAGGTCGGAAAAATCCTTTAGAGTCTGTTCTACTGGTTTTAAAACTGTGCTCTGGAAGGCTGAGAGGTTCCTTAGAGGTGCCTCAGGGAACCAAGTGGAAGGCAAGGAGGTGGGGTCTGGCCCTTTCCACTCGAAGTCAACCAGTGAAGCTCTACTTTCAATCTATTCTACACATGAGGCATCTGCATAAAGTTTTGAGGAAGAAAGGGCTTTGCTGCTAAAAAGACAAAGTTTGGGAGTCATCCGTCTATATAACCTCTCTGGCATGCCCTGCCTCTCCACGTGGCCACCTAACCTCTGGCTGCCCACAGTCCAGGAGGGAAGCCCACCTCTGGAGAGGTGGCGCCATCTGTGATGGGTCTGTACCTAGTCCTCCTAAAGCTGAGGTGAGGTGGGTCTCCCTGCCATGCCCTGAGGGGTGCAAGGAATACCCTTTGGAGCCCAGTGACTTGGTTCTTCCTCTTTTCATGAGATGTCTTCAGGCATCTGTGAAGGATGGGTGTGCCCCCTCCCCATGTCCTCGTCCTCTAGACCACCCCATCCTAGTACCCGCCGCTGCTCTCCAGGGATGAGGTTTACGGTCTGCTCCCCTCCCAGGCTCCCTCCTCTGAGGGACATACTTTGGTCTGTTACCACTTTCTGGAACTATATGAACATCCCAGGTCAGGACACAGCTTTCCAGGTGACAATGGCTCAATGAGGAGGACTGGCCTCTCATGGTAGCTGAGGCAACAATAAAGCAAAAGGGACACATCAGACCTTTTATGGGAGTGGAGACCCAGAGACAGAAACTGATGTCACTGAAGATGCTTGAGGCGTGGCCTGAAACCCAGTCAAGCCATTGGCTCCCATGATAACATCCTCCAGTTGTTTGCAGGTAGACAGGCTTCGGGGAGATTCAGCTTGTCCTTGGTGAACATAAAGGTGGGACAGACCCTGAAAGGGATAGGTCCTCGACCAGACAACCTGAACAAAGCCAGTGATGGGTCTGCAGGCTGCCGGGGGGGGAGGTCAGTGACCAGTGTGCATTAAGACGCCTGTGGTGTAAAAGGCTGGTCTTCACAGAACTGCAGGCCCTGCCATAAGCTCTCATGGGAAGGGCAGGCCACCCAGGCACACAATGAACAGCTACAATGGAATGGGTCTGTGATCTCCTCCAAATGGGCAGTGGGGAGCCCCAGTTTTGGCATGTGACAACTGAGCAGTGTGTGAGTGGCTCCTGAATACAGGACACTGAGAGAGCAGGGACAGGCCTGGTTCTCTATGAGATAAAAATCCCCAACCCCATCTTTGATGCTGGCGGACGAATGCCCACCTCACATGGCCTTTTCCATCTCTCAGTTGAAGGTCCGGTCTCTGGAGTAGCCACCTGCAGCCCTCCCAGCCCCAATGACCCCTAACAGGCCACTTACCTTCAATGACTCTCTTCACTCTCCAGATCCGGAACATAATGATGAGGCTGATGGCGTCCCAGGGGCTCCTGGGACCGTTGGCCACGGTGGATGCCACCATTGGGGCCAAGGACAGGATGATCACGGCCCCATCAAACACCTGGGAGAGGAGGTGGGTTTCAGTGGCCAGGCTATGGTACTGTGGGCTCTGTGGGCTATCCTGGGTGTGCTGGGCCAGAGCCCAGGACAAGCAAAGCAGCCCCAGGCAGAAGGTCACCCCCCTTCCTGGCTGCCTCTGCCAGGCTTTCTCGGTCTTTAGGTCTCCCCTTCCTAGAAGTGCTCCTGAGCACTGTCTTTCTTCCAAGTGGCTTCAGTCCATCTCCAGCCCTTTGTTCAGATGTCTTGGGCTATTCTGTTTCCACTGTCTTCTCCCTTCTCAGGATGGGGTCTAGATCCTATGTCCCAGGGCCCTGATCAGAGACTGAGCTGAACTGATCAACTGTGATGGATAAGGTTGTGTGTCAACTTGGCTGGGTCATAATTCTCAGTGGTTTGGCAGTTATGTAATGATGTACTTGGCAGTAATGTAATCATGTAATTTGGCAGCTATGTAATGATGTAGTCATCCTTCTTGATGTGATCTGATGTGATCAGCCAATCAGATGCAAGGTAAGTTTCCTCAGGGGTATGGCCTGCATCCAATATATATATATATATACACACACACACACACACACACACACACACACACATATGGACACTCTGGCAAAGCTCACTTGCTTGCTCTGAGTCCTGTATCCAGCTCATCATCATCTGACCTCTGGTTTTTGGGCCTTGAGCTAGTGGCTTGCTGTCTTACCTGCCAATCTTGGGACTCATTGGCCTCCGTAGCCTGTGAACCAGTAGGCTGCCATCTTACCTGCCGATCTTGAATCTGTCAGCCTCCACAGCCCATGAGCCAGGAGCCTACCATCTAACCTGCTGATCTTAGATTAGTCAGCCCCTACAGCTACCTGAGTCAGGAGAAACCTCCAACCTAATGCCGAATCCACAGCTTAGGATTTGCCAGCCTCTACAACCATGTGAGTCATCTCCTTGAGATAAATCTCCCACTATCTATCTATCTATATATACACTTCACTGGTTTTGCTTCTCTAGCGAACCCAGCCTAAGACACCAACCTTCCTGAATCCTTCACTGATAGGAGATGGGAGGGCTGGAGGCAGGGCAATGGGTGCCTCCCTCCCCTTGGGTAGCAGGAGTCCAGGCCTGTGTCTCATCTCTATCCAGTGTCAAGGAGGGGACAGGGCTAGGAGAGGAGGCCTCAGCATGTGCCATTAAGCTTTGGGCCCTGACTTTCTTCTGGCCTTGTTCTGAGCCTTTCATAGGCCAGGCCCCTCTATGTCCACTCCCATCACTGAGCCCAGATACAGAGAGGCTAAAGAATAGATGGGGCGGTGAGAAGGAGTAGATGGAGCCCCAGTGTTGGCATGTGACAAAACAGCAGTGTGAGCGGCTCCTGAATACAGGACACAGAGAGCAGGGACAGGCCTGGTTCTCTCTAAGATAATAATCCCCAACCCCACCTTTGGTGCTGGCAGACGAATGCCCGCCTCACACAGCCTTTTCCATCTCTCAGTTGGAAGACTGACTGCCTTGCCTCGTCCTGTGTGCACAAAACTCCCCGAGGCAGCAGGGCCTCCCCATCACCTCACCAGAGATGCTTGTTAGTAAAACATCTCAACCGACACACCCCACATTTTTATGTGAACAGAACAGCCTGTATGCTCTCCAGAAACCCAGGCTGAGAAGCACTTTTATAGTTTCCTGCTCAGTTATCAGACCACTGGACCATTTTAGAATAGATTTATTTGTTTTAAAACACATTTAAAAACTTCTTCAAACTTACTCAAGAATAACATTTAAAATGCTTTGGAACTTCAAGGAGAATTTTTTAAATATTCTTTTGTTGGAAACTTTCTCAGTTTGATCCTCACCAGCCTCGGCCTCCTCCCTTATCCCAGTCAACATACATGGCCAGAGAGTCTCCTGCAGTCAAGTGCGAGAGGTAACAGCCTTTTCTGATGGCTCCCACCCTGGGAGAGATGGGACAGAGGAATTTTCTAGCTTTCGGGATGGTTGGGATGGGCATTGGTCTTTACCTCTATTTTGTTTTCAATGTAGTCCCAGAGCCCAAGGACCACAATCCGTAGAACAGTCTGAGGAGAGAAAGAGATAAGAGGTTATAGTTATTGCTCTCCAGCATCCCTCCCTTACCCCCTACCACCAGTGCAGAAGATTCTGGAACTATGCTTCCTTGTTCAGTAGTAGGAAAAAAGTCTACACCATCCCCTAAGCATTTCTTAGGCCATATGCCTTCTCCAGCCTCATTTCAAGTTCCCTGCTCTAGTCTGGATGGTGGCAGTGCCCCCTGTGGTCCCTCTCCCTGTAAGCTCAGCCTCTCCTGTCCATCTGCTCACAGCCAGAACCGTCTTCTATAGCACACTCTTGACTGTGCCACCTTCCTGCTCAAAACCATTCAGTGCTCACAGTA
Source organism: Loxodonta africana (assembly GCF_030014295.1). Taxonomy (NCBI): domain Eukaryota; kingdom Metazoa; phylum Chordata; class Mammalia; order Proboscidea; family Elephantidae; genus Loxodonta; species Loxodonta africana. The sequence goes on along the minus strand of NC_087354.1, from coordinate 38,716,142 downwards.
CATGCAGAATACACTCCAAATTCCTTGGGATGACATTCAGGACCCTGCTTCTCTTTCCTGCACCATTTCTTGCCACTCCCGTCATGCCCTACCTGCCCCAAACCACTTGCAAACCTGCAAACGTGAAAGCTCACTCCTATTGCCTTTTCTTTGCATGTGGCAAAGATTGTTGGTTGTCTTCTGACCCTCTTGAATAGCTGTTCTCTCTTTCTTCTACAAGAATTGAAGCTTGGCCACCAGCTAAAGACTAAATTTCCCAGCCTTCCATGCATCCAGGAGTGGCCATGTGACTAAGCCTGGCCAGTGGTATGTGAGCAGAAGCCCTGTGTACAACTTCTGGGCTGTGCCCTTAAAGGAATTAGGCTCTTCCTCCTCTTTCCCTCTTCCCACAGACTAGAACATGGGTATGTAAGTGTAGTGGTTAGTCATCTTCAACTGAGATGAACCATCTTCAACTGAGGTGGATGCTGGGTGCCTGCCAGCCCCAAGCTACCATGCCGGTCTTAACTGCCTATGCAACCTGTTCTTTTATGAGAGAGAAATGAACTTGGTTTTCATGTTACAGAAACTTGTCATGTGTCCTAACTAGGAGGACCCTTTCTCCTTTCTCTGCCTTGTTTTAAAACACATTTCAAAAGCTTTGAAAGGTCTTCTTGTGGCCTCAACTCAAATGTCACCTCTGTGATCCCCTTCCCCGCGCTCCCCAGGCTCGGTTGGTGACTCTATCCAGTAATTACCTGCCCGATCCCCCAATTAAGGCTCAAGAAACACTGATTTCTCCTAATCCCTGGTATAGAGTAGAAACTTAGTGATTCTGCATTGTGCATGAATGAGCAAAGGCACGAATGAAGGAATAATTCCTAAAAATCCTCTGTAACTCATTCCAAATGTTGCTGCCTTGAGGAGCGGTTTCCTCACCAAGAGTTCATCTTTCTCCAAAGAGACCACTTGAATGTTGGTCTCATATGATCCTGGTACATTTGTCTATAGGCCTTTCCTTGAACCAAGATAACTAATTTACCGTAATTCACAGCAGATGGTGCCCACTCTCCCACCTACTTGATGTACAAGGCCAGCCATCTGAACTCTCAAAGCTACAGAAAGCCCATGTATCTCCACCCACACATGTCACAAAAAGGCTTGGCCAATAAATCCACTTTTCCTCATAAGGACTGCCTGATTTCCACGAATGGATGAAGAGAAGGTGGAATGTTGGTGGCAGCCAGTTATGTCACCATCTTTGGGTACAGACAGGAACATGTGGAAGTTCACTGTTCACTCCTATATGCCTTCCCAATCTTCGGGTTGGGGGACCTACACTTAACTGCAAGACAGTTCTGAGGGGTATAAGGAGGTCTGGGCTGGAGTCACAGCTCTGCGATGGGCTGGTTATGTGGCCTGGGTAAGTCAAATACCCTCTCTGAGCTCCAGTTTCCCCTGGGGAAACTGCCAGAGAGGTGGGTTAAACAATTTCCTAGGATCCTCCTAGTCCTAAAAGTCTATAAATCTTAAAATTATTTATGGGACTTGCATCTGCCATCTAGTGTATACCGTGAAGTGCCAGCTCTTCTCACACGTAATTCCCATTTTACAGATGGGGAAGCTGAGCTGCATCTCAGAAAGGTTAAGAAACCTGCCTAAGGTCACTCAGTATTCAGTGGTGAAGTCAGGATTTGGACCCAAGGGTTTGGGACTCTGCAGACTGTACTCAAGCCTCGAAAAAAACCCACACATTGTCCTGGTTTCCTTTGTAGCTGCTCAAACCCTTTAATTGTAGCGAGCTTGAAACTTAGTGCTTGCCTCCTCTGAAACACTGCATCAGCCACGTCCACCCTGAATTCCCGACTGTGGGGCTCGCAGGGCAAAGAGTCCAGGTTAGGACAGACGGGACGAGGGCCTGGTCCAAATGTGATGCCTTCTTCTTCTTTAAAAATAAGGCTCTTCTTAGCTGAAACGGCAGTGACCCAGGGGGTGCAGGGTTGGGGGAGGAAGAAGGGAGCCGGCCAGGCATAGGACCACAGCTGGCACCATCCGAGAGGGGAGGAGGAGCAGACTGAACATGCACAGAGGCTCTGTCCTCTAGAAAGGGATGTAAGCTTAGTGGTTTTATGGGCCAAAGGGATGCCAGGTGGGCCAGCAGAGCAGCTGGACACTGGCCCCCTGCCCTCCCGCCTTGCCAGCCATCCACATACAACCCATGCTCTGAGGCCTGGCTCAGGCCCACCTCCTCCTCTGGTGGCCTTTCCTTCCTAGCCCAGCCTGCAGAAACAAAACAGCCTAAAAGCAGCTGTGAAGAAACCTTGGGAAACCCCTCCTGGGAGGGATGGGTACACGGTAGCCTGGAGACATCTGCTCCAAGGCAGGGTCGAAGCCAGAATGAGATTCCAGTTCTAAAGCACCCCACCTAGTGGCCTTTCCCCTGCAGTACCCTTCCCCTCTCAGCACACCTCTGCTGTGAACCCTGTCCACAGAGGCAGGTATGTGGCCGCACTGCCCTGCCATTCCACAGCACTAGCACAAGTCTTACACAGAGGGGGCTGATCAATCAACGTGCAGGCAAGGACTCCCTGCTTCATAAACATCTGGGGGGCTTGCTTAAAACGCTGAGTCCCTAGGTCTATACCCAAAAGAATCAGAAACAGGTACTTGTACACAAGTGTTCACTGCAGCGTTATTCACAATAGTCGAAAGGGGGGAACTCAAGTGTCCATCAAGAGATGAATGGATAAACAGAATGTAGTACAGACATACAGTAGAATACTATTCAGCCATAAAGAGAAATGAAGCTCTGACACATGCTTCAGCGTGGATGTACCTTGAAAACATTAAGCTGTGTGAAATAAGCCAGGCGCAAAAGGACATATATTGTACGATGCCACTTATATGAAATATCTAGAACAGGCAAATTCATAGAGACAGAAAGTAGGTCAGAGGTGACCAGGGGCTGAGGGGAGGGGGAAACGGGGAGTTATTGCTTCATGGGTAAAGAGTTTCTGTTTGGGGTGATAGAAGTGTTTGGAAATACACAGTTGGTGATGTTTGTACAACATGGTGAATGTAATTAAAGCCACTGAATTGTATTCCTAAAAATGGTTAAGATGGCAACATGTTCTATATATTTTGCCACAATAAAAAATGCATATTCCTGGGGTCTAATCGAGACCCACTAAGGCAGAATCTATGGGTGTGAGGCCCAGGAATATGCCTTTTTTAAAAAGAGTTGAACAAACACAGAACCCTTTATCCTGTGGACTTTAACAAGCAGTTTATTTTCTAAACCAACAAGGTAAAGGTAATGGGAGCTCATCAGTGCATAGAAAACCTTATGAAAGAAAACAAGTACGATGGAAATGTTTACACATGCCTCAAAAGGGCACACTTGTTTGACATTCTGCTTATCACCGTTGCAAAGAAGAGGCACGTTTACATGGCCTGCGGTCTTGTAGGTGATGCTATTGAACACAGGCAACCATTGCTGACACGCTCATCCACTTGAAGGCAAAACAAGTAAATCGGATTTTACGTATTTGTAAAGCATGACAAAGGAGCTCTGGTAGCACAGTGGTTAAAGCGCTAGGCGGCTAACCAATAGGTTGGTGATTCAAATCCACCATCTGCCCCACAGGAAAAAAATATGACAGTCTGCTTCCATAAATTACAGCCTTGGAAACCTTATAGGGCACTTCTACTCTGTCCTATAATGCCACTATGAGTCAGAATTGACTCGATGGCAGTAGGTTTGGTTTGGTTTAAGGCATGATAATTTAAAAGATACATGTAGTTTTTTTTTTTTTTAATAATATTTTATTAAGTTTTTGGTGAAAGTTTACACAGTAAGTTAGGTTCCCATTTGACAATTTTTGCACAAATTGTTCAGTGACATTAGTTACATTTATCACAAAATGTCAACATTCTCTTTAATTGTGTTCCAGTCAGGCCAAAATGGCAGCTTAGTCAGACACACCACACTGTCCCTCTACAGCAAAGACCTGAGAAACCAAGGGAAACAGATACAGAAGACAATCCTAGAACCCTAAACATCAAATGAAAGGATAAAGAACTAGATCAAACACTGACTGGAAGCAGACACTGACTGAAAACAGTGAAGGGGGAGAGACAGAGAGGAGGGGCCCTGCTGGCCAGCCCAGGACAGCATGGCCATCTTGAGACAAAGACAACAGCAATTCCAGGTGAGGACCACAGAAGGCAACTTCACAAAATTCCCAACAGGACACAGAGTAACTACGTAGATATACCCAGAGTGAAATAAGGTCCCGATTACTGACTGCGGTCAACAGGAAGAGCCCAGGCACCCAAGCCTGGTGACCAAAGGAGCATGTTCTTCCTACTTCCACCTCCCTGGTGATTAGCAGTACAACCCCCCCCTCCAATCCCTGCAGCTCCAACCACTGGAGATCAAGGTATGAACTCCCCCTTTCCCGCACTTCCAGCCCCTACTTCCACCCCCCTTCATCCAGCCGCCACCCTTCCCCCCCCACTCAATGACCCCACTGAGAAGTGGCAGGCCACCTCAGCGCAGCTCTGGCCATTCACCCTGCCCCTCCCGCCTGCCGACCCAGCCAAGTGGCAGCAGGCCACCCAGTGTAGTGCCAGCTGCTTGACTTACCCCCTCTTGCCCACTGACCCAGCCAAGTGGCAGAAGGCCACTCTGGTGCAGCTCTGACCACTCACCCCCACTATCCCACTCGCTGACCCAGCCAAGCAATGGCAGGCTGCTCTGGCACTAGCCGCTCACCCCATCCCTACCACCCGTCGACCCAGCCAGCAAGAGGTGGAGGTGACGTGACCATACACGCAACCACCCACTTCTTGCTCCCCCCCCCACCTGGTGAGGTGACGCAACCATGCGCGAGCTTGTGCACCTGCCCACAGTCCAGTCCCCACGTGGCCTGGTGAGGGACAGCAGCAGCATGACCACACCTGCCCACCACTCCCTCCTCCTCTCCCTGCCTGGTGAGAGGCAGCGGCAGTGTGACCCCATTGTGTACCTGACCACTGCTTCCTCCCTCCTCCCCGAGCCTACCAATTGTTCCTCTACCCCTGCCTGGCAAGGGGCAGCAAGTGCACAACTGCATGCACCAGCCTACCACTCTCCACCCCAATCTGACAGAGGCGGCAACTGTGCCCCCACTAGCCAGCCATACCCACCACACCTGCCACCCCGTTCACTTGGCAAGTGCCACTGCCTGCTCCTTTGCCACTGGACCAATGACTGATGGTGGCCAATGCCCATCCAACCTGCCCTCAGTCACCCACAAGACCAGCAAACAGAGACCCACGCTTACACACCCAGCCACTACCCTACCCATGTGGAGGCAGGTGGTGAATGCTCCAGTGTAGCCAGACTAGTGACCAGAATAGCACACCCATCCCCCCTGCTCAGATACATCAAAACAAAACATAACAAAAATCAGGATGAGCAAACAACCATACAATTAATAAATAAACAACATCTTAATACCTCATAGACAACAGACAATATCAAATCACCTAAAGAAGCAAGACAAGAGGGTGCCAGGAAGTGACCAAAATAAAGAGCCAGGAAGCTGCCCTGAGGAAGAAATGGTAATGGAACTACCTGGTAAGGAATTCAAAAGATTTATATATAGGGCCCTCTAAGAGATCCAGGAAAAAAATCAAGGAAAATACAGACAAAAATCAAGGAAAACACAGGCAAAACTTTAGAAGAATTCAGGAAAACAATACAAGAACAAAATGACAAAATACATTGACAATTAGAAACCATTCAAAAACACCAACTAGAAATCCAGAAGATTAACACTAAAATTTCAGAAATAGATAACACAGTGGAAGGACAAAGAAGTAGAATTGAATCAATTGAAGACAGAATCAGACAAACAGAGGACAAATTCTTTGATATCAGTCTGTTAGAGGAACAATCAGGGAAAAGAATGAAGAAAGCCTAACACTTATGTGGGACACTATAAAGAGGAATAATTTATGCATGATTGGAATCCCAAAACAGGAAGAGACAAAAAAAAGCACAGAGAAAATTTTTAAATATTTCCTGGCAGAAAGCTTCCCTAACATCATGAAAGACAAGATGATATCCATTCAAGAAGCTCAATAAACCACAAATAGGAGAGACCCCAAAAGAAAATCACCAACACATAATAATCAAACTTTCTAAAACCAAAGACAAAGAAAGAATCCTGAGAACAGCTTGGGAAAAAAGAAAAGTTACTTGCAAATAGGAATCAATAAGACTAAGCTTTGATTTCTTAGCCAAAACCATAAAGCAGGAAGGCAATGGGAATCATATATATAAAATCTTGAAAGAAAAAGATTGCCAACCAAGAATTATACATCAAGCAAAACTGTCTCTCAAATAAGAAGGTGAAATTGGAACACTTCCAAATGAACAGACATTAAGGGAATTTGTAAAAATCAAACTAATTTTACAAGAAATAGTAAAGGAGTCCATCAGACAGAGAACAATGTCAGACAACAATTTCGGATTAAGACACACGACAACATCGCTCGGAAACCAACCCAGAGAAAGAATTTTCAAAAATAAAATAAAGGTACAAGATTGAAAACAGGGAACCAGAGATGTCAATCTATAAATGACAAAAACTTCAAAACAGGAAGAGGGGATAAATGGTGTAGTTACAGAACTTCCATATGGAGAGGAAATCAAGGCGATATCAAGATAAAACAGACTGTTTTAGACTTAGGAAGATAAAAGTAAACTTCAGGGTAACCACAAAGAAAACTAATCAACCTTCTCCCCAAAACAAAAAAGAAGAAAATCATAAAGACACTCAGTAAGCACGAAGTCAACAGCAATGAAGGAAATGAAAAGAAAATGCATAAACAAAAAGAACTCTGCACAGAAAAGTATACAGAACAAAGAAATCATCAGCACCACACACACACTCAAGAGCATACCAAAGTGACAGCAGTAATTCATACCTAACAATTATTACACTGAATGTAAATGGATTAAATGCACCAGTCAAGAGACATAGAGTGGCAAAATGGATAAGAAAACATGACCCATCAATATGCTGCCTACAAGAGACACACCTTAGACACAAAGATAAACAGAAGCTAAAAATCAAAGGATGGAAAAAATATGTCAAGCAAACTACAACCAAAAGAATAGGAGTGGTAATATCAATCTCTGATAAAATAGATTTAAGGCAAAAACCAGGATAAGAGACAAGGAAGGACTTTATATGATGATTAAAGGGTCAATCCAACAAGAGGACATAACTATAATAAATATCCATGAACCCAATGAAAGAGCTCCAAAATACATAAAACAAACTTTAAGAGAACTGAAAAGAGAAATAGACAACTCCTTTCAATGAAGGACAAAATAACTAGAAAGAAACTCAGCAAAGACACAGAAGATCTAAGCAACACAATCAACCAACTTGATCTCATAGACATATACAGAACACTTCACCAAACAACAGCACAGTACACATTTTTTTTCCAGCACACATAGCTCATTCTCCAGAATAGACCATATGTTAAGCCACAAAGCAAGCCTCAATAAATTAAAATCATCAAAATAATACATAGCATCTTCTCAAATCATAACACTATAAAATTAGAAATCAGTAACAGGAAGAATGAGGGAAAAATAACCAAACACATGAAAATTGAATAACACCTGCTTAAAAACCACTGGATAATAGAAGAAATAAAAAATTCCTAGAATCAAATGAGAAGGAAAATACAACACAGCAAAACCTTTGTGGCACAGCAAAAGCAGTGCTCAGAGGTCAATTTAAAGCAATAACCACACACATCAAAAAGGAAGAAAAAGCCAAAATCAACGCCTTAACCATACAATTCCAACAAACAGGAAAAGAGCAGCAAAAAAAGCTCACAGTCACCAGAAGAAAGGAAATAATAAAGATTAGAGCAGAAATAAATTAAACAGAAAAGAGAAAGACAATAGGAAGAACCAACAAGACTTGAAGTGTGTTCTTTTAAAGTGTTAATAAAATTGACAAACCACCAGCCAAATTGACAAAGGAAAAGATGCAAATAACACAAGTAAGAAATGAGATGGGTGATGTTACAACAGAACCAACTGAAATAAAAAGAATTATAGCAGAATACTATGAGGAATTGTACTCCAACAAATTTGAAAACCTAGAAGAAATGGACAAATTTCTAGAAACACACAACATACCTAAACTAGCACAAGCTGAGGTACAAAATGAGAACAGATCCATAAGAAAAGAATAAATTGAAGAGTTCATAGAAAAACTCTCAACAACAAATCCCTGGCCTAGACTGCTTCACTGGAGAAACCTACCGAATATTCAGAGAAGAGCTGACACCAATTCTATTCAAACTATCCCAGAACATAGAAAAGGATGGAATTCATTCTATGAAGCAAGCGTAAGCCTGACACCAAAGCCAGGCAAAGACAGCACTAAAAAAGAAAATTATAGACCAATATCCCGCATGAATATAGACACAAATATTCTCAACAAAATTCTTGCCAATAGAATCCAACACCATACCCGAAAAATAATAGACATTATGACTAAGTGGGGTTCATATAAGGTATGCAAAGACGGTTCAACATTAGACAGTCAATCATCGTAATCCACCACATAAATAAAACATAGGAAAAGAACCACAAGATCATTTCAATCGATATAGAAAAGGCATTTGATAAAATCCAATACCCATTCTTGATAAAATGTCTCAGCAAAATAGGAATAGAAGGGAAATTCCTCAACATAATTAAAGGCATATACACAAAACCAACAGCCAACATTATTCTCAATGGAGAGAGACTTAAAGCATTCCCCCTGAGAATGGGAACCAGACAAGGATGCCCTTTATTGCCACTCAATATTGTTCTGGAAGTCCTATCCAGAGCAATAAGGCAAGAAAAGGAAATAAAGGGCATCCTTTTTTTTTTTTTTCTTTTTATATTGGTAAGGAAGAAGTAAAACTATTCCTATTTGCAGATGATATGATCCTATACATAGAAAATCCCAGAGATTCTACAAAAAAGTTACTGGAGCTAATAGAAGGATACACCAAAGTGGCAGGGTACAAGGCCAACATACAAAAATCTGTCAGATTCCTCTAGGCTAACAAAGAGAACTCTGAAAAGGAAATCAGGAAAACAATATCATTTACAATAGCCCCCCAAAAGATAATTACTTAGGAATAAACATAACCAGGGATATAAAAGATTTATACAAAGAAAAATACAAAACGCTACTCCAAGAAACCAAAAGAGACCTATATAAATGGAAGAACATACCATGCTCATGAATAGGAAGACTTAACATTATGAAAATGTGAATACTACCCAAAATGATCTATAGATGTTATGCAATCCCAATCCAGATTCCATCAACATTCTTTAAAGAGCTGGAAAAACTAATCGCCAACTTTATATGGAAAGGAAAGAGACCCCAGGTAAGCAAAGCACCATTGAAGAAGAAGAACAAAGTAGGAGGTCTCACACTTCCTGATCTTGGAACCAACTATACAGCCACGGTAGTCAAAACAGCCTGGTACTGATACGATGACAGACACACAGACCAATGGAACAGAATTGAGAATCCAGAAGTAAATACATTCACCTATGGACAGCTGATCTTCAACGAAGGGCCAAAAGCCATTAAATGGGGAAGAGATAGTCTCTTTAGTAAATGGTGCTGGCAAGACTGAATATCCATTTGTAGAAAAGTGAGACAGGTTCCATACCTCACACCATATACATAAACTAACTCAAAATGGATCAAAGACCTAAATGTAAAACCCAAAACTATAAAGATCATGGAAGAAAAAATAGGGGAAAACCTAGGGACCCTAATTTACAGCATAAATGGACTACCAAACATAACTAAAAATGCACAAACAGCAAAAGATAAACTAGATGACTCAGACCTCCTAAAAATTAAACACTTATGCACATCAAAAGACTTTTCCAAAAGAGTAAAAAAGAGAAATTATACATTGGGAAAAATATTTGGCAGAGACATATCCTACAAGGAAATAATCTCTAAAATTTACAGTAAACTTCAACACCTCAATGACAAAAAGACAAACAATCCAATTTAAAAATGAGCAAAGGACATTAACAGACATTCGACCAGAGAAGACATTCAGACAGCCAAAAAATACAAGAAGATGCTCACCATCATTAGCCATTCAAAACACCAAAAAAAATTATCCATTAGAGAGATGCAGATCAAAACAACAATGAGGTATCATCCCACCACAGCAATAATGGTAATGATCAAAAAAACAGAAAACAGCAAATGCTGATGAGGGTGTGGGGAGATTAGAACTCTCATACGCTATTGGTGGGACTGTAAAAATGGTACAATCACTGCAGAAAATGGTATGGTGCTTCCTTAAAAAGTTAGAAATAGAGGAGATATCATGTGATCCAGGAATCCCACTACTAGATATATATCCTAGAGAAATGAATAGGTATATGCACACCCATGTTTATCACAGCATTATTCACAATAGCAAAAAGATGGAAACAACACACAATGGAATACTATGCATTGTTAAAAAATAACGATGAATCCATAAAACATCTTACAACATAGATGAACCTGGAGGACATTATGCTGAGTGAAATAAGTCAGTTACAAAAGAACAAATATCGTATGAGATCACGATTATAAAAAGTCAAGAAAAGGTTTACACATGGAAAGAAATGTTCTTTGATGGTTACCAGGGATGGGAGGGGGAGAGAGGGAAAATCAATAACTAGATAGTAGACACTTATTAACTTGGGGAAAGAGAAAGGCAATACACAACAAGGAATAGGTCAGCACAACCCATGATCAGGGCAAAGGAAGACACTGGGAAGTATGCAAGGGCAGTAAGTACTATTACATACACAATCCCATCCCTCAGTAACAGTAATAAAAAAAAATTTTTTTTGAAATAGCAAACAATAATTTACGAGTGGATACATAGGTAGATATATTAGTATGGGAGTAAACCCACCAGCATATATAGGTTTGGTAGAGGATATTCTTACATTCATATTTGTATGTGCTGCAAATATATCTGGAGTCCTGGTGGTGCAGTGGTTAAGAGCTTGGCTACTAACCAAAAGGTCAGCAGTTCAAATCCACCAGCTGCTCCTTGGAAATCCCATGGGGCAGTTCTAATCTGTCCCATAGGGTCACTATGAGTGGAAATTGAGGTCACTATGAGTGGAAATTGACTTGACGGTCACCGGTTTGGTTATTTTGGTTGCAAATATATCCATTATATATAATAGAGCACACAGGGGGCAAAGTTATGAAAACTTCTTAGCCATAACCAAACACCATGAGGGACTGAGTCACTGGGCTTGAGGGCTTAGGGCCACAGTCTTGGTGGACATCGAGGCCAATTGGTGTAACATAGTCCACATAGACAATGTTCTGCAGCCTACTTTGGTGAGTAGCAACTGGGGTTTTAAAAGCTTGTGACCAGTCATCTAAGATACAACTAGTGGTCTCTTCCTGTCTGGAGCAAAGAAGAGTGAAGAAAATCAAAGATTCAAGGAAACAATTAATCCATAGGACTAATGGACCAGATGAACTATAGCCTCCACTACCCTGAGACCAGAAGAACTAGATGGTGCCCGGCTACCACTACCGACTGCTCTGAGCTGGATCACAATAGAAGGTCCTGGACAGTGTGGGAGAAAAATGTAGAACGAAATTCAAATTCATAAAAAAGACCAGACTTACTAGTCTGATAGAGACTGGTGGAAACCCCCAAATTATGACCCTTAAACACCCTTCAAATCTGGAACTGAATACAGTCCCAGAGATCACCTTTCAGCCAAACAACAGACAGGCCTATAACATGAACAATACCACCCGTGAGGAAAGTAGTCCTCAGAACAATCAACTGTACCAGACCAAAAGGGCAGCATTTGCTCAAAAACAAAGTTCAGAAGGCAGGAAGGGGCAGGAAAGATGGATGAATGGAAATGGAGGTCCCAAGGGGGAAGTGGGTAGAGTGCTGTCACACTGAAGGGATTGAAACTAATGTCACGAAACAAAAAATGTGTATAAATCGTTAAATGGGAAACTAATTTGCTCTGTAAACTTTCACCCAAACCACAATAAAATGTTAAAAAAAAACCTGTGTTCTGTTTGTTCCATTTCCAGTATTCTAGTTTCCTGCCCCCTTATCTTCTTATCTTTGCTTTTGAGTATTTGTTGACATTTTGGTCTCATACTGATGGCTTCAAAGTAGAGCACTGATCTTATGGGTAATATCCTTTACTTTGTATGCCACTCTGCTATTTCTCTAAAAGGTGATCTCAGGGGATATGCTTGGTTCTAGGCTTAAAGAGTGTTTCAGGGTGATAGTTTCAGGGAGTCCTCTGCTCTCTAATGTTCCAGTTTGTCTTTTTTTTTTTTTAATAAGAATTTGAGTTCCGCTCCACATTTTTCTCCCATTCTATCCTGGACTATCTATTGTGATCCAGATCAGAACAGTGAGTGGTGGTAGCTGGGCACCAACTAGTTCTTCTGGTCTCAGGGTAGATGAAGTTGTGGCTCGTGTAGACTTGTTTCCTCTCTGAGCTTTTGATTACCTTCTTACTGTTTTGCTTCTAGTGAGTCAAGGCCCATAGTGGTGTCTTAGATGTCTTGAAAGCTTTTAAGATCTCAGACGCTACTCACTTCACTAGGGAATTAAAAACCCCAACAGAATATGCCTTTTTAATAAGCTCGCCTGGGGTACCCAACTGAACCACAGCGATTTGTAAGGTGAAGTCCTGGCGTAAGCAAGGTTACAGCCTTGGGTAAAGGTAGGGAAGAGTATGCCCAGATACAACAATGAGAAAAAGCGTTATATTAGGAGGCAAAAGATTAGGTCTGCTCGGCGGCCTCTCCACATGGCAATGGCCAAACCCTCACCAGCCTGGACTGAAAGCAGAACTACTGCTCTTCACACTGCCTGCCTGGAAGGGTAGCTACAAAGCAAAAATGGGAAAGTGCTTTGTTAACTAAAAGTGCAGGGCAAGCAGGAGGGATTATTTTACCACCCACACCTAAGCCCAGGGCCCTCAGCCTTGCTGTCCTGGCCCCCAAGAATTGCAAAGGGCTTTGAGGCAAGGTGCGAGGGAACTGAAATCTTTAGCCCCAGCTGCCTCCCTTCCCACCGGGGACTAAGGATTCTGAGCCGCCTTCATTCCAACCTTGATGAGAATGTTTAGATAAGTGGGGCAGGCCAGAACCCGGGCAAAACTTCCAGGATGGAGGGCCTCAGGCAGCAGGAGGGGAGGGTGAGAAGGCCTGCCCCTTGCATCTGGCCCAGGCCCTGCCTCAGCCAAGTGGCAGAAAAGGCCTACTCAGCAACTGCTGCCTGAGGCCAGAGCGCCTTCCCTCAGGGGAATCGGTCTCTTTCCCCTGGGAAGGGCCTCTCACAAGGCTCCTGGGTTTTGGGAACCTTGGGGGGCAGGGTGTACAGGCAGATGCACCAACGTCCTGCTAGTCCCTAAGATGGCTTTGGGCAAATTTTAAGAAGGCGCCATTCTCCAAGCAGAGATTCCCCAGCTCCCTGCTTGCTGAGCAGAGTGGAGACTGGATGTCTTTGTGCACAGCCATGCCCAGAGTCAGCCTACCAGCTGGGGAGAAGAGAGCCCAGTGCCTGTGTCCGCAACAGTGGGTACCAGGCGGCTGGGGGCTGACACCTGACACTTTCTACACAGATCTGCTCTTGGGTGACTTTTCCTGCAAAGACGGCTGCTGACTCTCTCCCCCAAATCCACTCAGAATAAATTAGAGCAACAAGAGGAAGAAGACGGGAATTCCAGGATTCAATTACAAGAAAAAAGTTTTAAATGTGAGGAAACTTTGTGAAGGAGTGAAAGCAGCCTTGAATTTGTGGCTTCGAACTGGTTCTGGTTTGAACCCCTTCCGATAATTTGCATTTCTAACAAATTCCCTGCCAATAATTTGCAGTTCTACGCCAGATATACTGAATCAGAATCTATAGTTTAACAAGATCCCCAGGTGTTTCTTACATATAACTTCCTGGAAACTTGTTAGAAATGCAAATTCTCAGCAGGGAACTTGTTAGAAATGCAAGCTCTCAGCAGAGGTTGGAACCTGAAGAACTAGTTGGAAGCCCTTGTTTGCCCAGGTGACAAGTGCTATTTGAAGTGATTGCAGAGCAGTACAAGAGCTCGACCTGGAGTTAGGTGCTGATAAAACAAGTGAAGAATGGTCACCCTCCTTGTCTTTTACTCCTCAGCCCTCACTCCCTCCAAGTCCTTGGGATGGTGGATTGCGACCCAGGGAGACCATCTCCTCCCAGTGCAGCATCTCCCCTAGGGTCTACAGGTGAAACCCCCTGACCACATGCAGTAGCCAATACCTCCAAGGGGTCCTTTGCTACCTTAAAAGAATGGGTTCAAGACCCATAGGGCAGAGCATGGAGTGGAAGATAACATGCCAAATGGTCAGTCAGTTAAACGACATGCATCCGTGGAATGCTCACTGTCATGCAGCACTGTGCTGGACATTGGGGTGAGGGGAGAGATTGAAAAACACAAGATGTATAAGGTTTAGTTCAGAACTTTCTTTCAGCATGTGAATATTCTCAAGTCTTCTCCACTTAAAAAAAAAAAAAAAAAATCCCTCGCCTAACCCATGTCTCCCTTGAGTCACTGTCCTGTCTCTTCTCCCGGGCAAAAGTTTTGAAAGGAGGTGTCTCCGCTTAACCTACTGCAATTCAACTTCAGACCCCACCACTTCACTAAAACTGCTCACAGCTTGGTTATTAATGACCCCTCGTTGTCAAATCCAACAGATAATATGCTTATTTTTACCTAACATGTCAGTTCAGCAGCATGTAGCAGCACTAACTGCTTCCTTGCTCTTGAATGCAGAACTGAGGACGAGACCTGTGCCCAACGAACAGTGAAACAGCAATGGATTCAGGACCTCAGAGCACAGAAGTCCTGTGGGCTGGGGTGGTGTCATGGATTGAATTATGTCCCCCCAAAAATGTGTGTATCAGTTTGGCTGGGCCATGATTCCCAGTATTGTGTGGTTGTCCTCCATTTCGTGATTGTCATTTTATGTTAAAGAGGATTAGGATGGGATCATAACACCCTCACTAAGGTCACATGCCTGATCCATTGAAAAGGGAGTTTCCCAGGGTGTGGCCTGCACCACCTTTCATCTTACAAGAGATGAAAGGAAAGGGAAGCAAGCAGAGAGTTGGGGACCTCATACCAACAAGAAAGCAGTGCTGGGAGTAGAGCACATCCCTTGGACCCAGGCTTCCTGCACAGAGAAGCTCCTAGTCCAGGGGAAGATTGATGAGAAGGACCTTCCTCCAGAGCCGACAGAGAGAAAGCCTTACCCCGGAGCTGACACCCTGAATTTGGACTTCTAGCCTACTAGACTGTGAGAAAATAAAATTCTGTTTGTTAAACCCATCCACTTGTGGTATTTCTGTTACAGCAGCACTAGATGACTAAGACAGGTGGTTGGTACAGGTTGCCTGAAATAGCTAAAGGGTCGGGGGTGAGTTAAGCCTTGAAGGGAGGGAAGGACTCAGAAAGGCAGTAGCAATTGGGACAGTCCTTCTAGGCAGAAAGCGCAAGCCCAGGCATTTCCAAAATAAGAACGCAGTGTTTGCTAGGACCGCTACTAGCTCAGGAGACAGCTTTGCACAAATTAGAACAGGGCGCCCCATCCCAGGACACTGCCATCTGCTGGAAAGTTGTTGTCATATATTAATTTTTAAAAAATTAGATAGTTGTCTGCCACCTTCCAGGGAACTGTCATAATAAATAAACAAATCTACCATGTGAGTCGAGCCCCCTTTTGCCGTCTACATGACCTCCCACAGTGGCTGTGGTGTTTTCCACAAAATACTGTCCACACAAACACCAATGGGGCCCGGCTGAGGAGGTCTGGGACAAAGGGAGTAAGGAGTCACCGCAGGCTCGCCCCAGTGCCAGCCAACCAGAGGCAGGACAATGGCAGGGGCAGGGGAGTGACCAGGCCCAAACCTTCTAATGTCAAATCTGTGTGCTACATCCATACAATGGAATATGTGCTGCCATAGAAAGGGATGAAGTACTGATACCTGCTACGACATGGACGAACCTCGAGAACATTATGCCAAGTGAAAAAAGCCAGTCACAAAGAGTTACATTATGATTCCATTTATGTAAAATGTCCAGAATATATTACATCCATAGAGACAAAAGGAAACCCTGGTGGAGCAGTGGTTAAGAGCTATGTCTGCTAACGAAAAGGTCAGCAGTTCGAATCTACCAGGTGCTCCTTGGAAACTCTGTGGGGCAGTTCTACTCTGTCCTATAGGGTCACTAGGATTTGGAATCGACTCCATGGCAATTTTTTTTTTTTTTTTTTTTTATAGAGACAGAAAGCAGATTAGGGGTGCCAGAGGCTGGGGGAGGAGGGAATGGGGAGAAGCTGATTCATGGGTATAGGGTTTCCCTTGGGGGTGATGAAAATGTTTTGGAAAAAGACAGGGGTGATGGACGACAACATTGTGAATGTACTAACTGCTACTGAGTTGTATACTTTCAAATGGTTAGTTTTATGGTACGTGAATTTCACTTCAGCAACAACAAAAAATCGGATCCTCTAGTAAGTTGGCTCTTCTAGGATCTTGTCCATTTCTTACTCTTGCTGAGAGTCTTCAAAGCTCCCTCATCACTCTGTCAGGTTGGCCCTGGAGGTGGGTGGGGCAGGGGTAAGGCAAGTCAAGGGCCCTGATTTCCTACCCTTCTCTGAAACCTGGAGAGGGAGAGAGAATAAAATCTTTCCCCTAAGTGTGAGTAGAGTCCCTGGATGGTGTAAGTGGCTAATGCCCGTTGCTAACTGAAAGGCTGGCAGTTCAAGTCCACCCAGAGTTGCCTCAAAAGAAAGGCCTGAGGATCTGCTTCTGAAAAATCAGCCACTGAAAACTCTATGGAGCACAGTTTTACTCTGACACACACGGGGTCTCCATGAGTGGGATCACTCGATGGCAAATGGCTAAGTGTGAACAGTGGCTCCACCTCAGGCAGAGTCAAGGAAGGAGCCCATAGGACGGTCCAATTCTCTCACATTAAAGCTGGAGAAGCCAAGGCACAGAGACGGGCAGTGACTTGCCCAAGGCTACTCAGAGACTTAGTGGCCAGAATGGCTCCCTCTTGCTGAGTACTCATGGTACTCTGAGGGGAAGCCTATTCATCCTCCATGTCTCAGAGCATAAACCACACCACCATACTCTTGTCTCCCATCTGATACTGGAGCTCTCCAGGGCCCTCCCGGGAGAAGGCAGCAGACAGGAAAGGGACCCATTATATCTTGACTCTTGGGGTGGCCACTGGTGTGGAAAGATGAGGCCTTGGCTCAGTTTGGTTTGGCAACGGCCTTTGTTTGCTAAACGGCACAGGTAACCTCCTCCCCAGCAGGCCAGGCTCCTACCCTGGCACAGCCCAGAGGCAATTCTGAGAGGCTGCTACTGGAAGAGGAGGCAGCTCTAATGGCTGATGTTAAAATAGCTTGGAGCTCTTTCCACTATCTTGGAGCCTGCGGAGGTCTCCTGGAAACAAGATTTCTAAAATGGCAAATACGTCCAGAAGGCTGTGATCCAAGGCCAGTGTTGCTGGCTACAAGCAGGGTCTCTGGAACCAGTGAGGGCACACAGCTCTTCTTAAAATTGAATGTGTTTATGCCCCAGATGGGGTCCTGGTGGCACAGCGGTTAAGACTTCAGCTGCTAACCAAAAGGTTGGCAGTTCTTGAATCTACCAGCCACTGCTTGGAAACCCTACGGGGCAGCTCTCTGTCCTATAGGGTTGCTATGAGTCAGAATCAACTTGACGGCAATGGGTATAATATACAGTACACCCCAGGTGAAACTGAATTCTATTTAGACAAGAGGTATGTTTATGTGCACAAAGCAAAGAACAAAACAGTGACTCCTGGCAGCAAACCTAACAAACCAGAGTAATCTGGGGAAAGGTAACTTGCAGCCATGAAAACAGCGGCATGTTTGTGCCAAATTCTGAAGCAAACTTCCTGTTAAGGCCTTTGGAGACAGGATCCATGTGATGCTGTCCCCCTGGAGGACTTAAATGTATTGAAAAGTAAATGAAATTAAGGGAAACAAACAAAAGAAGCTTTGAGGCTTGCATGCAGAAGGCCGTGGGTGGGGGGGCGTGGCGCTCAGCTTTCTCCTCTCCTGGGACATGAGCTGGGGCTGCCTGGACTCTCTGCACCACCCCCTCCCAGGGCAGGAGTCAGCACCCCGTGTCTCTGCACCGGCCTCTGCTGCGAGGTGGCCTGGCCTCAGCCCAGGCTGTCCTGGGTCCTTGTGCCGACTCAGAAGGTGGAGCACCAGCTCCTGGCTGAGGCCCAGTCGCCAGTGGCCAGCTAGGCCTGGTCTCAGCCAAGGGTGGGGCTGTGCTTTGGAAACTCTGCACAATTCTCCATCTGGATTCCAAAGGCTCTGCCTGCTCTTGATGCTGCAGGGCCACAGGGAAGCATGGTGACCTCACTTGACCCAGAACATCAGGGCCTAGCCTTTAGCCTTGAGGGGCCCCACACACGGCCTGCCAACAGAGGGTCACCAACACTCTCCACTGGAAGAAGCATCTGTCTTGATGTTGAACCACTCAGCCTATATGAACACATGTCCCCAGAGTGTACCCAAACCAGCCTCTTCACTCCCTTCTGTGGGCCTCGTTCTGACCTCTGGGGCCACACAGACCAAAGTGGGCAAAGGATGGGGACAAGGACTGAGTCTGGTCCCAACAGTCATTCCTGCAGGCCCTCGGCAGGTTTCCACACCTCACTGGGGCTCAGTTTCCCAACCCATAAAATGTCCTGCCCACCTCCCGGGGTTATCCTGAGGCTCAGCTGAGACGAGGGGAAGAAAATTGCTCAGCACCACTCACAGGACTCCACAGCATCAGGAGGACAGTAGGGCCAGAGCTTCCTGGAAGTGACAGTGAAATAACACCCACTTGCTGATGTGAGATGGCTCAGAGTGACTCTCTACCTCAGCCGGCAGCCATGGCCCAGGGACCTGGAGGGGGAACGTTTAGGGGGGACATTTCATTTTTCCCCAGATCAGGAGAGAGTACGAGTCTTGGGCCTGTGGTTCAGAGGTCAGACCTTCAGTTTCTCAGTCCCCGGCCCTGGCCCTGGTCTTTCCCCTAGATTCCTGGGTGCCAGAGCCACACAGGGACATAGAGGGGAGAGGTTGGATTAATAGTCCAGAGACCTGGGCCCAGCTTCGGCCATGAGGGGTCATGTAACTCTGGGCTGCCATCCAGTCTGTGCAGTGCTTTTAACAGGCCACTGCTATGGGCATTTCTGGAGTCCCTGAGTGGCACAAACAGTTAGGTGCTTGGGTACTAACTGGAAAGTTGATGGTTCGGAAGGAAGGCCTGGCGATCTAATTCTGAAAGTTTGCAACCATCAAAAACTCTACGTGCAGTTCTACTCTGAAACACACGGGGTCGCCATGAGTCGGAATCAACTCTATGGCAACCTATTTGGGTTTTTTTTTTTTTTTGGTTAATGGCATTTTTGGTGGGCAGCTATGCAGGCCTGGACCACTCCTGGTTCTCTTGCCAGCTCCAACCCCCCCACACCGTGTTTGGTAAGGTCCAAGGTAAGGGAGCCAGTCATTCTCCATGGCCCCTGCTGACCCAGCTCTTCCCCCTGAGCCTGTGGGATGTCCTGATCCCTTTCCTGGTTTCGGGGCCGGGAGGGGAGCTCTCAGGCTGCGATTTCTGTGCACAGGGGCTTGTCTATTTCAGGTGGCTCGTCTCCGGCAGTGACAGGAAGGGAACGCCAAATTAACGCTGGGTAATAAATTCTGCAAAAGCCAATAAAACCAAAGCGGGGGGATAGACGGGAAGAACCACAGCAACTGATTAAACATTTTTGTTGGCAGTCACAGACACATGGCACATTCTCTAGGGTTTGCATCAAGAAGACATCTGGCCATGGCTCATGCGTCTGTGGGAGGGAATCCCAACGCCCAGAGATGTGGGGGCCAGGGAGGACAGGACCCTCAAGGGGTGGCAAGCCGGGGGCAGGCACTCTGGTTTTGGGGGACTGAGGTACCTTCCAGGGCAGCAGTCTCAATGAGCTGCTCAGGGCAAGTTGAGGGAGGGGCCCTGTTGGAATATGCCCCCAGTCTGAGCCTCAGGCCCAGGCTCCCTGGCCATCTCTGTGGGCTGTAGGAACTAGACCTGAGGAAGAGAATGTTCTGTGCTTAGAAAGCCTGCTGCTCAGCCCCACCACACCCCACACCCAGACTCAGGATTCTGGACTCGAGGCCCAAGGCCCAGCCCTCTCCTGATATTTAGCAGGAGAGAAGGAGGCTAGGGCCAGGAGACAGGGCTAGGGCTGGCCTGCAGAGGAAGCTGGGACTCCTTGGGGTCCCTGATCACACCAAGTATTCTCTGCCTCTGCGCTCCTCTCCCCAGGGCACCTTTCCTCCCTGTAGGCCTCATTGTGTGCTGAGACCCAGAGCCTCTGGTGTTCCCAGAGTAGCAGCACCATCTACCTATGCTGGTGTGAGCTGTGTGTCCTCCCACAACCAAAAAAAACCCAAACCCATTGCCATCAAGTTGATTCTGATTCATAGCGACCCTATAGGACAGAATAGAACTGCCCCATAGGGTTTCCAAGGAGCATCTGGAGGGTTAGAACGGCCATCATTTTGGTTAGCAGCTATAGCTCTTAACTAACCGCTACACCACCAGGGCTTCCAGTCTTTCTCCCATGTCTGCGGAACTACCCTGAAAGGCCTCACTGGGGCTCTGCATGGTAAAGTGTGTACCTGTGGTAGTGGAGACGGTGAGGGATGGGTGGAGTGGGACAGTGGTCAGGTGACTTGGGCCAGTCCTCAGCTCTGTTAGGTTGTTGTTGTTAGCTGCCACTAAGTCAGTCGCCAACTCATGGTGAGCCCGTGTATTACAGAGTAGAACTGCTCCATAGGATTTTCTTGGCTATATTCTTTACGAAAGCAGTTTACCAGGCCTGTCTTCCACAGAGCCGCTGGGTGGGCTCAAACTACCAACCTTTAGATTAGCAGCAAACGGCTTGTACCACCCAGGCTCCTTTTCTTCTGTTCTGTTAGGAAGAACTGGTCTCTCCATGTCCAGGATGCCCTCCGGGCTTCAGCCTTGCCTCCTGTCTGCCCCCTATTGGCCACATGAGCCACTTGCTCTCCCTCAATTGCACCACACCTAGTCTCATCTTCACAAATGTCACTTCCTACCCTTCAATCGGACTCGACGGCACTGGGGCTGGGTACCCTTCACCGGCTCACCAGCAGGGGTAACCTGCTTTGGCCAAGCCTCCCCGGCTGGGTGAGTAGCTAGCTCCTACCCCAGAGCCCAGCTCCCTATATTGTATCTCCTTTGCAGCCTCAAGGGCTAGCAGAGAGCCTGACACCAGTAAATGTTTAGAGAAGCAAAGCTTAGTTTCCCCAGTACAGGAGCTTCCCCAAAGAGGGGGTTATAGGGCCCAAGTCTTTACCTACCTCTGAGAAGAACACAGAGAGGATGACCAGACTGATCCAGTGAATTACGCTGGCAAACTGGAATGCACTGGCAACTGCAACAAACACGATTAACAAAGGCCAAGTTTAGGAGCAAGTAATCAGGTGCATCAATAGAGGGGGCTTCGCAGCATGGAGGCAGAACTCTGGGAGCCTGGGGCCCTCTTGCATGAATATGAGATCTATTTGAAATCAGGTCAGAGAACATCAAGGGCAGCTTTAAGTGATGACTGATGGAGGTGGTGGGAGGTTTGTGGGCCCATGAGGCTGTTCTGCTTTCCTTCAGCCCCCGGGAGCTGCATTCTTCTGCCGTGCAGGCTGCATCTCTGAGTTCCTACTCATCCTGTCAGCCTTGGTTGGCTTTTGCAGTAGCCATACTCCATACTCCAGGACAGGTGCCCTCAGCATGGGGCTTGGGAAGCCACCTGTGTTTCAGAGATGGGGAGGCAGCTTCAGCCAAGCCTGGGCGATCTTTCAGAAACCCACACCCGCTGCTCACCACCAAAGCTCTGAGTGGTGCTAGTGGAGCTTCAGGGGTTGTTGCTTTGACTTTCCATCTCTGAGTGCAGAGATGGTGGTGTCAGTCAGGGCGTTTTGGAGAGAACCTAGAGCAAGGACTGGAGGATGGAGATAGGGCTGTGTTTCTTGACAGTGGCAGGGCAAGAAGCCTGGTGCTCTGGAAGGCTTCTAAGGTGCTCACTTGCCCTCCAGATGCTCACGTGTGGGTAGTGAGAGCTGTTGGTCACTGAGCGAGCCCACTCTACATTCTACCAGGCAGTCCTTACAGTTAAGGCACTATCCATCCAAGGGCCTTGTTAAAATCCAAGAACCCATGACCAGCCTTCAAAAACCTAGCGTGGCATAGCTTATCAGCTTGGGATGTAAAAAGCAGGGCACTGGGCCCAAGTCAAGGGTCAGGTGGGTTTGGAGGGAGAGAAGGTGGACGGGGATGCTCCCCAGTGAAAAACAACCAGTTGCTATAGAGTCAACTCTGACTCATGGTGACCCCATGTGTGTCAGAGTAGAGCTGTACTCCACGGGGTTTTCAGTGGCTGATTTTTTGGAAGTAGATGCCAGGCCTTTCTTCCAAAGAGCCTCTAGGCGGATTGAACCTCCAAATTTTCAGCTAGCAGCTGAGCACTTTAACCATTTGGACCACCCAGGGACCTCCCAAAGGGTAGGCCTAACAGAGACACTCATGGGCATCCTGGGGCAGGGGAGCAGAGCTGAGACAGGGAGCAAGGTACAGCAATGGTGCTGAGGACACGCGTGCTTCGCCTTCCTGTTGGGCTCCAGTCAGGCCTGCTTAACATGCTGCTCAGAGTCCCCTGAGGGCCAAAGGAAAGTGCCCAGCACCTTCAGGGGAAAGGGCTGATGCCAAAGAGACGAACCCACAGTCTTTCCCAATGTTCTAGGATCTGTGAGCGCTGAGAGTAGGTAAAAATCAGATCCTGCAACATATGAGAGACGAAGAAGGCTGCAATACCAGGTTCCAGGTGGGAGGCTTTGCGGTGCCCTGGCTTTGGTCCAAGATGACCCCTAGAAGATGAGTCTCGGAGACACCCACGGATTCTTGTCGGGCCAGGCCACGTGAATACCAGTGGGAGCCAAGGGGCTGAGAACTGCGTGACTCTGAAAAGACCTCCAGATGATTCTGAAAACATAAAATCTCTCCCCATTATTTCTCAAATGAATTCCTGTGCCTTTTTTTACGGTTTGCTTTAGAAGAGCAATAAATCTTTGATTGTGCTTATTATGGAATTTAAGATGCCTTTTATGAGCTGCTATTGGATCTCCCACCAAAATCAATCTCCTGGATACTTAGTTTTAAGCAAAATTCCAGTGTCTGCTGGGTTCTCAGTTCTACTCAATGCCTTGTCACAACCTGAGCAGCCAAGGGCCCTGAGTGCAATCCACCATAGGGAAAGAAAGACTCCATTATGGTTACATCTCATAAAAAACAGACAGTATGGATGAGCAGGAGGGAAAGTATACAACATGGTTTAATTGAAGACAGGTTGAGTGTAAAACCAGTGCCGGTTACTTTATGCTGGAAGATACTTTCATTGGAACCAAGGGGCCACCAGCTGCATAAAGCCCAACTAAGCTTATCAGACAAAAGCAATTCTGTGCTCACTGTCATCCTCTCTTAGAGAGCAGAGAAGGCTAATGGGACTTAGTACAGAGGACCTAGTAAAGGAATTGGGGGCATTTGAAAAAACAAGCCCAAGACAACTGTATGGGTTTGAGGTGGCTGGATCTATAGGCCATTGGCAAGAAAGGAAATCTTTCTGGGGCCAATGATTTTACCTCTTTTTTATTTGCACTTGAACACGTCTACCTTCTGAATCAGGGAAATATAGTGAACCAGGAACTCTATCCAGAAACCACTCACTCATTCAAAGCCGAGAGTCAAAACCCTTGGCCCCTCTCCACTTTGTGCACCAGACAGGGGTCTGCAAGGGTAGGGGAGGAAGCAGGCTCTCCACTTTGACAGCCATATTTTCTTGGGACATCCAGAAGGACAGAGAGGCTCCTATAAATGAGAAACTAGGGTGAACTCCAGGAGGACCTATGGTGAAAAGAGAACTGGTCAAGCTGTTAAAAGATCTGATGGGGTTGAAGTCCCACCTCCAACACCTCTTACTTCGGGCAAGTCATCTAACTTCTCTGAGTCTAAATTTCCATGTCTATAAAACGGGATAGTATCAGTCTTGCTCAATTCACAGGGTTGCTATTAATGTCAAAAGTACTTTAAAAACGATCACGATATTTATAAATAAGGTCGCTAATTTATGGCTAGATAAAAATACAAGGAATCATCATCATCATTGTGGTTGCTGTCCTTATTAACCACCATAAGGTGATACGCCTCCACAAGGGAGAACTCTTGAAACTACAGAAAATTCCAACCTGGAAAATTCCAAATGGAACAATCAAAAACACATACAGGGGTCCCCAACGTTTTTGATCTCATCAGTTTCTGATCATGGAATGCTGGGAAGGAGAACTCCACACTGGGTGGAGAGGGACAATGTGATACTGGGGTGACAGAGAGAGAAGCTGCCAGATGAATTTCCTCCCCAGTGGTAATCCCATGGGCCATGGGGCCAGGAGTTTGGCAGTGACATTGAGCTGGGGATAAGACTTTAAGATCCCCCGTGGATCACAATCTGCTGGTTGGGGACCCCTGATGGATGCAGATGCACATTGAATATTGACATCATAAGAATTTGCATAGGAATCTCTCTTGCTACTCACACTGGAGAAGCTTTATATCTATTAGAAGTTCCAGAGTCAGGAGAATCACCACCAATATTACACAGGCTACCAGGAAACTGTTGAGACTTGCACTGAGCAAAAATACCTGCCACAAGGCTGCTCTCTTCCCACAGCACGGCTTCAGCCAGTCAGACCTATGGAGACAAAAGTGGGGAGAGGAGGTGCTGAGAGTGGAAAGAGATGACTACAGAGAAGGTAGAGATTCCAGCCACAGTTTGAGCCCTGTTCTCAAACCAACCAGCATCACTCCTCCCAGGTTCTACTCAGCTCTACAGTTCATGATGAAACATGATTTTATTCAAGAGGCCGCTTAGTATAATCATAAAGAACAAATGTATCTCATTAAGAGATGGCCCTGAGGGAATCCTGATCAAAAGGGAGAAAATGCAGAACAGATTTTCAAATTCTCAGGGAATCCAGACTTTCTGGAGCTATGGAGGCCAGATGAACCCCTGAAAATATTGCCCTGAGATGTTCCTTAAACCTGAAGTCTTAAACTCTGAAGCCTTCTTAAAACCAAACAATAGTTTACTTTAACTAGTAAAGAATACCAGCCTTGAGCATTGTGCTCTTTTAAGATCTGTCTATATGGGATCAATTTGACAACAGTAACTCAAAAGATTAGATGGGAGCCTTAGGGGGCACTGAGTTTATGTTAATGGGGGAGGAATGACTTGGAAAAAGAGGGTGAGAATGGTTGCAAAACTTGAAGATGTAATTAATGTTATTGAATTGTACATGAGGAAACTGTTGAATTAGTGTATGTTTTGCTGTGAATATTCTCAACAACAAAAATAAAATAAATTATGTATATTAAAAAAAAGAGATGGCCCTGGGTTTGTGTTCTGACCTTGGCAACTCACAGCACCTCTCTGTGCTTCAGCCTCCGCATCTTTAAAATGTACATAAAACCTCATATCTCATAGGCTTGTTGTAAAGACCGAAGGAGATCACAAATGTTAGTAGAGAGTCTGGTTATACGGTAAGTGCTACATGAAAATTAGCTGCTATTATTAAACATTATATAATATTATACATATATTACAAAAATTATACTATAAAATGATTTATTATTATATTTTTGTAGTCTCAGAATCAGTCTGTGGCACTTAGTAGACCTTTAACTTGTCTTTAATAAATGCTCAATGAATAATGAATAACTGAATGAATTTTCCATTTTTTCAGCTATAAAACAAAAGGATTCGATTAGATGTTTTTCTCAAAGTAGGCTGTATGGAACACTAGTTCCACAGAATGTTAATAGTTATTGTTTGATACAAAGGTTCCATAGTTGACTAAGTTTTATAAAATTTGGTCAAAGTTAAATGGATATGTTTCTCTTTAGGACATTTGAGTGTTTTTAATATATACCATCGTGCTCCAAAAGGGATTACAGCATCAGTGTTTCCCATACTCATTGGACCACAGCACTCTTTTGCCACAAAGCATGCGGTAAGACTAGAGCTCCATGGACAACCTCTTGGAAAATCCTTGATTGGATGATCTTGAACAATCACAGCAGAGATGAGTGGGTTTGGAGATGGGGAGGAGACTCAGAATCTCAGAGTTGGGTGGGTCCCTTAGGGCACTTAGTCTATTCCCTTCAGGAGTGCCAGAGCCCTGGAAAGAGGGGTGTCTCTAAGGTGGGTGGTGAGTACAGGACTGGGGATGCTAAGGTCAAACCTCACTGGCTTGGTAGTTTAGTTATTATCTGGAACTCCCTGCACTCCCTTACTGAGGAAGAATTAGGCACCCTGAAATAGCAGACAGCACTAGCCGGGGCATCCTTATCTCTGGCTCTGCTTTCAGGTGCCCTGGGACCATGTGCAAAACTACCTCACCATTCTGGGCCTCAGCCTCCTTGTGATGGCTAATTTTATGTGTCAGCTTGGCTAGGCTATGGTGTCCAGTTGTTTGGTCAAACACTGGCGTAGATGTTGCTGTGATGGTATTTGTTGGTGTGATTAACACAAACAGTTAACTTTAAGTAAAGTAGGCCTACCCTTGATAACTCAGGTAGGCCTCATCCAGTTGGTTGAAGACTGTTTTTTAAGAGCCAACATTGAGGTGTCCCAGAGAAAAGGAATTCTGCCTCAAGAAGACTGTGACCTTGAAATCCTGCTTGAGTTTCTAGCCTGCCCTACACATCAAATAAGCCAATTCCTTAAATCTCTCCCTCTCTCTATACATATATATACATGTATACATATATTCATACATATATACCTTATGGATTCTTTCTCTGGAGAACCCTGGCTGATACACTCCCTATTTGTAAAATGAGATAATACTTCTTAATTCATAGGGTATTGAGAATTCAACGAGAGAATGTATCTGACCTATAAAGCTTAAGTAGCTGAAATGAATTAATAACGATGATGATAATGATAATGAAATATTTTATGGCCCAAATGCTTGGCCATCACTCTCTGTCCATCTCATCCAGAGGGGGCCAACTTGCTGAAACCTGTTGTGGGAAAGGCCAATGACCACCTGCTGAAGATTGCATGTCACTGTGTTGGGAGAAGAGCTCTGCTTTGAGGTTAAAACCCCAGGTGCTCCCTTCTTTTCAAAAGAAATACTGTGAATACTTGGAGTGGTCTCTTCAAGATGGAGATTTCTTCATAATAAACCCAGAGGAAGCCTGAAGCTGCTTCCAGGTTTTGGAAGGTGGGACAAAGTTCACTGCTCTTTAAGAAACATGGCAGGAAGTTGGGCTTATTCAAGTCTTTCTGGATGTTTTCTAACACCTATGGGAATGATGGCCCCATCTTTGGCTCTGCGGGAAGTATAAAGACTGGGGGTCCAGTCCCTACCCTTGGGAAACTGGTTTCAGAAAAAGGGGTAGGGAGTTTCAAGAGGTGATGGAGGAAGAGGAGGGCACTTTGGACAGAGGGAAGGGTTGGTGTGAGTATCCATGTGACTTAGGAATGGAAGGTAGGGAGTGGGGTGGGGTGAGGAGACCATCAGGCCAAAAGAAAGAGTTCTTGTTAAGGCCTCAGAGGGTGGTGGGGGGTGGGGTGTGAAGCTTAGTGGAGGGCAGATTGTTAAGGATGTCTATGAATGCATTTATCGTCCATTCCAAATGGATTTCCAAGTCCATTCCAGAACTACTTCTCTTCACTTTTTTGAAGACTCACATGGACCCCACACACAAGCAAGAGGCTATAGGGTAAACCCCCAGCTGAAACCATGTGGGGCTCAGTAGGGTCACCAGATAAAATCCAGAATACCAGTTAAAATTGAATTTCAGATAAACAAAAAATATTTTAGTATAATTATGTCCCAAACATTGTATAGGATATACTTATGCTAAAAATTATTTGTTGTTTCTCTGAAATTCAAATTTAACTGGGCATCCTGTATTTTTATTTGCTGAATCTGGCAACCCTAAACTCAGAGCAGAGGGGTCTCGAGGGGGCCTGGTGAGGGCAGCCTCGATTTGGTCAGAGAAACGCATGAAACCCTTGGGTAGAGGTGAGAAGCCAGTGTCAGTAGAAGGAAAATCCATAAGAAGGCGACTGATAGGTGTTAGGTGTATTTGTCCAGGTTGGGCAGGAGGGGAGGACTAGGGCAATGAAACCTCCATCTCCTGCTCAGATGGACAGCCTCGCCCCTGGCCTGGTCAGAGGCCCAGAGAAGTCTCAAGACTGCTGTCCACAAAAACCTAGCAGCTGCATACTGTTTTTGTATATTAAAGAAAAATTAAATTAACAATTGTATGTATAAATTAACCTAAATAAAATTAATTAATCAAATTTTAATTAAAATTAAATTTGTACATTCATTTAGAATATTACAGATATTCTTAAAACGCCTTTGGCTATTATTACTTGGCTGACCTCCTCATCTCCTGATTCACCCCTCGTGTCTCATCTATTCCCCCTTCTTCTTTTCCCACAGCGTGACGTGCCTGCCTCCCCTTCCACTTGGCCCTATTTTAATCTCTCACACCTCTAACCCTGTGTTCTCACCTAGCCTCCTAGCTGCCTCAGCATGTCCTCAGGGAGTTTTGTTCTCTCTTCATTGCCCTTCACTTTGCCTGTTAACACCCCCACCCCCAGCTTCAAGCACGGCCTTTTCAAGGTCCCCAAGGAGGCCAGACTCTAGCTCCATATCCTACCTAAAACTCAGTCAGATTGTCTGTGGCTCCTAAAACTGATGTCATTTGATTGTCATTTGAAATTTAAGCCTTTTAAGCCATGCACCTTCCTGCAGTTATAAATAAAAAGGACAGCTGGAAGGCTCTTTGCCTGGGGTGGTGTCACATTTGAGTGGTGGGGGAGGGGGCAGGGAGTCTCTCGCTTGCATGGTCAATGCATGGTGGGGGGAGCCTGGGCATCTGTTCACCTCATATTTTGTGCATCTGGTTAGAATGGGGTGTGCCCCTAAGGGAACTGCTCTTTCCACCCCAAGAGGAGAGTCTTAGGGGAGTTTCAAGTGGCAGTATTTCTATGTACTCAGTTCCCTTTAAGCAGAAGACTCAAATCTTGACCCACCTCCATGGGATGGAAAAGTTGTTTTATATAGTTGTTTAGAATGTTAAAATGGTGGTTGATTTTTTAATTTTACTTTTTCTTAAAAAAATCTAACCAGACCAAGGGCTGGTTATTGGGAATCTGCAGATGCAATGAGGAGTGGCTGACGCTGGGGACTTGCTTGTAGCAAGATAAAGAAATGCTGGAAGTTGTCTGGAGTCACCTGTAGTCAGAAGTCAGCAAATAGCTGGCCTGGCCCTGATACCAGAGTGCTCCTCGGCCTCAGGGAAGAGCTAGGTAGAGGGGCAGGTGGACAGCAGGATTCAGAAACCAGGCAGGGGAAGGTCAAAAAATATTTAAATTGTTTTCTTTTGCTATAAAGAACATTAGTGAAACAATTGGCTGGATTTGAATAAGGTCTGTAAGTTAAAAAACGGTACCATTTCAATGTTAATTTCTTGATTTTGACAATTATCCCATGGTTATGTAAGAGACCGGAGCCCCTGGGTGGTGCAAACTGTTAATCTGCTCAGTTGCTAGATGAAAGGTTGGAGGTTCCAGTTCACCCAGAGTGGTTTTGTTTTGATTTTTGGTTTTATGTAAGAGATTTACCTTGTGTACTTTAAGAAATGTACCCTGAAGAATTTAGGGATGGGATGCGTGATGGATTTGTTGGTGCCACTGACAATACTGAGCAGAGGCAGCAGTAGGTGGGATCAGTGGGTGGTGGGAGGCTACTGGGCTGGGTGGAGCCCAGGATATGAGCCTCAACTGCTCTTCATCCAGAGCTGCATAAACTTTCTACTTCTCTGAACTTGAGGAAGTGCAGGCCCAAGAAGAGTCTTGGGGTAGGCTGGGTACAGCCAAGCCATGTGCACACGTGCTCCTAGGTTGCCACCTTCCCTGCCCTTGGATCACTCTGCCCTTGCCTTCCAGAAGGAGGTATTGGGGGCCCAGTGTGGCCAGCTGGGCTCAATCTTGGCCTCCCACAGTCCAAGGACAGGTGGTCAGAAAGGGCAGAACTTTTCCCAGCACTTCAACCAGAATACCTCCAGTATATAAAACTGTTCACAAGGCCAAAAGCAAATGAATATTGATTTTTTATTTTATTATTATTTTTACAAATAAATGCTCCCCAAACCTGTGACATAATCTTTCACTATGAAAGTCACTGCTACCTTTCTGGCAGGCCTGGCCTCTAGGGTCTTGGGAGGTACACTGTCCAATATAGTAGCCACATGTGGCTACTGAGCACCTGAAATGTGGCTACTGTACTGTGAAACGAGATGTGTTGTAAGTATAAATACACAGTGGATTTTGAAGACTTGGCATGAAAAAAGAATGCAAAATACCTCAATAATTTATATATCAATTGTATGTTAAAATGATATTTTGGATATACTGGGTTAAATAAGATATCAAATATTAATTTCCTTTCTTTATACTTTTTTAATGTCGCTACTAGAAAATTTAAAACTACTTATGTAGTGCACATTATATTTCCGTTGGGCAGTGCTGTTCTAGGGGATGGGATTTTTAGAGAATTAATCTAGCTGCTAGAGGGCCATCTTCTCGAGGGGCAACCTGACCTGAGCAGCTTTCTGGGTGAGGAGACAACATGAAAGGTGTGCTGGTGCCCTCGCCTAATTTCTAATGACTTTTGAAAAACGATGATTGGCCAGCTGTGAACGAACACCTGTCCCTGACCTCTCTTCCTGGTGGGGTGGGTTGGGGAGCAGGAGGGTGAGAGGGTGCGGAGGGATAAAACACTCAAAGTAGCCTTATTCTAAGGGAAAGGCATTGTTGTGTCTCAGTGGTGGTGAGGTGTATCACAAATGACTTGTTTTGAATATTAAAACAAGAAAGTGTATGAATGAGTTGGGTGTTACTGACAGAGGGTTCAAGGTGACCCCTCTTACAGGCAGCATGCTCTGTTGTGCTTTCTTGAGTAGAAGGGAAGCAGCTAGTTATGGACAACTTCACATATCCCAAGCCTGCCTTATTTATGCCAGGGCTACAGGAATATAGAGGACCTGTGAGCTTCACTCATCATTGGCCACGTCTGTGGCGGTGAATAAGGGTGGGGAGTTCTAGAATAAGGAAAGTGTGTATGTGTGCATCTGTATGCACACGTGTGAACATACACCTTGAGAAACTGTTTTAATTCTCCTGGAATTCAGATTTCTGGGTCCATGGAGTTGGAAGACCTACGCAGGCCATCTGCCCTTAGGTGTCCTTTTGAACATTGAGCCTTTAAGTAACTGGTTTTCCCGGGGTCACCTTCAGGACAAACAATAGCCTAGTAAGCAGCTTAGTGGAGACCGTTTTGTCTTAGGCATTGGGCTCTTTTGGAGAATTATCTACATTTGGTCAGTTTCAAGAAGCAGAGGCAGGGCTAAGGTGGAGGAGTAGTCAGCGCTTCCGGTGATCCCTCTTACAACAAAGACTGGAAAAAACAAGTGAAACGATCATATTTATGACAAGCTAGGAGCCCTGAACATCAAAGGCAAAGTTAAAAAACAGACTGAGTGGCAGGGGGAGGGAGAGAAAGTTCAGAAGCGGAGAGGAGTTGCCGGACCTGAATTGTCTGGAACCCTCAGGCACCATTCCCTGGAGCGACCGTGGTGGGGCAGGCGGTAGCGTTCCGGATGCGGTATCCTCATGGAGAGACAGCCAGCTGCACAGCCTTCTCACACCTCCGGAACCAGAGAAGAACGCGCTCTCGGCAAAAGCTAAGTACTTGCATTTATTTTACTGTGCCCCCAGCCCCCAAGCCAGCTTCAGTGGCTGTTGAGTTCTCTGGGCCTGATAGGATCTGCTGCGTACCCTGAGCCATTCTCCCAGCCTTGGAGAAGGAATAAATTCACAACTGGGGGAAAACATAATCTGCCAGCTCCATTAAGCTGGGGAGCTCAGGACAGAAGCGGCTCTTGTCCAGGCATAAATGGTCCATGGACTTTGAATACCTTTTCCCTCTGCATGGACCTGTGTGGACCTATTTTAGGAGAATAGGACCTTGTGGGCAGACTGCAACTGTTTCAGCTGTGCGGTGCAGAAGTGGGTGTTTGATGTTTGACACCACTCTGCCTATTAAACAGGGTCCCCACCTACCCATATCAGGGGCCTAAAGACTGGCGGCTCTACCCATGTCACCTAGCCACCCATGACAGGGGTCCAAGGATAAGTGGTACCTCCCAGTCCTTACAACCAAAAGTATTGGGTGCCCATGGTCTGTCTGTAGAACCCATCCACCTGTGTGCTCTAGGGAACAGAGATGCGTTTTCCTCACAGACACTCGGGGGACAGCTTTCAGCCCCCTGCCTTGTTGACAGCGTGACCCCCTCCTGCAACCAGATACCTGTACCTACACCAGTCACCCCTGCCCTTCTAAGACTGTAGGACAGAGCCTGCACCACACACTTAATGACCAACTACCTGGACATCTGAGCTGAATCCATACAAGAAAAGTGAATGGATTCCTAGGCTTATATACCTGGTAACAGCTCTAGCCATCTGGTGACAGTTTTAAGAAGCAGAACGCCAGGGTCTGACTGGAAGCCATATTTTAGGATACATGGCATGTCCTGCATGATTCTTTTTACAAATGACTGACCCTGAAGCCCTGCATATGCTCTATCTCCTGACAAACCAACATGAAAGGAATTTAAATGACCTTCAGTAGACTACCCTGCCTGGACCTGCCTATATAAACTGTTTTCACTGCCCCCTCTTCAAGGAGCCTTCCTGATACTTTTGGTTTGACACTGCCGGATTCGAATCATATCTACTCACAGTAAATATATTCCGTTAATTTCTGGTGTTTCTCTGCACATTTAGGTTTTCAACAGCCTGTGTGCATGTGAGAGCATGTGTGAGCATGTCAGTGTGTGCCTATGTGTGCAGGCATGTCTCGTGTGTATGCAAGCATGTGTGCTTTTGTGTGCATGTGCGTGTGCACATGCATGCTGGCACAGGTGGGGTGTTGTGACTGAGCTTGAGTGCTGGCCTTCAGCCTTCCAGGTGGATGCTAGGAAGGGGCAGTTTCCTAGACTTGTTTGAGAAACGCCCTCAGGTAGCTGCTACCCAAGATAAGAAGAAGGTTGGGAAGGGCTTGGGCCACAGTCTCTGTGGAATCTGCTCAACAAATATTTATGGACACCCACCACATGCCAGGTAGGCACTGTGAGCAAGCAGTCTAAAATCCCTGCCCTTGGGCAGTTTATGTCCTAGTGCGGAGTCAATGAATATATATAAATTAGATATATTTGTTTATATTTATATATAAATTATGTGGTATGCTTCAAGGTGGTAAGTACTATGGGGAAAGAAAAGGAGCTGGTACAGGAATTAGGAGTGGGTGGTGTGGTGACGGGCGAGTTGAAATTTTAAATAAGGTGGTCAGGGTAGGCCGTACCGTGAAACTGACATTTGAGAAAGTTGAAAGCAGTGAGAGGGTGAGACCTGAGAATACCTGGGGAGAGTGTACAGTAAATAGGGGCTATTCATGGTACAAGTCTATTCGGCCCTGGAAGTACCTGGAGCACAATGTACATGAGAAAGACAGGGCCCAGGAGCTGGGCTGTGAAGAGGACAGGGCTTCCCCTTTGGTGGTGGTATAGCTTACCAAATCCACCTAGGGCAGATGCTGCAGGCCTTCCCACAGCCCCATGTGCAAGCAAAGCAGCTTCCAAGGCAGCTGCAAAAAAGTTGACAGTTGCTGCATTTCCATAGCCTCTGGCAATTTAAATAAAGGCAGGTTTGGGATACGTGTGGAGTCCCTGGGAGGTACAAACAGTTAATGCACTTGGCTGTTGCAGTGCAATGAATTATTTAATCTGGCCCTTGTAGCCATGGTTTTTGTGATTCCCACGCAATGATTGGGTGGGACTATGCAAATAAGGTACTTTCAGTCCACCAAGAGGGTTGGATGGCTTGCTCCTAATGCAAATAAGACGTATCGAGTCAGTGATAGTTAAGGTTATGTGTCAGCTTGGCCATGATTTTCTGTGGTTTGGTATTTATGTAATGTGGTCATCTCCCACTTTGTGGTCTGATATAAGCACCCCCCATTTTCTGATGTGTTGTAAATCCTAGCCTCTATGCCTGGGTTATGGTCCCATTTGGGAGTGAGTTGTCTGTTATGTTAATGAGCTAAGATTAGGGTGGGATGTGTCTCAAGTCACCACCCTTATCGAAGTCACCACCCTTATCATCCTAATTCAAGTCGCATCCTTGCACCGCCTTGCTCAAATAAGGGGAGTTTCCTTGAGAGTATGGCCTGCATCATATATATATACACACACATATATATGAATGCTCTGGCAAAGCTCTCTCTCTTGCTCTGGATCCTGCATCCAGCTCTTTATCATCTCACCTCCAGTTCTTGGAACTTGAGCCAGCAGCCTGTCATCTGACCTGCCAATTTGGGTTTGTCAGTCTCTGCAACCACATGAGTCAGGAGAAACCTCCAGCTTGACACCTGACCCAGGAATTTGGGACTTGCCAACCTCCACAACCAAGTGAGCCATTTTCTTGACAGTCTATGAGTTCTGTGAGACTTTGCAGCAAATTACAGAACACAAAGATGGGAGGAGGAGTACTGAGGGAAGGAGTAATTGATGTTAGAGATGATGCAGTGGTATAGCAGTTAGGAAAAGTTAGACACATGGGACATCTGTAACCGCTGCCTCGTAGGAACCAGCTTTGTACTAATCTTCTAAAAGAAATTATTCATTCAGCTGCTAACCAAAGGTTGGCAGTTCAAGACCATCCAGAGGCGCCTCAGAAGAAAGGCCTAGTGATCTACTTCCAAAAACCCAGCCACTGAAAACTCTATGGAGCACAGTTTTACTCTGACATGAGGTCACCATGAGTTGGAGTCAACTCGATGGCAATTGGGTGGTGGTGTGTGTGCAGCTATGCCCCATGCCTCCTGGGGCCCCAGTTTGGGAGTGAGTTCCTGCAGGGCTCCTTGTGGCACAGCTTCAGGAGGTGCCATTTGCATCACACTTTATGTAAAAGGCACCCTCCGTGGACCCCAGGGCAACACATAGGGAGGTGGACTCAACTGAAGCTGAGAGAGGGAAGACCAACTGTCAAGGTCAGATGGTATCCAGGGATACAGTGACTAGTGACTCCCTTGGGGCAACAAAAAAGGGAGGTTTAGGGGGAGGTGGTCTTTTGTATCTAGGCCAGGAGTTCTCAAATCCTGGCTGCATTCTAGAACCACCAAAAGAGCTCTTAAAAATCTGGATGCCCAGGGCACACCTCAGTATTCTTTTAAATCTCCCCAGGTGATGCCAACATGCAGCCAAGACTGAGAACTACTCCCCTAGGTCTTTGCTACTCCGGGGAGCCCGTGGACCAGCAGCATCAGTATCACCTGGAAGCTTGTTAGAACTACACTCTCAGCCCACCCCTGTTGTTGTTGTTAGGTGCTGTCGAGTCGGTTCCACTCATAGCGACCCTACGCACAACAGAACGAAACACTGCCTGGTCCTGCGCCATCCTCACAATTTTTGCTATCCTTGAGCCCATTGTTGCAGCCACTGCGTCCATCCAGCTCATTGAGGGTCTTCCTCTTTTTTGCTGCCTTCTAATTTTCCAAGCATGATGTCCTTCTCCAGGGACTGATCCCTCCTGATAACAAGTCCAAAGTATATGAGACGTAGTCTCGCCATCCTTGCTTCCTAGGAGCATTGTGGTTGTACTTCTTCCAAGACAGATTTGTTCGTTCTTTTGCCAGTCCGTGGTATATTCGATGGAAACCCTGGTGGCGTAGTGGTTAAGTGCTACAGCTGCTAACCAAGAGGGTGGCAGTTCAAATCTGCCAGGCGCTCCTTGGAAACTCTATGAGGCAGTTCTACTCAGTCTTGTAGGGTCCCAATGAGTCGCAATCAGCTAGATGGCAATGGGTTTGGTTTGGGGGTATATTCGATATTCTTCTCCTACCCTGCAATTCAAAGGCATCAATTCTTTGGTCTTCCTTATTCATTGTCCAGCTTTCACATGCATATGAGGCAGTTGAAAACACCACATCTCGAGTCAAGCACACCTTAGTCCTCAAGGTGACGTCCTTGCTTTTCAACACTTTAAAGAGATCTTTAGCAGCCAATTTGCCCAATGCAATGCGTCTTTTGATTTCTTGACTGCTGCTTCCATGGGTGTTGATTGTGGATCCAAATAAAATGAAATCCTTGAAGAAATCCTTGACAACCTCAAATCTCCTCTCCATTTATCATGATGTTGCTTATTGGCCCAGTTGTAAGGATTTTTGTTTTCTACCAGCCCTTCCCTGTACCTACTGAATTAGTCTGTGTTTCAAGGAGATCTTCAGGTGATTTGGGTGAGAACTGCTGCTTTGTGTGGTTTAGCAAGAGGTAACAGGTATCCTAGAAGGTAGACAGGGCATGGGAGAAGGAGTTTGGGAGCAGCTAAGGCAAGTGGGTACCAAGCCCCTAGGAGGATCAGGGGTGGGGGTAGGGCCTGCACCCAGCGTTGAGGAAATGGTGGAGCATGCAGGCGGTCTGGGGGAGGGGGCAGTGACTCAGAGGAAGAAGATGGCAGTGACTCTCAGAGGCTGAGTGTAGGGGGGACTACAGGGGGCCGAGGGCTTCTTTCCTTAGCTACAGACCTGAGGCTGAAGCCCAAGTCCAGGCAGACTGTGGCGCTGGGCTCCGAGCTCCTGCTTGACGGGCAGAGATACAGGCAGGGCTGTGCCACTGCTGTAGGACTTTGGATGCCAGGGCTCCAGAACAGAGGTCTAGAGGGCGGGAGACTAGAGTATCAAGCTTTCTCGCTGACCTGGTTTGGGAATCCCATCACCAACCGACCAACCCATTGCCATCAAGTCGATTCCGACTCATAGCGACCCTATAAAACAGAGAAGAACAGCCCCCATAGGGTTTTCAAGGAGGGGCTGGTGGATTTGAACTGCCAATCTTTTCGTTAGAAGCCATAGCTCTTAACCACTGCAGTTAATAAAATTTCCTCTGAAACGAAAATGACTCAGACATTCCTAGGAGACTGTGTTTTAGCAGCAAAATAGAATGTGTCCAGTTTCAAAAGATTCCTCAGTGGTTAAATAATGACTCACGGGGCTTAATGGGCCGAAACGGAAATCAGCATTGATTCTTTAATTAGAGAAGGTACTTTCCCTCCATCTCTTCAGCATCCAGCCCATCAAGGCCCTGGAGCTGGTTCTTAGGTTATCCCCGGAATCGCCGCCAGAGGGCAGGCGCCTCCCAAATTCACGTCCTGCTGCAGTAACAGCGAGGGAACCACGGGGGGCCGCTCAAGCTGCCAAAGTCTGTAAATACCAACAACCAGATGGCATTTCCTGGCAGGTGGGCGGCTGTTCTACGTGAGGGCCCACCAGTCAGGCCTGAGGCCTCAGAGAAATCCTGGGGCGGGAGGGGAGACTGGGTAGCTTTGCTGCTTCTGCTTTATATTCTTAGGCGTTTGGATCAAAGTTTGAGAGCTTAACTTCCTAGAACATTAAAATGAGGTCTGGGAAAATTCCGAAGGATCCTTCATGTGAGGAAAGGCCCTGGAGTGGTCCAGGAGGAGATGGCTCCAGGTTACCGCTCTGTCGGGCAGCGTTCCCAAGCCTGGCACTGACACAGCCCCGATCTGAAAGGCGAAGCAAAGCCGCGTGGCGCCAGGAAGGCAAACAAAACGCCCTTTGCTCCTGTGGGGACTGGCCTCTCTCTCCCAGGGATCCACTGTGCAATTGGGCCGTGACTGGGAGGGATGGGGAGCCCTGGTGCCACGGCGGTTAAGCGCTAGGCTGCTAACTGAAACGTCGGCAGTTCGAACCTATCACCCGCTCTGCGGGAGAAAGATGTGCCAATCTGCTCCCCTAAAGATTTACAGCCTTGGAAACCCTATAAGGCAGTTCTACTCTGTCCTATAGGGTCGCTAGAAGTCAGAATTGACTGGGCAGCAATGGGTTTTTTGGTTTTGGTTTAATCTCTACAGGAGCAGATGCCCAATCTTTTTCTATGGCTGAGTGGTTTTTGGGTTCCCATCACTGACCTGGTTGGCAGCCAGCACTTACCTCCCCCCCCCCACCAGGGCTCCTTGAGGTTGACTAAAGCTAACTTCTGGCATCACCTGGGCATTATTTTTATTGATTTAACAAAAACTTATAAGGCACTTATTATGCACCAGGAACATTTACAAATGTTAACTCATCTAATTGTTTTAAAAGGCAGTTCCGCCAACTTTTTTTCCTCTGTTGGCACAGTGGGGAAAGCCTGACTTCCCATCTATCTGGGCTTTGGTGCCACTTGGTGTCTCCAAATCGCAGCTCACCTGCTGAACTGAGTGCAATCTTTGAGCCTTAGTTTCCTGTTCCCCCAAATGGGGATTGGCAGTAACTGCCTTTGCAGGGTTGTTGGGAAGAGTAAAAACATTAAAAATAACATATGTAAAGCCCATAACAGTGCTCATGGCACAGCTGCCATACGTGTCAACTGTGGTGATGATTAGCTACGTGGGCATTAGAAAGGAGATTAAACAAAACAACAACAACCTGTTGTCGTGGAGTCGATTCCAACTCACAGTGACCCATTTGTTACCTAAATATGGGGAGTCTCAACATTCATTGCCTTCTGTATACAGTTATCACCAGTTGCTGTTGACCCCATGTGTGTCCGAGTAGGACTGTGCTCTGCAGGGTTGTCAATGGCTGATTTTTCTGAAGTAGATCACCAGGCCTTCCTTCCGTGGCACCTCGGGGTGGAATCAAGCCTCCAACCTTAGAGCATTAACTTTTTGCATCACCCAGGGATTCCACAGTTATTACCAGCTCACTAAATGCCAGGCACTGTATTGGGTGCTGAGCACTTGAGGGTGGACAGGGCCCCAACCTTATGAAGCTTATAGCCTTACAAGTGAACTCTGACTATGCAATGAGCTCCTAGTCCCAGACCACTCTGAAAAGCAACACCAACAAAGGGAGAAAAAAGCAGACCTCCCAGGAGAGGGAGATGCGCTCACAGAGGCAGGACTTCTCCAAAGAGACAGAGTGTTCACCTATAGAACTATCGATCCAGCGCCCAGCAAACCAAAATAAAAAACCGTTCCAATCAAGTGGATCCCGACTCATGGTTACTCCGTGTGCTTCCGAGAAGAACAGTGCTCCAGAGGGCTTTAATGGCTGTGACCTTTTGGCAGCAGATTGATTGCTAGGTCTTTCCTTCAAGGCATCTCTGGGTGGATTTGAACTCCAACCTTTTGGTTAGCAGCCAAGTGCTTAACTGTTTGTGTCACCCAGGAACTCTTTCCAACACCCACAGGGGGACTCGTTTATTAAATATCAGAAATGGGTAGTGGGGCTTCTTTCTCACTCTCCCAGGGAGAACCAGAACAGGAAAAGCCCAGTTAAGCTTCCCCATTGTTCCTGGTACCCCATTCTGAGATGCAAGCCGCAGCAGCACATACAGACCCAGAAATATGAGCACACCAACACACCTGGTGTAACAGGAACTCTCACGGTGGAGGTGAGAGTTGAGCCGCCCAGCCCTTTGGGGGAACTAAATAAATTGAACTGACCATATAGGCAGCTTCAGTTCTCCAATTAGAGCTAAAAGTTAACCCCACTGCCTGGGGAAGAGGGAGGGAGGAGGGCTAGGAGCAGCTGGGGTCACCTGAGTCTGACATTTGCTTGTCCCAGAATCTCAGATTTCTGGCATCCATGGAGATGTCAACACTGGGGAAGACAGCAGAGTGAGGTGGCAAGAACTCAGGGTTAGGAGGTGGGAGCTCTCACCCCACCTGGGCAGCCACAAATGCACCCCTGGGGGCACAGGGGCCAACACATACCATAGGCTGGCTGCATCTACTTGGGGGGACCCAGGGCATTTTCCCCAGATCTCTGAAGGACTGCCACACCAGGTAGGATGTGGTCAGGGAGTGGTGCCCCACTCCTTGGTGAAAGGTTCAAGCCTCACTTGGGGGCAGAAGTAAGGCCCCATCCAACCTCGAGCATCCTCAATTCTGGGAAATGGCCACAGTCTGAGAATCTCCTTTGTGCTGGGCTTTGTGGGCAGCTAGCTCCTGCTGCATCCACCTTAAGGGTTAGAAGCTGAGGCTGCCCAGAGGTCAGCTTCCTACCCGTGTTGGCTACAATTTTCACACACATCCCATTTCTCCCCTGTCCAGCTCTCTGGATTCTGAGCTCTGGCTGGGCAACTTCTGAGTCAGCCATACTCCCCCTTTTTCCATTTTTTGCCAAAGTCCAGATCTCAGGTGCCTGTGCAGATGTCTGGGGACCCTCACCCCATCCCCAGATGCCATAAATCCAGCTCACTTTCCTTAAGGGGCTCTAGCCTTAAACTTTCCTCTCTCACATATGGAAGCGCTCAGCACCCGACTCCAGACGGGTGGTCTGAGGCGCTCTGCCGCCACCTAGTGATCATGTGTGATCACACACCCTACAATGGCTTGTGAGTAGGTGGGGACCCGTGGTGGAAGGTGAGAGGGGTTAACAGGTGGGTATTTTGCTGAGAAATAATATATTAATGAAGCAATCTCTGAGTTCCTGGACTCTGGGAAAAAGACTACCCTGTGGTTACCAAGAAAAATGTTTGCTGTGAGTTAAACCTTTATTTCCTGTTTTGGGGGCATTGAGAACCCCAGAAGCCTGAGTCTAAGAACATAAAAAGAGTTGCTGGTCACAGGGTCACCTTGGGGTCTAGGGCAGCTGGTACACCAAGGGAAGG
Source organism: Loxodonta africana (assembly GCF_030014295.1). Taxonomy (NCBI): domain Eukaryota; kingdom Metazoa; phylum Chordata; class Mammalia; order Proboscidea; family Elephantidae; genus Loxodonta; species Loxodonta africana. Next base: position 38,675,096 of record NC_087354.1, on the reverse strand, counting down.
ACCGGTGTTTTATTAGAGACAAAACTCATAGGCATCAAGAAAGTGGACTTATGAAGCTCCTTTTTTTCCTCTGGGGGAAAAATGATGCAAAAACCACAACCATGTGAGGCAGAACTTCTGGATTTTGCATTTGCAAGGTCATAGCACGGATGAATCTGCCTTTGAACCCTGAACTCCAGAAGAAAGCCTTTACCCCCTTCAAAAAGGACCCTAAGATCGTAATAACTGGTTTGTTCTAAAGGCAAATCTGATCTACATCTTTCAGGATGACTTCACGGTGGGGCTGTGGAATTAACAGGGATGTTTGAAGGTGGGCCGGCCACAGGCCATGTCCACAGGCCACAGGCCACAGGGCATGAGAAGCCTGGTGCCCCGTTGTGGCTCTCCCCTGATCCCACACTGGTCTGGGGGCCAGCCCCCAACTCTCACCAAATGGATCTGGTCTTTCCCTCTCTTGTCGTTGTTTACTGCCGTCAAGTTGGCCCCTGACTTGTGGAGACTCCGTACACAAGGAAACAAAATCTGCCCAGTCCTGCACTATCCCCACGGTTGGTTGTGGTTTGGACCATTGTCATCCACAGGGTTTTCACTGTGATTTTTGGAATAGATCACCAGGCCTTTCTTCCTGGTCCATTTTAGTCTGGAGGCTCTGATGAAACCTGTTCAGCATCAGAGCAACACAAAAGCCTCCACTGGGGCACTGGCCCAGAAGTGAACTCAGGTCTCTTGCACGGAAGGCAGGAATTCTACCACTGAGGCACCGCTGCTCTCATCTTCTCTTCCTACCCGAATCTTAACACAGGCCCTCCCGTTCACTCACTCATTCCTTTATTCAATCAACACCTTTCTGTTCCAGCTCAAAGGATCTGATTCCTGCCCAGAGGGAGTACCTGGTCCAGCACTAGAGAAGGGCTGTAAACAGACACGTAAGAGCCCAATGTCCCACTTGAGTGAGAGAGTTGGGCAAAGGCCTATGGGTCCGCTGAGGTGGGGCCCTAGCCTGGAGTGGGGTGGGCGACAGAAGGCTTTCCAGAGAATACTGGACGAGAGAAGAATATTTTAGGCTATGGCTCAGTAGGTCCCTTCCCTCCCTTCTCTTTGCCCCAAGCCTTTGTTTGCTGGCATAACTAAAATTATTTTCATCCTTACTTAACGATGTTGCTATATTGGAGCTGTCTCCCCGCCCCCCCCCCCAATTCTGACATCTCAAAAAACATCCCTAAGCCACCATTATATTTTCTTTCTCTGACAGTGAAGTCCTGGCAGAAACCTGCCACTGGCCTCATCTCCAAGTGACAACGTCCCCTTCTGCCTGTCTGAGACCCAGCCTTCCTCCAAGTTTCTCCTCTTTAGGAGGCTGGTCCTGACCTCTTCTGTGGGCGCTTTTAGAAGCCTAAGATAGAAATAATTACCTTACTAAATACGGAATGATATCTCTCGTTTCTTACTTTATTTGTATTTTTGACAAAGAGTGTCCCACCTGCTCCCCTATGACCCTGTCTGTACCCTCTTTTCACAGAAAAGTTGGGGAGCATAATCTCCTTATGTGACCGCAGAGTCTTATCTACAAAATGCTCTGCACTGCTTGCTCAACACACATGGTGGCACCGTCATCTCTCTTGCTTGCCTGCAAGCCTCTCTAGGGTGGACTCTGGGCTTCTCTGAATCTTCGGTCTTTTAGGGCCTCTTGTCTACCCCCTCTCCTCCCCGCCCCCCACACAAAAAAATCCATTTGTGATCAAGTCCAACCCATAGCAATCCCACGTGTGCACAGTACAGCTGCACTCTATAGAAGGTTGGAAGATCACCTGGCCTTTGTTCTGAGGCACCTCTGGGTGGGTTTGAACTGTCAACCTTTTGGGTAGTAGTTGAGCACCTAACTGGCTGTGCCACCCAGGGCCTCCTTTGTCTATCCCAGATCCTGCAAACCAACAGGATTTCAATGTACTGTAGCTTGTTAAGAGAAGTCAGAACTTCATTTTGTGCCATGAGTTACCACCAGTGACCAGTTGTTGTTGAGCTGATTCTGACTTGTGGTGACCTCATGTGTGTTACAGTAGAACTGTGCTCCATAGGGTTTCAATGGCTGGTTTTTCAGAAGTAGACTGCCAGGCCTTTCTTCCAAGGCACCTCCTAGGGGACTCCAAACTGCAACCTCTCAGTGAGAAACCAAGTACATTAACTTTTTGTACCACCTGGGGACTCCACACCATGAGTTAGCCTCCTACAAACTCAATGCCCCTCTTCCAAAGGTGGATGGTTTGTTCCCTGGGAAGCAGTTTTGCACCTCACTTTCCCATCATTGAATGCGGTAATGTCTAATGCCAAAGAATGAGAATGAGGCAGAAGAGGCTATGGTTATATGAAAGCACAAAGCCCCCAGCACTGTCCACATGGACTGTGAACAGAGGACAAACTTCAGCGGAGAGAGAATCAAGATAATGAGTTATTGAAGAAATATCCTAAGAGGGCTGATGTGTTCCTTGATATTTTCCAAACAAAGAATGACTAGAAAGGCTGAAGGAAATTAAGATTTAACTCTGGATGGAAAGCTATGAATGGAGACTTTGTTCTCCCAAGAATATGGTACATATTGAGTGTTGGGTGATTCTCCAATATCCATCCCACCCCTGTTCCACTGGTAACAGTAACGTGTCTTGAGAAATGATACAGTTCAAGGGGTGGGCCTGATTGGCCTACGGGTTTTCCCATATCCCTTGCCATGTGACTCAATTCTAACCAATGAGACATAAGGGGACAGCTGCTGAAGGCTTCTGGGAAAGTTCTTCCTTCCTCTTAAAAGAGAATGATGGGCAGCTATTCTCTCTTGCCAGACACGAAGGAGGAAGGATGTAGCTCGATCACCACAGGCTGCCCTCTTACTACCATGACGGAAACCAGCGTCAGGTTGCTCACCATGGAGAGCAGAGTGGAGATGGAAGGAATCTGGTCCTTGCTGGCACTGTTGAGTCTCTGGGCCAACCTCGAAGCCACCCTGGCTCCTCATGGACGTTATGGTGCATGGGCCAATGAGAGTCCTAATTGTCTGAGTTTGAGATGGGTTTTCTGTTACGTGCTGTCCAAAGCACCTGGTTGATAAGAGTTTCCAATCCTTTGTGAGAAGAATGTTGTAGAACTCTATAGGACTTATAGAACATGAGGAATGAGGGAGAAGGAGCTGAGCTGGTCTCTCAGGTTGCTGGTGTTGCGGGGCATTGTGGTGGCTCAGCTAGGGCTCAGACACTTTTCTGTTCCCCTTCTCCCTCCTCCCCTTAGTGTACATCCACATAAGCAGAAGTGCATGGAGGCTTTTATCACTACAGAAAGAGGGAGGTACTTGGTTGGGGAGGACAGAGGCAGGAACAGAAAGGAGGATGACGCAGCTGGCATGATGACTAGTGCAGCCATTAGATTGATTTGAGCCTTGGGTGTAGAGGTCAAGACCAGAAGCAAAAATGACTGGAGCCCTGGCTAGAAGTAGAGCCACTTCTGGGACCATCAATAGTGTGGTGCAGAGTTTGAGAGGGGGTTTTCTTCCCCACCCCACACGGAGCCCAGTACAACTTGGGTACCCCGTGGGCTTGTGGCTTCCAAAGAAGCTGGACTTGACACTAGCATTGTCACAATGGACACCACTGGCAGTGGCAGCTTCATGGGTAGTGGATGTTGACATGGGGGAGCCAGAGCAGGGGAGGAAGGAGGTACAAATTTCAGTGGTGAATGTAACTGACTGACTGGCTTCATGTACCTTTGGGGGTATATTGGAAACCACTGGCTTCTATCAAGGCAGGAAAGAGGCTTAGAATCCCTCTTGTTCTCAACTGCTGTCGGGTTGGCCCCTGACTCATGGTGACCCCATGTGCAGTGGAACAAACTGCTGCCCGTCCTCTGCCGTTCCCACGACTGGCTGTGGACTGGACCGTTGTGATGCACAGGGTTTTCAATGCCTGGTTTTTGGAGGTAGTCAGCCAGAACTCTCTTCCCAGCTTGTCTTAGTCTGGAAGCTCTGCTGAAACCTGTTCAGCATCATAACAACACACCAGCCTCCACTGACAGGTGGGTGGTGAGTGTACTTCAGGTGCATTGGTCAAGAATTGAACTTGGGTCTCCTGCATAGAAGGCAAGAATTCTACCACTGAACTACCAGTGCCCCCCATGTGTGACTCATTTTGATAGCCACGTGTTGAAGAGACCAGGTGACATGAGGTTCCACTGGCCGGGGTAACAGAAAATACACTTTGGTGACAGATAGTTCTGTTGGGGCATGTTGGGTTTGAGGTGACTGGAAGTCTAGGATGGGTGGGTTCCTCAGACTGGATCAAACGAACCTGCCTGAGTGCCTTCACGAAGAAGGCGCTGTTTCACAATGACTTGAATAAAGACATGAACATTTCTCCTCTCAAAAATACAGCCAACTCAGAGGCACAAAGAAGAGAAAACCCCACAGGTACCTGTTAAGACTGTGAGGTGTATTTGGGATCCCTGTGAAATGTCCAGGATGTAAGTGGATATGAAGCAGGTGTTTGTGAGATCTGGATCTGGGCTAGATACACAGCCTTGAAAGTTACAAATTTATGAAAGGGTAGAAATGGATGACATTACCCAATGTGTAGAATTAGTAGAGAGAAAATGGCCAAACACAGAAAATGAAGAACCCCAACATTTAAGGAACAAGCTGGGAAAGAACCATTTTTTAAGTGGCCTAGCAGAGTGCTCAGAAGGTAGGAAGATCAGGAGAGTGCAGTAGGGTGGCAAACACAAGAAGACTATTTCAAGAGAGAGAGGGAGTGGTTGACTGTTTCCAACACTGGACAGAGGACAATACCAGCACTCTATCAACAAAGAGGTAGTTGATGACTTTGAAGAGAGCAATTTCTACTGTGAGGATGAAGCTGAAGCTAGGCTGTGTGGATTGAGAAATGAATGGGAGGCAGAGCAGAGATGGCAGGCAGAGACAAGGCTTTCAAGAAGTTTGACTGCAGAGAGGAAGAAGGAGACGGTGGTAGCTGATGGAACGTGGAGTCGAGGAGGATATGCACAAGTGATAATACAGGGTGAGAATGTAATTGATGGAGCAAGGTGGGAGGTGACGGAATCCAAACTATAGAGACGGATATGACTCAGAAGGGAGAAGGGGAGGGGCTGAGGGATACTGTGCAGCCCATCCATAACTGTTTCTACTTTCTGAGGAAAAGAGGAGAGGAGGTCACCTGCTGAGGGCAACAGGGGCTTGAGGAAAATGGAAGCAGGCTAAAATGGTAACCGGCAACTTGGGGACTGGGAGTAACAGTTGACCAGGGCCATGGGGCATGCCATCGGGCAAAAGTGAAAACCAAGTTGAGGCTGGCGACTTGGAGTCCAGAAGTTGCTGATCTGCCGAGTTGTCGGCAGTTTCTTCCTGAGCCTTGCAGCCTGCATAGGGAAGGGAAGGGGGTAGACAGCGGACAGCTCTGCAGTTAGGGTTCTGCTAGGCAGGAATATTAGGACAAAGGGCTCCCAGAAAAGTCAAGGAGCTTGACCAAAATGGGCTCCTCCACCTGTGCCTCAGGGCTTACCCTGCATTAAAGTGGCTTCTGACTCGTGTCACAAGGCTTTCCTGGACGAAAGGGGAAATGGACTTAAAAACTAACCAAAAAGTTAAAGGCATTAGACCGTGTAGCCTAGTGCTGGTATCACAGGTGTAACGCATGTCAACCACAGTCACAGTTGTGATGTTGTAAAGGGAGAGGAGAAATGGAGGCCCAGGGGCACTGGCCTGGATCAGGAACCAGGAGACCAGGCTCTATTCCTGTCTCTGTTTCTGTGTGACCTTGAGCAAGTTCCTTCCACTCTCTGGGCCCTGGTGTCCTAGTAGAATATTTAGAACAGATGCTTTCTAAGGCCTCTTCCAGCTCTAAATATCACTGCACTCAAGAGGTGTGAATGGCAGGGTAGCTGGATAACCTGGGCCACAAAAGCCTGGGCACTGTCTTGCTGGGGACACTGAGGTGTCTTCATTTCCTACAGAAAAGATTTACTCCTACATACACCCACTCCTTGCTTATCAACACGGTTAGGTTCCAAAGAGCAAGTCATTATGTGAAAATCAGCGTTACGTGAAAATGGAGGTTTGTTTGTTTTCTGCTTTCAGACCATCCATTTCTCCGATTTTTTTTAATGTAGAAAATATGATCGCAGAAATTATAACAGCTAAGATTTACTGATGTGTTCATCCCTGTATGGATTACACCTCTGTGAAGAAGGAGGCTTGGAGGAGACAAAGCTGGATAAAGCCCGGATGTGTGACTGGAGGGCCCACGGCTTAACTACTTCACCTTCCTCTTGTGCTGCGTCAGAGCTTCCCTAGAGAAGCCACCTCCAGGGCTCCACTCCCACCCCTGCAAGTTCTGTGTTCATGATCCTGGAGCCTGCTCTGCCCTCTGGGCCTGGTGAGTCACTGAGGCTCAGCGTTCCTGCAAGGGTGCTGGGAGCCTGGCCGCATAACTGGTGGCCCCACCAAGCCAGAGGCTTCAGGCCCAGTTTGGCTCATTCTGGGATGTCATTAAACTCAGAAGCATTTCTTCCAAACACCTCTCCAATGTGCCTTTCTTTCCCCTCTTCCTACCCCACAGCAACTTTGAGCTTCAGGTCCTTAAGCCACATGGGAGCTTGGAACCCACAACAGGGGACTGCTGGCTTGGGGTTGCGTGTGTGTCCACCTGGAGGCCGTGGTCACAGAGGAGGCCAGCCCTGGCAGAGGCAGCTGGATGCAGCATCCCCGGTGGCAGGAGGGAGCAGAAAGCACTGGGCAGCACAGCCCAGTTTCCCAGAGGCCGCCAGGAGACCCTCCTCAAGTGAGGGGACACTCTGTAGCCGTGGACCCCCTTAATGTGCAAAATTGATAGATTGTTTTACTATTGAGACAGAGCCCCCACAATGCTGTATCAAAAATCCTGTTTCCTTTGCTGGGCTCCCTCCCCTCCAGCTTTGCATTTGAATCCCACTTTTGCTTGGAGGATACGGGTAAATCCCATTGCACCTGCCTAGTGTGATAAAGAATGTTGCTGAGGTAACTTGTGTGAACTCCCTACTTGTAAACCCCTTTAAAAGTAGATTGTCTGCCCACCCTTGGCGAGCAGTCTTGGCGGTGGCAGCTACAACTGACTCCTTTCCTTGTACAACAAAATAAAGGTGCTTTTCCTGTTCTCCCACTTCAGTCTCTCACTTATTGGCCAATACGAGTCATGCCAAGGAAGGACCTGGGGTTTCCACCCAGTAACGCTATTGCTGAAAATGTAAATGTCGATAACAAGACAGTCAATAAGTCAGAAGTAGGTATATAACCTACATATAAAAACCAAACCATTTGTCATTGTTATCCAGTGGATTCTGAGTCATGATGACCCATGTGTTACAGAGTAGAAGTGCTCCATAGGGTTTTCTTGGCTGCTATCTTTATGGAAGTAGATCACCAGACTTTCTACCACGGTGTCCCTGGGTGGGTTCCAACTGCCAACCTTTGGTCTAGCAGCGCTGTTTGCACCACCCAGGGACCTAACCTATATATAACACTTCCCTTAAGAGGAATAGGCACTTTGGACAAGTGTTCGACCAAAGCTTTCTGAAGACCTACTAGAACTGTACTTGTCTTGCGTCGCTTCAGAAAAGGGCCAGGTTGGAAAATTTGGGAAAACCCCAGGGAATGCAGGAGAAGCCAAGAAGCCTTTGAAGGGAGGCTTTTCCCCTTCTCTAGTATGTTTTTGTCTTGCTCCAGTTTTCCCTGGCATCTGTCCTGGGCCTGTTCTTCCTTCCTCCAGGAAGCCCTCTGGATGCCACTTGGACCCCCACCTGAGAGCTCTAGCAGCGAGGCAAATCCCTTCCCCAGTTGGCTTCCTATTTACCCGATAGGAGGAGCTTTGCTGGCCACACCTGGAGATTCAAATCAAATCAAGAGCCTCTCTGCCTTGCGGGCACTTCATTTGTATTCTAGCTGATTGGAGAAAACCGTGCAGAGACCCAGTTCAGAAAGAAATTGAATGATAAAATGGTGCCTCTGCCTGCCTTCACCTTCTCTGTGTTCAAGCTGTGGAGTGGTACGCCCCCTGCAGAGTACACCTGTTCCGGGTACACCCACAGCGCGGTACTCCTGCAGGACACCCACAGGGTGCACAGACGGACATTGCCCTGAAATGGAATTCTTGGAAGCTTTCACGCTTGTCTTCATGCCTTGGACTATAAACTTGAAAAGGGCCTAAAACTGGCTCATACCGGGGTGCGAAAGGGGTCCTTGGGAACTGGGGGCACGTCAGGAGGCTGAACTGCCACTCTCGACCACCAGAGGGCAGTGGCACCGTGATGTACTGGGTGCTCAGAGAAGGAGCGCAATTTGTGGAGCCCAGTGAAAACGCAGGGCTCCTGATTAAAAATAATGAAGAATTTCAAAACAGCTACGGCAGTGCATTCACCCAAACATAGGGCCCTTCTAAGCATGGGGCCTTGTGCACCTGCACAGGTAGTAAATCCATGAAGCCAGCCCTGGCTCAGGGGCTTCAAGGACCTAGCCCAGCCTTCAAGCTAGTGGGGACCTGGGAGAGGCCGTCCCCCCTCCATCAGAACAGGTGCTCAGGCCAGTGCAACCAACGGCAGGAGTGGCTTAGCCTTATCTCCCACCTGTCTACCTAACCTCTTTTCCAATATCCTGCTGAGTCTACCTAGAGTACTGGGAGGAAATTATGTTTTCAGAGAAAGCCACTGAGGTGCAGTTTCTGCAAAAAACGGTGGACGGTTTCACAATTATCAGGCAATTTATCTCGGGAAGCCGGGGAGACCCTTCAGGAAACAAGCACAGTGGGTTCAGGCTCTGCCAATTTAGCTTTAGCTATGGCTTCTCACTTGCCTCTAAAATACCTATCAGCCCTTTGTTTTAATACTCAAAGGAGCTAGCATGTTCCAAAATACTTACCAAAAAAAAAAAAACTCTGTTGCCATCGAGTCAATTCCTACTCATAGCAACCCTGTATGACAGAGTAGAACTGCCCCATAAAGTTTCCAGGGAGAGCCTGGTGGATTTGAACTGTCAACCTTTTGGTTAGCAGCTGTAGCACTTAACCACTACACCACCTGGGTTTCCAAAATATTTACAGTTGTCTGAAAAAGGAGGGTGGCCCAGAACTGGCTCCTAAGGTACCTTGCCACTGATTAAACGTCGATGTCGAAGAGCCATAGGGTGGGGCTGGGGAAAGCCCTGGTGGGTCTGAGGCTGACCTGCTGTGTGACCCTGGGACCCGTTCCTGCCCTTCTCTGGCCTCCAGCTCCCCCCCACCCCCACCAGTGAGGGCATCAAACAAGTGAGACTATTAGTTGTCATGGAATCTATTCCAATTCAGGGCGAATAGAACTGCACTCCACAAGGCTTTCAAGGGTGTTACGTTTTGGAAGCAGATTGCCAGGCTTGTCTTCCAAGGTGCCTCTGGGTGGCTTCAAACCACCAACCTTTCCTCTAGGAGTAGAGGCACTTAACCATTTGGGCCACCCAGGGACTCCTCGAACACTCTACAATTCACCTTCAGAAAGTATGTTTGTAAGACACATTATGCTAATGAGAAATTAATTGGGAAACAAATGCATCCAATCTGATCCACAAGCTAAGGAGGAGAAGGTTAGGGTCACTCTTAAATTAGGGACCAGCATAGCCCATGTGAAGGAGCCATGTGGTGGCAGCGCAACCCTTAAGTGCTTAGTTGCTAACCAAAAAGTTGGCGGTTCAAATCCACCCAGTGGCACTGCAGGAGAAACACCTGGAAGACCTGGTGACCTGCTTCTATAAAGATTAAGTGAACAAGAACCGAACCCATTGCCATTGAGTAGATTCTGACTGATGGCAGCCCTATATATCACAGCCTAGGAAATCCTATGGGGCAGTTCTACTCTGTTACATGGGGTCACTAGGAGTGGAAAATAGACAAGACAGCACCTAACAACAACATGGCACATGTGTCCTCCCTGGAAGACCACTGTCATTGATTCTGATTCATAGCAACCCTACAGGACAGAATAGAATGGCCCCATAGGGTTTCCAAGGCTGTAAATCTTCACAGAAGCAGGCTGCCACATCTTTCTCCTGTGGAGTGGCTGGTGGGTTTGAACCACTGACCTTTCAATTAGCAGCCAAGTGCTTAACCACTGTACCACCAGGGCTCTTACTGTATCCTTGGCACCCAGAAAAATAGGTTCTCAATAAATATTTGTTGAATCAATGAATGAAGTATAAGTGGAGAAGAATCTAGGGAGATGGGGAAGCTAGAGAGTTAGATGGCTCAGGTAGAGACCATGCTAGGGGCCTGGTCAGCCTCAGATCCACCAGGGCTTTCCCCAGCCCCACCCTATGGCTCTTCGACATTGACTCTTAATCAGTGGCAATGTACCTTAGGAGCCAGTTCTGGGCCACCCTCCTTCTTCAGACAACTGTAAATATTTTGGAAACCCTGGTGGTGTAGTGGTTAAGTGCTACAGCTGCTAACCAAAAGGCTGACAGTTCAAATCCACCAGGCGCTCCTTGGAAACTCTATGGGACAATTCTACTCTGTCGTATAGGATTGCTATGAGTAGGAATCGACTCGACGGCAACAGCTTTTTTTTTTTTTTTGGCAAGTCACCCAGTCATCTTGCCTCTCCAGCCCAGGTGGCTTCCCCCAGCATCCCAGGAAAAGAGGAAGCTAATGTCTGCAAAACATGATAACTGCATGCAGAGTGTTTTCCTCCCTGGTCTCTTCCCTGGTGAGAAACCACTTGATAAAAAGTAAGTGCAGTCCAAATCCATTGCTTATGGCCTCTGTGACCTTGAGCAAGTCCCTAATCCTTGAGGGTCTCATGTTGCCCACGTGTACAGAGAGGGGGCTGGGTGGATCATTAAGGAGCACTTCAGTCCTCAAATTCTATGATTCTCTGAGTTCCAAGTAAATGTAACATAGGAGGTTGTCTAGCAGAGACAGGTATTTTCTGTGCCCAAAGCCTTTTTTAGAGGAAATAATGTCTCAGGAGAGAAAGAGCCTCTGTGGACTGATGTGAACTTCTGGTCTCCTATTCTTTAGGAACTCTAATCTCTGCTGCTGCTTTGAGAGAAGTACCCATGGAAACCCAGGGAGTTATGCAAGAGACATCTTAGCTAGCTCAATGGTTCCAACACCTACCCTTCTCTTTGGTAATCTTCATCCAAATTTGACAGGAGCTGTGAGCCATCCGTGGAGAGGTCGCCAGCAGCCAGGGGCAAGTCCCGATAGGCAAAGTTCACCAGCTGCACTGGAGCAATGCTCTTGATCTCTTCGTCTACTTGTTGGGAGATGATTTCAACTTCAGAAATTCCTCCTTCTATGGCAGGCCTGAATTGGGGAGGAGGGCAACAGGGAAGAGTCATCCCCAAGAGCAAAATAGTTTTTCCATTCCCCATGAGATAGAGGGAGCACGTACTAGAGTCTATGCTGTGTAGGTGGAGAGCTGGGGGAGCATGAGGTTGCCATTCACCCTTGCTGGTCACTCAAAGGACTGAACTAAGTCCCTAACCAGGGCCATCTCCTTCACCTTTTGGGGAAAAGTGGAAGAATGGAAGAGGAACTGCTAAGATCTGAAAATATGAGCTTTGTGGGCCAGGTTTCCCATCAAGGGAAGGTAAAGACTCAGAAGACAACTCTGCCAACCAGGAAAATCACGGCTTCAACTTTCAACAAATATTCTGTGTCACTGGAGTTTATACTGGAGTAATTTTAAAAAGCTGCTTCCTGGAGCAGGAGAAAAGTGGGGTGCAGAACTCAAATTCACATAAAAAGACCAGACTTAATGGTCTGACTGAGACTAGAGGAACCCCAGAAGACATGGCCCCCAAACACTGTGTTAACCCAGAACTAAAACCATTCCCGAAGCCAACTCTTCAGTCAGATTAGACTGGACTATAAGACGTAAAATGATACTTATGAAGAGTGTGCTTCTAAGTTCAAGTAGATACATGAGACTAAATGGGCAGCTCCTGTCCGGAGGAGAGATGAGAAGCTAAAAAGGGACAGGAGCTGGTTGAATGGACACGGGAAATCCGGGGCGGAGAAGAGGAGTGTGCTGTCACGTTATAGGGTTAGCAACTAGGGTCACATAACAGTGTGTGTATAAATTTTTGTATGAGAAACTAACTTGAGCTATAAACTTTCAACTAAAGCACAATTAAAAAAAAAATTGCTCCCTGGGTTTCTTTGTCAAGGTTCTTTGCAAAGTTTCTACCATCGATACAACGGTGGAGAAAAGAGGTTTTTGTTCACAACTGGATGTGCTGTTGGTGGTTGGAGAGTCTGCTTGGAGACTTGGAGAAGACTAGTGGGTAGTGAAGGCAGGAAGGGCCAGCTGTCCTTGGTTGTCATTCTCTTTCCACCTGTACTGGTAGCACTACATCTGCCTTTTTAAGGTTGGCGATAGGAAAGGAGGTCACTTAATCAAATGTCTGAGTAATGTGAGTCTCCTCTTATCAGGCTCACCTAGGGCGCTTCAATCCTTGACAACTCCATTGGTATTATAGGGTTTCTCATCCAGCAGCATACCACCTCCCAGCCCTCCTCCCTCCCTCTTCCCTCCCAAAACTTAGTTTGCTGTTGGGTCAATTCTGACTCATGGGGATGCCATGTGTTGCAGAGTAGAATGCCTCCATAGGGTTTTCATGGCTGTGATCTTTCAGAAACAGATCACCAGGCCTTTCTTTTGAGGCACCATTGAGTAGGTGGGCTTGAACAGCCAACCTTTCAGTAAGTAGCTGAGGACTTAACCGTTTGTGCCACCCAGGGACCTCAAATCACCAGGGAGTATTGGGCAACTTATGGAGCATTTTTTGGTTCCTACAATGACCATGGACTGGTGGTCACTACAGACGTTTAAATCAGGGCATATTACACATCCTACAATGTATCCAACAGCTAAGAACCGTCCTGCCTGAACACCAACAGCAGCCCTGCTAAGAGATGCTGGGCTAGATTATCTTGCTTTAAATTCCTGGGGCGCCATCTTTGGTCCCTTCAGCATATCCTTGACCCTGTCTCCTCCTGTAGAATCTGAGTATGTAGATCTTGTGGCCAAACAATGGGAATTTGAAAGGAATATGGTGTGAATGGAGAAGAGTAAAAATTAAATATATGAGGGAACATTGAGAGTCAGCGTTCTAGGCAATGACAGGCCAGTTTTAATACTGAGGGGGCAGCCCAGTGTGCTGTAAACTGGACCAGCAGTCATGGCTCTTGATCTCTGGTCCTGGTTATAATGCCAACTTCTGAGAGGCCCCTCTCGGGGCCCCAGTTTCTCCATTTTAAACGTGAAGAGGTGAAATAGATGCTCCCTAGGCCATTCCTTCTCACTTTATGATCTGATACGGATAAGAACGACATGGAGCAGGAGCGAGGTGCTCTGGGATGACAAGACCCTACACTGCAGATGGGGAGCTCTAAATTCTAAACTTTTCTTTTCCAAAAACCATTGAAATCTAACCAGGAGTACACAGCAGCAGTTATCCAGGAAGCTTAGAAGCTTAGAGTGGAATATGCGTACTTCTCTTTTGCTTCAATCTTCCAGATAATTGAGGGAAAAGTGGGATTTTTATTTGAACACCACAGGTTGACTCCCTAAACTACCTGAATTCACCAAGTAATTTCCAATGCCCCAGTTTTCTTTTGTAGACCTCATTTATACCTTTGCTTTTTGCTACCTGTCAAGCACAGATAATAGTGCTCATCATTGTATGACATTCACAAAATGACTCAAGATCTTCAGATGGAGCAGTCACAGGATGTGAGACTTCTGTGTTTCTCAACAATTGAATAAAAATGTGGGCGTTTATGAGGGAATTCCGACTCCTCCAGATGTTTCCCAAAAAGCAGATGCTGGGCTGAATTTGGAAACCCTGGTGGCGTAGTGGTTAAATGCTACGGCTGCTAACCAAGAGGTTGGCAGTTTGAATCTACCTTGGAAACTCTATGGGGCAGTTCTACTCTGTCCTATAGGGTCACTATGAGTCAGAATCGACTCGACGGCAGTGGGTTTTAGGTTGAATTTGCTCTTTTTTTCTAGACTACTTGAGAAAACTATGGATTGATAAAACTGAACAAATAGAACTTTCTGACCAATGAGTACTCATGGAGGGCTGGGGTAAGCTTCTCAGACTAACAGGATATGGCTCCAAGAAGCATGGAACTTCCTGGCTTCCTGACTTTCTTATCCTCTGTCCCCTTTCTGCCACTGGTCACAGTGGTCTGGGGTCATCACTGGTCACGGGGTCTTCTCAGCAGAGAAACAAGGTCTTCCTTGGGGGCCTGATTATTGAGACTACACCTTGGTCTTGGACATGAAGAACAGTATGGTAGACTACATGTGTCAATGTCTCATTCTTCATCTCTCCTTGTACCCATGCCTTTGCCAAGTGACTTTGCAGCTCTACCCATCAAAAGGAAGATTGTCTTTCTCCATCCTTTGAGTCTGAGTTCAGTCATGTGACTTATTTCGGCCAATGGAACATTAGCAGATATGACCCAAGCAGAGGCATGAAGAGCACTTGTGAGTTTCTGCTTTTGCTCTCGAACCTCCGACATCACCATTCGAAGATGACCAGATAAGCCTGCTGGACGACGAGAGACACATGAAGCAGGGTCCTGTCTCCCCTAGATCAAATGACAGCCAGCGAAGCCCCAAATTCAAGAGTAAGCCTAGCCAGGATCAGCAGAACCATCTACCTGACTACCCTAGTGAGCAATAAAGACTGTTGTATACCACTGAGGTTCTGTGGTTGTTTGTTAGGCAGCATTATTGAGGCAATAGATAACTGATTCAGCCAGCATACAAATGCTTCAGATGACGGAACAGCCGGGCCCATAGAGAGGCCAGCACAGTGTGCTATAATAGAAAGAATACTGCTCTGGTCTTGCTATTTTTACCAGCAAGTTGTTAAACACAGGATAAGTGACCACCTTGCTAGTGCTTGGTTTTCCCAACAGTAAGATTAAGTAGCTTGTTCATATGGCATCTTAGGTTTTGGGAACTGAAAGCAATTCTCCCTTAGGAGTTCGGTCACTGATTTCATAAAGCCTGTTTTGAGGAATATTCTTGTGACTTCTAAATTTCTTTGCAATTCCCATTTTATTAATTCGCCTTAAGCACTTTCTAATCTTGTCCTGAGGTTTGCTTTTGAAAGATCTTCCCGTTTTCAGTGGCCTCCTGCTAAAGGAAACTTGCGTGTTGTGGTTGCGTAAATCAGATGATCTTTGTCTCATGAGAGATTTACAGAAATAGTGCTGGATGGCAGAGTTTCTCTGCTTTTTGAACTAAAAAATGAGATGACCTTGAGACCGGTTGCACAACTTGAAGAATGTAATCAACGTTATTAAATGGTACATATAGAAATTGTTGAATTGATATATGTTTTGCTGTGCATATTCTCAACAGCAGCTAAATAAAAATTTTTAAAAATGAGATGATCTTAATGATGCACTTGGCAAAAAAACTAGATTTTAACAAGTCATTTTAATGTAGTGCTCAAGGACAAAATCATCCCAAAGGTCTATCGCCTCCATAGGGCTGGGGAGGGAGCTCTCGGTGTACACACTTGATTCTGATGTGCTGACTCCACACCCAGGGAGAGTGGTCCCCAGTGTTACTTACTGTGGATTGGTCATGTTGAAAGGTGCAGCCATAGCCATGGATTTCCTTGGTGTCTAGTGGGGCTCAGCGGTCCTGAGGCCTGCTGTCAGCATTTCCAAGCATGGGTTCTATAAGACACATAGAAACATGGCCCCCTGAAAACAAGGAATTGAAGAGTAGGCTTTCATTATGCTCACATGCCAAAACAAAATCCTCCTAAGCTCATCTAAAAATGGAAGTTCGTAGAACTTTCTTCTAGATAGCATTTTTCTCCAAAGTAATGTTGAATACATTATTATAATTACCCTAGGCAGGAGTATGGGTTGCACCTCAACATAAAGAAAACAAAAACCCTCACAATTGGACCAATAAGCAACATCATGATAAATGGAGAAAAGATTGATGTTGTCAAAGATTTCATTTTACTTGGATTCACAATCTATGCCCACAGAAGCAACAGTCAAGAAATCAAACAACACATTGCATTGGGCTAATCTGCTGCAAAAGACCTCTTTAAAGTGTTAAAAAGCAAAGATGTCACTTTAAGGACTAAGGTGCACCTGACCCAAGCCATGCATTTTCAATCACCTCATATGCATGTGACAGCTGGACAATGAATAAATAAGACCGGAGAACTGATGCCTTTGAATTACGGTGTTGGTGAAGAATATTGAATGTAACATGGACTGCCAGAAGAATAAAAAAATTTGTCTTGGAAGAAGTACAGCCAGCATGTTCCTTAGAAGCAAGGATGTTTCACATACTTTAGACGTGTTATCAGGAGAGGCCAGTCCCTGGAGAAGGACATCATGCTTAGTAGAGAGTCAGTGAAAAACAGGAAGATCCTCAAGGAGATGGAATGACACAGAGGCTGCAACAGTGGGCTCAAGCATAATGATTGTAAGGATGGCTCGGGACCGGGAAGTGTTTTGTTCATTGGGTCACTATGAGTCAGAACCAACTCAGCAGCACCTGGTGACAATAACAACACGTAGGAGTAACAATAGGCATAATTTCTCACTTTTTTAGAGAGGAAGAGACAGGCCCAGAGTGACTAAGTGACTTTTCTATGTCACACAGAGATGGTGAAGAGCGAGGTTAGAATCTTTATCCATAGCTCTTTCCACAAAAACAGCTGTGCCCACGAAAGCCAGGATAACTTTATACTTCAGTCTTAAACCAGTTGCTGTCAAGTCAATTCTGACTCACAGTGACCCCATGTGCGTCAGTAAACTGTGCTCCATAAAGTTTTCAATGGCTAATTTTTCAGAAGTAGATCTCTAGGCCTTTCTTCCAAGGTACCTCTGGATAGACTCAAACTGTTAACCTTTCAGATTGCAACTGAGCTCATTAATGGTTTTTGTTCTAAAAATCTCAACTGTTTTCCCACTTATTTCTTTCTCCCACTTCCCTTTCTCATAGTTCTGTTTCTCCTTTCTTCTAGGCTTTCCTCTTCCTCCTCTTTTCAACTGGATCTCTCAGTGAGGAAGGCAGCACAGCAGAGTGATTCAGAGGGTAGACTCTGGAACCAGACTGCCTGGAGTCAGACTCTGGCTCCCACTTACTAGACCAGTGACCCTGGGTAAGTTACTTAACAGCTCTGTCTTCAATTTCCCCATCCATAAAATGGGGGTAGTAATAAAAAAAAAAAAATGGGGGTAGTAATAAAAAAAAAAAAACTAACTAAATGAGTTAATGCATGTAAAACATTTTGAACAGTGCCTGATACATAATAAGCAGTGTGTAAGTGTTGACTTTCATGATCATAATTATTATTTTATAAATTTAAATTGCAGAGTGTGTTGACTTGGATCACATTCCAAAGCATTTGGATGGCTGAGTGTAAGGTTTCTCTTACAATTTGGACTAGATAAACAGAATATACTTTCTTTTTATTGTGGTAAAATAGAGATAACATAAAATTTACTATTTTAATCATTTTAAAGTGTGCAATTCAGTGGCATTAAGTCCACTCACAATATTGTACAGCCATCAACCTACCTATTTTCAGAGCTTTTCCATCATCCCAAATGGAAACCTTGTACCCATAAGGCTACTCCCCATTCTTACCTCCTCCTTGACCCTGGCAACAACACATCTTCTTTCTGTCTCTATAGATTTACCTATTCTAGGTATTGCATATGAATGGGATCATATACTATGTGGCCTTTTGTGTCTGGCTTCTTTCTCTTGGCATAGTTTTAAAGGTCCATCCACGTGGTAGAAAGAATTAGAGTTTCATTCCTTTTTATGGCCGAATACATTTCCACTGTACGCACACACCAACTTTATCCATTCATCCGCTCATGGACATTTGGGCTGCTTCTACATTTGGCTATTGTGACTAGTGCTGTTATGAACACTCATATACAAGCTTTTCTTCGAACACCTGTTTTCAATTCTTTTGGGTACAGAGCTAGGAGTGGAATTGCTGGGTCATATGGCAGAGAATACCAGAAGGATGTTTAGCTGTATCTTTTTGACTATGCTAAGGCATTCAACTGTGTGGATCATAACAAATTACGGATAAAATTCCAAAGATTGGGAATGCTAGAACACTTAATTGTGCTCATGAGGAAACTTTACACAGATCAAGAGGCAGTTGTTCAGACAGAACAAGGGGATACTGATTGATTTAACATCAGGAAAGGTGGGCATCAGGGTTGTATTCTTTCACCATACCTATTCAATCTGTATGCTGAGCAAATAATATGAGACTCTGGACTAGATGAAGAAGAACGGGGAATCAGGATTGGAGGAAGACTCGTTAACAACCTGCGTTATGCAGATGACACAACCTTCTTGCTGAAATTGAAGAGGACTTGAAGCACTTACTCATGAAGATCAAAGACCACAGCCTTCAGTATGGGTTGCACTTCAACATAAAGAAAACAAAAATCCTCACAACTGGACCAATGAGCAACATCATGATAAACAGAGTAAAGATTGAAGTTGTCAAGGATTTCATTTTACTTGGATCCACGGTCAACAGCTATGGAAGCAGAAGTCAAGAAATCAAAAGATGCGTTGCACTGGGCAAATCTGCTTGCTGCAAAGGACTGCTTCAAAGTGTTGAAGAGCAAAGATGTCACCTTGAAGACTAAGGTGCACCTGACCCAAGCCATGGTATTTTCAATCACATCATATGCATGTGAAAGCTGGACAATGAATAAGGAAGACCGAAGAAGAACTGACACTTCCGAATTGTGATGTTGGCGAAGAATATTGAATATACCATGGACTGCCGAAAGAACAAACAAATCTGTCTTGGAAGAAGTACAACCAGAATGCTCCTTGGAAGCAAGGATGGCAAGACTGCGTCTTACATACTTTGGACATGTTGTCAGGAGGGATCAGTCCCTGGAGAAGGACATCATGCTTGGCAGAGTACAGGGTCAGCAGAAAAGAGGAAGACCCTCAACGAGGTGGATTGACACAGTGGCTGCAACAATGAGCTCAAGCATAACAACAATTGTAAGGATGGCGCAGGATCGGGCAGTGTTTCGTTCTGTTGTACATAGGGTCGCTATGAGTAGGAACTGACTTGATGGCACCTAACAACAACAACAACATGGCAATTCTATGTTTAACTTGCTGAGGAACATCAAACGAACATAGACTTTTATAGAAACCAATGCTAGATGGAAGCCTTGGTGGCACAGTGGTTAAGAGCTCAACTGCTAACCAAAAGGTCTACATTTCAAACCCACCAGCTGCTCCTTGGAAACTCTATGGGGCAGTTCTACTCTGTCTTATAGGGTCGCTATGAGCTGGAATCAACTTGGCGGCAAGGGGAACAGGAATGCTAAATGCCACAGAAGTCTTTTGGGAGACAATACACAAGTACACAGACAAAGAGATAGACCCACTCGGGTTCTCGGTGACTTGGAACAAGTTATTAGGGGGGCTACTCAAAGGGGCAATCCTTTTGAAAGTTGCATTCTACCACAAACTGCTTTTCCTGCCAGAAACCAAGGCAGGCTAAGACCCCCTCTCCCAATCCTGAAGCTCAGCTCTGGGAGCCCACTGAACTAGAGACACACAGGGGAGGATTGTTCAGTAATGCAAAAGGAGAAACCAGGGTGAGGAGCATCAGGTGATGGATATGGAATTTGCTAAGTGGAGATGCTCTTTAAGTTCTATGTAATTAAGAAGAGAGATACGGTTAAACTTGAGGAAATTCTGGGAAAGTTTGAATTTGGGGCAACCGAAATAAGGGAGATGGGCCTCAATATAGTAAAACACCAGTTCCACATCGGAGATTTGTGCGGCAAAAAAAAAGAAACCATTTTCAAATATACACAATTGTAGAAAATTATATAATGGACCTCTAGTTACCCATCACCCAACATCAACAATTATCAGCTCATGGACAGTCTTGTTTTCTTTACATTCCTGCTCACTCCCAACCCCCATGATTATTTTGAAACTGATCCCACATGTCATTTAATTCATCTGTTAATGTTTCAGCGTGTAGCTCTTAAAGATAAAACCAAAACCAAACCCATTGCTGTGACATCGATTCCGACTCATAGCGACCCTAAAAGACAGAGGAGAACTGCCTCATGGGGTTTCCATAGAAGCACACTGACACATCTTTTGGCTGGGGGGTTCGTACCTCTGACCTTTTGGTTAGCAGCTGAGAATTTAACCATTGTGCCATCAAGGCTCCTTGCTCTAAAAGATAGCACTTTTAAAAGACATCACCACAAAACTATCTAACCCCCCCAAATCAACCATACTTCCTTAATATCACCAAATATCCAAACATTATTCATATTTGTTTGTCCTGTAGTTTTTTTTAGAAGGTTTGTTGAATCAGGATCCAAACAGGTCCCACACATTATGATTGGTTACTATGATTTTTAAGTCTCTTTTAATCTATAGGTTACCCCTCTATCTCATTTTTTTCCATGCAATTTATTGGAAAAACTTTCCCACAGTCTGGATTATGGTGATTGTATTCCTTTCTTGTCTTTTAACATGTTCCTTTGTCCCGTATATTTTCTATAAATTTAGTCTAGGGTCTTTGATCAGATTCAGGCTCAAAAACAACTTTCTTTTTTTAAGACTTTATATGTGGTGTCATGATTTCTATCAGGAGATACATAATGTCTTCTTGTCCCTCTTTTTCTGATATTAATCATTGATGATCACTTCCTGGATACATTAATTCATTAGGATTTGACAAATGGTAATATTTAATCTTATCATTCTGTCTTCATTTGTTTGCTGGAATACTTCTATGAAGAGAAATTTCCCCTCAGCAACTATTTGATTACCCTAATTACCAGCTGCCATTGAGTTGACTCTGACTCACGGTGTATCAGAGTAGAACTGTGCTCTCTAGGGTTTTCAATGGCTGAATGTTTCAGAAGTGGATTGCCAGGACTTTCTTCAGAGGCACCTCTGGGTGGACTCAAACCTCCAACCTTTTGGTTAGCAGCTAGGTGTGTTAACTGTTTGCATCAGAGATGTGCATTGCTATCTCAAGGAAAGCTGCAGTTGCTAAGTCAGACGGAAAGGTACTGTCTTAGTTATCTAGTGCTGCTATAATAGAAATACCACAAGCGGATGGCTCCAACAAAGAGAAATTTATTTTCTCACAGTCTAGTAGGCTAGAAGTCCAAATTCAGGCTGTCAGCTCCAGCGGAAGGCTTTCTCTCTCTGTTGGCTCCAGAGGAAGGTCCTTGTCATCAGTCTTCCCCTGGTCTAGGAACTTCTCTGCTCAGCAACCTTGGGTCCAAAGGACACACTCTGCTCCCAGTGCTGCTTTCTTGGTGGTATGAGGTCCCCATTCTCTGCTCACTTCCCTTTCCTTTTATCTTTTCTAAGATAAAAAGTGGTTCAGGCCACACCCCAGGGAAATTCCCCTTCATTGGATCAGGGATGTGACCTCAGCAAGGTGTTACATTCCACCCTAATCCTCCTTAACATAATTTAATCTTGCCTCATTAACCACAGGCAAAGTTTAGGACTTAGGACACATAGAAAAATCACATCAGATGACAAAATGGTGGACAATCACACAATACTGGGAATCACAGCCTAGCCAAATTGATACACATGTTTTTGGAGGACACAATTCAATCCATGACAGATGCTCTGTTAGAAAGTGAGATAAGTGTGTTTTTGTATTGTCCCTAAGGAGCTCTGGTGGTGCAGTTAAGTACTTAGCTGCTAACCAAAAGGTTGGTGGCTTTCATTTTAGAAAACAATATGGCACACTTCCTTAAAAAGCTAGAAATAGAAATACCACACCATCTAGCAGTCCCACTCCTAGGAATATATCCTAGAGAAATAAGAGCTGTCACATGAATAGACATATGCACACCCATGTTCATTGCAGCATTGTTCACAATAGCAAAAAAGATGGAAAGAACCTAAGTGCCCATCAACAGATGAACGGGTAATAAACTATAGCACATACACACAACGGAGTACCACACAACAATAAAGAACAATGATGAATCTGTGAAATATCTCATGACACGGATGAATCTGGAGGGCATTATGCTGAGTGAAATAAGTGAATCACAAAGGGGCAAATACTGTATGATATCACTATTATAAAAACTCATGAAAAGGTTTACACACAGAAAGAAACAATGCTTGATAGTTACGAGGGAGGAGAAAGATGGGGAGGGAAAAACACCAACTAGAAAATAGAGAAGTGGTAGCTTCGGTGAAGGTAAGGCAGCATACGATACTGGGGAAGTCAGCACAACTTGACCAAGACAAGGTTATGGAAGCTTCATAGAGACATCCAAACTTTGAATTACTGGGCTGAGGGCTGGGGACCATGGTCTCAGGGGACATCTAGCTCAATTGGCATTATATAGTTTATAAAGAAAATGTTCTACATCCCACTTTGGTGAGTAGCATCTGGGGTCTTAAAAGCTTGTGAGTGGCCGTCTAAGATACTGCACTGGTCCCACCCCGTTTGAAACAAGGGAGAATGAAGAAAACCAAAAACACAAGGAAAAGAATAGTCCAAAGGACGAATGGACCACAACTACCACAGCCTCCATCAGACTGAATCCAGCACAACTACATGGTGCCTGGCTACCACCACTGACTGCTCTGACAGGGATCACAATAGAGGGTCCCAGACAGAGCTGGAGAAAAATGTAGAACAAAATTCTAACTCATAAAAAAAGACCAGACTTACTGGCCTGACAGAAACTGGAGAAACCCTGAGAGTATAGCCCCCGGACACCCTTTTAGCTCAGTAATGAAGTCACTCCTGAGGTTCACCCTTCAGCCAAAGACTAGACAGGCCCATAAAACAAAATGAGACTAAATGAGCACACCAGCCCAGGGGTGAGAACAAGAGGCAGAGGGGACAGGAAAGCTGGTAATGGGGAATCCAAGGTTTAGAAGGGGAGAGTGTTGACATGTCGTGGGGTTGGCAACCCGTGTCACAAAACAGCATGTGTATTAATTGTTTAATGAGAAACTAATTTGCTCAGTAAACCTTCATCTAAAGCACAAGGAATAAAATGATGGTTAAAAAAAAGGTAAATAAAAGTTTGGTGGAACCCACCAGTCACTCTGAGGGACAAAAGACCTGGCGATGTGCTTCTGTAAAGATTACAGCCTAGGAAACTCTATTGGGGCAGTTTTATTCTGTCCTATAGGGTTGCTGTCAGTCAGTGACTCCATGGCACACAATAACGTGTGAATTCCTTAGTCTTAATTCCAGAGGGTAGGGTGCTTGATTCTTTCCCCCTTTATTTTTCAAAATATTGAACTGGTATCTTGTCACCCACTAAAGTCAAAGAGTGAAGCACTTTTAAATTTTTTATATTATTGTTATTTTTACATTAGTATCATCATGGATTTAAGTACTCACTCGGCAGGGGTTGGGGGAACAGACTCCCTGAAAGGAGGGTGTAGCAGTTTCCCGGAAAGGAGGTTGTGGGGGGAAGTGTTAATGAGTTTGGTATCTCCAGTACAAGGGCAAAGGCAAGAAGGGAAGGAGGGCAAACTGATATTTGGATGGACAGTGAGTAAGCCACTTCAGCCACGGTTTTTTTTTTTTTTTTTTAATTGTGCTTTAGGTAAAAGTTTACAGCTCAAGTTAATCTCATACAAAATTTTATACACATATTGTCATGTGACGCTAGTTGCAATCCCTACAATGTGACAGCACACACCCCCTTTCCACCCCGGGCTCCCTGTGTCTGTCCAACCAGCTCCTGTCCCTTCCTGCCTTCTCATCTTGCCTCTGGACAGGAACCACCCCATTGGTCTCCTGTATCTGCTTGAACTAAGAAGCACACTCTTCACGAGTATTATTTTATGTTTTATATTCCAGCGTACTCTTTGTCTGAAGAGTGGTTTTCAGGAATGGTTTTAGTTCTGGGTTAACAGACTGTCTGAGGGCCATGACAACCAGAGCTTTTGATCCTTGGCAAACGGCACATTTTAAAAGGCAAGATTCTTTAAGATGAAAACACTAAGCCTGGATGTTATTTTAAAGTAATATTTTCCAAACAAAATAACTCCTCCTCCTCCCCAACCATAAGCCTAACAAGAAGCAGGTGTAGTCTAGCACTTTATAAATGAACATCTGAAGTGCAAACCTGCTGTCTTATAAACCTGGTGAAAATAGAAGAGAAAATCTGTTTTGCATTTACTGGGACTGGCACGGGTGGTAGACTGCTTTTTAGACTTTCGTAAAATTCCACTCTCTTCCACTTGTTGCTCGCGAATCTGTGTATTTCCAATATCATGTTTGCTTCTTCCAGCCACATTTGCAAAGTTCAACCTTTCTAAGCTGGCATCCTTGAAATTTTAGAGCTGAAAAGGGCTTCTAAGGTCAAGTAGCTGCTGGACGGTGCAAATGGTTAATGAGTTTGGCTGCTAACCAAAAGGTTGGAGGTTTGAGTCTATATAGAGGCACCTCAGAAGAAAGGTCTTGTGTTCTACTTCCAAAAAAGCAGCCATTTAAAACCCTATGGAGCAGTCTGCTCTGACATTCATAGGGTGGCCATGAGTCGAAATCAGCTTGATGGCAATTGGTTTTACTGGCCTCCAGTTCATTCCTCATTTTTTCTTTGATGTGATGTAATTTCCTACCCACCTCTGTGGTTCCCAAGCCTGGCCTTGCCAGAATCACCTGGAGACCTTTTGGGATGCATACATTCCTGAATCAGATCTCTGCAGGTGAAGCTTAAGAATCTTTTTAAGTCCCCCAGGTGTTCTGATATTCAGGCACATTCAATCATTCATGATACTGAGCAGTTCTCAAGCTTTCATGTGCCTCAGAATCTCTCACCCACCCCAGTGCCCTCGAGTTGATTCCAAGGGCTTATAAAAAAAGGGCTTCCTAGGCCCCACCCACAGTTTCTGATTCAGTTGGTGTGGGGTGGGGCCTGACAATTTGCATGTCTAACAAATTCCCTGGGGATGCTGGTGCTGCTGGTCCAGAGGCCACACGCTGATCTACTCAGTCAGAAAGTTGGTTCTAGGTAGAGTTGTTGTTAGGTGCTCTCAGGTGGATTTCAACTCATAGTGACCCCAAGTAACAGAGTCGAATTGCCCCATAGGGTTTTCTAGATTGTAACCTTTATATGGGAGCAGATTATCAAGTCTTTCCCTACAGCACCTGGGCGGGTTCGGACTGCATTCTTTTGGTTAGCAGCCCAGAGCTTTGACCATTGTGCCACCATGGCTTCTTGCTGCAAAGCTACTGTGGTGGAATTACAAGCAGAACCTACTCTGGCCAGGCTGAAGAACTAGAGACAGAGAAACCAGGTATATCAACTGGAAATACTTTTGTTTACAAGTAAACCAAAAAAAACCAAACCCAGTGGCATCGAGTCAATTCCGACTCACAGCGACCCTATAGGACAGAGTAGAACTGCTCCAAAGAGTTTCCAAGGAGCGCCTGGCGGATTCGAACTGCTGACCCTTTGGTTAGCAGCAGTAGCACTTAACCACTACGCCACCAGGGTTACCAAGTAAGAGAGTACTAATAGTGACTCAGGCAATGAAGAGTTTTAATTATCTTACATAACAAAAGATCTGGAGGTAGATAATTCTAGGATTAAAACAGTGGCATAAAAATGTCACCAAGGACCCAAACGCTTTTCATCCTCCCGTTCCATCCTGTGTGATGTAGTCCTCATGCTTGTTGCCCTGTGGTTGCAGAATGGCAGCTGCAGCTCCAGTTTACACATCCTCACACCTGGTCCCAAACAAGAAGAAAGAATCAAAGGCTTTCTTTTCATAGACTCTGACCTTTTATCCACTAGGCAAAATTTTTTCAAGCCTTCCAGCCAATTTCTCCCTATGTCTCCTTGGGCAGAGCTACATCACAAGGTCACAAGGCTGCAAAGGAACCTGGAAAAATGAGCAGCTGGACATGGGGGCTAGGAGTGTTCTTCAAGCCGAGACTAGTCATGATTCATCCCTTGGGGCTGGGCATATTTTTTCCATAAACATAATCTGGGTTCTCTTAGCAAGAGAGAGGCAGGGAGGAGTTGGTGTGTAGATGACTAATTGTCTGCCAGTCCAGGGTTGGACACTCTTAGTACGGTTAGGAGGCTTAGCCAAGTAAGCTTCCTGGCCAAACAAGGCTGGACAAATGTTGGTGAGTGGCCAGCAGGAGATCTGAAGGCTGTGCTCTCACAAAACCTGCGGTTCCTTTATTCGGCGATAGCGTTGCACGTGTGTGAGGTTCAGTTTTGACATCATAAAGCCGGCTGTAGAGTCTCTCCTGGGGAGAAGCCACTGAGTGCTGGCTCCTTTCACAGACATGATGTTCCATAGCCCCAGGAGGAGAAGGCTGTGTGTTTCTTGTGCTAGATGAGAAAGGTTTCTGTATTACAGCACAGGTCATCCTTGTTGTTACCTTGACCCATTAATATCTTGCTCCATTACCAAGAAGTGAAAATGAAGAAAATCAATCATATGCTGAGCGTTTTCCCTTTCCAATCTCCAGTCTGCTGCAAAATTCCTAGTTGCAAATCAGCTCAACGAGTGGGCAGGAGGCCCATAGCCGCTCTCTTTTCTAGATGCATCACCGTCTCCCGTGGACCCCTCTAACTTTTTGTTTGCTTTCTTCACTTATATTGTAATGCAGTCTATTGATTATTCTCATGAATAGTCTATTGATTATCCTCATGAATAATCTATTGATTATTCTCCTGAAACACGGGAAACACAAAGGTATATCTCACAAAACTAGATCAAATCATCCAAAATTACCCATGCATTCTGAGAAGAAAATCAAGAGGACCATTATTGTAATTCTTCCCTTCCTTTTCAGATTTTTTTCCTCCAGTTTTGAGCTTACAACAAATACTTCTCTATGTTGAACATACCAGGTCCCTGCTGGGACAAAGGATCCACTGGCTCCTTGCCCATGGCTAACCTGGGTGGAAAAGAATGCCACTCAGCAAGCACTCCTCAACCCCAGCCTGATGTCACTTTCCCTTCAGAATTCTGCAGCCTTCTGGGGACTTGAAGTTTCTATCATTTTGGAAACCACAGACAACGAGCTGGGCTGTCATGGCTGTCCCATCACCTCTAACTCCCTACCCCTACCCCAACCGAGCATGTCTTAAGTGTAAACACCACCTTCCAAACACTTTGCAAATCCACAATCTTTTGTTTTATATGACATTAACTAAAATATGATAGGAACCAGATACAATTAACTTTGCCATTGACTTCTACTCGGTACCAGGCAAGTGACTGTTCTTTGTAAACGGAGGGGAAAAAAAATCCTCTTAGCACACTGTTTTTCATATTGCATATGGTAAGACTACAGAAATGACCCCTGCTCTTTACCCTCAGTGTATCAATGCCCCCTTTGTTGTGTAACTTTTCATTGTCCTTTTACCGTTTCTCTGGGCTTAGCCCTGTGACTTGCTTTGTTCACCTGATCAGGTTTGCCCTCTCTCATACCTCCCCCATCACCATGAAAGCATGCTCAAGCTGGCTTGCTGGAGGATGATAGTTGCCTCAGTCACCCCAGCTAACAGCCAGCTGCCCCCCAGGCATGTGAGTGAGCTCAGCCAAGACCAGAAGAACCACCCAGCTGTGCCCAGTCTACATTGCTGACCCACAGACTCATGAGCTAAATAAAGGTTTATTTTATTTTGTTATAGTAATGCCTTATAACAAACCTCCCACCCCATGGTTTGTTATAAGGTATTATTGTGGCAATAGATAACTAACATTTTATAGTCAAAATGTCGATAGCAACACATAAAATAATGCAAAGATGTGTATTTTTAACAAGCTAAACCTCTCCATTTTTATCCTTCTCCTTCCTTGCTCCACTCTCACTTGAGGTACCCTATGTTAATACCTTTGCTCAAATTTATACAAACATGTATTCATATACATAGGCTAAGTTTTGTCAGTCTGCATTTAACAAAATAAAGTCAGCTTTGCAACTTGCATTTTATCAGTCAGAAATATTTAATAGACATCCTTTCTGGTCAGTAAATATTTACATTTTTTTCTAATTTCAAATAGGCACACACCCTTATATAACTTTATATAAATTGGTTATCATAAAATTCATATCTTAAAAAACTTAATTTTTATTGTGGTAAAAATACATATAACAAGAAGTTTGCCATTTTAACTATTTCTAAGTGTATAATTCAGTGACATTAATTACTTTTACCATGTTGTGGCATCATCACTGCTATCTATGTCCAAAAGTTTTACATCATCCCCAAAAGAAACTCGCTGCCCCTTCAGAAATAACTCCCATAAAATGCATGTTTTTACTGCAGTCTCTCTTTTGTTTTTTGTCTGCTTCCCCACATTACCTGTGTCATTGTTGTACTTCAACACACATACACCAATGTTAACAACCTGTGTTATCTTTCCTTTCTTTTCATCATGCTTGTATGATTATTTACAAATGAACATGGGATTGTGTGTTTTATTTAAAATAGTTATTTTTCATATTTACTTGCTTTTTGCTTTTCTCAATCAATAATACTTTGTAGAAACCCTCCGTCTCCCAAGTCAAGTAGTATAACTCTAATTGGTCATTTTCATCAGTGGCTGCCTAACAGTCCATGGTGTGGATGCCCCATAATTCACTTCACCTTTCCTTTGATGATGGACAATCAGTTCATTTTTTTTTCCTACTGTGAAAAATGCTATAATAAACACCCTAGTATACATTTTTATTATGTACCACTGTTTTCACTTGTATGAGATAGAGTACTTGTGTGAGATTACTGAGTTGAAGAGTATCCATTTTTACCTCTAATAACTAAAGAAAGATTTCTTTCCAAGGGGCTGGAACAATTCACACTCCACAGCAAAATATGACAGTTTCCCTCTGAGGGGCGAATTTCATCAATGGCAAGCTGTTGAGGGTAGCTATGGCCCAGACAAGCCCAAAACTCGGTTAATTGTACCCTCTTGCCCATGGCGCACTGAGGCGAAAATAGGAAAAAGGGAGGAAACTGGTGAGACCAAAAATAGTAATAGATATCCTTACACCAAAAGAAAATACTTGAGTTGGTTTAAGAACTACCTGTCATGGTATTCCTATGAACTGTTTCAGCAAGAGCTGATTATCTGAGGATCTTGTTTCCATTCTTGTGCCGTAACCCTAGCCCCCTAAACTAAACCAATCATATAACCAGTTCCTTCCCCAACCCCCAGGACATACCACCTGGCAAAGAGAATGGCTGAAAATATGGCAGGCTGAAATTAGATATAGTTCTTGACCAACTAGTCAAAAACATTATCAAAGTAGCCAAAAGGTGAAACAGATGAACAGATAAACAAAATGTGGTAATACATACATGAGGTAATACCTATATGTGGTAATACATACTGAATATTATTCAGTCATAAAGAAAAATGAAGTTCTCCCATGTGCTATGACATGGATGAATCTTGAAAACATTATGCTGAGTGAAACAAGTCAATTGCAAAAGGACAAATATTGTATGATCCCATGTATAGGAAATACCTAGAATAGGCAAGTGTACAGAGACCAAAGTTTATTAGGAAGGAGGGAAAAAGGGGGAGTCATTGCTTAGGGACATTGAGTTTCTGTTAAGGGTGATGGAAAAACTTGGAAACAGATAATGGCGATGGTTGAAAAACATGATAAACATAATGTCACTGAATTGTACATATGAAAAATGTTGAAACGGCAAATATTTTATTACATGTATATTTTCCACATAAAAAAACATAATCAAAGAAGAAAAACTTTAGAGTCACTGTCTTTTAGTAATTAGTATATCAATACATATAAGAAGCCCTGGTGGCATGACGGTTAAGCACTCAGCTGCTAACCAAAAGATCAGCAGTTCAAACCCACCAGCTGCTCCACAGGAGAAAAGACCTGGCAATCTGCTCCCGTGAAGATTACAGCCTAGAAAGCCCTATGGGGCAGTTCTACTCTGCCATGGAGGGTTGCTGTAAGTCTGAATCAACTCATCAGCATACAACCATAACGTATCAATACATAGGTTAGCATCCAAAATACTACTAGAAACTAAGAGTTAGATGATGGCACA
This sequence comes from Loxodonta africana, assembly GCF_030014295.1. Taxonomy (NCBI): domain Eukaryota; kingdom Metazoa; phylum Chordata; class Mammalia; order Proboscidea; family Elephantidae; genus Loxodonta; species Loxodonta africana. The sequence goes on along the minus strand of NC_087354.1, from coordinate 38,644,944 downwards.
AAAATTGTCCTGGAGATGCTCCTCTCTGCTGTGCTCCCCATCCTCATTCGCAGAGAAGTCAGATCTCCTTTCACAGATAGCAGATCCTTGCGCGACCACATGTGTCAGGACATCGGCCAATGGCTCATTTGAATGTTAGGAACAGCTGGAGCCTGGTTGAAGGTAGGAGTTGGGGAAAAGTACCGCTCACCAACACCTGTCTTTGAAGGACCTGGGTCTTTTGGGGAGCATCCCAATTCGGAGTTACCCCTACATGATACTGCTTAAATCTCTTGAGATGCTGGAAAGATCTCACTTCCTTCCAAACAAAACAGTCATTTCCTCCAAAAGGGTAGAAACCAGAGGAAAGCAAGACCATAGTCTCTACATTACCAATGGCCATTTCATTAGCCAGGACTTCTCAGGTAACAGGCATTTACTCAGGAAGTGGAAAGCTCGGCGCTGGGCACCAGGATGCAAGAAATCTAAGGCACTCCCTGCTCTCAAGCTTTCAATCTCAGCAGAATGGAGGGCCCGAGGCAGTACGATGTGCATAGTGATTAAAAACGGCATGTGCTAAATGCCATCTGAGAGGTACAGGGAGCAAGTGTGGCATAAGATTAAGGTAGAAGGAGCTCAGGGTGGGCTGTGCAATCAAAAAGCCTAAACTTCTTCACCTGAGTACAGTGGTCTGGCCTTACCCAGTGCAGTGCGATGGATCACTTTTGTGTGGCCTTTCTAGCCATGGTCTTGTAATTCATTCACTTGGGTGGGACTGTGTGAGAGGGTAACTGTGGCCCACCAATGGGATTAGTCAGTTTTGCCATCCTCCTAGGCTTGAAATGAGTCACCCCAGAGACAGGAAAGAGAAGATCCCACCACTACCAAAGAAGGACAGCCAGGAGCCAGCATGTCCTTTGGACCTGGGATCTCTGTGCTGAGAAGCTCCCGGACCCAGGAGACAGAGAGCTGTGCAGCAACAGGAGAGACCAGGAGGAGACAGTGCAGTGGGCTTCCCAGCCCACAGAGCCAGAAAGCTGAGTGCCTTTAGGCAGAGGTTGAGGGCCAGGGAGAGGCACGCCTCCGAGCAGGGCTGGGAAGACGCTGTCCCAATGAAAGAACTGTAACCTGAGTGTTCCTGGGCCTGAATTGTAACTAATAACCCCCTTAATAATAATAAACCCCTTAATTGTGAGTATTGTCTGTGAGTTCTGTGTAGCCATTGCAATGAATTATTGAACCCAACAGAGAAGTAGAGAGTGCCGTGGGAGAGACGGCTGTTATTAGAATTGGTAAAGATGGCGGAGAGGAGGCATGTCTGACCTCCACCTCACCGGAATCAGCCTTAGGCTACTGATCTTGATTCTCCTTTCTCCTTGTAAAGTTAGAGGAGGTCAGGTGCCACCCCCATGCTATTTTTACACCTGAAACCATTTATCCAGTCACTGGCAGGGGTAAGATAAGGCATTAACCTTCTGGCCTCTGAACCGAACAGGACAGAGACTGATTTGAGGTTAACAGTGTCCACCAGTGGCTCCACCTGCAGGATGTCTGAGAACCACCTGGAGAGATTATTAGAATGCAGAATTCTGGGCTACTTTGGAATCCCTTAGTGGTGCAAAAAGTTAAAGCACTCAGCTGCTAACCAAAAGGTTGGAGGTTTGAGTCTGCCCAGAGGCACCTTGGAAGAAAGGTCTGGCAATCTACTTCCAAAAACTAAGCCATTTAGAACCCTATGGAGCACAGTTGTACTCTGACACACACGGGGTCACGATGAGTCAAAGGTGATTCGATGCCAACTGGTATTGCTTGGGCCACTCAGAGAGATTCTTATCCGGGAGGTCAGGCCCCTGAGTATCTATGAGCAGCCCAGCTGACTGACCATCTGAGAAACACTGGCCAAACTAATTGGCCTGTCCCATATCACCATTTTGTTCATGTGGTTCCTTCAAGAACTACCGTCAAGGTCTTTTTAATTTCACAATTTCTGCTGATCTCAGTTCACTCCAGTCCCCTCTCTTTCTGCTGACCCTCTCATGGACCCATTGCCATGCCTAGTCCTTGGAAAATTATTCCATCATCCTCTCTAGAAGCTCCCAGCCCTTTCTCATCTGCCCTCAACCCCAAAACTAACTGCAGATATTCTCACCAGGGTTTGCATTCAGACTCCAAAAACAATGAAACTACTCCCAGACCCAAACGGGTCAAAACACCCACCTGGGCTCTCTCAGTGAGCAACAGAGGCTACATGGGAAGCAGGTGTGAAAATGGCTGTAAACGGGCAGCAGTGTAACTGGGAAATCCTTGAGTGCAAGCCCAGCTTTGCCATCTGTAAATGGAAACATCTGGCTGACCCACCTCAGGCACTGCCATAGTATTTTCACTTGATCCTTGACAAAGCAGCAGAGAGAGCATGAGAGGAATTTTTGTGGCTACCACCACACTTCCTTGTCTCTACGAAGCCATCAGAGCCCTGGTGGCATAGTGGTTAAGAGCTTGGCTGCTAAGGTTGGCAGTTTGAATCCACCATCTGCTCCTTTTAGAAACCCTATAGGAAAGTTCTACTCTGTCCTATAGGGTCACTGTGTCGGAATTGACTTGACAGCAACGGATTTTAAGAAGCCATCAATATAAGGTAACCAGTCAATTTGAAAATACCTTGCCAATGAAAACAACCTTACATACCGTCACATTAAATCTATGCATCAAGTGTGTAGTGTGAAAATGAGGAAAAATATGAGTTTTAGCACTGAATGGAGTCCCTGAGTGGCACAAATGGTTAAGTGCTTGACTGCTAACCAAAAAGCTGGAGGTTCAAGTCCACCCAGAGGCACCTCAGAAGAATAGCCTGGCAATCTACTTCTGAAAAATCACCCACTGAAAACCCCATGGAGGCTCCTCAAAAAACTTAAAACTACCACATGACCCAGCAATTCTGCTCCTAGGTATATACCAAAAAGACTTGAAAGCAGAGACTCAAACAGAGGTTTATACGCCAATGTTCATTGCAGCACTGTTCACAATCGCCAAAAGGTGGAAATAACCTAAATGCCCATCAACAGATGAATGGATAAATGAAATGTACATACATACAGTGGATACTACTCAGCCAACAGGAGAAATGAAGTCTTGATACATGCTAAAACGAGGATGGAGCTGGAAGACATGCTGAGTGAAATAAGTCAATCACAAAAGGAAAAGTGTTGTATACCCCCACTTATAGAAAAAGACAATAAAAATGCAGAGAATGTGCAGGTTGGAAGGCACTACACAGTAGTGGCCACAATGGACTTGACACACCAACAATCATGGAGATGGCGCAGGACCGGGCAACGTTTCATTCTGTTATACGTAAGATTTTCCACGCAATACTTCAATGAACATATTTTATTTTACACTTTTAAAAAAAGGGAGAAAGAAAGCCCTCTGCAGCAAGCACAGCTCTGCTCTGACAGACATGGGGGCTCCATGAACTGAAGCCAGCTCCGCAGTAACTGTTTTTTTAGTACTGATTAAACTCAGTGTTATTGTTAATATTGCACAGTTAAAACATACTTGAAATAAACATAAAATGAACATCAGATTATCTGAGAAAGAAGGGAGTCTAGAGCCACTTATAAGCTCTCCCTTCTGGTAAACGGCCAAAATGACCAAGAAGCAGCAGAAGGGTTCGGGGTCGGGGCAGGATTCAGAGGTGAAAATAGAGAATATTGTAATCAAGGCCACAACATCTAAGGGCTGTCAGCCGGAAACTATGGAGAAAGAACCAGCCTGAGGAGCCACAGAGAGCTATCCCGTTAAGATCCCTGAATTCAGAGGGGTGAGGGAAGTCACCTGGGCAGACCACGGGAGAGATAGCAGCTGCCATACTGGGCCGTCTTAATCTCCTCCATAACCAGCAGTGTCCTGGCTGGTGCAATCTGTCCCTCTGCCCTAGTTTCTAAGTGGTGCAGCCTTGCTCAGGTGCACCTGTAGGGGAAGGGCCATTTGTGTGAAAGACTAGAACCAATCCATGTCTTTGAGGTGCTTTCTCCAAAGTAGCTGTTAAAGTGGACATAGGGAGCTGTCAGAAACTAAAAGGTCCCTTCAACTTCCAACAAGACAGGATGTTTTCTCAGCTACATGGACCGAAAACCCAGAAGAGGACCTGGCGATAGCCTCACTCTGCCGGGTGGGCAAGGGAGGCTGCTTCCACAAACTGAACAAAAGTCAGAGGCACTAAAATGGCCTACCTCGCTAGTAAGCAAAAACACATAAATTCAAACCGTTTTCCTCCTAATGGACATGAAAAGATTTACAATACCTAGTGTTGCTGATGAAGTCCCTGGGTGGTACAAATGGTTAACACATTGGGCTGCTAACTGAAAGGTTTACAGTTCAAGTTCACCTAGAAGTGCCTCCAAAGAAAGGCCTGCAAGTCTACTTCCAAAAAATTAGCCATTGAAAACCCTGTGTAGCACAGTCCTACTGTGATACACATGGGGTTGCTACGAGTTGAAGTAGACTTAACACAACTAATTTAATGAGTTCGTGTTGGTGGTTGTGTGGGAAATGGCCATTCACATTCACCATTGATGGGAGGAGTATAAACTGTTGCAAATGTGCTGAAGGACATTCTGGCAATATTCATCAAGATAATTTTAACAGGCATATTCTTTGACCTAGCAATTCCCTTTTTAATGGCTATATTTTAAGAAACTAAGATAATAAATGCACAAAGACTATGTATATAGAAATCTGTGGGATCATTGTAATAATAGCACCATGCCTAGCACATAGTATATAAATATTTGTTGATAAAAATAAATATTCATTGATTCAAGATGATAAAATAAATATTCATTGATCCAGGAATCGATCAAATAAATCAAAAGCAATCTAAATGTCTAGCAATAGGAGATCGGCTAAATAAATGCAGGAACTTTTATATTATGGAATTATTATATAGCCATTGAAAAAGTTGAATGGTTGCCTAGAGCTGGAGTTGGGTGAGCCTGATTGCAGAAGGGGGACTTTTTGGAATAACAGAAATATCCTAGAGCGAGGGTTCCAAGGACATATTTAAAATGGGTGCATTTTCTTGTTTGTAAATTATATTTCAATAAGGATGATTAAAAAAAAGGGAGGGGGGATGAAGCAGTGCTATTAACATGTAAAGTTGTCCATGATATAATATTAATAAAAAAAAACTGGTTACAAGATGGCACAGATATGAAGATCCCATTTATGTAACAGATACAGAAAAATGTATATGTGCTACAGGATGCAGAATGGGACTCTCCTATTGTCTTGGGAGGTTTGCAGATGCCCCTGAGCTTAGGATACAGGGGTAAGTGCCCACATCTAAAGAGAGATGCCATACCATCATCTGGAACTTACTAACAAAGGGCCAAGCCTGTCCAGTAACTGGCACTTCCAACAGCCTGGATGAGAGAAGGCTAGAGGTCCAGTGAAGAGGTGGGAGGATGGAACAGGAAAGAATGGATGGGGAGAGAGGAAAGGAGGCAAGAGAGGGCTGCCAGGAGCAGTACTGAGGGTAGCCCTAAGAAGTCAGGTGGAGTGTCCACTGGAAGGGTGCAGTGTGAGCCCCCCAGTGGGGTTGGGAGTGGGCAGGACACATGAACTTTCTAAGTTTCTAAGGAACTAGGGAGGAGCTACAGTGAGCAACATGAGTGGAAGAGGAGGAGCCCAAGAGCTGCACTTCAGGTTGAGCTTAAAGCTGGGAGGAGGGGAGGAGGGAGAAGTGTCGAAGGGATGAAAGATGGCCGTTTTGATTTAGAGTGGATATTTTAAGACCTACAAATGAGCCTGTCCTACAAATGCTCAGAGATCAAAGTTTATTAGTGGTTACTTAGGGCTGCAGGAGGGGGAAATGGGTAACCACTGGTTAGGTGGTACTTAGTTTCTTTCTACGGTGATGAAAAACGTTAAAAAATGTATAGTGGTGATGGTTGCAGAACACGGTGAATGTAACTAACGCCACTGAATTGTTCATACAAAATTAGTTAAAATGGCATATGTTTCATTATATATATTTCACCACAATAAAATTAAGGGAAAAAAAAAATGCCTGTCCTAAATCCTAAAAACTAATTCATCTTCACTTCTTCGTTCACATCAGGTGGCGGGAAGGAAGAGCCAACAGAACAGGTTAGGAGGAAGCAGGAGCTTGATGGTCCCCTACCAACTACCATTCGGTAAACTGGTTACCTTGCATCAAAAAGGTCTAGAAGGGTATATCCCAAATTGTTAGCAGCTGTTGTGTGTAGGAAGGTGGGATTCTTGAGAAGAAAAATGACCAGTAATTTTTGTTTGTAAGCACCTTTTATTTAAAAAACAAAAAAGGATATTTCCATGAAAAAAAAAATCTACTGATGAACATGGAAAGATGTCCACTATCAAGTATTAGGAAAAAAAGTAAAATTTAAAACTAGGTCTACTTTTGTAAAAAAAAATATAGTTTGAATTATATATAAAGAGATCTAGAAGGACAGACACCAAATGTTAGCAGTAACAATTTCTGGGTGATGGGATTACAGATAAATGTTTCCTTTCTTCTTTATGTTCTCCTATACCCCTGGTGGCACAGTGGTTAAGAGCTATGGCTGCTAACCAAAAAGTTGGCAGTTCGGCAGTTCAAATCCACCAGCAGCTCCTTGGAAACCCTATGGGACACTTCTATTCTCTCCTATAGGGTCGGAATTGACTTGACATCAACTGGGTTTACCAAAAAAAAAAAAAAAAAAAACCAAACCCAGTGCCATCAAGTCAATTCTGACTCACAGTGACCCTACAGGACAGAGTAGAACTGCCCCATAGAGTTTCCAAGGAGAGCCTGGTGGATTTGAACTGCCGACCCTTTGGTTAGCAGCCGTAGCACTTAACCACTATGCTACCAGGGTTTCCCAACAGGGTTTATACACCTAAAAAGACCAAAAACCAAGCCCGCTGCCATTGAGTTGATTCCAACTCACAGTAACCCTATGGGACACAGTAGAGCTGTCTATAGGGTTTCCAAGGTTGAAATCTTTATGGAAGCAGACTGCCACGAGCTCCTCGCAGGTTCAAGCTTATAACCTTTTGGTTAGCAGCTGAGTGCTTAACCACTGCACCACCAGGGTTTCCTATACATCTACTTCTCACTTATTGACTGTCTTGTTATCTCACATTTTGCATTTACCACAAGAGTAAAAAATCTACTATTTTGTGCATTAACAATATATATCTAGCAATAACGAATGCTGAGGTGCGAGGGGAGAGTAACATTGGCTGTGATGCTTGAGGTTATGTGTCACCTTGGCTGGACCATGATTCTCAGTGGTTTAGGAGTTATGCAATGACGTAGTCACCCTCCATTTTGTGATCTGATGTGGTCATCCTCCATTTTTGCATAATGCTGATTTTCACATGGTGACCTGGTATTTGAAACCTAACCATTTGATAAGTGAAGAGTGGGTGTACTCCCTAAGTTTCCTTTACAATGAACTAACTCTATCTAAAAATTTATCTTGTTACTTTCCTTAAAGAAGTATCCTGATGGGTGTTCTTACCTCCAGGCTCTGTCCCTCAGATACATCTTATATGCTGCCACCAGATAACTCTTCTGAAGTACAGCTGTGATCTGCTAGTTTCCCTATTCAAGCATCCTCTGTGGCTCCCCATTTCCGGGTGAACACTGTCTCAATTCCTTGGCCTGGGATTCAAGGCCTTGTGCTGTCTGGCCTCAGCCTTTCACACATTTCTAATCCTCCTCCATGCATCCTGCTCTAACCACAGCTACCCAGACCCTGCCATTCCCAGTGCATGCACACATGTGTGCACATACAAATTGTTCACCTCTCAGCCTCTATTCATAGAATTTTCTGCATGGAATGTAGGCTCCCCTACTCCACAAGCCCTGATCATACCTGGTTCTTGCATCAAACCCTCTCTAATTCCAGTATCGTTTCTTCTACTTGAGGACAGTAGGGAGAAGCCATCTTGCTCTTCCTCCTGCCTACTTCAGTGGTTCCACTCTGAAGGCATGAATCATATTATAGTGGTTTATGCCCATGTACCATCTCGTCTAGACTGTAAGCTCCTTAGAACCAGCACTCATAGTAAGTTAAAAAAGAAAAAAGAAACCCTCTCAGGTACATTTATCTGCCAGATTTAGTTCAACTGCTTTTCTGAAGGTAGAAAAACAATGCAAAGCCTTTGGATGGCTCCATAAATGTGTTTCCTGCATTTAAAAATTACTCCCCAGTAATCCATCAAACTCGAAGTACAGTTCTCAACAAATCAATGTTGTACTCAGGGAAGCTTGGTTAGGGCCATCAGTGAATGTGAAAGGCCATCTTGGTTCCTGTCTCAGGTTGGGGTCTCTAGAGAAGCAAAACCAGTGAAGTGTATAAGTATATATAGAGAGAGATTTATATCAAGGAAATGGCTCATGCAGTTCTAGAGGCTGGAACGTCCCAAGTCCCTGGGTCAAGGTAGAGGCTTCTGATTCATGTAGCTGCAGGGCAGGTCAAAGAACAGGGCTCTTGCTCACAGGCTGTGAAGATCAACAAATCCCAAGATCTAGGCAAGCCACAGGTAAGCTGCTAGCTCAAGTCCCAAGAATTGGAGGTCAGATGAACTAGAGACTGCTGCAGGATCCAGAGTGAGCAAAAGCCCAGGAGCCTTGCCAGAATGTCCACCTATATTCAATGCAGGCCACATGCCCAAGAAAACTCTCTTTCAGCTGACTGGCTACTCAGAGCAGATCCCAACATGGAGGTGATCACATTATATCAAATCTCATCATGGAAGTGATCGCATCATACAGCTGCGAAACTACATCATACCTGCCAAACCACTGAGAATCATGGCCCAGCCAAGCTGACACACAACCTTAACCATCATAGTTCCTAAGGAGCAACATGTTGTTAGTTGCCACTGAGTTGCCTCCAACTCATGACGACCCATCCACAATACAATGAAATGCTGCCAGGTCTTGAGCCATCATCATGCATATGTCCATTGTATTTTGAGTGCTTTCCAATCTAGGGAACTCATCTTTAGCACTATCTTGGACAATTATCCAGCAACTGATCATCCCTCAGAATTCAGTAGCACTTTTTTTGTTTTTTTTAACATTGGGAAGACAAACACCAGCAGACAGACAGACTTGGGCCATCTTTGACCCCCCAAATTTACTGGGCAATTCTGTTTGACAGTTTGTGACTATGGGTTTGTGTTTGGCTATGTGTGCCCTAAACAGAACCCAAATCATTGGCATCAAAAGAAAAACTGATTTTTAGTCAAATAGGGAAACCTGCCATTGCCACTTTTTGAAGTGTGTTAGGAAGTACGTAATCACCACTGAGCTTGTGAAGTCTTTTAATATGTTTAACTACCTCCACTGGATCTTTTTTGACCTTCATTTGTCGTTCAACAAATATTAGAGTCCATGGAGGAATTCAGTCTTAGGGCCAGCTTTTTGGTTGCAAAGTATTCACACTGCTTCCCCAAGGTGACCTGGGCAGCACATAAGGAGATGAGCCAGCAGCCTTCTCTCTCAACACATGGACTGAGTTCAGAAGGACTCAATATGACCCTCTGAACTCCTTACTAACTCCCATATGACACATTTCCTGTGTCCATCCTCACCTTGTCCTTTAGGTCTGGTATCTGCTAAGGTCTTTCTGGTTTCAACTTGGGGTCCACCCCATTGTAACTCTGACCCCAGGAGAGTTACTAGGCCCTCCTAGTTGACCCTGCCTCAGGAAATGTGCTTTCCACAGCTCACTTGGTCTCTCAGGTGACATCCCAGGGGAGATACATGGAAGAAAAAGATATGCCCTTGCTTCCAGTAGTCTAGTTGGAAGAACAGGGTATTAACATGAAGTAGTCTGTGATAAGCGCCAAATAATTTCGTGGACAGTAAATGTAAAAATGGCATGGGGGCAGTGTCTGACCTCCTCCAACTCCATAGGGGGTAAGGAGGACCAAGATCAGCAGTGCAAGGCTGACTCCCATGAGGTGGAGGCCAGACAAGCCTCCTCTCTCTGCCATCTTTACTAATTCTGACACTAACCGTCCCTCACACAGCACTCTAATTCTCTGTTGGGGTTAATAATTCATTGCAATGGCCACACAGAACTCAAAGACCATACTCATGATTATGGGGTTTATTATAAGGGAACTAACAGTTGCAATTCAGGCTCAAGAACACTCGGGATACAGTTCTTTCATCAGGACAGCCTCTTCCCAACCATGCTAGCAGGCACACCTCTCCCTGGCCCTAGGCCTTTCCCTGAGGGTACTCAGCTTTCTCGCTCCATGGGCCGGGAAGCCCACCACGCAGTCTCCTGCTGCCAGATCTCTCCTGACACAGCTTCTCATCATCTTCAGGGTTACAGCTTGCTCTCTCTCAGTCTCCCGCTTCCAGGACATTCTCAGTGCAGTGATCCCGGGTCCAAAGGACATGCTTTCTGCTCTTGGTTGTTCTTCCTTGATGGTGTTGAGATTCTCCTCTCTGCTCTGGAATGGGCTCTCTTTTAAGGCAAAACTGACCAATCAATCCCCTTGGTGGATCACAACCATCCTATCACATAGTCCCACCTAATCACCTGGGTGAGAGCCACACAACCATGGCTAGAAAGTCCACACAATGTAATCCATCACACCACAGTAAATATAGTTAGTAGTTGTCTTAGGCATCTAGTACCGCTATAACAGAAATACCACAGGTGAATGGCTTTAACAAAGAGAAATTTATTTGCTCACTGTCTAGTAGGCTAGAAGTCCAAATTCAGGGCATCAGCTCCAGGGGAAGGCTTTCTCTCTCTGTCAGCTCTGCAAGAAGGTCCTTGTCATCAATCTTGCCCTGGACTAGATACTTCTCTGCGCAGGAACCTTGGGTCCAAAGGACGAGCTCTGCTGCCGGCACTGCTTTCTTGGTGGTATGACGTCCCCCCTCTTTGCTTGCTTCCCTTTCATTTCATGTAAGACAAAAGGTGGTGCAGGCCACACTCCAGGGAAACTCCCTGTACACTGGATCAGGGATGTGACCTCAGTAAGGGTGTTATAATCCCTTAATCCTCTTTAATATAAAATTACAATCACAAAATGGAAGACAACCACACAATACGGGGAATCATGGCCTAACCAAGTTGACATACATTTTGGGGGACACAATTCAATCCATGACAGTAGTTAATACTTAGGAGGCTTTTACTGTGACTTTAATTAGTCCTACCCTCACCTCCTTAGTTTCCTCACCTATAACAAAATGTTGACAAGATGGATTAAACCAAAAACCAAACCAGTTACCATCAAGCCGATTCTGACTCATGGCAACCCCACATGCTGCAGAGTAGAACAGCTTCATGGCTATGATCACCAGGCCTTGTTTTCAAGGAACCTCTGGGTAGGTTCCAACTGCCAACCTCTCTGTTAGTAGTCAAGCGCTTAACTGTTTGCGACACCTAGGGAACCCAAGGATGGATTAGATCCTTGCTTTGCAAAGTGTAATCCTTGGACCAGTAGTAGGAATGGCATCACCTGGGAGCTTGCTAGAAATGCAGGTTCTCACACCCCATCTCAGAGTTAGCGAATCCAAAATCTGTGTCTTAACAAGATTCCCCAGGAGATTTGTAGGACATTACAGTTTGAGAAGTACTGGGCTAGGTGATCTTCAAGTTCCCTTTCAGCTCTGTACTTCTGCGATCTAAGACATGTCCTATGACCCTATCAGGAGGGAGGCTGCTAGGAGTTCTCCAGAAGGATGCTGACTGGCTGGGCCCTGAGCATGCTGGAGGGTGCCTCAGTCATCAGGCTTCAGTGCCAGGCAGCCAGGCGTGGCAGGTGGCCACTGGATGCCGGTCAGCGTGACCCCTCCTGGAGATTCGTGCTGCCCTCCTGCCAGGGAAACAGCTCAGAGTTGTCACGGTGGAGCATGACCCCGAGTCGGAGACTGGGAGTGAAGCCCACATGCAGTGAGCTCTGCCCGTTTATGGGAGTTTCACTTGGAGACCTGGACTCTCCGCCATGGAGCCAGGATCAGCTGCTCTGCCCATCCTTTAGGCTGCTGGGTGGCCAGAGTAAGAGAAAAGGATGGGAGCTAACAAGGAAGACTGATGGCAAGTTCTGAGGTTGTGGACACAGGGAAGTGGGTGCCTGCTAAAGTCTGCCCCTCAAACATAAAGAAAGCTTCAGATGTGTAATCCTATGGTGTCTTGGGGTCGATCAATTGTATGACCCAAGGACATGGAATAAGAGCAGTGCAAGGGAGTCAGTAACATAGGTTCTAGCCCCAGATTCCTAACTTTTGAGTCATGTGATCTAGACAAGTCTCCTTCCCTTTCTGGACCTCAATTTCCACATCTATAAAATGACATCTGACTTGTTTATTTCGCTATTCGAACTCCTGAGATGTACCTGAAACTGGGCTAGGTTCTGTGAAAACAAGTAACATTTATGGTGCTTACAGTTTGGATAATTTTCTAATGAACCTTCCAGATCAAATATTTTAAGTTAAACACAGACATTGGACTCAGACCTGGGTTCCAGTTTGTGCTTTGCCACTTGTTAGCTGAGTGGAAGCAACCTCTTAAGCCTCAGTTTTCTCATCTAGACAACAGGGATAACAATGCCTCTTTCATAAGGTATTTGTGAGGATTAGATGGTAGGTGCAAAGCACCGCAGAAGAAGCCCTCAACGCACTCACTTATTAGACATTTCCCGTGTTCCCTGCATAAGCCTCATATTCTATTATGGAAGTCACTAACCATATGTGAAGGAGCTCTGGCAGCGCAAAGGTTAATTACTCAGCTGCTAACTGAAAGGTTGGTGGTTCAAACCCACCTAGTGGATCCACGGAAGAAAAGTCCTGGCTACCTGCTCCCGTAAAAGATTACAGCCTAGAAAACCCTACGGGGCAATTCTATTTTGTCACCTGGGGTCACTGTGAGTTGGAACTGGCTTGACAGCACCTAACAACAGCCACATATGACTGCTGAGCACATGAAATGTAGCTAACCCAAACTGAGATGTGCTGTACATGGAAAATACACAGCGGATGCTGAAGACTGAGTATGAATAAAGGGATGTAAAATATATCAATAATTTTTATATTGATAAAATTCTGGATATATTGGTTAAATAAAATACATTAAAAATGAATGTCACATGCTTTTTACTTTTTTAATGTGCCACTAGAAAATTTTAAATTGCATATGTGGCTTATGTTATATTTCTGTGGGACAGTGCTGGTCTAGAAGAAACAAAAGCACACTCCACTGCCCTTGCATTCAAGCTTACAAAGTGGTTGGGAAGATAATATCCACACATCAACTCATACCCAAGAGAACTCTTTGGAGGACAGGCTTGCAAGGAGGTAGATGGGAAGCGGAAGCAGGTGGGTTGAGGTGGTCATGGAAAGCTTCCAGGAGGAGGTCAGTTGTGAGTACAGCATGGGTAGGCAGAGGGCATACCAAGGGGGGTTTACCAGATCTTCGGCTCCTTCAGGGTGGGTGTGATGGTTAAGATTGTGTGTCAACTTGGCTGGGCCATGATTCTCAGTGTTTTGGCAGCTGTGTAATGCTGTGATCACTTTCCTGCTAAAATCTGATATGTGATCACCCCCCACGATGGAATCTGCTGAGTGGTACAGGTGGGAGTGGGGCCTGTGGCAGTTCATCGCTCCCTCTGCCTTCCACCACCTACTTCCTTCCTGGTCGCCTTGCAAAGGTTGTTGGCTTGCTCTGTATCCAGCAGCTGTCTCTTGTCTGAACTCTGGTTCTTGGGACTTGAGTGAGCAGCTTACCTGTTCACCTTAGGATTCTTTGATTTTTACGGGCTGTGAGCAAGAGTCCTACTCCCTGACCTGCCTAACTTGGGTTCGCCAGCCCCTGCAGCTAAGTGATTCAGGAGAAACCTCGCGGTCTTGCCTGCTGACCTTGGGAATTCCTCAACCGTCACAACCTGTGAGCGGGATCCCTGCTCTCCAACCTGCTCATCATGGGTTCACTAGTTTCTGTGGCTCCATGAATTGGGAAAGGACTCTATCCTGATCCAAGGACTTGGGATGTTCCAACCCCCTACAATCGTGTGAGCTGTCTCCTTAATATAAATCTTTCTATATATATTTATATGCATTACTGCTTTTGCTTCTCTAGAGAACCCAGCCTAAGACAGTGGGGGTCATTGATTGTCCTACAGTGCCTTGCATAGGCTAGGTCCAGTTAAACCAGTTGCCGTCAAGTTGATTCCAACTCCTGGCAACCCCATGTGTGTCAGAGTAGAACTGTGCTCCATAGGGTTTGCAATGGTTGAATTTTTGGAAATAGATTACCAGGTCTTTCTTCCAAGGTGCCTCTAGGTGGACTCAAATCTCCAACCTTTCCGGTAATAGTCAAGAGTATTAATCATTTGTACCACCCAGGTACTCCATATGTACCTGATCACCATTCATTCTTTGTAAGGGGCAGAAGGGGAAGGAACCTTTGCAAGAAACAATACAGAGGGAGGGTGAACACAGGGGCTTATTAGTGAAAAGGTTAGCCCCACTCAAGTGGGAGGCTCGTGCCCTTGGGAATGAATGGGAGAGAGGTTGGCTAGACATGTGGCAGCTTAGAGTGGATACAGTAGACTATGGGGCCTTCTTCAGTCTTTTCTGGGTATCCAGGGCTCATGTTCCCCTGTGAACTCTTCCCTAATCACAATGGGGCTGTGGTAACACTGGCCATTGGCAAATATGCCATAACTTATACTTACAAGAGAATATATGTGAGCCACATGGTCTGGGTCACGCTATTCAGCTCTGCCCTTGGAGCATGAAGGCAGCCACAGACAATGTGCAAAAGAATGGGTGTGTGGCTGTGTTCCAATAAAATGCTATTTGCAAAAGCAGGCAGTGGGCTGTATGCAACTCAGCAAGTGAAAACACTTATTCTTCTCATCTCTTATCCATTCAAACATTTTCTGAGCCCCTATCTGGTACCCAGATCCCACACCACACTGTACTGGAGCTATAGAGATACTACTGGGCAAACTGTGGCTCACAGGCCGAATACAGTCCACTGCCTGTCCTTGTAAATAGCGTTTTTATTGGAACACAGCCACACCCATCCCTTTATGTATTTTCTGGGGATTGGTATGGTTGCTTTGTGCTACAATGGCAGAGCTGAATAGTGTGACTGAGACCACATGGCCCTCAAAGCCTAAAATATTTACTATCTGGCCTTTTATGGAAAAAGTTTGCCAACTAAAGCAATAGACATGCAAGCAAATAATGACTGTGATGTGATTAGAGGTCTGAGAGAAGAAAGGACAAAGTACAAAGGAGACACCAGGGAAAAGAAAGAGAGGTGCCAAGGAAGGCCTCAAAGGACTATGGGTTTGCCAGGCAAACAAGAGAATAGGGAGGCTGCACATGTAAACACACAGTGGCATAAAAAGTAAGGTACATTCTGGAAGCTGGCTCTGGCAGGAACACACATTTCAAGCAGATCCTCGGTGCAGTCTAGCAATCCTACTTCTATCCCCTAATCTACCAACTCTTCCCCTTCCTGGATGACAACTTTACATCTTCTCCTCTCTCCTCATATCTCCAGTGTCTCCGTCTCATTCTCAGCTGATGACCTTGCGTCTTATTTTGCTGGGGGAAATTGAGGCAATCACAAGAGGACCTCCACATTGCCCCACCATCACAGCTTCACTCTCATCTGCAGCCTTGCCTTCCCACTGTTCTATGGGTGAGTTGTCTGTGTCCTATCAAAGGACAACCAGCATTCTTCTCTACTCAAGGACATGGTTCTCTCAATTGTCCCCCTTCTCTCTGCATTATCAGTTTCTCCCTCTTCACTGGATTTACCCCAAGTACTTTAAAAAAAAAAAAAAAAGTGCTATATCACTCCTCCCATCTTAAAAACATCCCTTAATATCATATGCCTCTCTAGCACCACCCTGTTTCTCTGTTTCATAGCACATTCATTGAGAGGTGTCTACCCTTCCTTGCTGTCTCAAATTTCAATTTTCTCGTTGTCTCTTGAATCTACTACTTTACTTAAGCTGTTGCCACCATTTCCCCAAAACTGCTTTCTTCAAGGTCACCAATGACCTACTTGTTGCTAAAGCTACTGGTCAATTCTCAATTTACCTGAAAGCAGCATTTGGCCTAGTGAATCACTCCCTCCTCTGAAACACATTTTCTTTACTGGCTGTATAGGAATCTACAGTCACTGGACTTTTTCTCCTCCTCATCTCACCTCCCCAACTTCTAAATGCTCACTTTTCTCTACCTACTTCCTTGGGAGTTTCACCCAGTCTCAAGAATTTATATACTGTCCACAACGTTGCCATCCAATAGAACTTCCTGTGATGACAGAAATGCTCCATATCTGGGCTGTCCAATATGGTAGCCACTGGCCACATGTGGCTATTGAGCACTTCAAATGTGACCAGTGTGGCTGAGGAACTGAATTTTTAATTTAAATTAATTTTAGATTGAATTAGCCACATGTGGCTAGTGGCTACCATATTGGACAGCACAGGTCTATTTGCTGATGACTCCCAAATGTAAATCTTTATCCTCAATTGCTGCCCTTAACTTCTGTGGTTCCAGCTACCTACCCGACATCTCCACTTAGATATCTATCCTGCCCCACCCACAGTCTTTCCATTTTAGTAAATGACAACTCCATCTTTGTAGTTGCTCAGGTCAAAATGCCTTGGAGTCATCCTTGACTTCTTCCTTTCACTCCCCACATCCAATCTGTCAGTTCTACCTTCAAAATATGTCTCAGATCATATCCCCTCTCTCCCCGTCTCCCACTTTGGTTCAAGCCCCCATGATTTCTCAGCCGGATTATTGCAGTGGACTCCTAACTGGTCTCTCTGCTTCCACCTTTGCCCTTTGACAGTCTGTCCTCACAGTAGAAATCCTTTTAAAACATAAGTCAGATATGTTACTCCCTGCTTACACCTCCAGTGGCTTCCTAGCCTGAT
Organism: Loxodonta africana; assembly: GCF_030014295.1. NCBI lineage: Eukaryota > Metazoa > Chordata > Mammalia > Proboscidea > Elephantidae > Loxodonta > Loxodonta africana. The sequence continues at coordinate 38,627,991 of NC_087354.1, read as the reverse complement.
CAGCAGATGATGGCCTTCAAGGCTATATACCACCTCCTGCTGTCTCTCAAACTTCTCTGCCTCTCTCCTCTGCTCATTTACTCTGGTCACCCTGACTCCGGCCTTCAAACACACTACACACAAGGAGCCCTCGTGGTGCAACTGGTAAGTGCTTGGTTAGAACCTACCCAGTGGGGATCTGCTTCCATAAAGATTACACCCAAGAAAATACTTGGGGCAGTTCTATTCTGTCACGTGGGGTCACTATGAGTCAGAATTGACTCCATGGCACCTAATGAGAAGTCAGGGACATCTGGGGGGTAAAATCCAAAACACCAAACGTCCCATCGCAAAACAACAATAACAACAAACAAACATGCCACACACACACTCCCACCTCCGGGCCTTCTCTTCACCTGGAATGCTGTTCTCTCAGATGTCCTATGGCTTATACTTTCACCTCTTTCAGGTCTTTGTTCAAATGTCACCTTATTAGCAAAGGTCACCCTGACCACTCTAATGAAAACAGCACTCCCCTGCCTGCATCTCCTATCTCCTTTATTTGCTTTATTCTCCTTCAGAGCATATCTCCCTATTTGCATAATATATATAATAATTATTTGTTTAGTAAGTACCACCTCCCCACTAGGATGTAAGTTCCTTGAGTGCAGGGATTTTTTTTTTCCTTTTCTTACTGTTGTAAGAATATATATAACACATTTGACAATTCCGTGTGTTTCACGTGTACAATTTAGTGGTATCAATTACATTAATCATGTTGTCTAACCATCATCAATAATCGTTGCCAAATTTTCCATCACTATAAACAGAAACTCACTGCTTCCTAAATAATGATTCTCCCTTTCCCCACCTCTCCCACCTCTGGTAACCACTAATAAAACTTTGGTCTCTATATATTTGCCTATTCTAAGTATTTCATATATGTGAGATAATACAGTATTTGTCCTTTTGTGACTGACTTTTTTCACTCAGCATGTTTTCAAGGTAGAGTAGGAATCTTTTTTACTCTCTTGTTTACCACTGTATCCTTCCCCAGAACCAAACCCATTGCCATCCAAATTCCGACTCATAGCAACCCTATAGGACAGGGTAGACCTGCCCCATACGGTGTCCAAGGTTGTAAATCTTTACGGAAGGAGACTGCCACATCTTTCTCCCACAGAGTGACTGCTGGGTTCAAGCCACCACACCAACCTTTTGGTTAGCAGCTGAAAACTTAACCACTGTGCCAGCAGGATTCCTACTGTATCTTTAGCACCCAAAAATATAGGTCCTCAATAAATATTTGTTGAATCAATGAATGAAGTATAAGTAGAGAAGAATTTAGGGAGATGGGGAAGCTAGAGAGTCAGATGGCTCCCGAAGAGACCATGCTAGGGGCCTGGATGTGGATGGAAAGTCACTGCAAGTCAGCCAGTTATCTTGCCTGTCCAGCCCAGGTGGTTTCCCTCTAATACCACTGACCTCCCATAAGCCTCTCTCTTTATGCAGTATGAGGAGGAAGGCACTCCCCTGTTTGCACTGGGAAACCCGGTTCCTCCTTTACCGTATGGGTAGATGGAGTGGCTCCTGAGCAGCCATCCAATGGAAGGTAGTCCCTGAAGGCTGGGGAAATTACGTGCCTGAAGGTGCCCTCCCTTTGCTCAGCTGTCTGTGAAGAGTGGAGTCTGGACGATGAAGGGGTGAGGAGAGGGTTATCCCCTCTATGTGGGTCTGAGGTTGGAATCCCAAAAGCAGCAGGATCTGCCTTTTCTGGATTCTGCTGAGACATTTTGCAGTTGTGGAATTAGAGCATTTCATACTGGAAGAGCCCTTGGGCATCATCCAGGGATTGGTCCAACCATCCCACTTTATAGGCAAAGAAACCAAGGGCTAGGGAGGGGCAGTGACCTTCCCAAAGTCACTCAATGAGTCAGTATCTGAACCAGGACTGGCATCTGGCTCTGCTTCTTGTATCTTTCCATGACATGGTGCTGCCTGGATAACAGTATCCTCTGGATCCATTTCCCTTGGCCTGTCTTTCAGACCAGGCCTGGTGCTTTCAACAGATGCTGAGTCCTGAGTCCTAGCCTAGGCTGTGCCAACACAGGGGGACCCTAGGCAAGGAATTTCTTCCTTTGGGTCTTAACTTCTACACCTGTAAATAATGACCCCGCTCCTTACACAGATGATGGAAATTAGAGGACTAATGTAGTTGTCACGGCAATCCTGAAGCTCTTTTCTCCAGGTACTTCAGCTGTTTGATGTCCTCAGTGAAATGGTTAGCTAAGTCTCAGCTCTGCTGCTAAACCAGCCATGCTATCCTGGGAAAGTCACTAATTCATCCGTCCATCCATCCATCCGTCCACTCAACCATCGCTCACTGACATCCAAAAAGCATTTGTGCCAGTTGACAATATTACATACAAAGTAAGACCATTAAAGAGAAATAAAAAGTCAAAACAATGTGCAGGCCAAAATAGAGAGAGAACACAGGAAACAACAAAAAACTAAGCACTGAATATGTATTGCACTGGCGATTAGAAAAAACTACTTAAAAGCTTAAGCTGATATAGCTTTTACAACTGAACGTTAAATTTAGTTTGGGTTTCCAGTTCACACTTGTTTCTGGCCTCAGAAAAATGATGTCTGAACTTAATGATCTGAGATCCATTTTGGCGATGGTATTCTGTGATTCTATTTCTATAGGAGAATGGGGCAGAGGGTCAACTCTGCACTTCTCCCTTTCTGCTTCTCTTTCCTTCCCAGTGGCAGAAGAATGACTGAACATGGACATGCCTAAGCTTTGCCTTCCAAGTTCCGTGAATGAGAGGAAATGGACAGTCTGGTATTAGCAGAATCTGCTCAACCCGTTCATTCACCATTTACCAAGTCTCCACCATAGGCAGGGCACAGTGCCTAGGCTATGGGGATAAGCTGGATAAATCTGACAGAGACCATCCTCAAGGTATTTTCAAGGGCAATTGAGTAAAGTCAAGGGTAGTGGGTTCTGAAGAGGGGAGGGACAAGGCATTTTGAGAATTCAAAAGGTGGAGAGGCCACTTTTTGCTAAAGAAATGAGGGAAGCTTTTAGAGGAAACTTTTTAACAAGGCCTTGAAGGAGTGGTTGTTGGTGGTGGTGGCTGCCGTCAAGTTGATTCTGACTCATGGTGACCCCAAGTGTGCAGAGTAGAACCTGCTCTGTAGGGTTTTCACAGCTGTGACTTTTTGGAAGCAGATCTCCAGGGCCTGACTTTCAAGGCATCTCTGGGTGGGTCTGAACTGCCATCTCTCCCCACTGATGGTCTCTCTCGCCATGGGCTTTCTGAAACAGTTCATCTAGCACCAGGGCTCTAGCCACCGTCTATGTGTTGAACGCTCTTAAAATAGAGCTCTAACTAAATATCCCCATAAATTTCTTAATTAGTAGTCAAGAGCTTGACCATTTCGGCCACCCTGGGACTGTGAAGGAGGGGCAGGATTTTTAAATTATTAAAGTAATCCATGGATACATTAATAACAATTCAAACAGTTCAGCAGTAAGTAAAATGACAGGAAGTAAAAGTTTTCCTCTCAGCCTCCCATAGCCAGTCCTACCTGGCAGAGACAACTACCCCATGTTACTTTTAATAATGTACTTAAGCATCTTTTCTTGGGTCAGCATCTCCCCTGCCCCTTCTCCATCCCGCCCAGGATGTAAGATGATGGTGTTAGGACTCACGCACTTTCCTTTCCCTCTCCTGTGGAGTCAGGACAGCAGTTAGCCGTAGGCTCTAAGCCAGCCGACTGGGGTGCCAATCCTAATGCTTCCAGTTTCTAGCTGCAAGACCCTGGGCAGGTTACTTCACCTCTGGTGTCAGTTTCCTTATCTGGAAAATGGGTGTGAAAAAAGCACTTACCTCATAGCATTGTTATGATTTCAATTACCCATGAAAGGCTTAGAATAGTGCCTGGAACATAGTATAGATTCAATGAATGTTAACTATTATTACCATTATGCTTAACATTTCAAATTTGATTAGTTGTACCAATACTTTTTTACATGTCAGGGTTCAAATACTTTAGATTCTCTTCTGAAACTATATGTAGTTTTACACGCTTTGCAAATTGCTCATGAATTGAACCTGAAACTTGAAAACCAGTATGCCTTTACTTGATAGTAAAGGCAACATGATAGTAACTGGTATATTATGATTATATTCACTGCAGAATGAGGCAGTGTGATTAAATCATGACAGAAAGGGATATAACCCTATTTCACTATACCCATGTTGCTGGATGGGGAAAGTTCAAGTGTATAGGTTTCTCTTTTCTGACACTCCATCGAATTGTTCAAAATCTTGCTATGTTTTCGTTTACTTCATATTTGGTCCATGGCTTCCTTCCATAGATTTTTTTCCTTCTGAGGTTTCTCATTGCCTTTTTACTTGTTAAGAGTAGAAACATATGTTTTCTCCATCTACAATAAGATCATCAAGATCCCTAACTTTCCTGTTTGCTTAATTATCTAGTGCTGCTGTAACAGAAATACCACAAGTGGATGGCTTTAACAAACAAATTTATTCTCTCACAGTTTAGGAGGCTAGAAGTCTGAATTCAGTGCACCAGCCCCAGGGGAAGGCTTTCTCTTTGTTCTGGGGGAAGGTCCTTGTCATCAATCTTCCCCTGGTCTAGAAGCTTCTCAGCTCAAGTACACACTCCGCTCCCGGCTCTTCTTTCTTAGTGGTATGAGGTCCCCATCTTTCTGCTTGCTTCTTTCTCCTTTTATCTCTTGTAAGATAAAAGGCGATGCAGGCCACACCCCAGGGAAACTCCCCTTATATCAGATTAGGGCTGTGACCTGAGTAAGGCTGTTGCATCCCACCCTGATATTCTTTAACACAACCTGATCTTGCCTCATTAACTACAGGCAGAGATTACAATTTACAACACATAGGAAAATTACATGAAATCACAAAATGGTGTACAACCACACAATGCTGGGAATCGTGGCCTAGCCAAGTTGATACACTTTTTGGGGGGACACAATTCTATTCATAACACTGCTAAACGGTCAGTTTTGGACACATTGCTCTGTGGACCTGCTATACAACACTCATCCTGGCTTGGCTCCATTTTCTTCTCAGATCCATGCCTTCCACACTGTTGGATGCTTTTTATCTTTGCTGGAGTATATCCTCAAGTCAATTTGTAAGATTGTGTGGAAAGGAGGTTTTCTGAGTACTTTGTACATCTAAAAGTAACTTTATTTTGCATTATGCTTTCTCTAATTTTTCTCCTCCTACTTCAATCCATTACACTATAGCTTCCACCCTACTCTTAACAAAACTGATTTTGATACGGTAGCAGTTAAGTTCCTAATTACCAAATCCAGTGGAGACTTTTAATCCTACTCCTTTACGTAGAACGTTGTTGACCACCCTCTGATTCTTAAAATTCTCTATTCCCTTGGCTTTTGGGTCACTGTGCACTCTTCGTTCTTTTTCTTGCTCTTTCTTTTTCATGCCTCCTCTTCACTACTCTTCAATACTGATCTTCTCTGATGTCCTATCTCTGTCCACTGATGGTCTTTCTCTCCATGGGCTTTCTGAAAGAGCTCATATAGCACTAGGGCTTCAGCCTTCATCTATGTGTTGAACACTCTTAAAATAGAGTTCTAACTATATATCCCTATAAGAATTCCTAAGTTAGCATGTCCAAATCTGAACTCATTATCTTACTTCCATCCATAGGCTGTTTCTGCTCTGTGGTTTCTATTTTGGTTAGTGGAGTCACCATCTATCCAAATCTCTCAATTTAAGAATTATGGAGTCACCCTCAGCTTCTCCCCCTTTCACATCCCCCAAACAATTGCCAAATCCTTTCAAATCTATATCAGAAATGTCTCTTGAACTTTGCCATCTTCTCTACCCTCATTGCTATTTTAATTCAGATCATTATTTCTCTCTTGGATTACTAAAACAACCTCCTAACTGGTCCCTCTGCCCCCAGGCTCTCCCCAGCCTTCATTCAGTTACTTATCTTCTTAAAACATTCCTGGTCATGTCTATTTAAGATCCCAGCTGGCTCCCTACTACTTATCAAGCAATGCTCAAACTCCTTACATTATACACAACACTTTGTAATTTGCCTCCCCCATTACATTTCTAGTCCCCCTTTTCACCCTTCAACCTCACTCACTCTACACTTCAGGCACAAAAAACTTCTGAGGTCCCCACTCCTAAATACACTATCTCCATTATGACTCTATGATTTTATATTTACTTTCTTTCCTAACTTCTTCAGGTACAGTTGCTCCCTCTACAACCCACGTTGTTGTTGTTGTGTGCCATTGAGTTGATTCCAACTCATAGCAGCTCTCTAGGACAGAGTAGAACAACCCCACAGGGTTCTAAGGAGCAGCTGGTGGATTCCAAGTGCTGCCCTTTTGGTTAGCAGCTGCGCTCTTAACCACTGTGCCACCAGGGCTCCCTATAACCCATAGTACCCAGCTAATATCTTTTTATCATACTACAATGTTCATGTCTATTTTCATCTCTCTCTGTGGCTGGGCCATCAATTCCTGGGAAGCAGGGCCTATGGTTTACTTACTGGTATCATCAGCATCTAGCACAGGTCTAACACCTAGAAGACACTCAACAGATGTTTAGGGAAAAAAAGGATAGGACGTCGAGGAATGATTATGTTTAGGCATCAGGAAGAGGATTCATGGTCAGGGTAGAATAGGGTAACAGGGACCCTGTAGAGTCACAAAGGCCAAGGGAGAGAGATTTCAAGGAGGAGGATATGGACAGCAATGTCAAATGCTGCAGGGAGGTTGTAGAAGATGAGGTTGAGAATATGCCACTGAATCTGGAGACTTGGAAGTCTCTGGGCACTGTCTTAGTTTCCCAGGGCAACCACAACAAATTAACCCAAATTTGGTGGCTTAAAACAACAGTAATTTATTCTTTCACGCTTCTGGAAGCCAAAAGTCCAAGATCAAGGTGTTGACAGGGTCATGTTCCCTCCGAAGGCTCTAGGGGACAATCGGTTCCTTGCCTCTTCCAGCTTCTGGTGGCTCCTGGCATTCCTTGGCTTGTGGCTGCATAACTCTAATCTCTCCTTCCATCTTCAGGTGACCTTCTCTCCTGTGTCTCTGTGACTCCTTCTGTTCTTATAAGGACATCAGTCATTGGATTTAGAGCCCACCCTAAATCCAGGGTTATCTCAACTTGAGATCCTTAACTTAATCACATCTTCAAAGACCTTATTTCCATACAAGGTCACATTCACAGGTATCAAGGGTTAGGACTTGGATATATCTCTTGGGGAGACACTATTCAACTCACTACAGCTACATTCCAATAGCATGAGGAGGGAGTAGGTGAGATTTAAGGAACTCAGGAGAGAGGGAGCAGTGAGGAAGCAGTTATTTTCTTACTTGACTTCTACAGGATTTGACATCAACCCCTTCCTATTTAGTGAATCATTTTCCTCTTCTTTGGCTTCTATGACGTGACATTTTTACACTTCCCCAGCTTCCTTCAAGAGCTCCTCATTCTCTACTGCTCTTTAAATGTGAAGGTTTCCAGGGTTCTGCTTTTAGCCCAACTTAATCTATAAACTCTCCCATTCATGATGATTTCATCAATGTCTACCTGCTGGTGACCCTGTCTCCTTATCTCCAGCCCAGGATTCTCCCTGAACTTTAATGCTGCCCACTGGATGTGTGAATGCTCCTGAGGCACAACCACCTCAATGCTGCTAAAATTCAACTCGTAAAAACCTCTCCCCAAAGCCTGCTCCCCTGTTACCAACTATACCTACATCACCAGAGGGTATAATTCACATTTTTCTTAACCCTTTTCTCTTAATCTTTTTTTTAAACTTTTTTTTGTTGTCTTGAGTGTAACAAAAAATACCATTTCAACGTTTTTTACATGTACAATTCAATGACATTACTTTCATCCTCAACCATCATCACTGTTATCTAATCACTTTTTAAGTCCTGTCAGTTCTCTCTCTTTTACCAACTCCACTGCCACTGCTTAAATTCTGGCCCTTAAATTTCTCAGCTGCATTATTATAATCTCCCCAAATCCAGGCTCAACCTTCTCTTCTACCATCTGCCACGCTGCTTCCAAAGAAGTATTTTTTTCTCTAATACTGTTTTTTTTTTTTGTAATTGATGTAAATTTACATACAATAAAACACATACAGTTTAAGTGTACAGTTTGATGGATCTGGATAGAACTATCACCCCAATCAAGACATATAACGTTTCAATCACTTCCAGAAGGTTCTCTCGTGACTCTCTGCAGCCAATCCTCTGACACTCAGAGGCAACCACTGTTCTGATTTCCATCACCAACAGATTAGTTTAACCTGTTCTTGAACTGTATATAAATAGAATCATATAGCATGGATTCTTTTGTATCTGGATTATTTAACTCAATATACTGTCTGTGAGATTCATGCATGTTACTGCATTTATTAGTAGTTTGCTGCTTTATATCGTTGAGTAACATTCCATTGTGTGGATGTGCCACAGTTTGTTTTTTCCATTTACCTGTTGATAGAAAACTGAGTTTTTTACAGTGTTGGCTATTATGAAAAAGTTGTTGTGAACATTTTTGCATAAGTCTTTTTGTGGGCATATATTTTCAATCCTTTTGGGTAAATACTTGGGATCAAAGTTGCCAGTTTGTATGATAGGTATATTTTTTTAACTTTATAAGACACTCCCAAGCAGTTTTCCAAAGTGGTTATACCATTTTATACTTCCAACAGCAATATATGTGATTTCTAGTTGCCCAAAAAAAGTCTTTTTAAAATACAAATACAATCATACTATTTCCTTACTTAAAAGAAATCTCTGACCCTTTGCAGGTACGTGCAAATTCCGCAGGAAATAGGCAAAGTCCTCCACTATTTATGTCCCAACTCTCTAATCTCACCTCTTGCCAGTTCTCCACATGCTCCCTTCATGCCAGTCACAACAACCTCACTCATAGTTCCCACACCTCATGAGGTTCTTTCACATTTTTGTACAAGTTCTTTCCTTTGCCAGAATCCATATTCTCCCTCATTTGCATAGCTAATGCCTACTCATCTTTTAAGAAGTGTTTGCTGACTACTTCACACCTGCACCCCTACTTCTATGGGATAATTGCTGCTAGTGTGCTCCCATAATATTCAGGGCATAATTCTATTGATCTCTGATCAAAGTATTATAATACATTATTTTCTTCTGTCTACCTGACCAGCTCTGAGGAGACACCCTCCTCTCCCTCCCGTCTATCACTATTTAATATCACCCATCACTATGCTGGGGGAAACCCTGGTGGGGTAGTGGTTAAGAGCTATGGCTGTTAACCAAAAGGTAACCAGTTCGAATCTACCAGGTGCTCCTCAGAAACCATACAGGGCAGTTCTACTCTGTTGTATAGGGTCGCTATGAGTCAAAATCAACTCGATGGCAATGGGTTTGGTTTTGGTTAGTTGTTGTTATAAGGAGTGTTGGTGGCACAGTGGTTAAAGCAATTGACTGTTAACTGAAAGGTCGGTGGCTCGAAACCATCAGCAGTTCCAAGGGAGAAAGATGTGGCAGTCTGCTTCCGTAGAGATTTACAGTCTTGGAAACGCTATGGGGTCGCTATGAGTCAGAATCAACTCAACAGTAGGATTTTTTTTTTAAGTTGTTAAGGTGTCCTGGTGGCACAGTTCGACTCCATCAGCCGCTCCTTGGAAATCCTATGGGGCATTTCTACTCTGTCCTATAGGGTCACTGTGAATTGGAATCAACTCAATGGCAACAGGTTTGGTTTGGTTTGGTTTTAGTTGTTGTTAAAGCACATATCAGAGTCCACAACAAAACAAGACTGTTCTTTATTCTGAGACAAGAGAAAACCATTTGTTTGGAAGGTCCGAGAGAAGAGAGTATGTCTTCATTTTGGGTCAACTGATTTAAAAAATTAGATGACTGTCTCATGGAGGATGAGATGCTTAACATTCAGCTGAAAGGGAGAGTTCTCTTACAAAGCTGCTAAGTGGAAAGACAGGAAGCAGAAAAGGAGATTTTCTATCAATAAATAAGGCATAGATCTTTCACGAGGTAAAGTTAGATTGTCCACATAGCCTTCTCCTCTTCATTGACAGGACTTGGTGAAGAACTTATGTGTAGGCAAAATACAACCTCAATTTCAAAATATATGAGAATCCTAAGGATCAGGAGACTGAGATCTGACATTCTTACTTACCTAAGTCTCAGACTTTTAGTCTGTTTTGAGCGCAAGAGTTATGGTTTGATTCAATTTGGCCGTTCTCAGTTCTAGACAAGCGCCAGGCATGTGGAAAGTGCTGGATAAATGTTAGCTGAATTAATGAACCAATAAAATGAAGGAGAATTGGATGATTCAGGAGTCCCTAGCTAGTCTGTATCATCAGTTAGATACAGACCCTAGTCACAAGAACTGCATCTCAATACAAACTATGGCCTTCATATTACTAAATATAAGGGTTCAGTTCTCTGTCTTCAGCTTGCCCAATCTCTCAGCTGTATTAGACACAGTTGATCACTCCCTCTTCATTGAAACACTTTATTCACTTGGCTTTCAGAAGACCACACCATCTGGTTTTTCTCTCCCCTCATGGGGTGTTCCTTCTCACCTTCCTTTGCTGGATCTTCCTCCTTCTCTTGACCTCTCAGTGGTGACCTACACCAGGGATCATTACTCAGACCTCTTTTCTTCTCCATCTATTCTCTATCCCAGGGCCTAGGTGAGATCACTCACTCTTATGGCTTCAAAAGCCAACCACACACGATGTCTCCAAAATTTCCATGTCCAGCCCTTTCTTCACCTCTCAACTTAGACTTATGTATCCAACTGGCTACTTGACATCTTCAATTAGACATCTAATAGACTGAAACTTAACATGATTAAAGAAGAGCCTTTATTTTCTCTACCTAAAATCTGCTCTTCCTCCATCTCCACTCCAGTAAATGGCAATCTCACCCTTCTGGTTGTTCAGGCCCAAAACCTTAAAGTCACTCTTGACTCCTCTCTTTCTCTCCCATCTAATCCATCAGCAAATCCTATCATGTCTACCGTCAAAATATATTCAGAATCCAACCACTCACTTATTCCTGCTTCCACTGATAGCACCCTGGTTCAAGCCACCACCATCTCTCACCTGGACTATTGAAATAGTCTACTAAGTGGTGGTCTCCCTATTTCCTCCCCAGGCCCCTGAAGTCTGTTTCCATACAGCAGCCAAGTGAACCTTCTGAAACAAACTAAATGATGTCACTTCTCTGCCCTAACCCTCCAAAGATGTCCCAGTAAATTTTAAACAAAATCCAAACCCTCACCATGGTCTACAAGGCCCTGTAAGCTACCTTCTCCATCTTTATCTCCTACCCCCTTAATCATGGCACTCTGATCACACAAGCCTCCTTGCTGTCCTCAGGAAATTATCATGCCAAATTTATAATACAACCCTATATTTAAAAACCATTCATATATGTATATATGCATTTAAAAGTATAGACACAAAATATGAATAATTTTCTGAAGATAGTAGGATTATAGACACTTTGCTTGTGCAAAAAGTATTTCTAATTTACGTATTACTCATGTGTGATTTTAATGTATTGCTTATGTAATAAAATATATAAAAAGCTGTGTATAAAACCTCTTACACCCAATGTAGCAATAGTATTTAGCTACACACAAAATCTAGAAATAAACCATGTGTTTTACCAGCTTCAGGCTCCAAACTTCCCATTGAGTATAGTCTATTCGAGGAGAGTCATCTCCACAGTACCTGGACAAGAGGCCCTTTAATCTAAATATAGGAGTGTTCAGGAATTCAAATGCATACTCAGTTGAAAGAGTGGACGCTACCTGCCTGACCCAGGCCAACCACACCACAGATGAATGAGCTGTTGCAGAAACTCTGATATCTCTACAACGTGTCATTTGATAATGCAGTGTCTTTTGACACAGACCAAGCTACAGAGCTGCCTACAGTGTATAATTAAGGGTTTCAGATGTACTAAGGTTTTCTCCTGCCAAATGCCATTCATCTGTGCTTTACTCTTCCAGCAAATATAACCAAAGTACAATTTGTAAAGCCAGCTCGCTGTGTGAATTATTTTGTCCTGCTGTTCGAAGGCCCTGTGTGGTTTAGAGGAGTAGAGAAATTATTCTAGGATACCTGAGCCACGAAATCCAATCCTAGCATTTGACAGAAGAGGAAACTGGGACCCATAAAAGTGAAGTGACTCACCCAAAGTCACACTCCTGGTTTGTGGAAGAGCAGGGGCTAGACTTCAGGAATCCTGATGCCTCATTCCAGGGTTTTTTGTTTGTTTTTTTTTTCCAGAACTTAGAATGCTATCTTTGGAAAACGAGAGTAACTAGTCACAGACTGAATGTGGGTACAACTAGAAACAGCTTTATTTTTTTTCAACTTGGGTCTTCAATCTCGTCCCACTAGTACTCTTGTGCCTGTCCCTCGATGACATCTTTGACAGTCTCCATAACGGTCTGGTCATGTACAATTTCATGAACCACCTCATTGCAGCAATTAAGACTTTTTCAGATGTTAAAAAAAAAAATCTCATCTGGTCTAATTTCTCCAAAGAAGATATACAAATGGCCAATAAGCACATGAAAAGACGCTCAACTTCACTGTCACCAGGGAACTGCAAATCAAAACCACAATGAGATACCACCTTACATCCACTAGGATGGCTATTATCAAGAAAACAGAAAATAACAAGTGTTATCCGGCGGCGGGGGGTGCCTCAGGCATTGCTGGTGGGAATGTAAGACCAGGCAGATGCTCTGGAAAACAATTTGGCAGTTCCTTCAAAAGTCGAACATGTAACCATGTTACCATGTAACCCAACAATTCCATTCCTAGATATATACCCCAAAGACTCGAAAGCAGGTACTCAGACAGATACTTGGACATCAGTGTTCACTGCAGCATTACTCACAGTTGTCAAAAGGTGGAAACAATGTAGTGTCCATAAACAGAGGAGTGGATACACAAAATAATAGTACACAAATACAATGGAATATTACTCAGCCATAAAGAGAAACGAAGTCCTAATATATGCTATGACATGAATGAACCTTGAAAATATGTTGAGTGAAGTAATGCAGACACAAAAGGACAAATCTTGTACGATCCCACTCATACAAAGTATCTAGAACAGGCAAACGCACAAAGACAAGTTTATTAGTGGTTACCAGGAGCTGGGAGGAGGGGAAAACAAGGAGTTATTACTTAAGGAGCAATGAGTTTCTGTTTGGGGTGATGAAAAGTATCTGGAAATGGATAGTGGCGATGGTTACACAATGTGGTGAGTGTCAATGAATTGAACACTTAAAGATGGCTAAAATGGCATCTATCTTTGGCATACATTTTACCACAATAAAATTTTTCTAAAAATCTCATCTGGTCTAAATCAAGTTTTCAGTCTCACGTCCAGCTCAAAGTTCCTCCTCTCTTCCTGCTTTAGGCCTGACCCACAGCTTAGTCCTGCACTTGGGAAGGGGACAGTTGGCTTTTCACTCCCCCCTCCCCTTTCTCCCCCTGCTTCTTGTTTCCCAGGGTCTTTGGTGTGCTTGGAGTGGGAGGCAGGGGCAAGAACTGGAGCAAGATTGGTTAAAGTCTTTGTACATGATTATATATAGACCTCCCTTGGCTGACAGAGTTCTCTGGATTGCAAGTAACCAAATGATGCTCTTCAGTGGGATACAGTTATAGGTTCTCAAGAAGCCTATGGGAGTCTCCACACTGCCTGGATCCCTCTCTGTTGGCTGGGAGGAAACAATCCTCTACTAGTCCCTCTAAGGAGAGGTAGGGGCAAGCCACTGCACTTTCCCTCACACTCTCCCTTGTTAATTAACTCTCCTTGAATATCCAGTCTTTTTCTTCACACAAGTTATAGGTGGGTGATGAGGTGATGTTTGCCAGACCAGTTTAGCTACCTTTGTATAAGTTTTGACGTGGTTGTGCCTGGATGTTTCTCTTTAGAAGGTGAGGATATGTGCAGCCAAGTGTCTTCACAAAAAAGGAGTCCTGGTGGTGAAGTGGTTAATTGCTTGGCTGCTAACTGAAAAGACGGTGGTTTGAACCCACCAGCTGCTCTGTAGGAGAAAGATGTGGCAGTCTGCTTCCGTAAAGATTACAGCCTTTGAAACACTATAAATGGGGCAGTTCTACTCTGTCCTATAGGGTCGTTGGAAACACTGGTGGCGTAGTGGTTAAGAGCTACGCCTGCTAACCAAAAGGTCAGCAGTTTGAATCCACCAGGCGCTCCTTGGAAACCCTATGGGGCAGTTCTACTCTGTCCTATAGGGTCACTGTGAGTTGATGGCAATGGGTTTGTATAGGGTCATTACGAGTTGGAATCAACTACAAGGCAACAGGTTTGGTTTTGGTTGGTTTTTGTCTTCACAAAATATCCCTTTCAATACCCTGTTATAATAGGAATTCTAAATGATTTTTTTGTAGACAGGAGGTACTTCTTATTTTTGGAAAGTCTTGAAATTATACAAGGAAGAAGTGGCTGCTGGGAAGATCCTGTGGGGAGAAAGGGACCACTGAGAGAAGGAGAGGTTGCTTCCAAACACAAACCTCCTCACCCTATGGAATGTCAGAGATCCTGAGGGAAAGGCTCCGAAGGCACTGCTTCCCTGGAGCCAACTGGATTGGACATGTGTGGTAGAGGACAGAGAAAGCCAAAATCCTGGCTCTGCCTATCACCTACTAGGTGGTGTTGACTTTCTTCTTTCTGGGACTCGGGTTGCCCATCTGTAAGATAGGAGGGTGGCGAATATTTGTCAGTTTTGGCTGCCTAGCATTGAAGGATCCCCCCTATTTGGAGAAATTCCAAGATAGCCTCTTCCCACCCTCCATTATGGTACTCTAAGAGGGTGGTGACGTGTATTCTATTTCCCTGCCCCTCCCATGCAGCTACAGCATGGACATGTGATCCAGGCTCAGCCAAGGACTTTGAATCCTTAATAAGAATGCAAAGGTCTAGCCAAGGTCAGGGTAACACTGGTCCAAGGACCTATCAGTGAATGACTGGGAGCAGTCAAGCTCAGAGCACAGCAGGAGCACCCACTGCCCAGTGCCCCTTTAGCTGTGCCTAGCCACCCTGCTTATATTCTGAGCCTGGCTCTCTAGCCATACTGATTCTGAAGAAATGCCCTGTTCTTCTGTCATAGATATTTTAGTTTGACTCACAACCCTCATTTCAACCTCTTTCCTCTTATCTCCCACTGATCTACATGCCAGAAAGGAAAATACTAGAATTCCCAGGCTCCTTTTTATTAAGCAGTGGTCCCATGATACAACTCTGATCAATGAAATAAAGGAATAAGTCCCTTCCCCAGTATAAAGACAAAACCTAGAAAGGAAAGGCTTTTACACTTCATCTCTGTCCTTTGTTCCTGCCTGGAACACAGATGAAATGCCTGGAGGTGGAGCACCCAGCCCTAACTATGAGGAACAAAAACCTAAACAGAATCTCAGTTTCTAACGACATCCCTGAGCAGCATGACAAGCTCTGGACTCTGCTTCTAGATTTGTTAGATAAATAAAAATAAGTTATCTATTTAAGCCACTGTTCCTTAGATTTTCTGTTACGCTCAGATAAATATATTCTTTCTGAATATACCTTCCAAAAAACTCAATAAAAGCTAACTGAGGATGGTATTTACATTTGTAAAGTATTTTGGAGCTCATCAACTGTCCTAATTGCTTAAGTTTGTCAGGGTAAGTTTCTGACCCTGACTGGTACCACAAGCACTCCAGATCTCCTCCCCTTCTGATATCTTGTCCTTTTAAGAGGAAAATTCCCCTTACTATGCAAACCCATAAAAAATAGCACCCACAAAAAAAGAAGAGCAATCCTCTTGCTCTCAGTCGTAACTTGAGATGGTAAGCCACTGAGCCCTGTCTCCTCCCTAAAGGCAAGGCCAACTCTCCTACCTGAGGTCACCTAGCCTAGTGCTACCTCATAGAAGTAACTATTGGCTTACACCATCAACTTCAGAATTTTCAGAGGCAGATTCTTGCTAACCAGGGAAAATCTGAACTGAATAATAGTTACATTTGTAAAACATTTTGTTGTTTGGAAACAGAAACTGTCTTTTTGTACTGCATCTTGTGCCTTCATAATAATCCTGAGATCAACAAGGAAGGGATAAGGACCCTGTTGCTTACAGAAGGATGTTACCACAGATTCTAGATATAATACGTAATATCAGAAAAGAGAGCTATAGGACCAGAAGCAGTGCGGAAAGGAGCCCGTATACTGAACTGTGTTCTGTGGAACCTAGGAACACAGAACATAGACCAGGAACATAGAACATAGTAGCTTGACCTCCAGCAAGTCGTTTCTCTCTTGGATCCAGTTTCCTTACCTGCACGATGAGGATGCTAGACATGATCTTTGGAGTTCCTTCCAGCTCTGAGCACAAACCTGGCACACTGAAGATGCTCACAATTGTTTAATTCTAGAATATTGGATTGAAAATACCTTGGGGGTCTTCAGTGTACACTTTCCCCTTCCAGAGGCAATTAAGTCAAAGGTGATCTCTGGCCAAAACAGGTCTCGCCCAAGATTGGAGCCTTAACATTTTCTGCAAAGTACTGCTTTCACCCGCCACTTTCAGCCTTTGGGTATGGCATGCAATTTCTGCTATTGCATTTAGAAAGAAAAAATGGTGACTGTCAACTGAAAGGTGGGCTCTAAATCACAGCTATATTTCCTAAGAGCCACGAAGATGACTGAAAAAATTATGGCCTTTCACCAGGGCACAAAGTACCTTGTCATTCTCACTTCACTGTGAAGCACCCGAAAATATTGTCTTAGGGTGCCTTTGTGGCCAGAAGCAGCTTCTGGTGGGAACAGTGAGGCCAAATATCACCTCCTCTAATGATAATCAACTAAGACTTCCCCAGGAATATTATTTTTGGTTTAATATACTTATTGTCAAAGGCCTACAAGTATTTTGGCCACTTAAATACAATTCCAACCAAAATATTCCAAGAATGATTGTAACACTCCCAGAATGCATGGTTGCATCCAGTCACAAGATCTTTAAGGGAGTAAGATTGTCTGAATTTCTTTAACTATTTGTTTACATCCTCCTTATTTAGGATATAGTCCATAATCGCTTATAGACACTACATTTTCCCTCTGAAATGTTAGAAATTTTAAACCCAAATTTACCTTTCATGTCTATTATAATCTTCACTTGCCCCAAACTATCCAAGTTCTGGTATTGCATAAACTGGGAAGATGCTGAGTTTTCTGGATCCTTAGAGCTGTGGTTCTTATTGAAGAATGATTTTATCCCCCGGGGGATATTTGGTAATGACTGAAGACATTTTTGGTTATCACAACTTGGTGGGGTGGGGGGCAAACTACTGGTATCTAGTGGGTAGAGGCCAGGGATGCTGCTAAACATCCTACAATGCATAGGACAGTCTCCACCACAAAGAATTAGCCACCTAAAATATCAATAGTGCTGTTGTTAGGTGCTGTTGCTGTATAGGACAGAGTAGAACTGCCCTATAGGGTTTTCAAGGAGTGGCTGGTGGATTTGAACTGCTGATCTTTTGTTTAGCAGCTGAGCTCTTAACCACGGTGCCACCAGGGCTCTGTCAATAATGCTAAGGTTGAGAAACCCTGCTATAGAATCTCAAGATGCAAAGAACACGGCCCTTAATGGCTTCCAGGGTTAGAAAGGTTATACGGGTAGCACAACTCTATGACTCTTCATGATCTCAGAGACACAGTAGATACTGAGGAAAATGTCGGCTGCCTTTGCTATGCCAACTCTGAATACTAGTAATGGAAATAATTTCTTTTTTTTTTTAAGAAGGCAGCCCCTTCCTTTGATCTTCATTGAACTTCAATGTCCTCTTCACCCAGATCTACAGTGAAAGTAGGACTAGAACATATTGGTACAGGAGCAGGCCTCAGACAAGGTCTGAAAGATGTACAGGTTTGATACTCACACCCCTCAGAGCTCACTTTACTTGGGAGAGATGGCAGAAGGATAGAAAAAATTTCCAAACACTTTTAAAAGAATCCTAACAACTTCATAGATCGGTAAGATTTCAAGCTACTTTTAAAAAGCATTGAATTAGTCTCTCTGCTCTTATTATTCTAATTATTTCTACTCACCCCGCCTCATTTCAAAAAGACTCTGAGGTGACTAACTCTCCCCGTGGTGCTGACTCAATTTTCCCATGTCGCGCTTATAGCAGATATGGGTTCTAGAACTGACAGGTATAAGTTTCAAGTTAAGAGGAAAAAGGATTTTGGAAGGACCAAGGAAAAGTAATATTTGGGTAGTTAACACATATAAGTTAAATTCCTACTATGTGTAAAAGCATTGTGTTAAACACTGAAGGAGATAGTTTTTAAAAGTGTAAATCACAGCTGGCATCTTTAAGTAATTTATAATCTGCTTGAGCGAGATAGGCTCTGTGCCCAAAGGAGGATGTCTTATATTACAAGGCAGTCTGGGCTGGTGCCTCCTGGGCGGGTGAAGCCCTTAGCATCCTTCATCTCTTCTGGCCAGGGAAAGAGGGCAGAGCAGAAATAGATGAAGGTGATCCGCCATCGGGGACTGCAGGAACAAAGGCTCGGAAGTGGGCACACGCTAGGAATAGCCAAGGGAAGTAAGGAAAACAGGGTTAGGTCATAGAGGCCCCGACTGGCAGAGGAGGATTTAGGGTTTTATCATAAGGAGCATCTGACGGTATCTTGAACCTCTTCCCCAACAGCCCTGTTGTCGTTAGTCGCCCTTAAGTCAGCTCTGACTCATGGCAACCCTATGTATAACAGAACTAAACGTTGCTCAGTCCTGTGCCACCTTCATGATCGTTGGTAACTGGACAATGTTCTGTTGTGATCCGTAGGTTTTTCACTGACTAGTCTTTGGAAGTAGATCGCCAGGCCCTTCTTCCTAGTTTGTCTAGTCTGGAAGCTCCATTGAAACCTGTTCACCATGGGTAACCTTGCTGGTGTTTGAAATACCAATGACGTACCTTCCCACATCACAGCAACATGCAGGTCACCACGGTATGACAACCCTATGATGTAGCTACTATTCTTCTCCTCATTTTACTGATGAGGAAACTGAGGCACAGGGGGGCTAAATAACTTACTCAAAGACACACAGTTAGCCAGTGCTACAGCCAGGATTCAAACCCTGGGCAGGGCCCACACTCTTAAATCACTTCATCAGACCACTCCTTGATAGCACAGAAGAGCTAGAGCAGAGGAGAGACCAGAGATGGGTCTCTGTTAGGAAGGAATTGCCAACAGAGAGCATTTCAAGGAGTTGAAGAAGTCAGTAGGGTCAGATGTTGCTGAGCCATCAGGAATGAAACCCGAGAAACGGCCACTGGATTTGTGATTCGGCAATCACAGGTGACCTTTAAGAGTTCTGTTTCAGTAGATCGGTGGGGATGGGAATTCTTTGTAGGGCATCAAGAGGGGAGTGGCGGCAGATAGAACAACAGGCAAAAATTGACCGTAAAAGGAGGGTGAAAGATGGAAGGGAAATTTCCAAGCTTTTCTTTTGACACTATTCCCAAAATAATGGAACATTTTCTTTAGTTGTGGAATTGCATTGTGTTTTGCCCTGTTCTTTTGTTTCAGAGGGTGAAACTAGCACATTTTTGTTTTTATGGTTAAAGGAGAATTATCAAGTGTCATAGAAATTGTTTTGGTTTTTTAAAATGCTACATCGAACTCAGGTGAAATATAAAGATTTAACTATTTCAAGGGAAACCACTGTGGGGAGGAAGTTACTTTACCTTATACGCTGCATCGGCTCATATAAATGGCAGTTTGGTAATCTACCAAGGACTGGGTAGGACAGTGTAAGGGAATCACTGATAAAATAACTCCCTTTTGATGTGTTTTGAGCCAAGGGAGGACACTGTATGCGGTACGGCTTGAGACTGAAATCCAGAGAACAGCTGCCTGATCTCGGTTTGGACTTTCAAAAACCTGGGCTGCAAAGGGCAAAAATACTGATTAATATTCTTTGTTTAAATGAGCTTTGGGAACTGGAGTTATCAGCTCCGTCCTAGCTTTTGAGTACCTTCTGTTACAAATCAAAAGCAGTTTTAAGGGAAGCTGCTTTTTTCTGAAGGCAGAATTCCTCTTACGGCAGGTAACTCAGACTGCCTAGGGCAGTGACGGCTCAGCAGTAGAATCTTCGTCTTCCATCCTAGAGAGCCGGGTTAGACTCCAGGCCAACGCACCTTGCAGGCAGCTACCGCCTGGCTATCCATGGAATCCTGCATGTCGCTATGATGCTAAACAGGTTTCAGTGGTGCTTCCCAACTAAGACAGACTAAGAAGAAAGGCCTGGGGATCTACTTTAGAAATTGTGCCAAAGAAAATTCTATGGATCACAACAGTTCTAGCCCCAACTGATCATGGGGATGGTGCAGGACTGGGCAGGGGTTCATTCTGTTGTGCACGGGGTTGCCATGAGGTGGGGGCTAACTTGATGGCAGCCAACAACAACAACATGGCAGCAATTAGAGCCACAGAAGAGGAAGGGGAGAGGGAGGAGGGAGAGAAAGATGAGAAGAAGAAGGAAGAGGAGGAGGAAGCTTCCCTGAGGCTGAGGAGTAGTTTTGGCAAGACTTCTTCCCAAAACCAATAACGCTCTCTAACATCCCAGGGTACTCAATTCTAATATGTTCTAAGGCTGAATAAGACCCTGAAATGCCAATCATTTTGGTCCAGTCCAAGAACTACTGCAAGCAATAGATGTCTGAAAAGTAACTGGGGGTCTGGGGCTGCTTTTAGGTCCTGGGTGGCACAAACAGCTTGCACTTGGTTACTAACTGAAAGCCTGGTGGTTCAAATCCACCCAACTGTGCCATGGAAGAAAGGCCTGGCAATTTATTTCTGTAAGTCATAGCCATTAAAAACCCTATGGAGTACAGTCCTACTCTGACACATGTGGGCTCGTCATGAGTTGGAATTGACTTGATGGCAATGGGTTTGAGGCTCTGTTGGTCGGAGAAGGCTCAGGTTGTGATGTTGTTGATGTGTGTTTCTTGCTGAGACTTCGCAGACACGTGGAATAACTGTTTGGCAATGAGCTCTCACATCTAGTTCAAATAGGGAAGCAATAAGTTAATGCTGGTGGTACAGAGTTTAAGCTGCCTTTGTGAAGAGCTGGAGTGAGTGTTCATAGATTCCTTTCTAGGGAAAGAGTGGCTCAGGCCATTGGGAAAATGGATAGAGTCTGAAGTGTCCTTCTTTGGAGGTCCTAAAAAACATTATGTACCCCAAAGAGGAACCCACACAGGTCTTTTCTCCATCCCAGATCATCTCCCCATCCCTCTTGCTGTCTTGTCTCACACCCCACCTGCGGGTGACTTTCCTTTCATTTTTACAGGAGCTAACTGGGAGGTTCCTCTCTCCAACACCAGTTCAAGAGTAAGACAGGCTCTCTCCTATTCTTCTCCACTTTCCTTGCTGTTCCCCAAACACACATATAAGCCCTTTGCATTTTAGGGGTTTCACCACTCACTACAGGGAGCAGTAAGGGCAACAAAAACAAAAAGTATGGGGAGGCTGGAAAGAGTCAAGAAGATTCTTCTCTGAGTCAACAGTCTTGAACCACAAAAGAAGTTCATGGTCGGTTTACTTTGAAATACTTGCTTTTCATCAGTCTCTTTTTCACTCCTTGGTGACAGCCTTAGCAAAGGTTTTAATTTTATTTAAAAAGTGATTCACAACCCATGAGTTAATCCATCCCCTTTGCCACAGTGACTTGCTGTCCCCACTCTGTGTGGATCTGTCCTTTCCACAGCACCAGGCGGTGAACAAAATAGACAAACTCCCTGTCCTCTGGAGCTTTCATTCTCACTGGGGAGAGGGATAGTAAACAAAATAGCTAAGTTATATAGTCTGCTAGATGGATAGCTGCCACCAAGTTGACACCAACTCATGGCGACCTTGCATACAACAGAATAAAATGTCGCCCGGTTCTGCGCCATCCTCCCAACCGCCAACGTGTTCAAGTCCATCCATCGTTTAGGCTACTGTTGCAATATAGTATGCTAAAACAAAAAACTCAGTGCCATCGAGTCAATTCTGACTCATAGTGACCCTATAGGACAGAGCAGAACTGCCACACAGGGTTTCCAAGGAGTGCCTGGTGAATTCGAACTACCAACCTTTTGGTTAACAGCTGTAGCACTTAACCACTACACTACCAGGGTTTGCAACATAGTATGCTAGACGGTGATAAGTACGATGAATAAAAGAGAAGCAGCGAGGCAAGGCGTGTAGTTTTAAAGGAGTGGCCAGGGAAGGCCTCACTCAAGAAGTGATGTTTGAGCAAGCTTTAAAGGAGGTGAGGGAGCAAAGCAGGCAGAAACGTGCAGGAAGAGCATTCCAGGAGAGGGACCGGCTACTGCTGAAGGCCTGAGGCGGGAAAACAGCAAGGAAGCTAGGGTGTGTAAAGCAGAACAGGACAGGTGGCCAGAGGACTATGGGGCAGAGCACCATTTTCTACCCACAATCACAGCGGTAACAGAGAAAGAGTCTAGCATTTGAGCCACATCAACCTGGCTTTGAACATCAGCTCGACTCCTTACATCATGTATCTTGGGCCCCCCCTCCTCATGTGTAAGTAGCTGACACAACAGGTGACTGACTGCAGGGGGTTGAAGGAGATATGGAATGTGAAACTGCCTACCATGGAACATGGCTCATGCCAGTTCTTATCCAACAAACATCAGTTCCCTTCCACTTCCCTGGTTATACGGCTCCTCTCATTTAGCGCTCACTGAGGCAGAATAAAAAGTGCCCAGAAGTATGTGTGGGTCCCTGGGTGGTGGAAACAGTTGACGTGCTTGGCTGTGAACTGAAAGGTTGGAGGATTGAGTCCAGCTCAGAAACACCTTGGAAGAAAGGCCTGGCAATCTACTTCTGAAAAAATTAGCCACTGAAAACCCTATGGAGCACATTTCTACTCTGACACACATGGGGTCACCATGAGTCAGAATTCACTTGACAGTAACTGGTTTTTGATTGTTTGTTTGTTATGTTTTTAAAAAGTATGCCATTCAAGGCCCTCCAACATGTCCAGGATATATTACCAAATGTAAGAAAACAAACCACAAAACTATGCATTTATTAAATGTTTTAGTATCTGCATTGAAAAATCTGGAGGAATCCGTACTAAATTGTTAATGGTGAGCACTGCTGAGGAGTGAGATTATCAAAGACTTTGACCATTGGCCTTCTATACCTCTGTACTGTTTGACATTTCCCAGTGAACAGGTATTATAACCACAAATAGAAATCACAACATAGGCTAGTGTTGATGTAGGAGAGGTGATTTCCTGGCCCTACCCCACATCAGTAACATCAGTTCTGAGTAGCCTCCATCCCACTGCCCAACCAAGGCCCGCCTGGTGTGTTCCAACTTTAGGAGCTCTTATGTCTTCTATGTAGCGCTGGTGGCACAGTGGTTAACAGCTCAGCTGCTAACCAGAAAGTCAGAGGTTTGAATCTACCAACTGTTCCTTGGAAACCCTATGGGGAAGTTCCACTCTGTTCTACAGAGTTGCTATGAGTTGGAATTGACTTGATGGCAACAGGTTTGGTTTTGTTTGGTTTATCTCTTCTCCTTGGGGAAAGCAAAACAAAAACAACTAAAGCCATTGTTGTTGACTACAATTCATGGCAACCCCATCTGTGCAGAGTAGAACTGTGTTCCATGGGGTTTTCTTGGCAGTGACCTTTTGGAAGCAGATTGCCAGGCCTTTCTTCCAAGGTACCTCTGAGTGGGTTTGAACCGCCAACCTTTAGGTTAGTAGCTGAGCACTTAACAATGTGCACCACCCAGGGGCTCTATATCTGGGAAAACTTGTGTGCAAAAAGGGCCAAAGGGAGCTATGGGTTTCTCAGATGAGACCTGGACCACAGGAGAAGGTCACATGATGGGTATGTCTGGTCAGCATCTGTGAACTCTGATTAGTTCAGTATGGAAAGGGGACAGATTAATTTGTAGGTTGTGAACAACTTTTTAAATAAAATTAAAATTTCTGTTAAGGCTGCCACCAAGGAGAGAAAAAGAGACCAATGAAAATCAAATATTTCAAAGTAAGCTGATTGAGAATTTCTTTTGTGAATCAAGATTGTTGACAATGAAAAAAACCTCATTATAAAGAATACTAAATAAGAGGTACTATAAAGACAATTCACATTTCAAAACTAAGTAGCTTACAGGGTCAAGGAAAGATAAATATACCAGTTGCCAGTGTCTTTCTCAATAATGTATTCAAATGTGCATTACAACTCGACACGGCTACGTATGTTAATTACAGAGTTCAGGAAAAATTTACCCTCTCCTTCCCCTCACCAAAGAAACAGAAAAAAACCTTGGTGGGGAAAAAAAATTATGTTCATTGAGGGCTTTTCCCAGTTTAAATACATATACATTTCAAGGGGGAAAAAAAATGTAGTCCAGAAATTCTCACATTCCCTGAATTGGCCTTTGAGCCAAAAAGGGTGCTTAGCTCTGCACTAAATGAAATCTTGCTTCAATGGGAGCGAGCTGACTGGTCGACTTCTTGGATGCTTTTCCATTATGAGATTCCTGATTGAAAAAGGGAATGACGCTCCCCATAAGAACACCCATTTCCTCCCCAGAAATGAATCGAGAACCTCTCCCTGTGTTCTGCTTCTTCACCAGAAACATCAGGACTCACCTAGAGGTTATCTGGTCATAGACTGGAAATCCCCAGGGCAGAAAGACTCCATCTCAGCATTTCCATAAGCACTGGGGAATGTGTCCTTCCAAACTCAAAGTCTTTTTTGTGAGACGAGACTGCTACACAAATTGGTTTACTCTCTACAGAACACAGTATAATGAAAAAGTACTTTTAAATACTCATACAGCCTTAGGAAGAAAACAGAGCTTGTAAGGTCTACAAGTGATAGTCTTTGTATTTCCTACCTAATATGATTCATCAATTTGTAACTAAAAGCTGCATTTTCCATGGGATATAATTTCCAAATAATTCCTCATACTTACCTATATCTTTGTCACCACCATCTCAAATATGTGACCTGAGTAAAAAAGCTAATAGCCCCATTGGGTGACTTTTCTATTGATGTAACTCCAGCAATTTCTACTAAATTCACAAGACTGCTAGGACTGTGTAGCAATATCCAACAGCAAACCCGTTGCCACAGAGTAGATTCTGACTCATAGTGACCCTATAGGACAGGGTAGAACTGCCCTACAGGGTTTCCGAGGCTGTACTTTTACAGAAGCAGACTGTCGCATCTTTCTCGCACACAGTGGCTGGTGGGTTCGAATTGCCGACCTTTGGGTTAGCAGCCAAGTGCTTAACCACTGCACCACCAGGGCTCCTTGCAACATTCAATACTTGTATTATAATAATGCATTTGCCAAAAAAAAAAAAAAGATTAAATACATGTACACAGTGGAATGTACAAATTCTAAAAACTTTGAATGAATAACTGTTACCATCATAGAGAGACTGGATGACAGTCCCTGGCTGCTACGGATTCCTTCACCCTGCTCAGGTGCTCCCATGTCAAGTGTGATAGACAATGTTGTTCTCGTGACTAGCAGTGAGACCGAAGGACAGTGTGCGGGGCAGCAAGATGACTGGGGTGGGATGCAATAAAGAAAAATATCAGTGATTTATTCTATCTAATGCTTACATGTTTTAAAGGTTTAAATGTGGAGGGAAATAACCTTTTGCATTTAACTGCTTGTTTGGGAATGTTCAACAGAAGCCCCCATTTTTTTTATAGGCTCAGTACCCAGTGCCGTTGAGTATAGGCTCAGTGTCACCTCAAAAAATTCCACACCCACTCCTTCTAAAGCAACAATTTCTCCTATTGGAAAGCCACAAAGGTTGGTGTGGAATCTATGAAACAGAAAATAGAATCCAAGCCTGTGAGCTCATGTATAAGCTTGATCTTAATGAAAATGCAGACCCCCTACCCTTGGCAATCAGACTTGAATTTGCATCCTAACCCCGTCCCTGACTGTGTGACCTTGGACAAGTTAGCTAACCTTTCTAAGTCTTAGCGTCTTCGTCTTCAACATGGAGATAATTGGTTTGTTGTGAGGATTAAATGAAATCATGCACGAATAGCTTCCAGCTCAGTACCTGGCACTTAAGATACGGGTCCTTCTCACTATTAGATGTGGCATTCTGACTGCATTTTAGAAGTGATTACAGTCTGCTGCCATATTTGATCATCTTGTGACGAACATTTTCATTCTACACTTCTGTTACTATTATTTTACAATATTTTGAAAAAAATGAAAAGAAAGGTAAGTAGTTACGTACATCCCACTCTCGGATTGTTGCTCAAAAGCAAGGTGAAAAGCCAGAGAAACATACACTGAAGAGAAATTCAGTCTTTAGGATATGACGTTATAGGTGTATGGAATAAAAACAAATCATGAAATTTCAACCTACAATATAGGGCCATCAAATCATAAAAAAAAAAGTAGGTTCTATTTCAAAAGAAACAAGCAGCATTAAGGACGCTAGAAGGAACTAATATGGGCCTATTCTTATCTCAGTATTGGCGAATGTTCAACAGGATTGGTGGGCTAGATTACCGGGGGTGGGGGAGGGGGCGTTTATGGGGTCTGATTTCCAACAGGTGGCCAGCTTTAGTCATCTTTAGATGCAAAACCTTAATGAGTTTGAGTACGCAAGTCTTGGGGATTCTATTCAAGGCCTCCTCTTGGCAATCAAGGGGAACAATTTTCTGGGTTTAAGCCTCCCTGGCAAGTTAGCAAGCAGGCAACTGTCTGCTGTAGCTTGCACCTGTCCCCTGAACGGTATCTGGCCTGACAGTGAAAACCCACCATCCTTTCCTGACAGCGCATCCTGCCGCTGTGGCGCCTCCGGGCAAATGGGGGAAGCCCACTAGAAAGTGGTCATGACCAACCAAGCCACAAATCCCCAGGGTGTGGGATTTCCATTTCAAAATCACGTCTAAAATCCCAAAAATAGGCGCTTGCTTGACATACTGCAATGGGATTCCCCCCAGCAGCAACCCCCCCCTCCCAGCTTGCATGTTTTATTAATAAATGCAAGATGGCACACGGAGGCAAAGGATGGGAGGTAAGGCATCTGCAGCTGGACCCGAACCAGGGCAGTTTGCAAAAAATAAGAAGCATGTGACAAGAAGGTCCCCAGTCTGGAGCTGCAGTCCTGGACTGCCCCAAGCACCTAGGCTTGCTCCCCCGGCCGGCGGGGATGAAGGTCAGCGCTAAGATCCCAGCCCTCCCGGGCACGCACCCCGCAAACCTTGACCGCCCGCCCCGGCCACCGGACCTGGGCACCGAGGCGGGGGAAGCCCCAGCCGCGGCCGGCTGAGAGCACACATACCTGCTGCCGGGCTCGGGACTCGCTCCGCTCTGCAGCGGCGCCGGCAGCGGCTCGCGCTCCCGGGGCTCCCCTCTCCGCCCCCCGCCCCCTCGAGGCCCCGCCGCTCCCTCCCCTCCGCCCACCGCGCTTGGGGGCGCGCGCGCGGCCTCGTGCCGGCAGCTCGCCCGGGCCCGCGCCTGCGCCCTCACCTCCCGCCGCCCGCGAGCGCGCCCCGGCGGCTGTGGCGGGGTGGCGCCGCTGTCTAGGAAACGGCCCGCGGGCCGGGGACGGGGGCCCTGGGCCGGGGCTTGTGCCCGAGGCGGGGACCCGCCCTTGTGGCGAAGGGAGCGTCTGCGGTGCCGGCAGGCGGGGCGGAGAAGCAACAAGTGCGGACGCTGACGGGGCCCCTGAAGGAAGCCAAGGGCCCCGCGGGGAGTTTCGTCCTATCGAGACGAGGAGCCTCCTTTCGCGTTGGTGCAGCGCTTTGCAGTTTCCAGAGCTCTTTTCTGGTTGTTCTTTTCGTCCGCTCACAGCTCCCTGTGACGGAACAAACGGCAGCAGGCGTTGCCCTCTGCGCTTTGCCGCACGAGGAAGCAGCTCAGCGACCTGCCCACCGTTTACCTGTCCGCGAGGGGAAGACACCTCGTCCTGACCCAGGTGGTGGCAGACCTAGACAGCCCGGGCTCCCAGGTCTACTGCTGGGAGGAAACACCTGTCCCTGCCTTCGTCTGACCGTCTCAGCTCAGGATCCTTCTAGGGCACAGTCTTTCACAACCTTTTTTTTTTTTTTTTCCCTTCATTATGTCCCTCCTTAAGGAGCCTTTTCGAGCCCTGGTGGCGCGGTGGTTATCAGCTCCACTGCGAACGAAAAGGTTGCAGTAGCTGCTCCTCGGAAAGCCTATGTGGCAGTTTTACTCCGTCCTATACGGTCGCCATGAGTCGGAATCGAAGGCAACGAGTTTTTTTTGTTTTTTGGGTTTTTTTTTTGGTTAAGGAGCTTTTTCAGATTTTCTTTTCCCTAACCCTGCCCCATCAAATTCCAATAGCACATATGTACTCTATAGCTGATTATAAACTGTTGCTTTATACATAAAAAGCGTAAGCTTTCTTTCGCCCCGTTCAGAAGAATTTTTGCCCCTTGGAGCTGATACCGCCCTCCGTTGAGAATGCACATTCTAGGACCACCGTTCCCACAGCGACTTGCCCACAGTTTAGTAACTTTCTTTCGCCCTCCTTTCAAAAGCGATTTTTGCCCCCTTGGAGGTGATATCGCCCGCCATTGAGAAGGTATATTTTGGGACCACCGTTCCCACAACAACTTGCCCCCAGTTTTCTAACTAGAAGGTGAGTTAGTGGAGTTACTGTGAGGAATCTGGATGCATCCACACATATTCTGTGTAGGCAAAAAAAAAAAAAAAAAATCATGTATATAATATATACAGCTTTTTCTAAAGTCCACAGATGCTGCTGTGAGCAACGGAGTACAGTCATTTGAGCAGCTACTGGATTCATAGTAGCTCTTGTCATCTGTAGTCTTCATGCTAAAAATTATAGCCATTTTCCTATGAGAGCCTGATATTTTTATGTTAAAATACTTGAAAAGATTGGAAACCCTCTTTTCTAGGACACTAAGTTCCAGGACAGCCTTCGGCTCTGCAGATTCAACATACATTTGGTTTTCAGATCTCATACCTTGTAAAAATACTTTTGTTTGGTTAAGCCCACTTGGCCCCCCAGGAATGCCCTTTCTCATTCTTGCCTCCCTCTCCTCCCACCTCACCTTTTCTAGCTGAATGATGAAAATGGTGGAGTTGAAAGACTTCAAAACCTAGATCATGGAATTGTCCCATGGGCTTGCATCATGGTCATGCTTTTCTTAGGTACAATAATGTGTAGATAGGGAATGAGAACCTAATTTTGGCAAACCTGGAAGTAAAATTTCTTCAGGCCCTCCGTCATCTTTCAATGTTTCTCAACCAACTCGAATCTCCGATAGTGAAATTTCAGAGGAAACATCTTTTACAGGTGATTTTTATAGAACCTACCTTTGTTGCCAGAGAATTTTTCTTCTTGAACGTTTCTAAAAGGAAAAAATCTGGACTGGAAGGGAGAAAGTGGGAAAAGTTCACGAAAGCTTGATGGAGGATGGGGTGGAGGGGTAAGGGTTGTGTTGACAGGTGGTAGCAACATTTCAGCTGCAGTTCATTTGGAAACAGCCTTGATGTAGCTTGCCGAAGTTGTTATCCACCCCACTGTCCCCCGACTTAGAACTCTTTTAGTTACCACGGAGTTGATTCTGACCCAAACGCTACACACCATTTAGTTAAAACCATTGAAAAATATCCATTTTCGATGCTAGCTAGTATTAGAGGAAGAGGAGATGGAACATGACTTTGGTTTACCTGGAATCTTTGCATTCTAATAAAGTGTTTGGATTCAGGTGCAAAACTACTTTAAGGGAACTCTTTTTCTACAAGGGCAGTCTATAAAGACTCTCCAGAGACAGAAATCTACGTGGAAATTACATGCTAATATAGTTTACCTCTATCTTTTAAGTGTGCTACTTTTTTTTAATGTGAGTTCATGGAAATTGCAGGTGCAACCATTTTATGTTACGTGAAGTCAAAAATCCCCAACAGGTATACTTTGTCAGCTCCATACTGCCCCCTGGTGGTGTACTACTTCATAGCGCATAAAAAACCAAAACCAAACGCTGCTGTCAGTTGATTCTAACTCACAGGGACCCTGTAGGACAGAGAACTGCCTCATAGGATTTTCAAGGCTGTAGATCTTTAGGACGCATATTGCCACATCTTCCTCCTACCGAGTGGAGCGGCCAACCTTTCGATCAGCAGCCGAGCTCTTTAACCACTGCACCACCAGGGCTCCTTTCACAGCACATGCCCATACTAAAATCTTCCCCGTCCTTGGTAGATTCACTGGGGTGTTGAAAACCTAAATCAGAAGTCTAGGCAAGATGCCATTCTGCTTCCTCCAAACTTGGCCTACTCTTGCTTTCAAACACCCGGAGACTAGTAACACCCAGAGGAGGATTAAGCCTAGAGGCTGATCAATCTAGGGGAACTGGGAAGATCGCTGGCAAGACTCTGGCTTTGGCTTGGAGCATTGTACTTAAACTTGCTTGGCCCATAACAATCACTTGGGGACACTTGTTTAAAATCTGATTCCAGAGCCTCACCTAAAACCCACTGAAATCCAATCTCTGGGGGAGCAGCCTATGATTTTTATTTTTAACTGCTCCAGGTGATTTTTATCAATAAGATTATTTGACAAAAACTAGAGCTATCAACAGTACAGGTGCTGCTTCTGTAGACTGTAGGTTACTGAGAAGAGGGAGGTTTGTAGGTGAGAAGCTATATAGCAGGAAAAGCAGGAGTGGAAGAAATTAACTGTGGATTTAAGCCTCATGTATGTCACTTTCTTGCCAGATATACCTGTCTCTAATGTGGCTATAAATTGGCATGGTATCCCATACCCAAATGCCCTTTCAGGTAAGTGAGATTTTCTTTTAATTAAAAAGACTGTGTTTTCAAGCATACCGTGATCACATAATGAGAAAACTTGTGCATGTATGCAGCCGCAAGATTATGGGAAGACAGATTAGAGATTACGTTGATCCTGTGACTGTCTGAAAACGATTGGTATCAGGGTTAAAAAACGTTTTTCTCTTGAGATAGCCACTTATAAAAACAGCGTATGTGAATCTCATTCCACATAATTTGTGAAAACTTAAATAATACCAAGACACCTTAAATTGTTAATGTTTGTGTAAATGTTAATATTGTGAAAGCTCTTCCAAATGGTAGTTTATAACACAAGCTTGCTTAGCTGGAGCAAACAGGGAGAAAGCCAATCTGAGTTGGGGAAAAGCCTGAAAAATAGAGCATATGTGGCTCTTTGTGACATTTATTTTAAAATTTATACACGATAACTGCTAATGTAGCTTTTTCTTTTTTTTTAATCCTGCTGAGCTGGCTTTGCAGGAGAAAGATGTAGCAGTCTGGGTCTGTAAACATTTACAGCCCTGGAAACCCTATGGGGCAGTTCTACTCTGCCCTACAGGGTTGCTTAATCAACTCGACGGCAGTGGGTTTGGTTTGAGAGCTGGCTTTAATGACTAAATATGATTGATTTGTTATTAGCAACATTCATGTGCACACAGTCTAGGGGATAAAACACAAAGCACGGCTCAATGCACTCAGTCATCACTCAAATTCCTTTTAAAAAGATTTTCCCTAAGTAGGTTACACACGGAAACCCCGGTAGCGTAATGGTTAAGTGCTGCGGCTACTAACCACCAGGTCAGCAGTTCAAATCTGCCAGGCGCTCCTTGGAAACCCTATGGGGCAGTTCTACTCTGTCCTATGGGGTCGCTGTGAGTCAGAATCGACTCGACGGCAGTGGGGTTGGTTGGTTGGTTTAGGTTAAACATGCTTAACGCAGCCAACGCATCTTCAACAATACTACTTCAATGGCAGATTTCACCTCAAGGAGTGGCAGACAATGGCGGGACAGTAGGAGCAGTCACCTTGGGTGTAGGCAAAATCATTCTCATTGTCTGCAGAGAATTTAAAAAGTATAATAACCCCACTACAAGTTTGCTTTTTATTACCAGTGATTTTTATGTACCAGTAGTTCCAAACAATGCCAGTGATAAAATACTTCACCCCTGAAAATTATCTCTTGTTGGTCTAAGTTCTAAACAATTTCTGTAGCTATTAAGTTTTACAAATACATATATCTGTATATGCTTCAAATTAATACATTTTTATTATCCTTTAGTAAACACTGTATTCTACGTGGAAGTTAATTTAGAGTACTCCCAGTTATATGGTTAGTCTTCAGTAATATCTGTATAGGTGTTTTTCCAAGCATTCAGACGCAGTTCACGTCTGCAATGCTTTTGCTCCATATTTCTGTGTTTAGAGAAATTACAGATGTTTAACAACCATGATAGTACAGAGGCGAGAAGGATGAAGAAACAGGACTTGATTATGGGCAGTCCCTGTGTTACAAGCATGATCCCTTCCTATGTGTGTCTTTAAGAATTTGTAGGTAAGTTGGAAGAGGTGCATACGATTCTTATGTAGGCTTACTTTAGTTCGAGAAAAGGCTCGAAGCCTGCATGTGGAACAAGGAAAGGTGACTGTGATGAAGAATTTGTTGTGAACAGGGGTTGGTTCGTGGCATGGTGGTTAAAAGCTACAGCTGCTAACCAAAAGGTTGGCAGTTTGAATCCACCAGGTGCTCCTTGGAAACTCTATGCGGCAGTTCTACTCTGTCCTATAGGGTCGCTATGAGTCAGAATCAACTTGTCAGTGGGTTCGTGAAATCATTTCAAAGTGAGGGCAGATTTTCATAACATTAAAGGGCAGGCAAGTACAAGTTGTCCATAAACCTGTAAGTTAGACGTTCCTAACCCAGGGACTTACTGTACATCCGTGCTATCCTTCAATCATTCGTTCTGTGTGTCTACTTGGAGTTTTTATTTGTGAAAATTTCAGAGTGAAACAAAATGCAAACTTTGAAGTATAAGATTTTAATTTGGTATGTGCAAATTTTAATTCATATCTGAACTGTTACTGAATGTAAATATCTAACTTAGAAATTCTTTTTATAATTGGCATTGTTCACTTCGAAATTAAAGAACAAGTCAAGAAAGCAAAAGGTGTGATATTATTACACCTTCTGTTACAAACCAAAGGAGCCCTGGTGGCTCAGTGTTTAAAGTGATCAACTGCTAATCAAAAGGCAAGCAGTTCAAAAGCACCTGGGGCTCTGAGGGAGAAAGATGTGGCAGCCTGCTTCCATAGAGATTTACAACCTTGGAAACCCTATGGGGTTGCTGTGGGTTGGAACTGACTCGTGAGCAGTGGGTTTGGTTCTGGGTTACAAATTAATATGTAGACATAAGTTTTTTCCTTTTTTTTTTCTTTCCCAGAAATGCATTAATGTAATTAATCCCATGACTTTTTTCCTTTTTTGTGCTATAGTATTTTTTTATTATATTGGTATACAGGCATTCCCTGGGTTACGAACAAGATCTGCTCCTAATTGTACCTTTAAGTCAAGTCTATAAGCCAGTAACAGGTGCCTATGGTTCTTATTTAGCCTTACTTTAGTGCAAGATGGAAACCCTGGTGGCGCAGTGGTTAAGTGCTACGGCTGCTAACCAAGAGGTCAGCAATTCAAACCCACCAGGCTCTCCTTGGAAACTCTTATCTGGCAGTTCTACTCTGTCCTATAGGGTCGCTATGAATCGGAATCGACTCAACGGCAGTGGGTTTGGTTTGGTTTTGGTTTTAGTGCAAGACAGGAGCCCTGGTGGCACAGTAGTTAAGAGCTTGGCTGCTACCAAAAGGTCGGGAGTTCGAATTCACCAGCTGCTCCTTGGAAATCCTATGGGCAATTCTACTCTGCCCTATAGGGCCGCTATGAGTTGGAATTGATTAGATGGCAGCGGGTTTTGTTTTTTTTGTTCTAGTGCAAGATACAAAATGATTTAAAAGCTGCATATGCAGCAAGTGAAGGTGATCATAATGAATTTGTGAGTAGGGGTTGGTTCAGTTGTTTCAAAGTGAGCGCAAATTCCCATAACATTAAAGGGCAAGCACAGGTTGTTTGTAAGTCAGACCTTCATAGCCAGGGGCTGCCTGCCTGTTTAAGCAAAGTTGAATAAAAGAATTCTGTGTTTCTTCCCTATTATTATTTGTTTCATTTCACGATTATTACTGAAAATTATCACATAGAAGAGAAAGTGTTAAAAAAAAAAAAAAAAGATCATTCTGGGTGTCAAATATTCTAGTATGTCACTGGGACCAAATGATCATAACCTAAATGGCATCCAAGTTAATTGAGTGTTATTATGTATTTAATAATTGAAATTTTGCATGTACTTCATGAGGAAACCATTCATTCAGCTACATAATTCATGTGCCAAAATAGAATATCAGTAATGACATATATTTGAAAAACACAACTATGATCCAATCTTCCAATTCTAACATAATTAGGCTATTTTAAAACCTAGCAAGTACATATCCTTTCCTTACTGATATAAACCTAGTAATTGTTGACATAATCAAGTGCTTACAACGTGCCAGAAACTATTCCATGTGCTTTGTATGTATCAATTTTTTCATAACGACCCTATGGAAAGGTAAATTATCATCAATCTCATTTTACAGGTAAGGAAAATGTGGCAAAGAGGGGTTAAGTAACTTGCTCAAGATCACACGTCTAGTAAGTGGAGGGACCAAGATTCAGATCTGGGCAGTACAACTCAGAGACCTCAGGTTCCACCTTGGTACATTCTACCTCATATATATACACAAAGTTGAGCCTCAAAAAGTTTGAAGAAACACTGTACAGGGAAAAGCATCCTGGATTCCAGGGTTCCATTTCTAACTTGTTTTGTAACATTAGACATTCTCTGAATTTCTTTCTAGCTCTATTTATGATCTGATTATTTTTGTGTAAGGAAGAAAAATAGGCTGTTCCCTTATCAAACAGACTAAATATGAACCAGAAAAATAACCAGCATGATCTAATTTGAAGGTGTGCATAAATTTTTGATGTTTTGTAGCTGCAAAATTACCCTATTCCTGAACCTTTCACGTTCATTATTTGTATGACTACAGAAAGGCCATAAACTTTGGAGGAATTAATTGCTGCATTCCCATAACCAGCTTGATGTAAAAACTTTATTATTCAGTATATGCCACTTTTATATCATTAAGGTATTCTGAAATATCGCCTTGATCTTCTTTTTAGTGCCATATAAAGTAAAGCTCTTGAGAAAATGAACTTTTAAAGTGGAATATAGATCATATTATATACGTTTTTTTTTTCCTTCTGTCCCATGAAGGTTACCACCTTATTGATATGACAGTCTTTTTTAAGCCTATTTATGTCAACATAATGAAACTTTTTCTCGTAGGAAACATAACACAGAAAGTAGCTTTCATAATAAAAGAAATGTAATTCCTTGTCCTACCCCAAAAATTCCGTTTGTATGGTGTGAAAGAGCTTTTTTTCTTTCTTTCTTTTCCTAAATCATCTTAACATCGTTTCTGTCTTAACCCAACTTCTTCTAGCTTTGTATTTGAAAGTAATAACAATAAATAGTTCTCCTGGGCTTAGGAAAAGAAAAAAAAAATGTTGGGGAAGGCGGAGAAATTAAACATGTTAACACAGTGAAGCTTCTGCTTCCCCTTACTGTGAACTCCTCTGAGGTATCACTGAGTAAAGAAAAAGCTCATATAAAATTTGCAAGCAGATATTACTTTTCTTCTTTCATTGATAAAATTGTTACACAAAATATTTTTCTTTATGGTGAGGACAATTCCTATTAAAGTGGAAGAAACAGAGGTGAGCAATAGAAAGCCAGTTTCCTTGATACTCTGTAGTCTAGGAGAAAAAAAAAAAAAAGCTTTCATCAAAGGACATAGCAGGTAGGTAATTATTCTTTTTTTTAATGTGTCGGGGGCCATATTTGTAGCTCTAATTTGGTAGTTAT
The DNA here is from genome assembly GCF_030014295.1 of Loxodonta africana. Lineage (NCBI taxonomy): Eukaryota > Metazoa > Chordata > Mammalia > Proboscidea > Elephantidae > Loxodonta > Loxodonta africana. The sequence continues at coordinate 38,592,032 of NC_087354.1, read as the reverse complement.
AACCCTAGACCATCAATTTAATGTAACTAAGAGATAATAAGGGTGGTCTCTGCAATATGGAAAAATTCTATAATTTTTAATTTGCAGAAACCTGGTTTCATTTCTAAAATTTGAGAAACCTGTATGTCTACAACTATGTTTAATTATGTGTTAACTGTTTATAAGAACGTATTAGAAACAACAAAGTGCTCTAAGCCCGTTAAACCTAAGTCCAGTTTTCATGACTTAACAATCTAAGTAGAATTAAAGAAGGGTGAGAAAGTTTTGGAGAACAGGAGTCTGGAGAAAACCCCAACTTGCTTATTGTAGAAACGTGCAGGTGAAGGGTGACAATAATGCTTTCCAAGTAGATGAGATGCTGTCATACCGAGGATGGTACCTGTCCTTTTCCCATCTCCCCAGGGAAAAGGCATCATGAAAGATTTAGAGTAGAAAAATGAAAGAAATTTGAAATTAGAATGTCTAAAATGGAAATGATTTACCTTGGAAAGATATAGATTCATCCTTCCTAGAAAGTCTTCTAAGTAGCCTGATCATCTGTCAGGAATAACTAATAAACACCTGCTAGAAAATTCCTTCAGGAATTTGGTATAGTTTATTTTGAAATGGTGATTTATGTCTAAGGTAGTAGCTAACATACTTTTCCTGCTAAAATTCTTTTTTTATTATAAACATATATATAACACAACATGTGCCAAGTTAACATTTTTCATATGTACAATTTTGTGACATCAATGACATTAATCATGTTGTACAACCATTACCGATATCCCTTGACAAATTACCATCACCATAAACAGAAACTCAGGCTTCAACAGTGACTTCCCTTCCCCTCTCCCTCCCACCTCTGATGACCACTAATAAACTCTGTTCTCTATACATTTGCCTAGTCTAGTTATTTCATGGGTGAGATTATATAATATTTGTCCTCTTGTGATTGATTTACTTCATTCAGTATAACGTTTCCAAGGTTCATCCATGTTACAGCATGTATCCAAACTTCATTTCTCTTTACAGGTGAGTAACTTTCCACTGTATGTATATACCACTTTTTTTTTTCATCCATCTGTTGACGGACATTTAGGTTGTTTCCACCTTTCGGCAACTGTGATAGTGCTGCAGTGGATATTGGTGTATACTAACGATTTAATTTTTAATAATATAATATAGAAACGTACACAACTTGACTTTTAAAATATTATGGAAAATTATAAAGTTATTTTGAGTACAGACGTATTCATGTATTTTATTCAGTTTAATCTATTGTTGACAATGTAACTATCATTAGCATGTATCTTATTTATCCAGTGCCGCTGTAACAAATACCACAAGTGGGTGGCTTTAACAAATTTGTTTTCTCACAGTTAGGAGGCTAAAAGTCTCAATTCAGGGCACTGACTCTAGGGGAAGGCTTTCTCTCTGTGTCGGATCTGGGGCCAAGGTCCTTGTCTCTTTTCGACTTCTGTTGCTAGTTCCTTGGCAATCTTCAGGTAGCATGTATCTTCCCTTCTATTTCTGCTTCCTTCTCTGTGCCTAATCTATTCTTTTTATATCTCAGAGGTGACTGATTTAAGGTACACCCTACACTGATACAATTTCATTAACATAACAAAGGAAGTCTTATTCCCAAATGGGATTACATCCACAGGTATAGGGGTTTAGTATTTATAACACGTATTTTGGGAGAACACAATTCAATCCATAACATGTTTAGTTTTTCTAGTTTATATAATACTCTCCAAAAATATCTTTGATAATGACAGAAATTAAATTGTGGACCCTAATGAATCACCTCTACTGAAAATAAGAGGATGGGAGGATTAAATTTAGAGAGAAATATGTGGGATTATTTATTTTATTTTTGTGTTGAGAATATATACAGCAAAACATATACCAATTCAACAGTTTCTATGTGTACTATTTAGTGACACTGATTATATTCTTTGAGTTGTGCAACCATTCTCACCCTCTTTTCTGAGTTGTTCCTCCCCATTAACATAAATTCACTGCCCCCTAAGGTTCCTATCTTTTTGTTGTTGTTGTTATGCCTTAAGTGGAACTTTACAGAGCAAATTAGTTTCTCATTCAACAATTTATATACAAATTATTTTGTGACATTGGTTGAAGTCCCTGCAATGTGTTGTTACTGGGGTCTCAGGTCTCACTCAGCATGGCCAGAGACATGAAAACAGGTGAAAGTGAAAGAAGGCACTTTATTCGGTTGGCCAAGCAAAGGAGCACATCAGGACTTGTATCTCCATGATGGCTCCCTGAACAATGGCTGAAACAGTATTGATTAGCAGAATGGTCCTGGAGGGAAAAAGCAAGGTTGTTGACTGGTCTGGCCTGAAAAAGGCATTCTTGGGGCGATTTGGGGCGATTCTGTCACTTGCTCAGTCCAAAAGGGAGGGGTGGTCCCTCAAATGGGATCTTAGGCTCAGACCCTTCACTTCTGAAAGTCTTCCCCCAATCTTGGGACACTAAAGTTTGGTTCCTTCTAGTGGGAGAAAAGTCCCAGGGTCACCCAGAGGATGGGGTTGTTGGTTCTGTACATGTTAGGCAGGCCAGATTTAGTCTTAACTGGTTCTATGGTCTTCGACCAGAGCCTTGTTTTTCCTATCTTGGGCAGGAAGTTTGCCAACTGCCTAAAAAACATCTGGAAAGCCAGTTAGAAGGGGAAGTGGTTCATGCTACTCTACTTACAAGTTGGGGATTGGTAATGATGCCCTGAGGACTGTCAGCTTCATTGTCTACACACTGCCCTTCCACACCTCAATTCCCTACTTCCGCCAGTCCATTTTTCCCATGCCTTCCTGCCTTCTTGTCATTGCTTTTGGGCAGGTGCTGCCCTTTTGGTCTCGTATATATGATTGAACCAAAAAGCAAGTTCCTCATATGTGTTATTGTTTGTTTTATAAACCTGTCTAATCTTTGGCTGAAGGATGAGCTTTGAGAGTGGCTTCGGTTCTGAGTTAAAAGAGTGTCCAGGGGCCATGGTCCCAGGGGTTATTCCAGTCTCTGTCAGATCAGTAAGTCTGGTGTGTTTGTTTTGTGAATTTGAATTTTGTTCCACGTTTTTCTCCTGCTACTGGAGACCCTCTATTGTGATCCTTGTAAGAGTGGTTGGTGGTGGTAGCCAGGCATCATGTAGTTCTTCTAGGCTCGGGCTGGTGGAGGCTGTGCTACTTGTGGTCCATGAGTCCTTTGGACTAATATTTCCCTTGTGTCTTTGGTTTTCTTTCTTCTCCTTTGCTCCAGATGGGGTGGGACCAGTAGATGTATCTTAGATGGCTGTTGGCGAGCTTTTAAGACCCCAGATGCTAGTCATCAAAGTTAGATGTAGAACATTTTCTTTACGAACTCTCTTATGCCAATTGATCTAGATGACCCCTACAACCATGGTCCCCAGCCCTCAGTCTGAGTAACTCAGTCCCTGAGGGTATTTGGATGTATCTATGAAACTTCTTTGACTTTGCTTTGATCAAGTTGTACTGACTTCCCCTATATTGTGTACTGTCTTTCCCTTCACCAAAGGTAACACTTATCTACTGTCTAGTTAATGATTTCCCCTTATGATTTCCCCTTCCCAACCCTCCCCTCCCTCAGTACCATGAAAGATTGTTTCTTTCTGTGTGTAAACCTTTTCTTGAGTGTTCATGATGGTGATCTCATACAGTATTTGTTCTTTTGTGATTGACTGATTTCACTCAGCATAATGCCCTCAGATACATCCATGTTGTGAGATATTTCATGGATTTGTCATTGTTCTTCATCGTTGTATATGTACCATGATTTGTTTATCCATTCATGTGTTGATGGACACTTAGGTTGTTTCCATCTTTTTGCTATTGTGAATAATGCTACAATGAACATGGGGATGCATACGCCTATTCAGGGTTGTATCCTTTTACCATACCTATTCAATTTGTATGCTGAGCAAATAATCCAAGAAATCAGACTATATGAAGAAGAATGGGATATAGGGATTGGAGGAAGGCTCATTACCAACCTGTGATAATGCAGATGACACAACCTTACTCCTGAAAGTGAAGAGGATTTGAAGCACTTATTGATGAAGATCAAAGACAATGGCCTTCAGTATGGATTACACCTCAACATAAAACAGAAATATTCACAACTGGCCCAATAAGCAACATCATGATAAATTGAGAAAAGACTGAAGTTGTCAAGGATTTTATTTTACTTGGACCCACAATCAACACCCAAGGAAGCAGCAGTCAAGAAATCAAAAGACACATTGCATTGAGCAAATCTGCTGCTAAAGACCAAGTGTTAAAAAGCAAAGATGTCACCTTGAAGACTAAAGTGCACCTGACCCAAGCCATGGTGTTTTCAATCGCTTCATATGCATGTGAAAGCTGGATGATGTATAAAAGGAAGACAGAAGAAAAACTGATGCCTTTTGAATTGTGACGTTGGCAAAGAATATTGAATATACCATGAATTGCTAAAAGAATGAACAAATCTGTCTTGGAAGAAGTACAACTAGAACCTCCTTAGAAGCAAGGCCTGGCAAAACTATGTCTCACATACTTTGAACATGTCACCAGGAGGGATCGGCCGGTCACCAGGAGGGATCGGCCGGTCACCAGGAGGGATCGGCCGGTCACCAGGAGGGATCGGCCGGTCACCAGGAGGGATCGGTTGCTGGAAAAGGACATCATGCTTGGTAAAGTAGAAGGTCATCGAAAAAGAGGAAGACCTTCAACAAGATGGACTGACACAGTGGCTGCAACGATGGGCTCAAGCACAAAAACAATTGTCAGGATGGTGTACGATCGGGCAGTGCTTCGTTCTCTCACTCATGGGTCGCTATGAGTTGGAACTGATTCGACGGCACCCAGCGACAACAACATTGTGTATCCTGCTACTCTGCTCAATCTATTAGTTCCGGAAGGTTTCTTGTGGAGTCTTTGGGGTTCTCTATGTATAGTACCATAGCATCTGTGAATAGGGATAGTTTTACTTCTTCCTTTCCAATTTGGATGCCCTTTATATATTTTTCTTGCCTTATTGCTGTAGCTAGAACTTCCAGCACAACATTAAATGGGAGTGGTGATAAAGGGCATCCTTGTCTTGTTCCCATTCTCAGGGGGAATGCTTTCAGTCTCTCTCCATCAAGAATGATGTTAACTGTTGGTTTTGTATAGATGCCATTTATTATGTTAAGGAACTTCCCTTCTATTCCTCTTTTGCTGAGACCTTTTATCAGGAACGGGTGTTGGACTTTATCGTATGCCTTTTCTGCATTAACTGAGATGATCTTGTGATTCCTTTATTTATACGGTGGATTATGTTGATTGATTTTCTTATGTTGAATTATCCTTGAGTACCTGGTATGAATCCCACTTGGTTGTCGTGTATTATTGCTTTGATATAATGCTGAATCCTATTGGCTAGAATTTTAAGAATTTTTGCCTCTATATTCATGAGATACTGGTCTGTAATTTTCTTTCTTTTTTTTTTTTTTTTTGTGGTGTCTTTGCCTGACTTTGGTATTTGGGTTTTGCTGGCTTCATAGAATTAATTCAGGAGTATTCCTATGCTCTGAGATAATTTGAACAGCTGGTCAAGTGGTGGGGTTGGGGGAGCAGCATGGGCCCAGTGTGGTAGCTGGTCTGAGCACTAGGGGTCCTCTAGCTGTGGCAACACATCAGGGGCCAGCAGGAAGAGGGTATATTACAGGGAAGGTGCTCTGTCTCCTGTTAGGAGCTCTGTGAACTTGCCTTCCCATATTCCCTGTCCATAGTCATTGCTGGCTGTGCTCCAAGACGGCAAAGCCGTACCATGTTAGCTGGCACGTGGCCTCTATTCCCTATCTCTCCTCATTCTCTGTTCTCTGTCGGTTTCTTCTGTTCAGTGCTTGACCTAGTTCTTTATCCCTTCGTTCATTGCTTAGAGTTCCAGGATTGATGTTTGTATCTGTTTTACTTAGCTTTTCGGGTCTTTGTTGCAGAGGGATGGCATAGTGTTTCTATTTTATAGCACCATGTTGACTCTACCTCCTATGCAGGATTATTGAAGATGGTTCTCTGAAGTATGAGATGACGTGGAGATTTTCAAACAGCAAATGGACCAAAGCTTGGTAGTTCAAAGTTGTTATTTGGGAGCAAGGAAAAGGCTGTTACTTGCATCTTTCCATTGGTCATAGAAAGTAGGAGAAAGTAAAGACTAAATTATATTGGAGAAAGCACCAGCAAATGTTTTGTGATCCAAGAGAGTACCAGGTTTTTATTAAAGTGAACTGCAGATAAGTAAAAAATTTAGCATGAACAGAGTTTGTCCTTGGGGGTGATGTCAGCAAAAATGGCAAAACTCCAAGGGCCTATCCCTTCACAGAAATAACCAGAAAAACTGGAAAAAACTGTTTGTCTTAGGCTGGGTTCTCTAGAGAAGCAAACCCAGTAAAGCATATAAGTATATATAGAGAGAGATTCATATCAAGAAAATGGCTCACACGGTTGTACAGACTACAATGTCCCATGTCTGTGGATCAGAATAGAGGCTTCTCCTGATTCACGTAGCCGCGGTGCTGACAAACCTAAGATGGGCAGGTCAGACAGCAGGGCTCCTGCTCACCGGTTGCAAAGATCAATGAATCCCAAGACCAGCAGGCAAGACTCTAGGTAAACCGCTAGCTAAATTTCCAAGAACCAGAAGTCAGATGAACAGGAGCCAGCTGCAGGATCCAGAATGAGCAAAAGCCTACAAGCCTTGCCAGAATGTCCACTTATATTCGATGCTGGCCACATGCCCAAGGAAATTCCCTTTCAACTGATTGGCTATTCACACCAGATCACATCATGGAGGTGTTCACATATATCAAATCTCATCATGGAAGTGATCACAACATCGTATGAATGCCAAACTACTGAGAGTCATGGTCCAGCCAAGCTGACACACAACCATCACACTGTTAGAACCAGTTTTATCAGAACTCTGGAAAAAATTGAAATTTTACAGCAACAAAGTGAATGCTTGGTATTTTAACTTATATTTGCCCACCCCCCTTGCTTCACAGTGATTTTAAATATGGCAGCCTGAGTTCCTGGTGTGGATTCCTGGTTGCAGAAGGAGCACAGTGGACCTTGTTCTTGAACAATTATCTTTTGTCTGTCTTGACCTCTCTGGGGACTCCCTGAAGGATTAACACAAAGGACTTACCTTTATTTTGCCTACCTCAGAACTCAGGGCAGAGAAATGGTTATGGAAGGCATTCCTGGAAAACACTGAAAGGCAAATTAAATAAATAAGCCTCTGCTGCCTGGGACAGAGGATATAAGTTGGGGCAAACAACAGACATACAGAAAAGCTGGGGAGGAAATGCTGGGGAGGAAGATACTTTGGAGAATAGGGACTTTGAAAAGCTTCCACATATTCTTGGGAATCTAGAAAACCACACAACATGGCCAGAATGGGATGTATGCTCAGAGAAGACTTGAGAAGACACTATCTCTCAGCTCTGGCTGACCTTCAAGCTCTGCACAAGCAGTAAGTAAAGGCAAAAGCAGAGCTGTAAACGTTGTGACTGAATATTTAAGGTGTGTCCCAACAGACACACAAAGCCTAGCTGTTTTTTTTTTTTTTTTGTCTCCAGGCACTTAAAAATATCTTTGTAAAATCACAAGCTGACCATTAAACAGAACAGACTTTAATGACCACACATGACAAAGATTATAATCCTTATAAAATTAGTTTAGAAAAGTCACTAGACAAACAACTACAACCCATAACAAGTAGTAAATACAAATCCTGGGGAGGGGGAGGAATATTATTTCCAGAGTTACCACATTACAATATTTGAAATGTCTTAACTTTCAACAAAAAATCATGAGCCATACAAAGCAAAAAAGAAATTAACAGAAATTGTCTCTGAAGAAGCTCTGATATTTGTCTTAAATATGCTCAAGGAACTAAAGGAACACATAGACAAAGAACTAAAGAAACCAGCAGAATGATGTCTCAACAAATAGAGAATATCAATAAAGAGTTAGAAATTAAAAAAAAGGAACCAAATACAAATTCTGGAGCTGAAAAGTACAATAACTGAAATAAAAAATTTGCTAGTAGACTTCAACAGTAGGTTTGAGCAGGTAGAAGAAAGAATAGCAAACTTGAAGACAGATTAATTGAGATTATCTAGTCTGAAGAGAAGAAAAATGAACAAAGACCTATGGGACATGGGATATCATAAGGCATACTAACCATATACATAATGGGAGTCCTAGAAGGAAAGGAGAGAAAGGAGCAGAAAGAATACTTGAAAAAATAATGCCCACAAATTTCTCAAATTTGATGTAGGCATGAATCTACACATCCAAGAAACTCAACGAACTCCAAGTAGGATAAACTCAAAAAGACCCACACCAAAACATAAAATAAAAAAAATTGTCCTTAAATGGGTTATTTGGCAGATATGGTTGGGGCAGGGGGAGAAGAATGACTGGAAAGTTGAAGAATTGGGTGGGAAGTGAGTGTGGTTGTGAAGAATTGAGAGTGAAGATGTGAGGGTCAGAGGCAAAAGGAAAAAGAGCCTTGTGCCCGTGGAGGTGAGCAAACAAAACAGAAATGAAAGCAGCACTGGGTAAGAGAAAAGTAGACAAATGGCTGGAGGAAAATCAGGGCCATTAAGAATATTTCTTTGCGATCAAGGAAATATTAGGGATAACTAGTTATGTATACTCAGTAAAATGGAAAGGAGAAGTAATTACACCATTCCTGAGAGAGGCATACCTATACGAAAGGTCACTAGGCTGACCCATTATTTTAAGAGGAATTTCCTAGGACAGTGTTCAGAGACTTATCCTAACTGGATACTGGTTGTCAACTGCAGTTCTAGCTTACAGGGGCATAGGAAATCTCCAGGAAAGCCAGGGTACAAGGGACAACACTGAGGGGGGAGTACCATTAGGAAACTCTATGATATTTCTTTCCTTTACAACTCTGTACAGAAGGTTGTAGCATTTCATAGGAAATTTTTTTTTTTATGTATAATTCAAGATTATTTTTGGTAGCAAAGAATAGAAAGTTTGCTATTACCATGTGGCAATAGCTTAAAAGAGTTTACAAATCATTCACCAGCTAGCTGTGAAACTGTGATTCTTGATGAATTATTATTTTGGAGGAATTTGCATTTTTTCATATTTTGCATGTGAAATAAATCTTTATTATCACATCACTTCCAACTTGGTGATACGCAACCACGCACTATTTAGGTTTTCCAGTTAAAAATAATGAGGATAGCTAACACTTGTTGAATGCTTCTTAAGTTCAAGGTACTTTACATGTATAGATTTATTTTATATTCAAACAATCCTTTGAAGTAGGTACCATTATTCTGCCCCACCCCCACCTCCCGGCCCCCATATTGTAGATGAAGAAACTGGGCACAAAGATTTTTGTGCAATGTCAAACATTCATTATGGGGTGGAATGTTCTCCTGTGGAATTGGGATTTGGACTCTAAAACATTCTGGTTCCAGGGCCTATGCTCTTAACCCCTATTCTCTCTGTCTCATATATATCAAAGGTATGAGTTCAGCGTTGCTTGGAAACTATTATACTTTGAGTGGTTGGTGACTTCAGTATATTTATATGTGGCACAATTTATATCAAAGTAGCTTTTGCCAGCAGCCACACAGCATGAAAATTGACTTGCTTCTATGAACATTGTAAAGAAAGAGGTTCATGCCGGTACACTCTGTGATAAGAAGGACTATTCCCTATAGAGGCCAGCTGTTATTATTCAAAAGACCACATAAGGTGGTATAATCTTAGTGAATTTACCAGGGTCTGACCCTCAGTCCTACAGCCTGAGAAGCCTCATCTGGTCAGTTAGCGTCCCAAGAAGTATTAGTCTAACAACCTCCAGGAGACTGATGCGTAAAACCAGAATGCAAATTTGTTAATTTACAATGAGATAAAACTGTCCCATAAACTAGCTGGTACCAGGATAATCAATGCATTTCCTTCCAGATGGGGGACCTAACTAGGAAACCAAATTATAATCAAAAGATTTCTTGGTGAACAACAAGTAGCTTAAATATTTCTTGGTGTTTTTTTTAAAAACAATATTGATCTATTTCAGAAGATCTGTAAGGATTTCATCAATAATAGCTGTCAGTCTTTAACTTATAAATAGCCTCCACCCTTGTGACCCACCAACAGGGGCTCTGGTGCCACAGAAACAGCTGTTAATAAACACGGGTATTTTAGAGAATCTGTGGGTTCAGAATTGAAGGGAAGAGTCTATGGGAAGTAGAATTGCTAAAGGGTGCTAATTACAAGGATAAGACTAAGAAGGATGGATTTGCCTGAGTGGGGACCTATTTACCTAAAATGTCTTTCCGTAACACTGCCCAAGGGGCTTTTTTTTTCCACTTCAGTTTGTTATGTTCCCAGAAATTTCACCAAATAGACATTGGTTTCTATTTTTCAAACATTCTCTTAAAACTATAAATATCTATGGAAGGCAGATAAACTTAGTGGCCTCCCTAATGTCCGCTCTCCATTGCCTACCTTCATTTTGCTAGAGACAATAATGTACTCAGCTTCAAGCAAAAACCATGACTAGTCGAAGCCAGCCATGATAATCCCATTCCCCTTTGCCAGTGATTATAAAGTGAAATCTCCTGAATTCAGGGAAAGTTCTTGCTTTCCTGATAAAGAGGACATAGATGGCTGGTACACCTCTTTTCCTTTTCTCTGTGCCTTGAATGCAAACATGATGCCAGGAGCTATAGCAGCCATCTTGCAGCCACGAGATAAGTATGAGGCTGAAAAACTAAAAACACAAAGGACCATAGAATAGAAGGATTGAAAGAGCCTGGGACGTTATTGAACCATTCTACTGAAAAACTGAGGGGACAACTGTAACCCTTGTAAAAGGAAAGCATTTGATTAAACCATTGCCTGCTATTCCATGGAAGGTTTATCGTATGTAAACTGGGGCTATAGTTTTAGAAGAAATGATAGGAAACATTTGGAATATTGCTATGTGTTGGTTACTTCTTGTGGCTTCCAGTATGATCCTACAGAAGAGGGGTGAACTCAAATTACTACTCAGGATGAAAGCAGAGAGGAAATGAATATGACTTTGCTGAAGAGTTACTTTGCCTTTATCTTGCCCTGTATGTTGACAAAAGAGCCCTATAAAGTGGAGTTTTGCAGGTATTAAGGGAAGTACCTCCCCACCCAAGGCTATTGTTAGAATTGTCTCAAGTCTATTTTAAGAAGTCAGAGGTCAGCTGCTAAGAGATGAGAATTTCCAGGCCTAAAGATTATTTCTAGAAATGTATTTTTGGCTCTAGTTACTCACACATGGAATTGATCTGAAGCAAACAGACTACAAGCTTGATACTTGGTGTGTGTGTATGTGTGTGTGGTGAAGATATACACAACAAAACATACAGCAGTTTAACAATTTCTACATGTACAATTCAGTGAAATTGATTACGTTCTTCAAGCTGTGTGATCATTTTCACTGTCTTCTTCCAAATTATCCACCACCAGGCACATACATTCAATGCACCCTAAGCAAAAACTCCCCCTTTCTCCCTCCCTTCCATTACTGGTAACCACTAGCAACTTTTGGTTTCTATATATTTGCCTATTTCATATAAGTGAGATCACACAGTATGTGTTCTTTTGTGACTAACATTCGCTCAGCAAGCTTGATACTTCTTTTTTTGAATTGAACTTTAGATGAAGGTTTACAGAACAATCAGTTTCTCATCAAACAGTACACACATTGTTGTATGACACTGGTTAACAACCCCATGACATATCAACATTCTCCCTTCTCAACCCGGGTTCCCTATTACCAGTTTTTCGGCTCCCTCCTACCTTCCAGTTCCTGCCCCAGGGACAGTGCGCCCCTTTAGTCTTGTTTTCTTCCATGGGCCTGTTCAGTCTTTGGCTGAAGGATGAACGTCAGGAGTCACCTCATTACTGAGCCAAAACAGTGTCCAGGGACCATACTCTCAGGGTTTCTCCAGTCTCTGTCAGGCCAGCAACTGCAGTCTTTCTTTTTGGGTTAGAATTTTGTTCTACATTTTTCTCCAGCTCTGTCCGGGACCCTCTATTGTGATCCCTGTCAGAGCAGTCAGTGGTAGCCGGGCACAATCTAGTTGTACTGGACCCAGTCTGGTGGAGGCCATGGTAGATGTGGTCTATTAGTCCTCTGGACTAATCTTTCCCTTGTATCTTTAGTTTTCTTCATTCTTCCTTGCACTCGAAGTGGTGAGACCTGTGGAGTATCCTAGATGGCCGCTCACAGACTTTTAAGACCCCAGGCACTACCCACCAAAGTAGAATGTAGAACATTTTCTTTATAAACTCTATTATGCCAAATGAGCTAGATGTTCCCTGAGACCATGGTCCCCAGAGCCCTCAGCCCAGCAATTTGGTCCCTCAGGAAGTTTGGAAGTGTCTATGGAGCTACGATGGCCCTGCCTTGTACAGGCTGTACTGGCTTCCCCAATATTGTGCACTGTCCTGCCCTTCACCAAGGTTACCGCTTATCTATCGTCTATTAAGTGCTTTTCCATCCCCATCCCTCCCCTCCCTCATATCCATCAAAGATTGTTTCTTTTTGTATGTAAACTTTTTCATGAGTTTTTACAGTAGTAGTCTCCTACAATATTTGCCGTTTTGTGACTGACTTATTTCACTCAGCATAATGTCCTCCAGATGCATCCATGTTATGAGATGCTTCACAGATTCATCATTGTTCTTTAGTGTTGGGTAATACTCTGTTGTGTATATGTACCACACTTTGTTTATCCATTCATCTGTTGATGAGCCTCTAGGTTGTTTCCATTTTTTTGCTATTGTGAACAATGCTGCAATGAACATGGGTGTACATATATCTTTTCGTGTGAACACTCTTATTTCTCTAGGATATATTCCTAGGAGTGGGATTAAACTTGATACTTTTTTGAGGGAATTATGTTCCAAAGCTAGCAAATAGTTGTGATCGTTTTTACCCTCCAAGTAATCCTCTATAGGCTACAAAAGCTGTGTAGCCCCTAGGAAGGACATCAACTTTGAAATCTACCTTAGTTATGGCCACAAAGCTGTAACTAGGAGCTGCCAGGTTAATTAACCAAGGAATTTACTTTATTGCCTACCAGGGAATCTTTGCGATTCCTGTCCAGCAAAATACGATACGATATATATTGTGGATCATTCGCCACTGTGTTCTTCCCATTATTTCCTTTTCTCAACGGGAATTTTTATTTAGGCTACTCTGTTCTTTCTCTTTCACCATTATATATACATACAGGGGTGTGGGTTATAGACAGATAATTTATCTTTAGCTATATAGATGACCAGACAAGAGTTGCCATATTCAGACTTGCCAGAGCAGACAGAAAATCACCCAGAGATCCTGCCTCAAGCTGGATTCCACAACTGGATGAGACATTGGGGTTGTCTTCCTTGAGGAAAGGTTGGATGTGTTCTGTTTAATACATATGTATAGGAAGAAGGTGTGTGTGTGTGTGTGTGTGTGTGTGTGTGTGTACCGGGTTGTGGACTATGGCAGACACTGTTGGTTGGCTAATCTAAGATGCATTCTTTACCTCCCCCATAAAAACTAGAAATCCTGTAGTGCCTGGGGTCTTAAAAGCTTGCAAGTGGCCATTCAAGGTACAATAATTGTCTCTATTCACTTGGAGCAACAGAGGAAGAAGGAGAGTCAGGAATAGCAGGATGTGGAATGAGTGGCTAGTTGCCACAGTGAACAACTGCCCCCTTTGTCATGAGACCAGAACTGGATGGTGCCCAGCTACCATTGTTGAATGTTTTGATCAGAGATTCAATAGAAGAAATCTGATCAAAAGGGGAAAAATACAGAACAGAGTATCAAATTTTCATGGACTCAGACTTTCTGGCACAATGGAGGCTAGATGAACTCCTGAAACTAGTGCTCTGAGATATTCTTTAAACCTTAGGCTGAAAACATCCCCTGAAGTCTTCTTAAAACCAAACAGTAGTTTAGCTTGACTAGTAAAGAATGTCAGCCTTGAGCATCATGTTCTTTTAGGATCTATCTCTGTGGGATTGAATTGATAATAGCAACTTGAAAGGTTAGATAGGAAACTTACAGGGCAGTGAGTTAGTGGAGGAGGACCAACTCAGAAAAAGGAGGTGAGAATTGTACGACTGGAAGAATGTAGTCAATGTCACTGAATACCCCATGTAGAAATTGTTGAATTGGTATATGTTCTGCTGTGTATATTCTCAACAACAGCAATAAAAATTAACTTATATTGGGGGAAAGAAACTAGAAATGCTAAACATTTGACTTTCCAGCCTTTCTTATTGCTACACTGGCCATATAATTGAACTCTAGCCCATGAGCCTGCTGGAGGGGGTTTTGTGGAAGGTTTTTCCTTTTTCTAATAAAAATGGTCAGACAGGGCAGAGATCACCACTGACCTCTTCTTGCCTTGATCTTAGATGTGATGCTTGGAGCTGCAGTTACCAGGTTGGAACCATTAGGCAAAAATAATGAAAATATTGATGGCATCATTGCCTAGTAAACCAGCCTTAGTAATCACCTACCTCAAGACTTCCTGTTTTGTGAGGGAAACGAACACATATTTGCTCATGCTGTTTTGAACTGGATTTTCTTTTACGTATAACCTAAACTGATAAGTTATAAATGTTATTCTTTCATACTACAATGTCTGGGATAAGTACTTTTCTTTTTTGAACATTTTATTGTACTTTAGGTAAAAGTTTACACAGCAAATTAGCTTCCCATTCAATAATTCATACACAAATTGTTCCATGACATTGACTGCAATCTCAGCAGTATGCCAACATTCTCCCTATTTCAACCCTGGGTTCCCTGTTTCCATTTGTCCGGTTTCCCCACCCCTCCCTACCTTCTTGTCTTTGCTTTTGGGCAAATGTTGCCCTTTTTGTCTCATATAGTTGATAGCTCTTAGGAGTATATTCCTTATGGGTATTATTGTTAATTTTATAGGGCAGTTTATTATTTGGCCTGAAAAGTGACCTCTGGGAGTGGCTTCAGTTCCAAGTTAGAAGGGCGTCTTAAGGTAATAGTCTCGGGGATTCCTACAGTATCTATCAGACAAGTAAGTGTGGTCTTTTTTATGAATTTGATTTTTGTTTTATATTTTTTCCCTTTCTAACTGGGACTTCTACGTGTACCTGGTTAGAGCAGTCAGTAGTGGTAGCCGGGCGCTATCTAGTTCTTCTGGTCTAGGCTAGAGGAGGCTGTGATACATCTGGGCCATTACTCTTTTGGACTAATTGCTTCCTTGTGCCTTTGATTTTCTTCATTCTCCTTTGCTCTAGCCGGGAAGAAACCAACAGTTGCATCTTATATGGCTGCTCGCAAGCTTTTAAGAGGGACTTTTCTTTTTAAGTCATGATGTTTTATTGGTAAATAACAGATACATGAAATGAACAAAAGATTTAAACACTTTTCATAATAGGCTGATTCACATGTAAAACTGTGTTACTGAAATGTTACTACTGACAGACATCTTCTCAATATGTGGCGCATTTTACTTTTTGAAATAGAAATATTGGCATAGCTTAGCACTGCGCTTTTAATATAATTAAGGAACACCTTCTGAAATTGTTTTCTCATGCTGAGTTGTATAGTAAGAAATGCTAAAAATTGCTACAACAAAATAAAAATCTTTAGAAAGAAATTGCTGAGTCCAGTAGAATATGTTCAATATAAAGTCTTGGCTTTTGTATAGAATAATCTTTTAGTTCTGCATCACGGACTGCTAGTGAATGTTTATTACTTCCAAGTGATGGTTTACTCTAAGTGCTTTATATCAGAATATGTGCTTTTGCTTCCAATTATTCTCTTAAATATTTTTGCTCATCATTTCAGAAAAAAATTTATTCCAAATTGTTGACTCAAGCATATGAAGTTTAAGATTTTGCTTTTCTATTTTTGCCTTTCTTAAAATTAATTAGTGGTGATAGCCATGTGTGCCAGCTTTTTATATCATAAGGAAATGCTTGTATACCAACCAACGAAAAATATGGGCCTAAGGAGACTAGACATGTTTCTTTGGCTTTATTTTTAGAAAAAACATAGTTTGCCTTCAAGAAAAGCTAGCTTTTTTGTTGTTACTTATTTGCATATTGACAGGATATGATCCAATTTTTTTTTTTTGCTTCACAGAAAATTATTTTAATCTGAAAGGTTTTTTATTGTTGTTTTTAAATTATAAAACCCAAAGCTTTCAAAAAAAATCTGAAAGAGCCCACCACCATAGATTCTATTATTCACCTCATCTAAGTAATATACACCAAGTGATTTTGGTGTGGTGAGATGTATTGATCTCCATTGTGATTTCTTGCATGCTTCAGACATAATAGTACTTTGCTTTCCTTACCTGAGGTACCTTGAATCAGCCTGACAAAAAGGTACTAAGAATGTAAGACTAGCAAAGCTAAAATATAAGTGGGAAATTCTTAAAAGTATCATAAGGATATTTTTAACCAACTGATTGAAAATTCTTTTTGGTCTATTTCTACTGAGATTTGAGCATTCTACAGAAAAGGTTTAAAACAAGGTTTCAAATTTTTGGTGCTTTTATTGATTTAAATACACTGTTATTTTTAAGAATATATTGCTATTAGAAGGAGCCCTCTTAACACAGTGGTTAAGCACCTGGCTGCTTACTGAAAGGTTGCTGGTTCGAACCCACCAGCCACTCCGTGGGAGAAAGATGTGGCAGTCTGCATCCGTAAAGATTACAGCCTTGGAAACCCTGTGGGGCAGTTCTACTCTGTCCTACAGAGTCGCTATGAGTCAAAATTGACTCAAGGGCAATGGGTTTAGGTTTTTTATTATTAGGGGGATGATTGTTATGACTATCACGTTCTTTTTTTTAATTGGTGATTCTCCTCTCTTTTTTTTTTATGGTTGTCCTCTTTTGCTGGCTTCTCTTAAAGTGTTCGTGATAAACAGGTACCCATTTTCTATCTATAGGAAGCAGTATTGATAAGTGGATACCTTCCTCTTCAGCATATTCTCACACCATGCTCTGCTCCAACTGCCCTGGACTTTTAGTACAGATATCCTTATCTGAGCGTTTACTATCCACATTCACACAGTTATGAAATTGCAAGAGTAGCTAAAGTTACAATGAATACTCACTAATGAACAACCCACTTAAAACTCAATTGTCCTTCATACATGTGTTCCTGTCTGGCTTAGAGGCATTGTTGATCCACCTTTTTCTTATTATTAGAAACTTATATAAAACACAAATACAGTACACAGAGATTTCATGGTAAAATTGCAGATCTTGAAAAAATTAAAGATTGATGATGAAAATTATTTTGGTGAACTCAAATCACACACAAAACCAATGACAGATAAGGATCTGGCAAAGTTAGGCCTTAGCACTTGAAGAAAAGAAAAATGACAAAAATGATGACATTCTCAGCTCTTAGAAGAGGCCCTTGAGAAAATCAACAATCTCAAATGTTTTTAAAAATAAAACTTTCTTTATGATTGTGATATGGAAACCAGACATTAGATGAGTCTGTTTATATATAACACAATTTATCAGAAAAATTATGCCCAAACCCCAACTTGATTTGTTCATTTCTCAGCATTACCACCTAGTTGAAACTATAACCAAAATCTCTTAAACATAAGTTAAAATAAACTTACCAAAGTTCTCACCAATTTATATATGAAATTCTGGTCCCTGTTTAAAGTGAACTAAGTTTACATGGCTCTTCTCTAGTATCAGTTATCCTCAGAGAAGGAGGATCATATATACATTCTATACCTAGAATATTTAAGAATTTTATATATTCTACATCTGAGATTTTGAGACTATATTTACATATTCCATTTATCACAGTAAATCCATAAAAATAAATACATATAGTCTATTTACTGTGGCAAATTCCCAAAAATTCCAAGTATAGGATGCTCTCTTGCCTAGTTAACTTGTGCATATTCTCTAGGTCTTGACATCTTCAAGAAAGCATCCTCTGACTAGGTCACAGTTATAATTTTAAATCTGTGTATGATTATTTTATTAATATCTGTCTCTTCCATAATCTCTAAGATCCACAAGGCAAGAACCTTTTTGGATTTGTTCATCATTTTGTATCCCCTGTGCCTAGAACAGTACCTTGTATGCAGTAGGCACTCAAAAATATATTTTGAACCAATGACAAATGGATAGGGTGCCATCTGGTGCAAGGCAGACAGACCTAGGTTTTAAATCTTGGTTCTACGCTTACAACTTGGTCTTGGGCAAATCCACTCAACCTCTCTTAGCCTCAATTTTCCTCTCTGTGAAATGAAGATAATCCCTACATTATAAGATTTTTCTAAAGGACTGTATAATGTATATGAGGGAGCCCTGGTGGCGCAGTGGTTAAGTATTCTGCTGCTAACGAAAAAAAGGCCGGCAGTTCAAACCTACCAGCCATTCCTTGGAAACCCAGTGGGACAGTTCTACCCTGTCCTGCAGGGTCGCTATGAGACAGAATCAGCTCAACGGCAACATTTTTTGTTTGTTTGTTTAATGTATATAAGGAGTCCTGGTGGTATAGTGGTTAAGAGCCTGGCTGCTAACCGAAAGATTGGCAGTTCAAATACACCAGCTGCTCGTTGGAAACCCTATGGGGCAGTTTCTACTCTATCCTAAAGGGTTGCTATGACTGGCATGCAGTAGATAATAAATAGTAGTCATTGTTATTAATTAACATGGATATTAATTTCAATCACATTGGAACATTTTTTTGGCTTTGATTTTATGTTCATAAAAAATTGAGGGAAGAGCTAAGATGGCGGAATAGATAGATGCTTCCATCAAGCCCTCTTTACAACAAAGACCCGAAAAAACAAGTGAAACGAGTATATTTGTGACAAGCTGGGAGCCCTGAGCATCAAAGGCAGGCTTAGACAATGAACTGAGGGGCAGGGGAAGGAAGAGACCGTTCAGAAGAGGAGAGGAGTTACCAGACCTAAATCACGGGGACCCCTCAGGCACCATTCCCAGAGTGGCGGCGGCGGGCTGGCACTAGCCTTCGGCCGCAGTTTCCTCAGGGAGAAGCAGCCAGCCACACATCCCACTCACACCTCCGGGACCTGAGGAGAACGCAGTTTCCTCAAGGAGAAGCAGCAGCCACACAGCCCACTCACACCTCCGGAAACTAAAGAGAAGGGCACTCTCGGCAAAAGCTAAGTACTTGTGTATATTTTACCGTGCTCCCCCGCCACCCCCAAGCCTGCTTCAGCGGCTGAATCCCTAGGCCTGAGATAGACCCTGGTGAGCACCTGGAGCAGTCCTCCTGGCCTTGGGGAAGGAAAAAATTTGCAACTGGGGGGAAAAGATAAGTTGCTAGCTCCATTAACTGGGGGAGCTCAGGACAGAAGCTGCTCCTGTCCAGGCATAAACCATCCGTGGACCTTGAGTACCTTTCCCTTCTGTATGGACCTGTGTGGGCCTATTTCGGGACAACAGACCCTTGTTGGCAAACTCCAACCATTTCAGCTGTGTGGTGGAGAGGTGGCTATTTGATGTCTGACATTGCTTTGCCTATTAAACAAGGTCCTCACCTACCCACAACAGGGACCTAAGGACTGGTGGCTCCACTTGGGTTGCCCAGCCACCCGCAACAGGGGTCCAGGGATAACTGGTACATCCCAGGCCTTACAGCAAAAACTTTGGGTGCCCACAGTCCCTCTGCAGAGCCCACCCACCAGCACGCTCTAGGGAACAGAGACACGCTTTCCTCAGAGACACTTGGGGGTCAGTTCTCAGCCCTCTGCCTTGTAAAGAGCATGACTCCCTGCTGCATTCAGATACGGGTATATACACCAATCACCCCTGCCCCTCTAAAACTGTAGGACAGAGCCTGTACCACACACTTGATATCAGCTACCTGGAAACCTGAGCTGAATTCATACAAGAAAACTGAATGGACTCCTAGACTGATATACCTGATAACAGCTCTAGCCAGCTGGGACAGGACATCAGAGCTCCAAAGGCAAAAATAATCAAGCTAGCTCACTCAAGCAACCCATGGGGTATACCAAAACAAAACAAAGCAAGCAGCTACGACATAGTAAACAAGCATAAACTAATACAATAACTTATAGATGGCTCAGAGACAACAGTCAATATCAAGTCACATAAAGAAACAGGCCATGATCACCTCAACAGGCTCTCAAAACAAAGAATCCAGGGATCTTTTAGATGAAAGTGCATTCCTGGAATTACCAGATGCAGAATACAAAAGTTTAATACACAGAACCCTTCAAGACATCAGGAAGGAAATGAGGCAATACTCACAACAAGCCAAGGAACACACAGATAAAGCAACTGAACAAATCAGAAAGATTATTCAGGGACATAATGTGAAGTTTAATAAGCTGGAAAAATCCATAGACAGCAATCAGAAATTCAGAAGATTAACAATAAAATTACATAATTAGATAACTCAATAGAAAGCTAAAACCTACTGCAAAAAGCTAGAGGAGCAGAACTGAGCAACTAGAAGTTAGAATTTCTGAACTCGAAGATAAATCACTTGGCACTAATATATTTGAAGAAAAATCAGATAAAAGAATTTTAAAAAATGAAGAAACCTTAAGAATCATGTGGGACTCTATCAAGAGAAATAACCTACGAGTGACTGGAGTACCAGAACAGGGAGGGATAACAGAAAATACAGAGAAAACTGTTGAGGATTTGTTGGCAGAAAACTTCCCTGATATTGTGAAGGATGAGAAGATACCTATCCAAGATGCTCATCAAACTCCACATAAGGTAGATCTTAAAAGAAAGTCACCAAGACATATTATAATCAAGCTTGCCAAAACCAAAGATAAAGAGACAATTATAAGAGCAGCAAGGGATAAAAGAAAAGTCACCTAAAAGGGAGAGCCAATAAGAGTAAGCTCAGACTACTCGGCAGAAACCACACAGGCAAGAAGGCAATGGGATGAAATATTTAAAAAACTGAAGGAAAAAAATTGCCTGCCAAGAATCATATATCCATCAAAACTGTCTCTGAAATATGAAGGTGAAATTAAGACATTTCTAGATAAACACAAGTTGAGGGAATTCGTAAAAACCAAACCAAAACTACTAGAAATACTAAAGGGAGTTCTTTGGTTAGAAAATCAATATCGGGTATCGACCAAGACTAGAACACTGGGCAGAGCAACCAGAAGTCAACCCAGACAGGGAAATCCAAAACAAAACAAAGCAAGATTAAAAAAAAAAAAACAGAAGCCCAACGCAGGATAACGGCAATGTTATCATACAAAAGAAGACAACATTAAAATAATAAAGAGGGACTAAGAAATGTAATCATACACCTTCCATATGGAGAGGAAGATACGGCGATACAAAGAAATAAAAGTTACTTATAAATTTAGAAAAATAAGGGTAGATAACAAGGTAACCACGAAGGAAACAAATTATCCTACTCATCAAAATAAAATACAAGGGAAAAATACAGACTCAGCAGAAACAAAATCAACAACAACAAATAGGAGGAAAGGACAATATATAAAGAAAATACACTCAGCACATAAAATCAAGTGGGAAAAAGAAACTGTCAACACATAAAAAAAAAAAAAAGACATCAAAATGATAGCACTAAATTCATACCTATCCATAATTACCCTGAATGTAAATGGACTAAATGCACCAATTAAAGAGACAGAGAGTGGCAGAATGGATTAAAAAAAAGATCTGTCTATATGCTGCCTACAAGAGACACACCTTAGACTTAGAGACACAAACAAACTAAAACTCAAAGGATGGAAAAACTATATCAAGCAAACAACAATCAGAAAAGATCAGGAGTGGCAATATTAATTTCTGACAAAATAGACTTTAAAGTTAAATCCATCATAAAAGATAAGGAAGGACACTATATAATGATTAAAGGGACAATATACCAAGAAGATATAACCATATTAAATATTTATGCACCCAATAACAGGGCTGCAAGATACATGAAACAAACTCTATCAGCATTAAAAAGTGAGATAGACAGCTCCACAATAATAGTAGGAGGCTTTAATACACCACTTTCGGTGAAGGACAGAACATCCAGAAAGAAGCTCAATAAAGACACAGAAGATCTAAATGCCATAATCAACCAACCTGACCTCATAGCCATATACAGAACACCCAACAGCAACCAACTATACTTTCTTTTCTAGTGCACGTGGAACATTCTCTAGAATAGACCTCATATTAGGTCATAAAGCAAGCCTTAGCAGAATCCAAAACACTGACATATTACAAAGCATCTTCTCTGACCATAAGGCCATAAAAGTGGAAATCAATAACAGGAAAAGAAATCAAACACTTGGAAACTGAACAATACCCTGCTCAAAAAAGACTGAATTATAGAAGACATTAAGGATGGAATAAAGAAATTCAGAGAATCCAATGAGAATGAAAACATTTTCTATCAGAACCTTTGGGACACAGCAAAAGCAGCGCTCAGAGACCAATTTATATGAATAAACGCACACATCCAAAAAGAAGAAAGGGCCAAAATCAAAGATATCCCTACGAATTGAACAAATAGAGAGAGAGCAACAAAAGAAACCCACAGGCACCAGAAGAAAACAAATAATAAAAATTAGAGCTGAACTAAATGAAATAGAAAAGAGAAAAACAATAGAAAGAATTAACAAGACCAAAACCTCGTTTTTGAAAAACTCAACAAAATTGATAAACCATTGGCCAAAGTGACAAAAGAAAAACAGGAGAGGAGGCAAATAACCCGAATAAGAAATAAGAGGGGCAATATTACAACAGACCCAACTGAAATTAAAAGAATCATATCAGATTACTAAGAAAAACTATACTCAAATTTGAAAACCTAGAAGAAATGGATGAATTCCTAGAAACACACTACCTACCTAAACTAACACAAACAGAGGTAGAACAACTAAATAGACACATAACAAAAGAAGAGATTGAAAAGGTAATCAAAAAAACTCCCAACAAAAAAAAACCCTGGTCTGGACAGATTCACTGCCGAGTTCTACCAAACTTTCAGAGAAGAGTTCACACCACTACTACTAAAGGTATTTCAGAGCATAGAAAAGGATGGAATACTGCCAAACTCATTTTATGAAGTCACCGTATCCCTGATACCAAAACCAGGTAAAGACACCACGAGAAAATTACAGACCTATATCCCTCATGAATGTAGATGCAAAAATCCTCAACAAAATTCTAGCCAATAGAATTCAACAACATATCAAAAAAATAATTCACCATGACCAAGTGGGATTCATACCAGGTATGCAAGGATGGGTCAACATTAGAAAAACAATTAATGTAACCCACCACATAAATAAAACAGAAGAATCACATGATTTTATCAATTGATGCAGAAAAGGCATTTGACAAAGTTCAACGCTCATTCATGATAAAAACTCTCAGCAAAATACAAATAGAAGGAATATTTCTCAACATAATAAAGGGCATTTATACAAAGTCAACAGCCAACATCACCCTAAATGGAGAGAGCCTGAAAACATTCCCATTGAGATCAGGAACCAGACAAGGATGCCCTTTATCACCACTCTTACTCAACATTGTGCTGGAAGTCCTAGCCAGAGCAATTAGGCTAGATAAAGAAATAAAGGGCATCCAGATTGGCAAGGAAGAAGTCAAAGTATCTCTATTTGCAGATGACATGATCGTATACACAGAAAACCCTATGGAATCCTCCAGAAAACTACTGAAACTAATTGAAGAGTTCAGCAGAGTATTGGGATACAAGATAAACATAAAAAAATCAGTTGGATTCCTCTACACCAACAAAAAGAACATCAAAGAGGAAATCACCAAATCAATGCCATTTACAGTAGCCCCCAAGAACAAAAAATACTTAGGAATAAATCTTACCAGAGATGTAAAAGACTTATACAAGGAAGACTACAGTACATTTCTGCAAGAAACCAAAACAGTCTAACATAAGTGGAAGAACATACCTTGCTCGTGGATAGGAAGACTTAACATAAAAATGTCTATTCTACCAAAAGCAAGTCTATACATTTAATGCAATTCCGATCCAAATCCCAAGGACATTCTTTAATGAGATGGAGAAATAAATCACCAATTTCATATGGAAGGGAAAGAGGCCCCAGATAAATAAGGCATTACTGAAAAAGAAGAACAAAGTGTGAGGCCTTACTTTACCTGATTTTAGAACCTATTACACCGCCACAGTAGTCAAAACAGCCTGGTACTGGTACAACAACAGATACATGGACCAATGGAACAGAATTGAGAATCTAGACATAAATCCATCCAACTGCTCCATATGAGCAGTTGGTATTTGACAAAGGCCCCAAAACAGTTAATTGGGGGAAAAGACAGTCTTTTTAACAAATGGTGCTGGCATAACTGGATATCCATCTGCAAAAAAATGAAACAAGACCCATACCTCACTCCATGCACAAAAACTAACTCAAAATGGATCAAAGGCCTAAATATAAAATCTAAAACCATAAAGATCATGGAAGAAAAAATAGGGACAGAGTTAGGAGCCCTAATACACGGCATAAACAGTATAGAAAACATAAAGAACATAGAAGAAAAACTAGATAACTGGGAGCTCCTAAAAATCAAACACTTATGCTCATTGAAAGACTTCGCCGAAAGAGTAAAAAGACTACCTACAGACTGGGAAAAAGTTTTTAGCTATGACATTTCTGTTGAGTGCCTGATCTCTAAAATCTACGTGATACTGCAAAACCTCAACTGCAAAAAGACAAATAACCCAATTAAAAAATGGGCAAAAGATATGAATAGACACTTCACTGAAGAAGACATTCAGGTAGCTAACAGATATATGAGGAAATGTTCAGAATCATTAGCCATTAGAGAAATGCAGATCAAAACTACAATGAGATTTCATCTCACTCCAACAAGGCTGTCATTTAATCCAAAGAAACACAAAATAATAAATGTTGGAGAGGCTGTGGAGAGACTGGACCACTTCTACACTGCTGGTGGGAATGTCAAATGGTACGACCACTTTGGAAATCGATTTGGCACTTCCTTAAAAAGTTAGA
The DNA here is from genome assembly GCF_030014295.1 of Loxodonta africana. NCBI lineage: Eukaryota > Metazoa > Chordata > Mammalia > Proboscidea > Elephantidae > Loxodonta > Loxodonta africana. Next base: position 38,566,919 of record NC_087354.1, on the reverse strand, counting down.
AATAGAACTACCACACAATCCAGCAATCCCACTCCTTGGAATATATCCTAGCGAAATAAGAGCCTTTATACGAACAGATATATGCACACCCATGTTTGCTGCCAGCAGTGTTTACAAAAGTAAAAACATGGAAGCAACCAAGGTGCCCTTCAATGGATGAATGGATAAATAAATTATGGTATATTCACACAATGGAATACTATGCATCGATAGAGAACAGTGATGAATCTGTGAAACATTTCATAACATGGAGGAACCTGGAAGGCATTATGCTGAGTGAAATTAGTCAGTTGCAAAAGGACAAATATTGTATAAGACCACTATTATAAGAACTAGAGAAACAGTTTAAACTTAGAAGAAAACATTCTTTTGTGGTTACGAGAGGGGGAGGGAGGGAGGGTGGGAGAGGGGTATTCACTAATTAGATAGTAGATAAGAACTACTTTAGGTGAAGGGAAAGACAGCACACAGTACAGGGGAGGTCAGCACAGTTGGACTAAACCAAAAGCAAAGAAGTTTCCTGAATAAACTGAATGCTTCCAAGGCCAGTGTAGCAGGGGCAGGGGTCTGGGGACCATGGTTTCAGGGGACATCTACGTCAATTGGCATAATAAAATCTATTAAGAAAACATTCTGCATCCCACTTTAAAGAGTGGCGTCTGGGGTCTTAAACGCTAGCAAGCAGCCATCTAAGATGCATCAATTGGTCTCAACCCGCCTGGATCAAAGGAGAATGAAGAACACCAAGGACACAAGGTGATTACGAGCCCAACAGACAGAAAGGGCCACATGAACCAGAGACTACATCATCCTCAGACCAGAAAAACTAGATGGTGCCCGGCTACACCCGATGACTGCCCTGACTAGGAACACAACAGAGAATCCCTGAGGGAGCAGGAGAGCAGTGGGATGCACACCCCAAATTCTCATAAGACCAGACTTAATGATCTGACTGAGACTGGAAGGACCCCGGTGGTCATGGCCCCCAGGCCTTCTGTTGCCCCAGGACAGGAACCATTCCCAAAGCCAACTCTTCAGACATGGATTGGACTGGACAATGGGTTGGAGAAGGATGCTGGTGAGGAGTGAGCTTCTTGGATCAGGTGGACACTTGAGACTATGTTGGCATCTCCTGCCTGAAGGGGAGATGAGAGGGTGGAGGGGGTTAGAAGCTGGCGAAAAGGACATGAAAAGAGAGAGTGGAGGGAGAGAGCGGGCTGTCTCATTAGGGGGAGAGTAATTGGGAGTGTGTAGCAAGGTATATATGGTTTTTTGTGTGAGAGACTGACTTGATTTGTAAACTTTCACTTAAGGCACAATAAAAATTATTAAAAAAAAAATCGAAAGGGCATAGAGTGACCCTGTGAATAGCAAAATAACATAATTTATGGACTTTCCTGGATCATCGGTTATAGTATCTGTATCTGATTCACATTTTGGGGGATAATGGTTGAATTAATGTTATATATTAAGAGGCAATAGGAGTCCCTGGGTGGTGCAAATGATGGTTAAGCGCTCAACTACTAGCCAATAGGTTGGTGGTTTGAACTCACCCGGAAGTAAGCTGGTTGAAATCTACCAGCTGCTCCTTGGAAACCCTATGGGGCACTCCTGCTGTGTCCTATAGGGTTGTTATGAGTCGGAATTGACTTGATGGCAACATGTTTAATATATATGTACAATATATAATATTTTCTCTCCATCTGAAGCTAGCCTTTTCATTTTTTAATAGTATCTTTGAGCAGAAATTTTTTATTCTAATGATGTCTATGGTACAATTTTTTCTTTTATAGTTAGTACTATTTGTGTCCTAAAAAATCTTTGTCCAGGGTGAAGGTATTCTCCAATGTTTCCTTTCAGAAACTTTATCATTTATTTTAGCACTCACATTTAGGTCTATGATCCATATCGAATTATTATAAGATACAAAGTAGGCAATTAAGGTTAAAGGACTGGTCTGTAACTGGCATAGAAACACTTCTACTCTACTTATCAATCAGAGAAGTCATAAACCAGCCCAGATTCAAGAGGGGGAAGAATAGACTCTACCTGTTAATGAAGGGGTGACATACAGTGACAAAAGGAATTAATAACGGCCATCCTTAGAGATAAGCTACTGTACTAATATGTAGAAATATGATTGATTTTTGAATATCAACTGCCATGGACCGAATTGTGTCCCCCAAAAATATGTGTCAACTTGGTTAGGTCATGATTCCTGGTATTGTGTGGTTGTCTTCCATTTTGTGATTTTCCTATGTGTTATAAATCATAATCTCTGCCTGTGGTTAAAGAGAATTAGAGTAAGGCATAACACCCTTATCAGGTCACATCTCTGATCCAATGAAAAGGGAATTTCCCTGGGGTGTGGCCTGTACCATCTTTTATCTTACAAAAGATAAAAGGAAAGGGAAGGAAGCAGAGAGTTGGGGAACCTCATACCACCAAGAAAGCAGTGCCGGGAGCAGGGTGTATCCTTTGGGCCCAGAGCCCCTGTGAGGAGAAGCACCTAGTCCAGGGGAACATTGATGACAAGGCCGACAGAGAGAGAAAGCCTTTCCCTGGAGCTGACGCCCTAAATTTGGATTTTTATCCTACTTTACTGGGAGGAAATAAACTTGTTTGTTAAAGCCATCCACTTGCGGTATTTCTGTTATAGCAGCACTAGATGAGTGAGACACCAACCTTGTATTCTGTGCTCTTGCTTAATTCACTTATAAGGTCTAGTAGCTTGTTGCAGGTTCTTTTTGGATTTTCTGTCTATACAATATGTCATCTGTAAATGACAGCTTTACTTCTTCCTTTCCAATTTCTGTGCCTTATATTTCTTTTTAATATGCCTTAATATACTGGCTAAGACCTCCAGTATAATGTTAAATAGAAGTGGTGAACATGGACATGCTTGCCTTGTTCCCAGTCTTAGGAAGAAATTTTTCAATATTTCAACATTAAGCGTGATATTAGCTGTAGGTTTTCAGTAGATCGTATTTTTTTTATATGACTGAGGAAGTCCCTCAGGTTTGTGGAGATTATTTTTTTTCAAGAATGGATGTTGAATTTTCTGAGATGCCTTTTCTGCTTCTATTGAGATGACCATGTGTTTCTTCTCCTCAATTTTGTTAATGTGGTGAATTACATTGAATCACAAATGTTAAACCAACCATCTATCACTGTGATTAAATCCCACTGGTCATGATAATATTATCCTTTTCCAATATTGCAGATTCAATTTCCTAATATTTTGTCTGTCAGTTTGTTGTACTGGGGTGGCTTGCGTGTTGCTGTGATGCTGGAAGCTATGCCACTGGTATTTCAGATACCAGTAGGGTCACCCATAAGGACAGGTTTCAGCAGAGCTTTCAGACTAAGACATACTAAAAGGAAGGACCTGGCGATCTACTTCTAAAAAAAAAAAAAAAATTAACCAGTGAAAACCTTATGGATAGCAGAAGAACATTGTCTGATACAGTGCCAGAATTTGAGCCCCTCAAGTTGGAATGCACTCAAAACGTAGCTGGGGAAGAGCTGCCTCCTCAAAGTAGAGTTGGCTTTAATGACATGGATGGAGTAAAGCTTTCAGGACCTTCATTAGCTGATGTGGATTGACTCAAAACCGGACAAAACAGCTGCAAACATCGACTAGTAATCAGAACATGAAATGTATCAAGTATGAATCAAGGAAAATTGGAAATTGTAAAAAAAGAGGTGGAATACTTGAAGATTGATATCCTAGACATTACTGAGGTGAAATGGACTGGTACTGGTCTGCTATGCTGGGAAAGACAGCTTGAAGAGGAATGGCATCATATTCATCATGAAAAAGAGCATTTCAAGATCTATCCTGAAGTACGACGCTGTCAGTGTAGGATAATATCCGTACGCCTAAAAGGAAGACCAGTTAACGTGACTACTATTCAAATTTATGTATGAACTACTTATGCCAAAGATGAAGAAATTGAAGATTTTTTACCAACTTCTGCAGTCTGAAATTAATCAAACATGCAAACAAGATGCACTGATAATTACTGGTGATTGAAATGTGAAAGAAACAAAGGAAAAAGAACAGTATTTGAGAAATATGGCCTTGGTGATAGAAATGATGCTACAGATAGCATGATAGAATTTTGCAAGACCAAGGATTTATTCATTGGAAATACATTTTTCAACAACATAAATGGTGACTATACATGTGGACCCTACCAGATGAAACGCACAGGAATCAAATGGACGACGTGTGTGGAAAGAGACTCAATATTATCAGTCAGATCAAGAACCAGGGGCCGACTGTCGAACAGACGATCAGTTAGTCATATGCAAGTTCAAGGTGAAGTTGAAGAAAATTAAAACAAGTATACAAGAGCTAAAGTATAACCTTGAGTATCCAAAAAAAAAAAAAACCCCACTGCGATCTAGTCAATTTCAACTCATAGTGACCCTAGAGAACAGAGTAGAACTGCCCCATAGGATTTCCAAGGCTGCAAATCTTTATGGAAGCAGACTGACAGATCTTTCTCCCATAAAGCTGCTGGTGGGTTCAAACCACTGACCTTTAGATTAGCAGCCGAGTACTTAACCACTGTATCACCAGGGCCCCTCTATCCCACCTGAATTTAGAGACCATCTCAAGAATAGATTTGACACATTGAACACTAATGACCAAAGACCAGACGGGTTGTGGGATGACATCAAAGACATCACACACGAAGAAAGCAAAAGGTGATTAAAAAGACGGGAAAGACAGAAAAGACCAAAATGGATGTCAGAAGAGACTCTGAAACTTGCTCTTGAACATCGAGTAGCTAAAGCAAAAGGAAGAAATAATGAAATAAAAGAGCTGAACATAAGATTTCAAAGGGCAGCTCTAGAAGACAAAGTATTATGAAATGTGCAAAGACCGGTAGTTAGAAAACCACAGGGAAGAACATCCTCAGCATTTCTCAAGCTGAAAGAACAGAAGAAAAAATTTAAACCTCGAGTTGCAATATGGAAGGAATCTATGGGCAAAATATTGAATGATACAGGAAGCATCAAAAGAAGATGGAAGAAATACAGAGTCACTGTAACAAAAATAATTGGTTGTAGCAAAAATAATTTCAAGAGGTAGCATATGATCAAGAACAGTTGGTACTGAAGTTCAAGCTGTACTGGAGGCACAGGCGAAAACCAAGGCTCTAGGAATTGATGGAATACCAACTGAGGTGTTGCGACACATGAATGCAGTCCTGGAAGTGCTCACTCATCTATGGCAAGAAATTTGGAAGACAGCTAAATGGCCAACCTACTGGAAGAGACTGATATATGGGCCCATTCCAGAGAAAGGTGATCCAACAGAACACGGAAATTTTTGAACAATATCATTAATGTCACATGCAAGTAAAACTTTGCTGAAGATCATTCAAACAGGGTTGTAGCAGTACATCAACAGGGAACTACCAGAAATTCAAGACGGATTCAGAAGAAGACTTGGAATGAGGGATATCATTGCTGATGTCAGATAGATCTTGACTGAAAGCAGAGAGTACAAGAAAGATATTTGCCTGTGTTTTATTGACTACACAAAGGCATTTGACTGTGTGGATCACAACAAATTATGGATACCGTTGTGAAGAGTGGGAATTCCAATAGACCAAGGGGCTGTCGTTTGAACAGAACAAGGAGATACTGCATGTTTTAAAATCAGGAAAGGTGAGTATCAGGATTGTATCCTTTCACCACTTGGACTATGGACAGGTTCCTCATGAGCACAATTAAGTGTTCTGGAATTTGTTATGATCCACACAGTCAAATTTTTTTGCATAGTCAATAAAACACAGGTAAACATCTTTCTGGTATTCTGTGCTTTCAGCCAGGAACCATTTGACATCAGCAATGATATCCCTGGTCCACGTCCTCTTCTAAATCCAGCTTGAATTCCTGGCAGTTCCCTGTTGATGTACTGCTGCAACAGATTTTGAATGATCTTCAGCAAAATTTTACTTGTGTGTGATTGTGTTAGTCATCTAGTGCTGCTATAACAGAAATGCCACAAGTGGATGGCTTCAACAAAGACAAATTTATTCTCTCACAATCTAGTAGCCTAGAAGACTGAATTCAGGGCACTGGCTCCAGGGGAAGGCTTTCTCTCTCTATCGTCTCTGAAGGAAAGTCCTTGTGATGTATCAGTCTTCCCTTGGTCTGGGAGCATCTCAGCACAGGAACCTCAGGTCCAAAGGATGTGCTCTGCTTGCAGCGTTGCTTTCTTGGTGGTATGAGGTCCCCAACTCTGCTTGCTTCCCTTTCCTTTTATCTCTTGAGAGATAAAAGGTGGTGCAGGCCACACCCCAGGGAAATTCCCTTTACATTGGATCAAAGAAGTGACCTGAGCAAGACTGTTACGTCCCACCCTAATCCTTTTAACCACAGGCAGAGATTATGATTTATAACACACAGGAAAATCACAAAATGAAAGACAATCACACATGGCCTGACCAAGTTGACACATATTTTTTTTATTATTATTAACTTTTATTGAGCTTCAAGTGAACGTTTACAAATCAAGTCAGACTGTCACATATAAGTTTATATACATCTTACTCCGTACTCCCACTTGCTCTCCCACTAATGAGTCAGCCCTTCTAGTCTCTCCTTGCATGACAATTTTGCCAGATTCCAACTCTCTCTATCCTCCCATCCCCCCTCCAGACAGGAGATGCCAACACAGTCTCAAGTGTCCACCTGATATAATTAGCTCACTCTTCATCAGCATCTCTCTCCTACCCACTATCCAGTCCCTTTCATGTCTGATGAGTAGTTGACACATATTTTTGAGGGACACAATTCAATCCATTACAGTCATATTAACTGGTCTTCCCTGTAGGTGTATGGATATTATCCTATCACTGACAGCACTGTACTTCGGGAAAGGTCTGGAATGTTCTTTGTGACGATGAATGCAATGCCATTCCTCTTCAAGCTGCCATTTCCAGCATAGTAGACCATACGACTGTCCAATTCAAAATGGCCAATACCAGTCCAATCATGAGGATGAATGGTATATAATTTTCTTTTCTTTTAATATCCTTATCAGGTTTTGATATGAGGTTTATATTAGCCTTAAAAAAAAATTGGAAAATGCTAATTCTTTCTCTGTTCTCAGAAAGAGTTTGTATGAGGTTGTCATTTGTTCCTTAAATCTTGGTATAATTCACCAGTGAAGCCATCTAGGCATGGTGTTTTCTTTGTGGAAAAAGTTTTTTTTAAAAACTGTACTTTAGATGAAGGTTTACAGAACAAACTAGCTTCTCGGTAAACAGTACACATATTGTTTTATGACATTGGTTAACCACCCATGAAATGTCAACACTCTCCCTTCTCGACCTGGGGTTCCTTATTACCAGCTTTCCTTTCCCCTCATGCCTTCTAGTCCTTGCACCTGGGCTGGTGAGCCCCTTTAGTATCGTTTTGTTTTATGGGCCCATCTAATCTTTGACTAAAGGGTGAATCTCGGGAGTGACATAATTACTGATTTAAAAGGGTGTCGGGGGCCATACTTTCAGGGTTTCTCCAGTCTCTGTCAGGCCCGTAAGTCTTGTCTTTTTTTGTGAGTTAGAATTTTGTTCTACGTTCTTCTCCAGCTCTGTCCAGGACCCTCTATTGTGATCCCTGTCAGAGTAGTCGGTGGTGGCCAGGCACCATATAGTTGTACTGGACTCATTCTGGTGGAGGCTGTGGTAGATGTGGTCCATTAGTCCTTTGGACTAATCTTTCCCTTGTTTCTTTAGTTTTCTTCATTCTCCCTTGCTTCTGAAGGGGTGAGACCAGTAGAGTATTTTAGATGGCCCCTCACAGGCTTTTAAGACCCCAGATGCTACTCACCAAAGCAGAATGTAGAACTTTTTTTAATAAACTATGTTATGCCAATTGAGCTAGATGTTCCCTGAGACCATGGTCCCCACAGCCCTCAACCCAACAGTTCAGTCCCTCAGGGAGTTTGGATGTGTCTATGGAGCTTCCATGACCTTGCCTTGGACAAGTAATGCTCGATCCCCAGTACTGTGTACTGTCTTATCCTTCACCAGAGTTACCACTTACCTATTGTGTATTTAGTGGTTTTCCATCCTCACCGCCCCCATAACCATCCAAGATTGTTTCTTTATGTGTGTAAACCTTTTCATAAATTTTTACAGTAGTGGTCTCATACAATATTTGTCCTTTTGTGATTGACTTATTCGATTCAGCATGATGCCCTTCAGTATGGGAAAGTTTTTAATTAGAGATTCAATTTCCTTACCAAATACAAGGGCTATTTAGCTTTCTATTTTTTCTTGTGCCAGTCTCAGAAAGTTGTGATATGATGGGAATTTGCCCTTTTCATCTAAGTTGTTAAATTTAATGGCATGAACTAGTTCATAACAATCTATTGTTTTTTTGTGTCTGAATCAACTGTAGTAATGTTACCTTTTCATTCCTAGTATCAGTAATTTGTATGTTCCTTTTTCTCTGTATTCAGTATTACCAAATATATTTTTTATATAGAGCATTTAGTCCATTTACATTTAATATAATTACTGATATGAAAGGGCTTAAATCTACCATCTTTTTTTTCTTTGTAATTTATTTTATTGCTGTTGAGAATATACACAGCTAAGTCTGCCATCTTGCTATTTGATTTCAATTTGTTCCCTCTGTTCACTATTCTATGATTCCTACTTTCTGATCTCTTTTGGTTAGTTAAGTATTTTTTTAGTATTCTATTTTATCTCCTTTATTAGTGTATCATCAATGTTTTTGATTATAGCAATTCTAGTAGGTACTAGTGATATCTCATTGTGGTTTTAATTTCAGTTTCCCTAATGACTAATGATGTTGAGCACCATTTCATGTACCTATTATTATCCATTTATCTGTCTTCTTTTGTGAAAGGTCTATTCGAATATTTGCCCATTCATTAACTGGGTTGTTTGTTTTCTTACTGTTTGAGTTGCAGAGTTAGTTCTGTATTCTGGATACAAGTCTTTTATCAGATACATGATTTGCAAATATTTCTTCTCATTCTTTGTTTGCCTTTTTTTTTCTTAATGCTGTCTTTTAAACAGAAAGTTTTATATTTTATTTTGTACTTTAGATGAAGGTTCACAGAACAGACCAGCTTCTCATTAAACAGTACACACATTGTTCTATGACACTGGTTAACAACCCCATGACATGTCAACACTCTCCTTTCTTGACCTTGGATTCCCTACCACCCCCTTTCCTGTCCCCTCCTGCCTTCTAGTTTCTGCCCCTGGGCTGCTGTGCCCCATTAGTCTCATTTTATGGGCCTGTCTAATCTTTGACTAAAGGGTGAACCTCAGGAGTGACTTCATTACTGAGCTTAAAGGGTGTCTGGGGGCCATACTCACGGCATTTCTTCAGTCTCCATTAGGTCAATAAGTCTGGTCTTTTTTTGTGAGTTAGAATTTTGTTCTACATTTTCCTACAGCTCTGTCTGAGACCCTCCATTGCGATCCCTGTCAGAGCAGTCAGTGATGGTAGCCGGGGACCATCTAGTTGTACTGGACTCAGTCTGGTGGAGGCTGTGGTAGTTGTGGTCCATTTGTCCTTTGAACCAATCTTTCCCCCATGTAAAAGTTTTTAATTTTGATGAAGTCTAACTTGCCAACTTTTTCCATTTAAGGATTATGTTCTTGGTGCTACATCTAAGAAATCTTTGCCTAACCTGAAGTCACAAAAATTTTCTCCTATATTTTCTTCTGGAAGTTTTATTGCTCTAGCTCTTACATTTAGGTCAATGATCTATTCTGAGTTAATTTCTGTGTATGATGTGAGATAAGAGTCTAAGTTCATTTTTTTGTGCATGGATATTCAAATACCCCAGTACTATCTGTTGAAAAGACTATTCTTCCCTCATTGACTATTTTTGGCACCTTTGTCAAAAATCAATTGTCTATAAATGTAAGAGTCTATTTTCAGTGTACAGGTCTTGACCCATAGGCTCAACACATTCCCCATCAATATTCCAACAGAATTTTTTGGGGTAGTAGTTAACAAGCAAATTCTGGAATTCATATGGAAAAGCGAAGGACCTAGACTAGCCAAAACAGTTTTTAAAAAAGAACAACAATGCTGGGGAGCTTACACTACCTGATTTCAAAATTTATTATAAAGCTGCAGTAATCAAGACAGTGTTATTGTTTTTCCAGGAAGAAAAGATGGAACTGCCAACTTTTGGCCGCTAACTTCAAACGAGAAGTTTCTCTGTTTAATTTCTTGTTATCTTGACTCTAATCCATCTTGGATATCGCAGAGGCATGAACACTACAGGCATTGAAAAATACCAGGAAATTTTCCTGTTGATGAACTTCTATTTTTTTTGAGACAACTAGTAGCAACTAACATTCTTTCTCGTGTTTGGCCGGTAAACCAGAAGGACTTGTAGAACCTGTAAGAACGATACATAAAGGCGTGTCCTGGCCTGTACATTCTTTTGGGCAATTCCAAGTCATTCGATACAAAATTATTTTTTAGAGTTTGTAAAACACAGATTTCCATTAGCATGTGTTTAAGAAGATGAAGACTGAAGTGGCAGTAATTACTCTGCATTATTCATATAAATTAAAATAAAATATTTTATGTATATATAAATATTTTATCAATACAGAATGAGTGATAATCTGTTTCAAGAAAACCCATTGATAATTCTTTAAATATTCTAGTTTTTTCTTTTAGTAAAACTTTAGGAATTATAATTCACTCTCAGTCAACTATCAACAATAAATTTATAACAAAATATTAATTGAACACCTACCATATGTAGAACACTGTGCTGTATCCAGGCTGGGGGGATGTAAAGATGAGTAAGATAACAGTACCTGTTCCAGGAAACCTACAGTCTAGTTAAAGAAAAAAAGCTTATTCATATAGAGACTAAAGAAAAATCCAGATTAGTAAATGAAGAACAAAGGATATCACTGCTGATGTCAGATGGATCCTGGCTGAAAGCAGAGAATACCAGAAAGATGTTTATTTGTATTTTATTGACTACGCAAAGGTATTCAACTGTGTGGATCTTAACAAATTTAGGGGTAGCATTGCAAAGAATGAGAATTCCAGAACACTTAATTGTGCCATGCAGAACGTGTACACAGACTAATGGGCAGTTGTTCGAACAGAACAAGGGGGTACGCGTGTTTTAAAATCAGGAAAGGAGTGCAACAGGGTTGTATCTTTTTACCATGCTTATTTAGCCTGTATGCTGAGCAATTAATCCATGGACTATATGAAAAAGATTGGGGCATCAGGATTGGAGGAAGGCTCATTAACAACCTGTAATATACAGATGACACAACCTTACTTGCTGAAAGTGAAGCAGACTTGAAGCACTTACTGATGAAGATCAAAGACTACAGCCTTCAGTGTGGATTATACCTCAACATTAAGAAAACAAAAATCTTCACAACGGACCAGTAAGCAACATCATGATTAAATAGAGAAAAGACTGAAGTTGTCAAGAATTCCATTTTATTTGGATCCACAATCAACACCCATGGAAGCAGCAGTCAAGAAATGAAAAGATGCATTGCATTGGACAAATCTGCTGCAAAAGACCTCTTTAAAGTGTTGAAAAGCCAAGATGTCACTTTGAGAGGACTAAGGTACGCCTGACCCAAGCCATGGTATTTTCAGTCACCTCATATGCATGTGAAAGCTGGACAATGAATAAGGAAGACCAAAGAACAATGGATACATTTGAATTGTGGTGCTGGTGAAGAACACCAAATATATCATGGACTGCCAGAAGAATGAACAAATCTGTCTTGGAAGAAGTACAGCCAGAATGCTCCTTAGAAGGGAGGATGATGAGACTTTGTCTCACATACTTTGGACATGTTATCAGGAGAGATCAGTCCCTGGAGAAGGACATCATGCTTAATAAAGTAGAGGGTCAGCAAAAAAGAGGAAGACCCTCAGTGAGGTGGATTTCACACAGTGGCTGCAACAGTGTAAACACAGCAATGATTGTGAGGATGGGGCAGGACCTGGAAGTATTTGTTCTGTTGTACACAGGGTCGCTATGAGTCAGAACCTACTTGACAACGCCTAACGACAACAACCACATCAAGTTTTTCCTTCTTACCTTTTCTCTAGGTGATTCATTTCCCTATTTTTCTCACAGTGAATTGTTTGTTTCCCTTTATCAACCTGGTAGTATCATTTGGATCTGCTCTGGTTTCAATCCTAAAAGCTGATTATATAGTTTCTGTAAAACCTATTGCCACTGAGTTGTTCCGACTCATAGCGAACTCTATAGGACAGGGTAGAACTGTCCCATAGGGCTTCCAAAGAGTGGCTGATGGTATTCCATGGTATGCCTACCTTTTGGTTAGCAGCTGAGCTCTTAACCATTGTGCCACCATGGCTCCATTATACAGCAAAGAATACTATAAATTTTGAAGCTTGCTAAAGTTCGAATGCCACTAGTCTATTTCAAATAGAGTGGGATTAATTTTCTTCTTTGTTCTGGAGGCTTTTACTTTCTAAAATCAACTTTATTGAAGTATAATTTACATGCAATAAAATACATTCATTTTATGTGAACACTTCGATGAGTTTTAACAAATGTATACACACCCATATAACCCTATTCACACTCAAGATAGAGCATGCTTATCACTCTCTAAAGTTGGTAATTGTCCATTTGCATTCATTCCACCAACTCAATCCCTAGCTCTAGGCAAGTACTGATTAGTACTGTTTAATAGCGTAGTATAGGTAGGCATCTCTATGTGGTGCAAACAGTTCAGTGTACAACTATTCACTGAATCTTGCAGTTAGTATTTCAAATCCACCGAGAGGCATCTCGGAAGAAAGGCCTGGTGATCTGTTTCCAAAAGGTCACAGTCTTGAAAACTTCATGGAACGCAGTTTTTCTCTGCATACATGGGTTTGCCATGAGTCAGAACTGACTTGACAACAACTGGTTTGTTTCTTGTTTTTAACAGTATAGTAAGGAATCCCTAAGGAGCCCTGGTGGGATGATAGTTAAGCACTCGGCTGCTAACCAAGAGGTTGGTGGTTTGAATCCACCAGCTGCTTTGAGGGGGAAAGATGTGACAGTCTGCTTCTGTAAAGATTACAGCCTTGGAAACCCCATGGGACATTTCTACTCTGTCCTATAGGGCTGCTATGAGTTGGATCGATTCAATGGAAATGGGTTTCGGTTTTTTGGTTTAAGGGGTCCCTGAGTGATGCAAATGGTTTACACTCGACTGCTATCCTAAAGGCTGGCAGTATGTACCCACCCAGTGGTACTGCCGAGAAAGGTCTGGGATTATACTTCTATAAAGATTACAGCCAAGAAAACCCTATGGAACAGTTCTACTTGTAACACATGGGGTCGCCATGAGTCGGAATCAACTTGACAGCAATGGATTTGGTCTTGGTGGTATGGTGTGGTACGGTATAGTTTGCATTTTCTATAACTTTATATCAAGGAACTCATATAGTATGAGGAAACCCTGGTGGCGTAGTGGTTAAGTGCTACGGCTGCTAACCAAAAGGTCGGCAGTTCGAATCCACCAGGCGCTCCTTGGAAACTCTATGGGGCAGTTCTACTCTGTCCCATAGGGTCGCTATGAGTCGGAATCAACTCGATGGCAGTGGGTTTTTTTTTTATATAGTATGCACTGTTTTGTATGTGATTCCTTTCACTAAACACACTGTTTTTGAGATTCAGATGTTGTTGTGTATTTCAGTAGTTTGTTCCTTTTTATTGCTGGTAGTATTCCATTGTAAAAACATACCACAATATGTTAATCTATTTACCTCTTGATGGGCTGGGTTTCTTTCTAGTTGGGGGCTATTATGAATAATGCTACTGTGAACATCATATACATTTTTGTGCAGACGTGTTTTTATTTATCTTACCTTAACATCACTCATCATCCTAATTCTACCCATCATAATAACACCATTGTGAATCTATAAAATAAATTATTTTCCCTACCATACCAAAATAATCGTACCTTACGCCTTCATAATTAGTATAATTCCAGCCCTAATATTTATCCAATCTAACCAAGAAGCTTTAATTTCCAACTGACATTGAATAACAATTCATACCCTAAAACTCTCCCTAAGCTTTAAACTAGACTACTCCTCCCTAGCCTTTGTACCAATCGTGCTTTTTGTCACATGATCTATCATAGAATTTTCACTATGATATGTACACTCAGATCCTTTCATCAATCGTTTTTTCAAATACCTTCTACTATTCCTAATTACTATAATAATCCTAGTAACTGCTAATAATCTATTTCAACTATTTATTGGCTGAGAAGGAGTTGCTATTATATCCTTCATACTAATTAGCTGATGATACGGACAAGTCGATGCTAATACAGCAGCCTTACAAGCAGTACTTTACAACCCTATTGGTGATGTAGGCTTTATCATAATAATAGCCTGATTTCTAGTCCATTCAAACTCCTGAGAACTTCAACAAATTTTCCTAATCAACCCAAAAAAAGATACACTCCCCCTATTAGGTCTTCTTCTAGGCGCAATAGGAAAATGAGCCCAATTCGGACTTCACCCATGACTTCCATCAGCCATAGAAGGTCCTACTCCAGCATCAGCATTACTTCATTCTAGTACAATAGTAATAGCAGGAGTATTCCTCCTCATCCGCTTTCATCCACTAACAGAAAATAACCCCACTATCCAAACCCTAACACTACGTCTAGGAGCTATTACCACCTTATTTACAGCTATATGTGCTCTCACACAGAACGATATCAAAAAAATTATTGCATTTTCCACCTCCAGCTAACTAGGTCTAATAATAGTTACTATCAGGATTAACCAACCACATCTAGCCTTTCTTCATATTTGCACACACGCATTCTTCAAAGCAATACTATTCCTATGTTCTGGCTCTATCATCCATAATTTAAATAATGAGCAAGACATGTGCAAAATAGGAGGACTTTACAAAACTATACCTTTCACTTCAACAGCCATTATTGTCGGCAGCCTAGCACTAACTGGCATGCCATTCTTAATGGGATTCTAGTCTAAAGACCCCATTACTGACGCTACAAATATATCTTACACCAACGCCTGAGCCCTATTAATCACCCTCATCACCATCTCCAAAACAGCAAGTTATAGTACGTAAATCGTAGTCCTCACTTTACCTGGACAACCACGATATCCTACGTTAATTCAAATCAGCGAAGATAACCCTCATCTAACCGACCCCAGCAAACGACTAATACTCGGTAGCATTTTCGCCAGCTTTATTATTTCGATAAATACTACTCCGTTTACAACACCACAAATAACCATGCCTACTCACCTAAAACTTACAGCCCTAGGAATCACCCTGCTAGGATTTACAGTAGCCATAGAACTAAACACTATAACATATAACCTAAAATTTAGTTACGCATCTTACCCATATAAATTTTCAAATATACTAGGATACTACCCAATAATTATCCACCGACTCCCATCTTACCTTAGCCTTAATATAAGTCAAAATTTATCAACAACAATTATAGATCTGATCTGACCAGAAAAAATTATCCCCCCAAATCTGGCATTCATACAAAAAGTAGCTGCCACTTTAGTATCAAACCAAAAAGGCCTTATAAAACTCTATTTCCTATCATTCCTCCTGTCTATAACATTAGGATTATTTATTATCCTTTAACGCTCTCGAGCAATCTCAATTACAACAAAAACACTAATAAATAATGCTCATCCAGCTATCATTAGCAATTAACATCCATGATTATATAATGATGACCCACCAGAACAGTCCTCATGAACAAACTCAATACCCTCCTCATTAAAAACTACCCAACCCTCTAAACCACTAAAATAACCTACCAATTCAAACTCACCACTAAATAGTCACACCATCACAAATACCTCTACTAATAGGCCCACAAACAAAGCACCTAAAATTACAGTATTTGACCCTCAAGCTTCAGGATACTCTTTAGTAGCCATAGCAGCAGTATAACCAAAAACCACTATCATCCCACCTAAACACACTAAAAATATCATCGACCCTAAAAAAGATCCCCCCAAAACTTAGAATAACCCCACATCCTAAACCTCCACTTACAACCAAATTTAAATCCCCATAAACAGGAGAAGGTTTAGAAGAAAAACCAATAAAACCTAGCACAAAAAGTACGCTCATAATAAAAATAGCATATGTTATTATTCTTACATGGACTACAACCATGACTAGTGACCTGAAAAATCATCGTTGTATTTCAACTACAAGAACAACTAATGACCCACATTCGAAAATCTCATTCACTATTTAAAATTATCAACCAATCTTTTATTGAACTCCCCACTCCACCAAATATCTCAACATGATGAAATTTTGGCTCACTCCTAGGAGTATGTTTAATCATTCAAATCCTAACAGGATTGTTCCTACCCACACACCATGTACCTGATACAACAACTGCATTCGCATCCATTACTCATATCTGCCGAGACGTCAATTATGGTTGAATCATCCGATACCTACATGCTAATGGAGCATCTATATTCTTTATTTGCCTATATGTTCATACCAGACGAGGCATTTACTACGGCTCCTATCTCTATTTCGAAACTTGAAATATCAGTATTACCCTATTATTAACCACTATAGCTACCGCCTTTATAGGCTATGTTCTTCCATGAAGACAAATATCATTTTGAGGAGCAACTGTATTCACAAATCTTCTCTCAGCAATTCCTTATATCGGCACAGACTTAGTCGAATGAATCTGAGGGGTTTCTCAGTAGATAAAGCGACTCTAACCCGATTTTTCGCCTTTCACTTTATTCTCTCATTTGCCATAATCACACTAGTAGCAGTACATCTACTTTTTCTTCATGAAACAGGCTCAAATAACCCGATAGGCCTGATCTCAGACTCAGATAAAATTCCATTTCACCCTTACTATACCATTAAAGATCTTCTAGGGTTTTTCATCCTAATCCTATTTCTACTTCTTCTAAGCCCTACTCTCCCTGGATATACTAGGAGACCCTGATAATTATACACCAGCCAATCCACTAAGCACCCCACCCCATATCAAACCCGAGTGGTACTTCCTTTTTGCCTACACCATCCTACGATCTAACCCGAATAAACTAGGGAGGCGTCTGGCCCTACTACTTTCCATCCTAATCTTAGCACTTATACCACTACTTCACACATCCAAGCATCGAAGTATAATACTCTGACCTCTTAGCCAAATTCTATTCTGAATCCTAGTAGTAGATCTACTTACACTTACATGAATCGGCAGCCAACCAGTAGAACACCCATACATCATCATTGGCCAACTGGCCTCAATCCTATACTTCTCTATTGTCCTAGTTCTCCTACCAATTGCAGGAATAGAGAATCATCTCATTAAATAAAGTCCTTATAGTATAATAAATTACAATGGTCTTGTAAACCATAAATGAAAATCCATTTTCTAAGGATATTCAAGGAAGAGGCCTACCGCCTCACCACCAACACCCAAAGCTGAAATTCTCCTTAAACTATTCCCTGCAATATAACAATCCGCTATGTATATCGTGCATTCTACACACGCCCCCATACATAATGGTACACCATACTATCTATGTTTAATCTTACATACACCATACTATGTATAATCGTATATCACATTATTTACCCCATGCTTATAAGCAAGTATATTCGGTCAATGTAGACAGTCACGTAATTCACGAATCCCCTAACACTTATTGAACCCATGGATATTATTTCCCTAGGTAAATCCTAGTTCCACACAGTACATTCAAATCCTTGATCGTACATAGCTCATTACTGAGAAATCTCTAGGCACCATGCATATCATCTCCAATAGATTTTCTTTACTGCCTACCTCCGAGAAACCAGCAACCCGCCCAATTTGTATCCCTCTTCTCGCTCCGGGCCCATCAATTGTGGGGGTTTCTATTCTGAATCTATACCTGGCATCTGGTTCTTTCTTCAGGGCCATCTCACCTAAAATCACTCACTCTTTCCCCTTAAATAAGACATCTCAATAGACTATGACTAATCAGCCCATGATCGTAACATAACTGTGGTGTCATGCATTTGGTATCTTTTTAATTTGGGGGATGCTGTGATTCAGCTATGGCCGTCTGAGACCCTAACACAGTCAAGCAACTTGTAGCTGAGCTTAAATTGAATATTAAGATCTGGCATAAGTAGATATGAGGTGTTATTCAGTCAACGCTCGAGGACATAAAATTTCTTTAAACCTAAATTCCCAGCGCATACGCATACGTATAACCACTATGCAACTATCTAACACAAACCCTCTTACCCCCCTTAATTACTCTTAACTCAATTTCTAGAAGCATATTTTTATCTTGTCAAACCCCAAAAGCAAGATTATACTATAAAAAAAACAGAACTAAAAGCATGAACTAACAAACAGACATAATCAATTACCAACCAATGAGGGTAACTTTTTTTACCCCCAATACTAATGTATCACTTTAAATAATTTATTGTCTTTTCAAAAGCCATGTTCCTAGATTTGAAATTATAAACCCTGAGACCTACTTTCTTAAAATTTTTTACTCTCCTTCGTTAATGTAGCTTAAAATAAAAGCAAGGTGCTGAAAACACCTAGAGGAGTTACCGTAACTCCATAAACATAAAGGTTTGGTCCTAGCCTTCTTATTAATTATTAGGCAATTTACACATGCAAGTATCCGCCTACCAGTGAAAATGCCTTCCAGATCATCACTGATCAAAGACAGCTGGCATCAAGCACACTCTAAAGTTGCTCATAACGCCTTGCTTAGCCACACCCCTACGGGATACAGCAGTAATAAAAATTTAGCTATTAACGAAAGTTAGACTAAGTTATCCTAATTTTTTTAATTTCGTGCCAGCCACCGCGGTCATACAATTAGTCCAAATTAATAAGCACCGGCGTAAAGTGTGTTTTAGAATAAAAACAAAGTTAAACCTTATATAAGCCGTAAAAAGCTCAAGATAAGACAAAAATAATTTACGAAAGTAACTTTAATAACTTTGAATACACGATAGCTTGGACACAAGCTGGGATTAGATACCCCCCTATGCCTAGTCCTAAACCTTGATACCTACTAACAAAGTTATCTGCCAGAGAACTACTAGCTAAAGCTTAAAACTCAAAGGACTTGGCGGTGCTTCATACCCATCTAGAGGAGCCTGTCCCATAATCGATAATCCCCGATACACCTTACCATTACTTGCTAATTCAGCCTGTATACCGCCATCTTCAGCAAACCCTTAAAAAGGTATCAAAGTAAGCCTAATAATAGCCCATAAAAAAGTTAGGTCAAGGCGTAGCTCACGTAATGGTCAATGATGGGCTACATTTTCTATTTTAGAATACATTAACAAATATCATTATGAAACATGATTAAAGGAGGATTTAGCAGTAAATTAAGAATAGAGAGCTTAATTGAACTAGGCCATGAAGTACGCACACACCGCCCGTCACCCTCAAGCATTTCTAATCAAATAATTATACTATAGATTTAAATAAATATAAGAGGAGACAAGTCATAACAAGGTAAGCATACTGGAAAGTGTGCTTGGATAATCCAAAGCGTAGCTTAACAAAAGCGTCTGGCTTACACCCAGAAGATTTCACCTTATACTGACCACTTTGAACCAAATCTAGCCCTGCCATCTCTACACCCAATTCTCACTCTATATTAAACTAAAACATTTATCTACCAATAAAAGTATAGCAGATAGAAATTTTATTCAGGCGCAATAGAGACAGTACCATAAGGGAATGATGAAAGATAATTTTATAGTACAAAATAGCAAGGATTAACCCCTCTACCTTTTGCATAATAAATTGACTAGAAAAATCTGAGATACAGAACCGTAGCCAGAAACCGCGAAACCAGACGAGCTATCTGCAAGCAATCTGTAGGACTAACTCATCTATGTGGCAAAATAGTAAGAAGACTTACAGACAGAGGTGAAATGCCAATGGAGCCTGGTGATAGCTGGTTGTCCAGAATAGAATCTTAGTTCTACCTAAAATTTACCAAAAAAAAAACGAAATAATTCTAATGTAAATTTTAGAGCTATTCAAAAGGGGTACAGCTCTTTTGATCAAGGATACAACCTTAACTAGAGAGTAAATTAATAGTAACTTCATAGTTGGCCTAAAAGCAGCCATCAATTAAGAAAGCATTAAAGCTCAAAAACCAATCAAATAAAAAATACCGAAATTAATTAATAATCTCCTAGACATAATACTGGACTAATCTATATAAACAAACGAAATAATGTTAATATAAGTAACAAGAATTATTTCTCCCTGCACAAGCTTATATCAGACCGGATACCCACTGATAGTTAACAGCCAAATAATCAAATACAAAAATAAAACCTCTATTATACCCACGGTTAATCCAACACAGGTGTGCTTTAAGGGAAAGATTAAAAGAAGTAAAAGGAACTTGGCAAATACTAAACCCCGCCTGTTTACCAAAAACATCACCTTGAGCATTACTAGTATTCCAGGCACTGTCTGCCCAGAGACTAAACGTTAAATGGCCGCGGTACTCTGACCGTGCAAAGGTAGCATAATCATTTGTTCCTTAAATAGGGACTTGTATGAATGGCCACACGAGGGTTTAACTGTCTCTTACTTCCAATCAGGGAAATTGACCTTCTCGTGAAGAGGCGAGAATAAACATATAAGACGAGAAGACCCTATGGAGCTTAAATTAACTAATTCAGCTACTACACTATTAATCTATAAGACACAACCATACAGTATAACGAATTAGCAATTTTGGTTGGGGTAACCTCGGAGAAGAAAAAAACCTCCGAATGATACTTTAATCTAGACTTCACCAGTCAAAATTTATAAATCATTTATTGACCCAATATTTGATCAACAGGATTAAGTTACCCTAGGGATAACAGCGCAATCCTATTTTAGAGTCCCTATCGACAACAGGGTTTACGACCTCGATGTTGGATCAGGACATCCTAATGGTGCAGCCGCGATTAAGGGTTCGTTTCTTCAATGATTGAAGTCCTACGTGATCTGAGTTCAGACCGGAGTAATCCAGGTCGGTTTCTATCTGTAAACAATTTCTCCCAGTACGAAAGGACAAGAGAAATAGGGCCAACCTTACCAAGGCGCCCTCAGCTAAATTCATGAATCAATCTTAATTTAGATAAGCTAATCTACTCTCTACCCAAGACTAGGGTTTGTTATGATGGCAGAGCCTGGTAATTATGTTAGACTTAAACCGTTATTAGCAGAGGTTCAATTCCTCTTCTTAACAGTGTTTCTAATTAATCTGCTAATAGTAATTATTCCAATTCTACTAGCAGTAGCTTTCCTCACCCTAGTTGAACGAAAAGTTTTAGGCTATATACAATTCCGTAAAGGCCCTAATGTCATAGGACCATATGGCCTTCTCCAACCTGTTGCAGATGCTATCAAACTATTTATTAAAGAACCACTTTACCCTCTAACTTCCTCAAAACTCGTATTTACCATTGCCCCTTTCCTAGCCTTAATGCTAGCTCTAACTCTATGAGCCCCTCTTCCAATACCGTACCCTCTAATCAACCTAAACCTAAGTATACTATTTATTTTTGCAAATATTCTTCATAGCCGAATATGCTAACATCATTATAATGAATGCCCTTACTACTATCCTATTCTCGGGAACTGTCCATAATCCACAGATACCAGAAATCTACACTATTAACCTTATTATAAAAACTATTATCCTAACCATTTGTTTCCTATGAGTACGAGCATCCTACCTACCCACAATTCTGATATGATCAGCTCATGCATCTCCTCTGAAAAAACTTTCTCCCACTAACATTAGCCCTATGCATATGACATGTCTCAATCTTAATCGCACTAACATGCATTCCACCACAAATAGAGAAATATGTCTGACAAAAGAGTTACTTTGATAGAGTAAACCACAGAGGTTCCAACCCTCTCATTTCTAGAATTATAGGAATCGAACCTAAACTTTAAGAACCCAAAAATCTTCGTGCTACCAATTACACTACATCCTACTAGTAAGGTCAGCTAAATTAAGCTATTGGGCCCATACCCCAAAAATGTTGGTTTATATCCTTCCCGTACTAATCCACTAGTCTTTAGTATAATCCTAATAACCCTCTTTACAGGAACATTAATTACCATATTTAGCTCTCGCTGATTAATTGCCTGAATAGAACTAGAAATAAATATATTTACTATAATTCCAATTCTAATTACAACAACCAATCCATGATCCACGGAAGCCGCTACAAAATATTTTATAACTCAAGCCACAGCATCCATAATACTCATAATAGCAGTCACAATTAACTTTATATACTCGGGACAATGATCAATTATAAAAATATTCAACCCTGTAGCATCAGACATAGCCCTAAAAAAAAAACCCCTAGCAGCCCTAATAATCAAATTAGGCTCAGCTCCATTTCACTTCTGAGTTCCAGAAGTAACACAAGGAGTCAAATTAACATCATGAATAATTTTATTAACCTGACAAAAATTAGCACCACTATCGCTATTATACCAAATTGCCTCTATTAATACTGACTTAATTCTTTCAGGCTTACTTTCAATCCTAATCGGAGGCTGAAGAGGTCTTAATCAACACAACTACAAAAAATCTTAGCCTACTCATCCATCTCTCATATAAGCTGAATACTCATTATCCTAACTTTCAACCTCACCCTTACCCTCCTAAACTTAATCATCTACATTATATTAACATTATCTATATAATTCTAGCAAATAATTTTACAACCTCAACATCATCCCTATCTCTTCTATGAAATAAAACCCCTGCAAAAACTGTCCTACTTATGATTATTATCACTAGGAGGACTACCACCACTATCAGGATTTATACCCAAATGACTCAATATCCATGAACTGACCAAAAATAATGACATTATTTTACCTTTACTCATAGCCACTCTAGCACTACTAAACATATACTTTTACATGCAACTAGTTTACTTCTCATGACTCACAATTTTTCCGTTTACAAAAAACATAAAAATAAAATGACAGTTTATTAATACCTCATATAACAACTTTACCCACCCTAATCATTCTCTCCAATATACTAATCCCCCTAACCCCAATCGTCTTAATATTAGGAGTTTAGGTTAAAAAGACCCAGAGCCTTCAAAGTCCTAAGTAAGTACATTCCACTTAACTCCTGAAATAAAGACTGCAAGATAATTGCCTTACATTAACTGAATGCAATCAGACGCTTTAATTAAGCTAAGTCCTCCTAGATTGGTGGGCTTTGATTCCAGGAAAACCTTAGTTAACAGCTAAATACCCTAATCAACTGGCTTCAATCTACTTCTCCCGCCTTGAAAAAAAAAGAAAAAGGCGGGAGAAGCCCTGGCAGAATTGAAGCTGCTTCTTGGAATTTGCAATCCGACATGTCCTTACACCTCAAGGCTTAGTAAAAAGAGAAATTACCCCCTGTGCTTAGATTTACAGTCTAACGCCTACTCAGCCATTTTACCCATGTTCATCAATCGTTGACTACACTCAACTAATCATAAAGACATTGGAACATCATATCTGCTATTTGGTGCTTGAGCCGGAATAGCTGGAACCGCCCTCAGTATTTTAATTCAGGTTGAACTAGGTCAGCCAGGTACTCTTCTGGGAGATGACCAGATTTATAACGTTATCATTACAGCACATGCCTTCATAATAATTTTCTTTATGGTAATTCCAATCATAATCGGAGGATTCGGAAACTGATTAGTCCCCCTTATAATTAGTGCACCTTTCCTCGAATAAATAATATAAGCTTTTGACTACTACCTCCATCCTTCCTACTACTTTTATTTATAGTGGAAGCCGGTGCAGGTACTGACTGAACTGTCTACCCACCCTTAGCGGGGAATCTAGCCCATGCAGGAGCCTCCGTAGATCTAACAATCTTTTCACTACAACTTGCAGGTGTATCTTCTATCCTAGGTGCAATTAATTTTATTACTACCATTATTAATATGAAACCCCCAGCCATATCCCAATATCAGATACCTTTATTTGTATGGTCTATCTTAGTAACAGCAGTTCTTCTTCTCCTATCCCTCCCAGTTTTAGAAGCGGGCATTACTATATTACTAACTGATTGCAATCTCAATACTACCTTTTTCGACCCAGCAGGAGGTGGAGACCCAGTTCTATATGAACACCTATTCTGATTATTTGGACATCCCAAAGTTTATATCCTTACCCTCCCAGGCTTTGGAATACTCTCATATCATTACATATTACTCAGCAAAAAAAGAACCTTTTGGTTATATACGGATAGTATGAGCCATAATATCAACTAGCTTTCTAGGCTTTATTGTATGAGCCCATCATATATTTACTACTGGTATAGACGTCGATACTCGGGCCCACTTTACATCAGCTACCATAATTATTGCTATTCCAACCGGCGTAGAAGTCTTTAGCTGACTAGCTGCCCCTCATGGTGGTAATATTAAATGATCTCCTGCGGTAATATGAGCCCTAGGGTTTATTTTCCTATTCACAGTTGGAGGGTTAACAGGTATCATACTTGCTAATTCTTCATTAGATATTGTCTTACATGACACTTACTACGTTGTAGCTCACTTTCACTATGTCCTATCTATAGGTACAATCTTTGCTATTATGGGTGGATTCGTCCACTGATTCCCCCTATTCTCAGGATACACACTAAACTACACATGAGCTAAAAATTCACTTTCTAGGTATATTCGTCGGCGTAAATCTAACATTCTTTCCTCAACACTTCCTGGGACTACACTGACTCTCCAGATGCCTACACTGCATGAAATACTGTATCTTCTATAGGATCACTTATTTCTCCAACAACAGTAATCTTAATAGTTTTTATAATTTGAGAAGCATTTGCCTCCAAACGCGAAGTATCTATAGCTGAACTCACAACAACAAATGTAGAATGACTTAATGGCTGTCCACCTCCATATCACACATTGGAAGAGCCAGCCTATGTTAAATCTATTGCAAGAAAGGAAGAAATCGAACCCCCAATAATTGGTTTCAAGCCAAATCCATAACCCTTATGACTTTCTCAATAAACATGAGATTTTAGTAAAATAATTACATAACCTTGTCAAAGGTTAAATTATAGGTTCAAACCCTATATATCTCCATGGCTTACCCACTACGATTAGGCTTTCAAGATGCTACTTCTGCCATTATGGAAGAACTTCTTCACTTTCATGATCACACTCTAATAATCATTTTCCTTATTAGCTCATTAGTCTTATATATTATTTCACTAATACTTAGTACCAACCTAATTCATACAAGTACAATAGACGCTCAAGAAGTAGAAACAATTTGAACAATCCTTCCAACTATTATTCTTATCCTAATTGCCCTACCTTCCCTACGCATCCTCTATGTAATAGATGAAATTAATAATCCAATATTAACAGTAAAAACCATTGGCCATCAGTGATACTGGAGCTATGAATATACTGATTACAAAGACCTAACTTTTGACTCATATACAATCTCCACTGATAACCTAAAATCTGGAGAACTCCCATTACTGGAAGTACACAATCGAATAGTTTTACCTACAGATGTACCAATTCGAATATTGATCTCATTAGAAGATGTTCCTCACTCATGAGCTGTTGCATCTTTAGGTCTAAAGACAGACGCAATTCCAGGACGACTAAATCAAGCAACGCTAACATCAACACGACCCAGCCTATTTTATGGTCAATGCTCTGACCTCTGTAGAGCAAATCATAAGTTTTATACCAATTGTCCTAGAATTAGTCCCACTTAAATATTTCGGGAGCTGATCACCATCGCTAGCATAATCATTAAGAAGCTATAACAGCACTAACCTTTTAAGTTAGAGTTAGGGAATGCATATATCCCCTTAATGAATGCCAGGACTAGATACAGCACCATGATCTATAGTAACTATCTCTATACTTGTTACTGTATTATACTGCAATTAAAGTATCTAAAATTATTTACCCCCTTAATCCACCACCTAAGGCATCTTACACTCACATAATCCCTTGAGAAACAAAATGAACGAAAATCTATTTACCTCTTTCATCGTACCCACAGTTATAGGACTCCCCATCATAACCCTAATCATTGCATTTCCAGCAATCCTTATTCCCAGCCCCAAATCGTCTAATTACTAACCGCCTAATCGCAATCCAACAATGATTAATTCAACTAATTATGAAGCAAATCCTATCTATCCATAATATAAAAGGACGATCATGATCTCTTATATTAATTACCTTAATTCTGTTTATTGGCTCAGGCAATCTATTAGGCTTATTACCTCATTCATTTACCCCTACAACTCAGCTATCCATAAATTTAGGCATAGCAATCCCCCTATGAGCAGGCGCAGTTATTACAGGATTTCGATACAAAACCAAAACTTCATTAGCCCATTTCCTTCCACGAGGGACACCTGTATTTCTTATTCCCATGCTTATTATCATTGAGACTATCAGCCTCTTCATTCAACCAATAGCACCAGCAATTCAACTTACCGCTAATATTACAGCAGGAATTGTTGGGTCATATGGTAGATATGGAAACCCTGGTGGCGTAGTGGTTAAGTGCTATGGCTGCCAACCAAAGGGTCGGCTGTTCGAATCTGCCAGGTGCTCCTTGGAAGCTCTATGGGGCAGTTCTACTCTGTCCTGTAGGGTCGCTATGAGTCAGAATCGACTTGATGGCACTGGGTTTGATTTTGGTATGGTGATTTAAGGGAGCCCTGGTGGTGTAGTAGTTAAGCACTCAGCTGCTAACCGAAAGGTTGGTGGTTTGAACCCACCAGCTGTTCCACAGGAGAAAGATGTGGCAGTCTGCTTCCGTAAAGATTATAGCCTTAGAAACTCTATAGGGTAGTTCTACTCTGTCCTACAGGGTCGTTATGAGTTGGAACTGACTCGGCGACAATGGGTTTTACAGTAGGTTGTCATCCATTGATGCATAACAATTTCAAAATTTGGAGCCTGAAAACAACAACAAAAAGATTATCTCACAGTTTCTGTGGGTCAGGAAGCAGAGAATGACTTAGCTGGCAGTTCTGGCTCAGGGTCAATCAAGGTGTTAGTAAGGGCTGTGGTTATCTCAAGGACTGGAGGAAAATCTGCTTCCAGGCTTATGTAGCTATTGCCAGACCTCAGTTCCTTACCACCTGGACCTCTCCATTGGGCTGCCTCATGAAAAATGGATTCTCCCAGAACAAAGCAAAACAAAAGGAAGAAAGAAAGCACCCAAGACAGAAGCCACAGTCTTTTTATAATCTAATCTTGGAAGTGACATCCCATCACTTCTTCCATATTCTGTTCTCTAAAAGTGAGTCAATAAATCCAGCCCACACTCAAAGAGAGGAAGTTACACATGGTCATAAACATTATGAGGTGGGGGTCATTGGGGACCACCTTAAAGGCTGTCTACCATAACAGGTGTATGCTTAAATTTATAAGAAACTGCCACACTGTTTTCAAAACTGCCACTTCATATTCCCACCAGTAATGATGGAAATTTCAGTTTTCTATATCCTTGCTAATATCTGGTATGTTCAGCCTTTTTAGCCATTCTAGCTGGGGTGTAGATTTCATTGTGGTTTGCATTGGTTTGATGACTAATGCTGCTATGTTTTTTCATGTGCGTATTAACCACTCATATATCTTCTCTGGTGAAATTACTTCCAGGTTTTTGCCCATCTTTAAATTATGTTCTTATTATTGAGTTTTAAGAGTTCATTATATATCTTGGTTATAAGCCCTTTGTCAGATATACGTATAGGAAATATTTCTCCAAGTCTCTTCTTGCATTTTCATTTTCTTAGTGGTATCTTTCAAAGAGCAATAGTTTCTTATTTTGGTTAAATCTAATTTATCATTTTTTTTTTCCTTTAAAGTTCATACTTCTATGTTCTGTCTAAGAAATCTTTGCTTTTCCCTAGGTCCCAAAAATTTTTGGAGGTTTTATTTTTATTAATGCAAACTAGTGGGGGGTTGGGAGGCTGTCAATATTGTTATAGCAAATGCTAGAACCATTAACTATTTATATAATTCATATATGTGTGACTATACATTTACTGTTGTTGAATTCTTCATGTTTCTCACCAATTAAATTCTTAAGAACAGAAAATGTCTTTCTTTTGAGTATCCTTCATTGTCTGGTACAATGCAGGGACTCAGTAAATATTTCTTGGTTGCAATTATGTATTTTGAATATAACAGTGTGACATTTATCTGGAAGTAATCAAAAGTGGAGCTTATGAGAATGATTAAGGCTGTAAATAAAAATGAGAGTCTTTTCTATAGAGGAATAATTGAAACCATGGGAATGGATAAGATCTCCATGGAAGAGAATGGACAGAAATACTGGCAAAGCTTGGGGCATAGCACCTCTGTACTATTATCAACAAAGACGCTTCATTTGATCTGCTCCTTAGAAGGATGTATTTGGATCAGTTATTGACATTCTTTTGGCACCTCTGCTTGTAATATGATGCTACCGAATATTAAAACAATATTCTCACATTTGAATAGCCAGAATAAAGTCTTTCAGTAGTCAAAACAGTTAATCAGTTCAAGTACTGAATTGTGAGAAAGCTGTAATTTGGCCTTAATAACTGCTTATCTTTAGCAGCATTTTGAATTAATTACGAATATGTAATTGGTTGATAGTATTGAATTCAGAACACCGCTTTTGTGTTGCAGATGGTTTTAAGAAGCCTAGTTTCTTAATGTAGAATCTGGATATCTGGGAGTTATTCACTGTCTTTAGATGCTTCATCCCTGAGATTTTTAGTAGCATAATTTAGGTCTCCAAGAAAGAATTCCAGAAGTCGCCTGCCCTCTTAAAGTTGCAGATATTTCTAGCCCTCTTGCAAACTGGAGATTAGGTGTGCTTTGGAGAAAGAGAAAACACAATGGCTGATAGAGGCTAACTGCCTTGTTTCAGCTCTAGCCTGTTCTTTAATTGTTTTTAACTTCTTCCCTCTGCTTCCTAATCCTCAACTAGCTGAGCAATTGATCCTACCAGGAATTACTCTTATAAATTTAGACCATTTAATCGAAGAGAGTGTTGAGAATAAATACAGTTTTATTTTTATTTTACTCTCTTGAGCACAGATGAAAAAATAAGAAAGCCGCATACGGGGCGGGACAAGATGGTAAAGTAAATGGTCGCTCCCATTTACCCCCAGCAACCAACACACTGAACAACAAATAAAAGCAAGCACAGACTGAGCTCTCAGAAATCTGGATGGAAGCTTGGTTATTGGAGAGTTAGGGTGAGTCCAGAAGCAGGGAGAGGAGGAGTAGGGGCGGTGCAGAAGCTGGGAAATTCTAGCCGCTGCCTCTTGGAAGATTCGGCTCTTCACGGCCATTTTGGGATGGGGTCGGGCAAGTCCCGGAACAAAGAACATAAAGACTCGGGAAGAAAACTGAGGGAGCTGTAGCCCGACTCCTGAGGCAGCACAGATTGGCTGTGGGAGTTCGTGGACGGCGCACCTGGGCAGGGGCGAAAGGAGACCGAGGTGCTACAAGTAAGTGTTGTTGAATTTTGCTAAATCCCGGGGCGAAGGTGCTCTAGGACCTGGAATACCAGGGGTACACAAAACCCAGCCTTCATCCAGGGCAAGAAAAATACATCAGATGGGCAACACGGGGGGAAACAACTAACTCCCTGATCATAGTGGGACACCGCGGGAGAGCCCGTGAGGGAAAGGTACAACCTGCTCCCCACCACCGCCCGGGAACGCCGAGCCCTACCTTACACCGGTGACCGCGGCCTGCGGAAAACCGCCGCACATGCGCGCTGAGCTGCAGGCTAGAAACATCCCAAACTCAGGTTGGAAGAGGGAACCAACCCCAGGGATACACCCGGGCTCACAGCCACGGCCAAGACTTCAGCCATAACCGGTGGTGGTTGTGGGGCGTGGTTTGTGGGGGCGTGGTTGTGGGGCGTGGTTGCGGGGCGTGGTTCAGAGCTTAGCTGCAAACTTAAAGGTTTGGCAGTTCAAATCCACTAGCTGCTCCTTAGAAACACTATAGGGCAGCCCTACTCTGTCCCATAGGGTCACTGTGAATTGGAATTGACTCAATGGCAGTGGGTTTTGGTATGAAGTTCACGGAGACTCACCAACAAAAATGGTGGAGGGAGGGGCAGATCAGGAATAGATTTAATACGTTAATTGTGATGGCTAATGTTATGTGTCAACTTGGCTAGGCCATGATTCCCAGTGTTGTGTAATTATCCTCCATTTTATGTGTTGTAAATCTCCTAAACCACTACATATTAATGAGGCCAGATTAACATGGGGTGTTAAATCTTGAGTCACGCCCTTGCTAAAGGGCCTTAGTCAAATCACGCTCTTACTTAAGGGCCACCCTTACTCAAGTCCCCACTTTACTCAAGTGACTGCTTTACTCAAGTATCTGATGTAAAGGGAGTTTCCCTGAGGGTGTGACCTACATCCAATATATATGGATGCTCTGGCAAAGCTCGCACTTGCTCTGGATCCTGCATCTGGCTTGTCATCATCTGACCTCTGGTTCTTAGGACTTGAGCCAGCAAGGTGCCAATTGACCTGTTGATTCGGGGATTTACCAGCCTCTACAACCCTGTGGATAGCAGCCTGTTGTCTGACCTGCTGATCTGGGATTCAGCAGTCCCTGCAACCGTGTGAGTCAGGAGAAGTCTTTAGCCCGATGCCTGACTCACAGATGATGTGGGACTTGTCATCCTTCACAACCTTGGGAGCAATTTCCTTGAGATAAATTTCTACATGTATATATATATATATGTATACATTTCCTTAGCTTTGTCTAGAAAACAGCCTAAGATGTTACTGTTTGTGTTAGATCATCTAGTGCTGCTGTAGAAGAAGTATCACAAGTGAATGGCTTTTAACAAACAAGTTTATTCTCTTACAGTCTAGTAAGCTAGAAGTCCAAATTCAGGGTATCAGCTCCAGGGGAAGGCTTTTTTTGTCGGCTCTGGAGGAAGTCCTTTGTCATCAATCTTTTCCCTGACTAGGAGCTTCTCTGTGCAGGAACCCTGGGTCCAAAGGACGCACTCTGCTCCCATCACTGCTTTCTTGGTGGTGTGGGGCCCTCCTGTCTCTCTGCTTGCTTCTATTTTATATCCCAAAAGAAATTGGCTCAAGACACAATTGAATCTTGTAGACTGAGTCCTGCCTCATTAACATAACTGCTGCCTATTCCCCCCTCATCAACATCCAAAGGTAGGATTTACAACACATAGGAAAATCACATCAGATGACAAAATGGTGGACAATTACACAATACTGGGAATCATGGCCTAGCCAAATCCATACACATATTCTTGAGGGACACAATTGAATCCATGACAGTGTTGTATGTCATTTGTTGTTCATATGTTAAATGTTATAATTGCAAGTGGTGTAATGTGTGTGGTAGCCACTAAGAAATCACATTAAAAAAATACAAAGAAGAAGGAAGAAATCAATAAGACTCATCACAAGAATGCAGCCAAACACAAATAATAACAGATTAATAAGAATTAAAAAAAAAAAAAAGATATGAAACACTCAAAAAACAAATAAGAAAATGAATGAGGTGGGTACTTTGTTTTCACTAATAACCTTAAATGTAAATAGTCTAAACTGCTCATACAAAAGGCAGAGAATGGCAGGATGGATTAAAAAAATTTTTTTCCATCCTTTTGCTGTTTACAAAAAACATGCCTTAGACATAAGGGCACAAACAGACTGAAAATAAAAGGATGGAAAAAAAAATTCCATGCAACCAGTAAACAAAAAAGAGCAGGCGTGGCCAGGCTGATACCAGCAACATTGCAGGGTACAAGATCAACACACAAAAACCAGCTGGGTTCCTACCATATAGCCACGATAGTCAAAATAGTCTGGGGCTGGTACAACGACAGACACATAGACCGATGGAACAGAAGTGAGTACCCAGAAGTAAATCCATTCACCTTTGGACAACTGATATTTGAAAAAGGACCAAAATCAATTAAATGGGGAAGAGATAGTCTCTTTGACAAGTGGTGCTGGCAAAACTGGATATCCATTTGCAGAAAAATGAAACAGGATCCTTACCGCCTATACAAAAACTAACTCAAGTTGGA
The DNA here is from genome assembly GCF_030014295.1 of Loxodonta africana. Taxonomy (NCBI): domain Eukaryota; kingdom Metazoa; phylum Chordata; class Mammalia; order Proboscidea; family Elephantidae; genus Loxodonta; species Loxodonta africana. Next base: position 38,534,694 of record NC_087354.1, on the reverse strand, counting down.
TCAAAGACCTAAGTGTAAAACCCAAAATTATAAAGATCCTGGAGGAAAAAATAGGGCCAAACCTAAAGGCCCTAATTTATGGCATAAATAGACTATAAACATAACTAAAAATGCACAAACCAGATACAACAGGTGTGGATGGCATATGGCAGTACACCCACGAGCATATGTAAGTTTGCCAGAGGATTATTTCTACATACATATTTGTATGTGCTGCAAGTATTTCCATGTGTGTAGTACAGCACACAGGGGACAAAGTTATGAAGACTTCTTAGCCATAACCAAACACCTTGAGAGACTGAGTCACTAGGCTTGAGGGCTTAGGACCATAGTCTTGGGGGACATCTAGTCAACTGGCATAACAAAGCCCATAAAGACAGCTCTCTACATCCTACTTTGATAAGTAGTGACTGGGGTTTTAAAATCTTATGAGTGGCCATCTAAGATACAACTACTGGTCCCTTCCTGTCCAGAGCAAAGAAGAGTGAAGAAAACCAAAGACTCAAGGATACCAAAGGGCTAATGGACCACACAAACCATAGTCTCCACTAATCTGAGACCAGAAGAACTAGATGGTGCCTGGGTATCAGTACCAACCACTCTGATCAGGATCACAATAGAAGGTCCTAGACAGAGTGGGAGAAAAATGTAGAACAAAATCCAAATTTATAAAAAAGACCAGACTTACTGGTCTGATAGAAACTGGCAGAACCCCCAAAACTGTGGCCCTTAGACACCCTTCAAACATGAAACTGAACCCAGTCTTGCAGATCACCTTTCGGCCAAACAATAGACAGGCCTATACAGTGAACAATAACACCCGTGAGGAACGTGCTTCTCAGAACAATCAACCATACAAGATCAAAAAGGTAGATATGCCCAAAAACAAAGTTCAGAAGGCTGGAAGTGGCAGAAAATATGGGTGAATGGAAACAGAGAGCCCAGGGAGGAAGTGGGTAGAGTGCTGTCACGTTGAAGGGATTACTACTAATGTCATAAAACAAAATGTGTGTAAATCCGATCATCTGCCGTTAGAGAAATGCAGATCAAAACTACAATGAGATTTTATCTCACTCCAACAAGGCTGGCATTAATCCAAAAAACACAAAAGAATAAATATTGGAGAGGCCGTGGAGAGATTGGAACACTTATACACTGCTGGTGGGAATGTGAAATGGTACAACCACTTTGGAAATTGATTTGGCGCTTCCTTAAAAAGCTAGAAATAGAGCTACCATACGATCCAGCAATCCCACTCCTTGGAATATATCCTAGAGAAATAAGAGCCTTTACACGAACGGATATATGCACACCCATGTTTATTGCAGCATGTTTACAATAGCAAAAAGATGGAAGCAACCAAGGTGCCCATCAACGGATGAATGGATAAATAAATTATGGTATATTCACACAATGGAATACTACGCATCGATAAAGAACAGTGAGGGATCGGTGAAACATTTCGTAACATGGAGGAACCTGGAAGGCATTATGCTGAGTGAAATTAGTCAGTTGCAAAAGGACAAATATTGTATAAGACCACTATTATAAGAACTTGAGAAATAGTTTAAACTGAGAAGGAAACATTCTTTTGTGGTTACGAAAGGGGGGAGGGAGGGAGGCTGGGAAAGGGGGATTCACTAATTAGATAGTAGATAAGGACTACTTTAGGTGAAGGGAAAGACAACACACAACACAGGGGAGGTCAGCACAGTTGGGCTAAACCAAAAGCAAAGAAGTGTCCTGAATAAACTGAATGCTTCCAAGGCCAGTGTAGCAGGGCAGGGGTCTGGGGACCATGGTTTCAGGGGACATCTAAGTCAATTGGCATAATAAAATGTATTAAGAAAACATTCTGCATCCCACTTTAAAGAGTGGCGTCTGGGGTCTTAAACGCTAGCAAGCAGCCATCTAAGATGCATCAATTGGTCTCAACCCACCTGGATCAAAGGAAAATGAAGAACACCAAGGACGCAAGGCGATTACAATCCCAAGAGACAGAAAGGGGCACATGAACCAAAGACTACATCATCCTGAGACCAGAAGAACTAGATGGTGCCCAGCTACAACCTATGACTGCCCTGACTGGGAACACAACAGAGAATCCCTGAGGGAGCAGGAGAGCAGTGGGATGCACACCCCAAATTCTCATAAGACCAGACTTAATGGTCTGACTGAGACTGGAGGGAACCTGGTGGTCGTGGCCCCCAGGCCTTCTGTTGCCCCAGGACAGGAACCATTCCCGAAGCCAACTCTTCAGACGTGGATTGGACTGGACAATGGGTTGGAGAGGGATGCTGGTGAGGAGTGAGCTTCTTGGATCAGGTGGACACTTGAGACTACGTTGGCATCTCCTGCCTGGAGTGGAGATGAGAGGGTGGAGGGGGTTAGAAGCTGGCAAAATGGACACGAAAGGAGAGAGTGGAGGGAGAGAGCGGGCTGTCTCATTAGGGCGAGAGTAATTGGGAGTGTGTAGCAAGGTGTATATGGTTTTTTGTGTGAGAGACTGACTTGATTAGTAAACTTTCACTTAAAGCGCAATAAAAATTATTTAAAAAATGTGTGTAAATTGTTGAATGGAAAACTAATTTGTTCTGTCAACTTTCACACAAACTACAATAAAATGTTAAAAAAAAATCAACTGGCTTCCTTTACACTAACAAGAAGCGGTCCCCCCCCCAAAATTAAAACAATACTATTTACAGTAGCCCCCAAAATGATAAAATACCTAGGAATTAACAAGGAAAATTATAAAACATTACTACAAGAGACTAACAGAGACCTATGTAAATGGAAGGACATTCTATGCTCATGGATTGGAAGACTTACAGTGTAGTGAAAATGTCAATTCTACCTAAAGTAATCTGCAGATACAATGCAATCCTGATACAAATCCCAACAGGATTCTTTACTGAAATGGAACAACTAATGACCAACTTCATATGAAAAGAAAAGAAACCCCAAGTATCCAAAGCAACATTGAAGAAAAAGAACAAAGCGGGAGGCCTCACACTCCCTGATATCAAAACATACTATACAGCTACTATAATCAAAACACCCTGATATTGGTTCAAAGATAGACACAGACCAGTAGAATAGAACTGAGAACTCAGAAATAAATCCAGCCATCTATGGACAACTGATTTTTGAGAAGGGGTCAAAATCCATATTCAGTTGGGCGAACAGTCTCTTTAATAAATGGTGTTGGCGAAACTGGATATCCACTTGCAGAAAAATGAAACAAGACCCATATGTCATACCATCCACAAAAACTAACTCAAAATGGATCAAAGACCTAAATGTTAAGCCTAAAACTGTAAAATTCCTGGGAGAAAACTAAGGGTCCTAATCTTCTGTTAAAAATTGGATAACAAACATAACAAGTGAATGAATAGAAGATAACAAGACAGATAAATGGGACCTCATAAAAATTGAAAACTTTTGCTCATCAAGGCATTATCAAAAGAGTAAAAAGAGAACCTACAGACAGGGAAAAAATCTTCAGAAATGACTTACCAATAAGGGTCTAATCTCTAAAATTTACAGAAAACTTTGAACGACTCAAGAATAAAAAGACAACCTAATTATAAAATGGGCAAAGGACATGAACAGAACCTTCATCAGAGAGGACACCCAAGCTGCCAACAAGTACATGAAAAGATGCTTACGGTTTTTAGCCATTAAAACCAAACCCATTGCCATAGAGTCAATTACGACTATAGTGACCCTATAGGATAGACTAGAACTGACCCATAGGGTTTCTAAGGAGCAGCTGGTGGATTCGAACTGCCAACTTTTTGGTTAGCTTCTGGAGCTCCTAACCACTGTGCCTTCAGGGCTCCAGGGCTCCGTTAGATGTAAATCAAGACTACAATGAGATACCATGTCACCCCAGCTAAAATGGCACTGATTAAAAAATAATAATAAATGTTGGAGAGGATATGGGGAGATGGAAGCCCTTACCCGTTGCTGGTGGAACTGTAAATGGTATGTCTACTATGTATTAGAAATAGTACTACCCTTGTTGTTATGTGCCATCGAGTCAGTTTTGACTTATAGCGGCCCTGTGTACAAACAAAACACTGCCCAGTCCTGCACCATCCTCACAATCATTGCTATATTTGAGCCCACTGTTGTTGCCACTGTGTCAGTCCATCTCATTTGAGGGCCTTCCTGTTTTTTGCTGACCCTCTACTGACCAATCACAACATCCTTCTCCAGAGACTGGCCCCTTCTGATAATATGTCTAAAGTAAGTGACACGAAGTCTCCCCATCCTCGCTTCTAAGGAGCATTCTGGTTGTTGTTCTTTCAAGACAGATTTGCTCATTCTTCTGGCAGTCCATAGTGTATTCAATATTCTTCACCAACAATATGTTTCAAAGGCATCAATTCTTCTTTGGCCGTCTTTATTCATTGTCCAGCTTTCGCGTGCATGGAGCCCTCGTGACGCAGTAGCATGCATAGGAGGCGATTGAAAATACCATGGCTTGGGTCAGGTGCATCTTAGTCCTCAAAGTGACATCTTCACTTTTTAAAACTTTAAAGAGGTCTTTTGCAAAAGTTTTACCCAATGCAATATGTCATTTGATTTCTTGACTGCTGCTTCCATGGGTGTTGATTATGCTTCCAAGTAAAATTAAATCCTTGACAACTCAGTATTTTTTGCTTTTATCATGATGTTGCTTATTGGTCCAGTTGTGAGGATTTTTTTTTCTTTAATTTTATTGTGTTTTAGGTGAAATTTAACAGCTCAAGTTAGTTTTCCATTCAAAAATTGTATACACAAAATTTTTTGTGACATTGGTTGCAATCCTTGCAATGTGTCAGCACTCTCCCCCTTTCCCTTTCTAGCCAGGGTTCTCAGTGTCCATTCTTCCAGTTTTGCTGTCCCTTCCTGCGTTCTTGTCTTTGCTTTTGGGGAGGTGTTGCCTATTTGGTCTCATGTACTTGATTGAACCAGGAAGCACATTCCTCACATGTGATATTGTTTGTTTTATAGGCCTGTCTAATCTTTGGCAGAAAGGTGGACTTCAGGAGTGGCTTCGGTTCTGAGTTAGGAGAGTGTCTGAGGGCCATAGTCTCAGGGGTTCCTCCAAACTTTGTCAGACCAGTAAGTCTGATTATTTTTTTATGAATTTGAACTTTATTCTACGTTTTTCTCCCACTCTACCTGGGACCTTCTACTGTGATTCCTGTCAGAGTGGTTGGTGGTGGTAGCTGGGCACCATCTAGTTCTTCTGGGCTCAGGTTGGTGGAGGCTGTGTTTCATGTGGTCCATTAATCCTCTGGACTAGTATTTCCCTTGTGTCTTTAGTTTTCTTCATTCTCCTATCTTAAATGGCAACTCCTAATCTTTTAAGAGCCCAGACACTACTCACCAAAGTGAGGTGTAGAACATTTTCTTTATGAACTATGTTATGCCAATTGACCTAGATGTTCCCAGAGACCATGGTTCCCAGCCCTCAGCCCTAGTAACTCAGTCCCTTGGTGTGTTTGGATGTGTCTAAGAAGCTTCTGTGACTTTGCCTTGGTCAAATTGTGCTCACTTCCCCTGTATTGTGTGTTGTCTTTCCCTTCACCAAAGTTAACACTTGTCTACTATCTAGTTAATGGCTTCCCCTCCCCCATAGCCATTAAAGATTGTTTTTGTATGTGTGTGTAAATCTTTTATTGGGTTTCTATAATAGTGGTCTTATACAATATTTGTACATTGTGATTGACTTATTTCACTCAGCATGATGCCTTCCAGATTCATCCATGTTGTGGGATGTTTCACAGATTCATCATTGTTCTTTATTGCATTATTCTTTATTGGAGCCCTGGTGGTGCAGTGGTTAAGAGCTACGGTTGCTAACTAAAAGGTCTGCAGTTTGAATCCACCAGCCACTCCTTGGAAACCCTATGGGGCAACTCTACTCTGTCCTATAGGGTTGCTGTGAGTCAGAATCAACTCAATGGCAATGTGTGTTTGTTTTTTTTTTTTTTTTAGTATTCCATTGTGTGTATGTACCATAATTTGTTTATTCATTTATCAGTTGATAGGCATTTAGGTTATCTTCATCTTTTTGCTATGGCAAATAATGCTGCAATAAACAAGGGTGTGCATATGTCTATTTGTGTGATGGCTCTTATTTCTCTAGGATATATTTCTAGGAATAGAATTGCTGGATTGTATGGTATTTCTATTTCTAGCTTTCTAGGAGGTGCCATATCATTTTTCATAGTAGTTGTATCATTTTACATCCCCACCAGCAGTGCATACGAGTTCCAATCTTGCAGCAACCTCTCCAGCATTTGTCTTCTGTTTCTTTGTTTAGTGCCAGTAATGTTGGGATGAGATGGTATCTTATTTTAGTGTTGATTTTCGTTTCTCTAATGGCTAATTGGAAACCACAGTAGTGGTTAAGAGCTACGGCTGCTAACCAAAAGGTTGGCAGTTCAAATCCATCAGGTGCTCCTTGGAAACCCTATGGGGTAGTTCTACTCTGTCCTATAGGGTCACTATGAGTCAGAATTGACTCGACAGCAATGGGTTTTTTTAATGGCTAATGATCTCATGTATTTCCTCATGTGTCAGCTGCGTAAATGTCTTCTTTGGTGACGTGTCTGTTCATATCCTTTGCCCGTTTTTAAATTGGGTTGTCTTTTTGTTGTGGAAGTACTGAAGTATTCTGTAGATTTTAGAGATGAGACCCTTGCTGAATATATTGTAGCCAAATTTTTTTTCCCGGTCTGTAGGTTCTCTTAAGATCTTTGTTTTCTTTATGTTGAGGTATAATCCATACTGAAGAACTACCCTAAGATCCAATAATCCCACTCCTAGGTATATACCCTAGAAAAAAAAAAATTGAGACCTAAAAATAGTGACACAAACAGACATATGTACACCTATTGTCATTGAAGCTTTGTTCACAATAGCAAAAAACAAGAAACAACCAAAGTGCCAATCAGTAGATGAATGGATAAACAAATGTGATACATACATACAGTGGAATCCTACGCAACCATAAAGGACAATGATGAGTCCATGAAACATAACATGGATGGACCTGGAGGGCATAATGATAAGTGAAATAAGTGAAGCACATAAGGACAAATATCGTATGATCCCTCCTTTATAAGAAGATAAGAATAGACATATATAAAGAGACCAGTGTTCACTGGTAGTTACCAGGGGGAGGAGGAGAAAGAGGAGGAAGCACGCTCTAAATCATAGATACTTATTTTTGGTGATGGGAAAAATGGCATTGAATGTGTGAGTGTAGTGAGTACAGCATGGCCAGAGTAAATTATGTCACTCATGAGAAAAGAATGCCTGGACTGAAGAGTTTGACGTATATAAGAGGGCAATAACTCCAGCAAAGACCAAAAAATGAGTCAAGAATCACATATGGATAGGTATAAACATATAGGTGTATGGGTACATGCAGGTATATACATATGTGAAAACCGAAGAATAAGTACATGTAAATACAGGTAACTCTGGGCAGGTGCATATTCACTGACGACACAACTGCAGATTACTCCTCAGACAAAACAAAAACACATTCCGAGGTTGGTTTTCTGGGTTTGGAAGTTTAGGACCATAATCTTATGGGACAACTCAGCCAGTTGGCATAATACAGTTCACAAAGTTCATGCTCTGCGTCCTAGTGAAGTGAGTAGCATGTGGGGTCTTAAAAGCTTGCGAGCAGCCATCTAAGATACAACTATTGGTCTCTACTCATTAGGAGCAAAAAAGTAAGAAGGTAACCAAAACCTCAGAGAAGAAACAGGGCTACAAGGCTGTTCGTACATAAGCCAAGACCTCAACTACCCTAAGACCAGAAGAACTAGGTGGCGCACTGTCAACACTGACCTATCTGACTGAGATAACAATAGATGATCCCAGTTAGAATGGGAGAAAAATGAGGAACAAAACTTAAATTCTTAAAAAAAGGATGACTAGTTAGACTACCTCAGACTCCCTGAAACTGTTTTTCCCTGAGACACTCTTTAAACCTTAAACCAAAAATATCACCTGAGAATCACCTTTTAGCAGAAAAGCACTGTGACACACAAAGTAAAGAATACTACCCGTTAGATTGGTGCTCTACTAAAAAACCATCTGTGTAAGTCCAAATGGTCAGCATTAAATCCAAAGCAAAGATGAGAAGATACGGGGGCAGGGAAACCAGAGTACTGGAAAAGGAACAACCAAGAACACAATTAAGGAGAACGTTGACACAATGTGAAAAATGTAACTAAAGTCATTGATCACTTTGTGTGGAAATTGTCAGACAGGAACCTGACTTGCTGTGTAAACTTTCACCAAAAACATAATGAAACACTACTAAAAAAGCATACATAAAATCCAGAGATGAGCTAGTTTGCTTTAATTAGCTCTAGTTAAATTTTTTAAATTTGTGGATTTAGGTTTTCAAACTATACCTAAGATATAGGTCAAAGTAGCCATCCACTGAATCATTTGGGGGTGAGTTGTAGCCTTTGAACTACTGTTGAAGCCTTTGGTCATAGCTTGATCCCGTTCCTAGTCTTGAAGAACTTTATCCCAGGGAAATTTCATGTTGGATTGCATGAGGGAGCAAATCTTTTGAATGGTGATTTCCCTGTGACTGTCTGCCAAAGCTAGCTTCCTTATTCCATCTGTCTGAATCTCTGAAATTTGATCACCTAGGTATGCTTATTCTTGGGTGTAGCTTTAACTAGATAAAGCTAATAATAGAGAATATAGTAGTAGCCAAATATTTCACTCATGACGAGCCAGGAACTGTCCTAAGGAATTTACACAATTAGATTTCTCTTGTAAGGATTAAAAAGTTGTTAATATTATTATTCCCATTTTACAGGTGGAAAAACAGGCTTAGAAAGGCTAAGTAACTTGCTTAACACAATACAGTTTGTAAGTGGCAAAGCCAGCTTTGCTTGACTCCAAAGCCCATTCCCTTGACTTGTGCTACCATGCTTCTCAATCGTGAGGACTTCCTGACAAAGATAGTTTTAGGAACTAATTGCTTAGCCTGGAAAGTAATAGGACAGCACGAAGCTACTGATCTCTTATAACAGCAAAACGCATTTTTCTAGTTTTCTAATTATGAATCCCAAATTTTGTTCTCATAAACACAGCTTAGCACTTATTCTTTCCTAACAGTGATAAATTATAATTTGTACCAAATTGAAAATATAAGATATAGGAAAAGTACTTCAATGTTGTTTCTTTGAAATTATTGCATTAGAGGAAGGACAAATATATCTGTGGATCTTTCAGTGGTAATATTATTTGGAGTCAGAAGACTCAGATTTTTTTTAATCCATTGTGGTACTTTGTAGAAGTGATTTAAGCTTTCGGAGTTTTAGTTTCTAATTTTGTAATATGTGTCATTTTTCTGTACTCTAAAAGTGAGATTTAATGTTGTAAGTTGAAATGAGTTTGAGTTCTGAAGATTAAAGCTGTTATTACCATTAATGGTGCTGTAGGATTTTATCACTTCAGCTTACATGTTTAATAAAACCTCTTATTTCTTATTGCAAAGCATTAGGAAAAGGTAGTTATACATGTTCTTTTTCACGGAACATTGCTTTGTATAAAAATTATTTCCTGTTTTTAAAAATATGCATGTCATCTCTATTCTTCTCAATTAACTAGATAGAATATTCCATATAGTTTGTATCCATATTTCTAAAAAGTACCAATTTTGTTTTCTTTTATCAAATTTATAGTGAGAGTAGAAGCCTTGGGTGATTAGATGCTAAGATTCCACCATGCTACAAAAATATTGGTGTGTCAAGACAGGAACCATCCCCGAAGACAACTCATCAGACATGAAAGGGCATGGACAGTGGGTAGGAGAGAGATGCTGATGAAGAGTGAGCTAATTATATCAGGTGGACACTTGAGACTGTGTTGGCATCTCCTGTCTGGAGGGGGGATGGGAGAATAGAGAGAGTTGGAAGCTGGCAAAATTGTCACGCAAGGAGAGACTGGAAGGGCTGACTCATTAGGGGGAGAGCAAGTGGGAGTACGGAGTAAGATGTATATAAACTTATATGTGACAGTCTGACTTGATTTGTAAACATTCACTTGAAGCTCAATAAAAGTTAATAAAAAAAAAATATTGGTGTGTATGTGTGTGTGAGCCCTGGTGGCGCAATGGTTAAGAGCTCGGCTGCTAACCAAAAGGTCAGCAGTTCAAACCCACCAGCTGCTCCTTGGAAACCTTATGGGGCAGATCTACTGTGTCCTGTAGGGTTGCTATGAATTGGAATTGACTCAACAGCAATGGGTTTGGTTTGGTTTTTTGGTGTGTGTGTGTGTATAAACACACACAGTGGCTCCATTATTATATAAAAATACAGAAGCTCCTTATTAAGTTAACAAAAAAAATTTTAATGCATAACGCTTTCTTTTGCTCATGTTGGTCTTTCAGGAGGATTTACAGTTGCTTAACTGTTGAAGACCAAATACGTAGTGGCAGCTTGAACCGTTGTTGTTAGGTGTAGTCGAGTCAGTTCCTACTCATAGTGACTCCACGTACAACAGAATGAAACAGTGCCGATCCTGTGCCATCCTAATATTTGTTCCTATGTTTGAGCCCATTGGTACAGCCACTGTGTCAGTCCATCTCATTGAGGATCTTCCTCTTTTTTGCTGACTCTCTACCTTACCAAGTATACCCTTCTCCAGGGACTAGTCCTGTCTGATAATACGTCCAAAGTATGTGAGACGAAGTCTTGCCATCTGGTTCAAGATGGTGTACTGAGCACTTGAATTATGCTCTGGTCTCTACCTAAGCCTCATTAAAATAGAGTAGGGAGACATGAAAAGGAATAAATCTAAAATGGCAAATAAAAAAACGAAGGGAGAGTTAGGGGATCATCAGTAGACATGTGATTTCACCGGATTTCTGGAAGATGGAAAACAGATGTTAGGGATTAAACAGTGCAGGAAGCCACACCCCAGAATGTGCTATGAAGAGGCTGCAGTGAAATGGGAGCCATTTTTTCCCCCTGTGAGAACCCCAGAGAGCCTTCAGACTTAGTAGGCTGGACAGAGAACAGCTGAGTAATAGGACTGAAAACGGGGAGGTGAGGAAGTGAGTAATTGAAGAGCAATATAAAAAGCAGTTGTGGTACTAGTATCCACCTGCCTCTTCACCCATGCAAAATGGGAATGGGGGCAGTCAGGTGTATAATCCCAAGGAAAAGAGAAGTCTCTTTTTTAAAGAAATTAATTGAAATCTAAGGGAAGCTAGGGCTTCCAACATCATTGTTGGCTGTGGAACAGAGGTCAGCAAACTTTCTGTAAAAGGTCTGCTGACTAGTATTTTAGGGTTTGCAGGCCATAAGGTTATGGTTGTGTGATTGCTGTGGCATAGTCCTCTGTATTTTGTGTGTGTGTGTGTGTGTGTGTGTGTGTGTATGTCACACCCCTTTAAAAGGGTCATGCAAAAACAATCTGGCCTATGTCTGTAGTTTGCGGCAGGCTTCTGGTTCAAATCCATATGAGAGAATCTGCATTTCTAACAAGTTCCCAGCTAAGATTTGCATTTCTAACAAGTTTCAAGGAAGTTATACACAAGAATCACCCAGGAATCTCGTTAAAATGTAGATTCTGATTCAGTATATCTGGAGTAAAAGTACAAATGCTCAGCAGGGACCTTATTAGAAATGCAAGTTCTCAGCAGGGGTTTGAACTGGAACAGACAGGTTCAAAGCCCTGGTCTGGTGACACCCTGCTGTAGAATAAGGTCCTCTTCATTCTGCCATCCCATAACGTTGAAATCTGATAGCTGGCTCCCTACCAGCTCTTCCTGAAAATAAACCTACCAAGTCAAATGTCCTATCCAGGTACATAGGGCACCTAATCCTACTTCCCACTCAGGGTGTGAGGTCTATTGGAAAACAGACCTACTTACACAACTGCAGAGGAATCCACGCCTCTCATCTAGAATAGTCAGCCAACCAAGTACTGCGTGTTTAAATGTGAGCCTCTCATCTAGAATAGTCAGCCAACCAAGTACTGTGTGTTTAAATGTGAGCAGACATCCAGGGCTTAGCAAACATTTGAGGAAAAGCAACAAAGAGAAAGGCCAAGATAAACAGAAAAACATAATCCAAAGATTTGAGATCATGTTACATCACTAAAACAAGAACAGCTATGGAAAATGAATATTAAGAGAATAAAGAGCCATTTACAGATTAAAAACATGAGTGCTAAAGTTAATAAAAAAAAAAAAAAAAGTCAATGGCAGGGATAAAAGGTACAATTGAAAAAAAAAAAAAAAAAAACTCCTGGAACGTTTATCAAAAAACAGAAGGAAAATACAGTCGATTGTCATTATTCACAGTAGTTATGTTCTATAAGATCCCACAAACACTGGGTTACTGAATACTGAACCAGCCTTGTTTGACCTCAGTTGGGCATATTTTATGAAGATTAAATTAGGTCTCATTCTCATAAAATTTTAGAATCTCGAGCATAAAATGTCTTAAATACTTCCAGGGAGGAAAAACAAGTTTACCCACAAGGTTTTAATAATGAGACTTACATCAGACTTTTCATCTATATCACTGGATATGGAAGAAAACAGAGCAATGTCGTCAAAATTGAGAAGAAATTGTTTCAATGTAAATTAATATGACCAGCCAAATACTATCATTCATATGTGAAGACAGAAGACAGATATCTTTAGTCATGCAGGAATTCAAAGTTTACTTCTATGGCATCATGTTTTAGGAAGTCAATTGATGATGCACTCCAGCAAAATGAAAGAGTAAACTAAAAAGGAAGACATGGAATATAAATCTAGGAAACTGAAACCAATCCAGAAGAACAATGAAAGGAAATTCTGGAATGACAGCTAAACTCAGTAGCCATTCTAGAGAACATTCAGTCTAGATTTGAGTAGGAAGTAAAGAAGGGCTTTGGAAGGAATGTCTCAGAAAATAAAAAGGGGGTACATATAATACATAATATGATTAAGATGTTCAATATTTGCGATGTTATTATGAAGCACATTATTCTGTAGCCAAAAGAAAAAGGAAACTCTAAACTGCAGGAAAACAAAAAGATATATAAAAAACATAGTACAAATAAGACGCAAATTAAAATGTGGTATGGTTTTAGTCGAGGAGCCCTGGTGGCATAAGAGTCAAGTGCTCAGCTGCTAACCAGAAGGTTGGTGGTTCAGACCCACCCAGCAGCTCTACAGGAAAAAAGATGAGACTAGGAAACCCAATGAGGCAGTTCTACTCTGTCATATAGGGCTGCTGGGTCAGAATGAATTCAACGGCACACAACAACAACATGACTTGAGTCAGCTTATAGAGTGTAAGAGAAATCTGTTATCTTGATGTTAGAAATATTCTTTTGTAAGTGGCCCAGGTATTGTGACACTGAAACAAAAGAGGAAATTGTTATTCTTATGTACTACATGGATCTGCAGTGAATAATATTTATATAGGCATAATAATAAAAGTGTTAATAGGTTTTCAATTTTTAGGGTAAATTTAGAGACAAAGTATCCTAGACTTCATTAGAGTTATAGATCAGAAGTGTGAGTCCTGCTTTGTTCTTTTTCTTCAAGATTGCCTTGGCTGTTTGGAGCCTCTTGTAATTCCATATAAATTTGAATACTGGTTTTTCCATTTCTGCAAAGAAAAAAAACCAGTGCCGAGTCCAGAAGACTGTTGAAATTTTGATTGAGATCGTGTTGAATCACTTTGGATAGCATCGACATCTTACCAATGTTAAGTCTTACAATCCGCAATCATGGAATGCCTTCACATTTAAGTCTTCTTTGATCTCTTTCAGCAGTGTTTTTATACTTTTCTTTGTGTAAGTCTTTCACCTCTTGGTTAAGTTTATTCCTAGGTATTTTATTCTTTTAGATGCTGTTATAAGTAGAATTGTTTTCTTAATTTCCTTTTCAGATTGCTGTCCCTTGGCTTGCAGATGCATCTGCGTCTGTCATTAAATGGCCATCCTTCCTCTACCACTCTGTTTCTATGTATCTTCTTATTTATAAGAACACCAGTCATACAGGATTAAGACCCAACCTACTCTAGTATAACCTCATGCTGAAGAACTGATAACATCTTCAAAGACCCTATTTCCAAACAGGGTCACATTCACAGGTGCAGGGGTTAGGACTTTAACTTACCTTTTGGGGGGGACACAGTTTAATTCATAACAATCTTCAAAGGCTCCCCATTGCCTTTGAGGTAAAGTCTACAACCCGGAGCCTGCCTATTTTCCACTGTCTATTCTCGCCATTCTTTCCCTCACCATCCCACCCTCCTAAAAACCAACAGACACTCCCTCTCTCACACTCTGCCCACATCCCAGCCTGCTGATCTACCCGTAATCATCGGAACACACTAGGACTCTTTCCTCTGTGCCTTCGAGCATGCTGTAATCTCTGTCGAGAATGTTCATCCCTCTGTTTAAAAACTCCTACTCATTTTGCAGGCCTTAGCACAAATACTACTTCCTCTTAGAATCTTTACAGTTAAGTATTTCTTTTGTATGAACCAAACCCGTAGCCATTGATTTGTTTCTGACCCATAGCAACCCTGTAGGACAGAGTAGAACCGCCCCACAGGGTTTCCAGGGAGAACGTGGTGAATTCAAACTGCCAGCCTTTTGGTTAGCAGCCGAACTCTTAACCACTACACCACCAGGGTTTCCTGTGTTAATATAGTAACATATATATGTGTCTGTGAGAATATATTAGCTAACATACTATTAACTAATATATTAAAAAAAAAAAAAACCCAAACTCGTTGCCATCGAGTCGATTGTGACTCATAGCGACCCTATAGGACAGAGTAGAACTGCCCCATAGGATTTCCAAGGAACAGTGGTGGATTTGAACTGCTGACCTTTTGGTTAGCAGCCAAGCTCTTAACCACTGTGCCACCAGGCTTCCAATCAATATACTGAGTAAAATGAAATTGTCGTTTTTGTGTAAGTCAAGATAGGGTTTATATAAGTCAACTGTAAATATTGTTGTAATTATGTTTGTCATTATTCCACCCAACAAGAGACTGTTTAAGGGTAGTAGGCCACTTAGTACCTGTTTGTTGATAGATGGATGGACAAATAAATTGTTCTTAAAGACCAAGGCTTGCTTTTAGAGTGAAAAGTTAGCTTGGAAATCATCAGATTTTCGATTTTAAAATCACATGGTCCCCCAAATTTATTTGCATTGTTCAAAAAATAACCAATACAAAAACAACTGCCATGAGACATCTCCTAATAAATATACCTTGAATGTCATAGATGAAGTCACAGATTACCTCCTACAAATAATATAGTAGTCATTTCATGTTAGTGAACAGCATCATAGTTCCATAGTTCAATAAAATAATAAAGGATATTGATTTTTTTTATAAAAACAATTTGAAATTCAAACGCTACGTAGCAAAATGATTTACATATAAAAGAAAGACCAGACTTGCTGGCCTGACGGAGACTGGAGAAAACCCTGAGAGTATGGACCCCAGACACCTTTTCAGCTCAATAATGTGGTTACTCCTGAGGTTCACTCTTCAGCAAAAGAGTGAACAGGACCATGCAACAAAATAAGACTAAAGGGGCTCACCAGCCCTGGGGCAGGGACTGGAAAGTAGGAGGGAACAGGAAAGCTATAATAGGGAACCCAGGGCTGAGAAGGGAGAGTGTTGACATGTCATAGGGTTGTTAAGCAATGCCATACAACAGTGTATGTACTAACTGATAAGAAACTAGTTTGTTCTGTAAACCTTCATCTAAAGTTCAATAAAAAAAGTAAAATGATTTAAATATAAACTAGTATTCATACATATTTATATATGTGTACATATAATAATTATTACTATGTAAAAACTGCCCTTGAATGTAGGAGATAATATGTAATAGTGGAAAGATTTGTTTTCCGAGTGTGGGATCATATGAGTTTATTTTAATGTTTTCTTAAAAAAAAAAAAAAAAACCTAACAAACACAGTAGTTTCAGTGGTTTACATCAATCAAGTAGTGATGTTGTCTAAATTGTGGTTTTAGAAAAGATAACCATCTAAATGCTTCCGATACTTTAGATAATTATATGATGAAGAACCCTGTACCTCATTTAAACAAAAAAATTATAGTTTTTGTTAATATTAAAATTATGATTTTAAACTCATAGCTTTCCTTATGCATATATTATAGCTTTGCAATAATATTAGTATTAGCTCAATAATTATCATTTCATATATATATTTCCAATTGAACGTGGTGTTATATGTTCTGTTATTTCCTACTTTCAGTTTTATAAATTTTTCAAGCCGTCATTTATATAAATTTTTATGTGGTTTGTAAGGAAATTCCTTTTCTTAAAAAACCTTGTTGGAACACTTGTCCATTAGCGCCACATTAAAATTCCTTTTCTTCCCGAACTTACACAACACTCTTGAATTATTCGGACACGCAAAGATAAGTAAGGAGTCTAAACAATGTGGTTTATTTCATAACTTTAGAAATTGGGCAGTGGTTTGGGAGTCCAGTTAGTACAACTCCTTTTCTAAATAAAATTCTGCTCCATTTGCAACTCTGAACGTGTGGACTTGAAAAGGGGTGGTTCCCTTGGCGGGTGCCTGACCTCTGTACACACCTTGGTCTTTGTCTCAATCTCACCCACACTGCAACCGTATAAATCAGATTTTTGACGTCAGTTCTAAAATGCCAGGCACAGCTGCTGTAGTCTGCAGTTTTCAAAAATTTTTGAGACGCTGTATGACCAGCAAAATTTATTTTTTGTGTGAATGTAAGTTTGAGGTAAGCCCTGTTTGTTTGGAAAAAAAAGAAACTCATAGAGTGAGCCAGTGATTATTTCAAGTTAAATATCAGTAGGTTTCATGTTCTGTCTCTACCCTGCCCCCACCTTGTCTGTATAAGAAAGCACTTGGCTTTGGGAGAAGGCCTTGATATTACACCTGTGTTAGTAGGGCGTTGTCAATTGAGATTTCTGTTAAAAGCCTTTGTGCTTAAATTAGGAGTAAATCCCCTTTATAAAACAAACTTGAGAGTTTATAGTCATACTGTAAGTATAAATCCATCTCTTCAAATATGTTTTGATTCCTTTGCTTCTGTTATAGCCGATGACTTCACACGCAAGCTCTTTGCTCTGCCAGATGGCAGGCATTTTTTAAAAGAAAGGCATGTATAGATTGGTAAACGTTATGTAATCCACAGTAAACTTGAGAGTACCTTCGTAGAAACCTTCAAGGTGTATAGAAATGCAAACATCTTAAACGCTGTTAAAGATTTTTCTGTAGTGTGTTTTTGGTCATTTTCAATAAACTGAAAATTTGGAAGGTAATGATTCTCCTTAAAAGTCAGATTAGAACTAGGCTTTACGAAAAAGCAAAAAGTCAATTCAGGTCATTCAGTTTCATTTACTGGCTCTTATCTTTCAGATATAATCTCATATCATATACGACGACTTAACAGTGTTCATCAGAAATAAAACTTATTTTTCCAGAGAGAGATTTAAGATTACATTACACTATTTAGGTAGTGATTTGTATTTACTGCACTTATATTTTGTTTTTTTTAGTTTATTTATACTTTTTTTTTTAATTTATACTGTATTTATACTTTATAATAGAATTTATTATACTTTTAGTTTTATCGATTCAGATGTTTTTATTGATGTGTAGTAAGTATCTAAAAAATAGATGCTCTAACCAAAGAATTTTTTCACTGGTATACAAGTGTCTTAATTATTTGTTACGTTTAAAGAAGTATTGATATTAGAGTATTTTATAATGGCCCCCAAAGAAGACTTTCCTAAATTATTCATTTTAAACCATTTTAGGTGCTGCTTTCAACCCTAAACTTTTGGCCAAGAATGAAACTACTTAAATATTAAGATGCCAACAGGTAATTTCTCATAAGTTTTTACTTTTATCAATGTGTGTCATATAGCAATAGAACAAAAAATATTAATAATGCGTATTTAACACAAGGCTATATTTTTCTCACCCTCTGAAATTGTTTAGAAGTTCTGAAATATTTTGGTTTTGAAAGACCATCATTTATAAGACTTTTATTTTAGATTTATATATTTTACTGCTTTTTTACAAGCTGTGACAACTTAATGGCTTACTCTATATCTGATAACAACTTCTCGAATAACAAATTAAACTGAAAAAAAAACAGATTCAAAGGTAGTGATTCGGATTAGGTAAGTTTTCTTTTCTGATAAATACTAGGTTGTTCAACCATGTCTGGTTATAATCCAGTTAAAATCAAGGACGACATTAATTTCAGCCAGAAGAAACATTCTAAGATAAACTTATACTCCATTCTCAATGGAATACTCAACCTGATGACTTTCTGATGCGATGTAATGTTAAGTGGGATTTTAGTCATTAGCCAAATTATTCCTGGAAAATTGTAGGTATTATTAAAAGTTAGTTATAAAGAAGCATGGCACTGTGTGAGAAAGAAAAATATCTGGTTTCCTTTTTTCCACTGAAATTCATTGTAGCTCTGTTTTCCTCTTTCTGTTTTTATACTTTTATAGTTATATGATTTTATAGTTATAATATGATGTTGAAATAGAGTCTTCTAAATTATAAAGTAAAAAATTAAGTTTTCAAATTCAGGTTGTGGAGATATCTGGCTCATACCAATGATATCTTAATAATAGATATTGATATTTTAGTGGTAAATGTTAGATAATTTTTTAAAACTTAATGTTGTGTTTTTTTTTTAAGTGCCAAAATGGATGCCAAATAGGAGTAATGCCATTTTCTTCTTCACATCAGATGATTCTAGGTCATTTTCATAGACAGAAACAATCATGAAGCAATCATTTTAAAGCAATGTAATTACCTTTTTAAGGCTGAAAGATAAAGTAGTCAATAATTAGCTCTTCTAATCATAAGCAGGAGTATAGTGACTCAATTAATGTTACTACTGTTATTTTAAATATATCTACAATGGCTTTGGTGACCATAAGCCAAAGGAAAGGAATTTAAAAGGGGAGGGGAAGATGGAGAGGTACTAAGAAGAGAGGGAAGGCAAAGAGAATTGTAGAGGACAAGTCAAAGGTAAAGAAGATTGGAAGGATGGAAAAAGAGGAGGGTGAGAAAGAAAGGGAAGCAGAAAGAAATTCTTATCCTTTTTTGTCTTAATATTCTGAAGATTTTGGTTGTATATCAAGCGATCATTTAGGTTTTTAATGTTATTTTAGAACTTTAGATATGTCCTTACAGTTACTAGCTAAAATCTCCTTGTAAATCAAAATGTTCAAAGATTATTTTATTTTTGTTTTTTGATGTTAAGATTGTCATATATAGAAATATTTAGGATTATTTTTGAAATCAGAATTTACTTCAATTGTCTAAATCTTTTTCCTGCTGCAGTCTGAGATGTGAATGTGTTTGAGACCTAATAGAAAAGATAAGAATCTGCATCCTTGGAGTGGAGAGGATCCAGAGAGGAAGAAAGGGATTCAGACACTAAACATATCTTTAGTTGCTAAACAAAACTTCAGAAGCTCTGTACTAAATGAGAAAAAAAAAAAAAGAAAGGCTGCTGTTTATTCCAAGATCCTGATCATCTCTTTTTGAACTAATATAGAGATTGCCTGTTTCTGTTCTATAGCTGTAAAGGGTCATAGTCTCAGAGATAGAAGTTCCTGCTTATCAAATAAGGAATGAGATTAAGTCTTTCATTTTGAGAATCAATTCTTCATTCTGATTTTTAGAATCACTACTGTAGTCGAAAGTAGTAATCCCTATTCCTTGTGGCATTAGAAAAGCTTTAATTTGCCTTTCTGTATTTCATATGTGTGTGTTTGTGTGTTGTAGATCACGAAGAACCCTGTGGTCTCAATCACAGATCATTTTGCCTGAATGGGGGAATTTGTTATGTGATACCTACTATTCCCAGCCCGTTTTGTAGGTGAGTGAAATGGACTCGGGGGAGAGGGTAATTTTATTTTCTATCATCCTCTAACTTCTTTGAGAAATGATAAGCAGTGAACAAAATGTGTAAGATGAAGTGTGAGGAATATTCTTTTATTTTTATATAGAACAAAATTGTATTTTTAAAACAAAGTGACACATCAAAATCTCACTTGCCAAGGTGTTTACTTTGAAAATTGGTAGTAGCAATTTGTAGTAGATTAAAATGGGTTTTTAATAATCCATTTTCATGAACTCTATCTTAACAATTTAGGGAAGACATTCTATGTTTACTATGGCTGACAAAACAGAGAACTTGCTAATGTAGACTAGCCCACCGTGAGAGATTTTGCTATGATTTTAGAACACACAGATGCATAACTGTGTTGATACCAAAACTTAAGCTTGATATATCAGAAAGAAAATGAAGACAAATTTTTCTAATGGTGGCAGCAAATTAAAAAAAGAAGCATGTCTTAACCACTATTGCTGAAAATAATATGATTCACTTTGGGAGTATAGACATAACCAGTGATCACTAAAAGACTTCAAAATAACGTTTGTGCAGCTGGCTTCCCGTGAGTTTGTTTGAGTTGGATTTAAGGGGGATAGAATACCCTTCTTTCAGTACATGAGTTAGCAACATAGTACTCCCACTGAGGCCCATGGGCGTTAGCGAACAGAGCACCTAAGGAACCTCAAGTTATTTTTCAGCATGTGTGTGAAATAACTGTTTTTATTCTTTAACTTAATCTAGATTTAAGATCTTACTAAATAAAAGGATAGAAAAGTAAAATTTCAAAAATAAAATAGGAAAAGTAACAGAAATTGGGATTTAAATCTGGAGAAGAGTAAGAGGAATAACCTCACAATAATCTCAAGAAGTTTTTAAGGAATTTCATATGGAGAATAGTGATTAGATATTTTTCCTCTCAAGTGGATATTTAAAGGAAAGGGATGGAGGAACAAACTGATAATTATTTAATGCCTGCCATTTGCTAGACAATATTCTTCTTTAATTTTTTAATCCCTTTACTGACATAATCTTTTCGTAATAAACTACATTCACTTAAAGTGCACAATTAATGAATTTTGACAAATGTTTGCACCTGTGAGATCGCCACTACCACATCAAGATACGGAACATTCCCATCACCCTAAAAAGTTTCTTTAGCAACCCTATCCTTGATTGATGTTTTTATATTTCATTCTCCTAAAAACCTTAGGGAAAAAGGGGTAGGAAATAGAGAAAATAAGGGGAAAATGAGAAATTAAGGGACTTGACAAAGGCCATAAATCTCAGAAAAAATTGAAGAAATGGCTTTTAAGTACAACTCCTGAGATTCACTTAACCTTATTATTCATTCTGAATCCTTTTTAAGGGACTATGGCATGTGGCATTCATAAAATGAAACTAAAATGCTTATCAGAACAAAAGCATTTAATAATTCAGAGATACAAACATTTTATATCTTGATCTGGGTGGTGGTTACATGAGTGAAAAACTATTTTTTCTCTGTTGAATTGCCTTTGCCCCTTTGTCAAAAATCAATTGACCATATAAGCGTGGGTCTGTTTATGGACTGTTCTAGTCCATTGACTTATATACCTACCTATTTGCCAATACCAAGTAGTCTTGTTAACTGTAGCTCGCTCAGTAAGTCTTAAAATCAGGTAATATGAATCCTTAAATTTGTTCTTCAGCTCATTGATTTTTAGCCTTCTTTTCTAGTATGCAATATTTACCAATAAAAATTTCCAAATATGCTTTAGCTGCATTTTACAAATTTTATACTATTGTTCACTTTTAAGTTTAAAACAAATTTTCCCGTTATGCTTCTTTTTTTATATATAATTTTATTGTGCTTTAGGTGAAAGTTCATAGCGCAAATATGCTTTCTTCTTTAACATAGGAATTTTTGTTATCTGTCTTATTTATATCTAATTTAATTGCATTGTGAGCAGACTACTTGCTCCATCAAGCTGCACAATTAGTATTTGTCTGTTTACTATATGTCTGTTATGTTGTTAGTTGCCATGGATTCGATTCTGACTCATGTCGACCTCATGTGTGCAGAATAGAACTGCTCTGTTATACATTGATGGAAAAGTTGAAAGAAAGAATTAAGAGTACTGAATTTTGGAGAGTTGTTGAAATGGGAAGAATCCTAGGTTTTCGCTTGCTTTTGTACCTTGAATAGATGTGTTTTTATCATATTTTCAAAAAGTTACCAATGAAAGGTAATGGGCAACCACACAAGATTTAGGAAGGTAATGGGCAACCACACAAGATTTAGGAATACTCCTAATTTCTTCCTGATATCACAGTTTAAGAGTAACATGTTGTTAGTTGCTTTAGTTGGCTCTGACTCATGATGACCCCACGTACAACAGAATGAAAAGCTACTAGGTCACTCACCATCTTCACAATCATTGGTGTGCTCAAGTCCATTGTTGCAGCCACTGTGCATTTTGAGTGCCTTTCCGCCTAGGGGGCTCATTTTCCAGTACCATATCAAACAGTATTCTGTTGTGATCCATTGGATTTCATTGGCTAAATAGAAGTAGATTGCCAGACCTTTCTTCCTAGCTTACCTTACTCTGGCATCTCTGCTGAAACCTATCTACCATAGGTGACCCTGCTAGTATTTGAAATACCAGTCGCATAGCTTCCAGCAAAATGCAAGTCACCACAGTACGACTGATGGATGGGTAACCAAAAAACCCACTGCCATCGAGTCAATTCCGACTCATAGTGACCCTATAGGACAGATTAGAACTGCCTGTAGAGTTTCTGAGGAGCACCTGGTGGATTCAAACTGCCGACCTCTTGGTTCTGTATAGAATATTTTATTTCATTTTTTTTTTTTTTGTCTTTCTTGTCACTGAGAAACCCTAGACTCGTTTGACTCCATCATTGCCCCCCTTGTCCAGTTATCAAATCCTAATTCTGTCCTTTCTCTCTCTCATCTCTCTGTTCTTACTCTAGTTATACTAACTCAGACTTCTTTAACCCCTGCTTTTTTTTTTTTACCTATAGGAATAGGCCCCTAAGCAATTTTCCTGGAGCTTTTTTATCACTACCCCTGCTAAAACAAAACAGAACAGAAAAACTTCAGCGATAGCCCCTGTACCCACCCATCTATCCCCTATGGAATGACATCTCACTTCAGCCTAGCATTAGAGCCCCAGTCTACCTTTGCAGCCTTTGCTTCTCCTTTAGGCTGTGTTCTAACCAGAACCATTCACTGTTCATGTTAGTGATACTTTGCCTTACGTTGCCTGCCTTGAATTTGTAACTGCCCTTCTGCCTTTTCTTCCCATCCATGCATATTCAAATCCTACTTATATTTCAAGGCTACCTCCTCCCTAATCCCAATCAGAATTTCTCTCTCCCTCCTCTGAATTTCCAGAGCAATATATGGAATTTATTACTTTATATTTTGTATCATTTATATACTCATCTTACCTGCTTTATTGAACTATAACTATTATCACTCCATACCACCACATATGCCTGTCGCGGATAACAATGTAAATAATTATTGACCAAATAGATATCCAGCTTGTAGAAATAATTTCATCTCTGAATCAGGGGTTAGTATATTTTTCTTGAATGAAATGGGTAAGTGAATTAATAAACGAAATAATTACAAATACTACAATGGCAATAATCAAATATATTTTACAAAATTAGTCTTATCATAGTCATCTCTCTTCCTGTCATCTTTATTATTTTTCTTCTCTGTACTTTTCTTTGAGCATAATCTAGTTTTCCTTATCTAATTTCTAATTTCTTACATCAGTCCCTTAGCTTACTGATTTTTTTTTTTTTTCATTTAGCTAATATTTTTTAAGAGGTCCACATGATATGAGTATTTGGGTATTGAGATTTACTTTGTGGCCTGGTTGACGGGCAGTATTTTTATGTGTAATAGAGATGAGTGTAGATGCTTTAATTGATGCGTACAGAGCTTTATATATATTCTTTAGATCAAACGATTATGCTGTTCAAATCTCTGTATCGTTACTAATTTTTTTCTGCTTGACTTAGTGACAACTGAAGAAATCTGTCAAAATTTCTCACTGTAATTTGGGTCTTCAACATCTCACAATTTCTAATTTTTGCTTAAAATATTTTGAGGTGATATTATTAACCTCATATAATTTAGAGTGATTGTTCTGGTGAAATATTCCTCTTATCACTATATATTGAGTTTCTTTATCCTTAATTATGCTTTTTTACCTTAGTTTATTTCATCTGTTACTAATGTAACTGTACCAGCTTTCACTTGTTGAGTATTTGGTATAGTTTTTTTTTGGGGGGGGTTCCACTTTTCATTAAGTGTGTATGTAAACATAGTTGGACTTTAAAAAAAAACAATCTAATAATTTCTCTTTTAATCAGAGTTAAATTACACTTATTATGGTTATTGCTGATAGTTTGGTTAATTTTTGCCATCTGGTTTTGTGATTTCTATTTACCATGCTTTTCTGGTGGTTTCTTTTAATTCTTTTCTGTCTTCTATTGGAATAATTGGGTTTTCTTTATTTTTCCACCCTGTATTCCTTTAGCTTTATTTTCATTAACATGTCTTGAAATCAATTGTAGTTAGTTGTGTTCAATATTTTTTAGCACAAGAGGAAAGAATAGGAAAAGAAAATATTAGAGTACTTAGTGCATAGAAAGTCCTACTACTGCTTGTGAAACTTTCGTTTCAGGTGGTCTGTGTGTGTGTGCGCTCGCCTGTGTCTGTGATTTGTCTGCTTTTCAAATTTTATGACATAGTGTTTATTATTCCCTTATCCTTTTATCTTCTGCTGCATCTATCAGTATGTCATCATCTCAAAAATGGATACTGATTATTTATTACCTCTTTCTTTTTTTCCTGGATTGCTAATTTGATTAGTTTTTTCAAAGAACCAGCTTTTGATTTTATCTTCTGTATATAAAAAAAAAAAAAAAAAAAAAAACCACTGCCATCGAGTCGATTCCAACTCATAGCAACCCTATAGGACAGAGTAGAACTGCCCCATAGAGTTTCCAAGGAGCGCCTGGTGGATTCAAGCTGCCGACCTCTTGGTTCTGTATAGAATATTTTATTTCATTATTTTTTTGTTCTTTATTATTTCCTTCCTTTAGGTTTATTTTATTGTTTTTTTTAGCAATTTTAGGTTGGAATCTAGCTTTTCTTTGATATTCAGCCTTTTTTCTAACATAACCACATAAAGTTATATAAAAAAAGTTATATATTTGTCACAAAATGCTGCTTTCACTGAACATGACATGTTTTAGATGTAATTTTGTTATCCAAATCTAAGTATTTTCAAGTTTCATTTAGGATTTCTTCTTTGCTTGAATTAATTAACGTAGTTAGTGTTTTTTAATTTCCAAACGCATTTTTTAAACTACCATTTTTTGGTTTAGTCAGTGTTTTTTTCATTCCCAAATGCATTTTTAAAACTACCTAGTAAATGGTCTAAGTTATATGTAAGAATGTATGTTCTCCAGTTGTTCATGCAGGGATGTTTATGCATAAGAGCCTGGGTGGTGCAAGGAGTTTGCAATCGACTGCTAACCAAAAGGTTGGCAATTCGAACCCACCCAGCGGCTACGAGGAAGAAAAGGCTTAGTGATCTGCTTCCATAAAGATTACAGCTAAGAAAACCCCGTTGGGCTGTTCTTTCTGTAACATGTGGGGTTGCCATGAGGTGGGGGTCGAATCGACAGCAGCCAACAACAACAACATCTTGTACATCCATTTAGTTCTGACTTTTCTCTGTTCTTATATTTTAGATATGTCTTTTATAATAAGCAGATCAGATATATTTTGAATTTTACTCAGCCTGAAAGTGTATGCCTTATGGAGAATTTAGCATGTTTATATTTTTTGGCTTCCTTTTGAGTTGCGTTTTTTTTTCTTCTTTACATGTTTTTTGTTTCCCTCTGCTGATTGGGAAGTTATATGCTCTATTTCTATACTTGAGTACTTACCTTTGGAATTTTATATCTATATTAGTTTTCTTGAAACAATGTACATTTATTATCTCACAGTTTCTATGGATCAGAGTCTGGGTATGTCTTAGCTGGATCCTTTGTTCAGGGCCTCACAAGTCTACGGTCAAGGTGTTCTTATCTGGAGTCTTGACTGGGAGAGAGTTGACTTTCCAGCTCATTCAGGTTGTTGGCAGAATTCATTTCCTTGTGGTTGTATGACTGAGGGTCATGGCTTTTTGCTGGCTGTTGGTTAGAGGCAGCCTCAGGTCCTAGAGACTGCCTTCAGTTCCCTTCTACATGGCCCTCTCTGTAGGTAGGTTCATAACATGATGGCTGTTCAAGGCCAGCAGAAGAGTCTCTCTCGTCAGTCTGCAAATACAGAGTCTTATCTAAGGTAAAGTGACAGCCCACCGCCTTTGCCTTATTCTCTTGGTTAGAAACAGTCATAGATCCTACCAACACTCAAGGGGAGCAGATTTTACGTGAACATGGAGGCCACCTTAGGGTATGTCCACCACAGCATCCACAACAAAATCTGAAGTTATATAATATCTTCACTCTCCTGCACATTACAAGGACCTTACGTGTTATTGTTGCCCTATGTTTTAGCTCTATTTTAACTCCACAAATTAGACATAATATATTATCAAGATTTATTTAGAATTATACATGAGTTTACAATTTTCTTTGCTCACCTTTCTGTCTCATATCTCAGATTTTTTTTTTTCAGGGTAAGAGAAATTTTTTTTTATTTTGCCTTAGATGAAGGTTTACAGAGCAAATTAGTTTCTCATTAAACAATTAGTATACATATTGTTTAATGACATTGGATTGGTAATCCCACGATGTGCCAACACTGTCCCCTTCTTGACCGTGGGTTCCCATTATCAGCTTTCCTGTCCCCTCCTTCCTTCTCGTCCTTGCCCCTTGACTGGTGTACCCATTTAGTCTCGTTTTGTTTTATGGGCCTAATATTTGGCTGAAGGGTGAACCTCAGGAGTGACTCCAGTACTGAGTTAAAAGGGTGCCTGGGCGCCGTTCAGAATTGTTTTTTAGGATCAATTTCCTTAATTCTGAAGTACATCTTCTAGAAATTTCTTTAGTAAGGATCCATTGATGGTAGATTTCCTGCTTTAGTTTATCTGAAATTTTCTTTATTTCACTTTGTTCTCAAAAGATTGTTTTTCTGGGACTACAATTCTAGGTTGAAAGTTATTTTCTCCCAGTACTTTGGGTATTTTATTCTACCAGCTTTTTATTTACTCATATGCTTGAAAAGTGCAACATCTATCAGGGGATCTTCTTTTAGGCTCTCTTTTTTTTTAAACATTCAGACTCACAGAACTGATGACCTTAAACAACATTTGGCCCCAGTCTACTCAGAAGGCAATGCGGCAGAAACCATAGCTTGTCACTAGGATTGTATCAGGCATTCTTCTTCTGCAGGAGTTCTTGCAACAATCCATGCAGCAAGGAAATGATCCCATATCAGATGGCATTTGGGCCATACTCTTGGGGTTTCTCCAGTCTCTATCAGGCCAGTAAGTCTGGTCTTCTTTTGTGAGTTAGAATTTTGTTCTACATTTTTCTCCAGCTCTGTCTGAGACCCCCTGTTGTGATCCCTGTCAGAGCAGTCAGTGGTGGTAGCCAGGAATCATCTAGTTGTGCTGGACTCAGTCTGGTGGAGGCTGTGGTAGTTGTGGTCCATTAGTCCTTTGGACTAATCTTTCCCTTGTGTCTTTGGTTTTCTTCATTCTCCGTTGCTCCAGATGGGGTGAGACCAGTGGAGTATCTTAGATGGGCACTCACAAGCTTTTAAGACCCTGGACGCTACCTCAGGAAAGTAGAATGTGGAACATTTTCTTTATAAACTATGTTATGCCAGTGGAGCTAGATGTTCATCTTTGGAGTTTTCTATATATAGGATCAGGAGCCTTGGTGGCAGTGGTTAAGAGTTCAGCTGTTAACCAAAAGGTCAGCAGTTTGAATCCACCAGCTGCTCCTTGGAAACCCTTTGGGGCAGTTCTGCTCTGCCCTTCGGGGTCATTATGAGTTGGAATTGACTCGATACCAATGGGGTTGGTTTGGTTTTGGTTTTATATATAGGTTCATGTCATCTGCAAAAAGGGATAGTTTTACTTCTTCCTTCTGATTTGGATATCTTTTATTTCTTTTTCTTGCCTGATTGCTCTGGCTAGAACTTCCAGTAGAATTTTGAATAGCAGCGGTGGAAAAAAAAAAAAAACCCTATTGCTGTCAAGTTGACTCTAACTCATAGTGACCCTTTAGGACAGAGTAGAGCTGCCCCATAGAGTTTCCAAGGAGCGCCTGGTGGATTCAAACTGCCAACCTTTTGGTTAGCAGCCATAGCTACACCACCAGTGGTAGTAGCAGGCTCCTTATCTTGTTCCTCATTTTAAGGGGAAAACTCTTAAGTTTTCCCACTGAGTATGTTGTTAGCTGTACTTTTATCATATAGAGGATATTTCTACTTTGATGACTGTTTTTATCATGAAAGCATTTTGGGCTTTGTCAAATGCCTTTTCTTCATTGGCTGAGATGATCATGTGGTCCTTTTCCTTTGTGGTATTAATGTAGTGTGTTACATTGATTGATTTGCTCATCTTGAACCACCCTTGTATTTTTGGAATAAATCCCACTTCATCTTAGTGTATAAGCCTTTTGATATGCCTTTGTATTTGGTTTGCTAGTATTTTGTTGTGGATTTTTGCATCTGTATTCACCATGAATATTGGTCTATAGTTTTCTTATGGTGTCTTTGGGTTTGGTATCATAGAACAAGTTAGGAAATGTTCCCTCCTCTTCTATATTTTGGTTAAGTTTAAAAAGTATTGGAGTCACTTCTTTTATAAATGTTTGGTAGAATTCCCCAGTAACTTCATCTGGTACAGGACTTTTCTTTGTTGGCAGGTTTTTTATTACTGATTGAATCTCTTTCCTTGTTACGATTGTACTGAGATCTTCTATTTATTCTTGAGTCAATGTAGAAAGTTTATGTGTCTCGGAATTTTCCATTTTCTCCAAGTTATCTAATTTATTGATGTGCAAGTGTTCATAGTATTCTCTTAACCTTTTTATTTCTGTGGCATCAGTTGTAATGCCCCCACTTCCCTTTATAATTTTAGATATTTGCATCTTTTTCTTTGTCAGTGTAGCTAAAATTTTGTCAGTTTCGTTGATTTTTTTAATAAAAAGCCAGCTTTTGGTTTTGTTGATTCTATTTTTTTTTTTTTTATGTCTAGTTCATTTATCTCTGCTTTGATATTTGTTACATCCTTCCATCTTACTGCTTTGAGTTTGGTTTGCTCTTTTTCTAGTTCCTCAAGTTAGGTTATTGATTTGATATTTTTCTTTTTTAATGTAGACAATTACCACCATATGTTTCCCCTCTGAGCGGTGCCTTCACTGTGTCCCGTAATTTTGTATGTTTTGCTTTCATTTTCATTCAACTTGCAGTATTTTCTCTTGATTTTTTTCCTTGATCCATTGGTTCCTTAATAGTTGTTGTTTGATTTCCGTGTATTTGTGTATTTTCCAGTTTTCCTTCTGTTATTAATTTCTAATTTTGTTCTGTTGTGGCTGGAAAAGATACCTTATATGATTTCAAACTTTTTAAATTTATTGAGACTTGCTTTGTGACATAATATATTGTCTATCCTGGACAATGGTCCAAGTACACTGGAGAAGAATGTATATTGTGTTCTTGGATGCAATGTTCTATATATGTTAGTTAGATCTAGGTGATTTATAAACTAGTTGGTCTTGACTCATGGCGACCTCATGCGTATTAGAGTAGAACTCTGCTCCATAGGGTTTTTAATGGCTGATTTTTCACAAGTAGATCTCCAGGCCTTTCTTCTGAGGTGTCTCTGGGTAGACTTAAACCTCCAACCTTTTGGGTAGCAGTCAAGCATGTTAACCTTTTGCATCACCCGGGGACTCCAGTTGGTTTATAATGTTTAAATCCTCTATTTTTTAATTAATCTTCTCCCTAGATATTTTATCCATTATTAAAAGTGATATTTTGAAGTCTCCAACTACTATTGTAGAACTTACCAAATTCTGAACTCTGTCTCCTTACGTCAGGAAGATTTCTGTCTCCATCTGAATACCCCTCCTTGTGCTATACCTGGAAACTGTCTGGCCAATAGGCTGTGGCAATTATAGGACTCAACTCATTTACTTCCCTTCTCTCACGGATTACTGTACTGTTCTGCCTGATGTCCTATATCTATAAATATTGTTTCATATATTTGTCTTTTTTATAATTTTTATTGTGCTTTAAGTGAAAGTTTACAAATCAAGTCAGTCTCTCACACAAAAACCCACATACACCTTGCTACACACTCCCAATTGCTCTCCCCCTAATGAGACAGCCTGCTCTCTCCCTCCACTCTCTCCTTTCATGTCCATTTCACCAGCTTCTAACCCCCTCCACCCTCTCATCTCCACTCCAGGCAGGAAATGCCAACATAGTCTCAAGTGTCCACCTGATCCAAGAAGCTCACTCCTCACCAGCCTCCCTCTCCAACCCATTGTCCAGTCCAATCCACGTCTGAAGAGTTGGCTTCAGGAATGGTTCCTGTCCTGGGCCTACAGAAGGTCTGGGGGCCATGACCACTGGGGTCCTTCCAGTCTCAGTCAGACCATTAAGTCTGGTCTTATGAGAATTTGGGGTGTGCATATCCCACTGCTCTCCTGCTCCCTGAGGGATTCTCTGTTGTGTTCCCAGTCAGGGCAGTCATAGATTGTAGGTGGGCACCATCTAGTTCTTCTGGTCTCAGGAGGATGTAGTTGCTGGTTCAGGTGCCCCTTTCTGTCTCTTGGGCTCGTAATCGCCTTGTGTCCTTGGTGTTCTTCATTCTCCTTTGATCCAGGTGGGTTGAGACCAATTGATGCATCTTAGATGGCTGCTTGCTAGTAGTTTAAGACACTAGACGCGACTCTTCAAAGTGGGATGCAGAATGTTTTCTTAATAGATTTTATTATGCCAATTGACTTAGATGTCCCCTGAAACCATGGTCCCCAGACCCCTGCCCCTGCTACGCTGGCCTTCAAAGCATTCAGTTTATTCAGGAAACTGCTTTGCTTTTGGTTTAGTCCAATTGTGCTGACCTCCCCTGTGTCCCTTCACCTAAAGTTTTTATCTACTATCTAATTAGTGAATCCCCCTTTCCCAGCCTCCCTCCGTCCACCCTCTCGTAACCACAAAAGAATGTTTTCTTCTCAGTTTAAACTATTTCTCAAGTTCTTATAATAGTGGTCTTATACAATATTTGTCCTTTTGCAACTGACTAATTTCATTCAGCATAATGCCTTCCAGGTTCCTCCATGTTATGAAATGTTTCACATTTTCCTCACTGTTCTTTGTCGATGCGTAGCATTCCATTGTGTGAAAATACCATAATTTATATATCCATTCATCCGTTGATGGGCACCTTGGTTGCTTCCATCTTTTTGCTATTGTAAACAGTGCTGCAGTGAACATGGGTGTGCATATATCTGTTTGTGTAAAGGCTCTCATTTCTCTAGGATATATTCCAAGGAGTGGGATTGATGGTTTTATGGTAGTTCTATTTCTAGCTTTTTTTAAAAAAAAGGAACTGCCAAATCGATTTCCAAAGTGGTTGTACCATTTTACATTCCCACCAGCAGTGTGTAAGTGTTCCAATCTCTTCACAGCCTCTCCAACATTTATTCTTTTGTGTTTTTTGGATTAATGCCAGCCTTGTTGGAGTTAGATGAAATCTCATTGTAGTTTTGATCTGCATTTCTCTAATGGCTGATGATGGTGAACATTTCCTCATATATCTGTTAGCTACCTGAATGTCTTCTTCAGTGAAGTGTCTATTCATATCTTTTGCCCATTTTTTAATTGGGTTATTTGTCTTTTTGCAGTTGAGTTTTTGCAGTATCACGTAGATTTTAGAGATCAGGCGCTGATCAGAAATGTCATAGCTTAAAAACTTTTTCCTAGTCTGTAGGTAGTCTTTTTAGTCTTTTGGAGAAGTCTTTGGATGAGCATAGGTGTTTGATTTTTAGGAGCTCCCAGTTATCTAGTTTTTCTTCTACATTCTTTATAATGTTTTATTTACTGTTTATGCCATGTATTAGGGCTCCTAACGTTGTCTCTATTTTTTCTTCCATGATCTTTATCGTTTTAGATTTTATATTTAGGTCTTTGATCCATTTTGAGTTAGTTTTTGTGCATGGAGTGAGGTATGGGTCTTGTTTCATTTTTTTGCAGATGGATATCCAGTTATGCCAGCACCATTTGTTAAAAAAGACTGTCTTTTCCCCCATTTAACTGTTTTAGGGCCTTTGTCAAATATCAGCTGCTCATATGTGGATGGATTTATGTCTAGATTCTCAATTCCGTTCCATTGGTCCATGTATCTGTTGTTGTACCAGTACCAGGCTGTTTTGACTACTGTGGCGGTATAATAGTTTCTAAAATCAGGTAAAGTAAGGCCTCCCACTTTGTTCTTCTTTTCCAGTAATGCCTTATTTATCCGGGGCCTCTTTCCCTTCCATATGAAGTTGGTGATTTGTTTCTCCATCTCATTAAAGAATGTCCTTGGGATTTGGATCAGAATTGCATTAAATGTATAGATCACTTTTGGTAGAATAGACACTTTTATAATGTTAAGTCTTCCTATCCACGAGCAAGGTATGTTCTTCCACTTATGTAAGTCTCTTTTGGTTTCTTGCAGAAGTGTACTGTAGTTTTCTTTGTATAAGTCTCCCACATCTCTGGTAAGATTTATTCCTAAGTATTTTATGTTCTTGGGGGCTACTGTAAACGGCATTGATTTGGTGATTTCCTCTTTGATGTTCTTTTTGTTGGTGTAGAGGAATCCAACTGATTTTTGTATGTTAATCCTGTATCCCGATACTCTGCTGAACTCTTCTATTAGTTTCAGTAGTTTTCTGGAGGATTCCTTAGGGTTTTCTGTGTATAAGATCATGTCATCTGCAAATAGAGATACTTTGACTTCTTCCTTGCCAATCTGGATGCCCTTTATATCTTTATCTAGCCTAATTGCTCTGGCTAGGACTTCCAGCACAATGTTGAATAGGAGCAGTGATAAAGGGCATCCTTGTGTGGTTCCCGATCTCAATGGGAATGTTTTCAGGCTCTCTCCATTTAGGGTGATGTTGGCTGTTGACTTTGTATAAATGCCCTTTATTATGTTGAGGAATTTTCCTTCTGTTCGTATTTTGCTGAGAGTTTCTGTCATGAATGAGTGTTGAACTTTGTCAAATGCCTTTTCTGCATCAATTGATAAAATCATGTGATTCTTGTCTTTTGTTTTATTTATGTGGTGGATTACATTAATTGTTTTTCTAGTGTTGAACCATCCCTGCATACCTGTTATGAATCCCACTTGGTCATGGTGAATTATTTTTTTGATATGTTGTTGAATTCTATTGGCTAGAATTTTGTTGAGGATTTTTGCAACTACATTTATGAGGGACATAGGTCTATAATTTTCTTTTCTTGTGGTGTCTTTACCTGGTTTTGGTATCAGGGATATGGTGGTTTCATAAAATGAGTTTGGTAGTATTCCGTTCTTTTCTGTGCTCTGAAATACCTTTAGCAGTAATGGTGTGAACTCTTCTTTGAAAGTTTGGTAGAACTCTGCAGTGAAGCTGTCTGGACCAGGGCTTTTTTTTGTTGCGAGTTTTTCGATTACCTTTTCAATCTCTTCTTTTGTTATGGGTCTATTTAGCTGTTCTACCTCTGTTTGTGTTAGTTTAGGTAGGTAGTGTGTTTCTAGGAATTCATCCATTTCTTCTAGGTTTTCAAAATTTGTTTCAGTGTAGTTTGTCATAGTAATCTGATATGATTCTTTTAATTTTAGTTGGGCCTGTTTTAATATCACCCCTCTCATTTCTTATTCAGGTTATTTGCTTCCTCTTCTGTTTTTCTTTTGTCAGTTTGGCCAGTGGTCTATCAATTTTGTTGAGTTTTTCAGAAAACCAGCTTTTGGTCTTGTTAATTCTTTCAATTGTTTTTCTGTTTTCTATTTCATTTAGTTCAGCTCTAATCTTTATTGTTTTCTTCTGGTGCCTGTGGGTTTCTTTTGTTGCTCTCTTTCTATTTGTTCAAGTTGTAGGGATATCTTTGATTTTGGCCCTTTCTTCTTTTTGGATGTGTGCATTTATTGATATAAATGGACCTCTGAGCACCGCTTTTGCTGTGTCCCAAAGGTTCTGATAGGAAGTGTTTTCATTCTCATTGGATTATCTGAATTTCTTTATTCCATCCTTAATGTCTTATATAATCCAGTCTTTTTTGAGCAGGGTATTGTTTAGTTTCCAAGTGTTTGATTTCTTTTCCCTGCTTTTTCTGTTATTGATTTCCACTTTTATGGCCTTATGGTCAGAGAAGATGGTTTGTAATATTTCAATGTTTTGGATTCTGCTAAGGCTTGCTTTATGACCTAATATGTGGTCTATTCTAGGGAATGTTCCATGTACACTAGAAAAGAAAGTATACTTGGTTGCTGTTGGGTGGAGTGTTCTGTATATGTCTACGAGGTCAAGTTGGTTGATTGTGGCATTTAGATCTTCTGTGTCTTTATTGAGCTTCTTTCTGGATGTCGTGTCCTTCACCAAAAGTGGTGTGTTGAAGTCTCCTACTATTATTGTGGAGCCTTCTATCTCATTTTTCAATGCTGATAGAGTTTGTTTTATGTATCTTGCAGCCCTGTCATTGGGTGCATAAATATTTAATATGGTTATATCTTCTTGGTATATTGTCCCTTTAATCATTTTATAGTGTCCTTCCTTATCCTTTATGATGGATTGAATTTTAAAGTCTATTTTGCCAGAAATTAATATTGCCACTCCTGGTCTTTTCTGATTGTTGTTTGCCTGATATATTTTTTCCACCTTTGAGTTTTAGTTTGTTTATGTCCCTAAGTCTAAGGTGTGTCTCTTGTAGGCAGCATATAGATGGATCTTGTTTTTTAATCCATTCTGCCACTCTCTGTCTCTTTAATTGGTGCATTTAGTCCATTTACATTCAGGGTAATTATGGATAGGTATGAATTTAGTGCTGTCATTTTGATGTGTTATTTTTTTATGTGTTGACAGTTTCTTTTTCCCACTTGATTTTATGTGCTGAGTAGATTTTCTTTATATATTGTCCTGTCCTCATATTTGCTGTTGTTGATTTTGTTTCTGCTGAGTCTGTATTTTTCCGTCGTATTTTATTTTGATGGTAGGATAGTTTGTCTCCTTTGTGGTTACCTTATTATTTACCCCTATTTTTCTAAATTTATAAGTAACTTTTATTTCTTTGTATCGCCGTATCTTCTTCTCCATATGGAAGGTGTATGATTACATTTCTTAGTCCCTCTTTATTATTTTAATGTTGTCATCTTTTATATAATAACATCGCTGTTACCCTGTTTTGGGCTTTTTTGTTTGTTTGTTTCTTTGTTTTTTATAATCTTGCTTTGTTTTTGTGGATTTCCCTGTCTGGGTTGACTTCTGGTTGCTCTGCCCAGTGTTCTAGTCTTGGGTTGGTATCTGATATTATTGATTTTCTAACCAAAGAACTCCCTTTAGTATTTCTTCTAGTTTTGGTTTGATTTTTATGAATTCCCTAACCTTGTGTTTATCTGGAAATGTCTTATTTTCACCTTCATATTCCAGAGACATTTTTGCTGGATATATGATCCTTGGCTAGTGATTTTTTTCCTTCAGTTTTTTGAATATGCCATTCCATTGCCTTCTTGCCTGTATGGTTTCTGCCGAGTAGTCTGAGCTTATTCTTATTGGTGCTCCTTTGTAGGTGACTTTTGGTTTATCCCTTGCTGCTCTTATAATTCTCTCTTTGCCTTTGGTTTTGGCAAGTTTGACTGTAATATATCTTGGTGACTTTCTTTTAAGATCTACCTTATGTGGAGTTCAATGAGCATCTTGGATAGATATCTTCTCATCTTTCACAATATCAGGGAAGTTTTCTACCAACGAATCTTCAACAATTTTCTCTATTTTCTGTTATCCCTCCCTGTTCTGGTACTCCTGTCACTCGTAGGTTATTTCTCTTAATAGAGTCCCACATGATTCTTAAGGTTTCTTCATTTTTTTTAATTCTTTTATCTGATTTTTCTTCAAATATATTAGTGTCAAGTGATTTATCTTCAAGTTCAGAAATTCTAGCTTCTACTTGCTGAATTCTGCTCCTCTGACTTTCTATTGAGTTGTCTAATTCTGTAATTTTATTGTTAATGTTCTGAATTTCTAATTGCTGTCTGTCTATGGATTTTTCCAGCTTATTAAACTTTTCATTATGTTCCTGAATAATCTTTCTAATTTCTTCAGTTGCTTTATTCATATATTTGTTTTTATTTTTAAGTTTTTTAAGGTAAGTAGATAAATCTGGTTACTGTTGCACCATCATGGCTGTAACAGAAGTGTCTACATTGATTTTGCACGTCTAACCAACTTCACATTCCTGAGAAAATCCCCACAGGTTTATGATATACTATTCTGTTTATATATTGCTGGACTTTGTTTACAAGTATTTTTTTTAGACTATTTGCATGTATATTTAATAGAGATAATTGGCCTATAGTTTTCTTTTCTTCTAATATACTTCCTGGGCTTTAGTATCAAGATTATGGCAGCCTCATAAAGTTAATTTGGGAGTGTTCCTTCTTTCTTTATTCTCTTGACAGAATTTGTGTAAGACTAGTATTATATGTTCATTAAATATTTGGAAGAATTTATAAGCCAGAGCATCTGAAGATAGCATGTTCTTTGTAGGACAGTTTTTAATTGTGTATGTAATATCGTTAACAGAAATAGGATGATTTGGCCTTTCTATTGTTTTGAGTTCTAGTTTTGCTAAGTTGTGTTAAGGATTTCCAGATTCAAGGAAATACAAGTATATATTCTCATCCTCCTATTCTTACTAGAATAATATATAGCATATAATAGCCATTCAATAAGTATTTGTTGAATGAATGAATGGAAATTCTATACCTGCGTGGTCCAGGATGGTGGCCACTAACCATATGTGATTATTGAGCACTTAAAGTGTTTAGTGTAACTGAGGAGCTGGGTGGAGATGTGCAATAAGTATAAAATATACCCCCAGGTCTTGAAGACTTAGTATTAAAAGACAATGCTGAACCACCTTATTAATTTTTTTATATTGACTGCATGTTGAAATGACAATATTTTCGATATATTAAAAAAACCCAGTGCCATCGAGCAGGTGAAAAATGATTTCACCTTTTTTTTTTTTCCTTTTCCAATATGGCTACTAAAGTTTAAAACTAGACATTATTTCTATTGGACAGTACTGCCATATATATATATATATATATATATATATGTTGTTCTGTACTTTATTTTCTTATCTTAACTATATATAATATATATCTTGGATATCTATTCATCTCAGTACATGGCTTCCTAATTATTTTTTTTATTACTGGAAGGCATTCCATAGTTTATTTAATCGGCCCTCTATGTAATGTGATGCTATATGCACAGTTCTACAGTGAACAATCTTGTGTATAAATCTCTATTTGTATGAAATTTTGTATCTATAAAATAAATTTCCAGATGTGAGATCGCTAGGTTAAAGGCAAATGCATTTGTAATTTTAATAGGTATTGCCAAATTGCTCTCCATTGGAATTATACTATTTTGATTTCCCACCAGCAACATATTTGGGTTGTCAAATTTCTGGGATTTTGCCATTCTGATTGAAGAAAGCATGATATCTCAGTGTTTTTTGTTTTTTTAATTTATATTTTCCTAATTATGAATGAAGTTGAGCATCTTTTATTTGTTTAAGGACCAATTATAATAATCTTTTTAAATAAGGTACTTTTTCACATATTTGCTTATTTTAAAAAATTGGATTCTTGGTCCTTTTCTTCTTCTATGAAACTTTTCTTGTATTAGGGAGGTTAATATTTTGTCTATAATGTTAATTGCAGATAATTATTTTCAGTCTATTATTTTTCTTTTTACCAGGCTATAGTGTTTATTTTTCTCTGCAGTAGTTCTCTGTTTTCCTGTGGTCAAATTTATCACTTTTTTTTTAAGCTTCAGGAGTTTAAAATCATATTTAAAAGGGCCTTTCTCACCCTAAGGCTGTAAAAAAAAATGTCCCTGTTTGCATCTTTTCTCTTTTTTTTTTCTTTGTTCTAGCTAAAATTTTATCCATTTTATTGCTCTTTTCAAAGAACCAACTTCTGGTTTTGTTGATTCTATTGTTTTTCTGTTTTCTCCTTTGGGTTTTTTTTTTTTTTTTCTGGTTTTTCTTTATTACAAAAATATTTTACTGTATTTTAGGTGAAGGTTTACAGAGTACAATAGTTTTTTTTCAACAATTTGTACATAGAATGCTCCAAGATTGGTTACAGTTCCCTAAATGTGTCAGCATTCTCCCCATTTCCAGCCTAGGTTCCCTGTTATCTTTTGTACAGTTTTCCTACCCCCGCTTGCCTTCTCATCTTTGCTTTTGTGCAGATTTTACCCTATTGATCTCATATATTTAAATGTTCTAAGGAGCTTGTTCCTCTCAGATATTCTTGTTTATTTTGTAGGTCTATCTCTTGTTTGGCTGAAAGGTAGTCTCCTGGGAATGGCTTCGGTTTCATGTTAGAAGGGTGTCTTAGGACCATAGTCTCAGGGTTTCTTCCAGTCTCTATCAGACCGGCAAGTCTGGTCTTTTTTTATGGATGTAATTTTTGTTCTACATTTTTCACCTGCTCTGCCCACAAGCTTTTAAGACCCCAGGTGCTACTCACTAAAGTAGGGTATAGAACATTGTCTTTATGAACTATGCTATGCCGCTTGACATAGATGTCCCCCAAGTCTATGGTCCTCAGCCATCGAGCCTGGTAATTTTGCTCCTTGAAGTGTTCGGTTATATCTAGGAAGTTTCCATGACTATGCCCCTTGTGTGTTCTATTGTCTATTTTAATATACGTGTAGCATCTACAAATGTGTATGTAGTAATATCCACAGCCCAACCTATATTTGCAGGTGGATGTGCTCCCTTGCACCTTCCTACTCCCATTAGCATACCCCTGTACTTACGTAGATTATTATTTGTTAACACTATTGTAGTGTTGTCTATGTATGGTAATTACCATGATTGCCCTTTGTTCTTGTGTTTCTCTCAATACCTTCGTTTGCCTTGGTCCTGCTGTGCTGACTTCCCCTCTAGTGTGTAGCATCTTTCCCTTCACTGCTATTAACACGTGTCTTCTTTCTAGCTGATGATTTTCCCTTTCTCCCCCTCCCATATCTGGTAACCATTAAAAAATTTGTGTATGTGTGTAAAACCCTTTTTCTTGATTGTTTATAGTGGTGGTCTCATACAATATTTGTCTTTTTGTGACTGGTTTATTTCATTCAGCGTCATGTCCTCCAGATTCATCCATGTTGTGAGATGTTTCGCAGATTCATTGTCGTTCTTTAAAGTTGCGTAGTATTCCATTATGTGTATGTACCACAGTTTGTTTATCCATTCAGTCGTTGATGGGCACTTAGGTTTTTTCCATTGTGAATAGTGCTTCAGTGAACATGGGAGTATGTATGTCTATTCATGTCACGGCTCATATTTCCCTGAGGTATATACCTAGGAGTAGGATTGCTGGATTATAAAGTATTTCTATTTCTAGCTTTTTAAGGAAGTGCCACACGCATTTCCATAGTGGTCGCACCATTGTACATTCCCACAATCACTGTGTAAGAGTTCTAGTTGCCCCACAACCTCACCAGCATTTGTTGTTTCCTGTTTTTTTTTTTGATTAGTGCCATAATTATTGGAGTGAGGTGGTATCTCATTTTAGTTTTGATTTGTGTCTCTCTGAAGGCTAATGATCATGAGCATTTCTTCATGCGTCTACTTTGCCGACTTAATGTCTTCATTGGTGAAGTACCTATTCATATCTTTTCGAATTTTTTAATTGGATTCTTTGTTGTCTAGGTATTGAAGTTTTCTGTAAATTTTAGAGATTAGCCCCTTGTTGGATATGTCATAACCAAATTTTTTTTCCCAGTGTGTAGGTTCTCTTTTTACTCTTTCAGAGAAATCTTTTGTTGAGCACGGATGTTTAATTTTTAGGAGGTCCCATTTATGTAGTTCATCTTCTGCTATCTTGTACATTTTTAATTATGTTTGGTATTCTGTTTATGCCATGTATTACAGCTCCTAGCATTGTCCCTATTTTTTTTTTTTCCATGAACTTTATAGCTTTAGGTTTTATGGTTAGATCTTTGATCCATTTTGAGTTTGTTTTTATGTGTGGGGTAAGGCATATGGGTCTTTTTTCATTTTTCTATAGATATCCAGTTTTGCCAGCAACATTTGTTAGACTGTTTCTTCCCCATTTAATAGTCTTTGGCCTGTCCATAGGTGGATGGATTTATTTCTGGATTGTGTTCCATTGGTCTATGTGTCTGTCATTGTACCAGTACCAGGCTGTTTTGACTACCGTAGCTGTATGGTAGGTTCTCTGATCAGGAAATGTGAGGCTTCCTACTTTGTCGTTCTTCTTTAATAATGCTTTACTTATTTGGGGCCTCTTTCCCTTACATAAAAAGTTACTGGTTAGTTTTTCCATATTGTTGAAGAATGCTTTTGGGATTTGGATCAGGATTGCATAATATCTATATAGTGCTTTGGGTAGTATTGACATTTTCACAATGTTAAGTCTTCCTATCCAAGAGCATGGTACGTTTTTCTATTTATGTAGGTCTCTTTTGGTTTCTTGTGTTAGTGCTTTGTAGTTTTCTTTGTATTAAGTCTTTTCCATC
Source organism: Loxodonta africana (assembly GCF_030014295.1). NCBI lineage: Eukaryota > Metazoa > Chordata > Mammalia > Proboscidea > Elephantidae > Loxodonta > Loxodonta africana. The sequence continues at coordinate 38,493,934 of NC_087354.1, read as the reverse complement.
CCTGGTTAGATTTATTCCTAAATACTTTACCTTTTAGGGGGCTATTGTAAATGGTATTATTTCCCTGATTTCCAACAGATCTTTGTATGTTTGATCTTCTATACTGCCACTTTGCTGAATTCTTCTATTAGTTCCAGTGGCTTTCTTGTAGACTCTTTGGGATTTTCTATGTATAGGATCATATTATCTGCGAATAGGAATAGTTTTACTTCTTTACCAATTTATTGTTGGTGGTGGTGTTAGGTGACCTATGAGCACTGCTTTTACTGTGTCCCAAAGGTTTTGTTATGTTGTGTTTCCATTCTTGTTTGATTCTAGGAATTTTTAAATTTGATCTTTGATTTGTTCTATTATCTAGTAGTTTTTAAGCAGGGTGTTATTCAGTTTCCACATATTTATTTTTTTTTCCTTGTTCTTTCTGTTACTGATTGCTCCTTTTATAGCATTGTGATGAGAGAAAATGCTTGGTATTAATCTGTGAGGTCGAGTTGGTTGATTGTGGTGTCTAGATCTTCTGTTTCCTTGTTGAGTTTCTTTCTAGTTATTCTGTCTTTCACCGAATGTGGTGTGTTGAAGTCTCCTAGAACTATTGTGGAAGTACCTATTTCTGTTTTCAATACTGTTGGTGTTTGTTTTATGTATTTTGGAACTCTGTCATTAGGTGCATATATATTTATTACGATTATGCCCTCTTGGTGGATTGACCCTTTAATCCTTATATAATGCCCTTCGTTTTCTTTTATGGTGGATTTTGTCTTAAAGTCTATTTTATCAGAGATTAATACTGCCACTCCTGCTCTTTTTTGGTTATTGTTTGCTTGATCTATCTTTTTTCCATCCTTTAAGTTTTAGTTTATTTATATCTTTGTGTCTAAGGTGTGTCTCTTGCAGACAGCATATTGATGGGTCATGTTTTTTTAATCCATTTTGCCACTCTCCATCCCTTTACTCTGGTGCATTGAGACCATTCACATTCAGTATGATTATCAATAGGTATGAGTTTATTGCTGTCATTTTGTTATGCTATTTTGTGGTATCAATGGTTTCTTCATTTCACTTAATTTTCTGTGCTGAGTTCTTTTTGATTATGGATCTCCTTCATTTTTGATAGACAGTTTCACTATGTATAGAATTTTTGTTGACAGTTTTCTTCTTTCAGTTCTTAAATATGTCATCCCTCTACCTTTCAGCCCCTATGGTTTCTGATGAGAAATCAGTTGTTAATCTTATTTAGGATTCCTCGTATGTGACATTTTGCTCCTCTCATTGCTTTCAAGATTCTCTCTTTGTCTTTGCTTTTCAACAATTTTGCTGTAATGTGTCTTAGTGTGGATCTCTGAGTTAATCAAGCTTGAATTTTGTTGAATTTATTGGATGTATATATTCATGTTTTTCAACAGGTTTGAGATGTTATCAACCGTTATTTTTTTAAATAATGGTACACATCTGTTGGTATTCTTGGTGGTGTCCCACAGGTCTCTCAGATTCTGTTCATTTTTCTTTATTCCTTTCTACTCTTCAGAATCAGTAATTTTGGTTGTCTTATCTTCAAGTTCAATGATCCTTTATTCTGCCTGCTCTGACCTGCTGTTGAGCACCACTAGTTAATTTTTTATTCCAGTGATTGTACTTTTGAGCTCCAGAATTTGTTAGGTTCGTATATTTTGTTCAAGTATTGTTTTCCTAATGTCCTTTATTTCTTCGTTCTTTGTCCATGGTTTCCTTTAGTTCACTGAGCATTTTTAAGACAGTTGATTCAACATCTTTGATTAGTAATGAATTCCAATGTCTGGAATTGCTCAGGGATAGTGTCTCTCAAATTCTTTGAAGACTGGAATTCTAAGTATTATATTGTGGTAGCTCTGACAATCTGATTCTCCCATTCCTCAGAGATTGCTATTGTTATTTGATGAAAGGTACAGTTGTCCATCTGTTCAGTGACTTTTTCTAAACTATATTGGCAGAGTGAATATTCTAATTTTGGGGGTCACTGAAGTTTCCATTCCATTACCTCTGCAGTCAGCCACAGCCTGACAGATTTTACTTCCCTCTACTCTTCTAAAAAAAAAAAAAAAAAGACGTGCTGACCTGTTAATCTGCTGCTGCCCAGGAAAAGCACTGCTGTGTGAGGACTGAAACCACAGTAATTGTCTATAGTGGCCTGTCAGAGCACCACTTGTGCAACCCAAGTCCTTGGAAGACAGTGTACCCATTGCCTTGCCAGGCACCAGCCAGCTGCTGTAGGAATGTAACACAATCCCCATCACCACTATGTGGCTGAAGAACTTGGCAGGGTTTGGTAATAGCCAGTTGGTGCACATGGCTCATCCAGGAAATATCAGTAGTCTGTGCCTTTGTCAAGTACTCCCCTAGTTAATATAAGTGTCAGATCAGGTTCCAGAGTTTGAAAATAGCATATGCCAATTGCTTTTTTCAGTTCAGTTGTTGTTTTGGTGGAGGAATTGACTTCTAGAACTTTCTCTCCTGCCATTTGCTTTACTTTTTTTTTTCTATTTTTGTAGTTTTTCTGGCTATTCTTGCTTTCTTATTTTTCAACATGAAATTTAGCATCAATTTATCTGTTCAGAATAAAAAACTTACATTTTTTTAATAATTGTATTAAATCGATAATTTCACTTTAGGAATTTATTTAGGAAAATTATTTCTGTATGATGTTAAGTCTTCCTATCTGAAAAACTTGTATGTCCCATTTGTGCATATCTTTTTCTGTGTCCTTGAAGAATGTTTAATTTTTTCTATTTAGGTTTTGCACATTTTTTTTTCATTATCATACTTTAGATGAAGGTTTACAGAGCAAACTAGCTTCTCATTAAACAAATAGCACACATATTGTTTTGTGACATTGGTTACTAACCCCATGACAAGTCAACACTCTTCCTTCTCAGTCTATTACCAGCTTTCCTGTCCCCTGTGCCTTCTAGTTCTTGTCCCTGGGCTGGTGTGCCCCTTTAGTCTCGTACTTTTTTATGGGCCTGTCAAATCTTTGGCTAAAGGGTGAACCTCAGGAGTAACTTTATTACTGAGCTAAAGGGTATCCAGGGGCCATACTCTTGGGATTTCTCCAGCTTCTGTCAGGCCAGTAAGTCTGGTCTTTTTTTGTAAATGAGAATTTTGTTCTACATTTTTCTCCAGCTCTGTCCAGGACCCTCTGTTGTGATCCCTGTCGGAGAAGTCGGTAGTGGTAGCCAGGCACCATCTAGTTGTGCTGGACTCAGTCTGGTGGAGGCAGTGGTAGTTGTGGTTCATTAGTCCTTTAGACTTATCTTTCCCATGTGCCTTTGGTTTTCTTCATTCTCCCTTGCTCCCTATGGGGTGAGACCAGTGGAGTATCTTAGATGGCTGCTCACAAGTTTTTAAGACCCCAGACGCAACTCACCAAAGTAGAATGTAGAACATTTTCTTTATAAACTGTTATGCCAGTTGAGCTAGATGTTGGTTTTGCACGTTTCTTAAGTTTATCCCTATGGATTTTATTTTTGTTGCTAATGTAAATCAAATCTCCTTGCACTGTATTTTTTAGCTGGTTATTGTTTATATATTCGAAGCTGTTTTTTCCTGTATATAAACGTAATAAATACCATGATATGCCTATGATTAAAACTCTCCAATTCCTCTCCATCTTACTCAGATAAAAGCCAATGGCCTATAAAATCCTAATGATATGGCTTCTGATTTTCTCTCTGACCTCATATTCCACTGTTCTCACCTACCTTTATCTACTTCAGCCAGACTGGCTTCCCTGCTGCTCCCCATGCCAGGAAACTGCCTGACTTAAGCTATTCCTCTGGTTTTTCCTCCTGTGTTGAATGCTCTTCCCAAGATTACACACATGGCTAATTCTCTCACATCCTTTAACTGTTCACTTCTCAGTGAGGCCTCTCATACCATTCCCACTCTCTTTTTCCAAAACCTTTTCCGTCTTATAACATACTATATGATTTACTTATTTATTTTATTTATTGTTTACTTTTTATAGCCCCAAGCTAGAATATAAGTTTCATGGGGGACAGGAGGATATTTGTCTATTTTTTTCTCTGATGTTTCCCACACACCTAGAATAATACCCGGCATAGTGTAAGCTCTTAATAGTGAATGAATGTTTCACTAATTTATTGAAATCTGTTATTGTCCATGATAATTTTTCAGTTGATTCTCTTGAGTTTCTTATCATGTAGGGTGGAAAACTGATAAAGTGATCTGAAACTCATCTCAAGCTTTATATCCTTTATGAAGCTTTTCCAGATAGAATTAACTGTTCTCCCTTTTATGCCCTGTGGCAGAGGCTGTTAGCATTCAGTAAATGTCCATGTGGTCCTGTACATTTCCCAGTCTCAACTCTCATTAGATTGGGGCTATGTGATTTATTGGGTTTTGGACAATGCGATGTGCACAGAAGGTAGGCAAAACACTTCCAAGTATGGCTTCAAAAGGTCATCTCCTCAACAACTCTAGCTCTTGTTTTCCCAGCCTCAGTGACCTTGGAGGCCATGTTTTCCAAATAGCAGAACCGAGATGGAGAAGGGTTGCCTGACTAACATTGGGCATTGAACTGTAATGTGAGCAAGACGTAAACTTTATTGTATTAAGCCACCAATATTTGAGGATTTGCCTTTAGTGGCAGCTAATGTTGATTTTATTGACTGTTATATTGCCACATGGTACCCAGACATACTTCTGTCCCTTTGGGTAGAGCATCTTATTTGTCTTTGAATTTCTTCTATTCACCATAGGGTCTGGGACATAGTGAGCACTAAAACATGTTCATGAATAAATTATTGTAGAGGAAAACCAGAATGGAAAGAATTTGGAAATCTTATCACTAAAAATAGGGTTGTATAATACCAAGCAAACAAGGCTAAGAGAAGATAAGATGAAAAGAAATTCTGTGAAGATCTTTGCAATATACGAGATTTTAAAATATGCATTGAGTTGAATGTGTACCAAAAATCAAAATATTTTTACTTTAGGGAAAATTAGGAAATGACTTATCTCATAAAAATTTATTCATACTCTTCTACAGAGAAGTTACTGAATGTATTTTTTCTTCCTTTTACACACTTTACTTCTGTTAAATATGCAAGAAATCAGCTCTTTTTAAAATCCCAGAAACTTTTCTTATAGTCTAATAGAATATTTAGAGTAAGAAAGAACTCAAATGGGGGGAAGTTCATGGAAAAAGCCTTAAAAATACCATGAATTTGCTGTTTTACACCTGCCTCATCCTTTTTATAAAGTATCTCAACCAATATGTGTTAAATGAAAATTCCAAATATAGTCCCTAATCCCGGTCATCAAGAAGAAAGGTGTAATACTGATATTTATGGATCTTTATGATGCAGTTCCCATAATACATTTCACTGGAAATAGTTGAGGTTTGATCTAGGACTGGTTTATTTTCGCATTCTGGTAAACCATTTCAACTGATTGCCACCAAGGTAGTACAAGCAGAGGTAGTAATAATAAATATAATATCAGAAACTTACACTGTTATTATGTAGATGAATGATCTAAGCACTAGTCATTGTTAAAAAACATAAGAATTTGGAACTTTTTCAACGTCGTGTATGAATCTCTTCTCTGCTACTTTTAAGGGAGAGTTTATGTCAGGGACTAAATCTGGTTTCCCAGCCTTTCAACAGTATCTTTTGCCAGGAGTATTTTTTTATTTCACTGTGTCTACTGTCATCTAGCAGAAATAACCTATTAAAACACACAGCTAAATTTTTAATATGAAGAATTGAGCTTCAAATTTTTGTGATTAAAAATGAAAGAAATTATGTTACTCAATGTAGGTCGAAGTATATCTAGACCAAAAAAAAAAAAATAAATAGCCTCATGTGACTATGGTTCTATCGTAATTTGGAGTCTCCCCTCAGTTTGCAGGCAAGAGAACCTGATTTTAGTGTACATTGTGATAGGTTTTTTTTGTGATAGGATCTCATGAGCAGATACATACTGACTAGGCTTACATAAAATGATGTCTATTATCAGCACTCCAATTTATTAATTTATCTTGAGAAATTTAACTGACACAGTCCAGAATACTTGAGTTAGTGTGAGCCTGGCATTCTCTCCATGGACTAACATTCATGGGAAGCCATATTTATAATTAGAATGTTGTTTAGTGGGCATAGTGTAAAAAAAGAGAAATTATATAATTTGAATTTATATCAGTACCTAACCTGATACATTTATCCCCACACGAGGAATAACCTTGCCTAGGGCTGTAATAATTGATGTCTTCTTGCTGCAATTTCCTTTCTACTAGATAGTGCTTGGATGGGTAGTACTAATGTTTGCTTCTCTGCATCTCCTGTCCCTGATTCCCCTTGATGACCAATGACTCATCATATCGACAGGCTCTTTTTTAGGTATATTAATATGTATTACCCAATCTCAGTTATTTTAAGGAACTTTGCTTTTTTCAGCTCTGGTTCATTGACTTTATAATTCAACTTGTATTAAATAGTCTTGTTTCCTTCATTTTTGAGTATTGTATAGCAGCTCACAGTTGCCTCCTTGTACTTAACACACAACCTAAGTACGCTTGAAGTGTACTGTATTACAAGTATATTCTTATATTGCTTATTTTTCTTTACTCTAAGTGCTCTTCTACGTCTTGACTTTCAAGAATGTGATTCTTGTGACTAATACACCATTATTCTGTATCAGTCTTGGAGAGTGCACATATGTTTTAAATCCTGTACGATACTTTCATATTGGATCATTAAATACATGGATATATGGATTCTGTATAAAATCTCTTGGCTTATGTAGAAGTGGAGTAATTTATATCAGACCAAACTCCTCCCCCTTACAGATAAAATTATGCAGTCTGTACAAATATGAAACCCACTATCTGAAGGCATTAGAGAATGACAAAAAGTAGGTAGAATGGGGATGGAGTCAACACTTGGAAGAAGGGAAAATCATTGGGTGAGTTTCTCTTTTTAAGACTTTTTGCTTGACTGTAGGCACCAATCAGTGCCACATAGCACTAGTTGAGATATCAGAAGCCAGAGTTAGGAGCAAATACCACAGCTGGAAATCAATGGAGGAAATGCTGAAGAGTGCCACAGAGGGAGAACCCAAGTTTACATACTTATAAACTCTGCCCAAAGCTCTGATTGGCCCTTGAACATGTATGTATAGAGAAGACTCTAAAAAAACTCACTTAAGATAAAAAAGAAAAGTAAGTAGAAATTTCAGCTACTGCCAGTGTAAGGAGAAGAGAGTTTAGAATTCGAATTCAGCCAAGCTAACCTACAAATAAAACAAAAAATCAATGCTGTAGAGAGGAACATAACAAAATCTAGAGTATCTTCACCATATCATTCATAAGCTCCAGGAGAGAATTCAAAATGACTGGACATATGAAGACAGAAAAATGTAATCCATACTCAAAAGTAGCATCTGTCAGTTTGTTGTACTGTGGTGGCTTGCATCTTGCTGTGATGCTGAAAGCTATGCCACTGGTGTTTTAAATACCAGCAGGGTCATCCATAAGGGACAGATTTCAGTGGAGCTTCCAGACTAAGACTAGGAAGAAGAACCTGGTGGTCTACTTATGAAAAAAATTGGTCAATGAAAGCCTTTATAATGTTTTGTATGCTGTTTTGATTCCATGATCTTTATGGTTTTAGATTTTATATTTAGGCCTTTGATCCATTTTGAGTTAGTTTTTGTGCATGGAGTGAGGTATGGGTCTTGTTTCATTTTTTTGCAGATGGATATCCAGTTATGCCAGCACCGTTTGTTAAAAAGACTGTCTTTTCCCCCATTTAACTGTTTTGGGGCCTTTGTCAAATATCAACTGCTCATATGGAGCAGTTGGATGGATTTATGTCTGGATTCTCAATTCTGTTCCATTGGTCCATGTATCTGTTGTTGTACCAGTACCAGGCTGTTTTGACTACTGTGGTGGTAGAATAGGTTCTAAAATCAGATAAAGTAAGGCCTCACACTTTGTTCTTCTTTTCCAGTAATGCCTTATTTATCTGGGGCCTCTTTCCCTTCCATATGAAGTTGGTGATTTGTTTCTCCATCTCATTAAAGAATGTCATTGGTATTTGGATCGGAATTGCATTAAATGTATAGTTTGCTTTTGGTAGAATAGACACTTTTATAATGTTAGGTCTTCCTATCCACGAGCAAGGTATGTTCTTCCACTTATGTAAGTCTCTTTTGGTTTCTTGCAGAAGAGTACTGTAGTTTTCTTTGTATAAGTCTTTTACATCTCTGGTAAGATTTATTCCTAAGTATTTTATGTTCTCGGGGGCTACTGTAAATGTCATTGATTTGGTGATTTCCTCTTTGATGTTCTTTTTGTTGGTGTAGAGGAATCCAACTGATTTTTGTATGTTTATCTTGTATCCCAATACTCTGCTGAACTCTTCTATTAGTTTCAGTAGTTTTCTGGAGGATTCCTTAGGGTTTTCTGTGTATACTATCATGTCATCTACAAATAGAGATACTTTGACTTCTTCCTTGCCAATCTGGATGCCCTTTATATCTTTATCTAGCCTAATTGGTCTGGCTAGGACTTCCAGCACAATGTTGAATAAGAGTGGTGATGAAGGGCATCCTTGTGTGGTTCCCGATCTCAATGGGAATGTTTTCAGGCTCTCTCCATTTAGGGTGATGTTGGCTGTTGGCTTTGTATAGATGCCCTTTATTTCAATGAAAGCCTTATGAATAGCAGCAGAATATTGTCTGATATAATGCCAGAAGATGAGCCCTTCAGGTTAGAAGGCACTCAAAATATGACTGGGGAAAAGCTGCCTCCTCAAAATAGAGTTGACCTTAATGACATGGATGGAGTCAAGCTTTTGGGAGTTTCATTTGCAGATGTGGCACAACTCAAAATGAGAAGAAGGAGCTGCAAACATCCGTTAATAATTGGAACATGGAATATACGAAGTATGAATGTGGGAAAATTGGAAGTAATTGAATATGAAATGGAATGCATAAACATTGATATCCTAGGCATTAGTGAGCTGATATGGACTGGCATTGGCCATTTTGAATCAGACAATCATATGGTCTACTATGCCAGGAATGACAAATTGAAGAGGAATCACATTCATTGTCAAAAAAGAACATTTCAAGATCTATCCTGAAGTACAGTGCTGTCAGTGATAGGATAATATCCATATGCCTACAAGGAAGACCAGTTAATATGACTATTATTCAAATTATGCACCAACCACTAATGCCAAAGATGAGGAAACTGAAGATTTTTACCAACTTCTGCAGTCTGAAATTGATCAAACATGCAATCAAAGTGCATTGGTAATTACTGGTATTTGGAATGCGGAAGTTGGAAACAAAGCAGAAGGATCGGTAGTTGGAAAATAGGCCTTGGTGATAGAAATGATGCCAGAGATTGCAGGAGAGAATTTTGCAAGACCAACAACTTCTTCATTGCAAATACCTTTTTTCAGCAACATAAATGGTGACTATACATTTTTTATACATGTAGACCTCACCAGATGGAAACATAGGAATCAAATCTACTACATCTGTGGAAAAGAGACAATGGAATAGCTTAATATCATCAGTCAGAACAACCATCAGTTGGTCATATGGAAGTTAAAGTTGAAGCTAAAGAAAATTAAGTCCACAAGAGCCGAAATACAATCTTTATTATATCCCACCTGAATTTGGAGATCATCTCAAGAATAGATTTGATGCATTGAACTCTAATGACCAGATGAATTGTGGGATGACATCATACATGAAGAAAGCAAGAGGTCATCACAAAAACAAGAAAGAAAGAAAAGACCAAAATGGATATACCATGGACTGCTATAAAGAACAAACAAATCTGTCCTGGAAGAAGTACAACCAGAATGCTCCTTAAAAGCAAGGGTGGCGAAACTTCATCTTACATACTTTGGACATGTTGTCAGGAGGGATCAGTCCCTGGAGAAGGACATCATGCTTGGTAAAGTAGAGGGGCATCGAAAAAGAAAGACCCTCTATGAGATGGATTGACACAGTGGCTGCAACAATGGACTCAAGCATGACAGTGATTGTGAGGATAGCGCAGGACCAGGCAGTGTTTCGTTCTGTTGTGCATAGGGTCGCTCTGAGTTGGAACCAACTCTATGGCACCTAACAACAACAACAACAACAACAATTAAAAATAAATTTCAGAATTGCAGAAGCACATCATTGAAATGAAAAGATATACATGCTATATTGCTAAATTTTAAAAGAAGTTTACAAAATAGTATGGGGCATGATTCCATTTTATAAAATATTATTAAAAATCATAATAATATTATTGAGCACCTATTATACAACTGGTGGTGCAGTGGTTAAGCACTCGGCTGCTAACCAAAAGGTCAACAGTTAAAACCCACTAGTGGCTCTGTGGGAGAAAGAGGTAGCAGTCTGCTTCTGTAAAGATTTACAGCCTTGGAAACCCTATGGGGCAGTTCTACTCTGTCTTATAGGGTCACTGTAAGTTGGAATCAACTTGATAGCAATGGGTAATCATTATACTAAAGATTTTATGTGCCAGGTCTCATCTAACCGTCACAACATATGACAAAACTGAAGTTCGGAGTTATTACAGAGTTGTCCAAGATTACATAGAAAATGAGAAAATAAGATCTGATTTAAACCTCCCAAATCAGGTGCTTGGACTTTACCCATTTGCTTTTAATACTTCATCTGACTCCAGTTGTTAAAATGTCCTCCAACAATATAAAGTACACTGAGAAGTCCTTGTTCATGGGACCAGTTGGCACATAATTAAGCATCCAACAAGTGTACCAGACACTATGCCAAATGCCGTAAGCATGGTATTATTTAATCCTCATAACAACCCTGTGAGGTATATACTATTATTATCCTTATTTTAGAGATGAAGAAACGTAGAATTAATGAACCAAAATCTGCTAATAAGTAAATTCTACCCATTGCTTCTACCTTGGCCTTCCTTAATAATTCTTGGAGAGTCCCATCTTTTCTTCTCTGGGCTAAACATCCATGTTCTTTCAACCATAACTACTAGGCCAGAAACAGGAATTGTCTCTCATTTGAAATTGCAGGTAGTTCTCATATATACTCCATGTCCACCACCTCTCTTTATACCTTCCAGACTATGTGTTACTTTTTGTTTAAGTAAATGGTATCTACCCTGAATTTGAAAAATAGAATGATAGCAGTATACATCAAAATAGTTTGTTAAATGGTGGAAAAGAATTCTTTCCTCCTTGTATTAGTTAGAATTCTGGCTGGTTTGCATTTAACAAAGACCCAAAGTAACAATACCTTAAAAATAAAAGTGTATTTCTCTTTCATGTAAAAGTCCACATAACCAAAAAGCAGACCAAACCCCATATATGTCAGAGTAAAACTGCGCTCCATGGCATTTCCAGGGACTGTGGTCTTTCAGAAGTAGATTGCCAGGCCTTTCTTCTGAGGTGCCTCTGGGTGAATTCAAACCACCAACCTTTTGGTTAGTAGCTGAGCACTTAACTGTTTCACCACCAGGGACTCCAAAAGTCCAGGAAGAGGTAGGTTAAGACCGGTGTGGCAGCTGCATGGTCGCCTATGACCCAAGTTGCTTCTAGATTTCTATTGTAAATACCATCTTTGGGTTCCAAGATGGAGTTTCAGCCATCATATCCTCATTGCAGTCATCAGAATGGAGACAGGGAAGAAAGTGCACACTGGTTCCAAGTTGTACATGTCACCCTCCCCACCCCCTATTCTGTTAACCAGGACTTAGTCACATGGCCACATCAGGTGAAGCTGAGCAGCCATTTCTAACAGGTTCTGTTGCTTAGTAGTAGGGGAGAATGGATTTTGGAAAACAAATAGGATTCCCTCCCACGGACCTATCAAATATATATTCAGACCCCTCTTCTCATCTAAACTCCTACCCAATTTGAAGTCCTGAATCTCTGAGTAATTTATAGTTTTTTCTAGTAGTACCAGATTCGGCACCTCATGGTCGGGTGACCAATAAATAAAATATAAGCTAGCAACCACCCCACCCTCATATATGATGGTGGAATAAGAATGGAGTAACTCTAATAAAAACTTTCATTTTATAAAGGGCTGTCAAATTTTTAAAAATCTGGACCTGTATAGGGATGAGCTTTATTCAGAAAGAAAAGAAAAGGAGCTGTTACAGCAGAGAGGGAGGTTATTGCAATAAAGTGCTCTGACTGTAAAATCAGCAAGGTCTCAAGAGCTGGGCAAAATGGATTTTTCTTTTATAGAGGTGAATAAACAAAGCTAGAAAGAACTAGGTGGGGGCAAGTGGGATGAAAGGGTGACTTGATTAGGTAGCAAATGAGAGAAGGTTTTATGCTGAGGCCAGCTGATTCACCAGCAGGGGCCCTTAAGGAGGGGTTGTTTGTTGGGCCAAAGTTCAGGGGTTTGGGGGAAGGAGAGATACTTAACTAAAGTTTGGTTGATAAGCATTTTGTTTCTGATTTGATCAGTGGGGACAAGCAGTTCAGTTAATCATTTATGAAGCAAAGAATGGGAATTCAGAGGGTCTGTGTCTGGCCTTGTCGTAGGTAAATAAGGGGGCATTGTCATATAGGAAGGGTGGTATTTTGCAGTAAGCTGTTTTCCAGAACACAAAAGGGTGAGGGAGATTCCTTTAACTATGGCTGTTTTCCAGGATCACAAGGTTCAGGTAAAATTCAACACTGTTAGGGGGAAATAGGAAACAAAATAGTTGCTGGTCCAGAACAATTATATTCTCCTTAACAAAACTTGTGAAACTTCCCTGCTCCGAAGTGCCCTTGGTAAATCCTTGTTAGCTCCTCCTGTCAAGTCCATTGACCTCCTGGTCCCTGGCTATGGCAAGTGGCATGGTCTTCCTTAACCATTTTCTTCTAAGGCCACGGCTGAGATAGTCATTGCAAAGTATGTCCTTGTTGGGGACAGCAAAGCTTTCCAGCCTACTTCTTGCTGTTTAAATTTTGGGGGTCTTGGGGTCTCCTCAAGATTTGCACAGGCTTTTGCAGTCCAAGCTTGTAATTTCTTATATAATAAAATTCACTTATAAACTTAGTAGGCTGTAGATCTCTCCCTGTCTCCTCTGGGCTCCATATGCACGTAGCCATAGCTGATGATCTAATATCAACAGTTTTTAAACCTCAAGATTTAGGTCTTTTACTTACTGTCCTCTATTCTCATTCCCCTTCAATTTAATGGCAGTTATCTCGAGGCCGTCTGAAACAATAGACTTAGTTTGGGAACACATCCTGCTTAATCTGATTTTTGCCTCAGAGCTGGCCACCAGTGTCTGGCAAAGATAAGAGTAAAAGCTTGGGGCACAGTCTTATCTTACGCTAGAATTATTCCTTAGCAACATCTCCTGCCACTGCTTCGGTTTTGAATACAGAAGCTGTTGCCTTTTAAAAAAATTGATAATAAATTCCCATGGTCCAAAAATCAAGCAAAAATGAAAGGTATACATGAAAATTGTTTCCATCCTTGCCTCTTATGTGTCTGTTTTCTACTCAGCCCTTACAAGTAACCAGTTTAGAAAGCTGATTCCTTATCTTCCAACATATTCTTATGCATATATAAGCTGATACCAACCCGTGTTTTTATTTTCTATCAGTGCTTACGCTTTTCCACCTTGCTTCTTTCATTTCATAATGTATTTTGGACTTCTTTCCACGTCAGAACACAATGCTTCCTCATTCATTTATACAGCTACATCGTATTATATTTTATGCATGTACTATGGTATATTTAATCCTACTGATGGACCCACTTGGGTTGTTTCTAATCTTTTGCTAATGTAAGTAATGTCGCAGTGAATAACCTTATATGTACGTCATTTTACAGGGTGCAAGTAAATTCCAAGCATCTGACGGGGTCAAGGCTATATGCCTTTGTGATTTTAATAGATATTGCTGAATTGTTCTGCATAGGCATTTGACCTCCTCGTTTCCCAGCAGAGTTTGCCGTTAACTTTGGACTTTTGCCAATCTGATAGATGAGAAGTGTTATCTTGGTGTTATTTTAATAACATTTATCTTATGATAGGTAAGGTTGAGCCATTTGTATTTCTTCTGTCAATAGTTTTTGGTTTTCTTCTTCAATTTTTCTATTAAGTTGTGATCTTTGTAGTATAATTTTCTTTTTAGGATAATTTATGTGATATGGATGTTATAAAAAGATACGATAATATCTTTTTGTCTGAAATATGAGTGACAAATATTCTTCCCCAGCTTGTCACTTGTCTTGTGACTTTGCTTCTGGTGAATTTCGGCCATAAGTAAGTTAATAAAAGCTTTTATGGTTTTTGGATGTCAACTCAAAATTAGGTTTTCATATTCCAAGGTATACAAAGCGAGTTACCATAGTAGGCCTAAGATGGCTATCCTTAGAAAGGCCTGCTTGCAAAGTTGGCCCTTGGCTGGTGTTTGAGAACTTGGCTGGTAAACAGTTCCCTACACTGGTATAAAATTTTCCCTAAATGATAAGGATGGCTGACTGTGCCCCAGCCGTTTGTATGAGCAATGTGATTTATGCTGAACAACTGCTTTCCTTCTGGGAGCCTGGAATTTTGGTATGTGCTAGGCAGAGTGTGCCTACGAGACCATCCCCCAATATCAACCTTTGGCGCGGAGCCTCTAATGAGTTTCACTGGTAGCCAGCACTTCACATGTGTTATCACAATTCATTGATGGCAGTATTAAGCTCATTCTGTGTGACTCCACTGGGAGAAGACTTTTAGAAGCATGCACCTGGTTTCCATAGACTTGCCCCGTAAGCCTTTTCCCTTTGCTTATTTTGATTTGTATCCTTACACTGTAATAAATCGTAGCCATGAATATGAGTATTTGCTGGGTCCTTTGAGTCCTTCTGGCAAATCATTCAATCTAGGAATGGTCTTGGGGACCCTGGACACAAAAAAGTTATAATGGAATTCACCCACGTTTTCTTCAAGGATTTTAATGGCTTCTGTTCTTAGGTATTGGGGTATGATTACATTCACAGATTAATTTAGAATTCATAGCTTTATGATACCTAGAATGTTTTAAAGTTTTCCTCATGTAGGTTTTATATATTTCTTAAAGTTATTCTTAGTTATTTCATCTTTTTGTTTCTATTATGACTAGTGCATCTTCCTTCCTTTATACCTTCTAATTATTGTTTGTAAGAAAGCTAGTGATTTGTATATATTGACTCTCTCCCACTATCTTACTGAATTTTCTTAATATTTATAGGTGTTTTTCATTTGAATCTCTTGGGTTTTCAAGGTAAACAATCATATCATCTATAAATAGTTTTCTTACCTCTTTCTAATTTTTTATGCCTTTTATTTCTGTATCTTACATAGTTGTTTTGTTAGGGCCTTCGGTATAATATTAAATAATAGTGGTAGCAGTAGAAGGTCCTTTTCTTGTTTTGACTTTAGTGGGAATGTTTTTAGCATTTACACTAGTAAACCTGATGCTGACTTTTGGGTGGGATAAATATATTTTAGGTTAAGAAGTATCCATTTATTTCTATTGTATTCTGTTGTTTTTTTTCCCTCAGTTTTTGAGTTTGTTTTTTTGTTTATTTCAGTATCTCTGCTGAGAGGCCCCATTTCTCTGTTCAGATTCTCATGCACTGAAAGCACTTTTGCTTTACCTCATTGAGGATAGTTTCAATAAAAGAAAAACCAAACCCATTGCCGTGGAGTCGATTCCGGCTCATAGCGACCCTATAGGACAGAGTAGAACTGCCCTGTAGAGTTTCCGAAGAGCGCCTGGTGGATTCAAACTGCTGACCTTTTGGTTGGCAACCATAGCACTTAACCACTACGCCACCAGGGTTTCCATAGTTAAAATAGTGGCTTAAAAAATCATTGTTAATTTCATTATCTGATTCATCTCTGGTTTGGACTCATTTGATTTTCTTTTCTCTTGAGAATGTGTTCCTTTTTTTTTTTTTTTTTTTTGGTTGTTTGTATGCTAGGTAATTTTAGATTGTATCTTAGACATTATGACTGTTAAATTGTGAAGACTCTATTATTTTTCTGTGATGTGCACGGTTTCCTTTGTTTAGTAAGCAGTTTTCTTGTCTGGGCATCTATTGCAAAGTCTGTTTGTTGTGTAGCAGCTCCTGTCTCTGTTCAGATATTTCAGTTTTATCTGGGTTGCTCTGAATCTGTTCTGAGCATGCATGGTTCAAGGGTCAGTCAGAGATGTAGACAGAGTTTAGAGATCCCCTCTCTGACTCCTGTCTAGGATTCTCCCATTCTTTGAGTATCCACGGCCTCCTAGCTTCTTTCCAGTTCCCCAAGACAGAATGAGTTCTCCCGTGCACACGCATGTACACACACACACACACTGCTTGTACTTAGCTTCCATCTGAATGTTGCAGTGATGGAACTTAAGTCTCTTACTGCCCCTGAGGCTTCCACCCACTGCTTGGAAGTAGATTTTGGTTTAGCAACACCCTACTTTTAAGGTTATCTATTTCTGTGTATCATACCCCCCAGAAACTCATTTGCTTAAAACAACAGCCATTAATTCAGTGGATAAGGAATTCAAGCAGGACTCATGTGGGTTGTCCTTCTCCTCCATATGGCATCAGCAGGGGTTACTCATGGGCCTGTACTCAGTTGGGAGTTTGGCAGTATCTGAAACATCCAAAGTGGATTCAGGCCTGTCTCCAACAGGGTAGTCAGTCAGACTTATTACATGGGGACCAAAAGGGAGTATTCCAGTAGATGAAGAGGAATGCTGCAGATCTCTTTAGGCTCAGCTTTGAAAGTTATAAAGCACCATTTCTACCACATTCTGTTCATCAGAACAAGCCATAGGGCCAGCTCTGAATCAAGAGTAGGGGAAATAGACTCCACATCTTAATGGGAGGAATAACAAAGAATTTGTAGCCATCTTTAATCCATCACAATGTGCTTTCTCTCAAATTCATTTATAGTTTTTCTGAGAACCAGCTCGAGATTTATTTATTGGTTCAATTCTTTTTCTGTTTTCTAACTCATTTATTTCTGCCTTCATTTTTATTAATTCCTTCTTTCTAATTATCTTTGAATTATTTTAGTCTTTTTCTACCTTTTAAATCAAGATATCTTATTAACTTAATTTCATTCTTTCCTTTTCTATTACTACAAGTATTTAAAACTAACGAACTTTGCTCTGAACACTGCCTTAGCCATATCCTATAGGTTATAATATTTGTTGTTTTCTAGAAATACTAGCTGTGCTCTTTATTTCCTCTTTGACCCAAGGAATTTCCAGATGGAAAGGTCTTTTGTTGTCAGCTTTTGTTGTTTCTCTCTCTCTCTCTTTTTTTCTCCCAATGATGTAGAAAAGGTATCTAGTTTTTCAGACTTTCCCTACTTGCACCATTTATATACATGAGCCCTGCTGGTGCAGTGGTTAAGGGCTCGGCGGCTCACTAAAAGGTCGGCAGTTCAAATCGACCAGCCACTCCTGGGAAACCCTATGGGACAGTTCTACTCAGTCCTTTAGGGTCGCTATGAATCAGAACCTACTCCAAGGCACGTGATGAGTCAGAACCTACTTGAAGGCAATGGGTTTTTACGGATATATATATATATATATATATATATATATGAAAATAGCAAACAATTCAGGCCATAGCTCATATTCAAGAGTTGACTGGATTATTTGTTCATAAACATTATTTAGCATCTTGATATGGAAAGTGCTTTGAAATACATTACCTCATTGGATCATCCTAAAATCCCTGTAAGATAGGTATGAGACTCCAAGTTTGACTAACATATTTCAGGCCAGAGGCCCTTCCTACTACCTCCCAACTGCTTATCTTTGTCTTCCCAAGACTTTTCTTGGGAGCATGTATTCTAATGACTACCCAAGAAAAAGGTGGTTGTTATCAGGGGCCAACCGTATAGTGGGAGAAATTTGTCTTTTTTGCTTCCTTTCCTGTCAGGGTTTTTCTCCCTAAATTATGCATTCTTTCCACCGTTTAGTTTTTTTTTTTTTCCTGAAAGCCATCATTTACAATGAGGTATAAATCACAGCAGAGCTTAATGTCTTCCTTTTTCCAGAGATGTTGGTATTTTAACTTTTTCTGCAAAAAGTAAAATTGAGAAGAGAAGCCGAATCCTCTTTTGGAAGCACTGTACTTCTGTCTCATCAGACCTGCCATTAAATTTGTTAGGCCTAGTCCAAGTGGATTTTACTGATGTATCAGCTAGTTGTTTACACGGTAAAAGGAATTTTCAGTGGCTTTATGGCTTGACATTCTATCTTAAAATTATTTTTTAGATTACTTCTCTGTTCGAATACAATTTTCAAACGGCAGAAATTAACTCATGGAATGTTGTGATTCTGAAATAAATTGCCTTTTTGTTTTTAGTAGTTAAAGGTAGTAAGATCGATAGAAGAATTTTCATAGATATTATTCTTGAGTGGTACAAGAGCTTGACCCAAGGTATAACTTATTTTATCGTGACTTCTGTCTTTTACTTTTCATACATAATATGTTCTGAAACATGTTTCAGAGATTTCGGTCTCTGAAAAAGTAGTATAAGGACCCTCCTGTTGTTAATTGCTATCAAGTTGGCCCCTGACTCATGATGCCCCCATGCACAAAGGGATCAGACTCTTGTGAGCCATGGAATTTTTTTTTAATAATTTTTATTGTGCTTTAAGTGAAAGTTTACAAATCAAATCAGTCTGTCACATATAAGCTTATATACACCTTACTCCATACTCCCACTTACTCTCCTCCTAATGAGTCAGCCCACTTGCTCCTTCCAGTCTCTCCTTTCGTGACAGTTTTGCCAGTTTCTAACCCTCTCTACCCTCCCATCTCCCCTCCAGACAGGAGATGCCAACACAGACTCAAGTGTCCACCTGGTACAAGTAGCTCACTCTTCGGCATCTCTCTCCAACCCATTGTTCAGTCCCTTCCATGTCTGATGAGTTGTCTTCTTGAATGGCTCCTGTCCTGGGCCAACAGAAGGTTTGGGGACCATGACCGCTGGGATTCTTCTAGTCTCAGTCAGACCATTAAGTCTGGTCTTTTTATGAGAATCTGGGGTCTGCATCCCACTGATCTCCTGCTCCCTCAGGGGTTCGCTGTTGTGCTCCCTGTCAAGGCAGTCATCGGTTGTGGCCGGGCACCATCTAGTTCTTCTGGTCTCAGGATGATGTAAGTCTCTGGTTCATGTGGCCCTTTCTGTCTCTTGGGCTCATAGTTATCGTGTGACCTTGGTGTTCTTATTCTCCTTTGATCCAGGTGGGTTGAGACCAATTGATGCATCTGAGATGGCTGCTTGTTAGCATTTAAGACCCCAGACGCCACACTTCAAAGAGGGGTGCAGAATGTTTTCATAATAGAATTATTTTGCCAAGTGACTTAGAAGTCCCCTTAAGCCGTAGTCCCCAAACCCCCGCCCTTGCTCCGCTGACCTTCGAAGCATTCAGTTTATCCCAGAAACTTCTTTGCTTTTGGTCCAGTCCAGTTGAGCTGACCTTCCATGTATTGAGTATCGTCCTTCCCTTCACCTAAAGTAGTTCTTATCTACTAACTAATCAGTAAATAACCCTCTCCCACCCTGCCTCCCTCCCCACCCCCCGTAACCACAAAAGTATGTGTTCTTCTCAGTTTATACTATTTCTCAAGATCTTATAATAGTGGTCTTATACAATATTTGTCCTTTTGCCTCTGACTAAATTTCACTCAGCATAATGCCTTCCAGGTTCCTCCGTGTTATGAAATGTTTCACAGATTCGTCACTGTTCTTTATCGATGCATAGTATTCCATTGTGTGAATATACCATAATTTATTTAACCATTCATCCGTTAATGGACACCTTGGTTGCTTCCAGCTTTTTGCTATTGTAAACAGAGCTGCAATAAACACGGGTGTGCATGTATCTGTTCGTGTGAAGGCTCTTATTTCTCTAGGGTATATTCCGAGGAGTGGGATTTCTGGGTTGTACAGTAGTTCTATTTCTAACTTTTTAAGAAAACGCCAGATAGATTTCCAAAGTGGTTGTACCATTTGACATTCCCACCAGCAGTGTATAAGAGTTCCAGTCTCTCCGCAGCCTCTCCAACATTTATTATTTTGTGTTTTTTGGATTAATGCCAGCCTTGTTGGAGTGAGATGGAATCTCATCGTAGTTTTAATTTGGATTTCTCCAATGGCTAATGATCGAGAGCATTTTCTCATGTATGTGTTAGCCGCCTGAATATGTTCTTTAGTGAAGTGCATGTTCATATCCTTTGCCCACTTTTTGATTGGGTTGTTTGTCTTTTTGTGGTTGACTCATATAGATTTTAGAGATCAGGTGCTGGTCGGAGATGTCATAGCTGAAAATTTTTTCCCAATCTGTAGGTGGTCTTTTTACTCTTTTGGTGAAGTCTTTAGATGAGCATAGGTGTTTGATTTTTAGGAGCTCCCAGTTATCTGGTTTCTCTTCGTCATTTTTGGTAATGTTTTGTATTCTGTTTATGCCTTGTATTAGGGCTCCTAACATTGTCCCTATTTTTTCTTCCATGATCTTTATCATTTTAGTCTTCATGTTTAGGTCTTTGATCCACTTGGAGTTAGTTTTTGTGCATGGTGTGAGGTATGGGTCCTGTTTCATTTTTTTGCAAATGGATATCCAGTTATGCCAGCACCATTTGTTAAAAAGACTATCTTTTCCCCAATGAACTGACACTGGGCCTTTGTCAAATATCAGCTGCTCATATGTGGATGGATTTATATCTGGGTTCTCAATTCTGTTCCATTGGTCTATGTGCCTGTTGTTGTACCAGTACCAGGCTGGAGCCATGGAATTTTTATTGGCTGATTTTCAGAAGTAGATTATCAGGCTTTTCTCCCTAGTCTGTCTTAGTGTAGAAGCTGCACTGAAACCTATTCAGCACGATAGCAACACGGTATCCTCCACAGATGGTGGCTATGCTTGAGGTGTGCTGTCTGGGAATCGGAGCTAGGTCTTTTGCATAACCAAGACCCAGTGCCATCAAGTCGATTCCGACTCATATTCTACCACTGAACCACCACTGCTGGTTATAACTGCCCTGGAGGCCTGGTAGCACAGTGGTTAAAGCGCTCAGCTGCTAACCAAAAGGTCAGCAGTTTGAACTCCCCAGCTACTCCATGGGAGAAACACGTGGCAGTCTGTTTCCATAAAGATCTGCAGCCTTGGAATCCATAGGGGGCAGTTCTGCTCTGTCCTACAGGATCACTCTGAGTCGGAATCGACTCGACATCCATGGCTTTGGTTTTTTTTTTCTTTTTGAGAGGTGTATAATGTATAAAATTCCCAAATATAGCAGTATAGTTGCTACTTCTCTCAGCCCTGGCAACCCAGTGGTTGGGTAAGAATCTTCTCAGGCTCTGAAGCCTGAAGTCAGCTTTCCTGGTGTTAAAAGATTTTAAAAAAAAAAAAAAAAGGAAAAAGCATGATCCCATACAAATGAACACATAAAAGATTTTATCTGATTTACCAATTAATTTGCCAATTAATGAGGGAACCAGTAAGATGTTATAACCAGTTCAAAGGAGAATTTAAGCACCAGTACACATGTAATAGGGAATGGTGAAGTGAATCTACAAATAAATGCAAACCTGCTCAGTTTTCACAGGGCAGAATCAGTGGCATTCTACCAAACAGTATTTTCATTTCTATGAGAAAGAATCATTTGCATCATTATAAATTTTCTACAGTTTGCAGGGTTGTGAAATAGCTCAAAAACAATAAGGTACAGAATAAGATAATCCAAAGGACGTGCTGGACAGGACACCTGGTAATTTTTTTTTTTTTTTTTTTTGGTCCATCTCAGTGCTTTTCACAATTTTTCCTGACCATCTCCACATCGTGATTATAATAATCGCAAGAAATGATTATTCTTGACAATGAAGAAGGTTGATGGAGCCTCACATAGGTGCAGCAGGAGAACTGATTATATGTACAGATCACCTCAGGCTTGCTTTTGCAAATCTAAGCCATTCAGTATTGGACATCCATGGAAGTTATAAAATTGACTTCTGTCTGAAAGTTTTCATTAGGACTCTTGGAATGGACTTTTAAAAGCCTTTATTATTCAACTCTCCTGAGGCTAGGAAACCAAGCCTAAGAAACTCCATCAGATTTCACCTGTAGTACCTATAAATTTGGACAAGTTTCTCTTTTCTCAAAGTTGCCAAAATTTACTAAAGTTTCTGGCCTGTGAAGAAGTGACCTTGCTTATCACCTGTAAGGGACCTAGAAAGCAGGTTTTTTGTTTGAAGTGATACTATCATCTCTATTTTTATAAGGTGAGAAACAAAAACCTTTGCGATTTTCCAGGGGTCATTCTGGGAAATCTCAAAGGTAGTTTTAGGTGTAAGACGTATCCTAAAATTTTAATTTTATTTTTTCTATATTTTGGATCCAATTTGGGGAAAACATAATAAAAAAAAAGTTGTCAGAGATGATTTGGGTACTTGATTAAGAGTATCACAGGTGCCTTCGAAACAATGCTTCCTTACCTATTTGGTCAAAGTGACAACAAACGTTGAAAAATAAAACAAAAATAACATGATGGTAAAGAACCTAAGTTGGGTTTGTTTCTTTTTAATAAACAATCAAGAATATAATAAAGCCATCTCAAAACAAAGAAAATTATTCTAGTAAGACACAGAATCCCTGTTCTCTAGACAAATTACATAGGCCATAAAGAATAATCTTTGATACTGCAGGTGAAAGCATTAATCAGTAAACCAAGAAAACAAGCCCATCAAAATGAAGCAAACTTCGCTAAAGTTTTAACACATTTCATAGCTTCTTTCAAACTCAGATATTAATTAAGACAAGGAAAATACAATTTACTTTTGAAGTTCTGTCCCTTATGCTTTTTCATGTTCTGTAACAAACTGACTCTTTACTTTAGTTCCCTTCCCTGGTTCACAGGGCTTCAGTGAAGTCTAAAACATGTTTATAATAATACGAGGATGTTATTTATGCAAACATGCTATGCATTCATCATTGCTATCTTCAAATAAATCAATAAGTATTTTTAAGTTTTATGTTTCCATTTCTAATATAGTAAACACCAATAAGTTCTCACCCATGTAAACAAAAGCTCTTTGGAGTCCTCCATAATTCCCAGAGTCCTTAGGTTCAGAGACCAAAAAACCTGAGAACTGCTGCTTTCAAATAAAACTGCTCTTTTTCCTTGAAAAACAAAAGCACATACAGTAGTATTTCTCTGTTACTGTTGGTCATAGTGGAATCTCATTTGCTTACATCAATTACAACTTTCAACTAAGTAACTAACTTCTGCTTTACAGAGAAAACTGGAAGGTGGTCTATCACACACAAGCATTTTAGCAGACCCACAAAGTTCATGAACATACATAATACAACCTTCTGTTGCCACATACATCCTTTATACAACTTCTTAAAGTGGCAAAAATGGATATATTTATTAACATGACCTTGCCCAAAGCTATAATTTTATATAAGAAGCGAAAGTATATAAATTTAAAATTATATTTAGTGATTACTTATACACTACTTAAAAATAATGTCGAATGATATCCATTAATTAATTAAATTTAACATCAGTCCAAGGTTTTAAGTTACCTTGGAAATTATCTTCAAATCGACATAGCACAAAACATAATTATGGTCAAAATAAAAAGTTAGTCAATTTAGCTGAACACAGTTTTACATTATTCATAATTTTTAACAATATGTAGGAGTAATGTTAGCTTATTTAATCAGTAAACTTGTATAAGTTTAGGAAAAATAAACCCAAGTGGAATAAAATGTTTGTGATATTTAGCACTGATAAATCAGAGAAATAATAGCTGTTTTTATTAAACCAGTCTTGCTACCAAAAGATTTATCCTTATTAATATGCACTTGGGTTCTTAAAATGTTTCTGCAAGAAGACTTTTATTTAAATCTAGTACATTTAAAGGATTAGAAATGGGATTTTAGAAATGCTCAATTTATAGAAGTATTTGTTTATAAGTCAGTTAGAACAGAGCTCTATTAATTTTTAATTAGTGTGTTCTGGAGATAGGAAGGCATTTCACAACAACAATGAATTTCTGACTTTCAGGCACATAGACACAGAACTTACAGCTTCAGATCTCAACTTCAGCAGAGATCAAGAATAAACACAGAAATACAAAATCTCACTGGGCCAAATATCAAAGAGCTATTCTCCTTCCCAGTGGGCACGGAATTCTTGATTTGTGCAAAAAACAGACAAATAGAGAAACCAGTTTAAAGGGGAAAAAAAAAAAATCTAACAAACCGGATTCTCTTGTCATTTATCACTCCTTAGAGAGTAAATCTCTATCGTTCACCTACAGAGACCATCTGATGGTCAGTCTATAAAACCAGATTCCTTATGGTTGCTCCCACCAATGGGAAATAACACTTCAGTCAGAAGTGAACCAAAAACAAAATGCAAAATCAGTAGAGAGAAACAAAAGTAGCGAAACGGAGAGCTAGCAAAGGTCAAGTTCTATTGCTGCTTGGTTTGCCTTTGGGAGCCAGGAAAAGACGTTCTAGGAAGAAGGCACACAGTTTATCTACCACTCTGTTAGATGAATCCATTGGGCATCACACACACGTAAGCAATCAGACATGCTGAAATGAACTTACAAATAGATAGGAAACTGGTCGATATCCACAGGACAATCTATTGTATTCTACTGGACAAAATGTATTTCTATGGGCAAGAACCATTTGTATTCCTATAAGTTTTCTACAAGTTACAGAATAGTAAAATAGCTCCAAGACAGTGAAAAGCACACAGACCCCTAGAGAATCAGATAACTCAGAAAGGTGTACTACACAGGACAGAACAGTCCAGGCAGCCGCCTTATCCAGCACTTGACCTCTTGGCCAACTGAGACACAAGAGGATCAGGCAGTCCCCAATCTTTCAGCATTCCAACTGGAACTTACTAGGTTCTTGGAGGAAGGGTGAAGGAAATGGGCCTGTCAAAGAGTAAAAAAGTGTACTCTGTTAAAAGTAAAAACAGATTTATTGAAGGGTCGAAGTAGCTCCAACTAGGGGATATGTTAGATATCACAAAGTGAAACCAAACGCTCCCCCAAGGTGAAGGCAAGCAGGTACATTTCTATGGTAAAATCAGGCACTTACAATACAGTTTTTCTGATCGGTTTTCAAACATTTAGGGAAGCAAGAGGTGGGGACGGCTCAAAAAGGAGATCTTAATATGATTGGCTTAAAACATGTATGTGTGCCTCTTAGATTGGTTAATGGGATAATTGCAGAAATCCGTGACTAAATGGGGGTTTACGGGTTGGTCACAAAACAATCACAGGGCATTCTTTCCTGAGAACATCCTGTTAAGATAGCATTTTTAGCAGACTTTCCCAGAGAGTTGGCTCCTGCAGGAGATCTCTGATAAGGGGCTTGGATGCCCTAAGGACGATTCTTTTTCACATCCTTAGCTTAACCACAGAGAAAAACTGCATGATTAAGTCTGTTCAAAAGTTAATGGTTGCTGGGAAGCAAGCAGAAGTTA
The DNA here is from genome assembly GCF_030014295.1 of Loxodonta africana. Classification (NCBI taxonomy): domain Eukaryota; kingdom Metazoa; phylum Chordata; class Mammalia; order Proboscidea; family Elephantidae; genus Loxodonta; species Loxodonta africana. The sequence goes on along the minus strand of NC_087354.1, from coordinate 38,468,404 downwards.
AAGGTTTATATTAAGATGGAGTCGGGGCTCAGACCTAACCCAACCGTTCTAGTCACGTGTGGTGCTTCACTTTTGGAGCTCTCACACACCTGCATCAGTGAGGCCTTCACGTGCTTTCTCACTTTCCTCTGTGTATCTTGTGACTCAGAGCCAATCATTGCACAGCAAGGAGGTGGCACTTTGTGATAGGAGGAGGTTTGGATTGACAAAGGAATATCTTATCTGTTGTTACCCAGAATGACTTAGTAAGTTCTGGTTTCCTTAGCCTGATCACCAGGTCCCCTCTTACCCCAGGGTACTCCCAAGAGGTATCCGCACACTGTCAGAGCTCAGGCCAGAAAGGGTATCTGCTGTCTTGGTTGAGGCCCCATGCCCTATCCATAACACTAACAATCCTACTGTTGGATAACTGAAAATCGTCATTTGTCAGGTGATAAAATAAAGACTGAATTCTATATATGAGAGGCAATTTAGGAGTGCAGATGTGTAACATGAAAGTAAAATGATTGAGGTTGAGGATCACTTACAGTTGGAAAATGGAAAACAACCAACATCTATTGTGCGTCTGAGTTTGGCATGTTACCTCATTTAATTGTATATTGTATATGTATACATCAGCATTTTCGCTGGACCTCAACGTATGTTTTACTAAACTCAGTACCAAAGGATTGTCAAATTTTTATGAGTTGTTTTATTAAAACTGGGAAGTTTCTTAAGGTTAATTGGTTAAGATAGGCTGGTTCTTGGTACCCTTTTTCGATCACGCTTCTGTCTTTTCTAAATGAAGCAGAAGGTTATGGCTCAAGAAGAAACAAGTTTAAAATGCTACTGTGATACTAATCAGAACAACATCCTTTTTAATTTGACTTTTGGCATTGTACCATATGCTTTATTAAACATTGGGATTTAGATTTGATCTTTAGAACACCTTTATAGAAAGGAAATAACAGCCTTGAAGCTTATAATAGAAGAACAGTTGCAAATGCCCAGAACAACTGCTCTATTTAGCTATGCATTTTGTTAACACTTTTCATTTTAGTAACCTTTCTTCTGATAAAGATTCTTCATTAGTGTTCTCAGCAAAAATAAGTGATATGTCTTTCTTGACCTCATCATGCTTAGAACAAAATTTAAAAGAGGATGAATCTTCTTGAAAGCTCACATTTTGCCAGATACCACACTGCGTTCATCAAGCGTGGCAAGATATGGTTACAAAACGATGGAAACATACCTGCTGTCTTATGCCTACTTATCTTCTGAGTTTGTCTTACTGATTTGCCTCGCTTGTCCGCAAGTAGAAACTACCCTTCAGAACTAACTCAGGTTAGCTCATTGCTGTGCTAGGAAGCAGAGTGCAACTGAAAGGCAGCCTTTACCCTAATTTCCAATCTTCATTTTCCTCTTCTTGTTGCATAACTAAATTATATCAGATTATGCATTTGCTTCTGAATTTTGGGTATCCTTTAGTGTCTTTATCATCCATTATTTCCTTTAAATTTAGAACCCAAAAAACCCCAAGGCAACTGCAAAATATTCCATTATCTCATCAGTAAGATTTAATTTTCAACATAGGAATACCATGACAACTATGACATTCGCCCAGCTCTAATACTGAACTTCTTTTGTCAGGAAGTGAACTGATGTTGGCTTCTCTTTGTCTTAGTCCAAGTTGAGGCATGAGATTTTCCCTGCATTAGAAGTTTGTTGAGACCTGAAGCCTGGGAAGGTAAGATGCCAGTGTGAATACTGTCCATTTAGAACTGTGGTTTGAGTGCCTGGTGAATTAAGAGAGTAAGTCTTTCCACCTGCCCTGGTTTACAGTCTTTTTTTCTAATTGTCCTTTAAGTAAAGGTCAAGTCAGTTTCTCATACAGAAACTTATACACACATTGTTATGTGACCCTAGTTGCTCTCCCTATAACGTGACAGCGCACTTATCCTCTCCACCCTGTATTTTCCGTGTCCATTCAACCAGCTCCTGTCCCCATCTGCCTTCTCATCTCGCCTCTAGACGGGAGCTGCCCACATAGTCTCATGTGTCTACCTGAGCTAAGAAGCACACTCCTCACCAGTATCATTTTATGTCTTATAGTAGTCCAGTCTAATCCTCGTCTGAAGAGTTGGCTTTGGGAATGGTTTTAGTTTTGGGCTAACAGAGAGTCCGGGGGCCATGTCTTCTGGGGTCCCTCCAGTCTCAGGTAGACCATTAAGTTTGGACTTTTTACTAGAATTTGAGTTCTGCATCTTACTTTTCTCCTGCTCCTTCAGGGGTTCTCTGTTGTGTTCCCTGGCAGGGCACTCATTTGTGGTAGTGGGGCACCCTCTAGCTCTTCTGATCTCAGGCTGATGGAGTCTCCGGTTTATGTGGCCCTTTTTTGTCTCTTGGGCTCATTATTTTCCTTGTGTCTTTGGTGTTCTTCATGCTCCTTTGCTCCAGGTGGCCTGGTTTAGTCTTGATGAACCCTTAAAGTTTTACCAAAAAATGAAAAGTAGCAAATGTCTATAATTGGAGGACCCATTAATACAGTTTATTTTAAAAAGTTTTATAAATATGATTTCATACTTACAAAAATAATTGCCTAAAAATGGGAAAATTGACATATACCAATTTTTATGTATAAGTAGAGTCCTTGAATATACAAGTATATTATGTATTTTTTTTTTTACAGAAAAGATCACATGATAGACTGCAAAAAATATATATGGATTTTTTGCTTGCAGTTTTATTTTTCCTCCCTGCTCTTTTTTTTTTTTTTTTTGTAATAGGCTTTATTTCTCAGAGCAGTTTTAGATTTCCTCCTTGATGATTTTTTTTAGGCAGGCAAAATAGAGGAAGCAAAGACTTGTTAATATGGAGGAAGCAGAACAACATTAAGAAAATAAAAGCCACACTTTTTACCTTAGGTCTCCAGTAAGCCAACCAGCATTCTATGGGTGTCTCCCCAGAAAGTCTTCATTGGAGAAGAGCAGCCAATGCGAGCACTCGGTAACAAAGGCCTTGCCTGCACTGCTGTTACTTACACTCATCATCGTCTGATGTGTTCCCTTCATTCACTGTGCATTAGCTAGTTTCAGGAAAGAAGATGTTTCAAAATTTCGTAGTGATTTACTTAAGCTAAAAAATTATAATCCTTCGCAATAGAGCTACAAACAATAACTAATGATAATTTGGATTATTCTCTATTGTAGACTGTTTTATCTATTTACATTCCGGTATAATCTGTAGTCCATTTCAGCATATGAATTATCTGGTTAACAGCCCATCTTGAAAGAATCTGACATGAGATTTTCCTTTTTAACTGGACTTACACTTACTTATTTTTTCTTTTTTACTTGAAGTGCTCATAATTATTGGTTTTAATGGTCTAATGTCATATGTGGAAACCCTGGTGGCACAGTGGTTAAAAGCTACAGCTGCTAACAAAAAGGTGGGCAGTTTGAATCCACCAGGTGCTCTTTGAAAATCCTATGGGGCATGTCTGCTCGGTCCTATAGGGTAATTATGAGCTGGAATCAACTCGATGGCAGTGGGTGGTGGTTAGCCACCTTTATGTACTGTTGTATACCGGACTACTAAAGGGATGTGAGCCCATGTTGGTAGTTCATGTTTCCTGAACACATCTAATAATTTTGTTATTGTTTTATTTTTACCATTTTTCATGGGTTTCAGGTTGCAGTTTGATTACCACAGTGTATTGGTCAAGTAGAAGTCATTTTGACACATGCCAAGATTAGATTTTTTTCCCCAGGATGGATTAGCCACAGAGTGAAGCAGAATTGACACTGAATCTCCATTTGGTTAGGGAACTTTTTTTACAATATTATTTGTTTCTTTAAATTATTTAATAATAATAATCACACATTTATTGATCACCATGGTCTTTTTCTAGCTATAATTTTTCTTAGACAATTTATTCCCTGTAGTCTACCATTAGATGTAAACATGGTCTTTCTATAGTGACTAATTTCTGTTTCACCTATAAAGTATATTTCAATATTCAAAGCACTTACAGACATTGTCTTATTTGATTCTGACAACAGCCCTATGAAATAGTTAAAACAGATGTTATCTTTTATCTATTCTTTAAAAAAATTGTTTTTTTGTTGTTAAAGTTATACACAGCAGAACATACACCAATTCAGCCTTTTCTACATGTGTAATTCAGTGATGTTGATTATTTTTCAACTTGTGCAATCCTTCTCACCCTCCTTTTCCAAATTGTTCCTCCCCCCTTAACTCACTGCCCCCAAGCTTCCCGTCTAACCTTTCAAGTTGCTGTTGTCAATTTAACCCCATATAGTAGATACTTCTTTAAAAGAACACAATGTTCAAGGCAGATACTCTTTACTAATTAAGCTAAACTATTGTGTTTTTTTTTATTGTTTGGTTTTAAGAAGACTTCAGGGGATATTTTTGGTTTAAGGATTAAAGTTTAAAGGATTATCTCAGGACAATAGTTTCAGGTGTTCATCTAGCCTCAGTGACTCCAGAAAGTCTGGATTCCATGAGAATTTGAAATTCTGTTCCACATTTTTCCCCGTTTTGGTCAGGATTCTTCTATAGAATCTTAGATCAAAATGTTCACTAATGGTAGCTGGGCACCATCCAAAAACAGGTGTTATTTTGATTTTACAGAGTTTTTTAGCTTTTAGCTTAGAAGGGCCCAGTTAAGCGCTAGACTACTAACTGAAAAGGAAACCCTATGGAGCATGGTTCTAGTTTGTAACACATGGGATCACCAGGAGTCGGAGTTGAGTTGATGGCACTGCATAGGTTTTTGGTTTTAGAGCACTTAAATGACTTTCCCAAGGTCAGACGGACAACAAGCATGAGAATGGGATGAAGAAACCAGATTTTTTCTGGATCCCAGACCAGTATTCTTTCACGAGTTAAATGGCACTGTTTTTACATCACTAAAAACTTGGTTTTTTAATCCATGCTAAAGTTCTCTGACATTGTAACTACTTACCTTGAATGTTGTAGCATCTAATTAATTTATTTCATGACAATTGTATTACACATAGTTTCTGTGTTTACGGACAGATTGTTGGTGGTATTCAGCCAGAAAACCAACACATATAACTTGGAATCTGAGTTTTAAAATTCCTCACCTAGCTGAGCATTTGTACCTGTTGCAGCATTTATCTTTCAAATCCAGGAAAATAGGCATGATCCCTTAGTGCTTGGTATTTACCTCATTGGGTGACACAACTGTTTGCTACTTGGCAGTCTACAGAAGTGAGGTCCAGAAATAATTTGCAAGAGAGTTACATAAAGACTGAAAATGACGTAGTTCTGCGTAAAATGCTGGTGCAACACCTGACCTTTCTGTGTTTTGCTTCAACGAGGACTACCATAGCCACTTCATTCACCCTTATTTACCTCTCAAGTAGTTGATTAACTATGTTTGCCTGAAATTTGCTATTTTTATGATAACTGAGGTCCTAACATTTTCATAAATGAGTCGGAGCTTTACAAGTGGAACCCTTGTACACACTCATTGGTTGGCAGTGTTTGCTTTTTTGTATGATAACATATCTGAAAACTCGCAATTCATTTTTAGGTGAGCCAGTCCTGCTTCTTGGGTAACAACCTCACATTTAAAATTTTCTTTGCCTTTTTAAAATTCTGTTTGACCAGTTAAAAAAAAAAAAAGATATGTAGAATTTTTTGCTTGATTTGCTTTATTGAAAAATACCATTGGGTTTTTACTTTCCAACAACAACACTCCTCACACTGTTTGCTTGGCTCCACCTGAAAGGCAATAGAACATCCTAGTATTGACTGGTTCCCTTTATCTGGCCTTTTTCTGTTTGCTTAAATACTGATCTGACCACTTAGCATTTATTTGTACCATTCCCTTGACTCTTTTCCAACTCAAAGTATTTATCATGTAGATAAAACATTTCTAGTTAGTTACATCAGCTAGTGAAGTTCAAGCTTAACTAGGCTTGCACAGCCTTAAGAAATCAGGGTAATGAGTTTACAGTTTTTTAAAAGCAAGTCTTCCTTATCAAGACGAGTTATACTGTATCTCAGGATTCCTCTCTTTAGGGCTGTAGTTCTCTTTCCTAGAACGGAAACTGAACCCCATTTTAGCGTTACTTCAGACCTTGAAACTATGACAGAAACTTCTTTCAGTGACAAAAACTTTTCTTTAAAAACCTATAGAAATCACAAATAATTGTTACTTATTGAATTCTTATAAATATATATATATATATTTAGGAAAATTAGAGTTTTTTTTTTAACTAAATTGAAAGCCTGTTATTTTACTGTGTGCAATGTCTTTGTTTATTTTGTAATGGCGTATGTATTGATTTTTATGACCACCTCTGTTGACTTTCTAGATGCCTGTGTGTGTGTGTGTGTGTGTGTGTGTGTGTATATGTGTGTTTATTTTTCTTTTGGGAAGTGGGGGATGGAGCTAGTGAAGAAAAACAAATTATTTTAATCTTTTTTTCTCTTTGTGCGTGTTTAACTGATTTAAACTATTAAAAAATCAGTATTTTAGACTTTGTGATTTTCCCAAAATATTTTTACTTCCATTTCAGTGTGCCATTCATACCCTAACCTTAGTTTTGTATTTCTCCTCAAGTCCATCTTTACAGACGTTTGAGAGAATTGAGACTGCTTCTTTGATCAAACTGACACCCCAGGGAAACCATAACCAATAACACCGCTGCCTCACATCGGGCAGGGCTGAACAGTTCATAAGGCACATTTCATATGCTCTTTTAACCTGAAATCGATCCCTTGTGCTATATCTTCATGGTTATTTTCTCTTATCTATATACTACTTGGAAACCCTGGTGGTGTAGTGGTTAAGCACTATGGCTGCTAACCAAAGGGTTGGCAGTTCGAATCCACCAGGCGCTCCTTGAAAACTCTATGGGGCAGCTCTACTCTGTGTGTGGGTGTGTTTGATTCTGACAATAGCCCTATGAAATAGTTAAAACAGGTGTTATCTTTTATCCATTCTTTAAAAAAATTATTTTTTTGTTAAAGTTATACACAGCAGAGCATACACCAATTCAGCCTTTTCTACACGTGTAATTCAATGACGTTGATTATTCTTCAAGTTGCACAATCCTTCTCACCCTCCTTTTCCAAATTGTTCCTCCCCCCTTAACTCACTGCCCCTAAGCTTCCTGTCTAACCTTTCAAGTTGCTGTTGTCATTATAACCCCATATAGATACTTCTTTAAAAGAACACAATGCTCAAGGTAGATATTCTTTACCAATTAAACTAAACTATCATTTGTTTTTAAGAAGACTTCAGGGGATATTTTTGGTTTAAGGATTAAAGTTTAAAGGATTATCTCAGGACAATAGTTTCAGGTGTTCATCCAGCCTCAGTGACTCCAGAAAGTCTGGATTCCATGAGAATTTGAAATTCTGTTCCACATTTTTCCCCGTTTTGGTCAGGATTCTTCTATAGAATCTTAGATCAAAATGTTCACTAATGGTAGCTGGGCACCATCCAAAAACAGGTGTTATTTTGATTTTACAGAGTCTTAGCTTCGCGCTAGACTGCTAACTGAAAAGGAAACCCTATGGAGCACGGTTCTACTTTGTAACACATGGGATCACCAGCGGTCGGAGTTGATGGCACTGCATAGGTTTTTGGTTTTGAGTTGGAATCGACTCAATGGTACTGGGTTTGGTTTTGGTTTTTTATATACTGCTTTAATAGTCTATCACATTAGTTGCCAAAGCCTTGTCGGTAATTAGTTGGCATGTAACTTTCTAGACCTGCATCCTTGTTAGTCTAAAGCAGGAGAAAGGGTGGTAAAATTTCTAAATACCTACCTAAGCTGTAAAGAAAAGGAGAATTTAGTAGAATCAAGCCTTCTATTTTTGGTAATACCAGCTTAAAGAAAATATATATACCTTTTACACAGAATTTTTGCTAAGTATAGTCTACTTCATAACTTCTTGTGTTACTTTATGAATAAACATTTGTGCTTATTAAAATATTCTTCCTTATTTTAAATGCATCTACAAAATAATGAAATTTATCGGGTACTACACACTTTCACATTAATTTATATCAACCTCTGTGTTGTATAATCTTTGTACATGTTAACAAGGGAAAAGGAACTGATTGGTAATACTGAAGTTCTTTGTCATATAGTTTTTTGGGGTTTTTAAAATAATATTTTACTGTGTTTTTGGTGAAAGTTTGCACACCAAATTCAGTTCCCATTTAGCAATTTCTACACGTATTGTTCAGTAACATTGGTTACATTTTTCACAATGTGTCAACATTTTCATTATTTCCATTCTGGTTGTTCCTTTCCATTAACCTAGTTTCCCTGCCCACCCCTTTACCTGCTCATCATTGCTTTCAGGTAAATTTTGACCATTTGGTCTCAGATAGATGATTTGCTAAAAGAGTTCAGTATTCACTGCTGATATTGTTTATTTTATGAGCTAATCTGTTATTCAGCTGAAAGGTGACCTCCAGGAGTGGTTTCAGTTCCAAGTTTAAAGACTATCTCAGGGTGACGGTTTTGGGGAATCCTGTAGTTTGCTTATATCTAGGAAGTATCTGTAACTGTGCCCCTATGTGCTTTATTATATATACGAGTATGTATATACAAAGATACACCTAGACATGCACACACATATACTCACATGTGCCTTTCTATACACATATATGCATACATATCTACCTATGTAACCACACACGTATTTTGGTTGTTATTGCTGTTGTTGCAAAATTGTATGTTATAACATTCACCAGTAATGTCTCTTATTCTTGAGTGCTTCTTAGTGTCATCATTTGCCTTGGTCAAGTTTTGCAGACTTCACCCACATTTGATATTGCCTTTCCCATCACAAAAATAACAAGTGTCTACTATCTAGAAAGTGATTCCCCTTCCTCTCTCTCCTATACCTGGCAACCACCAAAGAACATTTATTTCTGTACATATACCTATTCTTGTCTTTTTATAAAAGTGAGACCATACAATATTTGTTCTTTTGTGATTGACTTATCAGACCCTTATCAGATACATCACTCCCAAAGATTTTTTCTCAGTCCGTAGGATCCCTTTTTACACTTTCGATAAAGTTTTCGGATGAGCATAAGTATTTAATATTTAGGAGGTCCCAGTTATCTAATTTGTCTTCTGTTGTTCATGCACTTGTAGTTGTATTTGATATCTATTTCTAAATAAAATTAGGTCCCACAGCTCTGTTCCTGTATTATCTTCCAGGAACTTTATAGTTTTAGCTTTAAAATTTAGGTCTTTGACCCATTTTGAGTTAGTTTTTGTGTATGGTGTGAGGTATGGATCCAGTTTCATTTTTCTACAAATGGATATCCATTTGTTAAAGAGACTGTTTCTTCCCACTGAATGGACTTTGACCCCTTGTCGAAAATCAGCTGCCCATAAATGGATGGATTTACTTCTGGGTTCTCAATTCTATTCCATTGGTCTAAGTGTCTGTCATTGAACCACTACCAAGCTGTTTTGATTACTGTGACTGTATAGTGTGTTGTTAAGCGTTTGGCTGCTAAACAAAAGGTCAGCAGTTTGAATCCACTAGCCACTCCTTGGAAATACTATGGGGCAGTTCTACTCCGTCCTATAAGAGTTGGAATTGACTCAATGGCAATGGGTTTGGTTTGGGGTTTTTTTGGTATAGTATGTTTGGTTTTTATGTTTTGAGATCAGGAAGCATGAGGTCTCCTACTTTGTTCTTCTTCAGTATTGCTTTCGCTGTTCGGGACTACTTTCCTTTCCATATAGAGTTGGTGATTAGCCTTTCCATTTCAGTAAAGAATGATGTTGGAATTTGGATCATGATTGCATTATATCTATAGATTGCTCTGGGTGGTATTGAGATTTTCACATTAAGTCTTCCAATCCGTGAGCATGGAACGTTCTTCCATTTATGTAGGTCTCTTTTAGTTTCTTGCAGTAGCATTTTATAGCTTACAGTAAAACTTGAGAAAGTCAGAACCTGTGTAAGAAGGAAATCTGTCAGAGAAGGAAACTCAAGTATTTCCCACTAAATAGAGAGTGATAGGAAAGTGGTGACTGTACCCTGTCAAAGGTGGAAAACTTACAAGACCTAGAAAAACAAGACAGTCCTATTGAGTTCCAGCTCTCACAAGTTTCACTGTATAAGTCTTCTATATCCCTGGTTAGGTTTATTCCTATGTATTTTTTATCCTTTTGGGGGCTATTGTAAATTGTATTGTTTTTTTGATTTACTATTTGGAGTTCTCCTTGTTTAGTGTAAAGGAACCCAATTGATTTTTGTGTGATGATCTTGTATCCCACCACTCTGCTGAATCTATTAGATCCAGTAGCTTTCTTATGGAATCTCTGGGATTTTCTATATAGAGGATCATGTTGTCTGCGAACAGATAATTTTACTTCTTTCTTTCCAATTTGTGGATTCCCTTTATTTCCCTTGCTTGCCTTATTACTCAGCTAGGACTTGCAGTACAATATTGAATAAGAGTGGTGATAATGGGCATCCTTGTCTCATTCCTGTTCTCAAAGGGAAGGCTCTCAGTCTTTCTCCACTGAGAATAATGTTGGCTGTTGGTTTAGTATATATGCCCTTAATTATGTTGAGGAATTTCCCTTCTATTCCTATTGCGAATTTTTATGGTGTGTTGGGTTTTATTAAATCCCTTTTCTGCATCAATTGAGGTATCATGCGATTCTTTTTTACTTATGTGGTGAATTACATTGATTTTCTAATTTTGAACTACCTTTGTATTCCTGGTATAAATCCCATTCTTGTCTGTTGGCTAGAATTTTGTTGAGAATTTTTACATCTATATTCACAAGGGATGTTGGTCTATAATTTTCCTTTTTTGTGATGTCTTTACCTGGCTTTGGTTATCAGGGTGATGCTAGCTAGCTTCATAAAATGAGTTAAGGAGTATTCCTTCTCTTTCTGTGTTTTGGAAGAGTTTGAGTAGAACTGATGTCAACACTTCTCTGAATGTTTTGCAGAATTACACAGTAAAGCCATCTGGGCCAGGACTTTTTTTTTTTTTTTTTTTTAATGACATCTTCAGTCTCTTCTTTTGTTATGGGTCCATTTAGGCTTTCTACTTCTATTTGAAGTAGCCGTGGTGGCACAGTGGTTAAGTGCTCAGCTGCTAGCTGAAAGATTGGTAGTTCGAATCCACCAGCTGCTCCACAGGAGAAAGATGGCAGTCTGCTTCTGTAGTGATTACAGCCTTGGAAACCCTTGGGGCAGTTCTCTTCTGCCCCATAGTCTATGCCTCGGAATCAACTTGACAGCAAGGGGAATATCTCTATTTGTGTTAGTTTAGGTAGGTAATGTGTTTCTAGAAATTTGTCCATTTTTTAAGGATTTTCAAATTTATTGGAGTACAATTTTTTTGTAGTTATCTGTTATCATCCTCTTTATCTCAGCTGGATCTGTTGTAATGTCTTCAGGTTCATTTCTTATTTTGGTTATTTGCTTCTTCTCATTTTTTTCCTTTGAAAAATTGGCCAGTAGTTTGTCAATTTTGCTGATCCTCTCAAAGAACCAACTTCTAGTTTTATTGATTCTATTTTTCTGTTTCATTTATTTCTGCTCTGATCTTTATTATTATTACCTTTCTTCTGGTAGCTTTGGTCTTCTTTTGCTCTTGTTTTCTTATGTGTTCAAGTTGTCAAGTTATTAGGACCTTTCTTCTTTTTTTAATGTATGCATTTATTTCCATAAATTTCCCTCCGTACACTGCTTTTGCTGCATTGCAAAGGTTTGGTGTGTTGTTTTCATTCTCATTTTGATTCTAATTACTTTTTAATTTCACTTTTGATTTCTTCTATGATCCAATAGTTTTTAGTAATGTTTTATTTAGTTTCCAGGTATTTATTTTATTTGTTCTTCCTGTTAATGATTTCTAGTTTCATGCCATAATGATCTGAGAAAATGTCTGTATAATTTTGACCTTTTAAAATTTATTGAGACTTCTTTGTAGCCTAATATATAGTCTGTTCTGGAAAATGCTCCATGTCTGTAATAGTTTTAAAGAGCTAAAAGTAATTGACTTTAAAATATTTGGCAGGCAAATATTCAAAAAAAAGTCTAGAAAAGGAAAGTAATAAGATAGGCAGTAGAAATATAGGATGTAAAAACATACAAAGCAGCAATATTGAAGCAGTGTAGTAAAGGTCCAAGATTACATACATAGATCATTGAAGAATGGAAAGAAATGTTACTTATACAAATTTGACATATGTTAAAGGAGGCACTAGAAAAAGGAAAGAGAATGATTGTTTAATAAATGTGGTTGGGATAACCAGTTAGATTTTTGGTAAGATATGATCCACATCTCAAACAAAAATAAATTTCAGATGAATTTGAGTTACATCATTGAAAATTTAGAAAATAAGAGGTTTGAATAATCTGTAAGTTCTCTGGAGCTTTCTAAACAATTGGAAAACTGGAAAAGGAAGATGGCAAACATTAGTACTGCATAAACAAATTTGTTTTATTGTAACTGTGTTTTTATTTTAACAGTGAGCATTATAGGAAAGCATGACTATTCTTTGTTCACAATCTGAAAATTGGTCTACTTTTCTTCATACCATCTAGAAACCTTTTGCTTTCCATGTTAGCTAATGGGACAGAGAATGCAATTACTTTATCTAAAATTTTATTCTATAGATGCATTGAAAACTATACAGGAGCTCGTTGTGAAGAGGTTTTTCTCCCAAGTTCCAGCATCCAAACTAAAAGTGACCTGTCTGTGATTTTTGTGGTATTGGCTGTCCTAGGAACACTTATCATCGGAGCCTTCTACTTCCTTTGCAGGTAACCAAAATAGAAACATGCTTTCGAAATGAAAAAAGCAATGCATAAGATAGTTATCCCACTATAATTATTGTGTAGATATTTGTCCATATAGTGATTTCCATTTAGTTATCTCTGTAATACAGTTTTTGTTATTAAATTAATTATTTGTTCTTTGTTATACCTAAATATCTGGGCTAAGTCTATTTAAAGTAAATTTGAAGTGAAAGAAAAGAAACAACTCATGTAATCCTGTAAATATAAGACAAATTATTAATATCTACAGTTAACAAAATTTTATTTTTTCTTATATGCCAGACATTGTGATAAGCATGAAGAATACATTAGTGAACAAGATAGATATGTTCCCTAACTTCACAGATATTTTTAAAAATTTTATTTTGTTGTTGAGAATATATACAGCAGAACATATACCAATTTCTACATGTACAATTCAGTGACATTGATTACACTCTTCAAGTTGTGCAACCATTCTTGCCCTCCTTTTCTGAGTTGTCCCTCCCCCACTAACATAAACTCACTGCCCCCTAAGGTTCCTATCTAATTTTTCAAGCTGCTGTTGTCACTTTGATCCCATATAGATAGTTCCTAAAATAGCAGAATGCTCTAGGCAGACATTTTTTACTAGTTAAGCTGAACTACCATTTTGTTTTAAGAAGACTTCAGGGGATACTTTTGGTTTAAGTTTTAAATGTTATCTCAGTGCAATAGTTTCAGGGGTTCATCCAGCCCCCATGGCTCCAGAAAGTTTGGAGTCCATGAGAATTTGAAATTCTGTTTGGCATTTCCCCCTTTTGATTAGGATTCCTCTATAGAATGTTTGATCAAAATGTTCAGTAATGGTAGCTGGGCACCGTCCAGTTCTTCTGGTCTCATGGCAAAGGAGGCATTTCTTCATGGAGGCAATTAGGCATACATTCGATATCCTCCTCCTATTCCTGACTCTCCTTCTTTTCCTGTTGCTTCAGGCAAATAGAGACTAACTATCATGACTTGGATTCTGCTTGTAAGTGTTTAAGACCCCAGGCCACCAAACACATGAAAAGCTGCTTAATGTCATTAGCCATCAGAAAGAGGCAAATCAAAACCACAATGAGATACCATTTCACTCCCACTAGGATGGCTAAAGATAAAAGAACCCAGAAAATAACAAATGTTGGCAAGGATGTAGGGAAATTAGAACAACGTTTATCCATTGCTGGTAGGAATGCAAAATGGTACAGCCATTGTGGAAAACAGTGTGGTGGTTCCTCAAAAAACTAAAAATAGATCTACCCTTTGACCCAGCAATTCCACTCCTAGGTATATACCCAAAAAAACTGAAAGCAAAGATTCAGAGACTTGTACCCCAATGTTCGTTGCAGCACTATTCACAATAGCAAAAGGTGGAAGCAACCTGAATGCCCATCAACAGATGAATGGATACACAAAATGTAGTACATACATGCAATGGAATACTACTTAGCCAGTAGAAGAAACGAAGTCTTGATACATGCTACGGTATAGATGGAGCTTGAAAATATTAAGCTGACTGAAATAAGTCAATCACAAAAGGACAAATATTGTATAAACTTCCTTATACAAAAAGACAAAAAAAGGCAAATGTGTAGAGACCAAAGGTTATTAGTGGTTACCAGGGGCAGAAGGAAGGGGCGGATGGGTGTTAATGGTAATGGAAAAATCATGTTGATTTTTTATTGTAACTGCTGCCCGTAAGTCGTATACCTGTAAAAAGTTGAACTAGCAGAAGTTGTGTGATATATTTACAACAATAGCAACAAAAAAAGAATAGCTGCTGAGGCTGCTTATGTCCAAAAAACCTCATGGGATTTGGTTCCTTGGTTTGGAGGTTAAGGGTCACGGTTTCATGTGACATTCCAGTTAACTGGCCTAATAATGTGTTTAGTGCTACTGTTCTACCTCCTAGTTCACTGCGTAGCACCTGGAGTCTTAAAAGCATCGTAGAAATTTAAATCAAATTGGAGAGATAGACAAATAAATAGGCAATTAATTTGGGGAGGCTGGTAACTCAACAAAAATAAAAGAAAAATTATTTGGATGAACCAGTCTTACACACTAAATGTTATTATCATTCATTAGTTTTGCTCTTTAAATTTTCTTGAAATTTTGTGAAAATAGAATTTAAGTTTATGTGTTAGCTGATCTCATAACTCTCATCATTAGTATTTATTAAATGTACACTGTATGCTATCATTGATACTTGTAAAAATGGAGCTGAGGGTAATCATAAAAGGTATACAAGTGGGCTTAAGACATTTATATTCTAAGAAAGGTAACATATAGGTAAAATTGTGTATCATAAAATCCTGATTTCTGAATTACTTTAGCATCAAGGAGTAATTAAAAGTTGGAGAGAGTTTTCTCTTTTTAAATGTGTGGTGTTATATATTTTATCCCAAAATACATCATGTAAGCAATTCAGTATGTTAGATCTCTCATAATTTTAGCATCTGACAACTTCAGATACAAAAATTAAAAGCCCACTGTATCAGATGGTATTTTCCAAAGATGGCCACAACATCTCCCATCCCACATGCTCTTCTGTAGTGTGACCTAACCACTCCCCCATCAAGAGGTAGATTTTATTTCTTTACATCTTTGGATCTGGGCAAGCCCTGTGACTGCTTTGCTCAAAAGAATATGGGAAAAGTGATGCTATTCTAGCAGCTTCCACTTCCTGCCTCTTGTAACACTCACTCTTAGGATGTTCCTCTTAGAATTGGCGACTGTGTTGTGACGAGTCTGAACAGCACAAAGAGATCATGTGTAAACAATTTGGTCATCAGCCTCAGCTGTGCTCTCAACCACAGCCAGCATCAACTGCCAGCCATTTGAGTGAGCTATCTCAGACATCCAGCTCAGGTGAACCTGTAGCTGACTCCAGACTCAGGGGCCAGTTGACTGAAACCACATGAGAGATGCCAAGCAGAAACTTCCCAGTTGTCAACCCAAAGAATCATGAAAGATAAATTGTTTTAAGCCACCAAGTTCTAGGGTAGTCTGTTATGTCGTATAGATAACTATAACACCTATCTTTGGAACTAGGTTTATTCTTGACTTTAAATAGATAAATGTTTGGGGAAAATGTGAATAATGATTTATTATTTTTATTTTATCCCTTTAAACATTTTGTTAGTGAAATATACTAAAGGGAAGACCAACTGACTAATTTCTTCATTAATCACTATAGTGTCTGCTTGGAAATACAGCATTTTCATTTGTAATTGACTCAATAATACATACTTTGTGTAATATCAGTTAGGATGGGCTAGGTTTGGCTGCAGTAATTATCAACGATAACAGTTTAGTGGCTTAAAAACAAAAGATTATTTATCATTCATAGTATATAACTATTATAGGTTGGCAGATAAAGCCTTGCTAATTATAGTTACTTAAGGACCCAAACTGATGAATCGGCAACCATCTTAAATGCTGCTGGTCGCCATGCCAGAGAGAAAAGAAAGCTCTGCAGGGTCTCACACGTGAATTTAAATGCTCGTTCCTGGAAGTGACACTCATCACTTCTGACATAATTCATTGGCCACAAGTCACCCTACTCAGTCACAAGGAGTGTCGGGAATTTCAGTGCTACCAAATGCCCATAAGGCAGAGAACCAAAAATATTTGGTCAAGAGCACAAAAGCAAATAAAAATCAATTCTTGAGGAACCCACTCTCATTCTTTACCTTAAAGAGCATCTTAGAGTATAAAAAAAATTACCACAAATATAAGGAAACACGGCACCACGAATTAGAGCCAGCAGAAATAACTGGAAGTAGACTCAGATGTCCACAGTCTTCAGGTATGAGGAGAATCAGGCACAGAAGGTTTAATGCGTGTCAAGGAAATAGAAGGCCCGGAAATAAGAGTAATAAGCAAGCAGATTTGAAAAAGAACAAAACAGAACTCCAATAAATAAAATGTAATAATTTTAAAGACTCAGTACATGTTTTACTTCAATGAAAGGTTTTTTAAAACTCAGTGTATGTTTTTTAACAGTAGACTAGACACAATAAAGGACATAATTCATGAGTTGGAAGAAAGATGAAAAGAAATTAGAAGGTAGGTCTGAGAGAAAAAGAAACGAAAATATGAGAGAGAGGTCAAGAAATACGGAGGCTGGAGTGAATGTTTAACATGTTTAATTGGAATTCCAAAAGAAGAAAGAAATGAGGCTGAGGCTATATTTGAAAAGGTAATGTCTGTAGCCTTCCCTGAACTGATAAAAGTCACCCACAGATTCCGGAAGATTCTACAAATCACAAGCAGGATAAAAAATCCATTTACATCTGGACACATCATAGTAAAACTACGAAACACCAAATGCAAAGAGGGAGATCTCAAAAGTAACTAAAAAAGAATGACAGATTACCTTCAAAGATGCAACAAACTCACTTCTCAAAAGGAAAAAAGCAAAACCAGAAAATGTTGTTGTTAGGTGCTGTCGAGTCAATTATGCTTGAGCCCGTTGTTGCAGCCACTGTCTATCATCTCATCGAGGGTATTCCTTTTTTTGCTGACCCTCTATTTTACCAAGCATGATATCCTTCTCCAGGGACCTGTCCCTCCTTATAACATGTCCAAAGTAGATGAAGTCTCACCATGCTTGCTTCTAGGCAGCAATTTGGCTGTACTTCTTCTGAGACAGATTTGTTTGTTCTTCTGGCAGTCCGTGGTATATTCAATTCAATACTCTTTGCCAACGCCATAATTCAAAGGCATCAATTCTTCTTCGGTCTTCCTTATTCAGTTGTCCAGCTTTCACATGCATATGAGGTGACCGAAAATACCATGGCTTGGGTCAGGCGCATCTTAGTCCTCAAAGTGACGTCTTTGCTTTTTAACACATTAAAGAGGTTTTTTGTAGCAGATTTGCCCAATGCAATACATCATTTGATTTCTTGACTGCTGCTTCCATGAGCGTTGATTGTGGATCCAGTTAAAATGAAATCTTTGACAACTTCAATCCTTTCTCCGTTAATCATGATGTTGCTTAATTCTCAAAAGGAAAAACGTAAAACCAGAAGATAGAGAAATGATATTTTCAATATGTTGAGAGAAAACAACTATCAACTCTGAATTTCTGTGTTAGTGAAAGTATTTTTCAGGAATGAGGGTAAAATGAAGACTTTAGACAAATATGTCATTTAGACAGGCAAAATTTGAGACATTTTGCCATTAGTAAACCTTCTGCCCAAAGGATATACTTTAAGCAGAAGGAAAGTGATCCTATATGGCATGTCTGAGAGGCATGAAAGAACAGAGAAAGTTGTTAATATGTGAATAAATCAAAGCAAATATTGTATAAATTTTGATAATATCCTGTGTATTAAAAAAAGGAATTAAAATATATGACAGCAGAAGCAAATAAGTTGAAAGAATTATAATTAAAGTGTTTTAAGGTCTTTTTTGTGGGAAAAGGATAAATATATAGGTTAATTTTAGATCTTGATATGTTAAGAATAAATATTAAAATGTCTAGGGTAGCAATTAAAAGAACATAAAACCAAAATGTGTAATATTTAAGCTAGCAGAAGGATACAAATAGAACGATAAATAATCAATTGATAAAAAATAAAGTGAGAAAAAAACATGGTAGATTTAAATCTAAATATATCAGTAATTATATAATTAACAAGTAAGTAGTAATTACCAAGCCTGATCTACTAGCCTTACTCTAGAAGGCGGTACCCAACAGTTAAAAATTTTTACGAGCTCATATAAAATATTTATGAAACTTTTTGTCTGTACTGGATTTTATACCCAGCACAACTTTGTAACACATTTATTATAACACATTATTATAATTTGTAACACATTTCAAAGGTGTGATATTGTACCACATATAGGCCATATTCTCTACCCCAGAATTAGTAAGTTGGAAAAAATAAGTGACAAAAATTAACTAGAAAAAGCATTTACATTTGGAAACTAAACACATTTCTTTATAATTCGTGAATCAAAGAAGAATTTGATGAACATTAGAAAATATTTTTACCTGAACTATAATGAAAATGCTATGTAACAAACATTGTGAAATGCCACTAAACCAGCAGAGGGAAATTCATAGCCCTAAATGCTTAGATTCGAAAAGAAGAAAAGCCTGAAAATCAATAAGCTAAGCATTCATCTTACTAAGAAAAAGAATTACAAAATAAATGCCAGGAAAATAGAAGAGTAAATAATAAAGAACAGGAATTAATGACAATAAGTGTGCAAAAGATCTAATAGAGAGGAGCGACAGAACTAAAGTTTGGTTCTTTGAAAAGAATCTGTATCAAGGAAAAAGAGTGAAGAGGTACAAATGAGCAATACTAGGAATGAAAAAAGGGTCTATAACTCAGGTGCTAAACCAAAACCTGTTGCCATCAAGTCAATTCCGACTCACAGTGACCATACAGGACAAAGCAGAACTGCCCCATAGAGTTTCCTTTTTTTTTTTTTTTTTAATCTTTAGGGAAGCAGACTGCCACATCTTTTCTCCCGCAGAGCTGCTAGTGGGTTCAAACTGCAAACCTTTCAGTTAGCAGCCAAGTGTTTAACCACTGTGGCATGAAAACTCCTACTCAGGTACTATGGACATTAAAAAGATAAAAGATATTTTGTATAACTTTATGCCAGTAAATTTGAAAACTTAGATAAAATGCAAAAATCTCTAAAAAAAGATAGCTCCCCTAAACTAGCTCGAGAACAAATACTTAAACTGAAATGTCTTGTAACCGTTAAGTAAATTGAGTCCATAGTTTAAAATCTTCTTACAAAGAAAATCTCAGGCCTGGTGAGTTCTTTTAAACAAAAATACATACTGTAACAGAGAATAGAAAAATAGAGAATAAGCACCAATTTCTTTTTTAGAATAGCATCTCTTTGCTACCCAAGCTTGTTAAAAAAGTATGAAAAAAGAAAATTATGGGCAAATCTTGTTCATTAACCTGGATTTAAAAGGTTAAAAATTAGCAAGACAAATCCAGCAGTGTATAAAATAAAAAAAATTTAGTAATTATATCATGACAATCTTGGGATTATTCCAGGAATGCAACGTTTTTGTGACATTAAAATATTATCTAATATATTTCATCTCATTAACAGATTAAAGAAAAATCTTATAACTTTCTCAATGAAAATTTCTACTAATACAGGAAAAAGAAAAGGGTATCTATAAAACTTTTATATCAGGAATGAGACAAAGGAGTCTGCTATCATCGCTAGTCCAGTAAGGCAATAAAAACAAAGAAAAGGCATATGGATTGCCACAAAATAGCTAGAACTGTCATTATTTATAAATGATATGATTATATGTATTTAGAAAATCCAAAAGAATGTACAGAAAGATTATTAAAATTAATTAGTCTAGGTTGTTTATTTACAAAATCAATATACAAAATCAATCTACAATAATAAACTGAATCAACACTTTGAAAAATGAAATTTTAAAAGCTAAGCATTTATAGTAACATTAAAAAATATCATTTCTGTGAATAAATCAAATGAGGTCTGAGACCTTATGGAAAGGATTATAAAGCTTATTTCAAAGATAATAAAAATGCCAAATAAATATTCATAGTTTGAAAGGCTCAATATTAAAAAGAGGTCAGTTCTTCCCAAATTGAATTGTAGATTCAGTGAAATTCCACTCGAAGTCCCAATAAGTTTTTTGTGGGTTTTTTTTTTGGGGGGGTAGTATTTGAATTTGACAAACTAATTTTAAAATTCATATGAGGAGGTGGGGCCAAGATGGCGGAGTAGTCAGACGCTTCCTATAGTGTCTCTTACAACGAAGACCCCAAAAAACAAGTGAATTGATTATATATGACAATCTAGGAGCCCTGCACATCAAAGACAAAGCTGAGGAATCAGACTGAGCAGCAGCAGGGGGAGGGAAAGGCAGTTTGGAAGCAGCGAGGAGTTGCTAGACCTGACCTGGCCGGCACTGGCACTCTGCAGGCTGGATAGGCTAGTTCACAAGGGGTGACGCAAGCAGTGGCACTCAGGACGTGCGTTCCACATCGGGAGAAACTGAGCAGCGGAGAGTCTGTTCAAGCCTCCAGAACCAGTGAGAAATGGCTCTCAGTCAGCAAAAGATACATACAAACATCTAACCTCCTGCACGGATTAAAAAAAAAAAAACCTTTTGGGAAGTACCTCTCTCCCACATACCTGACCCTTCCCCACTCTGCTTTGAGTCCTGGTCAGCTTTAGTGATTGCTGCGCCTGCTGGGCCAGAAGTAGGACCCATCACGTGCCCTGAGCCATTCTCCCAGGTTTGGAGAGAGAACAAATTAACAAACAGGAAAAAATAATCTGCCAGCTCCCCGAAACCAGGAACTCAGGGCAGGCATAACCCCTTTGCCTAGACACATGCATAAGGAGTCCACAGACTTTGAATGCCTTTCACCCCTGCATAGACCTGTGTAGGCCCATTTTAATTGCATAGGCCCTCATTAGCACAGTACAAGAGGGTATATACCAGAAGTCTATTTTCATCTATATCTGCTATAAGGGGGAGTGGCAGATTTGTGACATTTGACACAACACTCCCCTGCCCATTAAGCAGGGTCCTCACCTACCCACATCAGGGGCCTGAGGACTGGTGGCTCTACCCACTCCACTGAACTACTTGCAACAGGGGTCCAGGAATAAGTGGTGGCTCCCAGTCTTTACAGCAAACAGATCTGAGTGCCCATTGCTAGGCTACAAAACCCACTCACCTACATGCTCTAGGGAACAGGGACACGCCTTCCACCCAGACACTCAGAGGCAACAGTCAGCCCCTAGCCTTGATCAGTGCATGACCCCCTAGTGTAGCCAGTGCCTACTCCACTCATCTGTGCCCATCTAAGACTGTAGGGAGAGCCTGCACTACACACTTGATGACTAACAAATTGGACACCTGAGCTGAATCCACACAAGAAAAGTAAATGGACTCCTGGGCTCACATGCCTAGTAACAACTCTAGCCACCTGGAAACAGGATGTGAGAGCTTCAGAGATGCCAATAATTGAACTAGCACACACAACCAGCCTATTTGGGCATATCAAAACAAGAAGCTAGGACACAGTAAGCAAACATAAAATAATTATAATAACTTATTGATGGCTCAGAGACAAGTCACTATCACATCACATATAGAGGCAGACCATGATGGTTTCAGCAAGCCACCAAAACAAAAAATCAAGAAACCTTCTGGAGGAAGAGAAATTCTTGGAATTACCAGAGATAGAATTCAAAAGATTAATATACAGAACTCTTCAAGAGATCAGGAAGGAGATCAGCAAAACGCAGAATAAGCCAAGGAACACACAAAGCAATAGAAGAATTTAAAAAGGTTATACAAGAGCATAATGATAAATTTAACAGGCTACAAGAATCCCCAGAGAGACAGCAATCAGAAATCCAAATGATTAACAAAAAAATTTCAGAATTAGACAGCTCAATAGAAAGTCATAGGAGCAGAACTGAGGTAATGGAAGTCAGAATTAGTGAGACTGAAAATAAAACACTTGACAGCAACTTATTTGAGGAAAAGTCAGATAAAAGAATTTTTTAAAAATGAAGAAACTCTAAGAATTATGTGGGGCTCTATCAGGAGGAGTAACCTACAAGTGATTGGAGTACCAGAATGGGGTGGGGGGGGAGGATAACAGAAAATAGAGAGAGTTGTTGAAGATTTGTTGGCAGACAACTTCCCTGATGTCATGAAAGATATCTATCCAAGAAGCTCATCAAACCCCAAATAAGGTAGATCCCCCCCTCCCCAAATCACCAAGACATATTATAATCAAACTTGCCAAAAACCAAAGATAAAGAGAGAATTTTAAGAGCGGCTAGGGATAAACAAAAATTCGTCTACAAAGGAGTCAATAAGACTAAACTCAGACTACTCAGCAGAAACCATGCCAGCAAGAAAGCAGTGGGATGACATATATGAAGTCTTGAAGGAAAAAAATTGTTAGGCAACAATTACATATCTAGCAAAACTGTCTCTCAAATTTGATGGCAAAATTAGAGCATTTCCAGACAAACAAAAGTTTAGGGAATTTGTAAAAACCAAACCAAAATTACAAGAAATACTACAGGGAGTCCTCTGATTAGAAAATCAATAACATCAAATAACAACCCAAGACTCGAACACAGGACAGAAAAACCAGATATCAACCCAGACAGGGAAGTCACAAAAATAGATCAAAGCTAAAACACTGAAAATAGGAAAACAGAGACGTCAATATGTAAAAGATGACAACATTGTAACAAAAAAGAGGGACTAAATAATGTAGTCATAGATCTTTCATATGGAAAGGAAGTCAAGGCAATATAAAGAAATAAAAGATTGATTTAAACTTTAGAAAAATAGGGGTAAATAGTAAGGTAACTGCAAAGGAAACTAACAATCCTACATATCAAAATAGAAAGAAAAATGTAAAGACTCAGAAAATACAAAATCAACAACAGTGAAAAAGATGAAAAGACTCTGCACAGAAAATTAAGTGGAACAAAGAAACTGTCAACAACACACACACAAAAATACATCAAAATGACAGCACTAAACTCATACCTATCAATAATTATGCTGAATGTAAATGGACTAAATGCACCAATAAAGAGAGAGTGGCAGAATGGATTAAAAAAAAAAAAACACTGTCTATATGCTGCCTACAAGAGACACACCTTTGACTTAAAGATGCAAACTAAAACTCAAAGGATGAAAAAAAATACATCAAGCAAACAACAATCAGTAAAGAGCAGGAGTCGCAATATTAATCTCTGGCAAAATAGACTTTAAAGCAAAACCCACCAAAAAAGATAAGGAGGACACTATATAACGATTAAAGGGTCAATACACCAGGAGGACATAACCACAATAAATATTTACACACCCAGCAGGGCTCCAAAATACATAAACTCTAACAGCATTGAAAAGAGAAATAGCTGCACAATAATAGTAGGAGACTTAACACACCACTTTCGGTGAAAGGCAGAACATTCAGAAAGAAGCTCATTAAAGACACGAAGATCTAAATGCTACAATCAACCAACTTGATCTCATAGACATATACAGAAGATTCCACCCAACAGTAGCCAAGTATACTCCTTTCCAATGCACATGGAACATTCTCCAGAGTAGACCACATATTAGGCCACAAAGCAAGCCTTAACAAAATCTAAAACATCAAAATATTACAAAGCATCTTTTCTGATTATAAAGCCATAAAAGTAGAAATCAATAACAGAAAAAGCAAGGGAAAAAATCAAATACATGGAAACTGAACAATACCTTGTTCAAAAACTACTGGGTTACAGAAGGAATTAAGAACAGAATAAAGAAATTCAGAGAATCAAATGAGAATGAAAACACATCCTACCAGAACCTTTGGGACATAGCAAAAGCAGTGCTCAGAGGTCAGTTTATAGCAATAAACACACACAAACAAAAAGACGGGCCAAAATAAAAAACTCATATGAAAGTGGAGAAGTCTAAACTAACCAAGACATCCTGAAATAAGATTAAGGTAGGGAGAGTGTACAAGATATCAAGATATGTTACAAAGCTATAATAATTTCGGCAGTGTCTTATTGATTTAGGGATAGACAAAGAGATTAATGAAACATAAGAGAAAGATGGAGCCCTGGTAGCACAGTGGTTAACAGTTCAGCTACTAACCAAAAGGCTGAAAGTTCAAATCCACCAGCTGCTCCTTGGAAACCCAATGGGGCCCTTCTACTCCATCCTTAGAGTCACTATGAGTCGGAGTCCACTTGATGGAAGACCTTAATAGAAAGATAGGCCCATGAATATTGGATCCCTGCCTCACAGCATACCTCAAAATCAGTACAGGTAGATTAAAGACCTAAATGTGAAAGGCAAAATGAAAATGCTCAAAAGAGCATTTAAAAGAATGTCTCTGTGTCCTTGGGGTAGGGATAGATTTCTGGAACAAGACTCAAGGAGCACACATCATGAAAGAAATGGTTGGTAAGTTTGCTGTATTAAAATTGAAAGTGTCTAGTTATCAAAAGATACCATAAGAAAACGAAAACCCAAGCTACAAACTGGGAGAAGACACTTGTAACACAGGAAAACAAATTATATGTGTCCTGAATGTATCAACAACTCCTATACATCATTAAGAAAAAGATAAATCTGTGGACAAATGGGAAAAATAAATACAATTGATATAAAACGAAAGGTTCATAAACATATAAAAAGATGTTCAATCTTATCAGTGGTCAGGGAAGTGCAAATTAAAATCACAACGAGATACCATTCAGATTGGCAAAAAAAAATTTTAAAGACTATAAAATGTTATGAGGTACTACTTTTGGAACAGATTGCAAATACTTTGTAAAGTTGAACCAATGTACACAACATGATAGTTTCACTTCTGGGTATATACCTTACAGAAACTCTCACACATGTACCCAGGAATTTCTAGTAGAACTGTTCATAATGGCAAAAAATAGTAAATTACTCGAGTACCCATTAACAGTAAAATGGGCAAATACATTAGGGTGTTGCTACCAAAGAATATACAACAGCAGACACGAATGAACTACAACTACGCACATCAACCTAGGTCAACCTTAGAGACAATGTGAGGGAAAAATCTAGAAGAAAACATGACAGTATGATTCCATATATACAAAACTTAAAATTCGTCAATATGAAATGAGGTATTGTTTAGGGACATACACCTAAGTGGTAAAAAGTTTAAACAAAAGGAAGGGACTAATTGGCATAAAATACGGGATGTGGCTGCTTACAGTAGAGAGAGGGAACTAGAAAAGGGACACATGGGGCTTCTGAAATGTGTTAATTGCCTCCTAATGTGCTCAGTACATGGGTGTTTATTATTGATTTTTAAACTGTGTAAATATTTGCATCTACTCTTTCTATGTATGATTTATTTCATAATAAAATAAACAACCTTTTGGTCATCATAGTTATACATTTTCATTTTGGAACATTTGAAAAATGGATCTTAGTTTAATCAATGAGAAAAAAATAGCACCCTGAACATTCTTACAAAAATAACAGCCGTGAATCTTTTCCAGAGAGGGTTGCAATACGCTTGAAATTGCAGCTTTTCCAGTTTTGAATGACACAAGCAGAGGCATTTTTACATGATGACATGGCAGAGAATGTGCTTTAACGATGCCAGCAGCAGAGTTAGTTTGAAAAGTAACATGAGTTGCTATTTCTTATGGAATCTAGAAATAAGATTTGGGCTATTTTATACTGTATTTTGCCTCTGGAAAATGTGGTGCTTTCCATCTTGTCCATGGCAAGGTCACGGAAGCTCCATAGACACATCTAAACTCCCCAAGAGACTAAATTACTGGGCTGAGGGCTCTGGGGACCATCGTCTCAGGGAACATCTAGCTCAACTGACATAACATAGTTTATTATAAAGAAAATGTTCTACATTCTACTTTGGTGGGTAGCGCCTGGCTTAAAAGCTTGTGAGTTGCCATCTAAGATACTCGACTGGTCTCACCCCGTCTAGAGCAAGGGAGAAAGAAGAAAACCAAAGACATGAGGGAAAGATTAGTCCAAAGGACTAATGGACCACAAGTACCACAGCCTCCACCAGACTGAGTCTGGCACAACTAAATGGTGCCCAGCTGACTCCTCTGACAGGGATCACAATAGAGGGTCCTGGAGCTGGAGAAAAATGTAGAACAAAATTCCAAATCACCAAAAAAAAAAAAAAAAGACCAGACTTACTGGTCTGACAGAGACTGGAGAAACCCCAAGAGTATGGCCCCCAGACACCCTTATAGCTCCATAATGAAGTCACTCCTGGGGTTCACCCTTCAGCCAAAGATAAGACAGGCCTATAAAACAAAAAAGACTAAATGGGCACACCAGCCCAGGGACAAGGACGAGAAGGCAGGAGGGAACAGGAAAGCTGGCACAGGGGAACCCTAAGGTCAAGAAAAGGAGAGTGTTGACATGTTTGGGGTTGGCAACGAATGTCACAAAACAATGTGTATTAATTGTTTAATGAGAAACTTGTTTGCTCTGTAACCCTTCATCTAAAGTACATTAAAATATATATATCACTACTGGACGGAAAAAAACGTGGTGCTTTCACAAATGGAACTAAGCCACCGTTGAGTGAAGTTCTCGGGTCCCTTTGCGGTTAAACTGCTTTAAGCTGAGCGCCTTCTGAACTACAGTAACTATCAGTACCAGCTTTGAATGTGGTCCAAAATGGTACCCTACCTAACGCCCAAATCTGGACTGACATCGGTAGTCCTTCAGGAGGAGAAGCCCGTGTGTGTTTACAAAATACATCTCATTTTGCTTTGATAAAAGAGCTTGAATTCATTTTCATTAACACAAACGCATACTGACATATTGAAAAAATTAAAGCTATACATTCTAAAATCTTTAATATTAAAAACCTTTATTATGATTATCTGAATATAATTACAAGCATATTAATTGATCAGATGACTAAAAAGATTGATCGGGAATCTTAAAAAGAGCCAAAAAGAGTTTCTGAAGTACCATTAATAGATTAACTAAAGCTAACCTGTGTCACATAGGGGTGCCAACTAATTAATGAAAAAAATTTTTTTTTAATCTTAAAAAGAGCACAAGAACATTCCACTAAAATATAACATGTCTCTAAACGTTACCATAAGGGCTTTGGTGTAGAAGACAGCAGCTCTAGATTAAGCAAAAAAGCAGCATTATCAAAATCTGAAGTCCCCCCAGATGACCTACCTGCCCGGGTGTATCTGTTAAATCATCGAACCCAGTTTCAGGGCAACCCTGACAATTTTAGGTAGTTGTGGAGAAGAAAACAAACCTCAAATATGCACGTTCAATCTTTCTAGTTGTTCTGACATGTCCTTCACTTACCCTTTTCCATGTGTGTCTCTCTCCCCTTTGCTATTAGGAAGAGCCACCTTCAGAGGGCCAGTTCAGCCCCGTATGATATCAGCCTGGTAGAGACAAGCAACACCAGTGCCCAAGACAGTGAGTAAATTCAAAAGGAAAATGCCTGGTTTAAAGCACTAGGTGACGTGGTGGCAGCTACTGTTATTTTGTTGTTTCTATTACATGTAGAGATTTAGACATATTTCCACAAGGTTCGACCCTATGCCTTTTTCTATGGGTTTTTAATAACCACCTTTTTTTTCACATGAAGATGACACAAGTTGTATTTTTTCCAGCATAAAACCATGTTACCTCAATATTTGAAATTACTTTGTCAGCTGTAATGTGCTACACAGTTATAAGGGCCTGGTTTCTCCAGAAGTAATTGAAGGGGGCTGGTAAAAGGCGAGAAGAGCCCAGGTGATGCAGTAGTTGGAGCACTTGGCTGCAAACCTAAAGGTCAGTGTTTGGAACCCACCAGCTGCTCCATGGGAGAAAGATATGGCAGTCTGCTTCCATGAAGATCACAGCCTTGGAAACCCACAATCTTGGAAACCCCATGGGGCAGTTCCACTCTGTCCTATAGGGTTGCTATGAGCTGACATTCAGCTCCACAGTAACAGCTTTGGTTTTTGTTTTTTGGTTTGGTATATGGGGAAGAGGAAGAGTTTTGCCTGTAAGGGTAGACAAGCTTTGGGAAACTTGTATACAAAGTAACATTTTAAACCTCTCTTGAGACTTCCGTTTCTGGCCAACATGGAGTAACAGGGACAGCAGAATTTCGAGGCTGTGGTGCAGGATGGGGGAAACCCAGCTTGGACTCCGAGTGAAGGAGGTGGAAAGAAGGAAAGGTCCAGGTAGCAGTACTTCCCTGGACAGAGTACTGGGAAAGATAGCTGTAAAGAGAGACAACTATAGAGAGCTGCAGTTCAGCTGAGTACTGACCAGTTCACGCTTGTGAGGAAAGAACCACCTCAAAGGCTTAGAGCTCTCCCACAGGGCAAGGAAAAGTGCTTCTTTCCACCCCAGACTCGGAGAAAATATTTGCAAATCATTTATCTGATAAAGGACTTATATCCAGGATATATAAAGAACTCTTTCAACTCACTAATAAGACAACCCAATCAAAAAGTGGGCAAAAGATTTGAATAGACACTTTAGCAAAGAAGATATACAAATGGTTAACAAACACATGAAAAGGTGCTTGATGTCACATTCACGAAACCAAAAAAAAAACCAAACCCACTGCCGTCAGAGTCGATTCCAACTCATAGTGACCCTATAGGACAGAGTAGAACTGCCCCATAGGGTTTCCAAGGAGCGTCTGGTGGATTCAAACTGCTGACCTTTTGGTCAGCAGCCAAGCTATGAACCATTGCATCACCAGAGCTCTATCATAGTCACTAGGAAAACGCAAATTAAAAAAATTGTCAAGTAACTCCTATGCAACAGTTCTACTGTGTAAGATGGAGTCAGAATGGACGTGAAGTTGATTCTGACTCATGGTGACCCCATGTCGTGGAGTTAGAACTATTCCATAGGAGTTTCTTGACAAACATTTTCACAGGAGCGGATCACAAGTCCTTTTTTTTTTCGTAGTGCTACCGGGTGGGTTCAAACAACCAGCCTTTTAAATTAGTCATTGAGAGCAAACTGCACCACCCAGGGATGTGGGGAAACTGAAAGACATGGTTGGTGGAAATGTAAAATGGTATAGCCACTTTGGAAAATATTCTAGCAGTTTCTTAAAAAGTTAAAACATAAATTACCATATGACCCAGCAGTTCTCCACCTAGATATCTACCCAAAATAAATGAAAAGTGTCTACATAAAGACTTGAATGTGAATGTTTATAGTAATATTAATCATACTAACCAAAAAGTGAAAAATGTTCATCAGATCAACAAAATGTGGTGTATTTATGCAAAGGAATACTGCTGAGCTATAAAAACGAATGAAGTATTGATACATGCTACAACATGGATGAACCTCAATCACGCTCAGTGTCAGAAGCCACAAAGTAATCAGTGCTGTTCCAAATCATAGTGACTCCATGCGATAGTGTATGATCCTATTTATATGAAATGGTTGCCTGGGGCTAGAGGAGGAGCCCTGGTGGGACACTGGTTAAGAGCTCAGCTGCTAACCAAAAGGTCAGCAGTTCGAATCCACCATCCACTCCCTGAAAACCCTATGGGGCAGCTCTACTCTGTCCTGTAGGGTTGTTAAGAGTCACAATCGACCTGATGGCAATGGGTTTAATTTGGGGGCTAGAGGTAGGAATAGAGAGTGACTGAAAATGGGATGGAAATGTCCTAAAGTTATTGTGGTAAAGGTTGTACAACTTTGTAAATAGTACTACCACTGAACTGTATACTTTAAAAAGGTGAATTTTATGGTATGTAAATTATACCTCAGTGAAGTTCATTCTCATTGCAGGTAGAGTGACTTAGTTCAGCAGCCTTTCCCCTCACCCACCACCTTCTAATTTGTACTAGAAAACATAGTCAGGTTTAATTAGAACAGTGGATAGCAGAGGATGGGCAGTAAGGAATGGCAGGTGTGGGGAACGTACTGAATTTTGGTACGGGGATGCTGACGTGGCTCTCGTGTTCTCAGAAGCATTGTAGGGCTGGGTGCTGGGGTCTTCTGGGATAGTTTACCTTAGCCCTTCCAATGACAGAAGGGGTGGGTTTATATATGTGAACAAGATAAGCAACATGCATAGGTAGGTATAAGGAAAAACTGAGATGGAGAAAACATCTTAATTTGTAGTTATTTTCCATAGATCATGGAGAACAGTGAAGAAACATCAAAGTGAACCAAAGAATTGCTCCTCTATTACAGAGGCAGAAAATGAAGCACCGTAAGGTAAGAGAAATGAAAAGAGATTTAAGTCTTCCTTTTCTAAATAAGACACGCTTCGTAACCCATACTGCTACAGGGTGTGTGCTTCTGTGATGTGAATTCGTGCATGTGCTGTTGGTAAACAGGCAATGAAGGTCAGTACAATGTGAAGTCGCATTGGTTCAGACAAAATTTCTTTCCCAGTAAGTTAATGTGCTGAAGTGGTGAGGACAAGCTTTCTCTCAACTAAAGAGAACACCTCTGCAACATGTAAATCCAAACTTAACCTGCTGCCCTTGAGTCGATTCCCACTCACAGCAACCCTCTAGGAAGGACATAGCAGAACCATCCCATAGGGTTTCCAAGGCTGAAATCTTTATAGAAGCAGACCGCCCCATCTTCTTCTCGCGGAGTGGCTGCTGGGTTCAAACCGCCAACCCTTTGGTTAGCAGCTGAGCGCTTTAACCACTGCTCCACTGGGCCTCCTTCAGCTGTATATAAAGACCTTAATTTAAAAATTTGAAAACCCTGTGAAGTACCTCTTTTCATCGCAAGGAGTGGCTGTTTAATGGCTTCAAAACCACCATGTTTTTCACTCAGTTACAGACGAAAAGCCATGAAGACGTTTCACCTTGTGTGTGGAAGAGGCATTGATTTATGAAGACCACCTCTGCATCACAGTTTTAATACTGGTGAAAATGTTTTCTATTAGAAGCATTTGATTTCAAGGATCTACATCTCAAAGGAAGATACAAAAGTTCCTAAGTTCAAGGCTGCAAAGACAGACCAAGTGATTCTCCGTGCTAACACACAGGTGGAAATTTAGGTAGTTATTGTTACTGCTCAGGTTACAAAGTTCCAAACCTATTGTTGCATTGTTGTTGTTGGGTGCGGTGGAGTTGATTCTGACTCACAGCAACCCCATGTGACAGAGCAGAACCGCCCCATATAGCTTTATAGGCTGTATTCTTTACAAGACCAGACTGCCAGATCTTTTCCCCATAGAACCACTTGGTGGGTTCGAACTGCCAACCTTTCAGTAAGCAGCCAAGTGCTTAACTGTTGTGCTCCCGGGGCATAAGTTCTCTAATTTTTACTACATGATTTTGCAGAATGCGACATTTTTACTGTTAGGGGCAACATAAAGAATTGATTAGGCCAGAACAATTTAATTTCTCTAAGCAGTTTTTTTCAATTGTGAAGTTACACTGAAAAAGAAAAGAAGACCAACAGTGTTTTTCAGGAAGTGTGAAAATAAGTCTTGGAATATTCTGGAATGGTCAATGTTCTACCGCCGAAGGTTTGGGACTGGAACAGAATTGAAGCAGAGGAGCAAGACTAGTGGAACGGACCAGCCAGTCTCTGGATCGTGTCTTCAAGACTGGCTGTGCACATCACCCTTGCCACACAGCCCAGTGCAGGCACTGTGAATTGAATTTGTCACAAATGTCAGTCATTGATTCACCATCATTCATTTATTCAACAAAAAATAGGAACTTGAGGCACTGAGATAGTATATACAAAATGAAAAGCCCTCTTAAAATTTTTTGAATTAATCAATGGTCTTTTTTAGAACAGTCAAAAAGAAAAACAAGCAGATGGTGGAGTTCCCATATATTCTTTTTCCCCATTCCAATAGTTTCCCCTATTGTCAACAACTTGCATTAGTGTGGGGTACATCTGTTGGCAATTAATGAATCAATACTGATACGTGATTACTGAGTCCATAGTTTACGGCAGGAATCACTCTTTGTGTTGTAGACTTTATGGGGTGTTACAAATGCATGACCTCATACACGTATCCACCATTACAGCAGTTTCACTGAACTAAAAATGCCCTGTGATCCACCTGTTAACTCCCCCACCCCTAAATCCCTGAAAACTGCTGATCTTTTTACTATGTCTATAGTTTTGTCTTTTCCATAACGTCACAGAGTTGGAATTATACAATGTGTAGCCTTTTGAGATTGGCTCCTTTTAATTTAGCAGTCTGCATTTAATGCTCCTCTGTGTCTTTTCACGGCATCCTTCATTTCTGTAGTGTTTTATTTCTAGCATTTCCTTTTGGTTTCTATCTCTGTTTATATTACCCACCTGTTCTTAAATGTTGTCTTCTTTTTCCATTGGAACCCTTAACATATTAATCAGTTATTTCAAATTCCCTATTTAGTGATTCCAAAATCTATGCCATATCTGAGTCTGGTTCTGATGCTCAATTTATCTCTTTGAACTGGTTTTTTTTTTCCCCCTTGCCCTTTAGTATGCCTTGTAATTTTTGTTGAAAGCTGGACATGATGTATTTGGTAATAGGAACTTAAATAATTGGGCTTTTAGTGTGAAGTTTTATACGTTAATCTGGCTAGGAGCTGGACTGTTTAATGTTTGTTGTCATTATAGATGCCAAAGGCTTCAGTTTCCTTGTTTTCTTCTAATGTCTTTGGGTTTCCCTAAGAATTCCTTCTTAAGTAGACTCTGTGTCTTGAAGCTCTCTGAGCTGTAATCCACTGTTACTATACTGGAGCCCTGGTATGTAGTGATAAGGTATCATGTGGAAAGTTTTAATATAAAATAGACGCATTGTGTCCCAACCTGTCTGCCAGAAATGAGATTAGGTGTGCAGAGACAGTGGCCCACTTAGTCCTCAAGGTGGCCAGCACTGGGGGCAGCTGGATCCTCCAGGGCAGAGGCAAAAGCAGCCCTCACTGTTGTCCCCGATGTGCTGTATAAATATTATTGTTGTTAGTATGTGCTGCAACATGGAAGAAATTAGAAAGCACCTCAGTAATGTATCCGACGATACATGCGTCACTGAACTTACCACAGGTCTCACATAAAGTGACCTTTTCATTACTAACAGCTTATAATTTCTGTACAATTTTAAGTGGGCTCTTGGCAAATGGATAGTTCTTGCACTTAGGCCATACATATTTTACTGGTAATTTGAAACAATATTCTGCCAGGTTTTATTTTTTAATTACAGAATTTTCATTGAACATACATGATCTCTCTGTCAGGTAAACTATGTCTACTGTTACAAAAAATTCTATTGTAGGTTCTAAAAATATAGTGGGATTTGTATTACTACATTACCTAAACAAAACACATTACAGATCTGTATTTTAGGGGAAAAAATTTGCTGGACATCTTACTATGCAAATTCAACCCGTAGAGGTCTTTCTAAAAGATGATTTCCTTTGCGAGTAGCTTGTGGACAAATAGCTCTACTGGTAGCTTTAAGTTGACTGGATGCCAGATACATTTTTGGATGAGCTGCTCTCTCATTACAACTTAAGAAGTTTTAAAAATACCTGTGAGTGCTGAAGTACTGACGTCATCAGAGTCATTGCTCCCAGGATTTGTCTCTCAGTTTTATAGTCTGTAAGTCCATTTTAAAGCAGATCACTAACTTATAATGCAAAATAACACACAATAGAACTCCCTGTATCCTCCAATTTGGTGCATTACCTTCTGAGCAGGCAAAACAATCAGGGTAGGGGTTGCTTCTTTAGTACATTTGAATTCGATGGAAAGAGAAGTTAGATGGATATTTTTATTTAGATTGAGTTGTCTCAAGCAATGGGTACTCCCTTTAATGGTGAGAAGCCAATTTTCTTTCTGATCTGAGGTAGTGTGAAAACTTTGCTGTGACTATGTTACATGCTGCTGACTATTAAGAGAGTTGAGGTTCCCTGAGAGAGATAACTACAATGAAAATTCTAGATAAAATCTCTGTTTCCGGGTAGGGCTCCTGCCCCCAAACTCTGGTCTCTTTACTCTTCTGTAAAGAATTTTAATATGTCAGACACAGTAGCTGAAGTGGGGAGGGGAAGAAAACCTCACCAAGACAGTTTCATATGCTGGTCACTGGTCCAGGTAAACCACATCCTCCAGGATAACTCTGAGGACTTACAGGGTACACCCTCCACACACACACTCCAGTGCTAGAAGGCCCATTATCAGGGAATGTGGTAAGGTATATAATAGGTCTGGCATATCCCACCAACACTGTGTGTGGATATTCTAGCTTAAGCCACCCCCAAATTTAGCAGCTTAAAATAATGTACTCACAAATATACCATATGGGCAGGGCTTGAAGGGGACAGCTCACCAGTGCTCCTTTTCGCATCTGCTGAGGCGATCAGAGGCTAGGGATCATCTGACAGTTGGTGTTGGCTATCAGCTGCGACCATATCTAGGACTGTGTCCAGAACATCTACATGTGGCCTTTCCGTATAGCTGACTGGCTCCTTCACAGCATGGTGGCTGGGGGGAGCATCCAGAGAGAGAGGCCCAAGCAGAAGCCTTTTATGACTGAGCCTCAGAAGACATGCAGGCGTCACTCCCATTGCTGTCACCAAGGTAAAGAGAGATCCAGCTTCTGGTGGGAAGAGTGTCTGAGAAGTTACAGACGTTTTAAAGCATCTTAGTGGACTAGCTTTTCTGGTGGTAAAGTGAGGTCCTTGGTCAGACCTTACTGCGCTAAGTCTATAGAGTGGTAAGGATTTCTTTTTTTCTATTGTCCTTCTACGCAGCCCTAAGACGTATGGGAAACGATTCTCCCACTTGAGAACATACCAAGGCACTTGTCCCTTATGTAAGCAACCTTCACGCAGGTTGTGGCAGGCATGGGAACCCAGTTCTTTTTTCTTCCAACCTCATAACTCATGAAAAGTTTTGGAGGGCTTCTAATTTTCATTCATTTTATTCTTGGTAGACATCGTGGCTAAAAAACCAATACCAACTTAATGAGTCCTTTGATGATGTTGTTAGTTGCAGTCGAGTCAGCTCTGAGTCATGGCAACCTTACGTATAACGGAACAAACCTTTGCCCGGTCCTGCACCATCTTCATGACCGTTGGTGTGTTTGAGTCCATTGTTGTGGCTATTGTGTCAGTCCATCTCATTGAGGGTTTACAGACATATAAATACCAGCATCCCTGAAGCCCCGTATGTCCCTCTTTCCAGTCAGTTAAAATCCAGAATACATAAAGAATTCCTTACAACAAAAAGACAACCAACCCAATCTAAAATAGGCAAAGGAAGAGATATTTCACTGAAGAGGACATACAAAGATGCTCAAAGTCATTAGTCATTAAAAAAACAAACCAAACCCACTGCCATCAAGTTAATTCCAACTCGTGCTGAGCCCCTGTGTTAGAGCAGAACAGCTCTGCACGGTTTCTTGGCTGTGATCTTTGCAGAAACAAACTGACAGGCTTTTCCTCTGCAGCACTGCTAGGCAGGTTTGAACTGTCAACCCTTAGGTTAGTAGTTAAGGGCAAACCATTTGCACCACACAGGGATCTAGGAAAATGCAAATCAAAGTCATACTGAGATGCCATTTCCTCCCTAGAATGGCTATGATCCAAAACTAAACAGAAAATAACAGATGTTATCGAGGCTAGGGAGAAACTGAAACCCTCATCCATTGCTGGTAGAATTGTAAAATGGTATAGCTGCTGTGGAAACAGTTTGGTGATTCCTCAAAAAGTTAAACAGTACCACCATATGACCTAGCAATCCTAATCCTAGGTATATACCCAAAAGAAATGAAAGCAGGAATGCAAACAGGTATCTGTCCATCAATACTCATTACAGCACCATTCACAACAGCCAAAGGTAGAAACAACCTAAATGTGCATCAACAGATGGACTGTATAGATAAAACGCGGTATACACACAATGGAATATTACTCAGTCATAAAGAAAAACGAAGTCCTGATACACGCTACAGGAATGAATCTTGAAAACATGCTGAGTAACTCAGTCAATCACAAAAGGACAAATATTTTTTGTATGAGCTCAGTTATGGGAAATAAACCAAAGCTTATTAGTGGGTACCAGGGGTGAGAGGGAAACCCTGATGGCGTAGTGGTTAAGAGCTATGGCTCCTAACCAAAAGGTCAGCAGTTCAAATCTACCAGGCGGTCCTTGGAAACCGTATGGGACAGTTCTCCTCTGTCCTATAGGGTTGCTATGAGTCGGAATTGACTTGACAGCGACGTGTTAAGGGTGAGGGAGGAGAAAAGACGCATCTTAGCGTAGGGGGCAGAGTTTCTGTTAAGTGTAGAGGAACAATTTGGAAACAGACAGATGGTTGCACAACATGATGAACATAGTATCACTGAATTGTACATGGAAAAAATGCTGAAGGATCTCAAATCGATAACCTAACTTTTTAACTTGAGAAATTAGAAAAGAGTAAACCAGAAAAAGAAGAAAAAAACAAGCTCAAGGCAACCAGAATAACAAAGATCAGAGCAGAAATAAAGTGAAAAACAACAGAATCAATGAAACCAGAAACTTTTTTTTTTTTTTAATATCGAGGCAATCCACAAACCTTTAGCTAGACTAACAAAGAAAAAGAGAAGATGCAAATACATAAAATCAGAAATGAATTTGAGAACATTACAACCGGCCTTACGAAAATAAAAAGCATAAGAAAATACTATGACCGACTATATGTCAACAAATTAGCTAAGAGGAAATGCACAGATTCCTAGAAACAAACTTCCTACGATGACTCAAGAAAAAATAGAATATCTCGGTAGACCCATAACAAAGAAATTTTATTGATCGGTAACCACAAACCTCCCAACAAAGAAAAATCCTGGACCTGATGGCTTCACTGGAAGATTTTACTAACATTTATAGAAGAAGTGAGTCAATCCTTCTTAAACTTTTCCAAAAAGAGAAGAGAGAACACGTCCTAAGTATTATATGAGGCTACCGTTACTCTGATACCAAAGCAGGACAGACACCAGGAGAAAAATACAAACTAATATCCCTTATGGAGCCCTGGTGGCGCAATGGTTAAGAGCTCGGCCGCTAACCAAAAGGATGGAATCTACTACCCACCTTGGAAACCCTATGGGGCAGTTCAACTCTGTCCTATAGGGTCGCTGAGTCAGAACTGATCCAACGGCAATGGGTTTTTTTTTTTTAATATCCCATCCTCTCCTAGTTTTTGGAAACCCTGGTGGTGTAGTGGTTAAGTGCTACGGCTGCTAACCAAAAGGTCAGCAGTTTGAATCCACCAGGCGCTCCTTGGAAACCCTATGGGGCAGTTCTACTCTGTCCTATAGGGTCACTATGAGTCCGGATTGACTCAACGGCAACGGGTTTAGTTTTTGGTTTGGTTTATGAATGTAGATGCAAAAATCCTCAACAAAATACTAGCAAACAGAATACAAAAGCACAATAAAATGAACATACGCCACGATCGTGGAATGCAGGAGTGGTTCAGCATTAAAAAAATCAATGTAATATATCACGTTGATAGAACGAAGGGAAGAACCACATGATGATTTATACTGAAGCAGAAAAAGTATCTGACGAAATCCAACACCTTTTCAAGAATAGAACACTCAACAAGATAGGAACAGAAAGGGAAATTCCCCAATCTGATAAAGGGCATTTATGAAAAACCTACAGCTAACACTGTACTCCACCACCCATCTGTCAGTTCATAGTACTATGGGGCTTTCTTGTTGCTATTATGTTGGAAGCCCTACCACCAGTATTTTAAATACAACAAGGACATTCATGTTAGACAGATTTCAGCAGAGCAGCCAGTCTAAGACAGACTAAGAAGAAAGGCCTGGCAATCTACTTCCAAAAATTATCCAATGAAAACTTTTAGAGATAGCAATAAAACACTGTCCAATACAGTACCGGAAGACAAGCCCCTCAGGTTAGAAGGCACTCAAAATACATCCAGGGAAGAGCTGCCTCCTTAAAGTATGAGCTGACTTCAGTGACGCAGATAGAGTAAAGCCCTTGGGGAACTTCATTTGCTGATGTGGCATGACTCAAAAGGAGAAGATAACAGCTGGACATATCCATCAGTAATCAGAACATGGAATGTACGAAGTATAAACCAAGGAAAATTGAAAGTCATAAATTTCAAGGAACACTTGAAATGGATATCCTATGCATTAGTGCAGTGTGACTGATTACTTTTGTGTGTGGCCTCTCTAGCCACAGTTTTGTAACCCCCACCCAGATTGGGCAGGACCACGTGACAGGATAGTAATTGTGGCCCACCAAAGAAACTGGTCAGTTTTGCCATCTCGCTGAGCTTAAAATAAGCTACCCTAGAGACAGGGAAGAGAACAGCCCACTACCACCAAAGAAAGAGAGACCCGCAGGAGACAGCAATAGTGGACTTCCCATCCCACAAAGCAAGAAAACTTAGTGCTTGTGGGCAGAAACTGAGGGCCAGAGAGAAGCCTATGCCCGACCCACAAATTTGGGACTTGCCAGTCTCCACAAGTATGTGAGCCATTTCCTTTATATGGTTCCTGAGTTCTGTGAGGCCGTGCAGTGAATCAGGAAACCCAAAGACATGAGAGAGAATGTTGAGGAGAGAGGGAGTAGTTGATGTTAGAGATGATGGAGTGGTACAGCAGCTTGGAAAAGTTGGACATTTGGGACATCTTTAACCTCCACCTCATAGGAACCAGCTTTGTGCTGATCCTTATAAAATAAATTATCTGTTTAATTAGGTAAAATGGACTGGGATCTGCCATTTTGAATCCAATAATCATATGGTCTATGCTGGAAACGACAACCTGAAGGAGTATGGCGTTACATTCATCATTCAAAAGAATATTTTGAGATCTATCCTGAAGTACAATGTGGTCAGTGAAAGGTTAATATCCATAAGCCTAGAAGGAAGATCAGTCAATACTACTATTATTTAAATTTATGCACCAACCACGAATGCCAGAATATGAAGAAAGTGAAGACCGTTTACAACCTGCTACAATCTGAAATTCATCGACTGTGTAATCAGGACGCATGGACAATTACTGGTGACTGAAATGCAAAAGTTGGAAACAAAGGAGGAGAATCAGTAGCTGGAAAATTCAGCCTTGATGATAAAAATGACACCTGAAGTCACATGGTAGAACTTTGCAAGACCAACAACTTACTCATTGGAAATAACCTGTTTTCAACAACATGATTGTGACTACATCTATGGAAAGAGAATGGAAAAGCACAATATCATCAAGACAAAGGCCAGGGAGTAGCTGCAGAACGGACCATCTTTTACTCATGTGCAAGCTGAAGAAAATCAAAGCAAGACCTTGGATACATTGCACCTGAATTTAGAGATCGTTTTAAAAATAGATTCGATGCATTGAACACTAATGACTGGAGACCAGAAGAGCTGAGTTGTGGGAAGACATCAAGGATATCATACATGAAGAAAGTGAAAGGTCATGAAAAAAGATGGGAAAGAGCAAAATAATGATGTCAGAAGAGACTCTGAAACTTGCTTTTCAGCACCTAACAGCTAAAGTAAATGGAAAAAATGTTGAAGTAAAAGAGCTCAACAGAATATTTCAAAGAGTAGCTTAAGAAGAAAAAAGAAAGTATTATGATGAAATGTGCAAAGACCTGAAGTTAGAAAACTGAAACGGAAGAACATGCTTGGCATTTCTCACGCTAAAATAACTGAAAAGAAGTCTTGAGTTGCATTACTGAAGGATCTATGGGCAAAAACCTGAATGATGCAGGAATCATCAAAAGTAGACTGAATATAGAGTCTGTGTACCAAAAAGAATTGGTTGATGTTCAGCCACTTTAGGAGGTATCATATGATCAAGAACCACTGCTACTGAAGAAGTTCAAGCTTCACTGAAGACACTGGCAAAAATCCAAGGCTCCATGAATTAATGGAATACCCATCGAGATGCTTCAATAAATGGATGCAACACTGTGAGCACTTACTCATCCGTAACAAGAAATCTGAAAGACAGCTGCATGGCTAACTGACTGGAAGAGATCCATATCTGTGCCCATTCCAAAGAAAGGACATCAAACAAAATGTGCAGAGTATCAAACGCTATCATTAATATCACATGCTAGCAAGATTTTGCTGAAGATAATTCAAGAACTGCAGCCGAATGTTGACAGGAAACTGCCAGAATTTCAAGCCGGATTCAGAAGAGGACACAAAAAGAAGGATATTATTGGTGATGTCAGATGGATCGTAGCATACAGAATCATCTACACGAAGGCATCCAACTGTGGTTCATAACAAATTACAGATAACATTACGACGAATGGGAATTCCAGAACACTAAATTGTGCTCATGTAGAACCTGTACATGGGTCAAGAGGCAGTCCTTAGACCTGAATGAGGGGATACCGTGGGGTTTAAAAATGGAAAAGATGCGCAGCTGGGTTGTACGCTTTCACCTTACTCGTTCAATCTACACGCTGAACAGATAACTCGAGAAGCTGAACTACAAGAAGAAGAATGTGACATCAGGATTGGAAAGAGATTCGTTGGCAACCTGTGATATGCAGATGACACAACCCTGCTTGCCAGAAATGAAGAAGACTTGAAACACTTACCGATGATGGTCAAAGACTGCAGGCTTCAGTATGGACTATGCCTAAATGCTAAGAAAATGAAAATCCTCACAACTGGACCAATGAAGAAAAATTCAACTATTTCATTCTACTTAAATCCACTATCAACAAGCATGGAAGCAGCAGTCAAGAAATTAAATGACACATTGCACTGGGAAAATCCACTGCAAAAGGCCTCTTTAACGTTTTAAAAACAAAGATGTCACTTTTATGACTAAGGTGTGTCTGACCCAAGCCCTGGTGTTTTCAATGGGAAGACAAAATAAGAATTGATACAACTGAGATGCAGTGTTGGCAAAAAATATTCAACATACCGTAGACTGCTAGAAGGATGATCAAATCAGTCTTTGAAGAAATACAACCAAAATGCTCCTTAGAAGTGAGGATGGTGAGACCTCAGTTGGCTTACTTTGGACACATCAACAGGAAAGACTTTAGACACATCAACAGGGAAGACTTTAGACACATCAACAGGAAAGACCAATCACTAGAAAAATACATTATGTTTGGCAAAGAAGTGGGTCAGTGAAAATGAGGGAAATATTCAATGAGGTGGATTGACACAATAGGCACAGCAAAGGACTAAAACACACCAGTGAACATGAATATGGTACAGAATTGTACATTTTGTTCTGTTATATATTAAGGTCACCACGAGTTGGAGCCAACTTGACAGCAACTACTAACACAGCAACATCATAATGTAGAAAGACCGAGAACTTTACAGATCAGGAACAAGACAAGGGATGC
Source organism: Loxodonta africana (assembly GCF_030014295.1). NCBI lineage: Eukaryota > Metazoa > Chordata > Mammalia > Proboscidea > Elephantidae > Loxodonta > Loxodonta africana. The sequence goes on along the minus strand of NC_087354.1, from coordinate 38,426,706 downwards.
CTGCTCTCACCATCGCTATTCAATACACCCACCCCTCACTTATCAGCACGGTTACGTTCCAAAAACCAGGTCGTTATGCAAAAAGCAGCATTATGCAAAAATGGAGGATGACTACCTCATAATTGCCAAACCACAGAGAATCATTACTCAGCCAAGTTGACACAGAACCTTAACCATCATACCCAGCGTTACTCTCACCTTGGCATTTGTTACTGCCAGACATTGTTAACGTGTAAAATAGATGGATAGTACAGTTTTATACTATTATTATAAATGCAAAATGTCAGATAACAAGATAGTCATTAAGTGAGGACTAGGTGTATCGTACTGAAAGTTCTAGCCAGAGCAATTAGGCAAGAAAAGAAATAAAAGCTATCCAAATTGGGAAGGAAGTAAAACTATCACTTTATGCAGATGACATGATCCTATATATAGAAGACTCTAAATAACCCACAAGAAAGGTATTAGAGCTAATAAATGAATTCGGGAAAGTGGGAGGATACAAGGTCAACACACAACAATCAGATGGCTATACATCAGTAATGAGCAATCTGAAAAAGAAATTAAGGAAACAATTCTATTTACAAAACATAAAAGAATAAAATATCTAGGAATAAATTTAATCGGGGGTGAAAGACTTGTAAAACGAAAATTACAAAACACTTCTGGAAGGGATTAAAGACCTAAATAAATGGAAAGACTATGAGTTCATGGATTGGAAGACTTAACACTGCTAAGATGTCAATACTAACCAAAGTGATCTATAGATTCAACGCAATCTCAATCAAATTTTCCAGCAGTATTCTTTGCAGAAATGGAAAATCCAGTACTCAAATTTATATGGACTTGCAAGGAGGCCCTGAATAGCCAAAGGAATCTTGAAGAAAAAGAACAAAGCAGAAGGACTCACACTTCCTGATTTCAAAACATACTATAAAGCTACGGTAATCAAAATAGTCTGGTATTGGTATAGAGACATAGACCAATGGGATAAAATTAAGAATCCAAAAATAAACCTATACATCTACAGTCAATGGGTTTTGGACAAGGATGCTAAATCCATGCAACAGAGAAAAAACAGACTCTTTATTAAACGATTCTGAGACAACTGGATATATTCACACGGAAAACTGAAGCTGGACTCATACCTCACACCATCACAAAAACTAACTCAAAATGGATCAAGGACCTAAATGTAAGAACTAAAAGCACAGAACCCCTAAAAGAAAATACAGGGATATGGCTTCGGAAAGTAGTTTTTAACAACGGATCCTTGGATATGACACCAAAAGCACTAGCAGCCAGAGACAAAACAGATAAATTGGACTTAATAAAAATTAAAAACTTTTGTTCAACAGAAGACTTTAACAATAAAGTGAAACGGCAACATACAAACTGGGAGAAATATTTTGGAAACTGTATGTTGGGTAAGGGTTTAATATCCAGAATATACAGAGAACTCCAACACCGAACAACAGAAAGACAACTCAATCAAAAAATGGGCACAGCCAAGAGACAAAAGAGCCACATAAACCAGAGACTCCATCAGCCTGAGACCAGAAAAACTAGATGGTGCCCGGCTACCACCAATGACCGTCTGCACAGGAAACCCAACAGAGGAGAGTCCCTAATGGAGCAGGAGAAAAGTGATGCAGAATTCAAATTTAGTAAAAAAAAAAGACCAGGCTTAATGGTCTGAGACTAGAGGAATCCCAGAAGACATGGCTCCTGGACTCTGTTAACCCAGAACTAAAATCATTCTCAAAGCCAACTATTCAGACAAAGATTAGACTGGACTATAAAACATAAAATAATACTCGTGAAGAGTGTGCTGCTTAGTTCAAGTAGATACACAAGACTAAATGGGCACCTCCTGTCCGGAGGCAGGATGAAAAGGCAGAAAGTGATAGGAGTGTGCTGTCACATTATAGGGATGGCAATTACAGTCACATAACAATATGTGTATAAACTTTTGTATGAGAAATTAACTTGAGCTGTAAACTTTCACCTAAAGCAAAATAAACAAAAAAAAAGGGCAAAAGATTTGAATAGACATTTCACCAAAGAAGAAATACAAATGGCCAATAAGCACACGAAAAGATGTTCAACATCATTAACTACTGTTATTGTTTTGAGCTGTTGAGTCAATTCCGACTCATAGCAACCCTATATGACAGAGCTGAACTGCCCCATATGGTTTCCCAGGCTGTAATCTTTACGTGAGCAGATTGCCAGGTCTTTTTTCCAATGTAGCCACTGGTGAGTTGAAAAGCCAAACTATCATTTTTTTTTTTTTTTATCAGTTAATAGGTGAGTGCTTAACCATTGTGCCACTGGGGCTCCTTCGTTAACCATTAAAAAAAAAAAAAATATGCAAATCAAAACCACATGAGATACCAACCAGTTCACCCCCACTAGGATGGCTATGATCAAAAAAATGAAAAACAAATGCTGCCAAGAATGTAGGGAAATCGGAACCCTCATCCATTGTTAGTGGGAATGTAAAACTGATACAGCCACTGTGGAAAAGTTTGGCAGTTCCTCAAAATGTTAAACATAAAACTACCATATGACCAGCGATCCCAATCCTAGGTATATACCCAAGAAACTGAAAGCAGTGACACAGACACATGAACACCAATGTTCCCTGCAGGACTATCTGTTGTTTTGAGCCATCCAGGCGATTCCAATTTACAGTAACCCTATATGACAGAGCAGAACTGCCCCCATGGGGTTTCCTAGGCTATAATCTTTACAGGAGCAGACTGCTAGGTCTTTTCTCCCACAGAATAACTGGTGGGTTTGAACCACCAACTTTTTGCTTAACCATTACGCCACCAGGGCTCCTTACAACACTATTCACGATTGCCAAAACATGACACAACTTAACTGTCCATCAATAAATGAATAAAAAAAAAAAATGTGGTATACACATGCAGTTGAATATTACTCAGCCATAAAAAGAAATGAAGTTTTGATACAGGCTACAACATGGATGATCCTTGAAAACATGCTGAGTGAAGTAAGTCTATCACAAAAGGACGACTGTTGTTTGATCTCACTCATGAAATAGCTAGAACAGGCACATGTATACAGACCAAAGTTTGGTAGTGGTTGCCAGAGGCGAGGGCGAAAGGGGGAGTCATTTTTTTTTTTTTTAAGGAAGCACAGAGTTTCTGTTTATGGTGATGGAAATTAGGCAACAGACACTGGTGACAGTTGCACATGATTAATTGATGTCACTAAACTGTACACTAAAAAATATTAAATTGGCAAATGTTTTTATAACAAAAAAGTCTGTTACTGGTATAATGATAGACCTATGCAGCACTAGAATAGAATTGAGAGTCTAAAAATAAACTCATACATCCACAGTCAGTTGACTTTCAACAGGGTGCTAAATCCATTAAATGGCAAAAGCACGGTCTCTTTAAGAAATGATGCTGAACAACTGGAATTCCACACGCAGAAAATGAAATTGGATCCATACCTCACGAAAACTAATTCAAAATGGATCAAATACTTAAATGTAAGAACTAAGACCATAAAATTCATACACAAAAATATAGGGGTAATACTTCTTGATCTAGTTTTCGACAAGGATTCTTAGATATGACACCAAAAACAATAGACAAAATAGATAGCCTGGACTTGATCAAAATTAAAAACTTTTGGGCATCAAAGGCTTTATCAACAAAGAGATAACCTACAGATTGGGAGAAGATTTTTAGGAACCATCTATCAGGTAAGGTAAGAGTTTAATATCCAAAATATATAAGGAACTCTTACAACTGAAACAACAAAAAGTCAAACAACCCAATCAAAAAACAGACAAAGAATCTGAATAGACATTTCACCAAAAAAGATATACAAATGGCCAACAAGGACACAAAAAGATGCTCAATGTCATTATGGAAATGCAAATCAAAACCACAATGAGGTACCAGTTCACCCCCAAAGGATGGCTATGATCAAAAAGACAAAAAAGAAATGTTGCCAAATTGCTAGTGGGAATGCAAAATTGATACAGTCGCTGTGAAAAACTGTCTGGCAGTTCCTCAAAATCTTAAACATAAGAGTACGGCCCCTGCACACCCTTTTAGCTCAGTAATGAGGCCGCTCCTGAGGTCCCACCCTTCAGCCAAAGATTGAATAGTCCCATGGAACAAAACAAGACTAAAGGGGTGTACCAGCCCTGAGGCAGGGGCTGGAAGATAGGAGGGAACAGGACAGCTGGTAATAGGGAACCCAGGGTTGAGAAGGGAGTGTTGACATGTCGTGGGGTTATTAACCAACGTCATACAACAATGTGTGTACTGTTTGATGAGAAACTAGTTTGTTCTGTAAACCATCTAAAGTTCAAAAAAAAAAGTTAGAAACATAAAACTACTTTGTTATTGTTAGCTGCCATCAAACCGCTTCCAACTCATGGAGTCCGCATGTGTGCAGAGTGGAACTGTTCCATAGGGTTTTCAAAGCTGTGACCTCTTAAAAAGCAGATCGCCTGAGGTGTCCTGCAAGGCACCTCTAGGTAGGTTTGAACTGCCAACCTTTCAGCTAGTAGTCAAGCACGTAACCATTTGTGCCACCCAGGGAAGTGATTCCTTCCACTACTAGGTATATACCAAAAAGAACTGAAAGCAGGAGCATAAACAGATAACTTGTACAACAGCGTTCACTGCAGCAATTAGCCAAAAGGTGGATAAACAAAATGTGATACATACAATCGAATATTACTCAGCCATAAAGATAATGAAGCCCTGACACGTATGACACAACATGGATAAACCTTGAAAATGTTATGCTGAATGAAATAAGTCACAAAAGGACAAATATTGTATGATCCCACTTATATGAAGTATCTGTAAAGGGCAAATGTACAGAGACCGAAGATCCTAAGTTGTTAGCAGGGGTGGGAGGGAGGGGAAAAGGAGAGTCATTGCTTAGGGGGCACTGAATTTCTGTTAAAGGTGACAGAAAAATTTGGCAATGGATAGTGGTGATGGTTGCACAATATGATGAACTTGTCACTGACCTGTACCCACAGAAAATGTTTTGTCATTAAGTTGAGAAACCCTGCACCCAACTGTTAGCTCCATGAAAGTCACTTATGTTTTACTCCTGACTGTAAATCTAGTATTGTGACAAGCCTTGAACTAAGCATGTGTTAGGTACACGTGTTGAGTGAATTTTGGTTAGTAAGACCCAAAAACTTGTGTAAAAATGTTAAGACACTGGCCCACAAATTCTTCTCAATCTGATCAGTTGTGTTGAAAATTAATGAATGCATTTTTTCAATTTCTCCTAAATTGTCACTCTTGCTTTTTTTGTTGTCGGCTGTGAAGGTGGATAACAGTAACTTTTATACAGTCTGTTTATAAAATGAAAATGCTCCATACACTTTTACTACCAAAAAATTAAATGATGTTTACTGGCTTCTGCCCATGTTTTCCACTTTGTAGTAGTATATATCCTTGTAACCTGCCTCAGTTGTAGAGCAGGGGGGAAAAAAAGTCATGCAAATATCTGACTATTCTTCCCTACATAGGGCCAATATTAAAATTACTTTCTGGTAACACATTCTTTATATAGTATAGGTGCTATTTTGTTCATTTAACAAGAATATTATTACTAATGCTTACTATGTTTTCTTCATTTTTTAGGATTTTATTAGCAGACTCATATCCACTTTCAACATCTGAAAATCAAGTCAATCATCTGTATCTCAGGATTTCCCATCACGAGGATTTAGACCGTTATGCTTGCGTTAAAATGGGATATATGACAGTGCTAATCTGGGCCAGACTTGTGTGGGCACAAAAAACCAGAAGCACTTTTTTTTTTCTGGAAAACTTCTGCAGATTGCATAGTAAGGTCTCAGAATTTGTAAAAGGTTATTCCTGTTGTAGTTCTTTGCATGTTCACTTTGTCAGCTTTGTAATATAAATCACTGGCAAAACTTCTGTTATCTGGGCTTCCCTACTAGGTTGAGAAGTTGCTTCAGTTTGCCAGTGATGTGGGAAGCCTAAGTGAAACTGAGAGAAGTACAGAGGTGAGGAAACCCTGGTGGCATAGTGGTTAAGAGCTATGGCTGCTAACCACAAAGGCTGGCAGTTCAAATCCACTGGGTGCTCCTTGGAAACTCTACACCGCAGTTCTACTCTGTCCTATAGGGGCTCTATGAGTCAGAATCAACTCGACAGGTCTGGTTTTTTGGTAGAGATGAAGTGGCTTACTGCACCCTCTTCAGTCGTATAAGTCAAAGCAGATTCTTAACATTTGTATCACTGTATAAAAGATATAGGGTGCATCTATTTCTGGGTCTTAATTTTAAGATCTACTTGTCTTCCCTTCCTTATATTGCTACCTGGTTTTTAAGGGCTTTAGTTCTACTTGAATAAAAGGGAATGGAAATATATACCTTGAAGCAACCTTTTATAAAGCAAACTGAAACCACAGAAATGATTTTGCTTTGAAAATATATAAAGGAAATCAATGTTTTTCAATGTCTTGATTAAATTAACCATTCTATTATCTGATTGTCACTTGAAAGAAGGCAGCTCAGTGTGAAGACACTAAGGGTACATATTTTTGTGCTCACCTCAATTTCTCACATGATCCTTTTTCCTGTTTCACAAATGACTGCAAAGCTTGCCATTTCTAGGAATTTGTTCTTTTATGCAATATAGTATGTTTTTAGCTGAAACAGTAATCCTTTAATGCTTGCTTTTATATTAGCCAAACCTTTCATAAATGTAACAAATTAAGTATATAGTTTTAACTTTAACTGAGGTAGGAGGACTTCTGTTCTCATCGGTACTAACGTTGTTTCCATTGGGTCAACTCCTCCCCCTGCTAAAGAATTCTACATCAAGGGTACAGCCATGTGGCCAAATGACTGCACTGTTCCCAGCAGGCCCCAACGGCTCAGCTATATACCAAGGACTCCTGTAACAACTTCAAATCCTGTATGAAATGACCCTGTAGTAGACTCTTCTTCGGAAAGTAACAGAAAACATTTTATATGAGTATTAATTTGAAAAAATAAAACAATTCAATCCTCAGGCTCATTCTGTTCATGTTTTCAGTTTTTAAAATCCATTTTCCTCCACTATTCAACCAACTCTTGACACTATCAAGGATAAAGAAATTTTACAAAATATTTTCCTTATGTGTTATATAAGCAAATGCAAGGACAGGAATCTTGAGGTACTGTCTACTTGACAGTGGGTACTGATGTTAAGTAGAAAAATGAATAGCTAAAGAGAAATGGCTAATACAAATATTCACTGATTAAAAGTTCTATCATGATTAAACTTTTCTCTGGACTTTCCTCAGGAACTAAGATTCAGAATAACCATAAAACAGAGGAGCCCTTACATATTTTTACCATATATACATAAATAGCAAGAGGCAAGAAGTGGGAGAAAAGTGGTAAAAGCAGAAAAGTAGGAAGAATGTTAACGTTATCTGATTTTACTTACCTTGCAAGTCTTCTACTGTTCCGTTAGAACAAAGCACTGGCCATTCATTACAAAAGTGCCATATGTTAATTAGATCACAATGTATTAGGTAGAATATGCCAAAATAAGGATATCCTGTAACAAAGACCTAAAACAAACAGACAAAAAAACAGTGCCTTAAATAAGACTGATGTTATTTTCTGTAAGAGTCTGGTGGCAAGTAGTTTTGGTGGTTCTGTTCCACTAAGTTGGGTAGGGTCCCAGGATCCTTCTGTGTGGTTTTTCTTCCAACATGGTGTCGCGTCCTCTGCAGAGTCCAGGATGGCTCACCATCAGATCCACTTTCTAAGCAACAGGATGGAGAAAGGCACCAAAAATGGGCACACCACCATTTTAAAGGACACACATTATTTCCCCTCACATAACTGGCCAGAACATAGTCATACCTGCAAGAGGGACTGGGAATGCAGTCTTTATTCTAGAGATGCATGTGCCCAGCCAAAACCAAAGGTTCCATCGCAATGCAAAAAGGGAAGAAGAGATACTGGGGAAAAGCTGGTGTTTTTCTGCACATGTCTCATTTAGATATTTATAAAATTAGAAATTCAAACTTGAAAATAATCCAACTAATATGCCAGGATTCACTAGCTGACAAAATAGTATTCTGCATTTTCTTTTACAATTAGTTTACTTCATTTACCCACCAAAAGCAATGAAATACAAAACGCTACCTGAATGAGTTTCCAAGGTGTATTTTATTGGTATAAAACCAAAATGAGGTGACAATTCCCTGGTCTGCCAATTAGCTATACAGAACTAGGTGAAAAAAATTTTTTTTCTCTTTCAATTTCTTTACTGAAGAAAAAGAGGAAAATTTTTCACTTACAAAGTAATAAAATACTGATTAGTCTTGGCAATTTATCTGAGCGACTTTAGAGTACCAAAACAAAAATAGTTCTTTAATTTTTATCAAGTAAAAAGTCAGTAATGATTTTATTACAGCTTCTGAAAAAACTGGTAGAGCAGAGAAAGATTTCTCAAACAAACCATCTGCGTATTTTTCTCCTTCATTAAGGGAGAAAAAGTCTTCATGATTCTGCTAAAAGATCATCTACCAATGCAAAGAGGTAGTCATGGAATGTCTTAATCTCCATCCTACTGATGAGTCTCCTTTCACCCTTCCCATGCAGGAAAGCTGGTTAAGGCCATGTCACACAACAGCTGCAGAGTCGGATGCAAAAGAACCATATTTTGTATGTTTGTGTTTGATGCAAAAGCTCTCAACTCTTGTTCTCCGTTATGTTACAAAGTTGTCTTCCATCTATTAAAAGCTACCCCAATGTGATCTTTACAGCAACAATCAAAGCTAAAAAACAGATGTATCTAAAGTCATTTTTGTTTGAAATACACATATTATCCCAAATATCCATTTTCTGGAAAAGGCAGAGCCCAAAATTTATGGCAGCCACTTTAGAGGTGGCTCTACTTAGATGACCCAAGGTGAATAAGTGTCATTATTGTTGTGTAGCTATGGAACAGATCATCATCCTTGACCTCATTACATTTCCTCAGTATAAAGTTCCCAGTGACTATCCGGTCACACCCAATTTCTCCATTTCCAAAGAAGCCAAATAAGGGAACGCTGGGAAAAAACTTTCTAAATGCATCAGCCTCAACATTCCCTTTAGCTCTATAATACTGAAAGCCCCTGCCCACACATGCGAACATGAAGCCAAAGGTATTCTGTTCTGGAATGTTGGCAGCTTTCAGGCGCTGCATCGCAGCCTCAGCAGTCTTCTCGTCATTGACGTCCTCAGTGAGGAGCACCGTGGCACTCTGGATGCGGTGTCCACTAAATGACAGTCCAACCACACCAGTGGCATCAATATCCAGAGGGTTCCTAAAAATTAAATTATATAAGTGGCAATATATCATGAAACAAAATTAAATTTTTAATGTGTTTAAAAAAAAAAAATCCTCATTCAGTGATTGGGGGGCTGCTGCCTTTAGGAGCCTACTGTTAGTCTGAGGTTCACCCTTCCAGATAAGGGAAGTATTAAAAAAAATAATAATAATAGGGTAAAAATTAATCTACTGAAATGAATGCATTAAAGGACATAGAAGGCAGATCTATGAAGAAGCAAGCAACTGATTTTTACGTCAGGACTACAAAGAGCAAAGGCATCTCCACAAACGCTTCTGAAACCATCCCTGGGCTATCAGAAGGGTATAGAGTATCCTTGCCTTTTTGACTTCCTTACAATACCTTACTATTTTACGTACATGTACCTATTAAATAAAGCTTTTTGCATATTTACACCTTTGATTACACTTTTTTTCCTACCTAAGTTGTCAAATTCTGAAAGAAAAGTGTATTAAAGATATGACCATGGAGGCTAAGTTTATCAAGAACCCATACACCAGAAGTTCAGCTGCATGTTGTTCGATCCATAAGATACATTGCTTTTGTCTTGTTTACTGCTTTGACCCTAGAATTTGGCTTAGTCTAATGGTAAAAACTCATGCTTTCTTTCTGTTTGTATTTGCCTGGTATGTTTTATAATAAAATATCCTTACAAAAGAAAAAAACAAATATAATATCAGTAAAAGCTATAAAGCTTAAAATAGCTATAAAGCTTAATCTTGCTTTTTTTTTTTTTTTTTTTTTGGATTTCCCTGTCTGGATTGACTTCTGGGTGCTCTGCCCAGTGTTCTAGTCTTGGGTTGATACCTGATATTATTGATTTTCTAACCAAGGAACTCCCTTTATTATTTCTTGTAGTTTTGGTTTGCTTTTTACGAATTCCCTCAACTTGTGTTTATCTGGAAAAGTCTTAATTTCACCTTCATATTTCAGAGACAGTTTTGATGGATATATGATTCTTGGCAGGCAATTTTTTTCCTTCAGTTTTTTAAATATGTCATCCCATTGCCTTCTTGCCTGCATGGTTTCTGCCAAGTAGTCCGAGCTTACTCTTATTGGCTCTCCCTTGTAGGTAACTTTTGGTTTATCCCTTGCTGCTCTTATAATTGTCTCTTTATCTTTGGTTTTGGCAAGTTTGATTATGTCTTGGTGACTTTCTTTTAAGATCTACCTCATGTAGAGTTCAATGAGCATCTTGGATAGATATCTTCTCATCCTTCACAATATCAGGGAAGTTTTCTGCCAACAAATCCTCAACAATTTTCTCTGTATTTTCTGTTATCCCTCCCTGTTCTGGTACTCCAATCACTCGTAGGTTATTTCTCTTGATAGAGTCCCACATGGTTCTTAAGGTTTCTTCGTTTTTTAAAATTCTTAATTATCTAATTTTTCTTCAAATATATTACTGCCAAGTGATTTATCTTCAAGTTCAGAAATTCTAGCTTCTACTTGCTCAATTCTGTTCTTCTGACTTTCTATTATCTAATTCTGTAATTTTATTGTTAATCTTCTGAATTTCTGATTGCTGTCTATGGATTTTTCCAGCTTATTAAACTTTTCATTATGTTCCTGATCTTTCTGATTTGTTCAGTTGCTTTATCTGTGTGTTCCTTGGCTTGTTCTGCATATTGCCTCATTTCCTTCCTGATGTCTTGAAAGGTTCTGTATATTAAACTTTTGTATTCTGCATCTGGTAATTCCAGGAATGCACTTTCATCTAAAAGATCCCTGGATTCTTTGTTTTGAGAGCCTGTTGAGGTGATCATGGCCTGTTTCTTTATGTGACTTGATATTGACTGCTGTCTCCGAGCCATCTGTAAGTTATTGTATTAGTTTATGCTTGCTTACTGTGTCGTAGCTGCTTGCTTTGTTTTGTTTTGGTATACCCGTATGGGTTGCTTGAGTGAGCTAGCTTGATTATTTTCACCTTTGGAGCTCTGGTGTCCTGTCCCCAGCTGGCTAGAGCTGTTATCAGGTATATCAGTCTAGGAGTCCATTCAGTTTTCTTGTATGAATTCAGCTCAGGTTTCCAGGTAGCTGATATCAAGTGTATGGTACACGCTCTGTCCTACAGTCTTAGAGGGGCAGGGGTGATTGGCATATATACCTGTATCTGATTGCAGCAGGGGGTCATGCTCTGAACAAGGCAGGGGGCTGAGAACTGACCCCCAAGAGTCTCTGAGGAAAACGTGTCTCTGTTCCCTAGAGCGTGCTTAAGTGGGCTCTACAGAGGGACCATGGGCACCCAAAGTTTTTGTTGTAAGGACTGGGAGGTACCAGTTATCCCTGGGCCCCTGTCGCAGGTGGCTGGGCAATCCAAGTGGAGCCACCAGTCCTTAGGTCCCTGTTGTGGGTAGGTGAGGACCTTGTTTAATAGGCAAAGCAATGTCAAATGTCAAACACCCACCTCTCCACCGCACGGCTGAAATGGTTGGAGTTTGCCAACAAGGGCCTATTCTCCCGAAATAGGCCCACACAGGTCCATGAAGAAGAGAAAAGCGTTCAAGGTCCATGGATGGTTTATGCCTGGACAGAAGCCGCTTCTGTCCTGAGCTCCCCCAGTTAATGGAGCTAGCAACTTATCTTTTCCCCCCAGTTGCAAATTTTTTCCTTCCCCAAGGCCAGGAGGACTGCTCCAGGTGCTCACCAGCGTCTATCTCAGGCCTAGGGATTCAGCCGCTGAAGCAGGCTTGGGGGTGGCGGGGCGGAGGGCACGGTAAAATATACACAAGTACTTAGCTTTTGCCGAGAGTGCCCTTCTCTTTAGTTTCCGGAGGTGTGAGTGGGCTGTGTGGCTGCTGCTTCTCCCTGAGGAAACTGCGTTCTCCTCAGGTCCTGGAGGTGTGAATGGGCTGTGTGGCTGGCTGCTTCTTCCTGAGGAAACTGCAGCTGAACGCTAGGGGCAGCCCGCTGCTGCCGCTGCCCCGGGAATGGTGCCTGAGGGCTCCCCGCGATTCAGGTCCAGTAACTCCTCTCAGCTTCTGAACGGTCTCTTCCTTCCCCTGCCCCTCAGTTCATTGTCTAAGCCTGCCTTTGATGCTCAGGGCTCCCAGCTTGTCACAAATATACTCGTTTCACTTGTTTTTTCGGGTCTTTGTTGTAAAGAGGGCTCGACGGAAACGTCTGCCTATTCTGCCATCTTGACTCCACCTCAAGTCCTTACATTTTTATCATCAATACTAAAATCTGAGTCCGTGATATGGGGTAGTGAGGAACTAAGACTCGAACAGATTAAGTGACTAAAATAATAAGGCCAGCTGGTGGCAAAACTAGTTTCTGAGGGGCAGAATCCATCTTCTGATGTCCTCTGCTGCCCTTTTAACTTTATGACACTTCCTCTTTGCTATACAATTGCAACGTTTGTGGTTGTCAATTTCTTGCCCTCAACAATTATTTACAATCTTCTCAGAAGGAAGAGGGGTATCTGTTGCTGTTAGGTGCTGTGGAGTTGGTTCCGACTCAAAGCAATCCCATGTACAACAGAATGAAACACTTCCTGGTCCTATGCCATCCTCGAAATTGTTGCTATTTCTGAGCTCATTGTTGTAGCCACTGTATCAATCCATCTTGTTGAGGGTCTTCCTCTTTTTCACTGACCTTCTACCTTACCAAACGTGATATCCTTCTCTAGGGACTAATCCCTCCTGATAACATGTTCCAAGTATGTGAGACAAGGTCTCACCACCCTCGCTTCTAAGGAGCATCCTTGGCTGTACTTCTTCCAAGACAGATTTGTTCGTTCTTCTGGCAGTCCATGGTTATTCAATATTCTTCACCCAAACCATAATTCAAAGGCATCAATTCTTCTTTGGTCTTTCTTATTCATCGTCCAGCTTTCGCATGCATATGAGACAACTAAAAATACATCTAGTGCTGCTATAACAGAAATACCAAAAGTGGATGGCTTCAACAAAGAGGGCTTTCTTCTCTCTGTTGACTCTGGAGGAGTCCTTGTCATCAATCTTCCCTTGGTCTGGGAGCATCTCAGGCAGGAACCTCAGGTCCAAGGGACACACTCTGTTCCTGGAGCTGTTTTCTTGGTAGTATGTGTTCCCCATGTCTCTCTGCTCGCTCCTCTCTTTTATATCTCAAAAAAGACTGGCTTCTAACACTATCTAATCTTGTAGATCTCATCAATATAACTGCCACTAATCCACCTCATTACATTATAGTGACAGGATTTACAACACACAGGGAAATCACATCAGATGACAAAATGGTAGACGATCACATAATACTGGGAATCATGACCCAGCCAAGTCGACATTTTTTGGGGACACAATTCAATCCATGACATTCCACCCTTTGGCCCCCAAAAATTCACGTCCTTAACCACATGTATCACATAGCAAAAGTGTTAAATCCAAGTCTAAATCCAAAAATTCTTCCTTATCTGTGAAATCTAGAATACAAGTTATCTGCTTTCAAAGGTACAATGGCAGAACAGGCATAAGCTAAACATTTCCATCACAAATGGAATAAAGTGGAGGCAAAGAAGGTGTAACAGGCACCAGGCAAGTTAGTAGAACACATTACATTAGCCTGCAAGGCTTTAAAATAATCCTCTGTTCTCTGAGACCATTCACACAATGGCCCTGCCCTCCAGACTCTAGGTATTGGCCACACCCTCCAGATTCTGAGTGGAGGCCCCTCAGCCCTGGGCTTCAGCTCCACCTTTCAGGCCCACTGGGACGGCAACTCTGCTCCATTGGCTTTAAGTGCACCATCCTCCTAGTCCATCTGAGTGGCTTCAGGCTCACCATTCTCCCAGTCCACCAGAGTGGTAACTCCACTCTTAGAAACACCAGAGGCTGTGGCTCCACCCTTTGAAACTCCCAGAGGTCAAGGCCATACCTTTTGAGACTGAGGCAGCTTGGCTTCCTGTGTTCCTTTTCTCTTCAGCTTCTCCTTCCTGGTTCCTTGGCCTCTCGGCCCTCAGGCCTCATGCCCAAATCTGCCCTGCTAGGGCAAGTGTTCCAAAGCTCTGTAGCTTCACCGGTAAGTGCCTGGAGACACCCTATTTTGCAATCCTAGCTCCACTGATAAGTGCCCCAAGGCACCCTACTCCGCCATGAAGCCTCCTTCGCCAAGGCATTCAGCTTTTTCGCTTTGTGGGCTGGCTCCAGCACTGTCTTGCACTGGTATCCTGGTTCTGCTGCTGCTGGTCCTTTGCTGCTGCTTCTCACCAACCGCACCATCTCCAGTGTTAACAGTTCTCACTTCCTTCTGACTCCTCTATCCAGTCACAGTTTCAAAACCAATCCACATTTTGTGTATCTGTTAGAGCAGCACCCCACTTTCAATACCAAATTCTATCTTAGGCTGGGTTCTCTAGAGAAGCAAAACCAATAAAGCATATAAATATATATAGAGAGAGGGCGGTTTCTATCAAGGAAACGGATCATGTGATTGTAGAGGTTGAACGTCCCAAGTCTGTGGATCCGAATAGAGGCTTCTCCTGATTCACATAGCCACAGGGGCTGGTGAACCCAAGACTGGCAGGTCGGAGAGCAGGGCTCTTGCCCACAGGCTGTGAAGATCAATGAATCTCAAGATTGGCAGGCAAGCTGATAGCTCAAGTCCCAAGAACCAGAGGTCAGACGAATAGGAGATGGCTACAGGATCCAGGGTGAGCAAAAAGCCAGAATGTCTGCTTATATTTGGATGCAGACCACACCCCCAAGGAAACTCTTTCAACTGATTGGCTACTCACAGCATATCCTATCATGGGAGTGATCACATACACTCAGAGTCATAGCTCAACCAAGTTGACACACAATCTTAACCATCACACATGGCTTGGGTAAGACGCACCTTAGTCCTCAAAGTGACATTTTTGCTTTTTAACACCTTAAAGAGGTCTTTTGCAGCAGATTTGCCCAAAGCAATGCATCTTTTCATTTCTTGACCATTGCTTCCATGAGTGCTGACTGTGGATTCAAGTAAAATGAAATCCCTGATAACTCTTTTCTCCCTTTATCATGGTGTTGGTTCAGTTGTGAGGATTTTTCTTTGTGTTGAGGTGTAATCCATACTGAAGGCTGTAATCTTTGATCTTTATCACTAAATGCTTCAAGTGCTCTTCACTTTCAGCAAGCAAGTTTGTTTCATCTGCATAACACAGGTTGTTAATGAGTCTTCCTCCAATCCTGATGCCACATTCTCCATATATATATAGTCTAGCTTCTGCACACCATTAAAATGTAGCATTGATTTACTCAACAGCTTCTCTTACCTAATGATACAGTATGTGTAACACATTAAAATTAATGTGTTGTGTAAACAGTAATGGGAATTTCAGAACACTTAATTGTGTTCATGAAGAACCTGTATATAGATCAAGAGGCAGCTGTTCGGACAGAACAAGGGGATACTGATTGGTTTAAAGTCAGGAAAGGTGTGCATCAGGGTTGTATTCTTTCACCATACCTATTCAATCTGTATGCTGAGTAAATAATAGGAGAAGCTAGACTATATGAAGAAGAACGGGGCATCAGGATTGGAGGAAGGCTCATTAACAACCTGTGTTATGCAGATGATATAACCTTGCTTACTGAAAGTGAAGAGGATTTGAAGCACTTACTAATGAAGATCAAAGACCACAGCCTTCAGTATGGATTGCACTTCAACATAAAGAAAACAAAAATCCTCACAACTGGACCAATGAGCAACATCATGATAAATGGAGAAAAGACTGAAGTTATCAAGGATTTCATTTTACTTGGATCCACAATCAACAGCCATGGAAGCAGCAGTCAAGAAATCAAAAGACGCATTGCATTGGGTAAATCTGCTGCAAAAGACCTCTTTAAAGTTTTGAAGAGCAAAGATGTCACCTTGAAGACGAAGGTGTACCTGACCCAAGACATGGTATTTTCAATTGCATCATATGCATGTGAAAGCTGGACAATGAATAAGGAAGACCGAAGAAGAACTGACGCCTTTGAATTGTGGTGTTGGTGAAGAATATTGAATATACCATGGACTGCCAAAAGAACAAACCAATCTGTCTTAGAAGAAGTACAACTAGAATGCTCCTTAGAAGCAAGGATGGTGAGACTGTGTCTTACATACTTTGGACATGTTGTCAGGAGGGATCAGTCCCTGGAGAAGGACATCATGCTTGGCAGAATACAAGGTTAGCGGAAAAGAGGAAGACCCTCAACGAGGTGGACTAACACAGTGGCTGCAACAATGAGCTCAAGCATAGCAATGATTGTAAGGATGGCTCAGGACCAGGCAGTGTTTCATTCTGTTGTGCACAGGATCACTATGAGTCGGAACTGACTCAGCAGCACCTAACAACTACTAACAACAAAGAGTAATGATTTTTTGGGTATATTTCCCATATTAAATATAAAAAATAGACGGTATATAGATAGCCACGCTAACAGACCAGCACCTCAGATGTTATGAGAGACTGGCATTTCAGAAGTAAATTGTATGCTGAATCACCACTGCCCTTATCTTTAAACAATTTAAAGGTAAAAACAAAGACACAGGAAAATTAGGCAAGGAAGGAAACAACCCATAGATAAGAACAAAAACAAAAAAACAAAGTTGCCTTTGATTCAAATCCAACTCAGGGCAACCCCATGTGTGCAGGGCAGAAATGCACTTACTTCATAGGGTTTTCAAGGCTGTGACCTTTCAGTAGTAGATCACCAGGCCTTTCCTCCAAGGCACTTATGGTAGGTTTGAACTGCCAACCTTTCAGCTTAACTGTTTGTACTACCCAGGGACTCCTAACCCATAGATCACCACCAAGACTTCAGCGTATGTATGCATGAAATCTAAAATTTACATAGTGCTTAACATCCTACTACCTGGAATTCAACGCACTTGGCTTTCCTCCCTTCTTCCTCACCGGAAGTTCAGGGACCTCAGCTTAGCTTTTTCTTTTCTGGATCCATAAACAGAGACTACCAGGAAAGAGATGATAACTGGGATGGTTTATGTTGCCTCTTGCTGGTACAAAACAACCTGTCTTCCCACTATTGTAAGAACTTGAGAAATAGTTTAAACTGAGAAGAAAACATTCTTTTGTGGTTAAGAGAGTGGGGAGGGACGGAGGGTGGGAGAGGGGCATTCACTAAGTAGATAGTAGATAGGAACTACTTTAGGTGAAGGTAAAGACAGCACACAATACAGGGGAGGTCAGCACAATTGGACTAACAAAAGCAAAGAAGTTTCCTGAATAAACTGAATGTTTCGAAGGCCAGTGTAGCAGGGGCAGGGGTTTAGGGACCATGATTCTGGGGGACATCTAAGTCAATTGGCATAATAAAATCTATTAAGAAAACATTCTGCGTCCCACTTTGAAGAGTACATCTGGGGTCTTAAACGCTAGCAAGCAGCCATCTAAGATGCATCAATTGGTCTCAACCCACCTGGGTAAAAGGAGAATGAAGAACACCAAGGACGCAAGGCAATTACGATCCCAAGAGACAGAAAGGGGCACATGAACCAGCGACTACGTCATCCTGAGACCAGAAGAACTAGATGGTGCCCGGCTACAACCAATGACTGCCCTGACAGGGAACACAACAGAGAACCCCTGAGGGAGCAGGAGTGCAGTGGGATGCAGACCCCAAATTCTCATAAGACCAGACTTAATGGTCTGACTGAGACTAGAAGGACCTTCTGCTGGCCCAGGACAGGGACGATTCCTGAAGCCAACTCTTCAGACATGGACTGGACTGGACAATGGGTTGGAGAGGGATGCTGGTGAGGAGTGAGCTTCTTGCATCAGGTGGACACTTGAGACTATGTTGGCATCTCCTGCCTGGAGGGGAGATGAGAGGGTGGAGGGGGTTAGAAGCTGGCGAAATGGACACGAAAGGAGAGAGTGGAGGGAGAGAGCGGGCTGTCTCATTAGGGGGAGAGTAATTGGGAGTGTATAGCAAGGTGTATATGGGTTCTGTGTGAGAGACTGACTTGATTTGTAAACTTTCACTTAAAGCACAATAAAAATTATAAAAAAAAAAAACCTGTCTTCACATCATCACTCAGTGAGAAACAATACCAGTGCTTACAGGAAGCACTTGGTGGTGGTGGTGGGGGTTACATTTTCCTGCTTTTGGAAACTTGATATTTATGTCCACTAATTAGATAAATTCAAAATACTACATATTTTCATTTAAAATGGAAAGGGCGTATGGCTTCTAAGGTAGAAGAACAAATATTTTTATCCTGAAAGCAAAAGCTGTAGTAACAAAATAAAGATCCTTGAAAAGGCCTTTTATGAAGATGTGATACAGAATTTCCAAAAATGTGAGCCAAGGAATACCAGTAATCCTGCAAGGTGCTCCACAGAAAAAAGGCTTTGTGGCCAAATCCATTTGAGAAGTGACACAGGTAATATTATTGCCTCTCTAGGAGATCTATAAAGCACTGAGCATACTGAAGGCTCTGAGAATTTTTATCATAAAGATACACTGTTTAACCACGAAAGTCCGTTAGAGGAGGAAACAGAACTACAGAGGAAGTGACATATGGGGTCACAGAGTAGCAGAGCTGTGAAAGGAGAGATCACGAAGCAAGGATTTGTTACAAATATGTTTAAAATTGATTTTAAGAAAACTGTTGAGTCCAACTAGGAATACTTACTTAAAGGACCCAAAAAAACCCAGTGTCATCGACAATACACACAAATTTCATTCTTCAACTACGAGCAGACTTACGTTCAGTAAGCCCCTTCATCTATGTCTACAGCAAAATGCAATGAACTTCAGCAGTTCCTGAAACATGTTTTTTAAAAAGCCCAAAGTAACAAAAAACTGAGAACACCATCCCTCATCCACAGAAGGAATTAGAAGCACACCAGACATACTTTTCAGAAGTCAGTGATGACAGGTTGTCCACTTGGCCTCCAGCCAAGATGATATTCATATCACTGAAAGTGCTGATCACTCGCTGCAGATAATTGCCGGCTCCCACTTTACAGCAATTGTAGCCAAATACAAGGACCACTCGAAGTTCAGGGTTATCCAGAAGACCTACAGAGAAATGAAGGGCAACAATTAAAGATGACCTTAAAACAGGAATTGTTCTCTGCATCTTGCAAAATGAAATGTTACCGCTAATGGTGTGCACTCCTAGTTTAAAGTGCAATTTAGTGCTTAAGCTGGCGAGCTTTCCATTTTTCACAAACTTCAACAGTACTCAAAATCTCTACTACAATTAATTTTCTCCTATTAGAAAAACTAAATGGTTATTTGAAAATAATACAGTCAACACTCAACACAAGTAAGGAAGCAGCTAGGTAACAGAGCAGCAGCCCTTGGTAGACCACGGTCTAAGCCGGCTCCACACAGACCACTGCCTGGAACGGAAGGGAATACTTGCTTACACAGGACAGAGTTAGGCAACAGTGAGACCTTAAAGATCCAGAGACAAAAAGGCACCTGTAGTTGGTTAAACAGGGGCCTCAAACAGGTATGACCACGTGAAATCCCCGGAACCTGTTTGACTTCATTTGCAGAGAGGATCTGTGAAGACAGGATTAAGCTGAGGATCCTGCGATGAAGAGATCATTTGGGGTGGGCTCTAAGTCCAACGGCAAATGTCCTCATTAGAGACACACAGCGGTGAGACAACAGGAGAGCAGGCAGCAATGTGACCACAGAAGCTGACAGATTGGAGTGATGTGGCCACAGGAACGCCCACAGCCAAGAGAAGCTGGAAGAGGCAAGGGACATACCCTGCCCCAGCGCCTCCAGAGAGTGTCCTGCTGACACCTTGTTGTCAGACTTCTAACTTCGAGAACTGAGGGAGGGTAAATTTCTGTTGTTTACTGTAAGCCACCAAGTTTGTGGTAATTTGTTACGGCACTCCTAGGAAACAGACAGACCACCAAAATACAGGTGTTATTGACTTACTCCAGGAGGGAGTGGGAGTGAAGGATTAGCCACTGGAAGCTCATTCCAAAGCAGAAAATGTTCAATTCTGCAGCAAATACAAGACACAGCATGTGGACTGAAAGTGGCTACTGCTGGGGGGCGGCACGTCTAACAGGAGACAGGCTGGACGGCACACTCCCCAGAAAGCTTGCTCCCCTCCCCAGCTTTCACCTGTGCTATGGCACCCTGTTTACAAATATCAACTTGAAATTTGCCAGCACCACCAAGCAGAGGTAGCCTTTGGGACAGGGGAAAAAAAATCCAACACCTAAACCACACTCCTGTTTTCATTTGGCTCAGCCATATGACTTCTGTCTCAACAAACCTGAGGTGAGGGTTACCAAAAATAAGGCTCACATAAGAAAATGGGGCAGGGAGGTGAGAAAGGGGTGAAAGACCAATTACTAACACCAAATAATGAACTTATTCTGGGAAATGCTTCTGGTCCATTTCTAATTTTCTACTCATAAACTCACAGTAAATCTTTTACATGATGCTGCAACAAAATATTAGCACAGGGGGCTTACAAAAATACGAGAAGGAGGGGGCAGCTGGCAAACAAATGTAGAAGGCACATGTTATTTGTGTAAAAATACGATAGTGTATAAGCCCAGTACTTTCATGATACCATATACCCCAAACCATTACTAAAGGGTCTTTTTATCCTCAGACCAAACCAGCAAATTTTGAGGGAATGTATTTTTTTTTTACTAAATTTTCAGAGTTGGAAGAGGCCTGTGGGATCAAAAGTCTAGTCTTATTTTACAAGGGAGAATTGTTAATCTCAGAGAAGTGACTAGCCAGGACAATGTCACAGCAGACTCTAGATTAGAACCCACATCTCCTGATTTTCGGAGCTTTAACTTTTAGAAACCTAAAGACTTCTATATTTCTACCTCTCCTACTGTTTTCTAAGCTCAAGACCCTCTTTTGCAATTGTCTACTACACATTTTCATCTGAATATTCTAAAGATAGATCCCTTGGTGGTGCAAAAGGTTTACTCTTGACTACTAACCTAAAAGGCTGGCAGTTCGCTGCCCCCAGAGGTGCCCTGGAAGAAAGGCCTGGCAGTCTGCTTCTGTAAAGATTACAGCCAAGAAAACCCTATGGACCAGTTCTATTCTGTAACGTGGAGTTGCCATAAGTCAGAATTGACTCAAAACCAACAGGTTTGGTTTCTGGTCTATATATACATATACATGTATACATATATATATATAAAGTAAAGGCAGTTCTACTGTCTCATAGGGCTGCTATGAGTTGGAATCGACTCAACAGCAAGCGGTTTGGTTTGGGTTTGGATATAGGTATACAGAAGGGAGCCCTGGTGGTACAATGGTTAAACACTAGGTTGCTAACTGAACGGTCGACAGTTCCAACCCAGCAGCCGCTCCGTGGGAGAAAGATGTGGCAGTCTCCTTCCGTAAATTGCTTTGGAAACCGTATCAGGCAGCTCTACTCTGTCCTATAGGGGCACTATGAGTTGGAATTAACTCGATGGCAATGGATTTGGCTGTAGGTAAAGTGCTACGGCTGCTAACCAAGGGCCGGCAGGCGCTCCTTGGAAACTCTATGGGGCAGTTCTACTCTGTCCTATAGGGTCGCTATGGCACTGTGTTTGGTTTTTTTTGTTTTATATGTGTGTGTATTTACACACATACACACAGAGCAAACAGGATAAACAGTTAACATTTGGGAAATACTGATGAAGGATATATAGGGATTCTTTATAATATTTAACACTTTTCTATAGTCTGAAATTATTTTAGGGTTGAAAAAAGTTAGGTAGCCTGTAGATGCTTTAACAGAATTGTTTCTTAATAACTGATACAAAGCTTCTGATAATACTGTACTCAAATTTTTCTTCCAGGCCAAAATCATATCTCTATTAGCAAAGAATAGGGGTCCACTATAGCTCTGGGCAAAATCCTGCCCACTGCTTCTTTTATAAATAAAGTTTTAATGGAACACAGCCACACCCATCATTTACATAGTGGGTGCCTTTACCCTAAGCTAAAATGGCAGAGTTTGGAAATGGCAGATACTGCAATACAGACTAGAAGTCTAAAATACTTACTATCTAGCCCTTTACAGAAATAGTTTGTGGACCCCTGGCACAGAACTCTTGTGCCTTGGTAGGGCTTTAACCTATGTATCAGAAAGGACATAAAAATCTTTTTGGGATAACTTAACAACAAAAAAGACAAACAATCCAATCAAAATTTGGGTAAAGGACTTGAATAGACTTTTCACTAAAGGGGATATTCAAATGGCCAACAAGCACATGAAAAGATGCTCAACGTTATTAGCTATTAAAGACACAAATCAAAACTACAATGAAATACCACCTCAACCCCATTAGAATGGCAATGATTTAAAAAAAAAAGAAAAACAGGTGTTGGTGAGGTTGTGGAAAAACTGGAACCTTCATTCATTGCTGGTGGGAATGAAAAATGGTATAACTGCTGTGGAAAATAGTTTGGCAGTTCCTCAAAAAGTTGAACATAGAACTACCATATGATCCAGCAATCCCAAATCTAGGTGTATACCCAGAAGTGAAATTAGAAACAAAAACAGAAACCTGTACACCAATGTTCACTGGACAACTTTTCACAACAGCCAAAAAGCAGAAACAATCGAAATGTCCATCAACAGGTGAATGCATAAACGAAATGTGATCTATACACACAATGGAATATTACTCAGCCATAAAGAGAAATGAAGTCCTGAAGCATGTCACATTAGGGATGAACCTTGAAAATACTGTGCTAACTGAAATAAGTCACAAAAGGACAAATACTGCATGATCTTACTTACATGAAATTAGCAAATATACAGGGCTTGAGTCGGGTGCACCTTAGTCTTCAAGGTGACATCTTTGCTCTTCAAAACTTTAAAGAGATCCTTTGCAGCAGATTTACCCAATGCAATGCGTCTTTTATTTCTTGACTGCTGCTTCCATAGCTGTTGATTGTGGATCCAAGTAAAATGAAATCCTTGACAACTTCAATCTTTTCTCCGTTTATCATGATGTTGCTCATTGGTCCAGTTGTGAGGATTTTTGTTTTATGTTGAGGTGCAATCCAAACTGAAGGCTGTGGTCTTTGATCTTCATTAGTTAAGTGCTTCAAATCCTCTTCACTTTCAGCAAGGAAGGTTGTGTCATCTGCATAACGCAGGTTGTTAATGAGTCTTCAATCCTGATGCCCCGTTCTTCTTTATATAGTCCAGCTTCTCAGATTATTTGCTCAACATACAGATTAAATAGGTATGGTGAAAGAATACAACCCTGATGCACACCTTTCCTGACTTTAAACCAATCAGTATCTTCTTGTTCTGTCTGAACAACCACCTCTTGATCTATGTAAAGGTTCCTCATGAGCACAATTAAGTGTTCTGGAATTCCTATTCTTCGCAACGCTATCCATAATTTGTTACGATCCACACATCGAATGCCTTTGCATAGTCAATAAAACACAGGTAAACATCCTTCTGATATTCTCTGCTTTCAGCCAGGATCCATCTGACATCAGCAATGATATCCCTCGTTCCACATCCTCTTCTGAAACCGGCCTGAATTTCTGGCAGTTCCCTGTTGATATACTGCTGCAGCCGTTTTTGAATGATCTTCAGCAAAATCTTACTTGCGTGTGATATTAACGATATTGTTCTATAATTTCCACATTCGGTTGGATCACCTTTCTTGGGAATAGGCATAAACATGGATCTCTTCCGAACAGTTGGCCAGGAAGCTGTCTTCCATACTTCTTGGCATAGACAAATAAGCACCTCCAGCACTGCATCTGTTTGTTGAAACATCTCAGTTGATATTCTATCAATTCCTGGAGCCTTGTTTTTTGCCAATGCCTTCAGAGCAGCTTGGCCTTCTTCCTTCAGTACCATCGGTTCTTGGTCATATGCCACCTCTTGAAATGGTTGAACATCGACTAATTCTTTTTGGTATAATGACTCTGTGTGCTCCTTCCATGTTCTTTTGATGTTTCCTGCATCGTTTAATATTTTCCCCATAGAATCTTTCACTATTGCAACTCAAGGCTTGAATTTTTTCCTCAATTCTTTCAGCTTGAGAAACGCCGAGCGTGTTCTTCCTTTTTGGTTTTCCATCTCCAGCTCTTTGCACATGTCTTTATGATAATTTACTTTGTCTTCTTCAGACGCCCTTTGAAATCTTCTCTTCAGTTCTTTTACTTCAACTATTCTTCCTTTTGCTTTAGCTACTCGACGTTCAAAAGCAAGTTTCAGAGTCTCCTCTGACATCCACCTTGGTCTTTTCTTTCTTTCCTGTCTTTTCAATGATCTCTTGCTTTCTTCATGGATGATGTCATTCCACAACTCGTCTAGTCTTTGGTCACTAGTGTTTAATGCGTCAAATCTATTCTTCAGATGGTCTCTAAATTCAGGTAGGATATACTCAAGGTCATTATTTTGGCTCTCGTGGACTTGCTCTGATTTTCTTCAATTTCAGCTTGAACTTGCATACGAGCAATTGATGGTCTGTTCCACAGTTGGTCCCTGGCCTTATTCTGACTGACGATATGGAGCTTTTCCATCATCTCTTTCCACAGATCCAGCCGATTTGATTTCTGTATGTTCCATCTGGCGAGGTCCATGAATATAGTTGCCGTTTATGTTGGTGAAAGAAGGCATTTGCAATGAAGAAGTCATTGGTCTTGCAAAATTCTATCATTCGATCTCTGGCATTGTTTCTATCACCAAGGCCATATTTTCCTACTACTGATCCTTCTGCTTTGTTTCCAACTTTTGCATTCCAATCACCAGTAATTACCAATGCATCCTGATTGCATGTTTGATCAATTTCAGACTGCAGCAGCTGATAAAAATTCTTCTATTCATCTTTGGCCCTACTGGTTGGTGCGTACATTTGAATAATAGTCGTATTAACTGGTCTTCCTTATAGGCATATGGATATTATCCTATTACTGACAGCATTGTACTTCAGGAAAGATCTTGAAACACTCTTTTTGACAATGAATGCAACGCCATTCCTCTTCAAGTTGTCATTCCCAGCATAGTAGACTATACGACCGTCCGATTCAAAAAGGCCAATACCAGTCCATTTCAGCTCACTAATGCCTAGGATATCGATGTTTATGCGTTCCATTTCATTTTTGGCGATTTCCAATTCTCCTAGATTCATACTTCGTACATTCCAGGTTCCAATTATTAATTGACATTTGCAGCTGTTTCTTCTCATTTTGAGTCATGTGACATCAGCGTATGAAGGTCCCGAAAGCTTTACTCCATCCACGTCATTAAAGTCGACTTTACTTTGAGGAGGCAGCTCTTCCCCAGTCATCTTTTGAGTCCCTTCCAACCTGGGGGGGGCTCATCTTCCCCCACTGTATCAGACAGTGTTCTGCTGCTGTTCATAAGGTTTTCACTGGCTAATGCTTTTCAGAAGTAGACTGCCGAGTCCGTCTTCCTAGTCTGTCTTAGTCTGGAAGCTCGGCTGAAATCTGTCCTCCACGGGAGACCCTGCTGGTATCTGAATACCGGTGGCATAGCTTCCAGCATCGCAGCAACACGCAAACCCCCACAGTACGACGAACTGACAGACATGTGGGGGCTGGCTCAGCCGCAGAGCCACATTTGATCCTAGAACTCTTTTTGCCTTCATACTTAACACTGAGTCACTTTCAAAGGCACTATCTGGTATTTCCCCCAGAAGAAATCTGGCATTTATTACAGTAGCTTTAACAATACAGCTAACTCTGGTCTGCTACTATGTACTCTAACAGCCTTAGATCCCTACTTCCAGTACAGTTTAGTTTCCTCATTGATAGTATACCATAACATCTGGGCAAAGCTGTTGTGAAGGTTAGAAATAGCATGTTGCACAGTGGTCAGGACACAATGCAAGTCAGTAAATATAAGCCATCTTTAATTGCCACTACAGTAGCCCCCTCCCTTACTTGCAGTTTCACTTACCCACGGTCAACTGCAATCCGAAAATGTTAAATGAGTAGCGTAATGAAATCTCACACCTTCCTGCTCCATGCCACCCGGGGATGACATTCGCATAACTTTTACTACAGCGTACTGTTATAACTGTTCTGTTTTATTATTATTGTTGTTAATCTCCTACTATGTGTTATTTATAAGTTACACTTTATTACAGGTATGTATATATAGATTAAAACATAGTATATATAGGGTTCGGTACTATCCATGATTTCAGGTATTCGCAGGGGGTCTTGGAACATACTACCCGAAGATAAGGGAAGACTACTGTATAAGGCAAGTGTGTGCTTCTTTGGCATGCTGTTTCCCAATGGGATGGTAAAAATATCTAAGATCTTCACTGCCCTCTATCCCTTCCTGAGCAACTTACAGACTTTCCCTCTAATCTGTTCCTCCACAGGCCACAAGGCCACACTAAAGATGGATCACCCCGTCACCCACTGTGAAGACTGTCTAAGGTATAGAGGCCAGTGTTAGCCCTCTTAGCAAGGCATTTTGCTAAGTGCTTTATATGCGATTTCATTTAAAATCTTCACAATTCTGTAAGTTACTTATTTCCACTTTATAGAAGAAGAGGCTGAGGTTTAGAAAAGTTCAGAAACTTGCTCTAAACTAGAGAGCTGGAAAGGCAGCTACTCCAAAGCCTGCGTCCTTAATAGCTTACGGTCCTGCCTCACCCCAGAGCTGGCTGCTGAAACTTTCCATTATCTACCAGTACCTGACCACCTCTCTCCTACTTTATTAAGAGGCCTGCTGCTCACTCTGCCTGTCTTGCTGCCAGTGCCTCACCCCTGTGCTTCCCTTCCCTCCATGCCCACTTTCACTCTCTTTGTGCACTGTAAGGGACAGCTGTAAAAGCTAATCTCAGTGTATGCTTTTCTTTTTCCTGATCTATAAACCAACCACAAGTTTTCCTTTTGGCACTAAATATGTTTTTTTCTTGCTGAGTTCAGCTATGTTTCAAGTGACAGATTTATCTCTCCACAGGCTGGCTGATCTATACATAAAAAAGCGATACCACCAAATATTTGTATGTCAACAGTGATTATTTTAATGATTAAACAACCCTGACCAGTCCATTTGCAGATATAGATAAAAAGTCTTGACACTGCCTTGTCTGAGTAAATAGTTCGTTGTCGGTTGCTGTTGTTAGCTGCGGTCTATTCCGACTCACAGTGACCACATGTGTGCAGAGCAGAACTGCTCCATGAGGTTTTCAGGGATGTGACCTTTTAGAAGCAGATCACCAGGTCTGCCTTCCAAGGAGCCTCTGGGTGGGTTCAAACCACCTGCCTTTCAGCTAGTAGTCAAGCACTTTCCCATCTGTGCCACCAAGGGTGTCTAGTTTGTTGCTTACCGCATTAAAGCTTTCTCATCAGAGCTCAGACACTAAGCCTACCCTTTACCTCTTTAAATTCACTTCTCATGGCCAGTCTACTCCAGCCAAGCTTACTCTGTCTGATGTGTCCTAGAACAACCCCTGCTCACTAGACTCTGCCTTATACACTTCCTAAACTCATAATCACATGCACTATACTTGCTTCTGTCCTTCTAATTACTCCAAATAGGACTAATCTGTACTTTCTACATTTTTTTTTAACAAGACCCCTTGCCACCGCCATCAAGTCAATTCCAACTCATCGCAACCCTACAGGACAAAGTAAAACTGCCCCACAGGGTTTCCGAGGCTGTAAATCTTTACTGAAGCAGACTGCCACATCTTTCTCTCACAGAGCAGCTGATGGGTTCGAACTGCTGGCCCTTCAGTTAGCAGCTGAGCATTTTAACCACTGCGCCACCAGGGCTCCTTTTTTTTTTAACATTAAATGCTTTTTATTAGTGTAAAAAGAAAATAAAAACTTTACCAAAGAAAAAAAGCTTTTCAGCTTTAAAAAACAAAAATGAGACAAAATATAAGAAAATATTCAGAAAAAGAATTCCTTGAAAATTCAGACTCAAATACAGATTATTGATAGAGTATGGAAAATTTTTCATCTCTGGTTCTCAGGCTTTAATGTATATAAAATAATTTAAAAAGTAAATCAATTCTACCAAAAATGTACTGCACTAGCCTCTCTTAGTCACTATTCGAATTATCCATATCTTCAGTAACACGTACACTTCTTCACAATTCAGAATCTTTCAGAGGATACTCGCATTCCCCAACTACCCAGAATTAAAAATGTAACAGACAAAATCAATTAACAGTAGGCACTTAAAGGTAAATAACGAAAACTTACCAACTTCAGTGAGTTGACGTCTTTCTAGAGTCATTTTCTTTGGGTCCTTAATAAAATGAAAGGGCTGTATTTTTATTCCTTCAATTTGAGGGAATAAAAGAGCAAAACCAGATTCTCCGATTTCTATTTCCTGAGGTCGATTGCTGGCTGATCCCATTGGAGTCACTAGGAAAAAAATTGAACAGTTCTATGAACACAATAAAAAACTGAAGTTTCATTTTGTAACACTGCTTATTAACCAGTCCCACCTAGACAACTGTAGTCAGTCACTAAGATAATCACCAAGCTAAAAGGCCACTATCTAAATAAAATTTTTTCAGCTTTGAAATATTTAGAAGTATAATATCACGATAGCTATAACTTACTTCCAAATGGTTCAGGAAGCAACGTTTTTATAAACAGAGAGGAAAAGCAAATGTTTCAATTTTTTTTTTAATTTGGTGAATTTAGATAAATGTTAATGAGTACTTACTATACTAGTCTATTATTCTCTCAACTTTTCTAAAGGCTTGATGTTTTTCAAAATAAAAATCTGGGTAGGAGAACTGCCTCTCCCCTGCCAGAAAGAGTGCCTGTGTGACCCCCACCCCAACCACTGGCCTCAACCCTCCAGTACCAGGGAAAGCACCTACATGAACCCTGGCTGCCAGCCCCATCCCACTCTTCCCCCACCAGGAAGAAAGCATAAGCAACCCCCGGCCACATGGCCCGCCCCTACCCTGCCCAGGAGAGCGCCTTCACAATCCCCAGTCACCTGCCCTGCCCACTAACGGAGGAAGCACCTCAGCACCCCCCAATGGATGCCCGCCTGGCTCCTTGCCCATTGCCCACCCACCTGGTGACTGGCTGTGAGCATTCCCGTACTGCCAGATAGCGTCCACCCAGTACATCCTCAGCCATTTCACACATACAGTAAACACAGACAAGGGCTCACCCTGCCCACTGTTGCCCCATCCAACTGAAGGCAGGAAGTAAATGCCCTATGCCGCCAGGTAGGCGATCGCTGAATCACACCTGACCCACTTATGCTGATATAGCAAAACAAAACAGAAATTCATAAATAAATAAAACAACCCCTTAATGCGTCAGAGACAGCAGACAATATCAAATCATATAAAGAAACAAGAGAAGACAGCTCAACCAAATGACCAAAATAAAGGTGCAGAAACCTTCCTGAGGAAGAGATGGTAATGGTACTACTTACTGCCTGATAATGAATTCAAAAGGCCTATATATAAAAAAAGAAAATTTTTTTTTTCTTTTTTTTCTTATACATATGGTCCTCAAAAAGATCAAGGAAAACACAGACAAAACCCTAGAAAAATTCAGGAAAACAATACAAGAACAAAATGACAACTTAGATAATTAGAAATCATACAAAAACAGCCAGCTAGAAATCCAGAAGATTAACATTAAAATATCAGAAATAGATAACTCAGCGGAAGAACACAGAAGCAGAATTGAAACAATGGAAGAAAGAATTGGCATGATAGAGGACAAGTTCCCTGGTACCAATTTGTGTGAGGTACAATCAGAAAAAAGAAAGAAAAACAAAAATGAAGAAAGCCTAAGAGTTATATGGGACACTATGAAGAGGAATAATTTAAGCGTGATGGGAATTCCAGAGCAGGAGGAGTCAAAAAATAGTAGAGAACTTTTGAAGATATCCTGGAAGAACACTTCCCCAGTATCATGAGAAACAAGATTCCCATCCAAGAAGTTCAACGAACCCCATACGGGATAGATTCCCAAAAGAAAGTCACCAAGACATATCATAATCAAACATTCTAAATACAAAGATAAAGAAGGAATTCTGAGAGCAGCTCAGGAAAAACGAAATATCACCTACAAAGGGACTCCAATAAGACTAAACTCTGATTTCTCCGCAGAGACCATGCAGGCAAGAAGGCAATGGGATGACATATATAAACTCCCGAAAGAAAAGAATTGTCAACCAAAAATTACATACCCAGCAAAACTGTCTCTCAAATATGATGGCAAAATTAGGGGGTTTTCATATAAACAAAAATTAAAGGAGTTTGTAAAAACCAAACTATACTTACAGGAAATATTAAAAGAAGTCCTTCAGATAAGGAACCAACAACAGCAGACTACAATGTGAGAGTAAGCCACACAACAGCATCACCAAGATGCCAACCCAGATAGAGAAACCTCAAAAGTAAAATAAAGCTACAGAGCCAAAAACAGGAATGACAACTTCAAAACAAAAAGGGGGAACAAGTGGGTGTACTCACAGAACTTCCATATGGAGAGAAAGTCAAGGTAATATCTAAAAATCACAGACTTTTAAACATAGGATGATAAAGGTAAACCTCATAGTAACCACAAAGAAAATTAACAAACCTACCCACCAAAAGGAAACCCTGGTGGTGTAGTGGTTAAGTGCAACAGCTGCTAACCAAAAGGCTGGCAGTTCAAATCCACCAGGTACTCCTTGGAAACTGTATGGGGCAGTTCTACTCTGTTCTATAGGGTTGCTATGAGTCAGAATCAACTCAATGCCAATGGGTTTGGTTTGGTATATACCCACCAAAATAAAGAGGAAAATAAAAAAGACTCAGTAAACACAAAATCATAAAAACAAAGGAAATAAAAAGACAATCCATGAGCAAAAAGAACTCAGCAGAGAAAATTAAGTAGAACAAAGAAACTGTCAACACCACAAAGTAAAAGAGTGTAACAAAACGACAGCAGTAAATTCAAACCTATCAATAATCACACCGAATGTAAACAGGTTAAACACACCAGTCAGAGGACAGAGTGGCAGACAGAAATAAAAAAAATGACCCATCAATATGTTGCCTACAAGAGACACACGTTAGACACAAAGACATAAAGAGGCTATAAATCAAAGGATGAAAAAAAATGTATCAAGCAAACAGTCAACAAAAAAGAGCAGCAGTGCCAATATTAATCTCTGATATAAGAGACTTTAAATCAAACTCCATTATAAGGGGAAGGGAAAGACACTATATAATGATTAAGGGATCAATTCACCAACAGAATATAACCATAATAAATATCTACGTACCCAATGACAGAGCTCCAAAATACATAAAACAAACCCCAACAGAAATGAAGAGGAATAGTTCTACAATAATAGTAGGAGACTTTAAAACACCACTTTTGACAATGGACAGAACTAACCCAAAACCACTAGAAAGTCAAAAAAGATAAAGAAGATCTAAATAGCGTAAACAACCAACTTGACCTCATAGACATACCCAGAGCACTCCAACCAACAGTAGCACAATACACATTCTTCTCTAGAGCACATGGATCACCCTGTAGAATAGACCATATCCTAAACCACAAAGCAAACCGCAATAAATTCAAAAATACTGAAATAATACAAAGCATCTTCTTAGATCACAAATGGTGTAAAATTAGAAATCAGTTAACAGAACAAGGAAAAAATGAAATAGCTGGAATCTGAACACCATGCTTAAAAACCACTGGGCAATAAATTAAAAACAAAATTAAAAAATTCCTAGAATCAAATAAGAATGAAAATACACCAAAAGCAGCACTCAGAGACCAATTTATAGCAATAAACACACACATCAAAAAGAAGCATGGGCCAAAATCAATACCTCAACTCAACAACTTGAACAGAAAAAGAGCAGCAAAAGAAGCCCACGGCTGCCAGAATAAAGGAAATAATAAAGATTAGAGCAGAAAAACAATTAAAACAACAAGACTAGAAGCTCATTCTTTGAAAGCATCAATAAAATCGACAAACTGGCCAAGTTGACAAAAGAAAAAAGGAGAAGGTGCAAATAACCCAAATAAGAAATGAGATGAGCAACATCACAACAGAATCAACTGAAATAAAAAGGATTGTAACAGAATACTATGAAAAATTATACTCCAAATTTGAAAACCTAGAGGAAATGGACAAATTCCCAGAAACACACTACCACCCTTAACCAACACAAACTGAGGGAGAAAATCTGAACAGACCCATAACAAAAGACGAAATTGAAGAGGTCATTAAATGCCCTGGCCCAGACAATTTCACTGGAGGATTCTACCAAATATTCAAAGAACTACCATAGTCATACTCGGAAGCTAGCATAACCCTGATACCAAAGCCAGGCAAAGATACTACTAAAAGAAATTACAGACCAATATTAGCCACAAACAGTGACATAAAAATTCTCAACAAAATTCAAACCAATATAGTCCAAAAGCATGTTAAAAAAAAAAAAAGACTAAGTGGGGTTCATACCAAGAATGCAAGGATGGTTCAACATTAGAAAATCGATCAACATAATCTACCGCATAAATAAAACAAAGGAAAAGAATCACATGATCATCTCAATCAAAGCAGAAAAGGCATTTAATAAAGTCCAACACCCATTCCCGATAAAAACTCTCAGCAAAATAGGAATAAAAGGGAAATAACATAATTAAGGGCATATGCACAAAGCCAACAGGTACTATAATTCTCAGTGGAGACTGAAACCTCCAAGAACCAGACAAGGATACCTTTTACCACCACTCTTACTCGATATTGTACTGCATGTCCTAGCCAGAGCAATAAGACAAGAAAGGGGAATTAAAGATCATACAAATTGGTAATGAAGAAGTAAAATTATCCCCATTCACAGATGATATGATCCTATACATAGAAAATCAGAGAAAATTCACAAGAAAGCTACTGAAACTAATAAGAGGATTTAGCAAAGTGGCAGGGTACAAGATCATCATACAAAAGCCAGTTGGATTCTTCTACACTAACAAAGAGTACCCTGAAAAGGAAATCAGGAAAAAAAATACCATTTACAATACCTCCTCAAATGATAAAATATTAGGAATAAACATTTAACTAGAATGCAAAACCTAAAAAAGGGGGGAAAAAAAACCCAAACCTGCTGTCAATGAGTCAATTCCAATTCATAGTAACTACTGCACGAAACCAAGAGATCTCCATAAATGGAAAAACATACCATGCTCATGGATAAGAAGACTTAACATTGTGAAAATGTCAACACTGCCCAAAAGAATCTATAGATACAATGCAATCCCAACTCAAATTTCAACAACATTCTTTAATGACATGGAAAAACTAATCACCAACTTCATATTGAAAGAGTCCCCAGGTAAGTCAAACATTACTGAAAAAGAACAAAGTAGGAGGCTTCATACTACCCGATCTCAGAACCTACTAATAAGCCACAGTAGTCAAAACTGCCTGGTACCAGTACAACGTCAGACACACAGAACAATGGAACAGAATTAGGACCCCAGAAATAAACCCATCCACCTATGAACACCTGATCTTTGACAAAGGGATGAAGTCCATTAAATGGGGAAGAGACTGTTTCTTTAACAAAAGGTGCTAGCACAACTGGATATCCATTTGAAGAAAAATGAAACAGGATTCATACCTTGCCCCATACACAAAAACTAACTCAAAATGGATCGACGACCTCAATGTAAAACCTAAAACTATTAAGTTCATAAAAGAAAATATAGGGACAATACTAGGGACCCTAATACGTAAACAGAATATCAAGGGTGACCCTAATACCTCGTAGCATGTTTTTCTCCTTTTCAAAATGGGCTATAGAAACCTCGACATAACTAACGCCATGATGATACTCTGTAACCTGTAAGTTTTTTTGCTTGGCATTTTGTACACTCTTACTTTCAATGTCCTTTTTTATTGAACCAGCTGCACCGGTCTCTTTCCAAAGGGGGGCAGGGCCTTCTCAGCTCTTACGGTCTTGGTATTCCTCCTTTTCTTTGTTCTCTTGGGAGATGGCCTTCAGCCTGCAAGGCGGCAGCTAGGAAGCCTACCTGGCGCTTTTGGTCTATAACTTTCTTCTTGCTCCTTATCTCAGTTAGACTAAACCTGGCAGGCCAGTTCCCCCAGCCGAGTCCAGATGTCCAGCATTTCTTGTAGTTGTTTTGTGATGTATACTCATCCGACCATCTGTGGGCTACGTGTCTGAAGACACTACGTAACCCTCACAAAAGTGATACATAAGCTCTGATGCAGAAATTGCCTTCCCTGCATTGCTGCTGATCTTCCCGTTGGTGTCACCTCCTAGTAAACTTTCTCTCTCTCTTTCTGACTTGGAGTACGTTTCA
This sequence comes from Loxodonta africana, assembly GCF_030014295.1. Taxonomy (NCBI): domain Eukaryota; kingdom Metazoa; phylum Chordata; class Mammalia; order Proboscidea; family Elephantidae; genus Loxodonta; species Loxodonta africana. Next base: position 38,392,054 of record NC_087354.1, on the reverse strand, counting down.
TTGGCTCAACTCCTCGAGGGCACGGACCCCAGTTGGGTAACACAAGCATAACTAAAAATGCACCAACTCCCGAAGATAAACTAGATGACTGGGACCTCCTGAAAATTAAATACTTATGCTTATCAAAAGACTTTTCCAAGAGAGTAAAAAGAGAACATAAAGACTCGGAAAAAATCTTTGGCAATGACATACCTAATAAAGGTTTAACCTCTAAAATATACAGAAAACTTCAATAACTCAACAATAAAGACAAGCAACGCAATCACAAAATGGGCAAAGAACGTGAACAGACACTTCACCAAACAAGACATTCAGGTGGCCAACAAATAAATGAAAAGATGCTTGTGCAATCATTAGGCATCAAAACCACACAGAGACATCATCGCACCCCTGCAGGAATGACACTGATCAAAAATTCAGAAAACAATAAATGATGGTAAGGTTGTAGGGAGATGGGAACTTTCACATACTGCTGGTAGGAATGTAAAATGGTACAACCACTACAAAAAAACAATATGGCGCTTCCTTAAAAAGCTAGAAATAGAAATAACATATGATCCAGCAATCCCACTCCTAGAATATATCCTACAGAAATAAGCCATCACACAAATAGACATATGCACATCCATGTCCATTGCAGCATCATTCACAACAGTGAAAAGACAGAAACTGCCTAAATGTCCATCAAAAGATGAATGGATAAACAAACTGTGGTACATACACACGATGGAATACTATACAACAACAAATAACAATGATGAGTCTACAAAACACCTCACAAAATGGATGAATCTGGAGGACAGTATGCTTAGTGAAATTAAGTCAATCACGAAAGGAGAAATACTGTGTGAGACTAGTATTTTAAAAACTCAAGATAAGGTTTGCACACAGAAAGAAATAATCTTTGATGGTTATGAAGGAGGGGAGGAGAAATCACTAACTAGATAGTATACAAGTGTTAACTCTGGTGAAGGAAAAGACAACACGCAGTATAGGGGAAGTCAGTACAGCCTGACCAACAGAAAGGAAGACACTTAGAAGAATTCCTGGGGTCTGGGGTGAGACAACCACAGTAAATACCATAGCATATACAACCCTACACAACAGTAAAAACAAATAATAACCTATAAGCAGACATACACGTAGATACATATGCTGAACAGGGGAAGGAGGGCATATAGGAGCATATCAATACCAAAAAAAAAAAAAAACCCATTGCCATCGAGTTGATTCAAATCACAACAACACTATAGGACAGAGTAGAACTGCCCCACAAGGTTTCCAAGGAGTGGCCACCAACCTTTTGGTTAGCAGCCAAGCTCTTAACCACTGCGTCACCAGGGCTCCACAGGAGTATACTCACATGCATATATAGGTTAGGCTGTGGATATTTTTATGTATAACATATTTGTATGTACAACATATTATTCATATATGTAATAAAGCACAAAGGGGGCACAGTCACAGAAGCTTCCTGGACACATCCCAACACCCTGACGGACCAACTTACTGGTGCTAAGGGCTGAGGCCCTGTGTTTCGGAGGACATCTAGGTGAACTGGCATAACACAGTTCTTAAGGAAAGTGTTTTTTCATTCAACTTCAGTGAGCAGCACCTTTGGTCTTAAAAGCTTGTGAGCAGCCATCTGAGATACATCTACCGGTCCGATTCCCTCCAGGGCAAAGGAGAATGAAGAAAACCAAAGACACAAGGAAAATATTAGTCCGAAGCGCTCATGGACCACATGAACCATAGCCTCCAACAGCCTGAACCCAGAAGAAATAGATGGTGCCCGGCTACACCAACAACTGCTCTGACAGGGATCACAATAGATGGTCCTTGACAGAATGAGACAAAAATGCAGAACAAAATTCAAATTCACAAAAAAGACCAGACTTCCTGGTCTGACAGAAATGGGAGGAACTCTTGAGACACCATTCTAACTCAGAACTGAAGCCACTCTCAAAGTTCACCTTTCAGCCAAAGATTAGACAGGCCTATATAACAAATGGAGCCCTGGTGACACAACGGTTAAGAGCTCGGCTGCTAACCAAAAGGCTGGCAGTTCGAATTCAGCACCTGCTCCTTGGAAACCCTGTGGGAGTTAGACTCTCCACTATGAGCTGGAATTGACTCCATGGCACTGGGTTTGGTTTTTTTTTTTTTTAACATGTATGTAGCAAACAATAACACACATGAGGAATGTGCTTCTTAGATCAATCAAGTATACGAGACCAAATGGGCAACAACTGGCCAAAAGCAAAGATGAGAAGGCAGGAAGGGACAGGAAAACTGGACGAACGGAAATGGGGAACCCAGGGTAGAAAGGGGGAGAGTGTTGAAACACTGTGGGGATTGCAACCATGTCACGATATAATTTGTGTATAAATTTTTTAATAAGAAACTAATTTGCTTGGTAAACTTTCACCTAAAGCACAATTAAAAAAAAAAAAAATTAAAAAGTTGGGCAGTAGTAAATGGGCTGTCACAGAAATTCCACTTCAAAAAATTTATCCTAAAGAAGTTGAACAATTATATAAAGTATATACATACACAAGTACTTTTATCACAGAACTCTTAACAGAAAATAAAAACAAATGCCCTACCAATGGTACATAAATTAAAAAATTACATTTATACAATAGGAAAAAAAAAAAGGTGCTGTCAGGTCAATTCCAACTCACACTGACCCTACAGAACAGAGAGCTGCCCCATAGGGTTTCCAAGGGGTGGCCGATGGATTCGAACTGCCGATCTTTCGGTTAGCAGCCAAGTTCTTAACCACTGCACCACCAAGGCTCCACAATATGACATAGCTATTATAAATGATGACAGTTGTATGTTTATTGATGTGGATATATGTCTGTAATACGCTGTGAAGTTCTGAGGTTTTTAATTTTCGCTGTTGTTAAAAATACACGCAGACACACATATATCAATTCAACTATCTCTATATGTACAATTCAGTGACACTGATTACATTCTTCGAATTGTGCAACCATTCTCAGCCTCCTTTTCTGAGTTGTTCCCCTCATATTAACATAAACTCACTGCCTTCCCCAAGGTTCCTACCTAATCTTTCAAGTTGCTGTTATCAATTTGATCCCATACAGATTAAGATTTTAAAAGAGCACAATGCTCAAGGCAGACATTCTTTACTATTTAAGCTGAACTATTGTTTCCTTTTAAGAGGACTTCAGTGGGATATGTTTGGTTTAAGGTTTAAAGATTACCTCAGGGCAAAAGTTTCAGGGATTCATCCGGCCTCCACACTCTAGAAAGTCTCAAGGTCATGAGAATTTGAAATTCTGTTTTGCATTTTTGCCCTTTTGATCAGGACTTGTGTATAGAATCTTTGATCAAAATATTCAGTAATGGTAGCCAGGCACCATCTAGTTCTTCTAGTCTCATAGCAAAGGGTGCAGTTGTTCACGAGGCAATTAGCCACATAGTCCATTTCCTCCTCCTATTCCTGACTCTCCTTCTTCCTCTGTTGATCCAGGCAAACAGAGACCAATTCACTGGATGGACGCTTGCAAGCTTTAAGACCCCAGGTACTACGAATGAACTAGGAGGTAGAACAGGAGCTCTAAACATGTCACTGGGCCAATTACCATATTTTTACACAAATAACGCGTGCCTTCTGCATTTGTTTGCTTGCCTTGCCACCCCCCGCCCCCACAAAAGGTATTTTCATAAGCGCACTATGCTAATCTTTTTTACAGCAACAAGCGGAAAAGAACTGGCATGGCAGCACTTGCGAGAGTGGCTCGAAGGGTGAGGGTACAGCTAGCAAACAAATACAGAAGGCGCACGTTATCTGCATAAAAATCTGGTAACTGGGACATTACCATGTGAAGCCACGACCCTAAGCTTCCAATCCCATGGGGTATGTGGTTGTACACAAGCAGCCTCAGCAGCTACTATTTCTGGTTATTGCTGTAAATATATCTATCACAAAACTTTTGCCAAGTCAGCTTTTTACAGGTGTAAAACTTATTGATAGTGATTACACTAATCAGCTGTGCAACCCTACCACTAATCAGTGCAATTTTTCCATTACTGTAAACCATAAGCAATAATCCCTCTTCCCTCTCCCTCCCACCTGGTAACCACTAATAAACTTTGGTCTCTAGACATTCGTTTGTTCTTCTCATTTTGTATAAGTAAGTCCATACAATATCTGCCATTTTGTGACTAACGTGCCTCATTCAGCATAATGTCTTCAGGCTCCATCCACACTGTAGCATGTATCATGACTTAATTTCTCCTAGTGGCTGAGTAGTATCCCATTTTGTTTATCCATTCATCCGCTGATGGGCACTTAGGTTGTTTCCACCTTTTGGCTATTGTGAATAATGCTGCAGTGAACACTGGTGTGCAAGTATCTGCTTGTGCTGTGAAGTTCTTTAATGGTAGGTTATAAGTCAATAGAAAATCACATTCTTATATATACAGACACACGTATTTTCCATGTACAAGTAGTCCCGAACTTAAAATGTATTCGAGTTACAATAAACCGCACTTACGACCATCTCGTTTTTTTTTTTTGTATGTCTTATTGTTAGTAATATGTACTACATCCAAAAAATAAAAAAAACCAAACCTGTTGCCATCAAGCTGATTCTGAGTCATAGTGATCTTACAGGACAGAGTAGAACTGCCGCATAGGGTTTTCAAGGAGCAGCTGGTGGCCCTTTTGGTTAGCAGCCGAGCTCTCACCCACTGCACCACAAGGGTTCCATGTACTACATACAATGTTAAAATATATCTCTCAGTTTATACATAATGTTTCCAACTCCCCCAAAAATAAAGATCAGATTTTAAAGATACTGATAATAAAATGCAATAATTATGAAAACTAAAAAAAAAAAAAAAATGAGGTATTCAATTTACGTCAGAACTGATTTACGATAGATTTGTTGGAATGGAACCCTATCGTAAATTGGGGACTATCTGTATAATGCTACATATTGAAAGTCTGACAGGTTATGCATTAAGATATTAACACAGTGGTTAACTCTTGGTGCTCAAAGGTGCTTATTTTTTTATTTTTTGCTTATCTGTATCTTCTAATTTTTCTTTTTTAACAATAAATGACTATTACTAGTTTAAAAAAGAAGAAAACTGTGGAATCGACCCCAATCCCACGTAATACATTTGGACTCAATAACATAAAAATAAAATTTGGAAGTTTCTTATAAGGCGCCTTCCTTCCATAGAAGTATCAAGACAAAAAAAAAAAGAAATTTTAAGCATGTCTGTAGCAGGCCTCAAGCCAATCTGAATTAAAATAACAGGCTTTTCCAAAGGACTAAAGGACCACCTGAACCACAGGCTCCACCAGCCTGATCCTGGAAGTACTAGATGGTGCCTGGCTACCACTGATGACCGCCCTGAGAGGAACATGTGAGAGAGTCCCAGACAGAGCAGGGGAAAAAAGTAGAACAGAACTCAAGTTCACAGGAAAAGACCAGACTTAATGGTCTAACAGAGACTGGAGGAACCCCTGACACTATGGAAGGCCCCTGGACTCACTGCTAACCCAGAACTGAAACCACTCGCAAAGCCTAGTCTTCAGACAAAGATTGAACAGAACTATACAACAACAAATAATACATGTGAGAAATGTGCTTCTTAGTTCAATCAGGTATATGAGACCAAATGGGCACTTTCTGTCCAAAAGCAGAATGAGAAGGCAGAAAGTGACAGGAACTGGCTGAATGCACATGGAGAGCCCGGGTTGGAAGGGGGGAATGTGTTGTCACCTTATGAGGGTTGCAACTAATGTCACAAAACAATATGCATATAAACTTTTGTATGAGAAATTATCTTGAGGTGTAAACTTTCAACTAAGCAGAATAAATAAAACAACAAGCTTTTTGGTAGAAACTGACTCTAAAGTGTACATGAAAATGCTGATTCTAAAAATACTGATTCTAAAATATACATAAAAATGCAAAGGACCTAGAACAGCCAAAAGAATGCTGAAAAAGAATAAAGTTGGAACACTCACACTACTTCACTCCAAGACCCATTATATAGCTACAGTAATCAAGATGATGTGGTATTATCATAAAGATAGACAAATAGATCAATGGAACAGAATAAAACTCAGAAACTCCCACATACATATATGGTCAATTATTTTGACAAAGGTGCCAAGACTATTTAATGGGGGAAAAAAGGTCTTCATGGGAATAACTAGATAAACACATGGGGGAAAAGAAATCAACTCTGAACCCTTACTTTACACCATACACAAAAATTAATTCAAGTTGGATCATAGAACTAAATGTAAAAGTTAAAACTATACAGTTTCTAGAAGACAATATAAGAGAATATCTTTGTGACCTTATGGTAGGCAAAGATTTCTTAGAAAGCACATAAAATACATCAACCACAAAACGACAATACCGATGAACTGAATTTAACCAAATAAAAATTTCCTCTTCGTTAAAAAAAAGAAAAGACAAGTCACATGCAGCATCATCTACCCTAAGACCAGAAGAACTAGATGGTGCCAAGCTACCACTACTGTCTGTTCTGTTCACAGTCACAATAGACGGATCCTGATAGAATGGGAGAAAAATGTGGAACAGAATTCAAATTCTTAAAGTCCAGACTTACAGGACCAGTTGAGACTGAGGAATTTCCCAAGAATATTTCCCCAAGATAGCCTTTAAACTCTGAACCAAAACTATCCCAAGGTTACCTTTTAGCTAAGTAAGAAAGAGTGGCTTATAAAATAAAGAATATCACCCATGAGTATTGTACTTCTTTAAAAAATCATTTACCTGAGACCAAAGAGTCAATAATCACTCTAAAACAAAGATGAGAAGGTAAGGGGACAGGGAAACCAGATTACTGGAAACAGAACAACCAGAAGAGAATTAGTGAGAATGCTCACACATTGTGAAAAATGTGTCCAATGTCCCTGAAAGTTTGTGTAGCAATTGTTAAATGGGAACCTAACCTGCTGTGTAAACTCTCACCAAAAACACAATTAAAAAAATTTAAACATACAGTTGATATATAACCGAGCAATTACACTCCTAAATATACACCCAAGACAAATGAAAACATGTTCACACAAAGACATGTACACAAATGTTTACAGCAACATTATTCATGATACTAAAAAGTAACATAAACTGCCCAAATGCCCATCAACCAGTAAATGAATAAATAAAATACAGTATATCCCCATAATGGAATATTACTCAGTAACAAAAATAAATTAAATACTGATATATGCTACAAGGAAAAAAGAAAAAAAAAAGTGAAGGGAAGGACAACACACAATACAGGGGAAGTCACTACAACTGGACTAAACCAAAAGCTGAGAAGTTTCCAGAACACAACTAAACACCTCGAGGGACAGAGCAGCAGGGGCAGGGGTCTGGGGACCATGATTTCGGGGGACATCTAGGTCAACTGGCATAACAAAGTTTATTAAGAAAACGTACTGCATCCCACTTTGGTGCGTGGCATCTGGGGTCTTAAAAGCTTTCGAGCAGCCATCTAAGATATATCAACTGGTCCCAATCCATCTGGAGCAAAGGAGAATAAAGAACACCAAAAACACATGGAAAATATCAGCTCAAGAGACAAAAGGGCCACATAAACTAGAGACTCCATCAGCCTGAGACCAGAAGAACTAGATGGTGGCCAGCTGCCACCAATGACAGCCCTGACAGAAAACACAACAGAGAGTCCCTGACAGGGCAGAAGAAAGGTAGAGAGCAGAACTCAAATTCACATAAGGAAGACCAGACTTAATGGTCTAGCTGAGACAAGAGGAACCCCAGAAGACATGATCCCCGGCCTCTCTGTTAACCCAGAACTAAAACCATTCCCGAATCCAACTCTTCAGACAAAGATTAGACTGGACTATATAAAACATAAAATAACGCTCATGAAGAGCATGCTTCTTAGTTCAAGTAAACACACAAGACTAAATGGGCAGCTCCTGTTCAGAGGTGGGATGAGAAGGCAGAAAGGGAAAGGAGCTGGTTGAATGGACATGGAAAACCTGGGGTGGGAAGGGGGAGTGTGCTGTCACATTATAGGGATTGCAATTAAGGTTACATATCAATATATGTATGAATTTTTTTAATGAGAAATTAACTTGAGCTGTAAACTTTCACCTAAAACACAATAAAAAAAAAAAAAAAAAGACAAGTCACAGGCTAGGAGAAAATATTTTCAACACCTACACCTAACAACTTGTACTCAAACATATAAAAAACTCTAATACTGCATTAATAAAAAGACAAAACAATCCATTTAAAAAACTACTGGAAGTCTTAGACACTTCATAAAAGTAGATACACAAGCAGTCAATAAGCACATGAAATGGTTATTAGAGAAATTCATTAGTCATTAAAGAAACGCAAATTAAAATCACTATAAGATGCCTCTTCATACCTACTAGGATGGCTAAAGTTAAAAAGACTCGACGCTAAGTTACACTCACAAATTGCTGATGTAAAATAGTACAACTTTGGAAAACTGTTTGACAGCTTCTTATGAAGTTAGTTACACTCACAAATTGCTGATGAGTGTAAAATAGTACAACTTTGGAAAACTGTTTGACAGTTTCTTATGAAATTAAATACATACCAATCCTAAGACCCAGAAATTCCGCTTCTTGGTAATTATCCAAGAAAAATGAAAATATACATCCAAAAAAAGACTTACAGAAAAATGTCCCACCAGCTTCATTCACAACAGCCCAAAACTGAAAACAATCAAAATATTCTTTAAAAGGAGAATGGATAAGCAAATATTGATTTTTTTATATACTGCTACTCAAGAAGCTGAAAAAACAGAATGAACGACTGACACAAACAACATGGATGAATCTCAAAACAAAACATTTTTGTTGAAAGTTTATATTGAGTGAAAGAAGCCAAGACACAAAAAGAACGCACATCGTATGGTTCCATTTACATGGCATTTAACAACAGACAAACATAGATATCAGAACAGGGGTTTTCTATGGCAGGGACGGGCAGACAGGATAAGGATGGGAAAGACATGTATTATATTTGGTTTATATACGTAGCCTTCAGATTTCAAATATTAACCACTGTAACCTAAGAACATTAATATAAGTCAAATATAATACCATGGTAAATATGACTAATTTCACTGTGTCCTGGATGGCCAAAAATGTGAATATACTTTTAAGCTAGAAATAATTCATCAATCTGTACAACCCCACATTAATGCCAGACATGAAATTATCAAGTTGGTATTACTCTCACCTACAATCCCTGGAGTAACAATCCCAAGGACTTGGCACTGCTTTGGAAATAGCTTCTCAAGGGCAAATGCTGTTTCCATACTAGTTCTTTTCCTTGCTGTAATAATACAGTAACAAAATTACTAAATGTTATTCACATAAGGTCAAAGTTGACAATGTAAAAAGGAAAGCAAATATTGTACAATCTTTAAATCATCTGACACCACAAAGCTTTACAAGAAAATCTAAAGACTCTGTTTAAACTTTTCCCCCCTTTTTGGCTTCTAATTTATATTTTAAATTCTAAAATTGACTGTTAGCACCACTAGTTTGCCTTTGTTCATATACTGCTTTTGCCCCATTGATGTCAAATGTAGCAGCAGCAACCACATTTTAGACTTCCTCTTGTACCTTTCTGTTCAGCTAATACTACAACATAACTACTTGGCTACATAAACAGTCACCACATACCTTGGGACATTTAGTCTGGTTTTTCCCTCAGCAAATCAAGGAGAATGCATGATATCGATATCTATAGATAATTTTGGTAAATGTGGCACCATAGTTCAAACACAATAAAAGGCTCAAATAGCCAAAGACATAATTGTTGTTTTAATAATAAAAAGTACCTGGAGGATTTAAAAAAAAACCCTTATGAAGGATGTTTCAGTTGTACTACAGTTCAAAAAATTAACCTTTAGCACAAAAAGGGTTCCTCAAGATTCAAATATAGATTCATTCATGCATACCATAGGGGGTAGGCCTAAAGCCTCAGAAAGTCGGTAATTCTCAGGACTAGTACAGTATTTGCAGCCCTGGTGGCACAGTGTTAAACGTTCCACTGCTAACTAAAAGGCTAGCAGTCTAAATCCACCAGCTTTTTCTGGAAACCGTATGGGGCAGTTCTACTCTGTCCTATAGGGCTCCTATGAGTTGGAATTGACTCGATGGCAATGTGTTTGGTTTTGGTACCATATTTAACTCTATATAGGAAGTACACAGGAGTCCTGGTGGCGCACTGGTTAAGAACTCAGCTGCTAACCAAAAAGCCAGCACTTTGAATCCACCAGCCACTCCTTGGAAATCCTACGGGGCAGTTCTAATCTGTCCTATAGGGTCGCTATGAGTCAGAATCAACTTGACGGGAACGGGTTTGGTTTTTTTCCTTTTAGAAGGCACATAACCCAAAAACCAAACCAAACCCAGTGCTGTCAAGTCGATTCGGACTCATAGCCACCCTACAGGACAGAGCAGAACTACCCCATAGAGTTTCCAAGGAGCGCCTGGCGGATTCGAACTGCCGACCCTTTGGTTAGCAGCCATAGCACTTAACCACTACGCCACCAAGGTTTCCAGAAGGTATATAAGGAAACAAAAATTTTTTCTTCTGATATTTACCTCTCTTGTGGCCACGACACTCTTCCAGACTAATAAAGGTTTCTGAATCAGCCATGTAGAGAACTGTCTGTGGTAAGATATGAACATTCTGCAAAGAAAAAAAAATTAGAATTGGATCAAATGAATCTGTTGAGTGCTCTCGTGGTCCCTAAAGCATCTCCCTGGCACAAACTGCAGTTGCCCTACCTACCTTCAGGTCAACGTTAGCACTCTAAACCCATCCACTTCTGATTCACTTTTCATTCATTCTCTTTCATTTTCTGCTAATTCAATTACTGAGTGCCTATTATTCACCTTGAAGACTAAGGTGTGCCTGACCCAAGCCATGGTTTTCAATTGCCTCACCAGCAAAAGCTGCACAATGAATAACAAAGACCGAAGAAGTGCGATGTCAGCAAAGAATACTGAATATACTATGGACCACCAAAAGAACAAACAAATCTGTCTTGGAAGAAGTACAACCAGAATGCTCCTTAGAAGCATGGACGGCAAGACTATGCCTCACATACTCTGGACATGTTATCCGGAGGGATCAGTCTCTGGAGAAGGACATCATGCTTGGTAAAGTAGGTTAACGAAAAAGAGGGAGACCCTCAACAGAATGGACTTACACAGTGGCTACAACAATGGGTTTAAGCACAATGACAATTTTGAGGATGGCATAGAACTGGGCAGTGTTTTGTTCTGTTGTACCCAGGGTCGCTATGAGTCGGAAATGACTCAACGGCACCTAACAACAACAACAAATTATTCCTTCAAAGGACTCCTGATGGTGCAATGGCTAACTGCTTGGCTGCTTACCAAAAGGTTAGCCGTTCAAACCCACCAGCGACTCCAAAGAAGAGACCTGGTGATCTGCTCCCTTAAAAATTACAGCCTAGGAAACCCTACAGGGCAGTTCTACTCTGTCATATTGAGTTGATAAGAGTCAGAACTGACTCAATGGCACACAAGTAGGACACATTCTAGTCCCCCCAAAATTCATTTTCATAGTGATAACAATTTAGGCTCCTAAACAAAAAAAAAAAACACCAAGTACCAGCAAAAGATGTCACCTGCTTTATTTGAACAGGCATCATGATAACAGAAATATCTCACCAACAGAGGAAAGGTAAACGGGCTGTCACTCGTCATCTCATTGCCTATAAAACCGAATATTTCAGGCCTGCATTTCTGGCCTTCCCCACTAGTTTCCTGCAAGGCCATCAGCTCACTTCTATCTAGTCACACCCATTTCTGCATATGTCTTCCTGCTATTTTCTTTCTGCATTTAAAGATTGTTTTCCTCAAGAGTCATCTTATGTGCTGCTTCCTTTAGCAAACCTTTCCTAGACTGCCTCAGTACTCCGAACTCTCATCATGGTTCACCCCTTACATCGCAGTCATTCTTATTTGTGCCCTGTATCCCCTTAGGAGCTGGACTTGGTCAGACTTCCATTAACTTCACATTATAGGCAAGTGGCATAGCAGCTGATTGGAAGCAAAGGGTAATGATATTTTTACTTCTAAGCCGGTCATTGTCAAAGATTTTTACTATAAGAATGTAATTAAGTACTTAACATACAGTGAAACCTCAATGTTGGTTAAACAAACAAAAAAAGTTGATCCATTATAATTTGGGGGAATGTTAAAATGTTTCAGAGTAGACTTATAGACAATTCTCAGAAAAGTTAGGAGGTAGATTAAGGCCTATAGATATGGTTTCCTTGGCCCCACACAGCATTTTCAAAAAATGTAAACTGACTGCCAGCATTTAAAATGCCACAGAATTTTTACATAAAATAGGATTTCTAGATTCTTTCGAAAAACTAGACATTCTGACAATGCTTGGACTGCATACCTCTTGACTGGGGCTGAACGGAGGCAGGTACTCTCAAGTTTGCCACAGCCCTACCACTCCCTATTAGGCTACCCTGCTTGATCTTCCAAGTCATTTGAGTCTGTGATGCCTGATGTAGCGAGTTATGGAGAAAGAATTCAAGAGATTTAGGTCTTAGTACTGATTCTACCTACCACAATCTAGCAGAATAACCTTCAGGAAGCTTTTAGACCTTAGGTTTCCCGTTCTTAAATGAAGGTTGGAAGTCTTATCCTGAGGTTTTATGATTCTCTTTTTTGGCACCCACAAAAAAACAACTGCTGAGTTTCTCTTCCTAATTCTCACTAGAAGCAGTGACAATGATAAGTAATCTTCAAAATGAAAATGTTCTCAAAATATAACAATGTAAGACAACTAGGACCTCATTCCATTATTCCAGGACATTACAAATGGCAAGATGTTTTATAAAACTTTTAATGGATTTGAAAATATTTCTAATAAAAAAGTTAAAGCAAGTATGTGCTCAAAAGAATTGAAAGCAGGAACAGACAGACTTGTACACCAACGTTCATTTGAGCACTAGTCAAACAGCCAAAAGAGGCAAAAGCTAAGTACTTGGGTTTATTTTACCATGCCCCCAGCTCCCAAGCCAGCTTCAGTGGCTGTCGATTTCCCTGGGCCTGAGACAGGTCCTGCTGTGTGCTCTGAGCCATTCTCCTCGCCTTGGAGAAGGAATGAATTCACAATTGGGGGAAAAGATAATCTGCCAGCTCCACTAACTTGGGGAGCTCAGGACAGAAGCAGCTCCTGTCCAGCCACAAATGGTCCGCAGACTTTGAATACCGTTACTCCCTGCACGGACCTGTGTGGGCCCATCTCAGGAGAATAAGCCCTTGTTGGCAGACTGCAACTGTTTCAGCTGTGTGGTAGAGAGGTGGTGTTTGATGTTTGGCACCACTTTGCCTATTCAACAGGGTCCTCACCTACCCACATCAAGGGCCTAAGGGCTGGTGGCTCCACTCACGTCACTTAGCCAGCCCCCAGAGAGGTCTAAGAATAAGTGATACCTCCCAGTCCTTACAACCAAAAACACTGGGTGTCCACAGTCCGGCTGCAGAACACCACCTGTGCACTCTAGGGAACAGGGATGCGTCTTCCTCACAGGCACTTGAGGGATGCTTGTCAGCCCCCTGCCTTGTTCAGAACGTGACCCCCTGCTACAACGACATACCTGTGCCTACACCAATCACCCCTGCCCCTCTAAGACTGTAGGACAGAGCCCGTACCACACGCTTGATAACAACTACCTGGATACCTGAGCTAAATCAGTACAAGAAAAGCGAATGGACTCCTAGGCTCACATACCTGGTAACAGCTCTAGCCATCTGATGACAGGACATTAGAGCATGAAAGGCGAAAATAATCAAGTTAGCTCACTCAAGCAGCTTATTTGGGCACATGAAAACGAAACAGGCAAGAAACTGGAATACAGAAAGCAAATATAAAATAAATTAACTTACAGATGGCTCAGAGACAACCAAAAAAAAAAAACCCAAACCCAATGCCATCATGTTGATTCCAACTCACAGCGACCCTACAGACAACAGTCAATATCAAATCACACGAAGAAGCAGACCATGATCACTTCAACAAGCTCTCAAAACAAAGAATCAAGGAATCTTCCAGATGAAGGTATATTCCTGGAATTGCCAGATATAGAATACAAAAGATTAATATACAGAACTCTTCAAGACATCAGAAATGAGATCAGGCAAAACGCAGAACAAGCCAAGGAACATACAGATAAAACAGTTCAAGAAATTAAAAAGGTTATTCAAGAACATAATGAAATATTTAACAGCCTGCAAAAATCCTTAGAGGGACAGCAATCAGAAATTCAGAAGACTAACAATAAAATTACAGAATTAGACAATTCAGAAGAAAGTCAGGAGAGCAGAATTGAGGAAATGGAAGGCAGAGTTGCTGAGATTGAAAATAAAACACTTGGCGCCAATATATTCAAAGAAAAATCAGACAAAAGAATTAAAAAAAATGAAGAAACCCGAAGAATCATGTGGGACTCTATCAAGAGAAATAACCTACGAGTGTTTGCAGTAACAGAACAGGGAGGGATAACAGAAGATACAGAGAATTGTTAAAGATTTGTTGGCAGAAAACTTCCCTGATATTGTGAAAGATGAGACACTATCTATCCAAGATGCTCGTCGAACTCCACAAAAGGTAGACCTCAAAAGAAAGTCACCAAGACATACTACAATCAAACTTGCCAGAACCAAATGCAAAGACGGAATTTTAAGAGTGGCTAGGGATAAACGAAAAGTCACCTACAAAGTATAGTCAATAAGAACAAACTCGGACTACTTGGCAGAAACCATGCAGGCAAGGAGGCAATGGGATGACTTATATAAAACACTGAAGGAAAAAAACTGCCAGCCACGAATCATATATCCAGCAAAACTGTCTCTCAAATATGACGGTGAAATTAGGACATTTCCAGATAAACAGAAGTTTAGGGAATTTGTAAAAACCTAACCAAAACTACAAGAAACACAATAGTCGAAAGATGTGAACAACTTAAATGTCCATTAACAGATGAATGGATAAACGAAATGTGATATATACATACAATGGAATCTTATTCAGCCTTTTTATAAAGAAAAATCAAATTCTAATACATGCCACAACATTGATAAACCTTGAAAACATGCTGAGTGAAATAAGTCAGTCACAAAAGGACAAATACTGTGTGATTCCACTTACATGAAATAGCAAATATACAGAGACAAAAACTTATTAGTGGTTAGTTATCGAGGTGAGAGGGAGCGGGAAAGAGGGAATCACTGCTTAGGGGGAACTGAGTTCCTGTTAAAAGTGGCAGAATAATATGGAAACTGATAGAGGAGGTGGTTGCACAATATGAGGAATTTAATTGTTACTGAATAACACATGCAAAAATTGAGCTGGCATCTTTTTAACTGTACTTTAAATAAAGGTTTACAGAGCAAATTTGTTTCCCATTCAATAGTTTATACACAAATTGTTCCATGACATTGATCGCATTCTCCACTACACGTTAGCACTCTCGCCATTACCACCCTGAGTCCCCCACTTCCATTTGTCTGGTTTTCCTGCCCATTCCTGCCTTTTCATCTTCGCTTTTGTGCAGATGTTGCCCTTTTGGTTTCATATAGTGATTGTCCTAAGAAGCACTTTTCTTGTGGGTGTTACTATTTATTTTACAGGCCTATCATTTGGCTGAAAGGTGATCTCCGAGGTTGGCTTCAGTTCCAAGTTAAAAAGGTGCTTATATAAGCCATAGTCTTAGGGATCCCACCAGTCTCTCTCAGACCAGTAAATCTGGTCTTCTTTACCAATATGAATTTTGTTCTACTTCCTCCCCGCCCCCCTCGCTCTAAACGACACCTTCTATTGTGATCCTGGTTAGAGTGGTCAGTATTGGTAGCCAGGCGCTATCTAGTTCTTCTGGTCTCAGGCTAGCAGAGACTGTGTTTCCTGTGGTCCATTAGTCCTTTGGAATAATTGTTTCCTCATGTCTTAGGTTTTCTTCACTTTACCTTGTTCCAGACGGAAAAAGACCAATAATTGTATCTTAGATGGCTGATCGCAAGCTTTTAAAACCCCAAAAGCTACTTACCAAAGTAGGCTGTATGAGCTATGTTATGCCAGTTGACTGACCTAGATATCCCAAGACAGTGACTCTGTCCCACAAGGTTTGGTTATGTCCAATATGTCTCCAACGACCATGCCCCTTGTGCCTTCTATTATGTATATGAATTTACATGCTGTGCATACAAATATTTAGAAATATCCACAGCCAAACCTATATACGCATGTACTCATACACCCTCCCACACCTATTCAGCATACATAGCTACCTATGTATCCACTCAAAAATTGTTATTACTGTTGTTGCAGGACTGTTATACTTATCATCATCGTCCTTTATTCCTGCGTACCTCTCAGTGTCTTCTCTTCCCTTGGTCACATTGTGCTGACTTCCCCCATATTGTGTACCATCTTTCCCTTCACCAAAGCTAACATGTGCCTACCATATTGTGTACCATCTTTCTCTTCACCAAAGCTAACTTGTGCCTACCCTCCAGCTAGTGATTTTCCCTCCCTCCCCCTCCCACCTCTGGTAACCATCAAAGAATGTTTATTTCTGTATGTAAACCTTTCCTTGGCTGTTCATAATAGTGGTCTCATACCTTATTTGTCCTTTTGTGACTGACTTATTCCACTCAGCATAATGTCCTTCAGATTGATTCTTGCTGTGAGATGTTTCACAGATTCATTATTACTCTTCATCATTACGTAGTATTGCATCGTGTGTATGTACCACAGTTTGTTTATCCATTCATCCATCGATGGGCATTTAGGTTGTCTCCATCTTTCTATTACTGTGAATAAAGCTGCAATGAATGTGGATGTGCATATGTCTATTCTTGTCACAGTTCTTATTTTTCTAGGATACATTCCTAGGAGTAGGATTGCTGGATCATACATTTCTATATCTAGCTTTTTAAGGAAGCACCGTGCTTTCTTCCATAGTGGTCGTACCATTTTACATTCCCACCAGCAGTGTGTAAGAGGTCCAATCACAATCTCATCAACTTTTGTTGTTTTCTGTTTCTTTGAACAATGCCATTATTGCTGGGTGAGATGGCATCTCAGTGTAATTCTGACTTGCATTTCTCCAATGGCTAATGATAGCAAGCATCTCTTCGTGTGTCTTTTGGCCACCAGAATGTCTTCTTTCATAAACTGTTCAAATGTTTTTGTTATGTATTTTTACTACAATTAAAAAAAAAAAAGCAACCAACATCACAAAACAATTTGTATATAAATTTTTAATGAGAAAATAATCTGTGCTGTAAACTTTCACCTAAATCACAATTAAAAAAAAAAAAATTCCTGGGTATATACTCAGAAGACTTGAAAGTAGAGACTCAAAAAGAAACTTGTATACCAATGTTCATTGCAGCACTGTTCTCAATACCCAAAAGGTAGAAACAACCTAAATGCCCATTAACAGATGAATGGAAAAACAAAATGTAGTACATACACACAATGGAATACTACTTGGCCAGTTAGGAGAAGTAAAATCTTGATACATGCTACAGTATGGATACAGCTTGAAGACATTACCCAAAAAAACCAAACCCGTGCTGTCCAGTCAATTCTGAACCATAGCGATCCTACAGGACAGAACAGAACTGCCCCATAGAGTTTCCAAGGAGTGCCTGGTGGATGTGAACTGCTGACCTTCTGGTTAGCAGCCGTAGCACTTAACCACTATGCCCCCAGGGTTTCCATGATATTAGGCTCAGTGAAATAAGCCAATCACAAAAGGGCAAATATTATATGACCTCACTTATTTAAAAAAACAAGAAAAGGCCAATGTATACAGAACAAAGTTTATTAGTAGTTACCAGAGGTGGGAGGGAGAGAGAAAAAGGAGGTGTCATGGATTGAATTGTGTCCCCCCAAAATATCTGTCAACTTGGCTAGGTCATGATTCCCTTGTATGATTGTCTACCATTTTATCTTCTGATGTGATTTCCCTATATATTGTAAATCGTATCACTATGATATAATGAGACAGACAAGCAGCAATTATACTGATTATAAGGTTATAAGATTAAGTAGGGTCTTAAGCCAATCTCTTCTGAGATAGCAAAGAGAGAGGAGAGCAGAGAGACACGGGGACCTCATACCACCAAGAAAGCAGCATTGGGAGTAGAGAGCATCCTTTGGGCCTGAGGTTCCTGCTCTGAGATGCTCCCAGGCCAAGGGAAGACCAATGACAAAGACCTTCCTTCAGAGTTGACAGAGAGAGAAAGCCTTTCCCTGGGGCCGGCGCCCTGAATTCGGACTTCTAACCTACTGGTCTGTGAGGGAATAAACTTCTCTTTGTTAAAGCCATCCATTTGTGGTATTTCTGTTATAGCAGCACTAGATGACTAAGACGGGTTAACAGTGATAGAAAAATCGTATTGATTAAGGGTAGGGTTGCACAGTCAATTACTGTAACTGCTGTCAATAAGTTGTACACCTGTAAAAAGTTGAACTGGCAAAAGCTATGTGATACATCTACAATGACAAAAAAATAGAGTAACTGTCGAGGCTGCTTATGTATAACCAACCACCTCATGGGACTTGGTTCCTTAGTTTGGGGTTTAGGGTCATGGTTTCTTAGGACATCCCAGTTAAATGGTCTAGTAATATTTTTAGCGCTTCTGCTCTACCTACTAGTTTGTCATATAGTGCCTAGAGTCTTAAAAACTTACAAGCAGCCATCCAAGGCACAACAACTGGTCTCTATTCAACTGGAGCAACAGACAAAGAAAGAGTCAGGAATAGGTGAAGGAAGTAGAATATGTGGTTAACTGCCCCTGTGAACAATGGCCTCCTTTGTCATGAGACCATAAAAGCTGGGTGGTGCCCAGTTACCATTACTGAACACTTTAATCAAAGATTACATAGCATAATCCTGATCAAAAGGGGGAAAACACATAAGAGAATTTCAAACTCTCACAGACTCACACTTTGTGGAGCCATGGAGGGTGGATGAACCCCTAAAACTACTGCCCTGAAATAAATCTTTAAACCTTAAACCAAAAATATCCCCTGAAGTCATCTTAAAATTGAACCACAGTTTAGCTTAACTAGTAAAAAAAAGATCTGCCTTAAGCATTATGCTCTTTTAGGAACTATCTATATAGGATGAAATTGACAACAGCAATTCAAAAGATCAGATAGGAATCCTGGGGGCAGTGGGTTTATGTTAATGAGGGAGAAGCAACTCAGAAAAGGAGGGTGGTGGGTAACCAATTTGCTCTGTAAACTTTCACCAAATGTACAATAAATTTTTTTTTTAAAAAAGCAGGCTGAGAATGGTTGCACAACTCGAAGAATATAATCAGCGTCACTAAACTGTACACGTAGAAACTGTTGAATTGGTATATATTTTGCTGTGTATATTCTCAACAACAAAATAAACTTTACAAAAAAAATGAACGGAGGGGGGTAGTTAAAACTTTTTTTTATGGCTATAAAAGTACCATGTCCACTATAGATAATTTTGGAAAACACAAAGAAAACTGCAGGTACGATTTGAGTAGGATTTCTACGTTTTTAATCTCACACAAGCTAGAGTTTACTACAATGTACAGTCTTTTTAAAATGGTATTACTATACGAATTTTAATAATATCAATAATAAAGAATATTTAGTAACACTAATTAAAAATATTACATTCCTGGTACTACAGGTAATGTGTTACATGTATTACCTACTCATGATTTAATTCTTACAAAAACTCTATGTAAGAGTGTAAGGGAAATTACCTTTTTTTTTCCTATTTCATTTTACAGAGCTGAACCTAGGACTCACAGTAATTAAGTAACTTTTTCAAAGTCATACAGCTAGTATGTGCCAAAGCCTAAATTTGGCTACAGCAGCCATTACAACGTGTCAGCCTTTAAAGCTGTATTAAAATACCTGCTGTGATTAAAAATCTGAAAAACAAAACCCCAAAAAGTTTAAAGAAGCACTTAAAAAAAAAAAAACTCTATGCCCAAAGAAAATGTATGTTAGCGTTCTCACTTATTTCTTTCCTATTCTTTCCTTTTTGTTCTAAATAATTTCAGATTATACTAAACGTATGATTTTATAATCTATTTTTTCATTTATAAAATCTACATTTCCCCTCATCATTAATGTACCTTGCAATCTGTCACTTAATGACTTTATTAGATAAACACTGGATTGTTATAAATGATGCTCCAAAGAACATCTTTATGGAAAAGTCTTTGCTTAAATTTTTAATTTTTTTAAATGACAAACTCCTAAAAAGGGACCGGGCAGACCTGGGTCAAAGTACCAGAACAAAGTTTTCTGCAAGCCTGCCTCTGGATACTGACCAGCTCCCTGACATCTAAGGGCTCTGTTCACACAAGGAAGGACAACAAGACTGGTTACATGCAGGAGATTAGTCTAATATCTAAATATATATTAAGAATCACGGAAGCCAGACTTCTCACTGTCCGGAAGGGAGGTACAAATATGAGTACAGAAAACACTAGAAAGAAATTTTCGTCGGATTAGAACTGGATGTACATTTGTGAACTCATGAATTTACATATATAGAGATAAAGTTGTAAACGTGTATATATGTCACAGATTGAATTGTGTCTCCCAAAAACATGCGTCGACTTGGTTAGGCCAGGATTCCCAGTGCTGTGTGGTTGTCCTCTATTTTGTGATTGTAATTTTATGTTAAAAATGATTAGGGTGGGATTGTAATACTATCCTTATCCAGGTCACACCCCTGATCCAATGTAAAGGGAGTTTCCCTGGGGTGTGGCCTGCACCACCTTTTATCTCTCAAGAGACAAAAAGGAAAGGGAAGCAGAGAGGGGGGCTTCACACCACCAAGAAAGCAGCACGGGGAGCAAGGCACATCCTTTGGACTTGGGAGCCCTGCACAGAGAAGCTCCTAGTCCAGGGGAAGATTGATGAGAAGGCCGACAGAGAGAGAAAACCTTCCCTTGGAGCTGACACCCTGAATTTGGACTTTTAGCCTACTTTAATGTGAGGAAATAAACTTCTCTTTGTTAAAGCCACCCACTTGTATTTCTGTTACAGGAGCACTAAATGACTAAAACTATATCTATATACACGTTTATACACATGTTTATACACACACGCATGTACACATATACATATATTCCTGTCTGGTCTTTGGAGCAGCAAACCTCTCAACACCAATGAGTGTATCTTGCATCCAGGTTTTGACTTCTAAATACCATTCTCCACTAAAAAATCCAGGACTCCTTGCACAAACTGCTGATTCTAGGACTAAGGCTAGCAAAACTTAGACCATCTCGTGAAAGAATGCAATAAAGTGCTCAAAGATGACAGACTCATCTCTAAAATGTATTGAAGCCAGATGGATGGAACACCCACTAGCCAAACTGGAGACAATTTTGAGCACCAAAATAAATGCTAATAGTAAAGATCATATCCTACTGAATAAAATAGGAGATCAAGAGTATAAACAGATATAAATAAATAAACAGACAAAGTTCTTTCAGGAGCCCTGGTGGCACAGTGGTTAAGTGCTCAGCTGCAGATCTTTCGGTTTAGCTGCTAACTGAAACGTCTGCAGCTCAGACCCACCAGCCTCCACAGGAGAAAGATGCTGCAGTCTGCTTCTGTAAAGATTACAGCCTTGGAAACCTTACAGGGCAGTTCTATTCTGTCCTACAGGGTCGCTAAGAGAAGCTACTAGAACAAAATGGGTTACTTACATAGTTTCAAAGCGTCTCACCCCAAAACACTTATTGCAGTAGAGAGTAATTTTATAGTAGAGACACCTGGAAAACACCATCTTAATCCAGTATTCAAAGATAATTTGCACCAATAATGTGATAAATGGAAATCATATACCAACTGACAGGATGCAAAGAACACAGTAACACTTCTGCGATATTCCTGCCCAAAATGCACAATCTGAATCTAATAACCAGAGTCTTCAGACACACCCACATTGATGGATGTTCTACAAAATAACTGGCCTGTAATTTTCCTAAGTGTCAAGTTTGTAAAAGTCAAGAAAGCCTGAGAAACTGTTCCAGATCACAGGCGATTATAAAAGCCATTATAAAGGCCATTACTGGGACAACCGGCAAAATTTGACCAGAGTCTAAGAATGATATGGTAGAAATGTATCAATAATAATCTCCATCCTGATGGCTGTATTGTACTTATGTATAATGTTCTTCCTTGTACATAATACATACTAAAGAACAAGGGAGTGATAGAGCATTAGATTGGCAATTTACTCTCAAATGGCTCCCTCCCACTCCCAGGTGAGATACCAGAGCCTCACTCTCACTTGTGCTCAAGCGGCTGCCCCTCTGACTCCACAGTCCAAGTTTTTACACTCCCCTCACTAGACATTGTCTCCTTTTTTGAAACTGAGGCACAGAGATAGAATACACAAGGGTATTTGATTGGTAGTCGAACTATTTGGGTGTCTTGGCTTTCTGGTTGCCTGACCCGGTGCAAGAGAGTTGCCTTTCCTGCAAAATCGGTGCAAGAGAGTTGCCTTTCCTGCAAAATCGACAGCGATACTTGCTTCAACGGAAGGCGGTGAAGGGAAAGTTCTGCGCACCGTTATTATAATACAGAAAATCTGGATACTTAAAATTTTCCAACATTCAAAGAGTCAAATAAACCATCATGGCACAAATATACAACTGTTAAAACTGATGTTTACAGTCTTTCCCGGCATGAGAAAACGTTTCCTGCATTACAAAAAATAAAGCCATAAACAAAACTGCAATTGGAAAAAAAAACCTTAGCTCCCAAAAGCTGTCCCAACAACCCTACTGTGCACGACACCCCTTCTTACTTGCCTCAAGCTCCTCTGCTAGCACGCGGACCAAGCAGTGCCCCTCCAGATGGCTGGCCTCCGCCGGGACCGCAGAGACCCAGGTCACACTCCGATGGGCCCGCAACACTCTGCGCACGCACTCCCTCCATAAGCGGCATACGCTGGGGACGCAAATGCACAAGAGGTTGCGAACTGACGTTCATTTCCACCTCCTCCGCTGCCGGAAGACCCCCACCCGCAAGTGCAGCAGCCGAAGACCCCTGCCAGCTCCAAAGTTCCCGAGGAAGACAGGTGTCTGGGCGCTAGTTCGGAGGAAGAGCCAGACGCGGGGAACCTTAACGGGAACTTCGCCCCTCAGGGAAGAGTCCCCTCGGGGAGCCCTTCGGTAGGGGTACCAGGCGGGTGGGGGCGTCGCCTCGGGGCAGGGCTGGGGGTCCGGGGCACCCCTGGGTCCCAGTGGTCTCAGCCCACCCCGCCGGCCTGAGCATGCCTGCGGCATGTCCTGAGGCAAGCGTCCCGCCTCCTCTGTCCTCACCCGGCCACCCGCAGCAACGCCTTGGCGGGCAGGAAGGTAAGGACGCGTTCCACCACCTCCGCTAGATTACTCAACACGAAGGTGCTTCGCGGGTCTGCGGAGCAGGAGCTGCGGCAATCGCCGCGGCCGCCGCCCACCAGCTCCATTGCTCCCCAACCCGCCCGTGGCAAGCACTACGGCGGCCTGGAGGGACCCGCTTAGGCTGGCACAGGACCGCCCAGCCGGCGAGCTCTGGGCGGGCGCGCACGTCACTTCCGGCCAGACAGGGAAGGCGTGGCTGCGGCAAGGCGCCCACGTGAGTCCGGCCGTCAGGTTTCCGGTGTTGGAGTTTGTGAGCTAGCTTACTTTGGGAGGTTCCGCCGGAAACCTTCCTGGAGGTCCTTTATGCTGTCGGAGTCAAAATATGTACTGTTCCCTATGTGCCTCTCGCTACACTTGCAGCGTTTAGGTTTTTATTTTCAGTTTTTTGAAGACAAGGACGGGGTAGAATTGGTCTTTACAGTCCCAAAGACTGTTAAATAGCATGTGCCCAATTTTTGGACAGTTTTCAGCTTTAAGTGATTTAGGGTATGAAGACTTGGGCTTGAGTCTATGGCTGCGTTCCTCATTGCCCTTATTCAACACCTTGTGAACTTGGATAAATCACTGTTGTAGCCCTCATGTCCTTAACACATAAAATGGCATAAATGGCACCTGCAGTTCTGAGGCAGCCTGAAAGGTAATGTCTGTGAAAGCGCGCCCCAAACTACACTGGTTCCTCCCCAGCAGCATCAGAGTCTCCTGTTTTTAAGTTTTCACGTGTTTCTCAGACCTCACCCCAGGCCTACTGAATCAGAAACTGTGTTTGAAGTACCTCGTCGGTCATTCTAGGAAGCCCTGGTGGCATACTGGTTAAGAGCTACGGCTGATTACCAAAAGGTCACCAGCTGGAATCCACCTAGGTGCTCTTGGAAACTGTATGGGCCATTTCTACTCTGTACAATGGGGTCACTGGGAGTCCAACTTGAGGGCAACCGGTTTGGTTTTTTTTTTTTTCTTTCTTTCTTTTTTGGTTCGGTCATTCTAAGGAGCCCTGGTGGCGTCATGGTTAAAGCCACCAACTGGTAACCTAAAGGTCGCCACTTAAACCACTAGTGGCTTCTCGCAAAAAAAGATGTGGCAGTCGCCTTCTGTAGAGAAACCCTATGGGGTCACTTTGAGTGAAAATACACTCGAGGAAAGTGGGTTTCGGTCAGTCATTCCGATGCCGGCTCAAGTTGAGAACCATAGATAAAAGGAATCTAAGCACAGTAAGCACTGCCACTTGCCCACCTAACATCTGTTACTCCAGCGGCTGCTTTGTTAACATCCCTCATTTGTTCCCCAGTTCTTGAGGATAACCTTCACTGGTCTGAACTAGTGGTTCTCAATTTGACCTCGGCATCCCTTTACACTCTTAAATATTGATACCCACTAAGAACTTCTGTTTATGTGGGTTATTCTATCAATATTTACCATACTAAAAATTAAAATATATCTTAAATTCATTACACATTAGGAAAACAATTTTATGAAAAATAACCATTTCCACAACTCACAAATAGTGAATAGTGTGGTATCACTTCATATTCTTCTAATTTCTGGATAATGGAAAATAGCTGGATTCTCATCTGCTTCTGAACTCAATCTTTTGCAATATCACGGCATGTTCTTGCTAGTTGCCATGGAGTCGATTCTGAATCATGGTAACCCTATTGTGTTACAGAGAACTCCATTGGGTTTTTAAGGCTGTGACCTTTCTGAAGTCAATTGCCAGGCCTGTCTTCTGAGATGCCTCTGGATGGATTTGAACTGCCAACCTGTCAGCTAGTAGTCCAGCACATAACCATTTGCACCACCCAGAGACTTCTCATCACAGTTATGCAGTCTGGAAAACTACACTGCACATTCGTGAAAGAATGGGAGTGAAAAAGGCAAATAATGGTTTAGGTTATGAAAATCGATTTGGCTTTGCACACCCCCTGAAAATGTCTCCCAGTGATTCCCAAATCATACTTTGAGAACCAATGATCCAAACTAATCATAATGGTCTCACATTCTTTTTCACCAGCCATTGGTTTAGGGGTTGACACAGGCCCCAGTTCTAGCCAAGAAGTGAGGGGCAGTGTGCTTGATGAGGTGGGACTTTTAAAGATTTCCACACCTTCTAAAGAGATACTGAAAGAGGACTATTGTCTACCTATGGACTTAGTAAGGCACACCCAAACATGACATTCAATCCAAGGATGAATCAACATGGAAAAATCTCAAAGGAGGAGAACACAGCCTACGTATACCATGCCTGGAGTCCTGTCTCTGGACTTTAACTGTGGTGAAAATATACACACCACAACATTCACCAATACAACTTACGTATTTACAATAAATGACAATGATTACATTTTTTCATGTTGTGCCACTGTTACCACTGTCCTTTTCCAAAATATTCTACCACCATTAAGATAAATTTGATGACCTCCACAAACAAAAAACTCTCCCTTCTCCCCTCCCTTCCACACCTGGTTACCATTAGTAATCTTTGGTTTCTAGGTATTTATTTCATATAAATGAGATCATCCCCCACGTGTCTGTCAGTTTGTTGTACTGTGGGGCTTGTGTGTTGCTGTGATACAGGAAACTATGCCACCGGTATTCAGATACCAGTAGGGTCACCCATGGAGGACAGGTTTCAGCTGAGCTTCCAGACTAAGACAGACTAGGAAGAAGGACCCAGCAGTCTACTTCCGAAAAGCATTAGCCAGTAAAAACCTTATGAATAGCAGCAGAACATAGTCTGATATGGTGCTGGAAGATAAGCCCCCCAGGTTGGAAGGCACTCAAAAGATGACTGGGGAAGAGCTGCCTCCTCAAAGTAGAGTCAACCTTAATGACATAGATGGAGTAAAGCTTTTGGGACCTTCATTTGCTGATGTGGCACGACTCAAAATAAGAAACACCTGCAAACATCCATTAATAATCAGAACCTGGAATGTACAAAGTATGAATCTAGGAGAATTGGAAATCGTCAAAAATGAAATGGAACACATAAACATCGATATCCTAGGCATTAGTGAACTGAAATGGACTGGTATTGGCCATTTTGAATCGGACAATCATATAGTCTACTATGCTGGGAATGACAACTCGAAGAGGAATGGTGTTGCAATCATCGTCAAAAAGAAT
Source organism: Loxodonta africana (assembly GCF_030014295.1). Lineage (NCBI taxonomy): Eukaryota > Metazoa > Chordata > Mammalia > Proboscidea > Elephantidae > Loxodonta > Loxodonta africana. The sequence continues at coordinate 38,365,407 of NC_087354.1, read as the reverse complement.
GTTTCAAGATCTGTCCTGAAGTACAATGCTGTCAGTGATAGGATAATATCCATATGCCTAGAAGGAAGACCAGTTAATACGAATATTATTCAAATTTACGCACCAACCACTAGGGCCAAAGATGAAGAAATAGATTTTTATCAGCTGCTGCAGTCTGAAATGGATCGAACATGCAAGCAAGATGCATTGGTAATTACTGGCGATTGGAATGCAAAAGTTGGAAACAAAGCAGAAGGATCAGTAGTTAGAAAATATGGCCTTGGTGACAGAAACAATGCCGGAGAACGAATGATAGAATTTTGCAAGACCAATGACTTCTTCATTGCAAATACCTTCTTTCACCAACATAAACGGCGACTGTACACATGGACCTCGCCAGACGGAACACACAGAAATCAAACTGACTACATCTATGGAAACAGACGATGGAAAAGCTCAATATCATCAGTCAGAACAAGGCCAGGGGCTGACTGTGGAACAGACCACCAATTGCTCATATGCAAGTTCAAGCTGAAACTGAAGAAAATCAGAGCAAGTCCACGAGAGCCAAAATATGACCTTGAGTATATCCTACCTGAATTTAGAGACCATCTCAAGAATAGATTTGATGCACGAACACTAGTGACCGAAAACCAGACGAGTTGTGGAATGACATCAAGGACATCATCCATGAAGAAAGCAAGAGGTCAGTGAAAAGACAGGAAAGGAAAAAAAAACCAAGGTGGATGTCAGAGGAGACTCTGAAACTTGCTATTAAGTGTCGAGCACCTAAAGCAAAAGGAAGAACTCATGAAGTAAAAGAACTGAACAGAAGATTTCAAAGGGCCTCTCGAGAAGACAAAATCAAGTATTATAATGACATGTGCAAAGAGCTGGAGATGGAAAACCAAAAGGGAAGAACACACTCGGCGTTTCTCAAGCTGAAAGAACTGAAGAAAATATTCAAGTCTCGAGTTGCAATACTGAAGGATTCCATGGGGAAAATATTAAATGACGCAGGAAGCATCAAGATGGAAGGAATACACAGAGTCACTGTACCAAAAAGAATTAGTCGATTTTCAACCATTTCAAGAGGTGGCATATGATCAGGAACTGATGGTACTGAAGGAAGAAGTCCAAGCTGCTCTGAAGGCATTGGCGAAAAACAAGGCTCCAGGAATTGATGGAATATCCATTGAGATGTTTCAACAAACAGATACAGTGCTGGAGGTGCTCACTCGTCTATGCCAAGAAATATGGAAGACAGCTTCCTGGCCAACTGACTGGAAGAGATGCATGTTTATGCCTATTCCCAAGAAAGGTGATCCAACCAAATGTGGAAATTATAGAACAATATCATTAATATGACATGCAAGCAAAATGCTGCTGAAGATCATTCAAAAACGGCTGTAGCAGTGTATCGACAGGGAACTGCCAGAAATTCAGGCCGGTTTCAGAAGAGGACGTGGAACCAGGGGTATCATTCCTGATGTCAGATGGATCCTGGCTGAAAGCAGAGAATACCAGAAGGATGTTTACCTGTGTTTCATTGATTATGCAAAGGCATTTGACTGTGTGGATCATAACAAATTATGGATAACACTGCGAAGAATGGGAATTCCAGAACACTTAATTGTGCTCATGAGGAACCTTTACATAGATCAAGAGGCAGTTGTTCGGACAGAGCAAGGGAATACTGATTGGTTTAAAGTCAGGAAAGGTGTGCATCAGGGTTGTATTCTTTCACTATACCTATTTAATCTGTATGCTGAACAAATAATACGAGAAGCTGGACTATACGAAGAATGGGGCATCAGGATTGGAGAAGACTCGTTAACAACCTGCGTTATGCAGATGACACAACCTTGCTTGCTGAAAGTGAAGAGGACTTGAACCACTTACTAATGAAGATCAAAGACCACAGCCTTCAGTATGGATTACACCTCAACATAAAGAAAACAAAAATCCTCACAACTGGACCAATAAGCAACATCATGATAAACGGAGAAAAGACTGAAGTTGTCAAGGATTTCATTTTACTTGGATCCACAATCAACAGCCATGGAAGCAGCAGTCAAGAAATCAAAAGATGCATTGCATTGGGCAAATCTGCTGCAAAGGACCACTTCAAAGTGTTGAAGAGCAAAGATGTCACCCTGAAGACTAAGGTGCGCTTGACCCAAGCCATGGTATAATGCATGTGAAAGCTGGACAATGAATAAGGAAGACCAAAGAAGAGTTGATGCCTTTGAATTGTGGTGTTGGCGAAGAAGATTGAATATACCATGGACTGCCAAAAGAACGAACAAATCTGTCTTAGAAGAAGTACTACCAGAATGTTCCTTGGTAGCAAGGATGGCGAGACTGTGTCTTACATACTTTGGACATGTTGTCAGGAGAGATCAGTCCCTGAAGACGGACATCATGCTTGGCAGAGTACAGGGTCAGTGGGAAAGAGGAAGACCCTCAACGAGGTGGATTGACACAGTTGTTGCAACAATGAGCTCAAGCATGATTGTAAAGATGGCGTAGGACCGGGTAGTGCTTCATTCTGTTGTTCATAGGGGTGCTATGAGTCGGAACCGACTGGACGGCACCTACCAAACGAGATCATATAGTATTTGTCCTTTTGTGACTGACTTATTTCAATTAGCGTAATGCCTTCCAGGTTCATCTGTGCTTCATTCTCTTTACAGCTGCTTTATGTTCCATTGTACGGACATACCACATTTTGTTTATCCATTCATCTGCTGATACACATTCCAGGTGCCACCTTTCGGCTACTGTGAAAAGTGCTGCAGTGAACATTGGTATACAGATTTCTGTTTGTTCCTGCTTTCACTTCTTCTGGGTATATATACCTAGGATTGGGATTGTGGGTCATGTGGTAGTTCTATGTTTAACTTTTTGAGGAACCGTCAAACTGTCAAAGGGGCTGCACCATCTTACATTGCCACCAGCAATGGATGATGATTCACTTCTCCACAACCTCACCAACACCTGTTGTTTCCTGTTTGCCTTTTTTTTTTAATAACTGCCATTATTAAGGAACTCTGGTGGCACAGTGGTTAAAGTGATCAACTGCTAACGGAAAGGGTGGCAGTTCAAAACCACCAGCAACTTCTGTGGGAGAAAGATGTGACAGTCTGCATCTGTAGATATTTACAGCCTTGAAAACCCTACGGGGTCACTATGAGTCAGAATTGAGTCAATGGTAGTGGGTTTATTGGAATGGCTAATGAACATCTTAAATACCCTCTTTGAAGAGCTGCCTGTTCAAGCCCTTTGTCCATTTCTTTTATTGGGTTCTTTTTCTGTTGTTATAGAAGTTTTATATATTTTTTGGATATTAGGCCCTTGTCTGATACATGGTTCTCATCAATTTACTCCCAATCTGTACTGTCTTTTCATTTTGTTGATAAAATCCTTTGATGTACCAAAAGTACTGAATTTTTATGAGATCCCATTTATCTATTTTGTCTTTTGCTGCTTGAGCTTTAGTTACCATATCCTCTGGACTTTTTGTATGTGACATGACCTGATAACTGTATGCTAAGGAGGCCAAGGATATGCTAAAGTGGGGAACAAAGGACAGTCACTTAAATTTATATTTAAGAATGAATGTGGGCAAGGGGGAAAGGCTGAGGAAAACCCAAGTATACCAAGTCCATACACACTATTTCTGGATTCTCTAGTTTCTTCTTCTTAAGTCAATCTGCCTCTCTTCCTCTCAAGCCTCTTACGATGGTTAAGGTTATGTGTCCACTTGGCTAGGCTGTAAGCCTCAGTGGTTTGGCAGATATTACGTAATCATCCTCCATCTTGTGATCTGATGTGAGCAGCCATTCAGTTCAAAGGGGCGTTTCCTTGGGGGTGTGGCCTGCATCCAATATATAGATGTTCTGGCAAAGCTTGACCTCTCTGGATCCTGTATCCAACTCATCATCCTCTGACCTCCAGTTCTTGGGACATGATCCAGCAGACTGCCTTCCAACCTGCAAATTTTGGGACTTGCCAGCTCCTGCAGCCCCGAGCCAGCAGCCTGCCGTCTGACCTGCCAATTTTGTGATCATTAGCTTCTGCAACCACATGAGTCAGAAGAAGCCTCCAGCCTGATGCCTGACCCATGGATTTCGGACTTGCCAGCCTCCACAATTGTGTGAGCCATTTCCTTGTAATAAATTAATCCCAATCTCTCTCTATCCACATAAATATACATATATATACACACACATACAATTCACTTGTTTAGCTCCTATAGAGAACTCTGTCTAGGAAACCTCTCCTCACCCAAACCCACCTTAAATGGTCCTATTCCAGAAACTCAATAGAGCCTATGGACTCCTGAAGCAAAGAGTATGTCTTATGAGGGAAAAATGACAAAATAATTTTTTAAATGGTTCTTTATTCATAAACTTGATGCAAGTTTACAAAATTTACTGTACACTGCCAAATAAATCTGCAATGAAAAATAAAATCCAAAAAAAAAACAAAGCATGCCAAATGTGCAGCCGTCAATCTGCTAGCCATCAGTATATTAAAGAATTCAATAATGTATTCAAGATTTAGCCTTAGGTTTAAGGAACTTTAATGCTTTAAAGAGTTCTGCCTTGTCACTTCTTATCTGAGCAAAACTGGCTATCAGAACTTTATACAAATTTAACCAAGTGAACCAGAAAGCCAGAAAATCTTTATCTACTGTCCTCTTAACCAAAATAGAATCAAAAGAAATAAAACACACACAACTAATACAGAAGTGCCAAGTCTCTCTGATGAGGTTCACAAAGTTAAAACCTGAATCTCAGAGCAAATGTGTAAGAAAGGCTTCTCAACTTTGTAACTGGTTTGTGCAGAAAAATGTGCTTCTGGAGTTCATTTTTAAAAGTGCTTATTAACATCTAAAATTTACTTTTAAATCAAACGTGGGTGTACAAAAAATCCATTACCAACCAAACAGGACTGATTCAGGTAAGGCAATAAAATGGAGAGCACACTGATTTGAGTCAGGTTTCATAAAGGAATTGACATATGCAGAGTTCCTTTTAGTCTCTCAACGTAAAAGCCATATGTTATGACTATGGCAACAAATTTTAAGAGTTTCCAAATTAGATATTATCTTTTTGGATTTAACTGTGCAGCCTTTGCTCAAGGAATCTTTGTGCCAATCACTTTATTAGTTTACAAATGATTGCAACATCCCGTTAATAAAATGGAAAGGTAAAACGACTTAGTATTTTAAATAATTTCAAGCTCTATACTGTAGCTCTTCTCTTAAAGAATACTGAACCAACAAGAAGCAAATTCAGCCCAGTAAGACTCTTGATGCCCCAGTGGAAATTACTACTTAAATGCCTTCATTGGCACAGCCTTGCTTTGCTTTACTTAAAAAGTACAACCCAATTAAGCGTATATCAACAACAAAGAGTTCATATTTTCACACAGCCATAAAAAAGTTTAACAATTTAATGAGTAGGTTTCCTGTCATTATTTTGGCAATATCATAAAATGGTTTTAGACCTGAAAAAACTACTGTGATTTAGAAGACCTTAAATTTTCTAAACCAGTATTAAACAACAATTAAACTTTTATTGGCTCGAGATGAAACAATGTATTGCAAGTCATCAAAATCCGTAGGCTCAACACAGGAAAATTACCCAAGATGCGTCACAACTTCAGTAACCTGATGCTGACTTGCCTGCTTCGAAGGTTTCACTTATCAAGAAAAAGAGATGATAAGAAGTGGCCAGTATATGTATTTATCAGGAAAAATACAGTAAAGGCCCCACTGCTCAGTCCGAGATACCTAAGATGAGCAAGATGAAAAGGCTGTAACTTATACTGGATGTCAGCTGACAGATTATCCACTAAAATATCTATTAGCTAACGTCTTCGGTACTGCTGTTATAGGGGCACTCAAAGCTCGTGTCTGCATGTTGGGAAGATTTTCTTTAAAGCAACATTGGTCCAAACATACAGCAATCAACACTTCTAGCCATCTTCCTTTGGAGGGGTGTACCACCCTAAAATAGAGAAAAACAGAATATTTTAATTCTTAAACCAGCTAGAAGAACTGGCATTTATTAAGGTTGGCTACATTCTCTACTCATAATTTTGAAGTTTAAACCTACTACAAAAATTAAACTTATACTTGGGTTGGTAACAGCATTTTGATAAGTTCACAATTTCAAGCTATTTTCTATGAATAAACTGTATATGAGTTTTGAACTTATGATCTCTATATTAATGCCATTCCTAGCTAGAGACAACACTAGAATATTAGACTATGAGCTAGGTTTTATTCCATTTCAGTTTGGTATTTGAAAGTAAACCTCCTAAAATTACGTATCTGTATGTGTGCGTATGTGTGTTTTTAATGTAAGCCCACAAAATAACTATCCTACAAATAAAATCCTGGCATTTTAGAATAAGAAGAATTTGGATTGTTGTTCAGTGCAAAGATGTCATTTCAACAATGAGGAGGCCATCTTATCAGATGCAGTGACTAAGTACCTATGTCTAAGATCAGAGTTAGTAGCAGAAGCCAAACTAGAATCCATCTCTCCTTACTCTATTGCTCTTTCCACCATAGATAAGCTTACACACATCCGTACATTCTCAAATACAGCACTTTCCATAAACATTTTTGAACAGTAATTGTAATGTTTGCTTTAATTAAAAATAAATAAGGGAAAGATAAGAAAAAGTGTTTCCCAGTCTCAAGACTAACTACTATTTGGTACGAAGTCACCATTCGAGCAGTATGAATATACCAAGATGTGTGGAATATCCTCATGGTTATGAAGTAGCGCACAGGCTTCTTTGGCTACTAATTTAGTGTGCTAAAAACAGTAATTATTATGAAAACCCAGCCTTATGCTCAAGTTTTATCATTTCCTTCTTCAGCTTCAAAATTCTATTTTGAATACTGTTCTCTTCCTCAAGTAGCAGTCACTGAAAAAATGACAAGTTTGCTTTGTTATTAAAAGTGAGCACAAAACACAAATATTACGGCACAACCTGCCACATTCCTGGCAAAGTAAAGACGACCTTATTGTTAATACTCTCTTAAGAAATCCTCTCTTTTTAGGTTGTTTATTCTACACAGAAAGACATGAGCTTCAATATCATCGCTATGAAGAACAGCACACTTAGTTATGAAGTGCTACTCATAGACACACACACTACTCTGTTTTTTTCTCACAAGTTTACCAAGACAGATATTATGGCAATTTTAGAGATGCGGTAAATGAGGCTAAAAGAGGTGAAGGGATTGCTCAGGGCCACAGAGCTAGTGAGTGACACAAATGGCACTTGAAAATAAGTCTTTTGATTCCGAGTCTAGTTTTCTTACGAACTGTTGGGAACAAAAACTCAAAAAATGTGCATTATGAATACCGGCAAAATTTAAAGTAAGGCCAATAAAGTTTATTGAAGATCTTTTAAAAAAGGATTTTTTTTTCTTAATTTACAACTCAAATACTCTTTTGTATACTGAAATTAGAACTACCCTTATCTGAATAGATAAAGTGTGTAAGCATGGCAAAACCATTAAGTAAAGCCATTTCAGAAACAGCTGGTTCATGGTCCTGACTGTATTTACTACTCCACAGCAAGAGCTCCACCTACAAAGAGCTACCTTTAACTGAATTCCTACACTAATACCACACGCTTCAAGTTAATAAAGTGATTCATTCAATCATTTACTCAAATACCCTGAGTCAGACGCAGGACAGCTAGGCCAAGTGTTCTGGATACAAAGATGTCAAATGAAGAACACCATGTGTATCTGTATCATCAAGTTAAAATTTTTGCTATTGTAAAAGTACTTTATAAGAAATTAAAGCAACAACAGAAAGATACAACGTAAGTATCAATAACACGTAACATAAAACTTCATAAATGGCAATGAATACTTGTTGAATGAAACGTACCATTTTTTTCGTGTATCTGTACGATGGAATTATAGGATTGTTGGGCTCTTGCTAGATTATATTGATTCTGAAAGAGAATTACACATTTTAAATCAATAAATGCATTAATGCATCACGATTGTGCTTAATTAAAAAAGCACAGAAAGTTGAATTATTTTGAAAAACTAAGTTAAAAAGTTTTTCTATTTTGAAAAACTTTTTAACTTAATACACTTGATTTTCAATTTTATTACCTCTACCATTTTTAAAAAATAAAAAATTGCACCCCAATAAAAGCCTATAAGCTTCAAAGTTCATTTTTATAGGTCCTATCACTAGACAAATACAAAGCTTTATAGTTCTAGTGGCCATCTCCACACCAATGAATCAAGTTAAATGACGGTATTCAAAGTGAAAAAAACTCAAGTCTCTTTTCCTTATATCTTGTACCAAAAAAAAAGAAAACATTAAGCTTTAAGAACTACACATATGAGTGACATTTGGAAATCACATCTAAAGAATGACTGTAATTGGCACCAAGCCATTACTCCATTACTAAAGGAGTCCTCTCCTTTATCTCCACGTAATTGGAAGGTGGAATGTACGAAGTATGAATCAAGGAAAATTGGAAGTTTTAAAAGAATGAAATGGAGTGCTTGAAGATCAATATCTAGGCATCAGTGAGCTGAAATGAACTGGTATCGGCCATTCTGAATCGGACAAACATATGGTCTACTATGCCAGGAATGACAAGTTGAACAGGAACATTGACGCGTTCACTGTCAAAAAGAACATTTCAAGATCTATCCTGATGTGCAATGCAGTCAGCGACAAGATAATGTCCATACACCTACAAGGAAGACCAGTTAATAGAACTATTATTCAAATTTATGTACCAACCACTCACTAATGCCATCATTGAAGAAACTGACGATTTTTACCAACTTCTGCAGTCTGAAATTGATCAAACATGCAATAAAGATGCATTGATAATTACTGGTGATTGGATGCAAAAGTTGGCAACAAAGAAGATCAGTAGTTGGAAAATGTGGCCTTGGTTATAGAAAGGTCACTGGAGATCACATAATAGAATTTTGCAATTTCATCAACTTATTCATTTTCAACAACACAAAAGGTGACTATACACGTGGACATCACCAGATGGAATACACAAGAATCAAATCAACTACATCTATGGAAAGAGACTATGGAGAAGCTCAGTATCAATCAGAACAAGACCAGTGGCCAACCGTAGAACAGACCATCAACTGCTCATATGTAAGTTCAAGTTGAAGGTGAAAAAAAATTAGTCCACGAGAGCCAAAGTACAACCTTGAGTATATCCCACCTGAATTTAGAGACCAGCTCAAAAATAGACAAAGAAAAGTATTATAATGAAATGTGCAAAGACGTGCAGTTAGAAAACAAAAAGGGAAGAACAAGAATTTCTCAAGCTGGAAGAACTGGAGAAAAAATTCAAGCCCCGAGTTGCAATACTGAAGGATTCTATAGGCGAAATGTTGAATGACGCAGAAAGCATCAAAAGAAGATGGAAGGAATACATAGAGTCACTTACCAAAAAGAACTGGTCAATGCTCAACCATTTCCAGAAGCAGCATATGATTGATAACTGATGGACTGAAGGAAGAAGTCCAAGCTGCACTGAAGGCACTGGTGAAAAACAATGCTCCAGGAATTGAGAGAATACCAATTGAGATGTTTCAACAATGGGATGCGATGCTAAAAGCGCTCATTCATCTATGCCAAGAAATTTGGAAGACAGCTAACTTGCCAACTGACTGGAAGAGATCTATATATGTGCCCGTTCCAAAGAAAGGTGATCAACACAATGCAGAAATTATCAATGTCATTAATATCACACTCAAGTAAAATTTTGCTGAAGATAATTAAAAAATAGTTGCAGCAGTACATACACAGGAACTACCAGAAATTCAAGCCAGATTGAGAAGAGGACACAGAACCAAGAATATCACTGATGTCAGACAGACCTTGGCTCAAAGCAGAGAATACCAGAAAGATGTTTACCTGTGTTTATTGACTGTGCAAAGGCATTCGACTATGCAAATCATAACAAATTATGAATAACATTGGGTAGAATGGGAATTCCAGAGCACTTAATTGTGCCCATGAGGAACCTATTCATAGACCAAGAGGCGGTTGTTCAAGAATAACAAGGTGATACTACATGATTTACAAGTCAAGAATGGTGTGCATCAGGATCATATCCTTTCACCATACTTATTAAATCTGCATGCTTAGCAAATAATCTGAGAAGATAGACTATATGAAGAAGAACATGGCACCAGGATTGGAGGAAGACTCACTAACAACCTGTGATATGCAGATGACACAACCTTGCTTGCTGAAAGCAAAGAGGACTTGAAGCACTTAATGATGAAGATCAAAGAATACAGCCTTCAATATGGATTACATCTCAACATAAAGAAAACAAAAGTCCTTACAACTGGCCAAACAAGCAACATCATGATAAATGGAGAAAAGACTGAAGTCAAGGATTTCATTTTCCTTGAATCCATAATCAACGCCCGTGGAAGCAGCAGTCAAGAAATCAAGTGACGTATCGCATTGGACAAATCTATTGCAGAAGACCTCTCTGAAGTGTTAACAAGCAAAGATGCCACTTGAGGACTAAGGTGTGTCTGACCCAAGCCATGGTATTTTCAGTTGCCTCAAATGCATGCAAAAATGGACAAGGAATAAGAGAGACCAAACAAGAATTGATGCCTTTGAATTACAGTGCTGGCAAAGAATACTGAATGTACCATAGACTTCCAGAAGAATGAACAAATCTGTTCTGGAAGAAGTACAGCCAGAATGCTCCTTAAAGTGAGCATGGCCAGACTTTGTCTCACTTACTTTGGACATGTTATCAGGAGGGGCCAGTCCCTGGAAAGGATATCATGCTTGGTAAAGTAGAGGGTCAGTGAAAAAGAGGAAGACCCTCAGTGAGATGGACTGACACAGTGGCTGTAACAATGGGCTCAAACATAGGAACAATTGTGAGGATGGTTCCGGAACATGCAGTGTTTCTGTCTGTTGTACATAGGATACTATGAGGTAGAACCAACTCCACAACACCTAACAATTAATAAAAGGAGTCCCCTCTTGGTAAAAATACAGTGCCTTTTTTAAGGGACCAAATTTAGGGTTAATTCCGTCACCGTAAGTACAATTGACCTGCATCTTAACTTACACTTACTATATTGTGAATATTCTCCATAGTGGTATACATGTATCTATTATGTCACAGAATTTTTCTGAATAATAAATTCACACGGCACAAGAATCAAAAATGTATAAAATCATTCTCAGTGAAAATTCTTTCTACATGTCCCCCAACCACCTAGTTTTCCCCCCTCATCTGTTTTCTCTTCCTCCAACCAAGTTACCCACTGTTATTAGTTTCTTGTATATGCCGTCTTGAAGATTATACAAGCAAATTCATGTACTGCCTGTTGTCATTAGCCACTGCCCCCAGTATCCCCTCACAAATGGCAGTATGCTATATTGTTGTTACCACGACCCCATATGACAGAGCAGAACTGCCCCATAGGGTTTCCAAGGAGCTGCTGGTGGATTTGAATTATCAGCCTTTTGGTTAGCAGCCGAGCTCTTAACCACGACGCCACCACGGCTACAGTATGCTCTAGATAACTTTTTGCTCCTTTTTTCACTTAGCATCTCTTGGAGCTTCTTCCTTATCAACACACAGAATGTTTACTTGTCTCTTTTTAAAAACAGTAAAATCTTCCATTGTATGGAGAGTCTATCATTTAATCAGTCTCCATTTGCTAGACATTGGGGTTGTTTTCAATATTCTACTATTACAAAGTTGCAATGAATAATCTTGCACATATATTTGCAAAATGCTGGTAAAAATTTGCTGAGCTAGAGTTGCTGGATCAAAAGACATATATGCCTTTATAATTGTGAGATATTGCTAAATTGCTATCTATAGAATTGTACAAATTTGCTTGCCCATCAGCCATAGATGCCTCCACACAGCCTCACCAACAGAGTACTTTATCAAACCTTTGTTATGTTATAGGCTGATAGCCAAAAGATGAATTCTCGTTGTAGTTTTGATTTGCATTTCCATTACTGAGTGAGGTCAACTATCTCTCAATATGCTCATGAGCTACTTATTTCTATTTCCGTAAACAAACTTTTTCTATCCTTTTCCCATTTTTCTACAATGGAGTCCTTTTCAGTTTATAAAAACTCATTAAAAATATTAAAACTCTGCCATAATACATCTTAAAAAACTAAAATGCATAAAATGTATATTAGTGTTATCTCAAAGTTAATGGAAAAGTGTTTTCAGTCTATTTTCACAAAAAGGCTAGAAATAGGAAAACAGACTGTACATTAACAAAACACACACTGACTTTCCCAAATGCTCATGAAGCAGTCACCGCTTAACTTTAGTACCTACCCATCCAAGTCATAAGGAGAAAATAAGAACTTTTAGCCTTCCCCATTCTCAAATGTCAGTGGCGTAATATTCAAATTCCAGTTTAAGGGGAATGTTACTGCAAAGGCTTTACAGTAATAGGGAGTTAGCCCTTTGTTTTCTTGCTCACCAATTTCTTTTACCTGTATTAACATATTCCTTCTGCTTTCGTTCAGTTTATTTGTCCTTTCTAAAACTGAGTTAGAGGCTTGATTCATTTTCACTATTTTTTTTAATGACCTAAGGATCTTTAGTTTCTGATCTATAGTGATTTCATTGTTGCTATTTTTAGTAATTCTGAAATTTTTATTTTAAATCCACTTAGGTACCAAATGACCTCAGGGTTTGAGTTTTAAAGTTCCATAAAGGAGTATTTGTTTCCTGATTATGTTATTAACTTATAGTTTTATTTAGTTAGGCTCAGAATGACACTTGCCTTTATTCTACTTTACAAAATCTGAGGTTTTCTCCTTTGAGGGGGATTAGTTTCATAAATATTCCATAGGTATTGACATATGGTATTTTCATTATTATTCAGTTCTTAGTATTTTTAAATCTTCATTTGATTTTTTAATGTGTTATGGATTCAATTTTGTCTTTCAAAAAGATATACATGTTCAAGTACTAACCACCCTTACCTTGTTAGGATGTTATCAGTTAATGTAAGTATCATCAGTTAATGTAGAGTAGGGAATGGAAGCTTGGTGGGGGGCACTATTTTGCTCTAATCCCTAAATTCTTGCTAAAACCCATGATAGCACTCCTCTGCTTTGGAGGGCTTTCTCACTATTGTGGCCTAGAGCTAATGTTACAGCCTGGATTCTGTTAACTAAGCAGAAAACAGGCTTGGCCAGCATCCTTCCATCTCATGGCTTACTGTCAGGTCCTCCCGGCTTGGAGCCTTGGGGAGCTAATGGCAAGACTGTACTTACACCTCACCTCTCCAGTGACTCTTACCTAAGCAGAGTTGTGGATTCCTCAGCTCTATCAGTTTGACCCTATCTCCAAATTTCACAGCTTATGGTTGCCTTTACTGTGTTCCGGTATTTACGTACATTTTTATATCTTTTCAATAATTTTTTAAGGGGAAAACGCAATCATTTATTTTGAACAAGAAGCTGATTGTCTTTTTTTTAATTTTTAAAATATTTTCACAGTAATAGTTATATGGCAAAAAGAAACTCAAATAGCACAAAATGATATTACAGTGAAATCTCCCTATCTCTAGCCTGCCCCCATATTTCAATACCTCCTTATCAAAATAATAGCTGTTAGTGCTTACCCAAATATGCTTCCAAGAGATGTTTATGCTTATACAAATGCATCCATACAATATTTCTCTTTTTCACACAAATAGTAGCATATTTTTAACACCATTTAGTGCCTTACTTTCTTGATAGTTGCATTTTTAAAGTTAATATTCAGACTATCCCCTGCTGAGTTTGAATTTGGAAGTTGAAACTCATATTACATCATGCAAAATTTCCACATTCTTGACTGACAAGTGTGTCTTATTAAGAGAAAAATGGAAGAGTAAAGTCTCATCATATCAATTCATTTAAAAAATTTACCTTCTAAAAAAGAAGGTATACTTTAATATGCAGACTGATTTAGCATACCATGTAAGAGTTATATTTACTTGCCAAGAAAACTAGAAATCATGGAAATATAAAAAATTTTCATTAACATTGATGGATTACAAGAGGACTAAGACATTAGAACAAAGTATTGCAATTATAGAATTTTAAAACTAGAAGAGACTAAAATATCCAGTCCAAATTTATTTTCAAGATCTAGAGGTCCAGTAAGGTGAGTTTCCACAGTGAATTATTAGTAAAATGTTTTCGGTTACTCAATGAGATCATTGCCCTAAGCTGTTTATATTTTCTTTTAAAAATAAAAACATGCTAAACTGAAAAAAAAAAATGATGAAACGTTATCAAATTGTACATATAAACATGAGGAAGAAAATAAAGACTACACGTACAGCAAAATGTCACGAGTATTTCCAGATGATCAAATTATAGATGATCTTGTTGGTTTTTTGCATATTTAATCTACTTTAAAAATTGTACAGTATGAGCATAAACTTTGCCAGTAGAAAAATAAAAATTTGATGTTTTAGTATATAATCATTCTGTTGCCACATTTAAAACGCCTAAAAAATATATACTTATAAGAAATGCTGGTTAAATGTAGTTAAGCAATTCACTTGTGTTTGATAATTTCTGAATTTTACACAAAATTGTATCTTATTGTAGTGTAAAGAAATACATGCTAAAACAGCTAAAAGTAAAAATTGGTTATATTATGGCATTAACCCAAATAAATGCTCTTTTAAAAAAGTAGGTTTTTTAATTTTTATTTTCTTTGTGAATTAAAATCCTGGAGGATTCATGATTTGAGAGCAATGTGGGTATAAATACATAGTTAGATTCAGTACTATATGAATAAGACATTCAACACTAAATTCACAAAAACTTTAGGTGCATCCAAATTTAAGAAAAAAATTAAGTTAGGACAATTTTCATCACACAAATACTGTTCCAAAACACACCAACTTCAGAGTACTTCTTGCCCCATTTAAATGTTCGTTTATAGGTAACTACTATTAGTCATGGAAAGATGTTTCTGCGATAGTACATGAATGAAAAACAGAACTCAGTGGTTAGAAGGAGGAAAAAAGGCCAGACTGGTTCCAATCCTTGCTCTGCCACCTGTCATTTTATGCAAGTTACCTAAACTATGCGTGCTTCAGTTTCCTCATCTACAAAATGAAGACAATAATTAAAAAAAAAAAAAAAAAAATTTGCCATCGAGTCAATTCAGACTCACAGTGACCCTATAGGACAGCATAGAACTGTCCAGTAGGGTTTCCAGGAAGTAGCTGACGGATTCAAACTGTCAACCTTTCGGTTAGCAGCCAAGCTCTTAACCACCAGGGGTCCAAGACAATAACAGTACCTATCTTTTAGGTTACCAAGAGGGTTTAAAGAGTATATACAAGTAATGAGTGTAGACTGGCACCTAGCACATCAGTGCTGAATAGGAGTTAACTATTAGAACGTGATCTCAATTCTGGGAAACTTCAAAGTACACTTGATTTTTCTCCTTATCAGGACATACGTATCAATAATACATTTAAAATTACACACACGTATATCTATAATGGACCCTGGTGGCACAGTGGTTAAGAGCTTGGCTGCTAGCCAAAAGATTTGCAGTTGGATTCCACCAGCCCCTCCGTGGAAACCCTATGGGACACTTCTACTCTGTCTTACAGGGTCCCTATGAATCGGTATCAGCTCAACGGCAACAGGTTTGTTTTTTTTGTTTTTTAATCCTATAATAAATACGAAAAAGACTAAAAGAAGTATCAAAATAATTATGTGATTAGTAATAGGTATCTTTAACATTCTTGAGCTTCTATATTTTCTGTGGACCACTTTTGTAGTAAGAGGTTTTTAGTTAGAAAATAAACCAAATGAAAATAAAATAAACTGTTTCAAAAATAATTAAGTCACGATGAGAAGAAGCCTCATAAGGTAACATCTTATATTGAATGTGAAATTCTTTATAAAATTACCTTATTTGCTCCAAACTGCACTCTGGCTTTGCCTTTGACTAAGGTGGCATTGATTTGCATGATGACAGATTCTATTGAGTAGGCACTGCTCCAGCCCTACAGGAAGAAGAAAATACTTCTCTAGAACACTGTGGTATTCCTGATTCCCACTTATGAAAGCTTAACAAATGGCATGTATCAACTTAACAAAAGGAAATCAATGTTAAGAAGTTTGTAGTTAAGAAGAAAAAGTAATGTTGGCCACATTTCCAAAATCTTACAAAAAAAAAAAAAAAACACACACAAAACTTAAATTCTAACTGCCTAACACAAGTTTTTTTTTTTTTTTAATTAATTCTAATCTTAAATAAACTTTACTCTTAATGGCTATCCTAGCATAGATTAAGCACCAAGTACAATGTCATTTTCTGGTTTACCTTAAATGGCTTTTTCCTTCTTAAAAGTGGGTACTATTAAAAAACAAAATGTTTAAGTAGGTGCTATTATATAACAGCTTTTCCACTCAGCATCTAATTGCATAATAAAAACAGTCTACTGAAGTAGCAAAGTTATTACTATAAGAAAATAGTTACCTGTTTCGTGAGAAGCTCCATACATAACGCACCTCCGCCCAAAACATACCTTAAAAAGAAAAGAAATCATAAAAAATTCTGTATCTTAGTACGCACCCCCCTTATTTAAAGTACCATTACTAAGTAAGTATGCATAAAAGTAAAGATTGGAAGATAACGTACAAAAATGCAAACAGCTGTTTGGGTTACAGGACTATGGGTGACTAAAAAATTCTAATGTTGCGGGTCTAATAAAGTGTTTTAAAATAAAAATGGTTTAATAATGGCTCTTAGTAACAGAATACTAGAAGACCACCAGATGTCAGAAACCAAGAATTTAGCCCTAAATATTCCTGAAAATGGGGGCTAGAGAATCAACGTCTACTTAAATAGCATTCAAGTATTTTGTGCATCTGAAAATTTCTCTACCATCATGTTATACAGTTAAAAGTTTCCCTCTGACGATGCAACTGATTTAACGTCTGCTGGTATTTTATGGTTTAAAATGTTTTTGTCCATTCGACTGTGAGCATCAACAGCTCTGACCATGGATCCCCTCTCTGGAACTCAGTTCTTCTTTCTAGGTCCGACTAGTACTCTCCGAACTAAAAACAACTTCTGGGGATTTCCTAGATCTCCCTTTAGGAAATCATTATTTAGATCAAGATTCTTCAACCTTTTAATCTTTTCTCAAGCAAAATAATCCTAATCCCTCTTTTAATGTTATTTTAAACTTCAAAATCATAAATATCATGCTCTGCCCCCCCCCAAGAAAAAAAGCAAAAGGAATGATAATTTTAGAAGGAATTTATGTAATCTTCAAAGTACATAAGCTTAGACCATGTGGACACTGAGCTTAACACCAACATTTTTCTTCCTCTAGGGCTTTGCCCAAGCCTTTCCCCTGCCTGACATTCTTTCTGCTGCCTACCCCTCAAAATGCCATATTTTCCCCTAGAATGCAAATATTCCATTCTAGCCAAGCAAATGTCTCCTCTTACTGACTAAACCAAACTACTTTGCAGAGAAATAAGAGACCTAAAAAATCCTACCGTAGACCATTATCACTAATAATAAAATATAGTGAAATGATTTAATAAAAGGACAACTTTTATTTTATTCCTGGAGAATTCAAGCAAGTGTCTATCCCACTTGCTTGTCCCAAACTCTTGGAGCTTCCAAAGTGAAATTTTAATGGGAGGGTAAGAAACCTGAAGTGTTCACTGAAAACTACAAAGCATTGCTGAAAGAAATTCAAGAAGACTTAAATCAATGTAAAGCTAACCTGTGCTCATGGAGTGGTGGTGGTGGTGTTGTTAGGTGCCATCTAGTCAGTTCCAACTAACAGCCACCCTACAGGACAGACTAGAACTCCCCTATAGGGTTTCCAAGGTACATCTGGTGGATTTGAACTGCAGATCTTTTTGTTGCAGCCAGACTCTTAACCACTACACCACCAGGGCTCTGCTCATGGAGTAGAAGACGTAGTATTTTTAAGCTGTCAATTCCACCCAAAGCAATCTATAGATTTACTGCAAGCCTTATCAAAATTCTAACAGCCTTTTTTTCCTGAAAATGCAAAAGACAATTCTCAAATCAAAGTAGGAGAACTCAAACTCCCTGATTTCAAAATGTACTATAAAGCTACAGAAATCAAGTCAGTGTGGTACTGATATAAAGACAGACATACAGACCAATGAAATAGAATTTAAAATCCAGAAATAAACCTATACATCTACGGTCAACTATTTTCGACAAGTGTTTCTTTCAACAATGGGGAAAGAATAGTCTCTTCAATAAATGGTGCTGGGACAACTAGATCTCCATATGTAAAAGAATGAAGTTCAACCCATGCCTCACTCCATATACAAAAAGTAACAAAAAAATCAATCAATGACGTAAATAAAATTAAAACCATAAAACTCGTAGAAAAAAACATAGGGGTAACGCTTTGAGACCTAGTTTTCGACAGTGGATTCTTAGATACATCAAAAGCTCAAGCAACAAAACAAAATAAAAACTTTTGTGCGAAGGACTTTATCAAGAAAGTACAGAGACAACCCATAGAATGGAAGAAAGTTATTTGCTAACCATGTACCTGCTAAGGGCTTAACATCCAGAATACAAAAAGAATTCCTACAAGACAAACAACCCAAACAATGAATGAGCAAAGGATTTGAATAGACATTTCTCCAAAGAAGATACGTGAACGACAAATAAGCGCATGAAAAGATGCTCAACATCATTGTTGTAGTTAGCTGCCTTACAGTCGGCCTCCGACTCATAACAACTCCATGTACAACTGAACGAAATACTGCCCAGTCCTACACCATCCCCATGATTGGTTGTGGATCAGACCACTATGCTCTATAGGGTTTTCGTTTGCTGATTTTTGGAAGTATACTGCCAGGCATTTCTTCCATTAATCATTCCAAAAAAACCAAAACCCAAACCCAGTGCCGTCGAGTCGATTTCGACTGATAGCGACCCTACAGGACAGAGCAGAACTGCCCCATAAAGTTTCCAAGGAGCACGCCTGGCGGATTCAAACTGCCGACCCTTTGGTTAGCAGCTGTAGCAGTTAACCACTACGCCACCAGGGTTTCCCCATTAAGCATTAGGGAAATGTAAATCAAAACCACAATGAGATACCACCTCACACCTACTGTTGCTGTTAGCTGCCATCAAGTCAGCCCCCTGACTCATGGTGACCCCATGTGTTAAAGAGTAGCACTGAACTCAGTAAGGTTTTCATGGCTATAAACTTTACAGAAGCAGATCACTAGAACTCCTCTTCCATAAGGCCGCTGGATGGGTTTAAATCACCAATCTTTCAGCTAGCAGCCAAGTACAGTTTGCACCACCCAGGGACCTTTCACACCCACTGGGATGGCTAACATCAGTAAAACGGAAAGTAACAAATGCTGGTGAAAATGTGGAGAAATTGGTGAGAATGTAAAATGGTGCGGCTGCTGTGGACAACAGTATGCCGATTCGTCGAAAAGATAGAGAATTATATGACGCAGCCATTCTACTCCTAAATAAATACTCAAAAGAACTGAAAGCAATGGGATCAAATGGACCACAGCAAGATGAGACAGGAACCTTAGGGTCAGTGAGTTTTTATCAATGGAGGAGGAACAACTCAAAACAGGAGGGTGAGAATGGTTGCACATCTCAAAGAATTTAATCAATATCACTGAATTGTATGTGTAGAAACTGTCAAATTGGTGTATGTTTTGCTGTGTATATTCTTAACAACAACAAAATAAAATTTTTTTTTAATTGAAAGCAGGGTCTTAAACAGGTACTTCTACACCAATGTACACTGCAACATTATTCACAATAACTAAAAGATGGAAGTAACTCGTGCCCAGCAACAAATCAATGAATCAACAAACTGTGCTATATACATACAACAGATTCTTACTTAGCCACAAAAAGAAATGAAGTTCTGATACATGCTACAACATGGATGAACCCTGAAAACATTTTCCTGAGCAAAATACGTCAAACATACAAAGCAAATACTATATGACTCCCACTTATGTAATACTCTGAATAGGCAAATGCAAAGAGCCAGAAGTTTCTTAGCAGTTACCAGCGGCTGGAGTGGGGGAAAATGGGGGGTTATTATTTAAGGGGAACTGAGTTTCTCTTTAGGGGGATAAAAAGCATTTGAAAATGAATAGTGCTGATGCCTGCACAACATAGTGAATGTAACTGTCACTGAATTGTACACTTAAAAATGGTTAAAGTGGGAAATGTTTTGTTATATATATTTTACCACAATTTAAAAAAGAAAATCATGGGATTTTTTTTTTTTTTTTTTTTAACTTCTTTGTATATTCTCCTATGTCCCTGAAACACAGATGTCTATCTTTAATTCTTTGACTTTCCCTCTGGCCTAAAAGAGTATCTCGTATTTTTTTTTTGTTGGTTGCAGTTGCTCCAAATCATGGCAACCTTATGTACACTACCCAATCCCGTGCCATCTTTAAGATCACTGGTATGTCTGAGTCCATTGTTACGGCTATTATGTCAATGCATCTCTCATTGAGGGTTTTCCTCATTTTCACTGACTCTCTACTTTACCAAACATGATGTCCTTTTTTAGCAATTCATCGCTCCTGATAATGTATCCAAAGTAAGCAAGCTGAATTTCTTGCCAGCCTCACTTCTTTAAGGAGCATTCTGGTTGTATTTCTTCTAGGACTGATTTGTTCATTCTTCTCGCAGTAAAAGGTGTAATCAACATCCTTCACCAACACCATAATTCAAATGCATCAATTCTTCTTGTTTTCCTCTTTCACTATCCAGCATTCACATGCACATGAAGCTGTTGAAAAGACCATGGCTTGGTCAGGCACACCTTAGTTACCAAAATGACATCTTTGCTTTTTAAAACCTTAAAGAGGTCTTTTGCAGATTTGCTCAATGTAATAATACATCAAGTGATTTCTTGACTGCTTCTTCCATTGATGTTGATTGTTGGTCCAAGTAGAATTAAATTTCTGACAACTTCAATTTCTTCATTTATCATGATGCTGTTTATCAGTCCAGTTATGAGGACTTTCGTTTTCTTTCATTCAGGTATAATCCATACTGAAGGCTGTAGTCTTTGACCACCATTAAGTGTGTCAAGTCGTGTTCGTTTCTGGCAAGCACAGTGGTGTCATTACGGTTAGTGTTACCCAGCGCAGTAACTCATGGTGTCAACCCCCCCCCATGTAATTACCACAATATTGTAGCTAAAACACCAGAAAACTTGACAAAATCAGCGACTATAAAAACACCGGCAGCAGCAACAAAAACAACTCTGTGCTTGTAGCTCATGCAGATGAAATCTTGATTCGATGCATCACTGTAATTGAATAGTACATGACAGCTCTGACTTGAGAGCATTAAAACGTTCAAAAAGTCAATCAGCATAGTAGTTTTAGCTTTGTAGGTATATTGCTACATAGAAACTGGGCTTACAAAAATTTTGTTGCTATAATTAACTACAGGGATATTTTTATTAAAAAATAATAAATTTCTATGGAAACACTACAGAAGTTTTATAGACACAGTCATTTTGGTGTCACCCTCTCTAACAGTGTCACCCAGTTATGGTCTGGTGACACTCCCTAGTGACTTGCCACTAGGCAAGCAAGTTGTGTCATCTGAATATCACAGGTCCTTAGTGAGCTTTAAATAAGCCATTACTGATTTAACAGAATTAGAAGATCCAAGTTCTCACTTACATTTTTATTTCTCCAGGATTTACTCAAAGTCTAGTAATCTGTTAATGAGTTAACACCATACTTGATCCTTACAGTTCAGAAATGTTGAAGGTGAAGTGGGGCTTGTTTTAGGAAAAGGATATATGTCGTGCACATGAGTTACCCATTATCCAACCACTACCGCCTTTCCTTTTAGTGCCCCAACTCTTCCTTTTTGGGGAAGTCTTGTAGGCGGGACGGAGAGAAGTTTTTGCAGCCAAAAGAAAGTGCATTTTCTACAAGCACATAATTGCTACACAAATATTCACTGGCTGTATAAACACAAAAAAAGACAGAAGTAATTCCAGTACCTACACAAAAAACGAGATAAGTAAACTTTTCCTTAACATACACTATCAGTAGCATTTACAACACCTAAAAGTGGTCAGAGTTCTCTCTCTGCATTGAATAACATTCATTTTATCCATGTCTCAAATCAACGTGGTAGTATAGTGGTTAAGAGCTACGGCTAACTAAAAGGTCAGCAGTTCAAATCCACCAGGCGCTCCCTGGAAACCCTATGGGGCAGTTCTACTCCATCCTATAGGGTCACTATGAGTCGTAATTGACTCGACAGCAATAAGGTTTTTTTTTTTTTTTTGGTGGCAAATCAACGTGTTCCAAACCCTTACTACTCTTTGTCTCCAAAGAGTTCCTGCTGAATACTGAGACAATTCAAGAATACTATTAAAAAAATAGGAATAACCTAAGGGTCATCTAAGGAAAATTTGCTATATACAAAGGTACAGGAATATTTTTAATTTAAAAAAACTTCAGTCCCCAAAGTTCTATTGCAAACAGTATCCTAAGCTTGTGAGCCTGTTCAGGCATTCAATTTATACTTGTTATTTTACTACAAGGTTGCTAGCTAACCTCCCTGTGGGATTTACATTAACTTTACCCAAAGAATTTGGTCTTTGTCTTGGGTTCCTGGGAGATAATCTCTTTAAAGAAAAAAAAAAATTTAGAATTTAAGTGCCTTTGACAAGAATTCCAAACCACACCTAAATAACATCTTAGGTGAGGTGATGAGGTGACTCTGGTGTGGAGACCTGTCGAGTCAGAAAGACCCACTGCATAATACCTTGTGATCACTCTGTGATATCCACAGACCTCAGGGTAGAGGGGCTGGAATTTGCATTATATAATGAGACCCACGATAGAAGCTCAGTTCATTTTTAAGTCCATATCTTTCCTCTCACGTTTTACTATAACCAGCAAGGAGAAACCACATGGCCCCTTTAAGATCTTGCTTAGAATCTCCTCAGCCAGATATCCAAGGTTCATCACTTACAAGTTCTACTACCTTCCACCAAACATTTGAACATACTTCAGACATGTTCTTTGCCACTGCATAAAAAGCATCGCCCTTCCTCCACTGTCCAATCACACGTTCAACATTTTCTTTTAAAGCCTCACCAGAAGCATATTTAACATCCATATTTCTAGCAACACTCTGTTGCTGCTGCCATATGTATTCTGTACGAGGACAAAGAATTTCTCTATAGCTCTCCTCACTGCCTTCTGAGCCCTCACCAGACTTGCCTTTGACATCCATAATTCTACCAATAGTCTCTTCCAGAAAATCTGGGTTTTTACTATTAGACACCTTAAAACTACTTCAGCCTCTACCCATTACCCAATTCCAAAGCCATTTCCACATCGTAGGTATGTTAAGAGCAGCACCCCTACTTCTCGGTACCAAATTGTTTTAGTTATCTAGCTGCTATAACACAAACACCACAAGTGGATGGCCTTAACAAATAGAAATTTATTTTCTCAGTTTAAGAGGCTAGAAGTCCAAATTCAGGGTGCTGGCTATAAGGAAAGGCTTTCTCTCTCTGTCGGCTCTGGGGGAAGGTCCTTGATCCTTCAGCTTGTTTTCTGGTTCCTTGGAGATCTCTATGTGGCTTGCCATCAGTCTTCCCCATCTCTCTGCTGGCTTGTTTAATCTCTTTTCATTCACTCAAGATACACCCTGTATTACTCCTGCCTCATTAACAACAAAGACAGCAAATTCCCAAACAGGATTATAACCACTGCACACTCATAGTGACCACAGGCATAGAGGTTAGGATTTACAACACATATTTTGGAGGTTCATAATTCAATCCACAACAACACTCAAGGGAGCCTTTTCAACAAATGGTACTAGACCAAGTAAACATCTACAGGCAATATAAAATGAACCTTGAACTAAAGCTTACACAACATACAAAAATCAGCTCAAACTAATTCACAGGCTTAAATGTAAAACTATAAAACTATTCAAAAAAAAGGAAAAGGAGAAATTCTTTGGAACCTAAGACTAAGCAAAGAGTTCTTAGACTTGACACTAAAGCATAATCCATTAAAGGGAAAAAAAAAAAGATAAATTGGACTTCATTAAAACTAAAAACTTTTACTACGCAAAAAACTCTGTTAAAAGGATGAAATGACAAACTACAGACTGGGAGAAAATGTTTTAAAACCATGTATCTCACAAAGAACTAGTATCTAGAATATATAAAGAATTCTCAGTATATAAAGAACTCTCAAGAGGTACAGAGGCTGTGAAGGAAGAAATAAACTGTACTTGTTTGCAGATGACATGATTGTCTATGTAGAAAATCTCTAAGTATCAACAAAAAAAATTCTAGAAGCAATAGCAGTTATAGCAAGGTTGCAGGATACCAGGTTAATACACAAAAGTCAACTGCTTTCCTATATGCCAGCAATGACCAACTGGAATTTGAAATGAAACATGCAACACCATTTATATTAGCACCAAAAATAAATAAAAGAAATAAATACTTAGGTATAAATCTAATAAAACCTGCACAAGATCTACCTGAGAAAAACAATAAAATTCTGATGAAAGAAATAAAAAAGACTAAATACATAGGAGATATTAATGTTCATAGGTAGGAAGACTCAATATTGTTCATTAAAATGTCCATTTTTCCCAACTTGATCTACAGAATCAGCATAATCCCAGTCAAAATCCCAGAAAGTTATTCTGTTGATATGGACAGACTGATTCTAAAGTTTATAAGAAAAAAAACAAAAAAACTCAGAGTAGCCAACATAATATTGTAGAAGAGAGTCAAAAGGCTGACACTACTCAACTTTAAGACTTACTATTAAGCTACAGTAATCAAGATAACGTTTTCTGGCAGAACAATAGACAAACAGATCAACAGAACAGAACAGAACAGAGGGCCCAGAAATAGACCCACACAAATACAGTCAATTCATCTTTGACAAAGGAGCAAAGGCAATTCAACAGAGTATAAAGGATCGTCTTTCCAACAAATGGTACTGGAACAACTGGACAATCACATGCAAAAAAAAAAAAAAAGACCTTACGCTTGTCACAAAAATTACCTCAAAATGGATCAGAGAACTATACATAAAAGGCAAAACTATAAAACATCTAAAGATAACACACAAGAAAATCTAGGTGACCTTGGGTTTGGTTGTGAGATTTTAGACACAACACCAAAAACAGGATCCATAAAAGAAAAAATTGATAGCTGAGCTTCAATAAAATCAAAAACTTCTTCTCTGTGAAGACACTGTCAAGAAAATGAAAATATCTGCAAAATATGTATCTCATAAAGGACTTGTGTCTAAAATATATGTAAAGAAATATATATATACACACACAAAGAACTATCAAAGCTCAACAATAAGAAAACAACAGAGCAAAAGATCTAAACAGGCATCTCACCAAACAAGATATAAAACCCATTGCCATCAAGCTGATTCTGACTCACAGCGACCCTATGCGACAGAGTAGAACTGCTCCCTACAGTTTCCAAGGAGCGCCTGGTGGATTCGAACTGCCAACCTTTTGGTTAGCAGCTGTAACACTTAACCACTACGCCACCAGGGTTTCCAAACAAGATATAGAGATGGCAAATAAGCATATGAAAAGATGTTCAAAATCACATGTCATTAGGGAACTGCAAATCAAAACAATGAGATGCCACTATGTATCTATTAGAATGGCTAAAGTCCAAAAACAGTGATTACATCAAATAGTAGTGCGGATGTGCAGCAATTCGAACTCTCATTTCTTGCTGTTGGGAATGCAAAATGATACAGCCATTTTGGCAGACAGCACTGGGCAGGTTCTCACAAAGCAAAACATAGTCTTACCATACTATCCAGCAATGGCATACCTTTGAATTTACCAAAATGAGTTGAAAACATGTCCACAAAAAAACCTGCATACAAATGTTTACAGCAGCTTTATTCATAATTTCCAAAACTTGGAAGCAACCAACATGTCCTTCAATAGGTGAATAAACAGACTGTGATACATCTGTACAATGGAATATTATTCCACGATAAAAAGAAATGAGCTAAAAATAATAAAAAAACATGGAGGAACTTCAAATGCATATTTCCATTGAAAGAAGCCAGGCTGAAAAGACTACATACTGCATAATTTCAACTATATGATATTCTGGAAAAGGCAAAAAACACAGTAAAAAGATCAGGAATTGGAAAGGAGGGGAAGGAAGAATACCTAGAGCACAGGGGATTGGCACAGCAGTGAAACTTCTATATCATACTGTAATGGTGGATACACTGACATTATACATTTGTCGAAACCCAGAGAACCATACAACCTAATTAAATTACTGAGCCCTAACTGTAAACTATGGACTTTGTTGTTAAGTGCTGTCCAGTGGGTTCTATAAGTACAACAGACCCTAAAGTCTATGTACAACAGAATGAAACACTGTTTGGTTCAGTCTTGCACCATCCTCACATTTGTTGCTATATTTGAGCTTATTGTTGCAGCTACCCTGTCAATTCATCTCGTCAAAGGTCTTCCTCTTCTTCCACGACTCTCTCTACCTTACCAAGCATGATGTCCTTCTCCAGGGACTTTAGTTAGTAATAATGTCTCAGCATTGGTTCATCAATTTGAACAAATGTACCACACAAATGCAACACATTAATATTAAGAGATGTTAGTATTAACAACAGTGTGTGTTGGGGGAGGTTTATACATGAGCTCTCTGTACTTTCTGCATAATTTTTCTATAAACCTAAAATTGTTCCCAAAAACGTCTATTAATTTCAAAAATAATTAAACAGTAAAATAACAATCCAATTAGAATCTGGGCAAAAGACAGAGATATTTCAGCAAAAGGTATACAAAGTTGCCAAATAAGCATACGAAAAGATATTCAACATTAGGTAACACACATTAGGGAAGCACAAGTTCAAACCACAATGAGAAATCACTATATTCCTATCAGAATGGCTAAAACAGACAAGTGGCAACACCAAAGCTGGATCACTTGTACACTGCTGGTAAAAACGTAAGGTGGTAAAGCCACTCTGGAAACGGTTTAGCAGCTTCTTTAAAAACAAAATACCCAAGTACAATATGACCCTGCAATTGCATTCCTAGACATTTATTCCAATGAAAACACATCTACACAAAAACCTCTACACAAATACTCATAGCAGCTTTATTTGTAATAACCAAAAAATGGAATCAGTCCAGAAGTCCTTCGGCAGGCTAATGGTTAAACACCGGTACATACACACCAAGAATACTACTCAGCAAAACACTAACTAGACAATAAATAAGTGGTAACTTTGGTGAAGGGTTAAGACAGTACCTAATACTGGGTAAGTCAGCACAACCTGACCAAGACAAAGTCATGGAACTTTATGGACACATTCAAACTCCCTGAGGAACTGAGTTACTGAGGTGAGGGCTGGGGACCATGGTCTGGGGGGAGAGCTAGCTCAATTGTCTTAACAGTTTATAAAGAAAATGTTCTAAATTCTACTTTGGCGAGTAGCATCTGGGGTCTTAAAAGCTTGTGAGGGGCCATCTAAGATACATCTATTGGTCCCATCTCGTCTGGAGCAAAGGAGAATGAAGAAGACCAGAGACACAAGGGAAAGATTAGCCCAAAGGAATAATGGACCACAACTACCACAGCCTGAGTCCAGCACAACTAGATAGTGCCCGACTACCACCCTCACAACTTTGGCATGGATCACAACAGAGGGTCCTGGACAGAGCTGGAGAAAAACATAGAACAAAATTCAAATGCACAAAAATAGACCAGACTCACTGGTCTGACAGAGACTGGGAAAACCCTGAGAGTATGGTTCCCGGACACCCTTTTAGCTCAGTATTGAAGTCACTCCTGTAGTTCAACCTTCAGCCAAAGGTTAGATGGCCTATAAAACAAACAATAACATACGTAGTTCAACCAGGCCCAAAAGCAAAGACAAGAAGCCAGGAAGGGGCAGGAAAGTAAGATGGATGGAAATGGGGAACCTGGAGGCAAGAAAGGGAGAATGTTGACACATTGCAGGGTTGGCAACCAAAGTCACAAAACAATTTGTGTATTAATTGTTTAATGAGAAACCAATTTGCTCTGTAAACTTTCACCTAAAGCACAATTTAAAAAAAAAGACTATTACTCAGCAGCAAAAAGAAAGTAACTAGTGATATACACAACAACTTAGATGAATCTCCAGGGAAGTATGATGACTGAAAAAAGCTGTGGTATGACAGCTCACTTTTGTGTAGCCTTTCTAGCCATGGTCTTATAACTTCCACCCAAGTGATTGGGCAGAACTGTGCAGATATGGTAACTGTAGCCCACCAAAGGGACTGGTCAGTTTTGTCATCCCATTGTGCTTAAGGTGAGCAATCCCAGAGGCAGGAAAAGAAAGGATATCCCACCATTACCAAAGAAGAACAGCCAAGAGTGGCAAGTGCGTCCTCTGTACCCAGGACTCCTGCACTGAGAAGCTCCTGGGACCAGGAGACAGAGAGAAAGGGTGTTAAAACACTGAAGGCAGCGAAAAATGGCAGCAGGAGACTGCGTGGTGGGCTTCCCAGACCACAGAGAGAGAAAGCTAAGCGCCTTTGGGCAAAGGCCTAGGGCCAGGAGGGGCATGCCAACGAGCACGGCTGGGAAGAGGCTGTCCTGACAGAACTGTAGCCTGAGTGTTTCTAAGCCTCAACTGTAACTGTTACTACCATAATAAACCCCATAATCTTGAGTATTGTCTGTGATTTCTGTGTGGCCACTGCAGTGAATTAGTGAACCCAGCAGAGAAGCAGGGAGTACTGTGGGAAGGAAGGTTGGTGTCAGAATTGGTAAAGATGGTGGCAAGAGGAGGCATGTCTGACCTCCACCTCACAGTAATCACCCTTGGGCTGTTGATCTTGATTCTCCTTCCCCCCACCTCGTGAAGGGAGGAGGTCAAATGTTGTCTCCACGCCAAAAGCCAATTCCTAAAGGTTACAATCCAAAAAAGTATGATACCATTCGTATAAATATTTTTGAAATGATAAAACATTAGAAATTCAAGACCGATTAGTGATTGTCAGGTGTTGAGAGGAGAGGGAGCACTAGAGGGAGGGGGCTGCGATTCAAAAGGGCAACCTTGTAGTTTTTCAACTGTTCAGTATCTTGACTACAGTAGTGGGCATACAAACCCACTCAAGTAATCAAGTTGTACAGAATTAATATACACATACACAAGTTACAAATGAAACAGGGGAAATCTGAATAAGATCTGTGGAGTATACTAACTAATGTCAATATTCTGGTTGTGATATCATATTATAGTTTTGCAATATATGTTACCACTGGGGAAACTGGGCAAAGTATACAAGGGATCTCTCTGCATTAGTTCTTGTAACTGCATGTGAATCTACAATTACCTCAATAAAATTTTCAATTAAAAAACAAAAACAATGGAATGGATAAGATTATCTAGGGAGAAAGTTGGAAGGGAAAAAAACAAAAAGCAAGGACCCAGGAACAAATTCTGAAGGACTCCAACTTACAGAAGTTAAATGGACAAGGAGCTGCCAGTAAGAGAGACCGCAAAGTCTCTTTCTATAGGAAGTGAAGAGTTCGGGTATGCACGCTTTGCTGGTGGAAATTTCACAAACTGGTACACCCACTTTGGAAAACAGTTTGGCAGTTCATCAAAAAGTTAAACATAAATTTACGA
This sequence comes from Loxodonta africana, assembly GCF_030014295.1. NCBI lineage: Eukaryota > Metazoa > Chordata > Mammalia > Proboscidea > Elephantidae > Loxodonta > Loxodonta africana. The sequence goes on along the minus strand of NC_087354.1, from coordinate 38,335,624 downwards.
TATGACCCAGCAGTTTCACTTCTAGGTATATACTCAACCAAATGTCCTTCAATAAGTGAACGGATAAATAGATAAGTAGACAGATAAATAAACAGGTACTCGAACAGATACTTGTAAACCAGTATACACAGCAACATTATTCACAAGAGCTAAAGCATGGAAACAACCCAACGTCCACAGATAAATAAAATGTGGTGTATCCATACAACAGAATATTATTTAGCTATAAAAAGGAACGAACTACTGGTACATGCTACCACATGGATGAACCTTAAAAACATTATGCTAAGTAAAAGAAGCCAGTCACAGAAGGCCACATTTTGTATGAATCCCTTCATATAAAATGTTCAGTATAGGTAAATCCACAGAGAGAGAAAGTACATTTGTAGTGACCAGGGGCTGAGGGTGGGGGGTCGGGGAGTGACTATTACTGGGCATAGGGTTTCTTTTTAGGGTAATGAAAATGTTCTGAAATAAGTAATGGTGATGGTTGCACAACTCTATAAATACACTAAAGTCCACTGAACTGTACACTTTAAAAGGGTGAATTTTATCATTTTGTAATTATAAATTCAACAAAGAGAGTCTGGCTATGAAAAGAAACAGAAATAAGACAGTAGCTAAAGGAGATGTGGGGATATACAACATATGGGACAAAAACTGCTCATTTTGTCCTGAATCATGCAATGCATACACTTTAGTTTGATTCTGAGATTTCAAGTCCTGTGTTTTATCAGTCTTTCACATTTTTTGTTCTTCCCGTCAGTCAATAATTCTTCCTCCTCACTAATAGTTGGCTGTAAAGACTAACTCATTATGATTCTATCTCAAATTAGCTTTCATACTTCATTCATCTTTCCATTACCATTACTACCACACCATATTCAACTCCTCAACTCTTCACTCACAACCATCTAGGCTTTATGAGTATAATTTGTCTTGTCTCTTCCATTATCACCGTATTTATCCTTGTAAAACATTCTCTACTGTTATCCCACTATTCCTGAACCAGTGAAAGATAAATTCAAAACTAACGATTTGAGTTACCCTAGGTTTCTCACCAGGAAAAAGAAAAAACATCCTCACCGATCCACAGTCCTCTAAAACTACAAATATTATAATACCATACCAACATAATTACTTAGTATATGAATCCTAACCCCCTTATATTATAGCTCAAATCAGTCTGCTATACTCTGAATAAAATGCATCATGCTCTTTCCTAGATATGTGATTGTGTCTGCTTCTTCACCTATGAGGAAAATTTTCCTTAACTTCCACCACCCAACAAGACCAACTCATATTTCAAGGCCCAGCTTAGACTCACACCTACTTCATGAAGTCTTCTTAAACCACTACTGCCAAAAGCAACTCATTTCTCTTTTAGCCTCAGAGAACTTAAGTCCATACTTAGCATCTGACAATCAATGGAGTATTTACTACTTTTAATCTCCTTTTATATTATTATTAGAAGTCAGAAGAGTTATTTGGATAAATCACAAGCTCACTTATTCAAATAGTTCATCTGAATACATAACGGGAATAATAACTGAATTATGGCAAAAAGGATCAATGAAGTATACAAAAGACTTTAAAACTGAAAATGGCATTATTTATAACTTCATGTGTCTGTCTCAGCAACTAGGTGGTAAACTGCTCAAGATCATAAATTCTTAAAACTACTGCCCTGGAAATTTCTCACAAGAAAACTTAAAAAATCTATGCTAGCCAATTTTACATCAAATTTCAAAATGATCTGATAAAAATATTTGGATACATTTATCCCCAACTTATAAAATCTTTTTATATTTCTTTTCCTTGATTATTTTTTTTTTCCCCCTTTGAATCAGGGTTTGAACAGAAAATAACCTAGAAGTAGTAATCAGGATCACAGGCATGTGGGAACCATTTACTGATTACAGCTTCATCTAAACCCTAGAATCTTCTTAAAAATGGGAATTGTCAGGCCCCATCCCAGACCTACTAGATCAGAAACCCTGGAATAAGGCCTCGCAATCTGTGTTTTAATCAGCCCTCTGAATGATTCTGATGTACACAGATAAAATGATCATATCAACTTACCCTCCTGAGAGAACAGGTAACACCACTCGAACAAATGGAGGATCAAATGGAAAGTTATCCTGAGAAATAAATAAATACAATTTTAAGAACACTCTTAAGAATATGTACATTTAACAGCCACTGTGGAAAACAGTGTGGCAGTTCTTCAAAAACCTAAAAATAGAACTACCATAAAAAAAAAAATAAAATGACCCAGTAATTCCACTCATAGGTATACACCCAAAAGACTTGAAAGCAAAGATTCAAACAGATACTTGTACACCAATGTTCATGACAGCACTAATCACAGTAGCCAAAAGGTGGAAATAACCTAAACGCCCATCAACAGATGAATGGATAAACAAAATGTGGCACGTACATACAGTGGAATACTACTCAGCCAGTAGGAGAAATGAAGTCTTGATATATGCTACAATATGGATGGAGCTGGAAGATATTAGGCTCAGTGAAATAAGCCAATCACAAAAGGACAAATGTTGTATGATCTCACTTATATAAAAACACAAGAAAAGGCAAATGTATAGCGTCCAAAGTTCATCAGTGGTTCCTGGAGGTGGGAGGAGGGGGAGTTATTGTATATGGAGTACTGAGTTTCAGTTTACAGTTACGGAAGAATCACATTGATTAAGGGTAGTATTACACAGCCAATTTTTTTAAGTGCTGTCAATAAGTAGTACACCTGTAAAAAGCTGAATTGACCAAAGTTGTATGATCCAACAACAACAACAACAAAGTAGCTGCTAAGGCTGCTTATGTGCAACCTAACACTGCATAGGACTTGGTTCCTTGGTTTGAGGTTTAGGGTCATGAATTCATGGGACATTCCTGTTAATTGGCCTAATAACGTGTTTCTGTTCTACTTTCTGGTTCATCTCAAAGTGCCTGGGGTCTTAACAGCTTGCAAGTAGCATTCCAAGGCACAATTCACCTGGAGCAACAGAGAAGGAAGGAGAGTCAGGAATAGAAAAAGGAAATGGAATGTGTGGCTAATTGCCTCCATGAATAACTGGCTCTTTCATCATGAAATCACAAGAACTGGATAGTACCGGCTACCATTACTGAACATTTTGATTAAAAATTCTACACAAGAATCCTGATCCAAAGAGGGAAAAAGCAAAACAGAATTTCAAATTCTCGTGGACTCCAGACTTTCTGGAGCCATGGAGGCTGGATAAATCCCTGCAACTATTGGCCTGAGATAACCTTTAAACCTTAAACCAAGAATATCCCCTGAATTCTTCTTAAAACCAAATGATATTTTAGCTTAACTAGTAAAAAGGTCTGCCTTGAGCATTATGCTCCTTTAAGATCTATGTGGGATCAAATTGGCAACAGCAACTTGAAAGATTAAACAGGAACCTTAGGGGGCAGTGAATTTATGTTAATGGGGGATGAACAACTCAAAACAGGAGGGTGAAAATGATTGCACAACTCAAAGAATGTAATCAGCGTTATTCGATTGTACACGTAGAAAACTGTTGAACTGGTTGGTGTATGCTTTGCTGTGTATATTCTCAACAACAACAAAAATTAATAAAATTTAAAAAGAGTATGTCCATCTAGTATCTGACAGTGAGGAACGTAAAAGTAAAAACAGCAACAAAAACAAAAATAAAAACCAAATCAAATAAAAATGTAGCTAAGATCAGGCCCAAACAGAACGGTGTTTTGGTAAAAATTACTAAATGTAAGAAGAGGTTCCCTTCCAATAGGAGTATACAAACAACCCATTCCAATAATGATAAAACTATTTAATTCAGACCAATCCTCTAACTAAAAAAGGTGGACAACTGCAGCAATGACAGAGCTAAGAACACAGAAGCTGAGTAGAACTCGCAGACTCACAAGGCTAGGGAAACAAAAACTGGAGTTCAGGGTCCACCCGAGAGACGGCTCTGACAAGTCTACCACAATTTAGGTTGTGAGCGTGAAGAACAAATTGTAAACTGTCCTGACTGACAAAGGATGAAGTCTAGCTTTAAATCATCTCAATCCCTGATTGGATTAGGTGATCCTGGGTTGCTAGTGCCCACGCCTGAGAGAAGGAAATATAAATCCTCTCTGGAAAATAAAATCATGCAAGGCTTCAAATTTCTCCTACAATTTCTTATGTCTCCACTAAAAATAACCAGTCATATGAGACTTAAAGACAACACGACCAGAAAACAAGAGATGCAAACAACAGATACAAAACCACAAGGAATCAGGACAATAGAATTATCAGACACAAAGTTTCTAATTATTCAGAACATGTGCAAGGAAAGAAAACATGAGATTAAAAACTCTGGCAGAGATCTACTAATTATCAAAATAAACCAGATAAAAATTCAAAACTTAAAAATACAGTAACTAAAATTAATAGCTTACTGGATGCATTTAACCACAGCATATACACTTAGCTGAAGAGAGATTCCATACAGGTCAGAAAACATCCAGAATGAAAACAGGAGAGATAAAAAGGTAGAAGATGCAGAAAAAAAAAACAGACATAGGGGAATATATTGAAAAGATTTTCCATATATGGAAAGTCCTGAAACGAGAAGAGAAAAGGAGACAGAAACAATATTTGTAGAAATAATGGTTGAGAATTTCCAAAATTAATCAAAGACTTCACAAGATTTAAGCATTATAAATACTTCAAGAGAAATAATGGAGGCTCTGATAAGGGAATGCTATCTTCAAGATGCTGAAAGAAAGGAATTTCCATCCTAGAAGTCTATACCCAATGAAAACACTCTTCAAAAATGAAGGTTTTAAAAAAAAAAAAAAGGACAATAAAAATAAAGATATTTTTTCTATCGGCATATCCACACTAAAGGAACAATTCTTCCGAAAGGAGAAAGATGAGCCAAGTTGGAATCTTAAAGACCATGAAAAGAGCAAATATGTAGATCTAAATGAATATTGACTAATTATGTAATGATTCGGTGTAGGGTTTTAGATAATTATAGAATTAAAATGCATACAACAGCAGCACATATTTGGCACAAGATACATGGAGTCAAAGTGCTCTAAGGTCCTTGCATCGACCAGAAAAAGGAAAAATTTTAATTTATATTAAACTCTGAGAAGTCAATGGTATTGTAGTTGCAATTTAAGGTAGTTAAGTATAGTAAACGAACATAATTACTAAGCTAATGGAAATGGCAAACTGAAATTTAAAAAAAAAAAAAACAGAAGAGGAAAAAGCAGCCTGGAACAAGAAGGACAATTAAAGAGCACCAATAAGATGGTAGATGTAAACCCAAATATCAGTAGTAACATGAAATACAAATGGACTAATTGTTCCAATTAAAAGAAAAAGATTGTCTGATTTATAAAAAATACATGAGAAGATGAGCTAGAAAAGAAACCTCAGTTAATCTCAGGCTACCAAGCACAATTCTCTTTTCTAAATTCTGTCTTGGACACTGTCATCAATTGAATAGTGTCCCCCCAAAATCCCAGTATTGTATGGCTGTCCTCCATTTTTAATCTGATGTAATTTTCCTAAGTGTTGTAAATCCTAATCTCTGCCTGTGGTCAAAGAGGCAAGATTAGGTTATGTTAAAAAGATTAGGGTGAGTGTGGGCAAATCACTTCTTATTTTACAAGAGATAAAAGGAGAAAGAAGGGAGCAGAGAGATAGGGATGTCATGCCACCAAGAAAGAGGTGTTCTTTGGGCTGACCCAGGGTCCCTGGACTGAGACGTTCCTAGCCCAGGGGAAGACTGATGACAAAGACCTCCTCCCAAAGCTGACAGAGACAGAAAGCCTTCTGCAGGAGCTGGCTCCCTGAATCCAGACTTCCAGCTTCCGAAACTGTGAGAGAATAAATTTCTCTTTGTTAAAGCCATCCACTTATGGTATTTCTGTTACAGCAGCACTAGATTTGATGCATTTGAACACCAGTGACCGAAGACCAGACGAATTGTGGAATGACATCAGGGACATCATACGTGAAGAAAGCAAGAGGTCACTGAAAAGACAGGAAAGAAAGAAAAGACCAAGATGGATGTCAGAGGAAACTCTGAAACTTGCTCTTGAACGTCGAGCAGCTAAACCAAAAGGAAGAACTGATGAAGAAGGAAAAGAACTGAACAGAAGATTTCAAAGGGTGGCCTGAGAAGACAACGTATTATAATGACAAGGAGTGGGATTGCTGGATCGTACGGTAGCTCTATTTCTAGCTTTTTAAGGAAGCACCAAATTGATTTCCAAACTAGTTGTACCGTTTTACACTCCCACCAGCAGTGTAGAAGTGTTCCAATCTCTCCAAAGCCTCTCCAACATTTATTATTTTGTGTTTTTTGGATTAATGCCAGCCTCACTGGAGTGAGATGAAATCTCATTGTAGTTTTGATCTGCATTTCTCTAACGGCTAATGATCGAGAACATTTCCTCATGTATCTGTTAGCTACCTGAATGTCTTCTTTAGTGAAGTGTCTATTCATATCTTTTGCCCATTTTATAATAGGGTTGTCTTTTTGTAGTTGAGTTTTTGCAGTATCATGTAGATTTCAGAGCTCAGACGCTGATCGGAAATGTCAAAGCTAAAAACTTTTTCCCAGTCTGTAGGTAGTCTTTCTACTCTTTTGGTGACGTCTTTGGATGAGCATAGGTGTTTGATTTTTAGGAGCTCCCAGTTACCTAGTTTTTCTTCTGCACTCTTAATAATGTTTTATATACTGTTTATGCCATGTATTAGGGCTCCTAACATTGTTCCTATTTTTCCTTCCATAATCTTTATGGTTTTAGATTTTATATTTGGGTCTTTAATCCATTTTTAGTTCGTTTTTGTGCATGGAGTGAGGTATGGGTCTTGTTTCATTTTTTTGCAGATGGATATCCAGTTATGCCAGCACCATTTGTTAAAAAGACTGTCTTTTCCCCATTTAACTGTTTTGGGGCCATATGGAAGGTGTATGATTACATTTCTTAGTCCCTTTTTATTATTCTAATGTTTTCTTCTTTTATATAATAACATCGCTGTTATCCTGTTTTGAGCTTTTTTTTTTTATAATCTTGCTTTGTTTTTTGGATTTCCCTGTCTGGGTTGACTTCTGGTTGCTCTGCCCAGTGATCTAGTCTTGGGTCGATACCTGTTTATTGATTTTCTAACCAAAGAACTCCCTTTAGTATTTCTTGTAGTCTTGGTTCGGTTTTACGACTCCCCTAAACTTGTGTTTATCCGGAAATGTCTTAATTTCACCTTCATATTTAAGAGACAGTTTTGATGGATATATGATTCTTGGCAGGCAATTTTCTCCCTTCAATTTTTTTAAATATGTCATCCCATTGCCTTCTTGGCTGCTTGGTTTCTGCCGAGTAGTCCGAGGTTATTATTGGCTCTCCTTTGTAGGTGACTTTTCGTTTATCCCTCGCTGCTCTAACAATTCTCTCTTTATCTTTGGTTTTCGCAAGTTTGGTTATAATATGTCTTGGCAACTTTCTTTTCAGATCTACCTTACGTGGAGTTCGATGAGCATCTTGGCTAGATAGTGTCTCATCTTTCACGGTATCAGGGAAGTTTTCTGCCAACAATCTTCAACAATTCTCTCTGTATTTACTGTTATCCCTCCCTGTTCTGGTACTCCAATCACTCATAGGTTATTTCTCTTGATAAGTCCCACATGATTCTTAAGGTTTCTTCATTTTTTTAACTCTTTTATCTGATTTTTCTTCAAATATATTAGTGCCAAGTGATTTATCTTCGAAGGAACATTCTATTTTTGAAAGACTACATCACTGGATGACTCTTTATAAACCATTCCTATACTGAGTTTAGAATCGCCTCCTTATTAACTTATTAGTTCTACTTTTATGCCTTGTACCCATAAAGAACAAGTCAAATTAATGCTTCCAAACATGGGGTTGTTGTTAGATGCCATCAAGTCAGTTCTGACTCGTAACAACCCCATAGGACAGAGAACTGCCCCATAGGGTTTCCAAGGAATGGCTGGTGAATTTGAACTGTCGACCTTTTGGTTAGCAGCTGAGCTCTTAACCACTACACCACTAGGCCTCCAAATATACAGACCTTCAAATAATTGTAGACAGGCTATTAGGAAACCCCATGGTCTCCTTTTCAAATCCACAATTTAACCAACTATCTTAGGATATGGAATGGAATCCCTTCCCAAACCTGGCTACTGTTCTCTATACAAACCTCAAATTTCTCTATATAAACTCCTCTTAAAGTAATGCCTTAGTATTCAACTAAGTAATTCAGATGTGGCTGAAAAGCTGGAACCCCACTGCCTTAAAAGCAAAGCACAAGGACCTAACAAGTTGCCAGCAATCTAAAGGGTCCCATTCCTTCTTGCTCCCCCATCCCCATCCATATCTCAAGCTCCATTTTCTTATTATTCATGCTTCTTGGGTTGTCACCATGGATATCCAAAGCCATAAATATTGTTCTGACTCCTTCCTGTGAATCCTTCTTTCTGAGTCATACCTGCTATCCTCTAAAGTCTATGAATCCTGATACTATTAACTTGGCAAATCAGTTTAATGTCTTCCTCATGTTAGTTGGCTCAGGATAATCACATTCTTCCCAGGTCTTTTAAGAAATACTCTAACCCTAGCAAAGGCCCTTCCTTCTGGCATCAGAAGTCACAGTCCAGAATCATTCTTATTTTAAAAAAAAAGAAAAAAGTCGATCGAATCAATCATGCCCCTGCATAAAAGCCCCTAAGTGGCTCTTTAATGCATAAAGGTACAATCCCACACCCTTCATCATGACCTCCAAAGCTCTACAGCCTTCATCACACTGATTTCTTCCCTGAACAACCACAGGCTTTTGAAGATCAGGGGTCATATTTTAGATGTCTCCATATCCTCAAGCCCTTCTGTAGTACCTGATGCATTGACAAGTCTACCGAATTGAAATGGAAAAAGAAAATCTACAAAACAATTGTTGCATAAATTTTCTTCTCAACTGAGAAGACGTCAAAAAGAAACATCATACAATTCAAGTATAATTCCTTAGAAACACTTCCTAAACTTCTTTGAACAACTATTGCCACTGAATTGGTTCCAACTCAAAGTAAAACCCTATCAGGCACAGCAGAACTGCCGCCATGGGGTTTCCAAGGCTGTAATCTTTACAGAACCAGACTGCCACATCTTTCTCCTGCGGAGCAGCTGGTGGGTTCTAACCGCTGACCTTTCTGTTAGGAGCCAAACACTTAACCACTGCACCACCAAGACTCCTTTTTGACCAAAGCGTTCAATATTTTAAAGATTTAAGGCTATTAGATTTTATCTAGATTTCATATTAAAATCATTATTTTATTTAGATTCCATTGCTATTCTTTTTTAATCTTTATTTTTATCATTAAAAAAACTTTATTACTTAATATAAAACACCAATTCAAAAAAGTGCCTAATATCGAAATGTACACATTAAAACAAGTTATTGCAAAGTAAGTCCATGTAAATCACCACCCTGGTCAAGAAGTAAGAGCCAGTATCCAAGCTCCCGAGATGTCCCTTTCGACCCCCTCCCTTTGACCCCCTCCCTTTGACCCCCTCCCTTCGACCCCCTCCCTTCGACCCCCTCCCTTCGACCCGGACACACTCACTATGCTAACCTGGATGGTAATCCTATCTCTGCTTTTCTTGATAGCTTTACAGCCCAAGTATTAATCCAGAAATCAGTGTTTCTCAGCTTTTTTTTTCTCATTATTCCTCTATAAGAAGACTTTTTAGAAATATTTTTTCCTCATTGCCCCCTTCTCATGAGATAATGTTTGAAAAATGTACTATATACCTGTTTATGTTCTGTTTTCTTTTGGAGGGCCACAAATCATTGTCATGTCTAAGGTATTTCTCTCCAAGGACCAATTTTCGCCCCAGGAGGTGACACTGCCTCCGCTGAGAACGTTTTTACCTATTTTTTTTAACTCTATAGAAATGGAATGATGTGTTTTGTAGTCTGGTTTCTTTTCAACTGTGTTCAAGATTCTCCCTTTTTGGTGCACATAACTGTATTCCATATCATGAATACTGTAATTCTCCATTCTGCTGGGATGGGCACTGGGGATATTTTCTGTTTGGGGCTATTATAAACAATGCTGCTCTGAACCACCTTTTACATGTCTCCTGGTATATACACAAGCACTTGTTTCTTACAAGATACACCCCGAAGAGAAGAGTTCCTGACCCACAGGGTCTGAGTATCTTCAACTTTACCAAATATTACTAAATTGTTTCCCAAAACAGTTGTACAAATATATACTCCCAATAGAAGCATATGGAATTCCATTACTATTTTCTTACCTTAAAAGAGAAGTTAAGCAAAATATATTCTATGCCTTCTTTTTCTTTTAAGATCTGAAGATCACTGTGCAAAGGACTATCAGGATCAACCCTAAGAATTACAAAACGGATAACAGTTCAAACAAAAAAGTTAATTTTTCTTACTGTGACCTCAAAAAATATACCAATCCAAGAGCTAAAAAGAAGCCCCTAGGTTAAGCTCCAAACATTGGTCTAAAGCTGCTCTATGCCCCAGCAAAAATAAGTCACTAAAGCCTCCAGGTCCTCGGGAACAAAAGCCCAAAAAGAGATCATAGTACTGTAAAACTGTAAAATCTGTTCTCATAAGGCGGTTCACAGTTAGGACTCATTCTAAAAGAAAACGATCATGGTTATAGGTACATAATTTTGTGACAGTAGCTCTATTACAATGCCTAAAACTCAAAAAAAAAAATTTAATCTATTTCTCTAAAATTGTATTACTAGCCCACGGCCTCAAAGAGAAAAATATGCCACAGACAAGACCAATTACAAATCATATACAACTGTTCTACATACAGATCCTACTCAAATCTCTTATTTCAAATTATAAACTGGGTAGCACAGTCAATCTCATAAAGTTATTAAATACACTTTTGTTCCTGAGTTCCACCATTCTCTCACTGACTCCAGGAAACACTTTTTCCACAGCTGGTCTTTTTCTCCTTCCTCTTTTTCACTACTTGTTAGGCCTCAGGAACTGCTCATTTTAACAATCTATGAAATATTTCTATAGTGACAGGGTCTAATGTTCCAAGTAAAAGCCACTGTATAGATGGCAAATTAGGGGGGAAAAAATCTCCATTTTGATAGTCTACCATTGCAAAGAGAGGGTTAGCATAAAAAAGCCACTTACTTCTGCAGTTTAACATGCCAGTCATATAAACTGTCATTTATGAGTTCCACTGAATAAATCCCTGTAAAGACATAAGGCAAGTTAGTTATGCTCCATTTGATCATACGACTATTACTTTGGTGTAAATGTATACACTAAATAGCCAACAAAAGCTAGAAATTTTGCTATTAAAACAAGGAAAAACTAAGCTATTTTATAAATATTTTGCCACTAGAGCTGAGTATCTATGTCTTTAACAGGTAATTAAGGCCACAATTAAGAGGATTCTTTAATGACTTGGGAGCCCTGGTAGCACAGTGGTTAAGAGCTCGGCTGCTAACCAAATGGTCAACAGTTCGAATCCAACAGCTGCTCCCTGGAAACCCTTTGGGGCAGTTCTACTCTATCCAATAGGGTTACAATATAGGAATAGACTCGACAGCAATGGGTTTGGTTTTCTTTTTAATGACTTCAGAGATTGTTTATCATTAATTGTGAGTGGGAGAAAAAAATATGTAACACAAAATCATACGTATTTAAGATTTTTCTTTTATGTGCATGCAAACACTTCTATGAAAATAGAATCCCTCTACAATACTTTTACAATCTGCTTTCTTCAACCTTCTAGTACATATTTCCAAGTTAGTATATATAAATCAATGCCAACCTTATTAATAATTCTATAATAATTTATTTTATGAATACATCCAAACTTAACCAGTTCCATCCAATATCTGGGTTATTCTTTTCTACTACAAACAATGATGAAACAATTTAACATTTAAAGATAAGCTAGTATACAAATACTTAACATTATACAAGTATTTCTACAGATAACTTTTGAACTTATTACAAGAAAAGGACATTCAGTGTGCTTTATAGAGTGCAAGATACACGAAATTTCTAATGGCTCAGGGACAAGTTTGGTTATCTTGTATTCTATGAAGTTTTTTTTTTTTTTTTGAGTTGAGTTCTGATGCCTTAGATTTGACCATTCTTGAGAATTCCTGAATGATTCATGCTGCTATCTTTTCAAACAAATGGAAGTTTGGTTCTTTCCTTTATGTAATACAGTTATACACTGTAACAACATAGGCGAGTTCTACCTTTAGAGAGGTGCCACAATATTCAAGTCTTATTGGGTAAGAAAGAACACTCTTAAATCAAACTATGAAATGGAAAAGAACCTTACCTATCTTAAACTAATACTCTGACTACCTCTACAACAAGAGTTGAGTATGTTGTTTTCCCAAAAGGTGGGAAAACAATCATAAAAATCAACTTCACAATTATAACTCTTTGTTTGTGCAGTAAAACATATTTACTTCCAAAACAGATACTCCTTGTGCTTTTCTCAAAAGATAAAAATCATATGGATTAATCCCCAACAGGAATAAGATAAAAAATAGTTAAATGATGTATCCATAAGGACAGTAAAAAGGTAAGTAAGCTCATCCTATTTTAATTTCCTACATCTTTTGATAATTTAGTTAAATTTGAATTTCACATCCCTAAAATAAGGTTAATAAAACATTTTCATTCCTGTTAGAAGAAGTGAAGTTTATTATACAGTTTTATTACATTAAAAGAGCAGAAGGACAATGGTGGCAGCAGAGATCCAGAGGTCCTTACCTGTTTTATAACTCTGTGATCTGTATATGTCCCTGAGCTCTTTCATAAGTCTATCTGAAGCTTGCACTGACCCAGACACTGCACCCTGAAACATAGAACTCACTGTTTACCAAGATCTATTGAATTAAATAGTTAAAAGATTTAAGGTATTTGAACCTGAAATAAAAGTTCACAATGAGATTGTAAAAATGGATCACCACTGAACATTTTAAGAAATTAAAAGATACAAATTGAATTCAATGAAGGATTATAATGTTTCCACAGTAATGAAAAACTGGGGACAAGTCTGGTTCATTTACTATTTCTTATTATTTAAAAAAAAAAAAAAGTCTAGACCTCCATTGACCCTGCATTAACCTAGAATTTAGTATGAGTCTGTTCCAAACCCTATCAAATTTTGAAATTACTAGAGCCCCTCAGCATTGATAAGACTAAAAGCAAAAATGTTACAATGAAGATCTGAAGGTCCAGTTCACGTATTAGGAGCTTGAGAAACAACACACTAGTCTGCATGTAACTAGTTCCAGTTCTCTTCAGTGCTGGGACCTCTCTAAAAATGAAAATGTGCCATCATCTTACCCTAAGGCTGAATAGGAGCTGAACTATTTATCTTAAGTCAAAAACACTTAGAATGCTTTTATATTAAAAAAAACAAAAAACTCTAACCATGTGAACGAAAATTTTTAAACGCTGCACTATACTTAGAAGGGGAAAAGAATCAAGTTTACAAAGATATTCCTAGCTGTGTGACTTTGAACATACTACTTGATTGAAGCCATTTTCACATCTGAAGACTATTTCACATTAACGATGAAGATTAAATGAGAAAGCATATGAAGTGTGAAGTGCTTAGCATACACAATGTCTAGCATGTGTAAGTGTTCAATAATTTATAATTGTTTGGACTATAATTCATAGCCACAAAGTACATCAATCACAAGACGCAAAGTAAAGTATTATTAATTCAGATGCCATAAACTTTTTTTTTTTTTTTAAATAATCAAGATATGGGCTGGGCTAAAAGTCTTTATTTTGTTTAAAAAAAAAAATTGGCCAATTAAATTAATATAGTAAGCAGAATTGACAAAGATAAAGTAATCTACCTGTTTATAACACTTGGTATCTACTTGCGTAATAATTCATTCCCCGTGTTCAAGAAACTGTGCTCAAGACAAAGAGACCAGTCCTCATGTTTCACGGGGTTGATAAATAGCTCTAGAATACCAGGTGTTGAGCCAGAGCAGCCAGACTATCAGTTGGTGTTCCCCTATTCTGTCTGGGCATTTATATACATCATTCTCATTTATTCTTCATGGCAATCCAAAAGGTATATATTGTCTACATTTTAGAGCTGAGGAAACTGAAGCCACATGTGTGTGTTTGTCACCAAACCCAGTGTTCATTTCACTCCCCCACGCTGCTTTGAACAAAAGAGACATTAAGCCAAAAAAAAGAAGTAAAAGCTTAAAGAAACTCAAGGGAAAAATTACTTTTGGTTTGGTCAGGACAGGACAGATCAGCGATCAGGTTCATGGAGGGCAAAGAATTTGAACTGTACTTTGCAGGATGAATTGAATTTGAGTCTATAGATCCCTTAGAAGGAAGGTAACCAGGGAAAACAGCAAAAACAGGATGGAAAGGGGGTATGTGCAGGGAACAGCAGGTGGTTCCAGGATGTGAAGAGCAGGTGAACAGGGTAGAAAGTGTCTATGAATAGGTGAGAAACTAGGGCATCAAAAACATATGGCTGCCACAACCAAGGCAGGAAGGAAGGAAGGGAGCTGAGATCATAATCTTAATGAACTGTTCCATATGTGTATTACCTGTAATTACTTTACCTAACCACATGTCATAGATTGAACTATGTCCCCCCCCAGAATATTTGCCAACTTGGTTAGGCCACGATTCCCACTCAGTGTTGTGTGGCTGTCTTCTGTTTTATGATTAGTATAGTTTTCCTACATGTTGTAAATCCTAATCTCTACCCGAGGAAAGACTGGATTATGTTGAAGAGGATTCGAGTGGGATGTAATATGCTTGCTCAGGTCACATCACTGATCCAATGTAAAGGGAGTTTCCCTGGGGTGTGGCCTGCACCCCTTTTATCTTATAAGAGACAAAAGGAAACAGAAGCAAGTAGAGAGCTGAGGACATCAGACAACCAAGAAAGCAGCACCAGGAGCAGAGTGCATCCTTTGGATCCAAGGTTCCTGCACAGAGAAACTCCTCAACCAGGGGAAGATTTATGCCAAGGACTTTCCTAAACTGACAGAGAAAGCCTTCCCCTGGAGCTGGCACTCTGAATTTGGACTTGTAGCCTACTAGAATAAATTTCTCCTTGTTAAGGCCATCGACTTGTGATATTTCTGTTATAGCAGCACTAGATGACTAAGATACCACAGAAATGCATATTCTAGATATTTACACATACTTACATTTAGATGGTCTTGCCTTTGAGTCTTCCTAATTTTTTCTAATATTGCCAAATTTTCTTTTTCAATTCCTTCATCCTCTGACTTTTTTCCACTAATAGGCTCTTCTTCCTTCATCTCATAGTGATCCAAGTCTTCTATATCCTACAAAAAGTTTTAAAAGTTAGTTTATTCAAAGTATTTCTCTTTAGTAGTGTCTTATGCCAAAAGTTAAATTACTCTTGATTCAAAGGGGAACAGAAAAGAGAGAATACATTATTCTGTGGGGGAGGGCAGGAAGCCTCCATGCTCAGTTCAAAAGGTTCCCTCTTTTATATCCTATATTTTAACAGCTAGAATCTGAGAAAAGCATATTTAGTAGTTTTACAAAGCCGTAGCTATTACCAGGTAAATAAGCCATCTTTTAAATTTCCTATTAAAAGGAGTTTTTGAAACAATTTAGCAGAAAGTATCAAGAGCCCTGGTGGCACAGTGGTTAACTGCTCAGCTGCTAACCAGAAGGTTTGGTGGTTTGAGCCCACCAGCCGCTCCGTGGGAGAAAGATGTGGCAGTCTGCTTCCGTAAAGATTACAACCCAGGAAACCCTATGGGGTAGTTCGATTCTGTCCTATATGAACTGCAATCAACTCAATGGCAACAACACTGTTTTTTTTGTTTTGGGTTTTTTTTTTGATATCAAGAGCCCCAATTGTTGATACTTTGTTGCAATAACTTCTAGAAATCAAGTCCAAGAAACTACTCTAAAATGTGATAAAGATTGAGGCATAAGGATGCCTATTTCAACTTTATAACTATAAAAACAAATACAAAACCTGCACGTTCAAGAACAGTATAACAATTAACTCAATTCCATGGAATACTGGGTGGCTGTCAACATGGCATAAGCATTTCTTCTGTATCAGTAAAATTTTGATATGAAAAAAACACAGAATACAAAACTGAATCTCAATTATGCCAAAATAAGCATAGAAAAAGAAAGACTAGAAGGAATTACACCAAAATGTTAATAGCTGCTATCTACTGAGATGTTATCCTGGGATTTTTCCTATTTTCCAAGTTTTCTACAGTGAACACCTATTGACTTTATTATTAAAAATAGAAGACTGTGAATAATACCTGTAGACCAACATTTTAATCACCACATCATTCTGCTCCCTCCTTTCCTATATTACCTGCTCATACACATTAATCTATGGAGATTTTTTTTATCTTACGCTTTTTCAATTATCTTACTTCTCTTTACTTCATTACCAAAATCTCTAAGAAAGTTTACATATCCTACCTCCACTTGTTTAAGGTAACTATATCACTGTGATTTCTAGATCACATGAATGATCACCTTCTATCCAGATTCAACAATCTTTTTCTTGGAACACCATCTCTGAATCCCTATTATATTCCTTTCTGCCCATGACTCTTCACTTCCCAGAGCTCCCTCCCCTGGTATGCCCCTTTCAGCTCTATCTTCCTTTCTACCTCGCAAATGCTCTCAGTATGTATATGGACGTCCTCCTCCTACACCTTCAGCCTCAGCCACACGCATCCACAGAGCTTCTCCACTTCATTGTTAGTCAGCACATCCCAAACAGAATTCATCATTATTATCTTTCTAAAACAATATTCTCTGCATACTATTTTCTTCTGCTTATGGCTTTCTTATCAACAATCATACCAAATGCAAATATGTTTATCTCTAATTCAAGACTTTTACCTATCTGCTTCTTCTAGCCAACCTTGCTTCCCATGACGACCCTGACAAACCAACCTTCCTGTCCCACAAGGACAGCAAATAATGCACCGAAACGTGCCATGTCCAAGGTTGTGCTGGGGCCTTTTCCACCACACTGTTTTAGTAGCCTAGAATATCTTCTTTTCATCTACCCAAATCTGACATCTCCAAAGTCCAGTCTCCTAGCTTTCTAAGTTTCCCCTAAATGTTGCTGCCTCTTGTTGCTCATCTTGTGGGGGGCTGGGGGGAGGGGGGATAGGTATCTTTGAAATTTGTTCTAAATTTTTAGGTGTATTTCTCAATAAGAGATAGTTTCATTACTTTCAGCGAATACTATATTTTTTCACAAATACTGCACCCATGTAAATGATGTGCCCACACATAAGACGTGTGGGAATGATGAAGTTAAGTGAAACAGCTCTGGCATAAAATGTGTGTTATCTGCGTAAAAATACAGTATCCCTGAAATGTTTTCAAATTCTCCTTTTATTCAAACAGCAGTTTCCTCTGACTAAAAATAACCAAATACAGGTTAAGTATTAGTTACTAATAAATGCTGATATAATTTTTGTGCTAAAAAATGTTAAGAGCTCTTAATTTCCAGGTCATCAAATCTAAGGCCTTCAAATATGTAATTTGCTCAAAGACATCATTAGTTAGCCATAAAGCCAGATTTTAGAATTATATTCAGTTCCAAATACAATGTGTTTTTCATCACTCTGCATGAACATTGCTTTATCGAAGAAGATTAGAGAATTACCAAAATGCTCAAAAATGAAGATATTTATAAAATGTTATTCTTACATAAATATACCTACTTCAGCCATCTCTTCCTCCTCCTCCTCATCTGAAGTCACTTCCTCTGTTGTCCCATTCTGAAATGGAGAAAGAATTTGCCAGGGCTGTCCAGAGCAATAAGCACACACTGAGCTCATCAGAAGACTGGTGCTACAGCTTTAAGGGAAGATTCTCCGCCATCTGCCACTGCACTTTCACTAGCAAACAGGGAGCTTAGAAAATTTAATGCATTTATTTTTACGTCCAGCTTTGATTTGACACATAGAAACAACTCTGAACAACCCAACTTAATCAATGCCTTAAGGAAAAAATAAAGGTAATGGCTCAAATATAAAGCAAAACTGAAATTTAAAAAATAATCTAATTTAAAATAAGGAAACATTTTTATACATATGGTTACATGTATAAGATCAGTGGCTTCTTTAATTTAAAATCAATACCCAAATCACTGGTTCCTTAAAATATCTACTTTTTAAATTCGGAAGAGCCCAAATCCTTCCATAAATTCAACTGCCTTACATTCTTAAAAGTCAACTGTGCCATAAAGGGGTAGATATTTATAAAACTCTTCACAAAATTAAATATTACAAAATGATCAACACTTCACTAAAAAGCCAATTTTTTTTTTTTTCCCACATGTATTTACCACAGAATACTTCTCTACAAGACACAATTTGCTAGTCATTCACAAATGGATCTGATGGGATTTTTGGAACAGGCTTCACCTCTACTTTTGGCAGAGTTCAAAAAGACAAGTCTCCTGGGCCAGCACATTATTCTCCATAACGCAGTATTTCGTTACATCTTTAATATACAACTGGGCTTAGGTCAGGACTAAGAATACCTAAAAGGTCATGAAACTAAGATCCAGAGATCAAATCAGATCAACAAAAGACCTCAGTGGTATCTAGGGATCTATTCTCAGATCCTCTGATGGCATAATTCACAAGAAAAGAAAATCATTATCTCAGAAGGTGTAACTGCTCTGGATTAGTGAACTGGAGAATTCTGCAGGGTGGAGGGAGATACATGGCCACACAAAATAAACTTCTATTTGTTTTAATCTGCATCTCTTCAGACATTTGTTATTCATTTCCCAGGAAATGAATGAGAAAAGTAAGCAAGCTCCCAAAATGTCGTGATTTCATCCCTTTTTCATTTCCCTAAGCTGTATATTCTAAAAGAGACTTATTTAAAGAGCAGACTAAGCCCCCAACAAGAGTCTGGGTATATCAGAGACTGAGACAGCATTTCTAAATGCTCGTTTCAAGGCCCAACCCCAGAGAATCTGTTTTCAAAAAGCTCTTCTGGGTGATTCTGACATGCAGCCAGGTCTGTGACCATTGATTCAGTCCAAGTCCTTCATTTTACAAATGAAAAAGCTGAGGCCCCCAAGCCAGTTAAGGGTTGTGAAATCCTAAGATGAATTTCAGTTAAAGATGTAGCCTTATTTCCAAAACACCATAGACACGACCAGAGAATTGTTCAAGAAACAATCAGTCCATTGCAGCACAGGAAAAACAAAAACAAGAAGGGTATCATCAGTGAGCCAGAAACTATAAGTGCATTTTAGAAGACATAAGCCAATGGAGAAAACCACAGCCCAATCCAGTTAACGCAGGGACCACCGGGTAAGTGATAAGTTAGCAGGATAGCTTCTTCAGTAGAGTCACAAACTCAAAGACAATGGGATAGGGAATTCAAACAGACTAGGGGGCTGCCAGAAAGACTGCTGGAGCAATGCCCTACATTCTGCTATATCTGTCCCAACTACAGCTGGTAAGGATCACTCTCCTATGTAGGAGGCCTGCCTTGATGGGCTCCTAATGCGTGTGTCAGAACCAGAGAAAAGACAGATTTTTTCTTTTTAAGGTAGTTCAACGCACCAGCAAAATCTCATGACACTGTCTCCTCTGTTTACTCGGGAGTTAGATGGGTACATGGAGGTATTTGGTTTGACTGCCAACTAGACCCCACTGCCCAGCATCAAGGAAAACCCACCTGCCAGCACATCTTCATCCACATGCCACGGGCAGAGCACAGGGCTGCAAACCAGGGAGGGGAAGCCACAGCAGAAAAGAATGGCATTCACAATTGCTGGGGACACCCATATCAACAACTGACAGTGGTCAATGGTATACCTCATCTGCAAATGGGCAGATAATCAAATATCACCAGATATGTGAAGAAAACTAGTAATCTAAAAGAAAGATAGCAAGACCAACACGCAGAACAAGTAATCTAAAGCAACACTAATGAAAGAAATAAAACAGAATAAAATAATCTAATTGGAATCTTTAGCAATCATTGAGAAGAGATAGCATCCACAAAAAAACAAATTACTACACAAAAGACAAGAAAGTTTTTGAAAAAATTAAAAACAAGATCTCTTCTTCTCTCAAAAAACAGCAATAACAAAAACAACTCAGTCAAAGGGTCAGCAAGCACAATGGACTTGGCTGAACAAAGCATTTATGATTAAAAAGACGACCAAATTCTAGCATTCTCTTGGAAAATGGAGAAAATGAAGATGTAAATAAGAGAACAGTTAAGGAACATACCCAAAAAAAAAAAAAACAACCCACTTCCGTCAAGTCAATTCCAACTCATAGCAGCCCCACAGGAACCCAGAGGGTTTGCAAGGCCATAAGTCTTTACAGAAGCAGACTGCCAGTATCTCTCACCCACGGAGCAGGTGGTGGGCTCAAACCACTGACCTTCTGCTCAGCAGCCAAGCACTTTAACCACTGTGCCACCAGGGCTCCTAGTTAAGGGACACAGAGAGTAGGAAGACAGCAATAACAATATTCATCCAATATCCAGAGGATGGAGGACAAGAAATTAAAAAAAAAAAAGAGAGAGACAAACTGTTGCTAAGCTAAAGAAAGATTCCAGAATATTAAATAGCTCTGAATGACCAAAGGAATACTGAAAAGTAAAACCATATACTTTATAGTTAAAGAGAAAGCCATACAAACTTACAGAAAGAAAAAGTAAACCGTACAAAAGAAGAAAGAATCAGACAGGCATCAGACTTATCGTCTATAAAAATAAATAACAGAAGATAATGAACACTGTAAAGAAATTGGGAGACTCAATCATGAACTTAGAATTCTGTATCTAGTTCCATCAGGACAGGAGCTATATCTGTGTTTGTTTACCACTGGACCCTCAGCACTTAAGCAGAGTACTTTACACGGAGTAGGCACACACGTTTGTTGAATGAATGATAAAAACTGACAGCGAGTATTCAAGGAACATTTTCCACCTAAATCCCCACAAAACCTTTCTGGAAAAAAAAAAATAATAGAGCACATTATTCAGAGATATACTTCAAGGGCAGAGAAAAGAACCCGTGAAAAGGGAAAGCATAGGATACAACAAATAGCAATCAGCAAAGACAACAGTTTAACACCAATGGTTAAGTCTAAACAATTGCTGATAGTGCAGCTGAGGTCACAGGCCACAGTCTCCGACCATAGTAAAAAACTAAAAACAGTCCAGATGCCACCTGAAAAAAAATGCTTAAAAGTTTTTTTTTTCTAAATAACTCATGGGTCAGAGAGGAAAATGACCCTCTTGCTCTAGTAATAAAACCCCTATGTATGTGCCCCAGAGAAATGCTTACACAGGTGTACCATGAAATACAGATAAAAATGATCATGGTAGCATTGTTCCTAATGGCAAAAAAAAAAAAAAAAAAACTGGAAACAACCCAAATGTCCGTAAGTAGTCAAATGGCTAAACATGCTAATGTATATTCAAACAATGGGATCAATACAGCAACAAAAAATAACTACAGCTACAATGAATTTCACACGCAACACTGAGCAAAATAAAGACATAAAACAATACATATAACTCTGTTAATATAAAGTTTAAAGACAGGTAACACTATATTGTTCACAGATGCATACACAGGTGATAAAACTAGACAAAAAGCATGAAAAGGACTAGCACACATAGGGAATGGCAATCTGGAAGGGGCCTGCAGAAGGTTTCTAATGTTCTATTTCTTGGCCTGGCGTTCACGAGAAACTAGTTTTTAGACAATGAATTTATGTTCTATGTATTTCCCAGTGTATATTATATTTCACAATAAAGTTTTAAATAATAAGAACAATATGAACAAAAGATGGTATCAAACTATTTAGAAAATACAAACTGGAAAATAATTATATTAAATTTTAGTACTTGTACAGTAAAGCAAACAGCACTCATAATAAAATGTACAGCCTTACATGAATTTATTTAAAAAGCCATTTAAATCACATTCCTTCAATAAACTAGAAAAGTAGAATAAACAAAAAGAAAATGGAATAATTAAGCCACAAGCATAAAATTAAAAACACATACCAGATTTAAAAAAAAATAAAGACCTGATTCTTTCAAAAAACCAATATAATAAAACAGACAATCCTTTGACAAATAATGAAGCTAAAGTAAGAAAACAACCTTCGAAATAAAAAGAGGATATAACCAGGTGACAATGTAAAAAGTGAATATACATCTTTACCATAGTTTCAAAAGCATGAATGCTCATTTTTTTACAGTCTAATGTTACTAAAACTAAGTAGAAAATCTGAACAGACCAATACAAAGAATAGAAAAGATAGTCAAAGCCTCATTCCAACAGATCAAGCACAGATGTTTATTTAAACCAGTTTCTCAACCTTAGCACTAATGTTACTTTGGGCCAGGTAATTCTTTGTAGTTCTGTGCATTGTAGGATGTTTAGCAGCATCCGTGGCCTTTAACCACAAAACGTCAATAGCATACCCTACTCCGCTGTGACAACCAGAGATGTTGCCTTATATTTCCAAATGCCCCGAGGGGCAAAACTGTCCCTAGTTGAGAACTACTGGTTTAAACTGTTCTAGAATGTAAAAAAAAAAAATGCAAAGCCTCCAAACTCATTTTATGACATTGTCTAATCCTGATACCAAAATGAAACAAGAGCCTAAAACGAGAAAAAATAAAACAATAAAAAAAAAAACTTATTACTATATTACAACCTTAAAGTAGAAGTAAAAATCTAAAATTAAGATATGCTAATAACATTTGTGAGAGTGCAAGTATAATTCATAATTAGGAAATTTATTCACATAACTCATAAATTATGATATACCCACACACAAAATGCTATGCACAGCAAGGTAAAGCTACATATATTATGTCCATGATATTCTCATGGACATAAAATATTCTGTTAAGTGAAAAAAAGTAAGTTGTAGGCATTCCAGAGAAGGATGGAAAATTGAATGTAAAATATATACTTCTCCCATCTTTTCCCTTTCCTGAGGTTCCATTAGAATTTCAGTGAAGAATAAACATTGTATAAATACACAAAGATAATAAAAAAAGAAATGGGGCTACCAAGAGAATTCACCCACACTAGAAGATAGTAAATGGAATGGTAATCAATGGAGCATGGCAAGTAAAGCCATAGGCTAAACCAAATCAAAACCAAACCCATTGCCACTGAGTTGATTCTGACTCATAGCAACCCTATAGGACAGAGTACGACTGCCCCAGAGGGTTTCTAAGGAGTGGCTGGTAGATTCGACCTGCCAACTTTTTGGTTAGCAGCCAATCTTTTAACCACTGCACCACCAGGGATACCATGATGAGGCTAATTTGTCCCACAGCACTGTGGAAGAGGCTCTGGACTTCAAGACACCAGGTACAGTGAAGGACAGAAGTAATGGGTAAAACTGAAAACAGATTAGCTAAAAGGCTATATACAGAACACACTGCCCAGCCCCTCAAACACACTGATCCCCTCACCTCCTTGAGCAGAAGCCAGGCAAATATCTACCTTCAGGCAAGAAATCCTAAGGTTTCATCTCCAAAGATATTAAGCAGTTCCAGGCGCCATTTATTATTGCACCAGGCAATGGAGGGGCTGAGAATTCCCAAACAGCCTTTCAGTAAATAGCTCACTCAAATATGAATGAACAAAAAAATAATATTATACATATATATATAAATGGGTAACAGAATAAATAGATATTTGAGCAAAGCTTTCAGAAGAAAAACACAGCAAATATAAAAGCTAGCAGGCAAAATGTATTAAAGAAAAAATAGACATTTCTGGGGAGGGAGGGGACAAAGAGCATCAAAATAACTCCTTAAAGACACTTAAGAATATATTACATCTACAAAACAAGAATAGAATTCTATGTGTAAGGAATAATGAGAACAAGAAAGAGCTCTTAGAACTTATTGTAGTCTCCAATGAACCACAAACCTTCTGGCATTCAAGTCCTTGTACGGTCTCCTCCCACAGTGAATCTGGGCTGGCCCCCTGACTGGCTTTAATCAATAGAATGAGGCAGAAATGATGATGGGCCAGTTCCAATCTTAAGAAGGCCTGGCCGCTTCTACTTTTGTGCTCAGAAGCCAGCCACAAAGAGAGAAAAGTCACATAAATAGGCCCTGGAGAATGGTATGCTACACGGAGGGAAAGCCATGTGAAGAAACATCAAGGTGCCAGATGTGAGTAAAGGAGACATCTTGTACATTCCAGTCAAGTGTCCAGATGGCAACAGTCCCAGCCACCATCTGACTGCAGCAGTTGAGAGTCCCCAAGCAGGAAGCAGAAAAACTATCCAGCTAAGCCTAATCAACCCATATAATCATGAAAAATATAGAATTGTTGTGTTAAGCCATTAAAAGTTTTGGGGTAATTGTTTAAGCACCAATAAATAAAACAATACTTAAACATATGACTGCCCAAATAAAATTTCCGAAGTTGGATAGTAACAAGAAAAATCTTTCAGAACTTGGAACTGAAAGACAGAATATAGAGATAATGTAAGAGATAGAAAGACTCAAGGCAGCGGGTCTAAAATTCAAGTAGTAGGTACCCTAAGGTGAACACAGGAAGAAAATGGAAAGGAAAAGTCACTGCAGGGGAAAAAAAGTAAGAACATTTCCCCAAGGTGAAAGATTCAAGATTCCAAATTTGAAAAGGCCCACTACATGGCCAGCAAATTAAATGGAAAAAAAAAAAAACCAAAACCCACAACTAAGTACATCATTGTAATACTGCAGAATCCCAAGGAAAAGACAAAACTCCTAAAAGCTTTCAGAGAAAGTCACGCATTGATCAGTTAAGACTCAGAATGGCATCAGGTGTCAACCAAACCATTTCCTAACAGTGGCAGTCTTTGAAATTCTGAGGTAAAATTATTTTCAGTTTAGAACTATAAATTCAACCAAACAATCAACCAAGAGTGAGGGTGGAATACAACAGCAGTTAACATTTATTGGGCATTTACTATGCTCCAGGCACTGTTCTAAATGATTTACATTTACCAAGTCATTCGATCCTCACAACTCCTCCAAAAATATAAACCAAAACCAAACAAGCTACTATCAACTCAATTCCAAATCATAGTGACCCTATAGGAAAGAACATAACTGGCCCATAGGGTTTCTAAG
Source organism: Loxodonta africana (assembly GCF_030014295.1). NCBI lineage: Eukaryota > Metazoa > Chordata > Mammalia > Proboscidea > Elephantidae > Loxodonta > Loxodonta africana. The sequence goes on along the minus strand of NC_087354.1, from coordinate 38,310,390 downwards.
GGTGTAATCTTTACAGAAGCTGACTGCCACATCTTTCTCCTGTGGAGCAGCTGGTGAGTTCAAATCACTGTTTTCAGTTAGGAGCAAAGCACTTAACCACTGTGTCATCAGTGCTCCTTTCCCAAAAATAGTGGTACTATTTTCTCCATTTTGCAAATTAGGAATTAATGTACAAAGTGGGTAGGTAATTAGGTCAAGGCCATACTACTAATAAATAGCAGAACCAAGATTCAAAACCATGGCAGTCCAGCCCCAAAAGCCACATTCTTGACCATATTTTTTGGAAGCTAAATTCAAAAACTGTACTACTCTATGTTTTCTTAGGATTTTACCTGAGGATGTACTCAGGCAAAATTAGAAAGAATACGCCAAGAAAGACATGAGATCCAGGAAACAATGGATCTACCCTAGGAAAGCTGACAACAAAAACCTCAAGATGACAGCTGTGCAACCGGCCCAGAAAATAACCTGCCAAGATTGGTGCAGAAGAACCAAAAGCTACAGAGGGGCATGCCACAGAAAAGGGATAGGACAAAACTTTTTTAAACTAAGAATAATAATTATAAATAAGATACTGCAAAGCAAAAAGCTGTACAAGAAAAGAAATTTGGCTCTATACTACAATGTCCCAATATAAACAGCGATTATTCATATGACTAAAAATAACGATGTTTTAAACAAACTGGGAAGGGAGGTGGGTAGGTAAGTGGGTGGTAGAAGAGCTAAATCCTTATCTACTATGGTAAAAAGTCAATAACTTATGCCTAAATATGTAAATCCAGAAATAAGCTTCATTTAGAGATACAAAAATAATTACGGAAAAAAAAACTAAAAGATTTCAAAATTATTCACTTTAAGGAACAAGGAGGACTCACGCAATTATTTTTCACTTAGACCTTCCGGTATTATTGGATTTAACTATGTATTGTAATGCTTTAATATTTAATAAAAACAATTTCAAAAAGCAAGTTGTAAAACAACTTTGGAAAAACGTGTTCAAGGATGGTCACTTCCTTTTCAAAAGAAAACTGCAATGGAATGGGAGAACCTACTTTAGCCTACCTGACCCATATTACCTTCTAGGTGTGAGAAACTGGGTATCAATCAGTCCACCCTAAAGTATTGTAGGTCTCAGAAAGGACTCTTACCAGCCTCAAATTGATGGTTTAGAGTAGAGGTTCAACCTTGACTACATATTAGTAATGACCTAGAGTGATTTGAAAAAATATCTATTCCCAGGCTCCATACCAATTAAATCGGAATCTCTGAAGAATCAGAGTAAAAGCTCTCAGGTGATTCTATTGTGCAGCTAATGCTGAAAACCACCGGTCTACTAAAGGAATAAAGGCAGTCTTTGCATATCTCTATATAAAACTGGACTTGTGAAATATCTGCTTAAGTACTGGTCTTCCCTCATCTCCTTATTTGAATATAAGTAAACATAATGGTCATAAGAGAGGAAAAGACAAAGGATTTAGGAATACAAATACAGGGACTACTTTTTAACCTAGGAATGGTGGGGTGAGCTGGTAGCTACTTCTGCCTCTTGGAGGAGACACCATTTGGGTTAGGCAGGCCTTAAGAAGTACAGTTGGGATTCCAGGTAAAGGTAACTGAATGAACAACGGCAAACAAGCAAAGGAACATTTACGGAAACCAGGAATATTACAACAGTAACAAAAAGGTGGTAGTGGGAGGAGGGTCAGTTGTTTGCCTGTCATGGTAAATACCGGCAAATTGCTCCAAAGAAGAAAAAGGTTATTTCCAGTACTTAAAACAATTCAACACAAACACAAAACTAAGATTCTAATCAGTACATAGCTTCTAAGTAAGTTATATAAAATAAAAATCACCCTAGTTTTACTTTTATTTGAGAAAACGTATTTTAGCTCTTGAACACCGGAGAATTTTTACTTTACCTGACCCGTGGGTAGTGGTTGATCTAGCATCTCAACATCCAGGTGCTTAGGAAGGTTATATAATCTGCAGAGTTCACATATCAACCACTTCAATTGCTGACGAAGCTACAAAACACATTTCAGTAAATAAACATTATGTTAAAGAGCCCTTAGAAGACATGAATAATGCTAAGACTACTGTATTCAATCCAGTAGGATACGAAAAAAAGTTTGTTAACTGCTCAACTGCAGCCTACAGATAAATAAGTCTTTAAAAGAAAAATTTAGGGGCTGCTAGGGTAAGAAAGTTACTGTGACTTGTGTGCAATTCCTTACAACTGATACCTCAGGGAACAAGATCAACAAAAAGGCCAGGGGAAGGGGAGCCCCAGATGGTGTACAATTTCCAGTTGTAACTTCTTTTCTCACAAATTTAACAACTTCAGACCACAGCACATTAATACATTAATCCCACTGCCGTCGAGTCGATTCCGACTCATAGTGACCCTAAAGGACAGAGTAGGACTGCCCCACAGGGTTTCCAGGGAGCACCTGATGGATTCGAACTGCCGACCTTTTTGGTCAGCAGCCATCGTTCTTAACCACCTCGCCACCAGAGTTTCCAACAGAGGCAGTATTGTTGCAAGCGGGCTAGAGAGCTATATAGTCTACAGTCATTAAAACTAGAGAGGCAAACATGGTCTAGCAGACAGAGCCCTGAAATCTAGATGACCCTGAATATAGTATCTAACTCCCTGAGTTTCAGTCTCCCCATCTGTAAAGCAAGGAAATTAAAATATCCTTAAAATGGTAAAGAATTAAATGACACCTGTGAAAACACTTGGCACTTGGTAAGCTCTTAAGTGTTTGTCTTAAAAAAAATTTTTTTTCACTAGGAAAACTGCAAAGAATTACTCCTTAAATTTCCATTTTTAAATCCAGATTTTCTGTTAGCATGTCTACCTAAAGCAAAGTAAATTCCGTGCACAAATGTGTTTTTCATTGTTTAGAATTTCTTTTCAAGGTACAAGCTTAGCAATTAACAATTTAAGAAGAATGGTCAATACTTAGTAGACGTGAATGGGGGCTAGTAAAGCAACTTAATGTCATTTGGTCAGGAACGTTTTCCTGGGTGTCTCTGGCCAAGACAACAGGTGAAGAGAAAGAAGCAGGTTTATGAAGAACCAAGAAGACACACACAGGATCAGAACGGTTTAAACAAAGCAAAGACCAAGCCTTTCCCAAGTGGACAAAGGAGCAAGTAGAATGAGGAAAGCTGAGCACTAAATTAGGATGAAACAAAAATCCTCATGCTTAAAAGGAAGCCAAGCCCCACTGTGGATCTGTTATCCATTCAATAAGCTCTGTTTTGTGCTAAGTGCATAACGAAGATGAGGCAGGGTGACCTGGACACTGTGACTCCTGGGCACAGAAGGAGCTACAAGGAGTGTTGCGGAAGAGACAGCGGTGTGGTGGAGTCACTCCAAGCAACAAGAAAAACAGGATGGCACGTTTTCCAGGAATCTCAATTTACGTCAAAAAAAAATTTTTTTTTTTTTTTTAAACTAAAGTGCTTGAGGGATGGGGGTAACAACTAAGATCACAGGGAAGGATTTAAGAAATGTTTAGACGGTACATAGAGAGTTTTTAGAAACCTACTAGTTTGGGGAGGCTGGGAAATAGTGGTATAAAAAAAAACTCTGAGATAGTTCATAGTTCCAGGTTTCAGGCTTGGGTGACTGGTTTAATTATTTCATTCTGTCCCATGCACCATCACAAAGAGAACTATGAAGGAGAAACATGACTTGAGGAGGTGTGAAGCGCCCAGAGGCAGATGAGTCTAAATTTAGATGTAATCATTTTGAACACCCAAGGCAAGGCACATGCAAGTGAGATTCCACAAGACAGATCTATGGGTGTGAAATTCAGGAGATAAATTTTATCTAGAGACACAGAGTTAGGAATCCTAGAATTCAGGTCATGATTTAAGTAATGGGACTAGAAGAGATGACTCAGAGTAAGCACAGAAATGAGAAGAGGAGAAATAGGCCAACCAAGGAAGAAGAGCTCAGAGGGTACCGAAGCAGGGGAATAAAAGATAAAAACAGGAAACAGAGGTCTGATGGAAGTCTCCATTACATGGCAGGCTCCTAAAGGGCAGGGACATGCCTTATTTTGTCTTTATACCCACCGTTTATCACAGAACCTGGCATAGAAGCCAGTCTTTTTTTTTTTTTTTAAATAAAAGAAAGAAAGAAAAAAAACTTCCTGTTTTACTGTTAATAGTTTTCCTGTATCTACCGAGCAGGGGTGGGAAATATATATATATAAAGTATCAATTTTTTTTACATTTTGTACAATGGGGGCCAGACTACATACATAATATTCTATGTCTTGCTATTTTACTTAGTATTCTATCTTAGAAAGGTGTATGTGCTTTTAGGAAAGATCTTTTTAACTACAAAGTAATAATCTATCATAAAACTATACAGAGTAATTTTATTTAGCCAGCGCCTTACTGACAGACACTTGGTAATAAATGTTAACGGGGGAATGTCTCAACGGGAAATACAACAGTATCAAAAGGCTGCAGAGCGGTCAACTTAAGGACTAAAAAAGGAGACATTAGATTTGGCAACTAAACGGTTATAAATTGTAGTGCAATGAAGGCAGAATCCAGATTATAATGAGTTAAATGAACTAAAAGTAAGGAAATAACTTGTCCTCGCAAGAGACTAAACTTTAACTGGCAGAAGCTATAACATAGTTTTTTTTTTTTCTTTTTGCATACGTATTTACTTTTTTACAAAATTAGGCTCAATTTTATATTCCATTTAACTTTATGTTATGAGCATTTTTTAATGGAATAAAACTAAGTATTTGAGGGCATAGTCCACTTACTTCTACTACTATGAAACTGGTATCTTTATAAAGGAGGCAGCAGCAATGGGGAGGGGGGAGGGCTACCACCTTTCCCTCTCTTATTGTCCCCCTGCTGGGCACGTGAGCATGTGTCTGTCTGGCTTTTTATTCTTGCCTCTTCATGTGCCTCCACACTAGCCTTAACTCTTAAAATAAAATAATGCTCTTTGAACTTATGGTCTTCCCTTCTTAGTTTTAAGAATAGATGTGTTTAAACCATCTATAAGTTATCTTGATAAAAAATTCCCAAATGGTCACTTGGAAGAATAATCTAGTCTTTCCTTAAGCAGTATGTACGTGGTGCAAACAGTTGAAGTGCTCCGCCACAATAGACTCGAAGGCAACCGGTACTGGTACTGATATGATACTGGGAATACCTGGTTTGGCAAGTCTCTCCTCGTTACATTTACTTTTATTTCAACATTTTTTTTTTGCTATTTACTTTTCCAAACTTAAAGTTACTTTGTCAAGTTACAAAAATGTTGGGATTTTTATGAAAATGTCTAAGATTAATATGGAGATAACTGACATATTTACAAGATAGAGTCTACCCATTCAAGAACAAAGAATACAAATTTTTTATTCCACATCTTGATACAAGACCTACACACCTTAAGTTTATTTCTGCGTATTTAACTTTTGTTGTTACTTCCAATAAAATACTTTTCCAGCATGTTTTCTTATTACTGCTTATATTTGGGAAAGCTATTGATTTTTATATCATATAGCCTTTAGCGGAAACCCTGGTGGCGTAGTAGGCAAGTGCTACAGCTGCTAACCAAAGGGTTGGCAGTTCGAATCTGCCAGGCACTCCTTGGAAACTCTATAGAGCAGTTCTACTCTGTCCTATAGGGTTGCTATGAGTCGGAATCGACTCGACGGCACTGGGTTTGTTTTTTTTTTTTTTTTTTCATCTATAGCCTTTAGCCAGTCATCTTAAAAATTGCTTTTTCATGTGATTCCTTTGAACTTTTTAGGTTAACAATCACATCACCTACAAATAATGATTGTTATTTTTCTGTAAGAATTTTATGACATCATGGGACTATATAATAATGTTAACTTTAAAAAAGAATATAACCAAAAGAGCAAGAAAAGAGATACACCTACATAGGATATGACTTCAACTATTCGAAACCATTTATCTGAGGGTATACAGTTGCCATTGAGTCGACTGACTCACGACACACTGCATCTGTGTCCAAGTAGAACTGCGTTCCATAGAGTTTTCAATGGCTGATGTTTCAAAGTAGATCGCCAGGCCTTTCTTCTGAGGTGCCTCTGGATGGACGTGAACCTCCAACCTTTCGGTTAGCAGTCAAGCACATTAGCTGCTTGCATCATGAGGGTAAATGTATTTTATTAGCAGAAAAAAAAATACTGGTAGGAAACAGCCATCATATCAACGGTGCCCACATCAAGTACAGAAATTACGGGAAATTTTTCTTTCCTTTTTGCTTTGTTTTTTTTTTATAGTCTACTAGTTTTCTCACAATGGTCATTTATTGGTTTCATTATCAAAGAAAGTTTTTTTTTAAAAGTCTGTAAAGTAAAAGTTACATTTCTTCGCACATTAAAAAATTTTTTTCACTTGAATACCTTTAGTAGTTACTGCAGACTTAAGGACCCTTAACAGAAAAAGTGATTCCCGAACACTAAGCATGGGCATCATTCTATCATTACTTCCCCTCACACCTACTTCTTTTTCTCTTTTCTTCTTCCCACCCTGGCGAGCAGTCCTGACAGAAAGCAGTTGCTTGATTTAATGGCTAGGATTGAGGGAGAAGAGACCACCTAATTCCTGATCTAAATTAAGACTACACCTGTGGGGAATAAAAATAACAAGCCAGGTAGTAAATAATAGAATCTGAAAGACTAAAAACAAACCCAATTTCTGCCCCTCGAAGATAATCAGTAGTCATGCTTTTACATCATTATTATCCCAACACATAGTTTCTATATACAGTGTTCAGGAAGCAAAAAGAAATTTGGGTTTATTTTCTCACCGAATTGTTGTTTTTAGTATCTTCTAGACGTTCCAGAACTGATGTCAGATTTGGGTCATCAGAGTCCACAAACCATATTGGTGAAGAAGACGGATAAGATTCCTGTGTTAAAGACACCTATGTTAAACACATTTACATACAGACTAACCTGGATATACAATTGAACTACACCACAAAATGGTAAGATGACCATGAATTTAAGTAAAAAGTGGAGAAGAAACACAACATCAAAATACATGTGAGGGAGAAACAAGTGTCTTTTTATGGATTGTTTTAAAACACAAAGTTGCTAAGTTTTATGGTTTAGTCTTGCCTGTTCTACATTACATAATTTATACCTAATTTATATCCAAAAACGAAAGAAGTACTTTAGCCAGTAAGCAGGATGATTTAAAGAATAGAATACACAACAAAAGTTGTTTTTATCAAAAGCCAAAAAAAAAAATCATGTTTAAGCAGCAAGGAAGGTGGCTTCCTCCTTCCTTACAAAGAATGGTCTATCATGGCCTGGATTCTCCAACTTTCACATTTTTAAGAGCTTTAAAATCATAGTTGTTACTGTTAGCTGTCCTCAAGACAGCCCTGAACTCATGGCAACCCAACGCACAATGGAATGAAACGCTGCCTGGTCCTGTGCCATCCCCATGATTCATTGTGGATCGGATCATTTTCATTGGCTGATTTTTTGAGGTAGATCGCCAGCCCTTTCTTCCTAGTCGATCTTAGTATGGAAACTTCCCTGAAACCTGTTCAGCATCATAGCAACACACAATCCTCTAAAGACAGATGGGTGGTGGCTGTGCACGAGGCACACCAGCCAGGGATCAAATCCAGGTCCCCTGTATGGAGGGCAAGAATTCCACCACTGAACCACCACTGCCCCACCCTGGGATCACAGTAAATCCCTCAAAAAGCAAAACTATAAGCAAACCAAAAGCCCCAATCTTGTAGTAGTCTAGAGATTTAAACTATACTACTTTAGCCTTTTAATATAATATCTAGATAAGGTCTAACTCTGAATTTTTAAAACAATGTCAAGGAGTACGTATTTTAGCACGTGTTTTTAAGTCCTCTGGAGCCCTGGTAAATAGTGGTTAAGAGCTTGGCTGCTAACCAAAAAATCGGCAGTTTGAATCCACCAGCTGCTCCCTGGAAACTCCATGCAGCAATTCTACTCTGACCTACAGGGTCACCATGAGTTGGAATCAACTCGAAAGCAACGGGTTTGGTTTTGCTTTTTAAGTCCTTACATACACGAAAAAAGATTTTTAAAAATCTTCTGCTAACTATATACTCCTTGCTTTCTGAGAAAGTAATTACGAAAGCTACGTTGAGATTCTTCTCCATTAGAAAAACTGTTCCTTAAATCTATCCCATTTAATTTTGCCTTTTCCGAACAATTTTCCATCTGGGGGGAAACGTAATTTCTAAATAAACAGATTTCTGAAATGAGGTAAAGAGTACTTCTTAAATATTGCAGGTGTGAGAAGGTAGAACAAACAGTGATATAGCTTTCCCTAGACGTAGGAGTTGGGCTTCGGGACAACACTTCTGATTGTGTACCCACTGTCTGTGCTACAGCTCAGAGAAGTGAATGGTGCACGGTGATACGCAGCCTCTAAAATGACCCCCAATAATCCTCCCTCCTGGTATTCATATCCCAAGTAACTTCCTCCCCTGGACCTTCTAGCAAAGAGAACTCAGCAAAAGTAACAAGATGTCACTTCTGAGATCAGGTTGCAAAAGGATGGTAACTCCCATCTTGCTCACCCTCTCCTGCTGTCTGAATTGTTCTCTCTGATGGAAGCCAGCTGCCATGTGATAAACTGTCCCTATGTGAGACCACGCGGCAATGAACTGAAGGAGGCTTGTGACCAAAAGCCAGCAAGAAACTGAGGCCCTTAGCCCAACAGCCTATGAGATGAATCCAGCCTTGAGAGGACTGCTGCCCCAACCCCACCCACCTTTATTGCTTTGAGCCAGTGAACTCAGATAAGCCATGCACAGATTGCCAACCCTCAAATACTGAGAGATAAAGTTTGTCTTAAGCTGCTAAATTTTGGGGCGGTTTGTTACAGAATAGATAACTAATTCAAACACCTTAAAATTCTGATATTTTACTCCAACACACAAAATGAGTTCTAGCAGAAAACGGTACTACATATATGTTATATGGTAAAAACCACAACATGCGACGATGAAAAAAAAGCTATTGAACTAAGCATCACATGCTTTCCCCGACTAATAAACATTTACCCTGTTAATCTGTACTAACTTCTAGTCTAAACTGGGGGAAAACCATTATCAGCAGGTAACAGTTTTATCTGCAGGTTAGGTTCAAGTCAAAGAAAAACAATAATTTTGCAAAAACAGTTTTAAAGAAGCACTCCTTTGAGAACTATAATCTCAATCATAACATAACTGAAACCACTGAAAATGAGTATTTTTAAAGCATTCCTTAAATGTTTAAAGAAAAAAGAATTGTATTGAAGACATCATTAACGGTTATGGTGCGGTGAATTATTTAATATGGCCCTTCTAAGCCACAGTCTCCGTGACTCCCACACAATCACTGAGTAACCTGTTGCTGTCAAGTCGATTCCAACTCATAATGACCCTATAGGACAGAGTAGAACTGCCCCTTAGAGTTTCCAAGGAGCACCTGGTGGATATGAACTGCCGACCTTTTGGTTAGCAGCTGTAGCACTTAACCACTACACCACCAGGGTTTCCAATGACCATGTGGGGCTATGCAAATAAGGTATATGGAACCTGTGATGGTTAAGGTTACGTGCAGTTTGGGTGGGCCATGATTTTCAGTGGTTTGGCAGTTATGATGTAATTTGGACATCCTCCATTTTTTGTGATGTGATGTAATCATCCTCTGTTTTTATGTGCTGTAAATCCTAGCCTCTATGCCTGTGGTTACAGATCTATTTGGGAGTGTGCTGTCCATTATATTAATGAGGCAAGATTAAGGTAGGATGTATCTTGAGTCACTGCCTTACTAGAGGTTGTGACTCAAGTCACCCACCCTTACCCAAGTCACCACCCTCACCACCTTTATTCAAGTTACACCATGACTTGAGTCACACCTTTCATCTTAAAAGAGATATAAGTGGGGGCAGGGGGCAGCGGGGTTCACTACCAAAAAGAAAAAGTTAGGAGTGGAGCATATCATTTGGATCCAGGATCCCTGTGCTGAGAATCTCCGAGACCCAGGAAACAGCTGTAATACCAGAGATGGTGCAAGACAGTGAGAAGTAGCAGCCAGCACAGCAGAAAACCGGCAGCAGCAAAACCAGGAGAACAGTACAAGATGGCACAGTGGGCTTTCCAGCCTAGGAGTGAGGCGGCTATAGCGGGTGTGCCTTCAGGCAGGAGATTTCCTAGCAGAGTAGGGTGCCTCTGGATACTTGTCAGTGGAGCTAGGTTTGCTGATCCACAGAGCTAGAAAGCTCAACGTCTTCAGGCCAGGGCTTACTGTCAGAGTGGGGTGCCCCCAGGCACTTATCGGAGGAGCTGAAGAGATGTCTAACATTTGCCCAAGCAGGGCAGAGGCTAGGCTGAGAGGCCGAGGGCTGCAGAGAGAGGCCTGCCTAGAGGCATAGCTGAGAAGAGGCTGTCCTGAGAAAGAACTGTATCCCGAATCATTTCTGATCCTCAATTGTAACCTGCTACCTCCCTAATAAACCCCATAATCATGAGTACTGTCTGTGAGTTCCGTGTGGCCACTGCAACAAATTACTGAACCCACCAGAAAAGTAGAGAGTGCCACGGGAGGGGTGGCTGGTGTCAGAATTGGTAAAAAGACAGGAGAGAGGAGGTGGGTCTGACCTCCGTATCACAGCAATCAGCCTTGGGCTGTTGACCTTAATACCTCTTCCCCCTAGTGAAGTCAGAGGATGTCACGAGCCTCCACCACACCATTTTTACATTGGTTTAGTCCATCTATTTGGTAATGGTTTATTTTTATATTCTCATTCCTCTAACACTTATTGTGTCTCATCTCTTTATAGGCCAAAAAGTAAACCGTCCTTAGAATTAATACTGTTCTTAAAGAAAACCACTTTATTAGATATTACATTTTCTTCTAATTCTTCAGCTTTATTTGGGAACACACCATCTAAGACCATTTTTACTTCTGTAGTTTTTTATTTTTCCTAACTTTAAAAAAATAAATAAAACAACTAGATTTTGAACTTCGTTGGGTAGATCGGTGCTTCTCTAATAAATTCTGCATAAATAAAATAAGAGTTGTTGCTCTGAGCATAGAAAAGGATGGAATACTTTCAAACTCATTCCTATGAAGCCAGCATAACCCTGATACCAAAACCAGGTAAAGATACCATAAAAAAAGAAAATTACAACCAATATCCCTCATGAACACATACACAGAAATTCCTCAGCAAAATTCTAGTCAATAAAATTCAAAACCATAGCAAAAAAATAATTCACCATGACCAAGTGAATTCATGCCAGGTATGTAGGGATGGTTCAACATTAGAAAAACAATCAATGTAATCCACCACATAAATAAAACAAGACAAGAACCACATGATCTTAACAATTCATGCAGAAAAGGCATTTGACAAAGTCCAACATCCATTCATGATAAAAGCTCTCAGCAAAATAGGAGTAGAAGAGAAATTCCTCAACATAATAAAGGGCATTTATACAAAGCCAACAGCCAACAACATCCTAAATGGACAGAGTCTGAAAGCATTCTCCTTGAGAATATGAACCAGACGAGGATGCTCTTTATCACCACTCTTAACACTGTGCTGGAGGTCCTAGCCAGAGCAATTAAACCAGAAAAAGAAATAAAAGGCATCCAAATTGGTAAGGAAGAAGTAAAAGTATCTCTATTTGCAGATTATGTGATCTTACACAGAGAAAACCCCAAGAATCCACAAGAAAGCTACTAGAACTAACAGAAGATTTCAGCAAAGTATCATGATACACGATAAACATACAAAAATCAGCTGGATTCCTCCACACTAACAAAGAGAATTTCCAAGAGAAAATCACCAAATCAATACTATTTACAATAGCCACCAAGAAGATAAAATACTTAGAAATAAATCTAACCAGAGTCATAAAAGACCTATACAAAGAAAACTATGAGACACTACTGCAAGAGACCCACATAAGTGGAAAAGTATACCTTGCTCATGGATAGAAAGACTAAACATTTTGAAACTGTCTATTCTACCCCAAGTGATCTACAGATACAATGCAACCCCAACCCAAATTCTAACAGCATTTTTTTTTGATGAGCTCAAGAAACAAATTACCAACTTCATATGGAAAGGGAAGAGGCCCCGGATGAGTAAAGTATTACTGAAGAAGAACAAAGTGGGAGGCCTCATACTACCCGATTTTAGAACCTGCTATACACCACCACAGGAAACCCTGGTGGCATAATGGTTAAGTGCTACAGCTGCTAACCAAAGGGTCGGCAGTTCGAATCCACCAGGTGCTCCTTGGAAACTCTATGGGGCAGTTCTACTCAGTCCCATAGGGTCGCTATGAGTCAGAATCGACCCGACGGCACTGGGTTTGTTTTTTTTTGTTTATACCACCACAGTAGTCAAAAGAGCCTGGTACTGGTACAATAGATACGTAGGCCAATGGAACAGAATTGAGAGTCCAGGAGTAAATTCATCCACTTATGAGCAGCTAATATTTGACAAAGGCCCAAAGTTCATTAATTCGGGAAAAGGCAGTCTCTTTAACAAATGGTGCTGGCATAACTGGATATCCATCTGCAAAGAAAATGAAAACAGGACCCATACCTCAAACCATGCACAAAAATTAACTCAAAATGGATCAAAGGCCTAAATATAAAATCTAAAATAATAAAGATCACGGAAGAAAAAATGGAGACAAGGTTAAGAGTCCTAATACATGGCATAAACAGAATACGAACCATAACTAACAATGTATAAACACCAGAAGAGAAACTAGATATCTGTGAGCTCCTAAAAATCAAACACTTACGCTCATTAAAAAACTTCACCGAAAGAGTAAAAAGACAACCCACAAACTGGGAAAAAATCTTTGGCTATGACAAATCCGATCAACATCTAATCTCTAAAATCTATAACAGTGCAAAACCTCAATAACAAAAAGAAAAATAACCCAATTAAAAAACAGGCAAAGGATATGAACAGGCACTTCACCAAAGAAGACATTCAGACAGCTAACAGATACACAAGGAAATGCTCAGGATCATTAGCCATTAGAGAAATGCAAATCAAAACTACAATGAGATTCCATCTCGCCCCAACAAGGCCAGCATTAATCCAAAAAACACAAAATAGTAAATGTTGGCGAGGTTGTGGAGAGACTGGAACACTTCTACACTGCTGGTGGGAATGTAAAATTGTACAACCACTTTGGGAATCGATTTGGCGCTTCCTTAAAAAGCGAGAAATAAAGTACCATACGATCCAGCAGTCTCACTCCTTGGAATATATCCTAGAGAAATAAGAGCCATCACACAAATAGATATATGCACACCATGTTTACTGCAGCACTGTTCACAACAGCAAAAAAGATGGAAACAACCTAGGTGACCATCAACGGATGAATGTATGAAACAAACGATGGTGTAGTCACAAAATGCAATACTACACAACGATAAAGAACAACCATGAATCCATGAAACATCTCATAACTGGGATGAATCTCTGGAAGGCACTATGCTGAGTGAAATTAGTCAGTCACAAAAGGACATATATTGTACAAGACCACTATCATAAGAACTCAAGAAACAGTTTAAACACAGAACAAAACATTCTCTGATGGTTACAAGGGTAGGGTGGGAGGGAGTGGGGTATTCACTAACTAGCTAGTAAAAAAAGTAGACAAGGATTATCTTAGGTGAAGGGAAGGTCAATACACAATACAGGGGAAGTCAGCACAACTGGACTAAACCAAAACCTAAGAAGTTTCCTGAATACAACCAAACACTTCCAGGGACAGAATAGCAGAGGTGGGAGTCTGGGGACCATGGTTTCAGGGGATATCTAGGTCAACTGGCATAACAAAGTTTATTAAGAAAATGTTCTGCATCCCACTTTAGTGAGTGGTGTCTGGGGTCTTAAAAGCTGGCAAGCAGCCATCTAAGATGCATCAATTGATGCCAACCCATCTGGAGCAAAGGAGAATGAAGAACACCAATGACACAAGGAAAATATGAGCCCAAGAGACAGAAAGGGTCCCATAAACCAGAGACACCATCAGCCTGAGACCCGAAGAAGTAGGTGGTGCCCAGCTACCACCGATGACCATCCTAACAGGGAACACAAGAGAGAGTCCCTGATGGAGCAGGAGAAAAGTAGGGTGCAGAACTCAAATTCTAGTAAAAAGACCAGACTTAATGATCTGACTGAAACTGCAGGGACCCCAGAAGAAATGGCCCTTGGACTCTGTTAGCCCAAAACAAAAACCATTCCCAAAGCCAACTCTTCAAAGATTAGACTGGATTATAACACATTAAATGATACTTGTGATGAGTGTGATTCTTAGCTCAAGTAGATAAAAGAACATGAGATTAAATGGGCAGCTCCTGTTCTGAGTCGAGATGAGAAGGCAGAAAGGGACAGGAGCTGGACACGAGAAATACGGAGTGGAAAGAAGGAGTGTGCTGTCACATCATAGGGAGAGCAACTAGGGTCACGTAACAATGTGTATATAAATTTTTGTATGAGAAACTAACTTGAACTATAAACTTTCACTTAAAACACAATTAAAAAAGAGAAGAGTTGTTGCTCTGGACTGAACCCCTCAACACCATATGAAAAGAACTGGAAAAATAAATAAAACTGAGGTGAATTACTAAGATATGGCTTTTAAGCTCTGTACATAAGAAGATAGGATATATAGTAGGTTTAAGCACCTATGTCAATACTTCTCAAAGTTGGGAACTCAAAACCCTAAGTCCAAACTATTTCCACAGTAACACTAAGACATTAACTGCCTTTTTCACTGTTTCCGTTTGCACTAACAGTGCAAAAAAAACAATGGTGCGTAAAACTGCTGGCACCTCAGCAGGAGTCAAGACAGTGGCACCGAACTGTAGTAGTAGCCATTGTATTCCCTACCACTATGCATTCAAAAAAAAACTAAGGAAAAAAAAAGGTTTCCAGGGGTGGGAAGGTGGGTGGAAAAGGGAGCTAACAGTGATGGAAATATCACATTGATTAGGGTAGGGTTACACAGCCAATGTAATTGCTGTCAATGAGTTGTAAAAAAAAAAAAAAAAAAAACCCAGTTGTACAACTGTAAAAAGTTGAATTGGTAAAAGTTAAGTGATAGATATATATTTACAACAACAACAGCAAAAATAGCTGATGAGGCTGCTTATGTACAACCAAACACCTCATGGGATATGGTTTCTTGGTTTGGAAGTTTAGGGTCATGGTTTCATGTGACATCCCAGTTAACTGACCTAATAACACATTTAGTACATCTGTTCTACCTCCTAGTTCCTTGCATAGCTCCTAGGGTCTTAAAAGCTTGCAAGCAGCCATCCAAGGCACCACAATTGGTCTCTATTGGCCTGGAGCAACAGAGAAAGAAGGAAAGTCAGGAATAAGAGGATATGGAATGTATAGCTAACTGGCTCCTATGCCATGAGACCAGTAAAACTGGATGGTGCCCAGTTACCATTACTGAACATTTTCAAAGATTCTACAGAAGAATCCTGATCACAAGTGGTGAAATGCAGAACAGAATTTACAATTTTCATGGACTCCAAACTTCCTGGAGCCACGACGGATTGATGAAGCCCTGAAACTTTAGCCCTAAGATAATCTTTAAACCTTAAACCAAAAATATCCCCTGAAGTCTTCTTAGAACCAAACAACAGTCTAGCTTAACTAGTAAAAAAAAAAAAAAAAAGGGTCTACTTGAGCATTACGCTCTTTTACAAACTATGTACATGGGATCAAATTGACAACAGCAACTTGAGAGATTAGATAGGAACCTTAGGGGGTAGTGAGTTTATGTTATATGAGGGACAAACAACTCAAAAGAGGAGGGTCAGAATGGTTGCACAACTCGAAGAATATTATCAATGCCTGTAAATGGTACATGCAGAAACCTGCGGAACTGGAGTATATTTTGCTGTGTATGTTCTCAAAAAGAAGTAAAA
Organism: Loxodonta africana; assembly: GCF_030014295.1. Lineage (NCBI taxonomy): Eukaryota > Metazoa > Chordata > Mammalia > Proboscidea > Elephantidae > Loxodonta > Loxodonta africana. The sequence continues at coordinate 38,294,401 of NC_087354.1, read as the reverse complement.
AATAAATTTTAAAGACCCATTTTACTTAAGAATGAAGTATAATACCACAATAAAAATTATTTTATTAAATCTCAATCCTCGAATATGCCTTTTTAAGATTACAAGTGATGAAATGGGAAGTACACATAAGCACTTCTACAGAATACATGAGAAAAAGCATGTCCGTGACTGAGCTGTGAGCTGAACTACCACTTCAATGGAAGACATTTTTTACTTGCAAGGACTTATAAACAGCCATTATTCCAACCTAGGTTTCTGACATTTTCTGGAAAATGAATGAAGAGAGCCTGTCATTTCGAGGGAATAATAGTATTTATTGCCAGTAATAAAATTCAAGTTTTCAAGCAAAAATTAGAGTTTTAGAAAACTTGTCTGCTACTGCAAGCTTGACAGCTTCCCAAGACTCTTCTGATGTGATTAATGGTGATATTAATGAATGTGATGCTATGATACCATATAATGAAATGTATCAATATTTATAAGATCTCAATGAGCCACTATTTCCCAAATGGCTAATGCATGACACAGTATGCAAGAATAAAAGATCCATTTAAAGTTCAAGACAGATCAAAAAGGAACAGCCACAATTACCTAAAAAGGCTATTAAAAAATTCTTCCTTTTTCCAACTAAACATCTGTGTGAGGCTACATTTTCTTTCTATTATTTCCACCAAAACAACATATCAAAAAGATTGAATGTAGAAGCAAATGACAGACCAAACATTAAAGATGATATGGGATATAAAAACAAAAGGGGTGTCTAACCTTAAATAAAATGGCTGAACTAATGCCAAGGATCAGTATAACCTCTAACAGAGATTCAAACCCTGTTGCTTAGGAAACAATCCTGTCATTAAGGAAATGCTTTTCTTTGCGATCAGGCTAATAAAGTGGATACTATGTGTCCTTGCGTCTGTAACCAAACCTTATCAAAACTCTTTGTGTCAGATCTCCCCAGTAGACCCTATATTCGGAGACCTCTGATTGACCCCAACTGCTGTAAATCAATTAGAATATTCTGTTTTGCAGTTCTTCCTACAGCATGTCTGATTTGCACCTTCTCCCTTGGATCCATGAGCTTCAGACACTAAGGTTTTCACAATCCCCATTCAAAGGATACATTGGCTTTAAGAAATCTCTTTGATTTTACTTTCACAGAGTTGTGGAGAGTCTGTTCTCTACAACAAATGGTAGAGTCAGCAGCATTAAGACGTCTTTGCCCAGTGGACCAAGGAGCCAAAAAACCAGAGTCAGGCACTGACAAGGGCCCCTTGTACCCTCCTGCTTTCTCAGACCCCACTGGATCTATCCAGAAGTGAACACTCCCAAAATCTAGCCCCAGACATTTCGACACAGCTCTTTGGGATTTATCGAAGCCATTTTCTACTTTTACTTTCTTGTTCATGGCTAAACAAGTTTCTTAAAGGTTTGTGGTTTCAACCGTAGTTTGTTATGAGGTTGCAACCTACTGCCTGTATCCTGTTAAGTGTGTTCACACTCATCTTTCTTTTGTTTCTGTTTGTGGTCTGCGGGATAGTTGCCTACTGAGATGCTTTCCGGTCTCACGAGCCACAAAAACAAAGGGCAAAACACAGCCCAGGCCCATGGTAAAACCCGACAGATTTTTAACAGACCCTAAAGGCGTTCAAGTCTCCAGTTCATTTCTTGAGCTTTCAATCTTTTGTTTCTGTTCACGGTTTGAACATTTTGCAGAAATTTTGAGTGTGACAAGTCCACCATCTAGCAGACAAAAGGCATAACTCTACACAAACTGTTTTTTTTTTCTTCTTCCCCTCTAGAAGCACAGGAGGCTTAGCATACCCTTTGGTTGCCAGCACATACATATCTTTGGTAAGATGGGGAATGCTGCTTCAAAAGACCATAGTGGATCCCCCTCTGGGACTGCTGTCGACCACCCTCCCCTCCCCGCCATTGCTTGTTACATGACTAAAAATTATGGCCCTGATACAGTTCAACATCTTGGATGGTAACACGCACTTATCAACAAAAGCCTCGAGGATCAGTCGCCATTTGGGGGGAGTTTGAGCTCAATAAGTTAAACTTTTGTGCAGTTAACTAGAGGCTAAAGGCACCAGGACTAAAGAGGACCAGGGGTAAACATATTTTAATTGTTTTTTAGAAGCTTCCAAGAGACAGACTGATAGCTTTCCCTCACCGCAGGACATGGTGTCCAGGTAGCAAAACAAAACTGCTGCCACTACATCATCTCCCCCTCCCACTGCTCCTTCGCAGACTGCTCCTCTGTATCCACCTCTACTTTCTTGTCCTGACAATACTTTGTGTGAACTACTTTGTCACCCTAGGGAATCCTCGAAACCAAACTAGTAGCTACATGAGAGACTGAACCAGTAATTAAGATGTCTTTTGAAATTAAATATCCAAAGGCAAGAGGAAGTCCTCCTGAAGTCACCCTTGCCCCATGGTCTAAAGCAGACCATCATGCTATCATAAAGGAGTTTCCTGAGAAACTCACGAACATCCTCATAAATTCTATCAGGCATTTAAAATCCTGGCAGAAACACAGGAGCCCAGGTCAGAAGACTTATATAACCTCTTACACATGGTGTTGGGAACTGGGGATGTTCAAAGGTGGGTGGAGGACGCCCAGTGGAAGGACCTGGAAAGATCATTATCAATTCAACCAAATGTCCCCAGTTTGGAGTTGATAACCCAGACCAAGGAAATTTTTACAAACTTAACTCATTCCTTCCCAACAGTTTTTCCTAAAAAGATAAATTAGGCTAACTTTCAAGCCTGTAAACAAGAAAGAGACAAGAATGTATATAATTATAGAGACCATTTAACCCAAATATTTATGGAATACTCTGGTTTGAACTTAGAAAATGAAGTAGCTACCCTCACGTTTAATTCTCTTTTTGTGGGTGGCCTCCATCCAGAACTAGCAGATTTGGTCAAATATCACCATCCAAACTGAGCAAGTATTGACACCTCAAAATTAACTACTCTCACAAATAAATTGGCTTAACAAAAAGGTAAGGAATCAGAGCCAAAAAAAAAACCTCAAAGTAAACTGACAGCTTTACAGTTGCAACACCTCCAATATTCCAGTCACTGTAAATTCAAATCACACACTGGAGTCAGACCTAAGAATCCTCAATCCAATGTCCTAGGAGTTTCCTATTATTGCAAAAAGCCAGGATACTTCAAGACAGATTGTCTGTCTTTAACTGAAGAACAAGCTTGGTGTTTTGCCCTTGGCACTACCCAAGACTGAATGAAGGGGCTTCAGGGATGTATTAGATGCTTTTCTGGTAGCAGCTCTTGATTCACAAGGAGAACCAGGCAAATTCTTAATTGACACAGAGGATACTCTCTCTGCTATTAACCCCACAAGTTTGCAAAAGCCTGTATCCTGAAGTACGAAACCCTATAAGGTACTGGAGATTTCAGACCATGAGCAGACTTTAGTTAATTCCCAACCACTAACCCTCAGTTGCACTAGCCACATTTCAAGTGCTCAACAGTCACATGTGGCAAGTGACTACTCCACTGGACAGGTCAACTACAGAACATTCCATTATGGCAGAAAGTGCTGCTGGACAGCACTGCTCTAGAGTCAGCCAAACATGGGTTGAATACCAGCTCTGCCACTTGCCAGCTGTGTAGCCTTAGGCAATTGCCTCACCTCTCTTATGCCTCTGTCTTCGTCTATAGAGTTCATAGCAGCACTACCTCACGGGATTGCTGAGGGCATCAAATGAAGTCTGTGTGTGAGCTCTTAGCTCTGTGCCGAATGCGTTCAACTCCAGGATGAGTTTTATCAACATGAGGCCAATCCCCTCAAACAAGGGCACTGAGGCCAGAAAAGAAAAGGGACTTGCTCACAGATGGAGCGGTGGGTCTTCTTATCCCAAGCCATCTCCGTCTACAGCCCAACTGCTTCTCTCTCCCAAGACCCATGACAAAATTCCTCTGCACACCTGCCCAGGTGTAGAAACACAGGTAGGGGGAGGTTTTAACAGTTTCTTTGGGACCCACTGAGAATACGTATCCCTTTTTATTAAGCTCAGACACCCCTGATTATTTGTTAGGTAAAAATGTCTTATCAAAGTGGAACTGGCATTTGCAATTTACTGAGCAAGAAGAGATACTTTTAGAGATATCTAATGCTTCCCAATCCAAGGTAAAAAGAATCTACAGTCAATGAGGACACCCTATGTTTCCTGCATGGTTTCCGTGCCCTTGCAGAAAGACACCCCTATCCCAACCACTGCTTTTGACTGCCCTTCTGTGGTATCAAAATCATTGTGGGCCACAATCTCCGCTGATGTTGGTCGAGTCCAATCAGTTGAGCCCACTAAGATCCAAAGAGATGCTTCTAAGCTGTTGCCTAGGATTCCCAAGACCCTTTAAAGCAAGAGGCTAGGGAAGGATTGGAGCCTATAATTCAGGGATTCTTAGCCACAGGGCTTACCATCCCTTGCACTAGCCCTTGTAACACTCTCATGTTTCCTGTGAGGAAACCCAGGGTGGCATTTTGTGCAAGACTTACACACCATTAATCACACTGTAATTCTACAGTTTCCCATGATTCTGAACCCTCATTTGCTCCTTCCACTCCACTTTACTGTAGTACACCTTTGCAGTGCTTTTTTTTCAGTATTCCAGTGCATCCTGAAAGCCAATACTTATTTGCCTTCACCCGGGTGACCAAAAATACACCTAAAAGGTCATGCCCCAAATATATACTGAAAGTCCTACATATTTTCCCCAAATTTTGCATGCTGATTTACAATCTCTACGATTTGCCCATGGTTCCACCTTGATTCAATATATGGATGACTTGTTAATTTGCTATAAGACATTGGACGTTTGCTTAAAAGACAGTGTCTTGTTATTGCAACATCTGGCCGCCAAAGAGCACAAAGTATCCAAAGAAAAGTTACAACTGGAACTACCAGCAATGAAATATTTGAGGCACATTATCTCTGCACTGGAGCTCTGGTGGCGCTGTGGTTAAGCATTCAGTTGCTAACCAAAGGGTTGGCAGTTCAAATTCACCAGCTGCTCCTGGGAAACCCTGGGGCAGTTCTACTCTGTCCTATAGGGTCACTATGAGTCAAAATTGACTCAATGGCAATGGCTTTGGTTTTTTGTTTTTGTTTTTTCATCTCTGCACAAGGGGTTTCCTTAGATCCAAAGAAAAAGGATGCTATTTTCATCTTTCCTATTTCAACCACTAAGGAGCAGTTATGAGGATTTTTAGGTCTCTGCAATTACTGCCATGCATGGATTCCTAATTTTCCATTAATGGTGCAACTCTTATATTAGTTTTTAAAGGAGACAGCATCCGACCTGTTTCAATTGTCAGAAGAAGGCATTCAGGCTGTTTTAAAACTAAAAGAGTGCCTACTTAATACTCCAGCCTTGGGTTTCCCACCTATAATCTTGATTTTTCTTTTAATATTCTTCAAACAGTCAGGAAAGTTTTAGGGGTTCTCACACAGACTCATGGAGGTCAACAGTGACCCATGGGGTACTAGAGCCTGCAATTGGACCCAGTGTCTAGAGGATACTCCCCCCACCTCAGGGCAGTTGCAGCAACAGCCCAATTAGTAGAAGCCACAGCAGACATTGTACTTGGAAAATTTTTAGATGTATATGGTCCCATGCCATTGCTGCTATTTTAAATTCCACACTAACTCAACATTTACCAGCTAGTAGAATAACCTCTTATCAAGTTCTCCTTCTGGCTACATCTAACATTCACCTGTACATGGTGAATTATTTAAACCCAGCCACCCTTCTACCTCTATCCAATGGATAAAATCCCCCATGACTGCCCTGATTTGACAGACCAGCTACGTACCACCAGGCAGGACTTGCAGAAAACTCCCCTTCTTAACCCTGATATCTTTTTGTAGATGGGTCATATTTAAGGCCAAATCTTTCTAATTCTCATTGTCAGGGAGGATATGCTGTCACTATGTCCACCAAAATTTTGGAGTGACGCCCTTCCTGATGTCGCTTCAGTCCAGTAAGCTGGACTGACTGCACTCACCAGGGCTTGCAAATTGGCTTCCAGACAGTCAGTAACCATTTATATGGACTCGAGGTATGCTTTCACAGTGGTCCATGATTTTAGGAAGTTATGGAAACAAAGAGAGTTCCTGACATCCTCCAGAGCCTGGATTAAAAATGGCCCCTTGGCACCAACCTCCTGGAAGCTCTCTTAATCCCTTCAGGAACTGCAGTAGTCAAAATCCAGACACACCAACCTAAAAACGTTCCCCAGACCGAAAAAATTAAAGGGAATATTCTAGTTGACGCAACTGCCAAACAGGCTGTTTCCCAATGACCTCCTGCTTACAAGAGTCTCAGTCACAATCAGAATGAAAAGGAGGGAATAAAAAAAATAAGGGGAATAAAATTAGGATCTTCCTCCAATTTTTCAAAGTCCAATTTCTTAAGCAAGAGGAATCAAGTGAAGCTAGGCTTCGCAAAACTTAACCCAAGCTTTTTTGATCGTTCCCGTTTTCCTGATTTCTTGGGTACCCTCGTAAGTACCGGCAGGTGGCCTCTGAGGAAGACATTAAAGACTACGCATGTTATCCGGATAACTGGAATGTTATCTGGATCCCACTATATGCTTGTGCATTGGTCCTGGAGACAGACCTGTTTCACCTTCTTGCCTTCAATGTCCCATTCCTCTGATCCAATATGCCCAGTGAAAGCTGCACTGATTTCTTGGAATGACAGTTTTGTAAATTTTTGAATCCACTGCCAACCATCTATCATCTTTTAGCTCCATCCCTCCTGACAGAACAAGATCCTTTATGATGCTGAGCACTTCTGGCTCAGACCTTTATAGCCCTTCTTACAACATTGTCCCAACAACCCCTCCATTCATAACAAATGTCATCTCTGTGGCAACGGCCCTCCAGGTATGCCCACTCACTTACTAACTGAAGATCCTAGGCAAAAAACTGCTGTTTGGCATTACGTGGCTAGTCATCAGGCTAAGGCTCCTGAAGATGTGACAGAACAATGAAAAAGAGATGGTTGTAAAATTAATAGGAATAATTCTCTTTGAGAAGGGCCAGATTCAAAGCCAGTACTCCCCAGGGACTTACACATTCCTTTGGTCATGAACTTTCATATAAGGATCATTTGGGCAGCGTAAGACTGGGAATTTATGTAAATATTTTTGGGGACACTTTTGGAAGACTGCAGATGAAGTAGTAAGGCAGTGCTCTATCTGTTCTGAATATAACCCATGCAAATCCTACCAACCCTCACCTGGGGGTACCCTCTGCCAACGAGACCTATGCTCAGATGGCAGATGGATTTTATTCAGCTGACATCCTCCAATGGTTATAAATTTGTTTTAGCCATGATTTGCAGATATTCATATTGGGTCAAAGCTTTTCACTGTCACCAAGCCATGGCAACTTTTGTGGCTAAGAAATCGCTGGATGGCTACAGCTATCCTTCCCATGATAAGGTAACCACTTTACTGTACAAGTAATCACAGATATTTGTAAAATATTTCCCACTTTTCTGCAGCTCTATTGTCACTATCACCCTCAGTCCTCTGGACTTGTAGGAGAGACCAATGGTATCATAAAGACCCAACTGGCAAAACTCTCGTCTTCAACGGGTCGGACCTGGCCGCAGGTCCTGCCGCCAGTTTTAATGCATCTGAACGCCACCTCTTTCAGCCCTCATAAGTTGACCTCTTATGAGATAATTACGTGCAGGCCGATGAATCTACCTTATTTCAGTGGCCGCTGGTTTAAATTTAATCCACAACAATTTATTAAAATATTGCTAGGCCTTCATTCATTATGTCAAGGAACATGCCAAACTCCTCAAGCAAGCATTTGACAGCCAAGGCATTGAACAATGCCTCCACTTATGCCTGGTGACTATGTTTATTGGAGTAAACACCAATTAAATGATTCACTTCAGCCTTGTTAGAAGGGTCCATACCTAGTTCTCCTAACTTATCCTTGTACTGCCAAATTACAGAGAGTTAAGGCATGCATCCATTTACCACAACTGAAAAAAAGACGACAACACCTGTTCGCAATAATGGACCCACAAAAGAACTTAAAGTGAAATTCACTCAGTGCTCGAACAGGAAGTAGATGACTGCGAAAGTGGATCGTTTACCCCAGGCCACAGAACTAGAACTCGCAAGTGCCTGAGGCCTTTAAAAAACCAAAACCAAACCCCTCGCCATCCAGTCAATTCCAACTCATAGGCATCCTACAGGACAGAGTGGAACTACCCCAAAGGGTTTCCAAGGCTGTAAACCTTTACAGAAGCAGACTGCCACATCTTTCTCCTGTGGAGCCACTGGTGGTTTTGAACCGTCAACCTTTACAGTTAACGGTTAATGGCTTTAACCACTGCACCACCAGGACTCCTTTAGAGTAGAATAGCACATGATAACTAAAGACAATGTAGAGAAATAAGTCATGACACAGATCCACAGTATGTTGCTGTTGTTGTTAGGTGCTGTTGAGTTGGTTCTGAGTCATAGCAACCACCCTCACAATTGTTGCTACGCTTGAGCCCATCATTCCAGCCACTGTGTCAATCCATCTCGTTAAGCATCTCCCTCTCTTTCACTGACCCCCTACTTTACCAAGCATGATGTCCTTTATACAGTTGAATGAAAAAAGATTGCAGTTTACTTATTTTTTTAGAGATGGAGTATATATATAAACATAGGGTATAAAATGACTAGATGATCAGTAAGACATCATACTAAAATTTTGATAACAGTATCTTTGAGCGGTAAAGGTATAGGTGATTTTGTTTTTCCACTTTTGCTTGTTTCTAAACATTTACAATAAAAAATGTCTTTTGTTTCCATTATCCACACCCCACCAAAAACCCCCAAAACAACCTTAACCTTAACCTCCAGCGCAAACTCTACATGTGTTCAAGGCTTATTCAATGTAACATTTAAAATACAATCTACTTCGAAAAGCACCTAAAATGATAACCCATATTTAAGCCGATGTATTAATATTTTCCTTCTCTACTATACTTTAAACTTTAATTTTTACAAGGTTAACAACTAAGCTTTGTATCTTTTCTCCCTTGAAGTGACAATTTTCCTATTATTTCCTCTTTAAAATGACCCATTATATACCATCTTTTAAATACAGGATGGTGCTCAAAAATCTCAATATAAATTCAGTGTTTCTTACACTGAATGTTTAAGTGCTTCTAACAGTTCTTCTTAGCTATAGTTATGAAAATATGAAGATTTACATACAGAACAATTATCTATGCATCTGATCATTCAGGACCTTTGTTTGTCCCCCATTCTGCTATTCGTTTTATAGTGATTTTAAGACTCAGTAGGATAAAATTGTTCATGACTTTTATACTTCACGCTTTCCCTGACATTTAAAATGCAGAGCTGACTAAACCAATTTTTATGTAAGGCAGAATTTTGCATAGGACCATCCCTAAGAATGTACATAATAAAATCATTAATAACTCACATTTATTATCTTAACTGAAGAACGATCTATTTTTCTTAGAGTCCTTTAATGACGTATTTCTTTGTGGAATGTACAATATTAAAATGAGCTGTCAAACATTCAAATCCTTTCTTACCCAAAAAATATGATTTTTTTTTTAAAAAAACAAAAAACTCTAACTGCTTTAGGTTAATTCTTTTTTTAAAAAAATCATGCAGAAAAATTTAAATGGTATTTAAACTGCCTTATTTTCACACAGTTTACAGAAACACTTAATGTTTTCTATAATCATAATTCTCAAAAAATTAAACTATAATTGATAACAGTTTAGTAAGGAAGAACACTAAATGGTTTAAAGACTGAGCAACAAAATGACTAGGTGATTTCATAATATCAAAGTTGTTATAAAGAATTTTTGAATTCTTTAAATTTTAAATTTTTCCTTCAACTCTAAAAAAAAAAAATCTTGTCATCGAGTCAATTCCAATTCACAGTGACCCTCTGGGGCAGAGCAGAACTGCCCCATAGGGTTTCCAGGGCTGTAAATCTTTACAGAAGCAGACTGCCACATCTTCCTCCCATGGAGCAGCTGGTGGGCTCAAACCACTGACCTTCTGGTTAGCAGCCAAGTGTTTAGCCGCTGCGTCACCAGCGCTTCCACCTTAAGCTCTAAAGACAGCTTAACATTTAAACACCTACTATGTGCTTAGACACTCTTAGACACCACTTAGCCACATCTTTCGAGGTAGGTATTACCAGAATTTTTATTACTATACATACTTGAATTTGGTCAATAAGAAATGTAGTCACTCTCATAGCAAATCAGAATTTATATACTCATAGAAAGTATGATGGTAAAGGTTATGTGTCAACTTGGCTATGCCAGGACCCTCAGTGGTTTGGCAGATATTACGTAATCATACTCCATTTTGTGATCTGATGTGAGTAGCCAGTCAGCTGAAGAGGAGTTTCCCTGGGGGTGCAGACTGCATCCAATATAAACAGATGTTCTGGCAAAGCTCCCTCCCTCTCAGTCTTCCATCACCTCATCATCCTCTGACGTCCGGTTCTTGAGACGTGAGCCAGTACCCTGCCACCTGACCTGCAGATCTTGGGACTCATCAGCTCCTGCAACCCCGTGAGCCAGCAGCCTGCTACCCGACCTGCCGATTTTGGATTCAGCAACCCCTACAACCACCTAAGTCAGGAGAAACCTCTAGCCTGACACCTGACCCACAGATTTGGGACTTGCCAGCCTCTACAACTGCATGAGCCATTTCCTGGAAATAAATCTATGTATAATTACATATGTGCTTCACTGGTTTTGCTCCTCTAGGGAACCTAGCCTAAGACAGAGAGTAATCTTAAAATTTATATAACCATCACCACAAAGGTTATGGTAAATGGACAAATTTCAAACAACTTCACCTCTGTAAAACTGTGACACGAACAGTTAAGCACTTGACTACTAGCCAAAAGGCTGGCAGTTTGAACCCACCCAGAGGTGCTTCAGAAGACAGCCTTGGGGATCTGCTTCCAAAAGGTCACAGCATCAGGTGGGGCGAGGGTGGGGGGTAGGGAGAGACTTGGTCAATTAGTATAACATAGCTCATAAAGCTAATGTTCTACATCCTTATTTGGTTGAGTAGCATCTGGGGCCTTAAGAGTTCAAGAGTGGCCATGTAAGATACAACTATTGGTCTACGCATCTGGAGCAAAAGAAAGAAGGAAACCAAAGGCTCAAAGAAGAAACTAGCCTACAGGACTAGAAGTCTACACAAACCACGGCCTCACCTATCTTGAGACCAGAAGAACTAGATGGTACCCGGCTACCACTACTGACCTTTCAGACCAGGGACACAATAGATGGTCCCGGACAGAACGATAAAAAAATGTAGAACAAAACTCAAATTCCTAAAAAAGTCCAGACTTACCGGACCGGTAGAAGCTAAAGGAACTCCCTAGACTATTGCCCTAGATACCCTTTAAACTTGGAACTCAAACCACTCCCAGAGGTCACCTATCAGCCAAAAAGACAGAGTGGCTGGTAAAATAGTTATTACCCATGAGTACTATGCTCCTCTAAACAATCAACTAAATGAGACCTAACGGCCTACATTTACCTAGATCAAAGATGAGAAGGTAAGTGGGGGATAAGGAAGCTGGATTAATGGAAACAGAACCACCAGAAAGGAAATGAGAATGCTGACACGTTGTGAAAAGCATAATCAATTTGACTAAATAACATGTTTAGAAATTGTTACATGAGAACCTAATTTGCTACATAAATTTTCTCCAAAATCACAGTAATACATATTTTTTAAAACCCTATGAAGCACCCTCAAAGCCATGACCTACAGACGCTCTGTTAACTCCACAACTAAAACCATTCCCAAAGCCCCCTCTTCACACAAAGATTAGACTGGACTATAAACCATAAAATAATACTCGTGAAGAGTATGCTTCTTAAAAAAAAAAAAGTTCAAGCAAATACACAAGACGGTTCGGAGGCAGGATGAGAAGGCAGGAAGGGACAGGAGCTAGTTGGATGGACACAGGGAACCCGCGGTGGAAAAGGGGAGTGTGCTGTCACATTGTAGGGGTTGCAACTAGTGTCACATAACAATATGTGTGCAAGTTCCTGTATGAGAAATTAACTTGAGCTGTAAACTTTCATCTACAGTTAAAAAAAAAAAAACAACCCTATGAAACAGTTCTACTCTACACACATAAGGTCGCCATGAGTTAAGTCAGAATCAACTTGACGGCAATCAACAACAACAATCTGTGGTAACACAATTCAAGGTTAATCAAATCAGCCTCTCTGCCTGTCACTACCTAAGAAAAGTTTTTACCTTATACAGGAATAACTTTATTTTCCTACACAAATTCACTGAGAGACCAATGTGTGGCTCTACCTCAAGCACCAGCCTGTAAAACTGCCTACCAGAAGGATGTTTTTTGGCATCTTTCCAACTGGTAGAACACAGCCATCTCCAGGGATTTTGTAATTTTTTGGTAATTGATACACATATTTCCAGTTGAAGGTTCAGAGATACCCACCCACCCCACTGCCGTCAAGTCAATTCCGACTGACTCAGAGATACAGCAGGTATAATTCTTCTAAAAGATCAGTATAGGCCATATTCCTTTCACACTTTGCTGTTGAATAAATGTTGGGGGGCGGGGGGGGAGGAATGACGTAAACTTAAAGAACCTAAGAATTACCAAACAGAACCTCTGACAACATAACAAAAGATATGAAAAAAAAGCATGCAGCTGGTCATTTTACAAATAGACAACTAAGTAACACGACCAGAGCTCAACGAAGCACAGTAAAAACATTAACATTCACGGTAAAAGAAAAATGTATAGTTCTCTGATCTCAAAAATGGTTAAGTATTCATAGACAAGCAGCAAACCACAACTAGTCAGAACATCATTCTAAGTGAAGTGAGACAGGAAAAACAAAGGTGCTGACAACTTCGCTGAAGGCTGGAACAACCTAAACTACAGAAACCACTGGACGCTTTCCCGGGTTCGGAGTCTGGCTGGTCTTTCAGAAGGATCTCTTAGAAGAGTATAAAACTGAAACGGCCCTGGAAAAATGGACGCATGCTTCATTTTGGCTCTCCAGTAATGCTTTACATTTGGCAGTGACTTATTCCAATTCTTTTAATCTCTCTCGCCCCTCCACTAACGAAAACCAGTATCCAATACTATCCCCTTTTCCAGATCTAAGGAAGTTTTAACAACAAAAAAAATAATAATAATCAAGTAGTAAGGGATGTACCATTCATAAAGGGGAGAGCTAAGTCTCTTCTTCATATATCCACTCCTTCCAAGGAAAGGGATAAAAATGGGGAAGGGGAAGGGAGAAAGATAGATAGCCACTAGGAATTTGACCTTGCTAACCAAAAGGTCAGCAGTTCAAATCCATCAGGCGCTCCTTGGAAACTACAGGGCAGTTCTACTGTGTCCTATAGGGTCGCTATGAGTCGGAATTGACAGCAACGGGTTTTGATTTTTTGTTATAAATTGGTCAGATGAATGAAAACAATGATTCCTTCTGACCTGAAAAGCACCTTGGGGCTTTAACATGACAGCTCTGGTATTTCCAAATAATTCCCCTCTCCAAGAGTTCCAGTCTGGAAAGGTAATCTGTCCCAGGGGCTAGAGCAAAGAAAATGGGCTTAGGCTCCTTAATCAAGTTTTGTTCATTATTTCTTTTGTATGAATTTGGCCAGACTACTTTATATCAGCATAAGAGCTAGAAATACAGAAAAATGAAGCTAACAGGATTGCCTTATTTCCCATGAAAAGCTGGTACAAAGCACTTTCAAAATAAAGCATTCTTCAACCATTGGTGACACTGTCACTTTTATATTTTTAGAGAATAGTATCACTACCCAAGATCCTTCTTATATATATATATGCTCTCATGCAGGGCAAAAAGTATTATCTATTTTATAGAGAAACAAAGTAAAAGAAGATATCTGCTTAAAGTCTCAAAAACTAAGGAAAAGACGTCCCCTGGCAGTCTAGCAGTTGGGATTCAACTACTAAGTAAAGACTAAACCTCCCTCTTCCTCCTAGACTCAAAGCACTAACATTTTTTAATTTGGTATCTTGCTGTGAAGGAGGAAAGGAGGCACTCCTTGGAATGACAGATAGAAATTTAATGAGCTAAAAAAAAAGTCCCACCAAAAGTTGCCTGACAAATAGCCGCTCATGTAGAAAGATGATTTATGCTACACAAATAAGAAACAGGTTTCACTAATTTACCAGTTCATTTACTTCCTGGGGGAGATTTTTTACTCTAAAACGGTGATTCCCTACCAAGAGTCCCCAGATGCCAAAAAAGTCCACAAAAGAAGTAATGGAGTTGCCATGTTATGTTAAATATTTCAGAAAGACTAAAAGAAAATCATATACTAGCTCAAAAAAAGGCTGCAAGAAAAAACACCATTGCCATGGAGCAGATTCCTACTCATAGCAACCCTACCGGACAGAGTAGAACTGCCCCACAGGTTTTCCAAGGAGCGGTTGGTGGATTCGAACTGCTTACCTTTTGGTTAGCAGCTGTAGTAGCTCTTAACCACTGCACCACCAGGGCTCCAATAAGGCTACATGGATTATTAAAATAAGCCACTTTGCTTTTAGGTGTGATCACAACAATTGGTATGTTAGCACTGACTGGCGATTAGGTCTGTTTACTGAAAATAGAAAAGTAACTCGCAAGCTTGCATGATAGACATCTTTACTGTGAGTTCACAGAAAACAAGAAATAAAAAGACTCCTTTGCAGTTGAAAAATAACACACTTTTCCCTTCACATTTAAGATCAGGACACATTTATAAATCAGAAAAAAAAAAAAATTAACTTGATTCCCTTGACCTAGAGAGTAAAACACGGCACTGTTCTGCTTTGGTTTCTTCTAGCACTTTCATATGAGTCAAATTTCAGATTTCCCACTGAGCCCTCAGTGGCCTTCCAAACGCTGATGCATTATCTACGACATTTTCTTGATGTTATCACTGCACTCTGACAAACTCTGTGGCAGTTAACTTACGTGGTAGCTAAGATTTCTGTTCAAACAGAATATAGCTAGAAGGGTGGTCATATATGGTAGTCAACAGAACTAAGAGTTACTGAGTGGAAGGTGGTTAAGTCTAACTATATTCTTTCCTGTCACCATTAAAAAAGAAGAAAAAACTTCAAACACCCAAAACTACTACAATGCAATACAGTAAAATGTAATCAAATCAATAAACAGTAAGGACTACAAAAGAAAAAAAAAAAAGGGAAAATATCAACTGAATATGACCCAGAAGAGCCTTGAAGGATGGTGAGACACAGAAAAACAGAATGGAGTGGGGTAAAGAGTGAGAGTCAGGGGCTCACTGCACATGGGAAAAACAGCTGGTGTAGACGCCAGAAATAAAAAGAGGGTGCACTATCTTCAGAGGCTTATTCAGAAGCTGTCATGCATGTGTTTAAGGAAACAACCAGTGAGGCACCCCTCACTCAACATTACAGAAACTGCATCAGATGTCTTGGTAAGCAAGGAAAAGACAGGGCCTGGAAGAAAAGCTCAATAAGTTACAAAATAGGTCAAACTCATTACTGTTTTTTTTGTTGTTATTTAAGAGCTACAAGTTTTAGATAATATCAATTACAAAAGCAGTAGATAGGTCCTGGCATTTGAGATCCGACCCCATTTCTTCCTTGTTCTTTCCCCTCTAAGCAAATGATATCAACAGGAGCAAGCCATGTAGACTTTATCAAAACACCCACCATGTTTAAATAGTCTTTATCTCTTAGAGCTACATACTGAAATATTTATAGATGAAGTGGTACGTCTGGGATCTGCTTCTAATAATTTGAGGTGGGGTATAGGTGAAAAAAGATTGACCAAGTGTTTATCATTGTTGAGGTTGGATAGAGGGTGGTTCACTACATTATTCCACTCTTGTATACATTTGATGTTTTTCTGTGATAAAAAGTTAACATATACTCATATAAACTGAAGCATCTTCTGATAATATCTGTCATAATTCATTACCATCTCAATTTTAATAGTTCCTACCAGCAGTGTTATTATAGTAATCCCTACCAAATCCTCCTTTTACTGAGTGTCTCTACTTCACTTCTTACTCTATTTCAGTTGCCACTCCATAATCCAGGTCTTCTCTTAGTACCTTTTTCTGCAGCAGACTCCTAACAGCCTCTAATATAGTTCTCACCGGCAGAGCAGTACTACCGGCATTTTAGCTGGGACAATTCTTTGTTGTGCCAGACTGCCCGAACACTGCAAGACATCTGGCATCCCTGTACCACCGGCACAAAATGCCAAGACAACAACACTACCACCAACCCCACTGGGATCACCAAAATCCCACACACATCCATTTCCTAACCCTTTCAAGACCCAATTAACTTCTATTTTGAATTTTTTGTTGATACCATGTATTTTCATTAATGGAAGTATGCCAAGTCATTGAGTGTGTTTAAATTTTTGATTAACTATATACATTTTGAAGAAATATTACATGGGAATACATGTTATCTCAAAATCAGTGGGTACACGTTGGCATCATGGTTGGTGGGCACCTGTCTGGCCCACCAGTCATGGGTGGCAGGACTTACTCCAAGGTGCCTTCCATTTGGGTACATTGGGCACCTCTGGTTTTCCGAACATCACACACACACACAAACACACACACACACACACACACACACGCAAAACCACCAGGGCTCCCTATCACACAGGAAACCATAAATATGCTTACAAGGTTTATCTAGCCATACGAAAGCTAAAAGACACAGAAGTTTTACCCAGTCATTCTTCCTGGATGCACTACCTCATAGTTAAGCCTGATAACCCAGCTATTTTGCATCAAGAAGTGTTACTTTCAGTTTTTCGCCATTACTCAAGTCCCCACTGGAGGGCAGTAAATACTTTTCTTGGGAAAAGCAGAATCCCAAGAAAACTGAGAGGCGGAAAAAGTTGGTGGGCAACAGTTTAACCCACGGATCTTGTTAGTGCCACCCACCATGGAGAACCGCTTTTAATCCTAATGTCAGACACATTTTCCCAACTTAATTGAGTAACTATGACTTCCACTGCCTGCAAGGTTAGTCTCCTTTCATTCAAGCCAGTCTTACCTTTTCCTAATTATACCTCAACTTCTACCACAGTAATCACCCTCCAAGCCATTCAGGCCAATCTCATTATCCCCACTTCATGCTCACTACTACTTCCACATGCATACTGTTCTTAGGAAATCTTCCCCTTTACCAGTGTATATCCTGGGCTTCTTCAAAGTCAAATTCAAATCTCATCTTCTTCGTTAAGTTTTGTCTACCTTGCTCAAGCACCACCATGACTTTTCCACTTCTCTCTAAACAAACCACACTTTCTCAAGCTTTGGGGTCTTTTTTGGGTTGAGTTCCCCCTGCCTGAAATGTGGTCCACCCCTTTCCAAAATACTACTCAGCTGTTGGAGCCCTGGTGGCCCAGTGGTTAAGAGCTATGGCTGCTAACCAAAAAGTCAGAAGTTCGAGTCCACCAGCCATTTCTTGGAAACCCTATTAGGCAGTTCTACTCTGTCCTACAGGGTCGCTATGAGTAAGAATCAACTCAACAGCAACGGGTTTGGTTTTTTTTTGGGGGGGGGATTATATAAGCTCAACCCCATTGTCAGATCTTTGTCAAAGCCTTCTCTGACCAGCCCCTGCCGTCAAAAGTAATTGCACCCTGTAGTTTTCATAACATTATTTATAATGATACCATCGTATTTGTCACGCTTTGTTGCATAAAACTCCCCCAAGAAAACTGTGTTCTGAAAGCAGGAATGCTCTGCCCAGTTTTGCAACACTAGTACCTCAAACAGAACGCTGAACTGTTCAATAAATGTTTAATTTTCTCCTCAGTACAGCACTCGACTATACTATTTTTGCAGTAATACACATCTTCGCCTCCAGATATTCCGGTAACTATTATAAGTTAATTAACTTCAAAGCCCTTGCAAACTCCTACTCTGCTTAAGTAGCTGGCATACTGTAGGCATTTAACCAAGTTACCACACTTGGTTTTAGCCATATTTAACGAGGAACATGAAACTACTACCTTGATTCTGCAGTATGGGCCAATATCATAAATCAGTTTCAAAATGAAGAACCTCATCATACATGTTCATAAAACACACTTCAATTACTCCGCCAAGCCGACTACCTTGGGTTTCCAAGGAGCAAATGAGTGAGCTTTAGGTGTCTTTTCGGCTGTATGACATTAAGTGATGTTTCTGGGCAGTACACTTGGGAACGTATCTTCTTTCACCTATTAATAATTTTAAAAGCTTACGCATACATGGGGGCTACATGAATACACACCCATACCGCCACCTGCCGCAGTACAATGCGTATTCCAGAAACACGTTAGCGCGGAGCGGGGCCAGGGGAACGGGAAGAATTCAAACAGTATCAGACGCTGCGTTCCAAACTTCTTTTCCTGAAATGAGTCAGTTTTCCCTTTAACCCAAACTTATAAAATGAATTAGCTGAATAAGCGGGGAAGAGGGAAACCTAACTGCAGACCGAAGCGTTAAAACTTGAGGGCCTTTTGCCCTTCCTCGCCTGGACTCAAACAACAGCCAGACACGATCTGCCTCGCCGCGGCCCCCGAAGCAGGCCGGCTACGAGCGGCCATGGCGACCCAGCGAGGGCTCGCGCCCGCCGGGGTCTCCCACCCCGAGGCGCGGCAACGGGGCCGACGGGGGTCAAGGGCCCCAAACCCAGCCCCGCGGGAAAGGCCGGAGAAACGCGCCCTCCGCCTCCTCCCACCCAAGCCTCCCGTGGCCGCGGCGGGGCCTGGGCCGGGCCACTAGCCGGGGGAAGGGGCGGGCCCGCCCCGCCCGTAGACCCGAGGGGCCTCTCTGGGGCCTGGCTCCCCTTTGTCCGGGCGCTCGAGGCGCCCCCCTTTCCGCCCGCGCCCCGAGCCGGCCCCACCGGGCTGCGGCCGGGCGGCTCACCGTGATGTTGCAGTGGAGGGTGAGCGGCGGCAGCGGCGAGTGCGGGCTGCCCCGCGGCGCTGGAGGCGGCACGAGGAACTGGCAGTGCAGCTCGTCCAGCTTCCAACTGACGATGCGGAATCGCTCGTGGTTCTTGTCGAAGATGGACGCCAGGAACTTCAGCTCGGCCTTAAGCCCTGACACGGACATCTTCCCCTCATCTCCGGCGGGAGGGGTGCGGAGGGGGAGCCAGCCGGGCCGGGAGCCGCCGTCACGGCCGCGACCGCCCCGCGGGGCCGGCCCGGGCCGCGCTCTCGCGGCTCCGCCTCTCCCCGCCGCCGCTGCCCGCGTTGGACCGGGACTGGAAAATGGCGGGGGGGGCGCGTCGAGACCTCAGAGGGCGGCTATGTGGCGGCCGGAGCGGCTACTCCCTTTCTAACCGATTCTTCGGGCAAAAGGCGGCGGCGCCCCGGCCGCTTAAAAGGGCAACAGCAACACCGCCCCCGCTACCGCCTGGGAAAGGGCTGCCCCCACCCCGCCCCCATCCCCTCCCCGCCCCGGCGCGCCCTGCGCGCCCCCGCTACGGCGTGTGCACACGACAGGGGCGCGCGCGCGCCCGGCCCGCCCCCTCCTCGCCGCGACCCAGCCCCCTTCCGCCTGGCCCATCTGCTCTGCTCCGCTCCGCTCCTCGCGCTGGCGGGCAGAAAGCACCCCAATCTGTTATCACCCGGGTGGGGCCAGGAACCCCTGTGCGCCCCCATGGTCTGGGGCCAGACACGTGCGCTGCCTACCGCGCCAGCCACGTCGGCACAGCAGCGCGCCGAGCTCTGGGGGCGGCTCCTCGGCGTGGCCCTGAGTGACCACCCACTCACCTGATCCAGGCGCGGCCGCTCTGGGAGACCGCGAGGTGCGTGCTGCGGGCAGCACTTTGGACCCATACAGGCCAACCCAGCTTCATGTCAGCTAATTTGGACAATCCACTTGGGCACATAACCCTAGCCTGAGCCACCACTGTCTCTAACCTAGGTTCCTGCAAGGACCTTCTAGCCGGCTCGCTTCCCAGGCCTTTGCCTTCAAACGATCTATTTACCAAAGAGGATGATTTGACCCCTGCCGGCTGATCCCTCCCACTTCCCCAGACTTCATCCTTCCCCTTAACTCCTAACTGTTCACTCCGGACGTCTGTTTTTCCCTCCTCCCTGCTTTAAGCCTTTGCTCTCTTTTGCCCTGTGAAGATAATCCACTTCACCCCCACCTCCTGTGGAGGCGTTTTTATTTTCATTAAGATCTTAGCTCAAATGTCATCTCAGAGAGGGCTTCCCTGACCACCCAATCTAAAATGGCCAGCCAGTCACCCGGTATCACATCATCGTATGTTAATGTTTTGCTCAGCACTATCCGCTGATATTTCTCCTGTTTATTTGTTCACTGTCTCTGCCCACCTCCAATATCTTCTTCAGAGTGTATCCCTAGCACCTAGAAAAAGGCTTATTATATAGTAAGTATCCAGTTTTATTAAATGAATGCTCTCATCTGGAACCACTGGCAAGTTCTAGATGCTCCAAAAATGGATGAAGGACTACATGTCAGTGCCAAGGAATACAACATAATTGAGCAATTAATACTGTATGTAGTAATTTTGGGGGGAGGGGGGCGGGTAGTAATATGTACTAGAGGTAGAACCAGCTTCATGTGTATGCAGTCTGTGTAGTTGCACAGCTTTCTCAAGTGAGAAGGGTCCTGTGCTTGGTTTAATGTTTTGCTGTTGCCATCTTGAAATTCTTAATTTTTCAACAAGGGGCTCAGCATTTTCCTTTTACGCTGGTTCTACATAGAGATACCTAGTCCTGGTGCCTAAAGGGAGCCCTGATGGAGCAGTGGTTAAGAGGCTGGCTGCTAACCAAAAGGTCGGCTGTTTGAATCCACCAGCCACTCCTTGGAAACCTATGGGGCAGGTCTACACTGTCCTATACGGTTGCTATGAGTGGGAATCAACTCAACAGCAGTGGGTTTGGTTTTTGGGTTTTGGTGCCTAAATATCTCCTGCTTCATAATCTACAAGCTGTCCCTGGCCTACTGGTCCCCTGAGATGACAGAATATAGCACAACACCCAGAGGCATCAAGTCCACCGAATGAACATTTTAAAAGTTTAGATTTTCAATGTAATATGAGATATTACATCATGTAATAGTGCTTCCTAACCTTTAAGATCTCACTGAGAAGCTAATAAATGCCATGGACCATCTTCCCCGGAAAATACTTATGCATATAAAATTTATATTCATGGCCCCAGCACTAGAGGTACCACCGTGAACAGGGACTGGCAAGAGAAGGCGTTCCAGCTGTAAGCTCTGGGCTAGCAGAAATAGTTGGGATGTTGTTTTAGCATTATTGCCAGGTTAAGCACAGGAGTGACTTGCCACTTTCTTTTTCCTTCAGTCGCCAGTACTCTTGGGACCCTAACAGGCATGGCAGTTACAGACAAGGATTTGAAACAAAGTGGAACAGCCTGTTCAGAACCTGGTATAACTTTGAGAAATAAAATGCCGTGAACAAGTTAATCTGTCTAAACTTTATTTTGTTACCTCTCAATTGCTATGGGAAACCCTGGTGGTGTACTGGTTAAGAGCTACGGCTACTAATCAATAGGCCGGTGGTTCAAATCCACCAGGTACTCCTTGGACACTCTATGGGGCAGTTCTACTCTGTCCTATAGGGTTGCTATTAGTCAGAATTGACTCGATGGCAATGGGTTAAAATTGCTATGAGAAAATAAAGACCTTTATAAATTGCGTTTTTACTAGCTATATCTCAGAAATACATCGCAGTCATTTTTTGAGCATCTTCTATGTGCCAAGCCCTAAAAGGGCTAGAAAGATAAATACAGTCCCTGAAGTCAAGAAGCTTAAAACCTAACATCAGGAACAAAACACTGTTTACTAGTCTTTCAGCTGCAAGAATAACAAAAAACTGCGACTTAAAGTGGCCTGGACAATAAGGAAATGTATTACTTCACATAATAGGAAGTTCGGAGACAGGGCTGACTCTAGGATTGGTTGATTTGGGCCTCAGTAATACCATAAGTTTTTAATACCATAAGAGTCCAAGTTCTTTCCCTCTCTCTGCTCTGCTTTGTTAGGCTGAGAGCAAGGTGGCTGTAGCTGTCCTTGGGGTCACATCTAGACATGATTATCCAGAGACAGAAAGGGATATTTCTTCTCATATTCCCTTCTAAGACATGGGAATCTTTCTAAGAATCCTCCCAGAAGTCCTGCCTCATGTGTCATCGGCCAGAAATGTATCACATGCCCACTCATAAACCAATCACAGGTAAATGGATGGAACCACCACTCTGATCAGACTGCCAATCTGGGATAGAATGGATATTGAGGAGTTAACTACGATGTCTACTACAGACACATTAAATAAGACAGTATCAGATCATGTGTGATAAGAGGTTCAAATTATTACATATGAGGAGAAGAAGAAAATCATTCCAGAAGTCACTTACATAAAAGTGGGGCCATGTTCAGGGAACATCCAAAAGCTCAGTTGATTATACTATACAGAAAGGGGCCAAAAGGAAGATAACGCTGAGAAGTTAATTTGAAGCCAGATTTTGGAGCCCTGAAATAAATACCATGTCAGGGACTATAGTTTCATTTGGTGAGAGTCATCACTTTTAACAATCTGGCATCAGTGCACAAAATGGATTACATGAGGATTAAAACTGTGAAGTAGACACCAAAAGAGGCAGGAAACCCAGATTCTAGATCTGGCCTTCCATTAATTCAATGGGACAAGTGACATCCAGCTCTGAGATTCTCTAGCTCCAAACGATAAAGGGTCTTTGAATTAGTCCAAGTCAATAGTGAGAAAAACTGAAGTGGGAAAGTGGTAGTGGAAATGGAAAAGACCACACTGATTCTAGTGACATTTCTGAAGTAGAACTGCTAGATTTTAGAGATGATGCAGGGAGAGAAGGAAACACAAGTGTGTTTGTTTGCTTGTTTGTTCGTTTGTTTTAAAGTAACACTTCCGAGTTTCCAGAGCAGGGGGCTGGTAGGGAGTAGTGCCATTGACCACAGAGAAAGGTTTTAATTTTGGGTGCTGATGGGACCCTTTAGGTAGAGAATTTGTATAATAGGCCTGAAGTTTATAAGGGAAGTCAGAGCAAGGGACATACCATTGTGGATCAGCCATACAGGGATGATGGTGGAAGCCATGGGCATGGATATGATCACTGAGTCACAGCGGAAAGAAGACAACCTGGGCCATGGAAGAGACCCTAAGCGTCTTAGTTATCTGGTGCTGCTATAACAGAAATACCACAAGTGGCTTTAACAAACAGAAATTTATTTTCTCATACTTTGTAGGCTAGAAGTCCTAATTCAGGGTGCCGGCTATAGAGAAAGGCTCTCTCTGTTGACTCTAGAGGAAGGTCCTTGTCTCTTCAGCTTTTCCTTCCTGGTAACTTGGAGATCTCCATGTGTCTTGGCATCTGTCTTACTTCATCTCTGCTCCTCTTGCTTGCTTGTTCAATCTCTTTTTATACCTCAAAAGAGATTGACTCAAGACACACCCTACACTAATCCTTACTCATTAACATAACGAAGACAACTCATTCCCAAATGGAATTATAACCACAGGTATAGGGGTTAGGAATTACAACCACATATTTTTAGGGGCACAATTCAATCCATAACACTGAGTAAGGCCAACCAGTGGTGGCTGAGTAGGAAAGGAGTCATTGAAGAATCAGGATGATTCATTTGCGGTGTAGTAGAGAAAACTCTCATTCTATTTAAAAGTAAACAAAGAGGCTTATTAAAGGGTCAACACAGTTCAGACCAGGAACTAGGCACCTCATGAAAATGAAACCACAAAGTCTGAGACACGATAATCACACAAACATTTTTATAGGGTTTAGACAAGTACTCTGGTTGGTTTTCAGGCAATTAGAAAAGTTAGAGGCAGGCTTTCATAAAACAGGGCTTGTTAGTGATTGAGGGCTTAATATACAGCTGGATTTCAGGGATGGACGACATATCTCAAATTACAGGGGTACGTGCAGGTGGGGGATATACAGGGGATCACAAGACAATGACAGGACATGCTTTTCTGGAAATACACTATTCAAACTGCTTTCACAAGCATGTCTATTCTGGGGGTCCACTGTAAAGAAGGCTTTTCGATAATGCTGTGTCAAAACCCCCTGGGGGCTGTCAACATCCTGCATCCACTTGACCAAAGAGGAAAAGATCCTCTGGGAACAGGCTGCGACATTCTACTTCAGCTTGATCACAGAGTAAAATATCTCCTTCAGGGTATATTTTTAAGAATGACAAAAGGTTAAGAACAGGAGATAAAAACTGCTATTAGAAAGGTAACCTGAAGATTCATAATGGATTCTAGATTCATGTCAAGACTTGAGATGGAGTTAAGGCCTTGCTTTCAAACTGTACTACTTATACAAACTGCCTCAGATTTTAGGCTCTCATACATTCCCTCCTTTTGATCAAGGATTGCCATGAAATTCTTTGATCATGTGCAGGATGGTGTGCTTTCCTTCATTTTCGACTACCTTTTGGATGGCCACCTGCCTTTAAAGCAAGTTTTTAAGACCCTGGATGCCATCCTCTTTGAAGGACCAGGCCCCATCCATTGTCTTCACCATGCCTCGATTTAGCACTCAGTCTTCGGTGATCTTTTGGGGAAGGCTAGTATAGAGCAGGGCCACATTAGAGGAACTATCTGGTTGCTATGTAAGTAGGAAGCCTTTAGAGTGAGAGCTCAAGTCCCTTGACAGAAGGGGTTTTATCACTGCACATGAATCACTTCACTGGTAACATGTTGGTTTTCTGGGTCAAAGCATTGGCAGTAATTTTTACATAGCATTTGACAGTTCCAATAATAATTACAATAAGTATCCTTAATCCAGTTAAAAATATAGATCTGATCCATGATCCAATCCCTGAGGGTCAAAAAACCAAAACCAAACCCATTGCCATCGAGTCAAGTCCAACTCATAGCAACCCTATAGGACAGAGTAGAACTGCCCCATAGAGTTTCCAAGGAGACCCCGGTGGATTTGACCTGCCGACTTTTTGGTTAGCAGCTGTAGCACTTAACCACTACACCACAAGGTTTCCCTGAGGGTAGCCAGCTGAAAATATCTAGAAAAGAGGAATTTGACATGGGTTGTACTTGAAGTAGCCCTTTTGCAGACTGTTTAATATCTGGTTCTACTTCTGCTGAAGTATTTATTCAAGTGCAGCAGGAGGTTTTGGCCACTGCACAGACAACTCCTTGTTGGGCTAAAGTCGAGGGCAATCATGTTATTGTGTACAACTTTAACTAAAGAATTTAGGTACTTCTCTTGGGCAGTTATGATGTAGTTCAGCAGTCCTATGATAATGTGATCACTTCCATGATGAGATTTGATATAATGTGATCACCTCCATGATGGGATCTGTTGTGAGTAGCCAGTCAGTTGAAAGCGAGTTTCCTTGGAGTGTGGCCTGCATCCAATGTAGATAGACTTTCTGGCAAGGCTCGTGGGCTTTTGCTTGCTCTTGATTCTGCAATTGGCTCCTGTTTGTCTGACCCCTGGTTCCTGGGACTTGAGCTAGCAGTTTACCTGCTGTCTTGCCTCCCAATCTTGGCATTTGTGAGTCTTTGCAGGGTGTGAGCAAGAGCCCTGCTGTCTGACCTGCTGATCTTGGGTTCACCAGCCCCTGTGGCTACATGAATCAGGAGAACCTTCCAGCCTGACTCAAAGACTTGGGACATTCCTGCTTCTACAACTGTGTAAGCCATTTCCATGATATAAATCTCTCTCTATATATTTAAACACTTCACTAGTTTTTCTTCTCTAGAGAACCCAGGCTAAGACATTTGGTACCAAGAGCAGTTCTAGGGAGACAAAATTGTAAAGATGAGTATTCTAAACTAGTTCTCAAGCCTGGTTAGTCTTAAAGATGTTGACAACTCTGCTTCCAGTAGTAAAGAGGGCACTGCTAATCCATGGCGTGAGGTATCAATAGAAATAAACAAAATATCACCACAAATAGATCACGTACTGGTGAAAGGGGAGGCTCTGCACCCAGGCTCTGCATGTCTGATACCTTTCTACAACTTTGTCATAATAAGTATAAGGAATCTGGTTGGTTGGTCACACTTTCACTAGACAAAGTGGTGAAAGAAAGAGATGAGCTCAGGGCTTCAGAGTCAAAGCTCAAGCATTGCATAAGGGACCTCAAAATTTCCACTTGTGCCTTGAAAGAAAGCCTTATTTCTTGTAGTAACTGAACTGAAATCGCCGAAAAACCAGACCCAGAGTCTTATCGTTAGAGTGGCTGAATTACAATGCCAACTGAATTCCCAACCTTGAGTGGTGTCTGAAGTTAAAGTGAGGGCATTGCCTGGGAAGCAATGGAATCTTGAAACTTTGGATGGGGATATATGGGTAGATAATCAGGAAGCTGGGATGCTGAGCCCCTAAATTCCATTGAATCACTCCTGCCAACACAACCAGCCCTCTCCCTCCCATCTGAAGAGATTACTCTTTGTCTGCTAAGCCATCCTCTCCAGTAAAACCATCAGCCTCTCCACCCCCATATGATGAGATTAACCCAGCTGTCTAAAAAGGGTTTGTCTGAGTCACTGCCTGGGACATTGCCTGAGGCAGATGCCTTACAAGACAATGCCGAATGTTTCAAAATTTATCTCCATCACCCATCTTGGCTTCTAGACCTCTAATTATACTTAAGTCCCAGTGAGCCCCAAAAGGTGAAGTACAAAGTGTGACCCAGGAGGAGTACACTACACTCCAAAAGAACTGCTTGACTTTTCTAACATGTACAAACAGAAACCTGGGGAATATGTGTGAGAATGGCTATTAAGGACATGGAATAATGGTAAAGGAACATACAGATGGATCAGTCTGAATTTAGTGATGTGGGCCCACTATGCACAGATGCTTCATTCAATGTTTCAGCTTGAGAGGTTGGGAAAGTATCTAATAGTTTATTTGACTGGGTCACTGAAGCATGGATTATGTGGTGGCCTACACTAAATCAGGTTGAAGCACCAGACCTGTCTCGGTATACGGTAGAAGAAGGTATCCAAAGGCTAAGGGAAATTGGCATGTTAGAGTGGATTTATCAGGTTAGACCCACAGATTCAAACATGGAGTGTCCAGAGAACACACCTTTTACTACAACTGTGAGGAACAGATTTGTGAGGGGAGCCCCAGCCTCCTTGAAGACTGCTGTGATTGCTATTTTATATAAGTCTGATTTGACAGTGGGAACTGCCCTCTAACTGAATTAAGACACATAACTACAATGGGGCTGATTTGACCCCATGGTGGTAGGGGCCACGTGGCAGCACTCAATCAACAAAGATAAGGTGGGTGTGGTTACCATAATGGACAGCAGAGTCAAAGCAATAATCAGAATATTTTGACTCATATAGACTTATGGTGTTGGCTAGTTAGTCATGGTGTTCCTAGGAGTGACATAGATAGGAAATCTAAATATTAACTTGACCTGTACAGGTGCAAGAATTCTAGGTCAAGTGAACAGCAGTCTAACTTGAATCTACGGCCTTTTACTAGAATGACTATCCACTGGGGAAAAGGAAATAATGAGACTTTTTGTGGATTACTGGATACTGGCTCTGAACTGACACATTCCAGGAGACCCAAAATGTCACTGTGGCCCAGTAATCTAGGTAGGGGCATATGGAGGTCAGGTTATTAATGCAGTCTTACCTCATATCTGTCTCACAGTAGGTCCAGTGGGTTCCTGAACCCATCCTGTAGTGATTTCCACAGTTCCAGAATGCATAATTGGAATAAATATACTCAGCAACTGATGGATCCCCGACAATGGATCCATGACAAGTGGAGTAAGGGCTATTATGGCATGAAAAGCCAAGTGGAAGCCATTAGAATTGCCACTACCTAGGAAAATAGTAAGCCAAAAGCAAACTACATTCCTGGAGGGATTGTAGAGATTACTACCACCATCAAGGACTTGCAGGATACAGGGTTGGTGATTCCCACCACATCCCCTTCAACTTGCCTATCTGGCCTGTGCAAAAAATAGATGGATCTTGGAAAATGACAGTGGATTATGGAAAACTTAAGCAGGTGGTGATTCCAATTGCAGCTGCTCTTCCAGACGTTGTTTCATTGCTTGAGTAAATTAATACATCTCCTGGTACCTGGTATGCAGCTATTGATCTGGCTAATGCCTTTTTCTCCATACTATTTCAGAGGATCACCAGAAGCAGTTTGCCTTCAGCTGGCAATGCCAGCAATACACCTTCAGTTGCCCACCTCAAGGCTATATCAACTCTCTAGCCCTGTGTCAAAATTTAGTCATAGAGACCTTGATCACCTTTCCCTTCCACAAGATGTCACACTGGTCCATGACATTGATGACATTATGCTGATTGGACCTAGTAAGAAAGAAATGCCAAAAACTCTGGACTTATTGGTAAAACATTTGCATGCTAGAGGTTGAGAAATCAATCCGACAAAAATTCAGGCACTTTCCACCTCAGTGAAATTTCTAGGGGCTCACTGGTATGGGGCATGGCAAGATATTCCTTCTAAAGTGAAGGATAAGTTATTGCACTTGGCCCCTCCCACAATTAAACAGGAGGTACGACATCTAGTATGCCTCTTTGCATTTTGGAGGCAACATATCCTCATTTGGGTGTGCTACTCCAGCCTACTTATCAAGTGACTTGAAAAGCTACTAGTTCTGAGTCAGGCCCAGAACAAGAGAAGGCTCTGCAACAGGTTCAGTCTGCTGTGCAAGTGTCTCTGCCACTGGGGCCATATGACCCAGCTGATCCAATGGTGCTTGAAATGTCAGTGGCAGATAGGGATGCTGTCTGGAATCTTTAGCAAGCCTCTGCTGATGAATCACAGCACAGACCCTTAGGATTTTGGAGCAAAGCCCTGCCATCCTCTGTAGGTAACTACTGTCTTTTTGAGAAACAGCTTTTGGCTTGTTACTGGGCCTTAGTAAAGACTGAATGCCACCAAGTCACCATGCGGCCTAAGCTGCCCATCATGAACTGGGGGCTGTTCGACTCGCAAAGCCATAAAGTTGAACATGCACAGCAGCACTCCATCATTAAATGCAAGTGGTATATACAAGATTGGGCCTCAGCAGGACCTGAAAGCATAAGTAAGTTGCATGAGGAAGTGGCCCAAATGCCCATGGTCTCCACTCCTGCCACTTAATCTTCAACTTCCCAGTCCACACCTATTGCCTCACAGTTCCTTATGATCAGTTGACTGAGGGAGAGAAAACTTGTCCCTGGTTTACAGATGGTTTTATGTGATATGCAGGCACCACTCAAAAGTGGACAGCAGCAGCATTATAGCCCCTTCCTGGGACCCCCCTGAAGGACAATGGTGAAGGGAAAGCTTCCCATTGGACAGAACTTAGAGGAGTGCACCTGGTTGTTCATTTTGCTTAGAAGGAGAAATGGCCAGATGTGTGACTGTATACTGATTCATGGGCTGTGGCCAATGGGATGGTCAGGGACTTGGAAGGAACATAATTGGAAAATTGAAGACTAGGAGGTATGGGGAAGAGGTATGTGGATAGACCTCTCTGAATGGGCCAAAGAAGTACAGACATTTGTGTTTCATGTGAATGCTCATCAAAGGGTGGCCTCAGCAGAGGAGGATTTTAACAATCAAGTGGATAGAATGATGCATTCTATGGAAACCATTCATACTCTTTCTCCACTGCCCAAGGGGCTCATGAACAAAGTGGCCCTGGTGGCAAGAACGGAGCTTATGCATGGGATCAGCAACATGGTCTTCCACTCACCGAGACTGACTGGGCTACAACCACTGCAGAGTGCCCAATCTGCCAGCAGCCGAGACCAACACTGAGTCCCCGATATAGTGCCATTCTTTGAGGTGATCAGCCAACAACCTGGTAACAGGTTGATTGATTACATTGCACCGCTTCCATCATGGAAAAGGCAGCCTTTTATTCCTACTGGAATAGACACTTACTCTAGATATGGATTTGCCTTCCCTGCGTGCAATGCTTCTGCCAAAACTACCATCCATGGACTCACAGAATGCCTTATCCACTATCATGGTATCTCATACAGCATTGCCTTGGATCAAGGGACTCACTTCACCGCAAATGAAATACACCAAAGGGCCCTTGCTCACGGAATTCACTAGTCTTACCATGTTCCCCATCATCCTGAAGCAGCTGGCTTGATACAACAATGGAATGGCCTCCTAAAGATACAATTACACCACCAGCTAGGTGGCAATATCTTGTAGGGTTGGGGCAATATTCTCTGGGAGGCTGTATATGCCCTAAACCAGCATCCAATATAAGGTGCTGTTTCTCCCACAGATAGGATTCATGGGTCCAGGAATCAAGGGGTGAAAATGGAGTGGCACCACTCACTATTACCCCTAGTGACCCACTTGCAAAATTTTTGCTTCCTCTCCCCACAACCTTATGCTCTGCAGGTCTAGAAGTCTAGTTCCAAATGGAGGGATGTTCCCACCTGAAGACACATCACTGGTTCCACTGAACTAGAAGTTAAGAATGCCACATGACTACTTTGGGCTCCTGTGCCTTTGGATCAACAGGCAAGTTAAGGGAGTTACCATATTGACTAGTGTTACTGATCCCAATTACCAAAAGGGAATTGGATTGATATTACATAATGGAAATAAAGAAGAGTATGTCTGGAATGTAGGAAATCTCTTCGGGCATCTCTTAGTTCTACCATACCCTGTGATTAAAGTCAATGGAAAACTATGACAGCCCAATTCTGACATGAATTCTAATGGCCCAGACCCTTCAGGAATGAAGGTTTGGGTCACCCCACCAGGCAAAGAACCATGACCAGCTGAGGTGCTCTCTGAGGGCAAAGGCAATACAGAGTGGGTAGTGGAAGAAGGCAGTTAGTTCTAAATACCAGTTACGACCATTTGACCAGTTGCATAAACAAGGACTATAATTGTTGTATTTCTGCCTTGTATATGTGCATCGAATATTTTTGTTTTCTTCACTTATAAAATATAAGATGTAAACAGGGCTTGCATGTATTTGGTTGTATGTGTGTTTGTTGTATCATGTCAGGGGCAAGTGTGACCTTATAATTGTGTGTATTCAAAGATTATGTATGGTTTAAGGAAATGTGTGCAAGTGCCAAGTTGACAAGTGGAGGACTATGATTGTTACGGTTGTGTGTCAACTTGTCTGGGCCGTGATTCTCAGCAGTTTGGCAGTTACGATATAGTTTGGCAGCCCTATGATGATGTGATCACTTCCATGATGAGATTTTATATAATGTGATCACCTCCATGATGGGATCTGCTGTGAGTAGCCAATCAGTTGAAAGGAATTTTCCTTGGGCATGTGGGCTGCACCTAATATAGGTGAACTTTCTGGCAAGGCTCGCCGGCTTTTGCTCATTCTGGATCCTGCAGCTGGCTCTTGTTTGTCTGACCTCCGGTTCTTGGGACTTGAGCTAACAGTTTACCTGCCACCTTGCCTTCAATCTTGGGATTCATTAGTCTTTGCAGCCTTTGAGGAAGAGCCCTGCTGTCTTACGTGCCAATCTTGAGTTCACCAGCCCCTGTGGCTACATGAATCAGGAGAAGCCTCCAACCTGACCCACAGACTTGGGACATTCCAGCCTCTACAACCACGTGAGCCATTTCCTTAACATAAATCTCTCTCTATGTATATATTTATACACTTTACTGATTTTGCTTCTCTAGAGAACCCAGCCTAAGACAAATGGTTTAGGCATTAGGAGATCAATGGTGTTTTTAGAGAAAACTATTGCAATAGAATGGTGAGCATGGGGTCAAAGTAACGTGGAAATGAAGACAATGTGTGTAGACTATTTCCTTGAAAGGTTTCAGAGTAGCGAGAAAGAGATGGAACAGTAGCTTTCAGGATTTGTATTTTGTTTTTATTATAGGACAATCAGGCAGATTTACTATGAAGCTAAGCTTTAGGGCCGCTCATTTGCCTAGGCCTATTCTGAGTAAATATTAACTTTTGTTCCTAAGTTGATATTTGTAATTGTGTATTCTTTTTCTTGAAGAGAGTGCCCAAGATTATATAAGCGTCAGGTCCTACAAAACCTGGATCTGCCTCTAAGGAGAGAGCCGTTTATAGGCAATGAATACTGAAGATGCAAGAGAGGAGACAAGACACAGAACTAAGTCCTGGAAGAGGATGGAAAGGACAGGAGATAAGAAGTTACTCAATGGAAAGAAGAAATTCTCCCTCCATTAAGGGTGGGGACTGGAAAGAAAATGAGAGAAGATACCAAGAAATGCTGAAATTTTTACTGAAATTTCTTCAGTAAAAGAGAGCAAGTTCAACATGAAAGATGAGGTGGGAGAAGTTATTTCTTGCACAAAAGAACAATTTTGTATTCTAAGAACTTGAACGTGGAAAAATTCCCAGTGATAGTATGTTCCACGCTATCCTGCTCCAACATATCTTTTTAAAGCTACGCTCAAATGCAACCTCCTTTATCAAGCCTTCCTTAGTCCCCTAAATTGAGTTTAATCTCTCCTTTTCCTGTATTTCCCACCTTACCTGTTACAGCACTTTTTTCATTCTACGTTGGTTATGGTTAACTGGTTTCATATCTATCTCCTCTGTTAAATTATAAACATCTTGCCTTAATCATCTTCATAACCATAGCACATTGCCTATTCCCTGGCACATAGAAAACACCCAGTAAGTGACAGTTGAAGAAGAAAGCCTACAGGAAGTGAAAGCCACATAATGCCCTCAGTGAGAGGGACTTTAAGTAAACTGTAAGAGAAGTTACCTAATTTTACTGTAATCTCAGGAAAGCTGTAAGGATGTCCTCTGTCTACCCTATGCGCACATCAGCGTGTGGCCACATATGCCCAGACAACCACAGGACTATGTAGGAGACACAGGAAACTGAGCCCATACCTCCTGACATGAACAAGTGACTCATTATTCTGCTGCAGCCAACTCCTCAGCCAGAAGCTGTTCTAAGCTAAAATTTTCACAAGTTTGGACTCTGGCTTATAATGAAACTCCTGTCTTTGTAGTTTTTAGTTACCAACGCCCATCTTTACTCTCTTACCTGTAATACCAGTTGCCATTGAGTTGACTTTGACTTATGGTGACCTCATGTGTGTCACAGTAGAACTGCGCTCCATAGGGTTTTCGATGTCTGATTTTTAGGAAGTAGATCACCAGGCCTTTTTTCCAAGGCACCTCTGGGTAGATCTGAACCTCTAACCTTTTAGGTAGCAGCTGAGTCCATTACCAGTTTGCTCCACCCAGGGACTCTTTGCTTGTATTGGGATTTAGGAGGGAGCCAGGGAAACCCTGGTGGTGTAGTGGTTAAGAGCTACAGCTGCTAACCAAAAGGCCAGCAGTTTGAATCCATCAGGCGTTCCTTGGAAACCCTATGGGGCAGTTCTTCTCTGCCCTTTAGGGTCACTATGAGTCGGAATTGACTCAAAGGTGACGGGTTTTGTTTGGTATTGGAGCCATTTGAGCCCTGGTGGTGTAGTGGTTAAGAACTCAGCTGCTAATCAAAAGGTTGGCAGTTCAAATCAACCAGTTGCTCCTTGCAAACCCTATGGGGCAATTCTACTCTATCCCATAAGGTCAGAATTGACTCAAGGACAACAGGGTTTTTTTTTCTTTATTGGAGCCATTATTCCCTGCCTATTTGCATCAGTATAAAGAATGTGACCCAGCTGAAGCAGGACTCACAAGGAAACATCAACTGGGCCCTGAGGTATAGACAATAAAAAAAAAAATAGCTAGGATAATCTTGGAAAACATCTTTTAGGGAAACTTTCTCATAAACAAAACACAAAAGACCCACATACTTTCCATTCTTATCTTTTCCTATTAGCATTTAGTGAATAGTAAGATTTGTCAGACCAACGAAGACCCTCCTGGCTGTCCTTACTGAAGCCTGTACCAATGATTGTTAAGAAAAACTATTCAAAATGTAGAATCACAGCGACTGGGCAGTTTTTAGCTCATCTGTGAAAAGGCGAAGCCTTCAGTGATTTTACCCATTTGTAATGTTAATATATAATGACAACTCTGTCATATTTCTTGGACTCAGAAAGACATGGATCCAGCAGCATGCTTGTGCCTTTTCCCACCGGTGCCTATTCCATGATATTCATTGGATTCGGGCAGCATGCTTCTCTGTTTCCCACTTTTGCCTCTTTGAACAGATGCTGAACAAAACCTTTCATTTTGCTTTACTATATAACTTTGTGGTGATTTTACCCTAGAACAATTATAAGGGGCTTTTTACCTACTAGGTTCAAACCAAGATGCAAATACCTTGAAATTGTATGAATTTTATTTATTTATACACGCATATGAGTGAAGCCCTGGTGGCACAGTGGTTAAGAAAAGGTTGGCAGTTCAAATCCACCAGCTGCTCCTTGGAAACCCTATGGGGCAGTTCTGCTCTGTCCTATAGGGTCGCCAGGAGTTGGAACTGACCCAACGGCACCTAACAACAACGACAACATGCATATGAGTATTATACTGTGGAGAAGACCTGTCCAGCAGAACTTCCGGCAATGATGAAAATATTATATACCTGCACTGTCCAATACAGTAGTCACTAGCCACATGTCGCTAGTGAGCACTTGAAAAGTGGCTAGTGCAACAGAGGAAATGAATTTTTAATTTAATTTAATTTTAATTAATTTAAGTAGCCAATATAGCTACAGTCTGCCATATTGGACAGTGCATCTTTAAATAATTCTATAACACATAGACCTCTGTTTATCACTTTAAAAAAAAGCATTTCTATCCATCAGGCCTGAGATTGGAAGAACGAGACAGTGTCCAGCTACCACCGATCACTGCCCTGACAGGGAACAGGACAGACAATCCCCGATGGAGCCAGAAAATAGTGGGATGCAGATCTGAAATTCTCATTAAAAGACCAGGCTTAATGATCTGACTGAGACCGGAGGGACTCTGATGGTCATGGTGCCAGGACCCTTTGATAGCCCAAGGTTGGAACCATTCCCAAAACCAACTCTATAGACAGGGATTGGTCTGAACTGTAAGACAGACAATGATGCTGGTGAGGAGTGAACTTCGTGGCTCAAGTAGACACAAGAGACTATGAAGGGCAACTCCTGTCTGGTGGCGAGATGAGAAGGAAGAGGGGGACAGGAGCTGGTTGAATGGCCATGGGGAATACAGTGTGGAGAGAAGGAATATGCTGTATTGTTAAGGGGAGAGTAGCTGGGAGTGCACGGTAGGGCATGTATGGCTTTTCGTATGAGAGGCTGACTTGATCGCAAACTTTCACCTAAAGTACAATAAATTTTTTTAAAAGTCTACCCTTTCTTACTCTTTGAGAGCAGTGACCATGTCTTATTGGTTATTATATCCTTAGTGCCTGACACACTTGGTGCTTAATATTTATTAAATGAAAGACTGAAAAAGCAAAGTACGCATTTTCTCTGAACTTAGTTTTCTCATTTCTAAAATAAAGATGGTGTGCTGTAAGAAGTCTTCTAACTAAATCAAAAGCCACAATAACGTAAGATTCTAGTTAGGAAACATTCATTCATTCAACAAATATTTACTGAGCACCTACTATGTACAAGCTACATCATCACTGAAGAAACCTTAGAAAGCTATCGTTATTCTGCTAAACAATTGAATTGCAGAAAAGTAATTTGCTCAAGATCACATAATAAATAAATGACAATCCCAGAATTTAAACCTGGATCTGTCTACCTGTTTTCACTACATTGCTGCCTTCTATATAAATTATAAATATAAATAATGCAAATATTATCTGTAAATATAAGCAGCCCTGGTGGCACAATGATTAGTGCTTGGCTGCTAACTGAAAAGTCGGTGGTTCAAGCCTACCAGCCGCTCCTTGGGAGAAAGATGTGGTAGTCTCGGAAACATTGTGGGGCAGTTGTACTCTGTCCTATAGGATTGCTACGAGTCAGAATCGACTCAGTGGAAATGGATTTTTGTATATAAATATAAAATGGCAGATAAATCAGCAGGGTGGCTCAGGAACTTCACTGTATTAAAATATCTTCCTCCTTAAGGAGATCGGTTTTTACACCTAGATTCTCGATTGCTAGTGAGAGATGCCAGCTCCTTCAGAAGACCACCCAGACTGTTAAGAAGGGAGGATGCTTCTCCGGAGACACTCCTCCATACAATGAAAGACCCTCCAGACCTGGGGAACGTAGGGAGGGAGAAGGGAAATCGCCTGGGGTCTACCTTAGTAAATCATTAGGAGATCCTCACTAGCAAATGAAAGCCTCAAGTTAAGATTTCCTCCTCCATTCCTTCCACATTCACATTCATACAAAATGTTCTTTTGGAACGTTTAAGGCTAATGAGAACATCTTTCTGGATCTCGCCATAACAAACCTTTAACTCAGCAATTCCAAATCTAAGCATTTACCCTAAGAATTAAACATATACACAAGATTTAGTTATCAAAACAAGACAGCAGCAAACATTTATAACTGGGGAAATGTGGACATTAGATATTTGATGACAATGTGGAATTTGTTAAATTTCTACCTGTGATAATGGTATCACTATATTTTTAAAACGAGTCCTTGCCTTTTAGAGTTATATACAGAAATATTTATAGATAAAATAAAAAAAAAAGATTTGACTAAAATATTTATTCCAGCTCTTTTTATAATAACAAGGAAACCCTAGTGGCACAGTGGTTAAGAGCTGTGACTGCTAACCAAAAGGCTGGCAGTTTGAATCCACCAGGTGCTCTTTGGAAACCGTATGGGGCAGTTCTCCTCTGTCCTGTAGGGCTGCTATGAGTCGGAATCGACTTGACGGCAACGACTTTGGTTTTTTTGCAATAATAATGAAATGAAAGAAACTTCAGTCTTACAATTGGATTTACTATATTTTACAGTACAGCCAGCCATACAATGAAATACTACAGCCATCAAAATGAGATTGTATACATATATGGAAGAATACACCAAAATGTTAACAGTGGTCATTTCTTGGTGATGACCTAACATGCGATTTCAATTTTCTTTCTCCTTATTTATATTTTCTGACATGTTGTAACTGAACACATTATTTATATAATAAAATAACATAATTTTAATTGGTTTGTAAATATTTACAGTACAGAGAAGTAGGAGTCCTTGAGTGGTGCAAATGGTTAATATACTCAGCTGCTAATGGAAAGGTTGGAAGTTCAAGTCCACCCAGACGTACCTGGGAAGAAAAGCCTGGTGAGCCACTTCTGCAAAAATCAGCCAGTGAAAACCCTATGAAGCACAGTTCTACTCTAACACACATGGGGTCACCATGATTTGGAATTGACTCCACAGCCACTGGTAGAGGAAGTAAATCAGAGAAGAATCTTGCAAAGAAATCTTAAAGGGCCAGTGAATCCATGGCTGTTGTCTTCTCTCACTCTCCCTCACACACACACACACACAAATACCAAAATATATGCAGCTCAGAGGCTACAGGAATTTCAAGCCTCAGAACAAACGGCCAATTCAACTTCTGAAATTTTAATCTCCACTGGAAGAATCTTCTCTCCCCCAACCATGGTGAGTAAGGGCTTTTTATGCTTTTGGTCTGAGGCCTTTACACAGGCATTTCCTCTTTGGCCTTGCTTGTGGTTGGGTCTCTGCTTTAGCCTTTTCCCTACTCTGCAGAGCAACTGTAGCTTAAGTCAAGTCCTCATTCGGCCTATACTGCAGGGCTTCGAGACAGTGTTATTTCCAGGAGGAATTTATGGAAACACAAGCTTACTTCTGTGCTTGGGGTTTGCTATGATCATTAATGCACTACAGAACTTTGAATAGCCCAAATGCCTAGAATCTATAGTTGTCTTCCCTGGCTACATTTAGGTCTCATCTTGCAAGACATGAAAAATGAAGTAGCAACAAGCACAGGCCTCTCAGTCCTAATGGGCCAAGGGGAACAGGACCTGGCTCTCTCAAGACAAGTATACTTTTAACATTTATAAACATGCTCCTGCTAAAAGCCCTAGGCTCCACTCAGAGATGATAAAAACAAAACCTGGGAGGAGACTATGTTTGTGGCAGAAAACCAGAAGAATGGTTAGGGGACTTGAGAGCTCAGTCTGGTTCCCCAGTCACTCTTCATGGGATATGTAGATAGTGACATCCCCTGAGCCTTGGTTTCTTCATCCTCCAAACATTTATGTAAGTTCAACTATGTGCAAGGCAGTTTACTAGCTGTAAAGGGGATAAAAGTTCAAGGAGTTATAGGGCTGAGGGCAGAGCTCAAGGAAAGAGAGAGTGTGAAAACAGGATGGTGAGTAGAACATTTTGGGATGAGTAGGTGGACAATGGAGGGAGAAATACTTTGTCTCAACTGAGTAACTGATTTGTTTTCTACTTCCTGAATATAACAGTTATTTAGTTTCTCCCTGGATTTCCAGTGAGCCCAGAGCTGTTCTTAGTTCAGGTTCTCCCAGAAGTAAACCCTGAAACAAGGATTCTAGTGCAAGTAATTTATTTTAAAGGTGAGCCCAGGAAGCAACAAAAGGGGGTTGGGAAATGAGACACGGAAGGGACAGAGGTTACCGTGCAGGCAACTGGAGCTCAATTCTTCTGGAGAATTCTGGGAATGTTGTAGAATATGCTTCAAAGTTACCTCAATCATAGTGGAGGACGCTGGTGTACCTATCCACAAACTCCCCATCTATCACTTATCACAGCCTGCTTCTGGGGCATTCCCTCTCTGGCACTTCCAGCTTACACTGTGCATAAGCAAGCATGCCCCCTTGATATTAAAAAAAAAAAAAAACAGTTGCCATGGAGTTGATTCTAACTCATGGTGACCCCATGTATTATAGAGTAGAACTGCTCCACAGAGTTTTTTCTTGGCTGTAATTTTTACAGAAGCAGATCACCAGGCCCTTCTGCGGCACTGCTAGGTGGGTTCAAACCACCAACCTTCAGGTTAATAGCCAAGGGCAAACAATTTGCATCACCCAGGGAATGGAAAAACTAAACCACTGGTATACTGTAGATAGTTGCTATATCCATAGGTGCCAATCATGCTTTCAGTCTTCTCTTTATATTTGGGAAGGTTTCCACATTATGAATCCTGCCTCCTCAATATAGGAGCCAGAACTCACATCTCCAGACTCCCTTGCAGCTAGGGTGCAGGCATTTGACCAAGTTTCTACTATAATCTTAGATGCATAAGTGAGCAATGTGAGGAAGAGGTCAGGCTCAGGGAAAATGATATTCAGGTAAGCACAGTGGTGAAGATATCTGGTATTTTGGGGCAGCAAGGTTGATGTCTCTGAGAGGGTGTGGCAAGACTGGGTCTGAGAGTATTTCAAAACTGCAAATGGAATTGCCAGCTGCTCCTGGAATCAACTGCTACTGCAGGGGTAAAAGACTGTTGCTGGGGTGACACTGACTGGAACAGGAAGCAAAAACAGGGAGGAGAAAATTCCTCCCTTCTCCAGCCTTCCAGTCTTCTCCAAGCACCCCCTGACTGCCTTTCTGGCAAAGGAGAAATGTGATGTGTACACCAGCATCATAAGCAGAGTATAGAAGGTTGTGTTTGAAACTGAGAGACAATAGCTTAGTAACCAGCTCAGATCTTACAAATAAAAGTGCTTTATGTTCTTAAACATACACTATTTTCACAACAGAAAAAAATCCTTGATTATTTTATCTCTTTTCTCCTTGGTTATCCTCTCCCTAAAGGAACTCCTCCATTCCCATGGCTTCGGTTAGTCTTTATGACATGGCCCCCAAATTTCTATTTCCAAAGCAGACCTCTCTTCTGCAGTTCTATATACCGAGATGACTTCTCTGTGTCTCCTCCTCTTTGTCTCACTCATTGCCACTGAGTTGATTCTGACTCATAGCAACCCTACAGGCAGAGCAGAACTGCCCCATAGGGTTTCCAAGGCTGTAATCTTTATGAAAGCAGACTGCCACATCTTTCTCCTCTGGAGCAGCTGGTGAGTTCAAATTGCCAACCTTTTGGTTTGCAGCGGAGCGCTTAACCTCTGCACCACCAAATCTCCTTTCTTTGCCTCACAGGTCCCTCAAATTCAACATGTCCAAACCTCGACTCTTGATCTTTCCTTCTAGCCTGCTCCTCCTGTAGTATTCCCTAGCTCCATGAATGTACCACCATCTTCCCATGTCTCATGCCAACACTTGAGAATTACTCTTGATACCTCTCTCTTCCTTACTTTTCATATTCATTTAGTGTCAAGTTCTGTGGGGCCTATCTTCTAAATATCTCTGGATGTCTTTTTCACTTTTCCCCATCTTCACTTTGAATTGTGATGTTGGTAAAGAATACTGAATATACTATGGACTGCCAAAAGAACGAACAAATCTGTCTTGAAAGAAGTACAACCAGAATGCTCCTTAGAAGCAAGGATGGCAAGACTGTGTCTCACACACTTTGCACATGTTACCAGGGTGGATAAGTCACTGCAGAAGGATGCTTGGTAGAGTGTCAGCAAAAAAGAGGAAGACCTTCAAGGAGATGGATTGACACAGTGGCTACAATAATGGGCTCAAGCACGACAACGATTGTGAGGATGGCACAGGACTGGGCAGTGTTTCGTCCTGTTGTACATAGGGTCTCTATGAGTTGGAACTGACTCTATGGCACCTAACAACGACAATAACCATCTTCACTACCCCTGCCCTCGTCCAAGTTACCATCCTCTCTCACCTGAGCTGCTGCAAGAGCCTAAGTAAGCCCTTGCATCCACTTTTCTCCCCACCCGACCCTGTCCAGTTTTCCCAGTGATCTTTTTTAAAAATCTAATCATGATACTTCCACATTTAAAGCTCTTCAACAGTTTCCCATTACTTTTAGGATAAAGTCCAGAATCCTGGCCATGACTTGCAAGACTTGGTATGGTCTGACTATGCCTATCTTCCCATCCCATTTTATACCCCTCTTCCTTTACCAGAATCCTGGTGTCACAGTGGTTAAGAGCTTGGCTGCTAAAAAAAAAGGTCAGCAGTTCAAATCCACCAGCTGCTCCTTGAAAACACTATGGGGCAGTCCTACTCTGTGCTATAGGGTCACTATGA
This sequence comes from Loxodonta africana, assembly GCF_030014295.1. Classification (NCBI taxonomy): domain Eukaryota; kingdom Metazoa; phylum Chordata; class Mammalia; order Proboscidea; family Elephantidae; genus Loxodonta; species Loxodonta africana. The sequence goes on along the minus strand of NC_087354.1, from coordinate 38,253,256 downwards.
GTCAGAATCAACTTGACGGCAATGGGTTTGGTTTTAGGAGCCCTGGTGTAGCAGTGGTTAAGAACTAGGACTGCTAACCAAGATTATGGCAATTTGAATCCACCAGCTGCTCCTTGGAAACCGTATGGGACAGTTCTACTCTGTCCTATAGGGTTGTTATGAGTTGGAATCCACTCGACAGCAATGGGTTTTTTTGCTTTCTCCCTTTATCATCTCTACCCTAGGCCACAGGTCTGTTTTCCGTTATTCCAAAGCTCCATCCCTTTCCTGCCTCCAAAACTTTATATAGTTCTTTCCTCTGCCTAGATTTCTCTTCCCATTTCTCTGGGCCCCTTCACCTCACTATCTTTCACTTATCCATCACATCTCAGCCTACATGTCACTTTCTCAGGGAACCTTCTTGGATCTAACCACCATCACCACCACCCAGGCTAGGAAGGCCTGTTTTTATAAGTTCTAATGTTACTGTTATTAGTGGCTGTAGAGTCAGCTCTGACTCATGTAAACCTCACGTACAACAGAATGAAACTCTTCCTGGTCCTACACCATCTTCGTGACCATTGACCTGCTCAGGTCCATTTTTGTGGCCACTGTGTATTTTGAGTGCCTTCCAACCTAGGGGGCTCATCTTCTAGCACTGTATCAGGCAATATTCTGTTGTGATCCATATGGTTTTCACTGGCTCATTCTTGGAAGTAGATCACCAGGCATTTTTCCTTACTGTCTTACTAGAAGCTCCACTGAAACCTTTCCACCATGGGTGACCCTGCTGGTATTTAAAATATCAGCGACATAGCTTCTAGCATCATAGCAACATACAAGCCACCACAGTACAACAAACTGACAGACGGATGGTGGATAACCTCTAATAAGCCCAAACAACAAACCCACTGCCATTAAGTGAATTCCAACTCACAGCAACCCCATAAAGGTTTCCGAGGTTGTAAATCTCTATGAAAGCAGACTGCCACATCTTTCTGGATAACCTCTAATAGCATCCTCTAATTCTTCTTGGCATTTATCATATTTATAATTGTTTATTTGTATACTTATTTAATTTGACTTCTCATTACACTTAAGCTCCAAGAGGGCTGTTGTCTGCCTTCTTCACTGCTATACATCTAGCACATATCACACTGCCAGGCACAGAGTAGAGCTGAATAAATATTTGATGAATGAATGAGTGAATGAAAAGATGTCTCCTTTGAGAGGCAGCATAATACATGAGAAATGACACTGGTACAGAAGCCACAAGGCCTGATTCTAACCCTGTTTTCACTATTCCTTGGGTAATCTTCAGCAGTAATAAAGTTTATTGAGCCTCAGTGTCCTAATCTTTTAAAATAAATGGGTAATGATCTCCAAGATTTCTTCAGTTTTCAAAATGCAGTGAACATTATTTTCTAGTGAAGAGCCCAGTGGTCACATGAAAAGGTCCCTGTGTTGACACCAGTTCTGACTTCCTAGGCTTCCTGATTAACATTTCCCATGTCCTCCCAATCTCACTTCTTTGGTTTGATTACAGAGTAAATATCTCTGTCATTGCACCAAACCAACAGTTGACAGATCTGTTTGGGAGATTAATAAAAAAAGAAGTTAAGGTGTGTCAAACTTCCAGCAAAGACAAGAAACTAGTTCCCTTGAAACAACTTCCCTCCTGAGCTTGAGAATTATGAAGTAAATTTAGTGCAAGGCCCCATACCATTAGCTCTCCCTGACCCTTTGAGTGAGGTACGGGGTGATCAGGTGGGAGCAGAGAATGGTGCTGGGGATAGACACTGGTACAAACCCTCATTTCATTCACAAAGGACTCTGGGATCAGTTTGGGCTCGTTTACATGTGGGTGTGTCAGGCATTCTGGGAATTCATGTCAAACAAAATCACTTCTCTACAATAGGAAGACCTGAATCACAAGGCACTGACAAGTTGTCCAGTTTCCCCACCCTGCTCCCTTGAATAGTTTCTTCCCTGCTCCTGAATCCACCCCAGAGGTCAGTGCAGCCTTGTGAGAGTGGTGCCCAGTGCCAGACAGAAAGAGCTTTCTTAATACCACCCCCACCCCAATCCCCGGGGCTACTCGCAGACATGGTCAAGGGTGAGTCCTGATGGCCTCTCGGGCGGGCAGCACAATTAAATCCAAAAGCGCTAAAGCAAGCATTTAGCCCCAGAGATTACGATAGTACATGAGTAAACTATGTTAGCAAGAATGTGTGAGAAAGATCACTCCAGAAACAAAAACATTTCCAGCAAAAGTCTGAGCTGCAGGGGACTTTTTCTGAGAATCATATTTAATTGGTCACATTCCTAAGTGATAGCAAATACTTGGTATTTATCTCAGGTGCTGATGGAGTGACTTGCCGGCTTGCTCAGCTTAGGGTAGACCTGCTGTATAAGATGGTACGCATTGTTCAAGTAGGTCCTTGGGTGGCTCAAATGGTTTGAGTTTGGCTGCTAACCGACAAGCTTGCCAGTTCAAACCCATCAGTGGCTCCACGGAAGGCAAGGCCTGACATCTGCTTCTGTAAAGATTATAGCCAAGAAAACTCTATGGAGCTGTTCTACTCTAACACATGGCATCCCCATGAATTATCTCAATGGCAATGGCTTTTTTTTTTCCCCAAGCAATGAATACCTGGTTTTGGGTGCCGAAAGACCACAGTCCATGCTACAAACCATGTGATCTTGGGGCTGCATCCTCCCAGAGCCAATAAGACAGCCCTAGAGCCATTTTCTTAAAATCACTGTCTCAGGACAGCCTCTTACCCTGTCCATTTCCTGAAGTTGTTCTTCCCAGAACTTCTTTGAAAAGAAAACAGCCACTGGTCAGCCGGGACCGCCTGAAACGGGTTCTGCCCGCCATCTTGGCACTCCAGATAACCTTTAGCTCATCACCTCTCCCCTAGGTGGAGACCCAAAACGCTAATGAACGAAAAGGGCTAACTTCCTCGTGCGTGGGAATCGAACCGGCCCTTCGAAAATGCTTACTCAGTCTAAAACCCTCCGCGCCTGCGCGTGTGCCATTTTGTATTCTGAAACTGACCCTGCGTGTATAAATCAGCCTCAGCAAGCTACCTGCGAGCAGTCTTGGAAGGCATTTAGCCCCGACTTGCTTGGCCAACCAATAAAGTTGCCTTTCTTTCTCCCCATGTTGGTTTCTTGTCTTTATGGATGAAGTGGTGCCGAGCAGAATACGGAGGTCCTGGCAACACCTGCACCTTTTTCTAATTCACACAAACACAGTGAAAGAGCTAGTGGTGGCTCCGTCCTAGGGCTCCAGATACGGAGGGGAGAATGACCCTCTCAGGGAGAGACTCGATTTGATGCTCTTCTTTTGGCCCTCTCCTTTTGTGAACCTGCTGCGAGACGTGATCTTAATCCTTCATTAAGGATTGATGAGCAGTATCTAGTCATTTATTCAGTAAACATATTGTCCATTTTCTCATTGCCAGGCACGCTGCTACCTTAGGAGGTTGTATCAGAAAACATTTTCCGAGAGAAAACAGGTAACATGCCTAGATTAGGATAATCAAGGAGGAGGTTTTAACAAAATTACAATTTACAAAGGTGTAGGTGTGGGGGAGGAGTCCCTAGGTGGTACAAATGGTTAACCTTAGGGGCTAACCCAGAGGCACCTGGGAAGAAAGGCCTGGCAATCTACTTGTGAAAAATCACCCATTGAAAACCTTATGGGTATAGTTCTACTCTGACACACATAAGGTTATCATGAATCAGAATTAACTCAACGGCAACTGGTAGGTGTGGGGAAACTACAAGGATTAGGGCAGTAACCTAGAGCTAGGCTTGCAAAGAGGAGGTGAAGGAGTGGTTACTGGAAGCTGGAATAAGAGAGAATCATGTAGAGCAGTGCAACTCAAAAGCATGATTCACGGTCCCATGCAGTTCTGAAAACTGGTTATGATAAGTATGGCCCCTGAAAGTAAGCATATAGAAAATTTCACAGCAATTTGACATTGCACGATCATCAAAGGAAATTTTTTCTTTTTCATCAAAAGAAAATGCATGCATAGGAAATTAATGGATCCAGAACTATAATTTTTATGGGTTAAATTGGTGCAGGCTGCTGAGGAATTAAGATTACTTTTGAAAACATAGTATCACTTACCTCATTTTGAATAAAAGATAAAAATGAATAGCCCGATCTTGCTGAATTGCTTACAATCTCTTCTTTTATTCCTGTCACCATACCTTGGTGAGACTGATTTCTGTACTGTGAGCATAATAAGAACGAAATGCTGGAACAGTTTATATATGCATCACACCCCGTGGGAAGAGATGTTGTCGATCCAACCCAGATTAGACAAATGAACAAGCAGAAAGCAAGCTGTTTGTCACATTAAAAACTTTAACTATTGATATATGTATTGTTCTTTCAAAGTGTGTGTAGGCACTTAATACAGGAAATTGCTGTACTTTCCTAGTTTTTCATTTAGGTATGATTGCAGAACAAGAAGTTATGTGTGCAGGAGCAATTCTGTTTTAATCACCTGTATGCAGACCTTGAATGAGCAACATACAGTTTTTGTAGTTGCTTTATTGTTATTTTTTTCTGATAATACTTTTTGAATATAACCTTATGACGACTATTGGATTTAGTAATAAAAAATTTGGTCTTGTAGTTTGCAAGTCATTGCTTTCTAATTTTATTTTTCAAATCATTCATTTTTAGTTGTATTTTATAAAAGTATTATTCTACACTTGATTGGAAGTAAAAAATAAAACGGGTTCTTTAACCCAGATGAGCCCTAGGTGGTGCAAACAGTTAATGAGCTCGCCGTTAACTGAAAGGTTGGTTGTCCGAGTCTACCCAGAGGTGATCTACTTCTAAAAAATCAGCCATCGAAAGCTCTGTGGAGCACAGTTCCACTCTGACACAGCTGGGATCACCATAAGTCAGAGGCAACTTGGTGGCAACTTACTTGTTTTGGTTTTCACCCCCAGATATTTGAGGAGTGCTTGCTCAGGTAGCCTCAGCTGCAGAAGAGGAGCCATGAACTTCAGCGAGGGAGGTAGCCAGCCTGAGGCAATCTCTTAGGGAGGGGGCCAAAGGAACAAACACCCTGACCCCCTCTCCTCCCTTCAGTCTCCTGCTGTGGCTCCCTCCATTGGCTTAAGCCATTCAGAAGCCAGAGGGCACAGGCCATTGAAGCAGCCCTTACAGGTCAGTCTCCCAGGCCAAGGGCAAGATGGAGACCAGCAGAAAAGGCATCTGGAGGGGCACAGAGATCAGAAATAAAAGTCCTATTTTGTGGAGGTAATGGGCAAATGTTATTCACTGCTGTGGAGTCAGCCCTGATTGGACTGCTGTGATTCAAACGGTTTTCATTGGCTGACTTTTGGACGTAGATCACCAGGCCTTTCTTCCTAGTCTGTCTTAGTTTGGAAGCTCTGCTGAAATCTGTTGAGCATCACAGCAGCAGGCAAGCCTCCACTAACAGATGAAATCGAACTGGAGTTGCCCTCATGGAAGGTGAGAGTTATACCATTGACCTACCACTGCCCTCAACAGGGAAATAGACAGTAAAGAGGCAGTGTAATCAGTGCCACAACAGAAGAAAATATGGGGTCCTACGAGAGTATTTGCCTAACCCAAGTGGCGTTTTTGGCAGGGATAGTCGGGGATGGAGTGGCTTCCTGGGGAATGTGACATGTGAGCTGAGGAACAAAGAAGGAACAAGAATTAGATGGGAGACAGACCAGTGGATAGTGCAGGTAGAGTTGTCAAGCAGAGAGCAGCCTATGGAAAGACTTGACCACTGAATGACAGGAAATCGGGGTGCAAAGGGGTGAGCAAGAGATTAGGCAGGAAGGTGGGCCTGGTCAGATCATGGGACAGCTTACTCTTGGGCTTTTTCCCAAGTGTAACTTACCTTGTTCAGGTGTAAGGTTTATGCTATAGAAGGAATGTCTGAGAAGCTCTTAATTGAATCAAAAAGCCAAGGGAAAAAACAAGCAGAAAGTCTGAAGTTCAGGAAGGGACAGAGATGATTATTGTAATCGCTATTTTTTTTATTGTTGTTGTTGTTAGTGCCGTCCAGTTGCTTCTGACTCACAGTGACCCTGTGTACAACAGAACGAAACACTGCACGGTCCTGCGCCACCCTCATGATTATTGTTATGTTTGAGCCCATTGTTGCAGCCACTGTGTCAATCTATCTCATTGAGGGTCTTCCTCTTTTTCACTGACCCTCCATTTTACCAAGCATGATGTCCTTCTTCAGGGATTGATCCCTCCTGATAACCTGTCCAAAGTATGTGAGACGAAGTTTCACCATCCTCTCTTCTAAGGAGCATTCTGGCTGTACTTCTTCCAAGACAGATTTGATTATTCTTTTGGCAGATGTCAATATTCCTCACCAACACCGTAATTCAAAAGCGTCAATTTTTCTTCAATCTTCCTTATTCATTGTCCAGCTTTTGCATGCGTATGAGGTGACTGAAAACACCATGGCTTGGGTCAAACGCACCTTAGTCCTTAAAGTGACATCTTTGCTTTTTAACACTTTAAAGAGATCTTTTGCAGCAGATTTGCCCAGTACAATGCGTCCTTTGATTTCTTGACTGCTGCTTCCACGGGTGTTGATTGCGGATCCAAGTAAAATGAAATCCTTGACAATTTCAATCTTTTCTCTATTTATCATGATGTTGCCTATTGGTCCAGTTGTGAGGATTTTTGTTTTCTTTATGTTGAGGTGTAATCCATACTGAAAGCTGTAGTCTTTGAACTTCATCAGTAAGTGCTTCAAGTCCTCTTCACTTTCAACAAGCAAAGTTGTGTCATCTGCATATCGCAGGTTGTTAATGAGTCTTCCTCCAGTCCTGATGCTGTGTTCTTCATGTAGTCCAGCTTCTGGAAGTATTTGCTCAGAATATAGATTAAATAGGTATGGCAAAATTATACAACCCTGACACACACCTTTCTTGACTTTAAACCATGCAATTATCCCTTTGTTCTGTCCAAACGACTGCCTCTTGATCCATGTACAGGTTCTACATGAGCATAGTTAAGTGTTCCGGAATTCCCATTCTTCACAATTTTATCCGTAACTTGTTATGATCTACACAGTTGAATGCCTTTGCATAGTCGATAAAAAACAGGTAAACATCTTTCTGGTATTCTCCGCTTTCAGTCAGATCCATCTGACATCAGCAGTGATATCCCTGGTTCCACGTCCACTTCTGAATCTGGCTTGAATTTCTGGCAGTTCCCTGTGGATGTACTGCTGCAGGTGATTTTGAATAATCTTCAGCAAAATTTTACTTGCGTATGATATCGTCAGATAATTTCTGCATTCTGTTGGATCACCTTTCTTTGCAATAGGCATAAATACAGGTCTCTTCTAGTTGGTTGGCCAGGTAGCTGTCTTCTAAATTTCTTGGCATAAACAAATGAGCATTTCTAGTGCTGCATCCATTTGTTGAAACATCTCAATTGGTATTCTGTCAATTCCCGGAGCCCTGTTTTTCGCCAATGTCTTCAGTGCAGCTAAGCCTGGAGAGGGCTTACTCAACACCACACACTGTTCTAAACTGTTAAAAAAAAAAAAAAAAAAAAAAAAAACCCAAACCCTTTGCCATCAAGTCGATTCCGTCTCATAAAGACCCTACAGGGCACAGTAGAACTGCCCCATAGGATTTTCAAGGCTGTAATCTTTACAGAAGCAGACAGCCACATCTTTCTCCCATGGAGCTGGTGGATTTGAACCGCTGACCTTTCTGTTAGCAGCCAAGCACTTAACTACTGCACCACCAGGGCTCCTCTAAGCTCTTAAAACCAAAAACCCACTGCCATGGAGTCGATTCTGACTCACAGTGACCCTATAATACAGAGTAGAACTGCTCCATAGGGTTTCCAAGGAGAGGTTGGTGAATTCAAATTGCCAACCTTTTGGCTAGCAGCTGAGCTCTTAAGCACTGCACCACCAGGCTCCTCTAAAAAAAAAGCAAAAACCAAACCCATTGCTATCAAGTCATACTTATAGTAACCCTATAGGACAGAGCAGAATTGCCCCATAGAGTTTCCAAGGAGTGTCTGGTGGATTTGAACTGCTGACCTTTTGGTTAAGCAGCGGTAGCACTTAACCACTTCGCCGCCAGAGTTTCTCTAAGCTTTTAGTATGTGTTAATTCATTTAATACTCCTAAGCAACACTACTAAAGAGATACAGTTACTACTGTCACTTTATAGATGAAGAAATTGAGTCACAGAGGGGTTGAGGAATAGCCTGAGTTCACACTGCTAATAAGTAAAAATAGCTGGGATTTGAACCCAGGCAGTCTGGCTCCAGCATCTGTGCTCTTCACCATCCCTGGGGAAGGGAAGCAAGCAGAGAGGCTGTGGGTAGGGGGCTAAGGCTAATGTCTGCCTGTTTCCTCTGTGGAGGAAGGGTTAGGGTTATGAGCATGAAAACCCTTTCGCTATTCCCAATCCCATGTTTACGCTTGCCCGCATCCCTCAAATGTCCAAACCTATCACCTGTGTTGGATGAGTTTTCCTCATTTCATATCTTGGCTTATATATATATACATAGTACAATGGCGAGAACACAAGAACCAAGGCCAGGAAACCTAGATTCAAGTCCCAGCCTGGCCCCATGGCTCTGCTCAAGTCACTGAACCTGTGGGGCCCCTGTGTGAAGCAAATTTCCTTCTTCCAGGTACTCCCCCTTTTGTCTTTCTTTTTATACAATCTGATACAGATTTGCTGTCTTTGCCACATTCCCTCCCACTCTGGGATATTTCAGTGATTGGTGTGATTGTATCTCTTTATTATTGGTCGCTGGCTAGGGGTGTTTGCTTTTCCAGTTGATCTGTGTTGCTTATGAAATGTCTCATCATCTATTAATCCAGGGTAGTTACTGGGTTCTGGCAGGTGGCACCAACAAGCAACGGTTTGTGTGTGTGCGTGCATGTGTGTGTGTGTGTGTGTGTGTGTGTCCCAAGGGAACAGGGTCCTGCTGAGTTCAGGCTGATTATTAGTGTGTGTGTCCCAAGGGAACAGGGTACTGCTGAGTTCAGGCTGATTATTAGCTTGTGGGGCTGTCAGCAAAATACATTCACAAGAAAGCACTTTGCCGTTAGGTCTCTGGCAGTGACGTCATGTTGCTCATGTTTTATGCTTTTCAGAGTTCATTAGCTTTTATTTGTTCTCAGTTAATCTCTTGCTCAATGCACTTTGTAAGTAAAATGCCCCCAAACACAAAGTCACCCCCTCAAATATAATTGAAAATGTGTACACATTAATTCTATGTAGCTGACACAGGATACTATAGTGGTTAAGGGTACAGGATCTGGAGCCTGGCAGCCTGAGTTCAAATCCTGACTCAGCCGCTTGCTAGCTGTAAGATATTGATTGGCTTTATGCCTCAGTTTCTTCATTTGAAAAACAGAAATTATTATTTAGCAAAGAAGTCCATGTGAAAACTTTTAGCACCCTGCCTGGTACACGGTAAGTGCTCAACCATCATATATTTTTTTAAGTTGCCACCAAGTTGATTCCAACTCATAGCTATTTTATGTGTGTCAGAGTAGAACTGTGCTCCATAGGGCTTTCGGTGACTGATATTTTGGAAGTAGATCACCAGGCATTTTTTCTGAGGTGCCTCTGGGTGGAATCGGACCACCAGCTGAGCACTCAACTGTTAGTACCACCCAGGGACTCCCAAACTTTATTAGCTAAGATTATTATGCCAACAAGGCACACATAATTGAGGCAGGAAACTCCTAATGGATGACAACTAACTCTTTCTCATCAGACCAGGAGAGGCGTGTGTGTTAACGGGTGGAAACCCCAGGTTCTTGCTGGCCGAATAAATGAGAGACTGAGGTAGGAGAACAGGAAAGGCGCCTATATATCGTTGTACAAGGAAAAGGAGTCAGTCAGAGCTGCTGCTGCCAAGACTGCTCACCCAGGCTGGGCAGGCAAGTTACTTTTAAAGGGGTTTACAGGTAGGGAGTTCATTCAAGTTATGCCAGCAACATTCTTGATCATACTACGCAGGTGCAATGGGGTTTACATATAACCTCCAAGCAAAAGCAGAATTCAAATGGAAAGCTGGGGTAGTGGGAGCCCAGCAAAGGAAAGGATTTTTCAATACAACACTGTAGGGGAGGAAGCCAGGTAAAGAATAAAGAATACAGCACTGTGGGGGCTCTGTCTCGTGTGTGTGTGTGTGTGTGTGTATGTGTGTGTGTGTGTGTGTGTGTGTGTGTGTGCACTGTAGCTCAAAGCCCTTAGCCTAATGAGGCTCTTGAACCTAGAGGTCCAGATAGCACAAGTTTATTTTACATTTGAGCCATCATTTCTGCTGATCAACAACATTAACAATAAGACTTCATTTTTTTTACCACCAACTATGTGCCTAGAGCTGTGCTGTGTCAAGAAAGCTTGTCTGGCTGAAGCAAGAAATCCAACTTGGGAAAGAATGAGAAAGGATAGTGAAGAGATGAGGAAATAAATACCCACAGCAGGGATCATTTAAAATCAGGCAAAAAAACTGGGGTCCGGTATCATGTTAAGCCACCACCCAGCCATCAGTTTCTCATCCTGTGATGGCTTGCACATTGCTATGATTCTGGAAGCTGTGATACCAGTATTTCAAACAGCAGCAGGGTCACCTATCATGGAAAGGTTTCAGCAGAGCTTCCAGACTACGACAGACTAGGAAGAAAGGCCTGGAGATTTACTTCTGAAAATTAGCCAGTGAAAACCCTACAGATCACCAAAAAATATTGTCCAATATAGTGCTGGAAGATGAGCCCCCTAGGCTGGAAGGCACTCAAAATACAAAGTAGCCATAACAATGGACTTGCGTATACCAACAATCATGAAGATGGGGCAGGATCAGGCATGTTGTACATGGTGTCACTCAATTCTATGGCGACTAAAAACAACAACATCGTATTAGGAAAAAGCCTAACCAATGACTGTTTGGAGAAGAAATTAAGCCAGGTCTCAGGCAGCAGATCCTAACTAGGGAATGGAGGCAACTCTAAGCTATCTATGGAAGAGGAACAGAGGATTAGGAAACGGGGCTGGGAGAAATGGCTTGAGGTTGTCTTTGCAGATGGAATCCCTAGTTTCCTGAGACTGGAGGAGATTATACCTAGACCTAGACTGGAAGACTTCTAATCAGAACTCTGCCCACCTACACCTCTTTCTCTTTGGGGCTTCCCTAAACACAAACAATGAATAAACTAGTTGGAAAGTCACGCCAACTCACACAACGGTGCCTGCTGGGTCAGACCTAACTGACCTGTAACTGAGGTTGATGCTACTGGCCCCTAAGCACACCCTGGAAAACCCTTATATCCAGGGAGGCACAGAGCCCCACAGAGACAGCTGGGTAGGGTTCTCTTGGTTAGGGAGCTACTCTAGCAGCTACCTTATAAATGTGTAGGATTGAAATAGGGTGGCCTTCAGCTTCACTGGAGTCCTTGGGGGTGCAAATGGCTAACGTAAGAAGCATGGCTGCTAACTGGAAGATTGTTGGTTTGAGTCTACTGAGAGGCACCTCAGAAGAAAGGCCTAACGATCTAAAAAAAAAAAAAATTTTTTTTTTTTTTTTTCCAGAAAAATCAGCCATTGAAAACATAGTGGAATACAGTTCTACTCTGACACACATGGGGTCACCATGAATCAACTCGACAGCAACTGGTGTTTTTCTTTTTTGTTTGTTTTTTTGACCTTTGCTAACTTGTCTTTTTTCTCTAAAATGAAGAGGCTGGTAGTTTTGTTTGGTATATGAAGGGTGGCTCTAGTGGTTGAGTTTTTAGAATATATGGAGAAAGATTTATTGGAAGAAAGTCAGCCTGGGCCCTCAGGGATTTCTGTCTCTCACCAGAACAGCAGGTTTTGAGTCCTGGGCTCAGCCTCCTTCCCGCAGTGTGGCCTTGGTGGAGTTGCTTGACTATGCTGAGTCTCAGCTTCCTCACTTGTGAGTGGAGGTGTAATAATGGCTACATTTATGGAGCATCTACTACCAGACACTCTCCAGCCAAGTCCTCATTTAATCTCTCCAACAGTCCTGTGAGAAAGGCATTCTCTCCATTTGCCTGCCTGGTAGGGTGATGGTGAAGATTCAATTAGATAACAGGCGTATAAAAGACGCTCCATAAATGGCGGCCTCAACAAACTTTATAATGTTTGGAGGAGAATAGGGGCTTGCTAACTGTTCTTTCTTCCTTCCTTCCCACCTTTCCTTGGATTTAGCCCAATGATAGAAGCATTTGAAAAGACTGACTTGTACGGTGGCTGTTTCCTAGGGTGGGAGGCCTCCCAACCCCACCCACCAGCACGAAGAAACTGAGAGCATTTGCTCAGTGGGGCCTTCAACCCTTTTACTCTCCCATTGGTCCAGAGCCATTGCCCTAGGCCATCATAGCCCTAGACTGCTGCAAGAATCCCCATTTCCCCAAGCTAGCCACACTGTAAGCCACATGCATCGTATAACTACAAGAGCTCAAAGAGAATGAAAAATGTTAACAGTGAACCTCAATTTATTCACCTACTCTAGCTTTTACATAGTAAAAGCTATGGGCATTGAGTTAAAGGTAGCATGAGAAGCCATGGCTTCAGCCTGCGGTCTAGGGCTCATCCTCATGAGTAGTGTGCATTGCTCTGGTGCCCTGGGAAAGGCATGTATCAAACAGAGCAGAGACAAAGAAGCACACAACTGAAGGCTTGCCTCCCTGGGGAACACATTGCTGCTGGTGAATGAATGAAAGTGAGGGGACACAGACAAAGGGACTGGAGCTGTGAACCCAACTATGTGTGTGGCATGGTGCCACTATTGCTTTCCAGGTATTTTCTCTTTTAATCCCCTCAACAAATCTGAATGACTTAGACCCATTTCAGAGATGAGGACATGAAGGTTCGGGAACAATAAGTAACTTGTCTAAGGTGGCATTTTAGCAGAAGCTGGCTCTGCCATTTGAACCTTACTCAGCCCCTAGAGCCTGAGCCTTCCTGTGACAGTCAGGTCACCCCCACCTGGACTTTGACGAACCCTGACTTAGGTAGAAGTATATTTTATTTTGACATTTCCCAGGAAAGCCCTGGGTAAGCAAACAAGATTAGGGGTAGATGTGGAAGATTTTTTTTTAGGGGGGGAATTCAATGCTTTTAGGAGAATAAAATGTTTTCAAGCCATTTCACAGTAGCTATTTTTATATAAAGGAGACCTGGTGGCACAGTGGTTAAGTGCTTGGCTGTTAATCAGAACGTCGGTGTTTCGAACCCACCAGCTGCTCCACGGGAGAAAGGTGTGGCAGTCTGCTTTCATAGATTACAGCCTTGGGAACTCTATGGGGCAGTTTTACTGTGTCCTATATGGTCACTATGAGTCAGAACCGATTCGATGGCAAGAGGTTTTTCAATACTGCTAGAAAGTATTACTTTTAGCTGACTGGCCTACATCGTCCAAAAAAGAAAGCCTTGCAATTAATGTTTAAAGTGTAATAAATATTTATTTTTTAAATAAGGTATACTGTTTACTGTAGGAAATTAAAATTAGAGAATGCTATAAATCCTATAAGGGCAGGAAGACCCTGCAGCATCAAACTGGGCTTCTTCTGCACATAGTGTTTTCATTGTGGGAATGTTGCTTAATACACTTTATTTGGGGACATCGATAGTGGCGCAGTGGTTAAGAGCTTGGCTGCTCACCAAGAGGTCAGTAGTTCAAATCCACCAGCCACTCCTTGGAAACCCTATGGGGCAGTTCTACTCTGTCCTAAAAGGTTAAATCGGAATCGAGGTGATGGCTACAGGTTGTGGTGGTGTAGTGCAAGTGGTTTGCTATCAGCTGCTAACCAAACCGACCCAGTGACTCCACAGACGAAAGCCCTCTGGAACTGCTTCCATAAAGATCATAGCCAAGAAAATCCTATGGTGCCGTTATACTCTATGACACGTGGGGTCACGGTGAGTCTGGGACTGACTCAATGGCAGCTACCGACAACATCAACAATATTGTTTTCAATCCTCTCAGTATTATCAACTACATTATAATATCCCCTCGTTAAGCCAACACTGATGTATAACTTTATTTCCTTATAATTAATTACTAAGAATTACTAAATCAGATTTAAGATTTTTGATGGATATTGCCAAATTGCCTGCAGAAAAGTTGCTCCAATTTACATTCTCAGCCATGTACGAAAGGCCAGTTTCCCTAGACCACACCAACACTGGGTTTACGTTTTTTATTACTAGTGAAATTGTGTATGGTTTTGTGTGTTCACTGGTCATTTGTATTTTTTCTTTTCTGAATTCCCAGTTCATTTGCTTGACCCAGTTTATTACTACTGTGCCTTCCTTTTGCTTATTATTTGACTGCTGTTGTTGTTATTGGCTGTCAACCCCTGACTCACGGTGACCCCGTGTACAACAGGATTGGACTAGTGTGATTCATAGGGTTTTCACTGGCTAGTTTTTCAGAAATAGATCCCCAGACCTTTCTTCCTAGTCCGTCTTAGTCTGGAAGCTCCGTTGAAACCCGTTCAGCATCATCATAGCAACACAGAAGCTCCACTGACAAGTGGGTTATGGCTGTACTTGGGGTGCATTAGCTGGGAATCGGACCCCAATCTATCACATGGAAGGTGAGAATTCCACCACTGAACCACCACTGCCCCCCCCATCAGTTGATAAGCACTTTCATATAGTGGGAATATTCACACTTTGTTACATCCATTGCAAGCTTGGCTTATCTCGATTTGTCATTTGTCTTTTGGTTTGTTTTTCTGATGTTTTGCAACATATAGAACTTTTGGTTTTTATATAATCAAATATATTGATTTTTCTTTATAGTTTCTGCATGAAGTTTCATGCTTCAAAAGTCCTTCATCATTCCCAAAATCATATAAATAAATATCCATTTTTGTTTTCTACTAGTTTGTTAGTATGTTTGTAGTTTTGTTAACATCTAAACCTCTACAACATCTGGAATTAATTTTTGGTATGAAGTTTGAAGCAGTAAGGATTTAACTTGATTTTTTTCCAGGTAGTTAATTGCTCTAACATAATTGACTAGTCCTTGCTTCCCTCAGTGATTTCAAATGCCATCTTTAGCATATATAAGTTCTTAAAAATATTTGCGTTTGTTTCTGGACTTTTTTATTCTGTTCTGTGATCTCTTTTAAATTCTAAAGCTGTCCGTATTCGAAAAAGGGCCCAAATATTCTCAGAAACAGAGTTTGCATTTCTTTGGAAATTTCTGTTTGTTTCCGTCTCTTCCAGTAGACTGAGTTCTTTGAGGGCAGGAATTCTGTCTCCCTCTGTGTATGTTTTCGTCTCTTGTGTCTGTTTTCCCTTTTTATAAAACATCGTTCAGAAGGGATTAGGTTTAGGACTCACTCTACTCTGGTATGACCTCATTAACATAACAAAGAAAACCCTTATTTCCGAACAGGATCATATTTACAGGAACAGGGGTTAGGACTTCAACATAACTTTTTATACCCATTACCTGTTGCTGTGGAGTCAATTCCAACTCATAGCGACCCTATAGGACAGAGTAGAACTGCCCCATAGGGTTTTCAAAGAGCGGCTGGTAAATTTGAACTGCTGACCTTTTGGTTAGCTGCCTAAGCTCTTCAGCCACTGTGCCACCAAAGCTCCTTTTTGGGGGACACAATTTAATCCATAATGGTGAGCTCTAAGGGGGTGCCTTCCTACCCTGCATTTCATGAGGCAAGTCTAATTTTCCGGGCCAACCCAGAAATCACTCTTTGACAGCTCACCCACCTCAGACCTCATTCCCTCCTTGCCGTGGGCTTTGCACCATTGGCAAATAAGAAACTCATCTTTTACAAACCAAAGCACAACTGACACAGGCTCAAATTAGAAGTATCAGGAACTTGCTGGCCTGACAGAGAGTGGAGAAACCCTGAGAGTATGGCCCCTGGATACCCTTTCAGCTCGGTAATGAGGCCACTCCTGAGGTTCACCCTTCAGCCAAAGATTGAACAGGCCCATAAAATAAAATGAGACTAAAGGGCACACCAGCCCAAGGGCAAGGACTAGAAGGCAGGAGGAAACAGAAAAGCTGGGAATAGGGAACCCAAGGTGGAGAAGGGAGAGTGTTGACATGTCGTGGGGTTGTTAATCAATGTAATAAAACAATATGTTTAATGAGAAACTAGTTTGTTCTGTAAACCTTCACCTAAAGTACAATTTAAAGAAAAAGTTTTTCTAAATGCCAAAAAAAAAAAAAAAAAAAAACAAGTATCAGGAGCAAGGGGTTGGGGAATGCAGCCTTTCATACCAGCAGAGGCAGCATCCCAAACCAGGGAGAGGCTAACTCACTATGAGTCCTAGGTAAGGCCCTCCTCTTCTCTGGGTCCCAGGGGTCTCGACCCGAGTTGAGCAGGCAGGCATTCTATAATTCTACAGCTGACTATTCATGTTCCTTAACCCTTCCTTCTCATACGAAGGGAAAATAGGGCTCTCTTCATCCTCTAATACCAACCAGCATGTGCCACCAGAATGGGCACACCCAGGAGGCTCTCAGGCAATGCTGGTGAAACCAGTCATTGTGTGTCTCCCTTTTTACTCTACACCTTATCCTTAGTGACAGTAAAACTTTTATTTGCATTTACCTGGGTGACACAAACCCACAGGCTCTGCATTTATTCCAGATGACGCCTAATGTGTACTAAGGGTTGGGGGTACAATGGTCAAAAGAAATCAGCCTAGCCCTTGCCATCATGGAGCTTATAGTCTTGCGGGGGGGGGGGGTGGGGGTGGTTGGTGGTGGAGAGATTAAATAAATTTGATCATGAATCACAAAATCAGATTTAATTGGAAAAGTATAAGAAGATACAAGAGCATAAAGCAAGGGACCTAATATGATGTGGTGGGTAGTCAATACCCCAAACAAGAGATATCTGAATAGGAGTTTGCTATCTACTTATCTCCTCAGGCAAGGTGTTCCTGGCAGAGGCAACAACATGTGCAAAGGTCCTAGGGTGGGAGGGGATACTGTTAAGAATCTGAGACAAGTGAGGGAATGGGAGAGACAAGCAAGCGAGAGGAAGCTGCAGAGGCAGCCAGGTTGAGAATCACTGGCCTGTGGGACTCCTTGCCTCTTCTGGCCCCTGGGGCCAAAGAAAGCTTAGATAAGCCTCCACAGCTACATCTGTGGCTACACCACCCAGGACCCAGCCTACATCTGAGCTTAAAACCGAAAACCAAACCTGTTGCCGTCGAGTCAATTTCGACTCACAGTGACCCTATGGGACAGAGTAGAACTGTCCCATTAGGTTTCCCGGGAGCCGCTGATGGGTTCAAACTGCCAACCTTTTGGTTGGCTGCCGAGCTCTTAACCACTGCACCACCAGGGTCCCACATCTGAGCTTAGGGCCTAATTAAGATCTTTAGAGGCCCAAGACACTACAAAATTATGGTCTGTCCCCCTTTCTCTTAAGTAATTCAAAGTAAAAACAATACTACACCATAAAATAAAATGTCATTTTTTGAAATGATACAAAACTTACATAGCAGCTAGAATTAAAATAGCTTACTTTCAGATTTTCTGGTGTGTGTGTGTGTGTGTGTGTGTGTGTGTACGTACGCATGCACCTCATCTGAGCTGGTGCCCTATGTGTGTACTTGCTCTGTCTTACTGAGTCAGTTTGCACAGTATCTGACTGCTCAGTCTCCAGCAAGCTAAAGCTCGGCACAGCCCAATTTCTGGGCACAGCCCAATTTCTGAGCAGTTGAGATGGAAGCAACAGTCTCCTGCTGGTTTAATTTGAATCAAACTGCCAGGCAGCACTTGGTGCAGGAGGAAACTGACAATTTTCAGCAAGAAATCCTTCAGATGAGGACCATTACCAATTAAGTGTAACTCTAGAGCCTGCCAGGGAGGGGCACATGCTTTGGCTGGAGAGAGACAAAGGGAAAACACAAAAGTCACACGTTCACATCCAGGGGAGGTGGCTCTATTGGGAGCACAAGATAGGCCAGCGGGACCTGTCCACTAGGGAAGTGGCCCTCTGTTTGTCTATTTTTGATGGGAACATAAACACCTTGTGCAATGACCAGTGTCAGAGCTGCTGTCTAGAGGTGGCAGCAGTGAATAGACAGCTTGGGCCAAACACCTTAAAAAAAATTCTCTCCAACACTTACCAGCTGTGGAATCTTGGGCAAGTCACATGCCTTCTTTGAGCCTCAGTTTCCTTGTATGTACAGTGTGGATAATAAAACCTGCCTAGAGGGTTGTGGTAACAATGCAGTCATTTGTTTAGTAGCTACTACGTGTACAGGATGCTGGTACATGGTGGGTTTTCTGTATAACAAAATGGCCAGGACCTATCTGGTTCATTTGATGCCTTCATTCCATCATGATGGATGGCCCCAAGACAGGACCCCTGTCCTCATATGAATGTAAATCCTAAACTCAGAAGGGACTCCAAGGGACCGTGGCCAAGCTTTTTTTTTTTTTACTTCTCCAGGTTTCTTCGAGGAAGGAGGACTGATCCTTGTATACTTGCCTATTGTGATCTTCAACAGATGTGTAGTGGGACCCTCACATGTATTTGTGGATGGGAGGGTGACTGTCAAGGGTAGAGGTGGAGACCTAGACATGGGATAACCCTAAGACAGGCAAGCACAGGACCTGGCAGTGTCTCCTCAAGCCTAAACGTGGGCTTACGTTATCTGTGGTGGTTCAGTGTGACTGCCAGACAACACAGGGGTTAGGTCCAGAGTTTTTGAAACTCAAAGCCTAAGTAAATTGAGGTGCCTCTTTGAGAAAATAAAAAATTGCTAAGGCCCCTCCCAGGATAGCCCTGAAGCTTAAGCTTCATTAGCTTCACAGCAAATCCACATCTTGGGCCTGGGAACGAGGGTAGGATGAAGAGGTGGTCTTCAGGAGGTTTCTCAGCTCTGCCATGAACTGGGTGTGTGACCTTGGGTCAGCCTTTTTCCCTCTCTGGGCCATTGTAATTGGACAAGGTAATTAGACTTTATGGTCTTGCTGGCACTAAGTTCTTTGGTTTGGTGGCTAAGTTCTGATGGGGGAGTTAGGGCCATACCACCAGGTGCCAGAGCCTGAGGGGTGAAAAACTCTAGGAGATGGATCAAGGGTGGTGTGCATGTCAAGGCTGCCCAGGCAGGCTCCTCCAAGAACCCCTTGACCCTACCCTCTGGACCCTTGCATAGGCTGACAAGAAGCCCTCCTTGGGCTCTGACCAGGTTACCTATAGGTGCTACCTAGCACCCTAGCAGGGAAACCCTGTTTAAGGTCCTGAAACTAGGAGAGCAGCAAGTGATCAAGTGAGCCTAAGAGTTGGTTAAGACTCTCTTTGATGGGCAGCTCTTTAATGGCAAAAAGTCTTGCCCATGCTACTGAATATTTTGATCAAAGATTCTATAGAAGAATCCTGATTAGAACGGAGAAAATGCAGGACAGAATTTCAAACTCTCATGGAATCCAGATATTCTGGAGCCATTGAGGCTGGATGAATCCCTAAAGCTATTACCCTGAGATGACCTTTAAACCTTAAACCTTAAAACAAAAATACCCCCTGAAGTCTTCTTTAAACCAAACAAGACCCAAACCCAAACCCATTGCCATCAAGTCGATTCCAACCCATATGAACCAAACAATAGTTTAGCTTGATTAGTAAAGAACATCTCTTTTAAAGAACTATCTATACAGAATAAAACTGACAATAGCAACTCAAAAAGTTAGATAGGGAACTTAGGGGGCAGTGAGTTTATGTTAATGGTGAAGGAACAATTTGGAAAAGGAGGTTGAGAATGGTTGCACAACTTGAAGAATGTAATCAATGTCACTGAATTGTACATGTAGAAATTGTTGAATTCGTGTATGTTCTGCTGTGTATATTCTCATACATACATACACACAACAAAAGGTTTGCTCATGGAAAAAATGACTCTGAGCATGATATCTCTGACCAAACCAAAGCCTACTAGCCCAGCCTTGCTCACAGTCAGGGCTGCAGGAAACCGCTATGAAGGTATCTGTACCTCCTGTGTCCTTGTTACCCTAGCCAGCCCAGCCCTGCCATGTCCTGTCTTTTCAGTCAGGGTTCTTTTGGTGATAAGTGACAGAAACTCACTTGAGTTAGCTTAAGCAAGAAGGGAAATTTATTGGCTCAGTAAGTAAATCACTGGAAGGGCAGGGGACTCACTGAGCCTCAGGGAGCCCTGGAACCAGGGCCACAAACACAGGTAGCACCTGCAGTCTCCTTCCCTTGTCTGTGCTTCAGTCTGGGTGTCAGGTTTGTTCTCCTAGAGCATCTTTTCCCATCAGGTTGGAGTCAGCTGTTAACAGTACTAGCCTCTCCTCCATCAGTTCTTATTCAGAGAAATTTAGGGAAGGTTTCTGGTTGATCTAGTCTGGGTTGCCTGTCCAGCCCATGGCTGGGTAGCTGGGATATGAAAACTGCCAAGCCTTCTAGTATACGGTTGGAATAGGATGGGGAGGGAAACACTATTCACCTAAAGAAGGAAGTACAGTGGCCAGAAAATGGGCAGCAAAGCCATAGACGGTCTCCTCATTTTCCCCAACACATATGCCAGTGGAAGTTATGGTTCTGCCTTTGCCTCTTCCCCCAAAGCCCGTCCCCACCCCGTAGTGATTTACCTCTCTCCTACCACAGCCTTGGAGTCACACTCTCCCCGAAGCTGTCCTTGGGGCCCACTGGATGCTGGGTGCATGCAGCCTAGGGCTAGGGCCTTCTTGGAGTATGTGTGCCCTGAGCCTCCCCAGGGCAGGAACTGGGTATCACCCACGTCTGTTATCCCATGGCAGAGTCTAGCCCTGGACATGTGCTCAGGGCTGCTGGAAGGTTATTTGATTTATCTCAGGTCCTTTTCCCCCATCCATATCTAAGGTCCCCAAGCCTTCTGTCCTTTAGAAGAAATGGATGGGGTAACGGCTCACAAGAACCTGGTGATGATGTCCCAGAATGTTGTTGTTGTGTACCGTCGACTCGATTCCGATTCATAGCAACCCAGGAAGACAAAGTAGAACTGCCCCATAGGGTTTCCAAGGCTGCAATCTTTACGGGAGCAGACAGCTAGGTCTTTTCTCCCACAGAGCCGCTGGTGGGTTCGAACTGTCAACCTTCCAGTTAGCAACCAAGCGCTTAACCATTGTACCACCGGGGCTCCTCCTTCGCAGAATAAACCAAACCAAAACATCACTACTATGCCACCAGGGCTCCCCTTCCCAGAACAGGACATAATTCCCTAGATCAAAAGAGTCCATTGAGTGACCAGCACAGCAAATGAAGAAAGACCTACCACAAGGCACATCAGTTAGAAATTTCAGAAAACCGAGGATAAAGAGAAAGTCCTAAAATTTTCAGAGAGGAAAAAAAAAGCAAAACAGATTACATATAATGAACTGAGACTCAGCATAACTCAGGCTTCTCCATAGCAACATTGGGAGGTAGAAAACATTACTTCCAAAGTGTGGGGAGAAATGGCATTTAAACTAGAGCATTATATCCAGCCAAACTATTAATCAGGGGTGGAGACAGAACAATGACATTTTCTAATATGCAAGAACTGGGAAAGTTTGCCTCCCCTGGCCTCTTTCTCAGGAAGCCACTGAAAGATGTGTTTCCCCAAAGAGAAAGAGTAAACCAAGAAAGAAGATATGAGATCCAGGAAACAGGGGATCTACCCAGAAAAGGCATGCAGGGAATTCCCAGCACCATAATGTGGGGAAACCCCAGAATGACAGCCGTGCTGCAGCCAGTTGGGAGGAGGACAGAGGGTAAGAGAGGGAGGCCTCTAGAAAAACATGTGGGTGGTAGATTATTTTATGGATCTTAGTGGTGAGATAATTATTGCTAGGCATTTGAACCAGCTGGAGAATTAAAAAAAGAAAGAAAGAAAGAAAAGTTAATAGATACAAAAGAATCTAAGCAAATAAAACACAAACAAAAAACCCTGAGGCAAGTATTAACTCCAGGGGGAAAAGTAATTAAAGAAAGGAAATGCTTTCAGTACAATACTTGAGGTAGCAGGGAAGAATATTTAGATAGCTACAGAATGTAACTGTTACTAACTTCATAAAAGATTGTGATCTCATTAGTAGGAAGGAGCTAAGCCCTTGACTATGATTCTATACCAGAAAGTCAGGGCTCCTCCCAGAAAGTCAATAGAAACTGAGAACAAAACAAAAGTCAAGAAACAGCAGCATAAACATATTATTTAGAAATATGGTTATAAAACCAGAGGAAACAGCAAAATGAGTTTAAAGGGACAGCTTCTGCCAATTAGAACCTGAAGGTGAGAAGAGGAAAAGCAGAGGAATTGCTTTTTTGATATAAGCCCTTTCTTATCACTGAGTTTTTTAGCTCTATATATTACTCCGGAGCCCTGGTGGTGCAGTGGTTAAGAGCTAGGCTGCCAACTAAAAGGTCGGCAGTTCGAATCTACCAGCTGCTCCTTGGAAACCCGAGGGGGCAGTTCTACTCCATCCTATAGGGTCACCAGGAGTTGGAATCTACTCTGCGGCAACAGGTCTGTGATCAGAATTAAATATAATGTTAAAACAAAACAAAACAAAAAATGTGAAAAACAAAAGAGAATTACTAATCTATGACAGACCAGCCTTTTACATATGATGTCACTGAAGCTGAGAGAGATGAATTTTCTTGCCCAAGCTTACACAGCAAGTCACTGGCAGAATTGTCCTGAAATCCAAAGCCAACCTGTCTTCCATTACCTTCAGGTAGGCTTTCTGGGAGCTCGCCCTTGGGAAGTGGTATCAGCAGCAAAGGAAACATGAGGGCACAAGTGTGGAGCCCTGCATTTAGACTGGCACTCACACTGTGCTAGGGAGCTGAGAAGAAGCAGTAGTAGTTCTGAGAGCACCTGCCCTCCTGTCCCTTTTCTCCCTCCCCATCCTGTCTCATAGCCAACCTTAGGTAAAAGATTTGAGAAGAAAAGGGAATCTGAGATGATTTTCGGTCATGTGTAAATGACTGATATCCACTCCCACCATGATTCGTATTTTACAAGGCATAAATCCAAAAACAATTTGGTGAATAGGATGACAGGCAGTAGGAATGAAGACAGGTGGGGAAGCTGCCTGGGAGTGGAAAGAAATTTTGGGGGCACCGGGGCCTCCAATCATTTTATAAAGAACATCTTAGAAAATGTCCAGCACAATGGTTCCTTGTCTCCATGACTAAAGACTCACAGATTTTGTTTATCAAACTGTATTCATAGCCACGCTTCATTGATTTTCCTAGGCGATATCCTGTTACATAGAACTGAGATAATTCCAGCCCAAAGGAAAATTACACTCCGTGCTTTTGTTTACAATCAATTTTATAACGAATCAATGTTAGATTTCCCTGAGGCTCTTTTGCATTTTGCAAATACTGCTCAAGTCAGAGACCTTTGACAGGAGTCAAAGACCCCTGGGTTCAAATTCTAGCTTGAGGGACTGAAAGCAAGTCACTAGCCCATTCCAATCCTGTATTCCTGTTGGAGAGCTACCTACTTCCTACCATTTGCCAGGCTGGGGAAAACATCTGTAAAGTGCCCCTGTGCCCAGCACACAGTTGGGGCTTAGGATGTGTAAGTTACCTTCCTTCTCCACTCTCCTAATGTAATTGTTAAGGACTGGGAAAGGTGAGGAGTCCCCGGGAGGTGCAAAATGTTAACACAATCAGCTGCTAACTGAAAGGTTGGAGGTTTGAGTCCACCCAGAGGCACTTAAGTAGAAAGGTTTGGGGGTCTACTTATGGAAACTCAGCCACTGAAAACCCTATGGAGCCCAGTTCTACTCTGACACACATGAGGTCGCCATTAGTCAGAATCGACCTGTCTGGTGGGGCTAACCTGGGAAGGTGGGATAGGATGACTAGGGGAGGGGACAAAGGAAATTCCCAGATCTATGCTTCCCTGGTGGTTAGTGGTTAAGTGCTACGGTTGTTAGCCAAAGGGTCGGCAGTTCGAATCTCCCAGGTGCTCCTTGAAAACTATGGGGCAGTTCTACTCTGTCCTATAAGGCAGCTATGAGTCGGAATCGACTCGACGGCACTGGGTTTGGTTTTTGGGTTTTATGCTTCCCAGACGCTGAACATTTAAACAATCTTACCCTGAATTAGGCTTCCATTTACCTGTCTGTAACATTAGACAGCACGGAGTGGGTGGGAAGAGGAAGAACTTGGCTTTTTGGTTTCCCTGGGCCTGCCTGATTCCGTAACCTGAGCTGCATTGCCGACTCCTCCCACCCTACACCCAGAGCTTCGGAAGAGTGTCCTTTGGCCAAGTCCAAGGCTGTGGAGGGGGCCCTGGTGGCGCAGTGGTGAAGAGCTTGCCTGCTCGCCAAAATGTCGGCAGTGCGAATCCACCTGCAGGTCTTTGGAAACCCTATGGGGCAGTTCTACTCTGTGCTATAAGGTCGCTATGAGTTGGAATCCACTCAACTGGCAGTGGGTTTTTTTTTTTTTTTTAAGGCTGTGGAAACAAGGGTGGAGGGACCCAGGCAGGGGAGAGGCAGTTCCCCCATACGGCCTGCAGGTGGCACCAGAGCAGCGAGGAGCTGAGCCTCCATCCCTAGCTTTTCCAGGAGAGTTGGGCAGGGCGAGGCGGAGGTGTTGTACACCTTCCTCCCGGGCAGGTACGCTCAGCCGGGGAGCGGGGCTGGGGGGTCAGTCCACACCCACCTAAAAACGGCGCATGAGTCCTCTACCCAATTTCGTCTCTTTGGTAGGGTAATCACGTGATTTATTATTCCCACCCAGACAACTTCTGAAAGTGAAAACCGGCATTATTAACAATTGTTCAGGTACAACGGACGTAAATTCACCTGTCCCTAGCAAACTGGAACGTATGGTCACCCTACACGCAGGTCACGTTATCCTCCTTGTTTCTGCTCTTTCTATCTTCTTTTCAACTTCACGATATTCTCTGAGCATCACTGTCTTTGAAGATGTCCTTGCTAAAGGAATATTTTAGACCACGGAGGATCTGTTTTACCCTTTTTGAGTCTGAGCACAGCGTCTCTCTGAACCCACTCTAATGGCTGGGATTAGCTGGCTTCCAGCCAGAAGATTTTGTGTTCCCTGGGATTCCACCCTCATGACTCAAGAAGAGTTAAAAATGTCAGACATGGAACGGTGAACTTTATCTCAGCTTTGGTGCCTCTTATAGTCCCTTTACTAAGTTTACGCTTGTAATTTTGTTTTGAGTGCTCATGTCCTTTATCTCTTTGAATTTAAGTATATTTGGTTTATTGAATTGCAAATAGACAAGTCCCATTAAGCAAGATTCTTTTATTTCCACAATCATCCCATTACTCCAATTCAACCCCAAATTAGCATGCCATTTATCCCCTTGTTTCTGAACCCTCTTCACTTCATAGCCTCATAAACACCCATCCATTGCAAAAAGGGCTCAAAATGTTCTCACTTCGAGTTTTAGTGACTTACTGATATCCAAATCATGGATTTCTCTGGAGGAGTCCAGTAGCAGAGAATTGTTCCCTTAAATTTATTTTTATACTTGGATTCTGTTAATGTATTTCTCTATGTCAATCACATATCACTACAAATGGCTATGGGTTAGGTCTTAACCTAAAATCTAAGTTAGAAATTTGGCTTTCTCTGAGTACAATCGATAATATGAGAAATTAAAAATAAATTTACTGAAACTTTTCTCAGTAGAACGACTTTAATGGTCACAAATCTGTGTGTAAATTGGGGAAAATTGGGCTGTAGGTATATTAAATCTTAAACTCTCATTTTTAGAGACCAGATATTCCATAGTTTGTTTTTCTTTTTTAGTGGAGTAAAGGGAACAAATCCTAA
Source organism: Loxodonta africana (assembly GCF_030014295.1). Taxonomy (NCBI): domain Eukaryota; kingdom Metazoa; phylum Chordata; class Mammalia; order Proboscidea; family Elephantidae; genus Loxodonta; species Loxodonta africana. Next base: position 38,227,427 of record NC_087354.1, on the reverse strand, counting down.
GAGTACGCTTAGCGACTTTTTATATATGTACACACACAGGCAACCACCAACAGCTCAAGATACAGAATGCTTCCATTACTCCAGAAGGCTCTCTCACGCCCCCTTCCAGTCACTATCCCTCTTTAAAGATTACCACTATATCCTGGCCTCGATGGAAACCCTGGTGGTTAAGAGCTACGGCTGCTAACCAAAAGGTCGGCGCTTTGAATTCACCAGGTGCTCCTTGGAAACTCTATGTGGCAGTTCTACTCTGTCCTGTAGGATCAATATGAGTTGGAAACGACCTGACAGCAGTGGATTTCGTTTGGTTTTGGGGGTCACCGTAGCTCAGTTTGGAAACCCTGGTGGCATAGTGGTTAAGTGCTACAGCTGCTAACCGAAAAGGACAGCAGTTCGAATCTGCCAGATGTGCCTTGGAAGCTGTGGGGGCAGCCCTACTCTGTTCTATAGGGTTGCTATGAGTCGGAATCAACTCGACGGCAGTGGGTATGGTATGGTAGGTTAGTTTTGCCTGTTCCTGAACTTCATATAAATGGAATCATACAGTATGTGCCCTTCAGTGACTGGCTTCTTTCACTCTAGCATAAAGTCTGTGAGATTAATCCATGTTGTTACATATAGCCACAGTTACTTATTTTTCATTGCTGTGTAGTTTTCCATATTTTATTTTCATCCTCCTATTTATCCTCACAACTGGACCAATAAGCAACACCATAATAAGCAGAGAAAATATTGAAGTTGTCAAGGATTTCATTTTACTTGTATTCACAATCAACACCCATGGAGGCAGCAGTCAGGAAATTAAAAGATGCATTGCATTGGGAAAATTTGCTGCAAAAAACCTCGTTAAAATGTTAAAAAGCCAGGATGTCACTGTGAGGTCTAAGTTGTGCCTGACCCAAGCCATGCATGGTATTTTCAATCGCCTCATATGCATGTGAAAGCTGGACAGTAAATAAGAAAGTCTGAAGAAGAATTGATGCATTTGAATTATGATGCTGGCCAAGAATGTTGAATATATCATGAACTGCCAGAAGAAGGAACGAATCCATCTTGGAAGAAGTGTAGCCAGAATGCTCCTTAGAGGCAAGAATGGCGAGACTTTGTCTCATGTACTTTGGACAAGTTATCAGGAGGAACCAGTCCCTGGAGAAGGACATCATGCTTAGTAAAGTAGAGGGTCAGTGAAAAAAGAGGAAGATCTGATGAGATAGATTGACACAGTGGCTGAAAAAATGGGCTCAAACGTAGCAACGATTGTGAGGATGGCACAGGACCCAGCAGTAATTCGTTCTGTTACATGTAGGCTCACTATGAGTTGGAACTGACTCGACAGCACCTAACAACAATTTAGTTCTAAAAGGAGTCCTGGTGGTGCAGTGGTTAAGCAGCTCAGCTGTTATCTGAAAGGTTGGAGGTTCAAACCCACCAGCCACTTTGAGGGAGAAAGATGTGACGGTCTGCTTCTGTAAAGATTAGTCTTGGAAACCCTATGAGGCAGTTCTACTGTGTCCTACAGGGTTGCTATGAGTCAGAAATCAAGTCAATGGCAATGAATTTGGTTTGGCTGATATTTAGATCTTACTCAAGATCTTGTGGAGTCTACTTGTCTTCTTCTGAAAAACCTTCATATCAATGCAGCTTAGGAAATTTTTAGAAGACAAAGGCCTAAGACCCCAAACTATTCCATTTTAAATCGCATTTCCTTTCTCATGCCTGTTCCAGCCAATCTTCTCGTGGTGCTTTTTCCTCATGATGTTGATGGAAAATTCAGGGTCTCTAGAGCTCTTAATTAAGGAGCCCTGGTGGCACAGTGGTTAAGAGCTCAGCTGCTAACCAAAAGGTCAGCAATTCAAATCCACCAGGAGCTCCTTGGAAATCCCATGGGGCAGTTCAACTCTGTCCTATGGACTTGCTATGAGTCGGAATCAACTTGATGGCAATGGGTTTGGTTTTTGGTTTTTAAAGTTCTTAATTGTGTCATTGCTTAGGGATGTTTGCCATCTGGATAAGAGGGAAGAAGCACGTTTACAATCTGAAATATTGAAATAATAATAACAGCAAACACTTACATAGCACTTGGAGTCCTGGGTGGCACACATGATTGAGCGCTTGACCACTAGCTGAAAGGTTGGAAGTTTGAACTCACTTAGAGGTGCCGTGGAAGACAGGTCTGGTGATCTACTTCCGAAAGGTCATAGCCTTGAAAACCCGATGGAGTAATTCTACTCTGTGCAGATGGGATCGCCATGAGTTGAAATCAACTTAATGGCAACTAACAACAACAACAACATATAGTACTTACTACTGTTCAAAGTTCAGTACGTATATTATCTGACCCCCAATACAACTCTATGCAGTAGATCCTATTATTGTCATTCCCATTTTTCAGATGGGGAAGTTGAGGCACAGAGAAACCAAGCAACTTGACCAAGGTGCTGGAGCCAGGATTCGAAGCTGTGTAGTCTGGTTACAGGGCCTGCACATTCACCACTGAGCCATATTATGTAGCCTGAAACTTGCCTGAAGTTGAAGTATTTTCTTCCATTAGCCCGGTGGTGTTTTCTGAATAATTCAAGTCTCATAAATTTGCTTCAAAAAATACCACTAAATTGAAATGGAGCATCTAATATACAATGGGTAGCATTCATGAATAATTTATAAGACTCTCTGGTTTTAAATAATAATTATTGGCTTATTTTGTGACTTTTGTCAGGCAGGGTTATAATGTGTCAAGTCTCATTTTCCTTCTTTTCAGTAAGAGGGGTTGGGCTCAGTGATGGGCACAATTCATCGTCAAGTCTCATCACCCTTTCCCTCATCATCTGGAAAGCTGGAGACAGGTTTTGTGGAGTCTTGGTTGAGAAAGAGCCAAAAGAAGGAGAATGCCACTTATAGTGAGTTTGAGAAAGAAGATTTTGTCCCCTCTGGTTCTGTGGCACAGGAGACAGTAAGCTTTGGCAATTAACATATGTGATCAACAGTTTTCTCACAAAAACTGTCCTGGTTCTAGGTTAAATTATGTTTACGTTTCCTCCTGCAGCTGAAATTCTATATTGCTGCATAACCAAAAAAACCAAACCCGTTGCCACTGAGTCAATTCCAACTTAAAAACTCATAGTGACCCTACGTAGGGTCGCTATGAGCTGTGAGTATATTTCTGCATAGATAAATTAATTAATCTTTGGAAACTTGTTTTTAATTAGGAATTTCTCTGCCCCTTTATGCTGGACTTCATGTCTCTTTCTGCCCAGCCCCAGGTTTTTTTCTTCTACATAGGATAAGAGGATGACTGAAACCTTCTGCTGCTCTTTAACCCTCCCCCAGAGCAGGCACACAGACACATACACACACATACATTCACACAGACACACATATATCACATACATATGAACCCAGTGACCCAGTGCCGTCGAGTCACATACATATATATAGATACAAAAACGCATACACATACATATACATACCCCACACAGACGCACAGACATATACACGTATTTATACATATACACACACACACACACCCCTCACACACACACACATGCACCCATGATACACACATACAGACAGGCATACAGACATACACACATGTACCACACACACACACACACACACACACACTCCCTGCTCTCTGTCTCTCTTTCCATGGTGTCCCTCCACGTGTACTTCCCTTGGGCAGTTTTTACAGTCTTCTTTAGGTTTTTTTTTTTTTTTTTTGAGTTACATCCATGTCGCGTTACCCCAACTAGACTGTAAGCTCATTTAGGGGAAGTACTTTGTCAGCTGTGTTACTTTAGGACACCCAGCGTACGGGAGGCACTTAATAAATACTTGAGTGGATGCGTGAATGAGTAAATGAATGAATAAAGTGAAACAGATAATTAATGCTACAGGAGACCAGAGAAGATGACTCACTTCTGTGACTTCCATGAGAAGTCTTTGAAGGACAGAAAGGACCTGGACAGGCAGAGGAGGAGGATGGAAAGATCTCAGAAGAGGGATTGAGAAAGTGTGCTGGGGACAAGAAGATGCCAGTACAGCCAGAGCAGAGGTACCCCAGATGGGCAGGAAATGGCCATACTTGGAAAACAGAGAGAGAAATTTGGTAATGCCCTTCCTAAGGGCAGGGGGATGGACTCGGTGACCTTTGGAGATAATGATTTAAAACTAAATGGTTAATGCTGAGGTTTTACAATGAAAGTTCCCGGGATGGCTCCTGGAAGTTAATGCCTTGGGTTGAAAAGCAGTGATGCAAACCCACTGTAACAATAGACCATCTAAAGAGAGATGTGTATCCACTTATAGGAATGATTTTGTCCCATCCTTTTTGTGGCAGAAGGGGAAACTGAGGGAAGACAGCCAGGCAGTGATGGGGGCAGGAATAGAACCCAGAGCTCCTAAGACATGTACAGCCTGTGCCACTCCACTGACTACTTCTGGGTCAATCATTTGTTTTTGTTAGTTTTGTTGGTTTGTCTTTGTCCGCTCTTCTCAAGGAGATGGGACAACTCCAAACTCTTGGTCTTTCTGGCAAACACTTGAGAGTTATGTGGGTTTCAGCCTCATAGGCCACATTTTGTAGCTCTGGAATGACTCTGGCATACAGTCAGAGTAGAATCAGAGGTGGCCCTGAATGCCTGCCAAGAGCTGGCCCGTCATCAGGCAGAGGAAATTCGGGGAGTGGACGGTGAGGGAGGTGGCCTGTGGCAGGTGGTCTTGGTAACTCCTTCCTCATACATCCAGGTGGGCCAAGAGGAGCCAGCTCCCATTTGGACTTCTCTGAGCTGAGTTTGATTTCCTTTCCCTGTCCTCAGCTTGTCTTGGCCCTTACCTATTAACAAAATTATGTTAATCCCCCTGCAGTGGGAGGCAGGAGTTTAGGGGAAGGCTGTTGGAGCCTCTGATGTTCTTCCTGAGGTGGTCAACACCACGATTCCTCTGTGTGTTATCCAGCCTCCCACCCTCCCCAGACTAAGGGCTCAGCAGGTCCATCCCCCCAGAGGAGAAGGGCTTTGATGTATTATTCAGGGCTCTCCCTCAGCTGAGTCCCAGCCTGTGACTCACAGTGGGCTGGAGCTCAACTGGGCTCAGGGAAGACCTGGGAGAACAGAAGCCATTCCCAGTCTGGACTGGGAGCAGGGAAGTTGGGGAAGACCCTGATCAACAACAGCTCTGTTCTACCTGGTTCAGGGACCCAGTAGCTTGGGACTTCTGGGGTTGGCATAGCCTGGAGCTCTAGGCTTCTCCAAGATGGGAACGGGAGCTGGGGAGAAGGCATGGTTTGATTTATGTGAGTAACTAAAGCCACAGCAGAGCCAAGCCAAGGGACCCAAGGGACCCAGACCACAGCCCTCTCAGTCTGTCCTTCTGTGGTGTGGAACAGGAAGAGAAACTTCACGCACCCTTCCCTCCCACCACACATTCCTAGTGGTAGCTGGTGGGAGGTGGGACACCTGGGACAGGGTCTATATGCCTGGCACATGGCAAGAGCTCAAAAACTAGTGGAGGAATCACCACTTATATGAAATATCTAGGATAGGCAAGGGCATAGAGACCAAAGTTTATTGGTGGTTACCAAGGGTGGGTGGGAGGGAGAGGAAAAAGGGGACTCACTCCTTAGGGGATGTGAAGCTTCTGTTAAAGGTGGTGGGAAAATTTGGAAAAGGATAATGGTAATGGTTGAATAACATGATAAACATAACGAATGCTACTGAATTGTACACATGAAGAATGTTGAAATGGCAAACAATTTGTCACATATATGTTTACCACAATTTAAAAAAAAATGGAGGAATAAAATTTCTGCCAGCAGAATCCTTCTAGGGAACCAGAGGGTCACTAAAGAGCCTCCTGCCACCCTGGGGTTCCACCTTGCTGAAGCTGAAGATCTGAAGCCCATATACTAACAAGCAGTCAGTGGTCTTCTCCATGCCTGGTCCTTCTCCTGGCCTCAGGCTACACACAACCTCCAGCAAGCCCTTGGAGTTCATCGTGACTTGACCTTCCCTGCTCTGAGTGTGGATTGGGGGAGCTGCAATGGGCAGACTCCAGCCAGCCCAGTGGTGTGAGCTTAGCATGGGAAGTCGCTTGCTTGGTGTATCAGTCATGGTTCAACCAGAGAAGCAGAACCAGTAGGAGATACATATTAAGGGATTTATTGCAAGGAATTGGCTTATGCGGCTGTAGGCGCTAGCCAGGTAAGTCTAAAATCTGTAGGGCAGGCTGTCAGCAAGGGTAGGTTGGAACTCTTGGGTACTAGTTCTTCTTCATCAGGGAAGCTTCAGTTCTGCTCTTAAGGCCTTTCAAGTCATTGAATCAGTCCCACCCAGGTTATCTGGAATAGTCTTCCTCACTTAAAGTCAACTGATTATGGATTTTAATCACACCGACAAAATACCTTTACAGCAACACCTAGATTGATTGATTGAAAAAAAAAATTTTTTTTTTTTTTAATTTTTTATAGCCTAAATGGGTTGACACATCAAAAAACCACCACACCTGAATTCAAATCCTAGGCCCCAGTGTGGCTCTGCCTGCCCACTGACGGTGGTCCAAGGCAAGTTACTTGACTTTTCTGAGCCTTGGTTTCCTCATCAGTAAGATGGAGACTAACAATAGTCTTTATCTCATACAGCTGCTGTGAGGTTTTAGTGAGAAGTGAAGTGCCCAACAAGGTGCCTGGCATTTGAGAAGCACTGAGTGTATATAAACTTGATGAAGGAAGGAAGGGAGAGAGAGGGGGAGGAAGGAGAACCTTCCTGGGGCATGGCCTAAGGAAGCATATCCTGGCTTCCTGACTGGAAGCATCTGGGCCAAACCCTCCCTGTCACTCAGAAGACCCCAGGGGCCAGCAGGTAAGGGGGCAAGGGGGAGTGACAGTGAGGGAGACATCTCTCTTCTAGGGACAGAGCTGACTTTTCTGGGCCTGGGAGGGGGTCTATGGAGCCTTTCCTGGCACCAAGCAACGAGAAGAGGATTAAAGGAGGGAGCTTTCCCAGGACTAAATGAGCCATCACATGATTCAATTAGACACCCAACTGACAAGATAAAGATCCTGTTTAAGAAAATTGTGAGTTTTAAGAAATGATTTAGGCATGAAGAAGGATGATGAAGAGCAGAAATAAATCTGATACCTAATCCAAATACAGCCCCTCAAAGAAGGGTCTAACTCCCCAGTGAGGCTGGAGGAACCCTGAAACTATTGCTTTGGGATACTCTTCAAACCTTTTAACAAAACCATCCCTGAAGTCATCTTTAAACAAAAAATAGTTTAGCTCAAAAAAAGTAAAGAATATCATCCTTCAGAATTGTGCTTTTAATAAAAAAAAAATTATATGATACCAAAGAGACAACAGTAACTCTGAAGCATAGATGAGAAGTTTAAAAAAAAAAAAATTTTTTTTTTAGTTTAGGGGACAATTAATCTAAATTAATGGGATGAAACAACTGGAGCAGAAATAATGAGAACATGGATACCATGTGAAAGATGTAACCAATGTCACAGAAAAATACATGTAGAAACTGTTGAATGGAAGCATGTTTTGATGTATATATTTTCACCAAAAAAAAAAAAATTATAATAATAATAAAATACATTTTTAAAAAAGGGTCCAAATCCCTGAAAGTCGGTGCTGTAGGAGAATTTTCCCCCACCCCACCCCACCCCACCCCGACTCTGCCCCAGAGGACCCCGCACACCCGTAAGAGATAAGGTGCCCAGCCCCTGGGAGGGGAAACAACTCCAATTGTTGCCAAACCGTGCAAGCCAGTTCTTTTGTTTAATTCTTCATTTTGTGATCTTTGTCGTCCCATCCCTTTCAAAAGCTGGGGTCCTTATGGGTCAGGGGGTAACAGCGAGAAAGCAGAAACTAGTGTGGCTACCAGATATCAGGAGATTGTGTTGTGGTCTGGGACCAGGAGCTCTCTCTTTGTCATGGATTGAATTGTGTCCCCTAAAAATATGTGTCCACTTGGTTAAGTCATGATTCCCAGTATCGTGCGGTTGTCCTCTATTTTGCGATTGTAATTTTATGTTACAGAGGATTAGGGTGGGATTGTAACACCCTTGCTGAGGTCACATCCCTGATCCAATGCAAAGGGAGTTTCCCTGGGGTGCGGCCTGCACCACCTTTTATCTCACAAAAGATAAAAGGAAGGGGAAGCAAGCAGAGAGTGGAGACTTCATACCACCAAGGAAGCAGTGCCAGAGCACATCCTTTGGACCCGGGGACCCTATGTGGAGAAGCTCCTAGTCCAGGGGAAGAGTGATGACAAGGCCGACAGAGAGAAAGCCTTCCCCTGGAGCTGATGCCCTAAATTTGGACTTTTAGCCTACTTTACTGCGAAGAAATTAATTTCTGTTTGTTAAAGCCATCCGCTTGTGGTATTTCTGTTATAGCAGCACTCATTGACTAAGACAAGAGTGAAAGTGCGTAGCTCTGCGCAAAGGGAAGGCATTTTCTTATGTAAATCATAAAACAACTGTCAACAAAGTAAAGCTATTCCCTTTCCAATCTGGAGTTTGGCTTCCAAACTGTGTGGAGGTTTATCTAACAACCCAGGTACACGGCTTGCTGCTGGCTGCCCCTCCTGCCCAACAAATTGATAGTTGGCTTTTATTGCATCTCCAGCAAAAAGAGCCAGCATGAAAAATGCGCTGAGGAGAAAGTGAATTTGCTTCCTGTTGGCTGTAACTCCTCAGAGTCTTCAAGGAGCCATGCATTCCCAGACAGATGCTGAGCCAGGGAAGGGGCAGCTTGGATAGCTCGATGGGGTCACCTGCCGGTCAGGCCTCACAAGCTGTTTTTCCCCTGGGAGGGAAGGGGTTAATAGTTCCTTTGGTCAAAGTGTCAAGTTGGAATTAATCTATATAAATGTCAAACCTGCTCTATAAGCAAAAATGAGGAGGTTCATCATTGCAGAAAGGCTGTCTGTATGACAAGGTACAGATGTTTTATCTACAAGGCTGATTCCTATTTTTCTACCCAGAACCCACATGTCACTGAGCTCCCTGCCTCTAGAGACCCAGCTAATCTCCATCCTAGTCCCACAATTATGCACCGTGTGAAGACTTCCCCAAGCTGTCTGCAAGGGTCTGGGAGCTGCATCGAGCGGCCTCCTGCATTCCTGCTTTCCCTCCGTCCTATGTCAACCCAGCCATGAAACTACGTCCCTTCTAAGTCCAAAAACAAAGGAAAAACCAGTCCCAGGAGGATCCCACAAAAAGAATGTGAGGAACTTTCCCCCAGGTCAGCACAGCAGGCAACATTGTTTTGCAGAAAAGAGGCTTTGGAGCCAAACTTCTCAGGTAGACCTCCAACTCCCTCACTACTAATGGGGTAATCTCAGGAAGTCACTCAACTACTGGTTTCAGTTTTTTTCATTTGAAAAATGGGGTTGCCAGTCTCTCTATTAAAGGATTGTTGTGAGGGCTAAATTAGTCATATAAAGGGCAGGCACATAATATGTGCCTACCTCAGTTAGAACTCTTGTCTACAAATGTTCAAATAGAAGGGATGTGTAGGCTCACAAAATTGCAAAGTCTGGCAATAGGTCAGGGCTCAGGCAGAGCTTGATCGGGGCCCTGGCTCTGTTTCTTTGCATTCCCTGGGCTCTGTTCTTTTCTGTGTAACTGTTTCCTTTTCTATCTATCTTCCGTCATAGTTTGAAAATGATTGCAGCTGTTCTGGATCTCACATCCATCCTCTACAGCATCCTGAAGAATAAAGCTCTTTTTCCTCTGATCATGGAATGAAAGTCCTGACTTTAACTCTGATTGGTACCCACTTCAGAACCAATCATTGTGGCCGGGGAGGAGGGTAGGGGGATGCTATGCCATCATTGGTTTAGGCCCAAGTGGTAAAGGTATGAGACTATGCTCAGTACCCTGAGGTACCCTAAACCCAGGCCCATTCACATGGTAGCCTGTCTTCTTCCTATCTGTGTCTCCAGTGCCTGGCCCAATGTTTGACACAGAAGATACTGCTCAATATGTTTGTTGAATGAATGATGATCACTGACGAGGATTATAAAATCTGAGAGTGTGTGTGTGTGTGCATGGTTAGAACGCCTCATCAAACTCTGAACCAGCTGCGCAGTTGGTGGTCGTTTCCCAGGTAGTCTCTTCAGTGAAATCCCATATTACAAATGTTAATCATTACCTTTTTCCAGAGAACAGTTTGCTTCCTCCAGTAACACCAGTGACAGCCTAAATAACCCCCAGGGCCCCGTGGGCAGTCTGATGGCTGCCCGATGCCTTCTCTGCAGAGTTCATGCTCAATCTAGCTAGGGACTATGAGAATAAAAAAAATCCAATTCCGCTTTTAATCACTGGGTCCAATAAAGAAGATTAAACATATCTTTAAATAGCTTTTTTTTTTTTTTTTCATGTTAATCAGGAGGAAATTGAGTTTGAAAGGTCAGGACTTTATCAGAGAGCATGTGTGCTGAGCCCCAGGTAGCCAGCCTAACGGACATTCCCTGCAGCCAGCACAGAGATCACAGCAGGGTGAGGAGATGGGGCCCAGGGGGAGCAGAGCCATAGTGCCCAGTCCACAAACAGAGATACTACCCTGGAAGGGGGGACAGAACAGCCCCCCACATTTCACAGGTTCACTCATCCGGGGCTGGGCTGATCTGAGCACTGAGCCTGGGAGGCACCCAGAGGGAGCCAGTCCACACAGCATTCAGCCTGGGCTGCCCCTCCACCTCCACTGCCCATTCCTCAGTATGTGGGTTTGTACTGGGGACCCTCAAACAAGTAACTATAATATATCCCTATGATTCAGACTCATGGATCCTGCTGGGAATGGCCCTTATGGCCCACAGGCTCCTCAAAGTCATCACGTCCAAACCTGAACGCATTGCCTGTCCCAAACTTCTTAAGCAGATACTTGGCTTCATCCTAGACCACCACCCCTCCATTTGCCATGGCCGTTGTTCACTGAGTCCTACTGACTTCATCATCACACCGTCTCTCAAGCTCTCCCTTCCTACTGCTTCCCATCCTCTCACTCTCACTGGTTTTTCTGGCTCCAGTCTCCTCTCCATAGCGTCACCAGATCTGTGCTTCTAACACACAGATCATATCCTGCTATTCACCTCCTCAAAAGCCTTCAATGGTTCCCTATTGCCTACAGAATAAAGTCCAGATTCTTCACCAGGCACTCAAGGCCCATGCTTTGTCGTTCTATTCTCATTCCTAATAAATAAGGATCCTCATTCCCTGAACAGGGGATACTGTCCTGCCTCTAAAACTTTGCTTGTGTTGTCCTGGACCTTGGGCTGGCCTTCCCCCTTTTTCTTCCTCCACAGAGAGGGGAGATACCATGTGAAGATACGCCTATAAGCCCAGGAACTCCTGGGGGTACCAGAAGCAAGGAGAAACCAGAAATGATCTTCCTCTAGAGCCTTTGGAGAGAACACAGCCCTGCTGATGTCCTAAATTCAGACTCTAGCCTCCAGGACTGTGAGACAATAAATTTCTGTTCTTCAAAGCCTCTCATTTAGCAGTATTTTGTTAAGCAGCCCTAGGAACCTAAGACAGAGTTTGTTGTTGATAGTTACTATGGAGTTGATTCCAACTCGTGGTGACCCCATGTGTGCAGAGTAGAACTGCTCCATAGGGTTTTCAAGGCTGTGGCCTTTTGGACAGATCACTAGGCCTGTCTTCTGAGGAGCCTCTGGCTGGGTTCAAACTGTCAACCTTTTGGCTAGGAGTCAAGTGCTTTGGTCCTGCTCGTTTTTCCAGGCTGTTCCAATGCCGCCTCCTGCCGGAATCTCCCTAGGGAGAGTGGGGTGGGTAATTGGTTCCTTCTTCCTGACTCTGCCTTTTGCTGGTGTCTCTATTTCACTAGTTTTTTTCATTTTGCCCAGGGCAGTAGAATGAAAGTGCCAGCCAGTAGCCAACATTTGTGTGGCACCAGGCACTGATAGGGTGATTTGACACACAGGATCTCATTTAACCCTCACAGTTGGGAGAGGTGGTTTTATCCCCATTTCACAGACAGGGAACCTGAGGCTCAGAAAGGGGAACGGATTTGGCTAAGCAAGTAACAACAGGTTCTATTCTGCATCTTCTACTCCAAGTAGTTTTTCCTAGAAACACATTAGTTCTCTGTTTCGTTTAAAGAGCCCGTGACTGCCAAAGCTGGCTGGACGCACTCCTGTGATCATTAATTCATGTTCGTCTTTCCTCCCAGCAGCCCCCCCCCAACCATGCCCACCATGTATCAGGGCCCCAGGCCCAGGACCACACAGGTCTGCATAATTTCCTGAATGTCACCACACACATCTGTCACTCCCAGAGCTTCTTCCTAAATGCCATCCCGGTTGCACCCAGGGAGGCTCTGAGCCATATGGCCAGGGAGCCCCGCTGTGAAGTCCCATTACCGCTTTCAGCTAATTGGCTTTAAAACGTGAAAAGTAATTAGTGAAGGGGCCATAGGTGTGTGTCCCCACAGGGCGATGAAGAGAATGCCATCCGGAGAGGCTCTGAGAGCTTCCTCATCCTTCCCCCACACCCCGCCCCCGACTGTGAACTCTGCTCTTTCTCAAGGCCTTCCCTCGCTCCCATTCTCTCCACACTGTGGAGAGGCAGCAGTGCGGCCCAGAGAACCATTTATATTCAGACATACAGATAATAACGACGGGAGCAAGTTCTGAGATATTAACTCCTGCTCTTCTCTCGTCCTTGTCCTTTCCCCTCATTCCAGCCAGTCGCCAGCTCCGAAGCTCACTGCCTGTGGAGGAAGGATATGGTAAAGTGAGAGAAAGAGTAGATTCTCCCGCCCCATGGACACGTTCTGTCCTCACCACTTGTGTCTAGTATGTCCCTGGGTCTGCTACAGAACAGACATTTTTACGGGGTGGAGAAATTTTACCAGGTGGAAACCCCTGGTTCTTGCTCAGCATGACTTCTATCGGCCAATCAGTAAGAGACCCAAGTGGGATGGCAGAAAAGGAAAAGAAGTTAGTTGGAGCTGCTGCTGCCAAGATTGCTCCCCAGGGCAAAGAGTGAAGTTACCTTTAAGGGGTTTACATGTAGGGAGTTCATATAAGTTATGTCAGCAACATTCTTAATCGTACTATGCAGGTGCAATGAGGTTTACATGTAACTTCCAAGCAAAAGCAGGATTTCAATGTAAAGCTGGGGGGAAGGAAGCCCAGCAAATGAAGTGGGATTTTTAATACAACACTGTGCGGGAGGAAGCAAAGCAAAGAAAATGGGATTTTTATTGTAAAGCTGTTTGAGGCTCTGTTTCAAAATGGACAGAAAGGATTGATGTCTCAGTGGCAACCTGAGTGGGAGGATGACAGAAAACAAGATGTCTCCCTGCATGCCGACCCCTCTGACTTTGTGTGAAACAGGATGGAGACACAACCCTGAGGGAGTAGGCCTGACTGCCAGGAGAAAGGGGATGCTGAGGTTTAGAAACTCAAATGTTGCATTTAAGAAAAATGTGACCCTTATAGGACAGAGTAGAACTGCCCCATAGGGTTTCCAAGGAGAGGCTGGTTGATTCAAACTACTGACCTTTTGGTTAGCAGCTGAGCTCTTAACCACTGCACCACCAGGGCTCCATTTAAGAAAACAGAGTGGTGATATTTCTTGTATACCTGTGTTCTAGACCAGGCTTCAATGTCCTATTGACAGAGCACCTACCGGTGCTGGGGTTGTTGTGTTAAGAACTTTGCACCCATTCTCTCTGGTCTCCCCAGCAGTGAGGAAGACACTACCTCCCTCATTTAACAGATGGGTCAGACACCATCAGGAAGGCAATGGGAAAGAAGCAGCAGGAACCTAGAACCTGAGGCTGGGCTGGGACCAAGCCAAAGATGCATGCCTCCCTCACCTCACTGAGGAGGCCACCACTGGCGTGGGAGGAGACGGAGCAGTGGACACACAGCCACAGCCCCTCCCAGGGTCACTGCATCGTTGTTGGAACCTTCCCTATGGAGGGGCTTTTTGTGCCAACCACCTCTCCCAACTGTGTGGGTTAAACGAGATCATGTGTGTCAAATCAGCCGATCAATACAATGTAAATGCTTAAAACAGGTTAGCTGGCACTTTCCCACAGGGCCTGGGTAGCCTTTTCCCTGGCTGGAATCCTGTGATTGTCACAGTAGTCAAAGATGCAAGAGGAGAAGGCAGGGGCGTTACACCCCACTTCCCGGTGGCTGGAGAGTGCCTGGGTGATGCAAATGATCAACATGCTCATCTGCTAACCAAAAGGTTGGCAGTTCAAATCCACCCAGAGGCTCCTTGGAGGAAAGGCTTGGTAATCTGCTTCTGAAAAATCAGCCATTGAAAACCCTGTGGGGCATTGAGTTCACGTTAATGGTGGTGGAATGATTTGGAAAACGAAGGTGAGAATGGTTGCACAACTTGCAGAAAGTAATCAACGTCACTGAACTGTACATGTAGAAATTGATGAAGTGGCATGTGTTTTGTTATGTATATATTCACCACCCGTAAAAAAAACCCAATGCTGTTCAGTCAGCTCTGACTCATAGCAACCCTGTAGGACAGGGTAGAACTGCCCCATAAGGTTTCCAAGGCTGTACTCTTTACAGGAAAACCCTGGTGGCATAGTGGTTAAGTGCTACAGCTGCTAACCAAAAGCTTGGCAGTTCAAATCCACCAGGCGCTCCTTGGAAACTCTATGGGACAGTTCTACTCTCCTGTAGGGTCACTATTAGTTAGAATCGACTTAACGCCAATTGGTTCGGTTTTGGTTTTCGGTAATCCTTATGAAAGCAGACTGCCACACCTTTTTCTCACAAGGCGGCTGGTGAGTTCGAACTGCTTAGCAGCCGAGCACTTAACCACTGCACCACCAGGGCTCCTTATTTTAACCACAATTAAAAAAAGAAAGAAAATCGTAGGGAGCACAGTTCTACTCTGACACATATAGAGTTGCCATGAGTCACAATCAACTTCACAGTACCTGGTTCAGTTTTGGTTTTTGTTCCAGTAGGTGTGAGGGAGGCTCGAAGGAGATGCCATCAGTGTAGCCAGCTGGGAGCCTGAGGGAGACAGCGCCAGGCAGGGCTGAGAAGAGGACTTCGCTGATTGCTAGCTGCCCTGCTGGAGGGTAAGGACCCAATTTCAATAACCCTCTGAGTGGGGGCACCCATTCAGGAGACCCTGAGGATGGGGGAGAGGGAACTGCAGGCCCAGGAAGTGATTTCTCAGGAGCCCCCCACTGCAGAAGGGCTTACAAAGTGGTTAAGGCAACCCACAAACCAGGAAACCCAATATTTAGCTAATGGAACACTGACCAAACCTACTAGAGATGTTTTTCCCTGAGTAATTTAAATGCAGCCAGGCGAATGCATTATTAAAAACAAAAGACACAAATCTGACTGCACAAGTAATGAGATGTAATATAAATCCTCAGTGGTGGTTTCTTCGGGATATGGAGGAGGGGTTGGCACAACAAAACTTCCCAAAAATCTCCTTAAAACATTTCTCTCTGCAATCTCGCTCTTCCTAAATTAGTTGCCTAAATCTCTGTTCTTTTGTCTTGCTCTTTCCAAAACGCAAAGCTTGTGTCTGTGTGTTTTTCCTTACTGCCTCTCCCTTTTTCAGCCTGCCTGGGAGTTCTCCTTGTTCTACCAGAGCTTCTGCCTCCCCTTGAGGGGCTTTCCATCTTTTCTCAAACTGATCAATTTGGTCGCTCTTAGCTTCTCCAGTTCTGCATCTCAACCCATCTACCTTCCATATACAATAATGTCCAGGAGGCCACAAGCCCCTAAACAAGGGGCGCTCCCTTTTCAGAAGAAGGAGAGGAGTGACTACAAATATACAATTATAATATTCTTCCCTGCTACACCTGTTTACAGGGGCAGCGCAGAGGTCTGGTCCTGGAAAAATCCCAGGACTAGCTTCAATCAGGGCTGGGACAAGCGGGGCCTAGGGAGTCTCTGATGAAGACTTAACTGTCACACTGTGCACCCACCCCTACACTGACCTCTGCTCCCTCACTACCCTCCTAGGGCTTCCCTGCCTGCCCTACCCTGTCCTGCTTCAGCCTGCCCAAGGAGGCCACCTGCTTGAGGCCTCATGAAGCTCAACCCAAGCAGGCCTTACTACAGGGGCCTAACATAACAGGTGGAGCCTTCAGAGTCTGGTTGGGGTTTTAGACCACCCAGGATATTAACAAAGACAGGGCTGGCTGAGGCTGAATGACTGGTTGGGTTGGGGGGGGTCTGAAACCCTCACAGTGTCCCCTCCCCACTCCTGACTCCCCCTTGGCATCCAGCTTTCTGCATCCAGTCAGTGGACTTCCACTGCCACATTGGAGGGTCAGAGGCACCGAGGCCCTAGAGATTAGCTAATGAGTCCAACTCCTTTGCCTCAAGATGGGGATATTGAGGCCCAAAAAGAGTCAGGGACCCTCCTGAGGTCACATAACTTCTGGTGGAAGGAGCTAGAACCCAGGTATCTTGACTTCCAGGACAGTGTTTTCCCCACCACACAAAGGAATTAAACAATTTCTAAGCTATGCGGGGGAAGGGGTGCAGAGGGGGGGTTAGTGTTGTTGAAATTAATGCAACTGAAAAAATTGTAGGCCCTCTTATGGTTATTTGCATTTTACATGAACACAAAGATCAAAGAATCTTCTTGACTCAAATAAATAAAACCTGTTGTGATGAATGGGCCAGGGGTCAGTTTTGCTTTTTGCCTTCTCCTTCCCTCCCTACCTCCCCAAAACTGTGCTGGTAGTATTTCCAGGCTAAGGGTGAAACCTGCACACAGTATACAGAGAGACCAAGAATCCATTCATGGACAATGTCTTAGGAACAACCAAGGAAAAGGGTGAGCTGTTCCTCAATAAATGGTCAGGGGTAGGGAAGCATGGATCAAGGCTGGGGCTGTGCAAAGACCCTGGGGCAGCTAAGAGGGGTGGGCTGTGAGCTCTGTGGCAGCCAGTTTACTCAGCTGGGCACTACTGAACACACAGAGGTTCCTGAGTTCAAGAGCTGGCTCACTGCAGACCACCGAAGCCTTTCTGACAGCTCTGAGGGAGGCAGCAGGCTGTGGAGCAGTCTGTGGGGGAGAGAAAGAGACAGACAGCGCTCACCATTGTACTTCCTAGCCACACACCTCTCTTCACTACCAAGGACGGTCTCTCACTTCCTTGAAAGCTCTGCTTCAAACTTGCCTCCTCCTTCCTCAGCCAACCCACTTGCTGTGTTTTCACCCTCTTACTAGAAAAACACCTGTGTCATGAAGATGCGTACACATTTACCCACTTACTGTAAAGATCTTAACACCAGGCGATTTTCCACAGGTTTACAGCCTCCACTAATTTAAATGGTAAATCTTTTTTAGGGAGGGGACCTTCTTTTTGAATCCCCTCACTGAGCCCCCCACAATGCCTAGAGTCATTTCTGTACATAGCAAGTCAGTGGTCTAGCCAGATGCTGGTGCCTGTTGGGGCTCTGACCACCCACCCACCCCAAATGTGGGGGTGGAGTGGGGTGGGAGTGGAGGCACTCATTGGGGGTGATAGGGGGCTCCAGGGCATGCAGAGACCTCTCTATTCACCTTCTGCACTCCAGCGTGAGTGACTGTAAACAGGGAGACAGACTTCCTGCTAGGAATTCTCTTGTGAGTGGGTGTTTCCGGCTGGCTGTGGATGTGTAGCTTGAGGTATGGCAAGAGGTCAGAATGATTCTCCAAGGGTCAGAATTAAAGTTTCCACATGAGAACAGAGCCTGCCCAGCCATCGCGGCACAGCCTCTCCACAAACTGTCCCTGACCCTGCTCAGCACCCACCCTCCTCTCCCCCCACCTCCTCTCCCCCCACCTCCTCTGCCTCCTCTAAGAGTCTGGACTCTGTACCCCTGCCAGCACCCTCTCGTATTGTCTTTTCCCCTCTTGCACAGAACTCTCAAGGGTGGCACCAGGTCTAACGTTTCTCAACTTCCTCACAAGGTATAGCCCATATAGGGGCTATCAGCCACGGACTGTTGGATGAATCTCCTCCACCCCCACCCCAACCCCACCCATTTAAGGCACAGCCTTATCCCAAGTGTAGGCTATCCCAAGTGTGGACATCTGGAAGCCTGGACATCTGGTCTTGGCTTAGCTACTGATCACGGTATAACCTTGATCTAGTCCCTCACCTCTCTGAGCTTCAGTTTCCTCATCTGGACAACGAGGCCACTGGGCTAGTGAACTCTGCTTTCCTTTCATCTGAGTATTCCTGTTCACAAAGTCGTCCTTGGTATAACTCAAGTGGCCACTCCCCCCACACCACACAGTAACAGTGAAAATAAGGAGGGTTAGGGACACCGCTGCTGAGTAGCCCCTCAGAGACTGACCCTCCACTCCTCTCAGCTGGCCCTGCTGGTGTCGCCATTCTGCAGCTGGTCACCATCCAAAACCCCTGGACATAAAGTCCTCAATGGACCTCCTTCACCCCACCAGAAATCAGAAAGGGGCCCATAACACCAGCTTCCTAATGGCTGCTCTCTTAGCTGACTACTGGGTGGCTTTGAAATTTCCCCTCAGGAGGGCTCCATTAAAGCTCCTTCTCAATCTCCATTTAGGGAAAGGAGGACACTGGGTGAGAGGGTTTATCCTTCCAAATGCAGTAGCCATTAGCTCTGGAGGTCTGGGTCTCGGCAGGGCAGGGAGAGGGAAGCTGAGCATCCACTTCACCCTAGAGGCTGCTCTGCTGGCTTTGCCAAGGCCTGGCCTCAGAGGAATTGACCACATAGGGGTATTTTCTCCCTGAGACTCAGAGACACACACGATGCCAAGTACAAGGAGGGTGGTGTGGGGTTTCTGAGGCCCACAGAAGAGAAGGAACTTGCCCAAATTGTCCACAGTGAAGTGGGCACTTCTTCAGTGCCTGGCCCCTGCAGGCCTTTGGCATGAGGCCCCTCAAAACATCAGTTCAGGGTCAATCCTGAGCCGCTGCCCTTCCACTTCCCTATGTCATCTATCCTGGTCGAGGGATTCTTTAGCCATCACCACTTAACTCTGTGGTTGTCATTGGGTTGTCCCACCATCTGAAAACTGCCAAGCAGATCCCACTCACTGTGGTGGGGAGGGGTCCTGGGTTGGGCTCAGGCTGGGATTCAGACATCTCCTGGTGGGTCTGGGAAACTGATGAAGCAGGTCCCCTGTGTGTGAGAGAGTGAGGAACCTCCTAGGACAGACAAGAAGTTTCACCTGTTGAGAGCCTTCCTCATCCCCAGGTGGGGAGTGGGTTACATCAAAGCCCACGCTCTGCAACCACACTTATCTCCCTCATGGCTGAGTCCTGAGGACGCTGGAGGGCTGTAAGCTGCTTCGCTGACTCATATTAACTTGCAACATAGCAGCCCTGCTTTTCGGTCCCTCTAGCAATGGACTCATTTGGAGCTCCAGACACCACCTGTGAAGGAAGGCCTCCGCTGGCCAGCTGTGCTGCCCAGAGGATGCCCTGTGGGAAAGGGCACTAGTACCTGTGAGCCACCACCTGGGCCTTCCAGAAATGAGCAGGGGACGGAACCACCAGTGTGATCCTGTTTGTACTCTGTTTGTAACAGGCTGGTGAAACACATTACATTTTAGTTACTTATTTTTAGTAATGATAATAACAACAACAGTAATACTAATAGGTAGCCTTTGTGAGGGCTTATTAAATGCCAAACACCATGGTAAGTGGTTGACATAGGTTAACACATTTATTTGTCACCCCAACCCTTTGCAGTAGGCACAATTATCTCCAAATTACAGATGAGGAGACTGAGGGTCACAGAGGATGAAGTCATTGGTAACAGGTTCATACAGCGCTCAACCCCAGGCCTTCCTGAGGCCAGAGCGGATATAGAGGAAGGTAAGAGACAGAGTAGTTGCCTCTGGGATGGAGAGGGTGAGGAGCCGAGGTGGGTAATGGAGGAGACCTGGGGGTTCTGCTCTGCCCCTTGCAGCCCTGTTACCCCAGGCGGGGACCTGGTCATCTCTGAGCCTCTGCCAGGTGAGGTGTGGGGCAAACTCTTCCCGGCTCAGGCAGCTGTGGCTGGAGACATTGATTCTCTTCCCCGATGCACATTAGGATTCCCTGTGAGCTTTTAAAAATCCCTATGTCCAGGCCATACCCAAGGCCAACTACAGCAGAGTCTCTGGGCATGAATGGGTTTTAAAGCTCCCCAAGTGATCTCAAGAGTCAAGAACTGCTGCTCAAGCCTGCCTCGAGCATTGCGCTCTTTTAAGATCTATCTATATGGAATCAAACTGACAACAAACAGCAACTCAAAAGATTAGATAGGAACCTTAAGGGCCAGTGAGTTTATGCTAACGGAGGAGGAACAACTTGGAAAAGGAGGGTGAGAATGGTTGCACAACTGGAAGAATTCAGCCAATATCACTGAATTGTACATTTGAAACTGTTGAATTAGTGTATGTTTTGCTGTGTGTATTCTCAACAACAAAATAAAATAAATTATAAAAGAAAAAATTCTGACCTTCCCCCGGTTCATGTGTCCAGCAGGGAAGCCAAGGCCCTGAAACTCTCTCTGAACCTCTGCCACCCAGAGACTGACCTGACTGCGTGCATGTGAGGGACACCTGGGGCAGCAGTCCAGGGTGGGGTGAAAGAACTGAAAGTGGTCTTTCAGTGGCAGTGGGGTTTGGTGCATGGACAGCCTGCCAGAGATTCCTGGTAAGAGCTCAGTCTCTAAAGGGCTCTGGGTCTAGCCTCAGGGAGAGAAGGCCTCAAGGGATCACAGATGGCAAGTTTTGGGTATCAAAACTTGGGACTGGACACAGAGACTCTCATTGTGTGACCTCTGGAAGGAAGGGCCGAACCAGCCCTTGCCTCGCACACCTCGCAGGACTCTGTTCATCACAGCTCTGATGACTGGGTGGTGGTATGATTCCAGAAAGGGGTGGACACGGGGAACTGTGTCAGGACTGGGGAGAGTGTGTGGCTGAGGCTGACTGAAGAGCTGGGCTCAGGCTGCTGGAGCCACTCCACCCAGGAGCAGCAAGGTGAAAAGGAATCCCATGCCCTGAATTGGAGAAAGCAATGAGAACAAGCAGGGAGAAAAGCCCACTGTTCCCTCTTTTCTAAGACTGAGGAAACACGGGGTCTTCTCTGACCATTGGGAACTGAGTTTTTAAGCCCAGGTGAGGAACTATTGATTTTTCTTAATGCTCTTAAAAATTGCTCAGGTAAAAAAAAAAAAAAAATTGTTCTGGGTGTTGCCAGTCATTGATACCCCCAAAACCTGTTGCTGTCTAGTCAATTTTGACTCATCATGACCCCACAGGACAAAGTAGAACTGCCCCATAGGGTTTCCAAGGCTATAATCTTTGTGGTACTGTGGTAGCTTGTGTGTTGCTGTGATGCTGGAAGCTATGCCACCAGTATTTCAAATACTGGTAGGGTCACTCATGGTGGGCAGGTTTCAGCAGAGCTTCCAGACTAAGACAGGCTAGGAGGAAGGACCTGGTAATCTAATTCTAAGAAAAACTGGCCAGTGAAAAAAACTTATGAATAGCAGTGGAACGTTGTCTGGTATAATGCCAGAAGATGAGGCCCTTAGGTTGGAAGGCACTCAAAACACAACTGGGGAAGAGCTGCCTCCCCAAAGTATAGTCCATCTTAATGATATGGATAGAGTCAAGCTTTCTGGACCTTCACTTGATGATGTGGCAGGAATCAAAATGAGAAGAAACAGCTGCAAACATCCATTAATAATCAGAATGTGGAATGTATGAAGTATAATGTAGGAAAACCGGAAATCATCAAAAATGAAATGAAATACATAAAGATCAATATCCTCAGCATTAGTGAACTGAAATGGACTGGTATTGGCCATTTTCAATTTGACAATCATATGGTCTACTATGCCAAGAATGACAAATTGAAGAGGGATGGCATCACATTCATTATAAAAAAAAAAAAAATTTCAAGATCTATCCTGAAGTACAATGCTGTCAGCAATAGGATAATATCCATATGTCTATAAGGAAGACCAGTTAATACAGCTATTATTCAAGTTTATGCACCAACTACTAATGGCAAAGATGAAGATATTGAAGATTTTTACAACTTCTGTAGTCTGAAATTGATCAAACATGCAATCAAGATGCATTGATGATTACTGGTAATTGAAATGTGAAAGAAACTAAGAAGAAAGAACAGTATTTGAGAAATATGGCCTTGGTGATAGAAATGATGCTGGAGATTGAATGATAGAATTTTGCAAGACGAATGATTTATTCATTGGAAATACCTTTTTTCAACAACATAAATGGTGTCTATACATGTGGACCTCTCCGAATGGAATACACAAAAATCAAGTTGACTACATCTGTGGAAAGAGACAATGGAGAAGCTCAGTACCATCAGTCAGAACAAGATCAGGGGCTGACTGTGGAGCAGAAAATCTATTGCTCATATACAAGTTCAAGTCAAAGCTGAAGAAATTTAAAACAAGTCCATAAGAGCCAAAGTATGACTTCGAGTACATCCCACTGGAATTTAGAGACAATCTCAAGAACAGATTTGACATACTGAACACTAATGCCCAAAAACCGGATGAGTTGTGGTATGACATCAAGGACATCATATATGAAGAAAACAAAAGGCCATTAATGAGACAGGAAAGAAAGAAAAGACCAACTTACATGTCAAAAGAAACTCTGAACCTTGCTCTTGAATGTTGAGAGGCTAAAGCAAATGGAAGAAATGATGAAGTAAAAGAGCTGAACAGAAAATTTCAAAGGGTAGCTCAAGAAGACAAAGTATTATAGTGAAATATCAAAGACCTGGAGTTAGAAAACAAAAGGGGAAGAACAAGCTCAGCATTTCTCAAGCAAGAGAACTGAAGCAAAAATTAAAGCCTCGAGCTGCAATATTGAAGAATTTTATGGCCAAAAAATTGAACGGTGCAGGAAGCATCAAAATAAGATGGAAGGAATACGGAGTCACCGTACCAAAATGAATTGGTCGACATTCAACCATTTCAGGAGGTAGCATATGATCAATAACTGATGGTACTGAAGGAAGAAGTCTGCACTGAAGGCACTGGTGAAAAACAAGGCTGCAGGAATTAACGGAATACCAACTGAGATGTTTCAACAAACAGATGCAATGCTGGAGGCACTCACTCGTATATGCCAAGGTATTTGGAAGAGAGCTACCTGGCCAGCCGACTGGAAGAGATCCATATTTGTGCCCATTCCAAAGAAAGGTAAGCCAATAGAATGTGGAAATTGTTGAACAATATCATTAATATCACACCAAGTAAAATTTTGCTGAAGATCATTCAAAAATGGTTGCAGCACTACATTGACAGGGAACTGTCAGGAGTTCAAGCCAGATTCAAAAGAGGACATGGAATGAGAGATACTATTGCTGATGTCAGATGGATCTTGGCTGAATGAGAACACCAGAAAGATGTTTACTTGTGTTTTATTGACTATGCAAAGGCATTCAACTGTGTGGATCATAACAAATTACGGATAACATTTCAAAGAATGGAAATTCTAGAACACTTAATTGTGTTAATGAGAAACCTCCCCCACGTGTCTGTCAGTTTGTCGTACTGTGGGGGCTTGCGTGTTGCTGTGATACAGGAAGCTGTGCCACCGGTATTCAGATACTAGAAGGGTCACCCATGGAGGACAGGTTTCAGCTGAGCTTCCAGACTAAGACAGACTAGGAAGAAGGACCTGGCAGTCTACTTCTGAAAAGCATTACCCAGTGAAAACCTTATGAATAGCAGTGGAACATTGTCTGATATGGTGCTGGAAGATGAGCCCCCCAGGTTGGAAGGCACTCAAAAGATGACTGGAGAAGAGCTGCCTCCTCAAAGTAGAGTAGACCTTGATGATGTGGGTGGAGTAAAGCTTTCAGGACCTTCATTTGCTGATGTGGCACAACTCAAAATAAGAAGAAACAGCTGCAAATGTCAATTAATAATTGGAACCTGGAATGTACGAAGTATGAATCTAGGAGAATTGGAAATCACCAAAAATGAAATGGAACGCAAAAACATCAATATCCTAGGCATTAGTGAGCTGAAATGGACTGGTATTGGCCTTTTTGAACTGGACAATCATATAGTCTACTATGCTGGGAATGATAACTTGAAGAAGAATGGTGTTGCATTCATTGTCAAAAAGAACGTTTCAAGATCTACCCTGAAGTACAACGCTGTTAGTGATAGGATAATATACATATGCCTACAAGGAAGACCAGTCAATACGACTATTATTCAAATTTACGCACCAATCACTAGGGCCAAAGATAAAGAAATAGAAGAATTTTTATCAGCTGCTGCAGTCTGAAATGGATCAAACATGCAATCAAGATGCATTGACAGTTACTGGCGATTGGAATGTGAAAACTGGAAACAAAGAAGAAGGATCAGTACTTGGAAAATATGGTCTTGGTGATAGAAACAATGCCAGAGATCGAATGATAGAATTTTGCAAGACCAATGGCTTCTTCATTGCAAATACCTTCTTCCACCAACATAAACAGCGACTATATACGTGGACCTTGCTAGATGGAACACACAGAAATCAAATTGACTACATCTGTGGAAAGAGATGGTGGAAAAGCTCAATATCATCAGTCAGAACAAGGCCGGGGCCGACTGTGGAACAGACCATCAATTCCTCATAAGCCAGTTCAAGCTGAAACTGAAGAAAATCAGACCAAGTCCACGAGAGCCAAAATATGACCTTGAGTATATCCTATCTGAATTTAGAGACCATCTGAAGAATAGATTTGACGCATTGAACGCTAATGACCAAAGACCAGATGAGGTATGGAATGACATCAAGGACATCATCCATGAAGGACCAAGAGGTCATTGAAAAGACAGGAAAGAAAGAAAAGACCAAGGTGGATGTCAGAGGAGACTCTGAAACTTGCTCTCGAACGTCGAGCAGCTAAAGCAAAAGGAAGAATTGATGAAGTAAAAGAACTGAACAGACGATTTCAAAGGGTGGCTCGAGAAGACAAAGTAAAGTATTATAATGACATGTGCAAAGAGCTGGAGATGGAAAACTAAAAGGGAAGAATACGCTCGGCGTTTCTCAAGCCAAAAGAACTGAAGAAAAAGTTCAAACCTCGAGTTGCAATAGTGAAGAATTCTATGGGGAAAATGTTGACTGACACAGAAAGCATCAAAAGAAGATGGAAGGAATACACAGTCATTGTACCAAAAAGAACTGGTTGATGTTCAACCGTTTCAAGAGATGGCATATGATCAGGAACCTATGGTAGTGAAGGAAGAAGTCCAAGCTGCTCTGAAGGCATTGGTGAAAAACAAGGCTCCAGAATTGATGGAATATCAATTGAGATGTTTCAACAAACAGATGCAGTGCTAGAGGTACTCGCTCATCTATGCCAAGAAATATGGAAGACAGCTTCCTGGCCAACTGACTGGAAGAGATCCATATTTTTGCCTATTCCCAAGAAAGGTGATCCAACCAAATGTGGAAATTATAGAACAATATCATTAATATCACACGCAAGCAAAATTTTGCTGAGGATCATTCGAAAACGGCTGCAGCAGTGTATCTACAGGGAACTGCCAAAAATTCAGGCCGGTTTCAGAAGAGGACGTGGAACCAGGGATATCATTGCTGATGTCAGATGGATCCTGGCTGAAAGCAGAGAATACCAGAAGGATGTTTACCTGTGTTTTGTTGACTATGCAAAGGTATTCAACGGTGTGGATCATAACAAATTATGGATAACACTGCGAAGAATGGGAATTCCAGAACACTTAATTGTGCTCATGAGGAACCTTTACATAGATCAAGAGGCAGTTGTCTGGACAGAACAAGGGAATACTGATTGGTTTAAAGTCAGGAAGGGTATGCATCAAGGTTGTATTCTTTCACCATACCTATTCAATCGGTATGCTGAGCAAATAATAGGAGAAGCTGGACTATATGAAGAAGAACGGGGCATCAGGATTGGAGGAAGATTCATTAACAACCTACGTTATGCAGATGAGACAACCTTGCTTGCTGAAAGTGAAGAGGACTTGAAGGACTTACTAACGAAGATCAAAGACCACAGCCTTCAGTATGGATTGCACCTCAACACAAAGAAAACAAAAATCCTCACAACTGGGCCAATGAGCAACATCATGATAAATGGAGAAAAGACTGAAGTTGTCAAGGATTTCATTTTACTTGGATCCACAATCAACAGCCATGGAAGCAGCAGTCAAGAAATCAAAAGACACACTGCATTGGGTAAATCTGCTGCAAAGGACCTTTTTAAAGTGTTGAAGAGCAAAGACGTCACCTTGAGGACTAAGGTGCGCCTGACCCAAGCCATGGTATATTCAATCGCATCATACGCATGTGAAAGCTAGACAATGAATAAGGAAGACTGAAGAAGAGTTGATGTCTTTGAATTATGGTGTTGGTGAAGAATATTGAATATACCTTGGGCTGTCAGAAGAACGAACAAATCTGTCTTGGAAGAAGTACAGCCAGAATGCTCCTTAGAAAGGAAGGATGGTGAGACTTTGTCTCACATACTTTGGACATGTTATCAGGAGGAACCAGTCCCTGGAGAAGAACATCATTCTTGGTAAAGCAAAGGGTGGGTATAAAAGAGGAATACACTCAATAAGATGGATTGACAAGCGGCTGAAACATAGCAACAATTGTGAGGATGGTGCAAATCTGTGCAGTGTTTTGTTCTGTTGTACATAGGGTGACTGTGAGTTGCTGGCACCTAACAAAGCCTGACAACAACAGCAATCTTTATGGAAGCAGACTGCCACATCTTTCTGCTGTGGGTTTGAACCACTGACCTTACGGTTACCAGTCAAGTACTTAAACACTGGCACCAGGGCTCCTTTTTCCACCTATAATGATTTGTATTGAAAGTCTGAAAAGTTATGCATCAAAATACTAATACAATGGTTAATTAACTCTTGGTGCCTTTTTTTTTTTTTCCTTATCTTTATCTTCTAATTTTTCTTTTTGCAATCAGTGGCTATGACTAGTGTAAAAGAAATAACTTTTTTTTTTTTAAAGCAGCTTTAGGAACTAGTCACTGATAGATAATAAAATTCTGACAAAAATAAAAGTATATGCAGTATCCTGCCACAGGGCCTTTTCTGAAGCTGTCCCCTCAAGAACATAAGTGACCTTTTCTTTCTCCAGTTGTGACTGAATTCCACCCAGCCTTCCAGTCCCAAATCTCACCTCCTCCAGGGAGTCCTCTCTACCTACTCCAGCCCTCCGCTGGTCTCTCTGGCCTGCCTCTGCCCTTCTGAGTGAGTGCCTGGCTGGTTGTTTGCCTGACTCCTTCTATCTCTATGTAGCTACCGCTTGTAGGCGCTTTCTCTATTTTCCTCCTTGTTTTTCGTGTGTGTGTGTGCGTGCGCTCGCGCACGTGTGTGAGAGTGAGAAAGAAAGAGAGAGAGAGTTTCTCTGTCTGCCTCCTTATTTTCCCCATCTTTCCCTGTTCCCTCTACGCCATAGAATACTCATTTTGGGCAGACACAATTCTGTAGTGAAATTTTGGCTGTCTGTCTTTCCTCTCTAAACCGGTCTTTATCTCTTTTCTCTGTCTTGTACTCTATCTAAATGTTTCTCTCTGTCCCTCTGCCTCATTCTCTATCTGTATTTCTCTCTGATTCTCTCTGTCTCTATCTCATTGTATCTATTTCTGTTATTATCTTTCTCTCTTTCTGTCAATTTGTCCATCTCTCTTTCTTTCTCCCATTCTAAATTTCTGTGCTCTTGACTCCTTGTGCTTTTTCTCATAGCCCGTGATAGCCACAGACATGAGAATATCAGTGCTAGAGAGAGACACAGAGAGAAAGGAGGGGGAGAAAGAGAAAGACCCAAACCCACTCCTAGTGCAAGCTGATAGCCGTGTGGGGACCAGAGCCCTGGACCCTGCAGCCCAACTTGGACTTTTTCCCTGGCACAAACTCGCTGATCATTGCTGGCTTTCAGGGCCTGAGAGAGGCTGGGTGCCAGACACAGGACGCCCTGGTGGGCCACAGGGAGGGCTCAGCCCCACGTGCCCTGCTGCACACAGGTCCCTGCCCTCCCAGCCTGACTCACTCATCTCCAGGCCCACAGCTACAGCCTTCCAAGGCTTGTTTCTGAGAAGCCAGATTGAATTAGCCGCTGGGCCCATCTGGCTAGCCCTCAGCCTAATACTGCCTGGCAGCTCATGCCTCAATGCCAGCCCCACGCCCGTGGCCTCACGGCCAGAAATCCAATTTGCCGCAGCTTAATTGAGTCCTGGACTCCCGGAGGCATTGGCCCTCAGGCCCTCCTGCTCAGCTAGCAGCAGATTTCCCGGTGATTAGGAGAAGGAGGAAAAAACAGCAGGAGCCATGTTAATTTCAATTACCCTCATTCTCTCCCTGGAACAGCACACACCCCTTGCTAAGTGCCTCTTGTGTCAGACCCTGATAAGCACTAAGTATTTGGAGCATTGGGCATGCTCCAGACACCTTGTATTTATCTCCTGACTTTGTTCAGAGAACATGCTGTGTGCCCCTCCCCTGTAGATCATCAGCATTGAGTCCTGTTTTACGGAGTCCAGAGAAGCAAGCTCAGAGGTGCCATCAATGCCCAGGCCACTAGGGACCCGGATCTCCCACACACTGGCTCCTGGCTGCTTCAGTGGAACCAAAGACAGGGCTCTAATAAGGTTTTATGACTCTCATAAGAATCACTCCTCTTCTTCCCAACCCTTTCCTCCTGGGAGTTTGCCAAGATGGCGGCCCTGACAGCTGCAGTCTCCTGGGATAGGAACTAACTTAGTAGGAGGAAGCATACCTTTCCCAGACCTACAGATGCTGTTATGGATTGAATTGTGTCTCTCCAAATATGAGCTAGAATCCTAACTCCTATACCTGTGGAATCCCATTTGGAAATAGGGTTTTCTTTGTTATGTTAATGAGGCCATATCGGTGTACAGTATGTCCTAAACCTAATCCCCTCTGAGTTATAAAAACAGCAGATTAGACACAGAAGCCAGCACAAACGGGGGGAAGGGAGAGATAGATGCCACATGAAGATCAACAAGGAATTGAGGAAATCTAGGGCTTCAGAGGCTGAAAGAGACAAGGATCTACCCCCAGAGCAACAGAGAAAGAGCTTTATAACTGTGGTCCTAAATTCAGGCTTTCAGCCTCCTGAACTGTGAGAAAATTAATTTCTGTTCTTTCAAGTCACCCGCTTGTGGTATTTCTGTTATGGCAACACTAGATAACTAAGACTTCGAGGCCAGGAATTGTGCACTCTGTCCAAACAGGACAGACTGAGAGAGCTATCAGTCCTTAGGGATGATCAAGCCCAACATTAAGGCTCAGAGACAGGAGGCAACGAATTCAAGGTCACACAGCAAGTCACTGCAAAACTGGAGTAGGATTCCAGTCTTACTACTCTCAGTCCAGGTGTCTGTTCTCCAACCTGGGGCCTTCTCTATTTGGCCGGGGGAGTAGAAATTCCTGGGTGGTTTCCCCACCACTGAGCATGCTTACTCACCAATCTCCCAGAAGCCTCCCACAGGGGGGCAAGCTCTGTGTCAGACTGAGTCCACATATCTTGGGGTCTTGGCTGGGCTCATGAACCAGTGAGCTGAAAGGGATCCCCAAGAGCAGTTGTGGACCCTCTACATCCACACCACCTGACAGGTGCTCACAATCTGCCAGGGCAGCCCACCCTCTTAGCACA
Organism: Loxodonta africana; assembly: GCF_030014295.1. Taxonomy (NCBI): domain Eukaryota; kingdom Metazoa; phylum Chordata; class Mammalia; order Proboscidea; family Elephantidae; genus Loxodonta; species Loxodonta africana. Next base: position 38,197,735 of record NC_087354.1, on the reverse strand, counting down.
GTAGCAAACACCAGGAGCCTGACTCAGGAGTTAGAGAGAAACTTCAGAAAGGGCTGCTTGACCCCAAGAAACACCTAGTGCAGGGACCAGAGACGGAGGTCTTCTCAGGGCTGTAGCACCAGGGCCCAAGTCCCAGAGCCATCAGGGTCTTTCTGGGCACCACACCATTTGCAGGACCTGAAACCTGCCAAGAGGTTCTCAGAGCTCCCTGTTCCCTCTTCCAGCCCCACAGAACTACCCTGGGAATGCATAGGATAATTGTCCCGGGCCCTGCATCCTGGGGCTAGGGACAATTTCAGTGACATAGTGAGCCAGCCTGAGGGAAGAGGGGTCTCTGTCAGGATCTGGTCTGGGCCTGGGAAAGGAGGTAGTGACTTGAAAATGACCCCTGAGCAGGAGATGGAGACAGCCAACACTTTTTCCATAGACATTGCCTGCTTTCTTCTCACTGTGAGCACTGGCTAGCGGCTGAAGGAACCTAATGAAACTCGCCCTGTATTTGAACCTGTCAGAGCTGGCCCAGGCCCCCAGCTTCTCTATGGCTGGCCATGGCCTCGATAACAGCCTGGGGAGCCTCAGATTCTCAGCAGCAGGCGGGCCTGGCTGGGGCATCCTCTCCCATCTGCAGCTGATCTCACCTCTGAGAGATCCCAGATCTACCTGTCCCTCCCACAAGGAAAAGACAGACTGCAGGTTGGCCCCAATGGACACAGTCTGAGGTGGGGAGGCTGGCATGAAGAAACCCTGCTAATCAGCCTTTCTTGGGCCAGAACTGGTTGGGGAGGAAGAGAGAAATCCAAGAGGTAGTAGGATTTGTTGCCTGGCTGGTAACTAGCACTGCTGCCTGCATGGAGAACAGCATGGAGTGAACAGCTTAGCTGGGAAGGGAGCTCAGATTCCTGGCCTGCCCTGAGAGTGTGGCTATAGGCTCTCCTGAAAGGAGCCCACACAGCCTGAGCTTGTTCTGATCTGTCTCTCTTCATACCGTGTCCATTATTAGAGTGGGGAAACTGAGGCATAACAGAAAAGTTTGCAACCATCCAGAAATATTCTAGGTCAGAATCTAGGGAACTTCCTGAATTTCAGCCAGGGAACTCTCTTGGAGAGGTATTCATGTAGTCTTTTAAAAAACAACTCTGAACAATGTGATAACTGTACAGGAAATTGTGGAGGACAATTAGGGACCTAATCCAGCCTGAGGAGTCACAAAAGGCTTTCTGGAAGAGGCAAAGTGGAGTGCCTCCAGAGGAGGTGAATATAGTCGTGCGCCATGTAACGTCCATTTGGGCAACGCCCAACTGCATATATGTCTGTGATCCCATAAGGTTATAATAGAGTTCAGAAATCCCGATGGGAGAACAAGACTAGTGGATTTAGGCATGTCACACTTGACAATCACAACGATCTTCAAAAACAAAAAATTCTTCAAGCCGTTAAAGGATCAGCTTCTCTGAAAACTACAAGGCTAAAGAAAACGCGAAAGGGACCTATATCAGATATGGAGAAATTGCTAATGACGTGGACTGAGGACCAAACATAAAAGCAAATCCCTCTCAGTCCTCTGATGATCACTGCTAAGGCACAAAGCTTATTTGAGGTACTTAAAGAAAAGACAGGGCCATAACATTGAGCTTGGTGCTAGCTCTGAGTAGTTCAAATGTTTTTCACTACGTGGTGTAAAAGTAAGTGGTGAGTCTCTGAGTACTGATGAGAAGGCAGCAGGAGAATTTGTTGAAACCTTAGATAAACTAATTGTAGAAAAAAGAGGAAGGAGGTTATTTTCCCCAGCAAATTTTTCATATGGATGAAACCTCCATATTCTGAAGTGAAAGCCTGAAAGGACCTTCATCCATAATATGGTGTTCACACAACATCCAAATTACATACTGTCCTGTTTCACGGAAAGTATTGTGAATATTAAGTGATGCCTGACTATAGTGAGATAGGGAGTCCAGGAGTGTTGCTCTAATGGATGTCCCTCCATATGGATGGAAACACCAAGAAGAGGCATTAAGTGTTCCTACTTCAACAGATGAATTTGAACGGATCTAGGCTTAGAAGAGTTAAAAAGGTATTCCAGGCAGAGGGGCCAGCATGAGCAAAGGCTGAGTAGCTCACTGAGAAACTGCCGAGAGATGAGGCTGGAGACACAGCAGAGTCAGCTCACAAAGGGTCTTGAATGTCAGGCTAAGGATGGTGAACTTCATCCTGCTGGCTCTAAAGGCCAACTGAAGAATTCAAGCAGGAAAGTGCCTTGGTCAGGCCTGTGCTTTTGGAAGGTCACTCTGTGGCAGTGTGCACTAGCGGAGGGGGGACTGGAGGCAGTAGAGCCATGATGATCCTGGGCAGGGAAGTAAGGCTGAGTTAGGGCAGTGGCTCTGGGAATGGAGTGGAGGTGGAGATAGAAAATGTCCACAAGTGGAGTCCCAGGTGAGGAGCAGGGAGGGGACTCATCCAGGTGTAAAGGACCCTGGAGAAGCTGCCAACCAGATAGCTGTGGCGTGCGGGCTTGCGTGTGTGTGTGTGTGTGTGTGTGTGTAGCCAGGATCTGCAGAGAGTACCCTTGAGGAGTCACCCAGTGATTAGGTACTCAAGGGCTCAAAACTGAGACTGGAGTCGCTCTCACCCCTGTGACAACTGGATGAGTGATGGACAAGGTCTTAAGACAAGTAGGGTCTAGTTCCAGCGGACTGAGAAGGCATGTTTATACCCTCTTTGTCAGTTCAAGAGATGGATCAGCATAACCCTACAGTAACCAAGAGGACAGAGGGCACATTAGCAGACAAGAGATTTCAACATGTTTCTGGAAGATAAAAAGTAGGTGGAGAATTCTGGGACAGATTAGAGGCAGCAGAAGCCTAGAAAATATGCAGAGGAACTAGAGTCATCTGCCAGGAGAACGTCAGAGACCCTCTGGTCTTGAAGGCAAGTATCACAGAGAACATAGTGAGAAGCGGGGTTATAACAACTGAAGATCCAAGAGTGGAACAGTTAATGCCCCCACCCCCACCCCCACCAAGTCATGAACGCTGCCAGCACTTAACCCAAGGAAAAAATCAGAGGGCCTTCTTCTCTAAAGCAAATGGAATAAACTCTTGGTGAGAGTGGGTACAGCCAGTGTGGTTATTAGTATTTAAAAATATATATATTTTTTAATTGTGTTTTCAGTTAAAGTTTACACAGCAAATTGGGTTCTCATTTAACAATTTCTACACAGTCTCACCACACAATTTATTCAGTGACACTGGTTACATTTTACAATGTGTCAACTTTCTCATTATTTCCATTCTAGTTGTTCTGTTTTCAGTAGTTTCCCTGCCCCCTTGCCTTATAGTCTTTGCTTTACAGTAAGTGTTGAACTTTTGATCTCAAATAGATGGTTTTTTTTAAAGGAACGCAGTACTCATGGGTGATATTGTTTATTTTATGAGCCAATCTGTTATTTAGCTAAAAGATGACCTCATAGAATAGTTTTGATTCAAGGTTTAAAGAGTTTTTCAGGGCGTTGATCTCAGGGAGTCCTCCAGTCTCAACTGGTCCAGTAAGTCTGGACTCTTTAAGAGTGGTTGTTGATCTATCTAGAGAGAGGCGGGGCCAAGATGGCGGACTAGGTGGACGCTACCGCGGATCCCTCTTGCAACAAAGACTCAGAAAAACAAGGGAATCGATCACATACATAACAATCTACGAACTCTGAACAACAAGCACAGACTTAGAGACGGAAAACGAACAAATACGGGCAGACAGCGACCGTTTTCAGAACCAGGAGCCAGTGTACCGGGCGGCCCCATTAACATCCGAATACCCGGAGCCAGAGGGAGAATTCAGATAGGGATCTGACTGCATTTTCTTTTAGCCGACTACCTGGAAAATCTAGTTTCCCAGTGATGGCTCGGAGACAGCAGTCCATATCAAACCACATAAAGAAACAGACCATGACAGCTTCTCCAACCTCCCAAACAAAAGAATCAAAATCTTTCCCAAATGAAGATACAATCCTGGAATTATCAGATACAGAATATAAAAAACTAATTTACAGAATGCTTAAAGATATCACAAAGGAAATTAGGATAAATGCAGAAAAAGCCAAGGAACACACTGATAAAACTGTTGAAGAACTCAAAAAGATTATTCAAGAACATAGTGGAAAAATTAACAAGTTGCAAGAATCCATAGAGAGACAGCATGTAGAAATCCAAAAGATTAACAATAAAATTACAGAATTTGACAACGCAATAGAAAGTCAGAGGAGCAGACTCGAGCAATTAGAATGTAGACTGGGACTTCTGGAGGACCAGGGAAACAACACCAACATAGCTGAAAAAAAATCAGATAAAAGAATTAAAAAAAATGAAGAAACCCTAAGAATCATGTGGGACTCTATCAAGAAGGATAACTTGCGAGTGATTGGAGTCCCAGAACAGGGAGGGGGGACAGAAAACACAGAGAAAATAGTTGAAGAAATCCTGACACAAAACTTCCCTGACATCATGAAAGACGAAAGGATATCTATCCAAGATGCTCATCGAACCCCATTTAAGATTGATCCAAAAAGAAAAACACCAAGACATATTATCATCAAACTTGCCAAAACCAAAGACAAACAGAAAATTTTAAAAGCAGCCAGGGAGAAAAGAAAGGTTTCCTTCAAGGGAGAATCAATAAGAATAAGTTCAGACTACTCAGCAGAAACCATGCAGGCAAGAAGGGAATGGGACGACGTATACAGAGCACTGAACGAGAAAAACTGCCAGCCAAGGATCATATATCCAGCAAAACTCTCTCTGAAATATGAAGGAGAAATTAAGATATTTACAGATAAACACAAGTTTAGAGAATTTGCAAAAACTAAACCAAGACTGCAAGAAATGCTAAAGGAGATTGTTTGGCCGGATGACCAATAATATCAGGTACCAGCACAATACAAGGTCACAAAACAGAACGTCCTGATATCAACGCAACTCAAATAGGGAAAGCACAAAAACAAACAAATTAAGACTAATTCTAAAAAATAAATAAATAAACAAAATAATACACACAACAGGAAATCATGGAAATCAATAGATAAATGATCACAATAATCAAAAAGAGGGACTAAATATAGGAGGCATTGAACTGCCAGATGGAGAGTGATACAAGGCGATATAGAAGGATACAAGTTAGGTTTTTACTTAGAAAAATAGGGGTAAATAAAAAGGTAACCACAAAAAGGAATATCAATTCCATAACTCAAGAAAAAAGCTAACAAAAACGTAACGACTCAATAAACACAAAGTTAAACATTATGAAAATGAGGATCTCACAAGCTACTAAGAAAAACGTCTCAGCACAAAAAAGCATGTGGAAAAATAAAATGGCCAACAACACACATGAAAAGGCATCAAAATGACAGCACTAAAAACTTACTTATCTATAATTACGCTGAATGTAAATGGACTAAATGCACCAATAAAGAGACAGAGAGTCACGGACTGGATAAAAAAACACGATCCATCTATATGCTGCCTACAAGAGACACACCTTAGACTTAGAGACACAAACAAACTAAAACTCAAAGGATGGAAAAAAATATATCAAGCAAACAATAAGCAAAAAAGAAGAGGAGTAGCAATATTAATTTCTGACAAAATAGACTTTAGACTTAAATCCGCCACAAAGGATAAAGAAGGACACTATATAATGATAAAAGTGACAATTGATCAGGAAGACATAACCATATTAAATATTTACGCACCTAATGACAGGGCTGCAAGATACATAAATCAAATTTTAACAGAATTGAAAAGTGAGATAGACACCTCCACATATATAGTAGGAGACTTCAACACACCACTTTCGGAGAAGGACAGGACATCCAGTAAGAAGCTCAATAGAGACACGGAAGACCTAATTACAACAATCAACCAACTTGACCTCATTGACTTATACAGAACTCTCCACCCAACTGCTGCAAAATATACTTTTTTTTCTAGTGCACATGGAACATTCTCTAGAATAGACCACATATTAGGTCATAAAACAAATCTTTCCAGAATCCAAAACATCGAAATATTACAAAGCATCTTCTCAGACCACAAGGCAATGAAACTAGAAATCAATAACAGAAAAACTAGGGAAAAGAAATCAAATACTTGGAAAATGAACAATACCCTCCTGAAAAAAGACTGGGTTATAGAAGACATCAAGGAGGGAATAAGGAAATTCTTAGAAAGCAACGAGAATGAAAATACTTCCTATCAAAACCTCTGGGACACAGCAAAAGCAGTGCTCAGAGGCCAATTTATATCGATAAATGCACACATACAAAAAGAAGAAAGAGCCAAAATCAGAGAACTGTCCCGACAACTTGAACAAATAGAAAGTGAGCAACAAAAGAACCCATCAGCCACCAGAAGAAAACAAATAATAAAAATTAGAGCTGAACTAAATGAATTAGAGAACAGAAAAACAACTGAAAAAATTAACAAAGCCAAAAGCTGGTTCTTTGAAAAAATTAACAAAATTGATAAACCATTGGCTAGACTGACTAAAGAAAAACAGGAAAGGAAACAAATAACCCGAATAAGAAACGAGAAGGACCACATCACAACAGAACCAAATGAAATCAAAAGAATCATATCAGATTACTACATAAAATTGTACTCTAACAAATTTGAAAACCTAGAAGAAATGGATAAATTCTTGGAACAATACTACCTACCTAAACTAACACCTTCAGAAGTAGAACAACTAAATAGACCCATAACAAAAAAAGAGATTGAAACGGTAATCAAAAAACTTCCAACAAAAAAAAGTCCTGGCCCAGATGGCTTCACTGCAGAGTTCTACCAAACCTTCAGAGAAGACTTAACACCATTACTATTGAAGGTATTTCAAAGTACAGAAAAAGACAGAATACTACCCAACTCATTCTATGAAGCTACCATCTCCCTGATACCAAAACCAGGCAAAGACATTACAAAAACAGAAAATTTTAGACCTATATCCCTCATGAACATAGATGCAAAAATCCTCAACAAAATTCTAGCCAATAGAATCCAACAACACATCAAAAAAATAATACACCCTGATCAAGTGGGATTTATACCAGGTATGCAAGGCTGGTTTAATATCAGAAAAACCATTAATGTAATCCATCACATAAATAAAACAAAAGATAAAAACCACATGATCTTATCAATAGATGCAGAAAAGGCATTTGACAAAGTTCAACACCCATTTATGATAAAAACTCTAACCAAAATAGGAATTGAAGGAAAATTCCTCAACATAATAAAGGGCATATATGCAAAGCCAACGGCCAATATCACTCTAAATGGAGAGAACCTGAAAGCATTTCCCTTGAGAATGGGAACCAGACAAGAATGCCCTTTATCACCGCTCTTATTCAACATCGTACTTGAAGTCCTAGCCAGGGCAATTAGGCTCGACAAAGAAATAAAGGGTATCCAGATTGGTAAGGAGGAAGTAAAGCTATCACTATTTGCAGATGACATGATCGTATACATGGAAAACCCTAAGGAATCCTCCAGAAAACTACTGAAACTAATAGAAGAGTTTCAACAAAAAGAACACCGAAGAGGAAATAACCAAATCAATACCATTCACAGTAGCCCCCAAGAAGTTAAAATACTTAGGAATAAATCTTACCAAGGATGTAAAAGACCTATACAAAGAGAACTATAAAACTCTGCTACAAGAAATTCAAAAGGACATACTTAAGTGGAAAAACATACCCTGCTCATGGATAGGAAGACTTAACATAGTAAAAATGTCTAGTCTACCAAAAGCCATTTATACATATAACGCACTTCCAATCCAAATACCAATGTCATACTTTAAGGGGATAGAGAAACAAATCACTAATTTCATATGGAAAGGAAAGAACCCCTGGATAAGCAAAACAATACTGAAAAAGAAGAAGAAAGTGGGAGGCCTCATCCTACCTGATTTCAGAACCTATTATATAGCTACTGTAGTCAAAACAGCCTGGTACTGGTACAACAACAGGAACATAGACCAATGGAACAGAATTGAGAATCCAGATATAAATCCATCCACGTATGAGCAGCTGATATTTGACAAAGGAACAGTGTCAGTCAATTGGGGAAATAATAGTCTTTTTAGCAAATGGTGCTGGCATAACTGGATATCCATTTGCAAAAGAATGAAACAGGACCCATACCTCACACCATGCACAAAAACTAACTCCAAGTGGATCAAGACCTAAACATAAAGACTAAAACGATAAAAATCATGGAAGAAAAAATAGGATCTACCCTAGGAGCCCTAATACAGGGCATAAACAGAATACAAAACATTACCAAAAATGAAGAAGAGAAACCAGATAACTGGGAGCTCCTAAAAATCAAACACCTATGCTCACCTAAAGACTTCACCAAAAGAGTAAAAGACCACCTACAGACTGGGAAAGAATATTCAGCTATGACATCTCAGACCAGCGCCTGATCTCTAAAATCTACATGATTCTGTCAAAACTCAACCACAAAAAGACAAACAACCCAATCAAGAAGTGGGCAAAGGATATGAACACACATTTCACTAAGGAAGATATTCAGGCAGCCAACAGATACATGAGAAAATGCTCTCGATCATTAGCCATTAGAGAAATGCAAATTAAAACTACGATGAGATTCCATCTCACACCAACTAGACTGGCATTAATTCAAAAAACACAAAATAATAAATGTTGGAGAGGCTGCGGAGAGATTGGAACTCTCATACACTGCTGGTGGGATTGTAAAATGGTACAACCACTTTGGAAATCCATCTGGCGTTATCTTAAACAGTTAGAAATAGAACTACCATACAACCCAGAAATCCCACTCCTCAGAATATACCCTAAAGATACAAGAGCCTTCACACAAACAGATATATGCACACCCATGTTTATTGCAGCTCTGTTTACAATAGCAAAAAGCTGGAAGCAACCAAGATGTCCATCAACGGATGAATGGGTAAATAAATTGTGGTATATTCACACAATGGAATACTACGCATCGATAAAGAACAGTGACGAATCTCTGAAACATTTCATAACATGGAGGAATCTGGAAGGCATTATGTTGAGCGAAATGAGTCAGTTGCAAAAGGACAAATATTGTATAAGACCACTATTATAAGATCTTGAGAAATAGAAAAAACGGAGAAGAACACAGACTTATGTGGTTACAAAGGGGGGAGGAAGGGAGGGAGGGAGAGGGCTTTTTATTGATCAATCTGTAGATAAGAACTGCTTTGGGTGAAGGGAAAGACAACACTCAATACAAGCAAGGTCAGCCTAATTGGACTGGATTAAAAGTAAAGAGGTTTCCGGGGTAGGATGAAAGCTTCCAAGGTCAGCGAAGCAGGGGCTGGGGTCTGGGGAACTTGGTTTGAGGGGACTTCTAAGTCAATGGGCAAAACAATTCTATTGTGAAAACACTCTGCATCCCACTTTGAATTGTGGCGCCTGGGGTCCTAAATGCCAACAAGCGGCCATCTAAAATGCATTAATTGGTCTCAACCCACCTGGAGCAAAGGCAAAGGAAGAACACCAAGGTCACACGACAACTAAGAACCCAAGAGACAGAAAGGGCCACATGAACCAGAGACCTACATTATCCTGAGACCAGAAGAACTAGTTGCTGCCCGGCCACAATCGATGTCTGTCCTGAGGGAGCGGGAGACCAATGGGATACAGACCCCAAATTCTCATTAAAAGACCACACCTAATGGTATGATTGCGACTAGAGGAATCCCAGAGACAATGCTCCCCGGAACTTCTGATGGCACAGGACAGGAACTATCCCCGAATACAAATCATCAGGCATGAAAGGGACTGGTCAGTGGAGGGGAGAGAGATGCTGATGAAGAGTGAGCTAATTAAATCAGGTGGACACGGGAGAATGTGTTGGCAACTCTTCACTGGAGGGGGGATGGGAAGATAGAGAGAGAGGGAAGATGGCAAAATTGGCACAAAACGAGAGACTGTAAGGGCTGACTCAATAGGGGGAGAGCAAGTGGGAGAAGGGAGTAAGATGTATGTAAACCTACATGTGACAGACTGATTGGAATGGTAAATGTTCTTAATAAAAATTAAAAAAAAAAAAGAGTGGTTGTTAGTATTCTTGAGTAAGTCCTCCTTATTCTAGCATTTAGGGTCCCCTGGTGTAAAAACCAAGGAAACTTGGTGACACAGTGGTTAAGCACTCAGCCACTAACCAAAAGGTTGGTTGGCAGTTCAAACCCATCAGCTGCTCCACGGAAGAAAAATGTGGCACTCTGCCTCCGTAAAGCTTACAGCCTTGGAAACCCTATGGGGCAGTTCTACTCTGTCCTATAGGGTCGCTATGAGTTGGAATTGACTCAATGGCAATGGGTTTGGCTCGGTGTAACTCTCTGTCCCCCACCTGCTCAGCTGCTCACTAACCCCTGTCCACATGTACAACACTGGGTCAGCCTGTTTAGATACAAAAGGATGCCAGGTAGCACCCAGATATTTGAGAAAACCTTCCAACATGAAAGAAAAAGAGTAAAAACGCCCTCAGAGAAAATTTAGAGAATCAGAAAAAACTTAAGAAGGAAGGAAGAAGGGAAGGAGGGAGGGAGGAAGAAGGAAGGAAGAGAGAGAATATGAGAATTTGTATATGTGTAACCTCAGGAAATTTCAAGAAAACACTGCATCTTAAAAAAAAAAAAAAGCAAACAGGATGTTACAAAAAAAGGAACTATTACAGGAAAAGAAATAACTTTAGAAAACTAAAAATACGATTGCCAAAATAAAACTTTTAATAGATGGGTTGGAAAATAAAGTTGGCAAGATCTCCAGAATGTAGAACAAAATGTCAAAAACAAACACAAACCTAAAGGACTGACTCAAGAGGTCCAGCACGCAACCAATTGGAATCCTGGAAAGAGGACAGAAAAAACCAACGAAGGAGGGGTTATCAAAGAAATAACACAAGAGTACTTCCCAGAGCCATGGGTTGGCCATGTTGAGGCCCTACTATGTGTCATACACTGCGTGGCCCTGCTATGCTGTGGTGTTGAGAGTCTTGGGAGAGAGAGGCAAAGCCAAATAGTTGCATAAATGAATATGTAATTGCAAATAGAATACACATTACAAAGGAGGCTATGGAAACTCAGGCTAGGGAAGGGCTACCTGAGACAGGGACATCTGAGCTCAGGAATAATCAGGCCGGGGCGGGAGGAAGGGCGTTCTGAGCAAAGGGAACAGCATCTGCAAAGACGCTGTGGCCAGAGGGGGCACGATGAGCTGGAGGAGTTGAAACAAGGCCTTTGTGACTATTGTTAAGAACGGGCCTTGAGAGGCCAAGAGTTGTTAAGAAATCAAGTCTTAGAAACAAAAGCAGTTCCCAGATGGGGTCAAAAAATGCTTTCCATTCCTCCTGGACACCAAAAGCAAGAAACGAAGAACAAGTTAAGTCCTCAGCGGCTACCTCCTGATATTGATCCTTGGTAGGACATCCAGCCCTCTCTGCTTACCACAAGGGGGCGCTGTGAGAATCAAACAAGAGAAAGGCTGGGGACATCTCCATAAACCGCCAATCACAGATATTCCTGTTCAGATCTTAGGGGGAGGACTTTGGTGACTGATGGGGTGAACTGGAGGACAGGCGTTTGCAGTCATGATGCATATATAGGTAGTTTCCATTTTCCATGTATGAGTGCCACTGCAATGCGTGCATATTAATACATTCATCTTTGCACATGTCTGATTATTTCTTTACGATAAATTTCTAGAAATGGAATTTCTGGGGTAGACAGGTGGAAATTTTTTAGGGCTCTTGCCCTACAGAATAGTTGTACCAATTTACAGCCCCAGCGTTATGTGAGAGCCTGTATACTCACACTCCCCCTAGTCTGGCCGTCATTCTTTTACATCTTTCTGATCTCTGTAAAAAAAAAAAAAGTATCTCATAATTTTAGTTCTGTTTCTTTCATTACTATTATGGCTACAAATTGTTTTATATATTTATTGTTTATTTGTACAATTCATGTCTGTTCATGCCCTTTGCCTATTTCTACTGGGATGATGTCTTTTTCCTATTGATTCGTAATAATATTAACCTGTTTAACAAATGCATGTTGAGTTCTCCAGATGTATTGTTTGCTTATTAATTTTGTTTATCGTATCTTTTGATGGACAAAATCTTTCCGCAGTCACATTTTTCGATCTTTGCTTTACAGTTTCTGCGTTTGTTGTTATCCTTAGAACGGCCTCCACCACATTAACATTATAGAAATATTTTTCTTAACCTTATTCTAGTATCTTTTTGGTATCGTTTTTCACATTTAACTCTTTATTCCCCTTGGAATTTATTTAAGTATGTGGTTTGGATAAGATCAAATCCTTAATCAGTTTTTTTTCAGCCACATTTATTCATTTCCTAACCGTATGAAATGTGACATTTGTAATATTCTGAATATTTAAAAGATACTTGAGACTTTCAGGCTTCCTGTTTTTTTTTTTGTTGTTGTTATGTTACTGATGTACCTAAGTATTGTAGTCCCCTACATTATTCTTTTCTTCATTCTTGCAGAATTTTCTGGACTATTCTGTCCCATTTACCAGTGAGGTTTAGAATGAATGTATCAAGTTCACCACCACTCTCTTCCCCCAAACAATTCCTTTAGGATTTTGATTGGAATTTAGAAATTAACTTAGAGATAACTTCCCATCCAGGGATATGGCTCCCTCTCTCACTTCTTATCCAGGGACATTGTTTCCCTCGACTTTGATGCTCCACATTAGAGCACGTTTACAATAAGCCAAGGTGAAAGGGGGGTGTGGCCAACTGGTTCCTGGCCCTGCTGGGAAGCCAGAGCCCTGGCTCTCCCCTGCCTGCCCTGGTGGATGCCCAAAGATCATGAAAGGCCCATTAGGAAGATGCAAAAAAAACAAAACAAAACCATTTCTGTGTAGTCGGTTCTGACTCACAGCAACCCTATAAGACAGAGTAGAACCGCCCCATAGCATTTCCAAGGAGTGGCTCGTGGATTCGAACTGCTGACCTTTTGGTTAGCAGCTGAACACTTAACCACTATGGTACTAGAGCTCCAGGAAGAAGCTATCTCCCCCTGCCCCCAATTAACTCCTGTGCCCTGTGGGCAGACCAGGAGTTCCAGAAAGTTGGAAGGGTTCTCCTCACCTCTCCCCTACATGCCATCTCCCTAGGCAGGGATGGGTGTGCTGGGGAGCAGCTGCAGACTGACCATGCCTGGCACACACTCCATCATGCAACCTGGAGCTCCAGTCACTGGGACTGCAGGGAGAAGGAGGGAGCTTGCCTGCCAGCACCCTAGGGCCTGGGGTTAACTCTCTTTCCACTATTGTTGGGGGAGAAAGAGGTAACTAATGACAGTTTTCAGAGAAAGAGAAAGACAAGGAGAGCCTGAAAGAAATGAATAAAGTGAGGATGAGCCTCTTTCTTCAAAAGACTCCACACCACAGCTACCCAGACCTCAACCCCGTCCATTTTCCTCCTCTGTCTCCCCGACCCCACTCCCGCCTCTACAGCTCTATATAAAGGGTGACTGGTGTCCTAGCAGCATCAACATCACCTGCAAACTTGTCAGGAATTAGAAACTCAGATCCTGCCCAGATCTTGCTGAGTCAGAATATGCATTTTAACAAAATCTCCAGTTGATTTAAGGGCTCATTGAAGTTTGTGACACACTCTAAAGGAGCAGAGGTGGGGGGGATAGTGTGTCAGGGATCTCCACTCACTTGAGCTCCTGTGGTGGAAATCACAGTAATAGCTGAGGAAAGGACCCACTCTGGCACCCTGTCTCCTGAGATGACCTGACACCAGGGCGGGGCTAGGACATCAGAAGCTGAGCACTGGCCCAGGTCAGTCCAAAGGTAAGACACAAAAGACCCAAAGCTTTCACCAGACACCAGTTTCATCAGGAACAAGTCTATTTTCTGCATTGACAGCTGTGTGGAGTGAGGGGCAAGCAGGAGGTCAGTGTGACACACACGGGGGTTCCCATTGCAGGCTGTGATGTGGGGTCCTTCTTTGAGCCTCAGTTGACTCACCTGTGAAATGATGGTAGGAGATCCACTTCTGAAAATCAGCCAGTGAAAACCCTATGGATCATAATGGACTGATCCCATTGTGTATGGGGTCCCCATGAGCCAGGAGCTTATTTGACAGCAGCTAACAACAACATGCCTACCTCATATACTCATAGATGTTCGTCAAATGCGTGGGACAGTGCTGCACCCACAGTAGGTGTTCATTAAAAGGGATGACAGTAATTACTACAGTACTGCCAACAAGCGTCTTTCCGAGCCAGGAGGATATTATATGTGTTTGAGTCCAGGATAAAAAGGTCACTAATTAATTCATCAAAGAGTGTTAATTGAGCACCTACACTAAGCTAGGCGCTATGGGTATGGTGGCAATGAAAACCTGTTCCTCCCCTAGTTTTCCTATTTTGGGAAGTGGCCCATCATCGCCCAGTTATTCAAGCCCAAATCTAGGAGCCCTCCTTGATTCTTCCCTTTCCTCATCCCCTCCGCCCCCCACACAAACACATTCCACCCTCCAGCAAGCTGTAGTTCAATCCGTCCATTTCTATCTCTGCCTTTACCACCTATGCCCAAGCCAACATCATCTCTAGCTTGGACTCCTATGAGTTTCCTAACTGGTCCCCCCAGCTTCCACTCTGGACCCCTATACTTTTGTCTTCACCTAGTAGACAGGGTGAGCTGATGAAAATAATCACATCATGTCACCTCTGAAAGAATATCTAACCCTTTTTTTTTTTTTTTTTTTGCCTAATTCTAAGGCCTTAACATGGTTCCTGCTTTCTCTCTCTGTGTAGCAGTTTCAACTATCCTCCCCCTTTCTCACTCTGTTCCAGCCACACAGGCCAAGCCTATTCTTCTGAAAAGACTCTGTCATCTGCTATTCCCTCTGCTTGGAACACTCTTCTCCCACATGTGTATATAGTTGGCGTCTTCTGGTCATTTGGTCTCAGCTCAAATGCCATGTCCTCAGGGAGCTAGAGGAGCCCCATCCCCTGGCCCTCTGTATCACATCACTCTGTTCCATTTTCTTCAGAGCCTCATCAGCTGTTATGGATTGAATTGCGCCCCCTCAAAAGATACAGTGAAGTCCTAATCCCCCTTCTCCATACCTATAAATGTGACCTTGTTTGGAAATAGGGTCTTAGAAGATGTTATGAGTTAACATGAGGTCATACGGTAATAGGGTGAGTCCTAATCCAATGTGAGTAGTGTCCTTATAAAAGAGTAGAGACACAAAGAGAAGACAGTCATGTGAAGATGGAGGCAGAGACTAGAGTGATCTGCATGCCAAGGAACACCAAGGATTGCTGGGAGCCACCAGAAGCTAGGAGAGAGGCATGGAACAGATTCTCCCTCAGAGTCCTCAGAAGGAATCAACATGGCTGACACCCTGATTTTGGACTTCCAGACACCAGAACTATGAGACGATAAATTTCTGTTTTTATAAGTCACCCAGTTCGTGGTACTTTGCTACATTAGTCCTAGGAGACTAATATACAACTGCAATCTGAAGTTACCTTGTACATTTATTTTTTTACTTATTCATTGTCTGTACCCCTCACACATACCCCGTAGAATGAATGAGAATAAGGACTTTATTTTGTTCACTGCTGTAGCCCTAGGACTCACAACAGTGATTGGCACATAGGGAGTGCTCAGTAAATGTTTGTGCAAAAAGGAGTTTGTGCATGAGGTCTCTGTCTAGAGCCTTCCTGTTGGACTGTTTTCAGTGGTTCCCAAGTCTGGCTGTGCACCAAGACAACCCAAAGCAGGGATAAAAATATAGATTCCCAGGTATCACCTCCAGAAGGATGAATTAGAAATTCCACGGGAGGGGTCTGAGAATCTTTATTTGGGGACCACTGCTCTAGATGACCAAGAGTTGGTTCAAGTCGGGATCCCAGGAGAAGCACATTTTTTTTTTTTCTCCAAATATGTGTTCTCAAGAGGGCAATAATAGCTTCATTCAATCTTGATTCATCCAGTCATCAAGCCTGGCATGCAGGAGGCACTGAAGAACTATTAGTTGGAAGGGAAAGTAATTGAAATCTGTACGTGGTTGTCACAACTTGCTTGATGCAGTGGAGGGATCACTGGTCTGGGAACCAGGATGAGAGGGTTTGCATCCCAGCTTTGCTGCTTCCTAGTTGGGCAGTCTTTGATCCCCAGTTTCACTGTCTATAAGAGTACTTAGATCATAGAGTTGATTTAGTCATTCATTCACTCATTCAAACATTCAGCATCTCCTGCATTCCACGACTGAGCCAGGGCACAGGTGATATAGAAATGAATAAGTGATATAGTCATTATGAGGACTAATGTGTCCCCAGGACCAAAAATGCCTCACCTCCTTCCTGCTGTAGCTGCAGTCTCAGTGAGGTCCCAAATTAACACAAGGAGAAAGAACCTGCTCTGGGACACAGAGTCTTATGGAATTTTATTTAAATCTTGATGCCTCCAGCATTATGGAAATACCAAACACCCCAAAAAACCCACTGCCGTCGAGTCGATTCCAACTCATAGCGACCTTATAGGACAGGGTAGAACTGCCCCATAGAGTTTCCAAGGAGCACCTGGCAGATTTGAACTGCCGACCTGTTGGTTAGCAGCCGTAGCGCTTAACCACTACACTACCAGGGTTTCCATTATGGAAATAGGCATGGGACATCCCAGGTCAAAGGAGTTAACTTTCCTCAAAGCTTACATTGGGTAAGTCCACTTTCCACACTTTAAATGTTTTTACACTCATTTATTCAACAAGTATTTATTGGTTATTTACTACCCAACAGGAGCCCTAGTGGCACAGTGGTTAAGAGCTATGACTGCTAACCAAAAGGTTGGCAGTTCAAATACACCAGCCACTCCCTGGAAATCCTATGGGGCAATTCTACTGTGTCCTATAGGATTGCTATGAGTTGAAATCAACTCAACAGCAATGAGTTTGGTTTGGTTTTACCACCCAATTATACCAATAATATACCAATAGTATGCTTGTGAAACTGGTGGTGGGAGATTGCCATTTGCAGCAAAAGGAAACCTTGGATAAGAAACAGGTTTTTGAGTTCGGTTCTGCAGATGCTGGGTTTAAGGGATCTGTGAGAGGCATTACATGTCGGGAGCTTAGAGGAGATGTCTCATCTCCAATGTACAGAAGATATTTGAAGCCACAGATGCAAGTGACAGTAGGGAGAAAGTGTAGAATAAGAAGAGGGCCCAGGACCTCCAATTTCCTCCCATTGCAGGATTCTCCCAGCCCCTATCACCATAACAGCCTACACCCGTAATAAAACGTTATGGGCATAATCAAGGGAAGACAGAAGGAGAGAGCTTTTAATACTCTTTTTTGGAGTCCCATCAGTCATTCTGCTCTTCTTTCAGCCTTTTGGCCACTTACAGTCTAAAGTACTTGCCAATGTGTAGTGCAAAATTGCCTGGGTGTTCCCAGTATCTCCATGGTGAAAGAAAGGAGAAAGTTCACCGTAAAAGTTTTTAGGAGCAAATAATTCGAAAGTGAGAATTTTAAAATTCCATTTAAAGTAAAAGTAGCACCTAAAATTATAAAATACCTAGGAACAAATCAATCAAAAGATGCCTAAAATCTCTAACCGAAAACTATAAAACATTGCCGAAACTAAAGACCTAAATAAATGGTAAGATGTGTTTTGGATTGTGAGATATAATACTGATAATACGGCAATTCTCCTCCAATTGAACTATAGATTCAACACAATCCCAATAAAAATCTCAGCAGGTATTTATTTTAATATATAAATGTGTCTCAAGTGAAAATTTACATTGCACATTAGTTCCTCATATAAAAATTTATATACACATCGTTATGTGGCCCTGGTTGCTCTTCCTATAATGTAACAGCACACTCCTCCTTTCTACCCTATATTTCCCATGTCCATTCAATCAGCTCCTGTCCCTTTCTGCCTTCTCATCTCCCCTCTGGACAGGAGCTGCCCATTTAGTCTCATTTATCTACTTGAGCTAAGAAGCATTCTCTTCACAACTGTCATTTAATGTCTTATGGTCCAGTCTAATCTTCTTCTGAAGAGTTGGTTTCGGAAATTGTTTTAGTTTTGGGCTAACAGAGAGTCTGGGGGCCGTGTCTTCTGGGGTCCCTCCAGTCTCAGTCAGACAGTTAAGTCTGGTCTTTTTACTAGAATTTGAGTTCTGCACCCTACTATTCTCCTGCTCCATCAGGGACCCTCTGTTGTATTCCCTGTCAGGGCGGTCATTGGTGGTAGCTGGGCACCATCCGGTTCTTCTGGTCTCAGGCTGATGGAGTCTGTGGTTTATGTGGCCCTTTCTGTCTCTTGGGCTCATAATTTCCATGTGTCTTTAGTGTTCATTTTCCTTTGCTTCAGGTGGGATGGGACCAGTTGATCATCCTGGATGGCAGCTTGCTAGCTTTTAAGGCCCCAGGCGCCACTCACCAAAGTGGGATGCAGAATATTTTCTTAATAAACTTTGTTATGACAATTGACGTAGATGTCCCCTGAAACCATGGTCCTCAGACCCCTGACCCTGATACTCTGTCCCTCAAAGTGTTTGGTTGTATTCAGGAAACTTCTTAGCTTTTGGGTTACTTCAGTTGTGCTGGCTTCCCCTGTATTGTGTGTTGACCTTTCCTTCACCTAAGGTAATTCTTGTCTACTACCTAGTTAGCGACTACCCCTTTCCCTCCCTCTCCACCCTCATAGCCATCAGAGAATGTTTTCTCCTGTGTTTAAACCTTCTCTTGAATTCTTATAATAGTGGTCTCATACAATATTTGTCCTTTTGCAACTGACTAATTTCACTCAGCATAATGCCTTCCAGATTCATCCAAGTTATGAGATGTTTTATGGATTCATCGTTGTTCTTTATCGTTGTGTAGTATTCTGTTTTGGGACCACCATTTGTTCATGCATTTGTCTGTTGATGATCACCTAGGTAGTTTCCGTCTTTTTGCTGTTGTGAACAGTGCTGCAATAAACGTGGGTGTGCATATATCTATTTGTGTGATGGCTCTTATTTCTCTAGGATATATTCCAAGGAGTGGGATTGCTGGATCGTATGGTAATTCTATTTCTAGCTTTTTAAGGAAGCGCCAAATCGATTTCCAAAGTTGTATCATTTGACATTCCCACCAGCAGTGGATAAGTGTTCCATCCTCTCCACAACCTCTCCAACATTTATTATTTTGTATTTTTTGGATTAATGCTAGCCTCGTTGGGGTAAGATGGTATCTCATTGTAGTTTTGATTTGTATTTCTCTAATGGCTAACGATCTTGAGCATTTCCTCATGTATTTGTTAGCCACCTGAATGTCTTCTTTAGTGAAGTGCCTGCTCATATCCTTTGCCCATTTTTTAATTGGGTATTTGTCTTTTTGTTATTGAGATTTTGCAGTATCTTGTAGATTTTAGAGATTAGATGCTGATCAGATTTGTCATAGCCAAAAATTTTTTCCCAGTCTGTAAGCTGTCTTTTTACTCTTTTGGAGAAGTCTTTTGATGAGCATAAGTGTTTGATTTTTAAGAGCTCCCAGTTACCTAGTTTCTCTTTGGTGTTTGTGCAGGAAGATACTTTTGATTTCTCTATTTAAGAGACAAAAAACATAAGGCCCAGAGAGAAAGGTGAAGTAGCTCGTCCAAGGTCACATACCTAGTGAGCCTGACCCTATGCCTATGCATTTATCACCAACCTACACAGTGCCTCCTAATCTAGGCTTTACATGATGTACTTAACATAATGCCCAGCATGTGGAAAGCACTGAATAAGTGTTTGTTGTTGTCATCATTGTTATTAGTTAAGGTGCTTGCCATTATAAAGGCTCCTGGCAAAAGGAACAAAGGAAACCAGGCCCTGGCATGGTGGGTTTTGAAATCATTAGCCCCTTAAGCTGAGCACCCAGCAACAGTACCCCAATTCCCTTTGAATCTTTCTCAATAACGTGCCAAAACCCTGGCCAAGTGTTAGTCTGCTTATCTCTCTCCCCCACAAGTTCATCCAGTGCAGGGACCCTATCTTCATCCATGTCTGAAGCCAGGGGCCTGGCACGAAGTTGGTTCTACCTGTTAAATGAATGAGTGAAAGAGGAAATTGGAATAGACAGGTCCTTGGTCCCTTTTTAGCCCACGAGGGTCTACAGTCCTTGAAGCCCCAAGCTTCCTCGACTCAGCATCCCACCCAGGAGCTCTTTCAGCCCACTCATTACAGCATGCCGTAACCAACCAGTAGCTGCCAAGTCGATTCTGACTCGTGACGACCCCATGTGTGTCAGACTAGAAATGTGCTCCTTTTTCAATGGCCGATTTTTCAGAAGTAGATCACCAGGCCTTTCTTCTGAGGTGTCTCTGG
The DNA here is from genome assembly GCF_030014295.1 of Loxodonta africana. NCBI lineage: Eukaryota > Metazoa > Chordata > Mammalia > Proboscidea > Elephantidae > Loxodonta > Loxodonta africana. The sequence goes on along the minus strand of NC_087354.1, from coordinate 38,177,322 downwards.
GTGGACTTGAACTGTCAACTTTTTGGTTTGCCACCAAGCATGTTAACCATTTGCACCACCCGGGGACTCCATACACCACGCTGTGCTGTGCTAGATATACCAGGGGCATGGGTTGGATCCTCTGGGAAGCAGATGCAGATGTGTGATTAATATTGGAAGAGGGTTTGGGGGAAGGGGGTAGTAAGTATGAAAGATAAAGGGAGGAGGCAGAACTGAGCAGGGGAAGCCTTCAGACTTCGATGCAGATCTGACAATGTTTCAGCCAACCCAACAGGAGGCTCTGGAGTTCCATGTTGGGCAAAAATGGTCAGGCCCTTGTGCTCTGGCTGTGCTCAGTTGTTGGCTGAGGCTGCCCAGGAAGAGCATGACCTCTACTCAAAAGCTGAGGCAGAACCTGAAGATGCTGGCTGCTGGGGGCAGGCAGCTACCTGTACTCCTGACAGCTGAGGGATCCTCCATAGCTGTCATACAAGGGAAGAAAAACACGCAGCACCTGGCCTGCCCGGCTGTCCTGCTCACAGCACTGCTGGAGACACAGGGTCTGGCTAGAGTCTCAGCATCAGCAGGGACTACAGAGGCCCCCGGTACACTCAAAACAGCCTCTCTACTAGAAGCTACCTGCATTTGCCTGGGCACCAAGGGACACCTGAGGAACCAGATGGGGCAATTTATGCAGAATCAAATATTGAGTAAGGCGATTCTTCAGAGCTGAACCCCTGGTGGTTCACACGGTTAACAAGCTTGGCTGCTAACTAAAAGATTGGTACTTTGAGTATACCCAGAGGCCTGTCGATACGCTTCCAAAAAAATCAGCCATTGAAAACACTATGGAGTACACATGGATTCTCCAGGAGTCGAAACTGACTCAATAACAACTACTTTGCTGGTTCAGAGTTCAGACTATAAGGACTGGGAGGAATCAGGGCAGGCTTCCTGGAGTGGACACAGGAGGAGAGCCCTGAATGCCCAGATGCCTCTGATAAGGAGTAAGGACAAAAGAGGTCAATGAAGACAAAGTAGGGTTGACAATTTAAAGCCAGGGGTTAAAACTTATTGGCCTGCCTCCCTCTGAGCTCTGACTCAACTCCACATCATTAGCTTATGGCCCTGATTTTTGGGGGCCAGAGGGTGATTATACTGTTAGTGTCATGGACTGAATTATGTCTTCCCAAGAATGTGTGTATCAGTTTGGCTGGGCTCTGATTCCTGGTATTGCGGGATTTTCCTACACATTGTAAATGCTGCCTCTGTGACGTTAATGAGGGAGGATGGGAGGCAACTGTGTCAGGGAGGCAGGATTCAATCTACAAGATCAGATTGTGTCTTGAGGCAATCTCTTGAGATACAAAAGAAAGAAGTGAGCAGAGAGACAGGGGGATGTCATACCACCAAGAAAGCAGCTCCGGGAGCAGAGCACATCCTTTGGACCTGGGATCCCTGCACAAGGAAGCTCCTAGTCTAAGCGAAGATTGATGAGAAGGCCAAAAGAGAAAGCCTTCCCTCGGAGCTGAGACCCTGAATTTGGACTTTTAGCCTATTTTACTGTAAAGAAATAAATTTCTCTCTGTTAAAGCCATCCACTGGTGGTATTTCTGTTATAGCAGCACTAGATGACTAAGACAGATAGTTTTCCCCCAAATTCATGTCCTTCCCAGAGCCTCAGAATGTGTTCTTATTTGAAAATAAGATGTAATTAGTTAAGATGAGATCATACTAGAATAGGATGTGCTCTTAATCCAATATGACTGATAACCTTGTAACAAGAGAAGAGACACAGAGGGAAGACGACCATGTGAAGAAGCAAAAGTCAGGAACAAATTATAGAAGGATTTTTCAACTATTAAGCACTTACTGAATGCCCAGCTGCTATACAGGAGTTGGATTGGGGAGGGAAGAAACTATCTGTCGAACTTTTCACATTCATTATCCCATTTAATACTCAGGTTGACACTATGGCGGGGGTACTATCATCCCCTCTTTTTACAGATGAAAAAACTAAGGCTCAAAAAAGTGAAGTAACCTTACTAACATTTGTTATTTTTTGGGTTTTCTTAAATTAGTGCCGGTAATGTCGGGGTGAGATGGTATCTCACTGTAGTTTTGATTTGCATCTCTCTAATTTGGAGCCCTGGTGGCACAGTGGTTAAGTTTTCGGCTGCTAACCAAAAGGTCAAGAGTTCGAATTCACCAGCCGCTCCTTGGAAACCCTATGGGGCAATTCTACTCTGTCCTATAGTGTTGCTGTGAGTCAGAATCGACTCGAGGGCAATGGATTTTTTGGAATTGCTAATGATCATGAATATTTCTTCATATGTTTAGCTGCCTGAATGTCTTCTTTGGTGAAGTGTCTGTTCATATCCTTTGCCCATTTTCTAATTGGATTGTTTGTCTTTTTATTGTTGAGGTGTTGAAGTTTCCTATAAATTTTAGAGATTAGACCCTTGTCGGATATGTCATGGCCAATTTTTTTTCCCCAAATCTGTAGGTTCTCTTTTCACTCTTTTGGACAAGCCTTTTGTTGAGCATAAGTGTCTAATTTTTAGAAGGTGTGCATTTATCTAGTTCATCTATGGTGTGGACATTTTTAGTTATGTTTGGTATTCTATTTATGCCATGTATTAGGGCCCCTAGCGCTGTCCCTACTTTTTCCTCCATATCTTTATAGTTTTAGGTTTTATATTTAGGTCTTTTATCCATTTTGAGTTAGTTTTTGTGTATGGTGGGAGGTATGGGTCCTGTTTCATTTTTCTACAGATAGATATCCAGTTTTGTCAGCACAATTTGTTGAAGACACTGTCTCTTCCCTATTTCACAGACTTTAGCCTTTTGTCAAAGATCAGCTGTCCATGGGTAAGTGGATTTACGTCTAGGTTCTCGATTCTATTCCATTGGTCTATATGTCTGTTGTTGTATCAGTACTAGGCTATTTTGATTACCATGGCTGTATAGTAGGTTCTGAGGTCAGGTAGTGTGAAGCCTCTCACTTTATTCTTCTTCTTCAATAATGCTTTACTTATTCGGGGCCTCTTTTCTTTCCATATAAAGTTGGTGATTAGTTTTTCCATCTTGTTAAAGAACACTGTTGAAATTTGGATTGGGATTGCGTTATATCTGCAGATTGCTTTGGGTAATGTTGACATTTTCACAATGTTGTGTCTTCCTATTCATGAGCATGGTATATTTTTTCCATTTATGTAGGTCTCTTTTTGTTTCTTGAAATAGTGTTTTGTAGTTTTTCTTGTATGGGTGTTTTACGTCCCTCATTAGATTTATTCCTAAGTATTTTATTTTTTGTGGGGGGGCTATTGTAAACGGTGTTGTTTGGCTAATTTCCTTTTCGAAGTTCCCTTGGTTGGTGTAGAGGATTCCAACTGATTGTTGTATGTGGATCTTGTATCCTGCTACTTTGCTGACTCCTTCTATTAGTTCCAGCAGCTTTCCTGTAGAATTTTTGGGACTTTTTATGTATAGGATTATTTCACCAGCAAATAGGGATAGTTTTACTTCTTCCTTAGCAATTGGTATGCCCTTTTTTTCCTTTTCTTCCCTATTGCTCTAGCTAGGGCTTCCAGTACAATGTTGAATAAGAGTGGTGATAAAGGGCATCTTTGTCTGGTTCCCACTCTCGAGGGAAATGCTTTCAGTCTCTCTCTGTTGAGAATAATTTTGGCTGTTGGTTTTGTATAAATGTCCTTTGTAATGTTGAAGAATTTCCCCTCTATTCCTATTTTGCTGACAGTTTCTAGCAGAAGCGGGTGTTGAACTTTATCAAATGTCTTTTCTGCATCAACTGAGATGATTCTGTTATTCTTTTGTTTTCTTTATGCAGTGGATTATGTTGATTGGTTTTCTAAGGTTGAACCATCGATGCATACCTGGTATGAATCCCACTTGGTCATGATTTTTTTTTTTTTTTGCTATATTGTTGAATTCTATTGGCTAAAAGTTTGTTGAGAATTTTTGTGTCTATATTCATGAAGGATATTGGTCTATAATTGTCTTTTTTGAAGTTACCAGGGGAGGGATGGAAATTAACAAAGAGATAGAAGATATGTGCTAATATTGGTGAAGGGGAAGGCAATACACAATATGGGAGAAGCCAGAACAACATGACCAAGGCAGGAGAGGACACTGAGAGGAATGCAAGAATAAAGGGCAACTACAGTAACTACCATAGCATAGACAATCCCACAAAGATAGTATTAACAAACAATAATCTATGAATGAATACACAGGTAAGATAGATATGCCAAGAGGTATGGGAAGGTGTAATGGAGCATAATCACTGGCAGATATAGGTTTGGTGATGGATATTTCTACGTAACTGTAAGTGATCCTCATATATTAATATAGACAATAGAGCATACCAGGGGCACAGTAAGGGAAACCGCTTAGACGTAACCAAACATCTCATGGGATGAAGTTCCTAGGCTCCAAGGCAAAAGACCATAGACTCAGGGGACATCTGTGTCAATTGGCACAACATACTTCACAAAGACTATGTTCTGCATCCTACTTTGTAAGTGGTGTTTCAGGTCTTAAAAACTTGCAGCTGACCATCTAAGGTATTATTATTGGTTTCTTTCCATCCGGAACAAAGGAGAGTGAAGAAAACCAAAGGCTCAAGACAGCTATTAATCCCAAGGACTAATGGACCACAGCCTAACTGACTCTGAGACCAGAATAACCAGATATTGTCCAGCTACCACTACTAACTGCTCTGACTGGTATCACAACAGAGGGTCCCAGGTGGGAGGAAAACGTAGAATAAAAAATCAAATTCACAAAAAAAGGACCAGAGTTCCCGGTCTGACAGAGACTGAAGGAACTCCCAAGACTATGCCCCTAAAACACCCTTCTGACCTGGAACTGAAGCTATTCCCAGAGATCACCTTCCAGCCAAATAACGGTCAAACCTGTAAGATAAACAATAACACCTGAGAGGAATGTGCTCCTTAGAAAAATCAATTATATGAGATGAAAAGCGCAAAATTTTCCCAAAAGCAAAGATAAGAAAGCAGGAAGTGGTAGAAAATCAGGATGAAAGGAAATGGGGAATGAATCCAGGATGGAAATGGGGAAAATGCTGACACGTTGTGGAGAATGAAACCAAAGCCATGAAACACTTTATGTACAAATTATTGAAAGGGAATCTAATTTGCACTATAAACTTTCACCTAATTGGGTTTGGGTTAATGCACAATAAAAAGAAAAGAAAGAAAGAAAAATGAGGTAATTTGCCCATCATAGCTACTAAGCAGTCAAGCCTGGATTTGAACCCAGGCTGATCAGACCCAAAATTCATGCCCCTTTTCCCCACACCACAACAACTAGCCCTAGTACTTAGCATTCTGATCTCATACTAAATGCTAATTGCTGTGCTATATGCTTTACCAACACTACCTCATTTAACCATCAGGACAGCCCAATAGATGAGAAAAAGTACGAAGTAACTGGTCCAAATATAGCTTCAAAATGGCAACCAGGATGGGAACCCTCACTTGCCTACCTCAAAGCCTTAACTACCACCTACAATTTAGAGCCATGGTGTTATGATTGAATTGTGTCCCCCCAAAATATACGTTGTAAATCCTAACCCCTATACTTGTAAATGTAATCTTATTTGGGAATATGGTTTTCCTTGTTATGTTAATGAGGACATATCATTGTGAGGTGTTGCCTTAGTCATCTAGTGCTGCCATAACAGAATTACCATGTGGATGGGTTTAACAAAGAGAAATTTATTTGCTCACAGCCTAGGAGGTTACAAGTCCAAATTCAGGGTGTCAGCTCCAAGAGAAGGCTTTCTCTGTCAGCTCTGGAGGAAGGTCCTTGTCCTCAATCTTCCTCTGGTTGAGGAGCTTCTTTGGTGCAGGGACCCTGTGTCCAAAGGACGCACTCTGCTCCTGGTGGTGCTTTCTTGGTGGTGCGAGGTCCCCAGCTCTCTGCTTGCTTCTCTTTCCTTTTAACTCTTGAGAGATAAAAGGTGGTGCAGGCCACACCCCAGAGAAACTCCATTTGCCTCGAATCAGGGAGGTGACCTGAGTGAGGGTGGTGTTACAATCCCACCCTAATCCTTTTAACATAAAATTACAATCACAAAATGGAGGACAACCACTCGATACTGGCAAGCATCAACCAAGTTGATACACACATTTTTTGGGGGGCACAATTCAATCCATGACAAGTGTGTCTTAAGCCAATCACCTTTGAGATGTAAAATGGCCAGATGAGGCACAGAGAAGCAAGCAGAGATGGGGGAAGATAGATGCCATGCCACATGAAGATTGCCAAGGAACCAAGGAACAGAAGTTGACCTTCCCCCTGAGCTGATGGAGTGAGAAAGCCTTCCCCTAGAGCCGGCACCCTGAATTTGGACTTCTAGGCTCCTAAATCGGGAGAAAATAAATTTCTGTTTGTTAAAGCCACCCACTTGTGGTATTTCTGTTATAGCAACACTAGATAACTAAGACACATGGAGTCTTGGGGTTGGAGGGATCATGGAGAAAGCTTGCTAAGTGACAGAGGAGAATTTTTTAACACTAAGTGAGGTGTTAGGCTAGCACCAGGCACTGAGATATCTGCCCAGCCCAGGTGGTGAGCCTCAGTTGTGCCTGGGGTGAGACCAGCCAGAGGAGAGAGGACCAGCTATCCTTGTCTCAAGTCCATCAGGCCAGGTGGCTGTACTCCCCAAGGTCTTGGGCATGAGGCGGCCCTGACTAGCGTCCCCAGGCCCCAGCTGCACAGCCTTCTCCAGGCCCCACTGACAGAGCCACCAATGCCCCTGGCTCTGCGGCCTCACCAAGAGCTGATGAGCATCCTGGTAAGCTAATCTGTTCAGCTGTGCCCACAGGAGAGAGGGAGCAGGCAGAGGAGAAGCGGGGAACAGAGACCTGGAGGGTCAGGAAGCAAGTGCCAGGAGAGTCAGCAGAGGCCAGATATGGATGGACATCACTACTCCACCTTCTGCCCCAGCTGTGGGCAAATGAAAGCCCCCCGGGCTTTGGAACCTGGTAGTCCTGGGTTCAAACTCTAGCTTCCCGACTTTCCTTCCCTTCAGTTTCTTCCACTGTGAAATAGGGGCGATACATGGTTGTGAGGACAAAATGAGATAATTAATTATGAAGTAGTTAGCACCTAGGAGGGTTCAGTACATTTTAGCTTCCTCCCCACCTGCCCTCAGAAGTGAGGATCAAAGACCCCATCTTGCCCCTGGAACATTTTCAGGCTAGTGTGTGGCGGGCTTTACCCATTTAACAAATAATTCTGCTAAGAGGCAGAATGAAGCAAGTCTCACCCTGGAATGGCTGAGGAAGAGGGGAAGGCTTCCCAGAGAGGGGTCATCTTCATTTTCCTTGTTCCCACCACCGGCAGAGCACTTGCCATTTAAGCGAACCTTGACAATTGTGTAAAGTCTAATTCTTGGAATAAATCCTTTAGCCCATAGCTCATGGTGGTTTTTTTTTTGAAGGAAGCATTGAGGCTCAATGAGGGAAGCAGAACCACCATGAGCTATGGGCTAAAGGATTTATTCCAAGAATTAGACTTTACACAATTGTGGGCTGGGCTGGGGAAGTAGAGTTTCAGGAGGAGCTCAGAGAAGGGTCACTAACTGCTCCACCTGAGAAGCCAAACATGTCCACCCACCCAAGTAGGCCTGGGAAGGGGAAGTTCCTGGAGAGGTCTATGGAAGCTGTGCCTCGCTGAAGCTACCACAACACCACATCTGTGGGTCAGTCACTAAATGGTGGTGGGCCTGGGGCCAGTGCTGGTCAGTGGGGTCAGCAGTCAGGAAGAAGAGCTCGACACAGCAGAGGAGAGTGAGGAGGACAAACAGGAATCTGCAGCACAGCTATGTCTGTCACTGCATACAACCGTGGCACCTTCAGATAGTGATGGCTGCTCTTCACTTCTGCCTTCCGAATCTATCACAAATTCCTCTTTTAGCCAATTCTAACCCAAAGAGGGAAACTCTGGTGGTTTGGTGGTTAAGAGCTATGGCTGCTAACCAAAAAGTCAGCAGTTCAAATCCACCAGGTACTCCTTGGAAACCCTATGGGGCAGTTTAACTTTGTCCTATAGGGTCACTATAAGTCAGAATTGACTCAATGGCAATGGGTTAACCCAAAGAGAGAAGGGGATTCTGGGAAACGTAGTTACAGCTTAACCAAGTTGACACAAAGATGAGTGGGAAGCAAAGACAAGGAAAGGCATCCAAGCAGAGGAACGGCACTTGCAAAGGCTCAGAGGCATGATTACTCGAAGCTGTTCCCACCTTAGATTCTTCCACATCCATGCACGTACCCTATTATTCCCTTTCACAGTGTCTTCTAGTTTTCCTCATCTTAATTTGTCAATCTTTTTTTTTTTTTTCTTGTGTTTATTTGTTCAATGTGTGTCTCTTCCACTAGACTGCTAACTCTATGTGAGTAGGGACTCTGCTTGGCCACCACTTTATTCTCAGCACCAAGAATAGCGATTGGCACAAAGTAGATGGTGAGGCATAGTCTGTTATTGTCACCCAATATCCATTCTCTCCTACTTCCGTTGTAGTAGAAGCCCTGATTATCTGCTGGACCATGGCCACCAGAACAAAGACTACATTTCTCAGGTTCCCTTGCAGCTAGGTATGACTAAGATCTGCTCAATGGGGCATAAGCAAAAGTATTGTGTGGCAGTTCTCAAGAAACCTCCTTAAAAGACATCTGGACTGTGCCCTTAGCTCTTTCTTCGTGACTCTTTACTTCTTCTGGCTGCTTGGAATGTGGGCACAATGGCTTGAACTCCAGCAGCCGTGTTGAAACATACAGACACGGACCGTAGCCTAAAGATGAGGGAGCAGAAAGCTGAAAGGAGCATGTATTCCCCGGGAGTCCATAAAACACAGTAGCCATATCAGACCTGTCTTGGCAATGTCTGAACTTCTACCTGAGAGTGATGCAGACTTTTATCTCGTCTAAATCACTATTGTTTTGGGTTTTTGTTATTTATAGTTAAACGGAAGCTGAACTGCTATAATGCTCAATAACTATTTGTTGTGTGATCGAAAGAAGGGAGAAAACAGTCGTGGCATATCCGGGAAGTGTTTGAGTGAGGAGTGGTGAAAGGGTTAAGGCTGCTGAGGAAGGCTGACCTCAGACCTCTGGGGCAGTCAGCACTGTAGCCAGGGAAGCTAGAACCACCTTGCCGTGGTCTAGAGCCTGAAGATCGAGATCTTCCCAAGAGCCAGAACCTGCCCCGTTAGGCCTATGACCTGCCAAAGCTCAGACCGCAGGAGGCAGAAGCTGCTGCTGCAGGAGCTCAGACCTGGCTCCGTGCCAAAGCAACAGGGTAAACTTTTCAAACACATGAAAAAAAAGCTCTTTACTCAGACCCAACTCCTGGAGTGTTTAGGAGTGATTAGCCTGGATACAGAAGCTCACGGAGGCTTTTCTGAGAAATGGGGAACTGGGGGGAGCGCCGTGGAGAAGAGGTCTTCTCATCCCCAGAGCCCTTCCATGCTCAGGCCTCTCCTCACTTCTCTGGATCACAGCCACTGCTCCCTTCACAAAGTAGCTTTCTCCAAACAAATCCCCTCCTGTTATGGATCGAAGCATATCCCCCCAAAATATGTGTTGTAAATCCTAATCCCTACATCTGTGGTTACAATTCCATTTAGGAATGGGTTTCTTTGTTATGTTAAGATGCTATATCAGCGTAGGGTGTGTTTTAAACCCACTGCCTTTGAGATATATAAAAGAGCAGGTTAGGCGCAGAGATGGGGGAAGACAGATTCCACGCGACATGAAGATCACCAAGGAACCAAGGAACAAGGAGTCAACAGAGAAAGAAAACCTTCCCCTAGAGCTGGCGCCCTGAATTCAGACTGCTAGCCTCCTAAACTGTGAGAAAATAAATTTGTTTGTTAAAGCCACCCACTTATGGTATTTCTGTTACAGCGGCACCGGATAACTAAAACACCTTCCTTGTCCACTTTACTTTGCTTCCTGGAGCACTCTACCTGCCCATACCTTCCCAAGCTTGACAGCTGCAGCCTTTTCTTTCAAAACTTAGCTCAAAGGTCACCTCCTCCTGGAAGTCTTCCTTGACTCCTCCTGCAGAGTTGGTCTTTCTCTTCTGTGCTCCCAGATCCTCTGTGCTTTCATCGGTTGCAGCACTTATTTCACTGGATTACCTCTCCCAGATAGCAAGGTTCTTAGACTCAGGAACCAGTTTTTTAAAAAAAATTTTTTTTATTGTGCTTTAAATGAAAGTTAACAGCTCAAGTTTCTCATACAAAAATTTATACACACATTGTTACGTGACCCTAGTCGATTTCTCTAGAATGTGACAGCGCACTCCTCCTTTCCACCCCAGATTTCCCATGTCCATTCAACCAGCTCCTGTCCCTCTCTGCCTTCTCATCTTGCCTCCGGACAGGAGCTGCCCATTTAATCTCATGTATCTACTTGAACGAAGGAGCACACTTCACGAGTATCATTTTGTGACTTATAGTCTAGTCTAATCTTTGTCTGAAGAGTTAGCTTTGGGAATGGTTTTAGTTCTGGGCTAACGGAGAGTCCGGGGGCCACGTCTTCCAGGATTAGAAACCACATTTTTTGAAAAATAATAAAACATTTTTAAGTAGAGGTAAAATACAGCTCCACCACCATCTGTCAGTTTGTTGTACTGTGGTAGCTTGCATGTCACTGTGACACTGGAAATGCCACCAGTGTTCCAAATACCAGCAGGTTCCAGCATGGTAGACAGGTTTCAGTGGACTTCCAGACTAAGACGAACTAGGAAGAAAGGCCTGAGAAGACTTTTACGTTCTACTTGGTCTTCCCCAAAGTGTATTGAGTTTGATCAGCGCTTTCATAGCTTTTGCCTTCTTCCTTTTACACATTTCCAGCAGTGCCTGTTCTTCTCTGGTTGATATGGTTTGGCTTTGGGGGTGGTTTTATTTGTTTGTTTGCTTTCCTTTCTTTTATTTGTCCTGGGTGCTTATAAACTACCTTCTCCAACATTTTATTATAAAGAACCTCAAAAATAAAGAAGAGCTGAAACAACTTCTGGTTTTGGAATAAGATGGAATAAATACACTTTTTTTTTTTTTTTAACTAAGTAGAGCTAAAAATCTCTGGACGTGATATGTAAAAACAAACATAAGAAGACTCTGGAAAGTGGACAGAAAAAGTCAGGCCAGCTAGGAACTTCAGGACTTGAGGAACGACAGGGCAATGAGTTCCCTGGGTTTCCTTTTTGCCCAATATGTGCCAGAGTTGGAGCTGGAGAAGCCTACATCCCAGAAACACCAATGGACACAGACCAAATAGCCCCAACACAAGCCTGCTCTCTCGAGCCAAAGGACTAGGAAAGGACACAGTCCAGCAGGACATAAAATGTTTAGATAATAACTGTTCTACTCCAGCTAAACTCTACGGAAAAAACTGCAGGCCCTCCCCACCCTCAACTCACCAGCAAAGGCTAAGTGGGGAGCCTAGATTTCCATCCTTGCCCAGCTGTAATGAGACCCCCAACCCACTGCCTGTTTACCCATACCTCCCCGCTGCACAGTGTCAGTGGAGGCCACATGAGGAGTAGTAACAGGGCATCCCTCCACCTCTGGCTAGGTGGTATCAGCCAAGAGGAAAACCTAGACTTCTACCTTCACCTGACAATGATGGGGTAGTACCCTTTCTCCTCACACTGGGGCACAACATCAGAAGAAGCCTTCTAAAACACAGATTTGAATAAGATCCAGAACCTGACAATACTCAAAATGTCTAGGATGTGATCAATGCAAGTGTTCGATTATATCACTGCCATATCCAGAACCAGGAAAACTACAACTTGAATGAGAAAAGACAGTCAAAAGTCTTGAATGAGAAAAGATACCAAGATGATACAGATGTTGGGATTATACCACAAGGATTTTAAAGCAGCCATCATAAAAATACTTCAATAAGCAATTACAAACATACTTGAAACAAAGGAAAAAAAGAAAAGTTGAAGGAATTTTACAGTGAATGCCAAAATACCCACCACCTAGATTCTACAATTAGCATTTTACGGAACTTGCTTTGGAAACCCTGGTAGCATAGTGGTTAAGAGCTGTGGCTGCTAACCAAAAGGTCAGCAGTTTGAATCCACCAGGTGCTCCTTGGAAGCCCTATAGGGCAGTTCTACTCTGTCCTTTAGGGTCACTATGAGTTGGTATCGACTTGACGCCAACAGGTATACTTGCTTTTGGAGTTCCTGGGTGGTGTAAACAGTTAACCTGCTTGGTTGCTAACCAAAAGTTTGGAGGTTTGAGTCTACCCAGAGGCACATGGTAGAAAGGGCCTAGTGATCGACTTCTGAAAAACAAAACAAACAAACAAAAAAACAAACTAGTCATTGAAAACCCTGTGGAGCGCAGTTCTCTGACACACATGGGGTCACCATGAGTCGGCACTGACTCAGCAGCACCTGGCGGTATACTTAGCTTTATCACATACCAATCCACCCACCCTTTACCTTATTTTTTGTGCATTTCAAAGTAAGTTACAGACTTCAATACGTTTCTGCTCATAGCGGCTGTGTTCAAACCCAGCCCAAAGGCCTCAGGAGTAATGCTGGCCTGCAGTTCCACAATCAGAGTTCTGGGCTCCTTGGTAGCAATCAGGGGAGAGCTGGAGGTCTTGTGGCTGGATGATGTGGAAGATGGTGTGTGTCCAGCGTTTGCTCCTTAAGAAGGAAGACAGTGCAGCCTCTTGTTCTGTGAGGCTCCTCCTTGAAGGGGACCAGCACTGACAGGGAAGCCAGGAAAAGGCAGTCCAGGATGTGGGCTAACAGCCAGGATTTTGGAGACCACCCCTGCTTAGCCCCTATTACCTTGACCTTCCTTAATCAGAGAGGTTGGTGCCCAGGGCAGCAGCCACAGGCCTTAGGAACAACCTGGGCCCAGGCAAAAAAGCTGGGTGAAAGGAGATGCCAGGGGACCACAAAATGCACCATCTCACTCTAGCAATGGAGACGCAGGGTCCTGAGGGCCTGCTGAAGATTTGTGGCAGGTCCCAGGCCAGCACTGCCACAGCCTGGGCCCCAGCTGTGAGCCAGCTGGCCTCACCCACTGCCAAGGCAGCTGCAAAAAGAGCACTCAGCTATCATGGGCAGAGCCCCCGGGCCAGGACGTCAGTAAGCCTGTCTCTCTGGCCCTCAGACATCTGCTGGCCCGCAGACATGGCTGTGTCCAATTGCAAGATGGTTCAAGGTCAAAAATTGTACTTTTCTATGTTGAATTACTGGTAAGATGTTGGCAACCAAGTGAAGGTTCTTCGTGGACTGAACTCAAAAGTTCTTGTGTGCTGCCAATCCAGTGTTCACGTCTCAGTGAAAATGTCAGACGCGCAATAGTTCTGTTGTGGTTTCAGAACCTAGTTCCATTCCAACCACAGTAGCTGAGCGGTAACTCCTCACATCAGGCCTCGTTCCACAGACATTTGGTTTTAGCCGGGCCCTTTAGTCGTCTCGGAGTATCTTTATTAGCTCTACTGAATCAGAAGTTCTTATAGGAACACAGGGAGGGGCTGCCGTTCTCTACGCTCATCATCCTCCTGGGCACACTTACCCGAAGGCACTCTTTTAAAAAAAAAAAAAAAATTTTTTTAATTATGAAATATTGCAAATACATAAATCTGTAGGAAATCACATAATGAACACCTGGGTACCACTATCCAGCTTTATCAGAACTTATTAACTCTCAGTCATATTTGCTTCAGATCTTCTCTTCTTTTTTAGAGAAATAACATTTTAGATACAAGTAAAGCCCCCAGAGCCCCTTCCCAAGCTCATTGCTCCTCCCCTTCTCATCCCCAGAAGTAACCACTACTCTGAATTTAGAGTTTTTCACTCCTGTGTAGTTTTCACAGTTCTGATACTTCTGTGGGTACCTTAAAGCATATTTTTAAATGTTATCTAATATAGGTATGCCCATGTATGTAATACATTACATGTAATTTGTACGTATTATTCAAAACTTGGAAACCCTGGTGGCGTAGTGGTTAAGAGCTCGGCTGCTAACCAAAAGGTTGGCCGTTTAAAACTACCTGGCACCCCTCGGAAACCATATGGAACAGTTCTACTCTGTCTTATCGGGTTGCTATGAGTCGGAATCGACTGCATAGTGACGGGTTTGATTTATTCAAAACTTACTTTTTTCTTAACATTATTTTTATTTTAAGATTTATTCATGTTACTACACATGGTTTTAGGTCAGGGGTCAGCCAAAGTTTTTCTGTATCAAGACAGAGAGTAAATATTTTAAAGCCTTTGCAGGCCAGTATGATCTGTTACACATTAGTCTTGTTGTTGTTGTTTATAACCCTTAAATAATGGAAAAACCATTCTTCTTAGCTTCCAGGCTGTGCGATAATAGGCCTTGGGCCAGATTTGGCTCATGGATGGTAGTTACCAAGCTCAGCTTTAGATCATATTCTATTGTATGAATAACCCATAGTTTATTCCTCCATGTTCCTGTTGATGGGCATTTAAGTTGTTTCCAGTTTTTCACTATTACACACAGTTAAGACTATGAATATCCTCGTGTAAATGTTTTTGAGTCTCTCTAGGGTACGTACGTTGAAGTAGAGGACTGGTCGTTGGACCCAAGCCTCTTGTAGGTCACGAGTCAGCACCAGATTCCTCTCCAAACTAGTGGTCCCCATTTATATCCCCAGCAGTTGTTTATGAGCGTTCCTGTTGTTCCATATCCTCACCTTTACCTTCACCTGTTGTCAAGGAGTCAATTCCTACTCATTGTGACCCTATAGGACAGAGCAGAACTGCACCATAGGGGGTTGCCAAGGCTGTCATCTTTATAGAAGCAGACTGCCACATCTTTCTCCTGCAGAATGGCTGGTGGGTTCAAACCACTGACTTTTGAGTTAGCAGCCGAGCACTAAACCAGTGCACCACCAGAGCCCTTTACACCTTCGCCAGCGCTTACTATGACAGTGCTTTATAAATCTTGTGAAATAGTTTCTCATTGTTCTATCTGAATTCCCCTCATCCTTACTGGGACAAAACATCCTTTCCTACGCTTGTTGGTGAGTCAAGTATTCTCTTCTACGAATTACCTGTGTACACCCTTTGCACACTTTTCTTTTTGATTGATTGAATTTTTTATGATTAATGTTTAGGAATTTCTTACATATTATGAATACATAGCCTTTATTGATTATGCGAACTGCAGTTATCTTCTCCCAGTCTGTATTTAAGTCTCTTTATACGTAGTGTTATGGGTTGAACGGTATCCCCTAAAAAGATATGTGGAAGTTCTAATCCCTGGTACCTCTGATTATGACCTGTTTGGAAATAGGGTCTTTGGAGATGTTATCGGTTAACATGAGGTCATACTGCAGTAGGGTGGGTCCTAATTCCCTCTGAGTGGTGACCCATAAGAGATAAGAAACACAGAGACGGACAGGGAAAGTGACCATGTGATGATGGAGTCATGCTACCACTGCAAGTCAAGGAACATCTGGGCTACCAGAAAGGAGAGAGACAAGAAAGGGTCTTCCCTCAGAGCCTTTGGAGAGAACACCACCATGCCGATACCCTGAATTGGGGCTGCTAGCCTCCAGAACAGTAAGATAACGTATTTCTGTTTTTATAAGCCACTTGATTTGTGGTAATTTGTTATGGCAGCCCTAGGGACCTAATACATTTAGTTTGTAGTATGTTTGGTTGGATAGAAGTTTAAATAGGTTTAGTGAAATCAATGCTTTTCTTTTTGGCATATGTTTTTAGTATGTTGTTTAAGAAATTGCTTTTTCTTTGGAGAGTAGCGTCTAGGGTCTCAAAAGCTGGCAAGCAGCCATCTAAGATGTATCAATTGGTGCCAACCCACCTGGAGCAAAAAGAATGAAGAACACCAAAGACACAAGGAAAAGATTAGCCCAAGAGACAAAAAGGGCCATATAAACCAGAGACTCGATCGGCCTGAGATTGGAAGAACTAGATGGTGCCGGGTTATCACCAATGACCGCCCTGACAGGGAACACAACAGAAAGTCCTTGATGGAGCAGGAGAAAAGTAGGGTGCAGAACTCAAATTCTAGTAAAAAGACCAGACTTACTGGTCTGACTGAGACTGGAGGAACCCCAGAAGACACAGCCCCCAGACGCTCTGTTAACCCAGGACTAAAACCATTCCCGAAGTCAACCCTTCTGACAAACGTTAGACTGGACTATAAGACATAAGATGATACTTGTGAAGAGTGTGCTTCTTAGTTCAAGCAGATTCACGGGACTAAATGGGCAGGTCCTGTCCAGAGGTGAGATGAGAAGGCAAAAAAGGATAGGAACTGGTTGAATGGACAGGGGAAATCTGAGGTGGAGAGGAAGAGAGTGCTGTCAGTTTATGGGGATAGCAACTAGGGTCACATAACAATATGTGTATAAATTTTTGTATAAGAAACTAACTTGAGCTGTAAACATTCACCTAAAGCACACACACACAAAAAAGACAAAAGAACTAACCACCTTGAGGATCTTCGCGCTTGCTTCTTGACGAAGAAATGCTGTAAGCTATATCCACAGGTTGCCCAATGCATATCTGCTACCTACATAACCTGCTTTCATAATGCCGTCTTCGGAGTACCTTCCCAAGACTTTTGGTCTGAGGCTGTCTGATTCGAATCGTATCTACTCACAACAAATATATTTGTCTACACTAAAAAAAAAAAAAAAAGAATGTATGCAAAGTAAATGCTTTGAGAAACAATCTGGTCAATAAAAAGTAATTTTTGTTTAAAACAAAAATTGCTTTCTACCTCAAGTATAATGGTATTCCCCTATATTTCCTCCTAAAAAATTTTAAAGTGTTGCTTTTTTACAACTAGATCTTTAACCGACTTGGAATTTATTTTTGGTATAATGTGAAGCTGGAATCTAATTGTACTTATTTTCCAAATGGATAATCAATTGTCCCAACACCATTTATAGAGTATTCCATCCCTGCCCCACTTATCTACAAGGCAACCTCTGTCTCGTCTCATTTTTACGTTGTGTATGGGTCTCTGAATGGTTTTCCACTCTCTTCCATTGGTCTATTTGTCTATCTCCATGACAACACTTCACTGTCTTTCTATGGCGTTATGTCTAGAAATCTTGTTAAGTTCCATTACCTACCACCTCCTATCTCATTCTTATTTTTTAAATACGTATTCATTTGAGTTTCCCTAGAAGCAGAGCCTGAGACAAGAGTTTCGGTGCAAGCATTTTCTTTAGATGCTTAAATTAAATTATTTATTTAATTCAGTATGGGCTCATAGTTTCTTATTTTATTCAATGAGTTGTTACTGATGAAGATCAAAGACTACAGTCTTCAGTATGGATTACACCTCAACCTAAAGAAAACAAAATCCTCACAACTGGACCAATATGCAACATCATGCGAAACAGATTAAATATTGATCTTGTCAAGGATTTCATTTTACTTGGATCCATAATCAACACCCATGGGAGCAGCAGTCAAGAAATCAAACACCATATTGCATTGGGCAAATCTGTGGCAAAGACCTCTTCAAAGTGTTTGAAAGCAAAGATGTCACTTTGAGAACCCAAACCATAGTATTTTCAATCGCCTCATATGCATGCAAAAGCTGGACAATGAATAAGACCAAAGAAGAATCGATGCCTTTGAATTATGGTGTTGGCGAAGAATATTGAATATACCAGACTGCCAATAGAAAAAAAAATTATAGTCCAAAAAATCTGTCTTGGAAGAAGTACAGCCAGAATTCTCCTTAGAAGCAGGGATGGCAAGACTTTGTGTCACAAACTTTGGACATTTTATCAGGAGGGATCAGTCCCTAGAAAAGGACATCAAGCTTGGTAAAGTGGAAGGTCAGTGAAAAAGAGGAAGCCCCTCAACGAGACGGATTGATACAGTGGCTGCAACAAGAAGCTCAAACACAGCAACGATTGTGAGGATGGTGCGGGACTGGGCAGCGTTCCATTCCGTTGTACGCAGGGTCACTATGAATCGGGATCAACTCAATGGCACCTAACAACAACAATCATTAGTTATTTAATACTCAAATTGTCCCAAATTTCGTCAGTGGAGCCCCTTCAAGGAGGCTTTTGTGTCCCTTCAACATGTCTCCATTATTCTCTGAGCACTTCCTTTACTTTCTGACAAAAGTAGGTTATTTTGGGTGGAAATTATGTTCTCTCTCTCTCCCTCTCTCTCTTTTCCTACCTTCTCAACTTTGCTCATCTTACTGGTCCTATGGGTTTGCCTCTAGGCTTTATGACATTTTCAAGTTCCTATCCTGTGTATACTGGGGATAATACACACCCTGTAAGGCTAAGGCCACAGCAGACCAGCAGTAGGCTTCCCCTCCCCCAAGCATCCTTTCAAGAATTGGGGTACACACAAGCCCCCAGCTTCTAGCTGAGAGTCTTTTGCTGTTGCTATGTGCCAATGAGTCCATTTTCAACTCATCGCAGCCCCATGTGACAGAGCAGAACTGCCCCATAGGGTTTTCCAGGCAGAACTGCCCCATGGGGTTTTCCAGGCTGTAATCTTCATGAGAGCAGATGGCCAGGTCTTTCTCCCGAGGAGCCGCTGGGTAGGTTTGAACTGCTAACCTTTTGGTTAGCTGCAGAGCTCTTAACTACTGTGCCACTGGGCCTCCTTGAGAGAGTCTTCTAGTCCCCCTTTATCCCAAGTACCTGCCACTGCCTTCAGAGTCCATCAGACCCCAGGCTGCAGCCCCCTGACCACCCTGCACTTCTTTTGTTTTTGGTTTATGGAGATTATTACCTTATTTTTCAGCCTGGCAATGTCTTTTTTGTTATTGTTGTTGTTACATTTTGGCTTTTATTTATATACTTTTTGTGGTAAAAACATGTATAACAAAACATTTGCCATTTCAACATTTTTTTACATGTACAATTCAGGGGCATTAATTAGGTTCACTATGTGGCATAGTGGTTAAGTGCTACGGCTGCTAACCAAAGGGTTGGCAGTTCAAATCCGCCAGGTGCTCCTTGGAAACTCTATGGGGCAGTTCTACTCTGTCATATAGGGTCGTTATGAGTCAGAATTGACTCGACGGCACCGGGTTTGTTTTTTTTTTTTGGTATGATGTGCAACCAACACCCTTACTGGAAACTCAGTACCCCTTAAGCAATACCTTCCCCTTTCTTCTCCTTCTGCTCCTGGTAACCACTAATAAACTTTGGTCTCTATACACTTGCCTAGTCTAGATACTTCATATAAGTGGGATCATAAAATACTTGTTCTTTTGTGTCTGACCTTATTTAACAAGGTTCATCCATGTCATAGTATGCTAGCTATGTCTTTTTTACTCACTTTATATATTTCACCTATTATTACTGCGGTTTGGGGCAGAGAGGATATACTCAAACTAAAATTCTCCAAACCATCCCAAATGGAAGTCAGCTCCATTTCAACGTCTTTTTTATAGGTAATATGTCAATATGTCAGGTTATACCAAAAAGACACTGGAAAATGTAATATGAAAACAAGATTGAGGGCCCTAGAGAGAAGGTGGCAAAGCTGCCTTTTTTTAGGAGATCACTTCTCCAGATTCCACCCTTTTCCACCTTGTTCTGCAAGTGGCTACATTTGCCTTCCTGCCCTGACAGGGGTGGCGGGGGGGTTGCAAAGAGAGGGAAAGTGGGTCCCATGAGGTCACAGGAATTCCACCAGAGGCCCTTTTGGATCCTGGACTGAGGAAGGAGTTCGGATCACGTCTGAGGTGGGGCTGCCCTGGTGCCAACGCCTGTCCTGTGAGGTCCACTATCCCCCAAGGAGAGGAGGCTGATTCCAAAACTTAGCGAGGACCACCAGCTGGATGGGGGGAGTGCTTGTGCCGTTGAGTCGCCAAGGTCGTAGGGCTCACGGTGAGGACAGACAGAATCAGTTCACTTTGGCCCCACGCCCTCCCTTTAGTTCTGCTCCCTCTCTCCGATTCCTGGAGAGACACCCGAGCTATTCTATCCTCCCAGATTCCACAGGCTCTTCCTGAGCGCCCTCCCTCGGTGTCTGCAGACAGCGGCGCCCTCACGCAGGCTTCCTCCTCAAAGGGCCCCTTTCTTTCAGCAAACCCTATGGGTGTGAACTCGAGATTATTACTTATTTTCCAAAAGACCTCTCGAGTTTCGAGTTCTAAGTGTCAGTAGGCAAGGTCTCGGGACTTCCCGGCTGGATACAATACTTCCCGGAACAGTAGAGGGACCTGTGCCATGGTCTGCATCCCTCGAGGCCTCAGTTTCCCCAGCTGAGGCGCTGTCCTGCGGCCTGCCTTCCAGGACTGTTGGGAGGCCCTTGACAGTGAGGAAGTACCAAGGCTCGCCACAGGCGACACCCAGAGAAAAAGCTGAGGGTCCGCAGGGGGAGGGCCGGCCCCGCCCCCCGCCCCGCAGCCCCCCACCCCCGGGTGGGCGGGGCCCACAGCTGGAGCCGGCGCGGGGCTAGGCTGCGCTCTCTGCGAGGTCCTAGTGCCCGGCGCGCCCCGCGATCAGACTGCGAGCCCCGGACGGGCGCTCACTCGCCAGCGCGCGGCTCGCGGGTGCCTGGTGGTCCGACAGCTGAGCTCGCCGAGGCTGCCTCCACGGCTCCCGCTCGATATGAGGAGCGCGCACAGCCTGGTTCTGTTCTCCCTGGTTGTCCTTTACGGGCGCGGTGAGTTCTTTTCCGAGAAGGATGGAGGGGCGCCTGGGCTGGGCTGCGCGGGGCCGGACTGCGCGGGGCCGGACTGGCCACAGGTGGAAGGGAGGGCTCCCTGCGCGGAGGAGTGGCCCGAGGTTGTCCCGGCCGGGTGGACGCGGGGGTGGAGCCGAACCCCCTCACCGAGGCAGTGGGGACGGGCCACGCTGGGTGGGTCTGCGAGGTTCGCGGTGGGGGCCGCCTTTCCTCTCTGCGCTCCTGCGCGGCCGGGGCCACCTCCTTTGGCCTGGGCAGCGGGGCTAGATGGCCCCGGCTTTGCAGGCAGCTCCACTCACCTCCAGCGCGAAGGGCGAGGCTCAAAGGCTCACAGCCTCATTCCCACAAGGCTGAGGCGGCTTCCTCGCCTGCGAGGCCACTTTACTTGAAGAGTGAGCGCAGCGCAGCCGGTGTAGACACCAGAGAGCAACCCCTCTCCTCAGCCTTAGCGAGAGGTCTCCTCCAACACCGTTATTGCAGAGGCGGAGAAACAGGCCAGAGGGAAATGGGATTGCCCAAATCGCCAGCCCTGGAATGTGTTGCAGTTTGGGGGGCAGATCTTCCAGGAAACACGCTTTCTGGCTCCACTGCTTCTGCTTACCCTGGGGGGTGGCCGTCCTGGACCACCAGCTTGGCTGAGGGTTGGGCTGGTGAGTAGGGCCTGTCACTCATGAACCTTAGGTCTCTGATACTTGGGAGGGAGGTCCACTCGGGCCTTCTCCAGTCAGAGTCCAGGTGTGGTGAAGATTGACCTCTCTGGGCCCCTGAGCTCTGAGGAGCCTTGTAGCTCCTATTCTGTGGCCCAAGCTTATCCTCTGAGCACACTGGTCGGCCTGGAGAACCGGGGCTCTCTCTTCCCTGGACAGAGACCTCCTACAGAGGTTGTTGAAGAAGAGATGGAGGAGACTTACAAGACTCCTACAGGGATGTGGAGATCTCACCTAAGATGGTGTCTGCACACAAGTTTGTGTCCTGCCTCTGCCACCATATGCTGAATGACCCTGTCTCCCTCATTCCTTTCCCTTATCTGGGTCTCAGTTTCCCCATCTGTTCCATGGGGATGGTATGCTCTGCCTATATACTTGGGAATGCAGATGTTGTGTGAGCCAGTTGCAGTGTTTATTATGTGTGGTCTTGGAGCAACCTACACCAGAATCACCCAGTACTGATTCCTGGGCCCCATCCCAGGCCCACTGGGTTAGAATCTCAGGAAGTGGGCCTGGGAATCTGCATTTATACAAGCATCCAGGTGATTCTTACACACGATTGGAGAAGCACTAAAAGCTGTTTTTTTTTTTAATCCACGGCTGCCTTTTAGTAAACACGAATCTTGTATTCCCTTCCTCAGTTAAGAACACACACCCCCAACTAAAAATCACTCTGCCTTTCAGATGTCCACTTGCCAAGAAGGCTGTGTTGATCTTTCTTTTCTGTAGCACATGGCCTAAAACAATCGGTATATCTTATCACTTTTTCAATATAGATTTTAAGATCGGATATGCTTTTTCAAACTGTGCACACACTCACATAGTTTAGCGTTTCAGCTATGTCTTCTTCTTGGATTGTAACTCCTCTCCACTGGGGAGCAGGTTTCCTGAGAAGGCCTGGTTCCAGGGAAAGTGAGGCCCTGGCCAGAGGCAGGTCAGGCCCACTCCTCATCAGGACCTTTGGATCATGACTGACCCCTAGTGGTGGCCTGTTGGTTTAACTGAGTCAACTCTTGGGCTGGGATGTGACCCCCAGCTATACCCCAGAAGCTTCCACCCATTCTCGGCCACCCCTGTCAGCTGGGGGTAAAAGGCCTGTCCCTTGTTCCTTGAACCCAGCAGGCCTCACAGGCATAAAGCACCAGGCTGGAAAGCCTAAACATGATGTGTTATTCTGAGATTTTCCCCCCTTGAGAGTGTGTTCCAGCCCACACCAGCCTGGGTGACCCCGTCTTAGTCATCTAGAGCTGCTATAACAGAAATATCACAACTGGATAGCTTTAACAAAGAGAAGCTATTCTCTCGCAGTCTAGGAGGCTAACAGTTCAAATTCAGGATGCCAGCTCCAGGGGAAGGCTTTCTGTCTCTGTCAGCTCTGGAGGAAGGTCCTTGTCATCAATCTTTCCTTGGTCTCGGAGCTTCTCAGCGCAGGGACCCAGGTCCAAAGGACATGCTCTGCTCCTGTCACTACTTTCTTGGTGGTATGAGGTCCCCTGGACTCTGCTTGCTTCTGTCTTTTATATTTCAAAAGAGATTGACTCAAGATACAATCTAACCTTGTAGATTGAACCCTGCCTCATTAACATAACTGCCTCTAATTCTGACTCATTAACACCACAGAGGTAGGATTTATAACACATAGGAAAATCACACCACATGACAAAATGGTGGACAATCACACAATACTGGGAATCATGGCCTAGCCAAGTTGACACACATTTTTGGGGCGACACAATTCAATCCATAACACCCCCCTACCACCGCTCAGCACACACATGTACAAACACAGGCGCAGGAATGAACACACACCTGGCTCTCTAGCCAATACCAATTATGGCCTTTGGAGAGGCAGTCTCCACACGGGAAGTTAAGGAAGGCATGACTGATCTGCAGCAGGCCTCTGTCTGAAAGAGGCAGTGCCTCCTAAACTTGGCTCTGCCACTGACTTGCTGGGGGTCCTTGAATAAGTTTCTTCCCCTCTTCGGTCTCACATTTCTCAGCTAAGAAATAGAGAACTGGGCTAAATGGTTTAAAGTTCCGGGATCCTCTAACTCTGTAGCCTATATAGCTGGTCTTCAGGGTGGGAGAGGGCCCCTCAGAGCCAGCTGAATGCCAAAGAGGCAAGGCAGGGCCAAAGGTGAGCACCTGGGCATCCCATGTGGACTCAGAGAAAGAATCTGAGCCCCCACAGCCTGCAGAGCTGCCCTGGCTTCCCAGGAACCCAGCTGGGCCAGCCTCCTGGGCTGCAGAGGTATGGAATCCAGCCTCCCTCAGCACTGCAGGGCTGGGGCCAGGACCTGCAGGTTCTGACCCCAGAGTGGCCTCAGACATGCCAGGTGGGCTTGGGCAAGCCACATCTCTCTCTGTGAAATATATACACTAAGGAAGGGCTGTGGGAGGGACCCAGCTGCAGCCTCAGGCTACCAACTGGCTTCCAGGATATTCAAGCAGCTGGCCTCTGGCAGGGGGTAGGGAGCTCTTAACTCTCAGTGGACCGTAGGTCCAGGGTATGAGAGGCAAGGCTCAGAATCTAGGCCAAGCAACCACAGGACCCCCTCTGATAGCCTGGGGCAGCCTGGGTGGGGGAGACGGCAGGCAGCAGGTACGCTGGGAGCATCTTTCACAAGGCACTAAATATTGCATCTGCTCCAGATAGGCAGCGAGTTGGAAAGTGCACACAGCAGGCAGGGTAGCAGCTGCTCCCTGGCCACGTGTCCAGCCCAGCACCTACCCAAGAGTCCACCGTGGTCCTGCTCGATCAGGCTGCCCCGTGCCCTGGGCCCCCTGGCCCCACCCAAAGAGGGTGTGGTTCAGTAAGATGCATGGAACTGGCCCTTCAGGGGAGGATGAAATCAGAGTCCTGGGCCCCGTGAGCCAGGCAGCCCCTCTCCAGCATCCTCCACGCTCATCTTAATTCTTTATCCTTTTCCTGCCTGCCTTCTTGCCCACTCCCATCTCTTTTCCTGCTCCTGATTCCCTGCTCAGGTGCCTTGGACCCTCCTCTAGGTCTTCCTCTTTCCAAGATGGGCCCCTGCTCAAACCTGACATATTCTCCTTAAAGATATCAGAATAAGCAAGATCAAGTCTCTGAGCCTCACCTTCACTCCCAGACATGTAAGGGAAATGAGACAAAGACCCACATACTACTTGGCAAGGGACTGGCAGTGTGGAGAGGGGCAGATATGGGGCTGTGGGAGCCTGGCGGGGCCAAAGGCTAAGTGAAGGAGGCTGCATTTGAGCTGGGCCTGGAATATTGCTCTGAGCTGAGACATCTCCTTTAAACTCCAGAGTGGAAGCCAAATGCTAGCAGGACCCCTCCATCTGGTGTCCCTAAGGCACCTTATGAGGCATTGATGTTTCAGTGGTAGAATTCTTGCATTCCACGTGCGAGACCCAGGTTCAATTCCCAGCCAACACACCTCATACACAGCCACCACCCATCTGTCAGTAGAGGCTTGCATGTTGCTATAATGCTGAACAACAGGTTTCAGCAGAGCTTCCAGACTAAGAAGGACTAGGAAGAAAGACCCGGCATTCTACTTCCAAAAATCAGCCAATAAAAACCCTATAGATCACAATGGAACATTGTCCAAACCACAGCCAATCATGGGGATGGCACATGACTGGGCAGCATTTCATTCCATTGTGCATGCGGTCAACTTGATGGCAGCTAACAACAACAACAGGGCACCTTATGCTCTACAGGTCCAGGTCTGAACCCCAGACATTCCTCCCCTTGCCTCCCCACCCTGTACTCTTTTTAGTGAAGGAAGGCATCACTGTCCATCCAACTCTGCAGACAAAACCCATGTTTGATTAATCTCTCTTCTACATGATACTGCAAGCCCTCTGAGGGCAGGAACTGTTTCTGCCTTTTTCTTGCCACTATCTCCTGCACAGAACACAGTTCTTGGCACTAGATAAACACTCAGCTATTTGATGGCTGGCTGGCTGGGGCAGTCCTGGCAGGAGAAAATGTCTGCTCCAAGACCAAGAAATGAGACACAGAAGGGAAAGGCAGGCCACTTGGGGGAAAGGCAAGCAGTGGGTGTGGCCAGAGCCTAGAGTGTCTAGGGGTGAATGTGGAGAGGTGGGAGAAGATAAGCCAGTGCCAGGGGCAAAGGGACTTGAATGCCAACCCAAAACATTTGACTTTAACTCTGCCCACAGCTCTGAGAGGTTGTGGGTAGGGAAGGGCCCTGGCCCAGTTTGTGTTGAAAGAAGACCACTGTGGCACGATATGTTATGTGCATGAGAGGGGCAGAGGGGAGGTAGGGAGATCAGTGAGGAGGCTATCAGAACAGCCCAGGGCCTGGATGGTGCACTAGGGCCATGGCCGGAGGGGTAGAGATGGGAGAGCAGACTGAGAGACTCGGAAACTAGAACAGACAAGACTGGGTGACCACTTGCATGAGCCAAGACGGGATCAGGATAAAGAGCCAGTTTTGGGACCAGATGTCTGGAGCTTCAGATGCAGTCACTGCTAGAGGAGGCAGGAGGAGGATGAGGTATAGGATGGGTGGGGAGAGCTGAGCTCTGATTTGGACCTATTTACTTTGAGATCCCGGAAGAGAGGCAGGCTTGCCAACACCATAACTGCTTCAGCCAGCCCTGAGGGCACCTGTGGTCCTAGCCTGGACCCTCTCAGCTTTCCCCTTCGCTGCCATCAGCCGCAGTGAGGGACAGGTCTACGAGGACGCAGCAGGTCTGACTATGCATTTTCCCAGGGAACTGCCGTGTGGCCAATGCCGAGGAGAAGCTCATAGAAGATCTTCTGAACAAAACCCGTTACAACAACCTGATCCGTCCAGCCGCCAGCTCCTCCGAGCTCATCTCCATCCAGCTCCAACTTATCCTGGCCCAGCTTATCAGTGTGGTAGGTGCAGGGGCAGCCTGGGCTTGAGGCTCAGGAGGAGAGGCACAGTGGGTTTTCAGTGCCCCAGCCAGCTCTCGGGAAGGGAGTGGCCATACAGTGGTCAGGGCTGGGAGTTGAGTAACTTAGGCTTTAGTTTTAGCATTGCCCCAGATTCCTGGGCAGGTCCTGGATTGTTCCTTTCATCTTTTTTCCATATCTAAAAACTAAGGAGTTTGCCTGCACTTTGAGGGCCTTGACCCTGCCTCTAAGTTAAGATTTTTTCATTCCAAAAATGCCATCTGTGACTCTACATGTGCTTTTCTCTCTGCCTGGGATCTGCCTCCTATTTTGTCCACTTGAGCTCTACAGTCTGGAGCCACCTACAAATCCATCTCAGGATTGATTAAAATGCTTTGGCTGCAAGTAATAGAACACCCAACTAAGAGTGGCTAAAGCAATAAGGTGATTTATTACATCACATAACAATATAGCAGGTGGATAGTTCCAGGGCTGGTTAGCTGAATAACCCCATGATGTCAGTACTCTGTGATTCTTTTGCTTTTACCTTACATCATAAGACCACAGCCTCAACTGCAAGCATAAAGTTCTCACATGACAATGTCTGTGGCAAGAAATAGCAAATTCCCTTCTTGGGTCCGTTTCTGAACATGAGGAAGACTTTCCCAGATAACTACCTTCTAGACAACCCCTTGCATCTCACTGGCCTGGGTTGCAGCTCATGCCTGAGCCGTAGCCAATCATTGGTCAGAGAAATGGAATTACCACAGTTGGATTAGACTTATCAGTGCATGGCAAGGGGGCTGGAGAGGGGCACATGAATATCCAATATCTAATTAAGTTGGGGCTTTGTTAACAAAGAAGAAGAGGGGGTGACCATTGGTAGGGATCCAATGGTCCTGCCATAGACTCCACCTCACCTGGGCCTCCCTCATAGCCATAGCTTCTCCTCCTCATCCTCCCAGCCTCATCCCATTACCTTCTCCAGCTTGCTCAGCAGATGACCTCACTTGTCCCATACTTGTTGGGAGAAATAGGAACCAGTTTGGGGGAAGAGATGAGTGCAGAGGCCCAGGTGCAGGGACAAGTCCAGAGGCAGCTGAAGCACTGGTCTAGCCAGGGTGAGTGAGGGTGTGGACAAAGGAGGGCAGTCTCTAGGGGTCTTGGAAGGGAGGGATGGATTGCAGAGTCCACAGGCAGGATTGTCAGGTCTTGATGTATGAATGTGTGGTGGGGCGTGGAATAGGGAAGAAGGCTGAGATGCTAGTGAGTTTCCCTTCTTCCCTCTGCTGTCTCTGAGTTGGGGGTATTCTAGAGAAAAATGGCCCGTTGTTAACCTTACCTGATGTGGCTCTTCTCACACCCTCTCCCACAGGGTTAGAACCCTGGCCCTGAAAGCAGCTCTGAGGAGCAGTCGCTTGAAGAGAAGGCAGGGTGCTGTGTCCAGCTGTGAGGAAGGAAATAACCAAGGGGGATGAAATTCTTCCTCCCAGTCAAGCCTCTACCTTCTTAACTCCCAGCCTCTCCCTATAGCACAATTGGCCCCCACAAACCCAGCCCCTCAAACCTATGGCCCTCAAGAAGGCTTTGGCCAAATTAATGGTTGGTTCCCTCCCCTGGGGTTCCCAGGAAACACAGCAGAAAAGTGGGGGCAAGGCAAAGAGCTCTGTGCTCTCTAGCCTTCTCTGCATCACAGCCAGAGTGGAAGGAGTAAGGGCTTCCAGCCAGGCCTCACCCAGGCTGGTGTCTGAGTGTTGTGTGTACAGCCAAGAGAAGCTTGCTTAATGTAGCTGAGCCTAGCTGCCGTCTTGCAGCTGCCACCCTGATGAGGGTGGATGGGCGAGCAGCTCTGGCCACACTTCTAGGCTCAGGCTACCCTTGCCGGATCTGCTCTGTGGGCCTGTGGGGCCACAGGGGCTAGTGAAGCAGGAGGGGACACAGCTTCTAGCCCCCACCCCTGTGAGTACCACTGTGAGCTGATGTGTTCCTGAAAGTTTGTGTATAGAGCAAATATTAGGTTTTGTTGTTGTTGTTAGGTACTGTTAAGTCAGTTCTGACTTATAGTGACCCAGTGTGCAACAGAACAAAGCACTGCCCCGTCCTGTGGCCATCCTCACAATCGTTATTCTTGAGCCCATTGTTGCAGCCACAGTATCAATCCATCTCATCAACGGTATTCCCTTTTTTCACTGACCCTCCACTTTACCAAGCATGATGTCCTTCTCCAGGGACTGATCCCTCCTGATAACATGTCCAGAGTATGTGAGATGAAGTCTTGCCATCCTCGCTTCTAAGGAACATTCTGGCTATACTTCTTCCAAGACAGATTTGTTTGTTCTTTTGCCAGTCCATGGTATATTCAATATTCTTCACCAACACCATAATTCAAATGCATTGATTCTTCTTAGGTCTTCCTTATTCATCGCCCAGCTTTCGCATTCATATGAGGTGACTGAAAACACCATGGCTTGGGTCAGAGGCACCTTAGTCTTCAAGGTGACATCTTTGCTTTTTAACACTTTAAAGAGATCTTTGGCAGCATATTTGCCCAATGCAATATGTCATTTGATTTCTTCACTGCTGCTTCCATGGGTGTTGATTGTGGATCCAAGTAAAACGAAATCCTTGACAACTTCAATCTTTTCTCCGTTTATCATGATGTTGCTTATGGGTCCAGTTGTGAGGATTTTTGTTTTCTTATTTTGAGGAACTGCTGGTGGATTCAAAATGCTGCCCTTTTTTTTCCTTTAATTTTAATTGTGCTTTAAGAGAAAGTTTACAAATCAAGTCAGTCTCATACAAAACTGATATACACCTTGCTGTTTACTCCTAATCGCTCTCCCTCTAATGAGACAGCACACTCCTTCCCTAGACTCTGTATTTTCATGTCCTTTTGGTCCAGCTTCTGACCCCCTCTGCTCTCTCATCTCACCTCCAAACAGGAGATGCCAATATAGTCTCATGTGTCTACTTGACCCAAGAAGCTCATTCTTTACCAGTATCATTTTTTATCCCATAGTCCAGTCCAATCCCTGTCTGAAGAGTTGGCTTTGGAAATGATTCCTGTCATGGGGCTGACAGAAGGTCTGGGGACCATGACCTCCGGGGTCCTTCTAGTCTCAGTCAAACCATTAAATCTGTTTTTTTTAATGAGAATTTGGGGTCTGCATCCCACTGCTCTCCTGCTCCCTCAGGGGTTCTCTGTTGTGTTCCTTGTCAGGGCAGTCATCGGGGTGTAGCTGGGCACCATCTAGTTCTTCTCGTCTCAGGCTGAGGTAGTCTCTAGTTTATGTGGTCCTTTCTATCTCTTGGGCTCATAATTACCTTGTGTTTTTGGTGTTCTTCATTCTCCTTTGGTCCAGGTGGGTTGAGACCCATTGACGCATCTTAGATGGCCGCTTGCTAGCGATTAAGACTTCAGAAGCCACTCTCCAAAGTGGAATGCAGAATGTTTTCTTAATAGATTTTATTATGCCAATTAGATGTCCCCTGAAACCATGGTCTCCAAACACCCGCCCCTGCTACACTGGCCTTTGAAGCATTCAGTTTATTTAGGAAACTGCTTTTAGTTTAGTCCAGTTGTGCTGACCTTGCCTGTATTGTGTGTTGTCTCTCTCTTCACCCAAAATAATTCTTATCTACTATCTAATTAGTGAAAACCCTTCTCCCTCCCTTCCTTCGTCCCTCCCTTCTTCCCTCCCTCTCCCTCCCTTCCCCCTCTCATAACTATCAAAGAATATTTTTTTCTCTGTTTGTACTATTTCTCCAGTTATTATAAGAGTGGTCTTATACAATATTTGTCCTTTTGCAACTAATTTCACTCAGCATAATACCTTCCAGATTCCTCCATGTTATGAAACGTTTCACGTATTCATCATTGTTCTTTATCGATGCATAATATTCCATTGTGTGAATATACCATAATTTATTTATCCATTCATCCATTGATGGACACCTTGGTTGCTTCCGTCTTTTTGCTATTGTAAACAGTGCTGAAATGAACATGGGTGTGCATATATTTGTTCGTGTAAAGGCTATTAATTCTCTAGGATATATTCCAAGGAGTGGGATTGCTGGATCGTATGGTAATTCTATTTCTAGTTTTTTAAGGAAGCACCAAATCGATTTCTAAAGTGATTGTACTGTTTTACTTTCCTACCAGCAGTGTATAAGTGTTCCAGTCTCTCCACAGCCTCTCCAACATTTATTCTTTTGTGTTTTTTGGATTAATGGCAGGCTTGTTGGAGTGAGATGGAATCTCATTTTAGTTTTGATTTGCATTTCTCTGATGGCTAATGATCGTGAGCATTTCCTCATGTATCTGTTAGCTACCTCAATGTCTTCTTTAGTGAAGTGTCTCGAACTGCTGCCCTTTTTGTTAGCAGCCAGATGCTTAACCACTGTACCACTCAGTAGGGCCATATTAGATTTTAGGTGGTTTCTTTTCCTTCTGTTTTTGGAGATTGTTTGTTTGTTTTGAGGAAGGAGGGTTATGGGCACAACCAGTTTAAAGATGGAAGTTTCTGGGGAGCCAGCAAAGATTTTTATGCTGGGTAAGACAAGCAGACCTTTAGAAGCAGCTCTTTGGAGGGCCCGGGGCCCTGGACAGATATCCTCAGACAACTCAACAGCTGCTGGGGGAGTGAAAGAGAGTGAGGGGTAGGACTGAGGCACAAGGGAATTTTCTAGGTGATGGAAATGCTCTACATGTTGAAACAGAGGTGTGTTCCATTTGTTTAAACTAATCAAACTGTATACTCGAGATCCATACATTTCACTGTATTATGTAAATTATACCTCAGTTAACAAAAACATTTTCTTTTGAACACCACTGAGGGTTTTTAACTTTCAGCAATGGCAAAGTAACTTGTTGCAGATTAACCTTTTCACAAGAACAATTTTAAAAAGCTGGACAAATATGTAAAAAAAAAAAAATTCTGTTCGAAGGTATTAGAGAGCTCCCAAGACTTGAAGGACCAGAATCCAGGAGGGCAAGGACACATAATGAGGTGACCTTGACAGTGTGCGTTCCTTGTCTCCTCACGTGATGATCAATAAACAGTATAGAGCCAAGCAGTGTATCAGATAATGTTCTGTTGCTATCTGTAAAGTTTTCATTGGCTAATTTTTTTGAAAGTAGATCACCAGGTTCTTTTTCCTAGTCTTTTAGCTCTACTGAAATCTGTCCACCACGGGTGACCCTGTTTGTATTTGAAATACTGGTGGCATAGCTTCCAGCATCATAGCAACACACAAGACACCACAGCATGACAAACTGGCAGACAGGTCTTGCTTACTTTGGACATGTTATCAGGAGGGACAAATCCCTGGGGAAGGACATCATGCTTGGTAAAATGGAGGGTCAGCAAAAAAGAAGAAGACCCTCAATGAGATGAATTGACACAGTGGCTACAACAATGGGCTCAAACATACCTACTATTGTGAGGATGGCGTAGGACGGGGCAACGTTTTGTTCTGTTATACATAGGGTTGCTGTGAGCTCGAGCTGACTTGGTGGCATCTAACGTAGGGCAAAGAGAATAGGAAGCTGAGCACAAAAGGTGGATAATAGGTGAGGAAGCCTAGCTGAACTTTTGGCACGCACCCAGAGCAGAGATAACAAATATTGGAGTTTGGGCCCCCGCAAGCTGATGAAGCTTTGGTGGGGACCTTGGAAGGGCCACTCTAGAGGTAAAAATGAATAAAAAATAGACCCGCTCTCACAAAAACTGAAATCTACTTTGAACCAGCTAAATCTCTGACTAGATTAACGTGATCTGTCCGTACTCTAACTCTTCCGCCATAAAGCCAAATTAAAGACTCTCTGATTATGGTTAAAATCAAATAAAAATTCACTAAGCATGTTATAAGACAAAATGAGAAAAGACCAAAAGTAAAAAGCAAATAATAGAAACAGATCCACAGATGACCCAGATATTGAAGTTATAATACATGAACTTTAAAGTAATATTTTTTAAATATTGATATGTTCAAGAAAATTATTATGATGTAGAATTTCTCCAGAGAGCTAGTAACTATAAAAAAGATCCAAAGGTAAATATAATCACTAAAACCAAACAGAAACATTAATTAAAAACTCATTGGATGGGTTTAATAGCAGATTGGTCACGGCAGAAGAGAGGATTAGTGAACTGGAAGAGAGGTCAGTAGAAAATATCTAGACAAACCAATGAGAAAAAAAGGGTAGAAAATATAGAAAAGATGATAATATGGGGCATGATAAAAAGATCTAACTTGTGTAACTGGAGTACCCAAAAAAGAAGACATAAAGAATAAGCCAAAGCAATATTTGAAGTGATACTTGGCTGAGAATTTTCTGAAAGGGACCAAAGACATTACGCTACAGATTCAAGAAGCTCTGTGCCCATTAGGGATATATACAAAGAAAACTACACACCCAGATCCACCATACGCAAACTCTTAAACCTAAGACAAAGCAGAAATCTTAAAAGAAGGCAGGAAAAAAAAAGATTATCTTCAAAGGAGCAACAATAAGACTGACAGTTGAAAAATGGAAGCCAGAAAATGAAATGATATTTTAAAAGTGCTACAAGAAAAAGCTGAAAACCTAGCATTCTACAACCAGGAAAAATTTCCTTCAAAAATGAAACTGAAATAAATGTTTTCATAAACTGGTGGCGTCCATAACCCTCCCTCCTCAAAAACAAATAAACAAACCAAAAGAAATGTCATCTTATCTGGGCAGTCTTCCCTGACCTTCCCACATAAAATAGTACCCCTGTCTCCCTCTGTTTATTTTTCTTCATAGAAGTTATCACCACCTGATACCATCTACTTGTTTGTGTATTGCCTGCCTCCTCCCACTAGGATGTAATTTCCTTGAGGGAAGAGGGTACCTAGAAGAGTATCTGAGACATGTTAGGTACTTGGTAAATATTTTCTGAATGAATACATGAATCCTACCACAATAGTCCAATCCACCACCATCCATCCCTCACCAGGACCACTGCAAGACTTCCCTAACTGGTCTTTCTATGTCCATTCTGCACTGCCTCCTCCCTACATTTATTCCCCGTATACAGCTAGAATGAATTTTCCAAAGTTCCTGCCACTTTTCCCCTCAATCTCGTCCCTGCTTGGGTCACTTTTGTGGCTTCCCTCACATACAGAATAAAAATCTAACTCCCTTATAGAATTTCCAGAAAGAGGGAATAGTGTGCAAAGGCAAGAGTGTGTTTGAAAATAGCAAAGAGACAAGCCTAGCTGAAGTGGAGTGAGCAAACGACAGAGTGATGAGACATAAGGTTATAGAGCAATGATCCTCAGATCATGTAGGGCCCTGCAGGCCGTAGACAGGGTTTTGACTTTTACTTGGGGTGAGATGGGGAGGAACTGGAGGGTTTGAGTAAAGTGACATAGGTTGAGGGGGTGAGGTTTTAACAAGATCACCCTGGATGTTCTATAGAGAATACACTAAAGGCAGGCCAGGGCAAAGCAGGGAGACCAGCTAGGAGGCTACTGCGGTAGTTCAGGCGACAGATGATGGTGGCAGTGGAGATGGAGAGAAGCAGACAAATTTGAGATGCATGTAGGAGATACAATCTGCAGAACTAATTGATGGATCAGAGAAAAAGGTGTCAGCGATAACTCCCAGGTTTCTGCCTTGTAGAACTGGGTGGGTGGGAGTGCCATTCACTGAGATAGGAATGCTGAACAGGACCAGGCTTGGGAGAAGATTATGGTCTTTGGCTCGGATGCGTTGGATGTGAAATACTTCGGAGCCATTCAAGAGATGTTGGGTTGACAGTGGATCACCTGAGCATAGAGCTCAGAGCCTTTTGTGTGGTAAAGTGAGGTCCATGTGTGAGAGCTCCTCCTTCCTAGTGAACTGATAGCCCCGTTTCCCTCCCCAGAATGAGCGAGAACAGATCATGACCACCAACATCTGGCTGAAACAGGTAAGTGTCCTGCAGGGTGTCCAGCCCAGAAGATGTTTCCTTCAGGGCTGCCCCTTGGTAGTGGCTGATCTACAAGTGATGGGGCCTTGCCTGTCTGCTCAGGAATGGACAGATTACCGCCTGGCCTGGAACAGCTCCCGCTACGAGGGCGTCAACATCCTGAGGATCCCTGCAAAGCGCGTCTGGCTGCCTGACATTGTGCTGTATAACAAGTGAGTGGTGGGGTGGGTCAAAGCCTGACAAGGGCTAGGCCTCATGGTAACCCCATGTGAGCAGCAGGCCCAGCCTCTAGGGGTCCTTCAGTCTTGAGTCCAGCCCTGGGCCCCATCTGTGCTTCACCAGGCTCAGGCCATTAGGCTGGAAGTATTAAGATGAGCAGAGCCAATGCCCTCAGTTAGAGGCAGAGGCTCAGAGGGGGAGGGCATTGTTTGACTCACTCAGGCTCATCTGGGACTAGGATCAGCCTCCCGACCCCCAGTCCGGTGCCCTTTCTGTCCTCCAGACCATGTCTTTGAACCCAAGTTGCTTTGTCAGTGTTGGCAGCACTGGCTTACTATGTATAAATCTCTTAAGTAGGCAGATGAAGCTAAAGAGATTCTTCTTGGGTTGCCGTGCTGTGAGATGATTACAAGTATGTGGTCCAGACACAGACAAACCTGAGTTCAAATCCCAGCTGTACCACTTACTAGTTTTCTAACCTTGTAGAAGTAACTTAGCTTCTCTGAGTCTTGGTTTTTCCATCTGCAAAATGGGAATCATAATAAAACCTACTTCTTTGGACTATTGTGAGGCTTAAATGAGCTATTCCATGTGAAGCCTTCAGACTGCCTCATGGTAGTGGGGCTCTCTCCACCATGCAGCTGCCAAGAAAAACAGGCTCCTATCAGAAAGTGAGGGCATGGGGAATTGGAAGCGTGATTAGTGGAAAATATTCCAGAAGTGCTCTTTGTGGAGTTCTGAGAACACGCCAGGCCTTGTTCATGAGTTTCATCATGTTTTTTCTCCTCCATGCCCTGCCCCCTGCCCCCAGCGCTGATGGGACCTACGAGGTATCAG
Organism: Loxodonta africana; assembly: GCF_030014295.1. Classification (NCBI taxonomy): domain Eukaryota; kingdom Metazoa; phylum Chordata; class Mammalia; order Proboscidea; family Elephantidae; genus Loxodonta; species Loxodonta africana. The sequence continues at coordinate 38,142,046 of NC_087354.1, read as the reverse complement.
TCTACACCAATGTGGTGGTCCGCTCCAATGGCAGCATCCAGTGGTTGCCCCCTGCCATCTATAAGAGCGCTTGCAAGATTGAGGTGAAGCACTTCCCCTTCGACCAGCAAAACTGCACCCTCAAATTCCGCTCCTGGACCTACGACTACACAGAGATCGACATGGTACTCAAGACACCTACAGCCGACATGGATGACTTTACTCCCAGTGGTGAGTGGGACATCGTGGCCCTCCCGGGGCGAAGGACAGTGAACCCGCAGGACCCCAGCTACGTGGATGTGACTTACGACTTCATCATCAAACGCAAGCCACTCTTCTATACCATCAACCTCATCATCCCTTGTGTGCTCATCACCTCATTGGCCATCCTTGTCTTCTACCTGCCCTCCAACTGCGGTGAGAAGATGACGCTGTGCATCTCCGTGCTGCTGGCTCTCACCGTCTTCCTGCTGCTCATTTCCAAGATTGTGCCACCCACCTCCCTGGACGTGCCACTCATTGGCAAATACCTCATGTTCACCATGGTGCTGGTCACCTTCTCCATTGTCACCAGCGTCTGTGTGCTCAACGTGCACCACCGCTCGCCCAGCACTCACGTCATGGCACCCTGGGTCAAGCGCTGCTTCCTACACAAGCTGCCCACCTTCCTCTTCATGAAGCGCCCCAACAGCAGCCCCACCAGGGCCCCCCAGCCCAGTCAGTCGCACCTGACCAAGACCGAGGCCACCTCCTCCACCGTGGGCCCTGCCATCCCCTCCAACTTCTACGAGAATTCCATGTATTTTGTGAATCCTGCCTCTGCAGCTCCCAAGTCTCCAGCTGGTGCTGACTCGGCAGGAATCCCCAGGGATCTCCGGCTGAGGGCCTCTGGGAGGTTCCAGCAGGATGTTCAGGAGGCCTTGGAGGGTGTCAGCTTCATTGCACAGCACATGAAGAGTGACGATCAAGACCAGAGTGTAAGTCATTAGCCCAGCCCCGTCCACGTGTCTGGTGGAAGGAGCCCAGATAGTGGCACGTCTCCCATCACCCACAGTTAATTAATAAGACACACACGCACCAGTTGCCATTGCTTTAGGGTCACCCCTGACTCGTGGTGCCCCCATGTGTGTCCCAGTAGAACTGTGCTCCGTAGGGTTTTCAGTGGCTGAATTTTTGCAAGTATAACACCAAGCCTTTCTTCCGAGGCACCTCTGGGTAGACTCGAACCTTCAAATTTTCTGTTAGCAGCCAAAGGTGTTAACCATTTATACCATCCAGGGACTCTGAGCACTCTCAAATTCTTTGAATAAGGAATCCAAAACTGTCACAAGTTTTATTACAGCTTCATCCATGGGAGGGGGGCGGATGAAGAAAGCACTGCCAGTGATCTTTTTTTGTTTGTTTGTTTTGAGTTGCCCCAAAAGCAGACCCTGAGATGCAGGTATTTTATTTGGGAGGTGATCCCAAGGAGCACAGTGAGGTAGTAGGGAACACAAGATGGGGACAGGAGGAAAGCCAGTACCAGCTGTCAGTGAGCAGGTTACTGCTGTGGGCTACTGCTCAGTCCCATTGGGGACCTTCTGAGGAACCATGTGGAACAAGCTGCAGAGTCACCCGCTAGAGGGAGGCTGGAGTATTTACGCACCAGCTCCCATCCACCATAGGCTGAGGGCAGCCCCGGGGACATTAACTTCTTGCACTTCTGGGTGGTGCCAGCTTGCCAAGCCTCCTTGTGCTGGAGAAATCCCTGTTGCAGAGAAGCAGGGAGGTGCAGGCTCTTGTGGGAGACTGCCAGGGGCTGGAGACTGATACTCTACCTCTAGGGAACACAGGTGGGCTGGGCAGCCAGGGCCAGAAGCCATACAAGGGTTTATAGCTGTGAGGAGTACAGAAACATCAATTAAAATATCATTGCTCCCAGGGAAATAAACTATCAAGTAGGGTGGCTAGAATTACAGACTTTTGCAGGGCAAAGGAACGAGCGCTAAAGTTTGGCATCTCAAATGACTCCTTTGAACAAATAACACTTCTAAGGACAATTTTATAATAACTGAACACAGGACACGACAGTAATGGAAATTTCCACACACGTTTCCACCCTAGGCAGGGGAAGAAGCGTCATACTCCTGTGGATGTTCTCATTTCAACACCTTATCAGATCAGATTCTTTGAGCAGGTTTTTATGACACAACATGGTGTCTCCCCCTCTGCAGCTGCATGGGAACATCTCTTTCTGAGATGCCTTTTCACTTGGCACATTTTCGAGGGAAAGCACTGAGATTCCACTTAGCACTGAGAGGAAAGAGTCGCTGGGAAAGCTCCAAAATTACACAGAAAAAGGAAAGAAGAGAATGGCCAACACACGGACTATAGGACATGAGATACTCTTCTCCACCCTTGCTACTCAATGTGGTCCTCAGACCAGCAGCACCAGCATTACCTGGGAGCTTGCTGTTTGGTGCCGTCGAGTTGATTTCAACTCATAGCAGCCTCACGTGACAGTAGAACTGCCCCATCGGGTTTTCTCAGCTGTAATCTTTATGGGAGCAAATCACCAGAGAGCTGCTTTTTCTCGCAGACCTTTTAGTTAGCAGCTGAGCCCTTAACTGTTTGTGCGACTAGGACTCCACGGGAGCTTGTTAGAAACCTCAGGCCATACCCCAGACCTGCAGAGTCAGAATCTGCATTTTAACCAGATCCCTAGGAGATTCATAGGCACGTTATCATTTGAGAAGCATAGCTCTGTATTACTACCAGATTGCACTTTCTAAAAAACTAATTTGATCATGTTATTCTCTAGTTTAAAACCATTCAGTAGCTCACTATGACCTAATTCATTGGCTCCCAAATGTCAAAGTGTTGAAATGAGAACCCCCCAGGGAACTTTTCAAAACACAGGGGAGCTAGGATCTCAGGGGGAGTCATTGAGAAGCCTGCATTTTGAGCCAGCTCTCCAGTGGTCCGTGGAGTCGATGGGTGGTGCAACAGTTCACACACTCAGCTGCTAACTAAAAGGTTGGAGGTTTGAGTCTACCCAGAGAAGCCTCAGAAGAAAGGCCTGGCTACCTACTTCTGATAAATCAGCCATTAAAAACCCTATGGAGCACAGTTCTATTCTGACACACATGGGGTCACCACGAGTCGGAAGTGGGTCAATGGCAACTGGCTCTGGAGGTCGGTGTTGGTGTGCACGTTGCACTTTGAGAAGTGCTGGTCTCCTGCACCCCTGGTTGAGCCAGCACCCACTCTGAGCTCTCTCTTCTAAAGGCCTTACCACCCGCTTGGCACTCCACAGGCCTCCTGCTGTTTCAGGCAGGGAGGGGGCAGGCAGGACCCACTGTTGTTATAATCGCCAGCATTCACTGAGCCCTGACCACACATCAGGCGCTCTGCCAGGACCAGACATACATCACTGATAACTCTGCCAGGAACCCTCTTGTCTCAGTTACCGAGGGCTGCTGTAAGAAAAAATACCAGAAGTAGGTGGCTTTAAGGAACAGAAATTTATTGTCTCACGGTTTTGGAGGCCACCCATACCGTACGCATTGCCATGGAGTCTATTCCAACTCACAGTGACCCTATAGGACAGAGTAGAACGGCCTCATAGGTTTTCCAGGTAGCGGCTGGCGTATTCAAACTGTCAGCCTTTTGGTAAGCAGCCGAGCTCTTAACCACTGTGCCACCAGGGCTCCATTTTGGAGGCTAGGAGTCAGAAATCAGGGTATTAGCAGGGCCAGGCACTCTCTCTCTCTCTGTCTGTGGGCTCTCAGGAAAGATCCTTGTCTCCTTTTGCTTCGGTAGCCTGAACGTGTCTTTGCATTCCTTGGCTGCTTGTAGACCTATGTTCACATGGTGTCTGTCTTCCCCTGCGTGTATTTGTTTTCCCTTTTTATAAGACACTACTTAGAGGGGGGAAACCCTGGTGGAGTAGTGGTTAAGAGGTATGGCTGCTAACCAAAAGGTTGGCAGTTCCAATCCAATCAGGCGCTCCTTGGAACCACTACTGGGCAGTTCTACCCTGTCCTGTAGGGTTGCTATGAGTTGGAATCAACACCATGACAACTGGTTTGGTTTGGTTTTGGTTTATGCAGAAGGGATTAGGTTTAGGACCCACCCTACTCTGGTATGGCCTCATTAACAAGACAAAAGAAAAGCCTATTTCCAGACAGGGTCACATTCACCAGTACAGGGTTGAGGATTTCAACATATTTGGGGGACACAATTCAATCCATTAACACCTGTGCGGTGACTTTTACTTAGATCCCTGTTTTACAATGGGGGAAGCGAGGTTCAGAGAGGCTCGCTGACTTGCCCAGGGTCACAAAGCTGGCACAGGGCAGAGCCAAGCTCCACACCGAGATCTTTCTGCCGTTCTTAAGCTCTTGTCCTCCCTTCCCAGTGCCTTGCTCTATGCTGAACACATGGAGGACTTACTGTATGAGTTACTTTCTCATGTCTAGTTGGAGAGAGAGGCTTCCTTCCTTTCCAGATCAGGCCCGCCCCTCAGCCAGCCATGCTGTGTTTCTCATCTTCAGCACTTTCACTCTCCCTGGTGATTAGCTGGTCACTATAAATAGCCCAAAAATATAAAAGGGGGGAAAAGTCACCCCCTCAAAACCAAACTCACTGCCATCGAGTCGATTCCGACTCACAGCGACCCTATAGGACAGAGTAGAACTGCCCCATAGGGCTTCCAAGGAGCACCTGGTGGATTCGAACTGCCAACCTCTTGATTAGCAGCTATAGCACTAAACCACTGTGCCAGCAGAGTTTCCAAAAGGCCTTTGAAATTAGGGCTGTCAAAAAGAAATTCAAGGAAGTTGGGGAGAGCTCCCTGTGGGAGCCTGCTGCGCCTTAGGGACAGGAATCAGGCATGCTGGGTTGGGGTGGAGGTGCCGGCTCACAACTGGATTATCCTGGAGCGTAGACACATAGCACTGACTGGCCCTGATGAATTGGGTCACTGACGTCAGCTTGCCATTGCCACCCATGTTTCTGACTTCTGAGCCTCTGCTGAATGCTTCTGGTCCTGCCATGCTTACCAGGGAAGTATGCAGCATGATCCAGACGGGTGAGGGCATGAAAGCAGGCATCAGGGAGGCCAGGGCATTGGGCCACAGGTCTCTCAGCATCTCCCCCAACACAAAGGGTGCTGGGCACATCTGTGATGGCACTTCTGGAGGCCAGCCAGGTTTCTGCCAGCCTCACACCCCACAGCAGTGTCTGAGAAGACCAGGGACAGATTACCCAATAAGCAACGCATGCATCAGCTTACTTGTGCTTACTTACTAATCTGTCCTGTGCAATTTCATCTGTTTTCCAACATCAACGATGTGGCGAAACCCACGTGAAGTTGTGCACTGAAGATTAGTAAATCGGCACAAGGTAGCACATGCATACCTTGTTTACTGGTTAATCCACCATGGAGGAGACTCAGGAGTGAGAGGGATGCCCAGATGATGGAAAAGGAGATGGCTGCGTCTTCTTTATAGGAAAAAGCAGAAGCTACCGTCAATGAGGAGTCCCTGGGTGGTGCAAACGGTTAATACCCTCAGTTGCTAACTGAAAGGTTGGAGATTCGAGTCCACTGAGAGGTGCCTCAGAAGAAAGGCCATTGAAAGAAAACCCTCTGGAGCACAGCTCTACTCTGGTACAAACGGGGTTGCCATGAGCTGGGACTGACACGAGGGCAACTGGTTACTGTTAATGAATTGAGCAAATTAAGCAGCCTAATTTCCAGGTGTTCTGGGCAGGCTCTTGTTGCCCTGCCCACTGAGCTAGGTGGGCCCCAAACCTTCCTTTGGGCAGAACCAGCTCAGTTAGAGGGTCTGGGAGGAAAAGAAGAGGAAAGGGCCTTGTGATCCTCAGGCATCATCCCCCTTTTAAATCAGACTGGGTTTTCAAATCACAATACATTGTATTAATAACCCCTTACGTTCCTAACTCTTCAGTACGGCCCTAGTTCCCAGTGGCTCTGCAGTGCCGTGTGCGGGGGCGGCAGGTAGGGGTGATTTGTTTCATTAAGTCTGAGGACACTGAAAGGCACAGAGTTCCCCAGCTAAGAGACCAGCTTCAGACTCAGACTTGCTCCTCCACCATGTGGTTCCAAGCCTGTGGCCTCTGGGGTCACTGGCCTGATGGTGAGGGCCTGAGTTGGGGTAAGGGAGGGAAAGCAGGGAAGACCCAGTGCTTGGCACCTATAACAAGCCCTCTGTCTGCCCACAGGTCATTGAGGACTGGAAGTTTGTGGCCATGGTGGTTGACCGGCTGTTCCTGTGGGTGTTCGTGTTTGTGTGTGTGCTGGGCACAGTGGGGCTCTTCCTGCCTCCCTTCTTCCAGACCCACCTGCCCACCGAGGGGTCCTAGGCTGCTCCGCATGTCCACAGGCCCACAGGGGTACAGGGTGAGGTGAAGTAAGTGAGTGGGTAGGCAGCTGGCTGCTTTCTGAGTCACTGCTGATGAGGGTCTAAATAAATCATGTGACCATTAGGCACTGACCTCATCAAACTGGCTACGACTGTGGGAGGGGCAAGGAAGGGGGACCTGGACTGTCCTCCCCGAAGGCCTTGGAGGAACCCCGGGAAACTCTGGCAGAGGGAGTGGGCTTTGGACAGTTTAATCCAAGCCTGTTTTCCTTCCCTGCTCTAGGCTCTTGGGATAGAGATGAGCATAAGAGCAGCACCTACTATGTGCTGACATCTTGCCCGTACCCTGGATGACCTCTCCACCCACACCTCCCTCCCCACTTCCTGTCCACCAGGCTTCAGCCAGGCTGGCCTTCTTTCAGTCAAACACTCCAGACCCCTCCCAGCTCAGAGCCTTCTACTCGGAAAGCTATTCCTCCAGCTCCACCATCCAGGGCTCTGCTCCAATGTCACCTCCTCCAGAGGCCTTCCCTAATCACCCAGTGTGAAGCAGCCTCCCCCACGACTGCCCTGCCCACCACCTTCCTCACACACTCCTCAGCACCTGAAGCTCTTACTTGGTGGCATGTTGATCGCCTCTCAGCCACTAGAGTGTGAGCTCCATGAGAGCAGCAGCCTGGTCCCTTGTGTTCACTCTGGGACCCCCACAGCCGAGGACAGAGCTTGGCATACAGTAGGTGCTCAATAAATGTTTGTTGACTGAATGAATGATGACTCCTGCTTATCCTTCCAGCTCACACACCTCCTTCTCTGAGCAGCTGTCCCTGGCTCCCTATGTTATGGGTTGGATTGTGTCCTCCAAAAAAGATATGTTCAAGTCCTAACCCGTGGTACCTGTGAATGTGACCTTACTGGGAAATAGGGTCTTTGCAGATGTAATTCATTAACATGAGGTCATACTGGAGTGGGGTGGGTTCGGATCCAATATGACCGGTGTCCTTGTGAGAAGAGACGCAGAGACAGATGCGGAGGGAAGAAGGCCATGTGAAGACGGAGATTGCCGTGATGCTGCCACAAGCCAAGGAATGCCTGGGACTACCAGAAGCTGGAAGTGACAAGGAAGGATTCTTCCCTAGAGCCTTCAGAAAAAGCATGGCCCTGCCAACACCCTGAATTTGAACTTCAAGCCTCCAGAGAATAAATTTCTGTTGTTTTAAAACACCCAGTTTGTGGTACTACGTTATGGCAGCCCTAGGGAACTAATACACTCTCCGTAAAAGGAATGGCCCTTCCTCTGTGATCCCACAACTCAGCCACTTCCTGCTCTTGTATTTTGGCTGGGTTCAGGTCTGTCTCTCTCACAGATGCTCTGATTTTATAACCCCACTGTTCCTTCCCATAGACTATCTTTTGCACAGTGCCTGGCACATAGTAGGCACTCAAAATATTTATGGAATGGAAGACTTTTAAAAAATTCTATTTTGAAAACTATTAAAATTGTCACGAAAGGAGAGACTGGAAGGACTGACTCATTAGAGGGAGAGCAAGTGGGAGTATGGAGTAAGGTGTATATAAACTTATATGTGACAGTTTGACTTGATTTGTAAACGTTCACTTGAAGCTCAATAAAAGTTAATTAAAAAAAAAAAAACTATTATCTGTCATGGACCGAATTACGTCCCCCCAAAAATATGTGTATTAACTTGGTTAGGCCATGATTCCCAGTATTGTGTGGTTGTCCTCCATTTTGTGATTGTAATATTATATTAAAAGGATTAGGGTGGGATTGTAACACCCTTACCAGGTCACATCCCTGATCCAATGTAAAGGGAGTTTCCCTGGGGTGTGGCCTGCACCACCTTTTATCTCTAAAGAGATAAAAGGAAAAGGAAACAAGCAGAGAGTTGGGGACCGCATACCACCAAGAAAGCAGCACCAGGAGCAGAGCGCGTCCTTTGGACCTGGGGTCCCTGTGCCTGAGAAGCTCCTTGACCAGGGGAGGACTGATGACAAGGAATCTTCCCCCAGAGCTGACAGGGAGAGAAAGCCGTCCCCTGGAGCCGACACCCCGGATTTGGACTTGTAACCTACTAGACTGTGAGAGAATAAATTTCTCTTTGTTGAAGCCATCCACTTGTGGTATTTCTCTTACGGCAGCACTAGGTAATTAAGACATCATCCAATAAACGACATTTTTTGGATGTACAGTACTGTGAATGTTAATACATGCATAGATTCCTTTAACAACCACCATGTAAATTATGCCTCAAAACATTGTTAAAAAAACTCTTTTTTTCCAATTTTACCAATTTACCAATCAGGATACTGGAGAGATCTGTTACAGATAGAATTGTTTTCCCCAAAATATGTGTTGTAAATCTTAACCCCTATACCTGTGATTATAATCCCATTTGGGAATGGGTTTTCTTTGTTATGTTAATGAGGCAGTATTAGCGTAGGGTGTGTCTTAAATCAATCTCTTCTGATATAAACTGAAAGATTAGGTACAGAGAAGCAAGAGAGATGAGGGAAGATGCCACACCACATGAACATCACCAAGGAACCAGGGGACAAGGACCTTCCCCCAGAGCCGATAGAGAATGGCTTCCCTTAGATCTGATGCCCTATATTCGAACTTGAGAAAATAAATTTGTTTGTTAAAGCCACCCACTTGTGGTGTTTCTGTTACAGCAGCAGTAGGTAACTAAGACAAGACTCATCACCAAAAAACTCCCTCTTGCTCTTCCATTCTAGTCACACCTCCCCCTACCCCTAGCTCCTGACAGTCAATGATCTTTTTGTCTTTTCAAGATGCCATATAAATGGAATCATAAAGTATGTAGCCTTTGAGGACTAGCTTCCTTCATTCAGCAAGTTGTTGCAAGTATCAGTAGTTCGCACCTTTGTATTGCTGAGCAGCATATTCCACTGTATGGATGTCAAAGAACATTTGGATTGTTTCCAGTTGTTGGAGAGTATAAATAGGGCTCCTATAAACATTCACGTGTAGGCTTTTGTGTGGACAGAAATTTTCATTTCTCCAGATACCCATGAGTATGATTGCTGCGTCTTATCGTAAGTACAGGAGTGTTGGCGGTGCAGTGGTTAAGAGCTTGGCTGTTACCCAGAAGGTTGGCAGTTCAAATCTACCAGCCGTTCCTTGGAAATCCTTGGGGGCAGTTCTACTCTGTCCCATCGGGTCACAAAGAGTTGGAATTGACTTGATGGCAATGGGTTTTTGATTTATTGTAAGTGCGTGTTTAATTTTGTAAGAAACCACAAAATTATTTTCTAGAGTGGTTGTACTATTTTTCATTCCCACCAACAATGTATGAAAGATCCAGTTGTCCTACACCCTTGCCTGCACTTGGTATTCTCAGCACTTTTTTAATTTTAACCATCTTACCAAAAAAAAAAAAAAAAAACCAAACCTGTTGCCATCAAGTCGATTCTGACTCCTAGCGACCCTATAGGACAAAGAAGAAATTGCCGCATAGAGTTTCCAAGGAGCAGTTAGTGGATTGGAACTGCCGACCTTTTGGTTACAAGCTGTAGCTCTTAACCACTGTGCCACCAGGGCTCCCTTAGGCATCTTAGCGGATGGTATATCATTGCGGGTTTAGTTTGCATTTTCCTAATGGCTAGTGATGCTTATTTGCTTTCTATATATCCTCTTTGGCCAAGTCTCTGCTTAACTCTTCTGCTCATTTTAAAATTAAATTAATTTTCTTATTGTTGAGGGATTTTTCTTTTATGTGTATGTGTGTTTTAGCTTTTTAAACAATTTTTGAGGCATAATTTACATTCTGTGATATTCATTCATTTTAAGTGTACAATTCAATGAGTTTTAGTAAGTTTGTCACCATAATCCAATTTCACAATGTTTTCATCGCCCCAGTAAGATCCCTCGTATCTGTTCATGCTTACCATTGAATTTGAGTTCTTTATGTAGTCTGGATACAAGTCCTTTGTTGGATGTGTCATTTGCAAATATTTTCTGAATGGAGGAATTTTTGTCAGGAGAATAAAATGCTTTAAATGGGGGCCTGAGTGGTGGGCCCCAATCCTTGCAAACATTTTCTGGGTCCCGCAAAATGTCTCGTTTTGGGCCAGGTGGCCTTTTCTGGAAATAGTAAAGGACTCGCCATTTGCTGGAATGCCAAGAGGAGGGTTTACAGCAAAACTCCTTCCTCCGGTGATAAAAAAAGGATCCACAATTAAGCCTGGGGGGGTGGGAGGATTCCCCTACCGTGATCCCGGTGGATGGCCAGAGAGGCCAAGGGCAGCATGTCCTTGGGGCGGCCCAAGGTTACAGATGGGGAACACGAGGTTCTGCAGGAAGGTGCAGAAAGTCAGGGGTGGGGAAGCAGGGCATCCTCTGGTGGCTCCATCTAGAAGCCTCATTTTTTTTGTTTTACTTTTTATTAAAGAAAATGTCAAACATACACTAAGTAAAGAGAATACTATAAGGAACCTCCAGGTATCCATCACTCACCCTCAACAATGATCAGTTATGACCAACGTTGATTCAAATGACTCCAATTCACCAACCTAAACTATGAGGAGTCTCTGAAAGCCAGCCACATACCGTAACACCTAATTTTTTTTTTAAACAATTACTTAATAGCATCAAATACTGGCGGACTCCTGTTGAGAGCGTGTTAGAACCTCATGCAGACCTGCTGGCTCCTACAGCGGCCGTCCAGCCTAGGGGTCCCCAAACTCCTGGCACCCCGCCCAGGAGCCAAGGACAGAGATTCGGACCCTATTCTTCCTCTTGGCTCCCATTACCTGCTCAGATCTAGTCCGGGGCGGAGCTGTCCTTGGGGCTACAAGGCCAGAGAGGGAAGGATGAGAACACTTCGCAGAGGTTGCTAGGGACCCCCGGCCCCTTCCCTTTGGCGTCAGTGCACCTCCCTCGTCGGCTCCGCCTTACCCTTGAGACTCCGGAAGCTCCACTACGGTTCTGCGGGTCCAGCAGCAGAGCGCTCCGGGACCCCCTTACGGTGGGCGGGGCCCCTCGGCGGTGGACGTGAGGGCTTGGCGCCCCGGGATTGGCCGGGAGGAGCAGCGACCCAGCGTGCACCGAGCCCCGCGCGTCCCCGCCACTCGCACCGCTAGGTGTCCGCGGTCTGCGCTGGTAGCCAGGTGGGGAGATAGTGCCTCCCCGACGGCTGCGCCCACGCCGCACCTTTCGGGCCAGCTCGGCCCGCACACGCCAGGAGCTCCAGCCCGCGGAGCACCCCACACCGCCTGCCCAGCCGCGCAGAGCCTGCGGCCCGCCAGGCCGACAAGCCATGGGCGCTCGCCCGCGCGGAGCCGGTGTCCAGGGGCTCTCCCCGCTCCGGGCGCCGCCGCCGCCACTGCTGCTGCTGCTGCTGCTGCTGCTGCTGCCAGGTATGGGCGCAGGGTCGCCGGAGGGACGGGCGCCCGGAGTGGGGGACGTAGATTCCGAAGAGGTTGGCGCCGGAAGCTCAGCGTGGGGAAGCTGAGAGAAGGGGCGTTGGCGAGGGCAGGACCGGGGGCGCCGTTCCCGCGGACTTGGACCCCAGGTGGACTCGGTTCGACCCGTCGGCGAGTTATCTGGGGGATGTCTTTTCCCTTACGGCTCACCCCTTCCCTGAGAGTCATTTGGGCGCCTTCCTGGGAAGCGTGGCGAAGGCTCAGGTGTGAGGGTTCGAGTCCCGGCCCTCCTTGGAGCACTGCTTGTGGGCCCGGCTCACCAAGGCCTCTAGTTCCATTCTGTGCATCCCACACACCTCCTTGTGTTACATGTAAATGGAGAAACTGAGGCCAGAGAGGACTAAAGACTTGCCCAGGGTCACTGTGTGTGTATGCGCGCGCGCGCGCGCGTTTGTGTGTTTGTAGGGGGGTAGGTTCGTTTGGGGACTGGGGCCAGAGCCTGCGCGTCGGCCTCTCCTACCTATCTCGCACTATCGGCGCACCTGGCAGCGTTACGTTGAGACCCTTAACGCGGAGCGAAGCGCGTCTCCCTACCTCCCGCTTTGGTCTCTAGAGGGGAACCCTTGAGGTCCTCGGAGGGAGAGCCACGCCCTGAGTCTCCGCCAGAAGGTTCTCAAGGTGGTAACGGAGGGAAATGCCGCCCTGCTGTGGCTGTGTTGGTAGATAGAAAGGGGCGGGGGACCTGGCAGGGCCGCCAGGGGTTCTCTGCGGGTGCAGAGCCAAATTGTCTATTGGGTGAACGCTTTGTGGCTGTGTACGCAGCTGATTCTGCCCCTGCTTGCTGAGGCCCTCCCTTCAGAGCGCCTTGCACGCCCCACGGAGCTGCGGCCCCTCTGTTAGTACTGGGGAGAAGGGGGTCAGGCAAGATCCCATTTCAAGGCAAGGACAAGTTCGGTCGGACTTCCCCAAGGATTCCACTCCTCCGGTTGTCTCCAGGTCTGTAAATGGGAACAGCAGGCAGCTGATCCAAGACCTCCTCTGTGCTGGGTGTGGTTTTTGGACAAAGAAAGTCCCTAAGGGCTTCCAGAGAGGTAAGGGTCTGATCAGGATGTGAAAAAGGCATCAGCAGGAACCGTGGGTCACGCTCTGAAATCATGGGAGCCATGTGGGCGCCATGGCTTCTAAAAGGACTGGTGGCCAAACCCCTATAGGGCCCTGGCTGGGATGAAGGGGTCCCTCAGACCTGGGCTGCAATCTCCCACAGGCTGGAAGGTAGAACACCTGGGCCTGGATGACCAGTGCCACTAGTCGTCTGCCTACCATGGAAGCAGTGAGTGGCTGGACACAGGCTAAGCACCTTGGTGCCACACCCCTCTCCTGCAGTAATTGAGGGAAGGATAGCTGATTGTTCTTGGGTGCCCACCTGTGCCAGGCACTGAGCTAAGCACATCACTTGCAGTATTTCATTTAATCCTCATAACAACCCTACGAGGTGGGTACATTTATAATCTTTATTTTTACAGATAAAGATACTGAGGTTCAGAGAGGTTAAGCCACTTGCCTAACCTCACAGAGCTCATAAGTGGTTTGAACCAGATCTTTCCAACTTCAGAGCCCAGGCTTCTAACCACTCTGCTTCTTACTGTGTGACCTGAACTCAGCTTCCTCACCTGTGATTTGAGACGGCAGGACTTCCCTGAAAGTTTGGGATTCCATAGAGTACCCCTAGCTGGTAGAGGGGAGGCTGTAGGTGGATGATTTCCCCAGGATCTGACAAGGCTATTTCTCTCAGTGGCTGGTGCCTCCGAGGCTGAGCACCGACTGTTTGAACGTCTGTTTGAAGATTACAATGAGATCACCCGACCCGTGGCCAATGTGTCCCACCCAGTCATCATCCAGTTTGAGGTGTCCATGTCTCAGCTAGTGAAGGTGGTGAGTGCCAGAGCCATGAGCCATGGCTGTGGGGTACGGGGCTTCTGGAGGAACCTTTCCTGGAGCCAGCCTTGTTTTTGTGATTTCACTGTCTGCCTGCTTTAATCTCTCTTTCTAGGATGAAGTAAACCAGATCATGGAGACCAACCTGTGGCTGAAGCAAGTAAGTGACTAGGCGCTGAGCACTGCTGCCCCCTGGTGGTATCCACTTTATTTGCTGCCTGTGAACTAGTAAGGGCGCAAAGACCCAGCTCTACTCCTGCAAACACAGAGCAGGGGCCACTGACTGGGCCAGTCTATCTCTTCTGAGGCTTGGAGGCTTCGGTTCCCCTGGAAGGACTGCAGGGCCTGACTCCTCAAGTCACAGATGGACAAACTGCAGCCTGGAGGGAGAAACCTTCTCCCTTGTCACACTGCAGGGGTGGGGACAGATGCGAGACTAAACCCTGGCCCGATTCTAGGGCAGTGTCTGAGACCACCTACTTCCTGTCCTTAAGATAATATTGGGTGTTTGTTGTCAGTGTGGTGGGGTGGGATGTGGGTGCTGGTTCTTCCTGGTCAGATTGAGGCTGAAGAATTCAGCTTCAATGTGCCCTCCCAGAGAGTCTTTGTCCAGACATGCTGAGATAATGGCCCATTGGCCCAAGGATGACCTTCCAGTAGCCCTGCCAGCTGAGTGCTTGGTTCATGCAGCCTTCTTCCCCAGGAAGCTGGAAAGCAGGTGGGCATTGTGCCCACCCAGGGTCTGCTGTGGCAGCAGCCTCACTTCTCCCTCCTCAGGGGCCCATGACTCAGACCTCCCAGCCTCTGCTCTCAAACACTCCTGGGCCCTGGGGGATCATGGCTCTGTCCCCAGAACTCTGCTGAGGCCAACCCCACTTAACCTGGAGGAGGAAGATGGTTCTGTGATTGAATAGCACCTCTCTTTAGGGCTTGGTGGGGTACTTGTCTGAAAAAGCCTGTGTCATGGGGTGGAAATAGGAGCTAAAGCATGGAGGCTGGACCCTGGTTCTAGAAGTGGCCTGGAAAAGCACTCACAGTCTTTACTTGACTGATGAGGACACAGAAAGGGGCTGGATTTGCCCACGGTCACGGAAGCAATGGCTCCCCTAGAGCCAGGAGATGACCTGCAGGCTCCTAACCCAGTGCTCTCTCTGGTACTGCACCTACATGAGAACTTGGGCCGGTGTGGTCTCTAGATTAGTGACACACAGCAGGGGTGGGGACTCACCAAGATGGGTCAAGGGATGTAAAGCCACGCTTGTCCTTCCCCCACCTGCCTCCTCCTCCCAGATCTGGAATGACTACAAGCTGAAGTGGAACCCCTCTGACTACAACGGGGTAGAGTTCATGCGCGTCCCCGCAGAGAAGATCTGGAAGCCAGACATTGTGCTGTATAACAAGTAAGGTGCCAGGGTGGCCCTGCCCTCTCAGGGCCATCAGCTGGGCTCTGGGTCCTGGAAGCCAGACATTGTGCTGTATAACAAGTAAGGTGCCGGGGTGGCCCTGCCCTCTCAGGGCCGTCAGCTGGGCTCTGGGTCCTGGAAGCCTGACATCATGCTGTATAAAAAGTAAGGTGCTGGGGTGGCCCTGCCCTCTCAGGGCCGTCAGCTGGGCTCTGGGTCCTGGAAGCCTGACATCGTGCTGTATAAAAAGTAAGGTGCCAGGGTGGCCCTGCCCTCTCAGGGCCGTCAGCTGGGCTCTGTGTCCTCGCTCCACTGCGGCTTACAGCCCGGTTTCCTCAGGCCCTTTCAAGAGGCCTTGATTGATTTGTTTATTCTGCCACGTGTTTATTGAGCATCTAGAGAGTGGTGAGCAAGACAGATACCTTCCCTGCCTCCAGGAGTTTATCACCTGGCAGGGAAGGTAGGCATGAATTATAATATCCAAACATGCCATTACAAACTAGAGGAAGGGCACAGAAGGGAAATACTATGGTGGGGGGGGAGGGATCTGTCACCAAGACAGGTCACAGCCAGACCCCGGGAGGTTAGGAGCACGGGAAGCCTTCATTCTTTTACTCATTGGATAAATCTGCCCTTGCCCTCTGCTGACTCTGCACATGGCTAGGAGGGGGTGAGGGAAAGGGTTTGGTTATATTCTCAAGGACCAGCAAGCCCAAGGACGAGCAAGTCACAGAGAGCAGCAGTGTGCTGAGTGGCCTCAAAGAGGGCCCTATGTGGATGGAAGAGGACCATCGAGGAAAGCTTCAGGGTGGGAATGCATTTGAACTGGGTCTTGAAGGTAGTGTAGGATCTGGGACAGAGGAAGGAGATGCCCGGTGGAGGGTCTGGGGAAGCAGGAGAGTATGTTATGGGCAGCCTAAGTGACCTCACTGGCTGGACTGGGGGAGTAGCCTGAGATGCTGGGGGAGTGGGGTGGCCTTGAATGCAGCTTTCATTGCAACTCTGCAATGACAGACAGGGATGGGTATCAATGGGAGAATAGAGTAAGTGTTGGAGAAGGTCAGAGCTAGCCTAGCCTGAGGTCATGTGATCCCAAAGTTCCCAGCCTAGGTGACCAACACAGTTACCAAGGAGCTTTTTAAAAATACGAGTGCCTGCATTTTAAAACTTTTCTTGTTTGTTCCTTCCTCTGTTTTCTAATCTTAATAGCCATGTAATTCAGAAATCCCTGTACCTGTTCCAGGTCCTGCCCCACAGAAACACTAAGTTAGTGGTATGAGGGGGCCCAGGAATTTGTGTTTCACAAAGCTGTCCTGGGGACTGGGGCCAGCCTGCTTTGGGAGTCACTGATGTAGCTCATCACCAGTGTCTTCCAGATGAAGGAAAGGCTTGGAGCCTTGGGGACAGGACCAGTGGCCCCACCAGTAGGTCAAACAGGATTCCCAGGGGTGAGTTCTCTGGACCCTGGAATCCCAACCAGTCTGGAGAGTGTATCCAAGTTGTATTTGTGAAGAGTGAATCTAGAGGGAAGTACGTGGTTCCTCTATTCCAGGAGAGCTGCTCACAGGCCAGTCCCTCCCCAAGGGCCACTTAGGGTGTCTCCTCCAGGCCCACCAGCTTCAGGAAGCCTCTCCTTACTCTTTGTCTCCCGTAGATTCTTCCTTCGACAGTCTGATGTTGCTCACTATGGCACCTCCAAGACCTGTCCCTCTTTCCTAAGCCGGCACAAAGCTGACACTTTCGACATTTGAGCTCTTTTATTACATAAACATAAACTTTAATTGATATTTTGCACTATGTACTGTTTTATTCTCTAGGAATTGAGGAGTATCATTTTACATCTTTGTTTTATCTCTAAACCAGAACCAGTTACTGTTGAGTCAGAGGATTTCCTGTGGAACTGTGCTCCATAGGATTGTCAGTGGCTGATTTTTCAGAAGTATATTGCCAGCCCTTTCTTCCGAGGCACCTCTGGGTAGACTTGAACTTCCAACCTTTCAGTTAGCAGCTAAGCGTGTTAACCATTTGCACCACCTCTAGAGTTATAATATTTTGATTATGAAACATCTTTCAGCAGAACACTTCCTATAGAATTAATCTAATCTGATTTTAATGAATAAAAGCATTCTGTGTTTAGTTTTTTTAATGCCAGTATTAGTAGAAATTAATACATTTTACTATTAGCATTAGTATTAGCACTGGAGAAGCTCTGTATTTTTGCTGAATTCCACTGGTGACTGGCAAAAACGAAAGAGGGTCTTTAACCACTCGCTTGAAAGACAGTCTGTATTACTCTTTTCCCAAGGAAACACAGCATTTATAAATTAAGTTTCCTCCATTCAACTTGTGTTTATAGACTGGTTCATAAAGAAGTGGGGCATAAGATAAACCCAACTAGTTTGCAGCATCTTTCTTTCACTGTGAGCTGTCATAGAAATCTCACGGTCCAAAGTCTTTTAGGGAGCTGGACACAGTGTAGAGAATTTTTGCTATGCTAGAATTAAGAAAATGGGCAGAAATTGTCATCTTATGTTTTGAATTTTATAGCTGTTTTCTCTCTGGCAATCTTGGGGAACAGCTGGAGTACTTTGGGATGTAGGATTTTAACAATAATGAGAGCCGTAATGAAATGCTTCAGATTGGATGTGGAGAGGAGCAGATACCATAAGGAATTTCCTTGGAATCTGAAGCTGAAAATAACATTGCAAGAAAATCACCCCACTCCTCTCCTCTCCGTGAGGCAGAACTTCAGTTTCTCAGGATTGGCCGTCTGCAGAGGGTTCCTCTTCATTCTGAAACACTAGAACACTAGAAACAGCTTTTCCCTTCTCAAGCCAGTTTCTCCTATGATGTTTTGTTTTCTGAAGTTCATTTTCCAGTAGAATCCTCAGAAAGTGCTCACAGACACACTATATCCTAAGTTAGTTCAAGGTCATAACTGTAGCCTTTATAGCTAATATTTTTAGGTCACTTTTTTTTTTGGCTGGACATAAAATAAATCTATGGTTCATATTCTCCTGCCAAGAAAATCTTAAAAACACTTTCTCCTTGTCTTCTGGTGTGAAGTACAGTGTTGCTGTCAAAATTTGATGCCAATCTGAATTTTTTGTCCTGTAAGTCAGGTGACTTTTGAGAGTGAAAGGGGACACTGTTAGTAAGCATCCCAGGACCACAGGTGTAAACTTAGAACTGTCCTGGGCAAACCGGCATGTTTAGTCACTGTCTCAGTTACCTAGGTAAACCCTGGTGGCGTAGTGGTTAAGTGCTACAGCTGCTAACGAAGAGGTCGGCAGTTCGAATCCGCCAGGCGCTCCTTGGAAACTCTATGGTGCAGTTCTATTGTCCTATAGGGTCGCTATGAGTTGGAACCGACTTGACAGCAGTGGGTTTGGTTTTTTTGGTTCAGTTATCTAGTGCTTCGATAACAGCAATACCACAAGCAGATGGCTTTAACAAAGATAAATTTATTCTTTCACAGCCTAGGAGGCTGGAAGTCCACATTCAGGGTGCCAGCTCAAGGGGAAGGCTTTCTCTCTCTGTCATCTCTGGGGGAGGGTCCTTGTTATCAATCTTGCCCCGTCTAAGAGCTTCTTAGTGTAGGGACCCTGGATCCAAAGGACACACTGTTCTCCCGGCTCTTATTTCTTGGTGGTATGAGGTCCCCATGTCTCTGCTCCCAGCTGTCTTTTATGTATCAAAAGAGATCTATTTAAGACACAACCTAATCTTGTAGATTGAGTCCTGCCTCATTAACATAACTGCCAATAATCACACCTCATTAACATTATAGAGGTAGGATATACAATACAGAGGAAAATCACATCAGGTGACAAAACGGTAGACAGTAACACAATACTGGGAATCATGGCCTAGCCAAGTTGGCACACATAATTTTGAGGGACACAATTCAATTTGTAACAGTGGATGGTTTTGCTTGGATACCCGGAGGATTTTTTCTTGTCTTTAAAGTCTAGTTGTTCTACTACATATCCTATATGTAATAAGCCTTCTTTTATTCCAGGAAAGCTTTTTTTTTTTTAATTAAAGTTTTTAATATTTGATTTTTTTCTTTGCAGGAACGCAGTTTTACATATATAAGAACTTCTTTGTGTATGTTCCTTATATATCATTTTCTCTGATTCTTTTTGTTTCTGCGTGATTTTTAATTTTTTTTCTCCTTTCTGTCTTCTATGGCTATGACCATTTTCCATAGGGTCTACTCGTTCTTATGCTTCTTCTCATTTAGTCTTTATTTCTAAAACGATTTTTCCTTTTTCCTAATTCTTCCCTAAGCTCTATCCATACCCTTTACATATTCTCCTGTTGTTTGGCCAAACTATGTAACTCTTCTATTTCTGATTTATGCTACTTGTTCATAGTTTCTACAGTTTTTATAGCTTACTTTGTAATATCAGATTATAGCTTTTGTCTGCTTTGTGGCTCGATTTTTTTCCTGATGTGCCTTTATCTGCTGATGTGTTATGCAGTTATTCATTTATATACATTTCTTACGATATGCTTGCTTGTATGAGAGTCAGTCCAATTTTTTTCTGTCACTCTTGTTTAACTAGATGGCCTTTTCTGTAGCTCAGGAGCAAACTCCTATAGGGGATGGGAGTGAGTAAGGGTAGTTCTCCTTGTTTCACCTGCTTGAGATTTCCCTCCTTAAATTGTTACCCTGAGGCATCAAAAAGCCTGGCCTGTGTGGCCACAGTCTGAGAGCTACTGCTTCCGGACACCTACTTCTCAAGTTTCTGCACCTTCTTTCTCTTCTCACCCCTCAGTTTCCTGCCCTGTTCAATTTGGATTCCACCCCAAGCAGCATTTTCTCTAGGTAGGTCTCTGTCCTTCTGGGAGTTTTTGGTAGTATTTCTAAGGTCCTTGAGAGCCTAGCGCAACATTGAGTGACTTCTCTGCAGAGCCTCAGTGGATTCCCACAGTCTATTCTTGCCCACAAATCAGAATCCGGGGCCTTTCTGCTGCACTGGTCACTTTCAGATCCAATTGGTAAGCGTTCCATACAGAGTGGGTGGGGTCCTCTTTTTTGAGGTGTGGATATTTCTTGGTGATTGCATGTCAGGGGCTCTTGGGACGTCAGAACTCCCCTTTCTCTCCCCTGAGCTATCCAGCAGCTAACCCCACAAAGGTCCCATGCAGATCCCACACAGGCCTGCTGATGCTGGTGGTTTGACCTGACACTTATGTTGAGTTTCACAGGATACCTTGTAACCTAAGTTTGCTGACAATGTTGTCGACAGGCTTTTTTCTTTTGCTGTCCTAGCTGCCCTATTTTTGTGAGGGAATTGGGAGAAATTAAAAAAAAAAAACTAATGCCATCATGATCTTTCCCCTATCACTTACCACCCCCACCCCACTGAAACTCTTGATCTTCACCTGTATTAAAGTGATACCTCGGCTAATCATTGCCTTCCTTTTTTCTTAAATCTTCTCACATGGTTCGGCAGCATGTTGGCTCAGACCCCTCCCACCTCTGCTGTCCCTTGCTACCAGCCATCTCTTGGCCTCCCTATGGGGGTGAGATCTTCATTTATCTCTTGGTTATTCATTCAGCCAACAAATATTTACTGAGTGCCTGCTATATGGCTGGTGCTATGCCAGACCCCAGTCCCTAGCCGGGTCTTCATGTTCTCTCTCCTGGTGGAGGTATGGCTGTTGGCACTGCCTCACGTGGCAAACATGGTCTGGGCAAACACAGTCTGTGGGCAGCATTCACAGTGACTGGAGTCCCCACAGATGAGCAGAAATGAGCACCAGCAACCAAGCGTCTTAGTTCCCTAGTGCTGCCATAACAGAAATACCACAAGCAGGTAGCTTTAAAGAACAAATCTGTCTTCTCCCAGTTCTCAAGGCTTTCTCGACAAATTGGAATCTGTGGAGCCTCTCTGTTCACTAGCTACTTTCAGATTCACTTGCTGAGGGTTCCATGTAGAATGGGGTCCTCTTTTTTGAGGGGTATTTCTTTTGATACCAAGTCTGGGTCTGTTAGGACATAGAACTCCTCTTTCTCTTCCCTTGGCTACCTTGCAGTCAAGTTCTCAGCCATGTCTATCCCTTCCTTGTCTGTAGCCCCAGGCGCTTCTTGGTTCCTTGGCTCTTCTTGGCTTGTAGACAATCCTCACATGACATCTGTCTTCCCCACGCGTGTGTCTATGTCTGTTCTGCTCTTTCTCTCTCTTTTTTTTTTTAAACTATTCTGTTCTTTTTAGAACTCTGAACTGATTAGGTTTAGGATCCACCCTAACTGGTATGACCTCAACTAACTGATGAATAACACTACCTTAGATCGCATTATCGAAGCTCATTACATTACATGTAGGGTAATCACATTCACTACGTTAGATTACATTATGGAAGGTAACCTGCTCTACCCAAGGCCAACTGATTTAATCACATGATTAAATTATAACTGGATGTAGCTAGCATATGGCCATAGGAATCAATCATAACAGTAACTAGACTAGTGTTTGGTCAAACAGCTGGGAACCATAACCTAGCCAAAGTGACACATAAAATTACCCATCATACCAAGGTAAGCTTACCGCCATTATTTGGCCTTAGCATACAAACTCTCTGTGGGACCTTGAGCACGGCATTCCCGTACTCTGACCCTCAGTTTCTTCCTCAGTAAAGTGAGGTGATTGGACAAGAGCAGGGGTCAGCAAACTTTTTCTATAAAGGGCCAGATAGTAAGCCTTTTAGGATTTGTGGGCTATGTGGGTCTCTGTGGCAACTACCCAACTCTGCCATTGTTATGCAAAAGCAACCATAGACAATATGTAAACCGTGTTCTAACAAAACTTTCTATAAAGAAACATAGGCAGCCAGCCCATGGGCCATAGTTTGCCAACCCCTGTGTTCTAAAGGTCCCTTCCTGCTCTAACATTTTGTTGATCCAGGATGCCATAAGGAAAGTTCAGGAGGCCCCTGTCTTCCCAAGGGTCTTTTCAACCTTCTGCTTAGCCCAGCCCTACAGGTGCTCTTCAGGTGCTGAGCATGGGTCGAATCCACTTGGGACTGTGTATAGCCCCACTCCACCCCCTCCCTCCTCATACCTCTCCCTTCTCCCAAGCCAGGAGCTGGGAATAATCTTGTGGGGAATTGAGGGCACAATTGGAGTGAAGTGGGTGCTAAGAATGTTACAAACCCAGCAAGATGCTCTTGGGCAAACCAGGTAAAGCAGGGTAGCAGCTTTGGCAGCAAGTCTGTACATGTAATGACTGTCCTGCTCCAGAGAACCAAATGAGGGTGGGTGGTGGAGTGCAGGAACTAGCAAGGAGGGGACATGTGCACTGGAAGGTTCCCCTTCTGTTTTCACATGTTCTTATTCAGTAACAATGTCAACACAAGGATATCACCAAATATTGAGGTTTTTTTTTTTTTTTTTTTTTCCATCTCTTCAAATACATGGGAAAGAGCTATGGTGGTTGTTCTCTTTTGAAGAACATGAATGCCCTGAAATGCAGAACTCTAAGAAACCCAATAGGTACACCAGTATTCACTGCAGCACTTTTCACAAAAGGTGGAAATAGCCTAAATGTCCATCAACAGATGAGAACAGGGAGAAGAATCATGGGAAGAAAGGTTAGGGAAGCAGAAGGTGAAGGAGCCTATCATGCTGAATTTGAAAGACAGAATCAGAAAACATGGTAATTCATTCTAAGACAGTGCAGGGAAGAATGGGGAGAGTGAAGAATAATCAGGATCCAAGGATGGGGTTTGATAATAATCTCATTTAACAAGGTTCAATTTAATGGGCATGGGCTCCCACAGGTGGTCTCTGCAGTCCCTTCCCTCTCACAGTTGGATTTTACACATGATGCGCACACGCATCGAGCGCCCAGTGGAGACTGAATGAGGAGACATTAACAAGGTCCAAACCACCGGGACAACAGGAAGCAAACCTCTCCCAAAGCTGCCTAAACATCTGGCTCCAGGATGGTGACTTTTATCCCATAGAAACAAAACTGACTGGCCATTTCCTTAATTAAGGGAGGGATCCCTTTCTAGTCTTTGGGAGTGTCTCAATAAATATGAAGTTGGGAGTTGTACTGTTGAGGAATAAACCAGTGACGTGCTCCAAAGCGTGAGGAATATGTCAGATTGTTGGGGTTGGGTGAGTCTGTTTCAACTCTACCAACTCATCAGCCCACTCCCCTCTCCGGGCCTCAGTATCCCCATTGGTAAAATGAGGTGATCAACTAGATGGCCTTTTGCAACACTTTTAGGTCTCATATTCTGTACTTTTGCTAATAGTTATTTGGCATCTACCCAATGGTGATAGCAGTGTGTGAAGCTGGACTGAATGACGATGTGTTGCTGTGCCTCTTCTTTGTCTTTGCAGTGCTGTTGGGGATTTCCAGGTGGACGACAAGACCAAAGCCTTACTCAAGTACACCGGGGAAGTGACTTGGATACCTCCCGCCATCTTTAAGAGCTCATGCAAAATTGACGTGACCTACTTTCCATTTGATTACCAAAACTGCACCATGAAGTTTGGTTCCTGGTCCCACGACAAAGCAAAAATCGACCTGGTCCAGATCAGCTCCTCCATGAACCTCAAGGACTACTGGGAGAGTGGCGAGTGGGCCATCATCAGTGCCCCAGGCTACAAACACTACATCAAGTACAACTGCTGCGAGGAGATCTACCCAGATATCACGTACTCGCTGTACATTCGGCGCCTGCCCCTGTTCTACACCATCAACCTCATCATCCCCTGCCTGCTCATCTCCTTCCTGACTGTGCTCGTCTTCTACCTGCCCTCCGACTGCGGCGAGAAGGTGACGCTCTGCATCTCAGTCCTCCTCTCCTTGACCGTGTTTCTCCTGGTGATCACTGAGACAATCCCATCTACCTCTTTGGTCATTCCCCTGATTGGCGAGTACCTTCTGTTCACCATGATTTTTGTAACCCTCTCCATTGTCATCACCGTCTTTGTACTCAACGTGCACTACAGAACCCCAACCACGCACACAATGCCCACGTGGGTCAAGACCATATTCCTCAACTTGCTTCCTAGGATAATGTTCATGACCAGGCCGGCAGGCAATGAGGGCAACACTCAGAAACCAAGACCCTTCTACAATGCTGAGCTCTCAAATATGAACTGCTTCAGCCATGCAGAGTCCAAAGGCTGCAAGGAAGGCTATCCCTGCCAGGATGGGATGTGTGGTTTCTGCCACCACCGCAGGATAAAAATCTCAAATTTCAGTGCCAACCTCACCAGAAGCTCCAGTTCTGAGTCTGTTGATGCTGTGCTCTCCCTCTCTGCTTTGTCTCCAGAAATCAAAGAAGCTATCGAGAGTGTCAAGTATATTGCTGAAAATATGAAGGCACAAAATGAAGCCAAAGAGGTAAGGACACATTTATTATGACATCTGTCATTCATTTATTAAATAAATATCTATTGGTTCCTTGTGGGGCAAGGCATAGGGTGCGGGTTAGAGAATTAAGCTCTGACATCAGCAGCCTGTGTTCAGACCAGCTCCTCCATTTACCAGCTGTATGTCCTTGGATATGTTATCTCCCCTCTCTGAGCCTGTTTTCTCATCTGTAAAGTGGGACGATAAAGCTCATGAGTCTGTTGTGCCCTGAAGTTAGCCACTGGGCTGATAGCAGTCTGGGCCTCTAGGACAACTAATGTGAAGAAGAGTGGATTAGGAGATGGGCTGGAAAAAGGCATAAGGCCAGATTATCTCCAGTGAGTATTGATCAGCTCAGCTTACATTTTTAACCAACTTACATTTTTATTTCTACTTTCTTGTTTTTATTTTTTTCTATTGAGCTATAATTTACAGAGTTAATCATATATGTCAATGAATGTCTGCATTATGTGTACACCCATATAACCAACATCCACATAAAGACATGGAACAATTTCAGGGCTCCAGAAAGTTCCCTCATGTCCCTTCCTAGTCAGTGTCTCCCTCCATCCTTGATAACTACAATCCTGTATTCTTTCACATTGATCAGCTTTGTCTGTTCTTGAGTTTCATGTAAGTGGAATCTCATAGTATAAATTCTTTCATGTCTAATGTCTTTCATTTAACATGTTTTTGAGGTTTATCCTTGTTGTTTCTTTTTTATTGGAGCATAGTATTTCACAGCATGACTATCCCACCATCTTTATTTATTCTATAGTTCTTGGACATTTAGTTATTTCCAGTTTGGGGCTATTATAAATAGGTTGTTATAAACATACATATTGTATATGTATCATATTTTCAGCAATACACTTGAACATATGCACTCATCTCTCTTGGCTATATACCTAGGAGCGGAATTGCTGGATCATTGGATAGATGTACTTTTAACTTTAGTAGATACTGCAAGTTTTCTGAAGTGCTACAACCAACTGACACTCCCATCAACAGTGTTTGGGAGTTCCAGTTGCTCCAGATTCTTGACATCATTTGTGTAGTATACCTCACTGCTGTTTGAATTTCTATTTCCCTGTTTGAATTTGCATTTCCCTGGCGGCACAGTGGTTCAGAGCTTGTCTGCTACCCAAAAAGTCAGCAGTTCCAATCCACCGGCCACTCCTTGGAAACCCTAAGGGGCAGTTCTACTCTGTCCTATAGGGTCACTATGAGTCGGAATCGCTATGAGTCGGGTTTGGGTTGAGTAATGATGTTGAGCTTTTTTTCATAAGCCACATTCAGTCTTTTGTGAATTCAAATTCTTTTGCCTACTTTTTTAATGGGGTAAATGTATTCCTATTTTCTCCAAAAATTTTATGGTAGGACTAATGGCAAGTACTAGGAATAGGAAAGATTTACACTAATGTTATGTGTCTGGCTGCTACATGACCCTCTTTTTATCCTCAAGGTTACCAGAATCACATCTGGTAATTTTATAAGACATTCTGCTCTAAAATTAATTGGCTCTGCCTTAAGTTGCTTATTGGCAAAGAGCTAATTATGAGATCATTTCAGCTCCTGATGCACTGTAGGTAATTAATGTTGGTAGCAAATATCTCGAGCTTCTTTCATGCAGCTGTGAGTGGCATAGGGAAATAGAGGAGGTCTCAACAACAGCCGTCATCTCCCCACCGCCATCCATATGAGCAACTATGTCTTGTGACCCAAACAATGAAAAACCTCCAGCTAATCCCAATAATTTTGCAAAAAAAAAAAAAATCTGGCACTCCTTTAAATTCGGTTGAAGCGATTGTTGGACATTAAGTAAATGAATAGTGGAAATATCGTTCATTTGTATAATATGGAATTTTTGCAGACATTCTCTAACTTTCTTTACCCACTTTTAAAATAACGATGTCTTTTGAACTAGCAATAATTTTAGTAAAGATAAAGATCTAAATGCCCATACTCCAGCCTTTGCCAGGCTATTACAGATTCCTTTTATTCAAAAAACTGTTTATCAGGCACAATAGAAGTTTTAGGAGGGTCTCAGACATGTTGTGGACAGAGGCATTAAAAAGTTATTACTAAAAGAGAGCTAGACATCCAGAAATCAGCCAGCACATCTATGGTCAGCTGATTTTTGACAAAGGGGCCAAGTTCATTCAATGGGGAAAGAAGAGTCTCTTCAACAAATGGTGCTGAGAAAATTGGATTTCCACATACAGAAAAATGAAACAGGATCCATGCCTCACACCATACACAAAACCAAATTCAAAATGGGTTAAGGACCTAAGTGTGTAAACTAAAACCATTAAATTCTTAGAAGAACAAGCAAGGACAATGCTGTCAGACCTAGCTTTCAACAATGGATTATCTAATATAATGACAAAGGCACAAATAGTAAAGACGAAAAAATTAAATGGGACCTCATAAAAATTAAAAACTTTTGTTCTTCAAAAAACTTTACTAAAAAAAAAAATGAAAAGACAAGTTATTGACTGGAAGAATATCTTCAGAAAACATACATCTGACAAGAATCTAATAACCAAAATATATATAAAACTTCAGCAACTTAAACAAAAGGCAAATAGTCCAGTCATAAAATGGGCAAAGGACTTGAATAGACATTGCACCAAGGAGGACATTCAAATGGCCACCAAACACATGAAAAGATACTCAGCATCATTAGCCATGAGAGAGATGTAAATCAAAACTACAATGAGATACCATTTCACTCCCACTAGGACACCTAAGGAGCTCTGGTGGCATGATGGGTAAGAGCTCAGCTGCTAACCAAAAGGTCAGCAGTTCGAATCTACCAGCCACTCCTTAGAAACCCAGTTGTACCCTGTCCTATAGGGTCACTATGAGTTGGAACCGACTCTATGGCACATAACAACAATGGGATGGCTAAAATTAAAAAAAAAAAAAAAAACCTGTGGGAAGATTGGAACCCTTATCCATTGCTGGTGAGAATGTAAAATGGTACAGCTATTGTGGAAAACAGTGTGGCAGTTCTTCAAAAAACTAAAAATAGAACTATTATAAAAACTAAAACCAAACCTGTTGCTGCTGAGTCAATTCCAACTCATAGAACTATCACATGACATAGCAGTCCCACTCCTAGGTATATATCCAAAAGACCTGAAAGCAGAAACTCAAAAAGAGACTTGTACACCATTGTTCATTGCAGCACTATTCACAAGAGCCAAAAGGTGGAAATGACCTAAATGCCCATCGACAGATGAATGGATAAACAAAATGTGGCACATACCTACAATGGAATACTACTTAGCCAGTAGGAGAAATGAACTCTTGATACATGCTACAGTATGGATGGGCTTGAAGACATTCTGTTGAGCAAAATAAACCAATCACGAAAGGACAAATACTGTAAGACCTCACTTACATAAAAAGACAAGAAAAGGCAAATGTATAGAGACCAAAGTTTACTAGAGGGTACCAGAGGCAGAAGGGAGGGAGAAAAGGGGAGTTAATAGTGACGGAATAATCGTATTAAGGGTAGGGCTGCACAGCCGATTATTGCAACTGCTGTCAAAAGTTGTACCTATAAAAAGTTGAATTGACTAAAGTTGTGTGATAAATTTACAACAACAACAAAAAGTAGCTGCTAAGGCTGCTTAGATACAACCAAACACCTCAGGGAATTTGGTTCCTTGGTTTGGAGGTTTAGGGTCATGGTTTCATGGGACATCCCTGTTAACTGGCCTAATAATGTGCTTAGTGCTTCTGTTCTACCTTCTAGTTCATTGTGTAGTGCCTGGGGTCCTAAAATCATGCAAGTGGACTTCCAAGGCACAACAATTGATCTCTGTTCGCCTGGAGCAACAGAGGAAGGAGTGGCAGGAATAAGAGGAGGAAATGGAATGTGTGGCTAATTGCCTCCATGTACAACTGCCTCCGTTGCCATGAGAACAGAAGAACTTGATGGTGCCCGGCTACCATTACTGAACATTTTGATCAAAGATTCAATAGACAAATCCTGATCCAAAGGGGGAAAAAAATGCAGAACAGAATTTCAAATTCTCATAAACTCTAGATTTTCTGGAGCCATGAAGGGTGGATGAACCCCTGAAACTATTGCCCTGAGATAATATTTAAGCCTTCAACTAAAAAAATCCCCTGAAGTCATCAGAAAACCAAATAATAGTTTAGCTTAACTAGTAAAAAAGCTCTGCCTTGAGTATTATACTCTTTTAAAAACTATATGGGATCAAATTGACAACAGCAACTCAAAAGATTAGATAGGAACCTTAGGGAACTATGAGTTTATATTAATGAGGGAGGAACAACTCAGAAAAGGAGGGTGAGAATGGTTGCACAATTCAAAGAATGTAATCAATGTCACTAAATTGTACATATAGAAACTGTTGAACTGGTCTGTGTTCTGCTGTGTATATTTTCAACAAAACAGATAAAATTTAGCAAAAAGAGAGAGAGAGCAGACAGGTAAATTAATGAAATAGCCTGAATGTCACAATAGGGAGTAGTGGGGTCTGTGGCAAACTAGTGGCACTTGGTTCATCTCAAGGGAAGCCACTGCTCACCTTTGTCCATTTGATATCACATGGGAACGTGAGCCCGTTATCGCTAGATCCAGCAGTTTTTCCAGAGAAAGCAGACATATGGTCTGCAGGCCATTGGATTGCAACCTGTATATAAAAGGATGGCAAGAGTTAGAATACAGGTGTCTACTTATCGCTCTGCGGGGAGAGTTGAGCTGTCTGAAGAATTTCTTCCGTCCCTCTTACTCTGTGACTGGCACTCTGTTGTTCCCACAATTTTCCAGAGATATTTTAACTTCCTAAATCTCTGGCTCTAGAATGTGGCTGGTTTTAACTGTCCTTGTCTCCTAGGAGCCTAGACTGAAGCCATCTCCTGAGGGTTCTGAGAGCCTGTGAATGACTGTCCCTGGATACACAGAGTCCCAAAGGGGCAGAACTGTGTTACAGCGTCTGGCCCACCTTTCTCTCTGCTGCCCCTGGGAGAGCCCCCCAATCTCGTCTCCCACCTCATTGTTCTTTCTTGGCTGTATCTGCCCTGCCAGTTATCCTGCCTATGGAATCCTTTATTGTAGCTTTTTTTATTTTTCACACCCATTTTTCTACTGGGTTCTTCTGTAAAACTGCTTCATGTTTCTAATATTTTATCTCAGAGGATGTTTATTTTAAATCCTTGACCTATGTGTTCCATGAATTCTCTTTCATGTGGCCCTGTTTGTATATTTGGGGCCAGTAAACTCACTTTAATGGTTCCCTGGGGGGTGCAAACGGTAAATCGTTGGACTGCTAACCCAAAGGTCACTCAGAGGTGCCTCGGAAGTCATGTCTCGTGATCTGCTTCCGAAAGGGCACAGCCTTGAAAACCCTGTGGGGCAGTTCTACTCTGCACACATGGGGTCTCCGTGAGTCGGAATCAACTCGATAGCAACTGACAACAAACTCACTTTTTCCTGGGTGTGTCTGCCATCCTTGCTGAGTTATGTTCAGGTGAGGGGCCAAAAGCCCAGGCCCCACACTGAGCCATGTATCGTTAGTTCCCAAGTTTCCAAAGAACGGCCAATTTCGCTGTGCTTTAAAAAGGCTTTAAGAGAGAAAAAATTCACTTTCACCTAGCTTTTTTGCAGCAGTATTCGTATTCCTCTGGTAGACCCAGTCCCATCTTTCTTCACTAGGCTAAACCATGTGAACTTCTGTCAGAGGGAGCCTTATGCTTGGATGAGGGTTATTTTTTTAAATCGGCATTAATATTATAGTTACTATTTGTTAAGGACTCTGTGCCAGGCACATTATTTCATTTAATCCTCACAATGGCCCTATGAGGTATGTACTGTTCTTATCCCCATTTTACAGATGAGGAAATTTGAGGCTTTGAGAGGTCACACAGTTTACCCAGATTCTCACAACTGGAAAGGAGCAGAGCTGAGATTACAATAAAAATCTGTCTCCAAGTCTCCAATTTTTCACCCACTGCCTCCTAAGGCTTTAGATTTAACAGGTAGTGGGTGGGTAAGAATCATAGGGTCTTTTGTTTATTTGAAGCACTTACTAACCGAAGTCTTAGGAATTCAAGTTAAAGTACCTCGTGGCAAATGTGGCATTAAAATTCTAATTTTACCTATGACTTCTCAGTGTCACCAAAAGGACACAGCTACTCAAGCTCATAACAGTGAAATAAAATCCTTGTCTCCCAGCAGCAATTTCAGTGCACTTAATTCAGTTACTAAATCACAGGCTGCCTCTTCATTATGTGATTATTTCTTCAGCATCAGTTGATTCATGAGTTCTCTTTCTCAATTCAATTATGGTTTCCTTGCTTTCTGAATTGTCTAGGAGCATAATTAACATACAATTCTCCTTCCTATGTCAAGCCTATATTAAGCTGTATTAGAAGCAATTAGCCAAGCTGTTTCTTCCATCTTTTACTTTACTGTTGGCAATTTTTTTATGATTTTCAACCTGTTCTACAACTGCTCAGTACTCCATGATACTTTGGCCTTAATCATGGAAGATGACGTTTGGTCAGCGGGGCACTGCAGAGCAGGTGGTGGGAGAGGAAAGGGGAGGATGGCCTTGCCCTGAAGTGTTCATTACATTTTTGGAATAAGGTGACAGATGTTCAAAGAAAATGAACATCTACAACTGGATAGGAATAAGCACTTTTAAACAAGAGTAAAATGATGCTGGGTTGTATTAGCCATTCTGACAGGCTCAGAACCCTTCCATAAAGACATAAGTCAAGTTTTACTAACTTCCTAAATTGAATTCAGTTTAGAAAAAACAGATTATGTATACATGAAGGCATTTCTGATTTGGAACAGAGTTAACATGATAAATATTTTATACCTGTTTCCTCTACATCAAGAGAGACTTGAGGCTGGTAGAGTTCCTTGGACTACATCAATCAGAGAAAAAAGGTTTCTCGCATATTGGAGACAAAATGGCTTCTATTATTGAAACACACTGAATATTTGATACTGAAAATGTGTTCCCTTTGCTTTTCCCTTCATTCTTTTTTTCTCTCATGTTGTTTTTCAGATTCAAGATGATTGGAAGTACGTTGCCATGGTGATTGATCGTATTTTTCTGTGGGTCTTCATCCTGGTGTGCATTTTAGGGACAGCAGGATTGTTTCTGCAACCCTTGATGTCCAGGGATGACGTATAAGCACTAAACCACTGTGGGGGGGGGCAGGGGAGCTGTTTCTTAACAGTAACATACTTTCTGTCATCAGACTTTGTTTCTAGCACATCAAGGTTTACTTGTTATCCAATTGCCCTGATTTCTGTCAAAAAAGAATCACTTAAGTGTTGGTATTTATTATGGATAAATGAGTATTTAAACAATTTTTTTGATAAGGTAAAGAATAAGAATGTCAAAATATAATTCTTCTGTAGGGATAAGTAGTGTGCTATGGGACATATAAAAATGGGCTCAATATGAAAACTGCTCCCCTCCTTTTTAGTGGTTGAGACATAACTGAATAGAAAAACTTGTTCAGAAATATGAAAACCCATTTGATTCAGTATCACAGAGATTTCCCAATGGATGAAACCCTGGTGGTGTAGTGGTTAAGAGCTATGGCTGCTAACCAAATGGTCGGCAGTTCGAATACACCCGGTGCTCCTCGGAAACTCTATGGGGCAGTTTTACTCTGTCCTCTAGGGTCACTGAGTCAGAATCGACTTGACGGCAATGGGTGTGGTTTTTTTTTTTCCTAAAGTAGTCCATACTCCTAGAAGTTCCCCCGCTAATACATGTTCTTACCGTGAATTTCTTGTTCTTTACTGGTTTTAAACTCTAAGGGCTGAGTCAGAGAGCTCAACTGTTTACCTTGCATAATTCTAAATTTAATACCATGAGAAATTACAGCTAATCATATATTCATGTTAATGAGCTTTTACAGCAGGGTTTCTAACCTGCAATAGTATTGGCATTTT
The DNA here is from genome assembly GCF_030014295.1 of Loxodonta africana. Lineage (NCBI taxonomy): Eukaryota > Metazoa > Chordata > Mammalia > Proboscidea > Elephantidae > Loxodonta > Loxodonta africana. The sequence goes on along the minus strand of NC_087354.1, from coordinate 38,109,618 downwards.
GGGCCGCGTAATTCTTTGTCGCGGGGGAGGGGGCTGTTCTGTGCATTATAGGACCTTTAGCAGCACCCTGCCCTGTACTCACTAGATGCTAGAACAACAACCTCCACCCCCAGTGCGTCAACCAAAAATGTCTTCTGAATTGTCAGACGTCCCCTTGGGCAAAATTGTTCCTGGTTGAGAACCACTCCTTTAGACAAATTATTAAGATAGTATCCCATACTACATGTTATAGATTGAATTGTATCCCCCCAAATTGTGTGTCAACTTGGCTAGGCCATGATTCTCAGTATTGTATGGCTGTCCACCATTTTGTGATCTGATGTGATTTTCCTATGTGTTGTAATTCCTACCCCTATGATGTTAATGAGGTAGGATTAGAGGCAGTTATGTTAACAAGGCAAGACAGTCTACAGGATTAGGTCGTGTGTTGAGTCAATCTCTTTTGAGATATAAAAGAGAGAATCAAGCAGAGAACAGAGGGACCTCCTACCACCAAGAATGAAGATCCAGAAGGGGGGCACGTCCTTTGGACCCACGTCCCTGCGCTGAGAAGCTCCTAAACCAGGGGAAAATTGATGACAAGGACCTTCTCCCAGAGCTGACAGAGACAGAAAGCCTCCCCCTGGAGCTGGCACCCTGAATTCGGACTTCTAGCCTCCTAAACTGTGAGAGAATACATTTCTCTTTGTTACAACCACCCACTTGTGGTATTTCTGTTACAGCAGCACTAGGTGACTAAGACACTAGGCTTCTGAATCTGACTAACCACTGACAAAGATGGTCCACAGACACCGCTATAGTTTTGTCACTAGTCACTGATGTTTTTCCTTTGCAAAAATAAAACTTATAGAATCGCAGCTAACTGTGACTCCTTGTTCAATAAGTCAAAAGGAAGATTTTTATAAAATTTAATTATAAATAAAAATTTTAAGTAACAGTAAATGAGATAGAAGAGTGATCAGGGATGTATACATGCTAAGATAGCTAACAAGCAATTCAAATTCATCAAACCAGACTTACACATATTAAATGGCATTGAACACCTGCCTACAATAAAATGCAAATTAGACAGGGCCCTCTCTGCCTTCTGAAGAGTGCTGACTTGAACTGAGATGGGTTACTTACTATACATACATAAGGCATTTGTTCTCTCAAGAGCTAAGAGCGCTAAACCGAATGCAAGATTTCCATCAGTTTTTTCTTCCCAGTCACAGCTGAATCAGGGACATTTGGACGGAATTTAACATGTTTATCTGGGATACAATATACTATACTAAATAAGTGCTAATAGACTGCAATTCTGAAATTCTATTATTGTCATTGTTAGAATGAAAGAAGTATATCGATACAAGTATGTAACGAGGTGCTTATACAAGATTAGAATACCATCTTTAATCAGAAAAGGTTTTCATAGAATGATTTCAGAGTACCTACAGACATGTTTTAAAAATGGGACTCGTGTCACTGAAATGGACTATTCTAAGATCAAGGATAAAGAAATGCTACCACAGTTTATACAGAACATAGTTCTATTAAGTGTGGAAAATATGGACAAGGGCATTTAAATTAATGTTCAGGATACGCTACTGCATGTCCACAGGAGCTGTCTATTGTAAGCTTTTACAAGGAAGGGGAGCTATAAAAATAGCTAATACAATAGTTGTCCAGTTTAAGCAGCTAAATAAAGTGATAAAGGAGTTCTCAATTCCCATTTTTTTTAAATGTTGGTTATAGAAAGCAGCATCACATTAAAATTGTTACCATACTAAGTAGTCAGCTTACTTAATATAACAGTGTAAGATTCTGCCAAAGATTAGCTGTCACCCAGAGAATACGGGACAGAAAGAACTTAAAAATGTCTATCTTGACAAAATACAGGTTTCAAAATCAGTCTTCAAATACATCTGGAATTTTCCAGCCTAACCAAAAGATGAACTTCACTGGTTTTTACAAATTAGATTTGCCAAGATACAAACATTGAATATTCACTAGTACAGTTCAGATAATATTTTGGTGTTATTTTCAGAAGATTAAATGTTATTTGGTCACCTATTACTTCAGTCATGCAGGTAGATGTACTCTTGGACACTGTATTCAGATAAACTCATTTTAGCGACTGTTAATCTGTTAAAGCCTACATCAAATTTTAAACATTACATTCTCAATTTTATACAAGGTGCCATAAGACATACGTGCCTTCGGGTAACTAAACTCAGACTATAACCCCTTGGGAGGGATCACTTATTTGCATTTCCAATATGAACTGGTACTATTATATTTGCCCATTTATAAATGACAGGAACAAAAAGTCCAAGAGATCCAACAATTGACACCAGTAGGAAAGTCCACAAAAACATCCGATCAAGAACCTGGGCTATGAATTTCCAATCTTCCACAACCTGTTTTGAAAGAATAAAAATAAAAACACATTAAACACATAATTAAAAATTGCATACATATTTTAAGATATGACACAATGAGTTAGAGGCTAACTGCAAAGAGTAAGTGCCCCTATACTCAGAGTTCAGGGACAGAGACTACCCTGTTGGTCTTTAACAAATACAGCCTCCTCAAACTTAAAAAGACACTAACTGATTTGTTAACCTATACATCCACTATAAAATTTGTTAACCTATACATCCACTGGAAACCCTGATGGCATAGTGGTTAAGACCTACAGCTGCAAACCAAAAGGTTGGCAGTTCGAATCCATCAGGTGCTCCTTGGAAACCCTATGGGGAAGTTCTACTCTATCTTTTAGGGTCCCTGTGAGTTGGAATTGACTCGACGGCAACAGTAATTACAAGTGGCTTATTTTTACAAATTCTTCATAAAAACTAAAATATTTATACTACTTGGATATTTTACAATAAACTAAAAAAAAATTTTTTTTTATTCTTACTATATACAGTTATTTCTCTCAGCTGTTCTTGCCCAGTAGTGTTTACCTGTTTTACCTTTTTTAAAGAAAATCCACCCTGAGGTTAGTTTCATGACAACTGAAAAGCTGGCTCAGGATAGCACATGTTAGAATGCCACTAATCCTCCTCCTTCACCTGTTTTATTTAGCTTCAGGTTTCCTAGCGACCACTTTCATCTACACTTGTGGAGGGCAGATCTCATGGCCCTGAAGCTTGTTTCCTCCCCCTTTCACAGATTTAGAGACCTGGTGGTACAGTGGTTAAGAGCTCGGCTGCGAGCCAAAAGGTCGGCAGTTCCTTATCTACCAGCTGCTCCTTGGAAACCCTATGGGGCAATTGTACTCTGTCTTATAGGGTCACTATGAGTTGGAATTGACTCAAGAGCAAGGGGTTTTTGGGTTCACAGCTTTAGCAGGGAGTTGGCTCAGCAGGTCAGAGTTACCTCAAAGGAGGGCTGCTGAGACTAGCCACTGAGTGCCAGAGGCTTCCCTTTCTACAAGGCCATTTCCTTGACCAAGGGCTTCCTTAGTTCCCTGACCCTTAATGAAGTATGTGGGTCCTCTACTGGAATTGTGCCCCAAGTTGTGGGATAATGAGAATTTAGGGGATTGTAAACTTCTACTACTATTCTGCTTCTAAGTTTCCCCTGGGGTGGGGGAACATTTTATATCTGCACCATGCCCTAGGAGTATGAGCCCTGAACCTTCTGCACAATACTTTGAAGACATTTATTAAATTCCATCTCAATCTAAGTCATTATCTAACTAATATTTGTATTTTTAAAGGCTCCATTGATAGCCTCAGACCTTGTAAACTAATTTATTTAATTATACTACCACCAAATAAAATTTTTTCAAACCTGCAAGCATGAAAAGCTTATTAAAAATAGATATCAAATATTCCTTTTAGAAGAGGTATTATTAGATTTGTTCAGTCTGTTTCCCAAACCTGCTAGAAATTTTCCCTTTAAAAAAGGTTTAGAAATTAAAATTCACATAATCTTAATGGGGCCAATTCAAAGTAAATTCAATTATGAAAACATTTCTATTGTTATAGCTTTAAAAATATTACACAATAGATATTAAAAAAATAGTGACAAGATTGAAATTTTACAAGTTTTGAAATAAAAACCGTCAAATATGAACACATTAATAAGATTTATTAATATTCAATTCTTGCACTTTACATATACATAAACCTTAAATTAGGAGCCAATGAAATTTATCTTTTTGTAATAGTTAAGTCATAGCATTATTACTAAGCTTTATAAGAATACTTTGATCTATAACAAACATATAAAAACATCTTACTCATTTTAATTCCACTAGTAAATGATTCACAAAATGATTTATTCTAGAAAAATATCCTGACTATTTATAAAGCCTAAATTAGGCTCATTCTACAAAAATAAAGTAACTTTTGATAAATTATAAAACAGAATTGAGAAACAAAGTTACTGAAGGTTAATTAAAAGAATTTATCATGTCAAAGTCAGAAAAGCGTATCTCAAGATAACTATTCCTCAGGATAAAAGAATAGTCAGAGCAACTTAAACTTTCTTTAAAAGTATCCAAGATGCTGATGGGGAAAACTTAGAAGTTCCATTTGTATACATGCCTCATTTTGCAGGTGTTTTGTAAAATTAGTAAAGATCTTTTACAGAGCGGTGTGTCAACATGTCTGGCCCTCAGTCTCCTTAGACTTAAGGGTCACGTGGTTTACTCTGCCAAAAGTGATTCCGGTCACCTCTGAACCTGAAACCTAAGCAGAGAAATACCACATCTGCATTTGTGCAAACAACTTGCCACTGACCTCGCGGACATCATTCTCCTTCATGACGTGTCTGGTAATATAGCGGATAGAATCAAGTGCAGCTTCCAGTGTGTTTCTAGAAGGTTGTGACCCATGAACGCTCTCAGTTTCTTCTTTCTGAGTGAAATACCTATCTACATGACTTCTCATGCAAAGCAGTTTTGGAAGCTTGTGAAGAAATATCTTGCGGACCCAAGGTGCCATGGCATTATGTGTTGAGGAAGAACGATGATGAATGTTGATAGCGAAGACTGTTACCATAATTGATAGTGTCACAAAAATCATGGTAAACACCAGATACTCTCCTATCAGAGGTATTACTTTTGAAGAGGAGGGTATTATCTCTTCAATAACCAGAAGGAAGACGGTCAAAGAGACAAGTACCGAAGTGCAGAGACAAATCTTTTCACCTTCATTTGAAGGAAGATAGAAGACAAGTACAGTTAAAAATGAGAGCCCGATACAGGGTATGATAAGGAACAAGGTATAAAAGAGAGGCAGACGCTTAATTACAAATGAGTAAGTGATATATGGATACCAGCAACAGCTATCGGTTCTGTTTCCTTTGCTTCCTGTTGCACTCAAAATTTCCCATTCTCCATTATCAAAAAAATCTCTCTTGTCTACATCTTGGTCCTCTAAAATTAAATCAACCTGTGATCCATCGTAAGTCCAGGAGCCAAATTTCATGGAACAGTTTTGGAGATCAAATGGAAAAAATGTGACATCTATGGTACAGGAACTTTTGTAGTTTGCTGGCGGAGTCCAGGTAACAGTGCCATCATACCTGACAACCGTTTTTGTACTGGCTCCTTCAAAACGTCCATCTGCGCTGAAATACACACATACATATACACAATAACAATGCAGAAATTAAACAAACCTAGCATGCATTTTACAAGCATAATATAAAAGAAAGCCTATAATTAATAGTATGAAATAATTTTTGAACTATTACACTTAAGTTGTACACTTGCTACACGTAGGGGACACCTGCTTTAGGGACATCTTCCTTAAATATCTCACTCTCCCGTGAACTGAACCTCTTCTTCCACATCTACTCCAGGACTAAAAATCCTGGAAAAAGGTGGTTGAAAAGAACTTGTTTTACACACGAAATATAACTGAGCTATTATGCAACAGACATGCACATTCTTTGACACCCGGCACAGTGTTCTTCGCCTTCATCACAAACACTGGATGCTTTCTACTTTGACAGGAAAAAACCATTAGCACCAAGCTGGGCATGAAAAATGGCAGTGCCTCTCAAACTCTTCCAGCAAGTGAATTCATCTGTTGGAGGACTCTAACAAGAAACTCCACTCCAAACATAAGATTTCTTTAATGTATCATTCTTTATCTCAAAATTCACATGGCTTTTGCACACTACTCTGTAATATATCCATGCTAATATAAACGTGTTTTCAATTACTTAGAGTAAAATCATGCTCCAGAGAGTGGCATCACGTTACCTTATAACTTTGTTCACCCCTTACAAATCAAGAAGCGAGGTGGTAAGAAGGTTTAAAACGATTAAAGGTATTTTTGGATAGCGTTTGCTTTGTCCTCATGCTAAATGCCTTCTTGCAAATAAGGCAAACTGCTTTAAGATAAGCACAAGTTCCCAGATTTGCCCTGGAGTAGCCCTAGAAAAAATAAAACTGGTACCCAGAATTATCCTCTCCCTAAGTAAAAATATCGTCCTCAAAATCAACCTAGGGGGGCAGTTCTACTCTGTCCTACAGGGCCGCTAGGAATCATAATCTACTCAACAGCGATGGGTTTGGTTGGTTTACGTGCACTAACATGGATGGAACTCTAATGTATAAATTTCAATAAAAATTACAGAAAAAAACAGTAAAATAGTTACAGTATGAAACAGCATGTTCATAAAAACACATTTAAAAGACACACACACACACATATATATGGTATTTAAGCAAAATTTGAAGGGTGCACATTTGGACATGAAGTATGGTCTCAACTATGTAAGAAATGCACCAAACAAAAAACAAACCTGGATGGAAATCTGCCAAATACATAGTCTAGTAAGTAAGAGAGTAAATGAAGATGACTTCGTTTGAACCCCAACTCTATCACATGCTAGCTGTGTGGTCTTGGACGACATATAACTGCCCTAGGTCTCTGTTTCCTCATCTGTAAAATAGATGTAATAACAGTACAGGCATATAACTCATGAGGTTATTGTGAGAACTGAATGAAATAAAGAACATGAGGCACTCAGCACATTGCCAAGCACACAGTAAGTTCACTATACATGTAAGCTAATAATAGTGGTAGCCTCTAAGTAATGGGATAGTGGGGTTGATTATAGATGACTTTCCCCCTACTTCCTCATACCTTTCTGTACTTCTCAAATGATAAATTCTGTAACTCAAAGAACACTTTTCTGATCAGAAAACAATACACCAAAAAAGGGGGAGGATCCACAGAGCCTATTTGCAGGTTTATGAAACAAAAGAACATACGATCAAGTCAACTGATTTTACAGCTAGACAGTTTTCAAAAGGGAAAGAAAACTGGTGACTAATATTAGTGCAAGTCTTTCTTTTGAAAGCGCAAAACTATATTCATAATATAACTTACTTATCAAACAAAACGATGTCTGGGGTCCAGAGAGACTCTGAAGGGACACGTATAATTTTTATTCCACCATAGTCAACAGGGTTCCATCTTAATTTTACATCTATCCATTCCTTTAAAACAAAGAAATCTGCCTCAATTCAATAAATTTGTCCAAAATAGTGAAAACAGAAATTTTAGACATGACTCGACCCCCAATAGAGAAAACTCACCTCCATGTCTTTCTTATGATCACTAGATCGTAACATTGTCCCCTTATGCAATGGTAACCACGCCCCCTTGTACAATGGTAACCCTGTCCCCTCATGCAATGACCCTGTCCTCTCATGCAACAGTGACCTCGCCCCCTTGTGCAATGGTGGCCCCATCCCCTCGTGCAATGGTGACCCCATCCCCTCGTGCAATGGTAACCCTGTCCCCTTGTGAATGGTCCTAGCCATGGGTCCCGTGAGACACAAGCGAAGTGAAAGGTTTAGTGATCACAGTGCCAAATCTCTATGCATTCAATAGCTCTGCTCAGCACCTTTTCTACCACTAATGGACCATGCATGGAAGTTGCAGACATGTGCATCTAAGTTCCAGGTAGAAGAGAAACATTGTCTTTTCTAGCTGTATTGTCACCTGATTTTGCCAGGCAGGTTAATGCAAAGAGTTGGATTTATTACACATTCCACATATTTAAACACCTTGTCCAACCTCCACTCAGTCACAATTCTGTAATCATATCAAGTTGGGGTTGCACCCCAAGAAAAGCATACATGCATTTCAGGAGTTTGGGGTTAAGGAACTGGTAGATATAAACATTAAAGATAAGAAAAACAAAGTGAACCACTCAAAAGTGTTGAGCAGAAAAGGCTGAGGTGGCTAAGGAAAAAAAAGTCCTCTATACAATAAGGGGCTATCTACATAAAATAATTCATCACTTGTGTGTTTCCACCTGACGCAGAATAAGAAGGAAAATCCTTGCTGTGGCCTATGAGGCGCTACTCCATTGGCCTCTTGTTGCTTTTCGGACCGCTTCAACTCCTCTCCCCATGGCTCGTCCACCTGTAGTCACACTGGCCTCCTTGCTGTTCCTTAAACACACTAGGCACACTCCAGCCTCAGGGCCTTTGCCCTTGCTTGTCCCTCTTCCTGGAGCACTCTTCCTCCAGATAGCCACATGGCTTGTAAAAGATTATAACCTTGGAAACTCTATGGGACAGTTCTACTCTGTCCTATAGGGTCGCTATGAGTCAGAATCCACTCAACAGACAGAACACTCCCAACCCGCTATCCCCTTTCCCAGTGTATTTTCCTTTAAGCTTCTCAGCTTCTAAGGTGCTGTGTAACTTATTTATTTCCCCCCCACTAGAATGAAGTGCCTTGAGGGCAGGGATTTTTGTCAGTTTTGTTCATTGCTTCTCCAATGTCCACAACAGTGCTGGCACATAGTAGACACCCAAAAATATTAACTGAATGAATTCAAAAACTCTTATTTACCCCCATCTTTCTGCATCCTACCAATGCCTTAGTGCTACGAGGTCTGTAATAAAAACAGTGGTACCAGGCCGCTTTTAATTTTCCACATACCTGTTTCAACCAGACATTTGTTGTCATTAACTGATTTTTCTCATCCTATAAAATAAAAAATTTTAATAAGCCTGGTTATTTCAATTACAGAAACAATACTTCTTTTAATAAGAATTTTTACATTTTTATACAAACATTCCTTTCCAAAATGTAGTATCTATATTCTTTCTATTCATCAATCTGGTTCTGTAGAAAAGTTGGGTATTTGTGCCAGCCTAATTTTTTTTTTTTTTTAATTTCATATTGTTCCTTTTGGCACACTCAGGGTTCTAGATAAGGTGCTCTAAAGTACACATGAGCATTTTTAGATCTAACATTCATGGTTTCAACTACTATATTTCATCAAATCTAAGACAGAAGCACAGCACTATTTTATGTACTGAGCACTAAGAAAGAAAACAGGCTGCCAACGAATCGTAAGCTGGCATTGATCAAAAGACACATCTTGATTTCAGACGTGCTGACATGTGGGAAAGTGTGCATCTGAGAATCAGTGAGATACAGTATTTCATGCTTTCCTGAGGGACTATAACTTGCCGTCATTTACCTCTGCTGAGGCATGAATTTCAGTCTTTCTGTGGGGCTGCAATATAGAAAAAAATAGTGCAGTCATAACCTTGAATGTCAATTTCATAAAGTTCTCAGAAACTATTTTTCTGGGGAGCCAGGGGTCCTCGGTACTTGCCACATATACCCGTCTGCTGTCATATCTTTGCTTATGACAGTCCTTCACCAATTTTTCAATGTCTAATTAAAATGACATCTCTTCCATTAAATTTTACTGAAATAGTATGCCAGTAAAAGGTCATCATAATCTCCAACCACAAATACTATATGGAGGATTCAGTGCTAAGCACAGAGATCCACAGAAGTATGAGGCAATCCTACTGCCGGGGAGAGGGGACAGGGACATAAATAGCTTACCAAACCAAAAACCAAACCCACTGCCACTGAGTCAATTCCAACTCACAGCGACCGTATAGGACAGAGTAGAACTGCCCCATTGATTTTCCAAGGAGCGCCTGGTGGATTCGAACTGCTGACCTCTTGGTTACCAGCCGTAGAACTTAACTACTATGCCGCCAGGGTTTCCATAAATAGCTTACATGACTGGATTTTACCCATTCCCTACCCCATCCACACCAACAGGCAGATGACCCAGAAGAAAGGGGGGATGAGAAGGGAGCACATCCCTAGGGACAAAGGTAGCTCTGTGAGGTCCCCACATGAGAAGAATGAGTACTGAGAGATACGGCACTGCCACAAGCTGTGAGAGAAGCCCACAGCCATCCCTCTAACACTGCAGTTCCAAAGAGCAACTTTCCTTGATTAAAACCTTAGAGCTGGAAAGGATTTAAGAGATTTAGCTACTGTAATCTCTTCATTCTGCAGATATAGACACTCCAGCCCAGTGAAGCAACTTGCCTAAAATCATATCACCAGTTAGTGGTAGAACTGATGCTAGGATTTAAATCTCCTAAATCCAGACCCCACCCTACTGGGTCTACCATCCACCCCAACATCCAACGCCATTCAAAATAACTGCTGATTCTTATATCAGAATATGCCCATTTGGCAAAAATTCTGAACAGAGGCATTAACAGCTAGAAAAGTTCTGGTAAACATATCACTTATGATGTTCTATGGGGCCCTGGTGGTGCAGTGGTTAAGCGTTTGGCTGGAAACCAAAAAGTTGGCAGGTTGAATCTACCATCTACTCCTTGGAAACCCTATGGGGCAGTTCTACTTCGTCCTATAGGGTTGTTATGAGGAGGAATCAAGAGCAATGAGTTATGATGTTCTAGGGCAGTAAGTCATTTTTAAGAATCTGATGAAAGTTACCGACCTTTTTCAAGGAAAAATGGGAACCCATAAAATTTTACTCGCTGGGTTAGGACCCAACCAATGCTTAATATTTTCAACAGTGACACAGATAAAAGAATAATCCATAAATTCTCAACTGGTCCCAAAGATGTGGGAATTGGCCATTACCTGAGGGGATACAGCCTAATTTAAGGTGACCTCGAGCATTTCCTGAGCATCCCTAATGTGCTCAGCACAAAGGAGGATGCAACAAAATTAAACTGAATAAGGACAAATGTAGGATGACACCAGGAGAAAAACAAACCACAAATAAATGGAGAAAGGTTAACTACCCATAAGTATAGCAGAAAGGCTTTAGGAGTAATAGACTTTTAATCTGGCCATGAAAATAAAATCAAAACAAACAAGCTAGATCAAAGACTTAAATATAAGAGCTAAAATTATAAAACTCTTAAAAGGAAACACAGGTGAAAATCTGCATGACCTTAGATAGGTGACAGTTTCTCAGATATGCGACCAAAAGCACAAGTAACATAAAACAGATAAATGAGACTTCATCAAAATTAAAAAGTATTGTGTGTCAAAGGACATTACCCAGAAAGTGAAAAGAAAATCCGCAGAATGGGAGAAAGTATCTGCAAATCATGTATCTGATGAAGATAAAGTATCCATAATATATAAAGAACTCCTACAACCCAACAATAAAAAGACAAATAACACAGTTAAAAAATGGGCAAAGGATTTAAATACACATTTTTCCAAAGGAGATATATAAATAGCCAATAAGCCAATGAAAAGATGCTCAACATCATTAGTCATGAGGGAAATACATACAGAAATGACAACGAGATACCACTTCACTCCCTCTAGGATAGCTATGGTCAAAACAATGAATAATAACTAGTATTGGTGAGGACGTGGAGAAACTGCAACCTTCATACATTGCTGATGGGAATGTAAAATGATGCAGTTGCTATGGAAAACAGTTTGGTGGGTCCTCAAAGAGTTAAACACAGAATTACACTGTGACCCAGTAATCCCACTCCTAGGTATACCAAAAGAATTGAAAACAGGTACTCAAACAAATACTTGTAGAACCATGTTCATAGCAGCATTATTCACAATAGCCAAAAGGTAGAAACAACCCAAATGTCCATGAATGGATAAACAAATTGTGGTATACAGATACAAAAACCAAAACCAAACGCAATGGCATGGAGTTGATTCTGATTCATACAATATACATAAAATGTAATATTACTCAGCCATAAAAAAGAATGAAGCTCTGATATATGCTACAATGTGGATGAAACTTGAAAACATTATGCTAAGTGAAAAGCCAGACACAAAAGGGCATATACTGTATGATTCCATTTATATGAAATGTCCAAAATAGGCAAATCCATAGAGATAGAAAGAAGAGTAGTGATTGCTAGGGGATGGGGGAAGCAGGGAATGGAGACTAACTGCTGACAGGTAGAGGGTTTCTTGTTAGTGTGATGAAAATGTTCTGAAATTAGATAGTGCTGATGGTTGCACAACATAGTGGAGATACCAAAAACCACTGACAAGTACACTTCAAAATGATGAATTTTGTTAGTGAATTATTTATCAATAAAAAATGCTAACAACAAAACAAGCTAACAGTGGGGTTTTAAGAAGACAGAGAGAGAACACATAGAAAACAAAGTAGAAATCTGAAGAAAGGTGAAGGAACAGCCACCAAATATGACTACGGGGTTGAGGGGAAATTTAGAGCTAAGGGAACATAAAACAGCTTAGAAACTCAGTGAATCTCCTATTCTCTGTCTCCTCGGCCATCATCTTCCTTGACACCAGTCCTCTTCCCCTCTCATACTCATAGGCATTACATTTTCGGGGCTCTTCTCTCAAGAAACAACACTTCCCAGACTTCTCTGGTTGGCTACCCTTTCTTCTACCATTTTATATAAATGTTCCTCAAGGATCAGCCTCTCAACTCCGCACTTGCTTTAAAACCTCATCAATTCTCAAATACATAGAAACTGTTAAAAAAAAAAAAAAAAACCCCGAGGTAATTGAAGAAATCAAAGATGAAATTAAAAATTCCTAGAATCAAATGAGAATGAAAACACAACATACCAAAACCTTTGGGACACAGCAAAAGCAGCAGTCAGAGGGCAACTTATAGCTATAAACAAACATCAAAAAAGAACAAAGGGCAAAAATCAAAGCATTAACCCTAAACTCAAACGAATAGAAAGAGAGCAGCAAAAGAAGCCCGCAATCACCAGAAGAAAGGAAATAACAAAGATTAGAGCAGAAATAAATGAAACAGAGAACAGAAAAACAATAGAAAGAATCAATAAGACTAGAAGCTAGTTCTTTGAAACAATCAATAAAACTGACAAACCACTAGCCACCCTGACAAAAGAAGGAGCAAATTACTCAAATAAGAAATGAGATGGGTAACATTTCAAGAGAACCAACTGAAATAAGAGGGATCATAACAGAATACTACGAAAAATTATACTACAACAAATTCGAAAACCTAGAGGAAATGGACAAATTTCTAGAAACACACTACCTACCTAAACTAACACAAACTTAAGTAGCAAGTCTGAACAGACCCATAACAAAAGAAGAAATTGATGAGGTAATAAAAAAAAAACTCCTGACTAAAAAAAAGCCTTGGCCTGAATGAGTTCACTGGAGAGTTCTACCAAACATTCAGAGAAGAGCTCACACTACTACTACTACTCAAACTATTTCAGAGCATAGAAAAGGAAGGAATTCTCCCAAACTCATTCTATGAATCCAGCATAACTCTGATACCAAAGTCAGGCAAAGACCCCACCAAAAAAGAAAATTACAAACCAATATCCCTCATGAATACAGACGTAAAAATTGTCAACAAAATACATCATGACCAAGTGAGATTCATACCAGCTATATAAGCATGATTCAACATTAGAAAATCAATCAGTGTAATCCACCCCATAAAGAACCACACGATCATCTCAATCAATGCAGAAAAGGCATTTGATAAACTCCAACATCCATTCCTGATAAACACTCTCAACAAAATAGGAATAGAAGGGAAACTACTCATTATAATAAAGGGCATTTACACAAAATCAACAACCAACATTATTCTCAATGAAAAGTGACTGAAAATGTTTCCCTTGAAAATGGGAAATAGACAAGAATGCCCTTTATCACCACTCCTAATCAACATTGTACTTGAAGTCCTAGCTAAAGCAATTAGGGAAGAAAAGGAAATAAAGGGCATTCCAATTTCAAGAAAAGTAAAACTATCCCTATTCATGGGTGATATGATCCTGTATACAGAAAATCCCAAAGACTCCATAAGAAAGCTACTGGAACTAACAGAAAGATTTAGTAGACTAGCAGGATACAAGATCAACATACAAAAACCAGTTGGTTTCCTCTACACCAACAAAGAGAACTTCAAAAAGGAAATCATTTACAATAGCCCCCCCAAAACAAAATACTTAGGCATAACCAGGCACATACAAGGATTATACAAAGAAAACTACAAAACACTACTGCAAGAAACCAAAAAAGATCTATATAAATGGAAAAACATACCATTCTCAGGGATAGGAAGACGTAACATAGTGAAGATGTCAATACTACCCAAAGCGATCTACAGATATAATGCAATCTCGATCCAAATTCCAATGGCATTCCGTAACGAAATGGAAAAACTAATCACGAACTTTACATGGAAAGGAAAGAGGCCACAGATAAGTGAAGCATTTTTGAAGAAGAACAAAGTAGGAGGCCTCGCACATCCTGATTTCAGAATCTACTACACAGCCACAGTAGTAAAAACAGGCTGACACTGGTACAATAGACACATAGCCTAATGAACAGAATTGAAAACCCAGAGGTAAATCCATTCACCTATCGACACCCGATCTTTGACAAAGTGCCGAAGTCCATTAAATGGGGAAAAGGCAGCCTCTTTAATAAAAGGCCTTGGCAAAACTGAATATCTATCTGTTGAAAAATGAAACAGTACCTTACACCATACACAAAAACTAACTCAAAATAGATCTATGACCTAAATATAAAACCTACAACTATAAAGATCACAGAAGAAAAAATATGGATAACCCTAGGGGCCCCAATACACGGCATAAAGAGTATACCAACCATAACTAAAAACGCACAAACAGCAGAAGATAAACTAGACGAATGGCACCTCCTAAAAATTAAACACTTATGCTCATCAAAAGACTTCTTCGAAAGAGTGAAAAGAGAACTACAGGCTGGGGAAAATTTTTTGGCTTCAACATATCCAACAAAGGGTTAATCTCTAAAACCTATAGAAAATTTCAGCACCGTAACAACAAAAAGACAAACAATCCAACTGAAAAATGGGCAAAGGACATGAGCAAATGCTTCTCTAAAGAAGACATTCATGTAGCTAAAAAACACATGAAGAAATGCTCACAATCATTAGCCATTAAAGAGATGCAAATTAAAACTATAGAGATACCATCTCACCTCGATATCAATGGCACTAACCAAGAAAACAGAAAACAACAAATGCTGGCAAGGTTGTGGGCAGACTGGAACTCTTATACACTGCTGGGGGAATGCAGAATGGTACAACCATTATGGAAAACGATATGGTGCTACCTTAAAAAGCTAGAACTAGAAATACCATATGATCCAGCAACCCCACTCCTAGGTATATATCCCAGAGAAATAAGAGCTGTAACACGAATAGGCATATGCATACCTATGTTCACTGCACCGTTATTCACAATAGCAAAAAGATGGAAACAACCTGAGTGCCCACCAATAGGTGGTACATACACACAGTGGAACATTATGCAACAATAAAGAATAATCACGAATTCACAAAACATCTCACAACATGGAGGCACCAGGAGGACATTACGCTGAGTGAAATAAGTCAATCACAAAGGACAAATATTGCATGAAGCCATTATTATAGAAAAGCAAGAAAAAGTTTATACACAGAAAAAACAAACCAAACTTTCTTTGATGGTTACCAGGGAAGGGAAGGGGAGGGAAGGTAAATTACTAAAAGTTAGAAGACACATGGTAATACTGGTGAAGGAGAGGCAATACACTATTGGTGGAAATCAGCACAACATAACAAAGGCAAAGGAAGACGCTGAAAGGAACACAAGAACAAACTACAACTATGGCAATTACTACAACATAGGCAATCCAGCAACAACAGTATTAACAATCTACGAAGGAATACATAGGGAGACAGGTGTGCTAAAGAGGCATGAGAGAGTGTAAGGCAGTGCACCCACCTACAGATACAGATTAGGCTGTGGACATCTCTACATACATATTTCTAAATGTTGCATGTATACTAATTTAAACAACAGAACACGCAAGGGGCACCGTTACAGAAACTTCCTATGCACAACCAAACACTGCCTGGGACGAAGATAACAGGCTCGAATGCTAAGGACTTGGGCAACGTCTATGTTAACTGACATAAAATAGTGCATAAAAACAATGGTCTAGATCCTACTTCAGTGAGTTGCATCTGGGGTCTTAAAAGCTTGAGGGTGGCCATCTAAGGTATACTTATTGATCTCTTCCCGTTCAGAGTAAAGGAAAGTGGAAAAAACCAAAGTCTCAAGGGAGCAATTAGTCCAAAGGTCTAACAGACCACATGCATCACAGCCTACACAACCCAAGATCAGAAGAACTAAATGGTGCCAGGCTATCACTACTAACCGCTCTGACTGGGATCACAATAGAGGGTCCTGGACAGAGTGGGAGAAAAATGTAGAAGAAAAAATCATATTTATCAAAAAAGACCAGACTTAATGCCCTGACAGAGACTAGGAACCTCCAAGATTATGGCCCTAAGACACACCTCTGACGTGGAACTGCGGCCATTCCTGGAAACCACTTTACAGCCAAGCAACAGACAGGCCTACAAAATAAACAATAACACCCAAAAAGAACACGCTCCATAGAACAATTATATAAAACCTAAAGAGGAACATCTGTCCAAAAGTAAAGATGAGAAGGCAGGAAAGGGTAGGAAAATCAGACGAAAGAAAATGGGAAACCGAAACCCAGGGCGGAAATGGGGAGAGTGCTGACATGGTGTGAGGATGGCAACCAATGTCATGGAACACTTTGGTACAACTTATTGAATGAGAAACTACTTTGCTCTGTAACTTTTCACCTAAAACACAATATTTAAAAAATAAAATAAAAGCATCAATCCAAAGTTTTTAACAATTGCCCTCTGGCCAGGATTCTAAATTGACATCCTTAGTTTCGTCTCTCATCTCACAGCCAGTTTCGACTTTCTAAGAGCCTATTGAGTATTTTCTTTTGAATGGACCACAGTGACCTCAAATCACAATCGAACTCATCATTTTCTTCTTCCCCTCCATGACAACTATTTACACCTTTCAAACTTTGGTTGATCTTGCCTTCTAATCACTTAGGCTTCAAAATTTGGCATCGTCTTTGATACCTCCCTCTATATTCAATGGTGAAGTCCTATTCGTTCTTCTACCTCATATACTAATTTGCCTCCCAAACTTCTAATCTCTCGTTCACGCCTCAAAATTATCATGGATATTACCACCTCATTGATCTTCCTGAAGTACTGCTTTTACCATGTCTGTTGCTTATCAATATACTATCTGGTGGCACAGTGGTTAAGCACTTGGCTGCTAACTGAAAGGTGGGAGGTTCAAACACATTTTTTTTCCTCCCGTTTCCTTTTGTCTGATTTTCCTAACCCTTTCTGCCTTCTCAGCTTTATTTTTGGGCAAATGTTGCCCTGATTTAAAGACCTTTTTTTCATTGTACTGTAAATGAAGGTTTAGAGAACAAACTAGCTTCACATTAAACAGTTAGTACACATATTGTTTTATGACATTGGTTAACAACCCCACGACATGTCAACGCTCCACCTTGGTTGAATACATTTGTAGCATACTTGTAGCATAGTGGTTAAAGAGCTCGGCTGCTAACCAAAACATCAGCAGTTCAAACCCACCAGCCACTTCATGGGAGAAAGATATGGCAGCCTGCTTCTGTAAAAGGTTACAGGCTAGGAAACCCTATGGGGCAGTTCTACTCTGTTCTATAGGGTCACTATGAGTCCTAATTGACTCGACAGCAGTGGGTTTGGTTTGGTTTGTTTTGGTTGCCTAACAGATCTCTCGTTCATTCAGCATTTTCTATGTGTCAGACACTGGCTAGGCTCTGGCTCAGGCATAACTCTATTTTGAGGCTGCAATACCAGAGCCAAAAACCAAAAACCAAACCTGTTGCCGTCGAGTCGATTCCGACTCATAGAGACCCAGAGCGTATGAGTAAAAAAAAGAGTGCTGGTTTAAAGTGCTGTTTGAACAGGGGACAGACGGTCGTAGGAAGCCTGGAAAGATTTCAGAGTGAGTCTAACAAATGAATTTGGCCTTGAAGAATAAATGGCTTGGGCCGAGAAGGAAAGCTGTCCAAGCAGAAGAAATGACAGGAGCCAAGGCACAGAAGCATGCTGGAATCACTCTTCGCCACCATCCAGTCAGGCCATTCCTATCTAGGTGGGCTTCCAAAACATTCATCTTTTGATCTAAACAGGTCAACAAAAAGGTTCAGTATCACTTATATACCTGTGATTACACTATTCCTTCTGATCAAGTATTCTTCCTTTCTGCTAAGTCAAAACAAGCTCAAGTGTCATCTCCTCTATCCTGCCTTGGTTGGTGATCTTAATCAAGATCTGAGTTCCCCGATCTTTATCCTCACAATTTAGTATGGTGTTCCGCAGCAACTGTTTAATAGCCCCAGCTAGAGAAAGAGGGGTCTTTGAGGGCAAGCCCCACTTTACTTCCTTCCTACTTTCCTTTTTTTATGTATATTTAAAATCTCTCCATATTGCCCAGCAAAGGGATATGCACACAGTTAATACAGTACATATAGTTATTGACCTTCCTAGAAGCAATTAGATGATATATATCAACATATATAAATAACTTTACACATAAAAATGAATACCCTTTGATTTTCTAACTGCCTTTCTTAAGGAAAGGAAAAACTCAGACATTTGTGTACATATTCACCATTATCATGTATAATAGGAAAACCTGGGGACAAGCTTTTGCCAATAACAGAATATTTAAATAAACTATAAATGGAATATCATGTAGCCATTAAAAATTATATCTGAAGATTATATAATGACATAGGAAAATGTTCATCATGTAACCAAAAAAAAAAAAAAACCCATTGCCCTTGAGTCAATTCCGACTCATAGCGACCCTATAGGACAGAGTAGAACTACCCTACAAGGCTTCCAAGGAGCGCCTGGTGGATTTGAACTGCTGACCTTTTGGTTAGCAGCCAAACTCTTAACCAGTAAGCTACCAGGGTTTCCCATCATGTAACAGTAGGGGAAAAAAGCAGTAATCAAAATTATATTAAAATACTATTCCAATTTTGTAACATACACACACACACACAAAAAAAAAACTGGCAAGAAATAAAATGTTAATATTAGATACCTCAGGGTGGTAGAATTACAGTCAATTCTTATTTTCTTACTTGTATTTTTCTGCATTTTCCAAATTCTTTACAAATATCATGCACTGCTTCTCTAATCAGAAAATAAAGGCACACCTATAAATATTACTTTTTTTAAATATATGTAAATTCTTGTTGGGTATTTTGGGACCACAGCAGGGAAATAATTATTGATTGATATGATCAGAACAAGAAGAAACTAGTTTCAAAATTAGTGTGAACTTCTTAGATTAAATAGAATCTCCTGACAATAGGAGTTATTAAGGGAACATATTCTCCTTGGTGAATGTCATCTGGAAAAATCTCTGACATGTTTTAAGTGTGATACCAAGGTATCATCTATTGTGATACTTTTTAGTCCTAAGACTCTATTCTTGGACTTTTTCTATTAAATGTTCTGACTTAACTATTAAGGAGAAACTTCAATATAAAATATTTGTTTTAATATCTTTAAATTTGTTAACAATAGACCTATTATAATCATCAAATGAGATAAAACA
Organism: Loxodonta africana; assembly: GCF_030014295.1. Lineage (NCBI taxonomy): Eukaryota > Metazoa > Chordata > Mammalia > Proboscidea > Elephantidae > Loxodonta > Loxodonta africana. The sequence continues at coordinate 38,089,832 of NC_087354.1, read as the reverse complement.
AAACACACAGTATTATATAAACCTGGGGAACTACTATGTCTGTAGCAAAATAACTATTTTTCCCTGCTGAGTTCCTTGAGGGAAAGGACTGTGTCTCTTTCCCCTCTGTAATCCTCACTGCCTAGCCCCGTGTCTGGGCATAAAACAGGCCCTCAATAAACCTTGTGTGAAACTGAACACGTAACGATATGCACACCTACCACATCCACTAGCTGAGAGATGGCAAGGCCAAACTTTATTTTTATTTTGTCATTTAGGTGTTCCACAGGACGAACCCATCTTTCATAGTCTTCAAATAAATCCTTAAACAAACTATCTTCCTGTTTTGCAATAAAGGATGGTTCTGATAATCCTGTAAAACAAATTTTTTGAAGTTAGTATATTGCCTCCTCTCCACCAAATAAAAAAAATAAAAAATAAATTTTTTTTTTTACCTACATTAAAAAAAAAAAGCATTATTAACTAACCAAACTACATTTAGACTATTATTAAACAAAATAATGCAAATATCTGTTATCAAGTAAGGGACACTCTTGTTCAAATATATTTATTAGTTAAATCAGATTACCCATTAGGGAAATATGCTGAGTTTCTTCAAAAGAACTAAATACTTAATATAGATAATTTAAAATCTAAGTAACAAAAGCTTTTAATTTGCAAGGGCTAAGGTGATTGTTATAAAATTCTGAACCTAGAAAACAGATATACTGAAGCAAATTTTATTTATCAACTGTAATATAAAATAAACATACTTTCTCTTAATTTTAATATATAAATAGTATATAAATATTGAATGAATTATTCAAATTTGTCATACCTTTGTTACATATTCGTATAAAACTAATTAGGGTCAAATCTTTTTTTAAAAAAGACAAAATTTGCCAAGGTCAAAGACTGGTTAGATTTATGGATCACAGTTACGTTTATATTTCTACTGAGCTTAAATAAACCTCTCTGAAGAAATTGGAGTTTTCGATGTTATCTGGACCAGAGTCCCTGTTAAGAAAATGTGAAATGTGTGAAATTCAAGCATGACATTTACTCAAGACTCTAATGATTTTATGAAGAAAAAACATTTGCTTGAAACAAAAATGTCACTGGCTTATTGACCACAAAGTACCCACACAGGAATTAAAGTAGCTCATAAGGATCCTTCTCCAGCCTAAAAGAAGTGATTTGGCAGAAAATTACCGCTTTCACAAAATCTTCTCTTTCTTTTACAACAGGCAATTTTTCTTTGTGGAGCAATTACAGACTTCCTGGTTATTCCAGCAAGAGGCAACCCATTCTCAGCCTCTTTCATTCCCTATTCCTTCATTAATAGAACAGCTACTCCTCAAGAATTTATGTCCTGCCTCTCTGAGCAATTTAAGACACTTGATTTAATCTATAAATAACACAAAGTTTGTGTCTTGCCTCCCATAAAAGTCTCTGTATGCTGAAATACACAGGACTGATGATATTTCAAATCAATTAGAATACTGTACACTGGAAAGTCACTGTTCTTAATGTTTAGAAGCCCTTGACTTCAGAGCTTCAAGTTAATAACATCGTTGAGCCATGTCTCCTCTTTGAATCCTATGTTAAAGAGTTTATTATCTCTGAAATACCAACAATTTAAAGTATTTTAAAACGCGAAAATGACAAAATGTCTTTCAATAGCATTTAAGGACCTTAGATGCTTTCATCTTTAAAAAGACAAAAGGCATTTTTTAAATGTCTTTGTAAAAAGACTTTTGAAAGAAGTAGATATTTTATAAAGATAAAAATAATAAATGAATCCCAGCATTCTACCTAATGATAACCTTTAAGATATCACTTTATGAATATCTTCTAAATATCACCAGTACTAGAAATGCCATTTTCTTAGCACAAGTTTTCAGAAATGACAGGTGCAAATATCAGTGGTATTTTAGAACACAAACGTAATGATGTACTCAAATTCTACTTAGAGGTCATCCTTTTTCACTGGCTCTAAATGTTTCAAGTTTATGGTGCTCATAAACCTCAGACTGTCAAAAGGGAGATAATCCAGACCATTACCCTTATTTTACAAATGTGGGTATGTGACCAGAAAGGACACTGCTGCAGAGCTCATTAATGGCAGGGCTCTCTGGAGGGCACCCGGGGCACCCCTCGGCCTCCTGCTCTTTCCACCTAACATCTTCTACCTCGTGACATCTTTCCAGAAGAGGAGCCTAACTATTGCCACACCCCAGACAGCTCTAGCTGATTGATTCCACCTTCTATCAGGCCCTGCACAAGGTGCCAACAACACACTAGTAAATAAAACCAAAGGCATCCATGTTTATAGTCCAGTAGGAGAGAATGAAGGAGCCCTGGTGGGACAGTGGTTTAAGTGCTAACCTGCTAACCAAAAAGTTGACAGTTTGAACCAAACCCACCAGCTACTCCATGGGAGAAAAGGCCTGGCAAACTGCTCCCATAAAGATTACAGCCTAGGAAACCCTATGGTCAGTTCTACTCTGTCATATAGGGTCACTGTGAGTAGAAATCTACTCGACAGCACACAACAACATATGTAAACTGTATCTCAGTAAAGCTGTTATTTTTAAAAAGAGGGAGCCTCGTTATGATTAAGAAATAGATGTACCATATAGCAATAATTAAGAATCCAGAAAACCTAAGAAAGAGTATAGACATAACCTTTAGAAGAACTTTATTTAAACACAGTTCTCGTAAGTTTTCCTCTGCAGACGATAATGAAGAAAACCTAACGTGCAATGCCACTGCGTTTATTTTCCTCCTTTCTCTTTAATGTATTATACATTTCCCAATAACTGTCTATTTTTCATAACTGTTTTAATGCATAGAATATGACATTAGATTACTAAAAATGTCAAATGCACATCTTTAAAATGTTAACAGCAAATGGGAATTAGAAAATGTTTCTAAGAGTAAAGTAGTTGCTTTTTTACCTCAAAAAACCTTTAAACCTACCAATGAATTTTGCTAATCAAAAGTTATTACATAGTAATAAAACTCTAACAACTGACGAAATCATTTGATGAACCAAATCTCAATTGTAAATTAATGAAAAGAAAAAATATATATTACGCAGGATTTGAAAAATGCATCAAAGTCGGGATTTATATGGTCGATCCTCATTATTCACAGATTCCACATTTGTTAATTCGCCTGCTTCCTAAAATTTGCTTGTGACCCCAAAGTCAACATTAATGATCATTTGAGGTCATTTGCAGACCTGCAGAGTGGCAAAAAATTCAAATCACTTGACACACACATCCCTACCGGGGTCAAACCGGATGACACTCTGCCTTCTTGTTTCCATTCTCATACTGTAAACAAATGTCCTTTTTAGGGTCTATTTATTTATTTATTTTTTACCATGTTTTTCACATTTTTGTTGGAGATTTCGCTGTCTAAAATGGCCTCCAAGCATAGCGCCATCTAGTGTCCCTAAGTACAAGAAGGTTGTGAGGTTCCTTACAGAGAAAATAAGTGTATTAGGGAAGCTTCATTCAGGCATGAGTAAGTTATAGAGCTGTTAGCCACAAGTTCAATGTTAATGAATCAACAATATATATTAAATAAAGCGTCTTTAAGCAGAAACATACATAAAACAAGGTTATATATTGATCAGTTGATGAAAATGCAGTGAGAGGCTTGCAGGGACCTAACTCTGTATTTCCCCAAGGAGCAATGGCTTAGTATTTGCTAACTCAGTGTTCACACCAACTTTACAAAACATAATTATCAGAATCAATTGTACTTCTTACAAAGTCTAAAATAAGTATTAATACATTATTCCATTTACTATTAAACAAGGGCAAAAGTAACCATAATGTGGAAGCTATTTGCCTAGCCACAAAACAAAGCATTGCATTTCTATGAAACAGCTCAGCAGTTTCTTTTAAAGTTAAACTTACACTTATTGTATAAGACAGCAATTACACTACTAGATTATTTACCCAAAAGAAATGAAAGCATGTGTCCATCAAAAGACTTGTACATAAAAATACTCGTAGCAGCTTCATTCATAATAGCACCAACAGAAGAAACCCCAAAGGTCCATCCACGGGAAAATAAATAAACGGTGTGGTACACTTATCTGTGGAATACTAGTCAGCAATAAAAAATCACTGATACACACAACAGCACGTCAGAGGCATTATGCTGAGTGAAAAAAATAAAGACACACAAGTCTACAAAATATGATCCCATTTACATGAAGGTCTAGAAGATCATACTGATGATCTAGAAGGTCATAGTGATATATGTCACAAATACATACACACACCCCATTTCATGAACTGAAAGACTATTCTGTTTGACTGAGCTATTTGTCAATCCTTATGCCATTACCATACCATCTTGATTATTGCAACTATTATAGGAAGTCTTGAAGTTAGATAGTGTAAGGAGTCTTGAAGTTAGATAGTGTAAGTTCTCCAACTTTATTCTTCTTTGTCAAGATTGCTTTGGATATTCTACGTCCCTGCATTTTTATATACATTTAGAATCAGTTTGTCTATTTTTACAAAAAAGGCTGCTGGAATTATGATTGGAATTGTGTTGAATCTGTAGATGAACTGGGGTGGAACTGATACCTTGACAGTACCAAATCTTCCAATACCTATCCATGTTGAGTAGATCTTTAATGTCTCTCATCAGTGTTTTGTAGATTTCAATGTAGAAGTCCTTAGTTAAATTTATTCCTTAGTATTTTATAGGTTAGTATCACTTTCGTGCATAAAATTGTTTTCATTTCCTTTTCTGTTTATTGCTTGAATTGATAATAGAATAAAAACATCTATTTCTGGCAAGTATTTTTTATCTATTTTAACAAACACATGGCATTTACTACAGCCAGGCACTCTTCCAACCAATTAAAAATGTGTGTGTAATAAAAAAAAATAAAAATTTAAGTAACAGGTATGGAGAAACCAAGGCACAGAGTGATTAAGTAGCTCACTGGAAACACAGCTCCCAAACGGGATTAGAACGCAGGCAGTCTAACTGCACGATCCAAGGTCTCAACCACTAGGTTATGCTGTCTCTCTGATGTGGGAAATGTATGAGGTTGTTCTCATATGTTGGTGGTAGAAATGCAAAGTGTTACTGCCTTTTTGAAAATAATCTTGCAACATTTTAATTTTACAATTAAAGATTGCCTGTCTTTAATTGCAGCCCCTTGATCCAGCAACCCCACACCTGAACCCCATAGCAAGAAAAACACCAGTAAATAAGGACATATGCACAAGAATGTTTACTGTAACTTCCCACTGTAAAATTGTGGCAAAAATCTAGAAACGACACAACCGAATCAAGTATAGCACATCCGTTACATGAAATATTATGTGGTCATTAAAAGACTGCGTAAGAGATATGTCAACTGACTTAGATTTTCATGAGGTACTGTTGGAGTGAAAAAAGCGCAGAGAAGGGTGTATAATATAACCCTATTTAAAAAAAAAATCAATGATTAAAATATATCCATCTATCTATATGATTATATAGAAAATTATGGAAGTTTACATATACTAGGTTATTAACAAGGGTTGGCTGGGAAGGTACTGATGTGATTTTGGGGAAGAAGGGGACCAAAGAGATCAGAAGGGCAAGGGTACAAAAAAGAAAAGGGGGAAATACTTCACTAAACAAAAAAAAATATTCTCCAAGTAGCTAAACTCGTCAAATAAGCTACAAGTTTCTTAAACTTTCTCACATCTTCATGCACATTCAGCACACAGGCACACCACTGATTTTAGGTAAACTTTTCAAATTGCTTGATTATTAAAATAAAACATTTTACACAGAAACTGGGCCCTAGCAAACTGGGTGATATTATCATCTTTCACCATCCAGCTTTATGTTAGGAGCTTTAGCCAAGGGTCAAACCACTTGCTTAATTTCTTTTCTTACTTTTCATTTCTACTGAGAAAACCCTCTCACAGAGTATCAGGAATGGCAGCAAGTGTCAGCAGGTCTGAATAGTCAACCCAAATAGACCTAGACATGTTTGAGAAGATTTTTCACTAACGAACACTTTTAGTCTCACATCAGACTGTAGCTCGGCTTTTATTTATCTAAGTGGTCCCTTCAAGTCCAGTCCCTTCCTACAGAGTCCTGGTGGCCCCTTTCTCTGACCCATCTTCCCCGTCTTTTCCTTTTCCCCTCACCTCAGGGAATTATTTTCTCCTATCAAGGAGAAGCTCTGCCATTATGTAGTCTATACCAAGTCCCTTCTGTTCCCCACAAGGTCAAGGTTTTTGAAACTCAGAAGACAAAAATGAACTCCTTTCTGCTGCTGCATTTCTTCCCTTAAGTATGAACACAAAACTACGGAGCCTGAACAGAAACAGAGAAGAGCCAAAGGGTAAAATGAAATACCAGTGACATTAATATTTCAGAAGGAACTCTGGTGGCACAACAGTTAAGCACTCGGCTGCTAACTCAAAGGTTGGCAGTTTAAACCCATTTAGCAGGTCTGCAGGAGAAAAGACCTGGCAATCTGTTTCCATTAAGATACCAAACTAAAGAAACCAAACCAACCGCTATGAAGTCTATTCCAACTCATAGCAACCCTATAAGACAGAGGACTGTAGAACTGCCCCACAGGGTTTCCAAGGCTGTAAATCTTTACAGAAGCATACTGCCACGTATTTCTATCAGGGAGCAGCTGGTGGATTCGACCTTTCAGTTAGCAGCTGAGTACTTTAACCACCACACCACCGGGGCTCCTCCATTAAGATTACAGCTTAGAAAACCATATGGGCAGTTGTACTCTGTCACATGGGGTCACTATGAGTCAAAATTGACTCGATGGCACACAACAACAACAAATATTTCAAAATATTATTGTATCACACTGGTATCTTATTCTCAAAACTAAAAATCACATTTTGTCCCTTGAACGATCGGCTCTGTATATTTAAGATCTGACTGTATCAATGAGCTATGCTACTCTCGGATATCTGAAATCAGAAAAACCAGGTTTAGTGGCATTATGAGTGCCGTGAAAAAACGTTTCTCTCAAATCCCACAAGTTTAAGAACTCAGGCGTACGCTATTCCCCTCAAGAGCCAGACTATTTCACAGTGGAAAAGCAGAGTCTTACACACAGTGCCCATTTCTTCACACAACAAGCTGAACAACACACTTGGTGCCTGTGATTTCGTTGCATCTGCCATTTCTTACCGTCTCCAACGCTGCTGAAGCCTGATCCGGAAGCGTGCTGTTCCCCACAACTGTTCTCTGTGAAGGAAAGTGTGCGGGCTGCCATTCAGTGCACCGACATTCACTCGCATAGCGACACTCCCGCCCAGAGTTGGTAGTCTAACAGCATTGTTCTCAAGGCACTTTTCTTAGTATCCATCAGAGATCACAAAATCATCCTAGCTAAAATTAAAATCTCTCCTCCTGTAACATGCATTTTCAGTGATAAAGATAAAATGTTAGGCACATCTGCTCCTATGTATTGTGTACAAACCAAAAGGTGATTCACGCTCTGCATTTGTGGCTCTGTCTGAGTGTAAAGCCGAATGCCAAAGTATACAGGGGACAGTAATGGCTTGTCCACATGTATCAACAGATTTTGTCAATAGCTTCTTCTGCTTTCTCTTCAAGCAGAATAGTTTGTGCCCGGATTTACAAGCTTCTTATCAAAAAAAATAAAGCGTGCCTTAAACCCATTTTTGCCTCATAGAGTACATTCTACTCTGAATGATGTCACTGTGATCTTGGTCTCCTTTCTCTTTAGCAATAAAATTCATCAATTCTGTAAATTATTTTTTTATATTTGTTGTTCTTGTTGTTAGCTGCTGTCGAGTCGGTTCCGACTCATAGTGACCCTATGCACAACAGAATGAAACACTGCCCGGTCCTGAGCCATCCTTATAATCACTGTTATGCTTGAGCTCATTGTTGCAGCCACTGTGTCAACCCACCTCGTTGAGGGTCTTCCTCTTCTCTGCTGACCCTGTACACTGCCAAGCATGATGTCCTTCTCCAGGGACTCATCCCTCCTGACAACATGTCCAAAGTATGTAAGACACAGTCTCGCCATCCTTGCCTCTAAGGAGCATTCTAGCTGTACTTCTTCTAAGACAGATTTGTTCATTCTTTTGGCAGTCCATGGTATATTCAATATTCTTCGCCAACACCACAATTCAAAGGCGTCAATTCTTCTTTGGTCTTCCTTGTTCATTGTCCAGCTTTCACATGCATATGATGTGACTGAAAATACCATGGCTTGGGGTGAGGCGCACCTTAGTCTTCAGGGTGACATCTTTGTTCTTCAACACTTTGAAGAGGTCCTGTGCTGCAGATTTACCCAATGCAATGCGTCTTTTGATTTCTTGACTGTTGCTTCCATGGCTGTTGATTGTGGATCCAGGTCAAATGAAATCCTTGACAACTTCAATCTTTTCTCCGTTTATCATATTGCTCATTGGTCCATTTGTGAAGATTTTTGTTTTCTTTATGTTGAGGTGCAATCCATACTCAAGGCTGTGGTCTTTGATCTTCATTAGCAAGTGCTTCAAGTCCTCTTTGCCTTCAGAAAGCAAGGTTGTCTCATCTGCATAATGCAGGTTGTTAATGAACCTTCCTCCAATCCTGATGCCCCGTTCTTCTTCGTATAGTCCAGCTTCTAGGGTTATTTGCTCAACACAGAGATTGAATAGGTATGGTGAAAGAATACAACCGTGACACACACCTTTCCTGACTTTAAACCAATCAGTATCCCCTTGTCCTGTCCGAACAACTGCCTCTTGATCTATGTACAGGTTCCTCATGAGCACAATTAAGTGTTCTGGAATTCCCATTCTTCGCAATGTTATCCATAGTTTGTTATGATCCACACAGTCGAATGCCTTTGCATAGTCAATAAAACACAGGTAAACATCCTTCTGGTATTCTCTGCTTTCAGCCAGGATCCATCTGACATCAGCAATGATATCCCTAGTTCCATGTCCTCTTCTGAAACCAGCCTGAATTTTTGGCAGTTCCCTGTGGATATACTGCTGCAGCTGTTTTTGAATGATCTTCAGCAAAATTTTGCTTATGTGTGATATTAATGATATTGTTCTATAATTTCCACATTCGGTTGGATCACCTTTCTTGGGAATAGGCATAGATATGGATCTCTTTCAGTCAGTTGGCTAGGAAGCTGTCTTCCATATTTCTCGGCATAGACGAGTGAGCACCTCCAGTGTTGCATCTGTTTGTTGAAATATCTCAATTGATATTCCATCAATTCCTGGAGCCTTGTTTTTTACCAATGCCTTCAGAGCATCTTGGACTTCTTTCTTCAGTACCATCAGTTCCTGATCATATGCGACCTCCTGAAATGGTTGAACACCGACTAATTCTTTTTGGTATAATGACTCTGTGTATTCCTTCCATCTTCCCCCATGTGTATGTCAGTTTGTCGTACTGTGGGGGCTTGCGTGTTGCTGTGATGCTGGAAGCTATGCCACCGGTATTCAGATACCAGCAGGGTCACCCATGGAGAACAGGTTTCAGCTGAGCTTCCAGACTGAGACAGACTAGGATGAAGGACCCGGCAGTCTACTTCTGAAAAGCATTAGCCAGTGAAAACCTTATGAATTTTATATTTATTCTACAAAAGAATTGGTTGACAAAAAAAGCCACCATACCTTGTTTGAAAATGATACACATGCTTTGGGGGCTACCATTATTTGACAAAGTTTCACAATAAAATAATCCCTGGGTATTGGGGAATGGGTTACGGATAGGTGAAATCTGATTTTCAGCTTTCCTTTTTTGGCAGGATATGGGAAATAGTCTTACTTGGATATCCATTTGTCTCAGCACATACAGATTTATGCTCTGCATACAGACTGCAATTATGGCAAGATTCTGAATTGCACATTGCTATTTTTTTTTTTAATTTATTATCACTATTTTCAAGCCACTGATCCATTTCCATTTTTATAAAATGGGATATAATGCAACACAACAGTAACAACAAAAGAGTACAGTTAGCTAATGTCAACTATAACCCTCGAATTATGTGAAGCCTAGCTAAACTCAACACCGTAACAATCTGTCATGGATTGAATTATATTCCCCCAGAATGTGTTTCAACTTGACTAGGCCATGATTCCCATTTCCAGTATTGAGTGGTTGTCCTCCATTTTGTGAGCTGATACATTTATCCTATGTGTTGTAAATCCTCTGTGATATTAATGAGGCTGGATTAGAGGCAGTTATGTTAATGAGGCAGGATGCAATCTACAGGATTAGGTTGTATCTTGAGTCAACCTCTTTTGAGTTATAAAAGAAAGAAGTGAGCACAGAGGAGAGGGGCCTCATTACCACCAAGCAAGAAGAGCCAGGAACAAAGTACATCCTTTGGACATGGGGTCCCTGTACTGAGAAGCTCCTAGACCAGGGAAAGATTATGACAAGCACCTTTCCCCAGAGGTGAAAGAAAGAAAAAGCATTCCCCTGGGGCTGGTGCCCTGAAATCAGACTTCTAGCCTCCTAAACTGTGAGAGAATAAATTTCTCTTTGTTAAAGCCATCCACTTGTGGTACTTCTATCACAGCAGCACTAGATAACTAAGATAGTACCCAACAATTATTTTTAGAAATTTTACAGGAGGCTTATAAAACTGCACCTGGCGATAGAGAGCCAAGAAATTCTACTATAGCTATCTATTATAACACAAAATCCCAAAAGGGCATCTCCAAGGGTTATTGTTGTATACCCTCAAGTTGAGTCCGACTCATAGTAGCCCCATAGGACAGGGCAGAACTGCTCCATAGGGTTTCCTAGGTTCTAATCTTTATGGGAACAGATTCCCAGGTCTTTCTCCTGTGGAGCCACTGGTCGACTGGAATTACCAGCCTTTCAGTTAGCAGCCAAGCACTTAACCTTTGTGCCACCAGGGCTCCATCTCCAAGGATACTGCCACTAAAATAAGGTTAAGAAAAAAAAGAGACTGTTTTTGTGAAATTTGTATCTCCAATGCAGGCCTCTCATCCCAGTTCAGATGTGAATGTGCATTTCCCATCTCTGCTCTGATGTCTTAAAAGCACCATAAACTCACCATGTACAAAATCAAATTCATGATCTTCCCCCAAACGATCCCCTGCCAGTGTTCCTTGTCACAGTGAGTGGTCCATCATATGTCAGTTTCACAGACCTAGGCGTCATCTTTAACACCACCTTCTTCCTCATCCCCATATTCAATCCATCAGGAAACTATTAATTTTACCCCTTAAATATTCCTCATATCTGTCCATTTCTTACTCCCATTTGTTACTGCCAGCACCCTCATGTGAGATATCCACATCTCTCATCTGGACTACTGCAAAAGTCTACTACTGGAAGTGGTCTCCATGCTTCTTCTCTGCCCCCATCTAAATGGCTCTCTGCACAGACACCAAAGTGATCTATTAAAAACACAAATCTGATCATGTTACCAAAAAATACTCCCTTGCTTAAAACCTTTCCATACCTTTACATTGTATAAGATAGACCAAGATCCTCAGACCAAAGTGCTACATGGCCTGGCCCCTCCAGCCTCTTCTGGCACAGCTCTCCCCTTTGCTCTCTGCTCCAGCCACACTGACAGTTGAGCTTCTCAATTGCACTGCACTCCATTCCCTCAACCAAAGCAGGTGCCCTTCTTCCCTGTTGGAAATGCTCTCTGGGGCCCTCCATCTGGCTACTCACTCATGCTTCAACCTTAACTGAGGTATAACTTCCTCAGGAAAATTTCCCTGACCCCAAAGTCTCTATTAAGTTCCTCTGCATAGAACCATGTTTCTTTTCTGGTGGCACACTGGTTAATAGCTTGGCTGCTAACCAAAAGTTTGACAGTTCAAATCCACCAGCTACTCCTTGGAAATCCTATGGGGCAGTTCTACTCTGCCCTATAGGGCTGCTATGAGTTGGAATCAACTCGACGGCAACAGGTTTGGTTAATTATTTACACAATCTTGGGTGTATTTGATTAATTCATGTCTTCCCCCCTATAGTGTAAACTAATGTTAGCCCATACTGTGTTTTATTCATCATTATGTCCTTAGTACCTAACATACTGGCACATAAGGAGGTGCTCAGTTTGTTGAATGAATAGATATATTAATGAATAAATGAGTCTGTACCATGTGAAAATTCTCACTTATCTTTAACTATTTAGAGTTTTTACCATTCGGTTGTGAGGCAAATATTAAAACAGCTTTACAAATTTGGTCTTAAGGATTATGAGTCACTAGACTCAGCTTCTGGAAGTTACAGACTTGGTCTTCATCTTATTAAAATGTGAAGGAAGGCGGTATAACTTATTGGTTAAGAACTCAGGATTTAAATACAACAAAGAGAGCCACACTGCCTTCAGGGTAACCAGGTTGGGTTCAGTTCAGCTTCAAATGTGTGACCTGGAGGCAAGTTACTTAACTTCTTTGCATATCAGTTTCTTCATTTGTAAAATGGGTATAAAACAGTACCTACCTTATAAGCTTATTGTGAGAATTCAATGAAATCATACACACAAAGTACACAGCACAAAGTCATTCTTATTATTCCACAAACGATTGTTAAACTATTGGTAACTGAAAAGCCTGAAGAGACACACAAAAATACTGCAACAAAAACAATCAGTGCCTGCATAGCTACTGATTTCTACCTAAAAACTTTCCCATAGCCCAGCAAAGATCATCTTGGTACAGATTGTCCTAGGCAATGGAATCCCGCAAAAATACAAAGGAGGACCATGTTTGAAGCATTGGGCACTCCCAACACAGTGCAATGACAGTTCAATAACAAGCTTTCTTCAAGTTATATTCTTTAAAGCTAATACTAATAATTAGAATATCAACCTAGTAATAGCCACATAAATCATCTATCTCAGAAAAACAAAGAGAACCAAGGAATAAGGCACACTAAAAATAGGATGAGAGAGAAAAAATTAATGGGACATTTCTTTTGAAGTAATTAAAGGCACTCCCCAACTAACAAGAGAAAAACTAAGTTAAATACCTAAAAAAGGTACAACTGTGCAATATGTTATTAAGATTTAAATTTGGGTTCTGCAAATTTAATTTTAACTGTGAATATTATTAATCTAGTATTATGTATGTGGAGTGGGGAGAATGACTTACCAAAAAAATCTCACATTCAGGTCCTTTAGTGAAATCACATACACTTTCAAAGAAATGTAACCTTGCTCCTTAATTTCTGTAAGGTTAAGAGTACAGGACACAGAATTGCAAAGCTGAAAATTTTAATCTGAAATACTTAGTACCACTAATTGGCTGTTAGCCATCATTTGCCATAATTTTTCTAACTATATAAGAATATCTGTTGGCAAAATGTCCATAACTGTTAAAAGCAGATAGCAATAGAAGGTAAGCCAGGAAGCTACATTAGTGGAAACAGAACAACTAGAATGGAAATAATGGGAACGCTGACACATTGTGAAAAATGTAACTGAACAATATGTATAGAAATTGTTAAATGGGAATCTAATTTGCTATGTAAACTTTCACTGAAAACACAGTATTATTAAAAAAAAAAAGTGAATGGCAAGTATGTTTCGATTCATTATACTTGATCCTTTTTGTGTGTTTGATTTTTTTCTATTAAAAAAACATTGACAAAAAAGATAACTTCTGCTTAGCGCCAAGACTGTTGTAAATATAAATGAAATAATGTATATTAGCTTACTATGTCAAGTAGTATCTAAAGTAGTTTCAAATTTTTTCAAAGTCTTCTTCACTAAACTACCTGGTATGTGAGCACTGCTGTCTAGGAAATACATTATGTAGTCAAAAAGATGGATAACCAAAGATTTTTAAAACCAATTCTAGGAAGCTAACACTTGATAGTGTCCTCTACTGGCATTTTTTCACAAAGAACCATGATTTTTTTTTACCAAAAATATGGATTCTTGAAAAAGTCAACCAAGGTACTCTGTAGCTAAATATGAATAAACACAAATACTGGCAGTCTTTTGCCAATCCACAGGTAAATTAACAGACAGTATATAATCTTAAATTTCTTCCATAAATTCTTCTTGAGTCTTTAGCATCTGCTACAACTTGTGTGTACTAGAGCCTAACATACGACATCCAGTCCAATTCATTCATTCATTCAGCAAGTGCTGACTGGCTGCTTACTCTGCGCCAGCCTCCATGCCAGGTGCTAGGGGTATAACAGAAAACAAAGACATGGTGTCTGCCTTCCTGGGTACAACTGTGTACATTTATTTCCTTTCATTATATTAAAATTATAAAATTTTATGGCTCTATAGAAAACACCGGAAACCCTGATGGCGTAGCGGTTAGGTGCTACGGCTGTTAACCAAAGAGTCAGCAGTTCGAATCCGCCAGGCGCTCCTTGGAAACTCCATGGGGCAGTTCTACTCTGTCCTATAGGGTCGCTGTGAGTCGGGATTAACTCAACGGCACTGGGTTTGGTTAGAAAACACCATACAACATGAATGGTACCGCCTGATATTGTTCAGTGCACAACCTGTGTATGTGAACATGGCTGTGGCCCTGTCATCTAACACAGGATTTCTCAACTTGTCACTACTGACAGACAATTCTGGGTTGGATAACTCCTTGTTGTAGGGCAGTCCTGGGCACAGTAGGATGTTTAGCAGCATCCCTGGCTTCTCCTCACTATTTAATCCCCCCCACTTTGACAACCAAAAATACCTCTAGACATTGTCAAATATCCCAGGGCAGGGTCAGGAAGGAGGAGCAAAATCGCCCCCGGTTAAGAACCACAGGTCTCACATTAGAAGCTAGTAAGTGGCAAAGGGGAAACTAGGGCCCAGGTTCGTTTCTGCTTCTCTTAAAATCATTATTACAAAACCATAGTACTATCATTGTCAAAATCCAATCACAGAAGCACATCAAGAATGGGAGTTCTCAGTCGGAATTCTCCCACGCGCCATCTCCCTTCCTCCAAGGGTAACCATTAGTAAGTCTGCTGTGTAGACATTTTTAAATACACACACACAAAGAACAAATGCTTTCCTCACTTTAAGTTCTGCAACTTGTGTTTTTCATTCAGTACTATATCATGTCAGTACCCACTACCACTGCCGTCGAGTCAATTCCAACTCATAGTGACCCTATAGGACAGAGAAGAACTGCCCCATAGAGTTTCCAAGGAGCACCTGGTGGATACGAACTGCCGACCTCTTGGTTAACAGCCGTAGCACTTAACCACTATGCCACCAGGGTTTCCATCATGTCAACAGACCTATGCATCTCCATCACTTTCTTCACAGGCTGCAAAGTGGTCTGCATTATGGCCATATAACTCACTGAAGCTTTCACCACTGACCAGCATTTACACAGTCTTCAGTTTTGGTTATTTCTAATAAATGCTCCAATGGAAAAGATGCTACAATGAACATCCTTATATATCTCTTCTTCCATACTCATGCAAGTATTTCTATGGCATTGACTCTTTGAAGTGGAACTGCTGGGTCAAGGGTGCTGACATTTTAAATTTTGCAAGCTACTGCCAATAGCTTGCCTTTTCCTCTTCAGAGGCTGCCAAAAGAATGAAATAAGATAATGCACCTAAAAAGTTTGTAACAGTCATATATAATATGTTACATATCCCTCGTTTATAATCAAGGCATTCCTGGAGAAGTTAATTCCTCCTTCTAAGTCTCCTTGCATCTTTTTTAAGGTTGACAAAAAGTAACCTGGATTCCTTTTTTTAAAAAAATCCTCTTTGCAGCAGCTCTGGAAGAGCTATTTTAAGCAACAGCAAGATAAAGAGGTGAGCGTAATCAACCATTTTCATGGGAGGAAATGTGTACTATAGCCAACATTTTCAATGTGACAAAAGTATGCTTACTTATCACAATTTTAAGTATTACAGATGAAATGCACAAGTTTTTTTTTTTACTCCAGGCTTTTCATTATGTTTTATATTGATTTTTATAACAGAAATATAGGATAAAGTTTCTCTGCAAGTGATACGTGTAGTGAACCTAATTTAACATCTTGCCCTTAGTTTGAGAAAATATCTTCAGGCAGTGTCAAATTTAGGTCCAGTCAATAGTTCTCAAGTAGAGGAGACAACCTTCACATTTCAAAAAAAAAAAAGAGTTTGAACGTCATCAGATTAATAAATCCATAACTCACTATTTTAATTTGGTACCATATATAAATAAATATTTATTAGCAATAAGTCTGAGCTAATACATTTACTATACTGCGGAATAAAATGCTTAATAGTACACGAAGTTGCCTCAGTTCCATACAGCCTGTATGACCTCGACAAGACTCTTGAAAATCTCTTTAAAACTGTCCAATTACAAATGAACACTGAGGAATGGGAGGGAATATGGAAAGGTGAAGACAGCTGCTTTTGTCAGAATGGTGGGACAGTGCTTCTTTTCTTTCCTCAGTTTCTATTGTTCTTATGTTGTTTGAGCTTTTCATTGTAAATTCAGTGTGTCCATAATTACTTTCATCACATCCCTTTGAGAGCTCACCTGATTGATACGGATAGGGAATTGTCTACGATCTTGCTATCCAAAGCGAGGTACTCTGACTGGAAACATCCACACCACATGGGAGCTTGTTAGAAATGCAGGATCTCAGGCCCCACTTCCAACCTACTGAATCACCATCCTCATTCTAACAAGATCCCAGGGGATTCATGTGCACACTGAAGTTCAAGAAACCCTGGTCTACAAACAGCAAAAGACAAAATGAATGAGACCTCATAAAAATTAAAAACTTCTGTTCTTCAAAAGACTTTACCAAAAAGTGAAAAGTCAAGCTACAGACTAGGAGAACATCTTCAGACACCATATAACTGAGAAGAATCCAATAGCCAAAATATACATAAAACTTCAACAACTTAACAACAAAAAGACAAACAACCCAGTCATAAAATTGGACAAAGGACTTGAATAGACATTTTACCAAAGAGGATATTCAAATGGCCACCAAGCACATGAAAAGATGCCCAATGTCATTAGCAATCACAGATGCAAATCAAAACCACAATGAGACACCATTTCCCTCCCACCAGGATGGCTAAGACTAAAAAAAGAGAAAATAACAAATGTTGGTGAGGATGTGGGGAAATTGGAACCCTTATTCATTGCTGGTGGGAATGCAAAATAGTACAGCTGCTATGGAAAACAGTCTGGCAGTTCCTTAAAAAAAAAAAAACTAAAAAGAGAACTATCATATGACCCAGCAATTCCACTCCTAGGAATATACTCTAAAGACTTGAAAGCAAAGACTCAGAGACATGTACACCAATGTTCACTGCAGCACTATTCACAACAGCCAAAAGGTGGAAACAACCTAAAGGCCCATCAACAGATGAATGGATAAACAAAATGTAGTACATACACACAATAGAATACTACTCAGTAGGGGAAATGAGGTCTTGATACATGCTATAATATGGATGGAGTGTGAAGACGTTATGCTGAGTGATATAAGTCAATCACAAAAGGACAAATATCATTAAGACCTCATTTATATAAAAACACAAGAAAAGGCAAATGTATAGAGACCAAAGTTTATTAGCGGTTACCAGGGGTTGGACAGAGTGGTAAGAAGGGAGTTAATGGTGATGGAAAAATCACATTGATTAAGGGTAGGGCTGCACAGCCGATTATTGCAATTGCTGTCAATAAGTTTGGAAATCCTTGTGGCGTAGTGGTTAAGAGCTACGGCTGCTAACCAAAAAGTCGGCAGTTCAAATCCACCAGGCACTCCTTGGAAACTGTATGGCACAGCCCCCCACAACAAAGAATTACCCAGCCCGAAATGTCATCAGAGGTTGAAAAAGCCCTTACCTAGAGAAAAAACAGTTCTGTCCAATTCCATACACACCACTGACTGTAAAATAATAGTTAGGAGTAGAGATATTCAAAGTTCATATTGTCCTTTTTGTTAGAATTAATTTTCATATTTAACTTCTACTTTTACTGGTAAAAAAAAAAAGCTGTACTGCATAATTCTACTTTAGAAGAAAAGAACATGAGGTCACTTAAGGCAGCACAGTAGGAGTAACAGTATCATGTATCCCCAAAATGGAAATAAAGCATGTAAATTTTAGTCACTGAGCAGAAAAGGACCATTAAAAATGATCTTTTCTATCCTGTTGTCATTATAAAACTATACCTATGCTGTCCTGGGGAGATTTCTAAAGAAACAAATTCTAAACTTCTTTCAAAAACTATCCCAACATTTAACAACTCTCATTGTCAAGATATGCCTGTCTAATATTAAACTTAAAATATCATCTGAAATAATTTAATTCCAATTCTTAGGAAAGAAGAATAAGGCTATTAGAAGAAAAATGTACTGAAATTACTAAAAATTCATATCCTAACTATAAAAAGTTACTTGTTAGATCTAATTTGTAGATTATAGTTTGAAAAAAGAAAAACCCTATTCTGACAAACTCTGAAAAACTTTACATAGTTCAATTAGTAGGCTGCATTCATAAACTCAGGTATACCTGCGACATTATCAGGAGATACACAGATGAATAAATCTCTACCTTCCAGGTACTTTTAGTCTAGCTTATTAAAGCATATTTAGTATTTGCAAACAAATCAAAATAATTTTAACTTCAAATTTAATTGAGCGAAAAGTTTATCTAAGGACATGAGGCACTAGATACTCTTCTGGATGTAATCGTAACAGAAGTAGAGGTGACACAAAGACACAAGGGAAAGTTTAGTCCAAAGGACTAACAGACCACAACTACCACGGCCTCTACCAGAATGAGTCCAGCACAACCAGATGGTGCCCAGCTACTGACCACTACAGACCACTGACTGTTCTGACAGGGATCACAACAGAGGGTCCCTGGACAGAGCTAGAGAAAAATGTAGAACAAAATTCTAACTCACAAAAAAAGAAGAGACTTACTGATCTGACAGGGACTGGAGAAACCCTGAGAGTATGGCCCCTGGGCACCCTTTTAACTCAGTAATGAAGTCACTCCTGAGGTTCTCCCTTCAGCCAAAGGTTAGACAGGCTCATAAAACAAAACAAGGCTAAATGGACACACCAGCCCAGGGGTGAGGACAAGAAGGCAGGACAGGACAGGAAAGCTGGTAACAGGGAACCCAAGGTTGAGAGGTGGAGAGTGTTGACACTTCATGGGGCTGGCAAACAATGTCACAAAACAGTATCTGTATTAATTGTTTAATGAGAAACTAACTTCCTTTGTAACTCTTCATCTAAAGTACAAAAAAAAAAAAAATAGAGATGACAACCACTATGTATGTACTTGTGTTAACTTCTGAAAATGCTAATGAAATGACTAAATGGGAGAAGAAAGAAAACTTTCATAGCTCTCATTTTCCATGAAATAATTATTTTATTTTCCTTTGAATGAAACAGAACTCAGCCACTACACATACTAAAAACATAACATTTCAACCATTTCAATGTCACACTGTTAAGAAATATAACTAATGGCTACCTTATTTCCATAAATCACTATTCCAAATCACAATTAGGTCACAATTAAAAAGGTCTGTATTATCTTAATGTACTGGTTAATTTTCTATACCTTGATACAGACAAAACTGCCTCCCGAGCCACCTTTCACAGCTTCATGACCTCCCCTTAGCCAAAGAGGTATGACTACTGGCTGACCAGACATTCTCTTTTCCTGGGGATTGGCTCACAGAAAACCATAAGGAAGAGTTATTAAGAATTTAGGATGAGTATGAAAACAATAAATGCCAATATAAGATTACAGCTGAAAGAACCTAAAAAACATTGACTACCACCCTCTCATTTTATACACGCATTGTTATGTGACCCTAGTTGCTCTCCCCATAATGTGACAACACACTCCTCCTCCTCTCCACCTATGTCCATTCAACCAGCTCCTGTCCCCCTCTTCCCTCTCACTTCACCTCCGGACAGCAGCTGCCCACTCAGTCTCACCTGTCTACTTGAGCTAGAAGCACACTCCTCACCAGTACCATTTTATGACTTATAATCCAGTCTAATCTTTGTCTGAAGAGTTGGCTTCGGGAATGGTTTTAGTTTTGGGCTAACAGACACCCTCTCATTTTAAAGAGAAAGAAATAAAGGATCAGCAAGGTCAAGAAACCTGCCAGAGGAAACAGCAAGTTGGCTGAAGGTCTCCTGCCTCCCACAGAGTACTCTTTCAGCCACCCAACACTGAAAGGCATTGATGCACAGTAGCATATCAACAATTAGGAGCAAGTGTGCAATTCCATCATCCACTCACTATCACTTTGTTCTTCAAGATGATCACTTACTAAAAGCACAGAGAATTTTAGAATTTTAGAGCTGGAAAGGGGAGCCTTTAATGATACCTCAGCTTATGGATGAGAGAAATAATATCCAGAGAGATACTACCATTCCATTCATTTGTTCCACATTTACTCAGCTCCTACAATAAGTCAGGTCTCGGAAATACAAACAGGGAAATACAAAACGATTATTAAAAGAGAAGTATTCACTAAGTAGGAAACTCTGACGGCATAGTGGTTAAGAGCTGCAGCTGCTAACCAAAAGGTCAGCAGTTTGAATCCACCAGGCGCTCCCTGGAAACTCTATGGGGCAGTTCTACTCTGTCCTATAGGGTGGCTATGAGTCGGAATTGACTGGACTGCAACGGGTTTTTCAGGTTTATTCACTAAGTGGAAAAAAAAAATTTTTTTTTAAGTGGAGCGGGGGGCAAAAGGAGGAAGCAGTCAACTCAGTGTTTTTAACAGGGAACACTAGGCATGAGCAGACGGCTCCTATACACCACTTAATGATTGGCTACAATGTTTTACATGAAAACATTTAAAGATCTGCATTCAAAAGATTCCAGTTTCACCAAAAGCGGGGAGGACTACCATTTTCTAGAGTATCTGGCCCTGTGCCTGGCATTTTACATATACTTAATCCTGAAAAACACTGAGAAGTATGCAGTGCTCACCCCATTTTTCAAAAAAGGAAACCAGCAGAAGCCTGTCCAAGCCAGGATAAATCAGAGCCGTAATTTGAACCCTGGTTTGTCTGGCTCTCAAACTGCAATCCTTTCTGTTAAACTCTGACTGCCTCTGCACAGAGCTTTTCCTTTGTTTGAATCACCCTCTACATTACATATTTCTCTTCAGTCTACATTAAGCAATACACTTAGGTTAAAATCTCCTCTTGCCACAAATAGCTCTAGTCTTCAAAGTTATTACTCCCTAGACATCTAAGTCAATTGGCAAAATAAAATCTATTAAGAAAACATTCTGCATTCCACTTTGAAGTGTGGTGTCTGGGGTCTTAAACGCTAGCAAGCAGCCATCTAAGATGCATCAATGAGTCTCAACCCACCTGGATCAAAGGAGAATAAAGAACACCAAGGTCACAAGGTAATTATGAGCCCAAGAGACAGAAAGGGCGACATGAACTAGAGACTTACATCATCCTGAGACCAGAAGAACTGGACGGTGCCCGGCCACAACTCATGACTGCCCTGACAGGGAGCACAACAGAGAACTCCTGAGGGAGCAGGAGAACAGTGAGATGTAGACCCCAAATTCTCATAAAAAGACCAGACTTAATGGTCTGACTGAGACTAGAAGAACCCTGGCGGTCATGGTCCGCAAACCTTCTGTTGGCCCAGGACAGGAACCATTCCCAAAGCCAACTCGTCAGACATGGACTGGACTGGACAATGGGTTGGAGAGAGATGCTGATGAGGAGTGAGCTACTTGCACCATGTGGATACTTCAGACTATGTTGGCATCTCCTGTCTGGGGGGGAGAAGGAAGGGTAGAGGGGGTTAGAAACTGGCAAAATGGTCATGAAAGGAGAGACTGGAAGGAGGGAGCAGGCTGACTCATTAGGGGGAGAATAAATGGGAATATGCAGTAACTGACCCATCAACATCCTGCCTCGTTAACATAATAAACATAACTGTCAGAGATTATGTCCCCCCCAAAAAATGTATATATCAATTCCCAGTATTGTGTGATTTTCCTATATGCTATAAATCCTGCCTCTATGATGTTAATATGGGAGGATGGGCTGCAGTTGTGTTAGTGAGCCAGGACTCTACCTACAAGACTGGATTGTGCCTTGAGGCAATCTCTTGAGATATAAAAGAAAGAAGCAAGCAGAGAGACGGGGAGACCTCATACCACCAAGAAGGCAGTGCTGGGAGCAGAGTGTGTCCTTTGGACCCAGGGTCCCTGCACCGAGAAACTCCTAGTCCAGGGTAAGACTGATGAGAAGGCCAACAGAGAGACTTCCCCTGGTGCTGACACCCTGAATTTGGACTTTTAGCCTACTTTACTGTGAGAAAATGAACTTCTCTTTGTTAAAGCCACCCACTTGTAATATTTCTGTTATAGCAGCACTAGATGACCAAGACAATAACCTACTCCTCATTGGAGCTCTCACTGGAGCACAATGGTTGAGAGTTCGGCTGCTAACCAAAAGGCTGGTAGTTCGAATCCACCAGCCACTCCTTAGAAACCCATGGGGCAGTTCTATTCTGTCCTATAGGGTTGCTATGAGTCAATATCCACCCCACCGCAATGGCTTGGGTTTTTGGTAATCCTCATTGACATAACCTAATTCTGCCTCATTAACATAATAAACACAACCCATTCAGAAATGTCATTATAACCACAGGCAGAGATTAAGAGTTACAAAACATTTTGGGGGGACACAATTCAATCCGTAACATTCCACACTTCATGTTCTGGCCAAATGTAAAACACATTCACCCTGTCACATCACCCCAAAGTCTTAAATCAACTCCAAGTTCAAACTCTCATCTTTATCATCTAAATCAAATATGGGTAAGGCTTTAGGCGTATTCCATTCTGGGGCAAAATTCCTCTTCATCCGAAAACCTGTGAAATCTAGACTACGAATTATGTGTTTCCGAAGTGCAATGGTGGAACAGGCAGAAGGTAGACATTTCCATTACAAATGAGAGTAATTGTGGGGAAAGAAGGGATAAGAGGCAGCAAGCAAGTCCAAGACTCAGCAGAACAAACTACATTAGCTCTCAAAGCTCTCTAAGCAGCTAATGAATTTAGGACGCAAAGATTAATCCAGCAGCCAGAAAGTATGCTGCCTAGTATTCTACAGCAGACACATTTCATTTTGGGGAGCAAAAGGAAAGATTTTCAAATGCTGGAGAGAGGGCTGCGGGGGGGGGGACGGGGTAGTGGTGATCAAGTCGCAACCCCTAGTATTAAAAGCCCCCCCCAAAAAAACCCATACTTCCCTGTGAATAAAGTAACAAAGCAGAAGCCCGACTGCTACCACAAAAGGGCATTTTTCATTGAAAAAGTTGTACGGGAAGTCCATCGTAAGTCCCCCAGCTGTCTCCAGTGATGCCGGTCATGAAACAACAGGCAAAGCGCACTTTTCACGGCACTTCAGTCTCCAGGGAAACACGCCAACCGCCCTCCCCAACCAGGTCGGGGTGCCCGCCGCTCCCGCGCCGCTCCCGGGCGACCGACCAGCAGGCGAGCGCCCGGACCCGCCTCTCCCGCGGCCCGGGCTCACCTCCCTGCGCGCCGTCCCCCGCGCCGGCCGGACCCCAGCGCCCTGCGACCAGCAGAAAAAGCAGGAGCAGGCGCAGCGGGCGGAGCCCGGGTCCGAGGACCGCGGGCCTGGGCGCCGGCAGCAAGTCGCCGGGCGACCCCCGCGCCGCCATCGCCCCGAACCTGCAGGCGCCTCACGACCGCCGCCTGGGGAACGCGGGCTCCTGGGAGGTGGGGCCGGGGCTGGGCGTCGAAGCAGAGGGAGCGAGGACGCCGCGGCCGGGAGGCTCCGCGCCTTAGCGCGCGCCGGGGTAGCGCCCCAGCCCCGCGGCAGCCACTTCAGCCCCGCGGCTTTGGGCGGGCTGCCGACGCGCGCGCCGGCTCCCTCCGCCCGGCCCGGCCCCAACCGGCCCCGGCTTATTCTCTCTGGCCCCGCCCCATCGTTCATAGTCCCGCCCACGCCCCGCCCAGCGCTGCCCCAGCCCCGCCTCATCTGCCCCAAGCTCCACCTTTCCCAGCCTTGGCCCCGCCTCGCCACCCTGGCTCCGCCCCCAGGCTTTACGTTTGGTGCGAGCGACTCCGAAGCCGGATTCCCAGGAAGGAAAAGACCCAAGGCAGGAGCGTCGTTTGTCTAACCACCGGCTACTTTGGGCGAGTCACTGCATACGTAGGGACCTACACCTAGAATGTTTGTGTGCCTTTCAGTTGATTCTGAGTATTAACGACCCTATCTGACAAAGTAGAACTTCCTAGGATCAGATCGCCAGGTCTTTTCTCCTTTCCCAGAGTTTGGGGCTGCTCACCTTTCAGTTAGCAGCTGAGTGCTTAACCATTGCCACTAGGACTCTACCATGAATTTTTATTATGTGCTCGGAACCAAGTGGGGAACCAGACAGCAGACAAAAAAACAGAAAACAAATAAAAACCTTTTGCCATCGACTCGATTCAGACTCACAGTGACCCTCTAGGACAGAGTGGAACTGTCCCATAAAGTTTCCACGGATTGGCGGGCGGATTGAACTGCTGACCTTTTGGTCAGCAGCTGAGCTCTTGACCACTGTGCCACCAGGGCTCCAAACGTAAATACCAAAACAAAACCAAACCCATTGCCGTTGAGCCGATTCGGACTCACAGCCACCCTATAGGACAGGGTAGAGCTTCCCCATACAGTTTCCAAGGAGCACCTGGTAGATTCGAACTGCCGACCTTTTGGTTAGCAGCCTTAGCCCTTAACCACTACACCTCCAGGGCTTCCAAACGTGAATAAAGTACTTACAAATTCCAAGCTGTGATAAGAACTGCAGTGGAAACAAGCTGGAGGCCAGGACAAAATAACAGGTGGTGGGAGGGGGCCTGCCCTCGGCTCCAGGCTGCAGCGCTCTCCACTTGGCACCCCCACCCACTGAATTCTGCCTTGTGAGGAAGGTATCAGTCGCAGCCTGGCTGCCTCACAGGGCTGTTACGGGGAAGGGGAGGTGCAAATAATCCCTGTCTGGAGACCTGCATTCTGACCAGAGTCGCCACCATGGGCAAGTCCACCCTCCCTCTCTGGCCCTGTTTCCTCGTCCTTTAAACGAGCGAATAAACTAGAGATTGCAGAAGGTCCAGCTCGGACGTTCGTTCTGCGGCTGAAGGCATCCGCGGAAACGACATGCAGCTGCCTCAGACACGGCCTTCCGGCTGCCGTCAGCTAACGTTTGTAAATATTCGTGACTCCTCTGCTGCCACAGACATTTACCAACCGCAACGGTGATTGACACTAACTGCTAGAATCCCGTCTCAAATCCCTCTAGGCCCTATATTTCATCCCCTGTTCATAATTGATTCGAAAGCTTCGTTTGGCGGAAGAGATTCAGGCACGTTA